>NC_139018.1:20835787-29847263 GCF_964374135.1 Grampus griseus | reverse complement strand
GGAGAGTGTCCAGCTGCTGCGTGGTTCCCCTTGTTGCAGCCAGCCTTGGCGAGGAAACCCCATTCCCTGTCAGCACCCCAGCCCTGCAGGAGATAGGAGGCCCCCTGAGGCAGCCCCTGACCGCCCTCAAGTCCCATCCCCTGCTGCTTGGCGCCGGGGGTGTCTGAGCCCAGGCTGCCTCCCCGCGAAGGCCAGTTGCCACCTGCATTCCTAAGCCAATGACACGGATCACATGCTGGCATAGGGCTGGCTTCCCCACCTTGCCGACTCCCGCAAAGCAGGACAGGTGGTCTCCCTGATACCCACGTGTCCTCGTGGCCTACCAGTCATGACAGCCCTTCTGCCGCAAGAAGCCACGGAGGCTTAGTGCAGGGTGGGCACTAATCCGCCGCCACTGGCACCCTCCTCCCTGCTGGTGTCCTGGAGGAGCAGCGGTACCTGCAGGCTTTTGATAAGAGCAGAAGCTGCGCAGGCCTCGGTGGGCCTCCCATCCTCAGTAGATGGGGGAGGGGAGCTTCAGGGCCTCTTTCAAGGGGTGGGGGACCGGGCATCCGGGGATCAGAGCCCCCAGCTCAGGCCCGTGGGCTCAGAGATGACAAATACAAAGCAAGCCTGTTCTGAATTTCTAATTGACACAAAGGTTCCTTGAAGCCAGTGATGGTAAACACATATGGGATGTCAGGATGCTGTTGTGATAGCATTTTTTTTTTTTTTTTTTTTTTTTTTTTTTTGCGGTATGCGGGCCTCTCACTGTCGTGGCCTCTCCCGTTGCGGAGCACAGGCTCCGGACGCGCAGGCTCAGCAGCCATGGCTCACGGGCCCAGCCGCTCCGCAGCACGTGGGATCCTCCCGGACCGGGGCACGAACCCGTGTCCCCTGCATCGGCAGGCGGACTCCCAACCACTGCGCCACCAGGGAAGCCCCTGTGATAGCATTTTTGCTGTCGCCTGAGAGGGATGAGACAGGTCATCTCCAAGGCAGACAGAGGGCTGAGCGGGTCCCCGTGCGCGCAGGGAGAGGAAGCTGCTGTCTGGGGAATGTCATCCCCGCCCCTCCCCTTCCTGTTCTTTCCTGTCCTCCAGCATGCCTGTTGTTTCTTTTTATGCTTTTTTTATTCTTGGTTTTATCTGGTAAAGGGAACCTTTTAATTTTTTATGTAAAAGTTTATTAAATTTGATTCCGAAATTTCCAGACCTTCTGTATACCCAGCTGAGCGATGTGCATTAATGTGGCTCCCAAGTCATTCTGCCAAAGGGACGCTGAGGCCTCAGGGGCCACGGGGAGCCTGCAGCACTCAGAAGCTGCCGGGGCCTCAGGGCCTCCCCAGAGCTGCTCCTCAGAGCAGACTGGAACAAGGGACAGAAGGGGACAGAAGGGGACGCCCACATGACAGTGACCGAGGGGGGCAGGAAATCGCCCAGGTGTCATCTGTGTGAGAAATTGCCGGGTCTGGTGGTCTTGGGAAGGACACTGGCCCGGAGAAGTTGCTCCCAGCCTGACCCTCAGCCCGAGGTGGCTCCCTGGGGCTGCAGAGGACTCAGCGAGCTGCCGTTAGCCCTCCTTCCAGTCCTCTGAAAAACCAACGCCAGCTCCTTTCTTTAGGACTGGTTTCCTAAATTTCACCTGCCCATCAAACACGGTCCTCCAGGAGAAGAAAACCTTACAGGTACTGTCATCGCCAGATGACCATTTTCACCTTTAAATACTTGGCCACCTCCTTCATTTCATGGCAGACCTAGTGGGGGGACAGAGAGACCCGAGGAGCCTAGGGAACGTCCAGGGGGATGGAGGAGACCCACTCCCAGCTGAGTTTCAAAGACCCATCTGAACAATTGGACAGTTAACAGCCCCCTTCAAACTCTACCCCCTGCCCACCAGACTCCGGTTAAAGAGCCACTAGTTTCCCTCTCCCTGCATAGCCAGAGGACGTGAGCACCAAAGACCTGGGGCAGAAAGACAGAGGGCTGGTGTTGAAGGGCAGGTGATGGCAGATGGCAGTGGCAGGAACCCCAGGCACCTTCCACCCAGGCCACCCGAGGAAGAGGTGAGCTCTGAGGGATCAGAGTGGCCCAGGATTGAGCCTGTGGCCGCCCTGCAGTTCCCTCCACGGCTCCCACCCACCGGGCCTGAAAGCATTTCAGAGTTACACCAGATAGGAAGTGCTCAGACCAGAGCTGTCTCACGTACCCCTCCACCTGCTTTGTACCCACTGTGCCATGAGGAGAGAGATGCCCAGAAACATACAGCAGTTCCGAGACAGCAGCACAGCGCGGATGAGAACTTCCTTATCTTCTGGTCGAGTGAAGTGATTGTCTCCTTCCCCGCCTCTCGCTCTTCAGGACCAGCGAGGGAACCATGAGGGTTTTCTTCAGGGAGATCGTTAGAATCACTAATGGCAAATCAGGGGGAGAGTTGGAGCTCACAGAGCTTGTGTCACACACGGATACACACACACTCTCTCCAGTCTTCTGTCCTTGTGTAAATGGAGCTGCATTACCTGAGTTGGCCACTGGGTGGCACCTTTAGGCCATGCAGTTGACTACACAGACGTTTCTCTGAAGAGCAACAGAAAAATATGCTTACCCTTTAAAAAACAGAGTACATCTTACTGTGGGTGAAATTCGATGACAGATTGAATGCACCTTCTTCCATGTCGTGGTTCAGCTTCTCTTGTCCCTGCCCTTTTGTTGGCTTGAGTAGGTGTGATACCCGTGGCTGTGGGAACCACATAGCCAGGAGCCTGTCCTCATGTCTCATTGATGGGGAAACTGGACTCTGTTGTTCACAGGGCATGAAATGTGCCACCCAGACCTGAGTCCTGCTGAAAGCCCTCTCCAGGGATGCCTCGGGAACCATCCTCATGACCTAGGGAGCTGTTGTCCAAGCTTTGGCCCTGGCTACTGTTGCTCTCAGCAGAAAAGAGCTCACAGCTCGCGCCCACCTCTCTAACACCATGCTGCTGCTGAGGGATTTGTGGGAGGCAAATATGGATGTGAGCACGAGGTTTTTCTCTCCAGTGATCCCTGGAGACTCTTTTAGTAGAGAGGTTCCCCACGTATGTCCCTTCAGCTTTGTTCCAGATGAGCCCATCTGCATTCCAACAGACATTTATTGAGCACCTACTATATGCCAAGCACCATGCCTGATACTGGTGTTGCAAACAGGCTCGGTTTCTCCATCTATAATATGAATGACTGGGTCCTTCCAGCTCGAATATTCTTAATGACGCCCAGATTCTATCTGCTTCTTTGACCTCTCCTTCATTTGGATGCCGCCACATCCCAACCAGATATGGCAAAGGGACTCACATTGTCTGTGGCGTGGCATCTATGTCAAGCGGTAGTTCTCAGCCGGGGTGATTTTATCTCCCAGAAGACATTTGGTAATGTCCAGAAATTTTCTGGTTGTCACAACTGGGGAGGGGATGCCACTGGCATCTTATGGGTCGAAGCCAAGATTGCTGCTAAATCTCTTTCAATGAACAAGGCAACGCTCACAACAAAGAATTATCCAGCCCGAAATGGCAATAGTGCCGAGGCTGAGAAACCTTGATGTAGAGGGAGAGAAATCTCTTTTTGGTAATCAAGAGCACAGTGACCTTTCTAACATGCATTTAGTGCAATAATGGAACGCCTTTGTATTCTCAGCAGGCCCTGCGGCCTTCGTGATGTGTGAAGTGGCCACTGGGAAGGCTTGGGGATGCAGCAGAGTGAATGCCATGGGAGGTCAGTTCTGGGACCATGTCCAGCAGAGCAGCTATTGACTAAGCCCATGGAACAGACTGTCTTTGTGCTTCCATTTCAGGTTCTGGTTGGCTGTCCAAGATCTCAAGAAACAACCCCTACAAGATGTGGCCAAGAGGGTGGAAGAAATCTGGCAAGAGTTTCTGGCCCCCGGAGCCCCAAGTGCAATCAATCTGGATTCTCACAGCTACGAGATAACCAGTCAAAACGTCAAAGATGGAGGGAGATACACATTCGAAGATGCCCAGGTTTGCTTATCTAGTCGAATAGTTCTGTCCCAAGATGTTCACTTTTCCACTCCACCACCCCACCCTTTAACACACATCCAAGGCGTTGTATGTAGCCACAATTTCAGGTTTTGTTATTTATAAGGCCATCAGTGGAGACCATTCCAGGTAGGTGCACAAAAAAATTCCAGGAGGATTGTTTTCCTAGATGAGTTACGTTGTTCAATAGAAATAGAAATTTACCATTACACGTGGTATCTTTTCCAGGAAAACCTCAGAGTGTTTTACAAAACCTGAAGTCCTGTAATAAGTCATAGTAGAATCTGGACACCATAGCACAACGTTGGCAAACTGGGAACAGTAGCTGGCGGGGCCGGGGGTCAAGCCCACTCTCATAACTACCACCCTGCCCTGCTTCCACAGTGACTCCCAACCCTGTGGTGACTGGGGAGCTTTGTGCCATGTGATGAGATACCAGATACCAGGGGCCAAAGCCCCTGCCCTCAAGGGAGTTAAAGCCTAGTGGGAGAGACAGACAAGGAAATGGGCAGTGTCACCAGTAAATGAAGTGCTTCAACAGGATGAGCTCTAGGGTTTAAGGGACCCATGGTTGGTGGTTGGGGGAGGGAAACTCACACCCCTGCTAAGCACCGTTACCACACAGCTGCTGGTGAGGCTGACGGAAGAACCAGAAGCCTCCTAAGCAGCAAGCTTAACTTGAGGGCTGGGAGGGGCCATTTCTAGAGATGAGCATCAGACCCATTTCTCACTTCCTGGGTCCTAACGTTTATTTCCTTCCGCCATCCTACACTCCATGACAGGGCTTAAGGTTTTGCTCTTGTCCCCTCGACCCTCTTCATTTCTCTCACTTGTAAGGTCCCCAGGTGAGAATTTAGCGAGATTGCCCTCCCACGGACATTACCTAATTTAGGAAACAGTCACCGATGCAGGTAATGGCATGAGAACACAGCCAGTGTCTCATCATCCAGATTTGCTCAGAACTTCAGAATGGAAATACCTACCAACCTCAATACCACGACTATCATTTCTCTCCCCCTGGTCATGAGCTCCACTGAACACCTGTGCCAGGTAGATTTGGTTCTGTAGAGTTCAGTGACTTTGCTTTATGAGGTCCCTCGCACCCTTTGCACCTTCAAAGCAAAATATTTAAGTCATGAGAAATCTTTTTTTTTTTCCCAATAGATTTTTGTACGTGTGTGTATGTGTCCCAAGCACATAGCGACATATCGTGGTGAGGAGAGTGATGGCAAAACTCCGTGGGTAATGGAGAGGCTCCATGGGTAGTAGAGAATCTCCACAGGTGATAGAGAATCTCAGTGGGTGGTGGAGAGATCTCCATGGGTGATAGAGAAGCTCCATGGGTGATGGAGAATCCCCATGGGTGTAGAGAAGCTCCATGGGTAGTGGAGAAGCTCCATGGGTGATGGAGAAGCTCCATGGGTCGTAGATAATCTCCATGGGTGATGGAGAAGCTCCATGGGTCGTAGATAATCTCCATGGGTGATAGAGAAGCTCCATGGATGATGGAGAAGCTCCATGGGTCGTAGATAATCTCCATGGGTGATAGAGAAGCTCCATGGGTAGTGGAGAACCTCCATGGGTGATGGAGAAGCTCCATGGGTAGTAGATAACCTCCATGGGTGATGGAGAAGCTCCATGGGTAGTGGAGAAGCTCCATGGGTGATGGAGAAGCTCCATGGGTGACAGAGAAGCTCCATGGGTGATGGAGAACCCCCATGGGTGATGGAGAAGCTCCATGGGTAGTGGAGAAGCTCCATGGGTGATAGAGAAGCTCCATGGATGATGGAGAAGCTCCATGGGTGATGGAGAACCCCCATGGGTGATGGAGAAGCTCCCCAGATGATCAATCTGAAGCACAAAGCTCAACTCTCCATTATTCATGAAACATGAGAAAAGGGAGACTGGTCAGAACCATGATGCTCCCCGCCCAGTATTATTGCTCTGATCATGATATCAGGAAGGATTTATTTTCATGTTTTATTATGGAAACTTGTAAACATGTGGAAAAGTAGAAGGAATGGAACAACAAACCTTTGTGGACCCTCATCCAGACTCAGCAATCGTCTATACAAGACTGATCTCATTTTTATCTGTGTCCCCACCTATTTTTTCACCGTTTGTTTTAAAGCAAATCCAAGACTGTATCATTTCACTGTAAATAGTTAGGTGTGTATCTCTCTAAGAGAAACTGACCCTTTGGTCTTAACATTACCACAATGCCTTAACAAATTAGCAGTTATCTCTTAATATCATCAAATGTCGTGCAAGTGTTCAAATTTATGGTAGTTCCATAAATGCCTTTTTAAAATCGTTATTCAAAATCAGAATCCAAACAGGGCCCACACATCACAGTAGATCACCTTGTCTTTTAAGCGCCTCGTAATCTACGGGTTCCTTTTACATCCTCCCCACCCACCCACCCCAACCCCTTGCCATTTACTTAATGAAGAAATTGGATCCTTTGTGCTGGAGAGATTCCATTGTCTGGATTTTTCTGACTGCAACGCTGTGGTACTATTTAACGTGTCCTTCTACCATCTGCATTTCCTATAAACTGGTCATTTGACTTAGGTGTTTAATCAGATTTAAGTTTGATTTTTGTGGGCAAAATTACTTCCTAGACTGTGCTGTGCTGTCTTGTCAGAAGGCACATGATGTCTAATTGTCTCTCTTTGTGGTTTTAGCAGCTATTGATGCTTATTGCTTAAATCCATTAGTTAATTAGGGGTTACAAAATGCTGTTCTAATTCTATCATTCTTTCTTCATTTATTAACTGAAATACAAATAATCAAATGCATCTACCATTTGATTATCTAGTCATACAGTTCACATAGGAAAGATGGAATATGTGTTGGATGCAGTCCCTTTATTTGCCAATTTAAAAAATAATGAATGGTTTACTGTCATCATCCAGTGGTGACCAATGAGGGGTTTTTTGTGTGTCTGTCTTTTAGTATCCTTGTAAACCTGTGGGTTTAAACATATTTGATGTGTTTTATCCATTTTGTTTATTATTTTTATCAGTGTTTGGATCGTGCCATCTCTGCCCTGTTGGCTCCTTCTGACATGACCCTACTAGTCTTTTATGTCATTCACACACCAAGGAAACTAAGATGATCCAGGCCAGTCCCCAGACCTGGCATCAGCTAGTTCTCTAAGAATCGCTGGTTCCTCTTAGGGGGAAATGGTTTTTAGAGACCATAATTTGGGCACTTAGAGGCACTCATTGTTCCTGGGTTGGTCGTCATTTTTAGGCCTTTCCAGTGGCCAGAGCTAGGAAATAGGTAGTTGTTATTTCTGATAAAAATACATCACGAGTACATACTGATACTTTCCATTCAAACTCAAAACTACAGGGGATTCTATTTAACTTCTTTCTTATGTCTGTGTCACCTTTCTCTATGCTGAGAATCCTGGTTCTCAAGGACGCCGTAGATGATAGCATTAGTACTTCACGTTATTTGCTTTATCCTGCATCACCACAGAGCAGTCTCAAAATCGCAGTGCCACCTAACAGCAGTGATGTGGTTATTGCCTGGTTCTTTAATAGCTGCATAGTACTCCATTGTGTGGAAGTACTATGGTTTAGTCAACCAGTCCTCTCTTCCTGACATTTATGTTATTACTAAGTCAAGGAATATTTGATGGGAAAACTTGGGAAGTCAGCACATTGTGCCGTGACATGTTTCTGGATACACAGCCTTCATTAGCACAGTTCTCTGCCATTTTTCAGGTACATACTTCCAAATATATTGTATCACCTTACTGAGGATACCCAAAGCATCTCTAACCTCCTCAGTGTCTGTTAGGACTGGGATTCTCTGAATTCTAATAAAGTACTCTTCCTAAACCAATTTCTTTTCAGCTTGTCCCCTTTTGTTTCTTAAGTGTGTTTTCATCATAAATATACAGAGTGCTTCTCACTAGCCCTCTGACCTTGGGCAAGTTACTTCAACTCCCTGAGTCTTCTTTTCCTCATCTGTAGAACACAGATACAATGGTACCTATACTGTAGAAAGGGAATTAAGTGAAATGAAGCATGTCAACAACTAACAGTGTCTGGCTCACAGTAAGATAAGATATTTATGATATTATTTCCTTAATGTCATCAATACTCTTTTCTTATACTTTTATGTTTAGGAAGTTTGGTGAAAGAATTCAAATAATTGCATATAACCTTAGTACCCAGAGATAACGCCTATTCTAGTGTTTTGTTTCTCTCAACTTATGTGTAAAGAGTGTTTATGCAAATAGGGTGATTCTGTAGCCTGCCTTTTACCCTAAACTAAGAGTTAATTTAAAAGGCTAAATTTCTTCTGTAAAGGGCCAGATAGTTTAAATTTTGACGTTTGTGGGTCATGTGCTCTACGTCACTACTACTCAATTCTGCCATATAAAAACAGCTACACCGGGCTTCCCTGGTGGCGCAGTGGTTGAGAGTCCGCCTGCCGATGCAGGGGACACAGGTTCGTGCCCCGGTCCGGGAAGATCCCACATGCCGTGAGGCGGCTGGGCCCGTGAGCCGTGGCCGCTGAGCCTGCGCGTCCGGAGCCTGTGCTCCGCGACGGGAGAGGCCGCAACAGTGAGAGGCCCGCGTACCGCAAAAAAAAAAAAAAACAGCTACACCGTAACAGTGTAACAATGTAAAATACATAAATAAGTGGGCATGGTTGTGTTGAAAACTTTATTTATGGACCCTGAAAGCTCAATTTCTTATCATTGTTCATGAAATATTATTCTTCTTTTGATTTTTTTTCAGCCACTTAAAAATAGAAAAACCATTCTTAGTTCACATAACAAAGAAATAGAGTTTGAGACCACTGTGCTGAACAATATATCATGAAAATCATTGAAACACTTCAACAAATCAGAAAGATAGAAGATAGAGAGACTTGGGAGTGGTTAATCTTTCATTTATATGGGAGAGTAGGTTAGAGTAGACCATGTTGGTGCAGTAACAGCAGCCCACCAACCTCCACGAATGTTTCTGCATCAAGGTTGAGTGTTACGGAGCCAACCGACCAAGGGGAAGTCAGCCAGTACCATGATCTTCACACTGCCTTACTCTTCCTGGCCAGCACTGCTGCCTGCACCCGCTGCACGGGTGTGACTTAGAAGTTTCCAGGTAAGGAGAGGAGGCTAAGACCCAGCCAGGACTTGCTCTCCGATCTCCCAACTTGCTGGTCAAGTCTGCAGCTCAGATCACACTGCCCCTAGGTTATTAGAGCTGAGGGCTTGGTTGTCATGCAGAGACCTGGAGAAACTCCAGGTCCCTAGAGAAGGTCCCCAAGCTGGGGAGCAGGCTCTGATCCTGTTTCAGCCATATGCTTTGTCTAGGATTGTAAGATTGTAAGTCCTTTAAGCTTGCTCTCCTCAGTCTGCCCATCTGAGAAGTGGGAATGGTAACACCCAAGCCCTTTGGAATGCCCTCCTCCATCCCCCTATTGGGATCAGGAGCTCTGGGGTGGCTTCCTCAGCTGGTCACATGGTTCTCAGAAGCCAACCAACAGTGGTCAAAATGCCAATAGACATGTTGAGTATATGTCCTGCTATTAGGGGTCAGTAGCCGGAGTGAAGGCTCAGCCAGCTTTATGCATTCATTTGAAATGGGGCCTGGGGGTGGGGTGCAGGCTCCCTCTGACGGTTTTGTCTTTTATCTGACCACATGCATTGTTACAGCAAAGTTAATTGCCTGTGTTTGCTTCCTGTGGAAATGTCTCACAAGATGCCCCGTCAGCATGGGCCCAGCATTTGCACTTGTGTTTTGCCGATCCATTTGGCTTTTTTGAAAATTTGGGCCAAGACCAAATCTTCCATAAAGATCTGTGGGCTGTGACCATAGCCCTCAGCTGTTTGCTGTGTTGTTCCAGTTTCACAGATTTAGCCTCGTGAGGGGAGGAAAAAAAAGAAAAATGAGGCATGATTTTTTTTTTTAAGGACTCAGTTCTTTATGCTAGAGACTGAATTCTCTGTTCTCCATCTTGGGGCATCTGCAGGAGCTGCATTGCCACCTACTTGCTATGTGGTCTTAGGCAAGGACCTTGACCTTTTGTGCCCTAGTTTTCTCCTCTGTAAAATGGGGATGATGTCTTCTCTACAGTCGTCTAAGGGTTTTTTAGAAATCAGATGAGCTAATAGCACTGAAAATTCTTTGAATAAGTAAAGTGCTATATACTTATATGTGTGAACTCACAAAAATTAATGGCTTTAGTATTCCCTGAGATCTCAAAATTCCAAGCTAGATCTAAAACGAGTTCTCCCAAGAAGGGTCTGCTCTTAGAAGGGGTTCTTGGGGGGGGTGGAAATTCAAAAATAAAAGGTATGTAGGAGCCAAATCTGGGGGGCCTTGAGTGTCTTCCTAAGGAATTTGAACTTTCTCAGTCTGAAGACAGTAGGAAAACATTGAAGGCTTAGAGCTGAAAGAGGAGTGAAATGGTGATGAGCAGAGCAAGCTGAAGCTGAGGGAGATCTGAATCTCGGGGCATGGAGTCCGAAGCTCTGCCGGTGGGTTTTGGAGGAGAGAATGAAACCACAGGAAGTATCGCGAGCCTAAGACCTCCTCTCAGGGCGTTCATCTCTTTCCAGAGCCTCCACAGGCTGCAGGAGGGAGACTGGAGTCAGCAGGCTGGTGCAGTGGCTGCCTGGCTTCAATTTTTAAAGTCTCAGAGTATCCTAGGATGTTCCGAGGACTGTGTCACTGGATCCATTCAGTCATTCGTCCATCTCCCCATCCATCCATTTCATGAACATTCATTCTCCCATTCGAGTTGGGAGACCTTGACCTGTGGGCTGTGAAGTTCTACACTGAGGGAAATTGCAAAGGATATTAGGGACCCAGATGGCTTTTTGCCATTGGGCACAGCTTATCCAAGAGCACATCATTCTTTTTTTTTTTTTTTGTGGTACACAGGCCTCTCACTGTTGTGGCCTCTCCTGTTGCGGAGCAGACTCCGGACGCGCAGGCTCAGCAGCCATGGCTCACGGGCCCAGCTGCTCCACGGCATGTGGGATCTTCCCAGACCGGGGCACGAACCCGAGTGCCCTGCATCGGCAGGCGGACTCTCAACCACTGTGCCACCAGGGAAGCCCGAGCACATCATTCTTTACACATAAAACAAAACAGACCTAAGAAACCGCTTCACTGAGATTGGACTGGATTGGAAATCTGTCCATCAAAGGGATTGACAGTTGAATCTGATGGACCAATCCAGCCTGTTGACTTTGGTCCCTGCAGGTTCCCATGTAGGTTTCCTACATGTCCAAGCCACCCTGCTTTCCTGACCTGCAGTAGCTGCTGAGATGCCCCATCCAGACCTGTACCTGCAGTGTCTGGCCTCCAGTGCCTCTGGATTTTAAGTTCTTTGCTGGGAGCAGACATCTGGCCTTCCTTACCTTCTGTAAATCCCTACAATATTAAAATAATGCTCTGCACAGAGTTTTGTTTTAAATAAAAAAATTTCCTTGACAACTCAGTCCAGAATGATAATACTCTCAGCTGTACCTGTCATTTAAAATAAATAAATAAAAGGCCATTTGTCCCTTGGTTTTCCACTTTGAAAAATCTTGCCACACAACCTTGAGGAGCACATATAGTAGGTGCTCAATAAATACTGGTTAAATCCAATTTCTATAACATGCCAATTCAGCAAAACTTGGAATATCCACTAAGGGCCAGATGTTCTAGGCTCTGGGAATATACAGATACATAAGCTATCCTCTTAAGCAGACCCCAATCTAAGTTACCAAACCTCCGCTTGGCCATCATCTATGCATGGAGTGATCAAAGAGCAACCTCGAGGTCAAAATGAGGTCAGGGTGATACAAGAGCTGAGAAATACACCATCGAGTTACACC
Organism: Grampus griseus; assembly: GCF_964374135.1. Lineage (NCBI taxonomy): Eukaryota > Metazoa > Chordata > Mammalia > Artiodactyla > Delphinidae > Grampus > Grampus griseus. The sequence goes on along the minus strand of NC_139018.1, from coordinate 29,835,396 downwards.
CACAGTGAGCAGACAAGAAGCCTCTAGTCAACAGTCTCTATTCTTACCTAAACTTAGATGTTTAAAAGCAACTTGATTAAGGAATGCAAGGCCTCTAACATTTGCTTTGTTCAAAAGCCAGAGTCCAGTGGAGCCCACGTTTACATTTGCCCCAGATTACTCAGAAGCAGATGTCTTCCTAGCTTGGTGAAGGCTGTTAATCTTTGCCCCAGTGGTGGAGGTGGTGGCGTTGTGGGCCAGTATCACAAGACTACACCAAGTTTCCTGATATTAATCCTCATTTGGAGGCATTTCCTAGTAGGCTTCCCATGCCAGACATATCGTAATAAAAAATGCCGTGGCACTGCTTACTCCAGGAATTACTCATTTTATCCTGTGGGTGGTTTTATTTTAGGGAAATGAACGGCAGAGGGAGGGATGCATTTTGAAAAGAACAAATCAGTTGTTTGTGAGCGGTTTCTGTTTGTTACCACACAGACGAGTAGCTCTTGAAGAGAAGGCATCAGAGAACTAAATTCCAAACTTTCTTTGTTGATGCTTCAGAGCAGAGATTTCTTGCACCAAGCCCCATGACCTTGAAGAGGAGAAGGAAACATTTGTCTAAGTTAATACCCATGGTATTCGGGTAGGTGAAAGGAAATATGCAAAGCTGTCTTTGAAGCTACTCTTATCTAAGAATAGGGGTTGAACAGCATCAAAATACTGTGCCCTTTGGCCAGTTAAATTGAACATGTTTATACAGATGCTTTGCAATGTAAAGGCAAAAGATAATTCACTCTTACACTCTCTTATGACTTGAATGTTGCATTCCATGGAAACAGTGTCTGCCACGTCCCACTTAGAAGGACAGAGAAATCCAAATGGGAGCTTCTCATTTAAGGTCCACGGGATCCTAGAATATTTTTTAAAATGTATATATATATAAAACTAAATCGCTTCGCTATACAGCATAAATTAACACAACATTGTAAATCAGCTATATTTCAATTTTAAAAAAGAAGGAAAAAACCTGGAAGAAAAGATCCACAGGCTCCCAGGATGGTCACCCGAAGCCGCATCCACGAGGACAAGCTACTGTCCTTCACTCCGATGAGCGTCTGTACGCACTCAAGTGAGTCTTTTCTACGTTTATTAAGCAGATACTGACTTAGGATCCCCATCAATTCCCTTCCACTGGGCAGTCCCACCCTCTGTCCTCCTGAAGGACCCATGATGAGAAAAGTGTTCATTTTCTTTAGGCTTCAGCTAACCATGCCTAAGGTCTGAAGACCTTTGGTTTAAGATATTCAAGAGTCTCTTGAAAGGTGAGACTCATACATCTTCTGGGTGACTTTCTGTGACACAGACTCGCTGCCTATGACTTCCCAGAGGCCCGGTCAGCCCTCAGAGCTTTGCCAGTTCGGCCCTTCCTTCTGGTGCGGAAGGCAAGTCGTACATGACCTGTGAGGTGAGAGCCTGTGTCACCCTGGGAGACTTGGCCGTTGCTGTCACTGACAACGTGGTGGTGAACAGTTCCCGAAAGGGAATGGTGAATGGCAGTTGCATCTACCCCTGGGATGACTCAGATTAAAGATTGAAAGGAGGCCCCTGACGCTTCTGCTAACCACACGCTGAGGACTTTGTCTCAGCCACAGAACCTGACTCCCTCAAAACCCCAACTCAAGGACCATGAACAGCACCGTGTACCAAGGGAAGAGTGTGAGCTTTGGGGTCACAGAACCCTGGGCTCAAATCCTTGCTCTGTGCTTGGGCAAGTCACTCAACTTTGTAGAGCTTTAGTGTCCTCGTCTGTAAAATGGGGTTGTTTAAACCTAAGCACTGATTCAGAGCAAACAACAACAGCAATGGAAATAATACAGCTGGACTCCACTCACCTTTCCTCCTCCCCGGAAACCTTCTGGTCTTTGGTCTCCTTCCCATGTCATCCCTGGCAAGGACAGTCCCAACATGAAGGCCAGTTATCATCATTACTTTACATGTGTATAGTTTTCGTCATGTGTTCCCTTGTATTTCCTCGGTTAATTGTGTGCTCGGCGGGGCTGGAAAAGGCAGACTCAGGACCTGAATCCAAACCTTTGGCCCCCAGCCCAGCCCCCCTTCCAGCGTCTCACACGGCAATGTCACATCCTGCCCCACAGCGTCATCTTCCTTCAAGGGACCACAAGGGACCCAACAGTTCCCAAAGGCTGGATGTTGTTCCAGGAAGCTTGGGTGTTCCCAAGAGGACAGAGGACAGAGACACATACATCTGCAAAAGAAAAACAGGACACTTGAAAATCCCAAGAAAAGCTCCTGGCAGCTGTGCAATGCTCCAGCTGAGCGGCCTCCCACTCCAGGAGGATGCTCTAAAGCTGGGGGATGAGATTGTAGCTGTTTCAGGAACCCACAGCAAAGAGGAGGACGTAAGGGTGTTCTGAAGCAGTCTAACTGCCCCAGCATGCTTGGGGCCCAAGGCCCAGGCATTTGTCTGATTACCTTCCCCAGCGCTGTGAGGCCCACCGTGTCTTATCTAAAAACAAAGGAGATTTCCAAATGAGGACCCTCACTGCAAAACATTGACTTGTAGCAGGTGTGGTTTTGAGACAGCTTGCGCTGCTCGCTCCCTCCTCCTCCCGCATGTCTCGGACTCCACTGATTCCAGTCATTTTGGGTTTAGGGTTTTTTTTCTTTCACTCCATTGCTTTTTTTTTTTTTTTTCTGAATCTTTTTTATTGAAGTATGGTTGATTTACAATATTATATGAGTTTCAGGTGTACAACATATCATTCGATATTTTTATAGATTACATTCCATTTAAAGTTATTACAAAATCTTGCCCATGGTTCCAGTTGGTTTTGCTTCTGCCTTAGCGTCCCAGGTAAGCAAAGCTCCCACCTTGGGCTTGGCCCTGGATGAGGGTGGAGTGTCTCATCAGGGTGAGATCCATGTACTGTAACTGTCAACCGCCATGGGGTGTGATTCCCTCCTCCCACTGAGAATGTAGCTAAGATGTCCAGTATGACTTAGGGCCTTAGGGCATCAGTTTCTCTACCTATGGAGAACCATCCTCACCCTCCCTGGAGCAGGTGCCTCCCTACGTGTCAGGAAGGCAGATGTGGACTCTGGTAGTTCTGCTTGTTCACAGTCAATTATCCGTTTTTTAGAAAGAGAGAGAGGGAGTAGGGGAGGGAGGGGTCTGGGGAAGGAAGGAAGGAAGGGAGGAAGGAAGTGAAGGAAGGAAGGAAGGGAGGGAGGGAGGAAGGAAGGGAGGGAGGGAACGAGGGAGGGAACGAGGGAGGGAGGGAGGGAAGGAAATAAAACAAGAAAAGACAAGAAAAAGCAAAGAAGAGAAATGCAAACTTCTTTCTCTCTGGCCCTTTCCCTCATTCTGTCGGTGAGCGCTCGCTGGCTTTGCCAGTGGCTCTCCTGCTTCTTGCAGATTCTGGATATACATTTTCCTTAAGACTGATTGTCTGCAAAGCAGTGGAAACAAACCAGAACCCCTCATAAATCAGTAGGGGTCACTGCCAAGAGCTTTGTACACTTGCTGTCCCTGGCAGTGATAAACTCATTGCATTTGGGAACTGGCCAAAGACCCTGAGTCCTATCTTAATTCTCATTCCCAGAAAAACCTCAGCACTCCATTCCCCCACCCACTGTTTACTGTCTTTGTGTTTCTTAGACAAAGCTGGCAAGGAAGAAGGCACAGAGTTCCATAACTGGGTACATCAGAGGCTGCACTTCTCTGCTTGGGGGAGGAGAGGAGGGTAGAGGAGAGTCCTGGATCCATAGGCTGTGGGAGAGGAGGCCCCAGAGGGGCCTGGAGCCTCGGGCCCTGTGGGGGGCATGAGCGATCTGCAGAGGTTCTTGGATTCTGTTTTGCTCAGACCATGCCTTGCACATGCTCGTGTTGTTTTGGTGGTTGTTTCCTTACAGGGTAATCTGAGACGGTCATAATGATGGCCAAGGGCTAGCAACGAGGTTGGCAGAGTGAGACTGCCTTATGCAGCCCACATCCAACAGGCCACACTCTCTCCCCACAAGGTCCTCACCTTGGCTCTGGCCTTGGCAACAAATTGCCAAGTTGGCATGTGACATAGAGAGGACAAGAGCAGTGCCCAAACTGCCCCCTGACCCACATCAACTGCCCCTCCCCACCCCCGAGAGGGGACCACCACTGCCTGCTACTCCTCAGCCCTGGGTTGTCCTTCTTGCTCTGGTTGACCAGACTAGGAACTGGGAGACACATTCCTGCCTACTCAGCTCTTCCTACCTTGATGAGGCTCTTTCTGGTTGAGGGACAGCCATTCCCCATCTCGGACAGGGTAGGTCATCCTCAGTTATACCCGTTCACAGCACCCTGAACCTCCTCTTCTTCCTTGTATCCCTCACGCCCTTATGCAGTGAACTCTAAGCTTTATGACAGCGGGGACCTCTTCTGTCTTGGCGATGCTGGAATCTCAGTGCCTGACACAGTGCCTGGCACCTAGGAGATGCTCAACAAATACTCTGGGGATCAAATGTTGAGGCATCTGCTTTATCCTATATTCTTTCTCAATTGACAAGTTCTTTCTTTCAGTGGCTTTTCCTGCCCACGATGAGCTGGAGGAATTAGCTAGATCAGGGGTGAAATTTGTTGCCAAGGCCAGAAGGGCTGGGCTGGGCAAGGTTTCCTTCCTCTTCTTGGGGGAGCAGGGGGTATTTTGTGAGATATACTTGGGGATTTAGATTCCTCTGAGAAGTCAGAACAAGAAGCATGGGCCTGTTGCCTTGGAGAGGGGTTTGGAGAGGGACCAGGCCTGAGGGCCAGGCCTTTCCAGATGACTCAGGAGCAACCTGGCTCTGTGGGCCAGACAGAAGCCATGCCTGAGACAAGAAGAAGGAGACAGCGAGATAGTTTCTCTCTGGGTTAACATTTGTACCTAAGATGTAAATGTTAGACCACTTTAAAGGGACAGCAAATGCAAAGACCATGATGTCCCTCGGTCTAGGCCCTGAGGCCATTAGGGCTGAGCCGCGAGGCCCACATCGGGACTTCCTTTGAGTTGAGTGTGATCCCCACTCTCCTTCCATACAGAGAGCAGGATCTGATCATAAACTAAAACAAGTATGGAGCCTGCAAACTTGCTCAGTACTTGCAAACTCAGACCAGCGTTTCAGTGAACCAAAAAACAACATAAATTCCGCTAACATTTAACCCTGTGCTGGACGCTATGCACATATAAGAGATTAAAAACACATTGTTCCCTCAAGGAGCTTAAACTAGAGTGGGCTGGGTTTTTGTCTGAAATTTGCAGAAAAACACTCAGCGACATGTGTTCCCACTAAGTTTATTAACTCAGAACACATCTGGATCATCAAAGTAGATTCAGATTGAAGCCAGTGTTTCGTTTCACTGGGTTCCTTTCAGTGGCCCCATTCCCACGAGTAGGGCTGCACCCGCTTTTATAAATATGGGGGCATCTGGGCAAGAATGAAGCTGGTGCCCAAATAGGTCTGCATATGGTCCATCTGAAGATGGCCTGAGAGGGGTCCACATGTCAGCAAGGTGATTTTTGCTTTCTGTCTTCACTTTCTTTTGAGGTGGGTAGGAAGAGGGTCTTGGCAAGCCATCGTCATCACCCAGCTTCCTCTGGGATGCACCAGCAGTCTGGCCAGGTATTTCTTAAATGTGCCCCCAGCTGAGGAGAAGTCTCTGCCTCCCCTTCCTCCTCCCCTGGGAAGAGTACCCGAGGAAGAGGTCCTTAATGACCAGTCCAGCCTCTTTGCTGACCATCCTCTTCACTGACCAGCTCTCCATTCCCCTGAGCACTGGGGCCCTTGTCCAGCGTCGTGGGATGAACAATGAGTGTACATCAGGCAAGATGCTTGCCTGCCTGATGATTCCACCCTCCCTAGGGAAAGCCCACCCTCCTCCTAACAGGCCCTCTCTTGGGACAGCCAGGCTTTCCTGTGCAGCTGAGCTACCATCCATTTCAACTAATAAATAACCTTTTTCAACGGACAAGCTCCGTCTTTTAATGAAACAGGCTTTCCCTGCCCTTAATGAGGACAGATCTATTAGGAAGGGATCACAAGGCTATAGGAATTAGCCGGAAGTGAAGGGCAGAATCCGTTGCCGTGGCCAGAATGTAATGCCTCTAGGAGCCCAGGAAGGCACTATGCCCCAGCATCTGCCCCTCCTGGATGGAAGACTCGGGCCTGGCATATTTACCCAGATGCCCCCACGATCTGGTTCTAAGGGTCCCCTTCCAGGATGGGATGGTGGCCCTGACATGCACAAACTGACCCAATTGCATCGTTGCCTGTAGACTTTTTTTTTAATTAAACTTTTTATTTTGAGATACTTTTAGCTTCACAAGCAGTTATAAGAAATAATATAGAGACATCCCCTGTACCCAGTTTCTCCTAACAGTAACATCTGCAAAAGCTATACTACAATATCACGGCCGTGACGTTGACATTGCTACATCCCCCGAGTTTATCAGATTTCCCAGTTTTACTTGCACTCGTATGTGTGTGTATGTGTTTAGTTCTATACAACTCTATCACATGTGTAAGATGTGTCAAGATACAGAGCTAGTCCACCCCCACAAGAACCCTTCCTGTTGTCTTTTATAACCACACCTCCCTCCCCTCCCTGCCCCTCTCCTGTCCCTAACCTCTGGTAACCACTAACCTGTTGTCTGTTCCTATAATTTGTCATTTCAAGAATGTCATACCAGTGGAATCATACAGTATGTAACCTTCTGGGGCTTTTTTTCATTCATCATAATTCCTTTGAGATTCATCCAAGTGGTTGGGTGCATCAGTAACTTCTTCCTTCTTATTGCTGTGCCCGTGGTTTTAATCATTAAGCAGTACTGCATCCCAACGTGGCCCCAAGGCCCAATTACATAGCCTCTGCGACATGATCCTCAGGAATCTTTCACTCTGTGAGAGAAAATAGGTTTTGGTTGGTGTTTTCTGAGTGGGAAAAAAAACGAAACAAAGCCAACATGTTACATGTTTTTCCAGGTACAGACAAGCATATTTCGGTTTGTTTGTTTCTTTCCTAACACAGTGGCCAGTTGGGTCGCAGTTCCCTTTAGCACTGGTTGACAGTTCTTTCTTGTGTCTTCCCACCTCCCGCCTTTCCAGGAGCACATCTACAAGCTGATGAAGAGCGACAGCTACGCCCGCTTCCTCCGGTCAAATGCTTACCAGGACTTGCTGCTCGCCAGGAAGAAGGTACCTGCGAGCGGCAGCCTTGCCTTTCTTAGCACTGTTGACCTCTGCCTGCTGCTTCCTGCCGGTGTGAAATGAGAATGTCATCCCTTGGGTTTTATTTCTTTTCTCTTTTCTTCTTTCCCTTCTGTACCTGGTCCCACTCCAATAGAATATAATTAGGATTGTCACCACATCAGCCCCCCCACAAGGTCCAGGGTGTGGCATCCTGTCTCCCTGGACCCATCATCTCCATCTGCGTGTCCTGCCCACAGCGGAGAGTGTGACCAAATTCTGAGGCCGCAGTGGCTCAGCCCAGGTGGACAGGGCTGGCAGTGACATCAGCCAATCCCTTAGGAAACCACTGAAGAGTCCAGCCCCCTCCCCACAGATTTTCTGTCCCCGACCGGCTCAGAGATGAGTATGAGGCAAGGATCGGGGCGCCCCCCTCTGAATAGAAACGCTTATAGGTTTCCAGGGGGCGATCTGGCACCTGAAGTCCTTCCTGGGGTGGTTGCCCCTCCCTCTCCCTCACCTGCCCCACAGCATTTGCTTTTTCTTTTAACCAAGAAGTAACGGCATCCTAGCTCCTTCCTCCTCCTCCACTCTGAATGAAGTCCTCGTTCCCTGTGGCCCTCAGTGTCTGGACTTGGGGGTGCAGGGACCCTCAGCATGCAGGGTGGTGGGGAGTGACTGAGGCAGGGATGAACTCAGCTGGATTTATGGGAGGAGGGAAGGAAGAGCCAGGAGGGACATGGGGTCTGGAAAAGGGGAGGCAGGAGGGACGGCTCAAGGTTCCAGTATGCCTGCAAACACTCTGCTCGTCTTGGTTCTCATCTGAGGCCCACGTGTGGTTAATGGGGCTCTCCTTGCACCAAGTCCCGGGACTCCCGTGCCATGCCGCTTAGGACTGTGCGCATCCCTTTCTTCTCCCTCTCAGCCTCCCGGCAGCAGTCCCTGAGCCTGTGGTTGTCCAGCAACACGCTGTCTGTCGGGCTTCCTCTCTCAGCCACACAGCCCCTCTTTCTGTGTACTGTGACCTCACGTGCCAGCATCCTTGTCTCCATATCTGGCTGGTCCCACAGCACTCCCGAGTCTAGAAGAGCATTTATGTCCTGCTTGCCTGCCCTTAGGTAGCCCTGAGGACATCCCCAAGAGCCTGAGAAAGAGAAGGAGACTTTGGGGACTCCCAGAGTGTGAGGAACCCAGCTTTCTTGTTGGCCTGCATCCCTTCCATCAGGTGTCACTACTACGATGGGAAATGGGAAGCCTGGCCCCCAGCCCGCTCCCCTGCCAGAGGGTGGAGGTGGAGGGGCCCTGATGCAGCTCTGATCCCCACCAGTAATGGCTCTGATACCCAGTTTCTCAAGAAAAGTTGTGGAGACCTTTGGTGCCTCCAGCCCAGATCTCAGGGGAGAAGGCAAAGTAATTGTTCCTTATTTCTTGCGGCTCAAGACCCTGAACTGATCCCGGTGTGGGGAAATTGTGAGCCTCTAGCAGTCTGACCCAGCTGGGCCTGTCCACACACCCAGAAGAAGCCAGAGGCCATTCAGTCTCCCTGTGGGTCTGAGCACAAAGGGAAAACGCACCCCAGCACAGGGAGTGGGGCTGAGATTCCACAGATCCTCCCATACGAGGAAAGCTTCTCGGAGGAGGTCACTTGAACGAGGAAGGAACGGACGACCTGCCCGTAAAATGTCCCAGATGAAGTTCATCAGAATTATCCTTCCAGCCCCTACACCAAGGAGTGTCCTTGGGGCAGAAAGCTCTTGCAGATGCCAAAGCCCTTTCAATATCCAGGGGTTAATTGTTTCCAAAGTCAGCGACAAGCCTACCTCTTCTTCCATTTCTCTCTGAGTCTCCAGGCATGGACTGGATTTGTAACTCGGCACTTCCAGGTAGGCCTAGAGTGTCTTCTGATGTCAGGGATGGGCTTACCATGCGATCTACATGTCCAGGTCATGAAGGGAGGTGAGCCACGAGGTCCAGCTAAGAGGAGGGATGTAAATCGGCCTCACTTTTCTGCTCAGGAAGGCTCCTGATGGAGTCTGGAGGCATAGCCTTCCAGTCCTTCCTCCCTAATTCCTCGTCTATCCTAGTACTTTCAGAGATCAGGTTAGTTGCTCTGATGAGCCGGGTCTCAAGGACAGGTGCGCTGGGTTTTGAGGGGCCCCTCCAGAACACTTAAGTACCAGTACTTAAGTACAGTTTTCCAGGGTAGCTTGGAGGACCTGTGCAAGGCAGAGGAACCTGAATAAGTCAGGCCAGTGGCCACTCTCTGTGGGCAACAGCTCAGGAGCCAAGGGAAAAGAATGCCAGGCGCAGAATGCCAGCTGCGGGGCCTAGGACTGGCCTGACTTGAGCTGCACAGACAGCCTCCGGGTTGCCCACTGGGTTGAAGCTGAGTCCTGCCGTCCCCAGTGGGGAGACTCAGTATGGTGCCAGGCCAAGCACGGATCCTTCAGTTCCCTGTGCCTGAAGGAGAAAGACCAGCCTGGCTCTGCGGCGGTGTGTCCTTTGTGCTGTGTCTTCCTTCTGCAGCGTCCTCTCTGTCTCCCAGCAGCCAGCTGAGGGGATGGGGCATGACAGCCGAGGAAGCCCTCTGACCTTGTCCACACCCACAGTGGCTACCTTTGGCCCCCTCTGCTTCCAGCACATCCTGCAGACCCACAGACACCTGGCTGCTTCTTCAGCTCTCTAATTTCCATTATTTGCTGTGTGTGTGTCCACGTGAGTGTGTGTGCTCTCCAGATTTCCCAGGCATGGATTCAGGACCTTGGAACTGGGCTCTGGGATAAACTAGCAGGTATTTGGGATGTAATTCTCCCCCCTTGGAAAAGCAGGAAAGTTGAGGAGAGGGTCAGGTCACACCACACCCCCTCCTCCTCCGCTAGAGGAGAACGGCCAGGCCTGGGGGGAGCGTCCAGGGGCTTTGCCTCCTCTTCCCCCTGTGTGGGGAGACGCTCAGCCTGGAGTCCCTGGGAGGTTCCTGCGCCTGCTGTCACCTGCCGTGAGTAAACCTTGGAAGGGGTCACCTGCCCGAGTACCGAGAGAGCATTTTCTGTCCAGAACGCTCCTTCTGAGGCCCAAGATCTTTGTGGTTGCAAAAGACCTAGGTAGAGCCTCCTTGGTCTAAGGACACAGAACGAGAGTCACTAGGGGCCATGAGGATGTTGAGGAAGTGAACAAACTTCCTGGCTGCATCTGAGCAGAAAAATCTCAGAAAAAGTCCTAACCCAGACTCATGGAGGACTCGATGACTTCACCTCGCCCACGGCCGCTTTGGCCGTCTCAGCAGGATTCCCCCACAGGCCCCGCTGGCCCTGGAAGCTCGTCTGGTTTGGGGCCCCCGTTGGGGCCCCCAGTTGGCTCCTGCGCGTGGGCTCGGCCACTCAAAAGCAGTGAGCAGGCAGTTGCAAACTGCTGACCGAGGGCTCGACTCCCAGCCCGGTGGCTCCTACTTCAGCCCCGAAGCACGATTAATGGCTCTTCTAGAAGCAAACACCCCTCTCTCCTCACAGCTCCAGGGAGGCTCTGCTTTCCGTCTCTCCCACTGACTGTTGCACACAGCTCTGGCTGCTTCTCTTGTCCCGTTTTTTTTTTTTCCCCCCCGCCCTGTCTTGCTTTTGTTTTGGTTCATTAGCTGCCACTGCTGCTCTTGGGGAACGATGTGTAAGCTGAAGATTTTTTCTTTTTTTCTGTATTTTTCTCCCTTTTTTTTTTTTTCCCCCCCTAAAGCCAGAAAGTGAGCAAGGTCGTAGAACTTCCTTAGAAAAGTTCACTCGCAGTGTGGTAAGTTCAGCTGGTTTTCTTTGGTGGTTGTTTTTCTCTGTTTTGTTTTCTGTGTGTACGGTGGTGATTATTGTCGTTTCCTTTGGGATGGGAGGGAGCCCAGTGCTTTCCCCTCAACACACCCACCCGTTTTCTCTTGCAAGGGTCGAGGGTCGGAGGCTTCTCTCCTAGGGATGGATCTGCAAAAGACAAAAGGCCCGGCGGCTCCCTCTGCAGACGGTGCACGGGGCAACCGCCCAGCCTCCGGCCTGGCGTTTGATCTTCTGTCTGTGGCCTTGAGGAGGGAGGAGCTCCCCGCTGCCCTCGGGGCTGCGCGGTTGGTGCACCCTCTGCAGCAGCCCAGGGAGAAGGCCGTCCAACCGGACCATAAAATAAATTGGCTCAGAACCATAGCTCATCTAAAACAACATCCAAATTTCCCCCTGTGGACTCTGACAACCGTGCGGGTGCCCGAGGCCGGCTGCCGCTGCTGCTGTGTCGGCGGCTTTTGCGTGTGCCTAAGGCGGCCGTGCTGCATGGGTTGTGGCGATGCGGTCTACAGCTGGCGCGTGTGTGTGTGTGTGTGTGGCCTCTGCATGAGTTCCCACATCCCTGACAGCCCCTTGTCAGCCTTCTTTGCACAGCGTGACAGGGAGAGGAGGGCAGTAGCCATGGGGTGGAGCGGCCGTGGGAGGGTCTTCCCCACGGTGCCTGGTGGAGATTCTGGGCTATGATCTGTAGAACGGCACAGACCCATCTCCCCTTTCCATGATGTTCTCTGTAAGGCAGGGGCATAGGGCTTGATGCACAGGAAGCAGTCAGTCCCGCTCATTCGCTCACTCGTAAAAACAAGCTGCTGAGTTCATGGGGCCCAGCCTGCACTCTTCACGTCAAACCAGAGAGAACCAACATGGCAGCCAGGGAGCAGGGATCCCACGTGTGGAACTGGCCAAATTTCCCTTCCCCAAGGGTGGAAACCCGCTGATGCTAACTTGCCTTTTTCCTCCCTCTATTGAAGAGGAGAGTCCTTGTAAACCTGACTACTGTGTGATTAGTATCGTTATTTTATCCCTTTAATGAAAAGTCTAAGAATTCTGGGTTGAAAACAACCTGGTCATTTGCCTGTCATAGCTAGGTGCATCTTAACTGAATTTAAACATCATTTTGAATTTGCTAGATGTAAACATCACAGGAACTCTAGGAGGTGGCAATTAAAATAGGCGTGCTCATCCCATCTCTTCTTTGGTCTTTTCTCCCCATGGCCTTTCCTCATGAGAAATCAGAACTTGCACAGTGTAAGACCTGTGGTTCCCCTGTCTGTCTTCATGGCTGGTTTGCCATGGACACGTAACATCATACACCAAGAAGCTGCCACGGGCTGTCAGAGGCAAGGCCAACAGGAATTCCTTCACCCCCGATGGCTGATAGAGAGTGGTGGGAACCCACCCCTCCCTCTCTTTTGAGGCCTGGAGGCTGTAGGTGGAAGATGTTTAGGGGTTTTGTTGACAAACCCAGAGCATACTGTGGAGAAAGCAGAACTCCTGCAGCTCCACGGAGGCCCTTCAGGTTGACTGCGTGGGCTGAGGGTGTGAGAGGAAGCCTGGTACTTGGATGAGGCATCCAAACATCTCCAGGCTGCTCTTCATGAGAAGTGGGTATTGGGAAAGCAAGCATGATCTCAGTGAAGCTCTGTGAAGAGCATTTATTGATGTTCCTTCATCCCAGAAGTGGTGTTGGTTCAGTGGTTCTCCAAGGTCTGTTAACAAAGCGTTTGGAACGAGAAAGCATCAGACACCACCTTCCAAGCGTCTGAAGTGTGCACATGGGAGAACTTACAGAGATGTTTCAGGGCCGGCTGAAAGAGAAAACTCTGCCACGTTCCTGAGATTTTTAGCATCTCTATGAGAGAAGGCCCGAACTTCAAAACCAAAAACTTCCTGAATTCCACGCTATGTTTTCTATGAAGACTCTAAGGCGTGGGGCGTTCTGAGTTTTTGTTTCCAGTGGTGGAGGTGGAGATGGATTTGTATTGATCCATCCTTGTTCCTTGTGCTCTTGGGGTAACACCACTTGGGGTAACAAGATGAGGCTGAGTTTGAGGAAACTGCCCATGGCCGTAGCAACTCTCAGAGTACTTGAGGCTGGAACCCGAGAACGTGGTCTCCACAGCCCAGTGTTCTAATCAAACGGAATTAACCGGCCAACGAAAATGCCTTGCACTTTAATGGCCATCTTCTGGATATAATATACACAAAGTACTTGATTTCTTTAAAAGAAGGTCTACGTGAATATTTCATCTGCTACATACTGCAAACTATAAAACTCAATGAAAGACTTGTTCAATAGCATTCTCATGGTGCTGGGAAATATGTGTAAAAAGACCATCCATGTCGTGGAACCAATAATGGGAAAATGAGGGGGTGAAGCTGGGCAGTCCGTGTGCCAAGGATGTGAGGCCGCTGCCATTTAGGACTAACTAGTGGCAAGAAGTGTTGACCCAGGTGGTTAGTTATCTCAGTCAGCTCACTTCTTATCAAAACTGAATCTGGGTCCAGAATTTCTCCCACGCCAGTGTCCTTTCTTTTCTTGGTAAAGGAGGAACATGTGGAGAAAGCAGGTCGTGCTTTCCCAGACTCAGGTGTATCATGATATGGAGGGATTATCTGTTGAAGGCCCCAGATGCCCCCTTTGACGTGCGATCCTAGGGAGTAGTTCACTGTGGTTCACGGAAGCTGCTGGGGCCACCCTGGTCTGGGTGCAGAAGGAGCCTTGCGATCCCCATCAGAGGCATTGCTGGGTGAGCTGCTCCTTCCAATGGAAGCGTCATTCTGAGTCACGCAGAGCTTGAACATCAGAGCCAGTGAGGGGTACGCTGTGCCAAGGCATTGTGTAGCTGGGCCACCTAGAGCCACGGAGCTTGCATAATGGCCTGCTTTTGACAGGGCAGGCCCAGGTTCAGAAGCAGACGTCACTCAAAGTCCATGGCGTGGCACAGCCAGCCCACATCGCATTTTTATTCAGAGCAGAAGACAGGACTCTCTCTGATGAGCCTGGCCCCACGGATGCCCAGCTGGCCACGCAACGCGCAGCTGGATTTCAGCCCCTCCTTGACCCTCAGCTGCCCTTGTGCAGTGGATGACTCACATCACTGAACGTGGTGGCCCCGGTCCCAAGAGCTCCAGGCCCAGGAAGAGCTGTAACCCATAGCGGCTTCTCAAAGGGGGCCGAAGACGTGGCCTCGGGTCAAATGAATGGAGCCTCTCTCTCCCTAGTCCTGTCCACTGGGAAGCTTCCTTTCACAGTGGCTGCAGAATATGAAAGCCACAGTAGGAAACTTCTGCGGGTTGCCTTTGCATCACCCTCCGTCTCCTCTGCAGACTCTCTGGTGGGAGGTCCCAGGCACTGCTGACGGCGGGGAGGAGGGTCTTCTCTAACTAGAGACTGCTTGCTACTGCTCAGTGCCCACCAGTCTGCCATTCTCCACCATCTTCCTGGTTTTGTGGCTGACAGATGACAATGAGGGTGGCCAGAGCAGAAAGGCTGTCCATCCCCCTGCTCTCTCTTAGGCGTGCTCATTCCTTCAGGGTCTACCGCAAAGCAGGGAGGGCCCCACAAGGGGCGACTCTGACATAGAGGACAGCAAGGATGCATGGGAGGAGGGCCATTAGCCAAGGCTCAACAGCAGCAATTTGATTGCCCTTTTCACATGGTGGCCAAAGCCATCTGGTGAGAACTCCACAGGAGGAGCTCCGGGAGGAAAAGCTAGAAGAAGTCCTCTGCATGGTATCTGCGAGGGATAGCCCTTGAGTTAGCAGAAGTGGCAGCCCTGGGTGACGGTGGCATCAGCCTCCCTGGACACCTTTGCCTGGGCGCTCAGCCGAAGCCCCAGGTGTCCTCTTGAGAGCCTCATCAGCTGTAGCCTCAGGCTCCCGAGATGGGCAATGGGGTCGCTGGTGCCTGAGCTACGCTGGAGGCCTCGGAGGAGAGCAGAGATGAGAGCCAGGTGTTCATCACTCTCGTAAGAGAGCATCACAGTTGGGCTTTGTCGAGGTGCTCCTTGGAACTGAAACAGCAAGGGCCGGGAGCTGAGGGAGCCTTGGCGTGCGCCAAGCAGCATCTCCAAGCGTTTCTGTCCTGCCTGCCAAGGAATGCAGCGGGAAAGTCAGATGGAGACCAAGAAGTTCTGGGAGCCAGCTGTCACCCTCCCTCCCTCTCCCTTTCTTCCCGCCCCAACCAAAAGCCAAGGAAAAGCTAATTAGGGCTAAAAAGTCTGCAGCTCACCTCCCACCACCTTCCAGGCAGCTCCGGCCCCAGGCCCAGGTGCTGAACCAGAAGTGGAAGGCTGAGACCCTTGGCAGGCGAGGCAGAGGGCCGGCAGCCAGGGTGCTCCGCCCACCCCCCCTCCCCCCCCCACAGCAGCTCCTTCCCCAAGGAGGCTGTCTCCTCCTCCCCCTCAGCGTGTCAGGGGCAGAGCCGTGCACTCTGCTGCAATGAGTTCTCAAACACCTAGACTCAGCAGAACCCCCAGAGGGCCTTGACCTCAGTTGAAAAAATCCTTTCGGGGCCTCCAGCAAGGAACGATTGGCTAAAAATTCTTTAGAGTTGATTCTGATTGCAAACAGTCCTTGGGCCCCATGGGGACGTCTGGGTCGCAGACTGTAGTGCCAGCCTCTCCCATCTCAGAGCCCTGAGATCCAGCAGCAGTGAGACCCGGGCCTGCCTAGAGATGGGGGCGGATTCCATAGCAGTGCTGGGGAGGGAAAACATGAAAACCTGCCCATCTTGAGCAGCAAGGACTTCCCCTGGGACTCTGGGAAACTCCTCAGCAGCTCCATGCAGGGTGGCTCCTGCTTCCAGGCTCAGCTTGCCAACAGTGTGGCCTCAGGCCCATCACTAGCCCTCTCTGAGCCCTGGTTTTCTCCTGTGAGCAGTGGTGTGGACTAGATCATCTCTGTGGACCTCTTTGGCTGGAATGTTCTATAGGTCTGTGCTCTCTATCCTGAGATTTGCGAGTCGTGCTAATCGTCCCTCAGAGTGAGAGAGGAGCTGCCTTCCTGCCTGGGAAGTGGCTGCCCACCCTTGACACTGGGAAGGAAACCATATTTGGAATTGAGTTGGGTGTGTATTTAAAATCCTTTGACAGGGATTTGACCATAAAGCACCGTCAGAACTGAGTGCGACTGGCACCTGATGCACAGGCCCCATCCCTCCATCACTCAGGGCTCACTGTACACTGTGACCCCTGGAGGGCAGGGAGGGAGAGGTCGCAAAGAGCAGGGTAGGCACCACACACCCCGTCAGTCTTGCCGGTGCCGCAGTCCCCGCCATTCCAGGACGGATGCCCAGCTGGGTGTGTGTCGGGAGGTGGGGGTGAGGTCATTCGGGCAGAGGGATGGTCTCTGCGTGGCTGCTGCCACATCACCCCGTGCATTGTGGGAGGGTGGGAAAAATAGACTCTGAGTATCTGGTGACCTCAGCATCACTCTGCTGTTCTCCTACTACCACACTTTCTAGTTCCCTGGAGAACTCCGGGCCGGCTTTCCACTGTCCTCTCTTAATGCCCAAAAAGAGGGCACAGAGGGCATGTTAACCTGGTTATAGTCAGTGGTAGGTTAAGCCTCCTCTGGTCTCGATCCTTCTCTCTCCATCTAGGGTCCAAGTGAAGTTTGAAAAAGCATGTTTAGTATTATAGTTTTGTAGCTGGAAAATGAAAATGTAAAAGTTTATTTTTTTTATAAACCAACTATCAAATGTAAGACAGCTGAATCAGCTTAGCTGGCAGGATACAGAGAAGACAAAGAGATAAAGCGGCTCTCCTTGGGGGTGTTGGGAGGGGCTCTTTCTGAAACTCTGGGGAAGGGTGAGATTTTTTTTATCAAAAAGGGTCAGAGGTTGTCATTTTTGACACTGCCACTCCTCTTGGAAGGAGGAACCCCCAGCTGATGGTTCAACCTGTCAACCAAAAGCAGCCAAAAACGCCCTCCCCGCGGAGTGCCCACTCGAGAAGAAATGCGGCAGTGACTCAGCCTCCTGACCCAGGGGACAGCTAGGCTCTGCAAAACTACTCCCTCCTCCTCTGGCTGGCCCTCCCTCTCCCCCACCCCGGGCTTCTC
Organism: Grampus griseus; assembly: GCF_964374135.1. Classification (NCBI taxonomy): domain Eukaryota; kingdom Metazoa; phylum Chordata; class Mammalia; order Artiodactyla; family Delphinidae; genus Grampus; species Grampus griseus. Next base: position 29,818,327 of record NC_139018.1, on the reverse strand, counting down.
CTGCCTTCCCCAGACCCCAGTGTGCTGAGCAGTCAAGTGAAAAACTCCCATGAGGCAGAAAGGCACAGCTGTGTGTTTACAGCCAGTGATTCCGATCCAGATCGCATCCCTGCCAGTCTCCCGCGAGGCAGGCTGGGGGCACACTGTGGATGGATGTGCCAGGTGGGAAGCTATTTCGGGAGCTGACCTGCAGCCCTTTGCCGTAACAGAGCCTTCCTCCTACCCCCCACTCAGGAAAGACGTCCTTCTAGAAGGATCTCTCTCTTTAGAAGTGGCTGATGGGGCTGTGGGATTTCAGCCCGTTCCCTGTCGCTTGTACCGTCAGATTTCTGGCTCATGTCCCCAGGCAGCCACGTGAGAACGGCCATGGGCTCCCATCTGTCCAGGAAGAAGGCAGAGGGTGAAGGTGACCGACCACAGGGCCCTCAGCGGGATGAACGGCGGGGAGTGCAGGCCACGCAGGGGACAGGATGCCCGCTTCTCCAGAGGACAGAATCCGCCTCGGACCTGCCAGGGGCGCAGCGGTACCACGCTAGGGGCAGGAGACAAACCTCCAGGCATTAGGCAGGCTTTGGAACAGCAGGAACCTAGGAAGGAGACAAAGCTGCCAATGTCAAGGTCAGGGAGAAGAGACCCAACTCTGCCTGTGTCCAGACTGGACGGTTAGAAGTCAGAGAGCTCAAGGTCAAAGGACTTCGAAGGCTGAGAAGTAAGCCAGCCACGGCATTCCCCCAGAATGAGCTCCTGGTGAAAGCAACGCGGGAGTCTCCCCTGTTTCTGAGCAGCAAATGAGTATCTTTGGTTCAAATCGAGTTTGGGAACCATGGTATTCTGGAAGGAGGGCAGGATACAAATCCGTAGGAAGGAACAAGCTCTAAAATGTTGCTATGAAGCAGAATGCTAACTGGGACACCGCAGGGGAGCTGAAAAGAGCTTGGAGCAGTGGGATCTTCAGTTTAGTGATGTTACCTGAAGGCCAATGAGAGAAAGACCCTTGAGTGTTTGTTTGCTGGCTCCCTGACAGACGGGAAGGTGGGACGGGGTTGGGAGTGTATAGCTGCCCGGGCAGTGGCAGCGTCCAAATGGCAAGAGTTCTGCCACACCCGCCGGTCACGGTCGATTCATTTTGGCCTGAGCAATGGTACCACAGCCCCAGACAAGAATGGGCCTCATTGGTGTAATATGTGCAGGAACTTTCCACACCCTCCTTGCAAGCCTGGCTTACTGTAGGTGGATGACCGTCATAACTACATCCCTTGCTCCAGAAAATATTTATTTGTGACCAGATACCAGTGCAATAAGGTTGAAAATACTATCGGTTCCTGTCCCCTGTACCCCCTCCACCTCCGCTGCCTCTATGTTTGCCCATAATTAGGGAAAGCAAGTATATTCATCGCATCTTAATGGCTGATAAGATGGGTGAATTAACAGACCTATGTCCATGGGAAATGCAGTTTCTAGTTGTGGCCACAAGGGTCCAGCCATAGCCCTGTCCTATCCACATCCTTTTTGATGACTCAGATGGAGAGACAAACACGTCAGTCACACTCAAAGTTGCAAACCTGGAAGGTACTGCTCATTGGATAGGTAATGGAATTACCATAAAACCATCTCCTTCAGGTAAAATGATGGGTCCAAACAACCAGGTATAATTTAACCAGATAAAATTTATGTTAAAAAAAATTCAGTCTCACAACTACAGGGTGGCATTCCTAGCCTTCACTGTAATTCAAGTTTAAAAAATTCTGGGGTTGCAATTGATTACAAGCCTGATAGAAGCAAAAGCAGGATGCGATCACTTTTTTTTTTTAAGCAACTTTAGGTTGTAATAACAAAAGTGGAACAGTCAGAAAAGAAGTGCTCCACTGCTCTCTGTGTTGCTCTAGACTGTGTTGATCTTGGTTCTAAGCCCCTGCGCTTTATCGGGAACTTCAACAAACTAGAGAAAATTCAGAAGAGAATAGCTGGGGACTCTGGAAGCCATGTCAGATGAGACTGAAGGAGATAAAGGCGTCCTGCCCCTAAAGAGATTCAATAACCATCTAGAGCTATATGTGTGTTCGTCTCCCAGAGTGAGTGGACATTTCTGGATTGTTCCAGACAAAGCTAGAACACATGCGTAGAAGACATGGGGACGGTCACTCATTCTAAGAATATTCTAACAGTAGCAGCTTCCCAACGATGGAATATGTCACCCCAAGGAAAAAAGGAGCTCCCTGGAAACGTTCAGAAGCTGAGTGGCCAAGGATATGGTAGAGCAGGTTTCTGCTCTGCATTCCATCACCTCTTCCAAATGGAATCCTCGGATGCATTAAATACTTGTGAACTACTGCATTTTATCATATGGTTTATAAATAAGGTACGGAAAAGGAGGACAGATCACATGGAGGGAGTTTTCTGAGACTGGAGGAGAGGGATCCGGAGAAGATTAGATTTTACCTTGAGGGAGAAAAGCCAGATGACGATGAAGGCAAGGCCAGGCCACTGTCAAGAAGTGGAATTGCTGCCCTGCACTCGTCATCCTGGCCTTTTGTTTTCGGTTTTTTAAGCCAATCGCTGCTGCTGCTGCAGCTGAGCCCTGGGCAACAGGCCTCTCTCGCCTGAATGCCCAGGAGGAAATCAGTGCACGGAGGACACCGGTGCCCGTTGGCTTAGGGAGGCTGAGCACAGCCAGGGTTGGCGTGTGCGGGGTGCCCTGGCCTTATGCTGGAGAAGGCTTGGCCTGACATCATTTCCATCCAGAAAGGGTGTTTTGTTGAAAGAAAAGATGATCAAGCCGGTTGCCTTTTACCTGATGCCAGTGCAGGTTCCAGGCAGACAAGCTGGCCCCCAAACTGTCTCAGCCTGGCCAGGAACAGAACACGCCCCCTGATACCTTAGACCACGGGGAAACTGCGCTCGTGGGCTCCCTCCTCCTGGGCCCTTCCGTGAGGACTCATCTTCAGCCCAACTCAGGGGAAGGGAAGGGCTCTCGTGTCACATTCTTGCCAGCTGTCCCGAGGACCAACCTGATTGCAAATGACACTCCCTCCTCTCTCGGGCATTGCCAGGGCTGCCTTCAACTCATCATGGGATTGTATAATTATGGTGATTACAGCTTATGGCTTTTTTCCTCTCCTCATCTTTTGCTTTCAAATTCTTTGAGGCCTCTCATTAAACATGGTGATCCCGATAAAGTCAGCAAAGTTTTAATAGGACATTTTTTGAAGCTAAAGAAAGCCCAGTCAGAGTTGATTGTTACTGTGTTCCCTCATACAGGCCTTTAAAACTCTGCTGGGCGTGACTGATGCCTGGATATAAGAGGTAGGGGAGAGAGATATGGGGATCCAGGGGGTGCCCATGCTCTTTCCCAGGGTTGGAGAACTGATTTACACCATGCCCCTGGCCTTTCTCATTTGTACCAAGAGCACATGCATCCAAATCCCCACAGCTGATGGTAGAAGACAGACCATCAAGTAAGGGTAGAGGGCCTGCCCTTTCCCTCATAGCACACTAAGTTGGGAAATGGAGATGGAGCCGCCAGTACAAAACTCAAGCCAACCTTGTGAGCTGTGGCAAAAGTAGAGGGGAAGTTCTGGTGGATCCTCTGTCCTGAATGATCCTGGCAGGTTCCAGGGCTTCCATCATTCTAACTATGTAAAGGATTCAACCATGAGTATTTGTGAGCGGTCACCGCCCTGTGGTCATGTCCTCAAGGGCGGTTTCCTTGGTAACGACACAGCTTCAGAGCCCCTCATTTGCTAGCCCTCAGTCAGAGCGTTGCTGAATTTTTTCTAGATGTGTAGGACGTTATGAGGACCACCAGGAAGGCGTGCGGCTGGGGTGGTGGCCACTAGGGCCCCCAGCTTGCCCTTCAGCAGCTTTGTGTAGGTTTGATGTCAGGGTCCCCTTTCTTTCCATCCTCCCCAGGACTGCACGGAGGACTGCACAGCGACGTGCATCTTGCCCTGCAAGGAGTTTGTTTTGAGAGGCTCCAGCTGGCCCCTCGTCCTGCCCTGAGCTGTCCTCACTGCTCCTCAGCCAGCTATCTGGGTGTGACTGAACAGCACTACCTATGAGAGGTTAAATGTCAAAAACCTGGCAGTGATATTTCCCCCAACTGCATCCTCATCCCCTACTGAAGATGACCTGCTGGCTCCGCCCCCTGAGAACAACATCCCTTTAGGGGCCACCAGAATGTAGAGAATGGGCTCAGGGTCAGGGATGGGCAGCCCCCGTTGAATCCTATTTCTCCACCTGAAGTTGGTATAAGACCCTGGGCAAGCCGCTCACTTGCCTGATGGGTACAATGATGCCTGCTGCCCTGGGTGGATGTTGGCACTAAATGAGGGCATAACAAGAACAGCTGCCATGTCTTGGGCGCTCACGTTGTCGCAGTGTGGGCATCCGTGTCATGCAGAACTTGGCCTGAGAGGGACTTCGGTTCTCCCCCAGCTGCACCACTTAACTGTGCGTTTCAGACTCCAAGCCTCAGTTTCCTCATCTGTAAAAAAGATAAGAGTAAATGATTAAGAGGGAAAGAATACATAAAGTGCTTAGCGTAGTGTTTGCAGTATATATGCTTAAGTATAACTCTTTGTATTATTATTTTCATTATTATGATGTTACCTGCAGCCCATTAGCTCTTATTACCTTATCTGATTTCCAGCCACGTCCTGCAAGGTAGGTATTATTGTATTTATTTTGCAGTTGAGTATGGTGACACGTGTATCTCAAATACGACAATTGTGCGCAAAGCACATTCGTTTATTACAGCAACCGGCTCATGACTCTACTCGATAAATGGTAGCTATTATTACTGTCTTATTTTGAAAGTCAACTCAGAGAGCCAGTTTCTCTGCTTTCCCTAGGAATGGAGGGACTGTGGTACCCAGCACACCAGCTTCTGCCCTGTGGTCTATTTCTCAGGGCCCCTGTGCACTTCCCAGGAAGCTGTAGGAGCTAGGGGCTTGTAGCAGTGGGGTGCCAGGACGTGGGGAGGGCCACCAAGGAAACACTGCCTATGTTGTCAGGATCTGGCATTTGCCCCCGACTCCTGAGGTGCGGGACCCTAAGATGCCTCCTGCTTCCGGACACAGATCGGAGATGGTTCTCCCCTATAAGAGCATGAAATCCAGTCCTGCAGACGTAGCGCTCTGCACCGCAGAAGCCTCGTTCCCAGAAACCCTCACCTGGCAGCTGTCTGCCTGCCTGGAGCCACCCTGAGCAGTACAACCTCACCGAGTCTGGTTGCTCCATCTGCCAGATAAACAGAGGCTCCTAGTTTTTAACTGCGTGCTACAAAGTGGGGTGGTTGGAGGAGTCAGAACCAAGTGGCAGGGGATGCTTTGAAATCCCTCGGAAGCCAGCCCCCTGGGCGGCACGCTCCCACTGCTTGCAGTATTGACAGAAACAGAAGCAGAGAGGCCATTTCCACTGACACGAATGGCTTTTTCCTGGGGAAAGTCAGGTTTATATATGTATCTTAAGGTAAATGCTTGAAGTTTGCAGTGTCTGTCAAAGACTGGCATCTTAGGAGCCTGACGTGAAGCTCTACAGCCAATCGTGTGGTTGCTCGTGAACCTTGCATGAGATGCTTCTGCAAGTGCCTGTGGTGTAAACACTCACATGAGCGTGTGCACAGCTGCATACACAGGTGCATGTGCTACCTGCCTGATAACACGCCTCCGTGTTCAGTGTATGGTACGTGTGTAACATACGCTGCAGACCTGCATGTGCCTCTGCGCATGGACCGCCTGCCCTCTGCTGCTGTGTGCGTGTCTGGGCAGGGGCTCCCCTAAAGCCACAGGTCTTCACGGTTTCAGCTGGATAAGTTATTCTTCACTTCCCTTCCTAAAAACACAATTGCCTAGTGCTGTTGGCGCAGAGTCAGAATGGCCGCTGCATTTCACCCCCGAGGTGGCTTCCTTCCAGCAGTGGGTGAGTGATCCCGGCGTCCGAACTCTCTAACCTTCTTTGGGATCCTTCTGCCCAGAAGGTGCTCCAAATCCGGAAGAGATGATCTGTTTGTCCGTGGCCTCATCTCTGCCCACCCCTCCTGTTCTCACACCCTAGTTCCATGGACAGTGGCACCCATTTTTTAGTGTGCCCATTTCTCCTGCCTCTTTTTTTACACCCATAGTTTTTTCTTCCTAAGAAACAAGAAGCTGAGGGGTCTAGAAATGACACGGAGATGAGTGCCTTGTCCCAGAGGCAATGTACAGATAATGTCTTCAGGTATTGATCCTGTAACTCGCTTCTCCTGGACCCCTAGCAGAAATGCCCTCTATCTTTGAAGATGCTTTTAGACCCAACAGCAGCATCCTGAGGCTTAGTCTCCCACTTACAGCTTCCATTGCTCTTCCTCTGTGGTCCAGGGCCAAGTCCTGTGGGAAACTTGGAAATCTCACCTTTCTACCTGCTAGACCACCAGGGGAGAAGAGGGCTAGGGAACCGCCCATCCCCTGTGTCACAGGGATGGAGAGCATTGCAGCGACATGTGAAAAGGGTTTGTAGGGAAGTAAGAAGGTTCTCTGTGGCTAAGAATTCCATCAGCCCACGTTTCTGTCCAGAGATGTCTTGAAAATTGCTGCTTGACCTGTCCCCTGCTGCACTTTTTCAGGTTAGAAATACATGTCTGATAAATGCCCGCCAAACTGCATTCCTGAGAGTAGGGAGGAAAGAGAAATGAGCCAGCCCTCTTTGAATGTGTATCCAAATGGACTTGGACATTCACGGAAAGATTATGCTTTGGGGCGGTGGGGACAGTCAGCATATTGGCAGCCTGTGTCCTCGAAACTCTGCCTTGGCAGCCGGCTTAACCAAGGACCCCAAGCCATGGATGTGTTCTGGGTGAACGTGTTCGCGGGAGATGAGAAGTGCCCTTGGGAGGGTGGGGTTAGAGCCCTCCTGGGTCCGGAGAAGGATCTCACACTGCCGAGCAAGTGATCCCTCCTGCTGTCTCATCCACTAGACTTCAGCAGCGCTCTCCCCTGTCGCCCTAGTCAAGGGTCACTCGAACTTCCTAGTTGGAAAAAAAGCAGCATCGAGTTGTTGCCGACAGCAACTCAGCCACGTCCCTGTTTCCTTGAGTCTTTGGTCCCTTGCCTAGTTTGGGGTGAACCAGCGCAGAGATGCCAGAGTACATTTAAGGAAGAGGAGGCAAGCGCAGCGTGGGCTAAGGAAGGCGTGCCATCGGGGGGCCTTGTGAACAGGATGCCCACCTCCGCTCCACCCCTGTGTCCACCAAGAACTTGCTGCAGGCTGAGTGCAGAAAGAGCACCAGGGTTTTTCAGTCAGAACGAGAGGAAGGAGATAAGAGATCCGGTAATAAAAGGGGGGCATTTCTCCTGCATGAGGTGAAAAAAGCAGCAGGGAAAATGGAAATGCACAACTTGGACAGGAGGCTGGGGAGTCGGGGACTGGGCATTGTGCCACCAGTGTCGGGCACAGCTGCTGAGCGCTTGTCACTCCCGGCATCCGGCATGCCTTCCCGGTTCCAGATTTGTCCCTGCACAGCTGGGGACCATGGAGGAAGGTCTCCCATCACCCACCAAAACTAACAGGTAGAGGTCGGACTTTGCACAGAGCCCCATAAGTGACGAGCACGATGAGGGGGCGGGAGTCAGAAGTGCGAGGAAGGGCAGCCGGGGAGGGCTTCCCCAGCCAGCTCGATTTGGGCACGTGGTTCTAATTGGGGTTGGCTCTAATTGGAGTAAAGCATCCGCCCGCCCTTCCTCAGGAAGGTAAACATCACACCTGCTTCTCTCCTCCCTGGGACTGTTGCTATGGAGATCCCAGAGGTATCGACACCAATAACACAGGGCCACAAACAGAAGTGGCAGCTTCACTGGCCGGTCCAGTAGCCACCGTTTTAAACCCATGAGTGCCAAGCAGCGGTGACATGCACCTTAGCTCAGCACAACAGCCAAAGTCCCACTTTGCCAGGCTTGCCAGCCAGAAGGTAGCAGCTTTTCCTCTCAGGAGTCCCCAGTGTGAGGAAGGGAAGCAGCTTAGGCAGAACAGAAATGCCTGGGATGGTCTCAAGTGTGCCCAAGAGCTGAAGCATCTTTCCCAGTGAGGTTGAGAAAATCACCCTGCACCGCCCAGAGAGATAGTCTGGTGTGGGTAGATGTGGAGGAATCCTTAGTCCCGAGCTTTTCCACCTGCCTCCTTCCTTGAGAGTGACAGTCATGTACAAGGGAGAAGGTGGATGGGCCATGAAGGCCACTGACCAGCTGTGTGCACTCAGGCTAATGGTTCAACCTCATGTGTCCAGTGAGGGTTAAAGGAATACCTAACTGGCAAGGATGCTGTGGACATTAGCACAGGTGTCTCTCAAATGTCTAGTGCGCTTGACACACAACAGCTGTTCTATGTTCAATCAATGGGTGGCCGTTAGTAACTTTCCTCGGCAGCTAGCCTGTGTCCCTGGTAAGGGGACCGTTCCCACACTGCCACCATCAAGGTCTGGTTGAGTCGAAGAGGAGGGCACTTGAGAAGGGAGGGTGCATGAGATAACGATGCCACCCCGTTGGGCAGGAACAAGAAATTCAAAGAGAAAATTCCCTGGAGATAGGGGATATAGGTTGGTCCTCTCACATTTAGTTCAGATAAACTCAACGTTTCTAAATTTAAAAAAAAAAAATTAAGTAAAAATTTAAAAAAAAAAAAAAAAAAGCACTGCTAGTTGCCAGGCTAGAGTAAGGTGTCTGGACCTGCTAATGATCCCAGTAACATTTTGTGGGAATTGCTCTCAGCAGACACGACTGCAGGCAGATTCCATAGACCCATGATTGACGTGGAAAAACCTGATTGTTTCTATTACTGTACATAAGATTGTGGGCTATTGCAAAAGAATCCACTGTTTATATTTTGACCATATTCCTTACTTTTTACATAGGTTTAATGTATGTTAAGTCGTCATCCAGAGAGCTTTTTTAAAATATAATTCAATTTTCACCTATCTCTTGATTTGGAGGGGGGGGAAGCTTTGTTTTATATTTGTGGTACTCTATTTTTTTTTAACATCTTTATTGGAGTATAATTGCTTTAGAATGGTGTGTTAGTTTCTGCTGTATAATGAAGTGAATCAGCTATACATATACATATATCCCCATATCTCTTCCCTCTTGCATCTCCCTCCCTCCCACCCTCCCTATCCCACCCCTCTAGGTGGTCACAAAGCACCGAGCTGACCTCCCTGTGCTATGCGGCTGCTTCCCACTAGCTATCTATTTTACATTTTGTAGTGTATATATGTCCATGCCACTCTCTCACTTCGTCCCAGGTTACCTTTCCCCCTACTGTGTCCTCAAGTCCATTCTCTACGTCTGTGTCTTTATTCCTGTCCTGCCCCTAGGTTCTTCATGACCTTTTTTTTTTTTTTTTTTAGATTCCATATATATGTGTTAGCATACGGTATTTGTTTTTCTCTTTCTGACTTACTTCACTGTGTATGACAGTCTTTAGGTCCATCCAACTCACTACAGATAACTCAATTGCATTTCTTTTTATGGCTGAGTAATATTCCATTGTATATATGTACCACATCTTCTTTATCCATTCATCTGTTGATGGACACTTAGGTTGCTTCCATGTCCTGGCTATTGTAAATAGTGCTACAATGAACATTGTGGTACATGACTCTTTTTGAATTATGGTTTTCTCAGGGTATTTGCCCAGTATTGGGATTACTGGGTCATATGGTAGTTCTATTTTTAGTTTTTTAAGGAACCTCCATACTGTTCTCCATAGCGGCTGTATAAATTTATATTCCCACCAAAAGTGCAAGAGGGTTCCCTTTACTCCACACCCTCTCCAGCATTTATTGTTTCTAGATTTTTTTGATGCTGGCCATCCTGACCAGTGTGAGGTGATATCTCATTGTAGTTTTGATTTGCATTTCTCTAATGATTAGTGATGTTGAGCATCCTTTCATGTGTTTGTTGGCAATCTGTATATCTTCTTTGGAGAAATGTTTATTTAGGTCTTCTGCCCATTTTTGGATTGGGTTGTTTGTTTTTTTGATATTGAGCTGCATGAGCTCCTTATATATTTTGGAGATTCATCCTTTGTCAGTTGCTTCACTTGCAAATATTTTCTCCCATTCTGAAGGTTGTCTTTTCGTCTTGTTTATGGTTTCCTTTGCTGTGCAAAAGCTTTTAAGTTTCAATAGGTCCCATTGTTTATTAGGGTTCATTGTTTATTTTTGTTTTTATTTCCATTTCTCTAGGAGGTGGGTCCAAAAAGATCTTGCTGTGATTTATGTCATAGAGTGTTCTGCCTATGTTTTCCTCTAAGAGTTTGATAGTGTCTGGCCTTACACTTAGATCTTTAATCCATTTTGAGTTAATTTTTGTGTATGGTGTTAGGGAGTGTTCTAATTTCATTCTTTTACATGTAGCTGTCCAGTTTTCCCAGCACCACTTATTGAAGAGGCTGTCTTTACTCCATTGTATATTCTTGCCTCCTTTATCAAAGACAAAGTGACCATATGTGCATGGGTTTCTATCTCTGGGCTTTCTATCCTGTTCCACTGATCTATATTTCTGTCTTTGTGCCAGTGCCATACTGTCTTTTTTTTTTTAACATCTTTATTGGAGTATAATTGCTTTACAATACTGTGTTACTTTCTGTTTTATAACAAAGTGAATCAGCTATATACCATATTGTCTTGATTACTGTAGCTTTGTAGTATAGTCTGAAGTAAGGGAGCCTGATTCCTCCAGCTCCGTTTTTCTTTCTCAAGATTGCTTTTGCTATTTGGGGTCTTTTGTGTTTCCATACAAATTGCGAAGTTTTTGGTCTAGTTCTGTGAAAAATGCCATTGGTAGTTTGATAGGGATTGCATTGAATCTGTAGATTGCTTTGGGTAGTATAGTCATTTTCACCATGTTGATTCTTCCAATCCAAGAACATGGTATATCTCTCCATCTCTTTGTATCATCTTTAATTTCTTTCATCAGTGTCTTATAGTTTTCTGCATACAGGTTTTTGTCTCCTTAGGTAGGTTTATTCCTAGGTAATTTATTCTTTTTGTTGCAATGGTAAATGAGAGTGTTTCCTTAATTTCTCTTTCAGATTTTTTCATTAGTGTATAGGAATGCAAGAGATTTCTGTGCATTAATTTTGTATCCTGCTACTTTACCAAATTCATTGATTAGCTGTAGTAGTTTTCTGGTAGCATCTTTAGGATTCTCTATGTATAGTATCATGTCATCTGCAAACAGTGACAGTTTTACTTCCTCTTTTCCGATTTGGCTTCCTCTTATTTCATTTTCTTCTCTGATTGCTGTGGCTAAAACGTCCAAAACTATGTTGAATAATAATGGTGGGAGTAGGCAACCTTGTCTTGTTCCTGATCTTAGTGGAAATGGTTTCAGTTTCTCACCATTGAGAATGATGGCCTTTACTATGTTGAGGTAAGTTCCCTCTATGCCTACTTTCTGGAGGGTTTTTATCATAAATGGGTGTTGAATTTTGTCAGAAGTTTCTTCTGCATCTATTGAGATTATCGTATGGCTTTTATCCTTCAATTTGTTACTATGGTGTATCACATTGATTTGCATATATTGAAGAATCCTTGCATTCCTGGGATAAACCCCACTTGATCATGGTGTATGATCCTTTTAATGTGCTGTTGGATTCTGTTTGCTAGCATTTTGTTGAGGATTTTTGCATCTATGTTCATCAGTGGTATTGGCCTGTAGTTTTCTTCCTTTGTGACATCCTTGTCTGGTTTTGGTATCAGGGTGATGGTGGCCTCATAGAATGAGTTTGGGAGTGTCCCTCCCTCTGCTATATTTTGGAAGGATTTGAGAAGGATAGGTGTTAGCTCTTCTCTAAATGTTTGATAGAATTCGCCTGTGAAGCCATCTGGTCCTGGGCTTTTGTTCGTTGGAAGATTTTAAATCACAGTCTCAATTTCAGTGCTTGTGATTGGTCTGTTTATATTTTCTATTTCTTCCTGGTTCAGTCTCGGAAGGTTGTGCTTTTCTAAGAATTAGTCCATTTCTTCCAGGTTTCCATTTTATTGGCATATCATTTCTTGTAGTAATCGCTCATGACGTTTGTATTTCTGCAGTGTCGGTTGTGACTTCTTTTTCGTTTCTAATTCTATTGATCTGAGTCTTCTCCCTTTCTTTCTTGATGAGTCTGGCTGGTGGTTTATCAATTTTGTTTATCTTCTCAAAGAACCAGCTTTTAGTTTTATTGATCTTTGCTATCGTTTGCTTCATTTCTTTTTCATTTATTTCTGATCTGATCTTTATGAGTTCTTTCCTTCTGCTAACTTTGGGTTTTTTTGTTCTTCTTTCTCTAACTGCTTTAGGTGTAAAGTTAGGTTGTTTAGTTGAGATGTTTCTTGAGGTAGGATTGTATTGCTATAAACTTCCCTCTTAGAACTGCTTTTGCTGCATCCCATAGGTTTTGGGTCATCGTGTTTTCATTGTCATTTGTTTCTAGGTATTTTTTGATTTCCTCTTTGATTTTTTCAGTGATCTCTTGGTTATTTAGTAATGTATTGTTTAGCCTCCATGTGTTTGTATTTTTTACAGATTTTTTCCTGTAATAGACATGTAGTCTCTTAGTGTTGTGGTTGGAAAAGATACTTGATGTGATTTCAATTTTCTTAAATTTACCAAGGCTTGATTTGTGACCCAAGATATGATCTATCTTGGAGAATGTTCCATGAGCACTTGAGAAGAAACTGTATTCTGTTGTTTTTGGATGGAATGTCCTATAAATATCAATTAAGTCCATCTTGTTTAATGTGTCATTTAAAGCTTGTGTTTCCTTATTTATTTTCATTTTGCATGATCCATCCATTGGTGAAAATGAGGTGTTAAAGTCCCCTACTATGATTGTGTTACTGTCGATTTCCCCTTTTATGGCTGTTAGGATTTGCCTTATGTATTGAGATGCTCCTATGTTGGGTGCATAAATATTTACAATTGTTATATCTTCTTCTTGGATTGATCCCTTGATCATTATGCAGTGTCCTTCTTTGTCTCCTGTAATAGTCTTTATTTTAAAGTCCATTTTGTCTGATATGAGAATTGCTACTCCAGCTTTCTTTTGATCTCCATTTGCATGGAATATCTTTTTCCATCCCCTCACTTTCAGTCTGTATGTGCCCCTAGGTCTGAGGTAGGTCTCTTGTAGACAGCATATATACGGGTCTTGTGTTTTTATCCATTCAGCCAGTCTATGTCTTTGGTTGGAGGATTTGATCCATTTACATTTAAGGTAGTTATTGATATGTATGTTCCTATTACCATTTTCTTAATTGTTTTGGGTTTGTTATTGTAGGTCTTTTCCTTCTCTTGTGTTTCTGGCCTAGAGAAGTTCCTTTAGCATTTGTTGTAAAGCTGGTTGGTCGTGCTTTTGCTTATCTGTAAAGGTTTTAATTTCTCCATCGAATCTGAATAAGATCCCTGCTGGGTAGAGTAATCTTTTTTTTTAAAATTAATTAATTATTTATTTATTTTTGGCTGTGTTGTGTCTTCGTTGCTGTGAGCGGGTTTTCTTTAGTTGTGGCAAGCGGGGGCTACTCTGCGTTGCAGTGCACGGGCTTCTCGTTGCAGTGACTTCTCTTGTTGTGGAGCATGGGCTCTAGGCATGCGGGTTTTAGTAGTTGTGGTTCACAGGCTCAGTAGTTGTGGCACATGGACGTAGCTGCTCTGTGTCATGTGGGATCTTCCTGGACCAGGGCTCGGACCCAAAACCCCTGCACTGGCAGGCAGATTCTTAACCACTGCGTCACCAGGGAAGCCCTGGGTAGAGTAATCTTGGTGTCGTTTTTTCCCTTTCATCACTTCAAATATGTCTTGCCACTCCTTTCTGGCTTGCAGAGTTTCTGCTGAAAGATCAGCTGTTAACCTTATGGGGATTCCCTTTTGTGTTATTTGTTGCTTTTCCCTTGCTGCTTTTAATATTTTTTCCTTGTATTTAATTTTGATAGTTTGATTAATATGTGTCTTGGCGTGTTTCTGCTTGGATTTATCCTGTATGGGACTCTCTGCGCTTCCTGGACTTGATTATTTCCTTTCCCATATTAAGGAAGTTTTCAACTATAATCTCTTCAAATATTTTCTCAGTCCCTTTCTTTTTCTCTTCTTCTTCTGGGACCCCTATAATTTGAATGTTGGTGTGTTTAATGTTGTCCCAGAGGTCTCTGAGACTGTCCTAAATTCTTTTCATTCTTTTATCTTTATTCTGCTCTGCGGTATTTATTTCCACTATTTTATCTTCCAGGTCACTTATCTGTTCTTCTGGCTCAGTTATTCTGCTCTTGATTCCTTCTAGAGAATTTTTAATTTCATTTATTGTGTTGCTCATCGTTATTTGTTTGCTCTTTAGTTCTTCTAGGTCCTTGCTAAACGTTTCTTGTATTTTTTCCATTCTACTTCCAAGATTTTGGATCATCTTTACTATCGTTATTCTGAATTCTTTTTCAGGTAGACTGCCTATTTCCTCTTCATTTGTTTGGTCTAGAGGGTTTTTACCTTGCTCCTTCATCTGCTGTGTATTTCTCTGTCTTCTCATTTTCCTTAACTTACTGTGTTTGGGGTCTCCTTTTCACAGGCTGCAGGTTCATACTTCCCGTTGTTTTTGGTGCCTGCCCCCAGTGGATAAGGTTGGTTCAGTGGGTTGTGTAGGCTTCCTGGTGGAGGGGACTGGTACCTGTGTTCTGATGGATGAGGCTGGATCTTGTCTCTCTGGTGGGCAGGACTGTGTCCGGTGGTGTGTTTTTGGGGTGTCTGTGAACTTAGTGTGATTTTAGGCAGCCTCTCTGCTAATGGGTGGGGTTGTGTTCCTGTCTTGCTAGTTGTTTGGCATGGGGTGTCCAGCACTGTAGCTTGCTGGTCATTGAGTGGAGCTGGGTCTTAGCTTTGAGACAGAGATCTCTGGGAGAGCTCTTGCCGATTGATATTACGTGGGACCGGGAGGTATCTGGTGGACCAATGTCCTGAACTCGGCTCTCCCACCTCAGAGGCTCAGGCCTGACACCCGGCTGGAGCACCAAGACCATGTCAGCCTCTCAGCTCTCCCCGGGGGTGACCTCGGAGAGCGTCCTGCATCCCTTGCTGCCTACCCGGATTCTGGGGCGCCACCCACAGCCGAGTCACCGGCCCGGCTGCGTCTCGGATGTCTGTGGTATCCTATTTTTAAAAAGTCAAATAAAGAGAATATTTCAATACCAAATAAAATGCCCTTCAGCTCCTGAGAGAGATCAGAAAGCTTGGCAAGGACCCAGGAGTAATACAGACCTCAGGAATGGATCTTGTCACAGGGCACCCCCCACCCCCTCCCGCTTCCCTGAAGCGTGACAAAGCCGGAAGCAGCCTCTGCTTCCTGGCTGCTGCTCCAGCCTAGCTCTGCCATGGATCAGCCATGTGTAACCATTGCCTAGTTCCCATCTCATCCGCCCATCTTGCTGATGATGAAAGAGAAGAGTTGCAGTGTTTTCAAATTATTCTCTATCAAGTATGGGTTTTCCTACCATCCCCTGCCAGAGCTTCTAGCCCTCTAAACTATCCCAAGCAAATGGCACTCTCTCTCCAATTTTAAACATCGTTGAGAAAGGAGATGCCACAGAATACCTTACACTTCCTTTTGAAATCATCCCTTTCGCTTTGCTCAGTGGAGAAGGCGGCACCAGGGGGACCAACCTCCAGGGAAGTCACGCGATGATGTCAGGCAGTCCTGACTTGGCTGGAATCCCTGGCTCCTCCCCCTCCCAACAAACCCAAGCTGGGACCTTTCCTTTCTCCCTGGCTCTTAGGGCTGACGGCTCTCTCCAGCAAGTCTCCTACAGGCCTGTGAGTTCACACACACTCATCATCTATGAACCTGAGCATCGTCTACTCATAGGTAACTTTCAGCCTCCTTGAAAGGACAGCTTCTCTCTGGGACCTCCCACTTCTTGCCTGCTGAGGTCACCTGGTGAGCCCTATTCAGCAAGACACCGATTTTCATTAGCAGGGATGAAAAATGCCTGTGTGTCACCACAAGGTGATCCGTTTGGATATATGGAGACTAGAAATCATGTTCCAAATTAGTTCTGTTGCAAGTTCTAGTTCCCCTAGCAGAGGAATCTGGGTTTCTCCTATACTGGAGGGGGAAGCTTTGAATTTAGCCAAAAGGCAAAGTTGCTGGGACAGCAACTGAAAAAGAGCAAGGGGTGGGACATTTCAAAGCAGAGATGTGATAGCTGGATTTTTTTCTAATCTTTTTTTTTTCTTCTGAAACATAATTACCCATGGAAAAATGAATAGATCTGAAATGTATGGTTCGACGAATGTATGCACCAGTGTAACCTACACCCATCACCCTATAAAGTTCCCTTATGCCCCTTCCCAGTCAATTCCATCTCTCTCCCCTAGAGACAACCACGGTTGATTTCCATCCCCCTCATAGCATGTGTTTAGACTTAGTGGACTTGAGATCTGTAACTTTGGTCTTAGGTCATCTGAGCAAATTAGCAAGAAAATCTCATCAGCAGCTCAGATGTCTCTACTTTCTTAGAGTTGAAAAAGGTCCTGCCTGAGCCACTAGTGCTTGGCTTCGCTGCCCCCAGTATGCCATGTGACCCCCAGGGCTACTCTCTGAGCCACAGCCCTTCTCTCAGCCAAAGAGGTTAGCGTCAGTCTCTCAGGTAAGTGAGTGGCGAAAGCTCTTGGTAACCCGGATGGTGCATGCTTTGTTGATTAATATCTGGAAGTGCGATGCACAGAGCCACAGCATGTCAAGCAGCATGTCGATTTTTCCTGAAGCACCTCACAAAAGGGAGCCATTCCTTTTAGAAACAAAGGATTCCGTGACCACCTTCTTCCAGGCTTCTAGCCATCAGGATGGCTGCAGAGCTGAAATGATTAGTCAGGGTGGAGGGTGGGAATTGAACGTGTGGGTGTTTGTGAACCCAGCACTGAGCCTGCGGTCCATGAAATTGAAGGATCACAAATTCTATTGGATTAAACTTGGCCAAATGTCTCGAAGGTGAAAAGTACTTTGTCTGAATGCAAAGCTTTGCTGTCTCTGGAATGTACCTTCTGCAGCTCAGTTCTTAATCACTGTATATTTTTTCACTTGGACAAAGGCTGCCTGCTAATAGCATTTTCAACCACCTTCAGCTGCTTCGCTCAGCTACGCCAAGGCCTCAGGCTGAGCTGGCTACAGTTTCCTGGCACCATGATCTGTTCCCAACTGACCAGCATTGAGGAACAGCACACATTCACACCCTGAAAAAATTCCTTTCCCTGTAACTAAGCAAGATGCCAGGCAAAGGCAGAATTACCACTCCCCTTCCTAAGTGTCTCCTGCAGAACCGTCCAAACTGGAGGCGAGGATGGGGGTGAAGAGGAGGAAGGAAAGAGCCCTAGAAGGTGCAGGGTGGGAGCTCCCCTCTCTGTGCGCAGAGCAGTAGCTAGGAGCTCCCAGCAAGCCCCTAGCAGCACACACCTTGGGGCAGCTCATCTCTGAACACCGGTAGCCTCTGCTGTCAGGTTTCACTTTGATCCCTGAAAATTATAAGAGCCTCAGCTCTTCAGAAGAGAGGCAGCTGCTGAGCCAGTGTGTTTGCAGGATTTCTTCCCCAAAGCCCGAGGCCA
The DNA here is from genome assembly GCF_964374135.1 of Grampus griseus. Taxonomy (NCBI): domain Eukaryota; kingdom Metazoa; phylum Chordata; class Mammalia; order Artiodactyla; family Delphinidae; genus Grampus; species Grampus griseus. Next base: position 29,800,736 of record NC_139018.1, on the reverse strand, counting down.
GCATCTAGCCTTGCCTGCACCCTGCATGAGTAACCACCTTCCAGCCTCACCCACGAGGTCACTGCCTAGTGAACAGATTGCAGCTGGGCTGAGCTGCCCCCTGAGCCGACCTGAGCCATCATGACCTCCTTTAGCAGCAGAACTGGCATTTGGTAAATGTGTGAGGGCAGGAGCGGGAGAGGGAGACAGAAATGCCAAGGAGTACCACCTGGATGGCTTCGAGGTTGGGAACAGTCTCAGGGTGTGTTCTCCCCCAGGGCTGTCAGCTGCAGCCCCGCCCCCAACTGTGAAGCGCGGCAAGCAGCTGGGGGAGGGGAGGGGAAGGATTGATGGGCTGGCCACAGGTCTTTGCAGTCAGAGCTGTGAGGCTGAGCTCCGGGACTTAGGCAGGAAGAGATTAATTAACGCCTCCCAGCCCAGCCCGCTCTACAGAACTGGGAGGTGTGGAGGGCAGGGATCCTCAGGGCCAAATCCACCTAAAACAGACAGACACACAATCACCCAGAAACAGAACCTCTAACCTCCCTCAACCACAGCCCCTTCTCCAGCCAAAATGACCTCACTAATGAGAATGAAGCTGTAATGAGGGTTTGGATGCCTGGTAAACCTCACCCTCTTTGTCTCCGGGCTTTTAACATCTGCGCTGGCAACGGACTGTTATTTAGAAGCGTTAGTGATTCCTTTTCTTTCACACCCGCCAGCTAAATCAGAGCCCCAAATGCCATTGTAGGGCAAACCATGTGTAATTTGTGGCCCTGGTGGAGGAGCGATGGAAGGAGGGGGGAGGAGCTGGTACCAGCTGGTACCACGCTGGTGCGTGGTTTCCACAGCTGGTACCCAGGAGGAAAGCAGCCTTCCTTGGTGCCTTTCACATGAGCAGGGATGGAAAAGGGTGAAAGGAGCTGGGGGAGGTTTGGTAGAGCCCGCATACCAGGAGGCCCCTAGACTCATCAGCTCCACATTTCCCCATGCTTCCTGCCTTCAAGACTGCATGGAGAAGGCCCGTTCCCAGGTCCACCCCCTGGATGACAAATGCCTACAGCTCCGTGTAAGAAAGGGCAGTCAAGGAAAAGTCCCGGCTCCATGTGTGCTTAAAACCAGGGCTGGAGGGAGTCCTCGGCCGTCAGCCTCTGCCATCTGTGAGCTACTGTTGTACCTAACTCACTCCACACAGAGGAGTAGCCATCCTGCTTTTAGTGACTTGCAAAGACTGGCACTTGAAACCCTCTAGGATTAAAAAAAAAATCTGATTAAAAAATTCGTAGCCCAGTATAAATGTATCCGGCTGCAGGCGAAGTTTAGTGTATCTGAAGATTCAGATAAGGTTGCTGATGGGGAGATTGTGTGTGTGTGTGTGTGTCTGTAGGGAAGAAAGAAATGAAAAGTTTCATCTCACTAGCATGAGGCATGAAAGGGGAAAAACAGAGCAAAGGGGAGGTAGATGCAGACTTCCCAACTGCCCCGAGAGCATTTGCATTTCTGGACAAGCTCCCATCCCTGCCATCGGAATTCTCAAAGTCAAGCTGGCACGTCCCTCCGTGGAGAGCTAAGCCAGATGACATATTGTCCTGCATCCAGCAAACTCACAGCCCATGTTGTTCGTTTGTTGGAAATGCCCATTATCCATCAATTCATCAATCAGCAGGTTTATTGAGTACCCTACCAGGCGTCACAAACCTGATCAATTTTCTTTAATTACATCCAGCGTACACGCAGCCAAGCCCAGTAAACAGGATGAGCCCTCACACCCCACTTGGAAATGAACATGAGGAATTGCTGGCCCTTGAAACCTCACGCTACCAAACGCTGCAGCCCGTGCTGATGAGCGACCGCGTGCTACCCTAGGCAGATGGCGCTGACCCACTGTCAATATTAAGATGGGTTCTGAGTGTTTTCTCAGGCACAGTGATCAATCTGCTTGGGTCCAGCCATACTCTCCTCTAGACGCCTGTCCAATGCTATGGATTTCTGAAGAGGGTGAGCAGGGAATGGGCGCAGACTATGGCTATAGGGAAATAAGCAAAGGACTGAGCCTTCCCCATCCTCCTGTTGGTGCCCAGTCCCACATCAGAGGCTCCTCCTGGGCATGTGGGCAACTGGCCTCTCTCAGGACCTCTATGCCCCATGTACCAGGCCTCATGATAGAGTTCATCCTTTTTGTTTTTGAAAGGACAAGAACGGCTTCATAGTTTGTAAGCGAAGGGCTTGTAAGACTTCCTGATGTGGAATCATCCGGGTAACAGAGATGGGGACCAAGAACACAGGAGTGCGTTGCCCTGTGTCCTGCAGTCCAGGCTCCGAGCCTCGGCAGCGCGCCCAGACCTTCCCAGTCCCAGAACAGGTTGTCGGGAAGACCCAAGGAGAGCTCAATCCTGCATTTTAAACAGGATTCCTAGGTCTTCTGCCTTCTTCAGACTAGTTAATTCCTTAGTCCCAGTCACCCAGATTCTTAGCCATCATCTATTTGGGTCAACCCACCCCCCGTGATCTTACTAGTCCCCAGGCCACCTTTCCTTCCTCACTTGGATAAAATCAAGTTCAGGGGCAGCCCACAGGCATTAAGAGACACTCTACCTAAAGGTTAAAATGCCTGGTTTGGAGTAAGTGAAATCCCCACGCCCCCAAAAGTGTACCAGCGACACACCCTCACCCCCTAACCTGCCCCAAAGACCCGGTTGTTCAGTTGTCTGTGGTTAAGGCGCCCAAACCGAGAGATGAAAGGGGTTGGTGAGCTAAGTCGTTTGGCCTCGTGGCTCATGCCAACAATTAATCCACCTGTCTGGCTCTCTGTGTCTGTCCTCTGTGTGTGTGCGCCTGTGGTGCCCCTGTGTCGCTGTCTCTGCAGGGAAAGTCGCTGGCGGGCAAGCGCCTCACCGGCCTGATGCAGTCCTCCTGACAGTGCCCCCCGCAGGGCCCGGGCCCGAGGACCACGCGGGCAGCCGGCCGCGCTCCACATCTGCAGACAGAGCTTCCCTGCGGGGAGATTTGGTCACTGTGAAAGAGAAAGAGTGAGGGCCGTGATGGGCGACGGTGGGGAGACGCGGTGGGTGATCAAGAGGGAGGCCAGAAGGCGAGTCCACGGAGCCTGGGGTCAGCCAGGTAGAGGCCCCTGTTTACAACCCTCTCTTCCTTGTATAGTCGTGTGCCGACACCCCGCTCTCTAGGGGGTCCTGGCCCCTAACACGTTCAGGGCAGAGCACCCGGTGGGACTCCCGTTGTGACTGTCAGCTGAGGTTAGACTCTGGCTGTCATCACTCCTCCCGCCGTCCGGGGATCACGCCTTCCAGCAAACTCAAGAGGACCCCTGGCCCTGAGCACATCCAGTATTACACCCCACCGCCTCTCTGGTGCACCCACGGCACCCCCCTTGTTACACCACTGTGTCCCGACCACCTCCCGCCTCCCGCCTCCCCCATCTCTGCGGCCGCTGCGTGCAAGGACCCGGGGCCAGGCTGCCCTCACGCCACGCGCCCCAATCACATCATCAGCACTGAGCCATCTCCTGCACTGCAGCACCTCAAGTTCTTCCAACCCCCTCGGAGGCCACCTTTCAAGGAGGTCTCCACAGGCGTTGGCGGCTGCCCTCTAATCCTTCCACACGTCTCGAGGGTCCAACACCAGAGGAAGCACCGGTGTTGATGAAAGAGCTTGTGGTTTAACACCGTGAAGGTTCTGACCATCTTTTACATTTTTTATTATTTCGTAATTTATTCTGCTGTGGCCCCTTGCTCCTTGGTGTGTCCCCGCGTGTCTTACTCAAAATAAACGCAGCGGTGAACTCGGGGGCCATTGGGATCCTCCCCTCCGGCAGCTCCAGGTGGGAGCTGGGAGGGTCCCAGATGGAGGGGCTGGGCCCCAGGCTGGCAGTCCCAGGCGTGGCTGGGCCCCTGCGGCCAGGTCTCAGTTGTGTCTGAAGCTGGGGCGGAATCTGTGCCCAGAGCGAGGCCAGGGCCCAGTGGTCCTCTGACGGCCCAGCAAAGGCTTTGCCCTCCACAATGCCAATCATCACAGGGCAACGCCAGCACAGAGCTCAACCTGCAAATGACCATCCGCCGACCTGGCTGTGAGGGAGTGATACGGGGCACCGAGTCGGGTGCCTGGCGCGTAGTAGGTGTTTTGCAAATGGTAGCTGTTAGGCTCATTGTTATCGCTGTCATCGTTGTGACTCCCACGAGCCCTCCGAGAGGCGGTATAAGCAACGTGCTTTTGAATTCAGACACTCACCCCCGCCTCCACACCTGCTATGACCATCCTCCTTTGATCTATTCTGGCCGGAGGTGAAAAGTCTCCCCTGGGAGTGTATAAACAGCAAACACAGAAGCAAAGCAGCAATCAGTATTTCTTTACTTGTGTGGGCAACTTCACCCGCTGGTGAGGCTCACAAGCCTGTTTGCAGACGCTGATTCCTGGGCGCTCCCCCAGGACCATCTTTCCAAGCCCACCTTCGTGCCCTGTCCCCGGGGCACCAGCTTCCATCCCTCCCAGCGGGGCCACCGAGGGCATGAGGAGTCGTGATTACAGTTGCACCGTGGTGGGTTCCTGACCCCTGCGCCTCAGTTTCCCCCATGGCAGTGTTTGCTCTCCCTTCTCGGTACAGTGGAAATTAGAGACATTATGCTGAGTCCTCGGAGTGCCTCCAAAGGGGGGGCTGTAGACCCAGATTCTGGGCAGACACTCCCTCCCCCTCATGCCACACAACCTGGGCTCAGAACCTGGCACCTGGCAGACGGCCACTGCTTGATGAGTAATTGGGTTTGGTGAAGCCCGCTCCCATAGTGTGGGGTCTTCTGACCCCTCCTCTTCTCGTCCCATCCTTTTTTTGTCCCCTTGCTTTTCACACAGACATCTTGTTTCAGAACAAAATTCCCGATCGTGTTCCTCTGCACCCAGCATTGCCCAGAGGAAGCTATTCCCTGCCGAGGTGCCCAGGCTATGCTGACACTGACACACAGGGTAGGCGGGCAAAGGCAGTTCTAGAACAGCAGGTGCCTCTGTGCCCTCAGTTATCGAGAGCAAGGGGCTGGCTGCCTCCTGTCCTTCCTTGTGACTGCAGCCGGGGCAGGGGTAGTCTCCCTGGCCAGGACTTCTGTGTCCCCCTGGCTGCAGCTCCTGAGGCTTGACCCACCTTGGAGGTCCCCAGAAGGCCCACTCAGAGCCAGATGGACTGCAGCCCTGAGATGGAGCAGGATGAAGGCTTCCAGACACCTCTGGGGACATCCAGCCGGCTCGACAGACATAAGGGCGCTTCAAATGGATTCAAACCCAGAGCAATAACCCGCCTTGTCCCGCCTCCCAACTAAGGCGTGTTCGGTCTTGTGACTGCCACCACGTACCCCCCAGCAGATCACACCCAGAAATGGGGGGTAGAACAGGATTGCTCCACCCAAGCGGGCTAGTCCAAGGTCAGTCTACCATGCAGACCTTAGAATGCAAGTACATTTGGAAAATCTGGTCTCGGCCAGTTCCCCATTGGCCTGGTGGACACAGCCAAAAATTCAGACCAGATTAGACTTTCGAAGGCAATTCTGTAGCGAAATAAACTGCTTTTTTGCCCTGTCCTGCCTTAGCTCCCCTGACTGGGCATGGTCTCTGGGTCTGGGATTCTTCCCAATAAGGATGCACAGGGCAAATACCGTGTTGGCAGCCCCCCAGCCAAAGCATCAGGGCAGTCTCAGAAGTGACCACCCACCCATCAGGGCAGACACAGGCACCAGGCATTGGGCATCTGACCGCCATAAACTTTGCCTACATGGGAAGAGTGAGGCTTGTAGGTTGGCACATGTGAGTGCCCAGCAGCAGCCAGAGAGCCTGGCCAGAGCAGCAGGGGCTCTCTGGGCTGGAGAGAGGGCTCCTGCCCTTCCAGGAAGGAACACTCTGGGTTGCTGTGCCCCAGGAATGCAGCAGGGTCTAGCCCACCAGTGCAGTCAGCTGCGTCATGCTCCAGACCAGCCCCTGCCCAGGGGTCAGGTACAGGCCAGCACCCAGGAGGGACCTCTCACCACCCTGAGTCGCTTCTTAGACCAGTGAACACATGGAGACGTGCTCCAGGGGCTTTCCCTGTAGTAGGGTCCCTGTTGTGTTCAAACTACCTCACCAGCAGGGCATGAAGCAGCAGCCTGCCACCCATCCAGCTCCTTGGCTAGTTGTAAAAGTTGATGTTTTTCTAAAAATGCACCCCTCGCATTATGCTCCAAGTGCATGGGCTTCAAAAACCGCCACTAGCAAGCTTTCCCAGCAGCTGGAAAGAGTTGAGGGCTGTTGGTCTTTGGGCCTTGCAGAACATAGTGAAGGGAGGTGTTCCAGCAAAGTCCAGGAGCTGGAAGGTCCTGAGGGGGAAGATGACATGCCACCAGCCTCCAAAAGGGCCGTCTGAGCTGAGTACGTAGCAAGGACCGTGTGTGGCACAGTCAAAAAGTGGCCAAATGGATCCCGAGAACTCACCTCAGGACCCTCTGAAGAGAGGTCTGTGTTCGTGTAACCATGGCAATGGCAGATGCCAGCAGCCTACTCCTTAGCACCACCCGCTGATAAGGCATCCCCTGGGCGCAGCCCAGGGGCCATAAAGTAGCAAAGTAGCAAATGTAGCAATAAGGGGCCCAGGGCCGTAAAGGGACAGGGTCCTCATGGCCGGGCCTCAGCCCTCTCCCCCGTCCCAGATGAGGGCTCAGAGCCAGAGGCTGTCAGCTGTCCGAGGAGGGAGGCCCTGCGCCGCGCCAAGGGCTCCGGGTCTGTATTCTGTGCCCACTCGACGCATGATCACAGACACGTCGGAATGGCCTTCACATAGTGCATGTGGTTCTCGTTAGTTTATTTTTCTGGAATTTGGGGATTGGACTCCAGAACCAAACATGCTGGTACCATCTAAAAATAAATGACTTGAACCCACTATAATCCAGCTCACTCTGTGTGGCTCCTTGGTTTGGGGGTTTGTTGGGTAGGATTTACCACTAGAAAAAAAATCTATCACCCATCCCCGCTCCCCACTCCCTACCCTGCCCCATTGCATATACACACACACACCACACACACACACCATTACACACACACACACACACACACACAGACAGAGCCTGTTTCCCCCTCGCTCCTAAGCAGGATGCTGAGCAGCTTGGGAAAGCTCTGGGGTGGGGTATACATCCTGGTTGGTTGGGACAACAGTGGCAGCAGAAGGCTGCTGCCCCTGACTACCAGGGTGTCCTTGGCCGGGTGGTGTCTGTGCCCCATTTTCTGTGCTGCACCACAAAGCACAGTGGCCTGGTATCAGCAGTGGCCAGACACCACTCTGACACTCTTAAATAAAGTCCCAAGATGGAAGTCTGCTACACACAGACGGGGATCTTTATGGGGAGTCTTGGTTTCCTGAGCGACAGACAATCTCATCTTCCAATCACGCCAAAGCAGCGGGACTCTGAGAGCCTGGAAGTCAGGCTGACAAGAGGAGAAAGAGAACAAGGTAAAAAGGCACCACGGTACCGCAATCATGTTAACGATGAGGCCGGCCCCTAGCAGTTTGCTTCAGTGCAGAAATTCTGCTCCCGGAAGCAAGAGTGAGCTCCGAAGTGTGGGAATGGGTCTTCGGCCACATTTGCATGGGACCCAACTTGCCTCCGAACCCCTGGGCCATCTCCCAGAGCGAGAACTCCTGCCTCACAAGGTCAAGACCAAGATCACACCTGCAGTAGCGGCTGAAGTGTCCGGTCTGTAGCATAGCCCACTGTCAGGTTGTGGCCCCACCACAAAAAAGCTGCACTTCCTTGTCCTCCTTGATCATGGCCACCTCCTCCAGAGAGTCTGGAGCTCCTTCTCTGGCTTATTTCCAGATCTGTGTTTAGCAAGCTGTCACTGTGCACAAGGTCCCACTGACCACCAAGGACAGAGATCTGCTTCAGGTCCGAGGTGGAGATTTGGGGCTGCCCATTAAAACAGTAAGAGCTCTGCCCACCCACGATTGTCTGACAACCCCCCGAGTGCTTCCTCTCTCCCCACGTCCTCTTGGGGACTTGTGGCCGACAGGGCACGAGGCTGGCCCTTACCTTGGTGGCAGCGCCCAATCGCTCAGGGCCTCAGATGGATGTCTCGGACTCTTCCTAGGATGTGACAGCTTCCAGACTCTGCGGCTTGGAGAAACATCCTGGAGGCCCTCTGAAGGGCGTGTCCCCTCCTGGGCCACAGAGCGTGCCTGCCCCCAGCCTGCTTTCCCAAGGGTGCTTCTGCCCATGAACTCCTGGCTCCCCTTACTGGGGTTTCTGACGCCTGGGCCTGGGCCCCCTCCCTGCCCCCAGCCCGTCAGCACCCACAGTGGTGGTTACAGGATCTGTCCCAGACCCTGCACATCGAGGGGCCCGCCTCCCTGGCCATTGAGAGGCTGCAGGCTCTGGTTTGTTTTAAAGAGGCCTTGGGGTAGGGCATGTACACCGGCATGAGCTCCGTCTGGCGCGGAGCTCTCTGTGATGCTACTGCCCTTAAGGCACGGGCTCATTCCTCTCAGAGCCTGGGCACTGGCCCAGCCGGATCTGGCTTTTCTCAGCAGACAAATCCAGTGACAGCCCCTGATGGCGGTGGCTCGGCCGCACACCTCGGTCTGAGCGCTCGTTTCCTTCGTTGTAAAATAAGGGTGGGAATTTCAGAATCGTATGGTGGTTGTGAATTCATATAGAGGGGCCTTAGCCTGTGCCTGGTACCTAGTAAGCGCTCACGAAACAAGTGCCGATGTTAGCAGTTGCTGCATCTGAGAGGGGCCCTCAGATGGTGAAGGTGCAGCACGTTTGCAAATCGCTGCTGGGCAGCTTTCCCAGCCCTTCCTGCCAGCCGGGAGGTGTGGGTTTTGTTTGCCTGCGCAGGTAGCAGTCTCTCTCTTGCCTGTGACAAGCCTTTGCTCTCACCTTCCCAGCAAGGGCCTGGTTCCCTCACTGTGTGTAACCTGGATGGACTCGATCAATAATCCCACGTTAGGCCTCAGTAAATAACTGGGCAGAGTCGGGGGCGGTGCGTGTGGCGTTCCTCCTGCGGACCCTGGACGGAAACTGGAGGAAGTGTGAGCTCTCCGTCCACATTCCCATTTGTCTGACAGGCCTCTGTGGCTGCTTCCATAGGATCTGGATTCAGAGCTCTTGTTCAGAAATATTCCACTTGGGGCCAGTTGCTCAGACCTTGGGCCCAGGATGAGCAGCTGGGCAAGGCCACCGTCCTCAGAGAACATCTGTCAGCCACATGGACACAGCTACCTCTTGGAGGGAGGGCCTCATTCCTAAAATGACCAAGCAAGCCAAGGAAGCCTGTTTTCCCTCTTTCTCCCATTACATCACCAAGACTGTTGAGTTGGAGAGGAGGAGGGATCAGGGAAGGAAAAATTAGGAACTAGAGGAGGCCCTGGGTATCTCTTGCTGCCGCCCTGCCCATGCCCATACCCGCAGTACAGAATCAGTGAGTATCAGCCCTGGAGGACCTTAGAGATTTTCTAGTCCAATTGTGAGTGTGTATGTGTGTGTGTGTGTGTGTTTTACATTTTGTTTTTTGAGGTATAATTTACATACAGTAAAATTCACCCTTTTTCGATATAGATATGAATTTTGACCAACTTATACAATGATGTAACCACCAACCAAAACTCAAGAGAGTAATTTTATCACCCCCCAAATTTCCCTCGCGCCCTTTCATGGTGAATCCCCTCCCCCCATCCACATTCCTGGCAGTTATTGGTCTGTTGTCTGATCCTGTAGTTCTGCCTTTTTCCGAAGGGCACATGAAGGGGATCATACAGTATTGGTCTCTAGAGTCTGGCTTCTCAGCCCAGTGCACATTGTTGCCTAGATCAGTGGTACATTCCTCAGTGTTTTGTTTTTATACATAAAGAAACTAAGGCCCAGAGGGGGAAGGCCGAGAGGAGGTGGAATATCAAGGCCTGGAGGCCAGGTCCTCACTGCCACCCACCCCTCAGGCCCCTTGGCCACAAACTCTTCAGTAAAAAGTTATCATTTGAATCCCCCAAAGTCCATGAGCCCCTATTTGAGGAAGCACATGATCACAGAACCTGCACACTGAAGACCATGCATGATTCCTTATCTAACAGAAGCAACTTACTTGGAAACAAAGGGAAGCAATAGTACATATTGGAGCAAGGCATCATTTATTCAGTTATCAAGTAGTGCTTTATAGACCCCCCACCAATAGGCAAAGGATCTATATAGACGTTGCTCCGAAGACGATAGACAAACGGTCGACAGATACATGAAAAGAAAAACTCAACCTCATTAGCCATCAGAGAAATGCAGATCAAAAACAATGAGAAGCCACTTTGCACACACTAAGATGGTTATAATTAAAGAGACAGATAATAACAAGTGTTGGTGAGGATGCGCAGGAATTGAAGCCCTCATACACTGCTGGTGGGATGTAAAATGCTGCCGCCACTTTAGAAAAGTCTGGCGTTGGCAATTCCTCAAAGAGATAAACGTAGAGTTACCATATGACCCAGCAATTCTACGCCTAGGTATGTACCCACGTGAAAACATATGGCTGTACAAAAATTTGGAGACTCATGTTCATAGCAGCATTATTTGTAATGACCAAAAAATGGAAATAATACAAATGTCTGTCAGCTGATAAATGCATAAACAAAATATGATATATCCATACAATGGAATATTATTTGGCTCTAAAAGGGAATGAAGTACTGATACCTAATATAACGTGCATGAGCCTTGAAAACATGCTGAGTGAAAGAAGCCAGTCGCCAAAGACCGTATATTGTATAATTTCACTTAGATGGAATGCACAGAACAGGCCGATCTATAGAGACAGGAAGTAGATTCGTGTTTGCTTAGGGTTAGACGGTCGGTCACTGCTGATGGGTATGGGCTTCTATTAGGGGTAATGAAATGTTCTAAAATTGATTGTGGTCATGTTTGCACAACTCTGTGACTATACTAAAAATGATTGACCTGTATACTTTAAATGAGTGAATTGTTTGGTATATGAGTCCTATTCCAGTAAAGCTACGTGGGGGGATGGGGAGTTGGTGGGGAGGAGAGGAAGGGAAGGAGGAAGGGAGGGAGGTGCAATAGCTGTAGACCAGGAAGAAATCGAAGCCTGTTTTTCTAAGTAGCCAAGAGAACAGAGCTGGTCCCTAGAGAGAGCAGGTGAAGGGAGCCACAGAGGACTTTGAAATCCTGCCTAGTATCAAAGACAAGGTCAGCAGATGCCTGGTTATCCCAGAGCGAGTGGTCCATTTCAGCCATCTCTGCCTGCTCTGAGAATTCAAGCCCCCTTGTAGGGAACTAATTAAATTAGGCAGATTAGCAGTCTGCAGGATAAGCGATCCACTCAACACACTCCCCTGCATCCCATATGAGCCTTGTTTCCCAAAGCTTTAAGCCCCTGACACATTCGGGCTGTAAGAGGCAACGTCCTGGATGGAGTCAGAAGACTTGGGTTCTAGCCTTGGATTTGCCACCATTAGCTGTGTGGCCCTAGGCAGCTCATGGTAGCCCAGCACCCCTTAGGGCAAATGTTAAAGACTGCCACGCCACACCTCCAGAGGTTCCAAATGGGGAGTTTTGAGAACCCCAGGAATCTCCATTTTTCATAGGTAATCCTATCTGCACAGCAAAGGAAACTATCAACAAAATGAAAAGGCAAACTATGGAATGGAAGGACCCATTTGCACATCATATATCTGATAATGGATTAATATCCAAAATATGTAAAGAGCTCATACAGCTCAATAACAGAAAACAAATAATCCAATTAAAAAGTAGTCAGAGGAGTGGTCATTTTTCCAAAGAAGACACACAAATGACTAACAGGTACATGAAAAGACGCTCAACATCACTAATCATCAGGGAAATGCAAATCAAGACCACAGTGAGATGTCACCTCACACCTGTTAGAATGGCTAATATCAAGAAGATAAGAGACAACAAGTGCTAGTGAGGATGTGGAGAAAAGGGAACACTTGTGCACTGTTGGTGGGAATGTAAATTGGTGCAGCCACTACAGAAAACAGTATGACATTTCCTTGAAAAATTAAAAGAACTACCATATGATCCAGCAATTCCACTTCAGGGTATATAACAAAAGGAAATGAAATCACTATCTCAAAGAGGTATATGCACCCCCGTGTTCATCGCAAAATTACTTACAATAGCCAAGACATGGGAACAACCTAAGTGTCCATCAATAAATGAATGAATAAAGAAAATGTGGTATATATACATAATGGAATATTATTCAGCCATAAAAAAAGAAATCCTACTATTTTAGACAACATGGATGGACCTTGAGAACATTATGCTAAGTGAAATAAGTCAGGCAACGACAGATACTGTATAATCTCACTTATATGTGGAATCTAAAAAAAAACAAACAAAAAAAACCCCCAAGCTCATAGATACAGAGAAGAGATTGGTGGTTGCCAGAGGTGGGGGTAGGGAGTGGGGGGAATGGGGTGAAGGGGGTCAAAAGGTACAAACTTCCCATTATAAGATAAATAAGTTCTGAGGATCTAACGTACAGCATGGAGACTGTCGTTAACAGCACTGTATTACATATTTGAAAGTTCTAGGAGAGTAGATCTTACAAGTTCTCATAAGAAAAAATTTGTAACTATTTGAGGTGATGGATGTTAACTAAACTTACTGTGGTGATTGTTTCACAAGATATACTTATATAAAATCATTCTGCTGCACACCTTAAACTAATACAATGGTATATGTCAATTAAATCTCAATAAAAATAGGGACAAAAGTAATCCCAGGTGATCCTGATACATATTCAGATGGGAACCACCGGACTAGATGCTTCCTATGTTTTCTTTCAGCCTGAGAACTGTAAGGGAAGAAGAGCTGACTGAAGTCCAGAAAAGACGTCTAACTCCTCTCCACCTCTTCTCTAACCAAAGATGCTTACCTCCATCTTCCCCAGGTTGAAGGTCTATACACTGCAGTCTGGCTGCGCCTAGAATTTTCCTAAACCGACTCCAACCCCCCTCTACTGGCTCTCTGCTTGCCAACCTCACAGAAGCAACCAATCCTGGGTTCCCCTTCTGGAAGGAAAGTCCCTCATTTAGGGATTAAGGATGCTCCATGTATGTACACACACACACAGACATGCACACGCACACGTATCCATGCACGTGACCACGAACTAATCTACTGAGTAGTTAAATGCTTCTATTCATGCAAGACTTTGCCAGAGGGAACTCACTGAGCCTGAAGATGAATGCATCGAGTCAGAAACAAAGGGAAAACACTGGGATCAAACCAAAAGATAAATTACAAATTGGATCAGTGGCTTTCATTCTCGCGGCGCTGTGGAGGCATGTTATTAGCTCTCTGGACATGCCCAGTGGCTGGCAACACCCACACACACACCAACACACACAGAGCATCCACAAGCCCCCTCCCCGGTCAGGCACGAAGCAGAGGTGACCTTGACACTTCTCACTCCTAAGCCTTTAGCACTAAGACTCGCGACTGCACTCAGGATTCTGAGCTTTGGGCAGGAAAAAACGAACTTTCCTTTTGGCTCTCCCCCATGGTACCAGCTGGCGAGCCCACAGAACTTCTGCCAGTTCACTCACACAGGGTTCTGTGCCATCCCCAGTCCCTGCTGCCCCCTCCACAGCCCAGCCTCTTGTTTGGCAGAGTCAGAATGACCACAGAGGAAGGGGGGATCTGGCAGAAGGAAGGCAGGAGTGCGTCTCCCCCAAAGAAGTTAGGTGGCCCTAAGACAGGATTTGGTGGCTGACCTGATAAAGGACCCAGGGAGCCAGTTCTGATGGAAGGCATGTCCTGGGAAATTTACATCTATAAATATTTACTGAGATTGGCCATGTGACAGGTGTGGTGCTGGCTGCCACGCTTACAGAGTTGAGTAAAAGGGGTTCTGGGGCTTCCCTGGTGGCGCAGTGGTTGAGAGTCCGCCTGCTGATGCAGGGGACGTGGGTTCGTGCCCCGGTCCGGGAGGATCCCACATGCCACGGAGCGGCTGGGCCCGTGAACCATGGCCTCTGAGCCTGCGCGTCTGGAGCCTGTGCTCCGCAACGGGAGAGGCCACGGCAGTGAGAGGCCCGCGTACCGCAAAAAACAAACAAACAAAAACGGGGGTTCTGTCCTCCAAGACCACACCTTCTAGTAGAAGAGACAGACTTGTAACTAACCAAGTGTGACACAAGGCAGAGGGGCACAGGTACAAATAAAATGCACATTGTAAGGAGCAACTAATTCTACCTGAGCGGAAATGAGGAAGCAGGTAGCTGGAAAATTGCTGACCTGTTCAGGGAGCAGTGAGTGGACCCCATGACTGGAGCATACAGAGTATGGAGGACTGGAGCGGGTGTGAAGGAAAAGGAAAGGTCAGAGCTAGACACCAAAGAAAGACATCATGATGCCTCAAACCAGGGTAGGGCCTGGCAGTGAGGATGGAGGGAGGGGACGGATTCACACGATGCTGTGGTAGAATGTAGAGCCCTTGGTGACTCAGTGAATATGGGGGTTGGAAAGCAAGAGGGAGTATTGAGTATTTCAGAGGGCTCGAGTCAGCATGGAAGAATGGCGTGGGGTCAGTAGACCTAAGAATGATCCAAAAGGGCATGAGGACAGAGCGGCCAGGCTAGGAGCAGGTTTCCTGGGAATAAAAGCCGTGAGGGAGGTGAAATGATAATAGGTGGTGTTTAGAAAGGGCCTTTCCGAGTTTATTCTATCAGAGGTGGAGCAGTTTTGAGGCAGCCAGGGTGTGGCCGTGGGGTGTCAGGCAGCTGAACTGGAGAGAAGCAGGAAGGACAGCAGGGTGGAGGTAAGGGTCATCCCAGGGGATGTTGAGGTCACTTGGAATGACCGCAGGAGGTGCAGTAGAGGACGAGCCTGGGCGTCGAGAACTGGAGTCCTCATCCTCAGGGAATCTGGAGACGTGACCCGCAGGTCCACAGATGAGGGCACTAAGGAGGGGCGATGATGGAATAGCCACCTGCTGTCCCTTCAGCAGGAGAAGGGTCCGGGACGGAGTTCACAGGTGGGTGGCTGGGAGGCAGCGGTGAAGGGGGCAAGGGCATGCCAGCCTCCAGCTTCATCCGGATTGCCCTCAGAAGTGCACCTGGGCTGAGCCTTCCTCCCCAACCTTCATCACTTCTGGAAATAAAAGCCGGTCCCCTTGGGAAGCCAGTGCCGCGTGTGATGCTCTGCACACAGCAGTCCTTGGGCTGGCTGACTTCTGCTCTGGACTTCGTTCCCATCTGCCCGGCTCCTCCCTGAGAAGGCGTCCTCGGACAGCTCAAGGCTCTCCATCTGGGTCTTTAAGGGCCATCTGGTGGGACGGCCTCTCAGGGGGACGGTCTGGTGACGATACCCGTTTGACTTTTCAGTCATTAGACCCCTCCATAGGGTTCAAGGTGAACTGCCTCATACCCAGTTTCAGTCTTGTGAACACAGTTGAGGAAAGGGTCCCCTTGGTTTGAGGCTCTCCTGTCACCTTTTGCCTTCTCTTCCACACAGGCAGCACACATTTTATTCTTCCAGTTTTTCTGTTCCAGGAATTTCCTCCAGGTCTCTGGCCACGTAAAGGTGGGTATCTATGCACACGGCCCACCACATGTGGGGCTCCTGGCAACAACAACAGCTAAAAGATCGTAATGTTCTCCTCCCCAAAGAGTGCATACAGAGTTTTCACTGAATAACATCACCCTGTAATCTGTAACAGAAAGAAAAGAAGTGATGATGGGGGGGGGGCGGCGGGGGGATAAATTGGGAGATTGGCATCTACACCCTTCTATATATAAAATAGGTAAGTAATAAGGACCTACTGTATAGCACAGGGAACTTCACTCAATACTCTGTGATGACCTATATGGGAAGAGAATCCAAAAAAGAGTGGATATATGTATATGTATAACTGATTCACTTTGCTGTGCACCTGAAACTAACACAACATTGTAAATCAACTAGACTCCAATAAACATTTTTCTAAAGTGATGATAATTTATAGCAAAAGGACCCGGGTCTCCAGCACAATAATGCCATTCCTTTAATGCGCCCCAAAGCAGCAGATTAGGACACGCCTTTCATTTCATAGGATGCTTTCGGCACCTTGAAGCATAAACCCTTTTGTCTGTTTGTTTCAACCATCTGGACCAGAAATTTCGTTTCATTTGCAGAAATGTCATCAGAATGAGTATCCGTAACCATACAGCTTTGTGCTGCAGGGCTGTCCTTAGAGCATCCTGCAGTCCCATGATGCAGGCAGGCTGGGAGACCGGGAACCCGCCTCTCCTCTTCCTGTCAATCGGGGCTTCTCAGCAGTGTGGATCCAACAGCCCCCAACCTGCTGTCCTCTATGCCTTGGGAAGAATGAATGATTTTCAGAGGAGATCTGAAATCAAGCAAATGTCTTAGTGATATTAATCTGAGAGCCTAAGGCTCTGAAATGCCTTATACCTTTCAGGTGAGATAAATACATGGGCTTTGTGACAGCGCTGACCTCGGTTTAGAGAGCGCCTCCCTTTATTTCTGGAACCATTGGTGTGATCTGAAGAGTGAGGCTGCTGGTAGAGGGCCTCCAGGGTCACGAGGCTGACCCCTGTTTTGTCTGTGAAGGTCACCTTCATGCATATCTGCACTGAAGTTCCCAACATGGGGCTGTAACAGGCAGAGGTATTATTTGACACTCACAGCAGAGCCCTAAACTGCCTCTAACTCAAGAGCGATGCCAAGGCTAACAGTAATTTTCTCTTGCCCAGAATCCTATATTCATATGCATATGAAATTCATATCTATATGAAAATTTCCTGAGCAAATACATGGCAAGTTTGAAAGGGTGGTCTACAGTGACTAAATTCCAGACATCTGAACAAAATCTCCTAAAGAGATAACCAAGTTCTCTGCATGTAAACACGGCCAGGGTTATACCTTCCTGTAGCATTCGCCAGCTCTTAGCACCTACCTCTTACCTCTGTCCCTCCCTCCCAGCCTCCCTCGACAGCTGGCCCCTTTTAGCCCCACCTCCGAGGAGCACATACATTTAGTGCAGCTCCAGTTCCTACGGTGAGAGGGCAGTAGCTGAAATGTCACCAGGAAACATCTAGGCCAGCATAATTTGAAGAAAGCTGGGTTAGGTTGCCCATGTGTATAATAAAAACACACTGTGGGAGAAGTGATTTCGCACCACACACCTGTCTAGACTGTGACCCTGGAGCTGCAGGCACCCTTGCCATCCGAAGCACCACCTACCACCCAAGGCTGAAAGGTGACTTACGTGTCCCCGTGTCCTTGGAAGGAGTCCAGGGCAGCCCCCAGAGGAGAAAGCCACTTCCTCATGTCACCGACCTGCTATTGCCAGGTCTGAGGGACACAGAAACAGCTCAGATTAGCGGCGATCTAAGGCAGGCCATCAGCCCTGGTAACAGAGAAACGTTACTTTCAAACCCCCAATCATATCTTGCTTGAAATCGAAGAAGCTGAAGTGTGTCATCGTCAAATGAAGCACAGAGGCGGGATGAGTGGCCTGGGAATTGGCACGGGGTAAAGCCCTCTCCTCTCCCTCTAGGGCTCAGAACTCTTGACTTTCAACCACCGGACCCTTACAGCAAGCGGCTGAAATTAGCTACCCTCCCCTCACACCGGGGTTCTGACTCAGAGCTTGTCCACACCTCTCTCCAGCCCAGAACACAAACGGCCAACCTACCATTCTGACCATTAGAACTTAACTTCCCTCATTTGAAAGACATTTTACTGATTTGGAAAGCGAAGAGCTTTTCGAATGTTTCTTTGGCTTGGGAGGACCTCCGCTATCTTCTGCGACACACCCGCATCCTCTTCCTCCCCTGTGAAATGCCTCTCTTGACGACACCCAAGGACCCCACCTCCTAACGTCTGGCCGTCAGCCTCTGATGCCCCCTCCCTCCTCCAGGCTCCACGCCCCACCTGACATCGAATCCTGTAACTTCTGCTTCGCTGTGCTCTCCCTGCCTCTGCCTGGGCTGAGGTCCAGCACGTGGCTGTTTGCAGTCACATCCCTGTCAGCGACCGAAGGCCTCCAGCGCCATCCCAGTATATTCACTTCCTGCCTCAAACACCTCGATGGCTCCCTATGGGCGTCAGAATTCACTCAGTTCAATTCTGCACATGTGTACCTTGCACTCACGGTGTGTCAACCTAGTGCTGAGGATGTAAAGGTGAACTAGGTGGAGTCTGTGCCTGGAAGGATTTGCAGGGTCTGCCAGTGGGATGGGCACTGAAATGAATGTGGCTTCATGGGAAAAGCACTCAAGTGAAAGGAATTATAAAACATTTTGGAATTCTGGGAGCCAGGGGTTAGAAGAAACTACAGAAGACTGGTGACATTTGAGCTGAGGCGTAGAGGGTAAATAGGCATTTGTCAAGTGGACACTGCTGAAAGGGACACTGAGGGATCGTTCAGGAAAAAGAAATGACGGGCAAAGGCATCAAATTATGGAAGCCAGGGCTTCCCTGGTGGCGCAGGGGTTTAGAGTCCGCCTGCCGATACAGGGGATGCGGGTTCGTGCCCCGGTCCGGGAAGATTCCACGTGCCGCGGAGTGGCTGGGCCCGTGAGCCATGGCCGCTGAGCCTGCGCGTCCGGAGCCTGTGCTCCACAATGGGAGAGGCCACAACAGTGAGAGGCCCGCGTACCACACACACACACAAAAAATATGGAAGCCCCTGAATGATTCAAGGCCTCCAAATGGGCAATCATTGTCCCTGGCCATCACTGTCACGTGCCACATGTACCATCTTTAGCAGAAGACCATCAAGATTAGGGCAGAGTGCGGCACGTCCCACCAGGTGGGAAGCCCGTCATCCAAATAACAAACCCAGTTCAGGACGCATCCCGCTTCCTACAGAGCTTCCTGCTATGGAAGGGCAGGAAGAGGAGGAAATGTCCAGCCCTGATGCCCAGAGACACTAAAAGGAAGCCCATGGACCAGTCTTCAGTGGCATCTCTCTTGGGATGAGGCATTCCCACAACCCTAGGATAATGCTATCCAGTGACAATGACCACTGAAGCTCTGGAGACCCATCCCTTAGAGTGCTGTCTGCTCAGCACTAACCAAGTGCCACAGGAGACCAGAGACAGACGTCATAGGACATTGTCCCTGAGCACAAAGTCCTCACAATCTCAATGCATAGATGAGACCCATGCAGAGAACCAAGTGAGATGGCAGCGTATAACGAAGTGAGTATATGACAACTGCGGGTCATAGCGGAATGAGCTCTTCAGACGGTCAAGTCACCGGTGTGGGCTGGAGTCATCGGGGTGGGTTCAAGGAGTAGATGAGCGGGATACGGGCTGAACCACGGAGGTTGGGTGGGAGTGGGACGGTAAGAAAGAAAGACAAAGAGCAAACCTGGGGGAACGCCATCGGCTAATGCATGAGCCTGGACACGTAGCCCCTCAGAACGGGAAGACATCCTGATGCTCGCCCATCCAAATTCTCAGCCATCACAAAACCCTCCTGCAGTACCACGACCACCTAGGCTCCTAAGCGGGTGCTGTCAGGGCACGACAGAAAGGCACCGAATGGAGAGACTCTGCAGCAGACCCAGATCTCTCTCTGTGCTGCCTCTCCTGATAGCGACATCTTTCTCCAAGGAGCCATAATCCTAAGCCTTAAAATGTCTTGCTTTGGGGCTTAGGGGACAACCCTTCCCCCCGACCCTGTATCTCAGCAAAAATACCATCCCCACCCAGGGCGAAAGCTTTGCCCTGCAGGACGGAAGCGATCGGCCTCCATCCTCAGCTTCCATATTCATGGGAATTGTTCATGCTCTGACCTGTAGCCCTGTGTGGGCTGTCAGCCGGGGAGCTGGGGCTAACGATCCCCAGAAGTGCACTTCAGGAATGAGCCCACAGCCATCTGCCTCTCCTCCAAGTAACTCGGGCCCTGGGAGAAATAAACAGCTGTTGTCCCTGCAGTCCCAGAGAAGCATGAAGTAGGGAGGGAGCAAGAGGGGGCGGGGGGGGCAGCACCTTTCAGAGCGAAAGGCCCTCCCGAGAGTGTTTGAAGGTTATTAGTGTGGCTATAATCAGGCTGTTGGCCAAATGCAGGTGGAGAATGAAGCCGTTTTGATATGGCTTTCTAGAGAAAGCAGAGCCTGTGTTGGTATAATCTATGCATACGATCTCTTTCAAGTAGCTCTTCAGCTTCTTACACGTCCAAGAAGCTAGGACTCGGGTCCCCTGCTAACCACAGTCAGAACTTCACACTTCTCTGACCTTCAAAAGGGATCAGGGCCTGCCAGCCAGAGCCCTGCCCTCTACATCTTCCACCGCTCTGTGAGAGTAAGTCCAAGCCACGCGGCCCTTCTCACATGCCCAGTCCGGGCCCAGAGACCCTGTGGGCTCACAAGTACTTCTTTTCAGTTCACAGGCAGGTGGTCTCATTCTGTGGGCAACGTCCTGTGCCCAGGATGGCCAGCCCAGCCCCTTCAGGCTTCCCGACGGGACTCAACAGCGGCCTCATTTCGAGGGACGGTCTCCTGAGGAGAGAGGGGTCCTCAGCGTCCCCTGTAGATGAAGCCTCCTGCCCAGGCCCACTTCTTCTCAGGCTGAAGAAAGAGGACAGCGTGTCCCCACCTGCTCCTCCGTGAGTCCTTCTCTTCGTTCACAGTGCCCTCAGCCATCCATTTCTCCAAGCCTAAAGTCTGAGGCTCATTCCCTCCACCGTCCTCCTCCACAGACAATCAGTTACCAACTCTATCCTTACATCTCTCAGCCCAACCACTCTCCTCCTCCCCACTTCCGCTCCAGTTGCTTCTGGTTCCCACCACAGCAGCCTACCCGGGTCCTCTGCGTGCAGTTCTGTCTCTCTCCAAGCCATTGTCCACACTGCAGCCAGAATCATCTCCCAGAAATTTCAGGTCTGACCCTCCAGCACCTCTGATCAATGTTCCATAGCTCTCGTCCTTAGGATGTTGTCCAAACGCCTTATCTGACTCTTTCTACCTCCGCGGCCTATGCTGCAGCCGTATTGAAAGTGCTCACCTAATAGGTCTGCTTTCTCTCACTAGCAGCCTTCGCACATGCTGCCGCCTCTGCCTCGAGTGCTTTCTCTTCTCCTCCCTACTCGGCTAAATCCTATTCTTCCTTCAGAGCTTGGCTCAGGGGAAGGCTCAGGTTTCCCCCCTCTCCAGGAGTCTTCTCTGATCCCTTTTTCCCCCAAGTTTGGGATAGAGGTCCCTCTTATATGGACTTGTTACAGTATATGATATGCACATCTCCCTCCCCTGCCTGTCTATGGGCTCCTTCCGGGCAAGGATGCTGTTGTAGTCAATTTTGTACCCCTTATGCCTATTACAGCATGTAACACTTAAAAAGCATTTCAAAAGCATCAAATGGTGACATTCGTAAAATAAAATAATGGAAGAGGTTGAAAATCATTCAGTGATCCCAAGGGCCAATAGCTTGGGGTGAGTGTAGTTGGAGATTAAGATGGGAGAATCACACATGCAAATCACACGTGCAGAACTAAGAAATGTTTTCACAGGAGGTACCTTCAGCTTCAGCTCAAAGTCTCCCCTCCCTTTTGATGGGTGCATTCCCCCTAGACCCATCCAATCAAATGTGTTGACTCTTGGTTCTGTGAGCCTTATCATTGACCAAGGAATAACACTTGGTAATTAGCACGTAGTGTAGGCTGACTAGTGTGGCATGAATGACTCAGCCGTGATGCCAAGACTAGGAGCATAACCATAGCCTCCACCCAACATAGTCCCCTTTCCATGGGGACTCTGATGTGCCGCCATGTGCTTTTCAACCCTGGGTTGGGTAAAATAATCTTTGACGTAGTTGTCCACTCTAATCCAATTGGGCTGATGGGAGGGATGCAAGAATACAGTCTTCTGAGCTGGTATTCGCTGGTTTCACGAACAAGTGAAGGCAAATGAGTTAAACCCTGACTCACAAAGTAGAAGCTACTCTGTCTAGCTCAGGCTTTTTCTTGAGCCAGTTTTTCTGTCAATCCTCCTTGGTGCCCCCAGGCCTCCCCAGGTCTCTTTCACAAGCTGGCAGATGTTTTCAACACAATGCTGGCAAAATGACTTACAGATGGTCACCCATATGGTGCCAGTTTGGATCTGACTCCTGGAGAAAATTCTGGAAGCCCACTCAGCTATGAAGGACACCCACCAGCTTCCTGCACTGGGTCCAAAGCTGACTGCTCATGGGGACACAGGTGGGAAACAGGTGCTTCACATAAATGGACTACCCTCTGCTAATCACCACCAATCAAGCCAGTGGTGCAGGAGAAAACAAAATGAGACAGAATCATCATCCAAGAGGTGAAATGAACTGGTAGCCAAGGAGGCAGGGGATGAGTCTGGATTCCCATAACATAAATGGTCATATGTCAGGCAGGCTTTGCTTCAGAGCAGGCCAGAAACTTGGAGACACAGTGTGGGGATCTTTAGATTTAATTCCAGTTGAGGCAGTATCTAGGGGTGTTCAGTGTATGACGTTCAAGCTAATCAGCGTCCACAACTGCCAAAAGCAGACTCAATCAGCCAATCATTCAATGTTTATTGACTATCCAATACGTGCCAGACATTTACTGAACGCCTACCACGGGCCAGGCACTATTCTGAGTCTGGGGACAGTATGGTAAATAATTACCATAAGGGCCATACTTTTTATTTTTTATTTATTTTTTTACATCTTTATTGGAGTATAATTGCTTTACAATGGCGTGTTAGTTTCTGCTTCATAACAAAGTGAATCAGTTACACATATACATATGTTCCCATATCTCTTCCCTCTTGCGTCTCCCTCCCTCCCACCCTCCCTATCCCACCCCTCCAGGCGGTCACAAAGCACCGAGCTGATCTCCCTGTGCTATGCGGCTGCTTCCCACTAGCTATCTACCTTACGTTTGGTAGTGTATATATGTCCATGCCTCTCTCTCGCTTTGTCACAGCTTACCCTTCCCCCTCCCCATATCCTCAAGTCCGTTCTCCAGTAGGTCTGTGTCTTTATTCCTGTCTACCCCTAGGTTCTTCATGACATTTTTTTCCCTTAGATTCCATATATATGTGTTACGGTATTTGTCTTTCTCTTTCTGACTTACTTCACTCTGTATGACAGACTCTAGGTCTATCCACGTCATTACAAATAGCTCAATTTCGTTTCTTTTTATGGCTGAGTAATATTCCATTGTATATATGTGCCACATCTTCTTTATCCATTCATCCGATGATGGACACTTAGGTTGTTTCCATCTCTGGGCTATTGTAAATAGAGCTTCAATGAACATTTTGGTACATGACTCTTTTTGAATTATGGTTTTCTCTTATATATGCCCAGTAGTGGGATTGCTGGGTCATATGGTAGTTCAATTTGTAGTTTTTTAAGGAACTTCCATACTGTTCTCCATAGTGGCTGTACCAATTCACATTCCCACCAGCAATGCAAGAGGGTTCCCTTTTCTCCACACCCTCTCCACCATTTATTGTTTCTAGAAGGGCTATGCTTTTTAGAGACTTACATTCCAGTCAGGGGAAGACAGAAAGACAAACAAATGAGAAAATGTTAGATAAGTAATAAGGGCGATGTGATAGAGGGTAAGTGGTGGCTACTTTAGGTTGGATGACTAAGGGAGTCCTCTCTGAAAAGCTGACATTTGAAACTATAGTCTGAATGAGAAGGAGGAACCAACTAACCGCATTGGCATCAAGGAAATAGCTAGTGCGAAGGCTCAAGGTGAGACAGGTTGATGCCCAAAGACAGCTGGAATAACAGTATCCTGACAATGGGTGATCCTACAGAAAGTAAACCTCTGGCTGACAGTGGAAGGGTCCAGAAACCGATATAGGCCTGTGTCGAAAACATCACCATGTGCAGCCAAGAGAGTCTGGAGAAGGCAGGGGTTGACAGTGACTAGCTCAACAATATTCACCATTGAGATACTCAGAATTCTAGAGGGATTCACATCGGGAGTAGGCTTGGCATTGGATCGTGGAGACAGGGAGAAAAGCCAGGTCTTGGGGCATTGGGTCGAGGCTACAAAGGAAGTAGGCAAGTACAGGAGAGACTAGAGCTGAGGTATGTCTGAAGGACGGGGTTGAACCAAGCCCAGGGTCAGAATCTAGGGGAGCAGGGCTGAAAGGCAGAATAATTCAATGGATCAGGAATTCAGCGTGCAGTCATGAGTCAGATGTGAAGCCAAATAGGCAGAAATCCAAAGATCGTGGCACTTCCACTTCCAGGAAATTTGGTATAAGCCTCCTGTTGGGAGGCATCAATCCAAGACTTAACTAACCCCAGAACACTACTGACTCTCAAATCTATACTTGGCAATGTACACATTTCTTTTGAAATGTAGTCCCAACTTCCTGAAAGTCTCAGGAAGTTCAAGCTCAACTTTTCCAAAGTTAAACTCATGAGGTCCCTCCTATCCCCTTCAAATCACCTCCTCTTTTTGAAGCCCACATCCCAGTGAATGACGTCCGCATCTACACTGCTCACAACCGGGGAGCCTGGACATCATCCACTGCAGGTTTTGCATTTTCCATGAAGCAGGCTCTTAGATGAAGGTTAGCATAAGGAGATGTACTAGAAAGAGCTCTTGTGATCTCCACCTGTGTAAGGGAAAGGAGAAAAGCAGGATTAGGTAAAAGAAGACGTTGAGCTGCAGTGAAGTCTCAACCAAGGTTTCAGCCAACCCCTCAGGGAGCTCTGACGCTGGGAAGGCCCTTAGAGTTGTCTCAAGGTGGGTCTGAGTTGCCGCTTCTGTACCCTAACGTTGACCTGTCATTGGATGCAGGCTATCTAGGAAAGCAAAGTGAACTTGGACAAGGCAAACTGTCTTCAGCCGAGGGCAGTTCTCCCAACAGCTGGAGGAATAAGTCCTTCAGTCCTGAAGGGGTCAGGGTGATACATCAAAGCATCTACTTCTTCTCTCTTTTGCCTCATCCCCACCATCCCATTAAAGGTGAGACGTGTCCTGGGGGTCTACCTTCTCTACATCTCTCCCACCCATCCTCTTCTCTCCTTCCACCTTGCCACTAATCCAAGTCTCAAAATTTCTCACCTGAACTAGGTCTTCAATCTGCTTTCCCTGGTCCTCTCCACATGGCTGCCACATGACTGTCCTATGTTTCTGAGACAGATCTGAGCCTGTTACTCTACAGTTTAAAACCCTTCAGCAGCTATCTTCAGAATACAATCTGAGTTCTCTACAGGATGAAATTTGAATTTCAGATCATAGAACGCAAGAGCCTTCAGGACCTGGCCCCTGTTGACGCCTCTGTCCTCCTCTTTCCCCACCCCCGACACCTGGACATTATCTTCAGCCTTTCTTCATGACTTAGGGTTCCTAAGTGTCCCTTTGGACACCTGACTCTTTGGTCAGGAAAGCCTTTCCAATCTCTACCTCTTTGACCTTTAGAACTCATTGCAGGGCTCACTCTGTCCTGAAATAATAGGCCCATCGCCATCCATCCACAGTCCCCCACCCCACCCCCGGGTCATCTTGGTCTTCCCTTTACCCCAGCATTCACAGATCTCTCATAATGACCTGATGCCTTGCTCCCCTTCCCTGTGACAAACTGAGACCCTTAAGAATAAAGACTGTATCATATTCTTTATACTGTCCCCCACTACTGCCACAGTATGTGGCACATAATAGGCACTCAGTAAATATCTGATGAATGAATCAAGTGGTCAACCAATGAGACTAAGAGAATAAGTTAGTAATGTTGTCTATTTTACACCAAAACAAGATGCTTTAAGGGGTTTATCCACCCAACAGGGATATGATAGCCACAAGGAATGGACAGATTGAATCCTCGTTCCAGGGCAACAGCTCCCAGAGAGTGTTGGGACTGTGTGCAACCATGATGGCCCGTTATCCCTGAGCATGGGTTTAACATAAACTGAGGGTCAGCAGTGTCTGTGTTTCTGGTAAGCTGGTGGGCTGTGTTCATGAGAGACCCACTGTGGCTCACCTAACACTCATGCCAAACCCCTTCTCCCATGCCTTCCTGCACTGCAGAGACTGAGAACTGAAAACCACATCCATTTCTAGATCTCATGTGACCTACTTTCCACCAGACATTCGGAAAATGGAAGTGAGCATGTGAGGTGGCAGCCATGTGCTGGGAGGTCAGAACTAGGTGACAGAGGTGCTGGGATTTTTGGAAAAGCCGTGGTGGAAGTCCTACTCCCTGGTCCCTGCCTCGGTGATTAAAAAAAAAAAAGTGTGTCCAAGTAGGCCCAGCAGTGAGTTTCTGCTCCAACGGTCATTGGGTGTTTCTCCTGGGTGGTTTCCTGACTCTTTGGTAAAACTGACGCCACACCTTGTAATACATCCCTTTATCCTTAAACTAGCAACTGAACAATACACTCAGTTACAAGGAAGCCTGTGGATTTTCCTTGGCAAGCGTTCATCCTGGGGGGAGAAGCAGCCATGTGATAAGCTTAACCCAGCAAGAAAACCTCTGTCATCAAAACCAAGACTCCTATCTGAATCCCATTAAGAACGAAACTGTCGGTAAAAATAGAAAGAACTGTCGACTAAAACCATGTAAACCACTGAGGCATAGTCAGCCCAGCTTGACTACCCTCCAGCAGAGAAGAAAGATGGATGCTACCCCACTTGGCTTCAAATTATTCTGCAGCTCTGCCATCCCAAAGGCTCCAAAGGCTTCCACTAGAGGGGAGTGTCATCCCCCACCAAGAGATGGCAGTGCCCCATCCGATGGCCAGTGGGACGCTCTAGAGCTCACGGGGCACAGAGCTGGAGCAGTGGCCGCGCTGGCAGTGGGAGGTTCATTTGTGAGCTCAGATGCAACGCTCCCTGGGGACTCCCAGGGGTATTTGGGCAGGGGAACATGCTGGGGTGCAGAGGTGAGACACTACCTGGGGACCCCCATAATATTGGGGGAACTCTTATCTGTGAGACCCCGTGAGATCCCCCCTGGGAGTTCCGAGAGATACTTGGGGAAGACTTGTTTGTGAACTGATGTATGGGGGTTTCCCAGGGGCTCTCATAAATGTCATCAAGTGGTCTCTCAACTGTAAGCACATGTGGGACGTGCCCTAGGGATTCCCAGAAAGACCTGGGAGGGCCTTTCATTCATGAGCTCATGGGACACATCCCTGGGGACTCCCACCTCTACGTGGGGGAACTAGTGTAAGAATATGTGAGGCACTCCTGGGCTCCAAAATTTCAGGGGGCCCTTCCCAGGGGTTAGACACTCTGCATGGTCAGTTTGAGGCAGGATTCAGGGAAATTTGAGAATTTTGACCCATGTGACCTTTTTACCCACAGGCCTGGGAGCATTTTGACATTCATTTTGATTACTGAGAACAGAACCCCTTCCCTCTCTTCCTGGGGGACAAACTTATTATTTAGGTCTGGCAATTCTTTTGTTGAGGTTGCTATCAAAACTTGCTGGCCTGGGAGCCATTTTGACCCTGTCTGGTGACCTTGCATATCACTGTTGTGCTCCATTAGGCAAAAAGTTACAATTTAACTCTCAGAAGGCAAGCTTTTGTGCTGCATTTTTTGGGGACTATGTTGCCCTCTTACTATTTACAGGAATAAATGCAAGCTTTCACAAACTAGTTGCCCTGTGTGAAGGAAGGAGTGTGCAGGGTCCCTGGGCGTCCCGGGTGCCCCATGGAGCCAGCGCCCTGCTCTCTGGTCAGCTGCCAGGGCAATTCTCTCCTCCCCTGACTCCAATGCCGAGCGCTCATCCCCTTCAAGTTCTTTGAAGAGCTGGGAAACGTGACTCAGAAACACATCTGAGAACAAAAGAGATGAATAAACAATTCACACTGGAGGAAAACCAAATGACTACTAAACACTTGGAAAGATATCCAACTACACGAAAAATTTAAGAAATGCAGCTTAAAACTAGCCACCATTACCACTCATTAAATTAGCAAAAAAAAAAAAAATCAAATAAGGATATCAAGAGCTGGCAACAGTGGTATAAAGCGTGGTTTTCACCTGCCACTGGTGGCGCTTTAAATTGGTGCAAACTTTTGGGAAGCAGTTTGGCACTTGATATCAAAAGCCGTTAATGTGCTCTAACTTTTGACCTTGTTACTCTGCTTCTAGGAATCTATCCTAAGGAGAAACCAGATTTCTGTAAAAGGATATGTATTAATCACAAAAGAAAAGCTGAAACAGAAATGTCCAATAAAAAGAGAACTATTTAATAAATAATGATACATTTGTATGGCAGAATATTAACAAATAATAAGTATGTTTTCCAACAAAGTAGCTGCATGAAAAATTGCTTACAATATTAAGTTGGGAAAACACAGGGTTCAAAACCACATGGGACTATCTCACAAAAGACTTGTCTCCAAAAATAAAATCTTAGAACTAAATAAGACGATAATCCAATTAAAAAGTGGGCAAAAGGTTTGAAGATACTTCACAAAGGAAGTTATGCAAATGGCCAATAAGCATATGAAAAGATGCTCAACATCAGTAATCATCAGAGAAATGCAAATTAAACCAGTGAGTTACTACTACACACCCACTAGGATGTCTAACATTAAAAATATGCATAATACTAAGTACACTGTAAAGATGTGGAGCAACTGGAAATCTCATTTATTACTGGTAGGAGTTAAAAATAGTCCAGCTTTGGAGAGCAGTTTGTCAGATTCTCATAAAGTTAAACATACTCTTACCACATAACCTAGCAATCCCACTACTAGGTATTTAACCAAGAGAATTAAAGTATATGTCCACAAAAAACACTTGAACAGGAACACTCATCATCACTTCATCAGAACTGACAAAAACCCAAATGTTCACCAATAGGTGAATGGATAACCAAGTTGTGGCATTTACATATAAAGGAATATTACTCAGCAATAAAAAGAATACAGGGCTTCCCTGGTGGCGCAGTGGTTGAGAGTCCGCCTGCCAATGCAGGGGACACGGGTTCGTGCCCTGGTCCAGGAAGATCCCACATGCCGCGGAGCAGCTGGGCCCGTGAGCCATGGCCGCTGAGCCTGCACGTCCGGAGCCTGTGCTCTGCAATGGGAGAGGCCACAACAGTGAGAGGCCTGTGTAATGAAAAAAGAAAAAATAATAAAATAAAATAAAAAGAATACAGTATTGATATGTACAACAACCTGCAAAAATCTCACAAACATTACACCAAGAAAAAGAAGCCAGACACAAAAGTGTACTACTGTACGTTCCTTTTATATAAAACTGTAGGACAAGCAAAAATCATAATTACTTGGGGCTGGGTAAGGAAGAGGATGTAAGGATTGACTGAGAAGGGACACAAAGGAATTTTTTGGAGATGGAAATGTTCTATATCTTGACTGTGAAGCATTTGTTAAAACTCAATGAACTATATGCTTAAAAGACGTGCATTTTATTTCATTTAACTGTATCTCAATGAAGTTTTTTTGTTTAAAAAAATGTAAGTAGAGACTTCCAGTAAAAAAAAAAAAAAAAGGCACATTAACTACATGCATTCTTTCCAAGTCCCCACTAAATGACAGTAAAGAAAAAAGAGCAAGTAGGGGACCCAATTTTGAAAAGATGTGGTCAAGGTGGAAATCTGATGGAGGAGTGGTAACTGACCCAGCAGGGTGATGTGTCCCTCAACCTACAGCACATTCACTGGTTGATTTGGCCAAAGGAAGAAGGACGGGGACTCAGAAACTCCAGGTGTGAATAAGGGCAAGAATGAAGCAAGGGGGTGACTGCAGAAGAAGTAACTGAATATCTGTAGGTGGAACAATCTGTTCTCATACCCCACCATGCTGTGGCACAGAAAGCAATCAAGTGCCCCCTATGCCACCCCCAATAAAACATCAGTATGTTCGACTCTTAAACACACACACACACACACACACACACACACACACACACACAGAGAGAGAGAGAAAGAGAGAGAGAGAGAGAGATCGATATAAAAAACCCCCAAAAAATTATAGGAACCCTCTAAGAAAGTAAATCAAAAATTTAAAAAACAGAAAAGATAAGGAAATTAAGGTTCAGTTGAGAAACTCCATATCCAAATATTAGGAGTTCCAGGGAGAATGGAGAAAATAAAGAGAAGAAATGATCAAAGAAATAATACAAGAAAAATTTCCAGAACTGAAGGACATGAACCTATAGAATAAAAGGACCCAAAATGCCTAGCACAATGACTGAAAAATGACCTTTACTTGGAACATTATTGTAAATTTTCAGAATACTATGCTTGAAGAGAAAATGCTAAAAGCTTCCAGGGAGTAAAAAAAAAAAAGTCATCTGCAAAGGAATCAGAATCAGGCTGGCCTCTGACTTCTCACCAGCACTGTAGGTAATGATTTCAATGTTCTGAGAGTAAACTACCTGAACCTAGAATTCTATACCTGACACAATAATCAATCTGGCGTTACGGTAGAATAGTCAAGGACTCAAAAAATGTACCACCTTCACACCAAGTTTTTGGAAGTTACTTGATGTATGGTACCCAAACAAGCCTAAATAAAGGAAAGAATGCAATCCATGAAAAAGAGGAACCACGCCAGGAAAAGAGTGTCAGGAAGCCTCAGCTGGGGCCGTGGAGCAGGCTCAGGGGCAGTCAGTCTAGACTGGAGCAGGATAGAGGCCCCTGGATGAGAGAGAGCTTCCAAAACAGCAAACTTTAGATTACCTGATTGGATGGAAAAGCAGGGGTGAGATAGAGAACTTGGTAAAGAAATTGACAACAAAAACGTATGCAAAACAGAGAGCTGTCCAAGCAGCAAATGTACCCTTGGAGCACTGCTTGGCTCTGCAGAGAACCGCAGTGACATAGCCTCCATGCCTTACCCACTGTTTACTGATTCTTACTTTTCCAGATGAATTTATAGGAAAGATGGAAAACTTAATGGTTGTGGACCACCATGTACATGTTGACATGGGAAAAGCCAAAGTACTGTAGACAGAAGTTGATCTATGGAATATGTGGAGGAGAGCTGAAAAAGGGGTGTGTGTGTGTGTGCGTGTGTGTGTGTGTGTGTGTGTGTGTGTGTGTGTGTGTGTGTGTGTGTATTGTGTGTTTGGTAGGGGGCGGGGTGTGGGGTTAATATCCTCCCTGTAGAAAGTGAAGGGTCAAAATAACTGTATATAGTTGATAGAACAAGAATAAAAAGATATGTTTGTTGCTTACAGTAAAAAGTAACCCACAGAGGAATTCCCACCATGCAGGAGACGAGGCCAGAGAGGCCACACCATAAGAGCAGGAAGTCTAGCAGATAATTTCTAACACTGATAAGCAGGAAATAGCGGTAGACCCATGTCAACTGGAGATACAGGCTGACAAAACCACCAGAAGAAAATACCAGAAGGGCTAAAAGCAGCTGCCTCTGTGGATCAGGACTGGGGACAGATTTTCCTCCTGAGCTCTTCTATTGCCATTAAAATAAAAAATGCCATTTTAAAAATTGCCATTTTTAAAATTTTAAAATGGCAATAAAAATTGCCATTTTTATTTAACTATGTTCACATATTACTTCACCAAAATTAAAAAAAGAAACATTTAACTAAACTATACACAGCATATGGTTGCCAATATTGTAAAATATATACAAATAAATTCATAGAAAAAAAAGACTTGAAGGAAATATAGTAGCTAAATCTGGGTGGAAGTTTTATGATGTTATTTAGCCTAGTCTTTATACTTTTCCATTTCCAATTTTTCTATAATAGGCATCCATTATTTTTATAAATAGAAAAAAATGTTATATAAAGAATCAAAATGACATTTAGGGACAACTTTTCAATGATATTGGAAATGAAGTGAAAGAAACAAATTTGCACATAAAAATGAATTTGATTATTTAAAACAATATGCATGAAAGTGGAAAGATTTAGGAAAATATTAAAGTAATTATCTTAATGGTAGAATACGGGTGATTTTTTTTCGTCTTATCTTTCCTTTTTTTCCCAACATATTTTTTTCATAATAAGCATATTAATCCAGGTTTGGCTGGAGAAGTAAATTTGATCTCTTCCATTGGCTTCAGGCCAAAATAACTATGTAATGCCTCTGGGGTGGTGCTGACACTTTGAAGGCCCTCATACTTGTGGCATTAACAGAACTAAATGCAAATGAGTTTCTCTGGTGACTGCTTCTAATTGAGCCGACTGGCTTCAGTCACCCACCCAGCATTCATCCAGTGCTTACTGTGTCCTGTGACCTGCAGGAGGGGCTGAGTGGGTATTGCAAATGGAGGGGGTGCCTGATCTTGTGTGGCAGACCAGTTTGCAGAAAAGAATAAACACCCACAGGTGAAAACAGATGGAAAATGTGCCTAGAGCTACAACAAACAGCAATCTAGCCTGAGGGATGGGTATCCTTGGTGGAATCCTAGATGGCAGGTTTCCTCTCCCCTCCTCCAACAGAGACTCTGCAGAAGCCAGGTCCCCCCTCCTCCCCAGCCCCAGGAGGTGAGCATCCTGCAAATATCCAAGATAAGGATGAATAGCAACAAACACCTGGAATTCTTCACCATCCAACCACACTTGACTCCAGGCGAGCTAGGCTTACTCAGTCTTCCCATGGAGAAACCAAGAAGCCAGAAAGAAGGAAAATCAAGAGGACCCAGAGCTCTCTCTGAAAATGCTCTCCAAGGGCAGACTGAGAGGTTAACAGTGTTCTCTGGCCAAGTGTGTCCACAAGACTTTCTGATGATGTAAGTCACAGTTATTGGCTCCCAAGTGACTGTCAATAAAAAGAAATGCATGGCCTGGACAGGGATACCTAGTATCTGTATTCCAAGCCTCAGAAGTTCCTTGGCTGTCTCTGTCTCCACCTGCAATTGCATTAAGACCAAAGTAAATATAAAAAGATGTTAAACGGCAAGTTTTGCTGAAGGCACCATGACACAATGGACATGACATTCCAATTTGGTGCCAAAATAAGACGCACATTTTTAAGGGAAGGTCCAAAAATTTGTTATGGAACTCAAATTTCTCACCTACACTCACATTGAAGGCATAAAATGCTCTGGCTTTTAGAGATCAAGGGAGAGGATTTGTAGAGAAGACTAATTTAGAAAAAAAATTATTGATGTGCTGTGAACCTCACCCCTTCCAAGAGGGAGGGTGAGAGGGGCCTGTTCCTCATCTCAAATCTAGTGAAAGGGGCTTCAGGGAGACCGTTGAGAAAGCTTGGTAAGTGTGCCCTGTGATTGGGGGGGACAGAGTGGACCCATGTTGGATTCCTGCCCAGAAATCTAAAAGGCAGAGAGACATGGGCTGGCTGGCTGCTCCCACCGTGGATGGAAGGAGATACTGCTGCAGCTTTGGGACTCACCTACGAACTCCCAGAGTGTGTCTGGGCAGGGGCACCTGAATGCTTCCATTGGACCAGATGTGAGCCAGTGGTGCAAGAGAGAGTAGGTGTGGTCACCTTGGACCCTGTCCAAGAGGGGCTTCCTCGGGGGTGAACAGTCCTCAGCAGGGAGAAGTTGAAATGATCTCCAGGTCCTATGACCTGTGAGAAGAGTTTTGTGATGAGCTGGAGGAGAGTGACCACCCTGGACAAGAGAGCTGCAGGGAACAGTCCCAGTGATGGAGAGCTTCCTATGGACCAACCACACCCAAGAAAGAATGTCAACCTTCCCTACTGCTAGTCAAGCAAGAGCGCCCAAGCCCCCCTCCTCTCTTTTCCCCTGCCTGCTCTAATTCAGGACCTTAAGTCCAACTGGGGAGTTAGAAGAGGAGGAACTGAGAAAGAAAGAAGAGACCCTCTGTCCCCACCCCTTCACCACCCACAGGCTTCCCACCTGTAGTAGCCCTAGCTATTGGGTTGTGTGGAGTTTGGGTTATTACATGGGCCTGGGCATTCTAATTTCTGAGTTGAGACAGTGTCTGGTGACTTAGCATGACTGCAGGACTTTTTATTATCTAAGAGGGAGCAGGAAAGTCATGGAACTGGCATGAGTTCTCCTCCGGGGTAAGGGAAGAACTTTCCTCCATGAGTACATTTGAAAAGGACAATGAAAATGAAAATAACGTTGTTTTATACTTACATCTCAGGGATCTCGATTGTTCAAAGCCTATCACTCTCTCTGCCATGGAATCCATGGCTTCTCCAAAACCAAAGATCGCCCCTCCTTATAGCTAAACTCAGTTCTGGTCCTTTATATAGAGCAAGGGCTGGCTAATGGAAATATTCAAAGGGAGGGAAGAGGAGATCCCAGAGAAAGTAAGGAGGATTGTGAATGTGGGGAACCCTGCAAAGGAGGGTGTAAGGCCGTTGGAGCAGCCATTACTGTTCTGAGGACCTGGATATTCTGTAGTACTAAGACAGGAGGTCCAGAAAGTTCTACCAGCTCTACCAGCAGCACCAAAAGGAAAGAACCATGGATAGAATTACAATTTGGGGGTAAGGGGGAAGAAGATAAGAATGAAACTAGTATTTTGGTGAGCACTTTACACACACCAGTAACTTTTACACACATCCTCTCATTTAATTTTTGCCACTGTCATGCAAAGTAATACCATCATCTCCATTCTGCAGAGGAGACACTGGGAATCCAGAAGTTAAGTGACTTGCTCTTGGTCATTGTCTGTCTGTGGAGCCCATCTACCTTCCACCATAACAGGCTGCCTCTCATATTGTTAAATACTTAGACAGTGACTCTAATGGGCAACGTAATGCAAGGGGCTATGGGATGCTTGGCTGATGGCTCTATGAGTGATGCCAGAAAACCAATTTTCTACCACAACAAGGTAGGCCAAGCCCCAGAATCCGGGCCCCTGCTAAAGCACTCCTTCCCACAGCCCTTTGCTGAGAGAAGCAGATCCTGGACTCCCTGACCCTCATCCCCAACCACTATGTTGATTGACCCAAGGGTCAGAGGCCTATGAAGGGATCTTGTATTAGTTAGGGTTCTCCAGACAGACAGAACAAATATGAGATTAGACATAGATATAGATATATTTATTTAGAGAGATTTATTATAAGAAATTGCAAATAAATTGCAATTATGGAGGCTGAGAAGGCCCAAGATCTGCAGTCAGCAAGCTGGACACCCAGGAGGGTTGGTGGTATAGTTCCAGTCTGAGTCCAAAGGCTTGAGACCCAGGAGATCCAGTGGTATAAGTTCCAGTCCAAGGGCAGGAAAAGACCAGTGTCCCAGCTTAAGGAGTCCGGCAGGCAAAGTTTCTTACTGAGTCAGTCTTTTTGTTCTATTCAGGTCTTCAACTGATTAGATGAGGCCCACCCACATTAGGGAGGGCAATCTGCTTTACTCCGTCTACCCATTCAAATGTTAATCTCATCCAAAGACACCAACACAGGCCCACTCAGAACGTTCTACCAAAGTCTGGACACCCTTGGCTCAGTCAAGTTGACACAGAAAATCAACCATCATACGTCTGAAACAAAATTTCTATCCAAACAGGGACAATGGGGATTAACCAGCTCAACTGGATTCTCTCCAATACAGGGCAAGAGTCAAGACCGAGGTGTGGGAGTAGAAGCCAAAAGGTACACCCAGAAAAGCTTCCATGCAGGTGCAGAGTAAGCAGAAACCAGAGAAAGGAGAAGTTATAACAGGAGAAAAGGGCTGTGAACAGGGGGTGAGTTGGTTGATTAGCAGTGGCAGGGGCGGCTGCAGGAAGTGGAAACAGGAGTTGGATCCCCAAAATGGCAAAAGGACAAGAATTCTTGCTGCTGAGGAGAGCCTACGCTATCCAGTCCTAAAGGCCCAGCAGAGCCTGCCTGTTCCTGAGCTATATTCCAATACCCAGGAAGCCTAGCGACTTAGCTGTTCTTGCCTTCCTATGAGATACCTGTCTTCCTTCAGAGGAAGCATCAGCAAATTATGGTCCGTGGGTCAAATCCAGCCTGCCACCTGTAGCAGTAAATAAAGTTTTATTGCAACACAGCCACACCCATTCGATTACAATATTTTCTATGGCTGCTTTCACACCACGACAAATCTGAGTGGTTGCGACAGAGACCATATAACCCATAAAGCCTGAAATATTTACCCCCTGGTGCTTTCCATAAAAAGTTTGCCTTCAGGTGACACATCATTGAGCTCTTCCTATATGCCAGATGCTCTTCTCAGTGCTTTACTTGAAAAATCTCACTTAGCTCCCACAAAGCCCCTGAGAGATTAATCCAGTCCACCCACTAACGGAATTTTACAGATGAGGAAACAAAGGCTTCCAAAGGTTAAGTAACAGTTTGCTCCAGGTCAGACGTAGTGATGGAGAATTCGAACCCGACAACCTGATTCTGGAGTCTGTTCTTTTAACCACTGAAGCTACACTGCCATCCTGCCACTGTCTACTCCATGTATCTTCACAGTGAGTTCCTTCTTAGAAGACAAGCATTTTTATGCCAGAAACATTTTTTAAAAAAGATGGTTCTGAAAGGATTTCTTTTTTTACATTTTTACCCAGTGCAGTGGCGTCCAGTGTAGGCTGATGGGCAGAGCCAGGCTCAGCTGTGACTGCGGTGAGTGACTTGCTGACACTGGTCCCCGTGATCTGGACAGACCTGTGCAGAGTGTAGTGGATAGTCATGGGGACACCTCAGAGGCTGTGGTCACCAGTAGGAATGATCTTCTACTGTGTCGAGATTAGCCAAGGGGCCACTACTCACACTCAAGAGTGTAACACAGACATCTGGGAAGGTATGAGATGCCCCGCCAGCACCACGACCAGCAGAGAAAGAGCTAGCCACCAAGACCTGATCGAAGCAGGGAAAAATTAAGCAACTCATGAGCTGTTCTTGGTTTCTGCTTCTCCTCACAAAATTTAACAGTCTAGGACTTACTATTGCTTTAAGGAGGGTAAGCAGGGATGTAAAAATATTTTACAGCAGTTACGCACCCATCAGTCAGAAGAGATGCTGGGCCATGGCAATGAGACAGGCTCCTGGAGACCCCCTGTGTGTCGGGTGTTACCCTTTATTGACTGGGTTGTGCAGAGGTGGGCAAGGGCCCTGAGAGAGGAAGAAAGGACACTGGGTTGGGACACTAGGCAGGGGCGGGGGCAGCAGCCATTACCACCCGGTTGGAAGCGTTTACAATTTTGACCCACAATATGGCCTGACCTGTACACCTTAGCTGAACGTCAGCTTGGAGTGGAAATAGTCCTAGATTTTGACCCTAGAGATCAATTTAATTAGTATTTGCCAAACATTCCTGATCATATGAATCACCTCATGTGCTGGTTAAAAATGCAAGTTTCGGGCTTCCCTGGTGGCGCAGTGGTTGAGAGTCCACCTGCCGATGCAGGGGACACGGGTTTGTGCCCTGGTCCGGGAAGATCCCACATGCCGCGGAGCGGCTGGGCCCATGAGCCATGGCTGCTGAGCCTGCGCCTCCGGAGCTTGTGCTCCACAACGGGAGAGGCCACAACAGTGACAGGCCCGCGTACCGCAAAAAAAAAAAAAAAAAAAAAAAAGCAACTTTCTAAGCTTCATTGCTAGAGGTGCTAGAAGTCTGTATTTTTACATCCACCCTATAACTGTTATGATCTGATACATTCAGGAGACAGTCAGTTAATCCAGTGTTTCCCAAATACGTCTGGTGATAAGAAACAAATTCCCCAGCCCACCCTACCTCTTCTGAAGGAGAACTTCCAGGAGAGGGCCCTGGGAAGCTGAGTCACCCAGGGACTTGATCTATAATCAAGGAACATGTTAATACTGGAGATGGGACCAAGATCTAACTTTCCCGAGACAGTAGTTTGTCTCCCTACAAGCCCCCCAAATAGTGTGTGTTTATTAACCATCTATCAATTCTCAAAACAGGGTAGGATTTTTGTGAGGACAGCATCTGCGCCTTAATTTATAGAGGCGCCCAGAGCAAGTAAAGTGAACGACTCCAGTACAGTGGAGCAAAGATTCAAAGCAGGGTCCTCCTGCCCCCAGGTGTAGCCGTCCTCTTCTTCTCCCTCCACACCCCCTCCCCAGCAGGAGGCCCGCTGCGATTCAGACACACCTGCAAGAAGCAAATGCAATTCCCCTTAGTTATGGACTGTTAAGGAAACAAAAAACCTAGGTCCAACTGTGCCCCTGGGCACACTCCTGACAGTTCTTCAGTTAGCTGATTGCTTCCCCCAGCCTTCTAGAAAGATCTTAACAAGTTCTATTTATAGTTGACCCAGAGAGCTGATTCTCTCCTTCTTTGGGCTCCTGAGGCCCATATTGTTAAGAGTATCATGGCTCTGATACTCTGAGTGTGGGCAGAGTGGGGACTGAAAAACTTTTTGCTGGTTACCCAAAAGCCTTGATAACATCACACCATCTTTCGCCGGCTGCGTTAAGGAGAAACCACTTTCCTCCCTCTGCTGAGCTGCTTGCATATGTAGGAGTTAATTGTCCAAACCTCAGTTTTGTTGAATTAATTGCCTCTCCAGCTGGCCTCTCCTCCTCTGGCCTAGAGTGGGAATATGAAGGACTGTAAGGCGAGGGACACCTTCTCGCGTGAGGGACACTCGCAGTGTGGGTACCACCACAGGGTGACTCCTGAAGGCCGGCCCCTTGGGCTTATTCTCCACCCACACATTTTCCCTTCCACCCTAAATCCTTCCAGTGCATCCAGGCACATTTCTGTGGTCAGTAGTCATGCTTGAAAGCCATCCAGAAATAGTGACTGAGTTGCCCTTACTAGCCATATTTTCGTAGTCTTTGCTAAGCCTGGTGTCTTTCATAAATGATTCATGGAGCAACTCTAAGTGCATTTTATTTTCTAATAACCACCTCTCTCTGCCAGTCCATTATAGGTGAACTCTACGGAAGAGTAGTGAACCCTTATGAAAGATTACCCCCTGCATGCCCAAAATGACCACACTGACCTTAGCAATATTAATCCCTGGCCCGATTTTGCTGAATATGTCATACATATCCTCAGGTCACTGGAACTATGGTTCAGTGTGTTTTTCCATCTGTATCAAACAACCTGTGTATATGGTTTAATCATGAGTGTAAATGTGCAGGCCGAAATCACAACCTTTGATCCTAGAATTAAAAGATGACATACACTGTCCAAAGGTCATCTAATGCATCCCCCTGTGTCTCCAAAGGCATTGCCTAAGTCATTCCAGACAAAGCCATATGCAACCACTTGTTTAAAATAATTTTTAACCCCAGGAAGATGTCCAACCTTTTCCTGTAATCTGTTTTGTTGCTTAGCAGGTCTCATGAAGGTCCTCACACCATTGTGATGGATTTCTTCCTTTGTCTTTAGTGCAGACGGAGAGCAGCCCACTGAAGAATAGGCTGATTTACCATCA
This sequence comes from Grampus griseus, assembly GCF_964374135.1. NCBI lineage: Eukaryota > Metazoa > Chordata > Mammalia > Artiodactyla > Delphinidae > Grampus > Grampus griseus. Next base: position 29,761,518 of record NC_139018.1, on the reverse strand, counting down.
GTAAATTATGAGATGGTGCCTGTGTTTACACTTTCATTCTCCACCAAGGCATCTGTTTATTTAATTGATGGCCTCTTGCCTTCTTTAAAGGTTACCCTGGTATTTAGCAGGGTGTTGGGAGTGGCTGAGAAGTGATCAATTATACCTGCATTTACTCTCCTCCATCATCACTGCCATCATACAGTCCCAAACCCTTGCAGTCGAGACTCCATCCATCCATCCTGTGCTGCTTAGTTTGTTTGCCTCTGTGGAAACCACTGAAGCAATAATTGCTAAACTTAATGATCTCTCCTTGGTTTTGATATGGCTTGAACTCTAAAACATTCATGTGGGGAGAACTTGAAGGAACCAGGATTATATAACCTAGAGGAGAAGACACTCAAGTGAACAGAATGCTGGCTTCAAGGATCTGAGTTCCTTGGAATGCCCCTGTATTCGTTTTTCTGTTCAATAGTTCTATTTTCTATTCTATTTCCATTCGTTTTTCTATAGCTGTGACAAACATAGTAACTTACAACCACACAGGTTGATTATCTTTGGGTTCTGAGGATCAGAAGTCCTAACATCAAGGTGTCAGCAGGGCTGCATTCCTTTCTGGAGGCTGTATGAGAGAATCCACTCCCTTGCCTTTTCCAGTTTCTAGAGACGCCCACCTTCCATGACTCTTGGCCCCTTCCTCTATCCTCAAAGCCAAGAATGGCTGGTTGAGTCTTTCTCATATCACATCACTTTGAAAGTGACTCTTCTACCTCCTTTTTCTATCTTTTAAGGACCTTTGCGATTATATTAAGCCCATCTCTATTTTAAGGTCAGCTGATTAGCAACCTTAATTCCCTCTGCAATTTCTCTTTGTCATGTAACATAACAGATTCTGAGAACCAGGACATGGACATCTTTGAGTTGCCATGATTCTGCCTACTGCAGCCCCTAACTGGTAGGGTTAGGGCCAGCAGGTAGAAGTTACTGAGAGTGCAATTTCAGGCCAGTCCAAAAGTTCAGGAAATCAAGAACTTTTTAATAGTCAGGACTGCCTAGAGGCAGAATTGCCTGTTATTGAAGATACTGAATCCCCAGTCCCTACAGGGCTTCAAGCATTGGTCAATGAGCCACTTCATCCTAAATGAGTGGTTACTACCTGCCAAGCACCTGCGCTAAGCACTTGTCATACCTTACATCACCAGTCTTCACAATAGTCCTACTGTATAGAAGTTACTGTTTTAGAGAAGATAAATTTATGCTCAGAGAGACTCAGATGAGACACCCAGCTCTGCCTGGTGTTAACTACATGACCTTAGGCAAGTTACTTAACCTCACCGATCGTCAGACTCCCCATCTGTAAAATGGGTAGAATAATGGAACCCACTTGGAGGGATAGTCATGAGGATTAAATGTGATAATAATAGCATCTAATTCATTGGTTTGTTAAATCTTGTAGCAAATATGTTTAGCCCAGTGCCTGTCTCATTGTAAAGGCTCAGTAGTTCTCACTATAATTCAGCACCTTACACTTAGTAGGATGTGGTGGACTCCTTGGGTGTCTGCCCAGCACCTGGAAACCTTCCCCCAGAGTCAGACTATGGGCCTCAGGCAGCCATGTTTCTCCTCCATGTCCCGGGCCTCGTTGTCATGGCTGATCGGACCAGCAGGGATCACCTGACTCAAGCCCGACCAAAAGATGCTCTCTCGCAGCAATCTGGAATCTGATGCCTGACAGATATTTGACTCAGTCTCTGTGAGTTACTCTCCCTGGACTTGGTGTTGTGGGACATTCATTCTCACTGAGGAAGAGAGAATAATCGGTCTCAAGAAACAGGATTAAAGCCGTTGCCCGGAAAGGAGCTAAGAGATGGAGGGACCAGACAGCTCCCCACACCTCTCTTCCCCTCCCCTTCTGAACCTGCCCCCTTGCCACTGCTGTGTTCCTGAGATACCCATGTGTCTTCCTAACATGTTGCTCTATTTCAATGTAGTGACCTTGAGTTGGTATGTGTGTTATTTACAACAAAAGAGCCTTAACACACAGATGTTCACAAACATTTGCAGACTGTTGGAGCTGAAAGGGACCTTCAGCCCCTTTCTTTGTTTACGCATCCAGGCATCGCGGTGCAGAGAGGTTAGGAGGCTGACCCCAGGTAACACCGAACCAGAGGCAGAGCCAGGATCAGCACCTAGAACCTCCTGGCTGCCCCGGGTTGAACTCTGCCTTCCACATCTGGCTGCCTCCAAATCCTTTTTTTTTCTTCAGCTCTAATGCCTAGGGTTTGAGAAGCTAACATGACTGGAAGCAGCATAAACCTAGAGACTGGGAAGGGTCCCAGGGTTTCAGAAGGAGTTCAAAGGAAATTTCACATTGGGAGACCAAAAAACCTATTCAAGAAGCTAATTTTGATGCAGGATCTGAGCCTCTTCCAACAGCACCTGGGTCTGCCTGGATGATGCTGGAAAACAGAGGAGCCGGGCATCGTTTGCATATATGCAAATGAGGCCTTCCACAGCTGCCCAGAAGCCACCTCTGCTTGGAGCACCCAGCTCAGCGGCTGGGGCTGCTTTCATCTGTCTACTCAGCCTTGGAAGGTAGAGAGACGAGCTTGTCAGAGCTTCCCACCAAGCTGACGAGGACACAGAATCATCCCAACACCCCTGGGCTGGAGGAGCATAGCGTCTAAACCTCCACAGTGTGAAACCGGGGCCTCCCTTCGGGCCCTGGCCCTCATCCCCCCACCCCCATTTCTCTGTTGGGCAGGAGCCGCAGGGCCCAGTCTTTGCTGGCGGGAGAGCCGCACTCCTTCTGGGGCTCAGACATCGCCCTTTCTCTGGCCTCTAAAACCACCGAGCCTCATCGCTTCTCCTCTGCAAGGCCTTCCCTTCCCTTGGGAACGCAGGGAGAAGGAAGAGACCAGACAATTGGCCTGAGGTTGGGAGGCCTGACCTGAGCCCCAGCTTGGCCATTGGACTCCCTGTCACCTGGAGCAAAGTTCAGCTTCGGTTTCCCCTTCTATAAGGTGGGGGAGGGGGGCAAGGAGCTTAGAATCTGTGTTCCTAGCCAAGGAGCTCCTTCCCCAACAAAAATGTAGATGGACTGCCAATCAGTCACAGCTGTGCTGCTACGACTGCCACAGCATTGGGGGAGATGGGGGGTCCATCAGCCTCTCCCCGACCTGTTCATCTCACAGAGCCCCCAGGTCTGTCAGAGCACATTTTGAAAACCACTGAGGGCTTCCCTGGTGGCGCAGTGGTTGAGAATCCACCTGCCAGTGCAGGGGACGCGGGTTCAAGCCCTGGTCCAGGAAGATCCCACATGCTACAGAGCAACTAAGCCCGTGTGCCACAACTACTGAGCCTGCGCTCTAGAGCCCGCAAGCCACAACTACCGAGCCTGCATGCAGCAACTACTGAAACCCGCACGCCTAGAGCCCGTGCTCCGCAACAAGAGAAGCCCGCACACCGCAACGAAGAGTAGCCCCTGCTCGCCGCAACTAGAGAAAGCCCGCGTGCAGCAACAAAGACCCAACGCAGCCAAAAAAAAAAAAAAAGAAAGAAAACCACTGGGCTGGCTGGTCCCTAAGGTCCCTCCCTGCTGCCCAAGTCTGTGATTTCAAAGCCAGTAAAGGCTGCCCGGCAAGTGTGGGGAAGAAGAGACAGTGGGACTGAGGGGGCGAAGAGGATTTGAACTAACGGCAACACCCAAGACCAGCCAGCCAGCCCTCAAGTTCGTGTTTGTGGAACTGCCCTCAGGAAAATCCTGGTGGAGGCCCTCAGCCTCCATCCACATCAGCCAGGCCCCAAGGCCCTGGGAGGACTTCTGAGCCCGAGATGGCGGCAGAGGAGGGCCTGTCCGCCTCCTGTGCTCTCAGGGTCCTCTTCTCTTTCCCTGGCTGCCGCCCACACACACACAGACACTCTCACTCACTGCTGCCTTCAATCTCTCTCCCTCCCCACTCGCCCAGCCCAGCCCAGTCCCTCCCTGGGAAAAAGCTTGAACAATACCTGGAGAAGGGGATCAGGTATCCTGGGGGGACTGGCCCCTACAAAACACACAGATGGTTAATCCCTGGGCCATTCTGGGCTTTCCTTTCTTTCCTTCCCCCTCCCTCTCTCCTCTCTATTTCCACTTCTGGGCCAGCTCCCAGCATCACTGTTCTCCTGACAGACATCCTTTTCAGAAGAAAAGGCAATTAGCCCTGGATGACAGTTAACCGGCTGTGGGACCCAATGAGTCACTGTCGCTCGCCAGGCCTCAGTTTCCTCATCTGGGAAATGAAGGCGCTGCATGGACAAGAGGTGTTTAAGCTCTGGGGATGCTACCCATCCCTTTGAGAACCTGAGGCAGACAGACGCACACACGCAATTTTATAGCCAAGTCGGAAGCCCATCCACGGACTAGAGAAAGGTTATCCAAGGGTCCTGACCACACTCAAGTTCTGAGTCTCGGAGGCTGGGCCCAGCTGCCTGATACCACGCTAGCTACACCTCTCCTGCCCTGGGCTGCAGACCCCGAAGGATTCACAGGAGGACGGGGCCAGGCCAACTGCACCCACGCTGGCTGTTCCAGCTCCCTAGCCTCTCCTATCCCCACCGGTGGCAGGAGGTCTGCTGCTGTGCTCCCGGCACAGTTTCCCAAGCACTCATCTGTAGCCCTCCCGCAGCCTGCAAAATCCCCACGAAAGAGGAAGGGGGAGGGGGCCCCTCAGTAGACAGGGCGGGGGGCAAAGGGCTGCAGCCTCCCGCTCCTCCTTTTCAACCCCAACCCCCTGGCTTGGGCACACCCGCTCACACACCCTTGGCATCTGGCCTTGGCCCAGGAGGTCTGTCCTCTTGAAGTCAACGGCAGGCTCTAACTGACAGGGCCCTGGTTGGAGAGCCAGGGACCTCCCTCGCCCCTCCTCAAATCCAGCCTGCTCAGCGCAGTTCACAGCACCCCCTGCTCATGACCCTTTAGAAGCTCTCCATCGAAGCTCCCAGCTCCGTTCTCTCACTGAAGGCTTTCTAGGACAGACTGCAGCCCCAGGCTTTCCTGCCTCAGCTCCTAAAACTCCTGTCCACACTGGTCAGCATGGACAGCCAGCCACATTTTCTTGTCTCCACACATGCCTGGAATAATCTCTCTCCCATCACCTAATGTCCCAATCAGTTGAAATGCCACCTCCTCTCTGAAGCCTTCCTAGCTTTCTCTCCAGTTGGAAGTCCTCTCCCCCTGAACTCTCGTGGCACATTGTCTGATGCCTCTGTGGCCTCTGCCACATTCCCCTCATTTCTGTGAGTAACCTTGACCGTATGCGACCATACAACTATTTAGTGGGCATCTATTGAGTGCCAGGTACAGGCCAAGTGCTTTACCTGAGTCATTTCATTTCACCTTCCTACAAATGCAAGATAAAACGTAGAGGTAATTATCTCCATTAAGAGACAAAGAGGCAAAGCCACATCTCTCTGACTCCCCAGCCATGTACTTTCCTTGGCCCTATTGTGCCGACTAAGTTTCTTAAGGGACAAGATCTTATTCACCTTTTCTCCTAGATGGAAGCTTTTGTCACAGCTGTCATTAAATGGTGGGAGAGAGGGTGGTAGGAGGAGAAAGGAGAAGGACCCTATGTGTCAGGCACTACACACATGCCACTGTCTTCAATCTTCACAGCAACTCTACAAAGTGGGTGTCATTATACCCATTTTACAGATGAGAGAACTGAGGCTCCCAGAGGTAATGTAACATGCTTGCCAACAGTGACTGTGAGTGACAGTGCTAGTCTTCCCTCCAAGCATTCTCAGGCTCCAAAACCCCTCCACCAAATATTTCAAGTTTCACAGTGTTCACTGAGGCAGCAATGAGCTTTCCTGGTGCCTCCCTCCAGTCCACAAATGGGCCCCCAAGTGTTAGCGTCCAATGACTTTTTTTTCTTTTGGCTGTGTTGGGTCTTCATTGCTGCACGCAGGCTTTCCCTAGTTGTGGCAAGCGAGGGGCTACTCTTTGTTGCAATGCATAGGCTTCTCACTGTGGTGGCTTCTCCTGTTGTGGAGCATGGGCTCTAGGCACATGGGCTCAGTAGTTGCAGCACACAGTCTCAGTAGTTGCAGCACGTGGGCCCTAGAGCACGTAGGCTTCAGTAATTGTGGCACGTGGGCTCTAGAGCGCAGGCTCAGTAGTTGTGGTGCATGGGCATAGTGGCTCTGCAGCATGTGGGATCTTCCCGGACCAGGGCTTGAACCTGTGTCCCCTGCATCGGCAGGCAGATTCTTAACCACTGTGCCACCCCGGAAGTCCCGAGTCCAGTGACATTTGTAATTGAAATGTATTTTCTTCCTGACTTCCATTAGGTAATTGGAACTGTATTCCCAGGGATAATAATTTTGGCCTCAAGACATAACTGAAAGCATACAGGACAGTGTATATTTTTAAATGGCATAACTAGAGGAAAGCTGATGATTTTATGGCACAACAAAGGCACACAAGGAAGAGAAAGGGAAATCTCTCCCAGCAGCCTCAGAAGCAGCGGATTAAAGTTCCACAATCAACTTGATGTACCTGCATCTGTGGAATAACTGAATAGACAACGAATCATCCCAAATTGAGGAGGTGGACTTCGAGAGCAAGATTTATGATTTTTTCCCCTTTTCCTCTTTTTCCGTGTGGAAGAAAGGCTCTTGGTGCTGCAGCCAGGAGTCAGTGCTGTGCCTCTGAGATGGGAGAGCCAACTTCAGGACACTGGTCCACAAGAGACCTCCCAGCTCCACATAATATCAAACGGCAAAAATCTCCCAGAGATCTCCAACCCAACACCAGCACCCAGCTTCACTCAACGACCAGCAAGCTACAGTGCAGGACATCCTATGCCAAACAACTAGCAAAACAGGAACACAACCCCACCCATTAGCAGAGAGGCTGCCTAAAATCATAATAAATCCACAGACACCCCAAAACACACCACCAGACGTGGACCTGCCCACTAGAGAGACAAGATCCAGCCTCATCCACCAGAACACAGGCACTAGTCCCCTCCACCAGGAAGCCTACACAACCCACTGAACAACAAAGGCACAACTGGAAGATCTCCCCAGAAGCTGCATCCACTCCTCTCCAAAGTCAGTTCTAGTTGGAGGAAGATGGGCCTTAATTCTTATCTAGTCCTTTAAAATCAAAGAGTAGTTACAAATCACCAGTTTTAAACCTTGTACTTTTCGGTGCTCTTTATCAATGGCTTTAGCGTGTGGTTGTCTGTGTAGGGACTAATGTAATAACGTATTTTTTCACGGTCCTTCATGAGCTCTTTAAGGAAAAACCTGGTCTTTTTACCCCAGAGAAGCATAGAGATCATTTTCATAATTTATTATTTCTTTAAGTGCAGAGTGGATTTCCCTTAAGAGGAGCACAGCGTGGCCCACTTAATACAGATCCTGTGAATAATGCAGTGGGACTTGAAGGATTCAGGTTTTAAGTGGGCTGTAGTCACCCAGCCGAGAGAGATGAGTAAAGGCCCAGCCACCCAATCCTTCCCATCCAACAGAGCCGCCTTCTCCCGACAGGGCCCAAGGCCCAGGGCAGATCTGCTGCTAATTTTGCCAGGGCCTTTCCCCAGAAGGAAAAAGACCTATGTCTGAGAGGCAGACTGTGCTCCATACCCCACCCTATTTTATTTCCTCTGATTTGCTCATTCATTCACTCACTCACATATCCACCCATCTATCCATTCATTCATTGAATATAGACCAGGGCAGTTGGGATTCCACCGTGAATAAGACACAGTCTGTGCCAATGAGAAAGCTCGCCAATGAGGCAAGGAGTGCCAGGCGCTATAGAGGGGTGTGTACCTAACATGGTGGAGCCTCTGAGGATGGCTGCTCCCCGGGCAAGTCAGAAAAGGTTCCACAAGGAGAGGGCTGAGTTGAGCCTTAAAAGTGTTTGCAGGTGGAGAGAGTATGAGTGCAAGAGGGTGGGGAGTGGAGGACAGTGACATTCTAGATAGAACACAATTCAGATACGCTGACCAAAGACAGAATGGAAGGATGGAGAAGCTCTGAGTAGCTGTGGGAAAGGAAGATTGTAAGAAACCACCTAGAGAGGATAGAGACTAAGATGTAAAGAGCTGAGAGTAGGATAAGGAGCTGTCCTTCAGGAGGGTGCATGGAGGGTGGGGAGAAGGCGTAAAGGTTGCAAGGATCCAAGCCCACATTCCAGACATAATGACAGGAGAGCTGCTGGAAGACCTCAGACTCATCTCTCGCAGGTTAAGGACTCAGAGCCTCCAACATCAGCTCTCATCTGCAGAAGAAGGCCCCCTGTGCAGTCTTGATGGCAACTAGGGCTCCATGGAAGAGTTTGCCCTAGATCTGGGAGGCAGCCTGGGTCCCAGGGCCTAAGACACAGGTCCTGGACCAGCCCAGTGTCCCTAGAATAAAGTGGCAGGGGGTCTTTGCCCCCATCGTCCTCTCCATTTGGAAGGCCCACTCCCAAATTCCAGATCACTGCTGTCGAAGTCCTGCACATCCCTCTCTGTTCTCCTCCAATGCACCCAGGCTTTCTGCATCTGTTCTCCCCCACTGCGTACACTCAGGACTATACATCCTTCATTCCATCCTGAATTACAGCCACCTGTGCACATGCCAGCCCCCTCCGCTGGCATGCTGTTCCCATGGGAAGGTTCTATTGTTGATACAGAGCTCTACGTGACCCTCAAGGCTGCAGCCCACAGTAGACGTTCAAGTTGCATTAATCAAACTGGCTTAGATGACCCCTCTGAGCATCTCCATGGACACAGAGCACGCAGAGGTGTGAGGGGATCAGAAAGGGGAGGTGACTGAGAGACTGGCCCTATGTCAGGCCCTCCTCAGCCCCCCCAGCCCCCAGGGAGGCTCTGTGGAATTGTGTTTTCCCTCTGTTTGGGGTTGAGCCTGTGTTTAGTCCCTGGAGGGGCCGGCATTATTCTCCTCAAGGTTTCAAGGGGGTTGAGAAGCGTTTCATGTTTCTCTGTTTGGCAAATAGTTCATCCCCTGCCTCCCCTCCCAGGAATCAGGAATCTCAGAAATTAAAGCCAGAGGGATTCGGGTTTCTTTCTGAGGAGGGGCTGCCACAGCAGATGCCAGTCGAGCCAGGAGGTGGTGGTGCAGGTGGGGGGCACAGCGCCTTGGGTTTTCTCTGCGGGGGTGGGAAGTGAAGGAAGGAACAGCTCTGAATAAAAAGCCCCGGGGCGCGGAGGGCAGGCTCCGGTTGCCTGCTCCTGCCAGACCCCTTTCTTTCAGAGCAGGGTTGGGACCACAGGGACCAAGAGCAGCCATTCTGCTCCCTCCTGGGGGCACGTTTCTCTTCTGGTGGAAGGGAGAGAGAGCAGGCACGGCACTTGCTGCGCTGGAGAGGGGGATGGAGGCGCGAGTCCCAGCTGAGAGCGGCAGGCCCGGCCCAGATGCCAGCAGACAGGGATGGGGCGCTGCGGGAGGGACGGGGCTGAACCGGGCTTCTGAGCAGAGGCTCGGAGATGGGCGGGCGATGGCGTGAGCGGCAGAGCTGACACCTGGATCTCCGCTTGCCTCCCCCTGGAGAACACTTTAATGAGGCTCAAAGCTGTAATATCACAGAACGAGCATTAACAATGCTAATTACCTAAAGTTTAGCCCGGGAACGTTCTCAACCCACCCGTCTTGGGAACACACTGTTGTTCCGGCCCTGCTGGAGCATGGATGGGCTGAGGCATGTGACGGAGGAGCTGACAACAGAGTGCCAGTGCGGGCCAGGGTGGGAGGGAGGCGCGGGGCGCCGGGGGAAGGGAGGGTAGTGTGAGCTGCAGGCTGCAGGGACCCCCAGCAGAGGAGGAAGTGAAACCGCCTGGTCGTGAAGGATGTTCCTCCGCGCTGCTTAAGAGAAACCCAAGGGAGAAGCACCCCTGCCTGTCAGGCCCACTTTGGGGAAAGCTGGGAGCAGACACTGTGTCCATTTGTGTCCAGGCAGACAGGCAGGTGGGCCCACGACGGCCTCCCGCAGCCTCAGGGGACACCCCTCGTGCCCCTCCTGCCATGAAGCCCAAAGGCGTTTTCCCATTGTTGTGTGTGTGTGTGTTCAAAGCAGCTGAACAGAAGTATATGAAATGGATGAAATCAGAGCTGGTCAACGTCTGAGTTCAGGTTTGGGGCTTAGGACCCTTTTATCCACCCCTGCCCCCTGAGGCCCCTGGACATCTCTAAGGCCCCTTCCAGAAGCCTAGGCCTCTGCACTTGGAGAAAGAGTGTTGTACAATGACCTAGACTTCCAGCTTCATTGTGTCTGGCATGAAATCATGTCCTTCCCAGGGGCTGCTTGGAGTCAGGCATTGTTGGACGTCCCGGGGCCTCTGACCCAGGCCAGGAGAACGCACGGATGCTTGCACGGGTACCTACCTGATCTGTTGGCTCCTTACCCAAGCCTGCCTGAGTCTGGGAATGGCTTTATAGACACTCACGCCTGTATCTACAAAAGGTCACCCAGGGAGATAACGCAAGACTGAGACCTTCCGACTCCTTTCTGCTCCCCCAAGGAGGGGAACTCACACTATCTCTGTCACAATGCCACCCCCTCAGACTCTCTAACATGAGGGGTTATCCCACTGGTCACTCCTTAGTCCCCCCGCCCCATGCTTTTTCCTCTCCCCAAGGAAAGAACAAAGGAAATCCATTCTGCTCTGAATTTGCTTGAACACAATCTGGGTCCCTCCGGTTTCCCCCTCACTCCTCCATCCCTGCGACCCCCTAGAGCCACATCAGTGTCTGGTCTGTGTGAGATCACTTTCCCAGGCCCCAAGACCCATTGCCTCCCCTGAAGCCCTCTCTCAGCAACTGTGGATTGAGACTGGGATGCAAAGCTGGTTCCCTGGGGTCAAAGCAGAAACATCACAGCCCCCCATGCGGATGAAAGGCCTGTGCGTGGGTGTTTGTACCACCTTTTCCTGCCTGAACTTGGTCACAAGCCTGAGTCCCCCCGCTGCTGGAATGAGCAACTCAGCATTGCCAGCCCAGCTCCCACCTGACACCACACCGCATGAAGGCCTGGCCTTTCTGCTCTGGCCCCTGGGCGGGCACATCACTCCCTCCGCAGAGAAGGCCCACCGACCCGCTCGACAGCCCATGTCTGCAGCCACAATCAACAGCTCCTCTGCTAGAAAGAACCGCCCTACACTCTGCTTCGAAGGGAAAGCCTGGAGGCACACGATGACTTATTCAAGGACAATGGAGCATTTAATCAGCAAAGCGACTGAAAGAGACCTCGTCTTTCCCTGCTGCCATGTCCACCTGTGTCTTCAAAAAGGCACGAGCAGACTCTGACTAACAGCGCACTGACTGAGACCAGAAGTCCCTGATCGTGGCCTGGCTCCCCGGATGTCCCCCTGGGCTGTGTCCATCAGATGTCGTATTATTATTACCTGTGTGGTTCGTAAGCCCCATGGGAGTGGGGTCTTGCTTCTCTGCTGTATCCTGAGTGCCCAGCACATGGTAAAGGCTTTATTTACTTATTTACCTTAAATGTGTGTGGGGGAAACTGACTCCCAACTTGCATCCTCCGGAAACCACTTCCACATGTTTCAGAAGTCCTGCCCCCAGAGGCTGTTCCTTTGTGGAGGTCGCTAAGCAGGCTTGGGGACTCTCAGGGCGGATATGCCTCCTGCAAAGCCTCTTGCTCCTTACCCTGGGCAGCCACCTCACTGCCTTTGATGGAAGGAGGGGCAATGACTCAGCGGGCTTCTAGATGGGTCCTGAGGTCCCTCCTTCCCCCACCGCGTCCCCACCTCAGCTGTGAGTCATCTCTGAGTCATCGGCCTCACCTCCCCCAGAAGCTCCGGGGGCTTCTCTTCAGGATGCCCTGCCCTGGTCTCAGAGGGCTCCTCAGATGAAGCTCGTGGCGCTGCTGCCTGCTGTGACCGCGAAAGCCGCCGTGAGCGTGGCCTCCCTGGAGCCTGTGTCTGACGGGGTCAGAATTGCATCCGCAGGAGCCACTGGGACCTGGAATGTGTTGCTTTCCGGGTCTCCTTGCAAACATGTAAGCTCCAGTGTTTCTCTGGAGCCTGACACACAGGCGCACGTGTGCTCACACACACGCACATGCACGCATGCGCTCACACGTGTAGTCCCACTGGACACCACAGAATGAAAGGGCTCTACTCACACAGGCTCTGTACATTTGCAATGGATTTTTAAAGATGGGGGTGGCGGGGGGTGGGGGGGAGAGAATAACCAAAAGTTGCCAGGAGTTTTGAAGGCTTTTATTTGTTTCCACATTCTCTAAATTGCAGACAAAAAGATTCGCTACGTAGATCATCAACACGGCTAACCAACCACAGAACGAGGATACGACCACAGCAAGGAAGGGGCAGGGCCTGCGACTCAGTCTTTGTGGACGTGCAAGGGCTCCACGGAGGGGCTGGGAGGTCCAGGGGTCCCCAAGATAAAGGCTGCTCGATGCCCACTTCAACTTGGCTACAGGACTTGACATCTCCCAGGCGCCCCTCCCAGAAGCCGGTCAGGACAGGAGGAAGGCGGGGGCAGAGGGAGGGGTCCTGGTTCACGGGCAGTCCTCCCAGCCAGCCCTCTTCTGAAGGAAGCAGTGGACTCCACTTCTGGGCAAGTCCTCCTCAATGGATCCAAATCCAGATGTGGGCTGTTTCCAACCTGCAGATCCTCCCGGAGACTCACAGTACACCCGCTCTCTGGGCAGTCACAGGACCGTCACGTCCTCTCAGGACACTGGTAGACGGGGCACAGCCTCATCTCCGATACTGAAACACTGAGAGACTCAAAACATCCCTCAGACAGGGCAGAAATGTCACAGCACTTTTCACACCAGGAGCCACAAAAGAGTGGAAACTTAACACACAGGAGAAAGGAGCAGCCCCGGAAGGCAGAGGAGAAGAGTGGAGCACACGCACCTACGGGGGTGACAATCACCTGAAATCGTCAGGGGATGGGGGCTTTTGTTTGTCTGTTGCTGTGGTGGCTTTTTTTTTTTTTTTTTTGGCGGTACGCGGGCCTCTCACCGCTGCGGCCTCTCCCGCCACGGAGCACAGGCTCCGGACGCGCAGGCCCAGCGGCCACGGCTCACGGGCCCAGCCGCTCCGCGGCACGTGGGATCCTCCCGGACCAGGGCACGAACCCGCGCCCCCTACATCGGCAGGCGGACTCCCAACCACTGCGCCAACAGGGAAGCCCCACTGTGGTGGCTTTTTACAGGAGCCAACGGAGATCTCTCCTTCAGACCATTACACACAGCTCCCTAAGTCTGGAGACCGTCTCTCTAACCTTGTGAAAGCTGTGTCTGCCTCAGCCCTGGACACTGTCAGAGCACCCGAGCAGCTCAGGGCTGGACGACTCTAAGCTGTCTCATCAGTGGGAGGAAATGGGGTATTGGATCCCAAGGTCCAGTGGGGAGGGAGTTCGAGGGAGCAAACAAGGAAGACCCTTGTTAGCAGGCATTTCTATTGCTGGAGGTCAACTCTCTTGGCCATTCTTTTATGACTAAGAGTTTTAGAAAGGGTTGAGGCGGCGGGGGGGCGGGGATGGGCACGGTGAAAGAGACAAGAAAGCATTTCGGAATGATGGGGATACACTGTGAAAATGGCCTCCTCTCTTGTGCCCACACCTGCAAGAAATGACCCCGAATTTGCATCTTATCTGCAGGTCTAGAGATATAAATGCATCCTCGGCAACTGGAGATCATTGGAACATCTCCTCCAGGGGTCCCCTTTCCAACCACAGCCCAAAGCAATCTGGGGACAGTAAATTCCTGAGTCTGCGAGGCACCCACGGTCTATTCACCGGCTGGGACAGGCAGTGTGGAAGCTAAACGGACCCATTCCCAGGTTCCTCACGCTCTGACTCAACCGGAGCCTGCAGAGGCTTCAGCTTCCTGCCATCCCCTCCTGAGGGACCCCTTCAGCCTTCCTACCCCAGGGGCCACAGCCCACCCAGAGGAACCCCAGGAAGCCCACCAAAGCCACCAGAACCAGCCTCTCTCTGAGGAGAAACGCAGTGGGGCTTTAGGCAACTACGAGAAGAAAATCAATTTCTCTAGGCTTCCTGGCAGAGATGTTCCACTTTTTGGCTCTCAGAGGGGAATGTTATCGAAACCGGGTTTTAAAATTGCCCTCAGTCTAAACACATTTGGGAAGGGAGGCACAGACCTGTCTGAGGACTTGTTCTGGCTCTCGCGCTGGTGGACTGTGTGACGTGGATGGGACAGCCTCTCCCCGAGGCCTCCATTTCCTAATTGGTCCAGTGGGTCAGCATCAGGCTGGGAAGGGGTCTGAGCAGACTGGATTCGCAGCCTGAGAGTAACCTTGAGTGGAGGTGGAGGGGAGACCGTCTTAGGGCTCAGCCCACTGGGCCAGCGATGTCCACCCTTCATGGAGCCTTGGCCGGTGGGGGGGCGGGGGGGCGGGCGCTGTGAGCTCAGGGTCCAAGGCCAGCTGCCTGGGGGCCGTGCTGCCAGTCTGGCCTGGTTGGGATCCAAGTCAGATGGGCTTCCCCTCCCTCCTCCCGCCAGCAAAAGAGACTGGTGGAGCTGGGTCAGTCGGAAGAGCCTCGCCCACAGGCTCTCAAATGGATGGATGGATCAAGCTCCAGAATGCATTGCGGGTTCTCTGACTCCCGGCCAAGCATCATGAAAGCCTCGTGTCCCTGGACTCTCCACAGAAATCACCAAAACCGCCTGCCGGGAGCCACGTGCCGTCCAGGGAAGAGCCTGCCCCCAAGAGAAAGCGCAGGCTGCTTTAGGTCATCTCTGAGCTGACACCTACCCAGGGGCAGACATGTGCCTTCCCCCAGCCCAGGCGCTCAGCCTGAGAGCCAACTTGGTGCGGCTTCTTCAGCTGGAATCTGGCTGTGACATGTGCAGAGGAAGCGGGAGCTGGAGCAAATGGCCAATTTCTGGTGCTGTCAATACAGACAACGGGAGTCTAACGGAGCGTGAAACTCGGATCTGACGGACACCTGGCCAAAGGAGGGCATAGGAGATTTACTGAAAATGCCTTCGTGTCGCCCACCTGCACCAAGCCAGAAACGCTGCACAGCTGAGACAGCCTGGCTGGGGTCTCCATGGGAGTCCACCCAACCCATGCATGAGGCCCCCGTCCCACCACTATTCATCTCTGCTTCCTCCAGTGGGGACTGGACTAGACCATTGCGTGGGTCACTTTCCACCTCTGATCAGGCCCTGCCAGTCGCACCTGCCTGCCCGCCGTCCCAGGAGTGGAAAGGCAGCATCTGGAGGCACAGGCTCAGAGTCCCTCTGGCTGGTGACATACTCCAGCCCAGGTGGCTTCATCATCTCACTCGCGTTCATGTTAAGGATGCTCGTCTTCCAAGGGCAGCCAGTGCTTGGGAAACTTAAAAGCAACCAGGCTGAGGTCAACTGCTCTCTTCTCCCCAACCCCCAGAGGGTGAGAATAACTGGACACCTAAGCCTCATCCTCTACTGATGAACATGGGTCCCAAACAGAGAGACCCAGATACACATACACCTCCCCTGACGGCACACCAGGGTGACCAGGGTCCCTTGGGGGAGTGTAATTTTGGGGACTGAAAAGCAGCAACTTCGGGCCGAGGTGTGCTTTATTTCCCCAGCACATCTGGGGAAATACCCGGCCAAGTGTTTTAGCCAGCACCAGCCTGCCCAGCAACCAATCATGGCAGGCAAGAAGTGTGTTCATTTTCCTCTGGAGGAAAGATGCCCAGGGTGGGCCAGCATGGCACATGAGGGGTGGACAACGAGGATGGACACACTCCCTTTCCCGGTCCAAGGCACAAAGGCTCCCTAAGCATCTGAGCATTTCTTGCCAAAGCGTGACTCTGCTTTCCCAAATGCCACATGGACCAGATGCATCGGTGAGCCAGGACTCTGCCTCCCTACCCCGCCTCTCTCCAGCCACCTGCCCCCACCTCCTCTGCTCTGGGATTGTTCTGTTTTCATGCTCTCACTCACATATTTGTGTTCCTTTCCTTTTTTACTAGTACCTAATTTGGGCCTCTTCAACTACGTGGTGAAAATGTGCAGGGGGGTTATTTTCTTTTTCTTTTGTGCTACTGTTTCTTTCCACCACCACCCAGTCCTGCAACATCCGGCATGGCAGGAGGGACGGGGGTGGTGGTGGGGGGGGAAGGTGCAGGAAGGGAGAAGCCTGGATAAGAAAGAGGAGAACCAAGGTCTCGGTGGGGAATGATCATGAAAGGGCAACGTCAGTAAAACCCACAGCCCCAGTTCTACCTATAAAATCTTTGCAATCCCTTAGACAAAGCAGAATCGAGACTTTTTTTCCAGGTTCCCAACTGCTGCCAAACATCTTCCCCAAAGAAGCAGGGGAGAGTGAAGGGGAGAGATGAGAGAGTCCTTGCAGCCAGTGGTTTTCCAAGCACGAGGCTCCCTTTTCAACTCCCTGTGGTTGTGCAGGGGCTAGAAGCTGGGGGAGCCAGCCTGGGAGAACCCGGGGGAAAGAAAGCATCTTGTCTGGCAGCTCCTGGTTACTGGCAGTTCTCCCTCTTGTCCTGGAGCAACACATAAGGTTCGCTTTAGTTCGTTATGCGAGGGGTGCGTGTGTGTGTGTGTGTGTGTGTGTGTGTGTGTGTGTGTGCACGTCTCTGTTCTCATCATCCATATTAATAACATTGATAGGAATGACAGGGGTGCAGAGAGGCAAGCAAACGGGATGCAGTGAGTGTGAAGATAACCTGGAGACTTGAGGGGTCGTGTTGCTGAGGGAGAAGAGAGGTCCTGGGGGCCCACCTCCCCCCCCCATTTCCTACAGCGACCACTTACCCCTTCATTTCCCCACCACAGCAGCCTTTTTTGCCAGACTGGGTTGGTACCATCCTGAATGGCCACTCTGCTCGCTGCCTGGGCTAGAGGTCAGGATTAGTCATTGTATCTCCTGTCAAAGAGGGTTCTGGCTGCCCGCCAGTCCCGGTCCCTGCCTTCCTCTGGCCTGCCTGGGAAATGTCACCATCAGCACAAATACTTCCTTCTCTTGGCGGGGCCAAAGAGGGGGAAAGCCTGCAATGACCCTCTTTCAAAACACTGGAGCGAAGACAGGGAGGGGGCTGGGAACACAGGCCGTGAGCAGGGGCGTCCCTGCGCCCTCTGACCCCCGTCCTGCCCCCTCAGCCATCTGAGGGGACACGACCAGGGCTCACTCAGAGCCCAGAGCGCCTCCTCCGGGAGTCCGGCCCCTTCCGAAGCTTTCCGCTCACACAGGGAGCCCCTGTTCCTTCTGGGCAGGCCCAGACCCTTCCAGTCCCAGTCCCCTGCAGGCGCTCCCTGGGCCTCTCTTCCCAGCAGCCTGGGGAAGGCGCCATGCAGCCAACGCTTCCCAGGAGCCGCTGCTGAGAGGCTCAGGGGGCGTCCCTGCTCTCACAGCCAGGGCACCCGGGCAGGCAGCACCCAGGGACATCTTCCTCTCCCTCTGGCCTCCCTCTCAGAACAATTACCTCAGCTGTCCCACCTCCTTAGAAAGGGATCCAGCTCCCCAGGGTCAAAGCCCCGCTCTAGCTGCCTCAAAGGCCCTGAACTAACCCATCTGTTCTGCTGTTTCTCCCCCCCACCGCCCCGCCCAGGGCTGGTGGCTGCAGAGAATCATAACCAGACCCCCAAGCCCTGGAATGTTCAGGAACTCAACCCCCTGACAGCTGCAGAGCCCACCTCTGACCACTGACCAGTGAGACCCAAGGAAGCCAGCAGGGCTGTGGGCCCAGGTGGGGAGGCTTGTAGGCCTGAGGCAAATGAAAGTATCTGTGCTTCCCACCACTTCCCCATTCCTCACCTGACATCCAGAGGAATCCAACCGCATCCTTTGGGGGTGGGGGGGGGGTAAGATCGCCAAAAGGGGAGCACACAGCAGGGGTAGGAGGAACCCCATCCACTTTGCCGGGCGGTGGGGAGGACCGGCCAGGTGCCCCCTCTCTGGTGTCCCAGATGCTGGCATCCTGGACTCGGGGCCTCCCAGGCCCGACCCCTCTGGAAGCAGCGCCTAGAAATCCTCTGTTCCCAGGGTTGCAGGCCATGATCTAGCCCGTCCTTTGCTGCCACCTCTTTCCCCACCAAGCCCCGTCCTTCCATGCAGACCAGGAGGGCCTCAACAGCTTATCTCACTAAGTTCGAAGGACACTTTTTCTGTGGGGTTGGGAAAATCCACATCGACCGGAAGACCCTCTGTACCTCCCACCTCCAGCTGGGTGAGGGGCACCACTCCTGCCTGCTTTGCCCTCTGAAGCCCCCCAACCAACGGGGAGCCAGAGGCCAGGGGGCCTTGAAAAAGGAAGAGCTGTCCTGGTGTCCAGAACTGACAAAGGCTGGGCCTTTGGGGGAAAAAAAGAAAAGCACGTTGCCAGGATCTCAGGCCTGAGGAAAGAAAAGGGCGGGGAGAGGGGTGGGGTTATAATAACTCTTCCTTTCCATGCCCTCTAGTTATTTAGGTGCAGGACTTCTTTGTGAGTGGAAACCCGGTCTCTGGCCCCCTCCTCAGGTCCCCCTCCTTTTACTTCTCTTCACTTCTCTTTACCTTACTTGAAAGATCTTTCACCTTCCCCACTCCTCCCTCAGGGCCGCCCCTTCCTCCCCCATCTCCAGGGATGGGAACGTACCACAGGTGACAGCGGTGCCCAGCTCTGAAAAGGAGGCAGGCGTGGTGGTCAGGGCATCCTCACTGGGAGTGTGAGCGCGGCTCTGGCCCCCCGGGAGCCATGTCTCCCTTGGGTTGGGCACGGGCACACCCTAAGGAGGGGCCCACGGTGGGCAGCAGGGGAGAGGCTGGGGGGTCGGGGAGCGAGAGAGGAAGGGAGGCTGCCGTCCCAGCACCTGCATTCAGTCTGAGAACCACCTGAGGGGCAGGGAAGGTGGGTGGTCCTCAGCGCTCCCCACCAACCCCCTACACACGACTCAAAAGAGGATACTAGGGGCCCCTCTTCTCTGAGTCTGGAAGCCTAAGTGTGCCCATAATCTTTCTTCGAGAGCATAGATCTCTCTCCTAAACTTGCCCCCATAGGAAAAGTAATAATAATCCTCTAATTTTTCTTCCTTAAAATATCTGAACTTTTAAAGGGAAGGGCCAAAAGGAATCATGCTGTGTTCAAAGCACAAAGACTAAATAAGATGCACCATGAGTGTAACTCTCCAGGGTAGCATGCAACCATCACCGTGAAACCCAAACCCTCCCCCAACCTTAAAACCTGTTATCTTCCCCAGCTCTGAAGGACTCTGGCCTCCCTCCCTCCCCACCCCCGCGGGCTGGCTACGTGGTCCCAGACGGCCTGCGCTGAGCCTGGGGAAGCAGCTGCTCTCCTAGGCCTGCCTGGCTCCCTACCTGACCCTGGGGCAATGACAGGAGCAGGGGCTCATTGGGACCTGCTGGCTCCTGCCTTAGGGGCTCTGAGCCAGTGGGGGGTTTAGAAGGAAAGCCACCGGAAGGTAAATCTCCTGGCAGGGGCCTTGTCTCTAATTCCTTACGCCAGTGCCTCCAACTGGATTTGCTACAGGCCCGAAAAGCAGTTTCAAAAATACCCACAGGAAACAGAGGGTTTCAACTTCCGGTTGGGATCCCGCAGCCTCACCTCCTCTCTGGTCGGCGGGAGCCACAACATCGGGGTGAAGCAGAAGAAAGGTACCCTGGCTGTTCCCAGGGTTTGAGCTGTGAGGCAACAGCACCATTATCTCCACGTGGTGGCCTCTGGACCCAGTGACCAGCACTACCAAGGTGTGGGTCCCTCCCCATGCCAGAGCCCATGCCCGGACCTTCAGCAGCATTACCTCTCGTCCCCGCAAAAACCCTGCCGGAGAAGCCATATCTCCCTGCCTCACAGATGTGGGAAATGAGGCTCAGAGAGGTTAAGTCATTTGCCTGAGGTCAACCAGCTAGAAACTAACAGAGCTGGGCTTTAAACCAAAGTTTTTAAGTGACTGTTACACTGAGCTGAATTATAGCCGTCTCCAGAAGTTAGCACCCCATTCTAGGCTGTGTTGCCCTTATAGAAGGGAGCATCTTCATTCTGAAATCCCCAGCCCCAGGATAGATCTCTCACCTTCCACCACAGATCCATGCTCAGTCACAGTTTTCTTGTCACAGCTTGACCTAGTGGCCCTGACCACAGGCAGCCTCTTCCTTAAAACATAAACCCCCTTTGGTCAAAATGGAGATTCCAAGAAGGCGTCTAACCTTGGCTAACTCACACAAGAAAGGGGGTGTAGAAATCATTTGGGGTCCCTACTTGACAAGCCCAGCTCTCCAGTGATGATTTATATAACATTATGCTTTTTAAGACTCCTGATGTCACTGTGGGACAGGCAGGACAAGTATTTTCTCCATTTCACAGCTGGGCAAACTGAGGTTCAGAGATGTTAAGTGATTTGCCCAAGGTCACACAGCTACTCAATGGCAGGGGCAAAACAAAAACCCTGACCATCCATGTGCACCCTGTGATTCTAGTTCATTCTCTGGGGCTCAAAGAAAGAGCAATTGTTGACCAACACTTTCCTTTTCTCAACACAGAAGGTGATAAATGTGACCATGACTTCTGTTTGCTTGCAGTGTCCTGCAAGTGCCACCTCACAAGCTGGCTTTGCTGTCCCCATTTTCCAGACGGAGAAACTGAGGTCTCCAAAGAAGAAGCGGTTGGGCCCATCCTTCAGGGAGTGAAACTGGGAAGGGAACTATGGGCCTTCCTGATGTCTGGTCCAGACTCCTGGCCACCCTCATCCCTGTGGAAGGTTACAGCACCGTCCTTGGTCTGCGAGACCCAATCCTACCCTCTCAGCTTCTGTGGCGGCAAGTGTGGCTGGAGAGAGAACAGAGCCACCCCATCATCTGCGTTGAGGTGGGGAACAGATTTGCACACACTCCAAAGAGGGTCTGTCACTTGTAGGGTCACTATTTTGGTTTCAGATTTGCTTTTTTTTAACTTTTAAGCCATTTGTGGCTTTTGAGAACATTTTGATGACTTTTTTCCTAAAATTAAATCAAGGTGATTTTTCAAAACCAATAACCAGGCTTTGAGGACGCTTACTTTGGGTTTTGTGGGAGGACAGAGAGCCGGAGTGGTCAGGAGAGGAAATCTGGCCCTCTGATATGACCCACCCGGGGTAAATGGACGATGCGACCACATAGCAACTTCCCAGACCCTCCCTGGGCCTCCGGAATCCAAAACGGGTTCACCAACCAGCAGGGGGAAGGAAATATCTCATGAGGAAGATGAAAATCTCATCTGGTCAGGCCCTTTAAACGAGGTCCTTATGTATGCATGGAACCCCCTCCAAGGCCACAGGCTCCTGCAGGAGACTGACTCCCGTCATTGGCCACAGGTCACCCCGTAGAGGACCTGGGGGAGACCAGCACAGCTCGGCTGTGTGCCAGGCTGCCCCGAGTCTGCCGGCCAAGAGCAATTAGCCAGGAAGAAGGGCTCTTGCCAAGTCTCGGCGAGAAGGCCGCAGCCCGGCAGAGGTAGCCCAAGCGGCCAGAGCCTCTGGGGCTCCAGGGGCTTCTTCAGGAGCTGAAGGACTAAAAATAACTTGGGCCTTTGTTGTAAGCAGCCAGACCACAGAGATGGAGCTGATGTCAAGGAAGCTGAGCGTGCGCCAGGGTCCTGCTCACCGAGACCTGTCCTTTAGGCAAATGATTTTTCCAGAAATGTGTCAGTTTTTGTGTGTTGCTGCTGTTGCCACTGCTGCGGAGAGTCAAAGGCAGCCCGGTCCGCTCCAGCCCACAGGGCTGACTTCCAACACAGACTTCTGGGAACTGAGCCTCCCCAACTCTGGCTTCTCAAAAGGAGAGTCCAGCATGTACTGGGGAGCTTAGGAGACAGGAGCAGCCCTCGAGCTGAAGCTTCTGTGTGATTGTCGCCCTGGTCATAAATAATCACATCACCCCAATTATTTGTTTAGGGAACAATCATTTCTCCCCCATCCTGAAATTTCAAGAGTCAGGTCTCAGTAGACAATGGCAAACATACACTATGTGGAAGGAAGGAATTACTTGGGAAAAGGAATTCGTAGTGTCACATCAATACTGAAGGGTTTCTCAGAGCTGCAGTCCTTGGGACCAACCTTCAGATTCTTGACCTGGCAGCCTTCACTCACCTTCCTGGTTCTTGAGTCCCACCAGGGAAAGCTCCAGACCCAGGCTGAGTGGAAGGCAACGTCTAGGTCTCTTCCTCTGCCACAGGCTGTGGCCTGTCTCTCCTCAAGGATGCCCCAGCTCTGAAGGTCCGGTGCCTTGCCAGGCCATTCCTGATGGACAGCAAATACTGACTGGCTATGGCGGGGCCTCAGAATTATCTTCACAACATTTCCATCCACCCCTCAGGGCCTCCCCCCCACCCCCAGCCCCATCAAGAGATCGCCCTGGCTGTGGACGCCACTGGATATCTGCTGGAGAAGCAGCTCTGCCTCTTCACGGGGACCAAGGAACAAGGAGGGATTTCAGGGCTCCATCGTCTAGACAGCCTCTAGGTTCCGAGTCTAGAAGTTTCCAGCAGGACTTGTAATAAATAAAAACTTCTCCACAGCTCTTTGCTCCTCTGCTGGGTTCAGGATGAAGAGGCTAAGCTGGGGGCAGGGAGGCTGTGCGAAGATTTCTTGGAACACAATAGATAGGAAACACCAAACCACGCATGAGTGACTGATGGGTGGTCACAAAATGGGACCAGTGGCTCCTTACATGGGAACCAGTGAGAGGGCCGCAGTGCTAGGGTAAATGTGAGGGGGGTCCACAGGGCTGTGGCTGGGGTCCTTCTTCAAAAGTTTACCATCTTTCTGGCAGAAACAGGAGGGGCTGGCTGAAGAACGGAAACCTGTGTGTAGGAGTTAAGCAGATGTCTCGCCCCCTCGGTTCCACGTGTCCACGCCCTCTGTGGTTACTGATGTTCCTTACAGTTGGTCTGTCTGGAAATACAGGAGTAGGGGCTCGATCTGATCTGAACTGGGCTCTGCTTCAGCCTCTCCGGCGGCAAGCCCCATTCTGTGACCTGGGGCCCTAGGCCTGGCAGCCGAAGGCTGAGGCTTTTTCTTTGAGCAGTTCCCAGCATAAGTGGCAGCTCCAGCTCCCTACAAGAAATGAGATGGCATTACTAGCAGCCCCGCCCCCGACCCTCAAGCCCCACCCCTCGACCCTAACCTTTTCGTAAGCCCTGTTTTAGTTTGACTTTCCCGATTCAGAGACCGAGTCCCAGTTCTGAGTCTGTCGCTCAGCTGCTCGGGAAACAGAAAGTGCTCAGAGATGATTGGTTGAACTGCAGTGAAGACCCTCCCTCCTTGGCTGTGCCTCTTAACCAGCATCACCGGGTCTGGACCACTTCCTCTAGAAGCTCACACCTCCCCCGCCCTCTCAGCCATATGTCTGGGAAACACCTCCTTGGCCCTCAAGTTGAAATGTCAGCTGGTTGAGCTGTGCCTCAGTTTCATCATCTGTAAAATGGGAGTGGTCATACCTGCTCCGTAGGGTTGTGACGACTAAATGAGACAAGACACGTAAAGCCCTTAGCACAAGGCCTGCACATTAGTGAGGGCTCAGTAAGTGGTAGAAGTAGCTGTTGTTGTTATTGTTGACTTCATCACCATTACCTTCTGGGGGCTCAGCCACTGGGGGATTTAAACAGTACATGTGGTAGCCGCGGTCACAGTCATCACAGAAGAGGAGCTGGTCCTGGTGGAATGCAGAGTAGGAGGAGAGGAGGAAAGTTTGAATTATTTAGAACCAACATCTGGCCCCCACCTACTCCGCCTGCCTTATTTCCATTGATCAACTTCCCTGGACGCCCCTTTCCAGGCCCCATTTAGTGTCCTCACTGTCCCTTGAACATGCCTTGTGCTTTGCCCACACCTGGAATTTCCCCCTCTGTCTCCCAAACTATGCGCATCCTACTCCCACTTAAGAGTTCCGCTCAAATCATAGCTCCTCCAAGAAGCCTTCCTAGACCACCACCTCACACCCAAGCTGAAAGGGATTCTTTATCCTTCTGAACTCACATAGCCAATAAT
The DNA here is from genome assembly GCF_964374135.1 of Grampus griseus. Taxonomy (NCBI): domain Eukaryota; kingdom Metazoa; phylum Chordata; class Mammalia; order Artiodactyla; family Delphinidae; genus Grampus; species Grampus griseus. The sequence continues at coordinate 29,737,556 of NC_139018.1, read as the reverse complement.
TCTGCCTCCATAAGGGCGGAAAACTAATTTCATGCATTTCTGTGTTCTCCAGGATGATTGCCTAGTGCCTAGAAAGTACTTTCAATGTTTGCAAATTTTAATTGAATTCCTCTCAACCTCACTCTTCCCATTTGTGCAACGGGCAGCAACCATACTTGCTGGTAACATCCATAACACGTCAGAACTTTTTCAGGGTTTCATTATGCAAATTTAGAGAAATGCAATGCCACCTTTCAGCTCTCAAAAGCCTCTTCGGGGGCTGGAGGCTGGAGCCAGGTGAGAACTGTCCCCTCCAGTGCTGTGGTTAACTTCCAAGGACACAGTAGGCACCTTGGCTCCTGCAGTTCCCTCTGCCTGGAGACTCTCCCAGTGCCTGACCCCTTCTGTTTTGGACCATTCCCTACCCACCCTTCAAGTCTTCAAACACTTCTCTTCCACAAAGCTTCACTAATCTTCGTCAAATGGAATTTCTCTGACCCCTCTTGCATCCTCATAGTACTTTCTCTTCCTTAGGACACTTAATTGTACTTTTCTTTATGCTACAAAGCCTGGCATGTGGTAGACATGTACACCCAGTCCATTTGGAACATGCCTCTTTTGTCCACTCCTTTATAGACTGCAAGGCCCTTGGGGCAGAACCTTGTCTTACTCATCTCCGCATCTCCTTCAGAACTTCCTTGCACATAGTAGCTACTCAGTAAGCGTTTGTGATCTGGTCCCCATTCTCCAGGTTCAGCCCTGTTCTATTCAGTGACCTTTGGGCCTGCTTTGATGGCTTATAAGATGTCTGCAAAGTTAAGTTCTGTATCAAATCTCACCTTGGCTCTCACCAGTGTAGAGATCCTAGAAAAAGTAGATATAGAAGTTGAAAACCCCTGTGAGCAAGCCAATGGGGCAGGAGAGATCATGAATGATCTTTTTTTTATATCATGCTAAGACCTTTCAATAGGACAATGGGAAGCTTCCGAAGAGTTAGCAATAGAGGAATAACATGGTCAGCCTTGCAGTATAGAAAGATCTCACTAGCTGCTGTATAAGAGAAGATATCCAGGTGGAGAGAGATTGGTTCTTGAGGCTGGAAGGCCACTTAGGAGGCTACTACAGTCGTCCAGGTAAGAGATAACTTATGATGGTGGCCTGAACTAGGGTTGTGGCTTGGGGGAGAGAAAAGGGGCTTGCTTCCATCTGAGTGTCATTGATTAGATGTAGAGAGTGATAAGGAAGAAATCAAGGATGTCTTCTAGGTGGTGGCTTGGTCGGCAAGCCAAACGATGTAGCCATCCACTAAGGCGTGGGGAGAGGAGCAGACCTGTGGGAGGCAGAAGGCAACCTCAGCTATGAACATGATCTGTAGGTCTACAGATCACCTGGTGAGGGTGCCTGGAGGCAGCTAGAGGTCGGGAGAGAGGCCTGGGCGTAAGATATGGACTGGGGAGTCACTGGTGATGAGATGGCACTGGAGGTCCTGGGAAGGGAAGTCCAGAGTACGTGAGAGCAGATGTCTTTGAACTTGTGCTCATGGAGGGGTGTTCGTGAACTCCTAGAAATTATATGCACAACTCTGTGTATAGGTACAGAGGTACATTTTTCTGAGCAAAGGGTAAATCCATAGCTTTCGTTGAATTTTCTGAAAAATCAAGGACTCAAAAAAGTTACTGAGGAGAAGGCCAAGAATAGATCCTTGGGGAACACCAAAGCTAAGGCCCAGGCAGAGAAGAAAGAGACTAAGAAACAGCAGTCAGAAAGGTAGGATGAAAACCAGAACAGTGTGGTTTATTCCAAAAGAGTTACACCATTATTGTTGGAGCTGAAATAAGCTAAATGACAATATGATTTAGGGATAATACAAGGAGAAACCAGTTAGGATAGGGACAGAAAACAGGGAGAGACTTGTGAGAAACAGTATTATTAATATCTGAAATACACTGATAACTCCTACTCTAGTGCTGACACGAGAAATACAAGGAGGTAGAATATACTGGATTGGACTTTCCCAAAGGGAAACCAAGGCATCTGTGGGTTTAAATGTCTCTTTCATGGGTTGACCATTGTCTAGCACCATATTCTCTTCTTTTCCATTTGCTTCTCAGATAATTGCCAGCCAAACCCACCAAAAAAACCCCAGCCCATGCGAACCCCCATGAGAAACACAATTTCAGGACATCTTACTCCCAAGTAGTCAAGAACCAGAATTCACCTATGGCTACAGTTCCAGGAGACTGGGAATCCCTTTCTGGGATGTGCAGGGTAAATCCCTGGCTATGTGAGAGGCACCCCCTATTGCCCGAGCAGCCTCACTCCTTGATTTCTCCCCTAAGGTTCTGCCAAGTCAACAAAAAACCTCTACATTAACACTATTTGTAAAGCCAAAGACCAGAATCAACCCAAATGTCCATCAATAAAGGACTGGTTGAATAAACTAATGAAGAGCTATGCAACTGTAGGAAGGAGTTAAGATCATGTCTATACATTGCTGTGGAGTAACCTCCGGGATATTCAGTGAAAACGCAAAGTAAAGAAAACAGGTATATCTTTCTACCATTTTCTAAGAAAATGCATCCACTTTCTTATGGATTCATGTGCACATACACACGTTTCCATTTAACACAATAGAAAGATAAACCATAATTTTTTAAAATGGTCCTATAAGCAGAGTATAAAAGAGGTAGGGATAGAAGTTAGATTTCTTTGAACATACTGTTTATTTTAAAAATTTGACTCTGGAGCCAGTAAATATTTTACATGGTCATAAAGCAAAATTCACAGGGTAACTGTCACTAAAAAAAAAAAAAAAAAATGAAACAAATGAATCTAATCACGTACTAGTTGGTGGCATAACCACACAGAAAGAAACTATTCCAAGTGACTTGGAAACAAGTAGTTGGACTGTACCTCCTCAGTCAAATATATCTTAAGGACAAAAACAAGTGCAAATATGCATATACATATACATACATATATATATTTCTTTTCAGCAATCACATTAGTGTTGTTAATAGTGGAATTGATATTCTATGTGTGTATCAAATGAGTGGTTATGTTGGTAATGAGTAGCAAAAATTTTGACATGGTTAAAAGAAAATACAGATGTAAGAGTGATAAGGTTAAGTGAAAACCCTATAATTAGTTCTGGCAATGAATTGGAAGTATCAGTGTAAATTCACAGTGTATTTTATCTTTAAAACAAGCAAAACCTATTTTCTAGCTCTGTCCATTGAAAATGCTCCCAAACAATGACTAATGCAGTAAAAATTAGCACCCCATCACCCATATTATATCTTCTAAAAACCATTGCCCACTAAAAGGAACCAGGAGTCATTGGATAAATGGCTGATTCCAGGTCTGGAGCATGAAATGTGTAAGTATCGTTACATATTGGAAAGCAAGGAAACAAATACTACTGAGATAGGGACTTCCCTGGTGGTCCAGCGGTTAAGAATCCATCTTGCAATGCTGAGGACGCCTGTTCGATCCCTGGTCGGGGAATTAAGATCCCACGTGCCGCGGGGCAACTGAGCCTGCATGCCACAATTACTGAGCCCGCTCTCTCTGGAGCCCCTGTACCTCAACAAAGAGCCTGCGCGCTGCAACAAAAGATCCCGTGTGCAGGCCTGACGCAGCCAAAAAATAAATAAATATTAAAAAAACAAATACTACTGAGGTCATGTCAGAAGGACTCAGGATCCAAACTGTGTTCCCACTGGAACAAAAGTGGGAACACTGTCCCAAATATGGGACAATTTTAACTGTAATGGATTGAAATAAATCAAGTATGTATAAATCCTCGAGTCCATAGATACTATTTTCTAAAAACTTTGTCACTTTTGTTAGATGCTAGGGAAACATCCCATCATTTTTTAATTTATTATATTGAAATAATTTTAGTCTTAGAGAAAAGTTGCAAAAATGATACAGAGTTTCTGCGCACACTTTACTGAGCTTCCCCTAAAGTTAACATCTTACATTACCACAGCACAATCATGAAAAGCAGGGAATCACCATTGCCATTAGCATGACACTATTGACTAATCTGCAGACCTCACCTCATTTGAATTTCACCAGTTTTTTTTCCCACTTAAGTCCTTTTCTCCAGGATTCAATTCAGGATCCTACATTCCATCTAGTTGTTAGGTATTCTTAGTGCCCTGAATCTGTGACAGTTCCTTGATTTCTTTGTCTTTCATGACTTTGACACTTTCGAAGAGTCCAGGCCAGTGATTTTGTAGAATGTCACTCAGTCTGAGTTTGTCTGATCTTTCTTCCATAAGAGGAGATCTTCTCAGTGCACCTTATCGGGGGCACGGACACCAATGTATCTTATTACTAGTAATGTTACTCTGATCCTATAGTTAAGGTAGTATAGTATCTGTAGTGTAGTTTTTCCACGGTAAAGTTATGGTTTTTCCCTTTGTAACATATTAATAAGTAATCGGGTAGGGGAGATACTTTGAGATCAAGCAAATATTCTGCTTCTCATCATACTTTTGCCTGCTAATTTTAGCATCAATTGATGACTCTTGCTTACAACAACCATACCATGATGTTTGTCTACTGGTGATTTCCCTCTGCCCTCTACATTTATTAATTGTAATCCTGCTCTAAGGAAGAGTTTACCTCTTCCCCATTCATTCATTAATTCATTCACTTATTCAATTTTTAAAATGTTAATATGAATATTTATTTTGTCTTTGGGTTATAATCCAATACTATCATTATTTACTTTGTTGCTCAAATTGTTCCAGATTGGGCCATTAGGAATTCCTTCAAGTTGGTTCCTGTGTCCTTTACCAATTTTTTAGCACCTCCTTACTTTCTAGTACCACAGGAGGCTCCGGCCTCCTCTTACATTTTCCCAGCTCCAGCTATTTCTCCAAGAATCCCTGGCTCCTTTTACTGGAGAATGGTATTTAGAAACCAATATCTGGGTGCTATAGGTCCTCATTGCTTCTGGGTTGTCATTGCTTCTAGGCCCTTACGACAGAGTTAGGAAATAAATGTACGTGTAGGTGCACATCTATATTTATTTCTGTATTTATCCACATGTGTGTGTACATATAAATAGTTATAGATATATAAACAAAATATATTATATTTAAAAGCATAAATTCATACTGATACCCCCTATTCCAACCCAGGACCACAGGGTTCAGTCTAGCCTTCCCCCTTTATTTGATTTTTCTTTCTCGGACATTGGGAAACCTGGCTCTCATTATTCACAATATATATGTATCAGTTCAGACCTGCAGACACATCAAGTAGTTTCAGAATGACTAACTCACATGCCTGTGAGAAACAAATTTACTAACTAGCATATAATATGTGTATAGTCATTTCTGTCTTTAGCCTTAAAATGCACAGTCAAATACTACTTTCCAAAGTTATCTAGGTTAATTTTTTCCTTCCCTACCCTTCAGTATGGCCATGTTACTATTTATATTATAGTTAAGTTCATTTGTTACTGTTCATATTCCATTTTCGCTTCCCCCAACTCCTGGCTGAATTTCAGTATTTATCTTGAGGGTATGTGAAACAATACCTTGGTTCAAAGAGTCAGAGCTATACAAAAGGTATTTTCAGAGAAGTGTTACCCCCCATCCCTACTATCCCACCCCCATTTCCCCATTCTTTCTACCCCATTCCCACCTACCCTGTAGATGACCAATCTCTTTAGTTTTTTGCTTATCCTTCCTGTATTTCTTTCACACAAGTAAATAGATATATGTATATTTTCTTATGCCTTTCTTGCAAGAATGGCAGCTTACTGTAGATATCATTTTTACTGTGCTTTTTTATTTAACAAATTCTGGAAATCGCTCCATATTAATTCATAAAGATCTACATCGTGGTGTTGTTGTTTTACAACTGCCTAGTACTTCATTGTGCCATCCTTTATTCAACCATTTTGTGTATAAGCATTTAGGTCATTTCCAATATTTTCCAATTATAAACAGTGTGACTATGAATAACCTTACGCATATGTATTTTCATAGAGTTGTGGGTATATCTTTAGGGTAGATTCCTATAGGTGAGATAGCTGAGTCAAAAGTCAAGTGCACAGTAGCTGTGTTAGGTATTGCTAAATTTCCCTCCAGAAGGGTTGTACCACTTTGTATTCCCACTGACAATATATAACGGTGCCACCTTTCCCACAGCTTCATTAACAGAATGCACTGCCATACTTTTCTTTCCCATTCTTATGGGTAAGAAATGATATCTCAGTTTTGTTTACATTTTAATTTCTTTAATTATGAGTGCATTCAAACTTTTTTTTGCAAATATGTAAGGGTCATTTTTATATCTTTTGTGAACTGTTTTTGATACCTTTTTCACATTTTCTATCAGGTTTATGGTCCCTTGTTCCTCAAATTTTAAGAGTTCTTTATATATTGCCACCTTTATCTGTGGTATATGATGCAAATATTTTCTCCCATTTTATCAGTTGTCTTTTTACTTTATTGTGTTTTTTACTATGCAAATGTTTATGTGGTCAGATTTGTCAACATTTTCTTTTATTCCTTCCGAATTTTGAGTCACAGAAAATCTTTCCTTATATTTAAAGAGAAATTCATCCATGTTTTCTTCTATTACTAGTATGGTTTTATTTTTTATATTTATATTCCCAGTCCACTTGAAGGCTGTTCTTACATATTACATATTACATGAGATATGGACCTAATTTTATCTTTTCCCAAATGGTTACCCTGTTGTCCCAGCACTGTTCATGAAAATGTCCATCTTTGATCCAGTAATTTTAGATACAACCTTTATTTTATACTAAATGTCCATATGTAGTTGGGTCAATTTGTGGGTTTTCTATTCCATTCCACTGGTCTTTTTGTCCATACTGTTTTAGTTTCAGAGGCATTACAGTATGTTTTAATATCTAGCAGGGCTAGACTCCCTCCATAATTTGTTGTCTTTCAGTGTTTCCTTGGCTATTCTTGCATGTTTGTTTTTCCATATGAACTTTAGTATCACTTGTCTTGTTCCATTAAAAAGCATGTTGGTGCTTTTATTGGGTTTGAATCAAATTTGTAAATTAACTTAGGAAGAACTGAGATCTTTACAATGTTGAGCCATTCTATCCAAGGTCACACAATGTCTTTTCATTTGTTCAAATCTATTTCTATGCCTTTCAAAAGCATTTAAAATTTTTCTTTATTTAGGTTTTACATACTTACTGTTAAGTTTATTTCTAAATATTTCTTATTTGTTGCTACTGTAAGTGGAGTTTCTCTATCATAATGTCTTCTAACTGGTTATTATTTGTGCATATGAAAGCTATTAATTTTTGTATGGTAATTTTATATCCTGCTACCTTTAATGTTTGAGTTAGCTTTACTATTCATTCTCTAGACTTGCCCAGATATACTATTAAAGTTATGAAATAGAGAAAAACTTTCTACTTTGTTGCCATTCTTATACTTATTGTTTTCTCTTGTCTAATTGCATTAGCTAATATCTCTAGAAAAATTATGAATAGTAATAGAGATAGTGGGCATCCTTACCTGGTTCCTGATCTTAGCAGAAATGCCTCTACTATTTCTCCATTAAATAAGACAATGGCTTTAGTTCTAAGGTATAAAAAGTTTATCATGTTAAGAAAATATCCCACAATTTCTATTTTCTTGAGGGTTTGATCATGAATACGTGTTGAATCCACCCCTTATTTTGAAAACTGATAAATAAAGGGAAAGAATCTAGTATTTATCCTGCCTCTTCTATATAATCTATACATGAAGGTAACCAAATATGAGGTTGGAAAAGTTTCTCTTTATAGAATTATTCCAGCTAATAAACAAAGAAGAAATTATGGAATAAGAATATCACTATTTGCGACCCCTAATGAAATAGTGTAGTCAAAGATGCTGCCATCATGAAAAGAGAGACACCAGGTATTACATACCTCCTGATGAAAGTATACCTCACTATTTATGAAGTAGTCTTGCTATTTATATATTTTAGAGACAGAGAAAGAAAGAGACAGAGAAAAAGAAAGAGAACCTGGATGTGATGAAGCCTCTAGCTCTAAGCACCAAAGTACAAGAAATACAAGAGACAGAGGAAGATGTCAAACACCACCACAGGGATGCAGTTAGTAAAATACAGTCATGGGAAACTCTATTGAACAAATAAATTGATTTCTTCAACCAAAAACATCAAGGGAGGGCTTCCCTGGTGGCGCAGTGGTTGAGAGTCCGCCTGCCGATGCAGGGGACACAGGTTCGTGCCCCGGTCCGGGAAGATCCCACATGCCGCGGAGCGGCTGGGCCCGTGAGCCATGGCCGCTAAGCCTGCGCGTCCAGAGGCTGTGCTCCACAATGGGAGAGACCACAACAGTGAGAGGCCCGCGTAACACAAAAAAAAATCAAGGGAAAAAAGATCAAAATAGAAGGAAACCCTATATATTAAGAAACTTTAAAGACATATCAACTAATTGCAATGTATGAGTCTTATTTGAATCCCAATTCAAATAAATTGTAAATAAAAACGTTTTAAAACAATTTATGATTATTAACACAATGTTTAAGACAATTGAGGCAATAGGAATGTTGACTGGATGTTTCATTATATTAAGGAATCATTGATTTTTTAAAATATTATTGTTAATATTTAATTATATTTGTTAATAAGTAAGTCCTTATCTCTTTTTTTAACTTGAAAATAAATATATTCACAAGCTGTAAAACATAAATCCTTATATTTTTAGACACATATGGTATTTACAGGTGAAATGATATTATGACTAGGACTATAATATCGTGGAGAAAGAGGTGGCAATATTTACAAAAACAGGATTGGACATGTATTGATCATTGTTGAAGCTAGTCATGGGGGTACCTCAGTTTCACTATTTTCTCTATCTTTGTATATATTTGAAATTGTCCATAACAAAATGTGGGTTTTTTAAATTCTGCATCTATTATACTTAACATTTAGACCAAGTGAGATGACACACTCCAGAACGTGGTGTAAAGAGCCAAGCACATCCCGACCGTAAGCAGTGGGCACCATTGTCTATCAATGAACCCTTGAGGGCTAACGGCCAGCAAGGCAGCCTCTGGCCATCACTTCCTGCACCTCTCTCCACAGGCACGAAGAGTACCCAAGGTCCCTGGAGCACAAGGGTCCCAAGGGTCCTCGGGGCAAAAGTCAAGAAGGAGGTCCTGATGGATATTTTCCCCAGGAGTCCAGTGATGAGAATCCTGCCTTCCTCTCCAATCCTCGAAGGACTCCCAGCTCCTTGTATTTCTCCCTCCCATGCGGGAAGCCCCACACTCACATCATTCTCCGAGGTCCCACAGAGGATACAGGATTTGCACTCTATGCACTGCCACTTGTAGGTCTTGACAGCCTCGGTCATGTTCAGGGTGAACTGCAGGCAGGTGGGGTGACCTGGAGGAAGCAGAAATGGCAGCATTAGGGCCAGAGGGTCTGACCTGTCACCCCTCAATGCCACAACATCATGGCCAACTTGGAGGGAGGGTGGGGTAGCACGGGTTTTGGAGTAAAGTGGGAGCCTGGCTGGAGCCCTACCCACCATCCTCACCACCACCCACAGTTACATCAGATCAACGCTCAAAGAGAGAAATAGGTATTAAGCCTTTTGCTGAGGAGAGATGTCATCCAAGTCCTCTTGCCCTAAGAGCCATGTTCCCCCAGAGACGTAACCAGTTGATGAGGACAGAAAGTGGTGATCAGAGAGAAAGAGAAAGGAAATCGCACAGCACAAGGCGACACCGTGAGAGTCAGCAGCATTACCTCCCCGGCATCGATTGTGGTGGGAGGTAACACATATGGGCTATTTGCAGCTGAGCCTTCTGACCTGCAAAGCTGTGCACACTGCCTTAGGGTACCGGGGAGGAGATCAGAGGGAACATGTGAGGCTCCCGGGAACAGAGCTCAGGGGGCACTGGGAGGCACTACACTGCCACCTAAGGTGTCCATGCCCACGCCCAGGGGACAAGCAGAAGTCCACGCCCTGCACAGTAACAGGCCCTATGGAGGGAAGCAGCCTGGCAGGGAGGGTGAAGAAGTGGAGCACCACTGCAAGGGAGCACGACAGCCAGGTCTATCCTGAAAGGACTCGTCACTGGCTCTAACTCTTCTCTCCATCCTATGTATCACGTTAGCCAAGCCAATAATAAGAGCAGGGAGGGACATTAATGTGACCTAAGAGGACCCAGCCCCAGCAGACCTACACTGGAGCTGGGCTCTGCTCTCAGCCACCGCCCACTCAAAAGAGAGACACCAGCAGCAGGAGGACAGCTGTGAGCCACAGAACGTGAAGACCTTGACCTCCTATTTGGCAGGGAAGGGAAACTTGGATGATGACCCCCGGTTTCCCAGGGCTGTGAATCAGACAGGGATCTGCCCAGACACCCCGGGCAAAGCCCTTTACTGACTCTGTCACAAAAGAATTGATAGTTTTGCCTATTGCTAGGGGTTCACCCTTCTCCCAATTCTGCCAAATCCACCATATAGTGCATGTGTCGCCTCTTTCACATGAGGGATTGTGAGCTTCTAAAGAAGGATAGTATAGATGGGGCACCAATTAGGGGCAACCAACACAGTGTCCAACCCAGTGTCCCCCACAGTCAAGATCCCACGCGGTACCACCACTCCTTGGCAAAGCCACATCCCAGCAGGAGGCCCCCATTTCTTCTTTTCCAAACCCTCACAGAGTTCTATCATGGTCCTTTGGGGGAAATACTGTCTATTCAGTCACTATAAGGACCCTTCAGATCTGGGCCGCCACCAATGCAAACCACACTGAGTTATCTCTGAGAGTGAGAGTGGGGACAGAATGACTCATGGTGAGGGGAGTTGGGGACACCTAGCAAATAGCAGGTGGGAGCATTGAGGAGAGGACTGATCTAAAAGCATTTCTAGGACTTCTCAGGAGCCATGCAACTTAGACCCTCACAGCTCTGAATAACCCTCTCAAAGTGACACCATGCCAGCGACTCTGGGGAGAGCAAAGGCTTACATTAAAAGCCTGGATGAACATCCAGCTGATATCCCTGACAGCATCTCAAAGATCTGTCTAAGAAGAACACTAGCCAGGGTTGTTCCCTATTCTGATCTCTCACACAGAACACTGGGATGGGAATAGGAGAGAAAATACCAGTTTGAGATTCTGGGTGGTCTGGGCCATAGATGCCCAGGTTCTCAGATAGGGCATCTGGTAAGGTTGAAGATGAATTCATGGAGTATATACCTAGAACAGCAGGTTGATGTTGCCCTGTTCTGCGGCCTTAGGGCACACCCAGCCACAACCAGCCAGCTTACAGTAATTGTTCATGAACTAGGGTTTATTGAACATCTGCTAGGCCAGCCATGGCACTAGACAGAAAAGATACAGTGGTGGACAAGACCCCCACCCCCAAACCCTTCTAGTCTGGTCAGAGAGAACTCAAATTAATAAACTACACACATACCTATTTACCTATAATTGTGTAAGTACTGTAAAGAAAAAACACAATTGGCAATGAAAAAAATCACAGGAGAATCAAATCTAGTCTGAGATGTCAAGGAAACCTTCCCTGAGAAAGATCTTTAAGCTGATACCTGGCAGATGAGGGGGAGTTAGCTGAGTGGGCGAGGGAGAGGATTCCACGTGAGGAGAACAGCACGTGGAGAGGCTCTGAGCAGTGGAGGAGCTTGGCAAATTCAACGGAAGGGAAAGGCCAGTAGGCAGAGGCTTGCCGAGCAAAAGGAGGAGGGCAAGAAGTGCCCAGAGAGGTAGCTACAGCCAAGTTACATGGGCACTTGTGGCCCTCATTTAAGGATCTGGGGCTCTAAAATCATTAAAACATTTTAAGCAAGGCAGTGACTGAATTGCCTTGTGTTTTTAAAGGAGCATTCCTTCAGCACGAGGGATCTTTGGGTGGTGAAGCAGTTCTGAACCTTGATTGCAGTGAGTTACGTATTGATAAGATTGCATAGAAGTGTACACATACATGCATAAACACACATGTGTGTGAATGTAAAACCAATAACGTATGGATAAGGTCTGTGATTGCATCGTGTCAGGTGCCTGGTTCTGATAGTGTACTATGGTTACGGAAGATGTTACATTGGGGGAAACTGGGTGAAGAGTGCATGGCACCTCTCAGTAATATATTTTGTAACTTTCTATGAAGCTCTAATTATTTCAATATAAAAAGTTGAAAAGGTCTTTTTAAATAAGGAAAACACAAAGAAAAATTTAAGTCATCAAAAAGGAGGGAAGGAAAGGGAGGAAGGGAGGGAGGGAAGAAGGGAAAGGAAAGGAAAGGAAAGGAAAGGAGGAAGGAAGGAGCTGCTGTCTAAGGAAAGAACTGGGGGCGGGGGGGGCAGAGGGAATGTAGAGATGTAAGAATTGTTGCCAGGAAACTAGTTGGGAGGTGGATGTTGCTGTTAGGAGAGAGACAAGGATGGTGGAGGTGGAGCTTGGAGAAATATTAAAGAAATCATTGACAGGACTTGACCATTATTTGAGCATTGGGAGTGTGGGAAAGAGATGATGAGAAATAGTCTCAAGATTCCGACCTAAGAAACAAGGTGGGTTGCAGTGAAACTTACTCAAATGAGGAACTACAGAAAGCATATAGGGGCCAAATGGGGGAGGGGGAGGAGAACTCTGTTTTGAGCATGTTGAATTTGGGAAGTCTGTGAGACTTTGGGTGGAAATGTCAAGCGGATGGTCGAATATAGGGGTTTAGCGCTCAAAAGAAATATGAACTAGACATAAATTTAGGAGGTTTTGCTAAATAGGTGGTCATAGAAACCATGAGAGTTAATGAAATTATCTAGGAAAAGGGAAAAAAGAGAAAGGAAGAGGAAAGAAGAAAGAAAAAAGTCTAGGACTGAGCTTTGAGTAACTCAACCATTTGAAGATCAAAAGAAAGGACCAACAGAGGAAACTGGAAGGATGGCTGGAGAGAGGTAAGATGCAAACCGTTCAAGTATGGGTCTCAGCGGCCCAGAGAAGAGCTTTCAAGAAGGAGAGGGTGGTCAGCGGTGTTGACTGCCAAAGGTTCATGAGTTTGTCATTGCTCGATAAGGACCCTGAATGAGGGCCTGCTGACAGAGCTGAGCAGAAGTTGCCCTACTAATAATAATACCCTCAGCAGTGTCACCTTCCCCGGGAAGGAAGGTCAGCACATTCCAGAGCGTGACATGTAGCTCCACAGCTGGCCTCTGGATGCCTCCGGGGGTGAGGGTGGTGGGGGTGCATGCTTCATGAAGCCAACAACACTCCCCAAATATTTACTGAGAGCCAACTCTCTTTTCAAGACCTCTCGACCACTGAAGACATTTTCTGGGATAGCTTTGGACCAGTGAACAGTAGCAAGTGGGCTTGAGAAAATCCTGTTGGAAGTGTCTCAAAAAATCCCATGGACTTTCTCTGTGTTCCGGTTTTGAGAAAGTCACCAGCCTCCCCCCAAAGACCTTCACACCCAAAGGAAGGGAACGAAGCTCACACAGCCTCCACCCCAGGTAAAATGTAGGACTAAGATTAGCCTCAGCTCTGGCTACAGAGCTCCTTCAGTTCAGAATTCAGACTCAAGTGGGAGAGGAAAGGAGGTGATGCAACTTCTCAGCTGCGGAGGGTGAGACACAAAGAGTTAAGTCACCCAAGCTGCCATTAGCAGGTGCAAAAACTATGCCCAGAACTAAGTCCTCCTTTCTGTGCCACCAGAACAGGTTGCCTGTCTGCTGCCTTTCTCTACAAACTGGAAAAGTCATTTCCCAGATAAAACTATAGGGATAAGACTTCTTATCTACCATGGAAATGACTGAATAAAGCATACTGTTGGACAAAAGGAAAAGTTGCTAAGGAAAGTGCTAGAAGCCCATATCTAAGTTTTACTGCTAGAAGTCCTTATTTTTGCCCAGAACTAATTTCTAAAATCCTTGGAAGTAAGTGGATAATAGTCTTTCCAACTCAAGGGTGGTAGAAAATAAAGAGGCACCTTGGCAGTAAAGCAATTTACTTATGGCCACCCACTACTTAAAGATTCCTGTCTTAATCTGTTTTGTAAAATTAACCATCATTCTCTAAAGTGCTTGCTTGGAAATCTAGATTTTCCATATATCCAGTTTTCTTGAAGCGAGGAATACCTGCATTGCTATTTAAATAGCCCAATGGAGTGAAGGGGAAACAACACTTCCCGGGTCCCCTGGGTGAGATGATTCAACAGGACATTTATAAGATTTCAATTACCAAAATGGATTTAGAAAGTGGCGTGGTGTGCATGATTCATCCCAGCTAGATCATTAAAAACCAAGTCCTTCCTGAGTGTTCCTCCAAACTTGTTCTATTAGGAGGGTTCAATAAATCTTCTGCCCGTTTGTTCAGTTGGTCCAGTGGTGAACTTGGTGTAAAGAGACATTCTTAATCCAGCCCTAATCCCTTCCAAAACGGACCTCAATCTTCCCTACAAGTTGAAACAGGAAATGTAACCCATGACCACCATGTGCGGAGACCTAACTTCTGGACAGGGCTTTCAGACAACGGAGATTTGGCTTTGGGGTGCTATTTCAGCAGCTGGGTAGAAAAGGGAAACCAGCAGGATGTGAGACGCTTCTCAGAAAGAAGATTGTTCATGAGGTTGGTATGTATGAAATTGCAGTCTACTGAACTCAGTGAAAAAGAGAAGGCAGGCGTCTGAAAGCAGGGATTGCCCCCTTGCCACCTGAAGGATACACGTCATGGCTTTCCAGAACCCATGTGCATAGACACTGACAATGTTCAGGGACAGCGAACAGGGGTTCGCGGTATTTGAGTGAGAAGGCACACAGATGAATATCCAGGCAAAACCAGCGTTAGTTTTATATTTACAGCTGCCTACTTCCACACATGCTCATACACAACTGCCCACACACATGGATATTTCCAACCTTTTAGGGACAAAAATATCTAAATATACCTTGTTGATTGAGTTCACATTACAACTGTGACTTAGAAGCTAACAGAGCCATTAACCAGTCAGTGTCAGGCTATAGATACTCAGCACAGTGAGAGAAACACAGTTCATTTTCAACAAACCCTGGGCAAAAAGAAATCTACAAATGGCTATGACATGTGTCTCTTACATTATGATCCTTATTAAAAGAGTTTTTCATTACATTATTGCCAATATTTAATTTGGACTAGGCTAAGCCACATCACTGATTAAATTAGAGCTCCAGAAAAAAAATTATCTTGCTAGGTATGTGCAGAAAACATAAATAAAATAGATACAAATAACTGTGGAACTAGCATGGTCTATTATTTATTCATTGTGAAATGATAAACACCCAATTATATTTTATTACCTTATTCATCAATGTTGATCTCTTAAAAACTAATTTCTCAGGAAAGGAAAACCTAAATACCACAGTTCTCAGGCAAGTAACTGCAAAATTCAAATTGCACTCCTTGGTCTGATGCCTGGTTTATAGAAATCATATCATATAAAATATGTAGGATCGATTCCAATCTGAAAAAGCACCAAAAACAAGTCTCCATAGGCATTCATTAGAAACTAATTTGGCTCAAATTTCTAGCAGTTCTCTATATTCATACACACATACAATTTCTAATATTTACATATTGCAAAAATATATAAGAAGCTTTAGCTAAAGAATTTATGCACAGTGCAGTCAAATCTGAATCACCCACGTTAAAGAGTAATTTGCGGAGAAAAAAATATTACTAGCTCACTTTGGGAAGCCATCTCACTCCATCAGATCCATTCATTTTCACTTATCCTCTCTCTCCCTCTCTCCTTCTCTGTCTCTCTCTGTCTCTGTCTCTCCCTCCCTCCCTTTCTCTCTTTCTCTCCTTATCGAAGGAATGAAGCTCTGAGTTATTATACTTAATCTGTAAAGGGAGGAACCAATTCTGAGCCATCAAGAATTTGAACTCTGTGCACATACATTGTGACAAGCGTGTTATCCGGGCACTGCTTCCCCACATAGATTGCTTCTCCAGCCCTGCTTTGCAAACCTTCTACAATGGTCTACAGGCTTACCTCCCATCTGCCCCAGATGTTCTTCTAATACTAAGACATCTACAAATCAAGGACCACAATGGCACTCCAGAGGCACCTGCATGGCTCCCTTTTTTCTCACCATTTTAATGTACTTCAAAGAGGACGAAGAAGAGAAAGAGTAGAAAGGATAAAGACCATACAAACAAAAACGCATTCAAAATAAATGATGGTGGATGCCATGGCTGCCTTTTGCTTGGCTAAAACACTTTACCATCAGCAAGTCTGACCCATCTTAGGGGTCTGTTTATCCTCCCTCAAAGCTGTCAAACTCTAGGGCACCCAGATGTCACACAGGAGACAAGCCACAGGGATTGTTGCTTCAATCATTATCATTAATAATCATAGAAAGCCATTCAAGCAAGGACATTAGGAGCACTTTTAATGGGCTCAATCACTAAGGGCTCATGGCTCCATTCTCAAATGGCCCTAGAAATTCCCCAAGTTTTCATGGTCAAGTGTGGTCTCACATATAAGCCTGAGGGCACTTCAGCTAGTCCTCTTAAAGTGAAATAAGGGCATGGGACAGCCTTGACCTGCTTTTATATAACTTACCTGACTGTCCCAGGTTGGGGCCAAGGTACCAGAAAGATGTCAAGAACCACGGTAATGATCCCAGTGCCCCTAATTAGTCACTGCAGCTGAGTACCAAGGATCATTTATTCATTTACTCATTCCCTCAACAGTATTTTTTGAATAAATAAATGTGGCCGGCAGTGTTCTAGGCACTGGGGATACAGTAGTGGGGAAAACCAAAATCTGCCCTCATGGGGCAAGTACCACAATTTGATATATGATGCAACATCTGAGTCCCTGAGAAAAGTCACTTTGCCTCACAGGCCTTAGTTTTCCAATATATTAAATGAAATGATAGGAATCTGTTATCCATAAAGCTGTGGCTCTGTCTATGCCACCTATAAACACTATTTTTAGAGGTATTTGTGATCCCAAATTGCCCATCTGGTTGGTGAAATAAACAAGCCTTCTAAAGTTTGCCAGCTGACACTCAATGTGAAAGAAACTAAGAAGGAAATTAAAGTAAGTTAGTTCTGCTAGAATTTCAGGCAAATGTTCCACTGAACTAGCCCATTCCTAGTCCAATACCACGACAGAAAGCACAAGAAATCTAGAAACTAAAAGCACTTTTCATCAACCACACCACCCACCCCCATGCAAAACGTTGGGTCTGTACAGATGGGTGGTCAATGAGTCTGCAGGCAGCAGAGGCCTTGGGTAAGGTTTCATCATGAGCGATATTGAGCTGTTTGTGTGACAGTGGGCAGATATTACCAGGCAGGAATGGAAGAAGAGGGTCCCCTACATGAGCAACTCAGGTTAAGTCTCCTTCTAAATCTTCACTTGGAACTGTAGATTGGAGGCAACCATCTGCCAAAGTGATGCTTGTCCCACAGCAGTGCATGGAGCCCAGACTGAATCGTTGTCCAGAGCCCAACATCAATATTGTATGTGAATCCCTGACATTGGCTGTGCATGTTAGGCCTCTCTGGACATCATGAGCATCTAGCCATGGGCGCTGGCTAAAGGCTTTGGGTTTTCTTTGGAAAAGTGAGCCCGAAGAAGAAATTGTTGCTCAGATTGGAGAGCCTGCGATCTTCTGTCTGGGAGGATTTTATGGTATAATTGATGGAGAGCTGGTAGAAAAGAGCAGTGATTGGTCAACACTTGATTGCCTGTGATCCTCCAACTGCTGATCTTCCATGAACTGGAAGATGGACTCACGGGTGGTATAAGTTCTCGAGTTGTCTGAGGAGCTTTGCAATGGTATTCCAATTTTTTCTTTCAAAAATATTTCAGAGTTGTGCCAAGTCAAAAGGAAAATGATGCTTTCTTGC
Source organism: Grampus griseus (assembly GCF_964374135.1). NCBI lineage: Eukaryota > Metazoa > Chordata > Mammalia > Artiodactyla > Delphinidae > Grampus > Grampus griseus. The sequence goes on along the minus strand of NC_139018.1, from coordinate 29,719,681 downwards.
TTTGCTGGCCTTTTCTATGTGCTGCTGGGAAGCAATCATAGAAGTGCCTAGAAATAGAGGACTGACAGTGTGTCCATGACACTTAAACACTTTGTCTTTCATTTTATCTTTTAAATCATTTTTAATTCTAATTTGAGGGTTCTTCTGACTTTGCAATTTACTTTATCGTGATCAGGTTCTTACAGAAAAATAATTCTATTGAATTTGACCAAATTCAATGAGCACCTACAACTGCCAGGAACTATACTAGGTGCTGAAGTTTCGAAGATGAATGAGGCGTGGATCCTGCCTTGAGGAGCTCAGGTTTAGGAGGTGTGATAGGCAGCTTCTGAGATGACCACCAATGATCCCCGTCTCTTGGTATTCATAAGCTTGTGTAATTCTCTCCCCTTGAGGGTGGGCTGGACTTAACTGACTCACCTCTAGCAAGTAGAATATGACAGAAGTGATAGGATGTCACTCCTAATATTAAGTTTTAAAAAGACTTTGGCTTTCATCTTTGGCACTCTGTCTTATGCTTTCTCACTCATTTGCTCTAAGGGAGGTCAGTTGCTGTGTTGTGAGATGTCCTTGGAAAGGTCTCAGTCCAACTTCCTGGGAGGAAATGAATCCTGCTAAAAACCATGCGAGTGAGCTTGGAACAGGGTCCTCTCTCAGTCGAGCCTTCAGATGAGACCATAGCTCTGGATGACAATCTGACTGCAACTTCATGGAAACCTTGATCCAAAGACACTCAGCAAAACCACACCTAGATTCCTGACCAATACAAACTATGAGATAATATTTATATTTTAAGCTGTTACGTTTTGGAGTAATCTGTTATACAGCAACAGATAACTATTATAGGTTATATTTTTTGAAAAAACTATAATACAGTGTAATAAGTGCTATAATAGGGGAATGAATAGAGTGCTTACAGATGGAGAAGCAATCAATGATGGGAAGCTTGGGGAAAGCCACTGAGAGGAGGTAGCATTTGAGCTGGGCCTTGAAGGACGAATTTCCTAAGGGAAAAGAAGGGTAAAGAGAATTACAGGGAGAGGAAATTGCAAGAAATTTAAGGTGCATGGTTTATTCAGGCAAAGTAGAGTAGCTCAAGAAGAGCAGGAGAAAAGGGAAGTGGCAAACGATGACTCTGAAGAGGTAAGAGGAAAGATTGTGAAGGGCCCCTTATACAGGCATACACATTGGAATTTGACTCTGTAAGCAGTGAGGAATCCTCAGAGTTTTTTAAGCAGGGAGCTGAGTTTCTTGTACCCATGCTTTAGAGAGATGACTCTGGTGGTTAGGACAGACGGTATGGTGGAGACGGCTAGGGCAGGATAACCAGTTACAATATCCATTTATTCAGAAAATTTTTATTGAGCACTTACAATGTGCCAGGCACTGTGTGAGGTGCTAAGCAGTGAACAAAACAGATAAAAGTTCCTACTCCTATGCAGCTTATGTTCTAGTGGGGGCACTAGCATAGGACCAGCCTAGAAGCAGTGGTGATTAATGTAGGAAACATTTGAGAGGTAGAATTAGTCAATGGGACATGATTCTTGCCTGGACATTGGTGTGAGCAAGAGAAAAAAATTAAAAATAACACCAAGATTCTTAGGTTGGGCCACAGAGTAGATGATAACACTGTTAGCTGAGATGGAGACAGCAGGCTTGCAGAGAGTAACAATAGATTCGTGTTGGTACATTGCACTTAGTGTGATGAGACTTTCAGTGGAGTTGTCCTTGGGTCGCTGAGAAAATACAGGTCTATACTCAGGAGAGAGGACCAGGCTGGAGATATAGACTTAGAAATCATCAGGTGTGGGTGGTAGATGAAACCTTGGCACTTGGTGAGATACTCAGTGAGAGACCACAGATTGAAAAATAAAAAGGACCTCGTTGGGAGGAGGGGGGAGGGTAACCACCAGAACTAAAGGCATGAAAGGGCATCAAGAAGAGAATTCAGTGAGAAAGAGACAACGGTCACAAAAGGAGGAGAACCTGGAGAGAGCCCTTCCTGGCGTCCATGGCCACCACCATCAAGGGAGAGATGAAGTAAGATAAGAACTGAAGAGAACGTATTACCCTGTGAACCATTGCTGATTAGAACTGGGTAAAGTGATCCCCAAGAGTAGCGGACCCTCATCACTCTCTGAATGACTGGGTGGTTTCAGCGTTGTAGAGGGAAGAATTCACCAGTAGATTATCTCACAACATGCTTCTCCTTCCACAGGCTTTGTCCATCAGGCTCAGGTTTGGAAATACCATATAAAATAGTCTTAAGAATATTGCCTTTATCTGATTCCATTTGTTGATAGCAGGGGTCATTTTTTTGGATGTAGGTTCCATGGCCAAAGCTAGGCCCTGCCAGCATCACTTTCCATCCTTGCCCTAGGAGATGCATCAAGTCTCTGGAAGCCAGTTCGTTCCTTCTGACCTTGGATTGAAGCTCTTCAGTCCCAGGTGTCAGAGCCCTGCCTGCAAGGCTGGGGCAGGTCCTAGTGGAGGCTTTTCCCACAGTTCCAGAGTTTGGTCAAGTGGCCCTGCATATTCTCCAAGAATGGCCAGATCCAGGAGAGATGCTGGTGCCCAGGCAGGAGAGCAACAGTGCAAGACAGACTGAACAGTGGAGAGGATGGAAATAATCACCAGCTAGTAATGTTGGTGGCTGTGGTGTTTTTTTAAAATGCCATCGAATTCTTTGATTCTCCTCTTTTCAAGAGGTGGAGAGGCTATTCCTCAACTGTTGAGTGTGGGTTGAACTTAATGACTTGCTTTAACAGATACAGTAAAAAAGGAAGTGACAGTATGAAACTATGGAGGCTAAATTGTAAAAAGGCACTCGGGTTTCCATTTTGATCTCTCTCTCTCTCTCTCTCTCTCTCTCCCGCTTTCTCCCTCCTCCTAAAAAGGTCAGCTGCTATGTTATGAGCAGCCCTATGGAAAGGCCCACATAGCAAGGAACTGAGAGGGGCCTCTGGTCATCAGCCAGTAAGGAACTGAGGCCCTCAGTCCAACAGCCCAAGATGAGCTCAGCCCTACCAACACCACATGAGCAAGCTTGGAAGTGACTCCTTCAACCCCAGTCAAGCCTGGAGATGACCGCAGCCCCATCCAACATCTTGACTACCACCTCCTGAGAGAACACGCACCAAAACCACCCAGCTGAGCCATTCCCAGATTCCTGGTCCTCAGAAACTATGACATAATAAATGTTTGCTGCATCTGGGGGTAATTTATTACATAGCCACAGATAACTGAAACAGTAGCAAAGGAGAAAAAGTAAGGGGTCTGGTGTGAAGGCTCTAGAAAAACCAGGCACTTTGACAGGACTCCTGCTTAGGCGAGTCCCAGACACAGAAGGACCAGCACTGGGCTGAACAATGAAGGGCAGAAGTGGGGTTTGGGATTTTATCTCATTTCCTCTGCTCCATGCAGGGCTGTTAATTTTTTAAAAGAACAAATAGTGGAGGGCTTCCCTGGTTGCGCAGCGGTTGAGAGTCCGCCTGCCGATGCAGGGGACACTGGCTCGTGCCCCTGTCCAGGAAGATCCCACATGCCACGGAGCGGCTGGGCCCGGGAGCCATGGCCGCTGAGCCTGCGCATCCCGAGCCTGTGCTCCGCAATGGGAGAGGCCACAGCAGTGAGAGGCCCGCGTCCCGCAAAAAAAAAAAAAGAACAAATAGTGGGTACTAAGACAATTTATGCAACAATATGGGGATGACTAAAAAAAGAAGTGAATAGGTGTGAAACCTCACCATGCAACAACAGCACGTCTGTGCCTTCCTGGTCCCAACCTGTCTGCACGGTGTGGGCCAGAGGGGACCTCTTCACCACAGAAGATGCCATCTTTGGCCTCTGGTCTTGACCTCTATTCCCATCTCACCCTCACCCTGCTCCACCCTCCTTGCACCTTCCTGAGCCCCTCTCTTGCCTCCAGCAAGCTTTCTATGTAGGTTTTCTGGAACAAGTCCCCCCATATTAGAAAGTCAGGGACTTCCTGGAAGTTCCACAGACTGATATGAGCAGAGCAGCAACCTACAGCCAGTATGTTAGCTAAAGAAAGCAATGCTTGGCCATCTTAATGATAATTCTCATAACATTTTTAAGTAAACACCTTTCTATTCCCTGCTTTCCTTTGATTCCCCACAAAAATCCTCTGAGGTAGGCAGGACAGACATAAGTATTCCTAATTTACAGGTGAGGAAACTGAGGCTCAGAATGGCTTAGGTGGACAGCAAGTCGTGGAACCAGAGCCAGTAGCCATGTCTTCACACCCTCATCATTTGGACTCTTTCTGCATCATGGTCTCTCACTACATCATGACCCAAGACGGCCAACCTAAACGTGGTGGCCCAGCTTGAGTTCAGCTCCTTACTTGAAGCTGTTAAATATAATAGCATTTTCCCCTTTTATTCACAAGAAGTTCGCTAAGACACAGTAATGTAGGTCACTGAGTTTCTCTGTGCCTCAATTTCCTCAGTTCCTCAGTTTGTACCACACACAGGTGACTAGTTGTCCCCTAAAGCCTTTTTGGGCCTCAGTGTTCTATGCCTCTAGCGAAATCCTTCAGGAAGCCGGGCTTGCTCACACGAGGCAGGACGTCAAGCCCTCACCATCTGGCAGTGGCTAATCCTGGAAAACCCGGGGGAAGACTCACCCCGCAGTGAGACAGTCCAGCCCACGCAAAGGGGCCCTAGAGGCTGCAGGAAGTAGGGTAGCGGCCTGTGGTGACATTATTGGGCTTCAGCTCCTGAGAATCTCAACAGAGGTCCCCTGACCCCCATTGGCCACAGCTTCTCTGCCAGAGGCTGGGGTGGGGAGGTGTCCTTCCCCTCTCCCCACCTCACTATCCCATGCAGCTTTGCTGGGCCAGTTATCCCACATGGAGCTACCAGGATGGACGTCCCATCACCAGCTCCCCCAGTAGAGCCTCTGAGAGGAGCACACAAAGACATATAGCATCCAAAGCCAAGTTCGCATCAGCCCCAGACACCTCGAGTACACTGTCAGTTAAGAAAGGATAGGAATGTTTCTTACTCACCTTATTTAGGAGAAGAAGAAAAGAGCAGACAGGGCCCCCCTTTTGCATTCACCAGACTGCACCACAATCAAGACACCTACAACCCTACCACCCACCCTGAAGCCCCAAAAATGGTTCACCAACTCCTTTTAATCCTCTCCCTCTTCACCCCCCAATTCCCCCACATCACTAATCCACTTTCCAAGTTGTGATGGCAGAAGAATGGAAAATGAGGATGACAGTGATGACAACCAGCTTCCCCTGAAGCCTCTCTCCCAGGCTCCTTGAGCGCCTGAGGTCCTTGATATCCTTCAACACCCTCCACGAGAAGAAAACTAAAATCAAGCTGAACCAACCCTACTTAGAGGAGAAACATCCTTGGGCTCCAAACCCAGCACCATCTGTCTGGCCTTGTATTAACTCAGAATTTGCTTCCAACCCCCAACACAAAGGCAGCACCAGCTTTGCACTCGTCCTGCATCTTCGGGCACTCAGTCCAACTCACAGATCATTTTCCAGCAGTCAAATTCTAATCTAAGATTAATCTGACTTTTCCTTACAATCAAATATTTATCCAACAAATTCATGAATGAGAATTGATCTCGCTGTTTATTTAGAAAGCTGGAGGAGTTGATTTTACATGGGCTTTACTTTTTTTCCTCTGGATAAATTAGGGAGTTGAGATAGAACAAGAGAAAGCAAATCAATGGCTATTTCCAGTTACCAGCATTGTCTTCAGATTTAATAGAAATGATGCCCTAAGACACATAGTTTATTCAGTACGAAAATACCCATCGATAGTAGAGTAATGCAAAAGGAAAGCCTTTCCTGGTACTTTGTAACTGTAGACAAGAGCCTCACAACTGTATGAAGATTCACAGAGCCCTTCTGATAGGTGGTCATCAACACCGTTCCATAACCAGGGAAATTAAGGCACTGAGTGTCTCTGAAATGACTCTGGTTCACCTGAGGAATAGGTATGAGAGGATATTCATCACCAGAAATCTGACCCCCCTTCAGAGAGAGCTAAATACGTGGCATATGTGCCCTGTTCCATCCCGTACTCACGGCAGACATCATTAATCAATTCAACGTTCTCTTCGCTCCTCATGCTGAGACCTTGGATCCTTGTCCACACAGCACTCCAATCCACCATGACCATTCCATGAGTTTGCATACAAGAAGAAACCTAGTTGCTACCTCTGAGCTGGAAACTGTTAAGCTTAATAGGTTAAAAGTCTCATGTGAGCACTAAGGATTCGAACCTTAAGGAGGTCACCAAACAGACATTTAACTCCTGTTTGCCTTTCTGTGAGTCAGAGACCCTATCGAAACAACTAGGACCACAAAACAGATGGTGGCCTTGTTTTGTGGTTGGACTAACAGACAGTATTCCTGGAGTCACACACTTCTGTGTACACAGAAAATCATCTGAAAGACCCTTTCTGAAAAGAAAAAAATTAATAGTGGTTAGTGTTTTTTTCTACTTCATTAGTTATGAGGTACTAACCCACCCCTCCTTAAGCGATTCCTACGTCTCTCATTGCCCACGGCGGGAAGTAAGCTCCTCCGTGTTGCAAGCCTCTTTGCTGCCTGGCCACAGCTGCCTGTCTTAGATTCATCTTCTTTCTGGCCACTGACCCAGCCACTTCTACACCCTATGCAACAGCCTCAAGGAAAAGTACTTGCCATGATATCCTCCCTCTCCCCACCCCCACCCCCAAAAACCTCCTGTTCTTTGTGCACTTCACACTTCTGCACACAAAGGTCTCTCTGAGCCGTCTCTCAACTCCCATTCACAGCCAAACCTGTCAAGCAGATAGTCTACGCTCTGGTTACATGAGGTGTGGTCCATGAACCAGTGGCATGAGTATCACCTAGGGGCTTGTTAGAAACACCCACACCAGACCTATGAACCTAAATCTGCATTTTAGCAAGATGCACTGCCCTAAATTCGCTCCCTCTCTTTCTGGGAAACCCCACCCAGTCTTCCTTCTCTCTAATCTGACTTCCTTCCCCACCTCTCCATCAAAAAGACTCTCATTGAGTGAGTGAATCCGTCAATCCATATATGAATAAAAGGATCCATGAAATATCACTTCCACTTGTGCCCACCCTAGGAACTTCTATTCAGCCTTCAAGTCCAGTCCAAATAGCCCACTTCTGTGAAGACATTTCTGCTCTCCAATGCAGACAAGGAAACCAAAGTGCTGAGAGGCTGGACAAACTGCCCGAGCACACCCAGTGCACCCATGGTGTGCCATCTTTAAGAATGACATCAGGAAGGATTCCCTTGACCTCCCCAGAAGCCCCTCGTGGCCACTGTCAAGGGCAAAACTCCATGGCTGAAACGGGTATGGCAAGTCGCAAGTTGCTTTGTGGACGAGGCCCCCGTGTGGGCTGATCAAAACCAGGTTTCCTTGTTCAGGATCTTAACCACTGGGGCGCCCTCTACCCAGTCTCTCAATCCCCTTGAAGACTCTTGTATGCTCTCTTCCTTCAACACACATCCAAAGAACACACCTCTTTCACCCTCCTGGCCTCAAGGGGGAATTTTTCCTTTTTCTTTGGAGAACAAAGACCTCAGGGAGGAAATATCAGTTGCTGGTCTTTCCACGTCCCCAGCCCACAGCAACGTCATTCTGGTGACCCAGTGGCTTTCCAGCTTTAGGGTACGGGGGAGAGGTTTTAAACATGCAGGTCCTGATGCAGGGTCCGTGGGCTGCGCTTGGTGACACTCTGCTTCCTAGACTCTCCTCGAGGCTCCTGCATATCGACAAACTGTGCCATGACGCAGGTGTGTAGGACCACAGGCAAGTCCACCAGCTACCTTGAGTCCACTGTGGTCAAAAGAGGGCTCCAAAATCTCTCCTGCCCGCCTCATCCTTTTATTGTGAGGATCACAGCAATAGGGTGTGTGCTATGGCTTTGTTAAAATGGAAAACGTTCTTTTTGAAGGCAAGGTTTTACCACTCTTCTGCTTGGTTTTGGCACTAACAAGTAACCCTCTATTCCCATTCCCAGAAATTCTGAATTTCTCTCAACCTCAGAGCCTACTGTCAACATACTCTTAAGTGTTTCAGACAGTCCGGTGATTGTTGGATGCAAAGGACAGCAATTCATACTGGCCAGTGTCCAGACACACATAAGCTATCTTCCCGATAGCAGTTCTGTTTGCCAGAGGCCTGGGGGGTCTTGTGCATAAGCAGGGGGCCTTTGCTTCCTCTCAGCAGCTTGAGACCGGCAACACACACTCTCTCCCCAAGATAAGGCCTTTCAGACACAAAGCACTTAGAATATTTCCTTTGTGCTACTGAGAACAAACACAGGAGCCCACCCCAGTGTTTGTGGGACTGATCTGACAGGGGTAGGAGAGATGTAAGATATCATTTCCATTGTGTCGTCATGAACCATTGAAAATCTTTGCAACCTAATTAAACTGCACTCACTGAATGATGAGTGAATTCAACAGCCCCAGAACAAGCATTGCTTTTCACCATTTTCTATTTTAGCGTCTGTTCAACTATTTTAAGAAGGACATACCTGAGCCAAAAAATCAAAAGAGCACAGCTAGTAACAGCCAGCGTGGTCCTAACTTACTGACGATGCCATCAGTTCGTGGGGTCAGGGGCTCCAACACACTGACCTCACCGCTTCTTACCACTTACCACCCCCTCAGTCATCACCTCTCATACGCCCATAGCCATAGCCTCCTTATCCACCCCTAAAATCACACCCTTGCCTCTATCTACTCACCCCTCTTTCCTACTCACCTCAACTCCACTTCAGCCCAGCCCTCCACCTGTTCCATGCTGAACCCAAGCAGAGCAAATCACACCCCTGTGCTAACCAGTCTCCACTGAATGGGGACCACAAATCATTCTCCCTCATCTCTCCATCTTCTCAAATCTCCCATACCTCGTATGCCTTTCTCGCACTCTTCTCATTTAGCTGAAAAAATACATAAGCAATAAGCATAAAACGTTCTCATCTTCTCCACGGGCTTCCACCCATCTCCCCGCACCTGTGCCCCTACGCCTGTCTCCCTCCTGTTACCAGGAACAACTCTTCCAGCTGCTGCTTGTGCCTGGATCCTGACCTCTCACACCTCCCTGAGAACTTTGTTCCTGCTATAATTCCCTCTTGCATCATCAGTTTCTCTCTCTCTAGTCGACCAGCGTACAAATATGCTCTTGACAGAAGAGCACCCATCTCTCAAGGAGACCCTGACCGAGCAACCCCCCCTCCATCGAGAGACACATTCCTGCTCCTCTTTTTAGCACAGCTTCTTGAAAGGGCCAGTACTCTCCATCCCCCTTTCTGCACACTCTCTCCTCAGCATACTCACCTGCCCTCCTCCCACCTCTCCGCTGCCCTTTTTCAGCCTCCTTTACTGGATACTCTTCCTTACTCCAGTCTCTTAACTTTATCTAGTTAGACTCACTTCCCCTAAATATCACCTACACACTTGTCACTCCCAAAGTGACATCTGCAGCACAGACCTCTCTGCTGAGTTTCAGACTCGTATATTCACTGCCACGGTGGTTGGGAACCCGAAGAATAGAAAGTAAGAAAGATCCGAGATGGCAAAGGATCCTTGTGGGAAAATTCCCATCTCAAGAGGTGGTGCTGACCCTGCAGCCAGGAAGGGAGGCTGCAGTCGGGGGGGACTGCAGGGTCTTCCCGGGGTTGGGAGGCGGAACTCACAGTGAGCAGAAAAGCTGATGGTACCAGCTTTCGGAACGGCCAGGATGCATTTCGGACCATGAATAAGTAAAGAAAAGAGGTCATCACGGTTCCAGAGTCATGAGAACAGAGAGGAGAGAGAAAGTGAGGAGCGGAAGAATTAGTAAATCTTGGGGGAAGGACTGCTGAAGGAAGAAAGGAGACAAAGAAAAAGGTGGGAGACAAAGAAGAAGGAAGCGAGAAGGCATGGGTAAGAGAATGAAAATAAGAACCCAGGAAAGCTCACTCAGGAGATACAACCAGCATACTGGCTGAATTCTCAACAAGAGGCAGAAACTCAATTCTCTGAGTCTTCCCCAGAGGGGCAGTAGTATTAGTACTATTAATGGCTACCATTTGTCACTGTGTTTCCTAGGTGCTAGGCGCTTTGAACACACTTCCTCATTTAATTCTTAAAACAGCCTGTGACTCGGGTGTCACTGTCCGCATCTGATGGAAGCTAAAACTCAGAGCAGTGAAGTAATTTACTCAAGACCACCTAGTAAGGGGGTGGCAGAGGCAAGATGAAAACCTACATCTTATCCCAACCTCCCCACAGGTGACCACCACACCCCTGGGCCACAGGAAAGAGGCAGTGGAGAGAGACCTTCTCCTGACACACGGAGGCTGAGGCGGGGGGACGGGGTGCGACGAGCAGCCCTGCGGAGAGCACTGACCACCCGGCAGCTTCCCAAGTCAGAGGGCTGCCCACCTGCGCCGAGGCGCTGCTTTCCTCTCCACAACCCGCTGTCCCCTGTCCACGCTGCCCGCTGCCTGGAGGGGAACCTGACGATCGGCAGGGTGGCGTGAGGATTTGGGCGAACGGCTTGTCCCAGCCCTGGCAGCTAATGTAGGATGCGGGATGAAAAGCACTCCCAAATTATCCTAGGGCAAAACCAGGTCAAGCTCACCTCCAAACCCAGCCCTCACAGAGGTAAAGGTGAGGAACCGGACGGGCTTAAAAGGCAAAGAAGTTAATTAGCTCCCTGAAACCAAAAGGGGAGGAACAGAGCCTGGATAAAGGGGTAGCTGGAGGCGAGGGAGAGGGCGCTCAGCTGGGAGTCCAAAGCCTCACACCCTCAGGGCCTCCAGGGAGCTCTGAGGTCTGGGCCATGCCTCTCCTGTGTCTCTGTTTCCTCCTCTATCGGACCAGGTCTGAGGCCCCTTCTCTGCACCCGACAGCCTAGGACAGGGCAGCATATGGGGCCAACGCAGCCTCATCTGAAACGGGCCCAGCGGGCGGGACAGTGGGGCCTGACTCTGGAAGTCAGAGCTGGGAGACAGCAGTGATTCTCGGCAGGTGTGCCCTCCGCAGGCACCCCGGACCCACAGGGAAGATGCCCTGCCCAACCCTAACCCAGCCGGGTCTCCATCTGCCTTTTCAATCAGGAGAAGAAGTGGATGGAGCTGGGGGGCCAGGGGGGTCACACGTGTGGGTGGACAGAGAGAGCAGGCGGAGAGGGCAGCTACCTCCCAGACATGATCAGTGGTCATGCTGCAGGGGGTTGCAGGGAGAATATAAACATATAAACCACCACCTCCCCTCCACGACCCCCGCAACAGTGCCTAAACCTTCCACCACCAGAGCGACCCCAGGGGCTTGAAAAATGCAAACCAGTTTCTCTGATAGGATAGCGCAGTGTCACATTCCTGACGTGATCCACCCGAGCCTCTGACTGTCAGCACCAGGGTGAACCTTGGACAACCTGGTCCAAACCCTCCTTTAAAAAATACAAGGAGGGGCTTCCCTGGTGGCGCAGTGGTTGAGAGTCCACCTGCCGATGCAGGGGACACGGGTTCGTGCCCTGGTCCGGGAGGATCCCACATGCCGCAGAGCGGCTGGGCCCGTGAGCCACGGCCGCTGAGCCTGCGCGTCCGGAGCCTGTGCTCCACAACAGGAGAGGACACAACAGTGAGAGGCCCGCGTACCGCAAAAAAAAAAAACAAAAAAAATCCAAAAAAACCAAGGAAACCGAGCCCCCAAATGGTAAAGCGACATGCCCAGGGTAACAGGGCATGGTGGCAGCAGGGCTGGGACTCTCACCCAGGCCTCCTAAATCTTTCCACAGCGCGGACTGTCCCCTGGGAGCGTCCCCTGGGGGGTCTGGCATCTTGGCATCCTGCTCCCAGGGCTGCCTCTGCTCCTGTTCAGCCACGACAGCAAACGAGCCCCTGGGGCCTTGCCAGCTGACCCCTCCTGACCCTGCCTTCCGGAAGCGTGAATGCACATCAAACCCTGAGGCTAAGGTATTCCTGGGTACCGTCCGCTTGGCGCCCAGCTCCCTTTTCCACAGCCTACTGGGAGGGAGAAATTTCCAGAAGGGATAGATCTAAAGGCTTTCACAGAAGCAGGACTCTCCTTAGAAACATTCCTTCGCTTGGACAATGGGGGTAAGGCAGGAAGATGGGGGGGATGGAAGAAAAAGGTTAATTTTTTATAACGTCACATTCTCGCTAAAATGGCGCCCTGGAACTTTCAAGATCATCTGACCAATACCAGGTTGGACTCCTTAGTTACAAAGATGGAGACTGAGTTTCTTTTGAAGCAGGTCAACCAAATGATGCCCAGGGGACTTAAAAAGAAGTAATGAAAGGGAAAGAAGTCCCTTTGTGCCCTACCTGGGAGTCAGAGAGAGCCCTTCGCTCCCCACCTGACAAGCGCGCAGCTACCTAAAATGGTCCTACGGAGCTGCCCGGCACAGACAGGCCTGGCCAGGGCAGCTGGCTCTTTGCAACTGCCCAGTCTGTCCTTTGCTGGGAAACCTGGATTCATTAGCATATGGCTAAACCCACAATGCTGGCCAGCCAATGGGTAACAGGACTCCCAGCGAAGATGGATTTGCCCAGTAGCCAGTGGGATTCTTGCTACTATAGGAAAAAGCCAGGTTCCCAGAGGAGGCTGGAGGACAGGAAACAAGAATGAACAGAAGCCCAGAGCCCATGGTTTAAGGAAGGAGGGGGAGGACGCAGGAGGGTCCACCTCCTTGGGCAATGGTTAAAAGGAAGAGAAAGGAAAAAAAAAAAGGAAAGAAAGAACCCAGCCTTTGAAGTGAAATAGACATATGCATTTACCAGGTTTCGGGCAAATTACTATTTAACCTTTCTCCACCTCAGTTCCCTCAGCTGTAATATAGGCCCAACATCACAGGTCATTAAAGGAAGTGAGGAGATTAGAGAACCTATGATGACGTGTAGTTGGCGCTCAGAGAGCCTGGTCCCCCTTCTCTCCTTAGCATCCAAAGCCAGCCCCACCTGGTCCTGGGAAAAACCCACGGGGAAACTCTCACCCAGTGAGCCCTGGACAAAGCACAGGGGCCTTCCAGGGAGGAGGATGGCGGTCCCAGTGACGATGGACTGACCCATTTGGCCAACCATCCTTAATTTCCCTCTTCACATTTTGGGAGCCCTGGAGCGCTCTTCTCCCAAATGAGGCATGCAGCGGAAATGAGCTGTGATTAGCGCAGGGGAGAGACCAGGAGGACAGGAGAGCAGGGACAGCAGCTGCAGAGTTTCCTGGAATTAATGGAGAGGGAGCAGGGAGGGCAAGCTGCTGTCTCTGAAGCTCTGTCTCCCTGCGCCAATCACCAGGCAGAGACTTCGTTTAAAGCCAACTTTCTCAGCCTCAGCAGGGCAAAACCCACTCTGAGGGTTGCCTATGATAGACTTCATGCACCATTTGAGGCAGGCCTGAGGTGTTCTCTATGGGACACGCAGGGAAATTTCAAGCCAGTATGTAGATGCATGAAACACACAGAACACTGCGCTAGAGGCAGTTAAAACTCAGCCCCGGAACGTTGGCTGTTCCAGATCTATGGCAATGTTAAAGTCTAAAGGCAGATGAAGGAGAGAGCGATTTTGAAAGAGTTTGGTGAGATAGTGCTGTACGAGGCCCAGGTGCTGCATAAATGTTGGGCGGGTGGGTGGAAGGGGAAGGGGTGGATCCAATCATTTTTCCAGGGAAGGTGGTTATTATTCTACCGTTTCAATTCTGTGCTGTCAGATGACCTTTTCCGTCCAGGGCTCTCACTTTTAGCCAGGCCTAAGTCAAGGCAATTGTCACTGAACATTACAGGCGAGTAACAAGCAATGCAAATGCACTCGTGTTAATATCAGAAAGAAGATCTGGAGCCTAGTCTGGGCCCTACCACTTCTGTGTATCTTTGGCCAAGTCACTTAACCCTTCTGAGTTTTGGTCTCTCGTCTGCTAAGTGGGACAGTAACCCCTGTCAAGGCCGCCAGGAAGATTCCATGGAGAGTGTGGTGGCTATGATGTAGCACGTCAGGAAGAGCCAACCATGCTTGGCTGCCATGGAGAAGATGGCCCATGAACTTTGGACTCACTGTCCGTAGTCTGCACACACGGCTACACCTCTTCCAGCCTCAGGGGCCAGTGAGGAATCCATCAACAAGATGAAGTGGGGAGTATGAGATAGAAATGGAAATGAGGACAGGGGGTTGCAATCTCACAGCTTCTTCATCCTCCAACAGGTAAATCAGCTACGGGTGTCCAGACAGTGGTACCAAAAGGAGCTGCTACCCCCAAACAAAGGCCATGGCCAGAATCTAAGCCTGGTTGCCTTGATTTTCCTCAGTGACATTCACTGACCTTTCAGTCCAAAGGGTGCTTTTCCAAATCAACCCTTTCTCCAACTTGACTAGGAGGACAATCATAGATTTTGACCCCAAATTTCAACTGGTCTGTCAGATATAAAGCTCTCTGGGGCCAACCAGCCTCTTGGGATATCCCATACTCCTCCCCAAATGCACTGCAAACCAATCGGTAGTATAATAGAAGATTCTCTGGTTTCAGAGTATATTTCACGGACGATGCCCACGGAATCGTTTGATACCGAGAAAGATGAACCTTTCATCAGCTGGACAAGTGTCACAGAGAAGACAGGATACAGTGGGGTTCTGTTAAAAGGCATTTAGAAGGAATCTGATCACTTCTTTTCCCCACAAGGGCTAGGATCCTATAACCACAACAGGGTCAGAGGCAGCCTGGTGGGAAGCACGTACGAAACCCAAACTTCTTGACATGTGTGTTGGGGCTGTCCTCGCGTAACCATCCTAAACATCACATTCTCCTGCTCGAGAACTCATGACGCCCCTGACTTCCTACCATTCCTGTTTCCTTTGCTATGGATCAGGCCCCACCACAATGAGGATGCTACTTACATTCCTATGACTCCTCACTACAGCCCAGGATCTCCCCCAACTCCCTTCAGGCTCATCTCTGTGACGGCTTCAAACCTACAATGTCACTCGCACCTCTGAGCTTTTGTTCAGACATTCCCCCCTGCTGCTGTCAGTGGCCTGCCTTCTCTTTACCCACCCAGCTCTACTCATCTTTTTTTTTTGCGGTACGCGGGCCTCTCACTGCTGTGGCCTCTCCCGTTGCGGAGCACAGGCTCCGGACGCGCAGGCTCAGCGGCCATGGCTCACGGGCCCAGCCGCTCCGCGGCATGTGGGATCTTCCCGGACCGGGGCACGAACCCGTGTCCCCTGCCTCGGCAGGCAGACTCTCAACCACTGCGCCACCAGGGAAGCCCTACTCATCCTTCCATGAAGACATACTTCAGCCTGCACTCCTAATCCTAACTCCCTTTGCTGAGCCCATCTGATACTTTGCTGAGCTCCCTTTGCTGGGCCCATTTTGCACCAACTTGACACTTAATTAGATGGTCTTGTCTTAAATAATATACTAATTGCCTGTCTCTCCTCCTCATGAACAGAAAAGCTTTCTTATACAGTGGAGAGAGTCTTAGGGCCAGAAAACCCTTGATTAGAAATATCAGACTTTACCAGCTGTGACTACTATCTTTGTCAATTCCATCTCCCTGAGCTTCAATTTCCACTTCTGTGAAACAGGAATAATAATCTTAACCTGAAAGGACTAAATATGGCTTTCACACGCTAACACGTATAAGAAGCCTATCGGTGACTAGCACATAGAAAGTACCCCCAAAAGTTTGTTTCAGTTCTCCTTTGCTCCTCTTTTATGTCCTGCAAAACCTAGCACAGTATTGCAACATAGAAGGCCTTCAATAAATGTTTGATTAATTGATCAGTATCATAAAGCAAACCAATAACTAGGGGGTCATTATGCAAGGTAACAGTATATGGTCAAAATGTATTCATCTATTCTTCAGTTGTGGACAAAAGGTTGATGTCTACGGAGGGAAAACAATCTATTTTAACTAAAGACGTTTTCAAAATTACCAACTGCCAATCTCTCTGAACCCATAACTCAGCCAAGTAGCAGTTTCAGCGTAAGTGTTCATGCTAGCAATTCATCACGCCCCTCCTCCACCCCCCTTACACAAGTTACCTCCATTCCCAACCTCTTTTACATATTTCTGGCCCCCAGGAAGTTGACTTCACACCCTACATACAGCACAATCCTTGCTACTTCTTTAAATCAAATACCAAGCAAAACCATTCTATAGGAGTTCTTTTCTAAGTTATTTAGAAAGCATCCTGATCACTGCCTTTCCCAAACAGAATTTTTGTCTAATATACACAAATACAAAATTAACTTTGTCTTGTAATAAGACCTTTCTTCCCCACCAAGTAGAGGAGAAGAGAGTAGACAACCATGTATATTAGTGAGGTCTTCAACCAAAATCCAGCTGGGAATAATATCCAGGCCATATGAGCAACTATGAGGTCCACGCACCAAGGATGACACTGGACATGGTGGGGTCCGATGACCTGAGAACTGGAGGGGAATTCAGGTGGAGTTTCAACAGAACAATTTTCACTTCGTGGCCTCTTGGCCTTAGTGGTTTTTTCTGCTGCTTCTCACTGTTCCTTTTTCACATGTTTGGTGTTTCTCTGGAGGAAAATGTCTCTTGCCACCTCATTCACTCTCCAGCTGGTGTCTCACACTATCAAAACAAGAAGAGTCCCCACACGGGCTTGGGACATTGCTCCAGGGTGAATAGGAGCAAGCCTAGAAATGTAATTTTAGTTCACGATCGTAATAAGCATTCGTGAGACTAATTTTCCCCATGCCTCCCACACCCTGGTGGTGAGTCAGGCACTCACTCTTTCAGGTTGCCCAGCTGCAATTCAAAGCATTGAAGAGGTAGACAGGTCCCCAAAAGGTCATCTAGCCCACGTCCCTAGCTCCACACAGGAGAAATCCTTGACTATCAGCAAGTTCCATTTGAACCTCAATAGTCAAAAATCTTTGATATCAAAAGAAGTTTGTCAACTTGTTCTAAGCCCCAAGGTGCTCCTCCTGTCCTCTCTAGAGACCAAAGGCAACTGGTCAGTCTATTTTTCTCAATGATACAAATAATGATGGTTACTAAGTGACCCCTAATTCTCTTCCCCAAGTTAAACAAGCCCAAATCCTTTCACCTTTTCTCAAGGGGCTTACTGTCCATCCCTTTAAACATGTTGTTAATCTTTTTTGTACCTTTTGGTTTTTCCACAGTTATTTTCAGCTAATTCGAACACGGCGGTGTCAAATATTAAATAGGGTGGCGAAGTACTTTCCAACCCTTGCACGTTATTCCAATATAACACGGCCTGGTAACATGCTCACTCAAAAATAAACAACACAACACTCCTTCAACTAGTGCTCCACGAGGACTTCCAGATCCATCTCAGCTATGATTTTGCCTTGCCGGGCGATCACTAACAGCACGGTCAATGTAATTGTATCAGTCAGATTGGTGCTAAACCATTGATGGCCACGGTTACCACCTCTCAACAAAGTATTTCCTATTCTGGTGTAAGGAAAGATCAGGTAACCAAGGGATTGTGCCGCTTATACCATGTTTATGTAAAATACATAACAGGAGTTTCTAACTTTTGGTCTGAAGAACCTTTCTCCTTTTTTTAGTCTATGCCTAAAAGCTGACATCTGGGTGACCTCAGATGTGATCACAGGGTAGAGCTTGCAGCAAATGGAGCTGACATATAACATGTCCATCCCAACTCCTGCCCCTTTTAAGGAAACTTGGAAATAACCAGGGGAACCTAGCAAAAAGCACCACTAAAAGGTATCCTGAGATCTGAAAAGTTACAGATCCTTCCAAACAACTGAGCATCCTCTAATAAGGGCTAAAGAGGGATCTTGGGTACATTTGGCATAGCTGCGGCCACCTGGCATGACTAGCTCAGAGGCCACCCTTCAGGATCACCTCCTATTCAATTTGAAAGAAGGTTTTTTTTTTTAATTTATTTATTTTAATTATTTATTTATTTTTGGCTGTGTTGGGTCTTCGTTGCTGCGTGCAGACTTTCTCTAGTTGTGGCGAGTGGGGGCTACTCTTCGTTGCGGTGCGCGGGCTTCTCATTGCGGTGGCTTCTCTTGTTGCAGAGTACAAGCTCTAGGCGCATGGGCTTCAGTAGTTGTGGCACACGGGCTCAGTAGCTGTGGCTCGTGGGCTCTAGAGTGCAGGCTCAGTAGTTGTGGCACACAGGCTTAGCTGCTCCGCAGCATGTGGGATCTTCCCGGACCAGGGATTTAACCCATGTCTCCTGCATTGGCAGGCGGATTCTTAACCACTGCGCACCAGGGAAGTCCCTGTAAGAAGGTTTTAATTCAATAGGATGTCTGGTATCAGGAATCTTCCCCACCATTCAGGGAGGAAAATTATTTCTTAACAGTTCTTTTGGGATGTGAGGTTGAGGAGGTGGGGGAAGTCTCCTAATTCTGAATATGACCACAGAATCTGAGTTCTTAGAAAGAAAGGCATCACAGCAACATCCTCAAAGGCATCACAGCAATTGTTAAACACCCCGTGATTAACAATTTCACAGAGCCAGTCATTGAAGAATCGGCGGTCACCAGAAAGAGACCATTTCTCTAACTATAGCAATTCCATGCCTCCTGTGTCAGGTTCCACTAAATTTCCATTATCATTTATCTCATAAGATGACATGCATTTGCACAAATCCGTCCATTTTAAAGTTGGCCTTTTTTCATACTTAAGTTGCCAGAGATGAACATTAGTCATTGCATCCCCAGAGTCACTATTCTGTATGGCCAGCACATAGACTAGCTAGATTATTGACAGACTCTTTAGATAAGCATTGCACTATTGTAGTTTGGACTCGGCACTCAAACTGGAAAATCTAGTAGACAGCTTTCTAAAATCTTTTGATGGAATATTTTGGCTCTGAAACATTTTTGCAAATAGGCCTCAATACAGTTGACATTGCTGACCCTGAAATGCACCCCTAGCCTTTCACCTCATGATGTGAAATTCTCTTTCCTTAGTCCTGAGACCTAGAAAATGCCCTAAATATTATCACCATCCAATTTAACAGTATAATAGTTGCTTTCTAAATCAAGGATCAGCAAACTGTGGCCCCTGGGCCAATCTGGCCAGCTGCCTATTTTTGTAAATAAAGTTTTATAGGAACACAGCCATGTCCATTCATTTACACACTGTCTTGGGCTGTTTTCATGCTACAACTCCAGAGCTGAGTAGTTGCAACAGACTTCTGGCCTGCAAAGCCTGAAATATTTATTATCTGGGTCATTATAGGAAAAGTTTGCAAACCCCTCATTATAAATCACAAGGAAAACAAATTGCTTATTCAGAATAACCTTCTCTCCACCCTGACAAAAGAAAACAAAACAAAAAAAACCCCTGAGCCAAGTGAGTAGTTTTTGCATACTACTTTGCATGAGATCTGGCCTGGCTCTCTTACAAAGCGTCCTCTGAAATAAGATGCATAGAAGATGTAAATCACAAGACAAATCCAAATTAAAATTCTAGAGTAATAATAATAATAGATAAACATATGTTATATATAATATATTATGGTATATATAAATATATATTATAAATAATATAAATATATATATCCCTCCAGAATTTTTATTTAAATTTATAAGTATTTTACATCTTATATGTATCTTATTTCAGAAGACACTTCGTGAGATATCATATATGTTTTTCTTTAAATCAAAAGCAGTTGTGAATTTGCTGGTTTGGGGATACAATAAAACTTGAATTCCGTTCTAGTCTCATGGAATAATTTGAAGGTCTTAGAAAAGAAGGGTAAAAGAAATGTGATATAAGAGATAACTCATCATCAATAATAAAGTGAAATAAAAAACATATCTCTAAACTATACAGCTGTGCCCAGAGTTTTAAAGGGGAGCTCTTTCAGAGGGAAAAGGACTGGATGGGGGGAATGTTTTTACTGGAACCCCATCCTGAATCCCTAGCACATGGTGAATAATGATCTAGCTCCATCCAGAGAGCAACCCAGGGACCCATTCCCAGCACATAACAGTTCTAAGGCAGGATACACTAGACACCTCCATAGGTTAAGGCAAGGTTCTGCTGTCATGAAAGAGTTTGGTCAAGGCATCCTAACCTCGACTTCAACTTTAACCAGACTTCCAGCCTTGGGGAGCTGCCCCACAGCCTTCAGAGGGTGTCTGCCACATGCTCACCTTTGGTTTCACCCACACAAAGTGGATCTTCAGTGTTTTTAATTTACAACCAACATTTTAAAATAGGGAGATCTCACCAAAAGTTTTGAATTTTTGGCCCCTCTTAAAAACCCAGAAGACCTGGGAAGCCTGGGCCCGTGTTCTTTCAGGCAGCATCCCTTGAGCTGGTGGCAGCTGCCCCATTCAGAGCACAGGTGCTCTCTGGCTCTACACACCCCCTAACTCTCTGTTGCTCCCCTGTGCCCTGAAGCTCAGCATAACGGCTACTCCCTGTCTCCCTGGCACTGTTCATTTTCTCATCCCTGGCCTGCTTTACTCACTAAAGATACCTGCTCTGTAGGCATCTGAATGTCAAACCCAGAGCTAACCCTTTATACAAACTAATATATTTCCAAATGGATGAGGAAAAATGACTTCTTTTCATCTTTCTCATTCTCTGGCTCACATGTATACTTTCCCCCTCCCACTTGGTCAGTGATCACCTACAGACAGAAAGCACACACAGGCTTTGCCAACAACTCACCATCAGTTATTTGGAAAAGGCAGTCCCTGCCCTCAGGACCTGCCATTAGAGACATTAGATTCTCCTGGGTCTCCTCTATCCTTATTTACGCTGATACTATAGCTCCATGCTAGACATCTCATCCCTACAAGCAGCCCAAAGACAGTCTCTACAAAGAAAGACTTAGTCGTGAGGTAAAACACACTTTGGGTAGAAAGTGTTCGCCCATCAAAGTACCCTTTTCCAAGGTATAAAGTAGAAGGAAGATTTCGGGTGTAATCACTTCCCTCCTCAGAAGATACTGAATCCTCTAGGTAACCTCTGAATTGGATCTAATGTCTCAAATGAGTCGCTGTAGGAAGTGGGTGTGTCATAAATGTGCAAAACTTCCTTTCTACGCCAAGTATCTACAGGCAGATGAATGGGAAAAGGTGATATATACACGCAATGGAATATTGTTCAACCTTAAAAAGGAATGGAATTCCGACATGTTACAACATGAATGAACCTTGAAGATACTACGCTAAGAGAAACAAGTCTGTCACAAAAGGACAAACATTGCATGATTCTACTTATATGATGTACCTAGAATAGTCAAATTCACAGAGTCAGAAAGTAGAATGGTGATTGCCAGGGGCTGGGGTGAGGGAGAAATGGAGAGTTGGCGTTTAATGGGTATAGAGTTTCAATTGAAGAAGATGAAAAAGTTCTGGAGTTGGATGGTGGCGATGGCTGCACAACAATGTGAATGCAAATAATGCCGCTGACCATACACTTAAAAACAGTTACAATTTTAAATTGTATGTCATGTATATTTTGCCACAGTAAAAAAAAGAAAAAAGCCTAAGGAGGGTAGATTGGGGGGAAAGAATCCTTTTTACTGCTAGAGAAATGTATAAAGTCCATAATGAATGTCACGAGGTGACGTTCATTTTAAAGTAAGATAGAACATGCTAGCAGGAGCAACATGATGTCATGTTCCCTCTCCACCTGGCCTCAGCGTGAGCTGGCAATGCTCAGAGGGCAAGACCTGGCCCGAGAGGCTGGTCCTATTCTCTCTGACCTAGAGGACCCCACAGAGAAGATGGGAGAAACCTCTCTCAGGCAGGGGGGTGGTCGGTTTACAGCTGCACCAACTGGCAGCTGGGGAGGCTACATCACTACCTTTCAGGCAGTGGAACAGTAACCTCTCAGCTTTTTCCAAGCACACGCTAAATCTTGCATTCTCGTGCAAGACTACCTTAGCACAGGTGCGACGGCAACATTGGACGGGTATATTAAGTCAGTATCCATAACTAGGCTCTCCATAAATCCATTTAGGCCATGGAGAGGTTGACAGTGGCCGTGGTGATGGTGGGTAGGTGACAGCAACTCTGGACTCAAAGCTCAGACGCTGGTACCAACCCTGGACATTGTTCACTTTCCAAGCCACCGCCTGTCAGCTGAGCCAGTGGCAACCTCTGTTCTAGACTGCGCTTCTAAATAAAACAACAGGGTTCAACAAATCCCGGGCATGCAGAGGGGCAGAATCCTCCCAGGAGTCCCTTCTACAGGACGGTATGAAAGTTGAACTCATGCAGGATGAGGTTGGAAAAGCAAAATTTACAGAGATGCTATAGGAGCATTGGAAACAGACTTTTATTTAACAGAAACGTACACAAACTTGATACAAACCCTACATTATGCAAAGCTTTACCATGATTCTACACATGTTATAACTTGTGGGAGTTGGTTGGAGAGTGGATTATTATTATAATTATTAGCATCTTGAAAAAGGACATTTTCTCTCAGAAAATGTCAAAGGAAGGACTACAAAATGATACAGAGACCTTCCTGGTGATCTCCTCCAGGGACTGGCCTTGAAAGGGCTGGCAAGAAGTCCGTGCCCATCTAATCTGCCCTTGCAAAGGCGAAAGAGAGACTCTCGGGCTCAGAACCCTTTCACTAACACTGCCGCTCAAGACTTTTGCGGAGAGAAATATCCAGCGTTAGACTGTGCGTTGATCATTATGACTCTGCTCGCCAGTGAGGGAAACTCAAGAGCATGAACGTGTAAGACTGGGAGTAGAACCCGGTGGCCCGGCCGGTCACCCCAGCTCCTTCACTAGGCCTCAGACACAATGCTGAATGCATTTCATAATCCACCTTCACTTCCACCAACATGGCCATAGAAGGACAGGTCAGACCACTCGCCTTTCTCCTTTTTACCCCCACCAGCAACTGAATTTGAGGCTTCCAGTCTTTCAGGCTGGCCTTCCTTGCCTTGGGGACACCCAGCATCTCAGGCCCCCAAAGCCGGCTCCCTTTGCAAGTCTCCTCTAGGAGCTGTTAGGGAACAGAATTAATATCATCCCAGCTGATGTTTATTTTTTGTTCTTTTTCCCCTCTCTCTTTCTCTCTGCCTTCACTGTACTATTTTAAACAAAGCTGTCTTTGTTCAAATCTATTGAACTCGTAGAGATACATTTAATCGCTAGATGGAATTCCTTTCAGAGCTAGGCCTTGTCAAACATGATAACCAGGAGGCAGGCTGCTTCTTGACCTCAGATAAATGGGGCTTGCCTTGGGTGAGGGGAGAGTTTGTTTGTTTGTCTGTTTGTTTTGGGGGGAGCAGAGAGACTGCTGATAGCCCTTGTGGCTAATTTATTTCAGTCAAGTCTTAACACATAATCAAACACTTTCAATAGACTTTTGAAGAAGGAAAAAAAAAACTGATCACTCCTCACTTACCACATCCAACTTGCAGAAATAAAAATACCTAAAGAACATACATGAATGGCTTTTTCAAAAGCCTGAGAGAGCAGAGTTGATCTTTATTCTCTTATTAAAAATGTGGGCTACTTTTCCTTAGAGTTAATATGCAGTCTTTATTTTACATTAAGTCCTCTTTTGATTTTCATGTCTTCACAAAATTGCTTTTAACTTTTGAAGTTGAAGGTACTTTAAACAAAAATACCGTGCCACAACAGCACCTTTTCTTTTAAATATTGAAATAAATAAAATAGTTAACTCTTTTTTCTTTTGTCAGTCTGTTTGTGTTCAGTTATTTCTATTGTAGAGCAATTCCAGTCTGACCTGGATACTTTCTCACAGACACTTACAGAAAATGTAATGGAGGATTTAAAAAAAAAAAATCTTCTTATTGCACAAAGTGAGGCCATTCCAGAGACTTCTCTGAGCTGAGCTGAGTTGTGCTGGAGGCTTTTCCACAATCCAGGCTCCTGTGTTGGCGGAAACACATGCGCAGGAGGGGGCCAGGCAAGGGAAGAGGAAGAGAAGGAGGAGGAAGAGGAGGAGGAAGAGGTGCAAATCCTCGTGGCTTCTTTCCACCTTCTTCGGAAATGGCTTGCTTGAAGGACGCCAGAGTCCCCGGGCCATAGTGTGGACTGCAGAGGGAAAGGCAATGAAAGATAAAACAAAAAACAACAGCACAGGACAACTGCCTAAAAAAGAAAGATTTAAATTAAGGAAGTGGTGGAAATGAAATGAATTGAAAAATAAAAGAAAGAAAGAACGGAAACAACTAACTAATTGCCACATGAATGAGGCCACGGCTGTGTACAACGAGAACCAAACTAGTGTTTCTTGTGCCTTTAACAACAGCAGCTCGAAATCAATCAGGAATGGGGCAGGTCAGTTGCTCCTGGGCAACAGAATGACACAAGAAACAGGATGCAGCTGGATTTTTCAATTCCTAGGTGGCGTAGTAGGCAAAACTGGGTGTTGGCAAAATCTTTTTTTTCTCCTCTACTTGGAAATGAAACAAACAATCTTCTCCCTGTTAAAATACTCCAGAAAGACCATTACGATGTAATCTGTCGCCTGTCACCTAAGTGGAAATGAGTAGTTTCTATGGTACAGGACCAGTTGCAGTCATAGAAAACCCCAACGGACGCCCCATTTGGTCTAAAGGACAAAAGGACACTGCTTTGATGCCTACACTCTCACCCCTAATCCTGCCCCAAGTGATTCCAAGGGTGTCAGAATTACTCAGACAGAGAATCAAGCCAAGATATCTGTTCCAGTCCTCAACTAGCCCCGTGATCCCAAGTGTCAGCCTTGGAACGTGGTGGCAGTTCAAACCCGGTGGGTCCTTTAGCCTGGATGGTTACCAACCAGGCATGGATTTTGCTTCTAGCCGAAACGAAATCTGCCACGTTATCTTGGTCTTTGGAATGGAGTAGTCGGCACAAAGGAGTAAGCAAGAAAACCAAGTACTATCACATTTCACCCCAGAAGCAGTTCTTGAGGGCAGAGGTGGGTGCCCCCTAGAGTGTCCAGCTCACTCTGAGTGGCGAGGGAAGGAGGAAAGCAGGGGCCGGGGTGGAGTGGGGTCCAACTGGAAAGCGGCCAAGCCAGCAGGGAACAAAGTTCAAAATCAAATGAGCCAATCAGCCTCTTCCAAGTTGAAACTCCCCTTCCCATCCCCTATCTCTCCTAGTACCCAAGGCATGACTCACTGGTCAGGTGTATAGGACTGGATTAGATGGATTTCCAAAGCTAAGACTCTACCCATCCACCTATGCTTTCAAAGGGAGACTGAGAAAGGCCTCATTTCCACCCACCACCGAGCCCTCCCTCCACACCTGTTCCTGTTTCTTTCCTCTCCATCCCATCCCATCCCTCTGTCTCCCTCTCAGATATGCTTCTCTGCTGCCCCTTCCCAGGTTCCCCTCCTCTTCCCTCATGCTCATCTCTTCACTGTTCCACCTCCTCCAGCCCCTTCACTCCAGTGACAGAACAGCTGGCCTTTCTCCAGACCTCCCAGAGAGCACCCGCCAAGTTGGGCTTTCAGTCAGACTTTCACCCCCTGCGAGGAGTCTTCCTGTCCCTATTCCAATGGCCCAGACGCCCTGGCCCCTCTGCTGCTCATTTGGTGAGTCTGTCTCATAACCATACCCCATGCCCTTTCCATTTCCTCAAATTTCTACCTTTGACCCCCCAACACACACACACACACACACACACACACACACACACACACGAGTCTTCTTCTGCCCTACTTAAGCCATCTCGAAAATAGCTGGTTGGTTCCCAACTTTCTGCTCCTAAATCCATTTTCTCTTTCTGGGCCAACTGCAGGCCACTGGGAATGTCCTGCTATGTCTTGGTCTCCTCCTCTCAGTCCCCTTCAGGAGGCTTACTTTCCATCCCTCCACACATCTTCAACTTCCCCCTCACCCCATCCTCATGTCCTCATTCACTTCCCCCCACCCCACATCACTGCCTCCTGGCTCTCATCTACCTCCTCACTTGACCAATGGCTGCTGTGTCCAGCTACAACTTCAACCTTTCTGCCAACAAAATTTCTTGAACATCCACTATGCATAGAATGAGACACTAAATCCTTCCACTAATTAGCTCAGAAACATTGCTCAGTTCTGTTTGTTTCAACAAATAATTATGGCACAATGGTGTCGGGTACTGTCCAAGGGACACGAATGACATCATCTTTGCCCTCGAGGAACTTATCATCTGTTTGATGAGAAAGACTACAAAAAAATCCTAGTATGTTGTAATAAGCACTAATCCTAGTGACATGAACAAAATGCTACAGAACAATACTTAAGCACTTTAAAAAAAATAATGTGATTTTTGCCATTTTACATGTTTCAGGTTGCGATTCCCAGCTTTGCTTTTTGTTGAGCTCTATCTCCATTCTCTCTGACAATAGACACTTTTGCCTACAGATTAAACCGTCAAGCTAGAGCTCTTTGTTGATCTGGATGGCTTCCCCTAAGAAAATCTCCCTGACTACTGTGATTCCCAGCAAAAATAATCACATACCACCCCATGACACTCTTACACATTTTTAACTACTTATGAATATCTAGTCTGCCCAACTAGATTGCAAATAAATCCACTGGCTCCATGTTTAATTTCATCCTATCCTTCACAGGGCTGAGCTGCTATTACTCAGTCCCTAGCCACAAAATGAGTGAAAATATTTTCCTCCAAGGTCTACAAACATACTAGCCTGAACCTCAGCTTAAGGGCCAAATTTCTAAGTCACTCGTAATGCAGTAAATCAATCATGAACCCCCTGACACTATGCACTAAGAAGGATACAACCTCATTTCTGTGGTATTCTTACCGAAAATGCATAACCTGCTTTCAATCATTAGGAAACAGCACACAATCCTAAAGTGAAGGACTTCCTATGAAATGATAGCCAGTATTCTTCAAAGGTGTCAAGGTTATGAAGGTCAGAGAGAGACTGTGGAACTAACTACCCCAGATTAAAGAACTTTAAGAAAACATGACAACTAAACATAACATGTGATCCTGGATTGGACCCTGAACTAGAAAAAGGACATGAGTGAGACAGTTGGCAAAATTTGAATAGAGTCTGTAGATTGTAGTATTGCCTCAACGTGAATTTCTTGGTTGTGATCATTGTACTGTGGTTATTTGAAGAATCTGGGTAAAGAGTATGTGGGAATTCTCTTTATTATTTGTGCAAGTTTTTTGTAAGTATGAACTTATTTCAAAACTTAAAAAAAATTTAAGTCTTAGTCATTGGTTAAGGACCAGTGTTGAAATACTCTGGAAACCTAATTGCCAATGCTTTTTAGCCAATAAAAAGTTGGTAAAGTTTAGTTCTGACAGGGATCTTCCATCACTCTCAGCTGTTTTGTAAATCAATCAAGCTGAACGTTTTTTCCTAAACTGTTATTTTGAATAAATGGTCAGAAATCACTTTTATTAAGTGCAACAGTATCATATAATTCGATGTTTCAGTGTTAGAAGTACTTGGGTATGTGAACAAAACACAGCCTGAAGTGTTCACCCCCTGCCACCTCACTCCTCCCACCCTCACCCCCACCCTGATGTCACCATCAGCACATTGACCATTTAGAAAGCTCAACCTCAGTTCTTTGGGAAGGTTCATGAAGACTTCGACCTAACCTCTCAACAGGATTCTAAGATGATAATAGCTTGGCGGTTTTTTGGTTTTACAGCATCAGATGCCTCTTCTCAATCCAGTAAGGTCTTGAATGAAAGACCTCAAAGCCCTTGACTAATTTTACTCAAGAAATCTTCAAAGTGAGATCTGTGGAGACATCACTACAGCCTGAGGAAAGAGTATTAGAAGACCCAGATAACACCTACTGACCCTGGAACCTCAGACCAGTCATTTAACCTGAACGAACCTCAGTTTCCTCATAAGCAAAATGGAAATAAATAACCTCCACTCTACCTCACGCAGTTGTTTTAAGAATCATGGTGAGGTAATGTTGGTTATATATTATGATAGGGTAAGGAACATCCATATCCTAGGGATAGAGAAACCATGGCAGAGATACACAGAAACAAACTCACACAGGAATTGAGTCCAGAACCCAGAACTTTTCTACTCTAGTCTTCTACTCCCTGGATCAAAAATGCCTCACTCAGAAAATACACAACACAAGTAACGTCACTTCCAATGGCTGAACAAGATCCCCCACAGAAAAATTCCTAATACATGAGTCTGCTCAAACTTTAAGTTCAAGATCATGTTCATCAGATGTAACAGGAGGCATATTGGGATAATATTAATTAACTTTATTCCACCATGAAGTGAGAACCTCCGAACAGTCTTTAGTTCTCTCCCCAAGTAATGCTCTTGTGTTCCCTCAAGTGCTATATAAAGGCAGTGGGGCAATACCCATTAGGTGCAAAGAGAGATGCAAAGTAAGCAGGAAGACTTAAAGGGACACTATTGATGTGAACATCATATTTTTTTATTAAATCCTTCTCTCTAAAATACCAGCAGCAAATTGCATTGGTGACTTTAAAGTACCTATAAAAAATTAAATTAACACTCACTCCCAGTGTTAATGGTGATTAGAGGGTCTACTCTCTACATAGTCTCAGTAACAGATGTAAAGGATTAGATTGTCCTAGGTAGGAAAAAACAACAGGTAGACAACAACGATAATCACCTTTACATCAGCAGTTCCCCCCAGGGGATTTGAATGTTGCAACAAATTTAGAAAGTTCTATTATCTTTGATTCTCCTATCTTTGGGTTAGGTCTCAGAAAATTAGGTGACATTTCTGAAGGATTTGGGGTGGTGCCTTACTGACATGATGATAAAAGAAACTAGTCAGACCATTCATCCTGATGATTCTAATTTATTTTATATTAATATTTGAGTATCAATACTTTTCTTAACAAAAGCAACAACAAAACGATAGATGCGCTGACTGCTCACACAACTCTTGCAATTTCTGAGGTCGCAAAAAAGGAGATCTTTGTCCCTAATAGGCATCAGGAGGGAACGTATGGAAATGATGATTTAGAAGATGAGCTCTCTATAAAATTCTGCACAGAATTTTAATTGGAATTATCTTTTTGGGATCTAATTGCTTACTCTTCAGTTTTGAAATCGCTTTTAATAAAGTCACCTTTTAAAGGCCTGAGAAAAGGGAAGGGAGATATATATGTATATATTTTTTTTCCATGTATATGCAAGGGGCAGCACAGAACAATAACAAAAGTAAACAGTATGAGTCCTGGGGTCAGGTTGCCAAGGACCAAAATCTGGCTCCTTATTAGCTGCAGGGCTTCAGGTACGTTCAATTACTAAGCCTCAGTTTCCTCACCTGTAAATTGTGGATAATACAAGCACCTACCTCACGGGTAGTCAAGAGGATTAAATGAACTATTCCAGGGGAAACAGAACAAGGCCTGGCATATAAATGTTTGGCCATTGTTATATAAAGAAAGGAAGATAAAGATATAAGAATGACCATCAAGGCATTTGGAAATCCAGGAAAGCCAGCTTCCTCCTCCTATGCCTCCTTTCAGAGTCTTCTTCCTTCCCCTTAAGACATTTTCCTCCAAAGCAATGTCCATTTTACCCTTTCAAATGTAACTCAGTCTCTCCGGGTTGACCTTTCTCAACGAAAAGTGAAAGATTTGAACTTGATTATCTTCTAAGTCCCTTCCAGTTCTTTTCCTGTTTTTTTAAAGGATGTAAATTTTGAGTCTGTTGAAAGATACTGTTCGCAAGGTGAGACAAGGTACTCAGGCAATGCTAAGATGCGTGACTATGCTCATCTTGGCTACACCAACTGAGAAAGATGAGGATATCTGCCACCTCTAGCAAGAGACACTGAAGATCAAGCTATACTAGTAAAACTAAAATAGATAAGCAGTAGTCATCCTCAGATAAATCTTTCCATGGGAGTGTGTTTAGACAGTTCATTATTGGTTCTCCCTCAGAACCCCAAGCTAGACTCTGAAATTAGGTGACTTTTTATAATTTGTTTTGATTATGTGGGTTTTTAAAAATTTCAAGTTCAAAGTCAAGCTGTCATTGAGAATTTCAGGACTACAAACAACTGTTGGGTTGGCCAAAAAGTTCGTTCAGGTTTTTCCATACGCTCTTACAGAAAAACCCGAACGAACTTTTTGGCGACCCCAATACAAGATTACAAATGACAGTATAGATTGGTTGGACATATTTTTATTAATGTAGAAGCTCACATTTTACCAGTGAGAGCAAGTCGTAATGCTGTGAATCCAACGTCTGAGTCAAAGTAACAGAACAGATGAAGTAAAGAGGTGGAGGATGACAGCAAGAGCAGATTGTATCCCCTAAGCAGAAACCAACTGGAACCAACTACGCTGGCTTTTTCACACACGTGAGCATGTAGGAATATTACAATGTTGGAGGTTTATGCCATATTTCCTAGGAACAGGGCCACATACAGATTAGGTAGAACATCCCCAAAGTGGGTGACGTGGTTCCTTTCATTCTCTCACAACTGAGCACAAACGCCCAGGAGAGCACTTACACATTTCAAGCAGGAGGAAAGTGGAAGCCCTGTCTGTCTCAGGCTACCAGGGAAGCACAAGGAGTCCTTTTGTTGGTTTCTTTGCTTGGACCTTTCTTCTGTTGGGTTGGTTTGTTATTTTAATGAGAGGTCTAATTCGTGAGTTCTGCAAAGGCTGGATTGTCAAAGCAGATCTCCCCAGACACTTAAGCCTGTTGCCTGGGCAGCCTCTTGGATCTCCCAACCCAAGCCAAAGGGCAGTGCCTACATCTCTGGACCTACGCTCTCATGAAGGCCGGAGACCCTGACCACACTTAGTGGGAGCTTAGAATCTTCAAATCAACTAGGTTGAATGTTGTGCCTAATCAGAGATCTTCTTTAACTTGGATGCATCCCCCTGGCTGTTGAATTGGTAACTGGAGCAAGGAGCTCCACCCTAGACATGCAGCCCCCTCAATTCCTACCCAAGGACAGCAGCCAACTCGAACCTCAGTTCCCTGGACTCTGCTTCCAGGTATGGCCAAGGAAGGCAGAGTTAGCCAAGCACTCCCCAGCCGTTTTCTCTTGCAGTTGAAGCCAGAAGTCCACCATTCTCCACACAGAGCCTCCCAGAGCCCAAGCAAGCCTCAGATCCCACACCTAGGCCTGGGCCCACATAGGTATGCATGCACACACAGACAGCAGATGGCTGGGTAGAAGATGTTCCAGTGGCCACTCCCACACGAATAAGGGGGTCCGAACCCAGAAAAACAAAAGACAAGTTAGGAGCGGGGGAAAGGAAAAAAAGAAAGAAGGAATAAACTTAAAACAACTATGATGGTTTTCCCTTATTGTAAGACACGTCAGCCAGGACATACCTTTTGACTAGGACCGCACAGCTGTTCATCCTTGGGACTGGCTGACCAACAAGGTAGATGGTCTTCATCACCCCAGGGGCCTTGAGCAAGTGTTGCTTTGGTTTATTTCAGGAGGTGCTACTGGAAACATAAAACAAAGTGCCTGGAGGGCACTATAAAAAATAGAAGAAATATGGGAGACTTGATCATCCAATGGGTATTTATACGTTTTTAAACAGGGGTGAGGGGAGAGGGAAATCTACTGTGAAGTAACGTCCTTTCTTCCATGAGCGCGGCCTCGGGTGGTTTGGTCACTGTTGAGTCCACGACTTTCTGCTTATACTCCATTCCTGTGTTTGGAAATTGCTCTCCACCAGGAGGAAAGTGAGGAAAAAACCAGCAACAAGAAAACAGCAGCTCTGCTGACGGAGAAGGAGGATCCCACAGGCGCTGCAGGTCAGGGCCCAGGGGCTGGACGGGGGCCACACACAGGCTGCCCGGCTTCTCAGGAACTGCTGGCATGTTCTCGCAAGCAGAGAGGAAGATGGAAAGGTCGGGGGAGGAGAAACGGGGAGGGGGTCTGCCGTGGGGAGCCACCAGCTCCGTGGGGTACCAAGTACCATCCTCTCCCGTCAAGGAAATCCTCCCCCATACAGGCTTTCTTCAAACAGGATATTACTTCAGTTTCTTTGATTTCCCTTCTCTCTCTCTCTGTCTCAAAAAAAAAAAAAGGCCTGCTTCTAATCATAGCTAGAAGATATAAAATATCATTTTTTAACGTTATTGGTTCTTTGTTTCCAAACCCAATGTTCCTCCTCTCTTCGTTTTGCCAATAAATAGGAAAACTGAGGAAATCAACTCTGCTCATGTCAAAAAGATCCCCTCCCCCCAAAAAACGAGATAATCCGCCTAACTTCCCATTTCTATGGAAAATAAATAGTACATCACGATGCCATCTCTCTGAAGGACTGTTATTCTTTCTTTTGTTCTGTTTTGTTTCAGTAGTCTGTGCTTCTGCTGTATGTACCCTAAATAAAGGGAAGGAAGGGGGAGGGACAAGTGGAAAGTGAGAGGAAAAAGCAAGGATGAAGGGAAAACCTAAATTGTCTTTCATTAAAAAAATATATATATCAGAACCAGAGCAATGACCAAAGTCACAGGGTGATGGCTAATTGCCCAGAAAGTCCATTCCGTGCGTTTAGCAACTGCCCTTTTTATCTGCTGTGGGCGAACCCCGGCCACTGCGGCGTCCTCGGCAGGAGCGAGGCTCTTCCAAATCGTCCTCATCAAAGCCGTGGAAAGTTGAGGTGTCACTTTCTGACGTGGAACCGAATAAGTCCTCCGTGGTGCGTGCTGCGGCCGCTGCCTCCTTCTCCTTCCTGCCTTCTCCTCCCAAATGAGCTGACATGTATGATGAATATATCAGCACATGGGTTAAGCAACAGACAGCATTATTAATATTCTTATTACATTATTACAGTGTTATTCTTAATAGCAAAATCATAAACCATTTCACACCAAAAGGGATTAACTGGGTGTGTCACCTGGTGACAGGGGTTTGGGGTAACGGGACAAAGCCAACATTTCCAGGGAAAAGGATTCTCCCCTCCCTGAAAAGGCATCATCTCTACCATAATATATTTGTCCACAGCTCTGACAGCGCAAGATTCAACCACAATCTTTCTTTCTTCTCTTCCGAAGGCACACATTCGCATGCACGCTCGCTCAACCCACCCCAGACAATGCGTTTCCTTGGTGGTTTTTAAGCCTGGTTGGTATTTCTTTGGTGTTTTCAGTTGGCGTTTCTTTGCACAATGTTTGTCCTTCACTTTGACAGTCAGCTTTACAAAGGTATTACTGTCAGATAACCCAGTCAAGGTGGTTAAGCCTCCATCCGTTTCATTTTTATTTTTACCCGTTTCTAATCCCATTCTTTCCATACCCTTTCAATTCTGCCCTTACATCATGTAGTTCATTTGCACTGAAAGCAAAAAGAAGTTGGAAAGTCTGATAAGTGGTAGGTAATAAAAGAGTCTCCCGTTTTCTTTAACCACTGGAGGACGTTTCTGTGATCTGCACCCACACACGTGCACATACACATACACGTGTGTGTGCACACAGGCATGCACGCACACACGCCAGGCCCTAAACACACCCAGGTCTGAGTTACTCCAGAAAGTCCAGGGTTGTCAAATCTAACTCAGAGCACTGAGAAAGTGGGAAGTAGGGGTGGAAAAGCCGAATAAAAGACTGTATCCTGAAGTCTATAAAACTCCGGTAGAGACTTTTTCACGTTCCAAATGGGCCCCAGGACTGCCCCCCATGAGGTCATAAGGTACCATTTAGGGTGCCAATTTCTGGAATCTCACTTTTTCTCCCAGGAAAAGTAGGTAGTGGGGTAGATGGGAAGGAAAAGACAGCTCTTCTGAGCTCCACACTCTTCCTTGGAAGGACTCCAGGGAGGTCCTAGAGAAGAAGTATTGGCCCACCTGCCTTAACGAGCATATCCCATGGGCTAATGCCACCTGCTTATTCCCAAGATGTTGACTATTTCAGGAACATCAGAGTCAGACCTTGACTAAATTATCCACCAAAATTAATCCCTGGCGAATGCAATGAGAACACCTAGGCTGGTATAAAATGGCCCCCTGAGTCACACAGCAGACAGATCCTTGGAAGAAGAAGCTGAGTAAAGGCTGTGAAGAGAGAAGCTTTGTACAGAAAAAAACAACTGCCCACTTCTGGTCCCCCGTGGATCAGATCCAAGTAGCCGTCTTTTGTAGGAAAGGGAGAGGAGAAATTTCAGAAGTTTTCACTGAGAATTCTGAAGCTGCCTTCTCTAACTCCTCCCAAACCCATAGCAGTCCATAAAATTCTGCCTAGAGCATCATGCCACCAAGTAACTTGGTTTCTGGTGGTAAAGATTTTGTCTGATCGCTTGCTTTTTAAAAATGCTGAAGTGAATTTCATTTGTTTCATTTTCTTTTTGAGTATCTAAACCCCTCCACTATCACATGGGCCCTCTCTTCTAAGCTGGCACCAGTAGGATAAAGAGTTCAACGTTAGGTATCACGTTTGGCAAGTGAAGGAATTGACAGAATTGCACAGATGGGCCACCCTGTCAGGGTCCTTAAGGGTTAAATGCGGAGGGTTGTATGCAGTAAAAACCACAGTGCTTTTCCAATTACTGATTTGCTGTTCAAGTCAGTCTTAAAGCTTAAACAACCCAAGACCAAATACAAAAGGACTAAAGCTAATGTCTGCGGACGGAGCGAGGGAAGAACTGAGCTGCTATAGTAAAGCCGGGTGTGGTCATCTCAGGCCTTCTCTCAGGACTAGGAGTAGAACAGATGCTGGGTAGAGAGGTGGGAAGGAGCCATGACTCCTGGCTGGTGGAACGAACCACCCAACCAAACTGTATTTCACCTACCAGTCAGCAGTTGATGAGACTAAAGATGAGTCTGAAACCTTCTCTCCTCCCTGCCTTGCACTTTGGCCTCGTTATAACATAAAACAATGTGAAAAGCCAACCACGATCCAGCGCAAAATAATGGAATTTGAAAGCAAAACAGCTTGCACAAAACTTGAAGACCTGTGCTCATTCTAAGAATGGAAGAACAAGACCAATTTTAGTCTCTGAATAGACTGAAGATGAAAATTCAAAACATGCCAAGTCAACTGCAGAGGAGCCTAAGAACACCTGCCCTTTGCCTCCTTGATCGACCGGGCTCTCTTTTGCTTTCCACATGAGAAAATGGGATAAGTGGCCAATGGGGTGGCATCTATGCAGCTACCCAGAAGCGCAGGGGTCTGTGCCCCCCACAGCTCCAGATGTGGCTGCTCTCCCAGTATTCACGTTTCCACATTCTTCCGGTTTGCCCCGGGCACTTCTGCAGAACCAACGCACCTCTTTGTTACGGGCATGTCACCCGATACAAGGAAGCACGTTGCCTGTGTCTCCGGCTGTTTCCACACTGTCTCACTGTCGTCCACAACAACACACACAAAGAAATATACACCTCACAGAAAGGCCGGACAGACAAAAGCCCAAACCTTCTTCTTTCCCTTTTCCCCAGATCCCAGGGCATAACTTCTAGTTCGTAAGCCTCAAGAAGGAACAAATCAAAATAACCTGAAAACCCATCTCCACTCGAAGTATCATCACCGTCACTTCTGCACCCACCCTTCAGCCCCTGACCCCCACAAGATGGCAGAGAAGTGCGAGTGGAAGAGTTCCTGGTCTACGGGCACATGATGCGAGAAGGGGCCACACTCACCAGAGCGTCCACAGTCTGCACAGGACACCAGCTCTTCCGGCCTCCCACTCTTCTTGTTCATGTTAGAACCCCCCAAGCAGAAGTCACAGTAGTTATTGGGAATGACTGTCCCATCCGGTCCTTTCTGGGCTGTGGAAACATTTTTTTAAAAATCCAGTGTTAGGCTCTGGTGAGTCTCCACCGGCCCCTCTTCTCCCATGGTGTGGCAGAATCTGCTCCAGAAAGAATATGAAGTTTAGAATCTGAGGTTTTGTTACAACCAAGTTGTTAACTTGGGCAAAGTTTTCTTTATGATTCTCCTCCGTTCAACCATACCAATGTCTTGCAAGCCATCCAGAGCTGAGTTTGATTGTAATGTTTGTCAGCTCTGTGTTTTTATAGAAACTACTCTGCTCTTCTGATTGGATCCCTGGATCAGTGAAGCATCCAGAAGGCCTTACCAACCAAATGAACTTCTCTCATCCCTGAACAATGAGCCCTTGGGACCCAAACATCAGATGGTAACCATCAACGGTGGTGCGACTAGAGGAAGAGAGAAAGGTCACTACCTAGGCCTTGCCCTTGGGAAAGATGCTCTCGTTTAGGAGATATTCCTTCTGTCTCTGAAAAGGAAAACAAAGAAGCACTGATGGGGGATCATTTGCAGGAAGGACCCTGAAGATGCTCTGGGGGACTCTGATGCACCTGTGGGCAGGTACACAGGTGTCCACTCTTGTTCAGCCCCATCTCCCTGAAGTCCAGACTTGTTGGTCATGGAAAGCACCCAGGACTAGTTAATCAGCAGACCCCAAGTGCCTAGAATCAGAACTGAACACTTAGCTCAGCCTCATACCGGAGATGGGTTGAACGGTGAGTTAGTGAGCATATCGGAGGCTTAGACTTTCCTAAGCCACCCTTACGGAAAGGCCCTACACAAAGACAAAGGAATATCTTGGGACATGATTTTAAAAACAAAGCCTCGTGAAAACAGCACATGTCCTCAAGCACTGAAATCTCAGTGTCTAGGGGCTGGTTAAAAAGCCTTGGACAGGTTCTTTGCATGAGAAG
This sequence comes from Grampus griseus, assembly GCF_964374135.1. NCBI lineage: Eukaryota > Metazoa > Chordata > Mammalia > Artiodactyla > Delphinidae > Grampus > Grampus griseus. The sequence continues at coordinate 29,683,090 of NC_139018.1, read as the reverse complement.
AAATCCTTCCATTTTACTTGTTCTTTGATCCCTATTGTGGACATTTCTTTGTCATGTTAACGCTCCCTGTTTGTGACTAAGAAGAAAAGTCTCTCTGTTTATGGGATCAGCCTAAACCACCGGGGTATCTTCGTCTCGCCTATCCCCAATGTCTGCCCCTATCGTTCATTATTCACTGCCTAACATTCATCAGGGTACAAATCTGTAAAAGGAAGCAGATATGTGAGCAGCAATACCATCCAGACAGTAAGTGATAAACGGATTCACCGACTTTAATATGATTCCCCCTGGCCTCCGCTTCCTCCATGCTTCTGCTTTGCCTCTAGGAATAGAAGAACTTACCTGGGGAAGGCGGAAGACAAAAGCTCACAGAATTGCATTATAGAGGGTTAATCCATTTATCAGTTGCTATTTGGATTGTTTAATCAGTTTCTAAGTCATTGATTTTCATCTTCAGGGAGGCAGACAATTCTCTGCAAGAAAAATGTGGGCTGTTTGTGGCAGACAGAGGAGGGGGCCACACCCTGTGGCCTGCGGAGTGTGGGTTTTTCTTCATCAGTCACTGCATCTCAAAGACAGATGTGTGTCATACGGAATGGTTTTGCAAATAATCTCCAAAAAGCAGGACGTCCGCAAAAATTTTATTCTGCCTATAAAATTTTCATTGCCCAAATCCAGAAAGAAGTCCCTTTCTTCTTTCTTTCTCAGTTGCCATCTTAACCACTTTTAGAACTCTCTCAGGACTTCCCTGGTGGTCCAGTGGTTGGGACTTTGCCTTCCAATGCAGGGAGTGCAGGTTCAATCCCTGGTCCGGGAGCTAAGATCCCACATGCCTCGCAGCCAAAAAACCAAACCATAAAACAGAAGTAATATTGTAACAAATTCAATAAAGACTTTTTAAATGGTCCGCATCAGAAAAAAAAAAAGAACTCTCTCAAGAAAATCCAAGTATGTCTATGAAGCAAATAAACTCGGGGTTTCCTGATTAAGCGACTATCATGGAAATCAATCAAAAGATGAACAGTAAGAAGAAGTGGGTTATATTAAATGTACGGGCTGAGTGTAAAACAGAGCTAAGTTTCATGATTGCTATGAACTAGATATAAAATGTGGAGATGCCAGTCACAACTTAGGTAGCTTCCTGCATGAAGAGTGATCAAAGAATCCCATGTATATCATCACACTAAACCTCTCAGGAAGCCCAGGCTCATCACCTGCCTCCTGTTCTCTTTTTTAGGCCAGATTTTCTCCCCTTTCACAAAATCTTTAAGCAACAAAGAATCTGGTTTTTCTCCAACACACTATTCCTGTGATTTATGAGGATGGAGAAGTAGAATATAGAGTATAAGAATGCCCAGATAATTCTACAGTTTTCACCACCAACAGACCATTGGCAGAACACCCTACCGAATCAGGGACTCTAATATGGCAAGAAATAAAAAATTCAGAAACAATCTAGTAGAGCAAAGCAGACAGTGATGGAGAAATCAATCCTATGGAGAAAGACCAATGGAAGAGGATTTAATTCACCTGATGAAGAGAAGCTTCCGAGGAGACTGAAGCAGAGCAGGGTCCCCGCATACATTTGTTGGTATACAAAGCTCCTGGCCAAAGGGATGAAAATGGTGATAAACTTCCAGCTGCAGGCCCTGGTGTGTACAGTTGTGACATGCCAGGTGAGCGGGTACCATTTTAGTCCAGCGAGGGCCCAGTGTAGAAAGTGATAGTGAGCAGTTAGACCTCATTTTCCAGTGAAATCCTTTCCACTTCAGTTCCTACTCTCCCCTCACAACAGTGAGCTCAAGCTTCCTTCCATCTTGGTAAAATGGCATGGGATGGACTAATCAATAGCTTTCACCTCTGGTTCTCGTACATTTTGGGGTATTTAGGATTAGTGAGGGTTCTCCCATGGAGCTCTCCCAAGTCCCCAGCCAGAAATGACCAGTCAGGCCTTAGGGAGAGCACGCTGTTGACATTGCTTCTATGATCCTTCGCTTGTCTATACATGTATACACCTGCCTCATCACCCCATATTCAGTGGTTTACTCCTTCAGATCAGGGACCACATCCAACACATTGTTGGAAAACCTATGTGTCCTGCACACAGGAAATGGTTAACAATGATGTGTGAGATGAATGGCTTAGAAAAGGATGACAGAGAGGTAGGTAGGCAGCCCAGTGATGCCTCGGGAGCTCCTCCTAGGGGGACTGAGGCAGAGTTATCTGTCACTCTGAATATCACTCACTGCCTGGTTTATTTCCCCAGTCTCCAAAACGAAGAGCTGGTCCACGTCCAAATGAACGGTCGGTCATCTGGCCTGGGTCATGTCTAGCTCCCCGAGTACACAGAGTGGGTGGCCGAGAGCCCTGGGTTGCTGGAAGAATAACACTGTACTATTCCCTACTCTGGTAGGTGAGACATCGTCCTGTACACAGACATACAGGAAAAGTATAAGACTAGGACTCGCTGTCTCTTGAGAAGGGGACACCAGTTTGTGCCTACCCACCCAGCGCCCCCCATTCAACTGTTTGTTGAGAAGATGAAGCAGACACATATGACACTACAAAATGGTGACAGATCTTACGCTGATGCTTTACACACACTATTTCATTGATTCTCACAAGCATTTTGTGAAGTAGGGAGCATTTGACAGATGAGGTAACGGAAGCCCAAAGAGATTAAGGGGCTGGCTTCAAGCCCCAGTTAAGAAGTGGAGGAAGCGGGATTCACCCCCGGGTTGCCTGTGTCCTCAGAGACTCTTGTCTCTAATCACACTTCTCTGCCTCTGGGAAGTCCAGAGCCAACGTTGCATATATAATATTTCATAAACGTGATTCACCCAGTACTTTCTTTGGGAAGCCCAAAGTGATAAAAAGTATTGAGATTGGCCTGATGAAGCGGAAATTCCCTTTGAACTTAAGTTTAATGTCTCTACCACTGTAATCCATCCCGGTGGCCCCAGTTATGGTCATATAACCCGTGAAAACACTTCTCCAAAGAATTCCAGAGGCTCATGAAGGAATTTTTTTAAGTAAAGCTCACACGGTGGCTTTATTGGCCTTTGGCCTGACCCATCCGTGAGCAATTTCCTGGCACCGTCTATGAGGTCATTATAAAAAGGATTTTGCTATAAATAGGAAGCTCGCCCAGACCTTGCAAGTGCATTTAACTAGAGATTCTGCTTCCGCTTATGGGAAATTGAGTCCCACTTTATAGAGCAAGAGGACGGGGAGGCCAAAGACCCAAGTGGTATCTCGATGGCAGCGTCCGCGACGATGGCTTTGGTTTTCTGTTGATGAATGTTCATGGGCTGAGATCATATAAGCGATGCAAGGAAGCTGCTGGGAAAAGAAAGTGAACCTTGAGAGTTCAGGGGTTTACCTGGGGGGCGGGAGGGGAATAAGTTTAAAAAGCTCAAAGGAAAACAAACGGAAATCAGAACAAAGTTCATGAGGAAATCCCCCAAAATAATAATAATAACAGAAGGTGGGAGGGAACATTCAAATAAATCAACCCAAGAGAAAGGAAAAGCCAAGCCCCAGAGTCCCACCAGCGCACTCGGGAAAGGCTGAGCAGTCATTCTGGAACGGCAGTGTGGCGCATGACCATACTACAGGGTTCTCTACTTCATTCAGGCCACGTGTCGAGGGCAAACAAGGCCCCTAGACAGGGCTGTCTTTTCCCCTTTCAGCCTGATTTCTGCCGCAATACGCCTGCCTGCCGCTCAAGAGGAACATGAGCGATGGGCACAGGCTGGCCACAAGCAGCAGCCCCTCACCTGCTTCTGCCGAGACCAGAGCTGCAGCCCTAGTGTCCTAGGGAAAGAGGAAGCAAGCCAGAAGTTTAGGCTCCTCCATGGCACATCCACGAAAGCGTGACTTCACATCCTGGGCAGACGCTCCGACTGCCTGCCAGGGCCTGGTGTGCACAGACGCGGGGCCATGTCCCGTGCCCTCCACCCAGCCTGACCCCAGCCCCAGGCCAGCAGCTGTCTCCCCAGGGGCCGCTAGCAGGGGTGTGCAGCGCTCTGGGACCCCAGGGGCACAGAGAAGAGCCCTCCAGGAGGCGCTGTGCCTCTCCTCGCTCCCCTCACTCATTCCCCCACGGCTGACAGTTCCGTCCCTCCACGGGTCTGACATGTTGCCATGGCAACCAGAATCCTGGGCTCCGGCAGCCTCTGGTCTTGCCACCTGTTATTACTTCATCTCTCAAGTGTAAAGCATCCTAGCCTGGTGCCATTTGGCGGTGCAGAGCGCATCTTCGGAGGACGGAGTAAAGAGAAGGGGAAAGGAAAAGACGGAGAGCGGAAGGCAGCCTCAGGCTGGCCACACAGGGCACACTGGACAGGCCAGGCTGGAGGAGGAAGCTGCGGAGACGGGGCGGGAGGGGAGGGAGGGGGTGAGCCGACGTGCCTTCCCTTCAGAATCAGCGAGCAGGCCTCAGCTGGAGGCCACCGCCGCAGCCTGCTCCCTTCCACCCAGCCTTTAATGAGGGACCCGGGAGGGGCGGGGGAGGCAGCGGAAGGCTGAGGCTGTGAAGAGATCCGTGCTGGGCCCAAGTGGAGTAGAGTCAGGAGAGGGTTAAAGTGGCAAGATAAAGACTGTGGGGAAGGCTGGACCAGAGGGCACACAGAGCCTCCAAGCCTGGATAAATGGCCTTAATTCTCATGCTCTCGCTCACCCCACCCCTTACGTGTTTACTCATATAAATTATCCCCAAGGCCTGACACCTTTTTTCATTGCTTCCCTAGAACTGATGAAAAAATAAATCCCACGGATCCAAGGAATAAAAATGTTGGGCTTCCATTCAGGCTGGTTCTTCTTGGCCACCTAATAGCGACTCTGGTCCCACCCTGGGGCTCCAGAGGGAAGACAAATGATGACTTCCTCCCTGAATGTGGAAGCCCGGTGGGGGAAACGAACACCGGGGTCCACTCAGCACATGACCGTCAGACCTCACGCACCATTTTGCCACCTGGCATTGCGCACAGGGTGAGTGTATGATAGGGATTTAGGAGGGGGTACTGCTAATGCAGAATGATTCCAGGCCCCGAGATTAGTCCCCCTGGAGACGAAAAGGCCGAGGGCTGATTTAATAAGCCCTTGGGTTTATGGATGGGCCTAAGTCACCGTATTGTCAAAGACAACAGGAGACAGAAGGAGCTGAAATGGCAGTGCACGCTACCAGAAAGCTGGACACGAGCGCGATTCAGCAGTTAAAGGCACGGTCGCGGAAGCAGGCTTCTCTGGAGAGGGTCTGCACCTGGGAAGGTGTCCCTGGCCCAGGTTTCTTTGAGTGCAGGCCCATCTAGAGGCAAGAGAATATGCTAGATGTCTTAAGGCCCCTTTTAGGCCTATTATTTGAGGATTATAATAGGGCGAAAGAAGAGCGAAGTTTTTCAAACCCAGAGGAACTCAGCCTTTCATCCTTGCTTCATATTTGTGTACACATCTCTCTCCCTATTAGCCGTGAGCTCCCTGAGGGCAGGAGCGGTGTCTTTAATCTCTGAATCCCCAACACCTGGCACAGTGATTGACACAGAGCTGACAATAAATACTTAATGAAAGGATGGCAGATCTTCACAGAGGCTTTTGGGAGGGGAAAAAAAACACAACTGCCAGGCAAAGGGAAGTGAAAGACCAGGAATTCAGTGGATGTAAAGTGTCCCGAGTACTCAGTGACCATCCTAAGGCACTGCCAGCATCAGTCCTGCCCATAACAGGGGACATAAAGAGTGAGGGGCAAGGCTTCCCTGGTGGCGCAGTGGTTAAGAATCCGCCTGTCAATGCCGGGGACATGGGTTCGAGCCCTGGTCCGGGAAGATCCCACATGCCACGGAGCAACTAAGCCCGTGTGCCACAACTACTGAGCCTGCGCTCTAGAGCCCACGAGGCACAACTGCTGAGCCCGCGCGCCTAGAGCCCGTGCTCCGCAACAAGAGAAGCCAATGCAATGAGAAGCCCGCGCACCGCAACAAAGAGTAGCCCCCGCTCGCCGCAACTAGAGAAAGCCCGCGTGCAGCAACAAAGACCCAATGCAGCCAAAAATAAATAAATAATTTATTTAAAAAAAAAAAAAAAGAGTGAGGGGCAGAAGCAACATAAAGAGTGGGAGAGCCCACTGGAGAGAATAAAGTGGTGGTGGAGAAAGCCAGTGGGTCTGCCCTCCCACGGGAATCCTCTCCCTTAGGCATTTCTTGGAAAACCAGGATGGAAGGAGTTAAGAACTCCCAGGCTCATTTGGCCCCCAGGGCCCCTTGAACCTCCTGTTTGGTCTCTTGCCAGGAGCCCTGAACCGTCCAGTGAGAATATAGGCCCTGTCTTACTATGTGCTTTGGTAGCTGTAGAATCTTTCTAAAAATTTTAAATGTGTGTCAGTCATCCCACCCTTCCTTGTACCTATCTCCTTTTCCTCTATCTTTATGGAACACAAAACTCATACTGTTAGACACACACCTTGTAAATATTTACTCCCAGACACTGTGCTGTAAAATCAGAAATCACGTGTCTGCTCACACTGATGTCTCCATCTTAATGGATGTATCTGGTTAGAGTTGCCACTTGCCAGGAGTTTGGACACCATGTCACTACTTCTGGGACTAGATGGTCACATGACCCTTTGGTAATGTCCTTTGTGCTCCAGCCTTAGGCCAGCAACCCCAGGTCTGTTACTGACGCTTCTGAAGAGTGAGAAGAAGACTTAAGCAAAGTTGATTACTTTTCTCAGTGCTGATTAAGGAAAGCACAAGATGTTTCCATTTTCCAGTGGCAGGTCATGTGGGTCAGTTCATGCCCTGGTGTAGCAACTTGTTATTGCCACCAAATGAGTCAGTTGAGGGGGAAAACGTTTCACTTGAGAGGAACTATGTCAAAAGGGCTGTGAATGAAGTGGTGTCATTCCCCTGAGAGAAATGCAGGACATCCCAGTGCTGTAGGGCAGGATAAGCCTCGTCTGCTTCAGTTGTCAGGATATTATTATTGTGATGGCAGAATTCAGCAAGCTCCCTTCCTCTCTTGCTCAGCCTTGCCCCTCTCCACCCCTCGTCACCACCACCTCCACAGGACTCGGGTATGTCAACCCCAACAGTCCACAAGGGACCAGCATTTTCTGTGTCCTTCAGACTAAAAAGCAGTACTCAGGGAAAAGAAAAGGATGAGTCTCAAGCATCAGACCTGAGGGTGAGGAGAGAGTCAAGGGACCACAGAGCTGACAGGCAGCCCAGCCTAGAGATGAGGGCCCAGACCAGGAACACACCCAGAAAGCAAACTGGGAAGAGGGTGCTGGGAGCCACAGAGACATTCGCCCGTGGTAGGACAGGGCCTTAGGAAAAGAATGAAAACCAAGTTTCTCCCCCCAGATTGAGCAATGCAACCTGTTTCCTGGTTACCTGACTCGGTGCATCCAAAAGTAAAAAGAATTAAAGGGAAACACAGCTTGGCCATTGGTCTTTGAAAGCTGGATTTCTCTAAGGCAGTGGTCCACATAGTTCACATGACTTCTTAAAAATGCAAACTCTAGGCCTCCACCACCGATCTACTGAATCCAAAATTCTGGGGTGGGAGATCCGGAAGTCTGCGTTTTAAGGAACAGGTGATTCTGATGTGCTCAAGCTGGAGGACCACGGCTCTGAGACACATGACGGTCATATCACATTGTGTCATACACATCTGTTAGTGCTGTGCTGTATATGAATTGATTTATTTCAGCGTTGCATAACCCTATGATACAGAGGCATTAGTGTTCTGATTTTACACAGATGATACTTAAGGCACGAGGAAGCTTGTCTAAAGTCACGCTACGCTGGTCCTGAACCCAGGCAGTGTGGCTCTTAGCTGGCCCACCTGATACTATCCTGCCACGGGTACATACAACAACACACCCGAGGGAACTCAAGTCAGAGTGGTCAGCAGGCCCTAGAGGCAAGGGCTTCTCAAATTTGAGTGTTGTGCAGATAAATCACTTAGGGATCTCATTAAAATTCAGATTAGGATTCATAGGTCCAGGTAGGGCCTGAGAGCCCACATTTCTTACACGCTTCCCCGTGGGGTAGCCAAACATCCAGGTTTGCCTAGCACTGAGGTGTTTCCAGGGCACAGAACTTTCAGTCTAAAACTGGGAATACCCTGGGCCAACCTGGACAGGTTGATCACCTGAGCCCTGGGTGATGTGGATACTGCTGACCTCGCTCTGAGAAGCAAAAATGCAGGTCCGCAAGGTGAGGAGTTTGGATTGTATTCAAGTGTGATGAAAGTTTTGACAGCATGGCATGGCATAATCTATTTTATACTTTTGAAAGACCACTTTGGCTACTCCTTGGAGAAAAGACTATAAGAGGTAAGAACGAAGGCAGAGAGACTAATAAAGAAGTTGCAATGATCCAGACAAGAGCCAGTGGTGATAGGGATGGAGAAACGGAAACTGATTCGGGGTATATTTTGGAGGGGTAGCCAAAAGGGTGGTGAAGGAAAACAGAGCCAAGGATTAATCCTAGGATTTTCACTTCAGGTACAGCATTATTATTTTTTTTTTAAGAACAAGGTCAGAAAGAGATATAAGAGCTTGGAAAGACTGAGACATAGAATGAGAGAGAAAGATGCAGGAAAATTATTGAACTGAGTGATGTGTGATTTTTTTCTAGAGCAAAACTCATTTATGAATTAAAGTCTCAAGCAGAATTTGTAAAGGGGGGTTCCATATAACATCATAAACAGCTAAAGTTCATTCTGAAGATTAAATTTGCCTGCTATGGACTGAATTGTTTCTCCCCTAAAATGCATATGTTAAAGCCCTAACCCTCAATGTGATGGTATTGAGAGATGAGACACTTATGGTGGGATTAGTGCCCTTATAAGAAAAGACACCAGAGAGCTTGCTTCTCTCTACCGACATGTACCAAGCAAAGACCATGTGAAGATACAGCAAAAAGATGGTCATCTCCAACCCAAGGAGAGAGTCCCCACCAGACACCATCCCTGCCATCACTTTTACCTTGGACTTTCAGCCTCTAGAACTGTGAGAAATAAATTCCTATTGTTTAAGCCACCCAGCCTATGGTATTTTGTCACACAGCCCAGGCTGACCTCGATACTGCCCATTAATACATTCATTTCTTTTGAAAAGCCACTATGCAATATGATGCACTTGACAATTGGCCTACAGGGGGAAATTAAGGGACATCAGTAGGACTATGATAAACATCCCAGGTTGAGATTGGGATCCATCACTTGGGGTTCCAATGTCCTGACATAACTGAATGGTGTCCAACTCAAGCACATTCACATCTCAGCTTCTCATCTTGCTAACTGTGTGACCTGGGGAGAGTTCCTCAACCTTTCTGAGCCTCTGTTTCCTCATCTGTAAAATGAGAGTAATGGCACATGCCTCACAGACTTGCAAACATTACACGAGATGACATGTGCAAAGTGCCTGGCACAAGTAGCTATTCCACCATGTCTTTCCCTCTTTCTTTTCCTCTGTAAAATAATTTTATTTCTGAAAAGGCAGGAAAAAGGATCAAAGGTGTAAATAAGTAGGCTTTCCCAAGAAGTGACACATGACTGGAGAATTCACATTCATGCTCTGTGTCCAAGGGCACATCCCTCAGTCTCTGTGTGCCTTGGTGTTCTCTAGGGGACATGGCACCTACCTTATAAGGTTACTGTGAGGAATGAATGAGATAAATGTGGCGTGCCTAGCACAGTGTCTGACACATTCAAGGAATGTCAGCAAGTATTATTGCCCTTGTCATTGATCAGGACACGAAACTCTTCAATCCCGAACTTTCTAGGTAATAGGCCAAAAAGGTGAGAGAAATAAAAGAGGCTCACAGGGCTTCCCTGGTGGCGCAGTGGTTGAGAGTCTGCCTGCCGATGTGGAGGACACGGGTTCGTGCCCCGGTCCGGGAGGATCCCACATGCCGCGGAGCGGCTGGGCCCATGAGCCATGGCCGCTGAGCTTGCGCGTCCGGAGCCTGTGCTCCGCAACGGGAGAGGCCACAACAGTGAGAGGCCCGCGTATCGCAAAAAAAAAAAAAAAAAAAAAGAGGCTCACAGAAAGGCAAGTGGCAGGTAGATGCCGGATCCTGGGGAAACGGGATGGTAAATACAGGGATGCACACCCGGCTAGATTCTGCTCCACAGTTTCCTTCCACCGGGTTTCACATATCCATCTTATTTCCCCAATTAGACCAGAAGTTGTCCTGGGACCGAGACCACATGTTATATCTTTTTGGAGCCCCAGTTACACTTGGCCCCACGAGTGGGTGCATGCACAGTAAGTACTCAGTAAATACTCATGTTTAGCTTATGTGGAAGGATTGGGGTCCCTTATCTAAGATTTAGCAAAGGATGTGCCAGGCTCTGATAGTTCCTCCTGATGCCAGTGAGACTCCCATAGGCAGTTAGCTTCTCAGCATCAACATGGCCACACACGGGCCCCGACGCAGGTTAGCCATTTGTGGTCCTGGACATGCTCTGCTGGCCTGAATGGCACGGAGATGGGATGTCGGCACCCTCAGAGTGTGGGCCTGGTGCCAGACACCCACGTCACCTCAGGAAGGCTCACGGCAACCCCGTGAGGGCAGAACGATGGTTCTCTCTGTTTTACGGATGAGGCAACAAAGGAGCAGAGAAATGTAAGTACTGACCCACATCTACACAGACAGAAGATGGCAGGGTGGCCGAGTTGTGATTCACACACTGGCCCAGCCAATTCCAGTGGCATTTTCTCAGTCTCTGGGTCAAGAGTGTGGATGACCCACAGGTCTGGAGAGTTAACTCCAAGTATACCTTCAAGGACAGAGCAACCTCAGATTCTTCTTTGCTTTGTAATCTGTAAACTGTTTAGTGAAATCATAATTCACCTAAGGAACACCGGTTGTTAGTTTCCAGATTTGCTCTTTGGGGAGCGAGAAGCAGCTCACTTTTCCAGACAGAGCCCTGGATCTGAATTGCCCTCTCTCTCCCCAGTAACGAAGCCTGAACTTCCTGCGTCAAGCTTGGGTAAGTAGTGAGTTGTGTGGGTTTTATAGGTTTTCAGGCACCTTTCAGACTGATCCAAAATTCTTAAGCTTGTGTCAAACGTGATTTTCACTCTCTCTCTTAAAGCTGTATCCATCGCCCCTGGGCTGTATGTTAGAGGACAGAGATGTCAGAAGACTAACATCTGTTAGATCTTTCCCATCAGCGTGGCAATGACATCATGTGCTTCTTTTAGATAATTTGCACATTATCAGACTAATTTTCAGATTATCTAATCAGCCAACATTACCCTTAATCAACTCGGCTCTCCTCTTTCAGTTCTGTAGAGTACAACGTGCCCTCCAAAGGCACACTGGTGTGGGGATTTTTCTTCTCTTGACAGATATTGAAAGCCTAGCTACATGCCAGGCCACCACTATTAGACAGAAGACTGAGGCCTCCCGGGACTGAGGACAACCCAACTTCCATTCCAGGGACCGGAGAAATAGCCTTGGAATAAATTTTATAGATCTAAACTTTAAAACACATTTCCCTCATAAGAGCTCCAAGTATGCTGCAGAGAGCATTTTACATTCATTTATGCTATTAAATAAGAGATACACCATACGATAATTTTTTTGTTTTGGTTTGGTTTGGTTTTCGTTTTTTTTTTTTTGCGGTACGCGGGCCTCGCACTGCTGTGGCCTCTCCCATTGCGGAGCACAGGCTCCAGACGCGCAGGCTCAGCGGCCATGGCTCACGGGCCCAGCCAGTCCGCGGCATGTGGGATCCTCCCGGACCAGGGCCCGAACCCGCGTCCCCTGCACCGACGGGCGGACTCTCAACCACTGCGCCACCAGGGAAGCCCCATATGATAATTTATAATATGCCACACATATTTCTTTATAAATCATTTGTTCTTACTTCTAGTAATTGCTATCATGGTTCTCCTTTTCCTACAAGATGACAACTACACAGCCTGGCAGAGAAGACGCTTCCAGCTGTGGCCCCTGCCCACATTCCATCATTTCTCCAGTACCACTGTCAGACACAACTACTACCAATTGTCTGAACGCACCATGCTATTTCACACCTCCCTGCTTTTGTACACGCAGTTCCCTCTATCTGGGAAGCCCTCTCCCACCCAGTAAATGTCTCCTCATTCTTCAAGGGCTAACTTGAAGGTCACCTCCTCAGGGAAGCCTTTACAAACTCCCTAATGCTTTTTAAATGTTCTAATGTTTCTAACGTTCTGAAGCTTTCAATGCCCTGCAGGGCTTTTTAAAACATAGATTGCTGGCCCGCACCCTCAGAGCACCTGTTACCACATGGAGCCAAGAATCTGCATTTCCAGGAAGTTCCCAGGTGATGCTGATGTCACACTTAGAACACTACTGCCCTAAGGAGTAGAAAGTGTGCTGTGCCTTTGAGCCCTTGGCTTCCTACACCATATTCTATACACACCCTATTACACATTCCTGCTCACAACTGAGAGCTCCTCAAGGAAAGGGACCAAGGCAGTATTCGATACAAGGTTACTAAACCAATAGACGGTGGTGGATAGATGGATACATCGATGGATGGACAGATGAATGTATCAGACTGAATTTATTCACACAGCTTTTTCATACAGGTCCATGACCTCAGACATCCCCATACCCACCCCCCAAAAAAGGTACCTTAAAAACATCGTCTATAATAGATTCCCACTGTGCAGAGAAGGTAAAAAGAAATTCAAGAAGAGCTTTGACATTGTGAGCCCGTGTCAAAGGAGTTTTGAATTCTAACCCAGTGCTCTTTCTGCTACCCTGTTTACCAAGGTGACATTTAAGGAGTCACACAGGATGCCTCTGAGTGGCACCTCTCAGAGTCCTAACCTGCCCAAACCCTCCCTCCTTTTATTCATATATATGTAGCCTATGTGTGTGTGTATCTATATGTATGCACGTATACACGCATGTGCACACACACAGTGATTTCATTTGTAGAAAGCAGATGAAGGTGGTCAGAGAAACAGAAGAAGGAAGAATCTAGCCTCCCACAGGGAGGAGAAGGGCAGCAGCTCAGGCAGGGAAGACCCCATCAGAAAATCCTATCTCCCAAGCGGGAGTGTCTGAGCTCCAAGCATCCCCGGGCTGCCTGGAGTTGAGACAGAGAGGTCAGGACACAAAGGAAAGGGGACAAACCTACCAAGGAGACAAACAGTGTATATTCAGGAGAAAATGAGAGACTAGGAGAGGAACAAAGGCGGGAGAACGTCAGCTGGGAGGGGGCGGAGGGTGGGAGGAATGGCAGTCGAGTGCTGAGCTGGTAGCACAGGGCAGCATGGCGGGGGGTGGAGGGCGGGGGGCAGTCAGTGCTGGCTCCAGCACTCCGCTCTGCCCTTTCAGCAGCAGCGGGAGCAAGGATGAGCAATGGGCTTTGCTGGAGACACAGCCGGGGGGATGCAGCAAGGGACAGCAGGAGGACCAAAGTCAAAAGGTCTCTACTGCTGCAGGTGGTGCAAATGCAGATGCCCGTGACATTGACAACTCCTGAGTCTGTAGGGCTATTTTTCCCATAGGCCTGTGCTCACCAGCAGCGGGGTTCCCGCTGCAGCTCTGCTCAAGAGGGAAAAGTCAGCATTCCCACCTCACTGGCATCCAGAACTTTTCCTGGGGGACCTGCAGATTAGCCTCTTGGGTCAAGCTCTCTTGCCTCCCTCCCCCACTCCAGAAACCTTGCCAAGGGAGGATCACAAAGCGGAGACCTTAGGGTGCTGCAGAGCTGTCGCATTCAATTCACCACAGAGCGCCAGTGGCATTTAGGGCAGGACGGGTGGGGGCCCACCCCCTCCCCAAACAGTGGGAGCAGCTAATGACTGCTATTAATGATGCTGGCAATTAGCACTCGCGAGAAAATGGTTGGGGGGCCGCTCACCAGGGGAATGTGGGAGGGAACAGAGCACACATTCAGAGAAGCAAACAGATTGCTGGTGTTTGTGGTGCAGGGAACCTGGGAAAAGCCGCTGTCTCTTGGATTTATCCAAAGAAATTGGGGAAGAGGAAAGGGAGGGCTTCTATGGACATTGAGGGCCTTTCTGCCGTACCCTCCCCGCTAGTAAAATTAGAGCTAATCACAGACTTCTCAGAGGCCTCGTGAGGAGATGTCATTAAAATGGTGTTTGTAGGGCTTCCCTGGTGGCGCAGTGGTTGAGAGTCCGTCTGCCGATGCAGGGGACACGGGTTCGTGCCCCGGTCTGGGAAGATCCCACATGCCGCGGAGCAGCTGGGCCCATGAGCCATGGCTGCTGAGCCTGTGCGTCTGGAGCCTATGCTCCGCAACGGGAGAGGCCACAGCAGTGAGAGGCCCGCGTACCGCAAAAAAAAAAAAAAAAAAAAAAGGTGTTTGTGAGGGTTCTGGAACCTTCCTCGTGTGAGAAGACCCCAGATGAGATCAGGTACAGCTATTCTTTTCTATGCAGTTTTTTGTATGTGTGTGTGTCTGTGTGCATCTGTGTGTATGTGGCCTCACCGCGCAGCATGCGGGATCTTAATTCCCCAACCAGGGATCGAACCCGTGTCCCCTGCAGTACAAGTGGGGAGTCTTAACCACTGAACCACCAGGGAAGTCCTCTATGCAGTTTAAATCCCTTGGGTAGTTGGATGATCCTTTATGAAGAACCCAATTTCTCATCAGCAGGGAGAGGGGAAGGGGAGTCGAGGGGGGCTGGGGTGGGAGTGCTCACTGGCAAACCCACAGAGAGAGAACACACGGCCGGATACTTAGGGATGCGTCTCCAACCAGGAGAAAAGATGCAGCTTCCTCCCTAAGCAAGGCTGCCTGGCCTCACGGTGAAGACATGAAGAGACAGAAGACACGGACCCACAACCTGCGTGAGGAGATCCTGGTGGAGAAAGAAAAATAGGGGCCAGTGCCCATCTTGGAAGTCAACAGACAGGCAGGAGGGGCCCACAGGAATGGCTAAGGAGGAGACCCCCTGGACCCACTGGGGGTCCGCGGTGTACTTGGGGGTCACAAGGAACCTTCCTCTGTGGCTGCTATCACCGTGCACACACATGAAAGAGACCCAGACCAAAGAGAAGCACTCCAAACCCCACGGCTCAAGGAAAGCACCTATACACAGGGACAAAACGGACTGACATTTGAGAAGAGATGTAAAGGAGATAAGCCAGCACTGGGGGAAGTGAGAAATAATACCAAGCTAATAAATACTTTAGAGAGAGCAACCATCACTAGTAAACACTTTCCAGACAGCAACCCAAATCAAAGGAGATCATTCTCGGACTCCTCGCAGCATGAGACAATAGCTATGCCTTCGCCACTTAAATCAGAGAAGGGATAAGAGGAGAGACAGGGAAATGCAAAAACCAGCTGACCAGTACAGGTCAATACATTTTCCTTTCTGGAAGACAAGGGTGACTGGACCAAGGGAACCTCTCCCCAGGGGGCAGGTAGAGACCTCAGGATCATAGCTATTCAGAAGCTGGCACAGGGAGGTGGGCACCTCCTGCCTGCTTTTCAGGTTCTGTCCAGATGACAGTAGTTGGTAAGAAAACAAAGGGTCTGTCACATGAGAGGCTTGAACCCTGAAAGAGAGCAAGAATTAAAGAAGGTGTTATGGCCTGAACTGTGCCCCCCCCAAATTCATATGTTGAAGCCCTAACGCCCAGTACCTCAGGACATGACTATATTTGGATCTACGGCCTTTAAAGAGGTGATGAAAGAGCAAAAGTTAAAATGAGACTGTTAGAATGGGCCTTAATCCACTCTGACTGGTGTCCTTATAAAAAGAGGAAATCTGGGGACTTCCCTGGTGGTGCAGTGGTTAAGACTCCACCTGCTAATGCAGGGGACATGGGTTCAAGCCCTGGTCCGGGAAGATCCCACATGCCTCAGAGCAACTAAGCCCGTGTGCCACAACTACTGAGACTGCATGCCACACTACTGAAGCCCACGTGCCTAGAGTCTGTGCTCTGCAACAAGAGAAGCCACCGCATTGAGAAGCCAGTGCACTGCAATGAAGAGTAGCCCCCGCTCGCCACAACTAGAGAAAGCCCGCATGCAGCAATGAAGACCCAATGCAGCCAAAAATAAAATAAATAAATTTATTTTTTAAAAAAAAGGAAGAGGAAATTTGGACACAAAGAGACTTTGGAAGTACACGTGCACAGAGGGATGACCATGTGAAGAGGCAGCAAGAGGGCAGCCGCCTGCAAGCCAAGGAGAGAGGCCCCTGAGGAACTAACCCTGATGGCACATTGATCTGGGACTTCCAGCCTCCCGAACTGTGAGAAAACAAATTTCTATTCTTTTTTTTTTTTTTTTTTTTTTGCCGTACATGGGCCTCTCACCATTGTGGCCTCTCCCGTTGCGGAGCATAGGCTCCGGACGCACAGGCTCCAGACGCGCAGGCTCAGCGGCCATGGCTCACAGGCCCAGCCGCTCCGCGGCATGTGAGATCTTCCTGTATCGGGGCACGAACCCATGTCCCCTGCATCGGCACGCAGACTCTCAACCACTGCGCCACCAGGGAAGCCCCCAAATTTCTATTCTTTAAGCCAGCCAGTCTTTGGTATTTTGTTATAGCAGCCAAGGAAACTAAGACAGGAGGCAATGGGGGTGGGGATTAGGGGAAAACCCACACTAATCCAAAGAAAGGTTTTGGCCAAGGTGTGTTCATTGTTTCAAATATTTGGTGAAGGCAGCCAATTGACATCAGCTAATTGAGCTGATTGACTGAAATGCACAGGAATCACCCTCAAACCCTAGAGTCTAAACATTATTAAAAGTCTGATCCCTTTAATTACACTGAATTGTTCAATTTAAGAGCATCTACCACAAAATCCTTTGAGCAAAATTAAAAACACATGGCATGAATCCGCGCTCACACATGCCTCGGCTGTGAAAGCATGTGCTCGGCTTCGGCTTTCCCCTTCACGAGTAGAGCCTGGGTAAAGAATGTCACCACTCTGGGCCTGATTTCATCAAACAAGCCTTCTGACAGGTCTCCCATCCTCTAGCTTTCTCCTGGCTTCAGTCCATCTTCTCCAGGATGACCCAGCATGTGGCTGACAGGGTCTTGGTACTCCAGCCAGGTGTCAGGCCTGAGCCTCTGAGGTGGCAGAGTCGAGTTTAGGACATTGGTCCACCAGAGACCTCCCAGCCCCTCGTAATATCAGTCAGCGAGAGCACTCTCGGAGAACTCCAGCTCAATGCTAAGACCCACCTCCACTCAATGACCAGCAAGATCCACTGCTGGACACCCCATGCCAAGCAACTAGCAAGACAGGAACACAACCCCACCCATTAGCAGAGAGGCTGCCTAAAATCATAATAGGTTCACAGACACCCCAAAACACACTACTGGATGCGGTCCTGCCACCAGAAAGGCAAGATCCAGCCTCATCCATCAGAACACAGGCACCAGTCCCCTCCACCAGGAAGCCTACACAACCCACTGAACCAACATTACCCACTGGGGGCAGACACCAAAAACAATGGGAACTATGAACCTGCAGCCTGTGAAAAGGAGACCTCAAACACAGTAAGTTAAGGAAAATGAGAGGACAGAGAAATACACAGCAGATGAAGGAGCAAGGTAAAAACCCACCAGACCAAACAAATGAAGAGGAAATAGGCAGTCTACCTGAAAAAGAATTCAGAGTAATGATAGTAAAGATGATCCAAAATCTTGGAAATACAATGGAGAAAACACAAGAAACGTTTAACAAGGACCTAAAAGAACTAAAGAGCAAACAAACAATGATGAACAACACAAAAAATGAAATTAAAAATTCTCTAGAAGGAATCAATAGCAGAATAACTGAGCCAGAAGAACGGATAAGTGACCTGGAAGATGAAATAGTGGAAATAACTACCGCAGAGCAGAATAAAGATAAAAGGATGAAAATAATTGAGGACAGTCGCAGAGACCTCTGGGACAACATTAAATGCACCAACATTCGAATTATAGGGATCCCAGAAGAAGAAGAAGAGAAAAAAAAAGGGCACTGAGAAAATACTGAAGAGATTATCGTTGAAAACTTCCCTAATATGGGAAAGGAAATAGTCAATCAAGCCCAGGAAGCGCAGAGAGTCCCATACAGGATAAATCCAAGGAGAAACACGCCAAGACACATATTAATCAAACTATCAAAAATTAAATACAAAGAAAAAATATTAAAAGCAGCAAGGGAAAAGCAACAAATAATATACAAGGGAATCCCATGAGCTTAACAGCTGATCTTTCAGCAGAAACTCTGCAAGCCAGAAGGGTGTGGCAGGACATACTTAAAGTGATGAAAGGGGAAAAACTACAAACAAGATTACTCTACCCAGCAAGGATCTCATTCAGATTTGATGGAGAAATTAAAAACTTTACAGACAAGCAAAAGCTAAGAGAATTCAGCACCACCAAACCAGCTTTACCACAAATGCTACAGGAACTTCTCTAGGCAGGAAATACAAGAGAAGGAAAAGACCTACAATGACAAATCCAAAACAATTAAGAAAATGGTAATAGGAACATACATATCGATAATTACCTTAAATGTAAATGGATTAAATGCTCCAACCAAAAGACCCAGACTGGCTGAATGGATACAAAAACAAGACTCATATATATGCTGCCTACAAGAGACCCACTTCAGACCTAGGGACACATACAAACTGAAAGTGAGGGGATGGAAAAAGATATTCCATGCAAATGAAAATCAAAAGAAACCTGGAGTAGCAATTTTCATATCAGAGAGAATAGACTTTAAAATAAAGACTATTACAAGAGACAAAGAAGGACACTACATAATGATCAAGGGATCAATCCAAGAAGAAGATATAACAATTGTAAATATTTATGCACCCAACACAG
The DNA here is from genome assembly GCF_964374135.1 of Grampus griseus. Lineage (NCBI taxonomy): Eukaryota > Metazoa > Chordata > Mammalia > Artiodactyla > Delphinidae > Grampus > Grampus griseus. The sequence goes on along the minus strand of NC_139018.1, from coordinate 29,664,261 downwards.
GAGCAACTCAATACATAAGGCAAATACTAACAGCCATAAAAGGGGAAATCAACAGTAACACAATCATAGTAGGGGACTTTAACACCCCACTTTCACCAATGGACAGATCATCCAAAATGAAAATAAATAAGGAAACACAAGCTTTAAATGACACATTAAACAAGATGGACTTAATTGATATTTATAGGACATTCCATCCAAAAACAATAGAATACACTTTCTTCTCAAGTGCTGAAGGAACATTCTCCAGGATAAATCATACCTTGGGCCACAAATCAAGGCTTGGTAAATTTAAGAAAATTGAAATCATGTCAAGTATCTTTTCCAACCACAACACTATAAGCCTAGATATCAATTACAGGAAAAAACTTGTAAAAAATACAAACACATGGAGGCTAAACAATACACTACTAATAACCAAGAGATCACTGAAAAAATCAAAGAGGAAATCAAAAATACCTAGAAACAAATGACAATGAAAACACGATGACCCAATACCTATGGGATGCAGCAAAAGCGGTTCTAAAAGGGAAGTTTATAGCAATACAATCCTACCTCAAGAAACATCTCAACTAAACAACCTAATCTTACACCTAAAGCAATTAGAGAAAGAAGAACAAAAAAACCCAAAAGTTAGCAGAAGGAAAAAAATCATAAAGATCAGATCAGAAATAATTGAAAAAGAAATGAAGGAAACGATAGCAAAGATCAATAAAACAAAAAGCTAGTTCTTTGAGAAGATAAGCAAAATTGATAAACGATTAGCCAGTCTCATCAGAAAAAAAGGGAGAAGACTCAAATCAAAATAATTAGAAATGAAAAAGGAGAAGTAACAACTGACACTGCAGAAATACAAAGGATCATGAGGGATTATTACAAGCAACTATATGCCAATAAAATGGACAACCTGGAAGAAATAGACAAATTCTTAGAAAAGCACAACCTTCCAAGGCTGAACAAGGAAGAAATAGCATATATGAACAGACCAATCACAAGCACTGAAATTGAGACTGTGATTAAAAATCTTCCAACAAACAAAAGCCCAGGACCAGATGGCTTCACGGGCAAATTCTATCAAACATTTAGAGAAGAGCTAACACCTATCCTTCTCAAACTCTTCCAAAATATAGCAGAGGGAGGGACACTCCCAAACTCATTCTATGAGGCCACCATCACCCTGATACCAAAACAGACAAAGATGTCACAAAGAAAGAAAACTACAGGCCAATATCTCTGATGAACATAGATGCAAAAATCCTCAACAAAATACTAGCAAACAGAATCCAACAGCACATTAAAAGGATCATACACCATGATCAAGTGGGGTTTATCCCAGGAATGCAATATATGCAAATCAATCAATGTGATAAACCATATTAACAAATTGAAGAATAAAAACCATGTGATCATCTCAACAGATGCAGAAAAAGCTTTTGACAAAATTTAACACCTATTTATGATAAAAACCCTGCAGAAAGTAGGCATAGAGGGAATTTACCTCAACATAATAAAGGTTATATATGACAAACCCACAGCCAACATTGTTCTCAATGGTGAAAAACTGAAACCATTTCCTCTAAGATCAGGAACAAGACAAGGCTGCCCACTCTCACCACTATTATACAACATAGTTTTGGAAGTTTTAGCCATAGCAATCAGAGAAGGAAAAGAAATAAAAGGAATCCAAATCGGAAAAGAAGAAGTAAAGCTGTCACTGTTTGCAGATGACATGATACTATACATAGAGAATCCTAAAGAGGCTACCAGAAAACTACTAGAGCTAATCAATTCATTTGGTAAAGTAGCAGGATACAAAATTAATGCACAGAAATCTCTTGCATTCCTATACACTAATGATGAAAAATGTGAAAGAGAAATTAAGGAAACACTCCCACTTACCATTGCAAAAAAAAGAATAAAATACCTAGGAATAAACCTAGTAAGGAGACAAAAGACCTGTATGCAGAAAACTATAAGACACTGATGAAAGAAATTAAAGATGATACAAACAGATGGAGAGATATACCATGTTCTTGGATGGGAAGAACCAACATTGTGAAAATGACTATACTACCCAAAGCAATCTACAGATTCAATGCAATCCCTATCAAACTACCAATGGCATTTTTCACAGAAATAGAACAAAAAATTTCACAATTTGTATGGAAACACAAAAGATCCCGAATAGCCAAAGCAATCTTGAGAAAGAAAAACAGAGCTGGAGGAAGCAGGCTCCCTGACTTCAGACTATACTACAAAGCTACAGTAATCAAGACAGTATAGTACTGGCACAAAAACAGAATTATAAATCAATGGAACAGGATAGAAAGCCCAGAGATAAACCCACATATGGTCACCTTATCTTTGATAAAGGAGGCAAGAATATACAATGGAGAAAAGACAGCCTCTTCAATAAGCGGTGCTGGGAAAACTGGACAGCTACATGTACAAGAATGAAATTAGAACACTCCCTAACACCACACACAAAAACAAATGGATTAAAGACCTAAATGTAAGGCCAGACACTATAGAACTCTTAGAGGAAAACATAGGCAGAACACTCTATGACATAAACCACAGCAAGATCATTTTGGACCCACCTCCTAGAGAAATGGAAATAAAAATGAAAATAAACAAATGGGATCTAATGAAACTTAAAAGCTCTTGCACAGCAAATGAAACCATAAACAAGACGAAAAGACAACCCTCAGAATGGAAGAAAATATTTGCAAACAAAGCAACTGACAAAGGATTAATGTCCAAAATATACAAGCAGCTCATGCAGCTCAATATCCAAAAAACAAATAACCCAATCCAAAAATGGGCAGAAGACCTAAACAGACATTTCTGCAAAGATATACAGATTGCCAACAAACACATGAAAGGATGCTCAACATCACTAATCATTAGAGAAATGCAAATCAAAACTACAATGAGGTATCACCTCACACCTGTCAGAATGGCCATCATCAAAAAATCTACAAACAATAAATGCTGGAAAGGGTGTGGAGAAAAGGGAACCCTCTTACACTGTTGGTGGGAATGTAAATTGATACAGCCACTATGGAGAACAGTATGGACGGTCCTTAAAAAACTACAAATAGAACTACCATATGACCCAGCAATCCCACTACTGGACATATACCCTGAGAAAACCATAATTCAAAAAGAGTCATGTACCAATATGTTCATTGCAGCACTATTTACAATAGCCAGGACATGGAAGCGACCTAAGTGTCCCTCAACAGATAAATGGATAAAGAAGATGTGGCACATATATACAGTGGAATATTACTCAGCCATAAAAAGGAACTAAATTGAGTTATTTGTAGTGTGGTGGATAGACCTAGAGTCAGTCGTACAGAGTGAAGTAAGTCAGAAAGGGAAAAACAAATACCATATGCTAACACATATATATGGAATCTAAAAAAAAAAAAGGTTCTGAAGAACCTAGGGGCAGGACAGAAATAAAGACACAGATACAGAGTATGGACTTGAGGACATGGGGAGGGGGCAGGGTAAGCTGGGTTGAAGTGAGAGTGGCATGGACATATATACATTACCAAACGTAAAATAGATAGCTAGTGGGAAGCAGCCGCATAGCACAGGGAGATCAGCTTAGTGCTTTGTGACCACCTAGAGGCATGGGATAGGGAGGGTGAGAGGCAGATGCAAGAGGGAGGGTATATGGGAATATATGTATACGTGTAGCTGATTCACTTTGTTATACAGCAGAAACTAACACACCATTGTAAAGCAATTATACTCCAATAAAGATGTTAAAAAAAAACAACAAACACGTGCCATGTCCACAGTTCTTCTTCACCCCATGATCCTAGAATGACCCACATCTTGAAGCAAGCCCTAAAGGTCCCATTATCCCATCCCATCCTGATTTGGGGGTGGACCAGAAGCCATACGGAATGTTGTAGAGGGAAGTCACATGGTGAATGCTAAGCCCTTTGTGACTCCCTAAGTCATAACTAGAAGTTGAGGAAGGAAAGAAAGAATAGAAATGGAAACACAAATCTTCAGGATTATTTTGGGTCTTCAGAGCCCAACATCCCAAGTGACAAGTATACCCAGGTCATGTTTGCTGACTGAGTGCTCAAGTGAAGAGCATGGAGGCTCCAGGGCCATATTTCTAAGGTAGGAGAGCCCTTACCAAAAGTGTGACCCTCTAAGAGCTGAGACAATGAAGCAAGAATATTCTATGTCCCTTGGTGGCCAAGGAGACATTTGGAATGGCTGCCTGAACTGACGCACCCCACAGCTTTGCCCACCTCAGGTTAGCAGCTGTGAATGGATCTTCTGGAGCTGAGGGAAAGGAGTAGCAGGTCTGGCATTTGACAATGGCCAGGTAAGGATGTTTCTCTTCCGCCTTAACACTTACCTCCCATCCTCTAGGAACAGAGCTGGGTGTGCCACCCCTGCCCAGCTCACTCTAAGCTTCAGGCTCAGCTGACCCACAGGGGCAACTGTGGCTGCGCTGAAATAGCCAACTCACCACAGGTCCTTGAGACCAATCAACAGGTGCCACCAGAAGATGCCCGAGGTGAACAAAAAGGAATGCTCCATCGCCCTGCCCAGCTACCTCATCACTCCCCCAACCCAACAACTGGGAACTCACGTCTGTGGTTCTCGTTTCTGTGGTTGGGTGGGGACCGGGTCTCCTGGTCTTGGGCCTCATCCCCCTCCTCGCTGGCCAGGTGGGTGTGAGCGTAGTGGTAGCTGAGTCCCGGCCGGTTTTTATAGCGTTTGCCGCAGACTAGAGAGGAAAAGAGGAAAGGAAGGGAAAACGCAAATGTTAGCAATCTCTGCAGCTACGGCCATCATTCTCCCAGGCAGTGACTCCCATCCATCCACCCCAGAGCTGGGTTTCCCCGAAAAAGTGTCTCCCACTCCCAACAGCCCCCGACCCTCACCCCAGCACCAGCACCGCTGCGACAAGTAAAGAAAAGAACCCAGGTAAAGAAAAACCAGAGAAGACGGAAGTTGAGCTGTGTACCATCATTTCCTAGCTGTGAGACCCTGGGAAAGTCACTTGCACTCTATGTGCCTCAGTTTCTTCAGAGGGAAAATAAGCATAACAGTAGTACTTAGCTCTTCGGTTGTTATGATGAGTTAATCTCTATGCAAAGCACTGAGAACAGTGGTAAGGGTGATAAGTATTATAACTTTGGTAAGGGTGACACTTATTATAACTTTGAAGTTAAAAGGCACTGGGAGTCTATTTAGGCCAACACCCCATGGCACAGATGAAGCAAGTGAGGCCCAGCAAGCTTAAGTGATTTGCCTGGGAACACACAGCTGGCTGTGGCAGAGCCACTGGAACCCAGGTCTCCTGGATTCCTGTGCAGTACTCCTTCCACCACCCTGTGGTTGACTCTGTACGAAGTACAAAAGCTTTATACGGATCATATTTTTGATCTACCACCCAGTGATTCTGTGCCAGAAAAACACATTCCACCTCCACCATTAAAACTATGAATCTGAGGCATCCTTGGTAGACGTCGCAACCAAGAGCTTGTGCCCTTGATGGCCCGGGAAGCCTCTGATATCCCGAATCTCTAAACACGTGTCCTAGCAGGCACCACCCCTCAGGTGGACAGTAGGAGACAAAGGCAACAAGTAACACAAATATGATTTCTTGGACCCGAGAAGAAGAAAGGGGCAGCTCCCTTGGTCGGCTGCTCAGTACCTAAATGGCTAAGACTAGACCACTGCCACCACCCTCCCTGTCACAAAGCCCAATATCTCAGCCCGTGGAGGGATGGCACTGCTGGTAGCAGAAGCCACAAGGGTCTTCCAGTAAAAATCTCATGCCAACCCTCTCATCTTGTCCCCACCTCTCCCCAGCAGAGCAAACCCCACCGGATCTGCTGGAGTAGCGGAGGTTGCCAGCTTTAAGAGACTCTCGCTTCACATGACTGGGTTTTAGCAGTGAGTGTAAACACTTCACAAGGTGGAAAGAGTACAGAGTTCCTCATCAGACACGGGTTCAAATCCCACTTCCAGGTGCCAAAGTTGACCAGCTGCATGACCTCCACAGTATAGAGAAGAGCTGTTACCCACCCCTCTTACCCCCTACCCTTATTATTTCTGGTGGGGTTTCCTTTCTTACTAGATTCTCTTAGGTTTTTCAGGTATTATAACCATTGGCAAAAATGGATATTGTCATCTCTTCTTTCTCATATATATGTAAACTATTGTATCTTCTTAGCTTAATTCATTTGTAAGAATCACCAAGACAATATTTTAAAATAGCAAAAGCAAGCTTTTCCAATTGTAGTGAAATTGGATTTAGTGGTTCACTGTTTAGAATGATATATGTAGCTAGTTTTTAGTCTTTATCAAGTTTAAGTAGTTCTTCTTATTCCTGAGTTAGAGTTTTATTACAGGAGAATTTTACCAGCTGTCCTTTCAGCATCTACTAATATATGACTCTCTTTTAGTTTGCTGATATGGTGAATTATGTTGATTTCCTAATGCTTCCTACTATTGAGCCATTCTTGCATTCCTAGAATGTACTCCATTTGGTCAGGGTGTATTATCTATTTGATATACTGCTGCATTCTACTTTCTAATTTTGCATTTTGCGTCTATACTCAGACTTGAGATAGATAAATAATTTTGGGCCTTTTACCATGATTTTCAATTGCATAATTGTGCTGACTTCCAAAAATAAATTAAGGAGTTCTGTGTGAAATTGGACAAGATACATAATCTCTTTGTGCCTTTTTTTTTTAAAATATATTTATTTATTTAATTTTGGCTGTGTTGAGTCTTCGTTTCTGTGCAAGGGCTTTCTCTAGTTGCGGCAAGCGGGGGCCACTCTTCATCGCAGTACGCGGGCCTCTCACTGTCGCGGCCTCTCTTGCTGCGGAGCACAGTCTCCAGACATGCAGGCTCAGTAGTTGTGGCTCACAGGTCTAGTTGCTCCGCGGCATGTGGGATCTTCCCAGACCAGGGCTCGAACCCGTGTCCCCTGCATTGGCAGGCAGATTCTCAACCACTGTGCCACCAGGGAAGCCCTGTACCTTTTTTTAAATCTGAAAATGATGATGGTATTACTTACCTTGAGGGATTATAAATAATATTTGTAAAGTATCTCACTCAGTACCCAACACCTAATAGATGCTCAATAAACAGTAGTGAGGGGCAAGGGGCTTCAGTGTGGTCTTCCACATCTTAAGTGCTATACCCCCCTTGAAAGAGGGACTTTGACCCTTACCTCTCCTATGGAATCTGGGAATTGGCTGGACTTTCTTAAGAAGGTGAGAGTCTGAAATTCATGTTGGTGATCAAGTTGGTGACCAAGCTGGTGACCTAGTGACTATAAATTCAAGTCCTACAATTGGCTCCTCTCTCCCTCTCTCTCCCTCTCTCTCTCTCTCTCTCTCATAAATATTGCAAAAAATAATAATAATAACATGTCACTACACAACTCAATTCCATTTGGCTCAGGAAGTGGGACCTAAGGAGACCCCTGAGGCACACCGTGGGCCTGCTTGTGACTTTTTCTATTTAACTTTTAAATGATCTAAGGTCAATAAACAGCAAATTATGGGGTCACTGGATATAAATTCATTTCATTACAAGGAATATTGCTGGTGAGGAATAAATGTTTATTAAAAATAAGGCCAATAATGTCAGTATTTATATGGGGAAGCCTCAGCTGCCTCTGCAGATCTCCCTACTGCACACTCCACAGTATTTTATTTGTTTATTTGTTTCATTTTCTTGTGTCAATTACCACCGTCTTCCTTAATCACAGAATTCCAGGATTTTAAGATCCTGGTCTAACTGACTATCAAATTGTTTTATTCCCACGAACACTCTAGATGCCTTCCTGGAACAACTCCACTGATGGGGAACTCACTACCCACCCGAGTAGGCATTTCTTCTTTGACCTCCTTGAATTACGGTTATGACTGCACTGGAGGGCCTCTCTTAAGGACAGTGTCACATCGATTTCACCTTGATGTCAACAACTCCACCTGCCGTGCTGCCATGCACATTTTACACCTTCAAAACATGCCCACTGAATAGTTGATGAGTGAACACAGAAACGTTTTGTAGGAAAGCGAGGAGCTGGGAGAGGAGGTAAGTGTGTAGAATTGGCTCCATCTATCCACATTAATCTCACACTAATAGTTCTTAAAACCTACAAAACCAAACCCAAGCAAAAAGCTTCCCATATCTCCTTCCCCAATACCATAGAAAGTTTTAGAGCAGATCCTTTTGCTAAAAGAGAGATTCTCAAAGAGTAGTCACCAGACCAGCCCCATCTGCATCACCTGGGAAGTTGGTAGAGATGCAGTTTCTTGGGCTCCACCCCGGACCTACCGAAGCGGAAAGTCTCAGGGTAGGGCCAGGCAATCTGTGTTTTAACAGGGCCTGCAGGTGATTCCAATACACACTACAGTTTGAGAACCACTCTGCTAGAAGATTGAATACATTGAGGCTTAACTCTGCCCGCCCTGCATGCGCCTGCCCTTCTGGATGGATGGAGGTGGCAGGAGGGGGCAGCAGGAGGCAGCCCTGAGACCTGTGTTCAGTTATTAGAGGAAACAGAAGCGGACAGCCCACAGTGGCCCTGGAAGCCAGACCCCTTAACCACAATCCCTGTATGCAGAGCTTTCCAGGTGGAGCTTCATTTTTCTCCACCTGCTTATATCATGTCATTCCTTCATCACCAGGTCTTCAAGGAAACATTTATTAAACACCTAATGTGTACCCAGCCTTGAAGCACCAGAGGACAAAGACAAATGAGCCCCAGTCCCCTCCCTCCAGGAGTCCGAAGTCTAGCAGAGGAGATATACACGTCAACTAGCAAGGAGGGAGGTGGGATAAATGCACCAATGCGAGCCTGTGCCCCGCAAAGAGGAGGGGCCAGCTCACGGGCTTAAGTGGGGTGCGAGGATGGCTTCCCAGAGCAGGTGGATGAGCTGCAGCTTGTGAGAGAGCAGGACATCACCAGGCAGACAAAGGAGGAGGGCATGCGGGCACCAAAGCACGTCCCGCCAGCACCTTTGGGGAACTGCAGGATATTCAGTAAAGCCACTGGGAAGGGGGCATCGGGGTGGGTGTGAGGGGGACTAAGGAGAGGAAGGTGGGCAGGACTTTATCCTGACAGTGGGAAGTGGGAGGAGGACTGTATGCATCCTGAGGACCAACTTAATCAGATTTACATTTTAGAAATACTGCTTAAGGTTATAGTGCGAAGATGGATTCGGAGGTGGCAATAGGCTCCTTTAATTTTCCGTGTGTGAACAATGAGGACTTTGGGGTAGGAGAGAGGTTAGAGAGAATCTGGTAGAAGGGGGAGCGGGTGGGAGTCAGCAGAAAGGAGGAGCGCAAAATGACTTCCACGAACTGGGCCTTCCTGGCCACGCGCCATCCAGCCCCCATCCAGCCCCCCAGCCTCACCCGAAGCCTCCTTCCCAGCCCTCCTGCCCACTGGCCCTTTCGTTTCTTAAACATTTTTCCTTCCACAACAGAGCCTTTGCACAAGCTCTTCCCTCTGCCCAGAATGTCCCGCAGCCCCACTTTGCCTGATGAACGCTTCACAATCCTTCAGTTCTCCAGTCTTTCCAATCACAATTAGGACACTGGTGTGTTACCTTCCCAGGACTAGTCGTGTATCAGTATGTGTCTCTCCCACCAGCAGCAAGCATGGCAGGCCCTGTGTGTCTGCACACTGCTGCAGCCCCAGTGGTGAGCTCGGGGCCTGCACTCAATGTCAGCTAAGGGAAGCAATAAAAATACCTAGGTTTCTGACTTGGGCAACTGGGTGGAAGCACGTAGGAGGAAAATCAGATTTAAAGAAGGAAGGGAATGAGCTCAGTCTGGGGTTGGCTTATACACCTGGTGCTTGGGAAAGAGATGTGGATGTTGGAGTTGCCAGGTGGCAGTGGAAGTGATGGATATGGAGAGAAAAGTGCCAGGAGAGAAGGAGGAGAGAAAGAAGAAAGGTGGACACAGGACAGAACTCAGAAAACACCGGTATCTTAAAGAGTCTGGTGAAGAAAGAGAAACCGATTTAAAATTTTTAAGAAACACTCACAAAGGACTGAGCAACATAGGCCAGAGGAGCAGGGCTTCCAGGTGACAGAAACGATGACACCACCAGTCACGGCCCCTGCTAACAGCTACTGAGCATGTACCATGTGCCAGGCCTGTTCTGGTGCTTCAAGTAAATCAGCTCACAGCCACGCGCATCCCCATTTTACAGAGGCAGAGCCAGGATAACGTCAGATGCCCCAGAAGGGCCGAGAAGGCTGGGGACTCAGAAGACAGCACTGGGCTTGGCAATTAGCAGGTCACCTGAGTGAGCAGGGAATCCACAGCCTCAAGTAGGATGACGCAAGGCTACAGGAAGCTAGGATGCTTTGGGGAATGAGGAAGTGGTGATGGGGCCGAAGGACCATTCCTTCCAGCATGACTGTGGAAGGGGAAGGAGTCAGCTGGTGGGCAGATGGGACTGAAGAGTCCAGGGAGGCTGAGTGGGGATTGTCCTTTAACAGAACAGGTCTTGATCAGGCCCGTAGGCTAAAGGGAAGGAGGCAGGAGGGAGGGGAGTTTGAGAGGCAGGGTTAGGAGAGATTGGAGTTCATGGAGCAAGATGCCTGACCCCAAAACAAAGCTGCTGACCCAAGTCCCAGTCCCTCAGATGACTTCATCCTAGGGACGAGAGATTGCTAAGATTTATTTTGGTTGAAGAGCATCTGGGTCAGACTGCTACATTGTGATGAAGACAAACGCCTTGGAAATCCTGCTTTGACTGGTTTGGAAGAGAAGGAAAATCTAGCACTGTCTCACCTTCTATATGTATTTCATCACATCTCGCTGCCACTCTGAACACTTGTGAGCCAGCTTCGTAGACGTGTGACCTGTACATTCAGACAGGGTCCTGGGTTCGGAAGGGTCCCACACTTAGTTTAACGCCTTGCTCTTGCCATCTTGAAATTTTTAATACTATTAAACAAAGGGGCCCTCATTTGCATTTTGCACTGGGCCCTGTGCATTATGCATCTGGCCTTGGAAACCATTTGGGGCAGGGGGTGGAGATCTGGGACTAAGTTATTCCAAACAGCCACATTGATCGTGTAAGAGCTGCCACAGTGAATGCAGGACCCAGCCAGCTCTAGTTGAGGGCAAAATTTCCCTCTGAGGTAACTAGGAAGCCTGGCCAGAGGGGTTAGCCACTCAGCAGTGGTCATTTTAGTGCCACCAACAGCTCTGGCCCTTCGTCTGGGTCGACCCTCCCTTCAGAGAGGCAGGCTCTGTATTGATGCGTGGGTAGGCTAGATCCGAACAGCCTGGGTTCAAATCCCAGCTCCGTTGCTGACTGACTGTGACCTTGGGTGAGTAGCTAAATCTCTCTGTGCCTCAGCATCCTCTCTGGAAAACGGGGATGATCATGACAGCACACCTACTGCACAGTTGTGAGGCTATGTGAGAGAATACATATAAGTGGTGCTGGGAAAACTGGACAGGTACATGTAAAAGTATGAGATTAGAACACTCCCTAACACCATACACAAAAGTAAGCTCAAAATGGATTAAAGACCAAAATGTAAGGCCAGACACTATCAAACTCTTAGAGGAAAGCATAGGCAGAACACCCTATGACATAAATCACAGCAAGATCCTTTTGGACCCACCTCCTAGAGAAATGGAAATAAAAATAAACAAATGGGACCTAATGAAACTTCAAAGCTTCTGCACAGCAAAGGAAACCATAAACAAGACCAAAAGACAACCCTCAGAATGGGAGAAAATATTTGCAAATAAAGCAACTGACAAAGGATTAATCTCCAAATTTTACAAGCAGCTCATGCAGCTCAATAACAAAAAAACAAACAACCCAATCCAAAAATGGGCAGAAGACCTAAAATGACATTTCTCCAAAGAAGATATACAGACTGCCAACAAACATATGAAAGGATGCTCAACATCACTAATCATTAGAGAAATGCAAATCAAAACTACAATGCGATATCATCTCACACCAGTCAGAATGGCCATCATCAAAAATCTAGAAACAATAAATGCTGGAGAGGGTGTGGAGTAAAGGGAACCCTCTTGCACTGTTGGTGGGAATGTAAATTGATACAGCCACTATGGAGAACAGTATGGAGGTTCCTTAAAAAACTACAAATAGAACTACCATATGACCCAGCAATCCCACTACTGGGCATATACCCTGAGCAAACCATAATTCAAAAAGAGTCATGTACCAATATGTTCATTGCAGCTCTATTTACAATAGCCAGGACATGGAAGCAACCTAAGTGTCCCTCAACAGATGAATGGATAAAGAAGATGTGGCACATATATACAATGGAATATTACTCAGGCATAAAAAGAAACAAAATTGAGTTATATGTAGTGAGGTGGATGGACCTAGAGTCTGTCATACAGAGTGAAGTAAGTCAGAAAGAGAAAAATACCATATGCTAACACATATATATGGAATCTAAGAAAAAAAAAAAGGTCATGAAGAACCTAGGGGTAAGATGGGAATAAAGACACAGACCTACTAGAGCATGGACTTGAGGACATGGGGAGGGGGAAGGGTAAGCTGTGACAAAGTGAGAGAGGGGCATGGACATATATACACTACCAAACGTAAGGTAGACAGCTAGTGGGAAGCAGCCGCATAGCACAGGGAGATCAGCTCGGTGCTTTGTGACCACCTGGAGGGGTGGGATAGGGAGGGTGGGAGGGAGGGAGACGCAAGAGGGAAGAGATATGGGAACATATGTATATGTATAGCTGATTCACTTTGTTATAAAGCAGAAACTAACACACCATTGTAAAGCAATTATACCCCAATAAAGATGTTAAAAAAAAAAAGAAGAGAGAGAATACATTGAAAATAGTACAGGGCTCACAGTAAGCGTCAGCCATCGTCAGCTGCTATTGTCAACACTGCGGATCCGCAAAGGGAATAAACCCTAAAGGGAAGGGGGTGGGGAGGACTAGTAGTTTGTCCTCTGAAGTCTGGGGTGATGGAGTTGCAAGGAAAAGAATGTTGGGAAAGATACATTCTGGAAATAAAGTATTAGAACAATCTGCTATCCCTTTATCACGTCAGCAATCTCACTCCCCACTCTTGTGCAGAATCAGACTGAGCTCCAAGACAGCTGAAGCATTCAGAGAGGGCTGCTCCCCCATCCTCCCACTCCAGGCTCCCTCCCCAGGGCAAGCTCCTTGGCGTCATGCGCCCCTGAAGCCATCACCCCTGGGACCAGGCACAAGCCTGTGCACAGCCTCAGGTCCTTCTTTTCACCTTGGCAGCACGCACCTGGATTGTGTGTTCCAGGCGCCATGCACGTGGAGAGGAACGGCTGTGACAATGAGGAAGGTCCAGCTTGCCTTCCCCTCTCTCCTTCCCCCTGGGGCAGATCCATCTGTCAAGCTGCAGAATTAGTGCTTGCCCACTTCCCAATCCAGAGCTGCATTCGCCAGGCAGGACCTCCTGTCTGGAGTTATGAATACCTTCAGTGCCACCCCAGAATATTTACAACACACCTCTGCCACCCCACTCCAACCCTACACCACTCACCCCTTATGAGGATGGGGGAGGAAGCGGAGAAGGGGGAGGAGGGAGGAACAATCAGGGGCAGTTTGTGTGAACAAAGCCGGCTGCAGCAGACAGCAGAATCCTTCCTGCCAGGGAGAAGCGGCTGCCTTCCCCACTGATAACTTAATGACTCTGGCACATTTTCATCAGCCCAACTTGGAGCACGCAGTGGGTATCTGAGCCAGTGGTTTCCGAGAGCCTGAAAGCAGCGACTGAAAGCAATTACAGGATGAGCGTCCAAGAGACAAAGTCTGGACCTTGGGAGTCACCGGGCCACATCTCTTTCCCAGCTCTGCCCTGTGGCACTTACACACAGCCCTGAGGACACCACTTCCCTTTCTCTGCAGCTTGACTTCCTCTTCTGTAAAATCGACCCAGCAGTGCCTGTCACCTGCTGATGCCTCCAAGGCATCATACTTACAGACTATCAGGCAGGCACACATTCTCACACTGAATCTCACAACAGCTCAGGAGGTAGGGATTATCATCCCATTTTACAGAGAAGGAAACTGAGTCTGGGGGGCATTGAAACAATTCACTAAATGGCAGAGTCGGAATTTGAACTCAGGTCTGTCTGACTTCGAAACACACAGAATCAAAGACGTGCTAGTCATTCTCCATTCACAACCCCTCCCAGTGCCTGGAGCTGACCTCGATGGCCTCTTGCCCTCTGCTTCCGGTGGAGTTTGGCCATCGGGAGGCACTGGCAGGAGGACGGAGGGTGAGAAGAGAGGAGGTGGGGATCTGTGCCCTGCCCACCCCACTCGGGCTACCCTCCCTCCCAGATCCAGCTACCCCTGGGAGCCAATGTCCTCCCTGCTCCTTGGAACTCAGGATGGGGAGGGCTCCCCCTCTCCCTTGTTGCTACCTTTATCCTGCCCACACCTCCACAATCACTCTGACATCAAATTCTCTGCCATTCAGCCCATCTAAGGTTGAAACTTATGTCCTGCTGGAGCCAAGACAAATACAAACAAGGGCCATTTTGACAAGAGAATCATAGCCTACCAGACCGGTTCAGATGTTTGGGGACCTCCACACCTTCCTGAAAACCCTCGGTCTTCTCTCTGCAGAACCATCAAGGTGGGTGGAGGACCGTCTACACCAATCCCCCGGGTGGGAGGAAGCCCCAAGTGAGAAAAGTCCTGCTGTGAATGAGCTTGGGACAAAACCCAGGGAACACTGCAAAAGGCCACTAGCTCAGACCTGTGTACTCAGGGTAGGGTGTTATCCCTACGACTATGTTAAATGCCTAGAAGAGCCAGTGATGGCTCCACAAAGCTCAAGCGATAAAAGTGGTGGCTTCACAGATGGCCCAGGTCCTGCAACATTTAGGCACCAAAAGCTCCTCTTGGACAAGCACAGGTGGGCTTCCCTCCCCACCCCTTCCCGAGCCAGAGGCCAGCAGCGCGGGTGGCCTTCTGCAGACCTGGCGTCTGGCCCTGGCTCTGATACTAACCCACCGTGCATCCTTAGACAAATCCCACAGCTTTCTGGACTTGGTTTCCCTATTTGTAACATATGGCAGTTGCATCAGACCATCTCTAAGTCTTTCCATTCTAACACTGCACAACGCTTTGTTTCTCTGGGTCCTCTGAGGACTGTGTGTCTCCTGAAGCAATTATTCCCTCAACTGTGACAGAAAAATGCTGTAGATTCCCAGCCACAGAATCCACCCAGGGGCTGCCTACACCCTTCTCCCCACCCCACCAAGCCAGGTAGGCAGATGCCCTTCTGTGGCTTCATGCCTTCTTCCAGGCCACCCTTGATGCTTATTTTAAGCTGAGTTCTTCTGGACAGAAACACAGGGGCTGGAGTAGGGGTGGGGTGTAATATCCTGATTTTTCAAAGCCACATTCCTCAGGGTCTGGCACTGACCCATATATTAGGAGTGAGCCCAGAGCCAGGATCTATCAAATGCCTGTGATCCACAAGTCCCGTGTCTTCATCAAGGGAGGGCATTCTGCATATTGTAGGAATTTACTGTATGTGCACGTGGCTACATGTTTTTTTAAAAAAAAAAACAGGAAGAACGGAGATAGGCAACAAGGTTTCATTTCAAAATACTCTATAACCTGATTCTGGATCCCCCGCAGAGAAATGCAGAAACTTCCAAAACCAAAGCATTAAATGTGTTAGCAGAACTCTTTCCTGCTCTGTTGAGAAGCAGGGTAACATGATTCTGGTGAACTCTGGGGTCAGTTGTCCTACGTCAGCTAATTGGTTGTGTGACCTTG
The DNA here is from genome assembly GCF_964374135.1 of Grampus griseus. Lineage (NCBI taxonomy): Eukaryota > Metazoa > Chordata > Mammalia > Artiodactyla > Delphinidae > Grampus > Grampus griseus. The sequence continues at coordinate 29,648,430 of NC_139018.1, read as the reverse complement.
GGCAAGTTACTCCAAACCTCAGTTTCCTCGTCTGTAAAATGGGGATAATAATAGTTTTAAACCTCATGTGGGTATTGTGAGAACTGAATGGGTCCATCCTTGTAAAGTACTTAGCACATTGCCTGGCACGCAACAAATGTTCAACAAACAGTAGCTCTTTCTGATCGTTCAGTTCACTCTCAGAATGCTTCCCTGATCTCTGACAATGCCAGCAGCCAGGGCACAAAACACCACTGGGGACCCACATGTGAAATAAATACCCTTTCTTGAATTAGTAGGAAAAAAAAATATTTATTCAGCATATTTATGAACCAGGCAGTGAACTAATTATTTTTACACACGGTCTCATTTCACCCTCTTGAAAACCCTCTAAGGTCAATCTTATTGCCCTCACTTGACAGAAAAAGAAACTGAGGCTCAGAGAGGTTTTTGTGATTTGTCCTAGGTTGTGGCTAGGGAGTGTTGTAGCAAAGACTCAAATCCTGGGCTTCTGATTCGAGAGCCATCTTCTTCGGGCCACCACCCCTTATAGACATGGTGTCCTTGATTCCTTATTCTAGTGAAATCATACATTAGCATGTCCTTAATTCACTTAAAGAGTCAAATATCATTCTTCTTTTAATCTTCATGGAAAATAATTTAAATAATAAATATTACTGTCAACATTTCTAGAGAAGGTAAACAGAGAAAGGCAAAAAAATCAGATGCAATATCATAAAGTATAGTAGCCTCCAAACATTTGGGAATCTGGCCAGCGTGCTCTCTTTGGGGATCTCGGGGTGAATATCTGACATAAACGCTCCTTCAGATCCTTGATTTGTGAGTCCTGACCTACCAAGTGCGTCTCAATGACCCTTACCTGAAGCAGGCCCCCATCCACCTGCGACATCGGTATAAGATCCCCACGAACTTTGGGGAAACAAACGTATACTAGCATATTTTAGACATTTCTGCCTGGATGTCCTGCCATGTCCACAAAGCCATATGTCAAAGTTTCATCACTTCCCCAAATTACCTCCTCCTCCTCTAGAATATTCCAGTTAAGCCTCCCTCATGTCTCCATTACTCAAGCTCAAGACTTGAAGAGTCACTGTTGCCACCTCCCTCTCTCTTGTACCCCACATCCTGTCTGTCCTCTGCCAGCTTCTGTGGATTTTTCTTTCATAAAGTCTTGCTTGTTTGCCCCCTCCATTGTGTTCCTGCTCTCACCACTGTCCAGACTTCATGTCTTCTCCTTCCTGACTGGAAAAGGCTCCTCTTAGCCACAGGCTTCAGGCTCTCTCCCCTGAACACCTAATCCTCGAGATTAACCATTCCAGAGACGTCTCCAGGATCATCCATGATTCACCATTGACTATACGGGCCAAACTCTAAGCAGCTCAGTCTAATGTCCAGCTCTGTGCCCCTCAATCTCCCTACCCAAACACTCTGCTTCAGCGACGCTGGTCTATCTTCTGTCCTGGTATGTGCATCCCACATTCAACATTTTGGGAGCAGCCACTGTGCTGGGTCTGGGATGCAAGTTGAATATGACACAGTCTCTGCCCTCAGAAGGCTCACAGTCTAGCTTGAAGAATGGACAAATAGACAAACTGTTATCATACTGTGTGAGAGGTAGCCTATGCAGAGTTATGTACAAGGTAAGGTAGATTCCAGGAAGAGATGAGTGACGGGTGGGGGGATAGGGAGATTGCAGGGCAGACAGAGAGAGATTGCTAACTGGGATCAAGTCCTGGATCTGCCACTTATTCACTGGGTGACCTCAGGAAAGTTAATTAACCCCTTTTCTCCACAGAATCCTTATCTGTAGGATGGAGATGATCATGCCATCTATCTCCTGGTATTTTTCAAGGATTAAAGAATTAATATAGACGAAACCTAACATTCCAGGCCCATATTATAAATCAACAAACTTTTGCCATTACTATTATTACCTCCGGCTGATTCCCACATACCCCTCCTTCCCTGGAGACGTCCGTCAATTCAATACACCCTCACTGAGGACCTGCTTGGCATCCTAGGGAAGCACCCTCTGACATACCGGTCCCCAGCCCCAGACCACTCCCTCCCCTGGATTCCTGCAGTGCTCACTGCCTACTCAATGAAAACTGCTTGTGTTATCTCCTCCTGGGATATCAGCCTTATCTTGCCAACTACATTGGTGACAGAGGAAATAAGGAAAAGGCAAAGGTTGAAGAAACAATCATTAAGCACATACCATGTGCAAACATTTTAATATATATTATCACATGTAGCTTTCCTAACCGTGTACATCCCCACTCCACACCTCGGGACAATGGACACTCCCAGCAGCAAGACAATTTTCTCGAAAAATTCTGGATAACAAGCTAACAAGTGGCAGGGCCACAATCTGACCTCAGGCTTCTCACTCCAAAGTCAGTGCACCTTCTTTGTGCAGCTCTTGCTAACCCACTTCCCTGACCCCCCACCAGGACTTGAAATAAGAGAAATCAAAGGCTATGCACCAGGCACTTTGACCTCACAGTTCTGCTTCTAGGAAATAAAAGCATTATGCAAACATATAGCTGCAATATTGTTTTTAATAGTGAACAAATTTTAAACTGTCTAAACATCCAACAAGTGGAACAATGGTTGAGCAAACTGGGGCATGGCCATATCATGGAACACCATATAGCCTTAAAATGTTGTCATAAAAATGTCCTTATTGACATGGAAGGATGGTCCTCATGTGTTGTTGAGTGGGGGGGGGGGGGTTAAAGTGGTATGTATCATTTATTGGGGGGAGGGTATAGTAGACAGAGACAGCGAGAACCCTAAACTAGGATACAACAAAACAAAGTGGAAATTACCTCTGAAGAGTAAGATTATGGGTGATTTTTATTTTTCCCTTTATGCTTATCTGTAATTTCTGATTTTTCTGCAATGAACGTATACTGTTTCTGACTGGATAAGAAAGTAATTCAAGAGGGTGTACACATAGGTATAAAACAAACTTACGATTACCAAAGGGGAAGGGGGGAGGGATAAATTAGGAGTATGGGATTAACAGATACATACTAGCATATATAAAATAGATAAACAACAAGGATTTACTGTATGGCACAGGGAACTATATTCAGTATGTTGTAATAACGTATAATGGAAAACAGTTGAAAAAAAGAACAATATATATATAACTGAGTCACTTTGCTGTACCTCTGAAACTAACACAATACTGTAAATTAACTATACTTCAATTCAATAAATAAATAAAAGAGGGTGTGAGTTACAGCCCAGAAAAGGCAAACCTAGGTTTGGTGGTCAATGGGCAAGGTTCTTGAGAGAGCTAGAGGGTATGAGGGCATGAATGAGAAATTTCAGCCTCTCCCCAGCCCTGTCTCCTACCAGCCCTGCTGCGGCAACCTGCAACCTGTGTCCATGAAGCGAGGACATTTAAATATTTAAACAGACCCAGCTTTGCAGGGACAAATGCACTCAGTCTCCAGGGATCAATCCCATGCCACAGGCCCTGCTCCACAAATCAAGTTTCTGGGGCACGGAGCCTTTCCCACCCCTCCCCCACCGCACCCCACGCAAGAACCTGCAAGATAATAGCGGCAACAACTGAGGGATGAGGCCGGCTTCCCTTCAGCGGCAAGGGCGGCCAGCCTGAAGGCCGCGTTATTGGCTTTTACCACTGCAGCTTGAAGCGAAAAGCACGTGAGCCTTAGAGAATGGGGGACCTTAATGCCCTCAAAATTTTTTTTAAATAAGACTGCAGTAGTCATCTGATTCTTCCTGGGCACTCAGGTATGGGGGAAACCGGAGTGATTTTAAGGAGGCTGAGGTCAAGCGGAGTTTCTAGAATGCCTTGGGAGCAACTGTGCCTGCCCCATGCGCCAATCCAGGCTGCTCTCGGCCCCGCGGGGTGGTCTCCTGATATCCCACGGCCCAGCGTCCTATCTCTCAGGAAAAGAGCCTCATTGTTAAGCTGAGAAGAACGGAGCCCATGGCGTGGGGGAGACGGCTGACTGAGGAGCTCTAGAGACTCAAGGAAGGAGCTCCCCATCATTGAGAAGTGCCATAGCCACTGAGGGGTGGAACCAAGACGACACCCCCAGACCCTGCTTCTTGCCCCATACATTCTCCCTGGGGTATACACCACCCAGAAGAGCAGGGAGGAACCCAGACCCTGTCCTGACACTGCCCCAACTGGACAGAGTTACACCCCACCAGATTTCTAGAAGGGAGGAAACACTGTGAAGTCACAGGCCACACGATCGAAAATACACGTCTGTGGGATGAGGGTGGTAGAGGACAAAATTCTTGCTGATGTGGAGGCTGAGTTGAAAGGGATCACTCCTGATGTGTGAATACCTGACATGACTCAGAGGTGAGTCAAGTTCCCAGGAGGGCTTCAATCACGTCTGTTTGCCTTTTGTCACTAAGCTACCCTAATGACCCAGTTAGGGGTGGGAGGCAGAGTGATTTTAATAGATTTAAATTTAAAAGGCTCAAAATTATGTAAACTATTCCATTCCACTTCAGCTATAATTACTGCCTGACTCCAGCTTACCAACCTGACACCTGGAAGCCGTCTGTCAACAGTAGCCAGGGCTTCACCTCATAAATAAAAAATAAAAATAATGAGCAAGCGCTCATTCATTCACAGTTACAGCATGTTTTTCCTCAGCTCTTAGGACAGCCAAACTCCATACTGGTTTGGAGGAGGGCACATGTAGCCAGATGTTTGTGCAGAGATGTGCTGGGGTGTATCAGCTCTGGAGTTGGAGAAATGAGGATTCATATCCCTGCTTTAGCATTAACCGGCTGTGTGATCTTGGACAAGTCCCCTCACCCCTCTAAGCCTGTTTCTTCTGCCTAAAGTGAGGTCAATTGTCCCTGCCTCTCAAGGTTAGTGTGGGGATTTACAGAAATAATGCACATAAAATGCTTAGCACAGTGCTCTGCACACGTAAGTACCCATTAGCAGGGGTTATCACCGTAATCAGAAAAAGCTGGGAGCAAAAGACAAGTGTTGGCAAGGATGTGGGGAAGTTGGAGCCCTCGTGCGCTGCTGGTGGGAATGCTAAATGATGCAGCAGCTATGGAGAGCAGTATGGAGGCGCCTCAAAGAATTAAGAATAGAGCTACCATCTGATCCAGCAATCCCACATCTGGGTATTTATCCAAAAGAGTTGAAATCAAGATCTCAAAGAGATATTAACACTCCTATATTCATTGCAGCGGTATTCCCACTAGCCAAGACGTGGAAACAATCTAAATGCCCATCAATGAATGAATGGATAAAGAAAATGTGGTATACACATACAACGGAATATTAGTCATCCTTTAAAAGGAATACTGCATTATTCAATACGCAATCACACGGATGAACCTCAAGAATACTATGCTAAGTGAGAGAAGCCAGTCCTAGAAAGACAAATACTGCGTGAGTCCACCTATATGAGTTCTCTAAAGTAGACAAATTCAAAGCATCGAAGACTGGAATGGTGGTTGTCAGGGGCTGGTGGGGAGGGGGTGATAGGAAATCGCTAACCAACAAGCATAAAGTTTCCATCAAGCAAGATGAGCAACCTCTAGATATCTTCTGTACAACAATGTACCCCTACTGAACAACATATATTGTGCACTTAAAAATTTAAGAGGGTAGGTCTCAGGTTAAGTGTTCTTTCTACAATGTAATTAAATTTAATTTTTTTTAAAGAAAAAATTGGGAAAGGAAAAAAAAAAACTTCACAAATCACTTCCATTGTGCCCCGCAGAAGGGCAAATGGGTGCTTTGTTCCTCCCTAAATGGCTGAAGCTTAGAGACAAAATGTTCTCCTTCTCCCTGAACATCACCCCATCACCACCATCTTCTTTCCTATGATGCTCCTTGAACAAAGAAAATAGAAAAGTGAGTCTCTCATCAAGAGTCTTCCCCAGTGATGCTAACAGAAAATCCAGAGCTGGGAACAGTTAGGAAGAGAAATGGCAAACTCTTGAAATTATTTTCAAAATATCTCAGTAGCCCAAACCCAAGGATTTCTTTCATATGTCTATCCCCAGTTATCATCTCACCTATAAAAGGGAGTTAATTACATTATTGGGATTTAAAGCCATTAAGTAAACTAAAGTCAAGTACTGGGTTGCTGAATTTTATTTCGGACTACTGAGTTTTATATCAATGTTGAAAGAACAGGAAAGGAAAGATTCTAAAGAGACCAACTAAAACAGCAATGCAAGCTGGTGGCACTCTGCCTGGAGAATTCCTGGAGATTCCAGAACTTCCAGATGCAAAAAACAGGGAATAATAAAAGGGCTGATCAGTCAGAGGCCAGAAGTTTTCGAATTTGAATGCGGTAGACCAGTCATTCTCAAAAATCAGTATTCATAATTATCGCCTGAGAAGCTCTCAAAAATGCAGACTCCTAGGCCTACTCCCAGTGATTCTGACGTAGGAGCTCTGGTGTGAGGCCCAAGAATCCACATTTTAATAAACATCTCGGTTGTCTCTGCACAGGTGGTCCAGGTCCACACTTTGACCAGCACCAACAGCCTTTCCTACAAAGTCACATGTAGGTGCTTTGCTGTAGGGAATGAACACTTTCCCTTTGGCAAGAGGTTGAAAGGGAAGAAACAGAACTTTAATCCTGAAGCTGGGTAAACTTTCAGGACAATTAATAGAGATTGGTTACTTGCTGGAAATGAAGTATCCATCTACACACACCATGGATTGGGTAAAAAATAAATTATGTTCAGATGGTTTTAATATTTCTCTGAGATGGAATAAATTCAAGGGCTGAGTGAAAGGTAACAAGCAAACTATCTATCACCTGAAGTTAGCAGCTAAGATAATATTTCAACCACCCACCTTGAAAGGGAAGCTTGGACCGAGAACAGAGCAGGACAACTATATAGGAATATACACCAGGAATGGTTAAATACAATCACATCTGAAAAATAGCTACAACTACTCCACAGAAACCTGGAAAGAGGTGGTGGGGTCCAAGGTGGCCTCATATTTTCATAAATAACTCGAAAGATGGAGTGGAGATTATGCAAATCAATCCATAGACAATACAAAAATGGCAGGGATTGTGAATCTGTGGTGAATGAAATTTAACTACTGGGCAATGTCTTTAAATTTGCCTTTATTGAATCTTGCATATTGAAGTCACATATTATTGTATCTCTTTATGGAGACTCAATAGGGCCAAATGCAGAGTGATTTATGGAAGCAGGAATAATCAAATGTAGAAGTAGAAAAGAGCACACACCTGGAGAGGCATTGGCCCGGGGGTCAGGACAGGCACCGGGTGGGAAGTGTTTGAGATGGTACACAGTGCAGTGGGGTGGCCAATTACTTCTATTCTCTACAGACGTGGGTGGTGTTAAAAGCCCACGTGTAAAATAAACAAGGAAATGTGTCTGTTACTCTTTGAACCACTTGGCCTGGGTGCTACTTCCAATGAAAGTGCTGAGCTTAAATTAAACCTGGAAGAGAATTCTGAGCTGGCCATTGAAGAAATTATGGGATGCATCCCTAGGTAAACCAAGAATACAAGGGGATGTTATGAGGGCCTCCAGCATAGACGAAATCCTGAAGGTGCCTATTTGTTGGGAAAAGATGCACAAAAGCTAAGCGGGCCTGTAGGAGAGAAAAATTTCAGCTCCTATTAAGGAAAAAACAATCATTCAAAGCACAGTTGGAATCATGGAAGAAAGGGCAGCTTATGGTAACACCATCCCTGGGGACATTCAAGGAGTTGACGAGAGACCTCTCTACTTAGGATGCATTAGAGATTATTAAAAGCATTCCTTGCTCAGCTGGGGGGTGGGGGTGGGAGGTGGGCCTTGTGACCTCTCCAAAGGTCATTCGTATCCCAAAGGATCACATGTCTGAAGGGCACCAGATAAAAATAAAGTCTATTAATCACTGAGCTGCCACACAATTTCCTAAGAGAGCCAGGATAGAGACGGGCGTTCCACGGTGGACCTTGTCCCGCCGAGGGAGGAAAAAGCAGGCAGCGCCTGTGCAGGCAGAGCCAAGACATCAGCCCCTGAGACTTCCAGAAAGCTGCCACCAGGCCTGCAATCAGGCCTCCCAAGCTCCACAGGGTAAACAGGAGGAGACACAGAGCCCGTGGGGAGGGGAACAGGAAACAGCACATGGCACTGAGAGCCCTAAACAAAGCCGCAGGAGCCCGGGGGCGAGGGGGTGAGCCAGGCCAGACAGGGACACCCACAAGGGCGCTGCGTGGATTTAATACTAAGGAGGCAAAGGCAGGGAAGACAGGAACTGAGGGGAGGGTGGAGAAGGGCACATGGGTGTGTCTGGGATTATTTCTGGCTGAGAACCCAATGAAAGCTGGAGAGAGAGCGTGAAAGGTAATCCCACTACCTGCGGTAGCAGAAAATCACCTAAGAAAATACAGCTTTTTGAAAGAGGAATGCAGTGGCAATGCCCCAGTTCCAAAGCAGCTCTTGGCCTTCTTGATAGCTGGGCTGCTCTGGCCAGACACAGCTGGAAAGCCTGCCCCCTGGGGGTCTGAAGGACCCTTCCCAGCCCAGAATCAGTCTTCCGAGGGCTAGCATGCTTGGGCTTTTATACATCAGAACAAAACTGAACCCCATCCAGGAAGCAAGACCCAGGCGGAAGCAGGCACCTCCTGGTATTGCTGAGAGACATCAGACCCATGCCCTGCTCCCTCCTCATGCTGAACCGGCCTCGGCTTGGGATGGAGATGTTACCTGCAGGAGTCGTCTCAGGAATGTCATCTGCACGGTGTATTAAGCAGCCAAGTGGGGGTCATGGAGTTTGAGTTCTTCTAGCAAAAGGTTCTCCAACCAGCTGTCACCCCACCGGGCACAGAACAACTTTTTGAAATCAAAAGAGGCCAGTGAAGAGGGAGGAAAAGGGCACCACCCCCGATGTACTCCCTGTGCCCCATCTTCCCCTGGGTCTCTCCCACTTTCACAGAGACTGCAGACACTGGCAAGACGGGCAGGACGCCCGAGGAACCACTGTGCCCGGGGCCCTGCCTCAGCGGTCCCGCTGCCATCCTCACTGCAGCCCCTTCTCGCCCACGGTGGAGCTCTGCTTCCTCAGAGAGAAGAAGGTGGGAAGGGAAGATGGTCAGGGAGAGGTGTTTCGAGGGCTGCCCTTGCCATGGAGCGAGCAGATGGCACCCGATATGGTGAGAAGATAACTAGGGAAAGGATTTTTTTTTTTTTTTTGGCTGCACCACACGGCATGCGGGATCTTAGTTCCCCGACCAGGGATTGAACCCAGGCCCCCTGCCGTGGAAGCGTGGAGTCTTAACCACTGGACCACCAGGGAAGTCCCTAAGGCAAAGCTTTTAAATCCACCCCCCGCCCCCGGGTCTTCCCTGGTGGCGCAGTGGTTGAAAGTCCGCCTGCCGAGGCAGGGGACACGGGCTCGTGCCGCGGTCCGGGAAGATCCCACATGCCGCGGAGCGGCTGGGCCCGTGAGCCATGGATGCTGAGTCTGCGCGTCCGGAGCCTGTGCTCCGCAACGGGAGAGGCCACAACAGTGAGAGGCCCACGTACCGCAAAAAAAAAAAAAAAAAAAAAATCCACCCCCCAGTGCTCTGATAGGTGAGAAAGCCAAAAGCTCTCTCAAGCTGACAGCAATCCCTCGGAAAGCTGCAGGTCCCTGGAGGTCCACCCGCTGCCACCGCCCCCGCTGCTCTGCCCCTTGGCCCCTCCCCATCTCTGTCTGCAGACCCTAAACCCAGGAGCCAGGCAGTCGCTTGTCCAAAGATGTTTCAGAAGCAAGCAAGAGAAGCTGGAGATGGATCGAGGGCCATTTATTAAACTAAGTCGTGGTCAGAGAAAGATTCATAACCTGCCCCACCTAGGACAGGAGAGCGAGAAAGAGAAAGGAAGTTAAAGGGAAACAAATGAAAAGCCACAGGAGCCAAGTACCTTTGTTGGAGGATTTTGAGTTATGCTTTTGTTTGAATTCTCTGAAACAGAGAAAGAAATAGAGGATGAACCTTAAGGAGACAGAGAGTGAAAGAGAGAGAGCCGGAGGAAAGCCACGAAGGAGGGCGCTGCAGGGAGAGGAGCACAGGGCGGGGAGGCCTCCGGGCTTGCTTCTCCTTCCTGCAAGCAACACCAGGGCCTGGTGCAGCAACGAGGGCAGGTCAGGGCGTGACTGCGGTGAGGCAGCAGCAGGCAGGCCTGAGAGCAGAAGCCAGCGAGCCTGAGGCTGGGGCGGCACAGGAAGCATGGGGCTGGGGCAGGAAGGCGGCGTCTGCCATACTCACTATCACAGACGTAAGGTTTGTCGTGGTCTTCCTGAGAGGCGGCGTCGTGCCTCCTTCTGCCACCTGTAGAGCCGCGGGCCTGGGGAGACATGGGAATATTGGGATGCTTGTTATGCTGACAATCACTACGGTTCCTGAGCACGTTTTCTGTGAGGCCCTGAGCGCTTCACCCATATCTCCTCATTCAACTTTATACTACATTTGTAGTCTCTCATATACCAACCCCACTTTACAGGCCAGGAAACTGAGGCCCAGAGACACTAGGTAACCTACCCAAATCACTCAGCTACTCAGCCGTATCACTTCATTGAATCCTCACAACTCCGAGAAGCAGGTGCTACTATTATCTCCATTTTGCAGATTTAGGAGACTGAGGCAACAGAGGGATTAGTAGCTTCCCCAAGGTCACTTGCTCATTAAGTGCAGAGCCAGGAGGCAAACTCAGGACAGTCTGACTGCAAAGCCTTGAGCAGTCAGAATTCCCATCCTCTACTGTTGCCCCTAGGATCTCTTCCTCCAACTCCTTAGCCAGCTTCGCTGAAACCACATGTGGGTGCCAACCCAGCTCCCCTCAGCTGCCCAGATAATGGGCGAATTAGAGCAAGTAGCGTACATGCAGCTATCACCCCAGACTCCTGTGTTCACACTCCCCTCCAGCTCAAGTCTCTCAAGAGGCAGCCAGGGCTTCCCTGGTGGCGCAGTGGTTAAGATTCCACCTGCCAACGCGGGGGACACGGTTCGAGCACTGGTCCGGGAAGATCCCACGTGCCTCGGAGCAGCTAAGCCCGTGAGCCACAACTACTGAGCCCGCATGCCTAGAGCCCATGCTCCGCAACAAGAGAAGCCACCGCAGTGAGAAGTCCAGGCACCGCAACGAAGAGTAGCCCCCACTCGCCGCAACTAGAGAAAGCCTGCGTGCAGCAACAAAGACCCAACACAGCCAAAAATAAAATAAATAAAATAAATTTTTTAAAAAGATGAGATAGACCAGAAAATGCTTTAAAAAAAAAAAAGAGGCAGCCAGGCCTAGCATCGGGGCGTGAGCTCCCCTCCCCCCTGCTCAGCCTACTCCATAGGGCAAGCTTCTGCTGAGGCCCCCCTGTGTGGTCTGCCTCGGGGCTCCAGCCAGTGGCAAGAGCCCTTGACACCTCACACTCTCCTGGGGCTGGACTCTTGAGACCCCCACCCTGTGTGCATCTCCACCAGCATCATCCGGGGTGAGGGTGGGATGGGCTCTACCTCCAAGGATAGACAAGAGCAGCCAGAGAGGGAGCTGGCGGCTGGGCAGCCCCAGGACAGTGGCTACAAGAACATGGCAAGGTTTATTTTTAGACCTTTGTAAGTCCCACACCGGTCACATGGGTAGCACCCTAGCCTCCTCCAGGTCATTCTCTGGTAATGAGTAGCAGTAAACTCCCAACCAAGGAAAGGGCCTGCTGGGGTCTTTGGGGACAGAGAAGAAGGTGCAGCAGATGAGAAATAAAACATGGCAACACCTGGTGTGCAGGGAAAATGGGGCAGTCCCAGGGGCCTGGTCTGGAAAAGTGACCCCCGAGGGGACTTCATGGTCAAAAGGCCTTGAGTTGCTCACACACACACACACACACACACACACACACACACACACACACACACACAGTTTCCCTGGGGATGTCACAGTGGAAAGGCCTGTACCCCAGCCCTACGGGGCTCACACTCTCCCCAAACACACACCCTTCACAATCAACACCACCTGCCAAGCTACCAAGGCCACCACCTCCTCGGCTGTCTCTTTCCAAAACAAATTACAAAGTTCCACCTCCCTCCTTCCCTCCCCTCCAGGGCACTTCCCCTCCTAGCCTCCCCGCCCCCCACCCCTGCACACGCACCAGCCCGCAGTCCCCTCCCCTCGCCCTCATTACTCAGAGTTGACCCCAAGAGGGAGCTGGGCGGCACTGGCAGTCACCCCGAGGCACTGACAGGCCTCCCCGCCTGCCCACGTTGAGGGTGGTCACCCTCAGCTGCCCGCGCCCCCCCCCCAGCCCCCCTTGGAGAAGCCGGGGACAGTTTGACGTGTGCCGCCCGCAGCCCTGTCACAGGCGCCTGGGAGCAGGTGAAAGCAAGTCAAGCAGAATGACAGAGGCAACAGCAGACTCAGGGAGGAGGTTCTGGGAGACTAAAAATACCACCCAGGAGAAGAGGAGGAGAGCTGGAACTGGGAGCAGCCAGCAGGAAGCGGGGGCCCTGCTGAGAGCCAGGGTTTAATTGCGCTCTGCAGGGCTGCTGGCAGGGTGGCTGCTGCTCCCGCTTTCTCCCTGCACCTCAGTTTCCCCAACTGCAAAATGGGGATTGTGGCTATAGGGCATTGAGGGGACAGGCAAGGGACGCCTCCTGTGGTTGGAGCACACTTCTAGTCTCCTGGAATGTTTCAAGCTTGGAAACTCGGAATCCTACTTGTCTTGCTCAAATGTCACCTCCTCAGAGAAGCCCTCCTGACCAATGCATGTTCACTCATCCCCTCCATCGGTCTCTTACCCCTACCCTGCTTCATGTCATAGCACATAGCATTGTCTGACATTATATGTGTGTTGGTGTACTTGTTGGTTTTCCATCTCCCCCACATAAGGGTGGAAAACGTCTATTTGGGTGACCATTATACTTGGAACCTGGCACAGGGCCAGTCACCCAAGCAGCACTTAATAAATGTTTGCTGCATAAATGAATCAATCCACCAGTCGGCTGGTCAGTGAGTTAATCATCTTTGGTTCTTCTTCTTCATTCTCTGTATCCAAGTGCTATTGTGTCTTCCTTCAAAAGCCATCTTAGGCTTTGCATTTCCCTTCTATTCCACATCTTAATCCAGGAGCTCATCAATTAACCCCTGAACTGCTCAAAGAACCCGCCAGCTGGGGTTCTACCTCTGCGTTGCCCTACCCGATCCATCCTGCATGAGTCTCAGACCAATTAGACAAAAGGAGTGAAGGACGGGAGCCCATGGTCATCCATTCGTTCACTGCCATCCAAAGCCCACTGACATATCCACTGACGACCTAGTGCCAGTCCTACTAGGATCACCTCATGCTGATGCTACGTCCAAGTCTTTGTTTTGATTGATCCCAGTCACGGATCAGCCTCTACTCTGCCCATCCACATCTGCTCCATGCTTTAGCCTTGCTAACATGCCACACCTCCAAGAATCTTCCTCTTGCCACACTGAGGAGTAAAGCATCAGCTTTAAAGTCAGACAGACATAGGTTTAAACACTAGCATGTGTTTTCAGACAAGTTACTTCTCTAAGCATTAGTTTTCTCAGCTGTAAAATGGGCATAGCAACATCTTTATTGCAGAGTTGTAGTGCTAATAAGGGGGTGTGAAACCACAGGGGACAGAACTAGGTCTACAGGAAGTACTCAATAAATTATTTCCCCTCCTTGCCCAGTTGATTGCTCTTTCCTCTGAACTGTTATTGCATTTGATAAGTGCACGGTCAGAAGCCTGCTGCTTTCTGATTGTATCATGACTATTAGCATTTTCTCCTCAATTTAATTCCAAGGTCCTCGAGGGCAAAGATGGCACTTCGTACTTTATTATGAACCCGTGACATTCAGCACTACGCTGGGCACACGGCATCCAAAGCTCTTTCACATATATTAGCTCAGTTAATTCCTACAACACCATCTGAGTTTAACCAAGTAATATTATTCCCATTTGGCACTTGATGAAACAGGTTCTGAGAGGGTTCATGATTTGCCCATAGTCACAGAGCCACTAGAAGGCGGAGGCCCAGGTTTCCAGAATCTGTTACAGAAAACTTTGAAGCTGATGTCCAAAAGAAACCATCCTCCCTCTCTGAGAACTACTCACCCGACTCCACTCCTCCCCATTCCACCTCCCCATTCACACACTGGTGGGCCATGGCTGCCATGACTGCACCACACAGCCCTGCCCTACTGGCCGCCGTTGATTGGCTGGCTCAGGAATAGACATGTGACCCAAGCTGGGCCAACCAGATTCTACCCCCAAGGTACTCAGAATTGGGAAACAGTGACTCTAGTTAGTACAGGTCACTTGGGGGACCCATAAATTCAGGAACTATGGGGCCACGTGCACAGAGAAGCAGGAGAGGCAATCCTGCAAGAGAAGAATAAAGGAAGGAGAAGTAGAGGCCAGAGCTGCCTGGGTTCCTTACTCTTTCCCAATCCTAAATCCCCGCCACCTTCTTGTCCTTCCTGAATCTTCAAAAATTGCTCAAATATGGGACAATGGCTCAGCAGCTTTTCAAATACTTCCCACTTTTGCTTAAGCTTAAGTTGAGTTTCCTACAACTAGAAGACTCTCAACTCGGACAGGCTCAGTCCCGAGCAGAGAGCTAGTCGCTCTATATCTGTTGTTCTCAAATAGTGGTCAAGGGATCCTTGGAGGTCCCTGAGACCCTTTCAGGGAGTCTCCAGTGTCAAAACTATTTTTGTAATAGTACTAAAATGTCATTTGAAAGTTTTCACTCTCACAAGTGCACAGTGGAGTTTTCTAGCGGCTACATGACACAATGATGTCATCACTCTGTGTGCACGTGTATTCTTAAATTTAACATTTTTCCTGTTTTGATTTCTAATATGGGAAGTATCACTAGTTATAACCCACCAGAACAATAGCTTTTGGGGCTCTCAGTAATTTGTAAGTAAAGAATCCCTGAGACCAAAAAAAATTGAGAACCACTGCTCTACACTCTTGCCATCTAAAGTGAGGTGCTCAGACCAGCAGCACTGCCATCTCCTGGGATCTTGTTAACCAAGCAAGATCTCAGTCCCCACCCACCAAACCTACTGCATCAGAATTTGCAGCTGAACAAGATCACCAGGTGCTTTGTATGCACATTAAAGTTTGAAAGTACTGGACTACACCACAGTGCATCATAAACACTTACTGATGGGTAATACTCACATGGATGACTCACAGGAATTCCATGAACTTTAAAGAGCTTTGATTTGTTGGGCTAAAGTGACCACAGATACAATTATTCATTGTTGGGCCTCAGTTTCTCTCACCCCTCAGGGAATCTCCATTGTCAAGGTTCTGAGATTTGTTCCCTTTGCTTGCACCCTCCTAATAATATCTAGCCTTTATTAAGCACTCAAAATTGGCTGTGTACTATTACCCCAATTTTAATGATGAGGAAACTGAGACCCAGCCTACTTATTCAATTTGGTCAGGGTCACAGAGGTTACCTGAACCACCCAAAGTCTAGTAAGTGGTAGAGCTGGGATTTGAACTCACGGTTCAAACAAAGCAGAGACTGTTCTTGTCATCACTACCTTAGCCCTGACTTCCTCAATGAGCACACAGAGCACCTGGGAGTCCTGTTAAACTGCAGACTCTAATTCAGCCCACCTAGGGTGGAGTCTGGGGGGGATCTGCATTTCTAACAAGCTCCCAGGTGACACTGATGCTGCGGCCTAAGGGCCGCATACTGAGATGTACAGCCTCAGCCTCAGACCTCAGTCCCGACAACAGAAACGGAGTGACTGTCCTCCAGGAGCCAGTGGCAGCTTGAATACACCTTAAAGGGTAGCTTCCTTGAGCCTGTGGGTTAAGCAGCTCCATACCTTATTCCAGCACAGGTAGGCTCACCTGCACTTTCCAGGTCCTCCCACGGCTCCCACCATGGATGTCTACAATGTCACTGCACAATGGAGAGCCGTTTGACTGCCCCTTAGCCAGCCTCGGGTGGGCCCAGAGCTAGTCTAGGCCCCATCCAGCCCCCTCGCTGTGTTCAGGCCTTTGCTCAACTCCCATAAATCTGAAATATGACTTTCTGTTCTTTTTCCATCATTCAATCATTCATTCAACAAAATAGTCAGTGGTCACATGCTGGGCACTGGGCCACATGTGACCCAGTAGAAAAAGCACAGACCTGTGTTCAAGTCCTAGCTTCTTCCTTACTAGGTTGGATGTCCTTGAACAAGTTCCTTAACCTCTCTAGAAGTAATAATACCCACATATGGGAATGAAAGAAGCAGTGCTGTCCAAGAGAAATATAATGGGGGTCACGTGTCATTTTAAATTTTCCAGTAGCCACGTTTTTAAAAAAGAGTAAAAACAGAAACAGATGCAATTAATTTTAGTAATACATTTTATTTAATCCAATCTATCCAAAGTATTACCATTTCAATATGTCATCAGTATAAAAATATTAATGAAGTGTTCACCGTTCCTTTCCTACTATATCTTTGAAATATGGTGAATATTTTACACCTACACCACATTTCAATTTGAATTAGCAACATGTCAAGTGCTTGGTAGCCACCCACATGTGGCCAGTGGCTGCTGTAAAGAACAGTGCAGAAATAGAGAATGCAGTATAAAGGACCTATCGTCACTATCGATATCGTGTTTATGATATCGCTATCGACCTGTTGTGTTTATGATGCACTGTGGTGTAGTCCAGTAACGTAGCTCTTATTGTGAAGAGCTCATCACACTGCCTGATGTATAGGAAGTATACAGTAAGTACAAATGGCTGTTGCTGCTGCTTCTGCCGGTGTTCTTACAGAGAAGACACCCAATTCGTATTTGCCAACTACAAGTTCAACGCCTAGATTTCAGTTGGGAGTGGAGAAGATGTAAAGACGACCATTCTCCATCACCTACTCGAGTAAGTTTGGTTTGGGCTGAGACAAGGGTTGGAAGCAGGCCTGGAGGTACACAGCAACTGGAGTTCACAAAAGGCCCAGGAACTCCACATTCTAAAGCCTCCTTTAGAATGGAGTAAGATATCCATTATTTTGTAACCTCCCAAGAAGGCATGGGTCCAGGCAAGTTCATCAGGGGCCACTAAGATGATTAGGTGAAAAGGTGATGGGGCACTTTCTAAGGAGAGATCTGGCTGACAACACCCAAATCCACTGGTCATTTTTACCACCACTGAAAGCAGAACGAGTGGACAGCATACACCTCCAGATGTGAAGCCATAAGAAGCACACCTCACACCTAAGAGAGAGTCTAGCCTGACCAAAAAATACTTACACACACGCACAACTATCCCGAATCTAATCAGTCTCTCATCAGACCACCAGTTTTCAGGAGATAAAGAGGACTGAGGGACACGTTAAACACCACCAGTCTGCCACATCTAGAATATGAGAAATTCCACAAGACCAACCAGCCAAGTTCTTCAACAAATAAATGGCATGGAGAAAAAAAAAATATGTATGTGGTAGGGAGTAGCAAGGAAGAAGAATGTTATAGAATACAAGAGACCTAAGTTTCAAACAAACCAACTATAAAAAGGCATTTTTGAGAAAATCAGGGGGAAAGGATCAGGGACTGGATAGTAGATGTTAGAATCGTTATTTTTATTGGGTATGATAATGATACCTGTTAGAGATATACATTGAGGTATGTACGGGTTAAATGAAAAAATGTCTAGGGGCTTGCATTCAAATATTCCGCACACACACACAAACCCCACAAACATACAAACCAACCAAAAGTGAGAGTAAAGAAAAGATTAAACAAGAGTGTCAAAACATTGATCGTGGCTGAAGCTGAGTTGTGACTCTATAAGGTGTGCAGCATCAGAGGACCACCCTGTCCGGACTGAGAAATTCCAGCTCCTGTCCAAGTCGGAGCATCTCAGCTCAGCATGGGCACTGCTAGGCCCCTTGCACCAGTCACCTAGGAACTTGCTTATAATACAGCTCTCCAGGCCCTACCCCAGACTTCCTAAATCAGAACTCCCGGGAGTGGGTCCTGCAAATTTGCATTTCGATAGGCTCTTGTGGTGTTTCTGATGTGTACTCAGACGCAAGAACCACGGGAAGAGAGGCTTGCCATAATTCTCACTGGACCCAAGCTCAGAGGGCATCCAGGACTAGCCCCTAATCCACAGGAGGGGTAAGCATCCCGCCTAGAGCCTGAAGGAGCCAGACAGGCCTCAGAGAGTTAATTCTCCAGATGGGAAGCAGCAGTTCATCCCCGCAGGTCCCGCTGCATCTGGCTATTGTCAGATACTCCTGCAGAGCCCTGAAGGTAATCCCAGAAAACCCCTCTGGGCTTGAACATGAGGACTCTGGAGGACCACCCCGAATGCCAGAGAGCACCGCTCAGGTTTCGCTCCCTCCCCTTAAGAGTCACCCTCATACTTCTTTCCTTCCACCACGGATTTCCCCTCTGCCATTCCCCAGGCTTCTGGCCTTTTCTTGTCACATTCCAGGCCCACACGCCTCCAAAGCCCCCGCCACACTGGCTTGGGAACCATCAGCTGCGGCCCCCATGCTTTCCCAGTTTGCTCCCACTCTCTGCCTAGTGAAACGTACCCCAAAGCAGGTGTCCTGACCCTGTCATTCTGGGGCAGCCCCAGGGACAGGACACTTTCCGCCTTATTCTATGACTGAGGAATGGGGACAGCGGTCACATTCCCCTCATCCTCCACCTTCACCCACACCTCAACCTCCACCTTCCCCAGACCCTCACCATCCCCTCGGGGCACCGTCTGCCTCTTCTCTCCCTCTTGCCAGCTCTAAACTCTTGCAGGCTATCACCTGAGAACCAGAATTCTTCTGGAGGTTTCCTCTCTGGGTGTCCTGCAAGGAAGACCATGGATACACCCTCCATCTAGCTGCAGTGGGATTTTGAATCTAGGGACCAGTTGTTTGCCAGGCCCCGGCCTCCCTGATCTCTTTCCTCCCTTCACGGCTTACCCGTCCTCTGGTCCGATTCTTCCGCTTGGGAATATCTTCTTCTAAATCCTCTTCTTCATTTCCTTCTTCTACATTTTCATCATTTTCCAAAACCCTCTGAAATGACAAGAAAATAGAAGCGTTGAGAAATAAAATGCAAAGGAGAAAACCATCAGAGGGTAATTCGGAGGGTGTTCTGTTTTGGTGTGTTTTTTTTAACACAGTGAAGATGCTTCCATGGCTTGGGAAGCTAGGCCTCCAAAATGCTGGCCAGGAACTGGAGCTCTTGGCGGTACCAACTCTCTCTCCTGGGACCCGTCCAGCCAACTCCTCCTAGAACACCGACTTTTTCAACTCTTTTTGCCCAAGAAATGTTTTCTAAAAAGAGAATACTCTGGTAGGGGTACCCTTCTATGTGGGCCCAAGATGTCTGGTCAAAACTTACTTTCATGTAATTTTCCTTTTGTTCCTAAAGGGCCACCTCAAATATATGAAAATATGTTTCTCCTTTCCCTGGCATTCTGGAATCTTGCCCTGTTTGATGAAAGCAAGTAACTTCCTGTCCATCTGAACAGAATTTGACATGAATGTGTTATTCATAATCTTCCATTGTTATTTTTTTAAGAGTAATGGATTTTCGTTACAGCGCATTACTTGTAATGGAGCTTAAAGATCATAACTTTAATTCTCTCTCTCCAACAGCCCCGTGAGTCACACTGCAGCAGAGAATCCAATTTCCATTTTACAGGTAAATAAACTGAGGCTGAAAATAGTTTTGACTGCTCAAGATCAGATAGCAGAATCCATGACCAAAGCAAGGTCAGGTTCATCAGCTCAGAGTTTCCCATTTCTCTCTCAGCCCTTGTGTCTGAGAATTCCACGGCATATTGCAGTACTTCCTATAGGACCTGAGCACCTCACTTGCTTTGGCGTAGGGGAGGAAAGGGGAGGTAAGGTGCGTATCTCTAGGTTTAAGGGAGGGATGAGAGACTGTGGCAGAGGACCCAGCCCCCCAGAGTAGAAGTGGGATAAGGGGAAGGGGAGCCCATGGATTCCATGTCAGGAGCCCTGGGGGCTTCTTTATAAGCTCACTGTGTGACCTTGGGTGAGTCATCATTGCTTTGTGCCTCAGTTTCCCCAATTATAAAATAGGAACTCATTCATTCAATCAACAAACATTTGTCTAAGGCTGACTACATGGCAGGTACTGTGCTAGATAAGCCAAAAAATGGCTACAGTCCTGGCCCCAAGTGGACTCTACAGTCTAATGAAGGAAGGACAGATTCAATCAACATACATAACCATATAATTACAACTGCTATGAAAACAGTGACAGGCAAGTTCAAGGTGCTATGAGAGGTTGTTAGAAGGGACCTTTCCTAATCTGAGGTCAGGTAAGGCTTACCTGTGGAAGTGAACTAAGGAAGTTTAGATGTAAAGGATGGACAGAGACTAACCTTGGGAACAGGGACCAAAGGGAGGAGAGGAGGGAAAGTATTCTACTCAAAGGCAACAGCATGAGCAAACTCCCTGAAGCAGGGAGGGGAATATGGCTTGTCCAGAGAGCATGAAGAGGCCAATGTGACCAGAGCTCAGTGGCTCAGGAAGAGACTGGCCTAAGATGAAGCTAGAAAGGTGGGTGGGCACCAAGTTATACAGGACAACAGCATCCACCTATCCTTGCGGTAATAGTGTGACAATCACGCGAGCTATGAAAAGACTTAGAAAGTGGGACTTCCCTCGTGGCGCAGTAGTTAAGAATCCGCCTGCCAATGCAGGGGACATGAGCCTGGTCCAGGAAGATCCCACATGCCACAGAGCAACTAAGCCTGTGCGCCACAACTACTAAGCCTGCGCTCTAGAGCCCACGAGCCACAACTACTGAGCCCACGTGCCACAGCTACTGAAGCCCGTGCGCCCTACAGCCTGTGCTCTGCAAAAAGAAAAGCCACTGCAATGATAAGCCCGCACCCTGCAACAAAGAGTAGCCCCTGCTCACAGCAACTAGAGAAAGCCCATGCACAACAATGAAGACCCAACACAGACAAAAAATAAAAATTAATAAAATTGAAAAAGAAAAACCATTCATGCTGCTAAATAATTTTTTTAAAAAAGACTTAGAAAGCAGCATGCATGGTACTGACTTCTGGTATCACCATCACGGTTCCAGTGGCCTCCTGGACAATGCCCTGGGCCTGTCCTCAAAGCAGGAAGCCCAGGGGTGAGTTTCCAGTGACCTTCTCCCATTGCCTTCTTGTCAGAGAGTTCCATTCCCATCGCAGGGATCAGGATATTGCTAATCGCCAAATCCTCCCAAAGAACTCAAAATAGGTCTAGTAAATTCTTCTCTGGCTTCTCTACCAGGTTTATATGGGAAGCCATCAGCTGATAGCGCTTAGGCTCTCTGGATCAACCTTCGCCACCTAACAGAGAAGCAACGGCATCTGCCAGACACAACCTCTGGCCCACAGCTAGGAAACGCTGGCCCGGGTCCACAGCAAGTGTCCTAGCCTTCCTGCGCCTTGGCTTCCTGAACCGTAGGGGGGAACACTAGTGAGACAATGACAAGTCAGATGCTCTGCAGCCTTTGGTGAAAAGATGTAGCATAAATACAAGGTGTCGTTCTTACAACAACTGTTGCTGTTTGTGTAGCCATCTTGCAAACTCTCTGGGTGTTGAAGTCATTTAATCATGGTAAGTTCCAAGTGCCTCGAATTTAAAGATCATTGCCTCTGGCATCTCAGTGCAGTTCTGATGCCACTCTCATTTTTTATTATGAAGGTATTTAGTACCCACAGTATGGACTCTGGGTTGGAAGGTGAAAGCTGGGTTGGAAGGTGAAAGCTGGTAAAGGTGAAAACTGTGCAGGCACTAGTCCCTAGATGTGCCGCACAGCTTCAACATCCTGGAGAAAACTGACTTCTCCCTCCCTCTTCTCACTGGCTTCCCTGTGTCTCTAGAACCTCTGGTCCGAGCCCCAGGCCTCACATGTGACAGCAGCATTTCCTGTGTTTCTGCATTTCCTGTGTTTCTGCATTTCCTGCGACGTGGCCCTGACACCAGAAGCCTCTCTACACAACTTGGGAGAAGCCAGGAGTTCCTAACAAACAAAGCCCGTATTCAGGAAGCAGAGGGAGCATCCTGTATTAGGAATGAAGGGCAGGGGTGTCCAACTAGAGATGCAGCTCATCCCCCGTGACACACTTGCATTCCCTGTCCAAGGACATTATCTGGAAAATAAACACATTTTAAAACAACTTTGCTCCCTGTTACTCTAACCAGTCTTTACGGTGATGATAATGATCATTTGTGGTTGTGCTTTTTTAAAAAAGAAGGAATTCCTCTTTTTTTTTTTTTTTTTTAATTGTGTGTGTATCAGAGGAATTCCTCTTTAAAGATACCATTATCTCCAGCTGGAAGAGTGCAAAATTCTGCTATTTCCCTCCTTGCACTGCTGGCCCTGCATCCAGTCTCCTTTCCATGCAGCATCCACAGGGGTCTTAAGGAAACACAAATTCACTGCCCTGGTTAAAATCCTCCAAATGGCTTCCTTTTTCACGTCCCATGAATCCAAGAGCCTCCTGCAGGTCTGGCCCTGCCCACCTCTCCAAGTGCCTCCCTGGCCCTTCTCTCCCTGGCACCCTGCTCCAGCCACACCAGCCTCTGTTCTTTGCACACAACGAGCTCAGAACTATCGCGATGCCTTCAAGAGCACTGTTCCTCTGCCCAGAAAGCCCTTCCCAGGTTCCTCACTTTACTGGCTCCTTCTCATCTCACAGGACCGGGGTATAGCCCTTGTCTCCCCTAGGATGCTACCTAGAATCCGTCCCTCCTCTTATGCTGAGCCTTCACACTCTGTTCTTTTCATGGCATTTATCCTGAAATGCAGTTACTTTACTTGTTTGTTTACTTGCTTTCTGTCTGTATGTCATGCTACAAAATAAGTATGAGCAGAGGGGACAGGTCTCTCTTGGTTTCCCTGTTACCCCAGAGCCCAGCACAATGCCTGCTCAGAGGAGGCACTCAATAAACTTTGATGGAATGAATGGAAAAATGAACAAAACAGTCCATTTGTTACATGTGCACTTTATTTTAATAATCAAAGCCAATAAAAACATGTAAACTCTTCTGGCTTTTGGTCCTGGTTTCAGTTCTTAGCACAGCAGGTCGTAGGCCCATGCTTTGCATATAGTAGACATTCTGGTTACATCGGGGAGGATGGTGATGATGATGATTCGACAATGACGACCCGTATACTGGCCCAATGCTGCCTGAGAAGGACTCGAACCCACTGCCCGCTCGAAAAGGAAAGGGCTGCCTCTCTCTAGAGCATCAAGGCTTCTGGGCAATGGTTCTGTCCCACTCATTGACTCGGTCAAATTACCCCAACTGAGCAAAAATACTCTTAACAGGCAATACAGATGGGACAGACGGTGACTTCAAAGATCTAAAAGTCCAAAAATGGGGGATAATACATGAATAGCAAAAAAAAAAAAAAAAAAAAGAAGAAGAAGAAAAAGAAAGTACTAGGTGCCCTAAATGCCAGCGGTAAAAAGAGAACTAGGGGGTGGGGGGTGATCAAGAAAGGCTTCATGGGGAAGGTGGTATCAGGGCTGAGCCTAATAGGTGGGTGGAATTTGTACACGTGGTGATGGAAGAAAAGGCATGCCAGATAAAGGGCACAGCATGACCAGAGGCACGGAGGGAAGGAGGCTGGAGAACAGAGGGAGTAAAGGAATCGTGGGAAATAAGCCTGAAAACTAGGTTAGGAGCGGAGAGAGGAGGCCCAAGAAGATCACACTCATCACTTTAGATTCATTTAGCGAGAAACAAAAGTGTTTTAGCCAAGTTTTTTAAACAAGGGCATGGCACAAGCAGCATTGTGTTTTGGGATGAAAGGTCAGCTATCAAAGTCGGACATGATGGAGAGGGGACAGACTGGAGACGGGCAACTCACAGGAATCTGTTCACTCGTGCATCCACGCAATAAATGTTTACTGTGCACCTACTATGTGCAGGCACTGTTTAGGTCTTGAGATACAAAGGGGTGCAAGCAAGAGAGACAAAGATTCCTGCCCTTGAGGAGTTTACATCCTACTAGAAGAAAACAGAAAATAAACAATAGCATCATAAATCAGTAAATTATAAAGTATGTTAGATGCTGGTAAAACCTATGGGGAAAAAGAAAAAGAAAAGGAAAGCAGAGTAAGAGAATCGGGAGTGCTGCGGGGCAGAGAGGGCACAGGATGTGGTATTACATTCAGTGGTCAGGGTAAACTTCACAGAGAAGAAGAGACAGGAACCAAAACTTGGAAGAAGGTGAGGGTGAGAGCCCAGCATATGGGGAGAGGGCCGTGAGGCAGAGGAAGCAGCCAGAGCACAGCCGGAGGTGGAGCGCACCTGGTGTGTACGTGAGTAGCCGAGGGTCGGTACGCCTGGAGCTGAGTCAGCCAGGAAGAGAAGAAGCAGCGAGTCAGAGAGAGGGGAGAGGGCCGCGGCTTCTTCTCGGGAGAACAGGGGCCAGTGCAGGGTCTGAGCTCCCTCTCAGCCATGAGCAGGGGACTACTTAGAAAGCAACTGCAACCGTTCAGACAGGAGATGTGAGTGCCTCGGACCAGGGCAGCAGCGGTGGATGTGGTGAGAAGGGGCCACGCTCTGGATTTGTGTTGAGGGCACAGTGGACAGGATTCCTGATGAATGGATATTGGGTGTGAGAGAAAGACAGGGGTCGAAGACAACTCCAAGGTGTGTCAGACATATAAAGGTTTCAGTCAATAAGGATCTTTACTAGGGCTATAGGTCTGACAAGTAGAGGAGGGAACAAATATAAGCCATGTTGTGACAACCAAACGGAAAAGACTGGACCATTCATCTGAACGCAGGAATGGCAGAGAAGGAGGCTACGTTCACTGACTCATTCAACACCTTTATTGAGACCAGACTCTGCTGAGCACGTGCAAGGTCCTGAGGGTACAACAGTGAACACGAAGGCACGGTCTCTGACTCGACGGAACCCACACACTGGTACTGACGAAGCAAACCAAACATTTTACTGGTAGTCATTTAATTACAATGTTAATAAATTAATATGCAAATATTAGATTGGATATAAAATTAATAAATATGTAATCGTATAACATGTATAACATAAAATATATAATTTTAATATAAAGTATTAATGTAATTTAATTTTAATAATTTCATTATGTTTAATTATTAAAAACTATGATTTCATATTTGTATTCATTAATATTACGAGCTTCTGTGCCAACCATTGGATTCAACAATGGGGGCTCAAGACACATAAATAAGACACCATCAGAGCACACCATTGTAATCCTGCGTGGTGACCCTGCGTGGTGGCAGCCTTAGCCATGCTCTGCACAGAGGGTGGTGAACACATGGGGATGGAAGCCACCAACCTGCCTGGGGGATGACTTCTAAACTGGCCTTGAAGGACAGGTGGGTGGTGCTGGGGAAGGACAAGACAGCCGGTGAACTAGAGCTGATGAGGGTGTGTGTGAGGCAGGGGTGCGGTGGGGATCCCTGCGGGGCTGGCGGCCCCAGACGACCGAGCTTTCCAAGCCTGGGCTGTGGCTGCTGGCTCCCGGGGGCGGGAAAGAGGATGTGGTCAGTTTCACTCACCACTGTGTCCCCAGGACCTCGCACGGTGCCTGGCGCACAGTAGGCTCCAAAACTACGTTTTGAGTGGACTAACAGGGAGACCAAGGCCAGCTTCCCAGTTGTGGTGGGAAGTTGAGACGCAGCCCTGGCCCTTGAGAGAATGACCAGAGCTGGGGCTGGAGTTCCGGAAGCACGACGGTGATGCTTGGGGGCCACCCCCAACCCGTCCGGCAAGCACAGAAATACCTGTATTTCCTGGATGTTTTCCTCCTCCCTGGTGTCCACCTTCTTCTCGATCCCCTCGCCACGGAGCAAGGCTTCCAGGGTGGTGCTTTCTGAGGTGAACCCATCTTTCTTCAGAGGCAGCTCCACTTCTGAAAAACAAGGACAGAAAAGCAGTGTCAGGCCACTGGAAACAGGAGAGACAGGAGGGAAAGGAAGGGTGGCCCTTGGGGGCATGCGGGAACCGCAGCCCCCGGCAAGGATTCAAGATGCCTCCGATCTCTCCTCCGGGACGAACAGGAACACTGGAGTTCAGCGTTTCCATCTCCAGTTCACAGTCCCAGAGCCAGAGCCCAGCCCTGCCTGCTCCCTCAGAGACGGCGGAGACAGGGCAGAAGGGGCGCCAGAAGCACACGGGGTCAGACGGCCTGCGTCTCTGTCCTGCTTCTGCCACCCTCCGGCTCCGTGACTTTGGGCGAGGCGCTCAAGGATCCCCGAGCCCTTTTGCACGTCTACAAAGTGAGGGCGACAATGCCCAGCACCCCACCAGGCCATTTTGTGGAGCATAAATGTGTCCCTTTGCATTCAAGCGCTTTGAAAACTCTAAAGCGGTGCACCAATGTCGGCCTCAAGTTTTATTATCTTCTCCCTCTATGCCAACTCTTGTCTGCCAACTCCGTGACCTCCCCTCGGCCATGCTGGCTGCCCAGCTCCAGTCTGCTCCATGAAAAGCTATTTCAACCTCAGAGAGGCTGTTCTTATCAACTCACCAGGGAAGTAAAGGCCTCTGAAGCCCAGTGAAGAAAAAGAACGAGAGCAGATGCCTAACAGGCCCCTGATCAGCAGCTGGGAGCTGCAGTGCCCGCACACTGGGGCGTCTGTTCTGAAGACATCAGAGTCTGATTGGCTTCGTGGGGCTTGAGATCATGGGGCCACCTGAGCAGTGGCAGCCAGTGCCGGCCCTGCCCATGAGAGAAATCGGAGAGAGAAACTGAACCCCTTTCTCAAGAATTCTTCAACTCCTAACCCAAAGGAGGGTGGCTGAGGGTTTCTTGGTTTGTTTTGGGGTATTTTTTTTTTCTGTTTTTTTCATTAAAAACAGAAACCTCATGTACAGGCGATCATACTCAGATTTACTACAAAATATTCCTCCAACCTCTCCCCGGACCCTGCACTTCATACCCCCTGCGATTAGATGCGTAGTCCCTACCGTGTATCAGGTAAGATGGGTGCAAGACCATGAGGGGGTGGTGCCGGAGCAAACGGTCAGGGGAACGAATGGCCCATCTGCATGGAGTTTACAGAGGTGTGGACAGGAATTAGGGGACAAGGAATGGGGAAGCACCAGGGCAGTTAACAGTGGGGGGTCATGAGCCCTGCTATCCCTGGGGGATAGAAAGAGTGTGTTTGCAAGACCTGGAGAGAGCCATGGAGAGCTCTCGGGCCAGAGAACCCGGGTACAACACACCCAACCTCTCTCTCCTTGCCCTGTCTTCCTGCTTTGCCCTCCCACTGGCCAAGCTCAACCAGAAGCCAGAGGGTAAGGGAGCCTCACTGATACAGCCATTGAGGTCAGCTTCCTGGGGCACAGGGCAGCATAAAGAAGGGCAAAAGGCTGTTCTGGGGGAACAGACAGAAATAACAAGCACAACCAACCCACGTTCCACTGGCCTTTATTCAAATGGAGCTCCACATTCCCCTTCTATCTCCTCCACCAGAGCCAGATGCAGGCTGGCCAGCCCATAAGAAAGGGTGCTCAGGCAGCCCATTAAAACTGAAGAAACTCACACCCATGCATGACCAGCCCCCAGGAGATGATGGTGGGAAGGGGAAACAGTATCTAAAGTCCCTTGAAAGACAAGGTCTTTGGGATTTTCTTACCAAAAAAGGCAAGCAGAGGATCCACCTCCATCAAGAAGTACTACCCCCAAATCAACCACCTCTGAAACTCATTCACCCACTTATTTATTCAACAAATATTTACTGAGCACCTGCTATGTGATGACCACCATGTTAGAACTAGGTACATAGTAGGTGAACCAAATAGCGACCAACCCGGCTTTAGATGGTTGACAATCTAAAGAGACAGAATTGGGAGATTGGGATGGACATATATACACTAATATGTATAAAATGGATAGCTAATAAGAACCTGCTGTATAAAAAATAAATTAAATAAAATTTTAAAACAACAGACATTAAATGCTAAGTAAAAATAAATATGCACTTACAAAATGTCATAAGTGCTACAGAGAAAAGCAACAGGGTGAAATGTGAAGAAAGAATACAGTGTGTGTGTGGGGGGGTCTACTTTAGATCGGGGGTCAAGGAAGGGCTGTGCGGTGAAGTTACATCACACAGAAAAATAGCCAACTGTCTGCTTTGGTGAGTTCAGAGTGTGCAGCTCCAGAGCCTGCTCCAATGACACATTAGTCTTTCTCCCAAGTCACAAAAGGCTTCCAAATGATTAATCTAAAACAATTAAAATATGTTGCCTCATGTCCTGTCCTCAGCCAAAAGAGAACAGCTGCTCACCATCCCTCAGATTTATAATCATCATATATATATTTTTATTTATGAAGTTCATATTTTAGTATCCCCCTTAGCCTTCTCAACACTAAATAAATCCTATTTCCAGAATTGCACAGTATTTTAGAGCTGAAAAGGCCTTACAAATCATCTGCTTTAATCATCTCACTTTCTTTTTCTTATTTTTTTATTTTTTTATTTTGGCCTCACCCTGCAGCATGTGGAATCTTAGTTCCCCAACCAGGGATCGAACCCTTGCCCCCTGCATTGGGAACATGGAGTCTTAACCACTGGACCACCAGGGAAGTCCTATCATCTCATTTTATAAATGAGTCACCTGAGGCTCAGAAAAGTTAAGTAACTTCACTGAAAGCCACACAGCAGGACAAGAATGCAGCCAAAGGATCTTCTTTCCTAGACACGGTTAAGATCGTGACAAGAGCCCCACTCATTGTATTCTTATTAGAAGTTTGCAGGCTCAGGCTGAGTCCCAACAAGCACTGATACGTTTGTGTACACGCAGAGTGCCTGGCACATAGGAAACATTCAAAATGTGTCAGCTGTTATTGCTACGTATCACTTAATCCCCACCGCCGCCCAAGTGCTGAGCACAGTTATCATCCCATTTCACAGATGAGGATGCTGCAGCTTAGGGAGGCTTAAACTTGCTCAGTATCAGACACCTGGTAAGGGGCAAAGTCCAGCCTTGATCCCAACCTGCCTCAGAACCCATTCACCTAATCTCTACGCTATACGGACTTCACCTTGCCTCGATCTGGTCCTTCCCTGAAAAGTCGTTTCCCAAACCTTTGTGCATGTTCACTGCCCTCCTAGACCACCTCCACAGTTTTCATATTTCGAGATAAAAGGCAGACCTTTGCTGAGGCTGAGGGCAGGTCTGTGTCAAGGTCCTGGGCTCTGTTCTATGCCAACATCCCCATGGGGTGTTCACTCCGCACAACGGTACTGAGCTGTCCATCGCTGGTAAACTCCCTCATGCTGTTCGCCCTACTGCTTCTTCTTCCTCCCCTGCTAACCATTCCTCCATCCTGCTTTCCCATCATTCAGTCTACCCTGTTGGTCCTCTGGTCCTCTGATCCTCTGAGATGGGCACAGGGTCAGAAGCACGAGGGGGAAGAGAAGCAAAATGGGAAGAGTGAAATGGGCTCTCCTACACTCGAAGAGCTAGAAGGGACCCCCAACAGCATCTGGAGTCCAATCACTTAACGAGGAAAGTAGAGCACAGAAAGACCCAGAGACTTTCCCAGGGTCACAGAGAAATTTAGTGGCATTATCCTTGCCTAATTACCAAAATATTTAATTGGCTCATAGAAGTTCTGCTTTCAGAAACTCCTGGAGTCAAACCCTGGCCTTGCCATATATTAGCCAAGGGACCACGGGCTGGTTACCTAAACCTCTAAGTCTGTTTCCTTATATGTTAAATGGGGATGATCGTCGTATCTATTTCATAGTGTTGGTGTGAGAATTAAACATGGTACTACACTGCATAAAGAAACTCTGAAAAGATTCCCACAAAAACTAGTGTGAGAAACAGAGTGGAAAAGGAGGCTTACCAATTTTGGCTTTGCTTTTTTTCAATTCAAAACAAGATTCAAAATTAGATCATATAGTAAAGAGCCCGGGATGTTCTAAGTGTCCTAAAAATGTTACATGCTATTATTATCGAAGTTTGAATGATTCTGATTTAATGGCACAGCAATGCTGTCCAATAGAAATATAATGCAAGCCATTCATGTAATTTTAAACTTTTTAGTAGCCACATTAATAAAAGGAAAGAGCAACAGGCACAATTAATCTTAATATATATTTTATCTAACCCAACATATCCAAAACATGATCACTTCAATGTGTAATCAATCTTTTTAAATGATTGCGATATTTTACATTATTTTATTCACATCAAGTCTTTGAAATCTAGTGAGTATTTTACGCTTACAGTGCATCTCAATTCAGATGAGCTGCATTTCAAGTATTCCATGGCCACATGTGGCTGGTGGCTACCATATTAAACACCACAGGTTTACAGAATTAAAAGGAACATTTGCTATGATTTTGCTTCTAAAAAATGGAAGGACGTTAAATATGCTCTTAGTTTTGTCTACTTGATACCCGGCTGAGCACCATTCCAGAACAACATTCTAGCCGACCCCTGGCAAACCCTGGTTTCAAAGCACTATGGGTAAAGCCTGCAAGGTCAGAGTGACAGGCTAACCAGTGCCCTCCCAACAAAGCAGCAGAGGGTACATTCTCTGGCTCCAGACCACAGGAGGTCCCAGAGGGAAGGAAAAATAAGGTAACAGGTCCAAGCTCTTGCACAATGCACGTCCTAGACACGCTCCCTATGGAGCCCTTAGGGATTTCATTGATTCATTTTTATTCTAATACAGCTCATCTGGATATAAGATTTAATAATTCTTTAAAAGCGTATTCATTTTGACCCTTGCACAAATTTGGGGACCGCATAACCTGACAGGAGCCATCAAACACTTAACATTAAAAGAAAATGGTCTAAAACACAAACACCTAATTCATCTTTAAATTAGCCTGATTTTATACACATGGATACAAACCCACGGATCGGTACTCTCTCCGGAGCGGCAGCAGCTGTCACCCAAGCCAGCCACCTCCCCAGGCCCCCGTACGCAGCACTGCCTGCACTTCTAATTGGGAACAGAGATACTCCTTGGGTGACTTCCAGCACGATCCATCACACCAGAGACAGCTTCTGTGCAAGCTGAAGCAAATCAGTTTCCAAATAAGAAAAAACCTCTCAGACAAACAAGGATTGAAGCATAGAAAGTCTTGGAAGGAAGGAAGGAAGGAAGGAAGGGAGGGGAGGAGGGAGGGA
Source organism: Grampus griseus (assembly GCF_964374135.1). Lineage (NCBI taxonomy): Eukaryota > Metazoa > Chordata > Mammalia > Artiodactyla > Delphinidae > Grampus > Grampus griseus. Next base: position 29,617,270 of record NC_139018.1, on the reverse strand, counting down.
GGGAGGAAGGAAGGGAGGAAGGGAGGAAGGGAGGAAGGGAGGAAGGGAGGGAGGGAGGGAGGGAGGGAGGGAGGAAGGAAGGAAGGGAGGAAGGGAGGAAGGGAGGGAGGAAGGAAGGGAGGGAGGGAGGAAGGGAGGGAGGAAGGAAGGAAGGAAGGAAGGAAGGGAGGGAGGGAGGAAGGGAGGGAGGAAGGAAGGAAGGGAGGGAGGAAGGAAGGGAGGGAGGGAGGAAGGGAGGGAGGAAGGAAGGAAGGAAGGAAGGGAGGGAGGGAGGGAGGGAGGGAGGGAGGGAGGGAGGGAGGAAAGGAAAGCACAAATAAAAGCAAAACAAAAAAAGAAAAAGTCACCAGTGAAGAGCAATGGCTTCTCCCCAGGGCTGTGGACAGGGCAGCCATCCTCTCGGGTGGAGATCAAAGCCACAGGCTTTTGACACAGGTGCTCCAAGTCTGCCACCCAATGCACCAAATGCAAGGCTTCCACTGGGTTGTTGGAACCACTGAGCTCATTAACAGGATGCAGGCAAGACGAGGCTGAAAGTGCAACATGGGAGCACGGTGAGTAATTAAATCCCAGGTCATTTAAAAATGCAAATGCTTGGATGTCACAGGCTCACGGAGCCTCTGACTCCTCGTGCATTTTTTGCCTCAGGATGGAGGACTGGGAACCTGCAAGTCATATATGGATTACAATAAAATATGCCATATAAAAAACAAATTAAGACAGTTCTTCTTTGGGGACATATACAAAGAGAGGAGCTGTCTGTTAACTGTCGAGTTTGCAAGAGATACCATCTTTGGGGAGGCTGTGCTCTGCCAACAGACAGACTGCCCCCGGGGAAATCGTGGTGAAACACCCTGACAAGGCACATCCATCCGTCCATCCATCATGGGCGCTCTCTGACGCAGGAGCCTGGAGATAGAGTTATGGTGCAAAGGAGGTAGAAACCCCACAGACAATGGCAGACAATCCTCCTGCTACATCATGAGTGCTCAGATTTTTTTTTCCACCTGACGCTAGTTTTTCTTTAAAAATACAAATGTGCAGTTTTCTCTTCTGGCCACTTATTATTTTGAGGAGTTAATCTCATCACATTTCCGTGGGTTTATACATCAACTTACACCAAGGAGCAAGAAGCTTAGGAATCATTTTTTCATTTATGCCCAACAGACTCTCGGGCTCACGGGGAAGGAGAGGGGTACTGTTATCTCTCACCCTACGGAGGAAGAGATTGGAGGGGACCAAAGCCCTGATTTCCTGAGATGGTGGCAGGCCCAGGAATCCATCTGTGCATTCCTCAGGGGTGCCATTTTCTTGGCTACGTTTGACTCCCTGCTTTGTGATTCATAAAGCTCAAAATAGATGAGGTTCACAATGAGGACCCATCGCCCAGGCTGCACCCTGCAGGCCCTCGTTACTGCTTCTTTTAGAAGCCCAAGATATGCACACAACAGGAGGACTGATCATGGCCCCAAGAGCCCTGTGGTCCCCACTCTCTGCTGTGCCTACCCACTCACCCCTAAGCCAACACGCAATGATGGGCCCCTGGAAGCAGCACCCAGAGGTTGGCAGCATAGATAAGCATTCCCTCACCCCGAGACACAGAAAAACACCCACACTATCAAAGGAAGCTCACCACTGGGCTGGTCAGCAGACCACGTCAATACAACTTAGCAGGAAGGTGAGGGAGCGGAAGGACGGTGGGAATGGACTGAGTGGTGAAATGATTCAAGGGAATACAGATTGCTGGAAAGTGCAAGAAGCTGTCTGGGGTGAAATCTCAGCTCTTGTACCCTACACTGCACACTTGGCCTTGATCTCCTCACCTGTACAACAAAGCCCACTTCCCCGTGTTTTTACAGGGCCAGATGAGATAATGGATATACAGCGTCTGCACAGGGACGATGCTCAATTCATGTGAGCCCCCCTTTTCCCCTTCTAAAGTCTCCTTCTCCTTGCACTTCTCAGCAAAACTCCTCACCTTCTGACGCTCTCAGACCATCAGACATGGTGAGACGCAGCTCCCTGCAACTGGGCGTGGGCCCAGGGGGAATGGAAGCGAGGAAGCCAAGTCTGGAGCAGTTAAGAGGACAGAGGAGGCTGAGGACGGGACTCAGCTCACAGGCCGAGATGCTGCTCCGATCCCAGGGGGGCCCATGCTGCAGATTTGGAAATCACAGCAGCACCATGTGGAAGAGGCCTTGCTCTACTCATTCATTTTACAAATAATTATTGAGCACTTACTATGTACCAGGCTCTGTTCTAGGTGCTAAGGACACAGCTGTGAACAAGAGACAGAAATTCTTGCCCTCATAGAAGTTATATTCTAGTGGGGGAGAAACAAGACATAAACAAGCAAGACCCACAGTCTGGCAGATGGTAATCGATGTTCTGGAGACAGAGCAGAGGAGGGGAAGCTGGAGCATCGGGGGTTATGGGAGGGCGGTTCCACTTTTAGATGTGGCCAGGAAGGCACGAGCCTGAAGGAGCAGGAAGGAGGCCACGCGGCTAATAGGAAAGGACGTCCTAAGCAAAGGCGCCATCGCGCAAAGGCCCTGAAACTGAGGCCTGTCTGCCCAGAGCACAGTGAGCCAGGGAAAGGGTAGGAGCCCAGTTCAGAGAGTTCTGGGGCCTGAACGGCTGTGTAGGCCATTGCGAGAATGCTGACTTCTAATTCTGAAGCCATTGGTAGTTTCAAGCAAAGGGTGACATTATGATGCCTATGTATATTTTTTAAATTTTATTTTATTATTTTTTTATACATCAGGTTCTTCTTAGTTATCTATTTTATACATATTAGTGTATATATGTCAAGCCAATCTCCCAATTCATCCCACCACCACCACTACTCCCCCCGCCCGCTTTCCCCACTTGGTGTCCGTGTGTTTGCTCTCTATGTCTGTGTCTCTATTTCTGCCTTGCAAACTGGTTCATCTGTAACATTTTCCTAGGTTCCACATATATGCGTTAATATACAATATTTGTTTTTCTCTTTCTGACTTCCTTCACTCTGTATGACAGTCTCTAGGTCCATCCACGTCTCTACAAATGACCCAGTTTTGTTCCTTTTTATGGCTGAGTAATATTCCATTATATATATGCACCACATCTTCTCTAGCCATCCGTCTGTTGGTGGGCATTTAGGTTGATGATGGCTATATTTTAACAGGATCACTGTGAAGTCAACTGAAGGAAGGTGAGGGCAGAGTGAGGAGACTAGTTAGGAGTGACTGCAGTAGGTGTGGAGCCCCGCCAACGAGCCGGCGCTTAGGAGAGGGCCCTGTCCTCATGGTGCCTATGTCCTGGTTGCTAGATACAGCCAGAGGGCAGGCCCCTAGCCCCTGAGCAGGGGGCATCCCCACACAGTGAAGGAGGCTGGGTGGCCAGTGCCAAGGGGCACAGGTACAGAGCCATACCGGAGCAAGTCCACAGAGGAACGGTTCTCAGAGAAGAAGGCAGATCAGCCTAGGCCAAGGGCAGGAGAAAAGACCCAGCCAGACAGGCCTGGCCCAGCGCCACGGGATAACAGGCGTTAGTAAAACAGAGAGGAAGCCTTCCAAGTTTACCTCTGTGCTCTGGACAATGTATGCGAGAGGACTCAGTTCTGGGACACAAGGGGTGAGCTTGGGCAAGCTGTGGTTCTGGGAAAGGTAGATCCCACAGCCAGACGCCAGGTCTTTTCTCCTCAGGATAGAAGATACTAGACTCGGGCTTTTAAGAGACTCTAAGGCAGGGCTTCCCTGGTGGCACAGTGTTTGAGAGTCCGCCTGCCGATGCAGGGGACACGGGTTCGTGCCCCGGTCCGGGAAGATCCCACATGCTGCAGAGCGGCTGGGCCCGTGAGCCATGGCCGCTGAGCCTGCGTGTCCAGAGCCTGTGCTCCTCAACGGGAGAGGCCACAACAGTGAGAGGCCCGCGTACTGCAAAAAAAAAAAAAAAAAAAAAAAAAAAGACTCTAACGCAGACTGTGTTCCCATTCTGGCCAGACAGCACACACTCTTCCAGCTGGGCAGTGAGCTGCCTGCAATGAGCACATGCTGGGGACAGAACAGGGTCGGCTGAGGCCCCCTTGGCCCACCTAGCAGCACTGCGTGGAGGTGGCATCATAGTGCCAAGTCCTCCAGCTCCACCCTCCCACTGGACCCTCAGAACAACCCCGGGAAACAAGCAGAGCAGCTGCCATGATCTGCATTTCAGATGAAGAATCAAGGCCAGAGTGGTTAGGTGACTGCCCAAAATCACACAGCCAGTGGGTGGAGAGGTCTGGACTTGAACCCAGGCCTTGTGATTCCTATTTGAGGGCTTGTCTCCTGCAGAGCACAGCTGTTCGACATAATGAAGGCCCCTATGGGCTAAAACCAAAGAGAGGCAAGATGGCAAAGCTGGGACAGGCCCCACGGGCCAGGCTGGGTGCTAGTTGGGGAGGCCAGGTCAGCGGCCGAAGGCTCCGCCTCTCCCACTCAATCTCCCTCATCCGTGCAATGGGCATGATGAGAGCTAAGCCATGTTCTTCAAGCTTGGGAACAGACACCAGGCACTTTTCTTTCCTTCATCCCTTTAATAAATCTTTGCTGTCCACCTATCATGTGCCAAGTCCGGTGCTGGGTGTTGGGGACACAGATGAAGGATTGGGTGCGCCTTCCAGCAGGGAGAGATACAAGTGAAAAGGCCCTGGCGTAACAGGGCGACAGCCTTACAACCTACACTCTAAACATGGTTCCCCCAGGTCCAACTGAAAAACCCAGCCATGGAAACTCTGCAGCAGCTGTGCACGCCGCCACCCAGCCGACTCCCAGCTGCCGCCCATTTCCTGGGCCAGCCCAGGCTCCCAGAGCCCTGCGAGACTCGAGCAGTGTCATAGGCCCAGGCCCAGTCCCCCGGACCCAGCGCCTTCCCCCAGACTGCCAGGAGGGCACAAAGCAGGGGCCAGAGTGGCCTGCCCACCTCTCTCCAGCTCACGAGGCCAACAAGAGCTGTGAAAAAGCTGCTGTTGCCGGCCTCCAGGATGGATGGCTGCAGCTCTGACACTGCAGGAAAGAGATAAATGACTGGTCATTTCCCCCTGATGCACTTGAAGGCATCCATTCTCCCCGCCATACCACGCTCAAGGAACCCCCTCGCAGAGACAGATAAGCACTGACATATGGGGTGGGAGCTCAGCGTCCTTCCCCCTTGGAAGGACACAGCCAGACTCCTCTGTGGGCCAGGGGAAGGTCACGCTGTCCGTTGGCTCACACCTGGCTGGGGGCTCCACGGGTCCCTGCCCCCGCCTCCCCCAGTCTTGCCCACCCCACCTGGCTCATCCCTGTGAGGCGCACACGGGAGACGGGGAGGCGGGGGCAGAGGGAGCCAGCTGACAGGCTCATCGATCTCAGGCCACATGCTTGGCACATCGGCAGCGTTCCGTAAGTTGTTCCCGGGCTGGGAGGGTGCTGGAGGAGTCGGGGGGACTGCCTCGAGGAGAAGAGAAATCGCGCCGAACATCAGAGAGAAAACGGTGGAAGAAGCCCGGAGATTATTAAAATGTGGGCCATGTACAAAAGCAGTAGGGAACTAATTAAGATGCAGGATTTTCAAAAGCTGGGGAAGTTGGCCACAGCCTGCTCCCATCTGTAGAGTCCTGGCAGTTCAGTGCGGCAGGGACAGCACCCTAGGCAGGCAAAGCAGGCCTCTCCACCGCTGCCCTCACAGGTGGGACTCAGGCCTCTGCCTGGACCGCCCCCTTGGGAGGCACCCCTCCGAGGGCCCCTGAGACTTGCTTGTTGGCCAGCTATGGCACCCTCTGCTTTGGGGCCGTACCCTAGCCTACCATCCCCTGAGGGGCCCTGCCTGACTGTTCACGTTCCCCCAACATGTGGTAGGGTGGTGATTGTCCCGGTCATTCATGCCCAGTCACTGGGTGGCTGCCAAAAAAAAACGAAGAGAAAGAACCAGAACCCTGTTCCTGGCTGCCTTCCTTCCCATCACCCTTGGAATTTGGCAAGGGTGGCAAAGAGCCAGGCTGCTCCCTAAGTGTCCCGGAGCGGAAGGGCATTACAAGGCCTCAGGTACATTCCGGGAGCCCTACAGGTCTGAGACACCAGGATGAATGTGCGTGTTGAGTCCTGGAGCAACATGGCGCCAGTTCCAACAGGTTCCCCCATAGGGTTCTTTTCCTTGGCTTCACCACTGATAGCCCCTTGGGAAATTAACTTCCTAATTCAGTGCCACAGTTTCCCAACCTCTAAAACAAAGATAAAATCTGCTCCAGATCACAGGGACCAAAAGGTCTGGGGTCAGAAGATGCTAAACTGATCGAAGCAGACTATCTGAGGATTTAACCCAGAAAGACACAAGTTAAAAGTTTGTTCCCAGCCCTTTTTCCTCATTCATAAAAAAAAAGTGAAGTTAAAGGCTCTTTTTTAATCAGCTGGCTTTTGCCCAACATCTGCCCAGCTTCAGGGCCTTCTGGTGGATATTCACTACCCACCTTTGTCTCCTGCCAGCTCAGCTTCCCCTTTGCAACGGCAGAGCTCCATTCCTGGGGGAACGGTCCAGGGGAGGCCCCTCTCTGGCACCAGGCTCCTGCCCCTCTTCGCGTTGCCTGAGTTGTGATGGCTGTGCCCTGAATCACCCTGCGTGCACCTCTGCAGCCAGGTGCAAGCTGCAGAGAACACTGAACTCCGCTGTCAGTCAGCGGAGAGAAATGATGTTGCGTGTGTTGTCCTTCAGATGCCCAGGCAAGTGGGAGGTTTGCAAGATGTTTATTCAGGACTGATCGGAGGGGTGATGTCAGGCGTGAGAAACACATAGGTCCAGGGACGTTGAGAATGCTTTCAAATTCCAAAGAGCTCGCCCCAGCTGTCATCCTCATCCCACCCACACACAGACACATTTTTATTTTCAGCAAGTAGTAAAGAAACATAGGCAGGATGGCATATTCACAGTGAGGGAGACGGGATGAGGACTGCAGGCCTAGGGAGGACTCCATCAGTGTAAGTTTAGCCCAGGAACAAACGACTTCACAGCAGCCATGATGGGCTCCCCACTCGCCACCCTGTGATGCCATAGATGAGCTCTGTGCTGGGCGGGGGCTCTGCAGCCCTGCCCTCAGACCTGCTCCGAGGTCCCTCAGATTCCTGAGTGGACACCCCCTCCCCTTGCCCTGACCTGGTTTCCTGACAAAGCTCTCAGCTCTGAAGACCTGGGGTCAAGGACAAGTCTAAGCCATGTTTAACCCTGGCCTTTGTTGCTGAAAGCTGCCCGCCACTGGCTGGGCTCAGGCAGGGACGCAAAGGAAGACAGGAGGGACAAACCGGGTGCTGGCATGACAAATTGCTTGTGGCATCTCCTTATTATGCATAGAAAGGTCTGACGTGGAAGGAAACTCATGCCTTGAGACAATTCCTCTCCAGGCCGGTGTCCAGTCTCTCAAAAGTCAGGGGAACTCTCTCCTCTGAGAACTCTACTGATGGTAGAGCCCAAGGGAGGCTCCAAGAATCATAGACATAACTGCATTCCTAGAGCCTGTCAAGGGGAGCTCAGCAGCACAGGCATCACCTGGGAGCTTGGCAGTATTTTGGTATTATCACCTAGGAGCTTGGTAGGTATTATTTTGCAGGTATGGGCTTCCTCCTTTGTTGTCCCAGATCTGGAAGTGGTCTGAGTCCTGGTCTCTTGGAAGTGGCACGGATGAGTGATGAGGTAATCCTTAACTGGATTATCCTTTTTTTTTTTCTTTGCGGTACACGGGCCTCTCACTGTTGTGGCCTCTCCCATTGTGGAGCACAGGCTCTGAACACGCAGGCTCAGCAGCCATGGCTCACGGGCCCAGCCGCTCCACGGCACGTGGGATCTTCCTGGACCGGGGCACGAACCTGTGTCCCCTGCATCAGCAGGTGGACTGTCAACCACTGTGCCACCAGGGAAGGCCTGGATTATACTTTGAGTGTAATTCTAGAACCACTCTGGCTAATATGGGGACCACTAGCCATGTGTGGCAATCAAGCACTTAAAATGTGGCTAGTTTGCAATGAAATGTGTTAAAAGATACACAATGGAATTAAAAAACAATACCAAAAAAAGTACAATACCTCGTTCATAATTTTTATACTGATTACACGCTGAAATGATATTAGTCATATGTTAAGTTAAATAGAATCTATCGTTAAGATTAATTTCACCTGTTTCTTTTTCCTTTTTTAAATGTGGCTACTAGAAAATGTAAAATGACACATGTGGCTCACAATCGTGATCCAGGAGACTTGGCTCTCCTACAGCCTGCATCTCAGGGAGTTTGGGACAGCCCCAGTCATCACCCTGGAGTGTCTGCAAGGGTCTGTAAATTGTCCAAGGCCATTTGAGAACTTGGGTGGAGCATCCGCCCCTAATAAATAAAACTTTTGCACAAGTGAAATGTGAGTTAGGGTGAAAACTTGAAGCGTGCTTAACAAGGGACCTGTGAGAAAGCATCCCGAAGAACCGTTAAGTTGAGATTTTGCAGAAAAAACACAGCCTAAGGAGCCAGTGTGAAAAGGCAGGAGTGAGGTAACATTGCCAGGCAGCTGGCCTTGACAGGCCTGTGTTGTTTGGTGACAGTGGGAGGGGGCATGTCAGCTCTGCCTTTGCCCCACTTAACAGCACTGTTGCCACCACTCTGAGTCATGTCGCAGCTCTGGCATCCCCCAAACCAGACATTCCCTTAAAGCTAAGGACCCAGGGCAATCACTTGGCCTTGCTGCAGCAAGGTCTGAAGACTGCCACCCGCTCAGAAGTGTAATAACAGATCAGTAGTCAAGAAAACTAACCAATTCCTTCTGCACGGCCACAAAGCAATCAACATCACCTAGAGGCAAATTTTGAACTCAAACTCTCTCATTTCCATGTCCAAGATGGGTTCTATTTCTAGTGACTGGCCCCACTCGTGTAAGATGCTCCATTAGCTCATTTCCAGTAAGGGTGGGAGAGGGTACATGGTGCACTGTCCTCCTTTGAAACAGCCTCGGACAAGTTTTCCTTACTTGAAGCCATGGGAAGGTATCACCTGGCCCAAAAGAGCTGCAGCTCCTTCAGCTCTGTTGGGAAAGTCATTCATCCTGGGCCTGTTCCCACACTGTGCCTGCTTGCTCTCCTCTCCTGGGGTGGCAAGAGAAAGACAAGAGGAAGGGGAAGGCCCGAAACACCTAGAGGGAGAGAAGCTTGGTGAGGCTGGGGGCACGTGGATGTGTTTATTCCTGAGAGCGCCATGTAGGCACGTTCACTCTCCTGGAAAACTCAGCTCTATGGACAAAGCGGCAGAGCAACCTTGTCCTCAGCCAGCCCAGCACCCCCGACCTCTCCCATCGCTGGCCCAGCCAAGCTCCACAGGGCACTGACCAGGTTTTATTTCCAGCAGCCGCAGCTTCGGATCCTCAGGTGGGTGCAATCGTCTCTTCTTACGCCAGCAGCGGGCAGGGTACGTGTATAGCTGGCCCGGGGCGAGGCCTGTGGACAGAGACAGTGTAAAGATTAAAGGCTCCAGGCTGGATCTAACCTTCTCATTCACAGTGAGGAAAGTAAAGCCCAGAGACGTGAAGTGACTTGTCAAGGTCACACAGCTGGTAGATGGTAGAGCCCAGGCAGAATCTAGGTCATCTGACCCCAGGACCCTTGCTCTGTCTGCTCTACCATGCTGCCTCAGTAGACACAGGCCAAAATGAGCCATCACTGTGACCAAAATCAGTTCTGCTCTCTTGGCCTAGGAAGAAAATCAGAGGGACCTCCAAACCACAAGAAGGACTTTTCCAGATTTACCCTCATCACAGTGTTTCCAAGGCAGTGCATATCCAGCTACTGCGCATCAACTGCCCCTCTGTCCAGGCCAAGCAGGTTCCCTTCAAGGGGGAGCAGCAGAAGTCATTCTGTCTACCTACGGACAGCCTGGATTGGGAAACATTTCAAGGAAACAGGATCAAGGCGCTAGATCTCCTACCCACTGAAGAAGTGGGCTTCTTCCACCCACTGATAGCTGCTGGCAGCTCGCTGAAGCCAAAGGGATCCCTGTGCCACCTCCATCAGAATGTAAGCCTGCATAGCCAGCAGCCCTGTACAGCCCTGCCCACCAGCCTGGGCGTTACAAAAAAAAAATGGGCAGGAGTTCAGCGGCTGGCCTCATGTGTCACATGGTCTCCCAACAAGAATCACCATTGAGATTTGGCTTTTGACACGAAAGCTCCACAGCAGCAGCATCTGTCATGCCGAGCGCCCCATGAGGAGCCTTCCTGCTCAACAGACAACACTCTCGTGGGCAGCCAGAGGCCTTGGAGGAATGTGGACTCCCTGCACTAGACCCTGGTTTGTTCCCAGAGAAAAGGGCAGCGGGTGGAGGCTGAGGGGAGAGGAAGAGGGCTGAAGACTGGTTAGGCGGTTAGCAGATTAAAAAGACTGCTCAATGCACCCCAAAATGAACCAGCAAGCCCACTGACCCACCCCTGCTAGAGTGAAAGCCTGGTGAGGACAGGAACTTTGTCTTGTTCAGGTCACAATCCCCAGAACCAGAACTGTGGCTGACACAGAGAAGAATCAGACTAAACATTTGCAGAATGAATGAATGAATGAGTGAGTGAGTGAGTGAATGGAAGAATATGTTCCAGTTCACTTTCATGGAAGTCACAACTCGGTCTTCTGTAGTAAACATGGCATGTGACGGCTGTTAGAGACAGGCAGCCTCCTATGAGAGGGGCACTTCCTAGACCTAGGACCATGAGTAGAAAACATCAGGACCCTATTCCCATCTGCTGTCTTCCATTTTGGGGGGTTTAAAAGTTAAGAGAAAAAAACGGCTTCATTTTTGCATTTTTCAGAGAAAAACCTACAAAAGTTTCATTGCTACACATCCATTCATTCATTTTTCATTTGTACTTGTCATCTCTACCCATGCATAGATTTGGGTCCAAAGCAGAGGACCAGCGTTAAAGGAAACAAAATTTTCCAATTCTTTCTATGTGCTAAGTTTCGTTTTTAATCACACAGCTGCTCCCACAGGTTGCTAGGCTGTGAAGAAGCTGGAGGTTCTGACCCTTCCCCCTGTGATTCTTAGAAACCATCAAGGGTGATAGAGCCTACAGGCTCCAGAGATACCTCTGATGTTAGGAGCTAAGGGCTCATCATGTCCTAGAGTCCTTCTAACACTTGACTTTGTTGATAACTGTAAGGTCTTCTGCACAGTAGGAGGATCCTGAAGCTCTGAGTGCCTTGAGCTCTGAGGACCAGACTTGTGACCGATTCATAGAAGACACAATGAATCCAAAAAATAAGCTTGGTCTCGCTCCCATATGAGGTCCACTTTTGACCTCTGTTTGAGGGAAGGCATCACTGGGAATAGTTTGATGTTTCTGGTGTGTTTCACTCCAGGGCCATGTCACCTCTCACCCCATAATTCCTGAATGGGTACATTGAGTCAGAGTCCCTTCCAGATGTTTTGGCCACTTCTGGGGCTGGTGTTCCCCAGGATCCCAGAGAAGGCCAAGTACAAGGGCTGGCCTGCTGCTCCATATCCCAGAACGGGTCCCATAATCCCACTTATCTTGGATTAGCAATTCTTAATCCAGGCTGAAGCCAAAATCACCTGGAGAACTTCTTGTTAACACCAATGCCCCAAATCCATGCCAGAGCTACCCAATCCAAACGTAGGTGGGTGGGGGAATTGAGCAACTCTTTTCTTTTTAAGAACTCTATAGCTTGTTACAATAGCTGACAAAGAACCTCTGGATGTCTAAGCATCATCTAGTTACTGCCTGGATGTCCTCTCTGATGTACCAAGACTAGGCTAATGGTTTTTCCAGTAGATTCCCAAGGTTCCCTGTATTTTTCCCAAGCCACTGTCATTAACTGCCTGCTTCCTAGACTGTCCTCTCCACTGGTTTTATAGGATCCAGGGTGGCAGGAACCATGTCCACCTCAAGTATCCCCAGGGCTTAGCACAGCGCCTGGCGGGCATATCAAGAAATACTTATCAAATAAATTCAACCAGAACTGAACCAGCCTCAGAAACGCGGGACGTGAATGACCCTTAGCCCCTGCTGTTCCTGGCTCCAGGAGACTCCTCCATCCACATCCAAACCGTCCAGGAAGGACCCCTTGAACGGAGCACAGAACCCACCCCACCCATGCCAAGACGGGAGCCTCCGTGCCTTAGGCTCTTTCTTGCCCCACGCGCTGCTTCATGGTATTTCCAGCCTGACCAAAAGCAGGTTGGTGAGAAGGAACTGGTCCAGACCAGCATACGCAAAAGGTCTAAGTGACAAGAGGTCAAAACTGTCAGTGCTCGTCCAAGTCCTCCACCCTCCCTGAGACTGCGGTCACCACACCTGTTGGTCAGCTGCCTGGGGCCACTCAGCTTGTAGCTGCAGGTCCACTCTCCCAGGAGAGTCCATTTTAGTAAGTAGTTTGAATGTCCAGAAGAAGGGATTGTCTTTATTTCATTCTTTAACTTTCTCTAGTAGATTGGAGAAGCTCCACAGTGCAGAGGACAAGGGCGAGTCCTCATACCCCCATTCCCTGCTACCTTGGAAATCTCACCACCCCTATCTGAGCCTGTCTCTTTGCCTGTAAGATAAGGGCGGTAATAATACCTACCTTACAAGGACTGTCGTGGGGATTAGCTCATATTCAAGAAGAAGCTCTTTATAACCATGAAGCATTGTACAAATGTCAGTTATTAATTATCATGAATTAGCTGACTTAGACGAGCCTGGACTCTCTGCCCACGTGACATGACAAGGCTGCTCTTTGCTCCTTTAGCCACAAGGGTGGAAACAGGCCTCCCTTTGATGTCTGCTTCAACTCATATCAACAAGCAGATGGTCCCAAGAACTCTCTCAGGGCTCCCGCCCCCTTCCTTGCCCTCCTCCCTGGGCTGGCAGGCACCAGGGTGCCTTTACAGGGCCAACACGTTCAGCCCTGGAGTTCCACTTATAGAGGGATGAGCAGAGCCCCGTGAGAGTTATATTGTTTATCTCATTAGAACAGGAGGCACATAACTCAAGCCCATGTGTGTGGTGGACGAGGAGGGAGGAAGAGGAGGGGGGAGGGGGAGGATAGAGGCACAGCTGGGCCCGGGAAATTAACCTGGAGGAGGGAGCCTGGGGCTAGGGGGGATATGGAAGAGGGGAAGTGGGAGGCGGTAGACAAGAGGGGGGACCAATCCTCCCCTTAACCAAGGCCACAGCAACTTCTCCATTCACACACCCCACTGAGCAAACTGCTTTGCTATTACTTTGATCTGCAACTCCAGGTACACTTAGGTGCAAGCACAAGCATGACGGACGCACATGCACACACGCACATCCACATGGGAACTCATACACTGGATGGTGGGAGAACTGGCTTCAGAGGAAAATTCAGCAGGATGAGCTCGGTGCCTGTGCAGTCGGCAGACTCCAGGCAAATCACTTGTTATATGCGTGGCCTACGTTCAGCAGGTGGGTCCTGAGTGTATGAGCATCTCTGACAGACACAGCATGAGCCATTAAGAATTCAGAAGATGAAATGGGATGGGAACAGATGTGAAAAGAAGAAACAGAATGGCTTCCTCTTCCCCGGACCAGAGCTGAGTGGTGGCATTCAAGCCCACCCAGAGAAGGGCTTTGCCTGCAGCAGCCCAGGGAGATGGCCCGAGGCTCCCCACAACAGAAAGCTCATTACTTCACAGGACAGACTGTTGGCCAACTCTTACTGGATAAAGAGCCTCACCTTGCCCTTATTTTGAATCAAAATCTACCTTCCTGTTATATACTTATGCCAATTTGTCCACCCTCGGTCCCAAGAGTGAATAGGTGTCATCTGCATCCCAGCCACCCACCCCATCCACCTGCTTGGGTTTGAAGGAGAGCCTACGGAGAGGACGGAGAAATGGAGGGCAATGGGAGTTGGAAGAAAGAGGCAGTGACTACACCTGCTCGTGAGCCTGGGATTCTTCACCAAGACTGGGCATCAGAATTACAGAAGTAGTTATCGAAAAGGGCAGATGGCAGCTTGGTTCCAGTCCAATCCTACCGAACCAGAATAATAGAGATTCACCAAGACAACTGTAGTTTGAAAAACTCCCACATAAGGAACTTCGAACAAGATCAAATCTTACTCATATTTATTTCCCCAGGGCCCAGCACATAATAGGTGCTCCATTAATGTTTGTGGCTGAGGATGCCAATTTGGACCAACTGCAGAGTTGGAGGGATGAGTGATAAGCCCCGGGTAGGGCTTCAGGAGTGGGGAAGATGTATTTCCCAAGCACTTATAGCCATGTCATTTCCTAGTGCTCTGTCACCCTCTCTTCTCCTGGCTTATATAAGAGCTGCCCTGATCTCATGGACCGCCTCTTCAGTGGAGCATTCCTGAACCACCCCAGGCCACAGTGCCTCTTCTCTTCCCTGAAAGTCTGGAGTCCTGGGCACTTGGCACCACGTGACAGCACTCGGCGTGGCTCTCTGTCTGGCTCCCCGACCATCCCTTTCCTGCCTCCCCTCCCATTCTTCCCTGTAAGCTTCTCTCTAAGATTCAATTTCAGTGTCCCCTGTGCCAGGACTGCCCAGGCAAGGTAGACCTCAAATCCATAATGCTGCCTGCTTCTTCTGGTCCAGAGGTTCCCAAGACCCTCACTGGTCCCATCACACTCAAAAGCTGACAGAGTAACAGTAGCTAACATTTACTGAGCTCTTACTCTGCTCTAGGCTAGCACCTTATACTCAATGCTATCTCATTGTGACAAAAAGCCTACGAGACATTTAAAGGATGAGGATAGTGAGGAAAGCAGTGATTAAGTAACTGGTGCAGGGTCATACAGCTCATAAGCGTAGCCTAGCTATCATTTCTTTAACAAATGGGGATATACACATATATATATACATACATATATGTTGTGTGCTTGCATAGAGTTTTTTAATGGAAAGATAAACCAAAAATTAATTTTTTAAAGAAGTTACAGGGAAAATAAAAACAGAATAATAGTAACAAGAAGAAGAGAAAGTTGCCTTTAGAAAGAAGAAAGGAACAGGGTAAAAGAACAGAGATAGAATAGAGCTAGACTCTCTCTGAATATACCATGCTTTGTAGATTTGACTTTAGAACCATGTAAATATTTTATATTATTAAATTAAATTAAAATATAAAAACAAACATCTGCTTCTAGCTAAAATGGTTTACCAAGGACCAGATTTACCTTCCCACCTGAAGCCAAGACAGAGAAAAAAATGAAACAAGAGTTTTCAAGACACTGACCATCAGGCAATGAAGGACCATGATCCCTGAGATACTGGAAATGAACAAGATGAGTCCTATGACTGCCTGGGCTTACTTCCTTGAGAGAGTTTCCAGAGTGCAGCACAAGGAGGAGGAACATGGGTAGAACCCAGCCAACTTCCTGAGTCTGAACTGAAGAGAAAGAGCTGAGAGTCTGGGAAGACCAAGGTAACTAGAATTCAAGGAAAAGAATAGTAAAAAGAAGAAAGCGGCACAGAGAAGGAACTGTGGAGATACACAAAGGGTCCCCTTCAAGTATTCAGCTCAGTACTGATGAGAGCATGCTTGTAAGGAATCTACTCAATGCAGAGGAAAGGACCACCTGTAAGAACAGAGGTGTGCCTGGTTTGCACAAGGGGCTGAGAATAGTCTGTTCCCACAAGCATGCTGGGAAAGTCTCATGATTCATGGAGTACTGGGTAGGGTACACAGAATGGTCTTGCCTCACTAATGAGGAATAATTAGCCCTAGGCTAAGCACTGCTCCAGTTCCACCTAACAAATCTTAAAAGCAAGATAAGAAAAGATCAAATTGTTTCCAAGTCACTTGACAGTGAACCAAAACAAAGTTCCAGAATATTTACAGGAATAAAAAATATATACCGTACCCAGCAAGGTAAAATTCACAAAGTTGGACATCCAATCAAAAATTACAAGGCATGTAAAGAAGCTAGAAAATATGACCTACAATGAGAGGGGGAAAAAAATCAATTGAAACCAAGCCAGAATTGACACTGATGTTAGAATTAGCAGCAAGAATACTAAAAGTTATTATTTGTATTCCATATGTTTAAAAGTTAAAAACAGTTTGTTTTAAAAGACTCCAATTTGACTTCTAAAAATGAAAACTACAACGTGTGAGATTAAAAACATACTGGATGGAATTAATGTCAGATTAGACACTGGAGAAGAAAATATTAGAACACTTAAAAACATAGCAATATGGGCTTCCCTGTTGGTGCAGTGGTTAAGAATCCACCTGCCAATGCCGGAGACATGGGTTTGAGCCCTGGTCCGGGAAGATCCCACATGCCACGGAGCAACTAAGCCCATGCGCAACAACTACTGAGCCTGCACTCTAGAGCCCGTGAGCCACAACAACTGAGCTTGCATGCCGTCAACTACTGAAGCCCGCCCACCTAGAGCCCGTGCTCCGCAACAAGAAGCCACCTCAATGAGAAGCCTGCGCACCACAACAAAGAGTAGTCCCCACTTGCCACAACTAGAGAAAGCCCGCATGCAGCAATGATGACCCAACACAGCCAAAAATAAAAATAAATAAAATAAATAAATTTAAAAAAAAAACAATCAATGTAACTCATCATATTAACAAACTACAAAAGCAAAACCACATAATCATCTCAATAGACTCAGCAAAATCAGCTGACAAAAACCAACATCCAATCCTGATTTAAAACTGTCAAACTAGAAATAGGAGCATCCTCAATCTGATAAAGAGCAACTACAAAAAACCTACAGCTGGGACTTCCCTGGCAGTCCACTGGTTAAGACTCCGCACTTCCACTGCAGGGGGCAGGGGTTTGATCCCTGGTTGGGGAACTAAGATCCTGCATGCCATGCAGTATGGCAACAAATAAAAAACAAAAAAAACCTACACCTAACATCATACTTAATAATGAAAGAATGAATGCTTTCACCTTAAGATCAGGAACAACATAAGGATGTCCACTCTTTCCATGTTTACTTAATATTGTACTGGACATTCCAGCCAGTGCAATAGAGAAGTAAAATAAATAAAACACATAGATATTGAAAAGTTTTCTTTATTCACTAAAATAATCAACTATGTAGAAAATGCTGTGGAATCTATAGAAAGCTTCTAGAACTAATAAATGAGTACAGCAAGATTGTAGGATTCAAGTGAATACACAAAAAATAATCGTATTTCTGTATACTAGCAAAGAAAACTCAGAAATTTAATTTTTTTAATCCATTTACAATATTATCAAAAATATTAAGCACTTAGAGATAAATCTGACAAAAATGTGAAAGAACTGTACATTGAAAACTAAAAATTATTGATGAGAAAAATTAAAAGGGATAATAATAAATGGGAAGATATATAATATCCATGGGTTGGATGACTCAATATTGAGAACTGTCAGTTTTCCCCAAGTTGATCTATAAACTCCACACAAGGGCTTCCCTGGTGGTGCAGTGGTTGGGAGTCCGCCTGCCAATGCAGGGGACATGGGTTTGAGCCCTGGTCCGGGAGGATCCCACATGCCGCGGAGAAGCTGGACCCGTGCGCCACAGCTGCTGAGCCTGCACTCTACAGCCTGTGAGCCACAAATACCGAGCCTGAGTGCCACAGCTACTCAGGCCAGCGTGCCTAGAGCCCGTGCTCCGCAACAAGAGAAGCCACTGTGATGGGAGGCCTGCGCACCACAGTGAAGAGTAGCCCCCATTCCCACAACTAGAGAAAGCCTGTGCGCAACAACGAAGACCCAGTGCAGCCAAAAATAAATAAATATTTTTTTAAAAAATCAAAAAAAAACCTCCACACAATGTCAACCAAAATCCCAGCAGACTTTTTGTAGAAATTTACAAATTGATTATAAAATTCTTATGGAAGTTCGAAGAACCTAGAATAGCTGAAATAACTTCAAAAAAGAAGGACAAATTTGGAGAGGTCTTGTATCTATTTTCATTAACAAGAAAACCAGCAAACAACCCAATTTTAAAATGGTCCAAAGATTTGAATATTTTACCAAAGGATATACATGGATAGTAAATAAGCACATGTAAATATGCCCAACATCATTAATTAGGGAAATGCAAAGTAAAACCACAATGAGATACCACTATATAACAATAGGAATGGCTAAAACTTTAAAAAGTTGACCATACCAAATGTTAGTGAGAATATAGAGGAACTGGAACTCTCATACATTGCTGGAATGGATATAAAATGGTACAACCACTTTGAAAAACAGCCTGACAGTTTCTTAAAATGTTAAATATATACCTTCCTTATGATATAGCCGTTATACTCCTAGGTACTTTACCAAGGAGAAATGAAATTATAAGTCCATATGAAGACTTATACACAAATGTTCATAGCAGCTTTATTTAAAATAGCCAAAAACTGGAAACAAATCCAAATGTCCATCAACAGATGAATGAATAAACTGTGATATAGCCGTACAATGGAATACTACTCAGCATAAAAAAAAATGAATCATTGATACATGCTAGAACATGGATGATCTCAAAATAATTACTCTGAGTGAAAGAAGTCAAGACCCCAGCCACCAGCCACCAAAAAACGAAGTAGATATTATATGATTCCAGTATAGAAAGCATGCCTGGGGATTGGGAGACATATAAGGTAGAGGTAGGAGGAAGAACAGGAAGGAGGAATTACAAGAGACACAAGGAAACTTTTGGGAGTCATGGATATATTCATTATATTGATTGTGATGATAGTTTCACAGGTATACAGATGTCAAAACTTATCAAATTGTACATGTTAAATATGTGCAGAGTACTGTATGTCAGTTATACTTCAATAAAGATGTTAACTTTTTTTTTTTTTTTTTTTTTTTTTGCTGTACGCAGGCCTCTCACTGCTGTGGTCTCTCCCGTTGCAGAGCACAGGTTCCAGACACACAGGCTCAGAGGCCATGGCTCACAGGCCTAGCCGCTCCACGGCATGTGGGATCTTCCCGGACCAGGGCATGAACCCGTGTCCCCTGCATCGGCAGGCGGACTCTCAACCACTGCGCCACCAGGGAAGCCCAAGCTGTTAACATTTTAATGAAAAAGCAACCCAGGGACTTCTGCTTCTGGAAAGATAGAGTAGATATACTCTTCCATATTCCTCCCACTAAGTACAACTAAAACTCTTAGACTTTGTTTACACAACAAAAATAAGATACTGAAAGGTAAAGAGGCTGACCAGCTAGAGACTTTCAGACCCAAGAAACAACAGGGTGGTGAGTTCCCTGGGCATTCCTTTTGCTTTATATATCCCAGACTGAGTTCTGGAAAAGCTGATAATCCAGAAACACCTACAAATGTAGACAAAAAAAGCCCCAAGAAAATCCTGCTCTCAGGGCTTCCCTGGTGGTGCAGTGGTTAAGAATCCATCTGCCAATGCAGGAGACACGGGTTTGAGCCCTAGTCCAGGAAGATCCCACATGCCATGGAGCAACTAACCCTGTGTGCCACAACTACTGAAGCCCAAGAGCCCTAGAGCCTATGCTCTGCAACAAGAGAAGCCACTGCAATGAGAAGCCTGTGCACCACAACAAAGAGTAGCCCCTGCTCACTGCAACTAGAGAAAGCCCATGTGCAGCAACAAAGACCCAACACACCCAAAAATAAATAAATAAATTGAAAAAAAAAAAGAAAGAAAGGAAATCCTGCTCTCTCTAGCTAAAGGACCAGGAAAGGGGCAGCCTAGCAGGGCATACCCTTGCTGGGTTAGTTTCAGAGAAGGTCAAGTGAGAAACTGACCCCCCGTCGTGTCAGTGGAGCCCGCACAAGGAAGAGTAATGAGGCACTCTTCCTCCTCCCAACTAGGGTGGTATTGGTGAAGGCTTAGTGGGGAATCTGAATTCCCACCCCCACCCAGCAATAATAAGGTACTCCTCCCCCACCAGGGTGGCAACAGAGACCGAGAGGGGAACATGGACTTCCACATTCATCCGACAGTAACAAGGGGCACCTCTCTTCCCCTGTCAGCACAGTGTCAGAGGAGGTCTGTGAAAATAGAAGATTTAGATAACATCTAGAGTCTCATAACATTATAGCCAAAATGTCCAGGATTCAATCAAAATCAGTCATATGAAGAACCAGGAAAATCTCAACTTGAATGAGAAAATACAACAGGTACCAACACTGAAATGACACAAATGTTAGAATTATCTGACAAGGATTTTAAAGTAGCCATCATAAAAATGTTTCAAACAAACAATCATCAACACTTGAAACAAATGAAAAAATATAAAGTCCCACAAAGAAATAGAAGATATAAAGAAGAACTAATGACAAAAACCAAACTAACCCACAATGAATGGGCTCAACAGCAGAATGTAGAGGATAGATGAAAGAAGTAATGAATCTGGAGAGTGTATAATAGAAATCCTCCAATCTGAGCAACTGAGAGAAAATAGATTGGAAAAAAGAAGAAGGAGGAGGAGGAGGAGGAGAAAAGAAGGGAGCCTGGGGGACTTATGGGACTATAACAAAAGATCTAACATTTTGGAGTTCCAGAATTTTCTTTCCCAGTGGAGTCCCAGAAGGAGAAGGGAAAGAAAGTGAGGCTGAAAATATATTCAAAGAAATAACGGCTGAAAATTTTCCAAATTTGGCAAAAAACATAAGATTCAAGAAGCTGAGTGAATTCTGACAAGGATAAACTCAAAGAAATCTATACCAAGACATCAAAATCAAATTTCTGAAAACTAATAACAAAAAAATCTCAAAAGCAGTGAGAGAAAAATGATACCTCACTTATAAGAGAAAACAATCTGAATGACAGGAGATTTCTCATCACAAACTACTGAGGCCAAAAGGCAGTGGCAAGACATTTTTCAAGTGTTAAAATAAAAGGACGGTCATCCCAGAATTTTATATCCAACAAAAAAAATATCCTTCAGATGGGGCACGTATATACAATGGAATATTACTCAGCCATAAAAGGAAACTAAATTGGGTCATTTGTAGAGATGTGGATGGACCTAGAGACTGACATATAGAATGAAGTCAGTCAGAAAGAGAGAAACAAATATCGTATATTAACGCATATTTGTGGAATCTAGAAAAATGGTACAGATGAACCAGTTTGCAAGGCAGAAATACAGACATAGATGTAGAGAAAAAATGTATGGGCACCAAGGGGGGAATGGTGGGGTGGGATGAATTGGGAGATTGGAATTAACATATATAAACTAATATATATAAAATAGATCAACTCTTGAAATGAGAACCTGCTGTATAGCACAGAGAACCTGCTTCACTTCTCTGTACAGTAGAAACTAACACAACATTGTAAAACAACTATACCCCCCCAAAAAAATAAATTAATAAAATAAAATAAAATAAAATAAGAATATCTTTCAGGAATGAGGGGCGGAATTCCCTGGTGGTCCAGGTTAGGCCCAGGTTAGGACTCTGCGCTTCCACTGCAGGGGGCACAGGTTCAATTCCTGGTCAGGGAAATAAGATCCTGCATACTGTGCAGTGTGGCCAAAAAAAAAAGGAATGAGGGGAAAAATCAAGACATTCTCAGAAGAAGGAAAACTAAGAATTGTTACTATCAGACCTACTTAAAAAGAATGGCTAAAGAAAGTACTTAATCAGAAAGGAATTATAAAAGCAGGCATCTTGGAACATCAGAAAGGAAGAAACAACAGCAAAAGAGTAAAAATATGAGTAAATACAACAGACACTTAAGTTTTCTAAATTATATTTGACAATTGAAGCAAGAATTAGACATCTGTCTGATGTGGTTTCCAATGTATGTAGAGGAAATATTTAAGATACTGTTGTTATAAATGCGAGAGGATAAAGGATTTAAATGAAGAGAGGAAGAGGTGGGTGTGACTATAAAGGGGTAGGATAAGGGAGATCTTTGTGGTGATGGAATAGTTTTGTATCTTGATTGTGGTGGTGGTTCCACAAATCTATACGTGTGATAACATGGCATAGAGCTATGCACACACATTTCATCCATGTCAATTTTCTGGTTTTGATATTACACTATAGTTACACAAGATATATCCATTGGGGGAAATTGCATGAAGGGTACAGGCGATCTCTCTGTACTATAGTTACAACTTCCTGTGGATCTATAATTATTTCAAAATAAAAAGTTAATTTAAAAATGTAATTACATAAAATACAAAAAAAAAACCCAGCAATACCTAATAAGTGAAAGCAAAAATGAAACAAATAAATCCAACTGTGTATTGAGTTAGTAGTACGACCACACAGAGGAATTATTTTAAGTGACCTTAAACACAGCAATTTGACTCTACATCCTTAATAGGAAATACGCTAAGGACAAAAAAACAATTGCAAAGAAAGAAATAAAAACTTAAACCATTTAAGTAACCTTACTGATGGTAGTCTCATTTTATTCTGATATTGCTGTGTGTTTATCACAGAATAAAACAGATAAGTAATTATGCTGGCCTCATTAAGAGCCAGTATCCTTTTTTGGTGTGGGAGAAAGGAGATAGAGAATTAAGATAGTTAAAACTGTCGAAAACTGAATTGAATGGGAAATACCAGTAAATTTCATAATGTATTTTCCCTTAAAAAGAGAAATAATGAAACAAGAAATCATATTTCTTAGTTCTGCTCACTGCAAAGTCCTAGAATCAACAACCAACCCAGAAGCAATGAGCACCACCAGATTGTGCTCTCTAAATAATATTCCTACAAAGAGGAAATAGGGGTTTTCCCTGGTGGCGCAGTGGTTGAGAGTCCGCCTGCCGATGCAGGGGACACGGGTTCGTGCCCTGGTCTGGGAGGATCCCACATGCCGCGGAGCGGCTGGGCCCGTGAGCCATGGCCGCTGAGCCTGCGCATCCAGAGCCTGTGCTCCGCAACGGGAGAGGCCACAACAGTGAGAGGCCCGCGTATCACAAAAAAAAAAAAAAAAGAGGAAACAGGGTTTCTTAGAGAAATAGCTGATTCTAGGTCTGGGCCAGGACATGTACAAGATGAGCCTGAAACATTTGTCCCAATATTAGGATATCAAGGATGCTAGAGAAACTACTAGGCAGTTTCAAAACACTAGCACCGGACAAAACCCCTACTGTCCAAAGATGGGACAATTTAAGCATCAAGAATAATACTTGCAATGGATTAAAATGTAGCCAAAATGTATAAATCTGTGAATTCATGATGGTACTCAAGACAATAAAAATAACTTTATTGATCACCTTTGGAGAATACTAGGGAACCAACTCATTATTTTGAAAACTGATAAATAAAGGGGAAAAAATCATTTATCCATCCTTTCATATGTGAACTATACCACACAATAACTAAAACTTTACTGAGGAGATATTTCTCTTTATAAATGCCGTAGAGCTAATAAATGAAGAAATAATGATATCCTCAAATTGAATGCACCATTCTGCAACCCTGTATAGAATAAAGGATCTAGGCAATTTTCATCAAGGGCTGCTAACATCAGTAAAAGAGTGATATCTAGACCCCATGAACCTCCTGATGAACGTACACATCACCACTTAGGAACTGTTCCAGCCCCAAAAATTGAACGTGAATCTGCTCTTACCAATTCACAGGAATAACACCATGGGGATGCAGTGAGAAAACCCAGACTCTGGGAAACCCTACAGTGCAAACAACCCAGTTTCTTCCACAAATAACGAGAGAAAAAGAGAGAGAGAGAAAGAAACCTACAGATTTAAAGAGACTTAAGAGACACATCAGCCAATTGTAATGCAGGAGTCCTATTTGGATCCTGATTTCAACTATAGGGGGAAATAAATGTTGAACAAATATTTGATGCTATTAATGTCTTGTTTTTAACTTTGAGCTTTGATAGCTATGGTTGGTATGTTTATTTATGTTCTTAGCATTTAGAGATACACACTGAAAAATTTACAGATGAAATAATATGCTGTCTTGATTTGCTTCAAAATAACCAGGGTTCAAGGAGGAAAGTGGGAGGTGAGCATAAATGAAATGATTGACTATGAGTTGATCACTGGGTGTTAAGGCTGTGTGATAAGTACATAGAAATTCATTTTACTATTCTCTCCACTTTTGTATGGCTTTGGAACTTTTCATAATAAAAATTTTAGGGTTTCCCTGGTGGCATGGTGGTTAAGAATCCACCTGCCAATGCAGGGGACATGGGTTTGAGCCCTGGTCTGGGAAGATCCCACATGCCTCAGAGCAACTAAACCTGTGTGCCACAACAACTGCGCCTGCACTCTAGAGCCCACGAACCACAACTACTGAGCGTATGGGCCACAACTACTAAAGCCCATGCACCTGGAGCCCCTGATCCACAGCAGGAGAGGCCACTGCAATGAGAAGCCCGCGCACCGCAACTAAGAGTAGCCCCGACTTGCCGCACATAGAGAGAGCCCGCGCACAGCAACAAAGACCCAAAACACAGCCAAAAATTAAAAAATTAAAAACAAATTTTTGTAATATACCCTTATAGAGCCAGAAAACTGAATTCTTATAATTACCTCCCTGATCTCCACCTATTGGTCTTTCTTCTGTTCTCTGGAGCCTAGAAGACTAGTATCACAGTAATAGTAATAATAATAATATCAACAATAACAGCCAACATTTTTGGAGCACATACTTACTAAGTGCTAAATTCAGGTTATGAGCTTTTTATGAAGATTTTCATAATCCTGACAAAGTCCTGAAGTAGGTACAATTATTATCCCATTTTACAGATGAGGAACCTGAGGGCAATAGGTTTGATGACAAAGCTCAGCCTCAAACCAAAATCTGACTGCGGATTTCCAGCTTATAACCACTAAGCTATAAAGGTGAAGAGGGCTGTCATGGCCTCAGTCTTCCCTTTTTTGGGTTAAGCATCCTGACTTCTTTCACTCTGCCCCTCCCTGCCAATGTGGCTTCAATATCCCACACCATCATTGGAGCACCCTTGGAGCACCTTGGAGTTATAGAAGCAGTTGAGTTTCTTGAAAGCATCCTAGGCTCCCTGTACAGCTTGCGCCACCCCCATGCACACCCAAGCTGCGGGGATTGCCAGACAATCTCTAGTCGGCCTGCATCCAGGCTGGGATCCTGAACATGTGCAAGTCCCAGGGGTGGCATGGCTCACCTGGGCCTCGGTGCCTCTTCTCCATCCAGATGTAGCAGTTGTTCTGGGCCACCCCGGTCTGCGAGTCCAGGAATGGGAGACGCACGCTGCGCTCTGCGCAAAGGCGCGAGTTATAACTCCGGCAGTGCTCAATGGCCTCCTTGTAGAACTGGTCCCCGAGCCTGCCGGGAGACAGAGAGAGGAGGAATGAGGCCAGGGAAAACCAGAACACACGCAGAAGGAAACTGAAGTCACCCACCCACCTCCCAGGGAAGATTTTGCTGTTATGAAGACCAAGGCAATGTGTACCAAGAGCTTTGCCAAGCAGCGGAATCCAACTCAGTGTCAGGTCTCCAATAGGTTCTATTTCCTGTACTACATCCACCAGGAAACTTAGAAACCCCTTTAACAAAGAAATGAGGACCCCAGGAATAAACCACCAGTAAAAGTGACACGTCCCTGTTCTAGGAAGCATGAGGTCCCACTCCAGAATGGAGGTAGCTCTAGAACAACCTCCTGCATGGGATCTACTAGGACACCAGGCTTCTAGAGCCCCCTGCCCCTTAAAATCCCCCATGAGCCACACTTTTTTCTCAGTGGTAACCAACAAAGGCACTCTAGATTGAACCCAAACCACCAGCACAGATACAAAGATTTCCATTACAATAGAAGAGAAACACGCCATAGAAAAGACTAGAAGGTCAGAGGAAACATCCTGTAAAAGTAGAGCTATTATGGAGGAAGGAGGTGAAGAAGGGCATGCACCAATCTTTTAAAACCACACACTTAAAGAAAAATAACTTTCTGATGGAAAACAAACAAAAGAAACATTTGAAATAATAATAGTTGATTTTTGACCTCAAAATAATTCAATTGCCAGAGTTTAATACACAAATAGAAAGACCTTTCTGGTTTGCTGGAGTGGTGGTCTGATTAAGCACAGTAAATTTTAGTGTCTGAATCTTTGGTATCCTTGGACATGTGGTGATGCTACTAATTTTAAGACAATGTCCTTTTCAAAAACCAAAAATACAACATTCTATAATTGATCAATCTTAAAACATAATCAATGAGATCAAATACCTAACAAGTAAAAGATAGGCATATGGCAGAGGTTAATAATGACCCAAGGGGCCTTCCCTGGTGGCGCAGTGGTTAAGAATCCGCCTGCCAATGCAGGCGACACGGGTTTGAGCCCTGGTCCGGGAAGATCCCACATGCCACAGAGCAACTAAGCCCGTGTGCCACAACTACTGAGCCTGCGCTCTAGAGTCCGCGAGCCACAACTACTGAGCCCACATGCCGCAACTACTGAAGACCGCGCTCGGCAACAAGAGAAGCCACTGCAGTGAGAAGCCCGTGCACTGCAACGAAGAGTAGACCCCGCTCGCTGCAACTAGAGAAAGCCCGCGCGGCAACAAAGACTCAATGCAGCCAAAAATAAATAAAATAAATTGAAAAAAAATAATGGCCCAAGGAATTACAGATGTAATCACATGATGTCTACCAGGTAAAGCAGAGATTCTTAGTGAGGAGAGTGAGGAAAAGGCAGGAAGAGGAGGAGCCTCAGGGATTACAGAGCCAAAAGGGAGACTCAAGCAGCTCATTTTGAAGGGACATTATGAATGTCGCTATTTTTTGGTCTATGTAGATCCAAGAATGCCAAAATGGGGGGGGTGGGGGGGAGGGGTCTAAGTTTAAAATAATATATTTCTTAACCAAAATATTTAGAGCAGTAAAGAAAGAAAAATTTAAATGGATTCTTCTGTACTCTTTTTCACTTTTTTATTGAGGTGTAGTTGATGTACAATATTTTGTAAGCTACAGGTGTACAATATATAGTGAGTCACAATTTTTAAAGGTTATATTCCATTTATAGTTATCATAAAATATTGGCTATATTCCCTGTATTGTACAGTATACCCTTGTAGCTTATTTTATATGTAATAGTTTGTACCTCTTAATACCCTACCCCTATCTTGCCCCTCCCCCTTCCCTCTCCCCACTGTTAACCACTAGTTTGTTCTCTTTATCTGTGAGTCTGCTTCTTTTTTGTTATATTCACTAGTTTGTTGAATTTTTTAGATTACACATATAAGTGTTATCATACAGTATTTGTCTTCTTACCCTTTTTTAAAAGTCAATGGGTCAGACTGTACCAAAAATTTTAAAGCAAATTCCTTACTCTAGGAGGATACAATCATTGAAGCTTCTGAGGCATCTTTTGGAAACTACTTGTGGACGTGCCTCCTAAAAAAAAGCCCTTTGCTCCTTTTTTACCTCTGGGCATCTTCCCTCTCGCAAGGACGGCATAACAGCTCAGAAAGTGTCTAGCAGTTGCAAAACCTAACTGTAATCAAATTATAATAGTCACACAGCTGGAAATGAATTGGGGAGGGGGAATGAAAGCCCATCAAAATGCTATAAAATGGAACTGCACATAAGCTGATGTAATCAAAGTTAGTAACAAGGATCATGAGATTGATCAAAAATAAAGAACCATTTCCTGCAAAGCGTTCGCATCTGTGTCCCACCAGTTTAAATACCTCCTTCTGCTAAGGCGATGCAGCTCAGTGTAACAGAACTGTCGAGGGCAGCTCAGCCCAGGCAAGGTGACACACAGCCTGTCCAGGGTGTCCTGGGGGCTCCAGCTTCCCTCCACATAACAGAGACCAGTCACATCACATGGACGAGAACTGACAAGAACACACGACAGAGAAGCCTCTGATGTGAGAAGCCGTTATCTGGTTTCCCAGGATATTTTGACAGACTGCCAAGAAAGATGTTAACTATTCCAACTCCAAAACTTCTGCTTAAAGAGAAACCATGGAAGGAAAGGAGGGAGGGACGGAGGGAGGGGAAGGAAGGAAGGGAGGGAGGGAGGGAGGGAGGGAGGGAGGGAGGGAAGGAGGGAGGGAGGGAGGGAGGGAAGGAGGGAAGGAGGGAGGGAGGGGAAGGAAGGAAGAAAATTGTACACTAAAACTCATCAACTGGATAGCTAGTGGGAAGCAGCCGCATAGCACAGGGAGATCAGCTTGGTGCTTTGTGACCACCTAGAGGGGTGGGATAGGGAGGGTGGGAGGCAGGGAGACGCAAGAAGGAAGAGATATGGGGACATATGTATATGTATAACTGATTCACTTCGTTATAAAGCAGAAACTAACACACCATTGTAAAGCAATTATACTCCAATAAAGATGTTAAAAAAATAAATAAAATAAAGATGCCTTCAAAAGAATAAAAAATAAAGAAAAAAAAACTCATCAACTGGAGAGAAGAGGGTTTCCATTTTCAAAACAAACTTCTGGAAGCCAGTACAAAAGAAATCTACAATAGGATCTCAAATCAGACTTTTCTCGATATGCCTGGAACTCGCTTCCAACAGCTTCAATCCCAAAAAGAGAAACAAGAAAGTGAACTTGCTGAAAATGAGAAGTGCATTTGGCCAAGTCCATGCCCCATACTGAATGGAACGAAAAAGTCAAACAAAGTGGCTCACTGGGTGAAAATTAATTTCATCTTAAATACTTTCCACTTTCATAACATGCAATGTTATTAGTAACAGGCATGCTGCGGGGAAATGTGTATTTTTAAATGTAATCTTTGTGTGAATGATACCTCCCTCATGTAAACAGGAGAGATTTTCTGAGGACTGGAACAACCGTATTAAAGACTGAAGCTACAAAAACGTGACAGCCGTCACCCTCTGCCATCGCCTCCAGGGAAGTCACTTTTAAACAGGCCAGGCATTGGCAGCGATTTGGAAACAAAAGTTTAAAGCCTTTTTTAAGATATGTGAGGAGAAAAGAGACTTCATCCTCTGATAAATTCAAGCTGCACTTCTCCAAAAGTTAATTAGCCAAAAGCTTCACAGGGCTTGCTCTGTTCTCTAGAAGAAAATCAATGGCCAGGTCTCCCTAACCCATGGAAAGCAATTTAAACAGGAGAGGGGACAAATGTCCTTTTCAATGTGGTATTTCTTTTTTTTTTAAATTGAAGTATACTTGATTTACAATGTTGTGTTAATTTCAAGCGTACAGCAAAGTGATTCAGTTATACATACATATATACATATACTTTTTCAGATTCTTTTCCATTATAGGTTATTATAAGATATTGAGTATAGTTCCTGTGCTATACAGTAGGTCCTTGTTGTTTACCTATTTTATACATAGTAGTATGTATATGTTAACCCCAAACCCCTAATTTATCTCTCCTCTCCCCATGTGGTATTTCTTTTTAAAAAATCCCACATTGGGGGCTTCCTTGGTGGCGCAGTGGTTGCAAGTCTGCCTGCCGATGCAGGGGACACGGGTTCGTGCCCGGTCCGGGAGGATCCCACGTGCCGCAGAGCGGCTGGGCCCATGAGCCATGGCCGCTGAGCCTGCGTGTCCGGAGCCTGTGCTCCGCAACGGGAGAGGCCACAACAGTGAGAGGCCCGCGTACCACATAAAAAAAAAAAAAAATCCCACATTGATAGGATCCCAGGGGTGACATTTGCATTAAAGTTGCAAAGGGCAGGGACTTCCCTAGTGGTCCAGCGGTTAAGACTCCTCGCTCCCAGTGCAGGGGGCCCGAATCAGGGAACTAGATCCCGCATGCATGCCACAACTAAGAGTCTGCATGCCACAGCTAAGACCCAGCACAGCCAAAATAAAAAATAAATAAATATTTAAAAAAAAAAAGAAAAGAAAGTTGCAAGGGGCAGAGGAAGGGGCAGAGGAAGCTGGGAAAGGCTGGCAGCAAATGAATCATTTCGTGCAGTGGTGACCAGTGTGCCCCAGGCTGGGACAGGCACGGCCCAGCCTCAGCCATCACCTGTCTGCATCAAACCAAGGGGGCTAGATTTTCCACAGGGTGATAGATGTCTTGGGCTCAAAGAAGCTGGCACGAGGCAGAGCTGAATGATGGTCTCATCAACAACTGACTTCAGGCTACTCAAGGCTGAAATCAGAAGCAGGAAAGGCAGGGGGAACAAAGTGCTGGGCTCTCCGCCAGAGCAGGAGCCCCTCACGGCCTGCTGCTTGGAGCAGTGCTGGCTGCCCCGCGCCGGAGCTTTTGTGAGGGGTTTTGTGGGATCCTTAGCCATCCCTTCTGGAGTGAGAGAGCCATCCTAGCTCTGAGAGCTTTCCAGTGGCCCTCCTTGAGCGTATCTGTGGAGAAATGGATTCTAGGCACCAAAGAGGATTCAGAGTGGAGAAAAATAAGACTTCTCCAAAATGACTGCCAGCTAGGCTCCACATGTGATCTTCAGAGCCTGTCATACCCTCTCCAAGACGCCCTGCTCCCCTTCCTCACACTTCCACCTCCCTCTCTCGAGACCTTGCCTGTTCTCTTAGATTCCACGTCCACTGTGCCGAACAGACTCCCAACTCCGACCCCCAACCCAGACACCTAGGGCCCCTCCCTCTTCATTGTCCCTGTGGTCCCATGTTCTGACCCAAGGACAAGTGTCCTGCCCTGCCTCAAACATGTGTCCAAGAGTGAATTCTTCATGCCCTGCCAAAGACTGCTCCCTCCCCAGTCTCCACAGGGGTGGGAGCGGGGACCTGAGGGAACCCTGCTCTGTCTCTCCCCAGCACCGTGTCCTTGACCCTCCCCTATCCTTCAGCCCAGCTGGCACTGAATTCTTTCATGTCTCGGGGAGCTCTCCCATTCTCTCCTTTCCCACCCCGTGGCCACAGGTCCCTTCCAGCTGTAAAAACAGGACCTTGGCCCATCACAGCTATTTGTGCTCATAAACAGAGATAAGCAGAGATAAAGAGGAGCTCAGGCCTGTGGCAGATTGCTGGCCCTGCCTTCCCCCATCGGCCCCTCTTCTCTGTGGGCACCTGGCTTTCCTGCTGTCTCACTCAGCTGCCCAACTTCCACAACGGCCCACACACACACATTAAAACTCATCTACACCAATTTGCTAACTTCCTCCTGTTTGCATCTAAACACGTTTAACTCTAACTGTGGCAGGGAAAGCCATCTCCCATTTGTGTCGTGTTTTGTAATAATTAGCAAGCAGGGGGCAATATTTGCCAAGGTGGGGGAACCTTTTCATTTTCCTCACGGTTACACTGTTCCTCAAGCTGCCCTTGAAAGAAAACCAAGTTTAGTGTTTGTTATGGACTGAATTGCATCCCCCCCCACACCCGTGAAATTCACGTGTTGAAGCCCTGACCCCACAATGGATGGTATTTGGAGATGGGACCTTTGGGAGGTAATTAGGTCATGAGAGTAGAGCACCCAAGATGGGATTATGGCTTTCTCTCTCCCTCTCCCTCCCTCTCTGTCTCTGTCTCTCTCTTTCTCTCTCTCTCTGCCATGTGAGGACATAGCAAGAAGGCAATTACCTGTGACCCAAGAAGAGGGCCCTTACCAGACCTCACCTAGACCATGCTGCCACACTGATCTCAGACACCCCAGCCACCAGAATTGTGAGAAATAAATGTCCGTTGTTTAAGCCACCCAGTCTATGGTTATTTTGTTATAGCAGCCCCAGCTAAGACAGGGTTTCTTATATAAAATAGGAAGGGATATAGAGGATTTTAAGAGAGAGATTCAATCCCCTTCCTCCTCATTCTGTTCTCTTCCAACAAAAACAACAATAATAATACTATTAACAATGGCAATTTTAACTCAACTCAATATTTAATATTTGTCTTCCCTACTAGACTACAAACTCCACGAGGGCAGGGACCACATCTGCAGGGCCACTGCACACAGCCATTCAGATTTCACACTAAACCACACCAGGCGCACCTTTCATATAAACTCCAGTGTGAATCGTACTGGAGCAGGGTAACCCAGCAGCCCTGCATACCTGGCTTTTTTAGTGGTTCACCTCCAGCATCTAGCACAGAGCCCAGCACACAGTAAGTGTCCAATAATTCTTTGTTGAATTGCTTTCAACAACTCATATACCACTAACTTATGGCAGGAGTTTCAGTCAGAGCAGTAAAGCATATGGTGCATGCATGGTCTTCTGAGTTTTTTGCACATATAGGTTGGGGATTTAGATTACATGACTGTCTACTTGCAACTTTAAAAAAAATATTAAAAGAATGTTTGCAGGCACTTCCACTTAGTTCTCAGCACCCGGCCCCTGTTCCTGCAGCAGTCTCCTGACTGCAATCGCTACAGCTCTTCTCCTACCCAGCTGACAAAAAGAAGTCTCCCTCGAACCCAGTTTTCAATCTTGCATTCCTCAGTACAGAAGCCAAGATGGCTCCCAAGAGTGCCAAATTCTTTTACTGAGCTGTTAAGGCCCTTGGAGAGTCTTGGTATTGAGGTAGAAAAGAGACTTGGAATCAGGCAGATGAGTCCAGCTCCACTGCTTACTGGCTACACGAACCTGGGGCAAGTTACTTACTCTCCTTGAGCCTAAATTCTCCTTCCCACAATATGGGTACATAGCTCCTACTTCAGCTCCAAGATAATTAAATGAGAACCTCTGACTCACAGAGGTAAATGCCTGTCATCAGTGGTGATTCCTCTCTCCTTCCTTCAAAGAGCAGTGTTTTCTGCCACTTTATGACTTGACCCTCTGCCTGAGCAGGCTAATGCCCTCCATGTGACACACATACACACAACAGTATCTTTGAGGTTGTCAGGTACCCACACAAACCTCCAACCCAAGACATTAGGCAGCAGGGTGGTGAGGCACCAAGGAGAGCATCAAGGAGAGCAGAGTAGATGCTGCACGATGACCTCAGGAGTCTAAAGCCTGCCCCAGGTGCAGAAACCACATCTGGCTTGTTTGCTGCTCTATCTCCAAGCCCAGCAGAGCTTGCTGTGTTGGGTTGATGATGAACGACTGAGTGGATGAATGAATGAATCCTTATCTGACCTTCCTGCGTATATGAAGCAGACAGGCCTTCCCTGGACCCCAACAAAATACTTTACTCAGAACCCCCCACCCCGAGTCTGGAATTCTTGCCTCCTGTCCTTGGCCTGGTTGACCTTACCCTGTTCAAGGGCTGGCTGAAGTTCCACCTCTTCCAGGAAGCTTCCCCAGTTATTCCTGCCAATGGTTCTTGCTCTCTGCCTCTCTGAGCTCCCTAATTGTCTCACTCATGTTTGGCCAGTCTCTACCACCGTCCTTCTCTCTCCCCACCCAACTGGATTATAAACATCTTGAAGACAGGGACTAAGAGTTATATACTTCTGTGCTACCCCACCAAGCACAGTGCTGAGAATGGAGAAGCATGTGATAAATACAGATTGCTTGTTTGAAATGTCACGCCATCCTTAGCAAACTCATGGGAGCTTCACAGTTGGGGGATGCTGAGGACCTTCTTTCTCCAGATGATAATGAAGTGAGCCTGAAGTTACGTGGCTTCTCCAGAGCACAGGATTAGGCATCTGAAAACAGATTTCCTGTAAGTTCAAATTCTACTGAATTCTCTTCATCATCTTAAAAAGGGTCACTTCAGCTCTTGAGATTGTATTTCTCCATCTACAGTACTCACGCCAAGATGCAAAACATTCCTCTTCTGTGAACTCTATAAGAAGCTCACTGAATATTGTGCTGTGCTGTCATCAGATCACCCCAGGAAAACTTGCTCCTCTTCTGCTGATGCAGGAAACACCCCTTCTGTGCTTATCAAGAATGCCGTCACTCCACCTTCCAGAAGAAGGATCTAGGGCAGAGGTTCTTAAACTTTGGTTTGTATCAGCATCAATGCGGGCAGGAGGGTGGGGTGGCATTGTGCAATTCTGATGCTGGAGGTGTGCCTGTGATCCAGACATCTGGATTTTTGACAGATTCCCCCAGTGATTCTGAGAAATATGAGACTCACTAATTGAAGGACAGTTCCCCCAAACTCCAAAGCAAGGGCAAGAACAAGAGAACCCTGTGATGCTCTTCAGCCATGTTGTAACAGCAGAGCAGGAAAGCCTGGTTAACTGACTTTAACTCAGCTTGTTTTGTTTCTGTGGGAAATGTTTTTCAGGCAGCAGACATGGATTAACCTGGCAGCACTCACCTGCAGCAGACGCGTCCCACAGAAGTCCGCATCTCTCACAAAACATCCACAAGGCCTGGTCAAGACAACCGTACGGAGATCCTGACTTCCTTAGGGCGGTCACTCTGGAGGCGACTCTGACCTTCCTAACATCACAGGAAAGGCACCTGGGGAACGAGGGTATCGCCTTGCAAAAGCCAAGTCAAACGAAGAATTTGAACCCTAAAACTCCCATCGTGACTTGAAATGCCGCTCAGTCTGACGTTCAGGCCCGCTAGACCCAATAAATCCCTTTTCCGGCATCTGCTCTGGTGAAGATTTTTCAGGGACTTATTATGCAAAGCTGCCTAAGCAAGACAGAATTTATATTGAGAACCTGGCCATGATTTCTGAGCTGCCACTGGGTGTTCTGATGACATACGCAACTTGGGGTTGAAGTCAAGGGGCAGCCAAGGACAGGAGACTAGAGGTAGGAGAAAAGCAGTGTGATTCCTTCCAGTAAATAATGGGAGACTGGGGCAAGGGGAGTGAGAAAAGGGGGATGCTCTGGGCGGGGAGGAAGACTGTAGCTTTTCTTGTATCCAAGGTTTGCCTTTCAAATGCATCCAGACTTGACAAAATAAATCTGTCCTCCAGAAGCTAAAGAATGTGTAGAACGCAACCAACTTTCAAAAGTGGGGGGGGGGGGGTGCTTTATCTAGGGTGAAGCAGACCTAGAAAGAAAACACACACCCACCACAGAAACTTCATTGATTAAGTAGTTTTAGTTTCCCTGGTTCATAGACTAAGTCCTTTCTGAAATCCCAGCTATGTGCTGGACACCAGTATGCTGTCCCCTGAGGGTGATGGCCAGGAGAAGCAGCCCATGGATTAGAGACAATTCTCGGACAAACACATCCTTAGACCCCATCTTTGCTGCTGGAAAATAAGAGCCTCAGTGCTGCCCTCCCCAGTAAAGGGAATATTGGTCTGGCATTTAAAACACAGCCACAAAGAACACATCCTCTGTAGTCAATTCTCGATGCAGCAGTCCAAGGGATCTTTTTAAAATGGAAATCAGATCACGACATTCTCCTCCTTAAATCCCTCCAATGGCTTTCACTGCACTTAGAATATAATTTGAACTCCTTCCCGTGGCTACAGGCCCCCAGACTATCTGGCTGTGCCCACTTTTCCTGCTGCATCTTGTCTCCTACCCCCCTTCCCTACTGGACTCCATCCTCACTGCACTTCTTTCTGTCTCTCTAATAAACTAAAATCATCTCATCTCAGGCTTTTACACATGCTATTCCCTGTTCCTGGTATACATTTCTCCCAGATCTTCTCATGGCTGGCTTCTATTCAAAGAAGTCTTTTTTCACTCACTGAATCTAGGGTAGCCCAACCTATTCCACTCCTGCTCTAGCCTTTACTATCTCATACCCTATTTTGTTTTTTCCACACTATTTACCGCTCTAAAAAAGTCTCTGGGGCTTCCCTGGTGGCTCAGTGGTTGGGAATCCTCCTGCCGATGCGGCGGATGCAGGTTCGAGCCCTGGTCCGGGAGGATCCCACATGCCGCAGAGCAATGAAGCCCGTGCTCCACAACTGCTGAGCCTGCGCTCTGAAGCCCGCGAGCCACAACTATGGAAGCCCGCGTGCCTGGAGCCTGTGCTCCACACAAGAGAGGCCACCATGATGAGAGGCCCATGTGCTGCGGCGAGGGGTGGCCCCTGCTCGCCGCAACTAGAGAGGGCATGCACGCAGCAGGGAAGACCCAGTGCGGCCAAAATAAATAACTTTAAAAAAAAATAAAAATATAAAAAAGTCTCTGCTTTCTCTTGGCCTGCTGATCACCTCTACATAACAAAATTGTGAACTCTGGGCGAGAAGGACCTTTATCTCCCTGATAACTGCATCCCCTACACCTAACACAGGATTTGGCACATAGGAAATGCTTGTCAGATAACGCTGAAAAAATAAATGAAAGATCCAGGCCAACCTGCAGCACAGAGTTTGGAGGGTATGGAAGCCCAGCCTTCCAGAGGGCAAGAAGGTCAGCGGACTGTGCCCCCAGCACAGGCAGTGAGAATCACACCGCCACCTTCTCACTTCCGATCCTCTCACACACCCGTGACAGTGGGTGAGGGACCAAGTCTACTGTCCATACCCAAATCCTGCTCATGACCCCACAACGCCACCTATACAACCCAAAGCCTGGAGAGAAGTGGGACCAAGTGGATAAATGCTGCCATTCATGGTATCAGCCACTCCTTTCTATGCCCAAAAAGGACTTTCCAGGACTGATATTGGCACCATAAACTAGTGGTGGCCAGAAGTGGTCCCCAGAGTAACTTACTCCAGTTCCCTGAAAGGGCCTCTCTCTGAATTAACCTCCTCTGTGTGTACGTTCTCAGAGAGCTGACCCACATGTCCTCTTCCAGAGCCCCAAGCCCACCGGTAGTGGCAGAGGCAGGAGCAGCGTGCGGGTGGGGAAGCACTGCTTGATGGGAAATCAATGGGAACTTGAAGGTCATCTGGAGGGCGCTGTCTCCCCATCATGCACCTGCTGGGATGGGATTTGTGGTCCTGACCTCGCTTGGAGACCTCTGCCCTCCTGTCAGAGTTGGTTAAAATCAGCCTGCCGAAGCAAACACCCTGCAGACCAAATGATCTCTGGGCCGTCCTTCGAAGGGACATCAAGCCAAACAAAGAAGCACTGAGTCTCATTTAACCTGCCACAAGGTTGAGAGTCACCCCAATTTCTCTTGGCAGCCCCCTGGGAAAACTGTCCCAGGCCTGCTGCTTTTAGAGGCACATACTTGTAAACCTTTTAATAAAGACAGAACAAAGCCAGGCTAACCGAGAGGCTGGTCATGTCTCCAAATTTAAATTCTCTGGTGGAAAAGGTAGAACTGTCTTGAAAACTCAAGACCAAAACTGAAAGGTGAGTGCACTCTAGAAATACCTAAATCTGCCCTCATAACCTCTGCATCCCAGGATAATGACAAAGGATACCAAAACCTCCACACTGCTTAAAGGAAGTCTATTTTTCTTCCCATCCCAACAACTATTAGGAAACATGACTGGATTTAGAACCTGATTCTCCTTTCCTCATGGACCTATTTTCCCAAGTCCCCTTCCTTCCTTCCATCTTTCCTTCCTACCTCCCTCCCTCCCTCCCTCCCTTCCTTCCTTCCTTCCTACCTCCCTTCCTTCCTTCCTTCCTTCCTTCCTCCCCTCCCATGCCTTTCCTCATCTTCTTCCCCCAGTCTTTCCACCTCATCAAGAGTCAGTTAACATACAGAACAGGAGAAAAGCATTCAGCCCACATCTCCAACCCAAAAGGTGAAGATGAGTCTGGCATAAAAATGAGGACGAGACACCCTCAACATATTTATAGAAGGATGACAAGATGATAATGATCATAAAAATAACAGTGGCAAGGTTTCCATTTGTTGGGCACTTACTATGTGTGCCAGGCACTGTTCTCAGCACTTTATATGTATAATCTCATTTCATCCTCACAACAACCCCATCCTTCTATTTCCCCCTATTTCACAGATTAGGAAACTGAGACTCAGAGTTTTAAGCGATCTGCCTAGGGTTTTAAGTGGCATTGTGAAGACAGAAGCCCAGGCAATTTCAGTCTTGCTCTCGGCTGCTACACTATCAACCTCCCACAGGGACACCACCGCCCTTTCACCGTGAGTTGAGCCTCCAGAACTGGAATGACTTGGACAATACGTCTTTTTTTGGAGGCACCTGGTTTCTCTAAGAGCATCACCAATTTGCTGGGTAATCTTAGCTACTTCTCTTTTTGGGCCTCAGTTTCCCAAACTGCCAAACAGTCCAGAGGTAAACTTTCCAATCACAGAGTCATCCTCAGTAACTCAAGAAGTAGGTTGGTTATGGGGCTGCCTGAGAAGATACCATCAGAGAAATACAAAATGTCATGGTGTAGTTTAGAAACCACAGCCATCTGGAAGGTGGACAAGTGGTGATGGACTCTGAGAGGCCCTGTGGGTCTGAACATCTACTGAAGGGAGGAAAAGAAAGATGCCAGGTTATCATAAACTAGGGTCAGAGTTAAGAACCCCAGAGCGTTAGAGACCGTCTGGTCTGATGCCTTTGTTGTACTGCAAGGAAAACCAACAACCAGAAAGATGAGGTGACTTCCTCCAGTCACACAGGGGCAGGGCTGAGAGTCAGTCCTCAGCCTCCAGGCTGCCAGTTCAGGGACTTCTCCACTGTTTACAGTAGGGGTCCACAAACTGCAGTCCCCGGGCCAAATCTAGCCCACCGTGAATTTCTATAAATAAAGTGTATTTGGAAGACAGTCACACCCATTCATTTATGTACTGACTGTGGTCACTTTCATGCTATTGTGGTAGAACTGAGTGGTTCCAGTGGAGATCGCACGGCCTGCAAAGCCTGAAATATTTACCTTCTGAATCTTTACAGACAAAGTTTGCCAACTCCTGGTTTACAGTATAAGCCTTGAATAATGAAAAGACTCCACCTTTGGAATGAAAGAAAATAGAATGGGAGGCCAAAGAGTCTTAAGCAGATAGTTTTACAATTATCCCAGCTGGGTACAACTTAATAAAAACCCATAAAACAGTTAATAATAAGGAAAACAAGCACTAGCTCACCCTACCTATTTAATAATTATCATTAACCACAGCAAGTAAAACTCATCACTGAAAATTTTTTTCTAGCCTCCCTTGAAAGTCCTTTTGCACTTAGGAAATACTCTCGGCCAATGGGCAAAATGATACTTCATACAATTGCACAGACCTCATTTCCTCCTGATGAGTTAAAGACTGTTGCTGAGGCAGTGGGGGAATTGAGAGCAGTGCCCCTCCCTGGGGTGCCCTCTGTCAAAGAGGAGGTGTTAAAACCCACTTGTCCCCCTTACTCTGAATAAAACCGTCAGGAACAACCAGGCACAGCAGAGACTCTCATTTATGCTTCCTCTGCCCCTGGTGCTTCCCTGCCTCTCTCATCCATCTCTCTCTTCCCCAGAAAGTGATCAGAATCAGCATAAGGCTGAGAGAAGCATCCCAGCCCTTGGCTGTTTTGATGAGGATGGTCCAGCCC
Source organism: Grampus griseus (assembly GCF_964374135.1). Classification (NCBI taxonomy): domain Eukaryota; kingdom Metazoa; phylum Chordata; class Mammalia; order Artiodactyla; family Delphinidae; genus Grampus; species Grampus griseus. The sequence continues at coordinate 29,578,187 of NC_139018.1, read as the reverse complement.
ATGGAACAGAGGGATGGTGCTTGGCCCCTGCTGGGCTGAGGTGGGAATCGAGGCTGGACCTCCGTTCTAGGTCAGAGTTGGAACTTAATCACTGGGGGTAGGCAAGTCTCTCAGCCTCTCTGGGCCCTGGGCTCCCACCTCTCAAATGGAGAGAATCATCCTCACATATTCCAAATGATGGAATATGGACAGAGCCCAATTAAGGGACAAGGCAGGTCAGCCAGGCAGCACCCTGGGTCCAATCTCTAAGTCATAGTAAAACCCCACCAGGAATGTGGAAAGTTGCAGAGGCTTATATTTACCAGCACTATCTCAGGCAGAGAACTTCAAGAAGTAGGACCCAGTCTTTGTGGAACAGTCTCGGTTCACACCGAGGTCCTGGCATAACTGCTAATAACTCCTGCTTTCCCTCTCAGAAGTGCCTCTGCTTGGCTGATAAATGATCAGGTCACCCTACTGATAAGCTGTTTAGAGTCAGAGAACAGTGAGATTCCCCCCACCCAGAACATGGTCAGTGATGGCAGTAAATGGGCTTCTAAGGAAGACATGTCCAGTTCGGTCAAGAATTGGGGTGCAGGTCATGGGCCAGAACTGAATTGTTTGGGACGAGAAAGGAGAGGTTGCCTCCAGTGACCCGGCTTCTCTGGTGGCCCCTCAGCCAGCCCTTTGCCTCTTCTTATATTTGTTAAATAAATATTTAGAGAATATCAGCCCTGGAGAGAAGAGGGGGCTTCAGAAAGTACTGTAAGACCAGCGATGTACCAACAGGTACTTACCACCTGCCTGCACTGCTAAGTACCTGATCTACAATCCCCAGGACCAGGTCCAGTCCAGGCCCTTCACTGAGCCCAATTCTGACTCGTTCTGGGGACCTGGACCCAAGTGAAGCTCAGAGCCTCCTTTTCTTCTCAGAAACTCCTTCCCACGGGGGCTGCACCTCATCTACCAATTCTGCTCAACCACAGGGCCGTGGTTGTGTTGTGGGAACTCCGTCATTAAGCGAGCTGAGAGGCAAGCAAAAAGAAAGAAAGGAACAGAAGAGCCAACTTGAGCCAGAGGCTGACGTCTGTGGGGGAAGAGGGACGGGCAGGGCAGCTGATTAGAGAAAAGGTAACAGAGGAGGAAGAGGAAGGGGAGGAGGAGGCCGGGGACAGGAGTCAATATAGCAGAGAGGGAGCAGCCTGGAGCACCTGCCTGCCCCACAGTCATCAATATCTCTTCTGAGGACAGGTTATCTGGGGAATTTATGCTCTCTAATAATTACCTTGCAGAGGGTTACACTTATCTTACCAGAAGAATCTGCCAGTTGCCAGACAACACAGGGTTCTGGTTAATTCCACCCACCCTGCCCTCCACCTCTACCCAGCCCTCCCAGCTCCCCAGCTCCAGTCCTCTGACCTCTAACCTTTCCTCGCCTCTCTGGCCTGAGGGAAGTTGAGGGTAGAAGAGTCTCAATAACTTCCAGCAGATTTAAAGGCTCACTGGAGCTGACCGAGGAGGTTGGGGGGCTGTCCCGTGTTGACAGACATGAGAGATAAGTTGAGGCCGGGCAAGGGGTTGCAGCAAAAGGCTACACAGGCAAAGCAGAAGCAATGTTTTGGGGCAGACTGATCTAACTATTTTTGTCTTCAGCTGACTGATGCCAGCAGATCTGGTTAGCATTAATTTTTTTTGTCTTCACATCCCTCCTCAAAGCCTTCTGTCCCCACCCGCAGCGCTCCAATGATGGCTCCCTCCAGTAATGGTCTGGCCATTTATGCAGTAACCATCATATGCTGCCTTGGGGGGCCGGGGTCTCTATAAACACATGTCCCAGCCCCAACTGGGAGGTCCTGAGAGCAGGTCTTGGTTCAAGTCCCCTTGTGCCAGCATCTGCTCCTGAGTCTCAGCAGTACCACGGACCGGGCCAGGCACTCTTCTAAGCGCTTTAGAAATAGCGATACGGACTTCCCTGGTGACGCAGTGGTTAAAAATCCACCCAAGGCAGGGGACACAGGTTCGAGCCCTGGTCCGGGAAGATCCCACATGCCGCGGAGCAACTAAGCCCGTGCGCCACAACTCCTGAAGCCCGCGCACCTAGAGCCCATGGTCTGCAACAAGAGAAGCCACGGCAATGAGAAGCCCGCGCACCGCAAAGAAGAGTAGCCCCCGCTCGCCGCAACTAGAGAAAGCCTGCGCGCAGCAACAAAGACCCAACGCAGCCAAAAATTAAAAGTAATTAATTAATTTTAAAATAATAATAAGTGAAAAACACAGATGAAATCAAATTTAATAAAAAATATTAAAAAAAAAAAAAGAGGGCTTCCCTTGTGGCGCAGTGGTTGAGAGTCCGCCTGCCGATGCAGGGGACACGGGTTCGTGCCCCGGTCCGGGAGGATCCCACATGCCGCGGAGCGGCTGCGCCTGTGAGCCATGGCCGCTGAGCCTGCACGTCCGGAGCCTGTGCTCCGCAACGGGAGAGGCCACAGCAGTGAGAGGCCCGCATACCACAAAAAAAAGAAAAAAGAAAGAAATAGAGATGCATTTCATCTGCACAATGGCCCCGTGAGAGAGATGCTCCTCCTATCCCCCATCACAGGTGAGGACACTGGGGCTCAGACAGCTTAAGTCATGAGCCCAAGATAACCTAGGGAGTGGCCGAGTCAGGATGTGAGCAGGCCATCTGTCTCAGAATCTCCACTCTTCAGCATTCCACTCACACTGCCTTGACAGTAAAAGTTTGCTGATCCATCGGAACATTTTATATTGTACCTACCCACTTATTTACAGTACTCTTTTCTAAAATAATAATTTTTATTAAAGTGATAATAAGAACAGCCATCAGCTAACAGTCATTGCGTGTGTGTAGTTGCACATGTGTAGGTGCCAGTCCTCCCGTGCACCCTGCAGGGAGACGCCATTATTGGCCCCATGCTCGGCTCCAGCCTCCTGTCTGCCCCAGAGACACCAACTTCCTCCTGGCTCAGGGCCTTTGCACCTGCAGCTCCCTCTACAGGCGCCCTCTCTTCATCGTCACAGGGCAGGCTGTTTCTGCTGCTTCTGCTCCGCTCAGCCCGCCCCCTCAGAAAGGCCCTCCCCGAATTCCTGACCCACAGCGCCCATTCTTAACCCATCTCTCTGGTTTAGGGCCTTTTCAGCACCTTGCCAACTATCAAAACTTATTTTACTTATATTTACTTACTACCTGTCTTCCCCCCACTAGATACGTCAGCTCCCTGGGAGAAAGACTGGTCTGGTTTGCTCACCCCAGCATTCCCAGTGCCTAAGACTGGGTACCTGGCATAGAGGAGGCACTGAATAAATATCCCGTAGGCACTGTATAAATGATATACCGCTGGGCCTTATGGAACACACGGCGGCTGCTCAGCTGGACACTTTCACGTAAACCCTCTGATCTGTTCAATTTTCATTTATTGAGCCTTTACAGTGTACCAGGAATCTTGCTGAGTACTTAGCATTTCATTGTACCCCACTATGAGAGAGAGAATGTCTTTACCATCCCATCTTACAGATGAGGAAACTGAGGCTTAGCAAGGTCACACATTCACCCAAGACCACACAGAAGCAGGGTGAGTTCAGTCCCCATTCTGTCTGCCTCCTGAGTGTCTTGCACTGGCCCTTCTAGGTTCTCTCTGCCATACTTCTTCGGGCTGAGTGCCCCCAGGAGTCCTGTATGATCAACCACTTGCTCCCTCCCCTCTGCTTCTGGTGGCCTGGGCCAGCGGCAGATCAGAGAGAAGAAAAAGAGTGAGATGGGGTACTTAATTCCCCCAGTCGCCTCCTCACTGGGTCACTGTGGGGTGGCTGCAACATCTACTGAAGGTCCCAGCTCCTGTCGGGCAGCCCTCTCCACACAGCTACCCCTTGCCATCCCAGTGACCTTCCCCTCTCCCCTTGACCTCGTCCTGGGGTGCTGCCATCCCCTTGTATGTTTCCCTGTCTGCCTTTTCATAAATAGTCATCTTATTAAACACTCCTCGTTTCCTCCGCGGCTTTCTGCTGGAACCTGAAACACAGAAACGCCTCCTCCTCCAGTCCCCCCACCATGGTCACTGCCCCCTCTACTGCCCCTGCTCACTGCGGCGGCCTCCGCCAGGCCCTTCCTCATGGCCTGGGGGCTGTCTCCCTCCAAGACCTATAAATAAACGTTGACTTGCTGGCTGGAAGGTTTTCCTGTCAGCCTCTGCTCTTTGCCAACCACTGAGGCAATACTGGGGGGAAAGGGGCGCTCCAGGGCAGCCCTGCAAGGGCCACAACAAGCTGTTGCCTGGGACAAGAACGAAAGCAGAGGTTATCGGGTCCAGGGTAGGGGTCTCCTTTGCTGGGCTCAGGCTTCTCCTGGGCAGGCTGCTGGGGATCCTGCAGATAGGCACCAGTGACTCAAACAAAGCCAACCTCCCAACTTCAGTGATCACAGTACCACTTGTCGGGCCACCACAGTGCGGCAGGTACAGAACTCAACTGCCATGTGCAGACGTTCGCCCTAAAATCAACAGATGAGGAAACTGCAGCTCAAAGAGGACAGAGCATTTAACCAAAGCTACTAAGTGGTAGAGCTGGCATTAGAATACAGGCCAGTCCAAGGTCACAGGCTTTAACTTCCCACCAGTCCACGCGTTCTCACAGCCCAGCACTTCACTCTGCAGGAGCGCCACAGACGCGAACCCAGTCCAGGCAGGCAGCTCAGAGTCACTGGCCGCCCATGGCCAGACGGGAGTCGGGTGGAGTGGGGTATGGGCTAGGGAAGGGTGTGGAGGGCCCCGTGCTGCCTGGAATCACTTTGTCCAAGGGGCACAGCATCGCTTGGCCACAGCGAGCACTGACCAGCCGGGGGTCGGGAACCTGCAGAGCCAGCAGGAAGCTGTGTGCTCGTCCTGGGGCACACACCAGCATTTCAACAAAACCCGCCGCAGGCTCGGACCTTCCACACCCCTGCCCTGGACAGTCATGAAGCAACCGTGAAGGGGAAGGTGGAGGGACCAGGTGGAAACAAAAAGGGAGGAAGTCTCCCTGCTGTGGGACCTAATATTCTCCATTCCCCCAATTCAGGGACTAAAGACCTTGTTTCTTTTTTGGAAGGCAATGGCAAAAAAACACATTTTTGGTCTTGGGAGTGATTTTTTGGAGGACACGCACTCATGAGGATGCACACACACACACACACCAGCTCTGTCACCACACAGCCCAAAATAGTCCACGCTTTGGTCCTGGCTCCTGGGCTCCTGGAGAACCCAGCTCGGCACAGCCTCCTGACCTCGGTCCACATGACTACTGGCCTGCTCGTTCCCCAGAGTAACAAAGCACTCCCAGGGCCCGGCAGCAGTGACACCTGCTCCTGCAAACCATTCCACCCCACAAGCTCGGGTGTCGCCATGGCCCTGTCTGATGTGTCCTGACAGGACAAGGTCCAATTAGCAGAAGCCATTTCCAGCGACCCAGCGTGAGATGGGGCCCAAACCTCCAGAGCCGTCCTGAATCTCGTCTCCCCCAGTCCCTCCAAATCTGAAACCACTGACGTGACATCTCTAGGTGAATGGCTCCCACAGCATTTTATAGACTGTTTGGAAAACAGCCAGACAGAAAATGTCCTTTAAAAATATATATATGTATTGAAACACACAAAACTCGTTCTAAATCTGTGTACTACTGTAATTTGAATACTCTCACTCTAATCAGAAACACTCCTTGCCCTTCCCTTTAAACACCAACAATTTAATCTCCCCTAAAGATAGGAGAATGGCAAACATGATTAGACCCAATTAATATACAGAGAAACTGAGAACAAAAGAAGGAAAATCAATAGAATTGCCTTGCTCTGACCAGTGCTGCAAATGAAGTCATAAGTTGAGGGAGATTTGGAGAGGAAGGAAACCAAAACTGTCAGACAGCAGTCATGAGGCAATTTAATGAAGGAGCATCGTCCCATATGAACTGGCTGGGCAAAGAAGACCACTATGGCTGACAAGGCATTCCTGGGGATGGTAGGAGGGGCAGAGGCAGCTGGGGTCACTTGCCTTCTATTCATTATCTGCCATGAGGTTCATCAGTGGTAAACCCTCTCTCACAAAAGCAAGACATAAAAGAAAGCAAAAGGGAAGACGTATCCACACAAGCTGGCAATCTATTAGGGACGTGGTAATTTCTAAGCAGGCAAAGGCCATGTGGGCTCCCCTGACAGCTTCACACTAAGTTTAAATCCATCAACGCTCTCCTCCCTTCTCTCTTCCATATTTCGGGAGGAAGAAAGGAAATTAATAAGCCCACACCCAACTCCCACCCTAGTTGGGCCCTTTGGAGCATCCAAAGATGGGGTGAGAGAAGCCCCAGGAAAAGGGAGACCTTGAGAGATCACCATCCCCACCTCCTGCTTGGTGCCTGGAGCTCTGTTGGAGAGAAGACACCAGCAAACTCAACAAGAATTTAGTTGGGCCCGCCCACAAGTCCAGGCACAAGATGCTAAGTGAGATAGCCAGCTCCATGTTATTTTTGCACCAGCAGGAGTAAATTCCTCTCTGTCCAGCTGGGTTTCCTAGCAGCCCCTCAGTCTACCCTGCCACGCCTGGATGGGGGTTCACAAAGCTGCTCCTGGCCTATCTGAGTGACAGCCATTCATTCATCGAGCCAGTAAGAGTGTCAGGAGTGCCGACTCCATGCATGCCACACCACTGAGAGGCAGCAAAGCATTTCAGTGAAGGGCTGGGCGCTGGCCTTAGGAGGCCAGGTTTGATTCCTGGTTCCTCATGTATCCGTTGTTTGACTTGTTGACCTGAGCTTCACTTTCGTCATCTGTAAAATGGGGATAATAGGACCGTCTTCGTAGATCACTGAGAACAGATGACATAACCTCACTGCGAGCAATGAGTAAATATTAGCTGTTGTTACTATGAGTTGGGGTCTCACCTCCACTCGCTGCTACCACCAGTGGCAGAAAAGACAGCTGGCGTCACTCTCAGGCAGGACTGTCTGTTCCACTAGGCTCTCTGTCCACCAGGATGAAGAGCAGCAGAATGTATTAAAAACTAAAACAGCTCAATGCCACTGGCTCAGATAGCACCTCCACCACCAGTCAGCTGTCTAGCCAATAGGATCAGTGCTCAGAAGCTCAACCGTGAGTGTGTGGTTGATTCAGTACAAACCATCCGCACCAGCAGGAACCTAACTCATAGCACAGATCTTCCCAGTGGTGGGTCAAGGGCTTCTATCCCCTTTGCTTAAAGGGCACTTGGTCACAAAAGAGGAAAAGGCCTTCGCAGGTTGGAACTTTGGAATATTCAACAGGACATGTGAAAAGGTGGTACAGTGGTTTCCTATTGCTGCTGGATGTAACAAATGATGACAACTTAGTGCCATAAGAAAACAGAAATTTATATCTGACAGTTCTGGAGGTCAGAAGTCTGAAATAAGTCCTAGAGGGTTAAAATCGAGGTGTCGTCAGGGCTGTGCTCCCTCTGGAGGCTCTGGGGGGAATCTGTTTCCTTGCCCTTTGCCCCTTCTAGAGGCCGCCCGCATTCCTTGGTCTGCGGCCCCTCCCTCCACTGCACCACTTTGATTTCTGCTTCCCCTGTCACATCACCATCTCTGACTCTGATCCTCCTGCTTCCCTCTACAAGGACCCCTGTGACTGCGTCGGGGCCACCCACATAATCCAGGATAACCTCCCCATCTCGAAGTCCTTAATTTAATCACATCCACAAAGTCCCTTTCCCCATATTCACAGGTCCCAGGGGTTAGGGTGTGAACATCTTTGAGGGGCCCCTAGTCTGTCTGCCAAAGGTGGGTTCTGCTGCAAAGGGCACTGGAGAACTGTTACAGCAACAGTGAGACTGTGACGAGTAAGGTTCCTCCCTAAACTCAAGAATACTGAAGGTGTACACCTGAAGCTTATACACTATTGTACATCAACTATAGTTTAATTTTTAAATAAATTAATAAATAATAAAAATTAAAAGAATATTGAAGATGTCCTACTTTGAGGAAAAAATCCAATTAAAGTGGAAGGCACATGGTGCCTAAGGGCACAGGCTTTGGACACCCAGCCCTGGCTCCATTACTTAGTGTCTGTGTCAGCTTCTATTTCTCCAACTAGAAGTATGTACTAACTTACCACTTATATCATAAGGAATAAAGAATGAAACACACCCTTCTCTCTACGCTGGGTTCACAATAAATGTTTAGTGAATGGCAATCAATGAGCTACCCACTGGTCCCATTGGTCAGTTACTCTGCTCTTATCAGCCCAGTCACTAAATAAACCAGTTTGACATGAACTACTTGACTGTCAGCAAATACCAGCAGGCCCTGTCAGGCCCTAGGAAGTGGAAGGGCCACTCAGCCCAATGCAGACTGACCCTATGAGGCCAGAGGGGCCTCAGCAGAGACACCCAAAGACCTAAATTCATGCTCAGAATTTCCTAGTCGGGACATAGTCCAGAAACAGGGATCTCAGTTTACTTTCTGCAGAAAGAAGATGAGTGTGAGGCCCAAGTACTCTTCTCTTCCACAAACTCATACTCCATTCCCCTATGTGTCTTTTTCTCTTACAGATAATGGCGTATTATTTTAGTTTGTATTGTGATCAATTTGGGCTGCAGGTTACAGTCAACAGTTCCCATTACGAATCTTTCTACCTTCCCATTTTGTAGATGGGCAAACTGAGGCCGGGACCCAAAGAAAAAGGACTTTATCTTACAACATCACCGTGAGTCACTTGATTCCTTCACTGAAGTATCTCAAGTGAGGTTAAAAAGAGTTTTAGAATTTGAATCTCAGCTCTCCTGCTAAATTAGCTGTGTGACTTCAGGAAAACTGTATAACTTATCTGAGCATCCCTTTCTTCATCGGTAAAGGAGATAGGAAAATTTGCCTTTTACATGGTTGAATGGTTAAATATCACAAAAAACCCTCAGCATGTCGGATCTATAGAGTCCTTACCATGTTTTAGACACCTTGAGAGGCATTGTGCATATTAATTCATTTAATCCTTACAACAACTCTATGAGGTAGGTTTTGCTTATTATTATTATTATTTCTGTTTTCCTAGAAAGTAGACCTCTTTGGGGCAAGGATATTCTTTACATCTTCAGCCCCTAATTCAAATACGCTGTGAGTGCTAAATGTAATCTATAAATACTGTTGCTGATAAAAAAGAACTGAGAGGTCAGTTGAGTCTAGAATCATCCCCAGAAGGTTTTGTGAAGGTAGAATCTGAAAGGTAGGTAGAATTAGAGAAAAGCAAAAAGGAGAGAGGGTAGGTCTTCCCAACAGGGTGAGAAGCAAGGCATGTAGGGGATAGGACTAAGCACAGCACCTGGATCGGACACTAAGTAAAACTGCCTTCCTGCAGCTGCAGCGTCTGCTAGGATACACTCATTGACTTGCCTTGGCCAGTAGAATACAATGGAAGCTAGGCTGTGCCAGTTCCAAGCCCGGGCCTCAGGAGGCCTTGCAAGCTTCCACCCTGCTCTCCTGGAAGCCTGCCTAGTTGCTTGGCATGTGAGGAAGAGTGGGCTAGCCTGTGGGAGGGTGAATATAGATGTGGAGCAGAGAGAAGCCATCCTGGCTGAGGCTCTTCTAGTCCAGCCAGCCCATAACCTACTCAGCAGCTGACCAGAAACACACACATAAGTGAGTCCAGCCAAGATCAGAAGAACCACCCAGCTGAGCCCAGATCAAGCTGTGGACCCACAGAATAGTAAGCAAAATAAATGGTTGCTCTTCGAAGACACTAAGCCTTGGGGCGTTTTGGTAAAAAGCAAAACTAATAGGAACCAGTGTCTCTTTCATCTTTATGTCCTCAATAGCCAATACAAGGCCTGGCATATAACAGTTACACAGTAACTGCTTCATGAATAAAGTATTGAATCAATAAAACTGTGAACTAATGAATGACATGCTGGAAAGCTGAAACTATGTCAGATCGCATAATTCTATTGAGATACCTTGGTTTAAGGAATCTTCTCAAATTGGGTTATGAGATACCTAATAAGAAGACCCACTTCCTTTCTTCTTCTCAGTCAACATTCTTTTTCACCAAGTTTAGTCAAGTGAAAAAGAAAGTTTCACCTGAAGTTATAATGTAGGGTACGGTGATTAAAAAACCAGACTAGTTGTTTAGAGATTTGAGTTCTAGACTCAACTTTTCCAATAACTGCAAGACTTTACTAATTCTCTTAATTACCATTTCTACCTCTGTAAAATAGATATTAAAAGGAAAATGACCCTCCTCTGTCATCCCCTCACTGAGTTGTTGTAGCAAATGAGATGGAGTGTGAAGGCTCTTGGGTGCTTTTCGCCATCAATAATTCTACTTCTTACTAAGCAGAGTTTTACTTATTGACAGTTTCAAGTGCTTTTATAAATATATCCTTCTATAAGCTCCATTTACCCTTTCTCTATCTTTCTTCCCACATTTTGCTCTCTGGTAGCCATCTTTTCAACAACAACAAAAACAAGGTAGGAAACAGTTAAAATTATCCTTGATGGTGAGGGGAAAACTGTTGCTCAATCCGAGAGGTGGTATTTCTGGCACTGAGGATTCCATGTGACTAAGGTCAAACCTGACACCTGCCTGATTTACTCTCCGGGACCAAAGTCCCAATAGAGAACTCTGGGTCCCCACTAGGCCACACCAGGGGCTGCCAGCTGCTGAGGATACAGCCTGGTCCCACTCCTCTTCCAGCAGCTTCTGCCCAGGGTGGAAAGTCAAAGTCTCCAAATTCCAAGTAGGGCTCTTCCAACAGCCTCAGTTTCTGCCTTGGGCCCAGTCATGGGATCAGTGTAGCCGAGTTCCAAGCCCAAGTCAGGCACTGTTGAAACGAGTCTTGGCGACTCCTCCTACAATGGCAGGACCAGGTTGGAAGTTCACAGAGTTCTCTGAGCACTTTGTGACCCTCTTGGTTTACTGCCCTCTCCCAAACTGCAAAACCTTTGAAAGTCATAGTTCTGGGGTGAGCATCAGGTTTCCTTAGACCCAAGCATCTCGGAGCATAGAGGACAGATAGGCTGTGCCCACTAAGCCCTGTGCTACACTCATCCTGTGCCTGATGAGGGCTGGACAGAGGTCAGGAGTGGTCGCTACTCAAACCAGGCGGGTAGGGCTGAAAGAGTAGACAGCTCTGGTCCTGCTCAGTGTCCTGGGTCTCGCTCACAGAGACCGTGCATCAACCCATCCCCCCTGTGCTGGGCATGGGTTATCTGTCTGCCAAGCTGCCATTCCACCTCCTTCCAGTAACAACACTTCCAATTTCCTCTAGGGAACCAGCTTTCCCCACCATCAGGTGAGTAAAATCAACCCAACTTCATCCCTCAACTTTAGAGAGAGGCTTGTGACCCAGCCCTGGCCAGTGAGAAAACCACCTCCCCAGGCCTTAGTGCTTGCTTCAAAGATGAATGAACACGTGGTCCAGGGCAGGCAAATTTGGGCCAGACTTGGAATCGCTGTGAGAAAGAGGCACTTACTTTCTCTTGGTATGGAAAGGCTAACACACTGTATATGCGAAGCTGCTGGGAGACCCCCATGAAGCAGACCTCTCTGCAGAGGAGATGTAGAGAAAAGAAGAACCGAGAGGGGAGGTGGAGGGAATCCAGGTGACCTAGGTGAGCCCCTAGATCCAGGCCCAAATGAAGCAGATGTGCTACCGAACTTTTAGTTGCATGAGCCCCTACATTTCTCTTCGTGCTTAAGCAGTTGGAGTTGAGTTTCTTGCCATTTGCAACCTTTAAAAGCCGTGACGGATGCACATTCCAGAGTCTGGTTTTACTAAGACACTCTAGACAAGGCTGAAGAAGAGGCCAGGGGCCCCATCCAAACAGCTCTAGGCCACTCCAACCCAAATGCTTTTGAGATAAAGATGGTTCACTATGGCCATCAGGTGCCACACATCAAACCTGAGGGGTCAGAGCCAGAGAATGTTATATACGGCAGCTCAGTAAACTGCACTCTCCAGCTCACCACAGTCCCCACCACTCCCTATTGTATTTAACAAGCCCATTTTCCTCATTTACTTTACCTGCCTTGTCTCCTTAAATGGATGGATGGATGGATGGATGAATGTATAGATCAGTTAATCAACCAATGGATGAATTGATGGATGGATGGCAGATGGGCAGACAAGCAAGTGGTTGTGTATTTGCAAACTGAGCCTACCTACAAATAGGCATGAAACAAAGAATAATAACTTCAGGCCACTGCATTCAGGGATCACTTGATAATATGGGACAGGAAATAACCACATGCTTAATTCCATGTGGCTTTCGTCTTTGGAACACTAGGGGACAAGACTCTCTGGGTAGCGTTCACCCCACAGTCATTCTCCTCCCTCCCAAGCCAGGGTGGTTAACATAATCCCACCAATACTGCAGCACAAGAAGGAACCATTCCTGGCATTCACAGGCAGCTACATCACATGAAAAACTGGCCCAAGGCAGTGGCCTCTCGTCAATCCTCAGCATCTACTCAGATATGGGCAGCAGCCGCACAAACAGAAAGAATTACTAAGGATGCGGGCCCTGTGCTTTGGTGGCTGGACTTGGAGTCATCGCAGGCAGATGTCCACAAATGTATCTGTGAGGCTCGGGCCTTGAAGCAAAGATATGAGGAGTCCAGGGTGGCTATGGAGGGACACTAAGTGGCTCAAAGAACTGAGAAAAAAAAACAAAAAAACAGAGAGATAGCAGCTAGAGAGATAAAGCTCAGAGCAAGGACAAGGCCTGTTCCTCTGCCCCCTGGCTGAAGGCGTCTCCATGACCTCAGGGAGGTAACTGGTGATTCACACAGAACCACACTGTGAACCATTCATTGTGGTTGTGTATGCTCACAGGCAATCACTTAGGAAACCATATACCATTCACTCCACTATGAACCACAGTCCCCCTTTCATTGTCTTTGTGAAGTCATCACAAAGTTCTGAGCAAAAGAATCTTTCCGGGGATTACTGCGGGCTGATCCCATAACCAGGTAGGTTCAGCTGTCTCTTTGCTTGGGATATGGACAGACCAGGAAAGCAGTACCCATACTCAACGCACCTGGACAAGGCACAGTCGTGCTGGGTAAGCCACCACAAAGGTGAGACACAAACACAAAGTGTGAGGCTCTGCATTTCATCTCTCCTTACAGCCAGGAAATGACTGCTTACAAGAGTGGGAGAAAATAGAGCTACACACATAACTGGTCCAAGGACATAAAAGAAGGGTAGCTGCTGGGGGGTAAGAAGTACTAGTTTCCTTGGGAATAACCCTCAATGGTGTATACCATCCCTGTCAGGCATCCACCTTCAGGATGACTCAGTCCCAGAGCCCAGGAATCACAAGCATCGAATGAGCCATGTAAAATAAATTGCCACAGAGGAGCAAAGGGAATGGCACCAACAAATGGCAGCATGTGGGTACCAGTCAGCAAATGTGCCATTGCCTGTGGCTAACAGGAACAGCTGGTGTGCAGGACTGTCATTGGCCCCCTGGGACACTATGAAACAGACGAGGCCCACGGTCTCTGCCCTCAATATGCTTGTATTTGAGAGAGGCTACAAGACCAGTGAGTATACAGTCACAGTAAAACACATACAACCTGGGAGTCAGGAGACCTGGATCTCACCCCGCTCTGTTGCTTTGGGTGTTTGAAGTTTGTCACTAAGTTTTCTGGGCTTCAGTTTCCTCATCTGTAAAGCGAGACCCCTCACAGCTGGTCAGTTCTGAGTGTTTCTGGTTCTCAGATTGGCTGATCTCCAAGGACTTGCCCAGTGTTCATACATTATGCTTTTGAGAGTCATGTAGAAATCAAAGTTCAGAGTTAACTTCCGGGATTGGGCGCAAAGGTGCTGAGCCCCCAACCCCTCGCATCAGCACACACCTCAAGGCACAGGCCCCCAAGCAGCCCCAGGCCTGAGACACACTTTTGATTGTCGCTGAGCACATGGACTTTCAGCCCTGGGTGTTTGTTTTAATTCATCAGGAGGAAAGAATTTGGATTCTTTTTAAAATATACACAAAGGGAATACATTTGTTTATTTTACGGAATGTATTTTCAGATACAACCGGGTGAGAAGCAAGGCTAAAGACCACTCTTTTCTCTTGGCTCACGAGAGTACAATTCCTCCATGGCGATTTCTCCAAATGGCAGAGATTTTCAGTCTCCTGTCTTCTGATCTGTCTCGTTCGCTACCCTGCTCATGGGGAACTGTCACATCATCCTTCGGGACCTCGGCACTCCAATAACTACATCCTGCCACCATCTGCCTTGTGGGGAAGCAGGGTACCTGCCCACTGCCCACCTTTCGACCTACCCTGCCCTGTAAGGCCACCAGATAAAATAAGGATTCCCAGTTAAATTTGAGTGTTAGATAAAGAACATAAATTTTTAGTATAACATTTGCCTTTCCAGGTGGCAAGACTGAGGCAGGTTCCTTCCGAGGATAGAAAAGATCTTCTCTCCTTCTAAGCGTGTTTACAGAATCTCAGCCCAGTGGCCCTCACGTCGCCTGGCTTCAGTGAAGCCTGCCTTTGCTTCTTTAAGGGTGAACTGTGAAGGCCATGGCCTCTGAGGTTCACGGTAACATAGGTAGTCATCCCATTCAGATGCCAGTGGTGGTTGGTCAAAAAAAAAAACTGCTTATGGCTAGAATCCAAAACATTTCTACACATAACTACCAGCCTCTGTGCAGAAGAGTCTGGTGAGAGGGGGAGGTGGGAGAGAAGGAGAAATGTGAGACAGGTATTACCCTAAAAATCTCCAAGGGAGATCTCAGTCTAAGAGATCTCACTACCCTTAATAAAAAAAAAGAAGGAAAGAAAGGTGTTGCCTGGCAATAGCTGACACATGGGCCATGAAGATCTGGTCCTAATTTCTAGCTTCAAGAGACAAGGCCAGCATGTCCCCCAACCCTGGATTCCATAAGGGTTGAGTGGGCCTAACAACACCTGCAAATCTTTCACCTGCCTACATGAGCACCTGGAGTGGAAGCTCCACAAGGGCAGGATTGGTGCCCTTTTCTTCTCATCACTATATACCCACCGTCTAGTCCAGGACCTAGCCTCATGGCAAACACTCGGTAAGCTTATGTTGAATGAGTGGATGAATGCCCAGTTATCCAATATGTCCCAGAAAGTAACATGAGCTTTGTAGCGCAAGGGCTCTGAACAACTCAGATGTCCAGTGAAAGGGGTTGGCCTGGATGATGCCTGAGGTCATCTGCAATACCACGAGCCCTTGAGCCATCAGACTCAGGCAAATAACTTCACTGAAACAATTTTTTTTTATTTTAAAAATCATTTTATTACTTTTCTTAAAAATTAAATATGTAAGAGGAAGGTAAAATAACCATTTCACCCTAACTAAAATATGATTAATTACAAATATTTTAAGTAAAAGCAATGTGATTAAACATGATGTTTTTTTCCTTGAAACAATTCAAAGATCAGTTCTAAATTCAGTTTATTTCAATACTTGATTCTAAGGGTGCTATGAGCTGAATTAGGTCCAAATTCATATGCTGACGTCCTAACCCCTAGTGCCTCAGAATACAACTGTATTTGGAGATGGCACTGAAACAATTTTAAACACTTCCTTCAACACCCCAGCTCAGCGTCTCTAGCTGAAGTCCTCAAACTAGGCCCAGTGATAACCCCAGGAGGGAAGAGTATAAAGAAGCCAAAAATGGGAACTTGGTGAAGAAAATAAGGGATGAACAACTGGGGGAATAGGGCACAGGTGGCTAGGGATCCAAAGAATGGCATAAGAAAAATAATTCAAGATGCAGCATGGCTGTCCAGGACATACACACTCACACAAGCACAAAGATCCTCCTTCTAGATCCACACTGCATGCCCCCCCAGCCCCATCCTATCACTCTATGACAGTGCTTCTTTGTGAAACAGAACAATAGCTACATTATGCCAACCTATAATTATCCTAGGAGAAGCGATAGTAAAGTCAAGACATTGCGTGAACACTGGGATACTGGAGACCATCCCACAAGAACAACAACAAAACAACAACAATCCACAAAATCCCTAATTTAAATAAAGACTGAAAACTGCCCACGCCGGTACCCTTTCACATTTATCTGAGGGCAGGATTTTTTTTTCCACGTAATTATCTAAGTACAAGGACTTCTTTCATTGGAATTGATAAAGAGTATTGGGGGAAGGAGTGGGGAGTTTGGTTTTTTTTTTTTTTTTTTTTTCAATAAGGAGGCAGAATGTAGAGGAAGCAGTCAGGGGGTGGGGCATGAGAAAACACCAAGGATAGGGGATGACACACAGGAATGTGGGACAGGGGATGACACAAAGGTAGTTGAACCTGCCTCTACTCAGTGAACCCATTCCACTTTAATAAAGAGATGCCATTTCACTACTCCAATGAAACTAGTTTCCAGGGAGTTTGGTATAAAATACACAGAACCCTGGATGGTGTCATGGAAAAGACAGCGACCAAAACAAAATCAGAATACTGAATTCTCACCTCTCTGCAATAACTAGTTCTTTCCTTGGTTTATTCAAGAAACAGGTGTTCCATTTCTGCCCCATGCAAGGCATCGAGCTAGCAACTGAGGGAAACAACAAAGAAGTAATCACTCTCCTCTCTTGAGCCTTAGTTTCCTACTATTGCCAAATGAGAGTCCCTACCAGCCCTGGCCACACACACACACACATGCATGCTTTTAAGTTCCTGGTGCAGCCCCAGCCCCGCATGGGACCGGCCTCCATAGGCCGTCACGGAGGAAGGAGAAAGTCTGCTGCTTCTAAAGCTGAGATGAAGCCTGAACTCTGAGCAAAGGAGTAGGAACAGCATGCCATGGACACGCAGGGTCATCTTGGTGTGTGCTGATAACAGCAAGCATGTGGGAAAGAGGGCTGTCTCTAGTTTCTAAGGAAAAGGTGTCTCTTCTCTCCAAAGGGGCCCATCCTCCTGAAGGGTGGCCTCTGTGTTCTGCCTCTCCTGGACTCCAGGCCGGGCACCCTCCCGCTCAGGCCTCCACACTTCTCAGCCTCCTTTCCTCTCACCTGCGCCACACACTAACACGGGGGCTGCACAATCATTCTTTTAAATCGTCAAAGGCCCTTCTAGCAATGATCCAACCTCATTCCTACATTTACTGAGAAGCTCCTCAAATATACAATATTCTCATCTGTCCATTCTGCTGAGCTCTTCACCATCCTTCCTCAGAACTACTTTTTCATAGTCATTAATTTCCTCCTTTTTTTTTTTTACCACTTCCTAGTCATAATGCTGCTTTACCAACATTTGACAGTATTAGCCATGTACTCCTTGAAACCCACAGAACCTTGATTCTCATCTTTCATTTAGTTCCCTCAATGAAAGTTCCCTGCATCCGGGGCCAGGTGGTGGGGCTATAGGGCAATCGTAGGACCCAGTCCTCACCCCTCTACCCATCTCTCCATATCTACTACCTTGGCTCCAACTCTCACCTCGCATCAGCCAAGGGCTGTAAAGAACGAAAAGCACCTCCATACTCATCACCTCTTTTATTTTTTTTAAGTCTCTATTGAATTTGTTACAATATTTCTTCTGTTTTTATGTTTGGGTTTTTTGGCCGCCAGGCATATGGGATCTTAGCTCCCCCACCAGGGATCGAATCTGCACCCCTCACATTGGGAGGCGAAGTCTTAACCACTGGACCACCAGGGAAGTCCCAGAAATCTGTAACTGGCTATGATCAATTAAGTGTAAACACCACTGCACTCTGACCAGCCCCTATTCATCGCCTCTTACAATAACAAAGTTCAGTCCTGCAAACTCTGGGAAATCATTTTACATTTGCAATAATCTCTTTCACTTAGAGAGAGGCTACTCTTGCAAGGAACACTGTTTTGGAAGCACGGAAAACCTGTAGTGGAAGTGCAACCAAATGACTCCTGAAATGTGACACGCTCTCCCCAAATCCTCCGCTCACTGAGCCGCTCTCCCTTAGCACGGTGCCGTGTGCCTTACCACAGATTAACTGTGTCAGTCTCCCCTGCACCATGAGATCCTGGAGGGCAGGCTGGTCTCTTTTTAGTCCCCATACTGCCCAGTGCTTAAATATTAGTCACAATGCAGCAAGATCAGGGAGAAGTTCAATACCAAATCTCATCTCTATACGATTCGTCCCTTTGGAAAACTATTCCCAGGTTTATTTCTAGCATGGCCCAAGGGAGTGCTTGCCTACCTACCTACAGGGTTTAAGAAGGAGAGCTTTCTCTGATCTTGGGCATTTCAGAGGCCACCATCACACTGCACCAAGATATCCAAGCAGGCCCACCAGTTGGACATCCACAAGGAGGACCTTGAAAGAAACACCTCACAAGGTGTTTCCGTAATTCTGTAATTGCCTTTCAGGACACAAGGCTCTGTAATTCTGTAATTGCCTTTCTTATTTACTGTATGCCTTTGACCAAACTCCTTAAGAGGTTTGTTCCTGTTTTCCCATCAATCAAATAAGGATTAACACACCTGACTCCTAGGGTTTGCTGTGAGGATTTGGCAAACAAGTACTAGAGAAAGTGCCTAGTGCTATATGCTTAATACGTAATAAAGGCTCAAAAAATACTTTATTATTATTATTATTAACAGGTTAGAAAGGGGGCATGATAGTGACTCCAGCATAACTTTCATACTGCCCTTTGACTTGGCTAGTTTTGACAGAAGGGCCTTTTGACAATGCCTAAAAAACAAACCACTAAACTTTCAGCTTTTAGAAAATACCAGGTAGTGTGAGAAACAGATAACCTCCCTCCCTTCCTAAGGTCACCCTACCCTGACCTCAGGGATTGGAAAAGATAAGCTCAGAGATGGGGTGAGGGATGTGGTGAGGGTTAGAACTGGGGTAAAGATCTGGGATCGAGTGATAATTAGGAAAAGAAGAAGGAAAAGAAAAGGGTCAAGGATGGATGAAAGGTCTGGAAGAGGGGAGATCAGAAATGGAGTAAGGGTCAGCTTTGGAGGGTGGCAGAAAGTAGGTGAAATTAGGAATATCTGACGGATGCTCACATTAACAATTTTAACTTTCCACCACCACCACCCCCCATTATAGAATCAAAATGTCCTGCTTTGTAAAGAGGAGTGCATGTGCTGGGGGGGCAGAGGGGAGAACCCTGAACTGAATGAACATTTTTAAACAAACAAGACATTTTGAACTCAAACAGTAAAAGCCACTAAGCTGGTCCAATCCCACTGGTCCTTCTCCACAAGTGGGGCTCACAAGTGGGATTGGCAAGAAGGTTCTAGTAACTAGGTCCGCCCACAGGATATAAAATGACTGGTGAATTTTGCATTCCGAGGACAAGAGTTTTCCAAATTAAAATTTTACTAGTGTGTGAAAATAGTTCACCATTTACTTTTAGGATGAGGTAGTGTTTAGAATACCAGCCTAGAAATCCAAGCTAGCATTTTCAGAGATGCTGTCTATTCTGGGAGGGGGGAAAAAAACCCTCCCAAAAGCTTGTTGCTTCTATCCAGACCTCTGAGATCTTGGACCCAGAAAGAGAGAGGGGTCTCAACAGCTTCTTCCACCAGGGAACCAGCCAGATGTCTCTGGGCTCATAATGGGTAGGCCAAAAAGGTTCGTTCGGGTTTTTCTGTAAGATGTTACAGGAAAACCCGAACGAACTTTTTTGGCCAGCCCTCATAGAATGTAATTCAGAAGCCATGGCTTGGATTTTGATATTCTTGGGAGTTCAGGAACAGTCCTGTTGATCTGAGTTCCAGCCTCAGCCAGACCGCCTACTTGCTGTGCAAACTCAGGCAAGTGATTTCACCTCTCTGAGCCTCTGTTTGCTCATCTGGCCCTTCTGGACAAGCTTATTGGCAGTGCCTTTCAGCTCTAATACTCATTCGGTCAAAAAAGAAAGTGTTCACTGAGCACCTACTACATGTCGGACACTTTCTAGACTCTGGGGATACAGCAGGTTCCTGCCCTTATGGGGCTTACATTCTAGCTCCAACGTCCTATGAACTCCTAAGAGCCTATGAAGAATACACCCTGTATGGTGTGCTTGTACATCTCAGAAAAAGAGATGGGGCAGAGGCTCCATAGGATAGAACGTAAAGTTTATGGGTGATTAAGTAACTGTCACCCAGTTAGTAAGTAGGACAACGGTAACTTCTTCCTTCAAAAAAGTTTTAAGTTGCTGAAATATACTGGGTTTTTGTGGCGGTTTTTTTTTGGGGGGGGCATTATTTTTTGGTAGTGGTGTGTTTTTTCTGATGAGGGGCTGCAAAATGGGACTGTGGGTACAGGAAGAGCCTTGAGGAAGGCAGAATGTGTGCAGAGGAAGACAGAGCAGAGAACAGATGTGTGACTCTAATGGAGGCCCCAGGAGAACCCCACGCTTCTGCCAGGGTCAAAGACTTCACTCCAGAATATCCACTTCCTTTTCAGTCACAGGAAACTTTAATATCATCACCAAACACGGTTCAGGCCTGCCCAGCCCTGCCCGGCTACTGCCTGATGACCCAAGACCTGGTCCCTCCACCAGGGCCTTGGGGCAGAGTGGAGCCGGGGAAGGACACGGGGACATGGAGAAAGGGTAAGAAGCCCGCAGGTCAGCACAGGTCACACAAGCCACCCTTTCTCCCAACCTGTGTGCAAGCCCGTGTCAGGGAGGAAAAATTTTTCCTCTACCCTTCTAGGTTCTTCTGGCTGGTCTAAGAATTACCTGGACTTGAGACAGATTAATAGGAAAAAAAGCAAACAAAAATTTAATAACATGTATGCATGGGAGAAATCCAGGAAAACTGAGTAATTCCCCCCAAACGGCCCAAGTCCTCATCCTAATTACCATTCTCAGCTGAAGACCAGAGAGGCTGCTGGGACTGGGGGAGGGGGGGTCAGCTCTGGGGGGTGACCAGCAAAAGCAGAGCCAAAAAGGGTAAGGTCGTTAGGCAGCTTAAAGTCATTGCCTTCTCCATGGATAGTGTTTCCAGAGATTTGGTCAACTCTTTGGTACAGTGAGGGAGATGCCCTTACAAATGGAGATTTCCCTTACCAATGTAAATGTTGCTTACAAAGCTGTAACTCCTACCTGGTGTTCAGAGTTTTTTCCCTGTCGTCTGTTTCTTAGAAAATAACCAGCTTAAAATAATTAATATGCCAAAGAGACATATTTGGGGGTGGCATATTCTGCCCCCCTATACCCGATTGCCCCCCCTCCACCAGAACTTCCGGACAGCTCAACACCAGGGAAGGAGGACGTGGGGCTGCAGAGCACACGTGCCCTACATTTCAGACGCGATCTGTGGGGAAGGGCAGGTTCTGGGCAGCCACGGTGGAACAGGAAGGGAAGAAGGCGCTGGGGAAGAAGCAGACCCCTGGGAAGGGTTCACAGCCCATGGGGTGTACCAGAGTCCCTGAGGAACAACTATGCAATGTAGATTCCCGGCGCCCCGCCCCACTCTCTCCTGATTTAGTAGATTAGGGTGGAGACCAGGAGCCTGACTTTTCACTCTGCTCCCCAGCTAATTCTGATGCAAGTGGGCCATTGCCCGCCCTTCGAGGCCCCCTGTGGATAAGAAGAGTAGAACCTGAGGTTCCACTTGAGAACTGTATGCATCCCTCTTTAGCTGACAGTTTGGGAAGTTCATATTTCCTTTATTTTCTTTCCAAACTTCAACTGCCCACCTGCAAAATGAGGATAAGGAAAGTACCTGCTTCTTGGGATTACTGAGAGAAATAAATAAGAAAAAGGATGGAAAGCACCTAGCACTGTGCCTCGTACGTGGTAAGAATTCAGTAGATTCCCTCTTATTATTCAGGGGGTGTTTTTTTTTTGTTTTTTTTTTGTTTTTTTTGCGGTATGCGGGCCTCTCACCGTTGTGGCCTCTCCCGTTGCGGAGCACAGGCGCCGGACACGCAGGCTCAGCGGCCATGGCTCATGGGCCCAGCCGCTCCGCGGCATGTGGCATCTTCCCGAACCGGGGCACGAACCCGTGTCCCCTGCATCGGCAGGCGGACTCTCAACCACTGCGCCACCAGGGAAGCCCCAGGGGGTGGTTTTTATAAACGCCTTCTTCCTTGCCAGCCCCTTCCTAAATTGGAGCATGTCTTGGGAAAGATGGGGATGGCCCGCAGTGAAGCCTCAAACACAAAAGGCAGGGCACCAAGGCGTCCCTGTACCCTCACAACTAGCACGAACACCATGGTCCAGGAACACCACCCAGAACATGCTTTGATGTGCAAGCACCCAGAGCAGAGGGGGGTGCTCATGGAATGAGGGGGATCCCATCAGAGATATGCCCTGAAAAGAGACTGTGGTGGGGGACAAAAAGGGTGACAAGGAAAACAGTAGGGAAGGGGGCAGGGCACAACCCTTAACGAATGAATTGTGAGTACGACATAAACTGCTTAGAACCAGCTAGGCCCAAATTGGCCAAAGATTTGACTTCCAGTGGACTTTGAGCCTCCGTATATTAGCATATGCTAAATGACACACCCACAGGTGCCATGACAGTTCTGAGGCTGATCATAAAAGGTCAAAAAGTAGGCAGAGGCCCAATTCCTGAAAATCCCCACCCCTTCCCCAAAAGAGTTGGAATAATCCTCCCACTCGTTAGCCTATGATAGTACTCAGCCCATAAAAACTAACCGCCCCATATTTCAGCTGCTCTTGCCTTTTGACACAGACCGCATTCTGTCTGTGGAATGTATCTCTCTCTAAATAAATCCACTTCCTACCTATCGCTTTGCCTCTTGCTGAATTCCTTCTGCTCTGACACATAAAGAACCTGAGCTTCATTAAGTCCTGAGACTCAATTAAAAGACAGTGGGTTCGAGTCCCAGCCAGTGGGTTTGAAACCGTGTACCTCAGATTAGGACTTGAATCCACGTGGCCAGGACTCGAACCTGGCCAAACCCCACAATCTTCCAACTGAGCTCACACCCCTGGTTTCAGGACTTAATGAAACTCAGGTTCTTGATGTCTCATCGTAGAAGGAATTCAGTGAGAGACAAAGTGATAGGTGAGAAGTGGATTTACTTAGAGAGAAACACACTCCACAGAGTGTGGGCCATCTCAGAAGGTGAGAAAGGCACCAGGATATGGGGTTGTCAGTTTTTATAGTGGTGGGTAATTTCATAGGCTAATGAGTGGGTGGAGTATTCCATCTATTTCAGGAAGGGGCGGGGATTTCCAGGAATTGGGCCACTGCCCATTTTTTGATCCTTATGGTCGCCTTAGGACTGTCATGGCACCTGCGGGTGTGTCATTTAGCTTGCTGATGTGTTACAATGAGCAAGTACTGAGGCTCAAGGTCTAGTGGAAGTCGACTTGTCCACCATCTTGGACCCATTTGGTTTTAATCGGTTTATGTCATGTCCTCGAGCTATGGCATTCTTTCAAAGGTTGTGCCCCGCCTCCTTCCCTCCTGTTTCAAGTTCAAGACCCAATCTGAAAGTCTTGGCTGGGTTCGAGTCCCACCTGAGTTGTGCAGTTTCAAAAGGAGGAGGGGAAGGGCAGAGAATGGGACCCATATTCACCCCGCAATGTCCTGCATTGGCAACTGAGTACCCACTTTTCAGAGTTGGAAGAAAGGTGAATCCTGCGTGTATGGGGTCGGTGTCTTGAAGGGAAAGAGGGGCACGAAAAAGAAAGGGGGATGAAGAGCAAGAACAGGTACTGCATTTGGGTCTAAACACAAATGGAGAGATTTTAGTTAACAGGAACTGCTCAGAAGGAAAAAAACCCAAAACTCAGTCTAGGAACAAACCCCCACACCCCAAATCCAAGAATGGTAGTAGAAAATGGGGTACCTCACCCACAACCACCTGCATCTGCATCAGAACTCTTTTCCTAGTCAGGCCTGGCACACTGCCTTGGTCTTCCCTATCCTCCACTGGCCCCTGGGCTCAGAAGACCCCTGTCCAACATGTCAGGACATAGGGCTGAGAAGTAATTAGTTAGAATGAGGTCATGAGGGTGGACCCTAATCCAACATGTCTGGTGTCCTTTTAAAAAGGGGAGAGTTGGGTACAGAGACATGCGTACAGGGAGGACACTGTGTGAAGATGAAGGCAGAGATCAGGGTGACGCTTCAACAAACCAAGGAACACTGAAGGTTGCCAGCAAAGCACCAGAAGCTACGAGAGGCCTAGAACAGATTATCCCTCACGGCCCTCAGAAGGAACCAACCTTGCGGACACCTTGATCTCAGACTTCTGGCCTCCGGAACTATGAAGCAATAAATTTCTGTTGTTTAAGCCACCTAGTCCGTGGTATTTTGCTACAAAAGTCCTACCAAACTAATACCCCCATAGCCTTACTTTTCTTCACCACAGTGACCATCAATGGGCAAATGAGATACTTCCAGAAAGTCACTATATTTACTTTTCTATCCAACAAACCAACATGGTAGAAGAAATTCAAAGATGAACAAAACAGGGGCTTCCCTGGTGGCGCAGTGGTTGGGAGCCCGCCTGCCGATGCAGGGGACACGGGTTTGTGCTGCGGTCCGGGAGGATCCCACATGCCGCGGAGCGGCTGGGCCCATGGACCATGGCCACTGAGCCTGCGCTTCCGCGCACTGAGCCTGTGCTCCGCGGCGGGAGAGGCCACAGCAGTGAGAGGCCCGCATACCGCAAAAAAAGAAAAAAAAGAAAAAAAAAAAGATGAACAAAACAGAGTCCCTGCCCTCCAGCAGCTCACAGAAATACAAATGTTTGCCACTTTACAGTTTACAAAACACTTTCACATACATCATCTCTTGTAGACCCCAGACATTATACTGAGATGGAGGGGAGGGTCACGTGAGCCCTTCCACAGATGGGAACAGCTGAGTTCTGGAGAGTTGGTGACTCTCTTACTAGCACTCAGCTACTAAGTGGCAGGAAAGCAACTGCAGCGAGTCCAAGAAGATGTTTGGTGGGGCTGTTTCATTTTACTCTGTCTTTCTGCCTCTTGTCTCTCCCACAAGCAGAAGCCACAGCACAGTGGCAACTGGTATCCAAGATCTGTTCCAAGCTAGCTCCAGAAGGCAAGAGGGAGGCCAGCCAGGGAGAAGAGGCTGCTGCGCCCACCACCCACCCCCAGGCCCCCAGCCACTTCCAGCTCACAGGCCCCGCAGGTTCCTGGTAACGGTGCCACCCAGTGTTGTCAAAATAGCGAGCAGCTGGAAAGAATTCCAGAATGAAATCTATGTGCCTCTGCAGCTTCCTAAATGGCTGCAACTGTGGCAGCTAAACCCGCTAATGTGCTAAGCATTTTCTGGCAGGGCCAGGAGGCAGGGCTGGTATTTTGGGAGCTGGGAGGGGCTTGGAGGCATCATCCTCGGCAAGTCCTGGAAGGAGGTGGAGGCAAGGAGAACCAACCCGGAACACTTCCCATGAAGTCACCGAGGGCCACCGGGGCTGCACTTCAGAATTCCTGGAGCGTTGCTGGCGGGCAGAGAGGTTGCTTGGCCTGGTGGGCAGGGCCAGCCGGGCGCAGAGCCCTCACAAGGCGGTGGGGGGAGGGCTCTAGGATGCAGGTGACGGTGGATGCTTTTTCTGCTGACACAGAGCAGTGTGTGATGCTGTCCGCAATGCCGGGCAGCCTGGGCCTGGCCCTATCTCTGTTTGCCTCTGAGTTGGCAGGGGCAGGGCCCATGGTGACCAAACAAAGGACAAGAAGCCAATGCCCAGGGCAAGCCGGCAAGACTCCCTGAGAGGGGTCTGAGGATAAGGGCATTCCGCGTGGTCAGGGCATTGAAACAGAGTCGGGGGCAACAGGAACTTTCATACGTGGGGCCCTCTGATTTCCCAGGCGCATCTGAGCCCCTCAAGCATTTGCTTCTCATGGTGCCCTTGTTTTTGAGTGCTCTTTTAAAAACATGAGACCAGGAAAAGGAGTAAACCCCCAAAGCTGGATCAAAACTAGGTCCTGGCGTTCCTTTGTCCCTGATGTGCTTGAGTCCACATTTCTTGGAGAAACCAGAGGGTTCTGACAGAGTGAAGAGGCAGGTGTTGGGGACCTGGTAAAGAATGGTAAAGAATTCTTTCTTGAGGAGGCATTGGTGACAGGAAGCAGTATGAGGACAAAGCAGGGCTGCTCAGGTGAGGGAGACATGAGTCAATCTGGGAACACAGAAGCCAGTAAAACCCTGACAGGATTCAATCTGGGGGGAAAAAATCCGGACTGATAGAAACTGCTGAGAGCTTGCAGCTTTTAAAGCCCTGCTAGCAAAAGGATCTTTGGAAGCTTTGCAAACCCTGACCACACAGCCAGTCAGCCGCAGCCCGGCCCAGAGCGCTGAGTGTTTTTGCTAAATCAGAACAAACCCACTCATAAATATCTCGTCCTGACCTCCCCCTGGCACCCATTCCTTTCCTGTCTATGTGCCTGCCTTCCTCGGAAGTGAAGTTGTCTCAGAGCCCAGGGGGAGAGTGCTGCAGAGGCCGAGGGGAGCTAGGGGGGCAGACTGCAATCTCAGCTCTGCTACTCACTAGCCGCTGACCCTGGGCAAGGCATTTAGCCTTTACACGTCTCATTTTTTAATCTGCAAAAGTGGAGATAAAGAAACTGCGATTGTAGAGTGGGTGGGAGAACTGAGATCAAGCACAGAGCCAGGGTGCTCCATAAGGGCTGGGCCCCTTCCTCTGCAGAGCCTCCAGCACCATATTCAATGCGGGGGAGGATGCAGATCAGTGGGAGTTTAATTAAAAAGTTGGGGAGACAAAAGCATTCTTATATAAAACAACCAGTCATGAGTTTAATAGAATCCCCTCTAAAACGGTACCCCTGCCCACCCCACCCACCTTCCCCATAGTGTCTCAGCTGGTAGATGTATTTTAGCAGGGCCACTGCTTACAACTCTAGGGGGGTGCCATCCATGGTCTATTCTATGAGCCCTGAAGGGAGCACCATTCAATAGACTAGCGTTTGAACAGTGACCCCAAGGGCGGGCAAAGTTGCAGCCCTACTAAAGTGCTTTCTTAGTGTCACCACCTTCAGGAAGCCTTTCCTAAGGCTTCCCACAGCCTCTTCCTTCTTGCAATGCCAAAAGCAGTGCATCTGTACTTCCCTTATGGAGCTCGTTAAACTCTGCCTTTATAATTCTTGGGGTGTGTTTACGTGTGTGACTCCAGCAAGAGTTGGATCTGACCTTTACATTCCCCGCAGCACCTAGTATAATACTAATTCATTTTGTGAGGCCAGCATTAACCTGGTACCCTAACTAGTCAAAGGCATTATCAATTTTTTTTTTAATTTTAAAAACCATAACCCTTACCTCACACCATGTATAAAGATCAACTCAATATGAATCATACAGCTAAATATAAGAGCTAAAACTATCAAACTTCTAGAAGAAAATGTGGAAGAAAATCTTTGTGACTTTGGGTTAAGCAAAGATTTCTTAGGACACAGAGAGCATAAGCCATTAAAGAAAAAAAATTGATATACTGGACTTGATCAAAATTTTAAATGCCTGCTCTTTAAAAAGGCACTAATATGAAAATAAAAACACAGACTTGGAGCAGATATTTGCAAAACATAAATCTGATAAAGGTTATGTAGTCAGAATATATAAAGAACTCTTAAAGCTTAATAATAAGAAGACAAATGACCCAATTTTTTTTAATGGCCGAAAGAACTGAATAGACATTTCACAAAAGAAGTAATATAGATAGCCAAAAAGCCTGTGAAAAAATGTTCAACATCATTAGTCATCAGGAAAATGCAATTAAAATCACAATGAGCTATCACTAAACATCTATTATAATGGCTAAAACTAAAAAGACTGACAATGCCACGCACTGGCAAGGATATAGAATAACTGGAACTCTCATGTACTGCTGGTGGGAATGCACCACTTTGGAAAGCACTTTAGCAGTTCTTATAAAATTAAATATACACTTATGACCCAGCAATCCCACTCCTAGGCATTTGCTCAAGAGAAATGAAAACATATGTCCACACAAAGACCTACATATATGAATGTTCATAGCAGCTTTATTCATAATGGAAACAACCCAAGTGTTTGTCAATTGATAAATGAATATGCAAGTGCTGATACATCCATACAATGGAACGCATCCATACATGCAATAACTTGGATGAATCTTAAGTGCACTGTACTAGTTTCATATTCCTACTATAATGAATTATCACAAGCTTAGTGGCTTAAAACACTACACATTTAGGGCTTCCCTGGTGGCGCAGTGGTTGAGAGTCTGCCTGCCGATGCAGGGGACACGGGTTCGTGCCCCGGTCCGGGAGGATCCCACATGCCGCGGAGCGGCTGGGCCCGTGAGCCATGGCCGCTGAGCCTGCGCGTCCGGAGCCTGTGCTCCGCAACGGGAGAGGCCGCAGCAGTGAGAGGCCCGCGTACTGCAAAAAAAAAAAAAACACTACACATTTACTATCCTATAGTTCTAGAGATCATAAGTCCAAATTCAGTTTCACTGGGGTGATGTCAAGGTGTCAACAGGACTAGATCCTTCTGGAGGCTCTGAGGAGAAAACCCGTTTCCTTACCTTTTTCAGCTTCTAGAGACCACCTGCATTCCTGGGCTCATGTCCCTCCCTCGGGGCCAGCAGTACGGCACCTCTCTCTCTCTTCCTCTCCCTCTCTCTTTCTCTCTTTCTCTCTCTCTCTCACCTCTGCTTTGAAGGAGCAGGACTTTGACCAAAGGCACAAAGGCATAGCAAGTTTGGGGAACTTATAAGCAGTTCCGTATTTCCAGAGTATTATAATGAGACGTTTCAGAGATAAGGAAACTGAGAGTCGGAGAGATCAAGTATCCCACCCCAGGTCTAGGGCATGGTGAGAATCCTGTGCAAGCCCAAGGCCTCAGAATCCAAATCCAGAGTTTTTCCCAGTACATGTGAGCTCTCAGATGTCTGCATGTTAACCCTGGAGGCTGAATGGGCATCTTCACCACGTCTCAGAGCCCTGCATCCCCTCCCCGCTCCATGAGAGATGGTACCTGCCTCTGGACACCTCAGCAGCAACTCAGCCTGTGGAGTCAGCATGACCCTGGGTCTCCGGCTCTCCCTGCCCTGGGACCAACCGATTCCCAGCCCCAGTTTGATGAAATTACAACCTTAATAAGATTGATGTTTGCATCCTGCTGTATATTTGTCAGCACTCTTTCACACAGGTTATTTTGCTTGGACTTCCCCATTGTGTGAGGCTAAGGGTGCAGATATTATCAACCCCACTTAATAGATCAGAAAGCTGAGGTACTGAGGGTGGGAGGCTGGCCACACTCTCCCAGCAAGTAGACAGAAGCCAAATCAGAATTTACTGCAGGCTTCCTGCTCCCCATGCCGCAGTGCCTGTAACTCAGAGAACAGAACTGGGCCAAGCCTGCTAACCTCGCTGAGCCTCACATTCCTCCTCTGTAGGACGGATAATGGGGTAATAGCTGCCCTGCCTATCAAACAATGCATAAGTGAAAGAATTTCAAAAGGTGGAAGAAAGTATGTATAAAAGCATTTTGAAAACTTTAAAATGTACAAAAGGTAAGGCACTGTTCTGATTATACTCTGAAGGAATGTCATAAATTCTCTCCAGAAGTATCTTTTTAAAGTTTCTTTGGGGACTTCCCTGGTGGTCCAATGGTTGAGACTCTGCGCTTCCACTGCAGGGGGCGCGGGTTTGATCCCTGATCAGGGAACTAAGATCCCACATGCCTCGCAGCGTGGCCAAAGAACAAATAAATAAATAGTGCTGGGAAAACTGGACAGCCACATGCAAAAGAATGAAACTGGACCCCTATATCACACCATACACAAAAATTAACTCCAAATGGATTAAAGACTTAAATTTTTTTAAATATAAAGTTTCTTTTATTCTTTCGGAAAGCCAGTTTCTCCTCCTGCTTTCTTTATTTCTGGTCAGAGCAGAGAAGTTCTACCCAACAGCTCAACTTGAATCTCAAAGTCAATGTTTAATTCCTCGTTCCAGCTTCACCCTTTCTGGGGGCAATTCCTCACCCCCACCCCCATCCCATCCTCTCTGTCTCAGTCAGTCCCCCTTTAATGCTAGAAGTTGCCAGCTCGCACCTTCTGTTCTCATCCCTCTGGTCTCTCCCTGGTCAGAGCCAACCTACACATTGTTAAAGCAACACTCCCATCGTATCTCTCAGTGGCTCATGACCCCCGAGGCGACAGAGTCCAGGGGTCCTCCATGGGCTGCCGCTACCCCAGCCAGCCTCTCTGGCTTGTCTCCGACAACTACGTCTTCCCAGGCGAGCCCAAGCGGCCCACATTTCACAAAAGTTCTACCCTCTGCCTACCTTATGTCCCCATTAGAACTCCCTCTCCCACTATTCAATTAACTGTTGAGGGGGAATCAAATCAGTCCCTCAACTCTTAACATAAAGCTCAACACATTCCAAGTGAATCAAAGAACTGAGGTTTAAAAAAAAAAACAGAAACAATTATATAGGTAATTATCATCTATCTGATGGCTGAATGGGGGTGAGGAATTTCTAAGCTAAACAGCAATGAAATAAATCAGTGGCTAACAAAAAGGAATAAGAGTTAACATCTACTAAGTTCTACTTAATTTAAGTGGATATCAGTATTAAAAATAAATAAAATCAAACTTGACCTCATGTAATACACAAAAGAATAACTCCAAATGGATCATAAAATTAAAGTAAGCACTAAAATTATAAAACTTCCAAAAGAAAATATAGGGGGAAATCTTCATGACCTTAGTGTAGACAAAAATTTCTTAGGACACAAAAAGCAAGAACCACAAAAGGAAAAGAATAATTTGAACTTTGTCAAAATTTTCTATTCTTCAAAAGACTCTTAAAAACAGGAATAACGGTTGCCCAACTATGTAAGTGTAATTGATTTCACTGAATTGTACACTTAACATGGTTAAGATGGCATCTTGTGTGTTATATATAATTTTATTGACACTGTTAAGAAGATGAATAGGCAAAACACAGACTGAGAGAAAGTGTTCGTCATACATATATGTGACAAAGGACCTATATCCAGTACATATAAAGAACGCTAGCATCTCAGTATTAAGAAGTCAAAGAATCCAATTTTTTTAAATGCGCAAAGATTTGAACAGACTCTTCACAAAAAAACACAGACAGCCAATAAGCACGTGAAAATATGCTTAGTATCGTTAGTCATCAGGGAAATGCAAACTTAAACTATATTGCACCCACTAAAATGGCTAAAAAATTCTTTTTAACTTTTTATTTTATATTGGAGTATAGTTGATTAACAATGTTGTGATAGTTTTAGGTGTACAGCAAAGTGATTCAGTTATACATTTACATGTATCAATTCTTTTTCAAATTCTTTTCCCATTTAGGTTGTTACACAATATTGAGCAGAGTTCTATACAGTAGGTCCTTGTGCTATACAGTAGGTCCTTGTTGGTTATCCATTTTAAATATAGCAGTGTGTACATGTCAATCCCAAACTCCCTACCTATCCCTCCCCTCTCCACCCTTCCCCCCGGTGACTGTAAGTTCATTCTCTAAGTCTGTGAGTCTGTTTCTGTTTTGTGAATAAGTTGATTTGTATCATTTCTTTTTAGATTCCACATATAAGTGATAGGTATTTCTCTATCTCTGTCTGACTTACTTCACTCAGTATGACAATCTCTAGGTCCATCCATGTTGCTGCAAATGGCACTATTTCATTCTCTTTAATGGCTGAGTAATATTCCATTGTATATATGTACCACATCTTTTTTATCCTAAAATGGCTAAAATTTTTAAAATTGATAATATTAAGTGCCGGTGAAGAGGTGCAGCAACCAAAATGCTCATACATTGCTGATGGGAATATAAAATGGCTCAGCCACTTTGGAAGAGTATGGCAGTTGCCTATATAGAACCATGCTTGCTATATGACTGAGCAGATTCATTTCTAAGCATTTACCCAAAAAGGCAGGAAAAAATTTGTCTACAAAAAGACTTATACACAGATGCTCATAGCAGCTTCTGTCATAGTAGCCAAAAATCGGAAACAACCCAAATGTCCATCAAGTGGTGAATGGACAAAAAATTGTGGTATATTCATAGAGTGGAATAAAAAGAAACAAACAAACATACCCAATAACATGGATAAATCTTAAAAAAAAAGGCTGAGTAAAATAAGCTAGATCTAAAAGAATACATACTCTGTGATTCTATTTATGTGAAATTGTAGAACCGCCAAATTAATCTATAGTGACAGAAAGCAGATCAATGGTCACCTGGGGCAAGAGATGGGGTGGACTGCAAAGAGACACAAGGGAATTTTGGGGGATGATAGAAATATTCTGTTGTGGTTACATGGATATATACATTTGCCAAAACTCATAGAACTCCATACTTAAATTAGTACATTTTATTGTACGTAAATTATACCATAATAAAGTTGGTTTAAAATAATTTTTTAAAAGTCAAACCACAAACTAAGAAAAACATTTGCCACATATATGACAGATATGACAAATCAATATCAATAAGTACCCATACAAATTGATATAAGAAGCATTAAGACCTTAACAGATAAAAGGCCAAAGGACACAGACAAGCCACAAAAGAGGAAATAAGAATAGCTAATGA
Source organism: Grampus griseus (assembly GCF_964374135.1). Taxonomy (NCBI): domain Eukaryota; kingdom Metazoa; phylum Chordata; class Mammalia; order Artiodactyla; family Delphinidae; genus Grampus; species Grampus griseus. Next base: position 29,545,690 of record NC_139018.1, on the reverse strand, counting down.
GGGCTTCCCTGGTGGCACAGTGGTTAAGAATCCACCTGCCAATGCAGGGGACACGGGTGCAAGCCCTGGTCCAGGAAGATCCCACATGTCGCAGAGCAACTACGCCCGTGAGCTACAACTACCAAACCTGCACTCTAGAGCCCGCGAGGCACAACTACTGAGCCCACGAGCCACAACTACTGAAGCCCACATGCCTAGAGCTTGTGCTCCGCAACAAGAGAAGCCACCGCAATGAGAAGCCCATGCACCGCCACAAAGAGCCCCCACTCACTACAACTAGAGAAAGCCCATGTGCAGCAACGAAGACCCAACACAGCCAAAAATAATTAATAAATAAATAAATTTATTTAAAAAATAATAGCTAATAAACAAGAAAAAATTAAAACAATGAAATGCCGTATTTCACATACCAAATTTGCAGTTTTTTTGTTTGTTTGTTTGTTTTAATAATAAGGCTAGTCTTGTAGGGTAAGATAAGCACTCTGCTGGCAAAACATAAATTGGTACATTTCTGGAATATAATTTGGCAATAAGGATCCAATTAACAATTTCCAGATTATTTGACCTACTTCTAGGAACCTATGCTAAAGAATAATCAAAACTAGAGATCAATATGCAAGAATTTTCATTACTGACTTAGGACAAGCCACTGGGCTAAGTAAATACGAATATCAATATGATGAAATAACAAATATTTGTTCATAGTAGGAACTTAACAAATATCGCTTAAATGTACTTCTTTATATACTACATAAGAATTTTAAGAAGGAAATATATCGATGACTTCCACTAGTGGGCACAGAAATGTATATATAAACTTTTTCATTACAGCAAAGATTGGAAATCACCTAAATGTCTGTTCAGAGAGGTGAAGTTAAATAAATCGTGGTATATCCACACAATGAAATACTGTGCATCTGTTAAAAATAGGACAGACGTAAACCTATTGACATGGATCTCTGAAATATATTGTTAAATTGAAAAAGCAAGGTGCAGAAAAACAAGGCACGTAGAATGCAACTATTTTAAGGGGGAAAAAAAAGGATAGATAGACATTTATGCTCATAGAACATCTCCAGAAAGACATAGGGAAGAAACAGGATGGGTGACAGTGTTTGGCTCTGTATTGAAGAACTAGGGGGAGTTCTCTAGTGGTTCAGTGGTTAGGACTCGGCATCTTCACTGCCCTGGCCGGGGTTCAATCCCTGGTCGGGGAACCAAGATCCTGCAAGCTGTGCAGCACCGCCAAAAAAAAAAGTAAACTGAAGAACTAGGGACTGAGGATGGGAGGGAGACTTACTTTCCTCTCCCGTTTACTCTCTGTAGTGTTTTAATTTTTTACCACATAGAGGTCTTTCTTTTTCAAAAAGTAAAAACCCCTAAAAAAACAAAAAAACAACACCTTTTTCAGAAGAAGAAAGGGGAGTGTTATTGAATTGTGTGTGTCCTCTCAAAATGCATATGTTAAAGTCCTAACCCCCACTATCTCAGAATATGATCTTATTTGGAAACAGGGTCATTGCAGACCTAATGAGTTAAAACGAGGTAATTAGAGTGGGCCCTAATCCAATATGACTGTTGTCCTTATAAAAGGGGGAAATTTGCACACAGAGACATGCACACAGGGAGAACACTATGTGAAGATGAAGGGAGAGATCGTGGTGATGCTTCTACAAGACAAGGAGCACCGAAGACTGCGAGCAAACCTCCAGAAGCTACAAGAGTCCTGAACAGCTCTCCCTCACAGCTCTCAGGATTCCACCCCGCTGACAATTTGATCTTGGACTTCTGGCCTCCAGAACCGTGAAGCAATACATTTCTGTTGTTTAAGTGTCTCAGTTTGTGGTACTTTATTACAACAGCCCAAGCAGACTAATACAGGGAGGAATATTAACATGAAATCAAACAGACAAAAAAAATGATAAGGTTCACAAAGATCAAACCAGCTATCCTAGAAACAAACATCCCCAGCACCTTGTCCCATAACCAATCAACCCATCAGCTTACTCCACCCCCATGCCTGTAGCTATGGGGTAAATTCTTCACATTCTCTCTCTTCCCTCCCCCAACCCCTCACACACACACACACACACACACACACACACACACACACACACACACACACACACACACACACACCACTTAATTTAAAAACGTAAAACAACAAACAAAGCCATTTGACTTTATTACAATCCTGTGCGTGTGTCAGTACTGTCCCACTCACCTAAAGAGAACTGAGCCATTGTCCAGAATCCCATGGTGTTGCAGTAAAGGCACTGGAAGAAAAGGACACACCAGGAGACCCCTGGTAACTCTAGCTAGTGACTCAGCTTTTGTCTGTGAAATGGAAACTACCCTTTCTAACAGCACCCAAGACATCTTCAACAAGGAAGCTTTAGCTTCCACAACTGTACTGTAGCTCTATCAGCCACTGTGCCCAGTATACACCCAAAACAGAGCTGCTGCCACAGCAAGAGCACGCTCAGCAGGTTCCCCCACCGTGTGCCTCTCCCACACCTCCAGTGCAGGCTCCAGACCCCCAACCAGACCTCCCCAAATTTCCCAGCAGCCCTTGCTCCCATCAGGCTAGATAGGTTCTTCTTTCCAGTGGCCTTTCCTTTTCTCGTCCCTATTTCTGCCAGGTCAAAAAGCAAAACAGAAAGACACTAAAGCAAAACCAAAATACTGGTCATAAAAAGCAAGTGAGCTGGGTGGGGTTTGATAGAGAAGGTTTAAGCTCACAAGGCCCTTTAACTGAGATTTCAAAATGGCAACTAGCTAAATGCCATTTGGCCTAAATCTGCTCACCCAGACCTCCCTCCCAGGCTCCAAGGGGTGTCCATAATTACTAGCACAGCCACCTGCAAACATAGAATCTGAATCTCCCTTCTTTCAAAGATTAGAGAGGTGGGACCACAAAGACGAGTTCCCAATGCCAGAGAAAGGCTGGAGGTGGGGAAAGGGGAGAAGGGAGAACTTCACGGCAGCGTGCAAGGACGTGGTGGGCTCGCCCCATCCCATATCTCAGCTATTATGCATTCCCAACCGGCTTGGCCAAAATCCAGGGAGACTCCAGGCTGGTAAGTCTGTGAATGTGAGGCAGAGATAAGCAACTCAGAGAGGGAGCGCTCGCCCATAGTTATATACGGCTGCAGTGCTGCTGGAAAAAGGAGCCAAGGGAATCTTCCATTTCCAAGACATTTCTGCGCTCAATCCTGCTCCTCAAGATTAAGAATTCTCTTTCTCGGTTTCCTCCCACTCTCTGGACGGTAACTAAGCAGTTACCTTGAGAACATGAAAAATCAGGAGGGTTTGCAACGTTTTTTTTAATGTGTTAAAAACATGTTGACCCTGGATACTTGTTTTTAATAAAACTGGGACAGTAGGAAGCTCCATTCTTTCCTTCCGTCTCTGGGATGGCCACCCTGTGGCATGCCCCAACAGACAGGGAGGGCCCAATCTCCAACCCCGCCCTCTGCAGGAGATCTGCTTTGGGAGCTCAGAAAAAAAAAAGGTGCATTTCCTTGGGAATGTAAATTGATACAGCCACTATGGAGCACAGTATGGAGGTTCCTTAAAAAACTAAAAATACAACTACCAAAAGACCCAGCAATCCCAGTACTGGGCATATGCCCTGAGAAAAACATAATTCAAAAAGACACATGCACCCCAATGTTCGTTGCAGCTCTATTTACAATAGCCAGGACATGGAAGCAACCTAAGTGTCCATCGACAGATGAATGGATAAAGAAGATGTGGCACATATATACAATGGAATATTACTCAGCCATAAAAAGGAACTAAATTGAGTTATTTGTAGTGAGGTAAATGGACCTAGATTCTGTCATACAGAGTGAAGTAAGTCAGAAAGAGAAAAATAAATACCGTATGCTAACACATATATATGGAATCTTAAAAAAGAAAAAAAAAAGGTTCTGAAGAACCTAGGGCCAGGACAGGAGTAAAGACACAGACGTAGAGGCTAGACTTGAGGACACGGGGAGGGGGAAAGGTAAGCTGGGACAAAGTGAGAGAGTGGCATGGACATATATACACTACCAAATGTAAAATAGATAGCTAGTGGGAAGCAGCCGCATAGCACAGGGAGATCAGCTCGGTGCTTTGTGACCACTTAGAGAAGTGGGATAAGGAGGGTGGGAGGGAGAAGCAAGAGGGAGGGGATATGGGGATATACATATATGTATGGCTGATTCACTTTGTTACAAGGTAGAAACTAACACACCGTCGTAAAGCAATTATACTCCAATAAAGATGTTAAAAAAAAAAAGTGCATTTCCTATCAAAAGGAGCCTGGGCCTTTGGGGAAGGGTGGATGAAGCTGGACAAACAGAAATGAGAGGAAGGCCTTCCTAGAGAGGGAACAGCATGAGAAAAGCCAGGGAAGAGGGTGACGCCAGTCCTGGCAACGAGAACGGCTGCGGGGAGGGCAAGAAACTTATGGAGACCGAGCGATCTAGTGCTGGAAGCTTATCCACACCCTTCACCAACTCCAGGGCACCCCTGAGTTTGTCCTATGCACCCTGCAAAGAGCAAATCCAGCCACGTGGGGCCCTCGTGGTCCGGAGGAGAGAAGTGTCCGCCCCAGGCCTTGCCCAGGGCCAGGCGCCTGGAAGAATTCCGGGGATTACTGGTGCTGTCTGAGATGGATTTGGAGCCACGCTGGCTGAAGACAGAAGTGGCTTTGGGTGGCGCTGCCAGGCCTGGTCTGCGGCAAGCTGAGGGTACTGTCACGTATCAAAACTTTTGCCCTTGCTGTTTACCAGTCTGCGTCTGCTTTCCTTTCTCTTCTCTTGTTCACTGAAATCCTTACAAACCATATCCTTCCCCAAGCTCTCCCGATCCCTTCATTCAGAATTAACCCACCACCCTTTATACTCCTTCAACAAGTCGATGTATCTCTAGTTCCATGTGTGCTTACCTGCCTTGTCTTATAAGAGTCTCACTTCCCTCTAGATATAAATGCTTGAATGTCAAGAACAAGGTCTCACACATCTTTTGACCCCCAGCACCAACTCTTCCGCGGCATACTCTCAGTAAATACTTAATGAGTTGACTACACAGACCCATAAGGATTGACCTGGTACTGGCTGACATTCCTTATTCCTATATCCATCCATTTGTTCAAAAAGCATGTGAGTGCCCAAGATCTGGCAAGCTGGCTCATCTCTAACAGAGCACACTGGAACTCTTCAATCAATCAGCTGAAAAGTGAGTTTCAGTATCCAGGCTTCAGTATGAGGGCTTCTTCTCAGCTCCAGGACATAGAACATTCCACAGAATCACAGGACAAAAACCTGACCACTGCAAGGTGGGTGCAGCCTACATCCTGATGCCCATATCTGTCCAGATGGAAAGTCACACCCCTCAAGAGGGATCCCTGGGGGAGATCGATTGTCTGGGAGGTGGGTGAGGGCCCTCAAGGGCTCTGCCCAGCCCACTCAGGGGAAGCCTAGATAAGCCTATCACAGAAGAGGGCAGAGTAAAGACAACCCCCCCATCTAAGGGCAAGGTACTCTGGGAATGCTAGGTAAGGGGCTGGCAATGTGGAGTGTGGGGAGGGCTCTAGGAAGCCTCAGCAGAGTAGACATGATCATGGAGGCGGGAGGATTCGCTGAAGGTCATGGGAAAAGTCACCCTGCTCAGAGCTCAATAGGTGCAAATTCCTTGAGAAGCTGGTATGTCCAGGAACTGCTCTGCTCTGGGGGAAAAACAGGGGTAGAGGTGGGAGAGGGAGGGGGTAGGTTAGGGAGAGTCATTTATCTCAGGTCTCTTCCAGTTCCAAAGTTATGGGATCCTAATCTGAACCTCCCCTGCCAACAACTCGAAAAACTTGTCTGAGACCAGGGACTTTGGGAGAGAAAGTTGACTAGTGCGTCAAATAATAAACCAAGAAGAAATTCTGAAGTCAAAACAAGGGATAAATTTTCCTTATCGCTCTAAGACATGCATCAAAGCAGCTAGCTGCTGTCTGCCCAGCCTGGGAAGACAATAATGGTTTTTAATGGCCTGTAAACATTAGGACCAGCCTTTGTAATAAAGTTTAACCAATTCATTCTTTAGGCTCCCTCCCTGCACCCTGTAGGGCCCCGTTCCCCCCAGCTCTGGGACAGGGCAACCTTCAGGAGTCTGAGAAGAGGAGGGATCCAGGCCCAAGGCTCAGTGCCTCTGAGTCCTCTGGTGGTGTCCAGAGAAATATCAAACCTGTGGGGCAGCAGCAGGGGTGCCCACAGGGAGTGTCAAAGACAATTGCCTTGTCCTCCATCTGGGTAAAAGGAAGAAGAATCCCTCCTTTCAGAAAATACCAAAAACAAGAGAGAGACGCGACACACCAGGGAACTGGCACAGGGGGTAAACTTTGTCTCTACTCTATGAGTTCACTCATTCATTCAGCAAACACTCGTGTACACCTACTACGGTGTGAGGCACCTGCAGAGGGTGCCAAAGTATACAAAGAACACACCTGCTTGGGATGGAATTACAGTCTGGGGGCTGGTGCTGGGAATAAGGTACCTATGCAGGTATTAATAATAAAGGTGAGTACAATAGTATTTGCAAAGTGCTACCCATGTCCAGACCTCTATTTCAATTTCTTTGCTTCTCCTTTCTTTGATGTACCATGTTCAATGTGGGTGACTAGGGCAGATAATATTCAGGAAACAGAGGAATCAGAAAGAGGGGAAAGAAAGGGGACACAAAAGAAAAAGGAAGCCAAGCCCCTCCCCCTCCTGCCACTGTCCTCTCTACACTCAGCCCCAGTTCTGGGAAAGAAGAGGACCTATTGTCACTAGAGGCCCTGAGCAGGTCCAGGCCACCGAGTCACAATTCATGCCACGTTTGTTCCTGCACCAACGAGGCATATTTTCGCTGAACTGTGCAAAGCTCTGGCTATCTGAATTTTTCTAATTGATACACTCACTCCCAGCACCCGACAACCTTTACTCTTAGACCTGCTCTGTGTGTGTGTGTGTGTGTGTGTGTGTGTGTGTGTTTAGGCATAAACACATGTGCACACACATGAATGATGATGTGATGGAGGCAATTCTAAGGTTTTTCATCCATGGTTCCAAAGTTAACAATGTCTCCTTTTGAAAACAATGATGAATACCTTGTTTTGCATTTGTATAGCCTCTCATTCTTCAGTTCTTCAAAAAATATTATCTCACGTTCATGCCACGAGTAACCTTGGATGGTAACAAAGAATAAACACTGTTATCTCCACTCTAAATTTTTCCTCCTTTCTCCATTTGCTTTCTACTCAGCAACGGTTGAGCACCTACTGTGTACCACACAGGGTATGACGTTTACAAGACAGAGCAAGACAAATGCGGGCCCCACCTTCAACAGCTTCACAGTCCGGTGGGGGAGAGAGACGGGACACGCACTCAGTCTCCAGGATCTGCGGCAGCTTCCAGAGGAGATGACTGAGACAGACCTTAAAAGATATGTATGATTTTGCCGAGAGGAAAGGAAATTCCGAGGAGGTGGGCCTGCCATCTGTGCTCAGAGAAGAGTGATGCTGCGTCCAGATCACGGGGTGAGCGGTGGTGAAGGGCACAGCGTGAGAAACGAGACTGGAGGGGTGGGCTGGGGAGCCAGGAAAGTCTTGCCAAGGAGCTTGGACTTTGTCCCGTGGGTAACGAGGAAACCACCAAGGGTTTTAAGCAGAGGCAGGTGACGTGATCAGATTTATGTTTTAGCAAGTTTATTCTGGCCGCTGGGTGGAGAATGTACTGGAATAGGAAGAGACTGAGCAGGCCCTGGAGACCTTTCCAAAATAGAATCAACGGGACTGGGTGTCCCCTTGGCGGTAGGAGGGAAAGGAGGTGTCAGAGACGGCTTTATCGCGGGGGCTTGAGGGGCCCTCGTCCAAGACAGGAAACCAATAAGAAAGCAAGAGGCAGAGAAATGAAGTGCTTTGCCTAAGGTCACATAAACTACCTGATGGCAGACCCAAACCAGGAATCTAAAATTCTTTCCGGTAGAAACCCCTTGGTTTGCCACGTTAGCATCAACCAGTGACTTAGCCATCATCTGCCAGGTTATTTCCTTGTTCCCTACTTGTTTTACGCATGTTCACTTTTTATCCTACAGAGATCACGAGCCCATCAAGGCAAAATTCCTTTGACCTCCCATAGGGCCTGGCACAGTACTAGGCACTAAGTGGTCAATGAACGTTAGTTATTAAATCAAATCCAGGAGCCCCAAGGGCACCTTAGGCATTGCCTGCCTTAACTGCAATGTGAGACTGTTTCCTTCTTTAATCCTTAACAAACAGGGTTTTTAAAATAATACCTAGATGGAGTAATTCTTTGATGTTTGGATTTCAAAGTTCAGGGAACTTTTCACAACAACAGAAAAAAAAAAAAATTAGAGAGATCACCACAGTCTTGCCAACTTGTTTATTTTGCCCAATAAGGACATTCTAAAACCCAACTGCCATCTACTTCACTGTTTCTTAAAAGAAAGGACACAATACATGTCCCACAAGTCAGAATAATATAGTTTTAAGATTAGGGATAATCCTTCAAATAAAATCAGAGTTCCTCAATCTTAGCACGATTGACAGACACTTTAGGCCAGATAAGGCTTTGCTGTGGGGATGGGGGAAGGGAATGGGGAGCGATCCTGTGCACTGTACGATGTTCTGCAGCATTCCTGGTAACTACTCAGTATATGCCAGGAGCACTCTCAAGTTTTTTGGTAACAACCAAAAAATGTCTCCAGGCATTGCCAAACAGCCCCTGGGGCCAAGATCATCTCAGTTGAGAACCACTGAATTAAATAAAGTAAGCCTTATGAAAAATCTAGTTATATCATCCTTATATTTTAGAGCAATGAAAACTTCATCACGAACTGGCATCAGTCCATAAAACAACTTTGAGGAAGGAGAGGCACAGAGGTTAAGAAGATGGGATTTGAAATCAGACTTGACCTCAAGTCCCAAATCTGCCTCTTACTCATTGCCTGCCTTTGAATGAGTGCCTGCTCTAAGCCTCCCTTTCCTCTCCTGAAGGATGAGGACAGCACCTTCCATCGGAGTTGGGAGGATTAAATGGAATCGATGTAACCCACTTAGCAACATGCCTGGCACGTGATTGTTGGCAGAGGGGGTATGACAATTACTAATATTATTTCTACCTCTTCTATACCACATAGCACAGTGTCTGGCACATAATGATGGCTACCCAGATTTAGGATGTTCTGGGTAAAGGGACCTTGCCCATAATGTAGGCATCTAATAAACATTTATTGAACGAATAAATGAATCCCCAATCACCCTGCTCTCACCAGTTCTTTCCTCAATCCCAGCACATCTAAGTTCATTCCTCTGTTACCAGAACTTTCTCAAAACCTACTCATGGGAATTAAACCCATAAAAGAAGTCTGGCCACTCCAGGACCCCTGCTCTGTGGGTGAGAACTCTGGGGAACCCTCTAACAATCTGTATCAACACACTACCCACCCACTACCTGGACTTTGAGTAACTCTCACCCCACATATGAGAGTGCAGCCTTGCTCAGGTCCACCATTTAAGTCACCCATTCCATCAACATCGTCAGGTTGCTCTCATCCTCCTTAGATATTTAAACTGGAGGTAGGCCAGGGACAGAAAAAGGAGGTGGCAATATCCTTGAGCAAAAGTATCTATAAAAGGGCATGGGAAACAAGGCGAACAACAAATGAAACAAGCAGGCAACCTCAAGGGAAGGGGAGGGGGGGAGGCTCCAACAAAGGGGTCAGAGTTCCCGCAGCTCCCTCTGTCCCCACCAAGCCCACCTCCTGCCCCAGCAGACAGAGCACTGGTAGCTCGTACAAGGGGAAAAAACACTCCTCATTATAAACCAGACATGGTGCTAGCCGAAGTCCAGCCAACATACATTTCTGGGGTTCACCTCACACGTACATTAAGCATCTTCTGACAATTTCCCAAAGGACGGAGATTTTCTCGCCATCACAGGGTCATAGGACATAATCACAGGGAGGAGACTTAAAGAGCAGGTGACCCAAGCTGTCGTTTTACAGACGGGGAAACTGAGGCTCGGAGAGAGAAAGGAACTTGCTCAGGATCATCTCAGTGTGCTCCAGGTAGCGGCAGCACTGAACTGAGAGCTCAAGGCTACAGTTTTGGCACACAGCTTTGCTGGGGGCTCCAAGACATACCCAGAGAAGAGCGAGGCGTGTTATGAACTGAACCTCACCCTTCCTGAAAATACAGTTGCTCACATTTGCAGCCTCAGAAGAGGAGAGGCTTAACAAGTTCTCGGAAGGGGCCACCGATCTAGTCCTATGGCTTCTCCTTCCATTCGGAAACTGTTAAGAGAAGAAGTCACCTTCCACACAAGAATCCAGAAACTCCTTTCTCTGCCCCATCATGTGTCATCTGTCTTCTCCAGACCATTTGATACTATAACCAAAATACAAAATACTATAACCAAAATACAAAGAGAACTGTAAAGACCGTTTGGGGGATGGGGGGTGTTGGGGGGTGCAGGGCACACATGTGCATAAGATGGGAGGAGAGAGAGGAAACTACTGTGGCCAAATATTAGTAAATGGTGAATCTAAGCAAAGAGTTCATTGTACCACTCTTGCAACTTTTCAGAAGGTGTGAAATTTTTCTATGTAAAAATTTCAGGGAGAGAAAGCACTAGATCATAATCTAAATTAACTTGTTTTATTTATTTGGAAGGAATCAGGACTCACTCCTTCAGTTTCTCACAGCTTCTCTATCTAAGGACTAACATCCTCAGAAAGAGTTGTAAGACATCCCAGAGGTTAAGAGGCGTAGGGCTCCAGACAAGTATGTGCTCATAGTAGGCAGCAGCTACGGCAACCTTGGGATCCATATCTGAGTTCAAATATTTTGTCCCATTAGCTCCCCAAATACACATATGCTTGTCACATCATGTATCATGGTGGTTTTGGTTCAGAAAATAAAGTCACAACAGGTTATGGATGGGGCAAAGTCAGAATTTTCCCAAAACAGTTCATCACCTTTTCAATACAGGTGGTTCATAAATACAACAGAATGCAGTTTAATTCCTATTCAGCATGGAAATTCTTTCACATAAATGAATTATTGAATCAAAATTCACACCTGACCCACAGTCACCATGTTCTCTATTCATAGTAGTATTTAATTTGGGTCAGATGGAATCCATAATCCAGCCCTGAAAATCTACCCTTGACCATATATATAAAACTCATGCCAATAACATAGCATTCAAGGCATGGAGGTTTGAGAGAATACAACCCATTCAAGAAACTCGAAGGAATTCCTTATGGCCAAAGTAAGGGTTGAAAGGAGAATGGGCAGAAGGATATGAGGTTGGAAAGATAGGTAGAGGTCAGATCCAGGAGGGCCTGTATGCTGGACAAAGGAATAAGAAGTTTATTTTGAGGGCAACAAGGAAGCACTGGGTTTTAAGATGGGATGGATATAATTGGATCATTCTGGCAGAGGATGGATGGATGGCAGTAACTCAAAACTAGGGAGTCTAATTGGAATGACAAAAATCTGAACAGAGTGGGAGTGAGGACAAATTAGAGAGGGCTATTAAAGACAGCAAATGGATAGTCCTTGACAGGAAGAGGGCAGATGTGCCTGAGAGAGAGAAGGAGTCCAAGGTGACTTCCAGCTCGGCTGACTTGGTAAATGATGCTGCTGGTCATTCAGATGGGGAATCCAGGAGAAGGTTTGGCAGAGGACTGTAGTAAGTTTTGAACATGCTGAGGTTTCACCTGCATATGTAAATATGGAGCCCCAGAGAGAAGTGCGGGTCAGATATACGCATTTGAGAGTAATCAGCATACATATGGTCATGGATGTCATGGGTGTGGAGGTGGTCAACTGGAGAGAAACTGAGAGCAAAACAAGAATTGAATCAAGGACAGAAACTCTGGGGAACAGAAGTGTTTTAAGGGTAGGCAAGGAAGAGGAGACCCCCACCCCCCAAGAACACTGAGGACTGGTCTAAGAAGCAGAGACCTCAGCCTGATTTTAAGTGGCCCACTAAACTCCTCCATCTCCCCAAGCTGGTCACACCATGCTGGAGTAGAGGAAGGAACAATAATGTACTAAAATAAACTCACTTCTTAACAGCAAGAAGAGAAACAACCCAATTACAACATGGGCAAAGAATTTGAATGGACATTACTCCAAAGAAAATATACAAATAGTCAATAAGCACATGAAAAGATACCCAGCACCATTAATCATTAGAGAAATGCAAATCAAAACCACAAAGAGATGTCACTTCATATCCACTAGGATGGCTATAGTCACAAAGATCATTGCATGTGTCAGTAAGGATGTGGAGAAGTTGGACCCTCATACACCACTGGTAGGAATGTAAAATGGTGGCGCCACTCTAAAAACAGTTTGGCAGTTCCTCAAAAAATTCAGTATAGAGTTATCATACGACCCAGCAATTCCACTCCTAGGCATATACCCAAGAGAACTGAAAACATGTGTCCACACGACTTGTACTTGTACTTGAATGCTCATATTAGCATTACTCATAATAGCCAAAAAGTAGAAACAGACAAAATGTCCATCACCTGATGAATGGATAAATAAAATATCCACACAACGGAATATTATTCTACCATAAAAAGGAACAAAGGACTGATATACGGTACAATATGGTCAGACACTGAAAACATGGTAAGTTAAAGACCCCAGACACAAAAGACCCCATGTATTGTCTGATTCCATTTGTATGACATATTCAAAACAGGGCAATCCATAGATACAGAAAGCAGATTTGTAGTTGCCAGGGCCTGGGGGAGGGGAGAATGAGAATGACTGCTTATTGGGTAAAAGATTTCTTTCTGGGGTGATGAAATGCTTTGGAATTAGAGAGTGGTGATGTTTGTACAACATTGTGAATATACTAAAACCACTCAATTGTATACTTTAAAATACTAAAAATCAATATTTGAACGTTGACTGGATATAAATGTCGTAAGGAATTATTTTATGCTGTTTTCAGGCGGAAGAATGGCATGGTTCTGTTTTTATTCTTTTTTAATCCTTTCCATTTAAATAAATAAATAACTTTTAAAATAAAATACTGAAAAAAAAACCCAATTAATTGTACACGGTTAGAATGGTGAACTTTATGTTACGGGAATTTTATCTCAATAAAAACACATTTTAGACAATAAACTCACTTTACAAAGTTACCCATAGGCAAGAGGAGCTGGGTAAGCAATTTCTCCAGCTTGCCCAGATATTCTGACTAAAGAAGCCCAAACTCCAGATATTCTAATTAAAGAAGCCAAAGAGCATGCTTCTCAAAAGACACTTAAATGTCTTCAGATGTTCATAGGTTGGGGGTGAGGGACCCTGCTGATGAGTAGAGATGCAGCAGGAGCCTCATGATAGCTACTCATGCCTTGGCCAGGCTGCCTCACTTCTACGACCCCAAAATGCCAAACAAGCAGCCTCTGATTGGACCTACAGAGAGACAGCAACCAGGCATGACCTGGCCATAGTAACTCCACAAAGACAGAAAAGAGAAAAAATTTCCAGGTCCAGGGTAAGCCCCAGAAGCCCCAGAATGGCAACCTCCCAGTTCCTGCCCCTTATTCAACACCTAAAACCCCTGCACTATGTTCAAGACAACCTCGTGAGACAGCATTCCAAGCTGTCCAGAGCATCAGCATTCACCACATATATATAGCAGCTCTCTGTCCACACGGTGCCTCAGGCAGTTGCTCCGAATCTCATTGGGCTTTGGACACAAGTGACTTTGAAATTAGCACAACTTACGTGGTTGACACCCAGCTCAACACCGTCGGCTGCAAAAGTCAAGGCCCCAAGAAGCTGAGTGTGGGACAGGAGACGGACCGTGAGTTTATCAGAGGAGCTCAGAGTCTCTGGGGAGCAGAACCTGAGGACGGAGCTCTGGGGTTCCGCAGAACTTCCTGATGATGATTTCATCTCTACTTCCCTCTCCAATGACGTGCTTCCCTCTCTTTTTGCTCCCCCTCTCCCGCCAAACTCCCAGGGTAACCCTGGATAGTAAAGTGACAGAATGAAAATGCTTCGAGGTGGCACCCCACCACCCCGGAGAGACCATCAGAGCAGGGAGGCAGATCTGGAGTGAAAAGCAAAACCTCTGGCCTGTTCTAGCCATTGGGTAAGCAACCCCTCCTCCATGCCTCCCTGCTCCTGCCCGCCCCAAAGGGAAACGGAGCACAATGAAACCAGGTCTTCCCTTGGGGTTCTGACCACCTCGTGGGGAGATTATGATTACCCTGTGGTTGCCATGCCTACTGTGATGTCATTCCTCTTATCATTCCATCTGGGTGGATTTTTTTTCCTTTTCTCTAAAGGACATCCTCCTATCCAATACCTGGGAGCCCAGTGGGAGCTCTAGCCCTTGTCTTAATCTAGACCCAGGTAAACTACACTGTCTGGGGACCTGAGAAGACTCTACAGCCCTAATGGAAGCAGAGAAGAGTTAGGAGCAGCTCTCAGGACACACAGAAGCTCTCCTCCCATCTGGTCAATCTCTCCCTGCATTTAAGCAGAGTACAGATTTCACCAGCTCTCAGAAATGCAAACAGGACAGGGATGTGTGATAAGGTCCTGTCAGCTTTACTTAACTGGGCAGAAAGAAATCACTTTTTAAGTAAAATAAAGGCAAAGAAAAATAAGGCTAGAGGGAAAGGTTTACAAACCCCATACTTATCATTATCATGCACAGAAGAATGCAAAAGAAGAAAGAAAAATATTTCCTAAATGATTACTTTCCACGCTGTCTAGCCATGAAGCTCTAGGGGTTCCATGTCAATGAAAAGCATTTCTTTGGGTCCCTACTGTGTGCCAGGCACTGCACCAAGTACTGGAGTCCCAGTCTTCAAGGAACTAATAACAAGATGACTGTTCACAATCATGACAGCTACACAGGTTTGTTCGAAAAGATTTTGCTCCACTAAAAAGATAGAGAAACTGAGGCTCTGAAAGACCAGGCAGTTTGCCCATGGCCAGGAGCCTCCGTCTACAACCTGTGGGCAGGGAGCAAAAGCTCAGGCATGGGCAGGCCTCTCCCCAAAGCCTCAAGTGAAGACGACAGCCTGCTGCACGCTTTCTCCTCCTTCTGTCCTCTGCTCTGGGATCTGCAGAGGATCCTTCTCCCGGGCAGTGACGGAAGGCAGCAGGCGGAGGCTCCAGCTCCAGCTGCTGCAGCCCCAGCAGGGAAACGGCGACCATCGGCCATGCAGAAAGGCAGGAGGGCCCAGGGAAGGTCATCCCTGCAGCCAGCTCGCCCTCTGCGGTCAAGCTAAACTTCATGCAGCGGGACTGCTCCTGGAAGTCATCGATGCCATTGTTAGGACACAGTACCAGCTAGAAAACAGTGGTCCTGCAGCACTGGCAGCGTCCAGACTTACGAAATAAAAATGGCGATTGCTACTGGTGTCAGCAGCACTGTTGTTTTCAGCCAAAACCTAACACACAGAACTGGCTTTACCTTGCTAAATCTATAACATGTCTCTTGTGTTAAAAAAAAATCATACATCATAAATATATTCTTTTATTCTTAAGCAGGAAAAAAATCCAATCCCCATTTTATGAATGAGGAAACCAGGGCAAAGAAAAGAGAAAGGTCATCCCAGGTGACACTGATATGAAGAACGGAGATTTTTATCTTATGTACTCACTTTGGGGGACCCTTGGTGACAGCACAGGCACTCAGTGATTTGGATGAAAGCCCCATTACCAGGCCACCAAACAAGCCACTACTGTTAGTTCTTTTGTGTTTAGTGGGGCTAGGGGGCGAGTGGTGAGAAGAGGTGGGAGACAGAGCCCATGAAAGCCCAGCCATTTACTCCCAAAGAGGCTGCTGATATGGTTCGGGGGCCAGATGTCAGACTTGGTAACACTGTCCTCCTTTTTAACAAGCCAGACTGCCTTTCACCTGTCCTGAGGTAGGTGTCCAGATGCCCTACTTTTCCATGTAGCCCTGCTCCCCTGGGACCAGAGGCCCAAACAGACTGCTTTGCCCCCACACAGGTAAGAAGCTTTACCATCCAAAACCAGGCCAGTGAGTACACACAGGAACATTCACCAGATGATGGCTTGGCTGGTTTCAATAGCAAAACCTGTCCTTTAGGACCCATACCTGTGAGAGAGAGCCCTGCAGAAATCTCCATTTGGATCAAAGCAAGCTGGCCCTGTTCACCCCACCAAGAGTGGCAGGATGTGAACTCCGAGCATGATGAGGCCTAAAAAGCAGGAGTTCTGGAATCTGACAGACCTGGGCTTGAATCTCAGCACCACTCACTCACTATGTGGCCTTGAGTGTTTGCTCTCAGTTTTCCTCATCCATAAAATGGGGATAAAAATAACTAACTTTGGGCTTCCCTGGTGGCGCAGTGGTTGAGTGTCTGCCTGCCGATGCAGGGGGTACCGGTTCGTGCCCTGGTCCAGGAAGATCCCACATGCCGTGGAGCGGCTGGGCCCGTGAGCCATGGCCACTGAGCCTGCGCGTCCGGAGCCTGTGCTCCGCAACGGGAGAGGCCACAGCAGTGAGAGGCCCGCGTACCACAAAAACAAAAACAAAAACAAAAATAGCTAACTTTGAGGGCTTCCCTGGTGGCTCAGTGGTTAAGAATCCACCTGCCAATGCAGGGGACACGGGTTCGAGCCCTGGTCCGGGAAGATCCCACATGACGCAGAGCAACTTAGCCCATGCGCCACAACTACTGAACCTGCGCTCTAGAGCCCGCGAGCCACAGCTACTGAAGCCCGTGCACCTAAAGCCCGTGCTCTGCAGCAAGAGAAGCCCCCGCTCGCCACAACTAGAGAAAGCCCGCAAGCAGCAACAAAGACCCAATGCAGCCAAAGATAAATAAATTTTTTAAAAAAAATTTTAATTATAAAAAAAAATAAGTAACTTTGAGAAATTATGAAAATGCCAACTCTTCAAAGATGGTACCTATGATTATCGGTTTGCCAGATGCAGCAGTGTGTCTGTGCTCAGCCACTCACACATTTTCCCTGATCCCCTTCTGCTCGTGTCCTTCACTTGCAACATAACTGACCTGGAGGGTAAAGCCTTCGCTCACAAGACTAAGCTCTCATCCTTGCCAAGCTAACTGACCCATATACGGTTCACAGCCTTGTTCTTATTGGGACCATTTGTTTGTTTATTTGAATTTTTTATTTAGGCATATTCTTTTTATGAGTTTCTTTATGCATATATGTATATATATAATTTATTCAAATGCATTTTATCACTTATGCTATTTTCCTATACTCTATTTTCCCACATTAGCATCCCACCCCTGACCCTGCTTTCCCCAGGTGGCCCATGTTAACATTTTAGTCTGTGTCCTTCCACATTTGTCCCCATACCCATGTAATTTTACACGCACACAAACATACATAAATAGGGGTCTGGGGAGAGGCATACACTCTTCTCCCTCTTGTTTATTCTGCCATACATTGCTAAAATCCCTTTAATGGTTCTGTAATGACCCATGGTATGAAGTTACCATTTCTATCAGACCATTTTCCTACTGATGGGTATTCACTGAGTTTTAATTCTTGGCCACTAACAAACAAAACAGCTATAAAATCCTGTGTATATGTTCTTACCAAAGACCATTTCCTTACCAGACAAAATGCCCAAGTCTGGATGTGTAAGTCATCCATCAAAAGGACATGATGATGAGCTCCCAATATGGTCACATCATCCTTAAAAGTCCCCTTAGAGGGCTTCCCTGGTGGCGCAGTGGTTGAGAGTCCGCCTGCCGATGCAGGGGACGCGGGCTCGTGCCCCAGTCCGGGAGGATCCCACATGCCGCGAAGCGGCTGTGTCCGTGAGCCATGGCCGCTGAGCCTGTGCGTCCGGAGCCTGTGCTCCACAACGGGAGAGGCCACAACAGTGAGAGGCCCGCGTACCCCCCCAAAAAAAAAAAAGTCCCCTTAGAAAAGGACTCCTCTGGTCTTAGAAGTAGAAATCCCAAGCATTGGTCTGACCTCCAACCCCTAGTTCTTCCAGGGTCTTACTGTGTCAACTCTATAGGTCTTAATTTTCCCATCTGTAAAGTAAAATAATAACTGCTCATCGGGGTAGGATTCAAGAGTGCTCTTGTGAGGGGAGTTTATGAGGGAGCAGTGTGTGAAGTGCTATTTTTGCTGTTATTCCATAGGATGTTGCTTCTAGCTTGTTGTTTGGGGGGTCAAGAAAGGGAGGGTAAGCCAAAACTAAGAGTTTCAATTAAACTCCCTTTAAGACTCAGAGGTCTTGGGCTTCCCTGGTGGTGCATTGGTTAAGAATCTGCCTGCCAATGCAGGGGACAAGGGTTCGAGCCCTGGTCCGGGAAGATCCCACATGCCACGGAGCAACTAAGCCCGTGTGCCACAACTACTGAGCCTGCGCTCTAGAGCCCTCATGCCACAACTACTGAACCCGCGTGCTGCAACTACTGAAGCCCGTGTGCCTAGAGCCCATGCTCCACAACAAGAGAAGCCACCGCAGTGAGAAGTTCAAGCACCGCAACGAAGAGTAGCCCTTCCTCGCGGCAACTAGAGAAAGCCTGCGCACAGCAAAGAAGACCCAATGCAGCCAAAAATAAATAAATTTATAAAAGACTCAGAGGTCCCGCTTTAGAAAGTTGCTGGGGCTGGAGAGGAAGGCCTCTGTCTCTCCGCCTTCCTGAAGCACGTTTTGCACTGAGATTGTTTACAACCCAAAGTCAGGACTAGACAGAGGGACTTTTGACTCTCCACCTGCCGGGCTTTGTCACATTCCAAAGAGGAGCAGCTGTAATTGAAGTTATGAGAGGAATGATCCAGTGACCAGATTTTGGAAAATCAGTGATCTCAGTGACGTCTGATTTTCACTCAAAAGTTCTCTAAGCTCCAAATTTCATTCAATAAAAGGTATAAGGTTGGGGGGAGGGGATGTACTTCTTTTGCAGGGGGTGTGGTAATAGCATTTTCTGTTCTTGAAAAAAAGGAGACACTCTGGGGAGGGGTGGACTCCTAAACCTTCCATTTCAGGTAGCAGTTTTAAGTCTTTCAAGAACCTCCCTGTAAAGAAGCTGTTACGGCAACTCAAGTGAATTTGCCTGGTTACCATATGGCTCATAGCACATGAGAGCGGAGCAATAGGAATGATAAAAATCAACAGAATTAGTGTAATGTTATTCTGCTTTAAAACTCAAATCATATCTGAACACGTAACAATTGTCTTCATCAAATTCGAGCAGATGATGGACACCCCACCTCCAGACGAACTCTTGGCAGCATCTATTGAACATAGCTTACCCTGGGACCTAGCCGCCCCACTGGCAGGTATGCACACTTCAGATCTCCAAATGTGCCAGCATGTTCCTCACAGCACAACTCAGAGAAGTCCCAAACCGGCAATTGCCACGAGCCCGTCAAGAATAGAAACAGGCAAAGAAACCATAGTAGACTCACATGACGGAATACTACACAGCACCCAGAATGCACAACCTACAAGACCTGTAACTACAGCCGACACTATGGATGAATCTCTCAATGTTGATGGGGGAAATCCAGACACTAAAGTGGACATACTAGAGGATTCCACTCCATGGGGGGGCTTCAATCAGAATGGTCACCCTTGGTGGTGGGGGGCAAGGGTAGGAGGTGTGGTGGTAACTGAAAGGGGCACAGGTGGGCTTCTGTCCTCTTGTTTCTTAATCTGGACATTGATGACACAAGTAAATTTAACTAGTCAGAATTTCTTGAGCTGAGTAAGTGTGTACTTTTCTGTATATATGCTATACTTCAAGTTTTAAAACTTTAACAAATAAGACATTGAGGGACTTCCCCGGTGGTCCAGTGGGTAAGGCTTCACACTCCCAACGCAGGGGGCCCAGGTTTGATCCCTGGACAGGGAACTAGACCCCACATGCCTCAGCTAAGAGTTCACACACCGCAACTAAAAGGTCCTGCATGCTGCAACGAAGATCCCGCGCACTGCAACTAAGACCTGGCGCAGCCTAAATAAATAAATAAATATTTTTTAAAAAAATAAGACATTGAACAAAAATAAAAGTGATTAAGAGGAAAATAATCAGGTGGACAGGGCTCTTGGAGCCAGGTTTTATCTGGCATGTGTCATTCCCGAGGACTCTCCTGTCCATGCAAAGACTGCTTAGCTGAATGTGGCAGAAGAGGCTTCTGTGAGAAGAGATGAAAGTGGGAACAGAAACTGGCACTTTCTTTGGAAAGGAGCGGTTTCACAAAATCTAGATGTGCAGCCTCCAGCCGGGTAGTTAATCCAATGCACTATCCATTACAGATGGACCCAGGTTTCCTTCAAAAACATTTGGGATTTTCGTTTTTGCTTTTCTTCTCTTAAAAAAATGTTTGGAATGAGGGGAAAAGGCATCATTATTTTATATGGAAATCAAATCCATTTTTACAGATAGAGACTGGAAAGAAAAACTGATCAACGATATCAAAGTTGAAGCCAGAGAAGAAAAGAAATTCTCTATAACGCTCTAATACCACAGACAAACTTGGTTTCCATTCACTTCAATAACAATATTTACAGTAACAGCTAACACATATGCAGGGTTTACATATGCTAGGCATGGCTCTGAGTGCTCAGATACATTAACTTATTCAATCTCCATCTGTGAGGTAAAGATTGTATAACCCCCACTTTGCAGACTGAGACTGAGGCTCAGAGAGGTTAAGAAACTTGCCCAAAGTCACACAGCTAGTAAGTGACAGAACTAGGCAGTCTGGCTAGAATCTGCCTTCTTAACCATTATATCATATTGCTTTCTAACAAGCGTTTACTAAGCCCTTATTACGTGCTGGGCACTATACTGGGCAAGAGAGGTACTGATCGGTGATAGAAAACACCGATCCGTGGGTTACAGGGTTAGTCCATGCAGTGATGAAGTTCACACAGGCATCCAGAGGTCTAATTCCAGAATGAAAAGTTAGAAAACTCTCTCCAAACGCCTGGATGTAAGTTTTCAATGACTAAAAAGCACTGCCCACTTTCTCAGTAAATTAAAAGAATAAAATTCCTTAATACTTAAAAAAAAAAATTCCTTGATACTATTCTTCTCAGTAAATTATATGGATAAATATTCCTTGACGCCCCACCCACTCCTGGCTCATGAGACTCAATAAAGCTCTCTTCATTTTGATGGGGGGGAAAAGAACTTGTAAATATGTTTGTTTACTTTTCCTGAATTGCCCTCTTGTGTAAAATGGATTGCTCACCACTGATCTAGCAGGCTCCAATACAGGGCCTCTCAAAAGGTGCCCAGGTTATTAAAAAATGGAAGAAACGCAAAGCAGGATTACTACACTTATGGCACATTTTAAATGCTCCACTTAACAAATTCACACCTTTTACATATACACACACACGAACTTAAATACAATGTAAAATAATTATGATCTCAAGAGAATAACAGGATCTTTTTTTAAAATATTATTTCAGAGAGTACCCCATGGACAGTGTGGTCTAGCCACAGACTATACATTGGATGTCTTGTGATGAACATCTTGGTAACTACACAATATAATCTCATGCAGAGGTAACAAAGTTTCGTTTGAGTCCTCAATGAATGGGAGACCCAAGTTTAATCAGCTCCCACTACCGCCCCCACCCTCTTAATAAGCCTTTCTTAAGGGAAGAAGAATAAAGTGATTCATCCCAGTGGTAAGGAACAATGAAAGCCTAGCTGGGAAGCAGTGACAGAGAAGAAATGAGGTTCACAGAGCTGGAGAAAATGTGGTTGAAAACTTGAGGACATGGCCACTAAAGACCCAGGCCAGCCAGATGTAGGCTCTTCATGATACCTAGAGGTCAAATCCAGGAGGTCAACTAAGGTTACAAGAGGCAGGCAGGAACGCAACCACTGCCTACTTGCCCATGAACTAGCTCTGACCCAGGCCTCCAGATGCTACACCCACGCCACTGGCCCACCTTTGCTGGCCTCTCTACAGGCACAGAGGGTCCTAAATGCATATGAATCTTCCAATATGTGCTCCCTTCTCCCAAGTCCATCCCATTTCCTGGGAGTCAATTAGATATTTTTAGAGAGTCAAAAACGGTGCCCACTGTGACATGGCATCTTATGCTCCTTTCCAGAATAGTGCGAGGTCCAATTCTAAGACCTGGGGTAAAAAGGTATGAAAGCTCCTCAGACCCAAAGATGAGAGTGCAGAAAGCTGGTTGAAAACAATTTTCCAATGTCTATTTATTTTTCTGCTAAAATCTATCCACTGTGTGAGTTGCCAAGGAAAGTTAAGGCTCTTGTTTTAAAACGAGGAAGGTTCTTTTTCCACACAACACCTGTAGAAGATGGAAAATGTGATACCCTCTGCATATCACAGGACACCAGCTCCCGGTAAGCGGACACCCCAATTCCTGCCAGTGCAGCACCCAGTGGCGGCAGCTTTTTCATTTTTCTCCTCTTGCTGAAGGGGCCCTAGAAAGGCCACCAGGGCCTTCCCCAAGGGCAAAGTTCTCCCTGGCCCCCAGTGAGGCCTCACTGCTTACTATCCCTTTTATTTAGCTGAGTAGTAGAGTCTTAAAATAATTCCTGGAGCTCTTTACTTGGAGACACACCCAAGAAGAGGCCCGTGGACCATGAACTAAAGGCACTGGCTCCTACTCAAGCTATAGAAGGCTAAGTGTGACCTTGAAACATCCTCTCTAAATTCCTCCACTATGTCCAGTCCAGGCAATCACTAATTGATTCTATTTTCTCAAAACACCAGCCCCTTCAGATGGCTTTGTTCATCTTCATTACCATTTCTCAGTGACCAAGGGTTCAATACCCAATGTTGCATCCAGAGAGACAAGGCCCACGGGAAGACATAAGCCTGAGAGAGGTGGTGAATCCATGAGCAATGCCCCAGATACCCTTGAGTCAACTGACTTTCTCAAACACGCCCACCCTCACTCCCCAGCGGGAATGGTTTATACTTCCTGAGCCCTGACACTGGTTCAGACCATCTTCTAAGAGTTTCGTGTGGGTTAACTCATTTAATCCTCACACCAACCCTATGGGGCAGGTGTCAGAGGTGAAAGAGAGGGCTGGGATTTGAACCCAGAAGTCTGATTCCCAAGCCCAGGCTCCCATGAAGACCACAACATATTTCTCTACTCAAGGATTACAGCTGGTACTCTGATGAGGAGCATTTACCTAAATGTGTTGTGAGAGTTCATTTACTTCTCTATCTCCCTGACTCATAAACTGCTAACTGCCCCTCAGTATTCATTCCTTCTCCCTTTTTATAATAATCTCCACCCCCAAGCTTTACCTAAGTATTGACACATGGTCATCAGTTCCAGACTACATTTCCCAGCACCCCTTGCAGCTAGATGTGGCCATGTGACTAAGTTCAAGCCAATGAGATGTGAGTGGAAGCCCCTTAATGACAAACTGCTTGCCTTGGATTTCCTCACCTCCTGCTTCCCACATTTTGAAAGACTAAGAGATGAAAAATGGTAAAAAAACAAAATAAAATACCTGGGCCCAAGAATGACTTCATAGAGTTACCTTGCCAGCCGGGTAT
The DNA here is from genome assembly GCF_964374135.1 of Grampus griseus. NCBI lineage: Eukaryota > Metazoa > Chordata > Mammalia > Artiodactyla > Delphinidae > Grampus > Grampus griseus. The sequence goes on along the minus strand of NC_139018.1, from coordinate 29,522,124 downwards.
GATCCCCCTAGGACTTATATTAAATAAGGACCTGTCTTCTTTAGCCATTCTGTTTGGGGAAATTTATAGCAGCTTACCCTTATATGCTAGATTCAGCATCTGAAGTCCCAAACCTTGTCTTATTCTACTCAGCATCCCCAAAACCCTCTCTTAGCGCTTGGAACATAGTAGGTTGCTCATCAAATATTTGTTAAGATAAATGAAAACACCATTATGTAAACCAGATGATACTGGGGACATTATGTAAACCAGGTGATACTGGGGCCAAACAGACTTACCCAAGCTCAGTAGATGACCCTTATCCAGGTGGGTACAATGTCTCCCGCTTTCCTGGCAAACAGGAGCTCTGGCCAGAGAGCCTATGTTTAGGGAAGCATTTGTAACAGGGGAGGAGTAAATTTGTACTGTATCTGTGTCAGCTCTCTGCTGAGACGATGGATTTTGCGCTTAACCACAAGTTAGCTGAGGTTACCGCTTGTCTCACAATAATGATGAGTTCAGTTTGAGCACTTACTGCAGCCCAGGTACTGTACTAAGCACTTCACACACATTATGGCATTCGTTTTCATTTAATCCTCACAACAACCCTAAAAGGTAGGAACATTTATTATCCCCAAATGAGCACACCAGGCTCAGAAAGAAGTTAAGTGACGTGCCCCGGCCACATGGCTAGTAAGTGGCAAAGGTCAGAGTCAAACCCAAGTTGCTTGAGCCCTATACTTACTCTTCTTACCCACTATGCTACTCTGCCTCTCTCCATGTATGGCAGGCTTCTGTTCCCTACTATATTGGGAGGGTTGGGCCAAGTTTTATGCTTATCTGAAAAGATGCCTAATGCACCGAGCTTACAGTGTGGACATGACACTTTTCCTCTGTGCATAGTTGGTGAGAGGCTACACACACCCACCAGGCTTCAGCAGGGCAGAGGGCAAACAGCCGAGGCCCCAGGACCCACCTAGCTCCCTCTTGCTTTCTCCTGCTCCCTGGGCTGCCCTTGCTGTCTCCGGACCTCTGCACCCTGCTGCCCACACCACTGCCACCCACAGACTGCATCCTTTCCCCTCAGCTGCCTCCCCTGGATTTGCTCTCTGGCCTGCCTCCATGCACAATTCTTGCCAGGCCCTGAAACTCTCCTCCTTGAAGCCGCACAGTCCAGATCTGCCCATCTAGCTTGGTAACGGTGTGGTCCAAGTTTCACATCCCACCTTCACCCCAACTTTGTCCTCACAGCCATTCTTCACCTCCACCAGCTCCTTCCTCCTCATGCCCTACACTCAGCAAAGTAGAGTCAGCAGCCAGAGAGGGAGGCACCAAGCAGGCTTTATCGAAAGAGGCTGTAAACCTAGAGTCTATGGGACAAATATGGCCCCCAAGTATGTTTTGTTTGGTTGTACTATGCTTTTTGAAAATTGAATTAGTTATATCAAAAGTTGTTAGAGCTTACCATAAATGCTGGAGAAGGTGTGGAGAAAAGGGAACCCTCCTGCACTGTTGGTGGGAATGTAAAATGATACAGCCACTATGGAGAACATTATGGAGGTTCATTAAAAAACTAAAAACAGAACTACCATATGACCCAGCAATCCCACTACTGGACATATACCCTGAGAAAACCATAATTCAAAAAGACACATGCACCCCAATGTTCATTGAAGCACTATTTACAATAGCCAGGTCATGGAAGCAACCTAAATGTCCATCAACAGATGAATGGATAAAGAAGATGTGGCACATATATACAATGGAATATTACTCAGCCATGAAAAGGAATGAAATTGAGTTATTTGTAGTGAGGTAGATGGACCTAGAGTCTGTCATACAGAGCAAAGTAAGTCAGAAAGAGAAAAACAAATGCCGTATGCTAACATATATATATATATGGAATCTAAAAATACGGTACTGATGAACCTAGGGGCAGGGCAGGAGTAAAGACGCAGATGTAGAGCATGGACTTGAGGACACAGTAGGGGGAAAGGGAAGCTGGGACAAAGTGAGAGAGTAGCATTGATATATATACACTACCAAATGTAAAATGGATGGCTAGTGGGAAGCTGCTGCATAGCACTTCGAGATCAGCTTGATGCTCTGTGATGACCTAGAGGGCTGTGATAGGGAGGGTGGGAGGGAGACGCAAGAGGGAGGTGATATGGGGATGTATGTACACATATAGCTGATTCACTTTGTTGTACAGCAGAAACGAACACAACATTATAAAGCAATTATACAGATGTGAAAAAAAAAGTTGTTAGAGCTTATATACACATTCAGATTTCAAGCCTCTCTTGAAAAATCAGGAGTCCTGGCAACAGTGGGCCCTCCTTCCCATGTGGCAAATGGCTGGAGTTGAATTTGGACATCCCGATGGGTGGACAGGAACTTCCATTTTACCACAGTCCTCTCTATTCCCTGTTCTACTTTTCCCATCCAGACATCTCTTCACTCATTTACACGGCCTGCCTGGCCCCTACGGGCATTTATGTTTGCAGTACCTGCTGTGGTGTCTCTGTTTTGCTGATGAGCAAACTGAGAAAGCGGGGAGACCGCTTATTCTTCCAAGTCTCAAATTTGAATTCATCAGCAAAGCCAAGGCTGCCTATCGTTAGATACTATTTATCAAGCTCCTGGGTGTCCCAGGCACTGTCCAGAGCATCACAGAGGTTTAAATACAGGTGCCTTGCCCCTGCCTCTCTCTAGTCACTACCCGCCTCCACACTGCTGCTCCAAACGCAAGGACAGGCCAAAGAAAGGCACTGTATTTTTCTTTTTTTTTTTTTTTCACTTGTTCATTGATTATGTGAATGTCTTCCTTTTTTTTTCTGGTCTATTTATTTATTTATGGCTGTGTTGGGTCTTCATTGCTGCACGCGGGTTTTTCTCTAGTTGCAGCGAGCGGGGGCTACTCTTCGTTGTGGTGCGCAGGCTTCTCATTCCGGTGGCTTCTCGTTGCGGAGCACGGGATCTAGGCACGTGGGCTTCAGTAGCTCCGGCTCACGGGCTCTAGAGCACAGGCTCAGTAGTTGTGGCACACAGGCTTAGCTGCTCTGAGGCATGTGGGATCTTCCCGGACCAGGGCTTGAACTCATGTCCCCTGAATTGGCAGGCGGATTCTTAACCACTGCACCACCAGGGAAGTTCCCGGCACTGCATTTTTCAACACTCAGATCACAAACACCTCTTTTATCGTGTACCATGATAATCTGATTCTCCTCATCTCACCCCAGATTAACTTTTCTCAAACCTCTCATTCAGATTATACACTCTGAACCTGCTGAGATGTGACCTTTCTATAAGGTAATCCCCTCGGGGCCGAAATCCTGGATGGTGTGTGTGTGTGTGTGTGTGTGTGTGTGTGTGTGTGTGTGTGTGTGTGTGTGTGTGTGTGTGTGTGTGTGTGTGTGTGTGTGTGTGTGTGTGTGTGTGTGTGTGTGTGTACACAAGTGTGCTCACACATGTGCTTCTGGATTAACACTATCTCCTCATGAACTTCCCACACAGGTGAGAAGTCAACATTTGCCCCAAGTGGTGAACCAGTATCTGTCCCCCTGCCCCATAAAAGGGGCAGCAGCTGATGGTGGTCCCTTGGTGGAATGAAGGTTCAGGGTTGCCACGTCTCTGATTTTTCAAGAATCCAGGAATATAACTTAGAAAAGGGAAACAATGATTGCTATTAATAAAACCTGTGCTGAGAAACAAACCACCGGCACACTCACCCCCAGCCCCGGTGCTTGAGAGACTCTACAAGGAACAGGTGCTGGAGGGCTGATAGGTAATGCAGGCAATGCAGGCTCCCCTTGAAACGCCCCATTGGAACAGTCAGCAGCAGGTGCTCAATCCCTCATCCCGGGTGTCCTGACACCCATCCTAGGACTTGGAAGAGGACCCTAGCCTGCTTGGCTGGCTTGGCCCTCCAGCTTTGTCCTCCATGATGACAAGACAGCTAAGGTGTCTTTGACTCGTTTCCTTTTTTTTCTAACTCCCTGTTTGGGCTGTCCTTGAAACAAACCTTATTTTTCTTATTCATCTTCTCCTTAGAACCCTCAAGTTCTTAACTCACACTGCATTATGTGGATCTGTCCAATAAGTAGGTTGCAGCTTCCATTCCTTTGATTAAGCAACTCTAACAAAGAGTTCATTGAGATGAAAGTGCTTATCATGAACCAGGTAACGCCCTTTTTTCCTCCCCGACCACACGCAATAAACATAGAAATGGCAGGCAAAGGGACTTCTTGGGGAGGTGGCAGATTATAACTACTCTGGCTCCTTCACTTCTAAGGCTTTTTTTAAAAAAGAGAGAGAAAAGAACAATCTCCAAACGAGAAAATGTCACAGATTGCCACAAACAGGCTTCCCGTGGGATGATCATTTTGATGCAAATACTCTTTCTCCAAGTGAAAAACATACAATGTACAAAATGTCCACTTGAGGATCTGTGCCTCCTATTTGGGTAATCGCCCTTCTACTGTGGGTACTGAGCAGGCAAACGATATGCCCAGAAAGGCAGCCAATGAGAGAGGCACGTTTGCCCAGCGTCCCTATTGGCCAGGCCTGGCACCAGCTGGAACCAGGGCCAGCTTTGAGGACAGCAGAGCGACTTGATAGGATTCTCTCTTCAAAGCATAGAGCAAACATCAATTAATCCTCAAAAGATGCTTTCAGGGAGAACATTATCCCTTTTGAGGATGTGGAAGCTAAGAGGTACCGCAGGTAGTTGAAGGGAGGGCAGAAGAGAAAACAGAGCACTGGGCCCTGGGCCCCAGATCTGTTCTCCGGAGAGAGTCAAGTTGCGGGAGAAGAATGAACCAACAGAATTGGGGCAAAGGAGGAGGCGTCTGAGAAGCCACTGCTTTTGAGGGTGCCCCTCAAGGCTCCTACTGCCCCATCCCAGAGGAGGCTGCAAAGTGAAACAGGGTGAGAGCCCTGAGCATGGCTCTGTGCGCACCAAGCCCGGAACCAGAGAAAGAGTTCAAATGACTGGATTTGGGCTCAAAACCCCTTCTTTAGAGCCTACTCGCCACTGAACATGGGAGGAAAGACGGAACTCTGGACCCAATTTGCCACACTGAGTCTGTTTTGGTACTCCCAGCCCGTTTCTTGAAAGGGGGAGGGGGAGGATATGTGTGTGTACACAGAGGCCATCCCCTGCCAGGCTGGTCTTTCCATCTCAGGAGAACCAATCCAGAGCTTCCCACAGCTCACAAGGATCACAGTCTGTCACTGTGTTTGGCAATAAATGTCACACATTCTCACATTAAACGTTTATTTGACCTTTAATATTTTGCTCTGAGACACCTGGAAAAGTTGTATGCCACTGTTAAAAATGTTATAAAACACCCCACAATCTCTTCTCCACACACAGGCAGTAACCTTACACACTGATTTCTACACTGTATGTTTTTAGTCTGTGTTTTGTCAAAAATTTCAAAAAACTTTCTTTGTCGCACACTATGTGCTGTTTGCACCCCCTAAACAGAGCCCATGCCATGGGCAAATTATAGGCTTATTGGAGATACTTAAGTTTTTATAGAAAGGATTTTCCTAAAGGGTCTGAATGAGTTTGCTCTCAATTTACCATTTAGTCAAAGAAATAAAAGAAATCATCCTAAAATGGACTTTTTTTTTTCATTCAACTACCAACAGCCATTCTGACATAGCCTTCTGTATACATGTGTATGCTTTCAGAGGCGTAGAAAACATCTGGAAGGATATACAAAAAAACTCTCCTTAACTGCGGGGGGCAGAATGGGCAAGAGGGGAAGAAGTCTTTTTTTTTTTCCTGTTCTTTTTTTTCTCTTTTTATGCCCTTCTGTACTCTGCTTTTTTTTTTTTTTTTTTACAATCAGTGCATCACATCTTAAATGCTTAAAATTATAAAATGAAAAGTCACTCTAAGATCATTTTTTCCCCAAGTGTTGCATTTTGTCCCCATGCCAGTGCAAAGTAAGCAAGTAGGTTTTGGAAATAGCTTGCTGTCTTGTACACAAAAAATATTATAAACTTTCATCACAATATTGCCAACACTCGGGCTGCTTCACCTAAAATGCACCAAGCTAAGAAAGGACAATATCTTGAAACCTACTTCACAAAGGAGGGTGAAGCTGCATCAGTCAGAGGCAGAAATGTACCTCTAACACCTAGGAAACAACTGAGGCTTCTGGACTCGACTTCCTTAGGGATTATCTGAGAAACACAACTGAAAAGCCATCATTCTACACAAATCAGACACGACTCCCACTCCCAATTCTTGGTCCCTATGAATGGCCAGAACACACAAATTCACAAAAACAGCCGATAGGCTGGAATCCCTCCAATTATTAAAATCATCTTTTTCGGGCTTCCCTGGTGGCGCAGTGGTTGAGAGTCTGCCTGCTGATACAGGGGACACAGGTTCGTGCCTCGGTCCGGGAAAATCCCACATGCCGCGGAGCGGCTGGGCCCGTGAGCCATGGCTGCTGAGCCTGCGCGTCTGGAGCCTGTGCTCCGCAACGGGAGAGTCCACAGCCGTGAGAGGCCCGCGCACCGGGGGAAAAAAAAAAAATCATCTTTTTCTTCTCTTAAAGAATGGACTTTTCAAGTGACACCAACCTCTTCCATCATTTAAGTGTTTATTTAGAGAATACGTCTGTTGGAAGCTTGAGATATGCAGATCTAATCTCAAAGGGCTCTTAACCATTTGCAAAGGAATTAGAAATGAGGTTTAAAAAAAAAAAAAAAACCAGCAGGGTTTAAGTGATGAGGCCAACAGGAAAATCCAATTCATTTACAAAATTTTCACTTACATCTGTTTTCCTCACGAATACAGCTAGATACAGTTATTATCAGCAAATCAGTGACTAGGAGTCTGAAATGAAGGAAAATGTACACTCTGGGTCTCTCAACTCCTAGTATTTGGCAGAGCTGGGCAGCAGGATCAAATTGTCGATTTCAGCCTAAGACTGAAATCAAAACTCTAATAGTCACAGAAGTTCTGCAGCTAATCAGTTAGTGTTCACACTTCACTCATCACAAGCCTTAAAGTCACCAGAGGGAGTCCGAATTTGCAACAGTCCAGAATGCATTCCTTGAGGGCCATAGATGTCCTTCCAATTCTACTTTTGCCCTCTCCTTCCAGAGACTGATTTAGAAACGAAGGGAAGTAGGCTAAGAAAAATCTCACCTTTAATATTAATAAGAATTGTGCAGTCCCCGGATGATCAGAGCCCAGACTATACGGGACTTGAAAGAACGATTGAGACTTTGATATGGAATATGAAAAAGTAACAGGCAGGAGGGGTGGGGAGACCAAACTGGGAGGCCCAGGGCCCAGCTTCTGCTAGCTCCAGTACTGACTCACCAATGATGATCGCTCTGATTTATTAAGCAAGGATGATGTACACTTACCTCGCTACCTTTTTATCTGTGAGATGAATGCAATTACCTCTCAAATGGCTTATTTGTCATGACAGGGGGAAAAAAATACACAGTACAATACAAATAAGGGAACTAGGAATTGAGCCCACCCTTTGCCTTCTTTTCAAAGAGATTTCATATATACTATCTCATCATTATCCCTGGTGAGATAGTAGACCATTATTATTAGCCCCATTTTACAGAAAAAGCAACTGAGGCACAGAATGGTGAACTGACCTGGGCAGTGTGGTTTGTAGAAGCAGCACTGGTCAGTTCAGAACATTGAAATGCATTCCAGTGATATTGGTCTTGGTTTGAGTCTGGAAGACTCAGCCACCTGGAGATACAGAACTCAGGCTTCCTCTGTACCAGCCTAGAGCTCTCTCCTTGACCTCACCCTGCTTCTGCACAGAGAGTCTTTTAACTAAGACAGTCTCAGAGTCCCACTGGCCAAGGGGGTAGTAGGGAAAGCAAAGGCTTCTACTGACTCTTTATTCCATGTGTCAGTTTGATACAAAGCAGACATGGACATCCCTGGGTCATGAGGCCAGGAGAGAAGATGGAGAGGTCAGGAGTGAACACCTGGGTGCTGTTAGCTGGGAACCCCTGTCTCAGGGGGGTTTAACAGCTCAAGGCATGAGTAATCAGCAGTAGCCCCAGATAATGATTCCTGCACTCAGGTGTAGTTTCTATTCTTATGAAACGTCAGGAAACTTATGTTCTAGAATCTAGGATCAACCACTGCTATCAAAGACCTGGGTGAATTGGAAGGAAAGACAGAAACAAGTGTATAATGAGCATCTTCTCTAAGGCCTGGCCTATTTTTGGGGCCCTCACAGAGTTCGTCTCATGCAATGGCTTCAGGCAAGGCATGACATGGACTTTCTCCACTGACAGAATGAGAAAGAGGATGTCTCTGGTTCCTTCCAGCCCAGACATATTATCAGTTACTGTCCCAGCCCCACTTCATTACTCAAATTCTCTTCCACAGACACCACGGGATGCTGCTAGGGCTTCTCTGACCCCAAAAATCCTCCCCCCGAATACTCTCTCCGAGGCAGAAGGAGAACACCTTTCCCTCTTCTCTTATCACCCCTATTGTAGCCAGCAGGACCCCCACCAGAACGCCCTCAAGTTACTCAGGAATCCATGAGGCAACTTTGGGAGAGGCGAGAGGGGTGAGGAGAGAGAAGAGGAAGAATGTCACAGTGGCAGCCTTCCACTTCTGGAAGGATGCAAGCATTCCCCAGCCTGCTTCATGAAGGCCCCCCAAACCCTGCACTGGTCTAGGGAGGGACACTGCATTCCAGGAGTTGCAGGGGACTGAACAGACCCAGGTGGAGCATGGATTCCACCCCACAGGAGATGATATTTTGAAAAGAGCACACATTTGATGAGGGAAGAAGGAAGGACCATGCTTAAGACCTGCCCCCCACACCCCCAACCCTTCCCAGCCTCAACTTGAAGCAAATGGTTAACCAACCCAAACCCAGAAGTGTGAATAATGCATGCAGCCAGCTCTCAGGCCTCCCGCACAGGAAGGCGTGTCAGGCTGCACAGATGGCAGCCTCACGTGTACAGGCCATAGGTCTTCTGTGAGGGCTGAGATCCCAGCACAACCCCTATGCTCCTCAGTTACCATGCAAAAGAAAGCGGGGCTCCCCCAGAGAGGTATGAAATGTGAGGTGAGCTCTTCTGAGTGACTGGGGAAATGCCAGCCACCCTGGGGCGGACACCAACAGCTGGAGCAATTTGTTAGCCCTGTTTTCATGAGTTAATTTGCTTCCAGCAGATTCCATTAGTGACCTAACAGACCCAGGACCTGGAGGAGGGCCTTGGAAGAGCTGCTGAGTCAGCAGACTGGAGGGGCGACGGGGAAGGCCAAATGTCTTGCACCCAGCCCTTTGCCCGCTGTTTCTATTTGAAGAGCTTAGAATACTTATTTGCGAAGCTCTTGTTAAGGCAGCACCACTAAACTACATACAGTGAGAAGACACACGAACCTTGACCACCAAACTGCCAACAAGAAGCTGATGCAATACAGGAAAAGGATTCCCACATGAGAGAAGCTTTTCTTCCCAATGGCAGGAAGAAAGCAAAAGTCAAAGTCATAGACTGTGTTCCATCTGCAACCAGGAACCTGAGGGGAGTGGAGCCTGGGAGAGGGCTGAGCTCTCTTTGAGTTCCAGTTGACAATTCTAGTAGAATGAGAAAATAATGATACTATTACTACGGCTGTTGCTCTTACTACAAATAATAATAATTACAGTTAACATTTATTTGGCACCTGGTATGAGCTAGGAACCATGCTACAAGCTTTTTAGGCATTATCTCCTTTACTCTCTGCACCAGCCCTTTCAGGTAGGCAAACTGTATGGGTAAGAGATGTCTCACAGCCACTAAGTCAGGAGAAAGATTCAGCGCAGAATTAAGCCCAGGTGTGTCTGACTCCAAGCTTGTGCACTGAACTGCTTTGCTACAGCTCAATCCCATGGTCCGGAGAGAGAGCATTGAAAGGGGACTTGGGAGCACAGGCTCCAGCCCCACACATGCCCTAAGTAGCTGTGGGATCTCGGCAAGTGATTTCAGCTCATGGGCCATTCTATCTCATAAGATGGCTGAGTGATTTCTTAAGGGCCCCCTCAATTCAAACTACAGTCACTGACCACCTGAGTGCCACCTGACTGATGGGGGAATGGGTGTATAAACATAACTGAGGCACGGCCCTGCTCTCAAGGGCTCTGCAGACTAGCCCTGCCTTATGCAAAAGCTAAAGAGCCTTGGGTGCCCTTTCAGCTCTAAAATACTACTCAGCGATTCCTTTTTAATATAAAAAAGTATTTCTGACAGCATTTATACCCATCTTCTATTTATTCTTCTTTGTAAACATAGGCATGGAGAAGTGTCTAAAATGACGTTCATCTAATAGATTTGGGGTAATATTTTTGCTCTCATCTTTTTACATTTTTGTGTTGCTTGAATTTTTAGTAACAAATATACATCATTTTTACAAAAATAATAAATTCATTTTGAAACACCACTAAAACAATATATATATGCATGTTTATATGCACACACATACATATATACACAGATATATATATTTCAACACTAACTGGATATTTTATATTATTAAGAAATTACTGTTAACTCCAGTGAGATTGTGACTTTGGTTTTAAACAGAATCCTTTTGTTTTGTAGAGACATACTGAAATATTTATAGATAAAATGATGTCTGGAATTTATTTCAAAATATCCCTAGTATGGGAGGGTCGGGGGAGGCTTTTGGTGAGACTGGTTATGAGTTGCTAATTGTTGAAGCTGCGTGATGGGTATATGATATTCATTGTACTATGTATGTTTGAAATTTTTCATAATATACAGCAAAAGAGACGCCTCTTTGAAGGCCAACAGGGAAGCAATATTTCCCAAAAGCTAAGCTAAGTCCCCAGCCAGCAATCTTTCTACCTGAGCTTTTCATCATCCTAGGCTAACTCTTCTCTTTCACTGTTACAGTTTAACTTCATTTTTTTCTGTGGCTTTCTTCCACTCCCACACCATTCCCCCAAACTTTCTAGAATCATCCATCAGGTCTGTTGGTACATTCTGTGCCCAGGCCACTCTGTCTGACCTTACCCTTGCCCAGGGGACAGAAGGTATGGGCCTGAGCAATACTCCCACACACCCCTGTTCAAAGTCAGCTACTATCAGGCTCTGTTTATTTAGAAGCAGAACAGCTTGACTGTAGATGGTGGGGGGCACGTTTCACTGACCCATTCAACAAATACTTACCAATCACCTACTTTGTGCCAGAAACTGAGCCAGGGATGGTGAACAAGACAAAAGTGCCACCTTCGCAGAGTTTTCACACTGGAGGAGGGGCTACTGTAGATGTAGCTCCAAGATTTAGGGTCGGGGGTGTATTCTCTAAGACATCCCTGAATCACGTGGGATCTTGTCCAAAATAAAGACAAACATTATCTGATGCCAAGAGATCGAATTACACCCAACAACCCACCCCAACCCGGTTCCCCATTTCATGGGACACAAAGACCAAACCAAGGCAACCACTGGGTAAGTAAATGATGGCAGAGGAAAGGGCAGCCAGGCCTCACCACGCCGGGCCCACCACTTGCCACATTCGTATCAGAGTGTTTATAACCTTTGCTGCCACTTTGACAAAGGATTTGCATCCACATTTGACGGTGAACTAGGTAAAGTTTTACTAGGATGCATGACTGTAGCAGTTTTTAAAAACAAAACTTCCCTTACAGGAATGACTTATACGACCTCAATAATATAACCAGGGGCCTCCTATGTGAATGTGTGGTCATGGGAAAATGTTTAGCATTATTCAGTGAATCACTTATGCCTGCAATCAGGGCACAAGGACTTCCAAATCAAATTTCTTGGCCAAAAAAAAATTCAATTTGGAAAAACCACAAACATTTTCCAATTTTCTTGCTCTATCACAATAATGGCAATAGAGTGTTATGAGTGAAGGTTTTAATTTATTCATCAAGATATAGGGTCTGGGCTTCCCTGGTGGCACAGTGGTTGAGAGGCCGCCTGCCAATGCAGGGGACACGGGTTCATGCCCCGGTCCGGGAGGATCCCACATGCCGCGGAGTGTCTGGGCCCGTGAGCCATGGCCGCTGAGCCTGCGTGTCCGGAGCCTGTGCTCCGCAACGGGAGAGGCCACAGCAGTGAGAGGCCCGCGTACCGTAAAAAAAAAGAAAAAAAAAAAAAGATATAGGGTCTAATCTCGTATTAATTGTGGATTCACCATTGTTCTACTAAAAATGCATGTTTTGCACATTTTCCCCCATTGACTACAAACTCAAAGAGGAAAAAAACCTTTCAGCCCTACTTTTGTGTTTACCCTCAGCACCTAACACAATGCCTGGCATATAGTTGGTACTGGTAGATATTTCTTGAATTGAATCCAAATATGCTTTAAAAATATTTTTTTAATTAAAGTGCAATGGCACAGGACTTCCCTGGTGGTGCAGTGGTTAAGAACCCACCTGCCAATGCAGGGGACACGGGTTCGAGCCCTGGTCCAGGAAGATCCCACATGTGGAGCAACTAAGCCCGTGCACCACAACTACTGAGCCTGCGCTCTAGAGCCCGTGAGCCACAGTTACTGAGCCCACGTGCCTAGAGCCCATGCTCCGCAACAAGAGAAGCCACTGCAATGAGAAGCCCGTGCACCGCAATGAAGAGTAGCCCCCGCTCGCGGCAACTAGAGAAAGCCCGCTCACAGCAACGAAGACCCAATGCAGCCAAAAATAAATAAAATAAAATAAGAAAAGAAATACATATTAAAAAAAAAAAAAGTGCAATGGCACATGCCCAGCACAACCAATCTGAATCCAGGTCCCAACAAGACTCACTGGACCACATCCTAATCTCCTCCCCGGGTGGAGGTCCAACAAGGGCAGATGCAACAACGCCCCTGCCTATTGGACATTTCCATCCAAATGTTGAATCAGCATCTCAAGCCTAACAAGGGCAAAGCTGGGCCCACACACGCCTGCTCCCCCGCGATCCTCACCAGCTCAGCAATCCCATTTTTCTACTTGCTCAGGTCAAAAGCCTTGGAGTCATCCACGATGCCTCTCTTGTTGTCACAGCCCACTTCCAATTTTTTTGCAAAAGCTGTCTTCCCTATCTACAATTTGTATTCCAAATCCAGCCGCTTCTTACAACCTTTGCAATCACCACCCTGGCCCCAGCCACTGCCTCGTTACTGGTCTTTCTGTTTACTCCCAACTGAGCAGCCAGGGTGATGCTGTAAAAATCCTCCAGTAGGTTCCCAACTCCAAAGATAAGCCAAAGTTTTCCTATTACTCTCCCCCAATTCTGCTCCAATCACACTGGCCTTCTTGCTGTTCTGCAAAACATCAGGCATAGCTTCACCTCAGAACCTTTGCACTTGCTCCTCTGTCTGCCTTGAATCTTATTCCCCCAGATGACCCTCAAATGTCACTCTTCAGTGAGGTCTCCCCTGGCCACCTTAACTGTCCTCCCCCAACACCCCCTACCACAACTCCCTGATAGATTTAGCACCATCCCAGTTATTCACTTACTTAGATTACCATCTGTCTGCCTCCGCTAGAATGAAAGCTTAAAGAAGGCCAGGATTTTGCCCATTTTTTTCACCGCTGGTATCCAGCACCCAGAATAGTGCTAGGTACTCAGTAAATATTTGCTGAATTAATAAATTAATCCCAGGACACCTAGAAATAGTCTTAACTCCCCATCATGGAGGAAAAAATAAATCACGGAATCCCCTTAAAGACATATGATCCAGTTCATAGCAAAACATACATATTTCAGGCCTTTCTCAAGCAAACAAGCAAGTTCTAATGAATCTCGAGAGGGGAGGAAATCTCATTTCATTTTTACTCCCTCTCACCCTTCCTAAATCAGAGACCGCCTCCCCTTCTATCAGGCCCAAAGCTGGAAAACATCTGCTCAAGGGATGGAGGAGGAGGTGCAGGTGCCACCAGACCTGAAGGCGTTACCACCCACAAGTTTGAGGGGAAGAGAAGATGACTGAGAAAGGGAAGAAAAATTAGCGCAGCGATTAGAAACACATGTTTAAAAACCCCTTCCCAGCCCATGAGTCGGCTGAGTGAAGCTGGCATCAGGGTGACAAATTAATTTCATGACCTTCTTGCTTTCACTAAGAACTGCAGAACTTTTTTTAAGCAACTGATGTGAAGAAAAGGGGCATGTATGTCTGCCCATATGTCTATATAGAGAGGTCTGATAACAAAACAAGATGTTTTCCAACACGACATGCACCGAACCACCTACAGTGTGCCCAACACAGTGCAAGGTGCTGGAGACCCAGGAAGGTCTAAGATATGGTTCCTTCTTACAGGGAGCTCTGGCAGGCAGAGGTGACCGGCGCAGACACAGCTCACCGGATGTCACTGTGCTAAGTGCTCCCCTGGCATGAACAAAGTGCTATGGGACCCACAGAGGGGCAACTGGTTCTGCCTGGAGGTGGCTCAGTTATTGAAGGGTGAGTGGAAGCTGGAAGAGATCATCAGGGAGAGGCGTGGGGGTCAGAGGAAGAAGACCTGGCAGAGATGGTCAGAGAAGCAAAGGCCTGGAGGTGGAAAGTCCACAATCTGGCATGATTCAAGCTCAGAGTCCATGGACAGGCGGTGGAATGGGAGGCTGAATCGTCATGCTAGGGAGTTTGGCATCCTCCTCTGAGGAGTGCCCCCTGGTCCCTCCAGGTAGAGTAGATTCCTCCCCTCCTTTGTATCCCACCATGCCCTGTACACACTCCCCAAAGCACATTCCCAGCCCAGCAGGGCCTTGGCACAGGCCATTGGCTGTTCCTTCTGCTTGGAATGCTTTCCTCCCAAGCTGTCTGCAAGTGCTGCTCCCTCCCGCCCTCCAGGTATCTGCTCAGACATCACCCTCTCTGTGAAGCCATCTCTGAATTCCCTCTCCAGGGGGCAACACACAAACACGTGCCCCTTACCCTCACTGTATTTCCCCATAGCATTTATACCTGTGTCTTTGTCCACTGTCGGTCTCCTTCACTAGCATGTATGTTCCGTGAAGGCAGGGACTTTGTTTTATTGACTGGCTGTATCCCCAGCACCTGCAGTGCGTGGCACGTAGCGGAAACTCAATAAATAGTTGATGAATGAATAAAAAGCACCTGTAACACTTGAAGATCAGGGTTGTTTATATCTGTCCCCCCCTACAAGGTTGAAAGTTGATATGAAAGCAAAGACTGTGCTCTCAGTTCTCTACCCAGCACCTCCCATAGCGCACATGATCGGTTCTCAGTAAATAGTTGATGGGTGGGTGGATGGATGGATGGATGGAAAGGCTAGATGGTTGGGTGGGTGGGTGGATGGATTGATGGGTGGATGGGTGGATGGATGGATGGATGGATGGATGGATGGATGGGTAGCTGGGCAGATGGATGGATTCTACAATCAGTAGGCACCACTGAAAGTATAAAGAAACTGAACAGTGCAAAGCTCTCCCTGTGGGTAGGGATAGCCTGACATGAGGAGACATTACAAGTTAGGAAGTCAATTAGGAAGCTCCTGCCAGTGTCCCTGTGAGGACTTATTTTGCCTGAATGAGAGGTGAATGGAGGAAGGGACAGAGTCCAGAGACATTGCCAAGGTTAAGTCAACAGGACTTGGGGACTAAGTATATGTAGGAGTGAGGAGAGAGAAGAACCAAAGATGACCCTGAGATTTTTGCTTAAATGATAGTGAACTCCAAGAGGAATAAGCAGCTTTAGGGGAAGAAGAAAGTTTTATTTAGAATATAAGTTTGAGGAGGGACAACCCGATGGAGTCGAGTAGGCAGTGGGACAGTCAGGAGGAGAGAGGAAGATCAAATCATGAGCGCTGGCTGAAGTCACGGGAATCCACTCATTCATTTCTACGTCTGAGCACCTTCCATTGCTCCAGGCACTTACTATGTGCTAAGACTTCAGATGCCACAGTACCCAAGACAGGCACAGTCACGTAAATTCCAAGAGGAAAGGCAAACATAAGACAGGTGAACAAACGCATAAAGATAATTTCTGATGGTTGTACACACTGTGAAAAAAAATACACCTGGGTAATGGGAGGGTTATGCAGGGACAGTATTACATGGGTTGGGCAGGGGAGGCCCCTCTGAAGAAGTGGCTTTTGCCATGATGAGGCAGAGGGCAAGAATGACAAGGAAGTTCCTTGCTTCACGACTTTGATTTTCTTGAACAAGTCTGGGGTGAAATCATCTGCTAAGAGTAAGAGGATGGAGAGGAATTTCATGCAAATGGCAAAATACTGAAACAACTGCTGTCGGGGAGAAATAAAAAGGGGTGAGAAAAGAGATTATGGTGGGGCACCAAGGACCAAGCTGAGGGCTGACACTGTGAATGTGTAAGGACGCCTATCAATGCAAAGCATATTCATATTTTAAAAATATTATATAATGATGAAGCTCTATGTCCCTGCAGCTATACTGAAACCAGAAATAATGCCCTAGTAAGATCCGGAATCTCTACCTCTACTTGGTATGAGACGGGTTTGCCAGAGTGTTTATTTGATTTTAATTAAGTTTGATGGGCTGTGAGGGTTTTCATTACTTGGTCTGACCAGGCGCATTTCCACCACCACCCCCTCGTAGACCCCAGTCGCTTCCTGCCACAGCTTTCCCACTCAAACCATCCTGCAAATTAATCACCCTCAACGTCCATCCTGACATACCTTAAATAACGCCCCAACATCTACAGGATCAGTGCCAAACTTTTAACACAGGTGTCTATAATAGGTCCTTTGTTACCTGTTCAGCCTTCTCTCTCCCAACTACTCAGCCTGGCTGGTATTCACACTTCCTTTTTGAACCCAAGTTCATTTGGATGGACAGACCCAGGTCCATGCTTCAGGTCTTGGGCAAGTTGCTTAAACTCTTTGGAGTGTTCTCATCTATAAAATAGTTAATACTGCCTGCTTCCTAGGAGGATTAAATGAGTTCATGTGTGTAAGCACACAGCACAGGGCTGCCGAGCAGACATAGGTGTTCAAGAGATGGTAGCTGGAACGAGCGTGACTCTTACTTTAAAAGCTGCCGTGTAACGATGCAGTTATCGCCGCATCCAGCACACAGCCACACACGCAGAAGACATTGGGTCCATGCCATTAATATTGCTACTACGTGCTGCTTTGTGATTCACCTCCTAGTTTCCACTGCACTCTTCTTCAGGCTGATCTTAAAAGTCAACTTGCATCTTACCGTCTTAGAGTTTGCCACTTATATTAATATTCAACATATGTCTTGTCCCTCAACTAGACAGAAAGTTCCTGGAGAATAGAAATTGTATCCTCTGCTTCTCGGTATCGCCCTCACTGTGAAGTACAGAACCTTCCGCTTCAGGAGGTGCTAAATAATTCCTGATCGATGTGCGGTGCTGAGAGATTGGTTCCCCTCTTAAAGGGAAGCCTTCTCTATCCTCAACTCCCTAACTTCTACCCACCCATCAATATCTACCACCCACCCCCACCTCCTCCAGGAAACTGGTCAGTGAAACTGGTTTCTTCCTTTCTTGAAAGTCTATGGCACTCACTAACTTGTCATATTTTGCTTCAGGGCTTCTAAAATTTTAGGGCAGGCAGAGCTAAGGGAGAATCGAGCATGTGGCCCACTTTGCTTTCACCAGTACTCATAGATGTATCTATCCTAGCCAGACCAGGAGACCGCTGGGCTACACCAAGGATCTTTTTCACAAAGGGGAAGCAAAAGCTGAGGTGGTCGAATACTGGAATTTCAACCATGAGGGCTCTGGTGGGGTTTCTGTCCCACAATTTCATGCTAGAAAATACTAGAACAAAAATGCCAAGAGACCCTCTGTGCTGTGTAAGGAAGGCAGGGCTGGAGGACCTGCCTCTTATTAGCTGTGCAGAGCCTGAGGACTGTCCCCAGACCTTGCTCTGGCCTCTGCTGCCATGTCCTACAGTGAGGGAGACCATCAATGGTCTCTAAGGTATTTCTTAGATCTACAGTTCCAAGCACTAGCTAGCTCTGCCTATGAGCTGTACAATTGACAGACAAATTGAATCAAAAGAGCTTTGTCCCTCTTTGGTCATTAGTTGGTGGGGTACTTTGAAAGCTTCTCTGTTCCTGCTGCCCACTCACCTATCAGGTATTTCATCCAATGGACATAGAAATGAGAGCATCACAGAGCAAAGTCTGAACAACTGAAATGATGCCCACCCCCCTTGTGACTGTTAAAGCTGGGTTGGGTGCTGGATACATGGAGGTTCTTTGTGTTATTCTGTGTATTTTTGTACAGGTTTGATATCTTCCATATTAGAATGTTATAATAATAATTACGATTAACTCACCTAATTCCATCCTTTCATGTACTAATTGGATACTCACTTTCTAGATGGACCTCATGAGCCCCCAAAAAGGTACTGGATCTTTTTCTAAAAAGGAACTACATCTGGAAATTATAAGTCAGTACTTTTTAACCTTTGCCCACTGGAGAACAGAGTGGGAAGAAAGAAAAGCAAAGGAAAGTGCTTGGAGTCAGACATCAATTGGAGCTCCCTCCTCCCACCAACTCCATCTGGTAAATGAAGTTACCAGAGCCTTGTCTCCTCAAGCAAATTATTGTGAGGCCTAAAGAAGACCTTCTTTCCTTCTTTGCCTCGAAAGCACTTGGTACCCATCTACCCCCCACCTCCCATTTAAAGCGTCATTACACTTACTGATGCATGTGCAGGGCTGAAAGAACAGCAGTTCCCAAGCTTTAGAAGAACTAAGAACCAGAGTGCATGGTCTCAGCCCTGATTCAGTGGGTCCAGGAGGCGGCCCAGAATCCACCTTTCACCAGTCACACCCATGCTCCTTGTGTACGTAATCCTCGGGCCACACCTTGAGATGCTCAAAGGGTAGCTGGAGGGAGCAGCAGGGACAGCAGGAGGACTGCTCCAGACTCTGCTTAGGAGGAAAACAGATCTCTCCACAGTATCAAGAACTTCCGAGGATGGGGGCGGCCTATCAGCTTCTTTAAACTACCAAATGGAAAAATAAAAAATAAAAACTACCAAATGGAACTGAGAATGAGCGGAAGGAGGGAAGCAGTTCAAGGGAAAACTCTATCGTCACAACCTTGTCCAGCTAATGCCTGTCCTTCATGACACGCACATGTCTCATTTTTATTTTCTAAATTTTACCCAGAAAAGCCTCCTCAGAACTCATTCAGCCCATCCTTTCCAGGCTCTATTGCTAAATCTCCCTTCAGCCAGGGGGAAATTTTTAGAACATAAATGGGATTAAGTCACTTCCCGACTTAAACCCTGGACTGCTCACTGCTCTTAGGAGAAAGTGCACACCCTTAAAATATCCGTCAGGGCCCTGCATGTTCTGGTCCCTCCTGACCTCTCTTACCCTATCATGAGCCACACTTTCCCTTTCTTTCTTGCACTCCAGCCACAGCAGCCTTCCTTGGTTCTTCCAACATGCCACAGGACCTTTGCACGTGCTGTTCCCTCTGCCTGGGATGAAACATTGCCTCTTCAAGGAAACTTTTCCTCAACATACTAGACTAGAGCAATTCCCTCAGCCTACTCTCTTCTATCTTCCTGGACCTTCCAACATAACACAGATTCAACTTTTATTTATGTATTTATGTGATTAATGTCTATCTCCCCAACTGGACCACAAGCTCCACAAAGATAAAAGTCCACATCGGTTTTGCTTACCACTGTATACTCAGTGCCACAGTAGCTGGTAACCCGTACATGCTCGACTAACATAGGTGCTAAGTGCACCATGGTCTAGAGAGATGTGTGAAGGAAAAAGAGAAATGGCACACAAAGCTGGAGAAATTCACAATGCAAATGACAGGCCAGTGTGAGATGGCGCACTTTCTCCTGGACTTGGAGGGCTGAGAATCTTCTCCAGTGTCACAAGGATGGTGGTCACTGACGCCACAAGATCTCGGGTTCTCTGAAATAAAAGTGTCTGTCCAGGACTGTCCCCAGAGGATGATGAGAATGTGACTTGCCCCTCGGGGAATGTGGGGGCTGAAAAAGAGGGCCAGGAGAGATTGCACGCCCAACTCCTCAATGCCCTGCCTGTTATCTCTCTGAAAACATAGCTTTGTCCCTCACTATCAGGACGCCGAGAGAGAGCGGGGACAAGAAGGTCACAGACAGAAGGGATCTGCCCCCCTCCTATCTGGAGCCACAGAAACAGGCGAGCTCAGGTTATCTTTGTGTTCACTTCTGTTCCCCAGAGATGCACGGGGTGTGGGGTGGACATGAAGATTTAGACCAGTCAGCTCTGAAAACAGGGTGTTTTTCTGCTTGGTCATCAGACATATGCCCATTCAAGGGAGGCAAAACAAGCTGAAGTTTAGATTCTCTGACGAGGCTATGGAGTCCCATCAATTACACGACGTGGAAAAAACTTTGGACAGTTAAAAATAACATAGGGGTCTGGTGTTTGGAAGATCTGGAGTTTGGAATGCCAGCTTGTCAAGCACAGATCGCTGCCTACAAAAAGCGTGTGCTGGGAACATGTATACACACACCCACCGGGACAGGAGGGCTGCGATCAGCAAGGTGTCCAACAACGGGTTGGCGGGCCACGTGGGAGAAAAGTGCACAGACCAGCTCTCACCCCTACACACTCTGGCCTGAAGGATGTTCAAGCCCTTTTCTAGCTGTGGAAAGGGCAGAGCTCATTCGGGCAGAAAACACTTGCCTCTCCCTTGGAAGAAGCGTCAGTGAATGGAAGCAGGAGCCAGGCGTTCAATCACATGACGGTTCACCTCAATGTGTTGTGTTTCTGCAGCTGTGAAATTCTCGTTCTTTCTCAGAAGGACCCAATGTCAGCACCGATTCAGTGGCATGCAATAACCTGAACTCCCGGACAAAGCATCCCGTAGCTAAATCTCTCTCACATTTTCTAGCACATTTGTTCTAAGAGTTACTAATAATAATGCCATTGAGTTCTAGAGTGTCTTTCCTCTAAGAAAATCAGAGCTTCTCCTACTTATTATCTTATACTCCTTAAGAGGCCACTGTGGGAAAAATCAGCTAGTGTGACTGCATTTTACAGATAGAAAAACGGGGTCACTGCCAACGTCTATTACGAGGATAAGAAGCACCAACTCTTCTAAGCACTGTACGTATATTAACTTGTTTAATTCTTCCAACAACCCTCTAAAGGCAGAAACCATCTCTCGCACTTCGCAGAGGAGAAATTTGAGGCACAGAGGGGTTAGGAATCCTGCCCATGGTCATGGGGCTTGGATGTGAACCCACTCTCTCCAGCTCTAGAGCCCATAGCCAAGCTGTAAGCCACATGGCACTGCTCGCCACCCTCTCACTCCCTAGGATGGGCATCTGAGCTCTCAAAGAGTTTGAGGCTCCAAAGAACCTGAGGACTCAGGTAACACCAGCCTCCCCCTGAAAGCTAGCTCCCTGGAGCCCAGGCCTTCCGGCAGGAGGAAATAAACATTAGGTGAGCAGCTTGGATGGGTAACGGGGTGCCTGGGTGCCTGGGTGGGAGTGGAGAGGCATTACCTTCAGAGTAAACCACTTCCATCCTCCCAGGAAGAAACACAGTCTTAGAGACCTGTAGCCTCACTGCCTGCGCCCCGTCCCACACTCCCACCTCACTCCCCGCAAACCCCACTCCCATGTGAACCATGAAACCAATCCTCGGGGCACCAGCCTTTGACTGCACTACGAGGGTCAGCATTTATGTTTTCTTCCCTGGACTGGATTTGTGTATTTTATTTATAACCATGTATGGGTCGTTATCATTGTTGCTTTTGTTGAAGAAAGGGGGTGGTGATTAAAGTATAGAAAGGGGGAAAGACCTTTAGATCCAGCACTAGGACAGGCTTTATCCTACAGTCCTGCACCACTTGGCAAATGTGCCCAAGCAGCTGGCCAGGGCTGTCCTGTACCCGATGGGATGGATGGCTCATCCAGGGCAAGCCCCCAAGGGTTCCCCTCACCCTCACCCCCTCTGGGAGGTGCCCTGGGAAAGACCCAGAACACATAACCAAGGAAACCAAGAATCAGTGAGAGGGAGTCTCTGGAGGTGGACATCTTCCCTGCTGAGGGACACAGGATGACAACCCCTACCTCCCCCTGGAGTCTCTCTTTTGGCCTCTGAGGTGTTCAAGTTCTTCCTGAGAATTGGCTGCCAAACTGGGGCTCCACTCAGAGCTACCTGGCCCCAGGCTATTTCATTTTTTACCTTCTGTTCATAGACCCCTCCCACTCCCGTCCAGCCACATGGATCCATTTGCTATCACCCACACATCCCTTCCTACCTGGCCCTCCCACCACCACCCCAAAGGAAGAGGGTTCTCTAAGGAATTACTCAAATGCTTCCCAAATCCTTGTTCACATCCCTTTCATGCCTGAACTTCTCCATCCTCAGCCTCCACCACTCCTGAGCCTGACCAGATCCCACTTTCCTTCCAAACTCAGCTCCAAGCCGCCTCCTCCCTGAAACCTCTGACATACCCACCGTGGGACCGCTTTCTGTCTTCCAATTTCACAGACCCCTCGGGGGCTGGACCGCTCACAGAGCGCAGTTAATCCCACCATGTAACCTCACGCACTCTGTTTCTTCTCCATGGCTTCTTCTCACCTGTTTGCTGTGTGCAAGCTTTGCCTTTTCCTCCTTCTCTCTCCCTGCTCCCACATTGATAAGATAGAGTGTGCCCTCCTGGGGACTAGGCAGAATACTCTTCCCTTCCTTTTGTGCCTCTTCAATGCTTTTTTTTTTTTTTTTTTTTTTTTGCAGTACGCGGACCTCTCACTGTTGTGGCCTCTCCCGTTGCGGAGCACAGGCTCTGGACGCGCAGGCTCAGCGGCCATGGCTCACGGGCCCAGCCGCTCCGCGGCACGTGGGATCTTCCTGGACCGGGGCACGAACCCATGTCCCCTGCATCATCAGGCAGACTCTCAACCACTGCGCCACCAGGGAAGCCCTCTTCAATGCCTTTTGATCAAGGTGCGATGCATGAGGAAAGGAGAAAGATGTCAACAGGGCACAGATGAAGGGGACAAGGTCAGAACGAAACCAAGGCTGGAGGTGCAAACCTTGATATGAAGCATTAAGTGGATTATTCCTCTATCTAGGGCTCACAGAGCATTGGGGAGGTTTAGATCTGAGTCAAGGAATGAAATAAGAAGCAGAAAGTAAAAGAAAAGAGTAACCAGTGGGCTTTTCCTTCCTGGGGATTTGAAAAGCTACAATAGAGCCTGAAGCAGAGATGCCAGGAGGTTGGACTGCCCAAGGCTGCCAGCTCTGGGTCTTGGAGAAAGGTGGGGACATTTCAGAGCTTTTATATTGTCCAGACCAGTTCATCTGCGTCACAAAGGAGACAGGAACTCCTGGCAACACTGGGCAATGATAGAGATGGTTGCATCCATCAGAGCTTCTTTTGTCCTGTATTTCTCAGGAAGCTGAACACACTGTAGGCAGATAATGGGTGAACATAAATGATCACCAGAAGAGGGACCTATATAATTGGGTCTCTCAGTTAGGCAGATCACCAAATAATAAAACAATCCTATTGCTCCAAGGATAGCAAGAGCTAGCTCCGTCTCAGAAAGGTTCCTACATTCAGACCCACGAACCAGTCAGGCTCTATCCCTCCCCCATGCTGACTGGGATCTCCAGCCCCTGAGATAGCAAACAATGCCCCCTGGTGTGCTATGGACCAGGGAACTATGGGAAATTTCTGAATTTCATAGAACTCCGTAGATCAGTGTTCATCTCAGCTACCCTGTGCATAACTGACCTAAAATCGAATGATCCAAACCTGTTTCCCATCCCCCAGAGATGTGTGTAATTAGATAAAATGAGGACAGAATATGTATAAGTATCTGTTATACTGGGATGGCTGCCCAGAAAGGAAATGAGCACCAGGAACCGGATGGCCCCATGTGCACCCTCTGTACTGAAGGGCTATACCCGGGACTGAAGGAGAGTTAACTTCCAGAGTAGGTGCTGGTGCAGTATGAACCTCTCTGAATTCACAAACACTTTGGTACAACCCTGCTCCTCCAGCCTATACTTCGTGCACCATCAGCACTTTTTCTAGCTCTCCACGTTGAAGGATGTCTAGTGGACGAGAATCTGAGTTAAAACTTGACTTGAATAGCCTGTCTCCACCTTCCTTCTGACACAGAAAGGCCTCTCCAGTGTGGCACCTTCCTCCACATGGTCCCAACACTGAATGTTCTGGAGGGTCGAAAAGCAGCAAGAGGACATGCAAAAGTTATGAGGATAGAGATTTCTCTCTCTCTCAATATGAAGAATAAAGGCCCTCACATGATCCCCAGGACATCATTTTTTGTTTCATTGTCACATGAATTTACCTGCACTGAACATGGTTGGGAGAGAGTCATAGGGAAAGTTATATCTATGTAGGCATTATGAAAGTATAGGAAATTCTCTCAAAGAATATCTATCTGAAAACAGTGACTGGGCCACAGTTACCTCCAAAGCTCAGTAGGACAGGCAACAGACTCTCACCAGATCCCAACTTTGGGTTAAACCATTATAGTACCTGTACCTTCTGGTCTCTTCTACCTTAAAAACCCATAAAAGTCCTCAGGTATACCGAAGGCTAAAGGAAATCCCATACACAGCTGAGCATATAGTAGGCACTTAGTAAAAGTGTGGTTGATTTATCAGTGGCTAGTCACAAGCCCTGGGTTACTTAGTCCCTGAAAGAGGACAGAGCAAAAAGACTTGCCTTTAATTCCCAAGACCAAAGGGAAGGAAAGCCAAGTTTTTCAGATCCACAAGGATGAAGTGGTAAAGAGCCAACGGGCTAGAATAAATGACGATGACAATCATCACAGCCTCACACGCTACATGCAAGCAGGGCAAGCTTGTGCCTATTTTCTGACTACAGAAACTGTAGAATTGGGGGAAAGGAATTCTGCTGCCTTTTCCAAACTCCTGCCAGGGAGAGAATGAGAAACAAGTGGACTCTAAAGAGCTAGAAGCAAATTAGGTGGGAAGAGCCTGCTGGCTTCATTTGCTCAGTTACTCCACACACATTTATTAAGTGCCTGCTATGCTAGATCCTATAGGGATAGAAAAGCACAGGCAGCCACCCTCCCAGTCTTCCAAGGCCTTACAGTCTAACCAACCAGCGTTAAGTATTTCAGTGGCGGGGAGAGAAGAGTATGCTTGGGACTATGGGGCCAAGGACAGGGGTGGCCAATTCTACCTGAGGGCCAGCAAGGGCTTTGCCAGGGAAGAGGGGACTTTGAAGTGTCTGGAAGATGAGCAAGTAGATGTTCGTCATGTGCCTCTGGGGCAGGATAGGGCTGAGGAGCCACAAGCAGTTTGGTAAGACTGTAGGGGAAGTGGGAATGGTGCCACCTGTCTGAGCAGGGATACAGAAGCATCCTTTCACGGTAACAAGTTCACCCACATCGCTCATTCTAAGGTTCTTAACCTGGAGCCCATGTACCTCTAGCCCATCTGCTGATGGGCTCCTCCAAGTCTGTGAACCCCATAAAACCATAGGCATATGTTCACACCTATCTGCATTTTTTCTGGGGAGATGATCCAGAACTTCCATAGGATTCTCAAAAGGGCCTGTAATTGCCAAGGAAAAGTGAAAAAGAAACACTCAATAGGACATTGAGTTGCCTGAACACCAAACTGTGATGTTAGAAGCCATGGTTTTCTGTCTCTGTACCCTGAAGATAGCTTAGTACCTGACATATCATAGGTTTTCAGAATTAGCAGAGCTCAAGGGATGAATACAAGGAGATGGGAAGAAATCGCCATTTTCATCATCAAAACAAACATTGTGTGCACAGACATTCGTGTGCCAGTCAGTGGGCTAGATTTTACAAACCAATACCTCTTAACATAAAGGCACATGGAAAAATATCTTCTCAATTTCCTGTTCACAGGATTGCAAAGCCAAGTCCCTAAATGTGGATACAAGTCACCCAGGGCAAATCACTGCAATCCCAGATCAGGCTCAAACTTTAGTTGGCAGTTGCCTAGCAACGAATAACCCTGAAGACACATCACCAAATAGAGATGCCAAAAGGGCATTCTGTGGACAAGCTGGTTCTGAAAACTAGCCCCCACGCAAGTTTGTCTTCCAGGCCTCTCTGGGACTGTTGGGGGAAGAAGCAGACTTTGCAGCCAAAAGGAAGCTGGAAGAGGGGGTGGAAGGTGTTCAGATGGTGGTGTGTAACAAGTGGGCACAGAAACAGGGAACCGAGGGCTGAGGGACCAGGCAGCCTCAAATAGAGAAGGCAATTGGTGCCTCTGCAGGTCCTCTTTCAGACCGTACCTACAATTACTCTTCTGAGCAGTTGCTGAGCAAATCCCAGCCATATCTAAAGATGCAGAAAGTGGCAGAAGACTTGACTGCACCTACATCCAGCCCTGCCCTGAAGTCATCATCCTCTAGCAGTTCCACTGAACTACGTCAGTTTGGGGTGAGCAAGATGACAGACCTCCAGACCCAGGAAGCAGTTTTTATCCAGCTCTCCAGGGCAGCTCGCTCCCTTACAGAGGCAGCAAGCACCAAAGAGGCAAAGAGACCTCACTTTCTAAAATTCCGATTTTTTTGTTTTTTCTTTAATGAAAAGCTCAGAAACTCCTTCTGCTGAGGCAGGTGAGACTGGGATTCCTAAGACAAAAGTTCTAATCCAAATCATGGCATAGGCCAACACTAGGCACCTCTCCCTGCGCAATGGTAGAAAGCTTGGGAAGAAAGCTTGGGCCTCCTTCAGAACCCGTTCTCCTGGAAGGTCTTGGGGGCCAGGGGGAAGGGGCAAACAAATATATATCAGTCAGGAAGCGACTCAGGAAGAACAAATGCGGAAGTCAAACAACAACAAATAAGGCGGATATAAATCCAGATAAAATATTAAAATCATTAAAGGGCTGCTGCTCCCTGAAGATTGGGAAAAATGAAGAGAGTTAATTAAAAGCAATCTCCATGCACTGCTGAGCCAGCCGGCCCTGATAAATCAACAGCTGGGGCTTCTGTGGAGGGCAGTCAGGGGGCTTCAGGAGTGGGGTGCAGGGGGGGGCTGCCGGCCGGGGGAGGGGGGCTGCTGCAGAGATGGCAGTGACGTCCAGTTGAACACAGTGACTTAAGTTTCGTGTCTTATTAAATATTTTATGACCACTGAATAAAGCTGTTCTTCCAAGCGGGGAGAAAATGATCATTCGGGTGAACAAAAAGTGAGGAAGATAAGGGTGAAGAGATATTTTTTGTTTGATTCAAGACATACTTGGGACCATGATGTCAGCATCTCTGATCTTGCCTCAGATGCAGAGGCTTTTGTTTCTTCTCTCTACCTGATCTGCACAGGTAGATGCCTCTTCTAAATTCTCTCTGCAAAACCCTGGGCTATGTTTGTTTTGGGGGTTGGGGGAAGCAGTGCAAAGTCAGGGAAAGAAATGAAGAGGAAGAGGAGATAAAAAAGACCTTCAAAATTCTCATTGTTGATCCAAGCCAGACTTTTAGCGCAAAACTAAAAGGTCAGTGGAAATTGTGGGAACTTTCTTTTTTTTTTCTTTCTTGCTTTCTCTTTCTTTTTCCTCCTTTCTTTCTCTACCTCCTTCCTTCCCCCTTTTCTCTGCAGTCAGATAAAGTTTCTGTTCTTCATTTTAAACAAAAAAGAGCTCAGAACTTTGGGGGCCAATCTAAGTTAAAAAAAAAAAACAGCAATTTTATGTATTACAAAAATGGCCCTTCTCTATTCTAAGGGAACCCTCCAGTTCTTCCTTGATGGAAATACAATCAAGAGAAATGATTAGGAGAAAGTGGGGTTTTTTTCCTCCACAGAATTGGGATTGGAAGGGGGTGTGTGCATGGGGAAACATAAGGAATTATGCATTTGGATATGCATTTTAATTAGGTGGACAGAAGCAGCCGCCTGTTAATTTTTCTTGCTTGTTTCCACTTAGCATTCATCACAGGCAAAACCACCATAGAGCACTCCCACGATAATAGATGGTTCTGCATTGGCTAAGTCCTCAGGGAAAATAATTAGCAGGAGAGAATATATTCTCTCCACTTCAACTACCCCAACCACCCTGCCCTCCCCCACCTCCAGCACCACATTGCCTCCGCCCTCCCCCCAACCCCACAACTGACAGTGGTTTCACTAGAAGCCTAAGGGAGCAGTCCGCCTCCTGGTTTACAAGCACTTACTTTGCCCTGCCAAAGAACAAGGGTCTGGAAGGAGAAACGGACTGGAGGCCTTCATTGGAGTGGAAGCCCCTAGATACAGGGAGGGAGGCTCTATGCCGCTTAGCTGCGAGGGGCAGGCTCGCAATCAGAATTGGCCAGGACAGGATGAAAAAAGCTCCAAAGAGGGTGAGACAGTTCTCCCTGAGCTCAACTAGCAGCAAACAGAGATATGTAAAGAGTCCTTGGTTGAGGATAATGGGAGTAGGGATGACGTTTCTCATTTAATTTGCTTTTATAAAGTACAGGAATGCTGTGGGTTTGCAGCAAGCTTGGATCTGAAGCATTTCCAAGGCTGGCAAATAACTCTGTCATTCTAATATTTGACCCTCGCCACGATGCTGTCCATAGTCTACTCTTGTATAAAGAATCAATTCTTGCCGCTGACCCCCTATGTCAACAGCACACCCTCCTTGCTCACAAGCAGATTTAAACCCCAGCCCCCCTGTCACCCCCTCTCCCTCCCTGGAGTCTTCTTGATAGAAGGAGGAGCCAGAGACTGGCTGATGACAGGAGCCCAAGTTCCAGGAGAGCACTCCCTCTGCCCACCAGCGTCTGATTCCTCTGATCACGGGTGGACTCAGTACAGGGCTGACAGTGGGAAATGAAATGAGGACTTCCCTTGAGCTCATATTCTCACCTATTTCAAACCCAGACAATGTAAAAAAGCCCACTGAGATCCCAGGGCTATTTACACACAGCTGGACGAGTGAGGCTTTGCATTTACTGAGAAACAATGATTAGATATGATATGTAATGCCAGGATCTTTTCGTTTATTTTAGTTTTAATATAGTAATGTTTATGAGACATTGCTGACTCTCTGAGAAGGCCTCAGTTAGCTACGAGAAACTTTGCAGTTCTAGTAACACCTCACATTTGTACTTTACACCTTCTGAAATGTTTTCACAACCATTATTTCATCTGGGCCCCTTGCAGGGGGTAAGCAGGGCTGGGTACAGGGAAAGGAAGCGAAAGGAGATACAAGCCCTTCTCACCTTATGAAAAAATAGGCCAGATTTGCTACCTCTTGACTTTCAAGCTGTCCTGTCATCCCAGGTGCTCCTTCCACCTGAACCCCTGTTGCCAGATGAAACCTCCACTCTGCCTAGGAAACCTTCACTCCAAGTCTCACCAGGTAACTACTACTGCTGCAGCTTCTGGAGCCCCCCCAAACCCAAACCCTGGCCCCCACAGGGAGCCACTGCCCTCAAAGGGTTGGGGTTAGGGGGACAAAGTGAAGGCAATCCTTGTGGCTGGGGATGAGAGAAGTGAGTCTCTGGGTTCCCAGGGCATTTACCCCTCCTCCCCAAAACAGTGGTTGTTCCACGGGGGAGGGGGGTAAAAAGGTTGAATTCTATGATACTATCAGTATTTTTTTTTTAAGTTTACAAGGAGGGAGTTGCCTGTACTATCTAGAAATGTACTCCCTGGGTTTTAATAAGTCTAAAAATGAAGGGGGACCTAAGCACATACCCAAAAGAACTGAAAGCAGGGACTCAAATAGCTACTTACACACCCATGTTCATAGCAGTATTATTCACAATAGTCAAAAGGTGGAAACAACCCAAGTGCCCATCATTGGATGAACAGATAAACAAAATAAGGCATATACATACAATAGAATATTATTCAGCCGTAAAAAGGAAGGAAATTCTGACACATGCTGTAACAAAGCTGAACCTTAAGGACATTATGCTAAGCTAAATAAGCCAGTCACAAAAGGACAAATATTGTATAATTCCATTTATATGAGGTGCTTAGAAGAGGCAAATTTATAGAGACATAAAGTAGAACGGTGGTTAGCAGGGACTGGAATGGGGGCGGGAGGAGGATGAGGGGTTATTGTTTAATGGGTACAGAGTTTGTTTAGGACGATTTTTTAAATTCTGGAAACGGATAGTATGGATGGTTGCAAGACATTATAAATGTACTTAATGCCAGTGAACTGACACTTAAAATGGTTAAAATGGCACATCTACATGTCATATATGCTAAATATACATGTTATGTGCATTTTACCACTAGTAGTAAAAAAATTTAAGGGGCTGCCTCTGTATGCTGGAGGTCAGGGTGACCATTTTGTTTTGTTTTTCTTTCATTTTATCTCTCACAATTTAGGCTTTTATGAATTCTGGTAGGTTTTACAACCCCTCTTCCTCCTTTAGACTTGTAGCAAATTGCCAAGGGAGCTTCCAAACAAAGGAAAGCCTGATAATAACACCCCCAGAAGAATCTGGGATGTTCTGGAGGCATGTCACTGAATGAGAGGCAGTGAATTCCAGTTTAGACACTGCTAAATACCCACTTGGGTATGGCCAGACTCTGTGTGTCTGCTAAACACCTCCATTTCCTCAGCAGTTATCACGGGATACAACAGAGGAAGCTCACTGAGACATCAGTACAGGCCCACATGCTTCGGCTCACTGAACAGTCAGGTAACTGCAGCTGCCCAGATGGAAGTGAAATAAGCACTTTATTTACATGTTAATTGGGATGGGTGCCGTGGTAGAGGGGAGAGCTGTTCCAAGGAGACTGTAGATAAATGAAATCCAGAGAAGAAAAATCTTTTGCTTGGTTCCCTGTCTCCCTCCATACATTTAAAGAAAAGAGGAAGAAAAAGATAGATGTTCTCAATAATTCCAGTCTTTTGCACAACCAAAAACTTTATCTGAGTGCTTGTAAACAACAAAATAGGCTAATTAGTTTTCCCACTTCTC
The DNA here is from genome assembly GCF_964374135.1 of Grampus griseus. NCBI lineage: Eukaryota > Metazoa > Chordata > Mammalia > Artiodactyla > Delphinidae > Grampus > Grampus griseus. The sequence goes on along the minus strand of NC_139018.1, from coordinate 29,491,253 downwards.
TTTCCATCCTCAAGTTGGAGTGCTAATGAGAAGAAAAGTGTTCAAAAGCGATAATCAGAAGAAAAGTCCACATTTTAAACGGGCCACCACCTGGTCCTCAGGCTTGGGCCCTGAGAAGGGAGAGATTAGAACCCCAAATGGTAGCATAATGTGGCAAGACTGGATCAGAGAAGATGAAACTACGGAAGAGTCTACCAGTCTTAACTCCCCTTTAGAGCCACACTTTAAAAACAAGGAAGGGGACTTCCCTGGTGGCGCAGTGGTTAAGAATCTGCCTGCTAATGCAGGGGACATGGGTTCGAGCCCTGCTCAGGGAAATCCCACATGCCGGGGAGCAACTGAGCCTGTGCACCACAACCACTAAGCCTGTGCTCTAGAGCCCGTGAGCCACAAATACTGAGCCCATGTACCACAACTACTGAAGCCCGCGCACCTAGAGCCCGTGTTCCACAACAAAGAGAAGCCACTGCAATGAGAAGCCCGTGCACCGTAACGAAGAGTAGCCCCTGCTTGCCGCAACTAGAGAAAGCCTGCATGCAGCAAGGAAGACCCAATGCAGCCATAAATAAATTTATTTTTTAAATAAATAAAATAAAAACAAGGAAGAATTTGAACACTGGACCCTAACTATCCTTCTCATCTTAATTAACCATAGTAAGAGCCACAAGTTTTTGACTTGAAAGGAATTTTGGCAATCAAGGTGCATCACCCTCATCTTAAAGACAAGGCATGTGCAGCTCAGAGAAGTTCTGTGTCTAAGATCGAATAGTTAGTGGGTGGTAGGGCTGAAAACAGAGCTCAGATCTCTGGGATTCTCTCCCAGAGCTTCTTCTCTTCCATTACTCTGAAGCTACAAAAGAAAAGCCACTGGTGAGAAACCAATGTGGAAGAGGGACAGAGTTTGAGACAGGGCCACGCTGATGGCAGGTGAAAGTCTGGGGACTGAAAAACCTTCTCTGGTGGAGCTTCCAACTGAAGTTAATACAAACAGCAGATTTTCAAAGTGAATAACAATGAAAAAAACTCACTCATTTCATAGCAACATGAGATGACCACAAGGCAGATTAGACATGTGCCATCATTGTTCCTTGGGCTCTTAACTAAGGCCTGGATAGTGCAGGACTCAATGTGGGCTATTCGAACCCCATTATTAAGAGCTCTGAGCTTAATCCCCTTGCCCCTCCTTGCTTCCAAACACAACCCCCTAAATCTTAGTCTCCTCAAGGCTTCTCTCTTCCCTTGCCACTCCCACCCACTACTACTATTCACAAACACACAACCTAGAAATTCCCAGCACAGGCTGCTCCTCTTTTCCCACCCCCCGCCAAAACACCTCCTAACCACTACTTTTAAAACTCTGAGGGCTTCCCTGGTGGCGCAGCAGTTGAGAGTCCGCCTGCCGATGCAGGGGACACGGGTTCGTGCCCCGGTCCAGGAGGATTCCACATGCCGCGGAGCAGCTGGGCCCGTGAGCCATGGTCGCTGAGCCTGCACATCCAGAGCCTGTGCTCCGCAGCAGGAGAGGCCACAACAGTGAGAGGCCCGCGTACCGCAAAAAAAAAAAAAAAAAAAAAATCTGATGCAAATCACAGGCTTCAAAAACCTTCTTTCAGGGGCTTCCCTGGCGGCGCAGTGGTTGAGAGTCCGCCTGCCGATGCAGGGGACACAGGTTCGTGCCCCAGTCCGGGAAGATCCCACATGCCGCGGAGCGGCTGGGCCCATGAGCCATGGCCGCTGAGCCTGCGCGTCCAGAGCCTGTGCTCCACAACGGGAGAGGCCACAATAGTGAGAGGCTCGCGTACTGCAAAAAAAAAAAAAAACACCACAACACCTCATCTCTCCACAGTTGCTCACACAACTAAAGAAAACTTTGGGGGCTTCCCTGGTGGTGCAGTGGTTGAGAATCTGCCTGCTAATGCAGGGGACATGGGTTCGAGCCCTGGTCTGGGAAGATTCCACATGCCGCGGAGCGACTGGGCCCGTGAGCCACAACTACAGAGCCTGCGCATCTGGAGCCTGTGCTCCGCAACAAGAGAGGCTGCGACAGTGAGAGGCCTGTGCACGGCGATGAAGAGTGGCCCCCGCTCGCCACAACTAGAGAAAGCCCTCGCACAGAAACGAAGACCCAGCACAGCCAAAAATAAATATAAATAAATAAATTTAAAAAAAAAAAGAAAACTTTGGAACTTGCAGTAGATCATAATATCAGTCTCTGTTGCTATTAAACAATCATCTTTTCAAAGTTCCAGACCACACAGTGGTTTTATCCACTTACCTATCCTCTCCCCACCCCCACCCCAGGCCACTCTTTTATCTTTTCTTGTTAAATACCTACATGTTTAAAGATTATTTAAAGCTAGGGTCATGCTTACATAGGCCCCTGCTGGAAAACCCTGGCTGGGCAAAAACTATTTCAGTGGTTGTGGCACTTCTTTGGCCAGGAGCTTGCCACATTGGGCTACATTTGTCTTCTAGTGACTTTCAGAACACTCAGAAACCACAAAAGTTACTTTGAAGAGGTTGGGATAATAAACAGGACTGGATTCTGGTGCCTTTTTATGACCCACCCCCAGCACCACTACAATCAGCATGGCTGCACTTTCAAAACTGAAACATCAGCCTCAGTTTCCTTTCTTTTCCCGGCACAGGCTCAAAACAAAGCCTGTTGACGGTGGCATTTTATTTTTTGCCTTGATCTGAGCAGATGGCTCTGGAACAGCTTTAGACATTACGGTGTTTCTCAGATGTACCTAAATTTCAGCTACCTGCATGATTCCAAAAAGACAAAGGAGGATAAGGAGTCTCCAATTAAGTTGCCTATGAATTCCTGCCCACTTTACGGAACTGAGCAGCTCCCATTCAACTGGGGACCTCTGGATGTCTCCCAGGTGGTCTGCAGGTCCGGCAATTTTCAGAGGTTTAACCTGTGACAATGCCTTCATTTGGGTTCTGGCAGAAATTAATATCCTTTATGGGTATCTCATCCAAACCAGACATTCTTCCCACTGAAAAATAATGTGTGCTAACAAAGTTTGGAAATTTTAAGGATTTTTTTTTTCCGGTGGCAACCATAAGCAGATGCAGAAGGTGGTTCTTAGGCATCTGTCGGCTTAAAATGTCTGAGGGTCCTTTTTCATAAGGGGCTAAAATAATGCCCATAAAAAGCTGCAAGTTTGGGCTTCCCTGGTGGCGCAGTGGTTGGGAGTCCACCTGCCGATGCAGGGGACATGGGTTCGTGCCCCGGTCTGGGAAGATTCCACATGCCGCGGAGCGGCTGCGCCCGTGGGCCATGGCCGCTGAGCCTGCGCGTCCGGAGCCTGTGCTCCGCAAGGGGAGAGGCCGCAACAGTGAGAGGCCCACGTACCACAAAAAAAAAAAAAAAAAAAGCTGCAAGTTCACAAATTCCTAACTGCAATGTTCCCCATTTAGTACCTACCCACGCCCCCCCACCCCAACAGAAAGAGCCAGAAGGAGATTAGAACCAGGAATGTGTCCCCCGAACACCATCCTCTCTGATATCTAAACTGAGTGCCACAGCAAGGGTGAGGTCTGTCTTCTAAGTGGCAACAATTACACAACTTTCACAGGCACAAAACCACTTTAGATTAGAATATGCTGTCTCCAGATCATAGACTGTATAAAAAGATGAAGATCTGAGGTCCATCTATGCCCATGACCAGCTGCTTGACCTTGGCTGAGTAAGCATATTTGCTTCTCCCAGAGCTGTGTCCTTAATAACAAAACAGAGATGTAAAACCATGCCTACAAGCAAGGGAAACTCCTTACAAAAAAGTTTCAATACAATTACGTATATGTATGTTCACATGTTACAAGCATGACCAAATAGTTTTCTGCTCTCATTATTTATAAACAAATAGTTTCTTGGGGTAAATCCCTATTGGTTTATATGGAATAATTAAATAATAATAACTGTTACTCTTTTCTAAGCAGGCAATTAGTATAATAGATATATACGTGCATAATCCAGTCTGGCAGAAGGTGGCAGACATTCCCAGTTAAGTGCATACAAACCAGGGTTTTGATAATTTAATAAAAGAGTAAGTTGTTTAAACTGTTGATAGCAGATTTGGGGGAGGCTGGCTAACCTGAAGTAGAATATCAAATAAGATTAGAATCTATATTAAAAGCAAAAACAAAAAAAGAATATAGCAGGGCAAAAAAAAAAAAGCTTTATGTTTCCTAGGTATGTAGAAATCAACCAGAATACGATAGGTAATGTGGCGGACTTACACATAGACCTTTATCAAATCCATATTTATGTTACCTATATAACATGGCCTTTTACTTCACTACATGGCCCTTATCTTGCATGTACATGTAAGAAATAAGGGTGACTCACACATCTAGGCTCAGACAATGTAGCTGCTAAATTAAATAATGTGCAATACCTATTTACACATCATACATGTCTATCGATGCTTTTAAATTCTATCAGCCCAGATGTGACTGCTTGGTTGTGGAGCCACCTGCCGTGTCCCCTTTGTGATCTGATCAGTCCAGGCGGCTCCTGTTTCTGCCTCTAACACCCTATTGGGCAGTAATAAGATGTTAAAGGCGACAACAGACAGAAAAGCCAGGCTGTCAGCTTCAGAGAGGACGGGGGTGAAGGGTACAAGGAGGAGGAATAAGAAAGGGAGTTGAGGGGAGATCAAAGACAGGCAGGAAGAAAGCTAAACTGCTGAGAGAGGAGATGTGGCTCCAGGAGCTTGGGGCCCTACAGAAGACCCCAAAGCAATGAGATTCAAATTGTGCCATCCAGTTACTCAAGCTATTGAATTATTGAATGTCCCACGTGGAAAAAGCTAGTGTGATGAAAAATGGTCTACACTCAGCATAGGCAGAGCCCTACAGAGATGTTGCATGAAATCTGGGCTTGTTTCTTCCCAGAACATTACCTACCACCACTTTATCCCCCAATCCTAGAGGAAACCTTTGTGTGACCAGTTTCTATAGGGGGCGTCCTTGGTGTTGGCCTTTTTTTTTTTTTTTAAGGGAAGGGAGAGAAAGACTCAGAACGCACACAGAGAAAATGCTGATGTTGTTCAGCTCCGTTTCATTGTCAAGAGGGACACAGGAAGATAAAAACATAGCTCTCCAAACCTTTCTCCCTGCTCCCCTCCTCCCAGCACCCCCATCCATCCCTTCCGCTGGATGTGTCTCTGCGCTTTGTTCTAATTTAGCCCATGCATAATTTATTCACGTGTGTATTGTTTCCTGATCAGCAACTTTTAAAAACAAATGAAACATATAAAGGTGATCTATTAAACAAGTTGTTTTTAAAAATAAAGGCAGATGTTGTAGGTCTCGCTGTAACAACATGCGTGCTCCTACGTTAGCAGTTTAAAAACCTTCTAGGGCGCAGGAGGCTCGGCTGGTCGGGGGTATTGTTTACACACCCTTACCACCAGGGAAAGGGGTCGGGATGCAAAAAAATGAGCGGCTAATTATAAATGACCATTCAACTGCCACCTAGAAAAAGCAGGCTGGGGTGTTGTGTGTATGGCGACACAGAATTACAAATACATCACATTGCACCTGTTTCTAATTATACAAAGTACAAGTGTAATAATTCAGAACTAATTCCAATAATCAGCCCGCTTCTCTGTCCCTTTCCCCACTTCTAACCCCACCCCACACAGCCACTCTCCCCAAATACGCACCCTTCTGCGGTCCAAAAAGCAAAAATAAAAAACTGGAGCGGCAGGAATCAGTGTAGAGACCTTGCGCCCGCCCGCGCGTAAGCGGGCTCCCGGGTAATAACCAGGGTACCGCTTTCCCAGTAGGCAACAAACCCGGCGCACATGTGAAAATAGATTTCTCTAACTTGAGTTTACCAGGAGGCATCAGCCCCGCTACGCGTTTTCGTCTGGAAATGTGAAAACTCCAAATCGGCTGTGGGTTCGGTAAAAACTCACAGCATCAGCTGCGTGGCAGCGCTAGCGACGAGGAGAGGGGATGCGGCGAAGTTACGCCCGTTTATTCTGCCACAAAACATCTTCTTTCTTGGGTGAAACGCTGTGGCGTTCAAGTGCAGCGTATCCTATCCGAGCTTCCGAGCGAGAACTGAAGCCGAGGGCTGCTCTGTAATCAGCCTCAGCTTCCAATGTCCTCTTAGCAGCGTTAATACATATACAGACATTTAAAACTCCGAGATCTGGGACATTCCTACCCCTTTCCCTTATTACCGATAGGAGATAAGCTGGTGCAAACACCTCCCGTTCTCCCCGCGCGTTCCTTCGCGTTAAGAACCCCCTGCCGCCCTCCCGCCTCCCCGCGTGCGAACCTGGCTTTCAACTCCTAGGGGAGCCCCGGGTGCTGACGCGGATGCGCTAAGTTGAAAGAACCTGGGTGGGCATCCGCCACGCACCCGCGAGAATTCGGCACGAAACGGCCCCCACGCGCACCTCTCCCTCCCCTCTCCCGCGACTTCCAGCTGGGAAGTCCTAATCCCAGGCGCGCAGACCCACCCACCCACGCCGCGCCGAGAGAGGGAGCGCCCCTCTGCCAACATTACTGCCAATAGCACCCCTTTTAGAGAGACGCTAGTTTTCCGAAGCCACCCCCGGCTCCGCGATCGCGAGCGGACTTGGCGGCTTAACAGTTCCACCGACTGGAAGGAAGGAAGGAAGGAAGCCAGGATAAAAAGGAGGGGGAAGGAAGGCGAGCAGGAATTGGCTGTCGGACCCGGGGACTGGCCCCCGCGTGTCCTCTCCCAGCCCGCCCCCTCCGTCCCGGATCTGGGCGTCCGCTCAAAGTCTCCCGGCGGCGGCCAGAGGCACCTGCCCCTCGTCTGGCCGGGAGCAGACGCAGCCCGCTCAGGCAGGGAGCCCCAAGCTGCCTCTCGCCTGCCTCGGCTTTTCACCCGGGGGAGGCGAGAACACCATTCATAAGACCTGCAGCTTCCCGGTCTCCAAATCAACCCCAAGTTAACCCGAGTCGTTAATTTACTACAGCCAGCTCCCCCACAAACACACCCGGAGACACACCGGCGACCGCCCGAAGCGCCGTCACGCTCCGGGGGCTGCCCCGGCAGGAAAGCCCCGGGCAACCACCTGGGCCCCAGGGCTCCCGGGACCCGCTGCTCCCCCTGCGATCCTCCCAACTCTGGAAGGTTTGCACAAACTCCCCGCAAGCGATCGGAAGGCGGAGAGCGTCTTGCAAACTCCGGAGCTGCAGCGGTCCGCTCACCCCGGCGGACCTAGCTGCGGGGCGGGGGCCGCGGGCTCCGGAGGCGCGGGGCTCAGCCAAGTGCACCCAGGCCACTCCAGCCCGGCGCTCGCCCCCAGCAGGGCCGCCCCCCGCGCCGCGCTCACCTCCCCGCGAAGCCGGGGACTCAGGGGACCGTGCTGTCCCCGAGCTGCCCACGATCCCCTAGCTGTAGAGCGCTAGAGCGCCTGGCTTCCCTGCCGATAACCCCTCTCTCTCTGTCCGCCAATTTAGAAGAACACAGATGTGACAATTTTCTTCTTGTTAATTGCAACTCCTGACATTTCTGCGCGTTGGGGAAAAAAAAAAAAAAAAGATGAAGAAGTAAGAGCTGAAAGAAAAGAGAGAAGCCCCGCCGCGGCTGTAGGCGCCTGCAAGCACAGTGCATAGGCAGCGCTCGGCCCGCAGAAGGCGCCTTTTTTTTTTTCAAATTGAAACCACGCGGAATATGTACATTTTTTAGTCTTACTTACGCTTTCAGGGGGTTGTGAATGACAGTCGCCATTTTGCTACAATGTAACAGAATATTGTCTGTCTCGGAGTTCTAAAGGTTTGCTCAGGGGAAGCGGAGAGCCAATCAGAGCACGGGATACCGGCCCGCCGGCCAATCGGCGCGGCTGGTCGCCAGGTGGGCGGGGCCTGCACGGTGGTAGTTATTAGGGGAGCTGTCAAAGCCCAGAGGTCACTCCCTTTTGTAGAGCCCGAGAGCAAGCAGGTCTTAAAGGGGCAGTACCGCGCGAGCAGCTTCTTTTTCGGATTGAGCAAAGTGGAGACGCACAGCAGAGTATTTTAGTTTGGTTTGAATCCCTACTTTCTAAATAACTGCAGAGAGTTGCGCTCCTGGACAGAAATGTTTAAGTCCTGGACAGAAATATTTAAGTATTGCCAACAAACCACTGAACCCCATTCATTAGCTTTTGGCTTTGCTGTTACGTTTTTAATCCCGCAAAGGGCAAATCCCCTTGTTCCCGTGCAAAAGTTGAAAGGCGGCCGTTTCGTCTAACAAATTACTACACGTGTCCTGCCGTTTGCTAATACTCTGGGTCCTGCGGCTTCTTAATATTCTCCTTCCCGAAGTGTCGTCTTTATCTCGGCCACCTTCCTCTCTTGGTTTCTTGAACTGCCGCCGCCGTTCCTGGCGACTCCAGAACAGCAACTCCCCTCCCCCTGCAATGTCTCAATGTCAGGCTCGCTCCCTCCTGCAGCCTGGGCTTTCGTTACGTAATGCGCGGTGGTAACTCTGGCGGTTCCCCACTACCACCTCTTCTGTTCTCGCACACACCAGAAACTTGTGAAATGGTCAGATTCTGGCTGGCTTGAGAGCTAACTGGGGCCTGAGGCTCTGACCTTTAGGCTTAGGGGAGGAGAGGTTTAAGGGAACTTTGGAAACGCTTTCTACCCCTAGGAAAGCGAGTAACTAGACAGAAGTTGTTGAACCTAGGCTGGGTGTTCCCAGGCTCTCTTTCGGGGAGTAGCACACGCGATTCTGGCGTCAACTTTAACTGATTAGATAGAAGGTGAAAAGAATTTGCTAATGAATAATCCGATGTGACCCGAAGCGTTCAGAGAGTCTCTGTCTGCTTCAAGTCAGTGCGAACGCCTCACTGGCGAACCCCTGACAAAATCAGGAGACCTCTGCGAAGCCAAGCTTCCACTGGGCAGCCTGTTAGGTCGGGGTGGATGAAATCGCACTAAATCATGAATAGGGGCCTCGTCAGTATACAGAAATCTGGCTACCATCCCAAAGTTGTTTAATCAGGTCAAATAGCTAAGATAGTGGGGGAGGAGTGAAAAGGGGGGAGAGGAGATGCCAAATTGCCAGTTCTTCAAAGCTGTGCCCTCTCACTTCCTTTCTCAGTGCTCCCCTCAGAGCAATGGATAAAATAAAATAAAAATTTTTTTACGTTCCACAACTTTCAGAGTTCAACTCCATATACTATTAGAGTTACAGATAAACAGAACATGACTGAATCAGTATGTTTGTAAGACTTGACATTTTTAACCCCTTCTTTCTGCCTAGTTAATAGCAGAGGCAAGTTCTATAGATTGCTTTGTAACTTTTTTTTAACTTAAGTATAGTTGATTTACAATGTATTAATTTCTGCTGTACAGCAAAGTGATTCAGTTATACATATATATATACATTCTTTTTAATATTCTTTTCCATTATGGTTTATCATAGGATATTGAATATAGTTCCCTGTGCTATACAGTAGGACCTTGTTGTTTATCCATTCTATATATAATCGTTTACATCTGCATCTTACATCTGCTAACCCCAACCTCCCTGTGTAACTTCTTTGCACAGCATCTTGCAGTTTGAAAAAGTTATCCCCTTTAAGTTCAAAAAATCCTGTCCTTATTAATTTGTCAAGGGATTGGTTCAAAAGCTAATACTTTTCTGGGATGGGCCTTGACAACATTAAAAAGCAAGCACTGTTTTCTGACCCAAGAAGTATGAGTTTGAACTACCAGTCAGAACTCCCAAAGCCTCTTTGAGATATCAAAAGCACAGCAATTCAGATTAGAAGACAACAGTGCATTGTAATATACGCAGCTAGATAAATAAGCAGGAGAGGTAGTGCCTGCCCTGAACAAGGCTTACAATAGGAAAGGGAAGACAAATTTATATTACATATTAAAGAAAAAATATACTCTAAGCATGTATGGTCATTTATTGAGTTAAGGCCAAGATGCAGAAACCAGCATAATTTCCAAATATCCAGCACGCTTGAAAATGGCAGACCAGATATGTCTTCATTTTGAGAAACTAATCCAGAATTTAAACATTTAAGTTACATTTTATAATGATTGAATTGAAAAAAAATTATTAATTAAAGACGGGATTTGGGTTTTTTAAGTACCATAGCCTTGCCTTTTATAATCTAATGGAATGTCATTTTAACTCGTCCACACAGGTATGACTTTTAAATAAACAGAATTGTGAATTCACCTTTTATAAATTATAAGACATATAAGAGTTATTATTAATTTAACTTTGGTTTTTATGTCATAGATCAAGATTTTTTCTACAGTAAGGCACGTTGTGTCAATTGGCAGATTAATCCCATCTGCAATGAGAGCAACTTGTTCAAATAGGACTTAAAATGTACTGATCTCACCTCACAAAAAAGGCACATATTTTTTTGCCAGAATGCCCAAAAGCAAAGAAGCTTAGAGTAGACATGTTTAAATGAGACAAGAACCCTAAAAATTGGGGGAGAATGTTAAATTTTACATTAATCTTGCAAAGAAGTGCTGTATATGGTTTAGAAGTGTGGACTCTGGAATCCACCTGCCTGAGGTCACCATTTGCCAGCTGGGTTATCTTGGGCAAGTTTACTTAGGAACTTGAATGTTCCAGTCTCCTCATCTGATAAATGGCAGTAATAATAGAACCTACTTACCTACTTAAATGAGGTAACACATGTCAAGTGTCTGGTGCATAACAAGCTCTCAATACATGCTGATTATTATTTTTATATAGATATTTAATTCTTTCCTGTTAGCATAAGGAATGAAGGGGATCCAAATAAAAATACACATCAGAAAGTGAAACTGTCCATCAAGTTTAGATTTTAAACTCATTAATCCAAGAAAAATAAGCAAAGAACAACTTTGATGAGAACGAAATAATAAATAGGACTAGTTCAGTTTGGGGGGTTTAACTACTTAAACCCCCAAATGTCCTCTTACTGACTGTAATATCAAGAGACTTTTTTTTTTTTTTTTTTTTTTGCTGTACGCGGGCCTCTCACTGATGTGGCCTCTCCCGCTGCAGAGCACAAGCTCCGGACGCGGAGGCTCAGTGGCCATGGCCCACGGGCCCAGCCGCTCCGCAGCATGTGGGATCCTCCCAGACCAGGGCACGAACCTGTGTACCCTGCATCGGCAGGCAGACTCCCAACCACTGCGCCACCAGGGAAGCCCTCAAGAGACTTTTGAAATCCCATCTCTAAAGCTCTATAGATAGTCATATATTTGAATACACTCCACCCCTCCCCATCTCTTTCATCATGATTTAGTTGGTTAGGTGGCTTCATTTGGAGGACAGAGAAGGTCCAGAATAAACACTTCCCCACCCTACCTGGAGAGTCTAGAGCTGTGCTGTCCCCTGTGGGAGCCATAAGTCACATGTGGCTCCTAAGCATTTGAAATGGGGCTAGTCTGAATCCAAATGTGCTGTAAGTGTACACACACACCAGATGTCATAGACTGAGGACCAAAAAAGAATGTAAGGTATCTCATTAATAATTTTCATATTGATTACATGTGGAAATGACGATATTTGGGATTTACTGGGTTAGATAAAAAATGTTGGGCTTCCCTGGTGGCGCAGTGGTTGAGAGTCCGCCTGCTGAGGCAGGGGACACGGGTTTGTGCCCTGGTCCGGGAGGATCCCACATGCCGTGGTGCGGCTGGGCCCGTGAGCCATGGCCGCTGAGCCTGCACGTCTCCGCAACGGGAGAGGCCGCAACAGTGAGAGGCCCGCGTACCGCAAAAAAAAAAAAAAAAAAAAAAAAAACAGTTATTAAAACTAATTTTACCTCTTTTTAACTTTTTTAATGTGGCTACTAAGAAATTTTAAAATATTCATGTTGTGTTTCTATCGTACAGCATTGCTCTAGACAGTGTATGTGACCTGGGAAAGAAGGGTGAGGCGTCTCTCAATCACGTTAATCCATCCTGTGTAGTCTTCTCAAATTCAGCTTTGGCATCAGTTAGCAAAACTCCCTGGTCCCGCTTAAGTATGTGTTCCACACCACCTATCTAGAGGACCATTTGGGGTGGGACCAAGGACCCAAGTACCTGAACCACTAGGGGCACTGGAATCTGTTTTCTCTTAAAGAAAGTTTGAAGACTATTTCAGCAGACAATGAATCAAAGCTGTGAGGAGATGCTCATCCAGAAGCAGGGAAGAGTGGCATTTCTGTATCAAGTGTCAGCCTTTCCAGCTGACTTCTTTAAGGCACATGGAAATAAGAGAAGTAAGAGAAGGAGATGCAGGCCTCACAAACAGCCAAAGAGTTCATTTGAAAGAGGAAGCTCGCCACAAAAGCCACCCAAAATAAAGGCAGCTCCCAGCGGGCTCTGGGAGCTGAAGGAGTTTGAAGTCTTGTGGGTATTTAAAAAACAAGAACAAGCTCACCCTCAATCCCTCCATTCATCCACAGAACAATCAATCATGGCCTTGGCAGCTGGTTGGCCATGCTGGTTCCCTGAGATCCAGAACCAGCTCTGGTATGTTCTAGGCACTGAGCTGAAGAGGGGGCATCAAAACTGTAATCTAGTTTGCTCTCTTCTTGGGGATGGAGGTGGAGGGGTTCTTAATCCATTCCAAAATCTCAAAGCACAGGGAAAAAAAAATCTGGATATGGGAGATGCTCCTAGGGCCAGACCTCTGAAACCTCCTGTTTCAGGGAGAGTCGAATTGAAACCAATGCACGCTGCTTCCACTCACTCCATTCATTCATTCACTCATCTATCGGAGGCTTTCTATAAGGGACGCTTTGTGCTAGGCACAGGTGGCAAAATAAAAATAAACCAGACGTGGAAACAACCCGCAAAAAAGCAATTCCCATCCATCTGGAGAGAGAATAAAAATAGTAGGCCAACCCTACAAGCAAGCAGAGTAATTACTTGATGTGACTTAAAAGGGAAAAGTTGTCTGCCCAGCCAGTCTCGCCTTTTCCTGGCATGGTGCCCATAATCCCATCCTTGGGTGTTTATTTTTTTTTAATAAATTTATTTATTTTATTTATTTATTTTTGGCTGTGTTGGGTCTTCATTGCTACATGGGGGCTTTCTCTAGCCATGGCGAGTGGGGGCTACTCTTCATTGCGGTGCGCATGCTTTCTCATTGTGGTGGTGGCTTCTCTTGCTGTGAAGCACAGGCCCTAGAGCATGTGGGCTTCAGTAGTTGTGGCGCACGGGCTCAGTAGTTGTGGTTGTGGCAGCCGGGCTTAGTTGCTCCGCAGTATGTGGGATCTTCCCAGACCAGGGCTCGAACCCATGTCCCCTGCAGTGGCAGATGGATTCTTAACCACTGCGCCACCAGGGAATTCCCCCTCGGGTATTTATTGAATGCATTCATTCCTTTGGGTTTTCAAGGTTCCATGGTATCGAGATTTTCATAAATTGGCATAAAACAAGGGAGAAGTGATATATGCCAAAGAGCCTCAATGGAGGGAGCAAGTACCTCTAATGCTGTGGGAGGGAAAGGCTTCATGGAGATGGTCATATTTAATTTGGGCCCTGGTTGGGTAGATTTCAGAAGTGAGCCAAGGGGTAAAAGGCCTTCCAGACCCAAAACATAGCCTAAGAACATCTAATTCATTCATCAAATATTTGTAGATTCCCTACTCTGTGCCACTATGATCCTTTCTGCTGGTCCTCGGGGTATACTGAGACCTGAGACAGTCCCCACCTTTAAAGGACTCATATTTGAAAGGTAGGGGAAGGGGGAGAAGGCAGTGACGATGTCGTGAGGCGGAAGAACAGGGGGCACTGTGGGGTTAGATGAGGCACCAACCAGACAGGAGGTCAGGGTTGTCGTCTTAGAAGAGGTGAGGGCTTCCCTGGTGACACAGTGGTTAAGAATCTGCCTGCCAGTGCAGGAGACACGGGTTCGAGCCCTGGTCCGGGAAGATCCCACACGGCACAGAGTAACTAAGCCCGGCTGCCACAACTACTGAGCCTGCGTGCCACAACTACTAAAGCCCACATGCCTAGAGCCCATGCTCCGCAACAAGAGAAGCCACCGTAATGAGAAGCCCGTGCACTGCAAGGAAGAGTAGTCCCCTCTCGCCACAACTAGAGAAAGCCCATGCACAGCAACGAAGACCCAACACAGTCAAAAATAAATAAAATAAAATTATTTTTAAAAAAAGAGGTGATACCCGAGCTGAGTCCCCAATGACCTGTGGGATGAGAGATGTCCCTGCAGAGGTGGCAGCACATATAAAACCTTCGGGAGGTGTGACAGGGCATCATGATTTCAGGGGATCCCATAGTAGGAAGGTAGTTGCAGGGGGACAAATGAGACAGAAAAAGCTAGAGAGGTGGGGCTGTTGCCAATAATAAGAGATATGGAGATTTATCTGGAAGGCAACCAGGCAGCACTGAAAGATTTTTTTTAATAAGTTTATTTGTTTTTTATCTATTTTTATTTTTGGCTGCGTTCGGTCTTCGTTGCTGCGCATGGGCTTTCTCTAGTTGTGGCGAGCGGGGGCTACTCTTGGTTGTGGTGCGCGGGCTTCTCATTGAGGTGGCTTCTCTTTGTTGCGGAGCATAGGCTCTAGGAGTGCAGGCTTCAGTAGTTGTGGTTCGCGGGCTCAGTAGTTGTGGCACGCAGACTCTAGAGCTCAGGCTCAGTAGTTGTGGCACACGGGCTTAGTTGCTCCGCGGCATGTGGGATCTTCCTAGGCCAGGGCTCAAACCCGTGTCCCCTGCATTGGCAGGCGGATTCTTAACCACTGTGCCACCAGGGAAGCCCAACACTTAAAGATTTTAAGCTAGGGGTGAAAATGAAATGGTTGCCTTTTCAGAAAGCTCATTGCAGCAGCAATATGACCACAGATTGGAAAGAGGCTGAGCTGGAGGGCAGGGAACCTGCTAGTAGGTGGCACTGGGGTGAAGATAAAGGGCAGGTTCGGTGATTTCTAAGGAAGTAGAACCTGCAGGACTTGGTGTCTGGCTTGCTGTGGAATTGAGGGAAATGGGAGGGGCCCAGGATAATGCCAGGTTTCTGGCTCCTGGAAATGCCAGCAGCCAGCTCCCCTTGACTACAGAAATATGAAGTCAAGGTCAAGGCCTGAAGGCTGGAGGCCAGCGAAGTCCTAGGACTTTCTACTGTGGGAGAGGAGCATGCCTTACTAAAAATCGTCCAAACTCCCCCATAATATTAGTACAAATCTCTTCCCCTGGGGGAATGGTGACCTAGGCTGGGATTCTCTTATACCCCCTTCCTCTGGTTTTTCCTTTCTCAATGGGCTCTACCTTCCATTAAGGGCCCCTTCCAAATCCCTTCCTGCTAATCTCCACCCTTTCTTTCAGGGCATGTTCTGAATGGGCTTAAAGAAGCAACTCCTCCTGGGTAGTTGCATCTTAAGAGGGGATTCTAGGACACCTCAAAACTTTCACAATAGGGCTTCCCTGGTGGCGCAGTGGTTAAGAATCCACCTGCCAATGCAGGCGACACGGGTTCGAGCCCTGGTCCAGGAAGATCCCACATGCCGCGGAGCAACTAAGCCCATGCACCACAACTACTGAGCCTGAGCTCCAGAGCCCGCGAGCCACAACTCCTGAAGCCCAGGCGCCTGGAGCCCGTGCTCTGCAACAAGAGAAGCCACCGCAGTGGGGAGCCCGCGCACCGAGAAGTAGCCCCCGCTCACCGCAACTAGGGAAAGCCCGCGCACAGCAACAAAGACCCAACGCAGCTAAAAATAAATAAATTAATTTAAAAAAAAAAAAACTTTCACAAGAAAGGGATCAAGACTTCATGAGATATACACACACATACATACACACGCACGCACGCAGAAGCAGTGGCTTGATTAGAATCGCAGGCACCAGGAAAGGCAGCGAATGGGATATTTTTATACAAGAGCTTTCTCCACTCAAATCACAGGGAGTAATCAGTCTACTCTGAGGACTGGCCCTGGCCCCTTTTCTCCCTCACTAATGCCAGACAATCACAAGTGGGCCTCGGTCCTTCCCGATAGAGGCACTGGTTATAGAGCTCTCACCGAGTCTACTTTTTTAAGATAGCTAACTCCTCTCTCTACCTACCAAGCCCAAATTTTCCAAGTTTGCCCTCGGCTCATCCACATGGACACCATATCCGAAATCCTGGCAGCTCTTGCATCCTAAATCAAAGCACCTGGCAAGGTGCTCCTGCAGAGAAGAACAGAATGGAGCAGGGAGGGGGGAAACTTCCTTCCACCATTACCACCACGTGGAGTGACTAGAACCATGTTTGGACCAAGTCACAAATGAACCAATTTCCCTTCAGACTGTATCCACACATAAAGAAATAAACTCACCCCCTCAGCCATCTCCTGGTAAAGAAACTTTCTTTCATCTGCAAAATGGCTGCACCAAGAGCCCCCAAAGAGGGCTTTCCTCGGGGTATTGCTTTACGTGCGGTAACACTCCGAGGCACCTGTCTCCCTCACTCACACCACTGACATGACCTCGGGCTTGTCCTCTGTCATTAGGCAGGACTCATCCAGGAAGAGTGGAAGAGCCAAGCACAGGAGAACATACTAAGTCTGGTTGTTCTGCATATATTTACACCACCATATAAAAATAGGTGTCCAAGCAGGAGAGATGGACAGAAGCCACAGGACCTAAAATGTCCCACACTCTGGCAAAGAAGGGGACAGAGGCTGGCTGAATTGCAGATGTTTTCTACTCTGACGCTCTAGGCGATGAACTCTGGCCTGCATAGCTGCAGAAGGACCTCAACTCCATGTTTATTCTACTCAAGAGGAAAAAGGAAGATGAGAAAACGTTCCTGAAGTCCACAGAGGACCCAGTACATTTAAAATGCATCTAAGCCAACGGGGGCAGCCAGCCTGGGGACAGCTCCTCCCAGGGGGTCCAGAACCCAAATGAAAATAATGATAGAGGGTGAGGGAGGTGGGACTGCTAGAAAAGAAAACAGAATGGAAGCAATTTGTTCCTGTAAAGAGGAGAAGCAAAAATCCAGTGAAAGGGGATTATTAAGGTCTAGACAAGAAATGAAACTTATTTTGGTACCTAGATTCCCAAAGTCACCATATGTTCTCTGTTCTCACCAACCAAAGTTTTTTATCCCTCCACAACAGACAAAACTTTGTATAATTGCCATTTTGTAATAGTTGGGGCTCACTGACAATTCTGAAAAACAGGGCTATTTTCTAAACACAAGTGGGCTCACTCACAACGACTCTGAAAACTATCATGTTTCTAAAATGGCTTTTTATAAAGCTGATATTAAATATTTTAATCATACCCATTTGGTAAGGTATAGGATGTAAACCTATGTGGATTAAATGGATCTCAAGGGACTTCACTGGTGGTGCAGTGGGTAAGACTCTGTGCTTCCGCTGCAGGGGACGGGTTCAATCCCTGGTTGGGGAACTAAGATCCCGCATGTCACATGGCATGGCCAAAAAAAAAGAAAGAAAGGAAAATACGCTTGTATTTTAGAATATCTCATTTTCTGTCTCCCACAAAATGTGGAGGGTAGGTATGGCACCTTTAAATCTCCAGAGCCTGGCCCTAAGCTTAGCCAGGTTAGATGGTTAATACCTGGTAGTTGAAACGATAAATAAAAGCATAAATAACTATAACTAGTAATAGAAATCCCACCCTATTAAAAAACAACTCTATTTCATACACACAAGAATGGCTAGAATCAAAATGTCAAATGACAAGTGTTGACGAGGATATGGAGAAATCAGAACCCTCTTACACTGCTGGTAGGATTGTAAAATAGTCCAGCTGCTTTGGAAAACAGCCTGGCAGTTCTGCAAACAATTAAACATATCATATGACTCAGCAATTCCACTCCTGGGTATAGATCTAAGAGAAGTGAAAACATATGTCCACACAGAAACTTGTACATGAATTTTCATAGCAGCATTATTCATAATAGCCAAAAGGTGGAAACACTCAAATGTCCATCAACAGATGAATGGATAAACAAAAGATGGTATATCCACACAACAGAATATTATTCAGCCATAAAAAAGAATGAAGTACTGATACATACAACAACATGGATGAATCTTGAAAATATTATGCTAAGAGAAAGAAGTCAGCCACAAAAGACTACATTCTATGTGATTCCATTCATATGAAAGTCCAGAATAGGGAAACCCATAGAGACTAAAACTATTATTTATTAGTGATTTACTTAGGACTGGAGAGGGCAGGTGCAGGGGAACAGGAGGGTAATAGCTAAAGGATACAGGATTTCTTCTTGAGGTGAAAATGTTCTAAAGTTGACAGTGGTGATGGTTGCACATATCTGTGAATACAATAAAACCCACTCAATTGTATACTTTAAATGAGTGATTGTACAATATATAAATTTATATCTCAGTAAAGTGTTTTTTGATATCTACTCATAATAATGGCAGAAGCTCACTAACCCAGAAATTTCTATGGCCACTTTCTCCCTGAGAACTGCATCAGACAGTAGAAAACGTCGACTACTGGAGAGAATTCAACCTTCAACTGGATAATTCTATATTCACGTTAGTCTCTTGCTTTATACCAAGTAACACAGAGAGAAATTCCTTGCCAATTCCTTTCAAAAGCTTGAAATATTGAAGCTATAACTATGACCAAACAAATGAGCTCTTTAACAGAGATTCTGAAGGCCGATGGATTTCTGGTCTTTCTATAAAGTCAAATGTAAGTGTTGTGATCTTGCATAATAGCCTCTCTGGGGTGCTTCCTAAAGTGAAATCTCATAAAGTGGGGGCTGAACCAAGAATCTATTTTACTTAATGACCAAAGCTACTCCTATCCCAAGTTTGATTTCTTTTTAATCCTTATTTATACGGGGGGTAGGAGGGCCAATTTCATCAGAATTGGGGTCTATTTTCATTTTCGTAATGTCTTTAGCTAGTGTTTATCATAAATTGTGAATTTTGGTTAAACTCTCCTATGGTAAAACCAAGGAACGTGACAAGGAATGCTATGACTGGATACACTGATGACAACACTGAAGAGTAAGGAGGGAGGTACAGAGGAAAGCATAATCAGAAAACCTCAGAACTAAACCCTGGCTCGACTACTTACACGATATACAATGATTTAACCCGGTACCTCAGTTGATTCATCTGTAAAGTGGGGATATCGATACCAGCTCCTAAGGGTTTCTGGGAAGAACACATGTCATAGCGTAAGTGACGTAAGGAAAAGCACCTGAGAAATACTTCTCCCTTCTCCTTAGGAAGAGGATGAAAGATGGAGTGCTCGTTGGTGCTTAAGAGGTACAAAGAAGGGAAAGAACAGAAGATAAGGGACGGTGGAGTTGGGGGGAGTCTGAGGTAAACGGCATGTGGTCCACTAAATCTGCTGAAGCCAGATAATCCTCGGCCAAAATGGGAGGCAAGACGTGCCTGTGCGCAAGGAAAAAGGGCATTAGACGTAACAGAAAGCAAAATGAGAGGCAAATTGGCCTGTCAGTAAATTCTTTGAGTTTATAAAGCAGTCCGTCCTTTCAAGAATTTCCTTTTGGGATATCTAGGGATTAGTTGTGGATGTGGTGGATGACAATAGGATGTGATTAAACGTAATATCCAGGATGTGTGTACTAGCAAGTTACTGTTAACAGGCATATTTCAAAAGCCTGGATTTTCAGGGAGAAAGCCGTCATGGAAACCAATATCTAGTCAACGTTAGAGTGTCTCCTCTTTTGACACCCCATTAGGAGGAGGATGGAGTTGTGCAACTGTTCTTTACTTAAAAGAATAAAACCGAAGTCTTGAAAAAATGCACGAAGTCCACCCGCCAAAATTTGTTACTGGCAATTGAGCGCCCTCTAGTGTCAGTTAGTGGGGAAGACAGACTTTGAAAGCGGCAAAAGTTGGGAAATCCTACAGGGTCCCAGCCCTGGAAGAAACTGCCAAACTGGCAATGATTACACATACCTCCAAGGCAGAAAAGGGTTGAAAAAGAATCAAGATGATACAAGTGAGTCCTTCTGTCATGAACATCGTAGGTATTCACAAGATGTTTGTTGAATGATTTAATGGCATTAGGTCCATGGCAAACAGTCCTGAATTAATGCCACATCAGGGTATTGACATGTAATGAACATGCCACCTGTCAAATGGATACAGCAATGGAAAACTTGATTGTTCACATTTTAGGATGTATTCTAAGTGATACGGGTGAGTAAGAACCATGGCAGGGTCACCTATTTGAAATTAAGGAACTGCTCCACTGGGTCTACCAAACGTGCATACTGTCAATAAAAGCAAGTCACCTTTTCCTCTATGAGCTTTGGTGAGTCCATCTGCAAAGCTGGGGGAAGTGGGGAACACGGCTTGCCTATGAAGAAAGATTACCCATAATCCCACATACTGTTAAAACAGTAAAACACAGTTAATTTATTTATCACCCATGCTGAGTCAGGTGGGGAAAAAAATGCCCAGTTCCATAGCCAAAGCTGTTTTGGCATCATATCTATGATTCACTGTGAGGGGAAGAAAAACTTCACCACACACACTTACCTCAAATTGCTTGCCAGGCCAGTTTCTTCTGTTGCCAGAAACTTATATTCAGTGGATTTGACAATATATGGAGCAAATATTCCCTGGTTATTCCAGGTTTGCCCAGGAGGATTGCAAGGATTTTTTCTTAAGGAGAAAAAACCCAGCCCCAGCATGCAATGATCCACTTTTATCAGAGCACCTGGATTTCTGGGACAGCCAGCAATACACTGGAACCTGCATTCTCCGTTTTGAGAACTTGGAGAGACAATTCCTATACAACTTCAGGGTGAATATATGATACACACCATATTACTTCCTTCACTTATGAAATCTACAACAACTTCTACTTCTTTCTATGAGAATGCCAAGTTGTATCTACAGCCCTTATTTATGTCCCCTGGATGAATGGTCAATTACCTGAAACTGAATATCCAGCAGAATGGCCTGAGATGCCCTGCCCTGCCTTTTGGAAAAGCCCTACAGGCCGCACCTCCTGAAGGTTGATACTTCCGATAACTGTTCATTTGGCCTAGAAGTCACAGACATTTATGCCTCAGACAGTCTGGAGAGAGGTGCCCAGAGCACAGACTGAGAACTCAAAGGACTGTTCCCAATCTTCTTTCCCGTACCAAGAGAATAAAGGGAGACCAGATGCCTTAAATGCATCAAGGGCAAATGGTACTGCTAGGAAAGAGATACAAATCTGTCCTCCAGACAAAGCCCTTTAGGAGAGATGCCAAAAACAAGCTGGAACTTACTCAACATTTCCAAAAGTAAGGCAGGCAGGTGAACACGGAGAGTAAAAACTGAGGCTACCATTGGTCAGCACATTTGACTGGTTTCTATTTTAATAGAAATGGAATGAGTTGGAGAGGGGCAGAGTCTTCCTGCATTTGCTCTGCACTCACACAATTGTCATTAAGCACCAGGGTGCTTTTAAAATCTGGAAGCCCCGCAGGAGGTTTGCTGGCTCACAGCTAATGCAGGAGGAATGAGGCCTTCTCATCTCCTGCCTTCTTTTCAGGGTTCCTGACCTTCCAATACCAGGAGTGCTCTCCCAGTGAGTGGGTCAAACTAGCTATTTATATTTCAATAAAAAATGTTCCATAAGGAACATGAATATAAAAAAAAATAGCTAATCCAGAACTCGAGGGAGGGTGAAGGAGGTACAAAGAGTTAGTAATGGTATTCTAAGACTCTGCTCTCAGAACTGTAGAGGTCACATAGGTGATGGGACATTATATCTGGATGAAACAAAATACAAAACCCAAGAGCAAAACCCCTTAATTCATCCTTATCGCATGATGTTGTAAAAGGTTCTTTTTTTTTAATTATTAGAAAAAGACACCCTTAAAAAAAAAAAGAAAAAGACACCCTTGACAAAAACTGCTAGATATCCCGCAGACCTATACTTTCTATGTGTCCTATCCCAACTAGAGCATCAGTAACACCTGATTTTATTGAAAACCACATTTAGTTAAGGAAGCCAAAAATATTTTTTATATCCTATTAAATCCCTAAGTGTCATTAGGAGGTGACTATATGTAACCATTGATTTAATTTTGCCACCAAATAGAATTTAATGCCCTCAAGTTCATGGTGTCGGATGAAGTATTATATGCAAAGTAATTCACACAGCATCTCAGAATCTTAAACTACATCAATACAGTATATTATTAGCCATTTCCAAAATAAAAAAACCAAAGTGCACACTGTGCAACCAGACAGTCAAGCCCAACCTACGAGAAAAGATTGATAGTAATAATAGTAATAATAATAAGATCAATACTTATGGCATGCTTCCCAAGTGCAGGCCCTGTTCTAAAGCACTTTATCCATAGGAGCCCATTTAAATCTCTCAACAACTCTTGGCCATACTCTCAGGATGCTCATTTTAAGGGCAGGAAAGATTTCCCTTGTTTTTCTCAGTTTGCGAAAGGATAACTGAGTAAAAGTAAACCCAGGCTAACTACCAGCATTGACTCTTCTCTCAAGTCCAAAACACAAAAGTGAATTTCATTCTCAAATCTAAAATGTGCAATGCTGGGTTTGTAACATCACATAATGCTATTTTCATTAGCCATCTGAAAAGCAGGGAGGAAACATCTCTCTCAGACAAAACTGTACCCCTTCAGAGAACTCCCTGGTGGTCCAGTGGTTAAGATTCCATGCTTCCACTGCAGGGGGCACGGGGTTCGATCCCTGGTCAGGGAACTAAGATCCTGCATGCTGCAGGGTGAGGCCAAAGAAAAGCCCTGTACCCCTTCAAAGCAGCAAGCAACACTGAGCCAGTGATCCCAGCTGCTGGAGAGGCCTCCCAACCTCTTCCTTACACAGTCCTTTACCTCTCATGACCTTCCACGTCCCTGCTGTGTTCTCCCATAAAGAAAAAACAAATACCAAAATATCAAACTTCTACTGAAAGTTTCTAAAAGTTTACAAAAAGCAGCAAATAATTCTGCTGACACAGTGAAACCATCAAAAAGAGGTACTGTAACAAATATATGTGTGACTTTGAACATTTTCCCAACTGCCCCATAATTTGCGATGGAGGCAATACTTCAGAGCAATAGATCTTCGCTTTGTTCTTTCTTTTCCATCCCCTTTTCAAGCTGAGTCCCCTCCAGCCAACTATAAATAAGAATGTGTGTGTTACTGGGTCATACTAGTACTTCCAGTTTGGGGTTTATTTGGGTTTCATTGCTATCTTTATTTTCAAAATGAAAATAACTTCATCTTCTTCCTGGATATAAAAATAATCCATGTCCATTATAAAGAACTGGAACAATATATAAAGAAATAATCATGAAAATAAAAGTCCACTGAAATCTCACCATCCTACCACTAATACTGAGGTGAACTTCCTTTGCTGCATTTACATACACACCTATGTACAGATATTCCCACAATTTTACATGAATGGGATTACATCATACTTGCTGTTTTTATCGTGGGCAACTTTTTCTCTCTTTTCCTCTCTTCCCTCAACATTAACAATCTAGAGTCCACATAGATTTCCTTTTGTTATTATACACACTCACACATACATATTCATATATACCCACATATATAAGGAGGGTTTTTGGTTCTGTTTTTTACCGTAACAGAATAATATTACACTCATTTTGCATCTTGCTTTTCTCACTAACCAGTATCTCATGGAAATCTCTCTCAGACATCTGGCAAGGCTATAATTCATTCCATTTAATGGCCATGTAATATTCTATGGAGTAATATATTTTAATTTTTCAGCCATTCCCTGATTAATGGCCATTCACCATGTTTCCAGTTCTTGGCAGCTACAAACAATGCTGCAATAAACATTCTCGCACACATGTCCTTACAAATTAGCACTTTTATTTTTATGGAATAGATTCCTAGGAGTAGGATTCTGGGGTCAAGGGGAATATGTTTTTTATTTTTGCGGTACGTGGGCCTCTCACTGCGGTGGCTTCTCTTGTTGCAGAGCACGGGCTCTAGGCATGGGAGCTTTAGTAGTTGCAGTGCATGGGCTCAGCAGTTGTGGCTCGCGGGCTCTAGAGCGCAGACTTAGTAGTTGTGGTGTTCGGGCTTAGTTGCTCCGTGGTGTGTGGGATCTTCCCGGACCGGGGCACGAAACCGTGTCCCCTGCATCGGCAAGCAGACTCTCAACCACTGCACCACCAGGGAAGCCCTGTAATTTTCAATTTAATAGATATTGCCAGGTTGCCTTCCAAAAGGGCTGGAACAACTCCAATGTATGAGAGCACACCTCCCCCACACCTCTGCTGGCAACAGGTACCATAGCTCAAGTTTTTGCCAGTTTAATAGATTTACAGCAATATTTCATGATTAATTTGCATTTCTCTTAGTCTGGACCACAGCATGCATTGTACAGCTTGCACACAGTTTGTCGGGGCTTAAATCCAGTCCACAAATGGCTTGCAAAACCAAGCTTCCCTGCTGTGTTCAGTGCAGAGGAAGCTCCCTGACCTTTTCTAGTTTATGGAAAGGTGCTACCAATGGCCTTGTCCTGACCACCAAGAAATTTGAGCATATTTTTATATGGCAGAAGATATTTGCACTTGTTCTGTGAATTTTTTCTTCATATCTGTTGCTCATTTTTCTATTGCATTACTTAGTATTTTTCTTGTCAATTTTTATGAGCTGAAATTTTTGCTAAGATTGACTTTATAGACATTAAGTCTTTGACTTTCATCTACATTACAGATATTATCATTTGCCCATTAACTTAGTTTATGGTACCATTTATAATATAAAAGTTTTTTAAATGTTTTCATCCAATATATTTATCTTTTCTTTATAACTTCTGAATTTCCAGTCTTGGTTAAAGAGATCTCCTTGGTTCTTGGAAAATACATGTAGCATCCTAAATTATCTTATAAAATATTTATTTTATTTTTTACATTTATCTTTTTTTTTCCAACTGGAACTTATTTGTGGATATGAAGTAAAATAGGGGTCCAAATTTACTTTCTTCTGGCAGAATAACCAGCTGAACCAACATTATTTAAACATGTTCATCCTTTATCTACTAAATTCAAATGCCTCTTTATTGTGTATTAACCTCTTATGTGTACCAATTCTGGATTCTCAGTTGCGGTCCACTGTTCTAATAATTCCTATACCAACATCAATCCCTATATCAATAAGTTTTTATATCTGATATTCTTTTTTCCTTCAGTATCTCAGTTATCCTTTGTGTAAAGTTTAAGATTATTTTATCTAATTAAGAAAAAACTTATGGGACTTCCCTGGTGGCACAATGGTTAAGAATCTGCCTGCCAATGCAGGGTACATGGGTTCAAGCTCTGGTCTGGGAAGATCCCAGACACCATGGAGCAACTAAGCCCGAACACCACAACTACTAAGTCTGCGCTCTAGAGCCCGCGAGCCACAACTGCTGAGCCCACGCACTGCAACTACTAAAGCTCCACTGCCTAGAGCCTGTGCTCCGCAACAAGAGAAACCACTGCAATGAGAAGCCCACGCACCGCAACGAAGAGTAGCTCCAGCTCACCACAACTAGAGAAAGCCCACATGTAACAATGAAGACCCAACTCAGCCAAAATAATAATAATAATAATAATAATTTTATAAAAGAAAAAGAAAAAACCTATGAGCACCGTAAGTGGACTTGCATTAAATGTATATACTATTTTGTAGAGAATTGACATTCTAAATATTGTCTTTATATCCAAGAACACGATATGGGTTTGCATTTATTCAGATCTTTGTGGTTTTATACTACTAATGATAATATTTTGTATTTTTCTCTATCTAGGTCCTTCCTGTGTCTTGTTAGATTTATGTCAAAGTATTTCATTATTTTTGTTGCTATTATAAATGCAATAGTTTTTCCATTTTGTTGTTATTATAAATGCAATACTTTTTCCATTTCCACATTTAGTAAAGTTCCTGATCTTTATACTTATTTAAAATCTATCCACACTACCAAATTATCTTTTTTTAACTAGAGTCTCACAGTTTTTCTAAGTATTTAATCATACCATCAAGAACAAAAAGATAACTTTTCTCTTGTTTTCCAATTTGCTAGTCAAATTATAATGGTGATTTTAATGGAAATTATTTTCATGTTTCACCATGAAGGACAATATTTGCTGTTAGTTTTTGGTAAATAGCTTTCAACATATTTAAGTTGTTTCATTCTATTACTATTAGAGTTTTATTAGGAATGAGATACATTTTATCAAATGCATTTTTAGCAGCTATTGATATGATCGTATGGTTTTTCTCCATTATTTAAATCATGGATTTTATTGAAAAGTGTCCTGATATTGAATCACCTTAACAAAGCCCTCCCAATCCTGGTTATATCAGGAGAGTTCTGTTGTTGTTGTTTGTTCTTGTTGTTTTGTCTGTGTGTGTGTGAGAGAGAGAGACAGAAAGAGAGAGAGAGAGATTTCTAGGTTCTTTTTGCTAGATTCTATTTGCTGATATTTTATTTAAAATTTCTGCAAATACATATTCATTAGTGAGATGGGCCTATAATTCTACTTTTGTACTACCTTTATCAAGTTTTGGTTGTAAAATTATACTGGCTTTGTAAAACAAATTGGAGGATTTTACCTTTTTTCTGTAGCCTGGAAGATTTTAAATAACTTTAGAATCATCCATTATTTAAAGGTTAGGTAATATTCAGCTTTGACTCTACCAGGTCCCCTTTTTTAAAAACTAGATTTTTAAAATAGTAGATTTTGAATCATCTTTCTGATTTCTCCTATGATAAGTAATCTATTCTGGTTTTTCATTTCTTCTTGGGTCAAATTTGATTGTTTGTATTTTGATAGGAAATAATCCTTTTCTCTAAGACTTCAAATTTGCTGCATAGAGTTGTATGTCACAGTCTCTCAAAATTGTTTTGATCTTTCTGTTTTGTACTATAGTTATGTCTCCCTTCTCATTCCTAAACTAGTTTCTTTTTGTTCTTCCTCTTTTTCCTTTCAATCCCCTCAAGCCAAATGAATATAAGAAATGGATGCATTATGAGCCATATTCAATACCGTGTTTTCCTAAAAATAAATTATAAGTGCATATGGTATGAAATTTAAAAGATGAAAAGGATACACAGTGAAAAATAATTCTTTCTACTCCTGTCCCCCAGCCACCCAGTACCCTCCTAAGACACAACCACTATGGAGTATTCTTTTTCTCACTTCCTGAGGTAAATGCTTATCCCATTAATTTTCAGTCTTTCTTCATTTTTAACATATGCATTTAAGTATATAACTTCCTCTAAGAACTGCTTTAGCTGTATCCTAGGGTTTTAATACGTTGGGTTTTTTAATTATTAATTCAATTTTTTACCTAATGTCCATTGTGATTTCTTCTTTGAATCATGGGTTATGTAGAAATGGATTTCTTAAGGCGTAGATATATTACTTTTCTCAGTTAGTCACTCCCTCCTAAACTGTAGTAGGATAATAAATGCCCATTCACCTTGGATTTGACCATGCGGCTTTCTTGGGCCCGTGGACTGTTATAGGTATGCTATATTGGAGCAGAGCTTTTACCTTAAACTGTGTGGTTTGGCTAGGCCTTTTGCACTCCAGTGCCTTCTGCCACAAGAATGGCATGTCCCACTTAGAGGCTGCTCCTTCAGCCTGGATACCAGAATAAAGAGACACAGAAAGCAGACCTAAAGCTAGCCCATAGCTCAGATGGGGCAGAGCTGCAACAGCGAAAATATTAACATGAATGGAAAACAAATGTGTTGTAAGTCAAGGAGAGTCTGAGGTTGTTTATTTGCAGGATAACCTAACTAAAGACACCTAATACGATTTGCATACACAAGGGTATTTATTTTCTAGTTATCTTTTTGTTATTGATTTATGGTATAATTGCATTGTGTTCACAAAATGCACACTATTATTTCAATCATTTCAAGTCTGTCAGAGACTGCTTTATAGCCCACGATATCTCCAAGTTTAGTAAATACTACTTGGTCTTGAAAAGAGTATGTATTCTGCAGTTATTGGATGCAGTATTGTGCATACTGATATGTCCATTAAATTAGGTTTGCTCATCATGTTGTTCAAATCTTTTATGTGTTTCCTGACTTTTGTCTGCTTGTCCTATGAATTATTGAGAGACATACATTAAAATAGCCCATTATTATGGATTTGCCAGTTTCTCCTTGTTAGTTCTATCAATTTTTGTTTTATATAATTTTATATGTTCAAAGGTGGATTTATTATCTCACCCTAGTAAATTGAACCTGTAATCATCATGAAGTGACCATTTTATTTCTAGTTATGCTTTTTGCCTTAAAATAAATCTATTTTGTTCAGTACTTACACAGCCATACAACTGTCTCTTCTATTTAACATGGTATATTTTCACTCTCCTTTGATTCTCAGATTTTTTGTATCCTTATGTTTTAGATGTGTCTCTTGTAAATAGTGGACATTTAGGTTTTGTTTTGTTTTTTATCCAGTACGATAATTTTTGTCTTTTAACTGAAGCACTTAGTCCACATACAGTTAATGTAAATTCTGATATATTTGAATTAAAGTCTATTACATTATCATGTGCTTGCTTCTTGTTTCATATGTTTTATGTTCCTTTTTCTCTCCTTTTTGCCTTCTTCTGGATTGACTGAGCATTTTTTTATCATTTTATTTTCTTACACACTTTGAAGCTCTATATTATTTTTTTATTCTTTTACTTTTACATTAAAAATTAAATATTACATTACAATATTACATTACATATAAATTAATTTATTAAATATAAATTAAATATTACATTACAATATTACAATATGTACATTAAAAATTATAATACATATCCATGACTTATCAAAATCTAATGAAATCAGTTTATCTAACCTTCCTCCCCCAAAATTCAATAAAATTTTTAGAACATTTAACTCCACATATCTCCCTCTAATTTATGTTACTATTGTCATCTATTTTACTTTGAAATTCTACAGTCTATATTCTCCTAGATTACCCACTTATTTATCCCTTTCTTTGCTCTTTATTCCTTAATGTATTTCTAACCTTTCACCTGAGATCTTTTTCATCCTACCTGAAAAAAAAAAAAAAAAAACGTGCTTTAGAATTTTGTTTAGTGGGTTTGCTGATAGCAAACTCTCAGTTTTTGTTTGGCCAATAAAATATCTTTATTTTCCCTTCACTTTTTGTCTAGATAATTTTGTAACTTAGAAATAATTTTAAATGCAAAGAAATTTGTAAAACTAGGACAAAGAAAGGACCTCTTGTTTTCCTGCCCATTTGCAAATAAGTTGCCAACAGGAAGCCCCATCATACTTAAACACTTTGTGGTATATTTCTTATAAACAAGGACATTCCAAATACTTAACCAAAATAAAACATAAACATCACCTTAATCAAGAAGTGAAAATTAACGTCATCCATAATGGGACCAACCAAAATCACATGCCACCTGATAGGATGCAATGAGAAGAATGCCATGTCACTTCTCTGATTTTCCTGTTGAACATGCAGTCTGAATCCAATCATGGAAAATATTAGACAAACCCAAACTGAGGGCCCAAACTGAGGGACATTCTACAAATTAACTGGACCATAATCTTCAAAAGTGTCAAGGTTATGAAAATTTAAAAATAACAAATAAACAATAACAAAAAAACAAACAACCCAATCCAAAAATGGGCAGAAGACCTAAATAGACATTTCTCCAAAGAAGATATACAGACTGCCAACAAACACATGAAAGAATGCTCAACATCATTAATCATTAGAGAAATGCAAGTCAAAACTACAATGAGATATCATCTCACACCAGTCAGAATGGCCATCATCAAAAAATCTAGAAACAATAAATGCTGGAGACGGTGTGGAGAAAAGAGAACACTCTTGCACTGCTGGTGGGAATGTGAATTGGTACAGCCACTATGGAGAACAGTATGGAGGTTCCTTAAAAAGCTACAAATAGAACTACCATATGACCCAGCAATCCCACTACTGGGCATATACCCTGAGAAAACCATAATTCAAAAAGAGTCATGTACCAAAATGTTCATTGCAGCTCTATTTACAATAGCCAGGACATGGAAACAACCTAAGTGTCCATCATTGGATGAATGGATAAAGAAGATGTGGCACATATATACAATGGAATATTACTCAGCCATAAAAAGAAACGAAATTGAGCTATTTGTAACGAGGTGGATGGACCTAGAGTCTGTCATACAGAGTGAAGTAAGTCAGAAAGAGAAAGACAAATACCGTATGCTAACTCATATATATGGAATTTAAGAGAGACAAAAAAATGTCATGAAGAACGTAGGGGTAAGACAGGAATAAAGACACAGACCTACTAGAGAATGGACTTGAGGATATGGGGAGGGGGAAAGGTAAGTTGTGACAAAGCGAGAGAGAGACATGGACATATATACACTACCAAATGTAAGGTAGATAGCTAGTGGGAAGCAGCCGCATAGCACAGGGAGATTAGCTTGGTGCTTTGTGACCACCTGGAGAGGTGGGATAGGGAGGGTGGGAGGGAGGGAGACGCAAGAGGGAGGAGATATGGGAACATATGTATAACTGATTCACTTTGTTATAGAGCAGAAACTAACACACCATTGTAAAGCAATTATACTCTAATAAAGATGTAAAAAAAAAAATCAGAAAATTAACATTACACATTATCACTATCTAATATAGAGACCCATTCAAGTTTTGCTAATTGTTTCAATAATATCTTCTAGGGGTTTCCCTGGTGGCGCAGTGGTTGAGAGTCCGCCTGCCGATGCAGGGGACACAGGTTCGTGCCCCGGTCCGGGAAGATCCCACATGCTGCGGAGCGGCTAGGCCCGTGAGCCATGGCCGCTGAGCCTGCGCGTCCGGAGCCTGTGCTCCGCAACGGGAGAGGCCACAACAGTGAGAGGCCCACGTACCGCAAAAAAAAAAAAATAAATATATATATATATATATATATATATATATATATATATCCTCTAGAAAACTAAAAGATCCAATTCAGGTAACACGTTGCATAAAACTGTCGTCTCTTTAGTCCCCTTCAACCTGGAATAGTTCCTCAGACTTCCCTTGTCTTTCATGACCTTGAAACTTTTTAAGATTACAGGACAGTTATTTTGTAGAATGTCCCTCAACATGGGTTTATCTGGTGTTTTTTCATGATTAGTTTCAAGTTATGTGTCTTGGGCAGGAATACCACAAAAGTGATGCTGTGTTCTTCTCACTGCATATTTATTTATTTATTTGTTTGTTTGTTTATTTATTTTGGCTGTGCCAGGTCTTAGTTGCAGCACACAGGATCTTTGTTGTGGCATGCAGGATTTTTAGTTGTGGCAATGCAGGATCTTTCAGTTGCTGCACGCGGGCTTCTTAGTTGCAGCATGCGTGCGGGATCTAGCTCCCCAACCAGGGATCAAACTCGGGCTTCCTACATTGAGAGCGCAGTCTTACCCACTGGACCACCAGGGAAGTCCCCTTCTCACTCCATATTATCAGATGGTACCCAGTCCAGATTTGTGTCATTACAGGTGATATTAACTTTGGTCACTTGATTAAGGTGGTATCTGCCAGGTTTCTCCACTGTATAAATTACCCTTTCCCACTATGTAATTAACAAGTATTTTTTTAGGCAGTATCTTGAAATTATGTATATATCCTTACCTCACCAAATTTTTACCCTCTAAAATGCAAATCAAAACTACACTGAGTATCACCTCACTCTGGTCAGAATGGCCATCATCAAAAAGTCTACAAATAATAAATGCTGGAGAAAGTGTGGAGGAAAAGGAACCCTTCTACACTGTCAGTGGGAATGTAAATTGGTGCAGCCACTATGGGAAACAGTATGGAGGTTCCTTAAAACACTAAAAATAGAGGTACCATATGATCCAGCCATCCCATTCCTGGGCATATACCCAGAGAAAACTATAATTCGAAAAGATACATGCACCTCAATGTTGATTGCAGCACTATTTACAATAGCCGAGACATGGAAGCAACCTAAACGTCCATCCACAAATGAATGGATAAAGAAGATGTGGTATATATACACAATGGAATATTGCTCAGCCATAAAAAAGAATTAAATAATGCCATTTGCAGCAACATGGATGGATCTAGAGATTATCATACGAAGTGAAGTAAGCCAGACAGAGAAAGATAAATATATGATATCGCTTATATGTGGAATCTAAAAATAAAAAATAAAAAGATACAAATGAACTTATTGACAAAACAGAAATAGACCCACAGACATAGAAATCAAACTTATGGTTACCAAAGAGGAAAGGGGGAGGGAAGGATAAATTAGGAGTTTGGGATTTACATATATACACTACTATATATAAAATAGATAATCAACAAGGACCTACTGTATAGCATAGGGAACTGTATTTTGTAATAACCTATAAGGGAAAAGAATCTGAAAAAGAATATATATATATATATATATTCACTTTGCTGCATACCTGAAACTAACACAACATTGTAAATCAACTATACTTCAATTAAAAAAAAAACTTTTACCCTCTAGCTTCAGCATCCATTGATGTTTCTTTGCTGAATTATTTCTATATGGTGGACAAACAGTGATTTTCTAACCCCACCATCCCTTCTCCATTTGTTGGCATTCTACTGTTAGAAAAAGTTTTCTCCTCTCTTCACTTATTTATTCATTTAGTTATATCAGTATGGACTCAATGATTCCTACTTACTCAATGGTTTAGAATCCATTACTACCATCATTCATTTTGATGCTCAAATTGCCCCAGATTTAACCAGTAGGAGTCCCTTCAAACTGGATATTCCAGATTCATCTTAGACTTTCTCTGCCCTAACCCTGGAATCAGGCATTTCTTAAAAAAAAAAAAAAAAAAAAAAAAGAAAGGAAGACAGAAAGAGAAAGAAAAACAGATTCCTTTTACTAGAAAATAGTGTTTAGGAACCAAGGTCTGAACACTAAGGGGGCTTATTGCTATTAGGGTGTTGCTGTTCCTAGGCCCTCTCAGTGGCCAGGGATATGGAATATATGCATATGTGTACACACACACATTTACATCTGTATTTGTTTTTCTATATATCTGTACATACTGAAAACAATGATTTTACTTTAGTACCTCAATTCCAATGTAGTTTTCTATCTTTCTATATTTATAGCTCCCTTCTCCAACAGTAAGAACCCTCTCTCCCATTATTCTCAATATATTTGTTTATTGAATCGTGTTATTGTTTATTGAATCATATTATCAGCCGAATTGCGTCCTCCCCCCACCCAGTTTATATGTTGAAGCCTCAACCACACTCCTGTACCTCAGAATGTGACTCTATTTGGAGATAGGGCCATTAAAGAGGTGATTAAATTTAAATGAGGCCCTAATTTTAATTTTAGGGTGGGCCCTAATCCAATATGACTGGGGTCCTTATTAGAAGAGGAAATCTGAGAGACACAGAGAGATTCCAAGAATGCATGTAGAGAGGAAAGAACATGTGAGGACAGTGAGAGGGTGGCCATCTGCAAGCCAAGGAGAGAGGCCTCAGGAGAAACCAATCCTGCCAACACCATGATCTTGGACATCCAGCCTTCATAACCATGAGGAAATAAATTTCTGATGTTTAAAGCTACCCAGTCTGTTGTGTTTTGTTATGGCAGTCCAGGCAATTTAACACAGATCAATTCCTGCCCTCCTTCCTTACCCTCCCACTCCTGCCCCAGTTTGTAACCAGTCTCCCATCACCGCCCCACCCATTCTCCCCAGCCCGCCCCTTGGCTGAGTATATATATTTACCCCATTCAGGCTCTAATATCACACACTGGGCTAACCTTGCTGCTACTAACATCACTAATATCCCCCCACCTTGTATAAGCCCTTCTTGTCCCACTCAGGATCTGACAGCCCCATCACATGGCTACTTATCTTGCTTAGCCTTACTTAATGACTTTTGGACTAAATCTCACCTTCATTCTTACAGGGTATTTTTCACCTTTTCCAGGACAGCTTTCTCTAGTAGCAATGCCAACTAGGAAAACAGGTGAGGCTGCAATGATATGTCCAATTTATTACCTGTATTGCCTAGACCTGAGTCAGCAGGACAGTCCTGCAGAAATCAAAAAATTCTCAAACACACAGACCTGATTTTGGTATTTATAAGATATGAGTCTCTCCTCCTTCTGCTTCCTCTTGACTCCACCCATGTTCCTGCCTGGTACCTCACTCAGGGAAGTGTGACAGTCCTGGTTCCCTCCACTCTCATATTATCATTGGGGTACCAGGACGTTTCTTCCCTCCTAGTGATGCCAATTGATGCCAAGGAAATCTGAATCTTTCTTCATTTTCCTTGAACTCTGGGTTCTACTTTTTTTTGGCAGAGGCCTCTTTTCCTTAATATTTTTTTTTAGTTATATCTCCTCATTTCTAAAACATTATTAGACCTTTTTTTAAATATCTTTATTGGAGTATAATTGCTTTACAATGTTGTTAGTTTCTGCTGCACAACAAAGTGAATCAGCTATATGTATACACACATCCCCATATCTCCTCCCTCTTGAGCCTCCCTCCCACCCTTCCTATCCCACCCCTCTAGGTCATCACAAAATATCTCCCTGTGCTATGCAGCAGCCTCCCACTAGCCATCCATTTTACATTTGGTAGCATATATATGTCAATGCTACTCTCTCACTTCGTCCCAGCTTCCCCTTCCCCCACCAACCGTGTCCTCAAGTCCGTTCTCTATGTCTGCGTCTTTATTCCTGACTTGCCACTAAGTTCATCAGTACCGTTTTTTTAGATTCCATATATGTGCGTTATCATACAGTGTTTGATTCTGACTTACTTCACTCTGTATGACAGACTCTAGGTCCATCCACCTCATTATAAATAACTCAATTTCATTCCTTTTTATGGCTGAGTAATACTCCATTGTATATATGTGCCACATCTTCTTTGTCCATTCATCTGTCGATGGACATTTAGGTTGCTTCCACGTCCTGGCTATTGTAAACAGTGCTGCAACGAACATTGTGGTACATGTCTCTTTTTGAATTATGGTTTTCTCAGGGAATATGCCCAGTAGTGGGATTGCTGGGTCATATCATAGTTCTATTTTTAGTGTTTTAAGGAACCTCCATACTACTCTCCATAGTGGCTGTATCAATTTACATTCCTACCAACAGTGCAGGAGGGTTCAAGACAGTATGGTACTGGCACAAAAACAGAAAGATAGATCAATGGAACAGGATAGAAAGCCCAGAGATAAACCCACGCACATATGGTCACCTTATCTTTGACAAAGGAGGCAAGAATATACGATGGAGAAAAGACAGCCTCTTCAATAAGTGGTGCTTGGAAAACTGGACAGCTACATGTAAAAGAATGAATTTAGAACACTTCCTAACACCATACACAAAAATAAACTCAAAATGGATTAAAGACCTAAATGTGAGGCCAGAAACTATCAAACTCTTAGAGGAAAACATAGGCAGAACACTCTATGACATAAATCACAGCAAGATCCTTTTTGACCCACCTCCTAGAGAAATGGATATAAAAACAAAAATTAACAAATGGGATCTAATGAAACTTCAGAGCTTTTGCACAGCAAAGGAAACCATAAACAAGACGAAAAGCCATCACCCAGAATGGGAGAAAATATTTGCAAATGAAGCAACTGACAAAGGATTAATCTCCAAAATATACAAGCAGCTTATGCAGCTCAATATCAAAAAAACAAAAAACCCAATCCAAAAATGGGTGGAAGACCTAAACAGACATTTCTCCAAAGTAGACATACAGATTGCCAACAAACACATGAAAAGATGCTCAACATCACTAATCATTAGAGAAATGCAAATCAAAACCACAATGAGGCATCACCTCACACCAGTCAGAATGGCCATCATCAAAAAATCTACAAACAACAGATGCTGGAGAGGGTGTGGAGAAAAGGGAACCTTCCTGCACCGTTAGACCTTTTATTTTTAACTTTACTGCTCATGTGAGTAGGCACGAGGCTGCAGAGATTTGTGTCAAGGAGTACAATCAGATGTGCAGAGAGAAGCAGAGATGAAAGTTTTCACATAGCTCTCAAAAGGCAGAGAGAAAATCACCTGGGTTCCTGATACTCCAGTTCTTAACTCCAGTGCCGCCGCCTCTTTGATACCACGACAAATCCCAAAATCCTTCTGCTAAATTCTACTTTGGCTTGTGCTAACCTGACAGGTTTTCTGGTACTTTGCACAAAGAGGAGTGACTAGGATATCCATCTATCTGCAAATCTCAGTCCATCTAGCCAAAAACAAACTGATCTAAAATCAGCACCTACAAATGCTTGGTGATGGATTGTCCAGCCTGCCTTAAGCAAATTCTGAGAAGCACCTATTCCTGTAGCAATCTCATGTTCGTATAAATTCAGTGTTCTCTGACAACCAGCTGGCCACGCACAATCCCAGTGTATTTGCAGAGGCTGGTTTGGTCATAATTCAGGGACCAGTGGATTTGGTCACATTTATTCTGTGCATATTGCACTGTGATGGGCCCTATTCATTCTGAAGATCTCCCCTACAGCTCAGCACCTACAATGCATATTTACTGAGCACCAGAGAATGTAGGCTTCCCCCAGAGAACGCAAACTCTGACAAGGAAACCAACTCAGAGTTCGTTCCTTAATGTGGAACTACTCAAACTTTTACCCTCTTATGAAGTGTCCTTTCAATTGCATTGTCATATTACCTTAACCTATTCAACATTTCAGAAACCTGAAAAATGACTCTAAATCATAGACCTCAAATCCTTTATCTCACCCATTTTTATTCCTCTTAGAATTTATACCCTGACTTCACAAGTCTAAGAATGATTGGTCTGGCTACTTGCACTGCATGATCTTCTGGGGGCAGAAAGCCCCATCTGTGCCTCTGACACCTCCCCTGTCAATCAACAGAACTCTATCAGGGCTTCCCTAATGGCTCCTGCAGCAGTGGGCAATGCGGCCGCTCATTACTAGTGGTACTATCACCATGGGGCTAGTGTGAACAAATGTTTATTTGGCTCCAGTAAATGAGCCAACCCCACCATTAGACACTGTCCACAAAGGTGCAGTGAGAGGAAGCCATTTATAGAAAGAGAAGCTTATTTTGCTGAAGCCTGTAAAATGAAGTGGTTAAAGCTTCTGCAGCAAAACCCACCACGGCTGACAGCCTCATTTGGAGGAGCGGCCTCTTCAGAGGAGAGGGAGGGAAATCACACCCATGCTTCAAAATGAGAAGACAGATGCCTGGGAAGAAATCTCCCTCTGTGATTCTCCTTTACCTTTCCTGCTCTCTCAAGAGGGTACAGCCATGCTGCTGGGATGCCCACTGTGTGGGACAAGGTTACAATGCAGCTTTGGGGGTGCTGTTCCACTGAGTTCTCAAGTGCTCACGGTGGGTCAGGCACTGTTCTAAGTGCTTTGCATAATCCACGTGTACTTAATTCTCATGTGGAAGGGGATACCCTTAGTATCCTCATTTTTCATTTGGGGAAATAGGCTCAGAGAAGTCAAGAAACATGCCCAAGGTCCCACAGCTAAACTGTGAGGGAACAGGAATTTGAAAACAGGCCGACTGGCTCCACAGCACACAGTCTTAAACTCTAGACTGTATTTCAGATGATGGTTAACAATAATAAGCAACATTATTTATAAAGTGTCTTCCTTCCAATAAACAAAACACCTTCAAATATGTTGTCTTGTTTATCCATAGTGTAGTATTTCTCTAATCTGGAAAAGTGGGGTCACAATACCTCAAATTACCTCCTTTTATGCTTAACAAAGGACTAGGTAGTGAAATCTGGGACAAAACAAGGAAGAAATTAATCTTGTGAGAGCATGTAGCTTCTGAGAGCTGGGGAGGGCACACTATTTGTGGCTGAAGAGCTTCCTTACTTCAGCCTTCTTGGTTTACCTGACTGTCTACGTATATAATTCCGGAAAACACAACAGATTCCTCTCCTGGGCTCAGGAACAACATTCTCACCAGATTTTTTAAAAGCCTCCCCAGGCGCAAGTACATATGGGTTTCTTGATGAATTCAGTTCCGCTTCAAGTCCTTCTATAGTTTCCTAAACCTAAACTGAAGCCGAATTCGTCCCTATTCCCTTCCTCGTATCCCCTAAAGGCAATCCTCCTATCAGGGTTAAACAGAAATTCAGATGCAGGGGAAACCAGGGAGGCAGTAAGATTTGGAACAATTACATGCCTGAATTTTTTTTTTCTACTCTTATTCTGCAGGATATTTTTTTCCTCCTCTCAGTCTATAGCTTTTTACTTCTATAAAGCTGTTGACACTGATAAAGCCAGTCACAGGAAACAATGCACATCTTTTCAATGTCCTTCAGTCTTGCTGAGGAAATGAATGATGCTTCTGGAAGCTACAGCAAGGTACTCTTCCTGCAAGCCCCTTCTCACTCTCCAATCTAGATGGGAAGACCCCGCAGTCTTGCAAATGTCTAACAGAGGCAGAAAAAAGTTTTTAAAATTATTTGAAGAATCCTCCAAATGGTACAATTCTTGGCATTAAGAAGACAAGGTAATAAAAGAAAAAGGAGGCTCCTACAATGGGTTGCATATCCAAGAAAGGGCTCTGTTGACTCCTAATGGCTGAGAACCCTCCCTAGGCGGGGCAGGGATTGAAGAAATGCACAACTGAGGACAAATTCTGATGAAGGAAATACTGTCTGTATCATAAAGAGGCCAAAAAATCGCATTTCTTGGCTAATCTGCATGCCTGGGGGGTAGAGTCACAACAGTGTGCATATCACCCCCTTGAAAGCACAACTCAAGCTTCTTAGGCCTCAGGTCAGGAGCAGGAGAATCCATTCTGCACACAATTCCAGAAAGACAAGCCTGGCTAATGTTTTCCTTTTTCAACTGATCAAATTGAGTTTTTGAAAATCATATTGTAGAAGAATATGTATTAACCTGAAAAACGATTCACAATAATTGTTTAAACAAAGAGTCATGGGCTTCCCTGGTGGCGCAGTGGTTGAGAGTCCACCTGCCGATGCAGGGGACACGGGTTTGTGCCCCGGTCCAGGAAGCACAGCGGCTGGGCCCGTGAGCCATGGCCGTTGAGCCTGCGCATCCGGAGCCTGTGCTCCACAATGGGAGAGGCCACAACAATCAGAGGCCCGCGTACCGCAAAAAGAAAAAAAAAAGTCATTTCCTCCAAGAGCCCTTTCCTAAAATAGAATCCAACTCGTTGGTTCAAAAGAATTTAATGAAGGTACTCTTAACAAAGGTGTAAGCAGAATACGGTATTTGTTTTTCTCTTTCTGACTTACTTCACTCTGTATGACAGACTCTAGGTCCATCCACCTCACTACAAATAACTCAATTTCGTTTCTATTCATGGCTGAGTAATATTCCATTGTATATATGTGCCACATCTTCTTTATCCATTCATCTGTTGATGGACACTTAGGTTGCTTCCATGTCCTGGCTATTGTAAATAGAGCTGCAATGAATATTTTGGTACATGACTCTTTTTGAATTATGGTTTTCTCAGGGTATATGCCCAGTAGTGGGATTGCTGGCTTGTATGGTAGTTCTATTTTTAGTTTTTTAAGGGAGCTCCATACTGGAATCTAAAAAAAAAAAAAAAAAAGGTCATGAAGAACCTACGGGCAAGACGGGAATAAAGACACAGACCTACTAGAGGATAGACTTGAGGTTACGGGGAGGGGGAAGGGTAAGCTGGGACAAAGTGAGAGAGTGGCATGGACATATATACACTACCAAACGTAAAATAGATAGCTAGTGGGAAGCAGCCGCATAGCACAGGGAGATCAGCTCGGTGCTTTGTGGCCACCTGGAGGGGTGGGATTGGGAGGGTGGGAGGGAGGGAAACGCAGGATGGAGGAGGTGTGGGGACATGTATAACTGATTCATTTTGTTATAAAGCAGAAACTAACACACCATTGTAAAGCAATTATACTCCAATAAAGATGTTAAAAAAAAAAAGGTGTAAGCAGAATAAAAAGAGACAAGGCCATTGGGGCACCCACGAGCTAGCAACAGTGGGAACCTATTACCACTAGGAGCCTTGAAGGGACAAGGGGAGGAAATGGAATTTTTGGAGCCTGATGAGAGCTGGAGCCAGAGGAGGCGCCGCAAGCAGATAATACATCCCAAGTCAGGCAAGGGATTCCCTCTCCTCCCACTCACCAATCTCCTGCTTGTTGAACTCAATCAGAAAGCAGGCTGCAGAGGAGCCAACATAATACATTTTGTAGATATGCAGAGAGCAGGGCAAAGAAGGATGGGGGGGTACATAAAGAGAATAATCAACATCACCAACCCACAGTAGCACCCCAGTCACTTCTTATCACATTATCTTGTTTCTTTTAATTGCACTTATCATTACCTCATTTTAATTTCTTTTTTCCCCTCCCCCCCACCATTAGACTGTAAGCTCCTTGAAATTAAGGATTTTGTCTCTCCAAAACTATATTCTCACATGGAGTGCTGGAGCCCAGGAGGAGTGAGGAAGGCATCCTCTTTGTCGGGGGTGGAGAGTATGTCCCAGCACAGGTTCCCAGAATCTGTGTGGGGTTAGGAGGGCATCTGCATTGGGGAGGGAGTAGTGGCAGAGATGCCTCTATGTATGGCCACATACAGAGGGACTGTTCAAATAAGTAAATAAAAAAAGATAATGGGAACTTCACTGTTGGAGAAAGGAGATACAAATATAGAAAGGGAAAAAACTTGAATGAGCCCTGTGGTGATGGATTACAATTGGAAGTATTGGTGTGAACTCATGGTTTTCAAGATAGATAGATAGATAAATGTAGATGTAAATGCATATGCATGTTTGTGTTGTGTGTGGGAGTGTGTGGGTATATATTCCCAACTGCAACCCTGAGTTCCAGTATCCTTGGAATAGGGATACCCTAATAGCAATGAGTACACTTGGCACTCAAATCTTGGCTCCTAAATACCAATTTCCACTAAATGGGACTTGGACTCCTTAGAGAAATGACTTATTCCAGGCCTGGGCAGGAAAAGTACAAGATGAGCCTGGAACATCTTTTGCCAGAAAAGAATGATCAAAGAATGATGAGAACATGTCAAAAGAACACAGAAGTAGGTAGGAAGAGCTTCTACTAGCAAAACTGGGACTACTTGAGCATCAAAATAAATGATAAGCATGAATTTGACCCACTGAATAACAGAGGAAACCATAAGCCCATAAATTAATTGAATGTTTGATAAAGAGTAGGATATTTACATAGACTTACAAATACTAGCCAAATTACAAAAAGATAAAGAGTGATATTGGGGCTTCCCTGGCGGCGCAGTGGTTGAGAGTCCGCCTGCCGATGCAGGGGACACGGGTTTGTGCCCTGGTCCAGGAAGATCCCACATGCCGCGGATCGCCTGGGCCCATGAGCCATGGCCGCTGAGCCTGCGCGTCCGGAGCCTGTGCTCCGCAACGGGAGAGGCCATAACAGTGAGAGGCCCGCGTACCGCAAAAAAAAAAAAAAAAAAGTGATATTATACCATGGTTATATGAGATGTTACCACTGGGGAAGTTATATGAAAGGTACAGGGACCTCTCTGCACTATTTTTGCAACTTCCTGTGAGTCTTTAATTATTTCAATTTTTCTTTTAACTTTTATTTTTTAAATTAAAAAAACAGAGTAACTTCACATTGCAGAAGCCTGGCTGACATCACCTTAATCAAGAAGTGAAAATTAACGTCATCCATAATGGGACCAACCAAAATCACGTGCCACCTGATAGGATGCAATGAGAAGAATGCCATGTCACTTCTCTGATTTTCCTGTTGAACATGCAGTCTGAATCCAATCATGGAAAACATTAGACAAACCCAAACT
Organism: Grampus griseus; assembly: GCF_964374135.1. Classification (NCBI taxonomy): domain Eukaryota; kingdom Metazoa; phylum Chordata; class Mammalia; order Artiodactyla; family Delphinidae; genus Grampus; species Grampus griseus. The sequence goes on along the minus strand of NC_139018.1, from coordinate 29,449,447 downwards.
GAGGGCCCAAACTGAGGGACATTCTACAAATTAACTGGACCGTAATCTTCAAAAGTATCAACGTTATGAAAATTAAAAAAGGACTTAGGAGACATAACTAAATACATGTGATTCTGAATAGATCCTTTTGCCCTTAAGAAAAGTATTGGGACAATGGGTGATACTTGAGTGGGACCAAGGATTAGATGGTAGTGGTCTAAAAATGTTAATTTCCTGATTTTGATGGTTACGTTGAGAATATGTAGGAGAATACCCTTGTTTGCAGAAAATACAACTAAAAGTATTCCAGTGTCAAAGTTCTCTGTACATAGTTGGAATTTTCTATTAGTTTGTGATTGTTTCAAAAAGAATTTTTTTTTAATTATTAAAAAAATACAACTACATCTCTAGCACCTAGAACAGGCACGGCATTCCAAGGGCTCAGTAAATATTTGTTGAAGGAATTAATGAACTATATAAACAACTACAACAAATACATGCTTAATAAAGACATCCAAATATTAACAGTGGTTTTTTGGAGGTATGGATTTATCATAGGTAATTTGCGTATATTTTATGCTTCTCTGTTTCTTAAATTTTCTGAATCAAGCATGTTTTTATTAATTGTTAAATTGGTCAGGCTGCTAACTAGCTAAGAATAATATTTTAGAAGCACCACAGTCTCATCCTTGGGTTTCTGGATTCCGACATTTGATGTTACCAGTTACTTGGACCAGACCCTTGGAAACTGCTTCAGTCCACCCAAGTACCTAGAATACCAATACTATAGGTTAATTATTACTGGGATATATAACTTCCTGGTGTCTAGAATATTCTTGCCCATTACTCAGGGCTCCCTCCTTCCCAGAATCATGTCCTGAGTCATAGAATCGGTCATCAGCAGTTCAGTGAACATGTAATCATAATAAGGGGTTTGGAGAGTTTTGTGGGATGTTTAATTCACGTTAGGGAAAGGACTGGAGAATTACTCCGGATCCAGATTTCCAGTGACCAAGACATTCACATCCCTTGGATAATGGACATGTTGATTATGTTTCTCTTGTATTGATTATATTTTGGATCTGTGTCTCCATGATGGGATTTGACAGATGTCTTAGTTCCTTTAAAAACTCATTTACATGTCACCTCTTAAAATGAACAACTTCTGCAGTTGGTTGCTGTGCATAGTATGCAGATTTAATTAACATTTAAATTTTATATTTTAATAGGTAATATATGCCAATAGTCAAAATTCAAAAGGTACAATGGGGTGAAAAGCTCTCTCTCATCCCTGTCACCTAACCACCCAGGTCCCCTCCCTAGAGGTAGGGAGATACACATACATACACACATATTTTTCACCCTATTTAATTCTTTTTAAATTTTTATTTATTTATGGCTGCGTTGGGTCTTTGTTGCTGCGCGCGGGCTTTCTCTAGTTGCCGCGAGCGGGGGCTACTCTTTGTTGTGGTGTGTGGGCTTCTCATTGCAGTGGCTTCTCTTGTTTCAGAGCACGGGCTCTAGGCACGCGGGCTTCAGTAGCTGTGGTGTGCGGGCTCTAGAGCACAGGCTCAGTAGTTGTGGCACACGAGCTTAATTGCTCTGAGGCATGTGGGACCTTCCCAGACCAGGGCTTGAACCCGTGTCCCCTGCATTGACAGGCAGACTCCCAACCACTGCACCACAAGGGAAGCCCACCCTATGTAATATTTTATGTACTGTTCTTCACCTTCCTTTTTTCACCAAGAATCTATCTTGGAGGTAATTTTACATTGGTATATAAAGAGCCTCCTTTTTTTTTTTAAGTACACAGTATTCCACTGAATGAATGTACCATTACTTTTTTAACTAGTCTCTAACTAATGGACACTAAGATGGCTTCCAAACTTTCGCTATTACACGATGTTCCATGTACCTAAGTTATTTTGCACATAAGCAACTATATTTTTAGGATGAATTCCTAGTAGTGTGATTGCCAGGTCAAAGGTATATGCATTTTTAATTTTGATAAATATTGATATATTGCCAAATTGTCTCCCTTAGAGCTTGTATGAGAGCTTCACTGAATATTAACAAACTTTTGGATTTTGCCTATCTGGTTATGAAAAAGGATATGTCAGAGGAGTTTTAAACTATATTTTCCTTACACTGAGTGAGGTTGAGCACCCTTTCATGTTGACTTCCTTTTCTGCATAGTTGGTATAGCCGCGGCTCCTTTTTCTACTGAGTTTATTTGTAGAAGCACTTTATGTTTTAGGAAAATTAGCCTTTTCTGTGATACAAGCTGTAGATATTTTATACCAAATTGGAGCATGTCTTTCGACTTTCATTATGATAGTTTTCGCCTGGAGAGCTCCAACTCTGGAAACTACCTGGGTTTGAATCTTGGCTCTGCCACTCACTAGCTTGAGCAAGTTACTTAACCTCTCTGTGACTCAATTCATCAGTAAAGTGGTGATATTAATAGTACCTGCCTCACAGGGTTGCTGTAATTAAAAGAACAATATATGGAAAGGGCTTAGAAAATAGGTGGCACATGACAAGGACTATAAAAAGTATTGTGGTTTTTTTTAATGTAGTCAAAGTTAATGCTGATTCATTTTAGGTGCTGTTTCAAAGAAAAACATATTTGCCTTGGCTTCAAATTCTGGAGATAAAGTGAAAAAAAGAAATTATTCTCACTTTTGATAAGTAATATGCACTATTTACATATCAAGCCATCCACATAATAAAGGGTGCCCAGTCCATGGGAGTGTAGACCAAGCAGTGAGGTGCTTTATGGTCACTGCATTTACTCCTCACAACCACTCTCTTCAATAAACAAGGTCCCACTGTAGAGCACAGGAAACTGTATTCAATATCCTGTGATAGGCCATAATGGAAAGGAATATGAAAAAGAATATATATATGTCTAACTGAATTACTCTGCTGTAGAGCAGAAATTAACACAACATTGTAAATCAACTACACTTCAATAAAATAAATTTAAATACATATATTTAAATATTATATATATATTTGGGGAAAAAAACCCGCTTAAGCAGGTATCATTATCCTCATTTTACCTATGAGGAAATTGAGGTTCAGAGGTGCCAAAAGATTTGCCCAAGGTCAAGCTTCCTTTGTGCATTGATTTGCAAATATTCTTTAATCCTTTCTCTTGGCATGCCTGCTGCAGGTCCCCAAGGCATATCCTGTGCCTATACCCAGTTCCCTCAGTGAACACTCAAGAGACCCCTCTGGGGCTTCCCTGGTGGCGCAGTGGTTGAGAGTCCGCCTGCTGATGCAGGGGACACGGGTTCGTGCCCCGGTCCGGGAAGATCCCACATGCCATGGAGCGGCTGGGCCCATGAGCCATGGCCGCTGAGCCTGCGCGTCCGGAGCCTGTGCTCTGCAATGGGAGAGGCCACAACAGTGAGAGGCCCACGTACCAAAATAAAAAAAAAAAAAAAAAGAGACCCCTCTGGCTGGCTGTTTGCCATTCATTCACTCAGCAAGCCCCAAGCCAACTCCTTCTGACTTCCTCCCATGACCCTGGCTCTTCAGCTTGGAATCCCTTTTGACTCCTGACACAGTGTTCATCAAGTCTTACAGGTTCTCCCTCCTCTGAAATGTCTCGACTCTACCCTTCCCTTCCATCCCAGCTGCCACCACTATGTTTCAACCCTGACTATCTTTTGCAGGAACGGTAGCTGCACTAAGCTTCTAAGGAAGCTTCCAGCTGCCTTCCACAACCTTTCCTCTCTAGTTTCTTCTACAGTGCTGCCCAGGTGATTTCCCTAAACCACAGCTCTAGTCTTATCACTCCCCAACTCTCAAACCTTCAGAGGCTCCCTCTGCCAGCTCCTTACCCTTGACATTTGACCCAACCTATTCTGCCAGTTTTGCTTCCAAGACTCCCTACCCATCCAGCCAAAACGAATGCTTCACTACTCCATGAACAGGCTTCCAGTCAGCTTGTTCAGCTTGGGATTTCTCTCTCTGCTCTCTCTTCCAGGCAGCTCAAGCTTCAGGAAGTTGTCCTTTATTCTGACTATACTCACTTCCCTCCTTACCCTCATCACCTCTTCCCACTCCACATCCTTTCTTATACAAAATCCTTTAGAGGCAGAATCCTACTTTCCTTGTTATTTACTGAAATGCTTTCACACACAGGTACAACTGATAAACCCCACAACCTATTTTCTAATGGGTCTAGCCACTCACAGGGCCCTGGATTAACAGAGCACATGGTGTGCCAGGCCTGCTCGTGGCAACAACCAAGCCTGGCCCATTTGAACTCAGCTCTCCTCACAGAACTGTGACTTCTGCATAGAGAACAGACCTGTGGTTGCCAAGGGGAAGGTGGGTGAGGGAGGGATGGAGTGGGAGGTTGGGATTAGCAGAGTATAAATAGAATGGATAAACAACAAGGTCCTACTGCATAGCACAGGGCACTATAGACAATATCCCATAATAAAGCATAATGGAAAAGAACAGGAAAAAGAATATATATATATGTATAACTGAATCATTTTGCTGTATACCAGAAACTAATACCTTGTAAATGAACTATACTTCAACAAAAATAAAAATAAACTAGATCTAGATTTAAAAAAAAAAAGCAAACTGTCACTTCTGGTCAAGAGCCCTTCACAGGCTTACATTTTTCTTTTAGATCTGACAGCTGTCAACTGATACCTAGAACAGGCACAGCACAAAGAGACCATTCTGGAAGTATTAGTGGTACGAACAAAACTTTGCACTGGCGAGAACATCAGAACGTTAGATCAACTTCCTTGTTTCAACAGAAGAAATCAAGGCACAGAGGCTTCCCTGGTGGCGCAGTGGTTGAGAATCTGCCTGCCAATGCAGGGGACACGGGTTCGAGCCCTGGTCTGGGAAGATCCCACATGCCGCGGAGCAACTAGGCCCATGAGCCACAACTACTGAGCCTGCGCGTCTGGAGCTTGTGCTCCGCAACAAGAGAGGCCGCGACAGTAACAGGCCCGCGCACCGCGATGAAGAGTGGCCCCCGCTCGCCGCAACTAGGGAAAGACACAACACAGCCAAAAATAAATAAATAAATAAATAATTTTTTTTAAAAAAAATCAAGGCACAGAAAGGGAGGAGACTCGCCCTAGGTCACACAGCAAGAAGGAACCAGAACTAGATCTAGAACTAACGCCTCCTGACTGAAGTTCAGAGCATGCTCCTCTGCACCTTGGAGCCACGCAGATCTAGGGTGGGCAGCCTCAGCTACCAGAGGTCACAACCAAACACGTCACCACCAGTTCAACACGCGTTGCTCTTTCCTCACACTCATCTCAGAGCCGCCTTCGACCTTTCCACAACACAATCTTTCCTCGTCTCTAAGTAACAGTTTTAAAGGTAGGGATCTTCAGCGGAGAGAGGGCTTCCCTGTCAACCGGGTTGGACACAGAAAATACACGGTGCTGGGTGGGGTTCCCACCGCTAGAGAAGAGGTAGCCTCGGAGCTCCCGGGGTCCGAACTCAGCCTCCGGCCCCGCCCCGGCCCTGCCCTCAAGCGCGCCCGGCCCCGCCCCAAACGCGCCAAGCCCAATCAAGCCTGCAGCCGACTCGCTGCATCGTCACCAGGCCTGGGCGGAGCCGAGCTCCCAATCCCTTCCCCCTCCCTAAGATCCGCCCCATTGGCGTAGACAGTCAGAAAACGCGTCCACTGAGAAGGAAGGGGTGGCCGCCACGGCCCTATCCGCTGAGACAACGCGAGAACGGACACAACTAACTGGCAGATTCTAGACCTCGGTCTTTCCGCGTCCTTCTACGCTTCGCTCTCACTCTTGCCGATCCTGCGCCCGAGGGAGAGCCGGAAAGACCCCTCTGATCAAGTAAGTCTACGCTGACTGAAGTACTGTTGGCGTTGGTCCAGGGGCGGCTGCTGCTACCCCGACAGAGCTCGGGGTGGGATGGGGGTCGGGGGAAGGCCCGAGAAAGGGGCGGGGAGGAGCCGAGCACGTGGAACGCCGGCACGACCCTGGCGTGGGTGGCTGGTTGGGCCGGCGAGCTCCGGCTGTGAGGGAGGAATCGGTGGGCGGGTGGAGCTCGCGCGTCTTGTCGGATCTGCCGCCGTAAAGACTGGGGGAGGGGGACCCCGAGTGTCACCGCTCCGTGTCCGCCCTGAAGGAGCGTTTTTCTAAATCCTGATGTGAAGTTGCCACCCAACACCTGCCAGTGGCTGGACTGCGGGCCCTTGGTGGCGGCTTACCTGAAAGTTGAGGTTGAGGTTGATGTTTTCAAACAGGTCAGCATAACAGCTAACGCAAGCGCCTCGTGAGTGCTTAGGCACTGCCACCTGCTTTACAGGCATTAACTAAGCTTTCCGTACACCAGCCCAGTGAGGTAGGTGGTAGTGTAATACCTCCGTCAGACGCAGAAGAGCCCTAGTGAGGTTGTTGCTTACCCGAGGTAACTCGCGAACTAGTAAAGTGACGGAGCCGTGGGATGAAGCCAAGCTTCCCGAGGTAACCTCCACACCGAGTTACGGTAGCGACAAAGCCACGCCTTCCACTCTAGCGCTCGCCGTGTCCAGGAAGCCTCGTCGTCTCCCCAGTTATCCTTAGAAACCATGACACCCCGTCCCCCTGGACGGGCGTGGTGTGGTCCACAGACCTTGGCAGACACAGAAACAGCCCAAAGGAAAGAAGACTGAGGCCACTGCTTCCTGGAGGAAACAAAAGTCCAGAGCCCCACACTCCAGTTTTAAATAACGGTGGAGATTGTAGTTGAGGTGGTGTCCTGGGGCCGGACCAGCAGGGGTGGAATGCCATTTCCCGCAGCAGTGTGTCTTTCTGGGCACCATGCTTGGCCCTCTAAGCTTCCGTTTCCTCATTTGTGAGGTAGAGTTTTAAATAAACGCCGACGCAGGGTGGCCACGGCAAGCCCCCTGTGGAAGCCATTTTGCGTAGGGCTTTTCAAACCAGTGGCGTTAGCGTTTTCCACGCTGCAGTCCAGTATCCTCTATAATGCCCATGAACCTGTCGCTGGATATTTAGGATGTGCCTCACTCATAAATGGTATAGTACTGCTGTAGTAGAAAATCTTTTTTTGTTTGGGGGATATAATTCATATACCATAAAATTCTCCGTTTAAAAGTGTACGTACGGTTTGGCAGGTTTTGTAGAATATTCGCAAGGTCGTGCGACCATCTTATTCCAGAACATTTACATCACCCCAAAAATAAGCACTGTGGCCCCGGCGCGGCCTAGGCCGAGGCATTGTTAGGCTCCAGGCCCGGGGCCACGGGCCACGTGCTCGGCAGGATGTTGAGGCGGCTGCTCGGGTGCTCCGTGCTGAATTTCGGCTGTGGGCCGCAGCCGAGACCGGGCCCACCTCTCACAGAGGCCGGGAGGGAGGCTGCCCGCCACCCCACAAGCCTGAGGCCCCCAGGCCGGGCCTTTTCTGGGTGGCACCGGCAGAACTTGGCGGCCAGGCCCAGAAGGGCGGAGGGGAAGGAAGTGGTACCCGGAAACTGGGCAGCTCAAACCGGAAGCAGTTTGGAGAGCTGTGCCAAGTCTTCGGCGCGCCTGCGCAGAAAACTGCCCGGCTGGGAGGCAGAGACGACTCTCCTGCGAGAAGGTCTCCGCAGAGACCCCAGATTTGAACAAGGGCCGGAAAAACCGCTGGGGAGTGTGCCGAACTTAAGGATTATCGGTGTGCCACCACAGTTGAGACTTGCGGCCGAAGGAACCATTGTAGAAATGAAACGGGATGACCTCACAGCGACATCAACATCAAGGAATGGAGAAGCTAAGCAGCTACCTGAAGTAGAAAGGACAAGTCAGCACACCCATCCGCTGGACCTGTTATTTCATGGCGAACCCACTTACAGAGAGCTACCCTGGATGCTGTGCAAACAACGCTCATCTGGAGGAGACTGCTGGCAGTTTTGAAAAGCAGAAAGTAAAGGATATAAAGACTATATTTTCAGAATTTATCACTACTGAAATGTTATTTCAGAGCAAAGCTTCAGAGGTATACACTGGTGCCTACCAAAATATACAAAAGATTGATGAGATTTGAGGTTTTCAGAAGCTCTAGGTATTCACCCGATTATCCATCTCACTTGTATATTGTAAGAGCAAATTCAGAGTTGCCTTTTCAGAGATTTTTTTAGCTAAGTGTCTGCAACAGGACAGGTGTCCACTTGTGGACTAAGGGGATCAGCAAGAAGAAGATGAATTAGACATTACAGAAGAAGAAAATTAATTTTCCTCAGTACATGTCTCATTTCCATTTTTATCTTAATATGACTCAGAATTCAGGATTGCTGAATTATAAAACTTTATTCTGGCTTGCTATGCTAAACATCAAAATGGAATGCTACTGAAAATAGGGGAGAAAAATGGAAGGATATGTATGCTGATACAAAATGAAGGTTTTAAAAAATATTACACAGCCAGTCATTTCACCTTCCTACCTAGTGATATGTGATCTTTTTGTATAACTCCCACACTTTTTTTTTTTAAGATTATGGGTTTCAAAGTATTTCATATTAATGTACTGTACCTGCTTGGGAGTCCTATAATAAAGTAGATATCAAAAACCAAAAGATCTACCAATTCCATTTAGCTTCTTTTAGACTGACTCTGCAAAAGGATCCTATCTAGTCATTTTGATTAAATATAAATTCTATCCCATGAAGCTTTAAATAAAAAGACAAGTTTTCTTTTCTTGAAAAAACTTTTACTGAAACATGAAGTTTCATCATTTGATCTGTAAATTTACCTTTAACAAGTGTATAATCAAACAGAATAAAGGAAATATGACACCAATATATCCATGTTTTACAAATGAACAAAGCATAAATTTTAGTTTAGAGTCACATTCAACTTGATTCTGGCTTTAAAACAAAACTGCTGTCATACTCATAGAGTACAGACTTGTGGTTGCCAGGGGGGAGGGGCGGGGGGAGATTGGGGTTAGCAGGTGTAAGCTGTCATATATAGAATGGATGGATAAACAACAAGATCCTACTGTATAGCACGGAGAAGTATATTCAATATCCTATGATAAACCATAATTGAAAAGAACATTTTAAAAAGAATATATATGTATAACTGAATCATTTTGCTGTATGGCAGAAATTAACACGTTATAAATCAACTATACTTCAATTTAAAAAAATTTTTTTAAACTGTTGTCATACTAAAGTACTATAAATGGTACTACAGCCTTTGGAAAGCTAGTAATTTGGTGGAATGTTTTCTAGAAAAACATAAACTAGAACACATGGAACACCATAAATCATTTAAAATTCTATAAAAATTTTTCTAAGCTGCCACCTAGATAATAAAAAGATATAACAGTTATTCTTGGAAACATAAAACAATTTAATCAGAGTCTTTATCAACTCATGTGGGGTAACTGGAAAAAGCAATTATTCATAACAGAAAAGTAGACTTTCGAGAAGCTATAAAAAAAGGACCTAAACCTTTATACTCCCTGTTCTGTAACCCCTCTTCCTTCAGCACCTGGAAAACCATTTCTCTCTTTCTCCCTCTCTGGATTTGCCTATTCTGGAGATTTCATATACATCAAATAAGTAATACAGTGTGTGGCCTTTTGTGTCCCACTTCTTTTATTTAGCATAGTGTTTTCAAGGTTCATCCACATTGTAGCATGCCTCAGTACTACATTCTTTTTATGGCTGAATAACATTCTGTTGTATGGATGTGCTGTATTTTGTTTATTGAGTCATCAGTTGATGGAAATTTGGATTGCTTACACTTTGGGGCAATTATGAATAATGCTGCTGTGAATATTACTGTCCAGATTTTTATATGGCCATATGTTTTCATTTCTGCTGGATTTTGCTAGGTCATATGGTAACTCTATGTCGAACCTTTTGAGGAACTGCCAAACTGTTTTCCAAAGTGACTGCAGCGTTTGCGTTCCCACCAGCAGTGTATGAGAGTTCCAGTTTCTCCACATTCTCACCAATACTTGTTATTTGTGTTAGGTTTTTTTTTATTAAAACAATCCTGGTAGGTATAAAGTGGTATCTTATTGTGGTTTTTATTTTCATCTACCTGTTGACTAGTGATGAGCATCTTTTCGTGTTCTAAGTGGCCATTTGTATATCTTTGAAGAAACGTCTTCAGATTTTTTTCCTCATTTTTTAATTGAGTTATTTTTTTCTTGTTGAGTTTATATATTCTGGATACTAGATCCTTATCAAATGTACGATTTAAAAATACTTTCTCCCATTCTGTGGGTTGTCCTTTCACTTTCTTTTTTTTTTTTGAAGTGAATGGTGTTGCTTCTTTTTCTAATTTATTTTATTTTTGGCTGCATTGGGTCTTTGTGGCTGCGCACGGGCTTTTCTCTAGTTGTGGCGAGCGGGGCCTACTCTTCGTTGCAGTGCACAGGCTTCTCATTGCTGTGGCTTCTCTTGTTGCACAGCACGGGCTCTAGGTGTGCGGGCTCAGTAGTTGTGCCTCGCAGGCTTAGTTGCTCCATGGCGTGTGGGATCTTCCCGGACCAGGGCTCAAACCCATGTCCCCTGCATTGGCAGGTGGATTCTTAACCACTGCGCCACCGGGGAAGCCCCCTTTTCACTTTCTTGATAGTGTGTTTGCACAAAAGTTTTTACTTTTGGTGAAGTCTACTTAATCTATTTTTTCTTGTGCTTTGGGTGTCATATTTAAGAAACCATTGCTTATTGAAAGTTCATGATGATTTATACCTTTGTTTTCTTGTAAAAGTCTTACAGTTTTAGAGCTTGAATCCATGAGTTAATTTTCATATATGATGTGAAGTAGGGATCGGGTTCATTCTTTTGCAGGTGAGTGTCCAGGTGTCCGAGCAGTTGAAAAGATTATTTTTTTTCCCCACTGAATGGTCTTGGTCAAAAATCAATTGGCATAGGTATATCGGTTTATTTCTGGACTCTCAGTTCTACTCCATTGATCTATGTTGCTATCCTTGTGCCAGTACCAGTGTCTTGATTACTGTAGCATTGAAATTGGAAAGTGTGAGTCCTCCAACTTTGCTTTTTTTTCAAGATTGTTTTCACTCTTCTGTGTCCCTTGCATTTCCATATGAATTTCAGGATCAGCTTGTCGATTTCTCCAAAGATGGCAGTTGGAATTTTGATAGTGGTTGTGTTAAATCTGTACATCAATTTGTAGACCATGTTAAGTCTTCCAATCCATGACATGGATGTCTTCCCATTTATGTAGGTCCTCTGTAATTTCTTTCAACAATGTCTTGTACTTTCAGTGTACAAGTTATGCACTTATTTCTTAAGTTCATTCCTAAATACTTTATTCTTTTTGATGCTAATGTAATGTCATGCTATTGTATGGTTTTGTATTAATTTCATTTTTAGATTATTCATTGCTAGTGTATAGATGTACAATTGATTTTTTTATAAATTATTTATTTATCTTTGGCTTCGTTTGCAGTGTGCGGGCTTCTCATTACGGTGGCTTCTCATTGTGGAGCACAGGCTCTAATCTCACGGGCTTCAGTAGCTGTGCCACTCAGGCTCAGTAGTTGTGGCTTGCGGGCCCTAGAGCGTAGGCTCAGTAGTTGTGGCGCCTGGGCTCAGTTGCTGCGCAGCATGTGGGATCTTCCCAGATCAGGGCTCGAACCTGTGTCCCCTGCATTGTTAGGCGGGTTCTTAATCACTGCACCACCAGGGAAGCCCTGATTTTTATATATTAATCTTGTATCCTGTAACCTTGCTTAAATCATTTATTAGCTCCAGTAGTTTTTGTGTGTGTGTGTGTGGATTCTTTAGGATTTTCTGTATGTATAACATCATGTCATCTGCCAATAGAAATAGTTTTACTTCTTCCTTTCCTGTTTGCATGCCTTTTATTTCTTTTTCTTGCCTAATTGCCCCTGGCTAGAACTTCCAGTACAATGTTGAATGGAAATGCTAAGAACAGACATCCTTGTCTTGTTCCTAACCTTAGGAGAAAAGCTTGCAGTCTTTCACTATTATGATGTTAGCTGTGGGGTAGATGCCCTTTATCAAGTTGCGTAAGTTACTTCTGTGCCTAGTTTTTGTCATGACAGGGTATTGGATTTTGTCTGGTGTTTTTTCTGCATCTCTTGAGAAAATCACGTGGAGGTTTTTCCCCTCATTTATTCTGTTAATATGGTGTATGGCATTGATTGGTTTTCATATGTTGAACTTGGAGTAAATCCTCCTTGGTCATGGTGTATTAGCCTTTTTATATGCATCTAGATGTGGTTTGCTAGGATTTGGTTGAGGATCTGTGGCTGTGTCCGTAAGGTAGGTTGATCTATAGTTTTCTTGTCTTGTGATACCTCTGTCTGGTTTTGGCAACAGAGGAGTACTAGCTTTAGAAAGTGAGTTGGAAAATTGTAGTAAATATCTTGCATATAATTCTTACAACCTTTTGGATTATTTTCTTCATATCTATTCCCAGAAGAAGGCATGTACATTTAAATTACTTGATAATCATTGCTCAGTCATTTTCCAAAAAGTTAAATCATGTTTGTTTGTTTGAGATTAACATTGTCTTTCTAGAATAATGGTCTCTTAGAAATTATTATTCTTTATCCTTCAAGTACTTGAAAGCTTGTGTAAAAGGCAAAGCCAAGCTCAGCCTACCACAACACATTTAATGTCTGTGCCTGGCAGAGTGGCTCCAGAGGAGCTGGGATTCAACATTTCACCCAGAAAATTATAATGGAGCGCTTCCTGTCTCGAGCAGGGTTTCCTAACCTCAGCACTATTTGGGGCTGGATAATTTGTTGTAAGATCCTGTCCTGTATTGCAGGATGGTTAGCAGCATCCCTGGCTTCTACCCACTAAATGCCATAGCAGCCCACCCTTCCCTGCCACCAAGTTGTGGCAAACAAAAATGTCCCTGGACATTGCCAGATGTCCCCTGGTGGGTGAAATTGCCCTTGGTTGAGAAACACCAATCTAAAAACTGATTGTGCTGACTTCATATTACTGTCCAATAAAATTGTCTCAATTTTGAATTTTAATCTTTGCTATATATATATTTGGCTTTGGAGCCACATTTGTCTCACTCTGTTACCATGTGCTGGTGACTTTCAAATCTATATCTTTAGCCTCATTTTCCCTCTGAATTCCCAGACCCCTATTTACAAACATCTTGAGATTGGTTTGTTCAAAATCAGACTTACTGTCTTCATTCCCCAAACAGCTCCTCCTCCTTGTCTCTCAGGTCAGAACACTACCAGTTACTCATTTACCAGGTTTCAGCTGCTCTCTCTCCACCTCTCCCATGAAACTCACCTCCTAAATCTTTATAAATTCAGGGTTCTCTATCCCAAGTATCACTTCCATGTTGGTGGGTTCATGTAACCTGAGTTGCTACAGCAGTCCTTAACTTCCAACTTATTCCCTCCACCGCTGCCTTTCTAAAATGCAGGTTTAGTCATGTTACTCAGCGAACTTACCAAGCACCCAGAGTCCTCAGCATCTGACCCTGCCTGCCTCTCTAGCCTAATCTCCCAGCCCCTGTACTTTAGGCTGTGGCCATACCAAACTGCTTGCAGGCCCCTCACTCTGCCAACCTTGCCTGACAGACTGGGTTCAAACTCACTCTCCCCTCTGGCTCTTGCATTCAGAGCCATCGCTCCCTTCTCTCCCACTGCAGTGCCTGCACCTGTGCTTGTGTGAGGTGGTGGTTTAGAAATATTGTCTTTGGCCAAAACCAGCACTCACCATTTATTTCATTATTTACCATGTCCTTCTGATAGTGCAGTGCTCTACTGAGGACAGTGGTGCAAGTGGGCCAATGACCCTGCCTCCTAATGGACGATCTGATGCCTTTGACTCGCCGTTACCTATGCTTTTCCACTATTCATGCATCATTTCATAACTAAAGCAAACTGGAATCATGTACAGAATGTGCAATCTAAATAAGTTTTCTTTTTTTGTAGAGTTGGTTGGTAATAATGATGATCTTGTGTCAGTATGGCTTATTTTTCTTACCAGTTTTCTTATCACCATCCATACATACGTATTTCCCTTCCTGTGCATAGTGCCTTTAACCTGTAACGTAACTAATTAATAAATACAACTTTATTCTTTGTCTGAGGCTTAAGATAATTGATCCAAAGGGAAACCTATGCATGTGGTATTCAGGAGCCATTAAAGTGGTTGCTGAGGAAAATGAATAAAATTATTATATTTTTGGATGGGGATGGGGCAGTGGTAGAATTTCAGAGAAAGGAAATACAGGTAGGTGAAAGAGCATACTAGGAACTAGGGAGAGATCATCAACTCGCTTTGGAACATGGTCTGTGAAAGTAGACAGGAGGCAGCCTTTTTATAAGAACTTGATGCTATGTTAGAAATGAAACGGTGTTTGCAGGTGAGATTGTATTAAGTATAAAATGAAGAGGATCTAGGACAGAACGTTGTTAAACACAGAGTGGGTGACCCCAGAGAAACTAGAGAAGGATGAACTTGACAAGTACGAGGAGAACCAAGAGAAAGATACTCCAGAAACCTAGGGAAGGTGAAGCTTTGTGGTGTCATGTGTTGTAGGAATAAGGGCTAAAAAGAGACCACTAACTTTGGCAAGTAGGTGATCATTAACCTCAGCAAGAGCATTTTAGCAGAACGGTGAGGATGGAGGAGGCCTGACTACAGTGAGTTGAAGAATGATTGGAAAATAAAGAAGTGGAGTGTGTACATATAGACCATGCTTCCAGAACATTTCTGTTCCTTTTGGGTTGGAAGTGGAGCACATACAAATGAAAAACCTGAGCGTGTTTATATGCTGAGATAAGGAGAGGGGGAGATTGATTAAACATATATGAACACAGATGTCTGCAGAGTTTGAGAAGGAAATGAGATCAACAGCCAGGAGGGATGGGTTTGCCTGGAAAAGGCACAGGGACACCTGTTTCTCCAAGACAAAAAGGAAGATGATAAGAATTAGTAAAGGCAGGCCTTTGTGGAGGGGATGAAAAAGAAGTTGGGGGTATTCGTACTGGTAACATCTCTCTTCTGGGTGAGGTAGGGAGCTATGCTGTCTACTAAGTGTGACTAGGAGGAAGTGGGAAGGGATTTTAGGAGAGTGATAACACCCTGGATTGTTGGGAGTGAATCAGACTAGGAATAAATAAAACTAGGTCAATTTAGAATGTCCCAGAAGAGGATGAAAGTGAGACATTTGTGATGACTCCAAGTCGGCATGGCTATATTGATGAGCTTTAGTAGTGCTTATTCATTCTGGCACAGGACTAGAGAGTGGCTGGTTAAACTAATCCAGGTTGTGGAGTCTGCTTCCCACTGACTCTGAAGCAGGCAAATCAAGGACTGCGTTACAGAATTCATGAAATGTTTGGTTAAGTACTATACTCATTAAATATCTCTTCCTTTGTATCGAATAGCCCCAACTCACAATCATAGGTTGACACAGAAGTCATTGGGTAAATACTGAATTCTGGAATGTAGGTCCAGACTTCTGGTGCTCTGTTTGATGCTAACAGGCACTTCCTACTCAAAAGTAGAAGTTGGAAAATAAAAGCAAATAGATTTTCTAATCTATTCTTTGGTTGCATTCAGCCCTAGAAATTTTTTTCTAATTTTGTTAACGGCATTTGAATATACTTTTAATGTGTATTCGGTAAGATGTCACAGTGTCTCCACTGAGTGGGGAAAGGATCACCAGGTGTTGGGAAAGCATGAAACTCACAGCAGCTGGTCTGTGTACTACAGTTCAGTCTCTTTAAGAATTCCTAATGTGATTCCCAGTGTTAAAACAACTGATGATTTGATGAGTAAGTGATAAATTCAGGCCATACAAGATAAGACTTGAAAAAGCCACTCAAAATAGTTATGGCAACATCAGTGTCTTTAAGACATCATTCCTTATTTCAACAAATGCATGTGCACATCCTTCCCTTTAACAGCTAGTGTACTTCAGGAAACTAAAACACTCTCTAAATCACATTGAGAAGTCACATGCCACTGGCCCCATTTAATTTGTTCACAATTTTTCCTGCTTGATACTGAAACCGAGGAAGAGGTAGTGTTCACGATTAACTATTCTCTATGAACAGGGATGTGGGTGGATCGAAAGAAAAATTATTATATGTTCTGGAGTTAATCTGGTAAGGAAAAGAAGACTAGCTTAGGAGGGTTCTCATGCCAGGCTCAGACTGTTGTTGGAAAGTAGTTGTGAGTCTGTCAACACGTCACACAGTGACCTGGGGAATGGAGGTTGGCAGGTTGTCGGGCCAGGCATCAGCTGTGAGGTAAGAGGACTGCAGCCAGAGAGATGGCTACAGACGCGTTGGGTTTTATTTGTGTGTCCACCTGGTGGTAGTCCTACAGGTAAGGCTTGGTGGCGGCTTTAATGATAACCCAGGTTGGGCCATCCTTTTGCCTAGTTCTGAGCATGAAGGAACTATCAAGAAGCAAACAGAAGAGAAAGATGTGCACACATGCATTTGTATGTAATTTTCTTTCTTTTTCTCTTTTAGCAGCTGAAATGCATAAAAGCAGGGGGCAGAGTAGAAGACATGGGAGAAGGAGCCACCGACACAACCCTTGGTTCAGACAGCATGGTTCTAATGAGAGGCAAGTGCTGTTGCCCAGTGTCTTACTAGCGCTGACAGCACCTTCACACGCACATGACTCCCTGGGGGTCTCAGAAAAATGCAGGCTCTGAGGTCGGGCCGACTAGAGTCTGTGCTTCTCACATGCTCCCAAGGGGATGTCTGCTGGGGGCCAGCCTGCCTGCCACACTTTGAGTAGTGAGGAGGTAGCCACACTTGTCTTTCTTTTCATTGTGACCATGACTTCTGGCTGGAGCCTTAGCCACAGGCTTAGAAGTAAACATTATCTGATACAACTGGGGAGCTCTTTCTCCATTTTTTAGTCTTTCTTCTTCTTTTTTTTCAGCCTATGAAAGTAGCTTTCTGGAAACCTAATTTCATTAATTCAGCCTAAATCCTAAGTAAGGCTATATAATATATAATAGAGTATTTAATAAACACAAAAAGGTATAAAGAATAATACAATGAATATTAGGTACCTACCACCCAGCTTGAAAAATAAAACAGTGTATACTTAGGTGAAATCCCCATAATAAATATTTTCCACACTCTACTTATCTAATCTCAGAACATGATTCACCCCACCCCACCCCAGGAGAGGATACCTCTTCACAGTTCAGGGCTGCTGACGTGACTTCTGGCCATAGGAAGTCTTTGCACAGCCCTCTCCTCACCAAAGGAGACCCGTATGCCAATTTCAAAAGTCTTTCACACTCCAGATCTCCTTTTAAAATGGACAGATTTCTAGCTATAGGGTCAGAAGATGTCGAATGCCAGTATGCTTCTCTAGAACAGATTAACTCAAACAGAAAAAAAAAAAAGCATCAGAATGTTGTGGAAGAAACAAGGGCTTTGGAATTAGGAAGTCTGGGTTTGACGCTCTACGTTTTCCTGTGTGAAATTGGTCAAGCTATTTAATCACCCTGAGTCACTCTTCGTGTACCATACTTCTCTTGTGAGGTTCGTAATAATGTATGTAAAGGCCCATCAGGCTGCCTGTCTCTGAGTAGGCCCTGTGTATATGGTGGACCTCATTTGGTGCAGAATAATAGGGACTCTGAACCAAAGTTCAGAACCCAACATGACCCATACTGTAGAAAGATCAGGACAGGTACTCAATGTTTGTATGTTTTATGAGGAGAACCATGGATACTCTTTGGGCCCCAGGCCTTCCCTCAAGAGCGCGTCGTGCAGCAAACCGTGATCTGCACAGGGAGAGAGTCTTGATTTAGCTTGGCAGAGTCACGTGGAAGCCGGCTGGACAGCCACCTTCCGGGCTCCCTGTGGAAAGAATGTGGCAGCGGTCCTTGGGCTAGAGATGTAGACCTTTCTTATAACCCTTAATCCTCCCTCCGCTTGCTGCTGATCACACGTGAGCTTCCTCAGGAAGCTCTGGGCCGTAAAAAGGGAGAATAAATAATTTTCTCTAAAACTGTGCATAGTTAGTATTTATAGACAAAAGAGAGAGTTCTTTGATTCCTTTAACCTAGTTTTGCATTTTGTATTCCTTTTGGTGTTATTAGGGGGCAGGGGAAGTTCGTAATTTTAAAGTGGATTTTACCAGAATTCTAAAATTAGGTCTTTTGTTCTTTCATTATATCCTTCAGCCTATAATTGCCACAGAAGCTGCTTGTAGCTTTGCAAAATGAGTATTTAAACCATGGCTCTATCCCGGTATTGCTGAGCAAATCACCTCTGTGCCCTGAACCCCAGTTTCTCCATCTGCAGGGTTGAGTAACCAAGTAAAATTTAAACTTTTGTACTGCTGAATCCAATAAAAAATGAAATTCACCTGGCCTTGTAACTGCTGTTGAGCTGACAAATGAGCCCAGCTGGTAAAATTCATATTGGCCAAGATTTCTGTTCTCATTTTCATCTGGAAAATTCCAAAAGACCTCACAAAATGCTCAAATGAGGAGATACAAAAGAGGAACTACTGTGACCTGCATCCTCTTAAGGATGAGGAACCAAAAACCGTGCCCTAACTTTGGTGTATTTGCAGTAGGTAAACTGCTTCCAAGAAAAAGAGGGGTCAGTGCTCCCCAAGTAATCGAGGGTTGGGGTGAAGGCTGTGGAACTGCAGGACCCCAGAGTCAAAGAATGACTGGGACTCATTGGCTGCAAGTTAACCCTGACTGTGTGTCAACAGGAATAATACAAGGGTACAGCAAAGCCCACAGGGTTCCAGCCACAGCGATGATGAGGCCCCGTCGACCTCCTCGAGCACAGCGGGCAGCTCTTCTGTGCCAGGTAAGGCAGCCTGCTGGACAGGGCTCCTCCGGCCCTGCCTGTGGGGAAAGAGGAAACCCAGTTGTGCCTCGTCATCTAGTTATGTCTGTTTTGGCTGCCCTTCTCCTCAGTCCTGTGTGTCTTCACTTGTGTGTGGGTACACTCCATGTGTGTCATCAGCCCATTCCTGGCTTGGAGGAAATTCTGGGAGCAAATTGAAACAAAAACCGTGATCCTGAGGCAAACAGCTCCCCACAGGACTGAACTGGGCCCGGGATGGTGACTGGCAGTGCTAGCCCACCTCCTGCCCCTCAGGAAAGACCAGCAGCTGTGAGGGGTGGTAGGCAGGCCCCTGGGCTTCTCGCTGGGTGGCTCGGTTCACGGTGTTTTAAGTTGGATTTTATTTCTTTTGACTAAAGATCTACCAGGTTATTACTTTGACCCTGAAAAGAAACGCTACTTCCGCTTGCTCCCTGGACATAACAACTGCAACCCCCTCACGAAGGAGAGCATCCGGCAGAAGGAAATGGAGAGCAAAAGGCTGCAGCTGCTAGAGGAAGAGGACAAGCAGGGAAAGGTAGGCTCCACAGCCCCAGGAGCTGCCCTGTCCCCTCCACTCCTGCCAGCATCCACCCACTGCCACAAGGAGGTGCCAATTAAACGCCCCTGTAACCCTCAGCGTAGCGCACTTTAGGAGGGTGGCGTCGAATTTTCCCTGACAGGAACCTAATGAAGAGAATAAGAACAGGCAAGAAATCTCCTCCCACCACCACCCCCCTTTTCTTATTTGCTGGGTTTCATCAGGAATTCTTACATTCTGTCCTTCCCCAGGAAACTATTGGGTAGCAGCCCAATACAGCCTCTGTAACTGTGTATTTTAAATAGAAAACCAGAGTGTGTGGTTTGGATACGAGGGTTTCTGGTACCCCTTCTGGAGATGAGATGCCAGGACATTTCCGTGATCATGGAGACAATGGAATGGAAAATCTGGGCCCCACAGTAACCGTAGGTCGAATGGAAAGGGTGTTACAGACCTGAGTGTCCAGTGCCATTCCTGCACTCACTAGCTCAATGGCCTCATCTCCTCAGGTATAAATTGATGGGGGACTTGGAGAGGTGCTGAGCAGACTTCCCATCTCACACATGCTTCCTTGTGATAGGCTTTTCCTCTTTCCAAGGAGAGGAGACTAGAATCCTAAAAACATAATTCATTATACAATAACATAAAACTTCACTGAATCTTTCTCTCTTTTAGAAAACAGCCAGGTTGGGATTTAATGCATCTTCCTTACTACAAAAAAGCAAGCTGGGTTTTCTCAACGTCACCAGTTACTGCCGGTAAGATAACGCCTCTTTGTTATGTTTTCTTCATGAATGTTCTTTTCCTATTTCTTATTTCCATGATCCAAGAATTGTCAGGATAGAGCACGTAGCTGCTCCGTGAGGAGTGTTCACAGTTGAGGAGCTTCAGCTCGACAGCCTGCTTCTGCTGCTGAAATCAGCCCTGAGAGAATCATCCTTCCTTTAGAGCCAGGGAGTGAGGAGAGGGGATCTAGGCAGAGAAATTGGGCAGAAATTTCTCAAGATGACTCCTCTTTGTTACTTGTAAATCATTTCTAGTTAAGTAGAAGGTCCTTTAACTTCATCCCGTCAGCCTTCTGCCTCTTTTTCTCCTTCTAATGAGTTGTCACCAAAAAGGGAACGTTAAATGGATGTGTACTAAACTTTAAATACTGGTGATGTCTGATACAGTTCTAACTAAAGCCCTGTGAGATAGGTTGACACTTTCCCCAGGTTCCAGAAGAAGAGACTGAGACTCAGAGTGGAATGATCTGCTCAGGGTAAAGCTAGAAAGCGGGGGAATCTGTCTGACTCACCAGCCTGAGCTCCTAACCCCTGCATTCTGCTGCCTCCCACTCTACCTGGGCCAGTGAAGAAACAACATGGGTGTGGGTGGTCTACCCAGGGAGGCCCCCTCAGGGAAGGCCAGCCCTGCAGGCAGTGTCAGCCAGGGCAGGTAGGGCTGTGCTTGTCCTGTGTTTCTCTCCTTCTGAGAGGGAAAAGAGTTAAAGGTCTAGTTAGGAAGATCTGTTCTTCACCCTAAAACATGCTCGGTCTTTGGTGGAGAGGAAAAGGGGTAACCGGATGGGCAGCTGCATGCCTGGCTCTTCATGAACTGTGTGCCCTTCAGCAGGTGGTTTCATTTCTCAGGCACATTCTCTTCATCTCAAGAGAACGAGTTGCACTAGATGATCCAATACAAGTCCTTCTAGTTCTGACTTTCTTTGACACTGTGAATGAGCCACCCATTTCTTTGCTTTAGTTTCCCTAAGAGTTCTAAAATTGAGATTCTTTGGGGCCTTGCTCAGCTCCATTGCTGAGATTTAATATGGAGAGAGAGCTGACGAGAGAAGGTGGTCTTCAGGGTGTGGGACAGAGCAGAACCCCTGCATCTTCATGGATATCTAGGTATGATGTCCATACCTCCCCTGCTCCCCTCTTTCTCCTCTGCAGTTTAGCCCATGAGCTGCGAGTGAGCTGCATGCAGAGGAAAAAGGTCCAAATTCAGAGCTCGGATCCCTCCGCTTTGGCAAGTGACCGATTTAACCTGATACTGGTGAGTGGGAGGGACCCATCTGTAGGTTCCAGAGACATAGTTGCCATCCCCTGGACAATTTGTGGCTTTGCGTTCGTTTTCATCAAGCCTGGCTGTGTAGAAGCCACTAGCCATGAAAGCAGGTTTTATGGTTTTAACAAGCACCTACCAGCTACCCATTGGCAGATGCCAAGCTGGCAAGACAGGCTGTGCTGTGACCATTGTCACCCCCACTGCAGCTCTGTCATTTGACATTAGAGCCGGGGTCCACACGCGCTGACGGAGAACCGTCACAAAGTAACTTTCCCATGGGCGTGTTGTGTACACAGTTGAAAAGTTACGTGGAGGACCAGGGGCTTCTGATCCTTTCCATACTGGACAGGATTTGGTGGCCAAACCTGAAGCACCAGTGTCCTTCAGTAGCAACAGCGTACTAGTTTCTTGCTTTCTGTCCCTGACCTCAGTAACAGGGGCCTGCAGGCCATGTCTCTGGGCCTGCACATCCAGCACACCTCCACTGCATCATTTGCGGGGAGCAGAAAATGATCTCTCTGCTTCTGGTTTAGACCCGGACTGGAAGCCAGGGGGCAGAGAAATGTTGGCAGAGGAGCAGAGGGTCCACTGCAAACAGAAGTAGCCAGACCTCTCAGCTGGACTGGCAACTCCTCTCCTGGAGGCTGAGGGACAGCCAAGGAGAGTGAGAGAAGGACACAAAATAGAGAGCCTCAGCCTGGTGGTCTACTGACAGGACTGGAGGCTGAGGCTACGGAATTTACCCTTGAGGTCCTGCCCCAGGACCTCTACAACAGAGCCCTTCACGTAAGGAGTGTCAGGGGCCAGGACTCATGTTTTCTCCTGTGTTTGGGGAACAGTTTGACCTGAATCAAGTAGAATACTTTCTTGTGGTGGGTTCCCCTCAGGAGCCCCTTCCCTGGGGTTCTTCAGTAAACCGGGTGGGGACAGTGGAGATCACTGTGCACCTGCTGCTTAGCGTGGCCTGAGCACCTGTTCTTCATACTTTGTGTGCTGATGTTTGGAAGACCCTCCCCATGATCCAGAGTTACGATGACTGGATGGCTGGTATGACCCAGAGGAGTGGGAAGGGCAGTTTGTCACCCAGGGATCAGAGTTTTCAGATCTGACTCTAGTCACTGGTAATGATTCTTCAGGAATATAGCTATTCTTGCCAAGTAAACTTGCAAAGTGAGTGTGTTTTCACCAGCACCCAAACCCATGTGTATTTGTGTGTGTTATATTTATAAATATATTTTAAAAAACACAAACATATAAAGGTTTTGCTTTGAAATAATTATTAACCACATTTTTTAAATGAAAACAGAAAATCTTAAAAATAACCCACATCCCAGTGCCATCTTTCCTATTGTAATTTTTTTCCCCCATGCGATACCTTTCTTTTTACTAGGTGATAATCACAGTGCTTATGTAATAGGAATACAATTTTGCTTTCTTCTTTTATCCCTTGGCAGTTATAATTAGCATTTTCCACATTTCTGTGTGGCTTTCATGATGGCCACATGCTCTGTCACCATGTGGCTCATCTAAACTCCTCTGGGTGGACGTTAGGACTCTCCCAAACCCAGTTCTGAGAGGGGTCACTGTGCAGACTGGCCGTGCCCCCTCACTGCCTTTTTTGCTCCTGAACTGTGAGACCAGATGCCTGTCAGCTTTGCCCAGTGATGGCTACACCAAGTAGGGGCAAGTCAGGTCATTCCGCACTTCCTCATGGGCGAGAACCCCCACCTGGTGAAAACACACAAGAGCGTGGGAGCTAGGTAGACGGTCTTTCGGCAGACCGCGTGGCTCAGCCTGGGAGGCCACCCACAGTCCGCCTCCCTTCTCCAGGCGGATACCAACAGTGACCGGCTCTTCACCGTGAACGATGTCAAAGTCGGGGGCTCCAAGTATGGCATCATCAACCTGCGTGGCCTGAAGACCCCCACGCTCAGGGTGCACATGCATGAAAACCTCTACTTCACCAACCGGAAGGTACGCTGCGCTTCCCTTTAGCCATGGCAGCCTGCTCTGCCATTGGATCCAGGGCACTGCAGTAATTGGCCAAATTCAGAGTAGAGGAGAGAGCTTTGTGAAGAAGGCAGGGCTCAGTTACCTCATTTTCTCAAGGGAAAAAATGGAGTTTTAGATCCTGAGAACTCATAGGGGAAGAAAAGGGCCTCATTATTTTCTCGTCTTGGAAGAGAAATGAATTTACATGGGGGAGGACTTGAAGCAGTGTTGCTTTAATTAAACTGTTGCAGGGACTTCCCTCCAGGGGGGTTAAGTTGATCCAAAGGAGCCAATGCTAAAGCACAGAGTTCCTGGGAGGTGGGCCACAGAGGGCTGGGTGGAGGGTCCTCCCAATGTATCAGAACATTATGTCAATCTTCCAGTCAGTCGTAGCCAGCACTGAAATTTATGTAAATGTAAGGAGCCTGCTATCTAGGGGGCAACTTTTAACATTGCAGTGGGTGATGGCTGCATCTGTAAGAAGCTGTGATTTTCTGTTCTGTTGAGACATGAGCCACAAGACGGACACAGGTTGAAAATGGTTTCTGGGTGAAGTGAGATCCGTTGCAGAGAATTCATCCCTGGCCTATACCAGAGGGTATACCAGATGGCTCATTGTGATGCCCATGCTGTGCTGATGATGAAGGACTGAGGCCTGGGGGTTACTTCTTCCCTTTCCCCTCAAGGTTCTGCACGGTGGGGCAGGGAGCTTCCTTGTTCTCAGAATGCTCGTTCCAGTCCCTATTCAAGGAGTGAGACCTGAAGAAAGCAGTCAGTCACATTACTGTTCTATAAGAAAGTATTTGTCTGTTTCTCTCCATAAGTTGGCATCAAACCAATCTTTCCATCTGGCTGTGTGTTTCCTCACCAGGTGAACGCTGTGAGCTGGGCCTCGCTGAATCACCTGGATTCCCACATTCTGTATCTTTTGGCAGGTGAAGAGGTTTGGTGGGCCGGCCATGCCCTGATGTAGACCAGGGCATCTGTGGGGTTTGTGAGATGGTGTTTTAGTGTCCAGAGGTCTAGGCCATTCTGCACGAATGTATCACCTTGTAGGAAAGAGCAATGCACCCACTAGAAAACAAGGATTCCCATGGAGCACAGAGAAGTAGCTGAGGTCCTGGAATGACGTCAGTGTTACCAGGTGCCAGACACTGTTCTGGAACTTGAGAGTTGGTGCTTTAGCAGAGGAACAAAGCAGAAAGGAACAGTAAAGCCTTGAAAAGGAACCCCAAATCCTCCTGAGGCAGAGGAGGAGGAGCCTCCCAAGGCAGGGAGGCTGAGGGCACACACCAGAGAAGGGTGTTCCTTTGACATCGGACTGGGGCTGTGGGCTCTGGGCCTAGGTTCCCTGCCCAGAGATGGCCTTCTTTAGAGCACTCTTCATTCTAGTCTCTTCCTTCCCTACCCAGAGAGCCATCTGGGCTTTGTAGGAGCACACAGTACAGTGTCAGGGTAGCTGGGATCCCTGGGGTCTCTTTTTTTTTTTTTAACTTTATTTTTATTAGGATATGATCTGGCAGCATCCCTTTATTTATTTATTTATTGCAGTATGCAGGCCTCTCACTGTTGTGGCTCTCCCATTGCGGAGCACAGGCTCCGGATGCGCAGGCTCAGCGGCCATGGCTCACGGGCCCAGCCGCTCCGCGGCATGTGGGATCTTCCCGGACTGGGGCATGAACCCGTGTCCCCTGCATCGGCAGGCGGACTCTCAACCACTGCGCCACCAGGGAAGCCCCCTGGGGTCTCTTGATGATGCAGAGGACAGCTGTCCATTGTGTCCTTCATGGAATGATACTGTTTGACCCAAAGCCAAAGCCACATGTTAATGAGTCTTGTTGTGGTTCATTTCCATAATAAATGAGTTCGCTCACATAAATGAAACTATGTGACCACTTGTCATACCTAATGCCAGCTTCAGAGTTGTCATAAGGTTAACTGGTTAACATCTGTGAATACACTTAGCACAGTGCTTGGCCATGTCATGGGTCCTCAACAGATGATGCCTGAATTGGAATCTGTTGGTTTGAGTTTTTTTTTTTTGTTTTGCGAGAGGGTTGTTTGTTTGTTATTTTATTTATTTGGCTGCCCTGGGTCTTAGTTGCGGCACGTGGGATCCTTTTTTTCTTTCTTTCTTTTTTTTTTAAGTTGTGGCATGTGGGCTCTTAGTTGCCGCATGCAGGATCTAGTTCCCTGACCAGGGATCGAACCCAGGTCCCCTGCATTGAGAGCACGGAGTCTTAACCACTGGACCACCAGGGAAGTCCCTCAAAGGGTTTTAAAGCCTAAAGCACATTAGAGATCTGATTATAACTTTTATGTAAGACAAACACAAAACTGTGTGTTCTGTAAATTGAAAGTTTTCTGTGGCTTTCATTTGGTGGGGTTTGTGGGGTGACGGGACCACCTGTTACTGTCTTGATCTTACCAGAGGGCAGAAGAGATCAAGCCTTAAAAGAGAGAAAACAAGAACCTCGCTCTCATTTCTGATCTTCAGACAATATGGCATTTATCCATGCTTCTCTTTGTGAGGATAAAAATCCATATATAGGGGCTTCCCTGGTGGCACAGTGGTTGAGAGTCCGCCTGCCGATGCAGGGGACACGGGTTCGTGTCCCAGTCCGGGAAGATCCCACATGCTGCGGAGCGGCTGCGCCCGTGAGCCATGGCCGCTGAGCCTGAGCATCCGGAGCCGTGCTCCGCAACGGGAGAGGCCACAACAGTGAGAGGCCCGCGTACCGCAAAAAAAAAAAAAGGAAAAAAAAATCCATATATAGGCGTACCTCAGAGATAGACAGATACAGATATAGATGTAAGAGTTATGTTTACACTATATTGTAGTCTGTTAAGTGTGCAGTAGCATCATGTTTGAAAAACAATGTACATACCTTAACTTAAAAATATTTTGTTGCTAAAAAATACTAATCATCTGAGCCTTCAACAAGTCATAATCTTTTTGCAATAGTAACATCAAAGATCACTGATCACAGATCACCATTAACAAAATAGTAATGAAAAAGTTTGAAATATTGTGAGAATTACCAAAATGTGACACAAAATGAGCAAATGCCACTGGGAAAATAGCACCAGTGGACTTGTTCAACACCAGGTTGCCACAAATCTTCAATTTGAAGAAAAAAAACACCACCACCACTATCTGTGAAGGGCAGCAAAGGAAAGCACAGTGAAAGGAACGAGTGTGGTCTATTGTGGTTTGATCAGCGGCCTGCCCTCTGGTGGTCATTTCAGGTAATCTTCAGGCTTTTGTGCACCTGATGCTTCTGCTGAAGGTCTTAAACTTTCTTCCTTTACAAAAATGACACATGGTTCAGACCTGCACTCTGCGCTTTTCCCCAAAGAGTGGTGGGAGGTTAGACTGAATTTTTTCTACACCTAGCAGGTTCTTCATTGACCTGTGGCCTTTTAAAGGATTAGCTCTATGATACTGGCCCTGTAAGTGTGATACAAAGATTGAGTGTAACCTGGGTTTCAGCCATAGTAACATGGGTAAGTGCACATGGGTAAGGACTTTCTCCCACATCCTTGCCCTACAAACGTAGAAGGAAAAGAGATTTATCTCCGAAGGAATTGAGCTGCCCAGATACAGTGTTCTCATTTATAGTGTCAGCAGCCTCTATACTAGAGATATTTAACATGGGGCTTACCACCCAAGGCAACACGATACCCACACAACACACATTCAGATGGTCGAGATCGTTGCCTGATTGCTTGGCAAAGATGTACATTTTCAGTGAGGTGTGTGTGTTGATTCCACCAGCATCTATTGGGCATCTAGAATCCCTGTGCAAGGTGCTGGAGCTGGGCACCTCAGCAGGTGGTCAGTCTTTGCAGTGATGTGAATGGGGAATTGTAGGGTGCAGGGATTGGGGTGGCCTTCCTGGTGGTGGTTCCCACATGGGAAGGAGGGCATGGAGCTCCCATTAGAAGAGTGAGAAGAAAGCTTGGCACATTTGGCAGCAATAAGTGGTTTGGTATCGGTGACGTCTCTGGCTAGGTAGTGCCTTGCAAAACCAAATCCTTGGGGCTGTGGGATGCCCCTGGAGGACTGTAGTCATAGATTCATTTCTCATATAGCAGTGAAGGTGGTAGGCTGGTGAGGGTGAGACCTCGGATGGAAGGCTGTTGCAAGACTAAAGATGGTGGTGGAGAGGGTGTGAACTGATGAGCAGGAATGGAGGAGAGACACGAGTTTAAGAGGCTTAGGACCTAGACCAGGGAATCTTGGTGATAGGAGAAGGTCCAAGGATGGAACGCCAGGAGAGTGGTTGTGGAGGCCAAGAAGGAGTGTATAGGTAGAAATTGTGCTGCATGGCCCGCGGTAGGACTGGAAATCCTTCATCACATTTAGTATTAGGAGCTCACTGGAGATCTTGGGGAGAACATTTCCCTGGAAAGGTGAGGGTCTGACCTGGATTTTAGTGGGTTGAAGAGTAAAAGAAAGGCGAGGAAGTGGGGATAAACACAGGCTCCTCTTGAAGCTCTGAAGGGAAAGGGAAAGGAAACAAATCAATCAGAAGACAGTCCGATAGAAAAGCAGGCAAAGGATATAAAGAGGCAGTTCACAGTAAGGGAAACGCAAATAACTATAATCAGATGTAGTTCAGAGAAATGCAAGTTAAAAGGAGATATTTTATGCCCATTCAGATAAACACGATTTTTAAGGTCTGATAGTGCCAAGTTTTGGCCTAGGTGGAGAATGGGGGGAAATGCTGGTATAAGTAAATGATACAGCCACTTCAAGTTGGAGATGCGTGTACTTTACAACCCCCCAGTTCCACTCTAGGTATAGCAGTGTTTTCAAACTGTGAGTCATGACCTATCCTATAAACTGTGGCCCAGGAAATCAACTTATTGAGCAGCTTTTTTTTTTTTAATGAAATAGGTTAGAAAATATCAGTTTCATATTTAGTAAGTGTAAATATTTTATGAAACTTTTGTGTCAAATGTTTGTGTGTATATAACACACTGTGGTGAAAAATGAAATTCTTAACCACAGATGTAAGAAACTGTCTTAGAGAAGCCTCCCATACATGGGAGTGGGAGACAGGAGGATAGGAAGAGAGGCTCATTTCAGCAGCAGAGGGGGAAAAAAAAAAGCAAAAACCATCTCAGTGCTCATCAGCAGGAGACTGGATAAATAAATTGTGGTCTGTTCATACAAAGGAATGCTCTGTGGTGAAAACAATTGAACTGGAGTTACAAATATGAATACAGTTGCATCTAGGAGACAATGCAGGTGGTGCTGTTGTAGGAGATTCTGTGTGATGCCATTTACATGCGTTTTAAAATCAAACACATAAATGTGTTCTTTATATTGTTGACGGACAAATATGTAGTGGAAATATTAAGGCCTAGAACTCAGACCAGTTTTAGAATAGCGATTCTCTCTCAGTGGAGGAAAGTTAAAAGGGGGCCTTTAACTGTATCTGTGACATTTTCTTCCTTTTAAAAAATCTGAAACTAAATATGGAAAATGTAAACATGTTAAATGTGGATGATGGGTATTATTATACCTTTTTCGAAGGGTACTGATGCCCCTTCTCCTCCCAGAGGAGACTTGTACTTGGCTGTCCTTAACGGCTTTTCCAGGCTGTGCCTCATGGGAATTGCAGAGACTCCAGGCTGTGCCACCCTGCTCCCAGCGTCATTGTTTGTCAGTAGTCATCCAGGTACAAGGGGTCCTTTTCCTTTGGATAAGGAGGTGCTAAGGGACATCTTAGTCCTTTTCCTCCCAGGAGCTGCAGCCAACAGCAGCATAAGCTCCATGGTGATGGCTTGGACAGGAGGGGTGGGAACCATGGGCTGGTGAGCCCAAGTCGGAGCTCGCAGGGTGGGGACAGTCTGCAGAGCACCTGGGAGGATTTCTTAAACCTGACCCAGGATTTGTACTAGAAGCATGTGCATCTTCACCTATCCCCTCCTTTTGGGTCATTTCAGCAGCCGGAACAGTTAAAAGTGTGTGTAACCAGTACAAGAGATGAAAATATTTATTGGGGCTGCCTATATAGATCGCCCAGAGAGCATCTGTTAAGCTCCTACTGTATGGCAGGTTCTGTCAGGGATACTTACATTCTGTCTGGCTGAAGGCAGTCCAACTGCCTGGCAGCGTTCTGGATATTAAGTTTTCAGTCTTTCAGAGAATTAGGATCAATTAGACAAGGATCAGGCCTCTAAGAGTGCAGGCTTCAGGCAGACCTGCCATGAATCCCAGCTGTGCCCCTTACCAGCTTGAACAGATCGCTTAAGCTCTCTAAAGTAAATACCTGCCCCCTCAGGTAACATGGAGGATTAAATGATTTAACGCGCACTTACCCTGGTGCCTGGCATTTCATCATACAGCAAGCTTATGAGGTGGGAGTAAATATTATCACCATTTTACAGATGAGGAGACTGAGGTAAAAAGAAGTTCGGAATTTCCCTTACAAAACCAAAAGATGGTGTGAGAAGTCAGGATAGTGGTTCCCTTCAGGGAGGAGTGAGGAGGGTAGTAATTGGGAGGGGACAGGAAGGGTACCAGGGTACTAGAATGTTCTATTTCTTAACCTGGGTAGTGGTTACATAGCTATACTTCACATAGTATACGTTAGAGTGTATACTATGATTTGTACCCTTAATGTATGTTTTATCAATTTAAAGAAATTATTTTTGAAAAAAGTTTGAGACCACATAGCTGGAATTGAAACCCTTCTATCTGACACCATACTGCCTCCCTGATAGCTGTTAGTCTTTCTAACACTACTACTGTCCCCTCAGCAGGAGACCGGCCTGGCATGCTCTGCAGTTTCCGGATCCCCGGGGCCTGGTCCTGTGCGTGGTCCCTGAACATCCAGGCAAATAACTGCTTTAGTACAGGTGAGCTACGGCTGCCTCCCCAGGTGCCCAGGGTAAAGGATTTCACAGACCCTAACCCCCTGTCCACAGTCCCTCTCCCCACACCTCGAGTGACACTGTCCGCCCATCTCCGTCTCTGTCAGGCTTGTCTCGGCGAGTCCTGGTGACCAGCGTGGTGACGGGACACCGGCAGTCATTTGGGACCAGCAGTGACGTCTTGGCCCAGCAGTTTGCTGTTATGGTTGGTTGGATTGGGAAGGGCCTGATAGAAAGTTTCCCAAGAGTGGACATTTTGCTGGATTGGAATGGGATTCCCCTGTGTGGAGTCTAGTCCTCCTCCCTCTTTTACAGGGAGAAGGAGGGCACCAGAAGTGATTAACAGGTTACGTGGTGAATAAGTCAGCGCTGAATGAAATTTGGCTGATCCGGAAGGGCGTGGCTCAGCGGCCTTTAAACAACTTATGAATTGTTAGCAATTCTTGAGTACTTGGATTAGCCAGCAGGACAGTAAAACTTTTTAATGTATAAATGAAGTATGTCCCAATTCATAACACTTTTATCTGCAGCTGTCAAGTTACACATTTTATAAATTTAAAAATCAAAATTCTAGTCATTACTACGTTTCAAAGACTTGACCTGTAGAAAATGCCACCTTTCGGGCTTCCGTGGTGGCGCAGTGGTTGAGAGTCTGCCTGCTGATGCGGGGGACGCGGGTTTGTGTCCCGGTCTGGGAGGATCCCACATGCCGCGGAGCGGCTGCGCCCGTGAGCCACGGCCGCTGGGCCTGCGCGTCCGGAGCCTGTGCTCCGCAGCGGGAGAGGCCACAGCAGTGAGAGGCCGGCGTACCGCAAAAAAAAAAAAAAGCCACCTTTCTTTAAAAGGGTGGAAGATGTGCCGACCTGCTTTGGGCAATAAGCACAGAATTCATTATCCAGGTTTCTTCAGCCATCTTCCCACTCAGTCTGGGACCCCATGTCTTACCTGGATTTCTGATCTCTCTTACTCCACTCTCATCACCCAGCTTCTCACTAACGACCTGGGAGGAGTGAGGGCACACCCTCACTTCACAGGGAGGGGTTCAGGGTGAGGCCTTAGGGGCCAGTTGGCAGCCAGCGGGGAGGACACTGGAGGGACTCATGGTGTCCAGTTCTTGACCCTTTGATAAGGAGCCCTTCCATCTCCACTGAGGCTCAAACCCTAACCAAGCTGCTCCACGCATACCTCTGACCTAGGGGCTGGGATAGGGGAGGGGAGGCAGGGGTGTATTCTGGAGGGCACACCCCTCCCAGCCTTGGGA
This sequence comes from Grampus griseus, assembly GCF_964374135.1. Taxonomy (NCBI): domain Eukaryota; kingdom Metazoa; phylum Chordata; class Mammalia; order Artiodactyla; family Delphinidae; genus Grampus; species Grampus griseus. The sequence goes on along the minus strand of NC_139018.1, from coordinate 29,417,924 downwards.
GGGAGGTACTGAGCAGGCCCCCTTTCCGCAGGCTCCTTTGCTGTTTAATGGCTGTCGTTCCGGCGAAATCTTTGCCATTGATCTCCGTTGTCGAAATCAGGGCAAGGGCTGGAAAGCCACCCGCCTGTTACATGACTCAGCAGTTACCTCTGTGCAAATCCTGCAAGAGGAGCAATGCCTGATGGCATCCGACATGGCTGGAACGGTACGGATACCACTGACTTTCTCCAGCCGCTGGAGCTGGCTCTGGGTGGGGGGAGGGGCTCTGCAGGAGAGACCCTGACGTCAGATGGTGGCCGGGGAAAGGCATCTGGAGACCAGGGGAGTTGGGAGTTGTGCGGGGCAGCTGCTTTGCTGCCCGCTGGGAGCCGAATCTGGTCTAAACAGACGTGAAACTGGTCATGGTGCTTTTGATGGACTCTGTGGCTCGGGGGTTTGAGACATATTTTCTAACTTGAAGAGGTCTTTGGAGACCACCTCGCCCTCTCTGGCTTCGTGCCTGGGCTTCACCAGTGTACCTGTTGGACCCTCCCTAACCGCCCCTTGTGCTTCTTCCCACAGATCAAGCTGTGGGACCTGAGGACCACTAAGTGTATTAGGCAGTACGAAGGGCACGTGAACGAGTATGCCCACCTGCCCCTGCACGTGCATGAGGAAGAAGGAATCGTGGTGGCAGGTACCTGGGGAGGAGGAGATCATCCCATCAAACACTGTCCCTTAGGAGCGCCAGCAACTTAAGCAGATAAGGGAGAAATTACTCTAAAACGAAACTGAATAAAGGGGATTTTGGACAGTTGGGGTCAGGGAGTTAAGATGGGATGTAGAGTTGGACATTAGTAAGCAACAGTTTTAACACTCACCAGGTGGATAGCCCTGTGTCCCCACGTGACTGGGCAAATGTCACTTCAGTTACAGATGAGTGAGGAGCAATAAAACAGTGGTTTAGGAGACCTGGGTGTGGAGTTTAAGCCTATTCACCAGGTCAGCATTCAGTGTGACCCTCAATCCCATCTTGCAGCTGTCCTGTCGAAAAGCTTGAGCTCCCTGTTCTTTGTGCTCCCGTTTCCACCAGAGGATGCTAAGAAAAGAGATGGAGGTCATTGTAAAGGAACCTGGTTCCTTTAACACCACTGCTGTGAACCCATGATTTGTAGAATAGAAGCAGAGCTTTCTAGCACCAAACCCCCTTGAAAGGAGTTAACAAGTTGATCACAGATTATATGATTATTTGGCAGTTTGACAAACGAAATAGTAGGCCCTTGGCATTAAGGAATATGTTTCCAGTCTTCACAGATGTCAAATTTTCTAATATTCCTATGGAAAGTATTTATTTGCGATGAAACTTTCTGTGGCTAAGAAGCATCACTTGGCTAGAACTTCCTTAGACTTGTTTACTACTGTCACCACCACCAGTAATTAGCTTCCTTAAGTCTGTTTTCCACAAATTTTCATCTCCAGAGAGTTTCTGTGTTCTGGACAGTAGAAAAGATATGAGCCTTGTTGAGAGGCAGATGTGGGGAGTGGGCTGGCTGCAGTAATCCTTGAATTGTACAACCTGAATGAACTACAGCTAAGGTCATAGAGTCAACTCATATGGTCAAAAGCACACTAAAATCCATGCTGCCTAAGGTCTGCCCTTCTCGCCCTGAAGATCTCCAGTAGCACATATTTCCTATCTGAGTTGCTGTAACCAGTGGTGTCAGGTATCAGATTCCTCTCAACTATGAACCCTGAAAGACAAGTCTTATGAACTGAATCATTAAACCAGAAAATGCTCTGGGGAGAGTTGTCACCTGATTTGTCCCCAGGATGTAATGAAGTTATGAGATCTTCCTGGTTACTCTCTCATAAAAAGGAAATCAGCTGCATGTCATCTAGAACAGGTGGCCTGGGCTCCCTCTTGAATAGCCCTTGTGACCAAGAAAAGCAGAATGGGTCACCTGATAGCCAAGATGCCCCGTGAACACCCCAGGGTGTCACAGCCAGCCAGTGCATCTTGTCACTTTGAACACCTGCAATCAGTGGTTCTAGAGCACCAGGGCAACCTGTAACTTTAATTTTCTTTTTCTTATTCATTCATTCATTCATTTATGGCTGCGTTGGGTCTTCGTTGCTGTGCACAGGCTTTCTCTAGTTGCGGCGGGTGGGGGCTACTCTTCATTGCGGTGCGTGGGCTTATCATTGCGGTGACTTCTCTTGTTGTGGAGCACAGGCTCTAGGCACGCAGGCTTCAATAGTTGTAGCAGGCTCAGTAGTTGTGGCGCATGGACTTAGCTGCTCCACGGCATGTGGGATCTTCCTGGACCAGGGCTTGAACCCGTGTCCCCTGCATTGGCAGGTGGATTCTTAACCATTGCACCACCAGGGAAGTCCTGTAACTTTAATTTTCAAAAGGGACATCTTATCAGTAGAAATAATTTCCATTTGTGAGTTTGTTTGGCTCATGTGAAATCACCTTTAGCCCTTAGGAATCATAGAAGCCAGGGCCACAGGTACACAGGCTCTCTGCATTCTCTCACTAACTTGCCGCGTGTCTTCCCTCTTTCTTAGTGGGCCAGGACTGCTACACGAGAATCTGGAGCCTCCATGATGCCCAGCTGCTCAGAACCATACCCTCCCCACACCCCACTTCCAAGGCCGACATTCCCAGTGTGGCCTTCTCTTCTCGGCTTGGGGGCTTCCGGGGAGCGCCAGGGCTGCTCATGGCCATCCGACAGGACCTTTACTGCTTCTCCTACAGCTAATTCTGCAGGTTGCAGCCTGGAGAGCCGTGGATGTGACTCAGGGGAGCATAGGTAGCCATATTTTTGCCACAATTGCCATTTTCAGTGAGGGCATTTCAGATGGATGCCCTTGTGTATGCATATCCCATCCGTCCAGCTGCCGGGGAAAAGGTGCTATATGTTACGTGGAGACACTTCAGTTATTTCAGTTAAGTTGTGGGTTCAAGAAGCTTAAAAGTCCTTTTCATAAAAGGTACCTATTTCCTTGTTGAATTCCTTAGAATAGTTCCTCCACCTTTTTTTTTTAACAAAAAATACTTTTCTAAGGGCTGAAGATTGACAATAACTAAAGCTGCTGCTTTCACCAAAAGCCCTTTCAAGAAGCCTAATGATGAAACTGGGTGAGACTGTTGACAGTCAGTGCCTGGGTCCCAGAAAGACATGCATCTATACTTGAGAAAGCCAGCTGGAGAGAAGGGGGAGTCATTTATCTGAGTCTCTAGAGATTTTACGGCTGAGTTGGGAATCATTAAATTAGCCTTCTCAAACTCACTCGATAACCAGTGTCAGATCTCTGGGATTCTCATTCATTACCATGTATAGGCATTGTAAGGAAAGATGGATCCTTTTAGATGCTAGACAGGCCTTAGCATGCATATGTTGAAGTACCTTCCAGAATGTTAGGTACAGCAGCTCCTGTTTCTATCATGGTGACCTGAATGTCAGATTCAAGGGCCCCATCTCGAAGAAAATTGGCTTTGACTTTTGTAATCTAGGAGAAGCAGTTTGTGAGATGTTTATACAACGCGTTAATACAAAGAGCCTTTCTACCAAACAATAAACTAGAACGTAGAAAGAACCAGACATGGCATGTTGCTTCTGTTAATGGTTTAGAAGATTGTGATGCTTGGCTGCTGTAGCATCAGACCAACATCTGCTCAAACCCAGTGTGAGGAAGAAACTGAGACCAGTTTTTATGGCTCTGCTGGGAAGCTTCCACTTGCTCCTGTGCCCCAAGAAGCTATGGACTACCTCAGCAGGCTCCCTGGCCCAGGGTGGGTTCAGCCTATGGGGTGTAGCAGCAGGAAAGCAGAAGGCAGAAGACTGAGGGATTGTTAGTTCCCTGACTCCCCTTCTGCTGGGGTGTGGTGGGCTGTGGTTGTGTTCCTCTACCCAAGTCTACAGCTTCTGCTGGAACACAGCTCTCTGGATTCCAGTAACTTCTCTCCATTTGTCCCTTCAGACCTACAGCTGATAATTGCATCTCACTGTTGCTAGCCCAGGGTGCTTCACCAGTTGAACTCTCTTCAGCTACCCCCTTGAGTGTTATGCATCTGTGTCCTGCCAGAACCCTACTAGGTACAGAGAGAGCAATCCAGAAAACAAGAGAGTTATCAGATTGGTCATCTGGTAGATGAGCAATATGTGACAACAAATACTTTTAGTGCCTTAGGTTTTATAAATAACTTTCCTCCACCTTAGCTGACTTGATCCTTAAAACAACGTATGAAGGAGGTAGGACAGTAGTAATAACATAAAAACTATAAGCATCATTTTCTGGGCACAGAGAAATTGAATGACTTGCCTCCACGCAGACCTGTTAAGTGGAGAGCTGGGACTTGGAACCAGAAGAGATCACGTTCTCTACTTTGCACACTCCTCTATTTGCTGACAGTACTTGTGTATCACACACAGCTAGTGCTAAGGAGAAATCACAAAGTGGCTTGGTGCGAGTGTAAACATGCAGTGCTAACATTTCATATTTAATTGCTAAGTAAATGAACTTTTCTGGCACTCACCAAAGACTAAGAAGCTTGCCAGTTACCAAATTTCTTAGGTGTTTGTTTAATCTTTGAGACACCACCCCTGTATCTTTACAGCCTTGGCATACCAGCCTGCACATAGGTCCCAGGAAATAGCTGTATGATTGAAGGGTCCTGGTGACCGCAGTCACAGCAAGGTCTTTTGGATTAATTTTGGTGACATGCCTCTCCCCAAGAGCACAAAAAAGCATAAGTGCTGAGCCATGACCCTAATATCACTCATACTTTTGCCCCCAAAGTTAAAAGTTCTCACAACATACTAGTTTGTTCACTACATGATCTGCTCTTTACAGTCACTGGTATTGCACCTCTGGTGAAGAGCCTTTGCCACTATTCTGTACTATTTCAATGGAGCTGTGGCTATTCAGTCCAACTTTGATCTCACAGACAGTGGAGACGACTGACTACTCAGAATACCTGGTGAGTTCTGACATGTGGGGCTCTATCCCTATATACCTCCCTAACTCATCAGCTGTGCCATAGCCCAAATTTCTTGCTAGGCAAATACAGTTGTCAAAGAATTAGTTTTATGTTTCCCTTAGGCTTTTAAGAAAAGGAGGTGGGGGACATCTCAAAATCTGTTCTTTATCTTTAGTGAGCAGTCACTGCACCTAACATTTGGTCTAGAGCAACAGTCCCCAACCTTTTTGGCACCAGGGACCCGTTTTGCAGAAGACGGTTTTTCCACGGACCAGGGTGGGGGGCGGGGTGGGGGAACAACGGCAGATGAAGCTTCGCTTGCCCGCAGCTCACCTCCCGCTGTGCGGCCCAGATCCTAACAGGCCACCAGCCAATACGGGTCTGCGGCCCAGGGGTTGGGGACCCCTGGTCTAGAGTATATGAGAAGTGGTTAAACTCAGCAGAGAAGCTGATTAAGCATTTTGGTATGTTTGCTTCTTAGTGTCCCAAAGATTAGTATGTTGCACAGTCTGGAAGCATTTTTCACTTGCAGGTCTGTTAGGGCATTTTGCCCCATTCCCCAGGTGACAGTGAAAGGTAGCGAATGAGCAGGGGGTGGTGGCAGCAGCACTGAGCTCCAATAAACCCTTTGCTGTTTGCTTGCTGTAGCCTTCTAAACAGATGAGAACAGTGGCACAAACTGGTTACCAGAAATGTCCACAGATCAACACTTGGTGTCCCCCAACAAGGACACCCAGAGACCAAGTAAGCCCCACTTACCTGTCAGCCCTCGATCTGCCCTGGTCTAAATCTTCCATGTTACCACCTCTGAAAACAACTGCAGGCTAAACTCAGTTTCTTCTTCCATTTCTCCATTCATATATGTTAGTAAAAGCCTTTCCTTTCATTTTTATTTATTTTCTTTGGCCACGCCACGCTGCTTGTGGGATCTTAGTTCCCCGACCAGGGATTGAACCTGGGCCGTTGGCATTGAAAGCACAGTCCTAACCACTGGACCTCCAGGGAATTCCCTGGGCCCACTCCTTTAAGTCTGCCTCTCCAGGCCACCCACCACATGGCCACTGCCACGGGAATGACCTTCCCAAAGATCTCTGCACTCAACGCCTTCTTGTACCTCGGAATAAGATGTGCGGCATCTTGAGATATGGTCACATGTGCCTCACTCTGTTGCCCCTTCTCCACCTCCCACCTGGTGCTCTCAGGACACATGTTGCAAGTCCCTCCGTCATCTGGGCCTCTGCTCAAGCTGTCCTCCACTCCTTTCATCTGTTGAGTCTCAGCTTCACAGAAACCTCGAGGAAGCTTAGTTTCCCCAGCACTTGCCACATCTAGACACTTAGTATGTTGAATGAACAATTTTTGCCAGCATTATTCCCTTTTAATTCTTAGAACCCTACGAAGCACGTGAAGGTCACTCCTATATACCAAAGAAAAAGCTGAGAATAAAGCAATTTGTCCAAGGTCTCCTGCTAATAAGTAGCAAAGCCAACGGGGTCTCCTGCTCAAGAAATCTATTAGGCCCCATGTGTTGGAGGGAATGGAATTTTTATTTTCCTCTGGAAGTTTAAGATCTCCTTAAGATAATTTTCTGGGACTTCCCTGGTGGTGCAGTGGTTAAGAATTCACTTGCCAGTGCAGGGCACATGGGTTCAAGCCTTGGCCTGGGAAGATCCCACATGCTGAGAGCAACTAAACCCATGTGACACAACTACTGAGCCTGTACTCTAGAGCCCATGAGCCACAGCCACTGAGCCCGTATGCCACAACTACTGAAGCCCACGTGCCTAGAGCCAGTGCACCGCAACAAAGAGTAGCCCCCGCTCGCTGCAAGTAGAGAAAGCCCGGGTGCAGCAACAAAGACCCAATGCAGCCAAAAATAAATTAATTAATTTTGGGGCTTCCCTGGTGGCGCAGTGGTTGAGTCTGCCTGCCGATGCAGGGGACACGGGTTCGTGCCCTGGTCCGGGAAGATCCCACATGCCGCAGAGCGGCTGGGCCCGTGAGCCATGGCCGCTGAGCCTGCACGTCCGGAGCCTGTGCTCCGCAACGGGAGAGACCACAACAGTGAGAAGCCCGCGGACCGCAAAAAAAATTATTAATTTTTTAAAAAAAGAAAAGAAAAAGATGAACCCTGGGTATGTAGGGCAAGAAAAGAGAACCTTTGGTTATTTGTGACACCGGGTTACCTTCTTTTCCTCTACCGGTCTGACTAGTGTAAGGAAGAGAGTTCGGAAGACTTTTATGCATCCTCCCTATGTGGTCCAGCATCCTCCCATGCTCAGGGGCGCCCCTAAATGACAGAACAGGAGACAGTGGATAGCGGTTGTTCAACAGGAGCTGAACAGACAAAGCAAGGCAGGGCAGAGGAACAAAGAGCGACAGGTACAAAGCGAGAAAAGTCTTTTCCCAGGGTTTCCATAGGTCACTAGTAACACCTACTCTCTTCTGTGATGACAGAGGATTTGCCGGGGAATAAACTGAGGTATTTACAGGTAAAATATACCTCTCACTTGGCTTCTGCTCTAAAAGCCACCAGCTACTTTCTTAACTAGAAAGAGGTAGCAAGATACATGGATGAAGTTAAAGGAAAGAAGCAGCACAGTCCATATTCCGCAGGAAGATTCCTTTATAACGGCGAATTTAATAATACACAGTACTAGAGCAGGGCCTCGGTCATAGGCCATAGGAGGCAGTAAGGAAGCAGGTCTGAGAGGGACCAACACATTCCAGGGCTCACGTTACAGTAACACTCACGCCACGCACCTCCCTGAAGCTCGGCCCACCCACCAGTTCAGTCAAGAACTGTGTCACTTTTAATTCTTCATTTTTGGCCACTGACGATAAAATCCACCATGATGACAGCATTTCAGCACAACAGTCTCTTTCCAGTCACGATAGAAATGGATGTCCCAGCTCTTGAGAAACAAAGTTCATCTGATTTCTCTTGCCAGGACCGGAGAGAGAATTTTTTCTTAGTGGTCTGTTGAAATACTTATATATACTTAAAAAAAAACCCCACTAACAGTCCATTCTGTGCTCTGTTTCCCTGGAATATTTCTCATGATCACCCCTCCAATAGCTAGAGGGGTCGTGTGTCTGGGAATAAAGAATTAAGATGCTTCAAAACAAGCAAAAACCCTAGTGCAACACTCAGTAGATGGTGGGCTCAAGGGGGTTGGTAGGGGAGGGAAGCAGGTGCTCTATTTCTGGGCAGGGAAAGCCAAGTGCTCGCATAGACGGAAGCATCAACAAGCAGGAAACACTGGGGAAGGCCCATCTCCTTCCGTGTTCCCCCTGTATGAGGGCCATCGCGTCACCTGCACTTGGACTTCTGAGGTCTGAGGACCGTACCCCCCACCTGCCACCCATCCATGACCTGCATGCTAAGCTGGGTGGTCTCTGACCACGACAGGCCTAGGCAAGGAATTGGGATCCGACTCTGGAGGGCCCAGGGAGATCCTCCACAGGCCATCCCAAGCGAGAAGTACCTGGGAAGCTCACTTGCCCCAGCAGCTAAGGGGCATGAAGGCTTCGAAGGCTCGGAAAGAAGCAGCAAAAGGTGACTAGCAACGCAGTGGCCTTGGACATGGCTCGGTTTTGTGGGGAAGACCTGCTGCCACTGCCACCTGATTCTGTGCTGGGGACAGACTGTGCAGGTCTTCACAGCCAGCAGCAGCCTGAATACACTCCATGTTCCTTTCATATGTATATACAGGTTTTGTGTGTGTGTGTGTGTGTGTGTGTGTGTGTGTGTGTGTGTGTGTGTGTGTGTGTGTGTGTGTGTGTGTGTGTGTGTGTGTGTGTGTGTGTGTGTGTGTGTGTGTGTGTGTGTGTGTGTTATATGTATAATTTTTAACTGAAATAAAATGCGATGGATTCAGGTTCGTTCCCCTTCGCTATAAGCTGCTCGGTCCCCTGCCCTGAGGGGTTCGTGCCTTCAGGCCCGCCACCAGGCTCACCCTGGCTCGCCATCTGTCCTACCCCCCACCGTGGGAAAGTGGCCTCAGGATGAGCAGAGAGGACACATACCACAACAGGTGACCAGGAGGAGGGCCTACCTCAGCGAGATTTCATTTCTAACCCTGAGAACCTAAGGAATTGTGAAGGACTCGGAGAGGGAGCTGGGGTTAAAGGTCACCAGGCTTTTTATTGCAGTTAAAGCAGACTCGGACAGGATGGTCCCAGCCTCGAGAGGGGACAGCCCGTCGGTCATGGGAACACTCGTCACAGAAGCCCTGTCCGCAGGCCCGGCAGTGGTGCTTGGAAAGCTTGACGCTGAACTCCTTCCGGCAGTTATGGCAGTGCAGGATCTCATGGTCTGGTACCCAGTACGCCGGCCTGGCCGCATCCTTCACCAGACCTGCAGCACGGAAGGAACCATGGCAGGCGGCACACGTGGGACCCATCACCCCGAGTTCCACGAGGCAAGAAGCCATCCGCAGACACTTCACTGGCTCTCAGTCTAACTGCACACAGATCACCCCCTTCCACCCAGGTCTCCTTCACCGCCTACCACCCAGGTCAGGATCTCTGGGGCTGGGACCTAGGCACTGACATTTGTGTATCTACTAAGCTCTCCAAGTGAGCCTAAAGTGGGGCTGAATTAAGAACCAATGGAGTAACAATAAAGTTTGGGCTTTGGAGTCAGGACATACCTTCACCCCAGTTCCACTGAGCCTAAGTCGGTTGGTAGCTGCGGGATTAAGAAGTTCCTTAAATTCTCAGGGCCTTAGTTTACTCATCTTTAACAACACACCTTCAAAAGTGGTTACAGGATTACAAGAAATAATGTGTCTGATGCACTGGGACCCAATGGCCAGTGAGTGCTCAGCAGGTGAGCACCTGTGAGCACAGTCGGCAGACTTTGTGCCAAGGGCAGCCCCTGCCTCTCCCGGTTACCCGTGAGAGCAGATGCAACCTGAGCATCAAGCCTCGACAAATCCATCTATTCCCACACCCTGAAGTCAAAAACTCATCATCAGCTCATTCTGTGAGCCACAGTGATTAAATCTAATCCAAGCAATTTCCATCACACCCACCCAGGAACCCTTGGTCTCTCCCCTACAATGGGCTTAAATACCCTAGGCCCGGCCAGCCCTGCCTAAGCCCTCCACACGCTGGCGGGGCTTCCCTTCCTCTCCCTCTTCCCATCCTGGTTATAAGCACCCCTCACATTCAGAGGTGAGTGGCTGTCTTAAATCTTAAAGGAATAACAGTTTGGCTGGTGTGGCGGATTAAAGACAGCCACAGATTCTTTGATAACCTGCCCCCTCCCTCGAATCTAGGCAGGCTCTGTGACTACAGCAGACTGTAGCAGAAGAGCCAGTTTCTAGGCCCAGGCCTGTCTCAGAGTCCTGAGCCACCATGTAAGAAGCCCACTACCACTGGAGAAACCACGTGGAGAGGCCTGGAGAATATGGGGAATGGCGGGGGGGAGTTCTCCTGAGCCCAGCCTTCGAGGCATCCCTGCCAGGCTACCCAGCATGTAAGTGAGGTTGGCTTGGCCCCTCGAGACCAGTCCAGCTACCAAACTGGAAAATCCAGCAGTAATTCCAGTCAATGCCACTTGGAGCAAAATAATTGCCCTTCCTGTGAGACATGATAAAATGCGGGTTGTTTTAAGCCTTTACATTTTCAGGTAGTTCGTTATGCAGCAATAAATGATATAAGAGGATGGCCTCCAGGAATAAACATGAAACCACCAAGGTATTCAGCAGAAGCAAATGTAAATTTTCAGTCACTTCCTTGCTGCCCAACTCAATCTAGGTCAGTAAGACTTTGACAAAACAACAGCCCAAGGCACTATGAAAGCCCTCATCCCACGTACACTGCACCCAAGAGAGGCACTGCCAGGCCCACCTAGTGGTATGTCAATGGCTGTCACCACAGCTCCCAAAGTGTTCTGCACGGCCTCGCCCACCTTCCGAGCAATCAGCGTCCCGCCTTCATCGTCCGCCTGTGCCTCAGTAACATCTGCAGACAATGATGAAGGAAAAGCTGTTATCTCTTAGTCATTTCCCAAATGGAGAACTCAGGGGCAACAGCAGAGCATTCTGGATGCTTCTCCCAGGGTACCACTGTGCTGTCCTGCAAGGATGGCAAGGGTCTGGGCTATGGGCACCAACACTGCAGCCGGTGAGATCTGTTAGTCCTTTACCTCAACCCTCTGGGGCTATTTTATAACCTTCCTTTACAGTGAGCCAGAAGGGTTCAAGGAGCATGACCTAGAACCTCCTCCAGAGATAAGACTCAGTCTAAAGCCTGTGGTAAACACAGGACAGGTTTAACACGCCCCCTCCCCCCCGCCCCGCAAGGAATAGCACCCCAGGACCCTGTTAACAAAGAGCTTAGAGGATGACTGGGCAAGACCGGGGAGCAACTACTCTCAGAAGAGTGACGTGGTGAGGAACAGGGTCAGGCAGGTGGGAGTCCCGTTCCCAACACCCAGTGCCAAGGGGAGAGGTTCCCCCTCCACCCATGCAGTTCCCGGGCCCCACGTTACCTAACTGGGAATTCCTGGCTTCATAGCAGTTGTCACACACCCGCACGGGCGCAGGGCCCCAGCCCCGCTCCGGCACTGGCCGGGTCTTGGATGAACAGCTGTCACAGAAGCCCTCCCCACAGGCCCGGCAGTGATGCTTGGTGTCGTTATCTTTAAAGGATGTAGCGCACTTGTTGCAGCTCTGTTCCAAGCCCAAAACAGAGAGGCAGGTAACATTCATGTCTGCTCAGCTGAGAAAGTCAACCCAGGGGAGATGCCCAGGACCATCTGGGAATGGCAGGACCCCGATGATCCCAAAGGATGGGACCTAAGATCTCCAGCCACATGAAAATACCCACTACTGAAGCACAGCTGTGATTAACATTTTCTTCCAAGAAGTGCCTGGAAAGGTACCAAATCCATCTGGCTGAGTCACAGGGTTCCAGAAGGGACTACACCAATCCCAGCTAAGAGAGCCATGAGGATCCACTGCTTTCACGGCTTCTCAAAAGAGCCTCTGGGAAGCTGATGAGGAACGGGTTTCCTGTCACAAGTGCTTGGGCCAAAGCTGGGTGCTCCCTTTCTGTAGGTGCCATGAGGTTTATGTCTCAAGCTGAGGATGACCCTAAATGACCTCTAATGGCCCCTTTTCCTCCAGATTCTATATGTATGACCTCAGACATCTGACCAATAATAACTGGCCCTTGCAGGGAAAGAAACTAAAATCCACCGCAAGGAAAATACTTGCAAAATAACAAAGGGAAATCAGTGGGCAAAGAGGACACTGGCTGCCTCAGCATACCCCACCCTTTCCAACACTCTGAGAGCTAATCCGAGAGAGAAATTCAGAGCCTCCCTCACAGAGCAAGCTTAGGACAGGGCAAAGCGGCACAAGCAGAACGGGCCGTGCCAGGGATGCAGGGCATCCTGCCACACCATACCAGGATCTGGGAGTTGGGCCTCCAGTAGGCAGGGGCGATCTGGTCTGTCAGCCAGGACGTCACAGCCTTGGTGGGCCCAAGGCTAAGCTCAGACACCGACTGAGCCATGAAGTTCATCCCATCCAAGAGGCGCTGGGCAGCATTGTTGTTGTCCTTCAGAAATCCATCAGTCTGAAATGAAAATGCAGGTTCCCATCATGCTCTGAGCAAAGGGAGTAAAAAGAAGGAGAGAGAGGGGTCTCAAACAAGTTATACACTCATCACAGCCAACTCAGAACCACAAACTCCCTGGCAGAGAAGAACGGGGATGGGCCAGGAATCCCTCTGGCTTCTAGACAATATCACACCCATGAGTCATTGCTGATATTATTATTCTCTTCAAGGTGACCATAACACTTGGTGTACAACTGTTCAATTCAGAACTTACTTTGCTGTAAGTGAGATACACAACCCAGGAAATACTTATGTAAAGAGGACACCTCAGGCTTCCCTGGTGGCGCAGTGGTTAAGAATCCGCCTGCCAATGCAGGGGACACGGGTTCGAGCCCTGGTCTGGGAAGATACCACATGCCGCGGAGCAACTAAGCCTGTGCACCACAACTACTGAGCCCACGTGCTACAACTACTGAAGACCACGAGCCCGTGCTTCACAACAAGAGAAGCCACCACAATGAGAAGCCGCGCACCACAACAAAGAGTAGCCCCCATTCGCTGCAACTAGAGAAAGCCCGAGCACAGCAATGAAGACCCAATGCAGCCAAAATAAGTGAATAAATAAGAGGGTTAACATAAATTATTTAAAAAAGAAGAGGACATCTCTTCCAGGAGGCCTCCCACCCCAGACTGGGTTAGGAACCCTTCATCTCAGTTCCTCTAATATCTGCACATCTCTAGAAATCCTATTTCCACATGTAGGTGCAATGTCTCTTTATACATCCAACTCCCTATTAGACTGAACTGAGAACAATAATCCTTTTTCTTTTTTGTAAGTATCTAGTTCAGTTCTGGGCACATAGTACTCAACAACGTATGGTGATGAATGAGTGAACAAAGAGAAGGGGAGGAGCCTATATTCCCTAATCCCAAGGACTATGAGGAATACAGCCTAAAAATAAACTCGTATTACTGTTTTCTTGGAATATAAACTACCACAAGGATGACAGCTTTTACAAGAAAGAACACAGATCGAAAACAAAAGATATTGATCAAAGAAGTCTAGTGAGAAAGTTATACTAGTTCAAGACCACGTTAAATCCTTGGGACAGAATGGCCTCGACCATCATGTCAAGGGGATGGCCTGCAGAAATGAGACCACACTGCAGTAACCAATTCCAGTGCAGCTGGAAACTGGAAAGAAGATGACAAAACAATAAGGAAATCTTCAGTTCTCTGGTATCTGCAGGATCCAGGAAAGCTAAAAGGTGGATCTGCAGATAGGCCTATTAGGCTGACCGGAGTCACCCAGCAAGGGGAACACCAACCAAGTAAAATAAGTCCCTTAGAGAAAATCGCTTATCTTTCTTCCGTGAAGGAAAAAGGTTTTGGATGTGTTGTGACTGATGGGTAATTCCAAGTGTGAATGGTGGTTTAATGCAGAATGAAAGCACCATATCACTGCCTCATGAACAGATTTGTTTTTCCAACATCTTGAATTCAAAAGTCAAATTAAAAACAGTAAAGGTCCATCCATAGTAATTCCGCTTCTCAGAATATACTTCAAGAAGAATATACTCCAAAACAAAGTCTCTCTTACATGAAGATGGTCACTATAGCATTTTCTTCGATAATAAAAAAAAAAACATAAACAGCATGAATGAAATCGAACTGTAATACTAGACAGAATATTACACAGTAATTACAAATGAGAACTGTGAAAAGTGAAAACAATGTAGAAACAAAGCAAAACTGTGTATGAGAAAAAAGTGGCACACAAATTGTAACTGCATCTATACAAACATACACATACGGAAAATGAGTGAGGAGAATATGAAAAAATAAAGTTTTATTTGCTAAGGCAATGTAACTATGCAGCAATTTTTAGTTTATTTAAAGTTGTGCTTCTAGGGACTTCCCTGGTGGTCCAGTGGTTAGGACTCCACGCTCCCAACACAGGGGGCCTGGGTTCGATCCCTGGTCGGAGAACTAGATCCCACATGCTGCAACTAAGAGCCCACATGATGAAACTAAGACTTGGTGTAGCCAAATAAATATTTTTTTAATAAATAAATAAATAAAGTTGTGCTTCTAATACTTATGCAAGAAGAAATGGAAAAAATTTAAGGGTCTAGAACAAGAAAGGCTCTCCAGATCACACTTTCCTAAACCACCAGTATATTGAAATTCATGGTTAACCTTAATTGTAAACAAGTTCTGCTTTCCCACACACAGGACTGGACAATACAAGAGAAAACAGGAAAATAAAACAGCTCTTACTCCAGGCCACACATGCACAATCTCTGTCCGCACCACTGTATCCACAGGATCTTGGTTTCCAAACCAGTACTGCCGGCTACGATAGACCACGCCACAGTTGGGACATTCAATTACGTACCTACAAGGAAGGCAAATAGATACTGTAACCCCACCAGGTGCCTGGAGAGACAAACACACCAAACAACCGGTAGCTGAAACTCACCCAGACCAGGCATATTTTGCGAGACCCATCCAGGGGGAGTCGGTGGAAGCAGCCGTCTTGGGCACCACGCTGACTTCGTTGCCTCTCTCGTAGCAGGCCTGAAACATGGAGCACTCTGCCAGCTTCTACTCTGTCCACCAGACCCCCTGGCCTCTCCACATCCCTGTCCAGCCCCACTGCCCACAAACCACACCAGCGGAGGGTTTACAGACCCTGAGTTTAGCACAGCAGAAGAAGGTCTTTCTCTAAAGAGGTCAGTGCCCTAATATATACAATGGAATATTACTCAGCCATAAAAAGAAACAAAATTGAGTTATCTGTAGTGAGGTGGATGCACCTAGAGTCTATCATACAGAGTGAAGTAAGTCAGAAAGAGAAAAACAAATACCATATGCTAACACATATACATGGAATGTAAAAAAAGAAAAAGAGAAATGGTTCTGAAGAACCTGGGGGCAGGACAGGAATAAAGACACAGACGTAGAAAATGGACTTGAGGACACGAGGAGTGGTAAGGGTAAGCTGGGACGAAGTGAGAGAGTGGCATGGACATATATACACTACCAAATGTAAAATAGCTAGCTAGTGGGAAGCAGCCACATAGCACAGGGAGATCAGCTTGGTGCTTTGTGACCACCTAGAGGGGTGGGATAGGGAGGGGGGGAGGGAGACACAAGAGGGAGGAGATATGGGGACATATGTATATGTATAGCTGATTCACTTTGTTATAAAGCAGAAGCTAACACACCATTGTAAAGCAATTATACTCCAATAAAGATGTTTAAAAAAAAACCTCGGGCTTCCCTGGTGGCGCAGTGGTTGAGAGTCCGCCTGCCGATGCAGGGGACATGGGTCCGTGCCCCGGTCTGGGAAGATCCCACATGCCCCGCGGCTGGGCCCGTGAGCCATAGCCGCTGAGGCTGCGCGTCCGGAGCCTGTGCTCCACAACGGGAGAGGCCACAACAGTGAGAGGCCCGCATACCGCAAAAAAAAATAAAATAAAATACATTAAAAAATAAAAAAAAAAAGGAAGTCAGTGCCCTAAATGATTATGAATTGAATATATACCCATCCCGGGCCCCAAAACTGAGCTATAAATTATATCCCTGTCACAGACAGGAGAAATCCATCAAAACTGGGTTTCTGAACAGCATTTCTGCTCTTAAGAATGAATAGTCAATGTATGGGAATTCCCTGGCGGTCCAGTGGTTAGGACTCCACACTCTCACTGCCAAGGGCCCAGGTTCCATCCCTGGTCAGGGAACTAAAATCCCACAAGCTGCGCGGTGCGGCAAAAAAAAAAAAGAAAAAAAGAAAAGAATGATAGTCAAGGTAGATGGCCCTTGCATATATAAGCTCAACAAAATAAGGGGGATTGAAGCTTAAAAAAATAAACCAAGGAGTCCCCAGCAACAGACATGTGAGTTCTTATGGTTAGAGCTGGAGAGAAGTTCCAGAGATATTCAATTTGAGTATCAAATACTTTGGGATGCAGCAAAGAATGGTCCCAAGCCAGTCTTCCCAAAAGGAGAGTGTGGCCGGCAAGCCAGCTGCTAGGGAGGAAGCTGGGTGGACTCACCTTGCAGGTAAAAACCCGGTTGTCATACTGGTGAGAGTATCTGCAGCGGCTGTTGGCTTCATGAGGTACTCCTTCTTTCCCATGATTCATGCTGTTCTTACATCCAGCCCTGAGTGAAGCCCAAAAGCTGACAGTGAAGCCGCCAAAAGGAGCCAGCGCCGCTTACGCTGAAGAGTCTCTGACCCTGAGCCAGACCCAGGGCCAAAACCAGAGCTCCAGAATTAACCAGGCCCTGAATACTGAGCAGAGAGAGGGCAGTTTCTTTCAGAAACCCACGTGCCTCTCTCACACTTGCAATCAACATCACTACACAGGTAAAGCAACTATTACTCTTGTGTGGGGAGAAAGGGCCAAAGGAGTAATCTCTTCTTGGAAAACCACCTGGTCCCTCAGTAGGAACAGAGGAGCCAGAAGACACCACCTTGACCAGATAGAAAACCTGAATGGCCCTCAGGGAACTCAAAAATCCAAACAGCATGAAATGGGAAGTTTAACCAGCACAGGCTGCCAAGATGTAAAACAAAAACCGACCCTCAAAATTTGGCAATGCATAAAAAGGAGGCTTAAGCTGAACAAGAAAACCTTCCAAATGAACAGTGAGCTCTGCTATCCTGACAACGCAAAACCAGGGCCTGGGACTTTGGAATTTCACTGTGATAGAAGGAAAAGTTCTGGAAACCCTAGTGAGGCACAGTTAACATGGAAAAGTGATGCTCTAACAGATCCTAAGCCTCCTGCTGGGCTCATGGGGCCCGCTAAAGGAAGGCAAGTCACACTGGCAATTACCATCCCTCCTTCCTCTCCAAGACAATGCCCAGTTCTCCGTAGCCCAGACTGTATAATCGTAGCCCAGACTGTATAATCGAAGAGCCAAGTCCTTTTTACAAACCCAGAGCCAAGTTGGTGACCCAGCAGGTGGCCTACAGGGATCAATGCAAAAAGGCCATTCATAACAAAAAAGGTTCAGGTCTCCTCTGTATGGACGAATGTGAAGGACAGGAGCAGAAGTCCTGATGAGAGCAAAGACTCTGCAGTGGTGAAGGGAGTGGAGAGCTGGGGGAGTGTCTGCAAGACACAGTCTGCAATCTGACCCAGACACACTGCATTTAAATCCCCTGGGCTCCATCAGACAAGTCACCAGACTGTGATTGAAGAGCCATTAACGGCTCAAATTAATCCAGTGAGCCTCAAAGTGTGGTCCCCATCCAGCAACATCAGCATCACCTGGGAACGTATCAGAAGTGCAAGTTCTCAGGCCCTACATCAGACCTACTGAATCAGAAACTGGGGGCAAGGCCCAACGATCTGTTTTAACATGTCCTTCAGTTTTTTCTGATGCATGCTAAAATCTGAGAATCACTGCTCTGTTCCCCCGTAACAAAGTGTGATCCATGGACCAGCAGCACAGGCATCACCTGGGAGCTTGTTGGAAATGCAGACTCTCACCCAGACCAGCTGATTCAGAATCTGCATTTAACAAAATCCTGAGGTGATGCATACACGGATTAAAGTTTGAGAATACTGCCCTAACTCAATGTTCTCAAGTGAGCTGTGTATCAGAATCATCTGAGGAGCCTTTTAAGTGCACCAGTGCTGAGGCCCCACCCCAGATCTGTTAAATGAGAACCCCTGGAGGTGAGGCCCAGGCCTCAATAATTCTGAACGCTCACTGGATAATTCTAATGTGCTCTAAGCATCTGCCCTCATTGTGAAAGCAGTCAACTAGGAATAATACCTACCCTAGTGCTTTGCACACACCGGGCTACCAAATATTAGGTGGATGGATGGAATGACTACCATTGAAAGCTCTGGTAAGAGAAACATAGAAAAACAGGCAACCTAAAGTTTTCTGTGGTAAAAATTACCGAAACCAGTCAATTTTACATCTAAACCAGGTTGGAATCTTCAGGGGATTCCTCATAACCATGTGTCCTGGGATCCCCTGCAACCTCAGAGTATGGCCCCCAGACCATCAGGATCACCTGGGAACTTGCTAGAAGTACCCCATCTCAGCCCCCACCCCACCCTTAAATCACAATCTAATTTAACCAGACCCCACATGATCTGCATGCACTGTGAGGTCTGCAAAGCACCGTTCTGAGTCTCTTTGCCCAAGATGGGGACTTACCCGCAGCTGAGGCACAGGACAGAGCAGGTGAAGTACTCATCTGGAAAAAAGGAGCTGTGTGCCATCTGGTCATCGGGGATCTCACCGCTGAAGCGGTCGCTCAGGGCCTGTGTGAAGGGAAGGTGATACATGAAGGGACACGGCGGACAGCCCAGAGCTCTGGCCCTTGTACTGCTTGCCTTTTTTTTTTTTTGAAATGAACTTTATTGATTATTGTTTTCCTTTTCTTCTTTGTTTTTTCCCACACCGCCCAGCATGTGGAACTTGGATCAAACCCACACCCTCTGCAGTGAAAGTGCAGAGTCTTAACCACTGGACCACCAGGGAAGTCCCACTGCTTGCCTTTCTAATATGCCCTCACTGCTGGCTTATTTCTTATGGGCTCCACAGCTAGAAGAGGGAAGCCAATGACTTCTGCTCTTTACCCTAGACCTTCTTGGCCCGACTTGCACCAATCCTCACCACAGGAAACCTCAGAAAGAACCGGCCCGTTTCCCACGAGGTCAGAAGTAAGCAAACAAAGTTACCGTTCTCTCCTAATTACCATGCAAGTTATAAACACCTCACACACTCTCTATCTTTCATTCAAAACCACCAGATATTGACTAATGTCCACTTCAACTTTGTGAAGCTGGGACCAAAAAACCAACACTAAAGAAGGTGGCTTGTCTTTCAGTCAGAGGCAGGCAGAGCTGAGAAGTGAGCTGGGAGTTTCCTGGGCATCTCCACCAGTTCTAACCAAAGGTGCTCACTGGAGTTTATGAAACCACAGAACTATATGTAGAATAAGGGTTATCAGCCAAAAAGCAAGGAGGAATTATTATAGGTTCTGGCAGTCTTCTATCAACTACAGTAACCTAAAAGACAGCAAGTGGCCAGGACTTCCCTGGTGGCGCAGTGGTTGAGAGTCCGCCTGCCGATGCAGGGGACACGGGTTCGTGCCCCGGTCCAGGAAGATCCCACATGCTGCGGAGCGGCTGGGCCCATGAACCATGGCCGCTGAGCCTGCGCGTCTGGAGCCTGTGCTCCGCAACAGGAGAGGCCACAGCAGTGAGAGGCCCGCGTACCAAAAAAAAAAGACAGCAAGTGGCCAAAATAAATGCTAAGAAGAAAGATAAAAGTATTTGCAGAAACAAACTGAAAATTTTATGTTTAAAGGCAGCTTCCATTTCTAAACCTCTGTTTTCACTCACTACTTTATATTGAAAGCATTCTTCAGGCTGGTTTTTTCCTTCCAGGCCCTTACTCGTATGCAGTGGAAAAAGTTATATAAATTAAACAGAAATGGGCTTTCCAGGCTTTAAAAATTATTAAATGCTCGCAATTCCAAGCTTCTCTCAATCCCTCATTCTGAGGCAGCCAGGCACTATTCAGGGGAAGAGAAGTAACAGTAGCTTAAAACAAAATGTTACTTCCTTTAGTAAAAAGGCAAAAGAAATTTTAAGATGAGACTTGGAAAAGGGGCAGATTAGGTTTTAAACTAAGGTTCTCAAGCTCTAAATGGAATTTCACTTAAGGAGAACTTATTTATTAAAGTTCCTTTCCCTTTTTTCAATGAAACCTACTACCCTGAGTTGTAAACGAAGTGTTTACAAAAGCACATGCTCTCAATGTTGAGTCAGGTCAGGTGTTCAGACAAGAGTAGCGGCAAAGAATGTGTCGAACTAAGGGTGAGGGCCTCACCCACGTGCATTAAAATTCAGCTCCTGCAAGGATAATGCACAGGCTTGTAAGACACCATCTGCCAGCGATGGCCAACCAAGTGGCAATCCTTGACTCAGACCAAAAAAAACAGTCTAATAATACATATATGTCCTGTTCTCTTGGGGTAATTCTGTAAAGAGTAACAGGGAAAACAACTAAGATTTTGAGAGAGACTATAACGGCATATACCTATGAATATTAAAGAGAATAAACGAGAAGCAAGGCAAGTAGAATCACTTACTAGCCTACACGGTCCTCCTCTTACTTCAGAATGTGACCCATCTTTCGGGGACCTTTTCCATGAAGCCTTCCCAACCACTCTAGAAAGACCACGCTTTGCCTTCCCTGAGCACCTGCCGTCCTCAACATCTGAACCACGTACTAAGTGATGAGGTGATGAGGCAAAAGCTATGAGCCTGTTATACGTATTTTACCTCCCAGACTAGATCACTACCACCGTGAAAGACATTTCCTACCTTTGTATCCTCCTCTCACTCCGAGCAAATGTCCTAACAAGTACTCAACTAGGACCTCTGGAATGAAGTGCCCCAGCACCAACCCCCATGTGCACACCAACCCCTGCCCTCTCCTCCTCACCTTGGCCCTGCCTCTGCGCCAGGCTTCATCCCAGGCCCACAGGCCCTCTCTAATTTATGGCTAACTACTCGTTGATTGGCCAAATCACTGATAACTCTTAGGGCTGTATTTCTCAAACAGCTGTGTGCATAACTCTCTGGGGCTAGCTGGTGGAAAAATAGAGCATTATCTTCCCAATGCATCAATTTACTGAAAGATACGGGGAGGAAGTTATTTTCAGATAAAAAACAAACATGGATATAGTATGAAACTAAATGGAAAATTTGCATAAATAAAACATGAGACCCCCACCAAAGTTATTTTAGCTTGCAGGTGGCAGGTCTGCACTCTGTGCCTTTATTTCCTTATCTATAAAATGGGGGTGCTAGCAGTACCTTCCTCAGTAGGGGTCTCCATGGATTACACTGTAAAGATCAAATGAAGTTACTCATGTAGAGCACTTGGCATAGACTGAGAGCTCAGAAAACGTTAGCTGCCATTATTAATATCATCTTTATTTTTTATGCTGAGAACTCTCTTATTCCCTCACTAATTCAGGTAACACAGGGGATATAAGAACTTCTCTCTTTTCCATGATGGCGCATTGGTCTTCATGGCTGTTTGCATTTGTTGGTGAATATTTAGCTGCAAAAAGATGCTTATGTACCTAAAGCAGTGTTAAAATAAGAAAGAAAGGGCTTCCCTGGTGGCGCAGTGGTTGAGAGTCTGCCTGCCAATGCAGGGGACACGGGTTTGTGCCCTGGTCCGGGAAGATCCCACATGCCGCGGGGCGCCTAGGCCCGTGAGCCATGGCCACTAAGCCTGCGCGTCCAGAGCCTGTGCTCCGCAACGGGAGAGGCCACAACAGTTAGAGGCCCACGTACCGCAAAAAAAATAAAGAAAGAAAAAATAAGAAAGAAAAAACACAGAGCTAACTAAGGAATGCAGAAGTTACTAAGGAGGTATAAGGAAAACCAAAGAATAGCATTTTTAGCCCCAGGTAACTGAAAGGGTAACCTAAGTCCTAGTTTTCCTTAGGAAAAATAATACCAAATTTAGCATGAATCCAACAGCTGGGTTGAATTCAGAAGGCATGCCACTCTCCAGTAAATATAAAATTGCAGCCCAATAATAGTGATAAGCACAAGGTTTTTTCTATTCCAAATTCAAGTGGCCTGGTTCACTTCTCTGAAAGTTCTTCAGAAAAATGGGGGCATTTCTAAGTGTCTCAAGGCTAAGCATAAAACGATCTGCAGCCTGATTCCCATGGGACAAATCCCCACAGAACCACCATCATCACCTGCCCTAGACATTATGTTGGCCAAGGCAACAGTAACTTCTTGTGACATCAGAAAGAGAAGAACTCCTAGACCAACCAGCCTCATCACTTCAGATGCTGGTCACCCATCCTCTCAAATGCTGGGTAACACAAGCATCTCATTTCCCTCACAAGTCACTGAAGAGCTGGCAGTCAGTAGTGAATGAGAACTTACAAGCATCAGGAGGACTTACTGCATCATGAGTATGTGAATAAAACAGTAACTGTTAAAAAGAAAATCTGATGTTCACGTGTTTTAGATACGAGGGTAAGGAGACACTGTTTTCCTTCCTCTATAACCTGATTGTTCCTTTCCAGCGTGGACATGACCACCTAATCCACATACTTCGTCCTTCAAAAATTCCAAACATCACATCATTCCAGGGTTTCTTGGGCTCTCCTCCTCCTGAGGTCCCAAAGCCTTAAGAGGCAGGGAAGGACCTTTCCTGAGAAAGCTTGGGAAAGCACTTGAGGCCAATCTGGAAAAGGTTGCCTGGAGGCCAGATGATCTTGAACTTTAGTTGCCTTGGCAACAGTAGGGCTCTTACTACTGAACCTGTAAGTTTAGCCCCAGTCACCAAAGGCTAGCAGTGAATTTTGATTTGAAATGGAGACTCTTATGTAATCCATGATGCCACCCACCCCCCCAAAAAATATAATAACTTTATAAATACTTAATAGGTGCTTCCTGATGTGACAGAATTAGAAAGTCAGAGTTTCTAGTTTTAGAGATTGGAGGCTAAAGGAGATATTACATAAAACCTATCGAATTCAACTTTAAAATTGTTCTCTCCATTATTCAGAACTGTAAATACAGGCAACAATAGTTAATTCAATATTCAATTCCCTTATTCAGTAGGGACCTAAGCATCTCTTTTCTTTAAATAGACTTACTTGATCAGTGAGAATATGCCCTGCTGGTAGGTATCTGGGCTGTTGCTACTGCGGAAACAGAGCAAAGGA
Organism: Grampus griseus; assembly: GCF_964374135.1. Lineage (NCBI taxonomy): Eukaryota > Metazoa > Chordata > Mammalia > Artiodactyla > Delphinidae > Grampus > Grampus griseus. Next base: position 29,394,633 of record NC_139018.1, on the reverse strand, counting down.
GTGAGTGGTCAAGAAGTGGGGGAAATAACCCAGCTGGAAAAAAGGGACTGGAGCCTGGACCACAACATGGCTAAATGGTAGGAAGAGTGATCAGGTCAGCAGGATGAATCGGGAAACATAGGGGCAAGCAGCTAGAGCAGAAAGAGACTGTAGATCTCTCTCTCACTCACGCTCACTCACATACACACACACACACACACACTCACACATTCTACAAACTCCTCAATCTTTCTCATTAATCACATTTCCTTTTCAATAACGAACATGAAAAGAGAATATGGAGAAGGAAAAAAGATTAAACTTCCCTAGGATCCGATATATTTAGGGAGAAAATATACATATACATTATATACATATACTTCTGTATGCACTGACGTAGCACCAAAATTTCTAGAGGCATAAACAAGAAAGTATTAACAACAGTTATCATACAGTGAGAGGGGAGAGGAGAGAAAGGGACTTAAGTCATGTCTTACATGTTTCTGTACTATTTGAGTCGTTTATCACAAACACACATTGCTTTCTAATTTAAAAAATAACTTTTTAAATTAACCAAACACACAAATACAACTTATAAGAATGTCCTTTCTAAAGGCAACTGGCAATATGCATCAGGAACCTTTAAAGGTGACCACACCTTCTGACCTTCTTAAAAGTTGAGTAACTACTGAGAAGGAATACAACACAGGGTTATATAGACTTGGGAGTCAGACTATCTGGTTCAATCTCTCCACCACTTATTAGAGGAGTCATCTCAGGCCAATCAATGAACCTCTCTGTGCCTCCATTTCTCCACCTCAGAGTTGGTATGAGGATTAAAAGAATGAATACACGTGCGGTGCAGAGCACAGTACATGGCATCAGTAAACACTCCAGAAAGGTTGGCCAGCAGTAGTACTGGGAGTTGTAATTTATCCTAAGGAAACAGGCAGAATGTGGGCAATACCTTTAAATACTTGGAAAATATAATAAGGAAAAAGGGAAACTACTATTAAAATAAGGGCAGAATTACTAAATGTAAAAAATGATCCATTCATATAAATGAAAAAGCATGGAGCTATTTTAAAAACATGTTTTCATAGAAATATTTAATAGCATGGAAAAAATGCTAGGCTTCAATGTTCCATGAAAAAAAAGGTATATTAAGTGTACACACATACATCACAACCCCAATTCTCTTTTTAAAATAAGTAGCAAAGAATCATATAATACCCCATTTTTATTTATCTATTTTTTGCACACTGTTTTTCTTTGCTATTACAAGGATGCTACTATTAACTTCCTCACATAGTTCTCTGTGTTCCTGTGGGAGAGTTTCTTTAAGGCAAATTCCTAGAAATGATATGATTAGAATATATATTATGCATATCTTTACCTCTACTATTGCATTTCAAAGTGGTTGTACTAATTTTACTTCCACTGGAAGTTTATAAGAGTTTACATTGCTTCATACCCTTTTTGACATTTTATTGCCAAACTTGTCAGTGTTTGCCCTTGCATGGTTGTGGTCTTAATTTCTTTGATTACTAGAGAGTTGAGATTTTTTATTTGTGCATCACAGTCTTGACTGCCTCTTATGTGATTTGTCTCTCCATTTTTCCAAAAGGTTTATACATTTTTTCCTAACAATATTCCTGCATACTTTATGTAAAATAAAAAGAAAATCATATAGGAAACAAAATCATATTGGAATATATTCCTAGGCTTCCTGAAGTGTTTACTCAGTGAGTTAGTGAGGAACTGGACAAGGTAAAGCATAAATACCAGGAGAGAAAGAAAAAAAATGGAAGAATCAGAAAGCCAAACAAGTTATTTTGGCACTGATAATTTATCTGCTTATGACCATCCCAGCTCTTTTGTTCCAAAAAGGATTCAAGGCTGCTTATTTTTTTAAAAAATACAACACAAGGGCTTCCCTGGAGGCGCAGTGGTTGAGAGTCCGCCTGCCGATGCAGGGGACACAGGTTCGTGCCCCGGTCTGGGAAGATCCCACATGCCGCAGAGCGGCTGGGCCCGTGAGCCATGGCCGCTGAGCCTGCGCGTCCGGAGCCTGTGCTCCGCAACGGGAGAGGCCACAACAGTGAGAGGCCTACGTACCGCAAAAAAAAAAAAAAAAAAATACAACACAAAACAAAAAATAAGTGGAGAAAAATAAACGACCATTATTATCCACTGCTATAAACTATGAAGAGTGTATTTTAACAGCAATAAAACTCTCCTGCGTCAATTTGCCTAATGCAGACCTTAAAGGTAGTTTTCTATTAGAGTGATTACCAGAGAATTAACAACTTCTAATTGAAACAAAACAACAACCAGAAAAAGACAAAAACAATTTTTTCAAGGATTTGAGTAAGTTCCAAGACCCCACAGCTCCCTGGGGAGAGCCCAAAACACATGCTTAAACAGGTAACTCCTTCCCATGCACAGAGCAGTGGGCCCACATCTCAGTACAGCACAGACCCTGCCTCAGAGAACAGAATATATAGGAGCCAGGTAAACTCTGAGGACAGCACTTACCAAGAAGCCTCAAAACTCCAGCTGACCAGGCTCATTTTAATCACAGAAAGCTTCATGAATCATATCACTTCATAAGAATACACTATAACTCTTTTTCTCAAAAGTACCTAACAATGGGACTTCCCAGTGGCGCAGTGGTTAAGAATCCACCTGCCAATGCAGGGGACACAGGTTCGATCCCAGGTCCAGGAAGATCCCACATGCCACAGAGCAACTAAGCCCACACACCACAACTACTGAGCCTGCGCTCTAGAGCCCATGAGCCACAACTACTGAGCATGCGTGCCACAACTACTGAAGCCCACGTGCCTAGAGCCCGTGCTCCACAAGAGAAGCCACCACAATGAGAAGCCTGTGCACCGCAACAAAGAGTAGCCCCCGCTTGCCACAACTAGAGCAAGCCTGCGCGCAGCAACGAAGACCCAATGTAGCCATAAATAAATAAATAAATAAATAAATTTTTTTTTAAGTACCTAACAAACTGGCCTGGAGTAGGACATCCAAGACACCTGAGGGTAGAATCCCTGACCACTAACTACTGCTTAGAGCACTCAGTGTCCCTGAAGGTCTTATTTAAACTTTAAGCTGGGTTAGCTTTGAGAAAACCTAAGGAACTCTAGAATCCAGCCATTGGCCTAGTCGTTCATACTTATCAGATTTTACAGCCCTTTGTATAACATAGCATGGATTCCCCTCTTTTAAAAATGCTTGCAATACTTGGGTGTAATCTTCCACTTGACTACCTTTGAGCCATTACAATGGACAGTAGCCAATAAATCTAAGTATACTTTAACCTCAAATTCTAATTAGAAATATGTATTTCATGAATTATTCAAATATAATCATTTTTCATAGTTTTTTTCCCTTAACATTATTCACATTAGTTAACACTTATGGAAAATTTACTATATACCAAGTACTTTGCTTCTTAAAGTATGTGTTCTCATTTAATCCCCTCCTCAACTTCATTAGGAACTTCAGTAGGAATCCCCTCATCAACTTCATTAGGAACATCCTACTATTGCCCCTTTTTTACAGACGAGGAAAAAGGTCTGAAGAAGTACAATAAGGGCAAGGATTATTGTCTATCTTATTTTCCACTGTATTCCCAGCACCTGAAACTCTACCTGGCACAAAGATTCACTCATTTATTTGTTGAATGAATGAACAAACGAAAGACAAACTAATTTCCTAAGACCAAGCAGCAGGTAAATGGCAGAAATGGGATTCCAACACAAGTCTGTCTGACTCCAAAGCACCAGCTTTTATAGTCCATTCAGGCTGCTATAACAAAATACCACAGACTGGGTAGATTATTAACAACAGAAATTTATTCCCCACAGTTCTGCAGGCTGGAAGTCCAAGATCAGGGTGCCAGCATGGTGGCCTTCCAGTGAGGGCCTGCTTTCTGGTTCACAGATGGTGCCTTCTCACTGTGTCCTCTCTTGGTGGAAGGGGCTAGGGAGCTCTCTGGGGCTTCTTCTTTTTATTTTTTTTTAACATCTTTGTTGGAGTATAGTTGCTTTACAATGTTGTGTTAGTTTCTGCTGTATAACAGAGTTAATCAGCCATATGTATACATATATCCCCATATCCCCTCCCTCTCACGTCTCCCTCCCTATCCCACTCTGGGGCTTCTTTTATAAGAGCACTTTTATAATGTCACTTATGAGGGCTCCATCTTGATGACCCAATCACCTCCCAAAAGCCCTCCATCACATTGGGCATTAGAATTTCAACATATGAATTTTGGGAGGATACAAACATCCAGCCTTTACCAAGCACTATGCAAAAACCATAAACCATTTTTGAGGGGTAACTTTTCATCCACCACCCCCCCTTTTTCTTTTTAACTTTTCATTTTGATATAATTTCAAACTCGTAGAAAAGTTCCAAGTATAGTACAAGGAACTCCCATATACAATTTACCCAGATTCATAAATCGTTTACATTATGTCCCACTGCAAACTCTTTAAACTCAGTGGATTAAGCAAATCAGCATATGCCCAAAGTCTGTTGCTGGGTAAACCAGGGCTGACCTATCTTTACGCAAAAGCACTCCTCCTATCCCTTCCAGTCTCAGGCTCTATGCCCTAACCGTCAGGGCACCCTCAGATCCCTAGCTCAAGTCTTCATGTCCACACTTGCTGTCCCTTCTCCAAATCCCACACTCCCAGCACTGCCCCAAAGGCCCTGCTCCCTCCCTGCTCCTCTGTACTCAGTCTGCAGGCATGGTGACACAGAGGTATACACAAAGCAAACTGCAAAAAAGGAAGCAGAACTGGCAGGAATTGATTTGATGAATTCCTTATAAAGAATGGTAAAATAAGGTTTTTCTCCAAGATGAGGACCTGTCACCTTTTAACTATCATCCAAGATTCCTCCATACTCATGTTCCTGGCAAGATGAGGCCATTCAACAGGTGCAAACTCTACTCATGCCCTTCCTTTCATATATCCTCTCTTTCAAGCCCAGATTTCTAATCACTGGCATCGACAAAAGCTGGAGAATTGAGTGTTCTTACCACCCACTGGTACCCCAATGAGAAGCACTCGGGGCAGAAGCCAACTGACCTTCAGGGCTTTGAAGATGACCCCTGGGTGCCGGGGAGAACGGGTGGTGTTATTCTCTAGTTGTTGCTCCAAAGCACGTCGAAGACCAGAAAAGTCTGTGGGAGGATTGTATGTCCTCGTTCCCTTGTAATGAATGGAACTGAAGGCTTCAGGGAAGCGGCCCAGCTTCCGGAACCGGTCCTGGATGAGCTTCTCGGGCACCTCAGAGGGGTGATCTGGACAAGCAGAAACAAGTACGTGAACAGTGGCCTCTCTTTAAAAGAAAAAAAAAAAGTCGCCTGTCTTTCATTATTAAAGGGATATATAGTCTGACTCCGTAAATATAAAGTACATAACAGGCAGAACTGATCTATGCTGTTGGAATTCAGATTACCTTTGCCTAGAAGGGAGCACAAGCTGGGACGTGGGTGCTGGTGTGTCATGATCTAGTACTGAATTCACATGTATGCTCAGCTGGTGAAAATGCATCACATATACACTTTTGATATAATGTGCACTTTTTGGTATGTATGTTACATTTCAAGGAAGTGCCTTTTAAAAACAATGTGCTCACTGTAAAAAATCCAAACATGGACTTCCCTGGTGGCTCAGTGGTTAAGAATCCGCCTGCCAATGCAGGGGACATGGGTCCGATCCCTGGTCTGGGAAGATCCCACATGCCACAGAGCAACTAAGCCTGTGCACCACAACTACTGAGCCTGAGCTCTAGAGTCTGTAAGCCACAACTACTGAGCATGTGTGCCACAACTACTGAAACCCACGTGCCTAAAGCCCATGCTCCGCAACGGACAAGCCACCGCAATGAGAAGCCCACACACCACAACAAGAGTAGCTCCCGCTCGCCGCAACTAGAGAAAGCCCGCGTGCAGCAACGAAGACCCAACACAGCCAAAACAAATAATAAATAAATTTATTTAAAAAGAAAAAATCCAAACATGTCAAAGCATAAAAGGAAAGAAATGTACATCCTCTGCTCCCTCCTCCTCATCAAGGTAACTACAGGCCAATGTTTACACTTTCAGACTTTCTTTTCTTACTCAATTACCAACACATTTATGCAACTTGCTTTCATCACTTAATAACATACTGTAAATATGTCCTTGTCAGGTTATACTCTGAGACATTCCTTATTCTTTTTTAACAGCTACACAGTCTTCTATTCTATGGACGTATTCCACCAGTCACCTACGAACGAACATTTAAAATAAATAGCTACTTTGAAAGTGCTGGTCTTATGCTGGTGAAGCTGTGGACAAACTGCCAACGTGTGAGGGTATCAGCCTCCCCATAGTTTCACCAACATTTATCCAGAAATTTGGGGAGTAGCAGTATAAACAGATGCAATAAATATTTTGGAGGTAAAACTTGGAAGGACTTTTAAATTTCCTTTAATACTTTAACAACAAAATCACTCCAATTAACACTGGAAATGTGGCTTTAGCTCATATTTAAAGGTACAGTCATCAAAGAGAAGTAGCCAAAATTCTGCAGTCAATCCCTAACCCCATCTCCTCCTGAACTCTTCCTGTGAGTCACTCTTGAAGGAAGGAGCAGCCCATCAGCAAGTGACTTCTCCCAAAGGCACCCAGAAGCCTGACCACCTTCACTTTCTCCCAACATCAGCTCACAGCTTGTCCCTGAACAAGTAATCGCTCCCAAATGATTATGGGAGCTTGGTCTGCTCGTTTGTAAAACAGAGATAATTTGCCTACTAACTCCCACCTAGGAATCCTCTGTCCAGAAAAAGACCAGGATCTAACAAAATCCAAAAGTCTACAAGACAGAGAAATATGTAATTATCAATTTGCCCACAATTTTGGCACCTCTCCTACCCTGCATAAACTCTGGCTGTCTTGGTTCCATCTCAAGGTTTCAGGAAACAGTGATGGTATTCCAGAAACAACTCTGGATTTAGGAGTTAGAGACCTTGTTTTGAATCCCAATTTTGCAACCTGCTAGCTGGAACCTCCTTGGTTACATAACCTAAGCTGAGTTCAGTTTCTTCATCTGTAAAATATGGCTGCTGTTGACTGAGCTGAATAACAAGGATATCTTAAGTTAGCGTTTATTTTTAGAAAGTGTTGGGACTTCCCTGGCAGTCGAGTGGTTAAGACTCCACACTTCCACTGCAGGGGGTGCAGGTTCGATCCCTGGTCAGGGAACTAAGATCCCACAATGCCGCGTATCGCAGCCAAAAATTAAAAATAAATTTAAAAAATAAATTCTAAAAAATATTTTTTTAATGTTATTCAGCATTTTTTTTTTTTTTTTTTTTTTTGGCTGTGTTGGGTCTCCGTTGCTGCATGTGGGCTTTCTCTAGTTGCAGCGAGCGAGGGCTACTCTTCGTTGCAGTGTGCGGGCTTCTCACTGCGGTGCCTTCTCTTGTTGGGAGCACGAGCTCTAGAGCACAGGCTCAGTAGTTGTCGCACATGGGTTTAGTTGCTCCGCGACATGTGGGATCTTCCCAGACCAGGGTTCGAACCCATGTCCCCTGCATTGGCAGGTGGATTCTTAACCACTGCGCCACCAGGGAAGCCCTCAGCATTTATTTTTTTAAAAACAAATAAATAAACAAACACCTAGCATAGTGCATGGCACACAGCCAAAAAAAAAGTTACTTTTGAAAGGCTAGTTATTTCAAAATCCTGAACTGGAAGTTAGACCTTCCCCTCACCAAAGTTGTAAAGATCCAAAGTGGCATAAAAATGCTGATCACAGGAGGCACCCTAAAGTCAGCATTTCCAACCCCCTCTCCTTATCTCAGAGTCACATGCTAATGAGGCTCTTCTTCCACTCCGGAATATTTAGATTTCTCATCTTCCCACTAGACCCAGGTCCTTCAGATTCTAACTCCTTAATACAGTCCCAGTCTGTCCACTTCCCGCCTACTGCCCCTGCCCTGGCTCAGGCCCCATCACTCCTCACCTAGTAAGGTGATAACCTTCTGGCCATCTCCCTGCCTCCAGGCATGCCTCTCTAGTTCATCCTGCAAAAGGCCGCAGGGGATCTTCTGAAAATACAGATCTGATCACGTAACTCCCTGCTTAGAATCCTTCAGGGGCTCTTGTCATACTTGTGACCTCAATCAAGGCCATCCACGCATGATCTGATCCCTGAGTATGTCCACTACTCCCTCCCACACCATCTATGCTTCAGACACACTGAGCCCCTTCATTCAGCAAATATCTGATGAGAGCCTACTGTGTGTCAAGCACTCATCCAGGCTCTTCAAAGGCAGCAGTGAATAAGACAGGCAAGGTTCCTGCCTTCACGGAGTTGCCATTCCAAGGGGAAAAGGCCAAAAACAAGTAAGCAAACAAACAGGATGATTTCAGACAGCGACAGGTGCCCTGATGCACATGAACAAGGTGATGCAGTAAGACTGTGACCACCGGGGTGCAGGAAGGACCACTTTAAAGGAGACACTTGGGAAAGGCTCCAATGGGGTGAGAGTTGAGATGAATCTGAAAGAGGACGGCTAACTGGGGAAAGACTGTTCCAGGCAGACAGAGTAGCATATGCAAAGATGGGAACAGAGAAAAGGCTGGTATAGCTAGCGGAGAGAGTGAAAGGGGGTAACTAGAGAAAGAGTTCAGAAACAGAGGCAGGAGGTAGAGTGAGGACACCGTAATTAGGAGTTTAGTTTTTTTTTTTTTTTTTTTGCTGCTTTGGGTCTTCATTGCTGCGCATGGGCTTTCTCTAGTTGCAGCGAGCGGGGGCTACTCTTCGTTGCGGTGCGCAGGCTTCTCATTGCAGTGGCTTCTTTTGTTGTGGAGCACAGGCTCTAGGCACGCGGGATTCAGTAGTTGTGGCATGCGGGCTCAGCAGTTGTGGTTCGCGGGCTCTAGAGCTCAGGCTCAGTAGCTGCGCACGGGCTTAGTTGCTCCGCGGCAGGTGGGATCTTCCCGGACCAAGGCTCGAACCCATGTGCCCTGCATTGGCAGGCGGATTCTTAACCACTGTGCCACCAGGGAAGTCCTGGATTTTTATTTATTTATTTTTGTCTGCACTGGGTCTTCGTTGCTGTGCGCAGGCTTTCTCTAGTTGAGGTGAGTGGGGGCTACTCTTTGTTGTGGTGCGCAGGCTTCTCATTGAGGTGGCTTCTCTTGTTGAGGAGCACAGGCTCCCGTAGTTGTGGCACGTGGGCTCAGTAGTTGTGGCTCATGGGCTCTAGAGCACAGGCTCAGTAGTTGTGGCACACGGGCTTAGTTGCTCCGCAGCATGTGGGATCTTCCCGGACCAGGGCTCAAACCCGTGTCGCCTACACTGGCAGGCAGCTTCTTAACCAGTGTGCTACCAGGGAAGCCCTGGATTTTATTTTGATTTAGTGGAAAGCTATTGGCAGGTTGGAAGCAAGAGTATGACATGATCTAAATTATAAATTAAGCTTTTAAAAAGCATCACTCCCCATGCTTTGTGGAGGACGCATTGAAGGGGGTGAGAATGGAATCCAGGAACTCACTGTACAACTACCTACAGTTCCCTGGACACAACGAGCTCTTCAAAATACTAGGGGTTTGCTCTTTCTGGAGCATCCTTACTCCCCTCCTCTATATAGCCGAGTCTCTAGAGTTCAAATGTCACCTCCTCTTTCCTAGATCCCATAAGGAGGTGTAAAGGGCCCCTCTTCTGCACTCTCACAGCTCCAGGACCTACATCCACCACAGAACAGAACACGTGTGGTCTCTCCAACTAGACTATCAGCTATTCGAGGGTGGGAACTGTTTTTTGTTTTTCAGCTTGGGGCCCCAGTGCTCAGCACATGACATTGTGCACTTAATAGACTTTGTTGACTGAATGAACGTAAATAATGTAACTGTTTTAGGGGCCCACACTACCGTCCCTACCTGCATCCAATCACTGTCACTGCACCTGCTCCCTCATCCTCCCACTCAGGTGATGCTCTTGCTTCCCATTTCTTTAAGAAAATAGAAACAATAAGACAACTTCCACACACACATCCACCACATCTGCCTACTTACCAGTAACCATGTCCATATAATCTACCTTCTCTCCTGCTGTCATGGATGAACTGTCCATGCCCCTAAGGTCAACCCTCCACCTGTACATCACTCCTGCTCTCTCTCTTACATCTGCACTTCTTCTTTTCTAGTGAATCATTCCCATCAGTACACAAGTGTCTGCAATACCTCACATCTTAAATTTTTAAAAAGGGAAAACTCCTTGAAGTCCCAAATCAGCCTCCAGCTATCACTTCATTTGTCTGCTTCCCTTTATAGAAAGAACTCTTTGAAAGAGGTGAATATACTACCTTAAGTTTTCTCCTTCTGTTCTCTTGATCCCACTCTGATTAGGCTTTCATGCCCACCATCCCTGGGAAACAGTCTTATCCAGATTCCCAAGGACTCTAAACCTCCAAAGCCAACAGGCAATTCTCAATCCACATCCTGATCATGAGCAGATTCTGACGTGGTTAATCACTCCATCCCTCTTGAGACACTTCCTTATGTCTTGCCCCAGCAGAAATTTTTCTGGGCAATCTACCACCACCAAGTTGCTACTGCAGCCCAATGTACCCAGGAAGGTCAACGTGTGACATAGTACCCCATCTACTCACCAGAGCCTAGCAGCTGAGTGTGCACAGTCTCGTGGAAAATGATAACAGCAGGGCCCAGGGTGGACAGGGGGACATCCAGGCCACAGCGGGCAGTGGTAGCCTTGAGCTCCTTGGTGAAGTGCTTCAGGTAAGCTTCTGAGGCGTCCCCAAGGAACTTGAAGAGGTCATTGTGCAGCCGGTCTGCGTGAGTTCGATAAATGACGAGGTCTGAGATGGCCAGGACCTTAAGCAGCAGCCGTGTTCTCTGGCTTAGGTTCACTGTAGCCCCCAAGAGCCCTTCTGTGTCTATCACTGCTACTTTGTGGACTGGGTCATATGCTGCCCACACTCCCACAGTGCAGGACTCCTGGGCAGGGGAGGTTTTGAAGACTTCCCGGCCATAAAAGAAAGTGTGGTTGAGGGTATGAGACTTCCCATCCCCAGTATTTCCAAAAATGGAAACCACTTTCAGATGCTGATCAGGTTTGCAGTCCAATTTCCTAATAAAGTCCTCTTCATTCGTTACCTTCCCAAAAAAAGGAAAAAACAAAAAAGACAATGAAATATGGAAACTGCAAAATAGCTAGAAACACCTGCAAGAAGAACAAGTGCTTCCCAGGGCCCCTTGATTGACTTGTCAAGGTGGCAAGGAAAAGAAGTCCCAGGATAAAAGCCTCTCACCCAGCACTTACCCCTAGCAAACAGCTAACGGGAACTTTTAAAGCCTCAGTCAGTATAAGAACTTAGTGGTCATGAAAGAGCTAAAACTATAAACTCTTAGAAGAAGACATAGGAGGAAATTTTATGACCGTGGATTAGGCAAAGGCTTCTTAGATATGACACCAAAAGCAATACAACAAAAGAAAAAAGAGATAAAATGAACTTCATCAAAATTAAAAGCTTTTATTCTGCAAAGGATTCCATCAAGTGAAAAGACAACCCAAAGAATGGGAAAAATATTTGCAAATCACATATCTGATAAGGGACTAGTGGTCCAGAATACAGAAATAATTCCTATAACTCAACAAGAAAAAAATAACCTAATTAAATATTAAGCAAAAAATCTGCATAGACATTTCTCCAGAGAAGATATATAAATGGTCAATAAGCACATGAAAAGATGCTCAACACCATAGTCATCAGGGAAATGCAAATCAAAACCACAACGAGGGGGTAGGGAGCGGGCAGCGTTTAAAAAAAAAAAAAAAAAACCACAACGAGATATCCCTTCACACCCACTAGGATGGCTATGATCAAAAAGATAATAGCAAGTTTTGGTGAGAATATGGAGAAATTTCAATGCTCATACACTGCTGGTGAGAATGTTAAATGGCACAGCCACTCTGCAACACAGTGTGGCAGCTTCTCAAAAAGTGAAGCATAGACTTACCATATGTCTCAGTAGTTCCACTCCTAGGTATAAACCAAGAGAACTAAAAACACATGTCCACACAAGACCTGAACATGAATGTTCATAGCAGCATTATCCATAATAGCCAAAGGTGGAAACAAGCCACATGTCCATCAACTGATGAATGGATAAACAAAATGTGGTATATCATACAATGAAATATTATTCAACCATAAAAAGGAAGTACTGATATATGCTACAACGTGGATGAACCTTAAAAACATTATATTAAGTGAAAGAAGCCGGACACAAAATGTTACATATTCTATAATTCCATTTATATGAAATGTCCACTACAGGCCAATTCATAGAGACAGAAAGTATGTTAGTGGTTGCCAGAGGCTAGGGGAAGCAGGAATAGGGAGTGACTGCTAATGGTACAGGGTTTCTATTTGGGGTGATGAAAATGTTCTGGAATTAGATAGTGCTAAGGGCTGTATAACTTTATAAATATACTAAAAACACTGAACTGTAGAATTGTATACTTTAAAAGGATGACAAATACATGGTATGTGAATTACATCTAAATAAAACTGTTTAAAAAAAAGAAGAAGAACTTATTAGTCAAATTTTATCCATCCATAATTCCTCTGTACAGTTTAAAGAACACTGCAGTCCTTGTAAAAAGTCAGGCCAGGGGACTTCCCTGGTGGTCCAGTGGGTAAGACTCCACGCTCCCAATACAGGAGGCCGAGGTTCAATCCCTGGTTGGGGAACTAGATCCCGCATGCATGCTGCAACTAAGAAGTCCTCATGCCACAGTGACGATCCCACGTGCTGCAACTAAGACCCGGCGCAGCATGAATGTGTGAATGAATGAATAAATAAATAAATCTTTAAAAAAAAAAAAAAAGTCATGCCAGGAAGGAAGAGACCTGGTGCCAGTGAGATCCCAGACTGCAGCTCCAGAAAGATGCTCAGGGTCTCTAACTCTTATAATACAGAACCCCGGGGTCAAAGCTCCTAATTCAAATAGGCAGTGTTCTACTCCAGCTAAAGGAGTGATGAACCTTTACACCTAGCATCCTCCAGCCACAAGAGAAAAAACACTGCTGTCATTGTCACTGTTACTGTCATTGTTCTGTCATTAACACGGTTCAGCTGGGAACTACATATCCTAGAATCCCTTTCCCCCTACGATTCTGGGTTAGAGTTGGCCAAAGAGGAACGTGCATAAAATCTGGAAGGCAGAAGTGAAGGGCTGGCCATCCCTTTCTGAAGGTCTTTTCACAGTCAGATACAGTACAAGTCATAATCAGAGGGGCCCTGTCAGTTCTCCGGCTGGATTCCCCAGGTCCCAAATCTTTTCTGTGTGTATTTTTGTTCCAAAGGCTCACACCTGCAACTCTTCTTCAGAGGCCGGTTATCAGGCTACTAGACTTAGTCAAAATCACCTGGGAGTTTACAGCCCCTGAGGGTGACCCTTGGAAATGACCTATGGCTGCAAACATCACGAAAGCTATGAGGCCACTCACATGCCAGAGCTCCCCTGGGGGCCAGGCTGGAGTGGCCTTTGGAGGCCTGGTTGCATCCTGCCTACACCACCCACAATAAGTCACTCACACAGGACCCTGATTCTCAAGAGTCTGCTGGTTTGATAAAGAGAAGTTAGAGAAATGTAGACAGACCACTGGGTGTGATAATATGATGTCTTCATTTCTCATAACTCATCAAGATGGTAAACCACTCATTATTCTATTAATAACATCACTACTGCTATGTTAATAGCCTTAATGTTAATGATAATATTAATAATTTCATTTACTGAATGCCCACTGCAGTGACAGTGCCCTTCACTAGATCCATGAGGGCAGAACTGAGTCTATCTTTACATCCCTAGTACTTCGGACACAGCCTGGCACATAAGAGGAGTTCAATATCTAGTTACTGAATGAATGAATGCCAGGCACCTTGCTAGGTACTTTAACCACTTTTCTCCACCTTGTATCTTCCACAGGGCTTAACACACAGCAGCATTTGATAATGGGCTCACTGATCTCCCAAGCAACCGAGAGGAACAAGAAGTTACACAGAACAGCCCATTCTGGACTGGTGTCACTCAGTCAGCCTTGTTCCAAGCTGCTAAGCTGGACACAAAAGAAACAAAACAAAATCTCCATAAACCTCTACCAGCAAGGAGTCAGATAAGGTCAGAGGGCCGGCTGCAAGAGCCATGAAACAGTCCTGGGGAAGAAGACTCAGCCCAGGAGTTTTCTCCCCTGGAAATCTACTCCTTCATGAATCTGTTACCCAAAAATCAACAACTGCTATCCAGGATACTCAAGAGTGGGCACCTGAAAAGGGGCCTGTAGGAGCCGTTAGGTACAGAATTAAGTGTCTCAAGATTCATATTGATTAAGTACCACCAAATGACATACATAATATATAGAAATAGCTCATTCGAGTCAGCATTTGGGGATACTACTTTGGAACCAGGTGTCCTGGGGTATGTTAAACATACAAGTTCATGTGTTGGGCATGTGCAGATGGGTCCAGTGCAAAGAATTCTGGGAGGTGGAGCTCAAACCTCAGGCCGATTTTTCTACCAAGGAGCCCTAGATGATCATTTAATATGCACTGATAGCACTTTTTCACATGTAAAATGAGGATATAACCATCTTTGCCTCCCCTGACTGGGTATTGGCTGCTAATCAAATCAACAGATAAATAAGAAAATGCCTGGCAAACTGAAACCATGCTTCATTTTTCCTTCTGCATTTCACATTATTTTGCTCCCTGTTACGCTATTCAATTCATCCTTACCCTGTGGGCATTTTCCCCTGAGCCAGGAAGGAGAGAACAGCCTAGGTGGTAGCAAGACTGGTTTTCAATCAGGGGAGGAGAAGGTCAAGAAAAGATAAGAAGGACTTCCCTGGTGGCGCAGTGGTTAAGAAGTGGTTAAGAATCCGCCTGCCAGGGCGTCCCTGGTGGCTCAGTGGTTAAGAATCTGCTTGCCAATGCAGGGGACACGGGCTCGATCCCTGGTCCAGGAAGATCACACATGCCGCAAAGCAACTGAGTCCGTCCACCACAACTACTGAGCCTGCGCTCTAGAGTCCACGAGCCATAACTACTGAAGCCCGCATGCCACAACTACTGAAGCCCGTGTGCCTAGAGCCCATGCTCTGCAACAAGAGAAGCCACAGCAATGAGAAATGAGACATGTTGGAAGTGGTCCTCAGCCCTTACATAACAGCAAAAGCAGGAGCAACACCCCAAAGCCGCTCCTCCCCAACCTCCCGCCTTCAGTCCTCCTCCAGCTTGCGTGGACCTCAGGCAAGTCAGAAACACCCAATTCCACTCCCATCTTTGCCACTATGTGGCCTTGGAAAAGCTACTTAACTACTGAAGCCTCAGGGAAATGAGATAATAACAGATACTACTGAAAGGACTAAATGATAAAGCACACAAAGGGCACAGCACAACGCCTGGCAGCAGTAGGCACTTGATGAATATCACTCATTATCTGTAAAGACGAGGCCACTGGGAAAGCCTCCAGGGGCACGGCAGCAGCACCAGCAGCAGGCTCGGGCCTGCTTGTGGCTCTGAAATTGCTCATCCAGGGACTAAAGTAGCCAATGTGGTGAGATCTAAACTGTTCTATCTGAAAATGAAAGATCTCACTGCTTGCTCCTGATAGCTCCTTTCCACTCCCGGTAAGCAAAGCAACATAGTATTATTAATACTGACTTTAT
The DNA here is from genome assembly GCF_964374135.1 of Grampus griseus. NCBI lineage: Eukaryota > Metazoa > Chordata > Mammalia > Artiodactyla > Delphinidae > Grampus > Grampus griseus. The sequence continues at coordinate 29,378,880 of NC_139018.1, read as the reverse complement.
AGCTGACTCTTAGTCAAGGTACTATCTAATATCATATCCATCTTGAAGAAACCAAACAGTACACCCCTCTCTCTATCACTGTCTCACCCATAAAGCTTTTCACTTTGTGTAGAGTTCCAAGGAGAGTTCCTAAAATGAAATGTAACAGTACTCGATCATCTCCACTGTTCCAATTCAGAGTTCAAAGCAGTTTACAGCAGTGCAAAGTCAACCTCTGCCCCAAGCAGGCAATGGGAATGATGACAGTCTCCCTCAAGAAATTCCTTCTTAGGGACTTCCCTGGTGGTACTGTGGTTAAGAATCTGCCTGCCAATGCAGGGAACACGGGTTCAACCCCTGGTCCGGGAAGATCCCACATGCCGCGGAGCAACTAAGCCCATGTGCCACAACTACTTAGCCTGAGCTCTAGAGCCTGTGTGCCACAACTACTGAGCCTGCGTGCCACAACTACTGAAGCCTGTGCCCCACAACAAGGGAAGCCACCACAATGAGAAGCCCGCACACCACAACGAAGAATAGCCCCCGCTCACCTCAACTAAAAAAGACTGTGTGCAGCAACGAAGACCCAACACAGCCAAAAATAAATAAAGTAAATAAATTTTAAAAAAAAGAAATTCCGTCTTAGCCATCAGAGAATTATTCCAAGAAGAATGACCACATGGGCTTTGTTCCGAGGAGGCCTTAGAAGGGAAAAGCAAGAGATGGGATAGAAACTGAAGTAAAAAGGCTTGGAAGGAAGAAAGTTCAACAGAGACTAAAAGTTAAACTCCAAAGACACCGGCAAACACTCCAAAGCAAAGAAGCTCCGCACTGAGGTCCTTTCAGTTCTGGTCTCTCTGGGTGAAAAGGATCTGATTTGTACCAACGACAATCAGACAGTCCTCTAAATTTTTATGGTGTTCCCTTAGCTGAGGGCAAAAATCAGCTCCTTCCCCAAAGTAATGGAAAGGGCTCAGGGAAGCGTGGCTGCTCCCCGCCACGACCTAAGGCTCATGATAAATCCCACCCCCGAGCCAACGAAGACAATTTTATCTCTCTCCACTGAGATTCTAAAATTAATCTAAATTAATAAATTATTCCCAAAGTTAAGTTCCCACTAATTACTTTTATGTGATGGTCTGTGGGTTATTCTCCTTTCATTCCGTTTTTGCCTGAGTTCAGAGGAAGAGACAGAACCCAAAGAAACCAAAACAGATTCTTGATCTTATCAGAACTGGGACCACTATTCCAGAAGGAAACTAAAACTCGATTACTTCATTTAATCTGTAGACCAAAAACAGTTGCCTGCCATTTCAGTAAACAAAGAATGCTGCCTGCCATCCTGGTAAACAACGAATGTTGCCCCCATCAAGCCATCAGTCACTGCAGCCACCCCTCCCCCCATGGTTCACCCTGAGGGGGATTCAGGATGGAGAAAAACAGGATACTGACCCTAGGTAGTGAAGATGTATATCAAAGGAATAATTTTAGTGAGCCCAGACTCTTGCATGTTCCCATACACAGAAAAGCACTAAAATCATTAACCTGAGGTGTCTGTTCTTTGTGATTAGAAGTAATCTTTTGATGTTGGACGACAAGGTTTTTGGGGGGGTTTTCCCAGCAAAAACTCCCATATATCCTGGCTCCTCCCTTAACCCCTATGAAACAGTTCCTCAGAGCCATCTAAGAGGCTGTAGTCCAGGCTATAGTCCTCAGTAAGGTCACAGAGTAAAACATAATTCGCAGCTTTTAGGCTGTGTTTTTTTTTTTCAGTCCGCAAATCAACAGACATGTATCAAGCTTCATCTAGTGTCTGGCACTGACCTAATGATGTTAGACCAGCACAAGTATAGAATTTAGGTAACAATTTCCTTCTTCTGTGGGAAGGAAAGGAGAAGCGGAAAGTGAGGGAACTCAAACTCCAGCCAATGATTTAAGTCCATGGCCTAATTTTCAGGCAGAATTTTACTTAAACAGTGTCATACAGATCAGTAGCCACTCCATTTTTAAAGTCCAAAACCAAAGGAGGTTCCATTCCAATAGCAAACTCCTATTGCCAGAAAGTTCTAGTAAGCCTGTTTCCCCCAACCCAGCTAGTTCAGAAAATTACCTTTCATTCTATCCTCAAAGGAGTCTATATTTTTGTGTTTATCCATGTATGTGTCAATAGAGTTTCATGTTAAAACAACTGTTTCTCAATCAAATGTTTTCTTAAGACCGCTGAAGTCACAAGATGGGCCTTGCAAACACATGGAGCACATTTGATAAGGGCAAAGATCACTTTCTTCCACTCCAGTGTCCCCAAAGAGTTCCATTACTTGAGAGGTCAGGAATTCTCCTACCATGTCTTCTAACTACCAGTGGTGCTTCTGACACATAGCCTCACAGCGCTGCCTGCAGCTCCCCTCCTCCTCTAGCAGGAAAGAGAAATGTTTCTGTGTAGAGATGACCCACAAAATAAATTTTTTTAAAGGGTCATTTTTAGCACCATGGTCAGTTTCTTTGACTTCACCCAGCTCATCCAGTTCAGCTCTCCATTTATATCTCCATAAAAAGTTTTCCAAAGCCATGCTGAATTCTGAGGACAGACTGGAAATACCAAGTCATCCTCAAGATCCACGTCATCCTCAAGGGACTCTTCCAAGGGGCTTCCAGATGGAAGATGGAGGCCCCCTTTTAAGTGGCATAGCCTTATCAGATACCCATATCTGGCCAGCTACAAAAACAGACACACGCTCTGGTAAAGGCTCTAGGACCTAGCAGTAACAACACCAGGCTAGACAGAAGACGAGAGCTGAGCACAGGGAACTGTATTCAATATCCTATAATAAACACCAATGGAAAAATTTTTTTAATTTTTTAAAAAGAAAGAGCTAGGCCATCATCAAAAACTCTAGAAACAATAAATGCTGGAGAGGGTGTGGAGAAAAGGGAACCCTCCTGCACTGTTGGTGGGAATGTAAGTTGATACAGCCACTATGGAGAACAGTATGGAGGTACCTTAAAAAACTAAAAATAGAACTACCATATGACCCAGCAATTTCACTACTGGGCATATACCCTCAGAAAACCGTTATTCAAAAAGATACCTGTACCACAATGTTCACTGCAGCACTATTTACAATAGCCAGGATATGGAAGCAAACTAAATGTCCATCGACAGATGAATGGATAAAGATGTGGCACATATATACAATGGAATATTACTCAGTCATAAAAAATAACGAAATTGAGTTATTTGTAATGAGATGGATGGACCTAGAGTCTGTCATACAGAGTAAACTAAGTCAGAAAGAGAAAAACAAATACCATATGCTAACGCATATATATGGAATCTAGAAAAATGGTACTGATGAACCTAGTGCCACAGCAGGAATAAAGATGCAGACGTAGAGAACAGACTTGAGGACACGGGGGGAAGCGGAAGCTGGGACGAAGTGAGAGAGTGGTATGGACATATATACACTACCAAATGTAAAATAGATAGCTAGTGGGAAGCAGCTGCACAGCACAGGGAGATCAGCTCAGTGCTTTGTGACCACCTAGAGGGGTGGGATAGGGAGGGTGGAAGGGAGGCTCAAGAGGGAGGGAATATGGGGATATATGTATACATATAGCTGATTCACTTTGTTGTACAGCAGAAACTAACACAACATTGTAAAGCAATTATACTCCAATAAAGAGGTTAAAAAAAAAAAAAAAGAAAGAGCTAGGTTCAGATCCACCTCTACCTGGATCACACTATGGACAATTTACTCAACCCTTGCTCACAGCCTCCATTCCTCACCCACCATCTCTGATAACATTTTCCCATTATTCCTGGTTCCGAGCTTCCCACTACAATGTACTCCAGGCTGGCAAGGGTCTGGGCCATGTTGTTCACCGCTGTAGCCCTAGCACAGAGCCTGACACGTAACAGGAAATCTACACTTATTTGTTAAAAGAATGAATGGACACAGCACAGAATGTCTAAATGCTATATTCCCTCTGGGGAAGGGAACAGCGTAGTGTTACCATTAAGGGTCCAATCTGCCTCGACCACTCACTGACTTTAGAATAAAGAAGTTATTTAACTTCTCTGGGCCTCTGTTTTCTCTCCTGTAAAATGAGGATAACAACACAATCTACTTTACAGGGTCACTGTAAGGATTAAGTGAGTTATTAATGCACATCAAGCACTCAGCACAGTGGAAGCATGCAGTAAATGTGAGAGAAGTGCTGACTGATATTACTGCTGCAGTTGCCCGAGTCTGCCTCTAGGCCACACTCGTCACCACCACCGCAGAATTTCATTACATTATCGATCCCAAGCAAAAACCCTCCAGAGGGAAGGTTTCCAATAAATGCCTCATTAAAGAATCAGGGATAATGGGACAAGTTAGAAATTTACTCAACACATGCCACTCCCTCCCTCAAAAGGATGTATATTTTCAATTAAAAGAAAAAAGCTGTTAGGACTTCCCTGGTGGCGCAGTGGTTAAGAATCCGCCTGCCAATGCAGGGGACACGTGTTCATGCCCCGGTCCGGGAAGATCCCACATGCCGCAGAGCAACTAAGCCCGTGCGCCACAACTACTGAGCCTGTGCTCTGGAGCCCGCGAGCCACAACTACTGAGCCTGCGAGCCGCAACACTGAAGCCCACGCACCTAGAGCCTGTGCTCCGCAACAAGAGAAGCCACCGCAATGAGAAACCCGTGCACTACAACAAATAGTAGCCCCTGCTCGCCACAACTAGAGAAAGCCCACATGCAGCAATGAAGACCCAATGCAACCAAAAATAAATTTTTTTAAAAAGATGTTATAAGATTGCATAATACATATATTATGCATAAGAAAGCATTCAGTCTTCATAACTATGAAGTCACATGATTCCAAGAATTATTAGTACACTAGAGACTCCCTAAAGTGCCTTTCTCACAGTTTATGTTGAAGATCTTAATGGATGACACAGCTTTATAAGGAGATCTTTGATGTCTGAGGTGGACACTGAAAGGGGCCTGGTTTCTGTTATACATGGAATGTGATAGTGGAGCCCTGGTGAAGTAACAGTATAGCATATAACTATTTAAGTAACAATAGTAACCACTCCAGCATTATCACCCTCCTCTGAATTTCCATAATGGCCTCTCTGTACTGCTCTGAGGTCATTCACCTTATTTCTTTTTTTTTTTAATTTATTTATTTATTTTATTTTTGGCTGTGTTGGGTCTTCATTGCTCTGTGCAGGCTTTCTCTAGTTGCGGCGAGCAGGGGCTACTCTCTGTTGTGGTGTGCGAGCTTCTCATTGCGGTGGCTTCTCTTGTTGTGGAGCACGGGCTCTAGGCGCATGGGCTTCAGTAGTCGTGGCTCGCAGGCTCAGTAGTTGTGGCTCACGGACTCTAGAGCGCGGGCTCAGTAGTTGTGGTGCACGGGCTTAGTTGCTCTGCGGCATGTGGGATCTTCCCGGACCAGGGCTGGAATCCACGTCCCCTGCATTGGCAGGCGGACTCCTAACCACAGCACCACCAGGGAAGCCCCACCTTACGTCTATGTATTTGGTTGTTGTGGTTGTTGTTGCTCACCGAGCAGCTTGTGGAACCTCAGTTCCCCGACCAGGGATCAAACCGGGGTCAATGGCAGTGGAAGCCCAAGGCTTAACTGGACCGCCAGGGAATTCCCTATGTATTTGTTTTCTATTACCACTCGACTGTCCTCTCCTCAAGGGTGAGTTCAGTGTCTTAGTGCCACTTTCTATCTCCCTCAGTTGTCAGCACATCGTAGGCACTCATTAAATGTTTGCTAAATAATGATTAAACTGATTTATTCTCATTAATACATTTTATTCATTCGACAAATATTATTTGAGTGCCTACCATATGCCAAACACTGTTCTAGATGAGGATGAACAGAAGGGGAAAAAAATCACTGTCTGATCAAAATGTTCTAAAATTGACTGTGATGATGGGTGCATAGATCTGCGACTATACTAAAAGCCATTAAACTGTACACTTCAAACGGGTGAATCGTATGGTATGTGAATTATATCTCAATAAAACTATTTTTGAAAAAAGTAAATGCAACCTTAAAAAGGATTGAGATACTAGTGGCTTTCTTCTATTGTAAAATTAAGATAAAATTGTATACTTTTCTGTAGTTCTGTATTTTCAGTATTTTAACATGATAAGTCTATGTTATTTTTATAATTGGAAAATAATAAACATTGTATAAAAAAGACACACAAAAAAACCCACTGCCCTCTGGGATGGACTGCTTAACAGGTACAGGGTTTTCTTTTGGGATGATGAAAATGTTTTAGAACTAGACAGAGGTGGTAGCTGCACAACATTGTGAATATACCAAATACCAATGAACTGTTCGCTTTAAAATGGTTAATTTTATGTTACATGAATTATACCCCAATTAAAAAAAATCACTGTCCTCATAAAGCTTACATTGTAATGGAGAGAAGAAAGACAATAATCAAACAATATATATGGTATAAAAAATGTCCATCGACAGTGAGTGAAGATATCACGGTATATCCACACAATGGAACAAATTACTGGCCACAAGGACCAGAAAGGTGTGCAGAAAGAATTACAGGATTCTCAAACAGCCTCTACTCAGAGACAAGTACAAAAGACAGTGGGGCTTTCCCAGGAATGAAAGCCTCTGCCATCCCTCCCCAGTCTTGCTTAACCGCTGAATTTTCATTTTAAAGTATTTTTCACAGAGATTGCTCAAACTAATAAGGCATATAATTGACACTCAATAAATGTTTATGACTGCTGTTGAATGATACTTGTAAACTGAATTAAGCTCTTTGAAAGAAAAGGTTATGAGAGATTATGGAAAACAGTTTAGCCATGTAGATGACATATTCGCCAGGCAGGAGAATGGGCTGAGAAGTAGAGGAATTTCTAGAATACTCTATGACTGCTGAATTGCTCGGGATTATGTTCTCTCTTAACTTGAACCTGGGGTGTCTGTGTCTACATGCCAGAATCAGGCTCTGTCTATTCCCTTCCAGTACTCTAACATCTACAGTCAAATTCCCTGGGAAAGACAACAATAATCCAGGCAACAAGTAGAAGAAAATCAGGAAGGAGGAAAAAAAATTCCAGAAGCTACCAGAAAACAGATCACCCTCCAGTGAAGTCAAGCCAGAGGTCAGGTGCTTACGTGTGGTGGGTATACATACTTCTCTGCCCAAGGACACCAAGCTAACCTCACAAACTTGTCAAAGAGAGCCTCTTAATTACTGGCCAAAAGCCATTGAAAAGAGGGGCAAAATGAACAAAACATCCTCCAGGGAAACATCCACCCTTTCCTGCCTCCAAAAGTTCCTCTGTGTCCCTTCCCATAGGTGTTTCCAATTCTTGCCTGGAACTTTCTACATCCTTGTTTTCTTTCCCTCCTTTGTGGTCTCGCCCATTAGCTTTCCTCTGGTTGCCCCTCACTGATCAAATGTGCTCAATACATTTAGCAGTTCTAACCTCAACCAGAGATAATTTCTTGGAAGTTCTTCCCAAAGCAGGCAGGACTCCCCTGAAAAGTCCAGCCAGCCATCAGAAGGCTTCCATGTGACACAATCTGCAGGATAAACTCAAGAGCAGTACAGCCAGGAGATGCATCCACAGGGAAAACATACACTGTCAACGTAATACGAAATCTGCCTTTTATATTAACCCTAACTCAAAAAGCCAAATGTTTGCTGAATTCCAGAAAAAAATCAATCACTTCAAGGAACTGACAGACCAGAAACAATCAGAATCACACAAACTGGAGGTAACTTGAAATAGTTAAAGATAGGTTCCCTGAAAAGCTGACTCACAGTGGTTTTGATGGCTTGTATGCGTCAAATTTTAAACAGCCCTGGACTAAACAAAACAGCCTCCCAGGTTAAATGCCAGGAGCCTGTTACAACCGAATGAGCCCAAGGCTGAGAGAGCTCAGAAGATGCTGAGCAGAAACCAGAGGCATATAATAGGGGCTCTTTCATCTTCCTGTTTGTCTGAGTCATCCTCAACCCTGGTTTCCCAGTAATACATACAATGCCCTCCCCTTACTACTATTACTAAACAAAAGGGGCTTTTACTTGAGTTTCTATGAGTAAAAGGTGGGGGAGGTGGAGGGAGCCTTTGCTGTTCTACCAATTACTGCTTATTATTTTGACAGACAGCTCCTAAGCAGATCTATAGGATTTTTTTTTTTTTGGTTACATTTTTTAATATGGCACCTAATAAGTGACCGTAAATATATTTGTGCTCTGACTAGAATTTGCCAAAGGGCTAACCAGCCACAGCACCAAAATTAGTCCTCACATTATAAAAGTTTGACCATTCAAAGAGAAAAATGGGGAAGTTCCACAATTTAGAAGATTATGATCCCCAGGCTCCTGACCCATTGACCAGTTAAGTCCTGAGGGGTTTCTGCCAACCTGTTTGAAACAGAGATCCTGGAAAGAGCAAGCCCCAGAAAGGTGCCCTAGACCAGGAAACGGAAGACAAGGCCAAGGGGTCACCAGCAGGGGAGTCTAAGACAGAAGGAGCATAGAAATGGGGCAGACCAGCACAGGCAGTTTGTGGTCAAGGATTCTCACACAGTACAAAAACATCCTCTGCTCTTTTCCATTCCTGAATCCCACTAGAACAATGTCTCTTTTAGCCAATTAAAAAAAAAAAAAAAAAAAAGCCAAGTCCCAGTATTTTGAGCCACACTATTCTGGGACTGTAAACAAGCAAAGCAGCCAAACAACGTGATGGGTCTTCTTAAAGGAACGGTCTCAGTGAGATGAGGTCCACCACTGACTCACTGAAGCAAGGACTTGAAGACTCACCTTGGCCTTCCCTTTCAGACAGGGCCCAAGGCTGTCTATTTCTGAGTCCAGGAGGGCCTGCCCCAGGGGACACTTTCTTAGCTTCTCATTGACCACTCCTGGGTCACTGGGCTTCCCTATCACCTGCATGTTCAGCAGGAGGGATTTAACTTCAGGAGTCTTTTGGCATGAAAAGCTCCTGCTACCATCAGGGGTCAGTCAGCATGAAGATGAAACAGGGGCAATTGCTTGCCAGTGTGCTGCTCTATTCTCTTGGAAAGAGGGAAGTTATAGGAGGTTTGTAGAAAAGAGACAGTGGAGAATAAAGTGGTTGTGAAAGAAAAACTTGCATGGGGTTTAAATATTTATATATATATTAAACTTATATATAGAGATATAATTTTATTATATACATATGATTTTTTTCACCTTTTCTCTGTGACTAGAAATATTCTGGTAAGACAAGATGTCCGAATCCCTCACAAGACTCAACCGATAGGAAAATACTACCCACTACGTCCACTAAGAACTCTAATCGTTAGAACTTTATTCTTCTAACCTTTCAGTTGCTTGCTAAGGGTGTCCTCTCTCACTTCAAGAGATTATAGATGACTTGTCAGTGTGGATCATTTACTTACTGCGGCTCTAAATAAAGGGTCCATGAGTCATTTGGTTTTCCAAGTACAGTTCCACTAAGGTCTAGAAAAATCAATGAATACAACACAGAAAGTCTAAGTATTTCACTAGAAAGGTTACAAAATATGCCAAAAGAGAATACTGATTTCAGTTAAATTACTTCTGAGGAACTAACAGAACCAAAAGAGGGAGGAAAAAGTAGTGTATTGGTTAAATGTTTTCCACTTCACTGGAATCCAGATCTCCTATCACATCGAACCTTCATCTCTTAGATGAGTTTTCTCAATCTCAGCACTCTTGACATTTTGTACAAAATAATTCTTCATGTGGGGGTTGCCCTAGGCCTTTTAAGATATTTAGCAGCATCCTGGCCTCTATCCACTAGCCGGTAGCACATAATCCCCATCCCCCAGCTGTGACAACCAGAGATGTCTCCAAACATTGCCCAATGCCCCCTGCGAGGGCAAAATCTCTCCTGGTTGAGAACTACTCTGTTAGACAATACCAAATGAGATTATTTTAACTCTCTTTATTGTGTGAATTGAGTCCTTAAAGTTTTATCAATTTAAGTCAATAAAAGCTGGGGTATTAAGCAGGTGTCATTTGCACAAACCAAATGCCTAGGAGTCACCACTGAGTTCTCTCATTCCCTCACCCCTCCACCCAATATATTAGCATTCTCATTTTACATCCAAACTTTGTCCCAAATTGATCAATGTCTTTCCATGTCACTGATTGCACCAAACTGAAGCCACCTCTCCCCTCAGCATCTTCAATAGCCTCCTAAGTGGTGTCCCTGCTTGCCCTCTTGCCCTCCCACAGTCACTACAATCTAGTCTTCACACCAGCTCCTGTGACCTTCTAGCATAAAGCAGTCTGGTGCTTCCCATTACACTTAAAATCCACACTTATTTCCCTGGCCTACAAGGCCCCACAGGATCTGGCACCCCCCTACCTCTGCACCTCTATCCTCACCACTCTCTCCAGCTCACTCCAGCCACATAGGCATTCTTTCTCTACTCACACATGCCATCCCACCTGCTTTCTGTTCTCATTCCCCTCTGTCTGGAGGTCTATTTCCCCAGGTAGTACTAACCACCAGGTCTTTGCTTAAAAGTCACCTTTACAATGAAACCTCCCCTAACTGTCCGGCAAAAGTGGCTTTCCAGTCACTCTTCCTTGATTATACATCTGAACCACCTTTTTATGTGTTTGACATGTGTGAACTCTGCTTTCCTGGAGCCGAGAAAATGCCTGGCACCAGAACATATACCCAGTAAATGTGACGAATGAATGAATGTCTTTGGCTAGTAGGCCAGATGTGTCCATTTAAAAGCCACCAATGAGTTCCTGCTTCTGAGACCAAAAGTCAATCTCTCCTCAAATCTGCCATTCTAGTATACACTCAAATGGCAACAAGGTAATGATAAAATTGTCACCACCTAAAGGAAGTTTTTTGTCCTTTTAGGTTTTCCAAAAGAAACTAAATAATACTCAAATCACAAACAACAAATCTTAGGAGACTCTAGGCCAGAGAATTTGAGGGAACCACACATAAGAGTAACAGCCTACAAGCTACTAAAATAATCCCTATGTACTAAACTGAAAATGATCAAAACCCACAAATGCCTAGAAACATGAAAAGAAAGACAAAGTTGGGGCCTAAATCATGGAATCTTCACTGCTACGAGGAAGGAGTTCTTCAATGGTAACGTCTTGCATTTATATAGAGATATGTTTCATTTGATTCTCACAGCAGCCATGAGGAACTGGTGAGTTGATGCTATTGACCAGAATGAAGTTTGACTAGAAAGTTTAAATGACCTGGTGAGAGAGAACAGGAGTATCATAGAGCAAGGATCTTAGATCACAAATCCTCTGCCACTAATCGTAACTTGATCTTGGCAAGTCACTTCATCTCTCTGTGCTTCAGTGTCCTCATCTAGAAAATACAATGCTATATACGAAATGCTTGTATCCCCCTGAAATGCATATGCTGAAATCTAACCCCCAAGGTGATGGCATTAGGAGGTAAGGCCTGTGAGAGGTGATTACGTCATGAGGGTAGAACCCTTATGAATAGGATTAGTGCCCTTATAAAAGAGACCCCAGAGAGCTTCTTTCTGCAATGTGAGGACACGGCGAGAAGACAGCTGTCATGAACCAAGCCCTCATCAGATACTCAATCTGTCAATGCCATGATTTTGAACTTACCAGCCTCTAGAGCTGTGAGAAATAGACGTCTGTTGTTTCTAAGCTACCTCATCTATGCTATTCTCTCATAGCAGCCCAACTGACTAAGACATACAACTTACTTCATAGGGTGTGGTAGGCTGAAATTGCCCCTCACCCCACCCCACCCCCAAAGATGTCCACATCCTAATGCCCAGAACCTGTGAATACGTCACTTCATGGGGCAAAAAGGCTCTGCAGATGTGACTGAATTAAGGACCTTGAGGTGGGGAGATTACGCTGGATTATCCAAGTGGATCCAATGTAACCACAAAGACCCTTGTGAGAGGGAGGCAGAAGGGCCACAGAGAGGCAAGTGACAACAGAAGAAAAAAGACAGAAAGGGATTGGAAGATGTTAACACTACTAGCTTTGAAGCTGGATAATGGGGCCACAAGCCAAAGTACGCAGGAGGCCTCTTGAAGCTAGAAAGATAAGCAAACACATTCTTCCCTAGAGCTTCCAGAAGGAATACAGCCCTATCAGGTCCATTTTAGGTCTTCTGACCTCCAACCAATGAGAGAATAAACTTGTGTTGCTTTAAGCCACTAAATTTGTGGTAATTTGTTACAGCAACAGTAAGAAACTAATACACAGAGTTCTCAATGAGCTCAAATGTTAAGGACTCAATGAGCTCAAATGCTAAGAAAAGTGCCAAGCGCCACAGTAAGAGCTCTTTAAATTTTAACTATCATGAGCCAAGACCAGAACCCAGGGGAGACTCAGAGAAGTACTGCAGAAGCTAAGAAAATAAGGTTCAGGAATTTGGTAATATCAATCAAAATTTAAAATGTACATATCATTTGACAAAAAGATTCCATTTCTAAATAGATTTATAGGATATTCAACACATCCTTGGTTGTAATAACTCAAATATCCCTTAATAGGCTAAAATTGGAGAAAAACCATTCAACAGAGTACTAGGCAGCCTTTAAATAATGAGGTAGACCTCAATGTGCTGATAAGGAAAGTTCTACAAGATGTATCCTTCAGTGAAAAACAGCCAAGGACAGAACAGCAAGTACATCGGATTCCATTTTTGCTGAAAAATTAAAAGGCTACATACATATATTCGTAAGTATACGTGAAAAAACTCTAGAAGTGCATGTAGTTAACTGTTAATAGTGATTGTTCTAACGAAGGAGACTAAGGGTATGAAGGAGGAGGGAAACTTGTCATTGTATGCCCTTTCAAATGATTTTAGTTTTGTTTTTTTTTTACTAAGTATTTGTGTGATATTCATTTCTAAAAAACTGAGGTTGAGATGTGACATCACCCATCAAGTATTTATGCGCTGACAGCATGCCCACCATTGTACGTGATCCAGGGCACAAGACGTGGTCCTGCTCTCCAGGAGTCTACAATTTAGCTGAATTCACCATCTAGATATATATCAGAAAATCATCTCTCTAATTGTTTTAGACATTCACATTAGAAAAGTGAGCTAGATATTTTCTCCAAGTATTCTTCCACCATGACCCTATGAGAACAAGTCACCACCTAAAATTCTTGTCCCATCCATTAGTCCCAACCAGTGCTTTTTACAATTAATAAACTGTTATTTCCAGGGAAGTGGTCAATGTTTATGAAGGGAGAAATCTTTACAAAACAACCTAATTATATACACATTACACACTACAAGAAAAAAAGATGGATTTGTCTGCTTCAGTACACTTCCTTATATTTTCTTAATTCTCTGCTAAGAAATATGTACCAGTGCTACAAAAAGAAAAAAGAAAATACATCCTCCTCCCCTCAAAAAATACTCTTTTTGGTGCTGACACAATATCCGCTGGTTCATCGCAAATCTTCCTCTCATTTTACAAAAGTGACAACAATTCGAAGTATGACTTTCCAAAGGCTGACATTAAAGAGAACTGGTGGCAAAACCAACAGGAATCATCCAAATCCAAGTGTTCCATTTGTAAAACATTTAGTGCACACTGTCACCCAATTAGAGCAGAATCCATCGAGGAGACATTATTGCTAGCAAGGGAGGCAGAATGGGATCTGGCTCACTCTTCCATAACTCTATTAGTTCCTCTCAACCAAGCAAGAAAGCCTGTGTTAGCAAAGTATTTAGCTGACAGCGCTTCCCTGGTGGCGCAGTGGTTGAGAGTCCGCCTGCCGATGCAGGGAACACGGGTTCGGGCCCCGGTCCGGGAAGATCCCACATGCCGCGGAGCGGCTGGGCCCGTGAGCCATGGCCACTGAGCCTGCGCGTCCGGAGCCTGTGCTCCGCAACGGGAGAGGCCACAACAGTGAGAGGCCCGCGTACCGCAAAAAAAAAAAAAAAAAATGAAAAAGTATTTAGCTGACAACATACGTACACAGAAATGATGACGTAATTCATTTCCATAACCTTATCTAAGGTGGAAAAAGACAGATGAAAAATAATCACTGGGTAATTATAAAGTTTTCAAGTGGTAACTTACAAAGGTACTCCTCCAATCTGGAGACTTGAGGAGTCATCACAGCTAAAAGTACTGAATGTACTACAAAACACTCCCTGATACTGACAAACACAACAAAGTGGTTCTGTACTCCACGTGCCAGGCCCTGTGATAAGGGCCTTTCCGTTTCTATTCCTAATTTCTTTGAATCCTCTCAACTACTGCTGCCATGTAGAAGTGAAATTGAGGCATGGAGTTTAAGTAACTTGCCCTTGGTTATACAGCCAGTGAGTGACGCCAGGATGTGAAATGAAGCAGTCTTCATTTGAAAGTACAGACATGATAATTGTACCACCTTCACTGGAAAGTACAAACATTCTACTACCCCTTTCCCAATCGCCCCTGTCACACACTTCCATCTCCCCAACTTGCTCCTATCAGACGCCACCCTCTCCCCAGCTCAGAATCAAATCAAATATTCTCCAGTCCTTCTGTAATCCCAGATGCCCTAACTGGCTTCCATTGATCAGAAGCCAATACATGAAAATAAGAGGTCATCTGGAGAGGATACTACCCTTACGAAAAGCCACTTTTCAAACACCTGTCTCTAAATGCAGTTAGCAGGGTGATGACTTACAGCTTTGCACTCCTATGGGACCCACCAGAAGTCAGTGTCTCTTTCCCTGCACACACACAGTCCCTCCTTATTCACATGTATTCACAACTTGCCAAAGTGCTCTCATTGAGAAAACAGTTCTAAATCAGTTCTTCCTGATAATAATCCTAAAAATAATAATGACAGCTACCACACACTGAGCGTTTATTAGGTAACAGGATTTACAAACACTGTGTCATTTCATCCTCACTGCAACCCAATGAACTAGGCACTGTCCCCAGTTTATAAATGAGGAAACTAAGGCTCAGAGAAGTAAAGTAATTCAGCCCAAGGTCATGCAGCTGGTAAAAAACTAAATCTGACTCCATACAGATGTAAGCTTTCCGGGGTCTTGCCTCTTACTGATTAAAATGCGAGCTCCTCCTGGACCTCCCCTGAGAGCCAGCTGCCAACATCAGATCTTTACCGCCACCACATGAACCCTACTACCACTGAGCGCTTACCTGAACTTCTTCATTCTCATCTACTAGGAGGAAACTCACAACCTTCTCAGTCATCTTCTTCCTCTTGGTGTCCTCATCCATCCCTTCTTCCTCCAACAACTCCTGGACCTTAGCCACATGGTACACCGTAACAGGGTGCCTCCTTCTGTTACCCCCAGAATGAGTCCTCTTCTGGCACTCCAGGCACAAGTTGATTTTACAGGTCTGGCACCTCACAACTGCCCTCTGCTTCACACCTGGAGAATGCCCACTGGGGCCCTTGCAGGGGTCACAGTAAGGGACGTGGCCAGCTTTGAGTCTGATCCGCTCATGGTTTCTCAGGCGCTCCTGCCGATGGAGCTCCTCCTCGCAGCGGAGACACTGCAGGCTACAGCACTCGTCACACTCGAAGACGGCTTCATCAGTCCCGCTGCAGGTGTAACTCTCCTGGCACAACAGCCCAGGGTTCAGGCCCTTCTCTGCTGGGGAAGTCTGCGCACTCATATTCAGACCGGGAAAGAAAGCACCTACCATATAACAGTACCTGGGCTTTCCCCAGAAGTGAAGACAAAGGCGTTGAGTCCGAAGACTGAGCACAGCCTCCACAGCGTTCTGAACACCCTTAAAAAAATGTTTTTAAAAAAACATTCGATGTCTTATTAGAATTCTTCACACATTTACAAATGTTCGGATATTTAATTTCCTGCTGCCAAGACTCCTGAGTCAGCAGCAACGTTGACTTGGTTTGATAGTTTCATCCTCCATAAAGTGCAGGCAAATATGTGGTTAAAATTAACTTGAGAGGGTCTGTTATGGCTATCTGAGAGAGATCTGATGGGTTCACTGAGGTGGGCGCATGCATGGGGCCTCAGACACAAGGTTTTGGTAATGAAAGAGAGTGGTCAGGAGCTTTTCAATATTATGCAGCTCAAGTCAGTATTTCAGAGTATACCTAGAATAGAGGCAGGAAAAGGATTTCACTCATCTAAAAACAAAAATGCACCTTATAAAAAAAAATATTGTGATTAAATAGGCCAGAACTCCCAAGAGAACTCTCACTCTCGCTTGTAAAAATCACACTGGCTCATTTTGATCCTAGAAATTTCTCCTCAAAATCATGGTTAAGCCCGCTCCTTCTGAAAGCAACCATGACCTCTAGTCTCAAGGCATTTAAGAGACTGTGTTGCTTTATTTCCCAGCCTGAAATTCTCTGTTCCCTCAGTTATTAAATTAAGAATCAAAAGCACTAAGCAAATAGTCCTTGGAGGAACACCCTCTGCACCCCTACCTGCACCCCACAATTGGGAGAGGTGGAGAAAGACGCTTGTAAAAAGCTAAAGAAACAATAATAATAAACTTTAGCTCCATCAAAGTCCTGCACAGATCCAATTAACCTTGTGACTGGATTGCTTCAACTCTAGACAGATGCCTATTAACGACTCTAAACCTGGAAACAAGAGTCACCATTCCATGTTTAAAAACAATTAAAAACAATTATTGTACTTCCTTTTGTCTAACTGCAAAAAAAGGGAGCAACAGGAGACAGAATTCCTCCACTATGGCCCACTGCAAAGCCAGGCCTGAAGTGAGTTAAAACAAATAATTCTTCTCTTTGTCACTCAAAACCCGACTTTAAAATAACTAAATAAGAAAGAAAGAAAGAAAGATAGATAACTGGGGCAAGAAAGGGGCTTTTTGTCACAATCATATTCCTAACTCCCCTTCGCCTCGACACCCAAACTAACGCTCCAAGGAAATGTAAAGCCCTCCTTTCGGGTATTCACTCCTCCCATACAGTAATCAATCTATCCATCTTATTTTTAGATAAACAAGGAAGGCGAAAGGAGTGACTAGGAGACCTTATTTACACCCTAATCACAGAAGTGCCCAACCAGCTCCCACAACGTTAATAAAAATCAAAATTTGTCACAATTGAGAAAAAAATAAAACCAACCTTCAAAAAGATACCTCTCCGCCCACCAGACCCAAGCAAACAATCTGCCCACTCGGCCTCCCACCTCGACGCCTCTCTCCAGCCGGGGATTCCTCACCCTTCCTTCCTTCCGGACACCACCACCACAACCCGAGGGGCAGGAGCAAGGTCTAAGAACAAAGAAGGTCCCCCCAAATCCCCCCAACGCTGGCAGAGGCCAGAGCCGAATCCATTGTTTATACCACCCCACCCCCACCTCCGCCGCACCCGCCCCCCCTTCCTCCTGGGAAAGGAGGGAGCTCCAGGGCTAGCGCTCGTCCGGCGCAGGGCCGTGCCCTTCCCTCCCCGACCGCGGCGTCCCGGGAACCCCACCACGAAGCAGCTCTGCTGCGGCGAGGCGGCGTCGGGGGACCCCGGGGCGCCGGTGGAGACGGGGGCTGTTCCTCAGGGCACCGGTGGATCCAGCCTCCTCTCCATCTCCACCCCCCTCCTCCTTTGCTGCCTCCCGGGCTTCCTCCTCTCCTGTTGTCAGTTAGGATCAGCTGATCTGAGTGAACTTCTTCCTGCTCGGACTAACAGGAAGGCGTGAGCGGTGCAGCCCAGTGAGGGAGGAGCGGGAGAGGTGGAGCCTGACGCCGGCGGGGGCGGAGAAGGACGCGCATAGCCTTCTGGGAAATGTAGTTCTCCGGAGGCGCGTCCTTCCCCAACTTCCCGGAAGTGAAGCCCCCTGAATGACTACAACTCCCAGTACCGAAAACGCTGCTCTTGCGCAGAGGCGGTAGAGACTGCCCTTCGAGCATTATGGGACTTGGAGTTTTTGCGGTGACTGTGGTTTCCGCAGGTTTCAGCACCTTGTTTTGGGTAGTGGCCAGAGAAGGAGTGGCGCTAAATTAGAGAACTGATGTAATATGTACTATAGGCGAGGCAAATAATTCGATTTCAAGTTACCCTTAATGCATACCATTCCTTCAGGAATGTATAAAAACAGGCAGTCTCCTCTTACCCAAGTTCATCTTGCACTAAGAAAAGACCAGAAAGAATTTATAAGAGAATATAAGTACTCTTGTGGGAGTTTTGTTTTCCCTTCAAGAGTGTTCTGCAAGCCAACCATTAATTTTTTTTCTCCATTAATTTATTTTTCTGACTTTTCCTTACATACCTGAAGAACTTCCAAATTTTCTTTTAGTTAGAGGGGGTACATTTATTCAAGTAAGCTTTCAGACTACAGTAAGGCTAATGGTTAACACCGTTATCTGGCTTTTCGTGAATGGTCTTATACTTGTTCAGTGCTTTCACTTTTTGTTTTTTTCGTTTGTTTCTTAGAACAGCACCGAAAGCAAGCCTGATGTAAAGAGCACTGGTTTGAGATGCTGAAGACTGGGTGCTTGTTCTAGAAAACTCTTGGGTAAATCATGCAACTCTCCATGAAATAAAAGGATTATATCCTGTAAACTCTGAGGTCCCTGCCAGTTTTAATGTTCTATGATCCTATCTTGATAATTGTTAACCCAGGAGAGAAAATGAAGGTTAAGTGACTTGCCAAGGTCATAAAGCAAATTATTGACAAAGCTGGGACAAGAACCCATCTCCTGACCTAAAGTGAGATAATTTTGTACGCTATGATTCAAGGGACATAGTTAGACCAATAGTAAAACCAAATCTACATAATAATGAATCAGCCATGTGTGAGGGTTATATTGCTGAAAATTATGTCTTCAAGACTGGGCAGATAGCCAACAGTGGGACTAACAGCACAATGGTGGAGAAATGCCACATCACAAACAAGGATACTAAGACCTAAGCTATCTGAAGTACTTTACAATTTCGAAGTTTAAAGGGGAGAAGAGGAAAAGAGGGATTTTAGAAAGGAATTTAAGATAACAGGTCTTGAGCTAGGCTCTTGAGACTGGCCAGCATGGCATAAAATTTCCCTAGAAGGTTTCGTTCCTAACCTACCACTATAATTTTTTGTAGCCTTAATAGTTTGCTTCATACTCCTAATTATAAAATGAGGCTATTAATATATCCTGAGAACAAAATGGTATTTAACCCTTTTTAAAACCAACGTGCCCATTTTAAAGTACATTTTTTTAAGTTAAAATAAGAACCCCTAAAACTGTGGAAAATGGTTGCCTCCAAGGAAGGTAACTAAGGTGAGGAAAAAGAAAGACTTTAAACACAGTTATACTCTTGAAATTTCTTACTATTTAAGTGCAATATGTCGATAATGGAAAATAAACTATTTTACTTTTATTTCTTGTAATAGATCATGGGAATTATCAGATCCCTTTCAGTTGTTGGATGGTTTTACTCAGTCTCATTCTTTGTGTGCTTAGTTATTTTTTACTATGAGCTGCATTTTCCTTGGAAAATTATTTGTGGGAATTTTGAAAGCTAAGATAAAGGTTCATTCCTCCTGAGAGAATTTAGTTTTGCTTCTGCCAGTAGAGATAACTTTAAACTAGCACTGTTTGGGATTTTTTTTTTTTTTAAACCACCAAGAGATGTATATTTAGGCTACATATCCCTGAGAGGGCTGGCTTATGGGTCCAGTACCCCTCTACAGCTCCCCACAATCACCCCTTCCAAGACAACTTTCTTTCAATCTGTTAGGTGGGGGTGTGTTTACTTGCAATTCACCCTTACACTGAGGTCCCGGCTTTAGAATTCCCCATTCGACCAGGTCCTGGGCTTAGCCTTCTGTCCTACTTGCCCCCTAGGCCTAGAAAAAACAAGTTTAAGTTCTCTAGGTCCATCCATGTTGCTGCAGATGGCATTATTTCATTTTTTTTTACGGCTAATATTCCATTGTGTATATGCACCACATCTTCTTTAGCCATTCTTCTGTTGATGGACACTTAGGTTGTTTCCATGTCTTGGTGATTGTAAATAGTGCTGCAATGAATATTGGGGTGCATGTATCTTTTCAAAGTATAGTTTTCTCCGGATATATGCCCAGGAGTGGGATTGCAGGATCATATGGTAACTCTGTTTTCAGTTTTTTAAGGAAACTCCATACTATTCTCCATAGTGGCTATACCAATTTACGTTCCCACCAACAGTGTAGGAGGGTTCCTTTTTCTTCATACCCTCTCCAGTATTTAATATTTGTAGACTTTTTGATGATGGCCTTTCTAATGGGTTTGAGGTGATACCTCATTGTAGTTTTGATTTGCATTTCTCAAATAATTAGCAATGTTAAGCATTTTTTTCGTGTGCCTATTGGCCATCTGTATGTCTTCTTCGGAGAAATGTCTATTTAGATCTTCTGCCCATTTTATTTTATTTCATTTTTTTTGCTGTATGCGGGCCTCTCACTGTTGAGGCGTCTCCCGTTGCGGAGCACAGGCTCCGGACGCGCAGGCTCCGGACGCGCAGGCTCAGCGGCCATGGCTCATGGGCCCAGCCGCTCGGCGGCATGTGGGATCTTCCCGGACCAGGGCACGAACCCGCGTCCCCTGCATCGGCAGGCAGACTCCCAACCACTGCGCCACCAGGGAAGCCCTCTGCCCATTTTTTGATGGGTTGTTTTTTTGATATTGAGCTGTATGAGCTGTTTGTATATTTTGGAAATTAATCTCTTGTCAGTCACATTGTTTGAAAATATTTTCTCCCATTCTTTAGGTTGTCTTTTCATTTTGTTTATGCTTTCCTTTGCTGTGCAGAAGCTTTTAAGTTCAATTAGGTCCCATTTGTTTATTTTTAGTTTTATTTCCATTACTCTAGGAGACGGATCCAAAAAAATATTTCTGTGATTTATGTCAAAAAGTGTTCTGCCTATGTTTTCCTCTAGGAGTTTTATAGTACCCAGTCTTACATTTAGGTCTTTAATCCATTTTGTTTATTTTTGTATATGGTGTTAGAGAATGTTCTAATATCATACTTTTTTTTTTTTTTTCTTGCGGTACGCGGGTCTCTCACTGTTGTGGCCTCTCCCGTTGTGGAGCACAGGCTCCGGACGCGCAGGCTCAGCGGCCTTGGCTGACGGGCCCAGTCGCTCCGCGGCATGTGGGATCTTCCCGGACCGGGGCACGGACCCATGTCCCCGGCATCGGCAGGCGGACTCTCAACCACTGCGCCACCAGGGAAGCCCTAATATCATTCTTTTACATGTAGTTGTCTAGTATTCCCAGCACTACTTGTTGAAGAGACTGTCTTTTCTCCATTGTATATTCTTGCCTCCTTTGTCATAGATTAATTGACCATAAGTGCATGGGTTTATCTAGAGATTATCATATTAAGTGAAGTAAGCCAGACAGAGAAAGACAAATATTATATGGTATCATTTATATGTGGAATCTAAAAAAAGAAAAGAAAAGATACAAATGAACTTGTGTACAAGACAGAAATAGACCCACAGACATAGAAACAAACTTATGGTTACCAAAGAGGAAAGGAGAGGAGGGATAAATTATGAGGTTAGAATTAACACATACACACTACTATACATAAAATAGATAACCAACAAGGACCTACTGCATAGCACAGGGAACTATACTCAATATTTTGTAATAACCAATCAGGGAAAAGAATCTGAAAAAGTATATATATATATATATATATATATATATATATATATATATAACTGAATCATTGTGCTGTATACCTGAAACTAACATGACATTGTAAACTCAACTGTACTTTAATACATAAATAAATAAAATAAAAATTATATATTTTCAAGGAGCCCTGAAAACAATAAAAGAATAAAACTGGATATGAAAAAAAAAAGCCATATAAGAGAAAGACAAAAAAAAAAAATGTTTAAGTTCTCAAGTAAGACATGTGCCCTAGGGTAAAAGTAACATCATTGCTCTATTTACTCTCTGGATCCTGCCTTCACCTAGATTTTGGTCTGATTTTTCCATGTCTTCTTATTGACTCTTCACTATTTTACCAGCATTTTTCATTGTTTCCAGTAGGCTGGCCAATTTGCCATATTATGAGCCATTATACAAAAAAGAACAGTCAAGCTAGTGGTTAGCTCACGGAGGAGCCAATATGATCAGGGCACATGATGGACATCTGGGTGTTTGTTGGCAGTGTTCTACTCTTTTTTTAATTATTATTCAAACAGAAAGTCACAGGCAGTGTTCTACTCTTGACCTTTGTGGTGGTTGCACCAATGTTCACTTGATACTTTTGCTTTAAACAATTTATATGTTTTTCATACTTTCCATTTGCATATCTCACCGTATAAAATAAAATTTTAAATTTTTTAATTAGAAAAACATGAATAAAGTAAAAGGTGACTGGAAAGTAGAATCTACAAGGTAAGCAAACCAAGCTTTTGGACTTAATAATTTCCTTAGGTCACTCAACACAGCATTTTAAAGGTCTTAACCACAATAGGACGTACAAAACAAGTAGAAGAAAGGTTTTCAGGTTTGTCCCATTCAACTTCCCCCATAACAGGAGTCCTCAGTACAAACACACACACACACACACACACACACACACACACACACAACCACTGGTCTTTAGCTATTAAAATACACACTCCTAAATTGTGTGGCTACATCCAGGTATCCTGTGTGGATTAAGCTGTCTGTTTCCCAAATGGTGCAAAGGGATGGCATTCATTTCCTTGGTAAGTTTGTTAGGGCCAGATCCACCCTTCGGCCTTGCAGACACAGAAATTTGATTTTATCACCCACCTAGATGGATCCATCTCTTAGCGGTAGACACACACTAAGTTCACCAGGCTGAGGATGCCAAGCCAATAGTTTACAATGACATATTACTATTACCCAGACTGGAATGCTCAAAATTAACACAGCACATTTGTTCCTCTGATAATAGTCCTATAGGAGAAACCTATTGAAAAAGTGCTTGGTGAGTATAGAATCAGAACAAGAGGGAAGTATTCAAATCAGTTGAATATTTATGATAAAAGGCTAACATGTATAGACCTCCTGTTAGAGATAGTCTCTACCTATGGAACCAGAATAATTGAATTCCTCTAAAGTTACCTTTCTGGACTTCCCTGGTTGTGCAGTGGTTAAGAATCTGCCTGCCAGTGCAGGAGGCACGGGTTCGAGCCCTGGTCCGCGAAGATCCCACATGCCGCCGAGCAACTAAGCCCGTGCGCCACAACTACTGAGCCTGCGCTCTGGAGCCCGCAAGCCACAGCTACTGAGCCTGTGAGCCACAACTACTGAAGGCCACGTGCCTAGAGCCCATGCTCCGCAACAAGAGAAGCCACCGCAGTGAGAACCCCCCGCACCGCAACAAAGAGTTGCCCCCGCTCGCCGCAACTAGAGAAAGCCCGCGCGCAGCAACGAAGACCCAACGCAACCAAAAAATATATATATATATATATGTATATATATATAAATTTACCTTTCTGCTTGACATTACATGGCTATCCACTAAGACAGAGCTTGGAAATTCACTCTGTGTAACTAAGAAGTTATTTTATTGGAAGGCTATAAGGTATCTTAGAATTGTTGAGAAGTTTGGGAAACCTGGCTCAAAAACTAGTCAAGGGAGGCAGTTAGGTGGAATCACAACCAAATTCTCACCATAGGAGGTCAAGGTGGGACACAATCATTAGCACCATATCCCCTGAAGACGTTTTCCAGTACATTCTATGCTACTGCCACCACTGCGTTCTCAGTGATGGCAACTGTGGTAGGCAGAATAATGGTCTTCCAAATATGTCCACATCCAGACCCCGACAACCTGTATACACGTTACATTACATGGCAAAAGGGACTTTGCACATGTGACTAAGATTAAGGAACTTTTTTTTTCAACTAAAAAAATTATTATTAGATTCAAAGGAAATTAAAAGGACTCTGCCAAATCGCTATAAAATTTTCTAGATGCTTGCTTTCGATTTCTGTGTTCATCTCATCAGAGACCAGTAGCCATCATTTCAGGGAGGGATGCCGGCCCCAGACCTCAGCAGGTGGAGCCACTGCCCCAGGTTTTGTTAGTTCTTTTCATCAGTCACTCAAAACTGGGCACTTCTGGGACCCTGCCACATACAGCACCCTGGACTAGGGTGAGGACTGGCGGGGTAAGGGAACTGGAGCTCTGGCGAAAGGATCGCCACTGTCATCGTTAGGAGCAGGAAGAAGAGGCCGGCAGGTCGCTGCTCATTCTTTGGGGGCTGCACCTGCCTCAGAGTTTTTGTTTGTTTCTTTATGTATATATATACATATATATATATGTATATATATATACACACATTTTATATATATACATATATATGTATATATATATATGTATGTATGTATATGTATGTGTATATATGGTTTATATTTTTTTGGTTTTGGTTTTTTGGCCACACTGTGCGGCATATGGGATCTTAGTTCCCCGACTGTGGATCAAACCCACGCCCCCTGCAGTGGCAGCGTAGAGTCTTAACAACTGGACTGCTGTGGAGGTCCTGTTTCTTTTTTTTTAATATTTTAATTTTATTGGAGTATAGTTGACTTACAATGTTGTGTTAGTTTCATGTGCACAGCAAAGTCATTCAGTTATACATATATTCATTCTTTTTTACATTCTTTTCTCCTATAGGTTATCACAGAATATTGAGTAGAGTTCCCTGTGCTATAAAGTAGGTCCTTGTTGGTTATTTATCTTATATATAGTAGTGTGTTTATGTTCTTCCCATAAGTTTAAGGACCTTGAGATAGGAAGATTAGCCTGCATTATCCAGGTGGGCCCAATTTAATCACAGAGCAGAGAACCTTTCCCAGCTGTGGTCAAAGACAAATGTGATGACAGAAGGAGTCAGAGTTGCTGACTTTGAAAATGGAGAAAGGGTGCCATGAGCCAAGGAATGCTGGGAGCCTCTCAGAGTTAGGAAAGGTAAGGAAACAGATTATCCCCTACAGCCTCGGAAAGGAACACAGTCCTGCCAACAACTTGATTTCAGCCCAGGGATACCTATATCTGACTTCTGACATGTAAAACTGTAAGATAATAAATCTATGTTGTTTTAGCCAATAATTTTGTGGTAATTTGTTACAGCAGCCACAGAAAACTAATACAGCAGTGCTGCTGTGAATAATTTCTTAACTGTCTCTGCATCTTTATATATCTCTCAAGCTTCAAAATCCTAGGCAGGAAATCTACTTGGCTCACATGGATCATATATTTGCGGCCTGAATGTAAGGAAAGTGGAGAGAGGGAGGATCTTTTCTCTTGAGTTCTGGAGTAGGAGGCATGATATAGTGGGAGACTACCTACAAATAGGAAAGGAGGTGGGATGTTGGACTGCAAAATAACAACAAGTGTCCAAAAGAGGCAATCCTATATTTTACTAAGAGGACTTTGCTTTTTCTATACTTAAATGGATTACTTACTCTACTCTAGTTGGTAGTTTTTAAATATGATAATATATTTCATCAGATTATGAGTGAGTCCACTGACCTATGAGCTATATTTTCCTTCCAGTAGTTAAGGCAGAAATTGCAAATCAAACTGCCTTAATCAATAAAAGAAATGTACTGGCTCACATAACTGAAAAATCTGGTGATTATAATTTCTGCCAAATCTCAATCTTGGAGTCAAATAGCATGCTCAGGACCTTGTTTCCTTCTCTATTTCTCAACTTTGAGAAATTCACTCAACTAATTTTTGACAAAGTTGCAAAAGCAATTCATTTACAGGAAGGACAAGTCTTTCCTTTATCCTAGAGGAAGGATGGTGCTGGAGTAATTGGACAAAAAATAGGCAAAAAATAACCTCAACCTGAATCTCATACCTTACACAAAAATTCATTCAAAACTGATCATAGATTTAAAAGTAAAATGCAAAACTATAAAACTTTAAGAAGAAAACATATAAGAAAAATGTCAAGATCTAGGCTAGGTGAAGAGTTCTTAGACATGATAGCAAAAGCACAATTCATAAAAGAGAAAATTGATAAAATTAGATGTTAACAAATTAAAACTTTTTTCTCTGTTTAAAAGGTACTAGAGGGCGCTTCCCAGGTAGCACAGTGGCTAAGAATCCACCTGCCAATGCAGGGGACACGGGTTTGAGCCCTGGTCCAGGAAGATCCCACATGCCGCCGAGCAACTAAGCCCGTGCTCCACAACTACTGAGCCTGCGCTCTAGAACCTGCAAACCACAAATACTGAGCCCGCGTGCCATAACTACTGAAGCCCGCATGCCTAGAGCCTGTGCTCCGCAACAGGAGAAGCCACCACAATGAGAAGCCCGCGCACCACAACAACGAGTAGCCCCCGCTCGCCGCAACTAGAGAAAGCCCGCACACAGCAACAAAGACCCAACGCAGACAAAAAGAAATAAATTATTATTTTTTTTTAAAAAAAAAAGGCACTAGAGGACTTCCCTCATGGCACAGTAGTTAATAATCTGCCTGCCAATACAGGGAACATAGGTTCGATCCCTGGTCCAAGAAGATCCCACGTGCCGCAGAGCTGCTAAGCCCATAAACCACAACTACTGAGCCTGTGCTCTAGAGTCCACAAGCCACAACTACTAAGCCCGTGTGCCACAGCTACTGAAGCCCACACGCCTAAAGCCAAGCTCCACAATAAAGACAAGCCACCGCAATGAGAAGCCCGAGCACCACAACAAAGAGGAGCCCCTGCTTGCCGCATCTAGAGAAAGCTTGCACGCAGCAATGAAGACCCAACACAGCCAAAAAACATTAATTAATTAAAAAAAAATACACTATCTCAAATGAAAGATATACTGTATAGGATTAACAACAGATTAAACACCACAGAGGGTGGAAAACATAGCCATAGAAGGTACTTAATATGAAACACTGGAAGAAAAATGACTGGAAAAAAAATGAACAGAGCATCAGCAATCTGTGGAACAATATCAAGCAATCTAGTATATGTGTAATTAAGGTCACAAAAGGAAAGGAGAGCAAGAGAAAGGACAGAAAAATATTTCAAGAAATAAATGGCCAAAAGTTTTGCAAATTTGATGAAACCTATAAACCCACAGATGGAAGCTCAATTAACCCCAAGCAGAAAAGACATGAAGAAAACCACAGCAAGGTCCTTATAATCAAATTGCTGAAAATGAGTGATAAAGAGAAAATCTTGAAAATGGCCCAAGAGAAAAAAAGATATATAACAGAGAGGGGAAAAAATGATAGCAGACTTCTCATCAAAAATCATGTAAGCCAGGAAACAATGTAGCAACATCTTAAAAGTAATGAATGAAAAAAAACCTGTCAATCTAGAATTCCTTACTAGTAAATGTCTTTTATAAATGAAGGCAAAATAAAGACTTTTTCAAACAAAAGTAATCACAGAGAATTCAGAATAAGCAGACCTGCACTACAAGAAATGATAAAGAACATTATTCGGGCAAAAGGATAATGATACTAGAGGGAAATTTAGATAGATACAAAAGAATGAAGAATGATGGAAATGTCAAATATATGGATAAATATAAAAATATTTTTCCCATTGTTAAAATATTTTAAAAAGATAATTGTTTATAATAAAAACAATAACAATGTATCATGGAGTTTATAACATAGTTTATAAAGTAAAATGTAGGAAAATAATACCACAAAGGATGGGAGAGAAGATGGAAGTATGCAGTGGTAAATTCTATATAAATGGTATTACATTTCTTGAAGTTAGAGTATGATAAGTTAGCAATATATATTGTGAACCCCAGATCAACTAAAAAACAAAACAAAGATGTATAGCAGATAAGCCAATGTCAGCAAGAAATTTGAATAATAAAATGTACTCAATCCAAAGTAAGATAAGATGGGAAAAGAAGTAAAGGACACACAGAACAAGTAGAAAACAAATAGCAAGATGTCATATGTAAACCCAGCCATGATGAAAATCACATTAAATGTAAATGGTTTAAACACTGCAGTGAAAAGGCAAAAATTGTCCAACTGGATAAAAAAAGCAAGGTCCAACTATATGCCATCTACAAGAAACACACTTTAAGGGTAAAGACATAGAGTAAAAGGATTTAAAAAGTTATACTATGAAAACATTAATCAAAACAAATCTGCAATGGCCACATTAATATCAGACAAAGAAAATTTTAGAATAAGAAATATTATCAGGTTTAGAAAGAGACATTTCATCAAGAGGACATAGGCGTTCACCTAATAACAGAACTTCAAAATACATAAAGCAAAAATTGAAAGAACTGGAAGGAGGAATAGACAAATCCACAAATAGAGCTGGAGATTTCTATACTCCTGACAGTAATTAATACAAGTAGGAAGGAAATCAGTAAGAACAGGGAAGACTTGAACAACATTATCAACCAACTTGGCATTCCCAACGACAGAAAAATATACCTTCTTTTCAAGTGCACACAGGCTATTCATCAAGATAGATCATGTTAGGCAGTAAAATAAAAAGTATTGAAATCATATAAAGTGTTTTCTCTAACCACAATGGAATTAGCTAGAAATCTGTATCTGAAATATAAGTGGAAAATCCCTAAATATTTGGAAATTAAACAATACACTTCTAAACAACACTTTGGTCAAAGAAGCCACAGGGAAATTAGAAAGTATTCTGGGCTGAATGAAAATGAAAACACAACAAATAAAGACAATGCTTAGAGAGAAATTTGTAGGATATAATGCTTGTCTCAGAAAAGAATAAAGGTCTCAGAGCAATTATTTAGGCTATCATCTGGAACTAGAGAACAAGAGGAAGTTAAATACAAAATAAACAGAGAGAAGAAAATAATTAAGATAGAGCAGAAACGATGACATAGAAAACAATAGAGAAAATAATCCAAAAGATGGATCTTTGACAAGATTTTTTAAAATTGATAAATTTATATCTAGACTTACCCCAAAAAGAGAGAAAAGACACAAATACCGTTACAGAAATGGAAACGAAAATCACTACAAATCCTAATATAATAAAAGAATAATAAAGAAATATTATTAATAACTTTATGTTATTATAAATTCAACTACTTACAAGAAATGGCCAGTTCCTTAAAGGACACAAACTGCCAAACATGACTCAAGGAAAAACATAACTGGAATAACCCTTTATCTATTAAGATGAATTTTAGTTTAAAACCTTCTCACAAGGACAATTCCAAGACCAGATGGCTTTGCTGCTGAATTCTACCAAACACTTAAGGAAGAAACAATACCAATTCTACACAAATTCTTCCAGAGGATAGAAGAGGAAACACTTCCCAACTCATTTTTTAAAATTTAGGCATAATTGGCATATAACATTATATTAGTTTCGGGTGTACAACATAATGATTGGATATGTGTATACATTATAAAATAATCACCACGATAAGTCTAGTTAATATCTATCGCCATATATAGCTACAAAATTTTCTTTCTTTTTATTTATTTATTTATTTTTGGCTACACCACGCAGCTTGTGGGATCTTAGTTCCCCAGTCAACTAGGGATCGAACCTGGCACCTCGGCAGTGAAAGCGCAGAGTCCTAACAGCTGGACCTACAGGGAATTCCCCCAATTTTTTTTTTTTTTTTTTTTTTTTTTTTTGCGGAACGCGGGCCTCTCACTGTTGTGGACTCTCCCGTTGCGGAGCACAGGTTCTGGACGCGCAGGCTCAGCGGCCATGGCTCACGGACCCAGCCGCTCTGCGGCATGTGGGATCTTCCCGGACTGGGGCACGAACCCGTGTCCCCTGCATCGGCAGGCGGACTCTCAACCACTGCGCCACCAGGGAAGCCCCCCCAAATTTTTTTTGTTATAGTGAAAAAGTTTAACACTTACTTTAAGCTTTCAAATACGCAATACAGTATTATTTACTATAGTCACAATGTTGTATTCAGTACATTACATCCCCATGATTTATTTATTTTATAACTAAAAGTTTGTACTTTGGACCCCCTTCACCCATTTTGCCCACCCCCCAGTCTCCAACTCTGGCAGCCACCAATCCATTCTCTGTATCTTGGAGCTTGATTCTGTTTTCTTGTGTTTTTTAGATTCCACACAAAAGTGAGAGCATACAGTGTTCATCTTTCTCTGTCTGATTTATTTCACCTAGCATAGTGCCTTCAAGGTCCATCCATGTTGTCACAAGTGGCAAAATTTCATTATTTTTATGGCTGAAAAATATACCATTATTTATGTATCTCACATATTTTTTATCTATTCATCCATCGATGAACATTTAGGTTGTTTCCATATCTTTAGGTTGTTTCCATGCTGCAGTGAACATGGGGGGGCATATATCTTTTTGAATTAGTGTTTTCATTTTCTTCCAATAAATACTCAGAAGTGGAATTTCTGGATCCTATGGTAGTTCTACTTTTAATTTTTTTGGAAACTTCATACTGTTTTCCATAGTGGCTGCACCTATTTACAGTCCCACCAACAGTGCACAAGGGCTCTCTTTTCTCCACATCCTCACTAACATTTGTTATCCCTTGTCTTTTTGATAATAGCCATTCTCACAGGTGTGAGGTGATGGTGAGGTGGTCTTGATTTGCATTTCCCTGATGATTAGTGATGAGCGTGTTTTCATGAACCTGTTGGCCATCTGTAGGGCCTTCTTTGGAAAAATGTCTATTCAGATATTCTGTGCATTTTTTAATTGTATCTGTTTGTTGTTGTTATTGAGTTGTATGAGTTCTTTATGTATTTTGGATATTAATCCCTTATCAGATATATGATTTGCAAATATTTTCTCCTGTTCAGTAGGTTACCTTTTAATTTCATGGATGGTTTCTTTTGCTGTGCAGAAACCTTTTAGCTTCATGAAGTCCTACATGTTTATTTTTGCTTTTGTTGCCTTTGTTTTTGGTGTCAGATCCAAAACATCATTGCTAAGACTGATGTCAAGTAGTTTACCAGCTATGTTTTCTTCCAGGAGTTTTATGGTCTCAGGAGAAAATAATTCCACTTACAATAACATCAAAAAGAATAAACTACCTTGGAATAAAGTTATCCATGGAGATGCAACACTTATACACTGAAAACAACAAAATGTTATTGAAAGAAATTAAAGAAGACATGGGACTTCCCTGGCGGCGCAGTGGTTAAGAATCTGCCTGCCAATGCAGGGGACACAGGTTCGATCCCTGGTCCAGGAAGATCCCACATGCCATGGATCAACTAAGTCCATGTGCACTCTAGAGTCCACATGCCACAACTACTGAGCCCATGCACTGCATCTACTGAAGCCTGCGCACTCTAGAGCCTGTGCTCCAGAACAAGAGAAGCCACCACAGTGAGAAGCCCGTGCACCAGAATGAAGAATAGCCCCTGCTCACCGCAAATAGAGAAAGCCCGCGTGCAGCAATGAAGACTCAACACAGTCAAAAAATAAATAAAAATTTTTAAAACATTAAAGACATGAGTAAGTGGAAAGATATCCTGTGTTCATGGATTGAAAGACTTAATATTGTTATGATGGCAATACTCCCCAGATTGATCTACAGATTCAATGAAATTTCTATCAAAATTCCAAACACTTTTTTCTGTAGAAGTGGACAGCTGATCTTAAAATTCGGGAACCCCATGTAGCAGTCTTGAAAGTCCTAAAAAGAACAAAGCTGGAGTACTCACACTTCCTGACTTCAAAACTTATTACAAAGATACAATGATCAAAACAGTGTGGTACTGGTATAAGATAGACGTATAGATCAAAGGAATATAATTGAGAGTCTATAATTAAACCCACCCATCTACTGTCAATTGATTTTCTACAAGGGTTCCAGGACTATTCAATGGAGGAAAGAATAGTCTTTCAACAAGTGGTGTGGGATAATTGGATATCCACATGCAAAAGAACAGACCTAGGGAATCTGGACCCCTATATTACAACATATACAAAAGTTAACTCAAATGAATCCAAGACTTAAATGTAAAAGCTAAAACAACAAAACTTTTATTAAAAATATAAGTATAATCAGAATTTCCTGGCAGTCCAGTGGTGAGGACTTGGCGCTTGCACTGCCATGGGCCTGGGTTCAGTCCCTGATTGGAGAAGTAAGATCTCACAAGGCCTGCTGTGTGGCCAAAAAAAGAGTAAAAATACAGGTATAAATCCACATGAATTTGTGCTAAGGTCTGAATGTTTATGTCCCCTCAAAATTCACATGGTGATATCTTAATCCCCAAAAGTGATGATATTAATAGGATATTGATAGGTGGGGCATTTAGAAGGTGATTAGGTCATGAGGGTGGAGCCCTCATGAATGGGATTCGTGCTCTTATAGAACAGATCCCACACAGCTTTCTAGCCCCTTTCTGCCATGTAAGGACATAAGTCTGCAACTAGCAGGAGTGCTCTCACCTGGTCATGCTCGTACCCTGATGTTGACTTCTATCCTCCAGAACTGTGGGCAGTAAATTTCTGCTGTTCATAAAGCTACGCAGTCTGTGGTATTTCGCTTCTGAGCCTGAACATACTAAGACACCTTAGATTTGGCAACAGTTTCTTAAATATGACACCAAAAGCACAAACAAACAAACGAACAAAAGGTAAATTGGACTTCATCAAAATTTAAAATTTTGTGCATCAAAGGATGCTGTAAAGAAAGTGAAAAGACAACTCACAGAATGGAAAAAAAATTTGCAAATCATATATCTGATGAGTCTTATATTCAGAATACATAAAGAATTCTTAAAACTTAATAATAAAAAGTCAAATAGGAGGCTTCCCTGGTGGCACAGTGGTTAAGAACCCACCTGCCAATGCAGGGGACACATGTTCAAGCCCTGGTCTGGGAGGATCCCACATGCCGCGGAGCAACTAAGCCTGTGCGCCACAACTACTGGGGCTGCGCTGTAAAGCCCATGAGCCACAACTACTGAGCCTGCGTGCCACAACTACTGAAGCCCACGCACCTAGAGCCTGTGAGCTCTGCAACAAGAGAAGCCACCGCAATGAGAAGCCCGTGCACCGCAATGAAGAGCAGCCCGCACTCGACACAACTAAAGAAAGCATGCGTGCAGCAACGAAGACCCAATGCAGCCAAAAATAAATAAATAAAGTAAAAAAGTCAAATAACCCAATTTAAAAAGGGCAAAGTATGTAAATAGACGTTTCTCCAAATAAGATACACATATGGCCAACAAGCACATGGACAGATGCTCATTAGAGAAGCTCAAATCAAAACCCAATGAGAGGGCTTCCCTGGTGGCGCAGTGGTTGAGAGTCCGCCTGCTGATTCAGGGGACACGGGTTCGTGCCCCGGTCCGGGAAGATCCCACATGCCGCGGAGCGGCTGGGCCCGTGAGCCATGGCCGCTGAGCCTGCGCATCCGGAGCCTGTGCTCCGCAACGGGAGAGGCCACACACAGTGAGCGGCCCGTGTACCGCAAAAACAAACAAACAAACAAACAAAACCCAATAAGATACCACTTCACATCCACTAGGACAGGTATAATTAGGGAAAAAACCCAGAGAATAACAAGTACTGGCAATTGGAATCCTCAAACTTTGCTGGTGGGGATGTAAAATGGTGTAGCTGCTGCGGAAAACAGTTTGATATTTCCTTAAAATGTTAAACATAAAGCTACCATATAATCCCACAATTCCACTCTCAGATATATATCCAAGAGAATAGAAAATATGTGTTCAAACAAAATTTGTACACAAATGTATATAGTACCATTATTCACAGTGGAAACAATTCAAATGTCCGTCAACTGATAAATGGATAAATAAAATCTGGCATATCCATACAACAGCATGTTATTCAGCCATAAAAAGGAATGAAGTACTGTCACATGTTTTAAATGGATGAAACTTCACAACATGTCGAGCGAAAGAAGCGAAGCGCAAATCATATTCTATATTTCTGTTTATAGGAAGTGCTCAGAATAGGCAAATCCAGAGACAAAAAGCCGATTAGTGGTTGCCAGGGGCTGTGGGGAGCAGGTAATAGGGAGTGACTGCTCAACGTACAGTGTTTTATTTGGGGGTATGAAAATATTCTGGAATTAGTGGTGATTGTTGTACAACATTGTGAGTACACTAAACGCCACTGAATTGTAGACCTAAGAATGTTTAAAATTGTGAATTTTATATAAATTCTACTTTTAAAACAAAACAAAACAATAGAGGAGACAATAATGAGTGTAGTGTCGCCTAAGTTGAGTTTGAGGTGCCCAGGAAATATCCTAATGGAGATACTCAGTAGGTAGCTGGCCAGTAAGAGAAGGGAATTCATGTGATCTAGGCTACAGATATAGATCTGGGAATAGATCTATATATGTAGATTTATTGTTGAAGCCCTAAGAGTAGATGAGTCGGCTGTGGAATCACGTAGCGTAAGAAGAGATGAATGCCTGCAACAGGACACTGAGGAGGATCAACATTTTAAGATATGAGAATAAGAAGAGGACCCTCCGAAGCAGATTGAGAAGGAGGAAGCAGGGTGCTAGGAGGAAGAGTCTGGGACATAGAAACCAAGGAAAAAGGATTTGTCAAAGGTAGTGGTCAGGCGGTTCCCTGGTGATCTAGTGGTTAGGATTCGGCACTTTTACTGCCTTGGCCTGCCTTCAATCACTGGTCAGAGAACTGAGATCTCACAGGCTGTGTGGCGCGGTCAAAAAAAAAAAAAAAGGTAGTGGTCAGAGGTGTTAAATACTAGAGGAGTAAAATAAGATAAAGGCTAGGACTTCCCTGGTGGTCCAGTGCTTTAGAATCTGCGCTTCCAATGCAGGGGGTGTGGGTTCCATCCCTGGTTGGGGAAATAGGATCCCACATGCCATACTGCGAGGCCAAAAAAAAAAAAAGACTAAGAAACGTCCATTGGACTTAGCAAAAAAGTAGGCATAGTTTCATTGAACTGGTGGGGAACAGGTTGAGATAACAGTTGTAGGATAAGATACCTTCACTAGGGGAAGTCAGGGAAATGTAAGTTAAACTAAATTAAATGTCATTGTCTCCCATTAGAGCCAGTGTATATATATGTATATGTATACATGTGTATTTAAGTTTAAACTATTTGTAGAAAAGTAATTGGTATAGCCCGTTTGAAGAAGGGTGGTATCTATTCAAATTTAGAAATTAGCATACCCTTCCACCTTTCCTTTCCACTCCTAGGTATCAGCCCTAGAGAATTATGGACACATATTTTGAAGGAAACATGTATAAAGATGGTAATTGCAAGACTGTTTAAATGCATACAAATTGGAAACAAATGTTCATAAATAAATGATTAAAAAAAACTGTATAGTAGACTATGGTTGCCTTCTCAGTATCCATTTCCCTCCTCTTTTCTAACATAATTCTAATTTTGTCCAAATAGCCACATTTCTCCAGCACAGACCTTAGATTTCAGAGAAAGCCAACCTCACTCTTATGTCAACGGATAGGCTTGATTTTCTAAGGGTATTTGCATCTATCTTGCCAATTATTATTTTAGGCAAGAACAAGAAACTTAGTTTAGGATGTGATTCAATTCAGGTTCCTGGGGCTTCTAGAAAGTTCTCTTTTGACCTTCCGGAAGAAATTCTGACCATAAACAAAATGAAAAGACAACCTACGAACTGGGAGAAAACATTTGCAAACAATGCGACCGACAAGGGCTTAATTTCCAAAAAATACAAACAGCTCATATAATTCAATAACAAAAAAACAAATAACCCAATCAAAAAATGGGCAGAAGACCTAAATAGACATATCTCCAAAGAAGACATACAGATGGCCAAGAAGCACATGAAAAGCTGCTCAACATCATTAATTATTAGAGAAATGCAAATCAAAACTACAATGAGGTACCTCCTCACACCAGTCAGAATGGCCATCATTAAAAAGTCTACAAATAATAAATGTTGGAGAGGGTGTGGAGAAAAGGAAACCCTCTTGCACTGTTGGTGGGAATGTAAATTGATACAGCCACTATGGAGAACAGTATGGCGCTTCTTTAAAAAACTAAAAGTAGAGTTGCCATATGATCCAGCAATCCCACTCCTGGGCATATACCCGGACAAAACTATAATTTGAAAAGATACATGCACCCCTATGTTCATATGTTCATAGCAGCACTATTTACAATAGCTAAGACATGGAAACAACCTAAATGTCCATTGACAGATGAATGGATAGACTATGTGATATATATATATATATGTATGTATATATATATATAATATATATATAAAACATGGAAATATTACTCAGCCATAAAAAGGAATGAAATAATGCCATTTGCAGCAACATGGATGGACCTAGAGACTATCATACTAAGCGAAGTAAATCAGAAAGAGAGTACTTCCCTGGTGGCGCAGTGGTTAAGAATCTGCCTGCCAATGCAGGGGACATGGGTTTGAGCCCTGTTCCAGAAAGATCTCACATGCCACAGAGCAACTAAGCCCCTGCGCCACAACTACTGAGCCTGTGCTCTAGAGCCCACGAGCCACAACTACTGAGCCTGTGTGCCACAACTATTGAAGCTCACTCACCTAGAGCCCGTGCTCTGCAACAAGAGAAGCCACCACAGTGAGAATCCCCCGGCAACGAACACCCAACGCAGCCAAAAATAAATTTTTTAAAAACTCAGAAAGAGAAAGACAAATACCATATGACATCACTTATAAGTGGAATCTAAAATATGACGCTAATGACCATATCTATGAAACAGAAACAGACAGACACAGAGAACAGACTGTGGTTGCCAAGGGGGGTGGGGGTGGGGGAGGGGGAGGGAAGGATTGGGAGTTTGGGATTAGCAGGTGCAAACTATTATACATAGAATGAATAAACAACAAGGTCCTATTGCATAGCACAGGGGACTATATGCAATATCCTGTGACAAACCATAATGGAAAAGAATATGAAAAAAAATATATATATATGTATAACTGAATCACTTTGCTGTACAGCAGAAATTAACAAACCATTGTAAATCAACTATACTTCAATAAAATTTTTTTAAAAAAGAACTTCTGAAATCCACTTATACTTTCTCCTAAATTAAAAAGCACGTGGGCTCAAAGTAGCCGTGTATGCCCATAAGGTGAGCTAGCCTTAGAACAAGGCCCCCATTGTAGACGGTAGGGCAGAGAGGTAGGAAAAAATAAAGACAGGAAGAACCTCATTCTTGATAAAATTACTGAGGTTCTGGATCACTTAGCCCTGAAGGGCAGCCTAG
Source organism: Grampus griseus (assembly GCF_964374135.1). Lineage (NCBI taxonomy): Eukaryota > Metazoa > Chordata > Mammalia > Artiodactyla > Delphinidae > Grampus > Grampus griseus. Next base: position 29,341,763 of record NC_139018.1, on the reverse strand, counting down.
CTAGTCTTTCTGCTGAATGGGCCAGTACATTTCCTTACTGGCTAAGCCAGGTTGAGTAAGTTGTTTGTTTCTTGTTTTTGAAAACTTTCTAGTCCAGACATTATGACACAACTGTATTATGGAATACAATGCAGCAGTTTTAAAGGCAGATTTCTGGGCTTCCCTGGTGGTGCAGTGGTTGAGAATCTGCCTGCCAATGCTGGGGACATGGGTTCAAGTCCTGGTCCGGAAAGATCCCACATGCCGCGGAGCAACCAAGCCCGTGTGCCACAACTACTGAGCCTGTGTGCTGCAACCACTGAAGCCCGCGTACCCAGAGCCCATGCTCCGCAACAAGAGAAGCCACCACAATGAGAAGCCCGCACACCGCAACAAAGAGTAGCCCCCGTTCGCCACAATTAGAGAAAGCCCGTGCGCAGCAACAAAGTCCCAACATAGCCAAAAATAAGTAAATAAATAAATAAATTTATAAAAAAAGAAAAAAAAACATTAAACAAAACAAAACATTGAAGCTACCTATATGTTCTTTTCCAATCTCCACCTTTGCTCTCTCCAAAAGGGATACAGTAATTCCAAGAGGTAACCACTACCCTGAATTTTTCATTAATTTTTTTAAAGTATAGTTTTACCACATATGTTTTTTTAAACAATAGATTCTTATACCATTTTTTCAATTCTTATTTTATTTATTTATTTTTGGCTGCGTTGGGTCTTCATTGCTGCATGCAGGCTTTCTCTAGTTGCAGTGAGCAGGGGCTTCTCTTGTTGCGGAGCATGGACTCTAGGCGTGCAGGCTTCAGTATTGTGGCACGTGGGCTCAGTAGTTGTGGCTTGCAGGCTCTAGAGCGCAGGCTCAGTAGTTGTGGTGCATGGGCTTAGTTGCTCTGAGGCATGTGGGATCTTCCCGGACCAGGGTTCAAACCCGTGTCCCCTGCATTGGCAGGTAGATTCCTAACCACTGCACCACCAGGGAAGCCCTTTTTATATCTTTTTTTTTTTTTTTTAATTTTTGGCCGTGTCACATGGCACGTGGGATCTTAGTTTCCTGACCAGGGATCGAACTCGTACCCCCTGCAGTGGAAGCATGGATTCTTAACCACTGGACCACTAAGGAAGTCCTAGGTTCTTATACCATTTTCAAATCTTTATAGTAATGGTATCATACAATATACAGACTTATGACTTTTTTTACTCAACACATCATGTGTGTAACTGTAGTTTATTCATTCTATTTTTATACAATGCTCATTATGTGAATTTTTGAAAATATGTATATTTATTCTCCTGTCAGACATTTGAGTACTTTCCATTATTTTTTTCCTTTATGAACAATGGTGCCATGGACATTCTTTTTTTTTACATCTTTATTGGGGTATAATTGCTTTACAATGGTGTGTTAGTTTCTGCTTTATAACAAAGTGAATCAGTTATACATATACATATGTTCCCATATCTTTTCCCTCTTGCGTCTCCCTCCCTCCCACCCTCCCTATCCCACCTCTCCAGGTGGTCACAAAGCACCGAGCTGATCTCCCTGTGCTATGCGGCTGCTTCCCACTAGCTATCTACCTTACGTTTGGTAGAGTATATATGTCCATGCCTCTCTCTCGCTTTGTCACAGCTGACCCTTCCCTCCCCCATATCCTCAAGTCCATTCTCTAGTAGGTCTGTGCCTTTATTCCTGTCTTACCCCTAGGTTCTTCATGACAGTTTTTTTTCTTAAATTCCATATATATGTGTTAGCATACGGTATTTGTCTTTCTCTTTCTGACTTACTTCACTCTGTATGACAGACTCTAGGTCTATCCACCTCATTACAAATAGCTCAATTTCGTTTCTTTTTATGACTGAGTAATATTCCATTGTATATATGTGCCACATCTTCTTTATCCATTCATCCGATGATGGACACTTAGGTTGTTTCCATCTCCAGGCTATTGTAAATAGAGCTGCAATGAACATTTTGGTACATGACTCTTTTTGAATTATGGTTTTCTCAGGGCCCAGTAGTGGGATTGCTGTGTCATATGGTAGTTCTATTTGTAGTTTTTTAAGGAACCTCCATACTGTTCTCCACAGTGGCTGTATCAATTTACATTCCCACCAGCAGTGCAAGGGGCTCATGGACATTCTTGAACATGTGTCCTGGTTCATATATGCAAAGGTTTCTCTATAAAATTAAGAGTGGAACTCTTGGGTCTTAGGCAAAGCACTTGCTTTATTTTTCTAGGTTATACTAAAATAGTTGTATCAATATACATTTCCACCAACAATCCCTAAGTGTTCCTGTTATTCTACATCCTTGTATTATTGGACTTCTTATTTTGTACCAATGAAATGACTTTAAAATGATATCTCACTATGGTATTAGCATTTCTATGATTACTAATAAATGGTAACAATATTCATATCTTATTCATTATTTGTCCTCCCTCTGCAGTCCTAGTTAAACATAGCTCAGGATAATACTTCCTCCTAGAAGCCTTCCCTGACTTCCCCAGATCCTCAGGCTAGCCTAAGTGCTGCTACTAATACTTTGCCTTTTTCTATCATTACATTTTAACAAATCCTCCATTTTTCAAGGCTACTTGACCATGTCTTCTTTATATCCCAAAGCATAGTCTAATTCATCATTTCATATAGAAGACTGCCCTTTTTTATACCCATTTCCTCTTCCACCCAATGTTATTACTTGTTTTTTGGTAATTTTAGAAGACCTAACACAAGTATACCTCTATCTTCTATAATTATATATATATTTTAAATATGCCAAGTGACAGCAGTTTGAATTCACATAAAGTCTAAATCTTGATGACAAAGTAGCCTAAATTGGAGCTCTAGGCAGAGATGTAGACAAAAACTGATTATCTGATTGTTTAAAACCATTTTCCTATATTTTAAAGATATGCTGTGATTTTTAAAAATCTACGTATCTAGCTTGGCAATTTAAAAATGAATAAACACATGGTCCCTTCCTTGAGGGAACTCAATGTCTAATACGGAAACTATGTGACAAACAGATGACTATCATACAGGAAGCTACATGGGTAGGCGTCTGGGAGAATAGAGCTTCATCAGGATACCACCTTAGCTCCAGCAGCTCTGATGACAGCCCAGGTGCCTTGATAAGAATTCCAATAATTTCCTCTTCTCAATCCAGGGCACAAAGGTGCCTATTCTTCTGACCTGTTTTTGACGTAATTCACCTACTTTCTCACCTACCACTGCATTTCTCTTTTATTTATTTATTTTGGCATGCGGGATCTTAATTCCCCAACCAGGGTTTGAACCCGCCCCTCCTGCAATGGAAGCGTGGTCTTAACCAATGGACTGCCAGGGAAATCCCTGCATTTCTCCTTTGCTACCAATTCATTGACTCCACTATATTTTCAGTTTAAATTGAGAGGATCTGCTTGGTCCAGCGAAAGAATGTTTTTCTCATAGGTCACCTGATATTTTGCTGACCAGTTGGCTCAGATATGGCAGTAGGAATAAGGCCAGAATGTACATAATGCCGTTAGCAATATCCAAATTAATTATCTACAGCCACATTCCTCAGCAAGGGTCTATGAGAAAAACTCCTCAGGAGGGGGTTGAGGATCATTACAAATGAATGGCTTGGCCTATGCTCTACAAGTGATATATAAATGTATTATTTAGGACTCTTTCCATTTAAGGGATAGAACACTCAATTCAAACTGATTTAGGAAAAGGAATTTATTGGCTTACGTACCAAGAAGCCTAGAAGCATAACTGGCTTAAAGAATGGCTGAATCCATGGTTTCAAACGATATTGTCAAAAATCTCTCATCTTCTCTTAGCTCTGCTTTCTTCTGTGCTGGTTTCATTTTATCCCCACTAGTTCTAAGTTTAAATCCTCCCAGATGTAAGCTAAGTGAAAAAAGGGAGTCCTCCCCCTCTCCCCTTTAAGCATTATTCCTGATAGGATGAGGCACATAGTGTAGTGGTTGAGAGCATGGACTCAGGAACTAGGTTGGTTCCTCAATTACCTACTATTCCTATAATCTTGGGCAAGTTATTTAACCTCTTCAAGACTTAATTTTTTTTCACTGTATTACAATAGCTCCTACTTCCCTGGGTGGCTGTGAGGTTTAAAGTTGCTGATGTTTGCATGATACTTAAAATAGTGCCCGATACAATGCAAGGGCTAAATTACCACCTCTGATTGGGTCATAAGTCCACCCCTATGTCCTAAGGGTTCTGGCTAAGGTTGGGACTTTCTATCCAAACTACAAAGATCTGGAGTAGTGGAAGGATGGTTTATTTTAAGAAATTTGGAGTGCCTTTACCAAAGGCTGGGGAATGGATGCTGGGTCAATGTAAACTACAAATGTCAACTACAGGAAAGCAAACTGTTGCTTGAGACAACTTCCCTCTCTAAGGTTTTATTTTATGATACAGAGTAACCTGAAAGGATTTCTCTGTTTATGCTTGTGGTTGTAAAAAAAAAAAAAAAAGGCACAAACTCTTTTTATTTGCAAAATGTAACTAGCATTTGACTAGCGCTTTACTGAACAAAGTATTTTCACATGCATTAGCCAATTTAACTCCTGCAACAGCTCTGGGGAGTAGGTATTATTAACCTTTCTTAATGGTAACAAACCTAGCAAGCCGAAATACAGATGGATGTAAATTTTACAAATGGTGGTACTGTTAGCGTTTCACATTAGTCTCCCACTGCATTTTATGTTCTGTTGGTACCCATGTATAATCATTTCCTTCATTCAAAATATATTTTTTGAGCCTTTGCTATGTATCAGGCATTCTTCTAGGCACTGGAGATAAACAGCAGTGAACAAAACACAATACTCGCACTCCTGAAGTTTACATTCTAGTGGGGTATGTGCAGACAAACCATAAAATAAATAAGAAAAGTGTTAGAGAGTAATATTAAACAGGAAAAGCTGATAGGAAGTATACAGATATGTTCAATTTTATAAGCAGTGGTCAGTTTGTCATCTATTCTGCGTTGTTTGCAGCTCTCCCGAACAAAGATAACGTCTCCCTCCTATTTACCATACTCCCAGCACCAGGCACTCAGTGAGACAATAACTGTATACTGAATAAGTTATAAGCCTTCTGAGAAGCAAGCAGTTGGGAAACAAAGGCCTGTAAATAGATACTGACCATATAGTCATAAACTGAATAACTTAATCACTCCTGATTAGTTTATTTCTAATAATCTAATAAGTGAAATTCTTTTTAGCACGTTTACATTATAGAATGAAAGCTGTGTTAAATGTTTTTACAGGCCGTTTTAGGAATTTCAAACACGTTCTAGCCGCCTCTTCGGCCCTACCTGCGCGCGTAAGCTTTGTGTTTGTGCATGTGTGCGCACTTTTTAAAAACCGCAGCCTTTGCTACTTATCTCTTGGTATTAACAAAAGTTTTCTAGGATTAGCACTTGGGGTTTCTTCTGAGGTGCTGGGTGAGGCCCAGTTATCAGCCCATCGAACCTCAAAGAGCCTCAGAGCGAGATTCTAACCCCCGAAACACAAACTACAAAAAATGGGAAACCCTCTTACAGCCCTCGCGCAGTGTCCGGCCAGCACCTTGACCTCAAGATGGCGTCGCGTAATCATAAGATTCAATCAGCTCCAATCAAAAATGGCAGGGTGGGTCGTAACATACAGCTCGAGCCCTTCTAGCCCTCATTAGGCGCTCCTCTCTATGGTTATTTGCCGCTGCGTGGTGATTCAGAGCCAAGAGTGACGATTACCTACCTACGCTCTTCTCTATGGTCCTCCTCTCCACGCCCCCAGCCGCAGTGCACGCCGGGCAATAGGAAGACCTCCAGAAGCTCCCCGCGCAGCGCGGATGTGTTTGCGGCCTGTGAGAGTAGGCGCTTCGGCACTAGTCTCCCGGTTAGCGGCGCGCAGAAATCTCGAGCTGGTGGAACTCCCTCATAACTTGGAGCCCGGAAGGCCGCGAAGGCAGTACAATTTCTTCAGCGGCGGGTGAGTTCGCTCCTCTGAACGCGTGTGGAAACCGGGAGACAGGGTACTTCGGTTGGGGGAGGAGGGAAAGCCGGGGAGCCTGCCGAAGGGCTGGGGTGGGATGGGGATAAGGGTGGGGTGGGGGTGGGGTGGGGGAGGGGATGGGCACGGGCACGAGGCTTGGGTTTCTCTACTTCTTTTAGGCCTCGAAAACGAGTGGGCCCAGTAGGAGCCCGTGGAGGCCGGACCTACTGCCAAGCCTTCCTCCTTGCATTGTCGTCCACTTTCCCTTTCCTTTCCACGGCTCGCCACAGAGAGGCCTCGGCCCATTCTGGGCTCCACGTTTGCCACAGAACGCTCGGTCGGCCCCTGGGGAGCCCTTCCCTGAGGCCCCTTTCTAACGTGAGCCTGCGGAAGCCCTGCGGTAAATATTCCGGGCCTAGGATACAATTGCCCCAGGCTCTGCCTAGAAGCCTGCTCGCACCCACCCTTTTTTTTAGCGGGGGGCTGGCCACCAGCTGTTTTCTGTCCCTTCTTCGGTCGTCTAAAGCCCGCCACCGAGTGAACTGCCCTCCCTCCCCCCGCCCCCGACTTGAATTTAGCTACTGCCCACCTTTTCTACCACCCTTCTGGTTGGTTTGCTTGTCTAAGATTGTGGTGGGTGGTGTGGCCTTGCCCCCTTCCTCCCCTGGAGGTTAAAGTAAACTATATCTTCATTGATTCTAGGGTAGGACCCAGCCCCACGTTAAAATATGTTGCTTCGTTCTCATGCTTCTTTGGTCTTCAATACTACTTTTAAAACACGTTTTTTGAAATAGTTATAGGAGTATGAAGATTATTTTGAAGTTATGTAATATGGTTGTATATTGCCATGGAAAAGCCATTTTGATACTGGGCAGAGTGGAGCCGACCAAAAAGAGGGAAGAGATTGGACTTCTCTTGCCCCAGACTGCTATAGTGTGAAGTACTGTGAATTGGGTAGTTGGCAGTAGTGTATAAACAGTTCTTATATAGTTTTAGGAGCTTTAATTTTTAAAAGGTTATTTCCAAAAATGTTCAGAGGCCTAGAAAGGCATTCAGTGGTCATCAGTTCCTCACGATTCAAGTAGATGCTATGCTATTCTCATTTAATTTTTCTTAAAGCCTTGGTTTTCTTCACTTGTAAAATGAGGATTATTAATTGTATTCACCTCATAGGTTATTGGAATTGGGAATTAATTGAAAAAAAAAATGTAAAATCCTTAATGCAATACCCAAGTAACATAGTGTTTAGTCCACATTAACTGATAGTGTTTGTTGTTTAAGAATTTTCAGTGAAGTATCAATACAAGACCCTAACCCTGACTCTAACATTTCTTCCAGTGTACTCTGGATAGACTTCTGTAAATAAAGTCAGAGTTAATCATTGGTATGTCATTACTAGAAAGAGGCATTGTGATAAGTGAAAACAGCCTTTGGATTGGTAATTTCAGGATAGTGGGGACTGTGGAGTCCTTACCCATTTATTGTGTTCCTTTGGACAAGTTAGCTTCTTCATCTGTAAAAGAAGAATAATATATTTACACTAGGTAATTTGGTAGGTTAAATGAGATAACGTTGAAAGCTTTTGTAAACAAAAGTAAATTAATATCTTACCTGTTATTTTTATTAAATAATTCATCTTCTTGCGGTTACCAATTTCCTTTTTCTGTTTTGGCCACAGGCAAGTTAGCTATATACCTTTTTCATTTACACATGATTTAGAGAAAAATCATACTGACTTTTATACTATAGAAGCAAAAGTAATCATTGAATCTTTTAACATCTTATAAAAACATTCTGTTTATTTTTTTAATCTCTTGATAATTTTTTTCTGATTCTACCACTGCTGTTCATGAGAATTTTGATTGATTCCTCAAAGTTTTTGAATAGCTTTTTTCCTAACTTTTTTGAATTTTGAAACTCCAGACAATAAAAACGTATTTCCACTAACCAGAATTGATATTGCTTTTTTTATTTTGACATAATTTCAAACTTCAAAGAATTCTCAAATATCTTTCATCCAGATTCCCCAGATGTTAACATTTTACCAATTTGCTTTATCCTCCTCTCCTTTTTATCTCCATAGTTTTCTTCTGAAATCTTTTGCTAGTAAGTTGCAGATGTGGTGTCCCTCTTAACCCCTGAATACTTAAGTGTGTATTTTTTACAGACAGTTACATTCTCTTAATTAACAACAGTACAGTGATCAAAATCAGTAAATTAATATTGGTACAGTATAATCTACCGGTCTTAACTGGGTTTTGCCTGAAATTGTCCTGAAGTCGTATTGCTACCTTTTATTAAGGTATAATTAACATATAAAATGCACTCATTGTAAGTGTACAATTTAGTGTTTTTCAGTAAATGTGCAGAGTTGTGCAACCATTACCCCCAAGGGATCCCTCTTTTTTGTTTGCAAGTCACTCCCTATTCCCACCTCTAGACTACCACTAATCTCTCTCTGTAGTTAGGCTTGCTTTGCTTAGGCTGGGGCAGTTATGTCAGTCCTTTGTACCTTGAAGGCTATAAGCAGAGCAGGAAACAATGCATGCTACACTAATCATTCATATTTAATGTAGAGTTACTGGACTGGCTGTATAACTACACATAATAACTTAAAACTTGCTTTTTCAGAACTAGTAAAAGTAATGCTTAGAAAAGAACCTGGCAAATAATTGGAGCTGGATGTTTTATTGAATAAATGATTAAGTTGTATATGTGTGTTTGCTGAGGAGAATCTGTTGGTTCAATTGCTTCTTGGTACACAGTGTCCTGATGGGGTTAGCCTGTAAATCTGACCCTGGTGAAATACTTTGTGTCTATCGGGATAAATCTGTAATGGAGGAATGCATATAAGCAGTAATAGTATTCTCATGAGTGCAGAAAAAGAGTGGTTTAAGAGAGTAAAGAGAAAAAAGTGAAAAAGAAAAGCAGAATGCATGCATATGTTGAGGGGTAGAGGTAAAGCTTCTTTAGAAGTTTGTTTTCTTTTTTGGGAGGACCATATTTATTGAGATAAAATTTACATACAGTAAAAGGCACCCATTTTAATTTAAGTGAATTTTGACGAATACATAAACCTGTATGACCACTGTCACAGTCGAGATAGGGAACACTTCCAACATAGGGGCTTGTTTTTGTTACTTTGGGCCATAAAGTTTCATACTTAGCAGGTGAAAATGCTTTGAACCTTCTAAAAGTGAAACACTACTATTCAAGTATTCTTTAAATGCTATGTAAGTCACTTCAGTGCTAATAAAATAACCTCTGCATCTCTCTCAAACCCCCCACACAATCCCTCAGCAATTGACCACATTCAAAGTATATACAGAAACCAATAAATAACTTGTTACCAGTTCACTGCTACCACCTGTTCTAGGCCATCTCTTTTTGTCTGGATTATTGCAATAGTCTCTTGCTTCTCTACCCTTGTTCTCCTCCAGTCTTATATTCACATAGTGGCCAGTGACAGTGTTAAAATATAAGTCAGGTCAAAACCCTTTCAAATGCTTTCTGTCTCATTCTGAGTAAAACCCAGTACTTTTACAGCGGCTTACAAAGCGTTAAACTCTTTGAACCCCTTTCCCGTCTCCAGCTTGCCGCCAGTACTGTGCTCCAACTGTTGGCCTTGTTACTCCTCCTGCAAACACTGCATTCCCACCTCAGGCTCTTTGTATCTGCTGTTGCCTTTGCTGGGAAGGCTGTTGCCCCCCAGAATAGAGTTTCCTGCCTCAGTCTCTTGCAAGTCTTTCTTCAGATGTTACCTTCTTGGTGAGACCTGACCACCATGTTTAAAATGAAGCACTCCCTTAGCTCTCTTCCCTGGTTCATTCTACAAAGTACCTACCAACTTTGACTATCTGTATAATTTATTGTGAGTATTACAATTTATCAACTATAGGCAAAAATAATAAGCTTCGTTTATTATCATTTATTTTCACATACATCAAAGTATACCAAACTTTATGTTGAAGTAAGTGGTTGATACCCATTTTAGGATTTTTTTTGGCTGTGTTGGGTCTTCGTTGCTGTGCGTGAGCTTTCTCTAGTTGCAGCGAGCGGGGGCTACTCTTCGTTGCAGAGCACAGGCTCTAGGCACGTGGGCGTCAGTAGTTGTGGTGCACGGGCTTAGTTGCTCTGTGGCATGTGGGATCTTCCCAGACCAGGGCTCGAACCCGTGTCCCCTGCACTGGCAGGCAGATTCTTAACCACTGTGCCAGCAGGGAAGTCCCTAGGATGTTTAAAGTGAATATTAATATTTATCAGAGATCATCAGAAATGTTTGTTTTCTGAATTTCCATAGGAGGGGCTGTTATCTTATTAAGATTACCTTCACCTTCGAAGTTTAGCCTACAAATGAGCAAGTTTTGAACAGTTCCAAATAAATGGGAAATACTTCGTAGAAAAATTGGAGTGAATGAAATGAGTATATTAGCATAAACTGAAACGTAATCTGGTTAACTCTTAATGAATGATACGTTTGAAAACCGTGAAAAATCGTTTAAACACCAAGAACTTAGAGGGTTTCTTTTTAAAAGTAGTATTTGTATTTAGTACTTGGGAAAAAGTGATTCTAAAGATGAATTCATGGCCCAATCTTCGTAACCATTGTGAGGCTAGGTACTGAGTCATTGCTAGAATAGTACCTGGCACATGGTAGCTTCTTAATAAATTTATTTAAAGAGGTTCTCAGAGTTTATTTGTTTACTGATTCATTCACTGATTATTTATTTAACAGGTATTAATACCAACTGCCCTCCTAAGGAAGTGCTGAGATAGAATATTAAAATGATAATATAAAAGATTCTGTAAGTAGGACTGTAGCCCTCGATGTTTTAAAAGGATATACACTCCTGTCCCCTTCCATGTGGAATATTTGTTTTTGTTTTGGGCGAAAAAGTATTTTAAAAAAGATTATTAAAAAATTCAACACGTTTACTATCTTAAATTAGTTACATTTTTCTTTTTAACTTAAGTTGATACCTACTTAATATTTAAGGCATTTCCAGTACCTTATTTGTTGGTATATGACAACATTCTAGGAATTTATTTTACTTGTAAAGCTTCCTAAATATTTTAAATGTACTGTGCTTTCGAAATTGAAGTTTAGATTTTACAGAATATTGTATATCCTAACTTATTAAGTGAAAAGAATACTGAGGAAGAAGAGCTGTGAGGATGAAGGACATGCTTTTTAAAGAAATGTGTAATAATGTCTAATGCAAGTTGAAACTGTTTTTTACCTGTCACACTGGAGATTTACTACAGTGATGGTGAGGATATGAGGAAAGGGCGTACCCATGTACTGTTGGTGGGAAAATTAATTTGTACACTAGATTTGGAGGTAAAGAGTAGATACATACAGTACTGATCTGTATTATAGAATTACTTGCACAGGTGCTTAGAGTTATATGTCCAATATGACCAAGAATGTTTAATATGATTTGTAAGAGGTAAAATGTGGAGAATCATCAATGTTGGTTAGTTACAGCTATATAGTAATAGTTTACTGCATTATAAAGAATGGAATAGAACTTTATGAAGTGACATGAAGAGATGTTAATAATGATGAGGGAGAAATGCACATAACAATATAGTATGATTATATTGTTTGCAGAAAAACATAAGTGATTATATATTAGCTTGTGTCTAGAAAGATATTTTAGAAGAATACAACGAATTATACCAAACTGTTGGAATCAGGGGCGAGGAAGTAGAAGACATGCACATTTTATCCTCTCTCTTCTAAAGGGTGAGTAAAACAATATATAAAACATAGAAAAGGGCTTCCCTGGTGGCGCAGTGGTTGAGAGTCTGCCTGCCGATGCAGGGGACACGGGTTCGTGCCCTGGTCCGGGAGGATCCCACATGCCGTGGAGCGGCTGGGCCCGTGAGCCGTGGCCGCTGAGCCTGCGCGTCCGAAGCCTGTGCTCCGCAACGGGAGAGGCCACGACAGTGAGAGGCCCACGTACATCTGAAAAAAAAAACATAGAAAAGAAAATAATAGAGAAAAACATTCTTTAAAAGCTTCTGAAACTCTAGACTCCTTCAGTTACAGAGTGTAGGTGGGGGAGTTTTTCCTAGTGTCCAGCAGAAAATCTATTAATCAAATCACCACTTTTAGCTGCATCACTGATAGGAGATCAACCCACTTATTTTGGCTGCTTGTTAAAATTGGTGCATGGAATCCTACTAGGGCATTCTAACATCATTTTTCTACTTTTTTCCAGTATTCTGGACACTTGAGTATGTTGACAAAAATATAAAATTTGGGGGGAGGAAAAGTCTTAAGTACTTCTATTTTATTTATTTTTTACTCTGTTGGGTCTTCGTTGCTGCTCGTGGCTTTCTCTAGTTACGGCGAGCGGGGGCTACTCTTCATTCCGGTGCGTGGGCTTCTCATTGCAGTGGCTTCTCTTGCTGCAGAGCATGGGCTTCAGGCACACGGGCTTCAGTAGTTGTGGCGCGCAGCTAAGCAGTTGTGGCGCACAGGCTTAGCTGCTCCGCGGCATGTGGGATCTTCCCGAACCAGGGCTCGAACACGTGTCCCCTGCATTGGCAGGCGGATTCTTAAATACTGTGCCACCAGGGAAGCCCAGTACTTTATCTAAAAGACAAAAGTTTCTTATTAAGGAATGATATCACAAACCAAATCAAACAGTTCATTGTGTTCTTGTATTTTTAAAAATCAAATACCAGCGTCTGATTCTTGAGTTTCAGTCATTCATTCATTGAATATCATTCAAGAATGGTTAAGAGGTTTGCTTTTAAGTTTAAGAAAAATTACCACTTTTTTCTCATTGTCACGAGTTGTATGTGAATGGTTTATATTTGAACCATTATATTTGAATGGTTACTATGTGACCTGATATATGGAGGTCGTCCCCCCTCCCCCCTCAGGTTTGTAGAAAGTCACTGAGACATTCATTTGTCCTGGAAGAACTGGCCAACACTGAATCAACAAATACTGTGTAACTTTGTAAATTTAGTTTTCAGGGTGCTGATGTGTATAAAAAATTAATGCATCGGAACACTTAAAAACTGTTAGATATCTTCCTGGATTCTGAGTTTGATTTAAAAAGATTCATTGATGTTTGGTATTTAATTTCTGGATATTAACTGAACCTCAAAATTTTTTTCTTCCTTTATATGTATTCCCATATGACTGTAGGAGTCTATCCTGAAGTTAGATCGTGTACATTTTGGGAACTTATTTTAGAAAAGATCTAAGTTTAAAAAATTCTCAATGGACAGACAGAGAAAAGAGGGTCTTTGCCAGCTCCTTTGGGTAAGAAAACTTGAGAATTTTGCAGATACTCTAAAAATGAAGGCCAACAAACCAAGCATATCAAATTGTAAAGTTTTCAAATAACATGATTTGTCATGATTTCTTTCTTTAGACCGCTGCGGTAAGAATGTCATTCCCTCCTCATTTGAATCGCCCTCCCATGGGAATCCCAGCACTCCCACCAGGGATCCCACCCCCACAGTTTCCTGGCTTTCCACCACCTGTACCTCCAGGTAAGTTTGTGGATACGGTTGTTGTTTTTGAAGTGTAGTTGATTTACAGTGTTGTGTTAGTTTCTGGTGTACAGCAAAGTGATTCAGTTATTTATATATATAAACACACACACTGTTTTAGATTCTTTTCCATTATACTTTATTGCAAGATATTGAATATAGTTCCCTGTGATAAACAGTAAATCCTTGTTTTTTATCTATTTAATATGTATTAGTTCATATTTGCTAGTCCCAAACTCCTAATTTCTCTCTCTCCCCGTCCTCTTTTGGTAACCATGTTTGTTTTCTGTGTCTGTGTGTCTGTTCTTTAAATACGTTCATTTGTATCATATTTTTAGATTCTACATGTAAGTAATGTCACATGATATTTGTCTTTCTCTGTCTGACTTCATTTAGTATGATAATCTCTAGGTCCATCCATGTTGCTGCAAATGGCATTATTTCATTCTTTTTTATGGCTGAGTAATATTCCATTGTAAATATATACCACACCTTATTTATCCATTCATCTGTCGATGGACATTTAGATTGCTTCCATGTCTTGGCTATTGTAAATAGTGCTGCTGTGAACACTGGGGTGCACGTATGTTTTGAATTAGAGTTTTCTCCGGATATATGCCCAAGAGTGGGATTGTAGGATCATATGGTAGCTCCATTTTTAGTTATTTAGGAACCTCCATACCGTTGCCGTAGTGGCTGCACCATTTTACATTCCCACCAATGATTCTGTGGGTTTTTTTTAAACCCATCCTTGTGTTATTGCAATATTAACTTTAGGAAGATGATACATATGTGACTGTTGGTAGAAGAGCTGTTAGCATTCTGTAAATGTGATGTCTCATTTTCCTATGGTGATAGTTTTCATTTCTGGCTGAGTATCAGACTCATCTGGGAAATTAAAAAGTCTTTATTTAAAAATATAGATAATACATTTATTTTTAAATACTATACATTTTAAATAGTACAGTATTTTTAAACACTATACGGTTTAAAAACTATACGTTCAAAAATCAAAAGGGTATACAGTGGAAAATTTTTCTCACATTCCCATATAACTTGTTACCGTCCCCTTACTGAAAGGGGGAACAAAGCAGGGTTATTAGTTTCTTCTTTATCCTTTCAGATATTTTTATTTTTCTATCCATTTGTTTTGTTTTATTCTTTTGACACCGATATACAGTAACATCCTATGTATTCTATTCTGCCTTGTTTTTTTTTTATACTTGACAATAAATCTTTTTTTAAATTTATTTATCTTTGGCTGCATTGGGTCTTCTTTGCTGAGCACGGGCATTCTCTAGTTGCGGAGAGCGGGGGATATTCGTTGTGGTGCGTGGGCTTCTCTCATTGCGGTGGCTTTTCTTATTGCAGAGCACAAGCTTTAGGCGCGCAGGCTTCAGTAGTTGTGGCTCATGGGCTCTAGGCACGCAGGCTTCAATAGTTGTGGCTCGCGGGCTCTAGAGTGCAGGCTTAGTAGTTGTGGCGCATGGGCTTAGTTGCTCCCCAGCTTTTGGGATCTTCCCGGACCAGGGCTTGAACCCATGTCCCCTGCATTGGCAGGCGGATTCTTAACCACTGCGCCGCCAGGGAAATCCTTGACAATAAATCTTGGAGAGCTCTCCAAATAACTATTTAAAAGCTTCTTCTCTCCAATGTTTTATGAGGTTTAAAAAAAATAAAAAAATTTTTAAGGCGTCACCGCAAGCCACTGAATCAAATCCTCAGAAATTGGGGCTCAGGAGTCTCTTTTCAACAAGTTCACAGGTGATTCATAGGTATCCATTTAAGCACAGTTAAGAGAACCCACATTTGAGAACCATTATCTTGAGGTTTGTAATTAACATTGGTTTAGGAGAAAGAGTTTTCCTCTGGTTTATGAGTGGTAGTTCACATATTTTTATATTTTGATGGGGTTGAAAGCATTTCATGCAGAATCAGTTTCCCAGTTTCCCTTCTGAAAGGTAATATCTAAGAGTCCTCCTTAATCTGCATGTTAGAAGTATTTTCTTTTAACATAGAAGCTATGTAATTCAGGCTGAAATGAACAAATGATCTTGTAAACCATCCAGAAGTATTTCTTTTTGAGGAAAAGTCTACTTCAGTGACCTGGCTTTAACTATTGGATTATGTGTTTGAAGTTAACAGTGTTTACTAAAGAGCTTGACTGTTGCAGAATCAAAAGTACGTTGCAGTTGGCTCATATGATGGGTTGTTAATTCATAACATGTACATTATAGAGGCTCAGCTTTGGGGGCCTCCTACCCCTAGGTCAAGTACACAGCAGTGTTGAAGTAAGTGAAAAGTCACAAGATAAAAATGGCAATTTTTTGGGGGTATCATTTAAAACTTCAGGAATTTGAGGGTAAATCATAATTTTAAAAAATCAGAACAGGGCTTCCCTGTGGCACAGTGGTTAAGAATCCGCCTGCCAATGCAGGAGGCACGGGTTCAAGCCCCGGTCTGGGAAGATCCCACATGCCACGGAGCAGCTAAGCCCGTGCGCCACAACTACTGAGCCTGTGCTCTAGAGCCCACGAGCCACAACTACTGAGCCTGTGTGCCACAACTACTGAAGCCCGTGCGCCTAGAGCTCATGCTCCCAACAAGAGAAGCCACCACAATGAGAAGCCTGCGTGTCGCAACTAGAGAAAGCCCGTGTGCAGCAACGAAACGCAGCCAAAATTAAAAAAAAAAAAATCAGAACAACTATTTATGCATATATACTGTGGAGTAGAATGCAGTACTTGTACAAGTTTTTAAGACATTTATGCTTGTAGCTGGCTGTGTTAAGTTGGTCGTTTAGATAATCATGGATGTGTATTTGTTACCCCTTGCTGCCAGGGACCTAGTGTGAACGTTTGAGTACTATCAGTTTATTATTCCATGTAACAATTACTGAATTTTAGTCAGTAACTTAACAGCTCTGTAATGGACTGTAAAGGAATTTCTCCTGAAAAGGGCGATTAAGAAAATAATGTTAATAGAAAACGGAAAAAAGTTACTTGTCAACCATCAAACCAATTGATTACTTGAGAAGGATAGTGCCCTGAGCCATTTTCATTTGGGCATCAATATTTGAGGGCGTCCCCATATTTTTTTTTCATTAATTTATAGTCTCATAATATGATCTATTTTTTGATAGTCTTTACTAATAACCATGATACTTTTAGCAAAGTTTGTGTTATTAGAGTTATAGGGAAGAGTAGTTTACTTTCTATTTCTGAAGAAATTTTAAGGCATTGGAGATAAAACTTGTTCAGAATCAGGAACGGTGACAATGAACAAAATCAGTTCCTTACCAGTATATTGGTTTTATAGGAAAGATTTTAAATTCCTTTGAATTTTTTAAAAACACATACTAAATGTAACTTGTTTTCTGATGAACACTATACCAAATTATAAATGGAAGTGGAAGATAAATGGGCCATGTTTCTCTTAAGGCTAATCCTAGTATATCTTTTAAGATGGGTCAGCAGACCTTAAAACCAGATTTTCAGTATTTCTTCTTGTCTGTTTAGTCAGTGCCATACTAATGTGGGCATTTGTTCACAGAGTATTAACGCTATTAAACAATTCTGATTCCATTTGTGATAGCATACAGTATCATTTCTGTTTAGGGAAGCATACTTGAATGATAAATCAGACTTTAGTTACAGCTAACTCATTCATACCTGCATCCTGTGTGCAGCGTCAATACTTGAAAAAATAAAAAAAAGAAGTATGCTAAACTAGTATAATAATTCAAGACCACAATACCCATATTCATGTATAATTTTCTTGTGTTGCCTATTAGTGCAATTAATTGAACTCTGAGATAACGTATGTGGCGATCACATTATATATTAAATTAGAAAATAAATTAGAAAAAAAACATAATTTTTCCTTTAAAAGTAATGCATGCTGGGCTTCCCTCGTGGCGCAGTGGTTGAGAGTCCACCTGCCAATGCAGGGGACACGGGTTCGTGCCCCGGTCCGGGAAGATCCCACATGCCGCGGAGCGGCTGGGCCCGTGAGCCATGGCCGCTGAGCCTGCACGTCCGGATCCTGTGCTCCGCAGCGGGAGAGGCCACAACAGTGAGAGGCCTGCGTACCGCAAAAAAAAAAAAAAAAAAAGTAATGCATGCTATAGATTAAAGGAAGTTTCCCCCCCATAGTTCCTGAGCATTCCCTTCCCCAAAGGGGGGGAAGTCTTTCTTATCAGTTTCTGGTGTGTAGCTCTCCAGAGATGTAAAGTATATCCCACTGTGTTTGCTTATGTTTATTCTACCCTACTTTTTTTTTCAGACCTCAGCTGGTATATACACTATTTACACTTTGTGCACTTTGCCTTTTTTTTTTTTTTTAACCGTAGCATTCATAGATCTGTAATGAGCAGCAATACATTTTTGTAAATTCTGCATTTCATGAAATTAGTAAGTTGAGGTGGGAACCATACTATTAAACCTTTTAGTAACTATTAAAAAGGAAAAAAAAATTTTTTTTCAAAATGTCTTTCTCTTAAGGTTTTCTTAAATAGAAAGTTTACCTGTGGAAGAGGTGCTGCACAGATTACAGTTGGTAAATGGAGTATTTGCTTTTGTTTTGCAAAGTTAAAAGTGAAAAATTTAGAGTTGATGGTAGTTTTGAGTGTCCACCTATTTAAGTGCTCCACATAAATGATCTCAGTAGGCACTCTGAGGAAATAATTACCTCATTTGAATTGAGGAAACTGAAGCTGAGGTTAAAGAGCTTTCCCAAGTTTGCATAGCTAAAAGTGATAGAACCAAGAATTGAACCCAGGGCTTACCCTGGTGGCGCAGTGGTTGAGAGTCCGCCTGCCGATGCAGGGCACACGGGTTCGTGCCCCGGTCCGGGAAGATCTCACATGCCGCGGAGCGGCTGGGCCCTGAGCCATGGCTGCTGAGCCTGCGTGTCCAGAGCCTGTGCTCCGCAATGGGAGAGGCCCCAGCGGTGAGAGGCCTATGTACCGCAAAAGGAAAAAAAAGAACCCAAATTTGATTCTGCAGTCTTTTTTTTTTCTATTTTGTACAGTCTTCTGTAGGCTTATTGGTAAGTATCTAGATTTTCATCTTCTAAAAATTTTGTTTAAAACTGAGGTTATTTTAAATAGGTTATATTGGAAAATAAATGGATAGTTGTTAAAGAGTTTATTACCAGTCTTAGATGGACAGTTATCTTAAGTTGATGCTAAATTTGAACTGAAAAGTGATTTCAGAACTTCTTGAGATACTTCTAGAAGCATTTTAAAATTTGTGTTTTAGTAGACAGATCTTTTACTGGTTTTACCCTCATTGCAACCTTTTTCTTAGTTCTCAAATGGTAAGATTTCGTCATTAGTTATGTACACAAGGACTGTCAATGTAGCAGCTATTGATTAGTAAACAATTTAGGTGAAAACAAAATTGCAGATTCCAGTAAGATGTCAATAGTGATAGCCCATTGATAGCTGTCTAAAACCCTTAGGGCAGTAGATGCTTGTCTTAGAGATTTTCTCTTTGACAGTGACTGAGATTACTAATCTTATTTTTTTTTCATGATTTTTGCTTATATTAAATAACCAGGAATAACAAGATTCTTCCTAGGTTTCCAGATTAATTTCTTATTTGATGCTTTTGTTTTTTAACTTTCAAAGAATTTATTTTTACCTTTAAAGGAGTCATTAATACCATTGTTCACCTGTAAGCAAATCTGTATGAAAGTTGCTGGTTTTGAGGATGTACTGAACTAGATAAACATGAATTGATAACTATCCACAGTTTTACTCCTTAAGGCAAAAGCAGGCTGTGGTAGTCTTTTTGCTTTTAGAGAGTCTTTTTGCTTGTAAGTTTATTTAGACCAACCTGATAACTATGTTGCTTTTGAAAAATATCCATTAATTTCTCATTTTCATTAATCCTACATTTCCCCTTAAAAGAACTGTGAGTTGGAAGTACTTATTTGTATGGCATGTAGTTGATATACAATATATAGTTGTATATATAATTATATTCTTAAGATTCATTATGCTTTTTTCTTAGGGACTCCAATGATTCCTGTACCAATGAGCATTATGGCTCCAGCTCCAACTGTAAGTATAACTTTAAGGAGGAATTAGGAGTGCCACTGCTTTTAAATCTGAACAACTTTATAAGCCCAGATAAATTATTTTAAATATTTAAAAGAATAATAGGAAGGGAATAAGAGCATCCATGTATATCATACTACTTATTTAAATAAGTATTGTTTTCACTCTATGCATATAAGCACTTGCCCCTAAAATATGCTCCCTAAATAGTTTAGTGATCTCCCTCTTCTTCTCTAGACTCTTCATATACTGTTATTTCAGATTTAGACATTGACTCTTTCATCATGCCCTC
The DNA here is from genome assembly GCF_964374135.1 of Grampus griseus. NCBI lineage: Eukaryota > Metazoa > Chordata > Mammalia > Artiodactyla > Delphinidae > Grampus > Grampus griseus. The sequence goes on along the minus strand of NC_139018.1, from coordinate 29,321,908 downwards.
GTGTCTTGCTCCTGGGAGATAGGAGAAGTGATCTGACATGTCTGATTTCTTAAAAGAAAAAGGAGGAATGATCTAGCAGAAATCTAAATTTTGAAATGAAAGTTGAATATATTTCTACTCTTTCCTCCCACCTACCTAATTCTTAGCTTCTTCCAAGCTATTTTTTCTCTGTCCTCTAGTATGGTATCTTCAAGCTTTGTAAAGTTTTATTGAAGCCTCTCCTCTGCTGAAGTGTTTCATTATTCAGTCTTATGTCTTGAACTTTAATTCTCTACATTCATAAAAGCTCTGTACACTCTAGGCATCTTAGGTAAGAATGCTAGTATACTGTAACATGTGAATAAATAATAACCCTCTTAAAACATTTATTTAACTAAAAATTTTCTTTGAGTTAATTAGTAAAATACCGGTCTTAATTTATAATTCATTGTGAGGGAGAGTAGGTCTCATTACTTTCAACTGTTTTTCTACCTGTGGGTTTTGAAAAAGGCGGGGAGTATTATTTATATTAAAAGGGTGATGAGGGCTTCCCTGGTGGTGCAGTGGTTGAGAGTCCGCCTGCCGATGCAGGGGACACGGGTTCGTGCCCCGGTCCGGGAGGATCCCACATGCCGCGGAGTGGCTGCGCCCGTGAGCCGTGGCCGCTGGGCCTGCGCGTCTGGAGCCTGGGCTCTGCAATGGGAGAGGCCACAACAGTGAGAGGCCCATGTACCGCAGAAAAAAAAGGGGTGATGAGATAGGAACTACATGAACAAATAGGAATCTGCTGTGAGGCAGACCAAGGGGGAATCCAGCTTTTCTTGCATTGGACATTCATTGGGAAACAATTATTGGGAAACCTCCACATGACAGGTACTCTTACCCTCTTGCATTTTAGCCTAGGAAAAGGCAGCTCCCCCAGTTCACCACTTCAGTGCCTACTGTGGATGTTTTGCTCAATTCAATTTCAAATACAAAGATGAATAAGACTATTTCTTTCCTCTGGGAAGTTGAATGTTATGAAGGGAAAATTAAGATAGAAACACAAGTAACTGAGAAAAGGTAAACTTCAAGTGTGGGGAGAGTGCTATGGGAGTATTTGAATATTCTACAAGAAAATTAGCAGGGATAATTGCAATTTCCTTTTATATGAATGCAGAGATTTACGATGTCTTAAACATTTAAGAATTGTCTTAAACATAAGAAAATTTCTTTCCAAGTTTTCTTTTTTTTTGTTTTTTATAAATTTATTTATTCATTTATTTCTGGCTGCGTTGGGTCTTCATTGTTGCGCGCGGGCTTTCTCTAGTTTTAGTGAGCAGGTGTTACTCTTCATTGCGGTGCGCAGGCTTCTCATTGCGGTGCGCAGGCTTCTCATTGCGGTGGCTTCTCTTATTGCGGAGCATGGGCTCTAGGCCCGTGGACTTCGGTAGTTGTGGCACGTGAGCTCAGTAGTTGTGGCTCACGGGCTCTAAAGCGCAGGCTCAGTAGTTGTGGTGCACGGGCTTAGTTGCTCTGTGGCACGTGGGATCTTCCCAGATCAGGGTTCGAACCGGTGTCCCCCGCATTGGCAGGCAGATTCTTAACCACTGAGCCACCAGGGAAGCCCTCCAAGTTGTCTTTAAAAGAAAGGTAATGCAATAGTGGAACTTTACTTGTCATGAATAAGTTCACGTTAATGAAAAATGTGCTTTGGGAGTTTTAGACTAAGTATGTAGAACCTGTAATGGTGATGTGCTATATATTTAATACTTTAAAATTGATGTTTTTAGCCTAATGTTATTACATTAAGCATGATAGCAAATTTAATTGCAAGTTCCAATTTTATTGTCTTTCATCACTTAGGTCTTAGTACCGACTGTGTCCATGGTTGGAAAACATTTGGGAGCACGGAAGGATCATCCAGGCTTGAAGGCTAAAGAAAATGATGAAAACTGTGGTCCCACTACTACAGTTTTTGTTGGCAACATTTCTGAAAAAGCCTCAGACATGCTTATAAGACAGCTCCTTGCTGTAAGTTAAACTGTTTATTTTTCATTTTAAAAATTTTTTGTTATAAATTTCAAACTAAAGAAAAATTAGCAAGAGGGCTCTGAATAATTTCCTCGTTTATATTTTGAAAAGTTTCAGTCCTGCAGAAAAGTTAAATGAATTAAATAGTGAACACCCTTGTAACACATTTTGTCATATTTACACACACTCTGTTTGCGTGCGCGTGCGCGCGCGCACACACACACACCCCTCGATTTTTTTTTCTTCTGAGTAATTTCAGAGTAAGTTGTGACATTATATTTCACCTTTGAATACTTCTTATATTTCCTAAGATCAAGGATATTCTACATTTTCACAAAACCATTATCAAATTTAAGGCTGATATAGTATTGTTAATTAAAATACATATAGTTCATATTTAGTTTTTCCAGTAATTTCCAGTCAGGGATATATATATATATATATATATATATATATAGCACTTACTTTTATTATTGTTACTATTACAATTATTATTATTATTATTATTTTTGGCGGTACGCGGGCTTCTCACTGCTGTGGCCTCTCCCGTTGTGGAGCACAGGCTCCGGACGCGCAGGCTCAGCGGCCATGGCCCACGGGCCCAGCCACTCCGCGGCATGTGGGATCCTCCCGGACCGGGGCACGAACCCGCGTCCCCTGCATCGGCAGGCGGACCCCCAACCACTGCGCCACCAGGGAGGCCCTTTATTATTATTATTTTTAAAAAATATTTATTTATTTGGCTGCACTGGGTCTTAGTTGTGGCATGCGGGATCTTTTTCGTTGTGGCATGTGGGCTCTTAGTTGTGGCATGCAGGATCTAGTTCCCTGACCAGGGATCAAACCGGGCCCTCCTGCATTGGGAGTGCGCAGTCTTAACTACCAGACAACCAGGGAAGTCCTTATACATTGCAGTTAATTGTCATGTTTCTTTAGACATTTCCTTTATTGTAGAACAGTTCCCTGCCTCTTTTTGTTTGCTTGTTTTTGTCTTTCATGACATTGATGTTTTTGAAGCGCCTGGGTCTTTTGCAGAATGTCTCTCCCAATTTGAATTTGATTGATTGCTCATAATTAGATTCAGAGTAAGCATTCTTTGTAAGAGTGTCATGGGTGGTGCACTGTTTTCAGGTGCAGCATAGCAAGAGACATACCACGTCTCTTGGTCCCATTTTTGGTGGTATTAAGTTTAGTTACTTGGTTAAGGTGGTCAGATCTCTCCATTGTAATGGTACCTTTAGTCCCTTTTTCTCTAATAAGTAACCTCTGGGTTAGTATTTGAGGACTATGTGAGTCTTTTTCTTTAGCCGCCTTTAAACAATAATTTTAGCATCTAATTGTGATTGATTGACGCCTTTTGCAGTTTTTATTCTGAGCATATATAAGTTTTTTCGACTTGGTCATTGATTTTCCTTTGTCTCTTAGTTTTAAAAATTTATCCTGGTGCTACATGCACATTTTTTTTAAAGCACTTTTTTTTGGCTGCGTTGGGTCTTTGTTGCTGCTCGCGGGCTTTCTCTAGTTGCTGCGAGTAGGGCCTACTCTCCATCGCGGTGCACGGGCTTCTCATTGCAATGGCTTCTCTTGTTGTGGAGCATGGGCTCTAGGCACGCAGGCTCAGTAGTTGTGGTTCACAGGCTTAGTTACTTTGCAGCATGTGGGATCTTCCCGGAACAGGGATGGAACCCGTGTCACCTGCATTGGCAGGTGGATTCTTAACCACTGCGCCACCAGCGAAGTCCCTACGTGCACACTGTAAGTGAAAAAATACTGAATGATTTTTTAAAATTAATTAATTAATATTCGGCTACATTGGGTCTTCATTGCTGCGCGCGGGCTTTCTCTAGTTGCGGCGAGTGGGGGCTACTCTTTGCCACAGTATGGGGGCTTCTCATTTCGGTGGCCTCTCTTGTTGAGGAGCACGAGCTCTAGGCATGCGGGCTTCAGTAGTTGTGGTGTGTGGGCTCAGTAGTTGTGGCTCGTGGACTTAGTTGCTCCGCAGCACATGGGATCTTCCCGGACCAGGGCTTGAACCCATGTCCCTTGCATTAGCAGACAGATTCTTAACCACTGCGCCACCAGGGAAGTAAGTTCCTGAATGATTTTTTTAATGAAAAATAACACTGTCCATACTCCCTCCCTCCATAATCTCCACTGTGTTGACAAGTTATTTTAAAATCTTTTCCTTCTTCATTTTATCAGTAACGTACATATTGCCAGTTCTGTTTTATAAATCATGTGATCCTTGCTTTCAGAAGTGTTTTAAAAAAGGCGTTTAGAAAATAAACACAAAACCTAGCTTAGTCAGATCTTAATATTTTGTGATACTAGCTTCAGATTTTTATCCCAAAGAAACAAAACATGGAGGTTCTAATTCCCATTTCTTTCTTCCACAGAGGTAATAACCAGAGGTAATCCACTATCCTAAGTTTGGTGTTTATCATTCCTGTCCATATTTTTTACTTTAATTATATATTTATATAAATAAACATTTATAATTTGTAAGTTTTAGTTCTGTATTCCTCCAAAATATGCTTTTTTCACCCAGCCTATATGTAGTTTATTTATTTTTCACTGTTATATACCATTGCATTATAGAAATATGCCATAAATGGTCAAATTTTTTACTGATGGTCATATGGATTGTTTTCCTTTTTTTTTGATATTATGTTTTGCTATATAATTAGTGGTAATAGTGTGTCTTCCTAGGTGAACACGAAAGAAATTCTGTCATGTCTTCTCTTAGAAGTGGAATTTCTGAATCATGGGGCATGCTTATCTACACTTTTACAAGATGATGCCATTTTTTCCCCAAAGTAGAACATGGGGAGGACATTTTTAAAGACATCTTTATTGAGATATAATTTACATACCGTAAAGTTCACCCTTTTATAATATACAGTTCAGTGGCTTTTAGTATTTTCAGAAAGTTGTGCAAACATCACCACCGTCTAATTCCTGAACATTTTTACCACCCCAAATAGAAACCCTGTACCCATTAACAATGCTTCCCATTTTCTCCTCCCCTGAGCCTCTGGCAGCCACTATTGCACCTTCTGCCTATGGATTTGCCTATTCTGGGCATTTTATGTAAATGGAATTTTAGAATATGTGGCTTTTTGTGTGTTGTCTTCTTTCACTTAGCATAAATCTGTAGTGTAGCTTGTTAGCAGTACTTTGTTCCTTTTTATGGCCAGAATATTCCATTTAATGGATGTACCACCTTTTGTTTATCCGTCCATCAGTTGATGGACAATTGGATTGTTTCCACTTCGTTATTATGAATAATAATGCGTGAATATTTGTGTACAAGTTTTTGTGTGGACATCTGTGTATGTTTTCAGTTTGAAACATCCCTTTTTAAAACTGTTGTTGATTTATATATGCAGCAGAGTGTTTTTTAAGCTATCTTTGGATTCCTGAATTTCTCTCTTCTATTTCTCTTTCACTTTTAAGGCTTTACTTAGATGATCCTTGGTGATCCTTGATTGTCCATATTTAAGAGTTAGGGATTAAAAGGCTTTTTGTGTGCGTAAGCTGAACTTGTAAAATGTTGGGCATCTTTGTAGGGTAATCTAAATGGCAGCCAGAGGTTTTAAATGTTAATCCGTGGGGTCTTTTCTTTGAGGCTGGTTGGTTTCTCTAGAAAATTTCCAATTTTATGCCTAGTGAGTTTATGATTGGCTGCCTGTATGAGGTTGCAGGTGCAGGACTGAGTTCAAGCACTTCTTATACCTTTACTTTCTTCCCTTCTTACTCACTCTGTATCTCGTACAGATCTTTCAGATCGGGTGCTCCACATCCCAAGCTTGTTCTGTTCACTTTCTTCAGACTGTAACTCTTCAGGCTATCTTCTCTGGGGGTGGGAATAGAGTAGTTGCTTGAAACCTCTGAGGCTTTGATTATTCCATATTTGTATTGTCAGGCAAGAACCTGTTTTTATTCAGCTTCACACTTAAGCCCCATTCTCCCCTGTACCTTCCCCCGCCCAGTCTGGATCCACTGGGTTTTGTAGAATCAGTTAGCTTAATTCTTCTTATCGGTATCTGCTTCTGTAGACACTTGGTGTCATAGCTTTCTTTGCTCTACTGAATGAGTTATTATCCATCCATTTATCTTCTGTCTTTGCAAAATTTTATTGAATTCTGCTGCTGTTCCTCATGCTATGTTTGACCTTACGGACAATTTTCTTTTTCTTTGTTTTTGGGGGGGCGGTGTGCTGCATTGGGTCTTTGTTGCTACGTGCTGGCTTTCTCTAGTTGTGGAGAGTGGGGGCTTATTGCAGTAGCTTCTCTTGTTGCGGAGCACGGGCTCTACGCTCTCAGCCTTCAGTAGTTGCAGCACACGAACTCAGTAGTTGCGACACACGGTCCCTAGAGCTCATGGGCTTCAGTAGTTGTGGCTCGCGGGCTCTAGAGCACAGGCTCAGTAGTTGTGGCGTCTGAGCTTAGTTGCTCTGCAGCATGTGCGATCTTCCCGGACCAGGAATCAAACCCATGTCCCCTGCATTGGCAGGTGGATTCTTTTTTTTTTAAATTTATTTATTTTTATTTTTGGCTGCGTTGGGTCTTCATAGCTGCGCGTGGGCTTTCTCTAGTTGCAGCGAGCAGGGGCTACTCTACATTGGGCTGACTTCTCATTGCAGTTGCTTCTCTTGTTGCGGAGCACGGGTTCTAGGCAGGCAGGCTTCAGTAGTTGTGGCTCGCGGGCTCTAGAGTGCAGGTTCAGTAGTTGTGGCACATGGGCTTAGTTGCTCCGCGGATCTTCCTGGACCAGGGCTCAAACCCGTGTCCCCTGCATTGGCAGGCAGATTCTTAACCACTGTGCTGCTAGGGAAGTCCTGGGAAATTTTCTTTTATATATATATATATATATATATATGTAAATTATTTTATTTTATTTATTTATTTTTGACCACGCTGCACAGTATGTGGGATCTTAGTTCTTCAACCAGGGATCAAACCCTCTCACCCTGCAGTGGAAGCGTGGAGTCTTAACCATTGGACTGCCAGGGAAGTCCCAGTTCTTTGACTATCATTTTAGTAATTTCTCTGAAGGGAAAGAGATTTCCCTTCAGAGAAAACTCCACTTATTTCTCAGCTTCGAGAGGCAATCTTCAGTTATTATTTTCCACAAAACTTTTTTTAAACCTTCGTTTTTTACTTTAATAATTGGAACTAATATTTAAGAACTTTAGAAGTAAACAAAGTGTAACAATATCCCACCCTTCAGACAACCTGCCCCATTAACATTTTGGAATATTTCTGATCACTTTATGGAAATTTTTTTTCTTTACATAGTTAAAAGTTTTACTGTATATCTGCAATTTCATGGTTCAAGGTATTTTTGCATCCCATGTCAAGCATTTCCCTGTGTCATTAAAAATCTTTATAATATATACATGTGTTTTAAAACAGTCTTTATGAGCTCAATATTTACTGAAATTTATTATAGTTTAACTATTATAATATTTGGGCATTTTGGTTTTATATATATGTTTGTAGGATAAATATAACTGTAAAGTGTCTAATTTATTGAAAGGTAGGCACTTTTATACAAATAATCAGTAAGAATTTATATTTTCCTTTAAAATGATTTATTGTGTGTTTCTTTCATATAGTAGGTTTCTGGGAATTGCAAAATTTAGTTGCTGACAAGATTTTTTTTTTAACTTCTATTTTTTTCTAGCGGGAATATAGTTGTGCTCTTATTTGCATGATAAATTAGCTTAGGTGGTAAGGATCTTTGTTTGTTTTCTTTTACAGAAATGTGGCTTGGTTTTGAGCTGGAAGAGAGTACAAGGCGCGTCTGGAAAACTTCAAGGTAGGTAAATTTTTCCTTATTTATTGAGATCATCTTAACCTGTGTGCATAAGTACATTTGCATTTACTCTCATTGTCCTTAACCATAGGAGTGTTTTACTAGCACTCTGTCTTCACTCTTTAATAGGATTAAAGGCATTTGGGAAGATGTTGGCTGAGAGTTGAGATGAGAAAGTAGAAAAGGATAACGTGAAGGAGGTAGGAGAGGGAAAAAAATTATTCAGACTAACTGGTTTCTTATAAGATAACTTTAAGAAGTCCTTTTTGTTTCAGAGCAGGAGTGTATGATCAAGATGGAACAATTAGGACTTAGGAAGAAAGTAGGAGAAGAGATGATGAGATAACCTCTTAGTTTTGAAAGCAAACTAGTTGGTAGAGACACCTGTTTTGGGGTTTTTTTTTTTTTGTGGTACGCAGGCCTCTCACTGTTGTGGCCTCTCCCGTTGCGGAGCACAGGCTCCGGACGCGCAGGCTCAGCAGCCATGGCTCACGGGCCTAGCCGCTCCGGGGCACGAACCCGTGTCCCCTGCATCGGCAGGCGGACTCTCAACCACTGCGCCACCAGGGAAGCCCCATTTCCCCTGTTTTTGTTTTCTCTTTTTTGTTTTGGTTGTTTGAGGGTACTAAAAATGAAATCCGTATCAAAGGTAATTGCAGGAAAGGGAGGAGTGACAAAATAAATAATCCCTGTATTACAATGTTTGGTCTGTAATTATTTCAGTTTTTCATAAATACTTTTCATCTTTCATAATTGTATTGATATTTCACTAATTTTTTACATCCATTGCTAGCCTTTGGATTCTGTGAGTATAAGGAGCCTGAATCAACCCTCCGTGCTCTCAGGTTATTGCATGACCTGCAGATTGGAGAGAAGAAGCTACTTGTTAAAGTTGATGCAAAGACAAAGGCACAACTGGATGAATGGAAAGCAAAGAAGAAAGCTTCTAATGGGGTATGTTTTTTATAGCATTGTCTTCTCTAGGCCAGCTTTGCTCTTTCAGTGTAAATACTTCTCATTATAAAAAATCTAATACGGGGCTTCACAAGATCATCAAGAGGGTGTTTTTATAGTTTATAGTTACTTTAAGTCTTTTATCTACCCATAGTGGGTGGATGACTGTTGGTTTGCTTGTTCCAGGTTGGGATGAAGGTAGTAAGGGAGGCTGGACAAGGTTAACTTGCCAGAGAAAACACTGGTACAGACTATTCCAAACAGAGCTAATTCATTAAGGCAGCTTTTAAGTAAGTACAAAATATATTTCAACCTACGAAATTTTTATTAGTTGCCCTCTCGTTTAGAAGTACACAGGTTCTAAAATGAATGAAAATAAGTCTTATTGCTGTCATCTGGTGGTGGCTCTATTAAGTGAAGCTAAAGTAAAGGAAATTTTTGTATGTTGTGTTGTAATGTATACATTATTATTCCCTCTCAACAAAAGCAAAAAATAGCTAAAACCTGAGTGTATATTTCCTTGTTTTCCCTTCCTAGTTCCTTTTGACACGTCAAGCTGAACAGATCTAAAATAGATTATTACCTTTCTGTCTCTACAAAAACAAAACAGCCTTTTTGCTCTCTTCAGGCTTTTCACTATCATTCAAAGTAGAAATAGGTTTCTTGGTTCCACCACTCCCTCCTTTACAAAAACATTGTAAAAAAAATTCATAAAAATAGAACAACCTATAAAGAAGACGTTAAGTATCACCCGTAATTCTATCATCATTAGTAAGCACTGTAGACATTTTTGTTGCATATTCTTCCAGGCATTTTTCTCTGTATGGGTGAGTATAGTTTTAATTGGAATATGTGAGTTTATTTTCGTTTTATAAATGAAGGATTGAATTCTGAAGTATTATTTTGTAAACAGCTTTTTTTCCACTTAATCTTGTCTTTCTCTGGATTTTTAATAGTATTTTAACTGATTTATCTACATTGTTTTCTTCTCATCTGCCTGTTACAGTACTGCCCTATATTTCTAAAACATAAGTATAATTATGTCAGCCCCCTGCTCATGCATCCTAATGGTTTTGAATTTCTCACAGTGTAAAGCCCATATTCTTAGCATGGCATCCAAGGCTTGCTCCAGTCTACCTTTCTAGCTTTCTCCATCAATTCCCTTCATGTGTCAGTCATGTATCCCTACAAACTCCTTTGTGCTTTGATGTCCTTGTTGCTCATCCAAGCTCCCTGTTGAAATTCTATCCATGTAGTTAAAATGTTGCTTGATTCATATAGCTGACATCAGTCCTAGATTCCTCTCAGGCAGAAGTAAATCCTCTCTTCTCATATAAAACAGGATTCTACTGTTGTTACATCAGTCTGCTTTGTAGTATGTATTGTTTGTATTGCTCTCTCACAGCTCCTTGTACCCTGTTTCATTCCCGTATCCCGCATTCTCTGATTATAAGATAGACAGGGCAATAAATTCACAGACTATGTTTTTTCATCTTGTACCTCCACAGAACCTGGGTTAAGGTCTTGCTCATAACAAGAATGGGGAGAGCATTTATTATAACAGTTGCAGTTATGTTGCTCACCTGGTAATCTTACTGTCTTTCCCTAGCTTTAAAAGGAAGTAACACAATTTACACTCCAGAGAAATTGTATTTTATCTCATATGAGCACTGTTGCCTGTCATACCAGTAAAACCTTAAAAAAGCCAACTGTCTGTAGCAAGACTTTTTAGATTTTCCTTGCTGTGATAACTGAATTCTTTTTTAAAATAAAGCATGCATTCAGTGTCTTCAAAGTTTTTTATATAATTCCCTGGATTCATTGTTTTACTGAGCTTGAAATTTAGCTTGTGAGGCGGTTTAAGTGGTGGCATTTGCAGATGGTGTTCTCTGAGCATGAAGTAAATCTGTATAGTTATGTAATAAATAAGGAAATGTATAATCATGTGATTTTATTTTGTAATCACCATTAATAAGAGGAATCACAATTGAAATCTGTTTATATTTTTCTTCAAGAATGGAATTGAAGCCACCTCCAATAAAAACAGAACGGTTATTTCAGATAAAATGAAATTTAAAAAATTAACAGACATGACTTCTGGGTGTGTTTGGCATGGCCCAGAGGTACTTAAAGTCATTAGACAAACATGGTATATTTTCTTGGAGTGTTGATCTTACTCAACAATACTGGTAAAATGAAAATGTTGAGCAATTCTGTCAGTTAAAATTTTTTTTCAAACAGCTTAAGCAAATATAAGTATATTGTGGAGTAGATTGCAGGTTTGTCATGATTTTTCAGGGTAAGATGTGAAAGTATACTTGTTCTTTCTCTTTTATTGTCAATTTATTGGAGAAATTTAGAAAATAGTGACTTAAAGTAGGTGACATGAGAATGAGACATTGAGAAACTTGTATGCTACCTATCCAGACATTTTCCTGATTCCCAGACAGAAGAAAAAATACTATTAGTTGTATAGTTCTCCGATTGAAAAAGAACCACGAGTTTGGCTAGAAAGAGATTTTTCCTGACCCAGAATTTTAAGAGGAATTATATGCCTTAAGTAGTAGCTTGATTAAAAGCTTTTATTTGGATTTTGCAGAATTTGTAGAAGCAACTTTTATGACCTTTAGTAAAAGTGTTTCATTTGGGGTAGCCACGCTGATCTAGTCCTTGTCCTGTTGCTTTCTGGTTGTTCAGCAGTAGCGGTATAGGAGTAGAGATATTTGCTTGATCGTCACAGATAGTGCTTGTTAATCACACATTCAAGAATGAACTCTGCCAAGTGGTGGAAGTACCAATAATCTTTGGAAAGAGCTGCTTGCTTTACATTTTAATTGAGGACAGATCAGATACTGCAGGTAGGAACATCTTCACATCTTTGCCTGGAAATTAGTCTGGTTGAATCTACATTTTCTCAAAAGAAAGAACTGCATTTGCTTAGTTCCCAAAGAAGTTCTTGTGTTGACCTCTAGGAGGTCAGTGCCAAAGAGTGAGTCTAGTAGAGCTGCTTTCTAACTCTCCAGCTAGCAGCTTTACTATGGAAACTTTTAATTCGTCTGAAAAGAGCCAAATAGGTGGGCCATGTAAACATCTCAGATATTCAGTTGATTTCTTTGATCCTCTTGTACTTCCAAACCCTTCACTTTTTGCTGCTCAGTATTACTGAATGTGCTTTCTGTTTCTGAAGTGGAAGAAAAAACTGGAAATCGGGAAACTGTCTGTGGTTCAGGACCCAGAGGTAGAGTTTAAGTTGAAACTAAAAATAACTTTTCCTTCCATGGTATATATTGCTACTTTCGTTTTTCTTACATTAACAATTGGTTAAGAGATTTGGGCTCATAAGCTTTCCTTCTAAAAATGTACATTTTCTCTATAGATCAAGGGGCAGTAGTCATTTGTAAGGTGGTGTGAACTAGTTCATTCCAAATGCTTTACTTCTAATTTAGGTAAGACCAGCTATACTAATATTTAAGTTTTGGTTTACGATGATGGTGGTAGGGAATTTAGGGGCTATGAGTATTTTTAGTTGAGTAAGCCTTTGGATTTATAACCCCACCTCAATCCTTATGCTTAAAAAAAGCATGGAGATGTAGAGGGTTCATGGAAAGAAATTTAGAATGTAGGGAAAATGCTGAAGACAGACTGGATGTTTCCTCATGAGGTATATTTTCATAATAAAGAATTTAGGTCTCAACAGCTGAGTATTTGGGTTGAAATAGCCATATGTATCTCAGGACCTACGGTTTCAGTGACAAGTTACTGGTGGTTTAATTCTTTCATTTAAAACTTTTGGAGAAGCAGAGTATCACTGAAGGGATTTTAGTGAAAGCTGCATAAAGACCTTATTGTGATATGTTATTGATTTAGAATAAGAAAGGAACACATCACCACAATTTTAGTTTACAATATTCTTGGTAAATAATGTAAACAATTTAATTACAGTCCTTGGTTAAAGCATCTCTTCTTTATCCCAGATGCCAAGTAGAAAGTTGGTTACAAGAATATTAGATGAAGAGGCAGGTTTGAGAAAGTAAAGAGTGGTTAGTTTTATAATATCACATTTAATGCCTTAACGTGAAAGTTGTCTCTATCATAATCTTCTCTTACCCTGTATTGTTAAATGCTTAACGGCAAGTTATTTTTTTAATTTTTAATTTTGTACCATCTAACATAGTATCTTGCATAGGGTAGGCTCTTAAGAGTTTGTTGAGCAAATATAAGAAATAAATTTCTTAAATAAATAAACTAAGATCCCATATGCACGGCATATGGGATCTTAGTTCCCCGATCAGGGATCAAACCCGCGCTCCCTACAGTGGAAGTGCAGAGTCTTAACCACTGGACCGCCAGGGAAGTCGCTGTTTTTGTTTATTTTAAATGGTGGCTACCATAGTGTACATAAAATTGTATTTTGCTTTTTTCATGTAGTAAAGTTTTCAACTTTGAATGAGTTATTCAGTAAACATCATTAGTCTGTGCAGGTATTGAGCAAGACAATCTGAAAAATTGTGAAAGCTTTGCAGATGTGTAGTACACTAGCCCTGTGATTTCAGTCTTTCTGTAGCTGGTTTGGGGTCAGAATGTTAACTATCAAGGGTAGAAAGGAAAAGAAAATCGTAAAGTACAGTGTATCGAAGGAAAAAACAATAAAACAAATGAAGTTTAGTTTTGTGAAGTTAGGAATAAATCCAAATCTGCATTTAATAGGACTGCAGAGATGTTTGGGAGAAAACATGTTTGTTTTGTGTACTAACTTGTTTTAGAATGATTTTGATTTTCTTGTTTGATTTTCCCCTTCCCTCTCCTGAATCTGCCTTGTTTTTTTTAAGAATGCCAGGCCAGAAACTGTCACTAATGATGACGAAGAAGCCTTAGATGAAGAAACAAAGAGAAGAGATCAGATGATCAAAGGGGCCATTGAAGTTTTAATACGGGAATACTCCAGTGAGCTCAATGCCCCCTCGCAAGAATCTGACTCTCACCCCAGGAAGAAGAAGAAGGAAAAGAAGGAGGACGTATGTGTTACTGATTTCTGAGAACAGAGTCATTCCTACAGTTTACATTTTGTACTGTCACTCTTGTGCTTTCATTATTTCCAACTTCTGAGGGGAAAGTAGAATGACTAGCGTTTTTAACAATATACTGTTAAGGCTAATTTGACCATGTTTTACCAACTAACTTCCTAATTTTTTTTTACCACAATGTTCCTGTTTCGCATGTTTGAAATGCAGTGACATGGAAGCTTGTGCATATTTGTGGATTCATTAAGTAAAGGGGGAAAAAAAAACCCAGACTTGAGTGATGAATAGGAACTGATATTAAGGGACAAAGTAAGATTTTTTTTCCCCTTTTGTCACAAAGGGGTTGGCCTTGTTTTGCCTTACTCCCTTATTATTTTTCTTCTGTCTCTACTCGAAGCAGGATACTAGGTCTCATTCAGTGAGGATTTTGACCCATTTTCAAATTTTTAGCCACCTTTCCTTATAAGCCACGTCTCATTTCCTTCCATGGACAGTAGTGCTATTGGCCTTATAACTGGAGTACTATGAAAGAACATCATGAGATGAAACACTCCTCCCCGGTGTATTATATCATCACCTACTTTTGTTATCCTAAGCTAATTGAACAATAGGGAGTCCAGGTTGAGAGAAAATGTTTGGTTTTCTTATATTCATTTAATTTGAATATACTTAGAGAAATTATAGGGAGTGTTCTTTAAAAATATTGGAAGTGTATTATATGAATGGATTGTATATGCCCTGGAAAAGTAGTACTATGAAACATATATTGTGATTTAATATCAAGGGGTAGTTATAGTTCATACTATTTTGCATTTTATTGCCTTATTAGTCCATCTTCAGTTTTCTTCGTGGCCAGATACATCAGATACATTTTCTTTTTTATATATAAATTTATTTATTACTTATTTTTGGCTGCATTGGGTCTTTGTTGTTGTGTGCGGCTTTCTCTAGTTGCGTCAAGTGGGAGCTACTCTTCGTTGTGCAGCTCGGGCTCTAGGTGCACGGGCTTCAGTATTTGTGGCTCGTGGGCTCTAGAGCGCAGGCTCAGTAGTTGTGGTGCACGGGCTTAGTTGCTCCATGGCATGTGGGATTTTCCTGGACCAGGGCTCGAACCCGTGTCCCCTGCATTGGCAGGCGGATTCCCAACCACTGCGCTACCAGGGAAGCCCCAGATACATTTTTATTACTTGGCTTGTTCTTCCTCATGGGGCCATAAGAACCTGTCTAGTGAACTGCCAATCACTGGGAATGGTAATTGGTAAGAGTCAGTCAGGTATAGGGTAATTAAGACCTGTAGGGTTTGTTCTTCCTCTTCCCCCATTAATGGTAAAGGAGAAAATAATTTGACATATTTGTTTGATACGGGTTGGGAGGAGAGAATCCAAGAAATTCTGCTCTATGGCAGGAATTATGGGTAAATTTTGTTGTTATGATTGTTTCCTCTGTCTTGGAAGGAATCAAGGAAGAAGCACTGCTAGTGCGAGACCCTCCTTATTCCACTGGTTGGGGGTGTTGGAGGGAGAGGAAGTGGTGGGTCATGGGAGGGGTTATAGAGTGAGTGAAATCTTTTTTATTATCAAGTAATTTGAAATCAAGAAAATGTTACAGAAATCTTGCTTACAGTATAAACATACAGAAAATTGTTTTTCAGAGTAATATGAACGCTTATTTGTTTGTTTTAATCTTTGTGGATTTTTCCGCAGATTTTTCGCAGATTTCCAGTGGCCCCACTGATCCCTTATCCACTCATCACTAAGGTTAGTTTACATTATAGACTTTGGCAATAACTTACGTTTACTGCTAATTGCCAGATTTGTGATTCTTGTCTAACTCTTTACTATTTAACTTAGATTGTTGGATTTGTTACTACATAAGTTTTTTATTTACTCCTGTCTTTTGTAAAACCTGTACAGAAAAAAAAACCTGTACAGAACATCTAACCTTTAATTTCTGTCTATCAGTGTAGATTGATCGTTATGCATTCCCACCTGTCCCCCTTGTCTTTTAGGAGGATATAAATGCTATAGAAATGGAAGAAGACAAAAGAGACCTGATATCCCGAGAGATCAGCAAATTCAGAGACACACACAAGGTAGTATTCTTGTTTTTTCACTTGATACCAATCTAGACTTTTTACAGAATCCAAAGCAAACAGACAAAAAAAGAAAAATCAACCTTACAGTAGAATATAATTTTAAATGCTTTTTATATAGGTTTACTTGATATTTAGATAGAAACAAAGAAACAGAAGACCATTACCATATTAGTGTTGTCCTTGGCATATTGTACGTAGCTTTTTCAGTTACTGACTACTCTGCAGTCATCTCACTTTAATATGAATAAAAGCTAGTTTTATTTTTAGATTTCAACATAAACATCAAGGTCAGATTTAAACTAGATTCAAGGGGGCAGCAGAATAACATACACTGTAGTGTATTTCTGGGGGCAGTTATTTAACTTAATCTTAGGAAAACCTTTTCTTTAGAGCTGAGATTAAAATTTAAGATTATATTTGTATAGATTTGAGAGGGGGAGATTTTAAAAAGTAGGTCAGTGGTTACCAGACTTACCAAATTTTAGATGCATGGAAGAACTGTAAATTCCCATAAAGCTAATCTATTCATTGACCCCCACCATTATGATAGAGATCATATGGTGACTAATGCAAGATGAAACTCTCAGCTTGGAAAGTAACAAGGAATAGGATGTAAGTATGAGCTTCTGTTTTTTATTATATTTATGGATGCCCCCTCAGAAAAATATGCAAAGGGGTAACTGGCTTGGAAACGGGTATTTGTTCATAGTAAATCCCACTCACGAGTTTTGCCTATTGAAAGCTTCTCTCAATGACAGTGCATCTGTGAATGTTCCCTGGTGTTGAAGGTGATGCTTATGGACGGTGAAATGCAGACACTGCGTGAAATGTATTTTGATGTTAGAGATAATAAGATGTTACTGGTTCTTTCCTAAGATTGAGTGACCTTTAACTCAGTGAGATGTTAAGTGTTCATTTTTTCTTTTATTTAATCTTACTTTTTCTTATAGCTTTCGAAATCCCATGTTGACAATTAATGCCATCGAATCGATGCTGCTGAACACATTATTATCATGATGCCGAGCCCTAGCTCACATACACAGGGCCTTTTCAGGAATTAAGTATGTCTAAAAGCACAACTGTAGTTCTCCCAGATTAATTTTGAGAGTTAAAAAGTTAGTCCATGGGAAGTCATTTTAGAGGAATGCTTTTGGTTAGGTTCAGTACTCAAAATTTTCTGAGCAAGCTTGAAAATGGTATACAGTGTGTGTGTGGTTTACCCCCTTTTATTTGTTAAATCCTGTCATGTCATTGGTAAAGTATAAGGAAATCATGTTTTAAAAAATTAATTCAAAAGGTAATTGCTTCAGAGTTTGAGAAGCTGTCAGGCCTTTGACTGCCTTACACGTATTTCACTGTGGGGAGAATGTTTTGAATTTCCAAAATGTGTTTTAAAAATAAAAATCAAAGTGAAAAAGAAAAACAGTTTTTTTTATCGGGGGGTATGGTTAAAGGGGATATTTGAAACTTCGGTAACAAAAATTGAGCTCAGTGAACCTTTGCATGTTTTGGTATGAGTTTATTAAATAACCACAGACTGTCAGGGTATCAGCGTGGCAGGGGGCGTCCATTTACAGCACGGACGAGTCTGAAGAGAGAATAAGGTAAGATTTATGATTTTTTTTTTCTGTCCTTTCCTCTTCATTATTTCACTACTTTCTTATGTCTTTTTAGACCACCTCATTTCCTCTTTCTCCAGTCTTTGTCTTAAAAAATACATACGTGTGTGTGTATCTATTTACTGCATACATAGTCTAATATAATCTTTTAGAATTGCATTTAATATGGACAAGATTCACTCACTTTTTCATTTACTTAGAACAAAACTTTTGAAATGAGTTCTGAAACAAATCATTTACATAAGTGGAACTAGACATTTAAGAAATAAGTAGTGTAGTGAATAGGCAAGCATAAAACAATTGAGGGACTCTACAAAAGAAATTATTATTGGAACAGCTAAAATAATCTGTAAGTATTTATTATCTCAGAAATAAACAAATTTCTTATAAGTGTATGACACTGAGGTAAGTTTTATGTAGTCTAGCCTCATTTTACAATACACATTTTTTTATTCCATTATAGTACTGTTTCAAAAATTAGAATTTACCCCTTTAAATAGTTTTCAGTTTCTGTCCTCTTTTTGCCATTTCTTTTCTCTTCCCTTTGTAATTTCAATGTATTCAGTATTGGCTTGGCCTGCGTTCCATTTTGATATAAGGCTGGCACCACAGCTGAATATATTGATTTCTCATGCATTAGCTTTTCTTTCGTAATCTTCTATCAGTTCTCTGATCCATGAGCAAGAGAAAGAGAGTATAACAGGTAAGATTGCTTTTTAAAGTTGTTTTAAATGCTTTACATGACTGAGAAAAGAAAAAAATGCACATTTTATTGTTGTCATTTAAATTTCATTTCGGTGACACTAAACATGGAACCAAAGGAAAAATGTTTTGTTTCTGTTTTTCCTGTTTGGGGTATTTTTTTTTCTGAGTTTGTGTAGAAACCGTGTGGTGCACTGGTAATCTTGTCAGGGTACAAACTTGGTCTGAATGTTATTTGGTTTATTTGTGAACCATGTACTTGCTCTTCCTCCCAGAAGCATAGCTTGTAGGCAAGGTTAATCCAGTGTTGGCGATCCATGTCCTAGCACAGCATCTGTAAGTTAATACGCAATCATTCCTTCCAAGGATGGATTTATCACTGTTAATGTATTTTCATTGTCTTATAGGCATAATGGGCATAAATATGTTGCTTTTAACATTAAGCCAAAAATTAATTAAATAAAAGTATTATGATTATGCACATTTTTTTGCTTGAAGCAAGTGATTTTCAAACTTTTTGTATTTGGTGGGCTGTCCATCTTGTAATGGTGGGAGTAAATGTTTCCATAGGTGATAGGGTAGATATTGGCTGAATTCAGCTTGTCTTTTGGAGGGTGGGCAAACCAGAGGGCAGAAGATTATTTAGTTGCATTCCAGTGACCTGACTCTCTTCCCCCACCTCCCCTTTAAAATACTCAACTAATAATCGTTAGGTAATGGGAAGTCTGGGGTTATAGTAGCAGCAGTAGTCCCACTGATTTAAAGAAATTCATAATGGGAAGAAGTACATTGTAGCCAAGTGATTGTATTTCTAGAAATTATTATGAACCATCACACTCCTCATGGTCATTTTAGTTACTACATAATCATTGAGTGGTCAGCCACACTTGACACAATCTCCCAGCATCCAAGATTGGAGATTCCTGGTCTGTTTAGAGTGTATGGTTTTGCACGAAATCTATCTAGGCTTGTGATTGCTTCAGTTTTATTTGTTAAGTAAAACCACAAGTATTTAATATTAAAGTACCAGTGGTTTGGGTTTGTTTTTTTTTTTTTGGTGGTTCCCAATATTGGGCTTTGCGCCGGGAAAAGTCTCAATACTGGAGCTATAGAGTTAACTCTAAAAGTACTTTTATTGGTTTCTAGAAACTGGAAGAAGAGAAAGGCAAAAAGGAAAAAGAAAGACAGGAAATTGAGAAAGAACGGAGAGAAAGAGAGAGGGAGCGTGAAAGGGAACGAGAAAGGCGAGAACGGGAACGAGAAAGGGAAAGAGAACGTGAACGAGAAAAGGAGAAGGAACGGGAGCGGGAACGAGAACGGGATAGGGATCGTGACCGGACAAAAGAGAGAGATCGAGATCGGGATCGAGAGAGAGATCGGGACCGTGATCGAGAAAGGAGTTCAGATCGGAATAAGGATCGCAGTCGATCAAGGTAAGACTTCATGGAAGTTACTGTGTGCTTGATAGCTTTAATAGAACTGCAGGTTAGTACTCTTCTTGGGCCATTTGCATGGATGTAGTGATAGAACTTCCTGAGACACGAAGCATACCTGGCTTGCTGTCTCACACACATGTAAAATATTGGTTAAGGGCTTCCCTGGTGGTGCAGTGTATAAGAATCTGCCTCCCAGTGCAGGGGACACAGGTTCAATCCCTGGTCCGGGAAGATCCCACATGCCGCGGAGCAGCTAAGCCTGTGTGCCACAACTACTGAGCCTGCACTCTAGAGCCCGTGAGCCACAACTGCTGAAGCCCGCGTGCCTAGAGCCCGTGCTCCGCAATAAGAGAAGCCACCGCAATGAGAAGCCCGCGCACCGCCATGAAGAGTAGCCCCCACTCACCGCAACTAGAGAAAGCCTGCACACAGCAACGAAGACCCAACACAGCCAAAAGTAAATAAACTAAAAAAAGAGAAAAATATATTGATTAAATTAACAATTTTCAACTTCAGTGTTAGTTTCGGTCTGAAGCCAGTTTTTATACAGAACCAGCACACACCAGCCGTCCACCCAGTGTTTTGAATAGACACGATTCCTTTTTCTCTCATTTGGTCAGTGGGCATTTTCTCTAGTCACTGTTTGATTGAGGTCCCCTCTAGTGGGAAATCGGCTCTAGTACCACTGCTTTTAGCTCCTGGTGTCTGTTTGGTCCTATAGCCCACTGCGTGGCCAAAACTTAACCTCCCAGGCTCTAAGTTTACTGTTTCTTTATGGCTTCTAGTAATTTATTTCACTTTGGTTTGGTTTGGTTTTATGTAAATTTTTTCATAATTATACTGAATTCATATGACATATCTCAAATTCTTTAGGAATGAGGTAGAGCAAAAGTGAACAAAGGAAGTGGAGAAGGGCATGAGTAGAAGGAAGCCAGTAGATGGAGGGAAGAGAGGAAATCCCACCTTTTTTTTTTCCCAAGCTAGTTTTCAAATATACATTACTGGGTTGAGATATTATTCTACCTGATGATAGCTGAAGGGAGGTCCACCGGTTGCTGGAACTGGAATTCAGGACTCTTATTATCTTTAGTGGGCATTAAAATCCTTCCCTTCCTTCTTCCACTGGAATAACCATTATTCTCTTGAATAACCACTATTGAGAATTTGACATGTATTAAAATGAGTGGTTTTATACTTTTACTACAGTGTACTGTTTCATATCATATATATACATAAATTTGTATAATTATATCCATGGTATCACAAATCTGCAGTTTGGTTTTATCACTCTGAATTAAATACTTGAGAACTTTTTATTACTGATAGATGTACAGTTGACCCTTGAACAATGCTGGGGTTAGGGGTGCCGACCCTCTGTGCAGGCAAAAATTCGAGTATAACTTATAGTTGGCCCTCTGTATACACGGTTTTCCATATCTGCGGTTCTTCGTCCATGGATTCAACCAATTGTGGATTTGACCTACCTCGGATTGTGTAGTACTGTAGTATTTACTATTGAGAAAACTCTGTATAAGTGGACCTGCACAATGCAAACTCATGTTGTTCAGGAGTCAGCTGTAGTTCTAGTTTACCCATGCAACATGCCAGAATGCTCTTTGCTTCTCACCTTTGCCAATATCTGTATTCCTTGATCACTAGTGAAGTAGACTATCTTGTAACATGTTCGTTGGCCCTTAGTATTTCTCATATCTAGGTTTTTTTGTTTGTTTTCTGAGATGCTGATAAGCATTAACATTGAGTTTAGAAAGCAGTTCAGAATTTGGGGCCAGGATTATATTCTACGTCTTTCTGACTTGTAAAGAGGAGTTTACAATTCTGCAGAAACCAAATGCTAAATTCTGGCTAGTGAGTTTATATATTATTTCATAATATATGTTGTCCGACTTTCTCTTGGGTTTAAACGAAAACACAAAGACTGACCGATTTTTTAAATCTTTTGTTTATGTAGAGAAAAGAGCAGAGATCGTGAAAGGGAACGGGAGAGGGAAAGAGAGAGAGAGAGAGAACGGGAACGAGAAAGAGAACGAGAGCGAGAGAGAGAGCGAGAAAGGGAACGGGAGCGCGAGAGAGAAAAAGACAAGAAGCGGGACAGAGAAGAGGATGAGGAAGATGCATATGAACGAAGAAAACTTGAAAGAAAGCTCCGAGAGAAAGAGGCTGCTTATCAAGAGGTAAATTGAGGGAAAGCTTTTATTCTTAAATCTTGGTACTTAGTAGGTTAGTCAAAAATTTTAGAACCCTTTGTATACATTTTTAAGCTTTGACAATTTTTGTTTTAGCGCCTTAAGAATTGGGAAATCAGAGAACGAAAGAAAACCCGGGAGTATGAGAAAGAGGCTGAAAGAGAAGAAGAAAGAAGAAGAGAAATGGTAATTTTCTTGGTTAAAAATAAGTGATTTTTCAGATAAAAATCAGATCAAATCTTTATTGTTAAGTAGAAGTGACTTTATAGTTAAAAAGTATGAGCTCCCAGTATAGATAATTTTTATATATTTCAAGTAGCTTTGGGACAATTTCAGTACACCAAAATGTTTTTCCCTCCTATTTTTCACGTTTTTGCTCCCTATAAAGTAAATTACCATTTGGCATACTGTCAAAGTAAATCTGTCATAGTATAAAATGAGAATTTATAGACCTTTCTTTGATTAAGAATCTGCAGTATTTCTGAATTTCAAGAGGCTTTTAAGAGGCTTTGATATTCTGTATTAGTGTAGTACATTTGGATGAAGGAAATAGTCTCATGAGAAGACCTGTTTTTAGAAATCAAAATTATTGACTTCAGTATATAGCGCTTATAAATTATTGTTTTTCCTTATGTTACTACATTATCCTTCCTTTTAACTCCATGATAATCATAAAAATGAATGTTTTTTTTTCATGTACACTGTTTGATAGACTGTAACAGTGAAAGCAATTGGCCAAGGTTGTTACCTAAGTAAAATGACAAAAAGATAATTTATTTTATCATAGTACTTGCTTCAGTATTATGTTCCATATGTTCTATCATTGCCAGAAGTTCATGAAGGTTTCTTTATCTCCAGTTTGGAGATTATTCTTCCAAAAACATTACTGAAGTTAGGAATCTTCTTCAAATAGCTTTTGAACATGAGACATAGAGGAAATTTTTGTAAGTAACCAAAAGAGTGCATGCAGCAACTAGATAGTATAGTTTTCCGGATGGTAGGTCTTCTAAGGTCCTACAGTTATTTAAAATAATTTGATTTCCCTGGATTGTAGCTCCCATTCTAGAATTTCTTCTTAAACCGTAGGTTAGAAAATAGAGAATAATATAGTAAGAGACATAAAATTATTTGAAGAAGTGATTCTGCTTCCTGCAAGCAAATCTGAAACCTGTTTTTCTAGAGAAAAATTTCCTATTAGTTATCTTTTGCTTGGGAGCTTAAAAAAATATCCAGCAGTTAGAAAAGCAGTTACTTGCTCATTAAAAAATGTTCAAGTAGCAGAAGTGTATAGTGTAAAAAGTCACCTCATGAAAGGTGACTTATGTTAATAGTTTAGTACGTACATTATGGGCCTTCCTCTGTGTGTGTGTGTGTGTGTGTGTGTGTGTGCGTGTGTGTGTGTTTATTTATTTATTTGGCTGCATTGGTTTTCGTTGCTGCATGCGGGCTTTCTCTAGTTTGTCGAGTGGGGACTACTCTTCGCTGTGGTGCACGGGCTTCTCGTTGGGGTGGCTTCTCTTGTTTCAGAGCACGGGCTCTAGGCACATGGGCTTCAGTAGTTGCGGCATGTGGACTCGGTAGTTGCGGCTCATGGGCTCTAGAGCACAGGCTCAGTAATTGTGGCGCACGGGCTTAGTTGCTCTGTGGCGTGTGGGATCTTCCCAGACAAGGGTTCGAACCTGTGTGCCCTGTATTGGCAGGCAGGTTCTTCTTAACCACTGCCCCACCAGGGAAGTCCCCTGTGTTTTATTTAGATATTTGTAAATATTGTCATCGCTACCTGACAATCTACTTGAATGCATTTGACAGATTTTGTGCTAGGTACTGGGTGTACAAGAATAACTAATGCTTCAAACGCTTAAACAATTGGGTGGTATTGTCAGAGAGATGAACTGGTTGCTGTATTGTGTGTGTGAGTGTTTAAGGTATGATAATGGTGTGTTCACAGTATTTTGGGAGTGGAGTACAGAGAAAGTGATTAATTTTGTCTGGGGGAAGGAGTTGGTCATGGATAGATGGTTATATTGGGGAAGTCTTTAGAAAGGTGTAACATTTGAACTGGATGAAATGTGTTAATACTTTACTGTAGTCATAAACCTACATCTGCTTTGTATATAATATTGTTGGTATAGTAGATAGAGATGTAGATTATAAGTACTCACTTTAAAGTATTTTTTATGTCTGTATATTAGATATAATTAGATATAATTTCTGTGAAATATAATAGTTGTTGTATTTAAAATTCCAAAAATAGGAGTAAGAGATTCATATACTTTCATGGTTTGTGTACTCAAAGTTAGGCAGGCATTACCTTTCGATTGATGCATAAACGTGATTTAAATTTTTAATCCTGCAATTCATAAAAACTACTTGTATCATCATCTACCTATAAACGAAACGTAAAATATTTTTGTCCGGTTAACAGATTCAATAAGATAACTTTCAGTTTTCTTTCTTGGTGTGCTTAGGTTTCATTAGAAAAAAATTACTGTACTTTGAAGTGTATCTTCATAGAGAAAATTTATTGTAGCATACCATCAGTATATGTGGCTTTCATTTCATGGATAAGCCCTAAATCTGACTTGCTTTTAAGAGTAAAAGATTTTAAAAATCTAATGTTACTTACATTTAATATATAAGTTTATGAGAATGAAAAAGTTAAAGTGGTATGGATAAGAAAAATCTATTCCCAAGAAAGGGCGAGGGGGTAATCTAAATTAATTTTATGTTAATTTTGCACACTTTGTCCTTCATTTCCTCAAAGGCAAAAGAAGCTAAACGACTAAAAGAATTCTTAGAAGATTATGATGATGATAGAGATGATCCCAAATATTACAGGTAAAGAAACCTTGCTTTATGAACTCATACTGTCAGCTTTTTATTAGCTGTATTTTCTCTTGTCTACAAGAGAGTGCAAGTTCACTCAGTGGCGTAAGAAAGAAATCTTTGAATTCATCTTGTAATTATCCCCATAGTTGATAATGCTGTTTTCCGGGGGTCCGGGCCTGTTATAAAAGAATTGACAATTCTATGCACCTTCTTTGGAGAAAGGTTCATAATAGTATTGTGACAAATTAACTTTTCTTCCTGTGTTTTATTTTTTATTTATTAAAATGTGTGTTTGTTTATTTATTTTGACCGCACTGGGTCTTAGTTGTGGCATACAGAATCTTTAGTTGCGGCATGCAGGCTCTTAGTTGCTGCATGCATGCGGGATCTAGTTCCCCAATCAGGGATTGAACCCTGGCCCCCTGCATTGGGAGTGCGGAGTCTTACCCTCTGGACCACCAGGAAAGTCCCTCATGTGTTTTAAAGAACTTCAGTTTTTATAGCAAATTATAACTTGCCTTTATGACTATCTAAGGTGGCCTAGAAATTTTTGTCTTCAAGGATTTCTAGAGTGCTACATAGTAATCTGAACACCCTCCCGCCCTCCTTCACCCAATTGCTATACTATTATGAAGTGAGAGTTGTGAAGCCTGCATTTCCTGATATCTGTTCCCATGGCATTTCTGAACTGTTCTCATTCTTCTAACATTTATGGCACTTTGGTAAAATTGTTTGCTTTGTTCTGCTCCCTCCATTCCAAACTATAATTTCCCTAAGGTTATGAAGAATATTTTGATTTTTTTCTCATGTGCCTGGCATGATACAGTCATGTAGTGAATGCATTTAATATATATAATTTAATACACTGTAGCTGAAATAATCAAAACATTGGATTAACACTTTAAATTGAATGAATGCCAAGGATTTGACTTTGTAGAAAATGCAAAGTAAAATTATTGAATCATAGATTAGCAGTACATTATTTCAACATTCTGAGATATAATAAAGTGCTAAATAGAACCTCTGCTTTCTCTTGATTATGCCCTGCTGCTTCTGTTAATTTTTTTTTTCCCCACAAGGAAAGGAGTTGATTTAAATTGAAGGTACAAAACTAATATTTGGGATATTACTACTCCTTGTATTAATTTTTCACAACTTGGCCTCCAAGACAACACAGATTACCTGTTAGTTTCCCTGTGGAATAGGTATAAAATGAGAGCATTCTTCCCTCTGAAAGCTACTTTTTTACTTGTAGATACTCATTTAGAGTGACTTAAGAATGAGGCATGGTGATAACGTGACAAGACAGTGCTGACTTAGTAAACATTAACATGCAGAGAGTACACTGTCTTGGGTGTTCTACAGATATAGAGCATTAAGACAGTCTTCAGTCTCTTAGCATGCAGCTGTTAGTATGGAAAGAACTTGCTTTTGGAGACATTATGTGTAGTAGTTTAGACCTGAGTATTAAATAAGGCCTGTTATTTACTTTTGCAGAGGAAGCGCTCTTCAGAAAAGGTTGCGTGATAGGGAAAAGGAAATGGAAGCAGATGAACGGGATAGGAAGAGAGAGAAGGAAGAGCTAGAGGAAATCAGGCAGCGCCTTTTGGCAGAAGGGCACCCGGATCCAGATGCAGAGCTCCAGAGGGTAAGATACTATGACATCCATAACAATATTCTTTTAAGGCTATCATGTCATCTTAAGCCAGCCAACTATGATATAGTTTAGTTTATAAGGGAAATGTTTACACTCCATGCATCTTGCTATTTTGGGGGAGGATATTAGTATTTTTTTTCTTTATTTTATTATGTAAGTCATCAATATTAGTTGATTTACAGCTTTATTTTCAACATCATCTATATGTCTTACTCCTTTATTTCTGTGAAGTATGACTTATTAAGTGAATGTCTTTTAATGTAACTTTGCTAGAAACTGTCCTTCTTATATGTGCTCTGACACTTAATGACTTTTGTAGTTTGAATTCTCTCATTACCGCCCTAAATATTTTATTTCCAAAATAAAGATGTTTTCATGAACAGCTTGTCATTTAAAAATGAAAAAGACTGTCATAGGACATGGCATACCCATTCTTGCTTTTAAGAATAGTGTCATGTTAGAAAAGTTTTTAGTTCTTAGTGTATCACAGATCTTAATACTATAAATTCTTCATATCAACTTAAAAAAGTCTGTTATATGCTATTAACAGGAACCATGTCTTCTTACATGTCCCTTTTATTCTTCAAAATAAAATAGTGTTATTTTTTTCTGTTAAGTACTTACATAAGTAAATAGAAAGTTCAGACAACATAGAACACAGTAATGAAGAAATTAAAAACTGGCTGAATTCTTATAACCCCCCTCACACATAAGTTTTATAAGTGGGAATATTGTTACGTGCACTTTTTTTCTAATGTGCTTTTTTTTCATTTTTAGATTTTTATTGAATTACAGTTGACATACAGTATTATATTAGTTTCAAGTGTACAACAGTGATTTGACATGTGTATACATTATGAATTGATCACCACGATAAGTCTAGTAACCATCTGTCACCATACCAAGTTATTAAAACAATATTGACTATATTCCCTATGCTGTATGTTACATTCCCCATGAGTTATTTTATAACTGGAAGTTGGTACCTCTTTTTTTTTTTTTTAAAGATGTTGGGGGTAGGAGTTTTAGTAATTTATTTATTTATTTTTGCTGTGTTGGGTCTTCGTTTCTGTGCGAGGGTTTTCTCTAGTTGTGGCAAGCAGGGGCCACTCTTCATCACGGTGCGCGGGCCTCTCATTATCGTGGCCTCTCTTGTTGCGGAGCACAGGCTCCAGACGCGCAGGCTCAGTAGTTGTGGCTCACGGGCTTAGTTGCTCCGCGGCATGTGGGATCCTCCCAGACGAGGGCTCGAGCCCGTGTCCCCTGCATTAGCAGGCAGATTATCAACCACTGCGCAACCAGGGAAGCCTGGAAGTTTGTACCTCTTAATCCCCTTCACGTTTTTGCCCTACCCCCCATCCTGCTCCCCTCTGGTGACCACCAACTTGTTCTGTGTATGAGTCTGTTTCTGTTTTGTTTTGTTTTCTAATGTGCTTTTACTTTCAGGTATAATCTTCCACCAAGAATTTCTCCAGTTTATAGTCCAGGTGTCTTTTTTTTCATCATCATGGTAGTATTGTCAGTGTTTTAAATCCTTGCCATTATAACATTTAGGTTGGGGAATATTACTATGGTTTTTTTTTTTTTTTTTTGCGTTACGCGGGCCTCTCACTGTTGTGGCCTCTCCCGTTGCGGAGCACAGGCTCCGGACGTGCAGGCTCAGCGGCCATGGCTCACGGGCCCAGCCGCTCCGCGGCATGTGGGATCTTCCCAGACCGGGGCACAAACCTGTGTACCCTGCATCGGCAGGCGGACTCTCAACCACTGCGCCACCAGGGAAGCCCAATATTACTATGTTTTAATTCTCTGATTACCAGTGGGTTTGAATGCCTTGCAGATGGTTTAATGGTCATTGTACTTCCTTTGTGAGTTGATAAATGGTGTTATGCACAGATTTTAAATTTTTGTGTAGTTCAGGATACGTACTTTTACTTTTGTTTTTCCTGTGTTTGTTTCATGCTCAGAAAACTTGCTGATGTATTCATCCCAGTTTATAATGCTCTTATGATGTTTATTTTTTATTATATTTTGTAATTTCAGGGGGAGTGTTCATTTTGGTTTAGGAGTTTGACTTCAGAATTCTCCCTCCCGCCACTTCTTCCTTTTCCTGTTTGTGAATACAGAAGTGACTACCACCTTCAGCCATTACCAAGAAATAAAAAATGATTATCTATGACCAGGCTGAGGATTTGAGTTGCCTCTTGTGTATTGTGTATACTATTGGGTTCTATTGGGTTGGCCAAAAAGTGCCTTTGGTTTTTAAGTAAAGTAAAAGACACATTTTTCATTTTCACCAAGAACTTTACTGAACAACGTATTCACCCTTTTGTTCGACCTACCTTCTGCCATTTTTCGGGCAACTTCATAATTCCATCTTCCTGAAACTTTTTATCTTTTTGAGCAAAGAACTGTTCCAGGTGCCTTTTACAGTCTTCCAGGGAATTGAAATTTTTTCCATTAAGAGAATTTTGTAAAGACCGAAATAAATGGAAATCCGAAGGTGCAATATCTGGTGAATACGGGGAATGAATCAGAACTTCCCAGCCAAGCTGTAACGGTTTTTGCCTGGTCATCAAAGAAACATGCAGTCTTGCATCATCCTGATGGAAGATTATGCATTTTCTGTTGACTAATTCTGGACTCTTTTCGTCGAGTGCTGCTTTCAGTTTGTCGAGTCGGGATCAGTACTTGTTGGAATTAATCGTTTGGTTTTCTGGAAGGGACTCAATATAATAGAAGGCTCCCAACCCGACGATATATACAACATCACCTTCTTTGGATGAAGACTGGCCTTTGGTGTGGTTGGTGGTCGTTTATTTTGCTTGCCCCACCATCTCTTCCGTTCCACATTATTGTACAGTATCCACTTTTAATCACGCATCACAATATGTTTTAGAAACGGAACATTGTCATTACGTTTAATGAGAGAATCGCATGCAGAAATACGGTTAAGTTTTTTTCGCTTAACTTACGTGGAACCCAAACATCAAAGCGATTCACATAACCAAGCTGGTGCAAATGATTTTCAGCGCTTGATTGGGATATTTTGAGTATGTTGGCTATCTCCTGCATGGTATAACGTTGATTGTTCTCAATGTCTCGATTTGATTGCTATCAGCTTGAACTGGTCTACCCAACCATGGAGCATCGTCCAGCGAGAAATCTCCAGCATGAAACTTTGCTGACCACTTTTGACATGTTCAGTCAGTCACAGCACCTTCTCCATACACGGCACAAATCTTTTTTTGCATTTCGGTTGCGTTTTACCTTTCTTGAAATAATAAAGAGTAATATGCCAAAAATGTTGGGTTTTTCTTCCATCTTCAATATTAAAATGGCTACACAAAAATTCACCAATTTTGATGTCTGTTTTTTAAATGCACGCTGATATGACAGCTGTCACACACAGTCTAACAAAATTGTTTCGAATGAAGTTAAAGACAACTAAGTGCTACTAGAACCTAAAAAACCGAACGAACCTTTTGGCCAACCCAATAAAATAAAATTTCTAATTATAATTTCTTTAATAAAGATATAAAAACATACTTTTTCATTTTGAATTAGCCAACTATTAGCAATTACCTTTGTTATCTCTGTAGAGTGTATACAGGCCACTGAAGAATGGTAATATATGTGAAATACTAAAAAAACATTTTGCAGAGTACCTAATATATTCTATAGATTTAGTTCTGATTATAGAAGGAGGCAGTGTTTTGTTATTCCTAAGGAAGAAGAAAAATAGAGATTTTGTGAAAGATAAAACATAGAGCTGGTTGAATTGAAGATAGTTGGGGTCTGTTTCAGTTGACCAGGTTATTTTCTGGTTTTAGATGGAACAAGAGGCTGAGAGGCGCAGACAACCACAAATAAAGCAAGAACCAGAATCAGAGGAAGAGGAAGAAGAAAAGCAAGAAAAAGAAGAAAAACGAGAGGAACCCATGGAGGAGGAAGAAGAGCCAGAGCAAAAGCCCTGTCTCAAACCGACTCTGAGGCCCATCAGTTCTGCCCCATCTGTTTCCTCTGCCAGTGGCAATGCAACTCCCAACACTCCTGGAGATGAGTCTCCCTGTGGTATTATTATTCCTCATGAAAATTCACCAGATCAACAACAACCTGAGGAGCATAGGCCAAAAATAGGACTGAGTCTTAAACTGGGTATGTTTGCATTTCGTTCCTCCTTTTTCCCTCCTTTACCCCTCTACCCGCCACAACTACATAAATTTTGCCTTAAGGGAAAAATAAATATGTACTGCTTGGTAGGTAGTTAGAAAACTACTTAAAAAAAAATGCCTTTCTAGCTCATGATTGTTTTCATAGTTCTGCTAGTGCTCTTGTATCTGCAGCTGCCCTGCGTTCTGAGAAGTGAAAAGTTAAATTTTCTAGCGCTTGTGATTAGTGAGTTATTTTTTATAGCTGGCATCTTTCTCTGAGGTTTGTGGAGTTATATTTACAGTGCTTTTTAGGCATGGTGGGTTGTAAAATGTAACATTTGAGAATTAAGTCATTGTGCTAATACAGTGTTTTTACTATAGGTGCTTCCAATAGTCCTGGTCAGCCTAATTCTGTGAAGAGAAAGAAACTCCCTGTAGATAGTGTCTTTAACAAATTTGAGGATGAAGACAGTGATGATGTACCCCGAAAAAGGAAACTGGTTCCCTTGGATTATGGTGAAGATGATAAAAATGCTGCCAAAGGCACTGTGAACACTGAAGAAAAGCGCAAACACATTAAGAGTCTCATTGAAAAAATCCCTACAGCCAAACCTGAGCTCTTTGCTTATCCCCTGGATTGGTCTATTGTGGATTCTGTGAGTAGCAAATTGTATTTCATTATTTTATTGCAAGTTTTTGGTTTTGACTATAGCACACAAACTCAGTTCATTCCGTTTATGACAAATAGGGGTGATAAGGTGGCTAGAATCTTGACATGGTCAATAATAATAGATTATTGTGGAAATTCTTTTGGTACCTGAGGTCTTCATAAATTAGAAGCAAATAATTTTGTCTCGATACTTATCTGTGTTAAGTCAACTTGTTAATGATCATACTGTATTTTAGCCTTAAGAAAAATTATGAAGTTACATAGGTTTTTTAAGTAAATGTAATAAAAAGCTCTTCAATTTAGTAACCATGCTTTATTTTATAGATATTGATGGAACGACGAATTAGACCATGGATTAATAAAAAAATCATAGAATACATAGGTGAAGAAGAAGCTACATTAGTTGATTTTGTTTGTTCTAAGGTTAGTCTTTTACTCTTTCGCCAACGTTTGTTATATACTTCAAAATGTTAGAGACTTTCTAAATTGAAAATTTTTACAGGCCCAAGTCAGTGATAATTTAGTTTTAATTACAAGAGTCATGGCTACTTAAGTGAACCCCTCTATACTATTTCAGACCCCACGCTGCATGCTTTCATTTCAGAGGGTCAGAGAGGACAGAATAGCTGGCTGCTGCCAATTTTGCTCTCTCCCTGCCCCTGAGAATGCTTTGCCACCCCCTTCTTGTCTTAATGGTTAGAATGTTGCTGAAGTACAGTTGAGGTTTAGTGGAGACAGCCAATAGCTTGTCTCAATTCTTTTTCAGTCATCCATCCTTTGGAAAAGAAAGTATAGTGCCCTTCATAGCATAATAGTGGTGTTAACTGACTGATTACTGTGTGCCAGGCTTCTTTCCCGGGAGG
The DNA here is from genome assembly GCF_964374135.1 of Grampus griseus. Classification (NCBI taxonomy): domain Eukaryota; kingdom Metazoa; phylum Chordata; class Mammalia; order Artiodactyla; family Delphinidae; genus Grampus; species Grampus griseus. The sequence continues at coordinate 29,289,895 of NC_139018.1, read as the reverse complement.
TACGGTGTTAAGCATTTTACAAGACTTCATCTTCTTCAAACCTCCCAACAACCTTAGGAAGTGCAAGTTACTAACAGTATCCCCATTCAATACATGAAGAAATTGAGGCTTAGGGAGAGATCGTGTCTTGACCATGGTTACATGATAAGTAGCCTGTAGAACTCATGCTCTTAACCACCAAGGTATACCACATCCTTTCATTGTCCCCTGAAGGCAAAGTATTTCTATAAAGGAATAGCTAATTGCGTTTTAAGGAAATGGTATTTTTCTACCAGTACTGCTCTTTTAACATTAGGCATAGCTAATTTAAGTGACCCTTTCCACTTGTCATTACTGTAGCATAAACACTTATAAGTCTGGATTTGAATTAGAAGACAAATAATGTGGTGATTAAGATCCCAGGTTTTAGTGTCAGACTTTCATTGAAAAGAGGGAGATTCTGGGAATTAAGAAATTTATAGAAAGGTTCTAAAGTCACAAGAAATTCTCATACTAGTTTGAGGGCACCTTAAAATTTTTTTTTTTTACTGTATTGCTAATGTTTTATTTATTTTCAAAGTGACAGTTATTTTTTTTCTCTTAGGTTATGGCTCATAGTTCACCTCAGAGCATTTTAGATGATGTTGCCATGGTAAGTTAGAAATTTACTGTTGTTAATATTTTAATTACACAGGGAGATCAGCTCAGTGCGTTGTGACGACCTAGAGGGATGGGATACGGAGGGTGGGAGGGAGGTACAAGAGGGAGGGGGTATGGGGATATATGTATACATATAGCTGATTCACTTTGTTGTACAGCAGAAACTAACACAACATTGTAAAGCATTTATACTCCAATAAAGATGTGAAAAAAAAATTTAAATTAATATCAGTGTGAACAAACTAACTTCTCTGAATTTGATTGAATTTCTCCTTGTGTTGGTTCCAGAATCTTTATGGGCCTGAATTAAAATTTGAACATGCATTAAGAGATTAAAGGCGTTCATAGTAAGATATTAGACAACAGTAGAGTTAGGGTTTTTTGTTTTTCTTTTTCCTTTGCGGTACGCGGGCCTCTCACTGTTGTGGCCTCTCCCGTTGCGGAGCACAGGCTCCGGACGCACAGGCTCAGCGGCCATGGCTCACGGGCCCAGCCGCTCCGCGGCATGTGGGATCTTCCCAGACCAGGGCACGAACCCGTGTCCCCTGCATCGGCAGGCAGACTCTCAACCACTGCGCCACCAGGGAAGCCCGAGTTAGTTTTTTTTTTAATCATTCTCTCCCCTCCCCTGTTTTTGGTGTTTGTGTGTATAAATATAAATTCTGAATCTATTCATAAACTTAGAGACCATTTATTAAGTGTTTACTGGGTAGAGCAATGTGCTAGAAGCACAGAAAGGTGGAATATCTGCCCTTAAAGAACCAGCAGGGAAACAAGTGTACCAATATTGATACTGTGATATCCTTAGTATAATGGGGATATATAAAAATGATCATGGGGCAGAGGAGATGAGTAGTTAGGTGTTGATGGCAGTTAGGGAAACCATCACAGGAATTACCATGTAAACTGAGACTTGAAGATTGTATTACTCTTTTGTCACTTGGGCAGGTGTCTGTTGGGTTGGCAGTAGTTAAACATCAAATCCCAAATTGCACTTAATTTGGATATTAGAGTTAGTGGTTGTGGTTGCATTGATTTTGTGAGAAAAGAAAGGAAGAGAATTGATGGTAAAGGTGAGAGAGTGATAGAATGGACTGTGAACTCCAGTCTAGGAAGAAAAGGAAATAGTATCAGAACAAAGTTGGTGGTCTGAATGAATCAAAGACTGGTGGTTCCAGTGAAGCTGTGGGAGATGTGTTGGAATGAAATAACTGGAAAGAGAGGTTTAGTTAGAGAGTAGAATGTTTAAGAATACAATTGGTAAATTAATCCAGATGATGGCAAGGTGCAAAGTATGGCCATGGGAGTTTCTGGGGCAGAGTTGATGTCATTGTTTAGAATATCAATGAACTTTAAGCTGGGTTATAACACACAGAAATAGAAATTACTGTGTGTTGGGACTGGGATTGGAGAGAAATACAAGAACCAGCTGCCAGAGCACTCATTTAATGTGGATGAAAGATTAGATATTTGCTAGACAGCTGCTGTTGGAGTGAACCGGTGGTGTAATGAGATCTCGCGAACATCAGTGGAGATATTGTTTACTAGGAGAGAAACAATGAAGATCCAGCAGCTTCCCCTCTCTTGTGGAGACTAAAGCTTTGAAAGTGAGGAGCTTTCTCAGAAGGCCACAGGGGTGTCAGGGCCTTTAGGGGACGTACCACATTTTCAATTAAGGTAAGGAGATGAAAAGTCTAATTAAAGAAGTTGGGATAGCATAAAGTGGAATAGGGTCTAAAGGGCAGAGTGGGAAAGTAGCAACAGGAAGAAGAGTCAGAGAGGAAGAAGAAACGTCAAGCATGATGTGAGATGATAGGTGACCAGGGAAACTTTCATTTTGAGCTGCAATTAAAGTTGTCAGGGAGTGCCATAGGAGGGTGCCTAACTAAAAGGAGCTCTAAGGTCAAGATGTTATGTGTCCAAACACTATGTGATGTCTGAAGCCAGATAACATTAGTTTTCTGCTGCCTAGCTAGCCTAATGCATCTGTTGTCTAAAATTCCTGAAAAAACGTTTGTGAAAAGTTTGATGCCATAATTCTGAGCCTCAGATGAAAGGAGAAATGTGAATAGATCCCAGTCCTTAGGGATACAATCTGAACTTCCTTGACCTTCCAGCCTGTTCACAAAGTTATCCTTGAGTGAAGAGAGGGTTTTGTAGTTAGGCCTGAGTTAAGGAATTAAAAAAAAAAAATCAGGAAATTCCTGGCAGTCCAGTGGTTAGGACTCTACACTTTCATTGCCAAGGGCCCAGGTTCAATAAATACCTGGTGGGGGGACTGAGATCCCACAAGTCATGCGGCCAGGAAAAAAAAAAACAGTGTTCTGGTTTGTGGCCTTGGCAGAGGTATGATCACTGTTGGTGAAGATGTCATGTGTCACTATTAATCCGTTTTGATCTGTTGAAACAGTTTGATATTTAGAGTATAATTAAACTCTACTGCTTATTCGCTTATATTGTTTTTGATTATTTTCTGGCTCATTGTTGATCAGAGTGGGAGGAAACCAATTGAGTTGGTGTTGTCAGCCTGTTCTGGTAATAGCTCATGTACCCTCTAAATATTTCTTGAATAAATGAGATGGAAATTTTAACTCAAGTAGTATTTTGCTCTTATTAGAAATCTTTTTCAAACTGTACCTTTCCTCATTTTATGTAAGTTAATGAACTTTGGTTGCATTTTTGTTTGTCCCTGGGTTCAATTCCTCATTAATTAGTGTTGCAGCGTAGTTCATTTTTTTTTGGCTGTGGGATCTTAGTTCCCTGACCAGGGATTGAATCTGCGCCCTTGGCAGTGAGAACGTGGAGTCCTAACCACTGGACCACGAGGGAATTCCCACAGCAGTTTTTTTTAAACTATGGGTTAAGTCTGGCTCATAGATATCTTATTTAAGTTCTTTATTTGTCATCACTGAGAAATGTAAGGAAATTTCTCAGGAAAATCCATTTCTGGCTTGTTTTAGGTACTTACTGATTGTAATAATAAGCACTCTTCAAAGCACTTGGTACATATCAACTCTTTTAATTCCCACAGTAGAAGCAGTATGACATAGCTACTATAACCTCTGTCTTACAGATGAGAGAACTGAGGCTCATTGTGATTAAGTAACCCAACCAAGAATACGTAACTAATAAGAGGTAGAAGAGCTATTTGAATCTAAGTAGTCTGGCTAGAGATGTGGTTTGCTTAACTCCTAACCTGGCCTGCTTCTCCAGAGTCTTGGCAGCATTAGGCCAGATGCCATTATGACGGTGGTACCCTGGAACTCAGTCATTGCTGCCTTCTGTAGAAGGAAGCATGCTATTCCAGTTTACTGCACAGCAGCCCTGGTGTAGAGTGCCACATATGTGTGGGTGATGAGGGCAGGAGTAGTGCAGTGGTGAGGACATGATGCAACTAACTCATACGTAGATAGAAAAAATAACTTGATTTGCCAAGGAGAAAAAAACTTTTATTTATTCAATAGTCTTGTGTCCCTTGTGATGATAGTGTTCACTTTGTTTACTCTATCCCAGATATTATATTAAAATGCTACACATATATTCTCATTTAATATTTCAGTGTCACTTATGTAATAAGTGCTAAATAAATGTTAAGATTGTGAGGTTCTTGGGGAGGGGTAAATGAGATACTCTGTATTAAGTATTATGTAGTTACATAACCAGTTCTGTCTAAATTACTGTGTTCTTTATAACATTTGCTTTCCTCAGGAAGTAGTTTTTCAAGACATGTATAAATAAATGCTTGTTGGTAGATAAAAGCCTTTTTTATTCCAGTTACCTTGTTGGGAGATGCTTATGATTGCTTCTCTTACGTGTGTGACTGTTTTTTGTCTTGTTCCTTTTCTAGGTACTTGATGAAGAAGCAGAAGTTTTTATAGTCAAGATGTGGAGATTATTGATATATGAAACAGAAGCCAAGAAAATTGGTCTTGTGAAGTAAAATTCTTTTTACATTTAGAGTTCCATTTCAGATTTCTTCTTTCCCACCCTTCACAGGACTTTAATTTTTTTTTTTTTGTCTTCAAAGACGTTTGTGAGATCTGTAATTTTTTTTTAATGTAGAAAATGTGAATTTTTTTTGTCCTCTAATTTGTTAATGCCATGTGTACTCCCTTGGTTGTAAAGACATCTGAATCCTACCATGGTTCTCTTTATACTCACCAGGTACAAATTACTGGTATGTTTTATAAGCCGCAGCTACTGTACACAGCCTATCTGATATAATTTTGTTCTGCTGATTTGTTCCTTGTAAATATTAAAATGACTCGCCAATTCTTTTGCAGAATTGCACTTAATATTGAACTGTACTGTATAGGCACCAACATGAACAATTTTAAATTGAAAGAATACCAGTCATACCTATTACCCTTACCCCCTTGATCAAAAATGGCAGGCCCTCATGATGGCATGGAATTTAAAATTAGAGTGCGAAAAGTAGCAGACAATCCATTCCTACTGTATCTCTGTATGAATGTGTTTGTGTGAATGTATGTATAAAGTCTTACTTTTCCCTAATTTGCTTTGGAAGTTTCCCTGAAACATTTCCTAATTGAAGACTAGAATTGTAAAGGAAACATGGTATTGTGCCAACCCAAATGTCTGGGATAATTAGGTTATTAGTCTCCCGGAGTATAGTATTCTCTTGTGGCAAGCAACAGTTTGTTGAACGGAATGGGTTTTTCTGTTGAAAGCTGGCTGCGTCAGCCTCTCTTTTAAGGGAGTGTGAGTCATAGTGGTTTTCCCCCCTGATTTCATTGTTCAGGTATGAGGCAGATCCTTAGATTCTGGAGAGCTTTATTTAATGCATTTTTTGCACTAATTGGCCCTTAGTTTAATTTTGTACCCCTTTGTTTAAAAAAAAAAGCTTCATTCAAAAAGCTTAAGTGAAAAAAATCTTTTTTAAAAAGAAGCAAAATAAAAAATTAGGCAATTTTACAGACTAGGAATGTTTGACAAAATACAATAGGAATTTATCATGGCAATTTACAAAGTTTACATCTTATTTCTGAGGATAAAGTAAATCATTTAAAGCAGTTACCACTAGTTTTTTGTTTTGTAAAGGGTTTCTATCTTGTGTGTGTATATGTAGGCACACACCTTGTTTACCTCTGCTCATCAAAGTTTAAAAACGTACTGATGGTGTTCTTAGAGACATACATGGGGCTTTCTTTATGGTAGATCAGAAATCACCAGGGAGCAAAATTACCTGAAAATGTAACAAGTTTTAAATAGTTCTTAACAGAAATTAGGTGCAGCTATTCCTGTGTCTGAGTATTTATTTTTTAAAAAGATTGGGTGGGGGAGGGGGTGTTAAAAAACATAAAAAGCATAAACTGAGCTTGAGTTACTAGATTTTTTTTAATCTTAAGAGGACATTTGAAAACACTGTTCTTAACATGGGACCATGACATGGTTCCATTATGTAAATATTTCAAATATTAAAAATGTATATATTTGATCTTGGGGACTCATTCTTTCAGAGTCTTGTTAAATAAATGGCATCATGTTGTAATTATGCGGTGCATACTAGAAACTTAACTTGAAAATATGGGCTGAATTTTTGACGGACTCAGTTTTTGAGTATTAGTAACTAAAGGTCAAAGAGGCCGTTTGCCTTATTTTCGATTAATCTAGACATCTGTGGAGATATTCCCCCCTTTAGTGTTATAATATTTTAAATTGTGGTTTCTGAAGGGAAAATTTTAGAAACATGCTCCTTACCATTTACAAATTCTTTTACTAGCCTTTTCTCAGATTGACCCCCAGCGTGACTCCCTGTTCAAGCAGTTTATTATGCCTCTCTATCTTTTACCATATTATTGCTTCTAAGGCATCATATTAGGTTGTTTTTATTTAGCCAGCATTAGCATGGAAGTTTATTCAGGTAGATTTAATTTTCCTTGCTTGGGTCTCTTCTGCTCTTTCAATTACATTTACCTTAAAAGGGCCCTTGTGTGAAACCCTTGGGGGCACATACCATATACTGCGTAACACTTCCAGTGAGATTTGTGTCAGGATCCCAAATTTATACGTTAACACTTTTGCAGCAAAACAGGAATGATCACAGTCAGTGGGTTAAAAGACCTACTACATTTACTACATTAATACTTTAATGTCAGTTCAAGTCAGATTTTGCCACAAAGGTTAAACTTCAAGGTTTTCAGAGTTCTTATTTTTCAGGTTTGTATATAAAGAACTGGACATGTATAAGCTGACATATTGTAGTGTCAGGAAGAATACACATAAGAAAATTTTTACTAAATTGCTTGAACTTTCTGGGTTGTCTTTACCATTTGTCCATAGGTTAATTTCAACTTGGAAACCTTAGTTTAATCCATATTGCCCATTCAGGTTGTTATAAAATTAGATGAAAGTCTTGACAACCATTCTTGATGTGGCAGTTAGGAGGAAACCAATGTGCTTTTTCCTCATTTGACCCTGTAAATAAAATAATTTTAAATGTGTATATCTGTGTACAGGAAGAAAATGGTTTTTCTCAAACTTTAACATGCAGCTGAATCACCTGGGGGGATCTTGTTAAAATGCAGACTTAGGGCTAGAGTGGGCCTGAGAGTTTGCCTTTCTCACCAGCTACCACATGTTGCCAGTGCTAAGTGATCCAAGAACTGCTTTGATTAGAAGATTAAAGTGTCTACTCAGTACTAGTATTTTATCCTAATAGATTGCACTAATGCAGCTTAATTTTCTTTTTAAGTTCATTTTAAGGAGAAAAACGTTTTTTGAGGCAAATAAAGAGGTAGGTATTATTTATATTTATGAACATGAAGTAGTCTTCCAAAAAGGTTGCCTGAGAACAACTCCAATATTCTAGGCTTTATTCCCAGCCAGCCCCAGCACATTTTCTCCTGAGAGAAGTTTATGTTGTTACTCACTCTGAATCTTATCATAGCACTTCCTGATATGTAATAGTAGAGGCCGATGATTATTTTGTGGAGAGTGCAGTTTCAGGTACTAATCAGGCATGGATACTAGATATGGTGGACAAACTGAGAAAACAATGAGTTCAAGAGTCAAATTGTACTAAACATTATTAACATTTTTTTCTCCTTTAATATGAAGAAAAAAATTTAATGCAAATAAATGTAAGCAGGTATACAATGTGTATATGAGGCTTATTTACCCAGCTCTTTCAAATAAGTTCTATGAATGTTTCCACTTTCTACCCAAAAACTGCTGAAAGGTTTTATGTCAAAGTGGTTAACACATTTTTCCAAGTCATATTTCAGCCTTCTATTAATATGAAATTGAGAAATTGTTTTGCTTAGCAAAAGATGGTGAAATTGATTTGTGAATACCAGTAGCTAAAGAAAGGTATTAGAAGGAATCTCAAACAGGCAAAGAAATAGGCAGTCTAAGTGTCGGGAAGAAAACTAGGGAAATTCACACGTGTATATTTTAAACCCAGGAATTATTACTATTATATTCATACTATAGACCAAGGTGAGCTTATAATATTTGATAAACTGGTAGATTTTTCGAAATGTGATTATGTTAAATTATTGAAATATTGTTTATTTGCATTTGAATGCTTAATTTTCATCTTTATTTAAAAGATTCTTTGCCTTTCATTTTATTACTTGACTCATACGAAGGCTAAATTAGGATTGGCAATCTGAAATGCCCAGGAAGAAAAGATAATTTCTATAAACAAAAATGAATAAAAAATTTTTTCAAGCCATGTTGTTTGAATTAAATGACACTCTAAGTCTGCCTACTCTGCCTCATCATGTATTAGTTGGATAGATGACTTTTGGATTCTCTTGCACAGAGTGGTAGCTGAAATATTAAGCCAGGTAACCCATTCGTCTTTTTGTGTATGACTTACATTTGCCATTGAAGCACAATTAATATGTGCCATTCATGTTTTAAGCTAGATGGAGTGATAGACATAAATAAGATCTCTTTAGTAGCTGAGAGTCTAGTGGTGGAGAAAAAAATAATGAGATGATCACTAATAGATATACAATGTACTATATGAACTGTCAAACTTGAGCTAACTTCAAGGTTGAGAGGAAAGGGATAGATAGTAGGAAGCTTCTCAGCAGAGGTAGTAATATGTAGAGGGGACCTTAGAGATCACATAGTCTCTTTCTTTTTTGGCTGCACTGCAGGGCATGCTGGATCTTAGCTTGCACCCTCAGCAGTGAAAGCGCGGAGTCCTAACCACTGGACCGCCAGGGAATTCCCAAGATCACATAGTCTTAACTACTCACTGCAACACTGCTAGTGTTCCTTAGGTAGGATATCTAGAGGCCTGCATATTGGATTCTATCTAATTCATGGTCTAGATCTGCGCTGTCAAGTTTTTTAATTCATTAAATTTAAAACTCAGCTCTTCAGTTACACTAGCCATATTTCAAGTGTTCAGAAGTGATGTGTGACTAAATTGGATTTAAAAATCCAGTTTTTTGTTTGCAGTATTCGTATTTCAAGTGCTCAATAGCCATATTTAGCTAATGGTTTCCAATATTGGGTAGACATTGCAGATTGAAGAACATTATTTTGTCTAAAGAAAGTTACATTGGATAGATATGGTCTAGATGCTAATAGCCACCTAAGAGCAGAGGAAAGTGCTTGTTAATAAAATTCCCTCATAGGAAGCATTTTTAGCAAATCTTTGTTGAGGCAAAAAGTATTGTGAATTTAAAAATTGTTCTAAACAAGTTTTCCTGGTTTTTTTTCTCATAACAAAAGGAAAAACTAGAGAACACTTCACATTGTAGGATCTAGAAACTATGAAGGTTCATTTTTTTCCCCTGTCAGTTAAAAGATAATGGCAAATATACCCAGGTGAAGAGATTTGGCTAATTGTTACAGCAGGTGGAAAAGCTAGATATTAAAGTTTCATTTTGAGTATATTCTTGAGACTTTTTTTTTTAAACGGGGCCCAGGTTCTTTAAGAAGGAAATTAGATTTAATAAAATATTGACAGTCATACAGAACTTAAGACTAAAAATGCAAGATGAGTAAGCTAAAGCCAGCCCTTCATCTTGAGCTGTTCCAAATCTGAGCCAGATCCTTGCAAAGAATGAAAACGATGTGAGAGCTAGTAAGATAGAATATGGTCAAGCACCTAGTCTTGATGACAGTATTATTTTTCATTTTTCAATTCTACTTTACTCCCATAGCAAACAGAGCAATGATGTATAAATAAAAGTAAACTGCTTTTATGTGGGAAGTGTTAATAAATTGGATTGCCTTGCTGAATCTATGGTGTAAAGAACTGGCCTTGAATCTTGACTTTATTTACTTGTGACTAGTGACTGCTCTAGCCTCTCTAGAGGCTCGAACAGGTCCGGCACTGGATTTCCTGTCTGCTTCATCTTTCACTGCTTACTATTGATTTTTGCCACTATTTTTTTCTTTTCTTTTCTTTTCTTTTTTTTTGGGGGGGGGGGTCATTTATTTCTCCATTCCTGCTCCCAAGTTCCAGACACTTCTGGGGAAAATATAAATACACCACTGCAGAGTCTGGACCCTCTACTATTTTTCTCATTCTTTTACTGAACTTCACTTCTTAACCACAAACACTGCAGCTTTTATAGTTCTTAAACTTCCAGTGCTGGGACTTCCATGGTGGTCCAATGGTTAAGATTCTGCGCTTCCACTTCAAGGGAAACAGATTGTTTCAATCCGTGGTCAGGGGACTAAGATCCTGCATGCTGTGCGGCATGGCAAAAAAAAAAAACTTCCAGTGCTATCTTAGGTAGGTATGAATGAGTAAAAGTCATTTGATTTTCCCTCTTACTTAGCAAAAACTCTCAAGGTTAACAAAAGCTTAACTTTAAAAGAGTCATTTAGGCATATTCTCTCCAGTTGATGACATGCATCTTGAACCTTTGCTTTCTATAATTAAGGATGGGTACTCCTATCCAGAAGACCTCCCCCACTCATGTTTCTGGTTTGTAACTACAGTTTGCAGTTTCTTGAGCCTTGCTCTGGAGTTTCCGTTATCTTCTTTCTTCCTTCAGGCTGGAGTAAGTTTTTAAACAAAACAAACAACCTTAGGTCCTCTCCTTTTCACTACAGTAGAGATTCCACAAAGAGTAGCTTATAGTTACATGTACTCTCCAGAAATTTTTTTTAACATCTTCGTTGGAGTATAATTGCTTTACAATGGTGTGTTAGTTTCTGCTTTATAATGGAGTGAATCAGTTATGCATATGTCCCCACATCTCTTCCCTCTTGCATCTCCCTCCCTCTCACCCTCCCTATCCCACCCCTCTAGGTGGTCACAAAGCACCGAGCTGATCTCCACGTGCTATGCGGCTGCTTCCCACTAGTTATCTGTTTTACATTTGGTAGTGTATATATGTCCATGCCACTCTCTCACTTTATCCCAGCTTACCCTTCCCCCTCCCCGTATCCTCAAGTCCATTCTCTTAGTAGGTCTGCATCTTTACCATCTTGCCCCTAGGTTCTTCTGACCATTTTTTTTTCTTTTTTAGATTCCATATATATGTGTTAGCATACGGTATTTGTTTTTCTCTTTCTGACTTCACTATGACAGTCTCTAGGTCCATCCACCTCACCACAGATAACTCAGTTTCGTTCGTTCTTATGGCTGAGTAATATTCCATTGTATATATGTGCCACATCTTCTTTATCCATTCATCTGTTGATGGACACTTAGGTTGCTTCCATGTCTTGGCTATTGTGAATAGAGCTGCAATGAATATATTGGTACATGACTGTTTTTGTTTTGTTTTGTTTTTTTGCGGTACGCGGGTCTCTCACTGTTGTGGCCTCTCCCGTTGCGGGGCGCAGGCTCAGCGGCCATGGCTCACGGGCCTAGCCGCTCCGCGGCACGTGAGATCTTCCCAGACCAGGGCATGAACCCGTGTCCCCTGCATCGGTAGGCGGACTCTCAACCACTGCGCCACCAGGGAAGCCCTACATGACTCCCTTTGAATTACGGTTTTCTCAGGGTATATGCCCAGTAGTGGGATTGCTGGGTCATATGGTAGTTCTATTTTTAGTTTTTTAAGGAACCTCCATACTGTTCTCCATAGTGGCTGTATCAATTTACATTCCCACCAACAGTGCAAGAGAGTTCCCTTTTCTCCACACCTTCTCCAGCGCTTATTGTTTGTAGATTTTTTGATGATGGCCATTCTGACTGGTGTGAGATGATATCTCATTGTAGTTTTGATTTGCATTTCTCTAATGATTAATGATGTTGAGCATTCTTTCATGTGTTGGCAATCTGTATATCTTCTTTGGAGAAATGTCTGTTTAGGTCCTCTGCCCATTTTTGGATTGGGTTGTTTTTTTTTTGATATTGAGCTGTATGAGTTGCTTGTATGTTTTGGAGATTAATCCTTTGTCAGTCGCTTCATTTGCAAATATTTTCTCCCATTCTGAGGGTTGTCTTTTCGTCTTGTTTATGGTTTCCTTTGCTGTGCAAAAGCTTTTAAGTTTCATTAGGTCCCATTTGTTTATTTTTGTTTCCATTTCTGTAGGAGCTGAGTCAAAAAGGATCTTGCTTCCAAATTTCTTAAGTCTCAGTAGTCTGTATCTCTTCATTCCACTGGTGACTGGTGATAGCCTAAATGAGACTCTGGCTTTTTAAGAGGCTACACCCTAGTTTACCTCTTAGCACTATGGATGTTTGCTCCCTATTTGGGACTCTTCTTTCTTGGTGTCTAGGATGTCACTTTAGCCTTGTTCCTCTAGTCTGTATCTTTTTTTTTTTTTTTAACAAGATGGGACATATATTATAAACTATAGGAATTCAAAAGAGGCATACACTACATCCAAACAATCAGAAGAGGCTGCTTCCCTCTCCTCAATTGTTATTACAGAGATTTGCTTACTTAACGTTTACATACTTAACACTTAAACTATATTAGCTGCTTGACTTTTAACAAATCTGATGAATTATTAATAAAGTCCCATTTATTCCAAAATCCAAGGAAACTTCAAACTCATTCATGAGATATTTATTAAAATAACACATTTAGGGGGAAAAAATCTATACAATTGTATACATTACTGAAAACTGTATACCATCATACAAAAAAGGATTTTATTTTGGGAAATCAATTCCTAATTTATGGCAAGTTTTACTTTCAGAAATAAAACCACAAAACAACAATCTAATTCAATCTTAAAGGCTGCATGCTGAGCAAGGAATGTTCTTATTCTTTGTAGGAGCTCCTTTACACTATCAGGTACCAGGGCTCTGCATTTTGGTGTGATGTCAGCCACCAAAGTCATCAACAGTAACGTGTTCTAGTCCTTTTTCTTTAATTACTTCTTTGCAGTGTGACTTCAGCTGATCCTTCCAGCCACATTCAATTAATTTAGCTCTCAGTAACTCTTTGACGCATTCTCTTTCTATCAACTTTTGGTTAATTGCTGCTCTCATCTGCACATCACATTCTTTTCGGCTGTCCAGACGTTGACCCTCAGTAGCTCCGGCACCTAAGCACACAGAAAGCTAGCATACGCATTTCCGGGAAGGGGTCTAGTCTGTGTCTTTTTACTGGTTCTTCCTCAGCGCTTTCTGGGTTTCCATATTCCTAAAAAGGTGAAGAAATACAGAAAACTAGAGGAAAATTTATCTTTAGTCCAGTAATTCAGCCACTGGTTGCTTTTTAAATCAATTTTATTTCCTTTTTGCAGGAATGTGTTTTGATGTATGCATTAATGTTATGTCTTATTGTTTAATTAACAGGATTAGAATGTTTCTGTTATACACAATCTTCATAAACATATATTTATTTATTTATTTTTGCGGTACGCGGGCCTCTCACTGTTGTGGCCTCTCCCGTTGAGGAGCACAGGCTCCGGACGCGCAGGCTCAGTGGCCATGGCTCACGGGCCCAGCCGCTCCGCGGCATGTGGGATCTTCCCGGACCAGGGCATGAACCCGTGTCCCCTGCATCGACAGGCGGACTCTCAACAACTGCACCTCCAGGGGAGCCCTTCATAAACAATTTTAATGATATTAGGTGAAGTGGGTGAACCGTCCTTTATTGTAGGACATCTAGCATTCCAATTTTGGCTATTAATAATACTCCATGAACATCTTTGCACAAAATTTTTGTATTGAGATTGTTTCTAAGAATAGTTTACCAGAATTTTAACACTTTCTACTTACATCCCAGATTGCATTCAAAGAGATTGAACTAGTTCACAAATGGATGGTTTTTAGCCTATGCTTGTTTGACAAATGTATTGAACTGTTTTATGTGCTAGGCATTGTTCTCAGCATTTGCAATATATGTAAACAAACGGGCAAAAATTCCTACCCTTGTGAAGTTTGAGGACGGAAGAGAGAACTTTAAAAAAAATTGTTGGGCTTCCCTAGTGGCGCAGTGGTTGAGAGTCCGCCTGCCGATGCAGGGGACACGGGTTCGTGCCCGGGTCCGGGAAGATCCCTACATGCCGCGGAGCAGCTGGGCCCTTGAGCCATGGCCGCTGAGCCTGCGCGTCCGGAGCCTGTGCTCCTCAACGGGAGAGGCCACAACAGTGAGAGGCCCGCGTACCGCAAAAAAAAAAAAAAAAATTGTTTTTGGGGGGTGTCAACCTTTTTGTTTCCCCAACATTCTCTGTTAATAGAAAAACTTGCTACTGCTACTTCTGTTCTTAAATATAAAGTGTGTAAAACCTATTTAAAACCGGTCATGTATTCGAGGGGGGCAGGGAGGAGAGATGGCTCTAGGAATATGAAGGGTTATCTTGGGGGAAGAATTTAAGAGAAATAAAAAATCTCATTTGGCCAGATGCCATGTTATTGATTTCAGTTTTCTGATTACCTGTGAATTTGAACATTTCTCCATTGTTCACCTTTGGTTTTACATAGTACTCATTGTTAACTTAGCTTTCAGATGAATGTATGTGTGTGGTATGCTACTTAAGGAGTTATTGGTACTGTTTTTACAGCCATTTGAATGGAAAGCTGGAAGATGCAAAAATCAAACAACCATAGAGCAATTCACTGTGTACCAGATACTATGTTAGGTTTTGGGATTACAAAAATAACACAATTGGGCTTCCCTGGTGGCGCAGTGGTTGAGAGTCCGCTTGCTGATGCAGGGGACAAGGGTTCGTGCCCCGGTCAGGGAGAGGCCGCGGCGGTGAGAGGCCCGCGTACCGCAAAAAATAAAAAAATAAAAAAAACACAATTTATGCTCTCTGAAAGCTTACCATCTAGGAAAACTGGTTCTTACACTTGGAGCGGAAGAATCCCAGACGATGTTTGTTTAAAATGCAGTTTCTCAGGTTCTCACCCACCAAAAGTTTTGATTCATTGGGTAGGGGATGGAGGGCACAGGTAGTTACAATTTAAGTTAGCTTCCTTTTGATTGTGGTGCGGCTGATTCGCACTGAGAAACACTGTACCAATAGGACTATAGAGAAATGAAAGAAACGTTAGATTTAAGATGCCAGCACTTGTAGGAGAAGCACACACTGGGTCCAGTTTACGTAGAAATTTTGATCCTCAGCTCAAGAGCAGTAGATCTCTGACAACCTCATACCGGTGCTGGCACCATCAGGGGTCGGCGGGTGCCGAGAGGGGAGCAAGGGTGTCCCTCCGGGTCGGAAGGCCAACGGGAACGCAGGGTCTCCTCCTCAGTCCCCACTCACCACCGGAAGATCCACCCCCTTCCTCTGGTCCACGCCCCTCCGCCTTTGGCCCCGCCCCTCGGGGGGCCGGTCACCAACGACGCCGGGGCCGGAAGTGACGAAACCGGTGAGGCCTTTTGGGCGGGGCCTGGGCCGGGCCGCTCCAAAGGCCGCGATTTCACATCGGAAACAAAACAGCGGCTGCTCGGGAAGAAACCTTAGCTGCTAGAGGCCGGTGGTGGCGGCGAGGAAAGGGTAGGTGCCCGATGGGGAGCTGGGGAGAGAGAAACACACCTCTCATCCGGTGCCGACACGGGTGGCTGCGGGCAGGGACGGGCCCTTTGTCGTTGTCCGGGCCGGGGAGCCGGTGTCCTCGAGAATGGGGAGCGGGGTGCGGTCGGGCGGGCACCAGGGAACCCCGTGTGGAGAACGAGTAGGGGCGGCCCGTTTCTCGGGCTCCGGGCGCGGCGCGCGATCAGGTTGAAGAGAGGTTCCCCTTCGCAGCCTTGGTCCGGAAGTGCTGGTTTCCCGAAGACATCTCAGGGCGCAGGTGCCTTGGGCGGGGATTGACCGTCTTGCCTGGAGTGGAGCAGGAGAAAGAGGAAGCGCCTGGCGCTGGGTCTGGTTGAGCAACTGTTGAAACTCTGCGCCTTATGCCCTGAATGTGTCCTTGTCCAGGGGAAGCGAGTGGCACTCAGGGCTAAGTTCCTTCTGTCTCAGTTCGGGACGGAATACAACAGGATCTGCCTGATCGGGACTGTCACGAGGCATATACGTCCAGTGCTTTGCATGTATTTTAGATACTTGACGTTTTCATCCCGCTCAAATTCCTTTCAAATAAATATCTGCTTCTCTTGTAGGAGAGTAACTTAATAATTTTAAAAGCATTGCTTGCCTGCTTTAGACAAGATGAATAAAGTGTTCAAGGTTTACTATGTGAGATACGAATAGTATGCAAATTATGGCAGAGTACATTGTAAAAGTCATAGTATTCTCTGAAGTTTGAGGCAGGTAGAGATTACATCTGGTTAAGGGCATCTTGTTATTTACGTTATCTTTTACAATGGAAAGGTTTACACCCTCGGAGTTGAATTGAGGAGAGCATTATATCAGAGGGTGTACTAGGAAGAGGGGCCCTCTGGATGCTAAGAGTCCAGTGACCCAGTGTGCACATTTAATAACTGTTATGAAGGAGGATAAAAACAGGAAAGTAGATTGAAGCCTGTTGCATTTGGCTGATTTCAGTCACCTGCAAAAGCCAATTTCAGTTCTCCTTAACTCATTTGCAGGGTTCAGCCAACTTAAACCCCCTCCCACCTCCATTTAATAACAAGCCCTTAATAATGAAAAGGAGCCTATTTATTGAGTGGATGGATTCCCTCACCTCTACCCGCCTTCCCCAAGGTAAAGTAGATGATAGAAGCGGCATCGATCATCAGCTTTTCCATTCATCTACTCCTCGTCCTTGGGTAGATAGTTACCATAATTCTGGGCATACTTTCCTCTGAATGGATATGATCTAGTGCTGAATTTTAAGTTAATGGCTGCCCCTAGTCCTAGACTGCTGCGTGAATTTCCATTTGGGGAGAACTGGAGGATTGGAGTTGGTCTCTGAGAATCATTCTAGCAGGAAAGATATAACATTTGTCAGCAAGGCCAATGTGGTCCTCTTCTCTCTCAGATCCAGGTTGCCTCTGCTCCTGCTCTCCCACTACTGTTACCTCAGGTTGCAGGGAGAGACTTCTTTTGGATGTACTCTGAAAAACCTTTCAGAGCCCGCTAATACTGCCTCTCCTTCATGTGATAGATGCCAGGCAGATTTGGAAGGTGTTTTGAGCTTTGCTTTTCCTAAGTTTTGTGATAAGAACTTTGCTTTAGGTACGTGGGGGCTAGAATGGATAAGAGATTTGAGGTGACTTTTGCATAATCCGGGTGAGATGTAATGAAAATTTGACCTTTGGTGGTGGCAGAAGCTTAGAAAGAAGAATATCATTATGAAGAGGACATAACAGCCAATTGAGGCGCAAGGAGTAAAGTGTAAAGTTGACTAGGAGGCTTTAAGTTTAGAGAATGGGGGAGACGATTACAGAAATAAGGAAGTTAGAGGCAAAGAACTAGTCTAGAGAGGAAGATGATGAGGAAACAGTTTGGAAGTCTCACTTTTGAAGTGCCAGCAGTTAAATATCCCATGGACAGGCCTGGAGCTGTAAACATGGGTCACTTAACCAGACTTAGCAGTTGATGTTGGAGCAGTGGAGGAGATGCCTAAGGAAAGAGGGAGGACAAGGAAGCCCAGGCAGAGCCTTAGGAACACTTATAATGGGGGAGTGGAAGAGGATGAGGAACCAGCTGAGGGGAATGAGTGGTGGGAGGAGAACCTCCATAGTGCAGTGTCATAAAAACTGAGGAAGGGAGGGAAGCTTCAGGAAGGAAAAGGTTGTCAGGGATTTTCAGTATTAAGCCTGTTTGTAGGAGAGAAAACCTGAAGCTTTAGAGCAGTACTGTCCATTAGAAACATAATGTGAGCTACAAAGGTTAATTTTACATTTTCTAATGAGCAAAAATTTTTGAGATAGAAATAGGTAAAATTAACTTGAATGATATATTTTATATAACCCAATACATTTAAAATATTTTTATTTCAACATGAAATTAATGTAAAAACATACTTGTCTGTCTTCCCCTCTAGATAGTAAGCTCCTTAGGTGAACAGAAGCATCATCTGATTCACTGGCACCCCTGGTACCTATCACAGTGTATGGTTATGTAGAAGAAACCCAATAAGTGTTTGTTGATTAAAGGATATTAATATTTGGTTTTCACAATGCCTTGTACAGTTCCTTAAGTTGATCTAAAGCAAATGAGAGAATGCAAGTATTGCTGAGTATAGTCAATGATTTACGAATTAATTAAGTGTGAATAGTCATTTTCTTCATTAAAGATTAGTTGTGTTCTACCCATTTCCACAACAAATTTGATACAATGACTCAGGGTAATTATATCTTCCATGTAGAAATTAAATTTGGGGGGGAAAAGAATCTATAATAATACAGAACCATGATCCCATATCCACAATTCTCAAATCCAAAAGCTCCTGAAAAAAGTGAAAGGATAAGCAACACTCTTTGGGTTTCACTGTCTCCCATCACCCTCAGATGGGACCATCTAGTTGCAGGAAAACAGGCTCAGGGCTCACACTGATTCTGCATTATGGTCAGTTGTATAATTATTTCATTATATAGAAATAAAGTGCACAATAAATGTAATGCGCTTGAACCATCTTGAAACCATCCCCCCGCCCCCGGTCCTTGGAAAAGTTGTCTTCCACGAAACCGGTCCCTGGTGCCAAAAAGGTTGTGGACCGCTGCCTTAGAGCATTAGCTCTCGGTCTGCTTAAAGGGGACAGCTAAGACAATTCTGCTTTGCTTGTCTTGTTCTGGGGCCCAGACTGAAGGGGCAGTGGCTACCCAAAGTAAGTTCTTCACAAGGGAACAGCAGAAGTACAGAAGGCAAGGCCACCTGCACAAGCACAGTTTAACTGTCTGTGCCACATCTGCCAAAATCCCATCGACCAAAGCAAGTCATAAGATTGTGCCCAAAGGCCTGGAGTGGGTAGTAGACTGCACCTACCTTGAGGCCAAAGCAAGTCACAGAGCCAAGCGCAACATCACTGGAGAGAAGTATTCCTCCCTTGGGGATGCTGGGGGAGGGAGTGAATATTTCCTGAATAATAATCTAATCTACCACAGATGGTTCACAGAAGTAGAGTGGGAAGGAAGGAGGGGGAAAAAATCACCAAATAGGATGTATCACTATCCTTGCTCTTTTTAGAGCCTACCACTTTCACAAAGCCTCTTGTAGGGCTGGGGAAATTATTTGCTCCTGGCCTCTTAAAATTCTGAGGGTCTTTCTAGGCTGTATTCCTGAAGTTTTAAATTAATTTCAAGTTATTTTTATTTATTTTAATTTGTTACCTTGGATGGGCTTCCCTGGCAGTCCAATGGTTAAGACTCCGCACTTCCAGTGCAGGGGGCACAGGTTCAATCCCTGATCAGGGAACTAAGATCCCACATGCCGCGTGGCATGACCAAAAGAAAAAAAAAATTGCTACCTTGGGATGTAGTGAGAGACAGAAATGTACTTTTCTGTTGGTGTTTCCTTAAACGGAATTTTTAATAAGCTCCTTTTTGGGATTTTAAACACTGCTCCTGTGATACTTTTCGAAGTGCTGATGGATAGGTTTTCTGGCTAGACAGACTTTTCTGTTCAGCACATCTGAACTTCGAGATTATTTGTATTCTCTTGGAGCTTTTTTTTAGTCTTTGTATATAATAAAAAGAAATTGTAGTTGCCCATCAGAGAAGGATTTTTTTTTCCTTTTGTCTGATTGAGCAAGTGTCTTGAGAAAAAAGGAATGGATGGCAGTGAATTCGAGTGTTGTGCTGTATCAGTCTCAGAAAATCTTTAGCAGTTGGCCAGAGAGAGAAAACACCAAAATCTACTTACATTCCTACTCCCACTCCCTATGCAATCCAGGTCACATGAAAGATCCTCACTTCCCAACAACTATCTTTTCTTGCTCTCAGGGCACTGTTAAGAATGTTACAAAGTCCACTGGTGTCTTTTGCCACGCTGCGGGAACAGTGGGTCCAGGAACAGTGGGTCGTTGGCTTTCTCCGTGCAGTCACTCCGTGCAGTCATCAATTGTTTTCAGCTGTTACTGGACCAGAATCAAATCCAGCTTTGCCTGCCCCTTTCTTTGTACCAACAATGATTGTCTGTTCACCAGACCTGACTGAAGACCTAGCTAACCCTGTTGCCAACCTTTGCTTCCTACTAAGCTCCATGTAAAGAGCAGCTCTTCCAGGGAGCGTCACCCTGCAGCATTGTGTAGTGGAGGCATGAGCTTTCTCCTGTTGAACTGGCAAACACCTGGGCTGGGCATCAGAAGATCTGGGTTCTGGAACTGGTGTTACTTGCCTCATAATTGTACACTGACAAATTCTTTCACCTTGCCTGAGCCTTAGTGTTTTACATGTAAATACAGATGTGTCTTTTAAATACAGTCGTCCCTTGTGGTTGAGGGGGTGGGGGTGGAGGAGAAGTGGTTTCAGGACTCCCACCACCCCCCACCTCCATGGGCACCAAAATCCTCAGATGCTCAAGTCCCTTATATAAAATGGCATAGTATTTGCATGTAGTCTACACACATCCTCCTGTATACTTTAAATCATCTCTAGATTACTTATAATACCTAATACAATGAAATGGTATGTATATAGTTGTAAATACAATGTAAATACTATTGTAATTATTTGCTGACACAAGCAAATTAGGTTTTACTTAATTTTGGAATTTTTTTCAAATATTTTTGATCTGCAGTTGGTTCAGTCTGGGTCGACTGTAGTATTGGAATATGTTAAAGTGACTACTGTTTTATAGATGATTCTTACAAGATTCGTCTGAGAAAGCTCCAATATGATAATCAGTTTGTGTGATTTCTTTTAATAGTTGGACAGATCCTATAAGCATAAGATTAATAATGGGAACCACTTAAATTAAAATGACCAAATTCTCATTATAGCTTATCTTTAAAAAAAAAAAAAAGAAGTACCAGGACTGTTATATTGAGAATGCTTTTGAAACTAGTTTTTTTTCTTTAATAAATTTATTTTATTTTATTTATTTTATTTTTGACTGTGTTGTGTCTTCATTGCTGCACACGGGCTTTTCTCTGGTTGTGGCGAGCGGGGGCTACTCTTCGTTGCCATGTGCAGGCTTCTCATTGCGATGGCTTCTCTTGTTGTAGAGCACGGGCTACAGTAGTTGTGGTGCCCAGGCTCAGTAGTTGTGGCTCGCGGGCTCTAGAGCACAGGCTCAGTAGCTGTGGCGCATGGGCTTAGTTGCTCGGCGGCATGTGGGATCATCCTAGACCAAGGCTCGAACCCGTGTCCCCTGAATTGGCAGGTGGATTCCCAACCACTGTGCCACCAGGAAAGCCCTGGCACTAGTTTTTAATTTCTAGTTAGACCAGTTATTGAAGTTTAAGATCTCATTTACTACTTTTTTTTTTTAAGATCTCATTTATGTCAAAGCAATAGTTTTACTAGTAATAAAAATCAGCTCAGTGTGTCTTAATGCTCACTGTTATAAACTCCTAGATGGCAGGGATGAAATTTTATATAGAGGCAAAGTAGTGTAATACGTGAACCTTTGCTTTGCTCCTTTGCTTACTGAATGTGACTTTGGGCACGTTCATGAACTTCTGTGTGCCACGTTGTTTTCATCTGTAAAATGGGTAAAGTGAACATAATTAATTAAATCCTCTCAGTGTCTGTCTTTGAGTTTTGATGTAAGTAGACAGCCAGTAAACTCCTGTTTAGTGAATGAACAATCACTTTTCTTCTGCTCATATTGTACCTGTAAATGTACTACACTTTATTTACTTTTTATTTATTTTTGCCTGCAGCGCCTTTTCTTGCCTTTTGCTTGTTTCATTTGGCTAACACTGTCTTGCTTACTTGGTTTTGTTTCTGAGGGATTGTATGAGAATATCAGTGACAGATTTCTAAGGGTTTTTTTGTAATAGAGCTGTACTTTAAATGACGTGGTATAGTCTTCAGAGCAGCCAGTGGAGGTAACCAGTTACAACTTTTTCTGTTTGCCATCCTGTGGCATTTCTGCATTAGCTGAGGTAGTAGGTGCTGTACTAAATGTTTTTGTGAAAAAGAAGGGAATAATATGTGCTGTGTTGCTGATCATTAATGCTACATTAATGTTAAATTTTCAATTAGATAGTCAACTTTTAAAAATATAGAAGCATAGGTCAGGACATTTACTTTCAATACTTTGAAAATATAACTGTTCTATTGGAATCCACCTCCCTTTTGGGTAAGCTAACATACATATTGCCAAACCCTAAATATAGGTTTACACCCACAAAAATCTATTTGACTTTTTTAATTGAAGTATATAGGAATGTGCACAGATCGTAGGTGTACAGCTCAGTGAATTTTCACAGACTGAAACCCCTGTGTAACTAACACCCAGATCAAGAAACAAAGCATTACCAATACCCCCAGAAGCTTCTTGTGTACCCCCTTCCAGTGATTAACCCCCATAAAAGTAACTATTGAATCTATTCTTAATTTTAATTCATTTTATTTTTAAAACAAATTAATATTATATATTTAAAACAGAATTGCATAAGTACATCATGTTTAGTTAATATTAATTAGCAATCCTCTGATCTCATACCAGCTAACTATGGGCTGAAGTTGGAGGGGAGGAGAAAGGTAGGCACAGTATTTATTTATTTTATTATTATTATTTTTTAAATATTTATTTATTTATTTGGTTGTGCTGGGTCTTAGTTGCAGCAGGCGGGCTCCTTAGTTGTGGCTGATGGGCTCCTTAGTTGTGGCTCACCCGGCTCTTTAGTTGTGGCATGCGAACTCTTAGCTGCAGCATGCATGTGGGATCTAGTTCCCTGACCAGGGATCAAACATGGGCCCCCCGTGGAGCGCGGAGTCTTAACCACTGTGTTACCAGGGAAGTCCCAGGCACGGTATTTAAAAGCATGTAGGATAGGGACTTCTCTCGCGGCCTGGTGGTTAAGACTCTGCGCTTCCACCTCAGGGAGCGGGAGTTTGATCCCTGGTGGAGCAATTAAGATCCTGCATGCCGCATGGCGTGGCCAAAAAAAAAAAAAAGCATGTAGGATAAAAGGGAAAGCATACCTTGATTAAGAATTTGTCATGATTTGAATGATCCACATATAGGTCATTAAAGGTTAATTGGAAGTCAATACCTTTACTAGAGGAAAAAGTTGCTTTATGTGTTTTTGATGAAAAAATCATTAGAATAAGAAAGTAGAATATTTAGAGTGTAGAAGTTCCTGAAGTTAAAAGTAAAAATGAAACAAGACATTAACAAAATGCTTTCATGTAAATATGTACATGGTAATGTTTTGGATACTATAAGTGAATTAGAATACTGCTTAGGTATGCAAACAGATTTTTTTCCTTCTATATTTCTGAAGACTTTCAATGAAAAGCATAGTTGAAGTCATAAGGAATCGGCTGATGGAAATTCAGGTAGACAGGCAAATGAGAATGTGGCCCCCAGGAGGCTGAAGTGTGGGAGACAGAATGATGTGTGTAAGCAAGGCTGTGCCAGGATGCAGAGTAGAGGCTGGGAGTTAGGAGTCTGCGATTTTGGTCCTGGTCTGCCCAGTTGTGTGCTTTTAAGCAAGTCACTCAACTTGGGTGCCCTTTTGCTTTTGTAAAATAGATATGTTACCTGTTTACCCTGTCTTGGGTCATTGTGGTAAAGAAAAAAAATGAGATGATAAAAAGAAATTTTGCAAAATTAAAAGCACTAGACAAATAATTTTATGGTGATGTAAATTAGGTTGGATTGGAAGAGGGATGTTGATGAGAACATTCTTTAAGATCATTTAGCTCCCTTTGCTCTAGATCTGAAATCATTAGATATCATTCTGCTTGAAAATATTTGGTTTCTCAAGTAGATCTACTCCTTACCAAGAGGTATCTTGAGCTGACAAAAGTTTGTCAGTTGAGGGTCCTGGCAAATTAATACATTACTGGTTTACAAATTAGTCTTATAAGTATTTAATTGGTGTGAATGGATTTACTAGGATTTGACCAACTCTGGGTAACCCAGTAAAATTCTATTTCAGACCTAATCCAGGAGCCTGCAAGTGACAGCAGCCTGTGAGGTCCTTAGAAAGCTTGGCCTGGAGGATAACACATGAAAGAAAGGTTTGTTTTTGGTGAAAGTAACTTATGAAAGTGTTTCAAAATAAAAGTATAACTGTAATGCACAAAAGACTGTTTTCTTTTTCCCTTTTCAGAACCCCAAGAGGCTCTGTTTTCTGTGAAAAAGTATTTCTATACAGTTGCTCCAATGACAGAGTTACCTGCACCCTTGTCCTACTTCCAGAATGCACAGATGTCCGAGGACAACCACCTGAGCAATACTGTACGTAGCCAGGTACAGTGTCAACCTCTACAACTGCCCTTTCAGACTGTGGATTCAGTGACCACCCTCCCTCGCCTCCAGGAGAGGCTCAGGGGGCTGAGCAGGCTTTCTCTACTTTATCAAATTTACATATTTGCTGAACTTCAAATAAGGGAAAGCATTGTACCATTTGGTGCAGGGGACACAAGGCTGTGTGAGACTTGGGTGTTGATACAGTTCCTTCCTGGCTCAGGCATCACCTCCTCCTCTGAGGCCTTTTCCAACTTCCCCAGCTATTTATTATTTTACCTAGCTTGCTCTTATTCTTCTATGAGCTGAGTACATTTTATTTACTTTTAGTTTTTCAGTGCCTAGCCTGGTTCTTTTATTTTTTTTCTTTCTTAATTTTTTTTCTTTTTTAATATATTTTTGGCTGTGTTGGGTCTTCCTTGCTGCATGCAGGCTTTCTCTAGTTGTGGCGAGCGGGGGCTACTCTTCGTGCAGTGCACAGGCTTCTTATTGCGGTGGCTTCTCTTGTTGCGGAACACAGGCTCGAGGTGTCTGGGCTTCAGTAGTTGCAGCACGCGGGCTCAGTAGTTGCAGCACACGGGCTCTGGAGCACAGACTCAGTAGTTATGGATCGCAGGCTCTAAGGCGCACGGGCTTCAATAGTTGTAGTGTGTGGGCTCTAGAGCACAGGCTCAGTAGTTGTAGTGCACGGGCTTAGTTGCTTCGCAGCATGTGGAATCTTCCTGGATCAGGGCTTGCACCCGTGTGCCCTGCATTGGCAGGTGGATTCTTAACCACTGTGCCACCAGGGAAGACCCTAGCCTGGTTCTTGACAGTGCTCAGTAAATGCTCATTGACTGAATGATGAATGCAGGGCTAAGGGTAGAAGTCCTAGGATAGGTCAAAGGAGAGAATCAGGAAAGGGGTGTAGTCAGTGACATGGGACACAGACACTTCACTGGCTATACACACAGACCAGAGCTGCCTGCCACTCTGTTAGCTAACCATTACAGGTTGAAGGCAGTCCACAGATGGCTTGTGAGATGACTGGGGCATCAGCCGCATTTTTAGAGGTGGAGACAGAATGGGGAAAGCCACAAGGCCAACTGTAAGCTATGCTGGATGCAGGGGATGGGGGGCAGAGGGCAGAGTTTCCTCTATTAGAACCAGAGGGCAGAACCAGTGATAGAAGGAAACAGTTTCTGGATCAGTAAAAAGAAATTTCCTCACAAGTACTTTACGTCTGAAAGAGCGTAGGCTGCCTTGTGGGCTAGTGTGTGCATGTCACTAAAAGCAGTTACGGAGGCTGGAAGACTACCAGCCAGATCTGCAGAGGGTTAGTTCGTGGAATGAGCCGTGAACTAGAGCACTAGGTGGCCTGGAAGTTCCCTTCACACTCCAAAGATTTAGGATTCCAATTCAGGGTCAAAACGTGGGAAGAGGGCTTCACAAAGTAAACTTTGATGGGTGCGTAGGATTAGAATAGAGCAAATTGGGAAGTCATTACTGAGAGAAGAAATAACACTAGTGGAGGAAGAATTTTCCTACCATATCAATTGACAGGGGACTCTATCTGGAGATACGTCAGCAGAGGCAGAGGACACTGTATTGCTAGAGCATTTTTAAACAAGTGAAATCAAGTTAAAATGAATTTCAAGGGACGCCCTGAAAGAGAACACCTGAGGGGTTGGGGGAGGGAAGAGGGGCTGTCGCGTCTGGTGCCTGGGCGGGTGTTTAACAAGCAGTGGTACGAAGGACTGATTTTTCTGACAGCACTCCTGCTCCTCTGCTGTGTGTCAGCAGCTTGACTTACTCCTTTTTGCTGTTCCCCAGGAATGACCTTTTGAAAAGATAGGCTGGGCAGGATTATAAAGTTCTTGGGGTACAGGCTGTGAAAGTTTGGATGCTACAGACTTTGTACTCATTTTCAAACTGTTACTTCAGAGGAGAGAGGGGAAAAGTGGGAACAGTTGACGTAGGTCTCTGGGTGCCCCTTCCTTAACCAGAGCATCTCCTATTTTATCTGTTGTACATATTGATCTTCTGTGGATCCCTTTGAACAAAAGATTCCACAGCTAAGAAGTTAAATGTCACTCATCTGCCCCAAACCCTCCAAAGACATCTCATCTCAGAATAAAATCTAGTCTCTGAGGTTTAAACTGTCCCCTCCCCCACCCTCTGTTGTCTCTCACCATCTTCCCCCTCCCTCACTGCTTCCTCTGGGCCCTGGATTCTCCTCCCACTCTTCTCCCTGGCTCTCTTCAGTTCCTTCAGGCCACCTCCTGAGTCACCTTATCAGTGAGGCCATGCCTTCCTTCCCTGCCACCCGGCACTCCCTGTACCCTTCCTTGGCTTTACTTGTGCGTAGCACTTACCAGTGTTCCTAACATACTGTGTAGTTAGATATGATTTGCTTACCTGCTTCCCTCCAAGAACAGTGCTTGGCACATAGGAAGCTCTCCACTGTTGTAATATTGTTTATATCCCTCACACTCAGGTTTTGTGGGGCTTTCCTGGTATTTTTTACTGCCTTTTTTTTTTTTTTTTAACACCTCAGTGACTGATAAATTGAAAAAAGGGTAGCTCTAGAGGAGGTACAAATGATGTAGGATTGTTATTGATAATTACATGTGTTCATGGTCTAATTTTAGCAAGTCTTAGCAAGTCGTGTTCTCAGTGGTACCTTCCAGATCTATGAGGGCACCATTGTCTAGAAAATCAGGCCTAATTTATTTGTTTACTTTTGCCTCTGCTGTTGATAATGTGATGTTAATTGAGTTTATCTTTTATCTCCTTAAAAATATCTTCTATAGCT
Organism: Grampus griseus; assembly: GCF_964374135.1. NCBI lineage: Eukaryota > Metazoa > Chordata > Mammalia > Artiodactyla > Delphinidae > Grampus > Grampus griseus. The sequence goes on along the minus strand of NC_139018.1, from coordinate 29,262,855 downwards.
TATGAAGATCTTATGCATGCATTCTTATATTTTCCAGTTACCACAAGATAGGTATTATTGCCATTTTACAGTTAAAATGCTTGTCCAAGACCACATAGAAAGTTAAATAACAGACCTGGAACTTAAAACTGTGCTTTCTAATCCCAAACTCGCTCCAGTATTTCTTCTGTTCTTCCAATGGTCTCATACCCCAGAAAAGTGTTGTAATACTGAAAAGAGATATTGTATGAAAAAATGCTGGGGAAGAAAAATACGAAGTCTATTCATTTTGCACTAACGTACTTTAAAAAACCCCAAAGAACGAGGAAAAGAATCTCATTGTTACGTTTTTTAGCTATAAAGAAGCCATTGTTTAAGTATATGCTCTGGTTGGTTATGAAAAAATGGGGGTAGGTCCAGATTTAAATTGGACATAGAAGACTGTTTTTGCAGATTAATTGAAAGCAGCTCTTTTATTTCTGCTGTTGGATAGTGGAGTTGTTAAATACAAGTACCCGAAGACAAGCCTCTAAAGGCACAAAAAGTCCTTATCAGGCTTATTTCTTCTTTATTTGCTCAGGACTAGTTTAGAGGAATTAAAAGGAAATTGACAGATGTGGAAAGTGTGAATCTTTCCACACTACTCAGGAGAGGAAGCTCATGTTGAATGTCTTCAGTGTGTTGGACTCTGTGCTAGGTGCTGTGACAAACATTATTTAGTTTTAGGGCCTGGCATTTTGGGGATGTTTATCATAAATGAGCAGATTTTCCTTTTTCCTCTGTCTTCTCCTCCTTTGAATAGCTACTCTAGTGAAGTGCTTATCTGTATGACTCTATATTCTAGAGTACTCAAACATGCTATTTTGCAGTAGATATTACAAAAAGAAAATTCATTTAAAAATATTTTTGAAACCAGAAGGAGAGTGAATATCTTCCCTACAGACTAGGTAAAGATCAGTGTAAAGAAGTGGAGCCTCTGTTCCTTTCCTCTACTCAGTACCTCCCTCCAAAGTCAGGAGCATCCCAAGTCTTGAATTCATATCATGGGGCAGTGCTTTGAGTTTGGGAAAGAAGTGAGAGGTTAACTGGGTATTCAGAATTGTCCAAGAACACTGATGAATTGGCATTTAGGGCTTGTGGCTGAATGAGCTGTAAACAGGTTCCTCAGAAGGAAGAACTAAGTTTGATCCACTTGTAATTTGAAGTAGCTATGTGTAAGTTTGGTTTAATTCAGCTAATTTCTTAGTACCTCATTTTTCCCATCTGTAAAATTAGCTGATTTGCTAAATAAATTCTCTTCCAGAAGCTTTGTTGTGACCAGAAGTTAGGGTGGCCGGCTGCCCCAGTGTGCCTGAGACTGAGAGGTTCCTGGAAGGCAAGACTTTCAGTTTTAAAACTGGGGCAGTCCTGAGAAAATAGGATCAAGTTGGTTACCCTGTAAGAAGTATAATGAAATTGAAACCATTTTGGATCTGATTAACCAAATCGTACTCAATTAGATGACTTTCCTTGTGTAACTTCAAGTATTGTTACATGGTATATTGTTAGTGTTAAGTAGAAGATAACATTTAAAGCATTTTTCTCTTTCCAAAGGTCAAATGTTGCCGGTGGCTTTATTCTTCAACCCTTAGCAGATACAGTCAGGGCAGCCTTAGCCCAGAAAATAGGTTTTCCTTTTGTAGGCTGCTATAGATAATCTCATTCACAGTGAAGGGATTTGAAGTTTATGAGATTAGTCAGAGAGCTGAAAAATAGTGGGCTTCTTTTAATCCGAATATTTATTTCTTAACTTTTTATTACATAATATTTTAAGCATATAGAGAAAATATGGCAAATAATATAATGAGCACCCATGTACCTGGCACCCAACTTTATTAAACTTTAACATATTGTCTTTTTTTTTAATTGCATCATTTTGTTGTTGAGGTAAAATTTATAAATAATGAAATATGTAGATCTGAAATGTATAATTCAATGGATTTTTAAAAATACGTATACCTGTATAACCAATATGACAATCGAGTTATAAAACATTTACATTACCTCAGAAAGTACTTTTGTGCCCCATTATAGTCAGTTCCTACCCACCATAGACAATCATCATTTTGATTTCTTCCTTTTTTTTTTCTTTTTTAACTTTTATTTTATATTGGAGTATAGTTGATTAACACTGTTGTGTTAGTTTCAGGTGTATGGCAAAGTGATTCAGTTATGCATATACATGTATTTCTTCTTTTTCAAATTCTTTTCCCATTTAGGTTATTACAAAATACTGAGCAGAGTTCCCCGTGCTATACAGTTATATATATAGCACAGGAAACTCTACTGTATAGCATATTGTCTTACTTGCTGTGTGTACTTTTTTTTTACTAAGTTTTTTCTGTTCCTGTTATATATTGATTGTACACTAAATGAAATCGTAACCAAACAAGACAAAATTTTGCATTTAATTTGGAAAGATAGTCTAGTTATACAAAAGAAATTACAGATAAAATTGAAGCACCTCTCCCACATTCCCCTTCTTCTCCCAGGATAGTAGTTACTATCCTGAATTTGGAGTTTGTCATGCTTACTATAAATATTTATGAACATAAACAATATTGAATATTATATAATATTACTTTGCATGTTTTAAAACTTTATATAGAGTGTGTGTGTGTAAAAGTTGTAGAAGAAAGTTCCCACTTTCTTTTTTAATTAATTTATTTTTGGCTATGTTGGGTCTTCGTTGCTGCACGTGGGCTTTCTCTAGTTGTGGCGAGCAGGGGCTACTCTTCATTGCGGTGCGCTGACTTCTCGTTTTGGTGGCTTCTCTTCTTGTGGAGCACGGGCTGTAGACGTGCAGGCTTCAGTAGTTGTGGCACACGGGCTCAGTAGCTGTGGCTCACGGGCTCTAGAGCACAGGCTCAGCAGTTGTGGTGCACGGGCTTAGTTGCTCCGTGGCATGTGGGATCTTCCCAGACCAGGGGTTGAACCTGTGTCCCCTGCATTGGCAGGCAGATTCTTAACCACTGTGCCACCAGGGAAGCCCTTCCCACATTTTTGAAATTTGTATATGTAGGTGTATGCTGCAGAAGACACATGTTTTGGGAATTTATATATAGGTGCATGTATCTCTAGTTCATTCATTTTATTTTGTGAATATATTAAAATCTATTCTATTTATAAATATTTGGTAGTTTCCAATTTTCACAGTAACCAACAGTGTTACAGTGACATTCTAATTCATGAATCCTTCTGCACATGTGTGAGTTTCTCAAGGATCATTGCTGCGATTGGGTATAATGATCTTAAACTATATTTGAGATTGCCAGTATGCTCTCCAAAGTGGTTACACATCAAGAGTGTATGGCTGTTTGCATTCTTTTACATCCTTGCCAGTTCTTTTTTTTTTTTTTTTTTTTTTTTGCGTTACTTGGGCCCCTCACTGCTGCGGCCCCTCGCGTCGGAGCACAGGCTCAGCGGCCCTGGCTCACGGGCCCAGCCCCTCCGCGGCATGCGGGATCCTCCCGGACCGGGGCACAAACCCGTGTCCCCCGCATCGGCAGGCGGACCTTCAACCACTGCGCCACCAGGGAAGTCCATCCTTGCCAGTTCTTGATATTGTCTGACTTATTATGTGTCGGTTGGATGGGTTTTTTTTTTAAATAAATTTATTTATGTGTTTATTTAATTTTGGCTGCGTTGGGTCTTCGTTGCTGCATGTGGGCTTTCTCTAGTTGCAGAGAGTGGGGGCTACTCTTTGTTGAGGTGCGCAGCTTATTGCGGTGGCTTCTCGTTGCAGAGCATGGGCTCTAGGCATGCAGGCTTCAGTAGTTGTGGCACGTGGGCTCAGTAGTTGTAGCTCATAGGCTCTAGAGTGCAGGCTCAGTAGTTGTGGTACACGGGTTTAGCTGTTCCACGGCACGTGGGATCTTCCCGGACCAGGGCTCGAACCAGTGTCCCCTGCATTGGCAGGTGGATTCTTAACCACTGCGCCACTAGGGAAGCCCGGTTGGATGGGTTTGAAATATTATCTTATGTTATTTTAATTGTATTTCCCAAATTTCTAATAAAGTTGAGCTTTTTTTTTTATTGGCCATTTGCATTTCTTCTTTTGTGAATTGCCTGTTCATGATCTTTATCCATTTTTCAATTGGTTATTTGTCTTTTTCTTACTGATTTTGTAGAAGTATATTTTTGGAGGGAGGAGGGATGCTAATCTCATGTTAGCTATATGCTTTTCAAATATTTTCTCCCATCTGTGGCTTCAGTGTGTTGATGGTGCCTAGTTTAAATGTTTTAAGTAGGTGAATTATCCTTTCCTTTTAAAAACGAAAATTATTTGGTTTTTTTTCAATTAAAAATAGATTAAGAAAGATATTCAACGCCCTGAATACAAAAAATACTTTTCCATATCCTATAAAGACAGACTGAACTGAAGTAAACTATACTGGAAACTGCTGTGTAGTCCAGCTAATGTTCAACTGTTCCAGTTATTGTTTTACACCCCTACCAGAAAAGTCTGACAAGGAAAAGATGGGTGATTTTGGTGATTTTCCCCTTTTATTTTTTCCACATGTTCTATAATATAGTTATCTCATAATTTAAAAAGAAAGGTATTTTTAAAGGGGAAATTTTCTGAATGTAAAGAAAGGTCACAAAAGGACAATATGCTATCTGGGGAATGTCTGTGGAAAGGGGAGAAGCATTCAAGGTGTCCATGATGACTGACTAACAGTAGTGGGAGAATTAGAGCAGCTGATGTAAAAGAAACTAAAAAAGCATGATAGCCTGGGGTCTTGGTAATTGGAGTTTATATTATGCCCTTGATAAAAGCTTCAGTTGTGTTTGTCAGTCTCCATTTTAAAAGACTGAAATGTTTACAGTGCACTATAGAAACTTTTCATTAAAAATATTGAGTTTTTGGACTTATACCTTAAGCAGGCTTTCATTTTCTAGAAAACTAGCTCATATAAAAATCTTAATTCCTGCTAATAACAGATGAGAGGAGTTACGTCGTTTTCACCTTTTCACTTTTTAGAATTTTTTACTTTTTTATGGTTGTTGACCCCATCTAGGCTGTAAAATCCCAAAAGGCAGAACTTCATTCGTGTTTCTCTGCTGACTTTAGAGTTTATTGATCACCCAGTATCTCTAAACCAGTTCAATACAAATATCCCTGCAAAAGAACAAAGCGGCTTTTGTTTTTTTCTCACATTAGCAAGAGAAAATTCAAAATTTTCTATCTGCAAATAGAAGTCTGAAGTGAATCTTCTCAGTTGCTTAAGGACTTCATCTTTCATGTGAGAGGGTGCTCTGGGCTCCCTGTGCTCTGGACACACTTCCTTAGCCATCTCATATCACTGCTGTTGCCACCGTGTCATTATCTGCACTGCTGTCACCATGTAGGGCAGAGCTCCAGTTTTTATGTAGAACAGCTGTCAAACATTGGCATGTCACAAGAACCAAGTGGAGAATCCATTTTATTTATTTCTCCCTCAAGAGTGCGTGTCCTGATTCCTTAAGATGGCATTCAACCAAAAATTTTACTACTTTCCATTAGTTTACCCACCACCTCTAACTAGAAGCTAGCATGGACTTCATGTTTGTTTTTGCCGTTGGTTGGCTATGTCTATAGGGACTGGAGACTGGAAGGTCGACTGACTAATGACAACTATTTCTGAGAAAGGGCAAAGCTTATAAGTTGTAAAATAATGGAAGTTCTTTGTTTTCTAAATGTATTTTGCAGGTAAGATATTAAAGTAGCTCTAAGAAGAACATTATTTGGGCCTTTTTCTATAGTTTGTGATCTGTCATCATCCTTTGGTTTACTTTTACTATACCTATTAATTTGTAAAGTTTTATTTTCTGGTGCAAAATTTTGATGGGTAGAGTTCATGTTTTGATTTGATGTAGATTTACAACTTTTATGTGGATTAGCTGAGACCTTTTTGCTTTTCTAATATACAAAGAAGTGATTTTTTTGAAATAAGTCTAAAATTCATTTATATTGTTAATTAAGCCTTATAAAATGTATGTTACAGCAGTGACTTTCAAACCTTAGTGTGCATTGGAATCCCTGGGAGAATTGTTAGTACGAATTCTCTGGCCCCAAATCCAGAATTCCTGATTTTGTAGGCCTGGGATGGGGCCAGAGAATTTGCATTTCTGATCAATTCCCAGATCATGCCAATGCTTCTGGTCCAGGGGCCATAATTTGAGAACCACTATATTTGAATAAAGAATTAAAGGGAAAGTGACATTAGAGAAAAACAATTAGATTTATAAATTGAATACTCAGTGTTTTAATTCATATTAGTTTATTCTGACCCAAATTTTCTAGTCCTTAAGGAAATAAATGTCAACAGCCTTTTTGATTTAGAATAGAAAAAAATCAGTCATTTGCTAACTAAAAAAGAAGCCTTAAAGTAGTAATCCATTGAAAGGTCAGTAATAATTCTCTATGTAAAGCAATTGCTGAAGAAGACATGTAAATCGTTACCTTCAGCTGCTAAATTTACAACATTAAAATGTGTCTGGTCTTTATAAAAGAAGGTCATCTGCAGTATCTTTTCTGAATTCAAAATATTAAATGCAGAGAACTTTATTAAGTTACTAGCAAATCATAAACTGGCAGAACTAACCCCCTCATTTTCTAGATGATAGTGGGTCACTTTTTTAAAGTGTGAGAAATCCTATAAAATTAAACAGAATGCAAACTATAAGCTGTTGAAAGTGGTGATTAAGTACTTGGGACCTCGAGGAGAAAAAAAATAAATGAAAGGAGTGATCTAAATTTAAGCTGAATCGGGTCCACGGGCTCAATCAGCCTTTGGATGATGATGTTACTGTACTGTTTATGGTAATGAATTTGTTTTCCCATTTATGCTGAAATGAAATAAGGAGAAAGAAGAACGTAAAATCTTGGTGACCTCCAGAGGAACATGCTTGTTTTTGCATGAGAGTAAAGTTAGAAATCCTTGGCACAGATCTTCATAGTTTGTTAAAAAAAAAAAACCAACTCTAGGTTCAAGCCTAACACAACAGCACCATAAATGTTAAATATTATCTCTCACCAGTTATATCAACTGTTCAGGGAAATGACAGCCTTCCTTGATGGCAGAGTGATGGTTAAAGCTCTAACTCTGGGCAATCACAAAGCTTGGACAGGTGCTGGATGGAATTCTGCTTGCTGTTGGAAACATATTGCGTATGATTAATAAATATTTTCAAGTTTCCACATAACTTGCCAGTTCTTCAGTTAAGCTCCTCTTCTAGTTTTTCCTACAGTGCAGGGCTTAGGAGCCTCACAGTTCTATTTGTGGAAATCCAAACAATATGTATAAAGTCTTATAAGATTCATAGTTTTTCTTATAAATAAATATCCATCTTTAAGTAAATAATATGCAGATATATTTATATCAACATAATGGAATACAGTGTTAATTTTTACATGGGACTTATTACATGGGAATGTATACATGAAATAATATTCGATGAAAAAAGTAGGATGCAATATTCGTGAATGTTCACTGTAGCTATGTACCTATGTGTGTATGTTGAAAAACTAGAATTTGAGATGTAAAAATGAGTTGTTTTCCTTATAAAATCATCTAAGTTCATATTCAGCAATACAAAATTATAAAATGAAGTGTGGCAAAACTGCCATGAACAAAGTCAAAAAACAAACTGGGCAAAGGCTTATAATGCCTAATGACAGATATATCTTAATATACGAAGAATTCTTATGAAGCCAAAAGGGACATAAACAACTCAGAAACAATATTACCAAAGGATACGAGCAATATATGTATATGGAGGAGGAAGAAGAAATATACATGGTAATAAATATATGAAAAGACTAGTTGATCAACCTTACTAGTAATGAGACATAGAAATGAAAACCTTTCATTTTTCACCTATCAGTGAGCAAGGCTTGATCCCCATTGCTACTAAAAGTGTGGGGAAATAGGCATTCTCATTTGATGTTCACGGGAGTTAAATTTGTGTTTATTTGGAGGCAAGTTTTCAAGTGAGTCCACTACATATACATGCCTTTTGGAGATAATTTGGCAATTGAATCTAAAAAGGCATAGACCGTGTGACCTGGCATTTCCACTTCTAGAAACTTGTCCTATAAAAACATTTCCATAAGAGTGCCAGGAAATATAGACAAGAATATTTATTGAAACATCATTTGTAACAGTGAGAATTTGGAGATAACCTCAGGCTTTTCTTATGGTTTACCCAGTCAGTAGTATAAGGTAATGGCGAATAGTAGGATCTTTTGGCTAAACTGTCCAAATTAGAATCTCTGCTCTAGAACTTCTTAGCTCTGGGATCTTTGGCACACTATCTGATCTCTCTGAGCGTCGATTTCTTTATCTGTTAATGAAGTTTAGAATATTAATAAACTCAGAGTTTTATTAGGATTAAATGAGACAACTCATCTGAAGTGCTTAGAGTGTCTTGCACATACATAGTCAATAAATGTTAGCAATTATTATCATAATTGTCATTATTACTGTGCCATTACTGTAGTGTTTAAGTTGAGGTATATTTACAAGTGTTGATATAGAAAGGTATCTGACATATCATTAAGTGACAAAAGCAAATTGCAGAACACGGCTTTAAAAGTATCTGAAAGTACATCAGATTGCTCACCACGTTCATATTGTGGAACAGAGATTAGGAAGGACATTTAGTTTCTGTGTTATAAACACAAGTTGATAACACTTTTTAAAACTTCTAAAAATGTTTATAAACTGGGCTTCCCTGGTGGCGCAGTGGTTGAGAGTCTGCCTGCCGTTGCAGGGGACGCGGGTTCGTGCCCCGGTTCGGGAGGATCCCACGTGCCGCGGAGCAGCTGGGCCCGTGAGCCATGGCCGCTGAGCCTGCGCGTCCGGAGCCTGTGCTCTGCAACGGGAGAGGCCACAACAGTGTGAGGCCCGCGTACCGCAAAAAAAAAAAAAAAAGTTTATAAACCTTTGTTTATAATATTTCTTTTAACTACAGAAATAAAACTAAAAACCGGGGGCAGGCAGGCAGAAAACAAGGTTTTAAAAAAAAATGGGCAAGCCCTATGCTCTATTGAAAATACCTCCACAATTTTTGCTGCCTGAGAACTATCCCTGCCTGAGGGTCCACATGCTTTAGTGGCTCAACCTGTACTCGCATCATGTTCTGAAGTGAGAGAAAGGAGAAAGAATTAAAATGAAGCCTCTGACGTAATGGTGTAGGAGCTCTGGGGAATGTGGCTTCGTAGGAACTCACTTCCCACATGCTGGCCACTTCCCATAGGACCCTGCCCTCCCTGAAACTTACAACATTTATACAGTGAGTAATCCTTCCTCTGCCAATGAAATGAAATCATTTATAATGGCTACAACACTGGTTTTTCTGAATCTTAAATATAGCCTTTAAGGGCAGAACTGTGCAGGCTGTAAAAAGATACTTGGTGGCCAGAGCATAGGGGGAAGGTGAGGGATCAGTAGGCAGAGAACAGAGGATTTTTAGGACCGTGGAACTATTCTATATGGTACTATGGTAGATGCATTTATTATGCATTCTTCAAAACCCACATAATGTACAATACCAAGAGTGAACCCTAAAGCTAACTATGGAGTTTGGGTGATAATGAGGTGTCAGTGTAGATTTGTTGGTTGTAAAATGTACCACTTTAGTGTAGGTTGTTGATGGGGGAAGGCCGTGTGGGGCAAGGAGTGTAGGGTGTATGGGAACTCTTCGTACTTTCTGCCAAGTTTTGCCGTGAACCTAAAACTGCTCTAAAAAATAAAGTTGTTTTTTTTTAATTAAGAAAGAAATGAGCTACTACCACACACACAAAGAGACCTTTATGTTCTTATCTTTTAGAAATATATACTAAAATATTTATGAAGGAAATGATACGTCTGAGTTTGCCTCAAAATAATACTGGGGGCAAAGTGGGTGGGAAAACAAACGGAATAAGGTTAACCATGAGATGACAATAATTGAAGCTGGTAAAGTGCACGTGGGGCTTCATTATACACTTCTGACAGTATATGCTTTAACTTTTTCCATAGTAAAAAGTTTGTTTTTAATTAGCCTTAAAAATAATGCTAAGTCGTCATTCTAATATTTAGCCAAGATTTTTCATTTTGGAAATCCCTCAGTAGTTCTAGTGTCACCTTCCTAATGTGACAGTTTTCAAAGGCTCTACACACCTCTTTGAGAAAAACACTTTTTTCTTAAACATTCACTTTTTTAAAAATATATTTATTTGTTTAGGGACTTCCCTGGTGGTGCAGTGGTTAAGAATCTGCCTGCCAATGCAGGGGACACGGGTTCAAGCCCTGGTCCAGGAAGATCCCACATGCTGCAGAGCATCTAAGCCTGTGCACCACAACTACTGAGCCTGCGCTCTAGAGCCCGCGAGCCACAACTACTGAGCCCGCGTGCCACAACTACTGAATCCTGCGCCCCTAGAGCCCGTGCTCCACAACAAGAGAAGCCACAGCAATGAAAAACCCTCACACCACAACGAAGAGTAGCCCCCACTCACTACAACTAGAGAAACCCCGTGCGCAGCAACCAAGACCCAGTGCAGCCATAAATGAATGAATGAATATATATATATATATATATATTTTTTTTTTTTTTTTTGGCTGCACTGAGTCCTAGCTGCAGCATGCAGGATCCTTTAGTTGTGATGTGTGGACTTTTAGTTGTGGCATGTGAACTTCTTCTTAGTTGTGGCATGTGGACTCCTAGTTGTGGCATGAGGACTCCTAGTTGCAGCATGAGGACTTCTTAGTTGCGGCATGCAGACTCTTAGTTGCAGCATGCATGCAGGATCCAGTTCCTCAACCGGGGATCAAACCCAGGCTCCCCTGCACTGGGAGCAAGGAGTCCTACCCACTGGACCACCGGGGAAGTCCCTAGAAAAACACTTTTTAAAAAACAGCTTTGTTGAAGTATAATTATCACACAGTGAACTGCATGTATTTAAAGTATACACTTTGATCAGTTTTGACATACATTTGTACCCTGGAAACCACCACCACAGTCACAATAATGAACATAACCATTGCACCTAAAAGTTTCCTCATGCTCTCTTGTAATCTCTCCCTCCTGTCCCCCCGCAACTGCTGTCTATTCCCAGGGAACCACTGATCAGATTTTTGTCACTGTATTCTAGTATTCATTTCGTAGAATTTTATATAAATGAAATCATATAGGACATACTCTTTTGAGAGGCTTTTTCATTGAGTATAACTCCTTCTAGTCAAGATTCATCAGTCTTATAGCATGTGGCAGTAGTTCCTTTTTATTGCTGTGTTGTATTCCATTATATAGATATACCACAGGTTTTTTTGTTTTGTTTTTTTTTATCCCTTCACTTGTTCATGGGTATTTGCATTGTTTCTGGTTTGGGGTTATTACAAATAAGGCTGTTGTGGATGTTTGTGTACAGATCTTTGAATAGACATAATTCTTTCATTTATTTTGAGTAAATACCTAAGAGTAGAACATGATCCAATGTAGAAGGTATATATGTAGTTTTTTAAGATACTGTCAAACAGTTTTCCCAATTGGTTGTATAATTTTGCACCAGCAGCATATGAGAGTTCGAGTTCCTCCACATCCTCATCAGCCCTTGGTACAGTCAGTCTTTTCAGTTTCTCAGACATTCTAGTGGGTGGGTACTAATATCATTGTGGTTTTAGTTTGCATTTCTCTGAATAATTATGTTAAGTATCTCTTCCTGTGCTTGTCATCCTAATATCTTTGGTGAAGTATCTGTTCAAATCTCTTACTCAATTTTTAAATTGGGTTGTTTGTTTTCTTTTTCTTTCTTGTTTTTTTGGAGGGGGTTGTTTTATTGAGTTTTGAGAGTTCTTTATATATTCCAGATACAAGTCTTCTATGATATATATGATTTGCAAACATTTTCTCCCAGTCTATGGCTTGTCTTTTTATTTTCTTAACAGTGTTTTTTAAAGCGCAGAGATAGATCAGTTCAAATATTGATAAAGTCCCTTTTATCTATTTTTCCTTTTGTGGATCTTCCTTTTCTTTATGTCATACCTGAGAAATCTTACTTAACTCAAGTTCTCAAAAGTTTTTTCTTACATTAGTTTCTTCTGGAAACTGTAGTTTTAGGTTTTACATTTAGGTCTGTATTGTAAGTATAATTTTTTGTATATGGTATGAGGTATGGATCACAGTTCAATTTTCTCCATTTGGATATCCAGTTGTTTCAGCGTCATTTGTTGAAAAAGACTATCCTTTCTCCACTGAATTGCCTTTGCACCTTTGGGAAAAATCAGCTGTGCATATGTGTCAGGCTGTTTCTGGGCTCTCTGTTTTGTTATTTGTGCCAATATTACATTTTTTGATAACCATAACTGTATAAGAAGTCTTGTGGCATTAGTTCTCCAACTTTCATTGTTTTGGATATCTTAGGTCCTTTATTTACATATTAACTTAATAAACATTTCTACAGAAAAGCCAATTGAGGTTGCATTGAACCTTCAGATCACTCGGTAGGGGGGTGAGGGGGTGGCGTTGGTAGAATTGACACGTTAACAATATTGAGTCTTTCAATCCATGAATACACAGTATAGCTCTACGTTTATCAAAAATTTAGGTCTTTAAAAAATTTATTTTAATTGTGATAAATGACATGACATAAATTTTAAACTTTACCATCTTAACCATTTTTAAGTGTACAGTTCAGTAGTGTTAACTATATTCACATTCTGGCACAGTAGATTTCTAGAACTTTTTCAACTTGCAAAACTGATACTCTGCACCTATTGAACAACTCCCTATTTCCCCATCTCCACAGCCCCTAGCAACCACAGTTATACTTTTATTTGAGTTGGACTACTTTAGATACTTCATATAAGTGGAATCATGCAGTATTTGTCTTTTTGTGATTTGCTTATTTCACAGTATAATGTCCTCAAGATTCATCCATGTTTCAGCAAGTGACACGATTTCCTTCTCTTTTCTTTTTTTTTCTTTTTTTTTTTTTTTTTGCGGTACGCGGGCCTCGCACTGTTGTGGACTCTCCCGTTGTGGAGCACAGGCTCCGGACGCGCAGGCTCAGCAGCCATGGCTCACGGGCCCAGCCGCTCCGCGGCATGTGGGATCTTCCCGGACCAGGGCACGAACCCGTGTCCCCTGCATCGGCAGGCGGACTCTCAACCACTGCGCCACCAGGGAAGCCCGATTTCCTTCTCTTTTAAGGCTGAATAATATTCCATTGTACATATGTATCACATTTCCTTTATCTGTCTATTGATAGACATTTGAGTTTCTTCTGTCTCCTGGCTCTTGTGAATAATGCTGCAGTGATCATGGGTGCACAAATATCTCTTTGAGATACTACTTTTAATTCTTTTGGATATGTAACTAGAAGCAGGGTTGCTGAATCATATGACAATTCTGTTTTTAATTTTTTTGAGGAACCTGCGTACTGTTTCCTATAGCGGCTGTACCATTTTACATTCCCGCCAACAGGGCTTCAATTTCTCTGCACCCTTGCTAATACTTGTTATTTTCTGTTTTTTTGGTAGTAGCCATCCTAATGCATATAAGATATCTCATTTTAGTTTTCATTTGAATTTCTCTGATGAATAGTGATATTGAGCATCTTTTCTTATGCTTGTTGGCCGTTTGTATATATTCTTTGGAGAAATGTCTATTCAAATCTTTTGCCATTTTAAAATCAGATTATTTGTTTCTTTGTTGTTAAATTTTAGGAGTTCTTTATATGTTCTGGATATTAACCTATTATCAGGTATGTAATTTGCAAACATTTTCTTCCATTATGTGGTTGCCTTTTTACTGTTTGTTTCTTTGATGCACAGAAGTTTTAAAGTTTGATGTAGTCCTATTTGTCTATTTTTTCTTTTGATCTTTAATTTCTCTTAGCAATATTTTATAGTTTTCAGTGTACACATATATTTGGGGTTCTTCAAGACCATGCTCAGGTTCAGTGATCAGGTAGTAGAAGGACCCACAGATCTCAGAAAAGCCGTTATACTCACTGTTACAATTTATTACAGTGAAAAGGCAAAGATTAAAGTTAGCTACAGAAAAAGGCACAAAGGGCAAGGATCCAGGAGACACCAGGCCCAAGCTTCCAGTTGTCCTCTCCCAATGGAGTCATGCGAACAGTGTTTAATTCTCCCAGGAACAGTGTGAGACAACATGCACGGAGTATTGCTCACCAGGGAAGCATACTTGAGCCTTGGTGTCCAGGAGTTTTATTGGGGGTTGGTCATGTAGACATGTCTGAACATAGTTCTGTAGCCCCTTCTAAGGTCAAGCAGATACCATGTAGCCCAAAATTCCCACCATGGATCACATTGTTAATAATGTGACCCAAGGCCTCATGTAAACAGAAACACTCTTAACAGGTAGCCTATTCCAAGGGCTTAGAGGTTATCTCCTAGGAAGCAGACCAGATCTTTCTTTGGTGTGTGCAGGGTTTGGACACCCCTGACCTGCTGAGTTAATCCTTTACAGTACCAAAGCCCTTTCACATCTTTTCATCCTTCAGGTCTCAGCTCAAATGTCACTTCCTCAGAAAGATATTCTCTGGTCACATTACTTGAAAGTAGTCCCATTCTATGTATTTATCACATCACCCTATTATAGTACTGTTCCAGTCTGTAATTATCTTGTTTATTATCTGTCTTCCCCTGCTTGAAATCATTTCATGAGGGCAGACTTGTTGACTGCTATATCCTTGTACATTCACTTTTTTAAATTAATAAGTTTTAATTAAAACAAAGTACCATAAGCCAAATAGAAAGATGACAAAGGATATGAATACTTAGTTCATTAAAAAAAAATACTCAGGGCTTCCCTGGTGGCGCAGTGGTTGAGAGTCCACCTGCCGATGCAGGGGACACGGGTTTGTGCCCCATTCCGGGAGGATCCCACATGTTGCGGAGCGGCTGGGCCTGTGAGCCATGGCCGCTGAGCCTGTGCTCTGCAGCGGGAGAAGCCACAACAGTGAGAGGCCTGCATACCGCAAAAAAAAAAAAAAACCTCATCTTTTCTAATAATAAGAGACGTAAAAGTTAAAATTACACTGAGATCCCATATTTTAATACCTATCAAACTGGTATAAATTCAGGCCTCTCATAGCTTACTATGTTGACAAGGGCTTGTTGAAACAGGCACTCTCCTGCATTGCTTAGACTTTAAACTGGTACAACCCATAAAGAGGGCTATTTGGCAGTATAAATCAGGATTTCAAATGTGTGTATACTTTGACCCCGTACTTTTACTTTTACTTCAGGGAATTTATCCTGCAAATATGCCCCCATACACGTGAAGTAACTTACAGGGGGCATTCATTGCAGCAGTGTTTGGAACAGCAAAAAGTTGGAAACAAGTTTAATGTCCATCATTAGAGGATTGGCCTATTAAATTATGATATAGTCATATACTAACTATACAGCTGGCTAAAAAAAAATTTTTTTTAGAGAATAAGGATATTCTTTACTGATGTGTAAAAAACTCTCTAAGATACATAGTTCAAAAAAGAAAGCAAAGTACAGGACAGTGCATTTATTGTGCTACCATTTGTGTGGACAAGGGGAATGAGAATATATATTTGTATTTGCTTGTATATGCATAAGGAAACTTTAAAAAGATTTGCCGAGAACAGTGACAGTGGTAACCTGGGGGATTAGGAAACTAAGTAGATAGTTAAGTGGGAGGTTTTTTACTGTATACTTCCTGGCTTTAGAACCGTATGTATGTTTTACCTGTTTAAATAAATAAATTATACTTTAAAAGACAATAATATGGTTAGTTTTTAAAACAGTATCTGAAGTATTACTATAAAGATGAAGGGGTGTGTGTGTGTATGTGAGAGAGAGAGAGAGAGAGAGAGGGAAACAGTGCTCTAGTATCCCCGTATCAGCTCCAGGGGCAGGGCAGGGTGGGGCTCGCTAATGTTCATCATAAACCGGAACATCCAGTAGAGTACCATAAACAGGCATTTTATGATTGCCGCTTTCATGCTAGGCTCACCCAGTTACAGCTCACGTAGGCTGGTAGGACAGCTGTGGTGCCATAGCAAGAACTCAGGTTTTGAAGCAAGAGACTTGGATTTGATTCCTGCCTCTGCTGTTTTCTGGCTGTGAGATTTTGGACCAGTTGCTTTAGTGTTCATCTGCCAAAACCTCCCAATATATGAAAAGAATAAATAAGATGACGTGAGAGTGCTTTGTAAATTATATAAGTACTTTATATCAATTATATAATACTAAATTATATAAATGCTTTGTAAATACTCTATAAAGGGAGCTGTTATTACTTGCATTTTAGTTTATATTGAACATTAATCAGCCCATCAAGTTGGTCGTAATTGTATTGCTGAATATTAGTCACAAACATAACATTCTTAGCGTATGACGTAGTCACCTCCTTCTAAGAAAATAGAAGTATGAATTCCCTCAACCCTCCTGCTCCTCAGCTATCAATCACACTATACCCGTGTTTTCCAGATCCCACCTTCCTCATAACCATTTCCTTCCTACTGAACTTTAGTGACTTGTGTTCGGCAAAAATTATCTTTCTTGGTGAGTGGTATACATATTTCTATCTTTTGTGCTTTGCAGTAGTTTCCTTTCCGCTCCTCATAGGGCTTGAGTCTTCATAAATGTTTTCTCCATGAGGTCAGACTGAGGCAGAGGGCACCAGTGCCTTTGTAAGGCCAACTTTTCTCTCTCCTTCTCTTATCCGCCATTTATCCCTTACCCTGTTTCATTAATTATCGTCTCTCTGTCTTGTATCATCACCCTTTTACTCTAATCCTAATTCTATACTTTGACCTGACAAGTATGCTTAAGTCTCTAAAATAACTTTTTCAAATTTGAATCCCTTCTGTTGTCACTTTTTTTGTTTTTGTTTTTGTTTTACTTCAAGGAATGATTGCCTCTAATTTCTCAGTTTCCATTCAATCCCCAGTCCATTATGATTTATGAATAACCTGCTGCTTCTCTCGTTGGTCGTCATCCCACTCTGTATTTTTCCTTCCACAGCTGTTGTAGTACATTAATGACCAACATGTCCATCTATACTTTCTCCCTGAGATTTCATCCACTTGCATAGCAATGGAAACTAATGACTTCCCCCAACTCTCTTCTGAGCTTGAAATTCTTATTAACTGCCTTTGGAGTTTCCTGCCTGGTTGTAGGTACTTCAGATTCACCTATCTCCCTAACTAAAATCTCTCTCCTCTCCTCTAGCCTGCTCATCTTCTTGTGTTCCCTATATCTATCAATGCCATCACCACCTTCCTAGTCCCTTATGCCTAAACCTCCAGAGTCATCCTTGACTCCTTCCTGACCATTCACATGTAATTTGCCACAAAGCCCTGTCAATTCCACTTCTGAAATATTCTTCTCATACCTCTCCTATTTTCCATCGTCACTCAGTCAAGTTTCTTGAAAATGAAACATAATCTGATGTGTCACTTCCTCAACCTTAACAATTTTTATGACTCTGTTTCCTACAGGACAAAGGTTGAAGTCCCTGGCATGGCAAACAGGGTTCTTTACAACCTGTTCCTAACCTTCCTTTCCTGCCATCAGCCCTGACCACCCTATCCTCCAGCCCCCTCAGGAGTACTCACTGATTTTCTGCATAGGCCTGTGCCACTCTACATGTTGTCTCTGCCAGGAGCCCATTCACTTTCTGCTCAAGAATTATATCTTTTATGTTGTGTTTCTTTTTTATTTTATTTTATTCTTAATTTTTTATTGACATATAGTTGATTTACAATGTTGTGTTAGTTTCAGGTGTATAGCAAAGTGATTGTTATACATATATATATATTTTTTTTTTCTTTTTCAGATTATTTTCCATTGTGGTTTATTACAGGGTATTGAATATAGTTCCCTGTGCTATACAGTAGGGCTTTGTTGTTTATCTGTTTTATTTATCGTAGTTTGTATCTACTAATCCCAAACATCTAATTTATCCCTCCTCCACCCCCTTTCTCCTTTGGTAACCATAAGTTTGTTTTCTATGTCTGTGGGTTTGTTTCTGTTTTGTAAATATGTTCATTTGTATCATATTTTAGATTCTGCCTATAAGTGAGATCATATGATACTTGTCTTTCTCTTTCTGATTTACTTCACTTTGCATGATAATCTCTAGGTCCATCCATGTTGCTGCAAATGGCATTATTTCATTCTTTTTTATGGCTGAGTAATATTCCATTGTGTGTGTGTGTGTTGCATATATGTATATGCCGCATCTTCTTTATCCATTCATTTGTTGATGGACATTTAGGTTGCATCCGTATCTTGGTTAGTAAACAGTGCTGCTGTGAACATTGGGGTGCATGTATCTTTTCAAATTAGAGTTTTGTCTGGATATATGCCCAGGAGTGGGATTGCTGGATCATATGGCAACTCTATTTTTAGTTTTTCAAGGAACCTCCAGACTGTTTTCCATAGTGGCTGTACCAATTTACATTCCCACCATATGTTGCCTTTCTTGATCATACAAAATTAATCAGTCCTGTAGCACTTTGTTCACATCTCTAGTATAACATTTCTCCTATGTTAAAACTATCTCATGAGCTACTTAAGGACAGCACCTAGATCTTTTTAATTTCAGTATTGCCACAGCAGAATACCTGGAATATAGAATTCCGATTACTTGTGGAATGAATAAATTGAAAGTCAAAGGAAAGAGAAAGCCCACATTGAGTGTGCAGAGCTTCCATGTTGTCTTGTGAATGGCAAATTGAGAGGGCGTTAAAAACTTGATTTCTGCAGTCTGTTACACCTAGGTTCAAACCATTTCTGTAACACTTACTAGCCTTGCCTGTAAAGTGGTGATGATGAGAATTAAATGTAAAACACACCTCAGGGCTCCCCTGGTGGCCTGGTGGTTGAGACTCTGCACTCTCACAGCCAAGGGCACGGGTTCAGTCCCTGGTCGGGGAACTATGATCCTGCAAGCCGTGCAGTGCAGCCAAAAAAAAAAAAAAAAAAGGACATATCACAATCCGTAGTACCTTGTAATAATTTTAAGCTATTATTAAGCATGTTATGTATTTTTATTGAATAATAGTATTCCTCTGTAGTGATACTTGGTTAAACTCTAGTCAGAAATGAGGTACAAGAGTGGCATGTTCTCACATGAGCTTCCTCAGAGAACCCTGTCTTAACCGAGCTGATTTTATCTTATCAGCAACAGTGACTATCAGTCTACTCCCATCTCCTGTTTTATTTACTTCTCTGTTATTTTTCTCCTTTTGTCTTATTATTTTTATTTTGCTGTTGTTGTTAGTGCTCTTGGGATTCATCCTACCCTTTACAAAAAGTGAGTTTTAGATACAGTAATACCAAAAAGGAAACTGAACTTGAAGAATAGGAAAGGATAAACCCAGGATAAGGATTTATAAGTAACAAAGTGGTGGTTAGCTTAAGAGGAAAGTAGAATCTAAGGAAGTTCTACTTCCATTCCTTTATTCATCACATATTTATTGTTCTCTTCCTCTATACAGGGCAAGATGGGAATGGGGTGGGGACAGGGTGGGAGGGCATCAGAATTAAGTCGTAGTTTCTCTCTGTAAAGGTATTTTTTAATTGAATATTTTTTTGAGATAACTGTAGATGGTAAGAAATAATACCGAGAGATCCCTCATAAATCACTTCAAGGATTTTTAAGGCTTATTAATAATGAAGGTGAGGGACTTCCCTGGTGGTGCAGTGGTTAAGAATCTGCCTACCAGTGCAGGGGACATGGGTTTGAGCCCTGGTTCGGGAAGACCCCACATGCCGCGGAGCGACTAAGCAACTAAACCCATGCACCACAGCTACTTAGCCTGCACTCCAGAGCCCGCGAGTCACCGCTGCTGAGCCCGCATGCCACAACTACTGAAACCCGCGCATCTAGAGCCCGTGCTCTGCAACAAGAGATGCCACCGCCATGAGAAGCCCACACACCGCAACGAAGAGTAGCCCCCGCTCACCGCAACTAGAGAAAGCTTGCGTGCAGCAACAAAGACCCAATGCAGCCAAAAGTAAATAAATAAATATATATATTAAAAAAATAATGAAGGTGAGATAGTTCCTTGTATAACTGATATGAAACCACAGGTAGAAAGCACTTCACAATTTTGAAAAAGGTGAGCGTACTCTGCTTGCAGCTGCAGCAAGTAAAGAAGGCTTCATGCAGGTGTCGTTTTTAAGTCAGACCTCAAAGGATGAGTACAATTGTATTAGGTTGAGAATGGAAGGTGAGAATGAGGTAAGCCATGAGCCAGGTGAAAGGGAGGACCTGGGTTCCTTCAGTGGACAGTGGTAAATAATCTTGGCTTTTAAACTGCATACTTCTTGTAAATTGATTCTTTCTTGCCTCAGGTTTTTGGAACTCATGTAATAAGGGGCCTGTTGATAATCTCGGGTCTAATCATTAAAGTTTCTGTTTTTGATGCAGAGCACCTTGATTCTACTGGGAGTCTAATTTACTGAACAAGTCTCTCTTGTGCTTTTAGAATGACAGTAGAGAGCGGCATGAGCACGGCAGCGAGAGGCGGAGGCATGGCAACTCTGAGTCGTTATCCAATGGCCGAGCCCCCGGTAACTCACAGCAGGTGGTGGAACAAGAGGAAGAGGAAGATGAGGAGCTGACGTTGAAATATGGCGCCAAACATGTGATCATGCTCTTTGTCCCCGTGACTCTCTGTATGGTGGTGGTCGTGGCCACCATCAAATCAGTCAGCTTTTATACCCGGAAGGATGGGCAGCTGTACGTATGAGTATTGTGTATCATTATGCTCAAGGCCAGCGTACTGTCCTTCATAGCGTGTCATCACCACCTTGAAGGCCTCTGCACTGAAGGGACATGAAGGCTAGGGAGTCCATCCTCTCTGATGGCCAAAAGCAGATGATGCTTTAAGTAGAGAAAATGAAAGCTGCAGAATTATATTTTTCATGTGGTGTCCCTAGATAGGGTTGAACTTATTTGGAATTGAACAGTTGAGTAGTGATTTTACCACCTCAGGACCACGGGGCCCATTGTTCTTCTCCCTGGAATGTTCTTTTCCTTTTCTAACTTTGGTGGATTAATTCCTATCATCCTTCTCATCTTGGCTTAAATGTTAAATCCTAAAAGATAACTTCCCTGATCCTCCTAACAGAATTAGGTCCTTCCTGGTATCCTTTCTCATAGCAACCTGTTCTTTTTTCACTTGTTACGATATGCAAGTATTTATTTATTTTCATTATTTAATGCTTGGTTTCCTTCTGTACTATGAGGCCTGTGAGGAAACTTTATTTCCAGGGTGAGGTATGTAATAAATGCTCAGCAAAAAAAAAAAGTTGTTCAATGAAAGGATGAAGAAGCAATGCAGGCTGGCACTGTTTGTGGAACTGTCATGTAGATTTCTCTGGTGCCGTTGGTGTCGACCCTTTGTCTCCAAGAAAAATGCTTTGATTCAGATGTCACCTAGTTCTGTCTCTAGGACTTTTGTGGGGCTCAAAAAGTTTTAAATGAATTTTGAAATTGGCGAGTGTCTGGAAAACTCTGTGGGGTTCTGAAAGCCAAGCTTTTAACCTTTTGGGAGCAAGGGTAAGACAGTGAGTGAAGGACAGGGATTGGAAACAATAACCAAAAGAGGTTGGGGAATATTATCTCTGTAAGTTAGAGTTAGGTTTGGCTGCATATTAAAGAACAGGGGTTAGCAAGCTATGCCCCACAGGCCAGATCTGCCTGCCACCTCCTTTTGTAAATGAAGTTTTATTGGAACGCTGCCATGTCCATTCGTTTATATATTGTCTATGGCTGCTTTCAGACTACAGTGGCAGAGTTGAGTGGTTGCAACAGAGACCATATGACACACAAAGCTTAAAATATTTACTCTCTAGTTTTTTACAGAAAGTTTGCTGAGCCCATTATAGAAAATCAAAACAGGGAATTCCCTGTGGTTAGGGAACTGCTGGGGCCCGGCTTCGATCCCTGGTTGGGGAACTAAGATCCTGCAAGCCGTGTGGTGCGGCCAAAAGAAAGAAAATCAAGACATCTGGTTTGAATGATGCACACATTTTCTCTGTCTCCCACAGAGTAGTGCAGAGGTAGTAGTTCAGATTGTGTAGTGGCTTCTCTTCATCAAGGACTGAGGCTCCTTTGTCCCTTCTTTTTTGGCTTCTACCCTCTAGGTTATTTCGGGGTCCAGTATCGGCACTGGAGCCCCAGCCTTCATTCAGACAGCAGGAAGGAGTGGGGGAGAAAAGGACATGAGACGTGACTCTCAGCAGAACTAACTCCTCCCTTAGAAGTTCCACACAACACATCTGCCTATAACTCATTGGCCATTACTTATTCTCATGGCCACACATAACTGTAGGGGAGGCAGAAATAAAGTCTTCTACTGGGAACATTGGTACCTGGGATAAAAGTGTTTTTATGTGAATGAGAAGCAAGGGCAAGCTGGATATGTGACATTATCTCCAGACAGCTTCAGTTGCAGTCACCGTACAGATGAAGGATAATTATCAGCCATTCTACCTTCCTCTGACAACCACTTGTAGCCTAGGTAGTTTATGGCAGAATCTGGTACCTTTTTTTTTTTTTTAATGTTTTCGGAGTATAGTTGCTTTACAATGTTGTGTTGGTTTCTGCTGTACAGCAAAGTGAATCAGCTATACATATACATATATCCCCTCTTTTTCGGATTTCCTTCCCATTTAGGTCACCACAGAGCACTGAGTATAGAGTTCTCTGTGCTGTGTAGTAGATTCTCATTGGTTATCAGAATCTGGTACTTTAACAAATCACTAATAAGCTGTGGAGAAAGAACATTTGATGAGGTAATTATTTTGGTATAAAGCATCCACTAGATGGAGCCAGTGTCTGGCTCACATAGGTCCACCTCCATATTTTACCTATCTCCTTTTATTTTGAAGGACTTATTTTAGCATATAGCTATTTTTATTAGGTTAAAAACTCTTGGTTAGATTGATGAGATGGAAAAACGTGACTTATATCAGTTGAATCGGAAACAAAACTGGTGTTGGAGAGCATGTAGTTTGGAATCTCCATTAACACTTACCTGGGGCTTTTGTGTTTTATTTTAGAATCTATACGCCATTCACAGAAGACACCGAGACTGTGGGGCAGAGAGCCCTGCACTCAATTCTGAATGCTGCTATCATGATCAGCGTCATTGTCATCATGACTATTCTCCTGGTGGTTCTATATAAATACAGGTGCTATAAGGTGAGCATGAGACACAGAGCTTTGCTTTCCACCATCTTCTTTTCATGGTTGGATTTTGTTGTCACCTTACTTGGTCTAGTAAGGAAAAAGGTCTTATATTCTAGAACTAAGTTAATTTTTAGTTTCCCCCCTCATCTGTGGAACATTTAAAAAATACAAAAAGGCATAAATGAAAAACAAATGTTTTCATATAATATCACACTCTAAATGGTTTTAACGTTTTGATTTGCTGTATACTTGACATTCCAGAAGGATATATCCTGAACCTTTGTGAATTCCCTCATTGACAGATAGCACTGTAGCATATAATTGTCTCCATAAAATAACTTATAACTACAAAAATTCAGATTCTCAACTTGAGTACAGAACAGCAAAGCCACCTTCAGCTGCTGTTGTTAAACTCATTGATGACTGGCCGAATTCCCGGTTCTAAATTCGTAGGTGTCCATTCCCTCTCTCTCTTCTGCAGGAACACAAATTCTTTACTTGGGAAACAAAGGCAGGGGAGGTTGTGCAGGAAAGACACAGGCCCAGCCCGCCCAGCCTCTGGTCCCCTACCTCACTCTCTACCTAAGTGACTTGCTTGTGAATTTCAGCTACCTGGCACGTGTTTCAGATTCATGCCTCAGAAAAAGGACAGATTATTACAGGTCATGAACTTTTAGGCTCATTCTCAAATAAAAGAAATATTAACTTTTCAAATATTGAATTCTACTCTCTTTTTAGTATTTACTTCTGTATATTCTTTAACATGGTTAAAATCAAATGCATAATCAGTATGTGTCCTTTTTTAACTTTTACTTTGGCATAAGCATTTTTCCATATTATAAATTCTTAGCAAATATGTCTAATGGTTACATAATATTTGACTCAATAAGTGTATTGTAATTCACTTCCCCTAATTTGGACATTTAAGTTGTTTCCAGATTTTTGCTCTTCTAAAAAGCAATGAATGTCTTTATGCATAGAACTTTTCTGTTTTTCAAATTATTTCCTTAGGGTAAAATCCTAGGCACAAAATTTCTGGAGCAAATTATCTGCATATTTTTAACTGTCTTGCTATGCAGAATTTTGTTTTCAAGATGATAGTATCAATTTGTACTTAACACTGGTAGTGAAAGAGGCTGTCTTACCCCACCTTCACCAGCGTTTAATTTTTTTTAAAAAAATATGTGCTAACCCTCATAGGCAAAGCAAAAATGTCTTAATTTGCATTTAGTTGATTATTAATAAGATGGAATACTTTTTCAGTGTTCACAAACTCTAAAATTATACAGAGTTTAACCTTGTTTGTTGAGTGGGTGGAAGTATTAACCTAAGTGATGACCATTTGCAGTCTGACATCAGAATCTAGAGATTGAAGACAAAAGATGTGTGTGATGGCGACAGGCAGTCATCAACACTCAGAGAGCCAAAGAGCAAATGATGTAAACCCATGTTGAGAAGCATACTCCTCTCCCTGCTTAAATATGCTCATGTCTCAATTACTTTATCTTATTTTTTCCACTATATATATTTGTTTACATATAAGTGTTTACCTGCCAGTTCCATTTCTCTGCTTTATTGGACTTTCTTTGTGACTTGTATCTGGATTATATGCTACTTTTGTTCCTCACATGTTATTGGGAGTCACCTGGGGTTTTGCATTCTTCTTTGGTGTTAGGAGACCTCTTTCTGCTTTGCTAGCAGGAACTTAGAGGGCTTCTCCTGGAGCTCATAGTCTTGCTAATGTCCACTTGGGTTGTGTTGAGTTCAGGTGGAGGAGGGTAGTACTGGAGGGAAAGAGTGGTAAACTCATCGCTGGCTTCCTGGTACTTCTGACTCCCCAGCCTACTGGCAGCTGCACGCATTCGATCCAGGTTTTGTAGTTGTATTCGGTAGGTAGAACTAGAACTTATCCTGATGTATTTTTGGTCAGTTTTGTGCATATTTTAGTTAATGCTTCATATTAGACAATCTAAAAGGTTTATACTTAGCTGGATTTCCACGTTCACCCATTCATTTTTGTGTTGTTTTCTTTTGCTTTTTAATATTCAAGTCTTAGCAAACACAGCCAATTCTATAGAAACAAGTTGTTGATTTTGACTCCTAGTATAAAAATAAAAGGAGCTTTTGAGTCAGAAATTCAGAAACTTGCCAGGACCTGTTTGGAAATAAGCCCTGAGGATTTGTGTGTCAGTGGTTGATTGTGCAATGTCTTTGAGAAGCACAAGAAGCTAAAAGACCAAACAAACCTCAAAAAGGAAGAAATGGAAAAGGCAGTTAATTATTATATATCATTTGTTATAGATGAAACTGTATAGCTTACTAAAGTCACATGATTTCTGGCCTAGATAGTTCAGTGTTTAGAGGAGATCCTTGCTGTTCTGTACTGAAGCAGGGGCTCTTTTCTTTCAGAGCCTTTAGCACAGGAAAGCTGAACTAGGGATTGTGGCAATATGAGAAAGGCCTGTTTTACCACCTGATGTTCTAGAAAAAGGGAAGGTGTTATTTAGTCATCATCAGAAGAGGCTTTGAATTTAGGTAATAATTCAGAAAATCATAACATTAGTGATTAACCTAAATAAGAAGACAATTTACAACCATTATTACAGGCAGAGTGCTAATATTTTTACCATATGAAGAGCAGTTACAAATAATTAAAATTATGAACATCCTAATAAGAAATTTAAAAAATCCAAGCAGAGAAATTATGAAGGAAATATAGATGGCCAGGAGAGGGAGAGGAAGAGAGAGGGAGAGAGAGGTGTATGTGTGTTTTCTCACTAGCAAAAAATATATATATTAAAATAACAAATTAACATATTTAACTTATTGACTTGGTGAAGGTTAATCAGGCCTTTTTTGTGGAGTCACTAAGCCAGTATGTATCAATAGTCAGTAATTAGAAAATGTTTGTACACTTTGGTTCTGTATTTTGCTTTCATGATTTATCCCAAAGAGTTAAAAATACTGGAAAATATTTGCATACTAGATATTACTCCTAGCATAAAATATAATTGGAAAAAGAAGGAAAACCCCACAAATTCCATGCATAAGGGAAAAGTTAAATTGTGGGTTCATGCATGTAAGTAGACTATTATTTAGTTATTTAAAAATCATATTTTAAAAAAATATTTGGTGGGATGAGAATTTGTCTTTAATAAAAAATTAATTTAAAAAGCAGAATGTAAGATTTTCTATTACCTGATTATAATTTTTTTTTAAGGTCTTTGCATATGCAGACAGAAAACATGTCTGAAAGGAAATGTTAATGTCAACTTTGGTTCTCATTGGTCAGTGGGAATTGTTTTTTCTTTTAGTGTTTCTATATTTTCTATATGTTATAAGCATATGTTACTTTGTATTCAGAAAAATGCTGTTTTTTTTTAAAATAAAAAACATTTCCATGTTCCCTTGCCCTTTCCCCCATAAAACAAGGTAAAAAGCATTTCTTAAGAAAGTGGAGGATTTCTTGTACATAATATTTAGTCTAACCCTTAATTTGGAGCTCAGTATGGAATACCAGTGTACATCTCCCACTCTTTAAAGTTTTTCTGTTTTGTAATATTTTATATACTTTTTAGTTTTATAACTTGGATTATTTCTAAAGCTAAGACTTGTGATGGGCTGGGATGCAGGTGGGAAGATTCATTTCTGCTTATTATTTTTTTTTTTTGCAGATGAACTAGAGTAAGGACTCCTTTTAGAATATTTTGCTAAAGTTGAAGTACTTAGAGGGAAATGTACAGGTGTCTTCAGTTTACTTTGATATGTATTAAAATGGGCTAATGGGTGGAGAGATGGATAGACGTGTTGCAAAGCAAGTACAGCAAAATGTGAATGGTAGAATTTTGGTGGTATCTGGGCAGTGGTTCACTGTGTGTTTGAAAAGTTTTAGAATAAAATGTTAGGGGAGGGGCTTCCCTGGTGGCGCAGTGGTTAAGAATCTGCCTGCCAATGCAGGGGACACGGGTTCGAGCCCTGATCCGGGAAGATCCCACATGCCGCAGAGCAACTAAGCCCGTGCACCACAACTACTGAGCCTGTGCTCTAGAGCCCGCAAGCCACAACTACTGAAGCCCGTGTGCCACAACTACTGAAGCCTGCGTGCCTAGAACCTGTACTCTGCAACAAGAGAAGCCACCACAGTGAGAAGCCTGCGCCCCGCAACAAAGAGTAGACCCCGCTCACTGCAACTAGAGAAAGCCCACGTGCAGCAGCGAAGACCCAATGCAGCCAAAAATTAAATAAATGAATAAATAAATAAAATTTTTAAAAAATGTTACGGGAGGTTTTTATGGAGGAACACCAGATATTAAATTTGTTGTATTCGGATAGTCAATTTAGAATATTTAAATGTCAAAGGAATACCAGCTTTAGTGATGTAAAGCCACTCTTTTGACCTTTTCCCAAATTGTAACATTTTATAAAATTGTTTTAAAGAAAGAGAGAATTTTTAAGAAATTTTTTCTTCAAAGAATTAACAATCACAGATCACCTTGAGTGATCAAAATGGAACCACAAGACAAAATTAACATAGATTCTAATGTTAACATTAGTAACAACTAGATTTTGATAGCTTAGAGTGAGATAATTGGAACAACTGGATCTGGGAGGCGTGTGGGGGAGTTTTTTTTTAAAAAAGAAGACAAAATAATATTCTTGATTTGGAGCTTTTCTTTTCTCCTTTTTCTTTAAGGTTTGATTTGGTCTTTTCTGATTAAGAGATATGTTTGGGAAAGTTGTTGATTAAGTAACTCCTGTCATTAAACAGTAAAGTTCATTGAAAGCATAAAGCATATGGGTGTATCTACCTCAAAATAATTTCACTTTTGGTTAAAAATTACCTGACAATTTATCATGCTTCTCCATTCTATTTTTTAAAACCCCAGACTCTTTGGCTTGTATAGTATTTTCCCCAATATACTCATGACATAAAATTACCATAATTTTTTTTATCTTGTGTAATAGATTATAAAAATCTAGTTGTGGGGACTTCCCTGGCGGTCTAGTGGTTAAGACTCCACGCTTCCACTGCACGGGGCACGGGTTCGACCCCTCGTCGGGGAACTCAGATCCTGCATGCCACATGGCGTGGCCAAAGAAATTAATTATTTAATTAATTAAAAATCAGGTTCTGTTTCTCTCTCTCATATTAATAAGCTGTACATGAGTAATAATGACTAATATTTATATAGTTCTATATGAATTCTGCATAATATTAATGGACTGACATATAAGTGTTAACTTATTAATGAACCAAGTAAAATAAACATAGCATAGCAATACTTATTGAAACCTCAGATTCAATAATACTTATTGAAACCTCAGATTCAATAATACTTATTGAAACCTCAGAATATTCTTTTATCAAATGGTTATGTAATTTAGACAACCTGTTTTCTCTGTACAGTTAAAATATGTGTACATAGGTCACTTAACTGAATATCTGATTTTCAGTTTTATTGAATTTGATTTATCAATTATTTTATCAATTTATTATCAATTATTTATCAATTAATTTATTGTTTATATAAGAAATACATCAAAATTCCTCCATTGAAAATATCGCTGCTTTAAAGTTTAAATGTTAACTGTTGACTCTGTTGATAATTTTTTTTAATCAAAGTATAGTTAATTTACAGTATTATATTAGTTTCAGGTATACAGCATAGTGATTCGTTATTTTTACAGATTATACTCCATTAAAAGTTATTACAGGGCTTCCCTGGTGGCACAGTGGTTGAGAGTCTGCCTGCCAATGCAGGGGACACGGGTTTGTGCCCCGGTCCAGGAAGATCCCACATGCGGCGGAGCGGCTGGGCCCGTGAGCCATGGCCGCTGAGCCTGCGCGTCTGGAGCCTGTGCTCCGCAACGGGAGAGGCCACAACAGTGAGAGGCCCGCATACAGCAAAAAAAAAAAAAAAAAAAAAAGTTATTACAAGATAATGGCTATAATTCCATGTGCTATAAAATATATTCTTGTTGCTTATCTATTTTATACATAGTGGTTTGTACCTCCTAATCCCATACCCCTTATTTGTTTC
The DNA here is from genome assembly GCF_964374135.1 of Grampus griseus. NCBI lineage: Eukaryota > Metazoa > Chordata > Mammalia > Artiodactyla > Delphinidae > Grampus > Grampus griseus. The sequence goes on along the minus strand of NC_139018.1, from coordinate 29,233,615 downwards.
TGTTTTTGTTTTTTTATTTTTATTGGAGTATAGTTGATTTACAATGTTGTGTTGGTTTCAGGAGTTCAGCAAAGTGAATCAGTTATATGTCTATATATATCCACTCTTTTTTTTTTTCCAGATTCTTTCCCATATAGGCCATTACAGAGTATTGAGTAGAGTCCCCTGTGCTATACAGCAGGTTCTTATTAGTTATCTATCTTATATATAGTAGTGTGTATATGTCCATTCCACTCTCCCAGTTTATCCCTCCCCACCCTTATCCCCTGGTAACCATAAGTTTGTTTTCTACATCTATGAGTCTACTTCTGTTTTGTAAATAAGTTCATTTGTACTCTTATTTTTAGATTCCACATATAAGCAATATCATACGATATTTGTCTTTCTGTGTCTGACTTCACTCAGTATGACAATCTCTAGGTCCATCCATGTTGCTGCAAGTGGCATTATTTTGTTCTTTTTTATGGCTGAGTAATATTCCATTGTATGTATGTACCACATCTTCTTTATCCATTCATCTGTTGATGGACATTTAGGTTGCTTCCATGTCCTGGCTATTGTAAATAGTGCTGCAGTGAACATTGGCATACCTCTAATTTGTACCCCTCACTTCCCATTCCCCTTTGGTAACCACTAGTCTGTTTTCTATATCTGTGCATCTGTTTCTGTTTTACATGTACATTTATATGTATTACTTTTTAGATTCCACATATAAGTGGTATCATACAGTATTTGTCTTTCTCTGTCTGACTTATTTCACTAAGCCTAATACTCTCTAGGTCCATCCACATTGCTGCAAATGGAAGAATTTTATTCTTTTATAAGGCTGAATAATATTCCTGTGTGTGTGTGTGTGTGTGTGTGTGTGTGTGTGTGTGTGTACACATCTTATTTATCCGTTCTTCTGTTGATGGACATTTGAGTTGCTTCCATATCTTGCCTGTTGTAAATAGTGCTGCTATGAACATAGGGGTGCATGTATCTTTTCAAATTAGTGTTTTTGTTTTTCTTGGATACATACCCAGGAGTGGAATTGCTGGAATATATGGTAGTTTTATTTTTAGTTTTTTGAGGAACCTCCATACTGGTTTCCACAGTGACTGCACAAATTTACATTCCCACCAACAGGGTACAAAAGTTCCCTTTTCTCCACATCCTCACCAATACTTGTTATTTGTGGTCATTTTGATGATAGCTATTCTGACAAGTATGAGGTGATAACTCGTTTTGATTTGCATTTCTCTAATAATTAACAATATTGAGCATCTTTTCATGTGCCTGTTGTCCATGTGTATGTATTCTTTGGAAAAATGTCTCTTTAGGCCTTCTGCGCATTTTTTGATTGGGTTGTTTGTTTTTTGACATTGAGTTTTTTGGTTTGTTCATATATTTTGGATATTAACCCCTTGTCAGTCATATCATTTGCAAATATTTTCTCCCATTCCGTAGGTTGTCTTTGTCTTTGTTTTGTTTTTTTTTTAACACAATAACCCTTAAAATTTTATTTATTTATTTATTTATTTTGGCTGCGTTGGGTCTTCATTACTGCTTGCGGGCTTTCTCTAGTTGTGGCGAGCGGGGGCTATTCTTCATTGCTGTACGCTGGCATCTTATTGTGGTGGCTTCTCTTGTTGTAGACCATGAGTTCAAGGTGCACGGGCTTTGGTAGTTGTGGCACGCGGGCTCAGTAGTTGTGACTCACGGGCCCTAGAGCGCAGCCTCGGTAGTTGTGGTGCAGGGGCTTAGTTGCTCCACGGCATGTGGGATCTTCCCGGACCAGGGCTTGAACCTGTGTCCCCTGCATTGGTAGGCAGATTCTTAACCACTGCACCACCAGGGAAGTCCCATTGGTTGTCTTCAATAATTTGGTTTTTTTAATGTATTCTTTTCTTTTTAAAATTTTACCTATTTCTAAAGGAACAAAGGTCTACATGTATTTTGGTGAAATTTCTATTTATATTATGAGTAGTTCAGCACCAAAGAGTTCTGTTATAGGTATTCACTGATCCCAAAGCTGCTTGTGTTTTGCCATTTGAAAATCGTAACACATACAGAAGTAGTATACAATTTTTTAAGTAAGAAATTTGGATATTTTTTAGGGTTATGGGATCTGTTAATTATACTGAAACTCTTTTCTAGGTCATCCATGCCTGGCTTATTATTTCATCCCTATTGTTGCTGTTCTTTTTCTCATTCATTTACTTGGGGTAAGTAGTGAAATATTTGGTCTGTTTTTCAGAAATTAACTTTATTTGGGCTCTATAACTTGTCACTTAAAGAAATGTACTTCGTTGATGAATTATTCTTAAATTATAATTGTTTCCATGTATAGGCCATACTTGGTATATATACAACTAGTTAATATTATCGATAGGGATATTCTTTTGTTGATCCTTGTTTATAATAAGTAGAACTGAAAGAACTCAAGACTACAGTTAATTCTAAGTCTTTTTAGTAAAGAATTTACTGTATTCTTTACTTCTAGTAATAATCTTTGAATCAGAATGTTAAAGCATTTCAAGCATGTGTATAAACATGAATTGATTTTTAAACTTTTATATTATTTCATCAGTTAGTCTTTCGCCTCTCAAATGAAATCTTACATGAGAACTTCACATATAAAATAGAAAAAAGTGGAGCTGCTCTGTTGAAGAGAATAGAGGCTCAGAGATTTGCCTGCCTTGTCTTTCTGTCAGCCCCAGTGGCAGAATACAGGTCGTAAACCACTGTACTAGCTCTTAAATTAGGAAGAAGCAATAAAACTAAAAAATAAATTGAAGAGTTAATTCTTTGGTAGAAGCAGGGGGAATGACCATAGACAAAAGAAATAAATGTAAGAATCTCTATGAAATGGATGATTTTCTAGGAAAAAACTAATTACCAAAACTGACCACTGAAGTGATAGAAAATCTAAGTAGAGCAATGAAAAAATACAGAAGGTTGTTGAAGAGGTTCTCATCCCACCTCCACCAGTAACAACAATACCAGGCCCAAATGGTTTCATAGGGAAATTCTATTAAACCTTTAAGGAGTGGATAACTCTAATGCTATTTTAACTGTTCCAGGACATAGAAAAAGAAGAAAAGCTTCCAGATTCTTTTTAAGAAGGCAGGGTAACACTGATACCAAAACCCTATGAATTATCAAGAAAAAGGAAACTGTGGATCAGTCCTATTTATTGATGCCAAAAGAATAACTAAATATTCACTAACAGGATTCAGCAACAACCCTTTGAGGGTATAATACATATGACCAAATGGAGTTTGTTTGCAGAATGGGAGACTGGTTTATTATTAGGAAATAACAATACAAGTCACCATGTTACTAAGTCATCATCTCGTACATGCTAACAAGAATTTGACAAAATTCGACACTTGTCCTTGGTCAAATTCCATAATAAAACAGATGATTAGTTCTCTAACATGATAAAATATATGAATCTTATTCTAACGATTGGTATCATCCTCTCAGGAAAACTTCAGAAGCACACCTGTTACTGTTAGGACAAGACGAGGATTTCCTTTATCACTATTGTTGTCAATCATTACTCTGGAGGGACTAGTGAACACAATTAAATAAGACAAAGAAATAGAACTACACAATTTGGAAGAGAAGGTTAAATTATTAGTAATTAGAGGTAAAATGATTGTTTACTTGGTTACTTACTTTGGTTACTCAGAATTAACCAAAAAAAAAATTAGAATCACTAAGTAAATTTGGTAAGGCAACTGCATACAAAATTAATTAACATAAATCAATAGCCATCATGTAAACAACTAGTTAGAAAACATAATGAAAAGGAAAAAATCCCATTTATGAGAGCAGCAAGAAAGAGAAAATATCTAGGATTAAACAGTAATTGTTTAAGTTCTATTATTAAGAAATTTTAGGGAGTTCCCTGGTGGTTTAAAGGTTAGGATTTGGTGCTCTCATTGCTGTCGCCCAGATTCAATCCCTGGTCAGGGAACTGAGATCCTGCAAGCCATGCAGCGTGGCCAAAATTTTAAAAATAAATAAAGAAAATAAAGAAATTTAAAAATGCCTCTTCAGGGCTTAAAAAGAAGACTTAAACAAATGGAAAATTATACCAGGTTACATAGAAAGAATATCGTCGTAAAGATGTCAGTTCTCTCTTAAGTTTATTTTAAATTTTAATATAAGCCCAATAAAAATACAAATAAGATTTATTTTTAATCTGGACAAGATAATTTTAAAATTTATTTGAAAAAATAAATAAGTGAAGGTACCCCCAAGAATCGTAAAAAAGAAGAAAACTGAGGGATACTACTCCTACCTGATACAAAATTATAAAACTAGAGACTTCCCTGGTGGCACAGTGGTTAAGAATCTGCCTGCCAATGCAGGGGACATGGGTTCGAGCCCTGGTCCGGGAAGATCCCACATGCCGTGGAGCAACTAAGCCCATGCGCCTAGAGCCCGTGCTCTGCAACAAGAGAAGCCACCGCAATGCCCATGCACTGCAACGAAGAGTAGCCCCCGCTCGCCACAACTAGAGAAAGCCCATGCACAGCAACGAAGAGCCAACACAACCAAAAATAAATAAATAACTTAAAACAAAAAACAAAACAAAAAAAATTATAAAACTATAATAATTAAAATAGTGACACCTGCACTATAAACAGATAATCAGTAGAAAAGATTAGAAGGACTTTAAAAAATGCTCAAATATATAAAGGAATTTAATTTATGATAAAGGTAGTATAGAAACAGTAGGCTGTAAATGGATTATTTAGTAATTGGTGTTGAGATAATTGGGTAGTCATCCAGAGGAAAATTTTGAATTTCTTCTTTATATCTATACCAGGATAAATTCCAATGGATTAAAAATTTAAATATGAAAGTAAAACCGTAAAAGGACTAGAGAAAACCATGGGGGATGGGAATTTAAGTATATATATATATATTTAATTATGTAACTTAAAAGGTCCTTCCTTAAATCTAATGTTTTATATATAAATATATACACATATGTATATATACACACACACACATTCACACAAAACCCCAAAATCAAGCCAACCAACCACACCATGAAAAAAATCAGAAGATGAATGACCAACTGCTAAGTGTGTTTTCAACTCATTTTATAGACAAAGGCTAATTTACTTTATATATAAACCTCTACATGGCAATAAGATCAACAACAACCTAACAGAAAAAAAATGGGCGAAGGATATGAAAAAATAGTCAACAGAAAGAGAAAGACAAGTTACTTTTAAATATATGAAAATATGCACACCCTCCTTATAAAATTAATGCTAATTAAAGCTGTACATTAGGTTAACAAGGATTAAATAGTTTAATAAATGTTCTAATTTGGCAAGGTTGCAGGAAAATAAACATGCACACGTTGGTGTAAAACTGATTAAGAGCAGTTCGGCATATCCATGAAAGTTTTATATGAATATGTCCTGAACCTAGTAATCTGTAGGGATAATCATTGCAGCATTGTTTCTGATAGCAAAAGAATGGAATCAGTCTAAGTATCCATCAGTAGAAAACTGGTTAAATAAATTATGGTACATCCATACAATAAAGCCATTGAAAAGAATGAGGTACTCTAGTATACTAATGTGGAAAGTTCTCCAGGAATATCATTAAGAGAAAAAACCCTGGTTTAGAACAATGTGTATTCTATCATTTGTATCTGGTAAAGAAGTATATTTATGGTATGTATGGACACTCTCTGGAAGGATGCATATGAAGTTAATAATAGTGCTTTCCTTTGGAGAGAGAGACAAGGTTTGGGGGGAAACTTTTCGCAGTATATGTTGGGAATTTTACATTTTAGGCATGTATTACCTAGCTAAAGATAACAATAGTTTGGAGTTTTGGGGGTTTTTTGTTTTGAGTGCTGGGCTATCTGAAATGCTTAATACAAATAGCTACATCATCCAGAAATTTCAACATTTATTTTGAAATTTCAAAATGGAAAGATCACCTTTCTGGATAGTCTCCAGAAACCAAAGTTTGTGCTTAAATAAACGAGTGCTTTCTTTCTCCTCAGTTACCCATCTTCTATATTTGTATCTCTTTATTTTAAGATGGAATTCCCCCTCCCAAAATTAAAATACTATTTTCTTCATTATAAAAATTCATTCATTCATTCATTGTGAAAAAAAAAAAAGAAAGAAAGAAAAGAAGAAAAGTTTTAAAAATTCCAGACTCCCATCATCTAAAGATAAGTCCTGCATCTTTTCAGGAACTACTACATCGATCTCTTGCTCTCTCTTCTCACACACTATTTCATGTAAATGAGATCATATTTTTTTTTCAGGCAACAATATATCATGCCTATATCCCATGTTTGTGTGCATGTGTATAAAACATATATTTAATGGCTGCACTAAATTTTATGAAAATAACACCTTATGTCCTAAGCTCTAAAATTTATTTTGCATGTTTAATTTTTTCCAATTTCAGATACTTCAAACAAGCATTTCCCAAAGTATAGAATAGCATTTTAGGTGTTATATGGCCTTTTTTTTTAGTTTTTGTACTTATTTTTACAGCTGTGGCCTGTGATACTGGTTTCCCATTTATATGACTGATACAGAGTTTTCTGTTAAAATAAGCTCAACTTGAGGAAAAAAGTGCATTAATTTAAAGAAAGATATGGTAAAAGTGTGAAGCTGGGATGTGAATATCTAATGAATATCTATGTTAGAACCATAGTTCTAAAAAATGTTTTGATGAAACTTATTGTATGCGAATCTTTTTAGATATCTGTTTAATTTTTTTCAGGGAAGTGTTTAAAACCTATAATGTCGCCATGGACTACATTACAGTTGCACTCCTGATCTGGAATTTTGGTGTGGTGGGAATGATTGCCATTCACTGGAAAGGTCCACTGAGACTCCAGCAGGCATATCTCATTATGATCAGTGCCCTCATGGCCCTGGTATTTATCAAGTACCTCCCAGAATGGACCGCGTGGCTCATCTTGGCTGTGATTTCAGTATATGGTAAAACCCAAGACTGACATTTTGTTCATCACAGAAATACCTCCTGGTGTGTTTTCCTTCCTCTTCTAGTTATCTTGACTTAGGGAAAATGACAACAGTAATGTCCCATAGCTTTTCAGTAAATAATCAGTTAACTCTACTATCTTTTTCATATAAAGATTTCAAATTTTTTGAGGTTAAGTTCTTTAAAAATGTTTTATTAATCCCCCCAGTTTAACTCAGTGATGAGTTAGTGGAAGGATCCATAGACTGCTGGTCCTAAGACTTAGATTCAAATCCCATCGCTACCACTGATAGCCTTCATGACTTTATGAAGGTGATTCGGGCCCTTCGAGCTTCGGTTTCCTCATTTGGAAAATGGGAATAATGCTTCTCAGAATATTTGTCAGAAAGCACTAGCAGAGTGCTTGACACACGTAAAATGCTCGACTAATTTTTTTTTCAACTAATTTTTAATATAAAAATTAAGTTAACTACTTTTTATAAGGCAGCTTGGGTAGAATTACTCCTTTAAAGGTAAAACTTATTTGGGCCGTGTGAGCTTCATATTTATTAGCAACCCATGTGACATGGGTCCTGAAAAGTCAGAATATACCTTAGCCATGAATAACCAAGGTGTGAACTCTGCAACTCTCACTTTGCATAAAAGCCAAAAAGAGATCCGTTTTCAGAGGTCAATTTGTGGTCTCTGTATGATAACTGCAGTGTTCTTTCATCCCTATTCAAATGCTTATTAAAATGTCAGGTGACCTGTAGTAGAAAACCTCATCATTCCCCCTTGATTGATGAATAAAACGTCTGTGGAAATAGAATTCGATTGGCTCTGTTCTCATATTTGAGCAGTCAGTCACAGAACTGTAAAAGTCATATACTCTTTGTGACGGACTTTTCATAGTGACCTTAGGTTGTATAGTATTTGATGGTTTGCAAAGTACTCATCTTTTCATTGCACAGCTGCGATCAAGAATGCCAGTTCTGCGCTCCATCCAGTCAGCAGCTGGTTAATACTTTGCAGTCAGAGATTTTATCAATATGTTCTTCTGTTCCATGCCTTTTTCGACAGGCACAGTTTGCTTTCTCCTTCAAAGGGACACATTATATCTTTACCTAGTGACTCAGGTACTTTAGCAGCCCTACTACTGTTGCACAAAATCTTTGCAGGCTGGATCGTAACCACATCCACCTTTGTCCAGGAGCACAGATACAACATTACACTGATGATATCATCCTCTGAATAAATTCACTGGACCTACTTGGTGAGGACATACAGATATTCACAATAGAGCTCAAAAGGGAGGTGGCATTTCCCTGTACATAGTACAAGGCTCTGCCACCCCAGTTAAATTCCTGAAAGTTACTTGGTAAGCTGAGGGCTTCTGCATCTCTGGCACTGTCAAGAAATAGCAGCTGACCGTCTCTGCGCCCATGATGTTAAAACAAGCCCACTATGTTTTAGGCCCTTTGGGGATCTGGAGGCAATATACTCTTCATTTACAAATTTTACTTAAGCCTATTTATACTGTTACAAATTGGCCCACCTTGAATGGGGACCTCCTACAACATAAGGTTCTAGAATCTGTCCAAATTATAATACAGTAGTTACTTCGTTAGTGTCCCTTCTCCCGCTTTAGAGGCTTTAGCAACGTCTTCTCATACCTCCTGAAATATCTGGATCACTCACTATGATCATAAGTTGCCCACGGATCTCTGGTGTGAGGAACTACACTTTTCAGTCCCATGCTGTACACGTTTAGAATGGCCATTTCTGACTACATACCGAGCTCTCCTGGAAACAGGTTTCCACAGGCCCTGAACCTGTGAAGCTCCAAATCCATCTGCTCCTTATCTCCATATCATGGAGGCAGCATTCTACAAGCTCAGCACAGCCACCAGGGCCTCCTTGCTAAGACAGAAATGTTAGCCATATGATAGAGCTGAGTCTGGGCCCCCTGGAGTATCTCACCCATAGGAGAGGGTGGACTCTTCTTTCCTTAGTCCCTTGCCAGTTGACAAGGTGCTAGAGGAGGTCACCCCTCTCTTGGACCCCTGGCTACCACGGGAGCCCTTTGGGATCAAATGAGTGAACAAACAGCAGTGGGAGTTTGTACACTTTATGGACAGCATCAAAACTACATGTGAAGGAGCTCACTTGGAGAGCTCTGCTTTTCATTGCTTAATCCAAGCATCCTTGATCAAAGAATGGGATCCAAGGGTCAGCAAAATTAGCTGAACTTCAGGCAGTCGTCTTAATCTGGCCAACAGTTGGCTCCATCTGTGCATTTTTACAGACCCTTGGGACATTGCAAGTGGTCTAGCCACCTGATTCTGCCAGTGGTAGCAACAGCAATTACTTATCCAAGTTTTCCCTCTTTAGGGAAAATAACTGAGAATCTCTTGCCTCACAGATACCAAAAATAGAAATCAAAGTTATACATGTCTCAGTACGTATTAAACCCACAATACAGGCCTCCTCACTTTATCCACTTTGGAGTTCCAGATATTGTTATAGTGACTATTTCACTTCTAAATATACAATGCTGGGCTCTTGAACAAGGTGTGCAGTGGAACTTTCACCACCATACAGTCTCACACTACAGGCCTCACAAGGCACCATTATGACATACTAGAGCAAGTTAAAACTTGATTAAATGAAACATCAGGGTCGAATCATAATAAAGAGTCTGATTCCATTTTTGATATTAAAAAAAAAATGCCAGTTCTGGAGACAGACTGCCTGGGTTCAAATCCAGACTCTTCTACTCCTATCATTTATTGGGTATGTGGCCACAGACACATTGCTCAACCCCCGCGTCTTAGTTATTATGAAGATTAAATTAAACAATATGTACAGTACACATGTATAATGGTATCTATCAGTAAATATTAGCTGTTTCTTTAAAATGTATAATCCTGTGAAGTAAGCAAGGCAGTTATTCTTGTTTTACTGCTAAGAACCTGAAGTTTGTAGAGGTAAAATATTTGCCCAAGCTTAACACCATTTGATCTAGAATATGAGTCCTAAGTCCCATATTCTTTCTACTACATTACACTGTTTCTCCCATCAACCCTCTGTTTCTTCCATACATATGCAAATTATCTCCACAGACCTTTGAGTTCCTTTAAAATAAAAGACTTTTGTGCCCAATATTTAGAGTAATGATTCTTAACTCCATTTCCATAAGATCTGAAGATGTCACAAAGATTGTTCTAAGAATTTCAAAACAAAATTAATTTTAATTCACTTTAATTGCTCTAAAAAATAAGGGTTTATCATTTAGCAATTCTATAAGGAGTAGTGTGTCATAAAACCAAGATAGTTACAGGACATCGCAGGTTGAAACAGGTTAGAAATCTCATTATTTCAGAGCACGGCAAATTTCCCTTTTCTCATCCCAAACAAATCAAAATGGAAGCAGTGAGAGTAGAGATTTCTTGTGTGCGTGTGTGTGTGTGTGTGTGTGTGTGTGTGTGTGTGTTTTATTGTAGTAGTAGTAGTAGTAGTAGTAGTAGTAGTAGTAGTAGTAGTAGTGTACAAGAAGACATGACCACTTGCAGGTGTGAGGTTTTTTACTTAAATGCATCTGAATGATAGTAATGTCAACACAAGCTATTGAATCTTCCTTTACAAATTTACCTATATCTGTTTCCCATTATTAAATGTTTGAAATTATTTTCTGTATTCCTATACTCTGAATTTTCACGACATAGCAAATGTAAGAAAAACTGCAGTTATTGGAGACAGATGGTGGTAGAATCAAGAATAATTTATGCATATTGCTTCCTCCTCCGAGTTGCTGTTTTCATAAAATAAGACACTTTTCAGCACCACATGTATTCTGAGACCTAAATATTTGTGAAGCGCTTTTGACAGGAGAGCTAAAGAAATGCTAAACTCATGCAGAGGTTTATTAGTTATTTTGTTTGAATTTACTGCCCTCTTATTTCAAGTATCCCTAAATAGTACATATACTGTTTTCAAAAAGGGGAGAAGATGAATCTCTTCTACTCTGTTCTTCATATTTTGAAAAGTTAAGTCAAATCCCCTCTATTAAATCCCCTCCTAAAGTAAACCTTCAGTTTGTGGCTCATAGGTATGTTTTGTTTGGAAATGGCTTGTCCTTGTTTCTGCTTTGGAAATTGACAACTGCTCTAGAATAATTCTGTCTTGTCATTATTTCTGCCTCTTCTCTTCAAACTGAGAAGACTTATTCCAAGAACCCAACGATGATACACTGTAAACTAACCAAATAGCAGTCAAACCAAAATGAAGTTTGCACAGGTCTCTGTGTGGTTTTGTGTATTTTGTTTAGATTGTCTCCATCCGCCTCCCCCATCAGCTTACCTGCTGTTTATTTCATATTAATTCAACATCTTTCTGTGTAAAAAAAAATTAAACCTTTTTAATTGGTTAATTCCTCCCTCACACACCCATTTACAAGTTTAACCAATACATTTTTCAGATGTCTTTTCTATTTTCCTTTTTCTAGATTTAGTGGCTGTTTTGTGTCCAAAAGGCCCACTTCGTATGCTGGTTGAAACAGCTCAGGAGAGAAATGAAACTCTCTTTCCGGCTCTTATTTACTCTTGTAAGTATTTCAGAATGATGTTAAGTTAGTGAACAGCTTAGAATTTACAGAGATTCAAACACATGTAATTATGATCATTATCGTGGTACTTTTTCTCACCTTAAATACATAGCATTGATGGAAATGCTGCAGATCTGTTTCCTTGCAAATTATTATCTTCTGCCTGACATTGGTTCAAGAGAGTTTTCAGTATGTGTGGAGATAGAAGAAATATTTAGAGATTGAGGAGCCAGTATTCTCATTTAAAATCTTATTAATCAAGAACTATTGAGTACTTGTTATATACATATATTGTAGGTGGATCTTGCACTAGCATGTTGAAAGAATTGTACTTTTCCTTCAGAATGTGTTTGCCCTTTGTTTGGTTTTAGAGTCATACACTTCCTAATCATTCAGTAACTATTTATTCATCATTGACCTGATCTGCTCCCACAGAGCACTGTGGAGGATATAAAGATGATTAAGAGGGACTTCCCTGGCTGTCCAGTGGTTAAGACTCCATGCTTCCAATGCAGGGGGCCTGGTTGGGGAACTAAGATCCCACCTGCCATGGCATGGCCAAAAACTAAATTAAAAAAAAAAAAAAAGATGATTAAGATACTTTGCTTTCCCTCAGAGTGCACTTTGCTTTACATTTTTTTTTTTGGCTGTGCTGCACGGCATGTGAGATCTTAGTTCCCCGACCAGGAATCGAACCCAAGCCCTCAGCAGTGAAAACTCAAGAGTCGTAACCACTGGACCGCTAGGGAATTCCCTTGCTTACAATTTAGAAGTGAGATAAGACAAGTATATAAACAACATTCGAGGCAGGCTGTTATCCGATTATTCAGAAGGAACGCAAAATGCAGAAAGAGCTCAAAACAGGGAAAATCTAAATGGGGAATCAGAGAAAGGCTTCATGGAAGAGACAGCATTTGGATTGAACCTTCAAAGGGTGGGTAGGATTTCAGCAAGTGCAGATGGAAGAGTCATTTCCAAAAGTGGGCTTGGGGACTTCCCTGATGGCGCAGTGGTTAAGAATCCGCCTGCCAGTGCAGGGGACACGGGTTCGGTCCCTGATCCGGGAAGATCCCACATGCCACGGAGCAACTAAGCCCCTGTGCCACAACTACTGAGCCTGCGCGCCACAACTACTGAAGCCCGCGCAGCAACAAAGACCCAATGCAGCCAAATAAATTTTTTTTTTTTAAAGTGGGCTTGTCACAAAGAATGGCTTGGAGGCATAAGTGTGGGGCATCTTCTTCAAATTTCAAGTGTTTCAGTTGACTAGAACATGGAGTACAAAATAGGGAGAGTACTAGGAGATGGGTTTGGAAAGGCACTCAGGGCAAGATCACGGATAGCTTTGAGGGACTGGTTTAGATCTCTGTATTCTATTCATGATCACTTGGGAATCACAGAAGGTTCTTAACAGAAGACTAATGTGATCAGAGCTGTGCCTTTGTAAGCTTGCAGCATTGTGCAAGATGAACGGAAGGGAGAGAGAACGGGAAGCATAACTAAACAGATATTGCCATGATTTAGGTGGAAAGTAATGAGAGTCTGAATTATGGGATAGGTAATGGCAGTCAAGGGAAAGGCCTTGATGAGAGCTTTTGGAGGTAGTTTCAGTCATTCTTAGTGACGAGTGAGAGAAGTTTAAAGCTTAAAGGGAGGATGATAAAGAAGAGAGGTTTTTCTTATTTGAGAAATCTGTGTAGTGTTGCCTGTAGCCCATATCTAATTTTCTTGGCAGGACCTGTGAGCCATCCAGGTAGAAATTTCCGGCAGGAGTTTAGAAATGAAGTACCAGTGCAAAGGAAAAGGTTGATAATAGAGATGCAGAATTGAAGAACATCAGCATGGAGGTGACAGTTGCAGCTGTGGGAGTGGATGAGTGATTCAAATCAAAGGAGAAGAGAAGAGGACACCAGGAGTAGATCTTTGTCAACTACTATGTTTAGAGAGTGAGAAATGAAGAGAAAATAGTAAATGGAACATAAAATATCAGAAAATTGGGAAAACCAGCATTTTTCACTTAGCAATAGCATGACTGTTTTTTCATATCAGTACATGAAATGTCTGCATAGTTTTCTCTTATATAGATATTAAATAAAGGGTATCTTTATTGATCATTTCCCATTACAAACAATGCTTGCAGAGAACATTTATGAATTTGTGAATATTGTTGTACAGATACATTCATAGAAATGGAATTGCTAAGTCAAAGGATGTGTGCCTTTAAATTTTGATAGATAGTGCCAGATTGCCTCCTCAAAAGGCTATACCAGGGCTTCCCTGGTGGCGCAGTGGTTGGGAGTCCGCCTGCCGATGCAGGGGACACGGGTTCGTGCCCCGGTCCGGGAGGATCCCACGTGCTGCGGAACGGCTGGGCCCATGGGCCGTGGCCGTGGCCGCTGGACCTGCGCGTCTGGAGCCTGTGCTCTGCAATGGGAGAGGCCACAGCAGTGAGAGGCCCGCATACCACAAAAAAAAAAAAGGCTATACCAATTTATATTCCCTTCAGTAGTGTGAAGGTCCTAATTAACTAACACCTTCATTATCACTTGTTTGTGTATGTGTATGGGAAACTAATAGACAACATCTTGTTTTAGTTTTCATCTTGGCTTATTGACTAATAACTATTAGTTAATAGTAAGTAATAACTATTAGTAATTAATAACTATTAGTTAATAGTAAGTAATAACTATTAATGATTATTTGGACTTTTTAGTCTATTTTTTAGCTGCATGTTTAAATTTCTTGTTTTATGACTGGCTTGGTATTGTATTTTTCTATATTTTTAGAATTAATTTTTAATTATACAAGTAATACATTAATACTTTATCATTGAAAAAATTTTTGAATTACAGATAAAGTTAAATTTCATTGTAACTGTCATCCCCAATCTTAATACATTACCAAGCAGTTACTTACCGGTATTATCAGTGTGATATATATCCTTGTGGACTTTTGGCCTATTTATCTGTTGAGTTATTGAAAAAGCAGAGTTTCAAGAAGGAGAGAATGTCAGATGCTATAAAGAAGTGAAGGATGATGAGGACTAAGTAAACCATATAGAATTTGGTGCTTTAGACATCTTTAGTGACATTTAAGAGAGCAATTTCAGTAGAATGATAGGACCAGAAACAGTATTCCAAAGGGCGGAAAGTGTGCGTCTGTGTGTGTGTGTCTGTGTGTGTCTGTCTGGGTTTTGCTGGCACTGGCAGTGGAAGTGATACAGTGGACAGAGACTGGGTGATGAAGAAGGAGAGGTAAGTATCACCTACTAGTTCACAGGCAGAGCAGTGGTGACTTGAGAAGAGAACAGGTATGAGGAAAGATGGTTCCAGGAGAGAGAAGGTTGAGGGAAAGGAGCCAGTGGAGAAAGGCTTTGAAGAGACCAGCAAAAAGAAGTAATTACTGGAGCAAAGTAATAAACAAAGCAGGTAGAAATAGCTCTAAGAGTTCAGTAAGAGGAATTAGATGAGAATAGTGAAAGACCCGGAAGGAAGGAAAAGACAGAAAAGCAGAAGATAGTGGAACGTAGAGAGAGGTCAAGTTGGGAGCACGTGTTAGTTCACCTCAGTATTTCTTGTGAACTTGCTTGAAGTCCCTGTTGTACTCTATATTTTTTAATTGTGGATGTCAAAGTGAAGGGATTGTGAGTTTTAAATTTTTTCTTAGTTTTAGGATTTTACATTTTTCTACCATTGTATCTATTGTTAGTACCACGATAATGCTGTGTAACAAACCACCTCACAACTTAATGCCTTAGGGGACTTCCCTGGTGGCACAGTGGTTAAGAATCCACCTGCTACTGCAGGGCACACGGGTTCGAGCCCTGATCCAGGAAGATCCCACATGCCGTGGAACAGCTAAGCCCGTGCGCCACAACTACTGTAGCCCGTGTGCCTAGAGCCCGTGCTCCGCAACAAGAGAAGCCGCCGCAGTGAGAAGCTCAAGTACCGCAACGAAGAGTAGCCCCCACTCGTCACAACTAGAGAAAGCCTGCATGCAGCAAAGAAGACCCAACGCAGCCAAAAATAAATAAATAAATTTATTTTTTTAAAAAAAACAACTTAATGCCTTAAAAATAATTATCAGTCACCATCAGTCCTGCACCTGCGGGTCAGTTGACTCAGCTGATCAGACTTGGCTGTGGTACCTCTGCTCCACATGTTCCCTGTCCTCCTTGGGCCAGTGGGTTAACTGAAGATGTTCTTGTATCTGGAGAAACAAGAGGGCAGCAGGCCTGTTAAGTATTAGCACACTGTCTGTCCATGTGCCATTGGTTGAAGCAAGTCACATAGCTGAGTCCCTGGTCAGGAAGAGGAAACTGCATTCCAATCTCAGCGAGACCATGGCAAGAGTGTGGGTGCAGGAGGGGTGAAGAAAGGATCTTTCAGTCTGCCACAACGTTAAGCATGTATGTTAATTTTATACTCAGAAAAAGGATTTACTGTTTTTAAAAAAATCATTCGTATATAATATGAATTTTTAAAAACTCAAGTCTGTATAACAATCAATATTGAGATATTTTTGCAGTAATTCCACACATATGGGAAAATATAAGCATAAAACTTGACCTCCTGTGTAGATGAAATAGGTTCAAGAAAGTATCTGTTCTCATGAAATACTGAATCTTTAGTGAGCATTTCATAAATCACTGAGTTTGACAGGTTTTTTTCCAAGTAGAATATACAAAAAACAGCAATATTAATCAGTTCTTTCCCCCTGAAATGGATATAAACACTAATATGAAAAGTTTTTAAGTCAGTCCTCTCAGTTTTTTGTTCTTTAAAAATACAATCCTTTGATGCATTTGTATACTCCCCAGTTAAAAGTATTCAGTTTGCAAAAGAGTCTTACCCTCAGGAAACATGTGAGCATTTTTGTTTGTTTTCCCTATCCCTTGTTTGGACAGGAAGAATGTACACCTACTCTTTGGTAGCTTTTCTGAAAACAAAGATAACAGTTCCTTGAGGTTGACCATTATGTAAAGTTTTTCTCTGATTTCATATCAGTTTGGGAAGTTTTTAGATTGTTAATTTTTAATTCGCATATTTTTCTATTGATCTAAGCTGTTTGGTGTTAAGTTGAAAGATTGGAAAGCGGGTTTTTTAGATATTATTTTAGTAATGTTAATTCATTCAGCAAATATATATTCTGCTCATGATAATTTACATCAGGGGTTAGCAAACTACTGCCCATAGCCAAATCTGGCCCGTGGCCTGTTTTTGTATAGGCCTGAAAGCTAAGAATGGTTTTTACATCTTTAAAGAGTTAATGAAAAAGAAAAGAACAAAGAAGAATATGTGACAGAGGCCAGATGTTGACCCACAAGCCCCAATATTTACTATCCGGCCCTTTACAGAAAAAGTTTGCTGACCCTTGATTTCCATGGTTAATATTAAGTGTTAAACGAGTTTGTAGCTTTATCTTTCTATACTTGCATAAAGAAAGAAAATCAAATAAATACCTGCTGCCTTCATTGCCAAGAAGACTACAGAAATTCGTAAACCCGGTGGTTGCCCTATTTCCTCTTCATTGGGTTTGGATTTAGTCACAGTGAATCCCCAACCTGGCTAATATTCACTTTGATCAGTTAGTCAGGTTATCATATAATGGAACTTGTCTGACCTCTGAATTACAAAGCTATGGTGAATGAGTAAGTGCAGCTATTACAGGATTTTTATCCTCTTTGGTTATGTATTTCTTTCATAAGCTAGTCAAGAAGCCTTAGAGTATTAGGAAAATGGATATAATTGTAAAATCAGTGATCCCAGAGAAACAGAAAATGCCAAGTATCTTGTTTAAAATTGCTTACCATTACTGGATTGGACTCAGGTTGCTGCTGTCTTGGTTTCTGCTGTCACCCTGTATGGCACATGTTTGTATGTATTTTTGTATTATTGTTGGTGTATCTTCAGGATAAACTCCAAAAGTGTTATTGCTGGGTCAGGGGGTAAATGTACATGTAGTTTTGTTAGATGTTACCAAATTCCCCGCCATGTTTCATCCTACCTGCAGTATGTAAGAGAAGCACCATTTTAAAGTATTCACATTGCCTCTTAATTAAAATGCGACAAGATGTGTGTGTATATCTAGAGCTATATAGATATATTGATATATATGTATTTTTGTGGAGGGGACATAGAAAAGGCAGTTGACCATCCGTTTATGTTTATTGCTTTTAACTTTTTTTTTTTCTTATTCCCTGTATATAACACAGTTTAGCATTATTGAAAATCCCAGAAGTAAGACATAACATGAAGGGAACATATTCGTTGCATCTTTCGAATTACAGTAATTCATCCGATGCTTTGTGAGCCCCAGTTTGTCCTCTAATTTAGTTCCAATAAGTAATTTTCACCAGTGAATTCACACTGTTTTAGGATATTCAACTAGTCGAGCTGTTGTTTCAGTGGAGTCTTGCTGGCCTGAACAATTTTCCTTCTGGTTACTTTTCAGGGATTATAAATAACAATGAGCAGTTGTGTTATAGCAGCTACAGTTTGAAAGCTACAGTAAATGTCCAGTTTCAGAAATTTTTTTTATCTACCAAAATCAAAGAGAACCTTTTGTGGTTTTTATTTTTTTAATAAATTTATTTATTTATTTTCGGCTGCATTGGGTCTTTGTTGCTGCATGAGAGCTTTCTCTAGTTGCGGCGAGTGGGGGCTGCTCTTCATTGCGGTGCGCAGGCTTCTCACTGTGGTGGCTTCTCTTGTTGCAGAGCACGGGCTCTAGGTGCACAGGCTTCAGCAGTTGTGGCGCGCGGGCTTAGTTGCTCCACAGCATGTAGGATCTTCCTGGACCAGGGCTCGAACGCGTGTCTCCTGCATTGGCAGGCGGATTCTTAAGCACTGCACCACTAGGGAAGCCCCGTCCCAGTAGTTTTTAATATGCATTTGCTTCTGATTGTTAGGGATTCTTATGGTGACATTAAGAAGATTGGTGATTTGTGTGGAGAAATAACAGCCTGCTCTCTATTCGTGAGCTTCCTTTTGTGTTTCCAGTCCTTACCTGGACTTCTGTCTTTCTCAACAGCAACAATGGTATGGTTGGTGAATATGGCAGAAGGAGACCCAGAAGCCCAAAGGAAGGTATCCAAAAACTCCAATTATAATGCACAAAGTAGGTGGCTTTTATTTGATAATTTCCTGGTTTTCACGGTCATTGTCATCTTATGAGTTATGAAGCAATGATTTTTTAACCACTTTCTTTTGAGAATCTCCTGGAAGCTGTGGTAATACCTAGCAAACACAGATAAATATTTGAGTTCACATGCTCCAAACCCAACAATCAGCCAGGGCACCCTAGGTTAAGAATTTCTGCCATTAAACACCATTAATTCCAGTGTGGAAAGGTTCAAGTTGAGGCTATGGTTTTAAAAAGGTAGAATAAACACTCTCTTCAAACATGTAAAAATGAGAACCTCTTGTCTGACAAGTCCAGAGTAACTGAAATATAATTTGATTTGAGTTGTGATAATGTTTATGTTGAGAAGATAAAATATTCCAGGTGGACATGACTTTCTGGAGGAGGGTAAGAATGATGACCTAGGATGGGAGATTGAAAGGCCCACTTGTGGATACTACAGAAGGTGTTAAGGCAAACACAAGTTAGGAGGAGTTATAATTAGAAAAGTTGAGGAATAACAGCACAATATCAATAGTCAAAAAGAAAGGAAACCTTTTTTTTTAAGAAAAACAAGGACTAACCTTATGAGGAAGCTGACAAACAGAGGCGGAATAAAGGTTGGTCAGAGAAGAAAAAAGGGCCTTAATTGAGTTGCTGTTTGTCAGGAAAGGGAGAGTTTAGGTTTTCTAGAGCCAAGAAAACTGCTGTTCTAGCATTTGGGTAACTGCAAGGAGGACGCTTTCAACTTAGAATTTGCGTATTTGGGACCAAAAGATATTAGGCCCATTCTGCAATGAGCGAGGCAGCAAAACAGGGTGACATTAGACCAGCAGTAGACCTAGTAGAGAAGTGGGAAATAGAGGAAACAGTTGCTCCAGGTCTGGTTGTTGTGTTAACCTTGTTAAGCTAAAGAAAATTGAAAGATTAGTTGTCTGTGAGTATACATGTATATATATGTGAGTATGAGTGTCTTTTGGGTACATCAAGATTTTGTTCTTTTGACAAATGTTGATTGAGCACCTGACTGTGTGCCCAGTATTTGTTAGGCACTGGGGATATAGCTCTGAACGAGAGGTCCCATTCCTGTGGAGTTTATAGCCTATTTGGGGAGACACGCATGTTGAACAAATAATTCATTCAGGTTGTGATAAGCACTACAAAGGAGAAGTGTAAGTTGCTATGAAAGTTTATAGTGGAAGAATTTCATTTGTTCTGGAAAGTTAGGAGGGCTTCCCTGGGGAAGTGATAACAGGAGATGGCCAGCCAAAGAGAGGAAGAAGAGCTTTCTAGAAGAGGAAGCACCATGGGCAAGAACCTTGAAGTGAGGAGGAGCTGGGTGAGCTGCAGAGTTCCTCAGTGGGAGTGTGGTGGGTGTTTCGGGTGGGCGTTCTTCATTGTACTGACTCCCCTCACATTGTTTAGCATTCCTGCCCCCTCACCCACTAAATGCCAAGGGTAGCTTCGAGGTTTGCAATAACCAAAAACTCCCCCTCCTAGTTATTTCCAAACATCCCATGGAAGGGAGGTGCTACCCCCAGTTGAAAACCTCTGTGTTATAGGAACTAGAAGTTAGTTTGGAGCAAGGGGGTGTAGGATTCCAAGAGGGATGTCTGTAAAGGAAGAAAGTAATAGAACTCAGAGGTTGCCCGAGTGCACCTAAGATAAAAACATCAAGATACAGCATTATGAGCGTGCTATTTATAATTAATTATGGAGGTAAATACCAAAATAAACAGCTGAAAGGGTTGAAGGTAGGGTGAGGGTCGGGAGTGAGGAGGGATAGGGCAGAGCAGGCACTGATGTTTTTATTTCTAAATCGCATACTTTTATGATTTTATAAACTAGCTCAGGGAAGATTCAGGTTTTGTGGAGACCTGGTTAAGAAAACAATGCAAATTAAAAATACAAAATTGCTAGAGCCCCTTTCAGAAAAATGTCCATGCAAGCGAGAGGCCTGAAGTATGCAAGCTTCATTTATTCATAGTAGATGAATAAATATGAACATGTATTAATTTTATAAAAAATAAATGAGAAAAAAGAGTATTATCAACTTCACTTATGTATTTTAATTATTTTTGATGTATGGAAGGTTCTTGAGACAATCATGTTATACTCAGAATTTTCAGTCAGACCGAGTCATTATAACAAAATGACTAACTAGCCCATAAAAAAATTCACTCCCTCCTTTCCCATCCTCCCAGCCCCCAATAGTGGTCTACTTGTATAACTTAGTCACTAAAGCCAGTGGTGAGTACCATCGATCAGTGAGTGCCAGCAGCCCCAGCTGCAAAGATCAGAAGAAATGTTCTCTCACCTGACCGGAAGTCCTGAGGTGTAGGCATTTGCACGGCTGGCTAATTTTATGACTGGATAATTATCAGGGGCCCCGGTTCTTTCCCGTCTTCCTGCTCTGCTACCCTTAGATATGAGCCTGGTCCTCAGCCCTCTGCTCCTCATGGTCACAAGATGACGACTGCAGTGCCAGGCATCATATCCAGATAACACAACATCCAGGGGAAGAAAGGGGCTGTTTGTGTCTCCTTACGTCTCTCTCAAGGAGTGAGAAAACTTTTCCCCAAATTTCCAGCAGACTTTGTCTCACCACACATTGGCTGGTACCAACCCCACAGCTTTAGAGCTTTCATTGGGAAGAGGAATTGTAGGATGACCACACTTAGCTTGGACTGAACTGGATTTACCACCGGAGTCATGGGTGGGAGGTGGAAACCCAAATAAATCAGTACTCTGCCCTGAGGAAAAAAGGGGAGAAATAGCTGTTGGGGAAGCAACCAACAGGCATTGAAATAACCCGTGATTTGTGGTTTAAGAGCCAGCTAACCCACCTAGTTACGATGACAGGTAATTACTGTTTCCATGTAATTTTCTTAAGGGTATTAAGAGATTTTTCTAAATATTACAACTGTGATGTTCACTTTTTCTTGAAGGCACAGAAAGTGAGTCACAAGACCCCGTGACAGAGAGTGATGATGGCGGCTTCAGCGAAGAGTGGGAAGCCCAGAGGGACAGTCGCCTGGGGCCTCATCACTCTACGGCTGAGTCGCGATCTGCTGTACAGGATCTTTCCAGCAGCATCGTGGCCAGTGACGACCCAGAGGAAAGTATGTGCCTTTCTCTACATTGGAAATTCATGGATTCCTTTAGGTGCTGCAGTATCAAACTCTCCCAAAATAAAATGAATCAAAGTGTTACAGTCCAATTCTAAACAGCAGTGCAGCTTTTAGTAGGAAATAATAGTTGGTGCTTTTCTCATAGTTAAATCTGTTAATGGACCAAATTCTGCACCTCAGATTTTTGAAATTATCCCTTTACAGCCTGATCTTTGGCATTGATTTTATAAGGTAAAAAAAAAAAATTTAATATTATTCTGATAAGACTTCATGTCTACAAAATTTTCATTAATATATTTCACTCTTGCTGCACAGAGACCTATGGATTTAAATGCTTCACCCTTTTACATTGTTACTGCCCTTTTTCGGCAAGCACTGTATTTTATTAATTTTAAAGAACATCAAAGGGATTTAGGTTCTCTGCAGAAATGTAAGAGTTTGTTCAGTGTCTAAGGTGTGCTGTCACTGGGATTCAGGTCAGCAATTGGGGCTTCTTAGGATATTAGCCAGTAGAGCCCCCTGGTTAGGGCTCAGTCATCTCTTTACTTATTCTTAGTTAGAGAGGTGATTTACTGAATAAGAAGAGATTAGCACATTTCCCAACTAAGTTACCCTCAATTTTTTCGTTTTCAAGTGAAACGCTTTCAAGTGAAACGCTTGATTAAAATATTACAGCGGGGCTTCCCTGGTGGCGCAGTGGTTGAGAGTCCGCCTGCCGATGCAGGGGACACGGGTTCGTGCCCCGCTCCGGGAAGATCCCACATGCCGCGGAGCGGCTGGGCCCGCGAGCCATGGCCGCTGAGCCTGTGCGTCCAGAGCCTGTGCTCCGCAACGGGAGAAGCCACAACAGTGAGAGGCCCGCGTACCGAAAAAAAAAAAAAAAAAAATATTACAGCGAAAATATTAAGTAGTTTCAAAGAAACAGACACTAGATTCCTTAGCTTCTCTAATCACTATTAATTGTGATCTTGACCTTATCCTTCAGCTTGATCAGAACACTTCTTACAACTCACCATTAGTCTTTTATCTGGGTCAGAACCTGGGCAGATCCATGACTTTGGTGCTGGGCGAGTTTTCCAGATTTTAGAGCCATCTGCAGCCTGCAGCTTTCACACTCTGGGAAACCAGACACAGTTGCCTCCTCTTATGGCCAGCCTTGAGCTTGCGTTTGCTGATGTTTTCTCTGCCTTCAAAGTTATCACTGTAATTAGTTGCCTCTTCTCTTCCTTTCCTCTTTTCTCAAAGATGCATACAGCCAAAAGAAAGAAATATAGCTGTTAAGCATAGCTGCAGTGTGATTCTTTCACGACTGCCTTTCCTACTTGAAGATTCTCTCTCCTGATCATCTCTTCATGTCCTTCTCTTCATCTCTAACTTTTTTTTTTTTTTAAGAAAAACCCAAGTATTGCCCCTTCTAACTTCAGATTAATATTTTCTTTATCTGGGACCAATATAAACTAATAATTGGTATTCTTTCCTTATCTTAGCATCCAGAACACACATAACCATATCGGATTGCATTAGTGTGTTAAACCAGAGTTGTTACAGAAAAGTCTCAGTTTACAATAGAATTTGACATGTAAAGGCACATGTGTCTTCCAGAACAACCTTTTAAAAATCAAAAATTAATCAGAAAGCTGAACACTGAGACATTTTAATTAGAAATGTAAAACATGTTTATTCAATGTGCAGTTGGTCTTCTAGTGAATTTCAAACTACACTTCTTCCAAACTTCATGCCCATAGCAAGCCTCAGTGTACTACTGATAGATTTAAAATTTATCAGAGTAGTGAAATTAACCTGTTGTTTCCAGGAGTAGAAATTTAACTCATAGAGGTTCTTTTTCTATAACCTCAAGGGAAGAGTGGGAGATGGATTTTGTTATTTTCTTCAAGTGGAGGAAGAGGTTTTAGTAGTTAAAACACAAAATAATAAATTTCAGGAAGTTTTTTATATGTTTCTGTTTATTAAAAAGATAGTAGGAAATATTCATTATTTTATTATGTTATAGTTACATTTAAGCTAGGCATATATTCTGCTAGATGTCCTATAGCGAAATCTTACAATTAAAGTAAATATTCACCATCATTTATTATTTTTACCGTGTCTTATGTTTGGTAGACCTGCAAATGCCCCTTTTAATACGAAAGGAACTCCATCATTACTTAAAATTATTTTTCAGAGTGGCCAAAACAAAGCAAAACAATAGGAGACCTAGACAGCAGTAAAGCAACTAGCATCCAATCTCAGCATTAGCACTTGGCAGTGGAATACTGATAATGCTTATGTCTAACTTAAGCACTTTCCATTGCTGTGATTTTAGTTGTTTGGCCATGGCATATCTTTACTGAATAAATCCAAGAAGCTGTTTAAAGAAAACATATTCCCGAGCAACATGATTTTTCTTAGGTTTTATATACTGATTCATCCAGGCTCTTCTGGTTATGGAATATAACTTGTTGCTTCAGTAAGTGCCTAAAGAAAAAAAATTGATGGTTACTTCTTTGTTTCCTGACTCTTTTAATTTTGCTAATAAAATACATCTATATTTCTCTCTCCATTAAAATGAATTCTGTAGAATATAACTAGCATTTGCCATAATATTGTTATTATTTAAACAAACATAAGCCTTTAAATGAAAAAAATGTGAGGCTATAATTTTAAGCTTGACTTGGTACATTATTTTTGTTTATTTTTTGATACCTCTGTTGAGACATAATTCACATACTGTACAATTCACCCATTTAAAGGGGTGACATTAGTATATTCACAGAATTGTTCAACCATCACCACAATTGATTTTAGAACATTTTCAACACCCCATAAAGAAACCCCGTACTCCTTAACATCACCTCTTCAATCCCTCTCATTCCCCGCCATTTAAAGTGGACAATGCAATGGTTTTTGTTAATAAATTTATTTATTCATTTATTTATTTATTTATTTATTTATTTATGGCTGTGTTGGGTCTTTGTTGCTGTGTGCGGGCTTCCTCTAGTTGCGGCGAGAAGGGGTGCACAGGCTTCTCATTGCAGTGGCTTCTCTTGTTGCGGAGCACAGGCTCTAGGCACGTGGGCTCAGTAGTTGTGGCATGCGGGCTCAGTAGTTGTAGCTCATGGGCTCTAGAGCTCAGGCTCAGCAGTTGTGGCGCACGGGTTTAGTTGCTGCGTGGCATGTGGGATCTTCCTGGACCAGGGCTTGAACCTGTGTCCCCTGCACTGGCAAGCGTATTCTTAACCACTGCGCCACTGGGGAAGTCCGCGATGGTTTTTATTATAGTTGTGCAACCATCACCACATGCTAATATTAGAATATGTTCATTACCTCAGAAAGAAACCCTGTACCCATTACCCCTATTCCCCCCAGCACCAACAAATATACTATCATAATAGATTTGCCTCTTCTGGACATTTCATATAAATGGAATCATACACTATATGGTTCTTTGTACTGATTTCTTTCATATAGCATTATGTTTTCAGGTTTTTTCTATGTTGTAACATGTATTAGCATTTCGTTTCTTTTTATAGCCAAATAATATTCCATTGTACGGATATGTCACATTTATCATCCATTCATCAGTTAATAGGCATCTAGATTGTTTCCATTTTGAGCTATTATGCATAGTGTTGTGTGAACATTCATGTACACATCTGTGTGGACACATGGTTTTATTTCTCTTAGGTATATACCTACAAGTAGAATTACTGAGTCATGTGGTAACTCTATGTTTAACATTTTGAGGAACTACCAGACTGTTTTCCAAAGTGTCTGCACCATTTTACATTCCCCGCAGCAGTGTATGAATGTTCCAATTTTTCCACAGCCTCACCAACACTTGTTATTATTTGTCTTTTTAATTATAATCATTCCTAGTGGGTGTAAAGTGGTATGTCATCAGGGTTTTGATTTGCATTCTTCTGATGGCTAATAATGTTGAGTATCTTTTTGTGTGCTAATTGGCCACTTGTATATTTTTTTGGAGAACTGTCTATTCAGATCCATTGCCCATTTTGGGGGTCCTTTTTTATTATTGAGTTGTAATAGTTTTTGATATATTCTCTAGACACAAGTCTCTTATCAGAGAAATGCAAAATTTTTCTTCTGCATTATTTTTAAAAATTCATTTCTATAGCATTTTTTTTCTGAACAACTTAGTTTCTTTCAGTTAGTTTCTTTTTTTAAATTTTATTTATTTTATTTATTTATTTCTGGCTGCACTGGGTCTTCGTCGCTATGCGTGGGCTTTCTCTAGTTGCGGAGAGCGGGGGCTACTCTTCGTTGCAGTGTGCGGGCTTCTCATTGCAGTGGCTTCTCTTGTTGCGGAGCACAGGCTCTAGAGCACAGGCTCAGTAGTTGTGGTGCACGGGCTTAGTTGCTCCGCGGCATGTGGGATCTTCCCAGACCAGGGCTCGAATCCGTGTCCCCTGCATTGGCAGGCGGATTCTTAACCACTGCGCCACCAGGGAAGTCTTTAGTTATTTTCTTATAGTACTTACTATTTGGAATCAAAAGTATTTCTAAGGCTGTCATTTGTTTAGCCTCTGTGTGTGCCAAGAACTTTTCCTGTATTATTTTTAACGCTGATACCAACCTTGTGAAATAGCTCTGTAATCCCCATCTTGTAGCTGAAGAATTTGAGCATTAAAGAAGTTAGTAAACTTGCCCTGGATCACACTAGTACCTAAATAGTAGAGTTGGACTCTTCTCCACAACTGAAACTGGTGATAATATTCATCAGTCTGGGAAGGTTAGCAAGTTGAAGGATAACTGACCATGTAATTCATAGCATCAGATTTCAGGATTGTATGTTTAATTTTTCCACTATGGAAGACGTTGCTCTGGCTTCCACGGTTTAAAAAGAACAATGGTTTCTCAGTAAGATCCTTTTTTTTTAATTTTTTTTTATCTTTGGCTGGGTTGGGCCTTTGTTGCTGTGCACGGGCTTTCTGTACTTGTGGCGAGCGGGGGCTACTCTTTGTTGTGGTGCGCGGGCTTCTCTTGTTGCAGAGCACGGGCTCTAGGCACACGGGCTTCAGTAGCTGTGGCATGTGGGCTCAGTAGTTGTGGTGCATGGGCTTAGTTGCTCTGTGTCATGTGCCATCTTCCTGGACCAGGGATCGAACCCGTGACCTCTGCTTTAGGCAGGCGGATTCTTAACCACTGCGCCACCAGGGAAATCCCTCTCAGTAAGATCTTATTAATCAGAACTCTGCCCCTTTCTCCCGCAGACTCTGCTTCTCAAGGCCCTCAACACCTATCTTCCAGAAGTAGTTTCTGTAACTCAGGCAACAAAACTTTAAGATCAGGATCACACTTCAGTTAGGAGTAGTTACATAACAACCAGAAAGGTAAAAGCCAATAGTAAAGCTTAATGGGTTACTGTTGAGCCCCAAGTCAAAGCATATTTTATTTATTTATTTTTTAAAAAACAGTACATGTTCATTGTGGAACTTTTTTTTTTTAATAACTTTATCTATTTATTTTTGGCTGTGTTGGGTCTTCGTTGATGCACGCGGGCTTTCTCTAGTTGTGGTGAGCCGGGGTTACTCTTCGTTGCAGTGTGCGGGCTTCTCATTGTGGTGGCTTCTCTTGTTGCAGAACACAGGCTCTAGGCTTGCAGGCTTCAGTAGTTGTGGCATGCAGGCTCAGTAGTTGTGGCTCGCAGGCTCTAGAGCACAGCCTCAGTAGTTGTGGCACACGGGCTTGGTTGCTCCGCAGCATGTGGGATCTTCCCGGGTCAGGGCTCGAATCCGTGTCTCCTACATTGGCAGGCGGATTCTTAACCACTGCGCCAGCAGGGAAGTCCAAAGCATATATATATATATATATATTTTTTTTTTTGCAGTACGTGGGCCTCTCACTGTTGTGGCCTCTCCCGTTGCGGAGCACAGGCCCTGGACGCGCAGGCTCAGTGGCCATGGCTCACGGTCCCAGCTGCTCCGTGGCATGTGGGATCTTCCTGGACTGGGGCACGAACCCGTGTCCCCTGCATCGGCAGGCGGACTCTCAACTCCTGCGCCACCAAGGAAGCCCCAAAGCATATTTTTAAATACATAGTTTTGTTTATCATTTTGAAAAGAACTTGAAAAGTTAAAAATAATGTTTGACAACAGAAAACCTAGGGCCTTTGCATTTCTGTGTATGTTTTAGGATCAGCTTGTCAATTTCTACAAGCTGATCCTAAAATTTTTTGGAAGTGTAAAGAACTTAGAATACCCAAAACAATTTTGAAAGAGAAGAAAAAAGTTTGTGGACTTAAGCTATCTGATTTCAAAACTTACTCTAAAGCCATAGTAATCAAGAACAGACATATAAATCAAAGAAACAGAACTGAGAGTCCAGAAGTAAAGCCTTATATTTATGGTCAATGATTTTTTACAAAGGTGCTAAAATAATTCAATGCCAAAAGGATATAATCTTTTCAACAAATGGTGCTGGGACAATTGAATATCCACATGCAAAAGAATGAATGGAAACCCCTGTCTCACCCTATCCATCATTCACACAATCCCAAATTAACCCCAAATTGATCATAAACTGAAATGTAAGTGGTAAAACTCTAAAACTTCTAGAAGAAAACGTAGGAGAAAAACTTCATGACCTTGGGCTGGGCAAAGAGTTCCTTAATATAACAGTGATACATAGAAGAAAAAATTGATAGATTGGACTTTGTCAAAATTGAAAACTTTCACACTTCAAAAGATACCATTAAGAGAAGAAGTATTTAGGGAATTCCCTGGTAGTTCAGTGGTTAGAACAACGCGCTTTCACTGCCAGGGGCACCGGTTTGATCCCTGGTTGGGGAACTAAGATCCCACAAGCCATACAGAGAGGCCAAAAGAAAAAAAGAGAGAGAGAGAGAGAAGAGGTATTTATATACCCGTGTTCACAGCACTGTTCACAATAGCCATGAGATGGAAGCAACCTAAGTGTCCACTGGCTGATGAATAGATAGACAAAATGTGGTGCTTACATACAATGGGATATTATTCAGCTTTAAAAAGGAAGGAAAATCCAATACATGCTGCAGCATGGATGAGCCAGGACATTATACTAAGTGAAATAAGCCAGTCACAGTAAGACAAATACTGTATGATTCCACTTAAATGAAGTACCTGGAGTAGTCAGACTCAGAGATGGAGAGTGGAATGGTGGTTTCCAGGGGCTGGAGGGAGAGAGGAAGGAGGAGTTACTGTTTCATGGGTACAGAGGTTCAGTTTTGCAAGATGAAAAGAGTTCCGTGGATGGATGGTGGTGATGGTAGCACAACAATATGAA
This sequence comes from Grampus griseus, assembly GCF_964374135.1. Lineage (NCBI taxonomy): Eukaryota > Metazoa > Chordata > Mammalia > Artiodactyla > Delphinidae > Grampus > Grampus griseus. The sequence goes on along the minus strand of NC_139018.1, from coordinate 29,204,509 downwards.
TGTACTTAATGCCATTGAACTGTGTATTTTACCACAATTAAAAAAAAAAAAGATACCATTAAGAAAAGGAAAAGGAGCCACAAACTGAGAGAAAATATTTGCAAATCATTGCAAATCCTGTTAAAGGATTTATAGTTAGGGTATACAGAGAATGCTTACAACTCAGTAATAGGAAGATAACCTAATTGAAAAATAAGGTAACACTTTGGGTAGATATTTCCCCAAAGGAGAGATATAATGGCTAATAAGCACATGAAAAGATACTCAACATCATGAATCAGAATGGCTGTAATCAAAAAGACAGCAATGCCAAGTGCTGGTGAGGACTGAAGAAGCTGCAATCCTTGTGCACTGCTGGTGGGAATGTACTGGTACAGCCAGTATGGAAAACAGTTTAGCAGTTTCTCAAAAGGCTAAACATAAACTTACTATATAACCCAACAGTTCCACTCCTAGGGATCTACCCCATGGAAATGAAAGCAGTCTGCCCACACAAAGATGTGTGCACTGATGTTCGTAGCAGCATTATTCATAATAGCCCCAAACTGAAAATAATCTAAATGTCCATCAACTGGTAAATGGATAAACAAAATATAGTATATCCATACAATGAAAAGCTATTCACCAGTGAAAAGCAACAAACTACAGACACATGCAATGTCATGGATAAACCTAAAAAATGTTATGTTAATCAGATGGCCAACAGGCATATGAAAAGATGCTCAACATCACTAAGCATTAGAGAAATGCAAATCAAAACTACAATGAGGTATCACCTCACACCGGTCAGAATGACCATTATCAAAAAGTCTACAAATAATAAATGTTGGAGAGGGTGTGGAGAAAAGGGAACCCTCCTACACTGTTGGTGGGAATGTAAATTGGTGCAAGCCACTATGGAGAACAGTATGGAGGTTCCTTAAAAAACTAAAAATAGAGTTACCATAGGATCCTGCAACCTCACTCCTGGGCATATATCTGGAAAAGACGAAGACTCTAATTCAAAAAGATACATGCACCCCAGTGTTCATAGCAGCACTATTTACAATAGCCAAGACATGGAAGCAACCTAAATGTCCATTGACAGGAGAATGGATAAAGAAGATGTGGTACATATACACAATGGAATATTACTCAGCCATATAAAAGAATGAAATAATGCCATTTGCAGCAACATGGATGGACCTAGAGATTATCATACAGAGTGAAGTAAATCAGACAGAGAAAGACAAATATCATATGATACCACTTATATGTGGAATCTAAAATATGATACAAATGAACTTACATACAAAACAGAAATAGACTCACAGGCATAGAAAACAAACTTATGGTTACCAAAGGGGAAAGTGTGGGGCAGGGGGGATAATTTAGAAGTTTGGGATTAACAGATATACAGTACTATATTTAAAGTAGATAAACAACAAGGACCTACTGTATAGCACAGGGAGCTATTTTCAATATCTTGTAATAACCTATAATGGAAAAGAATCTGTAAAAAATATATATATATATATTTATATATCTGAATCACTTCGTTGTACACCTGGAACTAACACAACATTGTATGTCACCTATACTTCAATTTAAAAAAATTATGTTAAATGAAAGAAGCCAGTCACAAAAGACTTAATATTGTATGAGTCCCTTTCTGTGCAGTGTCTAGAAAAGGCAGATTTATAGAGTTAGAAAGCAAATCAGTGGTTGCTTAAGGCCTGGGAGGGGAGTGGAGATTAACTGTAAGTGAACACAAGGTATCTTAATTGGGGTGATGGAAATATGGTGGATTGTGGTGACGGTTGCACAATTTTTTCAGTCATTGAATTGTACATTTTACAGTGGGTGCATTTTATGAAATAAATTATACCTCAGTAAAGCTGTTTTTCAAAAAAAAGGAGATGATACCTATCTCATAGGGGTTCTGTGAGGATTTATTAGAACAAGTGCAGGTATAAACTAGGCATTCAGTAGATGACAATTACTATTTATTGTTATTATTTTTGCTATATAACAGCAGCATCTACTGTTAAGACACCATTAGCCACATAACATCTGAACCTCCTGTTATAGAAAACCAAAAAAGAAAGGGAAAACGTAGCCAAAGCCTAATTTTGTATGATACCATTTACTGACTTCTCATTCAGCATAGGATGGGTGGCGGGGGGCAGTGACAGTTTTGAATTGTGAAGTCATAGCAAAGAGTGACAAACTTTCTTTTTTTTAAGAGTGACAAACTTTATATTTTTATAATTTTTCCTTTTTAGGGGGAGTAAAACTTGGATTAGGAGATTTCATTTTCTACAGTGTTCTGGTTGGTAAAGCTTCTGCAACAGCCAGTGGAGACTGGAACACAACCATAGCCTGTTTTGTAGCCATATTAATTGTAAGTATACACGGATTAAAAACGTGTCAGAGCTCATCTCAAAATTCTGATTAAAAGGTGGTCCTTTTAACCCCAGCTAGGCTGAGTGTTCCAATCACCTGGGGAGCTTTTTTAAAAACACAAATAATTGGACCTCATCTGAGTAATTCTCTACCTGGCCACACATTAATATCACCTGGGAGCTTTTAAAACTGTGGGTCTCTACCCTGAGATATTAGTGGGCTGGCCAAAAAGTTCGTTCAGGCTTCTCCATAAGATGTTATGGAAAACTGAAATGAAGTTTTTGGCCAACCGAATATTTAATTTGTTTTAATTGTGTGTTTTTTAAAAAGTTCCCCAGGAAATTCTGGTAAGTACCTCCGAGTAGGAACCATTGCTTCAAGCCCAGCAGTAAGGAATTAGATCAGTCTTAAAGAGGTAAGCAGATCCTCACTTAGTCTGCGTTTGGTGGTGGTATTGTGTTTAAGGCCACGACCTGCAGCATACAGTGTCCTTTGGGCAGTAAGTATGAGGCAAGAAAAGCTAACTCAGTGCACAATCACACATAGATTTTGCTTATAGTGCTACAACGTGAGCCTGAAGCTTTCAAGACAATGATTCAAGTAAATAACTCATATTTCTTATTGCTATTTTTGCTAAAGATGTGATATCTTTGATATATGTGAATGAAGTTGGATGAGAGGTTAGACGAGAGCCTTTACTTATGCATTTATTTTATGATTACACTTGTGATTTATCTTGATCATATGACCAGTTAGAATTTTCATTTATTTCTCTTTTGAGGTTAGTTTTCTGGATGTGTTGAAGCTTTTAAGAAGAAAATTACTTACTTTGGATAAACCTTAAATGCAGCTCACCCTCCAGATTTTATAGTTAATGTCTCAGTAACTAGGATAAAAAATGGGGTGTATTATATAGCTGCTCTGTGTTTATAAGAAAACAGTATACACTTTATAAACAAACTTTTATTGGTTTATTCCATGAGCACTTTTTTGCCCCCAGACAGCATAAAGAATGTTCTTCACCTCTGGGATTTTTAGCTAGCCAAACTAAACCTACAGTAGCCATCCCAGTAGTTTAGATAGAAATTTCAGTATTGTTTATTTGTTTTCAAAAATAATTTTACTTATTTTCAGATTCTATTCCCTATCTAGAATTAGGGATGAAATATCAACAATGTATGGATAATGATCTCTGTTGCAAAGGAAAATAAATGTTGTTTCCAGGTTTAATGAAAAAATTTTGTTCTAAAAGTTAACGTCAAAGGATTGTATTGAATTAACTAAATTAAAACTGAGACTTGTGATTGAGTTGATTTGCACAAAATACTTGCATAATTATGTCTGGGTTTGTGTCTTTTCCCTTCTTCTCCACAGGGTTTGTGCCTTACATTATTGCTCCTCGCCATTTTCAAGAAAGCGTTGCCAGCTCTTCCAATCTCTATCACCTTTGGGCTTGTTTTCTACTTTGCCACAGATTATCTTGTGCAACCCTTTATGGACCAATTAGCATTCCATCAGTTTTATATCTAGCATATTTGCAGTTAGAATCTCATGGATTTTTCTCCTTTGACTATAATAAATCTGGGGAGGACAAAGGTGATTTTTCCTGTGTCCACATCTAACAAAGTCAAGATTCCCAGCTGGACTTTTTGCAGCTTCCTTCCAAGTCTTCCTGACCACCTGCACTATTGGGCGTTGGAAGGAGGTGTCTACAGAAAATGGTTTTGAACATGTCATTGTGGTGGACCGAGTCCCTCAGTGCAGAAACTGCCAGATTTGAGGGACAAGAACAAGGCAAAGTGATGAGCCAGAAAGTTGCTGTGCTCCCACCAGCAGGTTGACCTTTGGTCACAGGTGGATTTTACCAACGCTGCAGACTCTCAGGACTACCATTACCAAGAGGTTAAATGAAATGGTTTAAACCAAACAGGACTCTTCATCTTAAACTACATGTTGAAAGTCAACCTAATAAATCTGTATTGAATTCTGAACCTTTTTGCGAGATACTGTAAGGAGAGCAGGCACCAGAGCAAAATGGAAAGATGGAAAGGGGCTCAAACTTTCAGATTTTTTGCTGCAGACTTACCTTTTTAAATAAGACTTTTTTTCACCTGAGGTGTAGGTTGATTTTGACACTTGTTCTCAAGCACTGAAGCTCATTACCATCTATGGCTGCCATTTCTTCCCAAGGCCAGTCTGAACTTATTTGAGGTTGCTTTATCTTAAAAGTCTTAACCTCAGGTTCCAAATGCAGTCATTTATTTCTGGAAAGAGTGGAACTATAACTCAACAATTCCCTATTACCCTTAGGTAAATTCTGGATTTTCCACCAAATTCCTAACTTTTAGGCATACTTGTGGATTCACTTGCCCCCAGGTCCCTCCCTCCTTCCATCTCTCTCCCGGTACTCCCCTCACAAGCACTTCTCCTATACAGCGAATAAGACAGCTCTGTTGTGGAAGCAGATGATCCAGTTGTTCTAGGATTTTGCTCTGTGTGTGGTGCAAAGAATGTGTCATGAGTCAATGCTACCAGCCTTGCTTTCGTACTTTCTTAAATAGCAAATGCAATGTGCCCAAAGATGGTAGGATTAAAGAAGAGTAAGATGGCTGGTGAAGCACTTTCTGTCCTGGTTTGTCTTTTCTTTTTAACTACAACCCATTGTCTCTTGACAGTAGGTCAGAATTTGAACCAATAGCCAAAAGCTGGTGGTTTATAAAGTTTATGAGTCAGTTGTATCAGTACAAAGCTTGGAGATAGCTGTTACTTCACTTGGTGAGCTGTGGGAGAACCAAGGGTCAGGGGGAGAACCAGCGGCCAAGAGGGGAGAGGAGGGGCCTCTAACAGCCAATGGGACAAGATGAGCTCACAGCCTGGCCTGGGAAGGAGGGGATCCGAGTGATTCCTCAAGAACCTCACAATGGGTGCTTTGTGTTTTCCCTTCCACGTTACCTTTAGTTTCAATGTACCTTTGTGAGAATTGGGCTGCAGAGTTCAGGCCCTGTGCAGTTCAGCTGCGCCAATGCACATGAACAGAGCCTCCGCCTGCGAGCACACGGCACCTCTGGATGAAGCTTTGCCGGGGCACACCCCCTCTTTTACCACGGACAGCCCTCAGCCATGGTGATCAGACTCTAAGCATTTGTGAGAAACTTAGTTTCTCCTTGTGGCTGAAGAGAGGCCAGCTTTCCCTCTGTTTCCTGCTGCTGTCTCTCCAGCCATCATTTGATCTGGTTTGGGGTTCTCCTTGGAGTTTAGAGTATTTGTTTTCTGTCATGGAATATTTCTTATAAGAAACTAACTTCAGGAGTAATGTGCTGGTACTAACCTGTGTGTAAAAACTGGCTCCTCTTAGGCCCTTTTTCCCAAGATTTTCTTTTTCTCCTCGGATATGTGACAGTGTGGGTGTTATCTTCCAGGAAGACATGAAGCTCAACAGTTACAACAAAGCCACCTGAACACTAATGTGTGATTTGAAGATTTGAAGCAGTCTTGAAGGGAGCCCTGACCTAGAGTAGTTTATTTGTGTGAGGATCCCAAACATGCTGTCTGTTTCATGAAGGGTTTATCTCTGAAGAGGGTGTGTGGTGTGTGTGATTGTGTTCAAATCCATCCTTTGTATTGCTGTCCTATGTAGAAAGATTGCCATAGACCTGTCACTTTCTGCAAGGTGGAACCACATCTCAGCATAGAGAGAATACATCTTATTTCTTTAAAGCACCGGTCTCGGACGCAGACTTTTCCTTTGAACCTTCTTAGAGTCAATTCAGTTGTTTCTGAAATATCAAAATGCTAGTCTTCCACCATGAAAAATAGATTGTCACCAGAGAAAACAGTAGCAATTCCACTGAGGATGCACCCTCGCCCAGGGGCAAGGGCTGACTGTGGAACCAGACAGAACAAATGGTAAAACCTGACCAGCCCAGCTGACCTGCTTAATAAAAAGGGGAGGACAGTAGGAAGAAGGGCGACCACTGATGTCTGTGTCCGACGGGCCTACAGAAGAATAGAGAGTGTTTACATACAGAACGTTGCCACAAATTAGCCTATGGAAATACCAACCATATTTGGAGGATTTGTAGAGGATTTTTTTTCAAAGAGGAAGGGATCGCTTCTCTGTTTTTGATTCTCACCAGGTTAGTGTGTGGTCCTCAGATCACAGCTCTCACTGTAAATAGCTCTCTTGATCAGAAAAAGGAGAAGCTTTCTAAGCAACTTGAAAGAAAATCATAAGTGAACAATTTATTTATTTCACTACAGAAACAACAACTGACGAGGTGGTGTTTTTACTTTTAAACTCACGGATCCCCATTTTTCAAAGTGTCCCTTGATTTTAAAAACCCTCCTTCCATAACAGATGCCCAAACAAATAATATGTTTAGTACTCGCCCTTTACTTGGCCTCAACAAGCTTTATATATGTAGTCTTGATCGTATTTTGTAATATGTGAGACAGAACTACCACATACGATCTTCCAGGGTCAGACATCTCAAGGAAGCCTCTGATCCTGACCCCCAGTGCCTGGCCTTGCGTATTTGCCCATTCATGATCTAGCCCTGAAGAAAATGAGCTCAGAAACCACGATGAAAAATTTTGTTCAATGTCTTCTGTGTTGCTGTCATGGTGCTGGAGTCTAAGGATGCAAAAATGAGTAAGATGTAACCTCAGAATGTAGCTATAGTCTCTTGTTTTCTGGTAACTACCAGCTTTAACTTCTCTAAAATATTAGCTACCTGTCAATAACCCCTTTTCATGGTAACTGTTATTGAGGGCTTATAAAATTGATGTTATGGTGACTTGAGTCTTCCAGAAACCAATCCTTCCAGTAAAGTACTCCTTTTTCTCCAGATTTGCGTTTGTCTTTCTCCTCAACTCCAAGAGGATCCTGAACGCTGAGTTTGGGAAGAGACTTGAAAACTGGATGTTTGGTTTTGCCCTGGGATGAAATAATATCATCATAAATTTGAGCCAAGAAGTGATCCTTGTGATCTTCTTGCCTCATTTTAAATTCCCCAGACACAGGAGATTAAAAACAGTGGTTTCAGCTCTTCACAACCCTCATTGAAGCTGCAGAGCAGGGTATCCCAGCAAGGCCACCATCACGCTCACATCCCAAATCATCTGGATAGCATCATTGGAACAGTCCTCTCCTCTGGCAAGAAACACTTCAGATCTGTGCATTAAAGATCAGCCTGGTGCTGAAGTGAACTCCCTTCTTGAACGTCTAAGCTGTTTCCCAGGGCCTCGGACAGCTTCAGCGTTGCCCCGAGGAAGTAGTTGAGTCCACCCTGGGCCCTGGAATCTGGTGTTAGCACTTCAGCCTGGTCTGTGTAGCAGGAAGGACTTCCCAGAAAGCAATTTTCCTTTTAAAATAAGTAAATGTTGCAACAGGACAGTTTACAAGTCAACTATCGGAACTGAGTACAGGACTGTCGTGTTTATGGTGCTATCAAGGTGCTGGGGTGTGGGTTTCAGTGGGATCATTTACCCTCACGTGTTCATTGTCTGGCTTTTGCTTCTACAGACACTGATTTGTACACGATTCAGACAGACTGTGAATACATCTTTTTTAAATACCTTTCAAATTCTTGGTAAGATATAATTTTGATAGATGAGTGCAGATTTTCCTGTTTTTTGTCAAATTAATAAAGACCGCATGACTCCAGCTGTGCTAATTTTCTTACATGAAAGTATTATAATATGTAACTGTGAAAACTCTTCAGCGATTATCAGGAAACAGTTTAGAAACACAAATGCATTGTTTCCATCATTCACTCATAATAAAGTGGTATGGATTATAGCAGGCCACATCTCTGAAGGGTACGATATTAAATCTATTTATGGAAAGTCTCAACTATTTTTTTAAATTATTTATTTATTTATTTTTGGCTGCATTGCGTTTTCGTTGCTGCACGCGGGCTTTCTCTAGTTGCGGCGAGTGGGGGCTACTCTTCGTTGCAGTGCACGGGCTCTAGGCACGCGGCCTTCAGTAGCTGTGTCATGTGGGCTCAGCAGTTGTGGCTCATGGGCTCTAGAGCACAGCCTCAGTAGTTGTGGCACACGGGCTTAGTTGCTCTGCGGCATGTGGGATCTTCCTGGACCAGGGCTCGAAGCCGTGTCCCCTGCACTAGCATGTAGATTCTTACACTGCGCCACCAGGGAAACCTTCAACTATTCTTAACACTTAGTTTCTGAAAACTGTTTCTTCTAGAAAACATCTAACTCAAATTAATGTAAAGACTATAAAAATAACTTATAGGATGTATGTTGTAGTACAGTGTAGATATTTCATAAGCTAGAGGATTATCTTTTAAAAATTATTATGTAGGTCACATGAATGGAAAAAAGCAACATTACTTTTCTTGACCTGGTAGAGCATAGGTTGTCCTATCACTCTACCCCCAAACTCTACAAAGCCTTTTGTTTCTACACAGTGAATTGCATACACGGTGTTGGGAATTATTGGTCAAAAATAAGTTTGTGGCAGAAAAACCAGAGTTGGCCTATTTGTCTTCAGAAGAAGCAGAGGAGAGGTGGTAGATGTGTTCCTGGGTACATTGGCCAAGGGCATCAAGAAGCAAAGAAGGTAATAAAGATGTTAAAAAAAGAAAAAGAAAAGAAAGAAACAAACTATTAAAAAAAAAAAAGGTGTCTTTCCCTCCTATGGGAATCAGAAGCATCATTTGCTTTTATGAATCTTGTAGGCAGTGTCACTAGAGTCTGCCAGAGCAGCGTCATGACTTGTCCTCATCAGCTGACAGCTATCTGATTCTTAGGGGCCCTGATAATGGTGCTCTCGATGAGAAGGAAGAATGTCCTCAAGCAGATTGAGAAGCAGGAGTAATGAGGCTGGATTTCCTGCATCACTAGGTAAGTACCACAGCTTTTTGTAGCACAGCCACTCTCCCTGGGGATTCTTCTGTGGGTCAGAGTCAGAGGAGGCCCTGCCCACCAGTAGCTTAGGATCTGGTTAAAAGTGAAACAGCATGCTTGAGTACAAGCAAGTACAATGTTGGCTCACTACATGATCTAAATGGGAAAGCAGAGTAAGGAGGGATCCACAAAAGACAGGGTTTAAAAGCAGAGTTTCCGGGCTTCCCTGGTGGCGCAGTGGTTGAGAGTCCCCCTGCCGATGCAGGGTACGCAGGTTCGTGCCCCAGTCCGCGAGGATCCCACGTGCCGCGGAGCGGCTGGGCCCGTGAGCCATGGCCGCTGAGCCTGCGCGTCCAGAGCCTGTGCTCCGCAACGGGAGAGGCCACAACAGTGAGAGGCCCACATACCGCCAAAAAAAAAAAAGCGCAGTTTCCTCCAGCAGCATAAGGTTTGAACCAAGTTTGGGAACAAGGGAAGAATCTGAATCGTCAAGAAGACAAACAGCATAAGCTAAAAAGGAGGAACGTGGGAGACACCCAAGGATAATCGGATTTTGAGTTCAGTTGATTTACTCAGAGGGAAACCTAATTTGTTAACTAAATCTGTTTCCATTTTTACTTAGACTATACCTCCTTCATTAAATGACTTGTAGAAACCGTGGACGATGATGACCTGACCTACCACAGGGACCTTTCAACACAGGGCCTCTTTTTCTTGACAAAGATTGATTCTCGTACATGGGCTGGCCCTTCTGTGCCTGGTATGCCAGACCCTTTAATGGAGGGAGATGGAAAAGCCTCAGAAACTAAGTTGGTGGGAGTCTTAATTCTTGGGAGAAAGGGTGACATACTCTTGCTGACTCTGTCTTTTCTTCCCCTAAAACTGTTTTAATTATGTAGTAACCCAAGGTTAATTCCTTACGCAAAAGAGAAAAGGATTTTGTTACCCTTTTACCCATAGAACACCTCGAAGTGGACCGAGGATGAAATTCTGATTGGATTCGTTTTCTTGGGTAGCAGACCTAGTCAAGAACCACTAACCTCAAAGATGTACGTACAAGGATGATTTAAAAGTGGAAACAACACTGGCAGCTAGATAAAAATGTTTATACTACACCTAAATACCTGAAATTAAGTGAGTTTTTTAAGGGTTGGTGCATCCTCTCCCAGTAAGGTTATCACATATCTGTCAAGGAAACCGAGGAGAGAGTTTTTTGGAACTTTATGCTGCACTTAGATTTTCAGAGATTTTGCCCACCAAGAACTGTATAACTCATTTGGGAAATAATTTGTTTTTCTGTTTACGAATCGGATTTACCTACATCTGCCATAAGATAGCATAAATATTTAGTGAAATGACTTGAGTTTTAACTTGCTTGAGCCAGATAGATGTGAATGTGTGATTTCCTCAGATTTTCTGAGATGTTGAAAATGACCTCCCCGCCACCTTCCGCCGTCGTGGAATCTCATTGGGAAGTCTTATTTCTGAGACGCCAAACCCAGCCAGAAGGTCATCCAGTTTGCAAAGGTCATCAGGCTTGAGTACTGTAACATCCCAGTGGGAGGGAAAGGGCTTTCCTATGCTGGGTAACCTGCACAGGGCCCGGGGGCAAGGCCTGAGGATGCCAAGAGGGTGTCCACTTTCACCCTGATTCCCTCCATGTCTGTGCTATCTCTAAGGCAGGCCTGGGAGAGATGGGCTAGACTCTGTTTTTGTTAATGTGGCTACTCTGGTTCTCAGGTTACTTCATTGGGCATTTGGAAGTGAGTTCCATGGCTGTTTGTTAAGGGCCTTCAGCCTCTGTGGGAACGTCACGGTGCAGCCAGCCTGCCCAGGGGTTAATGTGATATTGACGGCATCGCCTTTTTGACTCTGCTGATGTTGGATCCTGTCCTCTAAGCCCGGGGACCCCTTTGGTGTCAGATGGGCCCATGGCAATGACCCCAGAGCAGCCCACCCTCAGGAGTGACAGGAACCCGGGTCCTCTCCCTGTCCCATCATCCTTTGGGGAACTCTTTCTAACCAACAAGGGTTAGAATCCCCCCTTTCCTCGATTGTGCAATAGATAAACTAATGACTTAAATAAGTAAATAATGAAGTCATAGACTTGTTACAAGTGATTATGCAACTTTTGTCATTAAAGAGATGATTCACCAAGGCACTCCAAGCATTCATTAATTGCCGCATAAATTGATTTTTGTTTTTAAGTCAAATGCACTGGTGAACATTTTTGTGAGGGGAGGCAGGTGATGTGACCCAGAGAGGCCCTGTCCCAGTTGGAGCTCCCCAGAGACCAGGCCTGGGAGCTGCCAAGCTGGGGGCTGAGGAGAGCAGCCAGCAGCGAGCTGAGCTCCCTCCCCATCGGCCCCTGGGTGCTTGGAAGGTTGCCTGTCTCTTCCTGGCAGTGCTCCAGCCTTCTGGCGGGGGAGGCCTGGTCGCCCCCTCAGCGGCCCGGGGCTCCTGCCCCTGGGGCTGGAGATAAGTCTGGCCACATCTCCCCACTGGGAACTCAGCCAAGCCAGCTGTTTCCCACAGCCCCTCCCTGACTCACCCCGCCTCTGCCCAGCCAGTTTCTCACACGACAAGCCCCTCCCTCCCAGACTGTGTTGCTCCAGGATTCTGTCTCTGGCTGGTGGGGGCCGGGGACCTGCTTCTTGCCTCCATCTCCCTGAGGTTTGATGTTCCTGTGGCTCCCCCTCCCTCCCCAACACACTCCTTCTTCGTTATTCTCAGAGCAGACAGCCTTTGTCTGCAGACTGGCTCTCTGGACAGGGAGGCTGGCAGAGGAAACTGTCTCATGCACCCTGATGCCTCTGAGCCAGACCAGTGTGGGCACCTTCACATAGACCACAGAGGTGTGCCTTCTGCCCAGCCACCCAAACCCTCCTGCTGCCAGGTGTGGGGACGCGCTGGCCGGAGTGGTAAGAGGGAGCTGGGTGCATGCACTCACCCACCCATCTGGGGCTCCTGGAAACTGCTCAATAAATGTTTGGTGAATACATGAAGTAATGGGTGGATTAGGGGTCCACAGGAGGGGATTTCCATGCAGGATGATATAAACAGGGCACATGTGTGGGAACATGTTTTAAGTAAGAACAAACATTAACCACTTTGCCCTTGTTTACAAGGCTGTGCTGGAGTTGGTGGAGCCTGAGGTCAGTTGGCCTTATCTGCTTAAGAGACCCAGTATTTATAAACAGGTGGTCGGGGTTGAATCCACACAGGATTACTCCTCAGGGAGCACTTGTGACATCTTGAGAAATACATGGGTTTGTCCTCGGCCAGTGTCACCATGTTGAATGCAGGAGGAATAAAGGGTGGTACGGTTCTTAATACTTCTCCTTACCCCTCATTTAACCAAGAAAAGCCCCAGAGGAACGTACTTGCCCCATAAAACCAACGTCCGTTGAGCATTTACTATTAACGTGCCCAGACCCTACACTGAGCCCGTCACAAGCATTGTCTCAGGTCATCCTCACCTCACCCGTGAGTAGGGTTATCCTCATTTTACAGGTGAGAAAATGGAAGCTTGGAGAAGATGAATAACAGTCCCAGACGCATACAGCAAGAATGGGGGAGGGGCTGCCCCAGGCCTGTGCTTCTTACCTCCAGGACAGAGGGCACTGTGAGTTGGATCACCTCTCTGGGCCTCCGGTTTCTCTTCTGTAAAGGCAGACAGCATTTCTCAAATTTTCTACCTAAAGCTGCTCAAGCAACAGAGGAACGTGAGAGACCCTGAGGGTCCTGGGCACAGCCCAGAGTGGCAGCCACGGGCAGAAATGTCTCTGGAGTTTTAAGAAAACAAAAGTTGTAATTTTATTTCATAATGCATTTCGTTGTTGTTTTATTCTGGTAAAATACACATGACATAAAGTTTACCATCTTAATCACTTTTTTTTGTTTGTTTTTTGGCCGTGCTGTGAGGCTTGCGGGATCTCAGTTCCCTGACCAGGAATTGAACCTGGGCCATGGCAGTGAAAGGCCAGAATCCTAACTACGAGGACACTAGGGAACTCCCTTAATCATTTTTAATGATTATAGTTCAGTGGTATTTGTATTTATAATGTTGTGAATAGTTTAATTGTATAGTTCAGTGGTATTTGTATTTATAATGTTGTGAATAGTTTATATGTATAGTTCAGTGGTATTTGTATTCATAATGTTGTGAATAGTTTAAATGTATAGTTCAGTGGTATTTGTATTCATAATGTTGTGCAGCCATCACCACCATCCATCTCCAGGACTCTTTTCATCTTGCTAAACTGAAACTCTGTATCCATTAAACACTAATTCCCCATTCCTCCTCCACCCCCGTCCCCAGCCTCTGGTGACCACTATTCTGTCTCCATGAATTGCCTACTCTAGGTAACTCCTATAAGTGGAATCATACAATGTTTGTCTTTTTGTATCTGGCTTATTTCACTTAGCACCCTGTTCTCAAGGTTTGTCCATGTTGCAAGTCTGTAAGTCTGTTTTAATACAAAAGTAACCACAACACCACTTATCTTTAAGTGGCATTGTACTCTAAAATAGGGGTCCAGGATGATGGGTCTGAAATTTACTGGTTAGAGAAGCACAGCAAAAAGATAAAAAGTTAGTACTTTCCCCCTCGTTAAGTTGAGTGTTGGAAAGTCTGTTTCTGAGTTGCGTGGTGCAGGTCCTCTAACTTTCTGGGTAATGTTTCCAGGCCTTGGGCACAAGGCACAGTCACCTCTCCATTTCTGGGCTGGGAATCATCCAAATACAGAGGTTGAAGCAGCAGAGGAGGTAAGCAGTGTCCTGAGAGAGTGATGGAGAGAAACCCAGAGGCGAGGATTTCAGGAGCCTTGGCTGCTGGCCTCCAGGGCCCCCAATCCAGGACCCGTCCCTGGCAGCCCACAGGGACAGCAGCCACAGAGCAGGAGACGCCGAGCCAGAGTCAGAACCCACAACAAGAGAATGACACCTTGCCCTCGCTCTGCAGTGACTGAGGCAGCGAGGCCACACTGCTCCGCCGCGGGACACCAGCTGTGCTCTAGAGGCCAGGCCACCCATGCTAGGCTCAGAGGGACCCTCCAGGCTGTGCTCTGCAGGCTGGCCTCACACCCCATGAAGGCCAGAGTCCTCCCCCCTCAGGAAGCAGAGGGTGGGCGAGGGGCTCTCCTTACACCAGCCCCTTAATGTCTCCAGGAGTTCAGGCAACTGGCTTCTCCAGAGGAGACTGTAGCCTGGATCCTTGCAGCGTGTGCATGCGTGTGTGTGTGTGTGTGTGTGTGTGTGTGTGTGTGTGTGTCCATGTGGAAGGAAGGGGATGAGATCTCTGAGGATAGACCTGCTGGGTGGGAGCCAGTCAGGACAAGTTTTCTGGAAAACCCCTTCTTTTCCTCCTTTTTGCTGCTCTCCAGTCTTCCGCCCCAGGGCAGTGTCCTGCCCACACCCCAGGGTCTTCACAAGGCCTCAACCTCCCCCTGGTGCCCTGTCCCAGGATCTGGGTTCAGGCCCCAGGGCACAGAAGGACATCCCAGGAATTCTGTTCTGTTTTGGATGGCCCTTGTGTCAGTGGGAGGGTTGAGGAACCTTTATTTCTGTCCCAGCTTTGAGGGTAACACTCCTTCCAAGGCCAGGTGGCGTGTGATGGCCTCTCGTCAGCCATCCTGAGCATTGCCCTCTCATGTCTCACTTCCTGTTCAAGGTCCTGACTTGGATGTGGCAGCGGGAAGGAGGAAAGGGGATTGGTGTGGAGGGGTGCAGACTGGCACCGAGTGTTTGAACGCTCTCCTTCCCCCCCCCAACTTTGAGTGGCTATATCGAGGGAAATGGATGTATGTATTGGAGGGTGGGGAGAAGTAGAGAGGTAAATGGAGAAATCCTCAAACGTGAAGTGTTCTCTTTTCCCTTTTGGATTCGTAGTCGGCTGCAGCATAAGTTGTGACTTTATAGTGGAAATATTTGAATATTCAGGTTGTAAGCTTTGTTTTATTCTAAAGGAACCCACAAGGGTAGAATGCAGTGCCCTACTGGAAGGTAAACTCACCAAGGGCAGGACGATCTGTGTGTTACCGTCCACGGCTTGGGAGAGCTGCTGTGCAACCCTGTGCTTAGTGACATTGCTGCGGTAGCTTGAAAACAGCCATGGGGTGTTTACACCATGGAAACTGATCAACGCTACAAAGCGGTGCTTTTTCTCCTCCAGAGAGCTGGTTGTTAAGCGTTTACCACCTCCGGACATTTACTCTCTCCATAGGCACTCAGGTGTTCAAGGACTGAATAAATTAATAAACCACCATCCGAAACAGAAGAAAGGAGAGAAGCGGCGTTCTCTAAGTTCAGGTCAGCAGATACCGAGTGCTGGTGCCACAGGGTGAGAGTGGACATTTGTTCTCTGGGGTAGCCCCGCGCCTGAACTCCCACCTGGGGAACCTGCCAAGTCTTGTTTCCCGGGTCCTGGCAGTCAGGGTGCCGACATGCTCCTGTTGGGGCTGGAGTCTAGAAGGGGCTTTTTCTGGGGGTGACATGGGTCAGTATTGCCTAAAGTCAAGTGTCCAGCAGGATGTCCTAACCAGCACTGGTCCTGGGCCATGATCTATGACCATTTCTGTGATTCCAGCCCATTTCTGTGCCTGATTCTCTAGCTTCCTGTCAATTCCAGGAGCTCCCAATGTCCTTCCTCTGAATAAATTTTCTAAGTTAGCCATGTCCTTTTCTGCAGATTGTAACCAAGAGCCCCGTGTGTCAGGTCAGGTTAGGTGCACGGGAGATCTACTGGGGGAAATGCAGCAAAGATAAAAGGAAGGGAGCAGAAGCAGAGAGAGCCTTTCGGAATGCGGTGTAGATCTGGCAGCTGGAGACTGTCAACCAGCCATGGTTCCCGCACCACTCTCTTGAGGGGCACCTTCAGGGCCACTACCAACCCCTGGTACAGGGCACAATGATGAACAACACAGACCACTGCCCTTGCAAAGTTCACAACTTAAACGGAGAAAGAGAGACAAATGCATCACTGCAGTAGTTCAAAGTGCTAGGGCAAACCCCATACCATGGGAGCACAGGGAAGGCTTCCTGGCCGAGGTGCATCCCGGGAGCCCTGAGGCTTTTGAGGTTTCGCCATCTCCCTCTTCTCTCAGCTCCCCATCCCAACCCAGCCTCACAAAGAGATCTGGCCACTTATTTCTTGGCCGTGTCCCTAGATCTGCAATCTACAAAGATGTTCAAGATGTAGGGAATCCAGGATACGGGTGGAGGGAGCATGGGACAAAAGGAACTAAGTTTTACTGAGCACCTGGTAGCAGCTTTATAGAAGCCAGTTACTTCCCTGCTCCACCACCCTCTGCGTGAGGCTCGAGTGAGCAAGTTGAGACAAGGAGGTGACATGACTTGCCCTAGTTCACACACAATGAGAGGCAGAGCAGGTTCCTGCTGCTTCTGCCATCCCAGGCTAACCCTACCCCCAGCCCCAAGTGGAAGGGAGCCTGGTGCAGCCACAGTGAGTGTGACACAGGGCCAGTACAGAGGGGAATTTACAATGTTAGAGAAGGTCTTACACTTGTACCTGGAATCTTCCTTCTAAACCACTATGTTTTTGTGCACACCATTTTTTTTATGGACAAGAATTATGTGCTGGGCACCGTGCTCACCATGTCTCTCTGAGGCGGTGGGACGTGAGGCTTAAAGGCCAGTGCTTGCCCTAACCAGTAACCGCCAGAGCCCAGCTGGCGGGTCCAAGGATGCACTGCGTGCGGGTGCTGCCTCCCCAGCCTCTGGGTCTCCTTTGCCGCTGGGGTGAGGAGTAAGAAATCATGGGCCGGGGTGTCTGAGAAGAAGGGATCATAGATCGTAGCGGGAAACCAGGAACAGATCCGGGAGGTGCCTCGGCTGCTCAACCCCACAGCAGGAGAAGCAGCTGCCTCCCACTTTACAGGGACCTTTGACCAAGCTCCGAAAATTCCTGGCTGAGGGGAGCAGGGAGTGGGGCTTTTGGAATGGAAGAAACAGATTTTCCTTTTCTAGAGAG
Source organism: Grampus griseus (assembly GCF_964374135.1). Taxonomy (NCBI): domain Eukaryota; kingdom Metazoa; phylum Chordata; class Mammalia; order Artiodactyla; family Delphinidae; genus Grampus; species Grampus griseus. The sequence goes on along the minus strand of NC_139018.1, from coordinate 29,187,261 downwards.
GCTTTGGGTAATCCCACTCCCTTTTCTCTGCCAAGCTTTATCTTTGCCTAAGAATTCACAGAAGTCCCCAGGGGCCCCTGCTACACAGCTGCTGCATCTCCTCTCTTCACTGACAGGTAAGAAATGGGCCAGATTTAACATGCTTACTTTTTTTTTTTTGCGGTACGCGGGCCTCTCACTGTTGTGGCCTCTCCCGTTGCGGAGGCTCCGGACGCCCAGGCTCAGCGGCCATGGTTCACGGGCCCAGCCGCTCTGCGGCATGTGGGATCTTCCCGGACCGGGGCACAAACCCATGTCCCCTGCATCGGCAGGTGGACTCTCAACCACTGCGCCACCAGGGAAGCCCAACATGCTTATGTTTTAATAAGCTTTTTGTCTGAGCATCTGTGATGGCCCAGGGAGATGAGTTGCAGGAGCTGGAGGTCTTAAGAGGGGGTGAGCTCCCCACTGGTGACTTTTCTCTGACCCTCAGGAGGCCAGGGGAGAAATGCCCAATAGCTGGGCTGGGAAACGGGCTGAAGACAGAAGAGGAGGAGGGAAAGGAATCAACCTTGTGACCTCCGAGTGCCCCAGGGCCAGTGCTATTTTTCTGGGGATAGGTGATTTCCAGTTCCAAAACAGAGATGGCAGACAAGGAGTGCCTTGGTTGAGAAAAAGAAGGACAGCTAGGAAAGGAAATTAAATGTATCGCATTTATTGAGCTCCTACCTTGATCCCAACTAGTGCTTTGAACTCACATGACAGGGATGCATGCTTTACCCTCAGGGACCTCACAGCTGAATTAGGGAGACTCAGATCCCTGCTGTGTGATGCACCGTAGAACTACAGCAGACAGAGATGGAGACTGAGGGAGCAAGGGGCCACCAACTTAGCCTGGGGTGGCATGGGGAGGGTTCTAGAGAAGATGATGTTTGGCGGATCTTGAGGGGTGACTAGGAGTTTGCAAGGTTAAGAGGGGGTTTCCAGAGTGCATTCTAGGCAGCGGGAAATGGTGGCTGGGAGGTGGGAAACAGCAGATTGTGTGTGGAGAAACTCAGTTGTGGCCGAAGCATAGAATTCAGGGGTAGAGGACAAGCAGACGGCTGGACACAGGGCTGTGTTGTATGTAAGGTGGGCATGGAGGAAGGATGGCACAGAACCGGAAGACCTGGCTACAGAGGAAATGGGACTGGTGCCAGCCCCCAAAGCGAAGGGCAAGCCAAGCCTTGGCATAGACCCCTGGGCATCGCAGGTCACCGGGGATGGATGTCAGCAGAGCTGGACGGGGGGAGATGGGCGGGGAGGAAGCCAGCCAGCGGCGGGGAGAGAAAGTCCAACCTCCTCAGGCGTTCCGGGCGGCCTGGCAGACCTCCCAGACTTGGGCTGGGGCGGGCACCCACAGAGCGGGCTCCGGGAGACAGGTAGGAGGCGGATGGACAGGACCCCGGGGGCGGGGGCGGCTCGCCCCTGGGCTGCTGCAGGAATTTGCCCCGCCCGGCTCCCGGGGAGAGCGGCGTGGGAGGAATTGGGGGCTCCGGGAGGAGACCCCGCCTCCCACTCTCCGCTGAGGCGGGCGCGGCGCCGGGTCCCCGCTCCGCGTCGCGCGCCCTCGGGCGGGGGTGGGGGAGGTCGTGGGCGCGCAGGAAACCCCGGGAGCCTCGAGGGCTGGGGCCGGGCGGACAGACGCAACCCAGGCGGCCCGCGCCAACCCTCCCGCCTCCTCTGCCCTCCCCCACGTCGGACGCCGTTCCGGCGCGGGTCTCCGGAGACCGAGCGCCCCCCTTCCCCGGTGCCGCTGCGGCTGTGGGCCTGGAGCGCCCGAGCCCGGGTCCCTGCGCCGCCGACCCGCGCCTCACGTCGCAAGCCGCCCCTCTCCGTCGCGGGGGCTGCACGGGGCCCGTTCCCCACGCGGGGCGGGCGCGGGGGAGATCCTCGCGTGGGGACCGGGAAGGGCGCGAGGGGACCCTAGACGCCGGCCCCTGGCACAGCCCGCGCGGAGCCGCAGACCCGCTCGGCCGGAGTCCGCTGCTCCCAGTAGCAACTATAAATAAAGTTCTTTTCTTCTGTCCTTCCTGCCGTCTTTCCTTGAGCTAGGCTCATCCCCGCCCCCTGAAGGCAGTCTCTACTTTAGAGAAGCAGCATCTTTGCCGTTAGCCCGAGAACAAGGCTCCCCGGGCACCTCGGTTTCCCCTCCCGCGCGCGGTTCTTACACGAGGGGCCGCAGAGGCGAGGCTGGACCGCGGCGGTGCGAGCGGGAGGCAGCACGCCACCGCCCTCACCCCGCCAGCCGCGTGGACCTCCGGTTTGCAGAGAAAATGATGCCTACGTGAATCACAGTTGGTGCTAAATTAACGGAGCATGTGCATGGTTAAATGTGCCAGGTTATATCTGGCTGAACCTGGCTTAGGTATGCTCTATTTTGTTCTTCTAAACTGCAATCATTTTATGCCTAAGAAAATTAAAGAGAACAATGATAGAATTTCAGATTTTAAAACTTAAGCATACAAGCCAGTACTTGTTTAATGTTTTGTACTGAAAGGGGCACGTTGTGTATGTCATTCTCCAGTACAGTGACATGTACACACATGCACACCTACTGCACACATGCACGAGACTGCACTCAGACACTCTACCTGCTGCACTCGCACACATCATATGCGTGCACACACCAAACTCCACACAGGCATTTTGTACACACACACACACACACACACAGTACATTGCACACACGCACACACTGCACTCACTCTGCACACACACACACCTCTTAGGGAACCTGCTTGTGGAGCTTCTCCAGTACAGAGAAATGCTGGCTTGGGTTTAAAGTAAGATACAATTAACATTTTTAAAGCATTTAAGTTGAGTTTTAAAAGTGCCTGCAGAGACTTTAAAAAACATTTTTATTAACGAGTTTTTAAACAAGCGCTGTAATGGCTTTTTAAAAAGAATCTCTTGCTGAATTAAAACAGTGAGTCTGATTGCTTTGATTCTGAACTCCCGGTCTTTTAACAAGGAAGTTTTTTTTTTTTTTTTCTTTTGCTGTACGCGGGCCTCTCACTGTTGTGGCCTCTCCCGTTGCGGAGCACAAGCTCCGGACGCGCAGGCTCAGCGGCCATGGCTCACGGGCCCAGCCGCTCTGCGGCATGTGGGATCCTCCCGGACCGGGGCACGAACCCGCGTCTCCTGCATCGGCAGGCCGACTCTCAACCACTGTGCCACCAGGGAAGCCCTTGTCTTTGTTTTTAAGGAAGTATTTTTAATTGCCCTCTTTCCATCCCTCTGAAACTCTGAAAGAAGTTACTCTTGAACTTTTAGCAGCCAGTTATAGACGGGCCTTCCCTCCCTCACCGTGTGAGTGGCACGGCCGCTCCGCTGCGCCCCACGGCATCCCCACAAGTCCCTCTGCGGGTGTCCGGGTCACCTGTGGGCAGCCGAGAGGGAGGGACAGGCCACCCCCGCCGCGCCGGCCCAGGAGACCGCGGGGAGCGCGGGATTCGGGGTGGGTGGGGCGGCGCCTTGTCCCGCCCACGCGCTCCAACCCTGGCCTCTCCCGCAGGCCAGGCCGAGATGCAGCTACTGCTGCTCGCGCTTCTGCTGCTGCCCCAGGCGCCCGGGTCCTCGGTGAGTTCGACCCTTCCCCTCCACCCTGCTCCGCCCCGCCCCGGGAGGACCCTGCTGGGGAGGCGGGGGCGAGGGCTTGGCCGCGGGCCGGAGCCCCCGACGGCTGGAGCACCCCCGGCAGTGGCGCCATCCCCAGGAGAGGGCCAATGTCGGCGACGGGACGGTGGTGTGGGAGGAGGGAACCCTGGGCCCCAGCTCCTTCAAAGAGGGGTGGGACCTTGAAACTTCCCTCCTGGCTTTGGGGCACAGTTTGCAGAAATGGCAACGTCCCAGCGCCCTCCCCCTTCAGAAGGTGCTGGGGGGCACTGCTAATGCTGGGAACGTCCTGTCCGGGTGGTATATCACGGTGGAAGGAAGAGGGGGTCAGTGCTGGCACCAGCCAAGATGCAGGGCTAGGTGGCCCATCCCACCAGATGTCTGCCACCTGCCTGGGACCAAACTCAGCTGCTCCTCAGTGGGGAGGTTTGGGGTGCCAGCCATTCCCCACTGCCTTTGGGGTTAGCATCTAGAGCAGGGCTGACCGATAGAACCTTCTGAGATGATGGAAATGTTCTGCATCAGTGCTGTCCAATAAGATAACCACTCAGTTCATGTGGTTACTGAGCACATGAAATGTGGCTAATGCAGCTGAGGAACTGACTCTTATTTGATTTTGATTAAAGTGAATTTAAATAGACTCATGTGGTTAGTGGCTACCGCATTAGCGCAAATTTAGAAAGTGGACACAGGAAGCCAACTGGTGATCACAGTATTGGTTTCATTAGCCCGAAGGACAGGGCTCCCTGGAGAACATACCTGGGTTCTATGGAGGTGCAGAGAATCTTCTAGACCACAGGACCGATCTTTGGGGAAGGGACTGTCTGCAGAGCAGGGCTTGGTCCTGGAGGCTGCTCCTGCCAAGTTTCTCCTGCGTTGACAGGATGGAGGGCACAGATTCCGTCCTGTCCCTGGAGAGCGCTCCGCAGGGGGAGACCCACAGCCCTACCCAGCCCTCTGAGGCCAGCAGGAGGACCCCTGAGAAAGGACCCAAACTGTTTGCTGCCTTGAGGAGGGCAGGGGGAATGATGCCTCAGTGGAAATGTGAGTGGAGGATGAGAAGGACTCCTCCGACCAGGGCCGAGAGGGGCAGGCAGGGATGGACGTCAGCAGTGGGCACTGCTCCAGAGCCCCACGGATTTAGCATGGGCCACAGTCAGAGCAGAGGGTGGGCTAAAGCCCCCTTGCTCATGTCCTCTCCACCACCTTCTGGCTTCCCCGGGTCATCTTTGCCTCCCCATGGTCTTGTTCCCTAAGTGCCACACGCTGAGGTCCTCGGCACAGGCTTTATCCTAGTGCCTGGCTGAAGCTCAGGGCTCAGGGTGCGGGTGGGGCATGGTGACAGTGTCAGGACACCAGGAGGAAACTCAGAGCCACCTCCTAACAGCTGTGACCCTAAGCAAATCACCAGGTCTTAGATTCCTTTAATGGCGGGCGGGGGGGATAATAACACCCACCCACAGGTTGCGTGCAGGTGAAGTGAGTCAAGGTATCCATAGCAACTTGGGTCCTCTTAGGCGCTCTCTCCCTTAGAGACACCTGGATAGCTGGGGCTGAAAACTCTCCACACCCCCTGCACTGTCTGCGGGAGGGTGTGGCTCAGGCTGGTTTTAGCTGGATGCAGCCCCCTGCCCCATGGCCCAGGCCGGTTCTAGCTGAGGCCAGGACTTCCTCACCGGACCCCCAGAACTTCATGGGATCATCCTCTGTGCTGACAGGGGTCAGCCTGAGCAGAGTGAGTAGCTGATTACGGAGGGATAAAGCACCACGCCCCTTGCCGCCCCCAACCCCAGGCTGGTCGGGGGGAGGCTTCATGAGGGGGACTTCCAATCTCCTCGCCTCTGCCTCTGTTCCCACTCCCACCCTCACCCATGCACGTCGGGCAGCTGATCCCCTGGGAACAGTGCAGCAGGAAAGGGGGCTCCTGAGCTGCCCAGGTGGGGTTGGAGGAGGAGCTGGTGGGGTGCTGAGAGCGTCAGGAGGCAGGTGAGGACAGGCCCAGGATGAGGGTGGACTGGAGCAGCTCATTCTGGCTTCACACCATCATGCGGCTCATGGTTTGGGTAATTATAGAGAAACAAGATGTGTCTATGATGCTGCTGGCTGACTGATTTCTTTTTGTCAGAGAAACTAAAGTACAGGACGGGGCCTGGCTCTAGGATGCCTGCTTCACGGGTGCTGGGCTCGGGGGCAAGGGGATGTTTGTAAGGCTTGGTACTTAAGGGGTCCTGTATTCAGGTGAGTCCTCCCCCACCCCATCCTGATGGCCCAAGGTGGCTGGGTGGCAGGGGTGCCCCTTGTTGCCTTGCCCACGCCGGTAAGCCCAGCCCAGGCGCAGGGAAGGGTAGACTGGGGAGGCTCAGTCTCGTGCTTCAGGAGTGAGACTGACACCCAAACAGGACTTGGTCAGAGGTAATTAGTAGCCAGGCGGAGGCGGCAGGATGAGAAAGCAGCAGTTCTTGTGGGCCGCTTCCAGAATTCTTATTTTGTAGTGATGAGTCTGGAGTGGAGGTGCTTGTGGTCCCTGGAAAGTCACCCTCCAACCCCGACACTCAACATCTTCCCCTTTAAAACGGGAACGGATCCAAGTAAATTTTAGTTTAAATTTCATAGAGAGAACACTTTTATATTCTGGTTCGCTGGTTTTTGGAGGCTTGGCGATTTTGGCCCAGTTAGAACTGAAGGGTAAATGATTTGAGGAGTGAAAGCTCAGACCTTTGGCCTGGCTGGCCCTTCCTTCTTGGTTTTGTACGTGGTTCATTGCATGTGTGAGTTGTTCTGATTCAGGGTTCTGGTTTTATTATAAAACAAGGAAAACCTGATGTTTGGCACCGAGGCGCTAGAACACTGTGAGTAATCTGCGCGTGCGCAAACCTCCATCCTCACCCGGCGGGTGGCTCGCGACGGGAGGAAGAGTTTGCTTTTCCACGTTAGGACTTGAATTCTTCCTCTGGAAAATGGCAGGGATTTCTTTCCCCTAGAGATTCTTATGTCGTGATGCCCTAAAATAAAGTCCCCTTCCAGCAAACGGGACATATTTCCAGTCCACCTTTTGCCTCCTAGCAAGAAATCACGTCCAACACCTCTCCAGCTCCTTAGGCCTCGGCTAGTGTCGGCGTTGGTTCTCCAGGTGAGGTCGGTGGGACTCTGGTGAAAGAGCAGAGGCCTTGGGTGAAGACAACCTGCTATTGTGTCCACCTGTTCCTACGTGGCTCCCTCTCTCTCTGCCTCTCTCTACTCCATGCACTGGGGTCCATCAGGTTATTCTGAGGAGTGAATAAGAGAATATGTGTGTAGCATGTGGGCTTCTGATGCCAGCTGCAGGGTGTCACATTTTTCGGGTGGGAAACTGTATCTATTAGGATTATTTTTCTGTTACAGAGTCCCAAATAACAGTCCTTCCACAAGAAAGACTTGATCCCTCTTTCAAATAAACACCCGGAGGTCAGAAGTCTAGGGATGTTCTGTCTCACCACATCCTCCAGGCTCCAGATTCTATCTTTGCTTCACTATGTGAAGCCTCTATTCCCAAATTACCTTATAGTTTAGAAGGCTGCTCCAACTCCAGCCATCACATCTGATTTCCAAATAGCAGGAAGGAATACAGGAGGAAGAAGAAAAAGGACAAATGCACATGCAAGCTATCTCTTAGGGACGCCTTATTTTATTGCGTTTGCAGATATTGCATTTTTTACAGATTGAAGGTTTGTGGCAACTCTGTGTCGAGCAAGTCTGTCGGTGCCGTTTTTCCAACAGCATTTGCTCAGTTTGTGTCTCTGTGTCACATTTTAGTAATTCTCATAATATTTCAAATTTTTCATCATTATTATATTTTTCAGTAATCTATGATCAGTGATCTTTGTTACTATTGCAAAAAGATTACGACTTTCTGAAAGTTCAGATGATGGTTAGCATTTTTTAGCAATAAAGTACTTTTTAAAAATAAATGATTTTATTTTATCTTTTTGGCTGTGTTGGGTCTTTGTTGCTGCGTGTGGGCTCTCTCTAGATGCGGCGAGCGGGGGCTACTCTTCATGGCGGTGCGCAGGCTTCTCATTGCGTTGGCTTCTCTTGTTGCGGATCATGGGCTCTAGGGGCACGGGCTTCATTTGTTGTGACACGGGCTCAGTAGTTGTGGCTCTCGGGCTCTAGAGCGCAGGCTCAGTAGTTGTGGTGCACGGGCTTAGTTGCTCCGCGGTATGTGGGATCTTCCTGGACCAGGAATCGAACCCGTGTCCCCTGCACTGGCAGGCAGATTCTTAACCACTGCGCCACCAGGGAAGCCCCAAGTACTTTAAATTGAGGTGCATACATTTGTTTCTGTTTTTTCTTAGACAGAATGCTTAATAGATTACAGTATAATGCAAACAGCTTTTATAGGCACTGGGAAATCCCCATATTTGTGTGATTTGCTTTTTCAACATATTTGTTCTATACCGGTGTTCTGGAACCAAACGTACAATATCTCTGAGGTATGCCTGTACTGGAGGCTGCTACCCAACACTTTTATGTACATCTCACTGACAAGAATTTAGTGATATAGCTGTGGTTAGCTGCAGGAAATCTGGGAAATGAATTTTGGGATGGAGGCAGCCAGGTATCCAGCTAAGAGTCAAGGGTCCTCTTAATAGGAGAAGGGGAGGATGGATATTGGGGAAGTCCTGGGAGTCCCTGCCACAGATCGGCAGGAAGAAACCACAGCCCCCACTCCAACCACGCACGCACGCACGCACGCACGGTTAGATTAAGTTCTTATTCTAATAGGCCAGAGCTACAAAAACATGGCGCTGCCCGTGGGCAACATTCCCCGCACAGGTGGAGTCCTGTCTGCCTGATGACACGCTGTTCTTCCTGCCCTTTTGTATCTCCCTCCTGGAAGGGCATGCTCTGCTGATCCGTGGGCTTCCATTCAAGGGAATGTTCGCAGACATCTTGATTCTCAAACCAGGCTCTTCCCAGCCAGGGGATATCACGGTCAGGGGAGAGATCTCTGCCCCCAGCTTGGCGGCTTGCCCGCTGTACTTGGCAAGTAGGGGCGGCTGGTGGAGGTAGCGTTGACGGATGAGAAGGCCGGCTCCCAGCTCCTTATGGTGACAGCTGGCCAGTTCCACAAATAAGTCCGGGTGCCTGGCGGTGCTGCCGTCCTGAAGGCTTGGCTCTAGGAGACAAGATCTCAGGTTCTTTGCAGGGGAGGGGGTGTTTTGAGACAGGGGGCCCCGGGGGAGCCCTGAGCACCCTGTGGGGCTCCGAGTGCTGAGTCCCTCCTGAGTGTCTCCTCCCGCAGGCTCCCAGGGTGAGGCGGCAGAGTGACACCTGGAGCTCCTGGGGCAGCTGGAGCCCTTGCAGCCGGACCTGTGGAGGGGGCGTCAGCTTCCGGGAGCGCCCCTGCTACTCCCAGAGGTAGGAAGGTGGGAATGGGCCAGCTTGTAAAAAGAGGGCAGGCGTGAGGGAGCAGCTGGGTCTTGGGCTAGGTGTCCCGGGCCAGTGCCAGGCCACAGGGGCAGGACCTACGACATAATGGATTTGTGCTGGGAGCAGCGTTAGTGGAGAATTTGAAATTGAGTCATTTCCACGTCCTTACACTCTGACTGCAACAACCACCTTATTTCAGGGGGCTGGAGCCATTCCTGCTTCATCCACCCCGAGTCTCTAGATCCCCATGCAGTACCTGGCAGGTGCAGTGAATTCTTGTTGAATTAATGAATAATCTTCAACAGTTTAACCTGTGTGGTTTCTCTACTGTCAGCTTCTTTGTCAAGTATAGATGTTTTTCACTCTAAGTGACTTAGTAAGCACCTGCTCTGTGCTCTGCACTCTGATAGGTACTATAGGGTGCAAAAGAAGGGGTGATGACACCCAGCCTGTCAGTGGGTTTACCTGTTCCTGAAAACTTTGGGTGAAGAGGGAGAGAGATAAGACATTACTATAAGTGCCTTATCCTCATTTACTCCTTAAGTGGCAGAATAACCTTACCAGGTGGGTAGGTATTACATCTTATTGTGTCTCCAAGGGCAGAATTTGAGGCTTCTCTGGGAATTTGCTTTAAGAGGCAGAGTGGCCCCAAGTTAGACAAACTCCGGGGTAGTCAGACTTCTGGGTCTGGCTTCTCCCAGGTATAAACAGAGGGCTGATTAAACCTACCTAAAGGGATTTATGTGTGAGGCCGCACCCCTCCCCTCCTTGCCACCCCTCGGGCCCAGTGGTGCCCACCAGGTGGCGCCACCGAAGCTGGGGTCCTGGCGGGGGAGCCCCAGGAGGGGGCGGGGTGTTGGGTCATGGGGGTTCGGGTCTTCCCAGCGCTCTCGCCCTGCAGGAGAGATGGGGGCTCCGGCTGCGTGGGCCCCTCCCGGAGCCACCGCTCTTGCCGCACCGAGGTAAGGTAAAGCCCCCGGGGGTGGGGGACAGCTTCCCGGACGCCCTGCTCGGCTGACATACTAGCCCTCGGGGGCCCTCCTGTCGGTGCACAGCAACCCCTTCCTCACCCACCCTGAAACGATAGCTTCGCCCGGGCAGCCCAAGGCCCCTAGAGCAGGCGCACGGGAGCCCTGGGGACCCGACTCCACCTACCCGAAGCTACAGCGGGGGTTGGGGGGACAGGACCCCACCTCCCCGGGGCTAACCGGGCGGCAGACCCCAGTGGTGGACCCACGAGCCCCTTCCCTTGTCCCCTTCGCCCCGCAGAGCTGTCCCGACGGGGCCCGCGACTTCAGGGCGGAGCAGTGCGCCGAGTTCGACGGCCAGGAGTTCCAGGGGCGGCGGTACAAGTGGCTGCCGTACTACGGCGGTAAGTGCGCGAGTCCCTCCGACTGCTGCCCCCCACTGCGTTGCCCTATGCTGGGCCCCATCTTTGGGGATCTCTTTGCTACACTGACTGCATTTCGCAGTTCTCATTACCATATTATAGACACGTTGTCAAATACATTTAAAGGAAAACCTCCAGTACCCCCAGCAGGGCACAACAGTGGTGGTCGTTTTGAGGTTTTTCCATCCTTTTCCCCTCCATACATACGTTTTCAAACAAAGCCTTGGCCAAGCCTCTGATGTTTTGAGACTTCTTTTGGTTGGCCTGCTCCGGAAGCATTCCTCACGTGGCAGGAGGCATGGTGGGGGGCCGGGCAGGGGGTGGGGTGCGAGGTGGCGAGTGGAGTCTGTGCCTGAGTTTGGGCAACCTGCAGGCTGGGCTGCAGGGGGCTTGATGTGGCAAGAGCTCGTTTACTCAGAGTCTCTGGGGCCGGAACCTGGCTCTGGGTAAATTTGAGGAAGATGTAGGTCATTAATTTTTAGAGCAATACAGTTCAAGAAAACAAACAAACAAAAAACACTAACATGTGTACTTAAAACATTTTAGATGAGTCAGAACATACCTTCTGAGTAGTAGTTTTCACTGCTCACTGTGGATGACTCCTGGAAACTCTGTGGCACTCGGGATTCCAAATCAGTAAACAGAGCTGTGTGTGCTCTGGGGTGGGGAAGGGGTCTTGGCCAGAGGGGGGGCGGCCCCAGTGCGGTGGTTTGCATTCATTGCTCCTCCTGGATCCTAAGGTGAGGGTATGTTGAAAATAATTTAAATACCTGTTATAGAAAAATTAGAACACAGGGGAAAGTTTAAAAAGGGTTGTTGAGGGATGCCTTCTTTGGGTGGAGGTGATTACAATCCTGTTAGCACTTCTGGGCTGTTTAAACAATGTGTATATAATATTTAGATAAATATAAAAATTGAAACAAGAAAAAAACCTTAACCCTATCTCTTTCATAGGATCCAGGCTAGCATTTCATGCGAGCCCTTTTCACATTATTCTCTCTCTGTTTACCTACTTGTAGTTATTACATAGTATCACTTTGCACTCTGTTATAAGCATCTTCCCACATTACTGTCTAATCTTCATAACCACAGTTTTTAATAGCACAGTCAACACGCGTAATATTCTAGTGATAGATAATAGAGTAGCTGATTGTTAAAACTTGGACTATTATAAATAATAAGGGTGGGATAGACCTCTTCAAATGTCTAGCTTTTTCCTTATTCTGGGATTTTTCTTCGACTTGATTCCCAGGGATTCCCAGAGATGCAGCAGTTTCCGGGAGAGCATCCCTTCTCCCTGGCTTGGGGGTGGGATTCTGAGCCACTGGGAGTATGTATGGCGCTGTGGGCCCCTCCCAGTCATGGGCGCGTGTGCTTCTGGCTCCTGCCCACACTTCGCTGTTGCTAGGACAGGCCTTGAACCTCGCTCAGCCTCTCAGCTTTCTCCTCTTGCTCGCCGCAGCCCCAAACAAATGTGAACTGAACTGCATTCCCAAGGGGGAGAGCTTCTACTACAAGCACAGGGAGGCCGTCATAGACGGGACACCCTGCGAGCCTGGCAAACGGGACATCTGCGTGGATGGCAGCTGCCGGGTGAGTTATGCCCCCACCCCCACCAGATGGCTCGGGGCCTGTTGCAGACGTCGCCCAGCCCCGCACCAGCAGGCCAGGGGCTCTCATGACTTTGACGTCTTCTCAAGACTAGCTTCTAAGGTGCCTTGCATCGCAGATGCCCTGTGACCCTCTTACCTTTGCCCTTTGAAAACTCTAGCCCCACAGTAATAGGAACCCTCTGGGTGGCACTGTGAACACTGAAGCTACCACTTCTTCCCGGTAATTTTGTTTCCACGCTGCTCTTCACAGCTGCTCACAATTATACTAAATGAACCTCTCTTCCATTATTTTTTTTTAATTAATTAATTTATTTATTTATGGCAGTGTTGGGTCTTCATTTCTGTGCGAGGGCTTTCTCTAGTTGTGGCAGGCGGGGGCCACTCTTCATCGTGGTGCGCGGGCCTCTCACTATCGTGGCCTCTCTTGTTGAAGAGCACAGGCTCCAGACGCGCAGGCTCAGCAGTTGTGGCTCATGGGCCTAGTTGCTCCGCGGCATGTGGGATCTTCCCAGACCAGGGCTCGAACCCGTGTCCCCTGCATTAGCAGGCATTTTCTCAACCACTGCGCCACTAGGGAAGCCCCATTATTCTTAATTCTTTCCATTCCCCTCTCCCACCCCTGGATTTCCTCCTATTTTCAGATACTTGAAGATAATGTCCCTATAGCCTTCTCTCCTGTATCCTCAAATTTTCCAGGCATAAATATTCTAATACATTCGCCAGTGTATTTCTTCTTTTTTTTTAATTTATTTATTTTATTTATTTGTTTTTGGCCATGTTGGGTCTTTGTTGCTGGGCGTGAGCTTTCTCTAGTTGTGGCGAGCGGCGGCTACTCTTCGTTGAGGTGCACAGGCTTCTGATTGCGGTGGCTTCCCTTGTTGTGGAGCATGGGATCTAGGCGCACGGGCTTCAGTAGTTGTGGCACGTGGCCTCAGTAGTTGTAGCTCATGGGCAAGTAACAGAAACCGAACTAAAACTGACTTAAGAAAAAAAAATGCCATTGGGGGAGGGAGTGGCTGGCTGGCTGCAGGTGCTTGAATGATGATGCTGGAAACATCTCTCTCCTTGTCTCTTTGGTCAGCTTAGGGGCAGACAGGTTCTTCTGATGAGGTGTGAAGATGGCCCAGCAGCTCAGGCTTCAGTTGTCCCAGCCTGGCAACTCCCGGGGACAGAGCGCCCTATTCCCAGGAGTTCCAGCAACCTGGGGTTGCCTTTGGCTTGTCCTGGCCTGGGGCTCCCCCTGTGAGCTTTGAGCAAGGCATACAACCCGCTGATTGGCCCGAAGCCCCTGTTGGGGAACTGTATGCAAACTCTGTGGGAGAGAGGTGCTCCCACAGAGGAAGGAAAGTGAGGTGCTGTTGCCAGAGAAGGGGACACGGTGCCGAGTAGGCAGAAGAGGCGGACTGTCAGCCACAGGCCAGATTCAAGGTTTACGCGGCCCCCGTGGCTAGTGACTGGTTACTGCACCTCCCGGACCTGGCTACGCGGCCAGGGTTCAAGTCCTGGTGTGACCGTGACTCACGCTGGTCTCTCCCATCTCCCCTCATCTCTGCCTGGCAGGTTGTCGGCTGTGACTACAACCTGGACTCGTCGAAGCAGGAGGACAAGTGTCTGCAGTGTGGTGGTGATGGCACGACCTGCTACCCCGTCACAGGCGTCTTTGATGCCAATGACCTCAGCAGAGGTGGGGCTCCTCCCAGGGTCCACAGACAGTTGAGACAAGGGTCTGTTACCTGCTCCTTCCTGGCCTGTCTCCCTCACTGGCTGAGTTGCTCTCATGGCACTCAGAGGGTCTGATGTGGCACTCAGGTCATGAAAGCCCTGAGGTCCCGCCTCAGGGTGGAGGCTAAACCATAGTCCAGGAGCCTGTGGGCTCACACTAGGATCTCTGCCCCCTTATCCAGTGGCCACCTGGATGCCTCCGCATCCCTTCCCCCACTGTCCCCATCTGCCCCCTCCCCTCCCGGTCAGTATGGGTGCTGGAGCCTGCCCGCCCCTCTGGGCTTTGTAAGGCTGTCTGCTCCTCAGGAACACTCTTTCCCAAGCACCCTGCCCTGCCTGTGTCCTCCTTGCCCTTCCCTGACCCCACTTGTGCTGCCGGGCACGTAGCATCCTCAGGGCCAACCCCTGCCTGTGGCCAGAGTGGTCCCGGAGCATCTCTGTCCCCTCAGGCTACAACCAGATCCTCATAGTTCCCGTGGGGGCCACCAGCATCCGCATTGAGGAGGCGGCCGCCAGCAGGAATTTCCTGGGTGAGGAAAGTTTTGGGTCTGGGGCAGGGGGGTGGGTCCTGCCAGGGCAGCTGACCTGGGTGCTCGCCCCGCACAGCGGTGAAGAGCGTCCGTGGTGAATACTACCTCAACGGGCACTGGACCATCGAGGGCGCCCGGGCCCTACCTGTGGCCAGCACCGTCCTGCACTATGAGCGGGGAGCTGAGGGGGACCTGGCGCCCGAGCAGCTCCACGCCCGCGGCCCCACCTCAGAGCCCCTGATCATCGAGGTGAGCGGGGCTGGCGGGAGAGGGGGGTGGCCAGTAGGAGGGCTGTGGGCTGGGCGGGGGCGGCCCCCTGGCATCAGGCCTCAGTGGGGACCCTCCTGCACAGCTCATCAGCCAGGAGCCCAACCCTGGCGTGCGCTTCGAGTACCACCTGCCCCTGAGCTCCCCCCGGCCCGGCTTCAGCTGGAGCCACGGCTCGTGGGGCGACTGCAGCGCCACGTGTGGTGGAGGTGAGGGCAGGGCCCCGGTCAGGGGGTGCGGCTGCACGTGGGGCTTGGCTCTGTCTTCCAGGCGCTCCAGCTGTGGGTGCGAGGTGGACAAGTAGAGGAGACAGCTTCACGTCATGGGGGGTCACCTGGGGGAAACCCAGAGATCAGGAGACTCAAGGAAGGGCCCCCGCCCAACCTAAGAGAACCAGAGGGCTTCCCCGAGGCAGTGGCATCTCACAGGAGACAGTATTCCATTGTCAGTGGAGCCTGGGCCTGGAGCTAGTGGTCAGGTGTCAGAGCGGGGCTCCATCGCCCACAGATACAAGTCTCTGAACCTCAGGTTCCTCATCCGTAAATTGAGGATGGTGATGGCAGCCTACCCCAGGGGGTCACGTGAGGCTTAATCAGGGTGACGCTTGGGATGTGTCCGGAAGGGTGCCTGGCCCAGAGAATGCATTTGGCGAGTCTGGACTGACTGGTTGCCTGCTACGGCCGGGCCTATGCAGGTCAGCAGACCCGCCCAGTGTTCTGCATCATCGACAATGAGGTCTACCCCGAACATCTGTGCCGGCACCAGCCGCGGCCAGCTGACCGCCGCCCCTGCAGCCCTCAGCCCTGCCCACACACCAAGCGGTGAGGCCCTGCTGGCCCCCTCGGCCCCTGCGGGATCCAAGCTCTTAGGTGGGAAGGGAGTGGGGTCCCTCAGCCGCTTTAGGCGTTGAGCAAAGAAGGAGGTTGAGGGGCTCCTCAGAGCTGTGGCCAGAGGGGGAGGAGCCAGCCATCAGCCGGGCAGGGGCAGTGGGGGGTCCTGAGCATGAGACCCCAGGCTATTCCGTCCGCCATCCTGAGCCCACACAGTGCCCAGAATGTCCAGGCTGGCGGCGGGAGGGTTGGGGGGGGTATCGGAGGCCCCGTTTGTCTGAGTTGGCAGGGGACTTGGCAGGTGCCAAAGAATGGGCCACGGCTTGGGCCAAGGGGCCTGAGGGCATCGGCAGTGCCTGTGTTTGTGCACAAGGGACCTCTTACCTGCACCAGCCCAGAGCGTGGCGCCTCGCTGGGGCCCAGCGTGTGTGCAGGAACAGGTGCTCCTGGGCCACAGGCTCCCCGCAGGGCTGTGCAGTCCTTCCTCCCTGTGGCCTTGGTGGCAGCTGGTCTCTTGGGATGGTGGTGGGTGTGGCTTTGCATGTGGGCTGGCCCTTTCTTCTAGGTCCTTGGGCCCCACAGCCAGGAAGGGCCTCTCCCCACTTGGGTGAGCACAGCCCCTCCGGGAGATGCTCCCCACTAAGTTCAGCCCCAGAGGGGATGGAGTCTGGCTGGGGGTGATGGCTGACCTGGTGAGGAGGAGGAAGGGGGACTCAGGTGAGGACAGGAACGCTGAGAGGGAGGCGGCCAGGCTCCGTGTTTTTAGGGACCAGTGCACAGTGGTGGGAATGGGTGAGCAGGCCCGGACCTTGGCCTTTGCGCAGGGCTCTTTGCCCCTCACATGCACTGCCTGATGCTCAGAGAATGGGCCGGGTGGGGGTCCCCCCTCTGCTCCTGTGCCCCCTTGGGCCTGGACCTTGGCGCCTGCTGCAGGACCAGCCTCACCGCCTTCCTGCTCCCTGCCAGCTGGAAGACGGGGCCCTGGACTCCCTGCTCGGCCTCCTGTGAGGGCGGCTCCCAGTCCCGCACCGTCTACTGTGTCTCATCTGATGGCGCCGGCGTCCAGGAGGCTGCTGAGGACACCGAGTGTGCGGCCCTGCCTGAGAAGCCCCCTACCACGCAGGCCTGCAACCTGCAGCGCTGCACAGCCTGGAGCGCGGAGCCCTGGGGCGAGGTGAGGCCCGGGCCTTGCTAGGAGGGGCGAAAGTCAGGAGCTGGGTCTTGGACCTGGGCAGCAGCAGGGCTGGGAAGCTTGTCCTCCGCCTCGGGCAGACAGATCCTGGGAGTAAAGTGACCTGCCACGTGGTCTTGGAAGCAGTGGCCAAGGCTGGGACTAGAGCGAGGGCCTGGATTCCTGCTCCCGTGTTCTTCCTCCTTCACTAGGGTCCCAGGCCGGGTGGGAAAGAAGAAGCCGGGCACATTGTTTGGGGGCCAGGGAGAAACTGGGGCTGCTGGTCACTGCTTCTGGCACCTACCTATGTTGCAGTTGCAAATGAAGGAATGTGGAAAACGCACCTCAGCTTGGTATCTGCAGCCATGGTTCAGGCTGTGTAACCGCAGGAGGATGACTCGGCCTCTCTGGGCCTGGGAACTGGGCATGGGGCAGCAGGGTGCTGTCTGCCCTCTGGGCCAGGCTGGTGGGACTCCAGCTGGGCGAGGACCAGCTCGTGCTGACAGCCCGGTCCTTACAGTGCTCTGTCAGCTGTGGCGCCGGGGTCCGGAGGCGGACTGTCACCTGCCGGGGTGGCGAGGGGTCTCTGCTCCACGCCACAGCGTGCTCCTTGGAGGACCGTCCCCCCCTCACTGAGCCCTGTGTGCATGACAGCTGTCCCCCCCTCAGTGACCAGGCCTGGCACGTAGGCGCCTGGGGTCTAGTGAGTACTTCCCCCCACCCATACCTGCTGCCCAGTCCCGGGCCCTTGGGTCTCTGACCGGAGGCTGCACATGTGCCTGTCCTTGGGTCTGACACGCAGTACCAGGCAGTTCCCCCTTCCCCCTTCCCCCTTCCCCCTGCCTTATGGGTACCCCCCACCCAGTCTCAGGGTCTCTCTCCCTTTGCGGGCTTGTTCTCTCTCCCCACTCCCACCCCGGGGGGCCCCAGTGCTCCACGAGCTGCAGCTCGGGCACTCGGAGGCGCCAGGTGGGCTGCGCCATTGGCCCGCCCGGCCTCTGTGGGAGCCTGCAGCCCTCCAGGCCTGCGGATGTGGAGCCCTGTAACACGCAGCCCTGCCATCTTCCTCCAGGTAAGGACAGGAGGGGCAGCTGGTACCTGGCCCCACCTCTTTTCCTGCTATCAACCTGGCCAGCCCTTCCTGCCGCTGGGCCTTTGCCTGTGCTGTCAGCCCCCTGGGACGCTCTCACACATCACCGTGTGTGAAGCCTTTGCCACCCACAAAGTCTGGCTCTGGACAGCCTCACCAGGCAGCCCTGTTTCCCCCCTCGGAGGTAGCATCCCTTACCCCACCCCCATAGCTCACTGTAACTGCTGTCACTCTTAGGTTGGTTTCCGGGTGCTGCAGTGGTTGTACATGGCTTGTAGGCCTACTAGCTGTAAGCTTCTTGAGGGCCAGGTCCCCTTCCTTCTTTCTGTTTATACCCCTGCAGAACTTAGCTAGCGCGTGCTAGGTACTCAGTAATTGTTGAGTGACTGGGTGACTGAGTGCAGAGAGGGAGGCCGTCCAGGAAGGATTGTCCTCACGTATTGCCTCTGCCTTCCCGCCTCCCCTCACCCCCATCCCCACTGGGAAGGAAGGTGTCCCAGTCGTGAGGAGCTGCAGGACAAAGGGCACAGAGGCAGCAACTTACTTGGTGTGAGGAAGTGTTACTGAGGGAAGGTGTGGGTTGGGGCTGAGCCGGGGGGTGGGGGGGTGGTCGGCTTTGAGATACTGCAGAGAGGCGTGTGGCCCTGATGTGCTAATGATGGGGGAATGGTTGGGTTCCAGTGGAGGCACGTGGCAAGGTGGCTAAGAGCCAGTGGCCTGGAGTCAACAGCTAACCTGGATTCAAATCTCCACTCCACTGCTGACCAGCCATGTGGCCGTGGGCAACTGCCCCTCCTCTCTGATCCTCGGTTTGCCCATCCGTACAGTGGGGTTAATAAGACTGACTTTCCAGGCTCGTGACGATCGCTTGGCACAGTGCCTGAATACACAGTACTCCATAAGCAAAGCGTGGGTGGCAGTGGCGGTGAGGCTCTGGGGGACCCTGGGCCGGGCTCCTGGGGCTCCTTCGCCTGGGCCTGGCCCTTGGGATGCGCGAGCAGATGGATCCTCGGGCTCTTACAAGTCCAGCTCCCTGGAGCCACTCGGTGTCCCGGGACCCTGGATGCCTTCCTGGAAGAGGCTGCCCTGAACTTACCCCAGAGAGGCATTCACATAGGTCGAAAGGAGGGAAACAGAAAGAGACCTTCAGGCCAGGCTGAGTTGTAAAAGAAATAACCTTCATTGCTGTTTTCATAATTATAAAAATAATTATGTTCATTGTGGAAAATTTGGAGAATTTAGAAAATTAGTATATAGCGAGAAACTTAAATTACCCTTGACTCCATCCATTGTTGGGATAAATATTTAGTGAACTTCCTTGTAACGTATGGGTGATTTTTGTATCTCCTTTTTGCCCCTAATGACATTTGGTCTGTGAACATTTTCATCTTGTGATTTCTAGGGGCTCCACAGAAGTCCATGGTGGGTATGAATTTAGAATTTAGGTGGTTCCTGCTGTTTTGGGTACTGTAACTAGTGCTGTAGTGCTTACTGGCAAGTGCCCGGGAGGAGGGGCCGAGGGTGCAAAGAGGCGGCCTCCTGAGGGGTAGGCTTCTGAGCGGACACACCAGACAGCTCTGCTTCCCCGTCTTTTCTAGACTCTTGAGCAGTGCTCGCCAATAGAAATAGAAGGCAAGCCCCACATGTCATTTAAAATTTTCTAAGAACCACATTTTACTTATTATTTTTAAGAGTTATTTATTTTATATATATATATTTATTTATTTATTTTTGGCTGCATCAGGTCTTAGTTGTGGCATGCGGGATCTTCATTGAGGCACGTGGGATCTTGCGGCGCGCAGGCTTCTCTCTAGTTGTGGCGCGCAGGTTTTCTCTTCTCTAGTTGTGGCGCATGGGCTCCAGGGCGTGTGGGCTCTGTAGTTTGCAGCACGCAGGCTCTCTAGTTGAGGCACACAAGCTCAGTGGTTGTGGCGCGCAGGCCCAGTTGCCCTGCGGCATGTGGGATCCTGGTTCCCCGGCCAGGGATTGAACCCACAGTGCTAAAATTTCACTGGTGTAGTCGATCTCGATTTAGATATCATGAAACGTACAGTTGAAAAAGCAGATTCACATCCCCAAGTTGTTCCAGACATACTGAAGGTTTTTCAATAAATGAATCAAGTGTCAGTGTTTAAATTTAAAAATAATTCTAGTTCGGTAAAATTTAAAACTCAGTTTCTCAGTCCCTCAAACCACATTTCAAGTGCTCAGTAACTGCGAGACCAGTAGGGGCCCAGGACCGGCCCTCGGCACAGGGTATGGAGGTGATGACAGGTCTGTCCAGGGTGGGTGCTCTTCGGGCTGGGGTAATGCTGAGGGCCTCAGGCCTCTGGCTACTGATTAAATTTGTCTAATAGGTCCAGGGGAGCCGCTGAAAGTTTTGGAGCTAGAGTGACGCCATGAAAGATGTTTAGGACAGATTTGGCACCTGCCTGTCAGGCCAAAGTGGAGAGAGTTGAGAAGTAGGAGCCAGGTGGGGAGCAGGTGCAGAAATCCAGGCTCTTAGAGAGAATGATGGGAGTGGAGGGGCCGGCGCTGGCCCAGCAGAGCCTCATCCCCTGCGGGTGTGGGTGTGGGGAGGGGCCCCGGACTCCAAGTTAAGCCTGAAAAGGTGGCAGAGAAGAGTCATAGGAGGGGAAGCCAGAGGCAGGGTGGGCTTGGCAGAAAGGTGCCTTTCAGGCAACGGAGAGATAACAGGAATTCCAAGGCTGGCTGGGGGCTGTGAACGCAGGACCGAATGTGCGTAGGAGACCAGAACAGGGGAGAGAACTGGAATCAGCCTTGTCCGAGGTTTTGGCCCAGGTTGGGTAGGTAATAAAATGAAAACAAAGATTTTACCTCTTCTCTACTGGAATCTTCCAACCCTAAATCATTATTTTTTAAATATTCCCTGGAGACTGGCAAGATGTCCATGCGAGAATGGGATTTTCACTTATTTTATTTTTTATAACTTTGTTCCACTAGGTAGTAATATGTTTATTGTGGAAAATTTGAAAAACTAACAAATAGAAGGAGGGGACCCCCCGCACCTCTGCCTCACAAAACACACACACACACACACACACACAAAGCACTCAGAAACTTTCACTGTGAGCATTTTGGTGGTTTTGTTTTTTTAATTTATTTTATTCAAGTATAGTTGATTTACGATGTTGTGTTAGTTTCTGCTGTACAGCAAAGTGATTCAGTTTTATTTTTTGAAAGATTTATTTATCATTATTTTTTGTTTTATTTATTTTTGGCTGCATTGGTTCTTAGTTGCGGCATGCGGGATCTTCGTTGAGTCATGCGGGATCTTTCGTTGTGGCGCCTGGGCTTCTCTAGTTGTGGCGTGGGTTCCAGAGTGCGTGGGCTCTGTGGCTTGTGGCACGCAGGCTCTAGTTGAGGCGCGAGCTCAGTAGTTGTGGCACGCAGGCTTAGTTGCCCCGTGGCATGTGGGATCCCAGTTCCCTGACCAGGAATCAAAACCGCATCCCCTGCATTGTAAGGCGGGTTCTTTACCACTAGACCAGCAGGGAAGTCCCTAGTTTTTTATATATATGTATGTGTATAAGTATATATGTTGTTTTCCATTATGGTTTATCTCAGGATATTGTATATAGTTCCCTGTGCTATACAGTAGGACCTTGTCGTTTATCCATCCTCTATGAAATAGTTTGCACCTGCTAATCCCAAACTCCCCATCTACCCCTCCCCCACCCCCCTCCCCCTTGGCAGCCACAAATCTGTTCTCTGTGAGTCTGTTTCACAGTCACTGTGAGCATTTGGGGGGTGTCCTGCTAGTATTCTTTTGGGTATCATTTTTAAAAATTCCTATTATCCTAATCTTATCTACTCAGCCTTTTGCATTTTTTCTCTAATATTTTGTGATGAAAATCTTTTTAAGAACTTAATATTGAGGTGGTTAAACATCATACAGCGTAAAATTCACCCATGCTAATGGTACAGTTTGTGATTTTTAGTAAGTTCACTAAGCTGGACAAGAGACGATGAGGAATTTGGATCACACAGGAAAGTTGAAGAGCTGTGTGGTGAGCAGCCACGTGCCCACCATCAAGTTCACAATTAATATTTGTTGTAATTACTTTTTCATCATCTACTCTCTATCCCTTCATCTATTAATCCAATTGTTTTTAATATGGATTTTTAAAAATTGACGTGAAAATCAACACAGTTAACCACTTTAAAGTATACAGTGTGCTGTTTTTATTTATTTATTTATTTATGGCTGCGCTGGGTCTTCGTTGCTGCACGCGGGCTTTCTCTAGTCGCGGCGAGCGGGGGCTACTCTTCGTTGCGGTGCGTGGGCTTCTCACCGCGGTGGCTTCTCTTGTTGCGGAGCACGGGCTCTAGGCGCACAGGCTCAGTAGTTGTGGTGCACGGGCTTAGTTGCTCCGCGGCATGTGGGATCTTCCTGGACCGGAGCTCGAACCCGTGTCCCCTGCATTGGCAGGCGGATTCTTAACCACTGTGCCACCAGGGAAGTCCAAGTAGACAGTGTGCTCTTATTTGTTGTGTTCACAATGTTGTACAACGACCAACTCTCTAGGTTCAAAAATTTTCATCACCCCATATAAACACCCTGTACCCATCAAGTAATCACTCCCCATTAACCCTAGTCCCCTTCCCTGGTCACCTGACCTGCTCTCTGTCTCTATGGATTTGCCAATTCTAGATAATATCAGATAAAAGGAAGAGCAGATCTTTTGCATCTGGCTTCTTTCACTTAGCGGAATGTTTTTGAGGTTCATCCAAGCTGTGGCATACATCAGCACTTCATTCCTTGTTACGGCTAAATCGCATTCAGTTACATGGATGTGCCCGATTTGTTTATCCATGTGTCTGTTGATGGATATTTGGGTTGTTTTTACCCTTTGGCCATAATGAATAATGCTGCTATGAACATATTCATGTAGGAGTTTCTGTGTGGGTGTGTATATTCAGTTCCCTTGGGTATATATTTAGAAGTGGAATTGCTGGGCTCTATGGTAACTCCGTTTAACTTTTTGAGGAACTGCCGGGCTGTTTCCACAGTGTTGCACCATTTTACATTCCCACCAACAGTGCATGGGTTTCCAGTTTGTCCGCATCCTCGCCGACACTTGTTATTTCAGTCTTTTCTGATTAGAGTCATCCTAGTGCATACGAAGTGGTGTCTCCTTATGGCTCTGATTTGCGTTTCCTTAATGACTGATGATGTAGAGCATCTTTTCATGTGCTTGTTGGCCATCTGTGTGTCTTCTTTGGAGGAGCATATGTTCAAGTTCCTTGCCCATTTTAAAACTGGATTGTTTATCTTTTCATTAGTCCAATTAAAAATGTTTGTGTATCATTTTTTGCTTTATGTCATTGGGATCAAACATAAACGCTAATTTTACATGTGGCTTTTCCTTTTGCTGAACACGTAACATGAGCATTTTCTATGCAATCAAAGACTCTCTTGAAACCTGGGAAGGGTGTTTATAAAAACACAAGTCTGCTCCTTTTTCCTTCTACTGTCCTGGGTTCCCCAGGTCCTGCCTGAGTAGTGGGGTGGGAGCAGATGTTGGTGGGGGTGGCCTTCCCTCTGCACCCTGACTGCCCCGGCTCCCTGCAGAAGTCCCCAGCATGCAGGACATGCACACCAGCCCCAGGGACCCGTGGATGTCTCTGGGCCCACAGGAGGCCCCCACCTCAGGTGAGAAGCTCAGTGGAAGCCCCCAGCCCCGGGCCCTTGAGATGGAGGTTGAGGGTGGCGGCAGGTGGTTTGGGGGGATGGGGAGAGGTGGGTCTGATGCGGACACAGATGGAGGGTGAGGAGCCAGGTGGAGACATCACATGACCTCTGCTTCCTCTTCTCTCTAGATTTCAGAGACCAGTGGTGGGCACCCCAGGAGCAACCCTCAGCTCGGGGTAACCCCAGAGGCGACCAGAGCCCACACCTGCCAGCCCCGGGCCCAGCCCCATCTCTGCGGCATTCCTCACACCGGCAGCCCCTGCGGTCTGGCTTGGGGCCCCGTGACTGCAGACACAGCCCCCATGGGTGCTGCCCCGATGGCCACACTGCGTCTCTTGGGCCGCAGTGGCAAGGCTGCCCGGGGGCCTCATGTCAGCAGAGCAGGTGGGTGCCTCTTCCTTCTCCCCAGGTCGAAGAGGGAAGATGTGTGTTCAGGGGGTGTGTCTGATGCACGGGCAGTGTCTCTGCTCGGAGAGGGCGTGGGGTGGCTTAGCAGAGCTCCAGGCTGAGCTGCCCTGGTAGCGCAAAACCGAGGGCTTGGGTTCCTCTCGCTGAGCTCCTTAACGTGCTGGCTGTGGGCAAAACCCCCTGCTTTCTCTGCAGAAGTCAGCCTGTTGAGATGTAGCCTGAGGCTCTGGGAAGGCAAGTGGGCTATGATTCTAGCTCTCCGATCCAAACCAGGCCCCCAGTCCCTCAGAGGCTGTGGTGCTAAGGGCTGAGATTCGCGCCCAGCAGCCTGGGGGTGGTTCTCAGCTCAGCCGCTTACCGGTTGCGTGCTGGGTGACTTGGGGCAAGTTATTAACCTCTTTGATCTTGGCTTCCTCTGCTGAGAATTGGGAACAATGACAGCCACTGACTGGGGTTCCTGTGAGGCTGAAACGAATCACATGGTGCCTGGCACATAGAAGGTGCTTTGATATGTTCCTTCTTTCACCTTCCTTCCCAGCTCCTGGTTGGTGGAGGTGAACTAAGTGGTGGGCTCCTCTGACACCCTCTTCTGCCCCGTCGCCCAACCGCTGACATTTTGTAAAAACTCCCTGGGAACCTGGTGTCTGGGCAGGTTCAGGTGCATTTCCCCCTCCTCGGCTTTGTGGTGGGCTGTGTGAGTTGAAGATCTCTCAATTACTAAGGGTTCAGCCCTGCGTATTGTTTTCCTGTCGCCCTCACTGGGAGCCTCTAAGCGGCCAGTGGACATGGCAGAGACTGGGGTTCACAAACCCGTCTCCCACGCGGATCTTCACCCGGTCAGGCCCTGGCTCAGGGAGCCTCAGAGCCTGGATCCTGGGATGCAGGAAGCTCAGGGTCCCTGGTAGGGGTGGGGGTCAGGGCTGGGTGCTGAGGGGAGGGCTGTGTGATGTCTGTCTAGGTTCGGGTGCTGTCCTGACGGGGTGTCTGTGGCCGAGGGGCCCCATCAGGCTGGCTGTGCGAGCTCTTATGGACGCAGCAACACCGGGAGCAGGCCACAGTCGAGAGAGGTGGCTTCCACGGTAAGTGTCTGGTCACGTGAGGGGCAGGAGTCCAGCCCCCGAGCCTGCTCAGAGCCACTGCGACCCAGGCTCTGCAGCTTTAGCCTTGCAGAAAGGAGGTCCCTGAAGCCGGCTGGACTGGACCATCCTCTGGAGGGCATAGGGCTTCAGCGACAGGCCTGGGCTGGAGCTGGGGGGTTCAGCCAACATTCTCCTGGCCTCTGATCTGCCCCCAGGGCTGGGGTTATGCTCCGTGCGTTCATTGTTCTGTCCCTCTTCGTGCCATCCTCTACCTGGCAGCCTAGAGTTCCCGCCAAGAGCCAGACTTATTTCCAACTTCCCAACCTTGGGCTTCCTCCCCAGGCCCAGCAGAATGAGCCCAGTGAGTGCCGGGTCTCCCAGTTCGGCTGTTGCTACGACAACATGGCCTCTGCGGTGGGCCCTCTTGGGGAAGGCTGTGTGGGCCAGCCCAGCTACAGTGAGTGGATGCCCCTTCCTGTCCTTCCTGGTGGGTAGGCTCTGGTCCCACTGTGCTCGCCACCCCACCCAGAGCCGAGAACCTTCCTACTGCCTTGGTTATTGCTCTTTTCTTCCACAAATACTTACTGATCACCTACTAGGTGCCGGGCCAGAGAACAGTGCAAGATTATTATCATGTCCAACAGTTTGCACTTGTCGCCGCCTGGTTGCTTGAGGGAGTTGGGGAGAGTTGTCAGTGGGGATTCCACAGAGAAGGAAGGCTGTGCTGCCCCCGGGGCTCAGCCCCCTCCAGAGACAGGGAGGTCAGGGCTGGGATGGATGGGGTGTCCCCACCCTGCCTGGGATGAGTCCTGGAAGGAGGGCTGTGAGGCGGGTGCATGGGTGGAGTGCCAGGGACCATCACAGGGACGTTGGAAGCCAGGTGGGCTGGTGGGCTGAGTCTGCAGGGGGCTGGGCACCTGGATGGGCTTTAAGCAGGGGCCAGCGTGGTCACATCTGAATGCGGAGAGGGAGCAGGCTGTGCCTGGGAGGAGGGTGATTGTTATGGGCAGGCTGGGGGCTGGAGAAGATTCAGAGCTGGTGAAGGGCCCTGGGAACAAGGGTGGGCCCCTCACTGGGCATCTTCACAGGCCTTTGGGGGCTCAGGGCTGGGTCCTCATTGTGAGCTAAGCACAGCAAGGTTTGGCCCTGGGGTTGCTCTGTGTGCGCCCTTGGGGCCTGGGTCAGGTGGGGAAGAGCACGAGGGAGCCTGTCCGGGGAGCTCATGGCCCTGACCTTTGGACGGCTCTAGTTCTGGGGGTGGAGGTGGACGGGGATGATTGTGGAGGCTGCTGGGTTCCCAGCCCAGGGCAGGTCTGGGCAGTGAACAGACTGTCCCCAGGGCTGGTCAGGGGCCCAGTGTAGATGTGCTCCGTACCCTGGGAAGGGCCTCACTCCTACGTCCTGGGCAGCGTTTGCAGCTTCGTTACTGGGTCTCGGTGACCTGCGTCCTCCCTGCCCCCTCAGTGTACCCTGTGCGGTGCCTACTGCCCAGTGCCCATGGCTCCTGCACGGACTGGGCCGCCCGCTGGTACTTCATCGCCTCCGTGGGCCAGTGTAACCGTTTCTGGTATGGTGGCTGCCATGGCAACGCCAATAACTTTGCCTCAGAGGAGGAGTGTGTGAGCAGCTGCCGGGGACCCCAACATGGGCCCCGCCGACACGACCCCGGGGCCTCTGGCCAAAGCACCCATAGAGACAGTGGCGGCAGCGGTCCTGGGGACCAGCAGGAGGCCAGCCGGCACGGGGCGGGGCCTGTTGTCCAGAGAAAGCCCTTGCCTTCCGGTGGCCTCTGGAGGCAAGATCAAGAGCCTGGGCCGGGGGCCGTGGACCACAGACAGGCCTTTGGAGAAGGGCCGCAGGGCCAGGAGCTTGGGCCCAGTGCCGCTGGACTGGGCGGAGACGCAGGACCACCAGTGCCACCTTCCCACAGCTCCTCCTACAGGTGAGGCCCACCTTCCCCAGGTGGGATGGGGGATTAGGGACCCAGGCCCAAGGGCTGAGCCTTTTGGAGCTAAAACCCTGAGGGCAGCTGGGCCCCCCTCCATCCCTAACCTGGAATCTTCCAAACAGCCCAGACTGGAGGGCCTTGCTACCATCATTCTACAGATGGGGAAGCTCAGGCTTTGGAGATATGAGACTTGCTTAGGGTCAGGCAATCGGTGGATGGTGGTGCCTAGACTCTCCAGCAGATCTTGCCGGTATAGCCCAGGGCCTGTCTAGTTGAGGCCTAGGTTATAAGCTTCATGACCTTTGGCAAGTCATCCAAATTCTCGAAGCCTCAGTTTCTTGCCCTGTAAAGTGGTGATGTGATCTCATAGGTTTAATGTGGGTCTCATTTGTTGTTAGTCTTGTGACTGTCATATTAATGAGATTTGGGAAGATTAAAAACAAAATAAATAAAACTTTGAATTCCAAAGGGATCAGGCATGTGTTTAGCTCCCCATGGGAACCTGGTGTTGCTTCTCTCCCAGCCTCTCCATTCCCTGGGCTCTGTGCCTATTCTGTGCTCTGGCAGGAACAGGTTGAGGTAGCAATGCCTGGGGATATTGGGGGGGTGGGGGAGGGCGGATTCCTGAGTCCTCGGGCTTCTGGAGCTTGGCTTCCCCTGGGACCCTCTGGCCCCACCGGTGCCCAAGACGGGATGGGCACCAAGCTTTCTGTGTGGTGAAGTCTCTGGTCCCGGCACTCATGCAGACCCTCCCTCCCACCTTTCCAGGATCACCCTGGCAGGCTCGGAGCTCTCCCTGGTACAGGTGGCTCTGGGGCAGCTGGTGCGGCTCTTCTGCCCAGATGACAGCTCCCTGGACCCCCACGCCAGGTGGCAGAAAGATGGGCGGCCTATCTCCTCTGCCAGGTGTGTGTGCAGCCTGCACAGCCCCTCTGATCTCCTGGGACGGGCGGGTGAGTGTGGGGCGACGGCGCCTCTTGTAGGAGCCAGGCTCATCGTTGCCTCAGGAGCCCAGAGCTCAAGCGCCCTCTCTTCATTCAGGCACCAGCTGCAGCCCGATGGCTCCCTGGTCATCAGCCCCCTGCGGGCAGAGGACACTGGCACCTACAGCTGTGGCAGCACCAGGCCAGACCGTGACTCTCAGAAGATCCAGCTTCGCATCACAGGTCTCTGTTCCCAGCCCCCCGCAGTGGGTCTCACGGGCCCCGGGGTGGGGTACCGGCCGGGAGGGCCTGGGCCGGGGGGCCTCGACACTGGAGGACTAGTGTTTCCTTGGGCCAAGGCCTCCTGGTGGCAGGGACCACATGTTCCAGCTGGGCTGGGGCGGATGTGTTGCCCCTCGTGGCCCTCATTTCTCTATTGGTTCCCCACGGGCCCCATGGCCCACCCTTCCTTCCACCCCCTTCTCCCCACAGCTTACCCCTTGCTTCTCCCCACAGCTCACCCCTTGCTTCTCCTTGCCTCATGACAGGGGGTGACGTGGCCGTGATTCCTGAGGCTGAACCAAGGCACTTCCCTCAGGCCAGGGACCCAGCCCAGGGCCACAGTCCTCGGGACCCCAGCCTAGGGGGCGGTTCTGGGGGCCGGGGGGCCGTCTCCTCCTCGCACCCATGGCCCACGAGCAGGTAACAGTGTGCAGTGCTGTCTCGCTCTTGGTCTGCCCCACTGAGGCCGGGGTTAGGGGAGGTCTTGGGGAGAGCGGGGGGAGGGTGGGTGGTCCCAGGCCAGCGTGTGCTGTGAGCGGGCTTGCTGGTGCCTGCTCAGGGCTCTGTGAGGGGAGGGCTGGGGAAGCATGGCTCCCGGAGCTCAGCTTCTGGAGGAGGAAGGGGACCCCGCCCACCACCCTGAGTCGTGGGGAACGGAGCCAGGGCCTGGCCCAGGCCTCAGGAGCCGAGGGAGGGGAGGACACCGGCAGCTAGAGGGCCTGAGAAGGCCTTGAAGAAGGGCAGTTTACGGAGGGGACGCAGAGAGCTGGGGGTGCCCAAGTCAAGGACCTGGAGGCAGACGCGCAGGTCGGTCGGGCGGGGGACAGTCGGAGGTTCTGGGTGGGGAGGTGAAATAAGCCACAGGTGTCTTTTAGACCTGGTCCAAGATGTCCCAACCGGAACAAAGGGGTGATGTTGGGAAGCGGAATCTGGCTGGAGAGGGGGAAGGGGCCCACGAGGCTGTGCGGAGGTCCCGTCCCCTGACGTGGGTGGGAGTGGGGGAGAGGCAGCTGCAAGGACCCCCTCACGGCCGTGGGGTGCTTGCTCTGCAGGCTGCGTCTGGACCGGCACCAGCCTGGGGTGGTGGACGCCCATCCAGGCCAGCAGATCCGGCTGACCTGTCGTGCTGAGGGCTTCCCACCCACAAGCGTCGAGTGGCAGAGAGATGGGCAGCCCCTCTCTTCTCCCAGGTTCGTTCAGCTCCTTTCCCCTCCCGCCTGGCCGGCCTCCAGCCGCACCCCCACTGGGGGAGGGAGCTGCAGGTGCCCCCTGGTCCTGAGGAGGGCCCCAGGGCCCCTTGAGGGTTGGAGCTGTGGCGTCGGGCTCCTCGGGCAGACCGCATTTGGGTCTCTGGGCCTTTCTGGACTGTGGTTAGCGGACAGAAGTAAGGGCCTGCTAACAGAGGTGACAGCTGAGCGAGGAAACAGAGGCGGACACACTTCTGGCCGTAATCCCAAGGGCTCACGTTTACTGGGCCCGTTCGGAGGTGAGGCTTTTCTCCTCCTATGACCTGCAGAGGAGACCAAATAGGTGGGTGCTAGTTCATCCCCATTTGACATGCACAAGCTGAACACCACACAGCTCCTAAGTGGTAGAACCAGAACCGAGCCTAGTAAACAAGTGTAGCAAAAACTAGAAACCCAAACCAGAATTATTTTGTATCAGAAAACTTGACTTGTTTATTCAGGCTCTAAAGTCAGGCATCTTTAAGGAGAGTGCCAGCAGCTGGAGGGCCTGAGGGCTGGAGGCCTACTGGCCCTTGGTCAGATCCCAGTGACAGCAGGGGCTGCTCAGCCTCTCACCAGGGGAGGGAAGATCCTGCCCCTCCTGCCCCCTGCCGGGCACCTTGGGGTGGGGACACCTGATTGTGCTTGGCCCCCAGACACCAGCTGCAGTCCGACGGCTCCCTGGTCATCAGCCGCGTGGCTGTGGAAGATGGAGGCTTCTATACCTGTGTTGCAGTCAACGGGCAGGACCGAGACCAGCGCTGGGTCCAGCTCAGAGTTCTGGGTAAGGCGGCAGTCCCGGGCGGGAGGGTGAGTGTGGCCGGTGGCCTCTGAGGTCAGGTGGGCCAGGATGGGCGTGGTGGCTGACAGTGCCCCCTCCTTGGGCCCAGGGGAGCTGACAATCACAGGGCTGCCCTCTACGGTGATGGTGCCAGAAGGTGACACGGCCAGGCTGCTGTGTGCGGTGGCGGGCGAAAGCGTGAACATCAGATGGTCCAGGTAAGGCTCTGCTCCAGGCAGGCCTGGCCCTCGGGCCCTCGTACCTGAGGTGGTACAGCCCAGACAGAGGGGGTGCACCTTCCTGCGGGATGCTGCGGTCACCACTGCCCCCTCCCCTTATTCTTCCACTCCTGCCTCCCGGCCTGGTGTCAGGGAAGGTGCCACAGCGCCCTCATACCGACGCCCGGAAGCCCCCTGGGACTGTCTTTTCTGTTGGTCGGGCTACCCCGGGTTTCTCAACCTCGGCACTATTGAGATTTTGGGCTGACACGTTCGTCTGTTGGGGTGCACTGGAGGACGTCTAGCAGCGTCCAGGCCATCTACCTGCCAGATGCCAGTGGCACTCCCTCCCAAGTCATGGCAATAAAAAGTCTCCAGATGTTGCCAAATGTCTCCTGGGTGACAGAATCTCCACTGGCGTTGAGAAACCCTGGGCTGCACACAGCTTTGAGGACTTCAGTGGTCTTTCACCCCAAATCTGTTGGTCTTTTATTCATTCAGCGTTTTTTTGCCCACTTCCTCCTTGCAGTATGTCAGGACTAGGCTAGGCTCTGGGGATCCTGGGGTAATCTGAGTCCCCCAAAAACTCCCAGGCAGGAGATGGCCCAGTGTCCCCCAGGCTCCAGAGGTTTGCCTTAAGTGCGTCTGTGTACAGTGGGGTGAGGCTGTCTCCTGTCTGGGAGAATGGATGAAGGGAAGGATGTTCTTGGTCAAGCCTCAAGGGTGAGTATTGGAGCGATGATGCCAGGATGGGAATGGGCCTGCACACTGGCAGGAACGGTGAGGGGCACGGAGGTCAGCTGCCTCTCTGTGGCCTTGATGCCAGGGAAGGTGGTGGGAGCCTCTGCAGGCTTCTCAGCTGGTGCCCTCAGCCGGCCCTGCCCTGATCAGCTGTGGCTGTGATTATCCTATCAGGCCTGGAGCTTCCCAGCAGCAAACATGCTCAGGACACCCCTCTTCAAAACAAACAAACATAAACACACCCTCCTCTGACCCAGTGTTTCCCTGCAGTGGGGTCCTATATTGCGTCCCCTTCATGCACGGCTGTTCACATTATCTTGGTCTGCTCACCTCCCTGCTGGCAGCTCAGCCCTTGCCCCGGGGCCTCTCCTCCACCCCCGCACCCCCATGCCAGGGACACTGCCCTGACCGAGGTCACCAGTACCTCCCTGTTCCTCAGTCCTTGAACAGACTCAGTCCCACATGACCTGCAGTCTCCTTCCTGCTTCTACGGCTGCAGCTTCTGTTTTACTGGCCCGCTCATCACATCCCTCTCTCTGAGAGGCTCTTGTACCTTGAGGTCTGTCCTTGGTCCTCGGTCCTCGGCTTTTCTCTAACTTCACCTTGGGTAGCCCTGTAGACATGAAGTTTCCAGGACCATCACTGCTGAGACACTGCCTGGGTCCAAACCTCAAACCTGATGGCTCCTGGTGTCTCAGAGCACCCGAAATGCGAAATGGGGGAAAATAACCTCACCATTCACTCCTCATCCTGCCCTGGGTCTCCCCACGGTGGAGGTGCACCACCACTGCCCAGTAACCAAGCTAGGAACCTGCTACCCTTGATCTCTTCTTCTCCCCCACCTCTGACCCTCACCCAGGTCCCTTTGCTTTACTGTCTGTCTCGTCAACCTGTGTGCACACCTGCGGCAGCCACTCACCTGGCCTCTGCCCTCGGGCTTGTCCCTGCCCCACGCTGCGGGTGGTGATCCTTTCCAAGCACACGTGGCGTTGTCAGTCCTGCTCAGCTCACACCCCTCGCTTACCCCCAGCATCCGGTCCGGACTCCTGATAGGAGCCGTGCGCACTTCCTCCCACACCCACTCTCCTCGCTGCGGCCATGGCCTTCCTTCAAACCCCCGGGTCCCCGTGTCCTCCTGTCAGCCAGCCGCTCCTCCTCACCCTCAGGTCAGGCCTCGGCCAGCTGTCCTCCTTAGGGAAGGCTCCCCTACCACCTGCACCCCGCCCCACCTCGCTGGAGGCAGGATGCTCGTGTCCTTCATCCCGCTGCTTAGAGGACCTCTGTGGATGAAGAGGGAGAGAGAGACTCCTGTGGGGATAAGGGGCAGATCTGCAGTCACTTAGATCAGCTGGTGTGAGTCCACCTCACTTCCAAGGTATTTTGCTTCGGCGTTGCTGGTCTATCATCTTGGTACCAGACCCATCCCTTCCTTAAAGTGAGGGGCTGCAAAGAGGGAGTCGTTGGCTCTGGAGTGGCCTTGGATCACCACCTCCCCCTGGCCCCGCGAGGGCTGGCACAGCTTCCCAGGGCCTGGACAGCTCTCCCAGTGTCCTCTCCCCCCTAGGAATGGGCTGCCGGTGCGGGCCAATGGCCACCGTGTCCACCAGTCCCCGGATGGCACACTGCTGATCCACAACCTGCAGGCCAGGGACGAGGGCTCCTACACATGCAGCGCCTACCGTGGAAGCCAGGCGGTCAGCCGCAGCACCGAGGTGAAGGTGGTCCCGCCGGGTAAGGAAGGCCTACCCCAGGCATCTGCTTGTCCTTGAGAGCTGGCTGCTTGCTGCAGAATGCGGAGGGGGCAGGCTCTGCAGTCCAGGGGACTCAACTCCAAGTCCTGCCTCACCTTGCCAGTTCCTGGTAGTGTGACTTGGAGCAGGCCAGTTATCATGGGGCTTGAAACAGCCTGGGAGAGAACTGCCAGGGCCTTTCCGTGCTGGTCAGCCTGGATGGTCAGGCCTGGCTACCTCCTGTCTGTGGGGCTGAGGCTGGAATTGGCCAGGCTAAAGGTTGAAGTCTGGTAGAAATGTTGCTTAGTGAGCGGGACTGACAGTGGGCTTCCAGTCTGAGCTCCTTCAGACAGCAACTGGGCCGCACACGTCCCAGGGCCCAGCGCAGTGTCTGCATCACCAGGTGCTCAGAGACTCAGTGATGGAGTACGTGCCTGCGTGAAGGCGTTGCCCTGGCCAAAGCACCGTCCTGTAGGGGCCACTTTTCACCTCTGTCCTGCCCAGCAAATAGATCCTTGTCTGTGTATTTACCAAACTTACGAGACTTGAGACAGGGCCAGAAGGCAGATTTATGAGAGAAGGAGAGCTGTTAGGAGGATCCAGATGGGCATGTTTGTGATTAGCTATAGACATGTCTACCTGGGAAGCTAAATTGTAATTAGAAATTTGGTTGATGCTGAAGTTTGGTGGGGCTCCTGATGTGGTGTGACGTGACTGCCTTCCTGGATAGGACACTATGGCCTCAGTCCAGCTGCCTTTCTCCCGCCCCGTTAGATGAGCGTTGCTAATCTTACTTTTTTTGTGTGTGGGCGGTGGGGGGGACCTTTCTTGATGAGAAGCTATCTCTCTCCCTCCTTTAACAGTGTTCGTTCCATCGATTAGGCTGCATGTTATCTGCTGTCACCCATGTAAGCTTTTTGTAGCATTTCACTGCTTGAGCCTGTCTCACTGTGCCCTATTCGTGGTTTGGTGGCATGTTGGAACTGCAGTGTTCGAATCAGGGTGGGGGGCCTTGAGCTAGTCACACTCTGGTGTAAGGGACATACTTCTACTGTGAAGACCTCTCAAGCTTTTTGCCTAAAAGTTTAGGGTGAGAAACAGAAAATATCATAGGGTTAAAACATAGCGGGGGACGGTCACTCACACTACTCTAAGTGAGTGGGAATGCTATGGGGCAAAACAGTTACATGCGCACATTCTAGCCATGGTTACTATGTGCCCCAGGTGCTATTATTATCTCCACTTCAGATAAGAAAACTGAGAAACAGAGAGCTTAAGTAATATTAATTTGCCCAGAGACCCCCGGCTAGAAGTGGCAGAGCCATGATGGCGCCCAGGCAACCAGCGTGCTTCACCAGCAAGCCCAGCACCTCCTCACCTCTGGCCGTGATGGGTCCAAGGGCTGCAATGGCTGAGATAAAGTTGATACCAAAGTTATGATTTTTAAGAATAGGCATAGGTGGCTTGCTCTTTATGTAAACGTAAGTAGTTCATACGCTTGTATTATCGGTATTACTTTATACAGCCGTCCACTTGTTAGGTATGGTCTTTCAGTTGTATTTTAGGAGGGAGCAGGGGAGAGGGCATGGAGTAGGCCATCCCCAGCCCCGTGAGATGACTTCAGGGAGGTGCTGCTCAGGCCTAAGCCAAGCTGAGTCATAAGAGCCCCTTCCAGAAAGAAAAGGCCACTTCAGTGCTAAGATGAAGCAGCAGGATGAAACTCTCACAGGGATTTATAAGATACTGAAGCTTCCAGTAAATTCAGAGGGGGAGGCAACCAGCACTTTGTGCTCGATGTAGTCTCAGTGCCACAGTTCACAGCCTGTCCTCCTGTCAGCTTGCCTAATACTCTTTGCTGTCTCCGGGGGAAGTGGAAAAATTGGAAAGATGGGGAACTAAGTGACTAAGCTGGGGCTATTGAAGGCACAAAACTTTTGAGGTAGGAGGAAACCAGTAGTGAAAGAGAACACAGCCTTTGCCGACTCAACTGTGCTTAGGGCTGACCCTGCTCTCTCTTCTGCCCCATCCACAGGCTGCAACAGTGTCGTCCAGCTCTTCGGGTCTCAATGGTCAGGGCAGGGGGTTAACTTCCAGAGATGTTTAATCGTCCAGGCAGTCAATATTTGGGAGTCTGTGATGGGCTGTGCACTGGGCGGAAGCTGCAAAAGAATGGGAGGACAACTGTATGCTGAAGTGAGGCCAGTGACAATGGAAACTGAGAGCCCTCCCATAGCTGTACATACAGGTGTCACAAGGTTACAGTGTGACAGCACTTTCCTTTCAGGGAAACGAAATGAAATGAAATAGTAGGGGAGAGTTCTCAGCCTATACAGAGCTTTCTTACCACCCTCTCTCCCCCGCTGTCTTGCAGCACTGGCCACCGTGCCGAGGGACCCTGGCAGGGAGTGCATCGACCAGCCGGAGCTGGCCAACTGTGATTTGATCCTGCAGGCCCGGCTCTGCGGCAATGAGTACTACTCCAGCTTCTGCTGTGCCAGCTGTTCCCGGGTCTAGCCTCCTGCTCAGCCCATCTGGCAGCAGGGATACAACTCACAGGGCTGGGAGAAGGGGAGACAGGCTCTCAGTCTCCCCTGTCTGGCTGGCAAAGGGAGTTCTCCTCCGGAGACACTGGCCTCTTCAAAGCTGCTCCGGCAGTTGAGCACCAGCGGCAGCCTCCCTCTGTAGTCCCAGCAGTGTTTGCTTCTCTGACGTACCACAAGCGCCTGCTGAGTTGTCAAGAAGAAGCATCTATTTGGATAAGGACATCCTTCACTTTACAACTTCCCTCTAAAATTTGTTACACAGGATCAGTTCACTGTGTTTTAAAGAAAGCCACCAGGGTTCTCACTTCATTTAAAGCTGTGTGGGGAGGTGTGTAATGATCTCAAAGTTAATACCTATCTTCTACGGGAACACTAACTCCTGTTGTGTCAGGGAAGCATACTTTGATAGAACTAGGTCTCATCTGGGGTCCAAACAGCGGTTCATTGCTCTAGCCTCTCTCGCCCTTCTAGGTAGTATAGCAACCAGCTTCAAATCCCATCTGTGCATATGGTCATTAATAGCATGATGTTTGTGAAAACTGTCGACGAAGTGGAATATAAATGAAAGGCCCAGTATAGGGATTTGGGATGAAACAGCAGCCACTGCATCATTATCTGAGTATGAAAGAACTAGAAAAGCGCCTTCCTTTCATCAAGAGGCTGGATGGAGCCTTCCTCCCGAGGCAGACATGCAAAGCCAAGCCGTGAGGATCGTCTCACACCTGCAGGGAGCAGGTGAGCCTGTTCGGTGCAGTGACCACCAAGGAGCCTCTCCTCCTCAAGCCAGTATGTCTGATGCAAAATACTTGCTGCCAGATAAAAAGCAGACTGTTGGGCTTCCCTGGTGGAGCAGTGGTTAAGGATCCGCCTGCCAATGCAGGGGACGCAGGTCTGAGCCCTGGTCCAGGAAGATCCCACATGCTGCAGAGCAACTAAGCCCGCGAGCCACAACTACTGAAGCCCGTGTGCCTAGAGCCCGTGCTCCGCGACAAGAGAAGCCACCGCAATGAGAAGCCCACGCACCGCAACAGAGAGTAGCCCCTGCTCGCTGCAACTAGAGAAAGCCTGTGTTGCAGCAACAAAGATCCAACTCAGCCAAAAATAAATAAGTAAATAAAACAAAAACACTATTATAAAAAACAGCACCAGCAGGATGGGGGGGAACCAATGGAGTGGAGGGCAATGTAATACAGGGAAGTGGTTTCAGAAATGGTTTGAGTTGGAAGAGGTCATTCTTCCTCTCTTGGAGCCTCTTAATTCCTTGCTGCTAAATCAAGAGGCCTGGTTTCAGTGAGTTTCCGAGTTTCTTTCCACTTTAACCTTCTACACATCCTCCAGAGGACTGGCTGGGCCTAGTAACAGAGGTTATTCTGGGACACAAGAAAGACAGGCATTACAGGGAAAGGTGACTTTTATTACCAACACACTGGCTGGAAAAGACAAACAGCTGCATCATGGGTGAGTGATACTTCTTCTTGGTCTACCTCTCATTCAACAAAAGAAATGTGGTGGCACAGGTCTTTTTTTCATTTTTAAAAAAATATTGAGGTGCATCCCTTTCCCTAACCATGGCTGGTTTTGCTGTAGAAATTGGAAAATAAGGGCTACCTTCTTGGACTTCCCCGTTCTTTAGTTAAACTAGTATTTGGCAAATTTGTGACACACTTCAGAAGGTAAGTTTGAGGTAGGTTAGTTCTTGGAACTAGTCACAGAGTAGTGGGGTAAGGTTAGAGGTGAGAGTAAAACTCAACCTAGACCGGTGGTTCTCAACCTTCTTCCATACTGGGAGCTTTTTAAAAAACTGAACCTGGGGTTCTACTCTCCAGAGATTTTGATTTAATTGGTCTGGAGTATGGGCCAGGCATGAGGATTTTAAAATCTCCCAGATGATTCTAATACGTATTCAAAGTTGGAAATCACTGCTCCAGCCCAGCTTCTCAGAATGTGAATCTCGTCACAATGCAGATCCTGACTAGGTCTGGGGTCGGCTGAGGTTCTGTATCTCTAACCAGCTGCCAGGTTGAAGTCTGCACTTTGAGCAAGAAGAATCTGACATCAGAGAGAGATGCGCTTAGGAACAACCAAAGCCTAAAGTGTGGATACAAATATGAATTTTAAGAATATACTAATCCCGGTGAAAGATTTTCTAGCCATCAACCTAGAAATCTGTGGCGGCAGTAGAATGGAGAGAGGACAAGACCAAAAAGAACCAAAACTCACTTGCTAATAAAGGGGAAAGAATAGCCCTTCATGGCCAAAAGCTTCTACCACGAACATTTATTTCTGTTAAAGCAGATTATAAATTCTCATCAGTACAAATATATATAACTTACATTTGATTGTAAGGCCAACGTTCAAAAGTAAAAATGAGATGGGATCTCACGTTGTTACCAGAGGTCAAGTGGCTGCAACTGGCAAATGGGATGTTCTGCTCACTGGGAGGGAGAGGGATGGACACACACACCCCCACATGCACACGCACAAGCAGTGCTAATAAAACTAGAACCTCCATCCCCACAAAACTCGTGGGAACAAAACTTACTTAAAGCAAAACCCACCAAGACCTACATGACAAACCAACACAGTAACCTGTGTTCCTGTCTATGGATATGATTATGTCATTGTCACCTTAGTGTTAAAGTAAAGGATTAACATAAGGAAACTGCAGCAATATATAGAAGAAAATACATATTCTCTATTTAGATTGATTCCATTAAAATAATGACATTAGAATTTCTTTATAGGTTTAAAACCAGGACAATACTGCTCACTCTTTATTTAAAACTACAACCTAGTTGACTATATTGGTCATAAGCATGATTGTTGTTGCAATGTGCTACTTACAGTAAATGATACCAAGTAAGCTAGGGATCCCGTCTGCAACTTCCAACCCTTCCTCTTTTTACTTCAATAGGCATAATGATAAATCAATCTTATGTACAATTTCTTACAGCTAACCCTTTACCTTTGGCAAGATTACTTACAACTCATACAACTTTTTAATAGTGAGAACTATTTAAAATATTCTAAATGCATAAAAATAAAGATTTTGGCTTTTTGATATATATTTATAATATTTATTCTTACTCAAAATGGAAGCTCAACTTTACCCCTAAAATATAGCTCTGCTGGGCGGCTCCTGATGTGCCCTCCTGGGAATTCTGGCAGCACAGCCTGCCTCTTGTCCCCAGCCCAAGCACAGGCCACCTTGTTTTTGATCTTTAAGACAGGCCAGTACTGAGGGAGGAGGCAGGTGAATGGCCTGAAAAACAAAGGGAGATCGTTTTGCTTCCCGTTGTGTTTTATATTCCAGTAAATGTGCTTTGAATACAGGTTCCTGTTCAGATACTTCTGCCTCTCTGTTGCCAGAGATTTGTGAGGGCCTGAGGGAGGAAGAGGGGGGCAGAGGGTAACATTTCCTTAAATTCTTTAGTCTAACTGCAAGACAGCTCTTCTCTAGGAATGGTTTTCTCCACTTTTTTCAATCACCCCTTCAGCACTCTATGCCTGGACATGCTCCTGGGGACCTTTGGGATTAGTGAAAAGCATACTGGTTGGGAACACAAAGTCCCCTTTGCTCCTTTGACCTCCACCCTCCGCCCTTGCCTAAGTACAGACAAAATACGTAAACCATAAGGACTGCTTAAAGTTCAATTTCAAAAGTCTTCTGTAAGTCACTGGAGAAAGGGTTGGTGGGGGAGGGGTTAGTACGCTGCTTGGACTTGCTTTCTAATGCGGCCCACTGGGCTTCGAAATGATCCACTGGGCAGGTGCCTGCAGGAACCTCTGTGTGCTTGTCTCCTGAGGCCAACCTGCCATCGTCTACACCATTGAAAGCTGCAGAACCGTTGAGGTGCTGAGCAGGAGGCTTAAAGAAGGGACTGGCAGTAGCACTGCTTGTCTCGTACTGAGGGAATGTCTGCTGCTTGACCAGGTTGGGAGACTGATGGGGTTGGGCAGCCTGAGGGTGGCCTGCAGTGCCAAACACGTTGGCAACCATCTGGGAGGGAGTGATGCCCACCACAGGCACATTAGGGGCTGGATAGGTCATCCCGTTAGCCACAGGATA
The DNA here is from genome assembly GCF_964374135.1 of Grampus griseus. Classification (NCBI taxonomy): domain Eukaryota; kingdom Metazoa; phylum Chordata; class Mammalia; order Artiodactyla; family Delphinidae; genus Grampus; species Grampus griseus. The sequence continues at coordinate 29,147,936 of NC_139018.1, read as the reverse complement.
GGACTGGGCAGGGACAAAGGCTGGCTGCAGGGGTGGGACCACACCCACTGGCACAGGCTGAGAGGTGAGGAATGCATTTCCTTGGAAAGGTGGCGCTGGCTGGGAGATGGCACTGGGTGGAGGAGGTTGGAGAACTGGCTGCAGAGGGGCAGCTGAGGCCTGGGGCTGCTGAGCCCGGACGCACTTGGACACCTCTTCCAACCAGCGGTCAGCCTCAGAGGGAGTGCGTCTGTGACCAGCCTGGAAGAGACCTGGAGAGACAGCACCAGAAGATTGACCCCACTCGGTCCCTGGAACCAACAAGAGGAAGAGAGGAGAGAATCAGAATTATTAGGGGCTTCTTTCTTCACTGGATAATCTTGGCTATTTGAATGAGCCTAACGTAGAACAAGCCCCCCAGTGGGATATTCTGTGGTTTTGGTAGGTGGGAGGAAAGTCTCTATTACCAGGTTTTGTGGTAGGACAGGGAGAACCCATGAGACCATGTGGCTACCTCAGCCACACTGAGGAGCTGCTAGATATGGCTCAACTGCATCGAACCAAGGCTGCTGGCTGGCATCAGAACCCGTCCCCACCGTTGCTGTGGCCTGCACATACTCTAAAGGGCCTGAGGTAATTTACCTTCTGCTCTAACAGAATGAAAAGAAAATAACCAGCGACTTGGTGCCGTACTTTGTGGCCCCTTCCTGGCTTCCAGACATATGTTGTCTTCCTGGTGAACTGCCTTTAATGTTATTAAGTTTTTTTAAAATGTTCATTACAGAAAAACTAGAAAATATAGAAAAGCAAATACAAGGTGCTTTTTGCAGCCTTTTTTGTAGGCCTGCCATTGTAAGAGGCAGAGTCGTCTCTTCCTGCAGGCATGGCCACGGATCTGCATCCAGGGACAGGCTCTCTGGAGGTGGGGCCCAGGAATCTGGGTATTACGGAGCTCTATGGGTGGTTCTATGGTCCTAAGAACTATCAACCTAACCTCTTTAGTTCCTCTCTGAAGGAACCATCCTTTCTTTTCGTCTTTTTTTAACTGGAGTACTGTTGCTTTACAGTGCTGTGTCATTTTCTGCTGTACAGCAAAGTGAATCAGCCATACGTATACATATATCCCCTCTTTTTGGATTTCCTTCCCATTTAGGTCACCACAGAGCACTGAGTAGAGTTCCCTGTGCTATATGGTAGGTTCTCATTAGTTACCGACTTTATACATAGTAGTAAATATGTGTCAATCCCTATCTCCCCATTCATCCCCTTGCCCCCTTGGTATCCATATGTTTGTTCTCTATGTCTGTGACACCATCCTTTCTTAGTAGTAGTTTATTTCCAAGAGGGATCATACTTTTCCTAAAAGGACTCCTCCCTGGTTCCCACTCAGCTAAATGGCTGATTTTTGAACAAGGGTCACTTATCTGATCCCAGAATCCTCACCATCATCTGTGGTCACCTTACCCGAATGTGTGGCTGCAATTCCCTTGTTAGCAGCATCAGGGGCATAGGCCCAAGGGTTGGTTTCACGCACAGGCATTGCTACGGGTGCTAGAGCAGTATGGGCTGGCTTAGCAGCAAGCACATGGAAGGCTGAGTCAGTGCCATTAGCTACAATGGGAGCAGACAACACCAATGTAGTTAAATTCATGCAAGGTGTACAGGTGGCCCCTTGGAGCTGGGTCAGTCAGGTCAATGTGCAATACTGGTGGAACACATAAAACAGAAAAGTTGGTGTTGGGATAACCATGCCATTTGCAATGGATACACAAACCTTTTGGCAAAGAGGGAATTAGAGGATGTAATTAAAATGGGTGTACTGATAAAGCTGTATGACTCTTTTAGGAAAATACGTGTATGGAGAGAGAGGAAATGAAGACTAGAAAAACAATTTCAAATTAAGTTGAACAGAGCTGCTTTGTATTACAAGCAGGAAAAAGTCTAACTATTCTAAGATACAGCTTAGCCTTCGGCATAATGATATAGACAAAGTATTTTCTTCTCCTACCACTATTCCAAAAGATCAAATTATGCCAACAATAACAACAATGGTTAAATACAATAAGTCCTTATTATGTGCTAGGCACTATGCTAATAGTACTTTAGTGTGCATCATCTCAATTAATTCTCTCAAAACCCCCATATTACAGATGAGAAAAATCAAACTTGGTATATGTTTTCATATGCTTAATAATTTTTTAATTTGCTATAGAATTAATTTCATCTTTTTTAAAGGTTTTTTTCCCCTCAGTAATGTTTGTAATATCTCAAGGCACCTACTGTTCTTTCCTGTCTCCCTTTATTAAAATCTCCTAACCCGTGCTCCTTTACTCCAGACATCTATTCCATCACTTTCTATTCCTTAGCCTAGCTCTCTATATTTCATATGGAACAGACAAGCAGGCACCTTCTCCTGCCCTCCACCAATCAGTCCCTCTTTAAGACTCAGCGACTATGCTTATGGCATTGGTATGATTTACCCAGGGCTTGCCTAAAAGACTAGCTTATCCACACACTGAGATTCCCTTAAAGGCAGGGAAAGGACTATATTCTATTCAGTTTTGTATACCCACTGCCCTGTAAATAGGCACAGAGTAAGTAGACTGTAACAGGAAGTATATTCAGAAAGACCTGGGTTTAAATCCTGGCTGTGTGATTTGGGCAATTTACTTAACCTCTGTGAGCCTCATTTTCTGTATCTGTGATGCCTACCTCAAAGGGTTGTTGTGAGGATTAAATGAGATGAAAAAATGTATGTCCTTACCATGATGTATGTGGTGGACACTGTGCTAAGTGCCCAATAAACTGTGCCTATTATTATTGGTAGTATAAATATTTGTTAGATGAAATGAAAAGCCACTTGGTGCATATGACTATTAAGGTTTTTTTTTTTTTTTTTAAAGAGACTCCCTCCTACAGGAAAAGCATGTTGTAGCTTTTCAATAAGAGCAGGCAAAAAATGTCTCCACAGAAAAACTTTTTCTGAGCTCTCTCCCAAAAGAAATGAAGAAAGATCAACTACAGGAGCTCAAATTCTAAAAGTCTGTAATTTAAGTTATATAGACTCTTTGCTGACCTTTGAGTCAATACCAACTATTAATTCAGTATCTCTGAAAACAACAACTTTTACTAATTCTTCAATGCCACAAAGGCTAATTTTAGGATACTTGTTATGGAAAATGAAGTGAACTGAAGTACCTTTTTCTTTATGGGCCTCTTGTGACAGGGTAGAGACTAGATGGGTCCAGTCTTGGCACCACTGATAATTTGGTCCAGATTGTTCTTTGTTGTGAGGGTGGCTATTCAGTGTGGCAGTAAACAACACTGAAGGATGTTTACTGCCATGCCTGGCCTCTACCAGGATGTCAACAGTAAGCACCTGCTACCACATTGTGAAACCCAAAAAATGTCTCCAGATAATGGATACCGAATTTTCCCTGAGGGGTCAAAATCACCCCAGGTTGAGAACCACTGTGCTAAAGAAAGCATAAGGCTAGAACCAACTCTGATGACTGCTGTTTCTGGAGAAATGGCTGGATACTCTGACTCTTAACAGTTAAGTAGCAAATAAAGCAGTGGGTTGGGACTATAGATGCTCCTGATAGAATGGGATGAAAGACAGGTAGGTACGTGCAAAATGACAAATGCAGACATCTCAGGAAACAGGAAGGGGAACAAAGCACAAAGACACTGTCAAATAGGGAAATTTAACGATTCCGAGATAATATCAAACAGGGAAATTAGTGGGTATGACCAGGTCTTGGGAAGCTCAGAATGCCAACTTACAGTTAGTGAGCAGTGTCATAAAAGTACTAGTTTCAAAGAGAACAGGTGAGCAGGCTAAGTGGGCACCAACCTTGAAAGGCAGGAGACTGTGGTGCCACCACTGTCACTGGTTTGGTCATTGGGGCGGATGAAAAGGGATCCTCGGAGGGTGTGCTGAAGGCATTGGTGATCTGTGAGCACAGGGAGCTGATACTCTCCGCTTCCCCTTCTACCTCTGGCACTGCAAGACAAACAGAAGATGGCTCCAGACAGCAAAATGGAACGATCCTGAAACAGAACAGCATCACACAAGGTGGCATTTTATACTGAATCTTTTATTTGTGGAAGGAAAAGACTCAACTGTCAGGTGGGGATATAAAAGCAGCTTCAAAAAATTTCCTGACCACTATTCACTGGCTTTTCACATGAGAAGGTATAAAATGATAACAATTCCTGTACTAAGGTCTATCTTCCTCCCTTGCAAATCCCCAGATTTCCTTATTTCCTCTCCTGTGTGACACTGTTGAGAACTTGCTGTTCTCTTTTTGTGCCAAGATGTCCAGTCAGTAAGATCAACCTGTTTGTCTTCCGACCAGGTCCCAAGGCTGTGGTCTGAGTTAAGTTCTGCAACCTTCCAGTGACTCTTGTCAAAAACTGGGTTAAAGTCAGGTGCACCAGTGGGTGCTCAGTCCTTTTCTCTGTAATAAACTACGACAGTGTGATCACTCTCATTCTTCTCCAAAGTACCAAGTACCTGAGCTGTGATAACATGAAAAAGTGAACTGAGGTCCAGGACTCCAGAGGCTTTGTTCTTAACATTGACTCTAGGGGGCTTCCCTGGTGGCGCAGTGGTTAAGAATCCGCCTGCCAACGCAGGGGACACGGATTTGAGCCCTGGTCTGGGAAGATCCCACATGCCATGGAGCAACTAAGCCCGTGCGCCACAACTACTGAACCTGCGCTCTAGAGCCCCTGAGCCACATCTACTGAACCCGTGTACCACAACTACTGAAGCCCATGCACCTAGAGCCCGTGCTCCGCCACAAGAGAAGCCACCACAATGACAGGCCTGCGCACTTCAACAAAGAGTAGCCCCTGCTTGCCGCAACTAGAGAAAGCCCGCATGCAGCAATGAAGACCCAACACAGCCAAAAATAAACAAACAAACAAAACAAAACAAAAAAATTGACACTGGGATACTTCTGTGTCACAGAGGAAGCTAATTGTATGTGCTGAACCTCTGTTTGCTCAACTGTGGAAAGAGAATAATCGTTTTTTTTTCCCATCTGCTCCAGAGGGAGACTGAAAATGAGGTACCTGAAGCATCTGGAGTTTCAGTTTTTACAGGAGTTGAGAGGTGAAAAGACCCTCAGTAACCATCTAGTTTAACTGTTCTTTAGGCTGAGTTTTATCCATCAAAGAACTTAACTCTCTGTACTTTTGTACCACCAGCGGTGGGAGTGCCCTACTGAGACAGAGCTTCCTCAGATTCTGTTATAGCACCAGCTCAACATGTCTCAGAGTGAAGTAAAATAGGGCCCAATAAAAGCGCTGACCAGATCTGACACTTCAGCTCCGGATCTTATGATGAGGATAGAGCTACCAGGGCTGGCTCAGCTGTACACAGGCCACACAAAGGCCTGTGTGGCAGTTCTGAAAGGTAATGAATATGTGTGAGCAATCCCACTGTCTCTGATGAACAACAGATCTTAGATTTATGCAGGAGACCCGTTTAGAGTTTCCTCCCTATGGAGCCAACCAGCCACAAGGACATTGAGAACTTATCCATTTCTTCTGGTACATCTGACAGTAATGCTATTTAACTGGATGTGTTTCCAAAGCCTTTTAAATTAATTCCCTGCTGGGTCCCAAATGGCAGAATAAGAATGGAAACTTGAGACCCTTGATGTTTGGAAGCAGGTACACTTTCATCAGGACAAATCACAAACCTTGCAGCTCAGGCTGGGAATTCCCATCATGGCTCTGTTACCTATTTGTCGAAGAGAAATGAATGACTCACGTCCCTCTCCATGAATCTCCATTTTCTTCCAATGGGAAATGATACAAGATATGTAACCACCAACCAGCCTCAGAAAGAGGGGTGGCTAGTTTGATGGGATCAGTGACTCCACTGGAAGTGATGGTAACGCTTCAGTGCCAGAGCACCCAGTGAGTTAGGTGGATGCTGCATTACCTGCATTTTTTATGGGGAAATCAGTCTTCCTCTGCATAGTGGAAGGCAACTCGTTGATGCGCAGGGATAGCTGGCGTTTAAAGGGTGACATCTTCTGGCTAAGAGCAGGAAATCCTCGGAAAGAGCCTTGGCGAGCAAGTTGTTCAATTGGTGCGTGCCGGCGTGGGATGGCGTGAGGATTGTTCATCTCCAGAGAGGCAGTAGCATCCGAAGTGGGAGAGGTGGGAGAGGATGGGGATGGGGCAGTGTTGCCAGGGGCCACTGATGAACCAACAACTGTCTTATCTGTTTCAGCTCAAGAAAGTCAAGAGAAAGAGGACCTTAGCAATGTCTTCAAATAATTTGAGCTTATATTGCTGAGGAACTCAAAAACTCTTCTAGGTCTTTTTACCCATCTCCTTCACCATGTCTCTTAAAAGACAGGTTAGAAGTGGGGCTCAGATCTATTTTTCAGACAAATAAAACGTTTAGTAACCTACTACATGTCACATGGTATATCTACTAAGACAAAAATATTAGATCTTTTATTCCCATGCAGTGATTAAGACTCTGAACAAGATTAAACAAAACAAAACAAAACAAAACTACCTATCAACTCCTAGCAAAAGGTCCTTTAAAGAATGATGGTTCACAGTGTTCAATATTTGTTTGCTTTTTTGTTTGGGGGAGAGGATTTAGGAGTGGCAGAGTCAGAAAGGTCTAAATAAGCGTAAGTTTGATTAGATGTTAAAGAATGTCATAAAGCAGACATGGACATTAGGCATTTGTGGCTCATTTGAATAAAAGCATACAGAAGTAAAATTTTAAATTGGAGTAAACATGAATACAAGACTGTTTCCATGTGAGTACCCACTGTGTCCCATTCTGATTGTGGTAAGTCTCTACTCCCCTCCCCTCACAATCCTCTGCAGATGCTAGGACTCAACCATTTTGGCAGTTGCTGTGTGTATCAAAAAGTATTCTTCGGTGGTATTAAAGAATATGCATCCAGTCTGAAAATCACTGAAGCATACTACATAACAGGTATACATACTACATTTCCTAATTAAAATAGCATGGCGTTTCTTTATTCTTTGGTATCCTGGCACAAATGTTTATAAGAAATGAAAAAAAAATCACAATCAATAATTTAATTTCAAATAAAAATATGTATCCTTTTTTTGGCTTAAAAATTAGAGCTGTTTGGGTCAGTATTAATGAAGTTACCTAAAACGGCTGGTTTAGAATTGAAAGAATATAGTAAAAAAATTAGCAAAATTATATTTATATTTAAACCGAACTGTTTAATTCCAAAATATTCCTTGTTGGTTTCAGTCCTAGTTATACACAAGAATGCAAAGCATTCTCCCTAAGCCCTATCACTCAGTTCTAAAACACACTTGACTCAACAGCCTCCTGAGTGACTTGAATGCTTGTACAGGCATTTCTGCTATGCTGCTATGGGTACCTGGAAAAAAAAAAACACATTCTGCAAAACCACACACTAAAATTAATGGGGCTATGGAAAAAAGACGGGCCAGCATCTCAAAATCTGTGGACTTTTTTCACAAAAGCACTGAAACAACAGTAATAATCTAATAAGAAGAGTATCACCGAGAAATTTCTGCCTGCATTTATACCCAGCATCACCATCAGTGGGTCCTCTGCAGCCTAAACCTGGGACTTGTACTTCTTCCTTTAAAATGTAGGTCCTTGATAGCATTTGCTTCTCACAGACATCAGATGCATCAGAATTTAAAAATCTGTTCGAGGATGCAGGTTTTCCCAATTTTGTTTTTGAATGTCTTTGCAGCTTCTTCAACTACACTCTCAGCTTCCCCAGTAGTTTAACATAATGGGAAGAGTAAACACTTTGAAGCCACTAAACAAGCCACTCTAAAGGAAAGGACTCTGTTTAGATTTTCAGCTTTGTTCTTAAGGTCTTCATATATTGCTAAGAGTTCTCCTTGACTGAAAAAGTTTGCCCCTGATAGCTTCCAAATACTAACCTGTTGGGAAAAACTGTTTAAATAAACACACATTGTAGTAGAACAGATTGTACCTTTCTTAGCATCTTGGATTTGTTTCATAATCTCCTCTCTTTCTGCTTGCTCAGTGGCTGTCGTGACACGGAATGATCCTTCTCTTGTGAAAGTGGTCCGACTGGCATCGAAAGTAGCAGTCACTCCACATTCCTTTTCCCGCTTCTGCTTACGTTCTAAACAGGCTGCAAAAGCACAGCCCACTGCGTGGCTCAGCCTTTCACCCTGTATGTAACAGAAGGTTTAAAAAACCTTTTTAGAGTTATGGTGTCAAAAATTACAAATTAGCTTGGACCACAAAATAAGTCTGTTTCCACACAGGCAAAATGTTAGGAACTCCAGCTTAAAATTAGATTTTAGTATATTAATACGCCAAATTAATCTAAATGAATTATTACCTTAGGTAATGCTTATCATCCTTTACTGTAGTAGGCATTGGGTAAAGCGACCATCGGTAAGCGGTGTTTTCTGAGCAGCCACCAATACTTCCTTATTAGTCAGGTCCCTCTGTCACTCACATTAACTCTGGTCACCAGCTTAGAAGACACTGCTCAAGGTTCCAAGCACTAAGTCTTGACACACAAACCTCTATTTACCATTTAGGGGAATAGTAGGAATATTTACCAAGCATTTCTAAGAAACCACTGGAAAGGCAGGGTTTATTTCAGAGCTTAAATATACTATCAACATGTCTAGGAACAAAAGGCGCAAACTTAAAACTTCACATAAATAAATACAACTGCAGCGATGAGAAGCAATCAGGCAAAGGAAAGCTTAGCTTTCTCAGTCTTTCTGAATGCTCCTCCCCTGCCCCATCTGGGCCCTCAGTGCTTGTAGGCTCTCTCCCATAACTTCCCTGTCTTCTTCTAGCTCTCTCAAACCCCAACTCTACCTCCCAACCACACACAGGCAAAAGTAAAAGCATGTTTTCACTCACATTTTCTACTTATAAAGGAATTAAACAGATAAACCTGAATTTTTTGTGTGTGGGAGGGGAGGAAGGCTTATGTAAACTAAATATTGTTTTAAAGATACACTGGATTACCTAGAGTAAATTTAATAGATTTGGTGGGTTACTTTTTACCAGGGTTATCTGTATTTTAAACTATATCCCTAATTGTGGAATAAAAAAGTTAGGGATGATATAATAACTGTTGGCGTCTTTAACAGCGAGAAGAAAATCTGAGAACAGGGAAACCTTTGTGGAGTTTCCAAAATCATACCATGTAAGCAGCTGCTCCTACATATCGCTCTGAGTAAGTAATTTCACTGCATCTTATACGCCAATATCAGATATCATAAGGGGAGGTAAATGTCTGAAATGCTTTTGTCCCTAAGATTTCACATGACTGCTTATTTAAAGACTGACAGACTCACTCTTTATGAATCTGCGTGAGTTTCTATCTAACTTCTTAGTAGGATGATACAAGGGTAGGCATTGAAGGGTGAAATAGGAGAGAGGACCGAAAGAATTTTAGAACCCGTGTGCGTTTGAACACAGCTCTATTACAAGGACAGAACTATAGGCCAAGGAAACTTATTATTTCTGCGAGGCCTTATGACAGAAGTTCTTGAAGTGGAGCAGTTACCACGGGCCAGACCCTATGCTATAAGTGTTTATACTTGTTACCAAATTTAGTCCCCACAACTGTTATCTCCATCTTATAGAAGTGGATACTAAGACTTAGAAAATGTTAAATAACCTGCCCCAAAACCCACAGTTAGTAAGAACCAGAAAGAGGAACTGAACCCATATCTGATTCAGAGCTTGAGCTCCTAATATTTGTTTATACAACTGCTTTTTAAAAAGTTTTTGGTCAATATTAGAATATGGCCACCACTTCCCTTCCAGGTTAAACCTTAGCAAGAGTTCATCGAGTTGTAGTCATGAATTGCTACAACTGCCTTATTCTGTCTGGATGTTTAAAAACTCAAATATTACACACTCAACGCTATATTATAATGAAGATCATCATCATCTAAGAGTCTTGTCTTTCATATCAGAATTTTGGGTAATTTAGATGAAGAATGATAGATTCGATTATTCCCTACTTTTTAAAATTAATTAATTTTATTTATTTTTGGCTGCATTGTGTCTTCGTTGCTGCACACGGGCTTTTTCTAGTTGTGGCAAGCAGGGGCCACTCTTCGTGGAGGTGCACAGGCTTCTCATTGTGGCGGCTTCTCTTGTTGCAGAGCACGGGCTCTAGGCGCGTGGGCTCAGTAGTTGTGGCTCACAGGCTCTATAGCGCAGGGTCAGTAGTTGTGGCACACGGGCTTAGCTGCTCCGTGGCATGTGGGACCTTCCTGGACCAGGGCTTGAACCCGTGTCCCCTGCATTGGTAGGCGGATTCTTAACCACTGCGCCACCAGGGAAGTCCCTATTCTCTACTTTTAAAGAAAACCAAAATTTCTACTATGTAGCAATTTCTAGCATAGTTCACTGTACCATAATTTAGTATTTCTATTTTTTTAATTGAAAATATACTCCCACTCAGTTCTTGTGGTAGTCACTTTGTAAATGAATTTATAAGTGCCTTTCAAATGCCAGTATCTTCTACCCAGATGAATTAGCAAACAAATGCATGTAAGGATCTTGAAAATAGTTCTAATAATGATGTTTCAAATAAAGATTAGCAGCCACCATCACCAGAGAACTTTTACTTTCCTTTAATGACCTTGGACCTCAGCCAATCATCTTGCTCTGTGAGTGGTAGGGTTATACCAAGAGTGTGAATTACTTGAATAAAAGGAGTGAAAGCAGGCTAGTTTAGGCACTTCCAAGTGCTGTAACAGCACGTACTTGTTAAAAATGTAGTGGATACGGTATTTGTTTTTCTCTTTCTGATTTACTTCACTCTGTATGACAGACTCTAGGTCCATCCATCTCACTACAAATAACTCAATTTCGTTTCTTTTTTATGGCTGAGTAATATTCCATTGTATATACGTGGCACATCTTCTTTATCCATTCATCTGTTGATGGACACTTAGGTTGCTTCCATGTCCTGGCTATTGTAAATAGAGCTGCAATGAACATATTGGTACATGACTCTTTTTGAATTATGGTTTTCTCAGGGTATATGCCCATACCATATGCTAACACATATATATGGAATCTAAGGAAAAAAAAAACAACAAAAAAGGTCATGAAGAACCTAGGGGCAAGATGGGAATAAAGACACAGACCTACTAGAGAATGGACTTGAGGATATGGGGAGGGGGAAGGGTAAGCTGTGACAAAGTGAGAGAGTGGCATGGACATATATACCCTAACAAATGTTAAATAGATAGCTAGTGGGAAGCCGCATAGCACAGGGAGATCAGCTTGGTGCTTTGTTACCACCTAGAGGGGTGGGATAGGGGAGGGTGGGAGGGAAGGAGATGCAAGAGGGAAGAGATATGGGAACATATGTATATGTGTAAGTGATTCACTTTGTTATAAAGCAGAAACTAATGCACCATTGTAAAGCAATTATACTCCAATAAAGATGTTAAAAAAAAAAATGTAGTGGAAACTGTTTGGCTGAGCCAGCCCAGAAGGAGCTTGGTGACTGAGGCTAGTCATGATGAAATCCATGCTATTGGACTCACCGTGTCCTTGACAGCCATGAAGCAGTGACAGATCCAGCGCCGAGTTGTGCCATCACGACATATGTAAGAGAAGGCCCTATCAAAGTTCCTATCTGGGGCACAGAAGGAAACTTTTTCTATTGTCTGGTCAACTATGAGGTCCTGGAAAAAAGGAAAACACAAAGGAATAGAGGACTTATGAGGTTAATCAAGTTTCTCAGAAGAAACACAGGATGTTCATTTCACAACACAGAATCTCTACATCTAATGCATCAAGGCTATAGAATAGCTGGATCTGAGCCAGAAGTCTGAATACTAAGAATTTGACCTAGGAGAAATCCCAAGAGGCACTTTCCCCAGATGCCTCCCTCACTTCATCTTCATATATATAATATATGCCTGCTGATTCTAGTTTTATGATTGTAAATTCCATGTTCAATTTTACAATATATGTAAATCAATTTAATCCAATTTCCATATAACTTACATTCAAATAACATCATTTCCAGAACAGCTCTATGTATTTATTAACTTACTGATTATTTAATTTTGAGTATGACTCTCTATGTTTATATACTTGCTAAATGACATCATATACACATAGTATAAACATTGCACAAAATGTTTTTTAAAATCTTGACACTCTTTGGCTCTTCTGTGTGATATTCCAGTCACCTAAAATCCCTAGATGCTGAGATGGGGGCTGTAAGTGCTAAAACATGCAAACAAAATGGCTTTTATACAGCATAACTATAAGGATTCCTATTGCTCCACAAACTTGCCAGTCAATTCTTTAAAGTTCTGCAATGCTGGTGGCTCATTATAATTTTATTTTGCATAACCTTGATTACTATGAATTTCCTCTTCAGCAAAGTAATTCAAGTATTTTGGATTATCTGTCATTTTTCTTCTGATATGTAGGAGTTATTTATATATTCTAAATATGAGCCCTTCATTTGTTATACATATTGCAAAATTTCTTTTCTGCTCATAATGGGTCCCAGGATGACAAGTCATCAATTACTATTATCACTCAATGTGGGAAGAAGTAAATTAATTAATTCCAGTGTTATAAGTAACCAACAGGGGGCAACATCACTTTCTAACTATCGTGTAAAGCAACTAAAAATATAGCCTCCACATACAACAAATTTCACCCAAAGCACTAATGAAAACTACACAAAATAAGCTAATTAAAATGATAGTTATTTCCAATTGTAATGTACTTGAGACTACCACTTCTCTTGAACTTAAAAAAAAAAAGAAAAGCCTTACTGAAAAGAACTAAAATGTAGCTAAATTAAATCACTTACAATATATCAGGCAAGCTACCCATGAAAACTGTTCTTTACCTGACAGACTTTCTCCTCCTTCCAGTGACACCTGAGGGTTATTTTTCTTTTTTCTTTTTTTTTTTTGAAAATTGCCTTCTTGTTAAAATTTCTCCAGATTTAGGTCTCTTAAAAAGTTCGAATTAATGATTAAATGTACTTATATAAATAACACCTTATGCTAAGGGCAGAGTCTATGTCTATCCTTATTTAGGCATGTAGGATCACTTTCTTTCAAATGCAAAGTGCTACATATTATTTGAGATACTGTGTGTATTCTAAATAAATGTTAACCAAATGAGCAATTTACTAGTCCTTAAGATTTCACTTAAATTGAGTCTTCAGTTAAATAGTAGGTTAATCAGTTCAAATATCACTTTCTAAAAATAGTGTTTTAAGGAACAAGAAGAAATTTTAGATATGGTCTATCAACTTTTTTTTTTAATTTTTAACTGTGATATCAATAAAAGGTCCATCATTTTTCACATCGTATTTGTGGGTCAATAAAAGGTCCATCATTTTTCACATCGTATTTGTGGGGTTAAAGTTTTTTAACGTGTCAGAACAAAAACAGAACTCAGATCTTAACATTAAATGCTAATACACCGTAGGCTAAACATGCTGTGTCATGTAGACCAAAATGTTGAGAGAATTCTCTTCTGTTTTTCGTAAGGTAAATGAGTAACTAAATTGGTTTTTCTGAACATTAACTAGTCTCTCCAAAGATCGTTCTTTGGACAAAGTGGAAGGATACAGAGTGACTACAACAGCTTAATGGCATTATATTTGATCATAGGGATAAAAAACATATGAGCAGTAACATTTAAGCTTATGAAAGTTTTACCTTAGTTTTTTCATCCACAACTCTGAGTCCATCTGCCGATACCCACAGGACTGCCTTAACTGCTTTCTTTCCAGTCTTTTAAGAGAAACCAAAAAGGAAGGGAGACACACACATATATAATATTAAAAAATAGTCATCTCCCTAGAAAACACTGACTTCTGCCTTCCAAAAGTCACAAGTACAGATGGAGTCAAGTTCAGGAGGGCTGCCAAAGCTAGATACTCAAACCAAACTGCAGAAACATTCAAGAAAAAATAAGCCAAAGCCATTATTTTAGAAACACAATGCAAAATAATGAGATAAAATTAAGTAAAGGGTAAGGGGGACAAATGGAATAAAAACCAATATATCACATTCTGTAAAGGGCAAAGAATAAGTAGATTCTTCACTCATTTCAAAACTCAACCACGAAAACCAAGAGTTAGATAAATATTAAATACATAAGGAGTTACACCACAAGTAGCTTCTACAAGTGCATTTTGAGTAGAAAGTAATACGTAAGTCTAAAATGAGATGCTGGCCATGCTACTATCCTTTGGCCCCAATGTGTACAGCAGGACCCTTGGTCACCTGAAACTTTCATATTAAAAACCCAAGAAGTCTTCATTATTCCTTTAACAATCTTTAAAAACCATTATTTCTTCTCTCAGGATTAACACAGAACTGGTTTAGTTTGTAATTTGACATTAAATGCATGGAGACATTTTGGGGACATAGGAGAATTAAAAAACTGTTGGAAAAATATTGTCATTATAACATGAATTCTTTTTACTGGCTGAGAAAAGACTTTTGGCACACAAGAATCACATGAGAACAAGCTGATGTATGATTTCTCCTGTGATGGAATGAAAATGGGACAGTGGGAATTTGTAATAGTAATTTAAATAGCTTCCTTTCTTTTTAACTGCTCCAAAGATACAAGCAAAATAAAAAGCAAAGTGAAGGCTGAGAATAGGTATCAGAACATCATAAAAAGTATAGATCAAAAGGAATCTGGTACTAAAGGTTGGAACAGCAGCCTCTAGAAGGAACAAAGGAAGATAAAGAAATGTCTACCATTCTTCACTATACATGTCCAAGCCCAGCACTCCTCAATAAGGCATGGCCTTATTTAAGTGAACTGTATAATCCACTCTGGGCTCCGTTTCCACCACCACAACAAATCTGATGAGAGCCTATTATATGCCAGGCAGTAGAAATACTCGAAGAGTTCACAGTCCATTGAAAGGTGACAGATAAACAAAAAATAAATAATACAGTAGTAAGTGCTATAGTAGAGTTGAAAAGCTTGTAACAATGTCAGAAAGGAGGTATGGTCAAATCTATTTGTGGAATTGGGGGAAGTTTATTCCAAACTAAAGATTGAACTGGGTACTAAAATAATTTTTCTAGATGCCCCAGGTGGGGGTAGGAAGGTAGGGAAGTAATAGAGGTAGCGGACATTCCAGGCAGAAGAAACAGCAGAATAGGACGTGGAAGCCAACAATACAGCAAATCTGGGCTCTATAAATATGTCGGCATGGCTTGAAGTAGGATGGGTGAGTGAGGCGCAGTGGAATATAAAAAGCAGAAAAGGCCTAGCCATGGAGGACTGTATGCCTGCTAAAGAATTCTATCTTAATTCGGTGGGCAATTAGGAGCTACTAAAGGAATTTTAAACACGAATAAACAGATTTGCATTTTTAAAATATCACTTTGGCAGCAGTGTAGAGGGGTTGGAAAGAGACTGATGGGAGGTAGAAATACCACAACAAGATTCTAGGTGAGAGAAAATGAGGGTTGAGCTCTCTTGGTTGAGATAGGAATGGAGATGGGAAAGTCTTAAATGGTAAATGTAAGAGAGATGCTGAAGACTCCTCTCTGGTTGCTGGCTTGGTAAACTAACTGGGTGCAGACGGTACAACAAACTAAGATTGAGAAAGAAGAGATGCAGAAGCGAGTTGGAGAGTGGGAGAATAGGATTTCAGTTTTAGACAAGCAAAGTTTGGGATGTCTGTGCAACATCCAAGCAATTGGATATACAGGTCTAAAGCTCAGTAGAGAATTCTAAGATGGAATTTTAGTTTGGGGAGACATCAACTGCGGGAGTAATAAGAGGGCCAAGGACAGGAGAGAATATTAATAATTAAGGAATTGGGAGACGAGTAATGAAATATCAGAAAAGGAATAGCCAGACGGACAGGAGAATGAAAAGAGATTAGGGTCATTGAAACTAAGGGAGAAGGGTTTCGAGAAGTAACAGGTTGTCCAAAATGTCAAATGTTGCAAAGTGACCAAGTTAAGGAAAGATGTGAAAAATGTCCACTGGATTTAGCAATGAGTAAGACACCACAGTGATAGAGGTTGTGGTGGTGATTTTTATGTGTCATATTGGCTGGTCTATGGTTGCCCAGTTGTTTGATCAAACACTGGTCTACATGTTGTTATAAAGGTATTTTGCAGATATGATTAACATTTACAGTCAACTAACTTTAGGTAAAGGAGATTACCCTTGATAATATGGCTGGGCCTCATCCAATCAGTTGAAGGCCTTAAGGGTTAAAAACTGAGGTTTCCCTGAGAAGAAATTCTGCTTCAAGTCTGTAACAGAAATTCTGCCTGAATTTCCAGCCTGCTGGCCTCTGTGTACACACACACACACACACACACACACACACACACACAGAGAGAGAGACAGAGAGAGAGAGAGACAGATTGTGGTTTTGTTTCTTTGGAGGATCTGACTAATAAAAAGGTGGAAGTCAGACTAGAATGGGTTGAGAAGTAAATGAAAGGCAAGATGAGTCTACACATACAAAAAGAGCTATAAGGCGATGGAGGACAAGCAGAGGATCAAGGGACGTCCTTTAAGAATTGTGGTAAACTAACATGATATACTAGAAATAGAATGGATTTTGGAGTAAGACAAATACAAGTCTGAATTCAATGCCACTATCCATAAGCTAAGCAAGTTATAGAGTCCTCTGAGCTTCCATTTCTTCATCTGTAAAGTATCCATAGGGTTGGTAAAAGGATCAGAGATGTATACAGTACCTGGAATTTAAAGAGGGTAATAAATAATTGGTATTCATTTATCATCATTATATTAATAAACTTAAAAAAATTCTCCCAACAATAAAGCTTCTTGAAGGAGTAACACACACTTTCAACAACAACAGATCATGCTTATATGCTGAATGGGAAAAGCCAGTGGAAAGATGGAGACTGAAGGCCCAAAAAGAGTAATGTAGAGAACAAAGTCCTCTAGGAGGCAAAAGGGGATGAGGCTAGAATACAAGTTTTAGATGGGAAGAGGGATGTTCCATCCTTGAAATAGAGGGATGGAGTGAAGCCAAGTAAAAATGAAGACAGATTTGTAAAGGAGTGAGTGACAAGTTGAGGAAGTTCACTCCAAAGAGCCACAAATTCATCTGTCAAGGAGATGAGATTACCTGATTTACTTTGCTAGGGAGAAGAAGGTAGACAGGCAGAATAAGAAAGCAGATTTACCATAGCAGTATTGGGGCGGTACAGTATAGTGACTCAGCACAAACTCTGGAGCCAGGCTGTTGTCTGGGTTTGAATTCTGGTTCTGCCACTTACTAGCATGACCAAGGGCAAATTACTTAACCTCTCTATGCTTCAGTTTCCACATCTGCATAATGATATTAATAATGTCACATACCTCATGGGATTATTATGAGGATTCAATAAATAAATAGATGTAAAAGGTTTAGAACTACGGTGGCCATATAATTTACTGTCCAAACTGGGACCACTTTGAAAGTGAAAGGGGACACTATTAAAACCCAGAAACAGGTGTTAAGCTGGGGCTGTTCAGGCAAACTGGGACAACAGTCACCCCATCAACAACAGTAACTGCCCATATTTAACCAACGCTTATGTAGCATTTAGTATTTTGCTGGAACATAAGCTCCATGATGGCAGGGTTTTTTCCATCCTTATTGTTCACTGCTATAACTTCAGAGCTTAGAACAATGCCTGGTACAGTGTAGGAGTTTAAGAAATATTTGTTGAAGGAATAAATTTGCTAAATATCTGCTGTAGGAAATAGGAGACAGCTAATCAGTGACACAGAAGACTGCCAAAAGGCACTGAAAATCCTGCGTAAGAAATTTCAATTTGCAGTTATATCAATACGCTCATTGTGCAAATGCAGCCCACAGTGTTCAGCATCGGAGGCAACAGACAGAACTACTTCAAGGTTGGGAGACTAACAGTGGGATATATAAAAGGTCATTTTAGAATGGGACTGTTCCCCATTTAGTTTCCTTATCATATACAGGGAAATACTTTATTGGCCCTATTAGACTATTATGAAAATATCTCTGCTTTTTGAGGTATGTCTTTATATTAATTTTTATAGTGTTGTACTAATATATCAGTGAAGCATTGTATCTATCGTATTTCACAGCATTTGATTTCTCTAAATAGGCGAAGGAAACAGATAATATGAATTCTTCCATTTGTTCATACATTTGAGTGCCAGTTCTTGGATGTCAGTATAGTTTGCCACATTACAATTATTTCAATCAGGTATTGAGATATTAACACTCAAAGACACCTGCAGCTGAAATTAAGTCCGGACTTCCTCTCACAAATTCTAAAGTAGTAATGCTTCTGAACTATCTGTAAACTTTAGTGTCTTTCATTCTGATAATATAAACTAAGATTCCTAAACACTTTTTAGAAAATGATAAAAGTCACAGAAGATGAAAGTTTTCCTTTTGTTTGCCCTAAAACTATCCACTTAAGCCAATACCTTAGGAGATAAGGCCAAAGTTAGCTAGCCACAGGACTAAAAAAAGAGATAACCCAGAGTAAGTATGAAATATAGAATATACATACATCTTTAAAAACTTTTTTTAAATTAATTTTTATTGGAGTATGGTTGCTTTACAATGTTGCGTCAGCCTCCGCTGCACAACAAAATGAATCAGCCATACACATACAGATATCCCCTCCCTTTTGAACTTCCCTTAGGTTACCACAGTGCATTAGGTAGAGCTCCCTATGTTATACAGTATGCTCCCATCAGTTGTCTATTTTCTACATAGTATCAATAATGTATATGTGTCAATCCCAGTCTCCCAATTCCTCCCTCCCCACCCCTTTCCCCCTTGGTATCCATACATTTGTTCTCTACGTCTATGTCTCTATTTCTGCTTTGCAAATAAGAGCATCTATACCATTTTTCTAGATTCCACATATGCGTTATTATACGATAGAATATACATACATCTTAGTGACACAAACACCCCTTAAAAAAAGACTACATAATACTTCAGACACTAATAAAAATGTGGTAGGGGTAACGTATATGTGAGACAGTAAGAATTATTTCATCACCACGGTTCCAATGCTTTTTATTTTAATAATAATTTCAAGGTTATAGGTAGAATTCACACTGAGTAGTGTTAATGCATGAAAAATAGTTTTACAACAAAGAGAAAACTGCTTATTCTTCAAGGAAAGAAAATGGGTCTAACATGAACAGAATTTCAGTAACTTAGAATTTAAACTGAGAAGGATCAAACTACCCTATGAGTGAAAAATGTCAAATATAATTTTCAAGTAACCACTCAACTCTCTAAATATCCATGTTAAAATTTTAAAACTAACATTTCCCTTAAACACCTTTTACTTTGGGTAGATATAAACCAATACAGAAATTAAGCAGACTCTCTGACACTGGAGAAAATGATAGCAGGAAATGGGTCTATTACAAATTATTAAATCAGGAAGCTTACACTGCAAGCAAGAGAATGCACAGGTAATCTTAATGTGAAAATACCAGTGAAGAAAGACGAAAAGGTTGCAAAAATGACATGGAGATAGTAATTAAACAAACTCAGTACACTAAGATCATTTCCCCTAAATATAAAAGCTACTCACAATAAAAGGCAATGAAATAACTAATTACAATAAAGAACTGCCATCTGCCTACCTATTAATCTCCAGGGGTTTTTTTGTTTTGTTTTTTTGGTAGACACCACTTAAAAATTTTTTTAAATGGATGGAGATCACAAGTTGGTAGTGTGCTCAGTACGCTAACAGATCCTCACAGTCACTCTTCTGTTTTACATGTTGTTATCTGGGGAAGTACTTCGGATTTCCAGTTGGAGAAGTATGTTTCTAAACTGTTTAAATCATGATTGGAAAACTTTTCCTGTGAAGGACCAGGTATCAAATATTTAGGGCTTCGCAGGCCATACAGTCTATGTCACAACTGCCCAACTCTGCCCTGCTGCACAAAAGCAGCCACAGACAATATGTAAACAAATGGACATGGATTTGTTCCAATACAACTTTATTTATAAAAACAGGTAGTGGGCCATAGTTTGATGACCTCTGATATAAATCATCATAATCCCTGGAAAGTGATTAAACCTGTTTTGGAAAGACAATTCATTATACTGAAATACTAGAACTGTTTGGAATTGTCCCTGAATTCTTTTTCTTTTCTATTTTTAAACAAATGTGCTTATATCCTATTATTTTAAACTGAGACCCAAACTCAGGCGCAGTCCAACTCTAAAGTTCTATGATTCCTAAGGCCACCAGGGAGATAAGAACACGCAATTAATCAACATAAACAGAAGTGATATTTGGAGGCAAGACAATTGTGTTGGGCATATGACAGACAAGAACAAAAAGGTGTTCTAATGTAAGCCAAAGCAAAGAAATGCTAAAGACACACAGAAGCATAATTTGGCATAGCTATGAAATGTTAAGAAGCAACAGCAGCAAACAGACAAATTTGGGCAGGAAGGGTAGAGCAAGTCACTCTTTCTGAGCAACGGCGATCTGCCATTCTATTGTGCAAAGCTCTTCTGCTACACACCAAAGAGGTCTTCAAGGATACCCAATATGTAAAGAATCTCTGGTCAGTCTTTCTGTCACACCTACACACAGAGATAACCCAGTCATTATGGAGTAATAATGATATATTCGTAGGCAACCATGACACGGTGTGTCTTGCAATGAGTGAATGAGAGACTTCCTTAACAGGAAACTTGGCTTCTTCTTCTTCTTTTTTAATCTGAGAGGGCCTTCAAATCTATCATTTGATGACATTTGAATTTCTGAACAGAACTGTGTAACGAATAAATTTTGTCTTATAATTCCAAGATACAGTATGTACCTCCGAGAAACACAACTTTCTGTAGGATTTGAGACTGGTACTATCTCCAATGGCTGCTTCCTTAAAAGTACAGTAACTTTTAACCTGCACTTTCTTAAGTGAGAAGGGCCTTTAAAGGCTTTCGGGGAAAAAATAAGGATAATAGCACGTCATGAACCAAACAGCAAAGGCGAGATTTTTGGAGGCTATTTAGCTCTCCTAGTTTATAAATCACTTTTAACTGAGAGGAGGGAACCTAGAAAAGAAATTATTCTAATATTAAGTTCATTTAAGTTCATACTAAGTTCATATTAAGTTTCAAATGCATATAATAGAGTGAAAATTCCACAGGGACCTCAAATTCAACCTGTCCAAAACCAAATTCATCATAACTCTTCTCACAGTGAATGATTTCCCCACCACCTTTCATCCATACCATAAACTTGGGTCTTATCTTCTGTCTCCTTCTGTATATCCCTAGGTTGAATAAGTGAATGAGTCGGAGCAGGTTCTCTGTCGCTCCAGTGGCCCTGTTAATGCTGTTCCTTCTATGCCTTTTTCCTCTAACTTAGTTTAACTGGAAGTCACAGTCTTAAGTCTCAGCCTTAGGTATCATCTCCTCTCAGAAGCCTTAATCACAATCTCCAACATTCACTGTCCCTCTCTGCTCCAGTAGTACCTATTATTGTTACACAATTTGTTAACTACCTTTTTTTACCTGTCTGGTTTTTCCCACTACAGGGTGAACTTGAAAGCACTGCATTTGTCATTCACTAACTCAGACATTTTGGAGCAGCTACTATGGACCACAAACTATTCTAGGCATTGAAGATTCAGCAGTGAACTAAATTAGGTGAAGATCTCTGTCCACAAAATGTTTATGTTTTAGTGAAGAAGAGATAAAAAAAAAACCCAAATAAGTAAAATGTATGCTATGACAAATGGTGATAACCCCTATCAGAGGAAAATAAAGCTAGGAAGGGGAATAGTGAGTGTCTATATATGGAGGAGGGTGGTATTTGAAATTTAAAATAAGGTTCTCTCAGTGACTGCCTCAGTGAAAATGGGGCTTTTGAACAAATGGGAAGAGATGAGGAAGTGAGCCATGCATATATCTGGATGATGTGTGCTCCAGATTAGAGGTTACAGTAAGTGCAAAGGTCCTGAGGTGGAAGCATAGCTGGTATGCTCAGGGAACAGCAAGGAGGCTAGTGTGGCTGGAACACAGGAAGCAAGAATAGGAGAAGATAGGAAAAGGGACAGAGATAATGCATGTATAATGGCCTGCTAGGCCTAAAAGACTGGTTTTTACCCTGAGTAGCTCAGGAAGCTACTGGAGGATCTAGGGCAGTGGAGCAACACAATCAGACCTCTGTCTTAAAAAGATCACTCCGACTGATATCTTGAAAACAGATGGTAGGGGGACAATAATGAAAGCAGATTACGTAGAACATTAATGCAATGATTCAGGTGAGCGGAGAAGCTGGCTTGGACCATGGCAATAGTGATGGAGGGTAGTGAGACAGGAACTATTGATGGGATGGATACAGGGTAAAAGAGGAAGAGAGGAGACAAGATCAGATCCAGGATTTGTGGCTAAAGCACATGGACCGGGATGGGAAAGACTAGGGAAGACTAATTTGGGAGAGCGTTTCGGAATTTGGTTTGTGACACATTAGTGTGAAATGCCTTAGTGTGAAATGTTTAATGATGATGATACTGACACATCCATATGGCAGGCTATTCTGTACACTTTGCTTATATTTACTCATTTAATCTTCACAACAATCAGGTGAAGATGGAATTAGTATTATCCTTTTTTTATAAGTGGGGAAGCTGAGGTACAGAATGGTTAAGAACCTCTCCCAACGTCACAAAGCTAATAAGTGGCTGAGCCAGGATTAAATACAATTAATCCAGATCCCCAGTCTGTGTCCTTGACCCCTATGCTATACTGCTTCTAAGATGGAAGTACCATTATGGAGTTTAGGGCAGATGTCTGGAGACAGAACTTTCAAAATCATCAGCATAGAGATGGTATTTAAATCCATGACACTGGATGAGATCATCAAGGGAGAAGTGTAGGTAGAGAACAGTCCACAGACTAAGAAGTAGGCATCAACACAAGGGAAAATCAAGAGAATATGGCACCTGAACTCCAAATGAATAGACTGTTTCGAGGAGCGGGAGGGATTTGGCTGCTACATCAAATGCTGCTGACAGGTTGAGTAAATAAAGTCTGATTAAATGAGTTTAATAGGGGAAAGGAGAGCAGAAACTGAAGGCACCAAGAAGAAACCTTTTTTTAGAAAGATGGTTTGTTTTAATGCTAATGAATGATCCACTAGAGAAAGAAAAACTGATTATGGAGGAGGTGGGTAGCATTACTAGAATGACTAAGAGCTAGTATAAGAATCTTGCGGAGGAGTTGGCCTCAGCTAGGAGCACAGACAGTTCATCCCTTGACTTGGAGGGAAAACAGAGTATATATGCACAGATTCACGTAGGTAAGTAGATGTGGTGTCATGTTTGAGAGTTCTCTTCTGGTTGATTCTGTTTTTTCAGTGAAGTAGGAAGCAGGGTCATCAACTGAAAGAAGAGTAAGAAATTCTGGAGGTTTAAGGAAAAGGAAGGAGGAGTCAAATAGTCATCTGAAAATGAGAGTAAACTGGACTTAAAAAATGGAGATTGTCTCGCTCATCTTTGATCTGGATAGCCTAGCACAGTCCCTAGTATGTTTTAGACACTGTGACTTGAGGCTTGAGAACCACTAAGTCTTCATGAATACAAATAAAAAAGATAACTCCAAAGGTTAATGAATTTTTTTTTAATCTAGAAAAGATCAATGGCCAGGGCATTTGACATATTAGCTGATCATGTCACAGGAAATACTGAAACCAAGGATCAATGGAAATCTTCTGAGTACTCTTGGGATTGTCTTTTTTCTTCTTCAGAAATTTGTTATATTGCACTTCAAAAGGATAAATAAACCAAATCCTAAAAGATGCAACTAATAAAATACAAAAGGGGCTTCCCTGGTGGCGCAGTGGTTGAGAGCCCGCCTGCCGATGCAGGGGACGCGGGTTCGCGCCCCGGTCCGGGAGGATCCCACATGCCGCGGAGCGGCTGGGCCCGTGAGCCATGGCCGCTGAGCCTGTGCGTCCGGAGCCTGTGCTCCGCAACGGGAGAGGCCACAACAGTGAGAGGCCCGCGTACCGAAAAAAAAAAAAAAAAAAAAAAAAAAAGATTTAAAAAAATAATAAAATACAAAAGAAGGTAAAATTTATAGAAGGGCATGAGAATTTAAAAAACAGAAAGGAAGAAAAGGAAAGAGGCAGCAAGTGATATTCCCTCACATGTAAAGGAAAGGATCCAGAGTGAAGATAAGCACTAAGTACAATTTGCCATTGAGGAGAAAATTTAGGAAATCTAATTAGAATGTAGATGTGAGTACACTGACTTAACAGTGGTCATAAATACCATGAAATGTTTTACTCTTGATAATTAGTTGAAAACAATATAACCCTGCATTACTTTTCAACTATGTATTCTCTAAAACATAATCATTTCTAATGATGCCATTTAACAACTGTAACAGCATCAAAACTTGAAAAATTATATCTGGCAGTACATTAACAGTATCTGTTAAAACAAATATTATAATATTTTTGGTGCTTTTTATACAGTTAGAAGTGGTTATCACACACACACACACCCCACCACAATCAAATAATAGCCCAGGGAGGAGTTCACAAACTCAAACGCCTACAGGGTTAAAAGCGGTAACAAAATGAGTGAAGCAGGCTGAGTGTAGGGACCATAGGGAGTTGCAGGGATGTGGCAAACAAGCAACCAAAGGGCACAACTGGTACTCAGCTCAAGCCACTGTTGCTGCATACAAAGCATGCCGTTTTGCCAGATCTTCCATTCTTAAGATAGATGTAATAGTTTGGGTTTTTTTTTGCGGTACGCGGGCCTCTCACTGCTGTGGCCTCTCCCGTCACAAAGCACAGGCTCCGGACGCACAGGCTCAGCGGCCATGGCTCACGGGCCCAGCCGCTCCACAGCATATGGGATCTTCCCGGACCGGGGCACGAACCCGTGTCCCCTGCATCGGCAGGCGGACTCTCAACCACGGCGCCACCAGGGAATCCCAGATGTAATAGTTTTGATGTAAAAAATTTCAATGTTTGAAATATTAGCAACTAATCCAAATTTATGAACTGTGCGCAGGCCATACGATGCATGTTTGTGGGAAGCATTCAGGCCCTTGAGCTATCTAGTGTCCCCTGCATTTGACACTTCTCCATTCACTATAATTAAAGCCTATCCGAGGAAAGCAGAGGCCAACACTTCTGAATGACAGAACACAGGGTAGGTGAAAGAACTCTGCACTAAGTTTCAGAAAACTTTGGTTTCAGGGTAGGCACTGCCATTTACTACTAGCTGGGTGACCTCTTTGAGCTTGTTTATTCATTTGTAAAATGTAGTTTCATGAACTATCACGTCTAATTCACTGAGCTGTTGTGAGTAACAAGTTAGAAAGTAGGTCAAAACACATCACAAACTACAAAGTTCTATATAAATACAAGTAGATGGCTAAGAGATAGTAGAAAATATATACTGGTCTCTGTCCCTGGTTCCTGGCATAGACCTCCTGAAATCCTTGTAATTTCCTAAGTGATAAGAGCACAACGAGCATCTCTTGTCCTGATATTTGGTCTCTGACCCCATCCCTGACACAAGGCTCCTAAAACCCTTGTAAATTCCTAAGTGAAGGGCATCTTTTGTTTAATGAGACAACCCTGGGTGGGCTCCTGGATGAGGGCTTGTTGCCAGAATGACCAAGCCATGATGAGAAGCTTAGGATTTTCAGCCTTAACCCCTATCCTCTAGAGCAGGAAGAGGAGCTGGAATTGGAATAATCTATCAAGCCTACGTGAGGAAACTACCACAAAATCCCAATAGTACAAGGTTCAGAGAACTTCCAGGTTGGCAAACACATCCACATGGAGAAGGTGACACACTCCAATTTTACAGGGACAGAAGCTCCTGCCCTTGGGACACTCCCAGACCTTGCCCTATGTATCTCTTCATCTGGCTCTTCACCTGTTTCCTTTATCATATCCTTTAATAAACTGGTAAACATAAGTGTTTCCTTGATTTCTGTGAGCTGTTCTAGCAAATTAATCAAACCTGAGGAGGAGGTCATGGGAACCTCCAATTTGTAGCCAAATTAGACAGAAGTTATTATGGGTAACCTGGGGACCTGCAATTGCAACTGGCATCTGAAGTCGGTGGGAGCAGTCTTGTGAGACTGAGTCTTTAAATCTACGGGATCTGACACTATCTCCAAGTAGATAGTGTTAGAATTGAGTTAAATTGTAGGACACCTAGCTGGTGTCACAGAGAATTGTTTGGTTAGGGAAAAAATCTCTACACATTTGGTGACTAGAAGTGTT
This sequence comes from Grampus griseus, assembly GCF_964374135.1. NCBI lineage: Eukaryota > Metazoa > Chordata > Mammalia > Artiodactyla > Delphinidae > Grampus > Grampus griseus. Next base: position 29,121,644 of record NC_139018.1, on the reverse strand, counting down.
TTGTGTCAGTAGTAAAGGACACACCCAGGAGAAAGACTCACAGGAGGTAGACTGAACTGAATTTTTCTAATACAACGGCTTTAAAAAGAGACCTAATAGGGTGGCCTGAAAAGATTTTATATCTCTGTGTTCAGTCAGTTCCTCATAAAATGGTAATATAGATTACTTAGCTCATGAGTTTCCTCAAATACATTAAACTTTTAATATCCTTTTCAAACGTTAAGTGCCACGTAATTGCTTGGTAATAAAATATTTGCCGAGTATGGCCAAATACACTAGAAGCTGTATGTAATACTTCCTAAAAAGCTGAGTACCTTCTTGACTTTCCTAAAAAAATGATCAATTTAATGTAGCTAAGTTTAGAAAAAGGTATTTCAGAGCCTCAGGGGTTTTTTTCCTTCTAAGATGTGTGTAATCTTACACCGGGTTAATAATACAGCCCTGTAACACACCCAGGTTTATCTGTTCCTCACTGCTAAAGCTTCTGAAGGTACTGCTCCCATTTGCTGGAGGAACAGGGAGGTCAGGCCCCTGACAGGAATAGAACAGGGTGGTCAGGTCCAGGACGCAACTTAGGGAAAAGCAGCAGCAGCTCTCCTGGCCATGATTTACAAATTCAGAATCAGGGATAATAATTCTCCCATCTACCTACTTTTCTCCAAATGTGCTTGATGGAAACACTTGATAACTGTTGTTCTCTTTATCTTGGTCCATTAAACCATACATGATAAGAAGGCTAAGAAAGTATCAAAATTTATGAGGAACTCTACTAGATAAAAACTCCCTATGAGATTCATTTTTAGCTTTCATCAAAACACAATTGACCCAGCAAACTCAACAAACCAAATCTCTTTCACCAGACTACTTCTTGTAGATAAGTGTGAATGTGAGTTGAATGATGCCAACTTGAAAGGTTTAAAAGGCTCCAAATTAAAGAAAAGTTTTTCACTTAAAATTAAGCACATTTCTGGAAAGTTATAGGTGATGGTTTTTTCTCCCTTGATTTTCCAAACTCTTTGAATGACTGACTGTAATTAAAAAAAATTGTACATAAGAATAAAATTGCCTGGCCATAAAAAGAATTCTCCCCACAATAACAGAAGAATTCTGTATTGTATCTCTGTGAGATGAGAGTTGTTCATTAAACTTACTGCAGTAATCATTTCATGATATATGAAGTCAAATCATTATGCGGTACATAAACTTATACAGTGCTGTATGCCAATTATATCTCAATAAAACTGGAAGAAAAAAAATTCTGAGGTTCATGTTTGTTCACATTATGGGATCAATTAGTATCTTTTAAGAAAATCTCACTAGTATGGTTTAAACATCTCTAAATAAATAAAATGTTAGTCTGAACCACTGAAAAGGATTCTTTAAAGCATTAACTAGTAACAAAGTAAACTGACAAGAGACAAAAATCCAAAATTAAATTACTACCTTTAGGAACTTCCCTGGTGGTCCAGTGGGTAAGACTCAGCATTCCCAGTGCAGGGGGCCCGGGTACATTCCCTGGTCGGGGAACTAGATCCCGCAGGCATGCCGCAACTAAGAAGTCTGCATGCCAAAACTAAAGATCCCGCATGCCGCAATTAAGACCCAGCACAGCCAAAACGAATAAATAAATAAATTAAAAAAAAAATTACTACCTTTAAAGAAGAAAGTTAGAAAGTAAAAATGAGTTTCCAGGAAGCTCTTAACTAGCATCTTTTAAGGTTAAATCTTTTAAACTTTGCTTGTAAATAATCTGAAAACTGAGTGATTGTATAGCATAGTGATTAAGAGTGTAGACTCTGGAATCAGATTATCTGGGTTCAAATCCTAGATTCTACCACTTATTGTATCTGTGGATTCAGGCAGGTCCCTTAACCTCTGTAAACTTTAGTTTTCTCACTGTAAAACGGGAAAATAATAATTTCAGGGTTACTGTAAGGATTAAGTGAGATAATTCATAGTTTTCTTTCTCATACCATATGGATTTGCCATGTAGCAAAATGCAGTGAAAACAGCTAAGAAGCACAGTGTGACCCAGTTTGGTGACACTGGAGATGCACAATGACCCCATTATTTATAGCAATGAATATTGCCACCTTGGAGGTGATTCTCAAGTGAGAGCTATCTTTGTTCTTTAACATCATGTTATAACCTTTTAAAAAATATACTTTAACATGTTTTTTCTATAAAACAAATCAATATTTTCTCCTTTAGCTTTCTCTATCTAGCCTTCATGGACTTTTACTAAAGTAGATATATTAAAAATTGATCACTTAGAAGATAATTAAAATTGTATTTTAACTGGGGTGATGTGAAATTGCTTTGAGAAATTCTATTTAGGAAAGAGTAAATGCTCCACCAAAAAAATCTGCTTAACAATTATAGTGTCTATTTATAATGATGCAAATGTCTATAGGATTTATTCTTGTTATAGATCCCACATTCTACGGACCTGTTAATTTGACTCAGGCTCAAAATATCTACTAAAAGATTTTATTGTGACATGTGTGGGTAAATTATATGACTTTTTATTTCAGATTGACAGAAGTTACTGAATTAAACCATTCAATCTAAAATCCTTCAAATTTGTTTACATTAATATAAAGGTGACCTAAACCAGAACATGTAAAAAAAAAAGGGTTACAACTAAAATATTTAATTGAGAAGAAAGTGGAAACTAATAATTTTTTTTTTTTTTTTGCGATACGCGGGCCTCTCACTGTTGTGGCCTCTCCCGTTGACGCGCAGGCTCAGCGGCCATGGCTCATGGGCCCAGCCGCTCCGTGGCATGTGGAATTTTCCCAGACGAGGGCACGAACCCATGTCTCCTGCATCGGCAGGCGGACTCTCAACCACTGCGCCACCAGAGAAGCCCTAATAATTTTTCAAAATTGTTCTTTAGGGACTTCCCTGGAGGTCCAGTAGTTAAGACTCTGAGCTTCCACTACAGGGGGCATGGGTTTGATCCCTGGTCAGGGAACTAAGATCTCACGTGGCATATGGCAGGGTCAGGAAAAAGAAATCGTTCTTTAAAGTAACAAAACCACCCAGTGAAAAACGAACTGTGATGGGATTTTTATATTCACATAAACTTTTAGTAATGTACACTCAGTTATACAATGACAGTAGTTTTTTCTTATACTCTCTCAGTCTGACTTATTTTGTAGCACTTACTCAAAACTAGACAATGATAAGCTTAGACACAAAAATGTTAGAAATGTATTTATCTATAATACAGATAAATACATTCTGTACTGTCATCATATATATATATATATATATATATATATATATATATATATATATATATATATATACACACACACACACTTTTTTTTTTGCGGTACACGGGCCTCTCACTGTTTTGGCCTCTCCCGTTGCGGAGCACAGGCTCCGGACGCGCAGGCTCAGCGGCCATGGCTCACGGGCCCAGCCGCTCCGCAGTATGCGAGATCCTCCCGGACCGGGGCACGAACCTGCGTCCCCCGCATCGGCAGGCGGATTCCAACCACTGCGCCACTAGGGAAGTCCTATATATATATTTTTTTCTTTAAATTTTTATTTATTTTATTTTTGGTTGTGTTGGATCTTTGTTGCTGCACGCAGGCTTTCTATAGTTGCGTTGAGTGAGGGCTACTTTTCGTTGCGGTGCGCAGGCTTCTCATTGCAGTGGCTTCTCTTGTTGCAGAGCACGGGCTTTAGGTGCATGGGCTTCAGTAGTTGTGGTACATGGGCTTAGTTGCTCCGCAGCATGTGGGACCTTCCTGGACCAGGGATCGAACCCATGTCTCCTGCATTGGCAGGTGGATTCTTAACCACTGTGCCACCAGGGAAGTCCCATCCTATATATTCTTTTTTTTTTTTTTTTTTTTTTTTTTTTTTTGCGGAGCACAGGCTCCGGACGTGCAGGCTCAGCGGCCATGGCTCATGGGCCCAGCTGCTCTGCAGCCATGTGGGATCCTCCCGGACCGGGGCACGAACCCGCGTCCCCTGCATCGGCAGGTGGACTCCCAACCACTGCGCCACCAGGGAAGCCCCCAATCCTATATATTCTTAATTCTAAGGAAATTTGAACAAGCATTCTTTGAAAAGTAGCTACATAAAGAACATTCCACATATGACAGACACTTGGTAGTCTACTAATTAAGACAGTTTTTCTTAGGTTACCATCCCAGGTTAAAGAGCACAGGATCTTCAAAGATAAGTTTATGTACTTTCACTTACTTCGTCTGAAATTTAACTTGGATTGAAAAAAAGTAATAGCAATGAATGTAAAATTTGCGATACATTTAATTTTCACTTGAATTTAGTATTTCTTCCCACTTCTCTGTCAATATTGAACACTAAGTAAAACTTGTTAAAAAACTCAACAAATATGCTAATATGAACAATTTTGCAAGATCAAATTAAATTTATTTTAACACCTAGTCTTGAGGAAGCAATTCTTTTTTAACCTACTTGATTTATTTATTGGACTTTCCTAGGAATCATCAGATTTAGTATCAACAGACACACAGGTAATATCATAGATAGCTTTCCAATTCATTAATTTACATATTTAGTCAAATCAATTCCTGTATTACAAAGAAACCAAAGCTGTACTTCTTTTTCAAAAAATGTGTCAGTGCTATACTAGGGGTGTAACTCCTTATAAAGCAAGCATGAATGTGGCATCAAACTTACTTTTCCAAAGAAGCCTTTGAAGAACTTCCTTTCCTGGAGGAACAGGGGGACAGGTCGAGCGCTATTATTGTATGGGCTAAATGTCCCAAGGTTTCACAGCAATAAGCACATACAGAGGTTGAGTGAAGGGCAAAGTAGGAGAAGGGGAAGGGAGTGAGAGTTTTAAAGAGTTATCCATACCAGGAGTGACAGGGAAAAAGGAAGGGTGCATGAAAATGCAGCGAAACATACTGTATGGCCTAATAATCAGCAGAAAGAGAAGAAATCAGAACCTGTATCCATGCAGAGCAACTAGTTACTTTAGCATTCTCTACTGACTTTTAAAACAGAGATTATTCAAATTTGGCAGCAGAGAAAAAGACTAGGACATACTGGTTTGTGAGATTTGCATTTAAATTTTCGTAATAGTGAGTGGTAAATTGATCGGTTCACATACATTTTTCAATTTAAAATCAGTGGTCAAATATGTGGAAGTCACCAATGAAAAAACCAGTCCACACTCAAATGATCACAAAGTAACATTAAAAAAATGCTACACTTAAATTATGAGTGTGAAGGGAGGGTCCTTGTCAGACTTTTTCTTGCTGAGTTCAAGATGCCACTTTGAGAATTCTTACTTATGCATTAGGACAGGTTTGTATGTATGTGTGTGCTGATCAATTCCATAGCAACTGTGGGGAAATAATAGATATGTTCTATTTCAAACACAGAATAAATCATCTATAAAGAACACATGGCCAATGCTTTCACTGGAGCTGAGAAAACTAGTATATTTGAGAACCAAACCACATCTGTTAACCACAACTAAAATTTGAAGAATAGGGTTGTTTTCTTTTTAAATGCTACTGTTTTAGAAGAAAGAAATTTGTACTGACAGTTATAACTATACAATTCTAAAACTACATAGGTAAAAGACACACAATTGTCTGTGGTCCCAGCACCAATTTTTAAGCATATACAAACCTTGAAAACTGCCCACCATTTAAAATCTGAAGAACTTATGCAAAGTAGATGAGTTCTAACTCACCCAAGCTAGCTTAACTTTAACATTTCCTAGTTTTGGTTGAACTATACTTTAAGCCTTTACCTTTTATAATCCATTATTAATAGTGAATAAATGTCTAGAAAAAGACAACTCTACAGAAATTTGACTCATAAAACTCATTCAATACTCTCAAACACTGAATGGTTTATTTTTTCTCTAGGTTTTGAAAATCACAAACAGCATCAAATATTTCCATAAAATGTTTTGAACTTAAGCTAGAAATATAATAAGGTAATTGGGATAGTTGTAACAATAAGACTAAGCTTATTTCTGCTGCCAAGTTTGGTGACCCTAGTTTCGTTAGACTTTTAGGTAACCACCAGCTTTTAAAAGATGCAGCCCAAGTTAAAAGATTCACCATTCTTTAGGGATAGGAAGATGTGGGAAGGAGATTCGTTAATATTTAATTTAGCTCCCAGAAAAGCTCCTGTTAAACATGGAGTTTGCCTTCTATTTATAAAAGACCTCAGATGTTAATGAAAAAAGTTGACGTGCAAAATGCATCAAAAGACAGTTATCAGAGTAGAGAATAATATTAATTTAAAAAAATTAAATTATGATTCTTTTACCTGCTAAAACAAGAACATACATTAAAACAAATTTATCAAATAGCAAATAAAAAATCAACATATTAGAAACTGGTAGTGTAATGAAACTAGTCTAAAACCAAGACAGAGAGGGAGAAACACAGAGACAATGGGAAGAAAAGACATTTTAAAAGGAAAGGCATCTTGCACCAGTATCAAGCAAGATAACCAAAGGTCCAATACACTTTTTACAAAATAGATTGATAAATGACAGTACTCCTCCCCCTGCAACTAACTCTGCATTAAGGCAATGAAAATGGGCAATAGTCATTTCTGTCATTTATCCTATACAATCTAAGTCCCTAAGTGGCTAACTGGTAAAATTACGCCACAAAGTAAATGAATGGCAAATAACTGTAACTAACTTTATGCATATAAAGTAAAAAAAATCTAAACATACTTATGCTCTGAGAAGCATATGTTGTTTAGTTACAATATCTTTTCATTTGAAAATATTAAGTATGCTGATAACTTCTAACTGAAGTTAAAGTAATCCTAAATTGTAAGGGACTACTTGGAACGAAAAAAAAAAACTTGCAAATTATCCTGCTTCTTCAAACCCGCACAAATTTAAAAAGCGCTAGAATGTTACACTTTTAGTTCAAAGATCATTTGAGTGATAGGTTTAAGATGTTTGTTTTCCTATTTAACTGGTACATCTGAGCTACATAATTCTTTAAATTTTAAAACTTTTCTGGCATTCAAACTTGTTCCAGACATGCTATTTCTTCTTTAATCTGTAGGTCTGTACATTTTTACATTTGCTTCCATTTATTTGAAACGATAAGAGGAGTATTTATCATCTATGAAAATAAACAAACATCTCCAGACACATAGCTTTTGGCACAATATAAGCATCTGGCACAGTAGATTATACATGTTTGTTAGATGAATGTTCGCTAAAAGAAGGGAAAAAGGCATCTAGAAAATTCTGTATAGTAAAAATATGAAAAGAAGACAAAAAGCATGAATTTTTGTGGACTAACATGATCTGAGATGAACAACATCTGAAGACTTCCAACTTTCTGCAGCCTTTTTCATACAGCATTAGAAAGGGTATTAATAGAAGGGGAAGTTCCAGTGAGTATAATAAATAGGAAATTGGCACTAGTCTCCCAAAAATTCAATCTTATTTTTAAAAATACTTGTTTGCCTGTGCAAAATTATTATACAACACTTGCTCCAAGTCTCCTGGGTAGGGTTAGTCTGAAAAATTTTAAAGAACTTCTTGAATCAAAAGTTCAGAAGTGGTCAATCTTCCTTCAAAGTTCAAAAGTTTAAGTATGTCCAGAAAAGCAATCCAAATATGCATAATTTCATTTTAGTTGTAAAAGACCATGGGGAAATAAGGATTTTTAAGAGATATGCAAAAGGGTTTCATAAACTTTAAACATTAAATATAACATTGTTATGATGGTTATTACAAAATTCAATTTGACCCCATATTGAGGACTGAATTGTTTTCTGTATATTTATTCCAGAAATATTTTTTGAGTGGCTACTATGTGCCAGACACTGTTCCAGGCATAGATATAATTTTTCAAACAGCAATTTGGTTCCGATTTCTAGTAAAAATAAAAACTTATTTTTTCGATAATTTTATTATTTAAATAAGTCCTGTATCTCAAATAACCATGCTTATAGTTTACAATTTCCTTGGTTAAAACCAAAAGGTAAAATAAAAAAATTCACTCAACTAAACAATGAGTTTTAAAACTAGACGGCTTCCCTGGTGGGTCAGTGGTTAACAATCCGCCTGCCAATGCAGGGGACACAGGTTCGAGCCCTGGTATGGGAAGATCCCACATGCCGCGGAGCAACTAAGCCCGTGCGCCACAACTACTGAGCCTGTGCTCTAGAGCCCGCATGCCACAACTATGGAAGCCTGTGCACCTAGAGCCCACGTTCTGCAACAAGAGAAGCCACTGCAACGAGAAGCCCACGCACCACAACGAAGAATAGCCCCTGCTCGCCGCAACTAGAGAGGGCCCAGGCACAGCAATGAAGACCCAACGCAGCCATAAATAAATAAATAAATGGACAGATAGATAGATAGATAAATAAATAAATAGAGGTAGGCACTCTGCCCTTATTAAAAATAAATAAATAAATAAAAATAAAAATAGACAGTGAATAGTGGCTATCTCTGGGACTGCAAGAGATTTTATGTACTGTTTTTGTTCATTTGTATTTTACAGAACGAACATATACTACCTATGTAATAAAGAGAGGTTTCTAATTAAAAGCAGGTTAAAGAAAACTAGACAGTGAAGAGGACTGACTGCTCATTAAACAACTAAATACCACTTCTTAATTATCTTCTGGGCAAACTTAAACCATCCCTAGTTTTTCCTTATTTAGAGAGTAAACATGAAGCCATATGCTGAATTAAGACTTTCCAAAGGCTCATTCCACAGTGACCTTCCAAATGTTAAGTTTATGTAGGCTCTAAGATTTTAATAACTATTTAAGGTTTGTTTCAGGTCTATCTAGTCTATTCACTGATTCATCTGTTGTTTTCAGTTACTAGCATTATGATGTTTAATGACTAGTAGGGTAAATCATTGCATTACTTTTTAAAATGTTCTTAGAAAATCTTATTCTATTACTGAACTTAGAATTATTTTGTTAAATAAGAGATTGAATTTAAATTTCCTGGAAAACTGCATTATCTGAGGCTGTATTTAACTGGGGACTATATTTACGTGGACACGGCAAGTCTATAAATTATTATATAAAGTCCCTTTAACATTAATGATGATTAAATGGAGAGCACAGATAGACTAAGAAGGGCTTCAAACATTTAAGAATTTAAATGACCAAAATCTGCAGTAAAGGGTATGTATGTGTGTCTATATATTGTTTTGTTTTTTAGTTTTTTGCATACCATAATCAGTTATTTTTCTCCTCCTCTCCTTTCTATAATAGATTCAGACATTTGTTCGAAAACATAATCCACTTCTCTGAGTTGGTTGCTTCCTTGACTTTGTATCTTTTATATTGAGGAACTGTATGTAAGAGGTCATATAGAATGTACCAAGAAGCAGAAAAGTTTTGATTAAGCAAATTGAGGGGGAAAAAAAGCACTCATTAGTAGCCAAACTTGTGGCAGCCCACCATACCAGCAAACCCAAAGCAACAAGTATTTAATGCTGTTCTGGGGCAAGGGCATGCAGAAGTAATGCTTAAAGCTTTCACAGCAAAGGGGGGAAAGGCCACACATTGGAGAGAAGGTTGTGAAGAGGGCTGTCAGAATTTAAGAAACATTCTTCAAACCTATCCAAAATATGAAGTTAACACTTTGATCTTAACCTTTATGAACTCTGAACTCATTCTCTCCTTTTATTAAATACACAGGCATGTGCCTGGGATGTGTTCTATGGCATAATAGGCAAAACAGACATTATTTATCCTGGAAAAGGACTCTCCATTTCAAGTATGCTGAAGTTTGTGCAAAAGGCAGGGAAATACATTGTTTATGTTAGAGGAGTATAGAGAAGGAAACTGGGGAGTAGCAGTAATGATAATTAAGTCTCCCCAAAATGTAAACCTCACCTGCTGTCAACACAGATATCTCTATTTTACACTTTTTCCTGGAAAGCTGTTTCTTATAGAGTTAAAATCAGTAATTTATAACCCAGTTGTCACAGTTAGGTTAAAAGACTAACTGTAATAGTTTTATCCTGGTTTTAGAATATTATTCATCTATAAGAATTCATACCACTTGCTTAATATGGGTTCTGAATTAAAAGTATCTTTTAGATAATGTCTGGCCTAAATTGAAGAAGTTGGTCATTGTAACTTACACCTTTGGATGGACAACGTGAAATGCTCTTTATTAATGAGCCCACATATTTTGCCTTAAGAGAAATACTGTTCTTACTGGATAGTGGGTCACTAAAATTTACTGAGCAAAATCTTTTGAGAAAATATTTACAGCATATAGATCAACACTGGCAACCATCAAATACATACAGCTTTCAATCTTTTTACAGCATCTTCACAGATGTGCATTCCTCTTGATTCATCAACTTCTACATGCCCAAGGTACTGTAGAAAGAAGAGAAAAGTTACAGCTATTGCTGTTTACTGAGTAGCTACTATACAGTAGATATTATATGGTAGAAAACTGAATATTAAAATTCCTGCACTCAAGAAACTCACAGCCATTATAGAAGAGTTAAGGTAATGTCACTTTACTTACCCTCAGTGTCCTCATGTGACTGAGATTTAGAATAAAGGTCTCCAAGAGCTGTTATAGAGGAGTAGGCGAAAAAGTACATGATAAGCACTAAATGTTACCTGAATCTATTGGATCTGAGGCATAACAGCCTATGCTAGACACAGTTACTATATCTCTAAACATAAAAATAGTCCTAAAACAAAGTGTGTGTGTGTGTGTGTGTGTGTGTGTGTGTGTTGAAAAGGTACAAATAAAAAACAGTTACTCAAGGGCTGAAGAGATCACATACTCCTTTTATGGGAAGCACATAAGAACAGGGCAGAAAACTAAAATTTTAAGAAGGTAGTGAGTGCATCTGAGCTTTAGAAGATGTGCAGAACTTGAAGAAGCTGTATTGGAAAGGTTGGGAACCTATTTTAGGCAGGTAGAATTTAACAAAAGCTATAGGTGTAGAATAGAATAACTATATATCAGCAAATATTCCTGTCTGGCAAGAATATGAGGTATATGCAGCTGGGGAATTTGAACACTGAAATGAGTCTGTACTTAATCCTAGAGGCAATGGAGAGCTAATAAAGCTTTTTTTGGTTTGTTTTTGCAAGGTAGTAATATTATTCAAATTGTACCTTAGTATGGGAATAGTCTTGGGTTAGAAAGCACAAAGGATGATGGCAATATCACAAGTGCTCTCTCTTAAAAGGAAATTTAGAGTCTGGTTCTGGGTAAGATGGAGTAGACATACATTACCCTGTCCCACCCTCTGAATGAAACCATAAAACCAGAACAGAATACATGGAAGCACCTATTTGAGTTCTCTGTAAAGAGTATAAGACGAATCAGAGAAGAATACCAGAATTCAAGGTATTTCTGAACTGGCAGGGAGTTTACCTTCCCTGCCCCTCCTCCCCTTTGGTACCTCCAGCCTGAACTTTACACAGCCAGATATCCAAGTGAGTGCTATGGCACAGACAGAACTCTGGGAAAAGCACTCTAGCTCTGGCCCAAGGACCAGGTAAGGTAACTCCTTATCCTCAGAGAGTATAGGAATCCCCCTCCCTTTTATTTATCTTTTTTTGAACTTTCACATCCCAGTCCCCAGGAAATTCCGTGGTGGTGTCTGTGGTAGCAGCAAGGGAAACCTGCAAGAGCCACACACCTCTGAGAAAAGGCGGCTGTCCTCTGTTTAAAGAGACTGTGATTCCAGGAAGGTGGGCCAACACCTCCACCCCCCTTTCTACTTCCCCCCCGCCGAATCTCCCACCATTTGGCCCTGGATGAAGATGAAACAGTAGTAATTCATGGGCACAATAACCAGTGCCCTACGAAACACAGGCATGGAGAGTTTAAGTAACTTGCCCAAAACCATTCAGCTAGTGAATGCTCAAACCCAAGCAGCCTGACCCAGGACAGTCCTATAATGTTCATATACTGAATTTTTCATTTTTACCCCTATCTTTCCAATACTGAATAAATGCATAAAACCAACATATTAAAATCAATTTAGGAAACTGTTGGACTTTAGGTAGCAAAATACCTGAGGTATCGATCATAAAGATCATATAGACTAAGGACATTAAAGAATTGTAACAGCTATAATTTTGAATAAACATTATACAAAGCAGCAAGAATGCTCACTTTTAAGTGAATCAAATAATATATATATTCAGTTATATATAATATATATTATATATATATTCCTTTTCAGATTCTTTTCCATTACAGGTTATTACAAGATATTGAATAGTTCCCTGTGCTATACAGTAGGTCCTTGTTGGTTATCTATTTTATACATAGTAGTGTGCATCTGTTAATTCCAAACTCCTAATTTATCCCTCCCTTCCCCTTTACCATCTGGTAACTGTAAGTACATTTTCTATGTCTGTGAGTCTGTTTTGTGAATAAGTTCATTTGTATCGTTTTTTTAGATTCCACATATAAGTGATATCATATAATATTTGTCTTTCCCTGTCTGACTTCTTCACTTAGCATGAAAATCTCTGGGTCCATCCATGTTGCTGCAAATGGCATTATTTCATTCTTTCTTATGGCTGAGTAATATTCCATTGTATGTATATATCACATCACCGTATCCATTCATCTGTCGATGGATACTTAGGTTGCTTCCATGTCTTGGCTATTGTAAATAGTGCTGCTATGAACACTGGGGTGTATGTATCTTTTTGGTTTTTTTTTTTTTTTTGGCCATGCCATGCAGCATATGGGATCTTAGTTCCCCAACCAGGGACAGAACTTGTGCCCCTGCAGTGGAAGCACGGAGTGGTTAACCACTAGACCACCAGGGAAGTCCCTGCACGTATCTTTTTGAATTACAGTTTTCTCCAGATATATGCCCAGGGGTGGGATTGCTAGATCATATGGTAACTGTATTTTTAGTTTTTTAAGGAACGTCCATACTGTTCTCCATAGTGGCTGTACCAATTTACATTAACACCAACAGTGTAGGAGGGTTCCCTTTTCTCCACACCCTCGCCAGCATTTATTATTTGTAGACTTTTTGATGATGGCCATTCTGACTGGTGTGAGGTGATACCTCATGGTAGTTTTGATCTGCATTTCTCTAATAATCAGCAATGTCGAGCATCTTTTCATGTGCCTGTTGGCTATCTGTATGTCTTCTTTGGAGTAATGTCTATTTAGGTCTTCTGCTCATCTTTTGATTGGGTTGTTTGTTTTCTGATATTGATGTGTATGAACTGTTTGTATATTTTGGAAATTAAGCCCTTGTTGATCACATCGTTTGCAAATATTTTCTCCCAGCCCATAGGTTGTCTTTTCATTTTGTCTATGGTTTCCTTTGCTGTGCAAAAGCTTCTAAGTTTAAGTCCCATTTGTTTACTTTTGCTTTTATTTCTTTTGCCTTGGGAGACTGATCTAAGAGAATATTGCTACGACTTATGTCAGATGATGTTTTATGGTGTTTTGGAGTTTTATGGTGTCATGTCTTGTATTTAAGTCTTTAAGCCATTTTGGGTTTATTTTTGCATATGGTGTAAGGGAGTGTTCTAATTTCATTGACTTACATGCAGCTGTCCAGCTTTCCCAACACCACTTGCTGAAGAGACTAACTTTTCTCCAATGTGTATTCTTGCTTCCTTTGTCGAAGATTAATTGACCATAGGTGTGTGCGTTTATTTCTGGGCTCTCTATTCTGTTCCACTGATCCATATGTCTGATTTCATGCCAATACCACATTATTTTGATTACTGTAGCTTTGTAGCATTGTCTGAAGTTGGGGGGTGGGGTTGTGCCTCCAGCTTTGTTCTTTTTCCTCAGGATTGCTTTGGCAATTCCGGGTCTTTTGTGGTTCCATATAAATTTTAGGAGTATGTGTTCCAGTTCTGTGAAAAAGTCATGGGTAATTTGATAGGGATCACATTAAACCTGTAGATTGCTTTGGGCAGTATGGCCATTTTAACAATATTAATTCTTTCAATCCAAGAGCATGGGATATCTTTCCATTTCTTTGAATTGTCTTCTATTTCCTTCATCAATGTTTTATAGTTCTCAGCATATAAATTTTTCATCTCCTTGGTCATGTTTATTCCCAGGTATTTTCTTTTTTGATGCAATTTTAAACGGGATTTTTTTTTTTAACTTTCACTTTCTGATATTTCGTTGTTAGTGTAAAGAAATGGAAAAGATTTCTGTATGTTAATCATGCATTCTGCTACCCTGCTGAACTCATTTATCAGTTCTAATAGTTTCTATGTGGAGTCTTTAGGGTTTTGTATATAAAGTATCATGTCATCTGCATATAATGACAATTTTACCTCTTCCCTCCCAATTTGGCTACCTTCTGTTCCTTTTTCTTGTCTAGATTAGAAAAATTTTAATTCAAAATTATAGGCTGTCAGAAATGTCAAGTGTTTGGTGACTCTGTGAACTCGTTCTAGATGTTGAGATTGAGCTCACACCCAGAAATAATAGAATACTTTGTCACTGAAGACAGCTTTTCATCATTCAGTCAGATGCTACAGTGATATACTACATATTACACTCAAATCCTGGAAAGTTGTATTTTTCAGCTTGGAGACAGTGATGAATGGCCATTTAAATAATTCTTTGAATTCGGCTCTAGAAAATATTCCTTCATGTTCTGTTGATATTTGGCTTTCTTCAAAGCCTAATAATATATTCTTAATTTCTTGGTCCAATAAGTAAAGAAAATCAAGTACTGGGAAAGAGTAAAATCTCAGCAATTGAGCTCTCAGCATTGCTGTTCTAACATATTAAGAAATTCTGACATCTCATTCTGGGTACCTTGCCACATATACTATCAATTTTTTAAAATTTGTTATTTTGTTTTTTAATTTATTCTCTATCCTTGATCACTGACTCAATGCCAAATATGTATTTTTAAAAATTACATTATCCTGTATTTTCTATTTTGCTGTACCAATATTTCTTTCTATTTTGGCACAAGCTGCTATTTTGATCATTATGTTAACAACTGCTTTGGCATAATCACTTTCGCTAATTTTTATCCCACAGAATTTTCCTGGTTATTTACCATGTTTATTCTTTGGGATCAACTTTGTAGTAATTTTGTTCAGTTGCTGACAAATAAAACCTTTGGGATTTTAATTAAGATTACCTTAAATTCACTGGTTAATTTGAGAAAAACTGACATAATATTGACCCATTCCATCTAATACTATTTATTCAAGTCTTTTATGTCTCTGAAGTTTTAAGGTAGGCTTCAAATACACATTTTCTAGATTAATAAGTATTTAATAATTTTTGTTGCTACTGTGAACTGGCTTTACAGCCATTATTTATGTATATATTTGTGTATATATATTCTTTTAAAAGACTTTAGTTTTTAGAGCAGTTTTAGGTTCACAGGAAAACTGAGCAGAAAAGTAGAGTTCCCATATACCCTCTGCACCACCCCCCCAGCTTCCCCCACTATCACATTCCACACCAGAGTGGTACATTTGTTACAATCAACAAACCTATAGTTTATCCACAGTCTATATTAGGTTTTACTTTTGGTTTTGTAAATTCTATGGATTTTAACAAATGTATAATGACATGTATTCACCATTGTAGTATCATACAGAATAGTTTCACCACCCTAAAAATCCTCTGTGTTCCTCCTATTCATCTCTTCTTCTCCCCTAAACGCTGGCAAGCACTGATCTTTTTACTGTCTCCGTAGTTTGGCCTTCTCCAGAACTGTCATGGAGTTGGAATCATACAGTATGTAGCCTTTCCAGACTGGCTTCCTTCACTAGTAATATGCATTTAAGGTTCCCCATGTCTTTTCATATATTCCATTGTGTGAACATATCACAGTTTATTTATCCATTCACCTGCTGACAGACATCTTTGTTGCTTCCAAGTTTGGCAATTATGAATAAAGTGGCTATAAACATCCGTGTGCAGGTTTTTGTGTGGACATAAGTTTTCAACTCATTTGGTTTGAGTGTGATTGCTGGGTCATATGGTAACTGTACATTTAGTTTTATGAGAAAACTTCTCCTAAAGTCTTCTAAAGTGGCTGTCCCATTTGCATTCCCACCAGCAATGAATTACAGTTCCTGTTGCTCCACGTTTTAACCAGCATTTGATGTTGTCAGTGTTCTGGATTTTGACCATTCTTGATAGGTGTGTAAACTCATTATATTTTTATTTGTATATAATTTGTCTTTCCCTCTCTGGTTGCTTTCAAGATTTTCTTAGTCTTTGATATCTACAGTTTCATTCACGTGTCTAGGAAACAGACTTTTTTTTTTAGATTGAGATATAATTCACGTACCATACAATTCACTCAATGTGCACCACTGAGTCATCAATTAATTTTTTTAAATTGTGGTGAAATACATATAACATAAAATTTGCCAAAAAAGTTGCCATTTAAACTATTAAGTGTATAGTTCAGTGGTATTTATTATATTCACGATGTTGTACAACCATTACCACTACCTATTTCCTGAACTTTTTCATCACTCCAAACACAAACGCTGAAAACATTAAGCAGTGACTCCCAAGTTCTCCCTTCCTTCAGCTCCTGGTAATCTCTAATCAACTTCCTGTCTCTATGAAATTGCCTATTTTAGATATGTCATATAAGTGGAATCACAATATTTGTCCTTTCATGTACAGCTTATTTCACTTAGCATAATGTTTTCAAGGTTCATCCATGTTGTAGCACATATCAAAACTTCATTCCTTTTAATGGTGGAATAATATTCCATTCTATGTATATACCACATTTTGTTCATCCATTCACCTATTGACAAAACACCTGGGTTGTTTCCACCTTTTGGTTATTATGAATAATGCTGCAATGAATGCTGACATATAAGTATCTGTTTGAATCCCTGCTTTCAATTCTTTGGGTATATGCCTAGGAGTAGAATTACTGGGTAATTATATGTTTAGCTTTGTGAGGAACTGTCCGTTTTCCATAGTGTTGCACCATTTTACATTCCCATCAAAATGTATGAGAGCTTCAATTTTTCTATATGCTTATCAGCACTTTATTTTCCTTTTAAAAAAAATTATACCAACCTAATACGTGTGAAGCATATCTCGTGATTTTGATTTGCATGCCCCTAATGACTAATAATATTGAGCACCTATCTTTTCATATGCTAATTGGCCATCTGTATATCTTCTTTAGAGAAATGCCTAATCACATCCTTTGCCTATTTTAAAAATTGGGTTTTACTCTTTAGATATATGATCTCCAAATATTTTCTGCTGTTCTTTGGGTTGCCTTTTCACTTTCTTTCTTCAAAAGAAAACGTCCTTTATGCATAAAATTTTTCAATTTTGATGAAGTTCAGTTTATCTATCTTGGGCTTCCCTGGTGGCTCAGTGGTTAAGAATCCACCTGCCAATGCAGGGGACACAGGTTCGAGCCCTGGTCCAGGAAGATCCCACATGCCACAGAGCAACTAAGCCTGTGTGCCACAACTACTGAGCCTGTGCTCTAGAGCCCGCGAGCCACAATTACTGAAGCCCGTGCACCACAACTACCGAAGCCTGTGCACCCTAAAGCTTGTGCTCCACAACAAGAGAAGCCACTGCAATGAGAAGCCCACGCACCACAATGAAGAGTAGCCTCGCTTGCCGCAACTACAGAAAGCCCACGCACAGCAACAAAGACCCAAAGCAGCCAAAAATAAACAAACAACAACAAAAAATTATCTCTCTTTTCTTTTGCTGCTCATGCTAAGGACTCCACTGCCAGATCCAAAGCCATGAAGATTTACCCCTATGTTTTCTTCTAAGAGTTTTATGGTTTTTACTCTTATATTTAGGTCACTGATTCACTGAGTTAATTTTTTACATAGTCTGAGGCAGAAATCCAACTTCACTCTTTCATATGGAAATCCAGATGTCCCAGAACCACTGGGTGACAAGACAATTTTTTCTCCATTGAATGAACTTTGCACACTTGTCAAAAATCACTTGGATGTAGATGTATTAGACTAATTTTTATTTATCCCATTTGCTTCTTCAATCTGAGGATTCAAACACTGCTCTGAATGAATTCATCCTCCTCTCTCTTCCTGCAGCTTCCATTAGGTCTGCTAGTGTCATTGGACTTTTAAATTTGTTCATCCACGTTTCTTAACCTCTTTTTCATATTTTCTCTTGTGCTGCATTCTGGGTAACTTCATCGAATTTATTTTCCAGTTTACCAATTGCCTTTTCAGCCAGCTCTAATTCACTATTTAATCTATTTACTAAGTTCAATTTCAGTAATAGTGTTTTTCATTTTTAGAAGGTAAGATTTGATTCTTTGTCAAATCTGCCCATTCCTTTTTTCACTGTTTTATTTTTTTTCCTATGGTTTGAATTCATTTTTTGGTTTCTAATAATTTTATATATACACATTTTATAGTCTCCTCTATAGCCTATTATTTCAAGTTCTTAGAGTGTTAATCCTCTTGTTAATCTTTATTGTATAATCCTTTACTGTCTCTGTTGATCATTTCCACATATGATTTAAAACTTTAAAAAAACTGTAAGCTCACCTCTAGTGAAGCTCAATTTTTGTAGGGAAATTTCATGCATTCTACATTGTGGAGTAGTTTTACATTTGCTTCTAAAAGGTACCGCAGATGTTTAGTAGCCTAAGACCTACTGTATATTAATTTGAAGATTCTTACATCATGCAGGTTTTAGCACATCAAGTCCAAATCCATGGTTTCAATTTTTCCTGGGAGATTCCTTTTCTCACCCAAGTTCTGGGTAGAGGAATGCTTCCTTTTTTGTTTTTGTTGTGTTTTTTTTGGCTTTTCCTTCTAGTTCTCTATTTCACTGCTTGTAAAGCCCACTGAAGGTTCTGTTCCATGCTGGGTTCTCAGTTCTAATTCTCTACTTTTTATGAGTCCAGGACCTTCAGAATGGATGTTAAAACCAAAGGCTCTAGCTCACAAACCGTTTCCCTCTTAGGCTGCTAGTGTGATTTCTGCCTTGCTCTCAAATTCCCTCTTAATTTCTGGTAACTGGAGATCTGTCTTTATCGAAAGCTCAGCTATGGTTTAAGAGAAAAGTTTGTTTGAAAATACAGTCAGCATTTCTAGATATTTGTATTGGGAGTATTACTGTGTTAGCTTAATCCACATTCTGCCAGGATCTAAGACCTATAATATTTCCCAACTAAACTAACTGGTTTTTCTATCCACTGATTTCAGTCTATCTTAAAAGCAGCCAAAATACTAGAATTTCCTATCATTTTCAACAGTTTTTTGGGTTGATTCTCTTGGGTTTTTCAGATAGACATCATCTGCAGAAAAAGAAAATACAGAAAATATCTGGATTTCCCACATTTACGACTTTTGTTTATTTTCTTATCCAAAAGTACTTACTACCATTTCTCAATCACTGTCGAATAATAATGATGTTTAAGAACAACCTGACTTTCCTCCTGAATTCATTGTACATCTTTCATCATTATGCATGACTCTGGGATAGTTTTTCAGTCATTGAAAGAAAGTATTATGCTATTCTGATTTTGATAAGAAGATTTATCAGGATTGAAAAATAATATTTTTAATGTTTCCATTTTACTGATATAATCCACATAACATAAAACTAACCATTTTCAAGTGAATAATTCAGTGGCATTTAGTATATTCACAATGTTGTACAATCTCCACCTTTATCTAGTTCCAAAACATTTTTTTATTTATTATTAGACAATAATTACTTTACAATGTTGTGTTAGTTTCTGCTGCAGAGCGAAGTGAATCAGCCATATGCATACACACATCCCCTCCCTCTTGGACCTCCCTCCCTCCACATCCCACCCAACTAGGCCATCACAGAGCACCGAGCTGAGCTCCCTGTGCTATACAGCAGGTTCCCACTAGCTACCTATTTTACACATGGTAGTGTATTTATGTCAAACCTAATCTCTCAATTCATCCCACCCCTCCTTGCCCCACTGTGTCCACATGTCCGTTCTCTATGTCTGCCTTTCTATTCCTGCCCTGAAAATAGGTTCATCTGTACCATTTTTCTAGATTCCACACATATGTGTTAACATACGATATTCGTTTTTCTCCTTCTGACTTCACTCTGTATGACAGGCTCTAGGTCCATCCACATCTCTACAAATGACTCAATTTCATTTCTTTTTATGGCTGAGTAATATTCCATTATATATATGGACCACATCTTCTTTATCCATTTATCTGTCGATGGACATTTAGGTCGTTTCCACGTCCTGGCTATTGTAAATAGTGCTGCAATGAACATTGGGGTGCATGTGTCTTTTTGAATTATGATTTTCTTAGGGTATATGCCCAGTAGTGGGACTTCTGGGTCGTATGGTAGTTCTATTTTTAGTTTTTTAAGGAACCTCCATACTGTTCTCCACAGTGGCTGTATCAATTTACATTCCCACCAACAGTGCAAGAGGGTTTCCTTTTCTCCACACCCTCTCCAGCATTTATTGTTTGCAGATTTTCTGATGATGCTCATTCTGACCAGTGATACCTCATGGTAGTTTTTTTTTTTTTTTTTTTTGCGGTACGTGGGCCTCTCACTGTTGTGGCCTCTCCCGTTGCAGAGCACAGGCTCCAGACACGCAGGCTCAGCGGCCATGGCTCACGGGCCCAGCCACTCCGTGGCATGTGGGATCTTCCCGGACCGGGGCACGAACCCATGTCCCCTGCATCGGCAGGCGGACTCTCAACCACTGCGCCACCAAGGAAGCCCTCATGGTAGTTTTGATTTGCATTTCTCTAATAATTAGTGATGTTGAGCAACTTTTCTTATGCCTCTTGGCCATCTGTATGTCTTCTTTGCTGAAATGTCTACTTAGGTCTTCCACCCATTTCTTGATTGGGTTGTTTGTTGTTTTGATATTGAACTGCATGAGCTGTCTGTATATTTTGGAGATTAATACTTTGTTGCTTCATTTGCAAATACTTTCTCCCATTCTGAGGGCTGTCTTTTCATCTTCTATGCAAAAGCTTTTAAGTTTAATTAGGTCCCATTTGCTTATTTTTGTTTTTATTTTCATTACTCTAGGAGGTGGGTCATAAAAGATCTTGCTGTGATTTATGTCAGTGTTTTCCTATATTTTCCTCTAAGAGTTTTATAGTGTCTGGTCTTACATTTAGGTCTTTAATCCATTTTGAGTTTATGTTTGTGTATGGTGTTAGGGAGTGTTCTAATTTCATTCTTTTACATGCAGTTGTCCAGTTTTCCCAGCACCATTTATTGAAGAGGCTGCTTTGTCTCCATTGTATATTCTTGCCTCCTTTGTCATAGATTAGGTGACCACAGGTGCATGGGTTTATCTCTGGGCTTTCTATCCTGTACCATTGATCTGTATTTCTGTTTTTGCGCCAGTACCATACTTTATAGTAGCTTTATAGTCAAAACATTTTCTTTACACCATAAGAGGAACCTGTACCTATTAAGCATTTGCTTCCCAATGCCCCTCCACACAGGCCCTAACAATCAGTAACCTGCATTCTGTCTTTATGGATTTACCTATTCTGGATATTTCATATAAATGGAATCGTACAATATGTGACCTTTCATGTCTGATATATTTCACTTAGCATACTGTTTTTGAGGTCACCACATTGTGGTATGGGGTCACCACACTGTAGTATGTATGAGTACTTTATTGTTTTTTATAGCTGATGTATTTCCATAGTTTGTTTTTCCATTCTTCCACTGAAGGACATTGGGCTGTTTCCGCCTTTCAGCTATCATGAATAGTGGTGCTATTAGACATGAGTGTACATGTATTTATTTGAGTATCTGTTTTTGACTCTTTTGGGTATATACCTAGGAGTAGAATTGCTGAGTCATATGGTAATTCTATGTTTAGCTTTTTGAGGAGCCACTAAACTGCTTTTCACAGAAGCTGAACCATTTTGCATTCCCATCAGCAATGTAAGAGGGTTCTGGTTTCTCCACATGCTCATCAACACTTGATTTCCTTTTTGTTTTTTTAAGTATAGGCATCCAAGTGGACATGATGTGGTACTGCATTGTGGTTTTGATATGTATTTCCTTAATGACTAATGATGCTGACTATCTTTTCATGTGCTTGTTGGCCATTTGTGTATCTTCTTTGGAGAAATTTCTATTCAAGTCCTTTGTCCCTTTTTAAATCAGGTTCTTTTATATATTCTGGATACTAGACTCTTATCAGACATATGATTTCCAAATGTTTTCTCCCAGTCTGTAGTTCTCTTTTCACTTTCTTGACGTCAATGCACAAAAGTTTTTAATTTTAATGAAGTCCAGTTCGTATATTATTTCCTTTTTTGCTCATGCTTTTGGTGTCATGTATATGAAGGTCACGAAGAGATCCCCATGTTACCAGCTAAGAGTTTTATGGTTTTACTCTTCTAGTTAGGTTGTTGATCCATTTTGAATTAATTTTTGTATATGGTGTGAGGTAGGAGTCCAGCTTCTTCTTCTTTTTTTTTTTTTTTTTGAGATATGCGGGCCTCTCACTGTTGTGGCCTCTCCGGCTGTGGAGCACAGGCTCCAGACGCGCAGGCCCAGCGGCCATGGCCCACGGGCCCAGCCGCTCCACGGCATGTGGGATCCTCCCGGACCAGGGCACGAACCCATGTCCCCTGCATTGGCAGGTGGACTCCCAACCACTGTGCCACCAGGGAAGCCCCCAGTTTCATTTTTTACCACGTGGAAATCCAGTTGTCCCATCACCATTTGCTGAAAAGACTATTCTTTCCCCATTGAATGGTCTCGGTACTCTTGTCAGAAATCAGTTGGCCATAGATGTTTAGGTTTATTTTTGTACTCTCAATTCTATTCTATTGTTCTATACATCTGTCCTTATGCCATTACTACAATGGTCTGATTACTTAAGCTTTGTACTAAGTTTTTAAATCAAAAAGTGTGAGTCCTTCAATGTCGCTTCCATTGCAATGATGAAGTCTCTTTCCTCTTAGGTCCATCAATTTGATGAACTATATCAAATTTCCTAATACTGAATCATTTGTGGATTCTTGAGTTAAACCCTACTTTTAGATCCCATTTGTTCTACTTTTCTGCCTAGTTTTTCATCTATATTCTTAAGTGGAGTTGGTCTATGATTTTTTGTGTTTGTTTTATCTTTGTTAGGTAGTTGTATCAGGATTTTGTTAATGCCTTAAAAAAAAATTGTAAACTGTCCTCTTTTTCTTCCCTTTCTTTCTCTATTTTTTTCCCCCGTCAGCTCTGGTACAGTTAAATAGCATAAGAGTTATGCTTCAAGGTTGTGAAAGAAAACTGACCTGTAAAACCATCTATACTAAGCCTTTGGGGATAGCTTTGGAGTTTTTTTGCTTTTTTTTTTTTTTTTTTTTTTGGTGGTATGCGGGCCTCTCACTGTTGTGGCCTCTCCCATTGTGGAGCACAGGCTCCGGA
Organism: Grampus griseus; assembly: GCF_964374135.1. NCBI lineage: Eukaryota > Metazoa > Chordata > Mammalia > Artiodactyla > Delphinidae > Grampus > Grampus griseus. The sequence goes on along the minus strand of NC_139018.1, from coordinate 29,098,264 downwards.
CGCGCAGGCTCAGCGGCCATGGCTCACGGGCCAAGCCGCTCCGTGGTATGTGGCATCTTCCTGGACCGGGGCACAAACCCGTGTGCCCTGCATCAGCAGGTGGACTCTCAAGCACTGCGCCACCAGGGAAGCCCAGCTTTGGAGTTTTAATAACTTTCTCTATTTCCTTCATGGTTAGGGGTCTATTCAACTTTTATGCTTGTACTTTAGCTAATTTTAATACTGCATATTTTCCTAGAATATTCTTAATCTAAATTTTCAAATTTATCAAACTATACAGTATTCACATATTTAGTCTGTAATTGGGTCTCGCCATTTTCTTTCTTTTCTTTTTTCTTTTTTTTTTTCTGCGCCACGTAGTGTGTGGGATCAAACCCGCGCCCCATGCAGTGCAAGCATGGCATCTTAACCACTGGACTACCAGGGAAGTCCCTTCACACTTTCTTATCTCTAGTATCACCTATCTGTGTGTGTGTGATGGTGGGGGGGTTTGCCTGCACCACATAGCCTGTGGGATCCCCGACCAGGGACTGAACCTGGGCTCTTGGCAGTGAACATGTGGTGTCCTAACCACTGAACCACCAGGGGATTCTCTTATATATGTTTTCTTTCTTGTTTTTTATTAAGGTTCATTTCTAATACTACCTCTGAGTTATTTAACCTCTGTTTCCATTTTATATTAATAATAAAATGAGAAAGTAGGGTTTTATGTTCTTTGAGTTACCTTTAGGTGCTGAGAAATGAATAGAGGTTTCAAAGTGTTTCCAAGGGATTTTATTCTATCATCTTGATCATCTCAACTGGTCACATATGGGTATTTATGCCAGGAAAAAAAAAAAAAGGAGGGAAGGCTTGGTGGAAAGAAGAAAACAAAAGTATCTCATATATGGACTAACTCAGTCGCATAATCTATTTTAGAAATGTGGAGATGGAAATCAGCCTTGTGTCTTATTAGACTATGAGAAAAACATGCCAATTGAAAAAACATTATTAAAGAGGTCTCTTTTCTTCTCTGAGACACTATCTCACTGAAGAACTGCAGCTGATTTATGCTTTAATGGCTAAAATATTTGACTCTGGAACGTCTTTTGTCTGTATACCATTTCCAAACTCCCTTTGAGTCAGGGGCTTTTATTCACAAAAAGTAGTTTAGAAAAACTAGTACGTGGAATTTCATTCTTGGATGAATTAAGTCATTTTTCCTTTTCTTGAAAAAAATTATTTAAAAAGTATATTTCCCCCCTGCTTTGACTGTTATCCATGAGAAGAAATCGCAGAGCTCTGATGTGAGACACTGTACAGTCAGCAGTTCCCAGCATTAACAAAAAGTGACAGAATCATTAATTTATAAGAAGCTACAAGGCACATTATCACATACACATAGCCTATGTTATTTAGCAAATACAGGACACAGATGTGCAGAACATGACATCAGAATTTGTTTAGGGTCTTTAATCAAAAAGGAGTAGTTAAATTAAAATGGACTATTCTTTAAGTATAAATTTGGAATAATACAATTACATTTGAACAAGTGATCTAAACTAAGTATATTCCCTGGTGGACCAGTGGTTAGGACTCCGCACTTTCACTGCCAAGGGCCAGGGTTCAATCCCTTGTCAGGGAACTAAGATCCCACAAGTTGCACAGTGCGGCCAGAAAAACCCCACTAAACTAAGCATATGTATTAAATCTAATCATGTAAATTTAAAGCTTAAAAGAACTTAAAGAGATCAAAAAACTTCACCTTCCAAATGAGACACTAGGTGTCAAAAAAGTTACGTGCTTTAGACAAGGTTATATAACTAGTAAATTAACAGGTGATAGTTCTGATAGTACCGAGAAGTACTAAACTACATGCATAATCAGGGGACCCTGCTACTTACCTGATCTCACCTCTACTTGTGCCATCTGCTCTAAAGACACTGGCCTCCTTGCTGTGCCTCCAACACACCAGGCTTTCTCCTACTCCAGCGTCTTTGCACTTGCTGCCCCACTGTCTACAATCTGCTTCCTCAGACACCTGAATGTTGCTTTCTTACTTTTTTTGGGTCTTTCCTAAAAAATCACTTTTTCAGTGAGGGATTCCCAGAGCATCCTATTTTAAATCTCACCCTCCACATACTCCCTTAACACCTAATTCCCTTTTTGTATGCCAGGTACATTTATTTGTTCATTGTTAACACCCACTAGAATGTATGCACTGTGCAAGGATTTTGTCTGTTTTGTTCCCTTGTGTTCCCAGTGCCTAGATGCCTATAACACAGCAGGCACTCAGTGAATATCTTTTGACTACATCAACGAATTACTGGACAGAGAAGGAAATGTACACATTACTTAGTGCTACATTAAACAATAATAAGAGTCATAATAATGAAAACTTTTACAATAAACTCAAGACAAAGAAAGGGAGACAATTTATGGTGTAGAATGCAAATATTATTGACCTATATAATGTTAAAAAGAAAAGCACAGTTGATATCAGTTTGAAGGTAAGAGAACAAAGGGTTTTAGTATTTTTATATTACATGGTAGGGAATGAAGACATACCATCTAAAATTAATAGAACAAAAAAATTTTATGAGTATAGGAAACCAAGAGAAAAAACTAAAAATAATCTAATCCCTGAAGTCTGCGTGGAGAAGGGGCACAGAGAAGATGGAAGGGCAGGATGTGTGGGTTAAATCATCCTTTCTCTTCTTTATAGTGGAAAACCAATGATAAGCATTGGTAAATGAAGAACAGACAGTAAAATCATATTATCTAAAGAACTTAAAATATTACCAATGGGAACCAGAAATAAAAATGGTTAAGTGTCATTGGGGAGTGGGATTAGGGGTAGGGAAGGCACTGTTGTTTTTTAGCCACAAGCATATATCATATGAATGAAAAGCATATATCATGAAATTTTTTAAAGTTTAATTATATTCAAGACTGTTTTAATAAAGTAATTTTAAATTCACACATTGTGTTATAAAATTATAACAGTGCTTAAGAACACAACCCTCTAAATCTAGACTGCCAAAGTTCAAATCCTAACTTCAAATAATCAGATATCATCAACTATTCCCTAACAATATCATGTAATCTTACTACATTTTACTCCACAAAGAAAATAAATTCTTAAGAGTTACTGAACAGACTAAATAGCCATTTCTCCAGAGAAGACATACAGATGGCCAAAAGGCACATGAAAAGATGCTCAACAATGTTAATTATTAGAGAAATGCAAACCAAAACTACTGAGGTACCACCTCACACTGGTTAGAGGGGCCACCATCAAAAAGTCTACAAATAATAAATGCTGGAGAGGCTGTGGAGGAAAAGAAACCATCCTACATTGTTGGTGGGAATGTAAACTGGTGCAGCCACTATGGAGAACAGTATGGAGGTTCCTTAAAAAACTAAAAATAGAGCTACCATATGATCCAGCAATCCCACTCCTGGGCATATATCCAGAGAAAACTATAATCCAAAAGATACATGTACCCCAATGTTCGTAACAGCACTATTTACAATAGCCAAGACATGGAAGCAACCTAAGTGTCCATCAACAGATGAATGGATAAAGAAAATGTGATACATACATACAATGGAATATTACTCAGCCATAAAAAAAGAATGAAATAATGCCATTATCAGCAACATGGATGGACCTAGAGATTATCACACTTAGTGAAGTAAGCCATAGAAAGACAAATATCATGATATCACTTATATGTGCAATCTATAAAAAAAAGATAAAAATGAACTTATTTACAAAACAGAAATAGATCACAGACATAGAAAACAAATTTAGGGTTACCAAAGGGGAAAAGGGTGGGGGGGGATAAAGTAGTAGTGGGATTAAAATATACATACTGGGCTTCCCTGGTGGCGCAGTGGTTAAGAATCCGCCTGCCAATGCAGGGGACATGGGTTTGAGCCCTGGTCTGGGAGGATCCCACATGCCATGGAGCAACAAAGCCCATGAGCCACAACTATTGAGCCTGCACTCTAGAGCCCAAGAACCACAACTCCTGAAGCCTGTGTGCCTGGAGCCCATGCTCTGCAACAAGAGAAGCCACTGCAACGAGAAGCCCGTGTACCCCAACAAAGAGTAGCCCCCACTTGCTGCAACTAGAGAAAGCCCGTGCGCAGCAATGAAAACCCAACACAGCCAAAAATAAATAAATAAAATAATATAAATAAATTTTTTAAAAACCAGGTTTAAAAAATAAATAAATAAAATAAAATATACATACTAGTTTATATAAAACAGATAACCAACAAGGACCTACTGTAGAGCAAGGTAAGTATACTCTATCTTGTAATAACCTATAATGGAAGAGAATGTAAACAAAGAATGTATAACTGAATCACTTTGCTGTACACCTGAAACTAACACAACATTTTATATCAACTATATTTCAGTAAATTTTTTTTAAAAAGAGTTACTGAATAGAGTTGAAGCTTCTTTGTAAAGTATACAGCAAATCATGAGTAACTGAAATGCTTGGGACGAATAAGCCAATAAACATTTCAAAATTTATGTTAAAAACTTATCTGAGGGCTTCCCTGGTGGCGCAGTGGTTGAGAGTCTGCCTGCCAATGCAGGGGACGCGGGTTCGTGCCCCGGTCTGGGAAGATCCCACATGCCGCGCGCGGAGCGTCTAGGCCCGTGAGCCATGGCCACTGAGCCTGCGCGTCCGGAGCCTGTGCTCCGCAACGGGAGAGGCCACAACAGTGAGAAGCCCACATACCGCAAAAAAACCCCAAAACAAACAAACAAACAAAACTTATCTGAAATATCTCATTGCTCTGATCCAAGGACCGATTTTTCCAAATTTTTAATGTTTCAGAAAGAAGAGCAAATTATGATGTATTTGTCATTGTCAGAGTGCTAGCAAACGTAGATGTGAATACAATGTATCTGTTCAACCAACTGTCACTTCAGTCGATTTATTTCATTGGTATCACACGTGGCTGAACATTAAGTTTTACAGTGTGAGGCAGCTTTGAAACAAAACATTACATATGCAGAAGACTGTCACACACAAGCAATAAAATTATAAGCAGCAGAAAATATCTCATCTCTTGGGATAAACAGAATTTTTAAAGCTGGGAGAGGTTGGTATAACCAGTGCATAAGTCCTCAGGCACCAAACATCTATCAAAAACTTCCGGCTACTTTTCAAGAGAACACATTTAACTTGCAGTGTTAAAAAAGTCAATTGAGGAAAACACCAAAACAATAAGAAATGCAGATTAAAAACTCAAGTATTCAGTTGTCATCTAACCAATAACAACAATCAGAGCAGCAGCAGCAGCAAACATTTATTGTGCACTCACTATGTGCCAGACAGTGTTGTATTTTTCATATACTGTATTTACTCATTTAATTTTCATAACACTATACTAATTCTAGTACTAGTTCTCATTTTGCAGATGAAAAACCTGAGGCACAGAGATTTTAAGTAATTTCTTTTTTAATTTTATTTTTTTATTGAAGTATAGTTGATTTAAACTGTTGTATTAGTTTCAGGTGTACAGTAAACTGATTCCATTATATATTCTTTTTCAGATTCTTTTCTCTTATAGGTTATTACAAAAGTGCAGTTCCCTGTGCTATACAGTAGGTCCTTGCTGGTTATCTATTTTATACATAGTAGTGTATATATGTTAATTGGTTATCTATTTTATACATAGTAGTGTATATATGTTAATCCCAAACTCCTAATTTATCTCCCCCTTTCCCCTTTGGTAACCCTAAATTTATTTATTTTTATTTATTTTTTAAATTTGCAAATCATATATTTAATAAAGTACATATATATATAGAATATATAAAGAGCTCTCAAAAATCTGAAAATAATCTAATTTTTCAAATTGGCATCAGATATGAATAGAAATTTTACCAAAAAAAAGTATGAATGGCAAGATAGTTACATGAAAAGATGCTCGACACTACTAGTCATTAGAGAAAAACAAATTAAAACCACAATGAGATACAACCAAGTATCTTTAGAATAGACAAAATAATTAGAACTTTAAAAACCTGACAATTCCATGTTCTGGTAATGATGTAGAATCACTGTAACACTTATATTTGTTGGTGGGAATGCAAAATGGTAGAGACATTTTGGAAAATAATTTGGCAGTATTTTACAAAGTTAAGCACAGATTTACCACATGGTCTGCAATTCTGCTCCTTTGTATTTACCTTATTAAAATGGAAACTTATATTTGTATGAAAACTTACACAATCATGTTTATAGGCTTTATCTGCAATCCCCCCAAGCTGGCCAAACCCAAATTTCCTCTAACTAGAGAACTAATAAATGTGGTACACCATACAATGAAATACTACTCTTCAGTTAAATGCTAAACACAACAACATAGATGAATCACATGTACATCATGTTAACTGAAAGAAGCCATATTCAAAAAACAAAATATCATATGATTCCATTTATATGACTTTCTGCTAAAAGCAAAAATACAGAAGAGAAAAATAGATCGGTGGCCACCAGAAGCTGGTGCTAAATTTATTTTTTATGTCTGTGCTTCTATTTCTGTTTTGTATATAAGTTCATTTGTATCTTTTTTTTTTTTAAGATTCCACATATAAGCAATATCATATGTTATCTGTCTTTCTCTCACTGGCTTATTTCATATAGTATGATACTCTCTAGGTCCATCCATGTTGCTGTATATCGCATTATTTCATTCTTTTTTATGGCTGAGTAATATTTCAGTGTATGTATATACCATATCTTCTTTATCCATTCAACAGAGGTTAAGTAATTTTTAAGAGAGATCACATAGTTAATAATAACTGGCATAGATCAAACTCAACTCAGGTAGTTTGGCTTAAAAGTATATGCTTTTACAGAAGTCTAGATGCCTCTCCAAAATTTTATTACAGAGCCACTGAAGGACAGGAAGCAGGTAAGTGACGTAACCATATGTGCAATTTAGAAAGATCACTATTATGCACTAAGACAACAGTTTGGAAGGGAAACAAGATCAAAAGCAAGAAAAACAGTCAAGAGTTCTTGTAATGGTCTGAGGGAGAAAACAAAGATGAGGGCTTGATTAAAGCAGTGGCAGTAGGAAGAAGAACAAAAAAAGAGAGGACAGATACTTAAGAAGATTATATATGATATAGTGACTGTGGCTGACACTGTTAGTTGCCTATGACAGCCATTCTTTCGAATGGTTTCCCTGCCAGAAGAGCTTGCCTCCACGGTACAGGCTGAAAAAAACAAATAACTGCTTTCTTGACTTTGCTTGCAACTATGGATTTGATTTGATTCAATCTTAGCCAACGTAAAGTAGTGGGAAGTCTCTGTGTGTATGTTTGTAAAGAGCTGTCCCATTCTGATATAAAAGGTATTTGCTCCCTCGATCTTTATCTTTTGATAATAATGAGTGAGGACATAAATTATTCTTTAATTTGGTTGCTGGATTCTGTTTATTAATAGTTTCTCTCATACTAGCAGACAGAATTGCAAGACAAGCTTTGAAACCTACTTAACTCTAATTATCACTACTCTAATACTAAATTATTACACTTCCACAGGCACCAGTTTATTTAAACATACATGGCAGAGCCCAAACCAGCTGTAGCTTCACTTGATTAGTGTCTAGTAATTGCATTTCTATTTCTAGTAACTGCATATTCTGTATCACCTATTCTCTAGAGTAGCTATGCCAATCTAATTCCACAACTTCTCCCCTCTCTCTTCTACAGATGTCTTCACTTCCTATTTCCTTGAGAAAATACGTCTTTAGAATAGAACTCCATCAATCTCATGCCACCAAAACCATAAATTTAAGTGCATTTACCCCGTTTTTCACCTTTGCTATTGTTAAAAATAGAAGCAGCATCCTTCCTCCAGTATAAAACTAATCTACTCTCTACATGCTTCTTTGTAAAGACCTTTATTTATGCTCAAGTCTCTCCCATTTTAAAAACAAAATTCAACACAAAATCAAACCATGGTGATTTACACACTTTAAATGAGTAAACTTCATTTTATGCAACCTATCTAATAAAACTGTTTTTAAAAACAAAACAAAATACCCCTCCACCCCCAACACACACACACACACACAGGTTTTCAACCTCACACTCCCTTTGTTACTCTGCCTTTCTGGTCTCCTTTGAAGACAGACTTCTTCATTAAAAACAAAATTTAAGGGCTTCCCTGGTGGCGCAGTGGTTGAGAGTCCGCCTGCCGATGCAGGGGACACGGGTTCGTGCCCCGGTCCGGGAAGATCCCACATGCCGCGGAGCGGCTGGGCCCGTGAGCCATGGCCGCTGAGCCTGCGCGTCCGGAGCCTGTGCTCCGTGACGGGAGAAGCCACAACAGTGAGAGGCCTGCGTACCGCAAAAAAAAAAAAAAAAAAGAAACCCCACAAAATTTAACTGCCTTACTGAGGTATAACTGACATACAGTAAACTATACCTATTTAAAGTACACAATCTGCTGAGTTTTTGGATCATGTATATACCTGAGAAACCATCATCACAATCAATGTAATAGACAGCCATTACCACCAAAGTTTCCTTCTACCTCTTGCAATACTGCCCCCTTCCACCCCTCCCCCATCACATAACCTTGTCTGACAAACTTCTTGGATTAGTAATCTCTAGATTTGTTGTCTCCTTATTTTGCATCCATCCACTCAACCTAGATTCCATCCTCATGACTCCAATGTAAGTCACCAACACTTTCAAATATTTAATCTAATGCAGTTTCATTTCTTACTTGATTTCTTTATAGCACTTGACCACTTTCTTCTTCCTTGAAACCTTGGTTTCTGAGACCACATTCTCCTGGTTTCCCTTCTATCTCTCTGGCTATTTTTTTTTTTTTTTTTGCGGTACGCGGGCCTCTCACTGTTGTGGCCTCTCCCGTTGTGGTGCACAGGCTCCGGAAGCGCAGGCCCAGCGGCCATGGCCCACAGGCTCAGCCGCTCCTCGGCATGTGGGATCCTCCCGGACCGGGGCACACACCCGTGTCCCCTGCATCAGCAGGCGCACTCTCAACCACTGTGCCACCAGGGAAGCCCTGGCTACTCATTCTTATTCTCCTTTGAAGATACCTATTACACTGCCTGTCCTTTCTATGTTTGTCCCAGGCCTTCTTCTCTTCTCACTTCCCCTAGGCAATCTTACTTACTCATGACTCTAATGTTAATTTATATATAGCCAACCCCTGTTATTCGAGGATTCCATATTTGCAAACTCACCTACTCACTAAAGTTTATTTGTAACCTCAAAATCAAAGCTCATGGAGCTTTTGTGGTCAGTGGGGATCTGCATGTGCATGTCTCATATGCACCTCAAAACTCATCTTCTCTACCCCCAAACATGTTCTCCCTCAGTAAGCATGCCCACCACCTTACTAGTTGCCTACGTGGGAAATTTATTTATACCAATCCATTACTAGTTCAGAATTCAGTGGTTTCTAAGGCAAGCCCAGATAAGATATCATTTGCCCAGTTATATCTGAGGAAATGCATCTATTTCTAGGCTATGGGAAAAGAATTTCAGGTTTTGATTCTCCTATTCTATCCTGGGTCACCTGTATGTAAGAGCATGGGATGGTGGGGGATAGGGTGGGTTGGGAAGGAAGGCAGGAAAGGGGAACACAACACAGCAGAGAGGATGAATATCTTGTAGAAAGGATTTCAAAAGACCATTTGGAAAAGGTCAAACAAAAACACCCTAAACAAGCTGCCCAACCTGCATAAGATAAAAATCTCTTATCTTCTGTGTTTACCTCTAAAACACATCCCAACCAGCTGTTTCTTATGACAAATGAGAACTTCACTGAAAGATACTGAGCCTTACTTATCTCACATAAAATACGTTAAAGCTGTATATTTCATAGGCAATTAAAAGTGCTTCAATTAACTTTACTACAGTTATTTCAACACTATACGAGTCTCTCAGAATCCTGTGAATGAGGTTTTAAATATACATATATATACATATATATATGCTTATTACAAATATGATACATGCTCATGATAAAAAATGTCACTAGTTCCAAAAGATATATATTGAAAAGTAAAAGATTCCCAATCCTTCATTACCATTCAGAGTTCAGAATTACCTGCGTCATCTTCTTACAGATATTTCTTACATATATATAAGCATATACATGATTTTTTCTTTTTAACCATAAACAGAATCATTCTATATAAACTGCTCTGTACCTTGTCTTTATCACTTAATAGTACACTAAAATCATCTGTATAAGCACATGCAGAGAATATTCTTTCATGTTTCCTATATCAATGATCATCACCTCTATCAGTTTGGGACAAGATACTAGGTATCATCCTTAATACTACCCTTTTTCATTTCCTAGATCCAATCTGTCTCCAATTCCTGTTGCCTTTATCTCAATTATCTTTCAATTTACTTCATTTCTTTTCATCTCCACAGTCACCACCCTAGTCCAGCCTACCATTATCTCCCCTCTGGATTAGCAATCTTTCACCAGATTCCTTGTAACCACTATGGGTGACCTCCAAACAACTGCAGCTAGAGTCCCAGTTTGGGAAGATGAAAAAGTTCTGGAGATAGATAGTGCTGATGACTGCACAACAATATGAATGTTATTAAATTTTTTTGTTATGTATATTTTATCATAATAAAATAATCAAGTAATGAACAACACACCACTTAATGGTTTCCCATTACTCTAAAAGCCTAAAATCCTTAACATGGCCTACAAAGCTCTGCCTTACTTCTTTCCAGGTTCATCTAACTTCCTATACTACAGCTTTCCTTTAGCTCCTTGCTATTCTTTCCTCCCACCACCAGGGCCTATGTATATACACTTTCCATAATTTTGAAATGTTCTGCCTATCTTTGTACCTAATTCATTCCTATTCAGTCTTTAGATATCAGGTCAAACTTTATTTTCTCAGGGAAGCCTTCCCTGATCCTGTAGTCTAAGTCAAGTTTTTAGTTACACGTTCTTACAGAACCAGATTCCCTTTTAAAAAGCACTTACCTCAAACAAACGTGATCTAATTAAACTTAAAAGCTTTTGCACAGAAAAACAGACCATAAACAAAACAAAAAGACAACCTACAGGGACTTCCCTGGTGGTCCAATGGTAAAGAATACATCCTGCAATGCAGGGGACACGGGTTCGATCCTTGGTCAGGGAACTAAGGTCCCACATGCCGTGGGGCAACTAAGCCCGTGCGTGCCACAACTACTGAGCCTGTGCACCTCAACTAGAGAAAGAGAAAACCTGCACGCCACAACTAGAGAGAAGCCCTCGCACTGCAGAGAAGATGCCGCGCGCTGCAAGGAAAGATCCTGCATGCCACAACGAAGATCCCACATGCCACAACGAAGATCCCGCAAGTAACACCCGACACAGCCAAAAAAAAAAGGTAAAAAAAAAAGACCTACAGAATGGGAAAGAACATTTGCAAATGATGCGCCGGACAGGGGATTAATCTCCAAAATATGCAGACAGCTCATACAGTTTTATATCAAAAAAATGAACAACCCAATCAAAAGTGTCTACTTAGATGACCTAAGTAGACATTTCTCCAAAGAAGACATACAGATGGCCAAAGAGCACATGAAAAGATGCTTGACTTAATTATTAGAGAAATGCAAATGAAAACTACGATGAGGTACTACCTCACACCAGTTAGAAGGGCCACCATCAAAAAGTCTACAAATAATAAATGCTGGAGAGGCTGTGGAGGAAAAGGAACCATCCTACACTGTTGGTGGGAATGTAAACTGGTGCAGCCACTATGGAGAACAGTATGGAGTATCTTAAAACACTAAAAATAGATCTACCACATGATCCAGCAATCCCACTCCTGGGCATATATCCAGAGAAAACTATAATCCAAAAAGATATATGCACTCCAATGTTCACAGCAGCACTATTTACAATAGCCAAGACATGGAAGCAACCTAAGTGTCCAACGACAGATGAATGGGTAAAGAAGATGTGGTAAATACAATGGAATATTACTCAGCCATAAAAAAGAATGAACTAATGCCACTTGCAGCAACATGGATGGACCCAGAGATTATCACACTAAGTGAAGTAAGCCACAGAGATAAAGACAAATACCATATGACATCACTTATATGTGGAATCTTAAAAAAAAAGATACAAATGAACTTATTTACAAAACAAAAATAGACTCACAGATATAGAAAACAAACATAGGGTTAACAAAGGGGAAAGGGGTGGGGGAGGGATAAATTAGGAGTTTGGGATTAAAATATACACACTACTATATATAAAATAGACAACCAACAAGGACCTACTGTATAGCACAGGGAACTATATTCAGTATCTTATAATAACCTATAATGGAACAGAATATAAAGAAAAGAATACATATATAACTGAATCACTTTGCTCTATACCTGAAACTAACACAACATTGTGTATCAACTACATTTCCAAAAAAAATTTTAAAAGAGAGAAAAAGAAGTTTTAAAAAGCACATATCTCGGTTTGTAATCATATATTATTAACACAAATATCTAATTAAAGTCTATCTCTCCCATAAGGAGACTATAAACTCTACAAGAGCAAGAACTATATCTTATTTGCTTACCACTTAGCATCTGTCTGGCACATAGCAGGTATTCAAAATAATTTACCAAATATGTGAATACAGATCTACCTTATTCTTACTTTAAGTGTCAAAGAATTCCCCATAATTGATGTCATAATTTCTTTACCCAATCCCAGAATGATGGCATTTAACTTGTTTCCAGATTTTTACTATTATAAACAAACTGCTAGAATGATCACTCATGCCAGTGTATATCTATGGATGTACTTATACGTAATTCTTAAATGTAAAATTGCTGGTCAAATGAAAAGTGTGTTTAAAATGTTAACTGATATTTCCAAATTGTCCTCCTATAAGGCTGCAAAGTATCCTCCAGGCAATCAACAATGTGTAACAGTACCCATATCGATATACTTTTTTTTTTTTTTTTTGCGGTACGAGGGCCTCTCACTGTTGTGGCCTCTCCCGTTGCGGAGCACAGGCTCCGGACGCGCAGGCTCAGCGGCCATGGCTCACGGGCCCAGCCGCTCTGCGGCATGTGGGATCTTCCCGGACCGGGGCACGAACCCGTGTCCCCTGCATCAGCAGGCGGACTCTCAACCACTGCGCCACCAGGGAAGCCCGACTTCGATATACTTAATACTCAATTTGTATAATCAAAATGAACCTACTGGGCTTCCCTGGTGGTGCAGTGGTTAAGAATCCACCTGCCAATGCAAGGGACAGGGGTCCGAGCCCTGGTCTGGGAAGATCCCACATGCCACGGAGCAACTAAGCCCGTGTGCCACAATTACTGAGCCTGCACTCTAAAGCCCACAAGCCACAACTACTGAGCCTGTGTGCTGCAACTACTGAATCCTGTGTGCCTAGAGCCTGTGGTCCGCAACAAGAGAAGCCACCAAAATGAGAAGCCCACTCACTGCAACCAAGAGTAACCCGTTCGCCGCAACTAGAGAAAGCCCATGTGTAGCAACAGACCCAACACAGCCAAAAATAAATAAATAAATTTATTTTAAAAAAAAAAGAACCCACTGTTTGGCTGGGTGTGGGGTAATAGAGCAGAGTGTTAGTTTTTATGTAAGAGGGGTGTTTTGTTTTGTTTTGTTTGTATTTTAATATCATACTAAGCATTTAAAATTAAATATTAAGTTTATTATTCCTATAAAAGTTTCAGCAAATGAGTTGCGTAGACAAAGCTAAGTGATTAGGAAAATGTTTCATTATTGACAGACTGTGGATAATTTGTGTATTTTAAAAATCATGTATTAATTTAACCTGCAGATTCTCAAAAGCACTTTTCCTGTCATATTGATTGTTTTTCTTTCTGAGACTTTAGTCCATGTTTCAATCATAGTACTGAGGCAGTAAAAAGGAGCAGAAAATCACAATAAGCATATTCACACATAAGAATATACAAAAAATAGAGAAAATGCTAACACTTTATATTAAACTAAATTTTTTTCAAGATATTAACATTTTGTTGTAGTTCCTTCTATTTTTTGTCCTCATACTTAATACATCTCATAGCATGTTTATACTGTTAATTGCTTCTTTTCACTAAGCAGTATAGCATGTACGTTTATTTCTTACATGACCTTAAATACAGACCCTTCTTCTCCAGTCTCAAGTAGCAGTAACAAAAAGCACCTGCACGGCACCCGCTTCCCTAGATCTTCACTATGTTCTTAACCTCTTTAAGCTTCCTTTTTCTGATCTGACAAATGACAGCATTAGTTTAAATGACCTCTACGTGATTAAAAGTTACAAGATTAAAGAGGAAATTCCTTCTGACTTAACTCTTCCCATTTAAGCTTTTCTAGAACATACCAGGCCTGTATTTAAGAAGGCAGATGCCAGCTTCCTCTGTCCCACCACTTAGTAAGCATATCCTGTTGAAAATAATTTGATTCTTGTGATTCTTAATAATTCAGGACTTTTAGATATTTCAGGATTAGTATTCTCATCAGAAGTGATCTTGGGACTGCCCTGGTGGCTCAGTGGTTAAGAATCCACCTGCCAATGCAGGGGACACGGGTTCAAGCCCTGGTCCAGGAAGATCCCACGTAATGCAGAGCAACTAAGCCCATGCGCCACAACTACTGAGCCTGCGCTCTAGAGCCCATGAGCCACAACTACTGAAGCCCACACGCCTAGAGCCCGTGCTCTGCAACAAAGACAAGCCACCACAATGAGAAGCACAGGCACCGCAATGAAGAGTTGCTCCCGCTCGCCGCAACTTGAGAAAGCCCGCACGCAGCAACGAAGACCCAACGCAGCCAAAAATAAATAAATTTAAAAAAAGAAGTGATTTTATTTGTAGTGATTCCAGATTATATACAAGAAATTCTTATTTAAATATAAAAAGAAAAATCATTAATTATAATCTGTTTTTCTTCTTACTAATTCTATCATTGAAGCAGAATATAAAGGGATTAGCTTTTAGAGTGTTTTCTTTTAACTGTCCTAATTAATGGAATTTCACATATAATAAACTGTCAATTCTTTTCCACGTCTAGATTTATAGAAACATGAGCTCTTACCTTAACTGGGAAGCTACATTTTCCAGTACGAACTCCTTCTTCATCTGTCTGCCACTGATGTGGACGACTGGCCTCTGGAACATAAACATCTTTCTTTCTCCTAAAACTTTGCCGTAGTTTATTCATTTTAATTTTTACAAGCTGTAAAAGAAGTATGAACAGGAAGTTATTACTTTCTCACATATTTAAAGTTTGGATTACAGTCCTAATAAAAAACTAGTATCCCAAATTAAAGGTTTTGTTTTAGGGGGAAATGAGCAATTAGTATACTTCCTCTTAGAGTAACTCTAGGTTCAAACAAACAAATCACTTCACTTTTTGAAAAGACAATTATAATGCTATTCTTGTAAAACAACAATAACCTGTTGTAGGATCTGAAGAGATGTTATTCTAAGAACTTTCAAGCACTTTAATTGCAATAATCCAATGAGTATTCCTCCTGATCTACCTCTCAAATCCATTCTAACTCCTGAATAAGGAAGTGTGTACCTGTAGCCAAATTATGAACTGCTAACAATTTTTGAAAATATTCTGAAAACTTTGATCCTTATTAAGAAAAAAACATTCTGGAACACTGAAATTTGGGGATCTTTTTGGCTTACTATCAGAAGACACTAAGCAAAGCAGGGACTTTAATAGCCTTTTGTAAAAGATATTTTATAAAAAGAAATAAAGTTTCCTTTAAACATACTTAAAGAAGAAAAAGTTCTAGGATTACATTATTCTAAAGAAGAAATTTCTTGCAAGTAGTATGACATCAGAATGTACTTTCATATTCATAATAATTACAGATATGAAAGTAATCTAATAGTTTTCGATGACAAAGGTCCAAGTCTCATCATTAACTCTGTAAATTTAAAAGTATTAAACTACAGTCAGTGTTTTTGTTTTGTTACTGGAAGAGGCACTTCTCTAATGCTTTCAAAGGTACAGTAGAAATCACAAAACTACAGGGAAGGAAGACTTATCTGATAAGAAACAATGGAGCATTTAAGAGCCAATGAATAAACATAATGATTAAGTGTTCCTTTATAGGGCGAATCTCAAAATCTGAAACCAATACCTTCAGTTTTCTGTTAAGGACCATTGCTCATTCTTTCCATAAGGGATTTAAGCACCTCAACCAGCCTAAAAAAGAGATCCTAACTTGAGAAAATGATGTGACAAAGCTATATAGAGGAAACATCTTCTCTGTCAGGAGTGTTAAATAACAAGGGATGGAACATTAATTCCCACATTAACAGCAATGAAAGATTTGAAAATCAAAGTTTGCATTCTGAGGAAAAATCATTTTGTATTTTAAAGTTCATAATGCCACAGCAGAACTATTACCAAATTAGCTAATTTACACAGACAGGCCAATCTTACCACACGTTTTTCTTAAAAGGTAAAAATTCTGACAGATGAATGGTAATGTAAAAATCTCTGGATTTTCTAAAAATCAATTTATTATTTCTCAATTCAAAGTTGATTTATAGAGATGAGGTAGATATTAAACAATCAAAGGACTCGACAAAAGGTAATCCATCCCTTTGCCTTTAAGTAGATCACTCATTCCTAAACTACCTTAAATGAGAGCCTACCTTAATCTAACAGACTTCCAAAAAGAATTCCATAACCTTCCTTGATAATACATCCTGTTATATACTTTCATATCACATTTTTAAAATATACACAAATACAAATATAAGAAAATAAAAAGCACCTATATCCTTGCTCAAGTTGGCACCCTAAGAATCTTGAGGCAAAAAGCCTATATGATTCCTTTCTTTTTAATTTCTTTCTCTTAGCAAAAAAAGACTACACACACCTATCTAGCTGGCCAACCCAAACACCTGAAAGTCATCCCCACTTCTATTCTTTCTCTGACCAATACCTATGGATCTTACCTCCTTAGTATATCTTGAATTAATTCCCCCACCCACCACATCGGTTCTACTATCCTCATTTTTGCTTAAATCATTGCAAAAGCTTAACAACTTAATGGTCTCTTTGCTTCCAAGAGAGGTCCATTCTGATCTGTTCTCCTGACTACTGCAAGAGTGCTTTCTAAAATACAAATCTGACCATGCAATTACTCTGCTTAAAATCCTGCAATTGCGTCACATCACTTTCAAGATAAAGTCTAAATTCCCAAGCATGGCAAACACAGTCCTTTTTTTAATCTGCCTTCACTCACCAGCCCCATTCACATGCTAAGCTCCAGCCATATGAAACTACTTACAGTTCTCCAAACAAGGCATGCTATCTTTCAGAGCCTCTGTACATGTTCCTTCATCTGCCTAGAAAGACCTTTCTCTATTTGCTTCTGTTGAAGTTTACTCATCTTTAAAGAGTCAGCTCAGAGTCTTCAATAGAAGCTAGCATTTTTTCTGACAAGCCCCTATCTGGTCTGGGTCCTTGCATTTCACGTGATTCCCATGAACACCCTCCAGATAACTCTATTACTCTACTCCTCAAGACTTACAGCAATTTTCTATTTCCTTTATGGTAGGCTATATCTTATTTGTTTAAACTCATTTGTTTAAATAGTACCCCTGCATCTAATACACTGCCTGTCATATATATGGCATACTATAAATTTGAAGAAATGAAAGATAAACCCCATCGTATTAGATGATATTTACTAGGTAGGATAAATGTAGACATGTAAGACCAGAGAATCATCGATGTTGGAAGAGACTGCATTTAATAGTAGGCCAACCTCCCACTGACAAAGGAACTACTTTGACAACTTTCCTTAGAGGAAGACATCCAACCTCTGTCTAAATAGCTCTATTACAAATTTATTTGCTCTTGGGCAGCTATTTATTGTTGTACCACTCTACTGACCAATAAGACAACAGACTGGAAGTGTCAATTGGTTTGGGGGGTCTAAATATCATGTCACTTTCAGTACTAAAATGCTTTGCAATCAGCATTTCTACAAAGAAAATTACGTGTCAGTGATTCTTAAACTATGCATTAGGTAGCCCTAGGATTTCCACAGAGGAGTCCCCAGGACCACCAGTTGTTTGGAAGGGAAGAGAAGGAGGTTAGAAGACTAGACAAAACTCTCAGAAGGAGCTTCAGGTCCCTGTCACAGCTTCAAACAGACAAGCTCCACTTTCTCTGATTTACATGTTGGGGTTCCATGTAAAAGTTTAAGGAAAGGGTTTCACAGCCAGAAATTTTTGAAAATTAGTGATATTAATTATAATTGTTCTAAAATGAACTTGGCAAAGTGAAAATACACAATGATAGTATCTTGCTTGTTACTTCTTAATGAGTAACTACCACTGGCCTGTAAAATAATTTAGCAATTAATAATACAGGGAAGAAACCAAACATTCTGTTTTCAAGTAATCTATGTATAATGATTTTGCTTACAAAAAAAACCAGATAATAAAAAAATAAAAAAAGTTAACTCAAAGTAACATTTACTATTGGTCCTCAGCAAGGTCGAACTTTACTCCCAAATAAAGAAAATCATACCCCTTCTGACAGTCCTGGTTGAATATAGGTAAAGAATATATTTTTGTAACTATAAAACCTGAGAACCAACTTATTTTGTCCTTTCTAAATTTTTAAAAAATGAAATCCCCATTCTACTAGAATTTTCAAAGGTCACTAGGTACAACTTAATTGCCAAATTCAGAAAATCTTTTCACAGTCCTCATTCCTTAAATGCTCTGCAAAATTTGACACCACAATTCCAGCTCTCCTTTGTACACGTGTTTCCTCCCTGCCTTTCCCTGTCCCCATACTCTACTCCTCTGGCTTATCTTCTTCACTTTTGTCTCTACTGATGCCTTTGAGGGCTTCCTCTACTTTCTCCTACACATTGAGGCTATTCCCCAAATATCAGTCCTCCACTGGTGTTCTCTGTGCATTATCACTCTTGGAGAAATAATCAACACAAACTATTACCCCAACTGTGATCATTTCCTAATTGTACTCTTAAGTCTTACTCTCTTACTCAAATTCCTACATTTGGGTGCATCAACGCTGTCTCAATCACATTAATTTAATGTTAAATCATCACCTCTGGGCTTCCCTGGTGGCGCAGTGGTTGAGAGTCCGCCTGCCTATGCAGGGGACACGGGTTCATGCCCCAGTCCGGGAGGATCCCACATGCTGCGGAGCGGCTGGGCCCGTGAGCCATGGCCGCTGAGCCTGTGCTCCACAACAGGAGAGGCCACAACAGTGAGAGGCCGGTGTACCGCAAAAAAAAAAAAAAAAAAAAAAAATCACCTCTTATCTCCTATTCCTTCGGTCTTCCCCCCTCTGACCCAAATTGTTTGGGTCAGTAAAAACTGTTTGAAAACTTACCATGTGCTGGGCCCTGTTACTAATGCTAGTGGATACAGAAATTCGTAAGACAACTTGCTTTTTGGTGGCTCTCTTCCCTTATAAAAGGTTAATTTCTGCACAATATGGGGAATGGAATAATAATACTATACACAGTATGGCCTAGAAGCAGTCTAGGTTCAGGAAACATTTCCTGTAGGAGATACTACCTGAGTTAAGTTTTAAAAGAACAAACATTAGCCACATACTGTGTAGAGTAGGAGGGAAAAGATATTTCAGGTAGAGGCAACAGCATCAACAAAACACAGATTCAGGAAACCTATGAATTAACTGAGTCAACATGATATAACTGTGCTCCAGGGAAGTATTTTGCCCAAAATGAAAATGATAAGACTGTAAGCCAAGCATTAGCTTCACTGTGTCAGGAAAGTTTTACAAACTAATTTATCTGGGCAAACAATTTGTACATCAGGGCAAACAGCGCTCCTGACAGGATAACAGACTGCTTCAAGAACCTTTTCTTGTTAAGTCCACTAATTTTAAATATTGTGTCACAAACTTTGCCCATCCCAACCAGTTCCCCACCTTGAAGGACCTGCCTTAAACCACATGAGTCCAGATCTCAAAACCCTAGAAATACCCTTTCCTAACTTCCCCTAACTACCAAGGCTCTGTCAAAGTGGTGCTCTCCCTTGCTGCAGTAAGTTTAATAAACTCAGCTTTGCTTGATCAACAGGACTCTCTTTATGGGGAAAGTCAAGAGCAGGAATTTATTACAGAAGGTGAGGAAGAGGGAGAAATCCAAATATGACTCCTAAGTTTTAGGCCTCAGTAAACTGGATAGATGAATTCAGCAAACTGAATTGTTGAATTTGAGGCGTCTGTTTATAGGGCTTCTAGGTGGAGATATGTATAAGCCTAAGTTCAGGGAAGAGATCAGGGCAACCATAAGCAGTCACGACAGGTGAAACTTTTCTTGTGATGATCTCATTATTTCCCTATTTTTCCTAATAGGAGTTAGGATACAGTAAGTAGAATTACACCCAGCACACTCAAACATGAATAAATAGAGGTGCACACACTATATAACTGGCCAGTATGAATTAACATAGCCATAGCAGTGATTAAGTTTTTGCAATGCTTGCATTCTAGATAGTAAACAGCCACTGTGCTGAGCCCCTAGCCTAGCATCTACCCCTTGACCGTCCACAATCCAACAACTGGTTCAGCTGAGTAGTAAGGCCAGTGAATGTTTTGATTGGTCAGTAACAATGTAAGTCCGATTCCAAAAGTCTCATCTCTCTCAGGCAGAGTTGCTGGCTTCCTACAGGGTCCCCAAAGGGTTGGCCTGCCTTCATGTGCCTCTGCCTGGTCCCAGGTAGGCACAGCAAGGATGATACAACAGTACTCACCAGCCCTCCACCCTGTCCACCATGGTCCTGAGTGTTGGCCCCCATCGCCACATGTTCCCCCAGTGAAATGTGGAATAGACTTGTTAGGGGAGACAGTACCTTCAGCAGTGACACTAGCTCCCCAGTAGTCAAACAGACTAACTCTTCATTAGGCTGGATAAAAAAGCAAGACCCAACCATGTGCTGCCTACAATAAACCCACTTAAACCTAGAAAAATGGTACAGATGAACTGGTTTTCAGGGCAGAAATAAAGACACAGACGTGGAGAACAAATGTATGGACACCAAGGGGGGAAAGTGGTGGGTGGGGTGGTGGTGGTGGTGTGATGAACTGGGAGATTGGGATTGACATGTATACACTGATATGTATCAAATGGATAATTAATAAGAACCTGCTGTATAAAAATATAAAAATAAAATAAAATTCAAAAATAAATAAACCCACTTAAAATATAAAGACACAAATAGGTTAAAAGTAAAATGATTGGAAACAGTATACCATATTATACAAGTATACATAGTATACAAGTCAAAAGAAAGCTAGAGTGGCTATATACGCCCCCCTCAATAAGTAAGAAGTAAGTAGGAAGAAAACCATCAAGGATATAAACAGCAAGACTTGAACAACAGTTATCAACCAACATGACCTGACTGACATTTATAGAACATTCCACCCAAAGACAACAGAATATACATTCTAATCAAGTGCATGTGGAACATTTACCAATACAGAACATTTTCTGGGCCATAAAACAAGTCTCAGATTTAAAAGGCTTCAAGTCACGCAAAGTATGATCTCTGACCACAATGGAATTAAATTGCCAAATATTTGGAAACTAAATAACACATTTCAAAATAGCCAACCTGTCAAAGTAGAAATCGAAAAGGAATTTAGAAAGTATTCTGAACTGAATGAAAACAAAATATATCAACATTTGTGGGATGTAACAAAAGCAGTACTTAGAAATTTATAGCACTAAACCGGTGGTTCTCAACCGGGGGTGGGAAGGGCAATCTTGTGCATTTAGCAATATCTGGAGGAGACATTTTTGGTTGTCACTAGGGGAGATGCCACTGACATCTCATGGATAGTGGCCAGAGATACTGTTAAACATCCTATGCATAGGCCAGCCCCTGACAACAAAGAATTATCCAGCTTAAAATGTCAATAGTGTCACTACTGAGAAACCCTGCACTAAACGTCTATATTAGAAAATAAGAAAGGTCTTACTTAAAACAATGACCTTAGCTTCTACTTATAGAAACTAAAAGGACAAAGAAATGCAAAGTAAGCAGAAAAAAAGGAAATAGTAGGAATCAAAGCAGAAAACAATAAAGTAGGAAAATAGAAACAGAGAGAAAAGGAAACCAAAAGCTGGCTCTTTGAGAAGATTAAAAAAACTGATAAACCTATAGCTGGACTATTTAGGGGGAAAAAAGATACAAATTACCAAGATCAAGAATGAGAGAGGTGTTGTCTCTAATATTCTAGATATTAAAAATAATAAGGGAATATTATGAACAAGTTTATGCCCATAAATTCAACAACTCAAATGAAATGAAAAAATTCCTTTAAAGTTACAAACTTTCATAGCTTATTCAAGAAGAAATAGATAACCCAAAATAGTCCTATATCTATTAATGAAACTGAATTTATAGTTTAAAATCTTTCCACAAATACAACTCCTGGGCTAAATAGATTCACTGGTGAATTCTGCCACACATTTAAGGAAGAAATCATACCAATTCTACACAAACGCTTCCCAAAAAATTGAAGAGGAGGGAATATTTCTCAAATCATTCTATCAGGCTAAGATTACCTGACACCAAAACCAAACAAAGACATTATTTAAGCTTCTTAAATAGATACACCAATATCTCCCATGAACATACATAAATTCTAAACAAAATTTTAGCAAATCAAATTTTAAAAATACATTAAAAATATATCATGACTACATGGGAGTTTTTCTAATAAATGCAGTTAGTCAACATTTGAAAATCAATCAACATAAGTCACCTTATTAGCAAACTAAAAATGTCCCTGTTAATATGTAAGGTTATAGCTCATGACAAACTGTACCTTTCCTTCTCCGAATTCACAGATTATATACTGAACTGAGATTTTTTTTAAATTGGTTAAAATTCAACTAATAATAAGCATAAATTCTTTTCTTTCTCTATCTCCCATAGAGTTCACATTTAGCCCTGACTTCTTTGTGATTTCTAGTCTTGTACTTCCAATTCCAATTCAAATGTCTCCAAATCAATTTATCTTTCCTTTCAAACAAGCTCTTCTTCCTGACTTCCCTATTTCTATGTAACACCTTTACATCAAAGCTTTGAAATGAGAAGAGCATACTCTAAGATTCATCTCTGACACTTTTTCATAATTCTTCCATACCAAGTCCATCAACAGGTGCTACTGGATGGGAATAGGTATCAATATCTCTGGTATTCAGCCATTCAGCATTTCTATTCCTAATTGCCCTGGCAGAAAAATCACTTCATCCATGAACCTCTGCAACAGCCCCTGGACTCCAAGTCCTCTTTCCTCTAATCTCCTTACATAGTTGTGCCAGATTAATATTCCTAAAATTCTTCCTTGAATGTGTTCAAAAACTGTTGGGCTGGAAAAAGGTTGGGTTCAAGTTGTGGAGGCTCCTGAATGCCAGACTCAGACATTAAACTTCAGGATCTTCAACAGTCCAGCCTTGTCTCCCAATGCTTTCCTGCATAATCCTATGAAGATCAGACCTTTCAAATATTCTGTGGCTTTCCCACTTATTTCTCTTTCTTCACCCTATATATTCTACTTGTAATATTTTACTTTCCTCCTCATTTAACTAAAATACTATACTAGGGTATGATAAGGAAGCTGATTTTAAAATAATTTTCTCATGTAATAGATGTGACTTGTAAAGAACAGGAAAAACAGAAAAATCCAAAGAATGAAATACAAATGACCTGTAATCCCACTAAGCAGAAATAACCTCCATCAACATTTTAGAGTTTTCACCTTTGTTTTTCTCTGTGCATATATGCTTCAATTTTTTCTTTTTATAAAAGAGGGATCACATGATATCTTTCTCTCAGCAAGGCAAATTTGAAAATCTTTCCATCCCTTTCAGAGTAACATGCTTTTATTTATAATCTAGGTCAATAATTCAGAGAAACAAGAATTTTATACTAGTTATAATCAAAACTTCATATTTAAAAATGAAGAAAAAAGTTTCAATTTATTTGAAGACAAAATTTATTTTTCACTCAGCACTTAGTTCATTTATTTACATTAATTTTAAATTATATATAAAAGACCTCAAATATTTAATTAAAATTCAGTCACCAAGTATTTATTGACTGCCTACCATGCCATGCTGCAGTAACCAATACAGAACAAAACCCCTGCCTCTATGAAGGAGATAGACAGAAAATAAATAGCCAGATTATTCACAGTGGTGTGCTGAGTGACAAGATCCAACTGTCAAATTTTCAGCAAGTTTGTGAACTGGGTGCTAAACATAGCCTTTATTACAAATTAAATTATAATTATATGTTATAATTATATGTTATATAACTTATAATTATATAAGTTACTTTAAAACAAAGGTAAAAACTCATCACTTCCTATTTTTTTTAACTACATTTTACCATTACCTATGCTCTTGGGGTTATTTATGATTTTCTATCTGTAAGGTAGAAATACTATCTAATGCCGGGCTATTGTACATCTTTTCCCAACAACACGTTCAGTTCAGTGACTTCATGTTGGTAACTTGAAATCGGCCATGGTGGAAGTATTTACACTACAGAATTTGGCAAAAACTACCAATCACTGCTTGACTTATTGTTCTGTGATTGTCTAGATCTAAGAAACTGATGGAGAAAATGTTAACACGCAGATTGAACTTAAAAGTGTGTGGTGTCTATAACCATTACATTGTGAATAGCACAAAAATTTTGAGGGAATATTCTTCCATTACTTGAAAACTATTATCCGATTCAGCAAAGAAGTCTCTTACGTCAATGACAAATGAGTGAAAATTTGACACACATCTTCATTGCTTCACTTTCATCTTACTAAACAAGCAAAAATATCAACCATCATTCATGTTGGAACTATACTTGGAGAACTAATTGTGAAACATTTACCCAAACACCACCAACTCTGTGGTATGTTAGAGGTGGTAAATGCTATGCAGAAAAAGATGAACAGGGTTAAGAGAGGGATTAGAAGTACTGGAGGCAGGGATGAAATTTTAAACCAAGAAAGTAACACTTGAGCAAAGAATTGAAGAAGGTAAAAAAGTGAGCCATGCAGTAGGATGAGCGTTCCAGAAAAAGAAAATAATTAATGCAAAGGTCCTGAAGGGATAGCTTGCCTAGAGTGTCTGACAAACAAAAGAAGGTCTGTGTGTCCAGTGCAAAATGAAGACAAGAGAATAGGAGAGATGAGACCAGATGGGTTATACAGGACAAAGTAATATAGGACCCTGTGGGCCAAACACTTTAGTTTTTCCTCTGAGAGAAATGGGGAGCCACTGAAGGGTTCTAAAAGGAAGCACCTATATTTTACATTTGGCTGCTGGGTTAAGAATAGATTGAAGAGAACAAGAATGAAGCAGGGAGACAATTAGGAGGCTACTATAATAATCCAGCAGATGACAGTGAACTGAATCCAGACGGTTAGTACTAGAAGTGCTCCTGAATCTTGTTTTCATGCCTGCTCTAGAAAATGCACTATTTGCTGATATAATATCTGTTGAAATCAGATTTAGAGTATTTAAATGGGAGAAAGGTGTACTAAATTCCAGTGCTGGAATTAAAGGCAGTTTTCTAAAAGTATTTGCTCGACTGTTTCAAATAGGAAATCTTATCTATAATATTAATCAAAAGATCAGCTAAATTATCATACTTTTCATGGTAATTAACCTCATGCTTGACAAGATAAATAGATTTCTTGAACACTACCTAGGTATACGAGTGTATGAAGGATTACAAGCACACGTGGTAATTTGCTCTACCCAGGAAAGACCAAAAAAAGAACAAGAAGAAATAATAAATATTAGGCATCCACTGTGAATGGTATTTTAACAGGAGTTTCATGTGCAAGTTTACAGATTGTTAAGAAATACTGTCTCTGGGCTTCCCTGGTGGCGCGGTGGTTAAGAATCTGCCTGCCAATGCAGGGGACACGGGTTCGAGCCCTGGTCCGGGAAGATCCCACATGCCACAGAGCAGCTAAGCCTGTGAGCCACAACTACTGAGCCTGCGCTCTAGAGCCCGCGAGCCACAGCTACTAAGCCCATGCACCACAACTACTGAAGCCTGCACGCCTAGAGCCCAAGCTCCTCAACAAGAGAAGCCACCACGAGAAGCCCATCGACATAATTAGAGAAAGCCTGCGTGCAGCGACAAGACCCAACACAGCCAAAAATAAATAATTTTTAAAAAGACACTATATACCATTTTACATCTGTCAGTTTTGCAAATATTAAAGAATCAGACAATAAAATATGGAGCAATGGGCACTCTCATACTCTTACAGGAGCATAAACTAGTGCAACCATTTTGATAAGTAATTTGGCATTGTCTAGGAAAGTTGAAGACTCACATACCCTTACAACTCAGCAGTTCCTTCTCTAGGTGTATATCCTAGAGAAACTCTTAAACATGTGCACAAGAAGGTGTGCAAGATGTCTGTGTAGCATTGTTTATTATTTGTAACAGTAAAATAAACATTAGAATCTAATTATCCATCAACACAAGCAATAGAGAATATTCACACTATTACAATACCATGCAGAAATAAAAATAAGACCTCAATTTAAACACTCTTAAAAATAAAAAATTAATTAAGAGAAAAAGAAGTAAAAATAAATCATCTACAGCTATAACTATCAACATGGATGAATCTCACAATCATGTTGAGGGAGGAGGGAAGCAAACTGTTTATATTATGATTCCTTCATACAACTACTAACTCAGAGAATACTGCCTGCGTACCAGGCACTGTACACTGTGCACTTTGCATATAATGACTCATTTTATTCTCACAATAGCCCTATCAGGTAGATTCTATTTTTGATCTCTATTTCACGAATGAGGAAACAAGCACTGAAAAGTTAAGTAATTAGCCCAAATCACATGGTTAGTTAAGTGGCAGATTTGCCTGGCTCCAGAATTTGTGCTCTTAGTCCCCTCACATTACCTCTCAAAATTATGCAAAACTACACATGATAACATTTAGGGATATGTGTATAGAAATAGAAAGAAAAACAAGAGAATGATAAACATAGTTAAGGGCACTGTTACTTCTGAGGGAAAAGAAAGGGGGACATAATCAGGAAAGGTTCACATGGGGACTCCAAAAGTTTTAGTAGTGCTTAAGCTGAGTAGAAGATACACAAGTTTTCATTTCATTATGCTCTATAACCTACATATGGTACATATATTCTTTTGTATACATCAACTATTTTATAATTTTAATTAGGCGGAAAGCAAGTCACCTAAAATCCTTCTGAGGATAGAGACGGGGAGTGTAGAAATATAAATACATACACACCTATAATTATGAGATATCTAACAAGGGGTAAGAAAAACAAGTCACGGGACTTCTCTGATGGCGCACTGGTTAAGAATCCGCCTGCCAATGGAGGGGACACAGGTTCAAGTCCTGGTCCGGGAAGATCCCATATGCCGCAGAGCAACTAAGCCTATGCACCACAGCTACTGAGCCTGTGCTCTAGAGCCTGCGAGCCACAACTACTGAGCCCACGCGCCACAACTACTGAAGCCTGCATGCCTAGAGCCCATGCTCTGTAACAAGAGAAGCCACTACAATAAGAAGCCCACGCACTGCAACGAAGAGTAGCCCCCGCTCACCACAACTAGAGAAAGCCTGCGTGGAGCAACAAAGACCCAACGCACAGGAAGGAAAGAAAGAAAAGAAAGAAAGGAAAGGAAAGGAAAGAAAGAAAAAGAAAGAAAGAAAAACAAGTCACATTTAGTTATAATATTTAAGTCTCACTTTTACTAAAAAGAATAAAGTTACTGAAATTCAGTTTGTCCAGCCCAGTCGAAAATGAACCAGATGGAAATTCCCTGGCGGTCCAGTGGTTAGGACTCCATGCTTTCACAGCTGAGGGCTCAGGTTCCATCCCTGATCGGGCAACTAAGATCCTGCAAGCCACGTGGTGCGGCCAAATAAAATAAAATAAAATGAGGCAGAAGAAAAAGAAAAAAATAATTTAAAAAAGAAGTTTTTTTAAAAAGAGAAAATAAAACGAACCAGAGGCTTCTGCAGGGCCAATAGAGAGCTACAACTCTTAGAAAAATGAGGACTTTTCTCTCTAGAGTTTTTTTTCCTTCTAAATTATACTTGTTTGCTTTTCTTTGTTCTATTGACACAATTATACCTCTAGCTTTAGGCCCCTCTTGTATATAAATTATAAGGAAGATTGGACAAGACAATGCTTTAGAAAATTCACTATGAGAAAAAAAAACAACGCTAAATAGCACATACTTGATAAACACAGATATAGACAAGACACATACAGGAAACTTGACCTTGACACTTAAGATAGTTTCCTTTTAAGAAAGAAAAAGAAAAATCAAAGTTAGGGAAAATCGTAAAATTACTCTAATTGTTAAAACAGTATTAGTTGGTTTCAAATGTAAAAATATATAAACTAAAATATAAAACCATGGGTACCATTCTGAATAGCTGGGAAAAAAATAAACTCACAAATTTCCTTAGATTAGCTAAATTTATCTTTTCAGGACACTCTAATCTCACAGGGTTAAGTTCCAAAGATAGCTCTAAAAGCAAAACATCACATAAATTCAAAATAACATTGGGAATACTTTTTTTTTTTTGGCTGCCTTGGGTCTTTGTTGCTGTGCGTGGGCTTTCTCTAGTTGCGAGAGCGGGGGCTACTCTTTGTTGCAGTGCGCGGACTTCTCATTGTGGTGGCTTCTTTGTTGTGGAGCACAGGCTCTAGGCGCATGGGCTTCAGTAGTTGCAGCACACGGGCTCAGTAGTTGTGGCTCTTGGGCTCTAGAGCGCAGGCTCAGTAGTTGGGGCGCACAGGCTTAGTTGCTCCACGGCATGTGGGATCTTCCCAGACCAGGGCTCGAACCCGTGTTCCCTATTGGCAGGCGGATTCTTAACCACTGTGCCCCCAGGGAAGTCCCAACACTGGGAATACTTTAAATCATCCACAGAGTACCACAGTACACTCTCTTGCAATAAGTGCAACACACCCAAGGATTATTTGTAATATGGAACAGTTTGCTGTTTTCAACTGAACACAATTGAAGTAGCTTACTAATGTTTAGGAATTATGCTATGAGAAAAATATCTACCTAGCACTAGAACCACAGAGCATGCTCACAATATGGGAGGCACAAGAACACTGTACAGCAGAAACTCATTGAGAACAATAGAGAATCTAAATTTAATTATATTGGTTTTTTTTTTTTTTTTTTTTTTTTTTTTTTTTTTTTTTGCGTTATGTGGGCCTCTCACTGTCGTGGCCTCTCTCGTTGCGGAGCACAGGCTCCGGACATGCTGGCTCAGCGGCCATGGCTTATGGGCCTAGCCGCTCTGCGGCATGTGGGATCCTCCCGGACCAGGGCACGAACCCGTGTCCCCTGCATCGGCAGGCGGACTCTCAACCACTGCGCCACCAGGGAAGCCCAATTATATTGTTTTTAACTCTCACTTTTATTTTACTGTTCTCTGAACAAACACGGTTGAATGTGCATATATACAATTCCACTATATTCTTTTTTTTTTTTTTTTTTTTTTGTGGTACGCGGACCTCTCACTGTTGTGGACTCTCCCGTTGCAGAGCACAGGCTCCAGATGCGCAGGCTCAGCAGCCATGGCTCACGGGCCCAGCCGCTCCGCGGCATGTGGGATCTACCCGGACCGGGGCACGAACCCGTGTCCCCTGCATCGGCAGGCGGACTCTCAACCACTGCGCCACCAGGGAAGCCCTCCACTATATTCTTCATCACACTTCTACTCCAGAATTCTATAAGTTACAAGAAAAAAATTGCACTGACTGTCCATCTGCCAATAATAGTAATAATAATAATTTGTTCAGTCAATAAAAATGTAAGCTAAAAATGACATATATTAAATCACCATTTAAAGTATAATATTATACCATAAAGCATTTCGTTTTTGAATTTTCTTTCTTTGATTTCTACTTTTTCTTGTGATGTGAAACTTGCTTTCAAGATTTAGAGTGAAGGAAAGAAATCCTTTTATTTGATCAAGTTAAGTAAGTGAAAAAATGTAAGGAATCCTAGACTCTTACCATGGCCAAAGGACTTAGAGGTAGGTCATCTAGTCAATCACCTACTCAATCAGTGAATCCTAAGAGTTCTGGATTTAAAAAAAAAAAAAAAAAAAGAGTTCTGGATTTCATTAAATATTGGTCTAACTGGCATAGTCTGCCTAACAGGAAACAATTTATAATTTATTAAGTTGTATCACTAGCTCAGTGTTCCACTTAGGCACTAACCCAAATGAAAAGTAACAAAGTACAGATTCATCACCAACTGTGAAATAAATATGTCCAGTACTTAACCTATAGGACTAATAAAGTTCATTTTAAAAGTTCACACTCAGGGGGCCTTCCCTGGTGGCGCAGTGGTTGAGAGTCCGCCTGCCGATGCAGGGGACACGGGCTCGTGCCCCGGTCCGCGAGGATCCCACATGCCGCAGAGTGGCTGGGCCCGTGAGCCATGGACGCTGAGCCTGCGCGTCCGGAGCGTGTTCTCTGCAACGGGAGAGGCCACAACAGTGAAAGGCCCGTGTACCGCAAAAAACCCAAAAAAAACAACAACAACAAATTGAGTCTGGGCTGCCCTAAAGATTGGTATTTGAGAAAAGATTACTGTCACAGTATGAATGTTGAAGCTCTCTAGGCACATTCTACTCCTCAGCCCTGATTACCATTCAGACCACGTGTTCTCGACCAGGGCATCTGCATAGGCTCTTCAGATTTAGCAATGCCCTAAGATTATGTACAAATCTGAATGCACATGTATCTGTGCACTTTCTGGGGCCAGATTCTTCAACTTTCTTTGGTATCTCAAAGGATTCTGTAACTACCAAAAATTTAAGAACCACTGATTTAAACAGTATTCCATGATCCTTATCTATTATCTGACTTTAATTTCAGATTTCTGCTTTACGAATTTTCATATTGTCCACAAAATTCTCCCTTTTGTTTTGATACACGGCTTCTTTACTCACTCCTTAAAAACAGTGGAAAACTAGAGCTTCATAAAATGAGGAAAGACCCTGTCTACTTAAAACTTCAGTCAGGGACTTTCCTGGTGGTCCAGTGGATAAGACTCCGCACTCCCAATGCAGAGGGCCCGGGTTCAATCTCTGGTCAGGGAACTAGATCCTGCATGAACGCCACAACTAAGAGTTCGCATGCCACAGCAAAGATACCGCATGCTGCCACTAAGACCTGGAGCAGCCAAAATAGATAAATTAAAAGATAAAAATAAAATTGCAGTCAAAGTTGGTTTCAAAAGCTGAACCTATATATATTTAAGAAACATTTAAAAAAGAAAGCTATCTCTTCTGAGAGTTTTTCTTTCAGTTACACAACCAATTTTATCTTTTAGTTGATCACTTGCCTTTCAACTGAGAAAACAATTGGTGAACTGAATTTGCAGTTCAGCTATTCTTACCCTTATCTTTTAAGGCATGTTGAGACTTAACAGATAAAAATACATATGACCATCACCCCTAATCCCACAAAACACATATACAGAGACTGACTTCCTAAGATGCTGTTCCTTCAAGAATTAAACCTTTACTTATAGAACAAAATTGTTTTGCTCTGATATAGCAAGGACTGATTTAGCAAGGAACATCTTGATGAAAAAGGGCAGAACTGCTGAGAATGCTAGCCTACTTTTCAACTGACTTTCCTCCTCTAAGCATCTGTCAAGTGTGGGATAAGAAAAAGGTGCTGCAATCTGGAGAGGCAGACTAGAATAAAAATATATTTGGTTCCAAGAATTTTTTAAAAAGACAGAAATGCCACAGGAAAAATGATAGACATAAGAAGGTTGAAAAGAACTCTGCTCTCCTTTACTGACAAATAACTTCGCAAATTATCTACACATATCATCTCTTCAATTCTTTAACCCTCTCCAATCTGACTCCTTCCTTTCCCTCACAACCCTCTCCCTTCATCCAAGACATCAACAAAAGACTTGTAAATATATCTTAAATCCGTCCACTGCTCTTCACCTCTACCATCAGAACCATAGTCCAAGATTACTTCATATCCTACCTGAACCACCATCAACTAGTATTCATTTCTATTTCCTCTGCTGTCCCCTTCTGATCAACTACGTACAAAGTAGCCAGCGTAATCTTTAAAAATGGATCATGGCACTGAGTAATAGTTCCATGGCTTCCCACTGCATCTTCAAATTAAATCCAAACTCTCAGCATTCAGAGAGTCAGTATGGCACAATTACTCACAATGCTCAAGAAGTGCTTGGAACAGTGGCCAGCACTTCACTAATGCACAGCAGATGTTAGCGTATTAAGGTATAGCCCCTGCCTGCTCTCCTACCTCGAGGTGGCACTTTCCTCAACTAACTAGTATTCTTTCAGTTAACTGCAAGCTCTTTCCCACTTTGGGCCTACTGTTTCCCACTGTCTAAAATGCTTTTGTCTTTGGGACCTCCCTGGTGGTCCAGGGGTTAAGACTCTGTGCTCCCAACCCAGGGGGCCCGGGTTCGATCCGAGGGGTAAGGACACTAGATCCCGCATGCCACCAACGAAGACCCAGCACAGACAAATAAATAAATAAATATTTAAAAAACCAAAAAAACCCAAAAAAACTTATGTCTTCCACTCATACTTCAAGTCTCAACCTAAATGTCACTTCATTGATGAGGCCTTCTTTTCCTCTCTTTCTAAATACAATCCCCTATAATTATTTTTTTAACATCTTTATTGGAGTATAATTGCTTTACAATGGTGTGTTAGTATCTGCTTTATAACAAAGTGAATCACTTATACATATACATACGTCCCCATATCTCTTCTCTCTTGCGTCTCTCTCCCTCTCACCCTTCCGACTCCACCCCTCTAGGTGGTCACAAAGCACCGATGTGATCTCCCTGTGTTATGTGGCTGCTTGCCACTAGCTATCGATTTTACATTTGGTAGTGTATATATGTCCATGCCACTCTCCCACTTTGTCCCAGCTTACCCTTCTACCTCCCTGTATTCTCAAGTCCATTCTCTAGTAGGTCTGCGTCTTTATTCCTGTCTTGCCCCAAGGTTCTTCATAACCATTTTCTGTTTTTTTAGATTCCATATATGTGTGTTAGCATACGGTATTTGTTTTTCTCTTTCTGACTTACTTCACTGTGTATGACAGACTCTAGGTCCATTCACCTTACTACAAAGGACTCAATTTCATTTCTTCTTATGGCTGAGTAATATTCCATTGTATATATGTGCCAAATCTTCTTTACCCATTCATCTGTTGATGGACACTGAGGTTGCTTCCATGTGCTGTCTATTGTAAATAGAGCTGCAGTGAACATTATGGTACATGACTCTTTTGGTTTTTTTTTTTTGCGGTACGCAGGCCTCTCATTGTTGTGGCCTCTCCCGTCGTGGAAAACAGGCTCCGGACGTGCAGGCTCAACGGCCATGGCTCACAGGCCTAGCCGCTCCGCAGCATGTGGGATCCTCCCGGACAGGGGCACGAACCCGTGTCCCCTGCATCGGCAGGCGGACTCTCAACCACTGCACCACCAGGGAAGCCCGCATTGTAGTTTTGATTTGCATTTCTCTAATGATGAATGATGCTGAGCATTCTTTCGTGTGTTTGTTGGCAATCCGTATATCTTCTTTAAGAAATGTCTATTTAGGTCTTCTGCCCATTTTTGGATTGGGCTGTTTGTTTTTTTGATATTGAGCTGCATGAGCTGCTTGTAAATTTTGGAGATTAATTCTTTGTCAGTTGCTTCATTTGCAAACATTTTCTCCCATTCTGAGGGTTGTCTTTTCGTCTTGTTTATGGTTTCCTTTGCTGTGCAAAAGCTTTTAAGTTTCATTAGGTCCCATTTGTTTTTATTTCCATTTCTCTAGGAGGTGGGTTCAAAAGGATCTTGCTGTGATTTATGCCATAGAGTGTTCTGCCTATGTTTTCCTCTAAGAGTTTGATAGTGTCTGGCCTTATATTTAGGTCTTTAATCCATTCTGAGTTTTATTTTTGTGCATGGTGTTAGGGAGTGTTCTAATTTCATTCCTTTATACGTAGCTGTCCAGTTTTCCCAGCACCACTTATTCGAAAGGCTGTCTTTTCTCCACTGTATATTCTTGCCTCCTTTATCAAAGATAAGGTGATCATATGTGTGTGGGTTTATCTCTGGGCTTTCTATCCTGTTCCATTGATCTAGATTTCTGTTTTTGTGCCAGTACCATACTGTCTTGATTACTGTAGCTTTGTAGTATAGTCTGAAGTCAGGGAGCCTGATTCCTCCAGCTCCGTTTTTCTTTCTCAAGATTGCTTTGGCTATTTGGGGTCTTTTGTGTTTCCATACAAATTGTGAAATTTTTTGTTCTAGTTCTGTGAAAAATGCCATTGGTAGTTTGATAGGGATTGCATTGAATCTGTAGATTGCTTTCGGTAGTATAGTCATTTTCACAATGTTCATTCTTCCAATCCAAGAACATGGTATATCTCTCCATCTATTTGTATCATCTTTAATTTCTTTTATCAGTGTCTTATAATTTTCTGCATACAGGTCTTTTGTCTCCTTAAGTAGGTTTATTCTTAGGTATTTTATATTTTTTGTTGCAATGGTAAATGGGAGTGTTTTCTTAATTTCTGTTTCAGATTTTTCATCATTAGTGTATAGGAATGCAAGAGGTTTCTGTGCATTAGTTTTGTAACCTGCTACTTTACCAAATTCATTGATTAGCTCATCTTTAGGATTTTTTATGTATAGTATCATGTCATCTGCAAACAGTGACAGCTTTACTTCTTCTCTTCCAATTTGGATTCCTTTTATTTCTTTTTCTTCTCTGATTGCTGTGGCTAAAACTTCCAAAACTATGTTGAATAACAGTGGTGAGGATGGGCAACCTTGTCTTGTTCCTGATCTTAGTGGAAATGGTTTCAGCTTTTCACCACTGAGGACAATGTTGGCTGTGGGTTTGTCATATATGGCCTTTATTATGTTGAGGTAAGTTCCCTATATGCCTACTTTCTGGAGAGTGTTTATCATAAATGGGTGTTGAATTTTGTCAAAAGCTTTCTCTGCATCTATTGAGATGATCATATGGTTTTTCTCCTTCAATTTGTTAATATGGTGTATCACATTGATTGATTTGCATATATTGAAGAATCCTTGCATTCCTGGGATAAACCCCACTTGATCATGGTGTATGATCCTTTTAATGTGCTGTTGGATTCTGTTTGCTAGTATTTTGTTGAGTAATTTTGCATCTATGTTCATCACTGATATTGGCCTGTAGCTTTCTTTCTTTGTGACATCTTTGTCTGGTTTTGGTATCAGGGTGATGGTGGCCTCGTAGAATGAGTTTGGGGGTGTTCCTCCCTCTGCTATATTTTGGAAGAGTTTGAGAAGGATAGGTGTTAGCTCTTCTCTAAATGTTTGATAGAATTTGCCCATGAAGACATCTGGTCCTGGGCTTTTGTTTGTTGAAAGAATTTTTTTTTTTTTTTGCGGTACGTGGGCCTCTCACTGTTGTGGCTTCTCCCGTTGTGGAGCACAGGCTCCAGACGTGCAGGCTCAGTGGCCATGGCTCACGGGCCTAGCCGCTCCGCGACATGTGGAATCTTCCCGGACCAGGGCACGAACCCGTGTCTCCTGCATTGGCAGGCGGACTCTCAACCACTGCGCCACCAGGGAAGCCCTGCTGAAAGATTTTTAATCACAGTCCTAATTTCAGTGCTTGTGATTGGTCTGTTTATATTTGCTACTTCTTCCTGGTTCAGTCTCGTAAGGTGGTGCATTTCTAAGAATTATTCCATTTCTTCCAGGTTGTCCATTTTATTGGCATAGATTTGTTTGTAGTAGTCTCTTAGGATACTTTGTATTTCTGTGGTGTACGTTGTAACTTCTTCATTTCTAATTTTATTGATTTGAGTCCTTTCCCTCTTTTCCATAATGAGTCTGGCTAATGGTTTATCAATTTTGTTTATCTTCTCAAAGAACCAGGCTTTAGTTTTATTGATCTTTGCTATAGTTTCCTTCATTTCTTTTTCATTTATTTCTGATCTGATCTTTATGACTTCTTTCCGTCTGATAACTCTGGGGTTTTTTTGTTCTTCTTTCTCTAATTGCTTTAGATGTAAGCTTAGGTTGTTTATTTGAGATGTTTCTTGTTTCTTAAGGTAGGATTGTATTGCTATAAACATCCCTCTTAGAACTGCTTTTGCTGCATCCCATAGGCTCTGGGTCATCATGTTTTTTTTTTTTTTTTTTTTTTTTTTTCATTTTTTTTTTTTTTTTTTTTTTTTCATCATGTTTTCATTGTCATTTGTTTCTAGGTATTTTTTGATCTCCTCTTTGATTTCTTCAGTGATCTCTTGGTTATTAAGTAGTGTATTGTTTAGCCTCCATGTGTTTGTATTTTTTACAGATTTTTTCCTGTAATTGATATCTAGTCTCATAGCATTGTGGTTGGAAAAGATACTTGGTACAATTTCAATTTTCTTAAATTTACCAAGGTTTGGTTTGTGACCCAAGATATGATCTATTCTGGAGAATGTTCCATGAGCATTTGAGAAGAATGTGTATTCTGTTGTTTTTAGATGGAATGTCCTGTAAATATCAATTAAGTCCATCTTGTTTAATGTATCATTTAAAGCTTGTGTTTCCTTATTTATTTTCATTTTGCAGTATCTGTCCATTGGTGAAAGTGGGGTGTTAAGTCCCCTACTATGATTGTGTTACTGTCGATTTCCCCTTTTATGGCTGTTAGTATTTGCCTTATGTATTGAGGTGCTCCCATCTTGGGTGCATAAATATTTACAACTGTTATATCTTCTTCTTGGATTGATCCCTTGA
Organism: Grampus griseus; assembly: GCF_964374135.1. NCBI lineage: Eukaryota > Metazoa > Chordata > Mammalia > Artiodactyla > Delphinidae > Grampus > Grampus griseus. Next base: position 29,061,348 of record NC_139018.1, on the reverse strand, counting down.
TCATTATGTAGTGTCCTTCTTTGTCTCTTGTAACAGTCTTTGTTTTAAAGTCTATTTTGTCTGATATGAGAATTGCTACTCCAGCTTTCTTTTCATTTCCATTTGCATGGAATATCTTTTTTCATCCCCTCACTTTCAGTCTGTATGTGTCCCTAGGTCTGAGGTGGGTCTCTCGTAGACAGCTTAAATACAGGTCTTGCTTTTGTATCCATTCAGCCAGTCTATGTCCTTTGGTTGGAGCATTTAATCCATTTACATTTAAGGTAATTATCAATATGTATGTTCCTATTACCATTTTCTTAATTGTTTTGGGTTTGTTATTGTAGGTCTTTTCCTTCTCTTGTGTTTCCTGCCTAGAGAAGTTCCTTTAGCATTTGTTGTAAAGCTTGTTTGGTGGTGCTGAATTCTCTTAGCTTTTGCTTGTCTGTAAAGGTTTTAATTTCTCTGTCAAATCTGAATGAGATCCTTGCTGGATACAGTAATCTTGGTTGTAGGTTTTTCCCCTTCATCACTTTCAATATGTCTTGCTACTCCCTTCTAGCTTGCAAAGTTTCTGCTGAAAGATCAGCTGTTAACCTTATGGGGATTCCCTTGTGTGTTATTTGTTGTTTTTCCCTTGCTGCTTTTAATATGTTTTCCTTGTATGTAATTTTTGATAGTTTGATTAATATGGGTCTTAGTATGTTTCTCCTTGGATTTACCCTGTATGGGACTCTCTGTGCTTCCTGGACTTGATTAACTATTTCCTTTCCCATATTAAGGAAGTTTCTGACTATAATCTCTTCAAATATTTTCTCAGTCCCTTTCTTTTTCTCTTCTTCTTCTGGGACCCCTATAATTCGAATGCTGGTGCGTTTAATGTTGTCCCAGAGGTCTCTGAGACTGTCCTCAGTTCTTTTCATCCTTTTTCCTTATTCTGCTCTGCAGTAGTTATTTCCACTATTTTATCTTCCAGGTCACTTATCCATTCTTCTGTCTCAGTTATTCTGCTATTGATCCCTTCTAGAGAATTTTTAATTTCATTTATTGTGTTGTTCATGATTGTTTGTTTGCTCTTTAGTTCTTCTAGGTCCTTCTTAAACGTTTCTTGTATTTTCTCCATTCTATTTTCAAGATTTTGGATCATCTTTACTAACATTATTCTGAATTCTTTTTCAGGTAGACTGCCTATTTCCTCTTCATTTGTTAGGTCTGGTGGGGTTTTGCCTTGTTCCTTCATCTGCTGTGTGTTTCTCTGTCTTCTCATTTTGCTTATCTTACTGTGTTTGGGGTCTCCTTTTCGCAGGCTGCAGATTCATAGTTCCCATTGTTTTTGTTGTCTGCCCCCAGTGGCTAAGGTTGGTTCAGCGAGTTGTGTAGGCTTGTTGGTGGAGGGGACTAGTGCCTGTGTTCTGGTGGATGAGGCTGGATCTTGTCTTTCTGGTGGGCAGGTCCATGTCTGGTGGTGTGTTTTGGGGTGTCTGTGGCCTTATTATGATTTTAGGCAGCCTCTCTACTAATGGATGGGGTTGTGTTCCTGTCTTGCTAGTTGTTTGGCATAGGGTGTCCAGCACTGTAGCTTGCTGGCCGTTGAGTGAAGCTGGGTGCTGGTGTTGAGATGGAGATCTCTGGGAGATTTTCGCCGTTTGATATTACGTGGAGCTGGGAGGTCTCTTGTGGACCAGTGCTGCTCCTGAGGCTGCTGGGAGAAATTTCCATTTCTCTTCTTTGTTCACACAGCTTCTGGGGTTCAGCTTTGGATTTGGACCTGCCTCTGCGTGTAGGTCACCTGAGCCCGTCTGTTCTTCGCTCAGACAGGACGAGGTTAAAGAAGCAGCTGATTAGGGGGCTCTGGCTCACTCAGGCCAGGGGGAGGGAGGGGTACGGAGTGCAGGGTTCGCCTACAGTGGCAGAGCCCAGCGTGACGTTGCACAAGCCTGAGGTGTGCCGTGTGTTCTCCTGGGGAAGTTGTCCCTGTATCACGGGACTCTGGCAGTGGTGGGCTGCACAGGCTTCCGGGAGGGGAGGTGTGGATAGTGACCTGTGCTTGCACACAGGCTTCTCGGTGGCTGCAGCAGCAGCCTTAGCGTCTCATGCCTGTCTCTGGGGTCCACGCTGATAGCCGCAGCTCACACCCATCTCTGGAGCTCCTTTAAGCAGCGCTCTTAATTCCCTCTCCTCGTGCACTAGGAAACAAAGAGGCAAGAAAAAGTCTCTTGCCTCTTCGGCAGCTCCAGACTTTTTCCCGGACTCCCTCCTGGCTAGCTGTGGCACACTAGCCCCTTCAGGCTGTGTTCACGCAGCTAACCCCAGTCCTCTCCCTGGGATCCCACGGAAGCCCGAGCCTCAGCTCCCAGCCCCCGCCCGCCCCAGTGGGTGAGCAGACAAGCCTCTTGGGCTGGTGAGTGTTGGTGGGCACCGATCCTCTGCGCAGGAATCTCTCCACTTCGTCCTCCGCACCCCTGTTGCTGTGCTCTCCTCTGTGCCTCTGAAGCTTTCCCCCTCCGCCACCCGCAGTCTCCGCCCGCAAAGGGGTTTCCTACTATGTGGAAACCTTTCCTCCTTCACAGCTCCCTCCCACTGGTGCAGGTCCTGTCTCTATTCTTTTGTCTCTGTTTTTTCTTTTTTCTTTTGCCCTACCCAGGTACATGGGGAGTTTCTTGCCTTTTGGGAGGTCTGAGGTCTTCTGCCAGGGTTCAGTAGGTGTTCTGTAGGAGTTGTTCCACATGTAGATGTATTTCTGATGTATTTGTGGGGAGGAAGGTGATCTCCACATCTTACTCTTCTCCCATCTTGAAGCTCCTTCCTCCCCTGTAATTCTTTACTGTTACTACTCTTTTCATTTCCTTCACAGTGCTTTGTATTTTTTAATTACTGGGTTTCTTTTGTTTATTTTGTTTTTTGGGGCCATGCCACACGGCATGTGGGATATCTTAGTTCCCCAACCAGGGACTAAACCTGTGCCCCCTGCAGTTGAAGTGCAGAGTCCTAACCACTGGACGACCAGGGAATTCCCTTTACTTACTTTTTTTGTTTCATTGGTTAAACTCTTTCTTGAACATCATCAGATGACTAAACATCCATCTAATAAATTCTCTAACTTGCTTGATGTAGGAAACACTGGATTATGTTGTTTATATTCAAAATAATCTTAACTAATGTAGGTATTAATCTCCTCTCACCAAGAAGCTAAAAAACTGGTCACTAATATAAATGTGTCACAGTCTGTGCTATGATTCATTATACCTACACACTTCCATTAATTGTTAATTAAATACAACCCTGTGTCCAACAAAGTACTGTGCTAAGTGCTGGAAGAAGAGGAGTCAGGATGAGAAAATAAGGATTATTTCCTCCATTAAGATCTTGAATAATATAAGCATAGGATGGGAGAGACCAAAAAATAGGGCATTTCAAGTAGAAGATGGAGTAGGATAAAGAGTCATAGCATGTATGTAAAAATGTATATTTCATCAAAGCTAAGATACAGTCAGTTGCAAGATATATCATTATTTTACGTTCCAAAAGAGAAAAAAATGCTGCCAAAATTAATTGTTAATTAATAATTGTTCATTAATTGTGAAATATCATCAATAGTAAGATGCATCTCAATATGAGAGATACATCCCAGTTCAGATATGTTCAAGTGTAAAGAAAAAGGAAGAGGAGAAGGGAGAAGAAGAGAAGGAAAAGAATGGGGAGGAGGAGAAGAAAGAAAAAGAAAATGACTATTCTATGGTTAACACAAAATCAATCTTTTTGAGACTTCCTCAAAACATCTCAATGATACGGAATATTAGTTATTTACTAAAGTTTGCTATCAGGAAGGGGACAAAAAGCCACTGAAAGGAATGGTCACAGAGCAACTCTTCCTTTCTTAGTGTTTCCATTTGCCTTGTATATCTTCACCTATCCCTTTTATTTTTCTATATCACCTTGTGTCTCTTGTATACAGCATAGTTGAGTCCTGCTTTGTAATACAAATTGAAAATCTTGTTTCTTTTTAAAGGTGAGTTAAATATAACAAAAAGATAAATCTTTTTTTCAAGATTTTTTTGATGTGGATCATTTTTTTAAAGTTTTTATTGAATTTGTTACAACATTGCTTCTGTTTTGTTTTGGTTTTTTGGCCACGAGGCATGTGGGATCCCAGCTCCCCAACCAGGGATCGAACCCTCTCCCCCTGCATTGGAAGGTGAAGTCGTTACTGGACTGCCAGGGAAGTCCCAGGATAAATCTTTTAAAATCCACATACTTCAAAATTCCAATTGACTTGTGGGTCCTGGGTCATGGCTTAAGGAGGCAAGCATAACTGAAAATCACAACAGCAAATTAAAAATCTTAAAAATGTGTAGTTAATAATAGTGAAAATACTCTATTTCAAACCTCATGAGCCACTTACAAATGTATAGCTCTAAATGCTTATATTGGAAAATAAGGCTAATAACTGGTGAGCTAAACATCTATCTGAAGGAATCAGAAAAAGAATAAAGAAAACCCAAGGAAATTAGAACAAAAGACCACCTCCAGTAACATATTAGGCTAGATTATTCACCCAATTCTCTCACTGAAAACAACTAAAAGTGATGGATAAAATTTTATTTCAAAAAATATTAAAAGTATCGAGGAGCTCAAAAGATGGTAAAGGAATAACCAGACCAAAATCTATAAGAAAGAGATAAGTGGCTTAATAAAACTGTCTTTGTCCTATAGACATCTGCCTAACTCACAATGTTGAGCTTCAGATTTGATGATCTCCTGGCAAAGAACAGAAGTCAAAGTTCAAGACCCACCCAACATGGAAAATCTAACAGAAGACCCTTTCTTCATAAAGCTGGGACACACACACACACACACACACACACACACACACACATCCCCCACCAAAAGTTTCATCCTCAGGAAACAAGTGAACCAGAAGTAAACCTAGTCCACCCATTGCCACATAGGATCCCCAAAGGACTACAAGGAAATTTGTCTTCCTGTGGCAAAAGAGAACAAGGATTCCTAAGAGATTGTGAAGACAAGCAAGCCCACGCACATAATTGTAACCCAAATTCAATTCCTTTGGGTGGTCCAGAACCTCAAAGGATGAATCTAGTCACCAAACTGTAGTACCTGAGGCATCTGGAAAAAAAAAAAAAACAGACGTAAATCCTCTTGAAGCAATGCATTTCCTTCTTAGGCCTCAAAGAACACCCACAAATATTTTTTCCAAGGAAACTAAGCAGTTCACAATCAAAATCTCACATAGGATAAATAAAAGAAATCGATAACTAGACACAACATATGAAACTTCAGAAAATCAAAAATCACAGAGCTCAAAAGCAGTCCGAGGTAAAAACAATTCGCTTAAGTGAAGAACTATTTGGCAGCTGATTTATCAATAGCAGCAATGGAATCCAGAAGACAGTGGAATTATTTCTTCCGATGACTGTGAAAATAACTACCACCCCAGGATTTTATACCTAAAGAAGGTAATAAAGACTTTCAGACAAAATAACTGAGTTTACTATAGAAAATCTCATTAAAGAGAATTCTAAAGAGAAAATTTTCTGAAAGATAGTATGCACATGGAAAAATCTGAAATCTCTAGAGGAATCAAGAGCACACCAAGCTGGAACTGACATCAAATTTCAGAGACTCATTTTCACTATTTTCTGCCATGTAGACTGAAGAGTAGAAAAGCCAATTGATAGCAAGACAGAAAGAAATAGACTTAAAGGAAAGAGAAAGAAGTAAGGTCCTAGTACCATTGTAAGCCCTGGTTCCAGCTGTTCTTAATCCCTAATGAAAGCCTGTCCTTGGGAACTGGGAGACACCCCACTGTCCTTATGTTAGACCCTGCATTTCCCTTAAAAATGAAGAAGGAAGAAAGGTCAGAAATTAATGAAATTGGAAACATACAATAGAGAAAATCAAAGTCAAGCACTGTTTTTCTGATGAGGCTAAGAAAATACATAAAATCTCTAGCAAGACTGATGAAGGAAAAAATGGAAGGCACAAAAAATATGAGGAATAAAAAAGACAGAGATAAATACTTACACAACAGAAATTTAAAACAAAAAGAATGCTTTAAACAACTTTATGCCAAATACTTTAAAAACGTAGACAAAGTGGATGGATTCTTAAAAAAAAGAGAAAAACTTTCTAAAACCTGGCTAAACTAGAAACAGAAATCCTAGATAAAACCATTTAGAAAACCAAATACATATCTCCCCCTCAAAACACTAAGCTCACACCTCTCCTCCCAAAACACTAAGCCCAGAGAGTCAAACAGAAATTCAACCAAACTTTCAAAAAATAGATCAATCCAGTCTTTTCTTTTTTCTTTTATTTATATTATTTTTGGCTGCGTTGGGTCTTCATTGTTGCAAGCAGGCTTTTCTCTAGTTGCGGGGAGCAGGGGCTACTCCTTGTTGCGGTGCGCGGACTTCTCATTGCAGTGGCTTCTCGTTGCGGAGCGTGGGCTCTACGCACGCAGGCTTCAGTAATTGTGGCTTGTGGGCTCTAGAGCACAGGCTCAGTAGCTGTGGCACACGGGCTTAGTTGCTCCGCGGCATGTGGGATCTTCCCGGACCAGGGCCCAAACCTGTGTCCCCTGCATTGGCAGGCGGACTCTTAAACCACTACGCCACAAGGGAAGCCCTACCATTCGAGTCTTATACAAATCCTTCTGGGAGGTGGGGATGGGGGGGTTAGTTCCCACCTCATTCTTTAAGGTTGGCATAATCTAGATACCAAATCAAATAAGGGCAATACTATAAGAAATAAAAATTATGGACCAATTTCATCTGTGAACATACATACAACAATTCTAAATGGAATATTAATAAGTTAAATTCAACTACACTTTTTTTTTTTGGCCACTCCATATGGCATGTGGGATCTTAGTTCCCTGACCAGGGATCGAACCTGCACCCCCTGCAGTGGAAGTGTTAAGTGTCAACCACTGGACCACCAGGGAAGTCCCTCAACTACATGTTATTTAAAAAGACCATCATGATTAAGTTGGGTTCATCCCAGCAATGGAAAGGTGATTCAACATTAGAAACTTGATAAATGTCATTCATCATATTAACAGAATGAGGACAACCACATGACCATCTCACAAATGTAGGGAAAGCATCTGATAAAATTCAATACTCAAAAAAAAAAAAATTCAATACTCATTCTTCACATACATACAAAATCTTAGCCAAATAGCAACAGAAATGCCTTTAACCTACAGAGTATCTAACAAAACTCTATAGCAAAGATTATTCTTAATGGTAAAACATAAGGAGCACTTCCTTTTAAAAACTAAGTGCAATATAAGAATGCCCACTGCTGGGACTTCCCTGGTGGTCCACTGGCAAAGAATCTGCCTTACAATGCAGGGGATGCTGGTTCAATCACTGGTCAGGGAACTAAGATCCCACATGCCGCGTGGCAACTAAGCCCACGCGCCGCAACTAGACCCCACATGCTGCCAACTACAGAGCCCATGCGCTCTGGAACCCGTGCACCACAACTACAGAGGTCACGTGCCCTGGAGCCTGCGCACCACAACTAGAGAAGAGAAAACTCGCATGCCACAACTAGAGAGAAGCCCGCACACCACAACAAAGGGCCTGTATGCCGCAACTAAGACCCGACACGGCCAAAAATAAATTAAATAAATAATTAAAAATTAATTTTTAAAAAAAAACCAAAACCCAAAAACAAATGCCCACTGTTAACACTTGTATTGAATACTGTAGTCAAAGTCCTAACTAGCATAGTAAGGCAAGAAAAAGAAACAGTGTAAGCACTGGAAAGGAAGACACAATTACAATCATCATACTTTAGTAACTAGGTACTAAACATAGATCTATATACCAAAAAAGCTTATCAGCAAACAAAATGGAAAAAAAGAGGAAAAACGTACTATTTACAATAGTAACAACAAATAAAGTATCTAATAATTAAATTTAAGAGATTTGAGAGACCTTTACAGAGAAAAAGAAACTTTACTGAAAAATATTTTAAAATATCTAAATAGCTAGAAAGATATACTATGTTCAAAGAAAGGAAGGCTCAATATCATAAAATAAAGAGAATAAAGTAAATGCATGTGTAGATTAAAGCTTCTGGAATCTTGGGCTCATATACAAGCAAGTCCCATTTTTAATAACAGCTTATGAATTTTTACGTAACTTGACTCAAATTACTCACTTTGATGGATATTTTTGCAATTGGTATGAACTTATTAAGCACTAATTATATATACTTTTTAACTAATTGTAGCAAGAGTTGATATCACACTTCAGAATTCTGACAGCTGCAAGGAACAAGTATGAGTGAGGAGCATATGATCGGTACATGGCCGAGTTCTAGTTGAATGTGCTGTGGTCCCACTGATTCAAAGGTCATTCAGTGTGCACAATCACCACAATGTAAGTTCTAATAACCACTCCTGCAAGTGATGAAATGTTGCCAACATTTTACATAACACGTAAAGTTTTCATTCTTGATAATTATCTGTGAACATTGCCAAAACACCATCTCCTTAAAAGTCACCTAAAAATGTAAACATTTATTTTGAATACAAATTCCTCTTACAAGAGGAAAACAGACAAAACACATTCATCATACAATGATCATATTGAGCTCAAAGGGTACCTCTAGTGGACCTATGTGTGGTGCTTACACATACAATACCCTTTGTACATGTGAGACCGATAAGCAGTTGCCCAGTCTGCTTTTATAACAGATCTGAACTTGATCAAATGAATGATTTTCTTTAGGTCTAACTTATTCAATTTTAATTTTGGTTTACATAGATTTCATGAGCTGCTTAAACTTTGCTTTATCCAAATTTCCTAATAGAGTATTAAAAATAATGATCATCTGTTTTACTGGTTGTTAGGAGATGATAATACTAATAGTTAATACTTATTGAATGCTTAGTGTGTGGAAGGCACTGTTTTAAGTGCTTTGTATACAGTAAATCATTTAATCTTCACAATAACCCTCATCAGGTGGATAATATTACTATCACCATTTTACAGATAGGAAAACTGAGGTACAGAAAAGTTAAGTAACTTTCCCAACGTCACACAAGTAAGTGGAGACGCTTAGTGATTCATACCCAGGTAGCTGTCTCCAGAGCCCAGACCCTCAATTACTATATTATATTTCTTTTCACGATATTTAAAAGATACACAAAATTACTATGGATGAAAAAACTCACCATTAAAAAAATTATCAATAAGAGTTAAACAACAGTTAAGCAATATTAATATCAATACAACTTATCATAGGTTGACACTTCACAGCTATTTCAAAGTTTCATGGCCATGATTAAGAGTTTTGAAGTTGGACAGACCTGGCTCTGAATCTTGACTGTGCCCTTTACAAGCTGTGTGACTTTGGACAAGTTTCGTAACTTCACCAAGCCTCAGTTTCCTCATCTGTAAAATGAGAATAATAAACATCTCACAAAACTGTTGTTAGTAACATAATTATTGCTACATTACATTGATATGTAAATCCAAACAAAACAACAGATACACAAAATAGAGGAGGTTCACAATTTCCCCCAGAAATCAGGGCTTTATTATAAATAATGAAGATGACCACTCCAAGTCACCACAGCAACTATAAGACTCCCATACAAACAGAACCATAATACCCTCTAACTCATAATAAATAATTCCCCTGGATAAAAGTCAAATGCCTAGAGGTAAATTACTGAATCTCTGAAATATAAAATACCATATATACATAGAGAAAGAGACAAATAGATAAGACGTTGTTTGTTGATAACAACTCCCACGAATCCCATTCCACGCATACACTTTCTAAGACTAGTAGTATTCAAGGGGCCCAAAAGAGGAAGAGCGGTGTCAAGAAGGAGTGATTCCTGGCACTGGTGGGAAGAAATTTTTTTAAGAGAAAAACATAAAGAAATAAACATGTCATCAAAGTAGGGTACAACTATCGTTACCACCAAAGAATGATTGTGTCCCTTTACACCTGGCATTTTACACTAGTCAAAACAAGTAAAACTGTCACTACTGCTGTCTTTAGAACCTCAATAAAATAATTTTACAATGAATAATGAGATTTCTATCAATACCTGCATTTACCAATAATACATCCATCTGTGATAAGGTTAGGTGTTTCTTTGACGGGGGTGATTTTAGCAATACAATACAATGATCATTTTAAAAAAGGAAAACTAGGAATTATATTATACAAAAATCCTATAGGATAATTTTGTTAAACAGCTCATCAATACTATCATCAGGGCTTCCCTGGTGGTGCAGTCGTTAAGAATCCGCCTGCCAATGCAGGGGACACAGGTTCAATCCCTGGTCCAGGAAGATCCCAGATGCCACAGAGCAACTAAGCCTGTGTGCCACAACTACTGAGCCTGTGCTCTAGAGCCTGCAAGCCACAACTACTGAAGCCTGCACACCTAGAGCCCGTGCTCCACCACAAGAGAAGCCACCACAGTGAGAAGCCCGCGTGCAGCAACAAAGACAAATGCGGCCAAAAATAAATATATTTTGAAAAAAAATACTATCATTGGGCTTCCCTGGTGGCGCAGTGGTTGAGAGTCCGCCTGCCAATGCAGGGGACACGGGTTCGTGCCCCGGTCCGGGAAGATCCCACATGCCGCGGAGCAGCTGGGCCCGTGGGCCATGGCCGCTGAGCCTGTGCGCCCGGAGCCTGTGCTCCACAACTGGGGGAGGGGACCACAACAGTGAGAGGCCCGCGTACCACAAAAAAAAAAAAAAAAAAAATTACTATCATCAAGGTGAGTTTTTATGAAGGTTACTAGTCTAAAATATGAATTATATTAATTAAAATAACGTATTACATTAAAATAATTATTAAAATGACTGTGTGTTCATTGTAGCTCAAAGATTTAATAAGGAAATAACTTCCATCCCCCAAAATATCCCCTTTTAACAAATAATTGCAAAAATGGCCTTCAATTTTTCTTCTTTTTTTTTTTTTGCGATACGTGGGCCTCTCACTGTTGTGGCCTCTCCCGTTGTGGAGCACAGGCTCCGGACATGCAGGCTCAGCGGCCATGGCTCATGGGCCCAGTCTCTCCACAGCATGTGGGATCTTCCCGGACCGGGGCACGAACCCGCATCCCCTGCATCGGCAGGCAGACTCTCAACCACTGTGCCACCAGGGAAGCCCCAAATTTTCTTAATAAATTTGTAAAATTATCTGTCTGGAACAAAGGTCATCTAATTTTTACAAAGCACCTTTTTAAAGAAAACTTATTAGTTATATAGGAAATGTTCAGGAAATCCTTAAACTACCTATTTTATAAAAGTTTAAGGAAATGAACATACGACATGAGGTACTCGAGGTTACTACGCCAGGACGGAAATACAAACAAAAAAATCAGGTCCTTTGACTCTGTATCTTAACAATTTGGAGTTTTTCTACCTGATCAGCATTTCCTTCACTACTCTACTTTCTCTAAATGATGAGAATAAATTTTCTATCCTTTTCATGAGTTCTACAAATCACTGATAAGGTCAAGTCGGTTCAATCACAACTCAAATATTTTAATTTAGGAATTTTTAGGTAAATTTTTTACCTAAATTTTTTATGTAACATAGAGAAAATTTGCAAATATCACTAACTATTTACATTTTGCCCCATTTGCTTTGTCAGTCTCTTTCTTCCTCACACATTTTTTTCTGAACCACGTGAGAGTGAGTTGCAGACACTGTAGCATTTCGGCCCTCAATATTTTCAAGTAGTTTCCTAGGAACACACACTTTCACTTAGATAACTACAGTATAGCTAACCAAATCAGTATTGTGTCAATGTTAAAATTTCTACTATATAATTACAGCACATATTCAAATGTCATTAACTGCCTTAAAAATGTCCTATAAAGTCATTAAATGTCCATTTAAAAATGTCCTCTGATCTCCCCAGTCCAGAATTCAATTCAGAATCATGTACTGCATTTAGTGGTAATGTCTCTTTAGAATCCTACCATCTGGAACAGTTCCTTAGTCTGTCTATGTCTTTTAAGACTGATATTTTTAAAGAACACAGACCATTTATTTTGTAGAATGTTCCTCAATTTAGGTTTGTCTGATGGTCTCTCATGTTTAAATTCAGGCTATGCATTTTTGTAGGAATGTCACAAAGTCATGGTAGGTGCTTCTCACTGCATCATATCAGAAGCTGCAAGAGGCTAGTGGGTTCTATTACCAGTGATGCTAACTTTGATCACTTGGTTAAGGAGTATCTGCCAAGTTTCTCCACTGTGAAGTTATTGTTTTTCTCTTTGTAATAAGTAAATATTTCGTTAGGAACTGTCTTGAGACTACGTAAATATATTCCTCATCAAACTTTCACCCCATAGTTTTGGTACCTGCAGAAGATTCTTGTGAGAAAGTACTATTTTAATTGTTCCAAAATGGTCATTTTCTAATTCCATTTTCTAATTCTACACCTATTAGCCATTTTAATGAATAACTTTCACTTCTCCCCAACTTAGTAATTTATTCATTCACTTACTTATATTCGTATGGTTCTTATTTTTTCAATGGGTTATAATCTATAACTATCATTATTCATTTGGCCAGTGGATGCTTCTCCAAACTGGTTCCTGTTCCTTTTGACTGTCCCCACCATTCTTTGACTATCTCCTTACTTTCTGCAACAATATGTTCCAGCCTCCTCTTGTACTTTCCCTGATCCAGTTCCTCCTGGGATCATCCATTTCTCCAAGGAGCTGTGGTTTCCTTTAAGTGGAGAATGGTTTTGAAACCAGCATGTGGGAGTTAGGTGTGTTCACTGTAACTGCTTCTAGGCCTCTTAGCAAACAAAGCTGGAATATACACAAATACATCTACGCATATGCATACACATATATATGTATACATACAAATACACACATATGTCTCTAAGGGAAAGATACGTAAGTGTATACATGCATACATGTATGTTTCTCTGTCTTTATATAAATAAATGTTAAAAACCATGAGTTCATAACCTCTGATTCAAATCCAGCGTCACAGGGTTCATTGGAGTCTTTTCCTCCTTATATCTAAAACTCCCTTCTCCAACAAAGAAAAACCTGGCTCCCATTTTCCTCAATACACTCATTCATTTGTTGAGTCCTAAAATAGATAGAAAATAGTTTCAAAATTACCAATTCACACCATTACAAAAAACAGCCTACAAATTAGGGTTTGTTATTTGTTTACAGCTCCTTTTATCTTGAATTTCAAAGTATAGGATGCTCAAAAGTTATTTGGCTTACTTTCTCCCTTCAGTGTGTTTATGTTATGAATTTGAAACACAGGTTTGTTTCTGTTTATATTTTAGTGTTTTATCCCAACTTTATTCATTTCCTTTTATGTTTTTAATATAAAAACATGTTATTTATGTTATTAATTTGAAACAGGTTTATTAATTTGTGTGTTTATGTTATTAATTTGTTTATATTATGTTATTTAAATTATGTTATTAACTTGAAACACAGGTTTATTTGTTTCTGTTTATATTTTAGGGTTTTATCCCAACTTTATTGATTTTCTTTGCTGATTTTTTGTTTTGTTTTGGTTAGTATCTAAAACATTAGCATGACAATGTTCTCTGATATTCTGCACTGATATCACATGCAATGCTACCAGGGGTTCTCTCTCAACCAGTGATTGTAATACAACTTCATAGTTTAGAAAGTATATTTCCCACAAGAAATGAGCCTTTCTGTAGCCAATCACATGTATCTACCACCATCCCACTGAGGCCAAGCTGTTTTCCGGGAATTACTGTTTCTAGATATAGAAAGAAGGATAAAATGAAATGGGCAAACCCTACTACAGCAAGATATTACTTGTAAAATAGTTTTCATGCTACTTAGAGAGATGCCACAGGGTAGAAGAGGGCAGGACCCAGTGGGTAGAACTCCAGGTCCCTGCCCTGACTTGAATTCAAGATGCTATTGCTTTCACTGATATAATATATTGAGCTTTAGTCTGAGATTTTGCTCATCCAATTCATTCAGCAAACATTCACTGAGTGTCTATGTTGTCCCAGGCACTGTTGTAGGTGCTTCAGTGAAAAAAGCCTTCATGGGACTTACAATTCTAGTTGTGGGAGAGATAAACTATAAACCTAAGTAAACTGTATATAGTTAGTTAAAAGATGAAAGTTATAGAAAAAATTCAACAAGATAGTTTGCAATATTATATAGCATGTCCAGTTTAGGTCTCACTGAAAAAAGAAAGCTTCCTTTTATATGAATAATTTTTTTAAGTTTGAAAGTCATTAGGAGAGAAGAAGAGCAATCCAATTTTTCAGTTGGTGCTAACCTTATATCTACAGGCCCAGGGACAGACTATGAGAAAAAAGTCATAAGACATTTTCCTTCCTTCTTTCACTGAATCTTAGCCAAAATCTAGAAATATTTAGGTTGGTTTTTCTCAATCCAGATCCTCTACTTTGTAAGTAATTACATATCTCTCCTAGACTCTGGCAAAGGGCTTTCCATCAATCTCAAACTCAAAATATTAAATTTCTTTTTTTCTTCAAACGATTTTAGTGGGAAATTGATAGAGGCACTATCAGGGCTGTTAACCACTCTTTTAGACCTTTAATCCTAACCAGATCACACTATCACTCCCCTACATTTACAATCAACAAAAGACTAAGCTAGCTAATCTTTCTCAGTTGTGCTAGACCATACCACTCAAATCCTAAACAACTGGGTTTGTTTGAACCTAAGTGCAGAACTTTATAATAACCACAGGTAACAGTTAATAGTCCCTGCCACGTCCCAGGTATTATTTTAAATGACTTATATATATTACTTCTTTTATACTTCAAAACAACCCTACGTGATAAGTATCATTAGTACCTCCCTTTTATAGATGAAGAAACTGAGAAATGAAGAGGTTAAACAACCTGCTCAAGGTTACAAAGCTTCTAAGTGATAGAGCTGGAATTAAAAAACAGGCAGGCAGTTAGTTTGTGCCATTAACTGCACATATTAAACTGATTCTCAAAAAATCTTTATATAATGTGTTCTAGATTCTATCTTGCTAGATTTAACCAATTCAGTCTATGGAGGGAAAAAATATCTGACTTCAATGCTGTCATCCCATATATATGCTATTTTTCAAAGCTTCAACTGAATACTTGATCACCATGCCATGAAAGGGTCCAATGAAACTATTAATAAAAATGTGACCAGGAATAGTAGCAAATCAAATCCAACAATGTATAATAAGAATTATACACCACAACCAAGTGGGATTATTCTCAGGTATGCAAGGCTGATTCAACATTTGTAAATCATTTAATGCAATCCATCACATTAACAGGTTGAAAAGAAAAGTCACATGATCATATCAAGAGATACAGAAAAGGCATTTGACAAAATCCAACACTCATTCATGATAAAAATTCTCAGCAAGCTAGGAGTAGAGAGTAATTTCCTCAACTTAATAAAGAACACCTACAAAGACCTACAGCTGACATTTTACTTAATCATGAGAAACTAGAAGGCTTCCTGAAAAGATCAAGAACAAGGCAAAGGGACTTCCCTGGTGGTCCAGCAGTTAAGACTCTGCGCTCTCAATTCAGGGGGCCCGGGTTCGATCCCTGGTCAGGCAACTAGATCCTGCATGCCACCACTAAAAGATTCCACATGCCGCAACTAAAAATCCGCATGCCGCAACTAAAGATTCAGCATGCCGCAAATGAAGACCCCATGTGCCCGCATGCTGCAACTAAAGATTCAGCATGCCGCAACTGAAGATCCCATGTGCCCGCATGCTGCAACTGAAGACCCAGGGCAGCTAAATAAATAAATATTTTTTTAAAAAAAGGAACAAGGCAAAGATGTCTCCTCTTACCACTCCTTTGTAACATCATATAACTCCTAGTTAACATCATTAACTAGGAAATGCTAGTTAATGGAATAAGACAAGAGAAGGAGATAAAAGGTATACAGAATAGGAAGGACAAAGTAAAACTGTCTTTGTTCGCAGATGATATGATCATCTACATGGAAAATCTAAGAGTCGGCAAAAAAACTCCTGGAACTAATAAGCAATTAACGATAGCAAGGTTGCAGGATACAAGGTCAATATACAAAAGTCAATCACTTTCTTATAGTATACCAGCAATGAACAAGTGAAATTTGAAATTACAAATTATACATTTACATTAGCACCTAAAAAATTAAATACTTAGGTATAATTTATGGCAAATCTAACAAAATATGTACAAGATCTTGAAAACTACAAAATTCTGATGAACAAAGTCAAAGATAAACTAAATAAATGGAGAGATAATCCATGTTCATGGATAGGAAGACTCAATATTGTTGAGGTATCAATTCTTCCCTACTTGATCTATAGATTCAACACAGTTCCAATCAAAATCCCAGCAAGTTGTTTTGCAGACATCAACAAACTCATTCTAAAATTTAAAGCCCCAAATGGACCCACATAAACACTGTTAACTCATCTTTGACAAAAGAGCAAAGGCACTATAATGGAGAAAAGATAGTCTTTTTAATAAATGATACTGGAACAACTGGACAGCTACATGCAAAAAAAATTAATTTAGACACAGATTTTACACCCTTCACAAAAATTAAGTAAAAATGCATCGGAAACCTAGATGTAAACTGCTAAACTATAAAACTTGTAGAAGATAACACAGAAAGAAAAAATCTAGATAACCTTGGGTATGATAATCACTTTTAAAATAAACCGAAGGCATGATCTGTGAAAGAAATAACTGATGAGCTAGACGTCATAAAATTAAAAACTTCTGCTCTGCATAAGACACTGTCAAGAGAAGAGAATACAATCCACAGAATGGGAAAAAATATTTCCAAAAGACACATCTGACAAGGGACTGTTACCCAAAATATACGAAGAGGGACTTCCCTGGTGGTCCAGTGGGTAAGACTCCACGCTCCCAATGCAGGGGGCCTGGGTTCGATCCCTGGTTGGGGAACTAGATCCCACATGCATGCCGCAACTAAGAGCTTGCATGCCACAACTAAGAAGACTGCATGCTGCAACTAAGAGCCCACATGCCCCAACTAAAGATCCTGCATGCTGCAACGAAGGTCCAGCATGCTGCAACTAAGACCCTTCGCAGCCAAAATAAATAAATAAATATTTTAAAGTATATATACAAAGAACTCTTAAAACTAACAATTCAATTTTAAAAATGTGCAAAAGACTTGAACAGATATCTCAACAAAGAAGATATACAGGACTTCCCTGGTGGCACAGTGGTTAAGAATCCACCTGCCAATGCAGGGGACACGGGTTTGAGCCCTGGTCTGGGAAAATCCCACATGTCGCGGAGCAACTAAGCCCGTGCACAACTACTTAGCCTGCGCTCTAGAGCCCGCGAGCCACAACTACTGAGCCCACACACCACAACTACTGAAGCCCTCGCACCTATAGCCCATGCTCGGCAACAAGAGAAGCCACCGCAATGAGAAGCCCATGCACCACAACAAAGAGTAGCCCCCGCTCACTGCAACCAGAGAAAGCCCGCGCGCAGCAACGAAGACCCAACACAGCCAATAAATAAATAAACAAATAAATTTCTAAACAAAAAGGAAGATATACAGATGGCAAATAAGCTCATGAAAAGATGTTCAAAATCATATGCCATTGGGGAACTGCAAATTAAAACGACAATGAAATACCACTATACACCTATTGGAATGACTAAAATCCAGAACACTGACAACACCAAATTCTGGCAAGGATGTAGAACAACAGTTACTTTTCATTCATTGTTACTGGGAATGCAAAATGGTACAGCCACTTTGGAAGAGTATGGCAGCTTCTTACAAAACTAAACATACTGTTACCTTACAATCCAGCAATCCCCTCCTCCCAGGTACTTACCCAAAGGAGCTGAAAACTCCACACAAAAACCTGCACATGGTTGTTTATAAAAGCTTACTTCATAACTGCCAAAACTTGGAAACAACCAAGATGTCCTTTAACAGATGAATGGATAAATAGTAAACTGTGATACATCTAAAGAATGGAATAATATTCAGCACTAAAAAGAAATGAGTTATCAAGCCATGAAAAGACATGGGGAAACCTTAAGTGCATATTACTAAGTGAAAGAAGCCAATCTAAACATACTGTATGATTCCAACTCTACGACATTCTGGAAAAGGCAAAAATATGGGGACACTAAAAAGACTGTCAGTGGTTGCCAGGGACTAGAGGGTTTTGAGGGATAAAGAGGCAGAACACAGAAAATGTCACGACAATGAAACTATTCTATATGATACTCTAATGTTGGATATGTTATATATGTGCCAAAACCCATAGAATGTACAAAACCAAGAGCGAAACCTAATGTAAAATACAGACTTGAGGTAAGAATGATATGTAATGTAGGTTCATTGATTGTAACAAAGGGCACCACTCCAGTGCCAAATGTTACTAGTCGGGGAGGTTGTTTATATGTGGAGGCAGAGGGAATATATGAACTCCCTGTACTTTCTGCTCAATTTTGCTGTGAATCTAAAACTGCTCTTAAAAATAAAGTCTGTTAAAAAAAAGAAAAAAGAAAAAAAGACCAGACCCAATTAGGAAACTTACAACAGGCCAAAAAGACTTCTCTCCAGGATCAAGTAGGCATGGAACCATATATGTTTGCCCTTTGTGTATAGCATTTTACCCAGTTATCAACTCACCTACCTGAACGATCAAGAAACCCACATTTGGGGTAGAGGTAGAGAAACAGGTGAAGAAATACAAACCTTCAGTTAGAAAATACACAAGCTGCAGGGATATAACATACAGCATAAGGAATATGGTCAGTAATATTAGAGGACTTCCCAGGTGGCACAGTGGTTAAGAATCTGCCTACCAATGCAGAGGACATGGGTTCAATCCCTGGTCCAGGAAGATCCCACATGCTGCAGAGCAACTAAGCCCGTGTGCCACAACTACTGAGCCTGCACTCTAGAGCCCACAAGCCACAACCACCGAGCACATATGCCACAACTACTGAAGCCCGCATGCCTAGAGCCCATGCTCCGCAACAAGAGAACCCACCACAATGAGAAGCCCTCGCACCGCAACGAAGAGTAGCCCCTGCTCGCCTCAACTAGAGAAAGCCTGCACGTAGCAACGAAGACCCAACACAGCCAAAAATAAATTAATCAATTAAATAAAATTTAAAAATATAGTACAGGGCTTCCCTGCTGGCGCAGTGGTTGAGAGTCCGCCTGCCGATGCAGGGGACACAGGTTCATGCCCCAGTCCAGGAAGATCCCACATGCCGCAGAGCGGCTGGGGCCGTGAGCCAAGGCCGCTGAGCCTGCACATCCGGGGCCTGTGCTCCGCAACGGAAGAGGCCACAACAGTGAGAGGCCCGCGTACCGAAAAAAAAAAAAAAAATTACAATAACTTTGTATAAGGACTAGACTTATCGTGGTGACCATTTCATAACGTATGCAAATATCAAATCACTATGTAGTACACCTGAAGCTAATGTAATACTGTTTGTCAACTATATTTCAATTAAAAAAGAAACCCACATTTCTATATCTTAATCCAAAAACATGTCTCAAGAGTAACAGTTCCTCTTCCTATATTAGACAAAAACATCTAAGTGCTGCTTCTTAATTCTAGAATTATTTTTTAATGCAGTTTGTAAAAAACATTGTTATTTGAACCAGAAAACATACCGTATGAATTGGGGACCATTTATAGGACAGATACTCTTCTAGACTGTGGAAATAAGGCAGAGAATTAACCAAAGTCCCTATCCTCCTGGTGGTGTATTCTATTTGGGGAGAATGTGAAAATAATAGAGAAACAAATATATGTTATGTTATGAAGAAAAATCAAGCATGGTGAGAGGAAAGAAAGTGTTGGTGTTGGAGGGTAGATAGAAAGGACTCTCTTTTAAATAAAGTGATAAAGGAAGGCTTTGCTCATTAGGTTATACTTGAGCAGACAATTCTGAAGGTATTGAGTAGCGAGAGGGTAAGCCCAAGTAGAGAGGTGGGAAAGAACATTCCAGGTCAAAGGAATAAGTGTACCAGTCCTGAGGCAGAACTATGTTCCCTGTGCTAGAGAAGAGCAAGGAGATGATGTGGCTGCAGCTCCTACAGTGAAGGGAAGGTAGAAACTGAAGTCAGAAAGGAAGCCAAGTGCTTCAAAGGGTTTCACAGGATATTTGGCCTATTTATCAGAAATACAATAAATCTTGGTCTTCTATTCTTAATAAGACAAGCCACTGGAAGGTTCTGAGCAGAGGAATAATGAGATTCATATTTTTAAAGGATCATTTTGGTTACTGTAGGTAAACATCATAAAGCTGGAACTAGTCAGGAGGCTATTAAAGCTGGAACTAGTTAGGAGGTTATTAAAGTAACTAAACTAGTTAGAAGGTTCTGAGCAAGAGGAATGAGATTCATATTTTTAAAGGATCATTTTGGTTACTGTAGGTAAACAGATCATAAAGCTGAAACTAGTTAGGAGGCTATTAAACAAATCCAGGTGAGAGGTGATAGTTGCTTGGACCAGAGTGATAGCAGTGGAGGTAAGACAGGTCAGAGAGATAGGTGGTCCATTTTTATATGTGCCCTCAGCTCAAGAAGAGACCACACCTGGAGCAGCAATTGCATGAGAAATCACCAAATGAATAAATTTACGATAATCCACAGTCATTTTCCAGGACATGTATCTTAAGATATATCTTAAGAATGGAAAAAAAAAAAAAAAAGAATGGAGCTGACAGGATTTTGTTGATGAACTGAATATACAGAGTGAGAGAAAGTGAAGAATGAAAAATGACCTTAAGGTTGCTGGGCTGAGCAATCGCAAGAATGGAGTTGCCGTTTACAGTGATGCAGAAGACAGAAGGTGGAGTAGGCTTAAGGGGGTAAATGAGAAGTTTGTTTGTTAAGCCTCACAAAATGTAGACGTTTACAAATGAGATAGTTATATATTGTAACTATTGGTATATGTCATGTCCTATAGAGCTCAGATACCTTGAAAGCAGAGTTCATGGTTTATAGTTGTACAATAGTAAAAAGGCCTACCATTTATTGAGCACATTTAACAATTAGAGCTCATTTAATCCTTCTATTATTGCTTCTATTATTAGTATATAACACATGGGAAAATTCTGGTTCAGAGATATTAAATAATTCTATTCATCCTTCAGAGCGCTGGTCAAATATCACTTCCTCAAAGTAGCTATCCTTGACCACCCCCATCATCTGAACTAAATCTCTATAATAAGCTCATAATACCCTGTACGTCTCCTCTACTGTTTATCACAATATAAATAAATAAGTGTGTTCTTGGTATCTCTCCTCCCTACAAGAATATAAGCTGCATAAAGGCAGGATACCCATACGTTAAGTTCACTACAACGATTAATATATGCTTTAAATCATTTATAATATTGCTTTATTATTTTTTAAAATAAATTTATTTATTCATTTTTGGCTGCGTTGGGTCTTTATTGTTGCACACGGGTTTTCTCTAGTTGCGGCAAGCGGGGGCTATCCTTCATTGCAGTGCGCAGGCTTCTCATTGTGGTGGTTTCTCTTGTTGCGGAGCATGGGCTCTAGAGCACAGGCTTAGTAGTTGTGGTGCACAGGATTAGTTGCTCTGCGACATGTGGGATCTTCCCAGCCCAGGGCTCGAACCCGTGTTCTCTGCACTGGCAGGTGGATTCTTAACCACTGTGCTACCAGGGAAGCCCTGCTTTATTATTATAAATTATTAATATTATTTAATAAATGACTTAATAAGTAGAGACATCCATTACAAATTATTATAGAGTAGATCAGACCAATTCTCTTGGCAAGATAAACTATAAAAAAAAATAAATAAAATAAAGAAGGCAGCCAGGATGTAAGAAGTCAAAATACCAGGGGCTTCCCTGGTGGCACAGTGGTTAAGAATCCACCTGCCAGGGCAGGGGACACAGGTTTGAGCCCTGGCCCAGGAAGATCCCACATGCCATGGAGCAACTAAGCCCATGCACCACAACTCCTGAGCCTGCGCTCTAAAGCTCGGGTGCCACAACTACGGAGCCCGTGTGCCACAACTACTGAAGCCCACGCACCTAGAGCCCATGCTCCGCAACGAGAAGCCACTGCAATGAGAAGCCCGTGCACCGCAACGAAGAGTAGCCCCTGCTCGCCACAACCAGAGAAAGCCTGTGCACAGCAACAAAGACCCAACGCAGCCAAAAAATAAAAAAACCAAAATACCAGCGAAAAAGGAAATGCATAGTTAAGCCTAACATTCTACACTACTTTTTCCTCTTGAGGCAACTAGCTGCAGACTAGAGCTTTTAGTAGTCTTACAGGCCTGCAGAGACAGAAATCAGAGTTCAGGGCTTATCAAGACAAGCAGGATTTGAGGGGCTAAGATTTCAGAGAGAAGGCAACCATAGAAAAGTGAGTCTGGACATCCTGTACTGTTTTTGCCCTCAGGCTATTTACTGAATTCTAACCTGTGTGGGGCCAAGAGGCCAAAAACCAAGCAAAGTCCCTATTTTAAAGCAAAATGGTAAGTAGAATTTTTGGTAGTCTCACAATGCCAGGAAAAGAAAAATTACAGTTCAGGGCCTGCCAAGATGGAGAGGCCCTGGCAAACACCACAGGATTCTATTTGATACCTCTGAAGGACAGCACTCTTGGACTAAGGGGAAACTGGATTTAAACCAGCCCTTAAGAGGCTTAAAACAAAGCCTCAAGTCATCAAGCCTGTATTGAATCAGGGTCATCTGCTCCTGCTTCTAACTACCACCAGAAGAAAATTAGATCCTCCCTAGAGAACAATATCACCATCAAGAGCCTCTATAATTTCTCATACATAATGTTTGACATTCATTTTTTAAATTACCAGGAATCCTAGGAGACAAGACTAGATGACTGAAAGCCAAGAGAAAAAGCAGACAATAGAAAAAGACCAAAAGGGGATCCAGATATTATAATTATTAGACACACACTTTAAAATAACTGTGATTAACATGTTCAGGAAAACAGATGACAAGATGAGAATTTCACCAAAGAAGTAGAATCTACAAAAACAAATGAAAAATAATTAAATTAAAATTCTAGAACTAAGAAATACATAATAAAAAATTAATAATAAAACAGATTCTTGTAACAGCAGATTGGACACTAAATGAAATAGAAAATAGGTCAACAGAAAATATCCAGATGAAGAACAGGGAAAAAAAAAATGGAAAATACAGAAAGAAGGAAGGAAGGGAGGGAGGAAGGAAGGAAAAGAGAAGGGAAGAGAAGGGAAGAGAAGGGAAGGGAGGGAAGAACGGAGGAAGGGAGGGAGGGAGGGAGGGAGGGAGGGAGGGAGGAAGGAAGGAAGGAAGGAAGGAAGGAAGGAAGGAAGGAAGGAAGAAAATACCGAACAGCACATGAGAGATATATGGGATGCAGAGAAAGATCTAGCACACATCTAAAACCCCAGAAGAAAGTCAGTGCAGGAGTGGGGCAGAAGCAATATCAGAAGAAATATTCCAAACCTGACAAAAGACATCAAGCTACAGATTCAAGAGTATCTATGGAACTCAAGCACCTTAAATACAAAGAAAACTGCCTAAAAGGCCTTACTGAAAACATGAAAAACCAAAGACATTACCTCTCTAACAAAAACAATGGAGTCAGAAGGCAATGGGATGATACACTTAAAATGCTGAAAGAAAATAACTACCAACCTGGAATTCTATACCCAATGAAAATATCCTTTAAAAGTGAAAACAAAATAAAAAGTGCTTTCAGACAAAAAGAGAATATTCACTACCAGTAGACTCACACTAAGAAAAAAATGATCTAGTGAAGTCAGTCAGACAAAGACAAATATTATATGTTATCACTTATATGTGGAATCTAAAAAATAATACAAATCAATCTATACACAAAACAGAAACAGACTCACAGACAGAAAACAAACATATGGTTACCACAGGGGAAAGAGGGGGATAAATAAGGAGTATGGAATTAACAGATACAAATTACTATACGTAAAACAGATAAGTAACAAGCACAAGGAACTATATTCAGTATCTTGTAATAACCTATAATGGAAAAGAATCTGAAAAAATATATATACATATAACTGAATCACTATGCTGTATACCTGAAACTAACACAATATTGTAAATCAACTATACTTCATTTAAAAATTTAAAAAGAAATTATCTGTGAAGAAAGAAATACTCTCAGATGAAAGCATGATAACACAGGAAAGACTCAAGAACACCAGAAAGAGAAAACATGAGTAAAATTAAATAACTATGAATTATTTAAAACAATAAAAAAATAAATAAAAACAAAGCAAAAAAAACCCCAAACAAATAAACAAAACCCAAAATGGGAACGATAAATGGAATGAAAGAGCTGTAAGGTACCTGTAGTGTCCAGAAAATAATAGCAGTAGACTGTGTACAAAAATGGCCACAATAATTCCTCCCATTCCTTATGCACACCCCTTTACAATGTGACTTTGCTACTCTTTCTATCAAGAGGTGGAATTCATTTTCTCTACCTCTTGAATTTGGGCTTGGACATATGACTTGCTTTGGCCAATGGGACATTAGAAAATGTGATACAGCAGAGACTTTAAAAGTGCTTGCACATTTCAATCTCTCGGCTACTCTTAGAACTTTGAGTCATCAGGTGAATGAATGTGCCTGCTGGAAAGAACACATGGAGAACAAACTTCCCACACCCTTACCCTGGCCAAAAGCTTGCCAACCAACACACATATAAGTGAGGCTATTCTATACCATTTGGCCCTAGCCAAACCACCACCAGACTACGGAGACCAATATACCCCAAACTGACAATCCACAGAACCATGAGCTATTAAATGATTTATTTTAAGCTACTAAGCCTTTTAAGTAAAAACTAACTGATACAGCACTAATATGTGTAAGTAGTCAGTGGTTCTCAAACAAGGTTGATTTTGCTCCCAGGGGACATGTGGCAATGTCTGGAGACATTTTTGATTGTCACAACTGGGCGAGTGCTACTGGCATCTAGTAAGTAAAGACCGGGGATGCTGATAAACATCGTATAAGGTCTCCACAACAAAAAATTATGCTCCCCAAAATGTCAACAGTGCCCAGGTGGGGAAACAAAAATTAAAGAATGACAGAATGAGGCAGACTTTAGAACAATCGTATCCAACAGAACTTTCTACAATGATGAAAATGTTTTATATCTGTACTACCCAATACGGTAGCCACTAGCCACATTTGGCTAGTAAGCACTTGATATGTGGCTTTGATGGAGGAATTACTTTTAAATTTTATTCAGTTTTAATTAATTTAAACTTAAATAGCCACATATGGCTAGTGGCTTCTGTACTGAATAGCACAGCTCTAATTACTGAGATACTGAGAGTAGTGAAAATTTGGTTGGATAACAGTGGAAACGGGTTTGATAAAGTTAAGGCCCATAGTCACTTGCTACAAATAAATATTCCAAACATTCTTCTCTGTTTCAATATCTATCAATTCTGAAATGTACTACACTGATAAAACTATAACTGAAAGTTTTTAATAAATTTACCATATCCTCCTGCAAAAAACCCAATTATTCAGGAAATGCTGACTGACAACCTTAACCAGAGGGCTTTTCTAGATTATTAGCATGAAAGCCCTAGGAATTTCCTAGGGCTTTTTTTTCCCCCCCCAAAGTTTAAAGTGATCCAAGAAGAACTGCTGCACTTTAGAGGCCTTCAAATTGTACCAAATGAATAGCTGTTTTTAAAAATTAATTTTTATTGGCGTATAGTTGCTTTACAAAGTTGTGTTAGTTTCTACTGTACAGCAAAGTGAATCAGTTATACGTATACATATATCCCCTCTTTTTTTAGATTTCCTTCCCATTCAGGTCACCACAGAGCACTGAGTAGAGTTTCCTGTGCTGTACAGTGAATAGCCTTTAATCAAATCATTTCAGGTAATTAAATATTCATTTACTCCCCTGCAGCAGTTCACTCTCCTTTCTTATCCTCTTCTCTACTCCACCCTATCCACCACAAGAGAAGGAAGAAGTTAATCCAATGCTGGTACATTTCCAAAGATTTTTTTTTTTAACTTGTCAGTATTAAGTAGGACAGTTCTCTGCTATTGGGTGTTTTGGCAATAGGTTTTCTTACTAGAATACAGTGGCTACTCAGCCTGGTAAGCACATAACACAAAGAAAAAACAGACTCTGAATAACCTCCTAAGGGAAGAACAGGCTGCCTAATCTCTAGAAGAAAATCCGAGTCTTAACTGAATACTACCAGGAAATTGTGACAGCAAAACAAAACAAAACAAAAGTAAAGAAAGTTCCAATTCAAAATTTGTTCTACATAGTGAAGTCTAAAGATTCTAAATGCCCTCAGTGCCTAGCAACCCACAGAGATTTTGTTGAGAGTCATATGTTATCAGCCCAATTATAATCACTGAGATTATAAATCAAAGGAAAGGTAATAAAGGATACTCAATCTATCAGATGTTTTGTTAAGCAGTCTAATAAAAAAAAAACTTTATCACTATAATGAAAATTATGGAAAACCTCTCCCTTGTAAGATATAACTTCCTTGTGAGGACTTTTTTTTTTAAGTGAGAAATGACTTAAAACTTTTAATGATTGTATTACAGCAGAAAGCAAATTTCGTAGAAGTTTATTAGAATAAATGATTTATACATAATTGAGCTATCATTATTTCTTTTAAAAATCATTATTGTCTATTGTGGCTCTGAGAACTCATTTTTAATCATTTGTCAATCAAATATTAAAGAAGAAAACTGACAGGTACACATTCAACTAGTTAATTTATTTCATATCAGACCAAAAGTTCCTGCAGGGGCAAGATTAATATTCCCTATTAAGAACAGTGGTTCAGGGAGTTCCCCAGTGGCCTAGTGGTTAGGATTCCAGGCTTTCTCTGCCGTGGCCTGGGTTCAATCCCTGGTCAAGGAACTGAGATCCCACAAACCACACGGCCAAAAAATAAAGAACAGTGGTTCAAATGAAAGAAAGGTCAAAACAACTATATTTACTGAATTTGTTTTCCAGAAAGTTTCAAGAATTTTGACAAATTCTAGAAGAAAAGAATGGAAATACTGCAAACCATATCTTTTTTTTTTTTTTTCGGTACGCAGGCCTCTCACTGTTGTGGCCTCTCCCGTTGCGGAGCACAGGCTCCGGACGCGCAGGCTGAGTGGCCATGGCTCAAGGGCCCAGCCGCTCCGTGGCATGTGGGATCCTCCCGGACCAGGGCACGAACCCGTGTTCCCTGCATCAGCAGGCAGACTCTCAACCACTGCGCCACCAAGGAAGCCCCCATATCACTTTTTTAAAAAACAATTTATTTATTTATTTGGCTGCACCACATCTTAGATGCAGCATGCAGGATCTAGTTCCCTGACCAGGGATCGAACCTGGGCCCCCTGCAATGGGAGTACGGAGTCTTAACCACTGGACCACCAGAAAGTCCCCAGATCACTTATTAATGCGACTATAGAACACACTTAATAAATTACATGAAAAAATAATGCACTGTGTTCAATATTCATATTGCTATAAAATATGCTGACATTCATTTTACCATATTTCACTCGCTATTAGAAGCAAAATATTTAGAAATATAGAACATTCCAGATATAATATAAATTCCAGAAAAAAGCCGGAAATTCACTCACATTCATTTTTACTTAAGAACTAAAATAAATGCACTGCTAGACTTTTTCTTTTCTTAAAGAAAAGGAGTTTCAGCCAAGAAGCTACCCATTCTCTTTTCCATTGTCAGATGTTAAAAGTAGACAAAATCAAATTTAAATAAGTAAAATTTAAAAATCTGAATGTCAAAATATACAACGGCTCTACAGAAAAAAATTCCCAATACTTATAAATTCTGGCTCCTAATTTAACAAAAGTCTTTAAAATAAAGTACTTCCAGCTTATTGTCTATGTGGGCCAAGAAGAGTCACAAGTTCTTACTGGGATCTTTTCCCCTGTTTTACCAGCTTGGCACCATTAGTAGCAACTTTCACAGCAAGTCTTTGTACATTTTAAAGTTGTGTTTCAGAATGAAATACCGTGCCAGAGGTAAGGAAAGAAGAATGATCTAACTATTCACAACAGGGATTAAAGGTAGGTACTCACAGGTATAGCCACATATGATGTGTTCTGCAGCAGGAAAGGCATAGTTTTTTTCTGTGTCTTTTTAAACTGTTCTCTTTTTAAAAGTATAAATAACATTAAAGTACTTTATTGTTGAAGATAATGCAGGTGAACTGAGTTCTAGGATGTATAAATGGATACAAACAGCTAAAAAAGAAGTAAGATCTTTAATACAGCTACTTTTCTCTATATAGAAAAAGAACCTAAAATGAAGTTGATGTAGACTTCAGGTGGGAATGGAAACTAGTACAGCCTTTTTAGAATACAGTTTGGCAATATGCATCCAAAGACTTTTAAATGAAAATATATCTAGGAATTTATCATATAGAAATCATCAGATCAATCAGATAATCAATCTGTATACTTCTACAGTGCTTCTCAAACTTCAGCATGCATCAGAATCACCTAAACAGCTTGTAAGACCATAGACTGCTGGGGCCCCAACAGAAGAGTTTCTGATTCTGTTAAGTCTGGGTAGAGGCCAAGAATTTGCATTTCTAACAAATTCCCAGTTAACACTGATACTGCTGGTCTAAGGACCACAGAGAACCACTGAGCTACAGAATGGACTTCCATGAAGCCACTGAAAATGAAGTAGATCTATATTGATATAATGTATATATGCAGTAGTGTGCTGATAAACTGGCTCTGGATTCTGGACAGAACTCAGCAGGGAAGGGGAAGCCCCGATTTGTAGCATTTGCCAATTTCTTTAGTGTAACTACTCCCACCATAGCTAATATCAAGTTACCAATGATATGGATTTGTGTAATTCTTTAATTACTGGCTCTGGTGAGTCAATGATTTAGAAAAATATCAAAAAAGATATAAGGTAAGGGACTTCCCTGGTGGCGCAGTGGTTAAGACTCCATGCTCCCAATGCAGGGGGCCCAGGCTCAATCCCTGCTCAGGGAACTAGATCCCACATGCATGTCGCAACTAAGAGTTTGCATGCCCCAACTAAGGAGCCCAAGTGCTGCAACTAAGGAGGTTGTGAGCTGCAACTTAGGAACCCGCCTGCAGCAACTAAGACCCAGCGGAACCAAATAAATAAAGAAATAAATATTTTAAAATAAATGCACAGACACTATATGTCAAAAAAAATGATATACGGTAAAATGGTAACAGTTATCTTTGAGTAGAAGGATTATAGGAATTTTATTTTCTTTATGGCTTTCTATATTGATTGTTTTGCAACGAACATTCTTACTTTTATAATAAAAAGCTATTAACATTTTGAAAAATAAAATGAAATTATCAATTTAGATTAGAGGTTTTTTTGTTTTTTTTTTTTTTGCGATACGTGGGCCTCTCACTGTTGTGGCCTCTCCCGTTGTGGAGCACAGGCTCCAGATGCGCAGGCTCAGTGGCCATGGCTCATGGGCCCAGCCGCTCTGCGGCATGTGGGATCTTCCCAGACCGGGGCACAAACCCGTGTCCCCTGCAAAGGCAGGCGGACTCTCAACCACTGCGCCACCAGGGAAGCCCTAGAGTTTTTTACAGTTGAAATTTAGCAGCCCTCTATCAGAGGAGACAGTGATATTTATTAAATGCAGGTCTAAGTCTACTCTTGAGCTATCCTTCTCTGCTAACCTGGGCTTGCCAAAGTGGGAAAAAAAAGAGAGAAAGATAAGGCCCAATGGGGAAATCTCTGAACTCTAGCCCTGGAACATCAAGGGCTAGATGTCATCTTTATAAAATGAAGCGTTAACAGCTGCCCTAGAATCCAAGCAGAAAACAGACTGAGCCTGCAACTTGCTATAAACCCAGTTTCACAAAGGGAGCAAAAGCATGATGCCTCTAGCCCTGCCTCGTCAAAATGCAGGCTTGATTAATAGTTCACCAAGGTATGGATAATGAGAGGAAAAAACGTAAAAAGCATAAATGTGCCATAGTAGATTAAATAACTTAAAGCCAGAAAACGGAATGATATGCACCTATTACATGGTGATGTAAAAAAATTTCCAACAACAGGGGAAAATGGTCATAAATTATTGTGAAGTGAAAAGTATAAGTTATGAAATTGTGTATATGATCTTATGAATAATCAAAAATACATATTTGTGTATGTGTATACGAATTTGTACATGCATGAATATTTAAAGACCAGAAAGATACAGCCATATTAATAGCAATTACCTCTGGACTGGAGTATTAGAGATGACCTTTTTGTATCTGCCTATTTGTATTTTCAAAAATATCTACAACTAACAAGTATTGTTTGGGTAACTTTTTTAGTCAATATGCAGGGGAGACACAAATGATATCAAAGTAAATAAAGAGATACCCAACCTCACTCTCAATCACAGAAATGTAAATTAAAACAAAATACTACTTTATTCCCATCAGATTGACAAGACTAAACAGATGGATAAGACCAAATGCTGGCGAGGATTTAAGGAAATGGGAACCTTAATACACTGCTGGTGGGAGCATAAACTGGGAAACCATTCTGGAAAACAATCTAGCAGTATTTAGTGAAATTAAGTATGTGTATAGACCACAAGTCAGGAATTCCTTTCTTCAGTATGTACTACAGAGAAACCTTTGCACAAGTCGATAGGGGATATGTATAAGGAAGTTCATAGCAGTACTATTGTATCAGTAATTTTTAAGCCACACCTAGAAATCCATTATCAGAGAAATACATAAGTAAAATGTAGAAATGCATATAAAATGCAATATTATACAACAGTCAGTAGGTATAAACTAGATTTATACATGTTTAAGTCTTAAAACAGTGTTGAGCAAAAAGGAATGAAATTCCCAGCACAAAATCATTGTACCAAGGTCCCAAAATTCAAGTCAGTTTCATCTTGCGTAACCAAAATCTCACCTTCACAGCTAAATTTAAAATTCATTTTGTTTCCTGTTTCCCTTAGTACCCAGTAAGATGTTATTATGTAATTATAAAGCACCTATGTGTTGAACATCATACTGAAATAAAATGAATGCATTTCTAAAGTAAAATGAATGCAATCATATAATTGTGACAGATGCTGTTTACTGGCTACCCAAAAAGCCACTCGCAAATCCTTCCGCCCTCCTTGCCTCTCTATAGAGGCCAAAAGGCTAACTACAGTTAGAGGTGTCCATATAACCCAATTTAGGCCCATGAGACATTAGAAGCACTTCTGAGCAAGTCACTTCTAGGAAAGCTTTTGCTTGGCCTGGATCTTTTGCCTTCATCCTTAATTGTGTGTGGAAGGCTAGAGCTACAGAAGTTATCTTAGGACCATGAAGGCCAAGCAAATCACAAAGATATGGGCCCCAACATTGTTGAGTCACTGAAGCAACATGAGCAACTGCCTACTTCCAGACTTCAGTAAGAAAAACAAACTTCTCTTTGTTTAAGCCTTGTAGTCAGATTTTTAATTACTTATAGTTTATACAATCCTTATATATCACCGTATCAGAAACTCTACAACTTTAACTGTAAGTAATAAATTAGCCTGACAAAGTTCTAACCTCCTGATAAGGACTATTCTAATGAGTATCTGCTCACAGACCTGTAGGAAGTCTGAGCTGAGGGAAGAATGAGAGAGAACAAGAATATAGAATCAGGAAGCTCTCTAGGCTCTGAATTGCACACACTGTAAGAGCCCAGACTCTCAAAATAACCACCAAGAGCATATCATCAGGAGAGCCATCTCCTTGAACAATAACTTAAGCCTTCAAGAGTCAAAATTAAAGCCCTGGAACATTAAGACTACTGTCCAAAAAAAACTCATACTGTTAATATTCTTAGGTATGATAATGGTATTGGATAATGCTACTATTCTTTCCACATTCTTATACATTTGAAGGTTATTATGAAACCTTCAAATGTTGGTGTTAATGTTAATATTATGAAAACTTCAAAAGTTGGTGTTAATGTTAATTTCCTGGTTTGGATATTGTGCTATAGCTATGTAAGATGTAACCACTGGAGGAAACTGCGTAAAGAGCACACAGAACCTCTCTGTCCTCTTTTTACAACTTCCTACGAATTTAAAATTATATCAAAATAAAATGTTAAAACAAAACGCTGGGAAGACTTGCAGTTTAGTAATAAACACACACCTCTCTTTATCTCCCACTGAACTAAACTATAAAACCTGGACAGAATGCATGAAGAACTATTTGAATACTGTGAAATGTAAATATTACAGGTAGATCTGGGAAGAGCACCAGAATTTAAAGTATCACCTAACTTGCTGTGAGTTTACCATTTTTCCCCTCTAGTATCCCCCAGCCTGCACTCAACACAACCCAAAACCCAGAAGTGAGCACTACCTGTGCAGGCAGCGAGATACAGGAGAAACCCTCTAGCTCTGGCTCAAAGCCAGAAAAGGGAACTCCTAAAGTGCAAAGAAAGTGGAGAAATCCACTTGGGTATTTTTTCTTTCTCCTTTCTCTCTCATGTCCCAGTCCCCAGGTCTTCTGTGGTGGGTGCAACAGCAACAATAGCAAGATCAACTGGGAATGGGAAGCCTTCAGGAGTGAAAATTGTGAGGGGAACATTCCTCTCCATTCAATGGAGCCCTGCCTCCAAATGGGCAGACCAAACTCCATTGTTTTTTTCCTTCTCTCTCCGTTCTCAAGAAAGTGACTCCATAAAGTTGTTTATGAACTCCTGAGCTCACACTCAACCTGTGTAGGTATGAATCTGATGCTAATTAACATAGTAAAATTTTTGAAAACTGAGAAAATGAGTAGACCTCCACCCAGATCCCAGACTGACCAACGAGTGGAACATATATGGGACAGATCTGACACTGACAAAGCTCTGAAAACTGAATTGACATTGGAACCACAACCCACAGAATGCTAAAACAAAAATATCAACATTTTCCACAGACTTTAAAGAAAATCTAGAACCTCATTACATAATACTCAGAAGGTCCAGGATACAAACCAAAATTACTCAACATAAGAAAAACCACAAAAATCTCTGCTCACATGGGAAAACACACCACCAATGAAGAGATGAACTTAGATGTGGGAATTATCTCACAAGGACTTTAAAGCAGCTATTGTAAAAATGCTCAAATGAACATCAAACACTCTTGAAATAAATGTTAAATTAGAAATCATTAGCAAAAAAATACAAGACATAAAGAAGAACAAATTTTAGAACTGAAAAATCAAGTAACCAAAAGCTGTGAATAAGATTTCAATGTCCTTTGAATTAAAATATACTTTTTCTTTCCCTCCCATTTTAATGTTTTCAAAAAAATCAAACTACTGAAATACGTTCAGTCTAAAAAAAAAGAAAAAAGGAATGAAAAAAACTCGGAAACCATTCATCTCACATAATGAACCAGGAGGCACCTACCACTCTTCTTCCTCATCTTTAAGCAACCCCTCAATGTAGACTGACCTCTTTTCAGACTCCCAACTTACCTAAAATCCTACTCAATCACAGGACACCACTCAAATGCCATATCCATGAAGCAAGTAAGAAAGAACATTTCTCACCTATAAACTCAAGAAGTACTATAAGTTGCACACTGAAATTTGGCATCTATGTTAAGAAATACAATTTCTTTTTTATAGTTATTTACAAGTTCCATCTCTTCTAAAAGATTTAAAATGCTTTCAGACCATGAAGTTTGGCTCCCATCTCTTACCCACCTCAACATCTTCACTGAATTAATATAAATTTGTTGAATTTAACTTCAATTATTAAAAGATCTTTGAAACAAAATGTACTGAATTAAAGAACTTTGAGCTACATCAAAATTTTCAGTTTCTCTGTTTTAGTTTTGTTTATGAATCAAAACCTACATAATCTACAGAATGACAAATCATTTTTCACAAAAAAATGAAACAAGGATTTACTGTATAGCACAGGAAACTATATTCAATATCTTATAATAATCTATAATGGAAAATAATCTGGAAAAATATATATATATAACTGAATCACTTTGCCATAAACCTGACACTAACACAATACTGTAAATCAACTATACTTAATTTTTTTAAGAAATGAAGAAACATGTACTATGGAAAAAGAGACATATTCTTACTCCTTTTCTTACAAAAGTTTCTTTTAAAAGAGAAAAGAAATAATATTATAATTTAGTCCCCCGATAGGCAAATAGAACACAAAGGAATTTAGATATAACTTGTTAGGATAAAACAGTTGAAGTTGATCCTTTAAAATGGGATTAACTTAAAAGTTGTAATAACGACCTTCAACTTTAAACAAATGGCTGTAATGCTATCAATTATTGCCTACTCTCAAATTTCTTATCTATACACAACAATGCCATACTATAAAACAGGCATAGAAGGTGACCATAAAATCAACTTTCCCTTCTACCCCCCAGAAGTCCAATTTAACATCTATCCTTTGGGCTAAAAATTATAGACAGTTCACTACAAGTAAAAGACACCCAAATCAGTACTATGGGCAGTGGAAAGAGCACATCCACTCTTTGGAATTAATCCTGGATTTAAATTCTCATTCTGGCTTTCAAAGTCATTTAACCAGTCTAGGCTTCAGTTTCCTCATCTGTAAAAACATCTACCTCATTCGGATTAAATAGGAAAGTATATACGTGGCTTAACATAGCAACTGGTATACAAATAAATGCACAGTAAACAGCAGTTGGTATTATCATTTCACCACTGGCAGAACCACTGAGAAAATATTCTTTTTCCAGCTCCTCCAACCCTTAGTTGTCCTGCTCTACACAGGAATTCTGATATCATTCATTCTGTTTACTAATGAAAATCTTAAACCCCTAAAGTGACTAAGTACCAAAAGTCGTCTTCCTCTGTGCCTGAGATCGAAGTATCAGCAGGCTTGAAGAACCTTTTGAAGAAACAAACCGAACTTCTAACAGGACAGAAGTCTCAACATATCACCTGACTGTCCTGAAGCCTTTCCATTAACAATTGCTACTATCCTTTCCAAACAAATTAATGCCCCTTTTAAAAAGCAAAACTTCTCCTAATGTCCACTAGAGAGTGTGGTATCACTTGTTTTCTAAAAAAAGGCAAGACTCAATTTAGAAAATAGGGAGGGAAGCTAGATTTCTAAATGACTCAGAAAATGACAGAATTAGAAAATTCTGGGAATTCCTTGGCAATCCAGTGGTTAGGACTCAGTGGTTTCACTGCCATGGCCGGGATTCCATCCCTTCTGGGGGAATTAAGATCCCGCAAGACACGGGGGGCCGCCAAAAAAAGAAAAAAAGAAAATTCTGCACCTAACAATAACAAGGAATATCCAAATCTTGCTAGTCTCTGGATATAGGAAAATCATACAAAGGGGGTGGGGGGAAGTACCCAATTACATATTTTTAAAAAGAAAAAATTTAACCTAACCTACTTAACCTATAGTGAAAGGCTACTCCCCTGCTTTAATTTCTTAGTAAATTCAGATACCAAATATCGATTTTTTTCAAGTTGGGACATATATACATTTCTAAATTTCACTGAACAAACTAGAGTTGGTGGGTACAAGTGGTTAATAAATCAAACTAATTGTTGGTTAACACTATGATTGATAACAATAAGTAACATTTATACATGCCAAGCACTGTGCTAAGGCTTTTAGATGCACTGTCATGTAATTCTTAGACCCATGAAAATAATTCTTTTAATAACATACAAGGTTGTTATACTTCCACAAATTTTTATGCAGTACTTGTTAACAAAGACACCATTTTATATCTTTCTGACACACATCTGACAGATAACAGAACCTCTGGCTCACAATGAACTAAAAATACACCAACAGCCACTGAGGAACTTCTAAAACCTTCCCCTATTAATGAAAAAAATTTTTATGCGTTTAAGAAATATTTACTCAATACATTTTCTGGGTAAGTCACAACCCACATAAAATATTATGGAAAATAGCAGAACATGACCTCAGCAAGGTTCTAGTACAATAAGAAACATACAGAGATAGCCTCATCCACCAGTGGGCAGACAGCAGAAACAAGAAGAAATACAATTCTGCAGCCTGTGGAAGGAAAACCACATTCACAGAAGGATAGACAAAATGAAAAGACAGAAGATTTTGTACCAGATGAAGGAACCAGATAAAACCCCAGAAAAACAACTAAATGAAGTGGAGATAGGCAACATTCCAGAAAAAGAATTAAGAATAATGACAGTGAAGATGATCCAGGACTTCGGAAAAAGAATGGAGACAAAGATCGAGAAGATGCAAGAAATGTTTAATAAAGACCTAGAAGAATTAAAGAACAAACACCTAGAAGAATTAAAGAACAAACAAACAGAGATGAACAATACAATAACTGAAATGAAAAATATACCAGAAGGAATCAATAGCAGAATAACTGAGGCAGAAGAACAGATAAGTGTCCTGGAAGACAAAACGGTGGAGTTCACTGCCACGGAACAGAATAAAGAAAAAAGAATGAAAAGAAATGAAGACAGCTGAAGAGACCTCTGGAACAACACTAAACGCAACAATATTTGCATTACAGGGGACCCAGAAGGAGAAGAGAGAGAGAAAGGACCCGTGAAAATATGTGAAGAGATTATAGTCGAAAACTCCTCTAACATGGGAAAGGAAATAGCCACCCAAGTCCAGGAAGCGCAGAGAGTCCCAGGCAGGAGAAACGCAAGGAGAAACATGCCGAGACACACAGTAATCAAATCGACAAAAATTAAAGAAAAATTATTGAAAGCAACAAGGGAAAAACGACAAATAACATACAAGGGAACTCCCATAAGGTTAACAGTTGATTTCTCAGCAGAAACTCTACAAGCCAGAAGGGAGTGGCAAGATACATTTAAAGTGATGAAAGGGAACAACCTACAACCAAGATTACTCTACCCCACAAGGATCTCATTCAGATTCGATGGAGAAATCAAAAGCTTTACAGACAAGCAAAAGCTAAGAGAATTCAGCACCACCAAACCAGCTCTACAACAAATGCTAATGGAACTTCTCTAAGTGGGAAACACAAGAGAACAAAAGGACCTACAAAAACAAACCCATAACAATTAAGAAAATGTTAATAGGAACATACTTATCAATAATTACCTTAAAGGTGAATGGATTACATGCTCCAACCAAAAGACACAGGCTCACTGAATGGATGCAAAAACAAGGCCCATATATATGCTGTCTACAAGAGACCCACATCAGACCTAGGGACACATACAGACTGAAAGTGAGGGGATGGAAAAAGATATTCCACGCAAATGGAAATCAAAAGAAAGCGAGAGTACCAATATTCATGAGATAAAATAGACTTTAAAATGAAGAACGCTACAAGAGACAAGGAAGGACACTAGATAATGATCAAGGGATCAATCCAAGAAGAAGACATAACAATTATAAATATATATGCACCCAACATAGGAGAACCTCAATACATAAGGCAACTGCTAACAACTATAAAAGAGGAAATCGACAGTAACACAATCATAGTGGGGGACTTTAACACCTCACTTACACCAATGGACAGATCATCCAGACAGAAAATTAATAAGGAAACACAAGCTTTAATGACACAACAGACCAGATAGATTTAATTGATATTTATAGGACATTCCATCCAAAAACAGCAGATTACACTTTCTTCTCAAGTGCACTTGGAACATTCTCTAGGACTGATCACATCTTGGGTCACAAATCAAGCCTTGGTAAATTTAAGAAATGTGAAATCATATCAAGCATCTTTTCTGACCACAACACTATGAGATTAGAAATCAATTACAGGGGAAAAAACGTAAAAAACACAAACACACAGAGGCTAAACAATATTTTACTACGTAACCAAGACATCACTGAAGAAATCAAAGAGGAAATCAAAAAATACCTAGAGACTAATGACAACGAAAACACGACGATCCAAAACCTATACGATGCACCAAAAGCAGTTCTAAGAGGGAAGTTTATAGCAATACAAGCCTACCTCAAGAAACAAGAAAAATCTCAAATAAACAATCTAACCGTACACCTAAAGGAACTAGAGAAAGAACAATAAACAAAACCCAAAGTTAGCAGGAGGAAAGAAATCATAAAGATCAGAGCAGAAATAAATGTAATAGAAACAAAGAAAACAATAGCAAAGATCAATAAAACTAAAAGCTGGTTTTTTTATAAGATAACCAAAACTAATAAACCATTAACCAGAGTCATCAAGAAAAACAGGGAGAGGACTCAAATCAATAAAACTAGAAATGAAAAAGGAGAAGTTACAACAGACACAGCAAAAATACAAAGCATCCTAAGAGACTACTACAAGCAACTCTATGCCAATAAAATGGACAACCTGGAAAAAAATGGAAAAATTCTTAGAAAGGTATAACCTTCCAAGACTGAACCAGGAAGAAATAGAAAATATGAACAGGCCAATCACAAGTAATGAAATTGAAACCGTGATTAAATATCTTCCAACAGGGCTTCCCTGGTGGCGCAGTGGTTGGGAGTCCGCCTGCCGATGCAGGGGACACGGGTTCATGCCCCGGGCCAGGAGGATCCCATGTGCCGCGGAGCGGCTGGGCCTGTGAGCCATGGCCGCTGAGCCTGCGCGTCCGGAGCCTGTGCTCTGCGGCGGGAGAGGCCACAGCAGTGAGAGGCCCGCGTACCCCAAAAAAAAAAAAAATAGTTAAAATATCTTCCAACAAACAAAAGTGAAGGACCAGAGGGCTTCACAGGTGAATTCTATCAAATATGTAGAGAAGAGTTAAAACCCATCCTTCCCAAACTCTTACAAAAAATTGCAGAGGAAGGAAAACTCCCAAACTCATTCTACGAGGCCACCATCATCCTGATACCAAAACCAGACAAAGACACTGCAAAAAACAAAAATTACAGACCAATATCACTGATGAATGTAGATGCAAAAATCCTCAACAAAATACTAGCAAACAGAATTCAACAACACATTAAAAGGATCATACACCATGATCAAGTGGGATTTATCCCAGGGATGCAAGCGTTCTTCAATATACGCAAATCAACCAATGTGATACACCATATTAACAAACTGAAGAATAAAAACCATATGATCATCTCAATAGATGCAGAAAAAGCTTTTGACAAAATTCAACACCCATTTATGATAAAAACTCTCCAAAAAGTGCGCATAGAGGGAACCTACCTCAACATAATAAAGGCCATATATGACAAACCCACAGCAAACATCATTCTCAATGGTGAAAAACTGAAAGCATTTCCTCTAAGATCAGGAACAAGACAAGGTTGTCCACTCTCACCACTATTATTCAACATAGTTTTGGAAGTCCTAGCCATGGCAATCAAAGAAAGAGAAATAAAAGGAATACAAATTGGAAAAGAAGAAGCAAAACTATCACTGTTTGCAGATGACATGATACTATACATAGAGACTCCTAAAGATGCCACCAGAAAACTACTAGAGCTAATCAATGAATTTGGTAAAGTTGCAGGTTACAAAATTAATGCACAGAAATCTCTTGCATTCCTATACACTAATGATGAAAAATCTGAAACAGAAATTAAGGAAACACTCCTATTTACCATTGCAACAAAAAGAATAAAATACCTAGGAATAAACCTACCTAGGGAGACAAAAGACCTATATGCAGAAAACTATAAGACACTGATGAAAGAAATAAAAGATGACACAAATAGATGGAGAGATATACCATGTTCTTGGATTGGAAGAACCAATACTGTGAAAATGACTATACTACACAAAGCAATCTATAGATTCAATGCAAATTACCAATGGCTTTTTTTTTTTTTTTTGCAGTATGCAGGCATCTCACTGTTGTGGCCTCTCCCGTTGCAGAGCACAGGCTCCGGACGCGCAGGCCCAGCGGCCATGGCTCACGGGCCCAGCCGCTCCGCGGCATGTGGGATCTTCCTGGACTGGGGCACGAACCCATGTCCCTTGCATCGGCAGGCGGACTCTCAACCACTGCGCCACCAGGGAAGCCCCCAATGGCATTTTTTACAAAACTAGAACCAAAAAATCTTAAAATTAGCACGGAGACACAAAAGACCCCGAATAGCCAAAGCAGTCTTGAGGGAAAAAAAAGGAGCTGGACGAATCAGAGTCCCTGACTTCAGACTATACTACAAAGTTACAGTAATCAAGACAATATGGTACTGGCCCAAAAACAGAAATATAGATCAATGGAACAGGACAGAAAGCCCAGAGACAAACCCACGCACATATGGTCACCTTATCTTTGATAAAGGGGGCAAGAATATACAATGGAGAAAAGACAGCCTCTTCAATAAGTGGTGCTGGGAAAACTGGACAGCTACATGTAAAAGAATGAAATTAGAACACTCCCTAACACCATACACAAAAATAAACTCAAAATGGATTAAAGACCTAAATGTAAGGCCATACACTATCAAACTCTTAGAGGAAAGCATAGGCAGAACACTCTACGACATAAATCACAGCAAGATCCTTTTGGACTCACCTCCTAGAGAAATGGAAATAAAAACAAAAATAAACAAATGGGACCTAA
Source organism: Grampus griseus (assembly GCF_964374135.1). Classification (NCBI taxonomy): domain Eukaryota; kingdom Metazoa; phylum Chordata; class Mammalia; order Artiodactyla; family Delphinidae; genus Grampus; species Grampus griseus. The sequence goes on along the minus strand of NC_139018.1, from coordinate 29,020,724 downwards.
TGAAACTTAAAAGCTTTTGCACAGCAAAGGAAACCATAAACAAGATGAAAAGACAACCCTCAGGAGGGGAGAAAATATGTGCAAATGAAGCAACTGACAAAGGAATTATCTCCAAAATTTACAAGCAGCTCATGCAGCTCAATATCAAAAAGCAAACAACCCAATCCAAAAATCGGCAGAAGACCTAAATAGACATTTCTCCAAAGAAGATATACAGATTGCCAACAAACACATGAAAGAATGCTCAACATCATTCATCATTAGAGAAATGCAAATCAAAACTACAATGCGGGCTTCCCTGGTGGTGCAGTGGTTGAGAGTCCGCCTGCCGATGCAGGGGACTTGGGTTCGTGCCCCGGTCCGGGAGGATCCCACATGCCACGGAGCGGCTGGACCTGTGACCCATGGCCGCTGAGCCTGCGCGTCCGGAGCCTGTGCTCTGCAATGGGAGAAGCCACAACAGTGAGAGGCCCGCATAACGCAAAAAAAAAAAAAACTACAATGTGATATCATCTCACACCGGTCAGAACGGCCATCATCAAAAAATCTACAAACAATAAATGCTGGGGAGGGTGTGGAGAAAAGGGAACCCTCTTGCACTGTTGGTGGGAATGTATATTGATATAGCCACTATGGAGAACAGTATGGACATTCCTTAAAAAACTAAAAATAGAACTACCATACAACCCAGCAATCCCACTACTGGGCATATACCCTAAGAAACCCATAATTCAAAAAAAGTCATGTACCTCAATGTTCACTGCAGCTCTATTTACAATAGCCAGGACATGGAAGCAACCTAAGTGTTCATCTACAGATGAATGGATAAAGAAGATGTGGCACATATATACAATGGAATATTACTCAGCCATAAAAAGGAAATGAAATTGAGTTATTTGTAGTGAGGTGGATGGACCTAGAGTCTGTCATGCAGAGTGAAGTAAGTCAGAAAGAGAAAAACAAATACCGTATGTTAACACATATATATGGAATCTAAAAAAACAAAACAAAAAAATGGTCATGAAGAACCTAGTGCAAGACGGGAATAAAGATGCAGACCTACTAGAGAATGGACTTGAGGACACGGGGAGGGGGAAGGGTAAGCTGGGACAAAGTGAGAGAGCGTATGTGCACATATACACTACCAAACGTAAAATAGATAGCTAGTGGGAAGCAGTCACATAGCACAGGGAGATCAGCTCGGTGCTTTGTGACCAGCTAGAAGGGTGGGATTGGGAGGGTGGGGGGGAGTGAGACGCAAGAGGGAAGAGATATGGGGATATATGTATATGTATAACTGATTCACTTTGTTATAAAGCAGAAACTAACACACCATTGTAAAGCAATTATACTCCAATAAAAACGTTAAAAAAAAAAAAAGGACACATGCATCCCAATATTCATTGCAGCACTATTTACAATAGCCAGGTCATGGAAGCAACCTAAATGCCCATCGACAGACAAATGGATAAAGAACATGTGGTACATATATACAGTGGAATATTACTCAGCCATAAAAAGGAACGAAATTGGGTCTTTTGTAGAGATGTGGATGGATGTAGAGACTGTCATACAGAGTGAAGTAGGTCAGAAAGAGAAAAACAAATATCGTATATTAATGCATATATGTGGAACCTAGAAAAATGGTACAGATGAACTGGTTTGTAAGGCAGAAATAGAGACACAGATGTAGAGAACAAACGTATGGAGACCAAGTGGAGAAAGTGGCGGGGGTGTGGTGGTGGTGGGATGAACTGGGAGATTAGGATTGACATATATACACTAATATGTATAAAATAGACAACTAATAAGAACCTGCTGTATAAAAAAATAAAATTAAATTTAAAAAAATTAAAAAAAAATACAAATAACAGAAGTATACATACTAGAAGGAATAAATCACTATACATAAAATATCCGACAGGAATTATCAGGACAAAAGATAAGTTTTGGCAGGGATAAAAACATCTAGGGGGTATTCCCTGGTGGTCCAGTGGTTAGGACCCCATGCTTTCAGTGCTGAGGGCAAGGGGTTAATCCCTGGTTGGGGAAGTAAGATCCCAAAAGCTAACAACAGCAACCAAAAAAAAACATCTAGGGAGGGAGTAGTGTTTAAACCAGGTAGAAGCATAGAACCTAGGATGACAGGACCTGGGTTACAATACCAAACTCACCAATTCACTCATTCAACGTACATTTATTGAACAGTAACTCTGTTCTAAGCCTTGGGATAAAGAACTGAGTAAGTCTTGTCCCTTAAGTAGTTTCATTTATTCAGAGAAACAAACACAAAACACTGTAAGTGTACTTAAACTCTTTAAAGGGAGCTAGAGAACAGAGTAAAAAGAAAAAAAAACCAAAAGCTTCCTGGTAAAGCTAATTTTTAAGCTGAGTCTAGAAAAATAATCATCCCTAACACTGAATTATTAAATGATCAAACTTTGCCACTAAAATATTTACTCTAAGAGGATATCTATTTATCTTACCTGAAAACTATTTTTGGAACCACCCTATATGAAAAATTAAACCTCTTCCTTTGCTCTACTGAACAGTGGTTAAGTGGGATGGCTCTAGAGCCAGATTTTGCTCAGGTTTGAGTCACATGCCCTTTACTTATGTGAATATATGAGCTTCAGATTCCTCGGCTGTCAAATGAGGATAACAGTTCCTACCTTATGAACTTGCTATGAGGATTAAATGAGTTAATACATGTAAAGGATTTAGAGCAGTACTTGGCACACAGGAAAAGGTCAATCACTCTTTGCTATTACTATTACATTTACCAGACCTTAATTAAACTCCTATTATGTACCAAATAGTATGCAGCGTGTGATACAAGAAAAATCAAGGTAAACTGATCTCCAATTTTCAGTCTAAATTTTATTAAAAGTCTCTTAACAAAGGTTTATTTCCTGTGATATCAACTATTGAAAATAGAAGGCAGCATGGCCAATCTAAAACCAATCTAAAGCTTATCAGGTCCAGTTGTAAGCCAGGGGGATCTAGCCTAGTTTTATTAGATGCAAGCAGGGTCTAATAAACTAGGATGAGGCAAGTGAGGTACCCTAGCACAAAATTTAAGGTGGCACTCACTCTCAGGGTCATGCAAGTGGCTCACCCATGAAGCTACCACCCATTCATTTATTCAACAAGTATCGGATGAATAGGCCCATTCCTTGTCCTCAGGGAGGTAGCAGTGCAGTGAAGATACACTAATAAATAATTGCAATTTAGTTTGAGAGTTGCTATAATAAAGGTACATGCTAGATACAGAGGTATCATAGAAGATGAAGTGGTTAAATTGACTTGGGTAAGCCAGGAAGCAATTCAGAGAAGTGATTTAGCTGGAGCTTAAATAATTTATCATAGTACCCCCAAGAGGCTAAAGGTGGGCAGCAAATAGTATTCTAAGCAAGGGGAATAGTTAGCAAAAGCTCAAAGGGAGAATTTACTGAAGGAACTACAAGGAATATGGTGAGAATAATCTAAAAGGAAGCAGTGGGCTGTAAAACTGAAGTGGTAGCTAGAAAGCAGATAAAGTTCAGGCCCATAAGGTAGGGCTCCTTAAACACCACATTTAGGAATTTATTTCACAAGTAGTAGGGTTTATTTATGAGTGGTAAATCAGACCTGTGACTTAGGATAATTCTGGTTATTTTCTGACTGTTCTGGACTAGAACAGTGACCTCCAAACTTTTTTGATCCTGTACCCCATTACCAAAAATTTTGAGCATATCCCTCAATGTGTGTGTATGTATACTACATCTAGACATTACTATAGTCACATATTAAACACATAAGTAGAAAATGTTTAAAGGATGAGATGATAAATATAATGATATAAATATAATAACAGTCAAAAAGTGGAAGCAATCCAAACATCTATCAACTGATGAATGAATTTTTTTTTTTTTTTTTGCGGTACGTGGGCCTCTCACTGTTGTGGCCTCTCCCGTTGTGGAGCACAGGCTCCGGACGCGCAGGCTCAGCGGCCATGGCTCACGGGCCCAGCCGCTCCATGGCATGTGGGATCTTCCCCGACCGGGGCACGAACCCGTGTCCCCTGCATTGGCAGGTGGACTCTCAACCACTGCGCCACCAGGGAAGCCCCGAATGAATTTTTTAAATGTGCTATATCCATACAATGGAATACTATTCAACAATGAAAAGGAACAATGCTGCTTGATACATGCTACAATATGGATAAACCTCAAAATCATTAAGTGAAAAAGGCCAGACACAAGACCACATATTGATGTGTGTATGATTCTATTTATATGAAATCTCCAGAAAAAGCAAATTTGTAGAAATGGAAAGTAGATCACTGACTACCTGAGGCTGGAGGTAGGAACAAGAATTGACTGCAAATGGGCACAAGGAATTTGGTGGGGGGGAAGGGGGGGGTAATGAAAATATTCTAAAATTGAATTTTGGAGATGGTCATATAACTTTGTAAGTTTACTAAAAGTCACTGATCTGTACACTTACAACAAGTGAATTTTGTGGTATATAAATTACAGACATAGCTTGGAGATATTGCAGGTTCAGTTCTAGACCACTGCAATAAAGCAAATATCACAATAAAGGCATACAAATTTTTTGGTTTCCTAGTGCATATAAAAGTTATGTTTATTATATGTAGAACAAATGAACAAACAACAAAACAGAAACAGAGTTACAGACAGAGAGAACAAATAGGTGGTTGCCCTAGGGGAGGGGATGGGGAGGAAAGAAATAAGTGAGGGAGATTAAGAAGTCTAAACTTCCAGTTGCAAAATAAATGAATCACGGGTATGAAATGTACAGTGTGGGGAACACAGTCAATAATTTTGCATGGTGACATATTGGAACTAGACGTGTCATTGTGATCATTTTGAAATGTACAGAAATATCAAATCAATATGTTGTATAACAGGAACTAACATAGTGTTGTAGGTCATCAAAAACAAATAAAACTCATAGGAAAAAAGAATCAGATTTGTGGTTACCAGAGGCAGGAGGGTATAGGGAGGGGGAATTACATGAAGGCACTCAAAAGGTACAAACTTCCAGTTATAAGTACTAGGGATGTAATGTACAACATGATAAATTTAATGAACACTGCTGTGTCATAAATGAAAGTTGTTAAGAGAGTAAATCCTAAGCGTTCTCATCACAAGGAAAAATTTTTTTCCTATTTAATTTTGTATATATATGTGAGATGATGGATAAATTTCACAAAACTTACTGTGATAATCATTTCATGTTATAGATGAGTCAAATCACTATGCTGTATACCTTAAACTTATATAGTGCTGTATGTAAATTATGTCTCAATAAAACTGGAAAAAAGTTATTTTTTCACTATACTGTAGTCTAAATATTTAGAGTGTACAACAGCATTATGTCTAAGAAAACAATGTACATACCTTAATTTAAAAATACTATATTGCTAAAAAATGTTGAACATCACCACCAATGCAACCAAAGAACCAACATGATGATGTTTCCTCCCACCGTGAAAAGAGGAACCAAGGAGAGTTACTTGGAAGGAGAGAGACGGAGAAACCAATCTAGTTTCCAGTCATCAGGTTAGAACCGAGCACTCTCTTCCCTGTAGTAAGAATTGTAAGAAATCAGGAATTGGAGAGCCCCTGATTATCGAGAAGTTCAATGATAAATTGAGAGGATGTACTGGGTGGAAGTTTGGACTATATGTTTGTTTTTTTCTTAATCCTTTACACAGTTGAGATTGTCAATTTCCAGACATATCCATTCACATTTTCAACATTATAAAAGAATTCAGTGAGGTCCTTACTCTCTGGGTAGGGAGTTTACTAAATCACTATTCTCACATGAAAGCATCTGCTCTGTTAATGATGCACATGGATTTTAGGTTCCTTAGAGGAAAGAACCCTTCCCAGCAAGTGGGGCCTGTGGGTAGCTGGAGGCATCCATCAACCTTATGACTGCCCACTACATGAAAGTGGACCAAGCCATGATCATCTTCCAACATAAAGATTTCAAGTGAAAATGTTAAGTGTTTTTGAAACATTACTCTTGGAAGGAATTTCTTTCCAAAAATCTCTTTATGAAAAGAAATGTTATTAAGGGTTTTTGTTTTGTTTTGTTTTTAAAATAAATATTGCCCAAAATAGCCAAGCTGGACAACCTTGCCCTTCATTAACATTGCAGTATATTTGCATTCGTCCATCCTGACCCCAGAGCAACTGGTTCAGAAAAAAATGGGGTTACTCAACTTTACCTCACTTTGGTACAACTGCAACAAATTCCCCTACAGAAGATTAAAAATTTAGGTTGGGACAATGGCCATCAACATTTAAGTTCCAATAGGTATGCAGTTTTGCCCTGTCCAAAGCAGCCTGACTTTGATAGGATGGCTGAGTGATGTTCCTAAGGGCAGGAGATGGGCCCTGCGTTATTTAAGGATCCTATTACCCCACCAGGGGAAACAGACATGAGACAGAGCAAAAAGCATGTGTAGGTGGAGAGAATGATCTGGTGAAGTACGAAGCCAATCTTTGAGTTTCCTGATTTCCCATCATGTCACTGGGCCCTCTGGAACCAATCCAGTAGTGTAAAAAAAAGAATCAGCACCCACTGCAAGACCTGGTTCTAAGATGTTAGGTCCAGAAACATCACTAGTATTTGGTCTGTCTTTGTCAACTTACTCAGGTGACAGAATGAACTTTCATTAACCACTCTCCAGAAAGCGTGAAACTTTATTTTCCTTCTTATTTGAGTAAAAGAATTATTCAGGATGATCTATTACCTTGTTAAGGATTCTGGACATCAGTGGATTTCATGTCATTTAAAAAAAATTCTGAAATATTTGTTTTTCAACAGTGTCGTGTATTTTAACATCATACTGTGCATTTAAAAAATGAAAAACAAATCATGTAAAAACAATACTATATTGCTAAAAAATGTTAAATATCACCTGATCCTTCAGTGAGTCATCATCTTTTGCAACAGTAACACCAAAGATCACTGATCACAGAACACCATAACAAATATAATGAAAATGAAAATATCTGCAATATTGTGCGAATTACCAAAATGTGACACAGAGACATGAGGTGAGCAAATGCTGTTGGGAAAAACAGCGCCAACAGACTTGCTCCATGCAGGGCTGCCACAAACCTTCAATCTGTAAAAAATGCAGTATCTGTGAAGTACAACAAAGCAAAGTGCAATAAAATGAGGTATGCTTGTATTGTCAATAAATCTACCTAAAAATAAGAAATAAATATAATTAAAAATTTTTAATGCAGATATCTATGCAAAGCAAGTTCCTAATAGACTAGAACACAAAGCTGGCAGTAAAAAGGCTGGTTGGGGGCCTATTTGACAGTTGAAAGACATCAATGACACCTAAATGCAAGACAATGACAGTGAGAATGCAAAGAAAAAGACTTGCTTAAAGTTAAAATGCAGAGCAAGACTATTAAATTATTCACATCAGAAAATCATCCTGAGATTCCATGTTTAGCAGGTCCATATTACACTGATAAAATAAATGACAATATTCTTATTAATCTTAAAATTCCAAAGACCAGACCCAATCAACACTATCTCAGTTTTGCTCTGGCAAAAAGAGTTAATTTCAATACAGTACCCCAAGCTCTGGGAAATTCCTTCTTATGGCACTGTCATCACTTTCCAGACTTAATTTGCAAGCTGCTCAAGCCTCTAAAAGTTCTCCTCTACTTTTTCTTAATCAACATGTCACGAATTGGGTAAAATGCAATTGCTGAAAATGGTGCAGTTTTATGATATGAATAACCAGGTTTTTCTTATATAGTTAATGGACTCAGAAAATAACACATTTTTCATTCAATCACATTTTTCTGTGAAACAGTTCTTAATAAATATTAACTAGTATTAACATATTCAAAAGGATGAGATATAATGTAAAGAAATATAAATATCCAAATATCCCGTTAGGGCTTCCCTGGTGGTGCAGTAGTTGAGAGTCTGCCTGCCGATGCAGGGGACACAGGTTCGTGCCCCGGTCCGGGAAGATCCCACATGCCGCGGAGCGGCTGGTCCAGTGAGCCATGGCCGCTGAGCCTGCGCGTTCGGAGCCTGTGCTCCGCAACGGGAGAGGCCACAACAGTGAGAGGCCCGCGTACCGCAAAAAAAAAAAAAAAAATCCCGTTAATCTTTAATTCATCCTTCGCTGCTCATTCTAACCCTGGTTTTATTGAGCACTGAGTTTTCTAATTTACCTTTAACCACTGCCAGAACTGGACTTTCCTGATGTTTATCGCTTTAAGACTCTCCAGAGATTCAAAGATATCAAAATTCTCAAACGCTCCCTTTTCTAAAGATTAAATTATCCCAACGGGAGAGGGAGCTCTGACTTCCTTCTACTGTAGTCAGAAAAGGCTCTTAGGATTCACCTTTCCTGTAAATTTAAATGGTTCTCTGTGAGTCGGAGTTAATAGATAAGTTTTCTCTTCCATAGCTAGAAGATAAAAGAAAAACATCTGTGCAAAGTATCTCTAATGTTAATGTTTACTGATTAACATACAATCTGTGCCCTTATAAACAGAGGCTTATGTCATGAAGTTTTTACTGTTAATCCTCTGACACAGACTGTTCAATCAGTCAAAGTAACTTGGAGTTAGTAAACTTCCAAATTCTCTGAGAAGCTAACATTTTTTAAATATTATGATCAGGTTAAAACCAAGACAAATTTATATCTCTACTGATATAATATAAAAATGGCCAGTCATTATGAATGACTAAGCTCTTATAATATGCAGAATTGGGCTTCCCTGGTGGCGCAGTTGTTAAGAATCCACCTGCCAAGGCAGGGGACACGGGTTCAATCCCTGGTCCAGGAAGCTCCCACATGCCGCGGAACAACTAAGCCTGTGTGCCACAACTACTGAGCCCGCACTCTAGAGCCCACGAGCCACAACTACTGAGCCCATGTGCCACAACTACTGAAGCCCTTGCGCCTAGAGCCCATGGCCCCACAACAAGAGAAGCCATGGCAATGAGAAGCCTGCGCACCTCAACAAAGAGTAGCCCCCACTCGCCGCAACTAAAAAGAAAGCTGCACGCAGCAACAAAGACCCAACACAGCCAAAAATAAATTAATTAATTTAAAAAAAAAACCACCTTTAAAAAATAATATGTAGAACTTCTAATTTACTGAATTGATAAAAAAGAAAAGTTAGTATTCCACATAATGTGAAACATCACCATATGCATCAAAAGGCAAGACCTCCTTGGCAAAATGTAGAAAATAGCCTAGCCTCCATTAAACATTGTAAATAGTTAAGCATAAAAAAATAATGTCCTGCTACATAAAAGAATAAAATTAGCACACTCCCTAACACCATACACAAAAATAAACTCAAAATGGATTAAAGACCTAAATGTAAGGCCAGACACTATCAAACTCTTAGAGGAAAACATAGGCAGAACACGCTATGACATAAATTACAGCAAGATCCTAGAGAAAAGGAAGTAAAAACAAAAGTAAACAAATGGGACCTAATGAAACCTGTAAGCTTCTGCACAGCAAAGGAAACCATAAACAAGACAAAAAGACAACCCTCAGAACAGGAGAAAATATTTGCAAACAAAGCAACTGACAAAGGATTCATCTCCAAAATATACAAGCAGCTCATGCTCAATATCAAAAAGCAAACAACCGAATCCAAAAATGGGCAGAAGACCTAAATAGACATTTCTCCAAATAAGATATACAGATTGCCAACAAACACATGAAAGGATGCTCAACATCACTAATCATCAGAGAAATGCAAATCAAAACTACAATGAGGTATCACCTCACACCGGTCAGAATGGCCATCATCAAAAAATCTACAAACAATAAATGCTGGAGAGGGTGTGGAGAAAAGGGAACCCTCTTGCACTGTTGGTGGGAATGTAAATTGATACAGCCACTTTGGAGAAAGTATGGAGGTTCCTTAAAAAACTAAAAATAGAACTACCATATGACCCAGGAATCCTACTACTGGGCATATACCCTGAGAATACCATAATTCAAAGAGAGTCATGTACCACAGTGTTCACTGCAGTACTGTTTACAATAGCCAGGACATGGAAGCAACCAAGAGTCCATCGACAGATGAATGGATACAGAAGATGTGGCACATATATACAATGGAATATTACTCAGCCATAAAAAGAAACAAAATTGAGTTATTTGTAGTGAGGTGGATGGACCTAGAGTCTGTCATACAGAGTAAGGTAAGTCAGAAAGAGAAAAACAAATACCGTATGCTAACACATATATATGGAATCTAAAAGAAAAAAAATGGTTCTGAAGAACCTAGGGGGAGGACAGGAATAAAGATGCAGATGTAGATAATGGACTTGAGGACATGGGGAGAGGGAATGGTAAGCTGGGATGAAGTGAAAGTGACATGGACATATATACACTACCAAATGTAAAACAGATAGCTAGTGGGAAGCAGCCGCATAGCACAGGGAGATAAGCTTGGTGCTTTGTGTCCACCTAGAGGGCTGGGATAGGGAAGGTAGGAGGGAGACGCAAGAGGGAGGAGAAATGCAGATATATGTATATGTATAGCTGATTCACTTTGTTATACAGAAGAAACTAACACACCATTGTAAAGCAATTATACTGCAATAAAGATGCTAAAGAAAGTTATTATGAAAAAAAAAAAATGTCCTGGGGGCTTTCCTGGTGGCGCAGTGGTTGGGAGTCTGCCTGCCAATTCAGGGGACAAGGGTTCAAGCCCTGGTCTGGGAAGATCCCACATGCCGTGGAGCAACTAAGCCTGTGTGCCACAACTACTGAGCCTGTGCTCTAGAGCCCACAAGCCACAACTACTGAGCCCATGTGCCACAACTACTGATGCCTGCATGCCTAGAGCCTGCACTCCGCAACAAGAGAAGCCACCACAATGAGAAGCCCGTGCACCGCAACAAAGAGTAGTCCCTGCTCACCCCAACTAGAGAAAGCCCGCGTGCAGCAACAAAGACCCAACACAGCCAAAAATAAATAAATTTATTTAAAACAAAAATAATGTCCTATTCAATACTGTACTAGACATGCTAGCTAGAGAATTAAGCAAGAAAAAGAAACAGAAGGAATCCAAATTATAAAGAAGTAAAACTATCTCTATTCTCAGATATCTTGATTCTACATGTAGAAAACCCCAAAGAATACACACACACACACACGCATTAGAGCTAATAAATGAAATTAGCAAAATTTTCAGGGTACAATATCAACATACAAAATCAGTTGAGTTTCTGTATAAGGTTGACCCTTGAACAACACAGAGGTTAAGGGCACTACCCTCCATGCCATCGAAAATCCATGTAAAACTTTATAATCTGCCTTACATATCCGTTCCTCCCAGTCCGAGGTTCCACATCTATGGATTCAACCAATCTTGGGTCTCATAGTATTATATGCATTTATTGAAAACAATCCATGTATAAATAGACCCTTGCAGTTCAAACCCATGTTCTTGTTTTTGTTTTTAATTGAAGTATAGTTAACTTACGCTTCAGGTATACATCAAAGTGATTCAGTCAAACCCATGTTGTTCAAGGGTCAACTATACTAGCAGTAAAATATCCAAAAAGGCAATTAAGAAAACAATGCCATTTATAATAGCATCCAAAAGAATAAAATACCTAGAAATAAGTTTAACTAAGACTTCTGTACTGAAAAAAACTACAAAGCACTGTTGAGAGAAATTAAAGACCTAAATAAATGGAAAGACATTCCATGCTCATGAACTGAAGAACTTAATATTGTTAAAATGGCAATACTGGGACCTCCTTGGTGGCACAGTGGATAAGACTCTAAGCTCCCAACGCACAGGGCCCAGGTTCTATCCCTGGTCAGGGAACTAGATCCCACGTGCATGCCACAACTAAGAGTTCACATGCCACAACTAAGGAGCCCACATGCTGCAACTAAGGAGCCCACCTGTCACAACTAAGGAGCCCGCCTGTCGCAACTAAGACCTGGTGCAACCAAATAATTTTTTTTAAAATGGCAATACTACCCAAAGCAATCTACAAATTCAATGCAATCCCTCCCAAAATTCCAACAGCCTGTTTTTCAGAAATAGAAAAGACAATCTTGAAATTCATATGGAATCTCAAGGGGTCCCAAACAGCCAAAACTATCTGGAAAAAGAAGAACAAAGTTAGGGGCTTCCCTTGTGGCACAGTGGTTGAGAGTCCGCCTGCCAATGCAGGGGACATGGGTTTGTGCCCTGTTCCGGGAGGATCCCACGTGCCGCGGAGCAGCTGGGCCCGTGAGCCATGGCTGCTGAGCCTGCGTGTCCGGAGCCTGTGCTCCGCAACAGGAGAGGCCACAGCAGTGAGAGGCCCGCGTACAGCAAAAAATAAAATAAAAAAGAACAAAGTTAGAAGACTCACACTTCCTCATTTCAAAACTTAACTACAAAGCTACAGTAATCAAACAGTATGGTACTGACATAAGGATAGACATATAGATCAGTGGAAAAGAATTGAGAGTCCAGAAATAAATCCATATATCTATGGCCAATTGATTTTCAACAAGGATGCCAAGACCATTCAATGAGGGAAAGAACAGTCTCTTCAACAAATGGTGCTTGGTCAACTGGATAACCATATGCAAAAGAATGATGCTGAGCCCTTACCTCACGCCATATAAAAAAAATTAACTCAACCTTACACCCTATACAAACATTAACTTGAAATGGATCAAAGACTTAAATATAAGACCTAAAACTATAAAACTCTTAGAGGAAAACATTGGCGCAAAGCTTCATGACATTGGACTTGGGAATGAGTCCTTGTATATGACACCAAAATCAAAGGCAACAAAAGTAAAAATAGATAAATTAGACTACATCAAAATTAAAAACTTCTCATCAAAGGGCACAATCGACAGAGTCAAAAGGCAACCTATAGGAAATAATTGTCTACAAAACTTATATCTGATAAGCAGTTAATACCCAGAGCTCCAACAATGCAACAACAAAGAAAACCAAACAACGTGATTAGAAAACAGGCAAAGGACTTGAATAGATATTCTCCACAGAAACTATATTTATATTTGTATAATGGCCCACGAGCACAGGAAAAGATGCTCAGATGGCTCAACATCACTAATCATTAGAAAAATACGAATCAAAAGCACAATGAGATACCACCTAGCACCCGTTAGAAAGGCTATTATTTTTTTTTTTTTTCCCAAGCTTTAATTCCAACTGGAGCTGGCTGCTCAGGGGAGAGAAGATGACACAGAAGGAATCAATGCAGACTTCCAGGAGTGATGGGGCCAAGGAGGCAAGCAACATTTACTGAATGTCTAGACTGTGCCAGGCCATCCTAACATTTAATACTGAATGATAGAAGGACAATTGTACCCTTCTAACAGATGAGGTTAACAAATGTGCTCCAGGTCACATGGGTATGAAGAGGTGGGCTCCCCACCAGCACTCACTCCAGTATATCTGATCAAAAGTCCATGCTTTTTGCATAGAAAGGCTATTACTGAAAAACAAACAGAAAATAACAAGTGTTGGTGAGGATATGGAGAAACTGGAACTCTTGTGCATTGTTGGTGAGAATGTAAAATGGTGCAGACACTATGGAAATGGTATGGCAGTTCCTGAAAATTTAAACATAATTACCACAATTCCACTTTTGGGTATACACCCAAAAGAACTGAAAGCAGGGGCTCAAAGAGGTATTTGTACACCAGTATTCATAGCAGCATTATTCACAGTAGCCAAAAGGCGGAAGCAACCCAAGTGTCCATCAAAGGATAAATGGATAAACAAAATGTGGTATATACAATGGAATATTATTCAGCTTTAAAAATGAAGGAAATTCTGATACATGCTACAGCATGTATGATCCTTGAGGACATCATGCTAAGTGAAATAAGCCAGTCACAAAAAGATAAATACTGTATGATTCCACTTACATGAAGTACCTAGAGTGGTCAAATTCATACACAGAAAGTAGAATGTTAGTTGCCAGGGGCTAGAGGGAGGGAGGGAATAGGGAGTTGTTTATTGGGTAGAACTTCAGTTTTGCAAGGTTTAGAGTTCTGGAGATTGGTTGCACAACAATGTGAACATACTTAATACTACTGAACTGTACACTTAAAAATGATTAACATGGGGACTTCCCTGGTGGCGCAGTGGTTAAGAATCCACCTGCCAATGAAGGAGACACGGGTTCGAGTCCTGATCCGGGAAGATCCCACATGCCGCGGAGCAACTAAGCCCGTGGGCCACAACTACTGAGGCTGTGTGCCACAACTACGTAAGCCCACGCACCTACAGCCCGTGCTCCACAACAAGAGAAGCCACTGCAATGAGAAGACCGCACACTGCAATGAAGAGTCGCCCCTACTCACTGCAACTAGAGAAAGCCCACGTGCAGCAACAAAGAACTAATGCAACCAAAAGTAAATATAAAATAAAAAAGAAATTTATAAAAAGAAATTATTAATATGGGGACTTCCCTAGCAATCCAGTGGTTAAGACTCCATGCTTCCAATTCAGGGGGCACAGACTTGAGCCCTGGTCAGGCAACGAAGATCCCACAGTCGTGCAGTGCAGCCAAAAAAAAAGATTAATATGGTCAAATTTTTTTGAAATACTTTATTTATTTATTTGGCTACATCAGGTGTTTAGTTGCGGCATATGGGACCTTTCTTTTGCGGCACATGGGTTCTAGAGCACACGGGCTTAGTTGCCCCATGGCATGCGGGATCTTAGTTCCCCACCCAGGGCTCGAACCCACGTCCCCTGCATTGGAAGGCGGATTCTTAACTACTGGACCACCAGGGAAGTCCCCAATATGGTCAATTTTATGCTAGGTCAATCAATTCCTTGCCACAGATTTTAAATACTTTTGTTAAACATTTCATATATAAAAGGTACCATACCTTTTAATAATGGGGCACACACAAGAAGAAAGTCACACAACTTCTGTTTTGCCAAAAACCTGAATGAGCATGAACTGAACGCCATTTGTTAGAAATAAGAATCTCACCAAAAGATAATGGTAAGCAGGAGAACCACCGACCCCAAAGAAATATGTCTGCCTTCCACAATTATTCAAAATTCTTTTTGCGTTTTAAAAGAATATTTACACAGCCATTCATATTTACAAGAGAACCTCATCATTTACCTCCTTCCATGAATTGAATAAAGTACCACAGACTAAACACCACCATATTTGCAATTTCTATATGGTGTTTTAGGAGTTTCCATTGTCTTTTGTTTTAGCTTCAGTCAGAAAGCAGTATCTCACTTACTTAAGGGATTTTTATCCCCTCAGGCATTGGCCTTGTGGAAAGGAGGCAAGGCAAAGTATTCAATAAACCGGAAGATGTTATCAGCAATTCACCTATTCAGACTACTTAAACGCAAAAGTGGGCTAAAAAAATGCTTAAAACAAAAAAGGCAGCAAGTTAGTTGCTTAAAGACTTTATATATGTTCGTACATATATGCACATATTTTGTTGTTGTATAAGATACACTATTTTATAATATCTGTAATCATTATTCCCAATCTAATTCTCCTGGAAACCATCTCATCTTGTTTTTAAATGCCAAGAAAAACAAAAACAGCTTTCCCAATTATTGTACCTTTTGAACTAAAATATATTATTTCACAAATTCAGTCAATTCTTATTATTCACAGTTGAGAGAAAAACGATTACCTCTATTGTCACAATAGCTGGTTCAGTCACTTTCCATTGTAAAGTATCTATCTACCTGTGAGTGGGGAAATAGTAATGAACCAACTCAACTGAATTAGGCTCATTATAACATAAATCAACTAGAAATGGGAAAGCATCTAGATAGCAAGAAAATGTTCTGGGTCTAAGAGATAATGAGACGCTTGCTCCCTAGAACTTATTTCCCAGCTATAGTGAATGGATCAACACCCTCATGTAACGCTTAGAAGATTATCTAAAAACATCCCGTTACATCCAGAAATTGAGTATTAGCTATATTCAAAATTGCCACAGATCTATATAATTTTATATAATTATATAAATGCCACAATTTATATAATTGGTAAGTGTGATCAATAAGACAACCAAATATTCTATAACTTTCCAAGTTTTACTGTCACACTGAAAAAATATTTTCCTATTTAGCGGAAGTTTAGCAGGTAAAAAAAATTCTGAAAAAGATTACATAGTTTTTCTTAAAAGAAGCAGAGAGACAAACTTGATGCACTAATTTCTCAAATCTAAATACTGTATTGGAAATCACTTTCCCAAATAATTCTCAAATTATTAAAATAAACAAGGAAAAAAAAACCCAAGTAAACTTTGAACAAAAATAACTAGCATTTTCTAAAAAACAACAAACCCGAACTACAAATCTTATTTTGCATCTTGTGTATAAATTTTTTTTTTTTTTTTTTTTTTTGCGGTAGGCGGGCCTCTCACTGTTGTGGCCTCTCCCGTTGCGGAGCACAGACTCCAGACGCGCAAGCCCAGCGGCCATGGCTCACGGGCCCAGCCGCTCCGCGGCATGTGGCATCCTCCTGGACCGGGGCACAAACCCGCGTCCCCTGCATCGGCAGGCGGACTCTCAACCACTGCGCCACCAGGGAAGCCCTGTGTATAAATTTTTGTCTCTACTTTTGATTATAGCAGTATGCTGCTTTGTTGATACGCAAGAAAATTCAAAATCTATTTCACTTCTTCCTGTTTGGGCATCTTATTTTCAATATCATATTCTAGTAGACAAGAGCACAAAAAATTCTTATTGGACTCATACACCATAATTTCCTGCAAATATCCCAGTTTTTCATTTATTATACCCATATTTATATTCTTTATCTTAAAAGTAATACAAATTGTGGCAGATTATATCATCCAAAAATGGCTACAATGGCAGATTCCATCCCATATGCTCTTATAAATTGATGTTGATACTCTTCCCTTCAAGTGGTGGGGTCTATGTCCAGCCCCTCCTCTGAACCTGGGTGGACCTTTATGACTACCTCAACCAACAAAAAAAGAGCAGAGTAACACTAGGTGACTTCCAAAACTAAGTCAAATATGCCATGTAACTTCGCCTCGCTCTTTTGGGATGCTCTCGCTTGGAACCCACCATGCTGTGAGGAAGCCAAGCAGCCAAAAAGAGAGGTCATCTGCAAGTGTTCTGGCCTACAGAGAGCACTAACTACCAGACACATGAGTGAGCAAGTCTTCAAATGATTCAAGGGTGGGAGGGAGACACAAGAGAGAGGGGATATGGTGATATAAGTATACGTATAGCTGATTCACTTTGTTATATAGCAGAAACTAATACAACAATGTAAAGCAATTATACTCCAATTAAGATGTTAAAAGAAAAATGATTCTAGCTCCCAGCCATTGAGCCACCACCCTCCCTCCAGCAACCCCACCTCACACCAGTCTTAACAGAGATAAGCTGTCCCCACCAAGCGAGCCTTGCCCAAATTGTGGATTCATGAGCAAAATAAATGACTGATGTGTTTCAAACCACTAAGTTCCAGTGTTTTGTTATGCAACAACAGGTAACTAACGCAAGTTCATAAATACAATTTGGAAAAACATACAAAAAGAAAAATATTTTAATTACCCTAAGTTTCACCACTGATAACATTTTGACACATATTTTACAATCAAGAAAATGTTTTGCCCACCCACCTAGAATTCCAAATGCTTTGTTTTTAACAGGATAAAGGGTTAAATTCTTAAAGGCAGTCAACTGTTTGCATCTAACAAGAAATAGGAAGGAATCGTATTAGCACTCATTCTACTTTTCTTATCCTTCTTATCTCTTTCACTTACCTGTCCTCAGTGAGGTGTCTGAGGATGGCTGGCCCACCAATATTCCAATCTATGGATGTGGATCAAAATCTTGGGTTGCAACAGCAGCTGCACTGGCCTTCTTCCCTGGAAGTTGTTTAAGCCCCAAATCTGAAATTTTCAAGGAAAGAAAACGCTAAATATAGACATCTTTTTAAAATCACTTATAATTCCATCTCTACAACTGAATGGGAGCTGTTAGAGTAGGTTAAAATTACATGGAAGTGAATGCACAGGTTTCGCTAAAATGGATTTGGGTAACATGGATTCAGTCCAACTCTACTTCTTAAGAGCTATATGATCTTAGTGAAGGCACAAATTGTGCCTTAATCTCAGCATGTGATGAAGACTGAGGGGACAGGATCAAAATTTGGGGCTGAGAGTCAGAAGATCTGGGTTCTAAACTCAGTGGTCATTCTGCCTTGCTGTAAGAACTTGGATACTGCTCTAGATTCAGATACATCATCTCTAAAAGGAGAGGACTGCATTAGATAATAGCTCCTGAAATCTAATTCTTGAACAGGTACCAGCCATGACCAAAAAGATGGGTTTAAAGTTACCAAACTGTGCTTACTATGAGATTGCCTTTCCTACTTTTTTGGTGTTAAAATGGCTTCTTTTATGAGATGATGTGATAGACAGTAGTAGTTGTGTTTTAAATACCCTAAATAGGCAAAATCAAAAGCTGAAGCCCTATGTAAACAATCAAAAATTGTATTTTAGAAATTTAGTGTCTAATATTTACATGAGCTCTAAAATTCCTTTTACTTCTAACATTCTACATATTCATTCACTACTCAACTTTTATTAGGTAACTAATATGTGACAAGTACTCTACTAGTTGCTGGGGGGGCCCCAGAAATACTTAAGACTAGTCCCTGCTCTAAAAAAATCTCCCAATCTAACAGGAAAACAGACACATAAACCTCAAATACAATTTAATGGGTTAAGTCTTCAAAGAGAGGTCTTGTACCTACGACAAACATACAGGAGGTAGAACAGTAAAATGAATGAGTTTTTAAATTAAGTAGGATTTTGGACTGAGTTTTGTAGCTGTATGAGGAAACTACCTCTTTGAACCTCAATTTGCAAATTTCCACATTTGCAAAACAGGAATGATTACAGATACCACTGAGTTGTGGTAAATATGACAAGATGCTAAAAATAAAGGGCCAATCCACCCACAAATTTGGCTTATATACCTTCCTGAAGACAAAATAAAAATGTATCATGTATTAATGAGCTGGCACAAAAGGGGTTATTTACAACACTGATTTACACTCAGTGGTACCTTTCTCTACTAGCCTCTGAACAACTGAAGGACACACCCAAGTTTGCTCCATTTTACATTCCTAGCACCTAGTACAATGCCTTATAAAGAACAGGTATCAATAAAGTTTATTAGGAAAAAATGACTTATTGAATGAATGGCTTCTCTCTCTTTTTTTATACAGGAATTAAAGTTATAGTAGCTGAAAGTAAAAATTCTTAAGATTTTTATTCAAAACTAATTTTAAGTGTATATGTTAAGCACCCAAACCTGTCGTATTAGAACCTGGATATGCATGCCTGTTTTAAAAAGCAAAATAAATTCATCATAGGGCTCCCCTGGTGGCGCAGTGGTTGAGAGTCTGCCTGCTGATGCAGGGAACGCAGGTTCGTGCCCCGGTCTGGGAAGATCCCACATGCCATGGAGCAGCTGGGCCCGTGAGCCATGGCCACTGAGCCTGTGCGTCCGGAGACTGTGTCGGAGCCTGTGCTCTGCAACGGGAGAGGCCACAACAGTGAGAGGCCTGTGTACCGCAAAAAAAATAAAAATAAAAAAAAAAATAAAAAAATAAATTCATCATAGACGATGCAATAGTGGTGTTCCCAACTAAAAAGACTAGCAGCAACTAACATTTATTGAATACTTACTGTGTGCCAAAACTCTTCAAAGCATTTTCCGTGGATTAATTATCTCACTTAATCCTAACAACAATACTTATGAAATGGACTATTAATGATTTTATAACCAGAAAAACTGAGGCACAGAGAAGTCAAGTTACTTCCAACATCACAAAACTACTAAGCAGTAGGGTTGGGATTAAAGAAAAAAAATCAGGCTGCATGACTCCAGACTCCTCTTTTTATTTTTCTTTAACTAAATAACTTTAAGAAAAAACAAAACAGATTTTACCAGAACTAGAAACATATGCTCCTAATGAGTCTTAAAAAAAAAACTAAACAAAGAGTCCTTTAATATGTGCGCTAAACACAAATATATAATATAGTTCCTGCCCTCAAAGGCTCAATTACACACCAACGTGGTGATGTAATATTAACAAGTCACACCCTAATTTTATTCTTAAATTTAATTATTTCAGTATTAGACTTATCTGTATTTTCTTTCTCATTTACTTTACATTTACATTACTTTTTCATTTATTTCATATTTCAATTACATTTCCAGGTATTACTATCTTGAGTTTTCAGAATATATAGGAAAGGCTTATATGGTTCTAAAGGAAAACTGGGTTAAAAACTGGAAAACGTTAGAAACTTATTTTGTATGGACACCTACTTTGAGATATTTACATTTTTATTTTTTATTTATTTTATTTATTTTGGCTGAGCCGGATCTTAGTTTCGGCATGCAGGCGTCTTAGTTGCAGCATGCATGCAGGATCTAGTTCCCCAACCAGGGATCGAACCCCGGCCTGCTGCACTGGGGGTGAGGAGTCTTACCCACTGCACCACCAGGGAAGTCCCCAGATAACTACATTTTTTAAAACCCACAGAATAAGAACAGATGAATTTCATTTCCAGTAGATGCTCTAACAAAACAATTTCAGATGTAATTTGCAAATATATTTTTAGCCTATAATGTGTTTTACTTAATTTCTTCCTTGGCCTGATTCTAGAACAGACTATAATGCTTTTAATGTTTTACTTTCAGTTTTAACAGTTATGTTAAAAGAGAACGAAATACTGAAATAACAATAGGTGCAGCAAACGCTTTTCAAATACGCCAGAAATCGCACTGGGTTTGTAACTAGCGAAAAAACTTGACATGTGGTTCATTTAATCATAATGAACCAATACAATTAAAGGAACAATGAGATTTTGTCCATGATTACATTTCACATTTTTCTGCCTACATAACAGTACAATAACTAAGTCTCCTTACAATATTATAACTATTGGGTTGGCCAAAAAGTTCGTTCGGGTTTTTCCTTACGGAAAACCCAAACTAACTTTTTGGCCAACCCAATATTTTAAAAGGAAACCAACATGTTCCAATGACACTAAAACAAAGAGCCATAATAAATTATGGATGTTAGTAGTAATTCCCCAATATCTTCAGATTGGAACAAACTAGGTGTTATATTAAAGAGGATACATGAAAATATGTTACTTTTAAAATAGTACCAGAAAGGGGAAAAAAAAATCTAAACTTCTAAAAACACAACTGGAAACACTAGCATTGTGAATTCATAAAACTAAATAAAAGGTTGCTGGTTCAAAGATTTGGCTTGCCAAATTTTTCTCTATGGATAAATGCTTGATACCCACTGGACATTTTATACCACCTCCAAGATTAAGAGTCTTCTGCTAATTCTGTGAAGATAAATGAATTCCCAGGTTGCTTATGCTCCAAGTAGCTGTCACCAGAGGAACAGATCAGAGAAGGGCAACTTAATCACATTTAAGCTTATTCAGATCTGTAAAACAAAGGAATTTTTTTTTTTTTGGCGGTATGCGAGCCTCTCACTGTTGTGGCCTCTCCCGTTGGGGAGCACAGGCTCCAGACGCGCAGGCTCAGCGGCCATGGCTCACGGGCCAAGCTGCTCCACGGCATGTGGGATCTTCCCGGACAGGGGCACGGACCCGTGTCCCCTGCATCGGCAGGCAGACTCTCAACCACTGCACCACCAGGGAAGCCCAAACAAAGAAATTTGACATACTCTCCACACAGAATATGCCTATGGGAAAAATTATACTATTTAAAGAAAAAAAACCAAACACTTATTTTTACTTTTTTTTTTTTTTACTACAATCACTATGCCAATTAGAGTAAGTATAAAGAGGAGAGAAAATCTTCCCAATTACAAACTAAGTCCTCCTAGTCAATACCTAACTCTTAACAAATTTTGTTTCTCTGACTAGATATTTACTTTTATCATACCTGAAAATCCTCATCTCTTTCACCGCCTAGTATCTTTTCAAAGGTTTTAGACCCACCCACTATCCAACCTCAGTTGATTACCTCCTTAATACCCCTTCTTTGTATATGAACATTAACAGCTCTTATCATTTCACTTCACCAAGGCCAAGTTCTGAGTGATGTGCTGCTCAGAATTCCAAGTCTGTGCTGCATGGCCCCAAATCACTCCTCTCAAAATGGTAGCAGGCTATTCTTCTTTTCTCTTATTTATACACTAATTCCTTGCTACACAAAGTGTGGTTCACAGATTGGTAACAGAAGCAGCACCCAGAAGCTTGTCAGAATTGCAGAATCTCAGGCCCTACCTTAGACCTATTGGCTAAGAATCTGCAATTTAACAAGATCCTCAGGTGATTCATACACATAGAAAAATTTGAGAGGCACTGTCCTTGTTCACTCATTCAGGGTCTCTTTCTCCTGCTTTACAGTTCCTCACTTCCTATCTGGCATATAAGGGGACCAGATCCTTTTTCTTTTGAGCATACTGAAACCCACCAAAATGAAATAAGGAATCTTTAAATAAGACTACATAGTTTCTTCCTAACCTTTTCATAAAAGACTGTAAACTCCATGAAGCCAGGGACTTCATTGTATCCTCAAAACCAAAACAGTGCCAGGCAAATATTTGTAAAGGGAACAAAATAGATAGCAGATGATCCCTAAAGTCCTCCAACTCTTAACTCTTTGGCTCTTCCATTTGCTATGTAAGCAAAATTCTACCTAAGGTAAGGGAAGCTAAAATATGAGATCACCTAAACTTAAAAAAGGAAAAATATAACACTTTAAAGGATTTGATCAAGGTCACAAGGCAGGTTCATGATTAAGTTCATAAGACTCAACAACATTTTAATCAAATCATTACATCATTATTAATATTACTGTATTTCATTATTATATTCTAGGTCAAATGACTCTAATACTTCCTCTACGTATATCAATACATCCTCCACTATCACCTAGGTAGCTAGCAAGTTCAACTGTCCAGAAGAGTTATGCACTCAGAGTTTAAGGAAGCCTAAAATTTACACACTGCTGGACAGAATCTGTACATAAAAATTAAAGATTACATGGTATGATTAATTTTTTTAAAACCAGAAGAAATAAGTTCTTTCGATCCTTATCTAGCTCTTGTTGAAACAGAGAAAAGAAACAAAAGGAAAAGAAATGAATAAAGGTATGGAAAAGACAAAAAAAATCAGGAACCAGATATAGCAACAAGATATAGAAAAGAAGAGATCAGGATTAAAAGTAATCAAAGGTCTCAAGGAATGAGATATAGGCAAAAGTGGCTACAAAGACAAAGAGCAGAATACCAACCGAGGCAGCATCCTCGTCAACAACCTCTAATGATGACACATAATGCAAGAAATTTTTAGAGCAAGTAGACTGTAGAATATCTCATGAGGTTAGTGTATCATTTCTCCCATCTACTATATCCTACATATCTAAATTAACAAGAAAATACATCCCAAACCCTTAGAGATCAATAAAAAGCAAATTAGGTTCAATATGTACTATGTTTTCTATGGCAAGTTAAGTATTGGTTTGGAAAAGTTTTCATCAATCTCTATGAAGATTTTCATCCAAAAAAAAAAAAAAAGGTTAAAATAAAGTTTTGATTCCTCACCTGCCTTTTACATTTCATTTTCCCAAACTACTTACAATATCAGATTTAATTCAAAACAGATTTAATCAGTTCATGCAGAGATTTCTATTTCTAAAAAAACATTTTCTAGAAATCTCTCAATTTTATACATATATATATATATATATATATAAAAAATATTAAATCAGGGTGGGCCAAGACCACCAGAACAATGGGCCAAAATAGAAATAGTAAAGGACTAATAAAACTGACTATAAAAATGTAAAACATCTACACTGCAAAAGACATTATGAAGAAAAATTAGAAGACAAATGACAAATTGGGAAAATACCTACAATATAAAACAAAGGTTTACTATCCTTAGTGTATAAGGAGCTCTTACAAATTAATAAAAAGACAGGAGCAGAAATACATGAATACCAACTGACAAAAAAAGAAAATAATAAGCACACGCTGTTCAACTTCACTAGTAGCGACCAAAGAGATGCAAATTACTATAATTTCTTGACAAATACGAAAATGATCAATAAAACCCAGTGTTTTATAAGGTATGGGGAATCTGGCACTCCTATTCACTATTACTGGAACTATATATATATATTTTTTGCATTTTATTTTTAACTTTTTATTTTATATTGGAGTATAGCCAATTAACAATGTTGTGATAGTTTCAGGTGCACAGCAAAGCGACTCAGACATACATATACACGTATCCATTCTCCCCGAGACTCCCCTCCCATCCAGGCTGTCACATAACATTGAGCAGAGTTCCCTGGGCTATACAGTAGGTCCTTGTTGGTTATCCTTTTTAAATGTAGCAGTGTGTACATGTCAATCCCAAACTTCCTAACCATCCCTTCCCTCCACCCTTCCCCCTGCCCCTCTGTAACCATAAGTTCATTCTCTAAGTCTGTGAGTCTGTTTCTGTTTTTTAGATTCTGCATATAAGTAATATCATACAATATTTGTCTTTCTGTGTCTGACTTACTTCTCTCAGTATAACAATCTCTAGGTCCAACCATGTTGCTGCAAATGGCATTATTTCACTCTTTTTTATGGCTGAGTAATATTCCATTGTATATATGTACCACATCTTCTTTATCCATTCCTCTGTCGATGGACATTTAGGTTGCTTCCGTGTCTTGGCTATTGTAAACAGCGCTGCAAGGAACATTGGGGGTGCATGTATCCTTTCGGACCATGTTTTTCTCCAGACAGATGCCCAGGAGTGGGTCATATGGTAGCTCTATTTTTCATTTTTAAGGAACCTCCATATTGTTCTCCATAGCAGCTATACCAATTTACATTCCCACCAACAGTGTAGGAGGGTCCCCTTCTCTCCACACCCTCTCCGGTATTTATTCTTTGTGGATTTTTTGATGATAGCCATTTTGACTGGTGTGAGGTGATGTCTCTTTGTAGTTTTGATTTGCATTTCTCTAATCATTAGCAATACTGAACATCTTTACATGTGCCTCTTGGCCATTTGTATGTCTTATTGGAAAAATGTCTATTTAGGTATTCTGCCCATTTTTTGATTGGGCTGTTTGTTTTGATGATATTAAGCCACAGGAGCTGTTTGTAGATCTTGGAGACTAATCCCTTGTCAGTCACATCATTTGCAAATATTCTTCCCAATCTCTGGGTTTTCTTTTCATTTGTTTATGGTTTCCTTTGCTGTGCAAAAGCTTTTGAGTTTAATTAGGTCCCATTTGTTTATTTTTTATTTTATTTCCATTACTCTGGGAGACAGATCAGAAAAGATATTGCTGTTATTTTTGTCAGAGAGTGTTCTGCCTATGTTTTCCTCTAGGAGTTTTGTAGTGTCCAGTCTCACACTTAGGTTTTTAATCCATTTTGAGGTTATTTTTGTGTACAGTGTTAAAGAATGATCTCAATTTCATTTTTTTACATGTATCTGTCCAGTTTTCCCATCACCATTTGTTGAAGAAACTGTTTTTCCATCATTGTAGAGTCTTGCCTCCTCTGTCATAGGTTAACTGACCATAGGTGCGTGGGTTTATTTCTGGGCTTTCTATCCTGTTCCATTGGACTATAGTTCTATTTTTGTGCCAGTGCCATACTGTTTTGATGACTATAGCTTTGTAGTATAGTCTGAAGGTACTATATTTTAAAATAGTTTATAAAAACTTTTAGGAAAATAATCAAATTTCAAAATATGCCTATCCTTTGACAAAACAGCCCCACTTCTAAAAAATTTATTCTAAATAAATGGATGTGTGCAAATATGTGTGTACAGAAGAGCCATTACATATGCCTAGCATATGGCAGGTGTTCAATAAATATTTGATGAATGAACCATAATATTGTTTATAATAGCAAGAATTGTTAACAGTAGAAATGTCTACAAATAAACCATGACATATCCATACCCTGAAACCCTATGCAGCCGTCAAAAATGATAAAAACAGATCTATAATTATTGATTAAAAATACATCTATAATAAATTATAGATGTAAAAGAAAACCAGTAAAATGTATGGCCATTCCTCAAAAAATTAAACGTAGAATTACCATATGATCCAGCAATTCCATATGGTATATACCTAAAAAAATTGAAAGAAGGACTCAAACAGGCATTTGTACACCAATGTTCACAGTAGCATTAGTCACAAGAGCCAAAAGATGGAAACAATCCATGTGTCCAGTGATAGGTTAATGAATAAACAAAATGTACATACAATGGAATATTATTCCAAATAGACATACAATGGAATGTTATTCAGCCTTAAAAAGCAATGTTCTAAACGTATGGACACCAAGGTGGGAAAGTGGGGGGGGAGGGCGGGTTGGTGGTGGTGGGATGAATTGGGAGATTGGGATTGAAATATATACACTAACATGTATAAAATTGATAATTAATAAGAACCTGCTTTATAAAAAAATAAAATTTAAAAAAAAAGCAATGTTCTGATAAATGCTGCAACATGGATTAACCTTGAAGAAATTACACTAAGTGAAATAAAGCCAGATACAAAAGGACAAATATTGTATAATTCCATGTATATGAGATATTCAGAGTAGTCAAATTTGTAGAGACAGAGAGAAGAATGGAGATTGCCATGGGCTGAGGGAAGAGGAGAATGGGGAGTTAATGTTTAACAGGTACAGAGTTTGAGTTTGGAAAGATAAAGTTCTAGAGATAGATGGTGGTGATGGTTGCACAACAATGTGAATGTACTGAATGCCACTGCACTGTACACTTAAAAATGGTTAAAACAGGGCTTTCCTGCTGGCACAGTGGTTGCAGGGGACACGGGTTCGTGCCCTGGTCCGGGAAGATCCCACATGCCGTGGAGCGGCTGGGCCCGTGAGCCATGGCCGCTGAGCCTGCGCGTCCGGAGCCTTGCTCCGCAATGGGAGAGGCCACAACAGTGAGAGGCCCACGTACCGCAAAAAAACAAAAAAAAAACCAAAAACATAATGTTGATTAGCCAAAGCAAGCAAGAATATACATACACCATGGTTCTATTTTTAGAGTTAAAAAATAAATAAAACTAAACAATATATTTTTGAAATACATGCAAATGTGGTAAACTTTTAAAAAAAGGAAGGGAATGATAAGTAAACATTCCAAAACAAAATCCTGAATAGTTTCATCCCTGGTGGAAAGACAAGTAGATGGAAAACAAGGAGAAATATCCCAACAACATTGGTAATGTTCTTTTTCTTGAGTTGGGTGGTGGGTTTACAGGTATTGGTTTCATTATATGCCTCATTACTTACATACACAGTACCATATTCTAATCTATATATCAAATAGTTCATAATGGGAAGGGAAAACAGAAAACGAAGGGAGAGGGAAGAAAAGGAAAGGGAAGGACAGACATCAATAATGAAAGTCAACATGGAACTCCTATCTCTCCCTGCAAAGGGCACATAAACTTCCATTAAATATAGGCTCCATCCTGAAACCCCACTAAAACAAAAAAAGTTTTTTGTTTTGAAAGCATAAATCTGAAATGAAACGCAAGTAGGTAACTTACCTATCCTCAGTTTTTAAAAATTACGATAATGCCTAGGGCTTCCCAGGTGGTGCAGTGGTTAAGAATCCGCCTGCCAGTGCAGGGGACATGGGTTTGAGCCCTGGTCCGGGAAGATCCCACATGCCTTGGAGCAACTAAGCCCGTGCGCCACAACTACTGAGGCTGTGCTCTAGAGTCCGTGAGCCACAACTACTGAAGACTGCGGGCCTAGAGCCTGTGCTCCGCAACAAGAGAAGCCACTGCAATGAGAAGCCTGTGCACCACAACGAAGAGTAGCCCCTGCTTGCCACAACTAGAGAAAGCCCGCGCAGCAACAAAGACCTGATGCAGCCAAAAATAAATAAATAAAATAAATAAAAATTTTTTAAAAGATAATGCCTAATGTAATATAAGAGGGGAAAAAAGTAATTTTTAATAAAATATTTTAATATGTAAATGTACCAGTATAACCATCCTAAAATTCATATTAATAAGAAAATAGACACTTGCTCCCACACACAGAAATGCCATGAACAGGGACTTCCCTGGTGGTCCAGTGGGTAACATTCCGTGTTCCCAGTGCAAGGGGGCTGGGTTTAATCCCTGGTTGGGGAACTAGATCCCACATGCATGCTGCAGCTAAGAGTTCACATGCCGCAACTAAGAGTCTGCATGCTGCAACTAAGAAGTCCGCATGCCACAATGAAGATCCCTCATGCTGCAACTAAGACGCAGCACAGCCAAAATAAATAAATAAATACAAAAAAGAAAAAAAGAAAAGAAATGCCATGAACATGACAGCTACAAATGAAGACTGACACAAATGAGCTGTGTTGGGAAATCAAATACCACAAGGGGCAATGCCATTGGTAATATGATTTTCCAAAACAGTTAACAACTCGTTTTAGTTCTGAACAAAACAAAGTACAATTTGCTCTCCATTTACCCAGTAATTACATTCCTGGAAAATTCAGTGTCTATTAAAGCCATGCAAAAACCCACTTTGTGTTTAAATGTAAAACAGAACTAGGATCAGATAAGTACAAACAGGTTTTTCACCCTTAAGAAGGTCTGGGGAAATGTTCAAAATTCATGCAGAACTGTCTCATACCTTGTGAGATGTATGGCATTCCTGAGTCCTGCTCACTAAATGCCAATGCTGCACCTACCCCACCTTAATCACTGTGGCAACCAAAGGTGCACACTCAAAGATCCAAGCACATCATAGGGGAAGTACTTACTCCATTGAGAACCGGTGACTTTGAGAAAGGCTAGGTCCCAATTTGGATTCTAGACGCCCCTTATTTTACATGACATCACGAAGCTGAATGTAAATGATAAAGTCTAACCAATTTCTAACTTTGGCAAAGGAGGACTCCTCATAAGGTGAAGAATTTATTGTTAGGGAAAATATAAAGGCAGGCAAAAACCTAAGGATATTCGCCTTAAATACAATTGATACATCAAACCAAAAGCTGGCAGTCTTTTCACCCAAATGATGGCAATCTTTAAGGACAGTATTGCTATCTGGCTAAAATACAACAAATGTCACAACTGAAAAACACTGTAAGAAAGGGTATGTTATAGATCACAAAGCATTTTTAATTTTAATATTTATAGCAATTCTATGGGACAGATATCATTATTCTTTTCAAATTACTTATAAGGAAAACAATCTAAAAAGGTCAGGGCTTCCCTGGTGGCGCAGTGGTTGAGGGTCCGCCTGCCGATGCAGGGGACACGGGTTCGTGCCCCAGTCCAGGAGGATCCCACATGCTGTGGAGCGGCTGGGCCCCGTGAGCCATGGTCGCTGAGCCTGCGCGTCCGGAGCCTGTGCTCCACAGCGGGAGAGGCCACAGCGGTGGGAGGCCCGCGTACCACAAAAAATAAATAAATAAATAAAAAGGTGAAAGTCGGGGCTTCCATGGTGGCGCAGTGGTTAATAATCCGCTGCCAATGCTGGGTACACGGGTTTGAGCCCTGTCCAGGAAGATCCCACATTCCATGGAGCAAATAAGCCCATGTGGCACAACTACTAAGCCTGCGCTCTAGAGCCCACGAGCCACAGCTACTGAACCCGTGTGCCACAACTACTGAAGCCCGCGCACCTAGAGCCCGTGCTCTGCAACAAGAGAAGACACTGCAATGAAAAGGCTGCGCACCTCAACGAAGAGTAGCCTCCGATCACCGCAACTAGAGAAAGCCTGCGCGCAGCAACAAAGACCCAACACAGCCAAAAAATAAATTAATTAATTAATTAAATTTTTTTTAAAAAAGGTCAAAGTCACAGACCTAATAAACTGACAGAGACAGGACTTTAAGCCCTCTGATTTCAAATCCTGCGTCTTTCCCTCAAACTAGTATCTGCTTCACAAAGGCCCAATATGGCAATACAGATCAAAGGAAATTCACCACTCAGTACAACAGAAGTGTCAATGTATAGCCTCAATCTATTTTGATATATGACAGATAGTTGCACTTATACTACGTATGTCAGTTATTTCTCAATATGAGAATTTTTTTTTTTTTTTTTTTTTGCGGTACGCGGGCCTCTCACTGTTGTGGCCTCTCCCGTTGCGGAGCACACGCTCTGGATGTGCAGGCTCAGCAGCCATGGCTCACAGGCCTAGCCGCTCCGCGCCATGTGGGATCTTCCTGGACTGGGGCACGAACCTGTGTCCCCTGCATCGGCAGGCAGACTCTCAACCACTGCGCCACCAGGGAAGTCCTATGAGAGATTTTAAAATGTTAACAGTCTTGTCTCATATTGAAAAAGAAAAAGAAAAATACTTAAAAAGAAAAAAGTAAACTTTTAGCAGTTACCATGACATATAGTGTCTAATTATTTCCTAATATCAGAAAGATTCTGGATCAGAATCCTAATGAATCTTCTACTGAATCAAACACTTCAGAATCCCACCACAGATTCTGACAATTAAAGAGTTAATGGGAGACTTCCGGGAAGATGGCGGAAGAGTAAGACGCGGAGATCACCTTCCTCCCCACAGATACACCAGAAATACATCTACGCGTGGAACAACTCCTACGGAGCACCTACTGAACGCTGGCAGAAGACCTCAGACCTCCCAAAAGACAAGGAACCCCCCACGTACCTGGTTAGGGCAAAAGAAAAAACTAAACAGAGACAAAAGGATAGGGACGGGTCCTGCACCAGCGGGAGAGAGCTGTGAAGGAGGAAAAGTGTCCACACACTAGGAAGCCCCTTCGCGGGTGGAGACTTCGGGAGGCGGAGTGGGGGAGCTTGGGAGCCGCGGAGGAGAGCACAGCAACAGGGGTGCGGAGGGCAAAGCGGACAGATTCCAGCGTAGAGGATCGGGCCGACCGGCACTCACCAGCCGAGAGGCTTGTCTGCTCGCCCGCCGAGGCGGGCGGGACTGGGAGCTGAGGCTCCGGCTTTTGTCGGAGCGCCGGGAGAGGACTGAGGTTGGCGGCGTGAACACAGCCTGCAGGGCGTTAGTGCACCGCGGCTAGCCGGGAGAGAGTCCGGGGAGGAGTCTGGACCTGCAGAAGAGGCAAGAGACTTTTGCGTCCCTCTTTGTTTCCTGGTGCACGAGGAGAGGGGATTAAGAACGCTGCTTGAGAGAGCTCCAGGGACTGGCGCGAGCCGCGGCTGAGGGTGCGGAGCCCAGAGACAGACATGAGACGCTAAGGCCGCTGCTGCCGCCACCAGGAGGCCTGTGTGCGAAGAACACAGGTCACTGGCCACGCGCCCTTCCGGGGAGCCTGTGCAGCCCACCACTGCCAGGGTCCCGGGATCCAGGGACAACTCCCCCGGGAGAACGCACGGCGAGCCTCAGGCTGCAACGTCATGCCGGCCTCTGCCGCTGCAGGCCCGCCCCACACTCCGCGACCCTCCCTACCCCCCCGGCCTGAGTGAGCCACAGCCTTCGAATCAGCGGCTCCTTTAACCCCGTCCTGTCTGAGCAAAGAACAGACGCCCTCCGGCGACCTACACGCACAGGCGGGGCCAAATCCAAAGCTGAGCCCCTGGGAACTGTGAGAACAAAGAAGAGAAAGGGAAATCTCTCCCAGCAGCCTCAGAAGCAGCGGATTAAAGCTCCACAATCAACTTGATATACCCTGCATCTGTGGAATACCTGAATAGACAACGAATCATCCCAAATTAAGGAGCCCTGTGGATGAAAGGCTCTTGGTGCTGCAGCCAGGAGTCAGTGCTGTGCCTCTGAGGTGGGAGAGCCAACTTCAGGACACTGGTCCACAAGAGGCCTCCCAGCTGCACATAATATCAAACAGCAAAAATCTCCGAGAGATCTCCATCTCAACGCCAGCACCCAGCTTCACTCAACGACCAGCAAGCTACAGTGCTGGACATCCTATGCCAAACAACTAGCAAGACAGGAACACAACCCCACCCATTAGCAGAGAGGCTGCCCAAAATCATAAGTCTACAGACACCCCAAAACACACCACCAGACGTGGACCTGCCCACCAGAAAGACAAGATCCAGCCTCATCCACCAGAACACAGGCACTAGTACCCTCCACCAGGAAGCCTACACAACCCACTGAACCAACCTTAGCCACTGGGGACAGACACAAAAAACAACAGGAACTACGAACCTTCAGCCTGCAAAAAAGGAGACCCCAAACACAATAAGATAAGCAAAATGAAAAGACAGAAAAACACAGCAGATGAAGGAGCAAGATAAAAACCCAACAGACCTAACAAATGAAGAGGAAATAGGCAATCTACCTGAAAAAGAATTCAGAATAATGATAGTAAGGTTGATCCGAAATCTTGGAGATACAATGGACAACAGAATGGACAAATGGCAAGAATCAGTTAACAAGGACCTAGAAGAACTAAAGATGAAACAAGCAACGATGAACAACACAATAAATGAAATTAAAAGTACTCTAGATGGGATCAATAGCAGAATAACTGAGGCAGAAGAATGGATAAGTGACCTCGAAGATAAAATAGTGGAAATAACTACTGCAGAGCAGAATAAAGAAAAAAGAATGAAAAGAACTGAGGACAGTCTCAGAGACCTCTGGGACAACATTAAACGCACCAACATTCGAATTATAGGGGTTTCAGAAGAAGAAGAGAAAAAGAAAGGGACTGAGAAAATATTTGAAGAGATTATAGTTGAAAACTTCCCTAATATGGGAAAGGAAATAGTTAATCAAGTCCAGGAAGCACAGAGAGTCCCATACAGGATAAATCCAAGGAGAAATACGCCAAGACACATATTAATCAAACTGTCAAAAATTAAATACAAAGAAAACATATTAAAAGCAGCAAGGGAAAAACAACAAATAACACACAAAGGAATCCCCATAAGGTTAACAGCTGATCTTTCAGCAGAAACTCTGCAAGCCAGAAGGGAGTGGCAGGACATATTGAAAGTGTTGAAGGAGAAAAACCTGCAACCAAGATTACTCTACCCAGCAAGGATCTCATTCAGATTTGATGGAGAAATTAAAACCTTTACAGACAAGCAAAAGCTGAGAGAGTTCAGCACCACCAAACCAGCTCTACAACAACTGCTAAAAGAACTTCTCTAGGCAAGAAACACAAAAGAAGGAAAAGACCTACAATAACGAACCCAAAACAATTAAGAAAATGGGAATAGGAACACACATATCGATAATTACCTTAAATGTAAATGGACTAAATGCTCCCACCAAAAGACACAGATTGGCTGAATGGATACAAAAACAAGACCCATATATTTGCTGTCTACAAGAGACCCACTTCAGACCTAGAGACACATACAGACTGAAAGTAAGGGGATGGAAAAAGGTATTTCATGCAAATGGAAACCAAAAGAAAGCTGGAGTAGCAATTCTCATATCAGACAAAATAGACTTTAAAACAAAGACTATTAGAAGAGACAAAGAAGGACACTACATAATGATCAAGGGATCGATCCGAGAGGAAGATATAACAATTGTAAATATTTATGCACCCAACATAGGTGCACCTCAATACATAAGGCAAATACTGACAACCATAAAAGGGGAAATCGACAGTAACACATTCATAGTAGGGGACTTTAACACCCCACTTTCACCAATGGACAGATCATCCAAAATGAAAATAAATAAGGAAACACAAGCTTTAAATGATACATTAAACGAGATGGACTTAATTGATATTTATAGGACATTCCATCCAAAAACAACAGAATACACATTTTTCTCAAGTGCTCATGGAACATTCTCCAGGATAGATCATATCTTGGGTCACAAATCAAGCCTTGGTAAATTTAAGAAAATTGAAATTGTATCAAGTATCTTTTCCGACCACAACGCTATGAGACTCGATATCAATTACAGGAGAAGATCTGTAAAAAATACAAACACATGGAGGCTAAACAATACACTACTTAATAACAAAGTGATCACTGAAGAAATCAAAGAGGAAATCAAAAAATACCTAGAAACAAATGACAATGGAGACACGACGACTCAAAATCTATGGGATGCAGCAAAAGCAGTTCTAAGAGGGAAGTTTATAGCAATACAATCTTACCTTAAGAAACAGGAAACATCTCGAATAAACAACCTAACCTTGCACCTAAAGCAATTAGAGAAAGAAGAACAAAAAAACCCCAAAGTTAGCAGGAGGAAAGAAATCATAAAAATCAGATCAGAAATAAATGAAAAAGAAATGAAGGAAACGATAGCAAAGATCAATAAAACTAAAACCTGGTTCTTTGAAAGGATAAACAAAATTGATAAACCATTAGCCAGACTCATGAAGAAAAAAAGGGAGAAGACTCAAATCAATAGAATTAGAAATGAAAAAGGAGAAGTAACAACTGACACTGCAGAAATACAAAAGATCATGAGAGATTACTACAAGCAACTCTATGCCAATAAAATGGACAACCTGGAAGAAATGGACAAATTCTTAGAAAGGCACAACCTGCCAAGACTGAATCAGGAAGAAATAGAAAATATGAACAGACCAATCACAAGCACTGAAATTGAAACTGTGATTAAAAATCTTCCAACAAGCAAAAGCCCAGGACCAGATGGCTTCACAGGCGAATTCTATCAAACATTTAGAGAAGAGCTACCACCTATCCTTCTCAGACTCTTCCAAAATATAGCAGAGGGAGGAACACTCCCCAACTCATTCTGCGAGGCCACCATCACCCTGATACCAAAACCAGACAAGGATGTCACAAAGAAAGAAAACTACAGGCCAATATCACTGATGAACATAGATGCAAAGATCCTCAACAAAATACTAGCAAACAGAATCCAACAGCACATTAAACGGATCATACACCATGATCAAGTGGGGTTTATTCCAGGAATGCAAGGATTCTTCAATATACGCAAATCAATCAACGTGATACACCATATTAACAAATTGAAGGAGAAAAACCATATGATCATCTCAATAGATGCAGAGAAAGCTTTTGACAAAATTCAACACCCATTTATGATAAAAACCCTGCAGAAAGTAGGCATAGAGGGAACTTTCCTCAACATAATAAAGGCCATATATGACAAACCCACAGCCAACATCGTCCTCAATGGTGAAAAACTGAAAGCATTTCCACTAAGATCAGGAACAAGACAAGGTTGCCCACTCTCACCACTCTTATTCAACATAGTTTTGGAAGTTTTAGCCACAGCAATCAGAGAAGAAAAGGAAATAAAAGGAATCCAAATCGGAAAAGAAGAAGTAAAGCTGTCACTGTTTGCAGATGACATGATACTATACATAGAGAATCCTAAAGATGCAACCAGAAAACTACTAGAGCTAATCAATGAATTTAGTAAAGTAGCAGGATACAAAATTAATGCACAGAAATCTCTGGCATTCCTATACACTAAGGATGAAAAATCTGAAAGTGAAATTAAGAAAACACTCACATTTACCATTGCAACAAAAAGAATAAAATACCTAGGAATAAACCTACCTAAGGAGACAAAAGACCTGTATACAGAAAATTATAAGACACTGATGAAAGAAATTAAAGATGATACAAATAGATGGAGAGATATACCATGTTCTTGGATTGGAAGAATCAACATTGTGAAAATGACTCTACTACCCAAAGCAATCTACAGATTCAATGCAATCCCTATCAAACTACCAATGGCATTTTTCACAGAACTAGAACAAAAAACTTCACAATTTGTATGGAAACACAAAAGACCCCAAATAGCCAAAGCAATCTTGAGAACGAAAAATGGAGCTGGAGGAATCAGGCCTCCTAACTTCAGACTATACTACAAAGCTACAGTAATCAAGACAGTATGGTACTGGCACAAAAACAGAAATATAGATCAATGGAACAGGATAGAAAGCCCAGAGATAAACCCACGCACATATGGTCACCTTATCTTTGACAAAGGAGGCAGAAATGTACAGTGGAGAAAGGACAGCCTATTCAATAAGTGGTGCTGGGAAAACTGGACAGCCACATGTAAAAGGATGAGATTAGATCACTCCCTAACACCACACACAAAAATAAGCTCAAACTGGATTAAAGACCTAAATGTAAGGCCAGAAACTATCAAACTCTTAGAGGAAAACATAGGCAGAACACTCTATGACATAAATCACAGCAAGGTCCTTTTTGACCCGCCTCCTAGAGAAATGGAAATAAAAACAAAAGTAAACAAATGGGACCTAATGAAACTTAAAAGCTTTCACGCAGCAAAGGAAACCATAAAGAAGACCAAAAGACAACCCTCAGAATGGGAGAAAATATTTGCAAATGAAGCAACTGACAAAGGATTAATCTCCAAAATTTATAAGCAGCTCATGCAACTTAATAACAAAAAAACAAACAACCCAATCCAAAAATGGGCAGAAGACCTAAATAGACATTTCTCCAAAGAAGATATACAGACTGCCAACAAACACATGAAAGAATGCTCAACATCACTAATCATTAGAGAAATGCAAATCAAAACTACAATGAGATATCATCTCACACCAGTCAGAATGGCCATCATCAAAAAATCTAGAAACAATAAATGCTGGAGAGGGTGTGGAGAAAAGGGAACCCTCTTACACTGTTGGTGGGAATGTAAATTGATACAGCCACTGTGGAGAACAGTATGGAGGTTCCTTAAAAAGCTACAAATAGAACTACCATATGACCCAGCAATCCCACTACTGGGCATATACCCTGAGAAAACCATAATTCAAAAAGAGTCATGTACCAAAATGTTCATTGCAGCTCTATTTACAATAGCCCAGAGATGGAAACAACCTAAGTGTCCATCATCGGATGAATGGATAAAGAAGATGTGGCACATATATACAATGGAATATTACTCAGCCATAAAAAGAGACGAAATTGAGCTATTTGTAATGAGGTGGATAGACCTAGAGTCTGTCATACAGAGTGAAGTAAGTCAGAAAGAGAGAGACAAATACCGTATGCTAACACATATATATGGAATTTAAGAAAAAAAAAATGTCATGAAAAACCTAGGGGTGAAACAGGAATAAAGACACAGACTTACTAGAGGATGGACTTGAGGCTATGGGGAGGGGGAAGGGTAAACGGTGACAAAGCGATAAAGAGGCATGGACATATATACACTACCAAATGTAAGGTAGATAGCTAGTGGGAAGCAGCCGCATAACACAGGGAGATCAGCTCGGTGCTTTGTGACCCCTGGAGGGGTGGGATAGGGAGGGTGGGAGGGAGGGAGACGCAAGCGGGAAGAGATATGGGAATATATGTATATATATATATAACTGATTTATTTTGTTGTGAAGCTGAAACTAACATACCATTGTAAAGCAATTATACTCCAATAAAGATGTTAAAAAAAAAAAAAGAGTTAATGAAGTCTTTTTTAAAAACTTTCAGTTTGGGGAGAAATGCATAACCATTAAGAACTCTTTAAAAATCTCAACTTAAGCAAAATACCACTAACGTAGTCACCAGCTGGATCAGTCCTCTGTGAAACACATATCTAAAGTTCACCTGAGAATGACTACATGATGGGATGACATATTGAATTAGTTTTCATTCATGACCAGTAGATTAAGACTCTAAATGGTATTGTGCCATGCTTCTTTCTTTGAACCACTTTCTTGGTTCCAAATACCTATATGTGCACAATAGTTTACAACATAAGACAAAAATAAAAGCCCTTGCATCAGGGCTTGATGCAAGAGGAAAAAGGAAGTAGTGTGTCTTATTATTTCAGCTGAAGAAATAAGGAAGTAAGATCATTTATCAGCAAGCACCATCTTAGACACATCTCTAAAGGGCAGAATAATCGATTCGGCATAACCTTAAAAACAGTAGTAGCTGATGATCTATCAGACTCACCCTTCCACTAATTCAAACCCAAAATCCAAGAAGAAAGAATAATTTAACTGACATTTCTCTTTTAAAAGAAAAAAATTTTTAATTTATGCTTCTGAATTCATGGGTAAAGTTTTAACAGACTAGAATGAAGGCTTTAGGGGTTACAATATTCAAGCATATTAGTTATACCTAAACACACAAAATGGAAATCTGTCATAATATTTTATCCCTCCTTTTTGTTCCTCTTTCCCAAAGAGGATCTTTACCTCAGCGTAACTATGCTTGTCAAAGCCAAAACCTCTCCCTCAAACCACCCTTTTTCCTCTCTCATGCACACTTTTAACATTCCCTTTCCTGACTTAAAATTCACTCCGTTATAACTTCCATAATCTCTATGATCTTCTCACATACTGCACTGACTTTTTGACTAGTAGCTAATGGAAAGTACATGCAATAGAGCTTAAAAGAATATCAATTACTGGACTACCACAAACACAAAGAATAAAGCACTTCAGCACTTTATTACATTGAAAAAAAATTTGTAATTCCTCCTGAAAAATTTCCAATTCAAGCTTGCCAAAACACAGATTAAAATTCAATTTAAATGTCCCACCAAAAAGCCTCAAAACATGCCATAATCCCCAGACACATTTGCAGAAATTTCAAATAATGACTGACAAGTGTTTTGGGGTCACTACATATATATAATGCACACTATATATATACACACACTATATATATGTGTGTGTGTGTGTGTGTATATATATACACACACACACACACTGTCTAAACACAGAAATCAACAAGGAATTCTAGGACTCACCTGAACATACAACAGCTCCAATATATAGAGAACTGACTTTATGCTAGGTATTGTTCTAAGAATTTATATACAAGTGTGTAAAAGGTTTCTCAAGGTGGTACAGTAAATTCACCCAAATAACAATCAATATATAAACGTATCAAATACATAAACAAACAATGCAGGACTTGGCGCAGTGGTTAAGAATCCGCCTGCCAATGCAGGGGACACAGGTTCGAACCCTGGTCTGGGAAGATCCCACATGCCTCGGAGCAACTAAGCCCATGTGCCACAGCTACTGAGCCTGCACACTAGAGCCTGTGCGCCACAACTGCTAAAGCCTGTGTGTCACAACTACAGAAGCCCGCGCGCCTAGAGCCCATGCTCTGCAACAAGAGAACCATCACAATGAGAAGCCCACGCACCACAGTGAAGAGTAACCCCCGCTCACCACAACTAGAGAAAGCCTGCACACAGCAACAAAGACCCAACACAGCCAAAAATAAAAAAAATAAATTTGTTAAAAATTAATTAATTAAAAGAATAAACAAACAAAGCATAGCTGGCTCAAAAAACAATACAAATATCTCTCAGGCAGTGATAAGGAACAGAGATGCAAAATGATGTGGTGCTGAAACCAGAGGCCCACTGGGTTCCTGGTCTAGAAACAGGCGGTGGCAGCTGGGACTTTGGCTTCCCTGGGGAACAGGGACTAAAAGTGCTCCACATGAGACAGAAGGCTTATCATAGCTAGGCCAGAGCTAGGGCTGGGTAGGGCTCTCTTATAAAGAAAACAACTGCCAACTCTGCCTGAGGTCATGGCTTACAGGAAATAACCCCCAGGAAGGTTGCAGGATACAGACACAGCTTCAAAACCAAGAAAGAAACCAGGCCACCTGCTAGGTCTGTGACTGGGTCTGCAATATCCACAGTATCACCAATATCTCTGAGAGGCAGGAACTCTAAGCCTGGTTCTAGAACTGGGGTCCAAAGGCAAGTGTGAAACTACTATACAAGGAGGGAGGTGAACACAAGAGGGACAAGGAAAGTTAGCTGAGACTCAAGAATAGAAGACAACTAAAGGGACTTCCCTGGTGGTCCAGCGGTTAAGACGGACCCGTGTTCGATCCCTGGTCAGGGAACTAGATCCCGCATGCCACAACTAAGAGCCTGCATGCTACAACTAAAAGATCCCACGTGCCACAACTAAAAGATCCCACATGCCACAACTAAAAGATCCTGCATGCCGCAACTAAAGATCCCGCACACCACAACGAAGATCCCATGTGCTGCAACTAAGACCCGGCACAGCCAAATAAATAAATAAATATTTTTTTAAAAAAAAGACAACTAAAGCTGCTGTTATAGTCTGAATGACATTCCATTATCTATTTCCTGAAAGTGTAACTATTAAGACCGTTTCCAGGGCTTTCTCTTACATCTCAGTATTTATAAGATAAATCCTCATTACTTAAGGTAACCAGGAAAAACCTAACACTCTTAAACCTTTTCTACCTTCCCAACAAACCAATAATCACGATAATCTGAAAAGATTACTTTTTTAAATGCAATGAAGTGTCAAAAACCTATTTCTAAATGATAGCCTTTGACAACTCCAAAATCTAGCATCCAGTTTCCCACGGTTAAAGCAAACTGTCTTTATAACTAAATGTGTTGACTATGCCTACACAAACTTTAAGTGATGTAGCATCTCTCAAATTCAGCCTTCCTATTATCAACCAGACACAGGACTTTCCTACCACTAAGAAGGTTGTGGTTTCCAGCTTAAAGATGACACAATTGAAAGGTTCTGAACGGCCATTTAAAATAGTCTCTAGAAAGAATAACTCGAATAAAAAGTGTTTTGGTAAAACAAGCATCAAATTAGTAACCCACCATTTAAATTCTAGACCTACTTCTGCCACTAACTAGCTATGTGACTTTAGCTAACCTAAACTAGGCTTCATCTTTACCCGTAAAACAAACACTATAAGTCTCTAGGGCTTTACTAATTGTAACACTGTAACATTCTTTTAAACTTATGGTAAGAATGTTTGCTAAATGCAGACAAATTCATCATGTATGCGTTTTCTAGAGCTTCAAAGAATTTTATAAATGCCAATAATGCCTGTCCACCGCTCTCTCCTCCCAAAAAGTTACATATGCAAAATCTAAAAATAAACAAAACAACATTTTCTTGAGACAGTTTTCCAAAATACTTTTTAATATGGTAACATATTACATGCTAGAACTTTAACTGAGGTATAATTTATATACACTAAAGTTCACTTTTAAGTGTACACTTCTGAGTTTGAAAAACACATAGTCATGTAAACACCACCACTGTCAAGATATAGAACAGTTAACAGACAATATAGAACACCACAAAAAACTCCCTCCTACCCTGTGTAGTTAAACCATCCCCCCACACCTTGGCAACCACTAGTCAGTTTTCTGTCCCTTTAGTTATGTTTATTCTAAAGTACCATTAAAATGGAACCATACAGTATGTGGTCTTTTGAGTCTGGCTTCTTTCACTTAGCATAATGCATTTGATACCCATCCATGTTGTTGCATGCACTGCCAAACAGTACTCCATTTTTATGAATGTACCAAAGTTTATCAATTCACCAGCTGAGGTTCATCTGGGTTTGTTTCCAGTTTGGGGCATTAGCATATAGATTTGTGTGTGACTACACGTTTTCATTTCACGTGAGTAAATACCTAGGAGTAGAACTACTGGATTATTATGTTAACTGTATGTTTAACTATATATAAGAACCTGCCAACCTGTTTTTTAAAAAGACTATACCAAAAATGAATAAGTTGTTTAATGGTTTTAAGGAAAAGTAAGTTTAGATCTTATGTCACAAACTTCATAGAAAGATCCTAAATAGATCCAGAGGAAATTATTTATTTATCAGAGGAAATTATTTTCCTATGTCCTATTTATAGGAAGTAGGAGTTAACAAAGGAAGTTGATTTGATAAATAATAAATATTCATATTGATAAATATCTGTATTTATCAAATAGACAAAAAAGATTTTTTTAAGACTTTAAAATATGTCATGTTTTACACAAAAGTAAACTCAAAATGGATTAAAGACCTGAATGTAAGGCCAGACACTATCAAACTCTTAGAGGAAAACATAGGCAGAACACTCTATGACATAAATCACAGCAAGATCCTTTTGGACCCACCTCCTAGAGAAACGGAAATAAAAACAAAAATAAACAAATGGGACCTAATGAAACTTAAAAGCTTTTGCATAGCAAAGGAAACCATAAACAAGACGAAAAGACAACCCTCAGAACAGGAGAAAATATTTGCAAATGAAGCAACTGAAAAAGGAATTATCTCCATAATTTACAAGCAGCTCACGCAGCTCAATATCAAAAAGCAAACAACCCAATCTAAAAACCGGCAGAAGAGCTAAATAGACATTTCTCCAAAGAAGATATACAGATTGCCAACAAACATGAAAGAATGCTCAACATCATTCATCATTAGAGAAATGCAAATCAAAACTACAATGAGATATCATCTCACACCCGTCAGAATGGCCATCATCAAAAAATCTAGAAACAATAAATGCTGGAGACGGTGTGGAGAAAAGGGAACCCTCTTGCACTGTTGGTGGGAATGTAAATTGATACAGCCACTATGGAGAACAGTATGGACGTTCCTTAAAAAACTAAAAATAGAACTACCATATGACCCAGCAATCCCACTACTGGGCATATACCCTGAGAAAACCATAATTCAAAAAGAGTCATATACCAAAATGTTCATTGCAGCTCTATTTACAATAGCCAGGACATGGAAGCAACCTAAGTGTCCATCGACAGATGAATGGATAAAGAAGATGTGGCACATATATACAATGGAATATTACTCAGCCATGAAAAGAAACGAAATTGAGTTATTTGTAGTGAGGTGGATGGACCTAGAGTCTGTCATACAGAGTGAAGTAAGTCAGAAAGAGAAAAACAAATACTGTATGCTAACACATATATATGGAATCTAAGGGAAAAAAAAGGTCATGAAGAACCTAGGGGCAAGACGGGAATAAAGACACAGACCTACTAGAGAATGGACTTGAGGATATCGGGAGGGGGAATGGTAAGCTGTGACAAAGAGAGAGTGGCATGGACATATATACACTACCAAACGTAAAATAGATAGCTAGTGGGAAGCAGCCGCATAGCACAAGGAGATCAGCTTGCTGCTTTGTGACCACCTAGAGGGGTGGGATAGGGAGAGTGAGAGGGAGGGAGGGAGACGCAAGAGGGAAGAGATATGGTAACATATGTATATGTATAACTGATTCACTTTATTATAAAGCAGAAACTAACACACGATTGTAAAGCAATTACACTCCAATAAAGATGTTAAAAAAAAAAATGTCATGTTTGAAATCACAGTCGTAAGCTCTATAGGGACTTCCCTGGTGGTCCAGTGGCTACGACTCCACACTCCCAATGCAGGGGCCCGGGTTTGATCCCTGGTCAGGGAACTAGATCCCACATGCCGTGACTAAAGATCCTGCATGCCACAACTAAAGATCCCCCATGCCACAACGAAGATCCCAAGATCTAAGACCCGGCACAGCTACATAAATAAATAAATATTTTTTTAAAAAAAAAGCTCTATAGGTCACTAACTCTGTCCGTGTGCGCACCCACTTCAGTCTAGCTAGAATGTGGGTTTAAACTGTCTATTTAGAATGGAAGGTTCCAAGTGGTTAAGTCTTCACAAATTCTGGTCATTTGGAACATAAATGAGAAAGACATAATAAAAAAGATTTGATCTTTCCAACTCACTTGTTCAACTGGCCGT
The DNA here is from genome assembly GCF_964374135.1 of Grampus griseus. Taxonomy (NCBI): domain Eukaryota; kingdom Metazoa; phylum Chordata; class Mammalia; order Artiodactyla; family Delphinidae; genus Grampus; species Grampus griseus. The sequence continues at coordinate 28,977,155 of NC_139018.1, read as the reverse complement.
CAGAAACAATTCTTAGTTCTTAGGACTTCCCTGGTGGTGCAGTAGTTAAGAATCCGCTTGCCAACACAAGGGACATGGGTTTGATCCCTGGTCTGGGAAGATCCACATGCCATGGAGCAACTAGGCCCGTGCGCCAGAACTACTGAGCCCATGCACCGCAGCTACTGAAGCCCATGCATTCTAAGGCACGTGCTGCAACTAGTGAAGCCCGAGTGCCTAGAGCCCGTGCTCCGCAACAAAGAGAAGCCACCGCAATGAGAAGCCCACGCACCACAATGAAGAGTAATTCCCGCTCACCGCAACTAGAGAAAGCCCATGCACAGCAACAAAGAGCCAAAGCAGCCAAAAAGGGGAAAAAAAGAAGAAATAATTCTTAGTGCTTAATGAGAGGACCTATTTATGAAAGTCTCCACTTGGTCCTTATCAATCTCCTGGTTTCACTCCTTTTTTTGGGGGGGGGGGCCCTCGCCAAATGGCATGCAGGATCGTAGTTCCCTGACCAGGAATCGAATCCGTGCCCCCTGCAGTGGAAACACAGAGTCTTAACCACTGGACCACCAGGGAAGTCCCTCTCTTTTTTATCCAACTAAGATTTCACAGTCCAACAATATAATCACTCCTTGAACTCAATTCAATGTTTCCCATGTCTCTCTCCTTCACACTCTCCTAGCAAAATTCCAGCTAACCTTCTCCAAGACTGCAACAGAGCAGTGGAATCTTGAAGAAGATAACATATCCAGGCAGAATGGTTATTGTCATAAATTCACACTTAACAACTTCAACCAAGTTCGTGCACCTGACAAACAGTGAGGCCAAACAAATCAAAACATCGGAGTTTGGAGTGAAGAAAAATTTATTGCAAGGACCAAGCAAGGAGGATGGGGCAGCTCATGCTCAAAAGGCCCTAACTCCCTGATGGTTTTCAGGGAAGAAGTTTTACAGGCAAAATTGCAGGGAGGGCTGCAGGGTGTGTGACCTTCCTCTGAGTGGGTGGTGATGAGGTAACAGGTGTTGTTCTAGGAATCTCAATCATCAGCCTCTGGTTCCAACCAGTCTGGGGTCCACGTGCTTATGCTTAGCCTGAAGTTACCACACTCCACCTGGGTGGGGGGCCTTAGTTCCTATAGAACTCAGAGGTATGTATGTATCAAATTGCTATGCACATCCTCTGAGGAAGAACCAGGACTCTGCCCATCATTGCACTGGGGCTTCTTTCTGCATTCCTACACTCCCCCAATTAGCAACTGTTTGAATCTGCCCTTTGGAACTCAGGGAAGGTCTAGCAGACTGAAAGCCTTTTTTCTGCAAACAAGAAACAGGGACAGGGAAAGGCCTCTGTGCCTGGGAGGGCCCCATAGGGTCCCGCCCAGTTTCAATATCGCTCTAAAAGTTCCCCGTAGTTGCTGCTTTATACTTTTTCCTCAGTTCTTAAACATCTCTCCCCTCCTCTCCATTTCCTCCCAACTCTTTTTTTTTAAATTTATTTATTTTATTTATTTTTGGCTGTATTGGGTCTTCGTTGCTGCGTGTAGGCTTTCTCTACTTGTGGCAAGCGGGGGTTACTCTTCATTGCGGTGCACGGGCTTCTCATTGCGGTGGCTTCTCTTGTTGCCGAGCACGGGCTCTAGGCGCACGGGCTTCAGTAGTTGTGGCAAGCGGGCTCAGTAGTTGTGGCACGTAAGCTTAGTTGCTCCACGGCATGTGGGGTCTTCCTGGACCAGGGCTCAAACCCATGTCCCCTGCATTGGCAGGCGGATTCTTAACCACTGCGCCACTGGGGAAGTCCCCCTCCCAACTCTTTTAATTTGACACTTTCATTAAGAAAATGGAAGCTACATGCAAGAAACTATGATAGGCAACTGTGGGAGTTACAAAGAATAAGTCAAAGTAACACGGATCCTGTTCCCAGTATGTACATAATCTAGTTAGGGGGGAAAATGTAAACTTAACTATAATGCAAAGCAGACAATATGCCATATAACATTGGTATAAAGTGCTAAAGAATCAAAAGAGAAAGAAAAAATGTAGAGAAAGTGATAAGAAAGCCCTCATGTAAGGAGATGGTTCTATTATGGCTTGGAAGGACAACAAAGAAAAAGCATTCAAAGCAGAGCAAACAACCTTAATGAAAAGACAAAAAGGGAGAAAGTAAAGGGTATATAAGGAGAGGAGGTTAAAAAGATCAATGCAGCTAGAACATGAGGAACTACAGAGTTCTACTGCAATGTTTGATAATGGTAGTTAGGAAATAGGAAACAAAATTTTCAGTGAGTGTGATATAGAACTCAACTTTATCCACTATAAAATGAAAATATGGAGTATTTTCAAGTAAATGAAAACGAATGTCCTTTCCAGGTCTAAATTCCAAATGATGGAGCTTATACAGACAACTAGTTTTAAAGTAAAAGATACTCATAAAGCATGTTTCATCAATTTCATGTGAAATTTATCATGACTTTTAAAGTGGTTTTAAACTATTTGTCTAAACTACAATTTTTCAAAAATCCTGCTTACTCTTTCCAAAACTGTAACCAAAGGGAGTATGGAATGGGGCAGGGAGTGGGGGGAGCATTCAAGATATTTAATATTACACCCAGTCTAAATTTCAAAGTAATTTAATTAAACATTTCCACAAGGAAAAGCCAAGTATTTTAGTGGTATTCTCAAAAGTCAAGAGTCATATTTTTACTGATATTAACTTGTGACACGTTGTTGTCCATAAGCTTTATAGAACATAACTAGCTGTTGTTCATTATACTCATTCAATAAGTAAGTATTGATTACCAAGCAGTATTACAGTACTACACACAAAATCACAGAATTTTATAGGCTAACAGAGAGAAGAAAAATCAAGATAATTTTAAAGAATAATGAAGTGGGGGGATGGGGCCTCACCATACCAGACATCTAAATTTATTACAAAGCTACAGTAAATAAAGACAGTGTAGTACTGCCTCATGGATAGGCAAATAGAGAGAGCATAAAAAACAGGCCCATGCGTATACAGAACATGACATATGACTTAAGATTCTCACTGTAGGGCATTCCCTGGCGGTCCAGTAGCTAGGACTCGGTGCTTTCACTGCCGAGGGCCAGGGTTCAATCCCTGGTTGGGGAACTAAGATCCCACAAGCCACGTGGTGTGGCCAAAAAAAAAAAAACCAGATCCTCACTATAGATCAGTGAGGAATGGATGATACTCAATAAATGGGGTGTTAGTACTACTTATTTTCTATATGGAAAAACTGAATTATATTCATTGTATTATTCACTGTAATTTTTAGAATAATTTAAATATTTCAGCATCAAAAAAACTTTAAAGATCTAGTCCAATGACTTCACTTTATTAAAGAAGAAACAAAGACCCAGAGAAGTTAAAACATTTAGCCAAATCACAGAGCGTGGCAGCACAGGAATTAAACTCGTATCTCATGATTTATTCATTCGGGAATTGGCATTCCCTCATTTAATACACACAAAATACTTCCACCCACCCCAACTTCAAGTTACCCATGATATCAACATATCAACAGACACAAATCAGAAGTGGAGGAAGCCACAAAACGTATGGTGAAAGAAAAAGCCGATACTTCTTTCATTTTCTTCCATCTCCAAATCTTCTTTCAAGGAAATTAGCCAAAAAATATAGTCCTCCCCTCAAAGATTAATCTTATCTAAACCCAAACTAATGACAAAGAAGTGTTCCATGGGTCAGTATGCAGGGGTTTCAGAAAGAAAGAAAAGAATGTCAAGAACTGTGATTCCCCATCATAAATATCTATGAACATTAAGTATTTTAGATAGTGCTGTTATTAGGCCCAACATTTTTCAGGCACAAGTTCCATCAACCTCGTATCTCACTCAGTTTGTTTCCAGAGGATGTTAAACATTTACACTTAGAGATTTTCACAAAGACCAGTTAAACAAACACTACTAAAGGCTGTCCAAAAATAAATGCTCCAATTCCAAGAGTCAATTAAGGTATAGAGAGAAATGACATCTTCTCTAGGAAAGCACTCAATCTCAGGTTACTAGGGTTTCCATCATCTGTTAATTCAGATAAAACTTTCCTTCCATAAATCACCCCCCGGGATACATGACAGGAGTATTGATAGTGAAGGAAGAGAGACTGGTAGACAGCCTATGTTCAAACTTAGAAATCCCAGTTTAAACTCTGACCACCACTACCACACATTCTATAAAGAATGCAAATTTGACTGCATTTGATTCAATTACTTTAGCACTGAGGGGTAAGAATATGAGTCCATCACTTGCTCTATGATTTGGGGCAAACTGCTTAACCTCTGTGCTTCAGATTCCTCAACTGGAAAGTAAGGATAATAACAGTACCTACTCTCGTAGGGATTATTGTAGGATTAAATTAGTGCATGTAAAGCACTTCGAGCAAAGCCTGGAATACAGCGTTAGCTGTTGGTAGTATTATTATTATTACCTGATACCCTTACTAGACTATCAGTTCTCACGTGTGGCTCAAATACAGAATAGTTTTTGAGCCAGATCATGCAATATTAATGTTCCTGAATCAATGATTCAATTGCAAAAATTCAAAAAGCAGCTCTACAACACACAGTCTGAAGTCTTCCTTTTGAATCATTTACTTATCAAAGTTCTCACAAATATTAATCAACAGCAAATGTTTACTTAACTCCAAGAAACCACTATGAATTATCACTATGATATGGAACTTCTGAAAAATCTTATACTTGAAATATTTTTCATTTTACTTTTAATTACAAATTAATCTCTGATCTTACAAATCAGATAAGTCTAGATCCATTATATAGTAATAAAACACACTGAACTTTCTGTTAAAGTATTTACTATCAATCTGCAAATTTGCCTTTGTAAAAGATTTTAACCACAAAAAAAAAAAAATCAGTAAGTGCTCAACATCTTTAGTCACCTGGAAATTGCAAATTAAAACCATTCTAAGATATCACTTTACACCCATTAGAATGGCTAAAAGTCAAAAAGACGAACAACCCAAGTGGTGGCAAAGACATGGAGCAACTGGAGAACCATTCAGCAATTGCCTATAAAGTTAAACATATATCTGCCCTGTGACCCAACAATTCCACTCCTAGGTATTCGACCAAGAGAAATGAAACATATGTTTAAAAGACTTGTACAAGAATGCTTACAGCAGTCTTATTCATAACAGGCAAAAAAAACAAAAACAAAAACAAAAAAAACAGAAATAATGCAAATGTCTATCAACAGGAGAATGGAAAAACAAAGTGTATTATATTTATAAAATGGAATACTATGCCACCTAGGAAGTTATCTGGTGTTTACAAAAATGTTTTGAATTTACTATTCAGTGAAGAAGTCTTATTTTTATTCTCTTCAAATTCTCTCTCATTTTAAAATGCATTTTAAACAATCCCTAGTTGAAGATAATTTTTATTCTGAAAATAACCTTATTTTTTGTTTGTTTAGTAACTAACTTGAGTTTTCTTGCCACAATATAAACTTTTGAGAAATGTTTTAATTGGTGCTTTTAAGAGGCAAATAAATCCCAGGGTTTTATTAAATGATTCTCCCACAGAAACTCTTAAATGTATTTGCACATACATATTTTTCTTATGCATTCCTGGTGCATGTTCATCCTGAGTAGAGTGCTCTCTCCAGAAATTACCCACGTGTAGAAATAAGACTGGCTTAAAATGGCTACTGTGATGGAAATGGTGTCTTAGGGAGATACAACTTTGACTTGAGGTAAATTAAATAGTTAACAAACTGTGGTTTAGAGAATGCTTTAATGGCATTTTATTTTAAAGGCCATACCATTGCTGTAATTTTCTATTGGTTATGGTTTCCTTAGTAATAAAAGTGTACAAAACAAAATGAATCTCAAAAACATGTTAAACAAAAGAAGTCAGATAAAAAGAGTACATATGGGGTTTTGGTTTGTTTTTTGGTTTTGGGGGGTTTTTTTGGCCGCACCACGCGGCATGCAGGATCTTAGTTCCCTGATCCTCGAACCATGCCCCCTGCATTGAGAGTGCAGAGTCTCAACCACTGGACCACGAGGGAAGTCCCAAGAGTACATACGGTATTACTGCAAATATATGAAATTCAAAAACAACAGTAACTTAACTTAAAGGAAATACTTAAAGGTTAAAGATCACATTTAAAATATTTGGCTAGTGATCGAATAAATTCAAATTTAAGAAATCAGTTACTATTTTCTCTTTATGTTAACATTTTAAATATTTAAAATACTTTAAAAGGTATATATCTCAATCTTATGTATCGCTAATGGGAATGTAAATTGGTCCTACAACCTTTCTGGAGAGCAACTGTGCAATGTTTTGCTCTCTTCAAAGCCCTAAGAAATGTATACCTTGACTTGATAGTTCCATTTACAGGAATCTATCTTAAAAATACAGAAATGTGGGACTTCCCTGGTGGCGCAGTGGTTAAGAAGCCACCTGACAATGCAGGGTACACGGGTTCGAGCCCTGGCCTGGGAAGATCCCACATGCCGCAGAGCAACTAAGCCTGTGAGCCACAACTACTGAGCCTGCGCTCTAGAGCCCAAGAGCCATAACTACTGAAGCGTGCGCCTAGAGCCCGTGCTCCACAACAAAGAAAAGCCAGTGCACCGCAGCGAAGAAAAGCCCCCGCTCTCCGCAACTAGAGAAAGCCCGCGGGCAGCAACGAAGACCCAACGCAGCCATAAATAAATAAATTTATTTTTTAAAGAACACAGAAATGTGGACAAAGATTTGGGTTTCGCATATTCACTAAAGTTTTGTTTATAATAACTGGAAATTAGCAATCTAAATGTGAACACTATGGACACTGGTTGTATAAATGATGTATCCATTATTGGAACATTCTTCAGCTCTTTTAAACTGTTTTCAAATAATTGTAATGATATTAAAATGTATGTTAATAAAATGTATGTTAATAAAAGTGTCTGAATTTTATTGTAAGAACACAAGTTATACCCCTCACTAACTAGGTCTACTGGAGGGGGAAAAAAAGACCAAAAGAGTAAGAACATTCATTAAAGAAACACACCATTAGTAGTATATTATTTCAGATACGAACAGCCAACTCAGCAAATGAAGTCAAAGTCCTTCAGGGTATGCTAACAAATCTATAACAAGAAAAACTCACAGAATTCAATGCAGTGCAAATATATATCAATCATATTTAATTTGAACTGGGGAAAATAATTAGATAATTTAGTGATTTTCCACAGGACTGAGCTCAGCTCTTTTACAAAGCAACAAAAGAAGAAGGGAAAGGCACAGCAAGAAGTCAAGCCAGCAATCTGATTTCCCAGGAAATTAGCTCTTTCTTGGCAAAGTACTGGCCTCATATTCTAAAGAAGCAGAACTCTACAGAGATGAGACACAAAAAATTCAAATACTCCGTAAAAGATGTATACTTTTGCCTTTGCTTGTAAGACCTCCAAAAGAGAATAATTAATGCCTCTTAAAATAGGAAAAAAGTTAAAAGCCCAATTTAGAGTTAAATGTTCTATAAATAATGTTTCTTTCAAAATGCTAAGTAATCTCACAAGTTGTAAAATAACTGTATTTTTATTTTTTTTTAAATGAAAGGAAAATACCATGCTATTTCTAACCTTCAACTAGGATTACAAGGAAAAGGAAACTTTGATATTATTGATATTAATTCTGGATTTTAAATTTACCAAGGTTAACAAAAATACTTATAATTTCTCTATAATGTTTTCAATCGTCACTATAAAACATTTCCTTCAATCTCCAACTTAAAATAAAAAAGCCTTAGTATTTGATCTTCCTTCAGAAAAAGACTATCTGTTAATAGTCCAAAAGAAGAGTCTTCTTAAGATAAAAAGGTAATAGGATAGGTGAGTTAAAGAAGGAAAAGGGGGGAGGGGTAGGAAAAGGGGCCATAATAGAAGCTTTTCTTCTTTTAAGCCACATGTTTAAAAATCTGACCCTGATTTCCATTAAATGGTCCAGCACTGAAGCTTCTGCAGAACTATGGGACATGGTCGCCCAGTAGGCAGAAAAATGGCAGCTGAACTTCATATAGTATTCAAGTATAAAGCAATGTAATGATGAAATTAGACAACCATATATTTAAATCAGCAGGTTCATTTATAACCCATTCTTGCAACTCTAAACTGTTTCCCTCAGCACCATGACCCCAACTGCCACACTAGACCAAAAGGCCAACAAAATGCTACTTCAAAGAATCAGTAACAAAGCAGAAAATTTTATTAAACTTTCCTAACAAGCCAATAAACAAAAAGTAATGGTCTCAACAAATGGTGCTGAGACAACTGGATAACCATATGTAAAAGAATTACGTTGGGCCCCTTCTCCATACCATACACAAAAATTAACCCAAAATAGATCAAAGAACTAAACATAAGAACTAAAATTTGTATAAACTCTTAGAAGAAAACATAGGCATAAATATTCATGACCCTGGATTAGGCGATTGTTTCTTAGATATTATACCAAAAGCACAAACATAGCACTATATCAAAGTGAAAAAGTTTTATGTTTCAAAAAAAGTTTCGTGCATCAAGAATGTGAAAATAGGGGCTTCCCTGATGGCGCAGTGGTTAAGAATCCGCCTGCCAGTGCAGGGAACACAGGTTCGAACCCTGGTCCAGGAAGATCCCACATGCCGCGGAGCAACTAAGCCCGTGCGCCACAACTACTGAGCCTGCAAGCCACGTGCCACAACTACTGAAGCCCGCACACCTAGAGCCCGTGCTCCGCAACAAGAGAAGCCACCGTAATGAGAAGCCCGCGCACAGCAACAGAGAGTAGCCCCAGCTCGCCGCAACTAGAGAAAGCCTGCATGCAGCAACGAAGACCCAACGCAGCCAAAGATAAATTAATTAATTAATTTTAAAAAAGAAAGGAAGAAAGTGGAAATACAAGCCACATATTGGGAGAAAATATTTGCAAATCATACATCTGACAAGGGACTTGTATCCAGAACATATAAAGGTTTTTCACAACTCATAACTCAATAATAAAAGATGACCCCGTTTTTAAATGAAGACCCAACGCAGCCAAAAATAAATTAATTAATTTAAAAATAAATAAATAAAGTCAATTCCAGTTTTTCTAACTGCCACATTGCTTATAATCACAGTATCTGGGATATTAGCCCTTCCTAGAAAGAGAAGTCTAATATTGTTATAATTACTAATAAAAAAAATTAACATCATCATGTGTTGAGTGCCCACTATAAGCAAGGTACTACATAAAATGCTTTTCATTTAATTCTCAGCTTAGTTAAGGAGGATAAGCTCTATTTTATAGACGACAAAACTGAGGCTACAAGAGATTTAATAAACTGCCCAATTAGTCAATTAGTAAATGACAGATCCAGGATTCAAAAACATGGTCATACAATGATAAAACTTGGATTTTTCTTCCATTCTATCATTCTTACTCAGAACACAAATGATGCTTTTTTCAATATCATAATATGCTATTACAAATATACTTCTGTGATCATCAGGCTATTCTATGACTCCATGAGATTCTAGGTTGAAAAAAAAGTTTATCGTGATGAAATAATCCTGGGAGCTAAAATTCCTGATAACAAAGTCAGCTATATTAAAAATAACTAGGTAAATAAACCCTTATAAATTATGCAAAGCAGTACCACATGACACAATTGAAAGGTACCCATGGAGTACTTGTGCACAGCTGACCAGGACAAAAGCATCACTTTTACTTTTCTAAGGCCAAAGGAAGTCAATTTTAAAGATATAAATTTTGCTTTTTTCTGTGTTCCTGACTTCCCTGACTTTGCCTTTATTCAGGAGCCAAGCAGTGTTCTATGGCTTTAAATCCCTCTTCCTCCCCAACTAAACTGGAAAAAAACTGGATAATAATCATTTTCCTAATTAACTATATCCACCTTAATATAAACAAGTTACCACAATTAATATGTTGCTATCTAATCAGAGAACTCAAGACTTTGATCCTGAAGGTAAGGTATCAGCAAGCAAGTAGGGAGAAACAGTTTCGGTAGAGAGGGAAAGGGAAGTCACTGAACATTAATTATTAAGCAGCCCCTTGGTTAATCCATTTAAGATGACTGGGAGTCTCTTCCTACTGCCTAATCCCAGACTCCATTAGAAAGGACAACTGGGAAGACTTGGCCTAGTTACAACTGTTGGGCACCTATTCCCAAGAACCGGAGAAGCAGAGACAAGTGTCCAGCCTTCTAAATCCACATGGTCCTGCAAAGCCTCCCATCCTAGGACTAGCAATTCTCAGTGTATTCATTTGTATTCTGACACGCTTTCCTGAGAGGAACACAACAAAGAAAGAGTTCTAACAAGCACAGCGAAAAATATGTCCGTGCGAGAATGTTGCAAATAGGATCATCCTCCTTTACATATGTCACTCCAGGAAAACTGCCAAGAAAGGCTCACTCCTCTAGACATACTTCCTGCAGATCCTCCGACTCCTCCTCAAACATATCAGTATTCTCCTCATTCTCCCTTAGTCTCAATCCTTTTGCCCCAAGATTTACAAGTGCATATTTTATATTCTCAAAAATATATGGCAATAGGATAATGACATCCTATTTATCATTACCTGTGTCTCATATCTGAACAAACGTCCTAAAGCCTTATATAGAATTTCCATCTTTAATAATGAGATTTCCAATACATTATATTACTGAATATAAATTTTCTTTGCAAATAAATTTTTCTTTCTTTCCAAAAAATTGTATTTCTTTGCAAATAAAGGATTTATCATAATGTCAAGATAAAAAATAATATAGCAAAAAAATTTAAGGAGTACAATTGTTTCCTTTCTCCCTAGCCCCACCAAGGAAACATATATCAGAGTTCAGAAACTGGCAGAATTAAAGATCCATTCCATAGAAATCAAAATTTATTAAACACAATACATGTATTTTGGCAAGTCCAAAATAAAACGTAGCTTTCCGGGCTTCCCTGGTGGCGCAGTGGTTGAGAATCCACCTGCTAATGCAGGGGACACGGGTTCGAGCCCTGGTCTGGGAGGATCCCACATGCCGCAGACCAACTGGGCCCATGAGCCACAACTACTGAGCCTGCGGGTCTGGAGCTTGTGCTCCACAACAAGAGACCGTGACAGTGAGAGGCCCGTGCACCACGATGAAGAGTGGCCCCCGCTCGCTGCAACTGGAGAAAGCCCTTGCACAGAAACGAAGACCCAACACAGCCAAAAATAAATAAATAAATTTATTTAAAATAAAAAAAACGTAGCTTTCCAAGTACTCTATTAAAAGACTTTTTTTAAGGTAATAAGTTTACCACGGGACCTTTTCTGATAAAAGGAATTCTCCCAGCAAACTAAAAACCAGATGTTGGGGTTCTGTACTTTCACAGAACTAGATTTTCAGGCAGCACATTTCCATTAGGATTTATTGTATGAGTAGTTGAAGAGAAAGAAGCAGAGAAAGCAGATCAGAAGCGATGTGTAAAAGACAAAACTTTATTGAAATAGAAAATAAACTTAATGAACTAGTGTTAATTGAACTTCCACTTTTAAAAACCATTTACCTGAATAATCTTTGAAACTGGAAAATGAGCCTCACTAAATTGTACCATCAGGAGCAGTTTCTCTGGAATTTAAAAACCACCATTTTTTCAACTACAAATTAACAAATCTCACTGTAAAAACGGTTGAGCAATCAGAGATATTCCTAGATAAGTATGATTAAATTATGGGTGAATAATAAGTCAACTGAATAAAGTCCATTCATTAAAAAGCAAGTAAGTAATCAAACTAGTTAATGTCCACAATTATGACGAATGAATTTTATATTTTTCCCACACTCGATTACTAAGATTTTACATTCTTCCATCAGTTAGTAAAGAACTGAATGATCAGGCTTCCCTGGTGGCGCAGTGGTTGAGAGTCCGCCTGCCGATACAGGGGACACGGGTTCGTGCCCCGGTCCAGGAAGATCCCACATGCCGCGGAGCAGCTAGGCCTGTGAGCCATGGCCGCTGAGCCTGCGTGTCTGGAGCCTGTGCTCTGCAACGGGAGAGGCCACAACAGTGAGAGGCCCACGTACCGCAAAAAAAAAAAAAAAAAAAGAACTGAATGATCTATACAAAAGTGCCCATCAATTGTACAATGACTTAACCATTTTGGTGGTAGGGATACTACATTTAACTCAAAGCAAGTAATTCAAAAGCTTTCATCCTTGGAACCTCTGTCACAAAAAATTAGTAAATTTGTTTTATGAAAAGACTGCTTATGTTTTTCAACTCAAAAATGAAATAATTACATGTTTCATAGTCTTCCAAACAAAAATTAAAATTTTGTAAAAATATAATAAAAACATGAAATAGAACTAAAAATTATTTGAGAAAAAAATCTAAAAATCCTGATGCAAAGCTACTCCAAAAGTTTCTTCACAATTTCATAAAACATTAATGAAAGGGTTATAAATCCCCTAGATTAAAGATTTTAAAGAGAGCTATAAGAATCTCTTTCAGTTTTCAATACTGTTTTCTCTGTCCTTACATCCATTAAAACAAACATGAATCAACTCTTTCTAAATATAAACCATCTAGTCTTACAGAAGAAAAATCAAACGAAGAACAGCACAAAACATACATATATATTCTTAATATAGCTTAAAATAAGTATATAGATTACATTTGGGTCCCTCAAACAAGTTAAATTTACAACTCTATGCCAGATCCAGATCATTCTCAAGGGAGAAAACCATCAAAACAAAAGCTCCTGCTTAATAAACTATTTACTTTGTAGTTAAAACTCTATCCCAGGTGCATCTGAGCATTATTACTATGTCTTCTCTCTTCAAAAACCTAGAAATCTAAAATACACAAGTATATCTGGTTCCCTTAAAAATGCTTTTATATTATATATTTTGTATTAAGGCCATGAAAACTTCAGAATTCCTTACTCTCTAAAAAGGAAACACCCTTTTGCTTTTCTCTTTTGAAATGTGTCTTATTTGGTTTTTGCTTACTTTCTATACAGGAACTGATCTCAAACCAGTCTATTTGTGTTGGTTGTTTACTGTCAACACGTCTGTGTATACTTAGGTTTTATACAGACAGTGCTTTACAGTACACTGGTAAAAAAGAAAAGGTAAACAAGAGGGCATGAGTGAAACAAAAGTGGACCACATCTGAGAAACACCACTCAATTTCACCTCTCTACCTCAAATTCCCTTTAGTCCTCCTGTTAAAGATTCTCAGTATTTAAAAAGCGCAACACAATGTATGATAAGGCAAACACAGGAGAAACCAATTCAGAAACTGAAGAAATTTAATAGAATGTATCACCACCTGATAAAATTACCACAAAAAGAAAAATAAATAAGCAATAAACCCGGTCGCTGGATGTCCCTACTGAAGGGCTGCTTTTGCTGCACTGCATGGCTCAAAACAGTTTTACAAACTCTTTTTAATGCAAGAAATACATTTTACATTGTGACCCAGTACACACATGTATGAGCAAAATTTCCCAAAACAATATTTTTCCTTGCCACGTGCAATGGTAGTCAATTCTGTTCTATTCTATTTTATTTTTAATCAATTTAACCCACTAAATTGATTTTATAAATTACTAATAAATCATGATCCACAGTTTGAAAAACACAGGCTTAAAATACGGCATCCCTTATACATTATTAGGATCTTTGTTTTGCAATTTGCTTCTACCTGTCTCTAGCAGGGTAGACAAGTATTTTAAGGTTGCTACATTATTACTGTTTTCAATAAAGCAAGTGGTTCCCCTGACCAACATAAGCCATCACCTGAGATAAATGCAAACTCTCAGGCCCCATCCCAGACCTACTGAATCAGAAACTCTGGGTGGAGCCAGCAGTCTACGTTTTATCAAGCCGTCCAGGTGATTCTGGTTTAAGTTAAAGTTTGAGAACAACGCATTAAAGAATTCAGGACTTTCTTTATCCTCTACACATTTAATAATCCAGTACAGTGCTTACTTTGTGCCAGTCACTATTCTAAAAGTTCCACAGATATTAACTCATGTGAAAAAGCAACCCTAAGAAGTAGGAAGTATTGTTATCCTTATTACACAGATGAAACTTCCAAACAGAGAGAGGTTAAGTTGTCAAAGCTAAGTGGTAGAACTAGAATTCAAATTTATTTCTAATTTGGCGAAAGTTAAGCCTGTTCTCTTCATGCCTCTCTTCTAAGTTCCCGGTCGCACTCCTTTAGTTCAGCTATCCCCTTTTCCCCTTTTAAATTCCCCATATTGTCAATGTCCTTATTTTCTAACATTACTGCTCGCGTCCTAAAACAAATTTCTTTTCTAAAGCATTGGAATGTAAGTCACAACTCTGCTTTTAGAACCCTTTCTCTGGTCCTAGATGGCATCTTAGTATTATGAAGCTGAAGGTTCTACTATTTCTGAAGTCCTTAGAACCTATTAAGGGCCCCATGTTAATTTCTCATATCTACTGTTCCGGCCAGTTTCCACAAGACCTCTAGTCTCTTCCCGAGCAACTTTCTCGCTCCCTCCTACTACACCCTACCTCCCACTCCCTTCCTACAAGGAAACAACTTCTCCCGCCCACCGCCGTGTCATTTTGCTTGACTTATCCCCAACTGAGAGAACTTCCATTCCTCAGCCAAACCCCTCACCACAGTCTCAAATCCGAGCTACCCCTCCAAAACTTTTTTCAAAACCCTGGTTTCCTGGGGACCCTCAGACCTAGGGGTTCCCAGGCCAGTCTTGAATTTCCCATCCCAGACCAGCGGTGGGGGGCAGGGCGCTCCCGTTCCTCCCCAAGCTATTCAAGGTCTCCACGGGTCCGACACTCCAAAGCTCCCCAAGAACCCCAGGAGCGCTCCTCTCTCGGATGGCCGCCTTTCTCAGGAGGATCCTCAGGTGCCTTCCCTGCCTTTCCTCGACGCCCTCGCTGAGACCCCGGCCGCCCTCGGCCTCCCTTCTCCCTCGGACCCGGGCCACTCCCAGTCTCCCGGCCCCCCAGCTTTCTCCTCTCGGGCCGCTCCCGGGCTTCCCGGGTTCCCCTTCCTCCTCGCACCCAAGCTGTCCTGTCCGAGTCACCTGGCCCACGGACCAGGTCGTAACCGGTCACCCCGGGTCACCCCTTTCTCTGGGACCTCAGACACCCCCGTCTCCCCAAGGACCTACCCCCCTCACACACCGGACGCCGGGCAGTGCCCCAGACCCGCGCAGCTAAGCGTCCCAAGGGACCTCCCGGCCTGACCCGCTTGGGTCTGGCCCCAGCCTACCTTGCCACCACGAACTCCGCCGCCAGGAGCCGGGCTGCTCTCCCACCAGCCCAGTCAGCGCGAACTCGCCGCCGCCGCCGCCGCCCCCGCCCTGGCCCCGACCGGGGCCCGACCCGGCCCGCAGTCCAGGCCCCCTTCCGCTGCCTTCCGCCTCAGGAGCGCCGAGCTGGAGTTTCCGCCCCGCGACTGCCCCCAGACCTCAGGTCCGCGTTACCAGTACTCACCTGCCGCTGCCCGCGGCCAACTCCAGTGCCACTGCCTCTACCTCGGGCGCCAGTAGCCACCTAGCGCCACCACCTCCCCCATGACAACAGGCCCACCTCGCTTCACACTTCCTATCTCTCCATTGGGTAGTGGGGCGGCAGCTCTCTGCTCTTATTGGTTTAGTTTACCCGTCCGTCAAAGCTTCCTTCCCACCCCTTTTCCTGACCCGGTATTACCCCCCCCTCCCGGACCTGGAGCGTCCTAGACCAAGCTTTAGTTGTAATTGGTTGATGGTTGGGCAGTTCAAAGTTCTGATAGGCTGCCGAAAGTGTCTGTTAAGTCAATTGGCAAAGTATGTGACGGCCATGGTTGGTTCTAGCTTGGGCACAGTTTGGTTGCGCACAAGGGGCAGACGCTCACGTTCGAGGGGAAGGGTTAACTCTTTGTGGTACAGTGGACTCTGGAAACTCGTCCCTTTCTCCAACTTCCTCCTAAGGAGGAAGCTTATCACTGCTAGCTTACCCAGAGGGTAGTACTTACAAAACAGCAACATCAGCGGTTGTGTTTAAAAATCATTTACAACCCCTTGAGAGAAAAGCAGTATACAGATTAAAATTTCCCCTTCTTGAGGTCCTAAGATGCCCAGTTTCCTTGACGTTCTTTCCAGAAGTCTCCATGCTAAAGGGCAAAGCACAACCGTTTATTTTGCAGAGGTCAGTCCACTTTGGTTGCAGTTAATAAATTGAAGTGGCGTGTTGAGGGTTCTCCAGCTTCCAGACTCACCCCTAGCTGGCTCCTGCGAAGTGACCAGGCAACCAACAGCAAGTTTGGACTAAATGGGCCATATTTTACCCTTGTGATGCTCTGGACAAGAGAATTCGGCTCCCGCAACTTGATTTTTATGCTCAGCAGTTCTTAAATAGCCCTACTAGTTGTGTGTCAGATACTTAAAAACTTGTCTTTTTTTCTAAACCTCTCCTCTTCCTAAGCAGTCTAAATTAGGACCATTGAAAGACTGCAGTTCCTTTCGCATATTGGCACAATGCACAAGAATAAATGATTGCATTTTTACTCATTTGGGTACAAATCACAGTAGATACTTTTGAGAAATTTGGTGTTGCTATAAAAACTCTTGCGCTCCTAGAAATATATCCATCATTAGTTTTTTGCATTTCTTTTTCATTTCCACCCCTTTTCCTGCTCCTAAATAGCAAAATGCTGGCCTAATTATTCTTTCAATTTCTGAATCAGATTTAAATGTACCTTCCTCACAACTCCACCTAGCATACACAAACCTGTGGGTCATGAAACATACACTCAGGAATGGACTGGGACAGGTCAAGGGTACTTCCCTCTTAAGCATCCCTTTAGTGGTTGGGGACTTTCTGTGGCACCAAGAATCTGGACTTTGCCCCTTTCTTATTCCCACTAACTCTTTGTTCCATATCTCTTCTATTTACCCTTATATCCTGTTCCAGCAAGCTACAAGGAGTTTAAAACTGCATGGTTCATTATCCAAAAAAAAATTGTCTATTTTCTAACATATATTTTTAGTCAGGTTTAAATAAACTACATACCTCTATCACCAAACTAAGCGGAAATTATTCCTCCAGCAACTCTACATAACAATAAGGTGTCTTTTCCCAGTTATTTTCCGGAACTTTCCTCCCCCTTCTCTCATCCTCACCTTCCAATTTAGAAATAACCTCCCCTTCAATTCAATGACTCATAAAAAGCCTGTAAAAGGAAAGTGGAAAAGCCAAAATAACTTCAGCGTTGTCTGAATCACTCAATTGAAGGAAAGATCAGACATTGACCATGATAAGACGGAATCCAAGACAAAAGGCAAGGCTGAACTAACATCCCATAACAGAAGAAGTAACGTATAAATGTGAAGACGCTCCAATGAGAAGGAGGTAGCAGGAAGTCCTTTACCCAGCTTTTTAGTATATTACCAGCAGCTTTCTTCTCTCTAGTCTTGGCAGTGTGTCCTACCTACCAATTTTAGAGCAAGTTAGAAGGCAATTAATGTCCTGGAAGATAGGAAACAATAACGTCATAGGAGGACATGTCCATTATTATGGTACTTTGGGTAATAATGGCTCTTGCACAGTCATAGTCACTATGTGCCATAGAGAACATAGAATTAGGCCAGCCTCACTAAGAGGACTTGTCATCTAAGTTCAGGAACTGAACAGAATTACTATCACAAAACCAGGAAAATTGCCACAAAGGTCAGCTATTCCTTCTATTTCGTTTTATTTATTTATTCATTTTATTTTTTGGCCACACCACACAGCACGTGGGATCTTAGTTCCCTGACCAGGGATCGAACCTGTGCCCCCTGCAGTAGAAGAGCAGAGTCTTTTCTTTTTTTTTAATGTTTTGTTTATTGCTGTAATACAAGTGCCTAGAACAAGTGCCTGGCATAGAGAAGATGCCATTAATGGCTTTGGGGATTTCTGTTCTCTCCTTTTCTTGGGGACTTAAGGAGTGGGTGAGGGGTGCATAGTCCCTGGTACCGTCTGCTCACACTGACACCCACAGCGATGGCAGTCACTTGGACTGGGCTTTGAACATCAGCCAGGCAGGGTGCTGCGGAGGTGTCCCTAGATCCCAGCTGTATGACTCCTTCAGGTATGGAGGGCCCCTCTGTGACTTCCCCGCTACTCTCGGGGACACAGAAGTCATTTGGTTGCTGCCATGCATGACAGGGTACAGCAACTCTTCAAGGCTGTCCATCTGCCCAGGTGCTTGCTGAGACTCTCCTTACTGGGCTCATTTTTTTTTTTTTTTTAACATCTTTATTGGAGTATAATTGCTTTACAATGGTGTGTTAGTTTCTGCTTTATAACAAAGTGAACCAACTATACATATACATATAACCCTATATCTCCTCCCTCTTGTGTCTCCCTCCCACCCTCCCTATCCCACCCCTCTAGGTGGTCACAAAGCACCGAGCTGATCCCCCTGTGCTATGCGGCTGCTTCCCACTAGCTATCTATTTTACATTTGGTAGTGTATATATGTCCATGCCACTCTCCCACTTCGTCCCAACTTACCCTTCCCACTCCCCGTGTCCTCAAGTCCATTCTCTACGTCTGCATCTTTATTCTTGTCCTGCCCCTAGGTTCTTCAGAACCTTTTCTTTTTTTTAGATTCCATATATATGTGTTAGCATACAGTATTTGTTTTTCTCTTTCTGACTTACTTCACTCTGTATGACAGCCTCTAGGTCCATCCACCTCACTACAAATAACTCAATTTCATTTCTTTTTTTGGCTGAGTAATATTCCATTGTATGTACGTGCCACATCTGGAAGAGCAGAGTCTTAACCAGTGGACTGCCAGGGAAGTCCCCCTCCTATTTCATACACTAAAAGAAAAAAAAGCATTTATAAATATTTTTGCTCACACATACATATACACTCTTACCCTCCCATTCCTTGTGAAAATCAATTAAGAAGAAAAATGGGGACTTCCCTGGTGGTGCAGTGGTTAAGAGTCCGTCTGCCAATGCAGGGGACACGGGTTCCGACCTTGGTCTGGGAAGATCCCACATGCCGTGGAGCAACTAAACCCGTGCACCACAACTACTGAGCCTGCGCTCTAGAGCCCGTGAGCCACAACTGCTGAGCCCGCGTGCCACAACTACTGAAGGCTGCACGCCTAGAGCCTGTGCTCTGCAACAAGAGAAGCCACCGCCATGAGAAGCCCACGCACCGCAACAAAGGGTACGCCACAACTAGAGAGAGCCCATGCGCAGCAGTGACGACCCAACACAGCCAAGAATAAATAAATTTTCAAAAAGAAAAGAAAAATGTAATATAAACACGTACAATGCAGTAAGAAGAGAGAAAACCTTAAAGAAGGAAGGTTTTAAGGAACATTCTTTGATCCCACAGAAGGCTATTGTGTTATTGAAGCCCATGCAGTACTGGAAAAGTTAATGCTTGAACCCTACATTTTAATTTTGTTTTGATTTTGTGTGCACAAAGTAACCTTGTAAAGTAATTACTCCATCCAGCTTCTCTTTTCTTTCCTGTGTTATGTGCTTCTCCATCACTTTCAAGGCCCCCTCTTAAAAAGCAAGAGCCCTGGGGTCAGGGAGTCTGCAGCTTTGCGTCGCATGGCTGGCTGTGGAGGTGGTGCAGATGGTATCTGTGCAAAACCACTTGAGCAACACCAGGACGACAGGTATATTACAGGCAAAAATAACCTTTATAAATCCTGATGAAGTGGAAAATGATGGACTCAGAGTGATGCCCCAATATCTGAGTGGTA
Organism: Grampus griseus; assembly: GCF_964374135.1. Classification (NCBI taxonomy): domain Eukaryota; kingdom Metazoa; phylum Chordata; class Mammalia; order Artiodactyla; family Delphinidae; genus Grampus; species Grampus griseus. The sequence goes on along the minus strand of NC_139018.1, from coordinate 28,957,405 downwards.
TGGTTTGCCTTGGGCTCTAGTGTGTGCTGGTGCTTTTTGCTCTCTTTTCTTTGCTACTCCTCTCTTTTCATCATATCACTTTTCAAGGGAGCAGAATCTAAGTCTCTTTTCATTTCTATTTTAGTCCAGGGGTCAGTCTCACTATGGAAAAGCTCCTTTTGCGGGTTTTTGTTTGTTCGGTTTTGGATTTTTTTCTCCGTGGTTTCTACACACAATTCCAAATGGATTAGAGAAACAAACAACTGGTGGAGAAGAAAATCACTCAGATAAGCGGACAAGGGCCAGAGCTGCCTGCTGCTAGAAGTTAGGGGCAAAGCCGTGATATTTGATAAGCGATGGTTCCCTGAGTTTGGGACCCCTGAAGGTGGAGGTTGACAGGGATGAAGGCATCGGAGAGAAGGGAGGAAAGAGAGAGAAAGAGAGACAGAGACAGAGGAAATGAGAACTGAGAAAGAGAAAGAAAAAGAGAGAGAGGGCCCATAGAGAAGAGGGTAATGAAATCGAGAAAGAGTCAAGAGGCCACAATCAGAGTGCTGAGCCAGCTTAGAGTCCTACCCCCACCTCCGCAGCTATGGACTTTACACCAGGTTGCACAATTGCACCAACCAAGCGCAGCCTCTGCCACTGGTTGAAAGGAGAATGGGGCCAGAAGGCTACCCTATGGGATCATCGTTCTCCTGCCACCTGGAAATCGCCAGGTGCTGCTTCGGCACCAGGGCAAAGCTGACAAGGAAGGATAGATCCCTGCAGCCAGCCATCAAGTGCATCTTCATTTGATTTCATAAAGGTGACCACTGGCATGAAGCTCTGGATAAACAAAGGGAAATTTTCTGGAAGAAGATGTTTTTGCCATCCCAAACTGGGGAGCTTCCAACAAAAGGACGTGCCAAGCTGCTTTCCATGCTCGAACAAAGCACTGTGGTTTCAAAGTTCAAGGCTCTGTTCCATGGAGGGAAGAAGGAAAAAAAAAAAAGTCAGTGGAAGAGGGTGTTCCCTCAGGCAGAACCATTTGCTTTCCAATTCCAGGGCTCATGTGATTTTTAAATAGCACACCATACCTTCTCATAACTCAATGCATGAATTTTCATCCTCAAGAAAAGTGTGTGTACCCCTCTACCCACCTTGCATAGCATAGGTAAGATGGCTTGAGTGCTTGTAAAATGGATGGGCTGCAGCTCTTAGCTCTGCCATTGTGCTATTGAATGGAACCCCTGGTTACTATCACCAGATCTATGGGTGGACCAGCCATTCTTCTGCAGCAGGGAGTGGGCCGCTCAAAGAACTTTTAAACTTTTGTCCATCCCAGTTTTACACACACACAAAGAGTTTCCTGGAAACATGGCTACACTCCAAGGATTTCAGAGAGTAGAATACCTTCTAGAGCTCCAGTTTCCTAATCACTTGGAATCTCATGAGAAAGTAGACTTGAACTCAGACTCTTGAACCTAAATGTGTTCAGATCCTGGCTCTGCCATTCGTAGCTGTGTGACTTTGGGAAAGTTCATTCATCTACCTAAATTTCAGTTCCTTCACCCACAAAATGGGATATGTATTAGTTATCTCTCGCTGCACAACAAATTACGCAAAAACTTAGTAGCTTAAAACTGCAATTATTATCTCTGTTTCTGTGGTTCAGAAATCCTGATGCAGCTTAACTGGGTTCTCTGGCTCTGGGGGTCTCACAAGGCTGCAGTCATCTCAAGGCTCAACTGGGGGACTTCCCTTGTGGTCCAGTGGTTAAGACTCCATGCTCTGAATGCAGGAGGCCCGGGTTCAATCCCTGGTCTGGGAACTAGATCCCTCACGCCGCAACTAAAGATCCTGCATGTCACAACGAAGATCCCCCACGCGGCAACGAAGATCCTGAGTGCTGCAACTAAGACCCAGCACAGCCAAATATATAAATTAATTTTTTTTAAAAAAAGGCTCGGGCTTCCCTGGTGGCGCAGTGGTTAAGAGTCCGCCTGCCGATGCAGGGGACACGGGTTCGTGCCCCGGTCCGGGAAGATCCCACATGCCACAGAGTGGCTAGGACCGTGAGCCATGGCCACTGAGCCTGCGCATCCGGAGACTGTGCTCCGCAATGGGAGAGGCCACAACAGTGAGAGGCCTGCGTACCGCAAAAAAAAAAAAAAAAAAAAAGGCTCAATTAGGATGAATCTGCATCCTAGCTCAGTCATATCATTGTTGGCAGGGTTCCTTAGCTCACAGGCTTTAGGCTAAGGCCTTAGGTCCTCATGAGCTGTTAGCTCAGGACTTCCCTCAGTGCCTTGCCTTGTGGATCTCTCCATAGAGCACCTCAAAACATGGCAGCTTACTTCATCAGAGCAAGCCAGCAAGAGGGCAAGAGAGAGGGCCAGTAAGAGTGAGACTGCTAAAGAGACGCAAGTCATAGTCTTTTGTAATCTAATCACAGAAGTGACATCCCAAAATTCTTGCCACATTCTATTAGTTAAAAGCAAGTCATTAGGTCCAGCCCACACTCAAGGAAAGGGGATTACACAAGGATGTACATACCAGAAGAGGGATCATTGGAGTCACTTTAGAAGCAGACTACCTTAGTATAATAATAATAATAATAATAATACCTACTTGTAGGTTTTGTTTAAACATTAAGGGAGAGAATATGTTCAATTCAGGGCCTGGCATATATTATGTACCTGGTGTATACAATAACTATTATTACTATTAATGTTATTATTGAGTATATAATGATTGGTTTTCTCTCCCTTCTAGCTACTAGGAGGAAACTTTTATGAGCAATAAATGAGATAATCTACATAATTCAGGAAGGACCTGACGCATAGTAAGCACTCAGTAACCATTAATTATTATTAATGTTATATGAGTGTATGCTATCTGGTTGCCCCTCCAAGCTACTGGAAAGATATGCTATGATTACGGTAACTTCCAGAGTGGTCTAATTTTCAAATGTTTTGCCTCATTTATCCATGTGTACCCTATACTTGCCAGAACACAATTCTAGATTTGGGGCTCATAAAATATGACCAACAAAGCCATGATCCAGTGTAATTTCCTGCCTGCGCTATACTAAGAAAGGCATGCTCAAAACAAGCAAGATGGGCTAAGTATGGCAGCACCTTCCAGTATGCAGAAATCTGAGCCTGGATCCATTAAAGTTCCAGAGAGAGGGGAGTGTGCCCAGAATGAGCAAGGACTTGGCTGTGTGACTTTTGTCCCTTTCAAAAGAAGCTGGTCACGGTGTATCTGCTGTCAGTCGTTAACTGAGGATGAGAGAAAGGGGGATTCTACCCAGGCTCCGTGGATGGAGTAAGGACACCCAAGAGGTGGATTGCACACCTGGATTGGGAGAAGTCAGAATCAAGAGACTGAAGAAAGAGAAATTTTGCAATTAGAAAGTTGAAAGAAGAGAGTCCAGTTTGCAACATGAACGAAAGATCACTACAAGGTTAGAGTGACCCAGCAGGGCTGCGTTGAGTGGATTCCTTGTAAGGGAGGAGGATATTGAGGTCTGGCTAGTGGCCAGAGAAAATGAGGAACTATAATCAAGGAAACCCCGTTATTTTGGCTTTGAGTCATTTCTCAGGGCTCACCCATGATTATTATATAGAAAAATGGCAGAGAAATACCCCTAAAGTATAAATGATCTTTAAACCGAAAACACTGTAGAAGAACAAAGGTCCAAGTGCATAGCTCACCTCATCTTATCTTTTCAGGCTAGGAGTAGCTACTCAAATATTCTCTCCCTCCCTCCCTCCCTCCCTCCCTCCCTCCCTCTCTTTATATTTGTACGTGTTCTTTCCTTTTGTCTGTGTTCCAGGCAGAAGAAGAAACTATCATCACAAGGAAATGCCCTAGGATCTTTTCAACTGGAGCTGTTTCCTGATCCAGAGCCTCGGTCTCCAACAGTTTCTTCTGTGGTGCTAGACCATTAGAGCTCAATAAATACTCGCAGGTAATAACAGTTACACCTCTGCCTCCAAATCAAGTCACCTGTGCAGCTGTGATTTAAACAGGCTCCTCGATTTTCTGAGATGCACCAGCTCTGGGCCCTTCTCCTCTGGGCGTGTTCCCAGGTGTTTCCAGTTTGTGCACAGAAAGGCTCAAAGCAGAAGTTGCTGGGAAAGTTCTGTGAGGTTAAAGGAGAGGTGTATAGCAACATCAAGTTCCTCTTCCTGTCACTCTTGTCTCTTCTTCTTCTAACTCTATGTTTCCTCTGTGTTTGAGAAAGGGGAGAATTATAAATAAGGCTCAGTACCACTCAGCAGCCAGAGAAGATCTCTGTCTGCTTTTATGCAGGATGGCCAATTTTAGAAGGGAAAGGGGCTGAGGAGATGAGGACTTGCCCCCAGGAAGTCTGCCTACACAATAGAGATGGTGTGTTTATTTATTCAGCCTTTTCCTACAGGCAGCCAGAGCAACAGCCATTTCATTTTGTCCTCAGGAAGTGTATTTAGTGGTAGGCTTTCTTTCTTTTCCTGTTAGTTTCCTGCAAAAGGACACCAGTGTCTTCTCAGAGCAGCAGCTGATAAGAAGGATTTTGTTGCTCAAGTGAAGGCAGACAAACATATTTCCTGAGGCAGACCCAGCACATCCCAAGGGCACGGAGAACTGAGCCTGGGTGTGGAAATAGAAGAACCCGATTTTCACACCTATTTCCCTGTGCCATCTTCCTCCCTGAAATAGTCTCTCTAGTGGGATACAATAATTACATCTTCCACTTGTGTAGAATTTCACACTTTCCCATGGTCTCATCACACTGTACAGAAGCAGACTCCAAGGCACTGTATTTGAAGGAGCCTGGGAGTTACTTTGGAGGGTTGTTATAAGCAGGCAGCTTTGGGTTTAACTCTATGTTCTGGGGAAATTATACCAATAGTATAGGCTTACCCTAAGTTAGATTCCATTTACTAGCTGCTTCTCATCTTACAGATCTCACCTTCAAAGTCACTACTACAGTGGGGCCTGCTGACACCTCCTCTCCCAGCCACCACTGGGTTGGATGCCCCTCTTATACACACTGCACTTCCGTGTGGAATACACACACCCCATGTGTAAACTTGCATAGTGCCTATCCCCCCTGCAGCATTGTGATACCAGGAAACTCATCCATCCTGCTCACAGCTCCTAGCACGAGGCCTGACCCAAACTAGCTCACTAAATGCTCAGTGAATGAATGAGTCAGGAGTTGTCTCTAGAAGCAGCCTTCCCACTCTACACCATCATTTATTTTGGGGTGGTGCTATGGGAGTTATGAAAAAGGCATGTGCTAATTATCATATAATGATCACTAGTGGTTACATTAATTAGTTGGTAAAAGCACAGTGGGGGGATATGACTAAATAAAGCCTTCTACCAGTGTGTATAGGGCCTTCCCTGCATTATGAATTTGAAATCTCATTGCCTGTCTCTGTTGGACTCCCATAGAGAGACAGGGTCATTGCTTCAGTCGCCAAAAGTGGGGAGAGGGAGAACTCAGTTTCCTCTGACTCAGTGAAACTGTTCTGGTCTGAAAATTAAATTAAAATGCTGGGCTGGTGGTGGCCCTCTGCTACTTCCCTCTCAGGCTCTGGGATGGATTTCCCCATCAAGGGTCTGCACTGAGTCATTCCTGCTCCAGATAAAAAACAAAAAAATTCAACTCCCTCAGGATGAGTGATGCAAGCAAAGACTCATCCTGCTAATCCTCCCGTTGGGGGTCGTTGTTCATGGCCTTGGCCTCCTCCTTGGGAACAAGAGGATAAACTGAGAGAAAAGACAAAACTCTTCCTTCCCATTCCTTCCTACCTCAAAAGCTCTTGGTCTGTGGTTTCCTCTTCTTCTGCAGAGGGGAAGTGAGGATGGACATAGAGAAGGAGGAAGGATACACCACAGGACACAGCACTCTGATGGCCCTGAGATGGTGGGGGAGTTGTGAATTGGGATGAAGGATGACAAGACATGAAGAATCCCTAGGGATCCTAAAACAGGATCCTTCAAACAACCAAGGCACAGCCCACTTGCCAGGACACAGGGAATCAGAAATGCAGTGAGTGGGAAGTGATGACAGCAAAGAAGCAGGAAGATCTGACACACAGGCCCTACTAAGAACTATGCCCCATGGGAGCACAGATTGCTGCAGATTGGGTAGTAAAGAGAGGGAGTGAGCGTTGAGTGTGAGGTCTTGGATCAGGAGGCCCACACTCTATTTCCTGCTCAGCCATCAGTTGATGGAAGGACCCCACGCAAAAGATGATTGTCAGAGATGTGGCTTAATCAGCTACCCAAGGAATAGGCAGATGTTTGTGAAATGCTTTGAAATCTCTAGATGAAAAGACATGCCAGGAAAAGTTGTTATTATTTTGATTGTTGATTCATAGAGGACCCGGAGCATCTTTGAGCTCCTGTATTGGAATCAGAGGCCACAGTATTTTCATCTTGGGTGGACCAGTCCCTGGAGATCTGTTTTCTAATAACCTCAGTTGAGAACATGTTCATTGCCGATGTCTGTAAGGAATACAACCAAAAATCCCCATCATTGGAGTATTACAAATTTCCAACCAAGCACCAGTAAGTTTTCTGTGCAACAGATCCTGGCCAGGCCTAATTTGTGTGGAGGGATGTATAGCCTGTGACCTGGTAACACTTCTCCCTCTCTCTCTCTCTCCTAAGCCCTCCCTCCTATCCTCTTTTTTACATGTGTGTAAGGCTACTTAGGAACTTTGACTTATCAAAGGATATTTGGAGACTCCAAAATGATCACCCCAATTGTGGCTCTCCATCTCCCACCACTTAGCCCTTTTATTTTTAAGGAAGTGGTTAAACCAGACCCTTTTTCATTCTATTCGGCAGGTATGTGACCCTGGTATTCTACTTCTCTACTCACTCCCTTGTATACTTTGCTATAAATGCTCCTGCCCCACTACCCCTCCCGGTCTCTGTTCCACAAACCAACCAGATTGTCATTCCAAAGTGATATGTTAGTCATTGAGTTCTTAAGTGAAAGTATATTCCCCTTCTTGGTGTCTCCAAAGCTAACAGGCTGACTAGACTCATAACAGGACTTTAACCTGAGCCTGTAACAAGTATTTACCTGTCCTGAATGACCTAAGCAGTAACAATCCCAGGTCACAATCATCACAGGAACAGATATTATTTTTCTGCTGCTGCACAAAGTGGACAAAGGTTGTTGAATTGATGCAGAATGGATCACCTAATAAAGCCAGAGCTGCTTGTAAACCAAGGAAAATCTCAAGAATGGGCACGTGACTGCTAGGCATGCTTTAGGGGGAGAGCTGAGCTAACTCTATAGTATCACAAACAGCATGGGGAAGATCAGCAGGAACTCTGCTCTCAAATCCCCGAATCCTAGGATTATAACATCATTGACAAACTTGCAGTAGAGTTAAGATGAGGACTGGTAAAAAAAAAAGAATACTTTAAGGTGTAGGTAATAAATGCATGGAGCTCATTATCCAGGGAGGGAATATAGTCAGAATACAGAAATGATTAGAGCAAATTTATGAATTGCAGAGTCATACATGAGTGAACCAGTCATTTTTCAACTCCGGTCCTACTGCAGAGTCCCAGATCCCTTTCCTAGTTCCAGGGGTTCCACTTCATTAGGTTGGAGTAGGGTCCAGAGATCTGTACTTCATTTTTGCAAAGCTCCACTAAGTGATTCTGATTCATAACCAGGTTTAAGAACCACTACTTGAATAACCTTTCATCCAAGGTAAGAGAATATTAAATGGACTATAGGTCTGTCTCAACCTGGTAATCCTTATGGTCCTAACTGTCAAACTGCTTGGTTAGTGAATGCCAACTCAGAGACATAACAGCTGGTATCTTTGTGATACGGACCAAACTCCAGAGTAGCCATTAGACCCTGGATCCAGTGATCAAATGTAGTAATATAATAATTCTCCGGCCCCTGGCTCATTTAGAACCTTCTGCAAGATCTGTGAGACTTTCCCACCTCAGGGATGAATCAACTGGAGCTTTTTAGAACAGCCTTTGGAAGGAAATATTCAAATCTGCTTACCAGAATACAGTGCAGACTTCTTTAAACATTTCCCTTGTGACTCTTCGTGTGCAGTGCTTAGAATACTAGGCATTCACTCATTCAGTAAATATCCATTGACTAAAAATTAGACACATACTCTATGCTAATAGTTTGCTGCTGAGGGTGTAAATAAGCAAATAAGACAGTGGTAAAACAGATGTGGTCCCTAGCTTCATAAGTAACTAATAGGCTCTCAAATTCTTTTTGTTTTTTTATAATGGCTGGGTACAGTGGAACAGCCATCCCAGGAAATTCTATGAGGGCCATTCTACCCTCTTAGGGACATAGCATTTGAGTTCTAGATGTAGCTCGCCTGAGGCCAAGAACAACTGTAAAATGAGATGCCCCCCCTTTTTTTTCCCCAAATGTACCTACAAGTAAAGGATAAAATGAGCTTCCAGAGGATAAGAACTATACTTTGTTCGCCTTTGGATCCGCAATTCCATGTAGAGTACCTTGTGCATAGTAAGGTTCAGTGTTTTTGAATGAGTGAATGAATGAATGAGGCTTGAATCTAAGTTCTGCTGCTTACTGTGCATCCTGTACAAGTCACGGAATCTTTCTGACCCTCTGCTTCCTCACGATAGAGGCAATAACTATCTTGCCTACTTGTCATACGATTAGAAATCACATGGTCACTAGCACTATAGCTGGCATAAGGCAGGCAGGTACTCAACAAATGGTTGTAGGGATGGTACATGGCTGTTACTGTGAGAACAGGTAAACAGAAGCTTCCAGGAACCAACTTGCATGGTCAGACTGACACCTGGTGGTGCAATCTTAGAACCTATGCCAAAAGTATAGTCAATTGCTGGATTGAAATTTAAGTTAGGGAGTAACTAGGAACTAGTAAGATGGGCTTTACCCAAGTAACAATTTTTTTTTTTACACAAGTAATATTATTTAATCCTCACCAGTGATTTTCAATCCTGACTGTATATTAGAATAATCTACAGAGCTTTTATAATCTACTGCTATCTGGATCTCACCCTCAGAGATTTTGACTTAATTTGTAGAACAGGCTGCCACATTTTTTTTTAATTAAAAAAATTTATTTTGATGTGGACCATTTTAAAAATCTTTATTGAATTTGTTTCTCTCTCTTTTTTTTTTTTTTTTGGCTGTGTTAGGTCTTCGTTGCTGTGCGTGGGCTTTCTCTAGTTGTGGTGCGCGGGTTTCTCATTGTCGTGGCTTCTCTTGTTGTGGAGCACGGGCTCTGGGCGTGCAGGCTTCAGTAGTTGTGGCATGTGGGTTCAGTAGCTGTGGCTTGCGGGCTCTAGAGCTCAGGCTCAGTAGTTGTGGTGCACGGGCTTAGTTGCTCCATGGCATGTGGAATCTTCCCAGACCAGGGCTCGAACCCGTGTTCCCTGCATTGGCAGGTGGATTCTTAACCACTGCGCCACCAGAGAAGCCCACTTCTGTCTTATGTTTTGGGGTTTTTTTTGGCTGTGAGGCATGTGAGATCTTAGATCCCCAACCATGGATCAAACCTGCACCCTCTGCATTGGAAGGTGAAATCTCAACCAACCACTGGACCACCAGGGAAGTCCCAGGCTGCCACATTTTTAAAAGCAATGTTAATGTGCAACCAGGTTGAGAACCACTGCAAAAGACCCGTGAGATAATTATCATTCTTCCCATTTTACAAATGATGAAAGTAAAACTCAGAATGATAAAGTACTTTTCACAGAGTCACATAGTTATTCGTAGCAGAAGGGAGTTTGAACACGACTCTACCATTTTTCTCTATATCACATTTTCTTTTTTTTTTAACATCTTTATTGGAGTATAATTGCTTTACAATGGTGTGTAGCTTCTGCTTTAAAACAAAGTGAATCAACTATACGTATACATATATCCCCATATCTCCTCCCTCTTGCGTCTCCCTCCCACCCTCCCTATCCCACCCCTCTAGGTGGTCACAAAGCACCAAGCTGATCTCCCTGTGCTATGTGACTGCTTCCCACTAGCTATCTATTTTACGTTTGGTAGTGTATATATGTCCATGCCACTGTCTCACTTTGTCCCAGCTTACCCTTCCCCCTCCCCGTGTCCTCAAGTCTATTCTCTAGTAGGTCTGCTTCTTTATTCCCGACTTGCCCCTAGGTTCTTCATGACCATTTTTTTGTTTTGTTTTTTAGATTCCATGTATATGTGTCAGCATACAGTATTTGTTTTTCTCTTTCTGACTTACTTCACTCTGCATGACAGACTCTAGGTCCATCCACCTCACTACAGATAACTCAATTTTGTTTCTTTTTATGGCTGAGTAATATTCCATTGTACATATGTTCCACATCTTCTTTATGCATTCATCTGTTGATGGACACTTAGGTTGCTTCCATGTCCTGGCCATTGTAAATAGAGCTGCAATGAACATTTTGGTACATGACTCGTTTTGAATTATGGTTTTCTCAGGGTATATGCCCAGTAGTGCGATTGCTGGGTCATATGGTAGTTCTATTTTTAGTTTTTTAAGGAACGTCCATACTGTTCTCCATAGTGGCTGTATCAATTTACATTCCCACCAACAGTGCAAGAGGGTTCCCTTTTCTCCACACCCTCTCCAGCATTTATTGTTTGTAGATTTTTGATGATGGCCATTCTGACCGGTGTGAGATGATATCGCATTGTAGTTTCGATTTGCATTTCTCTAATGATGAATGATGTTGAGCATTCTTTCATGTGTTTGTTGGCAATCTGTATATCTTCTTTGGAGAAATGTCTATTTAGGTCTTCTGCCCATTTTTGGATTGGGTTGTTTGTATTTTTGTTATTGAGCTGCATGAGCTGCTTATAAATTTTGGAGATTAATCCTTTGTCTGTTGCTTCATTTGCAAATATTTTCTCCCATTCTGAGGGTTGTCTTTTCGTCTTGTTTATGGTTTCCTTTGCTGTGCAAAAGCTTTGAAGTTTCATTAGGTCCCATTTGTTTATTTTTGTTTTTATTTCCATTTCTCTAGGAGGTGGGTCAAAAAGGATCTTGCTGTGATTTACGTCATAGCATGTTCTGCCTATGTTTTCCTCTACGAGTTTTATAGTGCCTGGTCTTACATTTAGATCTCGAATCCATTTTGAGTTTATTCTTGTGTGTGGTGTCAGGGAGTGTTCTAATTTTATTCTTTTACCTGTAGCTGTCCAGTTTTCCCAGCACCACTTATTGACGAGGCTGTCTTTTCTCCACTGTATACTCTTGCCCCCTTTATCAAAGGTATGGTACCACGCTGTCTTGGTAGAGGCTTTTGGAAGTCTAATGTACTCCACTTAGCTTCTGCCTGTGAAAGTCTCAAACTCAGAGGCACTGGAAAATTCCATGACCCTATGGGGTGAAGTACCCCAAACAGCATTTTGGTGTTGAGACGGTAAAATGGCCTAATGAAGGCACTGACTTCCTGAATTCTCTCTATAGAATCCCTCTTCCCAGAGCTTTAAACTCTACTGCTCTGTTGATGGACAAATGAGCAATTTAAATTTGTTTGACTCTGAATTGAATAGTTACAAGATATATTTAGAGCTTTTTTTTTTCTTTTCTGAGATCTGGGATATGTTAGAGAACTAAAACAGATTAATTATCCATTACTGAGTTCCAGGAAACAGCCTCCCATACAACTAGTGCGCACTTATATGTTTGTCCAAAAACAGTTGAGGTGACAGGTATCAGCAGATAAAGAAGAATGAAAGAGCTAAATCCTAACATCTGAGACTGTGTCCTAAACTGGCCTCCCAAAGAGATTCTCAGAGGACAGATGATCTTGAAAGGTATGGGAAGCACAAGCGCCTTCCAAACCTATCCTGTAGGAAGTGCCAGCTCAGCCCAGGCATGGAAAATGAATGGGGCCTCACTGGGTCACTGAGGAAGCCTGCAGCATCTTATACAGATGGGTGAGATCCAGGCCACTGCCTAGCTCAATTACTTGCTAGGACGATTCCTCTGAATTTTTGAGGAATTTTTCTTTGGTTGGTGCTGGGCAGCACATGGGAACAGGCTGAGGGTGCTGAGGTTCAGCCAGGTGAGCAATAGCCTAGAAACTCACCCTCTGAAAAGCCTACATCAGGGGTCACAAACTCTCAGCCCAAGGGCAAAATCTGGCTCCCAGATGTGTTTTGCACAGTGTTAGTTTTCAGTGTTTTTAATATTTTTAAAGTAATTGCCAATGTTTTACAGTGGACAAGTTTCATGTAAAAATCTAGATTTTTTTGCATGAGTTATAATGTAGAAAACCTTGACTATCCTGGTCACTGCAATATCCCAGAACCTAGAACAGTTCCTGGAATGTAATAACTCTTTAATAAATATTTTTTGAATCAATGTTTTTTTAAAAAAAACAAAACCCAGTCCTATGAAGTAGGAATTATTGTCACCATTTTACAGTGAATGAAAGAAATCTCAGGGCTTCCCTGGTGGCAGAGTGGTTAATAATCCGCCTGCCAATTCAGGGGACAAGGGTTCGAGCCCTGGTCCAGGAAGATCCCACATGCCGTGGAGTAACTAAGCCCGTGTGCCACAACTACTGAGCCTGCACTCTAGAGCCTGCAAGCCACAACTACTGAGCCCATGTGCTACAACTACTGAAGCCCGTGCACCTAGAGCCCGTGCTCCACAACAAGAGAAGATACTACAATGAGAAGCCCACGCACCACAACGAAGAGTAGCCCTCACTTGCCACAACTAGAGAAAGCCAGCATGCAACAACGAATACCCAATGCAGCCAAAAATAAATAAATAAAATAAATTTATTTTAAAAAATAATAAATCTCAGAGAATTTAAGTCACTCACCAAAGGTCACATAATTAATAAGCAGCAAAATATTTGGACTCAGGCATGTTGACTTCCAAAGCCAGTGTTCTGTTCACTACTCCACACTGCACAGCATCCTACACTTGTGGGCCTTTCACAGTCACAAAAGCCTTTCGATTTAGATTTTTTAAAAACAGCCGAATTGAGGTACAATTAACATACTATACAATTCACCCATTTAAAGTGTATGATGCAATGTTTTTTCATTTTATTCACAAGGTTGAACAATCATCACCACAGTCTAATTTTAGAACATATCTGTTCCCCCAAAAGAAACCCCATTAACAGTCAATTCCTATTCCCCTCTCCAACTCTCCCTCCCCCATTCCCACCTCTCCCAGCCCTAAGCAATCACTAATCTACTTTCTGTTTATATAAATTTGATATTCTGTAATCTTCTGCAAAGGAGGCAAGAATATACAAGGAGAAAAGAGAGTCTCTTTAGCAAATGGTGTTGGAAAAGCTGGACAGCTACATGTAAAAGAATGAAATTAGAACACTCCCTCACACCATATACAAAAATAAAATGGTTAAAATACCTAAATATAAGACATAACACCATAAACTCCTAGAAGAGAACATAGGCAATACATTCTTTGACCTAAATCGTAGCAATATTTTTTTGGACCTGTCTCTTAAGGCAAAGGAAACAAAAGCAAAAATAAACAAATGGGACCTAATCAAACTTATAAGCTTTTGCATAGCAAAGGAAACTATCAACAAAATTAAAAGACAACCTATGGACTGGGAGAAAATATTTGCACATGATGCAATTGACAAGAGGTTAATATCCAAAATGTACAAACAGCTTATGCAACTCAATATCAAAAAAAAAAAAAAAACCCAACCCAGTCAAAAAATGGGCAGAAGACCTAAACAGACATTTCTCCAAAGAAGACATTCAGATGGCCACAGGCACATGAAAAAATGCTCCACACCACTAATTATTAGAGAAATGCAAATCAAAACCACAATTGGGCACTACCTCATACCGATCAGAATGGCTATCGTCCAAAAGTCTATATCAAGATGTTAAAAAAAGAAAAAAGTCTATAAAAAAATGCTGGAGAGGCTGTGGAGAAAAGGAACCCTGCTACACTATTGATGGGAGTGTAAATTGGTGAAGCCACTATGGAGAACAGTATGCAGGTTCCTCAAAAAACTCAAAATAGAGCTACCATATATCCAGCAATTCCACTCCTGGGCATATATCTGGAAAAGTTGAAAACTCCAATTTGAAAAGACACATGCACTCCAATGTTCATAGCAGCACTATTTACAATAGCCGAGACATGAAAATAACCCAAGTGCGCATCAACAGACGATTGGTTTAAGAAGGAATAGACAAATTAAAAAATTTGTCCAGTCTGGAAATTTCATATAAATGAACTCATACAATATGTGATCTTTGGTAACTGGCTTCCTTCACTTAGCATAGTGTTTTCAAGGTTCAGCCACGCTGTAGCATTTATCAGTACTTCAGTACATTGATTTATAATGTGTTAGTTTCATGTATACAGCAAAGTGATTCAGTTATACATTCTTTTTCAGATTCTTTTCCATTATAGGTTATTACAAGATATTGAATATAGTTCCCTGTGCTATACAGTAGGTCTTTGTTGTTTATCTATTTTGTATATGGTAGTGTGTATCTGCTAATCCCAAACTCCTAATTTATTGTAAATAAGTTCATTTGTATCATTTTTTTAGATTCCACATATAAGCGATATCATATAATATTTGTCTTTCTCTGTCTGACTTACTTCACTTAGTATGATAATCTCTAGGTCCACCCATGTTGCTGCAAATGGCATTATTTCATTCTTTTTTATGGCTGAGTAGTATTTCCATTGTATATGTGGGTATACATTCATATGTGTGTATATGTATATATATATATATATATAAAATCACATTTTCTTTATCCTTTCATCTGTCGATGGACTAGTACTTCATTACTTTTTATTGACAAATAATATTTTATTGTATGGATACACCAAAGTTTATTTATCCATCCATCAGTTGATGGACATTTGGGTTGTTTCCACTTCTTGGCTATTATGAATAATATTGCTATGAACAGTCATGTTAATTTAGATTTTTGACATTGTTTCAAAAGTTAGTCATTGTAATTTTTTGTGTTAAAAGCAATAATTTAAGTGGATACATTAAAAACCTACTGTATTTTTAGAAATTTCATTTTGGCACTTCATTTTTAAAAATATAGCTGAAGTCTCAAAAAAGTCAGAGTATCCAGCTCACTCTTGACCTCTGAGAGGCACTGATGCTGCTGCCTCCAACAAATGAGCCCCTTTTATCCAGTAAGAAAACAAACTCCTCAGAGTCAGAAAAACTGTCTTACACTTCCTGGCACAGCCATGATGCCTAAGTATAATACATGCATTTGGTAACTATTTGTTGACAGTATAGCTCTTCCAGAAAGGATACGATGGAGTGGGAGGATTAAGTGATAACCAATGGGAGGTTGTGGGATGGGAGAGAACAAATTCTAAAGAACAAATTCTAACGCAGGTGTTTTCCTTCGACCCACCGCCCTCCCTTTGCTGTTAGTCTGGTCCGGAAGATTTCTGTTGATGTAGTTCACTAAGGGATGCTAACTTAGATGGAATATGTAAACTAATAAGGACATGAATCTTAGCTGAAAAATGGAAAATTTCTCTAGATCTCGACAAAGAGAAGGTCAGCATAGTGTTTCTCCCACAAATTGGGCCAAACAGAAGCTTCCTTTTAAAGTAGGATAGGCAGCAATCCCTTGTCTAATCAACCTGTGGAGTTAGCGAATGTCTGTGGCAGAAGAAAGGAGACGAAAAATGTAAAGAGCAATGGAAAGGAGACAGCCAAAACATTCTGTGTGGGAAAACTCTCCTACAACTGCCTCAGTCTGGAAGGACAGGCAAGGATCTCTGGAATATTTTGTCATTATAACAGTTTATTAATATGAATAGATACAGCTAGAAAGCACAAGGGCAAGGAGAATGGATGACCTGCTTCTTTATTGTGAAGCAACAAGTGAACCGATTTGGAAACACAAGAGGAAAATGGAGATGTCGTGGAGCCCTGCCGAGTTCCATCCTCCAGCTTTTCTCGTGTCCTTCCCCCCACCTGGAAGATCTTCCCTCCTCCCCTCACTCTATCTAAGGCTCGTGCTATCCCTGAGACCCATGACTACTCCAGCGCCCCTCTCCCCTGGACTCCTACAACACATCTTCTGTGTACCCCACAATTCCTACTAGATTAAGTATACTGTCTTTCAAAGGTTCTTATATGTGTGTTTTATAGAACCCTTTGTACACTCCTCAAAGACAAGGGCCATTTCTGCTGCTTCTGCTACATCTCCCAGAGTACCGAAGGCCTAATAGACCCTCTGTTTGGCCTTGCTGACTGACTGAAGGGTTCCGTTCAGGCTTCTTGTTCCTGCCAGTGATGCAGAGAGCACAATAAAGTCCTTTCATTATGAAATGACAAAGTCAAAGATAGAAGGGCTGAGAAAGTACTCACACAGAATTATTTATTGTCTCAAATGTCTCATGGCAGCCAGATCTCAGAATCTTCAGACTTGATAGATGTGGAAATAATTTTGATGTATGTGATGGTGCTTTTTGGATTAGTATTTAACTTGAAGTGTGTAAACTAATAAATAAAAACATGGGTTACATGAGTCAGGAAAAGGGAAGATTTTCTTTTACATACTTAACTGATATCCCCCCAAAGTTCTTTTTTCCCCCATGTTCAATAGCTGCTAGGTGTTCATAGTGGAAATTATTGCTTTTTATATTTCTGATCGTAACAGTGCAACCAGAAGAGAGGATCTGATTAGGGGGAGAAAAATGGAGAGAGAAATTAATATTGGCTTTATTTTAATCACTGAATGTCCCAAAGCTATTTAGGGTGTAAACAGCAATCAATATTTAGGAAAGAAAGCTGGATGAGTTCTGCTACTATGAGTTCTGAATCTTTCCTCTTCCATGGCAATTTTTTGGATATTGTGTGCTCTTACGGGATCCCAGCTTAGGATACAGATACCGTTTGTAACTCTCCCATGATGCCTTAATCTTTTAAGCATTAAGTACATTAAGGAGGCTCATGAGAATTGCTAATCAGCCTTGTGAAACTGCAGCAATGCTTCCTAGGGATCTAAAAGTGTTCACACCCACCCACACAGTACAAGGTGGAAAATATTGTACTAGCTCTGTTTTCTTGTAACAGTCCAGTGACATGGCTTCCTTATTGCCTTCTGGGCTGCAGTTAAAGAACTTGCTCTAAAACAAGACTAGACTTGTAGATAGAAAACATCACTTAAGATTTTCTTTCCTAGATTAATGGGATTCTAGTTTGGGTTTCAAAGGGCTCTTTGTATAGCTTACAAAAGATTCTGGGTCTTTGAATATTTCTATTCTAGTAAAATTTGGAGTTCTGACCTATATTTAATATAGGACTTTTCTGGGTTATGGAAAAATATGGACTGTCACCTAATGTGTTGTCAATTTTCTTTAACCCTCTGTGTAAATGGTGCACATTAAAGAGCCAGGTTTACTGTTAAACAGATTTTTCTTTATAAACATAATGACAAAGAGATACACAACATCAGTTAAAGAGAAGAATGTGACTAGGTCCACTGCTGCCTGTGTCTTAGAGCAAGAGAAGGGCTCATCCCAGAAATAATTACCTTTCCTTCTAGGGGAAGAGGACACGACCCTGGAAAAAACTTGAGTTTTTACTTAGCTAGAGATCTTGGTTGTCAGATCCAAATGGTCCCATCGCAATTCTTTTTTCCCGGGCAGTGCGTAGATCTTTGACAAGTGATGAATGACCTCTGCTTCTTGTGCTTAGGCCCGGGACTGGACTCTGTGACCAGGGATTTGGTGTGCGGGGCCTCACAGGCTGCAGAGAGATATTAACATGTGAGCGCATGTGCAAAATGTGGTCTCATGTGACAGATCCAAAGAGAAAGCCTCTTCAGCCATGGTTTTATCAGAATAGCTCTGTGAACTACCATAATAAATGAAAGAATAGAATCTATGAGTCCAAGACCTGCCTGTTTTGATTGCAGTCAGCAGCCTAATGTGGAGAATATGCCTGAATTTCCCACCCAAGGCTTGGACCTCCACACGGTGATCTTTGGGGTTAGCCTGTGTTTTCTATGTCTTTATTAATATGTAGTCGTAGCAGCAGCTATGGGAACTGTAGTAGCAATGACTAAAGAGCTTTATTCTTCATGTGTGCTAAGGTGGATTCACTCAGGGTGAACAGCCCCTGGGGACACAGCGCTGCTCTATTTTCACCTTATAAACCAAAGTAGTGATGGCCGTAGTTGAGTTTGTACCTAGGTTAAAGCATTCCCAGGAATCTAGGCTGTTCTAATGTTAATCTAGGTTTCTGTATTACTCTATGAAATAGTAAGAGAGTTATCTATCTCATTCCCAAATTTATTCTTAGCTTAGGGCCAAAGTACAAATGGAATTCCATTTACTAAACGTCTAAATATTTAAATGTTATAAATCAAGCTAGTAGGGATTTCCCTGGTGGTCCAGTGGCTAAGACTCCCACCCACTGCAGGGCTCCCGGTTTGATCCCTGGTCAGGGAACTAGATCCCGCATGCTGCAACTAAAAGATCCCGCGTGCCGCAGGATCTTCTAAGACTGGGCGCGGCCAAATAAATAAATAAATATTTTTTAAAAATCAAGCTAACAAACGGTTTTGTTTTGTTTTTTTTTGCGGTACGCGGGCCTCTCACTGTTGTGGCCTCTCCCGTTGCGGAGCATAGGCTCCGGACTCGCAGGCCCAGCGGCCATGGCTCACGGGCCTAGCCGCTCCGCGGCATGTGGGATCTTCCCGGACCAAGGCACTGAACCCGTGTCCCCTGCATCGCAGGCGGACTCTCAACCACTGCACCACCAGGGAAGCCCCAAACTTTTTAAAAATATATATATATATATTTATTGACTTGGCCGCACCGCGTCTTAGTTGTGGCATGCGGGATCTATTTCCCTGACCAGGGATCGAACCCGGGCTTCCTGCATTGGGAGCACGGAGTCGTAACCACTGGACCACCAGGGAAGTCCCCAAACTGTTAACTAAAATACATACTATCACCTACATTGACAAAAAGACCAGGTTTGAATTTGGAATTTTTGCAGTCTTTGGAGCTCCTTACCAGAATGTGGTGGTGCAGGAAAACTGCATTATAAATAAATGCACCATGTTTTTCTTTTGTGATAGGATCAAGCAAAATAGAATACATCAGAATTGTGTATTTGCAGGGAGCAAACCTCTAGTGGTACTACAAATGGTGAATTTTTTTAAATTTTAATTTAATTAATTTATTTCTTGGCCATGCTGTGAAGCATGCAGGATCTTAGTTCCCCAACAAGGGATGAAACCTGTGCCTCCTGCAGTGGAAGCATGGAGTCTTAACCCCTGGACCGCCAGGGAAGTCCCTTGTGTATGTATATATCTTCCTCCTTCATTAAATAAATAGGAAAAATTTTATTATGATGTCTAATGAATTTAATGGGATTATTTCTGATTTTTTATATTGGGTCGGCCAAAAAGTTCATTCGGGTTTTTCCCATAAGATGGTACAAAAACCCGAACGAACTTTTTGGCCAACCCATACTTGACTATTCTTTAATTAATCTCAAAAGCCTAACCCCAAAGTTTGATATATGCCCACTTACATATATGCAGAGAGAACACCATGCCTTGTATAATATTTCTTATTTCACAAATAACTTACAATTTTAGCTACATATTATATTGTATTTTTGCTATTTAAGGAAAAAGAACCAACACATTATTTATTATCTTGTTTTTCATTACTTAAAAAATTGAATAAATCAATTGTGACGGGTCATATCATTTTAACTTTTAATTTGTAAGTCTCACCTGCACATGAATGTTTGTAGCAACTTTATTCATAATCATTAAAAACCAGAATCAACCTTCAGTAGGTGAAATGAAAAACAAAGTGTGGTATATCCATACAATGAAATATTGTTCACAGACAAGAAATAAGCTCTCAAGCCACAAGACTTGGGTGAACCTCCTTGAACATGTATCGCTAAGTGAAACAAGTTAGCCTGAAAAGGCTACATATGTATGATTTTAATTATATGACATTCTAGAAAAGGCAGAACTACAGAGATAATAAGAAGATCACTGATTGTCAGTTGTTTGCGGGGAGGAAGAGAGGATGGAAAAGAGGAAGCACAGAAGATTTATAGTGTGGTTAAACTATTCTGCATGATACTGAAATGGTGGATACATGGCATTATGCATTTGTGAAAACCCGTAGAACTATACAGCACAAGAATGAAACTTAATGAATACAAATTAAAAAGAAAATCATTTAGGAGGTCAGGGAATCCCAGGAAAAACCCAGACTATGACAAGAGAATATAACCGTAACCTCAATTTAAATACATATTTTTGTTACAGACAGTGTTATGATGATGAAAAATATTTTCAAGCATAAACATATAGTATATTAGAATAAAATTCTGTCTGGAAGTTATTTCAAAATGGAAATGTAAGCTTAAAAAAAGACATTAAATTTTCAACTTCAAAGAAGAGCTTGTTTATTTTATAATTTTTTTAAATGGATGATGGTAGGTATCGAACTGTTATAGATTTAGTTGGATGTTTAAAGTGATGTAACAGTTTTTTGTGGGGTTTTTTTGCGGTATGCGGGCCTCTCACTGCTGTGGCTTCTCCCGTCGCGGAGCACAGGCTCCGGACGCGCAGGCTCAGCGGCCATGCCGCTCTGCGGCATGTGGGATCTTCCCGGACCAGGGCACGAACCCGCGTCCCCTGCATCGGCAGGCGGACTCTCAACCACTGCGCCACAAGGGAAGCCTGATGTAACAGTTTTAATTTAAAATATCAATATATATAAATGCTGGACTATGTAGATGTTAGAAATTAGATGCTTTGTGTCTATTTAAACTTAAAAAAAATGTTTGATGCCAATGAAAAAAGGTGAAGAGGTGACGTAGCTTTTCACAATTCTTTTAGAGGGTCCATGAGCAAAAGAGTTGGAAGTTCAACATCCTAGACAGCATCTTACATGATGTTCTGCAGGACTTGGCAGACTTCTGTGAAGGGCCAAATATTAATAGTATATATTTTAGGCTTTGTGGGCCTGATGGCCTGTGTCAAAACTGCTCAGCTCTGCTATTGTAGTATGAGAGTAGCCACAGACAGTTTGTAATGAATGAGTGTGGTTGTATTCCAATAAAATTTATCTGTGGGCACTGAAATTTGAGTTTTGTACACATTTTATTTCAGAAAATATTATTCTTCTTTTGATTTTTTTCAACCATTTAAAAATATGAAAATCATTCTGAGTCCACAGGGTGTGTAAAAACAGAAGTCAGGCCAGATTTGACCTGAGAGTTATAATTTGTTGATCCCTAATTTACAGTAATTTGGTAAAATAGTTTTACAAATTAGTGAGTCAGTAGTCTCAAAGTTAGACTGTAATCTGTCTCACATTTGCCAAAGCAAAGTCCTATATCCTTGAGGTCTTAAGCAAAATTATTCACAAATGTATAAAGTTAAACATGAAAGTTCTTCTATTGCCAATAATGCCATTCCCCAGAGGCAACCTCTGACTTCAAATATTCAACTGTGCAGTCACACACACAAATACAACATATGTGGTTTTAAAGAAACTATATATAAATGTATATGGATTTTTTAAAAAAGGGACAACATATATGTTGTGCTGCAATTTGATTTTTCAGTTTACAATATATTTTCAACATCTTTCCTAGTCATTATTTTTAACAAGAATTCTTGAAACTTAGTCGACATTTGAGTCATTTCCAATTTTGAAATGATAAGCAATGAGCATCTGTATATATCTCTGTCTCTATCTCTCTCTCTATCTCTATATCTATATATGTTTGTACACATGGATGAATATTTCTGTAGGATAGATTCCTAGAAGCAGTATTACTGGATCAAAGATATCCACACTTTTATGTTGATGGGGTCATCCAAAAGTTTATCCTAGGGTTTCTCAACCTTGGTACATTTAGGGCCGGATAATTCTTTGTTGTGGGGCTGTACTGCACATTGCAGGATGTTTAGCAGCATCTCTGGCCTCTACGCATTAGATGCCAGTAGCATCTCCCCTGTTGTGACAATCAAAACTGTCTCTCGATATTGCCAAATGTCCCCTGGAAGGGAGGGGGGGCAAAATCATCTTGGGCTGAGAACCACTACCCTGGACACTTGTTTTTCTTTTTTCTTTAATTTCTTTTTCTCCCTATCCCCCTTTCAACAACTTATCATGTTATCCTTCCTTTAAAAAGGAAAAGTGCTTAAAGGAATTTGTGACTTAGTGTATATCACCCCTCTGTTATGGGATAAATTGTGTCTCCCAAAATTCATGTGTTGAAGTTCTAACCCCCAGTACCTCAGAATGTGACTGTATTTGAAGATATGGTCTTTAAAGAGGTTATTAAGTTAAAATGAGATTGTAAAAATGGACCCTAATCTAATATGACTGATGTTCTTATAAAAAGGAGAAATTTTAACACAGAATTGTACAGAGGGAAGACCATGTAAAGATTGGGAGAAGGCAGTCATCCACAAGCTAAGGAGAGAGGCCCCAGAAAACAGCCCTGCCAACACCTTGATCTTGGACTTCTAGCCTCCAGAAATTGTTTTCTGAAAATAAACTTCTGTTGTTAAAGTCAGCCAGTCTGTGGTACTTTGTTATGGCAGCCCTGGCAAATTATTACACCTTCCCAGTGTATTTGAATTTTAAATAAAGAATGAATGAAAAAGGCAATGACTTATCCAAGGGTATAACTATCTAACAATGGGATATGGTGGGGGAGATAACTTTTCTGAGAGGATTCAGATCATTCTATGTAGATTTAAACATGGGATTGGCTCTATTCAACCTCTTTTCTACAGCAGCTTCTCTGATGAACAATTAGTAACTTCTGTAATCTCAATGTCAAATTTCTTTCATTAAACAAAGATAATATCAATTCAAAAAAATAAGAGCAAGGCAAGCAATGATTAGAGATCAGAAGAAATGAAATGAATTAGGGAGAGTGAAGTTTGTTGTTTAAAAAAACACTATATATGTTTTTCTTTTTTTTTTTTTTGGCCGTGCCCCACAGCTTGCGGGTTCTGAGTTCCCCAACCAGGGATGGAACCCTTGCCCCTGCAGTGGAAGCACAGAGTCCTAACCACTGGACTGCTAGGGAATTCCAAAAAAACACTATATTTTTAATTGCACAAATGATATGTACAATGTAGAAAACCCAGACCAGGCAAATATGCAAAGAAGAAGAAAATAAAAATCACCTGGAATCCCACCATCCAAAGACGATCACTGTTAAATATTGTGGCATAAAGACTCCCAAACTTTTTTCAGTAGTACGTATATATGGATGGATGTATAGATAGATAGAAATACACATACATATCGACACACACATATATATCTCCCAAATGGGATCCTACCATAATACTTATTTTGTCTGCTTTTTTTCTTATTCAATGATATATTGAGAACATTATTCCATGTCAGTAAATATATTTCTTTTTCTTTTTCTTTCTTTTTTTTTGGCTGTGTTGGGTCTTCGTTGCTGTGCACGGGCTTTCTCTAGTTGCAGTGAGGAGCAGGGGCTACTCTTCGATGCGGTGCGCAGGCTTCTCCTTGCGGTGGCTTCTCTTGTTGTGGAGCACGGGCTCTAGGTGCGCAGGCTCAGTAGTTGTGGCTTGCGGGCTCTAGAGCGCTGGCTCAGTAGTTGTGGCGCTCGGGCTTAGTTGCCCTGTAGCATGTGGGATCTTCCTGGATAAGGGATCGAACCTGTGTCCCCTGCATTGGCAGGCGGATTCTTAACCACTGCGCCGCCAGGGAAGTCCCAGTAAATATATTTCTGAAAATGGTTATTAATAGCTGCTTTTGTTGAACTAAGTAGAGCCACAGGAAAATGATGAAATTAAAAGTAAGTCAGTCTCCAAAAGGTGTCTCCCAGTCACAAGGGAAACTAGAAGACAGATAGCAACAACATTCTTTACTTGAGGAAATCACAAAATGCTGAAGAAAGAAAAGGATGAGGTCAC
Organism: Grampus griseus; assembly: GCF_964374135.1. Classification (NCBI taxonomy): domain Eukaryota; kingdom Metazoa; phylum Chordata; class Mammalia; order Artiodactyla; family Delphinidae; genus Grampus; species Grampus griseus. The sequence goes on along the minus strand of NC_139018.1, from coordinate 28,933,467 downwards.
AGGAAAGACTAAGAGGAGGAGATATTGTACAGGATGTGGAAAAGACAAATTTACAGCTCTCGTCTAGCTAAGCCCAGTGTTTCCCAGCTTTGCCAGCAGAGAAGCATAGCTCATCCCCCCAGTTCACTACAGGATGTGTCCACTGTCTATTGAAAACCGCTCCCTTTGAAAAAGCAATGAAACCTCCCAGTGCCATCCTTGACCTGCCCTCTGCAATATTTCCCTGGGGAATCTGATATCAGGGTCTGGCCAGCACACACAGACTGTATGTCAATTAGGAAGAGGGCTCCCCCTCTGCTGGCCCTTCCTCCAGACACTGCAGCCCTAGAGTAGGGCACAGGACTTTCGAGGATAACATCGGTTGGTTTCAGACCCTACTCTGGCCCTTGGCCAGGTAACTTTGTGCAGAGCGATACCTCACACGATGGCCTTGTCTGAAACGGTCCCACTCACCCATTTAAACTTCCACAGGGCACAGGCAAAAATAGTCTTAATCTTCCCATCCCATGCTGTCATCCTGGCCAATTCAAGAACTTCTCTGACTCCCCCACTCCTAGTTTCTCTGAACTAGGCCAGAGGCACAAAAGCCATCATACAGGTCCTTGCTCCATAATAATAAATTATAGCTACAATTTTTTAAGTGTTTAGATCTGTACCAGATCCTGTGCTAAGTGCCTTGCATGCATTATTTTATGCTCACAATAAAACATTATTTTCTCCATACATCTATGAAGAAGTATGTTCAATGACTACTCCTACTTTACAGATGAGATTACCGAGATCTGAGAGAGTAACTTGACTGAGCTAATGCCACAGATAATGAGTAGCAGGGACTCAATTCTGGTTGGTCTGCTTCCCACAAACATTTCCTGTGCATCTTCTCTGTGAAGAGCAGTGTGCTAAAAGCAAGAGAAAGAGGCATAAGGAAGTCCTTTGCTCGAAGGAGTTTACAGTTTAGGAAGTTTAAGAAGGAATCTGATATATAATACACCAATACATGCACAATGTGCTAAAGCAATGTGAAAGGGCCAAAGTCCTCCTGTGACTAGGGAGATGGGAGAGCCTTTGGGGAGGAGATGGAATGTGAAATGGGCTTTAATAAGGGTACTTATTTTTAGTTAAGATTTTTTTGATGTGGACCTTTTTTTTCCCTCCGTACGCGGGCCTCTCACTGTTGTGGCCTCTCCCGTTGCAGAGCACAGGCTCTGGACGCGCAGGCTCAGCGGCCATGGCTCATGGGCCCAGCCGCTCTGCAGCATGTGGGATCTTCCCGGACTGGGGCACGAACCCGTGTCCCCTGCATCGGCAGGCGGACTCTCAAGCACTGCGCCACCAGGGAAGCCCCATTTTTTTTTTTTAATCACAAACATTTATTACTTTCCCCAAAGCAGTTTGAAAAACATTTGGGAGGCAATGTAGAAGGCCCACTAGGTAGAATTAAAAGGCTTCTTTCTTTCCTTTTTTTTTTGAAATATAGTTGATTTAAAAGGTTGTGCTAGTTTCTGGCATACAGCAAAGTGATTCTGATATATACATATTCTTTTTCAGATTCTTTTCCATTATAGGTTATCACAGGTATTGAATATAATTCCCTGTGCTAAACAGTAGGACTTTGGTGTTTATCTATTTTATATACAGTAATGTGTATATTAATCTTTTTTTTTTTTTTTTGCAGTATGCAGGCCTCTCACCGTTGTAGCCTCTCCCGTTGCGGAGCACAGGCTCCAGACGCCCAGGCTCAGCGGCCATGGCTCACGGGCCCAGCCGCTCCACGGCATGTGGGATCCTCCCAGACCGGGGCATGAACCCACGTCCCCCGCACCGGCAGGCAGACCCCCAACCACTACGCCACCAGGGAAGCCCCTGTATATTAATCTTAATCTTAATCTCAAGATCCTAATTTATCCCTCTTCTCCCCTTTCCCCTTTGGTAACCATGTTTGTTTTCTATGTCTGTGAGTCTATTTCTGTTTTGTAAATAAGTTCCTTTGTATCATTTTTTTTAGATTCCACATAAAAGTGATATATGATCTTTGTCTGACTTACTTCACTTAGTATGATAATCTCTAGGTCCATCCATGTTGCTCCAAATGGCATAATTTCATTCTTTTTTATGGTATATATATATATATACACCACATATTCTTTATCCATTCGTTTTTGGACACTTAGGTTGCTTCCATGTCTTGGCTATTGTAAATAGTGCTGCTATGAACATTGGGGTGAATGTGTCTTTTCGAAATAGAGTTTTTGTCTTTTCTGGATATATGCCCAGGAGTGGGATTCCTGGATCATATGGTAGCTCTATTTTTAGTTTTTTAAGGACCCTCCATACTGTTCTCCATAGTGGCTGCACCAACTTATAGTCTCTCCTACAGTGTAGGAGGGTTCCCTTTTCTCCACACCCTCTCCAGCATTTATTATTCGTAGACTTTTTGATGATGGCCATTCTGACTGGTGTGAGGTGATACCTCATTGCAGTTTTGATTTGCATTTCTCTAATAATTAGTGATGTTGAACACCTGTTCATGTGCCTTTTGGCCATCTGTATGTCTTCTTTGGAGAAATATCTATTTAGGTATTCTGCCCATTTTTTTTTAAAGATTTATTTATTTTTATTTATTTATTTTGGCTGCGCTGGGTCTTAGCTGCAGCACACGGGATCTTCGTTGCAGCATGTAGGATCTTTTAGTTGCAGCATGTGGACTTCTTAGTTGTGGCATGCATGTGGGATCTAGTTCCCCGACCAGAGATCGAACCCAGGCCCCCTGCATTGGAGTGCTGAGTCTTACCCACTGGATGACTAAGGAAGTCCCTCTGCCCATTTTTTGATTGGGTTTTTTGTTTTTCTAATATTTAGCTGTATGAGCTGTTTGTATATTTTGGAAATTAAGCCCTTGTTGGTCACATTACAAATATTTTCTCTCATTACGTAGGTTGTCTTTTTGTTTTGTTTATGGTCTCCTTTGCTGTGCAAAAGCTTATACGTTTGATGAGGTCAAAAGGCTTCTTTCTTGAACTGAAGTTTCTCTCCTATTCTTGATCAAGTCTCTTGTTCTGAGTTCCAGAGAATATGGCAGGGGAAACCAGCAACATTGTTTCTCATCAAGGCCCAGTATAAACCCACATGTTGAGCTGCCTGTAGAGTTTGCAATTTCTTTTTTTTTTTCTCTTAATCATTATTAGAGTATAGTTGCTTTACAGTGTTGTGTTAGTTTTTACTGCACAGCAAAGTGAATCACCTATATGTATACATATATCCCCTCTTTTTTGGATTTCCTTCCACTTTAGGTCACCACAGAGCATTGAGTAGAGTTCCCTGTGCTATACAGTAGGTTCTCATTAGTTACCTAATTTATACATAGTATCAATAGTGTATATATGTCAATCCCAATCTCCCAGTTCATCCCAACCCCCCCCCCCCATTGCCCCCTTGGTATCCATAGGTTTGTTCTCTATGCCTGTGTCTCTATTTCTGCTTTGTAAACAAGATCGTCTATACCAATTTTTTCAGATTCCACATATATGTGTTAATATACGATATTTGAGTGTTCCCTGGGAAGGCAAAATTGCCCCCACTTGAGGACCACTGTAATAGACCATGTGAGAAATTAAAAGTGTAGATGTGACACCTGGGTAGGGGTAAAATCGAAATGCTTTCTCAAGGGTTTGGATAGGAATGTGAGGAAGAAGATTGAGAGATCAAACAGAAACACAGAAAAGGCCCTAGAGGCCATGTAGTCTAACCTGCTCATAATTGCTTGCAAGGTTGTAAACTCTTTGGGAGGAAGTTTGGTAAAACCTATAATAATCACAAAAATTATCTTGCCCTATAATAATCACAAAAATTAAATTGACCCAGCAATTCCATTCCTGGTAATCTATCATAAATGTTTCAAATGAAGACAAGTAATCTTTATGTATAAAGCAACAATAGTTACATGGGGACAGTGACCATGTTCTCAACAATTGCACCCTCATGCCTACCACAGTGCCTGTTAATGAGAGGCCCAGATTTAAGAAGTCGATTTAAGGTTCAGAGGAGGTGAGTTTGAAGATTCTGGAGAGAGAAGTTGTAGCTAATAAAACAAAATCCCAGAGTGGGTGTGAAGGGCAGTTATCAAGAATACAGAATGGCCCCGGGGGCTTACCTGGTGGCGCAGTGGTTGAGAGTCCGCCTGCTGTTGCAGGGGACACGGGTTCGTGCCCCTGTCCAGGAGGATCCCACATTCCGCAGAGTGGCTGGGCCCGTGAGCCATGGCCGCTGAGCCTGCGCGTCCGGAGCCTGTGCTCCGCAACGGAAGGGGCCACAACAGTGAGAGGCCCTCTTACCGCAAAAAAAAAAAAAAAAAAAAAAGAATGGCCCCGATTCCCCTGAGGAGGCGCAGGTCGGCCCCCTCCCCACCCCTGCCGCCCGAGTGAACTGGATTGACGAGGGACCAAAGTTCCCCTGGACCAAGACGCTGCGCGCAGCTCTTCCTAAACAGCATGGGCAGCTTGGAGAGAACACGTGGGACTCAGAGTTGGTCTCCCGCAGCAGCTCGGGGACACAGGAAATTTTTTGGATGGACGCTCAACTGCCACCAAAAACAGTGAGGATATCGCTCACCTCTGCATCTCCGGTGTCTAGAAGAGCGCCTGGCATATGGTCACCTCTCAAGACCTTCTGAAGTAGGATAACACTAGACGTGGACTCTAAAAAGAATCGTAGGCAGCCTGTATATATAGTGACGCTCCTCTGAGTCACTTTGACTGGAGAAACTTGGGTCACTTGGTTAAGCACAAGCCAATCATTGTGGCCAGGCCTTCCACAGTCTGGGAGCATTCACTGTGTTCTGCAGCACTTCTGGAGACCAAGTGAAGTCCCAGCACAGGATGAGGAAGTTCTTCAAAGGAAATTCAGTGTCTTTCGTCGCGGGGGCGGGGGTGGATGGCCGGGATGGATGCTGGGCAGGTAGAGTCAGCATATGTTCACTGAATATGGAATTATTAAGTCAGAAAATATTCCTTTCCAGTTTAATTAAGAAGTAGCCTTGGAGATGAACTTCAAGTTTGAGCTGGATTAAACTAGCAAAGATGAAGGGAAGAAAAAGGAAAGTGTGCATTTCCTTGCAGGTTGATCGTGTCCTCTGAAACGTGTCCCATGAAGGCAGGTGATAGTCTGTTTCGTTGTCTTGTCTATGATTGTTACTCCGATGCCATCGCAATGTCTGTCACTTACTAGTCAGTAAACATTTGTTAAATTAAAAAAATAAAATAAAAAAAAGAATAAAAGTAGAAAAGTCTGTAGCTTCATTTTCAGAGAGAGAGCAATGACTGAAAATTTGTAATGGAGAGGGGAGGAAGGGAAGTTAGGCGGAGGAATTTAGGGCTTCAATCAGTCTGTAAAGAGACCCAGGTGGATCGAAATTTGAACCTAGAACTTTGCCTGAGGGCATTCCTTGAAACCAAGAATTGTGCGCTTTCTCATGCAAAGCTGCTGGGGAACGTGTTTTTCAGAAACGGGGACCTCCCGAGGAACACTGCAATTTGCAGACACTAGAAGGAAAAAGTTCAGTAGCTAACTTTCTTTCTCCTGGAGTCCTTGGCAACTTGATTTGTAAACTGCCCCCTAAATATGGAATTCGTGTTAATTTGGCAGGGACTCCGCCGCTCTAGCGGGAAGCCATGCATTGAATTAACATTTTCTAAAGGGGCCAGCCGGAGGCGCCGGCGGAAGAATGGTGGGCGGGGACAACCCAGAGGCGGCTGGAGGCCCACCCCTTTCCCAGAGTACACTGCGGAAGCCGACTGCCTGAGCCGGTTTCTCGCCATCTCCCGCTGGGCTCGGGAGAGGGTAGGACCATGGACGGGCTCCGGGCTAGCGCTGGGCTGCCGAGGCGCGGGCGGTTGAGGCGCCGGCGCCAGCCACAGCCACATAGCGGGTCGGTCCTGGCCCTGCCCCTGAGGCCCAGGAAGATCCGAAGGCAGCTGAGGAGAAGTGTCGCGTCCCGGATGGCCGCGCTGAGGGCCCAGGCGCTGCCGAGCGAGGACTCGGAGGACTCGAGGGTGGAGTCGATGGTCGACGATCGCAGGGACCCGCTGGCTGGAGGGGCGGCGGCCCTCTCGGATGTGACCCGGCGGGAGCCGTACGGCCACCTCGGGCCCGCGGAGCTGTTAGAGGCCTCGCCCGCGTCCCGATCCCTGCAGACTCCCCGCGCCCTGGTGGAGGCGCAGACCCCATCGGCGCGCTTGGTGGAGGCGCAGACCCCGCCGGCGCGCCTGGTGGAGGCATCCGCCCTGCCGGCACGCCTGGTGCAGGCCTCGGGCCCCCCGCCGCGCTTGGTGGAGACCTCGGCCGTGCTGTGCTCTGCCCAGCACTTGGCGGCCGCCCCGCCGTCCGTGGCTCCAGCGACGCTGTCGGGGCCGCAGGGGGAAAGCGCGGGTGGGGAGCTGCCCTGGGACTCCCCGCTGCAGCGCGTCTTGGCTGAGCTGAACCGCATCCCCAGCAGCCGGCGGCGGGCGGCGCGCCTCTTCGAGTGGCTCATCGCGCCCATGCCGCCCGACCATTTCTACCGGCGCCTATGGGAGCGCGAGGCTGTGCTGGTGCGGCGGCAGGACCACACCTACTACCAGGGTCTTTTCTCTACCGCCGATCTGGACTCAATGCTGCGCGACGAGGAGGTGCAGTTTGGGCAGCACCTGGACGCCGCGCGCTACATCAGTGGGCGGCGCGAGACCCTGAACCCACCCGGCCGCGCCCTGCCCGCCGCCGCGTGGTCCCTGTACAGGGCCGGCTGCTCCCTGCGCCTCCTCTGTCCGCAGGCTTTCTCCACCACCGTGTGGCAGTTTTTGGCTGTGCTCCAGGAGCAGTTTGGAAGCATGGCAGGCTCCAACGTTTACCTCACGCCCCCCAACTCGCAGGGCTTTGCCCCCCACTACGACGATATCGAGGCTTTTGTGCTGCAGCTGGAAGGTAGGAAACTCTGGCGGGTCTACCGACCGCGGGTTCCGACCGAGGAACTAGCCCTGACATCCAGCCCCAACTTCAGTCAGGACGACCTAGGAGAGCCGGTGCTGCAGACGGTGCTGGAACCTGGAGATTTGCTCTATTTTCCCAGAGGCTTCATTCACCAAGCCGAATGCCAGGATGGAGTGCACTCTCTGCACCTGACCTTGTCCACATACCAGCGCAATACCTGGGGCGACTTCCTGGAGGCCGTACTGCCTCTGGCAGTGCAGGCTGCAATGGAGGAAAATGTGGAGTTTCGTAGGGGACTGCCCCGAGACTTTATGGATTACATGGGGGCCCAGCATTCGGAGTCTAAGGATCCGCGAAGAACTGCTTTCATGGAGAAAGTGCGGGTCTTGGTTGCCCGCTTGGGACACTTTGCCCCTGTCGATGCTGTGGCTGACCAGAGAGCCAAAGACTTCATCCACGATTCTCTACCCCCAGTGTTGACTGAGAAGGAGAGGGCGCTAAGCGTTTATGGGCTCCCAATTCGGTGGGAGGCTGGGGAACCCGTAAACGTGGGGGCCCAGTTGACAACAGAAACAGAAGTGCACATGCTTCAGGATGGTATAGCTCGGCTGGTGGGTGAGGGAGGCCATTTGTTTCTCTATTATACAGTGGAAAACTCCCGAGTTTATCATCTGGAAGAGCCCAAGTGCTTGGAGATATACCCCCAGCAAGCTGATGCCATGGAACTCCTGCTCCGCTCCTACCCAGAGTTTGTGAGGGTAGCGGACTTGCCGTGCGACAGTGTGGAGGACCAGCTTTCCCTGGCGACCATGTTATATGACAAGGGGCTGCTGCTCACCAAGATGCCTCTAACCTGAACTAGCTACTCCTTGATTGCCAGAAACAAGACAGTAGCGATTCTCTCCTACCACCACCACTTTTTTGGGGGGGAAAATTCGTTCTTACCTTAATAACCATGACTGTGCTTACATTTACCTTTATGACTGCTTCAATGTCACACAACTCAGACGGTCTTCTAGGAAACACCACCTCATCTAGGCACAAAAGTAAAAGCAGAAGTTGGAGGTGGAAGAAGGAGCTTGTTCTGAAGTAACCCTGATTCCTGATCGTTTGAGAGTACCAACTTCATCATCACCCTCAGGCTTCCGTGTACTGTGTGGCATTTGCTGTGTTACTCTGCTTGAGACATTAGAAGTTTTTATTTGGAATTTGCATCCTTCGTTTGAGTTCTCTTTCATCAGTTTGGGGGGAGGGTTGGGGTCAGTATCCTGTTTGTTACTGTGAGTCTGTGTGAAAGTTAGAAAAGTTATTAAAATGCCAGAGAATGTTTTCCTTTTTCTAGGGCTAGATTCTTATGTGGCATGGTCTGAAGAAACGTGGGAGGAGGGAGGTCGATAGGGAAAATCAACAGCTGAGGTGAAAGGTAACTTGGGACGGTTGTAGGATTGGGGCCAATTCTGCAACTTTGGGGGTAATTGATTCATTTTAATCATGTTACTCGAACCCCAAACAGCACAATCCTATTAGAAAAGTTTTGAGTATATTATGTTTTTAAAAGTGTATTAGGGTTTTGCTCAGTGCTTGCTTGCATCAGTGGCTGGCACTGCTCCCAAAGAGACAGAATGTCACCTAGTTGTGCTGTCATAGGCCTCAGTCAGCCAACTTGTAGCAAGCTGGCCATGAGGGAAGGCTGGTGTTCAAGTTACTTTCCACTCTCATTTTTTTCTGGCAGTTGGAAGAAACTTCCCCAAATCTGGCAAGTGAATATTCTCATGGTTGGTGGAAAAGAGCCTGGTGTACCAGAGAGAGCACTGGACTTGGAAGCAGAAGACCTGGGTTTGGGGTGGTGGCTGGTGGGCAGCTGGCTGAATGACCTGAGGCTGCTGCTGCGCCTGGGCACACTGATTTTGTAAGTATGTTTTGGTACAGCTTGATGTCTACACCTCATCATTTAGGTTGTATCTGGAACTTTTAAGATCCTTTCACCGTAACTGATAGGTTGAGTTATGTAAAGCTGAGAACTTTATGAAATCGTTTTTTTTTTAAAGTTGCAAAAGCGTAGATGTACGTATAATCTCACTTTCCAGAGGTAATATTACTATTCAAGGTTAAGCTTCAAGGATTTTTCTGAGTGCTTAACCAGACGTACACACGGCAGTTTTTTGTTTTGTTTTTCTAAGGCGTCCGTTTTTTGACCTAACTTTCAAATTGGTTCAGATAGAATTACATCATTCTTTTTTTAAGGGGCAGATAGCAAATCAGAGCCTGGGGGAGGGGGACAAGGAAACGATAACAGAAGGACTGAGAGGATGGTGGCCAAGAAGAAAAGAAAGTGTCCTTTCCTGGCTCTCATCCTACAGGGCTCACAACTAAGTCCCCAAACATCCAGTCATGAAAAAGGCTTGTTAAAGGAGTCAAGGCATAGGACTCACCCCTAGAAAACTTACCCTGAAAAGTTTCTTGGAGAAAAGTATGGAATTTCAGTGGTTTTTGCCCTTGTTTGGGTTGCATGTAAACACGTTTTGCTTCCTCCTTCACTTTTCCTATGACTGTCTCAATCTTGAATATTTTCTGTATCAACAGTTCCTTTTGGCTTAGTGTTTGAATCTGAATCAGAACAAATGTTGAAAAAAACAACTATACTAGGCTGTAAATCATCAAAAAGCGTTAATAAAGTAGCATTGCATCATGCTTATTAGTATTAGGTGGTATGTAAATGCCTGAGAACATTGTTCTCTGGTGATATTGGTTGGACATTTTTCACATCTGTTATTGAAAAATTTACTTTAGCTTTTTGGACATGATGAAAGGAATCTGCTAAGAAATGCTTGCTTGATGTGAAATTGGTTTTGTGAATCATATGAAGAATCTTTTGCCTTTTTTTTTTTTTTTTTTTTTTTTTTGCGGTACGCGGGCCTCTCACCACCGTGGCCCCTCCCGCTGCAGAGCAACAGGCTCCGGACGTGCAGGCTCAGCGGCCATGGCTCACGGGCGCAGCCGCTCCGCGGCATGTGGGACCCCCCCGGACCGGGGCACGAACCCGTGTCCCCTGCATCGGCAGGCGGACCCCCAACTACTGCGCCACCAGGGAAGCCCTCTTTTGCCTTTTTAAAGTCCTTTTCCCTCGATTTTTCATCTCCTCTAACAGCTTTGAAAAATTAGAACCACCTGTTCAGCTAGAGTTCCTTTGATGAAAGAGCCCAGATTAGGAATTAAGGAAAGTTTAGAAGGAAAAAGAAAATCTAGGGACCTCCCTGGTGGCGCAGTGGTTAAGAATCCACCTGCCAATGCAGGGGACATGGGTTTGAGACCTGGTCCGGGAAGATCCCACATGCCACGGAGCAACTAAGCCCGTGCACCACAACTACTGAGCCTGTGCTCTAGAGCCGGCGAGCCACAACTACGGAAGCCCGTGTGCCTAGAGCCCATGCTCCTCAACAAGAGAAGCCACCGCAGTGAGAAGCCCGTGCGCCGCAACGAAGAGTAGCCCCCACTTGCAGCAACTAGAGAAAGCCTTGCGCAGCAACGAAGAACTAACACAGCCCAAAAAAATTAATTAATTAAAAAAAAAAATCTAGGGGGCCTATTCCAGTCCCTCATTCCTTCTTTATGCCTATCTGCAAAAAAGAAAGAACTTGAGTTTAGAGGATGGTGGGGGGAAAAAGGGAAGGAAAGGAAACAATATTTCAGAAACAGCTGATTTTGAGGGCTACTTGACAGGCCTAAGGGGATTTTTGCTTTGTTTTACTTTTTACTAGTAGGATTTTATAATCCTATCTTGCACAGATGTATTTTGTATCTTCAAGTGAGATATTGTATCTGGGGCTGTAGAAAGTATTTCTGTGTTGGGGAAGAGGGTACGTACATGCTTAGGGGGAAAAAGGGGTCTGAGGAACCCTTGAGAGCCCTGAATTTTTTCTTGAAAACATAGCTTGTACTTATCTACCCTGTTCTTGATCTTCTGAAGCATTTCTTGGTTTCCTTCATTTTCTAAGTTGAGTATCTTCATTGCATGGTGAATTTCTCTGAAAGGTAAGAAGGACTTCTTAGGCTGTTCTTCCTATCCTTAAAGCATGGAGGTGGAAAATACAGGACTTGGAATCAGACAAGAATCCTAAGTTCCAATCCTAACTGCAGTTTTGCTGAGCTTTATTTGCAAAAATTGTATGATGCTTAGCTTGTAGGGGTGTTCTGTAGTTTTTGAGATGATATACTTGAAGGTACTAGTAGATATTATTTATTGAACACCTTTATGACAGGTACTAACATGTTATCTCATTACTCATCACCACAGACCCATAAGGCAGAGTGCCGTCTGCCTTTGATACATGAAAAAATGGGCTCAGAGAATTTAAGTAACTTACCCAGACTCACAGAGCTAGCACATGTCTGAGCTGGGGTTCAAATCCTGGTCTTTTTGGCACTAAAGCCTATCGTCACTAAGTAGGCACTTGATAAATGTTAGTTGAATAAAAAAACCCACCTGGGATGATGAACAAGTATGTAAACTACATGAGCTTGACTTTTAATCTAATTCAGGCCAGTTTTTCTGTTACCCACTTGCTCAGTAGATGAATGGCCCAGGTGAGCCTGTGCTTTTTACAGCCATTAAGCAGCCTGGAAAGGCAGGCACATACTCTGTTAACAAGGTTGGGAGAGTTGGCAGTAAAAGAGGTCACGGCAGGAACCAGAGGGTTAGTGCTTACTTTAGAACAGCATCATGGTTCTCTAGGAGCAGCATGTCTAGGAAGGTGTCCCTGACTCGGTCTCCTTGAAGTTTGAGGGCTAGGATGCTACGGCAAGCCTCTAGTCGTACACCTGGTGATTCTTCATAGTGTATAGCCCAGAGCAGGGAGTCTATCAGTTGGGGATTCACGTGGCCAATTTGTCCCAAAGCTGCAGAGATTAGAGGGCAGCGTGTTCCACTGTCACTTAAGATTGAGCTTGCTATATCCTAGCATCCAGAAATGGCCTTATTAATTAATAATAATAATAAGGTATAGGCAACCACTTGCAATTATTTAATTTGCAATTAAATATTGCAAATACTAAACTAAGTATTTTGTCTTTACCTTCCCTTTTAGATGACAATTACCATTAGAATTTTAGGAATGGGTTAGAATAGGACATTATCCCCAGAGAATTCCCAGAAAGGGGGGGGTATTCCACGCCATCCTTGTCCATTAGGATGTGAGAATATACTAATTTACCTATTTATCTAGGAATGAGATATGGGATAGATAACTCAGAAGACCAACCTAGTCAAGGCAGGGTAATGGGGAAAGAAGGCACAATTACTTCACAGCTTAACCCAGGGCAGATTCTTAAAGGGACCTGCCAGACTGTCAGAGAGAAACAATGCCAAAAATCCCTAAAAAGAAACTCTAGGAAATTTGAGGGCAGGATTTTAGGTTTGTAGCAGTCTTGAATCTGGTCTGACTTTTACAGAGTCCTATGGTTGAAACCTCCAGAGAAAGCAAGTATATCCAACAGTGGATACCTACTTGGAACTCATACCTAACTCTGTTGGCAGGGATTGTCCTTTCAGCCCTTTGCCTTAAAGCGTTTGACATAGACCTAGACGCCTTAACTAAAAATTAAAAAGAACAAGAAAATAATCTTTAATTTCTCAGGCAAGGAACTTCTGAGAAGCTGTGATTATCCCCTCCCTTACGCTCTACTCTCTTCCTAAAGAGGTTCTGGGGATCATCTATACTAAAATACGGGAAGGTTGAGGAGCTGGGGCCACTCCTGTAATACCTCGAATGGCAAAGGCCTTGATTTTCCAGCAGGGATCTCTCTGTGTGAGATTCAGAAGGCATTCAAGGACCTGGGATGGATAAAAGGCAGTGCTGAGTGGAGAGAATCAGAGCAAGAATGAACCAGAGACAGGGACCCCTCTTGTCTAAATGTGCTTTAACTGGAAAAGTGGCCCTCTATCAAATCTAGTGAAAAAATGAGCTGGAGCCAGAAGTACTGGCTTAGGCACAGAGTGCTCTTATCTCCTGTCTGTAGATTGATTTTCCCAGCTCACAGATCTATGGCCATATAGGCTTCTTTTGAATACCTCCATCAGGTTTTCCACTAATAACTAGGGATTATAACTCGATTCACTGGAGTCGATCCCTAAGCCTATCAGCACCCATGTAATGAGAAGCTAGTTAACTGAGGTGAGAACAGGATTCAGGGGTGTGCTCTAAAGTGAAGTCTAGGCTGGCTTGGTGCTAAGTGTGGTCCAAACTGTTGGTGTGGCCTATATATCTCCTCACCTTCCTGGTTCTGATCTCTCATTCTGTGTCCCCACAGAATGGTGAGTATGCTATGTACGAATGAAGCACAGGGTAATGCCCTCTTGGGTTGATCAGGTAAGATGGGTACATGTCTCCTTGACTCACCATATTATCGTGGATCTGCAGGGCACCAGCAGCCAAACAAGCTGCCTGCCGAACTGCCGTGAAGTCATCAGAGAAGCAGTTCAGAAAGCTTGGGAGAAGCTTGGCGGTCATGAGCTTGAGCCCACGAATCAGGGAGAGGGCTTCCACACGCTCCTGGGAGTTTCCTTGGCCCAGCTTGACTCTGTAAGGCACAGGTGCTTTTATTTTCCCTCCTTAAACTTTTGGTCCCTCTCCCTACGCCCACCCCCAGTGCCCTCAGGATAAAATCCAACTTCTGTAGGCTCTCCATTATCCATTCCCACCCTTTCCTACTTAGCCTTATGCACATTAATTTAAGTTTCACCAGGTAGAGAGACCTCAACTGTTTTATTTACTTGAATCCCTATTACCTAGAGTATGCTAGGCGCTAAACTCTGTTGAATGACTGAATAAAGGAAACTTTAAACATGGATCTCTTGCTACAGTCAAGTTCTCTTCCCCACTGCCCTCACATGTGCCATGTTCATTTCTGTATTTGGCTCCCAGTGTGGAAGGTCTTACCTTCTCTCTGCCTACGTAGTCTTACCCATCCTTCATGAAACTTGACTTTGCTAGGCATTTGTGTATCTTGCCTGTATAATCAGAATCATGGCATACATCTGAACTCTCAAACATCTAAAACAGTGCCTAACACCTAGCGGGCATTCAATTAATGACTCTTCCCTTAGCTACATTGTTAGTGTCTGTAGGGGCTGTTAATGTTTTATTTTATTAAAAACAAAAAAATTCTGCAATGGGATCTATACAATGCTGAGCAGACAGAGCAGCTTAACAAATGCTGGCTGGCTGGAGCCCAGGCTCCCTGGACACTTTTAAGAATAAAAAAGCTTCTTTCTCCATGTTGACAAGGTCTTACCTGATTGTGTCATGCACCTCTTTCCCAAGGCTCATTTGCCCCAGAGCTTGGGCAGCTGCTTGTCTCACTTTCTTATTCCAGTCACCCAACATCAGCTGGATCAACTTATGTTTCACATCCTACACAGAGGTGTAATAATTAGCTACCATTTATTACCAAGTCAATTTTGTACTTGGCACTGTGCTAATAAGTATTTCTACCTGTCACGTAATCCTCCCAAACAATCCCATAAGGCAGATATTACCATTTATAGGTGACAGAATGGAGGCTTAGATTTCTTGCCCAAGGTTAACCTGCTGAGTGCTGGAGCCAGGACTCAGACCCAGGCCTGTTTTTGAAGCTTATGCTTTATTTATTCATAAATTTATTTTATTTATTTGTTTATTTATGGTTGTGCTGGGTCTTCGTAGCTGCATGCGGGCTTCAGTAGTTGTGGCTCATGGGCTCTAGAGTGCAGGCTCAGTAGTTGTGGTGCACAGGCTTAGTTGCTCCGCAGCATGTGCGATATTCCCAGACCAGGAACTCGAACCCATGTCCCCTGCATTGGCAGGTGGATTCTTACCCACTGCGCCACCAGGGAAGCCCGAAGCTCACGCTTTAAACTACTGTATTATATCTGTACTTGAGACTCTTAAAATTTGAAAGTGATACATTAGTAGGGTGACCAACTCATTCCAATTTGCCTGGGACTTTTCCTGGGTTTAGTACTGAAAGTCCTATGTACTGGACAAGCTAGGACAGTTGGCCACCCTATGTGTTAGTACATCTCTCAAAGGGAAAGGGACGAAGATTACTAGTTGGTGATTATGTAATGTGCCCAAAGCTATTCTCCCTGCCTGAAACATCTCGCTTTTCCACCCCTATCTGATACCTGATGTTTTCCTGTTCTTTTAGGATTGAACTCAAAAAGCATCTCCTCAGTGAACTCTCCTCTGCCTTCTGTAAGCAATAGGAAATCCCCATAATACTCTACAGCTACTTCTGTTATCTTTGCATCCCCAGTGGTAGCATGCTGCCCAGCGTGTAGGATGTGGTCAGAAACTGCTTGCTTACTGAATGAGTGAAAGGACTGATGGACATATTGCTTAACCCCAGCAGTCTGATGTGAGGTTCTCATCTTTACCCCGTCCCCTGCTTGCTCTGCATGGCTTTTTACTTTCAGCTGGCCATCCTGAGTAACAAGTGCTGAGGAGGTGAATGTACAAATTAATCAGATGTTGTTAAAATGGTGTTGTTAAATTCAGGTTCTGATTGAATTGACCAGAGGTGAGATTTTTCACTTCCAGCAAACTCCCGGGTGATACCTATGCTGCTGGTCCAAGACTTTAGCAGCAGGGTACTACTATGGCAGTCGAGGCAGAATTAACCCAGACTAGAATTATACTGATTACACTGAATGGCCAGGTTTTGTGCTTCCCACATCAAAATGTGAGGGTCAGGATGGAGGGTGCTCTCTTCTCGTGGGAATGGCAGTGTTCTGGGCCATTTTGGAGTTACTTAGTGTTATAAGGAAAAGATAGTGGCACATAGGAAGAAGGGAAAAATCCCATTTGGACAGCTGAAGTTGATTTTAAAATAATGGCAAGAAGGAGGTCAGGTGAAAGCCTAAATGATGGTCAGGGTTTCCCGTGCCTGGAAGTCTTTTTTTCAGTTCTGTCCCAAGTCTTGCTCAGCTGACCCACACTCCTTCCTTCACAGAACTTTAACTGATGGGTTCAGCCCACACTAATCTCTCTCTGAAAAGTTTTGAGTACATTACATTTATCACTTGTTCTTGAATCATTTGTGTATGTTAGTCTTGTTACTCTAACTCTAATGTCAGGTTTTTGAAAGTAGGGACAGTATTGACTGATACTTATAAAAGTACCTTGATGTGGAGGCAATGTCAAATTACTATAAAAGTTTCTAAACTTTTCTCTTTTTTTTTTCTTGCTTACTTCATTGTAGGTAGGTTACAAACAGTTTGTGGACTGCCACCAGGCTGAGAAGCAGTGTCTTAAGTAATAGAACGATATGCTGGCATTTGAAGAGAATTATGGGTTAGGAGTAAGAGGTAGCAGTATGGGAACAGAGATCTGTGTGGCAAGAATGGGATACTAGATAGCAGCAAAAAGTGGAAGAGCTCCCTAGCTCAGTTTTTTTATTATTATTTTTGCGGTACGCGGGCCTCTCACTGTTGTGGCCTCTCCCGTTGTGGAGCACAGGCTCCAGACGCGCAGGCTCAGCGGCCATGGCTCACGGGCCCATCCGCTCCGCGGCATGTGGGATCTTCCCAGATTGGGGCACGAACCCGTGTCCCCTGCATCGGCAGGCGGACTCTCAACCACTGCGCCACCAGGGAAGACCCCTCCTAGCTCAGTTTTGCTTAGACTTTCTGTCCTGGAAACACAGGAAGAGAAGGCTTACCACATTGACATTTCCACCAATCTGGGAGAGAGCTCGGCAGGCTACAATCCGGTCTTTCCATTGATGGCTATTCAGCTCCACGGCAAGCATGGTATGTATCAGGGTCTGAGGAAATGGAAGACGTGTATGGATATCCAAGATCACTTTTAGAGATGATGGGGCCTTGAAGAAGTTATATCCTAACCTGGCATCCAGCATAGTTAATGTCACAAACACATGAGATGCCCGCTGCTAGCAAAGGAGAGTGGGTTTACAATGGGGCACTCTTCCATCCAAGCCAACTGATTTCTGGGGAACAATATACAGATTTAGTAATCTGAACAGAAAATTCCTAGGACCTTCTCTTCTTAACTATCTTTCCCCCTAAAATGATTTGTATATGCCTCAATCTGTGAGTTTCACATTTCTACTGGAAGTAAACAGAATTGTAGGTCTGTGTAGTTTTCAGTGGTAAACTTCTAGCAGAAGCAAATTCTGCATATCACAACTTTCCTTGCCTACACAGTTAAAAGCCATCTGCAGCCTACTTTTCTCACCTTTCTCAGCTAGCTGTTGTCACTCTTCCTTGTATACACGCTGGTTCACCCACACTTAGTCCGGTTTTACCTGTGCTTGAGATGATCCCTATCCAACCACCTGCATTTTCAGTTCCTTACATGCACCGACCTCAAAGACCCAATTGTTCCCCCCAAACTCGGTTTCTTTCTCTGACCCCGTAATGGACACATACTGTCTTTGCACTTAGATGGCTCAAGAGCATACAAGACTGTTGCTCAGTGTCCTCATTCTTCTTGTTAAACAGCTGATGGAGGATCCTCGTAATCACGGGGTAAGTGGCAGCACCTTCCAGAGCCAGGCACTGAGCTGCAGCCCAGCTGTCCACGCTATTACCTGCCACAGTGGGGTGAAAAAGGAGTCCAGAATGGCGATCTCTTCTCCCCACAGAGAGAGCAGCCTTTGGGTTGGTACACAAGGCTGCTACCTGCCTGATATCTCACTTCCCTCTGCCCCCTGTCTCAAAATTCAATCCTTATTTAAATCATATTTAAATGGATTGTATCAAGGTTCTAAATATAGACTGAAAATCTTAACCTGCAAAGTCAAATCCTAATATGTTTTTGTTAGGTAACAGCAGGAAGGCACTTCCCGGCCTGGGTGAGAGATACAGTTGTCCCCCTCACTAGAGATTGGGAAGTCTGGAGTGGAGGCTTTCTTAAGACAGATGAATTAAATCGTTGAGTATCTCCATGCTGAAGGCCAAACTGGTCAGCCAGTTGTCCTCCACCCCTGCCGCCACGCAAGGAGCAGGTACATCTTTCAGACAGAGCATTTGGGCACCTTGGGCCTATCATCTGACAGAACCTTTCTGCTTGTATTACTCCAGCAATGCTTGTGGACAATGCCTGTAAGTTCATGTGCAAAAATGGAAGCAAGATGTGTTCAAGTAGTGATTTAAAAAATTTTTAGAACGTATTCTTTAATATTACATTATCTTTTCAATTGAAAATCTGGTTTATGAAAGGGGACATGGTTTCTGTTCAAATGCACTTATGAAACGTTTAGCCCAGGTACCACTAGGTGGCAGTGTACCTATTTTGTAAAGTACCTGGGAAGAACAAATCTCTGAGTATCTAAATGGAAGCCCAGACCCAATACAGTAGACATCATAGAGCATGATGGTGGAGAGGAAAGGATTAGGAAAAGCTGATGGTGAGGTGTCCTCTCTTTACCCCATATTTCCAGGTCAAAAGTAAGAAGGAGTTACTCACCCTTCAAAAGGGCAGTCTGCATGATTTCCCGGGCAAGAAGATTATCTGACTGCATGGCATATTGGCATACTGCTGCTGCCATCCGCACACTGGCGTTCTTGTCACAAAGAGCAGCCTTTAGGGGGGCCTGTAGAACCTCTGGCAAGTCCTGGATAGGTGGAGCTTTGACGGTTTCCTTGTCTGTGATCAAAAGAAAGCCAGTAAGAGGGTGCTAGCTAGCCCCTTTGCTTTCCTCTGAAACAGAACTTGTTCCTGTAGTCACATGGTGGCCAACCTCAGTCTCAGTTGCACATGCTTACTGCTTCTTAATATAATTAGAGTTTAGCTGAGCCCCTACAATGGGCAGGATTTTAAGGCTGACTTTTGTGCTGGGTATTCCTGTTCCCAATCCTTTATCATCTGGCCTCTACAGAGCTATATTCAAGCCAAAGGAGAATGTTTCCAGCTAGACTATGGTGACCATCACCATTAGTTTTAGTGATGAAAATCAACCTATTTAAATATTTTTGTACTTTTAATAATAATAGCAAATATATTTAGGTAGTGCTTTGCTGCTTATATGGTGTTTCATATTCATTATCTCATTCAGTCTTCTAACCCTCATTGAAGTAGGCAAGGCAGGTATGACTGCAGAGCTCACCTGAAATATGTGTATTGCAGGAGTCCTTTCAGGTTTAACTACACAGTCTCACAAGACTATCATAGGCCACGCATGGCACTAATCTTTGGAAGGAAATAGGATGGAAGCATAGTTTGCCAACAGGACAGCATCAGGCGTTCCTTTTGGCAAGAGTTCTTGAGGTGGTTTGTCTAGCATTCCATAGAGCCTTCTGGGGACAGTTCAGGAGCATGGAATCGATCCCCAGGTATGTGTCTTATGTTCCACCGGAGTTATTATCTCTTTTATAGAACAACTCCATAGATATAATTCCAAGGTCCTCAAAGGGCATGCTTTGACAAGTTACAGCATTCATGGGAGCCCAAAGGATGGTGCCTCCTTCAGGCATGTATATTTCACTTACAGTTCTTCCCAGTCCAGATGTAATTTATCAGTCAGGGTTCATTTTTATCATAAGCAATGTTGCCTGCAAAGATAGTTCCTATCCTTATCAGGTTATCGGGACAACAGGTAGGCATTTAACTAAAGCTCATTTCTCAAGTAAGAGGGGAAAGTGTTTTGTTAACCTTTTGTCCACAACTAGTTTCATTTTATAGATAAGGAATTTGAAGTTCAGAGAGGTTAACTGACCTCCCAAGATGTGGCAGAGCTAGTTCTATAGCTAAGGTTTTAGAATTTCTGATCTGTCCTTTTTGCTACTACTGTGGGCCACTGTGCCATCTGTTAAGAACGGGCTAGGTGGAAATATGTGCATTTCAGGGGAACAGACAGAAGTCAATTATTTCAAGAAATAATGAGTAAGATAATTTTCTTTGGGAAGTTGTGGGGAGGAAACAAGACAAAATCAAAATCTAGACACCCAGGAAAGGGATCACATGAAAGGGAAAGACAAAGGTATTCTCTAATGTATGTGGAAGATTTGGGGATAAGATAATATCTCTTGCCACCTATTGAAGGTTTTCTCTATGTGCCAGGCACTAACATACATCATCCCATTTAATACCCAAGGAAATAAGCGTTTAAAATAAAGGATGTGTACATGTGGAAGCATATTAGCAGGGACATCAAACCAAGTCTGGGTGGTGGGGCAGGGAAGACTCCTCAGAGGAAGTGATACCTTAGCTGAAAATTGAAGGGCATGTATAGAAGTTAATCAGGTAAAGAGGGAGAGGGAGAGTTTCCCAGCAGAGGGAGCAGCAAATTTGAAAACCTGGAGTTAAAATGCCCATATCTGGAACTCAGAAGACAGGAAATAAGTGAAATGAAACTTTAAAAACCTGACAACTTTGTAGAGATAAAATTAGTTCCCACCTCTAAGAAGTTCCTTGTTTGGTAGAGATGGCAGAAAAGTAAACAGACAATTATGACAGAATGATAAATGTTAGGGCAGAATAATATCAGGATGCTACCAGACTTCCCTGGTGGCGCAGTGGTTAAGAATCTGCCTGCCAGTGCAGGAGACACAGGTTCAATCCCTTGTTCGGGAAGATCCCACATGCCATGGAGCAACTAAGCCCCTGTGCCACAACTACTGAGCCCACGTGCTGCAACTACTGAAGCCTGTGTGCTGCAACTACTGAAGCCCATGTGCCTAGAGCCCATGCTCCACAAGAGAAGCCACCGCAATGAGAAGCCTGCACACCGCAACAAAGAGTAGCCCCCGCTTGCTGCATCTAGAGAAAGACCTCACGCAGCAACGAAGACCCAGCGCAGCCAAAAATTAAAAATAAATAAAAATTTTAAAAAGATGCTACCATCAGCAGAGAAGGAAGAAGTATCAGCCCAGGCTTCTCACAAAAGGTGGTATCTGAGAGGGTACTTGGGGGTTAGTAAGTCAGTTGGTTTTATGTCCTTTCAGCAGCATTTTATAGTTTCTGTCATCTGGGTCCTGTGTCTTGTTAAGCCAGCTCCTTGGTAGATTACAGTTCTGGCTCTTGTAGATGGGAAATTTTCCTTTTTAACTGCTTATTGCTAGCAAAGAAAAAACTATTGACATTTCTTTTTCAAAAGATTACAGACCATTGGGGAAAATGGCCAAGTCCTTAATTCATTTTAAAAGGCTAGTAAAAACTAAAACTTGATAAAGATAGTATAAATAAACACAAAACTACCGATTTCACTTACAAATGTAGTAAAATATTCTAAAATATTAACAAATCAAACCCAGTGGAGTGAAAGAAAGATCCATTAGGATTTTTTCCAAGAGTTTAACAACAGAATTCATTATATCCACAAATTAAAGGAGAAGAAACTAGAAAATGGCTGGTAAAATTCAGCACTCATTTTTGTAATAAATAGAAAAGCTCACATGTATGTTGGCATATGTTTGTAAAAGCATAGGGAAAATGGTGGAATGCCAAACTAAACATTGGTTACCCTGGGGAATGGCATGGGGGTGGGATTGGGACTGGGAAGTGAGTTGGGGGAAGGTAATCACCTCTTTTTTTAAAAATTTTTTTGTCTGCACTGGGTCTTTGCTGCGTGCGGGCTTTCTCTAGTTGTGGTGAGCGGGGGCTACTCTTTGTTGCAGTGCGCGGGCTTCTCATTGCGGTGGCTTCTCTTGTTGTGGAGCAGGGGCTCTAGGCACACGGGCTTCCGTAGTTGCGTGGGCTCGGTAATTGTGGCTTGTGGACTCTAGAGCGCAGGCTCAGTATTTTTGGTGCAGGGGCTTAGTTCCTCTGTGGCATGTGGGATCTTCCTGGACCACGGATCTAACCCGTGTCTCCTGCATTGGCAGGCAGATTCTTAACCACTGAGCCACCAGGGAAGTCCCACCTCTTTTTATACTCCTCTGTGTTGACTGATAATGACACTTTATATTTCTTTCATAATAAAAAAAATGTTTAGGAAGCAGAATCTGTAGAATTTATTGGTCGATCGGTTGTGGGAAGAGGAAAGATTTTATCCAGGATGACTCCCAGGGTCCTAGCTCAGAAACTGCATGGATTGTGGGGATGCCGATTGCGATGTGGAATGTGGGGAGGGGTCTGTGGAGAGGGTGATGAGTTCAGTATGGGACATGTTGAGTTTGAGATGTGCTGTCAAAAGAAGCGCTAAAGTGGAGTCGGGAGAAAAGTGTGTGCATTCACACACACATACACATACTTTTTGGGTATTATGAATGGGATCTCTCAAGGTAGAACAATGTGAACTTACTTGTAAGCTACTGATCATCAAAGGGTGATGAAATTCATGCAAAAAGCACTAGACTAGGAGTCAGGAATTTTAAATTCATCTCTATTGCTGATAAGAGATGGGTCTTGGTTTTTCAGGCCAGTCTCTGGGTCTTGGTTTCCATTTTGTGAAATGATCTCAGATAAGCTTCAGGGTCTCCGCCAGTTCAAAATTTCTATGGCTCTGCGAATTGCTTATATTCTCAAGCAGTCCAGTTCTGGCTCTCACCTGAGTCCCCCTGGCTGATGGCAGTACGGGGCCGTTCTAAAGCAGCTGTGGCACAAGTGATGATGGCTTGGATGCGGACGTCATCATGGATGTCCACCAAGCTCTGCAGCAGGCCCTCTATTGTCTTATGGTGCCACTCGATGACTACCATGAGGAGGAAAATTAGAAGAGAACCACCTGGTTAGGGCTAGATATTGTGCTGCAGGCAGATGACAAGAAGTCCCCTTCCCCTAGGACAATTCAAGCAAAACAGTTCAGAAGAATAAAGGGCTCCAGAGATGGAGTCCTGTCCTGAGGGAAGTTATTTCTCTGATGATCCATGTACCCTCTTAGGTAGTTCCCAAACAAAACTCCTAATCCCATCCTATATTCTTTTTTTTTTTTTTTGGCTTAAATAACTCTTTATTGTTATCACCTGGTAAATAGTTAGGTACAATAAAACATAGCGGTTAAGGAGACTTAGTCATCAGACATACCTGGTTTGGAATCGCAATTACTAGCTATGTGACCTTGGACAAATTACTTAACCTCACTGGGCTTGAGATTTCTCATTTGTAAGATGAGAATAATGCTGGAACCCATTGTATTGAGTTACGTTGAGTGTTAAATGAGTTAACTGGACAAAGTGTTTAGCAAAATGCCTGCAAGATAATAAGGGCTCACATGTTAATGGTTGTGGTTATCATTAGGTTTCCTTGACTTCTAGGGCTCTTCCATCTGGCTTTCAAGGGCTTCTTCCTTTTATTGCTAACTGCTCTCTTTATAGCTTTGGAGCTTTTATTTCAGTGCTCCCACCACCTGTAGGTGCTCCCCACTGGTAGCTTTTACTCAGAATCTCTTTTTCAACTCTCTTTTTGTTTACCTGAACCAGTTTATGTGATGAATCACCTCTCTTTTTCCTGCACTAACTAAACTAGTTTTTCATGTTCTGAAAGCCAGCAGCCCTTGAGTCCTCAAATCTTGCAGCTTTCAACACTCCTTGCTGGGCCCTTCCTCTGTCCCAGGCACTCAGCGTTCTATTCCCATATCGCTGAAGGCAAAGTAAATATATGATAATCCCAAATTTACAAATGAATTTTGGAAAAGGGTTGCATATACCGCGGCCAACTGAAGCTTCTTTTGATCACTGCATTTCCATTGCTTGGGCGGCACATTTCAGCCTTTCTTTCACGCATCACTCATTGAGTGTAAAGTTTCAGAGGTCAGTAAGATAGGGTCTCGGCCTGTGAAGAGTTCTCAGCATAGTGAGTTTCCACAAATTACTGATGTAAAACCTGCCCGTGCAAAAAGTATCTAGATAAATGCAGCTGTCATTGTGTGAAAAGCTCTTTTCTAGTCTAACCTTGATGAGGCAACCAGATTTTTATGTCTCACAAGAGAGGGATGGATTTTCAAAGACTGAGAAACACTAGTCCAAGGTGAGAACCTCCTCCTTCACAAATAACATGCTGATATGTCAGGACCCCCGCCCGCCCCACCCCCTTCACTCACTTAGAGCCCAGGCCATCTTCCATTCCTGCAGCATCCTCCGCAGGACCACCAGTTCCCAAGTCACATTCTCCTTCAGTGACTCTGCCTGCTTCTTCAGTCTCCTGGTCTTCGTGGGCATGTCCTCCTCACCCACCTGCAGCAGCAGATCCTTGGCCGGTATGGGCAGAGCTGTCCAGCGCCTGGCTCCTTTCACAGGCCTGCAAGCTGTGCGGGGCAGCAGTATGAGGTATTCTGCCCACTGCCCTAAGCGTGTGTCCCCAGCCAGCATCACATTCCTATTCCTGGCTAGCACTAAGGCAAAACAAAACTGTCAAGAGCCAACTTTCCTGTGATTATGTAGGAAACTGAGTACAAGTCCCATAGGGAGTTATGACAAGTCCTGACTACAAACATGATAAAGCCATGATGATGGAGCAGAGAAATTTGGGGAAGAAAAGTTGAGATACATATAAGCCTTTTTATAAGTTTAATAAATCTTTAGGAATATAAATATGTTTATATGTAACAACGTTTGCTCATAAAATTCAATACTTGATATATTGCCATTTAAAGTAGAATGTAATTGGCCATTAATTCCTAATTTATTGTTTTCTTTTTAATGTTTTTAATTTGGGAGGAGGAATGGTGCTATAAGCTAAGTGTTTACGAGTGCCTTGCTATAGGAATGATTAGTGTCTCAGTTTTAATGAGGCAGCTGAAGCCCTGGGAGGTGACTTGCTAAGACCCAACCCAAGGCTTTGCTACATGCTTTCTTCACTGCTTTATAATCGTAGCCCTCAACAAAGGAGGAGGCTGTGTGAGTTTGGTGGAAGCTGCCCACATCTGCCATCATTAGCACCTCCTCTGCTCTAGTGGCTATTGCCTCTAGAGCCAGGCAGCACTAGAGACAGAGGTTTGGGGCTGGTAGGAAAAAGAATGGTTCACTACTGCTGCTAGTTTCTGCACACCAGTGGGCCCATCTGAACAGTGACACTGCAAAAAAAAGAGTCATGGGGAATGGAGACGTAGTCTCTGGAGGATGGGCACTTTTTTTTTTTTTTGCGGTACGCGGGCCTCTCACTGTTGTGGCCTCTCCCGTTGCAGAGCACAGGCTCCGGACGCGCAGGCTCAGCGGCCATGGCTCACGGGCCCAGCCGCTCCGCAGCATGTGGGATCTTCCCGGACCGGGGCACGAACCCGTGTCCTCTGCATCGGCAGGCGGACTCTCAACCACTGTGCCACCAGGGAAGCCCGAGGATGGGCACTTTTTGTTTCATAAGTTTATTTCTTGGTTAACTCCTTTCCCTCTACCTTACCTAACTTACAGAATGAAGGATGATGTACTCATGAAACAGAAATTTGAAACACAGGTTGATTCTAGGGCCTGAAGCAGGTATGGGCCTGAGAATGGAGTGGGAGGGTAGAGCCAGCCCAAGGAAAAAGGGCAGAGTGCTAGATCAGGGGTTTGATGTACTTCATTTGGAAGCATTAAGGTGAGATCTGTCTTATTAGGAATTACTGGCCCTAAACCACTTGGTTACAACTAAGTTCCATCTCATTTCAGCTGTATGGGCCACAAAGGCTTTTCCTGTTACAATTAGTATTTTATAATTTTATGAGATGATTTTTAGTTAGTAGGAAGGGACTCACCTAGATGCTGGTGGTGTCCCAGCCTATGAAACAGGGACCTTAAAGAACTAACCCTACATCCACCTTTACCCCCATTATCAGCTTCGTGCTTACATGATTCAGGAACTGGCTGGGAAGTCCACCTTTCTGGGGTTTCAGGGAAGACCTTAGATAGCTGCTTGCTGTATCGATTGAGGTTTTCCAGGAAAATTTGGTCTCTCTTTGCACCAATCTGGTGGATGATCTGGACTTTATCTGTGAACAGATAAATAATGAGTCCCTAGAACCCGCCTCCTTCCTCTCTTCCTGGGTTTTTGGTCACCAGGATCAACCAAGTTTCCTTTTGCCCTACTCTAAGCCTCTAGGACTCATGACTACCATGCTCTGGGGGCATCCCTTGAAGGTGACTGTTGCTTGGAAGTATGACCTGGTGGCCTCATAAAAGCCTGGAAGCCAAGTCAGAACCTAACTTACAGGCATTGTCCGCTATGAAAAGCTAGATACTAATGAAGGGTTACCTAATTCATCTCTTATCAGTCATAAATACCTTTGTCTGAATAATTTTGTTAAACATTTTAAGAAGACTTTCAGTTGAAAGCAGTTTCGGAACAAGATGAGGGTAGGGAAGAATAAACAGCTTGGAACGTGCAATCCTAGATTGTGTATCCTGGAAGCCCAGGCATCTAAAGGGTAGCAGGATGGAAGGGGAAGGTAGTGGACATTCATGGGTATTGGGCAAGAAGCACTATATTTCTTGTCTACTTAAAGTGCATTTTTGTTAATATTGTTTTACAAATAAGGTATGTAAGGCTTGGACAGCTTATATAATTTGCTGAAGGTTAGTAGGAAGGGGCTAAGCCAGGATTTAAGCTCAGATCTCCAGAGCCTGTGGTTGTTTTTTCCAACACAGCACCTCATTGGGGGAATTATCTCAGTGAGAGAAGGGAGAACAGAGAAGAGGTAGGTTGTTCCCAAAGCTGAATCTTGCTTACTTTGCAATCCTACCTCCACTACCTCTTTAGTAAACATAAAGGGATAGAGAGAGGGGAAAGAGGAAGAAGAGTTTCCTTCCTATCAGATACCTACCCCCTGTCCCCGGCCTCCACCCCACAAACCCAAAAAAAACCTCATGTGCTAGTAACCAGGAAGTGTCAACATGAACACTTGGTTCATCCAGGGCCTCTCATCCACACCCATGACTGTGTTATCCCCCAGCTACCTTCCACCTCCCTGCTCCATGTCCCCCTAGGCCCCCACTACAGGGCCCAAGCTCCATTACCAAAGTAAATCTCCTGTTCAAAGGTGTTGTCTGTGGAGTAAGCAAACTTTCCAGCTCGGGGATTCACCTGTCGGAAGTGGCTCTGCCTTGGGGGCTGGTAGATGCTCCCCTTTCCATCGATGTCCTCAGCAGTCTTACTGATGCCAGGTGTGATTTCAACTGTCTGCACTTGCGGCAAGTAATTGGGCAATCTTGGAATGAGTGACATGGGGAGAAAAGGGGGGACGGGTAGCTTTAAAACTGGTGCCCTTAGAGGGTGCATGGACTTGGGGAAGGGAACCCACCTCCTACATTACCTCACTTTACCTATTATGTGTGTGGTTGTTTAGTGGACAGACTGTAAGCTCTTTAAAGGATAGGTCCGTGTCGGTTTCATTTACATTGTATTCCCAGCACTTTGCAGAGTGCCTGGAAAGTGGTGGCAATGCAATTTATATTTGTCCAATAGATGAATAAATAAATGTTTCCACTTATCTTTAGTTCACTTTTAGGAATCAGGGATGTTATAGCTCCAGTCTTCCTTAGAGTTATAAATGAAAAGGAAGCAATGTGAGAAACGTGCAGTTATCCTCTTCTCTAAGCTTGTTTAGTTCTCCATCCTGCGCCAGTCAGTTTTCAAGTCAGTTGACACACTGGCTCCTTATTCAGACTGAGGCAGGACCAAACCTCATGAGGTCTCTGCCTTCCTCACTCCCACCATGGATTCGTTTCTAGGAGCACCTGGATAGTACCTGGAACAGCAGAATGGCTCAGTCTGCTGGGAAAGGCTGAGAACCCATTCCTTTAAAGGCAGTGGTTCTCAGCTGGGAGCAGCTTTGTCCCTCAAAGGGACATGCGTCAGTGTCTGGAGACATCTTTGGTTGTCACACCTGGAGAGTGCTACTGGCATGCAGTAGGCTGCTGCTAAACATCCTACAGTGCACAGGACCAGCCCCACAACAAAGAATTATCCAACCTCAGGAGTGCTGAGGTTGCGAAACCTTACTTTGTGGAAATCTTAGCAGGTTGGTGGTGGAAAACACAAGAGGTTAATGTGACAGTGTGTTCTGAAATAAGGAGTGTGAGGCCACCCAGGAGTCCTTGAAGGGGAGCCAGGGATTCTCAAAGGCACGCCCGAGGCCCCAGCCAGTCTACCTATAATAGACAGGAAGCAGCAGCTCTGGCTTGTTTTCCTCCTGGGTGGGCAGAACGACACTTCGATCCTCAAATTCTGCTGTCTCTTCTTCCTCCAGCTGTTTCAAGAGCTCCAGGTCGCTGGAGGAAGTGAGCTCATCCCGGATGTGGCTCCAGTCGTATTGCTGGTGCAAGAAGCTCTGCCACTTACTGGGGGACACCCCAGGCCTCAGAGGACTCTTGTTCTGGATCCATCGGGCAGTGCGCTTGTTAAGCTTTTCCAGCACGACAGCCTGCCATGCTCTGGCCTCCTTCTCAGAAGGGGGAAGCCAGGTTTCCCTCTCCTCCAGGTAGACATCTGGAGAAAGTGACAGATCCAGCACGTCTAGCTCCCTGCTTGGATGAAGACTGAGAGGACCAGATGCTTCCTGGACTGCGCTTGCTGGCTTTGATTTCTTCAGCTTCTTAAGATTGGCAGAGCTTTCCGTCTTCATAGCCTGGGAGGTGACCCTTGTTGAGGGACCTGAAAAATCCAGGAACTTGAAGCTGACGGGCTTCTCAGCTCGGGGCTTCCTGACTTGGGGAGGCTGGATGATGCCGTCTGCATCGTAGAGATGGTCAAAGCTGTTTTGGCTGTAAGGAATGCTGGCCAGCCCTCGCTGCTGCACCACCTCCCGAGAAAAGGTGAGGTTTGCAGCTGCCTGTTTCAAATATTGGTTCTTGAGGTTTGCACAGTGCTGCGGGCTGGAGTGGAAGACTGGAGGCACACTGGAAACGGAGGCGCACTCCTCCTTGTTTCTTGGTTTTAAGTAGGAGAAAATCATGCCCCATCCCAGCCGTGGGGGGAGTGACTGACGGAAATGCTGGGAGAGAAAGGTCTTTCCCTTCTCGGTCTTAGTCATTGTTTCCCAGCAAATGCTTCCTTCCACACTGCCTGATCCAGAGGAGGACCTGGAGGCATGACCAGGCACCTGTTAAGGGGATGGCAAGAACTGGTGAGAGCTCTAGGTCAGTAGAAATTGGTAGCCCATAGCAGTCAGTAAGAAAAGAACTTGGAGAACAGGTAGGGGAGGGGGGAAGCCATGGGAATTAGAAAGACAAAAGAAAGAAATGCTGCAACATTTGAAATGGTCCTTGTTCAGACCTTTGCTTCCAGTTCTCACATTTGTCCCAAAGCTCAGACCCTCATCTCCTTATGAGGGATTACTGCTTTTCAGCAGTATCCCAGGTTTCCAGTTTTTCCCCAAAAGTTGCTTCCTCCCTGTTCAAAGAACTTACAGCGTAAAGTTCAGACAACTCAGCCTGGCATTCAGGGTTCTCCCTGAGTATGACCCCAGTTTATGACCTTGTCCTGACATGTAACCTCTCCTCTCGACTCTCCTAGCTCTTCTCCGAGTGTTCTTCCCTCCACAAGTAGCTCTTCCTTCTGTGCCATGTGAAGCCTTTCTTCCATACTTGACACAAATTCTGTCCATTCTTCCAGGCCCAGCTCAATTCCTGCCTACTCCGTAACTCTTTCTTGACCTATCCAGGCCTCCCTGTCATACACAGATTTACAAATCACTCCTAGTCCATTCCAGTTATTTTAACTTTTAACCCTGTGACACCTCACATCGTTAAATATTTGGCTCCTTAACTGCACCGTAAGGACCACGTCTCCAGTCTGTTGTCCTTCAGAGTCACCCAGTACTTTTCCATATTGTTACATAGTCTTCATTGTTAAAATGTTTTACAGCTACAGAATATTTTATCAAATAGGTAAATCACCTTAGCTCTTAATTATCAGGCAAGTTGTTTCCAGGTTTTAGCTAGCATGGAAAACACTGTAGAGAACAATTGCCCAGAGTTAGTGCTTTTTAAAAATTTTTCCTTCTGAAGCACTTCCTTGGCCTAATAATAATAATTGACAATTATGGGTACTTTGCTAAGGGCTTTACACTGGGGTGATATTATGGTCTTTATTGCCTGTGGGAAGAAGCTGAGGCTCAGAGAGGTAGGTAAATTACTTCAGATCACATAGGCCATAAGTAGCAGAGCCAGGCTTCAAAGTCAGCTGCCAGATTCCACCCCAGAGCACTTAACTTCTGTGCCACACTGGCTTTGGCTCCATACCACTCATTTTGTTGGCCTTGCCATTCCCAGGGGCAGGTGACACTGCCCCCCAACCTCTGCCCCAAGCATGAAGGTGAGACCATTATTCTGTTGTGCTTAGTGCCAACTCCTGCCTTTCCTGCCCTGTGCACAAGGTACCCCTTAGCCTGGATCTGACTCTTCTCTCTCTCTTCCACAACACCCAGCACAGTACCTTCTCTTTTTAGGGCTTGATTTATTCCATTGTCTTCTGTGTATTAAATCTGTCCTCTTGGTGTGTCTTTTTGTTAAGGGTCAGCTTTTACCTAGATGTCACTAGGCCAGAATTAATGACCTAACTCACATTAAGTCACATATGATTAATGTGATGTCCCTCCAGGAATTTTTGCACATAAGGTTAAATTTAGTCGTTCCATCTCTTCACAGTCACAAAGGCAACATGGCCACCGGGCACTGAGTATTTTAAAAGTCAGCCTAAAAAAATTAGGGCAAGGCTAGAGGGTGGTCACAAGGTGCTGTTTTTCTTTAAACAGTGTCTACTCTCACTGGTTGAAAATGAACTGCGAGATGAACACAATATTAGTGTTCTCCTGCCTTGTGTATTGCCTAATAGAACATCTTATTCTTAACATATCAGTGTGTCAGTATCTTGCTCCTAAGTCAGGGGGCATTTTGAGCCTAAACACTTGAAAAACAGAATGAGGACTGGTTTCACCCTAAGATGACTACCTATATGGAATGATTTGGGATGTCCCCAGATATATGCCCTTTAGCCTGTGACATACAGAATCTTTGGTTACAATGCTATCATCACAGAAAGAATACCATGTTATCATTATCAGTTATTATAAATTCTCAAGGAATAGTTATCATCATCTAAGATAATGGCTTGTTGAAAAAGGATGAACACATGATAGATATGTTTTTGTAAAGGAATTGGGACAGGACAAAATGTTCTAAGGTTTGGTCAAAAGAGGTCTGTCCTGGACGGACTTAGAGTCAGAAGACAAGTGTCAGGCCAGGTTCTGCACTTCCCAGCCATGTTTAAACGATTTAATATCCCTGGTTTGCCTTAGTTTGCCAATCTGAAAATAGAGTCTGATACCTGTTCTAATTTAGTGTTGATATGAAGCTCAAAATTAGGGAACATGTATGAAAGTTCTCTGCAAGCTGCAAAGTATTACATAACTGTGAGGAATTGTTATTGATTTAGAGCCTGGAGTATTGTCCTTGGAAGGCAAGTCTCTGGGGCCCCACAGGTAGATGCACTGGGCACTTAGGGAAAAGTTTAGGAATACTGGGGCCCTAGGCAATTAAGAGAGGGAAGAAAAGACCTACAAACAGAGTTTGGAAGCTCCATATTATCCAAACTTAAGTATTACTTGGACTAACATCGAGGCAGGGTTCCCTCCCAACAAATAGCCCTTAAGAACCAAAAGCAGAGTGGCAGGTTCCGCGTGCTTTTGTGCACTGACAGCATAAGAAATTGAATAAATTGCATCCTACAGTTATTCAAAGCTGGCATAACTGCAGATCAGGCCCTGTAATCTGGTAAGCAGCAACCACCAGATTATCTCTTGCATTTCTAGGAACTTGGCTAGACAGGCAGGAGTGGGGCTCGAAGGTTTATGCCACATGTGTCCAGTTAACACCTGATATAAAAATCCAGACTCAAAATGGATGCTATCTCAGAGGTTCCAAATTTAGTTCCACTCTTCTGTTCACTTCCCAGTCCCCGACCCTCACCCCCTGGTCTGTTGCCTTTATTCTGCAGAAATAGTTGAAGTGGGCTAAATAATGCATGCTGAAAGGAGAAATATCTTGTTTCTTTCCTTCTGTTACTAAAGCAGTGGAAACTGCCACAGAAGGAAAGGCTATAAACCTTAGCACAGTATCTTGAGAGGTTGTTTTTTTTTTTTTAATTTATTTATTTAATTTATTTGGGCTGCGCCGGGTCTTAGTTGCACCACGCAGGGTCTTCGTCACAGCCTGTGGGATCTTCTTAGTTGCAGCACTCGGGGTTTTAGTTGCGGCACATGGACTTCTTAGTTGCGGCATGCGGGATCTAGTTCCCTGACCAGGGATGGAACCCGGGCCCCCTGCATTGGGAGTGTGGAGTCTTATCCACTGGACCACCAGGGAAGTCCCATCTTCTGAGCGTTTTAGACAAGTAATACACTCTGATCTACATCCACAGATTCTGAAGTTCTGAGGAAGGGCCCAAGAGGGGACAGTCAGCTTCTGTGACAGTGCTTGTTAGATACAGTTAAAGGACCTTCTGCATCAAGGTCACCTGAGGAGTTTGTTAAAATGCATATTCTTGTGTCCCACACTCTAGAATATTGATTCAGTGGGCTGCAATTGAAGCTTAGAAGATCTGCATTTTAACAAGCTCTCAGAGGTTTTTATACACATTAAATTTAGAGAAACCATAGCTCCAAAATGTATCTGTCAGATTTGTGAAGGAAGTTTGGTTAGTGGGGAGAGTGGGATCAGGGAACACAGCCTTTTAACCTGGCTTATTTCAAATACCCTCTCTCTGCTGCCTTTTTTTTTTAAGTTAAGTATTTTTAAAATTAATTAATTTATTTTTTGGCTGTGTTGGGTCTTCGTTGCTGCCCATGGGCTTTCTCTAGTTGCGGCGAGCAGGGGCTACTCTTCGTTGCGGTGTACAGGCTTCTCATTGCGGTGGCTTCTCTTGTTGCGGAGCATGAGCTCTAGGTGCGCAGTCTTCAGTAGCTGTGGCATGTGGGCTTCAGTAGTTGTAGTGCGCAGGCTCAGTATTTGTGACTCATGGGCTCTAGAGCGCAGGCTCAGAGCCTACTTCAGTAGTTGTGGTGCGTGGGCTTAGTTGCTCTGCGGCATGTGGGATCCTCCCAGACCAGGGCTCGAACCCGTGTGCCCTGCATTGGCAGGTGGATTCTTAACCAGTGCGCCACCAGGGAGGTCCCTGCTCCTCTTTCTTTTTTTTTTTTTTTAACATCTTTATTGGGGTATAATTGCTTTACAATGGTGTGTTAGTTTCTGCTTTATAACAAAGTGAATCAGTTATACATATACATATGTTCCCGTATGTCTTCCGTCTTGCGTCTCCCTCCCTCCCACCCTCCCTATCCCACCCCTCCAGGCTGTCACAAAGCACCGAGCCAATATCCCTGTGCCATGCGGCTGCTTCCCACTAGCTATCTACCTTACGTTTGTTAGTGTGTATATGTCCATTACTCTCTCTCGCCCTGTCACAGCTCACCCTTCCCCCTCCCCATATCCTCAAGTCTGTTCTCCAGTAGGTCTGCGTCTTTATTCCTGTCTTACCCCTAGGTTCTTCATGACATTTTTTTTCTTAAATTTCATATATATGTGTTAGCATACGGTATTTGTCTTTGTCTTTCTGACTTACTTCACTCTGTATGACAGACTCTACGTCTATCCACCTCATTACAAATAGCTCAATTTCGTTTCTTTTTATGGCTGAGTAATATTCCATTGTATATATGTGCCACATCTTCTTTAACCATTCCCTGCTGCCTCTTTCTTAACAGAAAGTTCCCTTCATTTTTTTCCCCCTCTACTTTCTTCTTTCTTTCTTTCTTTTTTTTTTTTTGGCATGCCGAGTGGCTTGGGGGATTTTAGTTCCCCTACCAGGGACTGAACCTGGGCCAGAGCAGTGAAAGTCCTAACCACTGGACTGCCAGGGAATTCCCTCCCCTCTACTTTCTAATTCCCATTCTTTGCCATGCACTCATACAGGTACACTGCTGTCTCATGAGATTACTCTGGAAATGCTGCCATAAAGATAATCTGTTAAAACTCTTTTATATTAGGTTTCAAAACCAAGGTCTGGAGAGCAGACGTGACTAAGATCACAGCACTGCTTAGTACCTGAAGCAACACACTGATACTTTGACACTTAATCCAAAATATTTTCAACTACTTCTGTCTGTCTCTTATCATTCATCTGATGCTAATAAGCTCCTTTCACATACTGGTGAAGCAGCAGTGTTTTGAAATTACCTTCAAAGTGGCTTCCCACACACAGTCTTCAAAGGGAAGCAAGTTTCTTCCATCTTAAACCTTCCTTAGTTTTAGGTTCCAAAGCTGCTTATATTGGTTACTAGGCAACCACCTCTTTAGAATTCCATGAGTCTACTCAGAGAAACTATGGGTTCAATCAGGGGTATCTTCAGCTATTTATTAAATTTCCTTCTTTGTAAATTGAACTTTGGGAAGTTGCATTGTATTCACTGATTGGTGGCAAAATGGATTTCTTGGTCATCCTTTGAAAAATAAACCTCTAGGTCTATGCAGCTCAATGTCCACCCCCCCGCCCCACCATTCGTTCATAAGTCCTACTGAGAAAGAGACAGAGCAAGGGAACACATGAACACCCAGCTCTGGCATGCTTCAGACCACCAGGTTGACAGAACAAACGGTAAAGCAGAATGAGTGTCTTTGGGACCTTTCCCATTCCCCTTTCGTCTCTGCCCCTGCTTAATCTCCTTCCTTCACACAGTTCAGTTCCATCTCCCCTGCTTCCCAAATTCTGGCTAGGTTTTCAGCCAATAACACTATTTTTTTTACAAGGGGACTCTTCAGGTCCTATATTTTTAATAATAAAATTCCAGGCCTACAGAATACTGGTCTTCAGGCTTCCCCTTGTGAAGAGAACTAATTTGTCCTGACAGTAAAGAAGATCTCTGGCCATAATGTTCTGTCTGTCTCGTTGATCTGGGGCTGTGCTATTCAGGTGGTTACCATCTCTTGCTGACCAACCTGAACACTAACTTTAGTACCAGGGCTCAGTTTGTGCTCAGACTCTGGGTCCCTCACAAAAGAGTGAAAGGACATGTTCTCTGAGATGAAATGAATGAAAGAATTAAGAAATTAAATATTAAAACACTGGTTAAGGGCTTCCCTGGTGGCGCAGTGGTTGGGAGTCCGCCTGCCGATGCAGGGGACGCGGGTTCGTGCCCCGGTACGGGAGGATCCCACATGCCGCGGAGCAGCTGGGCCCGTGGGCCATGGCCGCTGAGCCTGCACGTCTGGAGCCTGTGCTCCGCAACGGGAGAGGCCACAGCAGCGAGAGGCCCACGTAACGCAAAAAAACAAAAACAAAAACACTGGTTAAGGTTCCTCAAGAAATTAAAATTAACATGTGATCCAGCAATTCCATTTCTGGGTATATACCCAAAGAACTGAAAGCAGAGGCTCATACAGATGTTTGTACGCCCATGCTCATAGCATATTCACAACAGCCAAAAGGTGGAAGCAACCTAAATGTCCATCGATGGATGAATGGATAAACAGAATGTGGTATATACATACAATAGAATATTATTCAGCTTTAAAAAGGAATAAAATGCCGGTACATGCTACATATATGGGTGAACCTGGAAGATATTATGCAAAGTGAAATAAGCCAGACGCAAAAGGACAAATACTGTATGATTCCACTGATCTAAGGTACTTAGAATAGTCAAATAATAGCTACAGAAAGTGGAATAATGATGTCCAAGGGGCTGTGGTAGAGAGGGAGGAATGAGGAGTTGTTTAATAGGTACAGAATTTCAGTTTGGGTGATGAAAAAGGAGATAGGGTTAAAGGTTGCACAACAATGTGAATGTACTTAAGTAACTATGCATTTTAAAATGGTAAATTTTATCTTTGTATATTACCACAGTTTAAAAAAAACAACCCTGTTTAATTATAAAAGCCATGTGTTTTTTGGTGATAGAAATTCTGCACAAAGAAGAAAATTAAAACTACTCATGATACCCCAAAGCCTAAGAGACAACAGTTTAGGGTAGCTTTCTACTAGTCTTTTTTTTTTTAATGTTTATATATATATATATATATAAAGTTCTACAAACTGTTCTCTACCTGCTTTCAATGTCATGAAAATTTCCTCATCATATTCTGCTATATCATTTTTAATGGCTACATCTCTTCTGTTGTATTACTGCATTACAATCAAATTGACTAAACCAAATTTATCTTGCTAGTTTCTTTTTCCTCTGTTAAAACAACGATATGGTAAACATTATTATAGCCAAATATTTACACACATTTATGAATGTTTATTTAGGCAAAGTTTCTAGAGTGGAATTGTGAGTCAAAGAGAATGCATCTTTTAAATATTTTTAACCAGGTTGCTCTGAAAAGCTCATACCAGTGTGTACATCCACCAACAGTATATGAATGTCTGTTTCCCAAATCTTCTCAACTAGGACATCATCATGTGAGAAACAAAGCATAATGGTTCAGAGCACAGGCTCTGGAATTGGATTGCAAAGGTATAAATCCCAGCATTTCCACTTTCTAGCTGTGTGATCTTCAGCAAATCAATTCACCTCTCTGGGCCTTAATTTTCTCATAAGGTTCTTGTAAGGATTAAGAGTTAGCTATTATTATTTACCGTCTTTAGTTTGAGTCTCGTGCACAAAATACACTGTGAAGTATCCCACAGAACCAGTACAAAAGTAATTAGAGCTAAAGGGAGTTGCATGATTAATGACCAGCAGGACAGGAGAACATTTGAAACTAGGTAAAAAGTCTTGTCTGGGAAGCTCATGGGGGTGGCCTTATTAGGAGCAGAGGCAAACACAGGTTTTGTGGGTTTGAAGCTTATACAATTTGCAGGTTTCTCTAATAGAAAGGATATGAATTCATGAATGTAAAATCAAGTACAAGGCCTTGGAAGGGGCCTGCAGTTAAGTTTGATGAAAAATTCACCACTGGATGGAACCCATAGCTTATGAAATAGTGGGAAAAGGTGAGCAGTCCAGGGCGAGAGGGAGATAACGTTTGCCTAAATGGAGCAATATAAGAGTCCAGATAACAAAATAACAACTATTACCTCATTTGGCTGTTTTTACACCCATAAGGAATGAAAGTGAGGTCACACAGCTAGTAAGACGCCAGGCCCCTTAGTTGTGGAATGGTGTGGAAAAATAATCATAATAGACAAATAACATACAAGCAAAACACCATGGTGCACATTTTATTTTTATTTTCTTTTTTTTTTTTGGCCGTGCCGCACAGCATGGAGAACTTCCCCTAACAGGGATCGAACTCATGCTCCCTGTATTGGAAGGGCAGTGTCTTAGCCACTGGACCGCCAGGGAGGTCTTTTTTTTTTTTTTTTTTTTATGGTGCACATTTTAAAAGAAAAGACATGATTATTAGCTGGTGTGAATTACTCAACAAAGTGACAAAACTCAATTCCAGTCCACTCCTCTGGCAATTAATGTTACCGAACATAAGTCCATGTGCCTGACGCACAGTGAGGCCAAACAATACCAAAACGTTGGAGTTTGGAACAGAGAAAGGTTTATTGCAGGGCCATGCAAAGAGATTGGTGGCTCATGCCTTAAAAACCCCAAACTCCCCTAAAGCTTTCAGCAAAGACCTTTTATAGGAAAGGTGGAGGGGGCGTGGTTAGTTGCAAACTTCTTGATGTTAGATCCTTTTTTAAAAAAAAAAAATTATGTATTTATTTAGTCAGCACCAGGTCCTAGTTGCAGCATGCTTGCAGGATCTAGTTCCCCGACCCCCTGCATTGGGAGCAGGGAGTCTTACCCACTGGACCACCAGGGATGTCCCAGATCCTTTGTTCTTGAGGTCAGGTTAGGTCAAGGTCAGGTAACGATGTTCTCATAAATCTCCACCAAACAAATGTTATTCTCTGTTCCGGCCTGAAAGGGCAAGGTCCCAAGGCACAACTTTCACCCTCAGGGCCGGGTCCCCAGACCCTGACCAGCCGTCATCACTGAGGGAGCAAGGCGTCCAGAACCCAACTGGCCCTCAGGCTCCTCAGGCCGCCCAAAAGGCGGAGGTCAGGTCCCACAGACTGCGACACAGGCAGACTACCGCTGCCATTAGGTCGCAGAGACGGGCGTGGGGGAGAGCTTCACCACTGCCTCAAGGCCTGGGCCCCGCCAGTGGGCATTCTTGGCAAGGGCTCTGAAGCCCTACAGGACACAGCCCCCAGCCTGTCCTGGGGCTCCCCAGCGCACCTGCTGGCAGGAGGCTGCGGAGGGCCTGGAGGGCCCCAGGGAGAAGGCCGTGGTCTGATCCACCTCTTACCTCACTCTCCTCTGGAGGACCACCGCCGGTCGGACAGTTGGCGGAGAAGGACCGCTAATCGCCTTTCTAACCTTCCCACTTTGGGGTTCTCACGGTAACCGGTCACCCAGAGTAACTGCGTGCAGCAAATGCTGCGCGCCAAGGGCTGCTCGCTGCCCCGCTCCACCACAGGATCCCGGGCAGGCTCAGGGGCTCGGTACCGCCGAGGGGCCGGCGCTGCCTCAGCTGCCGTCTGCCTTAGCAGCTGGGCTGGGGGCGGGGCCAGAGACCGGGGTCGCCCCGGTCGGCCCGGGGCCCACGTCGGAGCCAGTCGGGCGGATGGCTGCAGGAGGCAGCGGCGGCCGCACTCTCCTACATCATAGAGGCCCGGGGTCCGGCCGGCGCGCCCTGCCCTATTACATTAATTTTGGAGACTGGACACTTTGTTAAGTGCCAGGTTCCTTCAGGGGCAGCCCGGTCCAGCCCACGCTGCACGAGCCAAAGAACTTCTGAGAGGCAAAACTAGGAAAATTCTTCCCAACATAAAGTTCCTGTGTGTCTGCTTTCGCTCTTGCTTTTTAAAGGTCGGCCACTGATCGGCAGGACTTCGCGGCCCTCCAAAGAGTTATAGCAGGCTGCTCGGCCCCATGAGGCCTTAGGCTGCAGGTAGGCAGCCTGCCGCTAGAGGGACTCTAGTTTCTAACCTTCTTCACAGCCCTCTGAAGTTGACCTGAGATCTGAAAAAGGCGCAAAATGGTGGTCTCATTTCCGGCTCTCCTGCGACCCTTCCGACTCTGTCGATGGGACCCGACACCCTGGGCGCGGTTGGCAGGGCCTACAAAGCTCAGGACCGGTGACCCAAACTCTTGGGCCCCTGCCAGGATGGCGGTGACAGTGACGCTGGAGCCCGCGGGCCGCTGCCGCTGGGACGAGCCGGTGAGCATCGCCGTGCGCGGCCTGGCCCCGGGACAGGCGGTCACGCTGCGCGCGTCCCTGCGCGACGAGAAGGACGAGCTCTTCCGAGCCCACGCGCGCTACTGCGCCGACGCCCACGGCCAGCTGGACCTCGAGCGCGCGCCCGCGCTGGGCGGCAGCTTCACGGGCCTCGAGCCCATGGGGCTCCTCTGGGCTTTAGAGCCCGAGAAGCCCTTGCTGCGGCTGGTGAAGCGGGACGTGCAGACGCCCTTCGCCGTGGAGCTGGAGGTGCTCCATGGCCACGACCCGGAGGCCGGAGGGCTCCTGGGCCGCGCGGTGCACGAGCGCGACTTCCTGGCGCCGGGGGTGCGGCGCGAGCCCGTGCGCTCGGGCCGGGTGCGCGCCACGCTCTTCTTGCCGCCGGGTAAGCCCCCTGCTTCCCTAACTGTTTATCTTGTCTGTGGGAGAGAAAGGTAGTAAGTAGGTAGCTCCCAACATTCCGAAGGTCTGTGGGGCCTGAAAATTTCGAGTAGACAAGAATGGAACGTAAGGCTGGCTGGGGAGGTGGCTCTGCTGCTCCAAGACAGAGGTCAGAACGAAGACATCGCGAGGAAAGGGTAAAGACAGTTGTAATTAAAAAAAAAAAAAGTATAAGGAGTTTGCAGTTTTTAAAGTTTTCTTTCTAAAGTTTCTCAGTTTTACAACTTTGCTTCTAACTCCCAGAGTATATTAAGATTTAAGAAAATTACCATGAAGGAAGAAGGCCTCTTGCTATCCACTGGAAATCTTCTGAATTATTGGTTAATTTTACCATTACATAAAAAGCAACAGGCCAATGAAAAAGTTAAAAGATGCTTGTCCTGATTAGGATCAGGGAAATGCAAAGTAAAACTAAACACTACACTCAACACCCTCAAAATTTAGAAGTCTAACATTACCAGTTTTTGACCAGTATGTGGAGGAAAAGGAACTCCCATACACTGCTAAAAGGAACCCAGAATCTGCCTGCCAATTCAGGGGACACGGGTTCAAGCCCTGGTCCGGGAAGATCCCACATGCCGCAGAGCAACTAACCCAGTGCACCACAACTACTGAGCCTGCGCTCCACAACAAGAGAAGCCACCACATTGAGAAGCCCACTGCAAAGAGTAGCCCCTGCTCACCGCAACTAGAGAAAGCCTGCCAGCAGCAACAAAGACCCAACGCAGCCAAAAATAAATAAAATAAATAATTGTTTTTAAAAAAGGAACACAATTATTCATCTACTCTGGAAAAA
The DNA here is from genome assembly GCF_964374135.1 of Grampus griseus. Classification (NCBI taxonomy): domain Eukaryota; kingdom Metazoa; phylum Chordata; class Mammalia; order Artiodactyla; family Delphinidae; genus Grampus; species Grampus griseus. The sequence continues at coordinate 28,893,187 of NC_139018.1, read as the reverse complement.
ATTGCTTTTACTTAGAAAGTTGACTGTCATTCTACTCCTCGTGCACCAATAGGTATTTATGTTTGTAAGAGCAAAAACAACTGGAAACAGCCTAAATGTCCATCAGCAATAAAACTGATGAATAAATTGAGGTATATTTATAGCACAAAAGTGATTGAAATATAGTCACAAGAATCAAGGGACTTCCCTGATGGTCCAGTGGTTAAGAATCCACCTTCCAATGCAGGGGACACGGGTTCGATCCCTGGTGAGGGAACTAAGATCCCACATGCCGCAGGGCAACTAAGCCCACGTGCCACAGCAACTAAGACCCCACACAGCCCAAAATAAATATTTTTTAAAAACCAAGAATCAAAATGGATGAACCTCAAAAACAGTGTTGATGGAAACATCAAGTCCCCAAAGAACACATTCAGTATCATTACATTCAGATAAAATTCAAAAATTAGGCAAAATAAACAAAATGCCATTTAAGGAATACTTACAAGTAGTAAGACTGTAAAGAAAATCAAGAGATTGATAAAATTCAGAATAGTGGAAAGTGAGGGAAGGGGAACAGGTACTGACAGGGCTTTGATGGTTAGTACTGAATTATTAAAGTTCTGAGTATAAAGTACTTGCCTTATAAATTGTCCTTAAAATTTGCACATTAAATACAAACTTTTAATGTAAATAGTGAAAATGTGACATAACTAGACTTATACACAGTAGGTAGCTTTTTTTTTTTTTTTTTGCAGTACGCGGGCCTCTCACTGTTGTGGCCTCTCCCGTTGCGGAGCACAGGCTCCAGACGCGCAGGCTCAGCGGCCATGGCTCTCGGGCCCAGCCGCTCCGCGGCATGTGGGATCCTCCTGGACCGGGGCACGAACCCATGTCCCCTGCATCGGCAGGCGGACTCTCAACCACCGTGCCACCAGGGAAGCCCATAGGTAGCTGTCTGAGTCTAGCATAATGTATTTGAGATTCATTCCTGTTGCTCCATATATTGGTAGTTCCTTCTTCTTGTGTCTTAGAAGTTTCCCATTAGATGGATGTGGCACAGTTTGTTTATTCTTTCGCCAGTTGGAGGACATTTGGGTTTCAAGTCTTTGGAGATTAAGAATAAAGTCACTGGAAACGCTTGCATCCAAGTTTTTGTGTGAACACAAGTTTTCATTTTTCTTGGGTAAATACCAGGGAGTGAGATTGCTGGGTCATAACCTAAGTGTATGTTTAACTTTATAAGAAATTGCAAGCTGTTTTCCAAAGTGATTGTATCATTTTGCACCCCCACTGTTGCCCTTAAATATAAAAGTTAGTTACTTGACTAACAAAAATGGGTTAATTTGGGAACAGCAGAGAATTGCAAATTGGAACAAGCAAGCTACGGCTAAAACCATAGGCAAGTGCAACAAAGCAAGGAGAAGAACGCTATTTTATAGAGAAAAAGGAGGAAGCTGGGAGGGGTTGTTTTGAACAAAAGTCCATCAGAGAAAAGAGAGTTTGGGATAATGGTGATTTTTTACTGTTGAGTTGTTGGGGTAGTCAGTTTCTTGGAGGGGAGGCCATTTACATCTTTTGCTGTTGGGGCCTGTAGTTGATGATTCTTTCCTGTTGATGTAATTGACAATTCTTCCTATAACTGACATGGAGTGGTACTGCGGGAAAGCTCCCCAATTCTGTCCTCCTTACGCCATTGTAGTGAGGTTTCCCTTTATTAGTTTTCACATTTCTCCCTTTTAATCACGATCTTTCTCCAAAACCATCGATGATCAAGAGTCAGTGGAGTGGCTTTTTGTCCTTCTGTGTCAGGAAGGACCTTTCCTGGGTGTCATGTCCCTTGTTAGAGGGAAACTGCACAGAGTGGAAACCTATTGAGGTCACATTTGAGTAACAAGGAGGGGTAGGAGGGAGAACTTTCAGGAACTTTCCATCTATAGTCCATATTTCTCAAGACCCTAAGAACTAGAGATCATCTCTTTTGGTATATATCATTTTTACAGAGGTTTGACAGGAAACAAGTATAGAATCAAAAGTAACATGACAATTCCAAATTGTATGATGATTCTAAACCAGGATCCTAGGCCTGAAGATAGCCAACTGAACAAATATTTATTGGCACTTACTCTGATTTCGGGGAGAAAAGTTCTCCCTACTGAGGTGAACCCAGAGCCATGGATGCCTCCTGGAAGTCCCCGTTTAAAGCAGCCAGGAGAGCAAAACAGACTAGCAAATACAACAAGGGCATCGTCAATCTAAAACAGTTAACCAAGTGCATTCAGGAAGGTACAGTGCAGGCATAAACATGAGGCAACAGCTAATGAACTCTTCATGAAGATAGCAAAACTTCAAAGACATTTTAAAACAGTATTCTTACCTTAAAAGAACTGTTTGTAACCAAATGTGTTATTACTGGCATAGCATGTGAGGTTGCAAGTTCAGTTACCCTGAATCTGGATAAGAATCCAGAGTCAGTTAACAGTCCAGATGAAAAGACGAATGTGAATCCTGAACTTTCTAACAGTACTGGCCCTGACGTCTTAGCAAAGCTGTCTGGTCAGATGTCGTGCGCTTCAATTCTAGGAAATCTTTACGTTCAGGTCATCCTATGATGTGAGGTCCAGTGAGGGTTTGGTGCTTTTTTTCAGATGTGTCATGTAAGTGAAGAGTCTGTTCCCTGGAGTTTGGCAGCACAAGGGTTGTTTAGCAGTAATTGAAAGTAATTGAAAGGGGCCTTCCCAGTGGGGTCAAAAAAAGTCTTTCTGGAGGTGTCTTTTTCAAGAGGAAATCTCCAGGATACAAGGTATGATGCTTAAGGTCTTCATCTCCTGGGATTGCTCTGTGACAAGATTGCTCTGCCAAAGCATGATTATTTTTAATGGAAGCAACTAGGTCTTTACAGTATGAAATATACCTCCTTTTATCAGCTGTGAATCAAAAGAGGCAGGGGCCAGGTGCATTAGATGTCTTGTGACTATCGCAAAGGGTGAGAGCTTATGAGTTCCAGAGGGGGTGGATCTGAGATTTAGAAGGACCAACGGCAATGCTTTTGGCCAAGGTATTTGGAGGGTTTGTATGAATTTTGCCAATTTAGTCTTTTTTTAAAAAAAAAATATTTATTTATTGGCTGCGTTGGATCTTAGTTGCAGCACTTGGGATCTTTGTTGCGGCATGCAGACTTCTTAGTTGCAGCATGTGGACTGTTAGCTGCGGCATGCATTCAGGATCTAGTTCCCTGACCAGGGATTGAATCCCGGCCCCCTGCATTGGGAACACAGAGTCTTACCCACTGGGCCACCAGGGAAGTCCTGCCAATTGAGTCTTTGTTGTTGTTGTTGTTGTTTTGGCTGCACTGGGTGTTCATTGCAGGCTCTAGAGCACAGGCTCAGTAGTTGTGGTGCACGGGCTTAAGTCGCTCTGCAGCATGTGGGATCTTCCTGGACCAGGGCTTGAACCCATGTCCCCTGCATTGGCAGGTAGATTCTTAACCACTGCGCCACCAGGGAAGTCCCTTTAAATTATTTTTAACCATAAAAATAGTACATGTTCTTTGTAAAAATCTGTGGGGCTTTGAGGCCCCAGGTATAGCAGGGAATGTGGGTTTAGCCTATGCCACAGTCTGGATCTTTGAAGACCAGAGCCATTCAGCATTTCTGATTGTCAACAGAAAACTTTGACATCACCAAATAGGTAAAAATGGCTTTTGACGCCACTGCAAAGAGTTTCAAGTATAGTTTAGTTTTGTGTTTTGTTTCCTCCCAAGGACCTGCACCCTTTCCTGGGATTGTGGACATTTCTGGAACTGGACGTGGCCTTCCGGAATATCGAGCTAGTCTGCTGGCTGGGAAGGGTTTTGCTGTGATGGCTCTGGCTTATTATAACTATGAAGACCTCCCCAAGAGCATAGAGAACCTCCACCTGGAGTACTTTGAAGAAGCTATGAACTACCTGCTTAATCACCCTAAGGTTGGAACTTCCTCTAATTTTTATGTTCTGCCTATTAGTTCTCCTTCTCTTAAATGCTCTTGGTTTTCACAGAACTTGACAAATTCATGACAGCCCTTTCCTGCCCCCAACACACACTACCTTTCATAGTCGCTTTTCCCAGACAGTTTCCATGCAATTAGATGTAGCCGTAATAGATTTCCTGCTAGTAAAGATGTCCTAGTTGGAATTATGGAATTTTAAATTCCAGTATTTTATACTATTTCATTACAAGCCCAAACACATTGAGAACCCTGGGTTTGACACAGGAAGTAGAGGAAAAGGGGAACGAGATCAGTGTCTCTAGTTTAAATGTTTGTGTTTAATAAACCTCTCCTCCATGTGCCCCTCTGAGAGCAGAGGATTCAGTTTTAAAGAACCTGGTGACAAAGAACCTAGGTAGTACGGAGCGTTTGGAGGGCTCAGGATATCAGAGGATTAGAAGATAGACCTTGCTTATTTTATAATTCAGTCAGAGCTCAAGGCGGATGGAAGTGCTGGAGCTCTTAGAAAATGTGATGGGGTGTAGTGGAACCGGCACAATATGTTTGATAGAGAAAAGTTAAATTTGAGGTTTGATTTTGCCACTTAACTAGCTTCATGACCTTGGGGCCTCTGTTTCTTCCTCTCAAAAGTTGGGATGACAGTAATATCCCATTCCGAGTATCTTTATGAGAAATAAGTGGCTGAAAACAGTTAAGAGTGCTCTTGTAGAAACCATAACAACAACAACAACAACAAAAAGTGCTGTTGAGAGGTCAATAAAAAGGCATTTGTAACAGAAGAGTTTGGTAATTGACAAGAAGAGTCCTTATGGAATAGGGCATACCCAAATTACCCTGGAGGGGATTGAGTAGAAAATGAAGAAAGAAAATAACTACAAAATTTCCCACAAGTTTTGCTGTGAAAGGGAGTAGAAAACTGGGGCAGAGTGGATTTAAGCTCAAAGGATTGTTATTAAAATGTAAGAGGTACTAGAGCCTGGGGTACACTGACGGGGATGAGCCAGTAGAGAGGAAAGTTATGAAGGAGAGAAGGAGGAAGTAATTGCAGGAGCAAAGTCCCTGAGGATGAGAATAGATGGGATCCCAAGCACAAGCAGAGGGTGGCCTTGAATTAGAGATACCTTGGAAACAGGAAGGAAGGAGGAGAGCTTGATTCATGTAGAACTATGTAGACTTGGAAGGGAAAATTAAGGACAAGTTCCTACCTGATAGCTTCTATTTTTAGTGAAGGGGAATAGGGGTTAAAGGGGCTTACAGAGGTAGGAGACAAGGTGGAATGGCCTTTTGGAGAAGTGGAAAGCAAACATCAGGGAAGCAGGATTGAGGGGCAATATGGACGCTTATTTGAAATTTGTGTTCATGACATGAAAGTAAGATCTGTCCGCACAAGCATATATATATATTTTAAATTAATTAATTTATTTTTGGCTGCGTTGGGTCTTTGTTGCTGCGTGCAGGCTTTCTCTAGTTGTGGCAAGTGGGGCTACTCCGTTGCGGTGCGCAGGCTTCTCATTGCGGTGGCTTCTCTTGTTGAGGTGCATGGGCTCTAGGCACACAGGCTCAGTAGTTGTGGCTCGCGGGCTCTAGAGAACAGGTTCAGTAGTTGTGGCGCACGGGCTTAGCTGCTCTACGGCATGTGGGATCTTCCTGGACCAGGGCTCGAACCCGTGCCCCCTGCATTGGCAGGTGAATTCTTAACCACTACACCACCAGGGAAGCCCAACAAGCATGCATTTTTTCCTCCAGCAGTGTTCATTTGCACAAATGCAGGCCAGGAGGAAGTGAATAACAGGTGCTAACTGAGGTGAGCACTTTTCTAGGCGAGTAGGACCAAAGGGAGAGCGGTATTAAGGGAGTTAGGAGTGTTTGCAGGGGAGCGATAATAACGATGAAGCTTGAAATCTAAGCTTGAAATCTAAGCCGGATGAGGTGAGAAGTGAGAAAATGAGAGGTACTGATAGGGAAAAAATGGTAGTCAGGGTCTCAAAGAGGTGGGAGTGGGCAGTACTAGAATTGCTAAACTGGAGGTAAATAAGTTGGTGATTAGACAGTAGAATGCTCGAAGCTGATGTTTTGGAGATGATGTACTTATTGATGACTTGACTTAGGTTATGACAATGGGAGTGTGTGTCTGAGGTCGGGGAGAGAAAAAGATAATGGGAGGTTTGGAGGTCAAGGAACTGAGAGGCCAAAGTATTTAGTTGTCGTCCACATGGTTGAAGACACCAGGAATGGTGATGGAGAAATTGTGGAAAGCAAGGTAGAGAGGAAGGCTAAGTCAGTATCCCAAGGCTGCAAACCCTGATAAGTGGGAGAGCCCAGATCCACGCTCAGTTCTAACCGACTCTCAAGTCCAGGCGCTACTCGCCACACTGCACTGTTCACGGACTCATTCTCCTTTTCCCTTTGGCCTTTTCTCAGGTAAAGGGCCCAGGGGTAGGGCTGCTTGGGATTTCCAAAGGAGGCGAACTCTGCCTCTCCATGGCCTCGTTCCTGAAGGGCATCACCGCGGCTGTCATAATCAATGGCTCTGTGGCCAGTGTCGGCGGAACCTTACACTACAAGGGAGAGACACTGCCGCCTGTGGGTGTCAGCCGAAGTCGATTCAAGGTGACCACAGATGGCCTAACAGACATTTTGGATGTCCTGAACAGCCCTCTGGAAGGACCTGATCAGAAGAGCTTCATTCCTGTGGAAAGGGCTGAGTGTGCCTTCCTGTTCCTTGTGGGTCAGGATGACCACAACTGGAAGAGTGAATTCTATGCTAATGAGGCCTCTAAACGCTTGCAGGCCCATAGTAAGGCGAAGCCCCAGATCATCTGTTACCCAGGGGCGGGACACTACATTGAGCCTCCTTACTTCCCCATGTGCCGGGCTTCCCTGCACACCTTGGTGGGCAGTCCTGTCATCTGGGGAGGGGAGCCCAGGGCTCATGCCAGGGCCCAGGTGGATGCTTGGCAGCAGCTCCAGACTTTCTTCCACAAACACTTGGGTGGGGAAAAGGGGCCAATCCCAGGAATGCTGTAATCGTTTATCCCGGGGACAGCTGCCACAATTAGTGTATATGTGTAGGTTTTTTCTTTTTGATAATTACTTCAGTGTTAAAGTGAATGTACCAAGAAATTTTCAAGATATTTCTAAATTACATACTTTTTCAGTTGTTTGGGAGGAGAGTGATTCTACAGAAAACACAACAGGTGGAGAAAGCATGCCCTTTAGTGTCTAACAACACATAACTGACAAGACTTTAGCTCTGAAAGGAAAAGAGTAATACCTGGTACACAATTGGTGCTTAGTTATTATTTGAATAATTTATTATTGATTTTGTTTAATAATTAATTTATAAATAAATGATTACCTACTGTGGAAGAAAAGCATACAAAATATCAAAAATATTATCAGATCTGACTTTCTAATTTAAGAATGGAAGTGAACATCTTAGCTGTAAATTACTAGTTATAGAACTACTTAGATGAAAAAAATTACTAAAAATTTTCAAAGCAAGTACGGTTTTAGTTCTTTGATATCTTCTCCTTGAATGAGTAAGCATTCTCCTCATGCAAGTGTATTTTAAGTTATTTTTGTATCTTCACATATGGACCTTTGTGATCTAGTTATTTTGAAAGCTGGTAAAACATTTAGATGAATTTCATAAGTGACTTTAATAATGATTAGCGTGCAAATAAATTGTTCAGTTTTGTACCACTTGATATAAATAGTTCCATATTAAACTTACTGAACTTTTCTAAAGCTTAATGTGTTTAAAATAAAAAACACCTTAATTTGTGATATGGTATTCCAGTTCCTCAACTTTCTTTTTCAGTAAAGCAATTCCTGATAGGTGTTTTTTCTCAAAATTCAAAAACAATACAGAACTCTTTTTGTTTTGCCAGCTGTTTTTTCCTTCTATACCATTGTGAGGCAGGTGTCGTCTTCATTTTACAGATGAGGAAACTGAGACTCAGTACCTGCGTGGTACCTCTAGAGCTGGGGCCCCGGCTCCCCACATCAAGTTTCTTCTCTCTTGAGCCCGTCCATGCCCTGTGCAGGGCAGCAGCCCCAGTCACAGGCAAAGGAAGTGGCTCGTCTTTCTCCTGCCTAAGTTCTCAGGGGAGTTCCTGGACTTGCAGTGGGGGGGTAGGGGTATTTCAGGGCACTGTTGTTGAAAGAGTAGATCTGGAACCGTGTTTAAACCCTTGACATAGTAGTATGGTTTTGCGGGAGCTGACAGGCAACTCAAAATGCCTACACTCCTTCCCTTGACTGTTAACAATGTGTATGTGATTTGCCCTCCTCTTCCTCTTTCCTCTCTTTGTATCTCTCTTTCTGCTACTTTCTGTAAACAGCGTCTTCCATGACACTTGAAGGAATTGCGCCATCTATCAAGCTGGAGTGTCAGTCTTCTCTAGATGCTGATCATGAGTGATAAAAGGCAGAAGCAGCAGAAATTTGGGGGCCAATTAATGACGAAGTTAAATTGTAGACCATGTATTTCAGAAGACACAAAGATGATTTCCTCTTTAAATTCTCTTGAGTAGGAGGATCTAAGAAAAGGGGAAATAGAGACACCATAGGCACGTGTTCTGGAGGGGAGAGTGAAACTACATACTATGATGTGAAGATTAGAAAAGAATTCAGAGTGATAGTGGCTTTTGATATGGGTCTTAACTGATAGGATCTCTTTTTCTCGAATCTAGAGTAATAAAAATTCATAGAAAACTTGGAAAATAGAGAAAATTATTCACTAGAAAAGGAGTTGCATATAATCCATTCACTAGAAACTAGCACACTTAACATTTTAGAATATTTCCCTTTTCCTCTAGGCTGCTTGTTGTGTGTATTGAGTTTTTACTCAATTAAGTGTACATCCATTTTACCTCAGTATTGTATGATGTTTTTCTTACCACGTTATTATATTCTTCAAATACATGACTTTTTAAAAACAGTGATATGTATTCCATTGATTGGTGCTACAACTCTTCATTTAATCCATCCCCTATTGTTAGCCCTTGACATTGTTGATAGTTTTTCTTTATAAAGTCCGTTCCTATGGTGAAGGGACATATACATGTATAAGTCTTTGTGTATCACTGATTATTTCTTTAAGAGAGATTCTTTGAAAGGAAATTACTGGGTCAAACTTCTGAACAGTATTATGATCCTTTACTATGCATACCAGAAACAATCAAGTACACCACCAAAGACACCGTATGAGACAGCCATGTTGTCAGTACTGGTGTAATGTGTGGGTATAGGTGTGCGTGTGTCTAATTTTTATAATTTTATAAATTTTATAGGTTGAAAAGAGAATCTCATATTGTTGTGCTTTTTTGTTGTTGTTGTTAGTGAGGCTGAATATTTCCCTCACTTATTGGGAAAATATTTGTATTCCTTTTAATCTACATTTCCCATTCCTTTAGAATGTTCACCTGTTTCTTCATGACCTAGAGCAGCATTTCATTACGTGTTTCAGAAGTAGATAATTCTAATATATGTTGGCAACATTATATTACCTTGTTATTTGCCATTTAAACTATGTGTATGTGTGTGAATATATGTGTGTCAGGTTTTGCAAGATGGACTTGATGACGGAAGGTGGAAATGATAAGAAATATGTGTACTGGTCTCTGCCTGTACCTTTCTCCCAACTTCCAGCACAGAGCTCCTAAACCCTTGTAAATTCCTAACTGATAAAAGCACTAGTAGCATCTTTTGTTCTATCGAGGCAACTCTGGGTGGGCTCCTAGATGGCTCCTGGATGGGGACTGGTAACCAGAAAGACCAATCCATGATTAGAAGCTTGGAATTTTCAGCCGTCTTGCCCCATTCTCCAGAGGAGAGCAGGGCCAGAAACTGAGTTGATAATTGATCATGCCTAATGTGAGGAAGCCGTCAGAAAATCCCAATAGTATGGGGTTTGGAGAGCTTCCCGGTTGGCAAACACTACCACACAGGCAGGGTGATGCACCCCAACTCCACAGGGACAGAAGTTCCTGTAGTTGGGACCCTCTCAGACCTCGCCCCACACATCTCTTCATCTGGCTGTTCCTCTATATCCTTTGTGATTTCCTTTAATAAGGTAGTTGATGTAAGGGTTTCCCTGAGTTCTGCGAGCTGCTCTAGCAAATTAGTTGAACCTGAGGAGGGGGTTGTGGAAACCTCGGATTTATTGCCAAATCACACAGAAGTTGTGGATACCCTGGGGACCTATCACCTGCAATTGGCAGCTGAGAAGGGGTGAGAGCAGTTTTGTGGGACTGAGCCTTTAACCTCAGGGAACTGACACAGTCTCCGGGTAGACAGTGTTAGGACTGAATTAAATTGTAGGACATCCAGATGGTTGTCTCAGAGATTTGCCTGGTGTGGAGATAAAAACCTCCACACATGTGGTAACCAGCAGTGTCAGAAGTGCAGTGTTCTGTGTGAGTAGTAAAGGAGACACAAAGAAAAGAAAGACACAGGAGGAGAACTGTAGGTTTTTCCTTCTATACAGAAGACATTTTAGGAAGTCAAAATAACAGGCTCAGTGGTGGAAAACTCAAGTGTGTTCAAGTATAGTTGTCCATGTTAGAGCATAGGGTACACATAAAATAGCAGTGTGTAAACACTACAAAAGGAGGAGAATGCTGTGTGATAGACAGTCTTAACTGTGTTTAATTGTACAGGCAAAGGGAGACCTTAAAGATTGGTAAGAAAGAGGGTGATATAGTTGCCCTTGTACTTTAGAAAAAGAATATGGTGTGAAGTACCCGCATGGGCACTATTGCAATAGTGAAGGATTCTACTGCAATGACTTATGGGAAGAGTGGGCCCTTTCTATCTTACACACTTTATAGGATCTCAAAATTTCTTGATACTTTCTAGTTAAACCTAGAAGCTGTAGGGAGGGAGGAGGACTGTTCCTTTTCCTAAAAGAGGTTTCATTCTGAACAGTACTTGGACACCAATTCTGCATGGACATCAGTTTGGATCTGGAGAAGCCCCAGGGGTAGGAACTAATCAAACCTCATTTTAGGAGAGGACAGTGCTCTTCAGGCTTCTTCATCCAGCCACTGACTGGACCATGTCTAGCTAATCAGACCCCCTTGACATCATCTGTTACCTCAACAGTATCCCTTTGTTTGTGCTCTATTTCAATACCTGTTACTCTTTGAATATCAACAAAATTTCTACTAGGAATGCATGTGGTTTTACCTTATCTCACCTGTGTAGGGGAGGAAAATTTTTTACCTCTACTCTTTTGGAGTTTCTGAGTAGGCTTGAGAATAAAACTGACATAAGACAGATTAATAAGAGAAAAGAATACTAAGTTGTTTTTTTTTTACATGAACATCAAGGTCTCAACAAGGAAATGAAGACCCGAAGAAGTGGAAAAACCGAAGTATTTATACAGTAGTTTGAAGAGAGTGCAAACTGTGGAAAAGTAAAATATACTGGGAAACTAAAGGAAGAGAAATTATCGTGACAGTCATGTGCAGAATTCTCTCAGCCTTGACTCCTATTTCTGGTGATAAGACTGAACCTTCCTCCCGTATAGGGAGGCACCGCTCACAAGGGAGTCTCCTCTTCTGCTTTCAAGGAAAAAACGGGGGATAAGTGCCCTTCTTGCGCCTGCTGTTTTTCAAGTGCCTTTAGCTCTAGTCAGTATATGCCAAAGTGACATATTTTGGGGTGGCATCTGCTGAACCCTTCACCTGAATTGTTTCCACAGTGTCTCTCATCCCCACTTGACTTTGAGAACTGAAGATAAACTGAGGGAGAATTTTCATCTTGCTGTGAAATACTGTGTGCTTAATTTCTTCATGTTTCCTAACATGTTTTTTTCTAATGGCAAATTCTGAGTTCAAATCTAAAACACAAGAATATTCTAAAAGTTAACCTCTAAATTCCTTAACTGGTCCCACTAATAGTCATAATTCTTCTTCTTATTTATTATTTAAATAATATATTTATATATTATTATTTATTATTATTAGTCCCATATTATTATTATTAGCCCCATATTTTCCTTCTGTAAATTCTAAAAAATTCCTTTCTTGTTCTAACTTCTAGAAAGCCACCAATACCGTAATGGGTCTCCTCCACTGCTCTCAGGGATGTTGTCAAGTGCTTACCCAGCAAACATTACCCCTCCTCCTGGTATAAGACTTCCGGATTTTCATTCAGGAATTGGCCATCCTCTGCAGCTATGGGCATCAGGGAAAGCTAACTCCACCCTGATGGCAAGGGCAACGATGGTCATCCCTGCTGGGTTTAAGTCAATCTCAACATTCCATCCAAGGCAAAGTATGTAACTTAGGTGACATACTTGGAATTCTGGATTTTCTCCCTCCCATTAAACATGAACGAAGATGCAGGAAGCCCCAGTTATTCCACCAGTCACCATGTGACACTGTGATTGTCAGAGTGGACAGAAGGAAATCGTTCTTGGTGTCATCATTGAGCTATCGGATCAATCAAATATGAAGCCAGACCTATTCCTGACTTTCTATCAAATAAATTTCCTTATATTTTTAAAGGCTTTATTTTTCTGAGCATATTTAGGTTCACACTAAATTGAGAAGGACAGAAATTTCCCATAGATCCCCTTCCCCCACATATGCACAACCTCCCTCACCATCAACATCCCACACCAGAACGCTACATTTATTACAATTGATGATGCTACATTGACCCATTATTATTACCCAAAGTCCCTAGTTTACATTAGGTTTACCTCTTGGTGGTGTACATTCTATGGGTTTGGACAAATGTATCGTAACATGAATCTACCCTTACTGTACCATACAAAATTGTTTCACTGCCCTAAAACTCCTCTGTGCTTCACCTATTCAACCCTCCCTCCCTCCAACCTCTGGCAACCACTGATCTTTTTACTGTCTCCATGTCTTAACTTTTCCAGAGTGTCACAGAGTTGGAATCATACAGAATGCAGCCTTTTTAGATGATTGGTGTCTTTCACTTAGTAATATGCATTTAAGCCTCCTCCATGTCTTTTCATAGCTTGATAGCTCATTTTCTTTTTATTCCTGAATAATATTCCACTGTCTGGAAGTACCGAAGCTTGTTTATCCATTCACCTACTGAAGGACACCTTGGTTGCACCCAAATTTTGTCCGTCTCCTCACATTTTGAAGCAAGTTAGGCACCAGTCTTCACTAGCTCTTATTTAAGCCTTGACTTATGGATCCAGGCTTTTTTCTATGATGTAGCTTTGCCAACTGGAACATCTGCAGTGGCTTCCAAAATTAGCATGGAAAGGAAAGAATATAGGGAATCATGTTTTATGACCAGCCCAGGGGGTATCATTTTTGCCCTCACCCCACTGGTAGAACTTAGTCATCTAAACCTACTGAACTACAGAGGAGGCTGGGAAATATTATCCTGTTTTCCAGGAAAGAGAAATAAACTGGTAGTGTTAATTAATTTAAAAGTGTATGCAGGATGGTTGTGGCATTGGGAACCTGTCAGACTCTTCTGCAAACACATCCTAACTGAGCTACAGGCCCCTGGGACACTTAGCCCCAGGTAATACTTGAGACCACACTCAATAAAATGTGAAGAATCTGGTTAGGGAAGCTTTCTACTGGTAAGTATATAGGCTTAAAATCTCCACAACAGACAGGGGATGGGGGTGGGGGAGGTGGACAGGAGAAAAGGCAGCTCTGACCAGGGAGGGGACTATACTAAATAAATATCTCCAGTTTCAGGAGAAAGGAGTAAAGTCCTCCTTTTTTAATAGGACAGGGAGGTTGTCCCCAGTGAGTCAGCAAGTTCAGTGACCTGAAATTAAGCCTGATAGTGACAGTCACATACCCCACACATTTATATGGAACCTACAGTCACTTCCCATTCAGGAGAAGGCTGCTGGGGCAAAAAACTTCCACAACTGCAGAAGAAACATGCAAGCTACGTAAATCAGTGAGTCTAACCCTTCACTTGTGAAGATAAATGGACCATGAGGAAAAACCAACAGCATGAACCATAAGGGCCACATTGAGCAAACAGAACCACTGACCCAAGAATAAAAACAGATTATCCAGGGAACCATATACAACTTAGAAAAAACTCTCACTGACATCCTCAGATATGATATTTGAGAATATTTTATCAGAAAACAAGAAAAAGTTGCAAGTTTTAAAAATCAGAGAAAAAGAGTTTATTGGAAATTACAAATATGATTGCTGAGATACACAATTCAGTAGATGAGCTGAAAAACAAAATGGACACGACTAATAGCCAAATTAGGGATTCGGAAGGAAGACTTAAAATCTCTCACAATTTGCTGAAGCAAGAGGTGGGAAATGTGTGAGAAAAAATTAAGGCATAGAAGATTGTAACACATACTCTGCTCTACTAGCAGCAATGGTCTCGCTTTTGGATTAACAAATTTACAAAACAGAATAGGCTTCACCCAGCACCAAGTTTACTTAGATTTAAGAATTCAGAAAAAGAGAAGACACAGCCACAGTATAAAGTCATTATGCACTCAGGAGGCATGTGGTCACACAAGATGAGGCTGAGTACATGTAGACAACTTCTGGCTTCAGATTAAAAGGCTCTATACAGAAATGAAGAGAAAGCCGTTAAAAATGTCCAAATTGTGGGGGGCTTCCCTGGTGGCACAGTGGTTGAGAGTCCGCCTGCCGATGCAGGGGACACGGGTTCGTGCCCCGGTCCGGGAAGATCCCACATGCCGCGGAGCGGCTGGGCCCGTGAGCCATGGCCACTGAGCCTGCGCGTCTGGAGCCTGTGCTCCGCAACGGGAGAGGCCACAGCAGCGAGAGGCCCGCGTACCACAAAAAAAAAAAAAAAAAAAAAAAAGTCCAATTGTGTGTTGAAGAATTAACACTACCAAACAAGAGGGCTGGTCATTACCCTTGGCTACTAGAAGGTGATCTCTAGGCTTCTGGAATGCCTGAAAGCAGTATCTTTGCTCGGGGGCCTTGGGTCACACTGGATGATTTAGGGTGGGGGCTGCCCACACCTTAGGGTAGGGACTGGCCACACCAGAAAGACCAATAGTGTGATTTAGACTGGAGGCTTTGGGTGTCAGTCCACCTGCAGACTGAAGACTGAGATCAACCATGTGGACAATCAATCAATCATGCCTACGTAATGGAGCCCCAATACAACTGAACAGTGGGGTTCAGGTGAACCTCCTGGTTGTGCAAATTACTGCACATCAAGGCCAGGAGAGTAACACGTCTTGACCTCACAAGAGAAAACAACATAAGCTCCATGTTAGGAACATGCCTGGACTCTGCCCTGTACACATCTTCCCTTGGCTGACTTTCATATGTATCTTTTCTTGTAGTAAGTCATAACCAGGGATATGGTAGCTTTCATTGTGTTCTGTGAGTCCTTCTAGGAAAATTATTGAAACTGTGGGTAGTTTTGGGAACCCTTGCCCCACCCAAACTTACTATTGGTGTCAAAAGTGAGGGTGATCTTTTTAAAGAACTGTTCCCTCTAACTCTGTAGTTCACCCCAAACTCCTTGCACCAATCATAATGAAGTGGATAATTTATCTTTTCTTTGGCTGCCTAGCATCTGAACCCCCTTTCTAAGTTAGTCCAGTTTCCTTAGTCTTATGAGACTTGCTGGGATATAGAGCCCAACTATCACAACAGAATTTAGGAACAGCATTAAGGCTAGAGATGGTTGGTAGTGACAGAAAATCCCCCCAAAAGTGGGTTAAACAAGATAGAATTAATTTCTCCTTCACAAAAATTGCAGGTAAGGGGCACAGGGCAAGGATTATTTTCTACAGTGTCAGGCACCCAAGCTCTACTGTCCTTACTAAGTAGCTTCCACATCATGGTATAAGGAAAGCTAGCTGCTCCAGCTATCATGTACGATTCCAGCCAGCAGGAAGAAGAAAGGGGCAGGGGAAGGGCACACTATCTCCCTTGAGAATACTTTCCCAAACTTTCACATTCCACTTCTGCCCCTATGCTATTGGTCAGAACTTTGTTACATGACCACATCAAGCTGCAAGGGAGGTAGGGAAATAGAGTCTTTATTCCTGGTAGTCACGTACTCATAAAATATGCAATCCAGCAAGACGTCAGAAGAGTCACAGACATTTATATATCTAACAATATAGTTTTAAATACATAAAGCAAACACTTTAGAAATACGATAAGAAACTTAAAGTTCTACAATAATCATATACGTATTTAAACTCTCAGAAACTGACAGATGTAAGGTAAGCAATAAGTAAATCTCTATAATATGAACTACATAAATAATAAATTTGATTAGATAAGATAGAGCAAGAAAGAGAGTAGGAAACTTTGCTCACAACAGACAGATGATACATATTCTTTTCAAATACTATTGGAATATTTATATTAGTGGACAATGTATAAAACATTAAAAAATTCAACAAAGTCTCAATAGTAGAAATGATGCAGACTTTATTCTCTAAATACTACACAAGGAAATCGAAATAAACAAAAAGTTACAATCCACTTGGAGCATTAACACCTTTCTGGGAGAGATGAAAAGTGGAAGTTTAAACACTTGGGAAAACACAGGGGTTGCTAATACCTCTATCTTCTAAAGTCACAGATTTAATTGAAAGGTGATGAAACAAGAAAAAAAGACTTAAATATATTATTTAAAATTATAAATGAAACCAAAAGAAAAGCCCAAAATACTAATACATTTATCAAAAACTGGGAAGAAGAAGAAAGAGTAAGTAGAATGTTCAGGAGACAGTGAACAATTCTAAAATGCAAAAATTAAGAAATAGAGAAAGAGGGCTTCCCTGGTGGCACAGTGGTTAAGAACCCGCCTGCCAATGCAAGGAACACAGGTTTGAGCCCTGGTCCAGGAAGATCGCACATGCCGTAGAGCAACTAAGCCCGTGCGCCACAACTACTGGGCCTGTGCTCTAGAGCCCACAAGCCACAACTAGTGAGCCCGCGTGCCACAATACTGAAACCCGCGCACCTAGAGCCCATGCTCCACAACAAGAGAAGCCACCCAATGAGAAGCTTGCACACCGCAACGAAGAGTAGCCCCCGCTCTCCACAACCAGAGAAAGCCCGTGCACAGCAACAAAGACCCAATGCAACCATAAATGAATGAATGAATGAAATAGAGAAAGAGGCATAGTGTCTAATATAATGGAGGTAACCATAAAAAGAAGTGAAAACAGAAAATAGAGATAGTTAAAAGACGTTGCTCAAAGAACATGAGATTTTGTGACAGAGGAGGGGAGGAAAAGAAGACTTCTGATTTGCATTTTAAGTTCTTTCCTATGCTTATACTTATTACAATGTGGAAATTACTTCAGAAAAAGTTAAAAATTTCAATTTATACAAAAGCTGCTCCTAAATACCTTGGATTAAAAAGGAGCTAAAGGAAGCTAAAAACTATCTTTAAATTATGATGAAACAATAATGAAAATACAGTTAACCCTTGAATATCAAGAGTTTGAACTGCATGGGTCCATTTATATGTGGCATTTTTCAATAAACCCACTCTTGGTTGAATCTGTGGATGCAGAACCACAGACAAAGATGGAAAGCCATAAAGTTATACTCAGATTTTTGACTGCATGGGGAGTTGGTACCTCTAAACCCTGAGGTGTTCAAGGGTCAACAGTACTGCATATAAAACCGTCACACATGTAGCCATATTGGTGTTCAGAGGAAATGTATAGCCCTAAATAAACTTATTAGTATATAGCAAAAACAAAACAGAAGAACTAATCATTCAACTCAATAAATTTTTAAAAATGTAACCTTATCAATGAAAGAAAGAAGGCACTAATAAAAAATAAAAGCAGACACTAAAGACATAGAAACAGGAAGCAACAATAATATGAAAAATGAAAAGGTGATCAGAGTTAAAGTACAATCAGCCCTCCAGATACATGAGTTCTGCATCTGTGGATTCAACCAACTGCATCAAAACTATTCAGGGGAAAAAAATTCCAGAAAGTTCCCAAAAGTTAAACTTGAATTTGCCATGTGCAGGCAACTATTTACATAGCTTTCACATTGTATTTACAACTATTTGTATTATATTAAGTATTATAAATAATCTAGAGATGATTTAAACTATATGGGAGAGAATATTCATAGGTTATATGCAAATACTATTCCATTTTATGTAAGGGCTTGAGCATCTGCAGATTTGGGTATCCTTGGGGGTCCTGAAACCAACTGGATACTGAGGGACAAGTGTATTCTATGGTCTTTGTCATATTTGAGAGAAAGATAAAGATACTAACTGTCCACTCTGTTAACATTTCAACAGTAGTCATTAAAATAACAGTTACCTTTTCAAAAATTCAAAAGTAACTACTAAGAGAAAAGAATGTTTAATTTACAAATGAAGAGAAGAGAACCCAATAAAAAAAAGAAAACCTCATCAAATCCAAAAGAGGGCAAGAAAGAAATACAAAAGAAGCATAGAGAAAGTACACAATAAAATGGTAGAAATATCTGAATATATCAGTAATCACAATAATTATCTATGGATCAAACTTCCCTGTTAACATAAGTGGATTGTGAGACTGGATTTTTAAAAAAATTAGCTGTGGCCATGACTTGGAGATGTACCAACTACTTAAAAATATTTTTTAAAAAATTAAAAAGGGAAAACAGAAAAGGCACATCAGGCAAATACTAACAAAAAATCAAATTTGTGTTGCTGTATTAACATCAGTCCAAATGAGCTCAAAGCAAACAAGTATTATTACAGGTAAAGGAGACCATGATGATTTTTTAAAAGTTCAATTCACCAAAAAGATATAGCAACTCTAAACTTGTTGCACTTAATAAGATCACTTCAAAATATAAAGGATAAAAGTATTTGAAGAAAATACAGGCAATTTATCTTCTAAATCTGAGAGCATTTATGTTTGGGTTTTCTCAAAAGCAGATCCTAAAACTACAAAACATTGCTGAATAAAAATAATGAAGACCTAAGAAATGAAAAGACATCCCATTTCATGGATCAAAAGACTTAATATTAAGTCTGAGTTAACTTAGTCTATGTTAAGATGGCAGTACTCCCTATTATGGGCTGAACTGTGGCTCCCCAAAATTCATATGTTGAAGTTCAAATCCCTAGTACCACAGAATGTGACTGTATTTGAAAATAAGGCCTTTAAAGAGGTAATTAAGGTAAATGAGGTCATATGTGTGGGCCATAGTCCAATATGACTGGTGTCCTTATAATAAGAGGAGATGAGGATACAAATATGTATGAGAAAACACCATGTGCAGATACAAGGAGAAGATGGCCATCCACAAGCCAAGGAGAGAGTCCTGCAACGGACTCTTCCCTCATGGCCCCCAGGAAAAAAGAAACTGCTGACACCTCCATCTTGATTTCTAGCCTCCAAAATTGTGAGAAAATAAACTTCTGTTGTTACAGCCACCCTATCTGTGGCTGGCAGACCTGGCAAACTAACACGCTCTGCAAATTGATCTACAGATTCAATGCAATCTCCATCAAAATTCCAGGTGGCTTCTTTGCATAAACTGATAAGTTGATCTTAAAATTCCTATGGAAACTCAAGAAACCCATAATGTTGACAAAAAAGAATAAAACTGGAAGACTCACAATTCCCAATTTTAAAACTTACTAGAAAGCAACAGTGATTAAAACAATGTGATACATACATAAGGACAGACAAAAAGATCAATGGAATAGAAATGAGATTCCAAAAATAAATCCTTACATTTACAGTCAGTTGATTTTTTTTTTTTCTGCGGTACGCGGGCCTCTCACTGCTGTGGCCCCTCCCGCTGCGGAGCACAGGCTCCAGACACGCAGGCCCAGCGGCCATGGCCCAAGGGCCCAGCTGCTCCGCGGCACGTGGGATCCTCCTGGACCGGGGCACGAACCCGCGCCCCCTGCATTGGCAGGCGGACTCTCAACCACCACGCCACCAGGGAAGCCCCAGTCAGTTGATTTTTGACAAGAAAATTCAAGGGAGAAAGAATGGTCTTTTCAACAAATTGTGTTGACACAACAGGATATCCATATGTAAAGAATGAATTTCAATCCTACCTCACAGCAAACACAAAAATTAACTCAAAATGGATCAAAGACATAAATTTAAGAGCTAAAACTACAGAATTCTTAGAAGAAAATATAGAAGTAAATCTCTGTAACCTTGGATTAGATAATGGTTTGACATCAAAGTATAAGCAACAAAAGAAAAAATAAATGAATTGGACCTCAAAATTGAAAACCTGTATGCATCAAAGGATACCATTAAAAATTGAAAAGACAGCTCACAGAATGGTAAGAAATATTTCCAAATCACATATATGTTAGTGACTTGTATCTAGAATATATAAAGAACTTTTAAAATTCAGTACTAAAAAGCAGCAAGGGAAAAGCAACTAGTAACATACAAGAGAACTCCCATAAAAATGTCAGCTGACTTTTCAGCAGAAATATGCAGACCAGAAGGGAGCAGCATGATATATTTAAAATGATGAAAGGAAAAAAATTACAATCAAGAACAACCAGCAAGGCCATCACTCAGATTTGAAGGAGAGATAAAGAGTTTTAAAGACAAGAAAAAACTATAAAAGTTCAGGACCACTAAACTACTTTAGAAAATAATGTTAAAAAAAACTTCTCTAAGTAGAAAAGAATAGGCCACAACTAGAAATGTTAAAAGTATTAAAGAAAAAATGTCATTTGTAAAGGCACAGTAAAGATACAAGTTCAACCACTAATAAAGCAAGGTTAAAAGACAAAGTAGTCAAATCACCTAATATGTCCACAATAAGTAGTTAAGATACACACAAAACAAAAGGATATAAAACATGATGTCACAAACAGTGAACAGTGGGGTGAGGTGGGGAGAGTAAAAATGCAGAGTGGTTAAAATGTGTCTGAAATTAAGAGATCAGAAACTTAAAATAATCACATATATATGTAGATTTCTATAAATAAACCTCCTGGCCCACACAAACAAAATTCTATAAGAGATACACACACACACAAAAGAAAGGAATCTAAACATAACACTAAATATAGTCATCAAATCACAAGGGAAGAGAGAAAGAAGAAACAAAAAACAACTACAAAAACCAACCAGAATACAATTAACAAAATGGCAGTTAAGTACACACCTATCAGTAATTACTTTAAAGGTAAATGGACTAAATGCTCCAATCAGAATACATAGAGTGGCTGAATGGGTAAAAAACAAGGATACAAAGGATCATACAAGATAACTATAATTATATGCCAATAAAATGGGCAACCTGTAAGCACTGGATATATTCCTAGGAAATACAATCTCCCAAGGCTGAATCAGGAAGAAATGGAATATATAAACAGACTGATTACCAATAATGAAATAGAGTCAGTAATAAAAATTTTACCAAATAGTAAACAAAAGTTAACACCTATCATTCTCAAACTATTCCAAAAAATTGAAAAATTCAAAGTAAAGGTTTCCAAACACAGTCTACAGGCCAGTATCACCCTGTTAAAACCAGACAAAGACACCACCAAAAAAAGAAAATGACAAGCCACTATGGCTGATGAACATAGATGTAAATATCCCAAACAAAATATTAGCAGGCTGAAGTCAATGACACATGAAAAAGATCATACACCACAATCAAGTGGGATTTATCCTAGGGATGCAAGGACAGGTCGGTATCAACAAATCAATCAATGTGATATCCCACATTAATAAATTGAAATAAAAATGACATGATCATCTCAATATATGCAGGAAAACCTTTTCTCTCAACATCCATTTATGATAAAAACTCTCAACAATGTAGGTATAGAGGGAACATACCTCAGCATAACACACACCATATATGACAAGCTGCAGCTAATGCTGCATCATACTCATGTATGATGCAACATCATACTCATGTATAATGTAACATCATACTCATGTATAATGTAACATCATACTCAATGTTCAAAAGCTGAAAGCTTTTCTTCTAAGATCAGGAAACAAAACAAGGATGCCCACTCTTTCCACCTTTATTCAACACAGTATTGGAATTCCTAGTTAAAGCAATCAGACATGAAAAAGAAATAAAAGGCATCCAAACCAGAAAGAAAGAAGTAAAACTCACTGTTTGCAGATGACATGATACTATATACAGAAAACTGTAAAGACACCACCAAAAAAACTATTAGAACTTATAATTAAATTCAGTAAAAAGAAGTTTCAGGATACGAAATAATTTGGGGATTGACATGTACACACTGCTGTATTTAAAACAGATAACCAGGACTTCCGTGGTGGCACAGTGGTTAAGAATCCACCTGCCAATGCAGGGGACATGGGTTTAAGCCCTGGTCAAGGAAGATCCCACATGCCACGGAGCAACTAAGCCCTTGCTCCACAATTACTGAGCCTGTGCTCTACAGCCCATGAGCCACAACTACTGAGCCCACGTGCCACAACTACTGAAGCCCGTGGCTAGTGTCTGTGCTCTGAAACAAGAGAAGCCACCGCAAGGAGAAGCCCGTGCACCGCAACAAAGAGCAGCCCCTGCTCACCGCAACTAGAGAAAGCCCACGTGCAGCAACGAAGACCCAATGCAGCTAGAAATAAATAAATAGATAGATAGATAGATAGATAGATAACCAACAAGGACCTACTGTATAGCACAGGGAACTCTGCTCAATATTCTTTAACAACCTAAATGGGAAAACAATTTGAAAAAGAATAGATATATGTATACGTATAACTGAATCACTTTTCTGTACACCTGAAAGTAACACAACATTGTTGATCAACTATACTCCAATATAAAATAAAAATTAAAAAATTAATATACAGAAATCTGTTGCTGGGCCTCCCTGGTGGCGCAGTGGTTGAGAATCCGCCTGCCAATGCAGGGGACACGCGTTCGATCCCTGGTCTGGGAAGACCCCACATGCCACGGAGCAACTAAGCCTGTGCACCACAACTACTGAGCCTGTGAGCCACAACTACTGAGCCCGCGTGCCACACGCTGCAACAAAGAGTAGCTCCCGCTCGCCGCAACTAGAGAAAGCCCGTGTGCAGCAATGAAGACCCAACACAGCCAGAAATAAATAAATTAAAAAAAAAAAAGAAATCTGTTGTTTTTCTATACACTAACAACAAACTATCAGAAAGAGAAATGTAAAAACAATCCCAGTTACAACTGCATCAAAAAGAATAAAATACATGGTAATAAATTTAATCAAAGACATGAAAGACCTATACTCTGAAAACCATAGGACACTGACGAAATAAACTAAAAATGATAAAAATAAATACAAATACATACAGTGCTCATGGATTGGAAGAATTAATATCTTTATTTTTAAAAATTTTTATTGGAGTACAGTTGATTTACAATGTTGTGTTAGTTTCAGGTACTTTTTTAAAATAATTAATATCCTTAAAATGTCCATACTACCCAAAACAATCTACAGATTCACTGCAATCTATCAAAATATCAATGGCATTTTTCACAAAACTAGAACAAATAATCCTAAACTTTTTATGGAAATACAAAAGACCCTAAATAGCCAAAGCAATGTTGAACAAGTAGAACAAAGGTGGAGGTATCATGCTCCCTGATTTTAAACTAAACTACAAAGCTACAGTCATCAAAACAGCATGGTACTGGCATAAAAATACACACATAGATCAATGAAACAGAAGAGAAAGCCCAGGCATAAACTCATGCTTATGTGGTCAATTTACCTATGACAGAGGATGCAAGAATATACAGTGGGAAAAGACAATCTATTCAATAAATGGTATTGGAAAAACTGGTCAGCTACCTGCAGAAGAATCAAACTGGACTACTTTCTCACACCATATACAATAATAAACTCAAAATGGATTAAAGACTTAAAACATAAGACCTGAAACCATAATACTCCTGGAAGAAAACATAGACAGTATGCTCTTTGTCATTGCCTTTGTCATTAACAAAATGAAAAGGCACCCTATTGAATGGGAGAAGATGTTTGCACACAATATATCTCATAAGGGGTTAACAGCCAAAATAGACAAAGAACTCATACAATGCAACATGACAAAAACAAACAGCCTGATTAAAAAAAAAAATGGGCAAAGGACTTGCATAGACATTTTTCCAAAGAAGAAAGATACCACCAGGCACATAAAAAAGATGCTCAACATCACTAGCCATCAGGGAAATGAAAATCAAACCCACAATGAGATATCACCTCACACTTGCAGAATGGCTATTATCAAAAAGACAACAAATAACAAGTGCTGGCTTGAATGTAGAGAAAGTGAATCCTCATGTACCATTGGTGGGAATATAAGTTAGTGCAGCTGCTCTGGAAAACAGTATGAAGGTTCCTCAAAAATAAAAACAGAACACCGATATGATCCAGCAATTCCACTTCTGGGTGTTTTTTCCAAAGAAAACAAAAACACTAATTCAAAAAGATATATGCACCCTGATATTCATTGTAGCAGGATTTATAATAAACAAGATATGGAAGCATCCTAAGTGCCCATGAATAGATGAATGGATAAAGAAGATGTGATATATGCATGTATATATGTATATGTGTATATATATATGTGTATATATATATATACACACACACACACACGCACACACACACACACACACATATTACTGAGCCATAAAAAAAACTGAAATCTTGCTACTAACAACACATGGATGGACCTAGAGGGTATTTTACTAAGTGAAATATATCAGACAAAGACAAATACCATATGATTTCACTTATATGTGGAATCTAAAAAACAAAACAAGACAGAAACAGACTCACAGACACAGAGAAGAAACAGGTGGTTGCCAAGGGGGAGGGGGTAGGTGGTTCAGTGAAAGAGGCGAGGGACATTAAGGTACACACTTCCATTACAAAATACTGGAGTCACAGGGATGAAATGTACAGCATGGGGAATATAGTCAATAATATTGTAATAACTCTGTATGGTGAGAGATGATAACTAGACCTATGGACATTTTGTAACGTACAGAAATACTGAGTGCCTACGTTGTGCACCTGGCACTAACATAATGTTGCAGTCAATTATTCTTCAATGTTTAAAAAATAGGCAAAAGATATGGATACCTCACCAAAGAAGATATACGGATGACAAGCATATGAAAAGATGCTAAACATCATATGTCATTACAGAACTGCAAAGTAAAATTAACAATGAGATACGACTACATACCTATTAAAATGACTGAACTCTAAAATACTGACAAAATTAAATGCTGGAGAGAATATGGAGCAAGAGGAACTCTCATTTGTTGCTGGTGAAAATGCAAAATGGTACAGCCACTTTGGAAGACAGTTACCTATTTCTAACAAAGCTAAACATAGCCTCAGCATATGATCCAACAATCACTCTATTGTATAATACATCCATACAATAGAATGTTACTCAGCAATAAACAGAAATGACATATCAGGCTTCAGAAAAACATGGAAGAGGCTTAGGTGCATATTGCTAAGTGAAAGAAGCTAATATGAAAATGCTACATACTGTATAACTCCAACTATATGATGTTCTGGCAAAATAAATATCTAAAAATATCAGTGGTCGCCTGGGGATGGGAGGAGGGGACGAACAGGTGAAACACACAGAATTTTTAGGTCAATGAAATTATTCTGTATGATACTGTAGTGATGGATACATGACATTATGCATTTGTCAATTTTTACAGGCATACCTCCGAGATATTGCAGGTTTGGTTTCAGACCACTACAATAAAGCAAATCACACAAATTTTTAGGCTTCCCAGTGCATATAAAAGCTATGTCTACACTGTACTGTAGTCTATTAAATGTGCAATAGCATTATGTCTTAAAAAAACAATGTATACACCTTAATTAAAAAATAATGCTTAGGAGTAAGACGGGAGTAAAGACACAGACCTACTAGAGCGTGGACTTGAGGATATGGCGAGGGGGAAGGGTAAGCTGGGACAAAGTGAGAGAGTGGCATGGACATATATACACTACACCAAATGTAAAATAGATAGCTAGTGGGAAGCAGCCACATAGCACAGGGAGATCAGCTCCGTGCTTTGTGACCACCTAGAGGGGTGGGATAGGGAGGGTGGGAGGGAGGGAGATGCAAGAGGGAAGAGATATGGGAACATATGTATATGTATAACTGATTCACTTTGTTATGAAGCAGAAACTAACACACCATTGTAAAGCAATTATACTCCAATAAAGATGTTAAAAAAATATAATAACGCTGTTGAGAAAATAACATTGATAGACTTGCTGGATGCAGGGTTGCCACAATCCTTCAATTTGTAAAATACTCAATATCTGCAAAGAGCAATAAAAGGAGGTATGCCTATATAACCTAACTCAGACTTCGGTTAATAATAATGTATCAATATTGCTCCATCCACTGTAACAAATATGCCACACTAACACAAAATATTAATAATAGGGAAAATTGTGTGGGAAGGGAAACTGGGGATATGGGAATTTTCTACACTTTCTGTTGAATTTTACTGTAAAGTTAAAACTTTTTCAAAAATAATGCCTATTAGTATTTTAAAAATCAAAACTTATCTTAAACAAGTGGTTGAAGTGGGAAAATAGTACAAAGTATATAACTTTTTTATTTAAAAAAGCAAACAAACAACAACAAAAAGAACAGTACCGTAGCGTGTTCACACTCCCATATATGTACGTACTTTAAACATTCAGAATCAAAATCTAGTTGGATGCACTCATCTTTGGGGGAAAGCAGCAAATGAACAGAGAAGACTCTATCATTCACACTGTAAACGTTTCAGTATTGCTTACATCTGCTTTGGAAAATATGTCTTTTCCTTTAAAAAGAATTTAAAAAGCAGGATGCAAACCTATGGCAAATATCTCATGAGAAACAGAACACTGCATAGGCTCAATCTCTGCCTCTACGAAATCAAACATGACATTTTGCTTCCCAATATTCTTCTAAGACTTTCACATACACTATCACCTTTTATCTCCATATAGGAGACTTTCATCACATTACACACAAGAACTCTTAAACCCCAAAAGATATAAACTTACTTAAGACTTCAGAACTAGTCAGTGCTGAACTCAGAGGTAGAATTCTAATATATTTCACTGCAATGCTGCCGCTCACTGTTGAGTTCCACGTTTGGAGTTAAGTCATGGTTCTGACAGTTATTAGAGGCTAATCCTCAGCATCTTAACATTTTCCAAGCCTCAGTTTCCTCCGTTCCAATATTTGAAAAATATTCCCAGTGTTTTATAAACTTGTTAAATTTTGTATGTATAACAGGTGGGACATTGCTAAAGAGTAGCCATTACTATACTACATATAAAATGCTGGGCATCCCTGAACATTATACCTATATTGCTTCTAACGTGACATTCAAAAGCTTGACATTTAGTATCTACTAAGGCCGAACATTATTATTCTCTATAATACAGCAATTCCACTCCTAGGTATTCACTCCACTGAAACGCACATACATGTCCATCAAAATGGACACATGTTCACTGAACGCTCAGAGCACTATTCCTAAGAGTCCTAAACTGAGAACTACCAAATGTCCATAGGCAATAAAATCGTCAAATACATTTATGATCACAAAATGAAATAGTATTTGGCAGTGATAATGAACAATCTACAACTACCCCCAACAAAACGATGAATCTCACAAACGTAACGAATGTTGAGCGAAAGCAGACACTAAAAAAGGCACACTGAAGGATTCATCACCATAAAATGCAGAGTTGGGAAAAACTAGCCCGTTTTGTTGGACTCAGATAGAGCACCTTGGGGAAGGGAAAGTGACTGGAGCAGAAATGAGGGTGGCTTCTGGAGAAGTAATGATGTTTCCAGATCCTTGTGCTTGGTTACCCCAAGTATGTTTGGGTTGTGAAATTCACTAAAATACACACTTAGAATTTATGCACTTTTTGTGTGTGTGTATAACTCATTAAAAGTTAGAAAAAGAAAAGGTTGCCCTTTTCCATGGAGAGGCTGGAATTCTTGGTATTCTACCTAAAGTCATTCAGCTCTGGTTTCACCACGAATCCATACCCAACAAGTTTCACTCCCACGAGGGAGAGATTTGAGAAGAGGCGTATACGCGGGCGGGTTGGGTGCCACAGCCAGACAACAGGACATCCCGGTACGCCCCGCCCCAGGCCTAGAGCACAACCTAGCGCTTTTACCTCAGACGAGTCGGGACCGCGGCAGTGCGCCGGGGATGGCGGTGACAGTGACGCTGGAGCCCGCGGGCCGCTGCCGCTGGGACGAGCCGGTGCGCATCGCCGTGTGCGGCCTGGCCCCGGGACAGCCGGTCACGCTGCGCGCGTCCCTGCGCGACGAGAAGGACGCGCTCTTCCGAGCCCACGCGCGCTACTGCGCCGACGCCCACGGCCAGCTGGACCTCGAGCGCGCGCCCGCGCTGGGCGGCAGCTTCGCGGGGCTCGAGCCCATGGGGCTCCTCTGGGCTCTGGAGCCCGAGAAGCCTTTTTGGCGGTTTCTGAAGCGGGACGTGCAGACGCCCTTCGCCGTGGAGCTGGAGGTGCTCGATGGCCACGACCCTGGCGCCCAGCGGCTCCTGGGCCGCGCGATGCACGAGCGCGACTTCCTGGCGCCCGGGGTGCGGCGTGAGCCAGTGCGCGCGGGCCGGGTGCGCGCCACGCTCTTCCTGCCGCCGGGTAAGGCTGGGGTGCTGGGACCTCGACAGCATGTTCCCTGGGCTGCCTTGGTTTCTGATACCGCCTCCCAGGGAGTTTGGCTTGGGAGCACGGTCAGAAGAAGCGGATGTTGACTAAATCAGAGACCTGACAGCCACATTGGAGGCTTTTGATATGTTCCGCACTATGCTACGAGTTTTGCTTGCATTATCTCATTTAATCTCTATATTGTCCCAATGAGGTGGATACTGTTATTGTGCAGATAAAAAAAAAAAAGACTGGATGGGATCGGTAGGTTCACTTTGCTATTAATAACTACGCTACAGATCTCTACAGGCATCAGCTGATCGCTTTTACACTAAATGATGATGGTCAAGGAATCTATTGCCATGTCTCCCTTCTGTAGTGTCCTGGGTACGCTGGGCCCCTTACCCACTTTTTCATGTTCCTCTCTACCACAGATCACTTTTGAGACTTCACTGCCTTCCTCACCTGAAGCCTCGCCTGGTATTTCTTTTTCTTTCCTCTAAGTTGACATCTGAACCAAAAATAACGCCAAGGGTTGGTGCAACACAGTATAAAGCTTTGTTTTGATTCTTAACTCTGTGTCCAATCCTGTAACAGAACACTGCAATTCAACACTGTCTAAAAGGTGAAATTCCTCCTTCAATGATGCAGTCATTAGACTTTGTTACCCTCCCTTACAATTAAAGATTCTTAGAACCTTGGAGATAACTTGGAACTTGTATTCCTTGTCAATAATGACTCAGGAAGCCGTTTTCGTTGATTCACGGGAACCCACTAAATACTTTAGAAAGCTCTCTAAAAGGAAAGCAATTTCTTTAAATTATATAATACCTTCTCTCTATAATATTACCTTCTCTAGGACCAGGACCTTTCCCAGGGATCATTGACATCTTTGGTGTTGGAGGAGCCCTGTTGGAATATCGGGCCAGCCTTCTGGCTGGCCATGGCTTTGCCACATTGGCTCTAGCTTATTGTGACTTTGAAGATCTTCCCAAGAAATTCGACACCATACACCTGGACTACTTTGAAGAAGCCCTGTGCTACATGCTTCAACACACCCAGGTTCTCCTAATGTCCTTTATCATTCTCTCTAGAACTACCTCCAGAGAGGGTGTCACTTTGCACTCACCTGTGCCAGGTGCATTGATGCTGCTCTATTCTTCTTTCACAGATTTCTTCTACTCCACTTTCTTTGTCAGATGGATTAATATTGCAGAATTCACTGTAAAATTCATGTGATATTTTATTTTAGGGAATTATGTAGTAATATTAAAATTTCTTTTGCAAGTGGAGTTTCTAAATTTTTAGCTTTGCATGCTTTTTAATCTTTCTTCTGATAGCAGAGTATGTTCTCAGATTTTGATCAAAACTTGTCCACCCATTTCATAAGCTTAGAACCACTCAGTTGGACTCTGAAGTTGTACTTTGTTTCTATAAAGTTAATCATTTGTCAATATATATTTAGATGGGGTCTGATGAAAGACTCACTTCTTGGAACAGAATTTGGTTCCACACAGATGCCCAGGAACATTGATGCTTTAATTCAACCTGAATGAAGCTCTGAAATTGACAGGTTCCAATGACTCAGCATTCTCTAGTGGATGACTCTCTGGAAGTTTGCAACCAATTCCCAAATTTGCCAGTGAGTTTAAGATTTGTTTGCCGTGTGTCCAGCACGATAGTCTCTACATGGGAAGAAACTCTGTCAGCTGAGGTTGAGTCTCTTGTGGCCAATTCACAAATTAAAGCTAGCAGCATCTCTAGTCACATTTAGAAAAACATTTTTCTGTTGGGTAGGTTCTTGACTTTTGACTCTTGTCCCTTCTTTTCTTACAGGTAAAGGGCCCTGGCATTGGACTTCTGGGCATTTCTTTAGGGGCTGATATTTGTCTCTCCATGGCCTCATTTTTGAAGAACATCTCAGCTACAGTTTCCATCAATGGATCTGGCTTCAATGGAAACAAAGCCATATACTACAAGGAGAATAGCATTCCACCACTGGGCCATGACCTAAGGAGAATGAAGGTAGCTTTTTCAGGCCTCCTGGACATTGTGGATATAAGGAATGATATTGTAGGGGGATGTGAGAACCCCTGCATGATTCCAATAGAGAAGGCCCAGGGGCCCATCCTCTTCATTGTTGGTCAGGATGACCATAACTGGAGGAGTGAGTTATACGCCCAGATAGCCTCTGAACGGTTACAGGCCCATGGAAAGGAAAAACCCCAGATCATCTCTTACCCTGGGACTGGGCATTACATTGAGCCTCCTTACTTTCCCATGTGCCCAGCTTCCCTACACAAATTACTGGACAAACCTGTGATCTGGGGTGGGGAGCCCAGGGCTCATTCTAAGGCCCAGGTAGATGCTTGGAAGCAAATTCTAACCTTCTTCACCAAACACCTTGGAGCTTGCCCCAAATTGTAATGCCCCAAATTGTAATTGGTCTGTTATTGATAGGAGAGATTCAAGGTCAGATTTTAGTGTTTAATAATCTTATGTGAATCACTTGTCCCCTGGATAACATTAAATTCATGTCATTGGTATTAATGCTATATTTTAGGTTACTTTTTTGAGATTAATTTTGTCATTAATTTTTCTAATGTAACAAATGCCTATTGTAGAAGATCCAATTAGAAGTATACAATACTAAATAGTAAAAAGTATCAACGCTATTAAAATTTGTGTTTTCATCTAGATTTTTTTACTTAACACTTTGAGGCACAGATGAAATTTAAAGCTGAACAAATACTGGGCTACTTTTTCCATCACTGGGAGAGAATGGCCATTCAGTGTTTGCTACCGGTTCCACTACTGGTAGCAGGGTAGAATTTTTATTGGCTAAAATATACAGAGAGGTGTTGATAGAGGGAAAGCCAGACTGACCTTTTTCTCACGGAGGTTAGAGAAGAATCCTCTGAGAGGAGTTACGGTAAGAAGGGGATCATCTGGCTCTGGATGGTCAAGTCAAAACTCTGTTCCAAAGGTGATTGACTATGAGCTATTTTCCTTTTTGCTTCCTGGCTCTAAGAACAGACTTTGGAAAATCATACTGTGACATTCTTAGAGGCATCATCATCACTTTCTCTGACATCAAGGCTACAAAGTGTTGTGTAAGTGTATTTGAAGAGATAATGGCTGAGAATTTTCTAAAGCTGACAAAGACATCAGCCACATATTCCAACAGCACTATGTCTTAGTCAGCTCAGGCTTCTGTAACAAAATACCATAGATGGGGTGGCTTAAACAACAGACATTTATTTCTCACAGTTCTGGAGGCTGGGAAGTCCAAGATCAACGTTGTGGCAGATTCAGTTCCTGGTGGCGCCTCTTCCTGGCTTACAGACGGCTGCCTTCTTCCTGTGTCCTTACCTGGCAGGGAGAGAGAGGGAGCTCCAGTTTCTCTTCCTCATTTCATAAGGACACTAATCCCATCATGGGGGCTTCACTCTCATGACCTCATTTAAACCTAACAACCTCCCAAAGGTTCTACCTCCAAATACCATCACATTGGGGTTTCGGATTTCAACATATGAGTTTTGAGGGGACACATTCAGTTCATAACAACCATAAACCTCAAGCAAGTTAACCATATTTAACACATCACAGAAAAATTGTTTGTGGCAGTTTTATAACATAGAATTTATAACGTAAATTCTTTGACATTTCTGCCACCAAGAGGTGGGAGATCTATGTCCCCTCCCCTCAAATCTGGATGGGTTTCTGACTGCCTCAGTAGAGTACAGCAGAACTGATGGCTTTATGATTTCAGAAGGCAGGTCGTAAAGGCCATGAAGGTGATGCCACCTTGCTTGCTGGGAACAACTGCTCTTGGAGCCCTGAGCCACCCTAAGAAGTTTTGCAACTTTGAGGCTGTGATGCTGTGAGGAAGCCCCAAATACACGGAGAGGCCAACTGTAAGCTCTTCCTGTAATAGTCCCAAATGAGCTCAACCTTTGAGTCATCTCAGCCCAAGTACAGGGATGTGACTGAAAAAACCTCAAGATGATTCTAGCCCCCAGCCATTTGAATCTTCCCAGTGAAGGCTTTAGATATCCTGAAGCAGAGAAGAGTTGTCCCAGTCAAGCACTGTCCAAATTGTGGATCTGTGAACAAAATATTGTTTTATGTGACTGTGTTTTGGGGGGCGTTTCAGTTATCTATTGCTTTGTAACAAACCACCCCAAAACACAGTGGCTTAAAACATTAACCATTCTCGGATTTCCCTGGTGGCACAGTGGTTAAGAATCCGCCTGCCAATGCAGGGGACACGGGTTCAAGCCCTGGTCCGGGAATATCCCACATGCTGCGGAGCAGCTAAGCCCGTGCACCACAACTACTGTGCCTGCACACCACAACTACTGAAACCTGCGCCTAGAGCCCGTGCTCCACAAGAGAAGCCACCACATTGAGAAGCCTGCGCAGCACAACGAAGAGTAGCCCCCGCTGTCTGCAACTAGAGAAAAGCCCACGCACAGCAAAGATGCAGGCAAAAATAAATAAATAAATTTATTTTTTAAAAAACATTAACCATTAATTTTTCTCACTCACATGGCAGGCAAGTTGGTATTGGCTGTCAGCTAAGATCTCAGGCAGGGCTATGGTTCACAGGTCTCAGTTCTCTCCTTGTGGGCCTTTACAATGGCTAACTGGGCTGGGTTCCAAGAGTGAGCATCCCAGCGTAGCAAAGCTGAATTGTATGGCATGTTTTTGACCTAGTCTTGGAAGCTACATAGCATCACTCTTGCTGTACACTACTGGTCAAGGCAATCACAAAGACCCACCAAGTTCAAGGAGAACATAGAGTTCACCTCTCAAAAGGAGAGTGGGAAGATTCTAGAAGAGCAGGTGGAATGGGAAACATTGTGACCACCTTTTGGAAAATCTGCCTTCTAGCCGCAATGGCTCACATTCCTCCCCCCTGTAAAATATGGTCATCCCTCCTTTAAAGCCCGCCCCCGCCCAAAGTTTCATTCCATTATAGCATCATGCTCAGGCTCAAAGTCTAAGATTGTATCATTTATATCAGGTCCAGGTGCAGATGAAGTTCCCCAGGTATAATTCCTTGGGTATAGCTCCTTGAGTATCTTTCTTCTCAATCTGAAGATCTGTGAACTAAAGAGACAAGTTAGCTGTCCACATACAGAGACATCCAGAATACGATGCTAGGCAGGTATAAGATAATTCTTACAGATATTCCTGTTCAATAATGGGGAATATGGGAGGCGCATGACACTCACTGGCCCCTAGCCATTCTGAAATCCAGCTGAGAACATGTTGCCAATTCTTCCATTGGTGCTCAGTTTACTCTCTGTGAGTTGTTCTCTGTAGCTCTTGGTTCCACCCTCTGAGTTGAAACCTGTATTTCCCATAAGAAAATTAAATTAGCAAAAAAAGCCTCCTGGATCTGCTTCCTGGATGAAAAAGATGAGGCATCCAAAGATCTCTTTTTATTTTGCACTGTTTATCTCTTTTAGTTCAAACTCATTGTGCTTCCACCAGAACCATTCTCTTAAGAATTATGTAGGTTTTCTAAAAAATATCAGTGGGGGGGCTTCCCTGGTGGCACAGTGGTTGAGAGTCTACCTGCCGATGCAGGGGATATGGGTTCGTGCCCCAGTCCGGGAAGATCCCACATGCCGCGGAGCGGCTGAGCTGGTGAGCCATGGCCGCTGAGCCTGCGCGTCTGGAGCCTGTGCTCCGCAACGGGAGAGGCCACAACAGTGAGAGGCCCGCATACCGCAAAAAAAAAAAAAAATATATATATATATATATATATATATATATATATATATATATATATATATATATATCAGTGGGGTTCACTTCCTTAGACAATACACCACTACAAATCTGTTTGAGATAGGAACTTTTCTATCTGGGGCTCCTTGGGAGAATGCTGCAGGCAAACATCCTTAAGATTCCCATAAATTCTGTTATATAATAGACAGGATCTGTTAGGTACACCTTAAAATCTTTAGAGGAACTTTGTCATTCTGAAATGTTCTATGAAGCACTACCTTGAATCTTTGAGGTCTTTACAAAGTCTCTCCCACAGAGCCCCCCTAGGTTTGACTTTGCTCTGAGGTCCTGTCTTAATTATAGAATAATTACAGAATAATTTACCATCTGGAGAAGCTGGAAAGGAGAAACATTATTATTGCCAAGCTTGGCAAGTCCTGGTTGCTTCCTATTTAGCAGTTCTTAGCTCACCTCTTCCTCTTGTATATTTTGTCATAGGCAGCAAGGAGAAGCCAGGTGTCACTGTCAGTACTCAGCTGGGAAATCACTTTAGCTAGATCATTGAATTCATTAGGTATATTTACCCTTTTACACATTACTGCAGGTGTCAGTGTTGCCTCTAGCTTCCAATAAATTTATTTTACTTTCCTTTAGGTCATCAATAATGGCCTTCATGAGTCCCTTTATAGTCTCCCTGGAGCCCTTCCAATTTCTACCTGCCACCTAGTCCTAAAGCCAGTTGTGATTCCTGTGCATATGAATTTCTCCACAGGCTGCTTGAGCTTCCTCACAGCATGATATCTGGGTTTCAAAAATGAATGGTCCAAGAGAGGAAGGCAGAAATACATGGCCTTTTTATGACTTAGCTTTGGAAGTCACATATCATTGCTTCAGCTGTACTCTACTGGTTGAGGCAGACACAGAGACATTAGGTGCAAGGAAAATGTGTATAGACTATCTCCTGATAGGGGAATGGCAAGTTTCTAGAAGGGCATGTGAGATGGGAGTTATTTGTCATAATCATCTTTGGAAAATTCAATCTGTCCACAGAATTGTTTGTTACGTAGCAAAAGGCAATGGAACACTGCAGAAAAGAAAGACAAAGATTAAAAAATCTTACCAGCAACCTCAGAAAAAAGTCAACCTTCAAAGAAGCAGCAGTAAGTCTAACAACTGATTTCTCCACAGCTATGATGGAAATCAGGAACCACTGAAAAACGTTTAGAGTGTCGAAAGAAAACATCTGACAACCTCAAAGCCTATTCTAGCAAAATAGATTCTTACATATGAAAGTATATATTGTTCATAAAATTGATTGAAAAAAATTTAACAGAATCAAAATAGTCATTTTCAAAAAAATAGAAATTGAGAGAATTAATATAGCATACCTGCAAGGAAAAACTAGGGTGTTCTTCAAGCAGAATGAAGATGACTCAAGGTGGAAATATGGAAATGAAGGAAGAAATGGAACATAATGAGAAAGGTTAAATATGCATGTAAATATAAATATTTACAAATAACATATTGCGGGGTTTAAAATACACATAGAAAAAATGCTTGATGTAATTTCTGTCCTCTTAAATTTGTTAAGATTGTTTTCTGGCCTAGCATGTGACCTATCCTGGAGAATGTTCCATGTGCACTTGAAAAGAATGTGTACTGTGCTATTTTGGGGTGTAATATCCTATCTATTAGGTCCAACAGGTCCATTGTCTCTTGGACCCTGTGGCTTGTGAAATCCCAGTTCCCCGACCAGGGATTAAACCTGGGCAGCCAGCAGTGAAAGCGCTGAGTCCTGGACCATCAGGGAATTCCCCCATTGTCTCATTTAAGATCACTGTTGCCTTACTGATTTTCTAGCTGGATGACCTGTCCATTGATGTAAGTGGGGTGGTAAAGTCCCCAACTATTATAGTATTATTGTAAATTTCTCTCTTTATATCTGTTAATATAGCTTTGTATATTTAAGTACCCCTGTATTGGTTGCATATACATTAACAAGTATAATATCCTCTTCTTGTATTGATCCCTTTATCTTTGTCTTTTGTTACAGCCTTTATTTTCAGGTCTAGTTGGTGTGGTATGTGTATCACTACCCCAACTTTCTTTTTGTTTCCATTTGCATTTGCATGAAATATCTATCTTTTTCCATCCTCTTACCCTCAGTCTGTGTGTGTCTTTAGTTCTGAAGTGAGTCTCTTGTAGACAGCATATAGATGGGTCTTGGTTTTTTTTTTAATCCAATCAGCTATGTCTTAGGAGCATTTAGTCAATTGACATTTAAAGTAACTATTGATAGGTATGTACTTATTGTCATTTTGTTTCTTGTTTTCCAGTTGTTTTTGTATTTCTTCTCTGTTTATTTCTTCTTCTTTTTCTTTCTTTCCTTGTGGTTTGATGATTTTCTTTAGTAGTGTGCTTGTGTTCCTTTCTCTTTAGTTTTCACGTATCTATTGTAGGTTTTCTTTTAATATATATATTTTAATTTATTTATTTTATTCTTTTTTTTTTTGGCTGTGTTGTGTCTTCGTTGCTGCGTGCAGGCTTTCTCTAGTTGAGGTGAGCAGGGTCTACTCTTCATTGCAGTGTGCAGTCTTCTAGTTGCAGTGTCTTCTCTTGTTGCAGTTGCTAAGCATGGGCTACAGGCACGCGGGCTTCAGTAGTTGTGGTGTGTGGGCTCAGTAGTTGTGGCTCACAGGCTCTAGAGTGCAGGCTCAGTAGTTGTGGTGCATGGGCTTAGTTGTTCTGTGGCATGTGGGATCTTCCCAGACCAGGGCTCGAACCCATGTCCCCTTTATTGGCAGGCGGATTCCCAACCACTATGCTACCAGGGAAGCCCCTCTATTGTAGGTTTTTGATTTGTGTTTACCACAGGTTTCATATATGATGAACTATATCTAAATCTACTTGTTCTGAACTGGCAGTCATTTAAGTTCAAACACATTCTAAAAGATCTACATTTTTTATTCCCCTCACCCATATTTTGTGTTTTTGATGTCATGTTTTACATATTCATGTTTATCCCTTAACTGTTTGTTGTAGTTATAGTTGATTTTACAGTTTATTGTCTTTGAATCTTCATACTAGCTTCTTTAAGTAAGTGGTTAATCTTCAGCTCTTACTTCATATTTTCCTTTCCTAGTGGGATTTTCCCTTTCCTATGGAATCTTACTTCTTTTCCACTTAGAGAGGACCCTTTAACATTTCTTTTAGGGTAGGTTTATTATTGATGAACTCTTTTTCTTTTTGCTTTTCTGAAAAGTTCTTTATTTCTCTAATTCTAAACAATAATCCTGCTGGGTAGAGTATCCTAGGATGAAGATTTTTCCCTTCTGGCATTTTAAATATATCATGTCAATCTCTTCTGGCCTGCAGAAAAAATCAGCTGATGGACTTATGCAGTTTCCTTTATATATGACTCTTTGTTTTTTTTCTTGCTGACTTTAGAATTCTCTCTTTAAGTTTTTCCATTTTAATTATGATATGTCTTAGTGTGGGTCTGTTTAGGTTCATCCCTCTGTGCTTCCTGTACCTGAATATCTGTTTCCTTCTTCAGGTTTGGGGACTTTTCAGCAATAATTTCATCAAATACATTCTAGATCCCCTTCTCTCTCTCTCTCTCTCCTCCTTCTGGAACCCCTATAATGCAAATTTTGGTATGCTTGATGTTATCCCAAAGATCTCTTAAACTATTTTCATTTTTTTAATTGTTTTTTTTAAATAATAGAGCTGGGATTTTATTTTATTTTGGCCACACCGCACGGCTTGCGGGATCTCAGTTCCCTGACCAGGGGTTGAACCTGGGCCACGGCAGTGAAAGCTCAGAATCCTAACCACTAGGCCACCAGGGAACACCCATTAAATTTGTTTTTCTATTTGCTGTTCTTCTTCGGTGATTTCCATTATTCTATCTTCCCAATCACTTATGTGTTTTCTGTATCACTTAATCTGTTATTCATTCCTTCTTGTGTGTTTTTTATTCCAGTTAATGAACTCTTCATTTCTTATTGGGTCTTTTATATATATTCTAGTTCCTTGTTAAAATTCTCACTGTGTTCATCTATCCTTTTCCCTAATTCAGTTAGAATTTTTATTTGACTTTGACTTTCTTATCTGGTAAACACAACTTTCCAAAATCTATGGGATTCAGCAAAAGCAGTTCTAGGAGGGAAGTTTATAGTGATACAGGCCTTCCTGGAGAAACATGAAAAATCTAAAATAAACAACCTAATGTAAAGGAATTAGAAAAAGAACAAACACAGCCCACAGTCAGCAGAAGGACTAAAATTATGAAGATCACAGAGAAAATAAATAAAATAGAGAACAAAAAAATTAGAAAAGATCAATGAAATGAACCAAGAGCTATTTTTTTGAAAAGATAAACAAAATTAATAATCCTTTAGCCAGGCTAATCAAGAAGAAAAGAGAGAGGATCCAAATAAACAAAATAAGAAATGAAAGAGGAGAAATAACAACCAATAACCACAAGACAATACCATAAATGGTTATAAGCCAACAAACAGAACAACCTAGAAGGAATGGACAAATGTCTAGAAACGTACATTATGCCAAGACTGAATCAGGAAGAAAAAGACAACTTGAAAAGACCAATCACTAGTAGTGAAATTGAATTTGTAATTTTAAAAACTCCCAGCAAACAAAAGTCCAGTACCAGATGGCTTCACAGGGGACTTTTATCAAACATATAAAGAACAGTTTATACCTATCCTTCTCAAACTATTCCAAATAATTGAAGAGGACGAAACACTCCCAAAATCATTCTACAGGGCCACCATTACCCTGATTCCAAAACCAGACAATGACAGCACAAGAAAAAGAGAATTACAGGCCAATATCTTAGATGAATATAGATGCAAAAATCCTCAATGAAATGTTAGCAAATTGAATCCAACAATATATAAAAGGATCATATATCCCAGTAAGTGGGATTTATTTTAGGGATGCCAGGATTGTTAAATATTTGCAAATCATCAGTGTGATATACTACATTAACCATAAGAAGGATAAAAATCATATGATCATCACAATAGATGCAGAAAAATCATTTGACAAAATTCAATATCCATTCATGACAAAAACTCTCATCAGTGTTGGTATAGAAGGAACATTTCAGAAAATAATAAAGACCATTTATGACAAACCCACAGCTATCATCATACACAACAGTGAAAATCTGACAGCCTTTCTTCTAAATTCAGGAACAAGACAAGGATGCCCACTCTCGCCCACTTCTATTTAACATTATGTTGGAAGTCCTAGCTACAGCATCAAAAAAGAAAGAGAAATAAAAGCATCCAAATTGGAAGGGAAGAAGTAAAACTGTCACTATTTGCAGATGACATGATACTATATATAGAAAACTCTTAAAACTACTGAAAATTATTAGAATTAATAAATGAATTCAGTAAAGTTGCAGGATACAAGAATAATATACAGAAATATGTTGCTTTTCTATACGAAAATAATGAACAATCAGAAAGAGAAACAAAAAAACCCTGCTTAAAATTACATGGAAAAAAAAATTACATTGAAAAGAATAAATTGCCTAGGAATAAACTTAACCAAGAAGATGAAGGACCTATACACTAAAAACTATGAAACATTGATGAAGAAATTTGAAGATGATACAAAGAAATGGAAAGATATCTTGTGTTCTTGAATTGAAAGAATTAATAGTTAAAATGGCCATACTCCCCAAAGCAATCTACAGGTTTAATGCAATCCCTATCAAAATATCCAAGACATTTTTCACAGAAGTAGAATAATCCTAAAATTTATATGGAAAAGCAAAAGGTCCTGAATTGCCAAAACAATCTTGAGAAAAAAGAACAAACTTAGAGGTATCATGCTCCCTGTCTTCATACTATACTATCAAGGTACAGTCATCAAAACAGCATGTACTGGCACAAAAACAGATATATAGATCAATGGAACTGAATAGGGAGCCCAGAAATAAACCTACACACCTATGGCCAATTAACCTATGACAAAGGAAGCAAAAATATACAATGACAAAAAGACAGTCTCTTCAATAAGTGGTGCTGGGAAAATCGGACAGCTACATGTAAAACAATGGAATTAGAACATTTCCTCACACAATATTAAAAAAAACCCTGAAAATAGATTAAAGACTGAAATATAAGACCTGAAACCATAAAACTACTAGAAGAAAACATAGGCAGAATGCTCTTTGACATAAATCATAGCAATATTTTTTTGGATCTGTTCCCTAAGGGAAAAGAAATAAGAGCAAAAAGAAGCAAATGGGACCTACCTAAACTTAAAAGGGTTTGCACAGCAAAGGAAACCATCAACAAAACGAAAAGGCAACCTACTGAATGGGAGAATATATTTGCAAATGATATGACCAACAAGGGGGTTATATCCAAAATACATAAACAACTCATACAACTAAATATCAAAAAGAACAAAACAACCCAATTAAAAAATGGTCAGAACACCTGAATAGACATTTTTCCAAAGATGATGTATAGATGGCTAACAGGCATATGAAAAGATGCTCAACATTGCTAATCACCAGAGAAATGCAAATCAAAACTACAATGAGGGCTTCCCTGGTGGCGCAGTGGTTGAGAGTCCGCCTGCCGATGCAGGGGACACGGGTTCGTGCCCCGGTCCGGGAAGATCCCACATGCCACGGAGCGGCTGGGCCCGTGAGCCATGGCCGCTGAGCCTGCGTGTCCGGAGCCTGTGCTCCGCAACGGGAGAGGCCACAACAGTGAGAGGCCCGCGTACCGCAAAAAAATTTTTTAAAAATTTAAAAAATTTAAAAAAAAATCTTAATAAACATAAAAAAGGTATTAGATCATGTATAGTATTGATTTCTCGTCAGAAAATTAAAAATGGACACCTTAACCTCAAGTGGCAGCAGGGACCATACCATGCAGGATATAAAGTAAAAGTATAAGATAAAAGAATTATTATATTTAAACACTGTTCTAAGATTTTATCATGGATAAATAATAAAATCCAATCTCATTGAAAATTAGTCAGTTTAACCAATCTGTTTAAGCTCTGTATCTCCTACGTATATTCAAAATTGATTTATATTAGGTATTAATAATATAGCATTCACTTTGTCAAGGTGAAACAAATTTGCTGAGTACCTTGTTGAAAAGAACTCCAAGGTAAGAGAAAGCTTTTATTCTCTATTTCCTTTCCTGGTGTTGCCTTCAGCCATCCAACTTCATTCAAATATTTATTGAAAGCCTACTATGTGGCAGGCAGAGGTCTAAGCTCATGGTAAAGATGAACAAAGATAACAAAGTCTTTGCTGTCAGGAGTATTTATCCTGGTTTGGCAGTCAGAAAATAAAATGATAAATGCTATGAAGAATAAAAAGCAGAAAAAGAATACAGCATGATGAGGGAGGTAATATTTTAAATAAACCAGTCAGGGAAGGCATATATGAATAGGTCATCTTTGAGCAGAAACCTGATTGAGGATGAGAGAGTCGAGCTTCAGGCTGAGGTAATGGTGGAGGCAAAGACCACAGTGGAAGCATGTGCTTGGTCTTAAGCCAAGTGGGTGAGGGAAGGAGGAGTAGAAAAATGAGGTCAGAGAATTAGCCAGGGGATCCCTCTGATTATGGGAAAACACTGGGGAATTGAAAATAGGCAATTGGCAAAATCTAAATTAACCTTTAAAAATACTATTCTGGCTTCTCTATGGAGAAACTGTAGGCAGTGTTAGCACTGAAGTAGTGAAGCCAATTGGGAGGCTACTGTAGTCATCCAGACGAGAGAGAATCATTTTAGAGTAGGGTGCTAGCAGTGCAAGTGATGAAAAGTGGTCAGATGCAGGATACATTCTAAAGTACAGCAGCAGAGTTTGCTGAAGGGTGGAATATGGGATGGAAAAAGGAAGGCAAGAATGACTCCAAGTTTTTGTTTTTGTTAATTCCTTAAACTAATGGATGAATAGTGATGCCATTTACTGAAACAGAGAACCCTGGGGAAAGAGCAATCTGGGGAGAAAAAAGTCAAGATTTCTATTTCTGTCATGTTAAATTTTCCTATTGGACACCCAAGTGAAGAGGCCAAATAGGAAGTTAGACCTACAAGTCTGAATCTCAAAGGAGACATGAGAGCTGGAAATATAAATGTGGGAATCAACAATCAGGAAACTGGAAGATGAGTGATAACAAAAATCTGGGATGTAAGAGGATCAATGTTGATTTTACATTAAAATCCACCATGAATTCTGGCTAACAAAAATACATTAAAAACTGACATATAGAAATGTATGGGCTTTTTTTTTTTTTCCATGTGAGGTACCTGAATCAATTCTCCCACTGTAAACAACTAATACTCCTGGATAAAATCTCTTCTAAAAGCATTTGTCAACCTGCCAAGAAAGAAAAGTTCTCAGATCAGGGACTGAGT
Source organism: Grampus griseus (assembly GCF_964374135.1). NCBI lineage: Eukaryota > Metazoa > Chordata > Mammalia > Artiodactyla > Delphinidae > Grampus > Grampus griseus. The sequence goes on along the minus strand of NC_139018.1, from coordinate 28,850,379 downwards.
AAAGATGGGAATGCTGATGTAAGCAGAGCAAGGCAACTTGTTTCCTGAGAGCATTTGCTGAATCCCAAATTGATGTATTAATACATTTCATTATACAATATCAAAAAAATCACATTAGTGATTACACACTACTGATCTCATTTTTTTAAAAAGTCTAAGTATCAGGAAGCTATCAAGCTCACAGTGGTTGATAGGCAGGTTTTCCTAAATTCTCATTTTCTCTCAAAAAGTCAAATTTCATCATTAATGACAAAGTTGTTTTCTTTGAAGCAGCAGGCTAAGTTCACTTTTGGAAAAAGGTCTGCCAAATACCCAAGCCTTACTGACAATAGTCAGTCAATCGTTCTTTCAAGTAAGTTGGTGTTCTGTGAAAAAAGTGGCTAGTTCAGCTCACAACTCAATCACATAGGTGCTTTTACTTAAGATGACTGTCATATTCCTGTTGCAGCAGAAGTGCTTTATGTGTACCTCTCAATTTGTCAAACAATATTTTAAAAACATGTATTTAAGGTAAAGATTTAATAAAACTTTATTAAAAGATTTAAAACTTTATTAAAGATTTATTTAAAAGATTTAATAAATTTTACAGTTTCATCAAGGAATTCCTAATTGTAACTGGCTTTTTTCTTTTCTTTTTCTTGCTAGTGCATGGTGGTGAGGAATGCATGACTACTGGTACTGTTTGTTATACTGCCTTTATTAATGCTAAAGCAGCAGCAATTTTACCTGTCATTGCTTTTGCAACATCAGTACAAATGTTAACACAGTGAAAAAGGCACATGTCATCTTAGTATTATTATAAAATAGTTTTGATCCGTACCCTGAGGTCTGTAGACCAACTTTGAGAATATTTATCCTAGAGAAACTCTTTGTTTATGTACCAGAGAACAAAAAGAATATTCCTAGCAGTACTGTTTGTACTAGCAAAAAAAACCCTGTAAACTATCAAAATGTCTATTAACAATAGAATGGACAAATAAATGGACTATTCATAAGATGTAATATGATGAAGCAGTGAAAATTAATGAACCGCAGTGACCCAACACATAAAATAGATGCATCTCAGGAAAAATATTTCATAAAAAAAGCAAATCGCAGAAAAATAAATGTTTTTTTTTAAAACTATGACACCAAAAGCACAAGCAAAACACTAAATAAGTTGGGTACCTTTAAGATAAAAACCGTTTGCACTTCAAAGGACACTGTCAACAAAGTGAAAGATAACTCACAAAATGGCAAAAATATTTGTAAATTCTATATCTGATAAGGGACTTGTATCTAAAATATACAAAGAGGGACTTCCCTGGTGGTCCAGTGGCTAAGACTCCACAGTCCCAATGCAGGAGGCCTGGGTTCAATCCCTGGTCAGGGAACTAGATCCCACATGCTGCAACTAAGAGTTTGCATGCCGCAACTAAAGATCCAGCATGCCACAACTAAGAACTGGCACAGCCAAATAAATAAATATTTTAAAAATAAATAAATAAAAAAATATACAAAGAACTCTTACAACTCAATAATAAAAAGACACATAACCTAATAGGCAATGTTTCTTTTTTTTTTTTAACACCTTAATTGGAGTATAATTGCTTTACAATAGCATGTTAGTTTCTGCTTTATAACAAAGTGAATCAGCTATACATATACATATATCCCCATATCTCTTCCCTCTTGCATCTCCCTCCCTCCCACCCTCCCTATCCTGCCCCTCTAGGTGGTCACAAAGCACCGAGCTGATCTCCCTGTGCTACGCGGCTGCTTCCCACTAGCTATCGATTTTACATTTGGTAGTGTATATATGTCCATGCCACTCTCTCACTTTGTCCCAGCTTACCCTTCCCCCTCCCCATGTCCTCAAGTCCATTCTCTAGTAGGTCTGCGTCTTTACTCCTGTCCTACCCCTAGGTTCTTCAGAACCATTTTTTTTTCTAGATTCCATATATATGTTAGCATACGGTATTTGTTTTTCTCTTTCTGACTTACTTCACTCTGCATGACAGACTGTAGGTCCATCCAACTCACTACAGATAACTCAATTTCGTTTCTTTTTATGGCTGAGTAATATTCCATTGTATATATGTGCCACATCTTCTTTATCCATTCATCTGTCGATGGACACTTAAATTGCTTCCATGTCCTGGCTGTTGTAAATAGAGCTGCAGTGAACATTGTGGTACATGACTCTTTTTGAATTATGGTTTTCTCAGGGTATATGCCCAGTAGTGGGATTGCTGGGTCATATGGTAGTTCTATTTTTAGTTTTTTAAGGAATGTCCATACTGTTCTCCATAGTGGCTCTATCAATTTACATTCACACCAACAGTGCAAGAGGGTTCCCTTTTCTGTAGGCAATGGTTCTGAATAGACATTTCCCCAGAGAAGATATACAAATGGCCAATAAGCATATGAAAAGATGAACAATATCATTAGGCTTCAGGAAAATGCAAATTTAGCCACAGTGAGATACCACTTTATACTCACTAGAATGGCTACAGTAAAAAAAAAGAAGAAAAAGTGCTGGTGAGGGGGTGATGAAATTGGAACCCTCATACACTGCTGGTGGGATTGTAAAATGGCATAGCCACTTTGGAAGCCTTGCTTTGCCTCAAAAATTAAACACAGAATTGCAGTATGACCCAGCAATCCCGTTCCTAGTTATATATCCACAACAAATGAGAACTGCAAAACACACAAAAACTTAAATACAGGACTGTTCACAGATACAGTATTCCTAGTAGCCAAGAAGTGGATACAACTCAAATGTCCATCAGTCGATGAATGGATAATGAAATTTGGCATATCAATTTAATGGACTATTTAGCAATAAAGAGGGAAGGAGGTACTGATACATGCTATGACATGGATGAAACTTGACAGCATTACATGGAAAAGAAGCTAGTCACAAAAGACCACATATTTATGACTTCCTTTATTAGAACTACCCAGAATAAACAAATCTACAGAGACAGAAAGTAGATTAGTGATTACCCAGGACTGGAAATAAAGACGGTTGTGGGGAAATGGAGATGACTACTAATGGGTACTGGGATTCTTTGGGGGATGATGAAAATGTTCTGGAATTAAGTAGTGGTGATGGTTGTACAACCTTGTGAATATACTAAAAACACTGAACTGTGCACTTTAAGTAAATGAGTTTTATGGAATATAAATCATACCACATAAAGATGTTATTTTTTTAAGTAGAATGCACTCATAAGATTTGCATACAGCTAAATAAAAATTAACTTTGACCAAGTGAAAATAATGTTTTCATTTACGTAAGACTCAAAAGTTGGCAAAACAAAAAAACATTGTTTAAAGATACAAATGTGAGTCGGAGCAGTCCAAGACGCCATAGGAAAACTCTGAAATCACTTCCTCCCATGGACATACCAAATTTACAGCTACAGTTGGAATACTTTTCCTCTGAAAAGGACCTGAGAACATGCACCTCCAAAACAGAAGACAAAGTTACATCAAAAATCGTAGAAGAGGCACAGACGTGGCCTTACCTGGGACCTCACCCTAGATGCTGTGACCCCACAATAAGGAGGGATCCCATAAATACAGAATTCTCCCTCAAGGTGTGAATGGATTGTGCCCCACATCGGGCACCCCGACCCTGGGGGCCAGCACTGGAAAGACGACCCCCACACCTGAAAAAAATCTGATTTTGAAACTCAGTTGGTACTAAGACCAGGAGAATCATGGAACCATAGGGAACAGAGATCCCACTCTTAGAGGACTCTCAAACCCACTGGGCCTGAGATCCAGCACAAAAGCAACAGATTGAAAAGCGCCTAGACCATAAGTGAGGTAGACCCATTTACTAACTTTAAAGTGGCTGACGGCAAGACAAGAACCTGTAGCGTCTTTATCTGGGGACGGAAGCACTAGTGGACACCATTTTTGCAAGCTCAATCTAAGTTGCTGGTGACAAGCCTACAGGAGCCATTTTTGGTGCCCTTCCTCTAGGCTGCTAGCACGGGAGGGCATGCTCTGCCCACCTTGCACTACAACCAGGCTGGGCGAGCATCCCACCCTGTGCAGAACCCCAGGTGCAACGTAACCTGGCAATCGTCCTGCCCTCCCCACACAGCAGCCGAGCCACAATTGGCCTGGGAGGCACCCTGCCCTGAGCCCCACCCAACCCGCACAGAGACGGAGCTGCAACCCTCTCTGCAGAGTAGCTGAGCCAAAACTGGACCAGGCAGAACCCCGAGCCCTGCTCACCCCAGGCAGCAGACAAGTCACAACTGGGCCAGCAAGTGTCCACCTTCCCCTGACAGCAGCTGAGCTGTCATCAGCCTGGACAGGCACCCCAAGTTCCATCCACCGCACGCTGCAGCTCAGCCGCAATTGAATTGGGCAAGTGACTTGAACCCTGCTCTCCCCGCACAGTGGCTGAGCCACAGTTGGCTAGGTGAGAGCTCCCAGCCCCGCCCTATGCAATGCTGTCACAGCCATCAGACTCAAGCAGCCCACACAGGTGATGCCCATAGAGTGCCTGGCTCTGGTGGTCAGGGGAGACTGTGCTTCTGGACCACACAGAACAGCTCCTACCCAGGACCACTCTTTCGAGAGTGAGGGCGCTAGCCATTTCACCTAATTACATGTAACACTGAGAGGCAAAATGAGGAGACAGGAATTTGTTGCAAACCAAAGACCAAGGCAAATACCCAGAAAAAGACCTTTATGAAGTTGAGATTAAAAACACTGACCTGATAGTTTAAAATAATGGCCATAGGCAGAGGCACAACACCCCTTTATTTTCAGGTGCAAACATCACCAGCCATCAGAACTGGCACTGAGAACAGGAGCGAGGCCGAGTCGCGGCAGCTCCACCGCGAGGGCAGCACCGTGTATGTCCGTGCAGCGCGTTTCCACGGGGCACTGCCCGGTCCCGGGCTCGCACTCACCGCGTGGGTCGCCAGCCCACCCCACTCCAGTGAGCCCTGGCCTGGCCAGGGGCAGTTAAGAATCTGCCTGCGAATGCAGGGGACACAGGTTCAATCCTTGGTCTGGGAAGATTCCACATGCTGCAGAGCAACTAAGCCCATGTGCCATGACTACTGAGCCTGTGCTCTAGAGCCCGTGTGCCACAACTACTGAGCCCACGGGCCACAAATACTGAATCCAGGTGCTGCAACTACTGAAGCCCGGGTACCTAGAGCCCATGCTCCACAACAAGAGAAGCCACTGCAAAGAGAAGCCTGCGCACTGCAATGAAGAGTAGCCCCAGCTCGCTGCAACTAGAGAGCCCACGCACAGCAATTAAGACCCAATGCAGTCAAAAATTAAATAAATAAATGAAAATAAATAAAAGCAAAAATAATGGTCATAAAGATGCTCACCAATCTCAGGAGAATAGATGAACACAGGGGAACTTTAACAAAGAGAGAGAGAAAATATAAAAAGTACTAAAGGTTATAACTGAAAAATACATGAGAGGTTCAACAGCAGAATGGATGAAATAGGAGCACGAATCAATGAGATGGAAGACAAAGCAATGGAAAACACTCAGAGCAGAAAAATGAGAAAAAGAATTAAAAGAAGCAGGGATACCATAAGGCATCTCTGGGACAACATCAAGCAGAAAAACATTTGCATTATAGGGGTCCCAGATGGAGAGGAGAGAGAGAAAGGGCCAGAAAAAATATTTGATGAAATAATGGAAAACTTCCCTTCCCAGATGAGGAAGAAAACTTCCTCATCTGGGAAGGAAAGAGACATCCAGGTCCAGGAAGCCTAGAGAATTCCAAGTAAGATGTCCCCAAAGAGAATCACACCAAGATACATTATCATTAAAATGGTAACAGTTAAAGAGAGAGAATCTTAAAAGCAGCAAGAGAAAAGCAACCTATTATGTACAAAGGAAACACCATAGGTCTATGAACAGACTTTTCAGCAGAAACTTTATAGGCCAGAAGAGAGTAGCATGATATACTCAAAGGGCTGAAAGGAAAAAACTGCCAACTGAAAATTCTCTACCCAGCAAGGTTATCATTCAGAATTGAAGGACACATTAAGAGTATTCCGGGTAAGCAAAAGTAGAGGAGTTCATCACCACTAAACTGGCCTCTCAGCAAATGCAGCAAATGTTAAAGGAACTCCCCTAAGCTAAAAAGAAGAGGCACTAACGAATAAAAAGAAAACATATATAAGTAAAAATCTCACTGGAATATGTAAATAAATAATAAAGGTAGTAGATCAATCACTTATAAAGGGCAAAAGACAAAAGTATTAAAATTAATGAAAATACCATAGTTAAGGGATACATTAAAAGATGTAAAATGTGTCATCAAAGATATAAAGCACAGGGGGGAGTAAAAATATAAAGCTTTGGAATGTGTTCAAAATTAAGTTACTATCAACTTAAATAAAGACTGTTATATACATAAGGTGTTGTATGTGAACTTCATGGTAACCACAAAGAGAAAACTTATAGTAAATATATAAAGGAAAATGAGAAAGGAATCTAAACATAACACTAAGAAAACAGTCAAACCACAAGGGAAGAGAGAAAAGGAACAGAGAGGAGCTACAAAAAGAATGAGAAGACAGTTAACAAAATGGCAAAAAGTGTATAACTACCAATAATTACTTTAAATGTAATGTATATTTGCCAATCAAAAGATATAAGGTGGCTGAATAAAAAACAAGACCCTTCTATATGCTGCCTACAAGTGACTCACTTCAAACACAAAGACACTTACAGACTGATAGTGAAGGGATGTAAAAAGATGCAATGGAAAGGAAAAGAAAGCTGGGGTGGCAATAATTATATCACACAAAAGAGATTTTAAAACAAAGACTGTAACAAAACAAAGAACAGTATATGATAATAAAAGTGTCAATCCAGAAAGAGGACATAACATCTGTAAACATTTATGTACCCATAATAGGAGCACGTTATATATTGGGTTAGCCAAAAAGTTTGTTCGTATTTTCCCATAAGATGACTCTAGTAGTGCTTAGTCGTCTTTAACTTCATTCGAAACAATTCTGTTAGATCGTATTATGACAGCTGACATATCAGCGTGCATTAAAAAAAAAACTTATCAAAACTGGTGAATTTTTGTGTAGCCATTTTAATATTGAAGATGGAAGAAAAACAACATTTTTAGCATATTATGCTTTATTATTTCAAGAAAGGTAAAAACGCAACTGAAACACACAAAAAAGATTTGTGCAGCGTATGGAGAAGGTGCTATGGCTGACTGAACATGTCAAAAATGGTTTGTCAAGTTTCGTGCTGGAGATTTCTTGCTGGATGATGCTCCACGGTCGGGTAGACCAGTTGAAGTTGATAGCAATCACGTGGAGGCATTAACTGAGAACAATCGACGTTATATTACGAGGGAGATAGCCAACATACTCAAAATACCCAAATCAAGCGCTGAAAATCATTTGCTCCAGCTTGGTTATGTGAATCGCTTTGATGTTTGGGGTCCACATAAATTAAGCGAAAAAACTCTTCTTGACCGTATTTCCACATGCAATTCTCTATTTAAACGTAACAAAAACATTCCGTTTTTAAAACAAATTGTGACGGGTGATGAAAAGTGGATACTGTATGAGAATGTGGAATGGAAGAGATGGTGGGGCAAGTGAAATGAACCACCACCAACCACACCAAAAGCCGGTCTTCATCCAAAGAAGGTGATGTTGTGTATACGGTGCGATTGGAAGAGAGTCCTCTATTATGAGCTCCTTCTGGAAAACCAAACGATTAATTCCAACAAGTACTGCTCTCAATTAGACGAAATGAAAGCAGCACTTGATGAAAAGTGTCCGGAATTAGTCAACAGAATCCGCATAATCCTCCATCAGGATAACGCAAGATCACATGTTTCTTTGATGACCAGGCAAAAACTGTTACAACCTGGCTGGGAAGTTCTGTTTGTTTGTTTTTTGCGGTACGCGAGCCTCTCACTGCTGCGGCCTCTCCCATTGCGGACCACAAGCTCCGGACGCTCAGGCTCAGCGGCCACGGCTCACGACTCACGACTCACGACTCACGGGCCCAGCCGCTCCGCGGCACGTAGGATCCTCCCAGACCGGGGCACGAACCCGCGTCCCCTACATCAGCAGGCAGACTCCCAACCACTGCGCCACCAGGGAAGCCCTGGCTGGGAAGTTCTGATTCATCCGCTGTATTCACCAGACATTGCACCTTCGGAATTCCATTTATTTCAGTCTTTACAAAATTCTTTTAATGGAAAAAATTTCAATTCCCTGGAAAACTGTAAAAGGCACCTGCAACAGTTCTTTGCTCAAAAGGATAAAAAGTTTTGGGAAGATGGAATCATGAAGTTGCCTGAAAAATGGCAGAAGGTAGTGGAAAAAAAGGGTGAATATGTTGTTCAAAAAGGTTTTGGTGAAAATAAAAAATGTGTCTTTTATTTTTACTTAAAAACCGAAGGCACGGGATTTTGGATACAGGATCAGACATAATGCAAATTCCTGGAAACTTCAATCAAATGGGAAAGACTATGTGTTCAAGGATATGGAAGAGCAAGGATCTGACTGAGGTGAGCAGGTTTTACTACCCCTACAAGTTGGACACAGAGGACCAAAGGAATCCTCTAGGGTGGTTTTATCACTCCCTGGTATTTTAACTTTTTATTTGGCAATAATTTTAGAGTTACAAAAACGTTGCAAAAATAGCCCAGCTATACTCTTCATCTTGATTTCCCTTAATGTTAACTTCTTACATAACCATAGTACACAATTTCAAAATCAGGAAGTTAACATTGATACAACACTATTAACCATGAGATGATTATTGAAATTAAGGTATTGCAATCTTGGAGAAAGAACATACTCAAATGGATAGATACTGGCTGCTAAAAACAGAAACGTGGAGCTCTCTTGTCCTACCAAATGGTAATAGGAAATAGTACCAGGCCCAGGATCATCAGTGAAACCACACCTAGGATACTGGAATAACTGGGAGTCTGTTCCCACTTCCTGCCTCTTTCCCCTTTAACTCTCACTTGGGGTTATCAGAAAAGCAGATGGATCTGGGTGTTGACTGAGAATTACAGAAAACAATGAATTTTGTGTTAATTATGGCTGACATTGTTCCTCTATAGGAAGAGCTTTCTAAATCACCACTGACTGAAATCCTGTTATTGATTTTACAAGCATTGTTTTCAATCCCAATACGTTTTAAATATCAACAGCAATTTGCTCTCACTCGGCAGCCAGCGATTTACCTTTACAGTCTTGCCTTCTGAGAGGCAAAACTAGGAAAATTCTTCCCAACATAAAGTTCCTGTGTGTCTGCTTTCGCTCTTGCTTTTAAAGGTCGGCCACTGATCGGCAGGACTTCGCGGCCCTCCAAAGAGTTATATAGCAGGCTGCTCGGCCCCATGAGGCCTTAGGCTGCAGGTAGGCAGCCTGTCGCTAGAGGGACTCTGGTTTTTAACCTTCTTCACAGCCCTCTGAAGTTGACCTGAGATCTGAAAAAGGCGCAAAATGGTGGTCTCATTTCCGGCTCTCCTGCGACCCTTCCGACTCTGTCGATGGGACCCGACACCCTGGGCGCGGTTGGCAGGGCCTACAAAGCTCAGGACCGGTGACCCAAACTCTTGGGCCCCTGCCAGGATGGCGGTGACAGTGACGCTGGAGCCCGCGGGCCGCTGCCGCTGGGACGAGCCGGTGCGCATCGCCGTGCGCGGCCTGGCCCCGGGACAGCCGGTCACGCTGCGCGCGTCCCTGCGCGACGAGAAGGACGAGCTCTTCCGAGCCCACGCGCGCTACTGCGCCGACGCCCACGGCCAGCTGGACCTCGAGCGCACGCCCGCGCTGGGCGGCAGTTTCACGGGCCTCGAGCCCATGGGGCTCCTCTGGGCTTTAGAGCCCGAGAAGCCCTTGCTGCGGCTGGTGAAGCGGGACGTACAGACGCCCTTCGCCGTGGAGCTGGAGGTGCTCGATGGCCACGACCCGGAAGCCGGAGGGCTCCTGGGCCGGGCGGTGAACGAGCGCGACTTCCTGGCGCCGGGGGTGCGGCGCGAGCCCGTGCGCGTGGGCCGGGTGCGCGCCACGCTCTTCCTGCCGCCAGGTGAGCAGCCCACTTCCCAGGCTGTTGTGGAAAGCCAGGTAGAGTCCTGAGACCCTGGGCGGCCCCTTGCCTGTCTAGGGAACCCCGTGGTTGTGGAACTTCCCTAAATTCGTCCCCAAGCTCCAAAGTCTATCATGAATTCTGGGTGGAAGTTTCTCCTCTAAATTTCAGGACACTTCCTGGAGGTACTGCCATTCCCTCAGCTATATGCTAAAAGTTCATTCAGAGTACTCAAAAAGTGTATTTATGCTGCTATGTGCCAGCCATGCAGCTCTGTCTCAGATACTAATATTAGGCAGTGACTTCTGCTGGTGTGCAGGAGTGATTTGGGCCTTCTTTCACATCAAACTTCAAAGGAAACTAAAACCCAGAGATAGAGGCAGTGCCCCATAATACTAAAAAACAAACAAAAAAACTCCCTGAAGGTCCCCTCCCCCATAATAAACAGTCTGTCAGTGTTTCTCAACCTGGAATGATTCTCTTCCACTCCAGGGGCAATTGGTAATATCTGGAGACATTTTTGATTGTCACAATTGGAGAGGGTGCTGTTGGCATCTAGTGGGTAGGTGCTAAACATCTACAATCCATGGGACAGCCCCACAACAAAGAAATATCTTACTCAAAATGTCTATAGTGCTAAGGTTGAGAAACCCTAGTCTAAGTAAAAACAAGGTGCTTGATAGGTAAAAGTGGCCTGTAAACAAGACAACTGACCCACCCCTTCCAACCAAATTCCTGACTGAAACCCCTGCTATATATAGAAATGCTGGAGTTGCCACTGCTCACAGAATTCCTAAACTGAATTCTGTGATTATTCTCCAAAACAGGAGGCCCTGCTTTATTCTTACAGCTCTTCAGCAATTCACAGCCTTAACTAGCACTGCCCACTCAACTGTGAACTCCTGGGTCTGGAATTGGCACTTATACATCTCCATATCTCTGTATGCCTAGAGACTTACACAGGGATATAATAAGAGCTCAATAAATCATACTGACTGATTCAATAAGAATCTCCTAAAGACTTTAATTTTTTAAAAAATATTTCAAAAAAAAAATCTTTCACTGCCCAGCTGCGATATTTGAATCAAGTCAGTTGTTAACTATTTTAGTATCTACTCTGTGGCCCATTTAAAATTTATTGTTTTCTGACTCAAAGGCTTTTGTAAATAATGCAGAAAAGTTCAATTATTTAACAAATATGTGTTAAATCAAGGACTGTGCTACATACAGTAGCTAGCAAATTCAGACATGGGCCTCACTGTACCTACCGCCTAATAGAGGATACCGGCAACTATACTTGGATCTGTAAGTGTGGTAAGTGCTATGATAGGGGAGGTACAGGCCCAGGGTGCTGGTGGGAACATATCAAAGGCTATGTAATTCAACTCAGCCTTGGAGGGCATCTGGGAAGTCTTCCAGGAAGGGAGCTCTAAACTTAGATTTGAAGACTGATGAGTCAACCAGTTCAGAAATGGTGGAGAGGGGAGGAGAATAGTGTACACCATTTTCAGGGCCAAAGAGAGCATAGCACATTTAGGAATGGCGTTCTTTAAGGCTGGAGCAGAGGGTGTAAAGGAGGTGGGGAGTATATTCTAATAATCCCCTGTATATGTAGAGCGCTTTACAGCTGTCAAAGCATTCTCAGTTTTTGGGGGGTTTTTTTGAGGAAAATTTGGTGGAAAATGTACATTTCATCTTATGTTATTTCTAATTTGGTTTATATTATCGTTGTTGTTTTTTGCAAATATATGAAAAATTACGGAGAAAATAAGGCATTTTTCCCCCCTCCCTTCTCCCCAAAGTTTATTAAAAAAAAAAAAGACAAAGTAAAAAGAGTCCTTTTCCACCAAACTCCCACCCACAACCTTCCTTGCTTTAAAAACTTCTCTTTGCTGACTGCCAAAATCTGAAACCCAAGAATGTCTTTTGAGTGTCTAAAACTCCTTATGATTTGTGGTGTTCTCCAGGCACAGGACCATTCCCTGGAATCCTCGATCTTTTTGGAAGTGGTGGTGGCCTTTGTGAATACAGGGCCAGCCTCCTGGCTGGACATGGTTTTGCTGTGCTCGCTCTGGCTTATTTCAGATTTGAAGACCTCCCTAAATATTTGAATAACGTGTGCCTGGAGTACTTTGAAGAAGCTGTGGACTTCATGCTGCAACATCCAAAGGTGGGTTCTGGTGCTCACCTGAATGCAGAGGAGAGGGGGTAGAGCAGACACAGGGCTGGATCCAAAAGCTCTACCAGGACACCCAGGGCTGGAAATATGCCATGAGACACAAAGGCTCCTTCAAAAGTTGTTAGGATTATTATTTTCATTTCTGCCCATCTCTCTCCAATCCCTTAAGACTCAACTGTTTAGTTCCCTTTAGTTCTTGACCAGAATTCAAAGAGCTAGACTAAAAAGTTACTAACCTTAAGTTCTGGTTCTGTATCTACCACCAAGTGGCATTATAATCCTGAATAAGGCAGTTTCCCTTTCTGGAATTCAGTTTTTCTCATTTGTAAGAGTAAGGTAGGGACTTCCCCAGTAGTCCAGTGGTTAAGACTCTGCGCTTCTGCTGCAGGGGATGGGGGTTTGATCCCTGGTTGGGGAACTAAGATCCCGCATGCTGTGCAGCACGACCCCCCCCCCAAAAAAAAGATTAATGTAAATGTATAGAGAAAAAAGTGACTGTAAAGAGATTTTTGAGACAATTGGTGACATTTGAATAGGGGTGTGTATTCGATGATATTAAGGAACCATTAATTTTGTTAAGTGTGTTAATGGTATTGTGGTTTTGTAGAGAAAGTTCTTATATGAGACTGGAAAAATTAATTAAAACATTTTGGTATGATTATCAATGGAATACATAGTCTTTGCTACTATCTAGACTTAAAGAAACCCAAACATTCTAATGTTAAGGAGTAAGATGTACTGCAAGGTCTAACTCTGTTAGAATTCAGGGACTGGTCTCAATAGAGCTGCTAAAACCTAGATGATCATGAACTGTGATGACTGGTTTATTTATGGGATAAAAGGCCCCAGGAACAAGAAGAGACCAATATATACTATCAGTTCTGCCCTTAGACCTAGGCAAGAGGGGCTTCTGCTCTGGACCTTTTGTTTTAGATGACCACTCTCTGGCCTTCCTTTGGCTGCATCCCTGACCACAGGGTGCAGAGTTTGAGGGGCCAAGGGAATGTGTCTACCTGGAACCCATGTGCCCCTCACACCATGCCCTTTGGATCTGGAACCCCACAACTATCTTCCAACCAGCTCTGATCCTGCTTCCAAGCCCTATGCCTCTTCTCTGGGTCCATTAATGTGAACACACCTAGGCCTTAAACATATAGGCTAGGGTGTCCAAACGCATGTGTGAGAGGGCCCTTATGGTACATGATGGAGCCAGGCAGGGATGGGAAGAGAAAGAGAGTTGGCCAAGGACCAGGGACTAGGGCCAGGGGCTGGCACTCCCCCCATACCATGTTCTAGTACAGAACTCCAGGAAGTTCTAAGATATGAAATTTGAACTTGACCTTATAAGTTGTTATGGAGGTATATTTATCAAGGTAGCAGAAAAGAATATATTTTATTTAATTTTCAAATATTTATAACTTTTAAGTATTTAGGTATAGGGTATATGGGCCTCTGTGTGTACTCTTGACCTAGTCACCATAAATGTTAGTGGAGGGCCTGTGTACCAGGAAATTAATTGATTTGTTTGGGACTTCCATGTTAGTCCAGTGGTAAAGATTCCGTGCTCCCAATGGAGGGGACACGGGTTCAATCCCTGGTCAGGGAACTAAGATCCTGCATGCCGTGCCAGCGCAGCCAAAAAAAAAAAAATTGATTTGCTTATTAGAAGATACGTTTGAACTTTGTGGATTGTTGCATAAGAAAGGAAAGCAAATGACATTTGAGAAAGCTGCCTAGACAATGTAAAATCACAGTTTAAGTTCTCCCTTTATGAATTCTAGACTTGTTCTCTCTCTTTTTCTTTCTCTCTTTTCATCAGGTGAAAGGCCCTAGTATTGGGCTTCTTGGCTTCTCCAAAGGAGGTGACCTGTGTCTCTCAATGGCCTCTTTCTTGAAGGGCATCACAGCTACTGCAGTTATTAATGCCTGTGTGGCCAACACAATAGCTCCTCTGCATTACAAGGATATGATTATTCCTAATCTCAGCAGTGACCCAGGAAAATATAAAATCACTGAGTCAGGCCTTTTGAATTTGGAGGATATTTGGAATGACCCACTGGAGAAACCCAACCACCGAAGTCTTATTCCATTGGAAAAGGCCCAGGGACCCTTCCTGTTTATCGTTGGCATGGATGATCATAACTGGAAGAGTGAATTCTATGCTCAGATAGCCTCTGAACGGTTACAAGCCCATGGGAAAGACAGACCCCAGATAATCTACTACCCAGGAACTGGCCATTGTATTGATCCACCTTATTTTCCTCTTTGTAGAGCCTCTGTGCATGCAGTTTTGGACCAACCAGTATTCTATGGAGGTGAGCCAAAGGCTCACTCAAGGGCACAGGTAGATGCCTGGCAGCAAATCCAAACTTTCTTCCATAAACACCTCAATGGTAAAACATCTGTCAAGCCCAGCAAATTGTAACATTGTAATCATAGACCATATACTGTTAATAAAAATCCTAGTCATACAACATGTATTAGGTTTTCCAGAGAACCTAGGAACCTTTTTGTAACAAAGCAACCATCTCAGCTTCATTGTCAGGTCCTACTGGATTCTGAGCCTTAGCAACACTACTCTCTTCACTGCTGGGTCCATCCCTTTCTCCCCTGAACTTTTCCCAGTGTATAGGCTTAACTCTGATCTTATCTGTAGGACCAATCTTAACCTTAAGCAGGAAAAATGTAAGAAGTGCCTGCCCAAGTCTCAACTGCTGGCCTAGATTTGGCCTTCTGTTCTGGTTCTGAGGACTGAGCTTTTGTACTGCTAAGAGTCCCATATACTCTTTGGGTCCTAACTGACCATGTCTGAACCTTGGGAACCTGCGCACTTGAGCCCCTTAAGGAGTGGACTCTGCTTCGTTCTTGTTTCTGAACCCCACTTTGAAGACTGGGGGCATTGACATACTTAGTATCCTAAGCTTTGCTTTTATTTTATGAATGAGGCCCTAGACTTCGATTTCTTCCTTACTGATAAAGTATCCTTTACAAATTTTGAATTTAAAATTCAAAGGATACTTTACAAAGTAAAATTGAATCCTTTACCAAAGAAAATTGCTGTAAGCAAAACAGTTTATTGATATATACTGTTGATATATTTCCTCTGTATTTACCGTCTGAATTCTCAATCTCAGTACTTGGCTACCTAGCGAAATGCCTCGATGCCAATAGATATTCAGGACTTAATCTTTGGATGTCAGGTTATACCTGACAAATTAGACTTCTTCCTGGTACCATCGGTTCCTATTACATTCCTACTGGGAAGGACTGGGATCAGTCTATCTCAATCCATTGCCTTATACTGGGCACTATCTAGAGTCATGAGACCAGAGCAGAGGGTCTTCCCTGAGTGCAAGAATATTTTTCTGAGACACATCACTTGGCTTGCTGGGCACATATTGTCTTTCACCAATTTGAGTCTATTCAAGCAAATGCCCATTAAATCTTAATCTAATGAGAAGGGTTCCTTACTTAATTTTGACCAATTGTTAAAAATACGTGTTGAGTGTATTTATTCACTATGAGTATAATTTTCTGTGATTTGAATCCTTAGAGCCTGTGCTTTAACTCACTCTGAGGTGGTCCTGCCACTCTAGAGATGTCTTTGGGATGGGGTATCATAGGAAGAAGTTATAAGGAAAATGGCTGGGAGGGTGAGAGAAGTGAGGGGCGGAAAGGTAACACCAGAAGCTTAAACATGAGGGTGATGACTAAACATATCTGTGTACTAAAGCACTAGGTGTAGGGATGGCCCTACATCCTAATTTCTTCCTTACTAATAAAGTAGCCTTGGAATGCCCTATACTGACTAAGATATTTGGTCACTTTCCCCTCAGAGTTGATCATATATGGCCCCTGTCTCTAAGATTTGAAAAAGAATTTCAGGTTGTTACAAAGCTACCTAAAATGTGGTAAATGTGAATTAAAAGGGAGAAACAGAAAAGGTATCCATAAAATGGAGCCAGAAATGAGGTCAACACAATAGTGCTTATTATGAGGCCTACATACTTGCCTTGATTGGGCCACTCGTTCAGTCATTTGTTTTCTAGTGGTTTATGCAGAGAAGGAAACCTAATCAGTTACACAAAATTTACAGCCTTCATAAAATAAAATCAAAGCTTAGAAATCAGTTTCTCCCAAAGGCTGTCTTACTAAGAAACATTAAATGATGTAAAGGGTAGTACCCTCAAGGTTGCCTCTACAGTAGATATAAGTCCCAGGCTCCATCGCTTACTGTGTGACCTTGGGTAAGTTATTAACCTCTCTAAGCCTCGATTTCCTCATCTATAAAGTGGGGATAATTATAGTGATAAGAATAGAAACTACTTCATTGGGCTGTTGTGATTAAATTAGGTCATCCAAGTAAAGCACGTAACATATTTAAACTCTCAAATATTAGCTCTTATTATTTCAGATGAGGAAATTGAGACCCAGGAGGGTTAAGAAATATATCTGGTTGATGAGAGAGCTGGGCCAGTCCAACTCCAAAGTCCATGGCCTTCATTAACCATTTGGCTCTACAGCCTTCCAACCTGAGGAGAGAAGCTCAAATAGTGCAGAGCTGACTGGTGAGGATTACTTAGCTGGAAAGTCAAGGATAAGTTAGGGTCCCATAATGGAGGCTCCATAAGCCAAACTGGAGAGTTCAGATTTATGTATTTATTTTGGAAACCACCATTTTATTGAGCTCTCCTCACCGCAGAGACCTATTCCAGCAATATTTTTGCCACAGGCATCACAGACACAGGGGTGTGACCAGCGCGCCCCCCACTGCCCACTATTTGACCCACCCATGAGAGGGAGATGGAGAGTTTAGGCTTAAAATAAGAAATAAGGAAACATTTTTTAACATACTGATTTTTGTTTTTCAATGACAGTAATTTTTCCTTGATGCTTAGTGGCTCAAAGAAGTTGAAGCCTAAAAGAAACTTAGTTGGAGACACTTAACAACAGCAACAAAAAACAAATCAAGGGCTTCCCTGGTGGCGCAGTGGTTGAGAATCTGCATGCCAATGCAGGGGACACGGGTTCGAGCCCTGGTGTGGGAAGATCCCACATGCCGCGGAGCAACTAGGCCCGTGAGCCACAACTACTGAGCCTGCGTGTCTGGAGCTTGTGCTCCGCAACAGAGGCCGCGACAGTGAGATGCCCGCGCACCGCGATGAAGAGTGGCCCCCGCTCGCCGCAACTAAAGAAAGCCCACGCACAGAAATAAAGACCCAACACAGCCAAAAAAAAAAAAAAAGTTGGATCATATATTCAAAAACAAAAAATCAGAAAATATAACCAAATTCAGCCCATTGTTCTGCTTTTGTTTGTACGCCTAATGCCCTTGAATGTACTTCCATCAGGATGAGAAAGGCCAATGAACCATTTTGAAAGCAAATATTGATACATGTTTTTGTCAACCACTGATCCTTTAAGAAATATTTGTATAAACCTGTTACAATTTTCAGCAAACTGAAAACCACAAACACTTCTTAATTCTTTCAGAGTATCATGGTTAAGCCATTGTGTACATTCATTTTAAATGGTCTTTGCACACTGGAAAGATAAAAGCTTGTGGGAAGCATTCTGTTTTTTCAGGTGGTACATGCAGAGATGCACAACATCCAATATTTATGGCCACTATAATGATGGATGTGGGTGGCAGAAGTCAAAATTATTTGAGTTAGGGACTTCCCTGGTGGCGCAATGGTTAAGAATCCGCCTGCCAGTGCAGGAGACACAGGTTCAAGCCCTGGTCCGGGAAGATCCCACATGCCACGGAGCAACTAAGCCCGTGAGCCACAACTACTGAGCCCACATGCTGCAACTACTGAAGCCCGCGTGCCTAGAGCCTGTGCTCCACAACAAGAGAAGCCACTGCGATGAGAAGCCCACACACCGCAACGAAGAGTAGCCCCGGCTCGCCGCAACTAGAGAAAGTGCTCGTGAACAACGAAGACCCAACGCAGCCATAAATAAATAAATTTTTTTTTTTTTAAATTACTTGAGTTGTTTTCTAAAACTGGGAGTCAGCCATGTATTCTCCAAAGACAGAGAGACTTTAAACAAGTACTTTTCAAAAAGACAGGGTTGTTGGTCCAGTAACCATGTGCTTTCAGTGGCAAATATTTTCCATCCATAAATCAGAATACATGATAATTACAATCTTATTTATGGGGTAAGAGGGATAAGATATATATCTGAAAATGAGATTGTTCCAAAGGGAATTCAGGATTACATATCCACACATCTTACTTGACATAGCAGTTTAATAGAATGGTTTTACCTGGGTTAATTAACCTCATTTTACATGTACATTTTAAGATAGAATTCTATACTGGAAAACAAATTCTAAATTACATATATAAGTACATTCTTCATTGTAAAAGATTCAAGTAATACAGATAAAATTTAAAAACTTCTTAACTCATTACTCAATCGCAGTCTTCTCCCAGAGGTATCTACTGTTACCAACTTGAAGTGTAGCCTTCCAGAACCATTTTGTATACATGGACAGTTTTATTTTGTGAGTTCTATGCCTTTTTCTTTTAAAAAACAAACAAACCATAAATGTCATATAATGTAAGTTTTTTTCCCTTCATGTAAAAATATACATTTTTAATAATTATGTCAGGCCACAGGACAATATAGATTATTTCCACAGTGTATATACATCTGTACTCTGCCTCATCTGAAACGTTTAAGCTTTAATCTCGACAGTCTTTTTTTCTTTTTTAACAGTCTTTATTAATCCAGGCAAAAATAACCTCAAGCAAGAAAAGGGATTTGGCGGGAGCCTAGTACATGGAGCCTCCAACTAAGTTTAGGGAACAGTGTCCCCTGATGGCCAGAGAGGGATTTTAGAGAAGGCGACCGGAGGCATTTTGTCAGAAATCATTAATTTCTCATTCTCGACACGTCGAAGGGTAGGCTAGGTGTAAGCTCCTGCCTCTTCCGGACGGTCCCACTTCGGGATCTCCAAAAGCACAACCGACCCCGGGCCCTCCTAAGTCGCCCCTTTTTGCAGCTCTTTACTGAGTGACGCCCCAGGAACCAGTCCAGGTCCTCTTGAGACCCGGCCTGCATTTTTCCCGCCGGGCCACGCCCCTCCGGGCCCAGCCCCTCCTGCTGCACTCCGGCCGGCCCCGCCCCTGCTCCCGGCCCCGCCCCGCCTACTGAGCCCAGTTCCCCTTGCGCCAAAGCCACGTCTGTGTGCCTGCGCTCAAAGCCGCACCGCGAAGATTCCCGCACCCAGTGACTGGCGGCTCAGGCCGTGCTCCGAACTCCCGGGACTCCCGTCCAGCTTCGGAAGTCTGTCTCCACATCATCCCTTTCCTCCCAAAAGGCCGCGACCCTGGCCGTCAAGCGCAAGACTGGACTAACCAATAAGCTCCTGGGTATTAAAGTGGAAGGCTTAGGCCCCAGGGAGCGGGGCCCTTTGGGGTTCAGTGATCGAGGCCGCCTCTTACTCTCGCCTGCCGGCAATGAGGCGGACGGCAGTGGGGCGGGAGGTGTTGGACCCGGCCAGGGACCGATCTCCGAGCTCTGGGCGGCGACTTCAGGGGCGTGGAGCCCATGGTGCTCCTGGGGAGCCTAACGCCGGCCGGCTCGGAGGATGCCTCCTCTGCAGGATGCCGAGGGGAGTGATGAAAACCCCCTCAAAGTGGAGGTGACCGTCCACCACGCGCCGTGTCGGCTGGCGGTGCAGCTGAGCCCGGCGCCCGCCTCCGCCCAGGTGCAGCACGGTTCTCTCCGCGCCGAGCTCGGCAGCGAGCTGGCCGCCTGCGCGGCTTCCTGCTGCCCCCTGGTGCGTGAGGCCTTTAATGCAGAGAGCCTTACAGTGGATTTAGGGACTGGACTTAAACTGGCTTGCTTTGCTAGTTAATTTGT
The DNA here is from genome assembly GCF_964374135.1 of Grampus griseus. Lineage (NCBI taxonomy): Eukaryota > Metazoa > Chordata > Mammalia > Artiodactyla > Delphinidae > Grampus > Grampus griseus. Next base: position 28,830,253 of record NC_139018.1, on the reverse strand, counting down.
CGTCTGAGAATAACGCGAGTGTCTTTTTTTTTTAAACACATGATATCGTTTATTCTGGAAGCATTTCCCCCTAAAAAGACAGTATTTTAAAGAAAATTAGCTTTTCATAGGCACTTGTATTTCAATAATCTGGTCAAGTTTTGCATGGTTTTCCATCACATGAGAGTTATTTCTCTGAAGTGCCAATTACGTTATTCAATAAGATACTATTTTTCTAAATTTTATTTAATTTATTTTTTTATACAGCAAGTTCTTATTAGTTATCCATTTTATACATATTACTATATATATGTCAGCCCCACTCTCCCAATTCATCACACCACCCCCCCACGCCCACCCCATGCCTCTTTCCCCCTTTGGTGTCATATGTTTGTTCTCTACATCTGTGTCTCAGTTTCTGCCCTGCAAACCGGTTCATCTATACCATTTTTCTAGGTTCCACATATATGCGTTAATATACGATATTTGTTTTTCTCTTTCTGACTTACTTCACTCTGTATGACAGTCTATAGATTCATCCACGTCTCTACAAATGACCCAATTTCGTTCCTTTTTATGGCTGAGTAATATTCCATTGTATATATATACCACATCTTCTTTAGCCATTTGTCTGTCGATGGGCATTTAGGTTGCTTCCATGATCTGGCTATTGTAAATAGTGCTGCAATGAACATTGGGGTGCATGTGTCTTTTTGAATTATGGTTTTCTCTGGCTATATGCCCAGTAGTGGTATTGCCGGGTCATAAGGTAATTCTACTTTTAGTTTTTTAAGGAACCTCCATACTGTTCTCCATAGTGGCTCTATCAATTTACATTCACACCAACAGTGCAAGAGGGTTCCCTTTTCTGTAGGCAATGGTTCTGAATAGACATTTCCCCAGAGAAGATATACAAATGGCCAATAAGCATATGAAAAGATGAACAATATCATTAGGCTTCAGGAAAATGCAAATGTAGCCACAGTGAGATACCACTTTATACTCACTAGAATGGCTACAATAAAAAAAAAGAAGAAAAAGTGCTGGTGAGGGGGTGATGAAATTGGAACCCTCATACACTGCTGGTGGGATTGTAAAATGGCATAGCCACTTTGGAAGCCTTGCTTTGCCTCAAAAATTAAACACAGAATTGCAGTATGACCCAGCAATCCCGTTCCTAGTTATATATCCACAACAAATGAGAACTGCAAAACACACAAAAACTTAAATACAGGACTGTTCACAGATACAGTATTCCTAGTAGCCAAGAAGTGGATACAACTCAAATGTCCATCAGTCGATGAATGGATAATGAAATTTGGCATATCAATTTAATGGACTATTTAGCAATAAAGAGGGAAGGAGTTACTGATACATGCTATGACATGGATGAAACTTGACAGCATTACATGGAAAAGAAGCTAGTCACAAAAGACCACATATTTATGACTTCCTTTATTAGAACTACCCAGAATAAACAAATCTACAGAGACAGAAAGTAGATTAGTGATTACCCAGGACTGGAAATAAAGACGGTTGTGGGGAAATGGAGATGACTACTAATGGGTACTGGGATTCTTTGGGGGATGATGAAAATGTTCTGGAATTAAGTAGTGGTGATGGTTGTACAACCTTGTGAATATACTAAAAACACTGAACTGTGCACTTTAAGTAAATGAGTTTTATGGAATATAAATCATACCACATAAAGATGTAGAATGCACTCATAAGATTTGCATACAGCTAAATAAAAATTAACTTTGACCAAGTGAAAATAATGTTTTCATTTACGTAAGACTCAAAAGTTGGCAAAACAAAAAAACATTGTTTAAAGATACAAATGTGAGTCGGAGCAGTCCAAGACGCCATAGGAAAACTCTGAAATCACTTCCTCCCATGGACATACCAAATTTACAGCTACAGTTGGAATACTTTTCCTCTGAAAAGGACCTGAGAACATGCACCTCCAAAACAGAAGACAAAGTTACATCAAAAATCGTAGAAGAGGCACAGACGTGGCCTTACCTGGGACCTCACCCTAGATGCTGTGACCCCACAATAAAGAGGGATCCCATAAATACAGAATTCTCCCTCAAGGTGTGAATGGATTGTGCCCCACATCAGGCACCCCGACCCTGGGGCCCAGCACTGGAAAGACGACCCCCACACCTGAAAAAAATCTGATTTTGAAACTCAGTTGGTACTAAGACCAGGAGAATCATGGAACCATAGGGAACAGAGATCCCACTCTTAGAGGACTCTCAAACCCACTGGGCCTGAGATCCAGCACAAAAGCAACAGATTGAAAAGCGCCTAGACCATAAGTGAGGTAGACCCATTTACTAACTTTAAAGTGGCTGACGGCAAGACAAGAACCTGTAGCGTCTTTATCTGGGGACGGAAGCACTAGTGGACACCATTTTTGCAAGCTCAATCTAAGTTGCTGGTGACAAGCCTACAGGAGCCATTTTTGGTGCCCTTCCTCTAGGCTGCTAGCACGGGAGGGCATGCTCTGCCCACCTTGCACTACAACCAGGCTGGGCGAGCATCCCACCCTGTGCAGAGCCCCAGGTGCAACGTAACCTGGCAATCGTCCTGCCCTCCCCACACAGCAGCCGAGCCACAATTGGCCTGGGAGGCACCCTGCCCTGAGCCCCACCCAACCCGCACAGAGACGGAGCTGCAACCCTCTCTGCAGAGTAGCTGAGCCAAAACTGGACCAGGCAGAACCCCGAGCCCTGCTCACCCCAGGCAGCAGACAAGTCACAACTGGGCCAGCAAGTGTCCACCTTCCCCTGACAGCAGCTGAGCTGTCATCAGCCTGGACAGGCACCCCAAGTTCCATCCACCGCACGCTGCAGCTCAGCCGCAATTGAATTGGGCAAGTGACTTGAACCCTGCTCTCCCCGCACAGTGGCTGAGCCACAGTTGGCTAGGTGAGAGCTCCCAGCCCCGCCCTATGCAATGCTGTCACAGCCATCAGACTCAAGCAGCCCACACAGGTGATGCCCATAGAGTGCCTGGCTCTGGTGGTCAGGGGAGACTGTGCTTCTGGACCACACAGAACAGCTCCTACCCAGGACCACTCTTTCGAGAGTGAGGGTGCTAGCCATTTCGCCTAATTACATGTAACACTGAGAGGCAAAATGAGGAGACAGGAATTTGTTGCAAACCAAAGACCAAGGCAAATACCCAGAAAAAGACCTTTATGAAGTTGAGATTAAAAACACTGACCTGATAGTTTAAAATAATGGCCATAGGCAGAGGCACAACACCCCTTTATTTTCAGGTGCAAACATCACCAGCCATCAGAACTGGCACTGAGAACAGGAGCGAGGCCGAGTCGCGGCAGCTCCACCGCGAGGGCAGCACCGTGTATGTCCGTGCAGCACGTTTCCACGGGGCACGGCCCGGTCCCGGGCTCGCACTCCCGCCGTGGGTCGCCAGCCCACCCCACTCCAGTGAGCCCTGGCCTGGCCAGCGGCAGTTAAGAATCTGCCTGCCAATGCAGGGGACACAGGTTCAATCCTTGGTCTGGGAAGATTCCACATGCTGCAGAGCAACTAAGCCCATGTGCCATGACTACTGAGCCTGTGCTCTAGAGCCCGTGTGCCACAACTACTGAGCCCACGGGCCACAATACTGAATACAGGTGCTGCAACTACTGAAGCCCGGGTATCTAGAGCCCATGCTCCACAACAAGAGAAGCCACTGCAATGAGAAGCCTGCGCACTGCAATGAAGAGTAGCCCCAGCTCGCTGCAACTAGAGAGAGCCCACGCACAGCAATTAAGACCCAATGCAGTCAAAAATTAAATAAATAAATGAAAATAAATAAAAGCAAAAATAATGGTCATAAAGATGTCACCAATCTCAGGAGAATAGATGAACACAGGAGAACTTTAACAAAGAGAGAAAATATAAAAAGTACTAAAGGTTATAACTGAAAAATACATGAGAGGTTCAACAGCAGAATGGATGAAATAGGAGCACGAATCAATGAGATGGAAGACAAAGCAATGGAAAACACTCAGAGCAGAAAAATGAGAAAAAGAATTAAAAGAAGCAGGGATACCATAAGGCATCTCTGGGACAACATCAAGCAGAAAAACATTTGCATTATAGGGGTCCCAGATGGAGAGGAGAGAGAGAAAGGGCCAGAAAAAGTACTTGAAGAAATAATGGCTGAAAACTTCCTCATCTGGGAAGGAAAGAGACATCCAGGTCCAGGAAGCCTAGAGAATTCCAAGTAAGATGTCCCCAAAGAGAATCACACCAAGATACATTATCATTAAAATGGTAACAGTTAAAGAGAGAGAATCTTAAAAGCAGCAAGAGAAAAGCAACCTATTATGTACAAAGGAAACACCATAGGTCTATGAACAGACTTTTCAGCAGAAACTTTATAGGCCAGAAGAGAGTAGCATGATATACTCAAAGGGCTGAAAGGAAAAAACTGCCAACTGAAAATTCTCTACCCAGCAAGGTTATCATTCAGAATTGAAGGACACATTAAGAGTATTCCGGGTAAGCAAAAGTAGAGGAGTTCATCACCACTAAACTGGCCTTTCAGCAAATGCAGCAAATGTTAAAGGAACTCCCCTAAGCTAAAAAGAAGAGGCACTAACGAATAAAAAGAAAACATATATAAGTAAAAATCTCACTGGAATATGTAAATAAATAATAAAGGTAGTAGATCAATCACTTATAAAGGGCAAAAGACAAAAGTATTAAAATTAATGAAAATACCATAGTTAAGGGATACATTAAAAGATGTAAAATGTGTCATCAAAAAAATAAAGCACAGGGGGGAGTAAAAATATAAAGCTTTGGAATGTGTTCAAAATTAAGTTACTATCAACTTAAATAAAGACTGTTATATACATAAGGTGTTGTATGTGAACTTCATGGTAACCACAAAGAGAAAACTTATAGTAAATATATAAAGGAAAATGAGAAAGGAATCTAAACATAACACTAAGAAAACAGTCAAACCACAAGGGAAGAAAGAGAGAAAAGGAACAGAGAGGAACTACAAAAAGAATGAGAAGACAGTTAACAAAATGGCAAAAAGTGTATAACTACCAACAATTACTTTAAATGTAATGTATATTTGCCAATCAAAAGATATAAGGTGGCTGAATAAAAAACAAGACCCTTCTATATGCTGCCTACAAGTGACTCACTTCAAACACAAAGACACTTACAGATTGATAGTAAAGGGATGTAAAAAGATGCAATGGAAAGGAAAAGAAAGCTGGGGTGGCAATAATTATATCACACAAAAGAGACTTTAAAACAAAGACTGTAACAAAACAAAGAACAGTATATGATAATAAAAGTGTCAATCCAGAAAGAGGACATAACATCTGTAAACATTTAAGTACCCATAATAGGAGCACGTTATATATTGGGTTAGCCAAAAAGTTTGTTCGTTTTTTCCCATAAGATGACTCTAGTAGTGCTTAGTCGTCTTTAACTTCATTCGAAACAATTCTGTTAGATCGTATTATGACAGCTGACATATCAGCGTGCATTAAAAAAAAAACTTATCAAAACTGGTGAATTTTTGTGTAGCCATTTTAATATTGAAGATGGAAGAAAAACAACATTTTTAGCATATTATGCTTTATTATTTCAAGAAAGGTAAAAACGCAACTGAAACACACAAAAAAGATTTGTGCAGCGTATGGAGAAGGTGCTATGGCTGACTGAACATGTCAAAAATGGTTTGTCGAGTTTCGTGCTGGAGATTTCTTGCTGGATGATGCTCCACGGTCGGGTAGACCAGTTGAAGTTGATAGCAATCACGTGGAGGCATTAATTGAGAACAATCGACGTTACATTACGAGGGAGATAGCCAACATACTCAAAATACCCAAATCAAGCGCTGAAAATCATTTGCTCCAGCTTGGTTATGTGAATCGCTTTGATGTTTGGGGTCCACATAAATTAAGCGAAAAAAACCTTCTAGACTGTATTTCTTCCCAGGCCGGGGCACGAACCCGCGTGCCCTACATCAGCAGGCAGACTCCCAACCACTGCGCCACCAGGGAAGCCCTGGCTGGGAAGTTCTGATTCATCCGCTGTATTCACCAGACATTGCACCTTCAGAATTCCGTTTATTTCAGTCTTTACAAAATTCTTTTAATGGAAAAAATTTCAATTCCCTGGAAAACTGTAAAAGGCACCTGCAACAGTTCTTTGCTCAAAAAGATAAAAAGTTTTGGGAAGATGGAATCATGAAGTTGCCTGAAAAATGGCAGAAGGTAGTGGAAAAAAAGGGTGAATATGTTGTTCAAAAAGGTTTTGGTGAAAATAAAAAATGTGTCTTTTATTTTTACTTAAAAACCGAAGGCACGGGATTTTGGATACAGGATCAGACATAATGCAAACTCCTGGAAACTTCAATCAAATGGGAAAGACTATGTGTTCAAGGATATGGAAGAGCAAGGATCTGACTGAGGTGAGCAGGTTTTACTACCCCTACAAGTTGGACACAGAGGACCAAAGGAATCCTCTAGGGTGGTTTTATCACTCCCTGGTATTTTAACTTTTTATTTGGCAATAATTTTAGAGTTACAAAAACGTTGCAAAAATAGCCCAGCTATACTCTTCATCTTGATTTCCCTTAATGTTAACTTCTTACATAACCATAGTACAAAATTTCAAAATCAGGAAGTTAACATTGATACAACACTATTAACCATGAGATGATTATTGAAATTAAGGTATTGCAATCTTGGAGAAAGAACATACTCAAATGGATAGATACTGGCTGCTAAAAACAGAAACGTGGAGCTCTCTTGTCCTACCAAATGGTAATAGGAAATAGTACCAGGCCCAGGATCATCAGTGAAACCACACCTAGGATACTGGAATAACTGGGAGTCTGTTCCCACCTCCTGCCTCTTTCCCCTTTAACTCTCACTTGGGGTTATCAGAAAAGCAGATGGATCTGGGTGTTGACTGAGAATTACAGAAAACAATGAATTTTGTGTCAACTATGGCTGACATTGTTTCTCTATAGGAAGAGCTTTCTAAATCACCCCTGACTGAAATCCTGTTATTGATTTTACAAGCATTGTTTTCAATCCCAATACGTTTTAAATATCAACAGCAGTTTGCTCTCACTCGGCAGCCAGCGATTTACCTTTACAGTCTTGCCTCCAAGATATTTCAATTCTCTAACATGTGTCATAATCTGTGAAGGTGGGATTTAAACAGGTGTCCTAAACCTAATTCAGATAGTAAAATTACTCATTATTAAAATTACTGCAAAAAAGAAAAAGAAATCCTTTACAGATAAGGAAACTGGATTCAGAAGCTTAATTATGTAACTTGCTAAGAATCACCACGCTATTAAGGAGCAGGATCAGACTGGAACCCAGGAAGTTCTCTCTCCAGAAACATCTCCCTGCTCTGGAAGCCATTGTAGGTATCCTTAGCTCTAGGAAAAAGGCTCAGTAAAGGATTGAGGGTTAAGGGTAGGATTAGGACTATGTTTCCAGTGATCCCTTTAATTACAATCACCTGGGATGCTTTTTAATACTGATAGATCAAATATTTATAAATCGAATGGAATACATATATATATATTTGTGTGTGTGTGTGTGTGTGTGTGTGTGTGTGTGTGTGTGGTACGCGGGCCTCTCACTGTTGTGGCCTCTCCCGTTGTGGAGCACAGGCTGCGGACGCGCAGGCTCAGCGGCCATGGCTCACTGGCCCAGCCGCTCCGCCGCTTCGCGGCACGTGGGATCTTCCCGGACCGGGGTACGTACTCGTGTCCCCTGCATTGGCAGGCAGACTCTCAACCACTGCGCCACCAGGGAAGCCCTGGAATATTTATAAATGGAATATTTCCTGCCATATCAATAAACAAAGGATGTCACAGTCATCAACGATTGCAACCCTCCAACGTGAGCCGGTGAGCCCTGAGGAAACTCAGGGCTGAAAAGAATACCTGCCATCTAGCAGCCATCAGACTGCAGCCACTTCCTGCAATGAGCCCTGAGGAAACTGAGGATGTGAAAATACAGGGTACTGGCCCCAGATAGCTGAGGCGCATAGCAAAGGAATGATTTCAGTGAGCCCAGACTCTTGCATCTTCCCATACATAGAAAAGCACTAAATTCCTTAACTTGAGATATCTGGTTTTCTTTAATTAACAATAATCTTTTGACTTCCCGACTACCTTCCCTTGGTTGCAAAACTCATATATCCTGGCTCCTGCCCGCCCCCGCCCCCCCCCCCCGCCTCCTTGGAGCAGTTTCTCAGAGTTATCTGAAATGCTGTTTCCAGGGCTGCAGTCCTCATTTTGCCCCAAATAAACCCCAAATAAAACTTAACTCACAACTCTTCACGCTGTGCATTTTTTTTAAGTCAACAATACTCAAACTTCTTGGAACTGCCCGGTATCTTTCCCAATCCTTTAGCTGTCAGCAATCTTTGTACTTCTATTTCGACACTCTCCATATTGGACCGCAGGATTAATAATTACCATAAAACGCTTATTTTAGCAGATACTCTTCCAGGCAGGCAGTAGTGGACTGCACAAACTCCAGACTTCACAAAGCGGTTTAGCAAGTGTCCCTTCGGCCGCCCAACGGGAGTAAAGCAAACGTTCCAATTGCGACTGCCTCCCAGGGAGGTGGAGAGACGCCAGGCCCTACCCTTGACTCCGCCGGGCCGCCCCTTCTCTGCTGGGATCCAGATGGCGGCGACGGTGACGCTGGAGCCTGCGGGCCGCTGCCGCTGGGACGAGTCCGTGCGCATCGCCGTGCGCGGCCTGGCCCCGGGGCAGCCGGTCACGCTGCGCGCGTCCCTGCGCGACGAGAAGGACGAGCTCTTCCGAGCCCACGCGCGCTACTGCGCCGACGCCCACGGCCAGCTGGACCTCGAGCGCACGCCCGCGCTGGGCGGCAGCTTCACGGGCCTCGAGCCCATGGGGCTCCTCTGGGCTTTAGAGCCCGAGAAGCCCTTGCTGCGGCTGGTGAAGCGGGACGTACAGACGCCCTTCGCCGTGGAGCTGGAGGTGCTCGATGGCCACGACCCGGAGGCCGGAGGGCTCCTGGGCCGGGCGGTGAACGAGCGCGACTTCCTGGCGCCGGGGGTGCGGCGCGAGCCCGTGCGCGTGGGCCGGGTGCGCGCCACGCTCTTCCTGCCGCCAGGTGAGCAGCCCACTTCCCAGGCTGTTGTGGAAAGCCAGGTAGAGTCCTGAGACCCTGGGCGGCCCCTTGCCTGTCTAGGCAACCCCGTGGTTGTGGAACTTCCCTAAATTCGTCCCCAAGCTCCAAAGTCTATCATGAATTCTGGGTGGAAGTTTCTCCTCTAAATTTCAGGACACTTCCTGGAGGTACTGCCATTCCCTCAGCTATATGCTAAAAGTTCATTCAGAGTACTCAAAAAGTGTATTTATGCTGCTATGTGCCAGCCATGCAGCTCTGTCTCAGATACTAATATTAGGCAGTGACTTCTGCTGGTGTGCAGGAGTGATTTGGGCCTTCTTTCACATCAAACTTCAAAGGAAACTAAAACCCAGAGATAGAGGCAGTGCCCCATAATACTAAAAAACAAACAAAAAAACTCCCTGAAGGTCCCCTCCCCCATAATAAACAGTCTGTCAGTGTTTCTCAACCTGGAATGATTCTCTTCCACTCCAGGGGCAATTGGTAATATCTGGAGACATTTTTGATTGTCACAATTGGAGAGGGTGCTGTTGGCATCTAGTGGGTAGGTGCTAAACATCTACAATCCATGGGACAGCCCCACAACAAAGAAATATCTTACTCAAAATGTCTATAGTGCTAAGGTTGAGAAACCCTAGTCTAAGTAAAAACAAGGTGCTTGGTAGGTAAAAGTGGCCTGTAAACAAGACAACTGACCCACCCCTTCCAACCAAATTCCTGACTGAAACCCCTGCTATATATAGAAATGCTGGAGTTGCCACTGCTCACAGAATTCCTAAACTGAATTCTGTGATTATTCTCCAAAACAGGAGGCCCTGCTTTATTCTTACAGCTCTTCAGCAATTCACAGCCTTAACTAGCACTGCCCACTCAACTGTGAACTCCTGGGTCTGGAATTGGCACTTATACATCTCCATATCTCTGTATGCCTAGAGACTTACACAGGGATATAATAAGAGCTCAATAAATCATACTGACTGATTCAATAAGAATCTCCTAAAGACTTTAATTTTTTAAAAAATATTTCAAAAAAAAAATCTTTCACTGCCCAGCTGCGATATTTGAATCAAGTCAGTTGTTAACTATTTTAGTATCTACTCTGTGGCCCATTTAAAATTTATTGTTTTCTGACTCAAAGGCTTTTGTAAATAATGCAGAAAAGTTCAATTATTTAACAAATATGTGTTAAATCAAGGACTGTGCTACATACAGTAGCTAGCAAATTCAGACATGGGCCTCACTGTACCTACCGCCTAATAGAGGATACCGGCAACTATACTTGGATCTGTAAGTGTGGTAAGTGCTATGATAGGGGAGGTACAGGCCCAGGGTGCTGGTGGGAACATATCAAAGGCTATGTAATTCAACTCAGCCTTGGAGGGCATCTGGGAAGTCTTCCAGGAAGGGAGCTCTAAACTTAGATTTGAAGACTGATGAGTCAACCAGTTCAGAAATGGTGGAGAGGGGAGGAGAATAGTGTACACCATTTTCAGGGCCAAAGAGAGCATAGCACATTTAGGAATGGCGTTCTTTAAGGCTGGAGCAGAGGGTGTAAAGGAGGTGGGGAGTATATTCTAATAATCCCCTGTATATGTAGAGCGCTTTACAGCTGTCAAAGCATTCTCAGTTTTTGGGGGGTTTTTTTGAGGAAAATTTGGTGGAAAATGTACATTTCATCTTATGTTATTTCTAATTTGGTTTATATTATCGTTGTTGTTTTTTGCAAATATATGAAAAATTACGGAGAAAATAAGGCATTTTTCCCCCCTCCCTTCTCCCCAAAGTTTATTAAAAAAAAAAAAAAGACAAAGTAAAAAGAGTCCTTTTCCACCAAACTCCCACCCACAACCATCCTTGCTTTAAAAACTTCTCTTTGCTGACTGCCAAAATCTGAAACCCAAGAATGTCTTTTGAGTGTCTAAAACTCCTTATGATTTGTGGTGTTCTCCAGGCACAGGACCATTCCCTGGAATCCTCGATCTTTTTGGAAGTGGTGGTGGCCTTTGTGAATACAGGGCCAGCCTCCTGGCTGGACATGGTTTTGCTGTGCTCGCTCTGGCTTATTTCAGATTTGAAGACCTCCCTAAATATTTGAATAACGTGTGCCTGGAGTACTTTGAAGAAGCTGTGGACTTCATGCTGCAACATCCAAAGGTGGGTTCTGGTGCTCACCTGAATGCAGAGGAGAGGGGGTAGAGCAGACACAGGGCTGGATCCAAAAGCTCTACCAGGACACCCAGGGCTGGAAATATGCCATGAGACACAAAGGCTCCTTCAAAAGTTGTTAGGATTATTATTTTCATTTCTGCCCATCTCTCTCCAATCCCTTAAGACTCAACTGTTTAGTTCCCTTTAGTTCTTGACCAGAATTCAAAGAGCTAGACTAAAAAGTTACTAACCTTAAGTTCTGGTTCTGTATCTACCACCAAGTGGCATTATAATCCTGAATAAGGCAGTTTCCCTTTCTGGAATTCAGTTTTTCTCATTTGTAAGAGTAAGGTAGGGACTTCCCCAGTAGTCCAGTGGTTAAGACTCTGCGCTTCTGCTGCAGGGGATGGGGGTTTGATCCCTGGTTGGGGAACTAAGATCCCGCATGCTGTGCAGCACGACCCCCCCCCCCAAAAAAAAGATTAATGTAAATGTATAGAGAAAAAAGTGACTGTAAAGAGATTTTTGAGACAATTGGTGACATTTGAATAGGGGTGTGTATTCGATGATATTAAGGAACCATTAATTTTGTTAAGTGTGTTAATGGTATTGTGGTTTTGTAGAGAAAGTTCTTATATGAGACTGGAAAAATTAATTAAAACATTTTGGTATGATTATCAATGGAATACATAGTCTTTGCTACTATCTAGACTTAAAGAAACCCAAACATTCTAATGTTAAGGAGTAAGATGTACTGCAAGGTCTAACTCTGTTAGAATTCAGGGACTGGTCTCAATAGAGCTGCTAAAACCTAGATGATCATGAACTGTGATGACTGGTTTATTTATGGGATAAAAGGCCCCAGGAACAAGAAGAGACCAATATATACTATCAGTTCTGCCCTTAGACCTAGGCAAGAGGGGCTTCTGCTCTGGACCTTTTGTTTTAGATGACCACTCTCTGGCCTTCCTTTGGCTGCATCCCTGACCACAGGGTGCAGAGTTTGAGGGGCCAAGGGAATGTGTCTACCTGGAACCCATGTGCCCCTCACACCATGCCCTTTGGATCTGGAACCCCACAACTATCTTCCAACCAGCTCTGATCCTGCTTCCAAGCCCTATGCCTCTTCTCTGGGTCCATTAATGTGAACACACCTAGGCCTTAAACATATAGGCTAGGGTGTCCAAACGCATGTGTGAGAGGGCCCTTATGGTACATGATGGAGCCAGGCAGGGATGGGAAGAGAAAGAGAGTTGGCCAAGGACCAGGGACTAGGGCCAGGGGCTGGCACTCCCCCCATACCATGTTCTAGTACAGAACTCCAGGAAGTTCTAAGATATGAAATTTGAACTTGACCTTATAAGTTGTTATGGAGGTATATTTATCAAGGTAGCAGAAAAGAATATATTTTATTTAATTTTCAAATATTTATAACTTTTAAGTATTTAGGTATAGGGTATATGGGCCTCTGTGTGTACTCTTGACCTAGTCACCATAAATGTTAGTGGAGGGCCTGTGTACCAGGAAATTAATTGATTTGTTTGGGACTTCCATGTTAGTCCAGTGGTAAAGATTCCGTGCTCCCAATGGAGGGGACACGGGTTCAATCCCTGGTCAGGGAACTAAGATCCTGCATGCCGTGCCAGCGCAGCCAAAAAAAAAAAAATTGATTTGCTTATTAGAAGATACGTTTGAACTTTGTGGATTGTTGCATAAGAAAGGAAAGCAAATGACATTTGAGAAAGCTGCCTAGACAATGTAAAATCACAGTTTAAGTTCTCCCTTTATGAATTCTAGACTTGTTCTCTCTCTTTTTCTTTCTCTCTTTTCATCAGGTGAAAGGCCCTAGTATTGGGCTTCTTGGCTTCTCCAAAGGAGGTGACCTGTGTCTCTCAATGGCCTCTTTCTTGAAGGGCATCACAGCTACTGCAGTTATTAATGCCTGTGTGGCCAACACAATAGCTCCTCTGCATTACAAGGATATGATTATTCCTAATCTCAGCAGTGACCCAGGAAAATATAAAATCACTGAGTCAGGCCTTTTGAATTTGGAGGATATTTGGAATGACCCACTGGAGAAACCCAACCACCGAAGTCTTATTCCATTGGAAAAGGCCCAGGGACCCTTCCTGTTTATCGTTGGCATGGATGATCATAACTGGAAGAGTGAATTCTATGCTCAGATAGCCTCTGAACGGTTACAAGCCCATGGGAAAGACAGACCCCAGATAATCTACTACCCAGGAACTGGCCATTGTATTGATCCACCTTATTTTCCTCTTTGTAGAGCCTCTGTGCATGCAGTTTTGGACCAACCAGTATTCTATGGAGGTGAGCCAAAGGCTCACTCAAGGGCACAGGTAGATGCCTGGCAGCAAATCCAAACTTTCTTCCATAAACACCTCAATGGTAAAACATCTGTCAAGCCCAGCAAATTGTAACATTGTAATCATAGACCATATACTGTTAATAAAAATCCTAGTCATACAACATGTATTAGGTTTTCCAGAGAACCTAGGAACCTTTTTGTAACAAAGCAACCATCTCAGCTTCATTGTCAGGTCCTACTGGATTCTGAGCCTTAGCAACACTACTCTCTTCACTGCTGGGTCCATCCCTTTCTCCCCTGAACTTTTCCCAGTGTATAGGCTTAACTCTGATCTTATCTGTAGGACCAATCTTAACCTTAAGCAGGAAAAATGTAAGAAGTGCCTGCCCAAGTCTCAACTGCTGGCCTAGATTTGGCCTTCTGTTCTGGTTCTGAGGACTGAGCTTTTGTACTGCTAAGAGTCCCATATACTCTTTGGGTCCTAACTGACCATGTCTGAACCTTGGGAACCTGCGCACTTGAGCCCCTTAAGGAGTGGACTCTGCTTCGTTCTTGTTTCTGAACCCCACTTTGAAGACTGGGGGCATTGACATACTTAGTATCCTAAGCTTTGCTTTTATTTTATGAATGAGGCCCTAGACTTCGATTTCTTCCTTACTGATAAAGTATCCTTTACAAATTTTGAATTTAAAATTCAAAGGATACTTTACAAAGTAAAATTGAATCCTTTACCAAAGAAAATTGCTGTAAGCAAAACAGTTTATTGATATATACTGTTGATATATTTCCTCTGTATTTACCGTCTGAATTCTCAATCTCAGTACTTGGCTACCTAGCGAAATGCCTCGATGCCAATAGATATTCAGGACTTAATCTTTGGATGTCAGGTTATACCTGACAAATTAGACTTCTTCCTGGTACCATCGGTTCCTATTACATTCCTACTGGGAAGGACTGGGATCAGTCTATCTCAATCCATTGCCTTATACTGGGCACTATCTAGAGTCATGAGACCAGAGCAGAGGGTCTTCCCTGAGTGCAAGAATATTTTTCTGAGACACATCACTTGGCTTGCTGGGCACATATTGTCTTTCACCAATTTGAGTCTATTCAAGCAAATGCCCATTAAATCTTAATCTAATGAGAAGGGTTCCTTACTTAATTTTGACCAATTGTTAAAAATACGTGTTGAGTGTATTTATTCACTATGAGTATAATTTTCTGTGATTTGAATCCTTAGAGCCTGTGCTTTAACTCACTCTGAGGTGGTCCTGCCACTCTAGAGATGTCTTTGGGATGGGGTATCATAGGAAGAAGTTATAAGGAAAATGGCTGGGAGGGTGAGAGAAGTGAGGGGCGGAAAGGTAACACCAGAAGCTTAAACATGAGGGTGATGACTAAACATATCTGTGTACTAAAGCACTAGGTGTAGGGATGGCCCTACATCCTAATTTCTTCCTTACTAATAAAGTAGCCTTGGAATGCCCTATACTGACTAAGATATTTGGTCACTTTCCCCTCAGAGTTGATCATATATGGCCCCTGTCTCTAAGATTTGAAAAAGAATTTCAGGTTGTTACAAAGCTACCTAAAATGTGGTAAATGTGAATTAAAAGGGAGAAACAGAAAAGGTATCCATAAAATGGAGCCAGAAATGAGGTCAACACAATAGTGCTTATTATGAGGCCTACATACTTGCCTTGATTGGGCCACTCGTTCAGTCATTTGTTTTCTAGTGGTTTATGCAGAGAAGGAAACCTAATCAGTTACACAAAATTTACAGCCTTCATAAAATAAAATCAAAGCTTAGAAATCAGTTTCTCCCAAAGGCTGTCTTACTAAGAAACATTAAATGATGTAAAGGGTAGTACCCTCAAGGTTGCCTCTACAGTAGATATAAGTCCCAGGCTCCATCGCTTACTGTGTGACCTTGGGTAAGTTATTAACCTCTCTAAGCCTCGATTTCCTCATCTATAAAGTGGGGATAATTATAGTGATAAGAATAGAAACTACTTCATTGGGCTGTTGTGATTAAATTAGGTCATCCAAGTAAAGCACGTAACATATTTAAACTCTCAAATATTAGCTCTTATTATTTCAGATGAGGAAATTGAGACCCAGGAGGGTTAAGAAATATATCTGGTTGATGAGAGAGCTGGGCCAGTCCAACTCCAAAGTCCATGGCCTTCATTAACCATTTGGCTCTACAGCCTTCCAACCTGAGGAGAGAAGCTCAAATAGTGCAGAGCTGACTGGTGAGGATTACTTAGCTGGAAAGTCAAGGATAAGTTAGGGTCCCATAATGGAGGCTCCATAAGCCAAACTGGAGAGTTCAGATTTATGTATTTATTTTGGAAACCACCATTTTATTGAGCTCTCCTCACCGCAGAGACCTATTCCAGCAATATTTTTGCCACAGGCATCACAGACACAGGGGTGTGACCAGCGCGCCCCCCACTGCCCACTATTTGACCCACCCATGAGAGGGAGATGGAGAGTTTAGGCTTAAAATAAGAAATAAGGAAACATTTTTTAACATACTGATTTTTGTTTTTCAATGACAGTAATTTTTCCTTGATGCTTAGTGGCTCAAAGAAGTTGAAGCCTAAAAGAAACTTAGTTGGAGACACTTAACAACAGCAACAAAAAACAAATCAAGGGCTTCCCTGGTGGCGCAGTGGTTGAGAATCTGCATGCCAATGCAGGGGACACGGGTTCGAGCCCTGGTGTGGGAAGATCCCACATGCCGCGGAGCAACTAGGCCCGTGAGCCACAACTACTGAGCCTGCGTGTCTGGAGCTTGTGCTCCGCAACAGAGGCCGCGACAGTGAGATGCCCGCGCACCGCGATGAAGAGTGGCCCCCGCTCGCCGCAACTAAAGAAAGCCCACGCACAGAAATAAAGACCCAACACAGCCAAAAAAAAAAAAAAAGTTGGATCATATATTCAAAAACAAAAAATCAGAAAATATAACCAAATTCAGCCCATTGTTCTGCTTTTGTTTGTACGCCTAATGCCCTTGAATGTACTTCCATCAGGATGAGAAAGGCCAATGAACCATTTTGAAAGCAAATATTGATACATGTTTTTGTCAACCACTGATCCTTTAAGAAATATTTGTATAAACCTGTTACAATTTTCAGCAAACTGAAAACCACAAACACTTCTTAATTCTTTCAGAGTATCATGGTTAAGCCATTGTGTACATTCATTTTAAATGGTCTTTGCACACTGGAAAGATAAAAGCTTGTGGGAAGCATTCTGTTTTTTCAGGTGGTACATGCAGAGATGCACAACATCCAATATTTATGGCCACTATAATGATGGATGTGGGTGGCAGAAGTCAAAATTATTTGAGTTAGGGACTTCCCTGGTGGCGCAATGGTTAAGAATCCGCCTGCCAGTGCAGGAGACACAGGTTCAAGCCCTGGTCCGGGAAGATCCCACATGCCACGGAGCAACTAAGCCCGTGAGCCACAACTACTGAGCCCACATGCTGCAACTACTGAAGCCCGCGTGCCTAGAGCCTGTGCTCCACAACAAGAGAAGCCACTGCGATGAGAAGCCCACACACCGCAACGAAGAGTAGCCCCGGCTCGCCGCAACTAGAGAAAGTGCTCGTGAACAACGAAGACCCAACGCAGCCATAAATAAATAAATTTTTTTTTTTTTAATTACTTGAGTTGTTTTCTAAAACTGGGAGTCAGCCATGTATTCTCCAAAGACAGAGAGACTTTAAACAAGTACTTTTCAAAAAGACAGGGTTGTTGGTCCAGTAACCATGTGCTTTCAGTGGCAAATATTTTCCATCCATAAATCAGAATACATGATAATTACAATCTTATTTATGGGGTAAGAGGGATAAGATATATATCTGAAAATGAGATTGTTCCAAAGGGAATTCAGGATTACATATCCACACATCTTACTTGACATAGCAGTTTAATAGAATGGTTTTACCTGGGTTAATTAACCTCATTTTACATGTACATTTTAAGATAGAATTCTATACTGGAAAACAAATTCTAAATTACATATATAAGTACATTCTTCATTGTAAAAGATTCAAGTAATACAGATAAAATTTAAAAACTTCTTAACTCATTACTCAATCGCAGTCTTCTCCCAGAGGTATCTACTGTTACCAACTTGAAGTGTAGCCTTCCAGAACCATTTTGTATACATGGACAGTTTTATTTTGTGAGTTCTATGCCTTTTTCTTTTAAAAAACAAACAAACCATAAATGTCATATAATGTAAGTTTTTTTCCCTTCATGTAAAAGTATACATTTTTAATAATTATGTCAGGCCACAGGACAATATAGATTATTTCCACAGTGTATATACATCTGTACTCTGCCTCATCTGAAACGTTTAAGCTTTAATCTCGACAGTCTTTTTTTCTTTTTTAACAGTCTTTATTAATCCAGGCAAAAATAACCTCAAGCAAGAAAAGGGATTTGGCGGGAGCCTAGTACATGGAGCCTCCAACTAAGTTTAGGGAACAGTGTCCCCTGATGGCCAGAGAGGGATTTTAGAGAAGGCGACCGGAGGCATTTTGTCAGAAATCATTAATTTCTCATTCTCGACACGTCGAAGGGTAGGCTAGGTGTAAGCTCCTGCCTCTTCCGGACGGTCCCACTTCGGGATCTCCAAAAGCACAACCGACCCCGGGCCCTCCTAAGTCGCCCCTTTTTGCAGCTCTTTACTGAGTGACGCCCCAGGAACCAGTCCAGGTCCTCTTGAGACCCGGCCTGCATTTTTCCCGCCGGGCCACGCCCCTCCGGGCCCAGCCCCTCCTGCTGCACTCCGGCCGGCCCCGCCCCTGCTCCCGGCCCCGCCCCGCCTACTGAGCCCAGTTCCCCTTGCGCCAAAGCCACGTCTGTGTGCCTGCGCTCAAAGCCGCACCGCGAAGATTCCCGCACCCAGTGACTGGCGGCTCAGGCCGTGCTCCGAACTCCCGGGACTCCCGTCCAGCTTCGGAAGTCTGTCTCCACATCATCCCTTTCCTCCCAAAAGGCCGCGACCCTGGCCGTCAAGCGCAAGACTGGACTAACCAATAAGCTCCTGGGTATTAAAGTGGAAGGCTTAGGCCCCAGGGAGCGGGGCCCTTTGGGGTTCAGTGATCGAGGCCGCCTCTTACTCTCGCCTGCCGGCAATGAGGCGGACGGCAGTGGGGCGGGAGGTGTTGGACCCGGCCAGGGACCGATCTCCGAGCTCTGGGCGGCGACTTCAGGGGCGTGGAGCCCATGGTGCTCCTGGGGAGCCTAACGCCGGCCGGCTCGGAGGATGCCTCCTCTGCAGGATGCCGAGGGGAGTGATGAAAACCCCCTCAAAGTGGAGGTGACCGTCCACCACGCGCCGTGTCGGCTGGCGGTGCAGCTGAGCCCGGCGCCCGCCTCCGCCCAGGTGCAGCACGGTTCTCTCCGCGCCGAGCTCGGCAGCGAGCTGGCCGCCTGCGCGGCTTCCTGCTGCCCCCTGGTGCGTGAGGCCTTTAATGCAGAGAGCCTTACAGTGGATTTAGGGACTGGACTTAAACTGGCTTGCTTTGCTAGTTAATTTGTCGTCTGAGAATAACGCGAGTGTCTTTTTTTTTTAAACACATGATATCGTTTATTCTGGAAGCATTTCCCCCTAAAAAGACAGTATTTTAAAGAAAATTAGCTTTTCATAGGCACTTGTATTTCAATAATCTGGTCAAGTTTTGCATGGTTTTCCATCACATGAGAGTTATTTCTCTGAAGTGCCAATTACGTTATTCAATAAGATACTATTTTTCTAAATTTTATTTAATTTATTTTTTTATACAGCAAGTTCTTATTAGTTATCCATTTTATACATATTACTATATATATGTCAGCCCCACTCTCCCAATTCATCACACCACCCCCCCACGCCCACCCCATGCCTCTTTCCCCCTTTGGTGTCATATGTTTGTTCTCTACATCTGTGTCTCAGTTTCTGCCCTGCAAACCGGTTCATCTATACCATTTTTCTAGGTTCCACATATATGCGTTAATATACGATATTTGTTTTTCTCTTTCTGACTTACTTCACTCTGTATGACAGTCTATAGATTCATCCACGTCTCTACAAATGACCCAATTTCGTTCCTTTTTATGGCTGAGTAATATTCCATTGTATATATATACCACATCTTCTTTAGCCATTTGTCTGTCGATGGGCATTTAGGTTGCTTCCATGATCTGGCTATTGTAAATAGTGCTGCAATGAACATTGGGGTGCATGTGTCTTTTTGAATTATGGTTTTCTCTGGCTATATGCCCAGTAGTGGTATTGCCGGGTCATAAGGTAATTCTACTTTTAGTTTTTTAAGGAACCTCCATACTGTTCTCCATAGTGGCTCTATCAATTTACATTCACACCAACAGTGCAAGAGGGTTCCCTTTTCTGTAGGCAATGGTTCTGAATAGACATTTCCCCAGAGAAGATATACAAATGGCCAATAAGCATATGAAAAGATGAACAATATCATTAGGCTTCAGGAAAATGCAAATGTAGCCACAGTGAGATACCACTTTATACTCACTAGAATGGCTACAATAAAAAAAAAGAAGAAAAAGTGCTGGTGAGGGGGTGATGAAATTGGAACCCTCATACACTGCTGGTGGGATTGTAAAATGGCATAGCCACTTTGGAAGCCTTGCTTTGCCTCAAAAATTAAACACAGAATTGCAGTATGACCCAGCAATCCCGTTCCTAGTTATATATCCACAACAAATGAGAACTGCAAAACACACAAAAACTTAAATACAGGACTGTTCACAGATACAGTATTCCTAGTAGCCAAGAAGTGGATACAACTCAAATGTCCATCAGTCGATGAATGGATAATGAAATTTGGCATATCAATTTAATGGACTATTTAGCAATAAAGAGGGAAGGAGTTACTGATACATGCTATGACATGGATGAAACTTGACAGCATTACATGGAAAAGAAGCTAGTCACAAAAGACCACATATTTATGACTTCCTTTATTAGAACTACCCAGAATAAACAAATCTACAGAGACAGAAAGTAGATTAGTGATTACCCAGGACTGGAAATAAAGACGGTTGTGGGGAAATGGAGATGACTACTAATGGGTACTGGGATTCTTTGGGGGATGATGAAAATGTTCTGGAATTAAGTAGTGGTGATGGTTGTACAACCTTGTGAATATACTAAAAACACTGAACTGTGCACTTTAAGTAAATGAGTTTTATGGAATATAAATCATACCACATAAAGATGTAGAATGCACTCATAAGATTTGCATACAGCTAAATAAAAATTAACTTTGACCAAGTGAAAATAATGTTTTCATTTACGTAAGACTCAAAAGTTGGCAAAACAAAAAAACATTGTTTAAAGATACAAATGTGAGTCGGAGCAGTCCAAGACGCCATAGGAAAACTCTGAAATCACTTCCTCCCATGGACATACCAAATTTACAGCTACAGTTGGAATACTTTTCCTCTGAAAAGGACCTGAGAACATGCACCTCCAAAACAGAAGACAAAGTTACATCAAAAATCGTAGAAGAGGCACAGACGTGGCCTTACCTGGGACCTCACCCTAGATGCTGTGACCCCACAATAAAGAGGGATCCCATAAATACAGAATTCTCCCTCAAGGTGTGAATGGATTGTGCCCCACATCAGGCACCCCGACCCTGGGGCCCAGCACTGGAAAGACGACCCCCACACCTGAAAAAAATCTGATTTTGAAACTCAGTTGGTACTAAGACCAGGAGAATCATGGAACCATAGGGAACAGAGATCCCACTCTTAGAGGACTCTCAAACCCACTGGGCCTGAGATCCAGCACAAAAGCAACAGATTGAAAAGCGCCTAGACCATAAGTGAGGTAGACCCATTTACTAACTTTAAAGTGGCTGACGGCAAGACAAGAACCTGTAGCGTCTTTATCTGGGGACGGAAGCACTAGTGGACACCATTTTTGCAAGCTCAATCTAAGTTGCTGGTGACAAGCCTACAGGAGCCATTTTTGGTGCCCTTCCTCTAGGCTGCTAGCACGGGAGGGCATGCTCTGCCCACCTTGCACTACAACCAGGCTGGGCGAGCATCCCACCCTGTGCAGAACCCCAGGTGCAACGTAACCTGGCAATCGTCCTGCCCTCCCCACACAGCAGCCGAGCCACAATTGGCCTGGGAGGCACCCTGCCCTGAGCCCCACCCAACCCGCACAGAGACGGAGCTGCAACCCTCTCTGCAGAGTAGCTGAGCCAAAACTGGACCAGGCAGAACCCCGAGCCCTGCTCACCCCAGGCAGCAGACAAGTCACAACTGGGCCAGCAAGTGTCCACCTTCCCCTGACAGCAGCTGAGCTGTCATCAGCCTGGACAGGCACCCCAAGTTCCATCCACCGCACGCTGCAGCTCAGCCGCAATTGAATTGGGCAAGTGACTTGAACCCTGCTCTCCCCGCACAGTGGCTGAGCCACAGTTGGCTAGGTGAGAGCTCCCAGCCCCGCCCTATGCAATGCTGTCACAGCCATCAGACTCAAGCAGCCCACACAGGTGATGCCCATAGAGTGCCTGGCTCTGGTGGTCAGGGGAGACTGTGCTTCTGGACCACACAGAACAGCTCCTACCCAGGACCACTCTTTCGAGAGTGAGGGTGCTAGCCATTTCGCCTAATTACATGTAACACTGAGAGGCAAAATGAGGAGACAGGAATTTGTTGCAAACCAAAGACCAAGGCAAATACCCAGAAAAAGACCTTTATGAAGTTGAGATTAAAAACACTGACCTGATAGTTTAAAATAATGGCCATAGGCAGAGGCACAACACCCCTTTATTTTCAGGTGCAAACATCACCAGCCATCAGAACTGGCACTGAGAACAGGAGCGAGGCCGAGTCGCGGCAGCTCCACCGCGAGGGCAGCACCGTGTATGTCCGTGCAGCACGTTTCCACGGGGCACGGCCCGGTCCCGGGCTCGCACTCCCGCCGTGGGTCGCCAGCCCACCCCACTCCAGTGAGCCCTGGCCTGGCCAGCGGCAGTTAAGAATCTGCCTGCCAATGCAGGGGACACAGGTTCAATCCTTGGTCTGGGAAGATTCCACATGCTGCAGAGCAACTAAGCCCATGTGCCATGACTACTGAGCCTGTGCTCTAGAGCCCGTGTGCCACAACTACTGAGCCCACGGGCCACAATACTGAATACAGGTGCTGCAACTACTGAAGCCCGGGTATCTAGAGCCCATGCTCCACAACAAGAGAAGCCACTGCAATGAGAAGCCTGCGCACTGCAATGAAGAGTAGCCCCAGCTCGCTGCAACTAGAGAGAGCCCACGCACAGCAATTAAGACCCAATGCAGTCAAAAATTAAATAAATAAATGAAAATAAATAAAAGCAAAAATAATGGTCATAAAGATGTCACCAATCTCAGGAGAATAGATGAACACAGGAGAACTTTAACAAAGAGAGAAAATATAAAAAGTACTAAAGGTTATAACTGAAAAATACATGAGAGGTTCAACAGCAGAATGGATGAAATAGGAGCACGAATCAATGAGATGGAAGACAAAGCAATGGAAAACACTCAGAGCAGAAAAATGAGAAAAAGAATTAAAAGAAGCAGGGATACCATAAGGCATCTCTGGGACAACATCAAGCAGAAAAACATTTGCATTATAGGGGTCCCAGATGGAGAGGAGAGAGAGAAAGGGCCAGAAAAAGTACTTGAAGAAATAATGGCTGAAAACTTCCTCATCTGGGAAGGAAAGAGACATCCAGGTCCAGGAAGCCTAGAGAATTCCAAGTAAGATGTCCCCAAAGAGAATCACACCAAGATACATTATCATTAAAATGGTAACAGTTAAAGAGAGAGAATCTTAAAAGCAGCAAGAGAAAAGCAACCTATTATGTACAAAGGAAACACCATAGGTCTATGAACAGACTTTTCAGCAGAAACTTTATAGGCCAGAAGAGAGTAGCATGATATACTCAAAGGGCTGAAAGGAAAAAACTGCCAACTGAAAATTCTCTACCCAGCAAGGTTATCATTCAGAATTGAAGGACACATTAAGAGTATTCCGGGTAAGCAAAAGTAGAGGAGTTCATCACCACTAAACTGGCCTTTCAGCAAATGCAGCAAATGTTAAAGGAACTCCCCTAAGCTAAAAAGAAGAGGCACTAACGAATAAAAAGAAAACATATATAAGTAAAAATCTCACTGGAATATGTAAATAAATAATAAAGGTAGTAGATCAATCACTTATAAAGGGCAAAAGACAAAAGTATTAAAATTAATGAAAATACCATAGTTAAGGGATACATTAAAAGATGTAAAATGTGTCATCAAAAAAATAAAGCACAGGGGGGAGTAAAAATATAAAGCTTTGGAATGTGTTCAAAATTAAGTTACTATCAACTTAAATAAAGACTGTTATATACATAAGGTGTTGTATGTGAACTTCATGGTAACCACAAAGAGAAAACTTATAGTAAATATATAAAGGAAAATGAGAAAGGAATCTAAACATAACACTAAGAAAACAGTCAAACCACAAGGGAAGAAAGAGAGAAAAGGAACAGAGAGGAACTACAAAAAGAATGAGAAGACAGTTAACAAAATGGCAAAAAGTGTATAACTACCAACAATTACTTTAAATGTAATGTATATTTGCCAATCAAAAGATATAAGGTGGCTGAATAAAAAACAAGACCCTTCTATATGCTGCCTACAAGTGACTCACTTCAAACACAAAGACACTTACAGATTGATAGTAAAGGGATGTAAAAAGATGCAATGGAAAGGAAAAGAAAGCTGGGGTGGCAATAATTATATCACACAAAAGAGACTTTAAAACAAAGACTGTAACAAAACAAAGAACAGTATATGATAATAAAAGTGTCAATCCAGAAAGAGGACATAACATCTGTAAACATTTAAGTACCCATAATAGGAGCACGTTATATATTGGGTTAGCCAAAAAGTTTGTTCGTTTTTTCCCATAAGATGACTCTAGTAGTGCTTAGTCGTCTTTAACTTCATTCGAAACAATTCTGTTAGATCGTATTATGACAGCTGACATATCAGCGTGCATTAAAAAAAAAACTTATCAAAACTGGTGAATTTTTGTGTAGCCATTTTAATATTGAAGATGGAAGAAAAACAACATTTTTAGCATATTATGCTTTATTATTTCAAGAAAGGTAAAAACGCAACTGAAACACACAAAAAAGATTTGTGCAGCGTATGGAGAAGGTGCTATGGCTGACTGAACATGTCAAAAATGGTTTGTCGAGTTTCGTGCTGGAGATTTCTTGCTGGATGATGCTCCACGGTCGGGTAGACCAGTTGAAGTTGATAGCAATCACGTGGAGGCATTAATTGAGAACAATCGACGTTACATTACGAGGGAGATAGCCAACATACTCAAAATACCCAAATCAAGCGCTGAAAATCATTTGCTCCAGCTTGGTTATGTGAATCGCTTTGATGTTTGGGGTCCACATAAATTAAGCGAAAAAAACCTTCTAGACTGTATTTCTTCCCAGGCCGGGGCACGAACCCGCGTGCCCTACATCAGCAGGCAGACTCCCAACCACTGCGCCACCAGGGAAGCCCTGGCTGGGAAGTTCTGATTCATCCGCTGTATTCACCAGACATTGCACCTTCAGAATTCCGTTTATTTCAGTCTTTACAAAATTCTTTTAATGGAAAAAATTTCAATTCCCTGGAAAACTGTAAAAGGCACCTGCAACAGTTCTTTGCTCAAAAAGATAAAAAGTTTTGGGAAGATGGAATCATGAAGTTGCCTGAAAAATGGCAGAAGGTAGTGGAAAAAAAGGGTGAATATGTTGTTCAAAAAGGTTTTGGTGAAAATAAAAAATGTGTCTTTTATTTTTACTTAAAAACCGAAGGCACGGGATTTTGGATACAGGATCAGACATAATGCAAACTCCTGGAAACTTCAATCAAATGGGAAAGACTATGTGTTCAAGGATATGGAAGAGCAAGGATCTGACTGAGGTGAGCAGGTTTTACTACCCCTACAAGTTGGACACAGAGGACCAAAGGAATCCTCTAGGGTGGTTTTATCACTCCCTGGTATTTTAACTTTTTATTTGGCAATAATTTTAGAGTTACAAAAACGTTGCAAAAATAGCCCAGCTATACTCTTCATCTTGATTTCCCTTAATGTTAACTTCTTACATAACCATAGTACAAAATTTCAAAATCAGGAAGTTAACATTGATACAACACTATTAACCATGAGATGATTATTGAAATTAAGGTATTGCAATCTTGGAGAAAGAACATACTCAAATGGATAGATACTGGCTGCTAAAAACAGAAACGTGGAGCTCTCTTGTCCTACCAAATGGTAATAGGAAATAGTACCAGGCCCAGGATCATCAGTGAAACCACACCTAGGATACTGGAATAACTGGGAGTCTGTTCCCACCTCCTGCCTCTTTCCCCTTTAACTCTCACTTGGGGTTATCAGAAAAGCAGATGGATCTGGGTGTTGACTGAGAATTACAGAAAACAATGAATTTTGTGTCAACTATGGCTGACATTGTTTCTCTATAGGAAGAGCTTTCTAAATCACCCCTGACTGAAATCCTGTTATTGATTTTACAAGCATTGTTTTCAATCCCAATACGTTTTAAATATCAACAGCAGTTTGCTCTCACTCGGCAGCCAGCGATTTACCTTTACAGTCTTGCCTCCAAGATATTTCAATTCTCTAACATGTGTCATAATCTGTGAAGGTGGGATTTAAACAGGTGTCCTAAACCTAATTCAGATAGTAAAATTACTCATTATTAAAATTACTGCAAAAAAGAAAAAGAAATCCTTTACAGATAAGGAAACTGGATTCAGAAGCTTAATTATGTAACTTGCTAAGAATCACCACGCTATTAAGGAGCAGGATCAGACTGGAACCCAGGAAGTTCTCTCTCCAGAAACATCTCCCTGCTCTGGAAGCCATTGTAGGTATCCTTAGCTCTAGGAAAAAGGCTCAGTAAAGGATTGAGGGTTAAGGGTAGGATTAGGACTATGTTTCCAGTGATCCCTTTAATTACAATCACCTGGGATGCTTTTTAATACTGATAAATCAAATATTTATAAATCGAATGGAATACATATATATATATTTGTGTGTGTGTGTGTGTGTGTGTGTGTGTGTGTGTGTGGTACGCGGGCCTCTCACTGTTGTGGCCTCTCCCGTTGTGGAGCACAGGCTGCGGACGCGCAGGCTCAGCGGCCATGGCTCACTGGCCCAGCCGCTCCGCCGCTTCGCGGCACGTGGGATCTTCCCGGACCGGGGTACGTACTCGTGTCCCCTGCATTGGCAGGCAGACTCTCAACCACTGCGCCACCAGGGAAGCCCTGGAATATTTATAAATGGAATATTTCCTGCCATATCAATAAACAAAGGATGTCACAGTCATCAACGATTGCAACCCTCCAACGTGAGCCGGTGAGCCCTGAGGAAACTCAGGGCTGAAAAGAATACCTGCCATCTAGCAGCCATCAGACTGCAGCCACTTCCTGCAATGAGCCCTGAGGAAACTGAGGATGTGAAAATACAGGGTACTGGCCCCAGATAGCTGAGGCGCATAGCAAAGGAATGATTTCAGTGAGCCCAGACTCTTGCATCTTCCCATACATAGAAAAGCACTAAATTCCTTAACTTGAGATATCTGGTTTTCTTTAATTAACAATAATCTTTTGACTTCCCGACTACCTTCCCTTGGTTGCAAAACTCATATATCCTGGCTCCTGCCCGCCCCCGCCCCCCCCCCCCCCCCCCCCGCCTCCTTGGAGCAGTTTCTCAGAGTTATCTGAAATGCTGTTTCCAGGGCTGCAGTCCTCATTTTGCCCCAAATAAACCCCAAATAAAACTTAACTCACAACTCTTCACGCTGTGCATTTTTTTTAAGTCAACAATACTCAAACTTCTTGGAACTGCCCGGTATCTTTCCCAATCCTTTAGCTGTCAGCAATCTTTGTACTTCTATTTCGACACTCTCCATATTGGACCGCAGGATTAATAATTACCATAAAACGCTTATTTTAGCAGATACTCTTCCAGGCAGGCAGTAGTGGACTGCACAAACTCCAGACTTCACAAAGCGGTTTAGCAAGTGTCCCTTCGGCCGCCCAACGGGAGTAAAGCAAACGTTCCAATTGCGACTGCCTCCCAGGGAGGTGGAGAGACGCCAGGCCCTACCCTTGACTCCGCCGGGCCGCCCCTTCTCTGCTGGGATCCAGATGGCGGCGACGGTGACGCTGGAGCCTGCGGGCCGCTGCCGCTGGGACGAGTCCGTGCGCATCGCCGTGCGCGGCCTGGCCCCGGGGCAGCCGGTCACGCTGCGCGCGTCCCTGCGCGACGAGAAGGACGAGCTCTTCCGAGCCCACGCGCGCTACTGCGCCGACGCCCACGGCCAGCTGGACCTCGAGCGCACGCCCGCGCTGGGCGGCAGCTTCACGGGCCTCGAGCCCATGGGGCTCCTCTGGGCTTTAGAGCCCGAGAAGCCCTTGCTGCGGCTGGTGAAGCGGGACGTACAGACGCCCTTCGCCGTGGAGCTGGAGGTGCTCGATGGCCACGACCCGGAGGCCGGAGGGCTCCTGGGCCGGGCGGTGAACGAGCGCGACTTCCTGGCGCCGGGGGTGCGGCGCGAGCCCGTGCGCGTGGGCCGGGTGCGCGCCACGCTCTTCCTGCCGCCAGGTGAGCAGCCCACTTCCCAGGCTGTTGTGGAAAGCCAGGTAGAGTCCTGAGACCCTGGGCGGCCCCTTGCCTGTCTAGGCAACCCCGTGGTTGTGGAACTTCCCTAAATTCGTCCCCAAGCTCCAAAGTCTATCATGAATTCTGGGTGGAAGTTTCTCCTCTAAATTTCAGGACACTTCCTGGAGGTACTGCCATTCCCTCAGCTATATGCTAAAAGTTCATTCAGAGTACTCAAAAAGTGTATTTATGCTGCTATGTGCCAGCCATGCAGCTCTGTCTCAGATACTAATATTAGGCAGTGACTTCTGCTGGTGTGCAGGAGTGATTTGGGCCTTCTTTCACATCAAACTTCAAAGGAAACTAAAACCCAGAGATAGAGGCAGTGCCCCATAATACTAAAAAACAAACAAAAAAACTCCCTGAAGGTCCCCTCCCCCATAATAAACAGTCTGTCAGTGTTTCTCAACCTGGAATGATTCTCTTCCACTCCAGGGGCAATTGGTAATATCTGGAGACATTTTTGATTGTCACAATTGGAGAGGGTGCTGTTGGCATCTAGTGGGTAGGTGCTAAACATCTACAATCCATGGGACAGCCCCACAACAAAGAAATATCTTACTCAAAATGTCTATAGTGCTAAGGTTGAGAAACCCTAGTCTAAGTAAAAACAAGGTGCTTGGTAGGTAAAAGTGGCCTGTAAACAAGACAACTGACCCACCCCTTCCAACCAAATTCCTGACTGAAACCCCTGCTATATATAGAAATGCTGGAGTTGCCACTGCTCACAGAATTCCTAAACTGAATTCTGTGATTATTCTCCAAAACAGGAGGCCCTGCTTTATTCTTACAGCTCTTCAGCAATTCACAGCCTTAACTAGCACTGCCCACTCAACTGTGAACTCCTGGGTCTGGAATTGGCACTTATACATCTCCATATCTCTGTATGCCTAGAGACTTACACAGGGATATAATAAGAGCTCAATAAATCATACTGACTGATTCAATAAGAATCTCCTAAAGACTTTAATTTTTTAAAAAATATTTCAAAAAAAAAATCTTTCACTGCCCAGCTGCGATATTTGAATCAAGTCAGTTGTTAACTATTTTAGTATCTACTCTGTGGCCCATTTAAAATTTATTGTTTTCTGACTCAAAGGCTTTTGTAAATAATGCAGAAAAGTTCAATTATTTAACAAATATGTGTTAAATCAAGGACTGTGCTACATACAGTAGCTAGCAAATTCAGACATGGGCCTCACTGTACCTACCGCCTAATAGAGGATACCGGCAACTATACTTGGATCTGTAAGTGTGGTAAGTGCTATGATAGGGGAGGTACAGGCCCAGGGTGCTGGTGGGAACATATCAAAGGCTATGTAATTCAACTCAGCCTTGGAGGGCATCTGGGAAGTCTTCCAGGAAGGGAGCTCTAAACTTAGATTTGAAGACTGATGAGTCAACCAGTTCAGAAATGGTGGAGAGGGGAGGAGAATAGTGTACACCATTTTCAGGGCCAAAGAGAGCATAGCACATTTAGGAATGGCGTTCTTTAAGGCTGGAGCAGAGGGTGTAAAGGAGGTGGGGAGTATATTCTAATAATCCCCTGTATATGTAGAGCGCTTTACAGCTGTCAAAGCATTCTCAGTTTTTGGGGGGTTTTTTTGAGGAAAATTTGGTGGAAAATGTACATTTCATCTTATGTTATTTCTAATTTGGTTTATATTATCGTTGTTGTTTTTTGCAAATATATGAAAAATTACGGAGAAAATAAGGCATTTTTCCCCCCTCCCTTCTCCCCAAAGTTTATTAAAAAAAAAAAAAAGACAAAGTAAAAAGAGTCCTTTTCCACCAAACTCCCACCCACAACCATCCTTGCTTTAAAAACTTCTCTTTGCTGACTGCCAAAATCTGAAACCCAAGAATGTCTTTTGAGTGTCTAAAACTCCTTATGATTTGTGGTGTTCTCCAGGCACAGGACCATTCCCTGGAATCCTCGATCTTTTTGGAAGTGGTGGTGGCCTTTGTGAATACAGGGCCAGCCTCCTGGCTGGACATGGTTTTGCTGTGCTCGCTCTGGCTTATTTCAGATTTGAAGACCTCCCTAAATATTTGAATAACGTGTGCCTGGAGTACTTTGAAGAAGCTGTGGACTTCATGCTGCAACATCCAAAGGTGGGTTCTGGTGCTCACCTGAATGCAGAGGAGAGGGGGTAGAGCAGACACAGGGCTGGATCCAAAAGCTCTACCAGGACACCCAGGGCTGGAAATATGCCATGAGACACAAAGGCTCCTTCAAAAGTTGTTAGGATTATTATTTTCATTTCTGCCCATCTCTCTCCAATCCCTTAAGACTCAACTGTTTAGTTCCCTTTAGTTCTTGACCAGAATTCAAAGAGCTAGACTAAAAAGTTACTAACCTTAAGTTCTGGTTCTGTATCTACCACCAAGTGGCATTATAATCCTGAATAAGGCAGTTTCCCTTTCTGGAATTCAGTTTTTCTCATTTGTAAGAGTAAGGTAGGGACTTCCCCAGTAGTCCAGTGGTTAAGACTCCGCGCTTCTGCTGCAGGGGATGGGGGTTTGATCCCTGGTTGGGGAACTAAGATCCCGCATGCTGTGCAGCACGACCCCCCCCCCAAAAAAAAGATTAATGTAAATGTATAGAGAAGAAAGTGACTGTAAAGAGATTTTTGAGACAATTGGTGACATTTGAATAGGGGTGTGTATTCGATGATATTAAGGAACCATTAATTTTGTTAAGTGTGTTAATGGTATTGTGGTTTTGTAGAGAAAGTTCTTATATGAGACTGGAAAAATTAATTAAAACATTTTGGTATGATTATCAATGGAATACATAGTCTTTGCTACTATCTAGACTTAAAGAAACCCAAACATTCTAATGTTAAGGAGTAAGATGTACTGCAAGGTCTAACTCTGTTAGAATTCAGGGACTGGTCTCAATAGAGCTGCTAAAACCTAGATGATCATGAACTGTGATGACTGGTTTATTTATGGGATAAAAGGCCCCAGGAACAAGAAGAGACCAATATATACTATCAGTTCTGCCCTTAGACCTAGGCAAGAGGGGCTTCTGCTCTGGACCTTTTGTTTTAGATGACCACTCTCTGGCCTTCCTTTGGCTGCATCCCTGACCACAGGGTGCGGAGTTTGAGGGGCCAAGGGAATGTGTCTACCTGGAACCCATGTGCCCCTCACACCATGCCCTTTGGATCTGGAACCCCACAACTATCTTCCAACCAGCTCTGATCCTGCTTCCAAGCCCTATGCCTCTTCTCTGGGTCCATTAATGTGAACACACCTAGGCCTTAAACATATAGGCTAGGGTGTCCAAACGCATGTGTGAGAGGGCCCTTATGGTACATGATGGAGCCAGGCAGGGATGGGAAGAGAAAGAGAGTTGGCCAAGGACCAGGGACTAGGGCCAGGGGCTGGCACTCCCCCCATACCATGTTCTAGTACAGAACTCCAGGAAGTTCTAAGATATGAAATTTGAACCTGACCTTATAAGTTGTTATGGAGGTATATTTATCAAGGTAGCAGAAAAGAATATATTTTATTTAATTTTCAAATATTTATAACTTTTAAGTATTTAGGTATAGGGTATATGGGCCTCTGTGTGTACTCTTGACCTAGTCACCATAAATGTTAGTGGAGGGCCTGTGTACCAGGAAATTAATTGATTTGTTTGGGACTTCCATGTTAGTCCAGTGGTAAAGATTCCGTGCTCCCAATGGAGGGGACATGGGTTCAATCCCTGGTCAGGGAACTAAGATCCTGCATGCCGTGCCAGCGCAGCCAAAAAAAAAAAAATTGATTTGCTTATTAGAAGATACGTTTGAACTTTGTGGATTGTTGCATAAGAAAGGAAAGCAAATGACATTTGAGAAAGCTGCCTAGACAATGTAAAATCACAGTTTAAGTTCTCCCTTTATGAATTCTAGACTTGTTCTCTCTCTCTTTCTTTCTCTCTTTTCATCAGGTGAAAGGCCCTAGTATTGGGCTTCTTGGCTTCTCCAAAGGAGGTGACCTGTGCCTCTCAATGGCCTCTTTCTTGAAGGGCATCACAGCTACTGCAGTTATTAATGCCTGTGTGGCCAACACAATAGCTCCTCTGCATTACAAGGATATGATTATTCCTAATCTCAGCAGTGACCCAGGAAAATATAAAATCACTGAGTCAGGCCTTTTGAATTTGGAGGATATTTGGAATGACCCACTGGAGAAACCCAACCACCGAAGTCTTATTCCATTGGAAAAGGCCCAGGGACCCTTCCTGTTTATCGTTGGCATGGATGATCATAACTGGAAGAGTGAATTCTATGCTCAGATAGCTTCTGAACGGTTACAAGCCCATGGGAAAGACAGACCCCAGATAATCTACTACCCAGGAACTGGCCATTGTATTGATCCGCCTTATTTTCCTCTTTGTAGAGCCTCTGTGCATGCAGTTTTGGACCAACCAGTATTCTATGGAGGTGAGCCAAAGGCTCACTCAAGGGCACAGGTAGATGCCTGGCAGCAAATCCAAACTTTCTTCCATAAACACCTCAATGGTAAAACATCTGTCAAGCCCAGCAAATTGTAACATTGTAATTATAGACCATATACTGTTAATAAAAATCCTAGTCATACAACATGTATTAGGTTTTCCAGAGAACCTAGGAACCTTTTTGTAACAAAGCAACCATCTCAGCTTCATTGTCAGGTCCTACTGGATTCTGAGCCTTAGCAACACTACTCTCTTCACTGCTGGGTCCATCCCTTTCTCCCCTGAACTTTTCCCAGTGTATAGGCTTAACTCTGATCTTATCTGTAGGACCAATCTTAACCTTAAGCAGGAAAAATGTAAGAAGTGCCTGCCCAAGTCTCAACTGCTGGCCTAGATTTGGCCTTCTGTTCTGGTTCTGAGGACTGAGCTTTTGTACTGCTAAGAGTCCCATATACTCTTTGGGTCCTAACTGACCATGTCTGAACCTTGGGAACCTGCGCACTTGAGCCCCTTAAGGAGTGGACTCTGCTTCGTTCTTGTTTCTGAACCCCACTTTGAAGACTGGGGGCATTGACATACTTAGTATCCTAAGCTTTGCTTTTATTTTATGAATGAGGCCCTAGACTTCGATTTCTTCCTTACTGATAAAGTATCCTTTACAAATTTTGAATTTAAAATTCAAAGGATACTTTACAAAGTAAAATTGAATCCTTTACCAAAGAAAATTGCTGTAAGCAAAACAGTTTATTGATATATACTGTTGATATATTTCCTCTGTATTTACCGTCTGAATTCTCAACCTCAGTACTTGGCTACCTAGCGAAATGCCTCGATGCCAATAGATATTCAGGACTTAATCTTTGGATGTCAGGTTATACCTGACAAATTAGACTTCTTCCTGGTACCATCGGTTCCTATTACATTCCTACTGGGAAGGACTGGGATCAGTCTATCTCAATCCATTGCCTTATACTGGGCACTATCTAGAGTCATGAGACCAGAGCAGAGGGTCTTCCCTGAGTGCAAGAATATTTTTCTGAGACACATCACTTGGCTTGCTGGGCACATACTGTCTTTCACCAATTTGAGTCTATTCAAGCAAATGCCCATTAGATCTTAATCTAATGAGAAGGGTTCCTTACTTAATTTTGACCAATTGTTAAAAATACGTGTTGAGTGTATTTATTCACTATGAGTATAATTTTCTGTGATTTGAATCCTTAGAGCCTGTGCTTTAACTCACTCTGAGGTGGTCCTGCCACTCTAGAGATGCCTTTGGGATGGGGTATCATAGGAAGAAGTTATAAGGAAAATGGCTGGGAGGGTGAGAGAAGTGAGGGGCGGAAAGGTAACACCAGAAGCTTAAACATGAGGGTGATGACTAAACATATCTGTGTACTAAAGCACTAGGTGTAGGGATGGCCCTACATCCTAATTTCTTCCTTACTAATAAAGTAGCCTTGGAATGCCCTATACTGACTAAGATATTTGGTCACTTTCCCCTCAGAGTTGATCATATATGGCCCCCTGTCTCTAAGATTTGAAAAAGAATTTCAGGTTGTTACAAAGCTACCTAAAATGTGGTAAATGTGAATTAAAAGGGAGAAACAGAAAAGGTATCCATAAAATGGAGCCAGAAATGAGGTCAACACAATAGTGCTTATTATGAGGCCTACATACTTGCCTTGATTGGGCCACTCGTTCAGTCATTTGTTTTCTAGTGGTTTATGCAGAGAAGGAAACCTAATCAGTTACACAAAATTTACAGCCTTCATAAAATAAAATCAAAGCTTAGAAATCAGTTTCTCCCAAAGTCTGTCTTACTAAGAAACATTAAATGATGTAAAGGGTAGTACCCTCAAGGTTGCCTCTACAGTAGATATAAGTCCCAGGCTCCATCGCTTACTGTGTGACCTTGGGTAAGTTATTAACCTCTCTAAGCCTCGATTTCCTCATCTATAAAGTGGGGATAATTATAGTGATAAGAATAGAAACTACTTCATTGGGCTGTTGTGATTAAATTAGGTCATCCAAGTAAAGCACGTAACATATTTAAACTCTCAAATATTAGCTCTTATTATTTCAGATGAGGAAATTGAGACCCAGGAGGGTTAAGAAATATATCTGGTTGATGAGAGAGCTGGGCCAGTCCAACTCCAAAGTCCATGGCCTTCATTAACCATTTGGCTCTACAGCCTTCCAACCTGAGGAGAGAAGCTCAAATAGTGCAGAGCTGACTGGTGAGGATTACTTAGCTGGAAAGTCAAGGATAAGTTAGGGTCCCATAATGGAGGCTCCATAAGCCAAATTGGAGAGTTCAGATTTATGTATTTATTTTGGAAACCACCATTTTATTGAGCTCTCCTCACCGCAGAGACCTATTCCAGCAATATTTTTGCCACAGGCATCACAGACACAGGGGTGTGACCAGCGCGCCCCCCACTGCCCACTATTTGACCCACCCATGAGAGGGAGATGGAGAATTTAGACTTAAAATAAGAAATAAGGAACCATTTTTTAACATACTGATTTTTGTTTTTCAATGACAGTCAGTAATTTTTCCTTGATGCTTAGTGGCTCAAAGAAGTTGAAGCCTAAAAGAAACTTAGTTGGAGACACTTAACAACAGCAACAAAAAACAAATCAAGGGCTTCCCTGGTGGCGCAGTGGTTGAGAATCTGCATGCCAATGCAGGGGACACGGGTTCGAGCCCTGGTGTGGGAAGATCCCACATGCCGCGGAGCAACTAGGCCTGTGAGCCACAACTACTGAGCCTGCGTGTCTGGAGCTTGTGCTCCGCAACAGAGGCCGCGACAGTGAGATGCCCGCGCACCGCGATGAAGAGTGGCCCCCGCTCGCCGCAACTAAAGAAAGCCCACGCACAGAAATAAAGACCTAACACAGCCAAAAAAAAAAAAAGTTGGATCATATATTCAAAAACAAAAAATCAGAAAATATAACCAAATTCAGCCCATTGTTCTGCTTTTGTTTGTACGCCTAATGCCATCAGGATGAGAAAGGCCAATGAACCATTTTGAAAGCAAATATTGATACATGTTTTTGTCAACCACTGATCCTTTAAGAAATATTTGTATAAACCTGTTACAATTTTCAGCAAACTGAAAACCACAAACACTTCTTAATTCTTTCAGAGTATCATGGTTAAGCTATTGTGTACATTCATTTTAAATGGTCTTTGCACACTGGAAAGATAAAAGCTTGTGGGAAGCATTCTGTTTTTTCAGGTGGTACATGCAGAGATGCACAACATCCAATATTTATGGCCACTATAATGATGGATGTGGGCGGCAGAAGTCAAAATTCTTTGAGTTAGGGACTTCCCTGGTGGCGCAGTGGTTAAGAATCCGCCTGCCAGTGCAGGAGACACAGGTTCAAGCCCTGGTCCGGGAAGATCCCACATGCCACGGAGCAACTAAGCCTGTGAGCCACAACTACTGAGCCCACATGCTGCAACTACTGAAGCCCGCGTGCCTAGAGCCTGTGCTCCGCAACAAGAGAAGCCACTGCGATGAGAAGCCCACACACCGCAACGAAGAGTAGCCCCGCTCGCCGCAACTAGAGAAAGTGCTCGTGAACAACGAAGACCCAACACAGCCATAAATAAATAAATTTATGTTTTTAAAAAAATTACTTGAGTTGTTTTCTAAAACTGGGAGTCAGCCATGTATTCTCCAAAGACAGAGAGACTTTAAACAAGTACTTTTCAAAAAGACAGGGTTGTTGGTCCAGTAACCATGTGCTTTCAGTGGCAAATATTTTCCATCCATAAATCAGAATACGTGATAATTACAATCTTATTTATGGGGTAAGAGGGATAAGATATATATCTGAAAATGAGATTGTTCCAAAGGGAATTCAGGATTACATATCCACACATCTTACTTGACATAGCAGTTTAATAGAATGGTTTTACCTGGGTTAATTAACCTTATTTTACATGTACATTTTAAGATAGAATTCTATACTGGAAAACAAATTTTAAATTACATATATAAGTACATTCTTCATTGTAAAAGATTCAAGTAATACAGATAAAATTTAAAAACCTCTTAACTCATTGCTCAATCGCAGTCTTCTCCCAGAGGTATCTACTGTTACCAACTTGAAGTGTAGCCTTCCAGAACCATTTTGTATACATGGACAGTTTTATTTTGTGAGTTCTATGCCTTTTTCTTTTAAAAAACAAACAAACCATAAATGTCATATAATGTAAGATTTTTCCCTTCATGTAAAAATATACATTTTTAATAATTATGTCAGGCCACAGGACAATATAGATTATTTCCACAGTGTATATACATCTGTACTCTGCCTCATCTGAAACGTTTAAACTTTAATCTCGACAGTCTTTTTTTCTTTTTTAACAGTCTTTATTAATCCAGGCAAAAATAACCTCAAGCAAGAAAAGGGATTTGGCGGGAGCCTAGTACATGGAGCCTCCAACTAAGTTTAGGGAACAGTGTCCCCTGATGGCCAGAGAGGGATTTTAGAGAAGGCGACCGGAGGCATTTTGTCAGAAATCATTAATTTCTCATTCTCGACACGTCGAAGGGTAGGCTAGGTGTAAGCTCCTGCCTCTTCCGGACGGTCCCACTTCGGGATCTCCAAAAGCACAACCGACCCCGGGCCCTCCTAAGTCGCCCCTTTTTGCAGCTCTTTACTGAGTGACGCCCCAGGAACCAGTCCAGGTCCTCTTGAGACCCGGCCTGCATTTTTCCCGCCGGGCCACGCCCCTCCGGGCCCAGCCCCTCCTGCTGCACTCCGGCCGGCCCCGCCCCTGCTCCCGGCCCCGCCCCGCCTACTGAGCCCAGTTCCCCTTGCGCCAAAGCCACGTCTGTGTGCCTGCGCTCAAAGCCGCACCGCGAAGATTCCCGCACCCAGTGACTGGCGGCTCAGGCCGTGCTCCGAACTCCCGGGACTCCCGTCCAGCTTCGGAAGTCTGTCTCCACATCATCCCTTTCCTCCCAAAAGGCCGCGACCCTGGCCGTCAAGCGCAAGACTGGACTAACCAATAAGCTCCTGGGTATTAAAGTGGAAGGCTTAGGCCCCAGGGAGCGGGGCCCTTTGGGGTTCAGTGATCGAGGCCGCCTCTTACTCTCGCCTGCCGGCAATGAGGCGGACGGCAGTGGGGCGGGAGGTGTTGGACCCGGCCAGGGACCGATCTCCGAGCTCTGGGCGGCGACTTCAGGGGCGTGGAGCCCATGGTGCTCCTGGGGAGCCTAACGCCGGCCGGCTCGGAGGATGCCTCCTCTGCAGGATGCCGAGGGGAGTGATGAAAACCCCCTCAAAGTGGAGGTGACCGTCCACCACGCGCCGTGTCGGCTGGCGGTGCAGCTGAGCCCGGCGCCCGCCTCCGCCCAGGTGCAGCACGGTTCTCTCCGCGCCGAGCTCGGCAGCGAGCTGGCCGCCTGCGCGGCTTCCTGCTGCCCCCTGGTGCGTGAGGCCTTTAATGCAGAGAGCCTTACAGTGGATTTAGGGACTGGACTTAAACTGGCTTGCTTTGCTAGTTAATTTGTCGTCTGAGAATAACGCGAGTGTCTTTTTTTTTTAAACACATGATATCGTTTATTCTGGAAGCATTTCCCCCTAAAAAGACACAGTATTTTAAAGAAAATTAGCTTTTCATAGGCACTTGTATTTCAATAATCTGGTCAAGTTTTGCATGGTTTTCCATCACATGAGAGTTATTTCTCTGAAGTGCCAATTATGTTATTCAATAAGATACTATTTTTTTAAATTTATTTATTTTTTTATACAGCAAGTTCTTATTAGTTATCCATTTTATACATATTACTATATATATGTCAGCCCCAATCTCCCAATTCATCACACCCCCCCCCCACGCCCACCCCATGCCTCTTTCCCCCCTTGGTGTCATATGTTTGTTCTCTACATCTGTGTCTCAGTTTCTGCCCTGCAAACCGGTTCATCTATACCATTTTTCTAGGTTCCACATATATGCGTTAATATACGATATTTGTTTTTCTCTTTCTGACTTACTTCACTCTGTATGACAGTCTATAGATTCATCCACGTCTCTACAAATGACCCAATTTCGTTCCTTTTTATGGCTGAGTAATATTCCATTGTATATATATACCACATCTTCTTTAGCCATTTGTCTGTCGATGGGCATTTAGGTTGCTTCCATGATTCGGCTATTGTAAATAGTGCTGCAATGATCATTGGGGTGCATGTGTCTTTTCGAATTATGGTTTTCTCTGGCTATATGCCCAGTAGTGGTATTGCCGGGTCATAAGGTAATTCTATTTTTAGTTTTTTAAGGAACCTCCATACTGTTCTCCATAGTGGCTGTATCAATTTACATTCACACCAACAGTGCAAGAGGGTTCCCTTTTCTCCACACCCTCTCCAACATTTGTTGTTTGTAGATTTTCTGATGATGCCCATTCTAACTGGTGTGAGGTGATACCTCATTATAGTTTTGATTTGCATTTCTCTAATAATCTGTGATGTTGAGCAGCTTTTCATGTGCTTCTTGGCCATCTGTATGTCTTCTTTGGAAAAATGTCTATTTAGATCTTCTGCCCATTTTTGGATTGGGTTGTTTGTTTTTTTAATATTGAGCTGCATGAGTTGTTTATATATTTTGGAGATTAATCCTTTGTCCATTGATTCGTTTGGAAATATTTTCTCCCATTCTGAGGGTTGTCTTTTCACCTTGTTTGCAGTTTCCTTTGCTTTGCAAAAGCTTTTAAGTTTCATTAGGTCCCATTTGTTTTCCATTACTCTAGGAGGTGGGTCAAAAAAGATCTTGCTGTGATATATGTCAAAGAGTGTTCTTCCTATGTTTTCCTATAAGAGCCTTATAGTGTCCGGTCTTACATTTAGGTCTCTAATCAATTTTGAGTTTATTTTTGTGTATGGTGTTAGAGAGTGTTCTAATTTTATTCTTTTACATGTAGCTGTCCAGTTTTCCCAGCACCACTTATTGAAGAGACTGTCTTTTCTCCATTGTATATCCTTACCTCCTTTGACATAGATTAGTTGACCATAGGTGCATGGGTTTGTCTTGGGGCTTTCTATCCTGTTCCATTGATCTATATTTCTGTTTTTGTGCCAGTACCATATTGTCTTGATTACTGTAGCTTTGTAGTATAGTCTGAAGTCAGGGACTCTGATTCCTCCAGCTCCATTTTTTTCCCTCAAGACTGCTTTGGCTATTTGGGGCCTTTTATGTCTCCATGCAAATTTTAAGATTTTTGGTTCTAGTTCTGTAAAAAATGTCATTGGGGGCTTCCCTGGTGGCACAGTGGTTGA
The DNA here is from genome assembly GCF_964374135.1 of Grampus griseus. Lineage (NCBI taxonomy): Eukaryota > Metazoa > Chordata > Mammalia > Artiodactyla > Delphinidae > Grampus > Grampus griseus. Next base: position 28,790,080 of record NC_139018.1, on the reverse strand, counting down.
GAGTCCACCTGCCGATTCAGGGGACACGGGTTCGTGCCCCGGTCTGGGAAGATCCCACATGCCACGGAGTGGCTGGGCCCGTGAGCCATGACCGCTGAGCCTGTGCGTCCGGAGCCTGTGCTCCGCGACGGGAGAGGCCACAACAGTGAGAGGCCCGCGTACCGCAATAAATAAATAAATAAATAAAATGCTATTGGTAATTTGATAGGGATTGCATTGAATCTGTAGATTTCTTTGGGTAGTATAGTCATTTTCACAATATTGATTCTTCCAATCCAAGAACATGGTATATCTCTCCATCTATTCGTGTCATCTTTAATTTCTTTCATCAGTGTCTTATAGTTTTCTTCATACAGGTCTTTTGTCTCCCTAGGTAGGTTTATTCCTAGGTATTTTATTCTTTTCGTTGCAATGGTAAATAGGAGTGTTTCCTTAATTTCTATTTCAGATTTTTCATCATTAGTGTATAGGAATGCAAGAGATTTCTGTGCATTAATTTTGTAACCTGCAACTTTACCAAATTCATTGATTAGCTCTAGTAGTTTTCTGGTGGCATCTTTAGGAGTCTCTATGTATAGTATCACGTCATCTGCAAACAGTGATAGTTTTGCTTCTTCTTTTCCAATTTGTATTCCTTTTATTTCTCTTTCTTCTCTGATTGCTGTGGCTAGGACTTCCAAAACTATGTTGAATGATAGTGGTGAGAGTGGACAACCTTGTCTTGTTCCTGATCTTAGAGGAAATGCTTTCAGTTTTTCACCATTGAGTATGATATTTGCTGTGGGTTTGTCATATATAACCTTTATTATGTTGAGGTAGGTTCCCTCTGTACCCACTTTCTGGAGAGTTTTTATCATAAATCGGTGTTGAATTTTGTCAAAAGCTATTTCTGCATCTATTGAGATGATCATATAGTTTTTATTCTTCAATTTGTTAGTATGGTGTATCACATTGGTTGATTTGCGTATATTGAAGAATCCTTGCATCCCTGGGATAAATCCCACTTGATCATGGTGTATGATCCTTTTGATGTGCTGTTGGATTCTGTTTGCTAGTATTTTGTTGAGGATTTTTGCATCTATGTTCATCAGTGATATTGGTCTGTAATTTTCTTTTTTTGCAGTATTTTTGTCTGGTTTTGGTATCAGGGTGATGGTGGCCTCATAGAATGAGATTGGGAGTGTTCCTTCCTCTGCAATTTTTTGGAAGAGTTTGAGAAGGATTGGCGTTAGCTCTTCTCTAAATGTTTGATAGAATTCACCTGTGAAGCCCTCTGGTCCTGCACTTTTGTTTGTTGGAAGATATTTAATCACAGTTTCAATTTCATTACTTGTGATTGGCCTGTTCATATTTTCTAATTCTTCCTGGTCCAGTCTTGGAAGGTTTTACCTTTCTAAGAATTTGTCCATTTCTTCCAGGTTGTCCATTTTATTGGCATAGAGTTGCTTGTAGTAGTTTCTTAGGATGCTTTGTATTTCTGCTGTGTCTGTTGTAACTTCTCCTTTTTCATTTCTAATTTTATTGATTTGAGTCTTCTCCCTCTTTTTATTGATGAGTCTGGCTAATGGTTTATCAATTTTGTTTATCTTCTCAAAGAACCAGCTTTAGTTTTATTGATCTTTGCTATTGTTTTCTTTGTTTCTATTTCATTTATTTCTGCTCTGATCTTTATGATTTCTTTCCTTCTGCTAACTTTGGGTTTTGTTTGTTCTTCTTTCTCTAGTTCCTTTAGGTGTAAGGTTAGATTGTTTGAGATGTTTCTTGTTTCCTGAGGTTGCTATAAACTTCCCTCTTAGAACTGCTTTTGGTGCATCGTATAGGTTTTTGATCATCGTGTTTTCATTGTCATTTGTCTCTAGGTATTTTTTGATTTCCTCTTTGATTTCTTCAGTGATCACTTCGTTATTAAGTAACATACTGTTTAGCTTCCATGTGTTTGTGTTTTTTATGTTTTTCTTTCCCTGTAATTGATTTCTAATCTCATAGAGTTGTGGTCAGAAAAGATGTTCTATATGATTTCAATTTTCTTACTTAAATTTACTGAGGCTTGATTTGTGACCCAAGATGTGATCTATCCTGGAGAATGTTCCGTGTGCACTTGAGAAGAAAGTGTAATCTGCTGTTTTTGGATGGAATGTCCTATAAATATCAATTAAAACTATCTGGTCTATTGTGTCATTTAAAGCTTGTGTTTCCTTATTGATTTTCTGTTTGGATGATCTGTCCATTGGTGTAAGTGAGGTGTTAAAGTCCCCCACTATGATTGTGTTACTGTCGATTTCCTCTTTTATAGCTGTTAGCAGTTGCCTTATGTATTGAGGTGCTCCTGTGTTGGGTGCATATATATTTATAATTGTTATATCTTCTTCTTGGATTGATTCCTTGATCATTATGTAGTATCCTTCCTTGTCTCTTGTAACAGTCTTTATTTTAAAGTCTATTTTATCTGATATGAGTATTGCTACTTCAGCTTTCTTTTGATCTCCATTTGCATGGAATATCTTTTTCCATCCCCTCACTTTCAGTCTGTATGTGTTCCTAGGTCTGAAGTGGGTCTCTTGTAGACAGTATATATATGGGTCTTGTATTTGTATCCATTCAGCGAGCCTGCGTCTTTTGGTTGGAGCATATAATCCATTAAATGGATTAAATCCATTAAATGTTTAAGGTAATTATCGATATGTAGGTTCCTATGACCATTATCTTAATTGTTTTGGGTTTGTTTTTGTAGGTCCGTTTCTTCTCTTGTGTTTCCCACTTAGAGAAGTTCCTTTAGCATTTGTTGTAGAGCTGGTTTGGTGGTGCTGAATTCTCTTAGCTTTTGCTTGTCTGTAAAGCTTTTGATTTCTCCATCGAATCTGAATGAGATCCTTGATGGGTAGAGTAATCCTGGTTGTAGGTTCTTCCCTTTCATCACTTTAAATATGTCATGCCACTCCCTTCTGGCTTGTAGAGTTTCTGCTGAGAAATCAGCTGTTAACTTATGGGAGTTCCCTTGTATGTTATTTGTCATTTTTCCCTTGCTGCTTTCAATAATTTTTCTTTGTCTTTAATTTTTGCCAATTTGATTACTATGTGTCTTGGTGTGTTCCTCCTCGGGTTATCCTGTATGGGACTCTCTGTACTTCCTGGACTTGGGTGGCTATTTCCTTTCCCATGTTAGGGAAGTTTTTGACTATAATCTCTTTAAATATTTTCATGGGTCCTTTCTCTTTCTCTTCTCCTTCTGGGATCCCTATAATGCGAATGTTGTTGCATTTAATGTTGTCCCAGAGGTCTCTTAGGCTGTCTTCATTTCTTTTCATTCTTTTTTCTTTATTCTGTTCCGCAACAGTGAATTCCATCATTCTGTCTTCCAGGTCACTTATCCGTTCTTCTGCCTCAGTTATTCTGCTATTGATTCCTTCTAGTGTATTTTTCTTTTCAGTTATTGTATTGTTCATCTCTGTTTGCTCTTTAATTCTTGTAGGTCTTTGTTAAACATTTCTTGCATCTTCTCAATCTTTGCCTCCATTCTTTTTCTGAGGTCCTGTATCACCTTCACTGTCATTATTCTGAATTCTTTTTCTAGAAGGTTGCCTATCTCCATTTAGTTCTTTTTCTGGGGTTTTATCTTGTTCCTTCATCTGGTACATAGCCCTCTGCCTTTTCATCTTGTCCATCTTTCCGTGAATGTTGTTTTCCACAGGCTGCAGGCTTGTAGTCCTTCTTGCTTCTGCTGTGTGCCTTCTGGTGGATGAGGCTATTTAAGAGACTTGTGCAAGTTTCCTGATGGGAGCGACTGGTGATGGGTAGAGCTGGCTGTTGCTCTGGTGGGCAGAGCTCAGTAAAACTTTAATCCCCTTGACTGTTGATGGGTGGGGCTGGGTTCCCTCCCTGTTGGTTGTTTGGCCTGAGGTGACCCAACACTGGAGCCTACTCTGGCTCTTTGGTGGGGCTAATGGTGGACTCTGGGAGGGCTCACGCCAAGGAGTACTTCCCAGAACTTCTGCTGACAGTGTGCTTGTCCACACGGTGAGACACAGCCACCCCCTGCCTCTGCAGGAGACCCACCAACACTTGCAGGTAGGTCTGGTTCAGTCTCCTATGGGGTCACTGCTCCTTCCCCTTGGTCCCGACGCGCACACTACTTTGTGTGTGCCCTCCAAGAGTGGAGTCTCTGTTTCCCCCAGTCCTGTCGAAGTCCTGCAGTCAAATCCTGCTAGCCTTCAAAGTCTGATTCTCTAGGAATTCCTCCTCCCATTTCCGGACCCCCAGGTTGGGAAGCCTGACATGGGGCTCAGACCCTTCACTCCAGTGGGTGGACTTCTGTGGTATAAGTGTTCTCCAGTTTGTGAGTCACCCACCCAGCAGTTACAGGATTTGATTTTATTGTGATTGCGCCCCTCCTACTGTCTCATTGTGACTTCTCCTTTGTCTTTGGATGTGGGGTATCTTTTTTGGTGAGTTCCAGTGTCTTCCTGTCGATGATTGTTCAGCAGTTAGTTGTGATTCCAGTGCTCTCACAAGAGGGAGTGAGAGCACGTCCTTCTACTCTGCCATCTTGAACCAATCCCACATGAGTGTCTTAATTCCTTTATTTTGTCTCCTAGACATCAGGTGGGACATTCATTCCCCTAAGTGGTGGCCGGGATTTAAATTTGATCTGCTTGCATACCTCTTTTCTGCCAGCTGCCCATCCTAACTCCTAGTGCTGCAGAATCTATTCCTTGAGAGCATATACTTTGCAAATTTGCTCTTACTAAGCCTAAAATTGCTGTACAGTTTCTAGCATTACATGCTTGCTTGCCTACCTCTGCTAGGCAGAGCTTTGTGTTAACTTTTCTCGTTATCAATTCTTGTTAAAAAATGGCGAGAGTAGTGGATACAAACCTTATCTGTCATTGGTATCTGTCCAAGCCCCAAAGTGACTGAAGGCACACTATATATTGCTCACTCTTTTACACTGCCTTCATGTTAAGATAAAGATGACCTTTTTGTTGTTATCTGACGTATTCTAATAACTTGGAGACCTCCACCATGATGAGAAAACTGTTGTGTTGCTCATTTCATAGATCAAAGAACAGCTTCTGTATAATATAAATGAGGAAACCAAGGACCAAAGTGTTTTAACCAAATCACACAGCTAGGTGATGCTGAAATCAGGGTGCAGTCAACTCTTTGAGGTCTAACTCTGACCTTTATAAACACAGGCTGAATGAGTGAATCAATGAGTGAAATAATTGGGTTTTTAAAAGCCCAGTCTGGCTTATCCCCTACTCCCACCCTCAGGATCCTCAGGAACAGCTAACTAATCTTTTATTTATTTTATTTCTTTTCTTTTTTTAGTATTTTGGCTGCGCCCTGCAGCTTGCGGGATCTCAGTTCCCTAACCAGGGATCAAACCCAGGCCACCACAGTGACAGCACTGAATCCTAACCACTTAGGCCACCGGAGAACTCTCTAAGAATCTTTTAAATGAGAGATTTAACATTTTCGTGGCTGGGGTTTGAGGACGAGTAGGTAAGATTTTTTTGAAATAGCCTATAAGATCCTAGCAAATTTTCATACTGGGGATTAAATTAATGAATTGAAACAAAATAAACAAAATTCTGAGTTATTTTAATGTGATAAGCAGGTGAGTATTTTGAAGCCTATGGTTGGAAAACTCTATTGCCAGAATGATTTGAGGGTCTGTACGTTGTGTCTTTTTCATGGTTTGCTTTAGGCTTTCTGGAACTAATCTTGAATCTAGAAATGCTTGAGATTTATCTAATTTTAAAAAAAGCAGGTCAAGATATGCTGAGATATCTAAATGTTAAGAAAACCACCTTATAAAGATCACTACCTTAATATGTACACCCTAGATTACATTTTGGTAGCTAGATGTGCCTAACATCTTTCTGGATTTGAGAACTTAGAAATGGCCTCTGGCACAGGAATTTTAGGCCTTTTAGTTTGGTTTCTATCCTCATGTTCTTGCCATTTCTTCTGTACTTATATAGATTTATCTAGCACTTTTAATTGGAATAACACAGAGGTATATATCAGAAAAATACTAGGAGGCAATTGGCTGGGAAATTCCTCTCTTGGAGTGGTGAATGAATAACATAATCTCCAGTAGGGTTTTTTTTTAATTAATTAATTTATTTATTTTTGGCTGTGTTGGGCCTTCGTTGCTGCGTGCAGGCTTTTCTCTAGTTGTGGCGAGCGGGGGCTACTCTTCGTTGCGGTGCTCGGGCTTCTCATTGCGGTGGCTTCACTTGTTGAGGAGCACGGGCTCTAGGCACGCGGGCTTCAGTAGTTGTGGCTCGTGGGCTCTAGAGCACAGGCTCAGTAGTTGTGGTGCATGGGCTTAGTTGCTCCACAGCATGTGGGATCTTCCCGGACCAGGGCTCGAACCTGTGTCCCCTGCATTGGCAGGCAGATTCTCAACCACTGCACCACCAGGGAAGCCCCAGTAGGGGTGTTAAGAGAGAAATAACAGACCAATGTTAGGGGGGCTATTAGTTTGACATTTTACTACCTTTCCACACATACTGTTCACTTTATATTACACCTTTGTTAGACCTTTAAAATAGTTTAAACCTTGTTTAATTACAGATTTTGGTCACTCTGTTTCTTGTTTGCTGAGAAGTCAAAGGGCCTTTTAAAGCTGGATTTTTTAAAATGAGGTATTATATTTTCATAACTCAAAGTCTGCAGAACTATTTACTTAGATTTACCAGGACTGACACTTCAAACCAAAACACTTTCCATTTCTTTGGTGCTAATTTTCATAATTTTTTCCATTTCCCAGTGATTTTCTCATGGCGGGGGGAGATATAAAACCATTTGTACATTTACAGCTTTAAAATAGTCTATTTATCTATTTCAACCACAACAATAATCCTATTTCAACCAAAACAGATGTTTTCTTTTCCAAGCAGATAGGCAAATATTTAAAAAAGAAAAGAATACATCATACAACTAGACTCTGACTTAGAAAATGTTAGCTGGGTATCATAGTTCATTAAATGTTCTGTCATCTAATCCAAGATTAATCCCCTTTCCTGGTTTACAGGAGATGGTTCTTTTCCTGGTTTGATTGACATGGCTGGTGATGGAGGGTTAAATGAATCTTAAGCGAGTCTCCTGGCTTGTCAAGGATTTGCCGTGTTTTGGTTATGAAGATCTACCTCCAATCATGAAAGATTTAAATTTAGATTACTTTGAGGAGCCAGCTACATTTGTGCAAAGTCACCCAAAGGTGAGTGGAATGGTGGAGAGAAATGTGTTTAAAATGAACTCATTAGGCAAATCAAAACCATCTCACACCTGTCGGAATGGCTGTCATCAAAAAGATAAGAAACAATAAGTGTTGTCGAGAATGTGGAGAAAAGGGAACCCTCATGCTCTTTTGGTGGGAATGTAAATTGGTACAGCCACTATGGAAAACAGTATAGAGGTTCCTTAAAAAACTGAAATAGAACTACCATAGATCCAGCAACTTCACTTCTATATATTTTTCTGAAGAAAATAAAAACACTAATTTGAAAAAATATATGGACAACTAAGTTCATTGCAACACTGTTTACAATAGACAAGATGCGGAAGTGATGTAACTGCCCATCAATAGATGAATGGATAAAGAAGATGTGGTATAAATATACAGTGGAATATTAACTATAAAAAAGAATGAAATTGAGGGACTTCCCTGGTGGTCCAGTGGTTAAGACTCCATGCTCCCCATGCAGGAAGCCCAGGTTTGATCCCTGGTCAGGGACCTCGATCCTGCATACCGTAACTAAGGGTCCACGTGCCGCAGCTAAAAGATCCCACATGCCACAACTAAAGATTCCACAGGCCACAACAAAGATCCCGCACGTGGCAAAGATCCCACCTGATGCAACTAAGACCTGGCGCAGTCAAATAAATAAATAAATTTTTTTTTTAAAAAAATAAAATTACCATTTTTAACGACATGGATGGACCTAGAGGGTATTATGCTAAATGAAATAAATCAGAGAAAGACAAATACTGTGTGATTTCACTTATACATGGAATCTAAAAAACAAAACAAATGAACAAACATAACAAAACAGAAACACAGTCATAGATACAGAGAACAAATAGGTGGTTGCCAAAAGGAAGAGGTGTTGGGGTAGGAGAGAAATAGGTGAGGAAGATTAAAAGGTAAAAACTTCCAGTTGCAAAATAGATGAGTTACAGTTGAGGAATGTACAGTGTGGGGAATATAGTCAATAATTACATCTTTGTATGATGACAGAGCGTAACTAGATTTATCATGATGATCATTTTGAAATGTATGGAAATATTGAATCAGTGTGATGTGTAACAGGAACTAACATAGTGTTGTAGGCAAAATATACTTCAAAAACAAACTCATAGAAAAAGAGGTCAGATTTTTGGTTACCAGAGGCAGGGAGTGGGGTGGAAGAGAATTGGATGAAGGTGGTCAATAGGTACAAACTTGCAGTTGTAAGATAAGTAAGTACTAGGGATGTAATGTACAACATGATAAATATAATGAATACTGCTGAATGTTATATATGAAAGTTGTTAAGAGAGTAAATCCTAAGAGTTTTCATTACAGGAAAAAAATTTTTTTGTTTAATTTTGTATCTATATGAGATGATAGATGTTCACTAAACTTATTGTGATAATCATTTCATGATTATGCTGTAAACCTTAAACTTATACAGTGCTGTATGTCAATTATATCTCACTAAAACCGGAAGAAAAAAAAAAGACAGAAACAGGCTCATAGATACAGAGAACAAACTGGTAGTTGCCAGAGGGGAGAGAGGACAGGTGAAATGAGGGAAGCAGAATAAAAGGTACAAACTTTCAGTTATAAAATAAACAAGTCATGCGGATGTAATGTACAGCATAGGGAAAGTAGTCAATAATATCGTAATAACTCTGTATGGTGATCATTTCATAATATATAAAAATATCAAATCACTGTGTTATATACCTGAAGCTAATATTATATTTCACTTATAATTCAATTTAAACATTCTTAATAAAATAAACTCATTAGGGTTCTGTTTTACATACAGTAGTGTGTATATGTTAATCCCATGCTCCTAATTTATCCCTCTCCCCCTTTCCCCTTTGGTGAACATAAGTTTGTTTTCTACATCTGTGAGTCTATTTGTTTTGTAAATAAGTTCATATGTATCCTTTTTTAGAATTGACATATGTGATATTATATATTTGTCTTTGACTTACTTCATTTAGTATGATAAATAATCTCTACATCCATCCATGTTGCTGAAAATGGCACTATTTCATTCTTTTTATGGCTGAGTAATATTCCATTGTATGTATGTATCACATCTTTATCCATTCTCCTGTCAATGGACATTTACGTTGCTTCCATGTCTTGGCTATTGTAAATAGTGCTGCTATGAACATTGGGGTGCATGTATCTTTTTGATTTAGAGCTTTTGTCTTTTCCAGATATATGCCCAGGAGTGGGATTGCAAGACCATATAGTAACTCTATTTTTGGTTTCTTTAGGAACCTCCATACTGTTCTCCATAGTGGCTGCACCAATTTACATCCCCACCAACAGTAGAGGAGGGGTCCCTTTTCTCCAGAGATTTTCTGAATTTGGGGAAATGGTTTCAATAAGATTTTTAACCTTTCTCTTAACTTTCTTTTACCCAGGGCTGCAACAAGAGCAAGTGGACCCAAAGCTGTATTCTCTGGTGAATAGCTTTTTGGATCTACTTTGTCATTTTGCAGGATTTAAAAAAACAAAGGAAGGATCCCAGTTACATAATTCATTTTTCTTGTGTGACTGTTTTTTTTTTTTTTTTTTTCGGTAGCAGGGCCTCTCACTGTTGGGGCCTCTCACTGTTGTGGCCTCTCCTGCTGAGGAGCACAGGCTCCGGATGCACAGGCTCCAGATGCACAGGCTCAGAGGCCATGGCTCACGGGCCCAGCCGCTCAGCGGCATGCGGGATCTTCCCGGACTGGGGCACGAGCCCGTGTGCCCTGCATCGGCAGGCGGACTCTCAACCACTGCGCCACCAAGGAAGCCCTGGGTGACTGTTTTTAACCTTTGAATATCTGAAACTCAAAATGTACTTGATGGGAAATGTATCAAGATATTGTGAGTTCATTTGCAGAGACAAGCAGATTTCTGTTTATATAGTGGTAAATAGTTTATATGGTGTTAAATAAAACATATTTATGGTCAAAGTTTACCGCTGCAATGACAAAAAGGAAGCAGAAGTAATGTTCTGAGCAAGCATGAAGATAAAATTGATTCATTAATGATATTTCATTATTAATACCAACTCCTTATGGTATAATCCATAGTTTTGAGTAGAAGGACTACTCTGCTGGGTTATGAGATATGTTTAAGGAGTAGATGCCCATTACAGTCACATCAACAAAACTGGTAGAGACTGTGGCAGGTGAAGAAGAATCCTAGTTTGCAGAACTGTGGAGATGTGGAGATCTGAAAAAAAATGAAAAAAACCTACAAGAACAAAAGTTGGATATGTTATGAATATACATTTTTTTCTTCAGTAAAAATTTTACTTTTTCCTATTTTTAGGAATTGATTAAATTACCTTTTTCAAAGTGAAATTTATTTCTTATTTCAAAATTTAAAACAGGCTCATCATAGAACAATCAGAAAACAGACAAGCAAAATGAACCTTGTATTAGTCGGCTCAGGTTGCAAGTAATAAAATACCATAGACTGGGTGCTTAACAGAAGTTTGTTTTCTCACAGTTCTGGAGGCTGGAAATCCAAGATCAAGGAGCAGACAGGGTTGGTTTTTGGTGAGGCCTCTGTTCTTGGCTTGTAGATGACCACTTTCTCACTGTGTCCTCACATGGCCTTTCCTTTCTGCACACCAGTCCTGGTGTCTGTTCCTATAGGACTCCAGTCCCATTGGGTTAGGGCCCCACTCTTATGGCCTCATTTAACCTTAATTGCCTCCTTGAAGGCCCTGTCTCCAAACACAGTCACACTGGGGCTTAGGGCTTCAACATATGAATTTTGAGGGGACACAATTCAGTCCATAACAAACATTAAAACCTCCTAATATCTTTTTTATTTTAAATTGCATGTAACTTTTATATATTCCTTATTTTTTATAAATTTGTTTATTTATTTCTGGCTGCGTTGGGTCTTGGTTGCTGCATGCGAGCTCTCTCTAGTTGCAGCGAGTGGGGGCTACTCTTTGTTGCGGTGCGTGGGATTCTCATTGTGGTGGCTTCTCGTTTCAGAGCACGGGCTCTAGGCACATGGGCTCAGTAGTTGTGGCTTGCGGGCTCTAGAGCTCAGGCTCAGTAGTTGTGGCTCATGGGCTTAGTTGTTCTGCAGCATGTGGGATCTTCCCAGACCAGGGCTTGAACCTGTGTCCCCTGCATTGGCAGGAGGATTCCTAACCACTGCACCACCAGGGAACCCCCTCATAATATCCTTAATAATACCAATTCTCTGTTGTTGACATTTGGGTTTTCTTTTCGCTGTTAAAACTTTGAACATATATCTCTGTGCATATGCCTGATTATTTCTTCAGGATGAAGTCCTAGAAGTGGAACTGCTGGGTCACAGAGGTGCAAAAGTTTTTAAAGCTTTAAAATTGCCAACAGCCTGCGGAAAGGCTGTATCAATTACAAACAGCAGTGTATGTATGCGTCCCCACTTCTCCATACCCCTAGCAACTCTGGACATTTTTAGTTTTTGGCTAATTTGATAGTTGGGGGTATAAAGACACCTCGGTTATGTAAAACCAGCATTTCATGCTTCAGCCGCCTCAGGCTGCCTGAAGGGGTTGGGAGAAGCTAACTGAAGAAATGCAGCCGTGTCTGGGTATCCTCAGTCGGACAAGTAGGTAAATTACAGCAGGGAGTCAAGAGAACGGGAAGGGCAATCTGCAAAGGAAGGGAATTTTTAAAGTTCCTTTATGGGGTGTGGCAGTTGTTACAGGGAGGTTTCAAAGTTTTAAACTTTAAGCCGGTACGTCACTCCAGATTAGCTGAAATTACTTTCACAAGGGAAAAAGACATCTCCCAACCACTCCACGAGGTTATGCTCTTGACCCCTCTGTGCCACCAGTTGCTGCGCTTGCAGTCCCTGGGTAGCTAGCAACCGCGGAGCGGGAGGACCCCGGCGTACACCGCGCGGTCCCACAATGCCCTGCTTGCGCCACACTGAGGGCGGAGAGAAAAGACCACTGCCGGGGTAGGGATCCAAGGAGAGCTCCAAGAGGTGCGCATGCGCACTGATCCCGGCGGGCCCTAGCAACCAGAGCAGTGACAGTAGCAACCGCCGGAATGGTGAGTACCCTCCAGGCCTCGTAGCCAAAGCTGAGAGAAGATTGGAAGTGGAAAAGGGTAACTGGAGGGTTGAGGATGGCGGAGGTCCTCAAACAGCGGAAGGGAGCCGGTAGCGGATGCTGGCTCGGTAGATTCTGAGGCCTAAGGCGAAAGAGAAGCCCTGGCACCGGGTGGTGTGGGGCTGATTGGAGGTTGGGTTAATCTCTGCCAGAGACTCTGGCAGAGAAAAGGGAGGGCAAAGAGCAGAGGGCAAAAAGCAAAGAGCGGAGTAGAGTGGGAAAGGTGATGGAAGGGGGAGTGTGAATAAGGATATCTTTTTACATGGAAGTAATCCGCCCCCCCCCCCGCCCCGGCGAGATAGAGGGTGGGGTTGGTTACGAGAGGAATGTGTATAACACTGATTGCCGCAGTATTTGTAACCTGTGATACGCCCAGGTTGCCCTCTGAATGACTGTCAGTTCAGTTATTAGTAACATTGTAACATTATAAAACCCTCTCTAACACAGCATATTAGGGTAGTGTTTCTCAAATTTCAGTATGCATGAGTATGATTTTGGCCTAAGTTGGAGTGCAGATTATGAATGTTTAATTAATTGGAGGGGGGATTCAGGAATGTGCATTTCAAATGATTCTAAAATTGGAGGGCTCCCACAACACTTTGAGAAATACTGCTATCTTAGACTTGAAATCTGTCGGCGGGCTATCTAATCAAAGCTCTTTATGAAGTAATGGTTTTACCTAGTGATGCTCCTCAACTCCTACGTAAAGTGAGCACTCTTTTGCTTACATACTTGATAGATCCAACTAGTAGTTGAAAAAGGGATGTTGTTGGTTAGTTACAGACCCAGCCAAAGCTATTTAGCAAAGTATATGATTGTCCTGCCTGATGGAAATTTTTTTTGATGTTGGGGGTAGGAGTTTATTAATTTATTTATTATTAGTTTTGCTGTGTTGGGTCTTCATTTCTGTGCGAGGGCTTTCTCTAGTTGTGGCAAGCGAGGGCCACTCTTCATCGCAGTGCACGGGCGTCTCACTATCGCAGCCTCTCTTGTTGCGGAGCACAGGCTCCAGACACGCAGGCTCAGTAGTTGTGGCTCACAGGCCTAGTTGCTCCGCAGCATGTGGGATCTTCCCAGACCAGGGCTCGAACCCGTGTCCCCTGCATTGGCAGGCAGGTTCTCAACCACTGCACCTCCAGGGAAGCCCCCACACGTAGTTTTTTAACTTAAAAAATTAGCTTACAGTGTTTTAAAAATGATCATATTTTACATCAAAACGCAGATTTCTGGCTTCTCTGAAAAATCAGAAATACCATATTTCACTATCAGACACATCTTTTTTCACATTTTTGTACTACTGAAATATGATGGTGTGATGTAATTGGCCGAATCTTGTCTTTCTTAATGGTACATAAAATAAGGGTGTTACTTTCAATTAACAGAGTTTTCATATTTGGAGAAATGTGATATTAGGGTAACTCTTGTCCCAAGTCCACCTGCCAACAGTTTTCTAGAACCAAGTAGAGGTTATCCTTTTTACATGGCCAGCTTTACACATTAATGATGTCTATTGGTCCTTTAGGCATTTCAGGTTTTGACTCCCGCTATCTGTAGGGGAACTAGTGACATTATGAACCAATTTGTAGACAACTAGATTGCTTCCAACTTGTAAGTGTTCTTATAGGTGTCTTTTTTTGGACCCATGCAAGGATTTCTCTGGGAAGTATACCCAGGAATGACACTGCGAGGTCCTAGAGTCTATGCATACTTAATTTCTCTAGGCACTGTCAGATTGGTTTCCAGAATGGCTATACTAGTTCTTACTTCAGTAATGCACGAGAGTTTCTATTTCTCTACATTCTCACTAACTTTCCAACTTCTGCCAATTTGAGGATGTATTTTAGTATCCTATTGTTTTACTCTGCATTTCTCTGATTTTCATTGAGTTCAAATACCTCACTATTAGTCATCTGGCTTTCAGTTTCTGTGAATTTTCTGTTTACATTTTTTACCAACTTTTGCCTCTTTTGGTTGTTTGGTTTTGCATTTTAGGAGTTCCTTGTATATTCTAGATAGTAGTCCTTTGTTGTTTTTACATTGAAAATATCATCTCTTAATTTTTCTAACTTGTCAACAGAGTTCTTCATTTGCTATACTCTATACTCTTCTAGTATTTGTTAGTTTATTCTATTGTGTTTTCTACACAGATGATCATCTGCACATAGTGTTTTATTTCCTCCTTTGATCATTCCAATTTGTACTTCTTTTTATTGTAATATTGATAAAGATCTGTTGTACTATGTTAAACAGTAGCAGTGATAGTAGATAGGCATCCTTGATGTGTTTGGGATCTTAGAGAGAATACTTTTTTCTTTTTTATTGAAGTATAGTTGATTTACAATGTTGTGTTTTCTGGTGTACAGCAAAGTGATTCAGTTATACATATTTAAATATATATATTCTTTTCCATTATAGCTTATTAGAAAATATTGAATATAGTTCCCTGTGCTCTACAGTAGGTCCTTGTTGTTTATCTGTTTTATATGTAGTAGTATGTATATGTTACTCCCAAATTCCTAATTTATTCCTCCTTCCACCTTTCCGCGTTGGTAACCATAAGTTTGTTTTCTATGTCTGTGAGTCTGCCTCTGTTTTGTAAATAAGTTCATTTGTATCATTTTTTTAGATTCCACATATAAGTGATATCATATGATATTTGTCTTTCTCTCTCTGGCTTACTTCACTTATTATGATAATCTCTAGGTCCATCCATGTTGCTGCAAATGGCACTATTTCTTGTTTATGGCTGAGTAGTATTCCATTGTATATATGTACCACATCTTCTTTATCCATTCATCTGTCATTGGGCATTTAGGTTGCTTCCATGTTTTGGCTATTGTAAATAGTGCTGCAATGAACATTGGGGTGCATGTATCTTTTCAAATTATGTTTTTTTCTGGATTTATGCCCAGGAGTGGGATTGCTGCATCATATGGTAACTCTATTTTTAGTTTTTTAAGGAACTTCCATACTGTTTTCCATACTGGCTGCACCAATTTACATTCTCACCAACAGTGTAGGAGGGTTCTCTTTTCTCCACACCCTCTCCAGGATTTATTATTTGTAGACTTAAAAAAATTTTTTTTATTGGAGTATAGTTGATTTACAATGTTGTGTTAGTTTCAGATGTACAGCAAAGTTAATCAGTGTAGACTTTTTTTTCTTTTTTGGTCGCCACACTTGGCATGCAGGATCTTCCCTGACCGGGGATCGAACCTGCCTCTTGCACTGGGAGTGTGGAGTCTTAACCACTGGACTTTCAGGGAAGTCCCAATGTAGACTTTTTAGTGATGGCCGTTCTGACCAGGGTGAGGTGATACCTCATTGTAGTTTTGATTTGCATTTTTCTAATAATTAATGATGTTGAGCATCTTTCATGTGTCTATAGGCCATCTGCATGTCTTCTTTGGAGAAATGTCTGTTTAGGTCTTCTGCCCTTTTTTTTTTTTTTTTTGCGGTACGTGGGCCTCTCACTGTTGTGGTCTCTCCCGTTGCAGAGCACAGGCTCTGGACGTGCAGGCTCAGTGGCCGTGGCTCACGGGCTTAGCCGCTCCGCGGCATGTGGGATCTTCCCAGACCAGGGCACGAACCCGTGTCCCCTGCATCAGCAGGCGGACTCTCAACCACTGTGCCACCAGGGAAGCCCCTGCCCATTATTTGATTGTGTTGTTTGGGTTTTTTTGTTTGTTTGTTTTGTTTTGTTTGTTACTGTGTTGTATGAGCTATTTGTGTATTTTGGAAGTTAGCCCTTGTCAGTCACATCGTTTACAAATATTTTCTCCCAGCCCATAGATTGTCTTTTCATTTTATTTATGGTTTCCTTTGCTGTGCAAAGCTTTTAAGTTTGATTAGGTTCCTTTTGTTTATTTTTGCTTTCATTTCTATTGCCTTGGGAGACTGACCTAAGAAAACATTGCTATAATTCATGTCAGAGAATGTTTTGCCTATGTTCTCTTCTAGGAGTTTGAGAATGCTTTTCATGTTACATTCCCAGTTTGGCCCGCGTTGACCACGTTTTTTAAAATAAACCCTCCATACACATATACACACATCCTGATACTCTTTACCAAGCTCAGCTTTTTCTTTTTCCTTAGTAATTGTCACCTTCTAATATACTATATGATTTACATCTATTTATTTATTATATTATTTACCATCTGTCTCCTGCCAGTAGATGTAAATTCCATGAAGGCAGGGATCTTTGTTTTGTTCACTGATATATCCTCAGCAAGTGAAAGAACGTTTGGTACATAGGAGGTAATCAATAAATATTTGCTGAAATGAATGAATTGCTCCCTTAACTGTGGTGTTTGTTGAAGCTTTTTAAATTTTTTTAATTAATTTATTTTATTTATTTATTTTTGGCTGCATTGGGTCTTCATTGCTGCGCGCGGGCTTTCTCTAGTTGCAGTGAGCAGGGGCTACTCTTCGTTGAGGTGCGCAGGCTTCTCATTGCGGTGGCTTCTCTTGTTGTGGAGCACAGGCTCTAAGCACGCAGGCTTCAGTAGTTGTGGCTCATGGGCTCAGTAGTTGTGGCTCGCAGGCTCTAGAGCGCGGGTTCGGTAGTTGTGGCACACGGGCTTAGTTGCTCTGCGGCATGTAGGATCTTCCCGGACCAGGGTTCAAACCCATGTCCCCTGCATTGGCAGGCGGACTCCCAACCACCGCACCACCAGGGAAGCCCCTGTTGAAGCTTTTTGATGTGTAGCTTTTATCAAGTAAGAAATTTCACTTTAACCCTTAGTTGAGAGCTTTTAATATCAGCTGTAGAACTTTATCAACTGCTCTTTCTGCACTTACTGAAATAAATGTGATTTTCCCCCTTTAATCCATTAATAAATGATTTATATTTATAGACTTTTCTGTTGTTAAACAATCCTTATGATCCTGGCATAAGCCATTTTTGATCATGATCATTATACACCATTGGCTTTGGAGATCTAATGTTGTATCTAGGATTTTCAAATCTGTTTTGAAAAGTAAAGAGGGCTCCTTATCTGGTTATGGCATCAAGGTTATTCTGGCCTCGTAAAATAAGTTGGAAACTTTCCCTCTTTTTTCTGATTTCTGAAACATCTTGTATAACAAGGAATATCTGTTCCCTGAAAGCTTGGTAGAACTTGTAATTTATCTAGGCTTGGGGTATTAGGGGAGAAAGGTGAGGGTAAATCTCTGATTATCTTTTTTTTTTTTTTTTTTTTGCGGTATGCAGGCCTCTCACTGTTGTGACCTCTCCCGTTGCGGAGCACAGGCTCCGGACACGCAGGCTCAGTGGCCATGGCTCACGGGCCCAGCCGCTCTGCGGCATGTGGGATCTTCCCGGACCAGGGCACAAACCCATGTCCCCTGCATTGGCAGGAGGACTCTCAACCACTGTGCCACCAGGGAAGCCCTGATTATCTTTTTAGTGTTTTAAATAGTAATTAGTCTATTCAAATTTTCTGATTCTTCTTGTGAGTTTTGGCACTTTTGTTTTTTCTAGAAATGCATACTTTGTCTAGGTTTTCAAACTTATTACCATATATTTGCTTATAATATTTTATTCTTAAAATCTCTGTGATGGGACTTCCTTGGTGGCACAGGGGTTAAGAATCCACCTGCCAATGCAGGGGACCCAGGTTTGAGCCCTGGTCTGAGAAGATCCCACATGCTGCGAAGCAACTAAGCCTGTGCGCCACAACTACTGAGCCTGTGCTCTAGAGCCCGCGAGCCACAACTATTGAGCCCACATGCCACAACTACTGAAGCCCGCGTGCCTAGAGCCCATGCTCCACAACAAGAGAAGCCACCACAATGAGAAGCCCGCACACTGCAATGATGTGTAGCCCCCGCTCGCCACAACTAGAGAAAACCCGCGTGCAGCAATGAAGACCCAATGCAGTCAAAAATAAATAAATAAAATCTCTGTGATATCTGTGTTACTTCCCCTTATTTATTCTATATTTTAAATTTGTATATCTCTCTTTTTAGCTCAGTTGAGCTTGCCCGAGACTTCAGAACCCACTTTTAGTTTTGTTAATCTTTTTTCCTCTCATTCTGTTTTTCATTGATTTCTTCCTTTGTATCTCCTTCTGCCTTCATGATGTACCTTTTCAAACATTTTGAATGCTTAACTTATTTGTTTTCCATCTCTTGTTCTCTCTTATATTTTTAAAATTTATTTTATTCAAGTACAGTTGATTTACAATGTTGTGTTTACTTCTGCCATACAGCAAAGTGATTCAGTTATATATATGTGTGTGTATATATATATACATTCTTTTTCATATTCTTTTCCATTATGGGTTATCACAGGGTATTGAATATAGTTCCCTGTTCTTATTTTTATTTTATTTTATTTATTTATTTTTGGCTGCGTTGGGTCTTCATTGCTGTGTGCAGGCTTTCTCTAGTGGCAGCGAGTAGGGGCTACTCTTTGTTGTGCTGCACAGACTTCTTATTGCGGTGGCTTCTCTTGTTGCGGAGCATGGGCTCTAGGCACGCAGGCTTCAGTAGTTGTGGCCCGCGGGCTCTAGAGCACAGGCTCAGTAGTTGTGGAGCATGGGCTCAGTTGCTCCCCAGCATGTGGGATCTTCCTGGACCAGGGCTCGAACTCGTGTCCCCTGCATTGGCACGTGGATTCTTAACCACTGCGCCACCAGGGAAGTCCCTCTCATTTTTAAGTTAATGTATTTGAAGCACAAGTTTGCTTTTAATTGTTATATTCCTCAAATATTGACATTCTTTGTCTTTAATTTTATTATTTTACTTAAATTTATAATTTTATTTTTAACTCAAGTGTTATTTATTAGTGTATCTTTATTTCATAGACATAATTCCTTTTGTTATTGTTTAAGGCTCTCTCTTTTTTTTAATGAGCTCCAGCAATGAGTCAAAGAATGTCTTCCTTTTCTTACCTTTAAAATTTTTAATATCATATAAATTGAATCTAAGATACTATTGATTATAAGGTGCAACATTATTTTTAGTTCTACTAAGAAAGAAAAATAAGAAGTTAGAATTAAACTATGGCATAATTTCCTATCACTTAGAATTTTTATTTTGTACTTATTGACAGTTATTTTTAAATGTATTTAGGCATATAGATTTTTATCATGTTATCCTTTGATAAACATAAAAATGCATATAGTATGTATATTAAATAAGAAGGTTAATTTTTAAAACTTAATTAATTAATTTATTTTTGGCTGCGTTGGGTCTTCGTTGCTGTGTGTGGGCTTTCTAGTTGCGGCGAGCAGGGACTACTCTTCATTGCGGTACGCGGGCTTCTCATTGCAGTGGCCTCCCTTGTTGTGGAGCACGGGCTCTAGGTGCGTGGGCTTCAGTAGTTGTGGCTCACAGGTTTTAGAGCGCAGGCTCAGTAGTTGTGGCACACAGGCTTAGTTGCTCCGCGGCATGTGGGATCTTCCCGGACCAGGGCTCAAACCCGTTTCCCTTGCATTGGCAGGTGGATTCTTAACCACTGCACTACTAAGGAAGTCCAAGATGGTTAGTATTTTTCTAAAACTTCATCAGTGCTACCTGGCTGCAGCAATTATAAATTGTTCCTGGTTGTAAGATGTATCCAAATTTCAAAGATATTAAAATATAAAAGAAGATATAAATCTTAGAATCAATGAAATAAGATATATTTTAATATCAGTGTTGAAAGCTATATGATTTTTGTAAACCAAGTGGGAGTGAAGTATCTTACATTACATCACGATTTCCTTAATTTCTCTGAGAGATATTTAAATGAGTATTTCTGATTTCAGGAAATTAAAACACTCTCTTTGCATATAAATTCTCAAAAAAAGAAGTTAATCTTTTTAACGGTAGATGCCAGGGCTAATAATTATTGCATGAAAATTGAGTCAACAAATCACACCAATAAAGACAGCTTTGTTTTTTCTTCTCTTTTTAAGGCAAAAGCAACAACAATCAAAGAAGCCCTAGCCAGATGGGTGAGTTCATAAGTTTTTACTTCTTCTAGAAACTACATAAAGAGAAATTTTGGATAATTATTTAAATATGACCATTCAAAACAAGGGATCTTTGTGGTATTGGAACTGTTTAGCTATCTTGATGGTGTTAGCGGATACATGAGCCTACACAGGTGATAAAATTATATAGAACTTAATACACACATGCAAACACATTCACACTCGTATGTACAAGTGAGTACAAATAAAATTGGGAAAATCTGATTAAAATCAGTGGATTGCATCAATATCAATATCCTGGTTGTGATATTATACTATAGTTTTGAAAAATGTTACCATTGGGGGAAACTGGGCAAAGTGTATAAGGGATCTCTCTGTATTATTTTTTATAACTGCACATGAATTTTCAAGTGTCTCAATAAAAATTTCAATTTAAAAAATCTGACCGGGCTTCCCTGGTGGCGCAGTGGTTGAGAGTCCGCCTGCCGATGCAGGGGACACGGGTTCATGCCCCGGTTCGGGAAGATCCCACATGCCGCGGAGCGGCTGCGCCCGTGAGCCATGGCCGCTGAGCCTGCGCGTCTGGAGCCTGTGCTCCGCAACAGGAGAGGCCACAACAGTGAGAGGCCCGCGTACCGCAAAAAAAAAAAAAAAAAAAAATTAAAAGTAGATCTACCATGTGATCCAGCAGTCCCACTTCTGCATATATGTCTGAAGGAAATGAAATCACTATCTCAAAGAGATACCTGTATCCCCATGTTCATTGCAGCATTATTCACAATAGCCAAGACATGAAAACAACCTAAATGCCCATCAGTGGATGAATGGATGAAGAAAATGTATATTTGTATACAATGGAATATTATTCAGCCATAAAAAGAAGGAAATCCTGCCATTTGCGACATGGAAGGACCTTGAGTGCGTTATGCTAAATGACATAAGTCAGGTAGCTAAAGACAAATACTGTATGATCTCACTTACATGTGGAATCTAAAAAAGCTGAACTCATAAAAAAAGATTAGAATGGTGATGGCCAGAGTTGAGTGGAGGAAATGGGGAGAAGTTGGTCAAAGGGTATAAACTTCCAGTTATAAGATCAATAAGTTCTGGGGATCTAATGTACAGCATATTTAATAATACTGTATTATGTACTTGAAAGTTGCTAAGAGAGTAGATTTTTTAAAAAAATAAATTTATTAATTTTTGACTGAGTCGGGTCTTTGTTGCTGCACGCCAGCTTTTTCTAGTTGCAGCCAGCGGGGGCTACTCTTCATTGTGGTGTGCTGGTTTCTCATTGCGGTGGCTTCTCTTGCTGTGGAGCATGGGCTCTAGCCGCGTGGGCTTCAGTAGTTGTGGCATGTGGGCTCAGTAGTTGTGGCTTGTGGGCTCTAGAGCACAGGCTAAGTAGTTGTGGCGCACGGGCTTAGTTGCTTAGTTGCTCCACGACATGTGGGATCTTCCCGGACCAGGGCTCGGACCCATGTCCCCTGCATTGACAGGCAGATTCTTAACCACTGTGTCACCAGGGAAGTCTGGAGAGTAGATCGTAAATGTTCTCAGCACACAAAAAAATTATTATATGAGGTGCTGGATGTGTTAACTAACCTTTTTCTGGTAATCATTTTGCAATGTATATATGTATCAAAGCATCCCATGGTATACCTTAAACATAAACAATGTTATATGTCAGTTATATCTCAATAAATCTGTAAAAAATAGTGATCATTTTGTAATGTATAGAAATATTGAATCACTATGTTGTACACTGGGAATTAACATAGTATTATAGGTCAATTATATTTCAACAAACAAACAAATTCATAGAAAAAGGCATCAGATTTGTGGTAACCAGAGCCAAGCAGTAGGGGTAGGGGGAATTGGATGAAGATGGTCAATAGGTACAGGCTTCCAGTTACAAGGTAAATAAGTACTAGGGATGTAATGTACAACATGATTAATATAATTAACACTGCTGTATGTTATATATGAAAGTTCAGAGAGTAAATCCTGAGTTCTCATCACAAGGAAAATTTTTTTCTTTTTCTTTTATTTTGTATCTGTATGAGATGATGGATGTTCACTAAACTTATTGTGGTAATCATTTCATGATTTTGTAAGTCAAATTGTTATGCTGTATATATTAAACTTATTCAGTGCTATATATCATTATATCTGGAAAAAATACATAATACATACACAAAATACATTTTTAAAAGCATATAGTAATATTAGGAAACTGCATTGTAAAAAATGCATTAAATATAAACAAATATTTTGAATATAACATTCTATAAAGTTTGAACAGTTGTATTTCAGCATTATAGATAGAATTTCCATAGAGTATAGAGATGGCTCCTCAATTGCTATGCCCAGTGATAACATATTTGACTATGTTATCAGTTGTTTTTTTGTATAATAATGTATCTTTTGCTTTTGTAGCTGGGCTTTAAATAAAAACTCTTTCAAGAAACTTGGTGTCTAGGGAAAATAGACAAAAGGGTAGGATAATGAAATATTTGAATTTTTGTTTTAGTGCTTATAAACTTCTTTGTACTCTAATTACATTAAAAAAATTTTTTCTGCTTAGTGAAAGATCTGTTTTGTTTAATAAAAAAGTGTGGAGTAGGCTTAGTATTAGATTTGATTTCCTTCAATCAGATTCTAGGATTTTATTTTATTTATTTATAATAACAAGTGGTTGGTTTTTTGGTTTGGTTTGTAGGTTCTATTTCTAGATTACATTATGGCCATAAATCTTTGACTTTAAGATTATTTGAAGACATTATGCTCATTCTTGCACTCATTAACCCAACATTTATTAAGGATCTACTTGGTGTCAGTCTCTCATCTCCTAACCTATAAATACATGGCACAAAAAAAATACTGAGTGAATGTGTATTAGATCTCTTTCAACTGATTATATATTTTCTGTTATTGATGTGTTGTGATTTGATTTTTTAAATACAAGCTTCTTTTGTGTCTAATATCAGGTTATAGAAAATATAGGAAAGCAAGAAAATGGTCCCTGAGCTGTAGGATCTTCTTGTTTTGTTGGAGAGAGAGAGCTAACTCTAAGTATTGAGGTACTTAGAAACTATTATTAGGCAGCATATACTGGTAATTAAAATTTAAACTGCATACTTAGTACTGAAATTAAACTCTAGGGTAGAATTTAGTAGTAAATTATTGTAGAGCAAATAAATTTGACCTCAGCTCTGTCATAAAGAGAAAATCTTCCCAAATTCTTGGTATTTGGTGGTTCTAGCTCTGACTAAATTGTATGTAGGAACAGAAAGATGAGATGACAGAAAGAGTTGATCTTATAGGTCTGAATCTGACACTTAGGAAAAGTTTGTTTAGGGACAAGGAATTCTTCCCAGGAAAATGTTTTTGTTGTTGTGTTTTGTTTATTAATTGATAGGCTCTAAAAGGATTTTTTAAATTACGGAAATAAAAGTTATTTTCTTTCCTCCTCTTTTCCATTTGGTTGAGACCTAACAGTGAATTATCTGAATCAGCCATGTATAAGGCTAGTTATCAAGTTCAGTAAGTAAATGTTGTCAATAAGTAAACTGTCAGGAATGTACAGAATTATTGAATTTTAATAATTGTTTTGAAATAAACATTGAAAAGCCTTGAGAAATTTTGGCCTTTTTTAGTTCCACATTTGGATTATTTTCTTCCAAATTAATTTTTAACATAGGAAGAGAAAACCAGTCAGAAGCCATCTGAAGCCAGAGAGATAAAGCTGTATGCCCAGATTCCCCCTATAGAGAAGATGGATGCGTCCTTGTCCATGCTTGTTAATTGCGAGTAAGTTCTCTTGTCTTTTTTCGTCCTTTCTAGTATTGCTGTTAAGTTTCACTTCCTTTTCTAAATACACAAACTAGAAAAATATATTTATTTTCTTGATCTTCATTTCCCTTCCTTCCTTCCTTCCTTCCTTCCTTCCTTCCTTCCTTCCTTCCTTCCTTCCTTCCTTCCTTCCTTCTTTCCTCCCTCCCTCTCTCCCTCCCTTCTTTCTTTCTTTTTCTGATTCTCACTTTGGCAAAGCCAAACATAAAAGATTATTGGTTTCTAGGATTATTAATAGAGTAATCCTGAATAATCCTGTACTGTATTTTTTTATTTTTTATTTTTTTGCGGTACTCGGGCCTCTCACTGTTGTGGCCTCTCCCGCTGCGGAGCACAGGCTCCGGACGTGCAGGCTCAGCGGCCATGGCTCACGGGCCCAGCTGCTCCGAAGCCTGTGGGATCCTCCCGGACCAGGGCACGAACCAGTGTCCCCTGCATCGGCAGGCAGACTCTCAACCACTGCGCCACCAGGGAAGCCCCTGTATTTTTTTACAGTATAATTTTTACAATATGCCTGGAGAATAGAAATTTCCTTGTCTCTTAGGAGAAGCTAAATAACACAATTAAACTTTCTCTATCATAAAATCTAGTACTTCCTCTTGTAAGATTATCCACCAAAGTCAATACTGTACTTACTCAGAGGCATAGAGATACTGCTTTAAAAAATACTTTTCAAACTATGAAAATACATTGTAAAGCACCTAGAAGGGCTTCCCTGGTGGCACAGTGGTTAAGAATCTGCCTGCCAATGCAGGGGACACGGATTTGATCCCTGGTCTGGGAAGATCCCACATGCTGCGGAGCAACTAAGCCCGTGCACCACAACTACTGAGCCTGTGCTCTAGAACCCACGAGCCACAACTACTGAGCCCACGTGCCACAACTACTGAAGCCCACGTGCCTAGAGCCTGTGCTCCGCAACAAGAGAAGCCACTGCAATGAGAAGCCCGCACAGCGCAATGAAGAGTAGCCCCCACTCACCACAACTAGAGAAAGTCCGCGCACAGCAACGAAGACCCAACGCAGCCAAAAAAAATAAATAAATAAAAAGAGCCCTCTTTAAAAGTCATGAGGGACACAAAATAATTAAAAAAAAAACACTAGAAAATATTAAAAGCACAAAGAAAGGGAAATAATATCAACCAAAATTGCACACCTTTTGAGAACCAGTGTTAGCATTTTGTTTTTTATTTTATTTTATTATTTTTTTAACTTTTTGGCCACACCGCAGGGCATGTGGGATCTTAGTTCCCCGACCAGGGATCAGGGATCTCACCCCTGCCCCCTGCAATGGAAGCGCAGAGTCTTAGCCATTGGACTGCCAGGGAAGTCTCAGCATTTTGATATAGAGCCTTCTAATTTTTTTTTCCTAATTGGGATCAAGTTACATTTATTTGTAATCCTATTTATCCAAGCTTTAAGTATCAGATCTATATTTATTCCTTTTAACTTATTTTCTAAATACACACTTTTTAGCAGGGTTCTGTGGCTAATTTGAGGCAATTATATACCATGACACCTTGTAACCGTGCTCTCAGGCTGCAGTGTCTTGTCAGGGGTGTAGAATGTTACAGAATCACTTGGGGTTTTTTCTGATTTCTTCATCCTGTGTTTTTCTAACTGTGGTCCCCTGACTACCTATGTAAGAGTCTCCTTGTCCCACTCCAAATTTATAGAAACAGAATCTACTGATGAAACTAGGTATCTGTATTTATAATAAGCAATCTGAATGGCTCTTAGATGCATATTTGTGAACTCATGCATTAGACTAATATCTGTCTTTGGAATTAAAGGGAAAAGCAAACGTATTTAGTTATTGTATGCAACTTCTCCTTTGTGATGAGAACACAATGTATTACATAAAAACCCACCTTAGATGTGTTTTTGGCTTCAAAAATCATGATTTCAAAGAGAATTATTCCAAAGTCGTCAAATATCTTTTTATCATAAAGCCATTTCAAAGGCAAGCATTTGAGAAGGTTCTGTACCCCATACCAAAGTACCTTGGAAACTGCTTAGAAAGAGTCACCCTGTTCATATTTTTGCTGACACTCTTTGAGCAGGTTGCCTAAACAACAATTAAAGAAACATTCCCCAACCGTAGTCCCAGATTTTCCAGTCCATTTTTCACTTTAACTGGTTGTTCTTGAGAATGGGGAATGACTAGAAAATACACAGATTTGACCAGTAATTTACAGTGTATAGTAATTGCTTTTAGTGTTTCAAGCAAAAAAAAAAGAAGAATTCCTCTTCAGGTCAGATCAGAAGGATAAGATCATATGTTCTAGAGTCAGTTTTTTGGCGTCTTAAATTTGCCTGTGCTACTTTCTGGTTGTATAATATCAGGCAAATTGCTTAACATCTTTGTGCCTCAGTTTCCTCATTTGTAAAATTTGGATAATAATACTTATTTCATAGGATTGTTCTGATGGTTAAAATAGTTAATACATGTAAAATACTTAGAAGAATACTAGGCACACATAAAGCGTTCAATAAAATTAGCCTTTGTTATATTCTTTGCATGATATTTACTAAGACGTTAAACATTTTTGTCAAGAAAGAAAGATTAATAACGTGTAATTATGCTCCCTTTAAAAATTTGTTTTTATACAATTAAAGTATGTATAGGAAAAAAATCTAGAAAAATATATATGAACTATTAAAAGTCATTATCTCTGGGGGAATGTGTGGGGTGGTTAGGATTACATAACTTTTTGTTATACACATATCATGGACATTTTCCCAAGTTGGTATGTATAGCCCAGTATTGTTTGCTTTAGTGGCAGATAGTATTTCATTATCTGTATTCCTCAGCTGATGGGTATTTATAAATTTTTTCCCACTTTTTTGCTATTACAATAATACAGTAAATAATCTAATTCATATATTTTTTGGCATTTGTATTAGTATTTCAATAGGACATATTCCTAGAAATGAATTACTGGGTCAAAGAATACATGCATTTAAAAATTTAATAGATAACACCAAATTACCCTCAAAAAGGTTTCTTTGATTTTATACAATAGTGTATATTAACTTTTGTAATCAGGGAAAAAGTATGAAGATTTCAAAATGAAGGAATACATGTCATGTCTGAGAGGGAAAAAAGGATTCAGTGTAAAAGGAAATGTGACTTAAATATCATCTTCTGTGGACACTTGAGGAATAATTTCTGATATACCATTAACATTTTTTTCTTATTAATTCAAGTGTTCCTTTTTTTTTTTTTTTAGGAAGCTTTCACTGTCTACAAACTGCATTGAAAAAATTGCAAACCTGAATGGCTTAAGTAAGTGATCCACAGTAACAGATGGTTCTTGGATTTTGTAGTTATTTGGAATAAACATTCCAGAGGCACTACATAATCCTAGAAGCTGGCACCTGTTTTAACCGCAGTAATTGTCGGATGTCAGAAAGAATATATAAACCATGTGTCTTATTTAATTATCCAAAGAAAAGTAGAGATAACATGAAACCGGAACAGTTTAAAGACATTATAAAGTTTTTGTAGTGTTAGAATTGAAATATCTTAAATAGAAAATGAGGTTTTTTATATTTTTTTGTTCAGATTTATCTTGTGTTTCATACTTATTATATTTAAAATTTTATTCTTCACCATCCCTGTTTTTCCTATGCTCCTTGTCTTTGTTAATGACATCGACATCTTCCCAGTTGCCAAGGCTCCTTGTGCTAGTTGCCTGTGGCTGCAGAAACTTGGTGGCTTAAAACTGCAGAAATGTATTCCCTCACTGTTCTAGAGGCCAGAAGTCTGAAATCAGTTTCACTGGGCCAAAATCAAGAGGGCCACACCTTCTCTAGAGGCTTCAGGGGAGAAGTTTTTCCTTACCTTTTCTAGATTCTGATGGCTACCAGATTCCTTGGCTTGTGACTGTGTCACTCCAATATCTGCCTCTGTCGTCATATTGCCTTCTCCTCTTTTGTCTCTGTCATATCTTTCTCTGTCACCCTCTTATGAGGATACATGTGATTGCATTTAGGGAACACCTGGGTAATCAAGGATACTCTCCTCATCTTAAGATCCCTAACTTAATCATATCTGCAAAGTACTTTTTCCCCATATATAGTAACATTCACAGGTTCCAGGGATTAGGATATAGGTATCTTTTGGTGAGCCATTATTTAGTGTATCATATTTCCCTTTACTTCCCTCAAGCCCTACATGCAAGTTCATCAGTAAGTCCTGTTAACTCTATTCTTCGAAAGAGCTCTCAAATAATTTGTTGCTTTTCCATTTCCAGGAGCTACAGCTTTAATTTAGACCCTCATCATCTCCCCCTTAGGTCATATTTTTCAAATGTTTTTTACCACTTCCCACAGTAAGAAATAACTTTGAATTAATGACTCAGTATATATATATTCGTATGAATACACATATCAAATATAGCATATGCATATGAACTGGATTAAAATTTGTAAAACAATAGTTACCCTTATAGCATAGGTTCCAGTATAAATTTTTTTAGCGTGATTTCATTGTTTTTTAAATGCTTGTCACAACCCAGTAAGTTGATTTCACATGACCCACAGTTTGAAAAAACACTGCCTTACAACTTCTGTTATAGCCTCCCAATTGATCTCCTTGTCTCCTATCTTTCTGTTCTTCCATTGACCTTCAGCACTGACACCAGAGTTTTCTTTTTAAAAATATTGTTCTCATTATCATTCCTCCAGATCAGAGATCTTTAATGCCTCCCCTTTGCCTAGTAAAGACCAGATGCCTTAAGGTTGCATTCAGGGTCATCTAAAAGCTTGTGACATCCTCTTCACACCCAAACATATAATTCTTTTTTTATGACTTTGTGCACTTGATAGTGCAGTGCTTTTCATTGAGAACAGCCCCTTCCTCTAGCAGGAAAACTCTACAAGAAACAAAATTAAGATTAAGAATGCCAAGTTTAAATGTCATTTAGAGGGAGACCCCTAAAGACTTCTTTAATCTCCATCATCATAATAATTACTCTTTCTTGGGAACATTTATAACAGTCTACCTTAGATTATAATAATAATTACTTACTTCATATAGTTATTGTAAAGATTAAATGAGTGGTGTGTATAAAGTTCTTAGAATAGTGCCTACTGCATATAAATGCTCAAGAAATATTAGCTGTTATTATAGTTAGTGAGGAATATGTTCTGTCTCTTCAAATAATGAGCTCCTTTAGGGCAAACATCACATCTTATTAATCTATCTTCTATTCCAAATCTCCATTCCCCCCAGTACTGTACTCAAAGTTGCACTCAGTATTTATATAGTGCTGGAGAGGAAGTGTTTACTATTAGAGTTGTATATAAGATGATTCAGTCTATTCCATTTTTCACTGACTCATTAAACAATTTATGTTTCATTTTATTCCCTATTCTTTGTCGATATTTGAAATAACTTGCTTAAAGGAGACTAAATTGATAACATTATTTATCAGTATGGATAACATGCTTTTCTTTCATAAAAACATGACTGTGACAATATGAAAATGAAAATATGAAAAACCTATATAAGGCTGGTAATGGGTTTGAACTCATATTCTCTTTGGTCAATTAGTAGTGACTCTCAGGAAAGTCATATGAAGAAGAGTTCCAAAAATTCAGTGGAAAAGAGTACCTTGATCAATTATTGGTATCTGATGTAGGCATGGAATGAGAGAGAATAGGCATTTGTACCATGTATTTGCTATATTTGATGCATCTCAGTTTAGTTCTGCTTATAACAAATGGTATTTCTGCAGTCTATGGAGAGAATACACTTTGTCTGTGACTATGAAGCCAACTGATTCATGCAAAAGATTGAATATATGACGCTAGCTTGCCTCCCACCCCTTTCCTTTCATGAGCACTATAGTCTTACCTACTACGCTGTGATAAGAGGATCTGAAATAAGTAGGTATTCCTATTTAACAGCGGGGTTATAAGGCAGAATAACTCTAACAGCAATATATATTGTTTCAAAACTGTGACTAGAAAACTGTATGACATGACTATGTTCAAAACTGTGACTAAAAAGCTGTACAATGTGAATACTAATACTCTCATATTAAAGATTAGAAAGTAAAGTTTCTTGGTAAAAAAGTATACTCCTTTAGTTTACTAAAACTTTAAGATATTGTTTTGATTTCGTCAGGACCTAAGAAGAAAAAAACAGTGTTTTCCTTCTAGTGGTGCTCTCTACTTATGCAACATATAAAATACGGAAAATACATAATTCTGTAATGTTAGAAGAGTTAATCTATTAAGTTTGATATCATAATTTACTTCCCCATACAGCAATAAGATCTCTTTAGACTTTCATTGCCATTTTCATGTGCATTTTTTAAAAAAGGAGTTGTATATATTTAAGTTAGATACTATCTTTAAAAGATTTGTATATATCTGTTACCTCTGATTTCTGGGATCAGTTCTTAACTTAGTTGACCTAAGTGTATTTTGACATGGATGATTTCTTTTCTCTCTGAAGCAATTTCAATATTGGATTTCTAGGACACTGTACCCTTCTGAGTTTCTCCTGCCTTTTTGGCTACTTCTTCCCAGTCTCATGTCCTCAAATTTTAAATGTTGGAGTATCTGGGGACTCAGTTCTTGGATCTTTTCTCTTTTCTGTCTTCACCTACTCCCTAGATTATCTCATCCAGATCATGGCTTTACCATCTACATGCTGATGGCTCCAAAATTTATATCTCTAGTCCATACATCTCCTCTGAACTCCAGATTCACACATTCAGTTGCCTGACATTTCCATTGGATGTCTACTGAACATCTCATACTTAACATGTCCAATACTGAGTCCTGATGTCCTTCCCCAGCCCTAGTTAACCCAACTTCTTGTGTGTCTGTCTCAGATAGTGACAACTGCATTCTTCTAGTTGCTCAGGCCAAACTCCTTGGTAATTTCTTGACTTCTCTCTCGCTATATATGCCTGATACACACACACACATACATCATTTATTTGTACTTACCATGGATTAGGCCTTGTGCTGAATATTTTAGACAACTATCTCATTTAATCCTTATACTCTTATAAGGTAGATCCTATACTTCCTCATTTTACATATGAGAAAACTGAGATTCTAACAGGTTTGGTTACTTCCCTAGAGAGGTAGGATTGGAACTCAGTTATGGATTTGTGCTCTTAACCATTGATTTATGGATGTTATAGAACAGTGCCATCCAATAGAATTATCTGCACTGTACCAATATAGTTGCCACTAGCCATATGTAGCTATTAAGCTCTTGAAATGTGATTAATGTGACAGAGAAACTGAATTTTTTATCGTATTTAATTTTAATTAAATTAAATAGCCACATGTGGTTAGTAACTACCATACTGGACAGCATAGTTATAGAAGTTTAAGTTGTGAAAATTAAATGTATAACTTATGCATAAGTAATCACAGTAGATTTTTAGGACAAAAGTGAGGTTTCCTGTGTTTTACTAGAAATCTTTTATTTTAATTTTGAAAAATAATGTATGTACATGGTTTTATGCACATAGTTCAGAAGAGGGTACAGTTAAAAATGTCTTCCTCCAGGGACTTCCCTGGTGGTCCAGTGGGTAAGACTCCACGCTCCCAATACAGGGGGCCTGGATTCGATCCCTGGTCAGGGAACTAGATCCCGTATGCATGCTGCAGTTAAGAGTTTGCATGCAGCAACTAAGAGTCCTCATGCCACAACTAAGAAACCCACATGCCTCAACTAAAGATCCCTCATGGGCTTCCCTAGTGGCTCAGTGGTTGAGAGTCTGCCTGCCAATGCAGGGGACATGGGTTTGTGCCCTGGTCCGGGAGGATCCCACATGCTGCGGAGCGGCTGGGAAGGGTACACGGGTTCGTGCCCTGGTCCGGGAGGATCCCACATGCCGCGGAGCGGCTGGGCCGGTGAGCCATGGCCGCTGAGCCTGCGCGTCCGGAGCCTGTGCTCCGCAACGGGAGAGGCCACAACAGTGAGAGGCCTGCGAACCGCAAAAAAAAAAAAAAAAAAAAAAAGATCCCTCATGCCGCAGTGAAGATCCCGCATACTGCAACTAAGACCCGTTGCAGCCAAAATTAAATAAATAAATAAATAAATATTTAATAAATAAATATAAATAAAAATATCTTCCTCTGACCATAGACTGACTCTCAGTTCCTCCCCCAAACCAACCACTGTTTCTACTTTTCTCTTTCAGAAATAGCCTATAGATATAAAAATAGAAACATTCTTTTAAAAAATAAAAATAGACATTTTTTAACCAATCACAATCTAACTATTTAAAAACATGAAAGCAAAAGATTTTTAAAATACTGATTCATTTGATTTCACTTCTAATCCTTTGTGGAGCAAGGTGGACCAAATATGTTTTCTATTTTCTAGTGTAAGTCCTCATATTATAAGAGGTTTGAAATATATATGCTCCCAAATTTAAAGTTCAAATCTTCTTTACTCTTATTTTATCCTTCTAGTATTAAAACCATGCATTTCAAATAGCTAACCATTTAAAATTTAACACTGACATGATGTGCAATTGTAGTGTTTACCTTAGTGATATATCTATGTTATTTCTTACTTGATTACCATTTTTTATTAATACAGCCTTTTTTATTATATAAGAATATTTATTATATAAATGTATTTTTAATTAAAAAATTATTTTTTTTTAACTTTTTGGCTGCATTGGGTCTTTGTTTCTGCACACGGGCTTTCTCTAGTTGCAGCGAGCGGGGCTACTTTTCGCTGCAATGCGTGGGCTTCTCAATGCGGCGGCTTCTCTTGCTGTGGAGCACGAACTCTAGGCACAAGACTTCAGTAGTTGTGGCACGCGGGCTCAGTAGTTGTGGCTTAAGGTCTCTAGAGTGCAGGCTCAGTAGTTGTGGCACATGGGCTTAGTTGCTTTGTGGTATGTGGGATCTTCCTGGACCAGGACTTGAACCCGTGTCCCCTGCGTTGGCTGGCGTATTCTTAACTACTGCACCACCAGAGAAGCCCCTATATAAATGTATTAAAGCTTTATTATATTAGATTTATAACAATTGTGTAATATGATTCTAATAAACCAAAATTGTTTTCTTTCCTCTACAGAAAACTTGAGAATATTGTCTTTAGGAAGAAACAACATAAAGAACTTAAATGGACTGGTAGGTTGTTATTTATTACTTAAAAAAACATACACTCTTTTTCTTGAGTATGCAAATAATACTTGTCTGTTGCAGAAACTTTACAAAATAGAAAAGCAAATATAAAAATTACCTATAAACCACTGCTAACATTTTGATTGACATCTTTCTTGCCTTTTTTTCCTATTCTTTGGTGGGTATGTAGAGAATGAAATCATACCATATATATTGTCTTGCATCTCTTTTTTTTACTTAGTATATAAAGATCATTTTTTCCATGTCATTCATTCATTCAGCAAATTCATTCAATATATTTCCTGAATGCCTACTTTTAGCCAGGCACTGTTCTAGGCACTAGAGATACAGCAGGATATAAAATAAAGTCCTTGCTCTCATTGAATTTAAATTATAGTGGAGGGAGACAGACTAGAAAATAACTGCATAATAATACATCAGGTGGTGATGAGTGCAGTGAAGAAAAACAAGGCATATATATTCCAAATAGATAATTATTTCCATTAAATTTTACTGTTAAAAATTATCTCAAGTTTCTGCCTGGCCAGAAAATTTTAAATTCTAATTTTATATTTTCCTAATTTATATATTTTTCCAAATTTATGTTATCTTCCTATGTGGTTAACATGTCATCTCTATCTTTGTAGCATTTATATGGATTTTATGGTGAACGTGGAATAAAATATAATTATTGATTTAAGAAAAACAAAAACGAGGCATATAAGAGAACGTAGATTGATGGGAAGTCCTCTCTAAAAGTGAGAATGTAGGCTCTAGAGCTGACCAAGGGACCAGTGCTCCAGACTGGTGAGGGACAGCAAGTGCAGATGTCTTGAAACTGAAGCTCCTTGGTATGCTTGAGTAAGAGCAAGAGTTGAATGAGGGAGAATTGTCCTCCGTGAGGTTGGAGAGGGAGCCAAGAACCAATCCTTATAGGACTTGGTAAGATTTTAGATTGTTTTCCAAGTGGCTTGCAAAGCCATTGGAGGTTTTTTGTTTTGCGGTACACGGGCCTCTCACTGTTGTGGCCTCTCCCGTTGCGGAGCACAGGCTCCAGACGCGCAGGCTCAGCGGCCATGGCTCACGGGCCCAGCCGCTCCGCGGCATGTGGGATCCTCCCGGACCGGGGCACGAACCCATGTCCCCTGCATCGGCAGGCAGAGTCTCAACCACTGCGCCACCAGGGAAGCCCCATTGGAGGTTTTTGATCAGAGGATTTTATTTAAGTTTTTAAAATAATTTTCAACCATACTTTTTTAATGACAGCATAATATTCTATTTTATTGACATACCATAATTTATTTAAATAAGTTATTATTCGTTATTTATTTACAGTTTGGAGTTATTATAATCAATGCTGTTATAAATCTCCTTTTAGCTATATTATTGCACACATCTATGAATAATTCCTTGGGTAAATTCCTTGAAATGGAATTGCTGGGTCAAAAGTATGAATTTCTTTTAAGGCTTTTGTGACATATTATCAAGTTATCCTTTGGAAAGCTTGTAACAATTTATACTACCATCAATAATGTATGAGGATTTTCGTTTCCCTTTACCAACCTTGGGCATTTTTAAATTTTTTAAAGTTTTTGACAGTGTATTTTATTTGTATATTTATTGGCCATTTGAATTTCCTTGCTAAGTTGAGATGAAACAATATTGTAAAACTAGGCAATTTCAGAAAAGATGAAACAAATTTCTTTTTCTTGTGTACGTTCCCCAAAAGATAATAATTTTTTTTAAAGTGCTGATTGTTATCATAAAAACCCTGAAATATTTTGTAACTTGGGTTTCCTGTCCCCCTCCCAAGCCCATTAATTCTAGCCGTTCTTCATAAGAGTCAATGAGGCTGAAACTGCAGTGCTTCCCAACAATAACCTCCCAAGACCAGACAGGCTAAAATGACCATTCCCCTCCCCCACCCATTACAGAAACAGCCAAAACACGTGAATAGGAGTCAGTGTTCAGAGGTGCAATCTTGGAATTATCTTGAATTATCTGATAATATTCCCACATCTACATGTCTACTTACTGACATAAATTTATAAAATGCTTGGAAATTCTTAGAGATTACATTCTGTAGTTAAATAAAGGGAGTTTTCTCCCCAAAACAATAACCAGTAGATGAATTATTTGCTTTCTAGCTAGATGTGATGAATAAAATCCTAATGATCTATAAAAAAAATTTTTTTTGATGTTCTAAATGATTGGTAAATGTAACGACATTTTGCCTTCTCTTCATTCTGTGAGCCTTAGATGGTAAAAATGTCATATATAGGGACATTATTCATAATGGATAAAATATTATAGTACAAAAATTCAGAATTTATTATGCTTCATGCTAAACATTACTTTGAATTATCTGTAAAGGAAGAGTTTGCAAATAAATATACCCCTAAATTTTTAGGGCCAATATGATAAATGCTTGATGTTCCCCCAGGTATTTACAGAGCACCAGATTCTCAACTATTGATATGGTGTATAATTTCTCCCATGAAATGTAATATATACCTAGAAACCACAAAGAAATTGTAAATATAGGATTAAAGACATGTATGGAGATATTATCTAGCTGAACCATCACTTACTTAGATCTCTTTACTTTCTATAGACTGCTATCAATAACCCCCAGCAGTTGGTTTTTTCCCCAGGATGTGTGTATGTGTGTGTATGTGTGTGTGTGTGTGTGTGTGTATACACACACCAAAAACATTTAACCAGTCCAAAAGCTTTACTACTTATGCAAAGACTAAAGAAAAATATGTCTGCATAAGGATACAGATGGTGGACTTCAAATAGGGTCACATGCTGAGTTATTCATCTAGACACATCAGCCTCATAGCATGATTTGAATAGCTGCCTCAGTAAGTTACAAATAACTACTCTAATATGTGAAACATGGAATGTTAAATTGAAGAAAAGGAGTCTATTTAAAACTACTTAGGAAAACTATTAAGGTACATTATAAGCCTGCTCTTATATGTGATTGGCTGGCCTCTGCTTTCCTTTCGGATATCATTTCATATTACTCTTCTTCCTAGTTGGTAATCTCCAGCCACTGGCCTTCTTTCTCTTTCTTGAACATGCCAGGTTCATTCCCACCTGAGAACATTTGTACTTGCTGTTTTTTCTGCCTCTGTAACAGAGGTAACTCTGTTACCCTGGATTTCCACATTACTGGCTCCTTAACTTTCACACTTCAGTTCAGATGTCACTTCCTCAAAAGAGACCCAACTATCCTATATCTAAAGCAGTCCTCTAGGCAATAACTCTTATCACCTATAATTTTTTTCCATTTTTCTTATTTGTTTTCTTTCCCTCTCTCTGTCTCTCCCTCTGTCTCTGTCTCTTTCTCTCTGTGTCACACACACACAAATTCTGATAAGCACGTCAGTTCTGTTCATCACCATCTACACTGGTGCTTTATACATGTAGTAGGCACTCTATAAATATTTATTGTGACTTAATAATGCTTTGTAATATTACTAATTAGAAAAACTATTAGGTTAAAATTTTAATTCTAAGAGTAATAGATGTAATTGTATTTAAAAAACAAATCAAGCAATTCATAAATGTATGAAATACACTGTGAAAGTCTTTCCTCTCCCTACCTCCTCAAGTCCATGAGGTAACAGAAATAATATTGGTATACTTTAAGTTTTTTTCTGTGCACAAATAAACAGATATCTGTGTGTGTGTTTGTGCATGTGCATGCATGTGAGTGTGTGTGTAATATATATTTGTACTGATAATATGCTGGGCATATTTTTCCTGCTTTTTCATTCAATAATATATCAGGAATATCCTTCCATGTAAAAACAGGCAGATTTAATGCATTCTTTTCAATAGCTGTTGTTTTCTACATTATCAGTATATGGCAATGTATTTAACTATTCATATATTGCTGAACATTTAGAGTGTTTCCAGATATTTTATTGAAGAAGGGGCGTCTGTCTGTCTGTCTCTCTTTTTTTTGCTATTACAAATCATGCTGTAGTGAACATCTTTTTACATATATCCTTTAGCAGTTATTTGAATCTTTACATGGGCTAGATTCCTAAAAGTAGAAAAGCTGAGGTTATTTTTGTGCATTTAAATTTTTGACAAGTACCTCAGATTGCTCCCACAATGCTTATGCCAGTTTCCACTTCCATCAATGGTATAAGGGTGAGGATTACTCCCTCCACCCTCAACATCCCTGAGTATTATCCATATTTTTAATATTTGCCAATATGATAGGCAAAAAAGGAGTATTACATTGTTTTAATCTGTATTCTTTAGTTAGTTATGACTTCGAACATCTTTTTATATACTTATTGGTTATGCATGTTTCCTCTTTTGGAAATTGACCTAACATTTTTTACCCATTTTCTACTTTTATCTTTTTTTTATTAAATTCTAGGCACTCCTCAATATTCCTAATATTTATCCGGTATTGATAATGTTATTACTATTATTGTTGTTACATTTATGAACTGTGTAGCAGACTCTTTACATGCATTATCTCATTTGAAACTCACAACAAGTAGATAATATCCTCATTTTAAGATAAAAAATCCTCAGTCCTCATTTTAAGATAAAGAAACTGAGGCTCAGATAGTTATGTAAAATGCCCAGGTATAGTGAACAGGCGCTGTTAAACCCTATTGCTGAGATGAGCAGTCTGTCAATAGCTATCAGTGTCTTCAATGTGTATTTACTTTGTCCCAACTATTCTATATCGAAGAGTTTTTCATACTCACATACATGAACAAAGATGGTGGACCAAGTACATTCATTGAAATATAGCTTGTATAAAAGACTGCAACAATCTAAGTGCCTATCAGTAGTAGACTAGCTAACAAAATATATCAAAGGGGAAAATGAGGTAGGACTTACCTATATGTGCTGAAATAGAATAATTTGCAAAGTATATTATTATTATTATTTTGTGTGTGTGTGTGTGTGTATGTGTGTGTGTGTGTGTGTGTGTGTGTGTGGTACGCGGGCCTCTCACAGTTGTGGCCTCTCCCGTTGAGGAGCGCAGGCTCCGGACGCGCAGGCTCAGCAGCCATGGCTCACGGGCCCAGCCGCTCCGCGGCATGTGGGATCCTCCCGGACCGGGGCACGAACCCGTGTCCCCTGCATCGGCAGGCGGACTCTCAACCACTGTGCCACCAGGGAAGCCCTGCAAAGTATATTATTAAATGAAAAGAAGCAAAGTGGATATTTCTATGTACCTATATGCACAGAATATTTCTGATGATAGCTGTTACCTCTGGGGAAGGGAACGGGCGTGGGTGAGAAAGAGACTTTTCATTATACTTGTTTGCACTATTTGATTTTTGTTATGTTGTTATCTTGTGTGTTACTCTTTTTTAAAAAATATTTTATATTTTTATTTAGGTGATGATTATGTATGTTACTCTTTAAATTAAAAAAAAAAACAACTAATGATCCCCCCTCAAAATACAAACAAAATATTTGTGCACTTATATTCATAGCAGCATTATGCACTGTAGTCAAAAGATGGAAGCAACCCAAATGTCCATCTACAAATGAATAGCTAAACAGACAAAAGAAAAGATGATGAAGGAGAGAAAAAGGGCAGGAGGGAAGAGGAAAAGGTGGAGGACTTAGTCAAATCTAGGTAATCTGATTACAAATTCCATACTGCAATTTAATGCAAAGTTTTCAGAATTATTTAATATATTTTCTCTTAGTTTGTCACTTATCTTTTTACTTTATTCATAGTTGCCGTATGGAGTTTTAAAATTTTTATTTGTCAAATCTTTATAACAACTGTGTTTTGTATCTTATATAGAAGGTCTTCACTTCTAGATTATGAAAAAATCATCTTATATTTTCTTTTAGTACTTCTATTATTTTTTAAGTATAAATTTAAAAAGTTTATACCTTTAAACCATCTGGAGTTTATTTTTGCAAATTGCATGTGATAGATATCAGACCTTATTTTTTTTCCTCCAAATGGTTAGCCATATGTTGAAAAGTCTCCTTTTCCTACTGTTTGGAAATGCCACATACTAAACTCTTGTATATGCATGGGTAGGTTCCTGGATGGTCAAGTTTTTTTTTTTGCGGTACGCGGGCCTCTCACTGTTGTGGCCTCTCCCGTTGTGGAGCACAGGCTCCGGACACGCAGGCTCAGCGGACATGGCTCACGGGCCCAGCCGCTCCACGGCATGAGGGATCTTCCCGGACTGGGGCACGAACCCGTGTCCCCTGCATCGGCAGGCAGACCCTCAACCACTGCGCCACCAGGGAAGCCCTCTTTTTTTTTTTAAGGCTAATCCTTTTGGCAAGTGCTTTTTATTTATTTTACTTATTTATTTAAAATATTTATTTATTTATTAAGGTGTGCAGGATTTTTAGTTGTGACATGCAGACTTCTTAGTTGCAGCATGCAGATCTTAGTTGCGGCATGTGGGATCTAGTTCCCTGACCAGGGATTGAACCTGGGCCCCCTACATTGGGAGCATGGAGTCTTACCCACTGGACCACCAGGGAAGTCCCTCAAATTTCTTTCTGTTTGTTGTTTTACCTATATATTTCAGCTCCAATATCATGTTGCTTTACTTTTCTTTCACTTTATAATATGTTTTGATATCTATTGAGACAGGTCCTCTCTCTTTGTTCAAAATATTTGTGGCTTTTCTTGGACATTTATTCTTCAAGAGAAACTTGAAAATCAGTCTATCAAGTTTGTAAAAAATAAAATCTCATTGGAAGTCTTAGTAGAGTTGCATTGAATCTATAGATTGACGTGGAGAGAACTGATTTCTTTTCATTTTAGAAAACCGAACCTCTATACCTATCAAACAGTAACTTCCCATTGTCTCCTCCCACCAGCTCTGGCAACCACCATTCTACTTTCTGTCTCTATGAATTCAACTACTCTAGATATCTCATATAAGTAGAATCATACAGTATTTGTCTTTTTGTGACTGGCTTAGTTCACTTAGCATAAT
The DNA here is from genome assembly GCF_964374135.1 of Grampus griseus. NCBI lineage: Eukaryota > Metazoa > Chordata > Mammalia > Artiodactyla > Delphinidae > Grampus > Grampus griseus. Next base: position 28,749,862 of record NC_139018.1, on the reverse strand, counting down.
GTCCTCAAGGTTCATCCATGTTGTAGCATATATCAGAATTTCTTTCCTTTTTAAGGATGAATAATACTCTGTTGTATGAATAGACCATATTTTGTTTATCCATTCATCCATCAACAAACCCTTGGGTTGTTTCTTCCTTTTGGCTGTTGTAAACTATGCTGCTATGAACATGGGTATCCAAATATCTCTTTGAAACCCTACTTTCAATTATTTTGGATATATGCCCAGTAGTGGGATTGCTGGTTCATATGTATTTAATTTTTGGATGAACTGTCAAAATGTTTTCCATAGCATCTGCACCATTCTATATTCACACCAACAGTGCACAAGGGTTCCAATTTCTCCATATCCTTGCCAATACTTGTTATTTTCTGTTTATTTGACAGTAGTCATCCTAATAGGTATGAGGTGCTAGCTCATTGTGCCAGCCTCCTTATTTTACAGAGTTAGAAACTAAGAAGAGAAGTGATTTATTCACATGCAGAAGCAGACCAGTTTGCTAAATGCCTGTTCATTCAATGTACCGTTCTCCAAAGGGCTAGTTTATTGAATGACAGATTTCACTGAATTGAGTCACACAGACTTAGCCAGTTTTTATTGATTAACATTCACCAGATTGCTTCACCAAAATTTTGTCTTTATTACCTACTTACAAATATATAGAAAATTGTGTTGCTTGGAATGGTTTCAACACCTTTTAAACTTTTCTTTAAGATTTTATTTAGTATTAATTTTAGTGCAGCTGTTTTATCCCAGCTGTTAGATTTGTCAGTCCATCTTTGTAGACTGTCAGTTTCATATTTTAGACACTGATCACTTCTCAAATGATTAAAACACATAAAAATAGTAATCTAATTGAGTTGGTTAGTGAATTGTTATATTTAGGGAAGTAGGAAAAACAGTGGAATAGATTGAAAACGTACTGAAAGACAAAACTATGCCCTGGACACCCAAAATCTATACAACATTTGTTAGTCAATATACATAAGAAATTCTCATTCTGCAATGAGAATTTATATTCCCAAGTCAAGTCCCCAAATGCACAGAAATTTGGTCATGGCAGAACAGCTGCATCCAATTGGCTGAAAATTAACCGAAACTCAATTAATGCTTGTAAGGAATGAACAAAGCACAACAGACATCTTCAGAAGTTATCCTGTCTAAAGTAATTTCTGTCCTATCTAAAACAAATTGCTATAATTTGTAAGTAGTTAACCAATTTTTCAGTAAATCAGTAAAAGAGTAAATTCAGCAAATTGGCTGTTTGGAGAATTGATCAAATTGGCTATGTGAAAACTGACCAAGAGTCCTCATCTGCACATGTAAAATGACACTAAGTAAGTGGCAGAACCCAGAATTGAGCCTAAACTTTCTAATTAGTATTATTTAGTCACTATTTTTTCTGCTGCCTCACACTTTCAGTGCCAGGATGGACTGATTTAAAAGTTTCTTTTACTTTGAAATTGTTGTTTCTCCTACTTAGAAAGTTGAAACTAAGATGAATTGTGGGCCTTGGGATGACACACAGAACTAACTCAGACCACTCCATTCTCAGCTTTTCCCCTTGGTTCCATCTGTATGGAAAATGCATTAATGATCTTTATCCAGAGTACGTTTATTCTCTTTATAGTCTTTAAAGGGACAGTTATCAGGACATAGACCTGGGTCCTACATTCTAACATTACCATGTGGATGTAGGTAAATCCTTTTGGGTTAAGAGGGGATTGAACATCGAACTGATTCTGCCTAGTCACTTTTTTGTTTTTTAAGGAACAAATAATCACTACATTTTGTCTTTTGTATATGAAAGAAGGAAAAGTTTTTGTGCCACTATTGGTTGTATCTAGCATTTAAGAGTCAGTATGACATAATCATTATAGTATAATGAAAAGACTATGGGTTTTAAGTTGAGTTTTATACATCAGAAAAAATAAGGTGAATTGATGCATAGATAGCAGGATGGATAGATGGACCAGATATGTGACAGGAAAAGGATAGTAAAATGTTAATGGTAGAAGCTGGGTAGTAGATATATGGGTATTTACTATAATATTCTTTCAACTTTTTTATGTTTGAAAGTTTTCATAATAAATATTTTTTAAAAACCCTGAAATTTAGACATAGGTCTACTATTTAATAACATTGTTGGGAATTCCTTGGTGGTCCAGTGGTTAGGACTGCGTGCTTTCACTGCCGTGGGCTTGGGCTCTGTCCCATCCTGCAAGCTGCGTGGTGCAGCCAAAAAAAGCATTGTGATCTTAGAAAAAGCCCTTTATCTAGAATAGAAATCAAATAACCTGCTTTGCCTATCTTAATTAAATAAGGATCAAATAATACAATGTATAGGGAAGTGATTTGAAAAGTATATTATTCAATAAAATTGATAAAATAGGGCTTCCCTGGTGGCGCAGTGGTTGAGAGTCCGCCTGCCGCTGCAGGGGACACGGGTTCATGCCCCTGTCCGGGAAGATTCCACATGCCGCGGAGCGGCTGGGCCCGTGAGCCATGGCTGCTGAGCCTGCGCGTCCGGAGCCTGTGCTCTGCAACGGGAGAGGCCACAACATTGAGAGCCCCGCGTAGCGCAAAAAAAAAAAAAAAAAAATAGTGCTCTTATTTCCCCTCTTGGTGGTTTCAGTAGGTATTCTTAGTTCAGATCAGTTTGAAGAGAGGAAGAAAATGTTCTACTTGGCTTTCTTAATGAGAAAAAACTCCCACACAGCCTTCAGCTCTCCTGCCAGTGGACAGGTTGGTCTCAGTTCTCTCTGAAGGCCATTGTCTTTATGTTTATGAGGAAGGGGACAGAAGGAAAAGCTTAAAAATAAGTATGTAAATAAAATTGCTTTCTTTTTCAGGAAGCAGTAGGGGACACGTTAGAAGAACTGTGGATCTCCTACAATTTTATTGAGAAGTTGAAAGGGATCCATGTAATGAAGAAATTGAAGATTCTTTACATGTCTAATAACCTGGTGAAAGACTGGGGTAAGTGAGGCTGGCTCTTTGCTAACCTTCTACCTCATGTTTATAGAAAATAGCCCTATAGGGAACAAGATACGAAATGGGGACATTTCTTTCTAAGCACAGAGGGAAATAGCTATAGGAGTTCCTATATTTCATCTAAACACTTGAAATTTACATTTAAATATTTACTTAGAATGATTATAATTGAATAGGTCCTGGTCCTATTAATCATGAAAAAAATTAAACTATTGTCCAAAGGCCAAAAGGAATCGGTTTAATAATTCTTGGGTGGAAGACTTATTTAACATATATATTGCTTTTCTTTTTTATTGTACATTATCCATTTAGCATTTTAAAGCCCTATTGTGTGCCATGAACTATGCCAGGCTGTTGAGATACATAGTTGAATAGGACATTATCCCTGCCCTCAAGGAGTTCACAGCTTAGTGGGAAAGATTAGTTTATGAGTTAATAATTAGAAAACTGTGTGATAAGTTCTACAATAGAGGCTTGAATGAGTTGCTTTAAGAATTTAGAGATGAGGGAATGGTAGAGACAAAGGCAGTTTAGTTTAGCTGATACTGATGTAGTACAGTATAGAGAAGACCTGTCACTGGAGATTGATTTGTTGATTCTGAACCTCATTTCCTCTTCTTATCCCATCCTTAGATTAGCATAAAGGTAGAAGAGGTACTTCTCGCTTTCCCTCCCTTTCCATAATGTCTTCAGAGAATGACTTCATATGGTATAATGTCCCCTACTTCCTTCAAAATCTTAAACAACGAATTGTTCTGAATAGTCACAAACTGAGGGCTAGTGATACTGGGATTCACCCTTCAAAATCATAAGAGTAAAACTTGCCATTTTAATATGGAATGTATTCTTTGTACTTGTAGGTGAATTTGTGAAGCTGGCAGAACTACCATGCCTAGAAGACCTGGTGTTTGTAGGCAATCCCTTGGAAGAGAAACATTCTGCTGAAGGGAACTGGATTGACGAGGCAACCAAGAGAGTACCCAAACTGAAAAAGCTAGATGGTGAGTGACTCTGGGCCAGCTTGGAAATGTTTTCTGGGTGTAAGAATTGAATTTGTAGCACGGAATCATGAAAAGGAGCAAAACTAAAGAAAATGATAGGTTATCTCTGGTCGCCAAGGCCACTTCTGTCTGTAGGAAATTTTGTGGTCCCAGTTTGGGCCAGAGTGAGATGAAAGACTTCTAGAATATTTAGACTGGTATAAGATCATCCCTAAACCAAAAGCTTATAAGAAAGCTGGGTTTATTCTCAAGTCCCAAATGTATTATTTTGCAAAATAATTAGACATAAATAGTAAGGAGTTGCTTTTTCACAATTGGATCAAAATTGTAATGTTCTCTCTCCCTCTCCCCCCTAATTTTAGTTTCTCAATACCTAAGAAAGGTGAAAATGTCAGGAGAGATCCCTGACTGACTGGGTTCAAGTCCCAGTTCTAGCTTTTTTGTCATCGGGCTGGTTAATTCATCTCACCAAACTTTGTTCTTTTGTCATCTGAAAACCAGAAATAATAAAAGAGTCACAGACCTCCCTGGGTCTTTACTCCTTCCAGTGGTCCTATGAGGAAGCCAGGCCATTTTTACCTTAAACCTACAGAATGTTATATATCAATCATATCTCAATAAAGTTGGGGGGAAAAGATAATGAACATATATATCACCCCCAAAAAATTTCCTTTTGCCTCTTTGTAATCCCTCCCTCCTGCTGCTCACCACCATCCCTCCCAAGGCAGTCACTGATCCGCTTTCTGTCCCTATAGATTAGTTTGTATTTTATAGAGTTTTATATAAATGGAATCATGCAGAATGTTCCCTTTTTTCCCTCTGGCTACATACCTAGCTGTAAAATAACAAAGACACTAGACTGCCTCTTGTGGGAGGTACAGGAATAAACAGGAAGAGGCAAACAGGTTTCTTAGATACTGGTGATGTTCTGTTTCCTAAATTGGGTGATGGGTATACAATAATTGGTTTTGTTACTCTTTATTTATATTGTATCTATATGAATGACTATTTCATAAGTTAAAATAAAATAGAACAAAAGAGAGGGTACATTAGAGCCTTGGGTGGAAGGCTCTTTTTATGTTCAACTTTTTATGTTCAACTTTGACCTCTAGAAACCATTTGAAATCATTTGTCTTCCTTTCTCATTGTGCACAGGAAGTGAACCCTTCCATTAAGAATGGAAAAGAATCCCTTATATAGACCCTGAATAGACCAAGCCACATTATATACAGCCTTTTGGACCAAATATTGACTTCAGGCCAATCTGAACAGCCCCTAGAAAAACCAGCTGGTCTATCCTAAACCAGTGAGATGGACCAGAACACAGGTGGCCACAGCTGCTAGCTTGCCTCTTTTTGCTCCTCTTCAGTTGCTTGTAAGAAAAACTGAGGGGTGTTAAAGAGCTAAAATGAAAAAGACAGACAATACCAAATGTTAGTGGAACATGGAGCAACTAGAACTCTCATACCCTGCTGGATAGTAATGTAACTTGGTATAACTTTGGAAAACTGGCATTATCTACAGAAGCTCTACCTACATATCCCACATGACCCAGCAACTTCTCTCCTAGCTGTATACCCAGAAGAAAAGAGCATGGATGTTTACCAAAAGACCTGTATGACAATACTCATTGCACCACTATTTTAATAGCTATAAATTGGAAACAACCCAAATGCCCAACAACAATAGAATAGATAAGTAAATTATGACATATTCGTACAATGGAATATTCAACAGCAATGAGAATGAATGAACTATAGCTTCACACAATATACATGAATCATATAAACATAATGTTGAGCAAAAGAAGCCAGACACAGAGCGCACGCTACATCATTCTATTCATATCAGTTTCAAAATCAGGCAAAATAATCCATGGTGTTAGACATTAGGATAGAATATACCTTTTGTTGGGGGACAGTGACTGGAAGGGGACCTGAGGAAGTTTTGGGGGTTCTGATAATGTTCTCTTTCTAATCTGGGTGCTGGTTACCAGATGTGTTCACTTTGTATACATTTATCAATCTGTACACTTATAATTTGTGTACTTTGTATGTATATTTCAATAAAACATTCACTACCCCCCACAAACAGATGCTGTGGGGAGTACAGAGGGGTAAGACTCTGCTCGTTGCCATAAAGAAGAATCACACTGGAGATGGCTCTTAATTAAGGGTAGGGCCTAGATGGAAGGGGTGTTACGGGGGGCATTCCAAAATGGAGGAACTTTGTTAGCCAGGAGTCCAGAAGTAGTAGTCTGCAAGATGAGTTTGGGAGACAATGAGTTGATCAGTTCATCTGGAGTGGAGGGTGACTGGCTGAAGAGTTAAGACTGAACAGTTGACTAGGGTCAGATTGTGGACATGCTTCAAATGCCAGAGCTCAGAAATGGCTGGCTCTTGGGCCAGTGAGAGCCTGCAGATGTATTTTATTTTCTGTGCCTTGGTTCTTTTTATTTTTTTCCAATTTATCCCCAATGTTTAGTATTTGGGGGAGTAACATAAAAATTCAGATTCTGGCAATACTGGGATTGCGTATTTTATTGTGAAAAATGAATATTTCTTTGTGTTTAACATACAAAGTTTTTAGTGTGTATAGGGCCTTATTTTTCTGCCTGGTACCTGCAGGCATTTTTATTTGTAACTCTGTATTTGGGGACCTGAATATTTGTAATTACTTATATTAATCCATTTGGGAATTCTCCTGAGAGGCTTTTTGGATAATTAGAAATTTAAAAGATTATCTTATGATATTATTTTTATTATGGCACACTTCTCAGCATCTCAGAACTCCTCAGGTTAACAGAAAAATATTTTCAGTTAGAATTTAACAATCTCTTGAGAATGACCAGTAATAATTTTCTTTTTCATTTTAGGTACCCCAGTAATTAAAGAGAATGAGGAAGAAGATAACTAACACCACATTTTCCACTTTGTGTAACTTATTTAAATGTCATAAGAACAATAGATAAGTTTTGTATAGTTGTCTATTTTAAAGATTCTGTGTGGGGCAAATGGTTCTTAAGATAAAACAAATCTTTCATTCCTTTTTTTCTCATAACCTATTCAGTGTTTCTCCCCCCAAATGATAACACCAACTTTATATATTCTAGTGCTCTTTTTAGAAGCTATAAATTTTCAATTTTTGTCTTCAGTCCCAGTTATGTACTGCGTGGCCCCATCTACTGAAACCTTTATAGACCAGTCATTTTTAACAAAAAAGGAACAAATGTGATTCTTTATTCAGTTTGTTCAGTTTTTTCATTTTTGTTTGTTTTTTTTTTTTTAGGCCAGGCATTTAAATATATACACTTAACTTTTGAATCTGTAGGCCATCTTTCTTGAAGGTCCATCTCTTTATGACTCAGAAGCACAAATGTGTCATGCCTTTGGTTTGGGAAGAGCTCCTCTTAGAAATATAGCAGCAGTCCTAGAATCAAGACTCCAAAGTCCAGTTTGAAAAACTATGGTGAAAAAAGGAAAAATTAGTACCTTGGAGGCCTTATAGCCCATGTTATATTTACTTATTTGTTGTTCCAAAAGTGTGTGCATTGTCAACTGGAATTTATGTTGTGTTTACCTGCATGTCCACTCAAGTCCTGCAAACAGTCAGCCAGTCATTCCGTGATCCAGGTCAGTGGTTAAAATGACTGTTATAATCACTCCTTTGACCAATACTTTGGCCTTATTACACATATGGACCTGATCTTAGGCATACTTTTTGGTTATAGTTCCTTATATTGGGTTGGCCAAAAGGTTTGTTCGGTTTTTTCCCGTAAGATGGCTCTAGTAGCACTTAGTTGTCTTTAACTTCATTTGAAACAATTTTGTTAGATTGTATTGTGACAGCTGTCATATCAGCATGCATTAAAAAAAAAAACTTATCAAAATTGGTGAATTTTTGTGTAGCCATTTTAATATTGAAGATGGAAGAAATAAAGCAACAGTTTTGGCATATTATGCTTTATTATTTCAAGAAAGGTAAAAACACAACTGAAAAGCAAAAAAAGATTTCTGCAGCCTATGGAGATGGTGCTGTGGCTGATGGAACGTGTCAAAAGTGGTTTGTGAAGTTTTGTGCTGGAGATTTCTCGCTGGAAGATGCTCCACAGTCAGGTAGATCAGTTGAAGTTGATAGCGATCAAATCAAGACATTAATTGAGAACAATCAACGTTATACCACGTGGGAGATAGCCAACATACTCAAAATATCCAAATCAAGAGCTGAAAATCATTTGCTCCAGCTTGGTTATGTGAATCGCTTTGATGTTTGGGTTCCACATAAATTAAGCGAAAAAAACCTTCTAGACTGTATTTCTGCATGCAATTCTCTACTTAAACGTAACAAAAACGTTCCGTTTTTAAAACAAATTGTGGCGGGCAATGAAAAGTGGATACTGTACAATAATATGGAACGGAAGAGATGGTGGGGCAAGTGAAATGAACCACCACCAACCACACCAAAGGCCAGTCTTCATCCAAAGAAGGTGATGTTCTGTATATGGTGGGATTGGAAGGGAGTCCTCTATTATGAGCTCCTTCTGGAAAACCAAACGATTAATTCCAACAGTACTGCTCCCAGTTAGACCAACTGAAAGCAGCACTCGTCGAAAAGCGTCCAGAATTAGTCAACAGAAAACACATAATCCTCCATCAGGATAACACAAGACTGCATGTTTCTTTGATGACCAGGCAGAAACTGTTAGAGCTTGGCTGGGAAGTTCTGATTCATCCACTGTATTCACCAGACATTGCACCTTCCGATTTCCATTTATTTTGGTCTTTCCAAAATTCTCTCAATGGAAAAAATTTCAATTCCCTGGAAGACTGTAAAAGGCACCTGGAACAGTTCTTTGCTCAAAAAGATAAAAAAGTTTTAGGAAGATGGAATTATGAAGTTCCCTGAAAAATGGCAGAAGGTAGTGGAACAAAAGGGTGAATACGCTGTTCAATAAAGTTCTTGATTAAAATGAAAAATGTCTTTTATTTTTACTTAAAAACCAAAGGAACTTTTTGGCCAACCCAATATGTTAGATAAGTAAATATATATAAGCAGTAGTTATATTTGAATTCCTAGCCTAAATGTTGGCCATTCATATTTTTTAAAATTTGCCCTAATAACTTTGGTCTGTTGACCCTCATGTTGAGAGAAGTGATTGTTGTAAGGGTGCAGAACTTGAAAGACTGGATTTGGCGCCTTTCAATAAGTGAAATTTAGTGTTTCAAAATATATTTTTTCAAAAAGTTTAAGTTAAACAGCTCTTAAAATGAATTATGTATATGTTTGTGGATGGAAAAGAGATGTTTCATTATGGAATCCCAGGCAAACGGCATTATTTTTGAGGATTGCTTCTTCCGGGAAGCATAGCAGGTGATTTAACCTCAGAATTGCAAAGCAACAGTTGGATACAGAGCTTGGAATTTTTCATATAAGAAAAAGTTGTTTTTGGAAAATGCAAGATACGGTAGTCAGTAACCAGATGAAGTGCATAGTAGGCTGTGACTGAGTCACTGATAGATTGCAAAAAAGATGTCAGAGGCCCTCTGCCATATTGTGCCTAAAGTCCCTCAACCGGAAACTATTGGCTCCTATTTCCCCATTTACTTGTGTAAAACTAGTCAAAGAGGGAAGAGTCATTTTTAAAAAGTGATTGCATAAGTAGTCCTGGCTTTCTGAAGTTTTCAGCTGTCATTTAAGTAGGAATTACATGATTTCTCTGAGTCACTCTGATCAAAAGGGACCACTGCTTTGACAATCAATTCTAAATAAAGGTCCAATACTATTTTTAACTTCCTTTTGCTCTTCCTTACAGTCTGATAGGAAGAAATCTTTACTCTGACTGGCTTATACTTTCAAAGCCTTTGACTATTTCTTTTGTGAACCATAGGCAATGAGAATTTTCCTTGGTGATGTTTAAACTAAGAAGACGATCTTCTTTTCTTGTACTCTGCACTTCATCTAGTAGGTAAGCTTAAAGCCCTATTGCTAGGTATGGATGTATTTTCTAAAAGTTATGCTGGAAGTGAATATAGTAGGGAATGAATGAATGACTTCATACTGAATTTATTTATAAAATAACTTACAGTGTTGGTGTTTGGTTTTTCTGAATTCTTAATATAGAAACTAATTTTCTCTGTTTCTCCTTGTTTCTTAATGTCTTTTAATCACTGGTAGTTCTCAGAGAAGTGTAAGGTGCTTTTCTGTGTCCATTTCACACAAAATTCATAATTCAGTTCCACTCAACAAATATCGAATGACTTCTGTGCCTCCTTTTCTTGGAATTAAAGCCAGAATCCATGTTATTAGAAAATGGAAGATAAGGTATATGAAGAAGTTCAGAATATTCTCTCAAATCATTCCTTAAATCATCCTTTACTGCTGCAGGTTTAGCTGATGTTAAATGCTTTTGGTTTATGCTTCTCGGATTAGATATTTGACCTACTTGGAAAAGATTGTCTCTGTGCTCCTTGTTTAAAGCATTATGCCGTTTTAGTGGATCATTCGATTTCTTCTCTTCTTATAATGATGGAATCAGTACAGTATTTTAATTTTTCACAGGAAATTTTATTTTCGTCTACCAAGGAATTCAGCTTTCCTATTTTCCCTAACATTAAGTTTATGGCTGTATTACTAGTCAGGTCTTGAAAGGTTTTTGTGTTCTCTGTAAATAGGCGTTTGTTCCTTTAAACCAGAGTTTCTCAACCTTGGCACTATTAATATTTTAGGCTGGATAATGTTGTGGGGAGGGGAGCTGTCCTTTGTAATATAGGATGTTTAGCAGCATCTCTGGCTTTACACATTAGATACCAGTAGAACTCTCTCCCCAGTTGTGACAATCAGAAGTGTCTTCAGACATTGCCATCTATCCTCTGGGGCAGAAGGGTGGGAACATATTCGCCCCCGGTTAAGAACCAGTGCTTTGTAGCAACATTCCTTTTTCCAAGGTCCATTTATTTTCACTCTGTAGTCATATGCTACCTGAGTTGTTATTTGAGAGAAGGTGATGTATTTAATAATCGTGGATGGAAGGAAATGGTCACTGGTGTTTTCCTTTGTCATGCTTATTTTAATAATTTTCACATAACATTAGAAACTCAGGGCTGGAAGGTTCAACTTGTTTTTTAGCAGGGCCTCAGCTTTTATTGTTTAGCATTCTTATCTTAGGACAGTAATTATTAACCTACCTCTCTCCTACTATCAACAAAATCCAACTTTATGATAGATTTTGCTTTGTCTCTAAAGTTTAACATTTTAAGTGTACTTTAGAAAATGGATCATCCTTCTTAGGTGTTCATTCTTTAAGTATTCATTCATTGTCCAATAATGCACAAATTTTGTAGACTGTAGCAGTCCTTAAATACAGAAAAATATTGTATAAAATTTGGTAATCATATATGAAAGTAGCTGGTGTAGACACTGATTCTGCATGTGGACCGAAGACTATCTGGTCATGATAACTGGCCAGTAACTTGGTATGGTTACTGGATCTATTCCACAAATAGAGGTGGTATAAGACACATAAATGTGGTTCCTGTATAGAAAGAAATTTTGACTTGAATAGATGCTTCTTCTGATACCTCTTACCAGTCGTCTGAAGTGGAATAAAGAGGAGTACGAAATGAATCTTAACTGTTAACTTATTCTCAGAGTTGGTGATGTGTAAGTAGAGTCGAAGGTGGTTATCTATGTGGCCCAGAATCTTCCAGCTGGATTTTTCTTAGGACTAAATGGAAAAAAGTATAGGGCCTAGAGAGGTTGGATTAAATCATTAACTTTAAAAAATTGGGGGGGAAGTGTCAAAGCATCAATCATGAGTAGTCTGATTGTCTCTCTAACTGCAGTCTGATTGTCTGCTCACAAAGACCTTACATTGTTAAGTATTGGTAAAGGAGGAAGAAATAACTGCTAAACTGAAAGTTACCCTTTACCAGAAATTAATTTCTTTGGCACACATTTTCTTTATTTGGGCTGCTTAACGTGCCTGTAAATAATTAAATATAAAACAAGATTCAGTGTAGCAGAGTTGGTGCTTCTGACATAGCTAACTTGACCATATTCCTTAATCTTCATTTTAGCATGAGTGTTTTTAACTATAAAGTAAGTGCAATAAAAAAATTAAAGGTATTTTTTTTAAAAATCACTGAACTTTTAGAAATCCCTCATCTATATCTCTATTCCTGCCTTTTTATCAACCATTGACTTCAAAGAAAGAAAACTGAAAAACTAGACTGAGTCTTACCTTTTTCTAACTTAAGATAAATTTTCACTTGACACTTGGAGAAGTCATAACTGGATTCTAGTTAATTTCCCATATTGGGCAGGTTAGAAGGGAACCAGCCAACCAAATTATGATCTACCAAATTTAACCAGGGGGTGGGGGAGAGTAAGCTATTTTTCAGTAGATTTGCACTTTAAAATGAACTGGATGTTGGTGGAAAGTACTCTCAAAGGGAAGATGGGTAAATACCTAGCCTGCATGTGGATATTAGAGAATCAAACCTCATCCTTGCTCATTCTAAGCCCACCTGAGCAGTAGTTGTGTGTCAGCATAATCAGAGCCAGGATTTCCCTACTTCCTTACTTGGTGTCATCTTCCATGTCTGCTACATTAAGTCATCCCTCTGGGGGTATATCAAGAATTTCCTACTCAGAATAGAAACTTTGTGAGTTATCTTTCCTACATCTAGATTTTAAAAATTAATTTAGATGTTGGCTAGATTAAGTTGTGGCTAATGTTACAAGGGTGGGGAGTTCTTTGCTTGTTTGATCAGCAGGGTACCTGCCTCTGAGGTGCTATTGCCTAGAGTGATCAATCCCATCAAAAGACTGGTGAGTTGGTAGCTGTAGAGAATATACATATGGCCAGCTTCTCCCAGGGTGTCAGTCATGATCACGAGCATCACTCCAGAATCTTTGGCTTCTAGAACCAACTCCATTCTGAAGAACATTTTAACATCTATTAATACGTCGGTAATAATCTTTTATATGCAGGAATTTTTGTAGCATGTCTTTATGACTAAACTTACTGTGTTAAATTATTTAGAAATGTTGAGTTTCTGAATGTTATTTTGTGAGATGTTTTAAAATAGTAATAAATTGTGTTATTTTATAAAAAAATTAATGTGTATCTTTTTTGGTTACATGTCCATTAGTTTTACCTAATATAGAGTGACTATGTGAACTTCCAATGATATTCAGTTCCGAAGAAACTCAGTGTTTGGATAACATATTCCACACAGCTTGTGTGTGTGTGAGAGAGAGAGGGAGAGAGAGAATTGGGGATTGACTCATTTCTTTATGCCAAAAATTTTTTTTTCAGTAATTTACTACCAATGATGACCTCCTCTCTCAAGTTTGTAAGTCTTCCCCAGAAGTTCTCTGGGCACAATTTCAAATGACTAGGATCCTGGAAGGAGCACTTCCAGAGACAGCAAGTTACTACTGCACTTGGTTATTCCTAGTCCTCTCCTGACTTCCAGAAGTGTACAAGGTTAAGGTTGGCTGATAGGCCCTTGATTTGTGGTCTGGAATGACCTGACATTGGCTAGCCCTTTTTTGATACACAAGAAACAGGAAGAACCCAGCAATAAATCGCAGTAATATTACACATTTTCCCAGCATATATTCTGTGCTATTATCAGTCAAATGTAATTTTGGTCACAGAATGGGAATATAGTGCAGTTTCTACTTCTTTATTCCACAATTCTTTGGTTGTGAGGATGTTTCTTGCTGCTCTCCTCCTTTAAAAGGCAGAAAGATTTTAATTTGTGCCTATTAAGAGAAAACCTTAGGCTTCCCTGGTGGCACAGTGGTTGAGAATCCGCCTGCCAGTGCAAAGGACACGGGTTCGAGCCCTGGTCCGGGAAGATCCCACATGCCACAGAGCAACTAAGCCCGTGTGCCACAACTGCTGAGCCTGCGCTCTAGAGTCCACGAGCCACAGCTACTGAAGCCTGCTTGCATAGAGCCCATGCTTTGCAACAAGAGAAGCCGCTGCAATGAGAAGCCTGCGCACAACGAAGAGTAGCCCCCGCTCGCCACAACTAGAGAAAAAGCCAGCGCGCAGCAACGAAGACCCAATGCAGCCAAAAATAAAAATAATTTAAAAAAAGAGAAAACCTTAATTCAGAGCATAAATAGCAGGTTATTTTTAGTTAATTGTTTCCTAGAACAAAGGGTGAACATCTAGAATTCTAACTTTTTTTTTCTGCCATATATATGTATTACATTAAATATATGTATGTATATGTAGATATATACAATTATTATATATAATAAAAGGATCCTAAGTGATGACCTTCCCTTCTAAAATGCAATCAACTCTGCAGCCATAAAAAGATGGCATATCCCTATGTACAGGTAAAGTATGCCCATAACATACTGGGTGAAAGAAGTGAAGAACCTATTATTTCTTTTTGTTGTAAATGTAGTGTGTGTGTGTGTGTGTGTGTGTGTGTGTGTGTGTGTGTGTGTGTGTGTTGGGAGGAGGGAGTATGTTTATGATGGAGTGTTGGGGAGAAGGTAGGAGTGTGTGTGAAGACAGGACTGAGAGGTATGGAGAGTGTGTATGGAGCGCCATGCCTGTGGGAATGGAGGAGGAAGTTATGAGTGGGGAGGAGGGGCAACGGGGACATTTGTCGGGGAAAGTGAAGATTTGCGTGTCTGTTGTGGGGTCCAAGATGTGGAGATGTGTTGAGAAGTGTGAGAGGGAGTCACAGACATAAGTGAGGACATGAATAATTGTACAGAAAAATCTTAGGACATATACCAATATCAGCCTTCATAAATAAAATTTTTTACCTTGTGATTGTTATGCAGGCCAGCTATAAATTTAAAGCCTTATTACTAGGGGAAAACCCCACTGAATTCTTATGTTCATTTAATCACTTCTGGATTTACTAGAATTTCAAAAGATGGACATCTTCAGTCACTGAATCTCTGCAACCAAACATGTCTTTAAACCGTATTTCCCTTTTTATATCCTCTTGATATAAATGGCTGCTGCAATACTGAAGCATTAATTTTATACAGGTATGATGAGTTATTCCTGCAGTGAAACATTTTTAGCTGAAAAAAGATTTAAAAGGGGAACAAAAGTATTACTAGATAACCTCCTAAACCATTTCAGGATTTTCTAACATCTAATAGTAAGTTAACATTTACTTGTGTCTATTTTGCCTTCAAACATTTGTCTTGTAGAAAACATGCAAAAATTGAATATATTAAAAAGTATTGCTGGGGCTTCCCTGGTGGCACAGTGGTTAGGAATCCGCCTGCCAATGCAGGGGACACGGGTTCGAGCCCTGGTCTGGTAAGATCCCACATGCCGTGGAGCAACTAAGCCCGTGTGCCACAACTACTGAGCCCGCACTCTAGAGCCCGCAAGCCACAACTACTGAAGCCGGCGCGCCTAGAGCCCGTGCTCCACAACAAGAGAAGCCATCGCAATGAGAAGCCTGTGCACCGCAACGAAGAGTAGCCCCCGCTCGCCACAAGAGAAAGCCCGCGTGCAGCAACGAAGACCCAACGCAGCCAAAAATAAATTAATTAATTTTAAAAAATGTATTGCAATTTAAAGTTACATACTATGATATAAAGCTTAAAGTAAAACAACTGAGGTTTGGGGTTTTTTTTTTCCAGTGACATGGGTAAGTCTTCCTAAGAAAAGAAAATATAATAGAGCTTAAGTACACTGAAAGTTTTTTATGTATGTCAGAAAAACAAGACAATAGAATTTTAAAAATATTTTTTATTAATATACATGTATTTGATAACTTCGAACTTAGAACACTTAGAATCAGCATGAACAAGGTAAACTACACTTCAATGACAAAGATTTGAAATGGGGGAACAGATACTGTAACTGGTTCACATTAACCTCCCCTTGCAATCTGTATGTGTATCTTGTCCAGTGAAAACGATTTACACAGCTCTACAAGTGCAGTATTTTTCTAACAACCCATTTTGTAGTCTCGGAACACTTTACAGTTAAACTGATTTAGATGTTTAAAGATGAAAAATAAGAAATTTGCACTCTAAATTTAAATATCTAATTCACATTTCTTTACGTTAATGTAAATCAGGAACAATTTACAGTAAACACAAAAACTATTCACGATAGTAGTAACAACAGTTCACATTTTTACTGAACACTTGTGTTAGCCAGGCCCTGCACTAAACATCTGAACATGCAATATCACATTTAATTACCTCGACGGTAAGTGTCACGAGTTCACGTTTTCCACAACTGATGATGATGCAAGCTGATGACAGCTTGCACTGAGCACTCGTGTCCAGACCTTTCCCTGGCATCGTAGCTAGCATGACTCGTACCGCAGCAGCTCTGGTGCTTGTTTGCACGATTTTACTAATGTCACATGAATACGCAGGCCTGACTCCCCCCCCCCAAAAAAAAACATGGCTAAGTCTTTACTACTAGGAGACACACGTGTAAGACAGCACAGAGACAACGAACGAAAGCAGCTGTGATCTAGGTCTGCACTAAAGCCCCTTTTATGGGGACTCAGAGGGGCCCCTTCAGGCCTAACTGCAGGAGGACAGCCTCCGCCTCCTCCTCAGCCTCCCCCTCGCGGATCTGCACCAGCAACTGGAAGAGGTTTGGGGCTGGCCCTTCCGCAACCGCGGTCAGCCACAGCCTCTGGAGGGCCCCGCTGTGGTTGGCCCCGGCAATGACCTGCTCCAGGCGGGCTTGATTCACGTTTTCTTTATCTATGGCCCCCTTCTCCACCACCTTCTGCAGCAGAGGCTCCAGACGAATGACATAAGCAGATAACTTTTCTCCCGGGTTCTGATAAGTGTTCAGAAATCTGACCTGCGCATCCCTACAGCTCTCCACGCTCCCAAACGCTTGCTCAAGCGCCTTCAGGCATTCGGCGGTGGTAATCGCAGGGTTGCTGGTCTTGAGGATGCGTATGACATCAGCAGCAGGACCTCTAAGACTCTCCATCAACCGCCGCCTCTTTTCCACATCTGACACCTGCCACTCCTCTATGATCTCATTAGTGTGCTCCAGCCAGGGATCAAATGTCTCCTCTCCAGGCCCCAGGATGTCCCTCCCGGAGAAGAGTGTCAGCTTCCTGTACCATATGGACTCAACAAGAGGCGGAATAACATTATGCAAAATATAGTTTAGCATCTCTGCTGGCATATCTGGGATTGGGGCCGGAGTGGGGTTCTGAAACCCAAGGACACGGGCAACATCTTGCACGGTCCACCCCTCTCTTGCCAGGAAGAGGTGCAACCTTTCTAGAAATTCAGCATCGGAAGTCGCGTGCTTAAAGACCACTTTCCACACCCCTCCTTTACCGGGCATCTCCCTGGGGATCGCGGTGTAATCGACAGCACCAGTGAGCTCTAACAAGGCTGCTTTGGCATTCTCTTCCCTCCAGAACATTCTCCCAAGCACTCGATAGGGCACCTGGGGCATCGCAGCCTGGAGGGCCTCTTCGATTTCAGCCTCATCACAGTTCACTGGGATCCCCCAGACCAGCAGGGCTCTCTGGGAGTTCACATCCATCCCCCTACACCAGTCTTCCAACAGTGTCATCGCCATTTTGCCAACTATCAAGGGCCCCAATTTTACAAAATACGGGTTACTGTGGTTCCCTGTGCTCTAGGACTTAGGACAACAGCAGACAGTCCCCCGCAATATGCCCGAGGAGTCAAGCTTCACACCACCACGATTAACAAACGACACCAGAGTCCTGCTCTCGTGCTTCCGCTGCCCCCCAGTGTCAGTCCTCCGCGTTCTCGGAGCGAAGCCTGCGGGATGCTCAGTTACGCGGCCACCGCCATCTTGAGTCTCTGGTCGGGGTCTTCGGGCCGGGTCCTCCACCTGCAGGCAGGGTGTCGCGTCGCAGCTCAGAGGCGAGGAGTGAGGGCGGGCGGCGAAAGCGGGAGCCGCCGGGCTGTAGAGGCCGTCGGGGTGTAATCGCGGGGCGTGGTCTTCTGTTCTCAGCCCGGGCGCCAGGCACTCGCGGCTGCTTCCGGCGTCAAGCGGGCTTTCGCGGTCGGAGCCGGGCCTTCAGGCGCGCGAGAAGCCGCTTCTCTGCAGACGAGAACTGTGCCACCCCCGGAGGAAGAGACTATCCCGAGGTCGCAGCGGCGGCAGCGGGGCCAGCCCGAGAGATGGTCCTTCGCTGGCGCAGGTGCCCGTCTGTGCTGCGAGGACAACCGGGCACCCAGAACACACGCGGCGGAGGCGCAGGTAGGATGCGGAAGCAGGGCTAGAAGCGGCGCAGACGAAGGCAGGCCACGGCGACTGCGCGCCCGAGCTGCTGCACGTGGAGGCGGGATGGCGCAGCGCGACTTCCGGCTGGTCAGACCCGCAGCCAGCCGAGACGTTACGGCCGCAGTGGAAGGCGGGACCGGCCGGCAAGCGGCTTTCGCCCCGCCCCGCCCCCGCGGCCGAGCCTGCGCGAGCGTAGCCACGGCAACGGCGGCCCAGAAGACTGGCGACCTGAGTGCTTCGGCGGCCCGCAGAGGCGAGCGATTGCCTTGGTGCCAGCAAGGGGCTCCGGGCATTAATTTCTCTGACGGCGCGTTTCCTTTTTCACATTTTCCAAATTTTTTTTTTTTCTCACAAAGCACTGTATTTAAAAGACGATAATATAATACCGGAGTGGATTTAAGATGATATGCGTCCGTCAAGGAAGATTGTCTACTCACGTCGCTCGTTCAAGTCAATGCTGTATAAGAAAATACCCTATACCATCTGATCGCACTCCGCAACCTCCGCGAATTTCATCCGAATGAAACTAAAACGTTGGAAGTGTGCCGTGTGTTTGTGTGAGACACTGAGTTGAGACTTTTTCTTGTCTAAGATTTTGTAAGAAGATCTAGATCTATTTAGTAACCTTTGTAGCCAGGCTACATGTGTTATTTCCCTTGTCCTGGCATCACTGACAGTGAGCTGATAAAACAGAATCCTTACGGTTCAAAAACGTCAAGTAATCCCTTGCAAGCAAACCAAGGCCTATTTACGTCAATCCCAGATAGTGAAAATCTCCCCAGAAGGACACAGCATTCAACTCTGAATTTTTAAAACCTTATTTAATAAAAGGTTTAAAGATACAGAAGAACATTCAAAAGTAAATAAGTTACATAGGTACATTACAATCACATCAGCAAGATTTTCTTTAGTGTGTTAATTTTTTTTTATAAAAAGCACACAAAAAATAAAATCTTCAGTCTGGTCTATCACAACTGTACAGCAAAAGAGGTAATATTTATATATATGTACACTATTTTAATATGTAACAGTCTTTTTAAAAAAGGGTGCCACAGGCAGCAAACACACAAAAGGCAGTGTCTGATATTTTTCAAAATAAAAGGAATATACTTATTTATATGCTATTAAAATATTTGTACAATAATTACAGACTGTCAAGGCTATTCCTGTGCTCTGTCCCCTCCAACAAGGCCTTCGACTGAGAGACGAATGAAAAGGTGAAACAGCTGCAAACTGTGAGAGGCAAATATTAACACAGCAAAAATATGGGGAGGACATACAATTGTTTTATAAAAATATGCATACTTCCTATAAACCTAAGGAGTTAGGCTTGCCAGTCTGGTAATAAATACCGTCCCAGAATAGTGAGCCCCAGTAAAAACATACTTAAATAGCTGAGGCTTGAGTATGTGTTGTATTCCTCCTTCATCTTAACATCTGGCACATGAGAAGAGGTTAGGTCACTGAGGCAGTTAAATATAGGGGATCCCTTTAGACATAAGCAGCACACGACCTCTGTGCCAGGGGTGGAAGTGGGGTAGCAGAAGGGATGGGTGTGTACCTTAGTTGTGAGGGGGGCTGCTGAAGGCATGGACAGTGCTTCAGCACTGTCTCCGTGGGTGGGTAAGAGACCTCAGAAACGGTCTAGAACACAGGCACTAGGTTAGTTTCATGCCCTTAGCTGAGTGTAAATGGAGGCTGAGAGATGGATATGTGAGATGGTGTGGGGAGGACATTATAAAGCTGAAGGTGTTTGTCATTTAACTTCTTAAAGCAAAGAGCTCTGAATATAAGAAAAAAGAAAAAACAAAGTAGCCTAATGGTTCACAGGGAGAAAGCACCATAAAGGATATACCTATGCCAGCTTCTATGGGCGCACCTACGTTACTGGCAGGTCACTTGCCACAATTGCATCTGCCCTCTAAACATTATACCTTTTACACTGCATTCTCGATACTAATCCATTCTGGAGCATAAACCCTTCTAAAATACGGTGTTGGGTGGGGTTAATACAGAGAGGTACCATCTTGATTTTCTCCACCTATATTCACCTGGTCTGGTCTCCGTGAGCTTAGAAGAGGAGAATCACTGTAGACGAAGGAGGTTTCTGTTACCACATGTCCAAAAAAGAAGCCTGAAACTAAATACGGTTTAAATAGAAAAAACCTCGGGAAACTTAAGTAGCACTTTGGGGCAAAGCTGTGAAGGCACTCATATTACATATGTGATTTAGAAGAGAGCCTAAATTTGCTACCCTCCTGTTTTTGGAGGGTATACCAGATTTTTGCAGTCTTGGGCCGTTGAGCTTGTAAAAGCCTATGGAAGAAACTAGCTGGGAAGTTAGAGGTCTAGGTAGCCATCAGAAGTTGAGGAGGGGGGAGAATTTTAATTCCCATAGCTGGGCTCATGTATAACCATATTAATGCATAAATGAATGCTAATACACACCTGATAGTGCATAGTTTAGAAACAAAACTCCCTCCCCACTCCCAGCTACCAATATGACGCCTTTAGGCTATCTCAGAAGAGTAGCAGAATGAATACTTTTTGGCTCCTTCCTAACGTGGATTCACTTAGAACTTCTTTTACACAACTAAAGTTGAACAGCAAGATCAGAAAAATAACTCAGCCCTCCTATGGGACTGGCAAGTGAAGGGGCCTCCAGAATCTTCCAGCCCTTCCACATCAGTGACTCCGCACCAAATATGGCTTCTTCAAGCCAGAAACAAAACCAGAATCTGGCTTCCAGCCAATTCCCTCAAGCTACTTGAAAGTACAGCCAAAGAAGATGTAGCAACAAGAACTGCCTTTGATCTCCCTTGATCCTGCTAGTCTCCGTGTGCCTTTGTGACATCTTCCACCTTTCCACCCTCTTTCAGTGCTACTATCATTCCTATTGGCAGAACGAGGGACTTTAGGGTCTTGGAAATGTGGGGGGGAGGGTGGTGCCAAGAAGGTGCCTTGTTTTGGGATAAATGCACTTGGGCCTCTGGAAAGGAGGAATCCCCTGGTCCCTGAGAGGATGTTAAAAATTAAATATTAAGAATAAATAAATAGCTCCCAAATGACACAAGTCAAGGAATGAAGGCTCCTGTCCCATCTGGCTAGGAGACCTCCCCCTCCCAGGGAAGGATCCAGAAATCTCCAGCATGCAGGACTGAGGGCTGAGCTGTGGATATCAGCACTAGACCAGGTGGGGTGGGGTTAGGTGGCAGCTGCCAAGGGCAGGACAGAGGCAGGCAAGAAACTTGCACCAAGGAGGAGCAGGCTGGGCCTAGGCTAAGCTCCCTTAGCAGCCTCCAGGGCCCAAAGGTATTTGGCAAAAAGGTGGGAAGCAGGAAAAGCCAAGGCTTATCAAAAGCTCCCTCAGGCCTAGCCCTGTAGCAGCCCTGCAGCTTCCTTCCTCTGCACAGTTTCCTTCCCTCCAGCAGGCTGAGAGCTTGCAAAGAACATTGGCTCCTTCCCCAGACATCTGAGAAAACTTTCCAGCCCCAGCAGGATGCTAGCGAGCAGCAAAGGGATAGGTACCAGTCCTGGTCTCTCTCCCTGCACCTGTTCTGGCAGCCTCCCTCCCACGGAGAACGTGGCCTCTCTGAGGACATAGTCACTGAAGCAGCATGGCCTGGACACTGCCGCAGAGGAGACAGCACAGATGCCAGGCTGAGCTCCCTCTCGGAGATGGCCACCACACTCCTTCCCACGGAGTCCCTCTTTCCGGGGCTTGGGGCAGGGCCTGTACAGGTCCCCTGGGGCGGAGGATTAATGCTGCCAAGGGGGCGCGCTTGTGCTTGTCTCTCCATGGTGACCTAAGGGAGCAAGGGAAACAAAGAGAGAGAGAAGCAACCTCGTGGTTTGGCGGCAGAGGTCCATGTGAGAGGCAGCGGCGGCAGCGCTGGAGCCCCTCCCCAGGGGCAGCCCCAGCGAGCAGGGACTCTCCCAGTCCCAGGAAAGCAGGAGGGAAACTTCCGACAGACCAAATGCAAGAGAACTGGATCCTGCAGCCCTTAACACTGCTCCTGGGCCCTGTATAAGTAAAAGAGCCGTTTATTTAATTGTATCCGTTTTGCAGAGACAAGTCCACGTGATCTCTCCCTCCGGAGGTTCCAGTGCTGGCAGAGCGTCTCAGGCTGGAGCAGGGCCCGGAGCCCCGGGCGTCAGCCCCTCTCGCCTGCGCTGCTCTCCTCCCTCAGGGCCGGCTGGTGGGGGGAGGCGGCCGCAGTGGCCGCTGCGGCCGCGGCCTCTTTCTCCTTCTGCCTCAGAGCGGCCGCCTTCTTCTCCTGCTCGGCGTGGCTCTTCATGTGAGCGCTGCGGCTCTTCACCTTGTAAAACACCCTGTAGCCGGGAAGGAGGGGCTCCAGTAAGAGGTCTGTCTCCACCCCTGGGACCTCCAGGCTAGAGCACCTGCGTGCGTGCGTGTATGTGTGTATGTGTGTGTGTGTGTGTGTGTCTGTTCTGGGGGCTCCCCGGCCCTTCTGGCTTGCTCCGCGCCACGTGGTCCAGCCCCACCCTCCAACAAGGGGACCGATGGGCTCCCAATTCAGTGCCATCATCCCTCTTCTAAAAGCCGCCAAGGGACGTCACCGGGGAAACCCTCTGAGCCAATCAGGAGACAGGGCGAAAGCTGTGACTCCTCCTACTTCTCCCCAGGAATCGACGTCTGCCCCTCCCCCAACCGCAGCCAACCTACCAGGTCCCAGTGGAGACTGGGTCTGCCTTCTTACCTGCCACATTTTTTACACGGAAAAGTGTTCTCCTGATTCTGGCTCTTATTAAATGGCTCTGGTTTTTTCTTCTTCTCCGAAAAAGGAAGTGCCCTACGTGACTTCCCTGGCCCCTCTCTTGGCTTCTCTGAGGCCTGGCCACCTGCAGATCCAGGGGCATTGGATTCGTGGCTTCGGAGGATGAGGATGTCATTGGCCTGGAGAGGGTCAAACAAAGGAGAGCTAAGAGATTTGGGGAAGAGAGGATCCCGAATTATGGAGTATCAGTGAACAGAGGGCTTTTAAAGATCATACACTCATTCCAAATGGTCCGCTAGCATCCTCTTAAATCTTTCCAGTGACAAGGCACTCACAGCTCTGTTTCCACAAACTGCTGGTACCGTAATTACATGGGACAGCCCTAGCTGCTATAAGGACTTCCTGATGTATCTGACAGGGGTCTTGGTGTCTCTGTTAATGACGTGGGTTCACGTTTTCAGTCACTTAGTCTATTCATGACTTCATTCCATAAATGACCTTCAAATCTGTGTAACATGCCAGGTTACACACGGGATAGAGAGGTGACAGGAGCCCCTGCCATCAGAGAACTCACAGTCTGAAGGGACAGACATGCAGGCAGTTAGCTCCTGACAACATGAGCCACCATGGGAAACGCCAAGCAGGTGCCAGAGAGCACAGGACGCCTGGTGCAGACCTGGAGAGGTGCTGCTCAGGGTGTGCGAACCATGGACCTCGGGTTAGGGGAGCCCCAGATGGCCATTAGGAGTCACACACGTGTGCACTGGATCAAACCACACAGGAAAGCATTCATAAAAGTTCAGGAGAACTCAGTGGCGTGTGTACACTGAGCACAGCTCTTGGAGGAGCACAGACAAGGCTCAGAAGGGAGCAAACAGCTGTGTGTCTACAGTTTGTGAGGGTTTTCCTGCAAGTTTAAGTGTACAACACAAATTAAACAAACAAAGACTCTCATAGTAGCTCCGTAGCAGACCCTACCCAGCCCTCTCTCTCTTGGGGGACCTCTTCCTGACAAGGAACAGCTCTGGCTGGTATGTCTTGCTTCTTGGCCTGTGATGTGGTGGACAGAACACTGCACTAGGAGGACCTGGGGTGGGACCTCAGGCAAGTCACTTAGCAACTCTGAACCCAGCTTCCTCCATCGGCATGGTGGGGGCTAACACTTTATGGGGTTATCGCGAGGGATGAATGAGATAATGAACAGGAAAGCACTTCTTAGACAACATACGTGAGGGGCCGTTGTTGTTATTCCCATTGTCTCAGCTCAGTTTCAGAATTCTTGTCAGGGACACGGCTCTCTTAGGGGGAGCCCTGTCTGAACTGTAAGTCAGGAATGCTTCCCCAGTGTCCCACACACCTGGGTTTTCACAAAGCCTTTCTCCTCTGTGACTCAGATACAGAAGCCGTATAGTGTAAAATTAATAGCGGATTCTGGAGTCAGGCTGCCTACTAGCTGTCTTATCTTGGACCTCAATTTCCCTCTCTGTAAAATGGGAATAATGACAGTACCTACTACATGGAGTTACGAGGATAAAATGAGTTAACAGCATAAACTATCTAGTGCTTTCCTGCCATGATGATGATCATCATCTTCATGTTCCTGCTCTGCCCTCCCTCCCACACCCCTAGGCCCAGCTCCAGCCGTCCTCCTGACCCTGGGCTCCCCCAGTGGAGGTCACACTTACCGACTCATTGGCCTGTAGTGTCTGCGTGGCTTTGACAGCCGCTGCCCGCCGGCTTCGCTCTCGCCCCTCTTCCTGCTCCGCCTTCTCCTGGGTCTCTGGCATCTCTTCCTCCTCCTTTCTGGTCTCCTTTACTTCCTTCTTAGGCTCTAGCCTCTCTTCACTTGGGGACTCTCTTCTGGGAGGAGGCACCCTGGGGAACTTCTGGGAAGTCTATGGGGGACAAGAGCAGGGCAGTGAGCCTACAGCTCAGTCATGCAGCCACATGCACCGAATCTGACCCGGCCAGGGGCTCACTAGGCCCTGCTAGTCCTGCTAGCCTGGCCTGGACCAGTGCGGCCTCCTGTGCTAGACTCTATACTCTCCCACTGCTAATCCACCGGTAAAATGAGAGAGAGCCTTGAGGCCTGGAAGCCCTCAGGATGAGACCAAGCACTTGAGATGGAGCTGGGGCAGGGAGGGAGCATGCCAGTCCCTCCCCACAGGCCACCTGTCCTCTTGGGTGTGTCCAAGAGACACATTCTAGGGCAGGGTGGTCTGGTGGAACCAGGCAGCAGCCTTGAGCTCCATTCTAAGCTATCTTTGTAACGTTTTCTGTATCTCTACCCCCTTCCCATCTGCAAGTGGGAACTAAATCACTCCCTGTCTTAGAGCAGCATGTCACCAAGTGTGGACTTGTGACCCCAAGATGATATTAGGTGGATACATGGACACAGAATTAAATAACATTCTCTTTTCACAAAATTGAATAACGTTCTCTTTTCACTTCTCTTTCAATCCTGATTATGTCAAGGACAAAGTCTCGAGTTGGTATTAATGTGTCTTTTATACTGTTCTAGACTTAACAAGGAGAGGTCAGGCCTCATCTCAGAGCCTTGGCAGGTAATAGTATCTGGCTAGAATTTAATAACATTGTTTGGTTTTCATATATATTTATTTTTACCAGTACCTTCTATGGCCAGCAACACCGGTTTTCTATTTATGATTGTGATATAAAGCTTCCCTTGAGTAAAAAATGGGTTGATTTAAAGAAAAATATTAAAAGCACAAGTGGTGTATGGACATGACAAAAATAGTAATGGTGACATGTGGTAGGATGCAGATACAGCAGAATTCATAAAGGTGATACAAGAATGACTAAAGTTTAGGAAAGAGGGTTAGAGGTCTGCTACGAGGGGACAATAAGTCAATGCTGGTGCAAATACTGCGGGAAATTTCCCCCAACGTTCTGCATCAACACAATATATTATTACGATGACACTGGCAGATAGAGAGGGGAACCCAAAGGTCCAGAGCCAGTGTCCAGGACATCAGCTCCCTGGGGCTGTCAGGGACACTGCCTTCCTCTCTCTGCTCTCCAGGGAGTCCTGGAGAGCTTGGCCTCAGGCTCCCACCTCAGCCTAAGCAGCTGAGGCAGGGAAGGGAGTCACCTTAATATCCACTTCAACCTCTTCCTGGGCCGACTTTTCATCACTTGTATCCACATCCCCGAAGGTTAGCGTCCCATTGCGGCCAATCTTCACCTGCTTCTTGTAGGTGTAGTAGAACTCCACACACTGGGCCACGGTCTTGGTTTGGATCTGGTATGAAGCCAAAACTGAGGTCAGAGTTCCTGGTTCAGCTCACCTGCCTGGGGGCACTCCAGCCTTTCTCATCCCTGCATGCCCCTCCGTTAACCTTAGCAAACACTAAACCCAATAAACCCAAGAAATACAAGCATGTCTCCAACACCTGCTCTGCACAAACCACTGACCAATTCAACACTTCAGCACTATTTTTTTTTAAAAAGCTAAAAAGGACAACATGGGGCCATTGGGGAAATTTGAATACGGATCATGTATTAGAGAGCATTATTGTGTCAGTTTAAATTTCTTGGGTGTGATAATGGTACTTTGGTTTTGTAGGAGAATATCTTTGTTTTAGGAAATATTTAGGTCAAATGTCATGATGTCTGTAACTTTTAATGATTGGTTAAAACAGAATACCTGTGTGTGAGTTTATTTACGGACGCAGAGAGAGAGCAAATGTGGCAAATGTTAACAACTGGTAAATCTGAGAGGTATATGGGTGTTCATTATACTATTCTTTCCATTTTTCTGTAAGCTTGAGATTTTTCAAAATGAAAAGTTAAAGGGGAAAAAGCCTGGGCACCATCCACATTCAAAGACAGACTAGACCTGGCAACACAGCCTCTCTACATCAATCGGAGCAAACAGTTTCATTCCTCTTGAGGGAGCAGTGAGGACAGAGAATTGTCAACTGCCCTATGTTGGGGAGGAACTCAGGGGAGACTAACACGTAAGCCCTGGAAAGCCTGAAGAGGAAGCAGGAGGCTGAGTCTTGTTCTAACTCTACCACTAAATGGCTGTGTGGCCTTAGGCAAGGCTCTTGGTGTGAAAGTAGTGAGTGGGATGAAACCAGATGATCCCCAAGGGCCTCCCAAGCTCTGAAACCCTAGCCCTCCTGTTTCACAAATCCATTTAGCCACTGGGTTTGGTTTCTGGACTACCTCCCCCCTACCCCCAACCTGTTTTCTCTGACTCTCCCCCATCTCCCCAGACTCCCAGACTGCTCAGCCAGCTGCTGGGCTGCACTGGGAACGGGGGTGTCCTGTCCACAGAGCCCAAGGGGTCAGTGAGGGCCCTCTGTGCATGAGCAGGAAGCAGACATGACTCATCTCCCACTAACGGTCAAGTCACAAATTTATTAACTAGATCCTGTTTACACTTTTATTATCAATTCCCTCTGATCATCTGTTAGCCTGACTCATGGTCTGCTCTTTTCATTAAGGCATTAGGGGCACCTCAGTGAGCTTCACAAGGCATGTACTTCCTGGCAATATTGCCCAATCAGGGAGCCCAGCAAACGACTGTCCTCACAACAGGGCCCTTGTAGGAGAATCTGTCAGCACTTGGTCCAGGCCCCAGGGCGTTCCTGGTACAACCTACAATCCCAGGAGGAAAGAACACATTCTGGGAAGCACTCTTCCCTCAGCTGTCGACACAGCTCACTCGCGCCATAGCCCAGGCTTTGTGAGACAGGGCTGGTGGGAAGATGCAAGTCCTTGGATTAGCATATCACTCTCCCAGAAGAACACAGGGGCAAGACAAGAGAATCTAGGAAAACTAGGCCCAGGCTTCCGCTACTCTGTCAGCTGAGTTACTGGAAGGAAGCCCCGGGCCTGACAGGAAGTGGGCAGAAGCCCCCTAGGTCAGTTATAGTCACTTGCTAGCTCTCGGTCCCCTCATCTCGGGGTGACTTCTCCTCCCACTAATTGTGGCCTTTGAAGTATTCCAGCCCCTTAGGATGGCTCACCTCTGTTTGCAGCCCCCCTTCTCTTCCTGTTCTCCCTTAGGCAAGTCACTATTTATTTGGTGCCACTGGGTCTGGTGCCCACTCAGGCCCCGCTCTGGACTGAGACTTCAGAGTATGGCCACCCTACCCTAAGGTGAGGGAAGGGGCTTAGAACCAAGGGGGAAAAGGCCTGATCATTTCCATTCTTGTTTTGTTTAGAAAAAAATGTCTCTGGGGACTTCCCTAGTGGCGCAGTGGTTAAGAATCCGCCTGCCAATGCAGGGGACATGGGTTCAAGCCCTGGTCCGGGAAGATCCCACATGCCGCAGAACAGCTAAACCCGTGCGCCACAACTACTGAGCCTGCGCTCTAGAGCCCGCGAGCCACAGCTCCTGAGTCCACATGCCACAACTACTGAAGCCTGCGTGCCTAGAGCTCGTGCTCCGCAACAAGAGAGGCCACCGCAATAAGAAGCCTGCACACCGCAACTAAAAAAAGCCTGCGTGCAGCAACGAAAACCCAGTGCAGCCAAAAATAAATAAATAAATTAAAAAAAAAAAAAAAGAAAGAAAGAAAGAAAAAGAAAAAATGTCTCTGAAGCTACTTAGTGGCATTGACCTAACTGCTTTGTAAGAGGTCTTGGTAAGCAATTGCAGGGCCCCCCCACTGGCAGAGGGAGCCCCCAAATCATGCAGGCAGCTCCTGCCCCTCTCTTGCCCCCAAAACGGAGCCCCAGCTCACCAGCTTCTGCACCAAGAAGAAATCCTTCTTGTAGATGGCAATGCCCTTGTTGAACAGCTTCCTCTCAGCCATCTTCCACTGGTCGGAGCCTGCAGGGCAAAGAGGAAGCCAGGGTAGTGAGGGGGTGGGACTGTGAGCACTGCAGGGGCAATTCTGACCAGCAGAAAAGTGTGAGGTCATCTAGCCGCTGTCTCTGCAGGCATTCAGAGCTGGCTCCACATCCTGCTTCTGCCACCTACTAGCCATGTTGCTTAGCCTCTGAGCCTCACTTTCCCCACTTGTGAAATGGGAACTAGTAATAGAAGCCACCTCACCAGCTGTGGTACAGACTCAGTGAGACAATGCATGTGGAGCCCTTGGTGATATACCTGGCGCAGACGGGATGCACCACTCGACAGGGGTCGATACCAGGGACTGCTATGATTATGCCACTTGGTCAATGTCCCTCTTAAAGCACAGTCCCCAGAACGGGACATGGCACTCCAGGGGTCCTCTAAGTTCCAGCACCTGATGCCAATTTGGATGGCACTCCCTGGGCTCCTGCCCATTATACCCACACCCTGGGCTCTTCTACCCAGATGGGCTCCCACCTGCTTATGCCCTTCTCCCTTCCCTTGCAGGGCACAGGAAGCCCCTTGAGAGCCACCCCAGCTCTGGTGTCAGTCCCCTCACACTGGATCTTGGCTTATCTGCCCCCCACCTCTCCACCCCCGCTCCACCCTGGGCTGTGACTCAGCACTGAACTGAGCCCCACTGATGCTGGAGACCCCTCGAGGCCCAGGCCCACCCTGCCCGCCCACCTGTGTAGTGATAAGTTGCCAACGGGTGGTTGTGGAGCCGCA
Source organism: Grampus griseus (assembly GCF_964374135.1). Taxonomy (NCBI): domain Eukaryota; kingdom Metazoa; phylum Chordata; class Mammalia; order Artiodactyla; family Delphinidae; genus Grampus; species Grampus griseus. The sequence continues at coordinate 28,720,318 of NC_139018.1, read as the reverse complement.
GCGGCTTCTTCAGTAGCAGCTTATTCAGCGTTTCCTAAAAGGGAAGTGAAGAAAAGGTCAAGGCCCTGGCCGGGGTCTTGGTGGGCAAAATTCGGACCTCTGAGTAGGGTGGGCACCCACTCTTGGCCCTCTTAACTGTGGAGGGGCAAGAGGTCTGGCAGGATGGCAAGGGCATGGGGGTTGGGTCGCTCAGGGCCTCTTAAAAGAGGAAACACATGGTCCCCAAGGCAGGCAGCCACAGATAGAGAAGGCCCTCAGTGACAGCCCCGTCCGAGGGTGGGGACCCACTACCCAGGATCAGAGACTGGGGTGGACCTTGCACAGCAAAGTCTGTAGTTTGGAACCAGGGCTCCCTCAGGCCGACCCCCTACCATCCCCAACTTGGTCAGACCTTCCTGCCTGCCTCAAATCAGCTCGCCGACAGGCCTAGCTCATGGACAGCACACACACGGATCCCTGCCACCCTCCCCAAGGGGCCCTCCCTCCACCAGGGCAGTGTCTCACCAGGATGTCTCCCCTGGACTCGTGCAGACAGTGCAGGGCCAGCTCCTGGTTGGTGCCAGCTCCAGGGAAAATGCTGGAGCAGGCAGCTGTCAGCAGGTCTTCCACTGGGGAGGGAGGAGAGAAAGGCACTTTTAGGGCTGGGCTGGGCAGGGCTGCATGGGGCGGAGCCTAGCCCACCCACTGCCCAACAGCCAGCCTTTGCCTGCTGGCTCGTGACCTCTCACCTTGCCTCTGCTTCTCCTGGCTGCTCTCTAAGTCCTCCCATGGCTGCCACACCAAGTCGGCCTTGTGGGAGTCTGCGGCTGCCAGGGCGCGGTCCCTCATCGAGGGGATTTCTGCTTGGAACCGGGAGCCCACGTTGATCCGTCTGCAGGGGCGGAAAGGGCAGGGAGTGAGGCTTCACCATGTGGGGATGGGGAACCCTACTTCCTCCCTGAGGATGGAGAAGATGCGGGGGTAGCTGGCAGAGGCTGAGCGCGGCAAGGCTTCAGCTGGGTGTAAGGGAACCTGGCTTCTAAGAGGACAGCCTGGCAAGTGGCACCTGGTGCTGTCAGAAAGGCAAGGCCCAGAGGTTGGAAAGGGGAGAAGAAGCTCCAGGTTTACAGACAGGGAAAGACTCTTGGACTGCCCTTCTAACTCTCCTCAGAGGCAAATTCAAACTGAGCTGGTCCTTTCCTTCCCTGTGACTTCCACACAGAAGCTGGGGTGGGGATCAGTGAAGCCCAGGGCTAAGTGCAGAAGCCCAGAGAGGTCTGCTCAGCCCCCAGCCCACAGAAGCCTCCTCTTCCTCGTAGGGCCCACCTGCATGCACCGGACTCCAGCTGGCCACCCTCACCCCCTGAGCCAGAGGCTGGGCTGAACTTACGGCTCGATGCTCACTGGGGTGGCCTCCCCCATCACAGAGAGGACAGGCGGGGTGACTTCAGCGCTATCTATGGGACAAAAGGCAGGTTAGTAAATGGCACCCTCTGCGCTTCAGCAAAGCCACCCTCTCCAACCCTAGGTGGCTGCTCTTTACGCACAAGAGCCACAGCAGTGACTCTGAGGTTCACACTGGGAAATCAGGCACCCTGAGTCCTGGCTCTGCAGCCTGCAATTGTGACAACCAGCTGTGACTTTACCAAATACGTGGGTGCCTCCGTTTTCACGCCTGCTGAAAGGGGCTGTTGCTACCTATCTCCCTAGGTTGATGTGAGGATTGAATGAAATCATGCACAAAGCTGAGCCCTCGATAAATATTAGCTACTCTTATTACTACTGCTACCAGTTCCACTACTAGAGCCATGTTCTGCCCCGGGAGCGCCCACAGTACAGCATCAAGTCCAGCATTCAACTATGGTTGCTCTAGTAGAGAGGCTGAAACTTCCGCCACACAAACGAGGTGGTGAAGGAGATCACTATTTCATAATTATCTTCTCACTTCCTTGCTGGGTTCTCTGCCTTGGTTTCTCCCGAGCTAATCTTAACGCCCTGTGTGATCAAGACACTCTCTTGCTCCAAAAGCAAAATCTGCTGACTCCTCTCTGCAACCTGAGAGAAAACTTCGACTCCTCAGCGCAGTGTTCAAGGCGGTTCCCCTGCCAGCTATGCATCCCACCACCGCCTTGCCTGGACCGTCCATCTTTGCAGGCTGCTCCCTCATGGCCCCTCGCGCTCCCTGCACAGTCCCACCTCTGGGCCTTTGCACCTCTCCTTTCTTCTGCCTAGTGTGCCCTCCCCACCTGCTTCCTAGTTCAAGCTCAGCTTTAGCCCCACCCTCTCTTCAATAAATGCTTTCCTCACCACTAGGGCTAGCAGCCTCTGCAGGCTTCACTCACTGACTGCTGATCCCACTCTGCCTGAAACTTCTGCTTTCCTGTCTCCCAGGCTTTCAAGTCAACGCCCTAATGACCCAGCACTCTCTTTAGAACAGACCACGGTGTCCCACACATTACTGGTGCCCTCACAGGACCCAGTTCAGGCTTTACACCTGAGTGCAAGAAAATCCTCATGGATGGACAGACCTCTTCTTTGCCGCCAAGCTGGTCTCAACAGCAACTTCTTCCTGCACAACCTAGGCATGGAGAGAAGCTTCCAAGCTTCCAGTAGAAGTGGAAGAGCCAAAGGCCAGCCAGCCCAGGGTGAGCCACTTCTCACCCAGACACCAGAGGGCACCAGAGAGGCATGCCACGATGAGGTCAGGGTCAGAGGTTAATCCCGGGACCGCACTGCCTCACCTCTGTGCTACCTCTGGTCGGGATTACTCTCCATCTTCTCTATCAGCCTGAGATAGGATTATCCCATTTTTCAGGGGAAATGAATTCTTGTATGGAGTGGGCAACATTTTTCAGCAATTCACCACCCAGGCCAGCCAAAAGGTCTGCTCTGGGCCAAAATGACTGTTCAAGAGACACAGGAGACAGGATCTGCCACCTAATATTAAGAACAAATGTGACACACCAGGCACAATGTAAAGTGCTTTACGTGTGTTGATGCATCTGGACCTCACCACAACCCTCTGAGGTAGCTATTAGGTTGAACCATAGGAAACTGCTGTTTGTGGTTCTAAAAATAGCTGAATACATATTGGCAATTTCATCATTAACCAAACACTACTAACATCCTCATTTACATGCTGAAGAAACTGAGACCCAGGGAGTTTAAATCACTTCCACAGGGGATGGAACAGTAAATTGTGGAATTGGGATTTAAGTCCAAGCAGTTGGGCTGACACCTCCTCTCCCCAACCACAGCGTGTACTTGAGCCAGGACAGCCTCCTTCTCTCAAAGGAGACAGCAGAAGTAGAGCCCCTTTTCCCATGGCATTCCAGCCCAACCCCGGCAGTGCCAGAAGCTGAGTCTTCCCTACCCACCGCCCTCCCACAATGCCTGCCCTCACGGCTGCTGAGGGGGGATCACTCACTAGACCGGAGCAGGGTGCGATGGGCACTCTTTGGCGTGATGGGAGGAGGGGCTGGGATGCTGCTGGTCGACATGATGGCATTGAAATAGAGTCCGGAGCCTTCCCGCACGGGGCTGAGGATGGGGGGTGGTGTATAGGGGGGCAGCTCAAAGCTCCGCTCGGAGGGGTGGTCAGCTAGGCGGACAGGGGAGCGCAGGTGGCTCTGGTACGGGGTGATGTTGGAGTAGACGGGAGGGGCGATGAAGGTGCCCGCCTTGGTGGGGATGATCAGAGGCTCAGGCCTCGGCCGCTGCTTTGGTTTCCGCACTGAAGGTTCCCCCTCCAACTTGGCATTCATGTCCTCAGCCTGGAGAAGGAAACAGGCCAAGATGGCTCAGCCACCTACAACCTGGGAAAAACTGAAGTCTTTTTTTTTTTTTTTTTTGCGGTACGCGGGCCTCTCACCGCTGTGGCCTCTCCCGTTGCGGAGCACACGCTCCGGACGCGCAGGCTCAGCGGCCATGGCTCACGGGCCCAGCCGCTCTGCGGCACGTGGGATCTTCCCGGACCGAGGCACGAACCCGTGTCCCCTGCATCGGCAGGCGGACTCTCAACCACTGTGCCACCAGGGAAGTCCCATAAAAACTGAAGTCTTGACCACTGCTTGCCAGTTTCACCTTTGGAACTTAGTCTGCCCACCACACCCACTAAGGCAAGCCTGAGACAGGAAGCAGATCCTAACGCCCTTCTTACTGCCTCCTCTAGGGCAGGGGTCAGCACTCTGTCTCTGTCAAGGGCCAGATAGTATATATTTTAGGCTTCGTAGGCCACACACGTATTCTTTGGTGCATATTCTTCTTCTCCTGACCCCACCCCCGGCCCTTTTAAAATAATCCTTTGAAAAGTGTAAAAAACAGTCTTAGGGCTGGATTTGGTTCACCGGTCATAGTTGCCAACCCCTGCTGTAAAGTATGCTACAGGGCAGGGAACTATTGTAGTTCAGGGCCAGGCCTGGAACTGGATTGCTTGGACTGGGATCTACTTCCTTTAATCACCACTTAAGATACTTAACTCTGTGTGCATTACCATTTTTAATGTGGGAATAACAAATGCCTACCTAATGGGGTAGCTATGAGGACTAAATAAATGAATACATGGAAATCACTGAGAACAGTACCTGGTACATAGTAATTACTCAATCAATACTGACTGCTATCACTACTTAAACTCCAAGCTCTGCATTAGATGGAGGCCCATATCGCGTGCCAAGACCCAAGCTAGGCACGGGACCACAGAGTGAACAGGACAGCCCTGTCCTTGAAGAACTTTCATTCTCATAGTATTGGTCCTACCTTTGCTGTCAAAGGTTAGTCCTTCTGGCTGACACTTCTCCCTGCTCGGTATGCCTTGTGGGCCTCCATACAGAATAGAGGGCAGGGCTGTACAGGAACAGAGGCCTTTCCTAGCTGCGTCCCTATCCTCTCAAGAGAGAATGGAGGCCTACACGAGTGAGTGACATCGATCATCTCCCTGGGTGCACAGGTGAGACTGGCCACGCTGACTGGGCCCAGGAACAACAGGCTTTCTCCCCGTCCCAGGTTCCAGCTCCCACAAGACCTTCCAGCAGAGGGCCCTGAGTCCCCATGAGCCTTGGCCATGTCTTTTAGCCATCTGTGCCCTCTCTGCTCTTTTACAGACTAGGAAGAAATGACATTGCTCATTCTCTCCCCCTAAGGGGAACAATATGATTGCACAGAAAAAAATGCAGTGGAGCCAAAGGCCCCCAAACTTCTAGACAAGAAATCCAACATGAACTCAAGCTAGCTGTTAATGATTTGTGATTTTATAGGGAAAATGGATTTAAACTATTCTAAATATTTGACAATATTTTTCATATTGATTGTTTATTTATTTATATAGGCTGCATTGGGTCTTCGTTTCTGCGCACGGGCTTTCTCTAGTTGTGGCGAGCGGGGGTTACTCTTTGTTGCAGTGCACGGGCTTCTTATTGCGGTGGCTTCTCTTGTGGAGCACGGGCTCTACTAGTGTGGGCTTCAGTAGTTGTGGCTTGCGGGCTCTAGAGCACAGGCTCAGTAATTGTGGCGCACGGGCTTAGCTGCTCCGCGGCATGTGGGATCTTCCTGGACCAGGGCTCAAACCCGTGTCCCCTGCATTGGCAGGCGGATTCTTAACCACTGTGCCACCAGGGAAGCCCTCATATTGATTTTTTAGGTGTGATGACGTGGGAAGGAAGGAAGGAAGGGAGGGAGGGAGGAAGTAAGGGAGGGAAAGAATCCTTATGTATGGTGTACTTCAGGTACAAAACCAAAGTATTTATGGATGGAATGATGTGATGTTTGGGATTTGCTTCAAACAAAATCCAGTGGCAGGGAGAAGTAGAGGTACAAATGAAAGAAGACTGGTTGTAAAAGAGGGTGATGGCTAAATATTAGGACTCATTATACCATTTTCTCTACTTCTGTGCATGATTGAAAATGTCTGTAACACAAAGAGAGAGAAAGAGAAAGAGAAAGACCTCCCCAAAAGCCTGGTATAGTGAGAGTCCTCAGGCAGGATTCAAGAGATCCAAATTCTAGGGCTAGCTCTGCCACTACTTGGCTGTATGATCTTAGGTAAGCCTCTGGCCTTTTCTGGACCTATTTCCTCATCTATGAAATGGGTATGTTGAGCTGTGTAGTTGCTCAGGCTCTTTCCTGCCATCCTCAGGACAAGCTGCCCAAGGCTCCAGCCTCCACCACAAACTCTCCCCCAACCAGAGAACAAGATTCCAGAGAGCAGAGACTGTGCTACTCATGATGATCTTGGAGCTCTCCTTTCTGTTATAGACAACAGGCACGCAGGCCAACCCTCCAGTTGCGAATGACTAATAAAATCTAGATGCTGTACAAAACCACATTCTGCAGGTACCAGAGAACAAATTAGTTGGCAAAGAATTAAACGGCCAAGATCCAGGGGAAAAAAAGGAAAGCCAAAAAGGTGAGCCGAGCATTTAGAATTGTGTTTTCCCTAGAGATAGATGCTGTTATGGAAGAGACAACGGAGAGGCTGAGAAACTGGGTAAAGCTTTTAATAAATTCAGGGAGCCAGCAGAATAAAAACTGGAGTTTAGAGCTTGCCAAGGAAGGAGAGCCTGGTGAACCCCTAGGCTTTGGATTGGGACTCCAAAGGGCTATATCCTCAGAATAAAGGTGAATCAGATATAGATTAGTTCTCAAATGGAATAATGCCCAGCTTCAAATCATCTGATTAAGTTAAAGTAATCCAGGATTGCTTGTGCTCTTTGCTACCTGTCAGATGCAAAGACAAATCCTCTCCAGTAGAGGAGAACAGCAACCAGAGTCTTTAATTACCTCAACAATTTTTCATATATAATGTCTGACATTCAATAAAAAATAGCCAGATATACAAAAGAGTAAGATGTGATTTAAAAACAAGAAATAGCAGATAATGAACACAGACCCACAGGGATCCCACTAACGGAGCTATGAGACATAAACTTTAAGAAGACTATGCTTGGGAATTCCCTGGTGGTCCAGTGGTTGGAACTGGGCGCTTTCACTGCTGAGGCCCATGTTCAATCCCTGGTCGGGGAACTAAGATCCCACAAGTCATGCGGTGTGGCCAAAAAAGGAAAAAAAAAAAGAAAAGAAAAGAAAACTATGCTTAAGTTATGCAATAAAATAAAAGGCAAGGTTGAAGATCTCATCAAAGAACTAGGAACTCTAAAAATGAACCAAATGAAAAATCAGGTTACTGAAAAATAAAATAACTGAAGACAAGAGTTCAATGAATGGGCTTAACAACATATTAGACACAGCTAAAGAGAGAACTGGTGAACTGAAAGATAGGTCAGACTTAAAAAAAAAAAGAAATGGAAAACATAGAAAAGTGCATGACAGACAAAATAGGGGATACAGTGAAAAGCACTAACAAAACGTGTAACTGGAGTCCCAGAAGGAGAGAGAGAGAATATGGAGCAGAAGCACTCTAAACAGGATAAATACAAAGAGAACAATACTTAGGTTTCACAGCAAAACTGCTGAAAACCAATGACAAAAAAAAAATCTTAAAACAAGATAAAAAGATACCTTACATTCAAAGGAGCAACAATATGGATTATAGTGATTTCTCAATACTGTACCTACAATAGAAGCCTGAAAACAATGGAATGACATCTTTAAAGTGCAAAGAAAAAAAAAAAAAATTACCAACACAGAATTCTCTACCCAGCAAAGTTATCCTTCAAAAATGAAGATGAAATAAAAACATTTTCAGACAATCAAAGACTAATAAAATTTATCACTAACAGACTCACACTAAAGGAACTAAAGGAAATACTAAGGGATGTTCTTCAAACAGCACATAAATGAACTGAGATGGAAGCTTGGAGATATGAGAAGAAATAAAAAGCAACAAAACACTCTTAAGTATTTGAATAAATCTAAAATGAACAACAACTGAACAAAACCATAATGTTATAATGTCCTATCAATGTTAAAATATAGGGAGAATGAAAAGTCATGTCAATAATTCTACAAGTTAGGGGTTAGGGGAAAATGGAGTTAAAGGGTTATAAGAACTCTGCATTGTCCAAGAAGAGGCAAAGCACTAACTTACATTAGATTTCAATAAGCTAAGAATGCATTTTAATCTCTAGGAACGCTTCTCAACCAGAGGATTAAGCTCTAATGTCATAAGGCATTCACTATGTAATAAGTTGACTTCTCTCCTATACCTCTAGAATGGTACTAGCTATGTACCATCCTCCAGATAATTGAGAAAATGGTCACTCAAATCCCCTTCTGTAGGGCTTAATTCTCTAATAGAAATCCAGGTAATAAAGGTTGCTATGGTAATCACTAAAGGAGTAATACATAAGTATATAACTAATAAATTAATAAAGAGGGGAAATGGAATAACAAACCCAATCAATCCAAAGGAAAACAAAAAAAGAGGAAAAAAAAGGAAGAAAGAAAAGGCAGGATGGGATAAGTGGACGGCATATTTAAACCAAAGTTTATCAGTAATTACATTAAATGTAAACTGTATCAATGCTCTAACGAAAAGACAAAGGTTGTTAGAACAGATGATAACAAACCCCAATTATAAATCCAGTTGAAAGATATACCTTAAGTAGAAGGATACAGAAAGGCTGAAAGTAAAAAGATGGAAAAGATACACATCCCATCCTCCTCGCACCCACACTAAGGGAAAGAAAGAGAAATATCTGACAAAGTAGACTTTAAAAGGCAAAAAGATTACTAAAAATAAAAAAAGAAACATTTCATGATGAAGTGTCTAATCCAGTTCTAAATAAGTATGCAATTAACATTGCATCAAAATGTATAAAACTAATACTGACAGAACTAAGAAAAAATAGACAAAACCTCAATCTTAGTGGGAGAGTACAACATACATGTTTGTACTGACAGAACAAGCAAACATTTCTATATCCCAGTACCTAGCACAAGGCCTGACCCACATTAGAGGCCAAATCAAAATTTGCTGACCTGAAATAAAAGATTCATACATTTTGGATTTTCCTAAACAGTCCAAATTTCAAGTATAAAATTGTCTCTTTGTCCCTCATAAATTCATTTGTCCAAAAGTTTTGTTTGGAAAATATAAATAATATCCCCATGGGTGACTTGAATCCCTCCTATACTGCCATGTTCTCCCTTTTCCCATATAATATTAGGTCACCAGGAGCACCCAGGTACTGAGCTGCTTGCATGGGGCGCCTGTCATACCTGAGCTGGGGCATCAGTCCCGGGGATACGGGTGGACCGCCTGCGGGTGACGATGACCGACGGCTTGTGTTCAGTGGGGTTCTGTTCAGGACCCTTTCCATCCTCGTCAACACCTCCAGCTTGGGCTGCCTCAGTTGGGTCCACAGCCCGCACAGGCACAGACACTGGGATTATGAGGGGTACCATCCCGCTGTCCTCTCGTGCTCGCTTGGCAGCTAAGGAAGGCTCAGAAAACTCCACCCCACACTTGGTAGTTGAAGCCAATACACTTTTCCGCTTCTCCTCAGAGCCACTGGCATCCTGGAGAAGGAGAGAGAGAGGAAATGGAGACGGTTAGAAGGTAAGTCCTGATCTGCTGGTCCGGGACCCCTAATCCCGTTTGATTCAGGGACTCAAACACCCATGACGGTTCCCAATGGTCTTTGGCAACCTGGCCTTTCCCTGACCACCTTTTCCCCCACCATATTCCCAGATACTCTCCATAACCTCCCTTCTGCCAGGTTCTCCCATCCTGGCCTGGAGCAGGAATCCCCAGATGGCCAACTCAGGCCAAAAGTGGCTAATCGATGTGTTCTGTTCGGTCTACACGGTGCATGGCATGTGAAATAGTATCTACATATTCAAAACATATCTCTGCAAAAGAAAGCAAGCAAGGAACCTGTGCCAAGGTAAGGGTGGTCTTTCGATCTATTTCCCCACTGGCAACTGGCTGGAGTGAAGTCAAGTTCTGCAGCCTCCTACATATAGGTCTGGCCCTATAGGCTTCGAGGGTTGAGACCTCCAGTGAGGGAAGGGGCAAACACTGGCTTTGGAGTCAGATACTAGCTTCTGTCCTACCTTTGTGACCTTGGGAAATCCCACTTGGGCCTTAGCTTCTTTAGCAATAAAATGGGATAAATGCCAGCATCCCTCTCATAGGGTTTGATGAGAAATTACTTGTGATCAAAGATAAGAAACTCCAAGTACAACACAGGTGCTCAAATTCTATTCATTCTTCTTCCCCATTTAGATTGTCTTTTTCCAATCAACTTTATTGCTGTATAATTTACACACAACAGAATGCACCTATTTTTAATTATAGTTTGATGTATTTTGACAAGTATAACCACCTGTGTAAACACTACCACATTCCTGTCTTTTAGCACACTGGATCTGGAAATGGTTTCACCTCCCTCTACTTCCAACCCTGCAAGTCCCAAATGAAGAAGGCAACCCACGATGGTGTATTGCATTTTCCTGCCTGCAACCCTGCGTGTGTGTAAAACCCATCTGCCCTTCAGGTGTGGATACACCTACGTAGAGATTCTTTGCATGCAGAGAGTTCAGAACTCCCTGAAATGGATGGGTTCTTTCATTTCCTTCAATGAAGGGAGAAAACTGCCCTTGTGACCCTGGAGTCACTTGCTCTTCCCTGGCCCCAGACACAGCTCGCCCTGCCCTCTGCCAGGTCTGTCCCCAGCCCATGCCGCTCTCACCTTTGTGTTCTGCAGTGAGGCCAGCTCCACTGCCTTCTGGGCCAGGGTCAGCAAATTGGCCTCCTGGGACGCCCGGCGCCTCCGTCGAGTGCTCTGGATCACCCCACCCCGTAGCACCTGCCCACAGTCCCCTGTGCCCACAGCCCGCGTGCCCTCCTCGCTGCCCATGGCAGGAGCCTCCCGCTCCCGGCCATTGGGTGCCAGTCTCTCCCCGTCCGACAGCAACTGCGACTCCCTCAGCTCCAGCGGGAATCCCAGAGCTTCAGGATGGGGCTGCCCCAGGGGGCCGGGCGGCGGCTGCTGCAGGGGCCAGTGGTGCAGGAACAGGTTGCTGGCGGGATCCTGCCCAGGTTGGGTGCCAGCCCCATCCAGGGTGGTGGAAGGCAGGACACCCTCCTTAGAGAGGCGGCGGGAACGGCGGGGAAAGGCGATCTGGGCCTGAGGTAGCACAGGCTGCGGGGCTGACTCCTGCAGGAGGGCCTTGCGCAGTTCTGGGTTCATGTCAGGGTTTGGGGGGAAGGGGTAGGGTGCCAGGCTGTGGTGAGCCAGGTGGGACTGACTCAGCGGCCCGGCCGGCTGCAGGCCAAAGTCCTGGGGCTGCTGAGAGGGCGGCTGCTGCATGGGGTAGAAGTTCTCAAAGAGCTGCATCTGGGGCAGGGCCGCCTGCTGCTGCTGCTGCTGCTTCTGCGGTGGGAAGGCGGCGACGGGGTTGGGCGGCGATGGGCCCTGCCGGAAGACCTGCCGGTTCACCTGGTGGCCGAACGCCAGCTGGAAGGGCTGCAGGGGCAGCGTCTGGTTCGGCGGCTTCTTGGCCACATGGAAAGAGTTCAGGGGTGCCTGGGGCCGCCCAACCTCCAGCTGCACCTTCTGCGGCACCATCGGCCGCACAGCGTTCCCAAAGCGGTCCAGCTGTGGCCCCCCTGCTTTCTCCCGCTTCAGTGGCTCAGGGTGGTTATAGTAGGTGGAGACCCCCATGCCAGGATGAGGGCTTCCCTTGGGTCCACTGTAAAGGGGGAGGCTGTGGCGATTCCATGTTGAGTGGGGCGGAGGCTGGCCCGGCTGCTGCTGCCAGCCGCTGTCACTGACACCCCCAACCCCTCCACGCTCCGGGCCCCGCCCTGGAGCCATCACAGAGTTGGGCCACTTGACCGAGCCCACCTGCTGAGACAACATGGTTCGCTCAGACCCATACACCACGGAGTTCAGCAGGGCCAGGCTGTTGGAAGGCGGCAGTTCCACAGGCTGGGAGGCGGGGGCAGCCCCTGCCGGACCCTCGTGCGCAAAGTAAGGCTCCTCCTTCACTCTGGACGGTGGAGGGGCCGGGGGCTGCTGTGGTGCTTGCAGGGGTTGGAGCTGCTCCTTGGGAGCTGGTTCTTGGTCCCCAAAGAGGCAACGCTTCCGCTTGTTCTGAGCCTTGGGCTGGGCCTGGAGGTTCATGGTGTGGCCAACTGGGCCCCGGCAGTGAGACCTACTTCACCAGTCACCCATCCCCTGGGGGATGGTCCTGCTGGAAGCTTGGCCCTAGTCCAGCAGCCAGAGGGGGCAGAGGAAACGCTGGATGATGCGGTCGGGCACGGGGAGAAAGAACTGCTGGCGCTTCCTTCCTTTTTGCAGAGAGGCTCTCAGGCTCCTCTACTGTTCCCAGGTCATGATGCTCCACAGGGCCCTGGAGCCTGCAGACAGAAGAACAGGAATAGTGTCAGCCACAGCCTCCCAGGATGCCCCAGAGGGCAGCACAAGTGTGAGGGGAGGGTCTCAAGGGTCCTACAGTTCCACTGCCTCCTGGGGACGAGCCCAAGGTCACAGAGCAGCATCGGTGAGGCAGGAGCCAGGACCTTGGGGGAGCTACCAGAAGGCGGCAACATCCCCCAGGGTGCTCTGGGACTCCCCCTTGTCCCACCACCTCGCCCTCCTGGTTAGTGTCCAGGACGCTGTGTTTGGTTGTGTAACTTGCGCAATGCACAAAAGCACCCGCCGAGGGGGCAAGTGGGGCTGAGATCCAGCCTGAGCCCCTGCAGTCAAGCTGGGATAAGGGGTAACAGAGGCCATGCTGGGTTCCGTACTCGTCTGAAGCCAGGCCCCAGCCTGCTGGGCAGCCAAGCAGGTCCTCTCACATCTGTCCAGGCAGTGGCCTCCCCAGTAGACCCCGCAGGAGTGTTTTCAGCCAGTGCCTCCTCTGACACTCCATGCACCTCTCAGACAGGAAATGGAGAAAACAATAGTCATTCCCAACTGTGCAGCCCATGGGTCAGGAGGTCCACCAGGCCCTTGCAGAGTCCTGGGTCCACGTCCTTTACACTGAGGCACGTAGGTGAGGCCCCGAAGCGTGTGTGCAGTCCTAACCCCACCCCTGGGAGGAGCTGCTGGGTGGAACTGTGGCTGCTAGTGTTCCCCAACCGAGCATGGAATAGAAACCTGTTTTGCAACCTGGGCTGACTGGAGACAGGATCTGGCCTGGTAGCTGGTCAGCAGTCCCCACCCATCTTCCTCCACTGCCAAAGAGCTCCTGGCATCTTGAGCAAAGGAAGAATATAGCTACGATACTGAGGGGGGTGCAGATTTCTAGAACTTAGGTCCAGAAGGTTTCTCCATGACATGGTGTGACTAAAGTGCTCACAGTGTTCCTGTGTTTGTTTTCTAACTTGATTAAAAAAAAAAAAGATTGCTCTATTTATCCTGCTACAGAGGAACTGAGTCCAGTACTTTATAATTTACATGTGTTTTTATTACTTACATGCAAGTTATAACTTACACCTATACCTTGCGTGTATTTTCAAAGACTTTTTCTTCAGAGAGGGTTGGTTTTGTCTTTTGTTTTGTTTGCCTCTCTGGGAAGTTGGTGAGGGTGGGAGCTACATGGCCCACCTCTTCCCCATGCTAAGATTCTGATCCTCAGCCAGTCCGTCTAGCAGAGGAGGGGAGCTCAGGAAGCCCCCGCGAATAAATCTGAAGGTCCAGGCTGACCTCAGACGTCAGAACCTAGATGCCCCAGGTCATCGTTAGCAGCCCCGCGAGTTCCCAGGAAACCAGTCGAGAGGCGTAGAGGAGGGCTGGCTGGGCATGCCGGGCAGGCTCTGGTATGAAGCCCTGGCTACACCCGGCGATGCCCCTGGCCCCAGGGAGGCGGCCGTGCTATCGCTCCTCCGCACGCTTCCGCAGCTCCCCAGCCCTTCCCCTCCCGCGGCTGCCTTGACTCACTCCAACCCCCTGCTGCCTTTCACTTTCACTCAGCACCCAGAAGGGGAGGAACTTCCTCCTCCATTTCCTTCCTCAGCTCCCGGCCCTGCTGTGAGTGAGAGCGACTCTCCGTGCTCGCACCCCCTTTGTCTCGCATATGGAAGCTGGGGGAGGGGGAAACTAGGAGGGCATCCAAGTCACCCAGGCCCCGCCACCGGGGGAGGATTCGGACAAGTAGCGAGTGCTGAGGCCACAGAAACCGCCTTCTGAACAAACACCTTTCTCTTGCTTTTAAACTCTCATTTCCTGACAGCCAACCCAACACAGAGCAGAGACCCAAAAGCCAGCCCCCAGACTGAAAACAACCCTGGGCGCCATCGTGAAGCTGCAGGGTGGGGCCGTCCCGGCTATGAGAGTCCGGCTGTGCCTCTCCAATCAGAATGAACCAACTACAAGTACGTGTGTGTCTGCAGAAGCAAGACAGAGGAAGGAAGAACGTGCTGTGGGGGGGCAGGGGGTGGGAGTTGGCAGGTCCACGTGCCTCCAGGGAACTGGGAGCCTCCCCCCGCCCCCCCCGGCAGTACAGGCACCCCCCATCGCAGCCCTGTTGCCTGGTGAGCCACAGCACAGGCTTGGGGCTTGGAGGAGGGGAAGGCACACGTGGCAGATGGGTCTGAGTGCACGTGCGCGTGCGTGCCTGATGGAGGGTACCAGGCGCGGGGATGGCCGCTCAGCGCCTAGGGGAGGGCGACTGCACACTTGGGGTTGGGGAGATGGGGGCGGAGTCTGTGAAAGGGGATCCAAGGCAGGGCTGCTCCTGCCCCAGTCCACACTGGCTGGCCTGTAGCTGCTTGGTCAGGTCTGCTCTGCCTCCCACCCCCCACCCTACACATCGAGGGGGCCCTTCACTCCTGACACCACAGTAGGTTTCCAAAGCTGGGCCAGGGACTTCTTTAGAAGAAATCAAGGGGGCCAGTTCTGGGGAGGCTGAAGCTTCTGCAGCGGCCTCCCTGTCATCCCCGTTGGAAGGCTGCTAACAATGCTAAGAGCACAGACACCCGGACCTGGGACCCTTGAAGAAGAAAGATCAGTATCTGGGCTGTTGGGGGGAGGGCGGGGGGAGAGTGGAAGAGGCCTGGGAGGTAGGAGGGGAGGGGACACACCAAGGCAGCAGGGTATGCAGTAGGGTATGTAGCAGTAGTAGTAACAGCTAGTAGTTGTAATAACAACAACAACAACAATACACCTGTGCCAGGCAGATCCTAAGTACTCTGTGCATGGTTTTTTGGTGTGTGTGTGTGCATGTTTAATTCCCACAACAGCTTTATAAAGCAGCATGAAGCAGTGTTATTTTAACTTCCATTTTACAGGTGAGCTAGACAAGCTCTAAAGGGCTGAAAAAAATTGCCAGTGGTCACACGGTAACTACATTGCAGAGCCAGGGCTCGAATTTAGGTCCGTCTGACTCCAAGACCAAACTCTTATTCCCTGTCCCTAAGACATGCCGCTAAGACACCAGGCCCTTTCTGCACACCTCCCTCCCACAGCATGCTCTCGACAGTCTCAGAGCAAGGATTTTCCCAACACGGATCTCCCTCCTCACTGGCGCTAGGAAGCCCCTTCCCCTCACCTGAACTGTAGGCAGGTAACCCTCTCCTATTCTGCGCCGGTACAGCTGAGACCCTCAGACCTACAGGAAGGGAGGGAAGGGAAGGGGGGCCGCCTCACAGAGGCGCCAGCAGGTGTGGGAGGTCCACTGGCAGGGAGGCCTGAGACTGCACTGGTCACTTCCGCCTCATTCTCCAGACCTGGACCCTCCAGCCCCTGCAAGCCCACCCCTGCCTGAGTTCTGGTGGCTGCAGGTGGGGCTGCCAGCTCTCATACGCCACTCATACCTCACAGCCTGCGAGTTTGGCCAGGACTGAGCCACTTCCTCCCATTTCTCCTGCCCCAGCCCTCCTCTGTCCCTCAGGTGGAAGTCTGCCTGGTCTTCCTCAACAATGAGGAAGAGGAAGCAAGCCGTCCTTTCTGAAGGCTCCCAACAGATGGGCCAACTCCCTGAAGTTGCAGGGAAGAGGGTGTAATGAGGAACTCCTGCAGGCAGCTCACCCTTGGGACCAGCTGCAGGGCCTCTGACAACGGATGCAGAAACACTGCAAAAGGAAATCCACAGACATAACGGGGCCCCAGACACTCACACCCACTCTTATCAGTCTGACTGTCAAGGCTCTATTCACTCTTCCCTTCCTCTGGGAGCCTCACTGCTGCAACCAGTCCCTGACCACACCACAGACAGCCCTGGGCAGAAGACATAGCCAGCATCTGATCTCAACAGCCAGGGACCTCTGGGGCTTTCAGGAGCATCTATGGTGAGAAACACTTTCTCTCTACCGAAGAAGCAACGTGCAATAAGTAAAGAAAACAGTGCTGAAACCACATGTATTCTGCACACACATGAGGGAAGGTATTGAAAAGGCTGTTGGGTGTTCTATGCTTGTGGTGACACCACGCCCTCCAAGGACAGCAACCAGAACACGTACTGCTCCCCACGTGCCATAAGCACCCCAACCGCATGCGTGACATTGGCTGGGGGAGTCCAGTGAGCCCTCACCACAGGGCAATGGGGCCAGGCCATGCATGACCACTGAGGGGACCAGGGCCACTCACAAGCTTGGGGCACTCAATGCGGCCATCCAAGAGACAAGACTGTTGTGAGTCAAGGTTACGCAGGCCAGGAAAGGGGTGCCCAACTTGGTCCCGGCGGCCACGGGGCCTCAGCTCTGACCTGGGGCTGAGAGCCGACTGAAGGACACCTCGACCCTGGGAGGCTAGCTAATGCTCCGAGCTCCTGCTCTTACCTGGGCCACCCCTGGCCCCGCAAACTCAGCACTAGGAAGAGGGGGAGTCACAGCTCATGCATCTCCAACCCGAGGCAAACAGACTTCAATATGGCACCCAACAAAGCCCCGAATCTCTAGGCCAGCCAGCTCACTGAGCACCAAAGAGGCTGTCTTAGGACAAAGTCTAAACTCCTTATCCAGCCCACAGGTCCCTGCAGATTGGGCTCCTGCCACTTCTTTCAACACTCCACGCTGGAGCCATCACTCAGTGCTGTTGCTGCTTTGCCTCCAGGTCTGTGCCCAGGCAGTTCCTCTGCCTAGCACACATTCCCAACCTTTTCATCTGACCAAGTCCTACTCACCTTTCAGGTTTCAGACACTGCTTCCTCTGGGAAGTCTGCCCTCATCCCAAGTCTGAGCCAGGTACTATACTCTGAGCCCATAACACCTCCTAAACCCCATGACTGGACTCAGCACACTGAATTCCGGGTGCCTACTTCTTAGTCCCCAGCAGACAGCAAACTCCAGGGGGCAGAGTCTGCAGATCATTGTACCTTGGCACTTGGCTTGTACCTGCCTCTTAGGCTGCTCATTCAAGACTGCACCCAAGGTGAGTCAGAGCCACTGCTCACGGCCAGTGTATCCACCGTGGGCTCCTGCCCAGCCCTGACTTCTGATCTCTCTCCCTGATGCACATCAGAGCTCCTGAGCACATCATGCTGAGATGAAGTGAAGAGGCCCAGCCGCCTAACCCCACCCCATCCCATCCCATCAGTGGCCCCAGGTCCTATCCAACTAAGCTGAACACAAATCCTTCTCTACTTGCGGGCCCGTAAGCCACTTGCCCCTTGACTGTCACTCACTGCCCCACACTACATGCAGGACAACTGACAAAGAGCCAGCCCCACTGTTGCCCCCTGTCCCATTCTTCTTCCCTCAAGGCTTCCCACTCCGGCCTAGGCCAAGGCCAGGGACATGAGCCTGTGGATCTGTTTATCTCATGCTCTGACCTGGCTGGGCTGAGCCTGAAGACACCGAGGTATCTGGCTAGGATGCCCGGGGCAGTGATGAGGGGCCCTCCCTAGAGGAGCCCTGCATGGCCCCAGCTGGCCCTCCAGTCCAGACTCACATCCTGAAAAGCTCTCTCTCAAATACTCTGGGGCCTTTGGCTACAGCCAGACTGGGCGAGTGGCCTGAAATTGCCATCTTGGGCCAGCTAGAGTTGCCCAAGCCCTAGGTAGACCTTGCCTCTGGGCACAGTGCGATGATCTCAATGCTGTGTGCACCCCCTCTAACTGGGAGCTCACACCCAGGCTGCAGGGCCCCATTTCTCCAAGCCACTGGACATACAAGTCCTGTTCTCAAGGCGTATGTAAAACCAATAAGGAAGGAGACGCCAGCCACAGAGATGAGGACCTGCCTCCCACAAGTGTCACTTCCCCTGGGGACGTGAGAGAGCAGGCCCCGTGTTGTGCCCGTTCCCAGTCCAGAGAGAGTCCCAGGATTATCACTTCTCCAGACTGAACTTCAGCCCTTAGAGGCCAGGGCATGAGTCCCAGGGGCTCAGCCATCAAGCTGGACAGGCTCAGAGGCTTGGCCAGGGTTCGAGCTGCCTGAAGTTTGAGCTTTGACTGTAAAAATGCCAACATTGAGATGCTTTTAAAGGGATACAGGTAAGAGGAAATCCTTTGCCTTATTATGCACCCCCCAGGGCTTCATTCAGGCATCTACCTTTATCATCTCCTCCCCCACTACCCCACAAACACTCTCAGGATGTCCATAAAAGTCAGGATAGCCAGGTCCATTTTATAGAAGGGAAGCTGAGGCAGAGAGAAAACACTGAGTCGTAGGCAGAGCCAGGAAAGGACTGAGCCTCCAGGCCCAGCTTCCGCCCATACTCAGGGTGGGGGTGGGGGTGGGGGCGCTGGCTGCCTCCCTCCTAGACAAGGGCCACAAAGGATCACAGGCAGCTCAGGAAACCCCCTTCTACAGGACTCGGGACTCCCAGGGGGTAAAATGGAAGCTGGCAGGATTAGGCTCTGTCCAGAAGAGACAAAGCAAGTGTCCCTGCAGCCAGCCCTGCAGTGACCGAGCCTCTGGAGCGGGCTTCATGAGGCCTCACAACCCTCTCTATGCCCTACAGGGCTCACGCCACCAGAGGCTGCTCCAGCTCCCCCCTCCCCTTCTGGAAGGGCCTGGCTCAACGGCAGGTCTAGGGCAGGGCTCCCTGGAGTCTGTGCCTGAGGCCCAGTGCCAGACTCTGTCCCAGACCAACATACAGAGAAGGCCATTCACAGGGACCTCCCTTAACATGGCCCTGCCCTGCTTACTGTGCCCTCCCACAAACACACACCCTCTGTAGCCCTGCAGGTCTGCCCACTGCCCCTTCATCCACTCAACAAGCATTTGCTGAGCACTGGCTGTAAGCCAGGCTCTGGGGAGACACAGGAGACAAGGTACAGTCCCTACCCACACAGAGCCCCCAGTCCAATGGGGGAGAAAACAGAAACACACACTGATTATAACGCAAGGTGGCCTGTCCTGGGGCTCGAGATACACACAGGGAATAAGTGACCCTGGGGAGAGTTCCCCGGCTTTGAGCCTTTGCTGGAGCTGTCACCTCTGCCTGGAAGCCCTGCCTCCACTGACAACCTGCCTCCCTCAAAGCCTCCCTCTTCCAGGCAGCCCTCTGGCACATACTGTTCTCACCCTTTCTGAATCTTCGTGCTCTTACTCCCTATTAACCACCAGCTCACAAGGCTTCTGCAATTCCCTTCTGTTTCCGCAGCAAGGCTGGGAGAAGCAGGGCCTGGAGGCAGTGTGGCCCAATGGAGAGGGCAGTGAACTGGTTGTCAGGTAATCCGGTGTCTGGTCCAGGAACCGCCGCTCAATGGTTTCTGCCTTTGAGGAATTTGGGAGCCAGGGGTTGGGGTGGGGGGTGGAGAAGCCCTGTGTCCAGGAATCACCCTTGTAATGAGCAACTGCCACAATAAACAGTAGCCACCAGCACTGCCCATGTGTCCAATGTGTGTGAGTATTGCTCACTTGTATAACCACTTATCCCCATCTGAGAAATGAGGAAACGCTGGCTCTGAAAAGTAACTTGTTCCAGGTCACAGCCGGAGGTCCTTTGTGAGGAGCCAGGATTCTAATCCAAGCCTACCAAGCCCAAACCAGGTCTCCATCACACTCTGCTGCCTGTCAGTGTTGAGCAGTGGTTCTCAAACCTACCCTGAGAGATTATTAGTTCATGGGTCTGGTAACGGGGAGGAAATCAAGGTGGGAAATCCACAATGCTTCATAAGCAGCCCAGGTGGCACCCGGGTGCTGGAGCAGAGGAACGGCTGGAGGGTCAGGGCCTGGCACAGTGCAGTTTCCAAGGACCCACTGCTCCTCATTCCCCTGGGAGCCACCTGCCAGGGTGTCGTGTCCTGCACAGGAGGCATGAGGGGTCCCATGAGCCCTAGGGCTGACCATGGCTCTTAGAGTGCCCAAGGCCCAAGTGAGTGCCCATGTTTACTGAGCTTCTACTATCTGCCAAACACAGTGCTGAGTGCATTGCTGGCAATGTCTTATTTAACCCTCACTCTTCTTTGTCCCATTTTACAGCTCTGGAATGGTATACTCAAAAGTATCTATTTAACACAAAAGAAGACAGTAACGGAGTAACAGAGGAACAAAAAAAAGACATTAGACAGAAAGCAAATAGCAAAAATGGCAGACATCAATCCAACCTTTTTAATAATTACTTTAAATGTAAATAGATTAACACCTCAATTAAAAGGCAGAGTTTGGGAAAATGGGTTTAAAAAAACCATGATCCATGGTGGCGCAGTGGTTGAGAGTCTGCCTGCCGATGCAGGGGACACGGGTTCGTGTCCCGGTCCGGGAAGATCCCACATGCCGCGGAGCGGCTGGGCCCGTGAGCCATGGCTGCTGAGCCTGCGCGTCCGCAGCCTGTGCTCCGCAACGGGAGAGGCCACAACAGTGAGAGGCCCGCATACCGCAAAAAAACAAAACAAAACAAAACAAAAACCATGATCCAACTGTTAACAAGAGACACACACTTTAGATTTAAAGACACTAATAGGCTGAAAGTGAGAGGATGGAAAAAGATATACCATGCTAACAGTAACCAAAAGAGAGCTGGGAATGGCTATGCTAATATTAGACAAAATAGACTTTAAAACAAAAACTCTTATTAGAGACAAAGAAGGACACTTTATAATGACAAATGTGTCTACCCATTAAGAGGATATTACAATTATAAATGTATTTGCACCTAACAACAGAGCCCCCAAAATATATGAAGCAAAAACTGTCAGAATTGAAGGGGAAAATAGACAATTCAACAATAAGAGTTGGAGCCTTCACTTTCAAGAATGGATAGAACAACTAAACAGAAGATCAACAAGGAAACAGAAGACTTGAACACTATAAAGCAAATAGACCCAACAGATATCCATAGAACCTTCCACTCAACAACAGCAGAATATCCATTCTTCTCAAGGGTACACAGAATATTCTCCAGGATAGATCATAAATTAGGCCATAAAACAAGTCTCAATAAATTTGAAAGGGTTGAAATCATACAAAGTATGTTCTCCAATCAAAATGAGATAAAATTAGAATCAAAAATAGAAGGAAATTTGGGGAATTTACAGGAAATGAAAGTTAGAAGTAACTTGTCAAGTTCTCAGCTCAGAAAGGCCACTCCTTCCTTACTCAGACCATATTCTCCACACCTTCTGCACAGCCCTAGGAAGCTGCAGATCTCAGATTTTTGCAAATGCCTGGGTAGCTCCACACCAGACACACACTGAACCTGACCCCAATCTTGATCCCGGAATCAAAACAGCTGGGGAGGGAGAGCCCTTTAGGGCTGTAACAGCTTGTTATTCAGCCCTACTTCTCCCCGGGGAAGACGGCCACAAGCAAACATCTTCACTTCCCCAGTCTACAGAATGTCCAAAAGGCAGATCCTTCCCAAAAGAAGGAAGCTAACATATACAGAGCACTTTCCCCACGCCAGGTACCTGACATACCCTAATCCACGCACACAAACTTCCCACCCAGGCATCTCATTGTCCCCATTCTACAGAGGGAAACTGAGGCTCTGTTATTAAGGTGGCAGAAGCAAGATTCAAAATCTTGTTGTCTGCCTTTAAAGTCCTTGGTCTTTCCATCATCCTTCCAGAAAAATCCCAAATCTACACTTGTTGTGGGCTTCAGAAGGAATGCTATACAGGAGAACCCCACAAAGCCAGCTGTGGATCCTCCCCTTTCTCATGCTCCCTCCCAGAACTGCTGCTTTTCCTGGGGCCATTTCCAAGTAGAGCATAGTATATAACACTCCCTCCCAAGAAATAATCCCAGCCCCAGCCTGCAGAAACAGTCTCCCCTCGAGACCGTGAACATCTGTAAGACCCCCTGGAAGCTAGGACAGCCCATAGGGCTTTGAGGTGGGAGGACTGCAGGCGTGAGCTGGGAGCTGCAGTCAGCAGGATCACCCTCTGGAATAAGAGCCTCCACAACACATGGAGAAAGGTGGCTTGTGCCTCTCTTCAGAGCCAGCCACCAAAGCAGGGCATAGCTGCGGAAGCTGAACAGATTCCAAATATCAAGGGATGCTGCATCTCACTCAGTCCAATTCCTTGTTCCACAAAGCAGCCCAGAGAAGGAAAGAAACTTGCCTGCAAATACACAGACAGGAGCAAGAATCAAGGCCACCAATAACAACGCTTCATGCCTCCATTTAGGAGGCCCCACCTTTTGGCAAGACACTGGGCAGGGCTTGGAGCCAAAGTGAAACCTCGACGTCACAAATGGAAGGCTTCTACTTCACCATCATCTCCACCTCTAACATTTCTTGGGGGCACTACTATGTGCCAAGCATGGTGCTGGGCACGCTACACACATGATCCCGTTTAATCCTCGTGGCAAGGCAGGTATCATTACACTCCCGTTTCTCAACGAGGCACCTGAAGATCTGAGGTCACAGGAGTATAGAGGCAATGCCAGGACTGGAACCCAGAGCGTTTTCTGCAGGGCCTCAGGCTCAGCCTCCTGCTTGGGTACACATCAGGCTATTTGGGATGGATGGCAGCAGGCTCTAGGCTGTTCACATCTCCCTGAAGAGCAGCTTCAGCTGGCCTGAAAACCAGTCATGTCCTGGAAGCGTGGCTGGTCAGGAAAGGTGAGTGAGAGGGGCCTGGGAGGCGAGTGGCTTTGAAAATGAAGATGCTCCTGGTGATTACCACCACTGGGCCAACCTGTGAAGCTCAACATCTTCAGTTCAAGAGGAAGCCACATCCCTCCCACACTCTCCAACCCCACACCCACAGTTGGCCAACAGCTCTTTAAAAATAAAGCGGTGACTCGCCCCAAATCCCCATGGGGCCCAGGTTCCTGCCCCTTCCCCTGGCACACTGAAATCTGGGTCAAGTCAGTCCACGCTTGGGTTCCTACTAGTGCCAATGCCCCCACCCAGGGCACTGAGCATCAGTCCCAGCATGACAAGCTACCTCTCTGCATGGGGCTCTCAGGAGGGTTTCCTCTCAAGAAATGAAACTACTGAATAAAGGTTGTTCATTGCACATCCTAAAGAAGGGAGACAGATAGTGCCCACCCACTCCAAAGATCACTGGTCCAAATCTCAGTTTCATGGCTGATGGGCCCGAAGCCCTGAGAGGTAACATGATTTGCCCAAGAACACACGGCTCATTACTTGGGTAGAGCTGTGTTCAGGGCCTCCCAGGGGATGTTCTCACACTCAGCACTCCCTCAGACCTGGCTCTGCTGCCTCTTCTCAGGAGAAAGGAAGCGGGGGGTGGGCAGGAGCGGTGTCTAGTTGTGGTGTCTTCATCAGCTCTGGCTCATCTGCCTGGCCAGCTCCAGAAGGAGCTAGGACCTACCTGATGGCCTGGGGGAAGAGGGGGAGGGGAGTTTTTTCAGGGGGTCATCCTGCTGGTTTGGAGGATAAGAATGGGGATAATATGGCTCCCCAATACTTGCTAGTGACCAAGAAGAACAAAACCTTGCTGCCAGCAGAGGTGGGGCGGCTCTCAACATGGCTGCCTAGGGCCTCCTAGACGGGCTGCAGAGTGGGCACAGAGAGCCAGCCACCTGCCCCCCTCGTCCAGGCATCCAGTCAGTGTCACGGCCTTTCTCAGGTCCTGGTCAAGATCCAGGGCCTCGGCCAAATGCTCACACATTCCTTGCGTTTCTCCAGTCTCTGAGCAGCTGCTGCAGGCCCTCGTCTCCTGTGCTGATTTATTCTTTATTGTTCCTGAAATACACCCAGAGGCCTTTGGCACCAGGCACCAGCACAGCATCCAGCCCAAACCCCGAGTACACACCAACCAGGCTCTCTGGGACCTGAGCCAAGCCAGCCGGCATGATGGGCCCTGGGGTCAGACCCAGCAGCCAGGAAGGGAGGCCCAAGATCCCACCCACTCCAGCCTATGGTCCTAGAGCTGTTCTCAGACTACGGAGGCTGGGATATTTGGGGAGACGGAGATGCTTGCAAGGTTTCTGGGAGGGCTAAACTAAACCTTTCCACTCCTCTCATGCACGAGTGACTCCCCAGCAATCCCCCCAACACACACACACAGCGGACCCCCACGTGCCTATCGCCCTGCACAGCAGGGCCTCGTGGCTCAGGCTGGGCTTCTCGCTACCCTGTAAAGTGTTTGGAGAGGGAGGCCTCAGAGGGGTCTTCCCCACCCTTCCCAGCCCAAAATATCTCCCCTATCAGCCAGCTAATGGTGCCTGAATTCCTACCATCAACACTTCATTCCTAGGGTCAAAGCATTGTTCCCTGTGCACATGAAAATAGCCAGTAGAAGTGTGGGAGCTGCCTGGTAAAAAGACAGGGCTTTGGGGTCAAACAGGATGTGTCCTGGCTTCTCCAATCACCTGCCTCTCTGTGGGCCTCAGTTTCCCTACCAGTAAACAGGCACAATATTTTCATCTCATAGTTATTGTGGGATTAAATGAGGGTTTTTTTATATATATATATATATATATACACACACACACACACACACACATGGAGTGCCTGGCACAAAGTAAGAACTCGATAAATGTGATTTCATTTCCCCCTTGCTGGGCAGGGGCAGATCATTCATTATTAGTCTTCAACACCTGGAAGGGAATGAAATGGCCTCTTCCAGTTCCACAGCCGGCTGAGAGCAGGGCTGACCAGACAGGAACAGGACAAGGGGACTAGGAATCCCAGCAACAGTGCTGGGCTCTGCAGGCATCTGGCCTAGGGACCCAGGAGGAGCACACTCAGCACAGGCCTCCCCAGAACTCAGCTGCGCCAGCAGGGCCTACAGGGACATGGCGGGACAAGAGTCCCCAGATAAAACCTGGCAGAGCTTCCCAGCCCATAGTGGAGTCTCCACCCTCCTGGGCTCCCTCTAAGAGCAGTAAAAGGGAAAGGCCATCACCTGAGGGAGGCTGGGGAGACGGTGGTCACAGAAAGTCTGAACAGGGATGCCAGAGGCACCGGGGCCTGCAGGGAGCAAGTAAGCCTGCCCCGAGGCCACCACAGTGAAAGTCCCACAAGTAGAAGTGGCCGCCTGGTTATTTTTGGTACCTCTTCTGCCCAAAGCCAGCAAGGAAAGGCAGCTGCTAGCAACCTGGAAGGGCTGTTTACACTCAAGTGTGCAAGCACTGTGCAAGGACAAAAAGAGCACCAGCAGCCACCGTGCAGGAGGGCCTCTGCCCCTGCCTTCCTCTCCCATCTGTCCCTGTACAGTCCAATCTGCACGCTGCATAGCCCACAGAGCGTGGGTACTTCTGCTTTCAGTCAGATCCAGTCTCCTAACCACAAAACTCACTCACACACACACAAACAGACAAATAACTATGGAGCCAGCTGAAGACTGGGCCACACCCAGGAGCCGAGACAGTATTCCTCTGGGCTCTTCCTGCACTGAAGCGGCCCTTTCACGTTTTGAAACTGGGAGGGGCAGGCACCAGGGGCAGGACAGAGGAGCCTTTCCTCTGTGAAGCGAAAGTGGGGACAGTCTATGGAACTTCAAGGAACTCGCTGCCTCTCAGCTTCCCCATTTGAAAGTGAAGGACTAGATGTCCCAAAGTGTTTTCCAGCTCTGGGTAAATCCTGGGAGCTGGAGAGCCCAGAACTAGGACCCAGGGCCAGCTGAAGAGGTCAAAGCCAGGTCAGGTGGGATGGAGGATCTGAGGCCAGCCAGATGCGCCCCAAGAGCTGCCGGGCAGGCTGGGGGGAGGAGGAGGAAGGGGGAGAAAGGCCAGACTACTTGCACTCGCAGGATTTTGAGTTTCTGGGATCTCTTCCGAGTTCCAGGGCCTTCCCATCCCAGGAACTGGCAAATTCTGGCAACAGCAGGCGGGCTTGGGGTCTCTGTCTGCCCAGCTGCTGGAAAAAGCTGGGAATCGAAATCCCCCACTATT
The DNA here is from genome assembly GCF_964374135.1 of Grampus griseus. Classification (NCBI taxonomy): domain Eukaryota; kingdom Metazoa; phylum Chordata; class Mammalia; order Artiodactyla; family Delphinidae; genus Grampus; species Grampus griseus. The sequence continues at coordinate 28,694,229 of NC_139018.1, read as the reverse complement.
TTCCTTCCTCTCTGGACCCCATTTCCCCAGAGAAGATGGGTGGCCTCAGAGGGAACCCCCTTCTGGCTGCAAGCCTGTTGTACTTCCCTCTCTCCAAGCTTCGGCCAGGACAAACTTGCCCTGGCTGTTCCCCTCCCCCCTTCCTGAGACTCCTAGAGGAAGAAGCATTGCCTGGAAAATATAACACTCACCACAAGCTCCCTGTGGTTGGAGAGAAAGGCAGAGGGAACAGAGAGCACCTTCCCCGGCTGGCCATAGCACCAGGATCCGTTCCAGGAAGAGCAAGATCAAGAACCACTGCCTGGGACGGCTCAGGCCTCCAGCCCCTCTCCTCCCCACCAGTCCCCAAAAACCACAACCAGTAAGTTGAGTCCCGCAGGGAGCCCCCGACCCTCACCCCTGCAAAACCCCAGCTCTCTTCAGACATGTGTTAACTTTCTTCTTATATAATATCTTGGTGTTCCCCCCACCCTCCCACTCCACCCTTGCTACCTGGTGAAACAGCCAAAGTTGCTTTTAGGAGCAACTCCCACCCCAGGCTCCACCCGAACTCCGTTGAGGTCACACTGAGAGGCTTCAGGTGAAGCGAAGACAGGAGGATTTTTTCCTTGGCTTTCTAAAGCAGCCTTCCTCCCACCCACCTGAGCAGTTCAGCCTGAGGCCTGGGCGGGTAAGTTCCCGAGAGCACAATATGATCTCTGGGAAGCTGAGCCCTTAACCCTCTGCTGCAGGGACAGAATCCCTTGCAAAAGTACACAGGCCGTAGGGTCTGCGCTGGTCCAGGCTGGAGTGCATCACACAGTTTTGCCCAGGGCCTAGGGAGTTCGAAAATGAGCTTCATTTACATAAGCCCAGTGGCCTGGAAGGGTACCCTCCTACCACAAGCAGGTGACCCTTCATTTCCTTTTCCCTGGAAGGAGCAAAAGGCAAACAGGAGCTGGGCTTGGTAGGAACTGGTGAAATGCTAGCCATCATCTGTTGAATACCTACTGTGTGCCAGTTACTTTGCATGCATGATCTTGTTTAACCTTTGTAGCAACCCTATGAGTAATTACTATCATCCCCATTTTATAGGTAGGGAAACTGAGGCTCAGGAAGTTAAGCAATGCTCAAAGCCACACAGCAAGTGGGGCAGCTGAAGAACGAACCCAGGTCTGCCCAGGCCTCATTCCTATGCCCCTGCCAGGCTTCCTTCAGAGTCACTGCCCAGGTTATTGTCCACACACCATCCAGGAATGGTGTTCTGAGTGTGGGGAGGGAAGTAGGTGTACACAAGTTTTGCCTGATGGCTCTGGAATCCTAACTGATGTCCCACTGACTGTTATTGTTCCCAAGTGCGTGACTGTGAGAGCCCCTGTAAGTGTGTGTGTGTTGGGGGTGGAGGGAGGGTGATCTGGATTCCAAAGAGCAGTTTCCAACACTGAAGTTATGCTGTAATGCTTCTGATTCATAAAATGAGCTCACAGTCTCACGATATCCTGAATGTTGCTTCGAATGCAAATGCAGATCCCACAAGTAAGAACTGGGAATTTCAGCACACTCCACCCAGCTCCAGCCCAGCTCCAGCCCAGCTCCGAGGAGTTTACTTAGTTCAGCCCCACACAGCCAGAGCGATCCTGCCTGTGCAGAAGCAACTCTTTCAATGGAACACGACCCCTGGCTGCATTTCCTGCAGCCTGTGGAGTGTCAGGGAAGAATGGAGCCCCCAGGCTGCTTCTGTACTAATTCGAGCACACACAGGAAGGGTGCCAATTGGCCTGGCCAAAGGAAATGCCCAAGTTAGCAGATTCCCAGGCAGGAGGCTCCAACACTCTTTCACCCTGAGGTCCCATTGGGGTCAGGATTACTGGGACATATTCTCCAGAAGGCCAGCCATAGGGCAGTGCCAGGAGACTGGGTTCACCAGCATCAGACTCACACATGGACCAACCCTTTTGAAAACAATGGCACAGTATGAATCCCGCAGCAGGACTCACTGGGCCCACCACATGCTAAGTCCACGTTTTCTGGATGGAGATCTTTCATTCATTTTGTTCAGCTAACATATGCTAAACACCTACTAGATGCCGGACACTGTGGGAACAATATAGAGCATATGCTAGAGCAGAGCTATGATAATACTGAAATGTGCTTTCAACATTTGGTGCATATGTACTAACTTGCAAAATCCTCACCTCAACTCTTTGAAGGTATAGAAACTCTAGCTCCCAGTTTATGATTTGACCACCACATTACAGTATGTGCACAAATAACTATATAAGGTGGAAATGAGTATTCAGAAGAAGGCTGAGGCTTCTCCAAAGAAGTGACATTTGAAACAGGATTAGAAGGATTCGCCGCAATCTCCCAGCTATTTGTGGCCATGCCCATTCCACCAGGAGCAAGGTTTCCTTCTGGGAGACCCAACTGCAGGAGAGGGGCTGTCAATGCCAAAGATTCCTGGACTGGACCCACTCCTCTTCCAGGACACTCTGCTCCATGCGCACCCCCCTGCCAATCCTTCTCCCACTTAGGGGCCCAGAGGCCTTGTCTCCACTGGGCATCCCTTCCGAGTTCTGCCGCCACAGGAGGCCTTCAGCTGAAATCTGTAACTGCATATTGCCTTTTTGTTTCTCCATTTATTAAAAGCAGCAGCCCACAGGGCTAAACACTCAAGCTATTTTTAAATTCCACATTTAAAAGTTGAACTCTCATCCCCATGGGCACTCCAGGGCACTCTTTCCTAGGGTGGGGTGAGGGGCTGACAGAGCCAGGAGGAGTGTGGGTTCTTCCCGATGCTTTGAGAGACCACACTGGCAGTGGTCAGGTCGTCCCAGAGCAAGCTGCATGGTTGGGGGGCGGGGGAGGAACCCTCCAGGTTCTTCACCCCGCTGGCCTCTGGGAGCTACTCAGACCAGAGTAACCTGCCAGAGGCCAATCCAATTAGAGTGGAGACTGGGCCAGAGCCATACAATGAGATGGTTTATCACAGTAACTGAGTGTTTACACCCCTATTATTCACTGTCCAGAGCCGTAGGAAAAGGAGGATCCACAAATTCCCAACCAGCAACGGTTTCTCCTTTCCCCTTCATCCTGAAGCCATCTAACAGCCTGTGAAAAGGGTGCATTTCTCTGATGTTAAAGCGGCACATGCACACCATCCCTAGGAGGTTCTGGAGCAAGACAAGTGGTTTCCTTCCCTTAGCCGGGGCCCCACAAGGGAGACGAGGCTTCTCCTCAGAGCTGCGTTTCTTTCACTTGCATCAGGCCTCCAGTCTCAATCCTGAAGCTGCAGGGCCAAGGAGAGGCCAGACCTCCAGACTGCCACCAGGCCAGGCTCCCCTGGTTGGAGCAGGCCAGACCTTCCCTCCATCCAGCCACAGCTGCCAACAGGGATCCCCTGAACACACGTGCCTAGGCGGCCTCCAGACTCACCCAAGGCCAGCCAGGTCTCCCCCATCCCACCGTCCCCTGAGCGAGGCTGCACAGGCTGGCACACAGGTCCCAGGTGGGGCCGTGGAAGCAGGAAGTAGCCACTAAAGTTGTGACCGACAAAGTTTTAAATGGGGGAGAGTAACTTCCCCTTTCATCCTTGCAGCAGCTCACTCTGGAGGCTGGGCTGCAATACCCAGGGGCTCCCACTTCAGAGTGGCAGGTATCTCTTCTAGGTCCGCCTTCCTGAGGCTTCCTTGGGGCTGAGGCTTGAAAGCGTCAGGCCCTTATCCAGAAGCCTGGTGGGGGCCCTAGAGGTGCAACCTGGTGCACACGCTCCTGCATGTGTGAGTTGTAAGCGGGGTATGACTACCGCCACCAAGCCGGCCTTACGCAGGCTCCAGAAAAAAAACCCGGGCTCCCGAGTTCCGCACAGGCACCACCAAACGCAGCACAAGGTGAGGCGGCGGGAGAACTCCGCAGGCCGCGGCTGCACGGGGCGTGAGGGGTTGGGCGAAGGATGACAGGTCTGAGGTGCGCGGGGTGAGGCCGGTCCGCCCGCCCTAAACGCTCCAGCTTAGGCCTCAGCTGCACTGGCCCCGGTTCCCTGCCACCCCTGCAACTCTGTCCCCCAAACTCCGGGCGCGCGTGCAGTTTCCACGTCCGCTCTCGGGTGCACACGGGAAAGGGAAAGGGCTCCCGCACCAAGTTCCCGCAGCTCGCGAGACCCTCCTGTACCTCCCGGACCCAGGCTCAGTCACGCAAGCCGGTCCCAGCGGACACCACGTTTCGCTCAGGCGGAGGAGGAGCCGCCGCTACCGCCGCGGGCCGGGTGGCTTGGGAGGGTTTTCCTGCCGGGGCCGCGCCTGGGTGGGCGGGGGCCGCGCGCGAGCTGCGTAGCTGCACAAACACGGCGGGTTGGCTCTGCACAGGCACTTACGGGCGGGGGGTGCGGGCCGCCGAGGGGGCGGGCGGCAGGGCGGCAAACGCACGTACACAAGCGCCCCCCCCACGGCCGCTCGGGCAGCAGAAGTTGCCACGCCGCGCCCCCCGTGGCTCCGCGCCCCCGCTCCGGGCCGCGCCTGCAGAGCTGCAGCCCGCGCCCCCAGCCGCCACTGCTTGCGCGCAGCCCGGGGTCCCTTGGCCGCCGCAGCCAGGCCGGGCTCTGCGCCGAGCCGCGTGCAGGCCTCGGCCGCCGGCCCAACAGCCCCACTTACCCTGCTCCTACCCGAGCTCCGGCATCGGCTGTCCCCTTTCCGCCGCGGGCCACCGCCTTCGGTCGCCTCCCAGGCTCCAGCCGCCTGCACGCACTCCCGATTTTAAAAACAAACAGGCGCCGCCGCCTCCCCGCGACGCTCGCAGAATTTCCGCCAGCTCGCGCCTCCCGAGGCCGGGAAGTTTGCTGGCAGGGCCCGGGCGGGACGCGCGGGCTGTCACCCCTCGCTCCCGGCACAGGAGCCTCGGCGCACCCCGCGCCCGTGGTGTCCGCCTCGCGATCGCTCTCCCTCCCTCCGTGTCACCCCCCAGTCCTCCGATGCAGTGTCAGGATTGCACTGCTCTGACTCATCGGTTGAGCTCACAGCTTGAAAAAAAAAGAGAGAGAGAGAGAGAGGGCGAGAGGCAACAGCGAAGGAGGAGGACTCTCTGGCGTGCTACAAAGGATTGCACAACTCGGGGCTGGGAGCGCGGAGCGCCCAGCGGCGGGCCGGCGCGCGCGGCACGGCGGCGAGCAGGAACCAGCTCTACCACTTCATCAGCACAACTGTCTCGGGTCTGCCTCTCAGCCAGCAGGCCCGGCGCCGCCCACTTCCTGAGACCAAATAAGGCCGGAGAAGGCGTCTTTAAACCTCCGGCGGCTGCCCAGGCTGGGGATTTCCAGCAGACCTCACCTCCACTCCTAAGTCAGTCGCCACCCTCCCCCAGCCCAGGCCGGCGCCCCCGATGGCTTTGCTGGAACCAACAGGCCACGAGGCTCGTTCCTTTCACACCAAGGTCAGGACGAGACGGTGACGAAATGTTTGGAAACCCAGCGGGCCTGCCAGGAAAGTATGTGTGTGATGTTGGGGAGGACACAAGTCGCTTTCTTCCACAAAGAAAACTCTCGTTTTGGATACGGTAAAGCATGCTTAATCCTCTCCAAGGCACTTCATTAACAGTCTCCCCAAGCTTCACTGTTTGGCTTATCAGCATCCTAGTGGTGTTAAGGTTATTGAGAAACTGCTCCCAGCCCCTATCAAAGACCCATGTCTTGATTACTTAGGTGTGAAAAGCTCCTTGGTTTAATTCTAGCAGCTGAGGCCCAAGTTAGGCAGCTTTTGACTGCATGCCTATATTTCGCCTACCTTCCCTACCATCCCCTGATGCCTCCTTAACTGGCGGGAAGATGGGAAACCTTTCTGCTACTCAGAAGGTTCTTGCTGGCCCCCACATACCATGAGGCTCCAGGGCCAGGAGAAAGTCCTGGGGAAGGAGCCCTTTTTTCCTAGTTCCTTTCATTTGTTTTTGTTTTTCCTTTTCCCCAAGGAGATGGGTCAGAAGGAGATTCTTCTTTGAAGGAAAAACCACTGAAGAATACACTGTCCTGGCAGCTGGTTTTCCCCTGTGGCCAGTCCTGAGAAGCAGGTGCATCCCTTGCTTTCTCAGGGGGAAGGGGAGGGGCAGCAGAATGTGATTCTCACGGTCCCTCTGAACCTGCAGGGCAAGGACGTTCCCCACCGTGCCCCTCCCCCTGCCCCCAGTGGATGACAGAGATGACACTGGTACCTTCTGCCTAGAAACCTTCAGAACCCCACACTTGCTTCTAAGGGGCATGACCTTCCTGTCCTCTTCCATCCCTTCACTGGCGGGAGCACCTGTGTGCATCTGGAGCTCACACCTTACCCAGGAGGAAAAGGGCTTATCTGCACCATGGTATGACAGAAGCGTCACAGTAATGACAACTTAGTCTCATCTGCAAAATAAAGATAATTATGCCAGAGGACTGGACCGGATGACCTTTTAAAATTCCTTCCAGTTTAAAATCCACGATTCTGTGATTGTAAAAAGTGAATGGAGGAGCCAGGGAAACGACCTCCAACAAAGAAAAGCCCAGGCTCTCGGATTTAGCATCTGCTCTGACAGTATTGTTCCTGACAATTCTCAAAGGATGTCCCCACACACAGCCTACTGAACAAGCCTGTGTGTGAGAGAGTTTCATCCCGCTCATTTTATGGATGCAAACATTGAGGTTCAGAAAGGTTGAGTGACTTGCACAAGACCACAAGGCAAGCCAGTAGTCTGTCATCTCTCTGTTCCTCTTCCCATCTCCCCTAGAGGAAGGCAATGAGCAATTGAGGGACTGGGACGCTCAGGCATGCTGGCCCCCAAGTAGAGGCTGGACTCTCAGGACTCCTGGCAGAGGTTCTGTGTAAAACCTTTTTGTTTTTTCCATTTGTCTGACTTTTCTCCTTCCCACTGACACCTCATCCAAGTGAGGGAAGCAAAAGCAAAGCCACCTGGTCTGCATTGCTCACTCCTCTGCAAACCTGCAGCCATCCCGACCTCCCCCTTGGGCCTGGCCCCCAGAGCTGGCCTCGAGCCAGTCCAGAGCAAGTCCCCCGATAGCCAGTGTAGACAGTGTAGATAGCCAGTGTAGATAGCCAGTGTAGACAAGCCCAGGGATGTTCCCCACCAAGCAGAACCCTGGCTGGGGAGCACATTTCTAGAAGAGCCTGCCACCATGAAGCCAGAGCCTAGCCTCCAGGGAACAAGTGGGAGCTGCTCCAAAGGGCACTCCTCAGCCTTGTCCCGCCAGGACTCCCTCTCTGTCCCACGCCGGGATGCTGGGCCAGGCCCAGGAAGCAGCGCAGGGAGCAGAGGTAGGTGGCAGGATGCATGAGAAACAGAAGTCATTGACCTGGAACAGCCCTGCTCATCTTGGAGCAGCTCATGCTCACAAAGGAAGAGAGGGAGGAGAAACGGCATGTGCGTGTGTAGGGGAGGAGGGCCCAAGACTGTCCCAGATGGTCCCTGCCTGGCAGGAGAAGTCTCCCTCCCAAAGGCAGGCAGCTGAGGATGTATAAAGAAAGCTGCAGCTCTTCCAGGAAAGCCCTGGAGGTCAGTTTTGCTGCAGATATGACAGTGCAGAATCACTGACATGTGAAGTGAAAGTTTTGATTTTAGAAGCTCCAGCCCTTCCTACAGAGGCAGCTAAGAAGGGTGCCTTTTGGGTAAGGAAAAAAAAAAGGTGTTCCAGGGACCTTACCCATACAGCAGACTTTTCTCCACCAGCAAGCTTCTTTACAAACTGCAGAAAAGAGAGAGGTACAGAGCCCCAGTTCCCAGGGAGTGCGTCTGCTGAGAAACACTCCAGGAAGCAAAGCACCCTAGACAGGATTTCAAACTCTGGGTCCCAGTGACCGTAGAATATGGCATTAGAGAGGCTTCCTAGAATGGCATCAGCTCTCTGGACTCCACTCAGAGTGATCCCTCACTGCCCTGAGTGGTCATCGTCAGCATCCACTTCTGGGACTACTTGAGACCATTAAGAAGCTTCCAAGGGTGAATTCTGTGCTATGTGAATTATATCCCAATAAAGCTGTTATTAAGAGAAAAAAAACCAAAGCTTCCAAGGAAGCCAGGTTCTCACCACCCATCCACTGCCTCTTTCTGCTTTCATCATTCACGATTTAAAAGAGGAGTTTTCGGGCTTCCCTGGTGGCGCAGTGGTTGAGAGTCTGCCTGCCGATGCAGGGGACACGGGTTTGTGCCCTGGTCCGGGAAGATCCCACATGCCGCAGAGCGGCTGGGCCCGTGAGCCATGGCCGCTGAGCCTGCGTGTCCGGAGCCTGTGCTCCGCAATGGGAGAGGCCACAACAGTGTGCAGCCCGCGTACCGCAAAAAAAAAAAAAAGAGGAGTTTTCTTCACCCCAAACCCCATGCCTGCTTCCCTGTCCTTTTTCCATTGTCCTTTCTCTGTCAGGACTTTGCATCAAGGCCAGCACACATGGTGTGTTTAAGTGAATAACCAACCTTTACAGGAATGTGGGGAATAGGGGGTACAAATACCTTTGAGGAAATCCCAAGTCCACAATGCTGGGTTCCTTATGTCCCTTATGTTCCTTGTGTCCCTGTTGTCATTTCCCTTTTCAGAATAAAGGTACTACCTCTAGGACCTAATTACCTACAGTTAAAACAGAAGGAAGACAAAGTTGTAGAAAGAGCAGGGAACCAGGACTGAGTTTGGGTCCTGCCTAACTAAAGCCAACCCACTGTGTGATCTTAGGAAAGTTGACACTTACCTTCTCCAAGTCTTGCATTTTGGCTCCCTAGGAGATGTACTGTAAGTATTTGCTACACAAACAATAAAAGAATGCCTACTTTCTCGGGACTTTGGAGAATCACAAGGACAAGAAAACTGCTTTATCATGCTATGTACCTATACGAGGTGACAATTTTTTTTTTTTTTTTACTGTTTTACCCTATATCCCCTTCTCCCAAAACTAGCTTTTCCCTTTCAAAAACCTAGTCCAGTCAAGATTCTTTTTCCTCTGAAAGGACCCCAGGTCCACCCCCATCAGCCTCAGGGTGACCCTATGCTGGGCTCTTCCCAGAGAGACTCTTTCCAACACTGACTCAATGTCCCATCCAGGTGTCTCTCCAAGGCTTCTGCCCAGTCCCTGCTCTTTGTGTCCTTCCCTCCAAGCTTTTCCACTGTGCGCCCTCCCAGCCCGAACAGGGACGCTCCTTTGATGCCTGTGCCTTCTCTTCACCCCTTTTTTGCCACGTCCTTTCTGAGGGAGCAGGGAGCTCAAAACCCCAGCTGTGAAGTTAAGCCACCGTGTGCTGAGAAGTCCCTGCACTGTCTTCTCTTTTACCCATGAAAACCCAGGGGGCCCTCCGCCTGAGTTCACAGTTACCTCACCTGTTCCGGGGCAGGGCCGTGCCTGCCGCAGCAGCCTACAGCTGTCCTCATCCCGTTGCCCTCCTACCCCCGCCTCCACCTCCCTCTCTCGCAGGCCTGGGCCAGGTTCTGAGTGCCTTTGTCAAGCCTAAGAGGGAACTTCTGCAGATGTCCCCAGTTGCTGCTGTCACTCTAGGAGAGACGTCTGGCTGGGGATAGGGAGAAGGACAAAACAGGTGTGGCCACCACGGAGGGTGGGCCGGCAGGGCCACGGGGAGAGAAACACCCTTTCTTCACAGAACCAGAGCTGCCAGCTTCCCGAAGGCCTCGTTTCAGCACAGTCCCATGTCCCCTGCAGAACCCCAGGACAGACTCCTTCACGATCTGATTTCTGGAGCTCAGCCTCCCTACCTTGTGTTTGTGGGCCAGGAGGAACGGGCACTCTGAGATCCAGGGTGTGCACTGGGCATGCTTTAAGGCATTATTTTTAAATGAAAACAAATACAAATGATGCGCCTTGGACTAGAAGCCAAAATTCATATTCATGGGAATGTCCAGGTTAAGAGCACAGGCTGAGACCTGAGTCCAATTCTTGGCTCACACTATCTTGATGATGTTGAGCAAGTTTCTTAACCACTTGGTTTTCTCATGTGCAAGAAGGGGATGATAAGAGCTTAAAACAGTGCCTGGCGTACGTTAAGTCTTCCTAAGTATTGACTCCCATTTTTTCTCATCTCCTAACTGATCTAGTCTTGCACACCTATCACCCACACTGCCATCAGAGTGATCACATCCCTTTTCAATACCTCCCATCATCTACTGCAAAAAGTTGAGACTGTTAGCCAGACTGTTAGGCACTTGCAGTTCTGGAATGATCTGGCTCTGCCTTACTTCCCAGCCCCAGGCCTACATAGCTTAACAACCTGAAGTTCCCCGAGATGCCTTCTTTCTCACACGTGCTCCTCCTCCCCCCACTTTCATCCACAGGTAAACCTGCCATACCCTGGTCCTGACTTAAGCTTAATGGCAGCTCTTCCAGGAAGCCTTCCTTGACTCCTCCAAGCAGAGCACGGCCACTGCAGTGTACACTGCTGGAGCCCTTCCAGAGCCCCTTAACCAGGTTGGTGCACTGTGAGTGCAGCTGCTGCTAGTATTGACTCCCAGCTACTGTGAGTGTTGACTGCTAAGGGCTCACAGCTGCCCCTGTGAGGGGGCTCAAAGGGAGCCTTTGCTAGGAGAGAGCACTGCAGCCAATGATTGACAAGGGGGGTGGGTGGAGGGTGGGTGGGTGGAGAGGGGTGGGTCCAAAAGAAAGGTGGGATCAAATCTGTGGTGATGCAGTTCCTATTACAGGGCTCCCTGTGGTATCTGGCTGAAGCTAGCTCCAGCTGCAACACATCCCTCCTTGCTTAGCTTCTTCCCCAGCCCAAATCTGCTTCCCTCACTTCCTACCTCCTGGGAGAACTTAAATCAATCCCAGGCACCCCGAACTGTCTTGGTCTCTGTCCCTAAGGATGAGACCAGCCACTCTCTCTCCTAACTCCCATGGCACGGTCTGTTTATCTTGACTCCATCCCCTACACCTTGCTCTACAGCTGCTTCCTGCACCATCTCCCTACTAGGTTCAGAGCTTCTGAAGGGCACAGCCTAGATCTTAGTCACCTTGTATCCCTGGTGCCTACGTAGTGCCTGCACATGCTGGGTGCTTAGTAAGTGCTTGTTGATAAATGCACAAATAACATTTGTGGAGTTCTGAGGTAGGCAATAAAATGTAAGTATTATTATCACTACTTTTATTACTAGTCTGTTTCCTCCATTCTAAGATGCACATTTTAATATCTCTGAAGTGAGGATGCATCTTACAACTGATAGCACATCAAGGTTTAATTAGCAGCATTTTCTTTTTCATAGTTGTAAATAAAATAATGGTCATTTTATAATCATTGGCTTCTTAGGTTCAGTGGTGTATGGTATTATTATTATTTTTGGCCATGCCACACAGCTTGCGGGATCTTAGTTCCTCGACCAGGGATCGAACCAAGGCTCCGGCGGTGAAAGCACCGGGTCCTAACCACTGGACCGCCAGAGAATTCCCTGTATGGTATTACTACTACTACTACTACTACTGAGACTGGATCTCCTGGGTTCTGGGGACTGCAAGGCAAAGTCCACAGAGCTAAGTCCCCATTACCTGAGCTCAGTAGCTGTCAGGCAAGCTCTCAAAGTGACCTGCATTTGCCCAGGGACCAGAAGGACCCCTGTGTCCAAACACCTCTGGAAATTCCCATGAAAGCAGGCCAATGTGATGTGGAACAAGCTCTGGACTGGGAGTCAGGAAAGTGACGTTCTAAGCCTAGTTCTTCCTCTGATTTTCTGGATGACCCCAGGCGGGACATTTACATGAGCACCTACTAAATGCTTGACATGATGCGAGCCCAATGGGTCCACCCAGTGCCCTGAGAGGAAGCCATTATCCTCATTTTATAGATAAGGAAGCTGAGGTTCAGAAAGGTTAAACAGCTCTTCCAAGGTCAGACAGATGGTATTTGACCTCTGGGCTCTCTGAGTCCTTCTCTCGGCTATATGAGGATACCTCCCTGGACCTGTATTTTCCCAGAAAAAACGTCAAATAATGAGGCGTCACAGATTGGAGGCTCACAGGCCATTCTCATTCCCAGATACACTGTATTTGACCCATCTCATGTATTTTATTTTAATTGAATTAAATTGATTTTCACCATTTATTTAAATCAGGAGGTTTAAGCTAAAAATCGGGATTTCTGGTTTGTCATGAAAAAAGTTGGAACACTGGCCACATTGGGCCCTCCTTCTCGCAGGTGGAGCTAAGTAGCAGCACAAGGGGAGTGGCTTCAGGAGGGGAATGGCACTGTGATGGCGCGCACACATTCCAACTTTCCACAGATTCCACCCCTTTCTAGGCCGTGGGTCACTATTGTTTCTCATCTCATCTGTGCTGTTTTCTTGCACCCAGCCAGCCCCTGTTATTGAGATCGCCCCTGTTCCCCACAGGTCTTTGAGTGGGTGACCCTTAGACCAGATGAACTCCTGTGCCATCTCCAGCCCTCACAGCCTGTGGCTCCTCCCAGAATCTCCCAGCTCGGCCTCCCTCCAAGGAGATCACTTCATGAACCTATTTCAGAACCACTCAGGCAAGCCCCTGCCTGGCACCTTTGCCTCCATCACGGGGGCCCCACTGTTGGTCCCTCCCAGCCCCAGCCAGCCCCACCGAGAGCATCCGTCCCAGCCAGTTCGGAGGGCTGTAGGCGATGGAGGGAATGGCGGAGGTGGTGAACCAGGCAGGTGTGGAGAGGTGCTAGCGCAGCTCAAGGGGCGGGGCCCCAGCCAGGGAGGGAGGGAGGAAGGCAGGACTTTGCACTTCCCAACAGGAAAGTGGTTCAAGGAGATACGTGTATGTGGGGAGGCTCCGCAGTCACAGAAGATGAGCACCGTTTGACACATAAGGAAGGACAAGCAGTAACTCATCAGGCGGAAAAATGTACAGTCTCAGCAGCAATTTAAAATATGCAGATTAGAACACCATTAAGGGCCCATTATGGCCAGAGTCAACGTGACAATAAGTAAATAAATTAAACAAGAAAACTGTTGGCAGGGTCATCAGGAAACAGCTGCACATACATTGCTGTACCACTATAAACTGTTCAAATCTTTCTAGAATGTGATTTGCATTGTGTTGCAAGAGTTTAAGACTCCATCAGGTAATTACGATCAGGGAACCAGATCCCACGAAAACAACTTAAAATAGCACCACCGGGCTTCCCTGGTGGCACAGTGGTCGAGAGTCTGCCTGCCAATGCAGGGGACGCGGGTTCGAGCCCTGGTCTGGGAAGATCCCACATGCCGCGGAGCAACTGGGCCCATGAGCCATAGCTACTGGGCCTGCACGTCTGGAGCCTGTGCTCCGCAACAAGAGAGGCCTTGACAGTGAGAGGCCCGCGCAGTGCAATGAAAAGTGGCCCCCGCTCGCCGCAACTAGAGAAAGCCCTCGCACAGAAATGAAGACCCAACACAGCCAAATAAAAAAATAAATAAATTTATAAAATAAAATAAAATATCGCCACCAAGGAGTTTTTATAAACGATGCTCATAGCACCTATATATAGACACCCCCCCAAATGGAACTCCATTCAGATTACAGAATGGTATGTTAACAGAATGAAATAGGAAAGGACTGACATATGGAAACAATCTGATGAAACCATTTGATGAATTCATGTTAAGGGACAAAATCGGTACAAAAAATAGTAGAGGTGGACTTATCAATGTTAAAACTTCCATAGGAACATTAGCAGCAATCAGGAGAGAATTCTGAACAATGCAAATTGCTAAGGTGTAATGTTTATTATGTTAAGTTGATCAAGATGGTTTAAATAATGATGAGGATGATGATGATACTGACGATGTAAAGGCCTTTGAACAGGATTTCCTCATAATAAAAACACCCCAGCCCTGGTCCCGGGGGCAGGTAGGCTCAGGGCCCTGGCTTGATGAGGAAGGAAGAAGGAATGTAAACTGGGAGAGGAGGGGTTATGACTGTAGGTAGGGGGAGGGCCCCAGAGCTTCCCTTGTCAGAAGGGCTCTGAAAGACACCTCCACCAAAGAAACAAAGTTACACAAATAAACCCACACCATTTAACCTCCAAAGTCCCGGGTGCTAACTCTTACTGCTGCATTTGCGCTCTCAATTTTACTAATACCTTATTTCAGCAACTTCGTAGGTGACACTAGGGCTCTTTGTGGGCTAGCCTAGGAACTCAACTACCATTTATAGCATTGTTTCTATGGAAATGTGTTTCAAGCTTCAAGACACTGAGCTGCTGACAACCCTGGGGCATGCACGTGGTCTATAAATTAGGGAACTGAGACGAGCAGTTATTGCTGGGTCCTGGGCTCAGGAAGACAGCATGTTACTTAGATTCTGTGTCAGTTAATACACCACCAGCAATGATCCCGTTGGAGCTGGCTGGTGGTCACTGTAGAGGGTGGGGATGGGACCACGGCATCTAGGAATGAACACGATATTCTAGGAAAGCACATGGATATTCCCCACCCCTGCCTCCAAACCCACGCACAAGCCTGCGTGTCATGGAAGACATGAAACCAGCCTGAGTACCCTTCATGAGTATCCAAGCAAGCCCTGTGCCCAACACGCTCTCCAGTTTCTCTCTGACTCTGGCAAACCGCCAGCCACAAGGCCCTATTTCAGTCTGATCCTGGAACAACAAACTCCAAATCTTTGACAGTTCTGGAATTTGGCTTTAGCGGATATGTGCTTGCGATAACCCATCTCTCCACACGTTCTGTTGCGGTGGCTTCTGTGTTAGCAGGCTCCAACCTGCCCGCTCGAGGTCTGCCCAGGGCTTTCCAGCTCCACCCACTTCGGGACGCCAAGCAACACAAGGAGTCTGCATTTCCTGCCTTGGACTGTGCTAGTCACAGGGAAAGAATGATCGTGGGCCCTGCAACAGATACTCCACGTGACATGAAAGTTCCCCACCAAGAAGAAAAGGCTACACACAGGAAGGCAACCCAAAGGGGGAGTGATGGGTGAGAAGGCCGTGCACTAGGTGTCCCAATGTTCTGTGATGCCAGAGATACAAGGTGGTCAGAAGGCGGTCAGAAGACAGTCAGCTGCTCAGCCACAGGCCACACCTGCAGCTGCAAGTCCCAGCACAGCTCATGGCAAGATGAGAGGGGTCAGAGGGCCCTGCAGGCCAAGCCAGAGGTAGGCTGGATGAATGTGGGGGGTTTCATGAGCCTGGCTAAAGGGCAACTCTAAGTTTCAATACTATAATGAATCTGTGCAACACTGTGCAGCAGGTCATTTTGCAAAGCACACCCTCCCCGCTGCCTGTGTGAACTACAGAAGAGAGAATCTGCCTCCCCCTGCGGCTGGGCCAGCAGGACCCGGCAGCCTCGAGGTGAGTGGGCGGCTTAAAGCCAGAGCCTCAGGGCCACATGTACTCACTGGGCTGGTTCCCTAGAAACCCAGGTGCAAACAATCATCTGGGGCTCTGAGGCCACTTGAGGGTCGCCTGCATCAGGCCGAGTCCACTGGGAGCCCCGAAGTTATGTAGTTAGCCAACCTATGAAGCCAGGCTCGGCCAATCTGAACTCTCCAGCCCCTGCAGTGCAGGGGGCTGATAAGACACAGCGGTTCCTTCTTTCAGGTGGTAACAGATGGGAGGCTTGGAGTTCCTCCCCCTGGCCTCCTTCCCACCCAGATCCAAAGATGTTGATAAGTTAAGGTCTTTTTTTTTTTAAGTATATAATATATAAGTATATACATGTATTTATTATATAAGTATAGTATATATTAGAGTAAACTAATATATAATAGAAATGTTATAAAGGTATAATATATTCAACTATATTAATATATATTATATAATATATATTAAAGTATTATATAAAAGTATATATATGTAAAGCAATTTCAAACACACAAATACTCCACTCATAACCACTTCACCTAAATCTTGTATTTACCTTATGCCAGTTTATACCATAGCCAATGTAATCAGTTTTTATGCACTCGTCAAGTGTATGTGCAATCTGCCTGTTAAAACAGAAGCCACTTTTTCACCAAAATTCTTCGGCACTTTCGCATGAATTAATATCATCTTCATATTAATTTAACAGTGGCACAATATTCCACTGAGTCTAGGTATCACAAATTATATAGCCATGTGGAACACTCAGGCTGTTTACAGTTTTTTGCTATTTTAAACAACGTTGCTATAAATACCTTTGTGCGTATAGCTCTTTTCCTTTCTAGAATTATTTCCTTAGAATAAATTCCCAAGAGTAATACTAGTACGTAAAAGGAAATTAACATTTTTTATAGCTTCAAGTTTTACATTTAAAAAATATATTGTTCTGTGTGAGCTACCTGGACTATCTTTTTCAAAAGTAGTTTTCCTGACACCTCCCAATCCTACCAAGCAAGGTAGGATGGCTTGGAGGCAGCTCCATTGATTTGCTGGGGAGGGATGAGGAAGGAGGACAGAGATGTGAGTAGGAAGGTGGAGGACTGAGTTGGACAGGAGGAGGGAGCAGGCGCCCTGGAGGCAGAAACAAAGGCAGATCCCAAAACAGATCCCTCCCAAAACGGGCCAACACCTCCCTAGGACATCAAACCCACCCCACCACTCAAGTTTCCTCTGAGTTGATCTTCCAAGGGCCAAGAACAAAGACACACTTCGATGGGTTCCTAAAAGAGATCTTAGAAATACGATGTGCTTCCTGGTCTGGAAACATATTTTGCAAACAACAGAGGCCATGCACTCACAGTGGTCAAGTAGGCCCATGCATGTGTGGGTTCAACTTTGAGAAAGAAAATCTCTTAAGAAAGAAAGTCCACCTCATCAGAAATGGTGGGAAATATGCTCCTCCACGGCTCTCTCTAGGTGGCATGCAGACCCCGGGTAACTATTCCACACCAGGAGGGTTCTTGTGAGGTAACACAGGTCCCACTGTGAGGCACCATAAAGACACCGCCTGCCAGGCTCCGTTCACAGGCTTGGGGAATTTCTGAGCAGGAAAGAACCACATGTGGTGTAAGTGTCTCATTTTATAGACAAACTGAGACCCCAAGTGCCTGCTTTGGGGCTCCTGCTGCATCCTGCAGTCATTGTCAGGTGGGTGCCCCTCTTCCTCCAACAGAAAGAGCCCCAGCCTGTCCTGACGGTCACTCGGCTGACCAGGGCTTTCCATTTTAGAGCCTCATGCCTCCTCTCATGCTGTGCTGACTCGTTCTCCCTAGTTCCTTCTCTGTGCAAAGCCAGCAGACAATGCCAGGCATGGACACTAAGGGGTCCTCCAAGGGCAGCTGGTGTTTAGCCCTCTTCAGGGGTTGGGCTGATGGGGAGGAAAGTCTCTGCCACCTTTAAACCAGCTCCTCACCATAGATGCCTCCTCAGGGTGAGGGGGACCCAGGTGCTGGCTTTGTGGCCCTAAATCCCCTTCCCACCCTCACCAGGGTCTCCCTCAGGTTCAGAGAAACAGCAAAGCCACCAAGGCAGCAGCTCCACCAGCAGGTGCAAAGGGAGGCTGTCAGCTCACCAATCACACGTGTCCCCTGACCGAGGCCAGGTCCTGGGCCTGCCCCTACGCCCTCACATCCCCTCAGGCCACCCTTCCGGTCCCATCACGGGACACCTACTGTGTGCCAGGCACAGTGCTAGGCCAGGGAGGAGGCAGGCACACCTGCAGCTGATGCCAGCATCCTCCTGTGGGGAAGCTCGATTGCAGAAACGCTAAGGTGGCAGCTCAGGAAGGCAGCAAGGAAGCAGGTGACTTCTGACCGGTTCTGTGGGCTTCTGCCAGGAAAAGGGCAGGGAGGACGGCTCCAGGTAGGGGGAACAACAATGCACAAGGCACAGAGGCCTGGAGGAGCGCGGAGGAGCGGAGAGAACATAGAGGGCGGCGCTAGGGAAGGGGGAGAGGCAGGAGAGGAGGTGGAGAGGTGGGCTGGGGCTCTCAGGGCCTTGGGGGCCTTTCTGAGGAATGTGAGGTTCCTCCTGCAGGACTTGGGCAGCCCTCAAAGGTTTTTAAGAGGGGTGACGTGATCAAAGCTGTGTTTTAGTAAAAACAGCTCAGATCCTTCCAAGACATCTTTTCCGCTTCCGTGTTGTTCTCAACACGATTCTATGTCATCTGGACAAAAATGGGCAAATAGTGCAAACTGTGCCAGAGCCAGCACTGGCTAGGAACACTCCTGCTCCGTCCTTCCCCGGGTCACCCTGACCCCACATTGGTGAGCAGGCCTCAGCCTCAGGAATCACCTCCAGTCCGGGGTGCAAGAACCCAGCCCTTGACACACTCAGCTTCGTGGAGGCAGCAGCTCCCCACTAACAGGCACCAGTGGAAAAGACCCTTGAAATGCTGGTAGCCACCACAGCCATGAGGCCAGAAGTTCAAAACTGCATTTTTCTCTTTAAAGCAAATTAATTCCTTCGTCTAAGGTTATTGGAACTGAATGGCCAAGATTTCAGTCAAGGTGCCCTGATGTCAAAGAGCTATAACCAGAGGATCTGAGGGCAAGAAGGGAGCTAGTGCTCACCGAACAAACACCCTCTTGTTTGGATGAGGAAACTGGGCAGGGATGCGACTGGCAATGCTGACAGCCCCAGGCAGATGAAGCCCTACCTCCTTTAGCTCTCTCTCAGGCAGGATATTGGATAGGACATCTCCACCAGGTTGACATCTTTAGAATGTGAGAAGAACCTACTCCTGTCACTTTGGACAACTTTGGCACCAAGCCTGAAGACAAACCCCAGTCAAAAGCAAGGTAGCACCTCCCAAACACCTCACGGCCCTGTGGGTCTTGCCCAACCCCAGAGGAGAAACAGAATTTGTACTGTAGCTGCCTTTTAGCCAGAGAGAGCCAAGCTGTGGCCTCTGTCCTTACAAGGCAGCGCTGAAGTTTTCCAAGTGGAATCAAATGTGCAGGGAGGATCCAGATGCTAGGATGAGCTCTCTTTTCCACTGGAATCCTTCAAATTCCAGAGGAAAAATCCAACTGCTGATGAAATGCTCAGATCTCCAGAGCATATAAGAATCCTAGGACTTCCCTGGTGGCTCAATGGCTAAGAATCCTCCTGCCAATGCAAGGGACACAGGTTCGAGCCCTGGTCCAGGAAGATCCCAATGCCGTCAAGCAACTAAGCCCGTGTGCCACAACTACTGAGCCTGCACTCTAGAGGCAACAGGCCACAACTACTGAGCCCACGTGCTGCAACTACTGAAGCCCACGTGCCTAGAGCCCGTGCTCCGCAACAAGAGAAGCCACTGCAATGAGAAGCCTGCGTACCGCAACGAAGAGTAGCCCCCGCTCACCGCAACTAGAGAAAGCCCGCGCGCAGCAGCAAAGACCCAACGCAGCCATAAGTAAATAAATAAATTTATTTTTTTAAAAAAAGGAATCCTAAAGTTTAGCTGGAGGCTAAAGGATTCAGAAAGATGTCCAAAAAGATTAAGATCAAAACGTGGATATTTTCAGTGGCCTATGGGGGATGCCCCATCTCCACCTCATGTCCAGCACTGCCCAGTCATCCCAGTCTGAGGGCTAGAACGGGCTCTGGCTTCTATGGTGGACACTTGTCCACCTGGCATGCGTACCTGTCCCCAGGTTTAAGGAACCTGGCATTGTGAGTCCTTGTGGAAGGGAGAGTTCCACCTGCAACTGGGGAAGCTGTAACCTCCAGAATCTGTGAGAACATGAGCATGTGACCTAAGCTGGCCAACCAGATGCTCAGCCTGGGCTCTGCCTGTGGATTGAGTGACACAAAGAATCAGGGAGAGTTCAAAATTCATTCTGGAAGTGGTGGCAGCAGTCAGGTTAGCAGGCACCAGTGATGCCAGGCCAGTGGCATCATCACCTTGTCTTTGGTTTCAGCTACCCAACTTCCCACAGGTCCTGAATGATTTCTGAGCCTCAGTCTCCAGATTTCCAGGACATTCAGTGAGTCACCAGATATCCTTCCAGTACATTCCTTTTCTCATTAATTTAGCCAGAGTCAGCTTCTGCTGTTTGCAGACCAAAGACCTAGACTACCCCACCATGTCCTTCTACCTCTACACTGACTCCTCTGCACTGCCCCCCCACCCCCCCGAGACAACACCTAGGCTCAAGCTTCTATCTTTCCCTCCGGGAAAAGAGTCTCATCTAAATACACATCTGAGAGGACCACAGCCACCTAATAATCACAAACATGAACAAATGACGTAAATGCTGAATATAACAATTCATCCTGCCCCTGGTTCTAACCAGATGTTAGATTTGGGGCATTAATATCAGAAATTAAAAGCATTATCACTCCCTTGGACTCTTCCCTATTTCCCCATCAGTTCAGGGAAAGGTGGACTTGGAGTCAAGAAACCTGCGTTCTAGAACTTGCACATGTCACTCCAACCCTGGGGCACCTGGTGACACCTGCACCACCTATTTCTCAGGGAGGTTAAATCAAATGAGAAGTCCCCACCCATGGCAAAGACCCAGGAACCTTCTAATTCCTAAGTCAATCATTCTTTTCAGTCCTCTCTTTCTTGACGTCCCCAATGATTAACAGTTGATCAATTTCAACTCAATTTAATAAAGACTTATGGAAAACTTGCCATGTGCCATGTGCTGTACTAGGTGCACAAAACCATGGTCCCTGTTATAAAATGCAAAGCTCCCTCCTCCTTTGACATCTATGACATCATGCTCTCCTGGTTTTCTTCCTTCCTCACCATTGGTTCCTTCCTGGTCTCCGTTGCTGACTTGCCTAGTACCGTACCCCTTAAACGGTGATCCCCTTGCCTCCTACTGCATGCTCTCCATGGGTGATGCCATCAGCTCCCCTAGCTCCAACCACCTTCTGTGTTCTGGTGATTCCCAAGTGTCTGTTCCAGAGTGTCTGACAGACAGAGGGGGCTACTGGGAGGTAACTGGGTTTGTCTGGAACTTGTCTTGAAGCTGTAGCTGCACAGTAAGTCATCATTTTTACTTAAATGATGTTTATTTGGGGTAGCTTGGTTAGAGTTCGTGGAGGGGGCAATGCTGCCCATTGCCATCCCTTGTGGGAGTCTCCTGCCCCAGACCCATATGTCCAACTGCCCACTAGAACTGCTTTCTTGGATGTCCCGGAGGCACCTCCAACTCAACATGTACAAAATTAGACTCATTGTCTCTTCCCTAAAAGCTGCTCCTCCTTCTTTGTTTCAAGCAGAAACCTAAGGAAACACTTCAACTTCTCCCTTGCTCTATTCATTTGGTTGGTCCTCAAGGCCTGTCAACCCAACTCCCTCGACACCTTCCTAATCCAGCTTCTCCCTCCCCCACCGCTCTGGCTCAGACTCCTCCATCTCACCCGAGGGACCACAGTGACCTCCTGCAATGACCTCCTCACTGGTCTCTTTACTGCCCATTTTTCTCCAGCTCCAGTCAATCCTCCACATCACAGTGAGTAACCTTTTAAAAAGAAAATCTGATCCTATCTCTCTCACACACACACACACACACACACACACACACACACACACACACAAAATCAGTCCTCAGTGGCTCCCCAGTGCCCTCAGAGTAAGGTCTAAATCTCTCTGCTGACACAAATGGCTGGCCCGTGACCTGGCCCCTGTCTGTCCTTTCTGCACCCCCTCCTACACGTGCTCCATCACACCCGCTGCTTGCAGTTACTGGAGAAGACCGTGTTGTGTCACGCCTCCACTCCAGGCCCTGCCTGAGCTGCTCCCTGTGCCTAGAATGCCCTGACCCCCTTTGCCACCTGGTGGACGCCTACTCGTTTCTCAGGACTTGGCTCACACACCACTTTCTCCAGAAAGCCTCTTATTCATTAATTCCCCAGGCTTCCCTGAGCACAGGGACCATGCAAGGCACTGGGGCCGTCCTAGACCTTTCCTAACGGTCCTCTCTCCTCTGGCCTGGCAGAATCGACGGGTCCCTCCTCTGAGCCCTGCAGACCCCTGAACAGTTTCACATTGACATCCGTGGCACTAATGGCTCTTGGCTTTTGTGTGTGTCCGTCTCCCTCACAGACCATGAACACCTTGAAGGGGGAGGCATCCCCAGTACCTAGCACAGAGCTAAGCACACAGTAGGGACTCAAAAAATGCATACAGCATGAGTGAGTAAAAGAAGGAAGAATGTGGGGGAAAGCACTCTATAAACAATGATGGGCAGGGTTCCACTGCTACTGCTGTGGCCAGGTTTCTTTTTCTCCATAACTGGGAATTCAGATCCTAAATGCCAGCTGGGGAGGTCAGCACAGGCTCCTTGGAGGAAATCCTGAGCCTTTCCCCACCTCTAGTGCAAGTGGAAGTGGGGATCGGGGAGTGGATTTGGCTCCTAAGTTGTCCCAAAGCACATGCTACTGGGAGGCCACAGAGGAAGTAGACACAGACTCATGAGGTAGATTCCTTGCAGGCCCCTTACAATGGCCTGCAATAGGGAGGCTGGGGAAGGGAAGCAGGGGAAGGGGAGAGAAGGAGAGCGGATGTGGAGGGCTAGGGCCTTAGAGCAGAGAAAAGTGTCTGCTCCACATGGCACTGCCCTCGCCCAGCCCCACAGCAATGACAGGTCACCCCAAGCATAAGTCCTTCCTCTGCAATCCTGCAGTTAAAACCCACTCCATGGATCTCTCCGTTGCACCCTGCTCACCTGTTCAAAGAGCCTTTTTTGCTTAACGTCCTATGGTCATTTCCTAACGTATAAACCCTCCATCTATTCAGGGGTGAGCATGGGCTAAGAGCCCTGAGCCTGCTGCCTGCTGCCTGCGGAATATCACAGTATAAGTATCTCGGCATGCTGAGTGAGACTGTAGTATTTGAACACACACATATTTCATACTACAGAGCCCCCAAATTCAAGACACTTCATCTGCTGCTTGACCTTGGAAACTGCAACTTCTTCCAGAACTAGAGGAACAGCCTAAGATGAATTTAAGTATCAAGAGCCAGTATGTCTGCCGCCTACCTGGTGCCCTCCTAAGGGACTTTCAAGGTTAATCTTGATTATATTCTTATTTTTCACTTTACACACTGACTTTAGAACCTGACCCCCAGAAAATGCAACTCCACCAAATTCCGTTCTTAAGTGACTAATCCACCCTGAGTCTGTTTTTCCCTCTGACAACAACCTATCTCAGAAGCTGACTGTCAGCCTCCTGGAGAGAAGGGGCAAGTGGGACCCTGCTTTGCACCCCTTGTTGTGCCACATGCAGTGCTGAGAGCACTGCAGCTGTTCTGTAAATGCCCAGTGAGGACAGTCAGCCTTGCGTTAACTGGCTGCCCAAGGGGTGCTAAGTCTGTGTTCCTGGGCCTTCTAGCATCCCTCTTCTTAAAGGCCTCACTCCAACCCTGGTTTTTGGTTTTGTTTTTTGTCAAGTTTCTTCTTTTTAAATCTTTGTGTACTGCCTTAAGGAAACTAAAGAGATGGAATTGTAAACAAAATCCTTGGTTTACAAATAGGCTGGAACTGATGATTATGATGACTAAGATGATCGATGCAAGATGGTGAAAAGAAATGGAATGTGGGGTTTGTGCCTGCCTCTTCCATTCTGCAGCTGTGTGACCTTAGAGAAGTCAATTATCATCTCTGACCCTTAGTTAAAAGTGAGTTACTGTAGGTTCCCTTCCCAGATTTAAATTCTCTGAGATGCTGTTACTGCAGTTACTATAAAACAGGGGCGGGGGACTTCCCTGGTGGCACAGTGGTTAAGAATCCACCTGCCAATGCAGGGGACACGAGTTCGATCCCTGGTCCAGGAAGATCCCACATGCCGCGAAGCAACTAAGGCCGTGCACCACAACTACTGAAGCCCGCGCGCCTAGAGCCCGTGCTCCTCAACAAGAGAGGCCACTGCAGTGAGAAGCCCGCGCAACCGCAACTAGAGAAAAACCCGTGCAGCAACAAAAACCCAATGCAGCCAGAAAAATCCAATAAAAAACAAAAAGAGAGGCGGGACGATAGCAGTCCCTAAGGTCCTAAAAGTCATAGAAGGTTCTACAGTTCAAAAATTGATTATTTTGTGAAACAGCAGATTCTATTGGTTTATTAAGTGCAGTTTATGCATAATTTTTCAGTAAGTTTTCTAGGTAAATCCCAGCTTCACCCCTTTTATGTTCATCAAGAATTTTCAATTAAAAGTGAATTCAACATATTGACTGCAACATTGTATGTAATAGCAAAAGACTGGGAACAGCCCAAACGTTCTGCGGTAGTAGACTAGTTAAATAATTGATGGCATTTTCATACAGTGGAATACAATTTAGTCAATGGAAAAAATGAGGTGGCTCTACGAGCACTGATACAGAATAACTTCCAAGACACATTAAAAATGAAAAACACAGAATGCTGTGTAGAGTATGCCAGCATTTGTTTATAGATTCATACTTTCTTCTATGTGCAAAAACTACATCTGGAAGCATAGCTGAAAAATGACAAATTGTAGTTGCCTAAGACAGGGACACTGACAGAATGAAGAAATGGGGAACAATAGAGGATGGAAAATTTATTTTTTCAAAGGATTATGTTATCAAATTTATCAGTATTTTCTTATAAGTTCTGTTTTGTCTCTTTCTTAAGAAGGTCTTCCTTCCCTCAAGGTTAAAATACACACTTATTTTTCTAATTCCATTGCATTTTTATACGTATGTATATATCTGTATAGTAATCTATTGTCTATATTGAAATTATTTTTGAGACTTACTTTACACTGTATAACTTACATCTTTTGAATTTTGAACTACAGGTATGTATTACCTGTTTTTTAAAAATTGAAGTATAGTTGATTTACAGTATTTTATTAATTTCAGGTGTATAGCATACTGATTCAGTATTTTTACAGATTATACTCCATTAAGTTATTACAAGATAACAGCTATAGTTCCCTGCGCTATATAATATATCCCTGTTGCTTATCTATCTCATACATAGTGGTTTATATCTCTTAATCCCATACCCCTAACTTGTCCCCCTCACTTTTCTCTCCCCTTTGGTAGCCACTAGTTTGTTTTCTATATCTGTGAGTCTGTTTTTGTTTTGCATATACCTTCATTTGTATTATTTTTCATATTCCATATATAAGTGGTATCATACAGTATTTGTTTTTCTCTGCCAGAGTTATTTCACTGGGCATAATATTCTCTAGGTCCATCCATGTTGCTGCAAATGGCAGAATTTCATTCTTTTTTATGGCTGAGTAATATTCCATTGTATGCATATACCACATCTTTATCCATTCATTTGTTGATGGGCAATTGGGTTGTATATTACCTTTCTGAGAAGAAAACTGGGGAAAAAAGAATCTACCAGATTTTATTTTAAAAAAATCTTTTTTAAGGAATTTAGTGTATAGGGTGCATTTTATGGCATGTGAATTATATCTCAATTAAAAAAGAAAGAATCTAGCTTATATGGCAAGGTTGAGATTACTAGCATGAGAACTGGGTGGAGACAACAGAATCCTCCTAGTTAAACCTGATGCTAGGGTTTAGCAAGGATCTCCCCAAGACTCAGTTTTATGGTTTAGCCTAGTTTTATAAGTCAGTACCTATTTGGGCAAATCAAAGCTATGGTCAACCAGGAAGCATCTCTTTGCCTTCCTCACAAGTGTGTCTGACAGTTGGCCCTACCTCCTTCTATCAGTCTGGTTCCCTTTGAGGAACCCAGGTAATGGATGCTCTCCCCAAAGAGCCAGTGCTCAGGCTTAGGACATCCTGGGGCAGATCAACTAGGCCCAAATCAAGACAAGGAGGAGCCAGTGCTGAAGCTGGACAGACACTGTCTAGCAACCAGGGGGAAGAGGTGCTGGAAAAGAAGCTGAACAAGAGGTACAAAGCTAGGAGGCACCAGAGAGAGGCCAACAGGCAGAAGGAGGCAGGGCTGGGTGAATGTTCAGAATAAAGACTGGGAACCAATTGGGATATATGTATACGTATAGCTGACTCACTTCGTGATACAGCAGAAACTAAACTCCAATAAAGATGTTAATAAATAAATAACCCCCCCGCCCCCGCCAAAAAAAAAAGACTGGGAATCATGGCCCTTGGCGCTTGGCTTGGGTGTGTGCCTATGCACAGCCAACAATATCTGAAGGCCACTGCATCTGCTGCATCTTCCTCATCATCACCATCATCCCCATCATCCAACATTCACCAGGAACCCCAGGGCTGGGAATACAAAGATATATAAAACAAGGACTTCCAGTTTAGTTGAAAAGTGGTAACACTGATCCACCCAAAAGCACATTTAAGAAGCTAAAGGAAGGGTATGATCGGAGCTATGGTCCAAAGAAGAAGCTGAAAATCCTTTAGACCAAGTTTCAAGGATTCTTCATCAGGGGCCCCCAGTGGATGTTACTGGAGTTCCAGGGAGAGGCCCACAGGGTGGAACAGGGGGCATTCTTAAGGAGGGCAACATGAATAGGGCTAAAAAGGAGAGCAAGACTGAGCCAAGTAGGAGAGAGGAAAGACGAGGCGTTCCAGACTTCCGGGGAAGCATGAAAGGTAGGAATGCTTGCCACAAGCAGTGTGGACAAACACACAGAGTGGGTCACCAGGTCAGAGCAAAGGGCTAGGGCAGGAGAGCAGTGGAGGCCAGACCCCTGTGTGGGAGGCCCTGACTGCCATCCTAGAAGTTTGATCCTTCCTGTGCAGACAGTGGGGAGCCACTGAAGGTTGCTGAGCAGGAGGCTGACCCTTGCAAACAGGCATTTTAAGTGAGATCACAGAGGAGCCCTTTATCCCAGGCTTTTTCAAAGACCTGTGTGCATTTCAAGTGGCACTTGAGAGAGAAAGTCGTAAAGCACTGCCCTGTGTCATGCAGACAAAGAAAAAAAAGGTTGAAGGGTCTCACAAAGAGATGCTTCAGTGAGAATGAGAAATGAAGGGGGGCTCATTTTAAAGAAGGAAACAAATTTGCAGGACAGAACTGCCGGGCATCTGGAAAACTGCAGCACTTTCTTCAGAGTCTGGAATGCCCTCTTTTGGCTGGAGGTGTTCTGCCTCCTTTTTTGGAGGTTAGTTGTGATGTCAAGACATGGAATTGCGGTGTAGGGAGGCAGCTGGGAGGAGGTAGACGAACAGAAATACAAATACTGGGCCCGGAGAGCATAAAAGGCCTCCATACTAAGACCATCCCCTTGCAGAGGACTTTGCCATCTGCCTCTCTCAGTGGAGCCTCGGAGTTTTTGTCAAAGTTGCTGGGAGCTTCCTAACTACCCAAATAGTTTCTCCTCTTAAAACAATAAAATGATTTTTAAAAATCGGTCACATTTTGATTCAGAGCTTTTTCAATATTGTTCCTACTTGTGCACAGTGAGGCAGTAGGCAGGGCTACTCTGGGGCCATGAACTGGGCAGTAACTTTAGGCCATAAATCAGCATTTATGTAAGGTGGAAGAGGAAGTCAGGATTAAATTTCCGGTCTTAAACTGGGCTGGGTACAACTGCAGGGCAAGTTCTGTGAATACAGAGGCAAAGCTGAGCAAGCCAAGGGAAGGGCATGCATGAGTTATGCACAAAAATCAACCAGGCTGAACTGATGACATGGACGGGCAACTGCTCCAGGTGGCTCCACAATTCTGGGGGGCGGGGGGTGGGGTCTGAGTCCTTCCTTCTTTGGCCTTTGCTAGGGGTCCCTCTCCCCTGCTCTCCTGCCCACACTCCCTGGGGCCTTTGGGCACTTTTAGTCTCTGCACGGTCTACATAAACACAAAGGATTGCAAACTCAAAGCTGTCTTTCCGCTGGAGTCAGAAGGGAATGCTCCCCTCCCCGCCCCTCTAGACTAGTTCTGGGTACCAGTAGGCTCTTACTAAAGCAGCCATGGTCAGGTGATACAGCTGACCAGGACCTTGACAGTCAAGTTCACTGAAAACCCAAATGTACCCAAAACAAGGGGTTGTGCAACTCATGGGAACTCCTACTTCTGTGGTGTTTTTGCTCTAACCCTCATTCCCCTGTGGCAACTGTGTCTGAAGTCCCAGACTTTCCAGAAACGTCCTGATTTCACATGCTTTTCCTTGAGTCTCTGGAAGCACATAGGTGTCTGCCAGGGAATATGCCCTAATGTTTTGGTTTGACAAATGGTCACTGTGCCCGTGACACCCAGCTGGCATGAGGTTGCAAAACAGCATTTTCCCACCAGGTGAAACTCAGTTACTAGGCTGGGGAGAAGGCCAGGCATGGGGACGCTCTGGTGTGCCAGGCCATCGGTACCTGCTGCCGAGTCACACAGACCCCTTAGCAGGGCTGAGTGCTACCCCGGCAGAGTCTCTACCTAGGGCAGCGAGAGAGGGGGCTGAGATTTGGCATGTGGGAAGAATGACCCAGCATGCATCCTGTACATGTTTTTGACTGTGTTTTAAATCCCTCTACTACAGTTAGCCACCTCTGAGGCCCTCAAGGAGAACCTGTTTGCCTTCTTTCCACACTTGAAGGCTTAGCTCCCTTCCTGCAGCACAGCAGTTCAGAAGGTGTGAGGACACCCACCCTGGTCTGTGCAGCAGGCCTTGCTCAGGAAGGGGGTGGGGGAGTTCCTCTGGAGAAAATGAACATGAGTCACTCCTCTGCCTCCCCCCCACCCCCACCCCCTCGGACCCTCGCCCCCGACACTGGCACAGACACACAGCCTAAAGCCCCAGCACTCTTCCCTTTGCCCAGAACACAATGAAGGAATTAGGACCCACCTACTAAGCTTCTGCAGCTGACACTTCAAGGCTCAAAGTCTAGCTCACCAGCACAGTCACACGTCTGAGTCTGACGTGTCCTCTTTGCAACCAGGCCCCAATCCAGCTGCCATGCAATTTTGCTAATTCAAACTGCTTTCCCGTTTAGGGATGTTGATAGCCATCTCCCATCTCCTTTTCCTGCTGACATCATCCCACATTTTCTACAGGCACAAATAAGGGTACAGTTCCTGGGGTAGTTTTCAGGCTGCCAGAGGTGGAAGTGAAAAGATCCTGCCCTCCCGGGTCCACTTCACTTCTCTGGCGTTTGGCAAATTGTCCCGAGTTTTAGGGATAAACGAGGAAATAAATTACCTAGCTAAGGTGAAAGGCCAAAAAGAACTTGGTGACTGCAGCTCAGACCCAGATCTGTCCTGGGCATCTGCAATGCAAATCTGCATTTTGTTCTCTGCCCCCGAGGTCTTGCACAATAGCCTGTGTATAAACATCCACGCCAACAATGCCTGACTGTGCAATCACGCTGTAATCACAGGCCGCCAGGAAGCTGCTGCTAGGAACTGCACCATTCAACTTCTAGACATCCCATGTCAAAGGAGTCTTTACGGCACGGACGTACATTCCTGCACACACCAACGCGTCCCCGCCGCCGCCGCCGCCGCCGCAGCTGCTGCTACAGTTGAAGACTCCAAGCCAGGGAACTAGGGCGCCACCCGCCCGACCCGCCAGTCCCAAGTTACTATGCAGGGATGTCATAAGCTTCTCAGCTGTTCTTAAAAAAAAAAAAGCCTGCTCCACGAGGCTACAGAGGGCGGCGGGAACCACCATCAAAGTTCCCAAGCACATTCCTGCAGCCCTAGCAGTTTTCGAAAACAGAGAAGAGTGAGATGCCTCAAAGAGTCCACTGGAAGCGGGTTTTGGAGTTTTATATAGAAAACACTCACATATGTAGGTGGGTGCGCTGACAGCTTTTATGGCTAAATTGCAAAGTGTTAGGCCTTAGTGATTACTGTCAGGCTCGGGACGTGGTGTGGGAGGAGAAAGGGTGGGGGAGTCAGAGGGATTTGTTCAAAGGGGGCTTCGGGGCAATTCTGGTTTTGCATTTTGGAAATGCGTAGGGTTGTTTTCCCAAACTTCCGAGTTGCTCTGCTCTTCGTCATTGTCAGGCCAAGCTAAGAAAAATGGGGGGAAAGTTCCTTTAACTTCCTTCCTGCGACCTCGGCGAGGGCTACGAAGAGGAAGAGCACGCTTCCTTGGCAAGCACCGGGCGGGAACTGGGGGACCGCTGCGCCCAGCCTGTCGCGATGGGGAGCGCCGGGTGGAGGACTAGCCTCGGACGCAGGACACGGGAGGCCCCTTCCCTGCACCCCTCCGCTGGCCAACGGCGCCCGGAGCGGCCCGGCTGCAGTCCTGGCTGGTTTAAGTCCCGCGGCAAACCGGCGACCACAGGGGCGCAGCCCGGGGCCCGGATCCCGGCCGCCGAGCTCCCTCCCTGCAGCGCCCCTCGCACGCAAGCCCAGCGCAGCCGGCCCTACCCGTCCCGCCACATCCCCGCCCGCGCGGCCAAGCCCCTGCCCCGAACGTTTCCGGGCGTCGGCGCCCCGGCTGCGGAGGGGCTGCCGAGCTCCGCGGCTTACCTGCGCGCTGGATCCCGGGGCCGCTCGGAGGGGCGCGGGGCGCAGGCGAGCAAGGCCCGCAGACTCAAACTTTGTTGCTCTCGGGACGGCGCAGTCGTCACTTCCTCGCTGAACGGGTGGCGCGGCCCGGGCCGTGACCCAGCAGCTCGCGCGGTGGCGCGCCGGGCCCTGCAGCCGCCCGCGCCCCCGGCTCTGCGCGCCCTCGGCTGCCGGGGGAAGCGGGCTGCAGTCCGCCGAGCCTGCACCCCTCTGGGGGAGGCTCGCTCCAGCAGGGTGGTTTCCGCGCCGAAGAAGTGCGGTCGAGGCTGCTCTCAGGCTGGATCTGGAAGATGGTGTTGGGGTTCAGGGACCCAGAGCTGGGGTTACGGGAAAAACAAAGGATGGGGAAGGAGAAAAGTTTTTCAGTTTGGTGTTGCTGCTAGAAGGTCCTGTTGGAAAGCACAGTGCTCTGTGTTTGTTTTTGCTTTGTTTTTGTTTTTCCCACCAAATAATGCCTAAGCTGGGCCTTAAAACGCGGGTCTCCTCTTCCCACATTCCCTCAAAAGATCTGCACACTTGTCCTTCGTCATTTCCACTAATTATAAGGGAACAGGACGTTCAGCGTTTATGACTTCAGGGGGCTATTTCAGCGCCCAAGTTGGGACTGAAAAATAGTTTCTGTTCTAATCCTCCCCCGCGATTTCCACCTCCTCCTTTACAGTCAACTCACAGGTCTCTTTGGGGCCTGATGCATTCCGTATTTCGTCACGGACCAAAAGTGACTTGGAGGGTAGGGTGGAGTCCTGACAAAAGGAGCTTCAGGCAGTAGTAATTCTGAAATTTATCATTGCCCAAAATAAATTCGCTCACCCTATTCAAAACTACAAAAACAAAAGGCCATCTTTTTGGTTCCTGATAAATAGCAACAAAGTAGTTAAACAGCGGTCTTTCGGGAAGAATTCCTGATCCGGTAAAGCTGGAAAGAAAATGGGTTAGCCTTTGCTGTGGTTGAGGAAAAAAAAAAAAAAGACATTTGAAACTGCAATGGAGGGCTTTCCTAATAGTAACGTTAGCTTCATTGCAGCTTGTTGTGAAAACAGGGACCCTTTCAAAGGTGGTTCAAAAGCATCAGTTAGGGCTCCACAATTTTCCCTTTTTCCCCAAATACTGCTTCTACAAGCACATTGGCCAGATCACAGAATCTTCCATTCTAATGCTTCATCTTTTTACTAAAGCACAGGAAACCGCAGAGTTGAGTGAAGGCTTTGTCCAGAAAGGTGGATGGAAAATTGATAGAAAGTAACATCTGAGAAACGATCCCCGGGTCTGTGTTAATACCTAATGGGAAGCCACAAACGCAGACTTACCCAGGAGTATGAAGATAGAAGCTCTCCTAGCAACATGAAATCCCCCACATTGCAGCCCTTTATGCACAATTATGATTTCTACCGAGACATTATTAATGGCACATTATAAATACAAAATGTTTCATGTAAGAAAAATAACGTTCTGAGAAATAAGTGCATTATTATACTCTCAATAATTATAATTCTCTGAAATTTTTATGACATCACACTATTGTGGGCTGGTGGTGGAGGGATTGTCCATTTCAATTTTGAAATAGAAGTAATTCCTTAATGCATTCCGCTTAAGGCAAGCAACGCCATAATCAAGAGGAGTAGAGAGAATATACTTCTAAAAACAATCATGTGATACTCCATATTTGCTAGGACAAGAGCAGAATATTTCTTTGTTCACTACCGTGATTCTGAATTCTCAGTCACAATTTCATGAATATTCAGTATTTCTGCATGCCCAGGAATAATTAGCAGACGATGTAAATGTTTGAAAGCCTGATATTTATGTATGCACAGACACACATTGCTTTTTCTCTGTGTGGGGTGGCATTTGCTGGAGTTCCACAAAGTGTAGAACCTGTGTTAGGCACACTTGAAGACAGCCCCCAGCTAATAGTGATCCCCTTCCTCCTGGTATTCATGCCCTATATAATTGCCTCTTTTTGAGTGTGGGCTGGACTAATTGACTCAATTCTAACAAATAGCATATGGCAGAAGTCATGTGATGTCACTGCTGAGATTAGGTTATAAAAAACCTAATGTGGCTTCCATCTTGGGTGCTCTATTTCTTTCTTGCTCTTTCTTGGATCACTCACTGTAGGGGAAGCTACCTGCCATGTCCTAAGGCAGCCCTGTAGACTGGGATCGAGACCTGCCAACAACCACGTGAGTTAGCTTGGAAAGGCATACCTCCCCCTTCCCCCATGCCAAACAAGGCTTCAGATGAGACCGCCAACCCCAGCCAACAGCTGCCTCATGAGAGCCCTGGTAGCAGAGGCATCCAGCTAAGCTGCCTGGATTCCTGACCCAAAGAAACTGTAAGATGATAAATATTTGTTGTCTCAAGCTGCTATGTTTTGGAGTAATGTGTTACACAGGCATCGATAACTAATGCACAGGAAAAAGAGAAGGAAGTCATTGTGGACCCGATGACAACCCCACACAGACTTCCTGCTCCCTCACCTGGAAAGCAGAACATGGAGAAAGAGGCAGGGATGTGGACCAGATCTAAGAGTAACATGTAAATCCTAAGAACAGAAGACCCAGCCCTTACCCCTTCTGCAGAATAAGTGTCATCCTTGAATTTAAACTAGGTCAGAGGGTGTGTGTTGCTGCTCGGTCCGTGGCAGCCCTGGTATTGGATGCCATCAACCTGATAGTATGTGCAGATGTCTTTGTGTCACAAGGATTGACATCTGTCCAGGTACCCTCTTCCTCCTCCTCAGGGCATCTGCCCTGATCCCCAAGGCTCTGGCACAACCAGTGACTGTGGAGTCAGGCCCTAGTCCTGGAAGGGGAGCTTGAAAGACGGGACTTCAACCCTGGCAGCCAGAAGGGATAGGTGATTTCAGTGAGAGTCCAAATGTAGGCTTGTGGTCCTACAATCGAAGAGCAAGCCGTGAACTATCTCTGATAAGAATCACCTCCACACTGCTTGCAGGGCTACAAGAACATTCTGTCCACGTGGTGGTTATCTTTCTCTCAGCATCATTTCCTCTCTGACTGGAGCTAATTATTTACTTTAAAAACACAAAACAAAGTTTTAGGAAGCAGGAAAGATACTATACTCCTTCATCCCTTACCAGGGCAGGCATGTACTTATGGCTGCCCCCCATGTCCACCTCCCCTCAGCCAATCCCATAGAAGCTGGCAACTGTAGAGCCCATTTCTGTTTTCCCTCCAGAGACGCTAGGCTCTGATTTTTCTCATGTACAGTGGCTGCAGCTGCTGTGTTGCCATGCCGTCATCTGGTTGCTATGACTTATGAGGTTGTGGATATGCCAGAACGTGAATCTATTAATTTAACAGGAACTGGGCTCAGCACATATATTCCTTGTTAGGTCATTTGCTTTGCTACCTAAACCACATCCAGTGTGTTCGGCAATGGGAACGTTTCCTAGAGTCTGGCTTTGCAAAAATGCTAAATGCCCTGAATTTTGAGTCTGCACAGTTTTATATTATTAAATTACTATGGGGGACATAAGGCATTCTAGCAGGGGTGTGCAAAGAGATTAGCTCAGGGGAAAAAATTAAGGGAAGGGAAATAGTCAAAGTCTCTGGTCTTCATTCTCTACACATTGAGGCCCTTTCTGCAGGAGGTGTCTGTCCTAACTTCTGTAGAAATCCTGTCCTGAGCCCAGGCTGCTCATTGACAAGTCTGAGCTCTGGAACACCAGAACTAGGTGATGTGTGTCACTATAAGAGAAACGACTGTCCTCTTCTGTGGTGCATGTAAGCAGGCATTTTTCATTCAGCCCTTCAATTAACACTTACTGAATGTCTACTAGTGGGTGTGCTAGCGATGCAAAGATGAAAAGTACAAAGTCTGTCCCTAGTGGGAGAGAAAGACACATAAATTACAATGCAACATGAGAAGTATTATAATCGAGTTTTGCCCTCAGGCACTATGAGCTTCCAGAGAAGGAAGCAAATAGGTCTGTTTGGAGAGGGGCGTTATGGGTCACCACCAGTGTTTCTCTTTAAAAAAAATTTAAAATGGTCAGATGCATTGCATTAAGTAATAATAAGTATTGTTTTGTGTAGCTTTTGTTTCAGTTGTGTATAATATATGTGTATATTTGTATGGGGTCATAGTGTAAAACATACTTCCTACATGCAGGCAAAGAAGTGTGAAAGTTCTGGGTTTAGAGAGTAATAACTAACTACCATACACTGACGGCCTATGATGGGCCAGGCCTCAAGGTGTCCCACTGGAGAGTTGACTTAAGACAGTTTCCAGATCCTTCTGAATTCTCCTTCTTTAGTAAATCAAGGCCAAGCCTAAAGAACCAGCTCCTTGAATCCTCTCTGAACAGAGCAGAGGCCTTCCACCCAGGCCAGCTAGGCCAGCTTTAAGGCAGTGAAAGAGTAGCCACCCCCTTTCTGGCCTGCCGGATGGTGGGAGGGGAAAGAGGAGAGAGAAGAGGGTCAGAAACGCATCATGCTTTTTCCTCCGCTCCAGGTCTCGGATGGAAGCAGGAAAGGCGCATTACCTAATGAGTGCACTGCAAACACGAGGTGGAGGTGCAGTTCTCACCCAGTTCCCCACTGGAATTCTGGGATGAAGCTGCCTCCAAAGTGGTTTTATGCCAAAAAGAGGGCAGCTGCGTCAAAGTGAACCTGGTGGTCAAGCTGCGTAGGCAGAGCGAGTCCCTGAGGCTTAGCGCTCCTGAGTCCCCATGGTTTCCACGTGGCATGACTATCACATTTAGAGCCAACAGCCTGCTGTAGGACTGCCCTGGTGAGGCAAGGTGACCCTGCAGCAAGCTCAGGGGAGTCAGGAGTCTGCACTAGTGAGAACACAGGGGAAAATGAGCACCAAGCTGCAAAGGGGAGAAGCCTGTGCTGGGAGGTGGCTCTGCTGAAGAATCCACAAGTTCACGTGCCATAACCGGTACCAGCGGGGGCCTGCACAGCCAGCAGAAACCGAGAGAATGAGGCAGCTTGGTATGGTGGTGAGGAACAAGGATTCTGGGCTGCCCACACACTGCCTGGCTTCAAGTCCCATCTCTGCCACATACTACCTGTGTGACCTTGGACAAGTTACTTAGCCTTTTTTTCCCCCAGTTTCCTTATCTGTAAAATGAGGATAACTGTATGTACTTGATAAGGTTGTTATAAGAATTAAACTAGTTTGTAAAGCTCTTATATATGTGTTCCTTAAGTGTCAGTTAAATCAGGAAATCACTCACCAACCAAAAGGATTCTATATGGATATCATACGACTCCAAGACCCCCAAATTGGACTTTTAGTAAAAATACCCCCAACCGGGCTTCCCTGATGGCGCAGTGGTTGAGAGTCTGCCTTCCGATGCAGGGGACACAGGTTTGTGCCCCGGTCCAGGAGGATCCCACATGCCGCGGAGCGGCTGGGCCCGTGAGCCATGGCCACTGAGCCTGTACGTCCGGAGCCTGTGCTCCGCAACGGGAGAGGCCACAACAGTGAGAGGCCCGTGTACCGCAAAAAAAAAAAAAAAAAAAAAAAAAAAAAAATCCCCCCAACCATCAGATCATGGGGAAAGTTGGATCAGCTATCAACTGTACATTTAAGATATGGTGTAAGTTAAAATGTTTGGCTCCTCTACATAGTTCGGCTTGGAAGATAGACATTGAGCAGCTCTTTTTTTTTTTTTAATATTTATTTATTTATTGGCTGCATTAGGTCTTAGTTGCGGCACACGGGATCTTCTGTTGTGGTGGGCTCTTCGTTGCAGTGCTCCGGCCTCTCTCTAGTTGTGGCACACGGGCTTAGTTGCCCCCAGGCATGTGGGATCTTAGTTCCCAGACCAGGGAATCGAACCGGCGTCCCCTGCATTGGAAGGTGGATTCTTAACCACTGGACCACCAGGGAAGTCCCTGAGCCGTTGGGACTATGGTTGATAGAATAACAGTCCTCCCTAAAATGTCCATGTCCAAATCCCTAGAACCTATGAAAATATTAGGTTCATGACAAAGGGGAATTAAGGTTGCTAACTAGCTAATCTTAAAATAAGATTATTCTGGATTGTCAGGGTGGGCCAATGTAACCACAAGGACCCTTAAAAGTAGAAGAGGGAGGCAGAAGAGGAATCAGTCAGAGGGAGATGTGACTATGGAAGAATGATCATAGAGATACAAGGTTGCTGGCTTTGAAGACGGAGAAAAGGGGTCATAAGCCAAGAAATGTAGGTGGCTTCTGGAAACTGGAAAAGGCAAGGAAACGGATTCTCTCATAGAGACTCCAGAAAGGAATGCAGCCCTACTGACACCCTGATTTTAGCCCATTAGATAAAAATCTGTGTTGCTTTAAGCTACCAATTTAGTGGTAATATGTTACAGTAACCATAGAAAACTCATGCAGGAGAATTTTCTAAATGTAGTATTTTCTGGGAAGTATTTGCATCATGTATTAGATACATGTGTTACCATGTGTATGAGAAGCCCCAGTTTTCAGATTACAATTTGAGCAGGAAGTCTGGCTGGGTGGGCCAGGCACAATCCCAGAATGCCAGCACACGGGGAGGTTCCCAGAGTAACAGGCCACTAGAAACTCTGAGACAGTACTTTGAAAGCACAGTTGTATACAGTCCCCTGGCTTAGGGATGAACTCCAATACGCATACCGTTTCTTGGAGCTGCTTCTCAGACTTCGTACCTGTTGGTGCTAGCAGGCCACAATGTGGAGGCCAGACGTGGAAATGGTTAACAAAAGTAAACCAGAGTCAGCTGTCAAAAGCTGCTGTGGAAATTCTCTGTGCATTTGATGACCATACTTCCCCAGCAAGGTTGTATAACCACCCAGAGTTTGTAAATGAATCTTTTCACAATGAAGAGAAAAACACAAACCCAAGAGTCAAGGCAATCTACACAGCATTCATGGGATCTGGGTCAGCCAGCAGGCTGAGGTTTAATCACTCTGCACAGGTTGCTTTTTCCTGTGCATAGCTCAAAGGTTAAGCTTGCTGTACATTGGGAGGAAGTCTTGTCACAATCCTCTGCCAGTAATAAATATTGGTCCTGGGACATTGGTCTTAACGTTGACGTGGGAGGTGTCATTTGAGTTCTCGGGCCAAGAATTCACTAGACATTCACGACCCAATGCAGCCAAATAAAAATAAATTAAATTAAATAAAAGATCTAGATAAAACATGGGTTACATTGTCTCAGGTTTGGGATTCAGTGAAAACACTTCTTTCTACTAATAAAGTTATTCGCTGTTGAAAAAAAGAAAGAAAGAAAGAAGCCTGGGCTTCCCTGGTGGCACAGTGGTTGAGAGTCCGCCTGCCGATGCAGGGGACACAGGTTCGTGCCCCGGTCTGGGAGGATCCCACATGCCGTGGAGCGGCTGGGCCTGTGAGCCATGGCCGCTGAGCCTGCGCGTCTGGAGCCTGTGCTCCGCGACGGGAGAGGCCACTACAGTGAGCGGCCCGCGTACCGCAAAAAAAAAAAAGAAAGAAAGAAGCCTGAATTCCAGGCCCAGGCTGTAGTTACCCAGCTATATGACATTGGACAAGTCACTTAGCTTAGCTTGAGGAAGCAAGATGATTTTAGGTCAAGGATGTGCATGAAATCACACAGTGAAAAAGTAAGTTTTGGGACTTCCCTGGTGGCGCAGTGGTTAAGAATCCGCCTGCCAATGCAGGGGACATGGGTTTGATCCCTGGTCCAGGAAGATCCCACATGCCGCAGAGCAGCTAAGCTCGTGCGCCATGACTACTGAGCCTGCACTCGATGGCCCACGTGCCGCAACTACTGAAGCCCCTGCACCTAGAGCCTGTACCGTGCTCTGCAACAAGAGGAGCCACTGCAATGAGAAGCCTGTGTATCGCAAGGAAAAGTAGCCCCTGCTCACTGAACATAGAGAAAGCCCACGCGCAGTAACAAAGACCCAAGGCAGCCAAAAAAATACATTAAAAAAAAAGTTTCTTTTCAATTGTCTTTTTTTTTTCATCTTTATTGGAGTATAATTCTTTACAGTGGTGTGTTAGTTTCTGCTTTATAACAAAGGTCTTTTTTAAAAATAAATTTATTTATTTATTTTTGGCTACTTTGGTTCTTTGTTCCTGTACGTGGCTTTCTCTAGTTGCGGAGAGCAGGGGCTACTCTTTGTTGCAGTACGTGGGCTTCTCATTGCGGTGGCTTCTCTTGTGGAGCACGGGCTCTAGGCGCGTGGGCTCAGTAGTTGTGGCTCGCGGGATCTAGAGCACAGGCTTAGTAGTTGTGGTGCACAGGTTTAGTTGCCCTGTGGCATGTGGGATCTTCCCGGACCAGGGCTCGAACCCATGTCCCCTGCACTGGCAGGGGGATTCTTAACCACTGTGCCACCAGGGAAGCCCTCAATTCACTTTTTGTTTTTCTGATTATGCCAAAGAGAGGGTCTCAGTTTACCGCTAGTGTGTCTTTAACAGCTCATTAATATGCGCTAGTCTCCCTTTTTGCAAAGAGAGGTCTCAAGCTCAGACACTTCACAGACAGCACTTTTCCCTGACCTGCAAAGCGGGAAGAGTGATATTTCCTTCGGTTTGTTAAGAAGGAAGTAACATAGCACCTGAAACCCTTGGCCCAGGGCCCAGCTGGTAGCTGACTTCTGATAAAGGAGAAAGGTTGACTACTTGACTCAGCACCCACCCCGGTGCAGCCCTGGCCATTCACATGTTAACTCCCACATCCTCACAATAACCCTGTGCAGTAGGCACTGTTATTCCCACTCAGTAACCCCACGATGTAGATATTGTTCTCCTCATGTTACAGATGAGTGAGCTGAGGCTCAGAGAGGTTAAGGAACTTGTCTGGAGTCTTAGAACCAGTGGCTCCAGGTGAGATTCAAACCCCAATCTCTCCGACATCAAAGCTCTCTTTCCCCTTCACCACATTGCCCCTCCCACCAACTTTGAGGCCAGACCTGATTAAATAGGAACCACCTGGCTAGAGGTAGGGAGAGGGGGACACAGAAGGAACTCTGAATCCCTGTCTTGCTGGTGAGCATCCTCGGTCTCACTGCCAGTCTGGGACAGTCTCAGGGACCCTGGTTCCTGGTCCTGTTTTCCCAGTGTCACTCCTGTCCCCACTTGCCCAGGGGAAAATTCTCTTCTTCATTCAGGGACTGGAGTCCTTTCATTGGCCTCTTATTTCTGTTGCTGGGTCCCCACCACCTTCTGCTAGCTTTTTCTTCTACCACCCTCTTGCCTGTTTGGACTTTGGCCAATTGCCTGACGTTGGACCAGTGCTGACCCTTGACCCTCTGGGGCTCACCTAGGTGTCTTGGTCTCCACCAGTCTTTTGGCTCGATGGTGACTTCCCTACAACAAAGTAATTTCTCTCACACAGTTTGTCCTCTCAGCGCCTCCACTTCCCTTTGCTCTAGTTTGTCATGAGTAGGTGTGTGGGCAGCACTTAGGCTGCTTCTCTCTCGGGCCGCTGCCAATCCATGCGTCAGGCCACCATCGGCTCTTGACTGAACAACTGGAACACACTCCAGTCTTGCTTGACTCCATTCCTTCTCCAAAGTACAGTTAAAACAGCTTTCTGAAGTGCCACCTGATTGTGAAACCCTCCTGCTTATCCTTCCACATTTCTCCACCGTCCTTTGGATAAAATCTTGACCCATTAGCCTGGCTTTAAAGACCTTTGTGAACTGGTGCCTACTGAACCTTTCAGCCTATTCTCTCTGCAGTCTTCGCTGCCTGTGAGCCGGTCATGTTAACACTAGTTGCAGCCTCTGAACGCTTCTGGATGTCCTTGGCACACAGTCGGTGCACCTTTACGTGCTCCAGTAGTATCCTGCATCATCTACTATTGTAATGAGGCAGAACTATTCTAGTGGAGGAGCTAGGCCTTGGAGTCAAGCTATCTGGATTGAAATGCTAGGTATGCCACTTACCTGAGCTGTGTGACCTCGGGCAAGTCACTCAACCTCTCTGTGTTTCCATTTCCTCATCTGTAAGATGGAGATAATAATAATACCTACTAATAGGGCTCCTGTGAGGGTTACATGAAATAATGCATGGCCAATGGCTTAGTGCAGGGTCCGGCACATAGTGAACATTCAATAAATATTGGTTATTGTTATTTCAGCACACTCCATAATCTATGGTAAAGACCAGTTCCCTGTTTTGTCTTCCTCACTCTAAGCATCTTGAGGGCAGAGAGTGTGTCTCATTCACCATTAAATCTTTGGGTGCCCAGCATAGAACCTGACACATATGGTACTCAGTACGTATTTACTGAATAAATGAATGAATGAATGAATGAATGTCTTGCTCCCTGGTTTAGCTAAGTCAACTTTGCCTGATCCTGATGTTCTCTTTGGATTCCCAAGACCAGTTGTCCCTGCTCTGGCCTGGGCAGGCCACAGCCCGAATCTGTCTATGGCAGCTCTAAATAAGTGGTGTCAATCAAGTTAGAAATATCCTCAGGTAGGATAGAAGGAAACTCTCTCACACTGTCCTCTCAGCACCTCCACCTCCCTTTGCTCTAGTTTGTCATGAT
Organism: Grampus griseus; assembly: GCF_964374135.1. NCBI lineage: Eukaryota > Metazoa > Chordata > Mammalia > Artiodactyla > Delphinidae > Grampus > Grampus griseus. Next base: position 28,653,552 of record NC_139018.1, on the reverse strand, counting down.
GAGGTGTGGGCAGCACCCAAACAGAGCAGGACATGCCTTCGCCTTCAATGAGGGTTTGCTGGGCCATGCCCTATTGGGTGCTGAGGATATGGGGGGTGGGGGGGGAGGTGGTAGGGTATGAGCCCTGCCTGCAGGAGCTTCCTGAGGGGTGGCCGGGTCCAGATCTGGCTGGCCAGACAGGAGATGGGCAGTTCTATCACAGGGTGCACTCAGCAGACGTCAGGATCTAACCTAGCCGCGTGACTGGGAGCCAGGGCGTGAATGCAGGACCAGGAAATCTGGTTCCTAGGATTTGGAGCAAGTCAAATTAGGGCAGCAGGTGAGCCACACTGAGAAGAGGCAGAGTTGAGACCAGCAAAGGTCGGAGTCCAGCAGGTGAAGCCTAGCACCGGCATGGAGGCTTTTAGCTGCTTGTTCTCTATTGTTTTCTTCTTCTCTCCAGGAAGGAGGCTGAAGACAAAGAGAAAGCCACTCAAGATTTCTCACCCCAAAAGTAAGGGTGAATAAAGGAGCAGCAGCAGCCACAGGCCAGTATTCAAAAGCAGATTTGGGTCTCCTGTCAAGACGTGCCTCAGGAAGGCAGCAGCTGTGGTGTTGGATGGTCGGGCCTGCTCCTGGGCTAGCTGCTGGAAGCATGGCAATGTGAGAATACTGAGGTCTAGGGCCTGAGGCCTGGAGCCTGCTCTAAAGCAGTTGTGTGGCCTTGCATAAGTCACTCTACCTCTTGGGCCTCCATTTCTCCACTTAGAAAAGGAAGGTTGGAAAAAAAAATTAAAATTAAAAAAATTTTTAAAAATTTAAAAAATGGGACAATGTTAAGGATTTCCAACCATCAAATCTAAAGACTTCTTTTTCAAAGCAAAAAATTTCAAAGACTCCACAGGATGGCAGTGATCATTTTGGTATCTGCTGATCAAAAGAAAATGCAAAATAATAAAAACAATCACTTTTATATCTTTTAAAGGAGTTTGCATTTTATCAATCACAAGAGCACCTGCTGTCATTTACAAAAATTAGGGGTGCAATATCCTTAAAGGGCCAGAGTTGCATCTTTCATGGAAAGCTTCTACCCAAAACCCACCAGCACAGCTTTCGTCTTCCTTAAGACACATAGAAGTTAGTCACCTATACCTCTGACTTGAAAAATGTGAGGGACACCACAGCACTGGGCAAGTGTTTTTCAAACTTTTACTTATTATACAATCCATCAATGATGCTAACATGATGGAACAAAAATTGAAAGCACAGGTGATGGGTGACATTTGTCACTTTTTGGCTGCCCGGCTTCAGAATCCCTCCCCAGGTGTGTAGAAGACGCCATCTTAAGTCTTAGTGGAAGTTAGAGCCCACTGCTCACGTCTCACTACAGAGGCTGAAAACGCCAGACACTTGCTTCCCAGCCTCTTTTATAGGCAGGGCTTAGACATGTGACCTGGACTCAGCCAGTCAGGTGCAGTGCCCTGGACTCTGAATAAGAGGCCACAGAGCGAGCCCCTCAGATAACCTTGTTGCTGTGGGGTGGCAGCAGCTGTGGCAGCCATGTCCAGATCCCAGGGCATCAGCAGCAGCAGGGTCATCACTCAGGCTCTGACCATGGTCGTGGCACAAGCTTACCAGGGTTCTGAGGCCAAGGCAGGACTCTCTGGATAGCTTCTGTGCCACCATTTTGGCCATGCTCCTGGCTGTTTCCCAGCATCCTTGGTCTCATTCATGCCGTGAGCCTGCCTCTCTCACCTTCCCAGATTCCATGGGCTACTCAACATCCTTCCCATGAATTCCTCTTCTGCTTAACTCATCCAGAGTCAGTTCCTGTTGCATTTTAAAGTCACAGCCCTGGCCAATTCACAGTCATATGTCAGTCTAGGCATCCAACTTATTTTTGTATTTTGTTTCGGTCACACAGTTCTGAGAAAATTCTGATCATACAGGTAGATGATGTCTTAGTCCATTCAGGTTGCTATAACAAAATACCATAGACTGGGTGGCTTACAAAAACAGAAATTAATGTCTCTGGAGACTGGAAGTCCAAGATCAGAGTGCCAGCATGGTTGGGTGAGAACCCTCTTCTGAGCTGCAGACTGGCAGAAGAAGCTAGTGAGATCTGTGGGGCCTCTTTTATAAGGGCACAGATCTCAATCATTAGGGCTTTACCCTCATGACCTAATCACTCCCAAAGGCCCCATCTCCTAATACCATCACCTTGGGAATTAAGATTTCAACATATGAATTTTGGGGGCAAACAAACATTCAGACCATAGCAGACGGTTATAAATAATAACAATAAACACCATTACATAGCGCCCACCATATGCCAGGCCCTATTCTAATCATTTTAACATATATTAACTCACTTAACAGACCTTTGAGGTGGGTCTGTTAAAATTAAATTTCCCCTTTTACAGATGAGAAACCGAGATACCAAGGAGTGGAGTAATTGGCCCAAGGTCAAGGTTTTAAATCAAGGCAGTCCTGCACCAGGGTTTGTGCGCTTAACTCCTGCTAACAGTGTTTTTTCAGTTTGTCTTTTGAGATTAGAATAGTCTTCAATTAAACCACTTTAGAAGCTAGAAAGAGAAATGAAAAGTTTTGTTTCAAAGTTGAATGAGTAACTGTCAAAATATCCAACAACTGCTCTTCGTCCTCATTGTAAACATAAAAGTCAGGCAAAAAACAACTAAAACTTACAGCACGTACTAAACAAACAAGGCAGTTTTATCACTCTGTATTCACTGTTACAAGCCTGGTGGTTTACGGAGCCTCGTGGATCCGGTGCAGGAAGTACTCAGTTCTTCATTGCTCTGACTTTGTAAGCAGACGTGCCCAGGCTGGCGTACAGCACACCCACTATCAGGGCCAGGCTGTGCTCAGAGACGGCAGGAGGAGGTTGTGCCAAAGTCCACACAAAACTGAGTTTACTAAAACAATATCACATTGATGGAGGTATGTCGCAGGGCACAAGAGTCAAACGAAAGAGCTCCCAATGGCCAAAGCTGGAACAATTTGAAGAACAAAATTAAGTAGCATCAAATTATAATCCAAAATATAAAATAAATATCCATGAGTCCGTACTTACATACAATTTTTTAAAAACAAAACTTTAGGGAGTTCCCTGATGGCCTAGTTGTTAGCATTCTGGGCTTTTATTGCCGTGGCCTGGTTCAATCCCTGGCCAGGGAACTGAGATCCTGTAAGCCGTGTGGCACAGCCAAAGAATAAAAAGCAAAAATAAATAAAAAGAAAACTCTACAGTGGGGAAATCTGATAAACACTACTTCAGGCAGGTGATAAAGATCAACATCACCAGTCATAAATCATGTTGATAGCTTGTACCTTTGATACGATATGATGAAAATTGTACTTTACCTCTGTGAGCATCCTCCCCAAAAACCATAACCCCAGTCTACTCATGAGAAAAACATCAGACTAATCCCAATAGAGGGATTGCAAGTAGGATAAAAAACTTAACTAGGGGCTTCCCTGGTGGCGCAGTGGTTGAGAGTCCGCCTGCCGATGCAGGGGACGCGGGTTCGTGCCCCGGTCCGGGAGGATCCCACATGCCGCGGAGCGGCTGGGCCCGTGAGCCATGGCCGCTGAGCCTGAGCATCCGGAGCCGGTGCTCCGCAAGGGCAGAGGCCGCAACAGTGAGAGGCCCGCGTACCGCAAAAAAACAAAAAAAAAAAACTTAACTAGTATTCACAAGGTCATGAAAAACAAGGAAAGTCTGAGGAACTGTTACAGCCAAGAGGAGCCTAAGACATGACTTCTTAATGTGGTTTCCTAGATGGGATCCTGAAACAGAAAAAGGCCATTAGGTAAAAATTAAGGAGATCTGAATAAATAATGGACTATACTTAATAATAATGTCTCAATATCAATTCATCAGTTGTGACAAATATACCATACCAATGTAAAATATTATTAACAGGGGAAAGTGAGAGCTGGGGAGGGGGAGGGTAAGATGAGAATTCTGTACTATCTACTCAATTTCTTTGTAAATCTAAAATTTTTATTTTAAAAGTCTACTGTTTTAAAAGAATCATAAAATTGACTGCCCTCCCCTCAAAAAAGTTAGTTTACCTGATGATGCACCTTCTACAGTTGAAGTCTTGGTGTGCCACAATTGTCTATGTAATGTATTCACGTTATTATAGGCTAAACACTTTATAATAGCAGTTTTTGAAATACTTCAATACTTTTAAAATGAAATTCAAATCTTCACATTGCATCCCTGAATCTCCTCAGAGTAGCTGAGCACAGTTTGCTCTGATGGAGGGGAAATCACAGGTAATGTCCTTTGTCCCTGTCCCTAAAACCCTCTGGATCTGTGAGATTGAGGGAAAACTCCATACCTCCAGGCAAAGCATTTCAAAACAACGCAGTAACCTCCCATCCCCCCAGCTCCACCCAAGACACTGTGTGAGCAACTGTTTGAAGCCAAGGCTGCAGTTGTCTTTGTCCTGCATTTGCCTGACAAGCCCAGTGCTTCTCGGCAACGGGAAGGGCAGAAGGCTGGTATGAAGCGGGGCAACAGATGGCCGGGACATGTTCTCTTGAAGCTCAGCTGCCCTGGCCAGCCTGCCAAGCTGTGTACATTTCAAACGTTTGAGGTTCAACCAAAAGAGACGAGTAATGATTTTAAATCACTTGTTGAAACACATGGCTAATCCTTGGGTAGCCAGAGAAGAGCACTTTTAAAACTCCCTTAAATCCAGTGGGGGGACAAGGAAACTCTGTGTGCTTTCTTGGCTTTGAACCCAAATCAGGCCATCCTGGGGGCAGTGGGCATTTGTCCAGGATCCCAATATGCATCCTGCTTTCTCTGCTTTTGGAAAGGGTGTGATGTTTCGGTATGTGTGTTTGTTTGGGGTGATGGCGAGGAGGGCAAAGGCTGTTAGCAGGTAGGTTTGGATCCTGAGAAATCATGCACCCTGGCATTTGCCTGTGATCTGAAATTGGGAGATCTCTAGGTTCACTTGCTTCATAAGTTCAGGCAGCTCTATTTCCCTGTCCGGGTTCAGGTCTGTCTTATTTCTTGACTGGCTTACACGAACAGTCTCCTATAGTTGCTTTGCAGTCCTGTGTCGTTAGAATCTCCCGCTACATGCGTCATCTCCACTATTATATACAGCATCTCCCATCTTGAATATATCTTTCCTTGCCTCCACATCTGCCTCTAGCTACTGCTCCCATTTCTCCCTTTCACCACAAAACTTCCTGAACTAGTCATCTGCTCTCCATGGTTCAAGTCTTCACTTCCTGTTCACTCACCCGCTCCTACTCTACTACTGAAACCTTTCTTGTCAAGGTCACCAGCAATTTCTATGTTGTAAAACCCAATGAGTCTAACTCTGTCCTCATCAAACTTGACCCACCAGGAGCATCTGACACAGTTGACCACATCCTCTTCCTTGAGGCACTCTTCTTTCTTGGTTTTAATGGTGATACTCTCTCCTCGTTTTCCTTCTATTTCTTTCTTTTTTCTTTTTTTTTGCGGTACGCAGGCCTCTCACTGTTGTGACCTCTCCCGTTGCGGAGCGCAGGCTCCGGACGCGCAGGCTCAGCGGCCATGGCTCACGGGCCCAGCCGCTTCGCGGCATGTGGGATCTTCCCGGACCAGGGCACGAACCCATGTCCCCTGCATCGGCAGGCGGACTCTCAACTCTCTCTTCCCTGCGCCACCAGGGAAGCCCCTTGCTTCTATTTCTTTAGTATCTTCTTCTCAGTCTCCTTAGCAGGCTCCTCCTCCTTCTGGTTGCTCCATGTTGGGGTATCTCAGGGATTGGTCCTAAAACAGCTTCTAGTCTCTTTCTAAAGCTCTCAAGATGGTCTCATCAGGTGCCAGAGCTCTAAATACCACCCGAATACTGATGACTCCTGATCTTACACCTCCATCCTTGAGCCCAGACTCAACTGCCTGCTTTATATCTCTACCTGGCTGTCTAATAGACACCTCAGATCATATATTTCCAAGATGGAGCCCTTGATTCTCTTCATCCTTGAACTCTCCCCCTCATCTCTCCCCTCTCACCTCTGTAGCATCTTTATCCATCCTTTTGCTCAGGGCAAGATTCTAGAAGCCACCTTTCATTCCTCCCTTTCCCTCATCCCCCGCATCCAAGCCATCACTGTGTTCAGTCAGTTCTACCTTCAAGACAATGTACCTAGTCTCTACTCCCCACTTTTTCTCTCCATCTCCACGGGCACCTTGCTAGTCTAAGCCACCATCATCAATCACCTGGACAACTGAAATAGGCTCTTGTCTGACCCCTCTGCTTCACAGTGGTACCTCCCAAATTCACTCTCACATTTTCATGTGAGAATTAACATGTAATTCAGTGATATTCAGTCATTCTTTCATTCAAGAAATAGTTATTAAGTGCCTAATATGTACAGGCAGTGAACAAATAGACAAAAGTCTCTGCCCTCAAGGAGTTTACAATCTAGTGGTGAGAGATGGGCAATAGATATGATAAAGTAAATGATGTGATATGTTAGAAGATTGATAGATGATATGGAACAAAATAAATCGGAGTAAGGGGATCCCAGGAAGCATATGTTTTTGTTATGGGAAGTTGTTATAATTTTAAATAGGGGAGTCAGAAATATTGGATCTCTAAATATCATTTCCCACTAAAGGGGTTTCTAAGAGAAATGTCTGATTCCAAATCTGGGCTAAAAAATGTGTAAGATGAGTCTGGAACATTTTGTAACATCAGAAAGCAAAGAAGCTAACAAAGCCCTCAGGGACGGCATCACAAGGACTCAGAAGTCAAGTTCAGGAGGCTCCCACTGGCCAAAGATGGCACAATTTGAGTGTCTAAAAGAATAATGATAGCAATGGATCAAGATACATACGCGTCAAAATCCCTGAGTCCGTAATGATGCTTTGAAAGGAAAGAGCACAACTCATTGGTTACCTCTGGGGGTTGCTAGGGAATCAATTATTCTGAAAACTAGTAAATGAAACTGGTAAATGAAAGAACTGCCTTTCCTATAGGAAAGGTAAATGACCAGGTAAATAGTTAGTTTCCTGTATGACCAGGTAAATAGTTGGTAAGGGAAAGTTTCTCTTTATATACATGTTCCATCTAAGAAACAAAGAAAAAAAATAGAATTAGAACATCACAATTTTACAAGGTCTAGGGAAATAATCAATCTAGGCCATGATCATCAACAGCTGCTAACGTTGCACAAACAGAGCCAGGAAGATATTATATGCCTCCTGTTAGATGGGCACACTGCCTCTTATAAAGTAGTTAGAGATGAACGTCAGATAAATAACAAATAATGTTTAGTATAAATAGGTATCAAATAGTCCATGAGGTATACTAAAAATTATTCATTATTTATCTGAAATTCAAATTTAACTGGGAATCCTGTATGTTTATTTGCCAAGCCTGGCAACACTAGAAGTAGTCTAGCCAAAAAAGTCTAAATCCGATTAAGCCTCAAAATCTAACTACCAGGAAACATGATGAGACAGTGAAATACATTAAAGGACACGACCACGGCAGTGTCATCAGCCACATGCAGACTGTGAAGACAGACTGCCCAATTTTTTTCAATAAATAGGTTTTCAACAAATAGGGGAGAAAGGGGGAGGAAGGAGGGAGGCAGGAGAGAAGTTTATTGGATTCTGATTCAAAAATCTAGGGTAGGTGCAGCCACTATAAAAATGATCTGGCTTATGAAGTCCACATTACTCTGACTCCCGGCTTGGTCTCTGGTCTCACGTCCCCTGCCTTACACTTTACAGTCTGGCAGCACCAGACACACTGAATCAAGGCAACAGAAGCAATCTTGAGACACTTGAGATCAAGTCTTGTTTTACTAAGCCAGCTTGCAAGAGGAGGGGTCATGTGGGGAGGAGAGAAAAAGCTAAGATCCTGCTTTGGGGGTGAGATGAGGTGAGAGACGGTTTGGGAAACGAGCAGAGATGCTTTAAAGAGGGGGTGATCAGGAAATGAATGGTTTATGCCCCTCCTTGGCCTGCTTGTGGAAGGCCTTTGGAGCACGATGATTTGGATGCTGGGCTAGGTCTTCAAGGTATAGCAGGATGGCTCAAATTCCGGGTTGCATTCAAGCCATATCGCACCAGGTTCTGTTTCTATCTCTTTCCCTACCATGAGCCCCTCAAGGGTAGAGACTGTGTTTCTAGCTTTGGCTTTCCCACTGCCTGTCAAAGTGCCTGTCATTTCATACATATCTGGTGAATTAATGAATGAATGAAGGAATGAGTGAATCCCCCTTCACCCTTTGCAGAGACCGTTGTCTTCTCCTGAAATACCAAAATGTGGTTAATAGATAAATTGCTTCATGAAACACTGAATTTAATCTTTGCCATTTCTATATATCATAAAGGAATACTTTATTTTTTATAATAATATTTATTCTTTTTTTAAAATTTACTTATCTTCCTTTTTTTGGGGGGTGGGGGGCTGCATCGGGTCTTAGTTGCGGCACATGGGATCTTCGTTGAGGCACGCGGGATCTCTTCGTTCCAGCGCTCGGGTTTCTATCTAGTTGTGGTGTGCGGGTTTTCTCTCTCTAGTTGTGGCACGCGGGCTCCAGAGTGTGTAGGCTCTGTAGTTTGCAGCACGTGGGCTCTCTTGTTCAGGCTCGCACACTCAACAGTTGTGGCACGCGGGCTTAGTTGCCCCGCGGCATGTGGGATCTTAGTTCCCAGGCCAGGGATCGAACCCACGTCCCCTGCATTGGAAGGTGGATTCTTTACCACTGGACCACCAGGGAAGTCCCATAAAGGAATATTTTAAACTGAGAGATAAGGGTCAGCTCACCGAGGCAGAAGCTCAGGACATTCTCCCAGACATATTGAGATATTTTTCTCAGTGATGAAAAGCCCAGCTTGCTTCCTGTTTTCACTTGCATCTTCAACTCTGAGCGTTTGCTGTATATATGTCTTGTGACGTGTTATGTCAGCTGTGATGAGGCTCACATCACAAGTAGATGACAACCTTGGAAGAAGATCCCTGGACAAGTTCTCACTCTGGGAAGTACTGGCTGTTTTGAAAGTTCTGAGCTCTGAACTAGTCACCATCTATTTACTCAAGAGTAATATCAAGAGAAAGAAAGAAGAGATAAGCAGAAAGAAGAGAGAGAAGACCCTGCTCCTTTACCTCCCCCTTTATCGAGCAAAGACAAAGAAAAAAGATGAGGGAAAGGCTATTGAGTGTGGACCTTAAGCTTGAGATAAAAGGGTCTCCTTATACGACCATGATGTCATAAGCATTTTTAAAAAGATCCAAATAACATTGTTCTTCCACATCATCACCTTCTGAGTTATGATAATATCCCATTGGTATTGTTAGTAAAAAAAAAAATTTTTCTGAGGTTTTTAGGGGAAAAATAAAGACCTAGACTTTTTTTTTTTTTTTTCAGTTTAATCATACACTTCATTCCCCAGACATGGCTGTGAGGACTCTGGGTTGTCCAAAGTCTCATCTCTTCCTTCAAGGATAGAGGTTTGTCACCACTGAGGATATGCTATGAGTTAGGTAGGCGTGACTCAGTGAGGAAGCCTGAAAGGGTCAGCAGCAGTGGAGCCACGTGAGGCTGCCCCTGGGCAGGAGCAAAGTCCTATCTGTCCATCACTGACATGCAGCAGGTATGCAGTAAGGGTTTGATGAATGAATGAGTGACTGAGAAAGAATACCAATGCATATGGAAGTGTAAGTTGGGCAACGTGTGTGAAAAACTAGAAAAAAGAAGCCCAATTTTTTCATTCATTTGGTCTCACGTTGAACCTGAAAATGGCATTTCCAGGTGCTTCTCCAGGAAGCCATACCACAGGAGTAAGAGGATTAGAGCCAGCACCTGACTCTATCCGGGCACTCCAGCACTTTCAAAAACAGCACCAGAGTCCTAGTGGATTTGAAAAAAAAATTTTAGGGAAAAAAAAAATGCTGAAATTCTGCCCTTCAAATAAAGACTACAAACTGTTTTTCATGCACACTGATAAAACCTCAGCCTTGGGAGGTTGTATTAGTTTCCTAGGGTTGCTGTAACCAAGTACCACAAATTTGATGGCTTAAAACAACAGAAACTTATTGTCTTACAGTTCCAGAGTCTAGAAGTCCAAAATCAAGGTCTCAGAAGAGCCACAGTCCCTCTGAAACCTACAGGAAAACCCCTCCTTGTCTCTTCCTAGATTCTCGTGGTTTTCCGGCAATCCCTGGCACTCCTGGGCTTGCTGCTGCATCTCTCCGATCTGTCTTCATCTTCACATCGCCTTCTCCCAGTGTGTCTGTCTTCACATGACCATCCTCTTATAAGGACACCAGTCATATTGGATTAGGGGTTCTTCCTACTCGGCTATTACAACTTAACCAATCACATCTGCAATGACCTCTTTCTAAATAAGGTCAGATTCTGAAGTGCTGGAGTTAAGATTTCAACATATGTTTTTGTGGGGAACATAACACAATTCCTAACAGAGGCATTTTTGGAACATGGTACAAGTAAAACAGGATTCAGTGACCCAAATGACCCAGAGAATCGAACTGTTACCTGCTTGGCCACTATCTTCTGAAAGTCAATACAAATCATCAGGCTCCAGTTGATCCAATTTCCCAGTATATTAGCCAAGCCTGATTGGCCAAACCTTTCTGGCCTGCTGGTTTTTAGAACTCTAACCCCAGGGTCATGCTAACTGTGGGTCACTCATTTCCAGGAGACAATCTTTCTCTGCCTTTTCTTCCTGAGCAGAAACTCCATGATCAAAGATGCATCACTAGGGCAAAGAAGTCATTTACTTGTCAATTTCTGGCCTTTGTGGTAAGGAATAGTTTGAGTTCCAGGGTTGGCAATGCCACTGATGCTATATCAATGCTTCCCATTTTTATTTACATCATGACACACAGTAGGGGTGGGGGGGAAAGGTAGGATTTATAAAGCCTGGGGAAAGGGACAGGGGCCCCTCTAGCCACCGCAGGCCCTGCCCAGCTTTCTAAAGACTAAAGAGATCACCACCTCAGGCCAGCCGGCACCTAGCTATTCATGGACACTGGGAGGGAAGCGTGGGTCTAGACAATTGTACTCATATGTCACCCTAGAGGCAGGACTCTGACTCTACCACCACCATTCCCCCCCTCAGTGGATCTTCATTTGGTGTCTCTAGACTTTTTCCTCATATGCATGAACACCTGACTCAACTGAATAAAAGGAAAGAACTGACCTAAATTATATTACCTCCATGAAGAATGACCACAGCTCTAATTCCTTAGGGGAGGAAATTGTTCACAGGTAGAATAGATCTAAGGTGTCTAAGATGACAAAGCAGCCCAGTTCCTGGTCCAGGATCAGAGCTAGAACCCATGACCACAGTCTTCTTCTCCAGGTTGGAGTCCTTCCTCATGGATGACGGAGGTCTCTGCGCAGAAGAGATGGCTGGTTTGTGAGCAGGGAATGGGCTCTTATGAAGCCTCTATCCTGGATTGTCAGCTTCCCTAGGCTGCAGTTTCCTGAAGTAGCAATATCTCCTGAAAGGCACGGATTCCTCTCAAGTGCCTCCTCCCCCAGGCAGCCCTCCTTGACCATCTAGTCTGAATGTGGTGACCCTTCTCTGTACTCTGGAACTCACTTTCACCATGGTACCTATTGTGCTATAGACTGACTGTCTCTCTTCCCAGGCAGCAAGCTCCTGGCTCTTACATTCCTTTTATTGCCTACAATTAGTCCCAGGTAGGCACACAATCTTATTGAATAAAATGAGTGTCACAAATCACTTTGTGGGCAGTGGATGACTACTTCCACAAGCCAGCCTCCTTAAAAACCACACAGTTTCTGTTGGGTGCCCTAAACCTCTCGCTGTCTGCTCACACCTGGTTCCAGGCAGCTATAAAATTGGCTGTGCTCTTAAACTCAGGAAATACCCTGGCTCCTCCTCCTTCCTGCCTGCCAAGCCCTCTTGCTCAATTCAGGTTTCCTCAGTTTCCATGGGTCGCCACCTACCAGGATCTTCCCACTGAGAAGTGACTGTCTTGAAAGGCACTGGTGACACCTCTGGCCATGGGTGTCTCCTGCTGCTCGCCCCTCACTCCTCCCTTGCAGCTCGTATGTGGGCCAAGCCTCGCCACCCCACCCAGGTCAGTTCCCCGGGGCCTCGGGCCCCTGCTTATCAGGGAGAGGGTATCGGGCCGTCAGTGACCTCCATTCACCTATTCATTCATATATTTATGTCTCTCCTAATTTATTTATGTATTTACTATAACAGCTTTGTTGAGATATAATTCACATAACCATAAAATCCACCCCTTTAAAGTGTGCAATTCAGCAGTTTTAATCTATTCACAGAATTGTGCAACTATCACCACTACCTAATTCCAGGATATTTTCATCAACCCTGAAAAGAATCCCCAAACCCATCCCCTTCCCATTCCCGACCCCCCAAGTCCTTGGCAACCACTAATCTACTTTCTATCTCTATGGATTTGCCTAGACTAGCTATGTCATATAAATGGAATCATATAATACGTGGCCTTTTATATCTGGCTTCTCTCACTAAGCATAATGTTTTCAAGGTTCATTTACTGTAATATTTATTAGTAGTTCATTCCTTTTTAGAGATGAATAATATTCCACTGTAGAGGCACAACGCATTTTTATTTATTCATTCATTAGTTGGTGGACATTTGAGTTGTTTCCACTTTTTGGCTATTTGAATAATGCTACTATGAACATTCACCTACAAGTTTTTATGTAAACATATGTTTTCAATTCTCTTGGGTATATACCTAGGAGTGGAATTGCTGGGTCACAAAGTAACTTTTCGTTCAACTTTTTGAGGAACTGCTAGCCTGTTTTCTAAAGAGGCTGTACTATTTCACGGTCCCACTAGCAATATATGAGGGTCCAGTTTCTCCATATCCTTGCCAATACTTGTGATTATCTGTATTATTTTAACCATTCTGGTGGTATGAAGTGGTATCTCGTTGTGGTTTTGATTTGCATTTCCCTGATGGCTAATGATGTGGAGTATCTTTTCATGTGCTTATGGATATGTCTATTTAATGCCTTTGCCTACTTTAAACATTGAGTTACTTGTTTTTTTTATTGTTGAATTGTAAGAATTTTTAGGGACTTCCCTGGTGGTCCAGTGGCTAAGACTCCATGCTCCCAATGCAGGGCGCCCGGGTTTGATCCCTGGTCAGGGAACTAGATCCCACATGCCTCAACTAAAGATCCTGAATGCCACAATGAAGATCCCAAGATCCCGTGTGCTGCAACTAAGACCTGGCACAGCCAAATAAATAATTTTTTTTAAAGAGTTTTTATATATTCTGGCTACAAGTCCCTTATCAGATATATGATTTGCAAATATTTCCTTCCATTCTGTGGGTTGTCTTTTCACTTTTGTGATGTTCTTTGAAGCACAAAAGTTTTAATTTTAATGAAATCCAATTTATTTATTTTTTTCTTCTGTCACTTGTGCTTTTGATGTGATATCTGACAAACTATTGCCTAATCCTCAGTCATGAAGATTTACTTCTCTGTTTTCTAGGAGGTTTATAGTTTTTAGCTCTAACATTTAGATTCATGATCCCCTGCCTTCATTGGTTTATCATCTCCCAAAGATAAATGCATTTTACAGCACATTCGTTTGGTGTAATAGTCTCTGCATCATCTGTTGCCTTTATACTGTGATGAGACACTTCCTTAATAAGGTTATTCATATTTAGTTGTTCTGTGAAACTGACATTTACCTTCAACAACCTTTGGCTTCCATTATGTCAAAAACAAACACATATGTAATAAAATATGTTTTCCAGACTCCAATCAGGCTTTGCCCTGCCACAGAACAAGACTGGAGACATCCTAGACATTGAAAACTTTGGAGGTAGTTGGAAGCTTGATAATCTCCTGTGACCTCAATCCAGATGAAGAAGGAATATAAGTGCAGAACTCTTCAGTGGGGGGCTTGCTGCTTGGCAAGCTGTTACCTCACCACAAGCCCGACCACCCAGGGCCCTTTCTGCGTCTGCGGCTCATTGTTCCAGTGGTTTTGATTATTCAATTCAGCCATTATCTGAGCCATTGTCTGCCAAGATGTTTGGGTTTGGAAATCCCTCATTATGCCTCTGAGCAAATGATAGCACATTTTCTATCAAATCTTGCATTCGTTGCTCTTTGACAGTTGGTGACAAAATTAGTCTCGGTTTCCTTGGATGTTGGTTTTGTATGGTTGTTGATCTTCTTCAAATGGTATGTTTCTTCCCCTATTTGTCAGCGAATCCTTCAACTTATTATTTATTTGAATCCCTTCTGAAACAGCAAACAAATTCATTAAAAAAATCAAACTCTACTTTTCATCTGGTTAAATTTCCTGGGATTTAGATTTAGCACAACCGGAAGAATAGTGCCAAAAAGAAAGACAGTTTAAATCCAACATATCTTTACTTTACGCTTTTTTGAATCAAACCTCCCCCAAACAATGTATTTGGCAAGGGCTACATTTATAAATTTCTACAATGAGACAATTACCTTCCCTAGGGAGAAGCAGCTAAAATCTGGCCAACCAAAGTCTTCACTTTCCAGTAAGCCAGCCCACACAATATGCAGACAGACAGCTTGGTCATTCTTCCAAGAGAGATTTTGAAGCTGATCTGTGATTATCTTCTGTTATCCAATAAATGGAAATAACATCCATCACCCAGGAAGCCACATGTGGGGAAACCTACAAAAGACCACAGGACACATAAGCTCTTGGCTGTCAAAACTCCATCCCATTTCGAGGTGTGGATCCAAAGATGGGCTTGGCTTCCTCTGCTGTTGATTTGCTCCTAGAAATGCCAGACGCTCCTGGTCAGAACAGAACAGGACCCGAATCCCAAACTATAGTATGGAATCTTGTCCCCTCTCACTCGGCATCAAGATGTTCTTTAATAGAAATAACTGGGTTAATAACATGCCTGTAAATATCATTTAATATTGAGCCCTTAAAAGATACCTATGAGATATTATTGATCTAGTTAAAAGGAGCAGCTATAAAATGTTATGTATGTACGATGGCCCTTTTGGTAAAGTGTTTATATATGTTTTTAAAAGTCTAGAAAAGAGATACATTAAAGTATTTTCTTCAGATAAACTACAAGTTTTCCACTTTATACTTCAAAAAAAAATTGTAATGAATACATTTTACTTCCATAATAAAAAATAATAATTGGACTAAATCTATTTTTTTTAGAAAAATAGGTCTTACCCTGAACTCAAATGCATGTTCAGAATTTTTAAAACATGTGGCAAAGATTACATATTCGAATCTGCTACTCTGCAGGAAAACTTAAAAATAATCAGCCTTTAATGGTGGAGAACCAAGCCAAATGTCTGCTGCTCAAGCGGGCAGGGCCCAGCCCTAAATTCCAGGTCACAGGGCAGTTTGCCAGGGCAGCTGGCTCATGGTGCTTCTGCCCCCTGCTGGATAACTTAGGAAAGGGCAGTCTCAGGTCTAGGGAGTTTCTCCAGGGCTAAGGCCATGGAGAGATGAATGTTTAAGAGCCCAGTGACAATTGGAAAAACTGGCCTCATTCCTCAAAACTATTCTGGAAGGTCTTGCCACGGGGAAACTAATCATGTAGCAACCCATTCATGCTCCCTCCCTCCTTTTTTAACACATATATTTATTTTTTAAATGTCCCAAACCTCATTCTAAGTATTTACATGTGCATAGGACTTAGAATTGTTTTTGTGCCATGCTCTATTTTATAGTATAAATTGTATTGTATTGTACTTTTATTCTTTGACTTGCTTTTTTCACCTATCAGTATATCCTGGCAGGGTCAGGACTAGGGTGAGGCAACAGAGACCTGTATGACCCTGATAATGGCTTCCACATTTTGTGCCCTTTGTCAGTACATACAGGCCAGCTTCACTCTTTTTGACCCCTAAATAGTATTCTATGGTATGAATAGGCCATTGTTAACCATTTCCCTCTTGATGAACTTTTAGGTCGTTTCCAATTTTTAGCTATTACTGAAATACTATGTTGAAATCCTTACAGATGCCTCCTTGTGGATATAGTCAAAGTTATAATTTTTTACTTTATGGTTTGTGTATTTTATATCTTGTTTAAGAGGCCTCACCTACTTTAAGGTTACATAGTGTCTTCCTATATTTCCTTTTCTTTCTTCTTTTTTTTTTTCATTTTGGACCTCAGGTGCAGAGTTGAGTTCATCATATTCCTCACCTCTTCAATTCATACTCCACGTAGTTGTCATTAGTCCATATAAGACATTTTTTAAAAATTCCCTTTTGTACCCATTTTCCACTCCCATTCCCCCTGCCCACCCTAGACGATCCTCCTGATGTGTTTAATAGTTATAATACTGTTTGTATGTTTCCTTATAAAATATGTAGTATATATATGGAATATTTATATAAATGATACTGTGCCGCAGACCTTATTCTATTTCTTACTACTTTCCTTCAACACCGTTTTACAGGCTATCCACGTGGTTGTGGTACATGCAATCTCTTGCTCCTAATTGCTCTACTCATCCCTTCCCCCAGTAGGGAGCCCCTGGAGCCTTCAGATCCCATTAGCACAAACAGCCCTGCAAGGGACAACCTCATGTATGGTTGGTCCTATGTGAGAAGTTTTCTAGGGTGTATTTCCAGATTGCTTACCTTTTCTTCTAATACGTTTTTATTTTTTTTTCTTCTATTCACATGTTCATCCACATTTGGTTAGTCTGTCTGAGCATGTTTAGCTTTTGCTATGATCTTGACTCGATTCATTCTTGAAATTTTCTTTCGGCAAAAAACATCCCTAGTTTCCATTTTGATCATGTTTCTTTGACATTGTTTGAGCTAGGGTTTGGGGTGGGGAGGTGTTTGTTTTGTTTGTTTGATTTGTGTTAGATGATAATAATGTGACTTGGTTTGGGTCCCTCCTAAGACAAAAGTGAAACAAGGACTTCGGTGACAATAGTTTGTTTGGGAGGATATTCCAGGAAGACAATGAGGAAGAGGGGAGAGTGATACAAGGGAGAAGAGAAAGCCAATGAAAGGTGCATTGCTGAGCTGGTTATCACTGTGGACAATTGGCACAATCTCCCTGGAGACCCTTTGAAGAACCATATAAAAACCACCTAGAATAGTCCCTCTGAAGAATGGGAGGTTGGGACATTTATCCATTAACCTTCATTCTCCACTGGCTGAGAGTTGCCCCTTGGGACACACACACACACACACACACACACACACACACACACACACACACTTTCCTGCTGTGGCCGTGCCTGCGAGTAGACTGAGCAAGCTTCCAAGCTAGGAGCAAAGCTGAGTGACTCGCTGGTGCTTGAGACGGGAGGCCATCAGCATTCACAGGAGCCTTGACTTTCGGCTGCCCTGTGGGTGTGCACGTCTTTGTCTGCCAGCTGCTCTCTGACCCACTTCTTTCCCTGCACTTGCTATTCATGTATTGACTGCATCTGACCTCTCTGTCCTGACCCAGCAAGACCCCCTCAAACCTCTCCCTGGGCTGGACCTATTACAGCCTTCCCCCTGCTTCCCTGGCTTCAGGCCTTCTGCTCACTCCACTGTCTGGCCTTCAGTAGACCCCTCTGAAAATTTGGCACTCTCCTCCCGCCCGGCAGATGTGCCCTTTTCATTTCTCTCTCCGGCTTCACTTTTACTTTCTTTCCCTCCTCTCTCCCCTTTTACACTGTAAGCCTGCTAGGATCCCCAGTAGCATCAGTGAACCCTACTCAGATCATTTGCTTACGTGCTCTCACAGAAAGTGCCCATATTCAGCTTCAAATAATAAAAATAAACAGAACAATGTCTAATACTATTTGAGCACTTACTAAGTAGCAAGCACTGTGTAAAATGCAATTTAGTCATTTCCTTATTTTATCTTCACAACAACAATCTCATGAAATAAGTGCTATCATCATGTTAATTTCACAGACAAGGAAGCTACCTTGGAGAAGACCACTTACCTAGCTAATGGCGATGGTCCTCAAGTGTGGACATCTGGCCTTGAGGATTTCTTTTTGACCACTCCAGTTAGCTCAGCCGTTAACTTCCAACTGACCCTGGGAGAAGGAACTTCACTTCCTGTGCCTGGTTTTTGACTTTTCAAATAGAACTGTCTATATGGTTCCTTTTTTTCCCCCTCACAAGATTATTGAAAGTATGAAGTGATATTTTTTTAAAATAATCAATATAACAGCTTGGCTATTTTTTCTTATTTATTTTGTTTTGATTTTTGTTTGTTTTTTGTTTTCTCGGTTCATGGTGTTACCACCATGTGATACTTTCTTCCCAAGACCAGCCCTAATGGATTTCTCCCCCAGCCTCCAGATACCTGAAATTCTACAATTAGAGATTTATTCTTTTGATGTCAGCACACAGTTCTATGGGAGAGGATAGGGAATAATACTTCTCAGCCATTCCTACCTTAGCATGAGTGAATTTATGACCTTTTCTGAGAGCTAGTTTTGAAAGAGGAGATAGGGAAGAAACATGAATGCACTAAGCCTGGGTTAAAGAGAAGCCACACTAGGTCATCACCCTAGAAAAGCTCTTGCACCTGTGCACCAGGGTTTACATGCAAGAATGTTCTTGGCAGCTTTGCTCCTAATAGTCTCAAACTGGAAACAACCCTATCCATCAAGAATAGAATGGAAAAATGCATTGTAGTGTATTCATACGAGGGAATACAATACAGCAATGAAAACGAGTGACCTACAGCTACAAGGCCAGTGACGTTTGAATCTCACAGACATAATGCTGAGGGAAAGAATGTTGACCCAGAATTATGTATTCAGTAGAAATCCATACATGTAAAGCTTAAAGATAGGTGGTAAGATTATGAAGAATAAGAGGGACATTACTATCATGAATGTCAGGATAATAGTAACCAATTCTAATGGGGAGGGCGGGGGTTGTGTCTACTCAGGGGACACACAAGGGCTTCTTGGATGCTTATAGTTAACTATTTCTTGAACTGACTGTTGGTTATGCAGAGAGTTGCTTTACAGTTATAGTCAGCCCTCCCGTGTCCATAGATGCGGAACCACGATCCAGAGAGCTGACTGTACTATACTACACCATTTTATATACGGGACTTGTGCATCCGCAGATTCTGGTATCCATGGCGAGTCCTGGAACCAATCCCCAGCAGATACCAAGGGATGACTATTAGTAAACTGTTTTATCTCCCTCTTTTGAAAAACAAAAAGAAAGGAAGGAAGGAGGGAAGGGAGGGAGGGAGGGAGGAAGTGCAGGAAAGCCAGCCCCCCAAAGCAGACCTCATTTCTTTGTATAGCTAATCCAGACAGGTTCTAGGAGACCTAGGAAAGAAGTGGTCGGGTTTGGGACAGGTGGCAGAAGACTCTGTACTTAGCATCTGTGGATATTCAACTGCACTAGATACTGCCAAACAGTTTTCCAAAATGGTTTAACCAATTTATTCTCTCACCAGCCAAGAGTTCCCATTGTTTTGCATCTTCACTATCATTTGATATTGTCGATTTTAAAATTTTTGTTTCTTTTGTAAGATGTTTATGGGTATCTCATTATTGTCTGAAGTCGCTTTATTCTAGAAATTAATGTACTTGAGCATCTTTTTGATATTTTTTTTGTCTTTTGTGAAATGCCTGTTCAAGTCTTTTGCCCATTTTTTTCTGTTGGGTTATTTGTCTTTTTCTTATTGATTGATTGGTATATGTATATTTTAAATATTAGGGCTCTGCTAGTTGAAAATATCTTTTCCCATTCGATGACTTGTTGCCTGTATTTTTCTAGGTGGGAGGGACAGAGGCAGCAAGTGTTTGCTGCTTCTGAATTCCTCTGCCTACTGCTTGGGTGCCTCAGGGAGTTTGCTCAGCCTTCATGGGCAGTGGCTGCCATTTCTGATGCAACTTAGAGTTCCTGTTCCCACAACCAGTGGCTCTGCTGTCCCTTCCAGAAGCAAGCTGCCCAGGAAGAAAGTGACCCCTGTGAGAATAACAATGTGAGCCCTGTTTCATGTTTTCTTTCCTCCTACTCTCTTTCCATTAGCAGAGAAAATGAAGTTTTGGCACTGTCTCCACCGCATAATCCTTTACTTCATACATCAGTGCCAAAGAGAAGAAAATAGGAAAGGACTTAGAAGTCGGCCAATTTCTGAAGCCCTTTGTACTGGCCTGGATTTTACTGTCTGGACAATAGAAAACGCTACCTGAGAACGGTGAGCACGGCTGTGCCAGGGCAGATCAAGGCGCTCACACCTTGCCAGGGGGCACTGGGTCACATTACCTGCATCAGTCTGTGAAGCGACATAAAGAATGTTACTAATGGGCTAGGAGGTCATTAGCAACCCTCCCTGCAATACCTATTTGAACTTGGAAACTGGCTTCCAAAGAAGTGAGAGGTACTTGAGTGGTAGATGTTCTATTATTCTACGCTAATTCTCCCTGAGAGGAGGCCTGACTTTCTGGTGAGGAGTATGGGGTAGATCCTGAATTTATGGTCAATTTAAATCATTAATTTTCACACGTGACAGGGACAAAAATTTTTGAAGTGTAATTCATCAGCCCCCCACCCCTTAGTCCTCTACAACATTACCCCTTCTCTCACCCCAAACTCTTGAGGACAAGTCTTGGTTTATGTGAACTGGAAACCCAGTGCAGACTATGGGGTGGGGGAGAGTGGAGAGAGGCCACCACAGGCTGCCGCCCTGGAGATCTAGTTCGAGGCTGGAGAACTTGCTGTCTTTCAGACCATATGGACAATGCTAGTCCTTCCTCAACTGACCTCTCTGAGGAGGTTTAGTAAAGGCTTTGCTGACCTCAGAGATACTTAATAAAGGTTTTGTTACTTTCAAGGCTGTCTAGAGTCATCTTCTTTTTTTTAAAAAAATAAGCTTTTTTTTTTTTTTGGCCACACTCAGCGCCGTGCAGGATCTTAGTTCCCTGACCAGGGATCAAACCTGTGCCCCCTGTGGTGGAAGCGCAGAATCAACCACTGGACCGCATGGGAAGTCCCTTGGGTTTCTTTTGACCAGGATGTGGTGCTAAGGTAGGACTTAAGGAAGGAAACAGAGGCTCAAATGTATCTGGGTCATACTCATGTGCCTCCCTTTATCTGCACCAGCAGATCCTCTACACAAACAACATGCATTCTTCTGGTACGGCTGGACAGGATGTAAAATTCTTGGAAACTGGGACCCATGGGCCCCCCTGGACTTCCCCACAGGCACAGCCAGAAGTCTGCTCCAGCTCTGAAACCTGCAGCTGCCCTGCTGGCACCCATGCTGCAGAAACGATTAGACCTGTGGGTCCCCCATACACACGTGAATTGTTTCTGAAACCTTAGGACAGAACTTTACATTGAGCCTTATCAGATTCAGTCCATCGTTCCATCCAATGAGGTCTGTTTTAGCTTGGTTTTTCTCAGAAGCCACTCCTGAGATGAGAATTTGAGTGCAAGTACTTTATTTAGGAAGCATCCTGGGAAGCACCAGTGGGTGCTAGAGGAAGGGTGGGCCCAGCTGCTGTCCCTCACCAGTGAGGTTCAGAGATGGCGGGTGTGCGCCCAGCGGCACCCAGAGCCCTAAACCGACCTCCAGAGAGCATCTTGGCCACTGCTTCTCTTCTGCCTTCCAAATCTCTTGCGATTTTTCTGTCATGGCCAAGCCTAACGTGAACAATACAGGGGAGGGAATTCTGGAAAATGTAGCTCCAGCTGAGCTATGTTGACAGGGTACAAAACCCTCCACAGTTCTCCCAGTGACTGCAGAGAGGATACAGTTCTGAGTCCACAAATTCTGACTTGAAGAACAGCATTTTCTTTGTTTTCCACATCAATTGAGTTTCTGCCTCTGAGCCCCATTCTGACAGACAGGCAAAATACAGTCGTCCCTCGGTATCCTCGGGGGATTGGTTCCAGGACCCCCCGCGGAACCAAAACTCTGTGGATGCTCAAGTCCCTTTTATAAAACGGCCAGTACCGTCAGCCCTCAGCATCCACAGGTTCCACACGAGGTGAAGATTCCATGATCTGCCCCAATTCCAGTCAGTGACAGTTGAAGGTTAACACGGAGACAGACACCGTGCCTTTCCCAGGACCCTTCGGATCTGGTGACAGCTTTGTTCCCATGACCCACTTAGGACATAGGACTTGTTTGCACGGCTAAGGGCCCCAGTGCCTTTCCTCTCCGGGGCTTTGCCACCTCCCTGGGGGCCCTACCAGGAAGCCAGGACTAAAGGGGATCAGTTCCCTTCAACTTTCTTGTTAAAGACATTCCACCGTAAAACGAAAGACTCTACCTTCTGCCCTTTCATACACCTTCTCTGAGGTAATAAAGCATAAAGCTCCCTGCTTGATGGGAAAGAGAATACCCAGGGAGAAAAAGTTCATCTTTTAAAATGCTATCCAAGCACCTGGGGTTGCGGTGGCTCTTCTGTGTCCGGACAAGGACACTCAGTGGTAACAGCAGCTGGAGCTGGGAGCCAGTGTTCCCCTTGGCTGGCACCACCCTCTCTGCCTTGCCCCCAGCTCAGGACGGTTCTCCTGGCTGTGCTGAGGCAATGCGCTGGGAAGGGAGTGGCATCAGAGTGAGGCCTGGAGTGGGTAGGTGACTCCTGGACACCCTGACCCTGAGGGACTGAGAGACACATGCTGTTGAGGAAATGATGCATCTTGCTGCCAGCAGCACTGCTCCTGGTTTCTATGGGCCTGGCAAGCCTGCCTGTTCCCGTGACACCGTCGTGAGAACTGCTGATCACTTTGTTTTATATTCCCCCCAGCAAAGAAAATGCTGCCACTCAGTCAGCCGCCATCGCAGGGCTTGAAAGAAGCAAGATCTGCTAAATGAAACGCACTTTCATATGATAACTGACAGAAGCATAGAGATTTTAAAAAATGAATGAAAGGAAAAAGCCCATCTCACTGGATCTCATAAGTGTGGCTACCTGGGTGCCTGACCCACACAGGCCAAGGCCTGGGAACCATCAAAGCAGCTGGATATAAGTCTAGGCAGACCTGTGGGTCTCAGTTAAAGCTGCAGAATTAAAGTTAGTGCAGGGAGGCCTCCAGGGGAAAAAAGCAGCAAGTTTAAAGCATTCCAATGATGCTGATATGCAGTGAGCTGGGCCTTATGCTGTTCTTTACAGTAAGAAGTGATGCATTGTATGTATATACATACATACGTGGTATATGGAGACTGTGTGTGCACTGGGGACCTCTGTAGCATTGCATGCACCACAGAGCACAGAGAACAGAGTTGTGTGATTCCATCACCTATTGAAACATCTGTGACTAAAGAGCTACTTAATGAGAGTTTCTTCTGGCTGAGCCTTAAACAATAAAATTCTTGTTTTAATTAATTAACTAATTAATTTGGCTGTACCAGGTCTTAGTTGCAGCACTCGGGATCTTCGCTGCAGCATGTGGGCTCTTAGTTACGGCATGTGGGGTCTATTCCCTGACCAGGGATCGAACCTGGGCCCCCTGCATTGGGAGCGTTGAGTCCCAATCACTGGACCACAAGGGAAGTCCCTAAAATTCTTGATAATTTACTCAGCGCAATATAACTTCCAACACACAAAAATGCTTACGTCTTCATTCATATGTTCATCTATCCACTTTGACTACGTAGCCGTCGTTTAGCTGTTTCTCAGGGCGATGCTCAGCAGTCTGCTGCTTAGCCATCCTTTTCCAGCTAGTTTCTGAAAATAGTTGCTTAACTGAATGTTCTCTCCCAGAGAAATTTCATACCACTGTCAAGGATTTGGCTGCACACTGTGTTTTAGACTAGTTACACTTGACACCCCTTTCAGTTTAATTCCTGATTTTATTATACATACCTCTTCCCTCTGCCCTGCCCTAGGCGCATGCTCCACACCCCCCATGCCCCGCACATTTACTCAGTGGCGTTGTGCTGTCAGAAGATACTATTGTAATGTTGGTTTAATGATTTTATGTTCAGGTTGATGAACTCCACTAAAGGATGTTTGTTTATAACAATGTTTTTATTAGTGATATCAGAAAAATATGGAGAACGGCTGTAGTTGTGAAGGGATAACTGATTAAAAACCTGAGTATGCTGCTCAGGGGACACGTGTGCTATTCACGTGCACACCAGTGAGCATCTCCTTGTTCCAGTACAGCAGCATTTGGAGCATAAAGACACCTAACTGGTACCATAAATACAGTCTTTAGCTATTTGTATTTCTATATAATCTGTACATCTCTACATCTTTTATGACACTGCCTCTTGCCGTGAAAAACGCTGAAGCAGCTGTTGATTGCCTCACCACTGAGTCTGGTTCTGATGAGAATACATGCTGAGGTGTGGATTGGCAGCTCTTAATCCACCAGCTCTTGCCCACTATAGCTGGGCAGCTCCTCTATGAGAGGAGCCTCACAGGATTGGTGGAGCAGCTGGGGGAGAAACGAGAACTATTTAAAAGAAGTGTTTGACAAATGAACTTATCTATGAAACAGAAACAGATTCAGACATAGAGAACAGACTTGTGGTTGCCAAGTTGGGGGGGTGGGGGAGGGATGGAGTGGGAGTTTGCGATTAGCAGGTGCAAACTATTATATATAGAATGGATTAAAAAACAAGGTCCTACTATATGACACAGGGAACTATATTCAATATCCTGTGATAAACCGTAATGGAAAAAATATATGAAGAAGAATGTATATGCATATATGTGTGTGTGTGTGTGTGTGTGTGTGTATAACTGAATCACTTTGCTGTACAGTAGAAATTACCACAACATTGTAAATCAACTATACTTCAATAAAATAAATTAAAATAAAAAAAGAAATGTTTGAGGCTAAATGATGCTGGGCTTCCTCTTCTCCTGGATTCTCACATATCGAATGTGGAAGAGGAAAAAGGAAAAAGCAAAACCACAGCATTTAAAGATGTTCCTGTGGCGCATGCTTTTTCTCTGAAGTTCTCTCCTCTAAGCAATAATTCAGCCAAACTCTTGTTGTAAGATTCTTGTGAAATGACAAGATCACAGTGAGGATGTTATTACTGCAACAATGTATGCTTCATTTTTCCTGTTACTGAAGGAGAAAACTCTCTGGGGAGTGAAATTCAACACTTAATTTAACAATAGCATCTCATACTAATTCTCGTTGAAATGTGAAACCAATCCAGTTAAGAAAACATCCAGATAAAATGAAATGGGCCATGTTAATGGTATGGTCTCTCAGTTATGGGTCTCATGTTGTGAGGATTACAAATTCTGTCCTAAATGTTAAGTAAGGTTCTCAGTATCCCTGGTGGTAAATATAAAGGCAGTCACTTCACAGATGAGAAAATTAAGACAAGGGTCTCTGTGACTGGTTCAGGATGAATGAGAAGTCGCAGAAAGGATGCAGATACTGAATTCCTGGTTTCAGCTCCTAGCCTCAGCTGCTTATCTAATGCTGCAAATTCTGACCACAGAGTTAGGAGGTTTGACTGAGACACTGTAGACAAACTGAATTGGGAAAAGAGCCCCTAGACTTTCTGCTAAATCATAAATATATGTTGCACTCTCACTCTTTACATATGTCAAAGATTGCGCTAGCCACTGGGCTTCTAAAAATGAATAAGATACAATTCTTAGGTTCAAGAAACTCAAGTCTAGTAGTGGGAGAAACATGCAAATAATCGTTACTACACCCATCTGCTCACCCTACCCCCACTCCTGGCCTAATTTGGCCTAAGGTCTTTCCGATTTCAGTTGAGATAGCCCTTCCTCCAGGAGGTCTTTCTAGATCTGTCCCCCTCACCCAAGTCAAGGATAGGTTGTTCTCCTATATACTCCCATAACATCCTGTACTTCCCCTATATATGTAGTCCTGACAACGCAGTACTGTATCTGCCTGATTACTTGTCCTAGTCCCTTCTAGACTAAGCTTGATAAAGGGAAAATTTGTGCTGGTCTTTTTCACCATGTATACCGCAACACCTGCATGTAATGGACAATAAAGAAGTATTTGCTCAATGAATGAATGAATGAAGCATTTATCACCAATCTCACTCCTTTTGATACTTACCACATACTGCATATACTGTTACTTCCCTGTCTTCCAAACTGGATTATAAACTTGCTGGGTCAGGAACTCTCACTTACATATGATATACCACTTAGCACCTACTCTGGTGTTAAACACACAATAGGCATCCATTCACTCGCTTTTTAATTTGACAAGTGTATATAGTGTGTTTACAATGAGAAAGATCAATGCGGAGTTTGGGAGAAGGGAGGTTGGAGAGGAGGAAGCTGGAAATGAGTCTGACTGAAACCCCCTAACTACTTAAATTTTTTTTATCATACAGTGGGTGTAGATGTGGCCTTAATCACAGAGAAAAAAACTTATATATTACCTGCTTAGTAAAAGATGTTTGTTATATTTCCAGTTGCTAAGGGAGAAAAGAGTCAACGTTTAAAAATAGATTTTGGGGGCTTCCCTGGTGGCGCAGTGGTTGAGAGTCCGCCTGCCAATGCAGGGGACACGGGTTCGTGCCCGGGTCTGGGAGGATCCCACATGCCGCGGAGCGGCTGGGCCCGTGAGCCATGGCCGCTGAGCCTGCGCGTCCGGAGCCTGTGCTCTGCAACGGGAGAGGCCACAACAGTGAGAGGCCCGCGTACCGCAAAAAAAAAAAAAAAAGATTTTTGAAAAGCATCTAACGTGGAGGGGCAAAAAGAAGAGAGCAGGAGAGAAATAATATGACCAAATAATTACAAGGGACCAGCGTCTTAGCAAGGGAGGAGCTGCCTCATGTATTCTGTAATATGTGTGGTTTGGCAGAGATGAGATGAAAGCGTCCTCTTCCCTCCTGTTAAAGGATAATTATTTTTAAAGAGTAAAATCATGACTCATACAAGTGGAAAATTAGCGTGTGTCCAAGATTTATTTAACTCATTAATTAATGAGGGTACCAGTAAGATACTACAGCTGATTCAAAAGATAATCTGGAGAGTAGACACATATATATTTCAGCAACGCTGAAATTAATTTGCTTAATAGACACAGCACTGGTTTCTTAGGTGAGTGGGAGAGAGATCAACTGTACTCCAGGAACAACTTGCATTTATATTTCTATGGGCAAGGATCATTTGCACTGCTATCAGTTTCTTTGCAACACAGAGTTGTAAATTAGCTCAAAGACAATGAAAGGTGGAGATATTCTGCTAGACTGAGCACGTAGTAATCTTTCCCACCAAGTTTCAAGCCTTTCACAATTTTTCCGGACACTAATAAAGCCTGCAACTTGTCCTCCAACATAAGGCTTCACTGTGTGAAGGCTTAGTGTTCCTCTGAAAAGATTTCAGAAAAATAAAGGGTTTTTAAAGATTAACCATAGGAAGCTAAAATCTCTGGGCTACACGGATAAAACCATTGAGTGGAATAAAAATCTCAGTTCTATATAGATGCTTGTGTGTTCCAAAAGCTGACCTGATCTTTTTTGGGGGGAATGTAGCTCTCATGTCCTCCTAAGATAATATATCTGGCATTTAACTTTTTTGTTATCATGAAATAGTTTATGAATACAAAAAGTTTATAGGATAACATAAGAAACGTCCAGGGAATTTCCTGGTGGTCCAGTGGTTAGGACTCCGAGCTCTCACTGCTGAGGGCCTGGGTCTGGGAGCTGAGATCTGGCAAGCTGCGAGGGGCAGCCAAAAAGAAAAAAAAAAAAGAAAGAAAGAAACATCCAGATACCACTCAGTTTGAGAAATACAGTTGTATTTTCCCACTTCCTGGATCTTATTTCTCTCCCTTCAGAAGTAACCATTCTCAATGTGGATTGGCAGTTTATCATTCCCTTGCATGTTTTTATGCTTTTACAACAGAAGTTGTATCCATAAACAACATACAGTATTGTTTTGCATGTTTTTAAACTTTATATAAATGGAATCATACTGTTGTTTCCTTCTGTAACTTGTTTTTTCTGTTCAACATTATGTTTCTGAGATTTCAGATTTGATATTATTTTCGTTAAAAATGATGGCTTAGAAACGAGTGCTTGGTTGGGAACAGGAATGGGAACCAGGTATAATTTTGATCCATTATTCATTATTATAAAAGTCCTGGTCATATAGGCGTAGAAACAGTACATGGAAAGGACAGAGGTGATCAACTGATGGCAGTATTTTAAAGAATTTTGAAAAAATGTTCTAGGAAAGGTAACTTTATACACTATTATTTAAATAAATGGTAGCTTAATTTACTACTATTTTAAATACTAACCAAGTTATTTGATCTTGGGAAAATCATATAGTTTTTCTTCTTCAATGAGGGAGCTGAGTTAGATCAGAGTTCCTCAAAAGGTTTTTTGTTTTTTGTTTTCCCCATGCCTCTTTTGATGCACACAAAAATCTCAAGTCCTTCTCTAAAATTATTTGGAACTAAAAAATAAATAGACTTCCAGTAATGGCCAAGTAAGGAGACTGGCAAATCCACTCCCCCCAAAACCAAACTATAAAGAGGGACAATAAACAACCATTTTACACTCTGGAAATTGACCAAAGGCACATAACAACCTGAGAAGCAGTTATGCTTGACATGAACTGCTGAATTTCTGGTAAAAACAAAGGGAATTTGAGATGTTTTGGCCTGGAGCTACTCCTATTCCCCCCCACCCCCACTCCCAGCTCAATACATGGAAGTTCTGTCAGGATGGGGCAGGCCATGAGCAGCTTTTCTGCTGTGGCCAAAGGGAGATGGTTTTTTTTGTTTGTTTTAAAATTTATTTTATTTATTTATTTTTGGCTACGTTGGGTCTTCGATGCTGCGCTCGGGCTTTCTCTAGTTGCGGCGAGCGGGGGCTACTCTTCATGGCGGTGCGCGGGCTTCTCATTGCGGTGGCTTCTTTTGTTGCGGAGCACGGGCTCTAGGCGCGTGGGCTTCAGTAGTTGTGGCTCGCGGGCTCTAGAATGCAGGCTCAGTAGCTGTGGCGCACGGGCTTAGTTGCTCCGCGGCATGTGGGATCTTCCCGGACCAGAGCTCAAACCCTTGTCCCCTGCATTGGCAGGCGGATTCTTAACCACTGCGCCACCAGGGAAGCCCAGGGAGACGTTTTATCTGGAGCCTTACCTGGTCCACACTCAGAGGTACTGCCAGTGGAAGTGACATCTCCAGTGCAGGTGAGCAGGAGAAGGTCAACAGCTTGGCCCCACTAGCCTGAGGCTGCAGCTGCGGTTGGAGCAAAGCATAGTCCTAATTGAGGCTGCATACACGCAGAGTGGAGACCAAATTTAGCTCAGGCAGGAAGAAAGCCAGTGAGCAAGAAGGAAGGAAAGGAGGCAGGAAAAAAAGGAAAAACAGGACAGAAAGAAAGAAGAAAAAGAGAAGGGATGAAACAAAGAAATAAAAACGGCAGAAACAACAGCTCCAGGGCGGAAAATTTCAGAATCCATGTTTGTTACAATATATTCTCTAACATGTCAAATTTTCAACAGAAAATTATGGGATCTGCAAAGAAACAGGAAAGTGTAACCCATACTTAAGGGAAAAAAGCAGTTAATAGAAATGGCCTCTCAGTGTTCCCAGAGGTTGAAGTTAGCAAAGACTTTAAATCAGCTTTCATAAACATGTGCAAAGAACTACAGAAAAGCTTATTTAAAGAGCATGACAACAATGCATCAACAAATACAGGTTCTCCATAAGGATACAGAAAATTTTAAAAACAGAACCAAATGAGAATTCTGAAATGGAAGAGTACAATAACTGAAAAATTCACTAGAGGGGCTCAACAGCAGGTTTGAGGTGGCAGAAATGAACTGGAAGATAGATCAATAGAAATAACTCAATCTGAAAACAGAGAGAAAAAAAGACTGAAGAAAAATGAACAGAACTTCAGAGAACTGTAGGATAACATTAAGATACTAACATACATGTAACGGTGATTCCAGAAGGAGAAGGGAGAGAGAAAGGGGCAGAAAAAAATTTTGAAGAAATAATGGCTGAAAACTTCTTAAATTTGATAAATGACATTAATCCACAAAGCTCACTAAGGGAATATTAAGATCTTTCAGATTTTTCTACTGTATAATCACTGAGGCAGGAGATAGATGGGCCCCAATCTGAACAGCTGGTGTTTCTCCCCTGTGGACAGGTACTCAAAAGTAGCAGGAGCTAGAGAGGAGCTGAGCCCTGCCCAGATAAGAGATAAAAGACCACATATTTCTCATTCTCGGAGTCAAGGAGACCTTCCTGACTACACCTACACACACACACACACACACAAACACACACACACACACACAGACGCAGAAAGGCTCCTTGGAGGTCAGAAAGGGAGGGGGCGCCACCGCATAGTAGGTGATATAGAGGCCTACCCATAGGCCTCTTTACTAGAATCCATCTTGGCTAAGAGATGCACACGCACACATAGGAGGACCCTGAGATATACCAAACATGGACTCAGAACAAGATGACTGGCTAAAGGAAACCCAGAAGAAATGCCCCATAATAGTGATTCAAACGACCACGAGGGCACGACTCTCTCTCTAAGTCCGCCCATGTGTCTATCCACACGTACCCTTTTTCCTCCTAATAAATATTTTACTTGTTCCATTACTTTCCATCTCTATGTGTAAATTCATTTCTACACAGCTCATGGGCCAGAGCCTTGTCACTGGCACTGGTCCCTTGTGGTCTAGTGGCTAGGATTCAGCAGTCTCACTGCCACGGCCCGACCTCAGTCTCTGGCTGGGAACTGAAATCCCGCTTCAAGCCACTGCAGGCTGAGGCCACCTGAGATCATCACCACTTTTTTTCCTCACTTGCACTTTATTTCAGTGCAAGTATCCTGCTCCTCAACACAATATCCCTGTTGTATTGTGATTTATAATAACAAATACCTATTTGGTCTTTACCCATTTCTGGCACTAAGCTCCTAGAACCCTTGGAACTTCAAAAGTGTTGAGGGAATCAAGGTATCTTTTGTTATGTTCATGAGGTGACTTTTGGACAGCCCACTGGTAACCTAAAGATGGGAGCTGGTTGCCAGGGTAACCAACCAAGTGATTAGAGGGTTGGAACTTTCAGTTTTCCTACCCTCCCATCTCCAGAGAGGGGAGAGGGGCAGGAGACTGAGTTCAGTCGCAATAGGCAATGACTTAATCAATCGTGCCTACATAATGAAGCCTCCATAAAAATCCAGAAGGACAGGGTTTGGAGAGCTTCCAGGTTAGTGAACACGTGGGGAAGCAGGGAGACTGTCCAGCTTGGAGAGGGCATGGAAGCTCTGCACCCTTTCCCCATACTTGCCCTATGCATCACTCTTATCTGACTGTTCCTGAGTTATAGCCTTTTATAATAACTGGTAATCTATTAAGTAAAATGTTTCTCTGAATTCTGTGAGCTGCTCTAGAAAACTGATTGAATCCGAGCAGAGGATCATTGGGACTTCCAATCTATAGCCTGTTTCTCAGAAGCACAGGTGGACTTTCGATTGGCATCTGAATGTGTGTGTGTGTGTGGGGGGGGCAATCTTATAGGACTGACCACGTAACCTGTGGGATCTGATATTATCTCCAGGTAGATAGTATCAGAATTGAGTTGAATTGTAAGTCACCCAAGCTGGTGTCTGAGCATTGCTTGGTGGTGTGTGGGAAACTCCCCTAACTGGAATTGGGTGCAGAATCCAAATTGGGTGCAGAATCTTAGTCCCCCTAGATTTAGCATCCACTGATAATTCTCGTCTGATCCAATCTTTACTATGAAAGCTGTACAATACTCTAATATTTTACATTTAGTATTTATGATACTCTAGTACTTCCTCTACATTTATCAGCTAGCTCTCAGCATCCTACTGTAAGGAAGAACACTCCATTCTCTCTGTTTGCTTATTATTGGTTTAGATTCATAAATTTCTATGTTTATGATGTTTGTAAAGCATTATTGTAATTAATTATTTTGGTGCTCAAGTTGTCCCAGATTTGGCCAGTAGGATCCCCTTCAAGCTGGCTTCTGTGTCCCTGTGACATACTTCATCATTTTTGGTGGCAAAAAGATGTTCACTGGACTTCCCTCGCCATTCAGTGGTTAAGACTCTGTGCTTCCACTGCAGGGGGCATGGGTTTGCTCCCTGGTTGGGGAACTAAGATTCCACATGCCATGCAGTGCAGCCAAAAAAAAGATGTTCAGGCTCATCTGGTTCGGGCTTACCCTGACCCAGCCCTGAGTCTACCATTTCTCTCCTTTTTTTTTTTTGGCCACACGATGCAGCTTGATCTCAGTTCCCCAACTAGGGATCGAACCCGGGGCACAGCAGTAAAAGCCTGGAATCCCAACCACTAGGCCACCAGGGAACTCCCTTAGTGGACATATTAGGTTATCTACTGCTGCATAACCAAATACCCCCAAACTTAGCAGCTTAAAACAACGAACAATTATTATCTAACACAGTTTCTGAGGTTTAGGATTTGGGGAGAGGTTTAACTAGGTAGTTCTGGAAAAATTTCTCTCCTCTCATGAGGACACAATTAATACACTCATTTCTTGAATTTTTGGAAATAGGAACTCATTCCGGGGAGAAAAATCACACTTGTTACAAGGAGTTCACAGACCCTCTATCAAGAGAGTCAAAACTAATTTAATATTGCAGGGTTTCTTTTCTACTTTGAGAGAGTCTTTTAAAATCAAGTTCTAGACTATATTTTATGCTATTATTTTTAGTCTGTTAGAGTATTTTCTTTTCCATTAGTTGGTTCAATTTATTACAACAAGACGTTATCGAAGGTCTACCTGTACAAGATAGATAAAAGAAGTAAGTTTCTCCTCCTGCATGAAGAAGTTTGCACAGTAGTATAATCCTTCTAGTCCTTTCCTGAAGCTTTTCCGAAGAAGTAAAAATTTCAGAGGTGAAGCTACCAGGAGCTCCAGGCTGTTTAATGATTCTTACCCACTTGCTCACAATCCCAGTCGCCTTTCAGCTACTGAATACTATGATTTATGCTGAGCTATTAGCTCTGACATGAATATAATATAAATAGCAATTATTTCACCTGCCTAATTCAGAATGGTCTCCCTTAGGGTTTGAAGTCCCTGGGGAATCCCAGCTATCCTAGGAATTAACCTTGCTCAACCTAGTTCAACACAGAAGGAGGCAGTTAACAATTATGCAATTGAGATGCCAGGTCACACCGGGTAATCCATCTTTGAGGAAGGTGGGATTCTTTGCAAAAGAAAAGACAGCCCTGTTGTAAGGGAAGGAGTCCTTGGCCAGCAGTCCGGAGAGACTGTAACCCCAGCGCTTCCCCTAACCAGCTGAAAGGTAGATGGTCCAATCACAGCAGTTCTCCAAGCCTCAGTTTCCTCGGCTATAAAACGAAGGGTAGGCTTGTCGGGCCCCTAACTAACTGTAATTTTCCAACCTGAGGTTCAGGGAGAAATCCATAAAACAAAATTCCTTCAAAGTACTGCTAAAGGGCTTCCCTGGTGGCGCAGTGGTTGAGAGTCCGCCTGCCGATGCAGGGGACACGGGTTCGTGCCCCGGTCCGGGAAGATCCCACATGCCGCGGAGGGGCTGGGCCTGTGAGCCATGGCCGCTGAGCCTGCGCGTCCGGACCCTGTGCTCCGCAATGGGAGAGGCCACAACAGTGAGAGGCCTGCGTACCGCAAAAAAAAAAAAAAAAAAAAAAGTACTGCTAGAAGTGAACTCACTGGTCAAGGTTGAACGATTTGTTCTTTGGGTCCAGGTAGTAGGGGCTGCCATAGGCCACCAATCCCGGTTAACTTATTAATACACTTTGCCCATACATGTGACTAGTCTTTAAATCTCCGCACCTTCCCAACCTTCCACGGAAACGCTGTGACCCAGGCAGGTCTGTAGCCTAAACTTCAAAAACCCGCCCCTGGGAGGGGAGGGGGTGAGGAGCCGAGGTCTAGTCGTGCGCCTGCGTACTGAGGTCGGAGGGCCGAGGTCGTGCGGCGAACCCCTCGCCAGCTCTGCAAACCTCGCGAGATTTCCTCCCGAGCTCCTTGGCGGTGAGTGAAGCGCGGGGTTCCGCCGGCCGGGTCTGTTAGGGCTGGGGAACCCGAGGCTGGGTCGGGCCCTTCAGGTGAGGGAGGATCAAGGAACCAGGGTGACCTCCCGGCTTCCTCCCGGAGCTGCTGGCGACGCTAGCATTATTGCCTACGTCACTGGGATAGGGAATGCTCGAGAAGAAGCAGAAGCAGGGATTTTTTTTTTTTTTTAGAATTGTTGGTAGTAAGCAACCTCAAGTTTGGACATAATTGTGTTTAAGGTGTCCTTGGGATGTTCATTTAACACATATTTAATGGACACCTACTATGTGCAAGGCATAGGGGTGAACATAAATCACTGAACTAAACAGGCACGATTCCCTGTCTTGGTGTTTACATTCTGGGAAGTCAGTCTGAAATTCTGGGTTGTAGACGCAGATTTTTAGTAATTTACGTATGAGTGGTTGGTAGTAGGAGCCATAGAAGGTGAAGCCACTTAGAAATGGAAGAGCCATGCAGGAATCCCCACATACTAGGGGAAAGGAAGGAAAAAAACAGAAGTCTCAAAGGAAAGGAGAGCGACCGTCCAGAAAAAGTGGAGGAAATCCCAGAGATTTACACGTTTTGTAATAAGGCCGTGGGCAACAGTCATTTGTGGCAGAATAATTGAGCAAGATCAGGGTAGAGAAGTTTTTTTTTTTTTTTTAAAGGTGTTAGGAATCTCATGTTATGGCAGTGGTGTGTGTTGTGTTTGCCTGTGGGTTCTAGTGCAGTCATTACCAGTTGTGCGACCATGGGCAAGTTATTCAACCTCTCTGTGCCTCGTTTTCCTCCTCTATAAAATGGGAACAGTGACAGTGCCATCCTCAGAGTGTTGTTGGATGGAGGGGTTAAAGGAGACAATGGCTATTAAGTCTTTAGCCCAGTTCCTGGCACTTAGGTACATTCAGGAAACAGGCTGAGAGAAGGAACTTTCCCAAGATCCCGTGGGATTAGAAGCAGGATATGTACTCTGCTTTTCCTAGTTGGGTGCCCTATCCCTTATAATAGGCTGCAAGGTAGACATTAAGATAACACACTGTTTTTGACTGGCACTAGAATTTTTCAGTTGATCATTGATCTGGTATTATTTTGGAATATTGTTTACCACCAGTTAGGAACCTACGGGCAAATATGGTCTGCTTGATGTCAGTCAATAAGGACTTGAGTTTTTTTTCCCTCCCATTTGGGATGAATAACACCACCACCACCACACCTCCTTTCAGATCTAGAGCTGGTGTATCATATTGTATATTTTAATTTTGTGACTAAATTTCTTTATGTTTTAAATGTGTTGTTGTGCTATGGAGGGATATTGCACGATTATCCTACATTAGTTAATTGTAGTGTTTGATACTTGAAAACTTTCTAATTTAATACAGAGGGAGAAAACTTTAATAGTGTGCTTTTCATGCTGATAAGCAGTATTTGGACAAATCTACAGTGTGCATAATTTCAAGTAATAAAACATACCTTGAAAGTAATTAGGGAAAAGAGTGGCAAATATGAAACTTCATTTGGAAAGACTCCTTTGAAAATTTAGCCATCTTGGTGCTGTTAATCACCACTTAAGGTCAGTTATCTTTGGATCCAGTATCAATTTGGAAAACTTTGCCTTTTAACCCTATGTAATTTACACACATGGTGATTCAATAGGAGATTTTCTTTAAATAAATACATTTAGCCCTGCAAGACATTATGGACTTCTCGCTGTGATGAAATAGGAGGCACACAGCACCACCTTTAAAGATTCTTGCCTAAAAAGTCTGAACCTGCATCTAATCAAACCTCTAGATCTAACCACCTGTCAAGGATAAGAGGGGAGATAGAAGAATGAAGTAAATGACATTATGAGAAAAAAAATAAAAATAGGGACTTCCCTGGCGGTCCAGTGGTTAAGATTCCGCGCTTCCACTGCCGGGGCCACGGATTCCATCCCTGGTCAGGGAACTAAGATCCTGCATGCTGCTCAGCCAAAAAAAAAAAAAGACACTATGAGGATGCAACCCAAGGTCATTCAACAGACAAAGGAATGAAGAAACATGTTTTTTCAACAATCAGTGACATGAAATAAAAAAGGGGAGACTCAAAAATACAGTATATGGACCTTGATTCTAACGAACCAACTGTAAAAAGACGGGATTTGAATGTGCACTAGGTATTAGATAATGTCAAGGAATTACCTGGACTATTAATTCTGTTATGTTAATGGCATAGTGTTTATGTTTAAAACAACCTGTTGTTAGAGATGCATAACTGAGGGATTTTTGAATAGGATGATGTCTGGGATTTTGTTTTAATGGGAAGCTGGGGAACGCAGTCCTTAGCTGGCAACATTGTGTCCGAAAGGAGAGAGTGTATATTGAGAGCAACCAGCCATTAAGGTCACAACCAGTGAGATTATAAATATATACATTATAAAAAGTAAGGAAGTAAATAAGATGAATATCCATGTTCTTCATTCTATTTTATGGAATGCCACTAACATCAGACATTTAGTTCTTAATTAGGAGCAGAATTCCTCTCCTCTTGTAAAGGGTACCTACAGAAGAGTTGAACATTATTATGTGGCTATATACGTGAAAACCGTGTTTGGAGGTGATGGGCGGGCAATAGTGGAAAGTGTGAGGACAAGTGAGATCTGGGATGAGGAGATTTATGTTTCAGTCCTAACTCCTCTGCTTAACTGCTATGTGATCTTGGGTACAAACTGTACCTCAATTTCCGTTGTAAAATAAGGATATTACCTATATACTTTGTTTTAAGAAATAAATAAATCTGTGTGAAAGTTCTCCATAAGTTATCTCCATATAAATACTATGTTACGCAAGATTTGAAAAATACCCCGTGATGATTATTTAACATTTTTCTGAGAAGTATACATAAATCTCAGGTCTATATAAGAAACTCAGGTACTATATGGGATTAGAGAAATATGAAGAAATTCAAGAGTCCTGCAAATTTAGAAACTAGATTAGGAGTAGAGTCATGGGTAAATGAAATTACCCAGTGATACAAGGTAAGCATTATTAGATATCAAATGGATCTACAGATGGTTGTCAAATGTCTAAGTGTGCTGCTGTATAAACTTAGAAATGATGCTAAGAGCTAAATATATTGCAACTGTTGATAAGCAACAAGGATATATTGTATAGCATGGGGAATTATAGCCACTATCTTGTAATAACTTTTAGTGGAGTATAAGCTGTAAAAATGTTGAATCACTATGCTCTACACCTGAAACTAATATAATAATGTAAATCAACTATAATTTAATAAAAAATATGTTGCAATTGTAAAAAAAATGTCATTGATATAATTGTTGTTCTTGGGCTTCTCAACATTTTTAGGTACTAAAGAGGATGAAATAAAATATCTAATGAGAGAAGACAACTAGTAAATAATTTTAAAAAGGATAATATTTGCTTAGTAACTTAAAAATCGAACAACTTAGACATATAGGATGGAAATTTTTATGTAGTAGTTAAGTGATTGGAATGTCAGACAGCTTGGGTTTGGATCTCAACTCCACCACCTTAGGAAAGTGCTTAAACACTTTAAGGCACATTTCCTCATCTATAAATTGGGGATAATAATAAAATATTTAATAGGATTGTTAGATTAAATGAAATATATATTAAATATTATTAAATACTACATGAATATATATGTGCATATATATATATATATGTATATATGTTTCATAGCACAACAGTCCTTGGTACAGAATAACACTAATGGTCTGTTCTCATTTTTAGTGATGGATAAAGTAAGCATGCCCAAGTCAGATACTGCTAGCATTGGAACTTCATTTTGCTTCTTTCATTAGCTCAGATTGTAAACCCAGAATAAACTGATCCTTTTTTACTCACTTGGCCATTCTATATTACATAATTTCCTAGAAGGTGAGGATTTTAAAATGCTTTTGATGTATTACTTTTATAATCAGCAGAGCTATTAAGAAATTTCCATTTTGATAAATGAATAAAATAATTTTTGAAAATTTGGTTACATCTCAATTAAACGGCTAGTGTTTTATTTGCTACTAGACTAACTGGCTAACTCTGGAGGAATATATCATATTGTTTTCTTTTAATCAAGCTACAGTAGGAGCCTTAATCATGATGGCTTGAAGATGAATGTGCCTGAATTATGAGGCCAAAAACATTTTGTTCCACTCAATCTTCAGTGAATTTGTTCTTATTAGTCAAATATTCTAATTAGATTTAGTCTTTCTTCATATATTTGCTTTAGGAGGCAAACTCTAACAGGAGAGACTACATCTTTTTTGGATCCTAAATATGATTTTTCCTTTCCTTGTTCAGAAACACAAATGTACATTTTTTTTAACTTTTAAATTGTTGAATATTTCATAACTTACTTGTGATTTAAAACTTTTCTGTTTATAGGAGTTATTTTATACAGAAGTCTTGTGAGACCACTGTGCAAACAAGGTGATGATTGTACAAAGAGTGGTATTGAATTCCCGACCTGGTATGTATTTGTCTGTGATGAATGAACAACTGTGGTCTTTAATAATTATTAATGCAAATGGAGGAACAAAAAGTAATAATATGATGTAAATGTGGTAAATGAGGTAGGAAGATATTAACACTAGTAGAGATATTAGAAGAAGCTCTTTAAATAATATAATATTCATTTTAAATTTTTATTTATTTATTCATTCATTCATTCTTGGCTGCGTTGGGTCTTCGTTGCTGTGCACAAGCTTTCTCTAGTTGAGGTGAGGGGGGGCTACTCTTTGTTGCGGTATGCGGGCTTCTCATTGCTGTGGCTTCTCTTGTTGCGGAGCACGCGCTCTAGGTGTGCGGGCTTCAGTAGTTGTGGTGCATGGGCTTAGTTGCTCCGTGGGATCTTCCCGGTCCAGGGCTCTAATCTGTGTTTCCTGCATTGGCAGGCGGATTCTTGACCACTGCACCACCAGGGAAGTCCCAATATTCATTTTTTAAAATGATAAGTTATCAAGGCCACTTGTTGGGGAAATAAGGTATTTTAAAATATTATAATTTTTAGAAGGTTATATTACAAATATATGTGACTTTTGTTTTTTCTTTGTAATGTGTATCATTGATTCTTAAGATGTGCTTTTCTGTTTTATGTGAAAAGCACTGACCTATGTCATCCTAGGTCATCTAACCTGACATCTAACCTGAGTCATAGAAGCGTAGGCATGGAAGTAACCTGAGAGGTTTGGGCCCATGCTGCCTTGATTTTGGTGCTTACCTAGCATGTGGCCTGGGAAAGACACTTACCTTTTCTCAGTTTTAGTAAAGTGAGCAATTAGATTAAAATGTCTACATTCTATTTTCACCTTATAAATTTGATGATTCAATGAATATGAAGTTTTAATTATATTCATTTAAGTTTCTCTTTTCATCTTAAAATGAGGAAGGATAGTTTACCTCTTTACTTTGGCTAATGTGGTATTTCTGCTACCTTGTAAATTTTAATTTTCATAGTTAAAAAAAAAAGCTGGCTGTGCTTTTTTACTTTTTGAAATCCTTCTATAATTTTATAACAGATGAGGTGATTTACCTGTAATCACCTTAAAAAAGAAATTTTACATTGACAGCAATATGCCAAAGGAAATTCTTGGAGAAAACCAAGAGCAAGTGAAACTATTTGAAGAATTTATGCTGAGTTACAGAAAAATTACAAAACAATATGGATTTATTCATGTGTGTATTCCAGGAGTGCTCTAAATCTTAGAGTGACCTTTTAAAAATAATAAATAATTCTATGGGAAAGTGACTTTTTGATTTTATATTTTTGCCTAATATTCTAGGAAAAAATGGTAATCCAGTGGCAGAAAATTTCCGAATAGAAGAAGTAAACTTGCCAGATAATATCAATGAAGGACAAGTACAAGTCAGAACTCTTTACCTTTCTGTGGATCCTTACATGGTAAGAATCAGGATTTTGTGACTGTGAAAATAATTTTATTTTCATATTTTTTCATGTTGCATCTGAATTTCATTGTGTAAGCCTCATGATTAATAAATATTTGAGGGACTTCCCTGGTGGCGCAGTGGTTAAGAATTCGCCTGCCAGTGCAGGGGACATGGGCTTGAGCCCTGGTCCGGGAAGATCCCACATGCTGCAGAGCAACTAAGCCCGTGGACCACAACTACTGAGCCTGCCCTCTAGAGCCCGCGAGCCACAACTACTGAGCCCGCGCGCCTAGAGCCCATGCTCCGCAATAAGAGAAGCCACCGCAATGAGAAGCCTGCGCACCGAAACAAAGAGTAGCCCCCAATCGCCACAACTAGAGAAAGCCCGCGTGCAGCAACGAAGACCCAACACAGCCAAAAATACATAAATGAATAAATTTATAAAAAAAAAATTACTCTGAACCCTCAGACTAGTTCTTTCTGTTATACTTTCTCAAAACAGTACCTTGACCTTCAGCCTATATCCCAGTTGTAATTAATAATTATTTGTGTTGTTATTAGATATTTATTTTCCCTAATAAAAAGTTATTATGACAAAGATCTTATTTATCACTGTATTTCCAGTGACAAGCGTAAGTGCTTATTAAGTATTAAAGGAAGGAAGGAAGAAAATTACTTTGGTTGCTTTCACTTGACACTGTTAAAAAAAAAAAAGGACACAAGCATCTTTAAAGGGGAAAAAAGAAATCTGATGAACATTAACTTATTGAAATTTTATATCATTCAAAATTCACAAGTAATTTTAATCACTATGCGTGTACTGTATTTTACATGGTTATATTTAATATGTATATACTATTTTGATTTCATATTTGTGATTTTATATTCATACCTTCATATGAAAAACTAGTCCAGATATTATTATTATTTTGGTGGTTGTATAACATTTTATTCTGTTGACATCACTCGCTTACCTATGAGGAATTACTCGTTCCCACTTTTTCTGTTAACCTTAAGAATCAGGTTCTTGGTGTGGCCAGTATCCAATGGCTGCTGCACTTGCTTTTCAAGAATATATGGGAGGGGCACACAAGCAGAAGTGTGGTGTATTCCCATAGAAGCTTCTGCCTCAATTCCCTGTGTGGTCTTTTCCCCTGGTGAACTGAACCAGACCATGGGGGGCCCCTTGATCAAGCAGCCTTCCATCTATTCCATCTCCTGGACCACACTGTAGGCTTGTACATCTTGGCCTTCATGAGAGAGGCAAGAGTGAGCCACAGAGAGGAAGAAAGCCTTGATTACCTCTGGGAGAAGTCTTTAGCCCTAGTCCTATGGAAAGGTTTGGTGCTATTGTGACATTATGTCTTTGAGGAATAAAGAGAACATCCAGCTGAGGTTAGGGGGAATGTTGTAGTGCTTGGTCTGAAGTTGTGATGAATAACTGTATAAAAATTGTTTCATTTCTCTTTTGGGTTATTTCCATTGAGGAAGCAGTATTGCTTGGCTGAAGAAATGAGCAGTATTATGGTCTATATGTTACTAGTTTGTTTTCTATTAAAAAAATGGACAGTTTTATAATATTATCAGCAGCAGTAAGTGTACCTAATTTGTAACAATCCATTGAAACCATTGACACAGTATCTTGTATTATTTTTGCTAGCATAATGTATGTAATATTACATAAATTTCTTTAAGTAGTAAGAATTTTAACAGCTTTATTGAACTATAATCCACATATCATACAGTTTACACATTTAAAGTGTACAATTCAGTGGTTTTTAGTCTATTCACAAAGTTGTGGAACAATCACCACAATCTAATTTTAGAACATACTTAAATTCCTTTTAAATTTCACTCTTGTTATAGAGGGGATACTTTTTTTTCAGGATAAAAAATAACTGAAAGGAAGAGAGAAATTAAGGTAAGTTTTGTTTGGCTAACACTGTACTTAACATTACTTGTTACATACTTTCTTTTAGTCACTGGGTAAATTAGTAAACTCTTTCAGTATTATCAGAGAGAATTATCCTAATCTATGTTTTCTTTTCTTAGCGTTGTAGAATGAATGAAGACACTGGCAGTGACTATATATCACCTTGGCAGCTGTCTCAGGTGGTTGATGGTGGAGGTATTGGGATTATAGAAGAAAGCAAACACACAAATTTTACTAAAGGCGATTTTGTGACTTCTTTCTGTTGGCCCTGGCAAACCAAGGTTATTCTAGATGGAAATATCCTTGAAAAGGTGATGTATAATATAAAGTATCTGATTTTTTCCCCCCCTGTAATTCCTTCTTTATGCATTTGGTGCTCAGTTCTTTTTGTTATCAGGGAAAAAATAAAAGCACATGTTTTCTTTTTAGATAGCTGTCAGAATATGGAAAGCCTTTTATTCCTCTTCCACTGTTGGTTGTAACTATGTATGACAGTTCTTAGATTGCCAATGAGTGATGTTGTTTTCCATATTTAATTTCTCAAATTTTAAATAAATGTTTTATACTAAGAACTAGAAGGCCCCTTATAGTTGTATGCTTTAAAGTTTCCTGAGAAATTTCCACTTGACTTACGAAATTCATTTGGTTTGTGCTTGAAATTCCATCTTGTGTCAGAAATCTTGAGTTCGGTTTCTACTGTTAGGCTCAACCATGTGGAATTACCAATATTTGTCTGTTTTGACCTACAAAAACTGGCAGCCTCATGTAATTCAGCCTAATATTTGTCATCAAGGAAGTTACCTTATATCTCTGAACCTCAGTTTCCTCATGTGCAAAATGAAAACAATAGCTACCTCACAAGTGAATGTGAAAATTAAATTAAATTTAGCTATGATAAATGTGATTAAGGCTTTGTAAAAAGCTTTATAAAATTTTAGTATTTTTATGATTACCAATTATTATAATCAGTTAAAGATGGCTGTTAAGATAAAATGAGATGCGGGAGACATTACACAATCATTTGCCAACTTAATGGTACCAGTAAAATATATTTAACTAGAAATTTCATAGCAGGAAGTGAAAGAGAAACATTAAGCACTTTCTAGTTTTCCCTGTCATTGTGCTATAGTGGGAAATTGAGCAACTGGAGAGAGCTTAAAAATGTTTGGGGAGTAGGTACTAGAAATGAGGAAGAGGAATTCAGAAGGGATAGAAAAATGATCTTTGCTAAAAGCAAACTTATCTCACAATGGTTTTATACTGGCTTTACTAATAAATGACTATTAACTACAGGATACATTTCTGTGTAGTGTACAGTAGACCTTTCTGTATATTATAGACTTTAATATCTCCATTACCTTTATTCACACACCAGACTTAACTGATAGCCATTTAAAACTGCTGATTACAAACTGCCATTTTCTTTTTTTGTGGCAGACCAAGGTGGCGAATCTTGATTACTTTTGGTGGTTTATTGAGTTTTTACCAAAATTATTCAATTCCTTAAAAACTATTATAAAACCTTTATGGTAGGGAGTCTTTCTATATAATTTTTTTTCAATTCTCCCTAATGTTACAGATAAGAAAACAGGCACAGAAAATGCGAGAGAAGTATAATTAACTATTGATTGGGCCTGGTAAACATATAAACGTAAAATGCTAAAAAGCTGACAGAGACCTCATTTTATTCTGTAATTAAGCTAGAAGAAATTGTATCACACCTTCCTTACATTTCCATGGACCATTTTAAGCATCAGTAATGAGAACTGTTAGAGTTTGAGCTCATTTTTATATAGATAAATGTTTACTCTGGAATTGCTCAGAGATTTTTAAACTTTCCAGTTTTGCCTAGTGTTTTCCTGTTAAGTGTTTCCTCTCTTTTGAAATATTTGGGACATTGACAAGAAAGAATGTTTGGTATCTCTTATGTGGCAATTCTTTTTTAAAGGTTTTGTAGGGGTTTTTTTACTACAAAGAGAAGTAATATTCTTTCTTTTTTTTTTTTACTTTGTACAAGTAAATTATAGAATTTTAACAAGACTGAAGAATGGTTTACTGTTCTTGAAACTATGTTGGGTTGTTTATTAGTCCACTTGAACTGCCATTACAAAATACCATAGACTGAAATTTATTTTCTCACAGTTCTGGAGTCTAGAAGTCTGAGGTCAAGGTGCTGGAACATTTGGTTTCAGGTGAAGCCTCTCTTC
The DNA here is from genome assembly GCF_964374135.1 of Grampus griseus. Classification (NCBI taxonomy): domain Eukaryota; kingdom Metazoa; phylum Chordata; class Mammalia; order Artiodactyla; family Delphinidae; genus Grampus; species Grampus griseus. The sequence continues at coordinate 28,609,528 of NC_139018.1, read as the reverse complement.
CTGGCTTAAAGATGGCTGCCTTCTCACTGTGTCCTCACACAGCAACCAGCCTTTCCTCTGTGCACCTGCATAGAAAGAGATCTCTGGTGCCTCTTCCTCTTTTAAGGACATAAGCCCTATCAGATTAGGGCCCCACCTTTATGACCTCATTTAACCTTATCTCCTTAAAGGCCCTATCTCCAAATATACTCACACTAAGAGTTAGGTCTACAATATATGAATTTGGTGGGGACACAATACAGTACTTAACAGGTTGTCTCTACCCTGTTGACTTAAAATGGAAATTCCTAGTATTATTTTTAAAAGGTATGTATATATTTTTTAGGTAGACCCACAGCTTGTGGATGGACACCTTTCATACTTTCTTGGAGCTATAGGGATGCCTGGTTTGACTTCCTTGATTGGGATTCAGGAAAAAGGTCATATAACTGCTGAATCTAATCAGACAATGGTTGTTAGTGGAGCTGCTGGTGCTTGTGGATCCTTAGCTGGGCAGGTAAACTTTTGGAGAATAATCTGATTTTCTAAAAAACTAGTCATAACTGAATCTCTGGATATGTGTATATAATTTAAGATATAAAATTGAACAAATTTATACTATGATTATTTTACACATTTTTGGTAGACGTGATGTTATAGCATGCTTAGACTCTCTTCTTAACAATATGAAAAATGTTACAGATTTTTGTATTTTGTTCTTTTTTTAAAAATTTTATTATTTATTTATTTATGCGGTACGCGGGCTTCTCACTGTTGTGGCCTCTCCTGTTGCGGAGCTCCGGACGCGCAGGCTCAGCGGCCATGGCCCACAGGCCCATACGCTCCGTGGCATGTGGGATCCTCCCAGGCCGGGGCATGAACCCGTGTCCCCTGCATTGGCAGGCGGACTCTCAACCGTTGCACCACCAGGGAAGCCCTGTATTTTGTTCTCTTTTAACCAAAACTGACATGGTAAATGCTAGAGCATTGCTGTAATCAATATGAAGAAGAAAATCACAGAGTACCTGTCTGGAATTACATGAATTAAAAAACAAATTTATATTTTAAAAAAATCATCTTCAAATAAGAAAGCACTTATTGGGTTCTAGAAGTATAGTAAATATTATGATAGAAATTTATAAAGTACATTGTTTTATGAATAATAGCCTTTATGGTGTGAAACCATTGAAACAAAACATTTTATCTTAATACTGATTTTAGTTGCTCACGGCCTGAAAAATATTGAATTGCAAGATAGAGATGTTTTGGGTCTGACTATTCCTTTTATGACATCATCTTTAAATTGCGAGATTTTAACATTCAAACTAACTCTAATTTTATTCAATCTTAATTTTTTAAAGAATGCCATTATATCTGTTCTCAGTTCTTTTGGTTTCAAATTACTTTCAGCTAAAGGCCTTAGAATCTAACCTCAGTTGTGACGAACACTTTCATATATGTACTTGTATTAACTTTCATACTTTCACATTTTTATATTTAAATTGTGACAGTTGAAAGTTGTTTAATTTTCAAAAATTTTCCCCCTAGATTGGCCATTTGATGGGCTGTTCCAGAGTTGTGGGAATTTGTGGAACACCTGAGAAGTGCCTCCTTTTGACCTCAGAACTGGGCTTTGATGCTGCAATTAATTATAAAGAGGGGAGTGTGGCAGAACAGCTCCGTGAATTATGCCCCTCTGGAGTGGATGTTTACTTTGACAATGTTGGAGGTGACATCAGTGATACAGTGATAAGTCAGGTTGTTTTCTGATTTGTTTGTTATAAATTTGAATACTACGGTTTATTTGATGTGATATCTTTTTACCTGATAGAGAGAAAAAAAAACTTTATAAAATTGTAGGGTTTATGGTGAAAAACATGATGGTCAGTATTGTAATTAAGTGATACAGAAGAGCTTGCTGAAGCTACTTCCATTTGTTTGTGGATTTGCTTGTGGATTTGCACTGTGAGCATCAACTTCAGTTCTTTGCTAGCAATGTTATATTTTCACCTGTAATTTATTTTTGTGAAAAAATACAGTTGTATTATTCAAATGAAATTCTAACCTTTAACTCACTTCTAACCATCAACCAACTTAAATCAACCAACTTACAGCCATGACTTTGGGTAAGGAAAGGATTTTCATAGATTGCAGGTATTTACATATTTTAACTGACAGTGTTACAATTTATCAACATTAGCTGTTAACACTGCATTGTCCTTTACTCTATGTAAAATTGTTTTCAATTGAGGTGAAATTATTTAAATTCTAAGAAATACTCTACCAATAATAACAAAAGTAAGCAACAATGATGACAATGAGAACTAATGCAATTCTTTTGCTGATTACCAAACTCTTATTTACTGCTGTGTTCCTTTGCAGTAGACTTATTTTCTAGCTAATTAAAGCTCTCTAATACATATAATGGGTAAGTCTTCAAAACAAAATCAATTACTTGGCATTATAATTATATAATACTAATTATAATACTATAATGCCAATTATAACTGGCATAATAGTATTGAATACTATAGGGAATTCCCTGGAGGTGAGGTGGTCCAGTTGTTAGGACTGTGTGCTTTCACTGCCCAGGGCGCAGGTTCAATCCCTGGTCAGGGAACTAAGATACCACAAACCGAGTGGTGTGGCCATTTGAAAAAAAAAGATTAAATATTACAGTCAAGGAGGCTTTCATTGAGGCAGCCATAAAATTAGTAAACATAGGGAAGGTGTATATCTTAGGTTATAATCATCAGTTTTCTCTGAACAGATGAATCAGAACAGCCACATCATCCTATGTGGTCAAATTTCTCAGTACAACAAAGATGTGCCTTATCCTCCTCCACTACCCTCTGCTGTAGAAGCAATCCGGAAAGAAAGAAACATCACAAGGTGTGTTCTATACTTTCCCCTTATTACCAGATCCAAGGGGTTTAAAGATCATGGATGAATACAAAATATGTTGTTCTTCATATATAATTTTTCTTATTAAATAAAACTTGAAAATGTACATTTTAAGGTGGTCATTTAGGTTTTGGTTAACTAGGTCCCTGGCAGAAAACTTTTTGAAAGATGCATCTGTTCAATCAATCTTTCGCAAATCTTTTTTCGAGTGTTAGAAATTCCACTCGTGTTGGCTTAAGTGCGAAGGAAATTTATTGGCTCATGTATCTTAGAAGTTCAGTATTAGTACTGGCTTAGATTTGGCTGGATAAAAGGTTTGCATAGTGGTGTCATGACTCAAGTTTTTTTTTTTTTAATTAATTAATTCTTACTTTTGGCTGTGTTGGGTCTTCGTTGCTGCGCGCAGGCTTTGTCTAGTTGTGGCGAGTGGGGGCTACTCCTCGTTGCGGTGCACGGGCCTCTCATTGCGGTGGCTTCTCTTGTTATGGAGCACGGGCTCTAGGTGCACAGGCTTCATTGGTTGTGGCGCACGGGCTTAGTTGCTCCACGGCATGTGGGATCCTCCCGGACCAGGGCTCGAACCCGTGTCCCCCGCACTGGCAGGTGGAGTCTTAACCACTGCGCCACCAGGGAGGTCCCATGACTCAGTTTTTCTTCACCCCTGGGCTGTGCTTTCTTCTGGATTGTCTTGGCTCCCTCGCAGGCTCTCCTCTTGCAGCAGCAGGAGGATGACTGTTATCTTTACTCTTACATTTTACCAGATTAGCAATCCAAGCAAAAAAGAGAACAGCTCTCTTCTTGCAGTTTTATCACATCTCCAGGCTGATACTTAATGGCTCAGACTGGCCTGGCTTTCGTTACATGAGGGTGGGGAAAGGATGTCACCCACAAAGTAAAATCACAGTGTTACTACCAAATGGGATTATAGATGCTGGGCAGAGAATACAATAGAAGTCCATTATACTTACGCTTGTAACTACACCTAAAGCTATATCTGACCAGACTCTGTGTGATTAAGTCCTAATGTTTGAAAGATTAACAAATTTTAGTGTTCTGGAATGATTTGATTTGGGCTTTCTCACTCCCTCCCTAGTCTCTGATCATTATCCTTTTCTTCCCCACTACAGAGAAAGATTTCTGGTGTTAAATTTTAAGGACAAATTTGAGCCTGGTATTCTCCAGCTGAGTCAGTGGTTTAAAGAAGGAAAGCTAAAGGTAGAACTTGCTTCTGTTCTTTATCAGTATTATTCTTCCTGCTACTTGATATACTTTTGTATTATTTGAATTTAATATTAGTTTTGTAATAAATATTTCTACAGAAGAAAAGTATACTGAATATTATAAATTAACTTTACCTCCTGAGTGAGGATAACTCTTCTGATTGAGAAATCCTCTCATTATTCCCTTTATCTAAAATTTTATTAACGTTTACTTTTCTTAGACTATATTACAAGATCAATAGGTTTTTGTTTTTTCCAAATTGTAATATTCATTAACACATATTTATGGAATGCTACTATGAGTTGGAAGCTGTGCTTATAAGCACCTCCTAGTACCTCTCCACCACCATACATCTTTCCTGCCCTCCCTGGACATTCTGATAGATCCCTTGGCTGTGGCTGAAAATCAGGAATTATCGATCTGGGGTCCAGAGACCCTGACCTAGGATGTTCTTGAAATGTGAAAATAATAGGCAAAGTTGTATGTGTGTGTGCTTATATACTTTGTTTTTTGAAAAGAAGGTGTATAGCATGTGATATTACAAACTGAAGATTAGACAATGGGAAAATAGGATTGTACTTAAAAAATGAATTGATAGGAAACTTTTCTGGACTACCTACACAAAATGAAGATCTCTTTTTAGACAGAAAATGCTAAATAGTATTGCTGCCTTTTGTAAAACTGAAAACTGTTAAATAGAAACACTTAAGTCTAAAGAATATAAAATATACCTATTTTGATTTACAGATCAAAGAGACTATGATAAATGGATTGGAAAACATGGGAGGTAAGATGAATGCAGATTTATTTATTATACACATGAGTTCAGCACAGATACTCTCTTTTTTCTTTTAATTCTACTCCTCTGTTGTTTTTTTCTTTTTAAATCATTTCTTTCCTGTAAAGTCTTGATCAAACTTCATGAAGTTCAACTTAGTGGTATTTAAGAGCCATTGTTTTCTCATTTCAAATTGTAAAGTAAGTGTTTCTTTGGTTTTGTAAATAACTTATGAAAAAAAAATGTAAGAATTGTGAAAGTCATTTAGCCTCTAGGTAACTTTTTCTGATTGAATGGTTCTAAGCCATCATAAGATTACATGAAGCAAATTTTCAATATTGGGTTTTTTTTTTACTAACATACACAGATTTCAACACTCTCTTTTGTTTCAAATAAAGAGGATTGAATAAAACTGATAATTTTTCCTTTTTGAGAAAAAAATTTTAATATATTTGGAGATATTTCACTTAGTAAAACTTTATGACTAGATTTCTAATATTTTAAAGTTATTTAAAAATTGTTATTGCTGACATTTATCCTCATATTTATTTGCCTCTAGTCTTCAGACTCTGTAACAGTGAACATGGATGTAGACACCAATTAATCATCTCTAGTTGGATAAAAACACATTTTTAACATGTTAATTGGGTTAGTTTGTCCTATAACTTTGCCAGTGTTTTACTTGAGGTTTCTTTTCATGACAGTTTCCTTTTGTACTTAAAATCATTGAAAAAATTATTCAAATTAATTGTATGTGTCTGACCTACTGATAAACATGTAGGATGGTGACATTTATGTTTTCAGATAACCTAGTTTTTTTTTTCTTTCCAGCTGCATTCCAGTCCATGATGACAGGAGGTAACATCGGAAAGCAGATAGTTTGCATTTCAGAAGAAACCTCTTTGTTATCTCTGTAAACATCTTCATTAAGGAAATACACAGATTGCTTTCCGTTTTGCACAAAGATTTCAAGATACATTAAAAAAACCCTTAAGAGTACAGATACCTTTTGATTTAAATGTGATCATAGGTGATATTTTCTTAGCTGCATAACATAATTCTTTCCTGTGTCTTCAATATCATATATGTATTCTTCATCCAATATGATTATTTACAATAATAGATTGAAGTCAATATGACCTATTTTTCCTTCTTTTGCTAAAACTAATATTACATGAAATTTATATCAGATATTCTGAAACCACTGGAGATTTGATGTAACTGTTTAATAGATCATACAAAAGATTTTTAAAATAACTTATTAACTTCATAAGTTGTATTTAAAATAGAATACTTGAGAAGGCACTTAGTAAATATTGAACTGGACATGCTTTATGTAATTCTTTTTTTTTTTTTTTTTTTTGCTTTACGTAATTCTTGAACTGAAGCTTGGTGAAGAATAAATTGGGATGGTCTTTCCATATTATAGATGGAAGAGGGACTTAATTGCAGGGTGTGTGTAGGGGTTTTGGGGAATTCAGAGCTTGTGGAACAGTTTTTGGGATAGGAGAGCAGAGGCTTTGTGTTGGGAGTAGTATGATAAATTAAATAACTGAGGTTGGTTAGGTTGATGGAGGGACTAGATTTACTACAGAAGATATGTGTTTTGCCAAGTAGTTCACAGTATAGCCTAAAAACTCAAATATATATTGATAAAAGCCTATGTTTATTTTAGGTTAGCAGGCACATACTGTCAAATAGTTACAAAGATTTCGAGGGCAAATAGATATAGACATCAATTCAAGTTTTAAATGATGAAAAAGATTTAAACAACAAGTACAGCTTCGGGCTTCCCTGGTGGCGCAGTGGTTGAGAGTTCACCTGTCGATGCAGGGGACGCAGGTTCGTGCCCCTGTCCGGGAAGATCCCACATGCCTCGGAGCGGCTAGGCCCGTGAGCCATGGCCACTGAGCCTGCGCGTCCGGAGCCTGTGTTCCGCAACAGGAGAGGCCACAACAGTGAGGCCCGCGTACCACAAAAAAAAAAACAAAAACAAATACAGCTTCAGAAAATGACAGAACTGAATGAGCAAAGTAACAAATGGTCATAAACATGGATGTTCAATACCTATTAATGTACCTCTAAATAAGAGCATTTGTTTTATTAATTGTAATCAACCCTTTAATACAGTAAAATTGAGGATATTTTCTGAGTGTTGTGCTGGCTTATGGTCAGCTGTTTACAAACTGCAATATACTTTTGTGTAGATTCGAACTGTGTTAGTAATCAGTCACTCCAGTTGACCTCAGTGGCCTTCGCTTCTTTCTTGTTTTATATACTTTTCCAGAGAGAGCTGCATCTCTTGTCTGTGTGTTGATAACTCCCAAATCTGTATCTTATTTCTGACCTCTTGAGATAGGTAGGGACCTTTACCTCCAAGTAAATATCCCATAGGCACCTGGAATAGATAAACTCGGCTTATCTAAAGAGGAATTATCTTCCTCTGAAACATGTTGCTTCTTTGTTTTCAAATCACCATCGTTGGTGTACTAAACTACTCCCCTGGTTTCTTCAACCTTGTCTCTGTCCTTGAAAATGCCCTTCTTAGAACACACCTTTAATTCCCACTGCCACTATCTTAGCTCAGTCCCTCCTTCATCCTTTGGCACGCAGCAAGTATTCAAAAATTAGTAATTTTACAAAGTCAGTCAGACACATAAAGCTCTAACAAGTTGCGGCATCTAGCCTGAAACTCAAGTGTTCTAGCACCGGTGTGGACATCGGAGAGCTCTTTACATCCTACTGTACTGACGGAACGCAGACTCCAGGGACTTCACCTTCCAAAAAAAAGTTCTACACCGGAGTCTCAATTCTTACCCCACCTGGTATGCAATGCAGAACTAGATTCTGCAAGTTCCCTTCTCGGGCAGTGAAGCTTCGAGGTCCTCTTCACTAAGAACTTTGATAAATGTTTTAAGTAGTGATCTTTTCTTTCTCGCTTGCATCCATTGCAACGTGTACTGATCTCAGCTGACAGATAACTACCCCATCCGCTGCAGTAGGGAAGCAGTGACGTCACGCCTAGAATTGACTGACCCCGTTTTTCGGGCTTCGCAGACCACGGAGCTACAAAGGCCGAGAAGGAATGAGTGGGAGGCAGGAGACCGCAGTGCCTTCCCTCTCCGAAACAAGCCTTCCTGGCCGCGCAGGCCAGCGGCCCCCGGGGCGGAACCTCCTGCGGGACTGCCGCAGCCCGGCTCGGAGGCGAGCGAGTGGGTGTGTGTGTGGGGGGCGGCCAAACTTCCTGTCCCGCGCTCGAGCTGCTTCCGGCGGGAGCCGGAAGACGCTCTGTGTGGACAGAATTCGGGACCAACTGACGGACGGACGGCTGCCCGGGACGGAAAGGTGAGCTCCGGGGTGGGCCTGATCGACCCGCTCGGCTAGGTGGTCCCCGAGAGGGAGGGAGCCAGTGCTGGCTACTCAGGGGCTTGGGCCGAGTTTGCCCCCGGAGAGGACAGGGAAACCGCCCCGGGGCACCCCACCCGGATCTGGAGCGGCCGGTCTGAAGCCCTACGGCTTCGGCTCTTCTCGCGGGCTTTTGGGGCATATGTTTCGGCTCCTTCGCTTGGTTTCGGGGCCAGGGGCATGGGGACAAGACCAACCTGGAGAAAGAGTCAGCGAGTCCCCGCGGCGGGGGCTCCTGGACTGCACCCTCCGCGAGGCCTGCCTGTGGACCTTGGGGCCCTTCACTAGGCTGTTGTAATGGGGGAACGAGGATGTCAAGGCGACTCTGCCCTGGACATTTCAGCCCAGACCTACCCTCTTCTTTGGTACGTCCGCTTACTTTCTCGGTCTAGAAGAAGGAAGGCTGCCGACTCGGAGGGTCTGGGCCACTGGTTTCTCCTTTGCGTGTCATTTCAAGGCGAGGGTGTGGGCTGTGAGAGTCTACAGCCTTATGCATTTCGCAGGTTGAAGTTTCTTCAGAGAAAAGAATTCAGTTAGTTTATTAAAGTTTATCTCACTTGCTCATGAGGCTCTGAAATGCATTTAGGAACCATTTGAAAGTTAAATATCATTAACTTGGAACTTAAGAATTTGTATTTCTTCCTCACTTTGGCACAAGGACCAACACAGCGTATTTGCAAAGAGAATAAAAGAAACATTTTAAAATAAAGCCAGGGGCATTTTGTTATTTTTAGGGAGTGAGAAATTCCACTTTGTGTTATCTTCGTGTGAGACAAGGTCAACTAAACTCGCAGTCAAAAGATTTAGGTTCTAGTTTTTTAAGTTTTACATCTAAGTAGAGGTCTAATTTTTGGCAAGTTAATGTCTAGCTTTGGACTTTTATTTCCCTCTGTAAATGAAGGGGGTTACCTATTCATTCAGCAAATATTTCCTGAATGCTTAGTTTGTGCAAAGCATCGGTGGAGAAGGGAGAAGGATGGGAGAAGGATGATAAATTCAATGAACCTTAACCAGTGAGAAAAATATGCAACTAACTCCCAAGGCAGGCTGAAATAATTGCTAAAGAGAGGTTAAACTGTGTTGTGAGAACACCAAGGGAAGGACAGATTTGTTCTGACTGGAGGGAAAGGAGTCTTCATGGAGGATGGCGTATGAGTTGGATTTTAAGGACTGGAAAGGATTTCAAAAGATCACAGCTGGATTGGAGGGTTTTATTACTGGAGGGTCTTATTACTGGAGAACTATCACAAGGGAAAGGGACCTTGAGCACTAAAATAGGTTGGAGTGTTCATTTAGTAGCCAGTCCAGTGTGTACTGGAGAAAAGGGTTCATTGAGGAATATAGTGGATGCTGCAGTTGGAACAGTATTTGAGGACATATTGTTGAATATTTAAAATGCCATGCTTAGGGATTTGACTGTTAATTCTGAAGCCCTGAACTTTGGGTAAGGGAAGTGACGTAAGCATTTCTGTGTTTTGGAAAGATGAGTGGCTGCATAAAAGATGGAATGGAGGGCTTCCTTGGTGGCGCAGTGGTTGAGAGTCCGCCTGCCAATGCAGGGGACACGGGTTCGTGCCCCGGTCCGGGAAGATCCCCCATGCCGCGGAGCGGCTGGGCCCGTGAGCCATGGCCGCTGAGCCTGCGCGTCTGGAGCCTGTGCTCCGCAACGGGAGAGGCCACAACAGTGAGAGGCCTGCGTACCGCAAAAAAAAAAAAAAAAAAAAGTTGGAATGGAAAGGGGAATTTTAAGGGCAAGGTGGCCAGTTAGAAGCCTATTTTCATAGTGTAGTTGAAAGATAATGAAAAACCTAAACAGGGCATTATGGTAGGAGTAAATTTGGAGGAATCAGAACCACTGGGATTATTTAAATATGGAGGATGAGAGAGATTGTTCAAGACCTAGAATTTGTAGCTGAGTGGGAGAACAACTGGGCAATAACTGAAATGGATAATACAGGAAGAAGAACAGGTTTGGTGGGGAAGGTGACAGTCTGGATTTTGGACATTGTTAAAATTGAGGTAGATATCCACATGGGGTTACTTAGCAAGCAGTTAGAAATGAAAGTTTGGAGTACAGAGAGAGGTCAGAAATAGAGACAAAAATTTGGGTATGATTCACGGAGTCATTCATTCGTTATACAAATATTTGTTCAGTGCCTACTAGCTGCTTACAGGAAGTTTGTATAAAAGCCCTTTAAACTCATAGTAAAGACAGTCTCAGAGCTTCACAGTATCAGAAATGACTCTTGGAGACCTAAATTCCTTATGAATTACCTACAATACTTTGCCAGGCACTAGGTGATGGGTTCTGGGTTCTGGGAGATACAGTAGTGAACAAGACAGGCTAGTTCTTGCCTTTGTTTATGGAGCTTACAATTTAGGGGGTAGCCAGACAAAAAGTGAATACTGTATCAAAACAAAAGAATTAGAAATTGTGGTAAGTGCTGTAATGGAGACAGCAGAGATAGAAAATAAAAGTGGGGGTATGAGGAACCTTCCTTGGATAAGGTTATCAGGCAGAGCGTTTCTGCATGAGTTGATAGTTAAGTAGAGCCCTGAAGAATGAAAAAGAGCAATGGAAGAGAAAGCATTCCTAAGTAGAGGAAATGATGTGTGCAAATCCCTAACATAGGAAAGAGCTTAATATGTTCAAGGAACTAAGGGAGAGTCATCTGGCTGGAGGTTGAATGGAGGCAGGAATGGATCACGTAGGTCCTTATAGGCCAGGATAAGGAGTTTGGATTTTTTCTAGATGCATTGGGAAGCCACATGAAAAAAAAATGTGAAAATTCACATTTTAAGATGATATTAAGTGATGTGAAGAGAATGGAGGGAGGCAAAGTATAGAAGCAGGGAGACCAGTTAGGAGACAGTAACAGTACTTTAAGGCAAGGTTGATGGTGGCCTGGAGTAGAGTAGTGGCAGTAGAGATAGAAGTAGGTGGATTTGCGATCTCTTTTGGAGACAGAATCAAGTCCAGACTTGCAGCTGGACTGGATACTGGAAACAAAGGAAATAAAGTAATAAAAGTGACTTCTAAATGGGGTGAATGGTGATCCTCCCTTGAATGGAGGGTTGTGGTCAGAGGGGCTGGCAGGGGAGGATGGGAAATAGGCTTGGGAGAGAATTCATTTTGAACATGTTAAATTTGAGATATCAAAACATGAGGTAGAGATGTCAAGTAAGCAATCCTTCCTATGTACAAGTTTGCAGCTCAGAGGAGATATCTGGGCTATAGATAAAAATTTTGGAGACCGTATCATTTAAAGCCATGAGTTCACACTAGGAAGAGAGTCTAGCAAGAGAAGAGGGCCTGGCCTGCAAACTATCCTGAAGAACATTAATATTTAGAGGATGAGTGGAGGAGGAATATAGGAGTTATCGAAGGAAACTGGAGGAATGGCCAATGAGGTAGGATTAAAATAAGAAGTATCTTAGAAGCAAAAGAGAGTAAGTAAAGTGTTTGAGGAAGGAGGCAGTACTTCTAAGGGAAAATATCAGTTATGGCTCTGGTTGCAAATGACCAATTTACTTGAGGAGAAGAGGAATTTATGACAAGGATGTGGGCAGCTGACAGGATCAAAGGAAATGCTGAAGGCCCTGGCTTTGAAAAGGACAGGAATCTGAGCAGCCCCAAGGGGAGGCTGCTAATTGCAGTACTGGAGTGAATGGGCTGCTACAGCAGTTTTCACCTTAGTTACTTCTTTTAGAATTCACGTTCTGAGGAAAAGTATCTGATTTGTTCATCATGGGTTGGGTATCCAGCAGTTGGTCAGGATAGAAAAGAACACCTTAATCTATAATTGCACTCAGAATGTATCCAGTGGGGGAGGGATAGATCCCCCAACAAAATGTGGATCCTGTCACCCAAACGGGGGAATGAATGTGGAACAGTCAAAAATAATAGCTGTCCCTTGCAAAGGTCAAGTAAGATTAGGGCAGCAAAGTATCCATTAAATTTAGCAGCATGAAGATCATTGGCTTAAATTTGTCTCTGAAGGATTGCAGAGAAATGGGGAGGTGACCGGAATAAAAATCAGGGCTATAGGAATGGAGCACCCCAGAAGATCCTGTGAAGAGAAGAGGGAAAGCGCGCGCAGGATGAATGCTACGGTTTCTGAGATTCATTCTGGCTTCACAGTTCTGTATTCCAAATGTCTTTTATCAGTACCCGTTACCACTTTATCATTAGAATTTAATTAACTCTCATGCTATATCATATACTAGATATGATATTAAAAAGTTACTTGGGGGGCTTCCCTGGTGGCGCAGTGGTTGAGAGTACGCCTGCCGATGCAGGGGACACGGGTTCGTGCCCCGGTCCGGGAAGATCCCACATGCCACGGAGCGGCTGGTCCCGTGAGCCATGGCCGCTGAGCCTGTGCACTGTGCTCCGCAACGGGAGGGGCCACAACTGTGAGAGGCCCGCATACCGCAAAAAAAAAAAAAAAAAAAAAAAAAGTTACTTGGTTTTTCTGTTCCTTTCACTACCATTTTATGCCAAAACTTAAACTGCTCTTTTTTAAATTTTAATTTTTGGTCTTTGGAATTCACTAACATTAGTAGAATTTTGTTTGCGTTTTTTAAGTATTAACTGAGTTTTGTTCCTGTCTGTATCTGTGGTCAGCCACAGGTTTCGGGGGAGCTGAGAAGCAGATTGGCCCATGGTAAGAGAGACTAGTCCTCTTGGTTGAAATTATGTGCTTTATTTTAACCTTTATGAATAGTGACCAATTGGGGGAGCACAGTGTTTCTCAGTTTCTTCCCTCTTTTTTCTCAAGCCTCCCTCAGTCTTCCCCTTCTTTCCAAAACCGGGTCAAGGTCAAGGCATTTTCTACCTCCCTCAAGAGGATAAGAGCAATACTGGTATTCTGGGCTTTGTATTCTAGGGTGGAATCACATTGCTTTTTGGAGGTTGACACAATGCTGTTCTGTTTCTTTCATGATGCAGAGTATTAAAGCCCTGGTCATCTTTCTGTTTGGAATACACTCCCTTCTGTATGGTAGTCAGGACTAAGGCAAGAGACCTGTATCAGCTCTGTTCCCCTGTTGCTTGCTTAGTTTACTTTGGATTGGTTTTTCCCTCCCAGTATTTCTTCATGTAGCCTTCATTGGTTTTAGGCCATACCTACTCTAGGGAAATGGTGTTACCACTAATTCTGTCTAGTATATGAGAGTTCTTCATTAGGGTGTGGGACCAAAGACTGGTTAATTAGAAAAACTACTTTGTCTTTCTTTGCCTAGTGTGTAGTATTTTCCTTTGCAGACCTCAAGGAGGTTTGAGGTTTAAGTAATCTCAATTTCACCAAGACTTTTATCAATGGTAATTGCTGATTGTTTGTAATATATACATATAGCAGGTTTATATCTATGACTTTCTATTTTAAGACTGATTCTGTGTTAAACATATGCATTTTAGACACTTGAAAATACTTTACAGTGTTTTTCTGTCTGTGGGACATAACCTGTTAATAGCTGTGAGAACATTTTCGTGGATCTTATCATTTAAAAATAAATTCAAAGTGCATGAGATTATTATATGTTAGTATTTTATTGTTTTATGAAAATATGTTATTTGTGTGTATCTCTGTGTGTGTTTCATTCTCTGGGTTATGATGGAAAATGTATCTTACTGTGGGTTGCAGTCAAAAAAGTTTGAAAACCACTGCTCTATAGGAAATTTGGACTCAGTAACAAAAAGCAGATTTCTTAACCTTTTATAGTATATTAAGCGTTTGATAGATTTACTTGTTTCTTAAGCACTTATGCAGAACTTTGTTTTTGAAGAATTTTGTAATTATTTCTATTGCCTGATATATAAATAATCTTAGGGTAGACCTATTTCATTTCTGTATTTCAGATAAGTTTCCGAGGGCCAAGAAGATGAATAGCTTGCCCAGGTCTCAACCAACGAGTCAGAGGCAGAATTTAGATCCCTGCTTTAGAGACCTTGGATTTTTTTTTTTTAAACATCTCAACTTCTTTATTAAACTTGTTCAGCTCCTTAGTGTTAATGCATAATTTGCTGGATGATGTTGAGTGTACTGTATAAAAAGAATACAGTTTATCAAACTTCAGTTCCCAGGATTTATTTGGCTAAAAACAAGAAAGAGAGTTGTTTTCAGGATGGCCATAGAGATTGCTGTTGTCCTAAATCAACTTTGCTGTTGTTACTTATTCCCAGAACTTTTCAGGGCTTCTTGTGTTCTTTGCTTTGGTTCATTGCAAAGGTTTGTGTTGCGTGCATTTTTTTTAACCCTTAGGCTGACTATGGGGTAATATATTCAATAATAACAGTGGTAGGGTCAGTGGATTTCTAAAAAATATAATATGTGCTAGACCAAGATTGTTCCTTTAAGCAGTCTAATATGCTTTCATGGCCATAGGGAACCATGCACATAGTAAAATTTAGTTGTTGCCAAGGGTAGAGGGAGAAAAGGTCTGAACAGTATACTTAGACCAATCCTTCGGTTTCTGAGATCAGTTAGTTTTGTTATGAACTCTTCATCCGGAGCCAAGATTCCTTATTTATGTTATGATTTGTGGAAAATAGGATTTGATGTGCCTGGCCTTTGTTGCTGATAGTTAAATATCATTATCTCTTTTATTTTTTATGGAGCTAAATTAGTAATTTTTCTATTTAGAAGGAAATAAGAATACAAATTTTGTCTGGGTAAAGATACAAAATAAAAATGAGCAAATATTACTGTCCAATTAAAGGACTTTGGGTGATGTAGGCGACTGCTTGGTATCGCATCTCTAATCTCTTATCTTAATTAATATAAGAAAGCCTGGGAAGAAATTTCGTCTGAGACCCATAATTATCTTGAAAATAGCTTCTCTTTGAGTAAAGCAGTGTCTTTCACTCTAGTGTCATGTAAATTGCATTTGAAGGAAAGACATTGCATTGGACACTCCCCCCCAACCCCATACTGGTACATTATTTTTATCATAAATACTTTAAATATACTCAAACTAAAAGCTAGGTAATCGGGCTTCCCTGGTGGCACAGTGGTTGAGAGTCCACCTGCCGATGCAGGGGACACGGGTTTGTGCCCTGGTCCGGGAGGATCCCACATGCCGCGGAGCGGCTGGGCCTGTGAGCCATGGCCGCTGGGCCTGTGCGTCTGGAGCCTGTGCTCCAACGGGAGAGGCCGCAACAGTGAGAGGCCCGTGTACCGCAAAAAAAAAAAAAAGCTAGGTAATCCTTATCCCTCCTGTGTTGAACCCCTATACCTTTTAATCAACTATAAAATCAAAATAAATTTACAAATAATTTAGTACTAGCAATGGTAGGGTCAGTGGAATTTTTAAAAATATATGCTGAAGCAAGGTTGTTTTCTTAAGCAATCTAATATGTTTTGATGGCCATAGGAACCATGTATATAATACAGTTTAGGTTATCAGTGTTATGTCCGTTGTTACCATGGATTTATATCTTTATGAGTAAGTATATAGACGTAAACCATACCAAAACCCAAGAAAATCCAAATTAACATTCATATTATGTTGTAGAGATGTTGTTTTACTGAAATGAAATACTTAATGTTGATCTGAATAGTGGAAAGATTTAGCTTTGGATTCACTATTATATATAATCTGTTTCTATATTTTAACTTTAGTAATAGCAATGTAGAGAATATCATACAAGGTAGTATTTGTGATGTGAAGGCATTGTGAAGCAGTTCATGATAATCAGATCTCATATTCAACCAAAACTGGCCAGAAGTCCTTGAATGCCAATTTCAGTGAGGTATTGTTTGATAACTTCGTAGAGTTAGAGTTGGCTTATTCAGAAGAAGATAAGATTTGTGTTGCAAATAAAAAGATAACACAGAAAGGGAGAAAGTTTGGGCAAATCTTATATCTGGTAAGGGACTCGTATCTAGAATATATAAAGAATTCTTACAACTCAATAGTAAAAAGACAACTCAATTTAAAAATGGGCCAACGATCTGAATAAGCATTTCTCCAAAAAAGATGTACAAATGGCATATAAGCACATGAAAAGGTGCTCAACATCATTAGCCATCAGGTAATGCAACTCAGAACTACAGTGAGTTACCACTTCACACTCACTAGGATGGCTGTAATAAAAAAAGGTGTATTTTAAAAGGAGAGGATAGGGAGAAATTGGATCCCTCATGCACTACTGGTGAGATTGTAAAATGGTGCAGCCACTTTGGAAAATAGCCTGGTAATTCCTCAAGAGGTTAAACACAGTTACTGTATCACCTATCATTTCCACTCCTAGATGTATACCCTAAAGAGTGAAAACATATGTCCACACAAAAATTTGTACATGGGGCTTCCCTGGTGGCGCAGTGGTTAAGAATCCTCCTGCCAGTGCAGGGGACATGGGTTCGAGCCCTGGTCCGGGAAGATCCCACATGCCGCGGAGCATCTAAGCCCGTGAGCCACAACTCCTGAGCCTGCATGCCACAACTACTGAAGCCCGCGTGCCTAGAGCCCGTGGTCCGCAACAAGAGAAGCCACTGCAATGAGAAGCCTGCGCACCACAACGAAAGAGTAGCCCCCACTCGCCGCAACTAGAGGAAGCCCGCACACAGCAACAAAGACCCAACACAGCCAAAAATAAATAAATTAATTAATTAAAAAAAATTTGTACATGAATGTTATAGCAGCATTATTCATGATAGCCAAATTGTGAAAACAACCCAAATGACCGTCAACTGATAAATGGACAAATAAAATGTATATCCATGCAATAGAATATTATTTGACAATAAAAGGAAATTAAGTACTGGTACATGCTATAACAAGGATGAACATTGGAAACAGTATGCTACGTGAAAGCAGCCAAACACAAAAGATTACATATATAATTCCATTTATATGAAATGTCCAGAATAGGGAGATCCATAGAGACAAAAAATAGATTAGTGGTTGCCTAGGCTTGGTCAGTGGAAGGTTTGGGAGGAAATGGGGAGTGATTACTAATAGGTTTCTGTTTTGGGGTGAAGAAATTGTTGTAAAATTGATTGTGGTTATGGTCGCATAACTGTGAATATACTAAAAAAATTTAGTTGTACTTTTGAAGTGAGTGACCCGTATGGTATGTGAATTACATCTCAATGAAGCTGTTAATGTAAAAAAATATTTGAATTGTAGTTTTTGAAATCTGTTAAGTGGGTAACTTGAATTGGGAATAGAAAATTTTAATTGTATATTTGCCATCACATTTCCAGCTAACGTACATAGCAAGTTGCTGTGTTAAAGATGAGATCCACCTAATACACTCGATATGGTACTGAGTGCTCCAATATAGATTCTTTTGAGGTCATCCTGCCTATTCTGCTGCATCCTACTCATCTCTCTTTTGTTTATACAGCAAACATACAAACCACAAACTGGGCACCAAAATTGTGTGGTAGAACTCAGTTATAATATGGATACTGATTTGTTCCAGAAAATACATGTGTTAATTTTTTAAAAATTATCATTGAAATGACTAAAATGAAACATCACAGATAACCACGAGCATGAGAAATGGTGATCTAGAGGTATCTATTAAACTGTAAGAGAGGTGGCAGCTCCCTTCTCTAAATTGTTATTACAGATTTGCAAAAATGTCTAAAGTATAGTATATCTGATTTTTTCCCTTGTTTGGTACACATGTTCATATACTAAATTTTTTAAAATTTTCATTAGGTAAGGATATCAGAAATGGAGCCAGTGCCATCAGTTTCTAAGAAAACTAACAAATATAAAGGACAGTAAATAGTTGTCTAGTTTCTTAGAGATTTTACAGTCCTGGAATCTTTAAGTTGGAGGAACCCTAAGGTTAACCTAAGCAAACATTTGGTAATTTCTTGGCTTCTTGAAATGAGCTGGAATTGGGGAAAAGGAATTCTTAATTCTTGAATCCTGATGATTCAAGATCAGACCTAGGGAGATGTAATTACTATTCATGCCAGCCTGCTCTGTGGGTGGGAATGCTGGCTCTGCAGCTTAATAACTTGAGCAAGTAGCTGTACTAAGCCTCGGTTCCTTCCTCTCTGAAAAGAGGGATGGGTAAACTACATTGAGCAGTTACAGTGCTTGAATAAGAAAAACGTATGTGAAAGGAAAAGTCAGGGATTTATGACAGCTTTATGTGGTAAACTTAAAATGAGCCTTTTCATTTACATCTTATACATTTTTTTTATGATGAAAGTGAGGATTTCTGGAAGCTAGCATTGGGGAGAGGTTTAACCAACAGGAGAATAGACATTTATTCACGTACTTCTAAATGCCCTTTTTGTAGAGTAAGTCTTTCTTATTCTAACTTTCCACTCTACCTTGGTATGTATTGAAAACTCCCATCCTGGGTATATTTTACACTGTATGCTTATTTTGTATATAATAGTGCTTCCAATTTAAGCAAAAATTGTGTGAAATAAAGTGGACTTATTTGCCAAAATCCTGAAAGAAAAGCTTTAAGAAAGTAAGAATTTAGAGGATGGGAGGACAAGATGGCAGAGTAGAAGGACCTTGAGCTCACCTCCTCTCATGAGCACAGCAAAATCACAGCTAACTGCTGAACAACCATTGATGAAAAAGACTGGAACCTACCAAAAAGATAATCTACATCCAAAGACATAAAGAAGAAACCACGAGACGGTAGGAGGGGTACACTTGCAATATAATCAAATCCCATACTCTCCAGCTGGGTAACCCACAAACTGGAGAATAGTTATATTGCAGAAGTTCTCCCATGGGAGTGAGCATTCTGAGCCCCATATCGGGTTCCCCAGCCTGCGGGGTCTGATGTCTGGAGGAGGAGCCCTCAGAGCATTTGGCTTTGAGGGCCAGTGGGGCTTAATTACAGGAGCTCCACTCTTGGAGGGTGCACACAAGGTCTTGCACGCAATGGGACCCAGGGCAAAAGCAGTGATGACTTCATAGGAGCCTGGGCCAGACCTACCTGCTGGTCTTGGAGGGTCTCCTGGGGAGGACGGGGGTGGGGGTGGGGGTGGCTTTGGCTCCCCTTGAGGACATTGACACTGGTGGCAGAGATATCGGGGAGTATTCATCAGTGTGAACTCTTGCTGGAGGCTGACATCTTGCTTGGATCATTATCACCAAGACCTAGCCCTACCCAACAGCCTGTAGTGCTGGGATGCCTCAGACCAAACAGCCAACAGGGCAAGAACACAACCCCACCCATCAGCAGACAGGCTGCCTAAAGACTTCCTGATCCCACAGCCACCTCTAGACATGCCCCTTTACTCGGCCTTGCCCACCAGAGGGCCAAGACCCAGCCTCACCCACCAGGGGGCAGACACCAGAAGCAAGAAAACTACAGTCTCACAGCCTGTGGAACTGAGTCTGCAAACACAAGTCAAAATCTACCCTGTGACCAGATGGTCCCTGGCCCTTGCGTGATGAGAGGGGAATGTACTGCTGGGACATCTGGACATCCCCTACAGAGGGCCACTTCTCCAAGGTTGAGAAATGTAACTAACCTACCACATACATAAAAATACAAATAGAAATTCAGACAAAATGAGATGGCAGAGGAATATGTTCTAGACAAAGGAACAAGATAAAACCCCCAAACAACAACTAAGTGAAGTGGAGATAGGCAATCTACTCAAGAAAGAGTTAAGAGTAATGATCGTAAAGATGAACCAAGAACTCAGGAAAAGAATGGATGCACAGAGTGAGAAGTTACAAGAAGTTTTTAACAAAGAGTTAGAAAATACAAAGAGTGACCAAACAGTTGAAGAATACAATAACTAAAATGAAAAATACACTGGAAGGAATCAGTAGCAGAATAAATGAGGCAGAACGGATTGGTGAGCGGGAAGAAAGAATAGTGGAAAGCACTGCCATGGAACAGAATGAAGAAAAAAGAATGAAAAGAAAGGACATTTTAAGAGGCCTCTGGGACATCAAACACACTAACATTTGCATTATAGGGGTCCCAGAAGGAGAAGAGAGAGAGAAAGGGCCTGAGAAAATATTTGAAGAGATAATAGCTGAAAACTTCCCTAATGTGGGAAAGGAAACAGTTACCCAAGTCCAGGAAGTGCAGAGAGTCCCATACAGGATTAACCCAAGGGACAACATGCTGAGACACATAGTAACCAAATTGACAAAGATTGGACTTCCCTGGTGACGCAGTGGTTGAGAGTCCGCCTGCCAATGCAGGGGACACGGGTTTGTGCCCCGGTCTGGGAAGAACCTGCATGCCGCGGAGCGGCTGGGCCCATGAGCCATGACCGCTGAGCCTGCGCGTCCGGAGCCTGTGCTCCACAACGGGAGAGGCCACAACAGTGAGAGGCCCGTGTACCGCAAAACAAAAACAAAAACAAATTGACAAAGATTAAAGATAAAGAGAAAATACTAAAAACAACAAGGGCAAAGCAACAAATAACATACAAGGGAACTCCCATAAGGTTATCAGCTGATTTTTCAGCAGAATCTGCAGGCCAGGAGAGAGTGCCACAGTACATTTTAAGTGACAAAAGGGAAAAACCTACAGCCAAGAATCCTCTACCCCGCAAGGCTCTCATTCAGATTTGATGGAGAAATCAAAACCTTTACAGACAAGCAAAAGCTAAAAGGATTCAGCACCATCAAACCAGCTTTACAACAAATGCTAAAGAAACTTCTCTAGGTGGAAAAGAAAAGGCCACAACTAGAAACAAGAAAATTACAAAATGGGAAAGCTCACTGGTAAAGGCAAACATACAGTCAAGATAGGAAATCATCCACACACAAACTAGTAGGGAGGTTAAAAAGCAAAAGTAATAAAATCATCTCCATCCACAAGAGCAGTTGAGAGATACGCAAAACAATTAGATGTAAAATATGATATCAAAACCAGTAATCATGAGAGGAGGAGAGTGAAAATGCAGGATATTTAAAATGCATTTGAAATTAAGAGATCAGCAGCTTAAAACAACTGTGTATATATAGACTACTATACCAAAATTTCATGGTAACCGCAAACCGAAAATCTATAATAGATAAATACCAGCAAACCGAAAATCTGTAATAGATAAATACACACAAAAAAGAAAAAGGAATCCAAACACAACACTAAGGATAGTCATCAAGAAAGTAAGAATTTAAAGTAAGGGGGGGGAAACAGCTTCATGAGTGTCCCGAGGATACTACTTTGAGGAAACACTGTTCAAATTTTGACTGTGTAATTACCTTTTATAAAAAATTGGTAAATTAAGAGAAGAAAAACGTCACACCAGCCTACCACCCACCCAGTACAGTGACTATCATGGCTGTGTGAATTTCCTTTTACTTTTTCCTGTGCTTATCTTAACTAGTTTTAATAACAAGTGTATAGTTTTTGTAATTTAATGTCTTAGCATTTCTGTTGCATTGTTTTCATAACTATTTTTTGTGTGTGTGGTACGCGGGCCTCTCACTGTTGTGGCCTCTCCCGTCGCGGAGCACAGGCTCCAGACGCGCAGGCTCAGCGGCCATGGCTCTCGGGCCTAGCCGCTCCACAGCATGTGGGATCTTCCCAGATCGGGGCACGAACCCATGTCCCCTGCATCGGCAGGCAGACTCTCAACCACTGCACCACCAGGGAAGCCCCATAACTGTATTTTTAAGTCATACAATGTCACTATAATCAACCATTACCTAATTGAATATATATCTATATTTATATGTTGCTTACAGTCATTATCACAGATGATAAGGTGAAATTCTTTGGGCATATAGCTTTTACCATACTTAAGACCTTTTCTTATTTATTTATTTTTAAATTTATTGAAGTATAGTTGATTTACAGTGTTGTGTTTCTGCTGTACAGCAAAATGATTCAGTTATATCATTACCTATATATGTATGTGTATACATTTTCGTATTCTTTTCCATTGTACTTTATGACAGGATATTGAATATAGTTCCCTGTGCTATACAGTAGGACCTTGTTTATCCATTCTATATGTAATAGTTTGCACCTGCTAATCCCAAACTCCCAATCCATTTCTCCCCCACCCCCTTCCCCCTTGGCAACCACAAGTCTGTTCTCTATGTTCTTAGAATAGATTGTTAGAAATTCTACATTAAAGTACAACTTTTTATGGGTTTTGATATCTGTTGGGCTTATTCTATTTTAAAACAAGTGTTTTGGGCTGAATTTTTTATTTGCTTGCTTGTTGTGATTTTTGGATATGTAAAGAAGTGGCTTTGTTTTTTTAGCTACATTTTCCTACTGCTCTGAATTCTCTCTCTCTTTCTTTTTTCCTTTTTTAGGCTAAATTAATTACCCACCCAGCCCAGCATCTTACAGGAAAAGCATAACACTTCCTAGAGGAGTATGAGCATAACAGGAAGGTGTCATTGACTCTGAATTAAAATTTTAACCTGTCCCCTGAACAGCTACAGGATTTGGAAGCTGAATCAATGTTATCAGATGAGTTAGAATCCAAACCAGAGGTGAGCCCAGGCAACTGGTTTTCTTTTCTTTTGGTGGGCTGTATTCCAGAGTTTATTCTCAGTTCAGGAGTCAGCAAACTTTTTCTGTAATGGTGCCAGGTAATAAATATTTTAGGTTTTGTGGACCATATGGTTTTGGTTGTAACTACTAGTTTATTATTTTTCTGTTACTAAGTACTTTCTCAAAAATTTAAAAATTCAATTCTTAACCTTTTATGATTTTTTATACTTGTTATTTAAATAAGTGTAAATTATTACACATTTACATAATTACATAATGACAAAATTTATGTATATGACATATATGTAATATTTACTACCACAAACCATTTTTTATTAATTTTGTATATATCTAAAAGTGTTTTCTTTTTAAATGTGATTAGGGGATTTAAACATTTAAAATTTTTATTCATTTTTCTCATTTTAATTTTAGAACATGTGTGTTGCTTAGTGGAAAGATCACTGAATTTGGAATCACGTTACCTAAGTATGAAGACTGACATTGCTCCTAACTAGTAATGTGACCTTGGACTAGTCATTTAGTGTCTTCAACTTGATTCCTTGTCTTTAAAATACATGTTTAATCTCACTAAGTTACAGTGGGGATTAAAAGAGCCTATACACAGAAGAGTACTTTATAAAATATAATCAGTACAATGCAGTTGAATTTGTAATAGCCACCATTTAAAAATATAATTATTTTTATCATTTCTCTGTTTTATGGAAGGTGATAGAAGTTAATTATACGATTCAATTTTTATCTAGAACACTTGATAAAAATGAGTTAAAATATTATTTTGTAGTTAATCTGGTTTTTCTATGAATAAGGTTGAGACTAGTGAGCAATCAAGACTTAATTACATCATTGCCTTTTGGTAAATTCAGAGGTTTAGATCCATTCATAATAACCTGTATTATTTGTTGTCTCCACATCCCCCCCTTTCCCCTTCAGCTGCTGGTACAGTTTGTTCAGAATACGTCCATCCCACTAGGACAGGGGCTAGTAGAATCAGAAGCTAAAGACATTACTTGCTTGTCCCTCCTTCCAGTGACTGAGGCCTCAGAATGCAGTCGGCTAATGTTACCAGGTAAAAATTAAGATCACCAGAGATAAGATAAACAAGTCTTAAGAGCTTAGCCTTCTCTGTGGTACTGGTGGAATGTGATAACTGACTTTATAACTGACTGGTAGAAACTGTAAAAATTAGGATTTGTGGAGAAAAAGCAACCATGGGACTCATAAGTGCATTGTTAGTTTATTTATTTATTTAAAAAAAAAATTTTTTTTTGGCCATACCATGCAGCTTGTGGGATCTTAGTTCCCTGACCAGGGATTGAACCCGGGCCCTTGGCACTGAGAGTGTGGAGTCCCAACCACTGGACCGCCAGGGAATTCCCTGCATTGGTAGTTTAAGTCATAGGAATGGTTATGAACACACATAGAGTGAGAGTGAGAAGAAAAGGAGGCCAAGGCAGAACTGCATGGAACTCCCTATTCAAGGTATGGGGTGAGGCAGGAGAGCCTGTGAAGGAGGGAAGAAAGAAAGGCTAGAGCAATAGGGGGAATACTGGCATAGAGTGCAGGCATGGAACCCAAGGGAATAGTCAAGTGTGACAAATGCTTCTAAGAGGCCCAGTGAGACAGGGACTGTCCCAATGAGATAGGGTCAGTGAGGTCATTGTTGACCTAGGCAGGACCTGCTCCTTGGAGAGGGAGTGGAAAGCCAGGCTGCAGTGGGTTGAGGTATCAGTGCAAGTTGAGGAAGTAACTATACTTTCTAAAGGCTGTCTTGCTATGGGAAGGAAAAAGAGAAGGACATAAAGTACATTAAAGAGTTCTTTTTTAAGATCTGAAATATTAGAGGGTGGTTTTATACTAAGAGGAAGGAGCCCGTTAGAGAAGCTGCAAACACAAAGAGTAGATAATTGGTGAGGAGGCTCCAGGAGAGGTAGAAGGAAGTAGAATGCTGAGCATGGGTAGTGAGATTAGCTTTGGATGAGAAGAAGGAGATCCTATCACTTAACTATTAGGAAGGAAAACATTGTTTTTGGATGCAATGGATTCTTTATTTTCTAGAAATTGAAATATTTAAAATTTGGAATATTAATGTTAAATCAGGGGAGGGTCACCTATTGGTGGCAACTTATTTGTTATAAAGTCTTCTGGTTACTATCCTCTAGTGGTGTTCTTTTTTGAGTTTTGAAGTGACTTAAGGGCAGATATATTCAACCAACCAGTGTTGATTTAAGGTTTCTCTATCTAGCTCCTGTCTTTCCCACATCGTTGATCTCTCAAGTCCCATTTTTCTACTGGTGTGTTGGGAGTGTTTCCAAATCCATGGATTTTCAATATGTGAAAATTTCCATGTGCTAATAAAATTTGATCTTCGTTTGGCTTTTTTCCCTGAATTTTCTCTCCCAATTTTAATTTATTGAATAAATATTTTGACAATAATAGAGGAAATGAAAACAGGAACAAAAGCATCCATCTTCTTTTCTACATTACCTTCTTTTAGTTTTAATTTTGATTTAAAATATTTTAGACAACCAGTTATAGATAATAGTAAATGAAAACCCATGTACTCACTTCCCAGCTCATGAAACGTAGTGTTACAAACACAAATGTATCTTGTACATACCTCCCTAATCTCATTCCCCTTCCTCCCAAATATGTGTGAATCATTCCATGCATGACCTACATGTTTTCTTTTTAGCTGGGATATGTGATAGACACAGAAAAGCACAAAACTATATGGATATACCTTTTGAAGAATTATTATAAAGGAAATAGCACCACCCAATCAAGAAGTAGAACGTTGCCAGCTTCCAGGCCCTCCATGGGTTCCTTCATGATAAAAGCAACCTCTGTTCTTCCATAGGTCACCACTGCCCTCAATTTTTTGAAAATTTGTTCTTTGTTTTCCAAGTTTAATCACCCAAGTCTAATTTTAGCTGATTTTGGACTTTAAATGAGTGGAATCATATGAGTGTATCTTGTTGTACCTTTTATGTTTGTGCGATTCATCCTTGTGTGTAGCTCTGGTTTGGTTTCATTGCTATATAGTATTCTGTTATATGAGTGTACCACAACTTCTTTTTCCATGCCACAGCTGATGAATATGTAGTTATTTTCCAGTGTTGTATTATGACAAACAGTGCTGCTATGAACTTTAAGAACAGTTTTTTTTGTGGTAAAATGTATGTAAAATTTACCGTTTTAACCAGTTAAATTTACCATTTAACCAGTTGTGTGGCATTAAATTCATTCACTTTGTTGTACAACTTCATTAGCCTTTGGAATGGCATTGCTGTCCCTAGGCTTCCACTTTATTTCTATAACATTACCTGTTATCTCCTTGAAAGAAGAAAATAATGTAACCTGCCTTCTATAAAGATGAATGAAACCCCTGAAAACATCGGATGCTTTAGCACTTTTGGCAGTTCTTCATTATATTGCAACTAAAACCTTTGGAAATTCATCCCCTCCCTTAGAATAAAGTTCTAGAAGCAAGTCTTCTGAATTATTTCTTTACATCTGGTGTAAACCCAGAACCATAATGAAACATACTCATGATTCTATACAATTTCAGTTATACCCCAGGCTGTGATTTTTCCCCTAATGACTCACCCGAACTGTCACATACATGTTATAAAAATTAGAGAGAGGTATCTTTTCCCAAGAAAAATAGTTTAAAATTTAGATCCTGTTCTTGAGTTTGTATTCATTGTGTAACTATATTTTTCAAGGGAAATATACTGATTTGGGGCCTCAAAAGGACAAAGGTCTATAATGTCCAAATGTGGATGGTTCGTATTAGTTACCACTGACCATCAGAGGAGTCTGCCCCTCACATTTTGGTTGACACCCTTTAGCTGCCTTTCACTCTCTCTTCTTTTCTGAGGCAGATTTTGTATTTATAAAATGAAAATGCTGTCTGTTCCTGTAAGGGTGTTAGATACTAAGGGATGTTACAAGGGTGTTAGGTACCACTAAGGAATGTTACAAGGGAGTTAGGTACCATATATCAAAATGGTGAACTCCTTGGAGATAGGTGCTACATAAAGCTGTGGTATTTTCCCTTTACTAGATGATACTCCAAATCATACTAACTCCTCCAAGGAGGTTCCTTCCTCGGCTGTGTTGAGAAGCCTTCAGGTGAATGTGGGTCCAGACGGAGAAGAGACGAGGGCTCAGACCGTACAGAAGTCTCCGGAGTTTTTGTCCACTCCAGAGTCTCCTAGCTTGTTGCAAGATCTACAGCCAAGTGATAGCACTTCTTTTATTCTTCTTAACCTAACAAGAGCAGGTATTCTTTACCCTTTTCTGACTTCTGCTCATGCTTAAGAAAAAAAACTGGGGAGCAGGGAATAGTTAACTTAGTCATATTTAAAGTGGAAAGAAACTATTCTTTAATTATTTTGGAGAATTGGTGTCGTTTGGTGATCAGTTGGGTATGTAGAGGGAGAAGGCAGACTCTAAGATGACTCAAAAATTTTTTGTTTGGGAAATTAAGTGGTGTCATTCACCAAGATAGTGCACACAGGAAGAGTAGGGCTGCGGGAGAATGATTAGTTCCAATTTGTGCCTGCTGATATTGAGATTTCACAGGGACATTTAGGAGGAGGTGTCCTTTAGAGAGTTAGAAACAGGAATCCAGAGTTCTAGAGAGGTCTGTTGTGAAATAAGTAGTTTTAGTGCTTATCAGCATTCAGGAAGTGTATGAAACAATGAGCATGGATTCTTTGATTCAGGAGTAGTCTGGAGCATAAACAGAAAAGAAGGCAAATCTGGGACCCTGAAAAAAAATTTTAAGAGGGTAACAGAAGAATGGGAAGCAGCTTCTAGAGAGAGGGATCTCAAGAAAACAAAATGAGAATGATGTGGGGGGAGCCAAGGAAGGAAACGTTTTAAAGAAGAAAAGGTACAGAATCATGCCAAATACCACATACTGGGCCAGTGAGATGAGGACTGGGAAGTGTATGTCCGGCAAACTCAGCAAGAGCAATTGTTATTGAGGTAGTAGAGGTGGAGCTTAGGGTTAAAGAGATAGGGAATGGACAGCAGGTGAGAAAGTAGATACACAAGTTAGAAGTTAAGAAACTTCAAGAAACATGACTTTGAAGGAACAGGTGAGAAGGTGATATTTAGAGACATAGTTGGGATTTTCTATTCTTTAAAAAAAAGGATGGGAGAGACTTGAGCTTGGACAGATTGAAAGGCTGAAAGGGAAGCTGTAAGGTGGCCACTAAGGAGGAATGGGTTGAAGTTGGGAGAGGAGAAAACTAAAAGATAGGATTGGGATTCTAGAGGTGAGGGTTAGCCTGTTGCTAGGAAAGACCGTTTTGCCTCTGAAACAGGAGTAGGTAAGATAAAGACCAGCCTGTCAGCTGGGAGTGGAAAGGTGATAACCTAATCTTGTATGAGAACAGAAGCTTGAGGTGAGAGGTGAAAGTGTGGAATAGCTGATCAGGACACAGAGTTTCTGAGCCAGGGCCAATCAAAGGATTACTTGTTGGCTAACTTTCATATATCCTCTTTGTTTCTTCCAGGTCTGGGCTCTTCAGCCGAACACTTAGTATTTGTACAAGATGAGGCAGAGGATTCAGGGAATGATTTCCTCTCCAGTGAGAGCACAGACAGTAGCATTCCATGGTTCCTCCGGGTTCAGGAGTTGGCCCATGACAGTTTGATTGCTGCTACTCGTGCACAACTGGCAAAGAATGCGAAAACCAGCAGCAATGGTGAGACCCCTGTGGTGTTTTCCTTTCCAGTATTCTGTGCAGAGATTTTGGTAATACAGTGGCTATATTTTGAGTTGCATATAATCCAAATTACTTTATTGGTAAGAGCAGAAGGCTAGAAATACGTAAATTGTTTTTCTTATTTTCTGAAAAATAACTCAGCCATGCCAGATTCATGTGCAGAATCAACTGAACTAGCATTCTCAATTGTCAGCTTTAAATAGTATACTAAACCCCTTTTAAAGGAAAAAATTTTTTCGCACATCTTGGTGTTATCTTGAATTGTTTTTATTGTGATGGTCCTTATACTTAGACCTTTTACACCGTTATGAAATTAAGACAGTTTTATCAATTAATAGAAATAAAACTATAAAACCAATAAAAATAAAATTAATTTTAAGGCAGTGTGGCAGATGATAATGTTTTGCTGAAACTAAATTGCTGCTCATGGCGATTTAGCAATTAGCAGCTACCATAGTGCTGCTTTTTGGGGGGTTGGGGGTGGGCAGGGCAGGGCAGGGAGGGTGGAACCAATTCACCAGAAGACCTAAATATCCAAATAGGGTATAGTATGGTTTCTTTTGAGTTCAGCATGCCTGTACTATTTACTCTGTGCCACTTTTTTTCTATCCAGTAATTTTCAAAGTGTGATCCCTGGATCATCAGCATCACCAGTAATTTAGAAATGCAAATTATCAGGTCTCATCTTACTGAATCAGAAACTTGGAAGTTTTTAGTAAGCCCTCATTGTGGTTATGATGCATGTTAAAGCTTGGGGACCATCGCTCTATTCACACCACTCCTAAACCACTGCAAGACCTTTGCTTGTGTAGCATGCCATAATAATTTTTGTTTTAGGTCTGTCTCTGTATTTTCTCATTAACCTGTGACAATTAAGGTAATACAAAAATTTATTGAGATAAGGTATATACTGTCATTACCACAAACATACTGTCACTTCCATCTAAGTTGAAATACAGAAATATTTTAATTTTGTGTGTGATGCTGTATATCAGGAGTCAGCAAAGGGCCAATAACCACCTGTTTTGTAAATAAAGTTATATTGGAACACAGGCATGTCCTTTAATTACTAATTGTCTATGGCTGATACTGTGGCAAAGTTGAGTAGTTGTGACAGAGACCATATGGCCCTCAAAGCCAAAAATATCTGCTGTTTGGCCCTTTACAGGAAAAGTTTACTGACCTGCTCTATACAGTACTACTTTCTCTGGAAATTATATCCCAAATGTAAAGACCTTGCCCACATAACTGTAGGATCTCAACGTGTTTACAGTGTTATTCAACATGTACCATATAAGGTGTTGAGTTTGTCTCTCTTGCTCTCTTTTCTTGAGGGGTGAGGGAGGGGGAAACCATTTCATCAGATGACCTCTAAATATCCAGAACTGTCATTGGCTGAGGTCATTTTAAGCTAATCTGTCTTCTGCAAACAGTGCTTTGTTTTCAAAAACAAAGTAATTTAGGGAGCACTTTGAGAAATTTTATAATGACTCAAAATACAAGACAGCTCACTCTTTTCTGAAGGATTTTTCCCCCTGTTGTATGATTATATCAATGTTCTCATTGTATTGATATCTACAAAATTGAATGCATGAAGCCCCAACTGTCACCAGTTTATACTTTTTTTTTTTAATTTAATTTATTTTTTGCCTGCATTGGGTCTTGGTTGCTGTGCGCACGCTTTCTCTAGTTGCGGCGAGTGGGGGCTACTCTTCGTTGCGGTGCGCGGGCTTCTTATTGCGGTGGCTTCTCGTTGCAGAGCATGGACTCTAGGCACACGGGCTTCAGTAGTTGCAGCACATGGGCTCAGTAGTTGCGGCATGCGGGTCCTAGAGCGCAGGCTCAGTAGTTGTGGCACACGGGCTTAGTTGTTCTGTGGCATGTGGGATCTTCCCAGACCAGGGCTCGAACCCGTGTCCCCCACACTGGCAGGCATATTCTTAACCACTGCGCCACCAGGGAAGTCCTGTCACTGGTTTAAATCTCTGGATTAGCATGGGTTTCTACAGACCTTTCATTAGAAATTAATTAGCTGGAGCTCTAGAGTTAGTGGGAAATTTTCCTTACAGTATATGCACTTCTGTGCTGTTTAAAATTTACCCATGTTTCAGTTAAACAAACAAAAAAACTATGTGGGACAATATTTAAAAAGAACAAGTTAATTAATATTAACTAGCAAAAGGCATCTTAGGTTCTGCTCTGACCTTGGAGCAATTAGTTTTATGATTAGCATTTGGTGAAGTATAGCAAGGAGAATGTAGGGCAGGAAGAAAGTAAGGTTAATAGATGGGACAGAAACTGCCTTTGATCAACTGTCAGGTTCCCGGGAGTGTGATATGTATAACATATTATCCTACTCTTGGCTCTTGAGAGGGAAATTTGGAAATATGAATCTTATTCCTAAGGTGTATGTAGTGGAAAGATAAACTCCATATGTTTATAACAGAATTAAGTGGTTGTGAATGTTTTTCTCCATTGATGTCCAACTATGAATTGAAGAAAACGAAGGAAAGGGTGCACCACCTGCTAATCTGGAATTTATTTAAAGATTTAGTTAACCGATTTCGTTTAAATTTAAGAAAGTCACTGCACCATATGCTCCTCTCCTCCCCTCCTTTTATTCTATTGAACAAAAAACTTGAGCAGTATTATCTCTAACTTTTAAAAATGTGGTAAGAAATTTGAAAATGAGCTGAGTTTTTGCATTCTTAGATATTTTGTAACTAAGGAGGGGTGGTACAGGAAATTAGAAGGTGATTCTTATTCTCTAGAATGATAGAAACAGCCAAATTGACTTCAGAAGATAGAAATCTAAGAATGGCCATCTACAAAAGAAATTACTACTGTAAGTTCACAGCTAAGCCAGACTGGCGGCTTCTCCTTAAAATACAAGTTTTTATTACCTAGAGCTTTAACTCATCTTCTGTAGGACCCCACTCCTGGTGTTGACATACCTGCTTCCTTACCAATCTGTAATGCAAAATAGGTTGAACTCTGCTTTTTGATATGAAACCATTTTGGATATTTCTTACATTTGCCAAAGAGGCCTAGTCTTGTGGCTTTTTGTAGTTCTGTGGATTAAGTAAGGGGATGGGGATATAGAGCCCTCTCACTTCTGTTAAATGAATGCAAAGCAAGCTGGGGAAGATGAAGGATCGATATGTGATTAATGATCACTAGGAGTGGCTTTATTGTTTGAACCAAAGTATCTGAGTGGAATCCTTCCCTAGATTATAAATATGTGACTCTATTACAGGAGAAAATGTCCACCTTGGTTCTGGTGATGGGCAACCGAAAGATTCTGGGCCCCTTCCTCAAATGGAGAAGAAGCTCAAGTGTACAGTTGAAGGCTGTGACCGGACATTTGTGTGGCCAGCTCACTTTAAGTACCACCTCAAAACTCATCGGTGAGCAAACCTGAGATTCCATACTTGGAGCTTAAGAAAGTTGATGCTTCTGAAGGAACTTGACAGAAATCCCTCCACTTGACAGATTAAAGGAAAGCAGGGGCTCCAGCTCACTTGTGGTTAAGATGTCTTTTGTTCTTTAATAGAAACATTTGCATTGTCTCATTTACCTTGTTCAAACATTTGGCACCTAAATATCTTAGAGCAAGAGTTCTCAAATCTCATCATAAAACATAATGTCTTGGAGAACTTAAAAATTATATATAAGCTTAAGCCCCACTCTAAACCTGTGAAATCAGTATTTCAAGAAGTAGGGCATCTGTAGTTCAGGTGATTCTGATACATCTAGATTTGGGATTTACTGTCTGCCTTGAGAGTCAGTAGGAGCTTTGACTTGTCTTCTCTAGCAAAGAGCATTTTCAGGCATTGTTGCGTATGTGATTTTTTTTTTTTCCCCCAGAAACGACCGCTCCTTTATCTGCCCTGCAGCAGGTTGTGGGAAAAGCTTCTATGTACTGCAGAGGCTGAAGGTGCACATGAGGACCCACAATGGGGAGAAGCCCTTTATGTGCCCCGAGTCTAACTGTGGTAAGCAGTTCACTACAGCTGGAAACCTGAAGAACCACCTGCGCATCCACACAGGTGTGTGCCACCCCAGCATTCCCACAGGCCGTCTACTGCTTGGCTCAGGGCCTGCTGGCTGTCCTTAGGAGACGAAGGTTGGGGTTGTTGCTAGAACTCTGAGGATGAAATTTCTTTTTTTCAAATGCCTCATGGCACTTTTCAGTTCTTTCAGTAACATTTATTGTCACCTCTGTGTGAGAATGGACAGTTTGATTTCTGTCTCTGGTAGCCTTAAGTAGGAAGGGATATAAGACCATCACTGATAACAATGATATGATCATATATGGACAGAAATGAGCCTTTCCAAATATCTTCAAACTTAACACAGTTGTAGTTTTGGTCATTAACATTTATTGAGTTACACAAACCACACAGATTCTGTTCTAGGCACTAAATGGGGGGTAAGGTGAGGGGAAATACAAAAGCTAAGCTTAATCCCTGACTTTGAGTTTACTTTGTTGTTAGAGCCTCACAGCCTGAGAAACAGAATGGAGAAGTGACTTGTCCTGAGTCAAATAGCATGTTAATATCAACGGAGCAAAAGAAAGATATCCTGATTTCTTAATCTAAAAGCTTAAGGGTGACTTTCCAAGCCACTTGGCCCAGTTGTGCTAAGTCTCTTGCCAGAGCTTAATCACTGAACCCAGACTACTACTGTAGGATGTGTAACTATTCTTCCCACTTTCTCTTTCTCTTCCTTGTTTATTCTTGCATGCTAAAATGATAGCAGGTACAAATAAATGGCATTTAAAAAGTGAAGCCCAAGCTGAAGCCACCTTTGTTCTGCGCATGTTCCTATGATTCCCTCTAGATTGACATTACCACTGGATATATTTTAGGGCAGAATAGCTCTGTTCTCAGCTCTTTCTTTCTTTCTATTTATTTATTTATTTAATTTTTGGCCAGGTTGGGTCTTTGTTGCTGCACGTGGGCTTTCTTTAGTTGTGGCGAGCGGGGGCTACTCTTAGTTGCGGTGTGCGGGCTTCTCATTGCGGTGGCTTCTCTTGTTACAGAGCATGGGCTCTAGGTGCATGGGCTTCAGTAGTTGCAGCACACAGCCTCAGTAGCTGTGGCATGCAGGCTCAGTTGCTCCTCAGCATGTGGGATCTTCCCAGACCAGGGCTCGAACCTGTGTCCCCTGCCTTGGCAGGATTCTCAACCACTGTGCCACCAGGGAAGCCCCTCAGTTCTTTCTTGAAAGAGTATTCTTGCTCTAAGAAAGCAGTTTGAATAAAAGAACAGGAAAAACATCTAGCTGAATAGTTAAGGAAAGTAGTAGAATTCACTGTGCCTTATTAAATTCAGTAACCTCTTCATCCTTGTGCCACTTGTCATCTTTGTAGCATTTGATAAAAGTGAACATATTTTAAAATGCTTTCTTTTATTCAGAGTGTGACCTGATTTTCTCTCTTCATTCTGACTCTTGCTAGCTCTGCCTTGTTAATCTAATTGTTGACCAATTTCAGAATTTTGGATTTCTCGCATTTTACTCAATGTGCTGTCTCATTGCAGTCTCAGGCTTCAATTTAATCATTTCTTCCTGGATGTCTCACAGATCTGAATCTCAGTAATTAATATAATAATAAAAGTTAGGACTTCCCTGGTAGTGCAGTGGTTGAGAATCCACCTGCCAATGCAGGGGACAGGGGTTCGAGCCCTGGTCCGGGAGGATCCCACGTGCCACGGAGCAACTAAGCCCGTGCACCACAACTACTGAGCCTGCGCTCTAGAGCCCGTGAGCCACAACTACTGAAGCCCACACACCTAGAGCCCGTGCTCCACAACAAGAGAAGCCACCGCAATGAGAAGCCCGTGCACCACAATGAAGAGTAGCCCCCACTCGCCGCAACTAGAGAAAGCCCGCGTGCAGCAACAGACCCAATGCAGCCAAAAATAAATAAATTAAAAATAATAATAATAAAAAGTTAGCATTTATTAAGGCAATTTAATATGTACCAAGCACATATACATTATCTCATGTAATCTTCAAGGTACCTTTGTGCTTTAGATAACTGAGTTTATTGATGGAGAAACAAGGTTAGAGGGTTAAGGAACTTGCCCAACATTATGCAGCTAGGAAATGGTAGAACTGGCATTTGAATTCTGATCTGACTCCAAAGCTCTTGCAAGGATTTTATTTTCAAGTGCTGACAACTCATTTTATCTCAGATGTCAAAATTGACCTCAGATCTTTATTAGTAGTAACGGTAGTAATTAAAGCTGCCAATTTTAGTGGCTTACTATGTGCCAGGCACTATGCTTAAATATATTTAACTTGTATCATTTCATCTAATTCTCAAAATAATCTTTTGAGGTTGTATTATGTTAATTTTATAGATGAAAAACTGATTCTCATAGGTTTTAAATATCTTCCCCATACTGGTAAGTGGTAGTGCCAGAATTTGAACTCAGGGCTAACTGGCTCACGCGCAACCATTATGCAGCATTGCCTCTTGAACCTCCTCCTCCTCTTTATTGCAGCAAAATCACCATCCTGTCAGTTTCCAAATAGGAAGGCCCTCTAACTTAAGGCAGCTTGATGAGATTCCTGCCACTAGATTCTGATGAATCTGTTTTGAAATCTTTTTCTGAGGTTCTTGAGTTCATCTTGTTAAACATTTAACCTTATTTATTAACTGCAATTTTCTGTTTTCCTGGTGTTTATTCTATCATATGTATGAATATATTGTTCATTCATTCGGCGACTTTTGGAGTGCCTGGCATTCTGGGGTTAGTGTGAGTATACAGATATGCTTTCCAAAAAGTTACAGACCACTGGAAAATCACAAACGTTAAACCGTGTGGTACAGTCTGAAAGAACAGTATAATCTAGAGCTGTGCTCCTCCCTCCTTCAAGGCCCAGCTTCTGTATTTTCACCATACCAGCCTTACTTGCTGAGTTTCTGTTTTTCTCCTTTACTCTCTCACACTGTCACACTCATAACAGTTCTGACACCAAATGTGTTTTCCTACACCAAGCAAGTCTCTGTGACATTAGGTGGGTGTCTATAATTTAACTGAATTCTGACACTATCTGGAAACAGCGTCAGATCCCACAGGTTAAGGGCTCAGCCCCACAAGACTGCCACCTACTTCAGATGTCTATTGCAAGTAGCAAGTCCCCAGGTTACTCACAACATCTGTCTGACTTGGCTACCAATTGGAGTTCCCATGACCCCCCCCACCCCACCCCCCCCGTCCCGGATTCAGTTATTTGCTAGAACAGGTCATAGAACTCAGGGAAACATGTCTACCAGTTTATTATGTAATAAAGGATATGATAAAGGATACAGGTGAGCAGCCAGACAAAGAGATACACAGGGTGAAGTCTGGAATAGTCCCAGGCACGGGAGCTTCTGTCCCTGTGGAGTTGGGGTGTGCCACTCTCTTGGCACATAGACATGTTCACCAGCCCAGAGGCTCTCTGAACCCTGTACTTTTGGAATTTTTATGGAGGTTTCATCACGTAGGCATGATTGATGATTAATCCATTTCCAGGCCC
The DNA here is from genome assembly GCF_964374135.1 of Grampus griseus. Classification (NCBI taxonomy): domain Eukaryota; kingdom Metazoa; phylum Chordata; class Mammalia; order Artiodactyla; family Delphinidae; genus Grampus; species Grampus griseus. The sequence goes on along the minus strand of NC_139018.1, from coordinate 28,573,530 downwards.
TCTCTCCTCTCTGGAAAATGGGGGTAGGGCTGAAAATCTCAAGCTTCTAATCATGGCTTGGTCTTTCTGGTGACTCGCCCCCATCCAGGAGCCCACCAAGAGTCACCTCATTAGAAGAGACACTGCTGTCACCCAGTAAATTCTAAGGGGTTAGGAATTCTGTGTCAGGAATCACTGTCAAAGACCAAATATTAGAACAACAGATTATCCTAGTGCTCATATCACTTAAAAAATTACAAGGGGTTCAGGAGCTCTGCATCAGGAGCTAGGATCCAAGATTAAATGTTAGAACAAAAAATTCTAGCACCCCTGTGTACAAGGGTTTTAAAGCTGTGTGTCAGGAACTGGGGCAAAGACCAATATATATACTTATTTCACACTTGTCGTTTTCTGAACTTGCCTTGGGCGCTCTCAGTTTCAAGGCTGTGCTCATACTAGTCCTTAATGCCTGAAATTTCCTTTCATCCTTGTCATCTTTAAAGAGCAGCTTAAATTCAGCTTCTTTAAAAAGAGAAGTTACCGGGCTTCCCTGGTGGCGCAGTGGTTGAGAGTCCACCTGCTGATGCAGGGGACACAGGTTCGTGCCCCGGTCCGGGAAGATCCCACATACTGGGCCCGTAAGCCATGGCCGCTGAGCCTGCGCGTCCGGAGCCTGTGCTCCGCAACGGGAGAGGCCACAACAGTGAGAGGCCCGCATACCACAAAAAAAAAAAAAAAAAGTTACCACAGTAAGAATTCCTCCCCTTTATAATTGCATATAGCACTTTTTTATACCAGAATTAAAGTCATTTATGAATACGTTTATCTCTCACTAGGTGGTGACCCTTGGGAGATACGGACTGCATCTCTGATTTTTTTCACTTTTTATTTTGAAACAATTATAGACTCATGAGAAGTCACAAAAAGAGTACAAAGAGTTCTGTATGTGCTTCACCCAGCTTCCACTCAGAAGTGACATCTTATGTAACCATAGTACAGTATCAAAACCAGAAAGTCAACAGTACTGTCAGTCTACAGACCTCATTCAGTTTTCACCGTGCATCTTTGATTTTTAAAATAACAAAGTAATGCTGTAGAAAATGAAAATTATGGAAAAGCACAAGAAGAAAAATCATAATACCACTATCAGGTTATAACTACTGTTAACACATTGTGAGATTTTTTTGTGTACCTCTCACTAAACAGCTGTTTTTATTTGTTTGCTTTTATAAGATGGGATTATGTAATACCTATTTTATAACCTTTTTGTGTGTGTGTGTGGTATGCGGGCCTCTCACTGTTGTGGCCTCTCCTGTCGCGGAGCACAGGCTCCGGACGCACAGGCCCAGTGGCCACGGCTCACGGGCCCAGCCGCTCCGCGGCATGTGGGATCCTCCCAGACCGGGGCACGAACCCGTCTCCCCTGCACCGGCAGGTGGACTCCCAACCACTGCGCCACCAGGGAAGCCCCCTATTTTATAACCTTTAAAAATCTGTACTCTTAAATGGATCTAGAAACTCAAAGAGAATTGATGTAAGGTAAAAGTCCTGAGAGTGTATACACTGTTTTCCTGATATCCTCAGAAGGGATGGGATCACCAAAGAAGGTAGCTCAGTGCAGCTGGGGCTCAGCCCCTGAGGAGGGAGGAGGAAGTATGCTCAGAGGCAGCTACTCTAAAGAAAAGGGCAGGGCTGTCTGCAGGGCTGTGACTGAGAGGTGACACCTGCTGGATAGTCCGGTTGAAATTATATAGCGTGAATTCAGGAAATCAGAGTAAGTTTTTGGAAACAGGAAAAGGTTGATGGGAAAACAGAATAATAGTTCATCAGAAGAGTGAGTCTTTATCTTATTTTCTGTCTCTAGGAGAGAAGCCTTTCCTTTGTGAAGCCCAAGGATGTGGCCGTTCCTTTGCTGAGTATTCTAGTCTTCGAAAACATTTGGTCGTTCACTCAGGTACTAGAACCTGTGCCATTCATAGATTTCAGGGAAGATGGAGAGCCAAAAGGGTAAAAGGTTAGGGTAGTGGTATAAAGAGATCTAAAGAGAAACAAACTGTTCACCATAAAGTTTCCTCCCTATCCTGACAGAACTGGAAATCAGGGCCCTTGATGCTTGCATTCAAAGGGTCATATAATCAAGGAGAAAATATCTAATTATTATTATTTTCAGCTGAGCCATTGAACTGCATTCTAATTGAGACCTTTTTCTGAGGGAATCAACAAATTTATTTGGCACTACACTGGGTACTTTATAAGTTACATCAGATATGGTCCATGGAGTTATTCAGAGCAGACTTGCCAAGGCAGAAGTGAACTCGAAGTGGAGAGAGATTCTAAAATGGAATCTGGTAATTGTTCAAATGGCTAGCCATGGGGAGCAAAGGGAAGCCAGAATGGGAGGAGTGGGGAGAAGGAACTAGAAGTTATTTATCATGAAGACAGCAAAACCGTTCAGTGGGAGCAAAGGAGTTGGAGAGGTATAATCAGTCAGGGATGTGAATTTCAGAGCTGAGATCCTAGAGGTAGAGCAGTTTTTTAATATGATGACAGATTCTAAGCAGAGATAGCAAACTGATAGCCTGTGGATTAGATGTGGACTTCCAGATGTGTTTTGCTTGGTTTGTAGAGTGTTTTCATTTTACTGTTCTTTATTTTATTACGTAAAATTTTGTCAAACATACATAAAAGTAGAGAAAAATACTTTTTTACATAACAGTAATGCTGTTATCATATCTATCAAAATTAACAATAACTCCTTGGTTTTATTTGAGATTCACTCCATGTTTAATTTTTTTCCAATTGTCTCAAAAATGTCTTTTAAAGTGCCTTTGTTTAAATCGGGATCCAACAAGGTCCACTCGTTGCACTTGGCTAGTAAGTCTTCTGGAATCTAGATCTATCTGTACTTTTTGTTTTTCATGCTATAGACTTATTGCACAACAGAGTCAGTTGGTCCTGTAGCTCATCCCACGTTCTGAATTTGTTGGTTTGCCTCCTTTTCTGTCATTTAACTTGTTCCCCTATATTTCCTAAAAGCTTCAAAGGTTCGAAGATTTTGGCAAGGTTATGTTATAGGTGGTTGTGTTTCATTTTGCATCACATCAGGAGGCATACTGAGCCTAGTTGTCAAAATTGATCAATTGGTTCAGGTGGTAACACCCTGATCCCCACATTGTAATGTTCCCTAGCAGCCTTATGGTTTCATCTCTGAATGATGCCTGAATTCGTTATTTCAGCAGGGTTGTAAAATGTTATTTTTCTAATTCTATTATTCATTCACATTTGTTAGCCAGAATTCTTCTGTATAATGGGTCTCTATCAACTAGGGCTATTTGGTAATTTGTACACAAAAGGCAGGATAAATGTGTAATTCTTTTAACTGTGAGTTTTCAGAATAAGAAATTCGTACTCTGGTTACTTCTAGTAGTGTCATTTTCACTGCTTTTTTTTCCTCTCTCTCATTAATATTATCTTGAATTCATGTGTTTCTACATATTCACTGTATTTCAATCCATTATAGTTATTTTTTAACAGCTTTTGGACCTATTAATGCACATACCTTAAAGTTCACCCATTGTAAGTATACACATCAGTGATTTTTAGAAAACATATAGGATTGTACAATCACCACCACAATCCAGTTTTAGAACACTTGCATCACACCAAAAGTTCCTTTGTGCCCCTTTGCTGTCAGTTCCTGCTCCCACCCCCAGATCCAGGCAGTCATTGACCAGCTTTCTGGCTCTCTATATTCTGCCTCTTCTGGAAATTTTCTGGTCATTTCACTTAGTTTTGCTATCTACTAGTCCCCTGTAGGCATAAGGGTTTTTTTGTTTTTGTTTTTGTTCTTTGGCATAAGTTTTTGACCCCGCTCTAAGTGTGGTTGTCTGGGTAGGTGGGATAGAAGTTGAGGGTTTCAGACTTGAGGACCTAAGGGATAGTTCAGATCATTGTGTAGAAGAACCACCAGTGTGAACATTGAAGACTGGGAGTTATGGCAGGAAACGGGGTAAAGGTATATTATGAATCCAGGGTTGGAATCCTTGAGGCTAGTGCATGTCCTTGAGGTCCATGGAAGACTGTATCTGAAAAGGGAAGTAAATATTCTGTGTCTACCATGATCTTATACCAGAGAAGTTGTTTTGTGGAAGCAGCAGTACAGTGGGTCTGGAGAGTACTGGAGGCTGGGAGCAGTGAGTGTGCTAAGCCCTCCTGGTGTACTTTCCAGCCTTCCCCTGTGTACTGAAGGTTGAGAGGCTGGGGGAAGGTGCGGCATGGGAGAAGGAGTAGCCTCTTAATGTTTAGTTTAACATCCTCTGGGCTTCTCCACCTAGGGCTTGAGTCCATTCTCTTGCTGTCAGAAATGTACCCTGTCTTTTTGGCTCCCCTGTCTTAACCGGGTCTGTGTTTCAGGAGAGAAGCCACATCAGTGTCAAGTCTGTGGGAAGACCTTCTCTCAGAGTGGGAGCAGGAATGTGCACATGAGAAAGCATCACTTGCAGATGGGAGCAGCTGGGAGTCAAGAGCAGGAACAAACTGGTAAGGAGAAGAGGGTATAGTGGAGGGCTATATTTTGGGGGTTCAAAAAGCCAAATAACTGGCCTGTCTGATGTGGAAATTTTCTGATTCTATTTTGGGTAGAGAGATTGGTCTCATTTGATGGACTAGTGGTTTCCAAATGTAGCTGTACAGTAAAATCGTTTGCAAGCTTTTAAAACATATATTGTGTATTGCTTGTCCACCCCTCCCCCCCAGCAAAACAAAACAACCTGATAAATGAGATTACTTGGTAGTAAAATCCTGGAGTCTATAATTTTGAAAGTTCCTCTAGTGAGTTTGATGGTAACTGGTGCTGATCCATGAACCATCATTTGAGTGTCACTGTGATGAAGATTTCTGTATGACAAGAGTTTAAGCATTTTTTACTTATCAGTCATGACTCCCTTTTTACCCTAGCTTAAATTTGATAATATGTTTTTATTATTATTCCTTTCCATGCCTTTCCTTAATCAATTATTTTATTCTAAATACTCCTTTCTAAGGATGCACCCATCCCATTTTATATGTTTGTTATCCAGATGCTGATCACAAGCAAGGGTATTTATCCATGAGGCTCAAACTCTTCCCTTCTAGGTTTATTTTTGCTTCCCAAAAGTAAGTGAAATAGAGGAGGTGGCATCCAAGGTACAGGTTAACTTTTAGTTCTGAAAAAAAAGCCAGCTTCTCGTGAAGGAAAATGGGGACCAGGCACAGCCTTGACTGCTGTATGTCTCTCACATCCTATTCTCTGTGCAGCTGAGCCACTAATGGGCAGTAGTTTGCTTGAAGAGGCTTCAGTAACCAGTAAAAACCTGGTGTCTATGAATTCTCAGCCCAGCCTTGGTGGAGAGTCCTTGAACCTACCAAATACCAATTCTATCCTAGGAGTTGATGATGGTAAGACTTTCAACTCTCCTTTATTTGGGGAAAATGGGCTGCAACTAGGGACTAAGGAATGGGGTTTTCTCCAAAATGGAGGTTTTAATTAATTTCATTTCTTGTGAGTAGAAATGGTATGATTGAGTAGCATTTGTGTTGTCTCTGGAGTGGAAAAGTGAATATTTTAAAAAGTTTTTTCATTGAAAAGATAATGTTACAAAAGAATAAAAAGTTTTAAGAAGAAAATTATCCATAATCCTAGCATCCTAGCCCAACTGTTTCTATCTTTCCTATTGCAGTTATGGAAGAACTTAACTTTTAAAATATTTAAACAGAACATAACCAGGTTTTACAGAGGAGAATTAAAGCAATTTCTCCATACCTTCAAAAGCCATATCTTCTGGAGAAAAGAAAGGGCTCTCTAGGAAACAGTTGCTCCTCTCTGGTATAGAAATTTCACCCAAGTTACACAGGCCAGGCCCTCTTCTCTGAAAAACTTAACAGGTGAGGTCAGCATGCATTTATTCAGTGCCTAATGTGTACCTGGCACCATGGGAAAGAAAAGTAGAAGACAGGGACCTTAAAATCTAGTTCAGAAGTCAAAACTTACATATGGGAAACAACATTGAGTGAGTAGAAGATAGTGTATAAGCAAACGTTAAGGTATGTGGTATCCTGGAAGAGCAATATAAGCTAGAAAGCCCCTAGAAGGTACCCTTAATTTATTTGAGAGCTAAGTGGTTTATGTGTAAGCAATTTCCAGAAGATTTTCGTGGTGATTCTGCTGATGAACATTTAATAAGTCTGAGATCCTTTGTTTTCGTTACTCATATCCCAGTCAGTCAGTTTTGGGTATAAAGACCATGTTTGTGTAACTTATATATGGAGCCTACAAGGCCCAGAGTGTGCTTCCACAATAAGCCTCTTCTGTTTCATAAATGATACTAAGGAGGAAAGTCTCAAGGGAGGAAGAGACAGTGAGAAGGAACTTTGGAGCCAGGTTTAAGCTCTTGACTAGCACGTATTGCACTATTTCCATCACTGGTGACTGCTTTAAGCGTTGGCTCTGGTTCCCTGATTCATAAGCAATTTTTAATAGTGCTAAAGCCATATTACTCTAAATTGGCATACTGAAAAATGGTCAGCTGTTATATCAAGATTTCTTGCCTTTTTTTCCCATCCCCCTTTTGTAATACTTTGCAAATTCACTGATAGTGATTATCAGGCAGGAATTAATTTGGAAGAAACACAGGAATGTGGGATTCAGTTTTTCAGGGAACAGTTTTAAGCGTTCTTAATGAGAGACTTGATAATGAAGGTAGGTAGGTAGATCTGTGGATTCACTTTGCATTGAAACATTTTTCTGCTGTTTCAGAGGTGCTTGCTGAAGGATCCCCACGTCCTCTGTCTTCAGTGCCTGATGTGACGCATCATTTGGTGACCATGCAGTCAGGGAGGCAGTCATATGAGGTGTCTGTCTTAACTGCCGTAAATCCACAGGAGGTAAAACTGTCTCTTGCCCTTACTTTGTTTCTGTGGAGATTAATGTGGAGAATGATTGGGAATCTATTTCCGAGGATCTGAAAAAATTCTCCAATTCCCCTTTCCTGGAGACTTAGATTAGAATATCTTACCTTAAGCTAAGCATGAGTCCAGGTTTGAAAGGAACCTGAGTATTAGGGTCTGCTGAATTGGGAGATTGGTCATTCACAGCTGGGACTCTGAGCTCTAGTTTCCTTGATACACATGCCCTAATTAATGAGATCCGCGCCTCCTGTTCTTGCCTCACTTGCGATGAAGATGCTGCTTTTATTTTATAAAGAAAATAACATCCTGGGACAAAGTAGTCCTTGAGCAAAAAAGATAGTGACAAAATCATTAGAAATAATTATCATTCATTTTGCTAGGGCCAGTTGTCTCGGAGATACCAGGCTGAACCAACTGGGCATATGGGAATGTGTCCACTTGCTTGTTGAGTGAGAACCATCATCTAAATCAAAGGGGGCTTTTAGATTGATTCTAAGCACCCCTTACTCTGTTTTTTTTGGCTCTGACCCGGAAAACAGAATGAAAACCAGTTGGGCTTCTAGAATCTTAGGATATTTTATTGGCCTTATGTCGTGGAGGTAGATTACTTCCTCATGAGCTTGTTTCATATGCATAAGCTTTTGCCAAAGCCTGTATATTCTGGCTTTGGTGTTATAGTATCTTTCACTTTTCCTTTCATTATAGCCTGTAGACCACAGTCCGCTGTTACAGCATTCAAATGACTCTGCCTCCTATATTGAATGGTCTCAATTTTTCTGTAATATTTCTGAGGATATCCAGGATCAGAAGGCTCTGGGCATGCATGCTAATGTTTCTTCCAGGACCTTTCCTTGTATTCATCATTGCGACCCATTGTCTCAGTCTTGCTTATGTTATATTGAAAGTTTTTGCTATTTGGTATTTGGTTCTTTCCTAAGTCACCTTCTCCTGGTAACTGCTTTGGAACATGTCTCACCTGTGGAGTCTTCCTTTATTTGTTCCCCTCTTCGTTTATCTATTTAAAATGTTTTATTATGGAAGTTTTCAAAGAGTATAAATACTGAGAACGAGAATAGTATAGTGAATCCATGTACTTGTCACCCATCTTCAACAATTAACTCTCTACTGTTCTTATCACTTCCTTCCTACTGTTTGCTGTTGGTGTTTTATTTGTACTGCGGTATTTGTACTGCAGTATTTATTTGTACTGCAGTATTAAATCAAATCATAGACATTTCATCTGTAAATATTTCTGTTATTTTTTCATATCTTTATTATACCCAATAAAATTAACAATAATTTATTGATATCCTCTGATTCTTAGCCTTCTGAATTTTTTCTCAGAAAGAATCTTTTTATGGTTGGTTGGTTTGAATTAGAATTCAAACAAAGCCTATACATTGCATTTGGTTAATAATTCTCTTTCTCTCTAATAGTCCTCCCCCTCTTTTTTTCAGTATGGCTATCTATTTAAGGAATTGGGTTGTTTGTCTTATAGCATTTCCCACATTCTGATTTTGGTTGATTGACTCCTTTTGTTGTTTGATATATTTCTCTATCCACAGACTTCCTGAAAACTGGTAATTACGTTTAGAGGCTTGATTAGATTACCGTTTGTTTTTCCTCTTGGCAAGAATATTTTATAGGTGGTACTCTTGCTTCCTACTACATCTCATCAGGAGACACGTGATATTTGGTTGTTCTCCTCTTACTGATCTCAAGATTGACCAGTGGGTTATGTAAAAGTTTTGGCAACCATTACTGATCATGGCCTAGATCTGTTTTTTCATTAGGGCTTGCAAAACAGTGATACCTTATTCTCTTTTTTTCTTCTGCTTTTATTAACTGTGATTCTTCTATAAAAGAAATACTTGCATTAACTATTGGGTTGCTCTGAAATAGTTCAGGAAAGTCATCCCCTTCTTTTTGTACCTAGTACAAATTATTATCCTGACATACCAATCCACAACACTCAACGTTTTCTTTCTTTTTTTTTTTTTTGCGGTACTTGGGCCTCTCACTGTTGTGGCCTCTCCCATTGCTGAGCACAGGCTCCGGACACGCAGGCTCAGCGGCTATGGCTCACGGGCGCAGCTGCTCCGCGGCACGTGGGATCTTCCCGGACCGGGGCACGAATCCGAGTCCCCTGTATCGGCAGGCGGACTCTCAACCACTGTGCCAGCAGGGAAGCCCCCAACGTTTTCTTTTTTTATATTTGAAACTTTGGAGTTTTTCTCTCCCATACTGCTAAATACCTTTTTTAATTGAAGCACTCCAGATTACCCCAAATAAACGCCAGATGAATAAAGATAATTCATTCAACAGATATTATGTACCTGATGTGTGCAAGGCACTCTGCTGGGTACTAGTTATACAGTAGTAAACAAAATATAATCTCTATCTCAAAGAGCTTAGAGTCAGAGTTAGGACCTCTGCCTTTCATAACTCCATAGCTATGTAAATGATGCCCCTGGAGTTGTGCTGTACAGTTTAGAATGGGAAGGGCAACAGGTCAGTGAACTGGCAATTTTTATACCGGGTAGCAGTGTTAGTCTTGGGGGAAGTCAGGGAATAAGTTTTAGAGTTTAAGTTGAGACCTGAGGGATGAATAGCAATCATCTTGATGGAGAAGTGGGAGAGATTTGAAGAAATTGAACAGGCGTAAAGGTAGCAATGTGTACAAAGGAGAGGGAGCACGCCTGACTATGCAACCACAAAGGGTTGAGTGTGATGGACATGGAATGGAGAGATTGGTGTGGGATGGAAAAATGAGAGCAGGAAAGACAAGCTGGTTCTTCTCTTTAAGGGCCTTATAGGACATGATTTTATCCTGGGGGCACTGGGTAGCCACTGCATGGTTTTAAATGGGGTATGACATGGTCAGATTTGTGTATGCAGAAAGTCCAGTAATAGCACATTTGTTCTCTTGAACCTGTAGCTGGCTTCCGAGTGTCCTTGTCTGGGAGATGCTCACTCACAGCCTCAGGCAGACACAATAACACGGACTACCTAAAAAAAAAAACAAAGGAAAACTTGGCCTTCACTCCAGGAGAACACAAAGGGCCTTTAAGTCCTGTGTACCCAGTTTCAGAATGGAAGCCTCAGATGCTTAATAGAAAAATATTAACACCGCAAGAGGAAAGTGCTGCCCTTAGATGTAGTTGAAAATCCTTCACTATCACTTCTTCCTCATGGATCCTTATGTATTTACAAATATAACTTCTGTCTGAGCCTCACTTCTTTTGTCTTTCCTTTACTATACCATTATTACCTTCCTCCCATCAAGGCATTTTCATTGCTCATCCCCTCCTTTTCCTTCTGAAGGTGGGCTTATCACATCCTTCAATACCTTCATTTTTTTTCAAGCTATAAGCCCCTAAAGGCTCCAGGCTTCATCCTCTTCCTCATCCGGGGTCCAGGTACTGACTGTTCCTCCAGTGAGTGAGGAATATTGACTCCTTAGGGATTATCTCAGATGCCAGAGAAGGAGAAGGCAATAGCAACCCTTAAGACAACACACGCCCATTCCAAATTGTTTTTTAAAGATCACCATGCATTGTAGATCAGACCTGTAAGAATCTGCTGATGCACTTCTAATTGGACTCCTGTAAATATGCTCTAAAAATAAAAATAACTTATCAAGAACAAGTGTCAGAAATTATCATGGAAAGTATATGAAAAACTACAAGTTAACTCTCACTCAGATGGTTCAAATTGGGCAATTCTGATTTTTCCTCAGTGTGGCCAGGTCTTCTGAGAATCAGACAGAGGACTCATTGTGCAGACCCAGCTGAGACCCCAGGGCTTTTGACCTTCTGTGGACTAAAGGTCATCCCAAATGGGGCTCCATAGCCACACTGACTTCACATTCTTGAATTCAAGAACCAGTATAAGTGATTGCCAGTTAGCTTTGACTATATCTTAGAATATTTCCCAAATAAAACAAGGAGGAAAACAGAAATTACAAATTCTTTAACATTTCTCATAAAGTGCCATTGCTAAGTTACAGTGTAAACATCTGGATCTTGGTCTAGATTAAAAATACACCATTCCTAATCTCTACCACACAGTATCAAATGAAATCTGTGCTTTCTTTCTCTAAGTTTAAAATTTTTCTTTAAATTCCATACCATTGAATTCTACTATGTAAACTACCTTCATCTAAATTAAGATCACCAAATAAATATATCTCCAGCTCTAGAATTTATCTGATTAGATTTTAACAATGTTTATTCTGTTTTCACTGTATTATTCCCATCTCATTTTCTTTTCATAATAAAATGGAACCCAATTTCATCAATTATTATACAAAAACACCTTTCAACAGGAACCCTGAATGTAGAGTAGAATGTCCACCGTAGCTGCCACCCTGTTGGAGACTCTCAGGCTTGTCTTCCCTCATCACAGGAAAGGTATTTTAAGCCCAGGAAATCCCTGGATTTTTCATGAGTGAGTTGTAGCTCTCACGTAGAACTCCATTCCTTTTACTTCTTCTTGAGCCTTCAGCCTGTACTTTGGCTAACTGACTGATGTAAGATTTTTGGTTCCACCAGTTCTGATTTCCCTGTGGTTATAGATTCCTCCATCACTGACTAGTGAGTATGTGATTACACAAATAATAGTTTGGCTTATAGGATATTATAATTATTATCAGGATATTTTACTGCTATAGTAGGAATGGTCAAAGTGCTGTCCCAAGGCCAGTATATAAATGAGATCTATCAGTCTGTGCATATCTTCTGATTTGGAACTAGCTGTCCCTGACTCACCCCTGCAATGCATTCCCCACCCCCAATTGTAAACCTTTCACTTAGTATGAATTATTTTTCCTGTTATTCACTGGTAACTATTCCAGATTTGTTTTTAATCTCTTACAGTTACTAAACCAAGGAGATTTAACTGAAGGACGGACATGAGCATGGGTGCTGACTCCTGGAAGATCAGCTCTACCTGATCCCAGAGTGCATGTAGTGGGAACAGGATGCTTATGGCTCACAGTCTGCCAGAACCAAAATGAATCTGTGAAGGACAGGACCCCACTTTTGCCTCTGTTCATCTTTCCTGGCCTAGAAGATGACTGTAGGAGAGCTTCTCTTCAACTACCATCTGATTCAGACAAGAAAGAAAGCAGTGAATGTGGGCTGGGTAACTGTACCTACCTCTCTTCCCACTGCACAATTTTGGGATAGACTTCTCCCAAAAGTGAATTTGATTATTTGTTGGCTGAAGTTTCTCAGTAAGACTGTTGAGGGGAGGTTTTCCTTTGAAGAGTTTTCATCCCATACTGAGCTGTCTTTTCACATGGGTGAACTAAATCCTGCCACCAACCATAAAACTTCACCAAGAAGTTAAGCTTTCAAGATGCCTTGTTGCTTTCGAGAAGGGAGTGATGTCAGTTCTGTTGTGACATTCTCCCTTTAGCAACCCGAGTAAGAGACTCTCTGCCACTGGTCTTCAAAAAAATAAATTACTTGAATCCCTGCTTGTCCCAGGCTGAGGTACTATCTTGTCCTATACACCTCTACTTGGCCACTTTGCTTTCTTTGTTTATGGAACATACAGTAGCATGTTAAGAGGTTGTTTGTTTTTTGCTTTTTGTTTTTTTAAGTTAAAAATCACCTGATTCAGAGCTTCAATTGTTTTCCCTTTAAATAAACAAAACAGCCAGTCAGTTCTTTGGCTCCTTGTTTTAAACAAAATTTGTTTCCTTTTGAGAGGAGATTAAGAAAATAATTCAGTCTTTCCCTTTAAGATAGGGCACTGATTTACCCTCAGGAGTCCATGCAGGTAAAACCGAGCTCAGAAGTCTTCGGGAAGATGACATGAGCATCTTCATCTCCAACTAGCAAACCCACGTGGTAGTTATCAGAGTATCATTCTTGTCATCACCAAAAGGACCATGTTTGAGTCTGGAAAAATGGCAATAATAGCAGATATTTTTGAATATTTCCAGAAAGATACTTTTAAAAACATGAGAAAGGTTCTTCTGTCAGAGTAGGCACTCTTGCTACCATCATCCTGTCTTCAGAGTTACTGAGAGAGAATATTTCATTATTATTGGTGAGAAGAAAAGTATCCAGAGATCACCTACTAGAAAATCATGGCTGTCAGAAGTTTCAAATTTATTAAAATGAACCTCATGCTAACATAGTACACACATGCACACAGTGACACATTCTAAGCAGATAACAGCAAAGAATTAACTGCTGTTTTAAATAAAGTAATTATAGTTCTTAATTTGTTAATGACATGCATAATTATCCTGTGCTAGATAGACTGAGTTCATATCAATTACTTGTATTCTTAAAATGCCAGTTTTGGCTTCCAGTAGCCTTACTTTTATACTAGAACAGTGGTTTTCAACCAAGGACATTTTGCCACCCAGGGGACTTTTCGTAATATCTGGAGACATTTTTGGTTGTCATAACTGAGGAGAGGGGTGCTATTGGCATCTAGTAAATAGAGGCCAGGGGTACTGCTAACCATCCTACAATGTATAGCTCCCTCACCCAGCATAGACTCATCTGGCCCAAAATATCAGTAGTGCTGAGGCTAAGAAACCCCGTATTTGGGGTTGCAAATTTGTCATCCCCCATGGGCTAATCTGATATACAAACATGTTTTGTTTTTCCCACATATTATTTCCAAATAATTTTTTTTTTTTGGCTGGGCTGCGCAGCTTGTGGGATCTTAGTTCCCCGATCAGGGATTGAACCCCACGCCCTTGGCAGTGAAAGCGTGGAGTCCTAACCACTGGACGGCCAGGGAATTCCCAGTAAGTTTTAAATTAGTTGCCGACATGCACATTTCTGGTTTCTGTTGAAAATGTGGTTTATCTGGCAATTCTGGGCCTGTATTCCATCAGGGTTGATATTCTCTAGTCTCTACTATCTCCTACTAATCTGACAGCCAGCCCATTTGACCCATGTGTTTCCTGACTAGTCTCTGTAGGCATTTGGGCTTATGCCCTTTTTTCTGTACCTGTATGCTTAAGTGTGAGGCACAAAGCAAGAACCCTTAATTAGCTCTGATCCCTCTACCCTGAACTTCTCCACTTTGATTTACTTGGCCCATTCTCTGTTATTTACTTTTCTTTCCCCCATTCTCCAAAAGTAACCATGACTCAAAACCCAAGTTTTGCCTGCCTTGACTCAACCCCAAGGTAGCTGCTTGATATTATTCGAAAGCAGTAGTTTTAAGTATACTGATTAACCAAATGATTTGAGATTATCTGGTAATTCATAAGACAGCTTCTCTAGTTCTTTCTTGGGGCTTGTAGGCTGTTCTAGAGATTCTTCTAAATCCTGCCGTGGATTCCTGATGCCGAGTTTTGTAGTTTCATGAGTGCTGCAGAATAAATTAAAGAATTATAAAATTTTAAATTTTAAATCAAAGGAAGCATCATGTAAGGCTTAAGCATGGTTTCAACATTATCATTATTTTGTATGGGGTATAAAGGCAAATTTCTAGGGGGAAAACTGAGATAGGAATTAGGGGAAGGGCTACTAGGACTTGAAACAAAATTTAGAGTAATAGAAATACTGTGCTTTTCTCCCTTTGACTTATATGATATCAATGGAGGAGGTGGTGCTAGTGAGTTGCTTTTAAAAAATGCTAGATTTGGGACTTCCCTGGTGGTGCAGTGGTGCAGAATCTGCCTGCCAATGCAGGGGACACAGGTTCGAGCCCTGGTCTGGGAAGATCCCACATGCCACAGAGCAACTAAGCCTGTGCTCTACAGTCCACAGCCACAGCTACTAAAGCCCACGTGCCTAGAGCCTGTGCTCCACAACAAGAGAAGCCACTGCAGTCAGAAGCCTGTGCACAGCAATGAAGAGCAGACCCCGCTTAGCGCAACTAGAGAAAGCCCGCGTGCAGCAACGAAGAAGACCTGACTCAGCCATAAATAAATAAATAAATTTATTATTTTAAAAAAGCTAGATTTGAACAAGCCATGGTGACCAAGCTGAGGGGAAAAGAAAGGCTTTGATTGTACAGGATATTTACAGCTTTTATTGTGGCCCTATAATGGTTTTTACTTTCACTTATCCAATAAGTAAAATAAATGAAGAGTGTAGTTTATCATTTTATAGGAAGTAAAAATATACATGATTTTTCTTCAGAATTGAAGCAGAAGTACTTTCGACTGATGGCATTGGACTGGGATTGGAAAAATGATCTGTTTCAAATTGAAGGAATCTAGACCTAATACACAATAGCTATATTTTATTCACAACTGCACTACTCACCAAATTTAAATGTGTTACTTGGAGATCTCTAGATTAGTATTCTATAAATACAGGATTGTGATCTCAAAATATGAGTGACTGTTCTAAAGCTTCCTCCGAGTGGCATTACTAGAGATGCGACTTGAGAGCTGCAGGATGACAGCAGTATCTCCGATTACCTGGGACAATCACGGACTTCTGATTGCTCCTTCCACTGTAAAGCCCGGTTGCCCTGACCCTTGTTCCTCACAAAGTCTTCATCCAGCCCAGCATGCTTCAGGGTGTCTCGATACCGTTGTTCTGCTTCCTTCCTGGCAAGGTCCTGTGGAATGGAAGTTAATTTGCTGTAGCTGAATTACCAGATAATTCTGAATTGTTTGCTTAATCTGTATGCTTATAATACTGCTTTTCCACCCCCCCCCCAGTAGTGCTGGACACAGATTTGTATGAAAATTACTTAGAGCCTTATTTTCAAGCTTTAAAGTACATAGGAACCTACCTGAAGATCGGGTTAAAATGTAGATTCTTATTAGGTAGTTCTCAGATGGGGCCTGCAATTCTGTATTTCTAATATTCAGGAGATGCCAACTGTTGTTTTGGGAACCACACCTTTGTGAGGCAAGGATTTAGATTTTTGGAAGACCAAGTGAGACCCAGATGAAAAAGATGGACTAAAAACATTTTTAACATTTAAAAGCAACCAAACCATCATCAGGAACACTGAAATATAACAAATTGAAAATAAGCTGCACTTGTAACATTCTTAACAGGTTGGATGGTATGCATGTAGACCAGAAAAAAGGTTATTGTTTGTTTGTTTAAGTGTTCAAGAGCAAAGTCATATAGAGTACTTTGCATTTTTCCTAGAGTGGTGAAAGATCTTTTGAGATCTGAGAGTGAGCTTGCTAGGAAAAAGCTAACATGAAGAGCAAACGTCATTATGAGAAATTTTTACTTAGCAATGCAAGTTTCTAAGTAAATCCAAGACAGTCCAGTGTGTGTGTAATATGTAGGGGATTGGGAAGGACTGGACCCAGGAAATGCCTAAATAATGCACTGGCTATAGGACAGATAATGCCCAACATTTGGAACCAGGTCACTAGGGAATGCCAACTTTGTTTGAAACTCAGGAGAGGAGAGAGATCTACAGAGCTTGATGCAGCTCAAAGCTATCTGGGATGGTGGCCTTTACTGTTCAAGTAGCCCCAGAGCTTCCTTAGGGAGATCTCAACTGTGTCCAACTTCCCTAGGAGTCTAGAGAACATCTTAAAGTGACTCTTCCAGCCAGAAAGCCACTTAATCTGGAAGAGGCCTTGTGGGGTGCTTGTGAGCATCTCAACCCCTGAAGATCTATAAATGTGCCACAGCTGTAGAGGCTGGGGGTGCCCAGGGCACCAGCACTACAGAAGGAGACATGACAGTAGCAAGTTAAAGATACTCCAACACAGCCAAACTGTCAATTGTATGCCTGGGATCTAACCCCCACTCTGATTCAAGCTGAAGGCTAGACTATAGAGAAAACCCCAGGAAGTGAAATATCCCTTTATAAATGCCTTTGGAATCCAGTCTTGGATGAAATCAGTCCAGTGTTCACCAGTGCACTACTTACTTTGGGGAAAGATGGTAGTAATAAAATGAGCCAAATTTAGAATCTGAGCCTAAAGGAAGTGTTTAATACCCAGATATTAAGCTGTTTCGTAATTTCTAAAAGCCCTTTCATCTAAGACAGAAAGAAAGTGAATGACGGTTTAGATTTACCTTGGTAACTTGTTCGAAGAGATAGGGCCTTATTTGTATTCTCTTCTTCATTTCCTCCAATTCTTTCTTATACTCTTTTGCTCTTTTACGGTCATTGTTCCTGGAATTAACAAGATTTTTAGAATGAATTCCAGGTTTTTCCAATCCGGAATACCTTTAATTTCAGTTAAGTGGAATAACTCCCACAGACATGGTAAATTCCTAACTGTGCCTGGCAAAATCCTTGACTATGCTTACAGGAGCCTACTGTAATAACCCCATTTTGCCATTTTCAAGGCAAATGGCTCCCAAGATAGTTATTCCTTAGACACACGGAGGACACCGACCGATTCTCTTTCAGCTTTGCTTTGAACACCTCCTCCAGGCTTTTATGGGGATCCATGGCTTTGGCACGCAAGGTCACAGATTTAGATATCGCCTGACACTTCTTTTTGTGCATCTCCGACCACTGAGTACTTTGATCTGCTTTGTCCTTTTTCTCAAGTGAATTTCTAAAGGGAAGAGGCAAAAAAAGAATACAAATGACCAACCTGGGTATACTTAAAAGCAATCTTAGTAACCTCTCTGGAAAGTCGGTTTTTTCTATGAATGGGTGAGTAATTTACCACACTGGCATTTCAGAAAGAATAAGATTCCGGATTAAATGCACTGGCAGATGAAGCCTTCCCAGCACTATGGACAGTGAGTTTCTACCCCAGGAGAAGTTCATTAATTGAACTGAAAAACATGAGTTAAAATATTCTTACACTCAGGTGTCCTGCCATCTGGAAACAAAATAATACTAATTGCTACCATTTGCTGAGCTACCTACACTGAACCACGTGCAGACAGGCACCAATAAGTGCTTTATAGCCATTCTTTTGTAAATTCTCATAGCTGCCCTGTGAGGTAAGGACTGTAAGTCTCCCTTTTTATAGGCAACAAGATTGACCCTCAGGGAGGGTAAACCACTTGCTTGAAGCTACCCAGCATGCCAGTGGAAAAGCCAAGATTAGAACCAGGATGTCTGACTCCCAAGCCTCTGCCCTTGACAACTGTGCTGTAAATGGTGGGCTGGAAGGTGCCTGGGTCCATGGTCCTTTGGGAATACAAACCTGCATTTCCACAGAGAACTGGAAATGGGCCTCCCTCAATGCACAATTTGGGGTCAACCAGCAGCACTTAGTTTGTACAAATATAATTCTACAAGGTACTATGGAGAGTTCTACCAAAAGATAAAACAGTCAAGACTCTTGCAGTAGGGTGTTTATATTCAAATGGACTTATTAGGAAGGAGGGCATGACAGTTTAATCTGCTAATATGTCAAACTCCCTATTGCCAGAACGGAGATATGGACATTCTCTGCAGGTGGGCCACTGTCTGGTTCATGAGACCTATCGTAGTGGGACCTCAGGATTCTGATGCATTTAGCCTCGATTCAGTAACGCTGTGAAATTTGAGGAAGGAGGGAGTATACCTTGGATTCTAAATACATTTCCAAAATCCCTGTTGTGGGTCTTAAAGAGCCAAGTAGATTCCATGTACTCCTCTGTGAGCCCCACAGGAAGGCACTGAGATGCCAGTCCTCTCCCAGAGCTAAGCCACCAGTTACAGCATGACCTCTCCTGCTGACTTCAGCTCAGAGGCCTAGTGGGGGAACTCCTGCTGGGGTGCTGTCTGGATGAGACTACCATGACAGAGTCAGGTCAGTTAAAGAGTTACAAATAAGGAGGCTCCTGCTTCCCAACCGACTTCTAATAGTTCCCCAAGATGAATCTCAGAGAATCTCAAATCTATGCGATGGATGCCTCATCTTCTTTGTGGCAGGGTCACACACACAGGTTCAGGCTTCTCTGAATTCCTGTTCCTAACGCTTCCTTCCTCTTTCACCAAGTGGGTCTTTATGCATGTTATTCTGTTTGGAAACTTGTTTCTTTCCAGCCTTTGTCTGGCTGACTTCTCATTCTTCAGGTTTCACCTCAGGCATCTATTACAAAAGACCCAGGCTGCCCAGTGCCCGCCCCCGCCCCTCCCCGCCACAGTCCCCTGCATTTCCCCATCATTGTGCTACTCACAAGATGTGATAGTTGCTTCTTTGCCTTTCTGTATTTCAGACTAGATATTAAGCTATAGGTTCTATAAGGTATCTCCAGCCTTAATGCTGTGCCTGGCACAAAGTGAGTCCCCCATGAATATTGGCTGAGTGATGGTTAAGTGTTCTCCAGCACGAAGTGTGGAGAGTCACATGAATTCCTGTCCTGATCAAGACTCCCCTTCCACCCCTTTCGGTCTCTCTGATAAACAGGAGAGAAGGCCAGCAGCGGAGTGCTTTCCAGCATTGGGGCTAAGATCTGAGCACTGTGGGTCTCATGCAGCCTGACCACTCACCTGACTGCAGATTCCCTCTTCCTGGTGGCGTCTGTGATGTGCACGGGGAGGGTGTTGGCAGAGAGGGAAGCAAGCCCACTCAGAGAACGACTCCTTGGCAGGGGTGTGCCGGGTGGCTGTGGAGATTCCTAGAAGAAATGAAGGCTAATATTGGTAGGACAGCACGTGCAATTAGTTTCTATCTTAACTAGGATTCAATTTTAGCGAAGGACTAGTCAGAGAGAATCTTCAGGTCTTTCTTGGGGTTAAGGCAAGGGTAATGAGATCTTGAGTTTAGTTAAACAGGGCAAGACTTGGATATCAATCCCAAAGTTTTTAATTAAATGAGAAGAATTCTTTGGAATTGGTATTGGGACATGGCAATTGACCCCAACTCCCTGCCTTCCAGACTTGCTTGCACTTATTTCTGAAAAATCCCTCTACATAGAGGGAAGGAAGGGAAGTATTCTTGTGGTCTTAAATTTTTAGGAACTGTGGATCTGCTTACAGCTGAGCCGGTGTTTTAAAAAAATTAAGATAGAAAAGTGTCATGAGAAGTGCCTTCCATTGAGACCTGGCCCCTCCTGTGTTTAGGGCCTCAGCCCTGACCCTCCTGCAGCGGCCTGGGCTCTCACCCTCCTCCCTTCAGAGGCGGCAGCATCACAGGGCCGAGGAGTACGACGCAGACTGGCGGTTCTCAGCAAGAAGGGCTTGTTGCGAGTCACCTCCTTGGTGTCTCTTCTCTTGGCAGCTCTTTTCTGGAAGGCCTTGTAAAGTTCTTCATAGTCAGGGACGGCAGGATTCACCCGAGGCTGGAATCCAAAGTCAGTGTGCAGAAACCCAAGCTTCTCCTCCCGGGTCCGGGTGGCTATTCGAGGCTGTGAGTCAGCCCGGCCACTGGAGGAGGCAATGGGGGAGGAGGCCATCTGGAGCATGTCCAGGGCTCTCATCTGGATGCGAATTTTCCTCAAGAGCTCAGCTTCTGTGGAGAAGAAGTCAGGGGAGCAAGGGGTGAGAAGGGACCAAGCCTCAAACCAAAAGGTGTGGCGAGCTTTCCCTCTTAAACACTCGCAGTTAGTGTGCTGGAACTCAGCATTAACTTTTCAGGAATTTTCCGAGCTAGTTGGCATCGTGTGGAAAGCTTGAAATTGGCCAGGATAGGGGTATTTATACCATGAAAATGGCAAACACTGCAAATCAACTTCCTTTTTTTTTCCTGGAGAGTGCCTTAATGAATGTTGACTAGGACACCACTGCTGTGTGCCAATCAGGCTGCAGAAGCAGCTACCATTTACACTTACTGAGCACTTTCTATGGTTCCTTCTTCAGAGATGGAGCAGGAGGGATGGGCCAGTCACCTGCTCCTCTCCCAGGTCTCCCTTCTCAGGCAGAGGCCCCACCGTCCACCCAACTGCCCAAGCCCACTGCCCACATTGTTCTCATGTCCTCCTCGCTCATCAGTCCTGCCGCCGCCTCCTCTTTAACCGCTCTCCGGTCCAGCCTCTTTTCATCCTCCCTGCTACTAGTTTCATAATTTCTCAGTTGAATCACTGAAATAGGCTCCTACAGATCAACATCCCTCTGGACTTGCCTGTTCCCCTACAATTATCCCCACAGCAGAGTGAGCTTTCTGAGCTTCGTATCTGATCGTGAGCCACCCTACTTAAAACCCTTCAGTGGCTCCCCCTGCCCTTGGGATGAAGTCCAAACTCCCTCCCATGGCCTACAAGGCCCCAGGTCTGGCCTGTGCCTGTCTGTCCCACCCCCGGCTCCTCTTCTGTCTCCCCTCTACCTTTCCATGCCTTGGGTGTGCTCAGCTTTCTTACCTCCATGCTATTACCTTTGCCTGGTACACTCTTCTTCCCTCTTCATTGAATTCACCATGGCTCCTCCTTCAGGGTCAGTGCTCACTTTCCCTCAGGACAGTGCTCACTTTCCCTCGGGACGTTCCCTAACTGTTCCCACCGCCCACCACACTCTAAGTCAGGTCCCTCTATTATAGGTGACATTGGACCCCTAGGCTTCCCCCTTTAACTCCTGCAAGTGACTTGTCACATTTGTAATTATTGGTCTCCCTCCCATGTCCGCAAACTCTACGTCTATTTATTCACGCCTGGGACGTGGCGCATGCTACGGAATGAGCGAATAAAGCCAGAGTCCTTTAACTGACCTATGCGTCTTGAAATGAGTACCTCACAGGATGTGAGGGGCTTTCCTTGGGGCAGCTGGCTAGTGGTGGTGCAGGCCTAAGCTGGTACTCAGACGTCTCATTGGTTCTCTGCTCCGGCACCCGTGCTGCCGCAGAGGCCTTCGTATCCACTCACTGAGCCAGGTGAGGTCAACGGGATGAACCCGGGGCCTCCTACTCCTCTCCCGACTAGGCGCCCCCATTGTATGGGCAGATCCAACCCTACCCCGTGGCCTGCACTGAGCAAGGCCTCTAGCGGGTCTGCCCGAACAGCCCATCTCCGAGCCAGGGTGACCCCTGAGCCCGACTAAACCCCCACAGCACTGCTTGGTACCCCCAGGCAGGAGGCAGGCAGGAGGCAAGGATGTCTTTACCCTGGAGTTTGTCCCCGAGGGCTGGCTCCAGAATGGCTGTGGGGATCCTCCTGATGGCCTTCTGCTTGGGGACTTGGGCCTTAGCTGTGGCGACCAGGTCCCTCTGTTGAATGGCTTTCTTTCGCTGCTCGTCCTTCCCCAGGAAGCTGAAGGGCTTCAAGGAAGAGAGGAGCAGTTCCTTCCTCTTCTGGATCCCTGCCCGCCTGCGTGCCTCGTTGCGCTCCATGATCTCCTGGTAGAGGGGCAGGTAGACGTGCGCAGGCACAGGCTGTGCCCGGAACTGCCGGTGGCACTCGGCCTCCTCCTGGCCCTGCTTCTGGGCCTTCTGCCTCTCATGCTCAAAGGAGGCAGGGGAGGCCAGCCACTGGGCCTTCTTCCAGGCCTCGCGCAGCGTCATGCGGAACGGCTGAGGGACGGTGATGGATGAAGCCCAGGAGCTGATGCTTCTGTGCTGGGAGGGAGGCCTGGAGCTGGAGGGTGGCTGAGGCTGAGCCTTGGGAAGATCGGCAGGCAGGTTGCTCAAGGAGCTGCAGCGCCTCATGGAGCCACACCTGTGGGAAGAGAGCAGCTCTGTGCGTGGAGGACAGGGGGGCCAGGAGGCCCGGCTCCTCCAAGATCCTCCTCCTTCCCCCTCCCTTCCAGCAGGTCACAGTTTCTCAGCCTCACATTGCAGCCCCACAGGCCTCTAGGCCTGCGCCTTTCTCAACCAGGCTTCTCTCCTTCCCACAGGCCATCCTAGCAGCCCTAGTAGAAAGTCTCTCCTTAGAATGGACCTGAGAATTGCCACTTTGCACTCTTAATATTTTCATTCGGTAGAGAGAAGAGTGCATTCGTACACAGGAAGCCTTTAGAGTCAGGCCCAGGTTCCAATCTTGCTTCAAACAATGACCAGCTGTGTGACCTTGAGCGAGGTTCTCTTGGAACCTCAATTTCTTCATCTGTAGAATGGCAAAAATAATATCTACTTACAGGGTGATTGGGAGGAGAAAGTAAATATTAAACGAGATAAAGTATATATGCATATAGCAGGGCTTGGCCAAGGGAAATGGACCTTGTTGCCATTCTCAGGGAGGTAGTATATTTGGGAAAGGCATCTCTTTAATTGATCCCAAACCTTCAGGTGACTCAAGGTTACCCAAAGTGATTCAGGACTGCTGGGTAGGAACCAGAACACGTTTGGCTGATTCTGGGCTGAAGCCTGGGTAGGTGGCACTTGCAGGAGTGGTCTCTGTTTTACTGAGGAGGAAGGTGAGGCCCAGAGTCATGATGTGACTTGGCCAGAGTTGTGCAGTGAGGCAGCTGTTGAACTGCACTGCCTTACCTCGGAGAGCGGGGGGACTGCACCTGTGGCTTCCCCCTGCCTTTGTCTTGGAAGAAACTCTCCAGGTCCTCATCATCTTCAGAGAGGCTTTCATCACTGTCTGGGTCAGACAGATAAAGGGATTCCAACAGGCACCACCTGTCTTTCTGCCTTAGTGCCTGCAGGGTCTCGTAAAAACTCGCAGTTGAGTCAGAAGTAGAATCTGTCTCCTCCTCTGGGCTGATGAACTCACTGAGTTTGCCAGCCCTGGGCAAAACCAGCCCATTCCCACACAGCTCCTCTTCTGCCTCTGTGTCTGAGGAGGATTTGGGGGGAAATATCTGAAATGAAATAGAGTAAGACTGTGGGTCAAACTGTGATTTAAAAACTACTAATTTCATTTTAAATAAGTATACATTAGGGACTGAGGCAGGGGACAAAGAAAAATGTGTTCCTTGCTTTAAAGAAATTTCACATATTGGTAAATGAGGTGTGCTTGGTTGAAGGGTGGGAAAGGGAAGCAGAGAGCTGAAGTTGGTTCATGCAGTCCGGTGAGCATTTATGGAGAACCTACCTCCACCATGCACCCCTGCTCTCCAGGAATCCTACCTGTAACTTTGGCCACTCTCTGGGACCTGCCCTACTTGGGTTTTACCTACTTGTTGCCAATCTTCCTTTTCCTGCTTCCCTTGTCTATACCGCTGCTTTCCTCATATTCTAGCTAATTCCTACCCTGTTACTAGGAATAAGTAATTAACAGGAGAGACAGTGTGGTCGAGCTGAAAGAGTCCTAGAAAGTGGGAAATCCAACTGGGCTTAAATACTCCATTCATTCAGAAAATATTTATTGGGTGCCTCGTGTGCATTGAGTATTAGGCTGCGAAGAAGACAAACAAGGTCCCTACTCTCATGAGGCTTACATCCTAGTGAAGGGGGAAAGCTAATGTAAGATGGTAATAAATCCAATAAAAGCAATGAAACTGTGAGATTATAGAGTGATGGAGTCGCTATGGGACGCTTTTCTGTTGATAAAAGCCCATCAGATAAAGACCACTAGGAATGTACCTGTAATCAGAACTAGGTTTATTAATTTGCTACAGCATACCATGGGAAAGTATAGGGAACTTGGCATGGGGTGGGGGCTTTTTCTAGGGTTGGCTTGTCCTGAATGATTCTGAGGAGGGTTAGGGGAAGCAAGGATGGATGGATGCCGTCAGAAAGAGGGCACAGTTTAGTAACTGGGTGAATGAGCAATTTTTATTCAAAAGGTGACAAGAGCAAAGTAGGGCTGAGTAGGTAATTGATAAGTAAGCATAATCATTTAGAAGTATGGGGTATTAGTCATTTTGCAGGTACAGTGTGGCCCTGTGAGAAATACTGATTTCTGCTGATCTTGCTGCTGGCCTCATCTGGGTCTGTTACAGTCTTGAGTTTTACTTTCCCAGTCCTGGGATGATTTTTACTTTCTCACTGCGGAGGACTTTTAGACTGACACCTGATTGGTGAGAAAAACTCCAGCCTTGCTAAGATCTGGGGTAAGTGGGTTTGGGGTTTGAAGAAAAGCAAATACAAAGGTCTTGAGGCAGGGACAAAATTTTGGACTTTTGGAGAGGTAGAAAGAGGGCCAGTGTGGTTGGAGGATAGTAGCAAGAGATATCCTGAAAGAAGCAGGCTGGGGCCATGATGGGACCCCACAGGGTGACTGGTTGGTTGCAGCTGGAAACCAGTTGGGAAGGGCCGCTGCAGGCCTCCAAGTGACACTTGGTGATGGTTGAACTGGATCCAGCTCTAATACTGAAAAGAACACTGGATTCTGAGTCAAAGATATGTATGTGCTCTAGCCCTCGCTCTGCTACTAAAGAGCGTGTGATTTTAGGAAAATTCCTTTTTTAAAAAACGACTTTATTGGGCTTCCCTGGTGGCGCAGTGGTTGAGAGTCTGCCTGCCGATGCAGGGGACACGGGTTCGTGCCCTGGTCCGGGAAGATCCCACATGCGGCGGAGCGGCTGGGCCCGTGAGCCATGGCCGCTGAGCCTGCGCGTCCGGAGCCTGTGCTCCGCAACGGGAGAGGCCCCAACAGTGAGAGGCCCACGTACCGCAAAAAAACAAAAAACAAAAACCCGACTTTATTGATATAATTCACACCTACTATACAATTCATACAAGTGTACAATTCAGTGGGTTTCAGTATAGTCAGAGTTGTGCAACCATCACCACAATTTTAATAACCCCCCAAAAGACCCCATTCCATTTAGCAGTCACTCCTTATTTTCCCTAACCCTCCTCATTCCCCAACCCCTAAGCGACCACCAATTTACTTTGTCTCTATGAATTTGGGGGCAAATTTCTTAATCTCTCTGCGCCTCATTTTTCTCTTCTACAAAATGGAGACAACAATCGTGCTATTAGTCCTGGGGTGGTTGAGAGGATAAGCGGGAACTGGGGGCCATTTCTATGGTTCTATAAAGAGCCTGACATAAGGCTCAAGGGGTTCCGGTCCCGGAGTCCGCCTCCGCATCCGTAAACACTGTCCGTTTTAATCCCACGCCCCTGTGACACGCCCTTGCCGTCTGTCTCCAAGGCAACTTCAAACAGTTTCCTCTCTTAGGGATTCCTTTCCGGGGCGCAGACACGATAACTCCCCTTCTTTTTCTCCCCTCACCTGACGGCTCCACTGAGCGCCGCCGGAGGCTCCCGCAGACCTCCCCACGGTCATCTTCTCAGCGGGGAAGAGACAGAAGCGGCGAAGACAGCGGGGATGACAGCGGCAGTGGAGGTGCAAGCTAAGCGGGTCAGGTTCCTCCCCTTTCTAGCTTGGGCCTCTGATTGGCTCCGAGGGGGATACACGAACCAGTCCCCTTCCCAGGCAGCCTCTAATCTATCCCGCCCAAGCAGGCAAAGTTCGTTTTCTGATTGGCCTATTCTTTTTGCTCGTTATACTTCCGGTTTTGAGGTGGTGGCTCAAGCGGCCTGTGACTGGAGAGCTCTGCTCCGGAAGTGCTAACCCCAGGCGAGCCCAGCGGGACGCCAGTTACGGTGCAGGTCAGGACTATGGCGGCCCGGCTGGCTAGGATCCGGTGGGGGACTGCCCCTGCCGCTGCCCGGAGGGGCCCGCTGGTCTCCTGCCGGAGGTGGGCCGGCGCCTCGTCAGACACCGTGTACGATGTGGTGGTGTCCGGGGGAGGCCTGGTGGGCGCCGCTATGGCTTGTGCCTTGGGTAAGCGCATCTCCAGGCCGATGGCGGCAGGGAGTGGGGCCGTAGAGGAACGATGAGGACCGTGTGAGCCCTGGCACTGTTTGCCCAAGGTCTAAGCGTTGTAGATCTTGTGGTCCATTCTCTGCCCAGAGGAACCCCAGAACCCCGGGGGCAAACGTTTGTTCCTTCAGGATTCCGAAGGGTCAAAAGTGGGAGGGACTCCTTAGGAGTCCTTCCAAAGCGTGGGGAAACAGACCCGTCCAGGGTTATTTAGTTCTGGACACAGTTGGAAGTAATCAGGCATTGTCTATTGAGCTAGGCTAGGCAGTTTTTTGTTGATGTTGTTTTTTAAGCAGCTTCATTGAGATATAATTTGTATACCATAAAGTTTACCCATTTAAAGCATAGAATTTAATGATTTTTAGCGTAGTCACAGAGTTGTGCAGCCATGGCCACAATAAATTTTAGAACATTTTTATCACCCCCAAAAGGAACCCAAACCCATTAGTAATCACTGCCCATGTCCCCCCAATCTCCTCAGCTCCTGGCAACCACTCATGTACTTTCTATCTCTATAGCTTGGCTTTTTCTGGACATTTCCATAGACATGGAATCTGCTTAATGTTTTCAGAGTTCATCCAGGTTGTAGCATGTGCCAGTACTTCGTTCCTTTTTATGGCTAAGTAATATTTTGTGTGGATATAGCACATTTTGTTTATCAGTTCATCAGGTGATGGACGTTTGAGTCGTTTTCACTTTGGGGCTATAACAAATAATGCTACTATCATTTTCTGTACAAGCTTTTGTGTAAGCATATATTTTTGGTTATCTTGGATATATTCCTAGGAGTGGATTTGCAGGGTCATATGGTAAACTCTGTGTTTAACATTTTGAAGAACTGCCTGTGTTCCAGAGTGGCTGCACTATTTTACATTCCCACCAGCAATAAATGAGGGGTCTAATGTCTTTCTTTCTTTTTTTTTTAGAAAGAAAGGCATTTCTTAATTTTTTTTCATCATTCATTCATTTATTTATTTTTGGCTGCGTTGGGTCTGTTGCTGCACGCGGGCTTTCTCTAGTTGCGGTGAGCAGGGGCTACTCTTCGTTGTGGTGCGCGGGCTTCTCATTGCGGTGTGCGAGCTTCTCATTGAGGTGGCTTCTCTTGTTGCGGAGCACGGACTCTAGGTGCGCAGGCCTCAGTAGTTGTGGCTCGCAGGCTGTAGAGCGCAGGCTCAGTAGTTGTGGCACACAGGCTTAGTTGCTCCTCAGCATGTGGGATCTTCCCAGACCAGAGCTCGAAACCGTGTCCCCTGCATTGGCAAGCGGATTCTTAACCACTGCACCACCAGGGAAGTCCCGAGGGGTCTAATTTCTCCACGTCCTGGACAGCACTGTTACCAGTTTTTCTTACTGGTTATGCTAGTGAGGTGATATCTTCTGGTTTTGATTTGCATTTCCCTAATGACTAATGATGTTGAATATTCTTTCATATGTTTATTGGTCATTTGTATGTCTTTGGAGAAATGTATATTCAGAACCTTTGCCCATTTTTAAACTGGGCTATTTGTCTTTTTATTATTGAGTTGTAAGAGTTTTTTATGTATTCTGGGTACAAGCCCCTTATCAGATAAATGATTTGCAAATATGTTCTCCCATTTTGTGGGTTGTTTTTTCACTTTCTTGACGGTGTCCTTTGAAGCACAGAAGTTTTTAATTTTGGTGAAGTCCAGCTTATCAGTCTCTTACCACTTGTGCTATGGTGTCATATCTAAGAAATCATTATCTAACCCAAAGTCACAAAGTTTCGCTCCTGTGTTTTATTCTAAGAGTTTTATACGTTTAGCTCTTACATTTAAGGCTATGATCCACTTTGAGTTAAACATTGTATGCAAGTTAAGGTAAGGACTTTGCTTTTACATGTGTAGTTTAGGCTGCTCCACTACCTTGTGGGGTAGATAGCTTCATCTTTTATATGAAGAAACGAGGTTAAGTAAGGACCAGAGTCTCACACTAGGCAGAGTCAGAATTTGAACCCAGGCAACCAAATTCTTTTGCTTTTAACAGCTGTACGGTGACTTTCAAAAATTGGATTTGAGTTTTCTGGCTTCACAAATTAAAGGTCACTAACAGTGAGAAAGTCTTTTCTGATTTCAGTTCTGGGGTGTTAGTCACATCTTCCCTAGAAAGTTCCTTTTCTAGGAAACTGGTGGGAAGCAGTGCTTTGTATGAGCTAATGGGCTTGAGTCTCAAAGTAATTTTGTAAAACATAGTTATCAGTTATTGAGCACTTGCTATAGATAGGCATCTTTTAAAGTATTTTGCATATATATACATACATATATATGTATGTGTGTGTGTGTGTGTGTATATATATATATACTTTTTTTGTTTTCTGTGCCAAGTGGCTTTCAGGATCTTAGATCCTGACCAGGGATTGAACCTGGGCCCAGCAGTGAGAGTGCCGAGTCCTAACCACTGGACTGCCAGGGAATTCCCTATATTTTATTTAATTGTCATAATACTCTTGATTTTAGATTGTGCAGGTAAGAAAGTTAAAGCTCAGAAAGGTTAAGTAACTTGCTCTCAAAAGTTGGTAATTAGGAAATACAAATCCTTTTTGAGACTGACAAGACTTTCTGACATATATACCCTTGCTGCCTGACAGCCATTTTGGTTTTACCTATCGGTAAATGGACTATAATGGTGCTTCTCAAGCTTGAGCATGTTTAAGAATCATATGGGTTTTTTGGTTTGGTTTTGGTTTTGGGCTTTGAGTAACTAAGACAGGGACATAACACATAGGAATTTTGAAATACAAAAGTGCATAGGATATATAGTATAAAGAATGTATAGTAAGACTTCCATTTCTAATTGTTAGCCATCCAATTCTCCTCATAGGCAATCGTTGTTACCAGTCTGTGGAGCATATTTTTAAAATGAGGATTCCAGGTTCCACTTTCAGTGGCTCTGACTCAGTTTGTCCAGGTGGGGCCCAGGAGCCTGTATTTTTAACAAATAATCTCCAGAGATGGATGCAGGAAATCGGAAGACCACACTTTGAGAATGAAAAACACTGGGAAGGCTTAATTGTCTTGTAGTGACTTCACCTCCTAACTTTTTATACAATTTTGTATGATATGTATCTGAAAAATTTTTTTAGTTTTACTAAATTTTTGTTAAAATTTGGTGTTTTGCTATCTTCTTTGCATAACTTTTTTTCCTTCCTATATTGTTCTTTTTCTCATCCCCATTTATCCACATTTCAAGGAGGGAAAGCAGCAATTCTTTTATAAACTTACAAAATTCTGTATTGTAATTGTTTATTTTTCTGTCTTTTCCTTAGAAGTGTAAATTTTTCTTTTAATTTATTTATTTTTGGCTGCGTTGGGTCTTCGTTGCTGCACACGGGCTTTCTCTAGTTGTGGCGAGCGGGGGCTACTCTTCATTGTGGTGCGCGGGCTTCTCATTGCGGTGGCTTCTCTTGTTGCAGAGCGCAGGCTCTAGCTGCGTGGGCTTCAGTAGTTGCAGCACGCGGGCTCAGTAGTTGTGGTGCACGGACTTAGTTCCTCCGCAGCATGTGGGAGGACCAGGGATCGAACCCGCGTCCCCTGCATTGGCAGGCAGATTCGTAACCACTGTGTCACCAGGGAAGTCCCAAAAGTATAAATTCTTAAAGTCAGGGCTGACTTTAAACAGATACTGACAATACAGAATGCTCTGTATAAGTTTACAAAAGAAAAAGGTCATGGGCCGAGTACACCAGGATGTAAGAATCACTGACTGTAAGTCAGTCAAAACTACCAAGCGTAGGTTTACAAAAGAAACATTCACACTCAAAAGCTCAGAGAATGGGCTTCCCTGGTGGTGCAGTGGGTGAGAGTCTGCCTGCCGATGCAGGGGACATGTACGGGAAGATCCCACATGCCGCAGAGCGGCTGGGCCCGTGAGCCACGGCCGCTGGGCCTGCGCGTCCGGAGCCTGTGCTTCCGCAACGGGAGAGGCCGCAACAGTGAGAGGCCCGCGTACCGCAAAAAAAAAAAAAAAAAAAAGCTCAGAGAAGATACTGAATGTTAAAACATGAAAGTTGAACCTCTCGGGGGGCAGAGGGAAGGTTTGGAAATCTTTCATTCAATTTATTCAGTGAGCAAGCCTCTGCTTTTTTCCTATAAAATAGATGGAGCTGAACACTGTGAGGAGACTCTGTCCTTGAGCAGGTGCCTGTGGAGTCAAGTAAACTACCTGCTTGGGATTTAGTGCATGCTACTGTCTCCCCTTGATCATCATGGCATGAATCCCAAAGAATATTCTTTGTCAATAGTTTATATGCTGATCAACCTTTGTAATTCAACATCCACTTAGTTTTAGACAGCTGCTTTAAAAGTGAAAAATTTCCAGCTGGCTCTTCATATTTCCATATAGGTCAGTTTTTATGTTTTCCTTGATTCTTTTCTTCTTCAAACTCACATTAGTTTATGTTTTATCCTTGAAATACCTATATTTCCATCTCACATTGCTATTTGTAAGTGATATTCTCTAATATTTTTTCTCCAAGCTAGTTTCCTAAAATGTTATATTATTTTTTTATAAATTTTTAAAATGTTTATTTATTTATTTTTGCCCGTGTTGGGTCTTCATTGCTGCGTGTGGGCTTTCTCTAGTTGCGGCGAGCAGGGGATACTCGTCATTGCGGTGCGCGGGCTTCTCATTGGGGTGGCTTCTCTTGTTGTGAAGCACAGACTCTAGGCACGCGGGCTTCAGTAGTTGTGGCACGCGGGCTCAGTAGTTGTGGCTCATGGGCTCTAGAGCACAAGCTCAGTAGTTGTGGCGAACGGGCTTAGGTGCTCTGCAGCATGTGGGATCTTCCCGGACCAGGGGTTGAAACCGTGTCCCCTGCACTGGCAGGCGGATTCTTAATCACTGCACGACTAGGAAACCCCTAAAATGTTATATTAAATAGCTAAAAAATAAAATATTGAAAAATGAAATAAAATATTGGACCTGGCTATATTTTATGTGCTTGGAAATCTAAATTTTTAATTTATTTTATTTATTTATTTTTGGCTGTGTTGGGTCTTCGTTGCTGCACGTGGGCTTTCTCTAGTTGTGGCGAGCGGGGACTACTCTTCTTTGAGGTGCACGTACTTCTCCTTGCAGTGGCTTCTCTTGTTGCAAAGCACAGGCCCTAGAGCACATGGGCTTCAGTAGTTGTGGCTCTGTGGCATGTGGGATCTTCCTGGACCAGGGCTTGAACCTGTGTCCCCTGCATTAACAGGTGGATTCTTAACTACTGAGCCACCAGGGAAGTCCCTAATTTTTTTTGACTAAAGGAAATTTATAATATATATAATGTTATACATGCATTTGTAGGTGATGAGCTGACTGTACTATGTCATAAAGCTAGAAACAGTGAAAGCTGGGATTAATATCCAGAGTTTCTGATTTTCTTTTTTTTTTTCTGTGGTGTTTTGATATAACAGCCCAGCTGGACTAGAACAGGCAGTGATCACATCATCTCAATCTGCTGAAAACCCTCCAGTGACTCCTACTGTAGTTGGGATATGGTCCAAATTTCCTGCCAGTGTCTAGAAGGCACTATTTGATCTGTATATTATCTCTCTCTCCAAATTCACCTTGATCCATTCTCTTCCGTAGTCACCGTTAGGCACCGTAGGTCACCCTTCAGTCTCTAGAACTGCATTGTCCATTATGGTAGCTACCAGTCACACATGACTACCGATCACTTAAAATATGATACCATATTTACCATATTCTAATCTAAATGCATTTGTTCTGTAAGTGTAAAATACATACCACATTTCAAAGGCAGTATAAAAATTAATGTAAAATATCTCAATTTTGTCATTGTTAATATTCATAATGCTATAGTTTTGGATATATTAGATAAACTAAAGCAAAATTAACTAATGTAATTAACCACTTTATTTTTACTTTTTAAATGTGTCTTCTAGAAAATTTAAAATTACGTGTCACATTATTTTTATTATTTGCATATTCTATTATTTTTAGTGGACAGCATATTTCTAGAACAGACTAAACTTACTTCCATTTCAGAAACTTTTCTTTTTAGTTGTTGTCTCTTCTGAATATTCTCTCACCAGATTTTCTCCTGATTGTTTTGTTTGTTTGTTTGTTTTTATTCTTTTTTTTTTGAATTTTATTTTATTTATTTTTTTATACAGCAGGTTCTTATGAGTCATCCATTTTATACACATTAGTGTATACAGGTCAATTCCAATCTCCCAGTTCATCACACCCCCACCCCCACCCACCGCTGCTTCCCCCCTTGGTGTCCATAGGTTTGTTCTCTACATCTGTGTCTCAATTTCTGCCCTGCAAACCGGTTCATCTGTATCATTCTTCTAGGTTTCACATATATGCGTTAATATACGATATTTGTTTTTCTCTTTCTGACTTACTTCACTCTGTATGACAGTCTCTAGATTCATCCACATCTCTACAAATGACCCAATTTCGTTCCTTTCTATGGCTGAGTAATATTCCATTGTATATATATACCACATCTTCTTTATTCATCAGTTGATGGGCATTTAGGTTGCTTCCATGACCTGGGTATTGTAAATAGTGCAGCAATGAACACTGGGGTGCATGTGGGGTTTTTTTTGTTTTTTTTTTTGCGGTACGCGGACCTCTCACTGTTGTGGCCTCTCCCATTGCGGAGCACAGGCTCCGGACGTGCAGGCTCGGTGGCCAAAGCTCATGGGCCTAGCTGCTCCGCGGCATGTGGGATCTTCCCGAACCGGGGCACGAACCCGTGTCCCCTGCATCGGCAGGTAGACTCTCAACCACTGTGCCACCAGGGAAGCCCCCTCCAGCTTTCTTTTGATTTCCATTTGCATGGAAGATCTTTCTCCATCCCCTCACTTTCAGTCTGAATGTGTCCCTAGGTCTGAAGTGGGTCTCTTGTAGACAGCATATTTATGGGTCTTGTTTTTGTATGCATTCAGCAAGCCTGTGTCTTTTTGGTTGGAGCATTTAATTCATTCATGTTTAAGGTAATTATTGATATATATGTTCCTATTATCATTTTCTTTATTGTTTTGGGTTTGTTTCTGTAGGTCCTTTTCTTCTCTTGTGTTTCCCACTTAGAGAAGTTCCTTTAGCATTTGTTGGTTTGGTGGTGCTGAATTCTCTTAGCTTTTGCTTGTCTGTAAAGCTTTTGCTTGTCTGTAAAGCTTTTGATTTCTCCCTCAAATCTGAATGAGATCCTTGTGGGGTAGAGTAATCTTGGTTGTAGTTTCTTCCCTTTCATCACTTTAAGTATATCATGCCACTCCCTTCTGGCTTGTAGAGTTTCTGCTGAAAAATCAGCTGTTAACCTTATGGGAGTTCCCTTGTATGTTATTTGTTGTTTTTCCATTGCTGCTTTCAATAATTTTTCTTTGTCTTTAATTTTTGTCAGTTTGATTACTATGTGACTTGGCGTGTTTCTCCTTGGGTTTATCCTGTATGGGACTCTGCACTTCCTAGACTTGGGTGGCTCCTTCCTTTCCCATGTTAGGGAAGTTTTCGACTATAATCTCTTAAAATATTTTCTCAGGTCCTTTCTCTCTCTCTTCTCCTTCTGGGACCCCTATAATGCGAATGTTGCTGCATTTAATATTGTCCCAGAGGTCTCTTAGGCTGTCTGCATTTCTTTTCATTCTTTTTTCTTTATTCTGTTCGGCAGAAGTGAATTCCACCATTTTGTCTTCCAGGTTCTTCTGCCTCA
The DNA here is from genome assembly GCF_964374135.1 of Grampus griseus. Taxonomy (NCBI): domain Eukaryota; kingdom Metazoa; phylum Chordata; class Mammalia; order Artiodactyla; family Delphinidae; genus Grampus; species Grampus griseus. The sequence goes on along the minus strand of NC_139018.1, from coordinate 28,539,465 downwards.
GTTATTCTGCTATTGATTCCTTCTAGTGTAGTTTTCATTTCAGTTATTGTATTGTTCATCTGTGTTTGTTTGTTCTTTAATTCTTCTAGATCTTTGTTAAACATTTCTTGCATCTTTTCGACCTTTGCCTCCATTCTTTTTCCGAGGTCCTGGATCATCTTCACTATCATTATTCTGAATTCTTTTTCTGGAAGCTTGCCTATCTCCACTTCATTTAGTTGTTTTTCTGGGGTTTTATCTTGTTCCTTCATCTGGTACATAGCCCTCTGCCTTTTCATCTTGTCTGTCTTTCTGTGAATGTGGTTTTTGTTCCACAGGCTGCAGGGTTGTAGTTCTTCTTGCTTCTGCTCTGTGCCTTCTGGTGGATGAGGCTGTCTAAGAGGCTTGTGCAAGTTTCTTGATGGGAGGGACTGGTGGTGGGTAGAGCTGGCTGTTGCTTTGGTGGGCAGAGCTCAGTAAAACTTTAATCTGCTTGTCTGCTGATGGGTGGGGCTGGGTTCCCTCCCTGCTGGTTGTTTGGCCTGAGGTGACCCAACACTGGAGCCTACCTGGGCTCTTTGGTGGGGCTAATGGCGGACTCTGGGAGGGTTCACGCCAAGGAGTACTTCCCAGAACTTCTGCTGCCAGTGTCCTTGTCCTCACAGTGAGACACAGCCACCCCCCGCCTCTGCAGGAGACCTTCCAACACTAGCAGGTAGGTCTGGTTCAGTCTCCAGACCTACCTATGGGGTCACTGCTCCTTCCCCTTGGTCCCGATGCGCACACTACTTTGTGTGTGCCCTCCAAGAGTGGAGTCTCTGTTTCCTCCCGTCCTGTCGAAGTCCTGCAGTCAAATCCCGCTAGCCTTCAAAGTCTGATTCTCTAGGAATTCCTCCTCCCATTTCCGGACCCCCAGGTTGGGAAGCCTGACATGGGGCTCAGACCCTTCACTCCAGTGGGTGGACTTGTGGTATAAGTGTTCTCCAGTTTGTGAGTCACCCACCCAGCAGTTACGGGATTTGATTTTATTGTGATTGCACCCCTCCTACCATCTCATTGTGGCTTCTCCTTTGTCTTTGGATGTGGGGTATCTTTTTTGGTGAGTTCCAGTGTCTTCCTGTCAATGACTGTTCAGCAGTTAGTTGTGATTCTGGTGTTCTCACAAGAGGGAGTGAGAGCACGTCCTTCTACTCCGCCATCTTGAACCAATCTCCCTCCTGATTGTTTTTCTGATTTTCTTAAATAAGAAGGAACTTTCCTTTAAAGGAAGTTAAATGGTGAAGAAACAAGTGTCCATATAAGATTACATGTATTTGAATCCTTAGTCTTGTCTCCAGTAGGTTCTATTTGGGTGGAATTATATAAGTTACTCACAATTTCTGTACATTGGTTTTTCTCATCTCTAAAATTAGAGCAAAATAGCTTTTCTTTCTTCGTAAAATTGTGGTATGGATTATACCAGATGATACTACAGTAAATCACATATAATTGTACCTGGCATATAAGTGTTAATAAACATTAGCAGTGATGATGATAATGATAATAGTGATTCTATGGAACTTTGCTTATAGATATACAGGAAAAAAGTAAACATTATTAATATAATAACCTACTGTTATTCATAAAAGAGTGACAGGTTATTAATTTATGGTTCTAGGTTGCTATTTGATAAATCAAAATTAACTTGGATTCTATATAGAGTGAAGTGATTTCAAGGTTAAAATTTAGATAGTCACCTACAATTTATAATTTCATTTAATTCAATAGCTAAGTCATATATATGTTTGTGCCTTTAACTGTAATGGTATTATAGCCTAAAATAGATATTTTTATAATTTTTCTATTTCTACTCACCAGGGCAAATATAGGATGGAAATCTAACTGTTTTCTTATATATTTCCTGGTTTCTCATTTAACAAAAATGTCTGTTAAGACATTATCTATTTTATGGATTGAGGAGATAACAGCAGTTTGCTGCTGGGGACGTACAGCGATAGGAAAAGAAATGATTCCTGGCCTCCAAGGAATTTAGAATCTAGCAAAGGAAAAAGATTTGTAAATAACTAACAGAAGGAAGAATGAAATGAAAGCTACCCTAGAGGAGCAAGCAACTGACCTATCCTGGGGGTGGAGGTGTGCGGGTGTGGTACTAAGAGGACTGCTGGGGAGGTGAGGCTTCAGGGAGTAGGAGCCGTAGGGAGCTGGTGGCAGGCAGCATTCGGTTGCAGTGGCTTCTGTTAGATCAAAGCCTAGAGATGTGATGGACCAGAAAGTAGTCCTGTCTGCAGGCACGGTGCTGCGGCACGACAGGGAACGCCATGCTGACCTGGTGGGTTCAGCGCAGTTCACTCCTTTTTGACTGGAGCCAGCCTTGATTTTCACACTTTCTTTGTTGTATGTAATAATAGTGCCTTTCTTCTCATTTAGATTCCAAAATAAAAAGAGGGGTCAGGGTCTTTGGGGTTTCTCTCATCGTTACTAAGTAAAACCTGCAGTGTTTCTTCTCTGGTAAATTCTGTCACATGCAACTCACTGCTTATCTTTTCCCTGCACCGTTCTCTGAGACACTGTGGAAGGACTTGTGTTTGTGCTGCAGTGACCCAGTAACAGAGTCTCCAAGTCCTCTTTTTACTTCACTATACAGATGTTTTAGGACCAGATTTTTAGGCACAGTTGATGTTATTTTTTGGCCCCCTTTTCTTTCACAAGCTCTTTATCTTTGACTTAATCTTGAGGCCGCAATGAATTTTGTTTATTAACCCCATTTTTCTGTTGAACAGGATTTGTAATTTTTAGTGACTTAATACTTTGTAGATTGTAAATATCTGGTGTCTAAATACTACAGCCTTCCTTTCTTCATTTTTCCTTTCTAGGACAGTCTATTCACTTGCTATGGGTTTTGCCATTATTTGTGTCTTTGCACATGGCAGGTGTTAGACTGTCTAGAGAGGCCTTACCACCATGGGCAGGGTGCTTTGCATGACTGAAATGGTAGTATGCGTTATTGCTTAGTACTCCACATGATGTTTTCCTTTTTATGTGTGTAAGAAATTTGTATCCTGAGGGCTAAGGGATTAGTTAATATGTTGCTTCTCTTGGAAATGAGAAAGAGAATAAATTCTGATTTTCCTAAAATGATATAACATTTTGTTCTTTTTTTTTTTTTAGGATATGATATTCACTTTTGTGACAAGAAAATCCTGTTGCTAGAAGCAGGTCCAAAGAAAGTACTGGGGAAATTGCCAGAAACTTACAGCAACAGGGTCAGCTCCATTTCCCCTGGCTCCGCAACCCTTCTCAGTAGTGAGTAGAAGATCCTCTGTCGTAGAACCAATCTCCTGTCTCTCTTGACTTTCCAGTGTGTCCCATAGAGCAGAGTCAGCAGAGCATCTGGCGAGGAGGGAACTCACTGAGATGGGTGGGAAGAGGAGGGTGGGGTTGGTAAGTCTAGTACATAGTCGAAGATGAGGACCCCTGGAATTGTTCGTGTGTCAACTCGCAGTCTGAGGAAGACATCTCTGGGACGTGTGGCTCCATGTAGACATCATTTGTGATGTTGGGTCATTATGAATTGGTGGAATTGAAACTATATGAACTAATTACGATCATTCGCTTCTAGTAACAGCATACTCTTCATTTCCAGAGTCAGCCCTATAGGGGGCTGGGGAGCCTGAATGCTAAGTGCTCGTAGGGTGTAGGTGGATGTGTACACCTGGAACCAGTTAGCAAATTATCTTAAGGTCTTTGTCTAATGTTACTCCCTCAAGCCATCCTATCTAGAAACACCCCATCTAAAATTAAACTCTTGCATGACTCTCTAGCTCCTTATACTGCTTTATTTTTCTTTATAACACTACCTGACATTTTATTATGAATTTTATTTTAATTGTCTATCTCTCCAACTAGAATGTCAGCTGCTGAAGGGCAGAGATTTGTCTGTTTGGTTTCCCGCTTTATGCTCAGTACCTAGAAGTGTATCTGGCACATAGTAAGTGCTCAATAAATATTTCCTCAATGAATGAATCGGTTTAGTGCTCTGGAATTAAGCAAAAAATAGTCTTTATCCAGGGAGTTTGTATCCTCAATAGGATGATGAAGGAAAAGAAAATACGGATTTGGTTTATTTCCCCCACTTTATTATTTCCCCCACTTTAATGTGATTTGACCTTTGATCATGAAAGCTGGGTCTTTTTCATGCTGTATATTCTGAACTGGGGAACAGAGTAGCTTAGCTCCTAGCATCAAACAGGATAGAAGTGAAGAGTATTTCCCTATTATTGGAGAACACTGAAAACAACCTCTTACTTAACAGGAAGGAGAGAGAAAGGGGAACCCAGGAGGGATGCCAGTCCCATCAGGTTGCTTTGGTCTGTATATAACTCCTTTCTTCTGTAGGTTTTGGTGCCTGGGACCACATCTGCAACATGAGATACAGAGCCTTTCGTCGAATGCAGGTGCCTCCTTTATCACCTCTGGCTTATCTTGGTTTATCTTGAGTTAAGATATTGGAGTTCACATTCTCCAGGTTTTCTGTAAATGTGGGAGGAATTCAGACAGAGTTTACACTCAGTCAAAGGAAGTAGGAGGGAAGCATTCATGAGAGAATTTTCTTCCCACCTTATACTTCCCGCCAGAGGGACTGACAAACTGTGGTTTTCCTGCTTCAATCAATGCTCAGTTTGACTGGAGTAATATTTCCTTTTCCTTGGGTTGTAATACAACTTTCCCTTTGTGTTTCCAGGTGTGGGATGCCTGCTCAGAAGCTCTGATAATGTTCGATAAGGATAATCTAGATGACATGGGCTGTATAGTGGAGAACAATGTCATCATGCATGCTCTCACTAAGCAGCTGGAGGCTGTGTCAGGTGAGGTATCTATCTCTTCCATCTTCCACTCACTTTCTGGAAGATGAACTAAGAGTTATTCTGGGACTTACTGGAAGGATCCCTTCTACAGATACTGATGTCCGCCATAAAGAAGCCCTCTAACAGTTATCTCAGGGATGTTCTTTCTCTTTCTCTTTTTTTTTTAAACAGCTTTATTCAGGTATAACTTACATACCAATAATTCACTGATTTTAAGTGTACAATTCAGTGATTTTTCAATCTATTTATAGAGTTGTGCCACCATCACCACAATATGATTATAGAACATTCCTATTACTCAGAAGTAAACCTCGTACCTGTTTACAGTCATTCCCCATTCCCACTCCTAGCCCCTGGCACCACTAATCTACTTTCTGTTTTTTGAGATTTGCCTATTCTGGACATTTCATGTAGATAGAATGATACAATATGTATTTTTTAATGTCTGACTTCTCTCACTAAATGCATTTTTGAGACTCATTCATGTTGTAGTATGTATCAGTACTCCAGTCTTTTTTACTGCCCAGTAGTATTTCATTGTGTGGACATTTTGGGTTGTTTCCACTTTTTGATGATTGTGAATAAAGCTATGAATATTTATGGACAAGGTTTTGTGTGGACATGTTTCATTTCTGCTGGGTGGATACTTAGGAGTAGAATTGCTGGGTCATGTAATAATTCTATGTTTAACATTTTCATAAACTGCCAAACTTTAAAGAGGCTCTACCATGTCCCTTTCCCACCAACAATATATAAGGGTTCCAATTTCTCCACCAACACTTTATTCCCCTCAACCTTTTTTTTTTTAATAGCCGTCCTAGTAACTGAAGTGGTATTTCACTGTAGTTTTTTTGTTTATTTTGTTTGGCCACACCACACAGCACGCGGGATCTCAGTTCCCCGACCAGGGAGTGAACCTGTGCCCCCTGCATTGGGAGCACAGAATCTTAACCACTATACTGCCAGGGAAGTCCCATCTCGTAATTTGATTGTATTTACCTGATGACTAATAATGTTGAGTGTCTTTTCATGTACTTGTTGGCTATTTGTATATCTGTGGTTTTTTTTTTTTTTTTTTTTTTTGGCTGTATCGGGTCTTAGTTGTGGCATGTGGGATCTTTCGTTGCGGTGCTCAGGCTTCTCTCTAGTTGTGGTGTGTGGGCTTAGTTGCCCCATGGCTTGTGGGATCTTAGTTCCCCGACCAGAGATCGAACCTGCGTCCCCTGCATTGGAAGGTGGATTCTTAAACACTGGACCACGAGGGAAGTCCCTATTTGTATATCTTCTTTGGAGAAGTGTCTGTTTAAAATCTTTTGCTCATTTTAAAACTAGATTGTCTTTCTTTTTATTTATTTATTTGTTTTTTAAATTTTTTTTGGCTGTGTTGGGTCTTCGTTGCTGTGCACGGGCTTTCTCTGGTTGCAGCGAGCAGGAGCTACTGTTCATTGCAGTCCATGGACTTCTCATTGCGGTGGCTTCTCTTGTTGCGGAGCACGGGTTCTAGGTGCACAGGCTTCAGTAGTTGTGGCGTGTGGGCTCTAGAGTGCAGGCTCAGTAGTTGTGGTGCACGGACTTAGCTGCTCCGCGGCATGTGGGATCTTCCCGGACCAGGGATTGAACCCATGTCCCCTGCATTGGCAGGCGGATTCTTAACCACTGCGCCACCAGGGAGGTCCTAAAGATAATTTAGATCTAATAGTCACTTAGAAACATGTCCCATAATATATTGGTGAAAAAAAGTGTGTGTCATATGATCCCACTTGTGTGTGTATGTGTGTGGGGTGTGTGTGCATATACACACATAGGAAATTGTTTGGAAAGCTATACAACAAAGCTTTAACTAGCTATCTCTGAGTGGTATGATTAAAGGTGATTTTTTTCCCCCTTTTTAAACCTTTCTTTGTGGTTGAGACTTTTACACAAAGTAAAAGTAGTAAGCATGTACTTCTTATGATCAGAAAAGTAAAATGACTTCCAGTGGGAAGAAAAATCTTATGAAATCTAGAACTTGTTTGAGTCTGTGGTATTCCCCACCCTATTTGCTTTGAAAACACATGTGGATTCATGTAGGCATAGAGTGAAACTGGAGCAGGATCATGAAGATGGGAAGAGTGCCTCATGCAGGTGACAGTTCAGTGAGAGCTTACTTTTTTTTGTCCTTGTTTTCCTCACACTGATTCATCCCTGTGGCCTCTGTCATTTATTCGCTCTTAGACCATAGCATAGATCACATGAGTTATTTTTGAGATCTTTACTCTTCTTGTTTAGGAGTAAATGATAAGATAAAGATAAGCTGTCTTGGGACTTTGCTTTAGTTTTTTCCTCAGCCTGTGGGCCAACTGTCTAATGTTTTGTTTTTTCTCTTTTGACCTCCCTAGACCGAGTGACCGTTCTCTACAAGAGCAAAGCAGTCAACTATACCTGGCCTTATCCATTTTCTATGGCAGACTCCAGCCCTTGGGTTCATATTACCCTAGGTGATGGCAGCATCCTCCAGACCAAATTGTTGGTAGTTGAAGATTCTTATTTTGCCAGGGGTCTCGCATATCCACATCTTGTTAGATTCTAGGGTCTCTAGTTTTAGATCTAAGCTATAGTTAAAGTTAATTTTAGGCAAAACTTTTGGTTATAAGGACCCATACCCACTCAAACCAGCTCCAGTTAAGATGGTTCTGTTGTAAATCCTGTACAGGACGCAATCTCTTGGACCATCATAGGTCTTGAAATAAAGGATAGCTGGCCTTACAGGGACAGGAATCAGAGGGTCAGAAATTGAGGCTGTTCCTTCCCTCTCAGGAGTCCTGTAGTCGTTCATCTCCTTGCATCTCCCATTTTTTTCTCTTTCTGCTCATCAGCTTCCCCTTTTCCATGGCAGCCGTTCCCAACCTTACTTCAGGATTCTTCAACTCTAGCGCCTGCCTTATTGCTTTCTAGTTCAAATATCAAGAGACTTTGGCTCAGTTTAACCTACGGCTGGCACCTCTTGGATCAGATGTCCAGCTTTGGTCTGTTAATTGAAGCTGGGATCGCATATGTAGGGCTACCCCTCTTGGGGCTGGGAGTGAGGCAGGCATGATAAAGAGTTACCTGCCACAGACGGGCTTGCCACCAGTGGGAACTAGAGAAAACTTTTAGGAGGCAGAGACAAACTTCTGGAACAGTTTCGTTAATTAAAAGGTTTTAAGACTCAGCAGGCTCTTGTCTCCATGCAGATTGGTGCAGATGGCCACAACTCAGGCGTACGGCAGGCCGCTGGAATCCAAAACGTTAGCTGGAACTATGACCAGTCCGCTGTTGTGGCTACTCTGCATTTATCGGAGGTAAGATCCTGAGCCCACCATCTGGGGGCCTTGCTCGGGTTTAACTGGTACTGGGGAGATATGGGGATATATGTATATCTATAGCTGAGTCACTGTGTTATAAAGCAGAAACTAACACACCATTGTAAAGCAATTACACTCCAATAAAGATGTTAAAAAAATAAAAAATAAAATACATATAGATATCTTATGACCTAGGAAAAAAAACAATAATAATTGGTACTGGGTACTTCTCACAAGAACTCTTCTCCTCTCCGTTGTAGGCCACAGAAAACAATGTAGCTTGGCAGAGATTCCTCCCCTCTGGGCCCATTGCTCTGCTTCCGGTAAGAAGTCCTTCTGGCTAGTCTGCTTAAACATGTCAAGCCTTCCTCTTTTAGAACTTCGTTTTCTCTCAGCCTTTTTCTGGTTTCAAGGGAATATGCCCAGGCTAGCTTTGTTACCCCTTCTTGTCTTTCTTCGTGCTTGAGAGCTCTTAAGAACAGAGGTTTTAGCCCTTGGTATTGATGTTCTTTTGACACAGCTCTCAGACACTTTGAGTTCCTTGGTTTGGTCCACATCCCATGAACATGCAGCAGAGCTGGTCAGCATGGATGAGGAAAAGTTTGTGGATGCCGTTAACTCTGCCTTTGTGAGTATCACCAGTTGACGATATGTTGCTGGGATAGATACAGAAAGGTGGTTTTGAGTAAGAAAAGAGGAACAACCAACCAGCTGCCCCTTTGAACCTGTAACGCTTGATGTGGAGTATGTGGAGGAGGGGACTCAGGAAAATGTACAACAAAGAAATTAATTAGTGTGCTCTTCTGAGGGTTGAGGGCTGCTGCTATGCTGACTGAAACAGCTGCCTGGGTGGTAGTTACTTGGATAAGTAACTTTTTTTGAAGCTGTAATACTTTGATAATTTTTAACAGATGCCAAGTACCTGAACCATTGAAGCCTGATTCATCAGAAGTGTTTCTGGGGAGGGGCTGAGCACATTTCCATAGTGAGCTTAAGAGTAAGCTTTGTAGAGAGATATGGGTTCAATATTGGTTCTACCTGTTAATCTCCTGAAAAATGGAAATAGTATCACCAACCTCTTAGGGTTTAATAGTAATAAAAGTCTAAAGACTTAGAAAGAGAGAATTTATGTAAAATGCTTGGAACATACCTAGTACATTATAGGGTACTCAACAAATGGTAATTATTACTGGAGTAGACATAGCCTTTAGATAATACAGACACCAATATTTTTGGAGTTCAAATGTCACATTATCTGAATTCACTAATGATAATGATCGATAACATTTATCCAGCACTTACTATGTGCCAGGTACAGGTGAAGAGTTTTTTAAACATGTATTTATGTATTTAATTCAGTGAACCATTGAGGTAGGTACTATTATCCTGCTCACTTAGAGATAGGTAACTTGCCTGAGGTCATACAGCTGGCGGCAAAGCTGGGTTCTGAAATCAGGCTGGCCCTTGAGCCTATCCTTTTAACCACCAAACTCTACTGCCTTGCTAATGACTTCACACTGGTTTACAGTGAAGAACTTAAGCTCCCCTGCTCTGTAGTAACAACAAGAATAAAAAGAACTGAACGCACTGAAGTGGCTTCCAAGATAAATGGTGACCCTTTATGGGTCATTTAGTAGATATTCCTGGCATAGGCCTTTGCAGTACATTCATTCAGCAGGAGTTATGAGTGCTTCTATATAGAAGGCTTTGGAGTTGGACAAATGAGACATAGTCCCTGATTTCAGGAAGCTCAGTCAAGTGAGGGAGAAAGATATAGAAATGACAGTTTTGATACAGTGGTGGAGTATGCATAGGATACTGTGGGAGCATGGAGGAGAAAGACACAGAAGCTTTGGAGGGAGGTTTACAAAAAGGGGTGACAGCTTCTGCATGCTCTGAGGTGTTATCCTGGTGAACTAGAAGTGGGAGGACATTCTAAGTAGAGGGGTGTGTGGAGGCAAGAGCATGTTGTAGAGTGAGCTACTTTGTGGCTGGCATGTGCATTTTGAGGGTAGGATTAGTGAAAGGTGAGGCTCAGAGGTAGGTAGGGGCAGCTCATGAGCAGTTTGGCTTGATCCTAAAGCCTGTGGGGAGTGATGAGAAGTTGCATTTTGCATTTGTTTGAGGGACTTGTCACTTTAGTGACACAAATCAGTTTAGGTGTGTTAGGTACCACTACCCTTGGCTGTGGTTATAAAATGGTTGCCTTGTTGAATTTTTAATTCCCTGCTGGAGTCGCTGATGAAATTTCACTTTGTTTTGTGGCTGGTGCTACTCAGTGGAGTGATGCCAACCACACAGACTTCATCGACTCGGCTGGCTCCATGCTGCAGTATGCGGTCGCCTTTCTGAAGCCCACTAAGATCTCAGCTCGCCAGCTGCCCCCAAGTGTAGCCAGGGTGGATGCCAAAAGCCGAATACTGTTTCCTCTTGGGTTGGGACATGCTGCTGAGTACGTCCGGCCTCGGCTGGCACTCATTGGGTAAGATAATAACAGAGCAGGGCCACTCCTTTTCACTCTGCGCTGGAGGCTACACCTGAACTCTGCTTTATCCTTAGGGATGCAGCCCACAGAGTCCACCCACTTGCAGGACAAGGTGCCAACATGGGCTTTGGGGATATCTCCAGCTTGCTGCATCACCTCAGGACTGCAGCCTTCAATGGGAAAGACTTAGGTAAGGATTCAAGTACCTTAGAGAGGTATCCCAAGGTCCTATAATACGGGAAGATCAGGTAAATGGCCCTCAGTAGCTAGATGTAGTAGACATAAATGTATCTGGTTTGCTAGGAAGGAAAACTTCACTACTGAATTAGGGATTTAACCTTTCCTTTTCCCTTCAGGCTCCATGAGTCACCTCACAGCTTATGAAACAGACAGACAGCGTCACAACACTGCTCTTCTGGCTGCTACTGACCTACTAAAACGGCTGTATTCTACCAGTGCCGCCCCACTGGTGCTGCTCAGGACGTGGGGCTTGCAGGCTACAAATGCAGTGTCTCCGCTCAAAGTAAGAGAGTTCTCCCAGATCTCCAAGAGTCTTGCTCACTGAGGAATGACTTCGCCAATGACTTGGTTTCTTTAATTTTCTCGGCTGTAAAATTATCATCTTTATCTGAATACCTTCCCCCGTGGTTATGAGCAGAAATATCCCTTCCGAGGTTTTTGGTGCCAGGGCCCACATCTAAGCAGTACCTTTATATAAGGGCTTAAAATAGTGAATAGGGGCTTGTAAAGATAAAGATGCTTAAACTCCTTTTGCTGCTTCGCCAGCTTCTTTCCTGAGAAACTTGCATTAAAAGACACTTTGGAGGGACTCAGGAGGAGAATCTGGGACTTTTGCCAAACTTTTGCTTTAATCACTTTAGATATTTTAAAGTATTATCTTCACCTGCCCACATACTTTACAATGTCAGAGTATCACTCACTTTGTTTCATTTTTTCCTCCAGGAACAGATTATGGCCTTTGCAAGCAAATGAATGCTCCTCTTCTGGATCTTTTCCCAAGACCACCACGTATTTTCAAGATTTAATTTAATAAATTTACATTAGAATTCTGCAGTCTCTTTTTCTTCTCTGCTTAATGGACCTGTGGAGCTCAAATAATGAGTGATAATTTTCTGTGAGGAGGGCATATCAACCAAGCCAAGAAAAAAAACCCAAAGGAAGACTATGATTTGATTGAAAAGAACTTTTTATTACTAAAAAATTGCTAAGGTGCTGTCTCATTCATTTTCACTTGTTAGCAGTCCTTTCTAAGGAGAAGATTTATATAATTAAAAAAAAATGCTGGTTGTAAATTTATACAGTTTTTTGATAAAGATAAGAATTAGAAATAGTCAATTGATGCATTTTTGTTAGAATTGCTGTTTTAAAATTAATAACACTAGAATGCAAAATAAACACAAATTGCTTTAACCTTTATTATAGGTATATTAGACTTTCTGAAAAGAAAACCGAATCTTAAAATGCTAGTTATTATTTCCTCATCACAGCACCGTATTTCATTTATGGTTCCTCTGTGGGACACCACTATTCTGTTATAGAACAATAAATAATTTCATTGCACAGGTTTAAAGACCTCAGGAACTAGGTCAAAAGGAAAAATCTGATTAGCAGCAGAATTTGTTCATGTGTGGTTGCAGGCTGGTGCCAGCCTGGGTGGGGGTGGGTTGTTTTACTGTGCACTTTAGAAGCAGTTACCTCACAGTACCAGAGATACCTGTTGAAGAGAGTTTTGGATCCATTAGATCTGTATACCACAAACAACATCTTGCCCAGAAGTCTGATTTGCAGATGAAAGGAGAACTGTCTGCTTTTGACCCAACCTAAGCTATTCTTGGGAAATATTTTTAGGGAATGGAAAATTTGTTACCACAGGGGAGCTTTTCAGGTAAATGTGGAAAATTTATAAGATACTAAAAAAGTGTGAATGTCACAAACCTTCCTGGAATCTCAGGAAAAAATGTGCCCAGAATGAAAGATGGCAGCTACTGGAAAAAGCTGTGTTGACTACTGGCAGAGTCCAGAAAGGTCACTGTAGGGAAAAAAGGTCATCTTTCATAAAAAAATGGAAAGGTAGCCCAGGTATGAAGAACATGGACTCTGCAAAAGTATGCAAACAGAATCAGGCAAGACAAGAATTTTAAGGCACACCTTGCAAGGACCTCCATAACCCAGTGTTTTCATATGATGATGATAACACACAAAATCCACTATGTGCTAGGCCATGTCCTAGTATTTGAAATATATAACACATTTACAGAAAGAAAACCTAACCATCAAGATTGGACCTTGTAGGACTCTTAATAAGAGGCCCAAAAGGTACACGAGGGGCAAAAAGGACATTACAGACAAATTGTTTTTTCTAAGAAATAAAAAGTCTCATTCCAAATTGCTCCTATAATGGATAAACTGGTTAATTCTCCAGATATTCTAATCAAGATTATCAGAAAACATGTAGATACATTTCTGGAGTTATAATGCACCTACCCAAGAATTCTGAAAGTATTTGGGATGACCGAACATGTCTGCTGAACAATATGTGGCCTTTATAAGAAAAGCTACAGAGACAAGCTGTGGTGATAAAGACCAGGAAATCTTACCTCTCTGAACCCATCAAGCTGGAGGAGTCTTTATTGTCTCCCCCTAATCTTGTAGAACAGCATTTCGTGTAGGATGACTGGTTCTAACACCATACTCTAGACAAAGATGAGAAGGGGGTCTAGAAGTCAAGTGATAAAAAGAATGTGAAGGACTTGGGAGTTTTCTTCAGAAGACCGAAAGGCTGTGGAAGGAGGGATTAGAGCAGAACTAAGACTACTGAGAAGGAGGGATTTTTTTTAACATCAGTGCAATCCCAAAGTGGAATGAGTTGTCTGGAAACATGCCTACACAGAAGCTGAATGACAACCTGTTAGAAGTGTTAAGGGAGTTCTGCAATGGGTAGAAGATTGATTATATCTTTGGGCTGTCCAACTCTAAAGATTCTATTATTTCACTCTGTATTAGCATTTTTGGAGGAAGAGACAGTAGGTATAAAGGTGACCTTAGTATAATTAAAAATCACTGTGAAGGGCTTCCCTGGTGGCACAGTGTTTAGGAGTCCGCCTGCCAATGCAGGGGACATAGGTTCGAGCCCTGGTCCGGGAGGATCCCACATGCCGCAGAGCAACTAAGCCCATGAGCCACAACCACTGAGCCTGCGCTCTAGAGCCCACGAGCCACAACTACTGAGCCCATGTGCCTAGAGCCGGTGCACCGCAACAAGAGAAGCCACCGCAATGAGAAGCCCGCGCACCGCAACAAAGAGTAGCCCCCGCTCGCCACAACTAGAGGGAGCCTGTGCACAGCAATGAAGACCCAACACAGCCAAAAATAATAAAACTTAAAAAAAACAATCACTGTGAAGAAGAAAAAAATCCACATTGAATTGAAAAACTAAAATTTGGGAGGGATGAGGGTATAGAAATTTGCCTAGTTATTTGCACATATCAGATGTTAAATATTTATTGACTCAATGGAATACTTTTAAAAATAAAGTTCCCCAGGGACTGCTGTGAGGGCCAGGTATATTTAACATCTTTTGTGAAAAAGCTGAAAGAGAGTCTACTGTGAAAAGTACAAGTCTGGGGAGATACTCTGCTGGAAAGAAGCTGGAGGTAAAGAGCCAAGGTGTAGAAGCCAGACTACTGGAAGATCTTTCAAGTCCAAGAGCAGTCACATGGGTAGACAAGGAAATGGCGGTCATGTGGGAAAGTACAAGATCATGAATTTTAGGGGACATAATTCACAAAATCAAGAGGTCTGAACATTCAAACTCAAAGTGAGCATCCACTGTATGGATGTGGGCCAAAATGGCCAAGTAAATCAAATGTTAGGTATCATCAAGAAGGGTTCAGAAACCTTAGAACTAGACAAATAATGTAGAGGATGCTAGCTAAAATGATCAGGGGCCAGGGCAGAAAGAGACACTGCTGTAAACAGAATAAAAGGACAAACTGAAAGGGGCTATTGCCAAAGTCTAGATCCTTGAAAAGCACAGCCACAGGCCTCTCACCACAGACCAAAAGCTAGGGTATAGATGTACTTCTTAGAAATACAAAGAAAAGTTTAGGATGACAAATTACTATAAACACATTAGCCTGAGAAAAGAGGTACTAGCACTGAAAACACACACACACACATACACACACACACACACATTCCTATAAGGTAGGATATGTTCATTACTCCACGGTTTACTGATAAAAAGTTAATTAAAAGAAGGTAGTCTGTAGAAGGCAGCCACACCCTCCCAAAACATGTCCCTAGAAACTGGCTGGCCTCCCTTCTGCCCAGTCGTGAGTTGCTCTCCATCCTTCTGAGATTTAGAATGGCTGTCAGCTGGCTGATTGGTGCTGACACAAAGCCGGATCACATAACTTCAGATATGGTACCTTTTTTTTTGGCCACACCACGTGCACAGCTTCCAGGATCTTAGTTCTCCGACCAGGGATCGAATCCATGCCCTTGGCAGTGAAAGCTCGTAGTCCTAACCACCGGACCTCCAGGGAATTCCCCAGATACGGCTTTTTTTTTTTTTCCTCTTTGAACTACACATGGAAAGTAAAACCAGGTATTTTTTTCTTTCTTTTTTTTTCGGTAGGTGAGTGGAGATAAAGGTGGGACAGGGCAACGTGCAGGGAAAAGAAAATACTGGTGTTGATAGGTCATGGGATTGCAGTCAGTCAGCTGAGTGTAACATGTAAGAGGAAAATTAAAATGTTCAAAGGAATGAGGCACTGAAAGGGTTGAAATGAGATTCTTCTTTGGTTCCCAGGGTTCCATCCCTGGGTTCCCCAAGGTTAAGTTCCAAAGCTATTCCTTTTGGCTCTCTGTGACACACAAGGAACCTCAAAGATTTAGACTCTGGTACCAGCTGTGCACGAAGAGTGGTTAGGAAATAGTTCACATTTGAGGTGTAAAATTAATTAGGTCCAAATCTCTAGACTCAAGGGCAAGACCTGTCTACAAAAGCCCCTTCCTCCAGATGAAATCGCTGCTGGGCTTCAGTCTAGGCTGTCCCCAGACTAGCTCAGAATACAACTGAGTCCTCTCCTCTCTCGTCCTCCCTTTAACAAGGTTGACAAATGCAGGCCTCAGAGGAACGGCTTGGCCTCAGTGGGAGATGCCCAGAGACTGCAGCAGGTGAAAGGTGGCCCCCAAGGCCCAGCCTGTCTCTATGTTGTTCACTTTCTTTGTGAGCTGTTGGGAAGGAGAAAAAAAAGTCAATATTTTCATTCAATTTTCAACTCTAGCAAGCACAACAAGCGGAGAATATCTGCAAAGATCATCCACATGGCCAAACCAAGGCAGAACTGGGAGTAGCCAGTCTCTGGAGGCTTCTCCCAACCCTCTCTGTAGGTTCCCATCCTGCCATTGCCCATTGCCCCTACACCTGCCAATCTGATCCTTGAATCTCTGGGCCCAGGAAGTGGTCTCAAGCCAGGACTTCTAGAGAGGACCTTTTAGACAGACAGGCTTCTGAACTCTCTCCCTAATCCTAAACTAAACATAACAGGAGTTAGCAATAGATTCAGGGGTAGGAAAGAACATACTAAGCTTCTCAATTCATACTTTGTAAGCAAGTGCATCTTCTTAAGCACTAGTTAATGACAAACCAAGGCATTTAATGCATTCCAGGCCAGGTTGTACCTCAATTAGTTCAGTGACCTTGGGCAAAAGTTTAGACTCGATTTCGTCAACTACATAACAAGTGGATTAGATTAGTCAATATATCAAATTGTTTACTTCAGAATCCTAGGGGTTCCTTGACAGTGCTTCAAAGGAGAAAGGGAGGCAAAACGGTGAAGGAGTTCCAGGTCCCCGACCTCTGATTCAACCAAACAGCTTCATTTTTATCAGTTTTACTGGAATTCTCCATAAGCTACTGTTGAATAAAG
This sequence comes from Grampus griseus, assembly GCF_964374135.1. NCBI lineage: Eukaryota > Metazoa > Chordata > Mammalia > Artiodactyla > Delphinidae > Grampus > Grampus griseus. The sequence goes on along the minus strand of NC_139018.1, from coordinate 28,522,856 downwards.
ATGCCACCACCATACCCATACCCATACCCAGGTTTATAAATCAGCAAACTGGTTTTAGTCTTTCCTTCTAGTACTAACTTATGACACAATACCTGTGTTAACCTGATGAAACTTAGTCTATAGTCACTGTGCCAAAAACTGAGAAGAATGGCGTGTGAATCATTATCTTGAGATTTAGTCTGTGACCCCTGAGTCAAACTGGGAGTGCCCCCCATGCCCCCAAAATGTTCTTCCTCTGTCCTTAGGACCGACAGTCTAGGGATATAGATGCCAAAGTGAAGTGATCTCTGGGACAGAGGACTGTTCACCCCTGATACAAATTCTGCTGCCATTTAACTAAAGACTAAAAGGATGCAGAAATGGAAACGGCAGGAAATTGTCCTTAAATGATTTGGTTATTGCTGATGCTTCAGTAGAGGCAGTTGTTAGCTTGGTATGTATTGAGGGCTCAGGATGACCTCTCTTATCCAGAAATCTAGCTCCAACTGGTGTGAAATACCTATACTAACAATTAAACCAATATTAATAACTTCTTATGTGTCAGGCACTGTGCTTTATCTCCATTTTTATAACAGCCCTAAGAAATAGGTACTCTAAGGATCCCTGTGTTTTGAGTGAGGAACCTAAAAGTTAGAGGGGAAGTAAATCATCTGAGGTCACAGAGCTAGTAAGCTTGCAGAATCAGAACTTGAACCCAGATCTGACGGACAACAGAGCCCATGCTTTAAACACTACACTATACTGACTCTACTGGCAAGTAACTCTTTAAATGCCAATATTCTCAGCAGGTATAACAACACATTAAATCCAAATACCTTTATACAAATGAATTTATGAAATCTGTATAACACAAGAAATGGGGCAATATAAACTCATCTGGAAATGAGGAAACAGAAAGGGGAAGTGACACAAGAGAAGGAAGGAGCTTCATAAACAAAGTACAATCTCTACTTCCTTGACCCCGAAAGTTCAAAGTTGCCCTGTGCTACAACTATATTTTTGTCACATTTCCTCTAATAGACTATGCAATTTGAGGACAAAGATTAAATCTCAATCATCTCTGTAACTATAATGTGCAATCATTCAACTATGGTATGGAAGATAAAAAAATATTATATATGGGATGGATGAAACTCATAAGATGTGTTTGGAATAAATAAGTCACTACAGATAAAGTTAGGAAGACAGAGAGGGACCCGAGACTCCAGAGGCACTAAATATATGAGGCACACACAAAATACATACGACATACTACACAAGGCATTCAGTACTCACGAGGTCTTAAATAAGTCATTCACTGGTGATGCTCTTTGGCAGAGGTCCCTCATGTCCTCTGCCAAACAGAACCATCAAACCATCTAATGGGCTAATGAGTGAGCTAATGCTACTAGCCAGTGCACGTGCCTCTGCGCCCCTCCAAACAGAGCAAGTTTGTGTGATGGCCCCGGCACCTTCTGTCCTGTGCCCCCTTGATCAAACTTCAGCTACAGTACCTGTAACCACACTATCATCGGCAGAGAGAGGCAGGACATATTAACCCAGGATTCAGGAAGTACAGCACCTCCAACTTGTATGTACCCTATCCTGTGTGTTCACCTATCCCATTTCTTTCCCCTTGCTTTTCACCCTGACTTTTGTGGGTTTTCTTTGTTTCTTTTTTGCTTTTGGCCACTCCACGCAGCATGTGGGATCTTAGTTCCCTGACCAGGGATCAAACCCATGGCCCCTGCAGTGGAAGTACAGATTCTTAACCACTGGACCGCCATGGAAGTCCCTCACCCTGACTTTTGAAGTTGATTTAATAAACCATGTAACTTGGGCCTCTTAACCTGGGCTGCAAGCCTTTTGGCTCTGTGACCTCTGGGATAGCTTGCCTAGTAATATACAGTTGACTGTTGAACAACATGGGGGTTATAGGTGCCAACCCCCGTGCAGTCAAAAATCCACATATAACTTTATAGCTGGCCCTCCATATCCATGGATTCAACCAACCACAGATAGTGTAGTACTGTAGCATTTACTATTAAAAAGAATCCATGTATAAGTGGACCCAGTTCAAACCTGTTATTCAAGGGTCAATGGTACTTAGAAGCTGCCATTGTATCAAGGCAATTTCCCACATTCATGGTGCCTTGCACAGTGCCTTGTCCATAGCCTGAATAAAATTAGCTCAAAACTCCACCTATGGCCACTCTGATTACTAAACAAGTTTTTTTGTTTTTTTAAAATATTTATTTATTTGGTTGTGCCAGGTCTTAGTTGTGGCAAGCGGGCTCCTGAGTTGCAGCTCCTTAGTTGTGGCATGTGAACTCTTAGCAGGCAGGCTCCTTAGTTGCAGCTCATGGGCTCCTTAGTTGCGGCATGTGAACTCTTAGCTGCAGCATGCATGTGGGATCTAGTTCCCTGACCAGGGATCGAACCTAGGCCCCCTGCACTGGGAACGTGGAGTCTTAACCACTGCGCCACCAGGGAAGTCCCCTAAACAAGCTTTTAACTTTCTTTCTAACTCCCAAATAAAAGGACTGTTATGTGATGCCAGTGTCCTCTCTCTTACCTGTAAGACGGTGTTGCCTGCAAAGCCAAAGCCATCCTTCAGCAAGGCTGTGATGTAACTGAGATCCATGCACAGGAAAGGACTGCCTGAGGTGAAGTTTTCCAGGTTATCACATACTGGAGGTGACAGAAAGAGAAAAGTGGAATTCAAGTTTGCAGCCAACTGAGAGGTGTATGATTTTCTCTAAATACAGACTGAGAATAAGCAAAGCAGAATCCTCCATTCTCCTTCTCCCAGATGCCTGGGAGTCTTGGAGGCTAGAACTGTGCACTGACAGCCTCTGCAAGACCTCAGCTCATCAAGAACCAGCACATTTCTGATGTGACATCTAATCTACTCAAAGGTACATGGGTCCTAGTTTATTTGCTATGACATATATTCTATGATTTATAGTTGGGGCTTAATTCAACTAAGGCCCTTATATATTAAGACAGGGAAATACCAGTTAACCCTACTTCAGGGCCACTGGATAAGAACAATTATTTGCTTTTTTTTTTTTTTTTAATTTATCTATTTTTGGCTGTGTTGGTTCTTCGTTGCTGCGTGCGGGCTTTCCATAGTTGTGGTGAGCGGGGGCTACTCTCCGTTGCAGTGCGTGGGCTTCTCATTGAGGTGGCCTCTCTTGTTGCAGAGCACAGGCTCTAGGTGCCCGGGCTTCAGTAGCTGTGGCACATGGGCTCAGTAGTTGTGGCTCGCGGGCTCTAGAGCGCAGGCTAAGTAGTTGTGGCGCACAGGCTTAGTTGCTCCACGGCATGCGGGATCTTTCTGGACTAGGGCTTGAACCTGTGTGCCCTACATTGGCAGGCGGATTCTTAACCACTGCGCCACCAGGGAAGCCCTATTTGCGTTTTTGATGAACTCTTTCAAGGAAGCCTCTGTGGCTATTTTCCATATATTCTGGTGCTCAGTGTTTCATTACCACTGATAAAACTTTTTCAATTTTTTTTTAAAGAAAGGAAGAAAGAAATGTGGAAAGAAGAAAAGGTTTTCACCGTTTCTCCAAAGTCTCTTGTATTCTTATATTTTTCTTTGCCACTTAATGCTTTTAACTCCTGGTAAAGACAGGAAACCAACCTTCTGAGAGGCTTTCTGCTGGCCAAAGCACATTAGGTCACTTTAAGGTCACTGGGGGTGGCAGCCTCACGGGCTCACCTTCAATGGTTTCCACTGACTCTTACCTTCCCTTGCTTTCCTTTCAAAATCTTCAACTTTTAAAACACCCCCCTTTTCATAATCTGAAATGAAACAGAACAGTAGTTGATGTCAAATAGCCTTCCAGGAAACATAAGGAAATTTATCCTAGGAAATTATCCTATTTATAATAATGAAAAACTAAAAATAAAATTTCCAACATTAAAGAATGGGATAAGCAAACATGACATATCCCTACAATATAATCTATACAGTTTATTTACTTATAATCTATTTTATGTTATGTGTGTGTGTATATATATATATATTTTTTTTTTTGTGTGTGTGTGTGGTACACAGGCCTCTCACTGTTGTGGCCTCTCCCGCTGCGGAGCACAGGCTCCGGACGTGCAGGCTCAGCGGCCATGGCTCACGGGCCCAGCCGCTTCGCGGCATGTGGGATCCTCCCGGACCGGGGCACGAACCCGCGCCCCCTGCATCGGCAGGCGGACTCTCAACCACTGCGCCACCAGGGAAGCCCTGTTATGTATATTTAACTATAGCTAAAAAATAGGCCCATTAAAAAGGGGCCATTAAACATGTCAGAAAATAAGAAATTAATTCGTATCTCAGGCCATGACAGATCACATATATACATTCTCACAGCTAAACAAAATGTGTTACTATTATAAGGAAAAATGTTATAAAGGGGAAAGAGGAAACTTTTGGGAGTGAATATGTTCATTAACTTGAATTTGGTAATGGTTTCATGGGTGTATACATATGTCAAAACTTATCAAATTGTACACTTCAAATACGTGCATTTTATTTTATGTCAATTATACCTCCATAAAAATACTTAAAGAAATAAAAGACTTCATGTGTATTTGTTTAGGCCATCTTCTAGCCCCAAAAGATTCGAAATCATATTCACTCTTCCACTTGGGTGACTTGGGAGAAAAGTACGGTGACCACCTTAACAAGGCACTGCAAATACTCCTTTTGTCCCTTTCCCTTCCCCACCACAGCCCTGCCCAGTCTCCCCCCTGCACTGACACCTGGAGTGAACTTACCAATCATGTCTGTGTCAACAGCTCGGTCATAATAGTAAGAGAAAGCGTAGAAGGAGCTTCTCTGGACCTCATCTGGCTGATGAAGTTTCCCTTGGACCACCCTCAGCACTTCAGCATAGCAGGGCTCAAAGCCCGCCTCCCCTGATAGGGCAAAAGGTGCACAGGGGCAAGGTGAGAAAGTGAGAGGCCAGCTGCTGAAGCCAGTGGAACAGCAGGAGGATCAAGGCGAGCTGAGGCTCAGGACAAAGGGCTTACAGACAAAGATGAACAAACTTTTGCAGCCTCATCCCTCTGGAGAACCAGTACTTACTTCTCCACGGCAGGTCCCCTCCCTAACCTGTGTTCACCAAAAAAGCCACAGCCGACCTCGAGCTGCCCCTTAGCATTATGTTTCATGGCATTTATGAGAAGTATGCAGAGGCTCACCTGCTTCCTTCATGGGAAAAATCAAGTTTTTTCCTCGAGTTTAAGATCTATGCCTTTTATAATACCTAAGATCAATTATTCTTCTTATCGTCTCAATTCTATAACTGAAATAGCTAAACATTAATTGGATCTGAAACAGTTTCACCCTGCTGAGGGCAGAGACCCTCAATACATTAGACCCAGGGTAAGAAGAGGTTTCTAATGGATCCACAACACCTGGGCAGGGAAAGAGCTGAACACGGAGTGACAGCTGCCTTGTTCACTGTCACTTCACACTACTCCTTGAAGGCACATCAGCATCTATTTGGAACTAGTTCCTGCAAAAGACAAGCTTCTCCTAGCTCTGGAAAAAGTTTCCCATGGAACTTTTGCAGACTTCTACTGTAAAAGTAATTTCAACCAGTGAAAAAATATCACCTGCCTTCTTGGTTGCCACCATACTGGTATTTCACACCCCCAAAGATCCACTCTGCTTCCAACCATCTTGGTAGACAGGCACTTCGGAAAGTGTGTCCATCAATTCCTGAAAGAAACCAGACCACAAAGAGGCAAGGGTGTGAGAGAGAAAGAGAGAGGAAGGAAAGCAAGAAGTCAGTAAGGTTGAAAGGAATTATCAAGGTGGCTGGGCCTTAAAATCATATGAAATTAGTTCCACGACTGCATACTACGATGGGAATTCTTAACTCAGGGTTCATAGATGGGCTTTGTGGGGTTGGTGAACCCCCTGAAACTACAGGCAAACTTTCATGCTTATGTTCATTTGGCAGAGGGGTTGATGGCTTTCATCACATCTCAAATCTAAAACCTACAATGGAATAAGTTCCCTCCTTTCTAAAAAAAGGGAAAAAATACGGTTCTACTTTTCTCATTGATTGTTGTGAGGCTTAAATAAAATACACTTGCAAATGTAAACTCTGAAATGCTATATACTCATCACAATAATAGCTTACTGTGAACCACACACCATAAAAATTAAAATAAATGCAAAACCTCTTTTAAGGTGAGGAAACGGGCACAAAAAGTTTAGCTACCTGGCCCGAAATTACAAGACTGGGACTGACCCTAGTTCTGCCTGACCCCAAAAGCTGAGCTCTTTACCTCTCTACTGCCTATGAAGAAAGGAATGGAGTTGTTCAGTTATTCCACCTTGTAAGTGGACTGCTGCTACCTGCACCTCCCACGTAAAACTAAGGGCTTGAGCTCCTGCCAAGTTTAACCCTTGAGTCTTGAATTTCTGCAGACACTTCAGCCCCCTGGCCACAGACCGTTCCCCCCCTATACCAAGAGACTTCATGCTGGAAATGGCTAATAATAGATACCAAAACATCTGACCTCATAAAGTAGAAAAGGAATTTGCCATTATGATGTCTATTATACAACACAGGTCTCTTACTTCAGCATAACCCTTTCTGCCATAGAATCACTGCCAAGGTAGGGAAAAGGCAAGCTGAGTACTGGTGTCACTCTCACCATACCCCAACCAGCACACCCAGACGAACCTTCTGTCTCCAGGGCTCCCAGAGCTGTTAGTCTTGCAGCTTTCAATCCAAATCCCAAGTAACTGTAAAATACAGGATTGACTAATTTCATGTGACCCTGAATTCTCTAGCCTAAAGCTCCCTCTTCCAAAAGTAACATGGTTTCTCTGTCTCACTCTGGAGGAAAGAAAACCTTGTTCTCTGTGCTCTATTCATCTCGTGTGGACAACAAGCAGTAATTCTTGCACAGTTCAGATCACGGCCTTGCAGGAAGAACTTCCCACAGCTATGCTTTAAAGGCCAGAGGCAGTGACACTTCCTAGGGTCCCACCCTGGGAACCATCCCCAGAAGAGATCTCATTATCTTAGCTCCCAGCCCAACTGTGATCAAATTCTAGGCTGGATTTTGAACATCTGAAGGTCAGCTTAAAAGCAGCTGACACAGAGCTTTGGCTCAACCTTCTCTGAGTGTCCTCTCTCTGGAGAAAACTTGATTCATATTACTTTCACTCTTATATTACTTATCTTTTACTCTTTTACATTATTTTTTAAAATCTTACATTACTTTTTACTTTATTACTATTATATGTTTTTGAGGACAAGAATGGAGAAAACTCTTGGGTCTCTTGGGCTTTGGTAAGTAGCTTAGGTTTCAGTTAACAGGCCTTCAGGGACTGGCAAAGACTTTGTAAGGCTGGTCAGATGCAATAATAGATGTGAAAATGTTTTGAAAAGTTAGGAGAATCATACAATGTGAAATATTATTATTCCTCCACGTCCCCCTCTTCACCTATGTGTATAGAGCTTATAAGTGCTGTTAAACATCTCAAAGGAAGTGAGGTAGCCTCTAGGGGTTTGTTCCAGCGTTTTCTGCAAAACAGAAAAAGCAAAAAGACTATTCACGATCCCCAATTACCTGAAGATGTTATCACCACCACCCCTATCCCTCCCCCCAAAAAAATAAGAGATGAAGGAGAAGATTAAACAACTAATCTCACAAGGCTTGAGGAATCAAAGGGACTGAACAGTGAGGGGAAGTTCGGTCAGTCATTAATTGACTTGACTCAGCCTGTTCGCGGGGGAGCTGCTGTCTGAAATGGGGCACCACTTCCTTAGCACCATGATATGCCTGCCAAGTGGGCTGGTAACCATACGTTCATACGTATCTGACTCACCTCAAACTGCGGCAGGAACGTGATTTGGGTGGAGGCACCCCCCAGGTCCAGAGTCCCCACAGTCTCCTGGCTGTGGCCATGCAGCTGACCTGTGAATGAGAGCCAGCTCTGAACATTTCTGTTTCCTGGACAGCCCAACACTCCTCTGTCTGCAATTTCTCTCCTGCTCTTGTCATATACTGGAGGAATTCTGTAAATACTCCACTGCTTCCCAGCCCCAAAGGCTGCCCACAAATGCTAACCTAGAAGGACTCTTGCTGCAGCTGAGGCCTTGAAGGCAGGTAACAGACACTAACTTTCTGTCTTTCCTCCCCACCCTCCTTCTTATTAAACAAAAGAAAGAACCTGGAGTGAACGCAGAAAAAAGTGAACAAAGAAAAAAAAGGTATTTTTGCTCCCTGACCATGTGTGAAACCCAGTTAAGGTCTTCGATAAACTTGAGAATATATTACCTGTCAGAAAATTCACAGTAACCCAAGCTAATATGCCTAAAAAAGGAGAGAAAGACAAAGATTATATCCAGAGCATTTTTTACCCCCGTTCCCTAGCCCCATCTTTGCTCTTTTTCTCTCTAAATTTCATGTCTAAAGCATACATTTCCCTCTCCCCATCTTTCCATTTCCTGCTATCCCCTTCCTCCTTGCTTATTTGTTCTCCTTATTATTCTCCTTACTTAGTTCCTTTTTTCTTCAGCACCCCCATCCCTGTTCCCAGTTCCTTTAATCAGATCTTTTATTAACCCTGGCCCTCTCCCCCTAGAACATACATCAATACCTCTCTCACCTTCATAGGATCCATCCATGATGCTAACACTGTCATCTGGTACCAGGAAAGGTGACTTCCTGAAGATCTCTTTTACCTAGAAAAAAAAGAAAGAAATCTGGATTCCCTAAGGCAATAGATTTCCGCATTTTGACTGTATCCTATAATGCTTAGAAAACTACACTCTTCATTTTCCCTAGATAAAATTTTAGCAGAACTCACTCCTTTTCCCCAAGAAATTAGAGAAGGAACTAGGCAAGAAATTATTGGTTTCTTGTAAAAAACAAAAACTACCTCAAAGAGCAGAGCCTGGGCTTTCTTTTCTGGCAGTAAGCGCAGTCCCGCTGTTGCCCTCAGGACCACTGGCGTTCTCTTCCAGTGACTTCGAGGGATTGAGTCTTTGGCCACCTCTAAGAGTTCTTGAACAGTCTCAGCACCCTTCAAAAGAGATGATTCACGTATCCAGTGAACAGTTCATTTAGTGGAGCTTGTCTATTCCCTCAGCGTGCTCTGGGAGAGTACCAGGAATGAGGTGGCAGAGGGCTCCAACCCTTCTCTGCTCCATAGAGCAGAAACCTAAAGAAGCGGGCTTCCTTGAAGAAGGAGAAGCCATTTCATTTTGATTAAGTTATAATAAAAATGATTCTTGGGCTTCCCTGGTGGCGCAGTGGTTGAGAGTCCGCCTGCCAATGCAGGGGACACGGGTTCGTGCCCCGGTCCGGGAAGATCCCACATGCCGTGGAGCGGCTGGGCCCGTGAGCCATGGCCGCTGAGCCTGCACGTCAGAGCCTGTGCTCCGCAACAGGAGAGGCCACAATGGTGACAGGCCAGCGTACCGCAAAAAAAAAAAAAAAAAAAAAGCAAAGCAAAGAAAAATGGTATCTAATATTAAAGAATTTCATATTCATTCATATTTTTAAAAATTAGCTTCAGGCCAGAAAGTTGGTATGGTGAAGGAAACAAGGCTTGGAGTTAGAAGACTTGCTCGCTAGCCCTGGGGCCTAACATAGGTCACTTGGCGTTCCTGGGGCTTGGTCTCCTCAGCTGTGAGATGGAGATACCATCATACAAAACTGTTGTATGCGTTAGATGTGGCAGACTGTGTGGAGCTGCCACAAAAATGCCAGCTGCAGCTGTTATTATGCTACCCCTTTTATGACTTCTACAAGGACAGAACATATCAGGTTCAGTTTTGCATTACCAGCACCTACCTGCATGGCACACAGCAGATGTTCAAATTATGATATGTTAAAAACCATTATTTTAAAGCCATTGTTTCTCTGAGTAAACATCTGTTCTGACAACACGCTGCCTCTTAATCATTATAATTATTAGCAACCACAACACAATTTTACTCTCCAAATGTCAAATCAGTTTCTAATAATGTGGTTGCTTTCAACAGCTCCTAATTTTCTAGCACATTTGCCATTTCATAACAGCAAGCTAAGAAAATAAACATCCTCTCGGTTGTTCAAGTTCAAGCCATTTTTAACATCAGGTGTTCCTTTAGTTAATGATTACACTTGTGACACTGAACAACACCTTTATATATGCTACCAAAGTTCAACATTCTGCCTTATTCTAGTTTATATCATCGTGGCCTCTGACAGGGGGTGCTGTATGTTGTGAGAGCTCAAATGTGAAATACAGTTATGACAGAACTCTACATTCATCTTCTATTACTGAAAATTTTTGTTGTCGTGGGTTTTGCCCAATTTCTAGAATATAAGCATGGTTCTGTGCTGTATAAGGGCACTCTGAAGTGGAGTTCACTGGATCTATAGTCCCTTAATTGCCGTGTGTATACCTCCTACCTTATAGAACTTCACAAGCATTTTCTGCATCTACATTAATTGATGCAGTTGATGGCTTCAAATCAAAATCTTAAACAGTAAATACAAAGAGCGCGGCTTCTTTTTCTTTTTTTTTTTAACATCTTTATTGGAGTATAATTGCTTTACAGTGGTGTGTTAGCTTCTGCTTCATAACAAAGTGAATCAGCTATACGTATACATATATCCCCATATCTCCTCCTTCTTGTGTCTCCCTCCCACCCTCCCTATCCCCTGCCTCTAGGTGGTCACAAAGCACCAAGCTGATCTCCCTGTGCTATGTGGCTGCTTCCCACTAGCCTTCTATTTGACATTTGGTAGTTCTTGAAAGACAGTGTTATCCCTGCATGGCCACAATCTATTTTCACACCTCCTTCTACCTAAGCCCTGGTGAGCCTGGGGTGTACAATTACTGTTATCCAGGAGATTAGCTAGGACAGAAAACTGATCTCACACATGACCTCAATATCAGTAGTGGACAGCATGAGATATTTAACAGCAGTGGTGTGGTCAAGTTATCAAGGCATTTGAGAATCGAAACATCTAATTGTAAAAAACTCACCTGCTTAGGTTGATCTACAAAAGCAGAAAGTCCTGGATTCACAGAATCAAAAATTTCCCCTTCCAGAATCGGAAGCTGTCCTATGTTGTCCATGGAGCAAAACAGAAGAGAGATGGCTGATTATCAAAAGTTAGGCTGGCTCTGGACTTCCCTGGTGGCGCAGTGGTTAAGAACCCACCTGCCAATGCAGGGGACACGGATTTGAGCCCTGGTCCAGGAAGATCCCACATGCCATGGAGCAACTAAGCCCGTGCGCCACATCTACTGAGCCTGCGCTCTACAGCCCGTGAGTCACAACTACTGAGCCCGTGCACCACAACTACTGAAGCCCGTGCACCTACAGCCTGTGCTCTGCAACAAAAGAAGCCACCGCGATGAGAAGCCCACGCACCGCAACGAAGAGTAGCCCCAGCTCGCTGCAACTAGAGAAAGCCCACGCACAGCAACAAAGACCCAAGGCAACCAAAAATAAATTTAAAAAAAAAAAAAAAAAGTTAGGTTGTTTCTGATTCTGGGCTCTGTATCATATTAACCTGCTACTTCTCCCAGATATTCCAAGTCATCCCACCTGTGAGGAATGGCTTGCAGTAGTATTGGGTAGGGGGATAGAGGATGAAAAGTAATCACTGAGGGTCCCTCTGCCATTTCTCTGGTGGACACCTAGCTTCTACTCCTTTCCCTAGACTCTGTGTGTAACTTGAGGATAGAACACTGAATATTTAGAAAATGTTAATCTTCAGGGTCCCCCCATCCCCTTTTCCAAGGATGGTAGTGATCTTTCTCTCAAGACCACTCTCAATATTCTGGACTCTGGAGTAATAGTCACCTTTAGAGAAAAGGAAAGACACATTACAGCTATACTTCTTGGACACATGGGTTTCAGACTACAGGCAGTCCAGATCTCTCTTAATTTCACACGAATTAAACCATATGTGTTCAGTTATAGTCCAAAGTGTTCTCTGAAGAAAGACATTCAGTCGCTGTAAGATTCTGTAACTGACATCACACACTCTCAGCACACTTATTTCTGGGAGGAGTTGCTAAAGTATGGATTTGTCAACTCTGGTGAGGGTACCAGTTGCACGTACCTGGTAATTTCTGCATAAAGGTGTAAACATGAATTCGAGTTCCAGTGCTCCCTGCATCAAACATAATTCCATACAAGGTGCTGGCACTGACATTGATGGGGCACATGGAAGACAGGAAGACACCCTCAAACCAAGTCTGTTGGTCTCTGTGGAAGACAGTGCTGCAAACACAGGACACTACCAGCATGAAAAAGGCTGCCCCCTGGGAAATGGCCATTCTCTTCCAAGATGTAGTGAGTCTTTTGTTACAGACGCAGTGCTGCTAACACACCTGCAGTGGCTTATAGGACAAAGACACGCAAGGTTAGACCAACTGGCCTCTTTGTTTACACTTGTAAAAGAAGAAACATCCGTTATAGAAATCCCACCCCTTTCCCTAAGCTGCTCCTTCTCTATTCCTAATAACCAGCACAACAAGCTAGACCAGGGTGACATAGGCTCTTAGCACCTTTTCTGAAGGGTATCTGGTTGCAAAGGGACATTGGGATTTGACATATATTTTCCCATGCTCTGCTTTTAATTGTAGGGTGGATCTCACATACTCAAAGGCTCTCTCTGCCACCCTGCTCCTAATGTTGAATCTAATTTTTTTCTTTCCATTTTGACAATTTTGTATTTAGACCATATACTAACACTTCCTCTCTCTTTCCCTCTCTTTCTTCTTCTTCTTCTTTTTTTTTTTTTGCCGTACTGCGTGGCTTGCGGGATCCTAGTTCCCTGACCAGGGATCAAACTGGTGCCCCCTGCAGTGGAAGTGTGGAGTCCTAACCACTGGACCGCCAGGGAAGTCCCTCTTTCTTCTTTTTGACTGATAAACAGAAGCTTCAATTTCTGAATTAAAAAGTTATAAAAAAGTTACAAAGTCCCTGGTATTGGGGTGTTCACAGCCTTTAAAAATCAGGCCACCTGTGACAACAATATGGCCAGTGGCTTGCACATTCAACCACATTTTAAGGAAATAAATCAACTTAATTCAAAAACACTTAACTAGACCATTATGGTTTTAAAAACATCCTTCACAGGTTAGGCCATGTTATCTCCATAAGAACTTAGAGCAGGTGGTCAAATTAAGACAGAAAGGCTCAATGACTTGATGAAAGTCATAAAGCAGGTCAGTGGTGAGTTATGGCAAGTTACTGCCTGTATTTCTTAACATGTCCTTAGCAAGACAAAAAACTTATAAGTGTTCAGCACTGTTTGTTCTGGATTTGTATATCATGGTAGGCTGGGTACAAATGATGCAGAAAACCTAGAATGAGATACATGGAAAAATGTCTCCTGCATAGGCTGTATTTTCTCCTGGTATTAATGAAGAATGCCGTATCTATTCTCTAAGATTTAAGGCTTCCTTAATTGCCCTTTATGTACTTTGCTCAAAACAGTTTTGGGTCTTCTGATCCAGCTTTCACCTCTGAACTTCTCCTTGTGTGAGTCATAGCTACTAGTTAAACAAGATCTAACTCCAAAGTCCCCATTCCCAGTCCGCAAATCTCTAACAGAATACTTGGTATATTTGGAGTACAGATTGAGGATCCTTAATAATTCTCAGGTTTGTTGATCTCCCAGGGTTCATTTTATCAAAATGCCTCCCTTCCCAGGTGACATATCATATAAAATAAAGCTAATTAAAGTTAATTGCATTTGGAATGTAAAACTATTTAAAATAACTAGAGTTGTTCTGAAGTACCTCAAAGGCAGAGTTAGAATTATCAGTTTGAGCACTCTTCAAGGCTGAACTTCTGTCGTTAAGAATGAGAGCTACTGGCTAAGGAAAGGAAAACTTAGAATCTCAAACAAAGGAAGCTGATCTCAGGAAATCAACCACTGCAACGGGGCAGCTGCTTGGCCAGATTCGTACTCACATCTTAAATCACTCCCTTTGGTGGATTCTTCTTTTACAGCAACTAGGCTGGTCATGTGGATCAATCTAAAGAACTGAAAAAAACAACCTTTCAGATTCTGAGTATTAACAGATCACTGCCTTGTCCAAAGCTCAAACCACATTTGGACATTCCACATTCCACATTCTCATTCTCAGGAAGTGTATTTAGGGCCTCTCCAGTCACCAGCCTGCTTCCATCACTATGACTGATGCCACAGCAACTTCTTCAGGGCTCACTCATATTTTCTCTATTATTGTGGTTTCTGAAAAGAAACTGCTCCAGCTACTGTTTCCATTAAGCAAACATTTGTTTTCTTCCAAAAGAAATTTCAAGGAGAAAAAAAAATGCATAATAGGTATCTGTTTTCATGAAGTGAAAACTGTAGTCCTACCAGGTGTTCAGTGTAAACTAAACAGTAGATTTTAGAAAAAGCAAAGGATGAACACATAAAACGCACCTTCTGCTCTCAACCCTTACCTTCTAACACCACTTCCAATCTCATTTTTAAGATTAGCTACTTTAAGGATGGTATTAGAAAGGCTTACAACTTAGAGCACATATAATGGTGCACTATTTTACATGACACAGCCTACAAGGCTTGCTCAAATGTCCCCTTCTCAGAGAGTCCTTCCTTGTCTACTATATTTAACATCGCAACCCACCTGGTCACATGTACGTCTTCTACCTTCCTTCCCTGTTTATTTTTCTCCACAGCACTTCTCACCTTCTAATACACTACATAATTTAATACTGGCACATAGTACGTGTTGAATATATATCCTGAAGGGATGAACAGTGATCCAGTGACTCATCCATTTAATAAGAATCTAATAGCTGACTTCTTTCCAAAAGGAGATTAACTACCCATCCATGGGAAGATCATGATTCCAAACTTCAAAGGATGGATTGTTTCTCCCAATGTGTTAATTATTTACAAAGTTTTATACGCTACTCAAAATAATGTACATAGACTGGAGAGTATATATCAGTATATTTAAATCGACTCCTTTCAGAACTGGTCTTCTCAATCTCTCTGGCTATCTCCTTATTCACCCCCAACAAAGCCCTCTCTTCAATTCTTTTGAGACTTTGGTGCCAGCTAGGGTTTGTCACTATGCCCATCTCCTTCTAAGGTCTTTTCAGTGCATCTTTGTCTCTGTAGTAAACACCAGTCCTTCCTCCTCAGCCTCCCCAGAGCATCACACTCTGGATTCCCTTCTTCCATGTCACCCAGAGCTTGAGTCCACAATCCCACAGGATGCGGGCCCACCTGTGTGCTCACCTGTTCGTGCCTGCCCGATCTCTGTGAATCCTTGCTTTCACTGTTGGTTGCCTTTTGCTCTTTGCTCCTATTTCAGCCTTTCTGAATCAAGCTAGCTTCGTGAACCACATTCACCTTTGTGCTAGTTTGCAACTAACACATGGCATTCTGCTAACTCACTCCCTTCTGTATCCTTCATTCCTCCCTTATCTACCTTTTTTCTGAGTATATATACATGATTGTCTGGTTCATCTACTTTTATAATAGTTAAGTGCCAACTGGCAGAATTACTGCCTATAGGGCTGAAGTTGCTGAGGAACTGAATTCTGTGTGGTTTCTACACAGGAGATTATAATTAATGTTTTTACAACATTATTTAATAATGCTATGTTTACAATTAAAAATATGTAACCATGTAAGAATATTATTGATTCATGTTTTTACAACATTAGCCCAATAGTAGAGAAGTGAACAGTCCTCCTCAATAGCTTCCATCCTTGAGATGAACTTAGAAGGCTGGCATTGAACTGTCTAATAAATAAGCATCACTGAGTTTCTAATATATACCAGACACTGTGCTAGCTTCTAGATACAAAAGAGAATTCAAATATAGGCCCAGCTCTTGAGATCTCAGCTTACTAGAAGGAACAGACAAACCAACAGCTATAATGTACTGTGGCAAGTTCTCTGACAGAACTATGCACAGGGTGTGACAGCAATGGACATAAGGGACAAGTAACTCATCTTAGAAGGAGAAGGATGGAGGTGGAAGGGAGTGGGAGGCTTTTTAAGGGACAAGAGGCATAACCTGAGTCCTGAATCAGAGACAGGAATTACCCGGGGGAAGTGACACAGGAGAACCTTGAGAACTTCATATATTAAGAGTTCAGTATGGCTGGAATGTAGAGGTGTACCAGAATAAAGAGGACAGGTGTGAGAAACCACTGTTCTGGAGGCATCAAATCAGATTTCCAAATGAGTGGGCTTGTTTCCCTTATACAGTTCCATGTCAGGTGACACCTGACAGTTACTTATGGCTTTCTATTCCCTCCTTAAGCAAATATCTATATTGACTGACCTGAATAAAATGACAGTATTTCCCAACAGTGTAAAATAATGGAATGAGAGAGGTGACTAGAAAGGTCTACCAAACGTCTGAAAACACTGAAATGTAGAAGCTCCCACAGCCAATTCTTCTGAGTTCCACAGCATAGCTGGCTTCAACAAAGTTACAAATTAAACATAAAGCAAGTTTAAAATGTAACTAGAATGAAATTTTTAAACAATAAGCTGAACCATGGGAATGGATTAGCCAAAACACCCAGAGCATAAGTTAGCCAAGCAAAGTAAAACCAAGGTGGGTCTAAGAAGGTAAGTCTGAGACAGATTTCAGCACGGTAAGCAATGCCTCATTTGAGGATGCAACTTAGGACTTCATACCCGATACCAAGGGCCAGAGCCCTGGAACACTTTGCTATTTGAAGGATGTATAGGTGAAGGTACATAATATCTTTTGTATTTCTAAAGCCAAGTACTGAGCGGGGAACATGTCAGACATCAGGAAATACGTCCTAAATGGACTTGGTACAGTTGGGCTAATGGTATCTGCAGACAGGAGCGCTGGGGCAGGCAGCACCCTCTTTCCCAGTGTCTTACTATGGCTATGTATCACATCCACAATTCCCGTTTCCCCTCCAAAGCAGCCTATAGGAGTGCTGCTCAAGGAAGTATATTTATTCACATATTCATTCGTTCATTTAGCCATTCCAGAAATTATCAGTTGCCTAGTGCTACTTATAAGTATAGCAGGCAAAGATGAATCATCTTAGACCTGCCCTTTAAGAGACTACTGTAGGGCTTCCCTGGTGGTGCAGTGGTTAAGAATCCACCTGCCAATGCAGGGGACCTGCTGCGGAGCAACTAAGCCCATGTGCCACAACTACTGAGCCTGCGCTCTAGAGCCCGTGAGCCACAATGACTGAAGCCCGTGCGCCTAGAGCCCGTGCTCCGCAACAAGAGAAGCCACCGCAATGAGAAGCCTGCATACTGCAGCGAAGAGTAGCCCCCGCTCGTCGCAACTAAAGAAAGCCTGCGTGCAGCAACGAAGACCCAATGCAGCCAAAAATAAATTAATTAATTTTTTTTAAAAAGAGAGACTACAGTAAACAGGAAAAAAATACATGTCCATTTAATTACCTTTGTAAAGTTAAAATGTGACAAGTACCACAGTTCCATGCTCTGAGATTTCAAAGCAGGGAGAGATTACTTCCAGCTGGGATGATCAGAGAAGGCCTTGTGAAAGCGGTGGCATTTGAGGAGGATACTGAAGAGGGGAACTAGGGACAGGAGAGGAGCGCTTTTCAGGAAAAAGAAATAGTATGAATCAAGACACGGATACAGAAAGGGGATGGGGGAACCCCAAGGGATAGTAAACAGAGCAGTTTGACTAATTGTAGTAGAAAATAAAATTGTAAAGGCAAACTGAGGTCAGATAGTACAACACACCAAATACTCAGCTAAAGAATTTAGACTTTACTTTGCAGGCGATGGGAAGCCATTGAAAATTTTGAGCAAGGGAGTGTCACAAATATGAACCTGGCAGTTACATGTAAGAAGGATTAGGGTGGGGAGCCTTGGTAGGTTCCACTCACTTGTCTAATTCTACAAGTGTTTACTGGTGCCTACGAAGTACTAGGTGCCAGAGAATTAAAGGTGAATAAACAGACTTTTTAATTCAAGATGCTCAGAGTGTGGCAGAGGTGACAGATACATATACAAATAACCACATCTTTTAAAGTTAATAACAAAAATGCGAAAGGAGCCCAAAGCACAGATGACTAACTCTACCTAGAGGATAAGGAAAGGCATTGAGATGACATTTAAACTGATTATGAAAAATGAGCAGAAGTACCTACATAAATAATAGAGACATGTGGACAAAGAGCAGAGGGACTATGAAAAGATGAAAACAGATAGCAGGGAAACTATGGATAGTCTGACTTCATTTTTAAATTTCCTCTAGAATTTTCTGTCATATGGATTTGAGAAACAAAATGAAAACAAAAAAATAGAAGATCAGAGGGGAAGAGGTATAAGAAGGTTAGCATTTAATGCAGAGGAAAGACTGTGGCCAAAGGAAAACAATCTGAGGTGATAATAATAATAGCAGCTATTATTTATTGAGATCTTAGTATCTGCCAAGCACTATGTGAAGTATTTCACATGGATTATCTCATTTAATCTCACAATACCACCCTGTGAGGTAGTTCTATTATTAACATCCCCATTCTAGAAATAAGACAACTGAGGCTTAAGTAATTGAAGACCACACAGTAGATAAGTGAAAAGAGCCAGAAATCAAACCCAGATGGACTAATTCCAGAGCCCACAGTTTTAACTGCTAGGTCACAGGAAAGGTCAGCCAGTGTGGGACTAGGGAAAGGTAGCTATGGGGGTGGGGAAGACAGTACAGAGCAGAGAAAGATGGTCAAAGACTGGCATCAGATGTGAAAGTCTTAACAGTAGCTTGATCTCTTTCCTGTGCATGACCAGGAGCTTTTGATCTGTTTCCTGCGGGTCTACCTTTATTACATTTCCAGAATCTGACCATTTCTGACCACTTCCACCACCACTGCCTTGGCCGAAGCCGCATCATCTGTCATATGATTTACTCTAATATTGTCCTAACAGATCTCTTTTACCCTGACTCCCCTAGAGTCTATCTTTAACAAGCAACTAAAGTCATCCTTTAAAATGTAAGTTAGAGCATGTCTCTCTTCTGCAAAGTCCAACAATGACTTCCCATTTCCCTCAGAGTAGCAAGGTCCAAACAACAGCCTTCACGGATCCACCTGCTCTGCCTCCTACCCCATTACCTCTCTGACCTCATCTACTAACAGTTTTCACCTCACTCACCCCACCCACACTCTGTGCTTAAACGTCACATATGCTCCTGCCTTATGGCCTTTGCTCTAGCTGTCCCCACTGTCTGGAACAATCTTTTCCCATATATCCACTTGATGAATTCCTGCAACTCCTTCAAATCATTGTTCAGATGCCGCTTCCGTATAGGGGCCTATCTTTACTACTCTAAGCACTCTCCCTCACTCTCCCCTACCTCCATCTGCTTTCTCAATCCCCCTTACACTGGTCTACTTTTTTCCCTCCACACCACTTATCAATCCTAACATACTAGAGAGATTATTTACTATGCTTACTATCTGCGTTTCTCTGATAGAATATAAGCTCCTTGAGAGCAGAAATCTTTTTTTGTTTTGATGTAGCCCAAGCACCTAGAAGAGTGTCCATCCAGTAAGGTGCTCAATGAGAAGTGACAATAGGAATAAAGTGCAAAGTGACATAAAAAGGGAGAATACTTTCATAAATAGTTAAATTTTTAAGAGAGAATGAGTAATGAATACCTATTCAATTTGCTTTAGGAGAAGCTATAATTTTCTTTTTCTGAACCTATTAGTTCTAGCTAAATTCAATCTCTCTAACCAAACACATTCAACTGTTAAAACTGTGATAAAGTGATTTTCCAAAAAAAATCTAAAAGATAGTAAACACTGTTTACATTGTCCAAATTCTCTTCTACATATCAAACCAATAAATATTTTAGGATACTGTACCTTAGTTATCTATTGCTGCACAACAAATAACCCCCAAACTTAGTTGCTTAGAATGACAATAAACATTATCTCATAGTTTCTAGTTCAGGAATTTGGGAGTGGCTTAATTTGACAGTTCTGGCTCAGGGTCTCTCATGATACTGTAGTCAAGACGCAGGCTGGGGCTGCAGTCATCTGAAGGCTTGGATAAGGCTGAGGACCCATCTCCAAGATGGCTCACTCAATGGTTGGCAAGCTGATCTTGGCTGTTGGAAAGAAGTCTCAGGTGCTTCCCACATGGACTCTGTAGAACCTTAAATGTCTTCACAATGTGCTGGCTGGCTTCCTCTAGAGTGGGCAATCCAAGAGAGAGCAATGCAGAAGCAGCAATGCTTTGTATGACCCTTCAGGTCATACACTATCATTTTCCCCATATTCCATTGGTCATACAGACCAATGCTGATGAAATGTGCAAGAGGACTACACAAGGGTACAAATATTAGGAGGTGAGGATCAATGGGGCCATCTTGGAGGCTGGCTACTGCCAGTTATACCCAGTATTTGTATAGTATTTTGTATTCAGCTTTTTCTTTCCAGTTTATATATATTCCTATTAACACAACTTACATACTTCTTGCTTTAGAAACTATATGTTATTCCAATGATATTAACTCTTTTTCATAAATTTATTTATGTTTTATTTTTGGCTGTGTTGGTTCTTCGTTGCTGTGTGTGGGCTTTCTCTAGTTGCGGCAAGCAGGGGCTACTCTTCATTGTGGTGCACAGGCTTCTCATTACGGTGGCTTCTCTTTGTTGCAGAGCACAGGCTCTAGGCGTGCAGGCCTCAGTAGTTGTGGCTCACGGGTTCTAGAGCGCAGGCTCAGTAGTTGTGGCACATGGGCTTAGCTGCTCCGCGGCATGTGGGATCTTCCCAGACCAGGGCTCGAACCCATGTTCCCTGCATTGGCAGGCGGATTCTTAACCACTGTGCCACCAGGGAAGTCCCTCCAATGATATTAACTCTTAAAAATTAAAAATGTCATAGACTTTTAACTCCTCTGAAAATATCATATCCCACCACTTGAAGCCATTCATTTTTTCTGTTACAGTCCCAATATTTTACTTAAGGAAAAGAATTAAAGTCAGAAAAACTACAATTCAAACAATGTCCTGCTTGTTTCTAAGAGTGAAAATGAGTTTAAATACTTCAAATAAAAGTCAGATAATTTTAGAAAAGAGTAGGAAGAAAAGAAGTGAGTCATTACAGATATCAGTTAATAACTGAATAATAAAAATTAAATACTAAATCAAGGAAGATACAGAATGAAAATATATTAACAGAATAGCAATTTTCTTCATGCTACATACAGAAGAAAAATTCTAATACGATGGTAGTATTAATAATTAATACTTAGGAATCTGCCTGCCAATGCAGGGGACACAGGTTCGAGCCCTGGTCCGGGAAGATCCCACATGCCGCGGAGCAACTACGCCTGTGCGCCACAACTACTGAGCCTGCGTTCTAGAGCCTGCGAGCCACAACTACTGAGCCCGCGTGCCACAACTACTGCAGCCCGCATGCCTAGAGCCTGTGCTCCACAACGAAGAGAAGCCACCACAATGAGAAGCCTGCACACCACAACAAAGAGTAGCCCCCGCTTGCTGCAACTAGAGAAAGCCTGCGCACAGCAATGAAGATCCAAATCAGCCAATAAATAAATAAATAAAAATAATTAATACTTAGGTACTGAAGAGATATGTGGTAGAAAGGGATAAGACTGACAACTGGCACAGATCTGAAAACCACTGAAAAATTTTATAACAAGCATTTTTCAAATATTAACTAGATAAAAAAAGGTTTATTAAAAAAAAGCAACTTTTATTAGATTGTTGCCAAGGAGCTATAATAAGACCTGTGAGCATGGAAACTACAGGGGAGAGATAGAACAGGAAAAAGAATTTCCCAATAATATGAGTTGTCTCATGTTGGTGGGGAGAGGAGAATTCTTGCCCCAAGGGCTCAGCCCAAATCTGATCACACTGTCCAACTGGATTCACAAATCTCTTGAATGAGATTTCTTTCAAGGTTCCTTCAACACTAAGATCAAATACTCTCTCAATAAAGGAATTGGAATTGGTAGTTACCAACAAATATAAACAGATTACTTCTTTCAGTACTTTATTCCACTTTAATAAAATCATTAGACATATGTCAAGAAGGCCCACTCTGTACAATGAACCATCTGAGCCTTATACTGAAATGAGGTCAGGCAGTGCATGATTTCATTGTTCATTGTTTCAGGCCTGACTTAGCTGCAATAATCACCGCATAGGGAAGCTGTTGCTACTGCTGCCTCACTTTCCTCACAAGTCACAAGGGCTTTTCTTCCCTATTCATTAAAAGTAGAAAGTCCTTTAGGTAAGAAGATACTATTAATCAGGAGAGGATTAATATTGCCCCAATGAGCAAATATAATGAAAATCTAAGGTGATAAACTATCTCTGCCTCCAAACCCATATCCACCATGGGAGGCACTTATTTGCAGAAGAGGAATTGCAAGGATCAGTGCCATGTGTCACTGTTTATACTGGAGTTTGTGGGAAGAGAAGTGAAAACATATTTTCCTTTTCTTGTTATCAACTGAAAAACAGCTACTCCTTCAAACATGTTGAATCAGTATGAAAAACTTGAGAAAGGCAAATATTACAATGATACCTCATGTATAAAGCAAGGAATAGGGGTGCCATATAAGTACATTTCCTCAAATGTGTCTTTTTTTAAAAACATTTATTTATTTATTTATTTAGGCTGCATCAGGTCTTAGCTGCGGCACGCAGGATCTTCATTGCTGCACGTGGGATCTTTTAGTTGAGGCATGCGGACTCTTAGTTGCGGCGTGTATGTGGGATCTAGTTCCCCGACCAGGGATCGAACCTGGGTCTCCTGCATTGGGAGCGCCGAGTCTTACCCACTGGATCACCAGGGAAGTCCCTCAAAGATGTCTTTACAATATTTCTTCTCTAAATACCGTAACATTTTTATTTTAATAGTGTTTGGTAAACATGTTTCTAAAGTGACATATTTTATTTATGGTTCAGAGTTACGATTATGATCATCAGCTATATTTTTCTGTAAACTTGGGATGCCTTCAGGGACTATAGGTCTGTAGGACTGTCTGCCCTTCTGCCAACTAATAGTCGCAGATTGCTATGCTTTTTGAGCTAGTTTTCCTTGACATCATACTATCTATTATCGCTGATCAGTGTTGTCATGTGCCTGACTCCTTCAATAAGCTGCCATCATCTAATTTTAAAAAATCTTTTGTGGGATATGAACCAGAGAGCCATAATCATGAGACTTTTATGTCAACTTACACAAATGAGGGCCTCTCCAACATATAAGGGTTGTGGAATCTGTGACAGCTTTTACTGGCTCATTGATCCCTTTCCATTTACTATCAGCTCTCAGCTAGGAATAAGAAAGCATAAATCTGACCTATGGAAAAGTAGGGTATTACTTTATATAGGTTACTTACCAATATCTTCTTTTCCTTCTAGGCTTTCCGCTTTGTTTCCTTCAACTAATGTATCACTTTTTCAACCTATAGAAGATGGACATGGATACTCATAAGACCAAAGTTCTCTTTTTTTCTCTCTTGTCACTACGCCTATTTTTGATTCAATTATCTCTTTTTGCATTTCTGTTTCCAATCTATTCAGGCTCTGGAAAGCAGATCACCAAGTTAATCTCCTGACTTGTAGTCTAGTACTCTTGGGCTCTTTCTCCTCTTTCACAATTTCTTTTCAAACTACAACTGCAGCCATTCTAATAAAATCACTTGTTTACAAAAGCAGCAATAACAAGGGGAGGCAAGGCACACTCCCTCTGAAAGCTAGAGTACATTACTGTGTAGATGTATGTGTGCACATGTATTGGGGGGCAGTGATTAAAGAGCTAATCCATAAACAAAGTACATAAGTTTATGCACTTTGTGAGGTCTTTTTTTGGCTGTGAAGAACTCAAATACCAGTTGTGTGTTCCACAATGTGCTCGAGAGTGGTACTATTACATAATGAGTATGTGGTTAAAAGGGCCTAAGCCAATCCCAGTCCTAGGTACATATCCACAAGATTAAAAACAGGGACTCAAATAGATATTTCTATACCAATGTTCACTGCAGCATTATTCACAACACTCAGACGTGGAAAAAGCCCAAGTGTCCATCAACAGATGCATAGATAAACAATATAGTATACACAAATACAATGGAATATTCTTTAGCTACAAAAAAGAAGTTCTGATACATGCTACGACACTGATGAACCTTGAAAATGTTACACTAAGACACACACAAAAAGTGTGATTCCACTTACGTGAAATATCTAGAATAAGCAAATTCACAGAGACAGAAAGTAGAGTTTACCAGGGGTTGGGATAAGGGGAGAATGGAAGTTATTGCTTAACAGGTCCACAGTTTTTGTTTGGGGTGATGAAAAAGTTTTGCAAATAGATAGTAGTGATAGTTGTACAACACTGAGTATATAATTCATACCACTGAATTGTATACTTAGAATGGTTAAAATGACAATTTTTATGTTATATATTTTTTACCACAGTTAAAACAATTTTTTCTTTAAAAGCAGAGGGAACCAAGCACTGCAAACATAAGATCATAAGAGGAAAAACTTTGGCTACTATCTCAACAGAGCAACAGTTATGACAATGTTCATCCCTGAACTACCTCATGAGCCAATTATGACTTAAATTCTGAAGGGTGGTACTGATACTCAGAAAACGTCTTTGAGCATCTGAGTTTATATAGTATCTTCTATTCTCCCAGAAAGAGAAAGTTAAACTTACCAATGCAACATAAACCTGAAAATTATACATTTAAGAGAGGATGTGAACAATGTTATAAATTCTAACTATAGGGCCTCCAAAGCAAACATTTTCAAGAAAGGTCTTCTTACATTTTGTTTACAACTTCAATGCTTCTCCAGGTATCCCCTTGGTATTCTAGGATGGAATGAGTGGTATCTACCCCTAAGGATGCAATCTTGAAAACATTTCTATTAAATTTTCCTTTTAAAAACACTTATATTGTATACATGCTAATACACTGTACTCAAAACAAGAGACACCTCAAACTGGCATCTCCAAACATCTCCCTTCCTCCATGCCCCTGCCCCATACAGAGAGGGTTAAATGGATTCTCTAATTTCCTGTCTTTGTTAATGGCACCACAAACTTCCTAATTCACAACTCAAAATCTTCATCACCTTTGAATTCTCCTCTCTCATGCCCAATCTCTTATCAAGGATTGATGATTTTTGCTTTGCAATATCTTTCCCATCTCCTTCTTCCCTCCTAGCTTCTTGCTGATATCTAAAGTCTGGCCTTTATTACTTCAGACTTGGACTGCTATAGCCTCTTAACTGGTCTTCCAGTCACCAATGTCTCTCTTCTCAAACCCATACGCTACCGTCTTCCTAAATACTACTTTCATCGTTTTCTCACTAGACTGTAACCCATATCATGGCAGGGATTCATTCATCTTTGAGAACATTGCATAACCAGGCATATGCAATGGTTAGTTAATTCATCAATGTCTGTTGAATGAATTAATGAATATATAAGTCACATCACTTTCCTTCTGAAAACTTTCATCAATTTCCCACTGTCCATAACAGAAGTTACAAACTCAAATACTGGAATACCTACTGGGGCCAGGCAGAAAATGTAAGTAAGTAAAGGTGTGTGTAATCAACAGGAAGTTGTGGGGACTGTGTAAACTGGAAAGCACATGTCCCATCTTGTCCCCTCTAAAGGGTAAGTTGCTTGCTGTTCCCACAAATTGCTGCCATGATGAAATACAAGCTCAGTATTGCCAGGTCTTCTGATTTTTGAAAATAAGCTAAAAGCACAGATTTCTATGTAGAATCTGGTTTTTAAAATAGTGACAACTAATTCCATTAAAAAAACAAAAAACAAAACTCAAAAAACCACCATGCAGGTCAAACAAAACATATCTATGGGCCAAATCCAGCTCTCAAGTTTCAAGTTGGTGACTCTGCTCTGTAGGATTAAAAGACAAACTTCTTGCCTAACATTCTAAGTCCCAGCCTACCTCAACCAAAGTTTTTTGCCCACTACTTTCATACAAAAACCCTTTGCTCTAAGCACACATCAGAGCCACCTGGAGGGCTTGTTAAAACATGGATTGCTGGGGGAATTCCCTGGTGGTCCAGTGGCTAAGACTCTGCACTCCCAATGCAGGGGGCCCAGGTTCAATCCCTGGTCAGGGAACTAGATCCCACATGCCGCCAAGTAAAGATTCTACACACCGCAATGAAGATCCCATGTGCTGCAACTAAGACCCGGCACAGCCAAATAAATAAATAAATATTTAAAAACAACCAAAAAACATAGATCGCTGGGCTTCACTGTCAGCATTTCCAATTCAATAGGTCTCAAGTTGGGACTGAGAATCTGCATTTCTAACAAGTTAGCAGATGATGCTGATACTACTGGTGCGTGGACCACACTTCGGGAACCGTTACTCTAGTTAAATTACTCCTTGTCTCAAGCACACGCTGATTTTGCTCATTTGTTCTACCTTCCCAGAAAGCCTTCCCTTTTACTTTCAGCCTACCTCCTCCTGTAAACTTTCTGATAGTCTTTCATGCCTGCAAATTCCTGTAGCACGTAGGGTCCATATCATCTCCGCTTTATCCATCACTGCTTGGTGAATTTTATTGTTAACTGTTTGTGCATAGCTTCCAATGAGGAAGCTATGTGTATTGTATATTCTCAGAGGTCAATGTCCAGGTCAGCATATTATACACCTGACTGTAAGCCACTTGAAGGCAGGGCCCTGTCTTGTCTCCCACTGTACCCCTCAAGCTATCAGAGCCTGGTATTCAGTTGGTACTGTACCTACTAAACATTTCTTAAATGAATGAACATTTGACAGATCCATGAAATGAAAAGTGCAGATAAGCAGGTTTGAAATTTGAGTATATGACTTTTTTTCTATATAATTTATTTATTATTTATTTGGCTGCATCAGGTCTTAGTTGCAGCACACAGGATCTTTGCTGCAGCGCAGGCTCTTCGTTGCAGCATGCGGGATTCTCTCTAGTCGCGGCACAGGGTCTCTAGAGCACGTGGGCTCAGTAGTTGTGGTGCATGGGCTTAGCTGCCTTGCAGCACGTGGGATCTTAGTTCCCTGACCAGGGATCGAACCCACATCCCCTGCATTGGAATGCAGATTCTTAACCACTGGACCACCAGGGAAGTTCCGGTATATAACTTTTCTTAAAGAACTGACTTTAAGGGGGGGGAAGCGATGGGGGGTGGTGGGATGAATTGGGAGATTGGGATTGACATGTATACACTGATATGTATAAAATGGATGACTAATAAGAACCTGCTGTAGAAAAAAATAAATTAAATAAAATTCAAAAAAAAAACCACCTGACTTTAAGTCCTGTGTAATGGTTTTGTCAGAAAGGACAACTAATAAAAATTGAATATTTTGCAAATAAATTGCCAATAGACAATAATCTGTGGTAACAGATTCTGTATATAAGTAAAACAGTGAATGTTAAACTGATTTGAAAATTTATAAGATTATATCCTTTATCTCCAGGATTCCTTATCCTCTGTAGGGATGTGAACTAGTCATTATATTGTTAGGGGAAACCACTGACTGAAACCGCCCACCCTGGCCAGGCACCACAGTAACCATTTGCATGAGTTATCTTCTGACAGGAGGTCCTGGTAAGGAATGTGGAACTAACAAGCCACCACAAACTGGAAGAATTCGGGAAAAGTCAAAAGAAGAGAGGAGACATGAGTCCATATGTCCTACCAACCTCCCAGAATCCTCCTCACTGGAATCCATCTTGGCTGAGTGATGCGTGTGCCACCAGGAAGGACGCTGAGTCAGAGTGATTGGCCAGAGACAACCCAGAAACTAACCCCATTACCATAAAACCTGAGACTGCGAGCCACGTGGCACAGCAGTTTTCTTGGGTTCCCTTACCCTCCTGCTCTCCACCCGGGTGCCCCTTCCAAATAAATCTCTTGCTTTGGCAGCACGTGTGTCTCCTCAGACAATTCATTTCTGAGTGTTAGACAAGAGCCCACTCTCGGGCCCTGGAAGGCGTCCCCCTTCCTGCAACAATATCACAAGATGATAGCTATTTAATAGAATTCTATATTTGTACCACATGTAATGAAAAAGTAGGATGAAAGTAACTCTCCATGATATTCAGAAATATTGATCAGTCTCCTTCAGATGACAATAAATGCATCCAAGATTCTAAAGGGTGTGTGAAAACAAAACCCAAAACTGTTCACCTGGTCTCTTCTACTTATAAAACAGCATCAGCTATCAGGCAACTTCAAGGATGATTTATGAGTAGAAACTCGGTCTCCAAGCTAAACCAGAATAAAGTCACAGATGACTTTAGAGAGTAAACCCAATTCTGGAACTACTGGAAGAAAAAATTAGAAATAATATGTATTTTGAGATCTCATCCTAAGTTCTTATTTGGCTTTTTGAGCAACTCCGCACTTGATGGTATTACAGTCAATGGGACAAGAGAAAAGTTAACATCTTTTGGCAAAGACAGAAAATCCAATTCAGGAAAACAAAACAAAACCAACCCAGGAGCAAATGAAGTACATTTACAGCTTTAGAACTACCATACGACCCAGCAATCCCACTACTGGGCATATACCCTGAGAAAACCATAATTCAAAAAGAGTCATGTACCAAAATGTTCATTGCAGCTCTATTTACAATAGCCAGGACATGGAAGCAACCTAAGTGTCCATCAACAGATGAATGAATAAAGAAGATATGGCACATATATACAATGGAATATTACTCAGCCATAAAAAGAAATGAAATTGAGTTATTTGTAGTGAGGTGGATGGACCTAGAGTCTGTCATACAGAGTGAAGTAAGTCAGAAAGAGAAAAACAAATACCGTATGCTAACACATATATATATGGAATCTAAAAAACAAACAAACAAACAAACAAAATAGTCTTGAAGAACCTAGGGGCAAGACGGGAATAAAGACACAGACCTACTAGAGAATGGACTTGAGGATATGGGGAGGGGGAAGGGTACGCTGGGACAAAGTGAGAGAGTTGCATGGACATATATACACTACCAAACGTAAAATAGATAGCTAGTGAGAAGCGGCCGCATAGCACAGGGAGATCAGCTCGGTGGTTTGTGACCACCTAGAAGGGTGGGATAGGGAAGGTGGGAGGGAGGGAGATGCAAGAGGGAAGAGATATGGGGACATATGTATATGCATAACTGATTCACTTTGTTATAAAGCAGAAACTAACACACCATTGTAAAGCAATTACACTCCAATAAGATGTTAAAAAAAAAAAAAGATAGCAGAGGTGTAACCTCACATCCAGATACTTGCCCTACCTACCAGGACCATAATGATCTTGTCTGCATGAGGATTCAGCCGAGACACTCCACATTTCTATGCTGACCAGGAACCATGCAAACTGGGCAAAAAAAGAATTACAAAACCAAGTCAACAAAACACTAAATGCTTATCCCAAGTTTTAAACGCATTAGCATTCTAAACAATAAAACAAAGCATGGGACTTCCCTGGTGGCACAGGGGTTAAGAATCCGCCTGCCAATGCAGGGGACACGGGTTCGGGCCCTGGTCGGGGAAGATCCCACATGCTGCAGAGTAACTAAGCCCGTGCGCCACAACTACTGAGCCTGAGCTCTAGAGCCCATGCTCTGCAACGAGAAGCCACGACAGTGAGAAGCCCACGAACCACAAGGAAGAGTAGCCCCTGCTCGCCACAACTAGAGAAAACCCGCACACAGCAAGGAAGCCCTAACACAGCCAAAAATAAATAAATTAATTAATTAAATAAAACAAAGCAAATTTACTCAGCGAAATAAACTTCATAGTAAAACTACCTACAAGAAAGTATGAAAGGAAATGCTACCAGATAAATTGCTACATAGCAACTTCCTACTCTACTATCTGTACCATTGGATGTTTTTTACAAACATATGACTGAATAATAACATCCAGTTCTTTGGCAGAGATGTGGAGGTTCAGAAGACTACAGATTCTAGACCTACATCTACTACAGTGTGAATCCGGGCATTTCTCTTAGTCGTATTCAAGTTACAACAGCTTTAACTACAAAATCAAACTTAAAGTCAATAAAAATATGCTGTATAATAAAATAACTATAATGTACATGTAAGTAAAGTATTATGCATATATATTAAGAAATAATGTTGTTACAGTCAAATTTTCATGTTTATAAATGAGTCTACAGACAACAAAAGTTTTGGACTTTCATATGCACAGTAACCAATTTTTTAGAATGAATTCCAAATGTCAAGCCTCTGACAGAAGATGCCCTACCCTCTCTTTCCGGCAAGTTATCAATAGGGTGCATGTTCAGAACCTTAGACACAAAATCAATAACTTTATAGCTTCTATATGAGAATAAACCCCTTCAATGTATAATTCCACCATGGGCTCATGGAAATGTGACATGCAAATAGAGGGGGGGAAAGCACCAGAAGAGGGTAAGCCACTATCATGCAAGCAAATGGTATGGCTAAAAAGATTTCCAGCGCTCATTAATATTAACACCAATCAGCATGTTCCCCCTAACCACTGAATTCAGAAACAGAAACGACGTAAGTGGAAAAAAAAGGGGGAGGTTTGCATCAGAAACCTCTGGAAAGGGTGTAGGGATTAAGTTCTCCTTAGCGAAATGGAGAAGGAAGATGTACAATGAAGTTTTTAAAGAAATTTAAAATTCAATTTGAAAGGGAGAATAACGCACAGCAGAGCTTCAATCACAAGTTTTCTGTTGTCCCGGCACCTAGAATTCTCTGTCTTCCTCAGTAACTTCCGGACTAACTCACTGAATGAAGGCAGAAGCACGGAGCTCCTCCTCCGAAAAAGGCGAACAGTATCTTTCAGTACTACTCCTTTTCACTGGCGTGCTGGAGGGGGGGGCGGAGGGGGGCACCAAACCAAAACCAAAACGCACCAAAATGCATGAGCTTTCAACTTTACGCGACTCGCAGAAAAAAAAGAGGGCTGCGAACGCAAGAGCTTATTAGCAAATGGGAATCCGGGGCTGGCCCTGGGCGGGCAGCGCCGGCCACGACAGTACAGAACGGGACCGAGGGCCTGACCCCAGCACACCCCTCTTCAAGGACTCTCCACGAGGCCCCGGAGCCTCTCCCAACCCAGGGGGCAGCCCTTCTGTCCCCGCCAGGCTTTCCGACGCCAGCAGCCGCTGCCCGCCTCACCCCCAGCCCCCCTCAGAGGAGTCCTCAACTGCCTCACCAAAAAATGTTTGGCCTGGGAAGCCCGTTGGCTGCGCCATCCCTTACAGAATTAGCAAGAGTTAAAAGCCAGGAGAGGGAGAAGGAAACCCAAGGAGTCGGGGGCAGCTTCGGGAGAGGCGGCGCAGGGACGAGAGCGAGGCTGCCACGGCCACGGTGGCTGCAGCGCGAGGGAAGGAGAGGACGCACGGGCGAGACGCGAAACGCTGCAAACCCGGCGGGAGCGGCGCTCTGACGACCGCGGCGCGCCGGCTGGACCCGCCGCGAAGCCAAGCCTCCTTAGCGGAGAGCGGCCCCACCGTCGCGCAGCCACCCGGGACTGGCCCCCTCCGGCCTCCCAGCCCGCCCCGCCGCCCTCCCAGCCCCGGCCCCCGGCTGGCTCAGGCATGTCCGCTCTCGCACACTCACCGCGCGCGCGCGCGCCTCCGCGGGGCGGCCGCCCGCCGCCCTCGGCGCGATCTCCGCCCCGCCCCCTGCGCCCGGCCAGTGGACTGGGCCCCGCGGGGCGGTGTCGGGGCTACGTCACGGGCGCGTGCGCTCTCTGAGCGCCGGCAGCGGCCTGCGCGGATAGTTACGGGCTCAGTGTGCCGGTTGTCCTTGGAGACGGGGCGGGGCCTGGGCGGCGCTGAGAGGCGCCAACGGCAGCAGGGCCCCTGGAGAAGCCAAGATGCCATCGAAGGGAAAGGACGAAAAGAAAGGGAAGGGTAAAGGTAAAGGCAAAGACAAAGGCGAAGACAAGAAGAAGAAGTAAGGAGAAGCCACCCTGGGGTCCCTGCTCCCTGGGCCTACCCTCCCGGGATTCTCAGGGGCGGGCCAACTGGCGCCCTCCCGCCTCCCCTCCTGGACCCTCCTCTCTCCCCGCTTCTGAGAAGGACAGCCCCCATTGTTCAGATATTACCAAAATGCACGCCAAACCATACTACTTCAACTAAGACAAGAGTGTGAGGCTTGGGACCCTGAAGTAACTTAGATACAGCCCCTGCCTATGTGTAATGCGCTAACGAACGAGGAGGAGGCAGATAAGTTCCCAAAGAACAGAAGTAACATAGGACCGAATGAAGTTAAGTGCCAGTGGAGGGAAAAAGAATAGAGAATGCGGAAGAAGGGTTAGTTCTGACCCTAGATGTGAAGGTCAGGATAACATGTTTTAGGATATCGAAGATCCTCTAGGCCTGTGCTGTCCAATAGGGTAGCGTGTGGCCATTAAAATTAGTTAAAATTAAATAAAATTAAAAATTCAGATCCTCATTTGTACTGGCTACATTGCATGTCCTCAGTAGGCACATGTGGCTAGTAGTGGTGACTGTATTGGACAGCCCAGATATAGAGCATTAACACCATCACAGAAAGTTCTATTGGACGGCATTGCTCTAGACCAGTGGTTCTCCGCCTGGGGTGATTTTTGGCTACCAGGAGACGTTTGTTAATATCTGGAGACATTTTTGGTTGTCACATCTGGGGACCTCTAGTGGATAAGAGACAAAGGATGCTGTTAAATATCTTACACTGCACAGGACAACCCCCAGCCCCACTCTAAACAAAGAATCGTGTAGCTCAGAATATTCGTAGTTGGGAAGCCCTGCTCAAGGCTTTAAGCTTCTCTAGAATAGGCACTAAGCGTTATTCACAGTATCTCTAGCACCTAGAAGAGACCCTGGATCATAGCAGATGCTTAATATTTGTTAAATAAACAAATTAAGGTGTCTGCTTGTGTATGCTTCAACTTGGATCTCCCCCCTCCCCCCCCCGCACAAGAACTATGCTCTGGTGCTCTGGGTTCATTATTTTTTGCCTGATCGATCTCAGCTATGTGGTTGAGATGATCGTGGGCATCCAAAGGATCTCTGGATGATTGAAGTAGTTCCTTGGGCTTTTTTCAAGGATTCCTTTTGGTTCAAAGGAAAACATAAAGGATTTGACCAATTCAGGTAATTATTCATGTTTCCGCAAAGTGATCAGAATTTCTGAAGTGGATAGTATTGCGCTGGCACTAAAGCTTTGCAGGCTTGGAGTTGCTGCTAGATTGCCACTAAACCTATTAGATGACCCTAGTGGTTCCTAGACACATTGGAGTCATACACATTGTCCAACAACACTATATATGGGACCACAAGGAAATCCTTGCAAAGTTTATAAAGTAACTTGTTTAAGAGAGTAATGCATGCTCAATACAGAAAGTTTAGGAAACATAGAAAGTCAAACAGAAAACAAAACCACCTGTAGTCCCATCATCCAAAGATAACCACTACTATCATTTTGGAATATTCTTTTTCTTCTTTATAAAATGATAGCCCAATATACAAATTTATTTGTAACTTTTTTCCCCCAATGTATTATATAAGTATTCTTCTACAGTGTGATTTTTTAAAAAGTATAACTGTGTAGTTAGTCTAGCCTTTTTTAGAAGTGCCAACGGCTTATAACATTCCTGGAACTCACTAGCATGTTTTCTATTTTTGACCATGCAGCTGCAGTGCACATATCAACAAGGAGAAACACTGAGGCTAACAGACCATATATATTTCTTATTAACTCATTTATCCAACAGTATTTGCTCATATGTGCTAGGCAAATGCCAAGCAAAACAAATAACAATAAAGAGAAAGGTGTAATACTAATATAGTAGAGAAATAGTTATATGCTGTCAATGTGTCCTCTTCCTGTGCAGGAAGATGATAAAAGTTGAGGAATCTGCCATGGAGAGAGCCAAGGCCAATGCCTCCCTTTGGGAGGCCAGGCTGGAAGTCACAGAACTCTCTAGGATTGAGTATCGTGATACTTCCCGGAGACTGGCAAAATATAATGAAGAATTAAAGAAACAGCAGTATAGAATGGAGAAAGACACAGTGTCTGTATTGAACTACCTGAAGAAACAGGATCAGGAGAAGGATAATCTGGTAGGTAGGTAGAAACCCTCCTGAGCCTTAGTAACTACCTCTGTGGTTATACTGGTGTGTTACATATTTCAAGGATTTTAATTCCTGGAAATCTCATCACATAGTTAAGACACTTCAATTGACTTTATCTCTCCTTGAAGCAACATGTTATTTCAGAATGGCTTTACTGTCAGAATTGGCTCTTTCTTATTTTCAGCCTCGTCCCATGTTTTCTTGCCTGAAACAAAGGTTGATGATCCTAAGGGAATATTATGATCAACTTTATTTTAAAAACAAGAGCATGATATATGACCTATATATATATTTTATGATACTGATAACTACCTAAGTAATTAATGATCTGTAAAGCAATTCACCGATAATCCGTGATCACATGATTATGAACCCAGCAAGTTGGATCTCTTCTTTTGGGCCTGTTGAATCTTGAATTTATCTTATTGAACTTTGTTGAAATGTTGGGAGTAGAGCTATCATTTTAAATCTGGGAAAAAAAGGGAAGGGAACTAACATTTTGGGGCCTCTGTTTGTGCCAGGCACTATACTAAGTACTTTACCTCTGCTATGTCATTTAGTCCTTTTAATAACCCCCTGTAGCTACAAATTGTCATTCCCATTTTACAGAAAAAGAAATTGACTCTCAGGACAAGTAACTTGCCTGAAGTCACACAGCTAATGGGTGGAACTTAGGTGTGACTTAAATTCTTCTCTTTCCCATCTGCTTCTATGAGTCCCATGGACGCCCAAGGAAATTTACACCATGCTTCATTCCCATGTATGTTTTTGTATTTTTACTATTTATGTATTATACATCCACAAATAATACATATTATAGTCTTGTTTTAAAATTTATATTAGTAGTGTCATATTGTACATATCTTTTGCAACTTCTCTTTTTTTTTTTTTTGCGGTACGCGGGCCTCTCACTGCTGTGGTCTCTCCTGCTGCGGAGCACAGGCTCTGGACACGGAGGCTCAGAAGCCATGGCTCACAGGCCCAGCCTCTCCGCAGTATGTGGGATCCTCCCAGACCGGGGCACGAACCCGCGTCCCCTGCACCGGCAGGCAGACTCTCAACCACTGTGGCACCAGGGAAGCCCGCAACTTATCTTTTTTATAAAACATGTTTTGTGGTATATTTACAAAAATCACATGATTCAGTTCATTGTTAAGAAGTTGATAATGAGCATGCTTTATTTTTTCATTCATTATTAACTGCTTTATAATATTACATCAAATAAATAAATAAACCAAAATTTATTTGTTCATACCACCCTATGGGTCAGTTAGACTCCATTTTTTCATTATTACAAATAGACCTTCAGTAAACATTCTTGTGTATGTCTGCTTGTGCCCATGTGTGAGAGTTTCTCTAGAGTAGACACTTAGGAGTTAAATTACTATATTATGAGGTATGCATCATTTCAACTTCACAAGGGTTTAAATTGAACTCCAAAGAGGTTATACCAATTTATACTTTCACAAGCAATGTATTAAAGTGAGTTCCCATTTATCCACATTTTTGTGAACACTTGATATATATATTTTTTAATTTATTTATTTTATTTATTTTTGGCTGCATTGGGTCTTCGTCACTGCGTGTGGGCTTTCTCTAGTTGTGGCGAGCGGGGGCTACTCTTCGTTGTGGTGTGCGGGCTTCTCATTGCGGTGGCTTCTCTTGTTGCAGAGCACGGGCTCTAGGCGCGCGGGCTTCAGTAGTTGTGGCACGTGGGCTCAGTAGTTGTGGCTCACGGGCTCTAGAGCACAGGCTCAGTAGTTGTGGCACACGGGCTTAGTTGCCCCGCGGCATGTGGGATCTTCCCGGACCAGGGCTCGAACCCATGTCCCCTGCGTTGGCAGGCGAATTCTTAACCACTGTGCCACCAGGGAAGCCCAAAACATTTGATATTATACTTAATAATTTTTGCTCAATTTTATGTGTATAAATTGGTATGTCACTTTAATTTGTATTTTTCTGATTACTAGTCGCTTGAGCATCTTTTATATGTTCCTTAACCCATTTTTTATTGTTTTTATGTGTTTGCTTCAGTATACATATTGGAGTGATGCAGATGCAAATTCTGTATCATAAGGATGACATGCAAATTCATGAATCATTCCATAATTTTTTTCAAATGCCACATTTTCAGGGAGGCCCTTGCTCACTACCCTGTTTAAAATTAAAACCATCTCCCTTACTTTATTTTCTTGGTAATATTTATTACCTTTTGTCATACTATATGCATGTTACTTATGTATTTATTTTCTCTTTTCCTAATTAGAATGAAACAACACAGAAGTAAAGAATTGGGGGTCTTTTTAAATTGTCGTTGAGTGCTGTATCTCCAGCATCTAGTATGGGCCTGGCACATAGTAGGCACTCATTAAAATTTTTTTGCATGTGTGAATGAATGGCTTGTGATTGCACTGATACTTTGAAAAAGTTAATAGAAATCAAAACTAAGATCAAGATGATATTGGAAGCATATCAGAGAAATCGGACAACTGAACATTTGTGTGGATTTTGTGTGTTTTTTTAAATAAAGTAATTTTTTTGTACATTACTTTTTTTTAACCCTCTTTCCTAGGCGACTTCCATTTTTAAAATTACTCTTTGAATGGTATGCATTATTAAAATTGTCTGCTATAAAGTATTATTCTAAAATAAGCCTTTAGGCCAGCCATGCAAATAATTTTCAAAATTCATTATATAGAAGCTTTGTGGTCTGCGTTAGCTAATTGATATTGGTCTGCATTTATCAGTATCACTGGTATTTCCTGATTTTCATCTGCCTCCATGTATCAAAGACCAGCATCTGGCTGTAGCAAATACATAATTTTCTCACAATCATAGATACCCATTAAAACCAAAGAAACTACTTTGGGAGGAAGAAGTAGAATAGATTCAATATACCCTGGTCAATTAGCTCTCTTAGAGTTTTGTTACTCATTCTACTATATCCTAGAAATGTGTTATTTGCTTAAACTTTATTTAAACTGTTTAGTCTTCATGTTAATTATAGAAATATTAGAAGTGAAGTGTGTTTTGAAAACTATTATATCTTGGACAAAATTAGGAGATTTCACTTATTGGTTTTGGTATTTAAGGCTTTGTTCAATCAACACAAAATAAATTTAATTATATTTTACACCTGTCCTACATGACTGAGGACTGTCTCAATTTATTTTAACACATTTTCAGGGTTTTCTTAAACTATTCTAAGATTATTTACAACAGTATTTCACTTCTGTATCTTCTGATTCTATAACCACGTCAAGGAATTTTTAGTTTAAAAAGCTACTCAGATTTCCTACTAAAACATACCAGCACCTTGGAGAAATGATTGATTCTAAGACTGGAGCAGGGAGAGTGAAAAATGAATTTGAACTAAAAAATGAATTTGGAATATCTTGTGACAGGAAGTCAGTAAAAAAAAAATTAAAGGACACGGCAGGTAGCTTGAAGGGGCTCCCACTGACCAAATCTGGGACATTCAAAATAAATAATGACAGTAATAAATTATAACTGAATAAAATGAGTCCATGAGTGCATACAACTAATAGATAAACACATACATTAATAAATAAGGGAGAGGGACTTCCCTGTGGCGCAGTGGTTAGGAACCTTCCTGCCAATGCAGAGGACACAGGTTCGAGCCCTGGTCTGGGAAGACCCCACATGCCATGGAGCAACTAATCCCACGTGCCACAACTACTGAACCTGCGCTCTAGAGCCCGCGAGCCACAACTACTGAGCCCGTGCACCTAGAGCCTGTGCTCTGCAACAAGAGAAGCCACCGCAACGAGAAGCCCGTGCACTGCAACGAAGAGCAGCCCCCACTCACCACAACTAGAGAAAGCCTGCTCGCAGCAACGAAGACCCAACACGGCCAAAAATAAATAAATAAATAAATTTATTTATTTAAATAAATAAATTTATTTATTTAAATAACTAAGGGAGAATAGAAAGTTTTTCCTTATAGTGGAATGCAGTAAATTATTAAATTTCCATGGAATGATGGAATTAGAAAAGTCACCATTTGGCTTCAGAGTAATAATTGATTCAGTCAAGAACAACAGTGGATGCTAAAACTAGTGGGTGAAATTTTGATGAGCAGAGGATATTTGCATAGTCTCAAAATATCTTGCCCCAAAATACTTAATAATTACAAAAGGAAAAATAGTAACTTTTAAGTGGAGAAATCTGGCAGACACAATCTTAACCAGTTGATTACAATTAACGTCAGTCACTTCATGATGTGATGCAGCGACAAGGATACATCATCACTTAGGCAGTGTATGCCTGCCAAAAGGGCATAACCTGAATCTTCTCATGAAGAAACATCAGACAACTCCAACCCTGGCCATTATTTTTCAAAAACTTTGATATCATAGAAGACAAAGGCTGAGAAACTGCCCCAGATTAAAGAGAGTAGGATATATGACAAGTAAGTGTAATCATAATCAGGGATTACATCCTGGACCAGGAAAAGGAAAGTTACAATAAAAGGACACCATTGGGACAATTGATGGCAAAATTTGAACATGGACTATAGATTAAATAATAGTATTTTATCAATGTTAAATTTCCCAATTTTGATCATTGTACTGTGCTTCTAAGAGATTGTCCTTTTTCTTAGGAAGTACATACTGAAATATATAGGGGTATAGGGGTATGATGTCCTAGACTTATTTTCACATGCTCCAGAAAAAACAGTTTCAAACATCTGTATCATATATACATATATTTAGATCTATCATAGAGGGAAAGCAAATGTGGCAAAATTGGGTGGAGAGTATATGAGAATTCTTTGTACTGTTCTTGAAACTTTTCTTTAAAAAAATCCTCATTTAAAAGAAGTGCAAATCAAAACTCCAAGTCATCACTTCACACCCATTAAGATGGCTACTATCAGAAAAACAAGGGACTTCCCTGGCGATCCAGTGGTTAAGACTTCACCTTCCAATGCAGGGGGTGCGGGTTCAATCCCTGGTCGGGGAGCTAAGATCCCACGTGCCTCAGGGCCAAAAAACCAAAACAGAAAACAGAAAAACAGAAAATAGCAAGTGTTGCTGAGGATGTAGATAAATTGGAATCCTTGTGCACCGTTGGTGGGAGTGTGAAATGGCGTAGCCATTATGGAAAACAGTACAGAGGTTCCTCAAAAAATTAAAAATAAAATTATCATATGATCCAACAATCTCACTTTGGGGTACATTTCCAAGAGAATTTAAAGCAGGATCTTGAAGAGACAATTGCACACCCATGTTTTTGAAACATTATTCATATAAACATCATTCACATAAACATTATTCACATTCATATAGTCAAGATGTGGAAACAACCCAAATGTCTGTTGATGGATGAGTGAATAAAATGTGTTATACACATACAATGGAATATTATGCAGCTTTAAAAAAAAAGAAGGAAATCTTGTCATATGCTACAACATAGACGAACCTCAAGGCCATTATGCTAAGTGAAATAAGCCCGTTACAAAAGGACAAATACTGTATGATTCCACTCATATGAAGTGTATGTGGACAGGGAATGTTGCCCGACATTCCAGTAAACAATGAACGTTGCCCACTATTCCAGTTCTATAAGGATCAAGCCATCAGCCATTGCAGCCCCTTACCCCTGCCCACCACCTGCCTTCCCCCCATGGTGCGTCCTGAAGGGAGTTCAGGATGGAGAAAAACAGGAAGCCTTCTGTGCTTTGGATACTGACCCTAGATAGTTAAGATGCATATCTAAGGAATAATTACAATCCCAGATGTTGCATCTTCCCTTATATAGAAAAGCACTAAAGTCATTAACTTGAAATGCCCATTCCTTGTGATTAGTACTGATCTTTTGATGTCTGACTACATGTTTTTTTCCAGCAAGAAACTCCTGTATATCCCAGCTCCTCTCTTACCTCTTCTGAGCAGTTCCTCAGAGCTCTCTGAGAGGCTGTTTCCCAGGCTATAGCCCTCAGTATAATCCTAGAATAAAACTTAATTCACAACTTTCAGGTTGTGTGGTTTTTCTTCAGTGGACATATCTGAAGTAGTCAAAATCATAGAAACAATGCAGAAAGGCTAGGGGGAGGGAAGAGAAGGAATTAGTGTCTCATGAACATAGAGTTTCTGTTTTGCAAGAAGAAAAATTTCCAGAGATCTGCTGCACAACAATGTGAATATATACTTAAAAATGGTTAAGATCGTAAATTTAATGTTGTGTTTTTTACCACACACACACACACGTTACCCAGGCAATTGTGATGATAGCCAAGTTTTGGAAGCTGGCGATAGCATGTTAACAGGGTGGATTATGTCCTCTATTCTCTTCTTTCCACGTCTCCAACCCTACTGGTTTTAATATCATGTGAAAACTAGACTACTTAATTAAGTTAGGATGCAGAGTAATTTCTTTACCTTCCTCTGTATTTCCATTTTCTACAGATTGAAAAACTGAAACAGCAATTGAATGAAACTAAGGGAAAAGCCCAAGAAGAGAAGGAAAAATTGGTATGTACATTGGTGGTCACTTACTGGTGGTCAGGTTTCTGGCAAGTTCAGATATTTAAGACACAAGGAGAACAAGTGAGTAGATCCTTTGAGCAGCTCAGTGACCTTAAAGCCCACACACTTGATTGTACAAAAGCTCAAAAATAACATAAAATTTTGTTATTGTAGAAAACCATCTGGTAGTAGTGGTGTTTACTGATCTTGAGCTCTAGGGCTTTTCAGTGGACAGAGCTAGGAAATATAGTTTTTGAAGATTAAAATATATCATAAGCCCATACTAATACTTTAAATTCAGATGCAGGAGTACAGGATTTTTACTTAACTTTATCTGTGTCTCCTTTCTTCCTCACCAAAAACCGTGGTTCTTAATGATACCAGTATAATTGTGTATTTTCTTCAAACCTTAATACATCAATAGGCACAGAATACTAATATTAATACTACCACCAACATAAATTAGTGGATACAGTTTAAGATTTGGGGGGGGACACTTTTCCTCTTAGGATATATACTGATAGGGATCTACAATCAAATTAACAAGGTTTAAAAATGATTTGAAATAATTCCTTCCTGTGAGGATATGCCACCAACTCAACAACACATTTTGCTTTTGATTTTTAGGAGTTGCTTTATAAAGTTTAATTTAATGTACAATTATGTAACTATAATTATGTAAAATATTTATATGGTTCCAAAGTAAAATCTATCAAACATGGTATATTCTGAGAAATCTAACTTCTATCCATGTCTCCACAATATACCAGAGTATATTGTCAAAATGGATTTTTGTCAACATAGGTAAGAAATGATATTTCAGTGTACTTCAATTTGCATTTCTTTTTTTCTTTTTTTTACCTTTTAGATTTTTATTAGTAGTTCTCTCTGAAGAATCAAAAGAGTTGGCAAATTACTTTAGATTCACCAAGACTGTATATCCTTAGTATTTAGATCTTTAATGATGTACAACATAATACAAAACAAACCAAAGAGACTGATTTCTATGACTAGGTGTTATTCATTGTGTCATCCTAGGGCAAGGGCCTGGAGGGAGAGGCTGTTCTCCAGGGAGAACTGAGGGGGAGTGAGTGCTGGGTGACTAAATCACAGCCTCTTTCTTCCCCACTTGATGTGCTGGGAAGGGGCCAATGATTTCTTAAACTGACAACTGTTTTCTAGAGCAGGGGGCTCTAAAATCTGGGGTAGCAGAAGACTGTGGTCCAAACCAGGCCAAAAGAAACAGGCTGGGGCAGGGAAGTATGGTAACTGCCTGGCAGAAAAGTCAAACTCAGGGCCCCAAGGGGAAAAGGGCATTCTTTGCAGCTCAGAGACACTGCAGAACCAGTGTAACACTAAGTGACATCGTTAAAAGGGGAAAAAAACAAAACCCTGGAAGAAACTTTCAATTGCACTCAACTTGGATTAGAGGTCAGTCCACCCTTGCAGAGAAGGGAAACATCTAGCCCCAAAGTAGCACTGAGTCTGGCCCTCCCACCTCCTTCTCCCCAATTCCTTTTGGCAGATGGGCCAGGTTTCAGCTGAGGCCATACAGACCCCAGAAAGACCAGAGAAGTCTCTCTGGATGGCCAAGGTGGGAAGGACACTTCTCAGAATACAAACACTTTTACTATGGAAGGAGCCAGGACAGTTCTGGGGGCATTTGCATGCCCAAATCTTCCCCACTTTCTCCCCAGCTCAGGACCTAGGCTCATAGAGACTTGGCAAGCACAGTCTCTACACCTGACCTTCCACCCCCAAAAGAAAATCCAGAAGTGTGCCCCTTCTTCCCCACAGGTGGTCTCCTCAGGGCCTTCGGCAACGGGGGCTCCGTGGCAGGGCCTAGGCAGGGCCTGGTCTCAGCTGGCTCCCGCCCGAGCCATGAGGTCTTCCAAAGCATTGTCCTGGTTATTGTTGTATAATAGCAGAACTTCCTTAATATCTTTCAGTTCAAAGCCCATTTCCTTAAATTTGCTCATTAACTGAAGGAACTCCATCATCTTTTCCTCTAACACTGCTGCATTTCCAGAGCCTCTTCCACTTAAAGAGGGT
This sequence comes from Grampus griseus, assembly GCF_964374135.1. NCBI lineage: Eukaryota > Metazoa > Chordata > Mammalia > Artiodactyla > Delphinidae > Grampus > Grampus griseus. The sequence goes on along the minus strand of NC_139018.1, from coordinate 28,480,188 downwards.
CAAAGCCCTTCTCACAGAGCTGTCCATGTGCAAAGAGATAGTCGAGAATCTGCTCAATATTCTCTCCTTTCTTCTTCATGGCTTTCAAGACATACTCATATGAATAGCCCATGTCGATCACCGTCTCCACACATTGCCGCTCACAGCGTCTGCAGTTCAGAATAAGCCTGGGGACAGCTGGGAGTGTTGGGCACTTGTGACATTGAGGAATTAGGAGGTGTGACCGTGGGACACGTATTTGGAGGTGACGATTCTTCTGTGCACACAGACAAGACAGAGAGGGAAGGCATCTGGGAATGGTTCAGGGTTGGCGCCTCTGTGCCACTGTCCAATTTCAAAGCTGAAAGCCCAAGCGTATGATGCCCATTGAGCTCACTGGCACTGCTTTGGGTGGAAGGCTTTAGGGAATTCTGGAACGTGCCACTGCAGAGGCAGGATGTGCTGTGGAAAGTGCTTGCCATCTTGGCTGTCTTCTGACTGCTGTCATCAGAGTCAAGTTTGGGGAGGGACAGGGACTTGATATTGCTTACTGCAGGGATGGGGGGAGGGACACTTTGGAAGACAGCGACATCTTTTCACAGTTGCCCAACTGTGGTAAGGTTATAAAGCCACTGGGTTTGTGAAGAGGCTTGAAATCTAGGGTTGCCTGCTCCAGGGATGCCAGGACCTCCTCATCCTGTAACACAGACCCAGAGCCACCTCTAGGCAAGTCACTGTCCAATAACTGGGCCATAATGGGTCCACTGGTTCCTACCAGAATGTTTCTCAGCTCTTCCTTCTCATCAATAGTTTTTAACTCCAGATTATCAAACGGGTCTTCTTCACACTCAAAGTCAGCAGGATTGAAACCTGCCTTTGTGTGGGGTGGGCTGAGAACTTTCTGTCTTGTGGCACTGCTGCTGACCCGAGTCGGGGTGAGGATGCTGTTGTGCTGTAAGCTGGCAAGGATGGGATTGATAGGAGGTGGCATTGTGGCTGTACCGTGAGTCTTGGAGAAGCTCATTTTGCTGTCACCCTCTGGGCCACTCTTAGAATTCACTTTAGCTTCTGCTTCCTCAGCCTCGTGCTCTGCTTCCCACTGGGTTCCTTGGATTTTCTTAATGTCTTCAGCCCACTCAATGGTTTTCTTTTCCAAAGAGAAGCCATTCTGTACTTCTCTGACAACCTGCAAACAGTCAGGCAAGGAGAAGCCAATAGGTAGACCAACTTTAGCTGGTGTTTTGAATTTGTCTCCTATCTTAAATGGGACATCATCAAGGTCACTGAAAGTCCCATGAAAATCTGCACCCAACTTCTTAGAAGCCATTTAGAACCTGAACGCTGCCGCCGCTGTCCCAGAAGCTGAAAGGTGCTGCCACCGACCGGCCTCCCAGGCTCAGTCCCCGCTGCTCCTGACGGCCCCTAGGGAGAGCGAACACCACCACCTTCAACTCTGCCCTACCCAGGCCAGGCCGTCACCGTAGCCACCGCCAGGGCCACAGCTGCCATGTTGAAGCCCCACTTCCCTCCTCCTTCCTGCATTTCTCTTATTATGAGCTAGGTTGAGCATTTTTTCATGTGGTTGAGAGTCATTTGTATTTCTTTTGATAGCCCTTGTTCATGTTTTAATTGTGTTATTGGGCCTTTTTCTCCTCTATTTCCCTCTTTTTTTTTTTCCTTACCCTCTCCTTCTCTTCCCTTTCTCCTCCTCTCTTTTTTCTCCTTCTGTCTCCCCCTTTCCTTCCTCCTTTTCCACCTTCTTCCTTGTTTATTTATAAGAGATATTGGCCCTCCCTTTGTCTCTTAGCTTACTAACTTTAATTTAGGATCAGGGATGTTATTTATTTTTCTTACAGGTTAAAGATTTGTTCAGTCTTCTCATAGCTCTTTTATTTTTTAAAATAAATTTATTTATTTGTTTTTTATTTTTGGCTGTGTTGGATCTTCGTTGCTGCACACAGGCTTTCTCTAGTTGCGGTGAGTGGGGGCTACTCTTCATTGCAGTGCTTGGGCTTCTCATTGCGGTGGTTTCTCTTGTTGCGGAGCACAGGCTCTAGGTACATGGGCTTCAGTAGTTGCAGCACGTGGGCTCAGTATTTGTGGCTCTCCCATGCTCTAAAGCACAGGCTCAGTAGTTGTGGCACACGGGCTTAGTTGTTCCGCGGCATGTGGGATCTTCCCGGACCAGGGCTCGAACTTGTGTCCCCTGCATTGGCAGGCAGATTCTTAACCACTGCACCACCAGGGAAGTCCCTCATACCCCCTTTTAAATAAATATCTACATCTTCTATACAAGATCAGCTCACTTTAGAATTTTTTACTTATTCAAGGCACTTGGTCTCTTTTAATAAAAATTAAAACTTTATGCAAAAGCAAAAATAAAAAGGGAACAATTTCTTCAAAGATAGACAAATGGCTTAAGGCTTCATATGGAACAGGACTCTGTGTGACCTCTGTTCTTTTTCCTAACTCATTTACCTTTTTTTTTTTTTTTTGCCTACAGGAACAAAAATATACTGTGCAAATAAGTGAGCTGGAGGGACAGTTCCGTCAAAAAGCCAGAGAAATTGGCATGATTCAGACAGAGCTCAAAACAATAAAACAATTCCAGAAGAGAAAAATCCAAGTAGAGAAAGAATTAGATGATGTAAGTTTCTTTCTTTCTTCCTTTTTTTTTTTTTTTAAAGGAGATTAGAATTAGCTACTTATGTCTGAAAAGGCCTAGAAATTTACTCCTATGAGATAGTAAAGGAATCCCTTTGACATTTTAGAGATTATATGGGAGAAACAGGGAAGATATATCAGTGTAGGACTGGACGCAAAAAGTCTTGATGGTTAGACTTTTCTTTTTCTCAGCTTTGATTTCTTTGTGAATTCACCAGATCTTAGCGAATACACCCACTCACATTTATCAGCAGTTAAACCTTTGGAACTACAGATCCAGAAAAACATTAGGAGCAAAGTAGCGAAGTCCTAAAGGACAATATGTCTAGACTGATGAATGATAATTTTAGAAAAATTTAAGGCACTCTGGGTAGGGCTGGATGTGGTGAGGAAAACTGAGTACTTTCAGAAAGTTTCTCTGACCTTGCATGCTCTTTCCATTCCCTCAGTTCAGAAAATAGTTCTCTTGCATTAACGGCAATGCAATAAATGGCACAGATGAGGGCTGGGCACAAGGAGCTGAAATCAGCTTTGTGGTTTTGGGCAAATTACTTACCCTCTCTATACCTAGGTTTCCTCATCTGTAAAATGGGGGTGATAAGAGTTATTGGCTCATAGGGTTGTTGTAAGGCTTAAATGAGTTCATATATGTAAAGTGCTTAAAATAGTGTATGTCACATAGTGAGAATTAACAGTGGTGTGTAGCTCTCTGCAAAAAAAGGTCCTCATTTGTAGCATTTGCTGATTTCCTTGGTGTAAATACTTATGTTGTGGCCAATTTCAAGCTACCAATGCTTTTACAATGTGCTAGCAAAATTCCTGGTATGAGCCAGCTCTAACACGCAACTGCTGCTATTATTAGTAATAGTAACAGAAGTAGTATTGCCACCTGAGATAGCCATACACCATGTGGTATAGGGGCTAAATGTTGGTGCTTTGAAGTCATACTGCTAGAGTGTAAATACTGTCTTCACTACTTGGGTATCTTGTTAAGTTTCCTCATCTGTAACATGGGGGTGAGAACAATAGTACCAATTTCAAAGGGTCATTGTGAAGACTAAATGAAATACAGGTTTCCCTCGCTATCTGAAAGTAGTTCCTATGAAACCTTTCCTAAGCTGAAGAAGCAGTTACCATAGGACACACCTTGCTAACAGAAGCACAAAATCAAGATAAAGCACAGATGCTCACAGACGTAGTTCAAAGCTATGGCAGCTTGACGCTGCGTATAGTTCCCAGGGAAGGAGTTTAGTGGTGCCACTCCCCTCGTTGCTAAGGGTGTGCTTTGCCTCAGTAACACCGCTCGCTGCTGAACACTATTTTTTTGCTTTTCGCCTTTTTTTCATAAAAGTGAAAATCCTCTCTGGATTACTTTTGGTTAGCGAAAACAGGTACTAATGTAGATTTTTTTGTAAAAGCAGAGTGGTGTAAAGCGAACTTTCAGAAAAGCGGGGAATACGTGTAATCTGTTTTACTGTAAATGCTTAGTACTGTATGATAAAGATTACCTGCTGTTGCTGATCCTGCTATTCTTATTACTGCACATTAGACTCCTAAGAAATTGTCAGTCTTATAACCGGTAGTTTGTACCCTTTGACCAATATCTCCCCATTTCCCCCTCCCCCAGCCCAGGTAACCACCACTCTGAGTTCAACTTTTTTTTTTTGGCGGGTCCCTAGGGCTTGTGGGATCTTAGTTCCCCGACCAGGGTTTGAACCTGGGCCCTAGGCAATGAGATCTCTGAGTCCTAACCACCGGACCGCCAGGAAATTCCAAATGTGGACGTATTTTAAGTTCACCACACCACCGCAGTACAAAGTACACACTACTGCAGGAATAATCTTAAAATATCACAGTTCTGATGATGTTCTGGTCACTTCCCTCAAGAATCTTCCTTAGTAATAGACTCACAGACTTAGAGAACGAACTCATGGTTACTGGGGGGAAGGGTGGAGGGAAGGGATAGTTAGGGAGTTTGGGATTGACGTGTACACACTGCTATATTTAAAGTAAAAATAGCAACAAGGGGGGAAAAAAGAATCTTCTTTAGTAAAGAAGATTATAAACAATCTTCTCTATTGTAAACAGAATATTGTCCAGACACAGCGTGAAAATCAAGACCCTACACCTACTTTGGAACATACTATTTCCTTTTCCTACACTTTCCCATACACACCACCTTTAATCCACCCAACCCGGATATTCCCTGAAGTCTTTTCTGCCTTTCTTTGTTTACGCTGTTTCTTCTATTTGGAATATACTCCTGATAGAGCTCTGTCCATTAAAATTTTACCTATTCTTCAGAGGCTCAGCTCAAATGCGTATTCTCCATAAGGACTTCCTCAGTGTACTATTTAAAAGTAATAATTTTCTTCTTGCCATTTGTGACAATTTGGACAAAACTTGAGGGCGTTATGCTAAGTGAAATAAGTCAGAGAAAGACAAATACTGTGCAATACAATTTATATGTGGAATCTAAAAAAAGCTGAGGGACTTCTCTTGTGGTGCAGTGGTTAAGAATTCCGCCTGCCAGTGCAGGGGACACAGGTTCAAGCCCTGGTCCAGGAAGATCCCACATGCCGCGGAGCAACTAAGCCCGTGTGCCACAACTACTGAGCCTGCACACTAGAGCCCACAAGCCGCAACTGTTGAGCCCTCATGCCACAACTACTGAAGTCTGCACGCCTAGAGCCTGTGCTCTGCAACAAGAGAAGCCACCTCAATGAGAAGCCCGCACACCACAACAATGCGTAGCCCGCGCGCGCCACAACTAGAGAAAGCCCGCGCACAGCAAAGCAACGAAGACCCAACACAGCCAAAAATAAATAAAATAAAATAAATAAATTTATTAAAATAAATAAATAATTTAAAAAGCTGAACTTTGGGAATTCCCTGGTGGTCCGTGGTTAGGACTTGTTACTTTCACGGCGGTGGCGCAGCTTCAATCCCTGGTCTGTGGATCCCACAAGCAGTGTGGTGCAGCCAAAAAAAACCACGCTGAACTCAGAGTGGTTACTTGGGCTGGCGGGGGGAGGAATGGGGAGATGTTGGTCAAACGGTAAAAACTGCCAGTTATAAGACTGACAAGTTCTTAGGAAACTAATGTACAGTATGGTGATTATAACTAATAATACTGTATGACATACTTGAAAGTTGCTAAGAGAGTAGATCTTAAATGTTCTTGCTACAGAAAAAGAAATGGTAGTTTTTGTGACACGATGGAGGTGTTAGCTAATGCTATGGTAGTAATCATTTTGCAATATAGTATATCAAAGTAACACATTGTACACCTTACATTTACACAATGTTATAGATTAATTATATTTCAATTAAGCTAGAAAAAAGAGAAAAAAATTTTTAAAAGATGATTAGCAAAAAGGTAATTTTTTGTATGTTTCCATAGCATTTTGTATTTCTTTTATACCACTTAGCCCATTCTATCTTGATATTATATTTATTATTTGTCTTATCTCCCCTGCTAGATTGTAAATTTTTTGAGGCATGAACAGTACTGTGCTTTGTATTCACTGAAGGACAGGATACACAGTAATGCTCAATAAATCTATGTTAAATGCTGAGTGGGTCTTTTATTAAATGTAATTTAAGGAATATCAAGTTTTCCACTAAATGGGAAGAATCCTTCCACAAAGTGTATGTATATCAAATCATCATGATGTACACTTGAACTATCATACATTTTATTTATCTACAATTCCTCAATAAAGCTGAAAAGTTTCTAGAAAGAATATCTAGTTTTGTTTTATATGAAAATGCTGCAGAATGAATCAAGTTAAGTTCACTAACTTTTCAGGAACTTTAAAATAGCCATCCTAGCTGTAGGTATACATTCTGAATCAAAGTGAATTAGGAACTAGTTGTTAAGGAAACACTCCCATTTACCATTGCAACAAAAAGAATAAAATACCTAGGGATAAGCCTACCCAAGTAGTCAAAAGACCTGTATGCAGAAAACTATAAGACACTGATGAAAGAAATTAAAGATGATACCAACAGATGGAGAGATATACCATGTTCTTGGATTGGAAGAATCAACATTGAGAAAATGACTATACTACCCAAAGCAATCTACAGATTCAATGCAATACCTATCAAACTACCAATGGCCTTTTTCACAGAACTAGAACAAAAAATTTCACAATTTGTATGGAAACACAAAAGACCCCAAATAGCCAAAGCAATCTTGAGAAAGAAAAATGGAGCTGGAGGAATCAGGCTCCCTGACTTCAGCGTATACTACAAAGCTACAGTAATCAAGACAGTATGGTACTGGCACAAAAACAGAAATATAGATCAATGGAACAGGATAGAAAACCCAGAGATAACCCACACACATATGGTCACCTTATCTTTGATAAAGGAAGCAAGAATATACGATGGAGAAAAGGCAGCCTCTTCAATAAGTGGTGCTGGGAAAACTGGACAGCTACATGTAAAAGAATGAAATTAGAACACTTCCTAACACCATACACAAAAATAAACTCAAAATGTATTAAAGACCTAAATGTAAGGCCAGACACTATAAAACTCTTAGAGGAAAACATAGGCAGAACACTCTATGTGTTCTGCAACCAAGATCACAGCAAGATCCTTTTTGACCCACCTCCTAGAGTCATGAAAATAAAAACAAAAATAAACAAATGGTACCTAATGAAACTTAAAAGCTTTTGCACAGCAAAGGAGACCATAAACAAGATGAAAAGACAAGCTTCAGAATGGGAGAAAATATGTGCAAACGAAGCAACTGACAAAGGATTAATCTCCAAAATATACAAGCAACTCATGCAGCTCAATATCAAAAAAACAAACAACCCAATCCAAAAAAGGACAGAAGACCTAAATAGACATTTCTCCAAGGAAGATATACAGATTGCCAACAAACACATGAAAGGATGTTCAACATCACTAATCATTAGAGAAATGCAAATCAAAACTACAATGAGGTATCACCTCACACCAGTCAGAATGGCCATCATCAAAAAATCTACAAACAATAAATGCTGGAGAGGGTGTGGAGAAAAGGGAACCCTCTTGCACTGTTGGTGGGAATGTAAATTGATACAGCCACTATGGAGAACAGTATGGAGGTTCCTTAAAAAACTAAAAATAGAACTACCATACGACCCAGCAATCCCACTACTGGGCATATACCCTGAGAAAACCATAATTCAAAAAGAGTCATGTACCAAAATGTTCATTGCAGCTCTATTTACAATAGCCAGGACATGGAAGCAACCTAAGTGTCCATCAACAGATGAGTGTATAAAGAAGATGTGGCAACATATATACAATGGAATATTACTCAGCCATAAAAAGAAACGAAATTGAGTTATTTGTAGAGAGGTGGATGGACCTAGAGTCTGTCATGCAGAGTGAAGTAAGTCAGAAAGAGAAAAACAAATACTGTATGCTAACACATATATATGGAATCTAAAAAAAAAAAAAAAAAGGTTCTGATGAACCTAGGGGCAGGACAGGAATAAAGATGCAGACACAGAGGATGGACTTGAGGACACGGGGAGGGGGAAGGGTAAGCTGGGACGAAGTGAGAGAGTAACACTGATATATATACACTACCAAATGTAAAACAGATACCTAGTGGGAAGCAGCTGCATAACCCAGAGAGATCATCTCGGTGCTTTGTGAACACCTAGAGGGGTGGGATAGGGAGGGTGGGAGGGAGGCTCAAGAGGAAGGGGTTATGAGGATATGGGGATATATGTATACATATAGCTGATTCACTTTGTGATACAGCAGAAACTAACACAACATTGTAAAGCAATTGTATGTCAATAAAGATGTTAAAAGAAAAAAAACTAGTGCATATTCTTTTGGGCCTTGGTGTGATTTTTTTTAAAGAACCATGTTGCCACCTAGTGGAGAAATAAATTTCAGCCCTTTGAAAGAGGGGTGGTGGGCAGGAATAAGGAAAACTTAAAATACAAAGGCAAAAGATACTGGCTAATGGGAAAAAATAAGATGGTTATGTGGAATCCCAAATATGGAAGAATTAAGGCAGGTGTGGGGCCCATGAATTTAATAAAAGGGAGGAAAATTAATTATACTGTGCTATAGGATTCATTATACAAATTTAAAAGAGGCCAATTAAGTTTAGCTTATCAAAAGGTATTCAAAGCATAAATTTAAAGAAAAAATTATTTTCATTACCTGATTAACAAAAGGAGCATACATTGGTAGGTTGCAATTAATATTTTTTAAATAATTTGTTTTAGTCTTTCTTCTTTTGACAAAGTGATAATACCCATTTCAGCAAATTTAGCTGATAAGAGAAAATGAAAAACCCTCCCCTCACAACTATATTACTTAAAGATAACCACTGTTAATATTTTGGTATATTGTCTTTAGTTTTTCCACCTCTGCTATGTATAAATATATTTTAAAGTATCTACAATATATGCTATTTTTACAAAAATGAGGTTATGGTGTACAAATTGTTTGTTAACCTGATTTTTTCACTTTACATATTGTGAACATTTTTCAATGCCATTATGTATTTTTCTATAAAACCTTTTGACTACATGCATGGAATTTCATTGGGTAGATATATCATGATTTACTAATCGGTCCCTTGTTGTTGGACATTTGGACTTTCCTCTAATTTTTCACTATTATAAACTGAGGAACATCTAAGTACCAAAGTATTTTTCTATATTTTTAATTAGTTTTTAGGATAACTTCCTAGAAGTTATAGTGAAATTTATAGGTTAAATTAGAACGTGAACTTTTAAGGTTTTTCATATGCATTGCCTAATTATCTTTCAAAAGATTTATTTATTAATTTATAGATTTTTGGGGACCCCAATGGCAATTGAAAGGTCCACCCCCCCATCCCACTGGCATGGTAGACATTTCCACAAATTTATATATTGACATTAATTTTGAAAGTCTTTGACAATATGAGGCCATTTTTTTAAATTGTCTAAAAATACAGGAAGAAAGAAGAACATCTGAAATCATATGATATGGATCAAATGGAGATTTAATACTGTTAGGACAGAGATCACAGGAAGGAAAATTGTGAAGTATAAGGGAGGACAATATTAGACATAAAATAACTAACCTCTGTATTAAATGGTTACTATTCTAAGTATTTTGTGTGTATTATTTGTTATTTAATCTTTGTCACACCTCTATGAGAATAGCTACTATTATTATCCTCTTTTTACCCTGGAGATTTGAGACTTAGAGAAGATAAGTGATTTGCCCAAACAGCTGGTAAGTCAGAGAGGTAACAGTTGAACTCTGGTCTGTGTGATGGAAAGCTCTTCTCTACTGCCTTTTTTTGTGGCATGAATATTAGATTGAGTGTGCCGATTTCAATCTGATTGGTTCTTGCCAGTATATATAGCCTTCAGGATCATAGCTTTAAGTTAGCTCAATTCTCTTTGCCTGGAAGAATTTTATGTCCTTTTTATTCTATGTAGTTTTAGAGGATAGAAGGATCTGTCTATGGGAATCACAGGGAGATACTTTTTAGATTGATACTAGGAAGAATTTTCTAAAAATGGGAACTCTTAAAAGGGCAGCCTAGTGAATTAATAGGATTTGATTAGTGATACTTCTGTCTCTAGATATTTTTCTCATAGAAGAGATTCCTATATTAAGTGGGAGATTTGTATAGTCTGACTCCTAAGATTCCTGGTAATTCTAAAATATTATGATTCTGTAAGTCCACATGTTTAAAATGAAGATATTTGGGGGGGGAAATGAATATGATAATAACTTATCTGAATGTTCTGAAAACTGTTATTCATGAAAAGCTTTTTAGAAACTCAATACTGATCTTGTAAATCTATAGACGATTATGAGAAGTATGGTACTCAGAGGGAGGGCATGGAGTTCTTCTGTGTGTTCAGGATTAAGAGGTAATGTATAACAGAAAATATTTCCTGACTGAGAATTTTCCAGGAATATGCCCCAATCCACCCCATTTCCTACTGACCATTCTGTTTTTCGTTATTTTAATTTTAGCTGAAGGAGAACTTAAGGAACATAGAGCAGAAACATCAGGAGACTCTTAGGAGATTGGAAGGCAGGTTTTTGGAAGAAAAGGTACAGCATATTTGCATTAATAAATAAATATATTGTGTACTAGAACGACGTAAGTATATTTATATGTATTCTGAGACATCAAGTTTTCATTTGGTATCTTATTAGAAGATTATCTTTTCCCCCCCTCTTAGTTAGAGATTCTTGAAATCCTCAAGAGAGATTGTCATCTGACCAAGGCTTCAGGACACATCCCCCACCCCAGCTTGTTGTCTCCTGGTGGAACTAAAGCTCCATGTACCACTTTTTATAGGGGAGATGGGATTAGAGAGGTTGCTCTGATACACGTGAGGGTCTTCCCTTAGTCAAGCCAAATAAGGATATTAGTAAAAGGGGCTCAGGACTTCCCTGGTGGCACAGTGGTGTAGAATCCGCCTGCCAGTGCAGGGGACACGGGTTCGAGCCCTGGTCCGGGAAGATCCCACATGCCATGGAGCAACTAAGCCTGTGCGCCACAACTACTGAGCCTGCGCTCTAAAGCCCGTGAGCCACAACTACTGAAGCCTGTGCGCCTAGAGCCCGTGCTCCGCAACAAGAGAAGCCACCGCAGTAAGAAGCCTGCACACTGCAACAAAGAGTAGCCCCTGTGTGCGCAGCAACGAAGACCCAAAGCAGCCATAAATAAATAAATAAATAAATAAAAAGGGGGCTCAAAAATGTTCCTTAGCACATCACAGACTTCCACATTTCTCTGTGCTTCTAAAGTTAATTCTCAGAGTCCCCCTGGTTTTTCTTTAATTCTTTTAATATTTTCTTTAATTTTTCATCCTTAGGAAAGGAATACATTTTTTCACAAATTGGTGGGAATGTAAGGAAGTGAGGGTGAGGCAAATAAGTACTCGTATCAGGTTTATATAAAAGGATTTGCTTTCAAAAGTGGCTCTAGGTTTCCAGTTTGTGTATTGAATAACCTGGGAGTGGGGCAGGAGCAGTATCTAGACGCTTTCCCTCTCAGGCACTTCCTGGCACTGTTAGGAATGGAAGTGCTCAGGAATGGGCTGCTCTCAGCTGCCTCTTTCCTCACTCCACCCTACACTTGATCTCTCTCCTACTTGGTGTAACATTCCACAAACAAATGTTAGAAGTGCTTGGTCAGTTTACAGATTACTTGAATGACAGTGCTTATATAAATAGGATTTTTATGTCTGGAAGTAGGTGGCTGCTGGCCTTTCCCTCATAATTGCAAGATGGTTAATGCAGCTCTGAGAGTCATCTCTCTTAGGGCGGGAAGAAGGGAGGCTCCATCTGTATCTGTCCCTTTTATCTGGAAACCGTGAAACTTTCCCCAGAAGCTCCTAGCAGATTTCTTCTTACATCTCTCTGATTGTCCAGAACCATGTTATAATGGACGCCAGGGAAAAGGGGTGTTTTGTTTCTCCAGCCACTGGTGGAAGCTGGGAAGGAAAAAGGAGGATGGGAAGGAGTGTTGGGTTGTCCAGCCACAGCAGTGTCTGCCTTACCATGTGAGGTACAGACTTCATGGTTAGATACAAACTCCTATACTGGTTTGAGCCCCAGTGCTGCTGGTCCATGGCAGTGGGCTTTCTAGTAAGCCCTGTTCATTTATCTCATACCTCAGCATGTTCCACCTGATCATATAAAGGACTTCCCTCAGGTTATTAGTATTTTGTTGTGTTTTCCCATTTAATCCTTTCTGTTCCTTGAACCACCTGCATATTTTTGTACTTGCTATTCTCTCTTCCTGAAATGTTCTTATTGCAGTTCTGGCTTATTCGCATTCTTCAGAGCTCAAATGTCATCCCCTCAAAGAGATAATCCCTAAACCCAATCTAAAATTACCTCCCTCAGTTACTATTTCATTACCCCATTTATTTCATTTATAGCATTTATCACAGTCTATTAATTCTCTTATTTGTTTACTTGCTGGGAGGCTGTATAGCATCAAATTGCCTGCGTTTGAATCCCTGCTCTGCCATTTACTAGCTGTATGATTTTGGACAAGTCACTAACCTTTCTCTCAGTTTCTTCAATCCTTGTCTTTGGGGACAATAATAGTATCTAATTCATAGGTATCTAATTACATTGTTGTGAGAAGTAAATAATACATGTGTAGAACCATGCCTGGCACATAGTAAATGCTCAATGCATTTTAATTATTATTATTGTTTGGATCTCATCCTAGAATATAAGCTCCATGAGAACAGGAGCCTTATCTGTTATGTTCACCACAGCATCTCTAGTATCTAAAAAATCTGGTACACTATTAGTACTCAATAGGAATTTGTTAAATGAATGAATAAATGATTCTCATCACATTGTATTTAACAGAAATTTCTCCCAGCTCTGCTTTCCAGGTCTGATGTGGAATTTTTTTCTATTTATATGTCATTTTGCTTTTTTAATGGTGAAATTGGGAAGTACCCTAAAGTCCCTGTGTTCACACTATCCTCTTTGCTGGCTCCTCCATTGATACTTGGAGCACTTCACATCAGGTCATGTGGACAGGAGTATTTTATTTGACATTATAAAATAAATACTTAACTTTTTCTGTGTAAAATTTGTTGTTAGAAATATAACTGTATTAAAACAGCCTATTTTCTTTTTTAGTACCGACTAGAAAAAGAGGCTGAGAAGAAGATAATAATGCTGGCAGACAGAGCCCACCATGAAGCTGTTGTGTAGGAGATCGCTGCCTCTTTTTTCTTTCTAATAGCCTCTCTTACCTCTTTGCTAGTCTTTTTTGTTCTTATCATGTTTTCTACCCCCTTCTCTCTTGGTCTGCTTTCTTCAAATTTTCTGGTTTACTTTCCTTCGCTGTTTCTTTCTCTCTGTGTACCCACCCCTTTTCCATCCACCCTTTTTGTAGCAGCATAGTGTGGAGAAAAGAATCTGGGCTTCGAAGTTACACTTTGGTTCTCAACATGTATACTAACTGACTGTAAGAAGATTTCTTAACTTTTTTGAAATTAAATTTCTCCATCTAAAAATGGTGTTAATAATGGCAACTGTGCACAGTTTTCATGAGGTATATTAGTGAAAGTAACACTAAACTGCACTGTGTTAATAAACTAAGTCTCAATGGTTTATTTCTAATCTAATGTGGGTCTGACAGCTCTACTCCAGGGGTGATTCAGGAACCTGGGCTGCTTCCATCTTGTTCTTCATGTCCAGTCACATGTACAAAGAGAGAGCATGGGAAACTCATACCTGCCCTTAATTGCCTTGGACTGGAAGTAACACGTCCCTTTTTACTTTCCTGTTGGTGAGAACTTAGTTCTCAAGATCCCCACCTAACTATTGAGTACCCACCATAAGCTAAATAAGTGCTGGTCATTATTATTTTTTTAAATTATTGATTTTAATTTTTTTTTTGGTTGCCCCGTGCAGCTTGCGGGATCTTAGTTCCCTGAACAGGGATTGAACCCGGGTGGGCCACATCAGTGAAATTGCCGAGTCCTAACCACTGGACCACCAGGGAATTCCGGATGATCATTATTATTAATGTTAGGGGATTTAGCAGTCATTGTTCTAGTTTGGTAATATTTAAAACTTAGGTCTGTGTTTTGGGATCTTATATCTATCTATTTCAGGCAATTGAACAATGCTGGAAGAGCTGTTTTTAAAGAGAATATTTATCTCCAGAAAGCTCTCGCATACCACCTGAAGGAAGCTGATGCTCTACAAAAAAACTCTCAGAAGTTGCAAGAGACTCAGACTTCCCTTTTACAGCAAAAGGTTCATTTCGATTTTGTTTCCTTTTTTTGTAAAGATTGGGTTGGTGAATACTAAGACTTGAGTATAGTAGTGATACATAAGGGCAATAGGACAATTTTTCTTCTGTCTGGATGGTGTATTTTTCTTATCTGAAAAGTTAATTACTGAATGACTTATAAGAAACTTTAGACTTGGCTTTATAAAGAATACATCCGAAACATAAATATAACCCCTGTCCTCTACTACCTTAGTATTCATTTTACTTTGCTTAGAGTTGGTCTCTGAATCACTTAGGAACTGTGACAACTGTGACAACAATGGTTTCCCCATGTAAGGTGTATTCTCTCCCTAAAGGAAGTCTGGAGGTAAGCAATCCAGAGCTGGAATGGTAGTGCTACAAATTCGGCAGACACTCGGGCTCCTCAACTTTGTTCTGCAACACATGGCTTATCTCCTCAGAGTCACCTCATGGCCCCCAGCAGCTGCTGGAGCTCTAACAACAGGGCGGAAGAAGGACAAGAAGGAAAACAGCATGCCCCTCCCTTTAGAGCTCTTCCTGGAAGTCCTATACAAATTTCTACTCGCAGCTCTTCCATCAGAGCTTAGTCATGTGGCTTTGCTGAACACAAGGGAAACTGGGAATTTTCAGCTGGGCTTACTACCTTTCTGAATAAAATTGGGGTTTTATTACGAAGGAAGAAATGGAAAATGGACACTAGGATAGGCAACTAGCAGACTGCCACAGTTTGCAGTATATAGTTGTTAAATTACTGTTTTACTGTACAGTCTTACTGATTTTGGAATATTTTTTTGATAATATAAAATATTGAACTTTTCATAATTTTAGAGGAAGGAGAGTTTCTTAATTAGTAAAATCTGTGGCCTTCCTGAGTCCAGACAGGGACTCTTGATGTTTCTTACTCTTTATGCACTGAATACCAAAATATCACCATTGCAACCTGGCCTCAAACTCAAATCTCATGAAGTAATGGATATTAGTGAGGAACTTTTAAGTTTTGAAATTAATTAAAAAAAAAAATCTCTCACCTCTCTCATCTTTCTGTTTTAGGAAATCAATGATCTGTTGGTTAAGGAAAAGATAATGCAGCTTACCCAGCAGAAATTACAAATCCAAACTCTTCAGAAGAAGGTAGTAAGCTTGGAGACTACCCTGAGTTGTATGACCAAAGAGTTTGAGACTGAAGTTTTAAAACTGCAGCAGCAGGCAATGGTAAAGAACCAAGCGGGTCAGATTGAAATTTTCAAGCTGCAGCATCTTCTTCAGATGAAGGACAAGGAAATGAATCGAGTAAAGAAGCTGGCCAAGAACATACTAGATGAAAGAACAGAAGTGGAAAGATTCTTTTTAGATGCTCTACACCAAGTAAAGCAACAGATCCTATTTAGCAGAAAGCGTTATAAACAGGTAGCACAAGCTGCTTTCAATTTTAAAATGAGAGAGGCATGTGCAGGAAGAACAGAATATCCCAAAATCCGAACATTTGATGGCAGAGAGCACAGCACCAACAGTGTGAATCAGGATCTTATGGAGGCCGATAAATGGTACTAATAATGCTTTAATATTTTGCCTTTGTACTGCTCTTCTTGTGCCCTTTAGAGAAATAAAAACCCTGAAAAGTTCAGTTTGGTAATATCTAAGTATTGACTAGATTACTCAGTAAGTTACTTGAGGAGAGGAACTGTCTTACTCATCTTTGTAACCCCTATGCTTAGCATACTGTGTGGGGCTTAGTAGGTATTCTTAGTAGATGTCCCCCCTTTTTTGTGTGACAGAGACTTGTTAAAGGGATTATTCGTTCCATTTTGAATATCATTGTAATATTTTTTAACATGTTCCTTTATTTTGTTTCCTATAAATTTCTTATAAAGGTTTGATTAGATTCAGGTTAAACATTTTTGATAAACATGCTTTTCACAAATATTTTGTAATGTTCCCTTTACTATTCTGAGATGAAATTCATAGGTAATATCTAATCAAACCTATAATTTAAAAAATCAATATAACAATTCTTTGCAGCAACTCTTTGTTGTACGGAACTGTCCTATGGATTGGAGGACACCCAGTAGTGCCCCCTCCATCATTGTATTAACCAAAAGTCCCCACAAGGCTTTAAAATACACTAGAGATCTACTGCCACCACGATAAAAGTAGTAGAATGATTGAGACATTTGTAGACTATATACAATTGTTGTTTCCTGTTAGCATTTTAATCTGAATACTTTCCTCCCTATAAACCATGGATTAAATTATAGTGCATTTTACAGATTATTCTGAAAAAATTGTTTTATATCTCAACACGATTAGATTCTTCAAAGGTCTTAAGAAACTTAAAACGACTCCCTACTACTATGACTTAACATCTTATTGAGAGGGCTTCCAAATGTGTTTTCTGTTTTACATTATTTTTTAATAGGCTAATATGTAGGTTCTTTTAAATTGTATAGCTGTTGGGAAGGTTGGACATGGTCAATGACTCTTCTTCAAAAATGTCCATACTATAGTTTTTTTACCTTCTTGCCACATTCAGAAGTCTGTTAATAACACTATTACTATTATTCTATTATAATAATAGTTATTATGATGACTATTACCAAGAGATTCACTTTATTTATTTATTTTTAATTTTTTTTTTTTTTTTTTTTTTTTTTTTTTTTTGCGTTACATGGGCCTCTCACTGCCGTGGCCTCTCCTGTTGCGGAGCATGGCTCCGGACGCGCAGGCTCAGCGGCCATGGCTCACGGGCATAGCCGCTCTGCGGCATGTGGGATCCTCCCGGACCGGGGCACGAACCCGCGTCCCCTGCATCGGCAGGCGGACTCCCAACCACTGCGCCACCAGGGAAGCCCCACTTTATTTTTTTATTTAATAAGTCAAGCAAGTTGAGTCCCCACCATACAGAAGGCAGTTTCTTTTACATTTTTTAAATCTATTGTATATTAAGTGGTATATAACTTTTCAGAAGAAGGTGCATAAAATGATTCTCCACATTGTTGTTGCAGAAACTGGACACTTCCC
This sequence comes from Grampus griseus, assembly GCF_964374135.1. Taxonomy (NCBI): domain Eukaryota; kingdom Metazoa; phylum Chordata; class Mammalia; order Artiodactyla; family Delphinidae; genus Grampus; species Grampus griseus. The sequence goes on along the minus strand of NC_139018.1, from coordinate 28,462,745 downwards.
TATTCTGCCTCATGAGCAACTTATCACTTTAATCCTAGTGTTCAATAGGATTTCTGCCAGGAAGGCAGAAATTGTAGTTAAAATATTACATTATCTGCCTAAGAGGCAGATTAGGGAAGGACAATTAAAGTATATGGTGATTATAAGGCAAAACCTAAACTTAAAACTAACCCCAACTGACATATATGAAAAATATTTCTTACATTTTACATCAATACTCTAGCTACATGTCAGCCAACTTTTGTAAATAGCCAAGTAGACTACGAATCCTTTGGAGAAGTTATGGTATAGATAAATACCTTCCTGGAAGGCTCAGCTGCCTCTTAAGCAGATAATGATACATACAAAGACAAAACGTACAAGAAAAAAACAGTTGTTTGATGAAATTATTTGGAGGTAAGAAATAGACTAGACAAGTTACATGTTCTTTTATATATTTACCTCTTATCACTCTATTTTCATAGCAAAATATCTAATACTAAAGACTTGCTAAAAAGGAATTTATCGATAATTTCACCAAACAACTGTCTTTTTTCTTGTACCTTGTGTCTTTGTATTATCTGGATACATGATACTGCATTACAACTTTCTTTTTTGCTTATTTGCTTAATGTTTGAGCACAGATTTTGTTCATGTTGTTATAGTTTTTCTTATTTTCAGTTTAATGACTACATAACACTTCAAATTGGCTACCATGTTAATGTGCTTTTCAAATTTATGATTTTGTAATGGACATGGTTTGCCTTGTAGTCATTCCATTTGGAAACCTCATAATATTCAGTTATGATTTAGAAATTTTCTCATGTTTACATATTTTATATTTTTTAAAAAGAAGAGATGCTTACTTTGACCATTTATTTTTCATTTTTTTCTTTGAAATTCTTTAGGACAGATATTCAAGGAAATATGGACATTGGAGATTTGACCTGGGAGCAGAAAGAGAAAGTCTTGAGGTTGCTCTTTGCAAAAATGAATGGCTTTGTTCCTAGGTAACTCCCTATTTCAGTAGTGAAATACCAATTTGCTATCAAACCTAGAGGCCATATAGGAAAAGTGAACATATTCTTACTTAGAATTAAGGGAATGGGAAAGGACCAGAAAATATCAATATAAAAGGGTCATACTGCTTAGCTACTGCAACTCCCAGAGATAAAGAATGGGAGATGTGTAAGTGAGCACAAAAATGAAAGAGTTATTAGAGTTAAAGGGGAAAGAAAATCGATCAATCTTAGGTGTTTAAGGTAATGCTTCCTGAGAAGGTATAACATTGTTCAGCTGAATGAGTGGTAACTAAAGAGAAGCATAACAATTGTTAAGATTTTATTGGTCTGCAAAGATAAGTAAATTATTTTAAAGCTGATTATTAATCAAGGGGATCTCTAATACCAAGAAAAAGACCTGGAAAGGAAAACAGAAATCCACAGGTACTCCAAATAATTATTTTTAATGATTAGTTTCACTCTCTTCATTATGTTTTATCAGTGACTATAACCCTGGTTATAGTCACTTTATAGTAACTATAAAGTGCCTAAAATAAATCAACCACTTACTGATTGCTTGTTAAATGCTTGGCACCATTGTATTGTGGGGATTCAAAAGAATCAAGGGACGTTGCCTTTGATCTCAAAGAGCTTACTATTTGGTTGCCCAAACAAAACCAAGCATAACAAGGAAAAAAATTAGGTGGCACAATAAAGTAAAGATGGAATTCAGACAATGCGTCAGTGGGCTAGAGTAGTCAGGGAAGATTGAAAGAGGGTGACCCTGTGGGGTGCCTTGTAGGATAGTGGTAGAGCAGGGAGGGCACATCAGGCAAGGGGTAGACAGCCTAAGAAAAAGCCCAGAGTTAGGAATGGGTGTAGGGTACTTAGGCAACATTGAGGAGAAACTGCCTGTCTTGAGGAAATTTGGTGATGCTAGAGAGTAATTACTAATTAGAAATAAGGTTTAACCTATAGATTGAGTTATGATGAGCCTTAAAAACCATGCAGAAAATCCTGAACTTTTGTAGATTCTAGAGTACTGTAACATAGTTTTCTTCTCTGCCTTAAAGGAATACAAAGAGCAAGAAGCCAGACTCATACTCTCTCACTGGAAGGGTTCACAGGTCATTGTTCTCAGAGCCGACCTTAACGTAACACAGTGACATGTATGACGGATTGGAGGACAGAAATAGAGTTGGGACCAACAGAAGCTGCTGCCCTGCTCTGGGCACGCAGCAGTGAGGGGTTTAGGCAGGAGTAAGGGCAGTCGGAATAAAGGGGAGAAACAGAGAAAGTAAGGAAGGAGAAACAGGACTTGGTGATAAAGGACAAAAGGAATAAAGAAAAGGAGTAAATGTTTAAGACTTTTAGCTTAAGACATGAAGGAATGGTGGTATGAAAGGCAAATGAAAAATCTGGAAAGCCAGCGTGAGGGAAATGTTTAAATTTTATTTAATCCATCCGTTAATTCATTTAACATATACATACTGAGTGCCAACTATTTACTGAAGATATAGTGTTGAGCAAATAAAGACATCATGCTTGATTTCAGGGAGTTTTTGGTCTACATGGAAGAAAAACATTGTTCAAATCATCACACAAATAAAAAATACAACTATGACATAGGTTCAAAGGAGTGGTATACAGTGGTAAGAGAGCCTAGATTAGGGGAATCTGACCTAATTGAGGAGATCAGGAAAGTCTCTGAGGAAGCAGAAGCTTGAGCTGATCTCTAAAGGTAAGTAGGAACAAAATGGGGTGGAAAAAACATTCTAGGCAGAAGAAATACAAGTAGTATTTTCAGTGCTGAACTGGAGATGTGGCAACATATTGGAGTTAAAACCACTTAAGGCATTTGCAAAGAGTGATTGGAGTACACATGAGAGTTTAGGAAGGGAGATTTGAGCATGTTTAGTGAAAATTGGTACTTGAGTTTAGGAAAGTGGATGAAGATACAGGAATAAAGGGGCTGAGACTAGAACCTTTAGGAATAACCACAATGAAAATAAACAGGAGAGGGCTTCCCTGGTGGCACAGTGGTTGAGAGTCCGCCTGCCGATGCAGGGGGCACGGGTTCGTGCCCCGGTCCGGGAAGATCCCACATGCCGCAGAGCGGCTATGCCCGTGAGCCATGGCCGCTGAGCCTGCGTGTCTGGAGCCTGTGCTCCGCAGCGGGAGAGGCCACAACAGTGAGAGGCCCGCGTACCGCAAAAAAAAAAAAAAAAAGATAAAAAATAAACAGGAGAATAAAAAAAGAGTACAACCAAAAGAGAAGAGTTTAAAGAATTATAAGCTGAATGGAAGATGGAGGATTTTGAAATGGCTTTTGCATCTCTGGTAGACTTTCAAAGAGTTTAATTGAAGAGGTAGGGGTAGAATCCAGACTGTAGGCACTGAATGTCTGTCTCATTGTGAGTTGATACTTCTGTACCCCAGGAAATACAGCCAGAGTACCAGGCCTCAAGTTCCACACTGTGTTATTTTCAACACTTGGATAAACAAAGGAATTTGAGTGAAATCTTTCACACCAAATCAGTGAACTTGAACTGGCCACAATGGGATGATGCCTAAGCCTGTTGGATGAAAAAAAGATAAGATAGGAATAGGATGATGAAATGAGAAAGCTCAAACCAGCGGGGGAGGAATTAGATGATAAAAGGTCTTCCAAGGCAAGTGGAGTAATTAGGAAGTTGGTAAGAGTTCACAGTTGGTTGTATATGATTGTGAATCCAACAATACAATAGTTTTCTTTGTGATTGAATTAACTCAAAGGAGTATAACCAATAAACTGCACTCTTTAGTGCATCAACAATCACTCTGGCTATATCTCAGGCACTAGAGGTATCTAAGGTACATTTTTTTCATGCATTATTTTTGGACTATTTAATATAGCCAGATTTTGAATGGGGTTATGCTGCTTTCATATGCACCTAATTGAGGACAAGTTTTAGGAGTGGGGTATGTCTTTATCTGCTGGCAAATCAACCTACTATACTTTTTGTAACTCTGTTAATCTCACTTTCAAATTAGAATATTGAATGAATGATGTTGATTTCCTGGTTTTGTTTTTTTTTAGATTGAAAGCAGATTTATTCAGGGTGATACACACTCAATAGACAGAATGTGAGTCATCTCAAAGGGCAAGAGGGCCTATTTTTCTGTTCTTAAACTAGAATTTCCAAAGTATAAGAAAAAATTTTCATACTGGGTCTATCTAAATTGGTTAACTTTCCTGTGTTTTGAGATTCTTTTTGTGGGAAGGGAATTTTTTGGCCTTGCTTTTGGTCAGTACTCTGGTTCAACCTTGCCCATCACCATTTATAGCTGTTTATTATTATTATTATTAATTTTTTGCCTGCATTGGGTCTTCGTTGCTGTGCGTGGGCTTTCTCTAGTTGTGGTGAGCAGAGGCTACTCTTCGTTGCAGTGTGCAGGCCTCTCATTGTGGTGGCTTCTCTTGTTGTGCAGCACAGGCTCTAGGCGCGTGGGCTTCAGTAGTTGTGGCACGTGGGCTCAGTAGCTGTGGCACACGGGCTTAGTTGCTCTGCGGCACGTGGGATCTTCCTGGACCAGGGCTCGAACCCGTGTCCCCTGCGTTGGCAGGCTGATTCTTAACCACTGTGCCACCAGGGAAGCCCTTAATAGCTATTTTATGAGTATCATCATGATTATATTCATAAATATTTCCATTTCTTAAGTTCAACATGTCTCAACTTTAAGAGAATGTAAGTTTAAATTAACTTGCCTAATATTATACTGCCTCTATGTGTGTATGAAAGCTCATTTTTGAAAATAAGAAGCCCATCCAACTGAAGCATTTCCCTTTAGCAGTTTTATATTTATTTATTTTTTAAATTTCTATTTACTTATTTATTTTTGGCTGCGTTGGGTCTTTGTTGCTGCATGCTGGCTTTCTCTAGCTATGGTGAGCGGGGGCTACTCTTTGTTGTGGTGCACGGGCTTCTCCTTGCAGTGACTTCTCTTGTTGCAGAGCACGGGCTTCAGTAGTTGTGGCATGTGAGCTCAGTAGTTGTGGCACGCGGCTCTAGAGCGCAGGCTCAGTAGTTGTGGCCATGGGCTTCACTGCTCCGCGGCATGTGGGATCTTCCCAGACCAGGGATCGAACCCGTGTCCCTTGCATTGGCAGGTGGATTCTTATCCACTCTGCCACCAGGGAAGTCCTATATTTATTTATTTATTATTATTATTATTTTTTTCCTTTAGCAGTTTTAAAGTGTAGTTGAAATACAGGGCATGTGGAGACACTGCCTCATTGTTAACTTATACCCACTACAGGAAATACGGCCAGAGTTCTAGACGTCCAGTTCCAGACTATATTGGTCCTGATGATGAAACAACAAAGGAGTTTGGGTAAGCTCTCTTGACAAAGCAATGAACATGAGCCTGATCACAATGGTGGTTGTAGACATCTTATACATACTAGAATTGAGTGAGAATAACATAACAAGTATATTATTGTTCTGAACCAAGTTCCGTGTGTGTGGTTGTTGACAAGTCTTACTTTGTCATTATTGTAGGGATGAAAGTAAGCTTCAAGATCACATCTTCATCACCCAGCAAGTGCCAATCTTAGACTCTACTGGTGAACTGGTGATACCCAATATTCAGAAAGGATCACAAGAGTCTGATATAGTAAGGAGTCTGTAATCTAACCAAACAATATACATAATTGTTCCCCTTCCTCATGCAGCTTCCTCTAAGTCACAGTTCTTTTCTCTACTAGTTGGGAGCTCTCAGGGATCACTGAAATGAGTAATAACATTAGTGTGAGATTGTGGACATTTTAATAAACAATATCCACACTAAGGAAGACATATATTTAATGCAAATGCATATTTGTGCCTCTTTTAGTGTGGAAAACCTATAAATTGCCTTTTGAAATATATAGCCCAGTTAAAATATGTACTATCCTTTATGTAAGAATAAACATAGTGACCATGTAACTGTTGGCTTTGGACAGAGGTGGGAAGTCTGGGTCACTATAAGCTAGCGGACAAAGGCATTATAAGGAAGTACGGTACCATTAAAAAAAAAAAAAAGCCAGGTTTTCTTTTTAAGAGCTTTTTACTTGTAATTTGTTGTACATAATCAATTAGTACAATGTAAAATGTGAGAAATTTCCAGTGAGGCCACATCAGAGCAAAAAGAAAATACTGAATTTTTTAGCAGCTACTAGCATGAACACAACTGTACAGATTTTTTCCATCTAAGAAATTAGAAACTTTTCTGAGTAGCAAGTACCTAGCCAAATGAGTTGATTCCAATTAGAGCAGCACAATTCTGATTAGTTAGCATTTCTTAAAAAGTAATTTTCCTTAAATGTAAGGAAAACTTAGGAGTCTCTGTGATTATATTTAATTCCACTTGGAATTTAGACAATATGACCTTTTATTCAACCCAGCCTGTAGTTGTTGGACTGGATTAAATATTACTACCAGTTGTCAGCTGTGATAAGAGATAAAACAAGAGGCATTCTATTATGAAATTATAAATTTCTATTGCCTCACCTTTAGGCAGGCAAATCCAAAAAAAAAAAAAAAAGCGCCAGGAGGGTCATAAATGTATTTTATTAACGTTCAATCACCTTAAGTGATTAAAGATTTTGACATTCTATCCAACAGGTGGTAGTAATAAGCCTAAAATCCAGAATGCACAAACATTCTAAAGGTTTTTACCATCCTTAATTCATTAAATAATCCCCATGGAATAGGTTAGCATTATCTACGTAACTAATGAGGAAGCAGAAAAATAAATGACCTATGTCATCTGGCTGAGGACCAGAGACTACTCTATCAGAAATGAGAAGCCTTCTCCTAGGTCAATGGGTGAAGACCATATCAGAAAGACAGGATTCAACTGGCATGGTAGAGCAAAAAGAATCTACTCCGTTTAGCACATAAATTTCTGTTCTGACTTAAAGTTGAGCTATAGCAAAGAAACAAAAAGCATAAAGACAGTTGAATTAATGGTAGCAGAAGAATCTGTCAAAGCATTTCTTTGACTACTTCACACATGGAAAGCTTTGAAATTTCTTAGGCCCCAGTTAATTACTTTACATTAGGGTTCTTTCATTAAAAAGTATCACAGGGCTTCCCTGGTGGCGCAGTGGTTGAGAGTCCGCCTGCCAATGCAGGGGACACGGGTTTGTACCGGTCTGGGAAGATCCCACATGCCGCGTAGCAGCTGCGCCCATGAGCCATGGCCGCTGAGCCTGTGCGTCCGGAGCCTGTGCCCCTCAACGGGAGAGGCCACAACAGTGAGGGGCCCGCATACCGCAAAAAGAAAAAAGTATCACAAATGAGAAATGCAGGCAAGAGGAAAGAACAATATAAAAATTTTGACAAGTAATATCAGGTTAGACTTACTTTAGGCAACAGTCTTGCACATACTTGGAGAACACTTGAGTCTGAAGGTTTTGAGCCTCCACCCCAGGAAGTAGGAATTTGGTTTTTCCCTTCCAAACGGGAAGAACATTTTTAGGAAGAATTTTTGTCTTGGAGAATTTAACAGTGTCGCCCAAGGTTGTATCTTTAAGGGTGGTTCATTTTCTCGGACCCTTTGTTACTCAAAGTAAAGTACTAGGAGTCCTAAGAAATGTTCTGTTCTTATACTGATTATACTGATTAAGTTCAGCATTAATTTGATTTCAAAGCTGAGAACAGTGGTTAAAACTTGTTTACAGAAATGCATTTTGGAAGAGAAAAATATTGTAAAACATGTAGTGAATGTTTCTTCAGTTTCTGATTCAGCCAATGAGAAACTGCCATTAATCACTTCTCAATAAACATGAGATCCTGTTAAGCATCAAAAAAAAAAAAAAAAGAGTCTTGCTCACTTTCATGGTTTGGAATACCCCTTGATTTCTGGGCCTGATATAACTTTCGAAATAGTTTTCTAAAAAAATCCTGTTGGCATCTGAATTAATGACTGTAGCATTAATTGATTGCTAAAGCAAACCCTGAAATTTAACGCTTGGCACACACCACAAAGAGTTGATTTGTCCAATGCATACTGAGGTATCCTTGGGAAGTGGTTTTAAGGAGCAGGAACAGTGACAATGATAGAATTAGTGGTCATGAGTCACTAGGACAAAGTGGCATTCAGCAGAAAAGACAGAAGCAGTTGTCACATCTGTGGGATAAGTAGAGATGGATTATATCTTGTGTGGTGTGGGATAAATGAGAGACTCAGCAAAGCTTCACAGAGAGGCCTCACCCACTGGCATTTATGTGGGGCTGTGTTTGACGATCAACCAAAGGGTGAATTATTTTTGACCTATTTCCCCATATAAGAGATCCTCTTCCTTGGAAGATCGTCTTTACACACACTAATGTTCCCTTCCTTCAAGTCATCAGAAAAGGGGAAAATTTTTAGAAATCAGGTCTAAGCTCTTATTCCAGAGAAGCACTTCACAGTTAGAACAGTGACCTCAAAAATAAAATTATGAAGAGCAAGTGAAAATCTGGTTTCAGAATTACACTAGGAGTCTCCCTATTAACTACTTAACAGGGGATAATGGTCCTGTGAAAGATTTTAGTTACATAGTGTTCCAATCCCAGGGATCTGATCTGAGCAAAGTTGGCAGTTGGAGTTGGTCAAGAATAAAGGGCAATTACTCAGGATGGACTGAGTCCAGAACAACTCATTTCTAACGGCCCATGGTAGGCATGACTACAGCAGGTGAGGAAAGAGAAGCATCTTCTTCTTTCCACTGTGAAGTGACAGTTTTTAGCTGAGTGTAGAACTGGATGCCCTAAAGAGAACAAAGAAAGAAAAAAAAAAGAGAGAAAGAGGGAGTTATCATATATGCCTGGGGGTTTCAAGATTCCTCTTTTAATCACTTTTGAAGGAGATGCTATGAAATGCTATTCACGTTCCTACTGGAGGAATAGGTGCAACCAAAATTAAATATATTGCTCATGAGATAATTTATGTAAAACATTTAGCATATTACCTGGCACATCTAAATGGAAAAATTGAACAAGGTAAACTATTAAACTTGTATTTATATTATAAGAATAGGCTTGAGTAAAAGAGAATAGACTGCAGATCTAACACATAAAATTACTAGCAAGCTAGAAGGATACTGTTAGAAAAAAACACACCAGCTTGATTAAAATACTCTTCTAGAATTATTAGACAAAATCTGGGCAATGTTAATATAGTGAAAACAACTTTAGAGATTATTACATACTTCCAATATAAGATACAACTGAAGTTTACATTTTATTATGTAAGAATGATACTTTTATGTCTTCTTTCCATAGTGCAAAATAGCAATTTAAGTACCTAAGGATTTAAGACTTCAAACTGTATATAAGGTCAGTCTTTTACTCTAAGAAGCCTCACTCACCAGAGTAACTTACAGTAATTAAACAAAGACATAGCAGGAAAAAAACTCCAAAACTGACAAACTATTTTAAGCAAGAGTTTTACTCTGCTTCCCTTGAAAGAAATTTTTAATAGTATCAAACTAGTCAATTTTACAAAAGCTGTGACTAATGCACAAACTGGATAATCCACCTCCAAACAGTGTTTCTTAACCAGCTGGCTACACGGTCAGAGCCTGCTGTGTAATCCCACTGTTAATTTATTATTAACCTATGAAAGGGAGACCTGTATAGAAAATAAGTAACTTTTTACTGAAGGTCCCAAGATGGCTGTATTTCTGTGGGACTACAAAGAACTTTCACTAGCCCATTTGTCCAACACGTATTTGGGTACTTGCTCTGTGCCACGTTCTGCAGATAAGTAAATAATAATTACAGTGTGATGAGAGCTTCTTAACATGGCTTAAATAGTCCTACTACATGACTTGCCTCTGCCTACCTCTCTAACCTCATCTCTTACCACTATCTTCCTTATTCACTCACTGTGCTCCAGCCCATTTCTGCTGTTTGAACATGCCATGCCTGTTCTTGCTTTAGGATATATGCACCAGTTGAAGGATGTGATAATAGTGGTAATTTGGTTCCAGATCTGCTCTATTTATTTATTTTTTGTTCGGTGCTGCATTTATATAATTTTTATTATAGAATAGTGTTTAATATACAGAAGGTGCTCAATAAAATTTTTAGTAAATGAGTAACTATTACGGGAGCAATGTGTGCAGTGGGAGCACATGAGGACATACCCAACCCAACACTGAAGGGGATGGTGATGGTCAGAGGTGATTTTCTGGAGGAGTCCACACTTTAAACTGGGGATTAACAGTCAGATGAAAAGGCGGGAGAAACGGGGGATACAGGAAGAGAGGGTCACAGGCAGAGGAGAGGACATATACAAAGGCTTGGATTTACTCATGCTCTTTCCCAAAAACTCTGTTGCCTTGAGTTATTCAGGAATTGGCAAAATTTTGTTAACTTTTATATCTTTTCTAGGGAAACTACTGACTTGTTCCTGAATATGTTCAAGAAAGTTTCTTAGAGGAAAAATATATTTTTTAAAGTCACCTGTTTGCCATAGAAATTGGTGTCTCCCCTGAAGGAAGCTCGAGAGCCAGTGAATGAGAACATTGGCAAAGGCACTGGAATGGGCACATTCACCCCAACCTAAAGCAGAACAAATCCATGTCAAATACTAAGAAAAACAAAGGAACTTTCCATTCAGAAGCCCAAATGCTTGGCGTCAGAGAGACCAATTTTAACTACCCACCTTCCACCCGATCCTGCATCCCATGAGCTTTTATTCCTGAGGGAGATCAGAGGGGCAGTGACTAATCGCTGTTTACCTTCTCCCCTTACATAGGAAACAGTAAATGGCTACAAGAATATCCTAAGAATTCTGTTCACAAACCTGTCCGACATCTACCAGGTGGGAATATTTCCGAGCAGTGGCTCCATTGGTGGTGAAGATGGCAGTTCCATTTCCATATGGGTTGTCATTTACGATCTTGATGGCTTCATCCAAAGTGTCTGTTTCCAGAACTACAAGAACTGGGCCAAAAATCTCCTCTTTGTAACAGGTCATATTTGGCTGCCAGGAGTGATGTAGCAGAAAAGAAGTCAGTATTTCTTGCTTATTTGGTACTTTATTACCCAGTTGCTTAATGAACAGCTTTTATGTTAGTAATAATCTCTTTTCATTTTAAATCACCTATTAAAAAAAGTCCTTTCTTGCTGTGTTCCATCTTCCAAGCTACCAATCATAAATAACTTGAAATTCCTATTACTGTAACTATATAACTACACTCCTTTTCTTTAAGCACTGTATTTTTAGGTCTCATGACCCATCACTAGCTTCCTGTTTTATGCCTGTATTACTTGTTTATCCAATTGTTATCTTACTGAAAACTACTTGAAAATTCATTTTTTGAATAAATCAAATATATATTAAAAACACCACAGGCGAATTTTTCTATTTAAAGAAATCCTGTGCTAAGTTTTCTGTAACATAAACAATCTATTCTCATTTGTTCCTTTGCCTCCCAAATGAGTCTGTACATTTTTATTTTGGTATCAGGTCACATGAAACATTGAAAACATCTTTTACCACTGCAGCTGGTCAGCTGTGTTTGTTGCTGATAAGTGGATTTTTCCTCAATGACTCTGTGGCAAGAAATCTCATAATTTCTACTACACTTAGATTCAGCTCTTGACTATTCAGGATTATAATAGGATTAGTGGGGAGATCTGAATTTCAAAAAAACTCCTCAACATAGTCATTGAGGAGTCATTGTCATTTTAGCTGAGCAACTTTCAGTTTTGATAAATAAAAATTGACACCAATTCTTTTTCTTTTGTCGCTTTCTGGTGAAGATGTAGGTTTTCAATAACTATTGGGGGCTGATATATTGATGGAGACACTGCAATAGCTATAAGCTAGGCAGTAAGGAGAGGGAAGAAGAATTTAACATTAAACAAGTAAGAAGTATAACGTAAGATAGGAACCGGCAAAATAATGGCCTGTGAGCTGGAGTGGCTTGCTGCCAGTTTTTGTACAGCCCACAAGCAAAGAATGGTTTCTACAATTTTTAAATGGTTGAAAAAAATCAATCATGACACCTAAAGCTATATGAAATTCAAATTCCATTGTCCATAAATAAAGCTTTATTGGAATAAAACCACACCATGTTAATGGCTGAGTCGAGTAGTTGTGACAGAGACTATTTATCCCTGCAAAGCCAAAAATATTTACTCTTTAGCTCTTAAGTTATCCAACCACTGGTATAGTGGAAAGAGGTTGGAAGTCAGGAGGGGAGACTCATTCAGACTTGAGATAAAATAACTGAGTAATTCTGGCAAGAGATGAGGTCTCTAGTCATTAAGTGTCTTCATTTATAAATTAGATGAATGAGGTGCCTTTAGCTAATTTCACAAAATTATATATTTGCAAAATAAATAATCCAGAGTTGTTCACCTTGGCATTTGAGATGATGGTTGGCCCAACAAAGTTGCCATTTTCATAACCTTTGACTTTAATATCTCGCCCATCAAGAAGGATGGAAGCTCCTTCCTTTGTTCCACTATCAATCAGATTGCAGACTCGCTCTTTTGCCTGGGGGGTGATCAGAGGGCCAAGATCAGCTCCAGGCTGGTCTCCTGTAGAACAACACAGAAGTATTTAAGGTCTTCATTAACATAAATTATGAGTGCTAAATAAAGATGAATCAAAATGACAAGTAGTACAGCACAAAGAGAGACAATGGAAAGAATAAACATGATTGCTCCCACTGGACAAGGCCAATGCGAAAATCAAGAGTTTAGTGCCACAGATGCAAAGTCTAAAGAAGCCGGGCAGATAACTGGTTACCTGCATTGACTCTCAGCTTTTTGGCACGCTCTACCAGCTCCGGCAGCCACTTCTTAGCTTCTCCCACAAGGATCGCTGTTGAAAGAGCCATGCAGCGCTGACCAGCGGCTCCAAATGCTGCCCCAACGAGCTGGTTCAGAGTATTTTCCTTATTGGCATCTGGCATGACTACCCCATGGTTTTTGGCTCCCTAAGGAAATACAGAAAGTACATGAATCTTCCTTGGCAAAATACAATTTGGCTAAGAAATTAAAGAACCTGAGATTTCAGATGAGAATTTAAGGAAAGGGCTCGAGAATTTATCCTGTGTTGCTTTGAAAATAGATTTATTATCATTTTGATATTGCTGAAGTACTGGTAACACTGAGTAAGTCTCCAGGTTACTTTTGCTTCACTTCCTCAGCTGAAAAGCTGATAGGTGTTTATTTAGATCAAAACCATTATCAAACGCCCCCCACAAAAACAAAACACTGCCTCAATCACGTTCGGTCAAATTGACAGGCTGAACACTGCATCCAGGAGCCAAGGAGAACTCCCTTCTCTTTCCTAAGTTAGCTAGGAAAGAATCTGTTGTTTGTCAGAGGTTCCAGTTATATGAAGAGCAATGTAAACATAGAGCTGCCAGTAGCCAGCTGAAAGGCAAAATAGGAGGTAGGGCTCCTGATACACAATTTCCGGAAAGAAATTCCCCCAATTGGCTTGCTTCTAGATACACAGCCTCATAAACTTCTATGTGGGACTGACATATGGTCATTTCCACATGTTTCCAGGTACAGCTATAGTTGAGTACATAAATAGATACCATGTCTGCTACTTAACTGTATCCCATTACACATAGTATAATGTTAGACACAGAATACATTCAAGAAATATGTAGTGAACTGGGAGGGGCATAAATCAAATTGGCCAAAACACATCCAGCCATGAAAAGAAACAAATGGGCATATCATGAACAGTCTCCAAGCCTATACATAGGTGGCTACCCTTTTTGCAACATTAGTGGAAGGGTAAGAAAGTAGCAACTGGACATTATATTTAGTATCAAAGAATTGCCAAGTATTTGGCGAGGAGCTAGTCACTAAGGAACAGCAAAACTATGCAGCCAAGTAAACCACACTCATATATCATACAGGGATATCTGGCTCTTTCCAGAGCCTTAAATAGTCTGGGCTCTTAGGGAAGATCATATCTTTGACATTAGTAGTTAGGATACGCCTTAAAGGCAGGAAGGATGGGGTCTAGCTGGAAGAATGGTTGAAGGAAGAAACAGGGCCAGAAGCAGAACTTGGCAGTTACTGCTGAAGCCCAGAGAATTTGAATATCATTCTTAAGGAGAAATGTGACTTTATCACCAAGATTACCTGGTTAAGATAAAAGGTAATTAAAGTGACAGAGAATAAAACTCATCACACTGTTCATGGTTAAAGGGAAGACAACCAGGATGAATTGTGAATAAAGAAACACTGGCATTAGAGTGGGATGAGTGGCCCCTCTGCTGACGGGCTTTTTCTAGGTAATTTTAATACATATAACAGAATTTGGGGGAAAAAGGAATAAGAAGTTACCATATTGGCTTGAACTCTCTTGCCATGTCTTGACCCTCTCTCAAAGATGTACTCTCCTGCCCGGTTGGATCCCACAAAGCTGATTGCTTTGATATCAGGATGATCGCAAATAAAGTTTACAGCTTTAAGAAGAAAATAAATGATTACCACAAAGGAAAAAAGGGCTGTGGGATTCTCAGCAAAGCAAATTTCTCCCTTTCTCACTATTATGAATGAGAAGTTTTCATACTTTTGTTTTTCTACCCTGGATTCCCATTTTGGAGTTCTGTCCTTGTTCTCTTAAATTCTTTTTTTTTTTTTGGCCACGCTCCACCGCTAGTGGGATTTTAGTTCCCCGACCAGGGATCTAACCTGCGTCCCCTGCAGTGGAAGCGAGAAGTCTTAACCACTGGACTGCCAGGGAAGTCCCTCTCTTAAATTCTTTAAACTACAAATCTTATTTAACCTCTTCTCTTTCATTATTTTTCCACTTGCTAGTCCAGAATTTCTACTTTTAATCTAACTCTGAAGGCTACAACTCCTATTTTCCTCCAAAATAATAGCCTTTCAATACTCAACTCTTCCTTTTGTCCTTTACGAATGTGATATTTCCTCAACTGTCACTTATACTGGGACTCTCAGATACTACTGTGCCCTCATGTGAGAGGCAATAGAGCATACTATTTAAAAGTAAAAACCAGGGTCAGCCTTCTTAAGTATACACATCCCGACTTTGACAGTTTCTAGCAACGTGACTTTGGGCAAATCACTTAATTTCATTATACCTCAATTTTCTTATCTGTAAAATGGGAAAATAATAGTACCTACCTCAAAGGGTTGTTGTAAAGACTAAATGAGATAATATATAGAAGGCATTAGGAACAGTGCTTGAAACACAGAAGCACTTTTCAAGTGTTAGCTATTATTATATGAATCAGAAGGACTTCAGTACCTCTGAGATCTATAAAGTCTGAGTTAAATAACCTTATAAATTCTCTCAATATTGAAATGAAAACTTCTCTTTAATCTCATCTGTATCTTGCCCTAACCATATTTCTTTGTCCTAATGTATTCTGTAGGGCAAGAAGCACCGCTACTCCCCAGTTAGTTACCTTAGCACAGAGGCGGCAAAACAATCAACAAACATTATCTTCAAACATGGAGGTTACTACTAGTAAATCCCTTCATCCCTAGGTTCTTCATCCTAAAACACCCCATCACTGACTCAACACCTTGATTTTTTGGTATCCAGATTAAGTGCCATGTACCGAGGGGCAGTTACCTTCATGTTGTCCATGGATGACATTCAGTGTTCCGTCAGGGGCACCAGAGTCCTGAAGCAACTTGGCAAGAAGTATAGTTGCTCCAGGGACTCGCTCTGATGGTTTCATTAGGAAGGTATTTCCACATACCATGGCCATAGGAAACATCCAAAGGGGGATCATGGCAGGAAAATTGAATGGAGCAATGCCTGCACACACCCCCAGAGGCAGACGGTAGGAATAAAGGTCCATGTCTTTGGTGATGGATGGCATGGTCTCTCCCAGCATGAGGGATGTCACACTGCAGGCATGCTCAACCACCTCTGGAACAGAGAAGGAGCAGTCGGGCCACCAACTCTCCACACTGTGCACTATTTAGTTTTGTCATGCTCTAGTCAGCCCTGAGTGGCAAGACCAATGACAGAGGGAAGAAACACTGACTTGCCGTGTGAAGGGGTTGCGTAAAGTGAGATTATCTGAATGGGAAAAAGAAAGTGCAATACATATACCATTTGGAAGATCATTTGAGTAAAATAATGAATGAAGTAAACCAATCCCACAGATACCTGAGTACTGTCATTTCCCATAAGTATTAAAAAAGATATCATGGGATAGCAAAATCTACATAAAGGAAGAAGCAATCCCCCATCTGGGGTCTTTGCCTCTCATTTTCCTTTGCTTCTTCCCAATGTCCCTGAACTCCCCATGAGGAATCCCTGCTTACGAAGGCCTCGAAATACATCTCCTTCGGCATCGGCTAGGGTCTTCCCTTGTTCCAGCGTGATTAACCTGGCAATTTCTTTCTAGAGAGAAAACACACAAATAGAAACCAACGCAAGGATGTGCCTCCTGTTAGTTCTCAGGCAGCCAAAAAAGAATAAAAGTCAGGGAGAAGTACTATGAGGGAGAGAGCCATGATCTATGTCTCTCTGTATTGTACAGTTAGGGAGAGCAGCTAAAAGTGCCTCTATGAGAGTGACAAGTATCCCCTAGGCAACAGTTTGGAAAATTATACCATTCAGATTTCTTACCAAGTTTTCTTTAATGAGTTGTTGATAGCGGAGCAGGACCTGCTGACGGCTTAATATTGAAGTGTCTGCCCATGCGGGAAAAGCACGTTTGCAGGAAGAAACTGCTGCATCCATTTCAGCCTTGGTGGCTTGAGGGACCCGACCAATGACCTCATTGGTGGCCTGATGGAGAAAGCAGCACATCAGGGACTTCTCTGGTGGTCCAGTGGTAAAGAATCTGCCTTAGGGCTTGCCTGGTGGTGCAGTGGTTAAGAATCTGCCTGCCATTGCAGGGGGGACAGGCTCGATCCCTGGTCTGGGAAGATCCCACATGCCACAGAGCAACGAAGCCCATGCACCACAACCACTGAGCCTGCACTCTAGAGCCTGTGAGCCACAACTACTGAGCCCACGTGTCACAACTACCAAAGCCTGCACGCCTAGAGCCTGTGCTCCGTGACAAGAGAAACCACTGCAATGAGAAGCCCGCGCACAGCAACAAAGAGTAGCCCCCGCTTGCCTCAACTAGAGAAAGCCCGCACGCAGCAACAAAGACTCAACGCAGCCAAAACTAAATAAATTAAATAAATTAATTAAAAAAAAAAAACTGCCTTACAATGCAGGGGGCACAGGTTCGATCCCTGGTCAGGGAACTAAGATCCCACATGCGGCGGGGCAACTAGGCCTGCGTGCCGCAACTACTGAGCTCGCGCCCCTCAACTAGAGAGCCTGCGCACCACAAACTACAGAGCCCATGTGCTCTGGAACCCGCACACCACAATTACAGAGCCCACGTGCCCTGGAGCCTGTGAGCCATAACTAGAGAAGCCCGCACGCTGCAACAAGGATCCCACATGCCTCAACGAAGATCCCGCGTGCTGCAACTAAGACCCGATGCAGCCAAAAATAAATAAAATAAATAAACAAATAACAAATCTTTTTTTTTTTTAAAAAAAGCAGCACATCATCCTTTGTCCCTGCCCCACCTTCTTCATTTTTCATATAGTCGCAGGGGCAGCGCCATGTGCTTCACAATAGACACCCTGGTCCCTATTTTCCCACCATGTTCCCAGAATTCTAGGCTAGTTAAATTTAAGTCCCAAAGCAGCTTTGCTTACGGGGTTGTGGATGTCCATCCATTTGTCACTTTTGGATTCAATAAATTTCCCATCAATGAAAAGCTTTACAGATGGCTGGGGAAAAAAAAAAAAACACCACAAAACTTTGTATTAGTTAGTTGCTTTACTTCTCTCTTTCACAAAGAGAAAAGGAATTGGGGTTGATAACTGAATTTTCTGCCTTCTAGAAATGTTAGCACTAGGAAAGAGATATACAATATACTTGTCTATAGTGCTTATTAATATGGGGCAGAGCCTCTCAATACTGTGATCTCTCTGTAAATGGGAAATTCCCTGCTAATCACACAGTGGAACTTCACGAGTAAATATATGCCACTGAGAAGCTTATACTAAAAAAGCAGTAGACTCTGTGTTAACAAAGATTAGCTATTAGGACGTCTTGTCCCAGCTGACTTTCTGTCACATTACCATGAGCATGCATTACCTTTATGATCAAAAGATTTTAAAAGACATTTCTATCTGTGTAGTTTTTCTGAGAAGTAGCTTGTTTTCATTAAATTTTCAAAGTGGTCTGTGGGCCAAAAAAGGTGAAAGATTACTATGTTACAGTATGTGCATGCTTCTATATAAACAGGATTTTGAGCACCAGTCCTTATATATCGGGTTTCGTTACTGCAAATGGCTGATAGACAGTAGGTCTGTAAAAACAACTCTAAAGGTTGTAAAGAAGACAACCTTTCTGGCAGGCTCAAGAAAACCTCTAGAAGCCAAGAAAATGTATCTTTTGACACAGTAATCCTAATTCAGAAGGGAAAGAAGAAAACTACCTAAATAAATGTTTGTTTTATAACACTGAAAAACAGAATAAGTCTAAATGTTATCTGGAAAAATTATTAGTTAATTCAGGCTATATCTACTTGATAGAATATTATATAGCCATTAAAAATCATAATCATAAAGACCACCATGCAATATTGTAAATGCTTACAACATAGTAGACACAATATAAGAAAACCAAGATACAAAATTTCAGATAAACTCTGATCATAATTATGTAAAGAAGATAAATGGGAATACCCCCAAATTATACTGGATTCCTTCTCAGAAGTCAGCCTTTATTACCAAATAAACTCACCACTGAAGATGAAGAGAAGGAGGATGCTGGGTGCCAACTGGAGTTCACCTTGGAAGAAACCTGGGAGGTAAAAGAATGGTTATTTTGATAAATGAGAGCAGAAAATTATTAAAAATTTAGTGAATGGCTACTATATGCTTAACATTATACTAGTTACTGTGGGTATATGAAAAAGGACTTGGTGTTTGCTCTCAAGGGTCATACAGGCTTTATAAAGAGAAAAGTTGTGAGACTATGAGACACAGCAAACTATGAGAGAACAATAAACCATAATGATCATGTGCTCAATTTCCAGGACAGTCCTGGTTAAAAAAATATTTTTTTGTCATTAGACCATATTTTTCTAATTTTTGGCCTGGTACATGTAGTCACCATAAATCTAAAAATAAGAAAACACTTAGGATGGTGTCTAACACAATAGGTGTTGAATATAAGATAGTATATAACCAAGTGTCAAATGTATGTATAATACGCCCACACAAATACTTAAAACATGAATGTTCATGGTAAATTTATTGGTAACAGCCTAAAATTTGGGAACAACACAAATGTCCACAATTGGATGGGTGAATAGGGAAACTAGTATGGTATATCCATATGTTGGAATACTACTCAGCAATAAAAAGCAATCGACTATTGATATATGCAACATGGATAACTATAGTAATTATACTGAATGAAAGAAGTTAAGACTTAAAAAGAGTATATACGGTATGATTCCATTTATATAAAACTAAAAAATGTAAAAGGTAATGTCAGAAAGCAGATGAGTGGTTACCTAGAGACGACGGAGGAGGAAAAGAGGAAGGGGGTAAGAGAGAAACGTTTTGGGGCAATGTGTTCACTATCTTGATCGTGACGTCTTCACAGGTGTATACAAATATTAAAACATCAAATTATACACTTTAGGGCTTCCCTGGTGGCGCAGTGGTTAAGAATCCGCCTGCCAATGCAGAGAACACGAGTTCAATCCCTACCCCGGGAAGACCCCACATGCCGTGGAGCAACCAAGCCCGTGCACCACAACTACTGAGCCTGCACTCTAGAGCCCACGAGCCACAACTACTGAGCCTGAATGCCACAACTACTGAAGCCTGCACGCCTAGAGCCCGTGCTCCGCAACAAGAGAAGCCACTGCAATGAGAAGCCCACACACTGCAACGAAGAGTAGCCCCTGCTTGCTGCAACTAGAGAAAGCCCATGCACAACAACGAAGACCCAACACAGCCAAAAATAAACAAATAAAAAAAATTATACACTTTAAAATATATACAGTTTATTTTAGGTCAATTTTATTTCAATAAAGCTGTTTTTTAAAATGCCACATGTGGGCTTCCCTGGTGGCGCAGTGGTTAAGAATCTCCCTATCAATGCAGGGGACACGGGTTCGAGCCCTGGTCTGGGAAGATCCTACATGCTGCGAAGTAACTAAGCCCGTGTGCCACAACTACTGAGCCTGTGCTCTAGAGCTGGCAAGCCACAACTACTGAGCGCACGTGCCACAACTACTGAAGCCTGCGCGCCTAGAGCCCGCACTCCGCAACAAGAGAAGACATTGCAATGAGAAGCCTGCGCACCACAACAAAAAGTAGACCCCGCTCGCCACAACTAGAGAAAGTCGGCGCACAGCAACGAGGATCCAACACAGCCAAAAATAAATTAAAAAAAAAAAAAAAGCCACATGTACCTAATAGGAAAAGAATGTGTTATACAGGTAATAGGATTTAATCAGGAAATGGCAGGGGTCGGGGGGATCAGTTACAATAAAGTCACTCTCTAAAAAAAAATAGTTTGTATATATGCTATGCAAGTTGATATAAGAAATACTGAAGTCTAATCAAAGTGAGCAAACTAAAATAGTCAAGACTGGGTTGTAAAAGGAAGCTGCAATCTAATAATCTGTTACCTTGTCTGAAGAGAAATCATGTTAACCAAAGAGTTTAGGGCTGCATAAAGTACAAGAATTTGTTTGTGTGCCTGTAGCACTGTCTAGAGGAAAGGGTGCTGGTCCTTTGGGCCAGCAGACAGTCCTTCCAAATGCCTGGTCTGCTTCTTCTCCCAGTCCCCACAAAAGCTATTTCAAACCATCAACACTCTCCTGGAGACCACCATGTCTTACTTATAGTCACGTTCCGAATACCAACACAGTACCTGCTACACAGTAGGTGTTCAGTAAATATCTACTGAACGAAAGAAAGGTCCACTGGGCAGCTTATATTGCCTGACTGTCCCCCACCCCAGACTTGGTTAGCTGTCCTTTTTTGTACTCCATAGCAGCCAGTATTTCCCCTAAGAGGTTATCTGTCTGTGTTGTAATGACCTAGTTACTTGTTTGTTACCCCAAAGACTATAAATTCCACGAGGGCAGGCACTGAATCTTGTTTACCTACTTTACAGAGTTACTGAGATCAAGCTTGTCCAGGTATGAAAAATAGCTAGCAAGTAGTTGGTGCTCATTACATGTTGTTATTACTATAAATACTTATTTGCTCACACTCCTTGCTATTTCAAAACTTAACAATTCTCTTAAAATTTTCAACTCTGTTCCTTTCCTTCTCACTCTTAAGAGCTGATCTTGCAGATGTAAACTATTATATATAGGATGGATAAACAACAAGGTCCTACTGTATAGCACAGGGCGCTATATTCAATATCCTGTGATAAACCATAATGGAAAAGAATATTAAAAAAAGAATGTCTATATGTGTATTACTGAGTCACTTTGCTGTACAGCCGAGATTGGTACAACATTATAAATCAACTATATTTCAATTAAAATTTTTTTAATTAAAAAAAAAGAGCTGATCTTATTTTTTCTACTTCAGCGGAAACAGAAACCATCAGATGGGAACTTCCTCAACTTCTTACCAGTAAGCCTACAAAACTGACCAATACCCATCATTTTTTCCTTTCTTCCTCTTATAGTGGAGAAGGTAGCTACCAAAGTTCACAGGGACAGAGTGACTGGGAGACAGAGGTGCACAGAGGTGGACTGACTGAAGAGGTGTCTGTCCTGTAATCTAAGGCTAATCTCTGCACCTGTGCTCTGAACTGTTCCTCCTGCCTCGGACACCTCCATCAATGATCCTTTCTTTCCTGTACCTTAAACCTCTCTCTATCCAATAGCCAGAGTTCTCTATACCAATTACCTCCCCATCTCCCACTAACTCTTTAATCAGCTCCAAGCTTTATGATTGAACACGAGTGACTTCCTCCATACCATGGACTCTTCCGAGTCCTTCTTGTACTTGACCTCTCAGCAGAGGTGGAGAGTTATTTAATCATGCCCTCTGTCTGAATCCCCTCTCCACTTGTATTCTGTGATGCCCTGGTATCTTTTCTATTTCTTGGGCCACTTTTTCTATGCCTTCTATGCTGGTTCAGTCTCCTATACCTGGCCTCTAATGGTTGAGTTCCTGAACAAGGAGTTCCTGAACTCTCCTTGGGTGATTTCATCAACTCCAGTGGCTTAATTATCTAGATCCTGGTGATGCCCAAATCTGTAATTCCTCACCAGAATCTTCCTCTTCAGGTAATACCTACATAACTGTCTTCACCACATCTCTACTTGGATGTTATTTAGGTACATGTTGAAAAAGCTGACCTCATCTTCCTTCCACCAACCGGCTCTGTTTCCTATAGCCCACCTTTCAGTAAATGGGGCTACTATCCACCTAGCTGCCCAGCCAGAAACTTGAATGTCACCCCAACTCCTCCCTCTCCTCAGTGAATCAAACAAGTCCTGGCAATGTCCTCCCAGAAGTCTTTGAAATGCACCCCCTTCTCTCCACCCCTCCTACCCTCACCGAGGTCTATACCATCATTGTCTCTCACCTGGACTTCAACAATGGTTTCCTAACAGGTCTCCCAGCCTCCATTCTTAAACCTTCTGAATCTAGTTTCCACTCCATAGCCCGAGGGTCTTTCTAAAACACAAACCTGGTTAGATCACTCCTTTGTTTAAAACCTACCAATGGCTTTCCATTGTCCTTGGGATAAAGACTCACCTTGACGTTGCTTAGAAGACTCTACATAGTATCTTTACTTCTCTAGTTTCCTAGCTTGTTGCTTTCCTCCTTGCTCTCTCTATGCTCCAGCTGTTCAGAACATGTTTTGTGCTCTCATTGCCCTTGCACATGCTGCTCCCTCTTGCCTGGAATTGTTTCATCACATTTGCTTGGCTCACGTCTATTCCTTAGCTCCCTATCACTTTGGGTACAGGTACAGGTACAGGCCAGTTCTGTAGGCTTGCTAGCAGGAAGTTGAGGACATTCTCATCTAATGGTTTTTGTTTCCTCTGAAGTAGAAAAAACAAGATTAACTCCTGTGAGTGAGAGGGGCAGTAGCAGAGTTGGAAGTTTTTAAGTCTCAATCTCTGGTCTAGGCTAAGTACCTGATTATGAAGTTCATAAAACACCCGAATTCCTCTATTTCTCATATCGCACTAGGGAATAGTAGCTTATTTAATTATTAAGTCTCTCTCCCTTAGATCACTAGATGGTTGTGTCCTAAGCCCCTAGCACCATTCCTGGACTAGAGTAAGCACTCAGTAATATTCTGCAGAATGAAAGAATGAGTACACATCAAGCAATTGTTGGATATTAATTTTGTTTCATGTAAATTCTCTTACAGGGCAGAAAATGCACGGATAAGCCAACTGGAGCATTCTAGGTCACTTAGTTTTTTTTTTGTTTTCTTTTTTAAAAAAATAGTTATTTATTTATTGGCTGTGTTGGGTCTTCGTTGCTGCATGCGGGCTTTCTCTAGTTGCAGCGAGCGGGGGTTACTCTTCGTTGCGGGTGCATGGGCTTCTCATTGCAGTGCCTTCCCTTGTTGTGGAACACGGGCTCTAGAGCACTGGCTCAGTAGTTGTGGCGCATCGGCTTAGTTGCTCTGCAGCATGTGGGATCTTTCCGGACCAGGGATCGAACCCGTGTCCCCTGCATTGACAGGCAGATGCTTTTTTTTTTTTTTTTTGCGGTGCGTGGGCCTCTCACTGCTGTGGCCTCTCCCATCGCAGAGCACAGGCTCCGGATGCACAGGCCCAGCGGCCATGGCTCACGGGCCCAGCCGCTCCGCGGCATGTGGGATCCTCCCGGACCGGGGCACGAACCCGCATCCCCTGCATCAGCAGGCAGACTCTCAACCACTGCGCTACCAGGGAAACCCGACAGGTGGATTCTTAACCACTGCGCCACCAGGGAAGCCCTAGGCCACTTAGTTTTATTTTGTCATTGGCACACAGTCTCCCTGCTGTCAAGAGGGTATAAAAGGCACTGCATCTGGTATAATAAAACATTATCATATAGTTTTGAAAGGTTAGATCTCCTTTCTTTTCTTCATTTTCCAAGACACACTCATTAGTACTGTTGCTGAAAAAACTATCCTATGTCCAGTCACAACAAACTCCTTGTTCTCTAGATGTTTATTTCATACTTGCTATTTCCTTTACCAAGAACTCTCTTCCCCTCTACCTAAAGGCCTCCTACTCTTGCAATACTTAAACCCAGATCAACCCCTTTTGGAAGCTTTTCCTGAATTGCACAGGTGGAATTTGGGGCTCTTTCCCTAGGTTCCTACAGTACTGTGTGCACTCTTACTTTTTAGCACTTATCATTGCATTACAATAGGGGGGTTTTCAGTGAATATTTTACTTATCTCTCCTTTCCCAAAGCTTGGGACAGTGCCTGACACAGAAAGAGATGCCAAGATGTAAGTCCTGAATTCTCAGCCGCATTAGTTACTAGTTGGGAGACTTTGGATGACCTTTAGTGTCAGGTAACTTACTTCATTATATTAATTCTAATCTTCACAGATATTCTTAAAACTAGGAAGTGGTGGTGCTGGGATAGAACCCAAGTATGATTGTGCAGCCTGTGCTCTTTCCACTGCATCACTGAAGAAAGTCATTGAGTCACTTCAGACCAGTCTTCTTATCTTTAAATGGGAGTGATAATATCTTGACTGCCAGAATCTAGACTACTCTTTATCAAAGTGTCACGTTACAGTAACTCCTAGTTGACTTAGAATTACTATCTCTGTTCTTTCCAGGTCAACTCAGAAGTTTCTGAAAATGAATCAGAAAACAGTGTCTATTTCTAAAATAAAGTACTTGGGAAGGGAGATTCTTTTCCTTGATGCAAAGGACAAAATAGCTTCTTAAGGCTCTCAATGACTTGTGATGGCAGAGGAGGCAAAGGAAAAAAGTCAATTTCAGTAGAAGAGTTTGAGGAGAAGTTGGTAATGGAAAGTATAGGATGGAAACTTTGTTTCTCTACTACAAAAACAAAAAAACAAACAAACCTAGAAAATCAGAACTAGGATCACATCAAGAAATATGAGGAAAGCCAGATCATTTGACAAACCCTTCCAACCCATTCTCCACAATGTCCCATTAAATAGCATATTTAAACAGGAATCTTTGCCGACTCTGCTAAGAATCTTAAAAATGCATGGTCTCTGCAGTAGAACTCACTGAAACCTGGTAAATACTAATATTATCTAACAGCCCAGCAATATAGAGGAAGAAGTTCCCAGGCTGGATATAATGAGTAAGAGAAGCAAAATTGCTTCTTGCAGGTTCCAGAATGTTGCCTGTAGTAAATCTTGCCTCATAATCTAAGTCCTTGTAAGGCTGTGAACAACGGGGGGTTGCGGGGCGGGGGGTGGGGGTGGGGAAAGGCTATGAACAGAGTTGTAAATCACAGGCCTCAGGCATGCAGCTTCTGTATCTCCTATTCTTAGGCTGGCTTCAGAGAGGACCTAATCCCCCCACCCCACCCCCACGGGCAGAGTTGAGTCAGGCTAGGAGCTGACTTGGGGGTGGGAACTTGGAACTTACACTTCTTGTCTTCCTTGGCTCCCATTTTCTATCACGTGCTTTAGAGATGTTTAGTCCTTTGCATATGCTTGGAACAAACTGGTAGCATTAACTATGTGTCCTTATTCACGGCCAACATAAACACTGTAACTTTGCTGAGAGAAAGTTAAACTCAAAGTCTTGGCAAGCAAGGGCACAGCCCACAGCCTGTGGAAAATACAAAGAGCCATAGCTGGGGAAAATAACTCAGCAAATGGCTGCTTTGAGGGAAAACCTAGTGTACACTTCAAGAAGGAGATTCAAAGTTCATTCACTGACCCTCGCCTCTCGTGTGCCTCCTACCTCCGCCTTTACCTCGGACTGTAGACAGTGAAGGGAAGGGTGGGGGAAGGGAACAATCTGGATGCTCCCGGCAGGATGCTAAGAAAGGTGACCAGAAGGGGAGTTTTTGGGGCAGAGAGGTGGCTGGGGCAGAGAGGTGGCTGGTGCAGAGGTGAAAGGGAAAGACGGTGGGCCGACCGATAGAGGTGAGGGCAAGAGAGTGACGGCAGGGGCGGGGCAGGGCTGGAGGAGGAGAGTGGACCAAAGCCAGAAAGAGGGAGTCTCAAGAATAAAAGGGAGAGGGGTGATAGTCCAGGGCTGGATCCAACGAAGGCGGATACTGAGTAAGGTGTGGGACAGGGCCGCACTGGTCCGATGGGCACAGGAGGGTCAGCCATGAAGGGGCTGGCTCAGAGAGCGGACGGAAAGGATCTAATTTCTAGTTTCGCGACCCCTTGGCGCCACCCTCACTCGCCTGCAGGATCCGGGCCCGCATTGCCGCCGCCGCCGCCACCGCCGCCACCGCCGCCATGGCTCTCGGTTGCCTCTTCTCAGCCCCCCGCACCTCTACAGTCTGAGTCTGTCCACAAGCACTACTGCTGCCAGGCCTCTCCCCTCCATCCTGCCGCACCTCCTCATTGGTGGAAAGGACAATTTCCCCTAGCCAATCACTCGTCCTAACACCTGACTCCGCCCCCTCAGTACCAGACCTGGGGGTATGCGATTGGTCAGAAGTGATAGCGCTCTCGCCGCCCCCCTCCACCTCAACAAATTCTGTTGGCGGAGGTAGGGAAGACGCCCCTGACTTGGGTACTCTATATTGAGCACGCGGGGAAGCCGCCCCCGAACCCAGAACCGGGATTGGCCACAGGCACAACCGCGGCCCCACCCACTGAAGAAAGTAAATAAGATCCTGCAAGAATTTTGCAGTAGCTCCGCCTCACCCACGGCGCGAGGGGGTATGGCAAGCACTGGGGGCTGAGCCATGGAAACATTGCCCTATGGGGCGGGGAAACTAGACCAGGCCGTGTGTTGGGGATAGGGTTTCTCTTTGGGGGCGTGGTTTATGGATCCTTGCTTTCCCGCCGACGGTTGGCCACGTCACGTGACATGGGTTGGAAGATGGCGTCTCCCACAGACGGTAAGAGCCGGTTTAGGGACCCTTCGCCTGCAACCTCCTTCTGTGTTCTCTTGGGAACTTCCACTCTCCGTCTGCCCCTCGAACTTACATATCTTTCGTGGGCTCTCCTTTCCCTTCCACTTCTTTTCCATGGAAGGTGGGTGCATCTTCAGTTCGCCGGTTCTTCACAGCGGCTCTGGAGGTGCCCAGTTTCTCTGCAATGTACCAGGCGGGTGGAGGAGGGCACCTGCTTGGGACCCTTTCTGGGCAAAAGGACGAGAGTCGCCTTGGTCCTCCGCCCTGGTCCGCTTTAGTACGCTAAAGCCCCATTTGGGTGAGGCTGAGGGCCGAGGAGGACATACTGCTGGGGAAAGGAGGCGCCTTAGTGTAGCTTTCTCCTCCGGGCGCCCCATTGAAGGGTCGATTCTCCTCTTTTTGAGCATCCGGAACGATTCTCTTAAGCGCTTGCTAGGGTTGGTGGCTGACTTCATCCCGGGATTGAACCGCAAGAGAAACGTGACTCTCTCCTGTCTGCTTAGATTGGGACCGTTGCCCTGGCGGCTAAGGAAGAGACCCTCTCGGTCCCTCGCAGTGAGAGTCCCGAGGAAAATGAGAATTGAGCTTTTTAGCGTAGTCATGCACACGTCTCAACCTCTGTAGCTTCTGCTTTATGTGTTGTTTCTTAAGTCTGAGTGAATGAACGATTTCTGCTTATATGTTGTCTAAGAGGCAAGTCATCTCAGATAGTAATTGAGTGGTTTTGGTATACCCACAGGGTTTTGCGCTCCGTTCTGCTTTAGGATTAGGATGTTGCAGTCATTTCTGGACTCACTTAATTCTTGCTTCGACCACCTCCATCCCTGCGTCCATTTCACTGATAGTTAGTTTTCTGTCAAACAAAGGTATTTTGTGTTTGGAAGGAATCTTGGAAGTTCGTTTCAGGAATGAGGAAATTGAGGCCAGGAAAGCTATACTGAGATCCTACTATATGAAAGGCGTTATTCTAGGTGCTTTGGGAAAGGAAAAGATTAATCAAACACGTAAACACTTTTGCAGTTTCAGGTCTCATTTAAATGTCACCTCCCAGAGAGGCTTTCCCAGAACACAGTATCTGGAGTTGCCCTTCTTCACCATTATTCACTTTCTCTGTACCTTCATCGACAGAATAGTTATTATGTTAACTTTGCCCTTTTCACACCAGATTGTAAATTCCAAGTCTGTCTTGTTCATAGTTGGATCCCAGGGCTTAGCACAGTGCCTGGCAAGCAGTAGGCCTTCAATTCACGTTTATTGAAAGACTGATTAGATACATGCATAAATAATAAATTACTTAGTTTTAAGTTTAACTGAGTCTTAAGTTTTTTGAGCACGGGTACATACTGTATAAGAAATTATGGATGTTGGGAGTCAAAAGAGATTATTTTGCCTGGGTGCTCTCTTGTTAAAATGTCCTTTCCCCGCCCCTCAGGAAAAAAAAAAGGGCATTTAAAAAATCAACCAAGGGAATGGGGAGTTATTGTTTAATGGGTACAGACTTTCAGTTTGAGAAGATGAAAAAGTTCTGGTGATGGATGGTGATGATGGTTGCACAACAATGTGAATGTACTTAATGCCACTGAACTGTACACTTAAAACTGATTAAAGTGGTAAATTTTATGTATAATTTACCACAGTTTTAAAAAAAACCAGCCAAGTGATAGCAGTAGAAGTAATTGCTCTTAAAATTTTTAGCTTATTACTAAGTTGTCTTTATATTTAAAAGTTTTGTTCCTTATGTTTGATTTTTCCCCTGTCTTCTCTCAATTTCTTTTCCTCTCTTTGGCCATGAAGAATACTGGAAATGTATTTTTTTCCTTTGGTCTTTTAGCCATATCCACTCTCACTCAATGTGCACTCTAGATTTTTAAAACTTTTCATGCTCATCTTTTACAGAGCTTCACCCTCTCCCTGTAATCTTTTTAATCTGACAAAATCAAGTTGAGCACTTTGAACTTAAATTTAGCTTCTAAATAAGTATCTTATCCTAAAATATTCCACTGCCTAGCTCTCTCACTTCTATTTTTAGTGTTCCACCTGTTTCTGTCTTTAAGATTTAAAATTATCACCATTAAATTATCTTGCTATGAAAAAAAGTTTAGGTCATTTAGTGTTTCTCTCTTTTTTTTTTTTGGTACGCTGGCCTCTCACTGTTGTGTCCTCTCCCGTTGCGGAGCCCAGGCTCCGGACGCGCAGGCTCAGCGGCCATGGCTTACGGGCCTAGCCGCTCCGCGGCATGTGGGTTGCTCCGCGGTCTGTGGGTTGCTCCGCGGCCTGTGGGTTCCTCCCGGACCGTGGCACGAACCCGCGTCCCCTGCATCGGCAGGCGGACTCTCAACCACTGAGCCACCAGGGAAGCCCTAGTGTTTCTCTTTTTAACGCTAAAATTGCTGGGACATCTTTGAAAAGGAGAAAATTGAAATCTAAGTAAAGCCATTAATTACTTAATGTATGAGAATAACACTCACAGTAGAGTCTGAGTTATGCCCCAGATTGTGGTATCATAGGGTCACACTTGTTGGTTATTGGATCCTACTCTCAATAAGTTTATTTTGTTATGGTTGAACTTTCCATCAGTAACATTCCTTGGGAATTTGAAAATTGGCATTTTGTGTTTCACACAGCTTTTTTTGGTTGCCATTTTTGGATGCTTTAGTTAGGCAATTTATTAGAGTTGAGTTCTTTCCCAATTAGAATGCTATTGGAAATTCACTTAAATATATAGGTTCAGCTAACATCCATCTTCTCATAATGATACAATAAAAAGAAAAGAAAGAAGAATAAAGGAAAAAAATTTTTCTCCTTTTGATGAAAACTCTCAGGATTTGCTCTCTTAACTTTGCTGTATATCATACAGCAGTGTTAGCTATAGTCATCATTACACCCCTAGTACTTATTTACCTTATGACTGGAAGTTTGTACCTTTTGACCACTTTCCTCCAATTACCCCTCTTCTTACCCCCCACTTCTGGTAACCACAAGTGTGATCTCTTTTCTATGAGTTTACTTGTTTGCTTGTTTTAGATTGCACATATAAGTGAGATCATACAGTATTTTTCTGTCTCTGTTTTATTTCACTTAGCATAATGCCTTCAAGGTCCATCCAGGTTGTTGCAAATGATAGGATTTCCTCATTTATATATGGTCGAATAATATTCCAGTGTGTGTGTGTGTATTTTCACAATGTCTTCATCCATCAACGGACACTTAGGTTGTTCCCATGTCTTGACTATTGTAAATAATCCTGCTATGAACATGGGGTCCCTTAGAATATTTGGGAAAAAAATTTAGTTTAGAGAAAAGCACATGTTGACAAATTTTATAAATATGTATGTTTTCTGGGGAGTGAGTCCATAGCTTTTTTTTCAGATCTTCAAAAATGTGGCTTACCCAGAAAACGTTAAGAACCACTGTTTATATCATTAAATCAACCAATTTATGCAGCTAATTAGTATACCGAGCACACAATATGTACTCAACAAATGTTAACTGTCGTTTTGTTTTTTTTTAATTAGTTTATTTGGTTGTGCCAGGTCTTAGTTGTGGCAGGCGGGCTCCTTAATTGCGGCAGGTGGACTCCTTAGTTGTGGCATGCGAACTCTTAGTTGTGGCATGCATGTGGGATCTAGTTCCCTGACCAGGGTTGAACCCAGGCCCCCTGCATTGGGAGCATGGAGTCTTAACCACTGTGCCACCAGGGAAGTCCCTAACTGTTGTCATTAATATTGAGCATCTACTGTGTACCAGGGCAAGAATGGAGAGGAAATGGTGTTGAAGAATTAGGCAGGGGCTGGATCATGTAGGATTTTATAGGTCACAATAGATGTGCATTCATGAATTTAGCTGGGAAGAAGTCCTTTAAGCTGGAGAGTGGCGTGAACTGATTGACATTTTTAAAAAAATCTGTCTGGCTACTTTGTGGAGTGTAGATTTAGGGGTCAGGAGGGGGAGGGGTAAGAATGGGAGCAGGGAGACCTATTAAGAGGCTATTGAAGTAGTCCAGGAGAGAAGCTATGGTTCCTTGGTTAATTAATGTGATTTCATGGTGTATTTTAGAGGGACAAATTACTGGACTTACTAATGGGTTGGTTATGGAAGAGTGAAGGAAAGGGAGGCATGAAGGATGACACCTGGGTTTTTGGTTTGAGAACTGGAGTTGATGGTGGTGCTATTTATTGAGATGGAGAAGACTGGGGGATTATGGTTTTTCACACATGTTAATAGAGAGAGATGTCAAGTAGCCACTTAGATATATAACTCCAAAGTCCGGGGAAAGATTAGGGCTGGAAGTAGAAGTATGAAATCATTGGCATATAAATGGTCGTAAAGGCTATGGGACTAGATGAGATTTCTTTGGGAGACTTTTGGTAGGGAGTGAAGTCAGCCTAGGGTGGGCCCTGAGTGGAAGAGGAGACTGATGGAGTCAGTGAGGAAGGAGAAAAACCAGCATAATTGTTTTATAGAAGCTGCAAGTGGAGTGTTTGAAGGAGAGTGGTCAGTGGGTGGATGCTGCAAAGAGGTCACGTAAGAGAGAACAGAGAAGTGACCACTTGATTTAGCAACATAGGTCATAGATAATCTTGACAACAGCCGTTTCCACACATGTAGGGGCAGAAGCCTGTTTGTTGTAGGTTAAGGAGAGAATGTTAGGTGAGGAAGTGGAGACAGCAGGAGGAACAACTCAAGAACTTTTGCAGTGAAGGAGGAGTGAGGAAGTCATGGGGTCAAGGAAGAGTATCTTCAAAGAAGGTAAATTCCAGAGCAGGCTTTACTTGCTGAGTTGAGCCAGTAGAGAAAGGTGGAAACTGGTTGTGCAAGAGATTATTCAAGATCACATCTTTGACAAAGCAAGAGAAGATGGAATCCAAGGCCCTATCAGAGGAGTTTGTTTTTCTTGGGAGCAGGGACACTTCATTGATTGGGAGGAAAGTTCAAGAGTATGAGTAAAGATGCAGATGGGTTTGTTGACATTCATTTTTCCCAATACCCCACTAAAATATTGTTCTTGTTTTAGAGATGGGAAAATTAAGGTTTGATGAGGGAAATGACTTATTTGTGTAACATCATGGCTCAGTAGCATCAGTAGTCATAGAACTCAAATCTCTAGACTTCCAGGTGAGTGAGTGTTCCAGTTTGTTATGTTCTTTGAGATTGATATGTCATAAAATGTAAAATAATGTGTTTTGTATCTTCTTAGCTCATCTGAGTGTTTTGTTCTAGGGGCAGATCTGGAAGCATCTTTGCTAAGTTTTGAAAAACTTGACCGAGCTTCACCAGATCTTTGGCCAGAGCAATGTAAGTTCTTGGTTTCTTTATATCAAAATCAATGCAGGAGTGATTTCCCTGGTGGTGCAGTGGTTAAGAGTCTGCCTGCCAATGCAGGGGACATGGTTCAGTCCCTGGTCCAGGAAGATCCCACGTGCCGCCGAGCAACTAAGCCCGTGAGCCACAAGTACTGAGCCTGCACTCTAGAGCCCATATGCCACAACTACTGAAGCCCACGTGCCTAGAGCCCTTGCTCCGCAACAAGAGAAGCCACCGCAGTGAGAAGCCCGCGCACCGCAATGAAGAGTAGCCCCCGCTCGCCGCAACTAGAGAAAGCCCGTGTGCAGCAACAAAGACCCAATGCAGCCAAAAATAAATATTAATTAATTAATTAATTTTTAAAAAAAGAAGCAGCAGCTCAAAAATCAATGCAGGAAAACCAGTGCTACTTTGAGGGAGATTTTTGAAGAGTTATCATTTAGCTGTAGTGATTAAAATTTTAATTTTACTTCAAAGGAAGAGACTGAATTCTGTGGTCTGGTGTTAAGAATAGCTCTTTGGTAGTTTAATTTTTTCTGAACACAGTGTGACTCAGGAAATGATAGAGAGCCTTTAAAAAATAATTATTTTTGGGCTTCCCTGGTGGCGCAGTGGTTGAGAGTCCGCCTGCCGTTGCAGGGGACACGGGTTCGTGCCCCGGTCCGGGAAGATCCCACATGCCGCAGAGCGGCTGGGCCCGTGAGCCATGGCTGCTGAGCCTGCGCATCCGGAGCCTGTGCTCCGCAACGGGAGAGGCCACAACAATGAGAGGCCCGCGTACTGCAAAAAAAAAAAAAAAATTATTATTATTATTATTTTTAAACTTCATCTGTAATGTGTCAGACAATACGAGATGCATAAAGTAATTCTTTACTTCCTTTAAGTATTCTGATAAAGTTAACTGCTGTTATAGTTTAGTACTGATATTTTGTACCTTTTTTTTTTAAATGCTTATGCAGATAGGCAAATAAATATTTTAAGTGTATAGAGAGTTTTTTGTTTTGTTATGATGAAGTCATATGTACAGTGATCTACAGCTTAACATATTCTACCTAGTAACTTATTAATGGATCTTTCCAGGTTGATAGGTATAGACTTACTTCATTTTTTAAAAATATTTCATTGTATAGATCTACTACAGCTTATGTATTCATACCCTATATGGAAACCTAAGTTATATCCAAGTTTTGATGTTACAAACAATTTAACAATGTATATCCTTGCACATATATCTTTGTGCATATGGAAGAGGATGACTGTGGATGGGAGTACCCATTTCCTTACATACTAGCCAGTATTGGATGTTACTGATATTCATTATTTTTAGTTTATATTTCTTTATTAGTGAGGTTGAACCTTATTTTTAAATACCTGATTTTTATTTTTCTCTTTTTTAATATGATTCTTTCTGTGAGATATTTAAATAAACAATTGGATTGATAGAATAGCATACCTAAAAAGGAAATTTTAAATTTTTGGTAAGAGATATTAGATCTCACCACCGTCTTATTCAGCTAACTCCTGATCCTTTGAAGTTCAGTTGAGGCATTATTTTCTCTGAGAAACTTTTCCTGCCTCCTCAGTCTGATTTAGATTTTCAGTTTTTGTCCTCCCATAGCAACTGGTATTTTTCTTGAAGCACTTAAAAAATGTTATAGTTATTGATTTACTCTGTCTCTTCTTCCAGACTATAAACTCCTGGAAGACAAGGCTGTTTTCTCATTTGAATCCTCTATGTAAGAGACACTAAAATGTTTACTGAATGACTAATGTTGTGCTTTTTCTTTTTAGTACCAGGTGTTGCTGAATTTGCAGCTTCCTTCAAAAGCGTAAGTAATATCTTACTTACCTAATGAAGTTTTCCCAACATTTTGCTTCTGGGTAAAATCTCAACTATCTCTTATTTCTTTATTTTCAAGAATAATGTCATAGCCTTCAAAATATTTTGTAACCACAGCCCTGGAAATCTGTTTATATTATCATCATGTTAATGATGTTCATGCTCTATTTTGATATTTTGACCTATGACTATTAGCCTCTTCTCTCAGCTTAAAAGATTTTAAGGTAAGGCAGTTGAAATATTTAATGTAATGTCAGTATTCTGTTTGCCCAAACTATGATTTTGAAGCTTTTCTCTTTTGTTTATGTGATGCATTATGACTTTAACTTATACCTCCCTAGAGGATTTTGAAATTTCTCAGTGGCTCGTCAGAAACTGAAGGAAGACATTCATTAGAGCCACAACTTTTCCGTTTCCAGGACAGCAGACATTGTGCTAGATGCTCTAAATATGTTCTCTTATATATTCCCACAACCAGGAAAATATGATGATTATAATATTAGCTAGCACGTGCATGATGCATACCATATGCCAGGCACTGTTCTAAGTACTTTTTCTAAGTACTGTTCTAAGTACATTATTTAGTGTTTACAAAACCATGTGAGGGGGACTTCCCTGGCAGTCCAGTGGTTAGGACTCGGCACTTTCACTGCCAGTGGCCCCAGGTTCAATCCCTGATTGGGGAACTAAGATCCTGCAAGCTGCATGGTGCAGCCAAAAAAAAAAAAACCAGAAAAAGAATAAACATATGAGGTATAGGTACTATTATTATCCCTATTTTACAGACAAAGAAATAGACACAAAGAGGTTAAGTAGGTTACCCAAGATCATAGGCTGTATATAGCAGAACCAGGCTTTGAGCCCATAAGTCTAATTACTAGCATCCATATTCATTATACCAGACCTAAAAGCATTTGTGCCCAAAGTTAAAAGCACTGACTGGCAGAGAAACTTGGAAGTTAAGTTACTTGCCCAAGTCCTAGTGAGTGACAGGCCAGGATTTGAGCACAGATCTGTCTGATTCCAAAGCTAATGCTCTTTCTAGTAACAAATTGGGGATTTGTAATATAACTCTCTTAGTACCTTACCATATGCTTAGCATTCTCCACTCATTAATAGGGTTAAAGGTGCTGAGTTAAATATTAAGGCCCTTCTTTTGGGCCTGTGGCTTTCAGGTCCTATGAGCATGTTTGTTCAAAGGGAGTCTGACTTTGTAGCCTCTTTCATTTTTTTCAGGAGCTAGGGTTGTATGAAAGCTGGAGTGTGCCACTTTAGCGTCCAGGAAGGCCTGAGCATGAGGAGTACAGGATAGCATAGGGCTTTGGAGTCAGACACACTTGGATTTGAGTCCTGAATCTGCTACTTTACTATCTGTGACATGAGCAAGTTTCCTAACTTTTTCTTTTTTTTTTTTTTGCGGTACGCGGGCCTCTCACTGCTATGGCCTCTCCCGTTGCGGAGCACAGGCTCCGGACGCACAGGCTCAGCGGCCATGGCTCACGGGCCCAGCCGCTTCGCGGCATGTAGGATCCTCCTGGACCGGGGCACGAACCCGTGTCCCCTGCATCGGCAGGCGGACTCTCAACTACTGCGCCACCAGGGAAGCCCTCCTAACATTTTTGAACCTTAGTTTTCTCATCTGAAAGTACCTCATAGAACTTAGTATAAAATGCCATAATGCATGTAAAACACTTTGCATACTGCCAAGAACTAATAAACAGTACATTGTAGCTATTATTATTAGATCAGATTTTATCTAGTAGATTGAGTAGAAAGTACCTGATTTAATTTTCTTAAATTCTCATAATGAATTTTTAGTTTAGTTAATTATATGCGTTACAACTAAGTACTTTAAGTTGTAAATATAAATAAGTGGTTTTTTGAAAACTTTTATTAGAGCATGGTGTTTTTTGAAAATCTGATTAAATATCTACACTTTTTCCCTAGAAGTATGCACATATATATTGAGTTTTGTTTCTAGGGGTTCAGGGCCATCCCAGGGCCCCAGGTTAAGATCCCCTGGTATAGTCTGATTCCCTGCTGGAGTAGAAGTGGTGAATTTGACCTAGAGCCTTCAAGGTGAGGTAGTATAGAGTAGTGGTTTTTGAACTCAGACTTCATGGGTTTTGAATCCTGGCTCCAATAGCTTTGTGACCTGAGGCAAGTGATTTATAATCTTCCTATACATCTGTTTTTTTTTAATTTGTAAAATGAGGAGGATAATAATACCTGTTTCATAGGATTGATTTGGAAATTAAATGACATGATGCATATAAAGTGTTCTGCTTGTCACAGAGTGCCAAATAAATGTTAATTTTTAAAAAAGGAAAAGGAATAAATAAGCCCTGGATTTGTAATGTACAGCATGGTGACTATAGTTAGTAATACTGTATTGCATATTTGAAAGTTGCTAAGAGAATAGATCTTAAAAGTTCTCATCACAAGAAAAAAATTTTTGTAGCCATGTATGGTGATAGATGTTAACTGGACTTATTGTGGCAATCATTTCACAATTTACACAAATATTGAATTATTATGCTATACACCGGAAACTAATATAATGTTATATGGCAGTTATACTTCAATTAGAAAAAAAGAAAAAGAGGGCTTCTCTGGTGGCGCAGTGGTTGAAAGTCCGCCTGCTGATGCAGAGGACACGGGTTCGTGCCCCCGTCCGGGAAGATCCCACATGCCGCGGAGCGGCTGGGCCCGTGAGCTATGGCCACTGAGCCTGCGCGTCCGGAGCCTGTGCTCCACGACGGAAGGCCACACAGTGAGAGGCCCACGTACCACAAAAAAAAATAAATAAAAATAAATAATAAAAAATACATATGTAATGCCCTTGCTCCATTCTTTCCACGGGACCCTCTCCCAAACCCTGATATTTTAAATCAGTACATCTGGGTTATGGCCTAGTTGTCTGTATTTTTTATAGTTACACAGATGATTCTCATGTGCAACCAGGATTGAAAACTGTTACTCCAAAGCTATTCCAAGAATGGGTTCTCTTTCATGTTTTGTAAGTTCACTTTCAGAAATGAAAAGAAACTTAAAATTCTAAAGTTTTCTGAAATGTTTACAATAAAATGAAATTTCAAGTAATGATCATTCCAATCTTCTCTCATTCAGATTGAAGATTTTCTCATTTTTGGTTCTTCTTTGAATCTTCTCCTCTGCCAGAGAATGTTACTTCCTGATTATTGTTTCAAACAGTTCAGTTGGAGGCTTTCACCAGTACTGAATTTCAAGTAATTTCTTTCACAACTATACCAATCTTTTATGCATACAACAGTAACAGTGGTCAGACCTAATTCTTCCAAGATCATTTCTTTAAAACCAGCTTTTAAAGATGAGCAGTATTATTTTCTAAGGGTTTTATTTGTAGGCCATATCTGAACCTGGAGAAATCTAGGTCTTTGAAATTATAATTTGCCAGTATTTTCAAACAACCTAAAGGCTGTGTGAAAAACTCCTTTTCTTATAAGAAAGAAGAGTAGGGTCTCTTCATACTTTGCCTATATCTGAATGGATATATTCTTATTTTCTGACAGCCTATTACTAGCTCTCCACCCAAATGGATGGCTGAAATAGAACGTGACGATATCGACATGTTGAAAGGTAAGCAGTGCTGGTGACGTTTAACCTTTAACCTGACATTTATGCTCCTCGACAAACTACCATTCCAATTTTTCTCTCATTATTCCCTTACCAGTATTCTTGGCTTCAAATTGCCTATTTAACCATCCTTATTCATGGTTCTTCATGTCTAAATGCCCTTCTCTACTTTTCCATGTGTAGAAATCCTGCCAATTCAAGACTCAGTAATAATGATTTCTTCTGCTGCTAAATTCCTTTAATATTAACTTTATTTTGTATGATGCTTAGAGTTAAGTAAAAGTTCTCACATAAATTTTCTTATTTAATTCTTATACAGGTTCTGTTAGTTAGGTATGATATCTAAGTTTCGGAGGTTAACTTAACCAAGGTTTATTAGAAAGAGTTAAAATTTAAACCCTGATCTTTTTTTTTTTTTTTTTTTTTTTCCGCGGGCCTCTCACTGTTGTGGCCTCTCCCGTTGTGGAGCACAGGCTCCAGACGCGCAGGCTCAGTGGCCGTGGCTCACGGGCCCAGCCGCTCCACGGCATGTGGGATCTTCCCGGATCGGGGCACGAACCCGCGTCCCCTGCATTAGCAGGCAGACTGTCAACCACTGCGCCACCAGGGAAGCTGCAAACCATGATCTTTTTAAGACTAGTCTCTTACCGCTATAACACAAGTGCTTTATTTAGGATTTACTGCCATATATTGCTGCCAGGACTATTAACTGACAGCCCCTTAGTGGGTTAAGAGCTGTCTTTTAGTTCTTTCTATCTCATCAGTTTCTCTCATAAAGAATACTGTAAGTAGTGAATATTGTTGTCTGATAAATGACTTGGAACTCAACCACAAAGTAGAAATTTAAATTAAAAAACATTAATTTTCCTTGATTTTGCTCTACTTTATTTAATTTTTTTATCATCCTTCTGGTGATAAGATTCATGATGGTTGTGAAGTAATAGACTGAAGTTAAGGTAAAAAATCTGGGATTCTTAAGCTATTTAAGCAGCTGAACAGATCAAGAAAGCTACTTATGCCAGATATAGATAATGAGTGTGGCATGATAAGTTGCAGAAAATAACACCTCTATTTGATTTCAGAAGTAATTCATTCTTCTGCATGAAATGCTTAAAAGCAGATCCCCTCCTCCAGCCAAGGGAAAATTAAGTCTCAAGGGCATCTCGGGTTCATTGTTGTAATGTTCCAAACAGACATTTATATAATATCCCATCAGCATGTATTTTCTAAGGAAACTTTAAAGTTTTAGTAAGGGATCAGAGCATTATGTTTCATGCAAATTGACCTATGTCTAAAACCTAAAAGGAATTGGGTGCTATTTAAAGGAAAATCTCGGAAAGTAAGTTTTTATTTTAAGTATACTGTCTTCTTATCTGGTAAACGTAAAAATTTTTATAGGAATTTGATTTGAAGGTAAAGTTTGGATTAATATTTAGTCTTTGTTTTCTAAACTTAGGGAAATAGGGAAGAGTGTTTTATTGCTGTTTTATTAATTGGAATAATGAGGACTTGTAAATGACAGTGAGACAGAGATCTGTCTGTAGGCTTTCTCAATTCTGTGTCGGATCACAAGTTTCATATTTTAATGGTGTATTCATTTTGTGTGATTGGCAAAATGAATGTAATAAAAGGATCCTCAGGATAAAACACATAATTTGCTATTGTGTCTATGATGACTCTCTTCTCATTAAGTGGGTAAGCTCATCTGAGGCATTTTGCAGTGGTGGAAAATTCACTGGTACGCCTGTGTGTGTGTGTGTGTGTGTGTGTGTGTGTGTAGGGGGAATGATTGGATGAGAAGAGATGAATCCATTTTCTATTTTTCTATAGGAATTAAACTTGAAAACATTTATAACAAGGATTTGCAACCTGAATGAGTTGTTACTAGAAAGCAGTGGAAAGAAATGATAATGAAATAAATGATTCTGTTTCAGAACTGGGGAGCCTCACCACAGCTAATTTGATGGAGAAGGTACGAGGCCTTCAGAACCTGGCCTATCAGTTGGGGCTGGATGAGTGTGAGTACCCAGATCACATTTATTCAGGGTTGCATGTTGTATATTTCGTGATGAGTTCTGTCATAATTCAGAAAGTATCTTTATTAGGTGTTTTAAAGGTAAGAAGCCATTGTAATCAAAAGTATGCCACTTATGATAGAGTGTGCTGGAATAATTACTGAGTTTACTAGGTTACAAGTTGTTTTTCGCCGTACAATGAAAATATATTGGAAACTCTTAGAGTTTTAAGTGATAGAATGTCGTCAAACTAGCTTAAGCAAAAGAAGGATTTTATTCACATAAATCAAAATTCTAGGAGTAGAAATAGCTTTGAGCATCTCTAGAGCCATGACTCATTATTTATTTACTTTTTATTGAAGTATAGTTTTTTAAAAATATTATTTATTTATTTAGCTGTGCCAGGTCTTAGTTGTGGCACGCGGGTTCTTCGTTGTGGCATGCGGGATCTTTAGTTGCGGCATGTGAACTCTTAGTTGTGGCATTTGGGATCTAGTTCCCTGACCAGGGATCGAACCCGGGTCCCCTGCATTGGGAGTGGGGAGTCTTAGCCACTGGACCACCAGGGAAGTCCCTGAAGTATAGTTGATTTACAATGTTATAGTAATTTCTGCTGTACAGCAAAGTGACTCAGTTATACATGTATATACATTCTTTTTTATGTTCTTTTCCATTATGGTTTATCTCAGGAGATTTGATATAGCTCCCTGTGCTATACAGTAGGACCTTGTTTATCCATTCTAAATGTAGTAGTTTGCATCTACTAATCCCGAACTCCCAGTCCATCCTCCCCAGATCCATGACTCTTAATAATGTCTTTGGAATGTGCTCTTGTTCTTACTTTTTGAGTTTTGCATCTCAAAGCTCTGCTTCACTCGTGAGTTATTATTCTTCTTTGATCTAGCACTGGGGAAGGTGGCCAGTAGGAACTCCAGTTCATGTCTTTAAATCTTGTAATCCCAAAGGAAAGAACATCTTTGCTGAACATCCCAGAAGAAAGGTCCTGGGGAGGACTCTGACTGTTCCATCTTGGCTCACATATCTATCCTGGAACCAGTCCTTTGGCCAAGTAGCAAAGAGCACCGAGATGGGCCAGGCCTGGGGCCTGGCTGCAGAGGCAGGTTGGAATGGTTAGTCTGACTCAAATCATGTGGAATGCAATAGGGGAGGATTTCTTCCCCAAAGGAAGGGTTATATAACAGACCAAGAACATAATCTGCTAGCATGAGTAATGCTTTTAAAATTCTCATCTATTCCTGTCTGCTGTCCATTCTTTTAGTTTAAAATTATTTCTTTAGAAACTATATCTCTTTCCATACTGTATTCATTATAAAACTGGAAAAGGAATTGTAGAAAATTTTCATTTTGTAATTGAAAGAAATACTCAACATAATTAGAGTGGTTAGAACTTTGTTCTCCTTGGATAGATACCTCCAGAGACCTTCATAAATGCACAATTTTGAGAGGCTACTATAGCTTATAACTTTCTTCAGAACTGCAAGTTTTGTACTGATTAGCACAATCCCAACAATAGTTTCACAAATTGTTTCTCTTGTTTATAGAGCATGTAGTGGATTTGTCCACATCATTGATTTTACTACCAAATTCAACATTTCACTTTAAAATATAATTTAAAACTTCTAATTTTTGACTAATAGACAACACTTCCTTAGTCCTCTTTATATTTTCTTTATTTCCATTACTGTCATTAGCAGGTGACATTCTTTTACCAAGAAAACATTTTTTAATCACTTCATGAATCAAGGAGCAGAGAACAAAAAACTGCTTTGAGGTATGGTTGCTAGGTGGTCTGTTAGGTTCACTCATTGTTACCTAACTCCCTTGTGTACTAGTCATTTATTTCTCGTGATTAACGTTTATGTCTTGGCAAAATTACTGATTACCGTGTATGTCATGGACCTCAAGGGTTTATAATGAAAACCCTGTGATTATTAAATTCATGAATGCGAGGCTTGTACAGTATAGAACTTGATTCTGTTTTTAGCTCTGGATAATACATGCTGTAATGATCACAGCGATCAATCCTTTATCTCTGTGTCAATTTTTCTTATGAAATAAAGTTTTATGCTCATTATATAAAGAAGATGCTATATTACCAAATGTGTTTTTCAACAGTGTTGTCTCTAGTTTGTAGTAGATAAAATTACTAAATTTCCTCTGATTAGTTTTTCTTTTTCTATTTTCCTACTGAGAAAGATAATGAAGTATTTTTTCCCCACTTTTTATTATGGAAAATTTTAAACATATACCAAAGGAGAGAGGCTAGAATATTGACCTCATATACTTATGACTTGGCTTCAATAGTTAGCATATGGCCAATCTGTTGCACTTATACCAACCTACATAATTACTTAAAAGCAAATCTCAGGCATCATATCGTCTCACTACCAAATAACTTCATATGTGAGTCCAAAAGACAAGGACTCTCTCTTTCTCTCTCTTTCTCTCTCTCTCTCAATCCATTATTCTCTCTCTCTGCAATTCCATTATTGTGCCTAAAAAATTTTAATATACTTGCTTAATATCATCAGATAGCCAATCAGGATTCAGATTTCTTGGTTGACTCATAATTGTCTTTATATAGTTGATTGGTTTGAATCAGGATTTAAATAAGGTACTGTATTTGATATGTTTCTTAAGTGTCTTTTAATCTGTCAGAGTTCCACCTCCCGTTTATTTTCCTTTGCCATTTATTGTTATTTGTTCTGTAGAATTTTCCACATTCTGGATTTTTTTGCTTACATCCCTGTGGTAGTGCTTAATATGTCCATCTATCCCTTTTTATTTCCCAGTAACTAGATCTAGAAGCTCACACAAATACAGGATTGATTTTTATTTTTATTTTCAATTTGGCAAGAGTATTTCATAAATGGTGTTGTATACATCCTATAGAAGGGTACATCGTGTCTGCTTGTCTCTCTTTGTGATGTTAAGATTAATTCATTGATAAAGGTATTGCTAGCCTCATCTATTATTCATTGTAAAATTCTTCATCAGCCTTACACCCAGAGTTTTAGCAGCCTTTGAAAACTGCCTAAATTCACTATTTTATTATAGGTTGCGAAATGGTAATACACTAATTCTGTCATTCCTTCTTATTAGCTAGAATTTTTCTGTAAAGAACTTTATCTTATCGACTATGTATTATTTATTACCTTGCAAGCTGTTCTTACTGGATGAATGATTCTTTCTCTTTATCAGTTTTTAGAATAATGAGTCGGTTCTCTGAGCATCAATAAATCTGTGTTAATGTCTTTCCACAGAATCAAAAACTTGGTGTGGTTTGTTTCAGTTTTTAATCCACACAGTTAAAATCATTATTATTTTTAAGTATTTATATTTCTGAAACTTAAGGCTTTGGAGGTAGGGGTTTGAAGTCACCTAGCTTAGTCACCTTAAGCGTGGAACCAAAATTCTGCCAGACGAGTTCCATGAGCACAGCTGAGAGTTTTCAAAATTATTTTCTAGTTCAAAATTCAACCTTCTTTCAACTTCTGTAGCAGTGCTTTGCTACTGATTGTTATTTTCCCCAATCATAACAATTAGCTGACATACAGAAAATAGTTTTTAAATTTAGAGTTGGAAAGAATCACATTGATACGTAGTGGACTTCTTGGATACAAACTCTTTGTTTTATTGTATATAGTGTATTTGCATAAAAACAAGATCTTTTTTTTGTCCTTACAGATTATTCATCTACTCTAGGGGTTGACATTTACTTGACACCCTAATCTGGTGTTTCGAAGTCTCTCTCAATCCTCTTTCCTGCATTAATTGAGAGGATGACATGGATGAAAAATAAGCAATAGGAACTGATGAATCCCCAAGGACCAGTGATCCTGTTTTCATGCAAATATCTGCACTGATAAAGATGATGGAAAGAAAAAAATGCAAAAAATATTTGTCCTCAAAACAAGATTGTTTGTCACTTCCCTGGAGCATTGTTAAATGTTAGTATAGAGATAATGTGAACCTTCTAGGGCTGATAGTAACTAGAGTGTATCTTTTGGAAGACGAACCCTGCCCTTTGATTTGGTACATTTTTATGTCTCAGACAACTCTTCTGGTGTGCAGATTTTGGAATGCAATAATGTTTTGTATAGGTATTTGTAGCTTTTCATGATTGGGGCCCTCTGACTTGATTTGGGCAGTTAATTTATGTGAAATTCCCATGAAAAATATAAAAAACTGCCTTACCATATAAAGAATTCCATTTCTGTTACTTCCATCTGAGTTCAGTGTCCTTCCTGTTTACTGAAACTATTGTAGTCACCTTCTAACTG
Organism: Grampus griseus; assembly: GCF_964374135.1. Classification (NCBI taxonomy): domain Eukaryota; kingdom Metazoa; phylum Chordata; class Mammalia; order Artiodactyla; family Delphinidae; genus Grampus; species Grampus griseus. Next base: position 28,418,585 of record NC_139018.1, on the reverse strand, counting down.
CCCTCCCTGCCTTTCAACTACCTCATATCAGTCCATCTTTTTTACCACTAACAGGTTAATTTTTCCAAAGTACCATTTGCTTCTGTTTGTCCTTTGCTCTTAAGTCATTAGTAGTACATCATTACCCATATGATAAAATTCAGATTCCTTAGCATGGCATTCAGAATCCTCTTCACTCGGGGCCGAGCCTAATGTCTAGCCTTCTTACTTCTCCTCTACCAGAACACCATGCATTGTCCTCATTTGAAATATTCTTCCCGGAACACTCCCCCATCTTCTTAATTCTATTCATGCTATTCCTTTTTCTCAGAAAACCCTCCCTGACCTATTTCTAATATTAGGACTTTTATTTGTCCTTCATTATTCAGCCAGAATCTACCTCTTTTATCAGCCTTTCCTTTTTATACCTGATCTGGAAAGTGAAATCGCTTTCTTGGTCTCCCAAATTGCTCCTAGAGCAGTTCGTTTGTTTCATTTTATCATTCTGGGAGATTTTTGGTACGTGTCTTATCTCTTGGATTAATTGTAACTCTTTAAGGTGAGAATCATATTTTGGGGCTGTCTTTGTAGCCCACAGAGTACCTGGCATATGGTAAACATGCAATGTGTATTTGCTGATTGAATGCATGATCAACTGCTTGATGCCTTTAGATGAAATGACAGATTAAAAATATTTATTTTATTATGTATATATATTTTTATTTTTGGCTGCATTGGGTCTTCATTGCTGCGCGCAGGTTTTTTCTAGTTGCTGCGAGCAGGGGCTACTCTTCTTTGCGGTGTGCGGGCTTCTCATTGCAGTGGCTTCTCTTGTTGTGGAGCAGGGGCTCTAGGCACGCGGGCTTCAGTAGCTGTGGAGCATGCGCTCAGTAGTTGTGGCTTGCGGGCTCTAGAGCTCAGGCTCAGTAGTTGTGGCACACGGGCTTAGTTGCTCCACGGCATGTGAGATCTTCCCGGACCAGGGATCAAACCTGTGGTCCCCTGCGTTGGCAGGCGGATTCTTAACCACTGGGCCACCAGGGAAGTCCCGAAATGACAGATTTTTAAAATGAAATCCACTGACTTAAAACTGAAAAAGTGGAAGCGTCTAGAAATTGTTCTTTTTCTGGATAGTCTGTGTTTTAGTGATGAGAAGTAACATTTGAAGTTCTCATAATGTCTGGAATTTTTCTCTTATGACAGTGGATGATCAACCACCCATAGTAAAGATAGTGTGAAGCTTGTTGGTAATGGTTTGGTTTTATCTTCTACCTGACCCCTACTCCATTGCTATTATGATCTGGGCATGATCCTGATTTAGTCATGTTAAGTTGCAACAGAACGTACCTTGTTTTATTCCTAAGACCCATTGAACCCAGTAAATCCTACTGAATACTGATTCTCAACAGTTTTTGTCCTTTTTTAAAAAAGGTTTCCCCCGTCTTTGAAAGCTGCAAACCTTGTAGTAGTTATGCAGATGACCTACTTACTGGCTATATTCAAGATATTTTTAAATAGGATGTGATGATTGGGAAAGCAGAAGACCGTGCCATTTGAAACTAGGGCTAAAGCTTGGGGTTCTGATGCATTTCTTCTTTTTCCTTTTTTTATAATAGCTTTACTGGTATGTAATTCACATACCCTGCAATTCATTTATTAATAGTGTGCAATTCAATGATTTTGGGTATATTCAGAGTTGTGCAGCCATCACCACAATCAATTTTAGAACATATTCGTCACCCCTCAAAGAAATTCTGTACCCATTAGCAGTCACTCCTCATTTTCCCCCGAACTCCATAGGCCTAGGCCACCAAGGATATGCTTTCTGTGTCTATGAATTTCTACTGTGGACATTTCGTATAAATGGAGTCATATAATATATGGTCTTCTGTGACTGGTTTCTTTCACTTAACATAGTGTTTTCATTGTTCATCTATGTTGTAACATGTATCAATACTTCATTTCATTTTTAGGATTGAATAATATTCTACTGTATAGATCTATTTATCTACCAGTTATTCACATTATGTTTATCCACTAGTTGGTGGACATTTGGGTTATTTCCTCTATTCAGCTAGTGTGAGTAATACTGCTGTGAGCATTCATGTACAGGTATTTATGTGGACATATGTTTTCGTTCTCTTTAGCTTATAACTAGGAGTGGAATTTCTGGGTCATATGGTAACTCTACATCTAACCTTTGGAGGAACTGTCAGACTATTTTCAATACTGACTCTGCACCATTTAACATTCCCACCAGCAGTGTATGAAGGTTCCAATTTCTCAACACCTTGCCAATACTTATTATTTGTTTTTTAAAAATTATTACATAATCCATCCTAGTGGATATATTATGAGAAGTGATATCTCATTGTGGTTTGGATTTGCATTTGCCTAATAACTAGTGATATTGAGCATGTTTTCATGTGCTTATTGGCTAGTTGTATATCTTCTTTAGAGACCTGTATTCAGATCGTTTGCCCATTTTAAAATTGGATTATTTGTATTTTTATTATTGAGTTATGTGAGTTCTTTATTCTAGAAACAGGTCGCTTATTCAATATATAATTTGCAAAAGGTTTTCTTACATTCTGTGGGTTGTCTTCTTACTTTCTGGATGGTATTCTTTGGGACACAAAAGTTTAATTTTGATGAAGTCCAATTTATCAGTTATTTCTTTTGTTGGTTACATTTTGATGTCATACCTAAGATACCGTTTCCTAATTTAAGGTCCTAAAGATTTATGCCTGTGCTTTCTTCTAAGAGTTTTATTCTTAGCTCTTATAGGTATTTGATCCATTTTAGATTAATTTTTTATATATATTGTGAAGTAGGGATCCCAATTCATTCTTCTGAGTGTGGATATCCAGTTGTTTCAGCACCATTTGTTGAAAAGACTATTCCCTTCCCATTGAATTGTCTTGGCATTTTTGTTACAAATCAATTGACCACAAACATGAGGGTTTATTTCTGGATTCTCAGTTCTATTCCATTGACCTATATTTCTGTCCTTATGCCAGTCCCTCACTGTCTTGATTACTGTAACTTTGTAATAAGTTTTGAAATTGGAATGTGTGAGTTTTCCAACTTCGTTCTTCTTTTTCAAGATTTGTTTTTGGCTATTCTGGATCCGATGAATTTCCATAGGAATTTTAACTTGTCAGTTGTTGCAACGAGGTCAGCTGGGATTTTGGTAAGGATTGCATTGAATCTGTAGATCAGTTTGGGGAGTATTGCCATCTTAATGAAATTAAGGTGATTCATGAAAGTGGTATGTCTTTCTGTTTATTCAGGTCTCCTTTAATTTCTTTGAACAATGTTTTGTAGTTTTCAAAGTATAAGTTTTACACTTAATTTGTTAAAATTTATTCCTAAGTATTTTAATTTTTTGATGCTATTATAAATGGAATTGTTTTCTTAATTTCATTTTCAGTTTGCTCATTGCTACTGTAGAGAAATGCAATTAATTTTTGTATATTGATCTTATATCCTGCAACTTTACTGAACTCATTTATTAGTTCTAATTGTGTTTTAGTAGATTACTTAAGATTTTCTCTATACAGAATTATGTCATATGCAAATAGAGGTATTTTACTTCTTCATTTCCAATCATCCAGCCCTTCCTTCCTTTCTTCCTCCCTCCCTTCTTTCTTTCTTTTCTCTTTTCCTTTCCTTTTTTTTTCTTTTTTTAATTTTTGCCTAATTGCCCTGGCTAGAAATTCCAGTACAGTGTTAAATAGAAGTGGCAAGAGTGGACATTCTTGTGTTCCTCCTGATCTTAGGGAGAAAGCACTAAGTCTGATATTAGGTTTTTTGTACATGCCCTTTGTCAGTTTGAGGATGTTATCCTTTTTTTTTGGCTGCACTGTGAGGCTTGTGGGATCTTATTTCCCTGACCAGGGATTGAACTCGTGCCATGGCAGTGAAAGCATGGAGTCCTAACCACTGGACTGCCAAAGAACTCCCTGAGGATGTTATCTTTTATTCTTAGTTTGTTGAGTGTTTTTATCATGAAGAGGTTGAATCTGATGCATTTGTTGTTGATTACACTTCACCATATACCATATAATAAAAACCTCAATTTGATATATACTCATTTACTTGTACTGGTTTGAAATTACCTTGTATTATAAAGAAAAGATTGGTAAAAGTTATTAAGTAAATAAGATCACACTGAGTATATTACTGTCTAAAAAAGCTTTAAGAAATTTAGCTTATTTTGATATAAGTAGTTGCTTCTGCTAATTTATCATTTAATCCTGTATGTTCATTTAGCTGTTTCAGTAGGACTATTATTTGGCTAAATTTAATCACTTACCAGTTTTTAAAAAGCAGCATTTTATTGTAAAAAAGGTTGAGACTTCCCCATTAAAACCTATGTCATCCCTGTAGTCTACACTGATGAAGTTGTCTGTACCAGAAATTATTTGGTACAACTTCCTTCCTTCTTTCCTCCCTTTCTCTTTTCTCTTCTTTTTTTTTTTTTCGGTATGTGGGCCTCTCACTGCCGTGGCCTTTTCCGTTGCGGAGTACAGGCTCCGGATGCGCAGGCTCACCGGCCATGGCTCACGGGCCCAGCCGCTGCGCGGCATGTGGGATCCTCCCAAAACCGGGGCACGAACCCATGTCCCCTGCATCGGCAGGCAGACTCTCAACCACTGCGCCACCAGGGAAGCCCCTCTTTTCTTTTCTTTCTTTTTTATTTATTTTTTGTCCCTGTGGCGGAGCATGCAGGATCCTAGTTCCCCAACCAGGGATGGAACCCTCACTCCCTGCAGTGGAAGTTCAGAGCCCTAGGCACTGGACCACCAGGGAATTCCCTGGTACAACTTTCTTTGGTGGTGGTACCAAAGAAAAACTTCTGCTTCCAAGCTAGACTGTGGTAAAGTAGACTTCTCCACCATCTAGGTATGTGGTTTTTGAAAAAGTGACCATTTGTAGTAGTTAGAAATTGTTTCCCATATAGAGAAAATTGTAAAGAACAGTTAGCTCTTTTAATTTCTTATTTTAATCTGTGAAGGAGGGCAGGGAGAGAATAGGTGGGACTCTTACACCCTGGATATTCTTCTTTGTGGCCTGACATCAGACTTCTTTGACTGGCTTACTTTACAAAGCCTGTACCTCTATCTATAATAGTTAAAAGTTAAATTAACTGTACTTGATTGATTGAGGAGAAAAATGATTTTTCACTAGCCTCTAACCTCTAGATGGCAGTATGAGTCTTACTGTACTTCTGGCTTTTCCTCTACCCATATCTCTTGAACTGGGTTTCTGATTTAGGTACAAATTCTTATGTCTTTACTGGACTACTTGCCTAACTTTGTTGATGCCTTACTTGATTTTTAACTTTTTATTTTTCCTTTTCATCTCTCCACATTAAAAAAAAAATTCCCTTCTTGTTTGTTTTTTTTTTTTTTGCGGTACGTGGGCCTCTCACTGTTGGGGCCTCTCCGGTTGCGGAGCACAGGCTCCGGACGCGCAGGCTCAGCGGTCATGGTTCACGGGCCTAGCCACTCTGTGGCATGTGGGATCTTCCCGGACCGGGGCACGAACCCGTGTCCCCTGTATCGGCAGGCAGACTCTCAACCACTGCGCCACCAGGGAAGCCCAAAAATTCCCTTCTTAAGCAATGTGTATTTTTGATGCTCTGTTTCCCTGTTGTCAGAAATAACATTTTGCTTTTGATGAAGGAGATGGGTAGAGAAAACCAAAAACGTGGTAGTTTAATTCAATAGCTTCCATACCTGGGTGTAAGACCCTCAGAATGGGTTCAGCTCTCTCATCTCAGTTTATCTTGTTCTGTCCTTTGACTCTCCTGGTTATCAAGTGGTATCAGACAATGCCTTATTAAATTAAAATAGGAATGTTAGCTAAAATTGATGAAATAAGCTTAGATTTTCAAGAAGAATTTAATTGTTTTAAAATAAAGCTTTCAGGGACTTCCCTGGTGGTGCAGTGGTTGAGAATCCGCCTGCCAGTGCAGGGAACACGGGTTCGAAGCCTGGTCTGGGAAGATCCCACATGCTGCAGAGCAACTAAGCCCGTGTGCCACAACTACTGAGCCTGAGCTCTGGAGCCTGCAAGCCACAACTACTGAAGCCCACGCGCTTAGAGCCTGTGCTCCACAACAAGAGAAGCCACCGCAATGAGAAGCCCGCGTACCGCAGTGAAGAGTAAACCCCCACTCACCACAACTAGAGAAAGCCCGTGTGCAGCAACGAAGACCCAGTGCAGCCAAAAGTAAATAAATAAATTTATAAACAAAAATAAAGCTTTCAAATACTTAGCCATTTTGAGTGATGAGATAATAGCAAAAGAAGGAAGTGTTCAATTCAGCAACTGTTTGAGTGCCTACTTCCTACAAGGTTCTGTAGGGGATATGAAGATGAATAAGACATAATTACTGCCCTTGTGCAGATTAAAGTCTAGTAGGAAAGGGAGATAAGACAATTAAGTAAATGATTCCTTTTTTTTTTTTTTTGCGGTACTCGGGCCTCTCACTGTTGTGGCCTCTCCCGTTGCGGAGCACAGGCTCCGCGACCGTGGCTCACGGGCCTAGCTGCTCCGCGGCATGTGGGATCTTCCCGGACTGAGGCACAAACCTGGGCAGGCGGACTCTCAACCACTGCGCCATCAGGGAAGCCCCAAGTAAATGATTCTGAATGGAAGGTAGAGGAGATAAGCTCCATAGAGTACTAAGAACTTTTGGGATAGGGGAGAAGAGGCAATTACATTAGATTGCTAGAGGAATGGCAGATAAGTTTCATTTTGTATGTCAATGTAGATTGATTAGTAAGGATTTCCTAGGGCTGCTGAATTGAGGATTTTGAGCAATCTTGATTCAGATAAGTCAATTAGTGTTGTCTGCTGTGGACCAGGGAAAGGGGTGTGGTAGTATTTGCTATTTCTGGATCATTGAAAATAGACCTTAAACAACACAGGTTTTTGATGGATGGAAATGGGAAGGGACCATATTCCAGGTGGAGTGAACATTTGGAGCAAGGAAGTTTGAAAGAACAGCTCAAGGAACAGTATGAGTGATTTAATCTGGCCTTTAAGGAGCCCAGTTTATATTAGAGGTCATAAGGAATAAGAGTAGGGAGATGGGGGCTGGACTGAGGAGGGCCTTGTACTCTTGGGGGTGAGGAATTAGACATAGGTAATGGGGAGCATGTGAAATATTCTTTAAAAAGTATTTTAATGGCTATAACATTAACTATATTTTCATTATAGATGGTTTGTAGAGATATTTTATTTACTAAAAGACACTTTACCACAAATCTGTTTATTATAAAGAAGAAAGTAGAAATGACCATAGCCTTACAAGTAAGAGATAACTACTGTTAACATTTGATGTGTTTCCTGGCCCTCCCTTGTAGGGATGTGTGTGTTTACATTTTTTCTTGTTCCCATATGTATACACAGACATGCTTTTTAACATAACCGAGGCTATAGTGTATGTGTATAGTTTTTGCCTATGCTTTTTTTCCCATTCATTCTATCTTAAGTATTTTTCTGTGTCATTAAAAATTCTACCACTGAAAATTTCTGAGTAGGGAAGTCACACACCTTTAAGAGGCATCATGCATAGGACAGAATGTAATGGTAGAGACAGGAGGCTGGAAGCTAGCAAGGACTGTGAGTCCAGCAAGAAGAATTGAGGGCTTGAATGAATGGTGGCAGTGATAATGGAAAGAAGCATACCAACAGTAGATGTTTCAGGTATATCATTTTCAGGACTAGGTAGGTAAACTGTCTGGATGAATCTTAGGGGGTAAACTGTGATTAGAGTTTACCATGATGTTTTGAGCCTGCTTAATGACAGGGAAGTCAGAAAGAGGAGAGAGATTTGGTTACACTAAAAAAATCACCTAATTCTTTTACATGTCCCTTAGTAGGCAGGCATCTGAATTGTTTTAGAAATAAGTACAAGCCATTTGTATAGGTTGGTGTTATTAATAGGATGAAAACAATGCTTTTGTCTAGTCACATCACCTAGGTAACATGTAATGTTTTAGATAGTTATTTGTTTTCTCAGGGAAATGAGTGTGTGAAATAGGATATTCATAACTTCAGAAATGGATTTTGGGGGTTCCTATAAGCTTTGGCAGATCATTAAGCCTCTCAGTTGAATAAATTACGTTCACATAGTTTTCTTCCACAGTAGTTCTTTTTCATTCAGTTAGCTACCTATAGCTATTCAGGAAATTGTTATGGCCTTTGTATATGGTAGACATCCAAATCTTTGTTAACTAGAAAAAAATTTCAGTAGTTTACATTTGAATAACTGTAACTGGCCCAAAATATTTCATGTTGACGCATCTATTAATTAACAGCAACATTTGGATTATATCAGCGCCAGGGTTAAGTCTTCCTATGAGTGAAGACTGAATTTTACATGTAGTTGGAGATTTGTGGGATCTCTAATTGAGAAGGAAGTATACTGCCAAATTGTCTTCCAGAAAGGCCCTTCCTACCCCTACCTCCTTGCTAACACCAAGTATTATAATTTTTTAAAGTCATTGGCAACTTGATAGGCAGAATATTAATATCTTGTTTTTATGTTCATTTCTTCACTTGTAAAAATGAACTTTTTTCATGTTTCTTGATCATCTCTGTTAACAAGGACTGGAATTGAAGAAAATATAATTTAAATTATTTTAACCTGAAAAATAAAGCCAGCAAACTTGATTCAAAAGCACCGTATGGGCAGTGTTGTAATCTGCATTTCTCAAGTACCAGTTGTTTTCTTTGTTTTATGCATTACCATACCATCTCACCATAGTCATTAGCATGGCATCCTATTTAGGTAGTAATGCAGTATAAAATCTAGAAATCCCACTTTGAAGGGATTAGGGGTATTCCTTATAATTAGAAATTGTCAACTTAGTCTTAAGTATTTTGTTTTTAAAAATGTATTACGATAATGGGGAAAAAAACATGCCATTATTTCTCATTTTTCCCTTGGTTAACAAATTAGGATACACAAAGCCTCAAATTACCTTTAAGGCTTATAAGCATTCATATCTTTTATCCATTAGTCAAGTTATTTCATAAACCCAACATTGCCTCTGAAATGGTTTTACACACAAAGAGGATTTTACCGTAAAATGCTTGGGGTGTTTTATTCTCTTCTGATTTGGGGGTGGGGAGGAGAAGGATGGAGGTAAGCAGGCAGGGCTTAAATTAATTTGTTCGGGGTTGGTTTCAAAGTAGCATTCTGCGTAGTTCTACAAAATGTATAATAGGTAAGGGGATGTACATAGTGAAAGAATTTAAAGTCAACATTGAATAACCAAGTGAATTATAGTTTATTTATACAGTAGAAGACAGTATAGCCATTAAAAATCTTGTTAAAGCAATAAGGAGCATTTAAGGACAGAAGAATGCTCATTATATGTAAGGATAATTGCAAGTGAAAATGCAAATGAAAAACTGCAGAACACAAGTCAGCAGGTTTTTTTCCTTCCTTTTCTTTTTTCTCTTTTTTGTTTTGTTTTGAGAGCATGGGTGTAGACAAATGACTGGAAGGAAAGATACCAGTATGTTTTAATGGCTATCTTGAGTGATTTAGAAAAAAAAATTTTTTCTGAAATTTCTAAATCATCAACAATGGTTACATTCTATTCTGAATAGGGGAAAGCTATCTAAAAAAATAAAGAAAAATTATGTCCCATTCTAGAAACAAAATTATAGTTACTTGAAAGATCTATCTTCTAATATCCTGCACAGTTAAAATTTTAAACTCTTTTATGGACTGTTTCTAAATAAAAATGACTAGATCCATTAACAACAATTGATCATTTTAAGCAAGTGATGAATAGCAAAGTGAAAGTTAATGATACTTCATTTCCAATCCTTAGCATGTCCTTCCAGAAGTTTGGGAACAAAAGGAATGGTAAGCTGTTAAGTCAGGGGCAAGAGATGATTTAGTTGGCAAAAGAGGCATCTTTTCATAAACAAACCTTGGCCAAGATTTTATCCAGCTTTATGTTTCCAGCCATTCTTCCCTGTAGCTGGAGAACTGAACTCTAGTATTAACTACTCAGTAGGTGCAAAGAACCATTTAGAATGTATGTTAGTCTTAAATGGAATTGCAGCTGTTTGGTCAAGAAGTAAAATGGACCTAATAATTTTTTTTCCTTTTGGCTTGGAATATATAGCTTTGTTATGACGAAGAGGAGAGGAGAACGAAATAATTGCAGTAGGTATGCATGTGAGTTGAGTTTCTTTCCAGGCTTTGGGTGTAAGAATGACTGTTTCTGCTCCTGGGGAAGTAAACTGACATTTTCTGATTTTTTTTGGTTTGTTTATTCATTTAGTTTTTGACATCTAGAGATTTCAACAAAATGAAGAGTGTTTTTTTGTTTTAAATGTAATATCAGTTTCTTTTCTTTTTTTTCTTAGTTCGTAATACTGTTTTGTGTCAGAAATATGATCTGGGAGGGTGAGGATATTGCATGAGAATTTATAGGTGATGACAGAGCACTTTGCTGTAGGAAATCTAGAAAAATATTGACTTTTTGTATCTAGAAGGGAAGTATCTCTAACCAGTAAGTCTAAATTAAAAGCTTGGCAAAAGCTGCCAATGTTTGGTGTAACTGAAAAAGATTTGAGAAATATAATGTAAAAATAGAATGATATTTTTAAAGGAAGAACTGTTACATTTGATTGACTCTAGTATAGGAGAATACATTTAAAATTGGTTGGGTAATAGTGAAGAATCCTTTGAGAGGACAGTTGAATTTGACAGGGTGAAGTTTTGGATACAGAATACAAAGAGAAAAGAACTAAAATAAGACTTCAGATTCAGGATATAAAAATATTCCACTGTTCCATCATCTTTTTGTTCTTTAATAAAGTTTTCAAAATGGAATTATAATATACATAGAGAAAAGTACACAAATTATAAGGTACAGCTCAATGAATTTTCATAAAAACACTCCCATATAACCACACCCAGAACAGATCAAGAAATAGAACCTTTCCTGTATATAAAACCTCCTTCATACCCCTCTCAGTCATTACCTGCCCTTTGCCCAAAGGCAAGCACTATTGTGACTTATAATATCATAAAAGAGTTTTGCTTGTTTTTGAGCTTTATATAAATGGCATCACAGACTGTATACTCTTTTGTTTCTGGCTGCTTTTGCTCAACATTTTGATTATGACATTCATCCATGTCATTGTCTTTAACAGTCATTTGCTTATTTTCATTGCTGTGTGGTGTATCATTGTAAGAATACAATGTGATTAATTTTTTCATTCTACTAATAATGGACATTTGGACTATTTCCAGCTTTTGCCTATTACAAGTAAATACTATGAGCATTCTTGGTATATGTCTTTTTATGGTACACGCATTTTTGTTGTATATATAACTAGGAGCAGAATTGCTAGGTTGTGGATGTGTGTGTGTATAACTATCTAGCTTTAGTAGATAGTTCCAAACAGTTCTCCAAAGTGGTTATACCAATTTACAAGCCCACAGGCAATTTCATTTGTTCTATGTTGTTACCAACAGATACATTCTCAGTCTATTAATATCTAGCTATTAAAATAGGTAGAATGGTATCTCAATGTAGTTTTAATTTTCATTTCCCTAGTGACTGATGAGATTGCTTTTTCATGTTTACTGAACATTTGGATAACCTCTTTTGTGAAGTGCTTATTGGTATCTCTTGCCCTTCTTTAAAAACTGGATTGCCAATTTAAAAATTGATTTTCAAGTGTTCTTTATATGTCTCTGATATGCATCCTTTGTCAGTTATGTAAATTGCAAATATCTTACCCCACTCTGTGGCTTACCTTTTCACCTTCTTTTTTTTTTTTTTTTTTTTTTTGCGGTACGCGGGCCTCTCACTGTTGTGGCCTCTCCCATTGCGGAGCACAGGCTCCGGACGCGCAGGCTCAGCGGCCATGGCTCACGGGCCCAGCCGCTCCGCGGCATGTGGAATCTCCCTGGACCAGGGCACGAACCTGTGTCCACTGCATCGGCAGGCGGACTCTCAACCACTGCGCCACCAGGGAAGCCCCCACCTTCTTAATGGTGTATTTTAATGAACCAAAGATTGTTTTTTCTCTTAAATTTATGTTTTGTCAAGTTTTAAATCTCTTTAAAAAGTTTTAAGAATAGTACAATAAATACTTGTGTACCCTCTACTTGTTTATCAGTTGTTAACATTTGTCACATTGGCTTTATCTATATATATTTAATTTTAAATTTTATTGTTTTATTCTTGAGCTGTTTGAGAACTAGCTGCAGACACCATGACACTTCATAAATACTTTAGCATTATTTCTTAAGGACAAGGACATTCTCCTACACATCTACAATACAGTTAACACACTGAAGAAATTTAACATAATACAATATGATTATCCGATATGCAATCCATATTCAGATTTCTCTAATTTAAACAGAAATTTTGAATTTTAGTTTGGCAATATTTTCCTTTTTTTGTTAATGCCACCCCTGTCATTTTAATTTAGGTTGTGATAATGTCAAAGCTGTAGTATTTTAGAAATAAATAGTAAATTACTAGTGTAACTTGGGCTGGCTAGTTCTTTTCTTCTCTCACTTATTCTCCCCCTTGGGAATATCAGAATATCATTATTGCTATTGAATGAAAAAATTCAAATAGAGGAAGTGAAGGTATGTTTTCCTCAGCTCACTGGTTTCCTGATTTGATGTGTAAGTTTCCTGACAATCTTGTTGAGTGATGCATTTTTATATGTGTTACCATTTGTCATTTGCAAATCCTTGGAAAACCACTTTCCTTGAGAAACCAAAGCATCTTAACTGTCTTCTCTGTTGACTGACTTGGGCACTACATGAGAAAAGAACTTGCATAATGAACTAACAACACAGTTGATGCATATAATGATTTTAGCATAGGAAAAGAAAGAATGAGGAAGATTTTAGTTTCACATTAGTAATTAAAACTTGCTTCACTTGATTGTAAAAACAGAAGGCAGATCTTTTTGTATGTATTTGGAAACCATTATGGCTAGTGGTATAAGAAATATAGAGTGAATTGGTAATATAAAATGGAAACAGCAGATCTAAGTAATGGAGAATTGTTAGAACAGAGAAAATTTGTTTGGGTGGGATGGGGAAACCACAGGAAATTACACTGGAGCCATTGATTTCAGTTGGATTATTAATGACTTAGTTAAGTGCTGCGCTTATAGACCTAACAGTTTGACCTGGAGTGGGAAATCCACCCTGTGCAGTGGATTATTTTAGAAACAGTTGAGCCCACTAGACAGGTTTCTTTTGAGGAATAGTTTTAAACATTAAAAAAAAAAAAAGGCAACAACTTCTTGGGGATTGGAGATACATCTTGTGAAAATGTACCTGTGTCCAATTCCCCAGTCAACTAGAAAGAAAAGGAAAAAGAGCCTGAGGAAAAAGAACTTGTTTGGACATCTTTGTTATGAAGGTTTAGGGAATCAGCTTTAGCACTGTACACAGTTTTTAGTGGCTTACTGTTCAGCATAATTTTTCTTTTAAAGTTCATAGACCCTTTGTATAAATGAGTATATTTTAACTAATGTAAAACATGTGAGCAATGACTTTAAGTCCCTATTTCATGGATCCAGAACATGTCCACTGGAAGATTAGTATAATTGTTGGACATTTTGGGAGATTGTTTTTAAGAAGAAACTCTTGTTTTGGCTCATTGCCCAGCTTGCCAGCTTGCAGGATCTTAGTTCCCCAACCAGGGATTACACCCAGGCCTGGGCAGTGAAAGCACTGAGTTCTAACCACTGGACCACCAGAGAAGAGAACCTCTTAAGAGGCCAGAACCAAGGAATTATATCTTACCTATAATTGGTAGGTTGCAAAGCTTAAGTCTGTCCAGTTTAAAGAAAGCTTTGGAAGAGTATACTATCTTATTATAGTATACTAACTTATAGGAATTGCATTTTCAAACTATAGCCTAAGAAACACCTCTGTTTGAGGAAACTAAGGCTAGTGGAGAGAAGAGATGACCTGAATATAACCTAAGGGGAAGAACAATTACCTGAAGATAAGTAAGTAGGAACCAGGTGATAAATAGCTAATAGGAAAGGACAAAATAGTGATTAAGAGCTTGGGTTCTGGAGTCATACAGCTTTATTATGAATCTCAATCTACCACTTAGGCAAGTAACTTAATTTTCTAAGCCCTAGTTTCTTCATTTGTGAAATGGAGATGAAAACCTTAGAACAGTAATTATTAAACTTTTTGGTGTCAGGACTTCTTTACACTCTTAAAAATTAATGGTGACCCCAAAGAGTTCTTGTTTATGTGGGTTATATGTATATTTACTGTTTCAGAAATTCAAACAGAAAAATTTTAAATATTTATTCATTTACTTTTTTATTTTTTATTTATTTTTGGCTGCATTGGGTCTTTATTGCTGCGCGCAGTCTTTCTGTAATTGTGGCGAGCAGGTGCTACTCGTCGTTGTGGTGTGCGGGCTTCTCATTGTGGTGGCTTCTCTTGTTGCGGAGCACGGGCTCTGGGCATGCAGGCTTCAGTAGTTGTAGCACGTGGGCTCAGTAGTTGCGGCACGGGGGCCCTAGAGTGCGTGGGCTTCAGTAGTTATGGTGCACGTGGGCTCAGTAGTTGCGGTGCGTGGCCTCTAGGGTGTGTGAGCTTCAATAGTTGTGGCGCATGGGCACAATAGTTGTGGCTCGTGGGCTCTAGAGCACAGGCTCAGTAGTTGTGGCACACGGGCCTAGTTGCTCCGCAGCATATGGGATCTTCCCAGACCAGGGATTGAACCCATGTCCCCTGCATTGGCAGAAGGATTCTTAACCACTGCACCACTGGGGAAGTCCCTAATTAATTTAAAAATAGGAATAAACCCATTACATGTTAGCATAAATATTTTTATGAAGAATAACTATTTTCCAAACAAAAAATATTGAGAAGAGTGGCAGTTTTTACATTTTTCAAATGTCCGTAATGTTTGGATTGATAAAAAGTTGGATTTTCATATCTGCTGCTTCTTTCAATATGTTATGATTATCTTTTGTTAGGTAGTCCCTAGAAAACTTCACTGTTCACTTGTGAGAGAATATGTGAAAAAGGCATCTTAGTATCATATGTATAGTTTTGAACTCAGCGACCCTCTCAAAGGGGCTTAGTGATCCCAGGGTCCCCAGAGGTTTCCTGACCATTCACTTTGAGATCTGTTACCTTAGAGTATTGTTTTGATGATTTAACACAATATTATTTATAAAACCTTAGCATAATATTGGCACTTAATAGGTGCTTATAAATATTAACTGTTGGGCTTCCCTGGTGGCGCAGTGGTTGGGAGTCCGCCTGCTGATGAGGGGGATGCGTGTTCGTGCCCCAGTCCGGGAAGATCCCACATGCCGCGGAGCGGCTGGGCCTGTGGGCCATGGCCACTGAGCCTGCGCGTCGGAGCCTGTGCTCCGCGACGGGAGAGGCCACAACAGTGAGAGGCCCGCATACCGCCAAAAAAAAAAAAAAAAAAAAAAATTAACTGTTGTTATCATTATGGGCAGCATATGAGAAGTTTTAAGCATAGTAGGCATGTAATCATATTTACTTTCTTAAAAGGCTCACTTTGCCAACATGGTAGAAGATGGATTGGTAATACAGAAAAATGGTATCAGGGAGACAAGTTAGATTTCTTTTAACTTCTCAGTGAAAATGGAGAATAGGGATGGGTTCTAGAAGTCTGAGTGGTAGAATGGAAAGGCTTAGTGACTGATTGGATATACTGGGGTCAGGGAGTTCTGGGCAGTAAGAATGAGGAATCAAGAGTGACTCAAGTTTCTGGCTTGAGTAAATATAGGAAGAAGAGCACCTTTGAGAAGAAAGATTGGGGAATTCAGTTGTAAGTGTAAGTGTAGGCTATCTAGGTGGATATACCCAGGAGATAGTTGAATGTATGAATCTAGAGCACAAGAAGTAGAGTTTTGGACATCATCAGTTTGTAGGTTCTAGTTAAAGCCACAGGTGGGAAGGCGATCAGCCAGGGAAGATGTGTAACATTAAAACAGAACCCTGGGGTCTTCCCTGGTGGCACAATGGTTAAGAATCCGCCTGCCAATGCAGGGGACACGGGTTCGAGCCCTGGTCCGGGAAGATCCCACATGCCGCAGAGCAACTAAACCCGTGTGCCACAACTACTGAGCCCACGTGCCACAACTACTGAAGCCCGCGCGCCTAGAGCCCGTGCTCCACAACAAGAGAAGCCACCACAATGAGAAGCCCGCGCACTGCAACGAAGACCCAACGCAGCCAAAAATAAATAAATAAATAAAGACTTGACCTTTTAAAAAAAAAACAGAACCCTGGTGTGGTAGGCACCCTCTATTTATGCCTTTGTGTGATCTTTTCCTCTTGAGTGTGGGCTGGATCAGTGATAGCAAAAGTAATGGAATGCTGCGTCTGAGATTTAGTTACAAAAAGACCATGACTTCTGTTTTGTCCCCCATCATGCCCTTTTTGGGGAAACAAGCTGCCATGTTGTGAGTGTGCAAAGAAAAACTGACTTGGAAATTATAAGATCCTGGTCGTTGGAAACAGACGTATTCTTCTACATACTAACTTGACAAGTTTCCTCTCTCTGAGCCTCATTTTCCTTGTCTGTAAAATGAAGGTAATAATAATACTTATTGGGTTCTTGAGAGGATTAAATTGGACAATGATTATAAAATGCCTAGTATGAATCTTCATGACCTTGGATGTAGCCATGAATTCTTACATATGACACCAAAAACACAAGCAACAGAAGAAAAAATAGATAAATTGGATTTCATTAAAGTTTAAAACTTTTGTTCATCAAAGAACATTATCAAGAAAGTGAAAAGGCAACCATTGAATTGGAGAAAACTTTTTAAAAATTGAGATATAATTGACATATAACAGTTTCATGTTACAATATAATGATCACTACAGTAAGTCTGTCATCACACATTGTTACAAATTTTTTCTAGTGGTGAGAACTTTAAAGATCTGCTCTCTTAGCAACTTTCAAATATATAATACAGTATTGAAAGAATACTTTTGCAAATCATATATCTGAAAAGGGTCTAGTACCTAGAATATATAAAGAACTCTTACAACTCAACAACAAAAAGACAGACAACCCAATTTTAAAATGGGCAAAGGACTTGAGTGGACATTTCTCCAAAGAAGAAATACAAATGGCCGATAAGCACATAAAAAGATGCTAAACATCGGGCTTCCCTGGTGGCGCAGTGGTTGAGAGTCCGCCTGCCGATGCAGGGGACACGGGTTCGTGCCCTGGTCCGGGAGGATCCCACATGCCGCAGAGCGGCTAGGCCCATAAGCCATGGCCGCTGAGCCAGCATGTCCGGAGCCTGTGCTCCGCAACGGGAGAGGCCACGACAGTGAGAGGCCCACATAACGCAAAAAAAAAAAAAAAAAAAGATGCTAAACATCTTTCATTAGTCATAAGGGAAATGTAAATCAAAACCACAATGGGATACCACTTCACACCGACTAAGATGGTAATAGTAATGACGATAATAATAATAATAGAAAATAACAAGTATTTGCAAGGATATGGTGAAATTGGAAGTCTCATATATAGCTGGTGGGAATGTAAAATGGTGTGGCCACTGTGAAAGTTTGGCGGTTCCTTGAAAGGTTAAACAGAATTACCATATGACCCAGCAATTCCACTACTAGGTATATACCCAAAAGAATTGAAGACAAGTACTCAAACAGATACTTGTACACAAATGTTCATTCAGTACTATTCATGATAGCCAAAAGATGGAAGGAAACTCAAATGTCCATTAACAGATGAATGGATAAACAAAATATGGTATATACATACAATAGAATATTACTTAGCCATAAAAATGTAGTACTGATACACGCTACAACGTGGGTGAATCTCAAAAACATTATACTAAATAACGGAAGCCAGACACAGAAGATCACATATTATTCCATTTGTATGAAACATCATGGGTATGTAAATTCGTAGAGACAGAAAGCAGATTGGTGGTTGCCAGGGACAAAAGAGAGTGGAAAATGGGGAGTGACTGCTTAATGGGTATAGGAGTATTTTGCGGGTGGGGGGGAGTGATGAAAATGTTTTGTAACTTGATACAGGTGGTGGTTGCACAATATTGTGAATATACCAAATGCCATTGAATTGTACACTTTAAAATCACTTTTAAAAATTTGAATTCACTTCAGTAAACAAAAATGCATAGTATGGTATGTGACACCTAGTAAGCTATTGATAAATTTTAGATTTTACTATTGCCTAGTGCACCTTTATCAGGAATTTAGCTGTGTGATGTTGGGCATCAGCTTCCTCAGTTGAAAAATGAAGTTGTTGGACTAAAGACCTCTCAGATCCTTACAGCATTAAAATTCTATATTTTAAGATATAGTATTTAATTCTTGTATAGGAAAGACCCCCTGTTACTCCTCCCATGTGTCTCCTTTACTCTCACATCTCTAGCACACTCACAACATGACACTGGATGTGTGGGAGTTTTTTGTTCCTCAACTAAGCAATTCTGTGACATCAGCTAGGTGTTCTACAGTTTAACTCAATTCTGACACTATCTACCTGGAGATCATATCAGATTCCACAGATTGAGGGCTGGGTCCCTCAGGACTCCCCTCTGCCCCCTCCATCAGATGCCAACTATAAGTCCACCTGTGCTTTGGTTGTAAATTGGATGTTCCCACAATCCCCTCCTCAGATTTGATTAATTTTCTAGAGCAGCTCCCAGAACTCAGGAAAACAGCTTACTTACTGTTTACCAGTTTATTATAAAAGGATATGATAAAGGATACAGATGAACATCCAGGTATGTGGCGTGGGGTGTGGAGCTTTCGTGCCCTCTCCAGACGTGTCACTCTCCCAGCAACTCTACATGTTCACCAACCTGGAAGCTTTCTTATGGAGGCTTCAATCATGTAGTCATGAGACATTATTAACTCCATTTCCAGCCTCTCTCCTCTCTGGAGAATGGAGGTTGGGGTTGAGAATCCCAAGATTCTAATCATAGCTTGGTCTGTCTGCTGACCAGCCCCCATCCTGGAGTACACCAAGAGTCACCTCATTAGAACAAAAGATACTGCCGTCACCCAGGAGATTCCAAGGGGTTTAGGAACTTTGTGTCAGGAATCGAGTCAAAGACCAAATATTAAAGTAAAAGATGCTTCTAACACTCTTAGGAAATTGTAAGCGTTTTAGGAGCTTTGTGCCAGGAACCAGGGGCAGAGACCAATATATATATTTTCTATTATCTGACTTTCATACAGCAAATATTTGTTGTGTATCTTCACGGTACTGTTCTAGGCACCAAGGACTTGACAGTACATAAGACAGAGATGGTTCCTGCTGTCATAGAGCTAACATTCTAGTAGATAAGGCATTACACAAATAATTATTTGCCACTAAGTTTTTCTAAGTACAACGTGGGGCAGGAATAGTTCTCCTGAGAAAAAAGATATTTAGGTATGAAGAATGAGTAGAAATTAACTGAGTGAAGGGAAGGGAGATGAGCTTTCTAGAGGAAGTATCGAAATATGGTAGTGGGAAGGAGCATGGTGCCTTTGAAGAACTGAAAGAAGGCAAATGTGACTGGAACTCAGACAGTGACTGCTGAAATAGACTGCTGGATCATGTAAAACTTCTCAGTTGTGTTAAGGATGTTGGACATTGTTCTAAGAGCACTAGCAAGTCAGTTAAGGGCATGGGCAAGCAATATTCAGGTTTTGGCCATGTGGAGAATGGTTTGGAGGGGGGCATGAGAAGAACTACAGACTAAGTAGGAGGTCATTGCAATAGCCAAGACTGTGGTGCATAGAACTAGGGTACTGATAGTGGACAGGGAGAGAAGTCCTTGAATTTGAGAGTGATTTAAGACAAAGAATAAGTCTTGATTCATTGGCTGCGGAAGATGAGAGGAGGGGGAGGGAGGTGTCAAGGATGACTCCAGGGGCTTCCCTGGTGGCACAGTGGTTAAGAATCGCCTGCCAATGTAGAGGACATGGGTTTGATCCCTGGTCCGGGAAGATCCTACGTGCCATGGAGCAACTAAGCCTGTGCACAACAACTGCTGAGCCCGCGTGCTGCAACTACTGAAGCGCGCACACCTAGAGCCCACGCTCCACAGCAAGAGAAGCCACCACAATGGGAAGCCCGCGCACAGCAACAAAGACCCAACGCAGGCAAATAAATATTTTTTTTAAAAAAAGGATGACTCCCAAGATTTCTCCCCTGGGCATGTAGGTCAGAGGCATGCAGACAACAGTGGAAGGACTTTTGCTTTTGGCTCAGAGGAAATATCAGAGACTAGATTCACCTTCCCACCTGAAACAGTTTTTGTTCATTACAAAATATACCAACAGTGGTTTTTAGGACACTGGACATCAGGCAACAAAAGATAGTGATCCCTGAGAATTAGGAAGTAAATGAGATGAGCGCTGTGATTGTCTCAGCTTACTGCTTTGAGAGAGTTTCCAGGCTGCAGTGCAGGGAGGGGGAACCCAGGCAGACACCAGCAGGCTCCCTGAGTTGAAGAAACAGAGCTAAGCATCTGGAGAGACCAAGGCAGCTAGAGGTCAAGACAGAGTACTGGAGGGGAGAGGGCTGCACAGAGAGAACCCTGGAGATCTGCAGAGGGTCCTCCTAAAGTAATCAGCTGAGTACTGATCAGTGCAATCTTGTGAGGAAACTACTCGAGGCTCAAAAGAGAACCATCTGAAAGGATTACAGGGAACCGTGGCTGGCACCACAGGGTTTATTCCCACCAGCCAGACTGGAAAATTCTCATGAGTCAGAAGGGTTTGCCTCAGTAGTGGTGGAAACATTTGTTAAAACTTACCAGGCTGGACACTTCAAATATGTACAGTTCATCATATATGAAATATACCTCACTAAGGATCGATCCATCAATCAATCGATTGATTGATTTAATTTTTTTCCCTCTCCCCTCAAGGATTTATTCAACGAACATTTAAATTAACTAAAATGAGCCAACAATCACTGCTAAAAGTTGAGGGATGCATTGGGAAGCAAGGCGATCACATGGTAGACACACATCAAACAGTTACACAAATAATCTATAGTGAGGGTTGTGATGAGTGCTGTGAAGGAGAAGTACAAGATTCCGTAACAGCAGATATCTGAGACCTTTTCTGATCTGTACGCGGTGACCAGAGAAGAAAGGCTTTTCTGAGAAAGAGACAAAAAGTCTGAAGTCTGTCGCTAAAGCTTTTTAAGAAAGAACAGTAGTGGAGGAACAGATTTGTAAGGGAAGACAAGTTTTTTTTTCTTTCAGTTGAAGTATAGTTGATTTACAATATTGTGTTTCACGTATACAGGATAGTGATTCAGGCTTTGTTTTTTGAGTTTTATTGCAGATTTTATTTCATTATAGGTTATTATAGGATACTGGTCTAATTTTGTGTGCTATACAGTAAATCCTTGTTGCTTATCTATTTTATGTGTAGTAGTTTGTATCTGTTAATCCCATACTCCTAAATTTCCCCCTCCCCCCCTCCCCTTTGGTAAGCATAAGTTTGTTTTCTATGTTTGTGAGTCTGTTTCTGTTTTGTATATAGATTCATTTGCATTATTTTTTAGATTCCACTTATAAGTGATGTCATACAGTATTTGCCTTTCTCTGTCTGACTTATTTCACTAGGCATAATACTCTCTAGGTCCATCTGTGTTCGCTGCAAATGACAATATTTCATTCTTTATGGTGGAATAATATTCCTATATATATATATATATATATATATATATATACACATATATATATTATGGGCGCTGGTGTTTCTTCCATGTCTTGACTATTGTAAATAGTGATGCTATGAACATTAGGGTGCATATATCTTTTTGAATTAGTTTTTGTTTTTCTGGATATATACCGAGGAATGGGATTGCTGGATCATATGGTAGCTCTATTTTTAGTTTTTTAAGGAACCTCCATACTGTTTTCCGTAGTGGCTGTACCAGTTTACATTCCGATCAACAGTGTACAAGGGTTCCCTTTTCTCTACACTCTCTCCAGCATTTATTATCTGTAGACTTTTTGATGATAGCCATTCTGACTGGTGTGAGGTGATACTTCATTGTAGTTTTTTTTTTTTTTTTTGCAGTTTCTACTTATTCTTTTTTTTTTTTTAACATTTTTTTTTTTTTGCGGTACGCGGGCCTCTCACTGTTGTGGCCTCTCCCGTTGCGGAGCACAGGCTCCGGACACGCAGGCTCAGCGGCCATGGCTCACGGGCCCAGCCACTCCGCGGTATGTGGGATCTTCCCGGACTAGGGCACGAACCCGTGTCGCCTGCATCGGCAGGCGGACTCTCAACCACTGCGCCACCAGGGAAGCCCTAACATCTTTATTGGAGTATAATTGCTTTACAGTGTTGTGTCAGTTTTTGCTGTATAACAAAGTGAATCAGCTATATGCATATGTATATCCCCATATCCCCTTCCTCTTGTGTCTCCCTCCCACCCTCCTTGTCCCATCCCTCTAGGTGGTCTCAAAGCACTGAGCTGATCTCCCTGTGCCATGCAGCTGCTTCCCACTACCTATCTATTTTACATTTGGTAGTGTATATTTGTTAATGCTACCCTCTCACTTCATCCCCGATTACCCTTTCCCCTCACCATTTCCTCAAGTCCATTCTCTACGTCTGTGTCTTTATTCCTGTCCTGCCCCTAGGTTCATGAGAACCCTTTTTTTTTTTTTAGGTCCATACACCTCACTACAAATAACTCAATTTCGTTCCTTTTTATGGCTGAGTAGTATTCCATTGTATATATGTACCACATCTTCTTTATCCATTCATCTGTCAATGGACACTTAGGCTGCTTCCATGTCCTGGCTATTGTAAATAGTGCTGTAATGAACATTGTGGTACATGACTCATTTCTTTTTTTTTCCCCCTTATTGTTTGTTTTGTTTTTAAATTTAATTTTATTCATTTTTTATACAGCAGTTTCTTATTAGTCATCCATTTTATACACATCAGTGTATACATGTCAATCCCAATCACCCAATTCATCACACCCCCACCCCTACCCCCCCCACCCCCGCCGCTTTCCCCCATGTCTAGATCCATCCACGTCTCTACAAATGACCCAATTTCGTTCCTTTTTATGGCTGAGTAATATTCCATTGTATACATGTGCCACATCTTCTTTATCCATTCATCTGTCGATGGACACTTAGGTTGCTTCCATGACCTGGCAATTGTAAATAGTGTTGCAATGAACATTGGGGTGCATGTGTCTTTTTGAATTATGGTTTTCTCTGGGTATATGCCCAGTAGTGGGATTGCTGGATCATATGGTAATTCTATTTTTAGAATTACCATACTGTTCTCCATAGTGGCTCTATCAATTTACATTCCCACTAGCAGTGCAAGAGGGTTCCCTTTTCTCCACACCCTCTCCAGCATTTGTTGTTTGTAGATTTTCTGATGATGTCCATTCTAACTGGTGTGAGGTGTAGTTCTGATTTGCATTTCTCTAATAATTAGTGATGTTGAGCAGCTTTTCATGTGCTTCTTGGCCATCTGTATATCTTCTTTGGAGAAATGTCTGTTTAGGTCTTCTGCCCATTTTTGGATTGGCTTGTTTGTTTTTTTAATATTGAGCTGCATGAGCTGTTTATATATTTTGGAGATTAACCTTTTGTCCATTGATTTGTTTGCAAATATTTTCTCCCATTCTGTGGGTTGTCTTTTCGTCTTGTTTGTGGTTTCCTTTGCTGTGCAAAAGCTTTTAAGTTCTATTAGGTTCTATTTGTTTATTTTTGTTTTTATTTCCATTACTCTAGGAGGTGGATCAAAAAATATCTTGCTGTGATTTATGTCAGAGTGTTCTTCCTCTGTTTTCCTCTAAGAGTTTTATAGTGTCCAGTCTTACATTTAGGTCTCTAATCCATTTTGAGTTTATTTTTGTGTATGGTGTTAAGGAGTGTTCTAATTTCATTCTTTTACATGGAGCTGTCCAGTTATCCCAGCAGCACTTATTGAAGAGACTGTCTTTCTCCATTGTATATCCTTGCCTCCTTTGTCATACATTAGTTGACCATAGGTGCATGGGTTTATCTCTGGGCTTTCTATCTTGTTCCATTGATCTATGTTTCTGTTTTTGTGCCAGTACCATAATGTCTTGATTACTGTAGCTTTGTAGTATAGTCTGAAGTCAGGGAGTCTGATTCCTTCAGCTGTGTTTCTTTCCCTCAAGACTGCTTTGGCTATTCAGGGTATTTTGTGTCTCCATACAAATTTTAAGATTTTTTTGTTCTAGTTCCGTAAAAAATGCCATTGGTAATTTGATAGGGATTGCATTGAATCTGTAGATTGCTTTGGGTAGTATAGTCATTTTCACAATATTGATTCTTCCAATCTAAGAACATGCTATATCTCTCCATCTGTTGGTATCATCTTTAATTTCTTTCATCAGTGTCTTATAGTTTTCTGCATACAGGTCCTTTGTCTCCTTAGGTAAGTTTATTCCTAGGTATTTTATTCTTTTTGTTGCAATGGTAAATGGGAGTGTTTCCTTAATTTCTCTTTCAGATTTTTCATCATTAGTGTATAGGAATGCAAGAGATTTCAGTGCATTAATTTTGTATCCTCCAACTTTACCAAATTCATTGATTAGCTCTAGTAGTTTTCTGGTGACATCTTTAGGAGTCTCTATGTATAGTATCATGTCATCTGCAAACAGTGACAGTTTTACTTCTTCTTTTCCAATTTGTATTCCTTTAATTTCTTTTTCTTCTCTGATTGCCGTGGCTAGGACTTCCAAAACTATGTTGAATAATAGTGGTGAGAGTGGACATCCTTGTCTTGTTCCTGATCTTAGAGGAAATGCTTTCAGTTTTTCACCATTGAGAATAATGTTTGCTGTGGGTTTGTCGTATATGGGCTTTATTATGTTGAGGTAGGTTCCCTCTGTGTCCACTTTCTGGAGAGTTTTTGTCATAAATGGGTGTTGAATTTTTTCAGAAGTTTTTCTGTATCTATTGAGATGATCATGTGGTTTTTATTCTTCAATTTGTTAATATAGTGTATCACATTGACTGATTTGCGTATATTGAAGAATCCTTGCATCCCTGAGATAAATTCCACTTGATCATGGTGTATGATCCTTTTAATATGTTGTTGGATTCTGTTTGCTAGTATTTTGTTGAGGATTTTTGCATCTATGTTCATCAGAGATATTGGCCTGTAGTTTTCTTTTTTTGTGACATCTTTGTCTGGTTTTGGTATCAGGGTGATGGTGGCCTCTTAAAATGAGTTTGGGAGTGTTACTCCCTCTGCTCTATTTTGGAAGAGGTTGAGAAGGATAGGTGTTAGTGCTTCTCTAAATGTTTGATAGAATTCACCTGTGAAGCCATCTGGTCCTGGGCTTTTGTTTGTTGGAAGATTTTTAATCACAGTTTCAATTTCAGTGCTTGTGATTGGTCTGTTTATATTTCCTATTTCTTCCTGGTTCAATCTCAGAAGGTTTTGCTTTTCTAAGAATTTGTCCATTTCTTCCGGGTTGTCCATTTTATTGGCATATAGTTCCTTGTAGTAATCTCTCATGATCCTTTGTATTTCTGCAATGTTGGTTGTGACTTCTCCTTTTTCATTTATATTTCTGTTGATTTGAGTGTTGTCCCTCGTTTTCTTGGTGAGTCTGGGTAATGATTTATCAATTTTCTTTATCTTCTCAGAGAACCAGCTTTTAGTTTTATTGATCTTTGCTATTGTTTCCTTCATTTCTTTTTCATGTATTTCTGATCTGATCTTTATGATTTCTTTACTTCTGCTAACTTTTGTGGGTTTTTTGTTGTTCTTTCTCTAATTGCTTTAGGTGTAATGTTAGGTTGTTTATTTGAGATTTTTCTTGCTTCGTGAGGTAGGATTGTATTGCTATAAGCTTCCCTCTTCGAACTGCTTTTGCTGCATCCCATAGGTTTTGGATCGTCTTGTTTTCATTGTCATTTGTCTCTAGGTATTTTCTGATTTCCTCTTTGATTTCTTCAGTGATCTCTTGGTTATTTAGTAGTGTATTGTTTAACCTCCATGTCTTTGTAGTTTTTACAGGTTTTTTCCTGTAATTGATATCTAGTCGCATAGCGTTGTGGTTGGAAGAGTTTTCTTAAATTACCAAGGCTTGATTTGTGACCCAAGATATGGTCTATCCTGGAGAATGTTCTATGAGTGCTTGAGAAGAGAGTGTATTCTGTTGTTTTTGGATGGAACGTCCTATAAATATCAATTAAATCCATGTTTTTTAATGTGTCATTTAAAGCTTGTGTTTTCTTATTTATTTTCATTTTGGATGATTTGTCCATTGGTGCAAGTGGGGTGTTAAAAGTCCCCTACTATTATTGTGTTACTGTCAATTTCCCCTTTTATGGCTGTTAGCATTTGCCTTATGTATTAAGGTACTTCTGTGTTTTATGCCTAAATATTTATAATTGTTATATCTTCTTCTTGGATTGATCCCTTGATCATTGTGTAGTGTCCTTCTTTGTCTCTTGTAATAGTCTTTATTTTAAAGTCTATTTTGTCTGATATGAGAATTGCTACTCCAGCTTTCTTTTGATTTCCATTTGCATGGAATATCTTTTTCCATCCCCTCACTTTCAGTCTGTATGTGTCCCTAGGTCTGAAGTGGGTCTCTTGTAGACAGCATATGTACTTGTCTTGTTTTTGTATTCATTCAGCCAGTCTATGTCTTTTGGTTGGAGCATTTAATCCATTTACCTTTAAGGTAATTATCGATATTTATGTTCCTATTACCATTTTCTTAGTTGTTTTGGGTTTGTTTTGTTTGTTTGTTTGTTTTTTGGTGGTACGCGGGCCTCTCACTGTTGTGGCCTCTCTCATTGCAGAGCGCAGGCTCAGCGGCCACGGCTCACGGGCCCAGCCACTCCGCGGCATGTGGGATCTTCGTGGACCGGGGCATGAACCCGTGTCCGCTGCATCAGCAGGCGGACTCTCAACCACTGTGCCACCAGGGAAGCCCTGGGTTTGTTTTTGTAGGTCTTTTCCTTCTCTGTGTTTCCTTCCTAGAGAAGTTCCTTTAGCATTTGTTGTAAAGCTGGTTTGGTGGTGCTGAATTCTCTTAACTTTTGCTTATCTGTAAAGGTTTCAGTTTCTTCATCGAATCTGAATGGGATCCTTGCTGGGTAGAGTAATCTTGGTTGTAGGTTTTTCCCTTTCATCACTTTCAATATGTCCTGCCACTCCCTTCTGGCTTGCAGAGTTTCTGCTGAAAAATCAGCTGTTAACCTTATGGGGATTTCCTTGTATGTAATTTGTTGCTTTTCCCTTGCTGCTTTTAATAGTTTTTCTTTGTATTTAATTTTTGATATGTTGATTAATATGTCTCTCATCATGTTTCTCTTTCGGTTTATCCTGTATGGTACTCTGTGTGCTTCCTGGACTTGATTGACTATTTCCCTTCCCATGTTAGGGAAATTTTTGACTATAATCTCTTCAGATATTTTCTCAGACCCTTTCTTTTTCTCTTCTAGGACCCCTATAATGTGAATGTTCATGCGTTTAATGCTGTCCCAGAGGTCTCTGAGACTGTCCTCAATTCTTTTCATTCTTTTTTCTTTATGCTGCTCCCTGGCAGTTATTTCCACCATTTTACCTTCCAGCTCACTTATCTGTTCTTCTGCCTCAGTTATTCTCTTATTCCTTCCAGAATATTTTTAATTTCAGTAATTGTGTTGTTCATCACTGTTTGTTTGCTCTTTAGTTCTTCTAAATCCTTGTTAAATGTTTCTTGTATTTTCTCCATTCTGTTGCCGAGATTTTGGATCATCTTTACTATCATTACTGTGAATTCTTTTTCAGGTAGGTTGCCTATTTTGTCTTCATTTATTTGGTCTTGTAGGTTTTTATCTTGCTCCTTTGTCTGTAACATATTTTGTTGTCATTTCTGTTTCTTTTTTTTTTTTGATGTGTGGTGCTGTATTCCTGTCTTACTGGTTGTTTGGCCTGAGACATCCAGCACTGGAGTTTGCAGGTTGTTGGATAGAGCTGGGTCTTGGTGCTGAGATGAGGACCTCCAGGAGGCCTCACTCCGATTGATATTCCCTGGGTTCTGAGGTTCTCTGTTAGTCCAGCGGTTCGGACTTGGAGCTCCCACCACTGGAGCTCAGGCCCAACCTGTGCCCTGGGAACCAAGATCCTGCAAGCTTCATGGCATGGTAAAAAAAAAACAACAAAGAAAAAGAAAGAAAGGAAGGGAGGGAGGGAGGGAGGGAGGGAGGAAGAAAGAAAGAAGCAGTACAATATACTAGGAAAAATAAAACTATAATTGAAACAACTGCAACAAGGTAAATTAAAACCACAACAGAAAAAAGAAACAAAAAAGGGGAGGGGAGGAAACAAGCCAAAAGGAGAGATCACTAACAAAGTATAAAGAGTAAAATAAAATTAGGAAAATAAAAGAATTATTAGGACAAATTAAAAAATCAACAACAATGAATCAACAAGGTAAAACAGAACCCTAATCTAAAAGAGGAAAAAAGAAAAGAAAAAAAAAAGCCTTGGGGGTGGAGTTTAGTTGGGGGGTGAAACTTAGGCAGGGGTCGGGTTTAGGGTGGGATGGGACATAGGTGGGTGGGGGGTGATGTTTGAGCGTGGGGCAGGGCCTAGGCAAGCTGACGTTCAGTTGTGGGGCGGGGCCTCTGCTTAGGACCTGGCAGAAGGGGAGAGGCAGCATGTGGTAAGGAGGGCCTCTGGAGAGTGGAGTTCCGGAGTTTGGAGGTAGGGCCCTGAGTGAGCGTGTGTGGGTGGGGTTTAGGCCCAGCTCGATGGAGGGGGTCTCCGAGTGTAGAGGTGGGGCACTGGGTGGGGGTGTAGGTGTGGGGCTTGGGCTCTGAATGGCAGGAGGGAGGCTCTGAGGGCAGAGGATTAGGTCCTGGAGCCCAACAGGCTTCCCAGTGCCTAAGTGGACAGGGAAAGCACTGGCCCCGTTCCCTTCTGTTCCTTTGTGCACCTCCCCCACCATCTCTCCCAGGGTCTCCCCCGTTGCTGCTGGACCCCTAACTGTGGGTGTGTCCTGCTGGGTGTAGGAACTCCTTCCCTCCCCCAGACATCCCTCAGGGGTGCCAGTCCCAGAGGTCTGGCCTTTACTTTTGCTCCCCCTTCCCTCCCTCCCACTCCCTCAGGACCCGCATGGCTGGAGGGGGCCTAGGTGGGCAGAGGATCAGGCTCAGCATCTCAACAGGTTTCTGGGGGTCCAAGTGGGCAGGGGAAAGCTGGCCATGCTCCCTTTGGATCCTCTGCCCTCCCAGTGGTTCCCCAGTTTCCCCCTTTGGGCCTGGGATCCCTTCCTCTCCCCCAGCCACCCCTCAGGGGTGCCAGCCCCGCCCTACCTCTACTTTTTCTCCCCCTTCACTTCTCCCACTCGCCACATCCTACCCGATTGCTGGGGGTTCCTCCCGTCCCCTTAGGTGTCCGTGGTCCCCCACCAGTGCCTGGTAGGTGCCCTAATTGTGAGGAGACAAGAATTACGTGTCCTCCTAGAATGCCAATTTGACTCCGCCCTTCATTGTAGTTTTGATTTGCATTTCTCTAATAATTAGCGATGTTGAGCATCTGTATGTCTTCTTAGATAAACGTCTATTTAGGTCTGCCCATTTTTTCATTGGGTTGTTTGTTTCTTTGCTAATGAGTTGTATGAGCTGTTTGTATATTTTGGAAATTAAGCCCTTGTCGGTTGCGTCTTTTGCAAATATTTTCGCCCCTTTCATAGGTTGTTTTTTCATTTTGTTGATAGTTTCCGTTACTGTGCAAAAGTTTTTAAGTTTGATTAGGTCCCATTTGTTTATTTTTGCTTTTATTTCTTTTGCCCTGGTAGAGTAATCTAAGAAAATATTGCTACAATTTATGTCAAAGAATGTTTCACCTATGATCTTTTCTAAGAGTTTTATGGTGTCATGTCTTACATTTAGGTCTTTAATGAGTTTGATTTTTGACATGGGGGTTTGTCTTTGGATGTGAATTTTCCATTGTATGGACAGTTGAATGCATGGATGAGTGAGGAATGAGTGAAAGGTAGGACATGGAAATAGGAGTTTGGCTATTGAGAGGGAGAAAGGGTGATAGCGAGAGGGAGAAGTGGAGTCAAAGTTTCTTGTTTGCTTTAGGACAGTAGACTTATGTTTGTTTAAATTCTGGTGGCAAAGATGGAAGAGTGGTGAAAAGGAATAAAGTGTAAGGTTCCTGAGAGGGCTTGAAGGGTTAGGGTTTAGAGCAGATGTGTATTGGCCTTAGATTGGAGAGAACTACTGGATTGTAACAAGAAGAAAGAGAGTAGATGAAAGTTCAGGTTTGTGAGTTGATGGGAAGGTGAGAGAGTGCCTCTATGTTGGATCACAGATTTTCCTTTTCTGTATCTCTCCACTTTAAGTTATATGAACATATGTCAGGAAATGAAGAATAATTAAATATGCTTTTAATGCAGGATGGCAACCAAAAATTTTAACATGATTTAGGAGTTAAGTTTTTTATTCTTAAGTACTCTGGCTTCTTGTTTGCCTATGCAGGCCATCCTGCAACAAATAACCAGCCCAAATCTCACCCCCCATTGTCCAATGTACTTTGTTAGATACCACAATGGTGCGTTGCCTGGGTTTCAGCAATCTTGAGTATGTGTCAGCTTAGGAGTGCTTCTAACTGAGATTTAAAGGATAACCAGGAATAACACTTGTTTGTATTTACACAATGACTTTTGTTTTTAGAAGTAAAGAGAGTTTTCTGGCCTTAAAGATCTCAGTTTGGAGTGTCTTACTCTTTTCAAAATAACATCTAGTGTGGGGAAAAACAGGTTCTAAAATGTAAAAGCTCTGCTGGGTTTTCTTTAGAATAAAAATGGTCGTATAGCATTGTAGAGAACATTAGAAATGGTGTGAGTGAAGTGCTTAGCATAGGTCTAAGTAAAGCAGCTAGATTGTAGTGCAAATGATGTAACTATATACACGGTTTATGTCAAAGACTATAAGAACAAGAGATATTGCTTATCGCACTGAAAAGAATTGTTAAAGAGTCATAGAATCTTTTTTGTGATATGTATTTTAAAAGTTAAATATGAGCTTTATTTTTTCCTACTATAAAACAATACATATTCATTGTAGAAAATATAAAGAAAGCAAAAATCACCCCAAATCACAGCATCCTAAAACAGTAATCACTTTTAACTTTTTGGTCAACACTCCTCCAAATCCTCCAAACATTTCTTTCTAAGAGGTATTATGCACATATACATGCACATACACATATGTGCATATACATATGTTTATATTTTACATACATGGCATCATGCTATTCCTTTTCTACAACCTGCATTTTTGACTTAGTGCATTGTGAACATCTTTCAATACCCATGAAAACAGCAAAATCATCAGTTTTATGACTGTGGAATACCATTATACGATTATTTATAATGTATTTCATTAATTCTCTCTTAACGGACATTTAGGTTGTTTCCAGTGTTTCACTAAAGTAAATCATGCTGCGAAAAGCATCCTTTACTCTGATCAAGGTGAATGGCACATTAAAAATTTTTACATATTGCCAAAGTGACCTCCAGAAAGACTAGTCCAAATTATATTTCTAAGGACAGTAAATGAAAGTACTTGCATTCCTACATCTTATAGCCAACTCTAGGTATTGTGAAACTTTTTAGTACTTGCGCATTTTATAGATGAAAAATTATGTTTCAGTATTCTTTATATGTATTTCTTTGATTGCTAATAAAGTTATGTTTACTGGCCACTTGTTTTTCCTCCTTTTATGAATTTCCCCTTATAGTTCTTATCTACTTTTCTGTTGGTTCACCCTCCAGTATTTAAAGGTGAGGAAACTGAGGTCTAAAGAAATGAAGTGACTTAGACCTTGGTCACCCAGAAATTTAGTGACAGAATTGGTAATCATAGCATGTTAGAGCTGGAAAGGAATCTAAGAGATCATCAAGTCCCAACGCTCTAATGTTACAGATGCAGAAACAGAGGCCTAAAGATATTAGGTGACTTACCTAAGGACAGCCACACAGCTCATTAGTGACAGAACCAGGAATCTGAATCATGTCTCATGAAGAGGGAAAGGCAAGTAACATTTTTGAGCCTGCTATGTTTCTTACGTGTACTTTTTCACTTAATTCTCTCTACTATTCTGCTGTTATTCCCATTTGAACAGACGTGGTAACTGAGGTTCAAAGAACTTCAATGATTTGCCCAGTCACACACCTAGTTATTTGCAAATGGCCTAGAATCCAAGTCTTCTGATTCTTAATCCAGGGGTAATATTGCCTCTTAGAGTAGTAACTGTCGATAGTAGAGTTACATAGTAGATCTGTTTCTTGGCTTCATTCAAATACTCATTTGATAAAATATGATTTGCCTCTTAGGAGCTTGTAAATAAAACTCTGCCTCTGTTTAGTAGTTCTTATTTGATACTGGACACCAATCTGACCGTGAACTAAAGGAACTTATCATTGTAAGCAAAAGCTGATTAGAAGCCATGTCTAATGATTATTGAGTGAATAGAATTGAGATCCATGAGCTAGATATGACCTAAGTTTTGTATGGTAGTGATGTCTGGGTTGAAACTCTTAGTATCATCTTAGAATTATTTTTATTCCATAGAGAATAAAATCTTAATATATAAATTGAAAATGACATTTGGGTTCTCTGAAGTGTAAAATGGATCTCAAATCATCAAGCGGGGGCTTCCCTGGTGGCGCAGTGGTTGAGAGTCCGCCTGCCGATGCAGGGGACACGGGTTCGTGCCCCGGTCCGGGAAGATCCCACATGCCGCGGAGCGGCTGGGCCCGTGAGCCATGGCCACTGAGCCTGCGCGTCCGGAGCCTGTGCTCTGCAACGGGAGAGGCCACGACAGTGAGAGGCCCACATACCACAAAAAAAAAAAAAAAAAAAAAAAAATCATCAAGGGATCAAATAGGAACAAAATCGAAACCATGTCAATTGCATCCTCCATATCTCTAAAAAAGCCTGTTAACCTTCATTTCTTGACAGGGCACAGAATTTCAAAATCATATTAGAGCTGATTTGGTTAGGGCTCCGTCCTATAGAGATGTACAGAGATGACTATTGACTTGTGTATAACTTTGTTGACACTCTTGGTTCGTTCATTTATGTGGAAGTTAGTTGGTAAACTCTATGTTCTCCGTTTCTGCTTTCCAGACAGATCTTGTGTTTGGGTTGATGTTTTTTAAACCTGCTAGTTTTATGTAAGTAAGTTGGGGAAAGTGGAAGAGTGCAGCAAGTGATAGAATCATTTTTTCCTTCACAGAGAATTTTATAGGCTTGTTGAATAGAGGGACCAACAATTAACTCACATTATTCTAGTCTTCAGCAGTAGGGATCTATTAAGCTTATTATTTAAGAAATAGACTTTATTTCTGTTTTTTCTTTCTTTCTTTTTTTTTTTTTTGCGGTATGCGGGCCTCTCACTGTTGTGGCCTCTCCCGTTGCGGAGCACAGGCTCCAGACGCGCAGGCCCAGTGGCCATGGCTCACGGGCCCAGCTGCTCGCAGCATGTGGGATCTTCCTGGACCAGGGCATGAACCCGTGTCCCCTGCATCGGCGGGCGGACTCTTAACCACTGCGCCACCAGGGAAGCGCCTTATTTCTTATCTTTGGTATTTTTCTGATTTACTTTATTGGAATAAGTGTTAAAGTTTAATTAAGACTTCTAGATTCTGGTAAAGTTTGGAGGTTTGGTTTTGTTTCACCTTTTGTTTGTTTGTTTTTGTTTTTCCCTTCCCTCTTGTAGCCTGTGTCACTAGAAGAATGTAAAAAACAGAGTTGGGTAGTTGATGGAAGTGGTATAGCTCAAACTGTACCACTTTTAAGCTCATGCAAAGGTGGTTACATAAAGAGAATAGAGCACTAATTCAGTCTATTAACAAACAAGTATCAACAGAAGTAATTCCTATTCTAGTATCAAACATAATAGTCCTTTAACATCTGCTTTGGAATGTTGAAAAGAGATCAAATGAAACCTTCAGAATGGTCATTTATAGGGGAAGAAGAAACCTCCACTTTCATTCATCCATTGTAGCTCCACTTTCTCATTTTAATGCTCAGTCCACAGTGGCTATGGTAAAAGATGTCCTGCATCTACAGAGATGGCAGTGGACAGGGGATATCACCTTTCTGTTTATTGCTTGTTGCAATTTGGCCTGTTTACAGACAGAATTGCTGTGCGGGTGCTTCTAGTGGAGAGCAAAGGAAATCAAAGTAGCAGCAAGAAATCAGCATTTACACATGACCTGTGAATTGGCTAATTTTTAACATGCAGTTAGTTAAGAAATAATTACAGCCTGAGGAGTCATGACCTCAACTTTTCATCATCTCCATTGGATTGTGCCTCAGTTTGGAAATGAAGGAGGTATACGGGAAGTTTTAATTGTACCTGTGTGATTTATCCCTAGTCAGCTCTTTAATTTCTTCTGGCTGTCTGAGGTTTCCGACATGCTGTAAATTTCCTCAACTTTTTCATTATCTGCAATTTCTTTATGACTCGTGAATCAGAGTGGAGAGAGAGTGTGGATTTACAGCAGAGATAAACATGTCCATAAAGTCTGTATCTGTGTCAGTAATTGTACTGCTGTCAGTGACTGTCCTGTTTTACAGGCCTCTCTTGGGAAAGGAACCGGCTTCACTACCAGCAGCAGCAGTGAAGTGCTTGCTTTGATTTGCATTAACTTGCTGGGAGATTAGGTAGGAATGGTGGGTAGGAACTGATACTGGACCTTGGCCTCTCTTGTTTGTTTGCCTGTTTGTTTGTTTGTTTAAGGTCAGATGACTTCATGTTGGATAACTGTTGAAAATAGAACATGTACAATGTCCATTTTCTAAGTGAAAATGCAGCTTATTTTTTGATATGGTAGATATGAAAATCCTTTCTAACTTCATTTTACACAACGCATTTAAGATGATTTTCCTTTTCTATTGCTCTTGAGATAACTAAACTTGGGTCTTTTTTCCTCTTTCCATTTTCCTTTTCTTAGAGTTAAAACACGGAATTTCTCTTTTAGAACATTCACTCCTCTTCAAGAGTGGAGCCAGCCAGAGATTTGATGATGACTATGTCTGCCATGTCTTAATTCTCAACTGTTAATGGCTCTTTCCTGACAGCTTGAGGTGGTGTGCCCTCAACCATTTGCCGTGAGAAAGGAAGTCTTAAAATAGAGAGAAATTCTTCATATTCCTGTCTTTAAAGACCCTTCAGGAATTCTCTAGTGTTTGCTTTTTTTCTAGCAGTTGTGAAAAGAAACTGAATTAAGAGAAGCCCTTTTAAAATAGATGGAGAAGCAAACATATACTTTTCTTTTTTACATTTGATATTTGAGCAGATCCCTCAAGAATCAAAACTGTCCTTGCATATCCTAAACCTTCTGCGAGGTAGTTTAAAAGGGTAGGAGGTGGCAGTACAGTTTAACAAAGAGAGGATAAGATGCATGATAAATCTCAACCTTTAGTCTGCCCATGCATGAGTCCAAATAATATGAAGAGTTATCTAGTTGGTAACTTTTATCACCTTTTACTTCTTTTCCTTCTTCTGCTTGCATTCTTTTTGCCATCTTTCTACCAGTAGATGGGAGAGGGAAGATTAAAGGAGATGATATAACACATAATTGTTTGGCTTTTTTCCAGAAGCTGTGGTGAAAAGTATGGTTAGAGAAAACTATGGCTAAAATGAAATTTGAAATTATCTGTGGTTTTAATTCTTTATCTCTCCTATTGCCATAATAGAGTTTCTTCTTACTCAACGAGGGATAAACTGCTTTCTTTGAGTGAGAGGAATAAGCTACTTAGACCCCTTTAGTTACTGTTAGTGAACTTGCCCTCTGTTAGAACAGGGACCCTTTTCCACTCATTTTCTTCTTTCCCATCATGCCAAGCAAGTGTTCTTCATGGAATCGGCTTGTGAAGTTACATTGTTACCTAATTCTAGTTTGGGAAAACATCTAGTACTTGGTTTACCAGGTCCAATTTAACAAACATGCACAATAACCTAAACCAACCAACCAAACAAAACTTCGAGTTATCCTCTTAACTTGGTGCTGTAACATCCTGTTTTGTTTTATGAACTTAAAAAATTGTTTTCTTTAGTGAATGCCATATTGGAAGTGCTTGACATCCATTTTGCTGTAGACCTTTATTTTTTCTTTTGTCTTTTATCCATTTTATGCAACCCAACTATAAACACATTAAGTTTGGACTGAGATGAGTTTCATCTGTATGTCTGCCTGCTCAATTAGTCAAAAGAAGAATAAGAGGTCCATCTAGGTCTGACTATAGAAATAAGCTTTCTGATTGCTCAGGTTGAAAAGTTTTTTATTACTAGGACTGTCTCCTCCCCCAAAATAATTTTATAGGTGGGGAAAGTGTAGTATTCTAGCTTTGCAGGGGAAGCATTTTTCTCCTGGTTGAAGAGAAAATAGTTTATGGTTATCTCCTTCTGTTTCTGCTGCCCTCAGCTGTCAAATTCAGTAAAAACAAGGGTTTAATTAGGGAGCAGTCTCACAGTGTTGGAGGATAATGACATTAACAAAGAAAAGAGCAACACAATAAAAGATTATTTGAATACTAAGTTGTATACCTGCTATTCTCTGAAATGGCTCCACAGCAGGGATTGGTAACATTGTATTAAAGGTTTAATAAACATAGGCACTGGAGAGTGATTCAGTAACATGTTTCACACTTGAAAAAGCTCAGGCAGTGTCTTCCTCCCTCTCCTTAATCAGGCTGAGAATGGAATCCAAGAATAACCAGGCTTGAAACTAAAGGCAGGGCTGGAGTATTGATCTGTTAATATTTGTAGAAAGGATAATTCTTGGGTGAAAATCCTCCTATGGTGGTTTACTTTTTTAAGATCCCAGACTTCCTTGGAGCTATAGGTTAAAAATAACTTGTTTCAAACTACCAAGTAAATGAGTATCAATGCCACGAGTACATCAGAAAAGAAGCCCCTCTCCACTAGCTTAAGAAGAAATCCCCTTGTCTTCTTTTCCTCCACTAGTTCATTATGAAAAAATTTTAAACATCCAGTGAGTGCCCCATATTTATATATAATGGGAATATTTATTTATTTATTTATTTCCCCCCTCCTTGAACTATTTTGAAGTAAGTTTCTGACATCAGGTACTTTACCCCTGAATACTTCAGGATACATCTCGTAAGAATAAGGACAGTTTCCTAAATAATAATGCTATTATTACATCCAAGAAAAATTAACAGTCATTGCAAAATACCTAATATCCTTCCACATTGAAAATTTCTCAATTGTCCCTAAATTTTGTGTAGTTTTCTTTTTTTTTAACCAAGATTCAGTCAAAGTTAAGGCATTGTAAATGCCAATACATTCTTGATAGGGGAACATTTAGTGCTCCTATCTAAATGCTGCACACCAGCTCTTTTAATAAATATTTACTGAATTTTTCCTATGGAGAACATATATTTACTCAAATGACTATCATTTTCCTCTAGAATATTGAGTTTCAAGTTCTCCCTCTACACCAAGCCTGCTTTATCCAGCTTCCTTAATCTATTTCTGGTATTCTCCCCTTCCCCTAGCAGAATTAGCTGTAGAATTGATCTTTTCTCCAATAACTACTCCACTCCACAGTCAGAGTAATAGTTTTGAAACACAAATTGACATGTGACCTTATTCCCTTCTTAAAACCCATCAATGGCTTCCCATTGCTCTTAGTTAAATAAAATAAAAAACCTTTAACTTGGCCTTACAGCTCTACATGACCTGGCCTTTGTCACACCATGTTCATCTCACACCATGCTTCCCTCTCTGAGGGAAACTCCTAAAGAGGAAAAAGTGAGGTAAGAATTCAAGGAACACTTCTTGGAAGAGATGAAACTTAAGTAGAAATGGCTACTTATTTGACTTCCAAATATTAATGGCTAATGTTTGTATATGGGAGGAAAGAAGACACTTGCAACTGAGAAGCAATTTGGGGGTATGAATTGGTTAGAGTACTAGAAAATGTGGTTGGAAAAGTGAGGAGGAGCTAAATTGTGGAAAGCCTGAGGAATCATTTGCAAAGGTCTGGTAGCCACCCCCAGAGAGAATTGAATGGTGTGGTGATGGGTCGACCTAAGAGACCAGCTAGGAAGCTGTTGCAGTCCAAGAATGCAGTAACTGCTTGTACTAGATAGGAGGGTATGAATGCAAAGGAAGGTTATTTGCGGGGGGAAATAGATATGAAATTGTAATAGACTGGAGAGACATGAGTCAAAATGATTTCAAGATTTTAAGCCCTTGTGACTAGGAGAATACAATTTAAGGTGGAAGTGGGTATGCATTATAAAACTTCAGTTTTGTTTGCCAAAGTGTCATTAAGGCATCATTGAAATGAATAACTTAACTATCAAGGTTATAGGATAAAAGATTGTGGTTATCAGGTCTATTAGAATGAGGTTCGGGGGCTTCCCTGGTGGCGCAGTGGTTGAGAGTCCGCCTGCCGATGCAGGGGACACGGGTTCGTGCCCCGGTCTGGGAAGATCCCACATGCCGCGGTGCGGCTGGGCCCATGAGCCATGGCCACTGGGCCTGTGCGTCCGGAGCCTGTGCTCTGCAGTGGGAGAGGCCACAACAGTGAGAGGCCCGTGTACCACAAAAAAAAAAGAATGAGGTTCAACTACATATAATAAGAAATCCAAAATAATTGTGGCTTACACAAAGTAGAATTTCTTTTTTCCCCACAAAAAGGAAGGCTGGAGGTAGTTAGGTACAGACTGGAAAGGGAGCTCTACGGTGTCATCAAGAAATGAGGCTTCTTTTCTTTTCACTCCACTTTCTTGGTGCCTGGCTTACATCCTAAAGGATACCTCCTGGTCTAAGATGACTGCTGAGATCTAGGCATTGGGCCTGAGCTGTAGGCCAGAAGAATGTGAGAAGGGAGAAAGACAAAAAGGGGCACCATACAACTGACTCCTTTCCTTTTAAGCAGCCTTCCTGGAAATCCCACAGAATTCAGTCATCTGGACTGACTGACCTAGCTGCAAAAGAATGTAGTCTTTTAGCCTGAGCTGTAATTTTGCTGGGTAAGAATTGGGGTTCTTTTAATAAGGAGGAAAGGGAGAACAGGTATTGGGATAAGCAACCAACATTCTCTGCCACAGGGAACGAGAGACCTGTGCAAGAGCAATGATTGGTCAGTAGAAGTAGAACAATGTGAGGTGATGGTTATGTTGAGAAGCTCAAAGTTAGTGATTTTTGTATGTATGGATGTTAATTTGTGAATTGGACTTCATTCTTATAATTTGTTGGTTATCTTGTGTGAATTATAAATAAAGGGTAGGGACTGTTTCTGTTTTCTTTACTGTATATTTGGTGTTCCAAAAATGAGTGAATAGCTTTTAAGAGATCTTGCAGACCTTTGTCTTTGGGGGGTTGGTTTCCAAGGAAGTAAATAGAAGATCTCAGCTTTTTTTTTTTTAATCTTTAGGAGGCAAACAACTCAAGAAATGGTCATCTTTTAATATTGACTGTTTTTAGTAGTCAGCTTAGTAATACTTATGTCTACTCAGCAGGTTCTGAGTAGATATTTCTAGTTATGAAGAGAAACACTTGGTTCTCTGATTTCCACATATTTATCAAGATTCTAAGATTAAAAAAAAGACTGTTAAAGTAAAATTTTGTTTTATGCGAATTAGCCTGGACTAGGGAATCCGAGGGCTAATTTTTATCTTCACTCTGTCTCACGGCTGGGCCCCGTGAGCCTTGATTATAAAAGTCTATCAATATTGTTGAATGAATGATTGAATTATTTCTAAAGCCTGATATTATGTAGGCTCTGGTGATATTACTGTTTAACATAGTAGAATTTGCTTTATAGCCAGTAAAAAAAAAAAACTGTAATATTCTTTATTAATATATTACATAATATAATTATTAATATAATTACATATATTATTAGTAAGCTATTTTTTTAATGACTATATTGCTAGTTTAAAAAATCTAACTCCTAAGACTACTTTTCAGCAAAATACATAAATAGATACATTTGGAAGCACTTTTTGAAAACTTGGCCCCAAATGCCAGATAAAGCTATCAGATTTATGCTGCTTAAAATAGTGAAAATCAGTGTTTTCCTCTTCATGTTTTGAGACAACTCCTTACTTTCCTTGTAGCACTTTGTCTGCTGCAGAGTGTGCATGATTTTGCCCTACTTCAGGTAACTGGATTCTTATCCTCTCAATAGCATCAGTATTAAGCCAGCCTTCTTTACCTCCTCCATCCATATTAAACCTGTCTTGGAAAGAGTCTGTTTATTGGATAATAGAGCTACACGGGGGCTCTATGACAGTATCTTTTGCTGCCTCGTTAACTCTGGAGCATTAGAACAAGATAAAAATGCCCTAAAGCCTCTTATCTGATGTCTGGTGTAACCTGCTGAAAGCAGGAGTGCTATTAGTTTATGTTAGAAATCAAATGGCCCTCTCCAGTGCAGGAAGTACTGATTAAAGCTGAAGTGTCCCTGGAGGACTCTACAGCTGTCACAGGGGTGGTTGCTGCCCTCACCAAAAGGGATATCTGGGCCAGAGGTCTCAGTGGGGTGGTGCCTTAAGAACACACACGTGGCTGCCCCAGCTGTTCTGCTTTGCCTAATGAATTGTTTTACAAGAAGAGGCTGGTTATTGTCATCACAAGCTGCCTTCCTTAGGGACTGGAGCAGGCCAAATACTAAGTAATGTTAGTGATGGTAATTGAAAAGTGATGGCTCTCCTGGGATCTTTATAGCCTGGAGCTGGTTGGCACTTGTGGATTGTCTTGTCCTACCAAGGCCCTTTTTGAAGTGTGCCTTTTTTTTTTTTTTCCCAATTTCATAATAATGTGATTTTTTTTTCTCCCCTTCCCACTATAGAAGTTTATTGGCAGAGGCAGTCTTAGGAACATTATAGTGGCTTTAAGTACAAAAGGAACAGCTTTGGCTTTTTCATTAAATTATCAACACTGCAATAGTAACGAAGGGCCACCACATCTTCTTAGTCTCTTGGGGAACCGCTGCAGAGATCTCTCCAGACTTTTAAAAGAACATTTTAAACTTATATAGATAATTCAATCTCTTGATTTAAAAACTTTTTAAAAATAGTATGGGAGAATATAAAGTGAAAAGTAAAATCCTTACCTGCTGAACTTATCCGAGGAAACCACCAACAGTTTCTCCATGAACATTTCCAGACATTTTCTATGCATTAATGAAGTTTATATATGTTACCACACACAGATGAGGTCATAATACGTATACGTAATGTTTTGTAACTTGTTTTTTCCTCCCCACAATATATCTTAGATATCTTTCCACAGCATTTCAGATAGATCTACCTCTTTGTTTCTCAATTGCTGCATAGAAATTCATAGTATGGATATACCAATGCCAGACTCTTTGTTGACAGTTTGACTTGGACCTATGAGTGAATACTTACTGTACCAATTGGTTGCAATGACTGATTTGTGTTCTATGGTTCAACCTATGATTTTTACATGAAGTGATTTCCTCTCTTCAGGAATGTTGCCTTTAGTTCCGGGACTGTTTTAAAATAGAAAATACTAGAGGCAAAACTTTTTTGGAGGGATGGTGTGAGTCTTGTCATGGATCATCAGCTGGACATATGTAGTGATTTGCACCCTACTGTGTGTTTTAAATTCTTTGCTTAGTTAAATGAGAAGTGTTCTGTCCCAGATAGGTGGGGAAAACAAATAGCCTTTAATGGATGTTGTCTAAGGCATTGATTGGAGGCTTCCTCTAAAGTTGAATGAGTGTTTTCTCCCCTAATTTTCTACTTCACAAGTTCCAAGAATCAAGTTATGAATGCAGTAATGGACTTGGGTAATGATTTGTCAGCACGTGAAAATGAGGACTTAGGTTTCTTGTGTAACAGCTTGGCTAACAAAGCAAGTTTGTGCCTTATGAACTTTAGGGCCCTTGCTAGGAGTGGCAGTGTGATGAATGAAGCAAAGCAATTTTCCAGGAGCATTTCAGGTCAGTGATGGGAGAAATCAGTTGTCTTCTCAGGCAAACAGAAACCTAATTTTAGTTGCATCTGTCTTCAGTAGAATCTATGCAAACTGAGTGGTAAAAATTTTTACTTCCATCAAAAGTAGGAACATTGTAGGTCTTTTTTAACTCAAAGCCCTTTAGACTAATTCTCTCAACACTTCAAAGTTCTGATTTGCCCAAATGTTGAAAGATGTCATTCTAATAAATTGTGAAATGCCAACCTGTTTTGTTTCAAGTTTCTTACCCATTTTCCCTTTCCTTGATGTTAGTCATTTGAATTGTTATACAATGCTTAACTTAATACTTGGAGGCTATTATTAATAACAGTTACTGTTTACACCCAATTTACTTCTTGTCCAAGCCTTCAGTATTCTTGGGAAACATAGGTATACAGAGATTTTCAGGGGCTCTTGTGGGTGTAGGAGGTCCTCTAGACCTGCGCTGTCCAAAACGGTAGCCACTAGCCGCACGTGGCTATTTGAAGTTAAATTAAAGTTAAATAAAATTTAGAATGTAACTCCTCAGATGCACTCCTCAGTAAATGCTCTCGGGTAGGCACACACGGCTGCTGTCTACCATTGTGGATGGCACAGACATAGAACACTTCCATCAGATGGCACTACTCTAAACTAAAGGTTGGCTAACTGTGGCTCATAGCCCATTTTTGTATTCCCTGTGAACTAAGAATGGTTTTTACATTTTTAAAGCGTTATAAAAATAAAACAAAAAATGGAAGAATATGAGACAGCGACTGATTGTGGCCCACAAAACCTAACATATTAACTGTCTGGCCCTTTACATGAAAAGTTTCCTGACACTTGGACCTATGTCCACTTCTCTTGATAACATGTCAGCTTTTCTGATCAAGTTAAGTTAGGGATTTCCCTAAGCTGTCAGAAGATTGTGAATCTATCAAGCAAATTAGGCAAATTTAGAGCAAAGTTTCTTTCTATAGACAGACTGCGGAATGAGTCCAGAGCTCACACAAATTAGTTCCCTGGAGCTAGCACAACCGGGATGAGCTTTGAAATAGGTAAATTCTTTGTAGTGTAAATGGTCGACTTGCAACAGCTTTGTGAATAATACCTACAGTGTAACAGAACATCATTCTGATTTTGTACACTATTTTGTGTCTTTTAAGTACTTATTCTCTCATCTTAATTCTGAAAGAAATAGAATGAATACATTTCAGCAGACGCACTTGACCTTTCAACAAAGAATTTACCGTGAAGGTTTTTAACTGTTCAATTTGTTTTCGACTGTCAAATTACTTCAGTCAATCTCTCCTAGGAAAAACGAAGCAAAGAGATTCTTCTGCTGTTATTCTCGACATCTGAGAGAATCTTCCGTTGCCAAATGTAGCTCTAACAATTTATCATTAAATATAAAGCTTACAAAATCTGCCTATAAAATGAGCATCTGGCATTTCTGTGGTAAATTAGAGAGTCAACTTGTTGCTTTCAAGATAGAACCTTGGGGGGCTTCCCTGGTGGAGCAGTGGTTAAGAATCCGCCTGCCAATGCAGGGGACACGGGTTTGAGCCCTGGTCCGGGAAGATCCCACATGCCGCAGAGCAACTAAGTCCGTGTGCCACAACTACTGAGGCTGCACTCTAGAGCCTGCGAGCCACAACTACTGAGCCTGCATGCTGCAACTACTGAAGCCTGCGCGCCTAGAGCCCGTGCTCCGCAACAAGAGAAGCCACCGCAATGAGAAGCCTGCGCACCTCAACAAAGAGTAGCTCCCACATGCCGCAGAGCAACTAAGTCCGTGTGCCACAACTACTGAGGCTGCACTCTAGAGCCTGCGAGCCACAACTACTGAGCCTGCATGCTGCAACTACTGAAGCCTGCGCGCCTAGAGCCCGTGCTCCGCAACAAGAGAAGCCACCGCAATGAGAAGCCTGCGCACCTCAACAAAGAGTAGCTCCCCCTTGCCGCAACTAGAGAAAACCCCGCACGCAGCAACGAAGACCCAACGCAGCCAAATAAATAAATAAATAAATAAATTTTTAAAAAGATAGAACCTTGACATTCACGAGAGAACTTTGTGAATTCCCAAGTTTGTGATAACCTATCATTTTTTGCCGTAAAATGCATTAAGATGTGGTTGAAAAAGATCAGTTTACCCCTTTAGGCTTTTGATGTAAATTATTCCATAATTAGAAGTAACTAAAGTAACTCTCCCACTAAAACAAATGTTACACTACAATATATTAGTAGAAGCATTAATTTGAACTTCTCTGAATCTTCATATTCAAGGTAGTGATACCAGATAATTATGGACTGTATGGTGAGATCATGAAACGTACTGAACTACAGAAAAAGTCACATTTCAACATTAGCTTTGGAGAAAGAGGCAAATGGTAGAGGAAACAAGGAGATCATTGTGACACAGCATTCTGAGGGGGAACCTTCCTGAAGTGATAGCTTTTTTCTAAAGAACACTATGAATGGTAGCTATGTATTGCTTTATTCCCTGGTACAGAATCAGTGCAATTTTTATTACTGAAAGCTCTGTTCACTGATCATAACTTGTTTTGGTGTCAGTTAACAGTTTGCCATGTTA
Organism: Grampus griseus; assembly: GCF_964374135.1. Lineage (NCBI taxonomy): Eukaryota > Metazoa > Chordata > Mammalia > Artiodactyla > Delphinidae > Grampus > Grampus griseus. The sequence goes on along the minus strand of NC_139018.1, from coordinate 28,373,976 downwards.
GAACTTTGACTAAATTTATGAAAACCCCCCAAATTTCTTCTAAATCTTCAGTGTCTTCCTCTTTGTCATTCTTTGCCAAATCATCTCTAAGTCTTCTCGCTCTTCTGATTCTTCCATGTCACTTTTATGTGTGCCCTCCAAACCTTCGCCACCCTCTTGTCCTGTCAGTATTAATGGTAGACTCTTCATTACCTGTGAAAATAATCTCCTTGAAGTCATATACTGCCTTCTTTCATAAGGCATGCCAATAAGCATCTACCCTTTTGGATCACCCAATAATACTTGCGTGATCCAATATTGGATCATCCATAATATTTCTTATATAATCAAGGATGTACTTCTTCTAAAGCTGGCAATTACCAAATTTGAGATCTTTGTCCACAGCACTTTATGATGCCAGTGAAAGTATAGCAAAGTCATATACCTTGAGCTTGTGTTTTACACTCCACGTGGAAAGTCAGAAGCATTAAGGGGAAGGAACATCACCTTGACTTAGAGTTGTAAACTATAGTCCTGAAGGATAGCCTTGCACATTGTCCATGATGAGGAGAACTGAAATTCAAGCTTTTGAGAAATTAGATATTTCTCTATTTCTGGTATAAAGTATGTATAAAACCAGTCCAAAAAACATTGCCCTGTATCTGAGGTTTTTTATTGGCCTGTCACTATTTGGAAGGGCGTTCTTTTTATGTCCTGAGGATCTCAGATCAGTAGGACAAACATAACTGACCTCATATCAGTAGGACAAACATAACTTTTTCTTAACAATTACTACAAAATAGATGAGTCAGTCTGATCTTAAACTCTGTAAGATCTATAAGGATATGTGAGCATCTGGGCTTTTCACCCCTCAATTCCCAACACTTATATCATTTGTACATGGTAAATATCTAATTGTCTAATAGGAGCTTACCTTTCCTCTTTCATGATTTATGTTCACAAAGACATTTTCTTTTAACATGTCAGTTTTACCTATGTTAAACAATTTCTTGTTATGACTTATAATCCTTCCTTTTTATGAACCCTTTAACTTTACATTTTCTCCCAAATCACATTGTGGTCATAAGTCCCATGTTTCCTGTATCATTCTCACTGCCTTTTCAGCTTTCATTAAAGTTTCTCGCTCTCTCTTTCTCTCTGTACGATAAATGTTTTGATAAAAGCTTGTGCACTTGCTGCAACATTCCCACACACTTCTGGATATGTGATGGAACTATTCATGTCACGGATCTGAGCCAGCCTCAAGAAAAGTATTCCAGCCATCCTTTATTCCAAATTTGTAGAAACTTTTAGTCCTTTCTAGTATCCATAGTGTTATTTTTACTATGTAAACGAGTACCAATAGGGAATATCAGAGTCACAGTGAGATAGATGCAGGTGGTGAGTGGACTGCTAGGCTCACTCACTAGCTGAATGACTTGCTCCTTCAGTGTGTGTTGTTGAGATTAGTGCATCAGCAAAATTGCAAGTAAACTCCTGTGTTATATTGACTTTCATACTTTCATGGTTGAAATATCATGGATATTAAAGACTTGAATTCAGATACTACAACTCTTACATTTATGAGTTGTTCAGAATAACTTGCTTTCCTACTTAAGTATAAAGTATAGAAAAATTCGATTCTTTGGTAATGGCATTATTTAGCATTGTATAGAATGTTGCAGTGTAATTTTTCTCTGGAATTTTTGTGACACTGTTAGAAGAAAATAAATGGTTTTTGCCACAAATGAGATCTAATAATTATTTTCTTTAAATTAAAATTATATGGGACTTCTCTGGTGGCACAGTGGTTAAGAATCTGCCTGCCAATGCAGAGGACCTGGGTTTGATCCCTGGTCCGGGAAGATCCCACATGCCGCGGGGCAGCTAAGCCCATGTGCCGCAACTACTGAGCCTGTGCTCTAGAGCCTGTGAGCCACAACTACTGAGCCTGTGTGCCACAAGTACTGAAGCCCACATGCCTAGAGCTCGTGCTCCGCAGCAAGAGAAGCCACCACAATGAGAAGCACGCGCATCACAATGAAGAGTAGCCCCCGCTCGCTGCAGCTAGAGAAAGCCCGCATGCAGCAACAAGACCCAATGCAGCCAAAAGTAAATAAATAAATTTATTTAAAAAAAAAGAATTCTACCCTTAGAAATTACATTGGATTCTGTTTTTATTGTTCAGCACCACTGTGTGAAATGAGCATATGCCAATATGGGCTGTCCCCACCTACATTAGCTTTGGTGTTAGGTGGGTATAAGCAGTGAGATCCCAGTTTGCATGATTAACCTTGTAAGGACTATGGATCCTTCCATATATAGGTAGTTCCCCCTATACTTTATTTAGGTCAAGAATGAAGCTGGTTTTGCAGAAGTTAACAAGTAAATCCTAAAATTCACAGGGAAATACAAGAGACCCAGAAGAGCTAAACAATCTTAAAAAAGAACAAAAGTGAAGTCTCACATTTCCCAGTCTCAACACTTAATATAAAGCTACAAGTAATCAAGATAGTGTAGTACTGGCATAAGGATAGCCATACAGATCAATGGAATAGAATTGAGAATCCAGAAATAAACCCTCACATTTATAGTCAATTAATTTTTGACACGGGTGCCAGATCATTCAATGGGGGAAAATACATAGTCTCTTAAATGGTGCTGGGAAAATGGAATATCTACATGCAAAAGCTCAAGATTAAACCCCCTACCTTACACCATATACAAATATTAATTCAGAATGTATTATATGGTCCTTCCCTGGTGGTCCAGTGGTAAAGAATCCGCTTTACAATGCAGGGGACGTGGGTTCAATCCCTGGTCAGGGGACTAAGATCCCGCATGGTGCGGGGCAACTAAGCCCATGCACCACAACCACTGAGCTTGTGCACTTCAACTAGAGCCTGGATGTCACAAACTACAGAACCCACATGCTCTGGAGCCTGCGCGCCACAGCTAGAGAGAGAAAACCCGCATGCCACAGCTAGAGAGAAACCCATGCGCTGCAACAAAGAGCCTGCACGCCACAATGAAGATCCCGTGTGCCATGACTAAGACCCGACGCAGCCAAAAATAAATAAATAATAAATCTTTTTTAAAAAAATGGATTATAGACCTAAATGTAAGAGCTAAAACTATAATACTCTTAGAAGAAAACATAGGCATGAATCGTTGTGGCCTTAAATTAGGCAGTGTTTCTTAGATATGATAAGGCATAAGCAGAGAAAGGAAATAATAAATTGGGCTTCATCAAAATGTAAAACTTTTATGTTTCAAAGATACCCTCAAGGGGCTTCCCTGGGGGCACAGTGATTAAGAATCCACCTGCCAATGCAGGGGACACGGGTTTGATCCCTGGTCCAGGAAGATCCCACGTGCCGCGGAGCAACTAAGCCCGTGCGCCACAACTACTGAGCCTGCGCACCACAACTACAAAAGCCCTCATGCTCTGGGGCCCACGTGCCGCAACTACTGAGCCCACGTGCTGCAGCTCCTGAAGCCCATGTGCCTAGAGCCCATGCTCTGCAGCAAGAGAAGCCACCACAATGAGAAGCCCGTGCACCGCAACGAAGAGTAGTAGCCCCCACTCTCCACAACTAGAGAAAAGACCGTGCGCAGCAACGAAGACCCAACACAGCCAAAAATTTTTTAAAAAAGATACCATCAAGAAAGTAATAAAACAGCCCACAGAATGGGAGAAGACTTTTACAAATCATTTCTATATTGTTTGATAATCCAGAATATATAAAGAACTCTTACAACTCAACAATAAAAAGCCCCATTTTTAAAGTGGGCAAAGGATTTAAATAGACATTTCTCCAAAGAAGATATACAGATGGGAAATAAACAGATGCAGAGATGCTCAACATCATTAATCAATAGGGAAATGCAAATCAAAACCATGAGATATTCACATCCACTAGGATGACTATAATAAAAAAGATGGACAGTAACAAGTGTTGACAAGGATGTGAAAAATTGGAACACTTGTGCATCACTGGTGGGAATGTAAAAATGGTGCAGCCATTTTGGAAAACAGTATGGTGGTTCCTCAAAAAATTAAAAACAGAATTAACTATATGATCCAGCAGTTCCACTTCTGGGCATATACCCAAAAGAATTGAAAGCAGGGACTGGAAGAGTTATTTGTACACCCATGTTCACAGCAACATTATTTGTAATTGCTAAAAGGTGGAAACAACCCAAGTGTCTATTGATGGACGAATGGATAAACAAAATGTGTGTTCATACAGCGGAATATTATTCAGCCTTAAAAAGGAAGGAAAATTTGACACATGCTGCAACACAGGTAAGCTTGAGGATATGCTGAGATAAGTTAAGTCACAAAAAGACAAATACTATATGATTCCACTTATATGAAGTGCCCAGAGTATCAAATTCATAGAGACAGAAAGTAGAACCATGATTGCCAGGGACTGTGGGAGGGGAGAATGGGGAGTTATTATTTAATGGGTACAGAGTTTCAGTTTTACAAAGTGAAAAATGTCTGGACATTGGTTGCACAACAATATGAGTATACGTAATGCCACTGAAATGTACACTTTAAAATATTTAGGATGGTAAAATGTATATTATCAGTATTTTACCACAATTTAAGGAAGGGTGAATTTTATGGTATGTGGATTATATATCAATTTTAAATTAACTTATATGAGAAAAAGAAGAAAACACAGAAATGAAACCAGTCTAGGAAGCCCAAAAGGATGTGAAGAAGTCCATTTTAGGCCTGCTCCTAACTGAAGGGTATTTTTTTGATGTACAGTAGTTGGCCCTTGAACAACACAGGTTTGAACGGTGCGGGTCCACTTATATATGGGTTGTGGGTTTTTTCCCCCAATAAATACGTACTACACACAACCGATAGCTGGTTGAATGCAGATATGGAACTGGAGACACTGATGGCCAACTGTGAAGTTATACCCGGATTTTTGACTCTGCAGGGGGCCAGCGCCCCTAACCTCCATATTGTTCAAGGGTCGACTGCATCCCAATTTTGTATTCCACTTCCTTCAGTTCATGAATGAGCCCCTTCTACCTCTTCTCTTCTCTTTATTCTTTCCCAAAGTAGATTTGAAATATCCTGATCATCCTTGGTACTTATTTTAACATCTGACCCTACCAAGGGGTTCACATCTATTTCTTAGGATTTAGATATTATCATAATAAAAAAACTATGGCCAGCTATGAAAAGGAGTGTTCTAGACCTTAGATGTTAAAAACAAAAACAAAAACTCCTCTCAAGGCGCTTATAATCTGATTAGGATGGCAAGGCAAATGTGTACAAGAGAGCATGACTAAGTGCCACTTGAGTACCACAGGAGTTCAGAAATGAGAGATCATAGTGGGCTGAAGGTGGCTGGGTAGAGTCTTTTTTAAAAAGTGATATTTAAACTGGAGTGAAAGAAATACTCTATATCATCATTGGCAAATTGGTTTCCTTCTCTCTGTAAGATTTCATGTAAAATGTAGCATTCCATGCAGCAGTTACTATTTGATTAACCTGCACAGATACTTTTTTATTGTATCCATTTCCCTTGCTGGCAGTTTCCTAGTATAGTAAAAGGCATCGCTTGTTTGTCTACTTGTCAGGTAGTTAAATAGTCAGGGAGGCAGAGTAACCTTACACTGTAATTTGGCTATGGAGCCTTGCAGCAACCTCTTTGGGTTTACCCTGTTAAGCCTGTTAAGTGGCAACAAAGAGAAAAGAAAGTAGCCACCATCAAGCATTTCTGGCATGAGCTGAGTTTGACCTGCACCTTGACAATGATGTTGATTATTTCTCCTTTCTATGCTGAATGGATTTACTACCCATCAGAGTCTCACAGATCCTTAATTTTTAAAAGAATATTGATTTTTTTTTTTTAGTCTCCTACATGTTAAATATTAACCTCCTTATGACATGCAGCAATGATTTCTGAATTTTCATTAGGCACAACTCATTGTTGATGCGCTGAAGCAGTTGGTTACTGTTGCAGCTAATTCTTATTTAAATAAACAAACAAGAGTCCTTTAAAAAGATTAGCCAGAACAGTTTTAAAAATTCACAGCAGCACTGATGTACATCAGCTCTGGTTTGGCAGACTGTGACCCAGGGCTGTGCAGTGTTTTATTATGCTCAGCTACATAAGGACACATCCTTATAGCACCACTTTTGTAGCAGATATTTTTATAACTCTACAAAATGATTAGGCTGACGTAGAGCAATTCTCTAAATTCATAGGTATTAAAATATTCTGGCAGCTGTCTCCTTTTTGCCTTTAAGTTGAGACATCATGATGAGATAAGACCGCACCAGGACTGATCCGTACATGAATGAAGTTAGGCATGGAATTTCTCACGTTATTGACAAGAGTCTTTGTCACTATAAATAGGAGAAATCTTGGAGGAGGGATTCCCATTATAGTAACTCCAATTCAATTCCAGTAATATTGTTGGATTTTGTTTGTTTTATTTTCTGAAACCTCTTTACTTCAAAATGCATTCTGTGTAATTAGATAGGAAGGAAAAATGTCTTTGAATTCTAACTAAAACAACTTAGCTTGTCCTCAAAAACATAATATCTTTATCTGGTAGTTTGAGGTATTGACTAGAGTTTAGAGAGTGTTTAGGAGAACCTGGATGGAAGAAACCTGCTGGTAAATTGGTATTGGGGTACAGTTACGTGGGAGACAGTTCTCAAAATAGGCTTCTAGGGACCCCTGAACTCTAGGTCATAGTCCTCCAGGGGAAACTGAGAATCTGGGAAGTTCTCAGGCTATGATCTGAGCAACTCTGACCTCTCTTCCCCAAAGAACTCCCTACCTACTTCCAGGTGTCTCAGGTTCTTCTGACTGGGGACAGTTTACGTTTGAAAGATTGGCCCTTTGCTGAGAAATTTATGAGACTTTAAATGGCATGTGATTATTGGTACAACCATTTTGGAAAGCTGTTAGGCAGTATCTGCTAAGGCTGATCATACTTATAACCTATGACCCAAAGATTCCAGTGCTAGATATATACCCTAGAAATAGAATTGCAAACATTTGTATACCAAAAGATGCATAGAAAAAATACTCAGAATGGCACTATTCATAATAGACCCAAACTACAGCAGCCCAAAAGTTCTGTGTCGGTAGAATGAGTAAATAAATTATGTTATATTTATACAGTAGAATACTGTACAGCCATGAAAATGAACAAACTGTTGTTACATGCAACAACATGAATGAATCTCAGAAATGTAACCTTGAGTAAATGAAACTAGACACAAAAGAGTACATATTATACTGTATCAAAAACAAGCAAAGCTAATCTATGGTGGTATAAATAAAAATAATGGTTACATTTGGGATATGGTGGTGGCTGGAATGGGGCATGAGGAAGGAGTTTTCTGTGGTGCTGGCAATGGTTCTCTATATAGATGTATGTGGTTGCCACACAGATGTGTTCATTTTGTGAAATTCCTCATATGTATACTTATGATTTGTTCTTTTTTCTGTGTATATGGTATACTTTTTTTTTTAATTTAAAGTTCGTGGCTAAGATAAAAATTGAAACTAATTCACTCTGAAGTCTTATTGCCAGTCTGTCCTTAAATTGAAATGATAGCCCTCACAGCCTTTCTCGTTTCTTATGGGAAGCTCATGAAAGAAGGTTATCAAGCATTAGTAGTTTTCCAGCCAGTTAGGAAAGAAGATGTTGAAGAGGAAGGGAACCAACCCCCCAGATTTCAAAATATCTCTTAGAGCAGGCCTTATGTATTGGATAAGAATAATAGGAATTGTTTTCTGGGGTATTTTTGTCATGGGTAGCTGTGAATGTATACAACTTTTTGTGCCTTAAAAGTTTACTTTTAACATAAACATCCTTAGTATTAAAATTTTTGTTCCCGGAGAGTCATTAAATGAGGTATCACTGTAATAGAGAATAGTGATGAATGTGATTCAGTAGATGGCAGTGTTCCCTTTGAAGTTTTTAGTTAAGATGTGGGTACGTGGGGGGTAATTCTTGACAACTTTTTTTTAGTAGGACTGATAAAGTGTCACATGCTGGGACAAACAGACCAGAAAGAACATTTTAATATTGATTTTCCATTTGTTGTTTCATGTATTACTATTTTGATTGAACCAACAAGATTTAGAGTCCACAAATCTAGAGGACATATTTTCCCACACAAAACTCTAGAATGATAGCTTGCAAGAGGAAGTTTGTTTAATGTAGTAATGCTTTTTGTGGGTTTTAATAGATAGAATATTCAGGAAGGATTTGAGCATGTCTTTGTTCTGTCTTGTATTTGTGAATATGTATATGTCACAAGTGAAACAATATACTGCTTTGGACAAAGATGTCATTGAAATTTATTGATGAGGAAATTAGGTTGTACTTGAGCATAAATTAAAAGAAAAATTGAAGTGATTGGTCTGTTTTTGTTGGTCATTTTAATACAAATAAAATGCTATTTGAATAGTCTCTTTTTTCATATTGAAGTTTCCTTAAAATGGTAGTGCCTGAGGAAAGCATTGGGGTTTAAGAAATCTTGTGGCATTATAGGGGTTTTTGTTGTAAGGAATTTGATGTGGGTTAGAGTAATGTGCCAGAGAAGTCGAGTTATCAGCCAAAGGACAAAACATGCCTGTCGTTCAGGATGGGAGACCAGTGCAGTTTGAGTCAGAACTATTCAAGTCCTGACTTTGCTCATTATTAGCTATTGACCTTTGGTGAATCACTTAACCTGCCTTTCTTTTTCTCATCTGTGTGATATAGGTAATAAATACCTGCTTTGCCTTCCATATAGATTGTTAAGTGGATCAAGTAGGAGCGTTGTCTTCAAGAGTACTGTGTTAATGTTAATGGATTCAACAGATGGGCTCTGTGTTGTTTTTATACTGTTCAATTTACTTTTTGTTTCCTTAGGTTTTCTGCCTATAGTCATCAGGTACCTGCTGAGAAACAGTGATAAGCATAGCTTCAACAGCCATAATTATATGAATACCTACTAATAGGTACTGTGCTAAGTGCTTTAAGTGCATAGTTTCCAAAGCCTCACAACTGTGCTTGAGTAACTTGGACCATTGACCTCATTTTATAGTTCACAAAGGTCTGTGCTAGCCCAAGAGCTGTGACTCAAATCGTCTGACTCATAGCAGTTTCTTATAATCATGCCTGCCATGATGCATTTCATTTTTTACTTTTCTTCAGCTAGTATTGTAGAAGCCAGAGCCATACATAGTATTTTTATGTATTGGACAGTTCAGATAAAGACATTGGACCTTAAAAGAAAATTTTTATTATGTTTCACTTCGGAATTATTAACAGAATCCTAATGCATGCAGTTATTTATTTGGGGTGGGGAGAGTTGGTGCTCCTGCTTGACCCTGTGTTTCATCTTTAGCCAAAGCACATACAAGTCATTTCTTGATGATTCAAACTCAAAGAGAGGAATAGTAACATTAACACAATCTAAAGAGTATTAATATTGGTTTGAGGATATATTGCTTTTCTTTACAAATACTCCTCCCAATTGTATTTTAGTTTAATATTACAACTGGTTTACCTTTTTCTTTTGTGTGTGTGTGTGTGTGTTTTAGGGGGTTTTCCATTTATTGTAATTATAATAGTCATTAACATCTTGCATGGAGATGACATTTTCTGGAGAATATGTTTAAAACTGATAACTAAATATATACTAATAACTAAATATATTTTTGCTATTCCTATCAGGTAGAAACAAATAAATATATATGAAAATTTTCATTTATTAATGGGTTTTAATATTTCAAAAATAATGTTAATGAAAAATGATTTTTCAAAACCTTGTAGAAATATAAAAATTACTTATGTCTTGGCCACCTAATTTAGTTTATAAATTGTCACTTTCTGTTTTTTTAATTAATTTTAAATTTTAGAACAGTTTTAGATATGAAAATCGTGAGAGTTTCCATATACCCATACCCAGTTTGCCCTATTATTTTTATCATGATAGATTTGTTACAACTAATGAAGTTTACCTTTTTTTTCCTTTTTCTCTTTTTCCCATACTTTATTCAGATTTCCCTAGTTTTCCTCTAATGTTCTTTTTCTGTTCCAGGGTCCCCTCCAGGACACCATAATTACATTTAGTAGTCATATCTCCTCATAGGCTCCTCTTGGCTGTGACAGTTTCTCAGATTTGTTTTGTCATTGATGACCTTGACAGTTTTAAGGAGTACCTTTATGTTTTTCTCATGATTATGATTTGCCTTTCACTTCATACAGTAGGTTATATGGGGAGGTTGCTCTTAATCATAGTGAACTATATGAGGAAGGCAGATTAGGATTTGAAAACACTGGCTGTGGATAACCCATACAAAGATAGCATTAACACCGTTGTTGGTTGGCATTGAAACACTGGCTACATTTTAAAATATTTTTTTATTGTTTATCATTTTTCAGAAGAAACAGTCCTAATTCTAGCTGCAAACAACAGTCTAGGCTATATGATCTGCTCATGTCCCTTAAACAGTGTCTTTTCTAATTGCACCTGTTGGGGCAGTTAGCGGTGACCCAATGCTACTCTTAAGAGCTTTATTTAATCTGTATTGGCCTTTCAATTAGTAATGGGCAATTTTGTGTGAATTGTTAATTGATCAGAATTGTGGAAATTACACGCAAAGCTGTTTTGTTACTGCAGCCTAGAACAGTGTAAGATTAAAACAGGGTCTGGTTTAGTTACTAATCTAAAATTAATGTTCGAGAAGTATTATTTTAGTGGTTTTGGTTTGTATTCCAGTCTGGTGTTGGTTTTAACTCTGCTAAGAATGATTGTCTTTTAACTCACTGAGGTCCTCAATTGTACTCCATTAAGGGCCACTTTTCTGCCAATCAAAAGCAACATCCCTGAGATTGATTTTTGTTACAGTGGATAGTAATGGCTGCCTAGTGACAACATTTCAAACTCTTTTATGTAAACAGAAAGCAATCAAATAAGTACTAATCCAAGGATTATGTGGACCCAAATCCCGTGGCCAAGAGAAGATTCCCTGCAGTGTATCTCCGTATCTCCCTTGCTCTTTGCCTTCTGGTGGCAAGCAGCCCCTCTTGTTCCTGGAAAGCTTGCTTGCTGCCTGTGCTGCCTGTTAGATTGCAGTATGCTAAGACTACAACACTCCTGCAGCTCCTGAATGGAATTCAGAAAGACACTTACATTTCCATAAATAAATTAGGAATTCAGTGGTTTCTTCGGGCTAATCAGGGCAGGCTGATAAACCTTGCTTGCCGTTTAATAAATGAATTGTGACTGATTACCTATTAATATGGACGCCTCAGGAATTCACCCAGGGAGAAGCAGAGCAGTGAAATACAGAGGGGCATGGCCCCTTGGGAAATCAGGGCTTCATGTTTGCAGCTTAAATATCTCTGTGAAGTATCAATAAGGAGGTAATTGAATTTTGAACACAAACATGAGCGCAGGATGGATGAAAGGGGGAGGGGGATCTGATCATCTCTTTTCTGCCCCTTCATTCTCCCCTCCCCTTTTCCTTAGAGACCACTCTAGTAAAGATAGATGCTAAATCCATTAAATAAAGATTAGACTCTGTCTAGTAGAAAATGGCAGCTTAGCTAGATCCTCGGGCAAATTGGGGCCTTTTGCAATACAGAAAATTAAAATATACATTTTTAACAAGTGTGCTATCTTCCCAGCAATAATGTCAGGCTAGCTTGTGCGGCTTGCTCCTCCTTCACATTGGCTTTTGTTTGGGCAGATCACTTTCGCTTGTATTAGTGCCAATCTTTCCTGTATTCCTGGAGCAGAAGGGGCTCGGTTTATTTATTTATTTTTAAAGCTTCTGTTGAGGCCTTTCCTCTAGCATCCTGCTTGCTTGTAATCAGAGGAGTGGGAAGGAGATTAGTGTCCCATGAATTGATGGTAGATAAATGTTCCCTCCCCTTAACTAGTGGGTCCAGAAGAGCCCAATCACTTGCATTTCAGGGATGATTGGAGACTGTACAGGCAAGCAAAAAAAAAAGGGCTTACAGACTGAAATAAACATTGATGTTTTAGATGCTATTTTACTTGGCTTTATTTCCTACAGATAAGGTTATTGATCTGCTTTGTCCTCCTATTTTAAGCCAGATAAAGTCATATTAATGTAGAAAAAGAATTGGCATTATTTGGTTACAGATCGTAATACTTACCTCTTTTTGAGCAATAACAAAAAACAAGCCGTAAGCCTTAAATACTGCTGTTTCTTTATGTGAATACTCAGGATTGTCTTTTTGGACTAACCCTTGTTTTTGTGTCAAGTCTACAGTTCTAATAACCCTTTCCTAAGGCTTCAGTCAGTCAATCAATAAGTATTAACTGAGCATGTTAGGTGTGTGGCCTTGTTAGTTGCCATGGTCAATGGTGAAAAAGTCTGTCCTCTGCTACCACAGATTCTTCTTCAAAAACAAAGCTAGTTATGTCATACTCCTACTTATTAAAGTTCTTTGGCTCCTTGGGTCCTACAAGAGAAAATTCACATTCCTCAGGCCTTCACAAAAGGACTTTGCTAATATCAACGTAGCCTTTCCAGTTTTATCTGGAAAACTTATGCGTATCCTTCAAGGCCATTTCAAATCCCTCTCCTTGTAATGACTCCCTGTTCCCTCAGACAGAGTTCATTTTTGTTATCACTCAGCGTGAGTTATATGACAGTATTTCCCATGGAAGAAAAAAAATGTATAATTTCTTTTTTTTTTAATTAATTTATTTTATTTTTGGCTGTCTTGGGTCTTCGTTGTGGTGCATGGGCTTCTCATTGCGGTGGCTTCTCTTGTTGAGGAGCGTGGGCTTTAGGTGCGTGGGCTTCAGCAGTTGTGGCACTCGGGCTCAGTAGTTGTGGCTTGCGGGCTCTAGAGCACAGGCTCAGTAGTTGTGGCACACGGGCTTAGTTGCTCCGTAGCATGTGGGATCTTCCCAGACCAGGGCTTGAACCTGTGTCCCCTGCATTGGCAGGCGGATTCTTAACCACTGCGCCACCAGGGAAGTCCCGAAAAAATGTATAACTTCTTAGTCTCAGTAATTAAGGATTTTGCGTATCATTTGCCAGGTGGTTTTTGCAGACGTTCCCAATTCTTTGTTTCAAATTCAGAGGTATCTTAATATCAAATTTTCAATGATTTGTTCTTATGATACCTTGCTTTATAATTTAACTTAGTTTTGCAGCAATTTTTGATGTTGAGGAAGGAAAATGTCTGTTTGCTATTCTTATCATTACTACTAACTTATCTCTAGAGAGCAGAAATCAAACTTATTTAACCTGATTGCCACAGTTTACAAACGGCCTTTAATGATTTTGAATGCTATTCCTCAAAGCCAAATAGCACAAAGTTTCAGAATTTTCTAGTTCTTCACATGTTGGAAGTTACATTGATGTTGTACCAGATGGTTACAGTTTTCCTCTCGGTTCTCTCTCACCTTGCTTCCTGCCATTTTGCAAGGTGCTAGAGTTCCTTCCAACCTTACTGACAACATGGGTTTGCTGGGGCTGTGGAAGTGAGCATTTAAAGGCTCTGCGTTCCTGGTGGTTAGACCTCAACTATTTTAAGTTTTAAGGCTTATTTAATATTAACAGATTAATGCAAACGAAATGTGTTTCCTCTTTGTACCAATAATTTTCAGTGTAGATTATATATTTTCATTTAATTATAAGAAAGATTTAATACTAGGAATTCTGAGCTAAAACAGTCTCACCCAAATTATCCCTAAAATTTGTATAAATATAAAGAATATTATTGACTTTATCCCTTTAAGAGAAGACTCTCTTGGTAACTCCCTTTTCTAAAGCTTTCTGGTGATCTTAGCATAACCTTCATTTAATAAATTATCTCTTTCCTGCTTTTGTATATATAATCAGCCCTCCATATCCATGGGTTCCATAGCTGCACGTTCAACCAACCACAGATTGAAAATATATTTTTTAAATTTTTTCTAGAAAGTTCTAGGAAAGCAAAACTTGAATTTGCTGCAACTGTTTATGTAGTATTTATATTGTATTCACAACTATTTGCATAGCATTTATATTGTTTTAGATATTATATCTAGAGATGACTTAAAGTATACGAGAGAATGTGCATAGCTTATATGCAGATACTGCATTATTTTATATAAAAGACTTGAGCATCCATGGATTTTGGTGTCCTAGAACCAGTTCCCCCATGACACCAGTGACAACTGTACATAACACAGTACCCTTAGAATTACCTACAGTGTAATTTTGCTACTTAGGCAATTACTGATTTAAGCTTCTGTTTGTGTGTAATGCTCAAGTGTCTGTCTTGTTCAGGAAGATACTATAGCTGTGGTTCTTAACCTAAGAGTCCATGAATCTCCTGAAATTAAAAACAGAATTGGGTATGTGTACATATACATGTATATTTTTCTGCAGAGAGTATCCATGGCTTCCATTAGTGTTTTTAAAAGGTCTCTGTTATGGGTTGAATTGTGTCCTCCTAAGAAAGACACATCAGAGTCCCAACCTCTAGTACCTCAGAATGTGAACTTATTTGGACGTGGGATCTTTACAGAGGGAATCAAGTTAAAATGAGGTCCTTAGGGTGGATCGTAACCCAATGTGACTGGTATCCTTATTGGGTACCAATATCCTTATTGGGGAAGTTTGAACAGAGACAGACATACATGGAGGGAAGATGAAGTGAAGAGACATAGGGAGATGACAGCTGTCTAAAAGCTAAGGAGAAAGGCCTGGAGCAGATCCTTTCCTCACAGCCCTCAAAAGGAAGCAACCCTGCTGATGCTTTGATCTTGGACTTCTAGCCTTCAGAACTGTGCGACAGTAGTTTCTGATGTTTAAGCCACTCAGTGTGTGGTAGTTTGTTACCACAACCCCAGCAAACCAATACAGTATCAGTCAGGATGACTTTTTCTGCAAATTACAGAAAGCCCAACTAAGGTGGCTTAAAGGATGAGGGTGTTCCGTATAACAAGAAGTCCAGAGATAACTTCATTTTTAGGGTTGGTTAATTCAGTGACATCAGAGACCACTGTTAGTTCCATCTTTCTGCTGTGTCACCTTCGATGTTGTATTCCTTCTTAGTTTGGCTTGCATCGTATTTGATGGCTACTACAGTTTTTGACGTCATATACCGACGACAGTTTCCTAAGATAGAAAAGGGAATTGAGTCCCGCCTCCCCCAACCTTCTTATCGGTGAGAAAACCCCCAGAAGCTCTGAAGCAGATTTCCCCTCACATGCTGCTGAACGGCATCGGTCACATTCCTATGCCTAAACTAATCCCTGTCAAGACAATGAGACTACCATGATTGGTTTAGGTGGACCAATAATGGTTCACCCTCTGGGACTGGGAAGGAGCCCAGTCTCCCCTACGCGCATGATCATCCTGTACCTGAATAAAATCAGGGTTTTATTAACAGAGACGGGGGAAAACAGGGTTATAGAGGAGAACATTCTTGTCCTTGAGATTACAGTTGTACAGATTTATTAGAGAGCACTAGGGACGGTTATTTATCTCAGACAAGGTCAGAGAAAGTAATCCTACCAGTCTGTAAGGACGGGCAGTGAGTAGGTGGAGTGGGGTGGTAATTGCTGCACAGGTTGGGTAAGAAATAGTCTGGGCCTAAGTATACTAAGGCCTGAGGCATGCTGTGTTTGGGGAACTGCTGAGTAAACAGGAGATGAAGATAGAAACTAAGGAGTCTGTGATTGTGCATATGAGCTAAGGTGTTGTCTGAAGGCTCTGTGTGGCCACTGAAGAATGGTAAGCAGGGAGGTGACATCGACTGACCTCTTGGTAGGAAGAGCACTCTGACAGTTGAGGGCAGAGGCCGTTGTCTTACTCTTCACTGTAATTCTGCCTCTCTTTTTTAGTGTCTGGCACATTATAGGTGCTCATGACTGGTGGACCACTAGAGGCAGGGAGACCAGTTTTAGAAGATGCAGTGATGCAGGAGTTATGAATGACTCTCAGTTTCTAACTTGAGTAGTTTTTAATCGGTTTAATTAACCAGAATAGAGAATGTAAGGGAAACTACTGCTTGGGGCTGAGAGATATTTGTTTTCAACTTGTGTCTTGTTTGCCCGTGGGACATTCTAAGACATCATTTTAACTTAGCTAAATATGGGTTTAATAAACAATTTAGGTGCATACAAATAAACATGCGTATATACTCCTTCAGCTACTTACAGATATGGTCCATCATATTCTTGTTTTTTATTACCATTCACAGCTAACGTGTCCTGCTATATGCCTGGCCCTATGCCCACATCCTTATCCATATCCTGATACCACTCCTATGGGGATAGCTACTGTTATTATTCTCATTGTACAGATGGAGAAAGAGGGGATCACTTGCTCAAGGTATTGAATGACAGAGCCAAGACTAGAACTCAGGCATGTGTGATTCCAAAGCCTCTGCTCCTTAACTTGCTTGCTGAGCATGGCCTAAATCCCCTGACCATGGCAACTAGGGAAGGCTTTTGGTCCTGGCCCTGGGTGCTCTCCTGAGGCCTGCTTAGCGCTGCCGTGAAGTAGTCACTTCTTAAGGCCAGTACTTGTCTTCCTCTTACCCAGGTAACTACTAGAAAGAAACAAGAAGCACAGTATATCTGTATGGGTAAGGGTGGGGGAGGAGCTTAATCCAGCCCTTTCCTAGCTAAATTGTGACTTGCAAGCATTTTTAGAGCCCTAAATTTCTCAAGGAAAACAGACACCAGGACTCCTTTGGACTAGATGCTGGCAATTTGAGAACAAACCCCAGACCATCTTCTGTCCCATAGCTAGAAATTACCATTGACAACTTGTTGCCTTAAGAAGGAGCCCACACAGGGACTAGGGTAAACTCCAGGCTTAAATGTTAGTTCCTTTGGAATGCCATGCCTGACCCCTAGACTAAGTTATTCCTACCTTCGCTCCCATGCCCACAGTGTATGCTCTGCCAGCACCGTCTACTTCCTCCTACCCTAACTCAGTATTGCAATTACTTGTTAGTGTCTGCTTTGTTCTCCACTGGCTCCCCAGTGCCTGACACACACATAGGTGCTAGGAAGGTGCAGGAGAGGAGGGAACAGGCCAGACAATTTCTAGGTTTAGGCAATCTCTTTATTAAGGCATAAATGATATCTTTATAAAAAATTCAGTTTGGCTGTTGGTGTTACTGCTGCTTTTGGTTTTTCTGTTTGGTCTCTGCTTCCATGTATTTGTAAATGTACAAATCCACATGAAAAGGAAATTGTGGTATTAACTCAACTGCTGTATGATGTAGCTGTGCAAAGGATTATTTATAGATCCAAACACTCTTCTCTGTCTGAGTTTATAATCTCTGTAGACTGAAAGGAATTAGGTCCCCCAAGGTGGCTGCTGTTCTTAGTTAACCCAGATAAAAACATTTGATTTTTCCCTGACAACTTTATGTAGTCCTTATGCATATGAGGTATTGAGATCACTAGGTGAAATTTACTTTTTATATTAATTATTCATAGTAAGGAGAAAGAGTTTACCTTTTGTACGTCTTTCTCACTTTTCTAAATCTTTTATACTTTAGACCATACTGGTTTTCACAAATCCCTTCTAATTAATGTCTACTAAATATTAATTAACTGACTCTTTACTTTCCTAAGCACTAATGGAAATACTGGATTATAACCAATCTAATACTCTCTGGACATTCTACCAGACACTTTCCTCAGTGTGATTTAAAGCAGTTTATAATCACTCCTTGTGGTCTTGAGGCCAGTTTTCAATTCATGAGACTCATATATCCTAGCTAGTTTTAATTAATTTTGCAAGGAAGATGCCAGGAGAAGCAGTATTAAATGCTTTCTTATAATCAGGTTCTTTCATCTATTGGGTTCTTGTCAGCCACTAATCTTGTAATTTTATCACAGCAAAATCCAAAAGTTTCTCTGCAGTAGTTTGTTCTTTGCTCTTGCTCTTCAGTGCTCGGTACTCATGGTTTGGGTAACCTTATATTTATGGTTGTCTTATTCAGAATTGATGTTGGGGGGCTTCCCTGGTGGTGCAGTGGTTCAGAGTCCGCCTGCCGATGCAGGGGACATGGGTTCGTGCCCCGGTCCGGGAAGATCCCACATGCCGCGGAGCGGCTGGGCCCGTGAGCCATGGCCGCTGAGCCTGCGCGTCCGGAGCCTGTGCTCCGCAACGGGAGAGGCCACAACAGTGAGAGGCCCGCATCCCGCAAAAAAAAAAAAAAAAAAAAAAATTGATGTTGGGGAATGTCTCTAGATTTATAACAGTAATTGCTGGAATTCATTTTTTAACATTAGGATTTGGGAATCAGCTTTACTTGGTATTGCATGCATTCTGTTTATTTGGTCTTTGGGGCTGATTGCATTAGCCAGAATCTAGTCAGGAGTAATTTGAACAGGGAAAAGTTTAAATAAATAATTGTTAACTAAGTGAAAGGTGGTTGACTTATAAAGGGGTGAAAGAAGACTCTAAGGTGTATAGAGGTAGCAACTGCAGAAAACTCCGCCCCCTCACCCCAGGCAGAAGGAGTGAACACAGAGGAACTTAGAAAATCAGAGGAGATCTCCACAAGGCAGAGATTCAGACCTCTGAAGAGAGGACATGCTGCCCACTGCCAGAGGGTACCCTGTTGGTGAATGCAGGAGCAGCCACCCGTGAGGTGGTGAAGAATCTTAGCTTGGGGGCACTGAACTGAGGGCAGCCATTGGCAAGGTGACTATTGCTTGGACCCCCACCTGCCAACCTGCTCTTCCTGCACAGAAAAACCACACATTGTTAAGAAGGAAGAAAAGTTCCTTCTTCCTGCTTCAGCCTTGCAGTCTCCCACCTCTCTATTGGCAAGCTTAACATCGAACCACCTGACAGGAAAAACGTAGCCTGCTGCAGGGTCCAGTGCCAGTATCACAAAGCAGGACAGAGAAGGGGAGTTAGGAGCAGAGAGGTAATAAATGAATAACTGGCACAGGGAGTAAAAGCTTTGTGGAAAGGTAAATCTTATAAAGTAAATGATTTCATTTTGTATCATGAATAGTTTTTAATGTTAATTTCTCTCAAAGCAGGGTACACCTGTAACTTTCACAGTTGGCTGGGTAGCATTCACCACCTGGACGGTGCCATCTGAGCCAATGATTGACTTAGCTATAAATGTCCCTCAAAATTCTGTT
Organism: Grampus griseus; assembly: GCF_964374135.1. Classification (NCBI taxonomy): domain Eukaryota; kingdom Metazoa; phylum Chordata; class Mammalia; order Artiodactyla; family Delphinidae; genus Grampus; species Grampus griseus. The sequence continues at coordinate 28,354,850 of NC_139018.1, read as the reverse complement.
GGCTACTTTTCATGAAGGGGTTTGATAAATATTAATCAGTAGGTTTTAACAAACTTCCCCCCCCAAAAAAAAGTCTGGTAATTTTTGTTTCGGAAGACAAAACAAATGTGAATGTGAATAGAAGATGGCTCTTCCAACCTTTTAACCATTGCATTCTCCTAATTTCCTTTATGACTAATTCTCTCTTCTAACCATTTCATTTTTCTTGAACTGTTATAATTCTCTCCCGGTTGTTTTTAGCCACATTGAGCCCTCCTGTTCCTGACTTCTTTAGCATCCAATTATTATTGATGCTTGTCTTCCCAGCGAAATTGTAAGACCCTTGCTGTCTGGGACCATGCTTTATGCTACCTTTGTATATTACAAAACAGTGTTGTCCAAATTCCTGTTGAATAGATGGAATCTTATATTTACAAATGAGAAACGGAAACGCAGCCTTCAAAGCAATCAGAGAACAAAAGTGTACTTTCCAATTTTTTTCTTCATTGCTACTTTTTCAGAAGCTATCCACTGTCTCTTGCTCTTTAGAAAGACCATAACTAACATTAGGAATGTAAAGACATAACCAAGGTAGGAGTGGGGAGCATGACAGAACAGTTGGAATCATGGAGAAAGCTGGAAGTATGTATAGTGGAAAATAAATTTGGGAAGAGCGTGCTTCCAGGGTAATGATGGTTTTAATGCACACATTTGCTTTCCTTTCTCTCCCAAACCCTACTAAAATAATTAAAAAAAAAAAAAGATGTGAACCCTCAAGGAGAAAAGAGAAAAGAGGTCAACAGCAGCAAAATTTTGGAAACTGGTAGGCATGTGAACTTAGGAGACCTAAGAAAATCAGTCCTAAAGTGAGGAAAGCCAAGAACCAAGACAGTTCATACCTCACAATACTCCAAGAGGCTAAAGATTGGTACTAGGTGGAGGGGGGAGATAGTTTAAATAAGGGGGATTAATTAAAGTCTGTTTAAGAAGGAGTCAGATGCCTAGATCACCTTTATTCTGTCCCACGAAAGCCTGGAGCTTTATTCTCTAGAGGCAATAAAACAAAGTGGTTCCTCAACTGGAACCAACCAAGGATGGAGGTTCTACCACAAATGTAGTGAACTATGCCCACTGCATGCTGTGACCACCCCTCCCTCTACAGCCAGGCTTTCACCCTTCATTCAGAAGGTTGGAAGAGACTTCTGGGGAATCTGACCAGCCCAAGTAGAATAAACGCACTGATATTGAAAGTTCTACAACTAAAAAGCCTGGTCACACTGCAGTGAAACTCACAGTCAACATGCCCAACTCCTACACTCAGACTTTTCAAGCAGCTTTTTAGTCTTTTGTTCTTACATATGAAAAAACAATGAAAGGTTGTCAACATTTGAGAAGAGCCCCTAACATAAAAAATAAAGACCAAAAGCAACAAATGGAAAAAATCAACTAAGAGAAAACAGACAATGCCAATCTGTCTCATTAATATCCTCAGACAGATAAGGTATTGCAAACGTAATAAGAACAGACGCTATTAAAAAGGACCATACAGAGGACAGGAAAGAGCTCATGGAAATTTTAAAATATGATAGAAATGAAAAACTCAAAAATTTTCAGAGTTGAAGTTAAGGAAGTCTTCCAAAAATAGACTAAAAAGACATGAATGAAAGAGAAAAGAGAATCAATCTATGACAGCCAAAAATCTGAATAATAGGAATTCCAGAAAGAGAGGAAAAGGGAAACATAAAGGACATCATTAATGAAAGAAATACTTCAAAAAAACTTCCCAAACTTGAAGGACATACATTTCCAGTCTGAAAGGTCCTGACAGTTACCACCAAAATAAATGAAAATAGACCTAATCCAGGACACATCATTTCATGATTTCAGAACTCTGAGAAAAAAGAGAAGATCCTGGAAGCTTCTAGAGAAGACAAAAAGTAGGTTTCATACAAAGGATGGGAATCAGAATGTCTTCAACATTGGAGACCATTGGAACAATATCTTCAAAATTCTAAGGGAAAATTATTTTCAAGTGAAAAGATGAATAAAGACATTTTTTAGATATGGAAGATCTCAAAAAATTGACCTCTGATAAACTCTATGCACTATTGGCACTCATGCACCACCCATGGGATACAGAAAACAGGTGAGAGAGGAGGAATCCAGGGTTATTGCTGTGCACCAGGCACAGAGGACAGACCATCTGGAGACTTCTTCAGGAAGATGAAATTGATAAATTACATGATGCATCTCAATATCTTAAGATTTTGACAACAGGCAATGATAGAGTCTGTGGTTGAACTAGAGGTAAATACACAGAAAACTAAGCAACCTAAAAAAACTCAGGGAAAACAAAAAGATACGCAAGAAAGGAAAGGTAATCATAGTTTATTACATGGGTTAGCTATAAGTAGCATTTATATAATCATAATAATGTAGAAAGTGAATATTGATCTAGGTAAAGTTACAATATATAACTCTGAGGGGCTTCCCTCGTGGCGCAGTGGTTAAGACTCCACACTCCCAGTGCAGGGGGCCTGGGTTTGATCTCTGGTTAGGGAACTAGAACCCACATGTATGTCACAACTAAGAGTTCACATGCTGCAACTAAGAGCCCACATGCCTCAACTAAAAGATCCCGCACATGGCAACGAAGATCCCACATGCTGCAACTAAGACCTGGTGCAACCAAATAAATAAATAAATGTTTTAAAAACATACATATAACTGAGAAGATAGGAGGTGGGATGCTTGCATATGTATTGTGAGGAGTTAAGGTGGAAGGATGGGAAAAGGAGCTAAATCATCACTTTCTATATTGAGGGAAGTCAATAAATAATGCCTCAAATTGAAAAATCGAGAAATAGCAATACAAGCATATTATTTAGTCATTTAGAGACATAGAGGTAATAATACAATATAATCAGCTAAACAGGGTAAAAATGCTTCCCACTGAAGAGTTAAAGGTGAACTGCAGTTTTTCATAACAAACCTTATAGAATTATTTGATTTTTGAGACATGTACATGTATAACTTTAATTTTTGAAAAAATAACTTAATTCTTAAAAATAGGTGAAATGGGTAATAGAAAGGACAGAGACGGATGTTATAACATTTAGAGAGACAAAGCTAAATAATGTTTAATAGGAAAATAAATGGAAACTGAAACACGAAATGTATATGAATAGGCCAAAAATAAAAGTTGTATGCTTCTCTTTGTTGATGAAAAGGAAGCTAATTACTTTGAATGAAAATGTGATTGCTTACATATTTTCAGTTTTTGTGTTGTAAAATCTGCATGCTCAAACTTACTATAATCCAAAATAAGTAATTCACAGTTTTTGGATGGGAAGCAACTATATTTTCACCCCATGATGAGAAATAGAACCCAAAACTCAAGCCCTTAGCAATATATTGGTAACATGATTTGATTAAGGAGTTTCACTCCTTTCCATCTTATCCCCCTTGATATAAGTGGTACCTTTCTGAGTATTTAGTTGGATTACAGTCCAATTGGAAAAAAAAATAAATTTTATGCTAATTTCCGTTATTAGGGTCTTCTAAATATTGACCTCTGGTAACTGGTAGGTTTTGGTGGATGGAATTTTATTTTTTAACATGTCATTGAACTGTACATTTAACGCTAGGTCTGGGTGATCTCTCTGGGGAGAGTGGAATTGATGGATCCTTTTTCTACCAGTCCCTCGTGACCTGTCAGGAGAGCAGGTGTTGCTGGGATGGCTCATGCATTCAGGAGTCATAGGGCAAATCTGATCAAGGCATATATTCCCAAAACCACTTAGGCTAGTGTCCCTCATGGGGAACAAGCCAACATTAGCTTCCTATGCTTTAAAAAAAAAAAAAAAGAAAGAAAAACTAATTATCAACCTACAGCGAATGTCATTCAACTCAAATCCCTGAAGGATAAAGGCGTAGGTGACAAATGTTCCTGGAGAGAGGGTTGAGCTGTCACTTGTCTTCTTAATGGATCATCCATGATTGGCTATAGAATCACATGCTATTTCTCCTTATTATGTGTTTCATCTGAAGAATTACTGAATATCTGCAAGTACAAAAGAATTGCACAATTTCTATAAACCTCTTGGGTTTGAACAGAATCCTAGTGTCAAGAAAGGTAATAAGGAGTTAGTTTTATTGCTCTTAAAGTATTCAAGGAGCAGCTGTCTATTGACTTAGTTGTCCCTAATACTACACCTATTTTTCCTTACTTTTGATTAGATTCATTACATCCCATTTGCTCTGCATTAACTACACATGGGCATTTATCCATGTCCTGTTTCAGAGGACAGTTAGGAACAATGGGGAGAAGTTAGAAAGATGTTTGTTTGTTTTGTTTTTGCCACAGTATTAAGGATGTACTTTCCAAATTTCCAGAAATTAAATGTACTCCCAGAAAGTACCAAGTTTCCCATCATGGAGAACTCTCAGGCAGAGCTCTGTGACCAGCTCTGGAATGTTACCAGATACTGTTTAGGATTAACTAGGAGCTTAGGTTGGGTGATCTCTATTCTTTTCAACTATTAAGAATTAAGGATTCTATTCTTTTTGCTTTCAAAAGATCTATAAAATAGACAGCTCGTCTCCATGTTGCACTGCTCCAGTTTTACAATATTTCTGTTTATTCCTAATCTTATAGTCCTCCCTATTTTAACAGTTGTTATTTGTTAATAGGGGTAGCAATGCTATTGGTACTTTCCTTGAATTAGTAAATGTTCTGATAGAAAAATCAGCCAGTTTTTCAAACATCATTTAGAGTAAAAGGAAATGTATTTAATCCAAAGTCTGAATGACTTGAGTTAGGAAATAGGAAGAATTTCTGGACAGACAAGGATGTTAAAATTTGAACAGAAGTATGAAATTGCCTGTTTTACTGACCTTTGAAAGTAGAACAGATTTTCATATCTGGGATGTCTCATTGACTTAAGCCTTACCTCAGTGACTGATTCTAAAATATCTTCTTTTCCTACATTCTCAGAACAATTTTTTCTCTCCTTTCAAGAGAAATTCCTATTTTATTGATACTAGGAATACCTAGATTATCTTAAGTGAACCTTCTTCTCTTTCTCTTAATACCTAAGTTCTTTGTCTCTGTTTTCTCATTCTTTTTCCTAATTCCAAGAGGTGTCCTTCTTATCTGAGGATTGTCCCCTTTTTTCTGTGTATTCTATTTTCTGTTTTCTGGTTAATTTCTAAGGAACCTTCAACCTTTTCATGCTTATTTCCTCTCTCTCCAGCATCAATAGTCTTTTCCTCCTACAGCATCCAATTCAACATGTCCAGGGGAAGGGAGCTTATTTCCTTTGCTAGACAAAATTATCCCACAGAATTCTCCCTTCTTTCTGACTTCTCTTAATTTATAGCCATAGTTGTTACTAAAGATGTTAGTAGCAAATTTTAAAAGAGCAAATTTCTCTCACACATAAATAGTTCAGTGTATTTAAAGAAATCTATCATAGTACCCTTTGAATAAATTCATTCATGTAGCCAATCATGTAATTCAGTTGTTTCACAGTTATTAATTGAGCTTATCCTATGCCTTGGACACTGTTAGATTCTAGGGCCTTAAAAATAAATAAGACGTGAATAAGTCATCTCCCTGTGAAAGGCATGCATGTAATTAAATAATTATAGTTCAGTGTAAAAGAAGTTTGTATGTGGTTCATGGCTGACATGGGAAGGGAATAACCAACTTTGCCTGTGTGAGGGTTTCAGGAGAGGCTTCATAGAAGAGACAGCTGAGGCTGAGTCTTGAAGAGTACATAAAAATTTGCCAGATGGATATAAAGCAGTATAAGAATCCAGATGAAGGGAGAATACAGAAGAAACTATGGGCCAGTCTAAGTAATTTGAATAATATACATAGGCACAGAAGTATGAATTCAGATGGTACATCTGAGGAAATGCTAGTTGTCCCTGTGTAACTAGAGTGCTGGGAGACTAGCAGGAGATGACATTGTCCATTAGTAAGCTCCATGAATGACAGTACCTTTTCTGGCTTATTCATTATTGTATCCACATTACCTAGCACATAATAGATGCTTAGTAAAAATCTGATAAAGAAATAAAGAGGTAGGCAGGGGCCTTGTAAACATGAAAGGGGACTTAAAACATTATTCTGAAGATTGTTGGAAGTAATTGAAGATTTCTTTTTCTTTTTTTTTTTTTTTTTTGAGGTACCCGGGCCTCTCACTGTTGTGGCCTCCCCCATTGCGGAGCACAGGCTCCGGACGCGCAGGCCCAGCAACCATGGCTCACGGGCCCAGCCACTGCGCGGCATGCGGGATCCTCCCGGACCGGGGCACAAACCCATGTCCCCTGCATCGGCAGGCAGACTCTCAACCACTGCGCCACCAGGGAAGCCCCTGAAGATTTCTTTTTAAACCAGGGAATAGTATGGTTAGATTTGGCTAACGGAAAGTCACTTTAGCTGTCATGTAGAGAGTGGTGGTTTTGTAAGAGAGTAAAGTTTAGATTGGGAGATCAGTTAGGTTATCAGTAATAGTCCAGGGATGAGATGGAGAGGACCTAAACTAAACTGGTGAGGCAGTAAATGTAACTGACATGAGACATTTGGGTTAGAGACTCAATAAGATTTAGTGACAGATTGAAGATGGGAGTGAAGAGAAGGATCCAGCATGATCTTCCCTGGCTTCTAATATGGGTGACTTGGTAGATTTGCTCCCATTGCCTAGAATTGGGATACAGAAGATAAAGGAGGTTTGAAGTGGAAAGATAAAAGTAAATAAAACCAGTCTTTAACTTCCTGTTGTGGCAGTTTTGAGATACTACTCTGGTTACCTTTCTTTGGATATAGCTTCTAGTTCACCAACATTTTTCTTATAAAATGACAATGAAAATTGAATACAGCACTCTAATTGTGGACTGATTCCTGAGCAATCCAATATTGTTTTCTGCAATCTGGAATCTACATCTAATAACAGAAACGAAGATTTTTGTTTCTTTGTTAGCACTTGGATCTCCCAGAGTTAGCTCAAAAGGACTTGAAAATCAACCAAAAACCCAAGGTTTTTCAGTTATTAAATTATGTGCCCTCTCATATCCTGCACAATTTTTCTTTTAATTAAATATCAGATTTTACATTTATCCAATAGCCTTTTCTAGCCTCATTACTCTTTGCACACTTCTCTAACTTCTGGGAACCTGTACTTCCAGGCTGTATGCTTTCCTCTGAATCTTTAGCTGTGAGTATTTCTGAAGATTGTACCTCATTTCGCTTTCCCAAAGCACCCTACGTCTTTGTCTTTTTTGTGACTGCCATCTGGAATGCCTTGGCCCCTCCTTTACACTTGTCCACATCTCATTCACACTTGAAGCCCAACTCAAGCTTAATGCTGTGAATTTTTAGTCCTTACTAGTGCTATTTCCATCTTTGGGCTCCTATAGCACTTATTCTTTACCTGTCTTATGGCCCTTGTCATATTTTGCCTTAATGGTCGTTTAACTGTTTTGGTCTACTGTAAACATTCTTAAAATATCTTCTATATTATCAAAATATGGTCTTTGTAAGAGAGAATCAAGTTTTTATGTTTTAGGTTATTTGCCTTGATAACTTAATAAATTCTTGTAAAGGTAGATGAATGAGTTATAGAACCTCCTGAAATCTTTATTAGCTGTGTGTTCATAAGGTTTTTATAGATTGCCCCAATCTATAAAACGTAATATATATATATATATAATAGCTTGAAATTCCATCATACCTTTCAAATAGGACTTTCATTACACTAGAAAGCTTCTTGCTGCCCTCTTCTGAAAAGCTAGGTAATACTGCCAATTAACAATGCTCATAAAATTTAATTTTCATCTAACTTCCACTAAGATCAGCCTTTTTCACATTTTTAGAATTTTTATATCTTCTACAGATTCTCAAGCATAATTACTGATGAGCATTTCTTTTCTTTTTGTGTATATCCATGGTGAATATGAAGTATTAATTTGATTACCTGCCAGAATTTATAGTGCTCATTTTGCTTAATTACCAACCTCAAAGAAAAGAAAAGAAAAGTAATTCTTGGTAAGATAAACTCCACAGTATCCTATTTAACATTTTAGAAGTTGCTTTGGAGCTTAAATGTTCCATTTTCTTTCTGCTTAAAAACAGAACAGATTGAAAAGTTACAGAGTGGTGAGGTTTTTTGGGTTTTTTTTTACATAACATAAGACTTGATAATAAAAATGGAATAATTAATAGTATATACCATAAGCTCCCCTTCTCTTCCTTCCTCTCCTAAGGTTGAGTAATCTTCAGTCCTTTTCCTTTTCTGAAAACCCAGTCATCTTGCTACAAAGCATAGGAAAGATAATAATCATTCTGGACTTATGCTTGTTATTAAAATCTGTATGATATACATAAAATCAGATGAATTTCACTCACTTAAAAATGAATTAGGACTTCCCTGGTGGTGCAGCGGTTGGGAATCCACCTGCCAATGCAGGGGACATGGGTTTGAGCTCTGGTCCGGGAAGATCCCACATGCCGCGGAGCTGCTCAGCCCGTGCGCCATGACTACTGAGCCTGCGCTCTAGAGCCTGCGAGCCACAACTACTGAAGTCCACGTGCCACAACTACTGCAGCCTGTGCGCCTAGAGCCTGTGCTCTGCAACAAGAGAAGCCACCGCAATGAGAAGCCCTTGCACCACAACGAAGAGTAGCCCCCGCTCGCCTCAACTAGAGAAAGTGCATGCGCAGCAACAAAGACTCAATGCAGCCAATAAATAAATAAAATCTAAAAAAATAAAAATAAAATAAATAAATAAGATGAATTAGTGGAGCAATTCTGCTCATCATGAATAGCAATAGAAACTATAGAAATGGATATAAGCTACCTAAAATGAAGCACCAAGAGAAAAATATTGAAACAAAATTACATAATCTCAGTGGAACAACATCAAGCAGTCTAACATATGGGTAATTGGAGTCCCAAGAAAAGTCAGGTGGAGACCAGAAAGAGTATTTAAGAAAATTAACGGCCAGGGCTTCCCTGGTGGCGCAGTGGTTGAGAGTCTGCCTGCCGATGCAGGTGACACGGGTTCTTGCCCCGGTCCAGGAAGATCCCCCATGCCGCAGAGCGGCTAGGTCCGTGAGCCATGGCCGCTGAGCCTGCGCGTCCGGAGCCTGTGCTCCACAATGGGAGAGGCCACAACAGTGAGAGAGGCCCACCTACTGCAAAAAAAAAAAAAAAGAAAAGAAATGGCCAAAATTTTTCCAAATATGATACAAAGAAGGTCAGTGAAACCCAAACATGAAGAAAACTGTACCAAGACATATCATAAATTGTTGAGTGATAAAGAGAAAACTCTTAAAAGCAGGCGGAAAAAAAAAAGACATATAGGGCTTCCCTGGTGGCGCCGTGGTTGAGGGTCCGCCTGCCGATGGGGACACGGCTTCGTGCCCCGGTCTGGGAGGATCCCACGTGCCGCGGAGTGGCTGGGCCCGTGAGCCATGGCCGCTGAGCCTGCGCGTCCGGAGCCTGTGCTCCGCAATGGGAGAGGCCGCGGCAGTGAGAGGCCTGCGTACCGCAAAAAAAAAAAGGGACATATAAAGGAACAAAGAATGAAAGCAGACTTCTCATCAGAAAATATGCAAACCAGTGGTAATGGAATGAAATCTTTAAAATACTGAAAGGAAAAAAGTCTGTCAACCTAGAATTCTCTGTCCTGCAAACATATTCTTTCAGAATAAAGGCAAGATAAAACATTTTCTAGACAAACAAAAACCAAGATAATCTGTCTCCAGGAAACATACATTACAAGAAGTGTTTAAGGACTTTCAAGGCATAGCTAATAAACCAGTAGTAAAACTATAATGGAATACTAAAAAATACATTGTTGATCCAAAAGGAGGCTGGAAAAAAAGGAAAAAACAACATATGGGACAAATAGAATAACTGGCAAGATGATGAAATCATATCAATTATTCAGTATTTATAAATGATCGAATATACTTGAAAGAGTAGATCTTAAATGTTATCACCACACACACACACAAAATCGGAATTATGTGAGGAGATAGAGGTGTTAACTAGCCTTACTGTGATAATCATTTTGCAATATATACATGTATCTAATTATCACATTGCATACCTTAAACTTACGTATATGTCAATAATATCTCAATAAAGATGGGGAAAAAATATAAATGGTCTAAACACATCAGTTAAAAGACAGGGATTATCATATTGGATAAAAAATAAGACTCAATTATATGCTAAATACAAACTTAAATATAAAGACATGGATACACTAAAAATAAAAGGTGTTCCATGCAAACATTAGTAAAAAGTAAGCTGGAGTGACTATATCAATATCAAAGTAGAATTCAGAACTGGCAATATTACCAGGGAGAAAGAGTAGCTTTTCATAATGATACAGGGATCAATGCATCAAAAGATAGGAGCAGAATTAATGAATCCAAAAAACTCATTCTTTGAAAAGATAAAGTGGATAACTATCTAGATTGATCAAGTAAAAGAAGAAAGAAGGCACAAATTACTAATATCAGAAATGAAAGGAGGGGTTATCATTTTATATCCTACAGACAGTGGGAGGATAATAAGGTAACTTTATTCCAATAAATTTGATAGCTTGGATGGAATGGACAAATTCCTTGAAAGATGCAAATTTTCAAAATTGACTCAAGAAGATATGAAAAACTTGAATAGCTCTACATCTAACAAAGAAATTGCATTTGTAATTTAAAACCTTCTCACAAACAAAACTTCAGCCCAGATGGCTTCACTGATAAATTCTATTAAACATTTTTTCCTTCCAGTTTTATTGACATATAATTGACATACAGCACTATATAAGTTTAAGGTGTACAACATACTGATTTGACTTACGTACATCATGAAGTGATTGAGTACAAGTTTAGTGAACATCCATCATCTCATATAGATACAAAATTATATTAAACATTTAATGAAGAGTTAGTAGAAAATAGAGGAGGGAGGCCAGCACTATCTTAACAGCAAAATCAGACAAAGATTAGAAAATCAAACTACAGATATTACCTCATGAATATAGATGCAAAACTCCTTAACAAAATATTAACAAGTCCATTCCAGCAATATACAAAATAATAATACATCATGATCGAGTGACTAGTAAAATAAGGAAAGACAAAGAAATTAAGGCATACATATTGAAAAGGGAAAAGCAAAACTGTCTTTATTCACAGATGACATGATTGTTTACGTAGAAATCTAAGGAATCTACCAAAAAGCTACTAAAACAAGTAATAAGTGAATTAAAGCAAGATTTCCGGACACAAAGTACAAATATCAAATTTTATTTCTATATACCAGTAATGAACAATTGGTACATGAGTTTTTTAAAACAAATACAACATGAAATTCTAAGGAATAAATTTAGCCAATGTGTGTAAGACATGTATACTGAAACCTACAAAGCATTGCTGAGAGAAATTAAGGATCTAAGTAAATGGAGGTATATACCATGTTTATGGATCAGAGGCTGAATATTGTTATCATGGTAGTTCTCTCTAGATTTATCTGTGTATAGTCAATGCAATTCCAATCAAAATCCTACCAGGCCTTCTTGAGAAATTGAAAGCTGAATGATTCTAAAGTTTTATATGGAAATGCAAAGGACCTAATAACCAAAACAATTTTGAAAACAAAAAACACAATGTTGGGGGCTTCCCTGGTGGTCCATGTGGTTAAGACTCCATGCTTCCAATGCATGGGACACGGGTTCGATCCCTGGTTGGGGAACTAAGATCCCACATGCTGCACGGTGTGGCCAAAAAGTTAAAAACAAAACAAAACAAAAAACCCCCACAATGTTGGAGGATTTACACAACCTGCTTTCAAGTCTTACTGTAAAACTACAGTCATCAAGATAGTTTGGCTTTGACATAAAGACAGGCATAGAGATGAATAAAACAGGATAAAGAGTCTAGAAATACACCCATATATATGTAGTCAATTGGTTTTTGATAAAAGTGCCAAAACAGTACAAGGACAGTCTTTTCAACAAATAGTGCTGGAACAACTGAATATCTATGTGGGAAGAAATGGACCTTGACCCTTACCTCACATCATTAAAAAAAATGAACTGAAAATAGATCATGGGTGTAAATGTAAAAGCTGAAACCCTAAAACTTCTAGTAGAAAACATAAGAGAAAATCTTTGCATCCTTAGGATAATCAAAGACTTCTTAGATAACACAGGAGAATATGCCATAAAACAAAAACGTGATAAATTGTACTTTATCAAAATAGAAAACCTTTGCTCTTCAGAAGACGTTAGGAAAATGAAAACACAAATCACAGACTGTGAAAAAATATTTGCAATATATATGCAGTTGATCCTCATTCACAGATTCTATATTTGCAGATTCACCTACTTACTAAAATTTATAACCCCCAAACCAATATTTGTAGTACTTTTGTGGTCATTTGTGGATATGCACCAGGTGGCAAAAATTTGAGTTGCCCAACATGTGTGTTCCCAGCTGGTGTCAAACAAAATGGTGCTGTGCCTTCCTTTCCATGGCCTATTTAGTGCCAGTATTTTGCATTTTTATTATTTTTGTTGATTTTGCGATTTAGAATGGCCCTAAGCATAATGCTGAAGTACTGTCTAGTGTTCCTAAGTCCAAGAAGGCTATGATGTGCCTTACGGAGAAAATACACGTGTTAAATAAGCTTCATCCAAGCATGAGTTAGAGCACCACTCGCTGTGAGGGTTTTTTTAACATTTTGTTTTATTTTATTTATTTACTTACTTACTTATGGCTGCGTTGGGTCTTCGTTGCTGCGCATGGGCTTTCTTTAGTTGCGGAGAGCAGAGGCTACTCTTCATTGCGGTGTGCAAGCTTCTCATTGCGGTGACTTCTCTTTGTTGCGGAGCACGGGCTCTAGGCGCACGAGCTCTAGGCACACGGGCTTCAGTAGTTGTGGCATGCGGGCTCAGTAGTTGTGGCTCACAGGCTCTAGAGAGCAGGCTCAGTAGTTGTGGCACATGGGCTTAGTTGCTCCGTGGCGTGTGGGATCTTCCCAGACCAGGGCTTGAACCTGTGTCCCCTGCATTGGCAGGCGGATTCTTAACCACTCTGCCACCAGGGAAGTCCTGGAATAACTAGAATCAAAGACAGACCTATAGCAAGTGCTAGGGAGGGTGTGGAACAATGGGAACTTATACATTGCTGGTGGGACAGCCACTTAGGAAAAGTTTGGCAATTACAATGCTCGACATATGTTTACCATATAACCTACCAATTCCACTCCTGATTTTTCACTCAAAATAAATAAAAACATATATCTGCACAAAGACTGTACCAAATGTTCATGACAGTTTTATTCATAATAACCATTAAGTTGGAAACATCCCAAACATCTATTGGCCAGTGAATGGATAAAAAAACAATTTGTGGTATACCCATGTGATGGAATACTACTCAGTACTAAAAAGTAACAAACTACTGATACAGGTAACAGTATGGATGGGTATAAAAAAATGTTATGCTAGAGAGTACCTAGTATATGATTTTATTCATATGAAATTCTAGAAAAGGCAAATCCAATCTATAGTGACAAAGTAAATCAGTGATTACCTAGGACTAGGGTGATATTGGGGTTCATTACAGAAGGGCACAAGGGAACAGTTGGGGTTGATAGAAATATTCTATATCTTGATTATGATGGCAGTTACACAATTTTAAATGTCTGTGAAAACTCATTAAACTGTGATTGAAAATAGGTACAATTTATTGTATGTAAATTGTACATCAAGAAAGCTGCTTTTCGGGCTTCCCTGGTGGCGCAGTGGTTGAGAGTCCGCCTGCCGATGCAGGGGACACGGGTTCGAGCCCCGGTCCGGGAAGATCCCACATGCCGTGGAGCGGCTGGGCCTGTGAGCCATGGCCGCTGAGCCTGCGTGTCCAGAGCCTGTGCTCCGCAACGGGAGAGGCCCGCGTACTGCAAAAAAAAAAAAAAAAAAGAAAAGAAAGCTGCTTTTCAAAGAATGAATTAGTTGGGATTGGTTTGGATTTTAGGAGGAGGATTGTGGATTTGTAGGGGAGGCAACACATTTCCTGAAGAGACATGTTTCATAGGACCAGTACTTGAATACCCGTTTCTTCCTACCTAATGTGTTTCTGAAAAATTCTGCCATTAAATGAAAAAGATTTTTATTACTTTTAGTAGGAAAAACTATGATGCATTCCATCCCAACAGATACCCAAACAAATTTCATAGGTAGAAAAATATATCAACTGAACAGTGAAAACAAGCTTAAGTAGTAAGAATTTAGAAGTAAATAAATACAGACTGTATAACAGACATAATGTAATGAAGCTTTATTGTGTTTATCAAAGGAAGAAAAGATTTGAGAGGGTGGTAGTTGTGGAGGTGGATGTGAGAGAGTTGGTTTTTGGAAGGAGCCTCTTGCTGCACTTTTTTTTTTACTTCACTAATTTTTCAAGCTTTAGGGGGCTTAAATTATCTTGCACTCACTCAAACTGCAGTTAAAAATAAAGTCATAGCATAAACCTGAGAGCACTTTCAATCATATGGAAATTTTAAAGAATTATAGATGAAATGTTATCCCTTCATCCCTCTTGGTTGGCATACATTCACAAAGCAAATGTTTGGGGTTCGTTCAAACATGGCAGACAATACACATTTGGTCCATGTGATGTTCTCTGGAGAATGACAGTGTTGAACAGAATGCACCAATGTTGAAATAGCACTTTTTATAAAACCATTATATAAAAACAAAAGTCTGTTGTATTTTATACACCAGAAACAATTAGAATATAACATGTTTTTTAAAAAATGATAACCTTCCCAATGATACTTAAGGGTTTAATCTCTCAAAAATTTTGTAAGACCTTTATGGAGAAAATTGCAAACTTTATTGACAGACATTAAAGAAAACCTAAGTAAATGTCATGAATTAGAAGGAAAAAAGACATTATACTAAAAACTTTTTTTAAAAGTTTTCTAAAAAGTAATGAACAGTCATTATGTGAGTAAAGTCTGTATTGACATAGACCTGGAATTTGGAAAGTGGATTTAGACTGAGTATCTCATGTGTCTTTCATTTTAATTCTTAAAACAAACTTAAATCACATTTCTTGGGAGGTTTATGCCTGGAATGTTTGAAATACAGATTGCTGTTTCCTCTCCCTGGAGCACTTTGTCTACTTCCTTAGCCCTTTTTCTGTGCTCCTGTTCATCCCTCTATTACAGCCAATATCAATTTATATTATTAATGATGTATATATTTATAGTCTGTGAACTCTCTTAGGTCAGGGACCATCGGGAAATAACTGTAGCAGGCTCTGGAGTTAAGGCCACTTGGATTCTAATCCTGTCTCAACCACTGATTAGCTGTTTAAACTTGAGCAAATTATATAACCTCTCTGTGCCTCATTTGTAAAATGGGAGTGATAAATGGCACCTATTTATAGGACACTGTGATGATTTTAAATAATAATGTGTTAAGTGCTTTCAATAGTACCCAACATATAATCACCATTCAGAAATGTTAGCCATTGTGGTTCTTAGCCATTCAGCAGCACAGACTCTTCCCTGGGTGAGCTCTAAATTTTGAACAATGTGTAATAAATGTGTTAACATTACAGTGATGCCAGTTAGGTGGAATTTAGGACTGAGCAGGTTTTATATATGTGTGGAGCAGAGTACAGTTTGTTTTGAGTAAGAGGTAAGAAGCGTAATGTCAAGTCAGCATCAAGGATGGCGCTAATTAGAACAAGTGAGAACTCTGCTTCACCGATATATTAAGAATGTAAGAATGTGTTCAGATCAGAAAATGATCCTACTCAAAAAGCCACACAGGACTGAACGGCAACCAAGTAACTAGTGTGACAATTTTATGGCCCCTGTGAGAAATTATACTATACAAATAACTTGTGTACTGATTTTCTCAATCTTTTAATCTCTTCAAAATGTGAATACAAAAAAGTGAGCATTACTAATCCTATATGAAGTTGTGTTCAATAGTACATATTGAATGAACCAATTTAAAAAAAAACGGAACCATCAGTATTATTCTTATCTTCAGAGAATAGCACAATAATGAGCACATGGAAAGCCTACAATTAAATGCTTTTGTGTAAATAAAATTATCTTTATTGCTTGTGATCTGAGTTAGGATTGATAATTCAGTTATTACATTTACCCAATTATTTACGTATACTGAGGATTACTTAGTTTTCATAGAAATCTTAATCTTTCATTTCATGGATTTTGATATGTTTAAATATATAGCTTTGTTAAATGCTTTTGCATTTAATGCATTTGCATTAATCTAATCTACTTATATTAAATTTAATTGCATTCTGACTTCCTGGGATGAATATTTAGTCATTAAACAAAAGGAACATTTTTCAAATAATTATTCATAGTGTCTAAGTAATCCAAGTACTATACTTATTTTAATTCAAACTATAGTATCTTAGGGCTTCCCTGGTGGCTCAGTGGTTGAGAGTCCGCCTGCCGATGCAGGGAACACGGGTTCGTGCCGGTCCGGGAAGATCCCACATGCCACGGAGCGGCTGGGTCCGTGAGCCATGGCCGCTGAGCCTGCGCGTCCAGAGCCTGTGCTCCACAACGGGAGAGGCCACAACAGTGAGAGGCCTGCCTACCACACACACACACACAAAAACATATATATATATATAGTATCTTTGCTTTCAAAAAGTACATAAATACAAATTCTGATATTAATATGAATTTATTTTTTAAATTTATTTATTTATTTTTGGCTGCGCTGGGTCTTCGTTGCTGCACGCGGCCTTTTCTCTAGTTGTGACGAGCAGGAGCTACTCTTTGTTGCGGTGCGCAGGCTTCTCATTGCGGCGGCTTCTCTTTGCTGCGGAGCATGGTCTCTAGGCATGCAGGCTTCAGTAGTTGTGGCACACGGGCTCAGTAGTTGTGGCTTGTGGGCTCTAGAGTACAGGCTCAGTAGTTGTGGAGCATGGGTTTAGTTGCTCCTTGGCATGTGGGATCTTCCCAGACCAGGGCTTGAACCCATGTCCCCTGCATTGGCAGACAGATTCCCAACCACTGCGCCACCAGGGAAGTCCTTTAATCTGAATTTAAACAATTGAATTTATGAAGTATATTTTCTCTTGAAGTATATTGGCAGTAATGTCCCAACACTCAGTTTTATCAAGAATGTTGATTAGTTAGACTTTCAGTTAGTTCTTTAGCAAGAACAAGTCCAGGAGGAAAGGGCTATTTTTCTTTGTGCCTCAGGGTAGAGGTAAGAACTGGATGCTTATGTCTTCAGTGGAGAAACCCAGGTTCTGTTAGCTTGTATCTTCCCTGTGCGAAGCCTCTTTATCAGGGGTTTCACTTGAGTCCAAGGGAGTTTTTATTCTTCTGCATTTAATTTTTGCACAGCTCTACACATCACCCATTTTTATAAAAAGAGCATTAGTGAGATATTTTACACATACTATAAAATTCATCCATTTAAAGTGTACAGTGTGTTTTTAGTATATTCACAGAAGTGTGCAACCACCATGACAATCTAATTTTGGAATATTTCCATCACCCCAAAAAGAAACCCCATACCCATTAGTGGCCACCCCCATTCCCCTGACTCCACTTCCCACTCCCCAGTCAGCCCTAAGTAATCACTACCTACTTGTTGTCTCTGGATTTCATTCCTTTTTATTGCCAAATAATATTCCATTATATGTATATACCACATTGTTCATCAGTTGATGGACATTTGGGAATTTCCACTTTTTGGCTGTTATGAAAATGCTACTATGAACATTTGTGTGCAAGTTTTTGTGTCATCATCATTTTAAACTTTCTTTTGATGTGGGGGTGTGTTTGTATATTATAAGTTTTGCATTGGGATACCCTGGATATAGTTTTAACTTAGTATGAGTACAATATATATCACCCAGTGATCTAAATACATTTTGCTAAACTTAAAGGTAACAACATTTATTGGTCTCTCATTTGTCGTTTTGAGTCGCTCAGAAACTGACTGGGTAAGCAAAAACATAAACCTTTTTGCTTTCATCACTGTCAGTACTGGATTCCATTTAAAGGTCTCTAGAGTTTGATATTTCATATCTTGAGCTAGAATGGAGAAGAATGGCTTATTGTGAATCCAGTTACAGTTGGCTGACTGTCATGGCTAAATGACAACAATAGGTCATACCCTCTGTTTTGTTGTTATTTTTAATCTCGGTCATATATTCTTGTTTTGTTTTTGCATAGAGTGAAACTTTGAAAGAATAGAATGTTTCTGGCACATAGAAATTCATTTCTGTATTGACATTTAGCCTCAAAGACACATCACTGATTATACAGATGAAGTGAATGTACCCAGTAACTCAAGCTGCACTTGGGTAATCATTAAGAAAGCAGTTCAAAGAATGTGATTAATGGTAGGACTATTTAAGTGTTTTATTCACATTGTCTTCTGGCCTTTGACTCAACTCTGGATTTATTAGAAATAGTACCCCTAAATCAAATCAGAACTAGAGAGTACCAGGGACTTAATAAATAGTCTTTAAAATAAACTTTTTAGCAAATTATGAAAACTAGCCTTTATAGTCTCTCTACCTACCAAAAAAATGAGTGTTAGGTATGTTTGGTTACAGGAATGCTAGTTTATTAGAATCAACATGAATAGAGAGGAAAAAAAATGATTTAAAATGTGGTTTTTAGGGACTTCCCTGGTGGCGCAGTGGTTAAGAATCCGCCTGCCAATGCAGGGGACACGGGTTCGAGCCCTGGTCCCACATGCCGCGGAGCAACTAACCCCTTGCGCCACAACTACTGAGCCTGCACTCTAGAGCCGAAGAGCCACAACTACTGAAGCCCGTGTGCCTAGAGCCCGTGCTCCACAAGAGAAGCCGCTGTAGCGAGAAGCCCGTGCACCGCAACGAAGAGTACCCCCACTCGCTGCAACTAGAGAAAGCCCGCGTGCAGCAACGAAGACCCAATGCAGCCAAAAATAAATAAATAAATAAATTTATAAACTAAAATAAAATAAAATGTGGTTTTTAGATGGAATTATTTCAGGTTGATCTTACAAGCACAGGATTTTTAACTCATTAGGATATTATTCTCCACCCTGGACTTTATAAATTATTTCTTCTGAATAAGAATAAAAGCATTTAAATAAAGCGTTTAAAATAAAAGCATGGTAGCTGTCTCCATTTTTTAAAAAGTCTTGCAAAAACATCAATCTACAAAAAGAAACGACTTAGGAGCAAGTCACTTGACTTAACTGTTGTTTGGTTGTTGACTGTCACAGCTTTTTGCTTAACCAAATATGGTGAATAGTTATAATTGGTTTAGTTTCTGCCAAATTTTGGATAGATCAAATTTGTTATTTGTGATTTAACTTCTTAAAGCAGGGCCATTTCTTATACTACTTTGGTATCCACAAGAAATCCCAAATGATGCTGGGAATTAAGAGGGTACTTAAAGCTTACTTTAAGATCTATTTCATAATGTTCACTTGCATTTTACACCAGTGGCCTAGCGGAAAGCATTTCAAAAGGAGCGGTCCTTAGCTTGCAGGGGTGTTCCTAGACAGTATATTCCTAAGGGGTCAGTTCAAATATCACTCCTTTTCTAAAGCTTTTCCTGTCCATCCAACCCAAACCTTCTGCGGAATTAATTATCCCCGTGTCTGTCTTCATAATGTGTTATATACTCCTCTTCTAGCTTGGATGACATGACTTGATAATTATTTATTTTCCAGTCTGTCTTCTGACAGATTCTCAAGGAAGGTTAAGGATTATATTATAACCTTAACATTAAACATAATGCATGGCACTAGAGATAGAGCTGAAGTTTTGGTAAAAATTCTAATCCTTGGCTGAATTTTAATTTCTCCCTTTGTTGCTCATAGAGCAGATAGTCTCTCCTACTTTTAATATGATTTTTAATTAATTAATTAATTAATTATTTTTTGTTGCTGTGCTCAGGCTTTCTCTAGTTGCGGCGAGCGGGGGTTACTCTTCATTGCAGTGTGTGGGCTTCTCATTGCAGTGGCTTCTCTTGTTGTGGAGCATGGGCTCTAGGTGCACGGGCTTCAGTAGTTGTGGCACACGGGCTCAGTAGTTGTGGCTTGTGGGCTCTAGAGCGCAGGCTCAGTAGTTGTGGCGCACAGGCTTAGTTGCTCCACGGCATGTGGGATCTTCCCAGACCAGGGCTCAAACCCGTGTCCCCTGCATTGGCAGGCAGGTTCTTAACCACTGCGCCACCAGGGAAGCCCCTCTCTTCTACTTTTAACTTTATGGTAAGAAATATGCTTTATGATCATAATTTTAATAAAATTAAAATTTTATTAGTAATTCTTGTAGTAATGAATTAGAACTGCCTCTAGAGTTTCTGATTCAGTAGATTTGAGATGGAGACCTGACAATGTGTATGTCTAACGTGTTCCCAAAGTGATGTTAATGTGGTTGGTCTAGGGACCATGCCTTGAGAACCACTGATACAGGTAATAAATGCTAACTAACCTACCTGAAAACCTCTACTATATTGAAATAGGATCTGTTCCTGATTTCCCCACCTAACTTTCTTTTTAAGGTCTTGGGGGAAAAAAGTACTCCATAATTGCAAAGCTCTCTACAAGTATCTACACAGAGCACAATTAAGCTGTTGATGAGCAAACTTTAGTGCCCAAAGGAGGGGAGGGTTTTTCTAAGGAAGATTGGTTGATCTCTCTTGGTGTCTCATTATCTGCAAGCATAAGAGTATGTAATGGGCGAGCAGTTAGAACTTGTTGACTAGCTGATGAAACTAGTTTAGAACTCTGACCTTTGATTTTGAGGCCAGTGGTCTAGCATCTATAAAATGCTTCTTTTCACTTTCGCTTCTTTTTTGGTTTGAATGCAAATAAAATTAATGAAAAAGATATTTTAACTTTAATTATTAAGCATTATAGTAAATGTTTATATAGTATCTAACCATATTTCCCCTTCTATTATATTTTGCCGTATTGATCACACATAAGTTGTTTTTAAGATCCTAAATTATGACCTGTACTATCAATGAAAGAGTGTTTTTTTCATTCAGTACATGCCTATTATTATGTTAACTATGTATAGGTTAAACTCGAGTTTCAGTGAAGCAGACTATTATACACAGTATAATATAATTTTCTGGCTGTGGATATTTTTGTGTTCTAATTCTTTTATGTTAATAATTCACATATGTTGTAAATAAGATTTTTCAGAAACATCAAAACTGGATATTTTGAAAAAAAGGTTAACTAGCTGTAATTTCTACTCACAAGGTAAATAACCACTACCATATTGTTATGGACCTGGGCCCTTGGACTCTTTATTCAATAGAAATTGATAAGAGGCCAGATGAGAATTCCAGTCAAGGCTTTATTGGGGCTCGTGCTGCAGTACAAGGGAGTGAAAACAAGAGACAGGTACTCTTGCTCTCTCTCTGAGAGGAGCTGCTTGGGTCCTTAAAAGGGGTAACAACAGGGGTGGGTCCATGGGTTGGGCAGGAGGTGTAGCTTAGGTGATCTGCCCACCCCTTTAGTGGTGCCATGTACAGGGATCCTGCACAGTGCCCTGCTTTTGCTCTCAGCACCTCAGAAATGGCAGTTGGTTTGTGGCCTTTTTGAATCCTGTTGATCATAATTGCCCCAACTGTGCACGTGTGCAGTTGTTTTTAGTCCCTTATAGTTTCTTTGTATTCTGTCACTCAAAGAGATGTTAGTCCAGGTGAAAGCACTCCGGTAAAAGGTCCCAGGTCCCAGCCTATCTCAATATGACTTCCTAAGTAGACACGTCATACGATCAAGTTCTTACCTTGATGTGATGTGGTTTTAAAAGAAATTCATAATCAAGTGAAGACAGTAATTGTTGTACATTTGTACTACTACATTATTTTAGAGGAAAAAGAGGATTTTTAAATTAAGCTTTACTGGATAAATACTATATATTGGGTATTTTTTCCAAGTCTGTTAGGGAAAATATCTTTAAAAGTGTCTACCATTGATGAACTTATTGTCTGGTCAAGTTGAAAACATGAACCATACATATGTGAAACCACAATGCCAACAATTAAAAATCAAATTATCGGGTAGAACAAGTAATTTGTGTTAAAATTGGATAAATCGTCATCTGTGAAGTAAAAGAGTGATCAAAGTGAAGTAGGATTATTGAGGTCATTTATATTCACAGTTGTCGATAGTATGAGGAAAAACTAGCTGAAAGTTAACAGGACTAGTGAACGTTTAGATTAAGCTATTCCTTTTGTAACTTTGTTTAGATTAGGCTATTCCTTTTAGCTATTGGACTGGCCTCAGCCTTAAAGTTAGGCTTGCTACCAACCCTAAAGCTTTCTTTTTCTAAATTTTATTGAAGTATAGTTGATTTACAATGTGTTAATTTCTGCTGTAGCAACCCTAAAGCTTTTTATGAGAAGATTCAATAAATGTGTAACTTGGATTTCCCTGGTGGCACGGTGGTTAAGAATCTGCCTGCCAATGCAGGGGACATAGGTTTGAGCCCTGGTCCAGGAAGATCCCACATGCTGTGGAACAACTAACTAAGCCTGTGTGCCACAACTACTGAGCCTGTGCTCTAGAGCTCACGAGCCACAACTACTGAAGCCCACGCACCTAGAGCCCATGCTCTGCAACAAGAGAAGCCACTGCAATGAGAAGCCCACGCACCGCAACAAAGAGCAGCCCCCGCTCGCTGCAACTAGAGAAAGCCTGCGCGCAGCAACGAAGACCCAACGCAGCCAAGAATAAATAAATAAATAAATTTATATAAATAAATAAATGAGTGACCAAAGACTCATTCTCTCCACCTCCCAAAGAATTTTTTAGAAGCAAAATGTTGAACCAGAGAGCTCCCCTCATAGCTATTTTATGAATAAATTGAAAATTGTGCTCTTAGATTTGTCTGTATGATTTCTTAAATAAAGGTTGGAAGGCAGCAGCTTATTATTATTAGGCTTAACCTGAGTTAGATTTGGTAGAGTTTAAAAAATATGTAATCTGCTTTTGATTGTTTGGTCATGTGTCATTTGTTCCTCATCCAAAGAATTTAACAATGGAAATAAACATTCATGACATGAAAAGTCACCCCCTTTCTACAGCTTTTCCTGTCCATCCATTTCCAAGTCCTCTGCAGAATTAATTATCCCCATCTCTGTTCCCTGGCCTACTCTTCATTGTATTATGATATGTAGTGATAATGAGGAAAAGCTGTATTTCCAGAGAAGCATTTGGTGAAGTTTTCTGTTTACTATGGAGATTTTCCAAGCATATACTAACTAGAAAGAATGCTATAATGAACTCCACGTACCCATCCCCAGCTTCAATAATTGTCAACTTTCTGCCATTCTTGTTGTATCTCTGCCCCCTTATATCACACTTTTTGTAGTGGTTGTGTTGTTGGCTGGAGTATTTTAAAGCAAATCCTAGTACCATGTCATTCATAAATAATTTAGTATGTATCTCTAACCAAGAAGGCCTTTAAAAAACACACACAATTATTACACCAAACAACATAAAATAATAATTCCTTAGTAACGTCTTATAGTCCATGTCCAGTTTGGTTACAAATTGTGTTTTTCACAGTTGGTTTGTATGAGTCAACATCTGGACAGGGTCTACACATTGCATTTGATTGACATCAGTCTTCAGTCACTTCATCTTCTCTATAAGCACACTCTTCTTCTAGGTTATCCCCCCCGCCCCATGCTATTTAATTGCTGAAGAAACTGGGTTGTTTGTCCAGGAGGACCTCCCACATTTTAAATTTGGATGATTTTTCTCATGGTGGTAGCATTCCACATGGTCCTCTCTTCCCCCAAATTTCCTGTAATCTAGTAGAGTTAGAGAATAAAGTGGGTTTGGAGTCAGTCTTTTTGGCAAGAATGCTTCATAAGTGTACTTGCTATTGTTGCATATGAAACACAAGACCTTCATTTGTTCTAGTTTCAGTGAAGATCAGTGGGTTTAGGTGGTATCAGTCTCATTCTTTCCATAATAATAATAATGATGATGATTACTATTCTAATAAATCAGCAACTATTTGGTTTCCCTGAAATGTGGTCCAAAGAGGAAAGGCAGAAAAAATGCTTGATTTTCCCCCTCTTTTACTTACCAATTTTCAGAACATGAAATGAGTTGAAGTGACTGAGGGCTTTTAAGAAATATTATAGTAAAATATAATATATTAAATATAAAACAGTATACTAGTGTATTATAATTTAATATAATACATTATATTAATATATTAAATATAATACATTAAAATACTATTTAATGTATTTCTAAGCACTATAATCATTATTGTTTTTGACACTCAAAACTGTCCCATCTTTAGTTAGTGGACACCCCTTTATGCTGACTTCTGTGTCATTTGACATGACCCTAGTAATCTTTGGTAACTTCCTTCCTTTCAGCGTGTCAAGATATTCCTTGTTCATTTACTTCAGACTTAGAATCTTATCCATTTCTCCAAGGAACCCTGGGAGTAGAAATCTTCGTTTTAGTAGAAATCTAAGTACTAAGAGTATTAATTGGTACTGGACTGTCATTGCTTCTGGGCTTTTTCCATGGACAGGGTTGGTAAATGAGTTGTTGTTTTGTTTTTTAAGAGAAAAAGAAATTGTGTTCCTACCAATATGCCCAGTTTAAATTAAAGATGTTTAAGGGGGGGGCTTCCCTGGTGGCACAGTGGTTGAGAGTCCGCCTGCCGATGCAGGGGACGCGGGTTCGTGCCCCGGTCTGGGAGGATCCCACATGCCGTGGAGCGGCTGGGCCCGTGAGCCATGGCCGCTGAGCCTGCGCGTCCGGAGCCTGTGCTCCGCAACGGGAGAGGCCGCAGCAGTGAGAGGCCCGCGTACCGCAAAAAAAAAAAAAAAAAAAAAGATGTTTAAGGGTTTTAACTTAATGTATTCGGGTTTTTTTTTTAATTTTAATTTTATTGGAGTTTAGTTGATTTACAACGTTATGTTAGTTTCAGGAGCATGGCAGAGTTATTCAGTTATACATATACATATATTCATTCTTTTTTAGATTCTTTTCTCATATACAATGTATTTGATTTTATAATAGTATGTCTTTTACTCTGGAAATCTTGATTTCTAATAACTAACATAATTATTTATGTTTTAACCCACAATGAGACTAGCATCAAAAGAACTAACTACATATAACAACAAGACTGCTGAATGCAATTTAAGATTTCTCTGTGCCTCATTTATATCTTTAGGATATGTACTTGTAGGGATATATAGTCAGAATGTGTCTTTTAGAATTATTTAAACTTTTGTACTGTGTGGTTATTGCCAAATTTTAGAGATTCAAGTTATTTTCAGTTTATTTACACTTTTAAAGATTGCCATTTTTCTATTTAATGAATTTTTTAATGTATAAAATATTTATATGGTGTCCCAAAGTAAAACATATAAAATAAGGTGCATCCAAAGTCTACCTTCCACCTCTATCCTACCCCCTCTCTTTTTCCTCTTCTAGGTAACCATCTTTATTAGTAAAAAATACTAAACTTTATCCTTCCATTATTTCTTTTGAAAATATAAGTAAATATACCTGTGCATTTCTCCATGTCCTAATTTTCCACATAAGGTAGTATATTATACATAGTGTTCTGCGCCTTGCTTTTTTTCCGCTCAGCAGTATGTTCTGGAGATCGCTCCATAGCAATATATAGGTTTCTTCTTCATTCCTTCATACAGTTGCACAGGACTCTGTAGTATGGAGTCCCTTCCCTAAATTTGAGTTGTTTCCAATCTTCAGTTATTACAGATAGTGCTGAAATGAATAGGAATCTGAATACCCTATGTAATATTTTTGCTGGTGTATCTTTGGGTAGCTACCTAGAAGTAAAATTGCTGGGTCAAAAACATAGGTAATTTTACTAGGACAAAAATTTCTTATGCACAGTATTGAATTAAGAATTGAAAAGGAAGCAGATTTCCTCTTTCCTCATATATGAATAAATTATTTCAATAGATATATAGTTGACCACCTCCCATGTGCCTGGTATTGTTCTAGTTGCTGGGGATAGAGCAGGAGGCTCTGTAGAACTTCAAGGAGCATGAAGAGAAATAAACAAAGTTAATTTCAGATTTTGGTAAGTGCTGTGAAAGAAGTAAATGTGTTGATATGAAAGAAGGTAACCAAGAGGACTCACTTTGGATAGGGTGACCACAGAAGGCCTCTTTGAAAAGGTGATGTTTGAACTGAGATTTGACAGATTAAAAAAATGATTAACGTTGCCATTTATAGACTTTCCTACCACTACGCCAGGCAATATAAAGGATTTTCATACCTCATTTTATCTCACAAGACTGCAAAGTCTATTTTATAATTACATTTTATGAATGAGAAAACTGATGCTCATAAAAATAATTTGCTTAAGGTCTTAACACCTGTAAATGGGGGGGGAGGGGGGCTGGGATTTGAATCAAAGCTAGACCCATCTAATTCCAAAGCCAGATAAGAGAAATCCTTTTTACTGTATACATTGCCTCTCTTACCCAGAAAGAAAGCAGAGAATACCGAGTTAACATAGTAAATGGTTTAGACTCTTGTTTTAACCTGGCAGAAATACAGTGTTTTGTTTTTTTTCTTTTAAAGCACTGTTCACATTTACTACTGAATGATTACAAATTCAGAATACATATGCTTGTTTTCTTTGGGAGTATTTGTTATATAACAAAATAGAAAAACATGTCTTCTTGTCCAAGCTAAGTAAAACAATTTCAATATCTGTTTTTATTGTTTTCAACTTAATGATGGTTCTCTGTTTAAAATACCGTAGCAAGAACCTAGGGGCAGGACAGGAATAAAGATGCAGACCTACTAGAGAATGGACTTGAGGACACGGGTGGGGGAAGGGTAAGCTGGGACAAAGTGAGAGAGCAGCATGGACATATATACACTACCAAATGTAAAACCGATAGCTAGTGGGAAGCAGCCGCATAGCACAGGGAGATGAGCTTGGTGCTTTGTGACCACCTAGAGGGGTGGGATAGGGAGGGTGGGAGGGAGAGGCAAGAGGGAAGAGATATGGCGATATATGTATATGTATAGCTGATTCACTTTGTTATAAAGCAGAAACTAACACACCATTATAAAGTTATACTCCAATAAAGATGTTAAAAAATAAATAAATAAAATTTTAAAAATAAAATAAAATACCGTAGCAAAAATATCCCCCAGATATTTCTAGCCTATTAGAATAATGCATCTTCTAAGTATCCTATTTATTTATTTCACAAATATTTGTTAAAATCTATATTCAAGGTACTTTACAGTGTCTATTTGAAATAACTTCATTAAATGAAATAACCAAAACATTCAAGGGACTTCCCTGGCGGGCCAGTGGTTAAGACGAGGTGCTTCCACTGCAGGGGGTGCGGGTTAGGTCCCTTGTCAGGGAACTAAGATCCTGCATGCCTTGCAGACTGACCAAAACAAAAACAAAAACACGTTCAAGGTTCTGTAAATAGCCATAAAATTAATCTTAGGGGGAAATTTCTTCTTGTGCCAGCACTTACTGAGGACTTAAATGTATTGTCTTAAGTCTCATACAACCCACTCAGGTAGGTACTAATCCCCTATTTTACAGATGAAGGAACTGAGGCACAAAGAGGCTACATAATTTACCAGAGAGCACCATCTAATAAGTGATAGATTCAGACCAAAGTTCAAATCCTATGCGATCATAGGTTTTCCTATATCATATATATTAAAAGGTCATATCAAACAACAAGAAAGTAGGGAAATATATTCTTCCTTTCTGGTGAGTTAAGTCCATACTACTGTCAGATGAACCATGCGTGAAGATTCATAGACATTTTCTTTGGTATCTTAAACTGGAACTACCTGCAGTTAAAAGTCAGATTCTAATTTTACAAACAAGGCCACCTCTAACAAAATTACAATAAAATGATCTTATTCCCTGGCTTAAAGAAAAATTCTCCAGTAACTATAGGAGTGCTTGTGGTATCAAGACAGCATCTTCTATCTCTATGTAAGTCATAAGCAAAGTGATATTGTGGTGAAAAAATAGTGGCATGAATAATACCTGCTCACAGCCCAAGACATTTGATGTATCTTGGGCCTCAGTGTTTGTCGGATTTTGCAATTTCATGAGCAAGATTTGTATTTTTTTAAAGTTCTATATTTCTCTGTGTTCCACTTGATATCAAATCTGTATTCTTAGATCGTAGCGTTTCATTAAAAAAAATAAATAATCTCAGCCCCTCCTCCCTCTCCTCCCCCTCCCCCCACACTCATTTCGTATAATATGGTAATGATATCACCGTAGCTGTAATTACGGGTCATCTTCATTTCTTTCATCTCTGCCTGTTCTGATGGCTTCATTCCTTTGACGGAAAAGATTTGGCTCTGGGTGCTATGATTATTTTGTTAAGCGTTATTCGAATAGACAGGAGTGAGAGAAATTAATCAATCCAAATGCAATTAGCATCATGTTTAACCCAGTGATGGACGTCTCAAGGTGAAACAGCCAGGGGAGTTTCAGACATTATTATTCAATCCAGTGGTTCTTATCTAAATTATAATCAAGAGAGGTTTTTATTGGCTTCGCAGTGTGAAGATGTAACTCTTTCCCTGCCCTGTGGGTCAAGAAGACTGGGGCCTCCATCCTCTGTAGACGTTTGCTGCTGCCAGCACCTTGAGGTGGGGATGTTCCAAGCAGGAGGATTTTCTTAATATCCAAGTCCTTTGAAATTCATCTGTACTGTGATCTTGGTCTGATTTTCCTGGGAGTGGGATATTGCCTGTGAATAAATTACTCTAACTTGGGGCAAAATATTTTGTGTCCTGATGAAATCCGTTTGACTAGTTCTTTCTTAACCTTACATGATAGATTATTATTGCTGTACTCACTTTATGAATGAGGAAATTAAGACTGTGTGAAGCTACTAGCCTTTGGTCACAATAAGTGTTTCACCACGATGTATTACTACGTGAAGGCCCTGAAGTGTGAATGTTCTGCAAAAATGTATGAGTATTTAATAAAAGTTTGCCCCGAGTGTATTAATCCATTTCTTTGATCTCATTGCTGTTCGTTCAACTGAGTTTACCCTTGGAAGTGGAACCAACTGAAATAGGCCTGTGAGGCCCTCTGAAGAGGAAACAAAATACAGATAAGAAGTTTTTAGGTCTCATTTCTTGAACACAAATCTTTGGGGTTTGTTGTTATTGTTTTGGTTTGTTTTTTAGTAGGGAGAAGGATGATAAAAAGGGTTGAATATTTGAAATCTCGTCTTGGTTTGCTCTTGAAAGAGGGCAGAGCAAGGAGAGTTGATGGAGAAGCATAGGCTTTCGCCTGAGTACAGCATTTTCCAAATACCTGACAATTAAGATTCTTCTCCTTCTTTCAGCCTTCAGGCATCATGGATGACACTTCCCGTATTTTATGTTCCTGCTTGACGGTTTATATTCTGAGAATAAATCTGTTGGCTGGATGTTTCTGTCCTTTTTTTCCCCCTGTTGTGAAAAGCCATTAAAATTATTTTCCATATTGGAACTGTCCAAATGCATTTAACTGTACATTGAGTCCTGGCATTTCTTTTTTATATTACTTCTTGGATAAAACATTCTCTGGAAGTGGCCCTTGCTATGAATTGAAAAAAAAATGTTTGATATAAAATTATCTTTTCCTGAATTCACGGGAGAGAACATAGTGCTTAGCCACCCCACTCTTTTAGAAGAAAAAGTCATGTTAGAGAGACAAGACACTGAATAGAAAGAGAATCTGGGAAGTGTGCCCCAAAAAGGATTTTCCGAGAATTCTTAGGATGAAGATTTTCATAGTCAATGATAGTTTGGTCATGGATATAGCATCCAGACTGTTTTTTTCTTAGATATTATTTCCTTCTCAAAGAATTTTGGGCAAAAGCCTAAGGCTGTTCTGTCTGCCTTCAAATGCCGCTTTTATATATTTTAGAGAAAAGTGAGATTTCTACCATAAAATCTTTTCTTTTAAATTTATTTATTTTTGGCTGCGTTGGGTCTTCCTTGCGGTGCACAGGCTCTAGGCGCTTGGGCTTCAGTAGTTGTGGCGCACGGGCTCAGTAGTTGTGGCACACGGGCTCAGTAGTTGTGGCTCGCGGGCTTTAGAGTGCAGGCTCAGTAGTTGTGGTGCATGGGCTTAGTTGCTCTGCGGCACGTGGGGTCTTCTTGGACCACGGCTCAAACCTGTGTCCCCTACGTTAGCAGGCGGTTTCTCAATCACTGCACCACCAGGGAAGTCCCTCTACCATAAACTCTTAGGTTGAGTGGACTCTCCCACAAGAGTTGACTGAGAATGGTCAGTAGACCATATTACAATTACACCATTTTCTGAGGGCCACCAAGTATTCAAATGAGGTCCCAAGAGAGTTCCTTCTCATCCAGGAACACCATGCTCAGTTCATAGCACCTTCTGCTCTTGACAGTGGCCCCAGCCACTCTCATATCAGAGGCATTATAAAGTGCTTAGTCCTTGACTTGAATTATTGATCACTTAGTGATAGGTTTTTGTGGAGGTCTGAACTGGAGCATGGTGAATCTCAGTCTGGGGGCCTGCCTGGAACTGCTCTGCTGTACGCCGGCCCTATGCCGGAGTGACAGGAAAACTTTCTCATTCTTGTGAGAGAGAAATCAGCACTGTAAATCACATTGGTTTCCTTTGTTCTCCTCTGATGTACCAAGGTACCTGTGAACAGCTAGATAGCTCCATCTCAAAGGCCACTTCTCATTTATTTGAATTTTCCCTAATACCTAGTACATAGTAGGTAGGCTGTGTACGTGACTAACTTAACTATTCATCCATCCCCTTCATGCTTCTCTTCTGCATAGCACACACTCATGACTAGGAGGTCCCTCAGGGGAATTAGAACGCCTTCAACTAAAAAATAATTGTTAAAAAAAAGTCAAAACTGTAATCATAACAAATGGCATCATTTCTACAAAACACCTTCTATAAATCTAGTTAAATAGATAACCTTTTAGCACATTGATTTAAACCGAACTAACTAGGGTTTTATGTGCTCCTTTTTGCTAGAAGAAGCTGCTGGTGTAGTTAAGGAAGGTCGCTGCCTCTAACTAGCACCCAGGTTTGAACCTCCAGAGTATACGTGTTACACAGATGCAAGTCAGGCACGTTTCCCTTTGTTTTACATTTGAGAGCCTTTAAAAAATAAATAGTTCATCCTCTTTTTGCCACTCCTGGTGCTGCTTGTGTGCGCATTCGGTACTGACCTGGTACCTTTTCTCTTTTGTGAAATGGCAGCTGCGGAGACTCTGTTGTTTCCCATGACCGATGGAAAACCCAAGGAAGGAGTCAAGGCTAAGAACAATGATCATATTAATTTGAAGGTGGCGGGGCTGGACAGTTCTGTGGCGCACAGATTAAGATTAAGCATACGCCACTTAGTAAACTAATGAAGGCTTACTGTGAATGACAGGGTTTGTCATTTGAGGTAGGTCAGATTCCAGCTTAATAGGCAGCCAATTCATGAAACAGACACACTGTGAGAGCAAAATAACTTACTGGATTATGAAAGAGAAGGGCTGAATGAGCATGCCACTAATGGAGGAGGGGGCGCTGTCACGGAACCAGCATTCTGCCCCAGTTGTTGTCGATCAAAACATAGCATTGGTCATTTAGCTTAAAAAAAAATAAAGGGAATATGCTCGTGTACATCACCAGTTACTTTAAGTACAGTAAAGGAGTGAGGAAATGGTACATGGAAGAACAGAGAAATCCATACTATAGTAGCCAAGATGCTGTCAGTGTGTTCCAGCAGCAGACAGGAGGTGTCTGCTATGCAGGGAACTTGCTCTTTACTCCAGATCTCAGTTCCCACAGACCAAGAAGACCTTCGCAGTTAGAAGACTGCAGTTTGGTTCTCCCACATCCTGACTACTACAGTGTGGACTTCTCTATTCTTTCATATACCCCTTCCTCACGTCTTTATTGTAGTTGAAGTAACTAGTGTACACAAGCATATTGGCTTTTTTTTTTTTTAAGCTAAATGACCAGTGTTATGTTTTGCTTGACAAGAACTGGGGCAGAATTCTGGTTCTGTAACAGTCCCCCCTCTCTCCATTAGTGGCGTGCTCATTCAGTCCTTGTCTTTCATATTCAAGTAGGTTATTTTGCTCTCACTGTTTAACAGAAATCAAACAAACAAAAATCCTTGCATACCTTGTTCCATTGGAGAATTTTAATGTTTTTCACTTTATCACTGTAAAACCCAGGGCAGTTTTATAACTTTTTGTACATAGCTGTTACGTGTAAGGCAATCTGTCTTTAAGCAGGGATAAATTACTCTAAACGAAATGAATCCTAGATAATTTTCCCATCAAGTATCTGGTTGCTTAAATAAACTTCTTGTTTGACATGAAAGAGAGTCATACAGTAGCTAGCATTTACAGAATGCCTGTGTGACCCTTGTATTAATCCCATCTTGAACAGATGAGGTGACTGAAACACAGAGAGATGACTTGGGTGACTTGCCCGCGGTGGTTCAGGTTCAGTGTAGGAGCTGGGGTTTGAATCCAAGCCTGTCCAATGCTAAAAGCCCTGCTCTCGGGAATTCCTTGGTGTTACAGTGGTTAGGACTCCACGCTTCCATTGCTGGGGGCCCAGGTTCAATCCCTGGTCAGGGAACTAGGGTCCTGCAAGCTACACAGCGCAGCCAAAATAAATAAATGAATGAATGAATGAATGAATAAATAAATACATGCATGCCCTGCTCTTTTCACAGCGTTATGCTGTCTCCTTTGTTTCCTGGCCACTCAGAGTCTCCTAAACAGCCAGTTGTTGCTTTTCAGGATATGAGAGAACCATCCGCCTCGCTAATGTTTTTATTTATATTGATTTAATTATATTGAGGCACAATATAAATAGTTAAAGTGGTTTGCATTGGAACTGCAAACCAAATGCTATGAGTTTCTTCCATGTCATTAAAAGTTACTTAATCTTTACATTGTTCCCTATATGAAAGCCAAGCAGAATTTTATCAGGCAGTTGCCTCAAAGTTATAATCTGGAAAATCTTTCTATAATGAAACCCATATGTCATGGGCGAAAGGTGCAAAGCCCTGGCATAGAGGGCTGGTCTCGTGAGAGATTCTGCACCCAATCTCGCTAACCAGGGTGCCTCTGGTAATCCCTCATGCCCTCACTGGTGAGAAATCAGTCTGTACCACTGAATCTTTTTCAACCAGCCACCGGAAGATTTACCGCAGAGAAGACAGTTTGGGGATAGTCATTGTGGAAAGGGAGCCAGGGGCAAGGCTAAATGTAGGATGGCGGAATTGGAGAGTCTAAAGAAGAGATTACATTAAAGCACACACCACCTTCACAGCAAGCAGAATGGAGTCCTCCCTTCCGCCCTGACCTCTCTAAAGTATACCCAGGTATTTACAGCTGCTGTGAACCTGACAGCCCTAGGGAAACTATGAAGGGGTGACAGAAACTGCATCAACCTGGAAGTTGATTATAGTTTATCCATTTGCTGTCTTTAAATGTGTCCCCTGTCCCACACTCAGCAGCAGTTCACATGTTCACCCTTTGGTGAGAGTCTTGACTATGGCTTTCTCAGTTTATGGTCTGTGCCCAGCATAGGAGGGCCTGTAAATCATGACTTGACGTGGAGGTCATGCTTCTCTTCTGCAGAGCATACACTGGTGGCTGATGACCAGTGGATCCCTCTGAGCTTAGTGATTCGACTGTGGTAGCAGTGTTGCCTTCCTGTTGAATCTTGTAATCCTAGAGAATCAATCCAGAACCAGAAAATAGTTAAGAAATGGTGTTAACTCCAGATAAAACTTTCTCTAGCAACTTTATGGTCCCCAGGATCGTCTTCTAACACATTGTGGGAAAAGAGAAGCAGGAGAGAAGGCAGGAATTGGAAGTGCCAAGCTGAAGAGTATGTAATCTTACCCTGGTCATTAGTGCAAGAACTATACCAAGTGGTAACTGTTGGAAAGAAGGGATGGAACTAGGCAGGAGGACATAGAAATACCTTACTGTCCTCTGTCAGCAAGCATAGATTTGTCTAAAGGTTTTTTCCCAAAGAGATTTGAAATCCTTGGTGGGAGTTTTCTAGTAAAACACATTTACATTATAAACCCTACTGGAAGGGGTATGTGTGTGTGTGTGTGTGTGTGTGTGTGTGTGTGTGTGTGTGTCTGTGTCTGTGTGTCTGTGTAGAAGAGGAATACAGAATAGTAGCAGAAGGCTGTCTCCCTACTCCTAATGGGATTTTGTAGCAGCATGTGTGAGTTTGTTTCAGAAGTCAAAAACGAACAGATGTTGGTATAAATTACCTCTGTGTCTGATGTCTTGCAAATTAAAAGCGCGGTTGGCATCGCTAAACAATTTCACTAGGTTTGGGGGGGTGTGTAGTTAGCGGGTGGTGATTACTATAGCAGGTCGGTAAGAATCTTTACATTGCAGTAGAACAGGAGAGCCAAGGATAAAGAGATGAGGAATAATATAAGGGGTATATGAATTAATCAGAGATGTTAACATCTCTGATGACAAGTGAACAGGAGGGCATGTGCTCCGGAGCAGCCCCTGACTCACAGCAATTTCTCTGCACTAAAAGGGGCTGGTGCCTAGGATGTGATATATAGGGCACAGCCCTCCGTTAGGGAGCAGCTAGCTGTGTCACAAATTTGTGTATCTCCTATATAGGAACAGCGAGTAGGCAAACTTTCACCCCTCCCACGTAAAAGATGATGTCTTTTGGAATATTTCTACTTTTACGGTGGTTCGCTGCAGCTCTGTGTACTTAATTAGGTTGAAGGGGGAGGAATGACTGAGTGGAAGGGGGGTTGTTAAAAAGGATTGGTTAAATTCAAGGAGAGCTTGCCACTGAGAGACTTTGGAATATCCATTTTTTTTCCTTTTAAATCCTTTTGATCCCTCGAATAGATTGGGTCTTGTAAAATTTTAAGTCTTAAAATATTGGTCATTCTCCCATTTGGGGAAGAAAAGAGCAAAGAGTTGTGGGACATGAAGGACAGTAGGCAGAAATAATTAGTAAGATCAGTACAGTGCTCCTGGCCCAGGATTTTTGGAACAGGGCTCTGTTCTACCCAGCTGAGTATTGTATTACTCAAGTCTGATTTCCAGAGCACCTGCTTCTAGCCACTTTGCAGGATCATTTGATACTGTGTTTAAATTCATTAATAAGCACTGGAGAGTAGGCAGAAAACCTATCCAAGTAGGAATAAATGATGCGACCCACTCTGGCCAAAAGTCTAAGTCAATTCCTATAGATCAGGCTGAGGGAAAAGATTCCAAGGAATGGGATTTTCGAGATTGCTAGCCTCCCTTATCACAATTCATTCACTTATTCACTTAGGAAATCCTGCATGCAAGAGAAGCAGTAGACTACTTACCCTCCTCTGAAAGGCGCTGTGTTAATAATACCACTATACCCAGCATGATCATGGCTGAATACCCGAGGGGGCGGGGCAGGTGGCATTAATATGCTACTCATTTTACAGATGAAGAAACTGAGGCGCAGAGATCTTTCCCATCTCAAGGTCTCGCCCAGCTGATAAATATTAGAGTTGGAACTTAAACTGCATTCAGATCCTGTGTTCTCTGAAAGAAATCCATGCTCCCTCCCCTGGGCAATAAAATACTTGTTTGGATTTCTTCTAGAGTAGTTAGTCCTTGTCCCTGGATCTCTCCATGAATCTGGCACTACTTCCATCAAGGGAAGTGACTTTTCTTGCCGAATAAGCAAGGTAAATTTTAAAAGAGTCCCACAATGTAGAGAATGGAGCAATGAGGGTCACTAACAAGTCTTATTGTTTGTCTGTGAAATGGAAGGAAACTAACTTTACTCTGTTCCTACTTGGTTCTAGTTCTTTTGTATATTATCATTCATCCAGCCAACATTTATTCAGCAGATACCGGGTCCAGCACTATGCTAGGTGCTGGTGATAAAAAGAATAATAAAACACAATCTCTGCCCTCAGTTCTTCGACTTCCATGGAGGAAGACAAGTATATCAACAAGTAATTGCAAGTCTTATAGGAACTTTGTATGTATGGGATTTGGCGTAAACCCACTAAGGAAGGAATGGTCAGTTTGATTTGGGCCAGGGTACGGTTGAGGGCACATGAGACAAGCCCAACGCTGGGGCTTCCATTCCTAGTTAATGGGATTTCCTTTCCCTTTGTTGGAGCTTTGGAACTTGTGAAAGATGGGGAATGTATAGACTGCAGTTACCAAAAGCTTTCCTGGTTACAAAGTTTGTATTGTTTTATTTCTTCCTTGTACAAATGAACCAAGAACTATTAAATGTAGATGGTGGGGTGGGGGAGTGGGAGCCCATTCATCTAGCACCATTTGCTCTGCACCGGGGAAGGGAAGCAAGGAGGCTAGGGTGAAGGTCCTTCTCACCCCTGCAGGTGCCTCCCTAGCCACCTCACTCCTTTGACCAAGATGGAGACATGTCCTTGGAAGCCACAGGGCACCATAGCCTGCTGTGTGTTCACTGCATGGTTCCAGAAGACTTCTGGCCCCCAGGCCAGCCATCGGAAACTTTCAGCACTGTTACATCCATTTAAGAGACATAAAAAGATGATCTTGTGGGGATGAGGATGAAGGGGGTTATGCCACGTACAATTTTTGAGGATTTGCTTGACAGAGCTAAAATGGGGGGCTTCTGGAGTGGGTCTTGTAACTGAGAAATGTTTTACTTTCATTTCAGAGCCTCATATGTAGGAAAGTAGCTGTATAAACCCTCTTGTAACTACAGCATTCAAAGATTGATGGTGCTGAAAGTGAGAAAAAGACCCATAAACCTTGCCTGGCTATATTAAATATCTAAGGACTGACAATGCCAAGAGAGAGAAGACCAAAGCCCTATACACCCTACTTTATTACTCCATCCACAGATGAGCTGCACTGAGGGAATATAAACTCTGTTACATTACAGTATCCAGGGACTACCACTGCTGAGAGATGGGGTAAATAATCTCTAATTTTGATTTGAGATTATAAATGTCCAGAGACCCACAATCCAGAAAAGACTCTAATCTAATCTTGGTTGGATTTTAGCCTCCAAGAGCAAACCCAAGGGTAAATGATAAAGATTTACCCAGCTGGCCTGCGCGTTATAGTAATTACCAACTTCAGAACAGTTTGGTACAGTTTGTTGTCAATAGTGGTTTGTTTTTCTCCCATTTTGGAGGTTAGTAGAGATTGAATCTGTTATGGTAGCAACTTTGTATACAATTTAAATCAATCTGCATTCTTAAATTAAGTCTTCCTGTGAACGCTTTTTCAGATTTTAGGTCTTCATTTATCTTTCATTTGCTTTGTGATTCCAGCCAGAGAGATGACACGGGGGAAATTCCTCAACATTCTAGAGAAGCCCAAGAAGTAGCAGCTGCTTGTGGACAGGATGCCCTGGGGACTGGAACCATGCTTCCCTCCCAGTGCAGTTCTGATGACGTGCACCTCACTGCTTCCTGCCCAGAGGCCGGAGGGTGCACCTCCAGGACTGACCCTCTCCCCTGCTCCTGGCACTCTGCGCTTCTGAGGACATTCGGCGGCAAGAGAAGAATCTGCTCTATCCAAGCATCTGTGGTGCAGTTATTCATTCAGCTTCTAGACTGTGACCGTCTCAGCCTCGGATGTTGGTAACACCAGAAGGTATATCATTCTTAAAGGTCAAAGTCCTGCTTTCTCGTTTCCGGAAATGATTCTGGAGCTCCAGGATCTTACAGTTGATTTGATTCAGTGATAGCAAAGTCAGTTGAGATGTGTTGATGGGACAAGTTCTTTTGAATTGTACTTGATCTCTTAGGAGGTGTTTATGATGCAAGGAGACCAGAGACCAATTAGATTCTGGACCAGACCATGCAGCTTGGCCTGCAAGCTCACCACTGTATACTAGGTTCCAGGAATCCCCAGCTGGAGAAATGCTTTTAAAATTCTACATCTCTCAAGAGAGTCCCATCCCCCAATGCCTTGCATTCCCCACCTCCCAGCCCCCACCATCAGTCTGACTCCAGGGAAGGGGATCCCTGTGAATCAGGTCCCTCCTGGGATTAGCTTGTACAGTGAAAGGCATATGTAGGGTTGCATTGGGTTCTAGACCTCCAGACCAACTTAAAGGTAACAGAAAGGACTTTTGAGTTCTAGTTAATCTGTTACAGATTCAAGTGAGAAAGTCAGTGTGGCCTGAAAGATAGGAGAAGGGGACTGCTTGCAGGAGTTCCCATTTGATTAAAAACTAGAAACTCTACTTGACCTTAAAGGAATGTGCTGTGGAATGGTGGCAATGTTTTGCCCCCCTTGTCCCATCTCACAGCACAGATTAGATATTCCACCCATGTGACAGAAACACACACACACACAAGAAAAAGAGAATTCCCTGACTTTACAACTCTTATGGAGCTCTTTGCCAGTTATCTGTCTCTACGTTAAAACCTGAAAATCTAGCCCGTGGGTAAAATTGATTATACATGTTCTCCTTATTTTGTCTTATAAGCCAGCCCCCGGCTCTGTTGTTTGTAGAAGCACATGGGGTTTCCTAAACTTTATGAAAAGAACATCCATGTGGCAGTAGTGTGTTGGTGTTTGGACACAAGGAATGTTGTGGTCAAGGTTTTGGTCCCGAGTGTCTGCTAGGGCACAAAACTATTCAGTTTAATAGCTGGTTCATTAACCATTTTCTGACACTTCTGCCTTGTTTCCCATGCTAGAGTTAAGGTTGGATTTTTCTCTCATTTGCACCATTTGACCATCCATGCAATTTTACCTATTGATAAGTGGGGTGGAATTTAACACAAGACATAAAGGAGAGTATGAGAAGGAAAACATTCTGCTTGGGTGCTATATAGAAGGTTAGGCTATAGAGGCTTTGATTTTAAGTAAAGCTTATTATTGACATTCCTTTATCTTAAATGCGGTTAAAGAATGTGAAAGATGGGGAGAGAGAGAGAAAGGGGGGTGTGCAAAAACTAGTGCCATAATGTCAAATTCTAACTTTGCTCTGTTTTTGAGAGTTGATGACGTCAGGCACTTCTAAGTGCTTGGGGAAATTGAGAAACATATGGAGAACATTGGGATACCTCCCCCAAACCAACTCCAGTCTGTAAACTGAAGCTATGTAGTTGGTTTTTTGGTCTGCTTTGGCCTCTTCCTTTTACTGTCATCTTATTCACCAGCACTTAATGTAAGTAGATGTTTTAGAATTGTGATATTTATTGGTTTTGTATTTGCCGTCCTTAGAGATGTTAATGATGTATTTTTATATTGATAATATAAATTTATGTACAATGTGTGCATGTATGTATTTCAGGGTGTTAGAGGACTGTACTTTGTATATGGTGGTGTCTATGTCATCATAATAAATATTTCCCTTTTATAGGAGAGTGAGTTTTTCCTCAAAAGGCCAACTTGCACATTTAAAGCACAGACCTCGTCAGAAAGCACAACTATAATGGCAGATGACCCACTATCTTCCCTTTAATATCACAGTGGGTGGTGTGGGGCTTTATGGTCATCTACTGCGTGGTCTCTAGCTGCCATTCTGTCCTACCAGCCACCCAGCTCATTACTGCTCACCTCCCTAAACAGTGTTTAAAAATCTTTAATACCTCGCCTCCTCTACTAATAAAGTCTAGATCCATCATCCTGGCATTTAAAACTCTCTACATCTAATCCTAATCAACCCTCCAGTTTGGTTTCCTTTCTCTCCAGTATATGAAGTCTCTGTTCCAGTTAATCTGAACAGTTCCCAATTCCTCACTTACATGCCTTTGTTCTTGCCATTGAGTTCCTAGAAAGTCTTGCATCCTTTTCCTACACATCAGCCTATCCTTCCTGTAAACCCCGCATGCTCCAGCTGGACATAATCCTTCCCCCTCCATTCCTACAGCATTTATGTATACCTCCTTATGGCTCTTATTACTACAATCCACCTTATATTTAAGTCATCTGAGTACATGTCTTAATTGCCCCGCTAAATTATCTGCTCTCTGAGATTGTGGCTGTCTCCCACACATCTAGTTCTTTGTCAGTGTCTTCTTTGAACTGGGGGTTCATGACCTACCTGTTTGCATGCTTCCAGTTAAACGTGACAGATCAAAAACAAATATTTCTCTGCCACCTGCGAAAACCGTTAGTAAGCATTTCTTTACAACTCTGTTCAGGAACTAAAGAGGAAGTGCTAATCAGTACTACTGCTTTCACCCACTGATAGTGTACCTGCTCCAGACCAGAGCATATGCCCTTTTACAAAAAACATTCCCGTTCAAGGAAAGCAAATTGCTTAGCATCATTGATTCAGCATTGTTTCCCAAGAAGACATCTGGGTGGACAGTAGATTTCTCTGATCTAGAAAAGCATGGCTGGTTGATTGACTGAAAAGGTACAGCATGACAAATACGCTGCTCTAAATCTTTAGAGATGATTTTTCGCATAAATAAGTATCATTTGCCTACAGGTTTGTCTTCTCTTTTCTTTTGCTCTTCCACATACCATCCATGCCTCGCATCTGCTGCCCGTGAGCAGCACCAGTCCTGAGAAGCATAGCGCTGGTGCCTGGAGGCACATTTTCAAATTCTTATTCTAAGCTGTTCTCACCAACGGTCTCATTGCTTCTTGCTCTCTTCTGTCTCTCAGGTTTTAGGCCTCAGCTGATTTGCTTGGCTTTCTTTTCATTGTTGGAGCAGTAGAAGTTCACAGGCTATCAATTGCATTGATATCAAAATGCTATCATTAATTTATCTTTTTGTTACCTACCGATTGTATTTTTTTAAATGGACAACTGCTAACTGCTCCTTGTTTTTGGTCCTCTGGCTGCAGGTTGTTTTAGCTCCTCTGTCTTCTGAACTCACCCAAATCAGAGCAGTGAAAATGAAGCTGGTGAAAGTCATTCCATTGCCCCTGTGGCTTCCGAAGGATGTTTGGACTTCCATAAGGGCTTTATAATAAAGCCAAGGAATTTCATTTTCAGTGGGGTGCTCTGGTCCCTTCTGTTTCCTCCAGGATTAAGGCATCACAGGAAGGTAAATGCAGAGCAGGAAGGGAG
Organism: Grampus griseus; assembly: GCF_964374135.1. Lineage (NCBI taxonomy): Eukaryota > Metazoa > Chordata > Mammalia > Artiodactyla > Delphinidae > Grampus > Grampus griseus. Next base: position 28,313,758 of record NC_139018.1, on the reverse strand, counting down.
GAAATGGGCAGTGGGCCACGGTGATGGTCCCAGGGATCAGATAACAGGGTTTCATACCAGCTCTCAACTTCTGCACAAACTCCATCTCCAAGCATTTGGTTATGTTCTGCGGTTTCTGTTTTCTTCATCCTTTGAGAACTACAGGACTACCTGCCCTTGCATGGGCTTCATTTCACCAGAGGACCTTGTACCCCCCCCCCAGCCCCAAAGAGTGGGCAATGAGTGGTCTCTCCCAGCGCATGAAGTTCTGACTGGCCGGTAACTGACTTTTCCTATCTCTTTAGGCTCTGGGGCACTTTGGGGATGTGTCCCTGACTCTGCTTAAAGAGGCCACCGGCCTTCCCACCCTGTGCCCAACACTTTCTTCCGGAGCAGCAGTGGTTGGGGGCTTCAGGTGGCACCAGGTGCACTGTGAGGCTCCCGAATGCTGGCAGAACCTGTTAATTAGCACATGAACACCCCAATGCTCCATTAGACGGGCCAGGCATTTGGAACCTTCCCCTCCTGTGGGCCCCTTCCTCCTAATGAGACCTGGAAGAAGGGCCCTCACAAAACATTGCCTCAGAATAATATTCCGCTTTGTCCCCACCAGTAACCAGGGCTGACAGGATCACTCTGTCCATTTCTCTCCTAATTAGCACAATTCCAGCATAGCCTGAGCCAGCAAATGGAGAAAAGCGATCAAAAGCGATCGGACAACCGTACCGAATCGCAAACACAAAGAGGGCCATTCCCCGTAATTAGGTGAGACAATTCCTCAGTCTTTTCTCGGCTGGAGTTTGCTGCTAAGACTCTTGCTGTTTGGGTCCCAGCAACACAAGTTACATGTCTCCCTGGGACACTAATAAGCCCCAAATTGTCTTCCGCTTCACACAACTCTAACCAGAAGACAGATGCGGGGGGAGGGGGCACAGTGAGGGGACAGGGTCTCTAAACAAGCAGCTGCTGCAGTCTTTCCCCAACTCCAAGAAGTAGACACTGGGGCTGAGGGCAGAGAGGGAAGAGGTAGTTGGCTTGAGAGAACTGCCCTGGGTGCCGCCTGGTCCCTGAGCTGGGGCTGAAGCACTGAGAATTCCTGACCGTCAGGGGATGCCCACTCTGCCTTGTTCGTTCCCCACCTTCTGCCTTTTGTCCCCATTTGATCTCCTCGTCCCGCCTCAGTGGTCCACAATGGTGGCATCACGGGCAGCTATAACTATGGCACCATCCCTGGAACGACATCGAAGTCCTGTTCAACTGTAGTTACGATCTCAAAGATAGCAAACCCACAGCACGCGCATGAATTCTGATCTCAAAGAGCTCATGACCTGGAAGGGGCCCTCGCTTCCAGCACCCATCACCTCTTCCCCACCCCCTGCCTGCTATCTCCATTCTCTATCCTGGAAGATTCCTGGTTTTTAAAACAGAAAAGTGGCCCATCAGCTGCCAAGGCAAGAAGCCACAACTGGCCATACTCCACGTGGCTCAGAGGTTGGCCATTTAATAAACAGAAACAGCTCCCCCCCAGGATTACAGCCCATTACAGGGATTACTGGGGGTGATATAGCCATGAACTTGGTCAGGGACAAACGAATGCAGAGGAGAGTGGCAGCTGGAACCTCAGCTAAACTCAAGCTCTGAGCTGAGTTGGACTCATACACGTTTTCATCTTTATCCTGCCCTCTGCTTTGTGTTTTGACCTGTACTTGATGCTTCTGAAAGTGACCTCCAAAACCAGAAAACGCTCAATTATCTAGAATCCAAGGAGCCAGAAAACCCAAGTAATCAAAGTTGCTTTGTTGTTTTTCCATCTTCTCTATCCAAGACACGGAGAGGTAATAAGATTTGACTATTTAAATAACTTTTGAGAGATGTCAAAGAATTGATTCAAATTTGTTCAGTCTCCTATACTTTCTGTTTGTAAACAGAACTCACAACAGTATCTGGCACATGATAGGCGCTTAATAAGGATTTGTGGAAAGAAAGGATGAACTGCCATGATACTCAGTGTTCATAGCCCTGTTGCTGGTCTAAGGTATAGTAAGAGCTTGTATTTGAGGGAGAGAAGGATGCGCTTGTGCAAGTCACTTCTCTCTGAGCCTCAGTGTCCTCAGGACCACTTCCATTTTAAAGAAGCAGCCTAGCATCATGGAGAAGAGCAAGACCCTGATGTCAGGCTGCCTGGGTCCAAATCTTGTTTCTGCCATCTGCTAGCTATGTGACTTTAGGTAAATTGCTTAACCTCTCTGTGCCTTAGTTTACCCATTTATGGAATGGGTCCAATGCACCTAACTCCTGTGGTTACTGTGGAGATTAAATTAGTACTTGCAAGTGTTTAGAACAGTGCATGGCATATCTTACCCATGTTTAATTTTTTATTTTACTCATAGTTGTTAAAAATTGATAATCCTTAAAGGGAAAATATGATAACTTTTGATTACCTTGAATAGTCAGTTAAGCCAAAAACCCATTTCTCAGCTCTTCAGGAGGACTGACAGTTTACTGACTACTTCTCCTGCCCCCGTCCTTCTGCCCTCTGAGGCAGACCGTGCTGGTATGGACACGCAGCAGATACCACTGTTGACTGCACTGACGACGGCCATGGAAGACCATTTGCTGCTGATAAGCAAGGGAGGGAAAGGTATTCTTTGTGACGTTGACAGGTTTCTGAGCTGATGTTGAGCTTGGCATAATAAGCCTTGAGTCATCGTGCCTCGCTAGTCTTGGTGGTCCTAATATATTCTAAGCATCCGTGGTATTCTAGTCACTGCACAGGAATGCTCCTCCCTGTTTTGCTCTGTCCTTCCCACCCCTGCCCCCAACCCTCCACCCCTATTCCAGTTGCTCCCTTTCCAGGGCTGAGTGAGGTCCACTTGGGCCTGGGGCCCCCGGGCAGCCTCTTCTCGGCTTCTTCCTCTCTGGGAGTCTATGGAGAGCAGCCTGGCCTGACTCCACAGCCCGAGGCCTCAGGGTCAAGCAGGGCTAAAGGTCACATCCCAGGACCTTCCCAGATGCAGCCGAGCCAGCCCAAGCCAGCGGCTCCACACAAAGGAGCAGCTGAGAAGAGTCAAGTTGGAAAAGTCAGTGACTTGAGACTGAGTGGAAATGAGAAACACTGACTGCGGCCACTGGCAAAGCCTGGGGCAGGGCCAGGAGGGTACGCGAGGGTCAGAACCAGAAGTGGTCTCTGAGGAACAGGGTGGCTCGTGGGAAAGCAAAGCTCCCGAGAACTTCTTCCTTGGCTCCTGATCCCTTGCGTCTGTCTCAGCTGCTGCTGCCTCCATCATCTTACTGCTGTCATCAGCCCTGCTTACCCAAACCAACTGGCCCAGAGGTCCTTCAAACCTGTAACTATTGAGCGTATTATGGTGCATTCACATAGTGAACTACTGTGCAGCCACTTAGTAGGTTTGCAGAGAGGTTACAGCATCACAGGAGAAATGATTTGTCATAAGAGTAAGTGAAAATAGCGAGATTATCAAAATAGAAGGATTATTAAAAATTATAAATGCAGCACGATCTCCAGTATGTGGGGAAGGAAATAGAGCAAGGTGGTAAGAGTGCTTGCTGCCTGGTTGGAGGATTATGGGTAATTTTCATTTTCCTCTACATTTTCCAAACTCTGTACAGAAGCATGTGTTGCTTCCATAATACAGGAAGAAAAACACCTCTGGAGCTGGGTGTATAGATATACAAGTCTTAAAATGCCCTATCAGCCCAGCCTATCAACATGCATGTGTGCAGGCATATACACACACACACAGTTCATTGATGACATTTGTTTATTGTAATGACGTTAGATCTTGTGTTTGAAAATGTCAATCTGTAAACCTTTAAGTGTTTACTGAGCACCTAAAGCATCCAGCCCTGCCCTAGACTCTCTACTCCATCACATGTAATGTGGATAAAAACTACTTGTTCCCTAACCATACCCAGTCCCATGGCCCATCCCACCTCATTACTCCATAGAGCCTTTGCTCTGGAACAGAAAAATCTTCACTCAGTAGGTGTTTGGTCTGAGTTGCAAAATAACTTTGTCGTCAGTCCATCCCTACACTGAGAAAAATATATCCACCTAATTTTGCTGTAGACTCTTTAGGCTGAATTTCCCATAAAACTTGAATGCTAGGCATGTAAAATACTACTTCATATATTGTGTTTGTGAGAGTTTCATTCTCTGCTTTCTTCCTGCTCACTTTCCCCTTCCCAACTGGGAGAGAAGGGAAAAAAGATGACGTAGGGGTCAGAGGAGTAGGCATGGATCAGGACAGAGCCTGGAGTGACACCCATATTTTCATCACAGACAGCCAGACAGAGGAACTGCACCATCGAGAAAGGGAATGAAGTGTCTTTCCTGCAAGCTGGGATCTGAGGGACTCAAGGGATGTGTAGGTGGTTCTCACCTTTATGGGCAGACAGGTGTGTATATAAAGTCAGTTTCTCTGCAAGATGAGATACAGAGTCATGGAACTGATAAAGAAAAGATGAAAGCATCAGGGCCAGAGGACATACAAAAATCATGGAGAAGAATGGACTTTGTCCCCGAGGAATGACTCATTCATCCCAGCCTCAGGAGGCTGGAATATACAAGCCCAGGCATCTGATTAGGCCTTGGAAAGTCCAAAGGAGTCTTGCTCCTCATTTGTCTTCAGCAGAAATAGATGTCATGATGAGAAAGAAAAATTTTGTGCCTGCCACACCCACTCCCTCCTCCACTTCGCCACTATGTGCACTTGTCCATCCTGTTTCCCAAAGAGGTGCTATTTTCTGTCCAGCTCAGGGTTCAAAACAAAGGGAAAGTGTCAGCCACGTGCAGCCCTGAATCCTGCCTGACCGTTTCGTTAGCTCTGGGGCTTTTAGCATGAGCTGTGTCGGCCAGACCCGATCAGCCCTCCGAAGAAGAAGGGGGGAACTCCAGGACAGACAGCTGAAGCCGTTGTTACAACATGAGGATTGCAGGGCAGGCAACACTTCACAAGATCACCAAAGATTGATGCAAATTGGTTTGGTTCTGACCCTGTCACACCAGGAAGGATAATGATTCTAGCAGCACCGGGCAGGGGAGGGGGCACGTGGTGGGAGCTGGGAGAATTGGTGTCTCACTTTGCATCTTCATTAATGATCTGAAAGACAGGGGTAAACAGCATGCTAATGAAACTTGCAGATGATTGGTGTTACAAACCCCAGAGAGGACAGAGAAATAGCACGCCAAGACCCAGAGAGCTTAGAAATATGGGCAGGAGATTGTCAAATGAGATTCGCCCTAGGGAAATGAAAGTCGGCATGTCAGGAAGGGATGATGGAGGTGTTTCTGTGTGGGGGAGCACAAACCTGGAAAGCAGAGATGGGTGGCAGGGTCAGGCGGCTGAGTGAGGGGATAAGGTTTGGGGTGTGTTGGAGAGACAGAGGAGCTGGCCTTGAGGACCCAGGGGACAAATACCCTGGTGTGTTCCTGGCAGGACTGACTACAGCAAGAAGTCTGAGGCCAACAGTGTGTGCAGCCTGGGGGCCACGCAGGTTGCTCTGGCCTGTTGACCTGTGTCAGCTCCTGGGCCTCCAGCAAGGCTGGGCTCTGACTTCACAGCCACACGCTGTGCCTATTTGCACTCGTCACTGAGGCTAAAAATGCCATTTTGACCTGAATGACTAAAATGAAACAAGCCAAAACACATTTTTAAACTTTGCCCAAAATTATTGGGAACAGGATATTCAAAAGCAGAGGAAAGAACATTTCCCCCCATCTTCAGTGGTTTCCCATTCAATAAGCATGGCTTGGAGGTATAACTCACTTATATTAAGTGCAAAAGTCTTAAGGATGCATACATAAAGTTCAATGATTTTTTTCCCTTGAGCAAATCACTTAACCTCACCAAGCCTGGGTATAGCCGCAGTACGTATCTCATAGCTGTATTGAGAGGTTTAAATGAGATAGAATATATAAGGTAAGGCCTCTGGCACATAGTAAGTAAGCACTCAGAGGTGAGTGATTATTATTACTGTTAGTTACCCTCTAATTTTATTCACTGTGTTTTCCTCTTAACTTCCCCAAATAAATTATAAACTTCTTAAAGTCAGGGACTGTCTTAAAATTCTTTTTCAGTGCATGGATGCTGGAAAAAAAAAAAAAAACCTTCTTTGGTGGATTGATATGTTAGAATTCTTTTTTTTTTTTTCCTCTATACGCGGGCCTCTCACCGCTGCGGCCTCTCCCGCCGCGGAGCACAGGCTCAGGACGTGCAGGCTCAGCGGCCACGGCCCACGGGCCCAGCCGCTCTGCAGCATGCGGGATCCCCCCCAGACCGGGGCACAAACCCGTGTCCCCTGCATCGGCAGGCGGACTCCCAACCACTGCACCACCAGGGAAGCCCAGAATTCTCTTTTAATATGAATAATTTTGTTTTTACCCAACCCAGATCTACTTTCAAGGAAATCTTTCTTCAGAATGGAACAAAACCAAAAAAAGAAACAAAACCAGGTAAAATCCTGATATCACAGAGGTTTTTTTTTTTTTTTGCGGTACGCGGGCCCCTCACTGTCGTGGCCTCTCCCGTTGCGGAGCACAGGCTCCGGACGCGCAGGCTCAGTGGCCATGTCTCACGGGCCCAGCCGCTCCATGGCATGTGGGATCTTCCCGGACCAGGGCACGAACCCGTGTCCCCTGCATTGGCAGGCGGACTCTCAACCACTGCGCCACCAGGGAAGCCCTCACAGAGGTTTTTTGAGACAAACATTCCCCATGAGATTGTGCTAACAACACAGGCACTGTCTGGTGAAATCTTAAGCCAAAGGAAGAGAGCCCAGCCTGATGATTAAGACTCCAATCAGGTTTGAACTAGGATGTCTAACCGTCCAGTTCACTTGGGACTCAGGGGTTTCCTGGGACAAGGGACAGTCCAGCTAATGTGATGGTTGGTCACTGTAGTTTGAATCCAGGCTCTGCTGCTTGATAGCTTTGTGGCCTCGGGTAGGATTCTTAGCCTTGTTGAACTTGGTTTATTCTCCAGTTAAAGGCGGAACATATTGACTTCACCAAGTTGTCAGAAGGATCAAATGAGGTACCCTTGCTAATACTAGCAATGGGAGTATTAGCAGTGTGTTTGACACATAATAAATGCCCAGTAGATGTTGACATAAACTGTCAGAATCCATGTAAAGAAAGTTTAAAAATAGGCACAAATGAGTTTATGATGATAGAAATCAGAAGAATGGTTACTCGTGTCAGGAGACTTGCTAGGAAGGAAGTGGAGGGAGCCTCCTGCAGGGCTAGATATGTTCCAGCGGGCAAGTACTGAGCTTTATAGCCTGTTTGAGGCAAACATGATATTTGGGTTACCAAGGAGGAAATTAAAAGAAATTTATTTTCTATGGGGTAAATTAAACAAAAATCCTCTGGGACCTTTGGTTGTTCTTGCCTTTTCCTTATACCTGCTCCACCCTACAAAACAAAGACTTCTGTTTTCCTAGGCTTACCTGTCCTCCCAGCCTCCATTCATGTAGACACACTTTTGATGTCATTGTCATATGGCCTTGATTTGAAAACCACGTTGTGGTTCTTTGCTTGGCTTTCTCCCTGCCTCCTTCTTTTCTGATATGAGCTACTCTCCCCTCCACAGCCAGTGGGGGCACATAGTTTCCCAAGAGGACTCTCAAAGCTGACTCCCTACCCCTACCTCAGAGCCCCACTGCTGTGACTGTGGAGTCACCAAGTCCTTGTGACCTTCAGAAATACACAGGCTTTGTTAATTCCACTCCCAGGGATACATCCAACGGAAGTGAGTGCTGACTTCCACCAAAAGATGTGCAAGAATGTTGGCAGCGACTTTATTCATGTGAGTCAAAAATTGGCAGAAACCCAAATGTCCATCAATAGGAGAATGAAGAAATAAATTGTCATATATTCCTACAATGGAATGCCATTGGCAATAAAGAACAAACTACTGTACTGCCTCAGAATAACATGGATGGATCTCGCAAACAAGAATGAGGAGCCAATTAAGGCAGGCACAGAAGTGCATTCTGTATGATTCCACTTGTATGAAGTTCTAGAACAGGTGAAACTAACCTAGGGTGGGAGAGGTCAGAATAGTGGTTACCTTGGGTATTGACTGGGAAGGGGCACGAGGAGCCTTCTAGGGTGTTGGAAATATTCTCTATTTGATCTGAGTAGTGGTTACACAGGAGTAGATGTGTGAGTGTGTGTGTGAACATTCATCAAGCTGTACATTTAATAGTTATGTGCTTGGGACTTCCCTGGTGGTGCAGAGGTTGAGAATCTGCCTGCTAATGCAGGGGACACAGGTTCGAGCCCTGGCCTGGGAGGATCCCACATACCGCGGAGCAACTAGGCCTGTGAGCCACAACTACGGAGCCTGCTAGGCCCGTGAGCCACAACTACTGAGCCTGCGCATCTGGAGCCTGTGCTCCGCAACAAGAGAGGCCGCGATAGTGAGAGGCCCATGCACCGCGATGACGAGTGGCCCCCGCTTGCCACAACTAGAGAAAGCCCTCGCACAGAAATGAAGACCCAACACAGCAAAAATAAATTAATAAACTCCTACTTCCAACATCTTAAAAAAAAAAAAAAGAATCCACCTGCCAATTCAGAAGACACGGGTTCAAGCCCTGGTCCAGGAAGATCCCACATGCCGCAGAGCAACTAAGCCCGTGCGCCACAACTACTGAGCCTGTGCTCTAGAGCCTGTGAGCCACAACTACTGAGCCCGCTCGCCTAGAGCCCATTCTCCGCAATAAGAGAAGCCACCGCAATGAGAAGCCCACGCACCACAACGAAGAGTAATCCCCGCTCGCCACAACTAAAGAAAGCCCGCATGCAGCAACAAAGACCCAACACAGCCAAAAATCATTAATTAATTAATTTTAAAAAGATAGTTATGTGCTTTACTGTGTGTAAACTACGCCTCAATTTAAACAAATGAATTTAGGGTCCTCTGAGCCTCTAAAGGGAAATTGATGAAAGCTACCACAGCCCCGTAGAGGTGATTTGGGGCAATAACACAGGAGAATCATCTGGCTTCTGGGCTATGGAGTCAGAAGGAAGGATAGAGGATGGTCAATGTGTTCCTTTGGCAGCTACCTTCCACGCTCCACCAGCAACTGAGCATAAGGGCCTAGGGGCTGTGGTCTGGGCCCTCACTCTGTGACTTTGTTATGGGGGCAGGCTGTCAGTCAAGCTCCAAGAGTCCCCGACATCTCAATGCTTGACTCTTTTGTGAGGGAGCATCATTCTCTACACCCCGCTCTGTGAATTCAGTCCCGAGACAGTGGGCTGCTCCGGGGCCAGGGAGTGGTCTGTGCTTCCCTGTTGCTCCAGAACCTGACACATCTTAGGCTCTCAGTGCACCGTTGCCAAATGGATGCCTGAATCCGTGGCCTCCTGTCACCTATGGCGTTATATAATTCTCCCCAGCTGGAACTGACCACTGATCTTAAAGCCAAAGATGTGCTTTTTGACACATGGGTTATTCAGGTGACCTTTCCTAAAAGAAATGGCATTCCAGGTAAGCTACTGGCATCCCTGACTTGCTTCCATCCAGTGCAGTTCCAGTACTGCCAGAAAAGACCTCCAGTTGTCTCTATAACCAAGTTTCCTAGCACCATCCACTCCTAGCAAAGAGGCTGTGTCTATACTGTAGGTAACTGGAGTTATCAGTGGTGCTGATGGTAGTTTCTCTGGGTTTGGTAATTCCCTTAGATGGAGGCTGGGATGGCTGGGCTGTTTGGTTCCTTGAAGAGATTTCTGTGCTATCCAAATAGGTAGCCATTAGCCACATAAATTCCATTTAAATTAAAAATAAATAAAACTTAAAATTCAGTTCATTACTCTAGCCACATTTAAAGAGCTCAGTAGCCACACATGGCTACTGACTACCATATTGGGCAGTGCAGAGCTCCATACATCTCCATCATCATAGAAAGTTGTATTTGGCACTAGACTGATCATCTTCAAACCCTCTTGGAACCATTGCGGGAGGGAAGGAAGGAACTAAGTAGGATTGGACCCCTACCCCCAGTTCAACGAGAGTCACTCTGCCTATGAATTCAGATTTCAAGTTAGAATTCATTTGGGAGAAAAAGTTCTATTGCTTTTTAATTTTACAATGCTTTTTGGAAAGATAAATGCAAACCATACTTAAAATAAGCACATTGTAAAAATAAATAATTTTAAAATAATTAAAATAAAATAAGCGCACTGTGAAAACTAACATCTTCTTCCCATCCTCTGACTCTCAGACTACTGGTTACCAGCTTGTGGGAGCTACACCCTGTCCTACATCTTGTTTTCCCACTTAATTTTTCTTGGATCTTGTTCAGGTTGGTACATACAGATTTCACAGCTACACATTATCCCACTGCATGGATGTACCATAATTCATTTAGCCAGTGCCTATGATGGACATTTAGGTTGCTTCCAACCTTCTGCTACTACAAACTATGTTGTGATAAACAAACATCCTTGTATTTAAACCTGTGTGCGTGTACAGATATATCCTTAGAATAGATGCCTAGTGAGGGAACTGCTTGCTCGAAGGCCATGTGCATTTTTAATTCTAATATTATATAGATATAGATATAGATATATAATGTAATATATATTGCTGAATTGCCCCCTTAAAATGGTCTTTTCCCCACCACCTCAACAGTGCTGTTACCAGGCATACAGGTCTCCTCCTGAATAACAGTGGCTTCTCTTGGGAGGGTACTCCATTGCCTCCCCACCACACATCCCACCCACTTACCTTTCCTTCTTGTCAGTCCTTCTTGCTGCCAAGAGTGGTTGGCACCTGCCCGAGCATTCACCAGGCCCCCAGGTACTGGCCTAAATCCTGTACTTCAATGTCTCATGCCTCGTGGACTCTTTGCAACACTCTCATGACGTAGCTACTATTATTCCCATTTTACAGATTAGAAGCCTGAGGCTTAGTGATTAACTAACTCGTTCATGGTCACCTAGCTGGTTAGTAGCAGAGCTGGGATTTAGCCCCAGGTCTATCTCACTTCAAAGCCTGGGCTTCTTGGGGAACCAGTAGGCTTCCCCACACCCCCCTCCCTTGCCCCTCCTCCCTGCATGGACACCAGGTGCTCCCCTCTCCCTGTTAATAGCCATCCACCTCTCTTCAGTGTCTGCCTGTGTGCCCGTGAACCCTCCACTCCTGCTCACTCCCTCCTTCCTGGGGTCAAGGCCCACACCTCTCTCTGTGACCCTCCTTCACCAGGAAACCAGTGTCTTGGTTTCCTCTATTCTTGGCCTTGGGACCGCCTCACCTGACCTGCTGGGTCGGCCCATCCCGCCCCCAGGTGATCACCTTGGCCTTCAGGGCTGGGGAGGGAGAAAGCAACGGTTTCCGTCACCTGACCCTGCTCAGCCAATTCACGGAAGACAAGATGTCAAGTTAATGAGCCTGTGGGCCTCTAATTAGCTGTCAATTACCTCAAATTAATCAACTCCTTGCCTAATTAAGCATTGTCGGCAGGTGGGCACAAAGCAGACCATTGTGTGGGAGCCCTGAGAAAAGCGGGGCTGGCAAACTTGGTTAGGATCAGCGCTGTGCATCGCTCCTGTCTCCCCAGCGTGCAGCACTGGGCCCCTCTGCCCACCGCTGTCCCTAGGCACCGGGACCCGGGGACCTCCTGGGCAGCGGGGTGGACGGCGCTTCATGAAGGGAGGTGCAGAGCTTGGAGGCAGGTGGGACTTCTTCAGGGAAGTGGGGCAGTGAGAGCTGCGTGGCCGGGCAGAGGAAGGTCGTTTTGAAGGGGACGGAGGCAGGTCCAAGGGACCAGCTCCTGGCGCTCATCGGAGCTGGGGCGGGGGCTGGGCTCAAAGCTGGGCAGAGTGGAGGCCAGGTCATGGCCGAGAGTTCAGGCCTGTGCGGCTGGGCAGCCTGGCTTCCAGTCCTGGCCCTGCCGCCTGTGAGCTCTGTGATCCCAGAAAGTGACTTCACTTCTGTGAGCCACGCTTTCCATCATTGCAAACAATGAGAGTAACTTCTTAAGAGCTCTTATCAGGCCTCTGTGAGGATTAAATGAGATTGTGCCTGTGAAGCACATGCCGTGCTGTCAGTGTTCGGTGGATTTTGTAGTAGTGACGGTGGAGGTGGGTGAACCGCTCAAGCTATGCACTGTGTCCCCAGATTCTGAGCCCCCAGGCTGCAGTGCACCCCTGATAAATGTGAGTGCGCTGCTGAAGACATGCTGGGTGCTGGATTCTGAGATGTCCCGACTACAACCTCCTCTCCACCCCTTCACATCTCCCAGCACCTTTGAGGCTGCATCCAATGAGCCCTGGGTGCCCCATGGAGCTCAGATGAGGAGACCACAAGTCTCTGACTAGCGACCAGGAAGAAGAGAGCACATAAGGACCCCTCTCCCCTTGGGTCTTGGGGCTGCAGAGCCTAGAGAAGAAGGTGTCTCCCGGCAGCCCCCAGGCACTGAACTCATGCCCTGGCCATGGTCCTGGAGGCTGAACTGGTACCCACTTTCCTTAGCACAGGGCAGGGTGAGGCTGGGGGCCGGCTGGGTAGATCTTTGCCCCCACTGATGGCCAAATGCCTCCACACACAGGCCTGGTCTGTCCCTTCCCCCACTCTAACCAATCCTTGTAATCAACCCACCAAATTTCTCATCTGTACCCCCCATCTCAATCCTGGCACAGGACACCCTCTCCCTGCCTCCTGGGGCAATGGAGGTCCTCAGTCTCACGTCTGAAAGCTTGGAAGTATCTTCCCTCTCCCTGTTTAAACCACTCAGTCATTTAGCAAACATTTATTGTGCCTACTAATTAAAGCTCGCAGTGTAAAGGGGAGATGGTTGGATAAACACAAATCATTAATGCATGCACTAGAGATGTGAGGGACAGAAGGGAGCTAGGATTTATTATGTACCTACGGTATGCTGGCAGAAGTGGCAAAGCCGGATGTGGGTGCCCGTACCTCTGACTCCTGTCCACGAGGAGAGATCAGGTCTGTGCCCTGGGATGGAAGTGGGGATGGGGGCGGGCAGGTGTATGCTACCTCAATCTGGGCCTGGGTAGGTGAGGCCTCCCAGGGAAAGGGAAACTGGAGCTGAGGCTTGCAAGAAGCAATGTATTCCAGATGAAGGGAACAGCATATGTGAAGGTCCAGAGGCATGCAAAGGATATGGAGAGTTCAGCAAATAGAGATTTTCTGAGACGAGCCACAGCAGATGCTCACTGTGCAGTGAGGAAGAGCAGGATCTCAGAGGGCCTTCAAATAAGGCCTTTCTAGTAGGGATTTGGGGACCCCTGGGAAGACTTACCTAAACTCTGACCCCTCCTAGGGGAACTGAATGCCACAGCCATCGAATCCATAATTTAACCAAATGAAGCTGCTTGTGTGGCTCCAGGAGGAAAGGGAAGTATCGCGGGAGTGGGCCTTCCTAAAACCAGCGAAATCATACCATTCTGTGGTCTGCCTTCCCGGAGAACGGCCTGCTTCCCTCCCTTCTGTACCCCAGAGCACCTAGACTGGAACAAGTGCCCAGCAAAGCTTGTGAAATAGTGCAGTATGTAATTTGTTTCTCCCTACCACATACTGACGTGTACATGGATGCAGGAACTTGCTTTAAGCTCTGACATATTTATCCCACTGGAAAATTTGGATCTGAGACTAAGAGTTCCATGTGGGCTTGAGTGGAGGAGACCTAAGTTTGGGAGCTGAAGGGTGGCCGTGGGACTGAGGATCATAGCCAGGCTGCAGGGAGGAGAAGGAAGCAGCAGTACTCAGGAGAAGCTGTGGTTCCCATCTGTCTGGGGCTCGCCCTATCTTAGATCCCACAAGGCCCGCACATCCTTGTGGTCCTTTCTTACTTAAGCAAGTTCAGTTATCTGTACCTACACCCCACCGAGAGTTCCCCACCCCACAGCACCCTGCTATATACCGGCCTGGAACAGCCAGAGGAGCCCCAGCACCCAGGTGGAAAGGCTTCTTACAGACCAGCCAAGGCAGTGGTTCCAGTGGAGCCACAGGCGCACCCAACTCCAGGAATATTCCCACAGAACCGGGGGCTGGTAGATGGCTTTATTACACAAACAGTGCAGAAGCCCAGTGTGTGAGAGAGACAATGAATACATTACACCTGTACGTACCGTTATGTTTAATGTTTACATTCATGTTTATCAAGCTAGATAGTACATAAACACAGTTTTAAAACCAAACAAATACAAAGGGATATAGAATGAAATGTAGGCTTCCCTCACACCCCTGTTCTGCCTTCTGATTTCCTTTCCTACAATCAACCAGCAACCAGTTTTTCAGATACCCTTCCAGAGATTAAAAAAAATAGTTTTATATACTTATCTTTTCTCTTTCACAAGTGGCAGTAAAATATACTGTTCTGCAGCTTCCTTTTCATACTGATATTGTCTTGGAGATTGTCCCAGCTCAAAATGTGTAATAGCAGCCACATAGTGTTCCATTGCCTGAATGTGTACTTTTTTTTTTTTAAAGTTATACAAAATCATCACAGCCAAAAGGAGGCTAACGAGACATGATGACTTGATGTCCTATGATCTTCTGGGACAGAAAAAAGATATAAAGTGAAAACTAAGGAAATACGAATAAAGCACAGACTTCAGCTATTAAAGTATCAATCTTGGTTCATTAACAAGTTTACCATACTAGGGAGTTCCCTGGTGGCCTAGTGGTTAGGATTCCGGGCTTTTAATGCCAGGCGGGGTTCAATCCCTAGTCGGGGAACTGAGATCCCACAAGCCGTGCAGCGCAGCAACAAAACAAAACAAAACAAAACAAAACAAAAAAGGTACACCATACTAATGTCAGATGTTGATAATGGGGACATTTGGGTGTGGAGTTTATGAGAGCTCTGTACAATCTTCACAACTTTTCTGCACGTTTATATTTGTTCTAAAAATGTTTATTTTAAAATAATTTAAAAACATACGGATGTTGAGATAAACAAGGTATCACTTCATGCAAAAGCCTTACTGACCGCTTAGCAGCGCTGCCTCATTATGTAGGTTCCTTAGTCAAACGAGGGAAGCAAAAGTACTTCCCTGAGGCAATATGAGAATTGTTTTACATTTTCAAAGGGTTGTTTGAGATAAAAATGGTGGAACCACTGGCCTAGTCCCACCCTGTCAGTTTACCAGGGGGCAACGGAGGCTAGAAAAGGTGTGACTCGTGCCCGGTCACAGACTATCACCTCAGGTTCTTCCAAGCCCCACGCAGGCACCGGGCTGGTTGGCACTCGCTGCCCACACTGGGCGAATACCTCCCGGGTCTGCTGGGTCAGCAGTGGGTAAGACGACCAGCCGTGTCCTCCCTCCTCGGAGGTAATTTCATTTTAACAGGCTGACATACAAGCTGAAGGAAAGACGCTCTAACGATGGATGTCAGGCACTGGTTAGCAGGGGAAGCCTCTTAGGACCCTTGGCATCCCTCCCCTTGATGCCTCCTAGGAAGGCGGACTGGGCGCGGGCTCACAGGACCCCCCGCGACCCCAGCGCAGCCTCCTGCGTCGGCGCCCTTCCCAGGGCTATCCGCGCCTTCACCACTAGAGGGAGCCGCGAGCGGCCCCACGGCGCCCGGCAGTTCCTCCCCAGGCCCGGCCCTTCACCGCAGATCAGACTTCGCCAGGCGAGGCTCGGGCAAGCCCGGGCCACTTCCAGTCCTCAGGCCTCAAGCCTGCTGCCCTCTGCCGCCCCGACCTCGTGCAGGTGCCCAGCACCCTGAACTTCACCGAGGGGCCCATGCTCAGCCCCCCTACCCAACCCTCTGAAAACCCTCCTGTGCTTCGGCTCCCATTTTATAAATTAGGACCCAAAGAGGGTAACGGTCATGCCCAGGGTGACACAGCTAACGTTTGGCAGAACGAGATGCCCAGGGGGGCCTGGTTCTGACCTCCTTGCCTCAGGGGTTCTCCCTCAAAGGGTCTCAAACCCCCTCACTGTAGCCTTCTATCCAGGTGGGGAAACTGAGGCACAGGGCAGCGCTACGTAGGGTATATACACTGTGTGTGGGTGGCTCAGTCTGCCAAGTGTAGGCAGGAGGCTGCACTGGGAGGCCAGCCCCTTGACAGATGAACACAGCAGGAGAGCCTGTGGGGGGCGGAGGGTGCCAGCCTGCCCCAAGGGGGGAAGGGGTGCAGATGCTGGTGACTCTCTCCTGTGGATGTGTGACAGCTGCAGCCTCGGGTGGGAGGCCAGAGACCCCACACGCTAAGAACTTTCACTCACTGCCTGAGGGCTAATCCCATTACTCTCCTGGACCCTCTGGGACCACCCTCCCTAACCCTCCCTAATCCCCTGCCTCCTTCTGGGAACGGTCCAAGGCCCTACCATGGACCCCTGCCAACCTCAGTCTCCTGCAGACCTCACCCCCTCAGGCCCTATCAGCCTCCTGTGCCCACCCATGCCCAATTCCTGTGGAGGTTCGACCTCCTCCACCTGCCTCCCCTGCCAGCCCTGGCCCTGTCTGCCAGTCCCTAAGCTGCCTTCCCAAAATGGCCTCCAGCTGGGCTCCAGGTTTTGTGAGCCTCCTTGCCCTTCCCAAGCAGGCTTCTGTTTTAGTTTCTGTTGAAGGAATCATCAGGTGAGCGCTTGGGCCCACAGTGTTTTCATCTGTAAAATGATGTTGATCTGATGATACGGTGAGATGCCATATAATAGCAGGTGTTTAGTGCAGCACCTGGCACGAGGGAAACCCCCAAGGTGTCAGCTGCTGATGTAATTACCATCAGTGGGACGGATATGTCAGCTCTGCAAGGGGAATGGATGTATTCTCTTACCAGAAGGCAGCTCCATGGCCTGGGGGCAGATGTTAGAGGGAGGTAGATATGACTCGTACACTGTCCTCACACTAGTGATAGGAGCCACTATGTACACTGGGTATTGGGCTCTTCCTGTAGGCTAGGTGAGGCCTCTCCACCCCCTCATGAGGTAGGTACTACCCATACCCCCATTTTGCAGTTTGGAAACTAAAGTTAAGAGACAGCTGGGAATTCCCTGGTGGTCCAGTGGTTAGGTCTCTGCACTTTCACTGCTGAGGTAACGAGTTTGATCCCTGGTCGGGGAACTAAGATCCCACAAGCCATGTGGGACAGCCAAAAAAAACCCAAAAAAACAAAAGGCAGCTATGAAGTGGTGGAGCTGGAATCAAACACAGCTCTGACTCCAGAATTCTTTGTGGTATTCTACTGCTTTTCAGGATCCACTTCAATGAGAGCTGATGTTTGAGAGATGCCCACCCCCCAAAAGGTAATGGGGCTTCCCATTTGCCAGAAGCATTCAAGGCAATGCTAAGGGACAACCAGTCAGGAGCCCTGAGGTTCCATTACAGGCCCCAATCCCCCCAGTGTCCCCAGCCTCCTGTTTCCAGGGCAGGCCAGGCCAGGTCACTGCCCCCTCCCCAGCCTGGGCACAGGAGGGGCCCCCTTTGGCCCTCAGCCTCCCTCTCTCCTACCTTCTGCTGCTCCTCATTTACATAAATTATCTCTCCCCAATTATCCATCCAGCTGTCCCAACTGTGACCTGTGAATGAATTAAAAACGGGATATAATTTAATAATGGCTGATTAGAAGGAGATTACTTGTTATATAAAAAGGAAAAGCCAAGAGCCAGCTAGTTGCCCTTAATCTGAGCCAATACCATCGTTATTCGGGAAAGGCTACCCTGGCCATCATCAGGCAAGGCAGGCATGAGGACGAGGGTTAGGAGAGAGCCCAGGTGGGGCCAGACCACCCCAGAGAGAAGACCAGGGTACTGGGAGCTGGGAAGTTGAGTCCCAGGCAACTCCTGTTACTTCCCTGGGCCTTGCTCCGTCCTTCTAAGTGGGCTTGGGTAGTTTCGGGGGCCCCTTCTTGCTCTAAAGTCTAGATGCCCTCAAATCAAACCACTGGGCTTTCCCAAGGCAGCCACTGCCTCCACAACAGAGCCTGCCCAGCCCCTGCTGGCGTAAGAACTGGGAGTTCAAGAGTCTGGTGCCTCCTAGGAACACACAGCAGCTGGGGATGCGGACCTCCCC
This sequence comes from Grampus griseus, assembly GCF_964374135.1. Classification (NCBI taxonomy): domain Eukaryota; kingdom Metazoa; phylum Chordata; class Mammalia; order Artiodactyla; family Delphinidae; genus Grampus; species Grampus griseus. Next base: position 28,295,762 of record NC_139018.1, on the reverse strand, counting down.
AGGAGGGGACCCGGCTGTCTGGGGTAAGTGATAGAGAAGGGACTGGGGTTGGTTGCACCAGGAAGGCTCCATGGAGGAGAGACTGACAGAAACAAAGAGTGTGTGAGTGCCCAGCAGGATCTCTGGGCCCCCTTGCCCTCAGGTGAATGACTGGATGTAGTGGCAAGGACATGTCTCCGAGATTCCCAGTCACCCTTTCAGCCTCAGCTCACGTGCACCTCCTCCAGGAAGCCTGCCCTTGATCTCCCCAGCTTTGTGGTCTCCCCAGTGCTCCCATATTTGTCCACCTGCTTGTGGTGTCCATCTGCTTATGGGGCATTTGTGTCCCCGTTTGTGAGTTCCTCAAGGCCAGGGGCCAGCTTTTTATCTCTACGCCACCAGTGCCAGGTACACAATTTTTGCTCAACAACATCATTGAATAAATAAAGATACCTCCTCCAGAAAGCCTTCTGTGATTGCCCGAGTGTGGGTTCTGTGCTCCCAAGGTACACTGTGATTATGCCTTTAAAAATAAGGTAATTCGGGCTCAGGCCAGACAGAAGCTCAGGGAGGAGGGGGGCGGTGACTAGAAACTTGGGGGAGGAGCTTGAGCGCCAGCCGCTGTCCCAGTTCTGCCAGCAATCGAGTCTAAGTGTCTGGTTATTACCCTACCGCAGTACGTGCGTGGGCAGCGGTACTAGAGAGGCCAGTGGCTCGCTTGCCCGGCAGGAGTACCTGCGCGCGCTATCGGCAGCAGGGAATGGAAGCGGAGGACGCAGGCAGCTATTCCCTCCAGCAAGCGCAAGCTTTTTATACGTTTCCATTCCAACAAAAGATGACTGAAGTTCCTAGTATGGCAGTTATGAATGAACAAGAAATGCCAGCAGAAGTTCCAGCCCCAGCTCCTGCTCAGGAACCCACACAAGAGACTCCAAAAGGAAGGAAAGGAAAACCCAAAACAACAGAACCAAAAACTCCAGTGGAACCCAAAAAACCTGCTGAGGCCAAAAAAATCTGGCAAGTCCACAAAATCAAAAGAAAAGCAAGAAAAAATTACAGACACATTTAAGGTGAAAAGTAGACCAGTTCAATAGTGTTTCAGAAGCTGAACTTTTGACCGAGACTCTACCGGACATTTTGACCTTCAATCTGGACATTGTGATTGTTGGCATAAACCCAGGACTAATGGCTGCTTACAAAGGGCATCATTACCCTGGACCTGGAAACCAATTTTGGAAGTGTCTGTTTATGTCAGGGCTGAGTGAGGTCCAACTGAATCACACGGATGATCCCACTTTACCAGGGAAATAGGGTATTGGATTTACCAATATGGTGGCAAGGATAACACCAGGCAGCAAGGATCTTTCCGGTAAAGAATTTTGTGAAGGAGGACGTATTCTAGTGCAGAAATTACAGAAATATCAGCCACGAATAGCAGTGTTTAATGGAAACTGTATTTATGAAATTTTTAGTAAGGAAGTTTTTGGAGTAAAAGTTAAGAACTTAGAATTTGGACTTCAACTGCATAAGATCCCAGACACAGAAACTCTCTGCTATGTTATGCCATCATCCAGTGCAAGATGTGCTCAGTTTCCTCGAGCCCAGGACAAAGTTCATTACTACATTAAGCTGAAGGACTTAAGAGATCAGTTGAAAGTCAGTGAGTGAAACACAGACATTCAAGAGGTGCAATGTACATTTGACCTACGGTTAGCCCAAGAGGATGCAAAGAAGATGGCTGTGAAGGAAGAAAAATATGATCTGGGTTATGAAGCAGCGTGCGGTGGTGCTTATAGTGAAAATCCATGCAGTAGTGAACCTTGCAGCTTCTCTTCAAATGGGCTGACAGCTGACAGTGGAGAATCAACTTTCAGTGACATTCCAGATGGGCAGTGGATGACCCAGTCATTTACAGACAAGATTCCTTCCTTTAATAATCACTGTGCGATGCAAGAACAGGAAGAAGGAAACCATGCTTAAGAATGGTGTTTCTGGGCTTCCCTGGTGGCACCGTGGTTGAGAGTCCGCCTGCCAATGCAGGGGACACGGGTTCGTGCCCCGGTCCGGGAAGATCCCACATGCTGCGGAGCGGCTGGGCCCGTGAGCCATGGCTGCTGAGCCTGCGCGTCCGGAGCCTGTGCTCTGCAATGGGAGAGGCCACAACAGTGAGAAGCCCGCGTACAGCAAAAAAAAAAAAAAAAAAAGAATAGTGTTTCTCAGCCCTGCTTAAATGCTGCAGTTTTAATGCAGTTGTCAAGAAGTGGCCCTCGGTTTTATTCATATTTTCCTCTGGTGATGTAATCATGGTACCGTAGAATCAACTGTACAGACCTAAGCAGTTTGGAAGGAGAAAGTAGAGTTCTTTATGTATGAGTTTTTATATTGGAATTAATCATCATTCCAGCTATTTATCAACTATCTTTCATTTATGAAGAAATTGATTTTCTTTTGGGAGTCACTTTTAACCTGTAATTTAAAAATGCAAGAGTCTGCATATTTACACTTGATTATTAACTGTGCGTAAACTTAGATGCACCGTTATCCCTTTCATACGTAAGAAGGGCATGCTAATGATAAGATTCCCACTGGTAAAGAGGCAAATGTGCTGATTTTCATCTGTGAGGTTAACCCTCAGTGGAGTCTCATTTGGTAGTTTTTAGTGGTGTTTGATGGGCTTCCTTAGTTGTATTCACACTCAGACCTCCTTGCTTTACCAGTGGTGAGCATCTGTGAGAGTTGCTTGGTAGTAGAGTTGGAGAGTATGGCCTTGCAGCAGCAAGGCTAACCCAGCCTTACCTTTCAGGGCCATGAGCCCTGGCTTTGGCCCTCTCACCCCCATGTGCTGGTCCTCTAGTAGGCAGAAACTATTCTGCTGGGATGGTAAGTTCCAGAGAGTGCAGAAGACCTTTTAAATTTTGCTACTTCATCTGTGTTTTACTTGAGAGACATACATTTGATAGGGAAGGAACTGAATTTCTCAGTATCTATCACCATTCAAATTTTATCCTCCTTGGCTTTAAGCATGTAACATGGAAATGATGAGAAATGAACTTTCAGGTTGACTAACAAGATGCTGGAGGTGTTTGATAATCTTGTTTAAACTGGTGCTTTATATACATGAGATGTACTAAAATAAATAATACAGGATTTTTCTTGCTAGGTAAATCGAATAAGCCAGTAATTTTTTTTTTTTTTTTTTTTTTTTTTTTTTGCGGTACACAGGCCTCTCACCGCTGTGGCCTCTCCCTCCGCAGAGCACAGGCTCCGGACGCGCAGGCTCAGCGGCCATGGCTCACGCGCCCAGCCGCTTCGCGGCATGTGGGATCTTCCCGAACCGGGGCACGAACCCGAGTCCCCTGCATCGGCAGGTGGACTCCCAACCACCACGCCACCAGGGAAGCCCTAAGCCAGTAATTTTAAAAAATTCTTTCTCTTCATCGTTGCTATTTGTTACTGTGGACTAAGTGAACCTCGTGGCCAGGTTGCTTTGAAGTAATGTATCTTTGTGATTTTCTAATTTATTTTCCATGGTGCTACAAATAGTCCAGACTACTAGGCCTGGTGGATATCAAAGCTGGGTATTTAGAAATGCCAGTTGCATTTACTTCTGATCACCTCTGAATATTCTGATTTTATACCTACCCAGGGAGCATGCTGTTTCTTGATATGAAAATATTTATGAGGTTTTGGTATTTTTCTAAAAGGTTATATAGCCTGTTTTTTTTGTAATAAGAGATACAAATTATTGTTGTGAATCTTCACATGCTTTTTTAGCTGTAGCTATGATGGATTTAATTTTTCCTTTAGTCTAGGTAAAGCTGTGTAAAAGTCATTCATGTTATTTAAATCACATCCTGTACTGCTGTTTACATGGATGTTTTGTGCAGGTGCTTTGAAGTGCCTTGCATCAGGGATTAGGAACAATTTAATTATTTTTTCATGGGACTATGTAAAGCATGTAACTAGATATTGCTTTGGTTCTTAACGATTATAACCTTACATAGCTTCCTTTTTTTTTTTGAGTGGAGAAAATAGCCTTTAAATTATGATGGACACTCTCTAGAGAATGGGTTTGAAGATTTTTTTCAAGTGTACAGTAATGGTGTTTTTCATTAAATATGACAGATGGATGGTAAATGTTGATATACCCTATACACAACAATATGAGACTTTTTCATTGAATAATATTTTAGAAGTTTTTAAATTCATTTGAAACTCTGATGGTTTTTACAATAAAAAATATTGAAGATGGAAAAAAAAAATAAGGTAAGTCACAGGATTTCCCTAGTGGCCTAGTGGTTAGGATTCCAGGCTTTCACTACTGTGGCCCGGGTTCAATCCCTGGTCAGGGAACTAAGATCCCGCAAGCAACGCAACGTGGCCAATAAATAAATAAATAAATAAATAAGGCAAGCCACTTATGGAGAAGTAATATACATGGACCAATAGTTATAGATAAAAATGGATGGATAGACAGAGAGCTCGGAGTCAGACTGCCTGTATATGAACCCCAGGTCCACTACTTCTGACCGCATGACCTTGGGTTCTTCCCAAGGTCTCTTGTACTGTGCCTCAGTTTCCTCGTCTATACAATGGATGTATTTAATATTTCCTACCTCGTAGGGTTTTGTTTTTTAATTGGTCACGCCACGCGGCACGTGAGATCTTAGTTTCCCGACCAGAGATCGAACCCGCACCCCTTGCATTGGAAGCTCAGAGTCTTAACCACTGGACTGCCAGGGAAGTCCCCCTCGTAGGGTTTTTATGGGGACAACATGGGTGAATAGAGAAAAGCACTTACAACTGTGCAGGGTACATAGTGAGCAATTGGTAAGCACTTGTGGGTGTTGCAGTGCATGTCACACTATTCGGTTTTCTTGCCAGTGGTGGGATCTCTGAAAACAGGACTGGACTTCTCATCTCTGTTGATGGGGTTGGATGGACAGACAGGCCTGCACGGGGCTATCTCAGCAGTCCTGGCTGCTGCTTTCACACTGAAAGTTCCAAGGGGGCACACGTTGGGCAGGACCAGCACATTTCTCCCACCATTGATGGAGGATCTGCTCAGTGTCAGACCCAGAGTCCCAGCCCTTCCCAAAGAGGCTCACAGCTTTGCGGAGAGCAACACACCCATGAAAGGGGTCTGATCTCATGGTTCAGGTCTGGGCCATGTGTCCCACGTGGTCAGCTTCAGAGGATGTCTGCCAGGCCTGAGCTTGTATGAAGGGGCCAAGCCCCTGGAGGAAACGGGCATGCTGACCAGGGAGGGAAAGCTAGAGTCCTCTGCAGCAGCTGACTTAGGGCCATCAAGGAGCAGACGACAAAGGGAGCACGGTCTGCAGTGCCAGAGGCTGGGAACGGTTGGGGTAGATTCCAGAAAAGGTTGATTTCCTCAGAACATAAGGAGGCATAAGGTGTATGCGTGCACAGTAAGTGTTTGCTGACTGGCAAACTGAGCTGCTCCAGAAATTTTCAAACATTCCCAGTTATGAACATCTTGATTCCTTATGCGTGGGGAGGGGCCTGGGAATCTGTATATTTGACAAGACCTTAGGTAAGTCTCATGAACAGGCGGTTTCCTCTGCCATCCCATCCTCCAGGCCCGGGAGCTGCAGTGCCCTCGGAGAACGGGGCTGACTGTGACCTCACCTTGCCTCTGACATCCCATCGAGCCCCTACTCCACTCATACCCAGCCCAGGACAACCTCCCTGGTGGAGCCCAGAGCATATCCGTCCATACTGCAGCAGGAGGCCTCGCAGGCCAGCCTGGGCTGTGGGATAATTTGATATTCAAATCCTGGCAAAGACCTGCTTCAAATTGCTGCAAATTAAGCTGATTTTGTCCCTCCGAATGAGGGATTTGCTCCTGTGGATCAACCCTTCCGAGGACTTGATGAGGTCAGGATTAGAGCCGGAGGGCCGGAGAGAAAAGCCTGAGGTGGCAGGCTGGAGGGCTGCTTCTTGGTGGGAGGGCGAGCCCGGCCTCTGTGTGTCTCTCCCCAGCCCCGGACTTAGGGAAGTTTCCCAGAGTCTCAGAACTCAGCTCTTCACTGTGATGCGGGGTCTCTGGGCCCCTGAGAGGCCAGCCTTGCCGCCCCTGGCCCCATCCTCAGGAGAGCCCAGCCCTGTAAAATTCCCAAAGTGGACCACATCTCATCCTTCCAAGCATCTGAGAGCCAGGGCCCAACTGATCACCCCCATTTCACCGATGAGGAAACAGAGGCTGCAAGAGGTGAGATGAGGCTCTGCTGGCCAAAGACGACCTGGACTCAACCTCTGCCACCAACCTGCTGTGTGACCTTGAGCAAAGGACCTCTGTGAGTCTCCTCGTAAGGATTACTGACAACGTGCACAGCGCCAGACACGTGGCAAGCACGCCATTAAGCATCGGCCAAGGTTACTACCCACACAGCAAGCACAGGCCAAGGCCCTGAAGCTAGGAAGCGGCAGAACAGGGATCAGGACCCGGCCTCTCTGGCCTGACTGAGTCACTGCCCCCCCCCTCCACCCGCCTTCTCCTGGAGGTCTGCGCCTGCTGACGGCGCCCCTCCCTGGCAGAACCTCATTTCCATCTGTTTTATCAAGGCCTGTACTGTATGTTGCAGCCATTTCGAATTGCACCATTAAAGATTTTATGCTGGAGACGTTAAAATTAAAAAGATCTATGTGCAAAGAGTCACAACGAATTTAATCAACTTGATTTAATAGAAAACAGCAAATGGAATTTATGATGCTCCAAAAGACAAGGGAATTTTTTTTTCAACAAAAAATAATAAAAAGCACTTTCTGGAAAACAGAAAGTGGAGTGGGATGGGGGTGGCTCCCCATCTGAGAGTTTATCAGAACCTAATCCGCGGCCAACAACCCCAGTCGGGGCGGTTTGCCCGCTAATCCCAGCTGCCATTAAAATATTAAAGATAAATCTAATCGTCTCTTTATCCAAAATAAGCGACTTTTGTGGAGGAGAAAACATATAACCCTTTGGGAGGAGAATTAGTCCTAATGCATCAAATGGAATTCGGTCCAGGCTGGGGCGAAATAGGGTTTAGAGTCAAATGAGATGGTAATAGAAATAAAGCCCAGAATAACAAATTAAAAACCCTCATTTACACGAATTAAAAGGGCGCACAAAAGGGCTGGAAGCCCAGGCCTACACTCCTCATCCCCCAGGCCCACTCCCCCCTCCCCTGGTCTCGCCTGCCCAGCTCCTCACCCACTCACAGGCCCCCAGGAGAGGAGCCACTGCCTGACCTCATCCTCTCAACTTGTGTCCCGCAGCTTCCTGCGGACTCCCCAGCTTCCCGCCCCGAGCCCAAGTCCAGGCTGGGTTCCTGAAGGCTGACTGAGCCTTTAGGCATCTTTCCACATCCCTGGGGTGGGCTCTGGGGTCAGACAGAACTGGGCTCCTGTCCCAGGGCCGCCCCTCACTATGTGAGGTCTTGGTTTAATTTCTTAAACTCCCCAGGCCCCTGCTAAATTCACGGGAAAATGCGGATAACACTAGTCTCCACCCTTACACAGCCTCTCTCCACGGCCTTGACCTCATTGCTGCCTGCCGCCCTAGCTCCCCTGGATTCAACAAGATGACATCAGGACAGCCCCAGGCAGCTTGGCCACTAAGGGACCCTGGGGAGGTCAGACCTGTGCCCCTGGAAGGCAGGAGAGCTCAGCAATGGGCCAGCCTGGAAGGCAGGGGGGCAGCCAGCAGCCATTTTAAAGAACTAGGTGGGGTCACCCCTAAATTGTCACTCGAGAGGCCTGAGGCCACTCCAGGTCTTCAGGCTTCTCACTAAGCAGCGCTGTGTCCCCTGAGGTTGCCTCAGGGTTGATCTGTGGCTCCTCCTTCATGGTGGGATTTCGGGGGCTCTGACACATACCTCCCCCAACCCGGGAAACCCTCACCTTCGGGTCCAGGTCTGAATTCCCTACATTAAAATCACACTCTCTGCCTTAATAGCAAGATGCTTAGCAAAGGAGACACACTCAAATAACAAAAAAAGAAAACAGAAAAACAAGAAAAATAAAAAAAGGAGACACACTCCCCTCCAGAGGATTCAGGGGCCCCTCCCTGAACCATCACGAAGTTGACGGGTACAGACCAGTATGACAAACCCGCTCCCAAGAGCCTGTCTGGACGGCGGGCAGAAGAGGGGGAGAAGGGGGCTCTCATGCCTGAGACACCCCGTACACACACACAGGAGGGCAGGAGTACACCTCTGACCTCCCCCCGCCTTCTTAACAAATCCACTTGAACGGGAAGTTCATGCTGACAGCATTTTATTATGGGATATTAAGTGGAATCGGATTGCGGGGCTAAAGCTTTCCCTGGCTGACTTTCTGTGTTCTGTTGGCCTCCTCCCCTCTGCACCCACCAGAGTCCCTCCTCCCTCTAGGGAGTGCTAGGAGGGGGTCTCTCCTCTTACCTTCTTCAACACCTACCTGACCCCCACCTTTGGACTATGCCAAGTGGTAATTCTGGGAAATTGGGCTGGGCTGGAAGACATCCCTGGCCACTTGGGAGTGGGTGACCTTCTCCCCAGGATGACTGACCGGAAACGTGAGGAGATGCTGGATGGGATGGGGTTTTCCCAGAGAGGCGTCCTAAGCCTGAGGTTTGATGGGCAAGTGTTGAGGGAAGGTGGTCACAGGTGAAGGAGCTGGGGTGGCCCGTTGCTGCAAGCTACCTTAGCACATGGGGAAGGGGCTGGATTCCCAGAATAACACACAGTTCTGGGTTAGCAAATAGTTAGCATCATTATACAAGGTTGTTGTAAGGATTAAAAGGAAATGTAACATTTGTGAGTGTCTACCATGTACCAGGCACTGTGGCAAGGGTTTTACATGCATTCTCTCACTTATTCCTCACACCTCCATAATGTGGATTCTTTCATTATCCCCATTTTACAAAACAGGAAACTGAGGCTCCCAGAGGTCGAGTAAATGCCAGGGTCTGATCCCAGCCATCTGACTCCAGAACTGTGCTTTTAGCCACTACACCATAATAGCTCATATCAGGTGCTATACTAGCCACTTATGATAAAATGGTCAAGGTGTGAGCTCTGGTGCCAGATGGCTGGCCAGGTAGTATACGGGCTTGTCCACAATTCTTCCCTCCCTGTCTACCCTTGTCGTGCCTTCCCTGGTGGGAGGAGTTTATTGCCCCACTTCATTGCCTTTGGTCTTTGCTATGTGACTAGCTTCAGCCGATGGGATATGAGCAGGTATGACCCAAGCAGAGGCTTTAAATGGGTTTGTGTGCTTTGGCTGCCTCTGCTAGAAGAGCATGCCTTTGGTAGCCACAGTCCCAGAATGAGAGGTACGAGGCAGACCCAGAAGCAACCCACAGGTCACACCCAAGCCTAGCTGCGCCTGGACCCTGGGACCCAGAGCGAGAGATAAACCGCCTGAGATGTGGACATTGTTGTTACACCTTACTTGTAGAAGCCATGGAGTTGCCCTGCTCAGACACAGTTCAGGAGAGAACTAGATGTTCAGGTGCAAGAGTGCAGTTAGCAGACAGCCTCCAGCTGCAGCCTCTTCCAGATCCACAGCAGTGCTGTTTGATTTTTTCCCAGCTTTACTGAGATATAATTGACAGATAACATTGTGTAAGTTTAAGGTGTATAGCATGTTGATTTGATACATTTATAATCTGCAAAATGATTCCCGCCATAGTATTAGTTATCACCTCCATCCCATCACATAGTTATCATTTCTTTTTTGTGATGAGAATATTTGAGATCTACTCTCTTGGTAACATTCCAGTATATGATCCAGAATTACTCGTTATCATCACTCACCCCAGTGTTTGAGTGACTGGGCGTGGTGAGGGTCCTAGGGCCTGGCCATTTCTGCCCAACCCAAGCCTTCTTTAGCGGGCAGCCTTTGCTCCGGAGCTCCCCATTAGATTGGCTGAGACTTTGTCAGAGCTGCCTTGTGGTTTGAGGCTCTCCCTGTCCCATCCTGCTCCCCCTCCCCTTTACCTTTCACAGGGTTACCCCCACTCCCACCCCCAAATAAACCACTTGCCTTCCTAACCCTGTCTCATTATCTGCTTTCTTGAGTACTTGAACTGACACAGCCTTATTGCCACAAAACCTGACTGTGCAATTCACTAGCTGCCTGACTGTAACCGTACGATGACTCAGTTTCCTCATCTGTAAAGAGAAGATAACAGAAACACCCATCTCATAGTTTTTTTGTGGGTATTGAATAAGATAATCCATGTACAGTGCTGAGCACTCGATAAACGTTAACTGAGATTGCCAGAGGTAGTTGTAACTCTCAATAAATAAATGCTAGCTACATATGAATGATATAGGATAAAATATCAAGTCAACAGATATAAATCTAGGGCGGATCTTAAAAGACTGAAGTGTGAGAAGGGTGGGCAGATGAGTTGCAATTGTGGACAAGTATAAAGCAGAAAAAAATAACGAAAACTTTCAAGTGAGATGGTCGATATATTCTGAGCCATCATTTGTAACCAGAAAAAAGATTTCCAGACTTCTATATGATCTTTCACCTTCTAAATACTTTCATGCTTATTTTCCTCCAAGAAGGCCAGGAATGGCATCACCATCTCCATTTTACAGGTAAAGGGACTGAGGCACAGAGAGGCTAAAAGACTCACCCCACAGCACACAAGTAAGTGTTAGAGGCAGAAGTGAAACCATGTTTGTAGCTCTCCGTGCGCAGAGAATATCGGGCATCATGGAAAAGCACCAAAACAAAAAACTTAGGGGCTTCCCTGCAGCAAAGTCAAGTTGGTGCTACCTAGACCACTACAAAAGCTATTCTAGGGGACACTGGAGAAGTTCTCTAGATAGCACAGAAGAGAAGAGAATCAAGTGAGCATCAAAGTTTGTGAGGTTGGAGAGGAGAGACAGATCCAAGAGGGATTTCTAGCTGTCAGGACTTGGGGATAAGCCAGATCTCTGCTGTGATGGCAAGTCCTTCAATTTTCTCCCAGGTCAAAACATTTGATTTCAAATCCTTCTCCAAGGTATCAGTGAAGTGTCACTTATGGCCTCTAGTAACAGAGACCGGACACCAGTCGTTTAGACACTGGTGGGGGAAAAAAAAAAAGGAAATTTCTTTCTCTCTGTATAAAAAAAGCTCTTTGGGGGCAGTCCAGGGCTGATATGGTGGCTCCTGGGTCTTCAGGCACCCAGACTCCTAATCTTCACTCCACTTTCCTAATGTTGGCTTCCATCCTCAAGGTCACCTCATAGCCCAAAACAACTGCTGAAGCACTAGCCATCATGTCTGTGTTCCAGACAGGAAGCTGGAAGAAAGGCAGAAAGAGCAAAAAGGGTGTGTGCTAAATGTCTTAAGATTTCTGCTCATATTTCATTGGTTACAACTTTATCAAATGGACACTTTTAGCTGAAAAGGAGGCTGGGAAATGTAATCTTTTATCTATGGACATCACCACTCTGAATAAAATTAGAGTTCTGATACTAAGGCAGAGGAGAGAACAGAAATTGGGTAGGCAACCACCAGTCTCAGCATGCCCATAAACATAGATTTTATTAAGACATCTCTCTCCAAAGCCCTTCTCTTTATTACCCCGTATTATTCATAGCTCAATGGCCCAAATTAGATTTTTAAGGGAAATTAAGGTTCCCAGGTTAAATTGTGTTGGGGAGTAGTGTTAGGTACTATACCCACAACTTTAAAAATTTGGTTTCAGGGTTATGAACAACTCTGTCTAACTTGACCCAAAAAGGAATTTACTAGAACAATACTGAGTAACTCAAAGATTCTCCAGGAGGTTGGGAAACTAGAATCAATGCCCAAAAGCTTGTCACAGTACTGGTCTGGTGAAGAAGCCACTGCCGTTACTGTCCCCTTTACTGGATCCTAAGTGCTGGATCTCCCACTGCTGCCACCACTAACCCTGAGCAAGGAATTCTGCTGCTAATCTGTCACTCTGCAAGTTGGGCTTTGCTGCAACCACACTGCTACCAGAGGAGGTTCTCCCAACAACTTCTGCTTCTTTGTGTCCTTGGCTCCCCATTCAAAGTCCAGGGTGGTTGCTTCTGATTGGTGGAGCCCAGGTCACATGCCATGTTCTAGCTGCAAGAGAAGCTGGGAAAGCAAGTGTCTGGCATTTCCAGTTTTGTTGCAGCATTGGGGCTCGGTCTTCCAAAGAGTCTTGGAACTCATAAGTTGGGAAATTCTCAACCTGATTCTCAAATAGGAATCAGGTTCAGATGATGGACAGCCCACAGAATAATAAATGACTATCACAGGACTTTGTAGATGTTCTTTCACATAAACCGCACAACAACTCATTTTATGCATGATAAAACTGAAGCTCAGAGAAGTGAAGTAACTTGCCTAAGGCCATGCAACTAGTAAGGACAGAGCTGCCCGCCCCAGAGGGCCAATAAGTAAGGAATCAGGAAATCTGTGGGATCAGACCCTGATGGTGCCTCTTTCCTTCCCCGACTGGATGCAGCATTGCCATGGCTCCCTTGTGCCCACCTGCCTCCTGGGTCTCTGGTAAAGCCACCCTCTAGGACATAGGCCCATCGCCTCCTTTCAGTGATCCTCCTCCAGGCCCCCCGGCTTTCTTGCCATTTACAGTAGCTTAATATTAATGGCTTCTGCAGGCAGCTCTACTGACCACCAGGACCTGCCTGGATCTGAGCCTCCCCCCTGATTCTGAGAAATAGATGGAGGCCGAACTTCTGAGCACAGGGAGATGCCCTTGAGCCAGATCAGGATCCCATGGGAAAAGCTCTGGGCCTGATGAGAGGGCTGCTGGGACTCTAAGGATAACATAGAAGCAGCCATCAGAGAGACTTCTGGGCTCCAAGATCTCTGAGCTTTAAAAATTTACTCTGCCTTAGGGATAGCGCTAGCTGCTTTCAATTTTTTTTTTTTTTTTTTTTGCCGTACGCGGGCCTCTCACCGTTGTGGCTCCTCCCGTCGCGGAGCACAGGCTCCGGACACGCAGGCCCAGCGGCCATGGCTCATGGGCCCAGCCGCTCTGCGGCATGTGGGATCCTCCCAGACCGGGGCACGAACCTGTGTCCCCCGCATCGGTAGGCGGACTCCCAACCACTGCGCCACCAGGGAAGCCCTGCTTTCAATTTTTTTTTTTTTTTTTTTGGAGTAATCCCCAGTCCATCCTCTTCTCTCCCTCCCCACTGCCACCTTCAACTCCTAAATCAACCAATGCTGCCTCTGGCCTGGATCAAACAGTCCACCTCCCTCTTTGTTTCACAACCGCCGGCAGCTTCCCTTCACCCTGGGGATAACATCCAGTGTCCCACGAGGCCCTGCAGGCTTGGACCCCTGAAGACTGGGCTCCCCTTAAAAGCATGCCTGACCATCAGCTCTACCCTCTAGCCTCCCTTAACTTCTCGCTGTTCTTCAGAAGTGCCTCGCTGGTCCTTCTCCAGAACATGGACACCTGCTGTCTCCCCAACCCTGACACCTGCCCCAGCCCTCCACGTGGCTGGCCTCTCACCACTCAGGTCTCTGCCCAAATGTTGACTATCCAGAAACCCCTTCCTGTCCTGCATCTAAAAGAGGACCCTCCTGCTGTCAGTCTAAAACCCCTCACTCTGCTGTGTTTTTCCTTAGCACTTTGGATTCTTAAATTATCCTGTTTGTTTACTTACTTGCCTCTTTGTTAACTGTCTCTCAAACTAGAATCTAAATTCCATGAAAGCAGGAGGCTTTGCTTTCTTTTACCCCACAGTATTCCCATTAAGAGTATCTGGCATACAGTAGGTGCTCAGTAAATACTTGCTGAAGGTTCTTGCCTAAATTATCTTGCAACATTCCTGTGGGACAAAACAAAACAAACATCCTCTCAGGGCATCAGGGATGTGGTCCCTGTGTCACTGGCTCTGGATTCAAAGTGCAGGGTGGCTGCTTCTGATTGGTGGAGCCCAGGTCACATGACCATGTTCTAGCTGCAAGGAAGGCTGGGAAAGCACGTGTCTGGCCTCTCCAGTTTCATTGCAGAATTGGGGCTCTGAGACCCATCACTTGAGACTGCAGGGAGACTGGACACAGCCCAGAGGCATGCAGCAAGCTGGTAGTGGAGCAAGTCCTCTAAGCCTTGCTGTTCTCCATGGTTCCACACTGCCCATAGGTGAACACTGGGGAAGAGACAAGGGCGATACATGTGGGATGTTTTTCTTTTCCCTTGAGTGGCTAAGGAATGGTTCCTGCTGAGGGAGGGAGGAGACAGGGAGTTGTGGGCCCCTGAAACCTGGTGGGTGGCGTTCTGCTGGGATACGAGCCTGAGCTGCAGGTGGCACCTGGAACACCTACCTGGTGAAAAGGTTTACAAGACTGGCTTGAAGGTGGTGCCAAGAGTCTATTCCTTCCTTCCCACTCCCTGGGCCCCTCCAAGAAAAGTCCAAAGGGTATAGATTTTTCCTTGGAGAACTAGGAGAAGGAAACCAGCCCAGATGTTTGAGGGAAGGTGTTCTTCGTAGACTGAGGTTCTGGGGATTCACCAGCCTTGACCTCAGTAGCCCTTCTCGACCCTTTCTGGTGTCCCTTCCTTTCCTCTCTGCCATTCTCGGCAGGGCAGGATGGTAGCTCGAGCATTGCTGGGGCATCGCTTGCCTGCCTGTACCCAAGCTCCCTTCCTCTGTTTGAGGCTCTGGTTCCATCTTCAAGGAAACAAGAATGCGGTGGATTTGGACTCTGGTTGGCTCTTGGCAGCTGCATGTTCCTGGGGAGGTCGCCTAGCCTCTCTGAGGTTGCTTCTTTTCTTTTTTTTTTGCGGTACCCGAGCCTCTCACTGTTGTGGCCTCTCCCATTGAGGAGCACAGGCTCCGGACACGCAGGCTCAGCGGCCATGGCTCACGGGTCCAGCCGCTCCGCGGCATGTGGGATCTTCCCGGACCGGGGCACGAACAGGCGTCCCCTGCATCAGCAGGCAGACTCTCAACCACTGCGCCACCAGGGAAGCCCTGAGGTTGCTTCTTCATTTGAAAAATGATATACATCTTTCAGGATAGTTGGGAGGATTTGTTGAGACAGTGTGAAAAAGTTCAGAACTTAATAAATGTTCATTGTGTATAACTTAAATGTGAATCAAAATCACTCCTGTTTTTCTCGTAGCATCAGCTACTTACTGAACAGGGGAGATGGGCTATCTGGCCCAGTGTCTGATGAGAGGAGGATGAGAGAGCTGGAGCTCAGGGACTCTGCCAGGACAACTGTCCAGCACAACAAGACAAGGTGTACTCTCAAGGGGTAAGCCCAAAATACACAAGAGCATTAAAAAAGTGAAACACATTCGTGGGTGACAGATTCATAATGGGATTATTGATTCAAACACAGATCCTTTCTCTTCCTTGCATTTTCCACCCTCCTCCCTCCAAAAATTGTTGCTGACGGCTGGGAGGCGACTCAGGGAAGAAGCTAGCAAGAGACAATGACTTGGCTGCAACTGGTGCTAAAAATGAGCAGCATCACAGCAAAGGAAGGAGATGGCATCGTCCCTCATCCCTAATCTCCCTCCCTGAGCCTTAGTATCTTAGCTGTAACAAGGGGGAAAGAACTTGAGAAGTTGAGTGGATTCAATGCCATAAGGGGTCTGACACCCATTAATAATAGTAGTAAGAATCGTGATGTCTGGAGTCCCCAGGGCCAGACACCATGTTAAATGCTTTAAAAACAGCAGCTCCTTCAATCACTGGCCCGAACTCCATGAAGGCCGGGACTAGGTCTGTCTTGCTCCCTGGCATATTGTCAGTCCCAAGTATAGTATCCTCCTGCATGATGATGATAATAACCAACGCTCCCAGGAACCTTATTTTGTAAACTCACAGTATAGCCTTATTCACCATTTTCAGCACTGTACATTTCTAATCTTCATGACAGTTCTAAGTTCTACCATTATCCCCATTTTATGGATGAGGAAACTGAGGCACAGAAGGAAAAGAGAAGCTGGGTAACTTTCCCAAGGTCACCAAGCAAGTGATAGAGCTGGAGTCTGAACCTAGAAAATCTGTCTCTAGAGACCATGCCCTTGCCCCCCTGTGCTAACTCAGGGGGTCAGGGAATGCCCACAAGTCCAGTGTCAGGCTGTTTTATAGATAAAGCAATAGAAGCTAAGAGGGAAGTTAAATGATTGGCTCTAAGCCACAGAGCCATTAGGCGACAGACCCAGGATGTGGGTCCAAGGTGACCAAGCTAAATGCCTCTGAAAGGGTACAATTTACTCCCCCAGGCCAAGCCCTGGGGGCCAGCCTTTCCCTGTAGCCCCAGCCCTGCCCCCTGCGACTCCAAGTCCACAAATGTCCTCAGTTTTGGTCTGACCTCAGCTAGGCAGCTCAGAGACAGCCCTCCAACCAGGAGTCCTTCAGGAGTCCAATTCCAAGGCTGGGACTGGCTGCAGGCTGACGCTGGGCCCTCCCTTCATCTGTAGCCTCTGGCGAATGTGCCTCTCAGAGGGCCTGGGGCTGTCCCCATTCCCAGCCTCCTAGGGCAGGGTGGAGACTGTCTCGCTGGGAGTGGGAACTGGCAGCTTCACATACAGTGTTTGGTCAAGAGATTTTTCATCCTCCTCACCTGGCAAGGCAAGAGCTGAGTTTCCATCACTCACATGCTTGCTTTCCATCACTTGCTTCCTTGCCCATAGGCTGGCGTCTGGCTCATGGTGGATGTCCCATGATAAGTCAGGGATATGACAGCTGCTGTTAACAAAACTTCCCCATTCAACTTCCCAGGGTAGGCTGGCATGTAGAGGAGTCCGAGAGAGGGATGGAATCAAAAGAAAACAACTTTTGACACCAGACTCATTGGAGGTTGAGTCTGGCCTCTCTCTGCTGCTTACAAGCTAGGTAGCTTGGGACAAGTCACCTAACCTCCCTAGGAACTTAAGTTTCCATATTCATAAAATGGTGATAGAAATTCTTATCTGGAAGGCAAAGCCACTGCTCTGCACAGCTCTAGGGGGCATCATTCACACGGTTGTCTGTGTGAGTGGTGACACATGGAACCCAGCTCCATAAAATAAAGGCGAAAGATGCCCCGAGACTGCAGATCCCTGAGTCTGTACCTTGCAAGTAAGAATAGGTATGTGAACTTTCGAATGTGGAACCAAGATACTAACAGGGTCCTTGTGAAGACCTGATATTATGCTATGGAAAGGGGCTGGGGAGCGTGGATGCACGGTAGGCATGGCATTATTGTGGGATAAGGAGGCGGCCCTTGGAGTGAACAGTGCCCCAGACACCTGTCGCACTGAGGGATGTACCTGCCTAGTTCTGGATCTTGTGTGGACCAGCCCAGAGCAGATGAAGACCCACCTCACAACAGCCCTTGAGGCAAGGCCTCAGCTTCCATGTCCTATAGGGTTTCTTCTTACTTCTCAGTTTGGCCTCACGGCAACCACAGAGGGCACTAGATATCCTGGCAGTGGGCTGGGAGAGTTAGGGGGTTTCAATCTATTTGGGGGGTTGCAGTTGACTAGCTCAGAAATTCTGAATGGAATTTCTCCCCAGTCTTGCTTTCCAGTCTCTGCCTAAAACAACTCACCCTGTCTTTATTTCCCCTCAGAGGGTGCCTTCAAGTCAAGACAGCTTTATTAGAAACCTACCACTGTATGCTATGCTAGGCACAGTGGAGAGGAAGGTGCCAAGGTAGATAGACAGTCCTTAGTCCCACAAAGCTCACAGAAGAATTAGCTGAGGAGGTGGAGTGCAGGGACTCCGGGGTCCATGGTGCACGTACGTGTGTGTGTGTGTGTGTGTGTGTGTGTGTGTGTGTGTGTATAGAATCACCTTCACTTAACACTTGCACCCAAGGGAGCCATCCTCCCTGAAAGCAAGGAACCAGTAGCTCCACTGCCCACCTTTAGAATTTAAGCTTTTCTTGTTTCTCCAGGTGAGGGTCCTACCTGCCTAGAGCAGTTCCCTGCAGCCTCTCACCACTTTTCAACTGGCCCAGCTGGCTGCACTTTTGCAGCTTCCAACACAGGAGTTAGTCAAGGGATCCCCATCGAATGGGCACAGAAGCTCACCTTTTAATTGCCTCTCACACCCTCCCTTCTCCCTCCTCCTTCCCTCCACTTCAACAATGCCATCCGCTTCATTTGTCTGTTCAGTGAACTCTGAGGTATAGCAGACCCCCTGACTTGTCTATCTGATTTACTGGGAACCCCTAGAGCTAGTAAGGGCTCAATACATATTAGTTGAGTGAATGGTTAGAAGAGTAATGAAATCTTTCCATGGAAGTTGGCGACCCTTCATGTTTATTCTAGGAAGATGTTCAGGTGTCCACCGGTGTTCTCCAAAAGAAGTCACCACCACTCTTCTTTCCCTCCAGGAACCCCTACTCCTGACCCCTTTATTCATTCATTCATTCATTGGGTATTTATTGAGTAGCTCTTCTGAACTAGGCATTGCATCCTGTGCTGGGGAGACAAGCTTTGAGCTCTCCCACCCCATCTCCCTCTTCAAACCCCCTTCTTTCTCCCCGTTGCCACCACACACCCTGCCCAGGACACTTGCCCCTTCCTCATTCTGCCTTTTTCGGAGTGGTCCCATATTTGGGTTTCTTTGACCCCGCCAAACCTGTATAGGATTGAGGGAGGGAGGGAGGGAGGATGGGAGGGAGGCAGCAGGACTCCCAGTCTCTAGCACCTGCCCTCAGTCCATCCTTCCACCCCACCCCAGGGACTGTCCAAGCCAGCTCTGCCCAGAATCCCTAGCCGCTCAGCCTCCTGGAACGGCCCTGAACCTTGTTGTCTCGTCTCAGCCTCTGGGGGCCCTGCCCATGGGCGTCCTGCAGAGCCCACCCGGTGCCTGGCCCCCAGCGCCCTGGCCCCTCAGTGCTGCCCGCGGCGGGAGCTGCCAGCTTTTTGGAATTCCTAATCGCTCCTGGCCCCGGTGATTGGCTGCTCAGCTCTGACCCCACTTGGGCTGCCGCCTGGTTGGATAAAAAGGGAATCTCCTTGGGGCTCCAGAGCATTAGACATCGGAGGGGGCACCTGGGACCAACTTCGTGAAGCGGGGAGCCCGGCGGGGGGGTGGGGGGAGCAAAAGACCTGCGGCCTCAGCCCCTTCAAAGAGCCGAGAGATGACGGGGAAAGCCGGGGAAGCGCTGAGCAAGCCCAAAGCCGAGACAGTGGCCAAGAGTACCTCGGGGGGCGCCCCGGGCAGGTGCACCGGGTTTGGCATCCAGGAGATCCTGGGCTTGAACAAGGAGCCCCCCAGCTCCCACCCGCGGGCTCCCCTCGACGGTCTGGCCCCCGGGCACTTGCTGGCTGCGCGCTCCGTGCTCAGTCCCGCAGGAGTGGGCGGTATGGGGCTACTGGGGCCCGGGGGGCTCCCCGGTTTCTATGCACAGCCCACCTTCCTGGAAGTGCTGTCCGACCCGCAGAGCGTCCACTTGCAGCCGCTGGGCAGAGCGTCGGGGCCGCTGGACACCAGCCAGACGGCCAGCTCGGGTAGGTGAGGGCGAGGCTGTGTGGCTGCCTGACTGGGGTGACAGCCGGGAACCCCACGCCGTCGACTCTCGCTTGCACCGCAAGGCCTCCTCCGGGTGCACAAGTTCGTGCCAGGCCGAGAGGTCGCAGAGCGGGCCTGGAGCCGGCGCGCCCGGGGCGGGGGCTCGGAGGATGCTCCCGGCTGCGGCCGGGTTTTGGCCTCCGCGTTTCCGGCGGCCGAGCTGTGCTGCGGTCCCCGCGTCGGGCCCGGCTCTGCCGCGGCGCCTGATTGGGGCCCCACTGGAAACAAGGCTTAGGGTGTCGGAGCGCGTGGGGCAGTCGGGGGTCTCCTTCCATTGCTCCACTTCGGCCCCGGCCTCTCGGAGGACCCGCGCTCCTAGAGCCCGATTCCGTTCCGGGCTTTGGCGGCCCGGGAAGCGGGTGCCAGCTTCGGGCCCCAGCCCTGGTGTCCAAAGTTGTCTTTTCCTTCCTCCTTTCTTCCGTTCCAAGCCTCCCGCATTGGTCAGCTGGGTTTTAATTTTCTCCTCACGAGCTTAGACCACCCGGCCACGGCGGCGGCCCAAGGGGTCGCAACCCGAGATGCCACCTAAGCGGCACAATATCTCGGATCCCGGCGCCTCGCGGGCTCGGGACACCTGGACGACCCTGCCGCGCCCTCCGCGGGCAGTTTTCCCGGCCTCACGTCTCCGCCAGCTCGGCCCTCCGGCTCTGGTTCGCGCTCTGCGATTTCCCCGATTTTTCGCTCTCGTTTAATTAATTAATTTTTATTTGGAGGGGCAACGAAAAGTGGTGCGTCGCAGTCTCTCCAGTCCTGAGGGGGGGCGCATGGTGCGGGCACTGGAAAGGGGGTTGTGCCCGGGAGCCCCCAGCCCTTCCCGGAGTCCAGCTCTCCGCGCCCAGGCTCCGCTCCTGCGGGCCACCTTCCGAACCCCGGCGCCACGGCTGCTAGCGCAGGGCAGGGCGCCGAACCCGGGGCACCGCCGGGGGGCCCTGCGACCCGCGGAGGCTGTCGCGTCCCCCTGCTGTCCCTGCCCAGGCGTGTCTGGGCCTTTGCTTCTCAGAACGAAACAGAACGGAATGTGTTCACGACCTCGGGATTGCGGCGCCGGCGTGGGTAGAAACAGCCGCGGCTTAGGGATGGCGTAGACCTCACGGAGGGCTCTCGGGGGAGACGGAGCAGGCCCGGCTGCTCCCGGAGGCCGCCGGGGGTGGGGCCCCCGCGGGTTTCGGGAGCCTGACGCGCCCGGGTGCTGCGGAGCGCGTCCCCCATTCTGCCGCACGTGCCTCCGCCCGCTTTTCAGATTCTGAAGATGTTTCCTCCAGCGACCGAAAAATGTCCAAATCGGCTTTAAATCAGACCAAGAAACGGAAGAAGCGGCGACACAGGTAAGGCCCCTGCAGCGTTTTCTGTCACCTTCCTGCTCACCTATACCCTGCCGTCGTTCCCTGATCGGGGGTAGGGTCGCTCGGACCCTAATTTCACCGGCTCTAGATCTGAGGTCCGCTGCTGTGCCAGGACGGGGAGACCAGACATTGTTTGGGGACATCCGTCCAGGGCCCTGGCGTCCGGCCGTGCCGGGTGAGGACTTTGACCGTCCGCCGGGGAAGCGGCACCGTTTCAGGCTTTCTCCTGCTTCTCCAGGAGAAAGGAAAGCCCCCAACTAGGGCTAAACCCGAGCCAGACAGGAGCTGACGGCCCCCAGGTGCCAGCCCTGCATCGGCACATTCGGAGAGCCACGCACACCTCCGGGCGGGCAGATCGGCTCTCCCCTCCCGCCAGAGCCGGTTCCTCTGCCCTCTGCCCCGGCCCCTATTCCTCTCCCGCCGTCCCTGTCAGCGCCGCCAACCCCCTATCTTTCTGCGCCCACCGTTCGCAAAATCTCGAGCGTGATACCCGCATGGATGGCAAATTTTCCTTTGGCTTCTGCTCCTCTGTGATCCGTAAGCCTCAGTTTCCTTGTCTGTAAAATGCGGAGGGAGGAGTGTGTGCACTGAAGGACTCCGCAAGCCCTCGCTGGAGTGGAGTGGGCTGCCTTGGAGGATACAGACTAAAGAGCGAGGGTTTTTTTGTTTTTGATTTTCTTTAAATATTTTAAAAATAGACATTACTTGCACAAAGTTAAAATACAGTAGGTGCCGAAAGGTATATCCTGAAAAGTAATTCCCCACACCAGACCCGCATTCCCTTCCGCAGCCGCTACCAATTCCTTGTGCAAATGTATGAGGAGGTTTTCAACAAATAAAGGACTGAGAACCAAAAATCGACCTGACTTCCTGCGGATGCTGTTTGCCCCTGCGCTTACCCTAGCTTTGTTTTCCCAGATCTCTCTCCGCCCCAGTGCGGATGGAGCGCCCGCAGGGTTCCGGATCGCTGGGTGGACGTTTCCCCCTGGGGTGCTCTCCACCTCATCCTCTTCTCCCCAATTTGTTCTCAGCCTCTTTGCACACTTTCTCTGGGTGCTTTTCTGCGTTCCTCTCTTCCTTCACACCCGGAAATGACCCCCACGTTTTAAAACGGTTCTTCCTCACCTCTCAGGCCCCAACAGGTTCTGGCTTGAATGGGGGTGAACTTTGACTTGGTTTCTTGGTGACCTCGGTTTGTTCCCTTCAGGCGGCTGTTTGTTTTTGTTTTGTTTTGTCTTGTTTTATTGTAAATGGAAACGTTGTTTTTTTAGTCCTGATCCTGGGTCATTTTTTACATTCATCCGTCCAGCAAATATTCATTAAAACACCTCCGATGCATTCATATCATGCTGGTGGCAGGGTGGGGGTAATCCTGTCAGCCTCTGGAGCCTGGACAGGGACCTCCAGCAGGGACAGGGACCCGGAGGGCAGGTTGGAATCCGGCTGACCGGCTTCTGTGCTGCTGACCGAATAGAGGTGGGGGAGGGATTCCCACAGCCAGGAGAGCCCCGGACAAAGCACCCCCAGGAGCAGTGCTTCTGCATGGGGGCATCTCCTTGTGCAGCACTTGGAGCTGACTGACCCACGGCCGAAAGTCCATACTTAAGTTTTCTAACCCTCTATCCTCACCTGATACCCCCTCCACCAGGGAAAATTGGGGTGCTTTGGAGGGTTCCCAGGGAGACAGGACAACAGCCCTAGGTTTCGGGCTATTTCTGGTACACGAAGGGAACAGATTATTGGAGAGAGGAGAATGGCTGCTGCAATTTTTAATTAGTAAAAAATGTGTTTTCCTGAGCCTCTCTCATTTGGGGAGTTCAGGTAAGAGACCCTGGAATATGGTGATGAGAGGCAAGCATCTCTTGATCACCCAGAAACACAAGAGGCTTAGCAGGGGTTAGAGAGGGGAGTGGGAATGGAGCAGCAGCCTTTGGAGTCTCTCAGGTTTTGCTCTTCCCTTTTCCTGGAAGGCTCAACTCTGATAGACTGGTTACAATGGGAAACTGAAGGGTCTGGGGTTCTGCGTAAAGCCAGGAGCAGGGTTTGGGTCACGTTGTACGGGGCGCAGGGAGACTCCCTGGAGGGCACATCAGCATAGACACGTGGATTAGCTCTGAGGCAGGAACGAGGGGAAGTTTGGGGGATTTGAGGCATTGTTTCATTTTGTTTCTTTCTTAACTCCTTTCTTTTTTGTTTTCTTTGGTTTTTTTGTTTTGGGTTTTTTGTTTGTTTTTAATGAGAGCCGAGGCTGGCACTTGAAAGGTTCTGAATGACCTGCCATCCCCTTTCCTCTTTGGGTTTGGCCACGCCCCAATAGCTGTGTGCCTCAGTTTTCCTAGTTTTGAAAAAGACTTGCATGTTTTGATTGTTTATTTTGACTGTTCAGGGACCCTTCGGTAAGTGGCAGGAGAGGAATAGAAAGCAGCAGACCTTCAAAATTCTGAAGAATTAACTTTCTGTATACATAAGCATTCTGTTCTTCCCAAGAGGATAGGAGAAACACTTTAGAATCAAACCAGTCATTTTCTATAAAGAGCAGAATCTTTCTTTCTCACACATCCCCCTCCACCCCCCCGGCGGCATCCTCCAAGACGTTAAAGCCAACACCAGCACGAGGAGTATACGGGGCTGACATTTGTACTTTTTCCTTGTGTTGGGAGAGGCGAGGGCAGCAGCGAGGGATTTTAAACCACACACCCCCCTCCCATGCTGTTTCCAGGGTCCAAATCCCGGAGGCTCAAGCAGGGAAGGTACCATTGTTCAAGTGGAGTCTACGAACAAATCTGGACTATACTGCTCCCCAGCTTGTTGATGAGGGTGCAGGATAAAGGTCACCTAGAACCTGGTGAAATTCAGGTCTGAAAAAAGAATTTGTGTCTGTAAGTGGGTGTGTAGTGTATTTATTCAAGAAAGGGGGCTATGAACCCCCTAATATTGGAGGTAAAACATTGTATGTACTGGAGCATATCCATTTGCTAGGGTGAGAGGATGTGGCTTTTACTGGATTCTTAAAGCAGTTTATGACTCAAAATAGGTCAATGTGAACCGCTCTGTGGGCGCTGGGGGAGTGTGTGGGAAGGCACTCTCGGGATGACCTGAATGAAACTCCCCTGAATGGGGCTCCCGCTGGGTGAGTGGCTGAGCCTGTGTGTGGGATGGCGGGGAGGTGACCCTTCACTTCTGAGTCCAAGAAGGGACAGAGCACCCCCTTTCCCTTCTCCCTGCCCCCAAGACTGCGTGGGGCGGCTCTAAGGAGCCTTTAGGTCTGGGCAGGTGAGGAGAGCCGGGCGTGCTGAGGTAGGGTGAGGGGCTGCTAGAATCAGTTAGTTCTCTGCTGTACAGACGCTGGGGCTGGGGCGGCTGCTGCATTTGACCTTCTGGTGAATCTCTGAACTCTGAGTACGATTTAAAAGATCGACCCTCCTGTCTGTGGGAGGAGCCCAGGAAGCTGGGCCCGAGGAGGCTGAGGCACTTACTCACCTGGTGAGCCCTCCACGCTGTGCCTGGGAGAAGAGGGGCTTTCTGTAGTTTTCTAAAATTTGTGTCTTAACACCCTTTCCCCCCAAGCACTTCCAGGAAGATTCCCAGTATAAAATGTCACTGAGGGCTGAATAATACTCCCCACCACCAGAAGGGTAGTGTGGGCCCTCAGACTTGAATGAAGAAGAGTTTAGAGGATGGGGGGGCGGGGCAGGGAGCGAGGTTGCATCCGATTGTGCTGGCCAAGCCTGGGTTTGGGGTCTGTCCAGGAGCCATGGGGGAGGGCCATTCTGTCCTCTCTGGGACAGCTTTTTCCATTTGGGGGGTCCTGACTGACTTTTTTTGCTCCCCTCAGGACAATCTTTACCTCCTACCAGCTAGAGGAGCTGGAGAAGGCATTCAATGAGGCCCACTACCCAGACGTCTATGCCCGGGAGATGTTGGCCATGAAAACGGAGCTCCCGGAAGACAGGATACAGGTAACAGCTCTGAGTTCCTCTCTCACACTTTCCTTACCCTCAGGGACATCGACTGCCCCAGGCTCCCAGACACCCATCTCCCACCCCGCAGCAGAGTGTGTGCTTGCCTGTAATCACGTCCTCATGCACAGCAGTTCATTTAAGCAGGCAGGTGTTTGCTGAATACCTACCATGTGAGATGGGCACTGCTGGGGGAACAAGAGACTTAGCGGAGGAGGCGAGGCCTGCTGCTGCACTGTGGGCTTCCTGAGGAGTATGTGAGACAAACCATGTGCCTGGAGATGGCCCCAGGCCTCTCTGGGTGCCTGGGGGTGGGGGAGCATCTGTCTCCCTTCCTTCCACTGCTTTCCCTTGAGGAAGAGGTTGCCCCCTCCTTTCCTATCTACTCCCCACCACCTCCATCTACCTGAGCCTCCTGCCTCCTCACAACCCAACAGCTGGCCCTGCCCAGGGCTGCTGCTCCTTGACTTCTCCCAGATCTGGCCCATGATGTGCTCATTAAGCCCCTCCCCGTCACTGGAGAGTTTTGTGGCGGAACCAGCCCTGACCTGGACTGGGCTGTCCTCAGCTCTGCTGGGTGCCCAGCCTCCTTTCATCAGGGTCAGGATCCTCCCAAGTCCAGGACGCCCCTAGCTGGGCAGGAGTGGGCTGCTTAATCATTTCTTCGGGAGGAGATGAAATCTGATGATTCTCCAGACAGGGCCTCTAAGAGCAGGAAGAAGTGATGCGGTTGGAGGAACACTTCCAGAAGCTTTGGGGTTGCCTTAGTTGGATCAAGACCTTTAATCAAAGTTGCTCCTATCGGGACACCTGAGTGGCCCGGAGTAGTTGACGGCCCAGGCTGGAAAAGGGCAGAAAGGGTCCCGACTTCCTGAAACCCCGTCTGCTCCGAATCTCCTCCTCCTTTGTGTCTCCACGTGTGATGTGAGTTGGGGCGGGTAGGGGACAAGTCCAGAGGAACCGAATAAGGTGTGTAGGTTCCTTGCGCTCCCTCACTGGAGAACCAGAGAATGGGAAATGAGGCGTGAGCTCCTTTTCCAGAAGAGCCTGCCTCTCCACTGGAAGTCTATGGGGAATTTCAGCCAATGGCTTTAGACAGTGACACTAACAATAAGCTCAATTATTCATAAGCAGATTATCTGTTTGGCGTATTATCCATGGTGGCCTGGATCCATCATACCCCCCAGCTGAGTTCCAGTGGGAACAGGCTGGGTGTTGCTTCTGGATCTTGTGTGTGCGTGTGCGTGTGCGTGTGTGTGTGTGTGTGTGTGGTCATGACGAGCAGCGGGGGTGGGGTGAGACTCCCCGATTTCCCCGTTGGTTGGTCCCACATTTGCGCTACTGACCAGTAGGAAAGAACAGCCTGTGCCTTGCGGTGGCTCGTCCTGAAATCCCTTTGGCTGTGGTGGTGGTGGTGGGTGGGAGTGTCTGAAAGATCTGGGGAAGCTCGCCCTTGCCCTCGGCTGTCACTGCATTGCTGCAGATGCCCAGCCCGCAGACTCTAGGCTTTTTAAAATCGCCTGGGGCGTTGTCTACAGGGTGGTGTCTGAAGCCACCAGAACCAGCATGGATGAGCCAAGAGTGTGGAGTACATTGATTCCCTGGATTGTGAGGACTGGCTGTGGAATTTGCGGTTATGGGAGAACCAAGGCAAGGATCTCTCCAGCTCTTGCAGCACCGCCTGGTTCTTTGGCTAAATGATGCCCCCAGAAGGTGTTTGTGAGTTGTCAAATAGCCGTGCCCCCAAGCGTTTTACCAAGTGGCCTGGGAAAGGTCTTAACATCTATCGGTGGCAGTCACAGCTCTATCCCACAGAGCAGTTCTCATGTGCCCAGTGCTCTAACTATGGGACATGCACAGGAGAGGCAGGGTGGTGCAGTGGTTAGGGACACCAACTCTGGAGCCAGACTGTCCTGGCCTCACCAGTTACCAGCTGAGTGACTGTGGACAAGTTACCTCACCAGCCCGAGCTTCCCATTGCTCATCTGTAAAATGGGGATGACAGTGGCAGCTGCAGGTGTCATGAGCCATGTGTGTGGCGTGTTCCAGTGGGTCCGGCATGGGCCCAGCTCACTTGGTTTGAGCTCTGATCTCATTAAATCCTGGCGACAGCCTGTGGGGGAGAGAACATTAGCCTCCTTTTATAACTGAGGAAAGTGAGGCCAGACAACTAGTAAGTGGGGGGACACAGGGACCCACCTAAGGTCTCTTTAGTCTGCACCTAAAGCCCACTCATTCACCACCTGCCTCTTGGGTTTGAAGCCTTTGCTTTGACTTGAAGCTGGAGGAACAGAGATGATTTGATGTCAGGTGGGAGGCCTGTATCAAATCTTCTTTATTAAAAACCCCCCAATATTTATTGAGTACCAGATACTGTTCTAAAAACCCCCAAAACTCACTCATAACAAAATTATTCTTTGAATGAGCGAATTCAGGTACATGAGTTCAAAAGGATGAAACGTGAGTCACCCTTGCCACTGTCCACCGGCAGTCCCTCCAGGGGTTACCAGTTTCCTTTGGTTCCTTCCAGAGATAGTTTATGTATATTCTTTTTTTAAAAAAAAAAATTTATTGGAGTATAATTGCTTCACAATGTTGTGTTAGTTTCTGTATTCTATTCCCAAAGGATCCTCAGAACGCCCGATGGACTAGGTACTATTACTATTCCCACTTTACAGGTGGGGAACCTGAGGCCCAGAGTTCAGACCTGAGTCCCTTTAGACTCCAGAACACTTACTTCACTACACTGCCACCCTTCCTCCTCATTTCCTCTCAGCATGTTGATTTAGTGGAACCAGTGCGTCTAAGGATGGACCCTACCACTCAGAGCCAGTCCCCTCCCCTCCCCCAGCTTTCAGGCCTTTGTCTATGTGTTGAGGCTTAAGGGGAAGGGCAGTTATTAGAGGCTCCAAGTCTGAAGTTAGACATTCTCAGGTGGAATGGAAAGGTTATTGGACTGGATATCCAGTCAGGGACCCAGATCTTAGTCCTGGCTCTGACACCCACCAGGCATGGCAGAGGCCAAGCCATCTGTAAAGGAAAGGGGGAATCCCTCCCAGAGAGCAGCCTCCTCAGGATCACCTCTCTCACTGGGCCCCTGGGCTGCCATGGAGGAGTGGGACAGCCCCAGGTGGACAGCTGGGACACACACTTCTGCTGGGCCAACCCAAGTAAGCCCCTGGATGTGTCTGAGACCTACTGTCCAATGTCTAACGAGAACACAGTGTAGATGTGAAAAGTCAGACACACCTACTTCTAATCTTTGTTTCACTGCCAGCAAATCAAACTCTGAGCCTCAGATTACTCATTTGTGAACGAATAATAACAAAAAGTATCTAAAATAATTTAACAAAAGTATTGTTATTGGCATTATTAGTGCATAGCATTGTCCCAGATATTAAGTGCTTTCCATGCCCTTTTTCATTACATCCTCACAAAAGCTAGATGAGTTAGATGCTATTCTTATCCCCATTTTCTGGATGAGGAAACTGAAGGGCTGAGAGGTGAAGTAAGTGGTGGACTGGGATTCAAACCCGGTACTCAAGTACTATCTCAGGAGAGCAAATGAGGGAAACTGGAGCACCCATCTACAGAAACTGGAATAATTAATGCAAATTGCAGTGATGAGGGACCAGCCCCCTCAGTAGAGGCGATTCCCTCTGCCTTTGTGCTTTGAGGGCAAGCACTTCCTCCCTCTGTATCTCTCTGGGTTGGAGTGTGAAGGGATAAGGTGCATTGCTGGGGGAAGAAGAGATTTCCAGTCTTCATATCAGACTCAGACATGAAGTCCTTTCTGTGTCTCTGAGAAATGCTAGGATATGGCATTCTGGAAGCCCCTGCCGATGTCAGCCCTGGGGAAGAGGAAATGGATTTCCAGATTGACTTTATTTCCTCTGTGTGGTCACTCATTCTCAGAGTTGTAAGACAGGAGAATATTAAGCTATTCACTTATGTTTACTGTATTTTTTTCTGACAAGAGTTGTATTTATTTAAAATGCCTCCATTGCAGAGATATGGAGGCACAAAGTGGACAGAGACATCTCACCTCCACTCTTAGCAGCCTGGTGTGTTTGGAAGGATGATATTTGGATTCTCTGACTAGCACTGTTCCATTCTGCCTCTTTTAAAGTGGTCCCCTCCCAAGGGTAGGGAACAAAGTTTTAGGGGATTATATTCCAGAAGTAAGAAGATAGCTGCCTGGATGGGAAAGGGTTTCCGTGTGTCTCAGCCCGGGACGTTTATGAGATCACAGGGCAGCTTTTTAAAATTACCCGTGCCAGCCCCCTAGCAATGCTAGGTTTGGTTTGATGTGGAGGAGCCTGTACGTTTTTAAAGCTCTCCAGGTGATTGTGTGTAGCCAGTGTAAAAATGCTGGGTCAAGGGCTTCCCTGGTGGCGCAGTGGTTGAGAGTCTGCCTGCTGATGCAGGGGACAGGGGTTCGTGCCCCGGTCCGGGAAGATCCCACATGCCGCGGAGCGGCTGGGCCCGTGAGCCATGGCTGCTGAGCCTGCGCGTCCGGAGCCTGTGCTCCGCAACGGGAGAGGCCACAACAGTGAGAGGCCTGCGTACCGCAAAAAAAAAAAAAAAAAAAAAAAGCTGGGTCAGAGGCTCAGGAAAAGAGTTTCAGTGTTTCAAGTGGGTTAATATGAGTGGAAGAAAGTGGAGTACTGGGTAACCTGGTGGGATGACCTGTCCAGAGGTTCAGGGAAGGATGCTGCATGAGGCTGCCAGGAAACATGGGCAGAGCTGCCCCCTAGTGGACATCAGAGGCTACAGCAAGGCCAGGCTTTTCTGGGCCTGAAACTGGGACTGGAAAGGGTGTGCTGCAATATGCTGTCAGAAGTGCTGAGTGGATGTGGAGTGTGAGGTCGTTAAATCACGCCAGCAATGAGCCCATATTAATCAGCTTCCAGTCAGAGGAGAGAAGAGAATCTAAGTGACTATGATGGCAAGTGCCACATGGCCAAAAAAGCCGGGCCCGATAGCCTGGGGCAAGACTGGAGGGCAGGGCCTGGGGTAGCCAAGGGGCCAGAGGTGCAGAGCATCTATCATGCAGGATGTCTCCTTTAGTGGGGCTATCCTGGAGGGACTGCAGAGGGAAGGAGGCCTGGGCACATAGTCCTGTGGGGATACAAGGCTGGGAACTCGTGAATGCAAGAGAAGCCCTGGTTACCCACAAAGGGAGAGAGACAGCTGACAGTGTTGCCTGCCGGCTCGATGGGTGCCCTGTGGCCGAAGAGCATCCATTTGGCGAGAAGCCCTTTCCTGGGTCCAGTCCATCCTTGGAGGCACAAGCTCTTGGGACCCTCTCTGCCAGGTGTCGACAGCCAGAGGCCTCCTACCTGGGCTCTCTGAGTGCTACTGGGCACCACCTGTGAGGGGAAGCGCACCAGGAAACCCAGGCTCTTTCCCGAGCTAGAAGATCTTCCCCCTCTCCTTTCCCTGGGACTACCAAGTTGGTGACCCTTGATGTCCCTTGTAGGCCGCTTCTCAGGCACTTGGAGGCCCTGAAGTGGAAGGCAGGGCTCTGGTCCTTGCTGGGGCCTGGACGCAGGCTCTCCTGAAGAGTTGCGGACCCGACTTCCTTGAGAGTGGAGCAGTGTCTTCCAGAAAGTACGCAGTCAGGAAAGTAGAGAGATTGGAGGAGTATTGTGGGCTTGCCAGAACCAAGAGACCACGCAGGAAAGGGGGCCTAAATGCTGAAAAGACATGTCAAAGGTGGGAGATGGGAGGACCCGGCTTTATGGGAAAAGTGTCACTGAGCATATTTGCTTGAAAGCAAATCCTCATCTCGTAGCACATTTGTCCCCAGACTTCGCCCAGCATCAAGCCAACGTTTTTCCGTTCTTACAACATGCCAGGCATTTCCCATGCACTATTCTGTTGAATTTTTAACAACAAACCTGCAAGGAAGTGGTACCATAGGGCAGAGGAAGAATCGGAAGCTCAGAAAGGTTAAGAAATGCACCCAAAGTCACAAAGGCAGTTGGAGATAGAGCAGGGGTCTCCAACCTAGGTCTTCTAGCTCCTGAGCATAGCCAGCTGCATGGGTGGTCTCTTGCATTTGAGCCTCAAGGGTCTGGGAAACATTAGAAACGCGGGAGAGTTGCAGGGGCATCTGTTTGGCCCCTAGAGGGGAAACTCGAGGCTATCTGCATTAAAATCTTACAGCCTGAAGGTTAGCTCTGTACCCCCATCACACCTCCTGGAGTTGATACTGTTGTTATTATTATTATTTGTCAGTCCAGCCTTGCTGCAGAGCACGTGGAGAGGGCCAGGAGGGCAGGTAATGCCCCTGATTAACCTGACCCCTGCACAGACTCCCACTGACTTTCTGTGCCTCCACTGAAATAATAATAAGTAGCTTTTATTGAGCACCTTCTGTGTGACAAACACTGATTTTAGGCACTTTCATTAATCCCTGAAAAAGTAGGTATTCTTTTTTTTTTTTTTTTTTTGATATTCTTCTTTTATGCTTGAAGGGACAGAGACTGAGAGAGAGCAAATAAATTGCCCAGGATCACACAGAAATTTTTGCCACAGTTGGGAATTCCAGTTCAGGACTGGCTGCTTTCAGTGCTTCTTGCAAATGTTTAAGTTCTGCACACATGCTGGTTGCTTCCAGGAAGGGAAGAGAAAGGCAAACATGAAGAGTGGTTAGGGTTAATTCTAATTCCTTGTCCTCTTGCCTCCAAGGCACCAATGCCACAGCTTCCCTGCCAGCTGTCCTACAAAGAAATTGTTTTGGCTGTCCAGGTTTCCTCCATAAACTGGAGCAGCATCTGGTCTTCAAAGAGCCAGGCATTCCAGGCGCCCATAACCAAGGGTCTGGATGACTCCTGGTTTGAGCGACCAGCTGGCACCAACTCCCCTTGGAGCATCTGTGGGCAAAGTCTGATCTGCAGACCAGTTATTCATTTGTCCAAATTAGGAGACTGAGGAAAATGGTTCTGTTTACAGGCCCCGGAGATGATCTGAATCCCAAGTCTGCACCCTCTTCTTCAGTGTTCCAAGAAAGATGCTGTTTCCATCTGAGAGCCCTGCCCCCCCTCAAGCTCATGGAATCCTGGGGAAGCCAGGGCAATGCACCTTTCCAGGCACCCACACTTGGGGGAGTGGAGGGAGTGGGAGTGGTAGCGAGCATCTCTGCTTTTGTTTACTCCACAATCGCTTCTCCAGAATACCTGATGCTATTTATTCTTATTTATTTATTTTTTTGCTGTGCCATGCAGTATGTGGGATCTTAGTTCCCCTCAGGGCTCGAACCCTCGCCCTCTGCATTGGGAGCTTGGAGTCTTAACCACTGGACCACCAGGGAAGTCCCCAGAATACCTGACTCTAAACCGTACTGAAAACAGACACTTCTTTCATCAGTTTGTCAACAGAACTCATTCTTGGCAAAAACCAGATCTGACCTCGTGCTCTTTATTTGTCCCTTATGAATATGTGTATGTTTTGCTGCAGAAATCAAAGCTGGTTTGACTATGGGGTACCACTGCTGCTGCTGCAGGATGTTACATAACATGTAATATATGCATCACATATTTTTTCTAAAATCCAAAACATTCTGGAGTCTGGTCTCAATGGGTTCCAGTTAAGGGCTTGTGGTCCTGTTGTTTTGTAATGCACCGTATTCAAGCAGGAAGGTCATCTCCTGCCCAGGAGGCAGATGGCTTACTTAGATTCATAAAGATAGCCTTCCCAACCCTCTGTGGTCAGACTTGGAATTCCACCTTAGAATTCCATCGCCAAGGGGTTCATTCTTTGCTGTCTTCTCTGTGAGGTGGTTGAAACCAGAAGTCACTTACACCTTTCTGTGGCTTAGTCCTTTTAGATTTTTCCTAGGTGCAAAAAAGCTTGAGACGAGTACTTGTAGAGGACGACCAAGTGCTAACGGGAAGGAAGATAGAGCAGGACAGAGGTCTCAGACAAACTTCAGGCTTTGGGTAGGGCAGAGGGCCTGCGGGACAGACAGGGCCGCAGGGTAGAGATCTAAACACACCGCAGAGCCAGGCCAGGCCGATGGCCGAGTTAGCCCGAACTCGCATGGTGCACCTATTTCCGCTCTTTAGTGCACGGAGCGCAGCCATCTAGTAGCCTTCACATTACATAAACCCGTTCCTTGGCCCGGTTCGCTGAGTGCGGTCTGGGTCTAGACCAGAGGGAGGGCTTGCATTAGCTCCGCAGCTTCCCAGCAGGGACGGCAGGTGCTAAACCCGGTGGTGGCAACGGTGCGGCTCACCGGAGGCGGCGCCGCCCAGGGAGGGACGAAAGATCGTTTTCTAACAGCGCGGGCGCGGGTCAGTGTGAGGATTGAGAGGCCCGGGGTGTCTGAGGCCGCATCTCTCCCATTTTTAGAGTTTCCTAGTTATTTACAAATGAAGAAATGCCAAAACAGGTTACACACATTTGGGTCAACTTAAAGGTGTGCGAGGACCGTGCGGTCTGGAAGCAGCCCCGCAGAAGTCTGTGACCGCGGGGCTCTGGGCGCCTTGTGGGTGCGGCCGGGGCGCTCCCTGCTGGATGTGGCCGGCCGCGCTCCGCTGCAGACTCGGAGCTGTCGGGAGCTGCCAGGGAGCTCACTCCGCCACCTAGCGGCGGCGGTGGGAACCGCAGGGGCGCGCGGACTCCGAGCCCCCGCCGAGGCCTCCCCGCGGCCGAGGCAGCAAAGGGTTAAGCTGTCAGCGGCGCGATGTTAAACAGGTGTCAAAGGCTCCCCATATATCTGCAGATTGAAATCAAATTCTTTGCCGTATAAAAAGATAAATTACCCAGGCGCTGCCGCGCGTCCCACTCATCACGCCACCGCCAGACGGCAAGCAATTTTTTTTTTTTAATGTGCTAACGACCTAATCAAGCAATCAAGTCGGAGAAGATTGCAGAGTGACCGGGGCAGCCATCTGCCGGCAAGTCCCGCATTCATTTCCCGCGCCCCCGCGTGGGGAGCGGGCCGGGGAGGGAGCTGCCGTGGGGGAAGAGGGGAAAAAATCCTAAACAAATTAACACCCAATTTTTCCTGTCTAATTAGTTAAATGAGAAGCGTTTGGGGTCCCCCGGGGAGGGGGGGCGGCTTGCGGCGCGGCTCGCTCTGCCTCCCCAGCATTAATTAGTGCGGGTCAATGCGGCGGCTCCCGAGAGAGCAGCCGCTTTAATTTCCCGTGATATTTCAGTGCTTGAGGCCCATCGATTCAAACAGAAATTAACTTATTTTTCAATCAGCCCAGGGCTGCCCCTGGGGGTGACTCTTCTTTTGCCGCCTCCTGAATAGAGCTGGAGCAATTTTTCATCAAAAGCTGAAACCTCCGCCGCCGGGGGCGGGGGAGGGGGCCCGGAGGGAAGGGCGGGGACCTGGCCGAGGTGAGGGAATGGAAATCGCCCAGGAAACTAATAGATTCTCCCCGAACCCGCCTCTGCCCTCCCCCCATCCCCCCACATCACGGGGCGCTTGGGTGGCTCGCCGCCGCCGGGGTCAGGGCCTGGAGAGGCTGTGAGGGGACCAGAGGGGGCTGGCGGGCCTGGGGTCCTTCCAGAGACCCCCGGTCTGCCGCGGGCCTCTCACCTGCTTGAGGGACAGTGCAGCTGTCCCTGGCTCTGCCTCCTGTCAGCTGCAGGAAGCCTCAGGAAAAATGCTTGGGGGGACCAAGAAATTCCCCCCTCCTCCATGCATGAAAGGGACCCAAGGATCTCCTCCCAAAACCAGGCTGGAGTGTTGCAGATACCCCCAGCCCACCCCATGCTCTTTCAGACCCTGCACCAGTCAGCTTTGGGGCCAGAGAAGCATCCCCTAGAGTGTCCCCTACCGCACTCTCCTAGGTCCCTACCTTCACATGATCCTCACACCAGAAGCATTTTGTCTTCCTTCCCTGACTGAAGGATGGTTGCCCAGCTCCCCCAAATGTCATTCGGAGTTAGGTCCAAAATTGTGCACAGTGGGTGCATGGCAGGGCAGGACTTGGCCAGGACAGGGCAGAGAAGGGAGGCTGACTCAGGCCTCTTGGGAGTGTCCCCTGCCCTGCTTTGCAGCCGTTCCCAGGCTTCCTGACACCTGGATGAAAAGGCCTGTGCTGCCTGAGTCCACACTGACCTCGCCTGCTGGGACTGCTCTGGCCTCTGCAGTTCTGGTGGAGACAGAGCCCTGAACCAAAGGCACTGGAAAGGACTTTGTCCTGTACGAGCCAGAAAAGGGATTCTGTTTGTATGCTGGAGGTGTGAACACTTGCAAGAGAGCTATGAGGGTCGGGCTTCTCGGCTGCAAACTGAGGACCACATGGGGAACTGCCCATCTGCCAGACCCTGTCCAGGAGGTGTCCCTACTCCATCACCTTAAACTGCTTTGATTTAAAAAAAAAAAAAAAAAGACCATTTTGCCCATCATGTTCTCACAGGACTTGTGTCTCATTCTGGACACCCTGAGCCTGGAGGAACCCCAGGGGTACTTCGGGGTAGGTGAGCTTAAGTAAGGATGCCCTGCTGGAGAAAGCGAAGTCACAGGGGAATGGGGCCGTTGGCAATCAAAGAGGCGGGTCCCTTAACTCCAGGCAGACACAGCGGGGTAGGGGCCTGGCCTCTGCCTGGTGGAGGACGCCCCTGACCTGTTCGTCTGCACTTACAGGTCTGGTTCCAGAACCGAAGAGCCAAGTGGAGGAAGCGAGAGAAGTGCTGGGGCCGGAGCAGCGTCATGGCGGAGTACGGCCTCTACGGGGCCATGGTGCGCCACTCCATCCCCCTGCCGGAGTCCATCCTCAAGTCCGCCAAGGATGGCATCATGGACTCCTGCGCCCCGTGGCTGCTGGGTAAGAGCCTGCACTCTCCCTGGGGCCCTGCCCCCGTGGTGAGGGGAGCGGGCTCCCTGGAGGAGGGGACAGAGCCCTGGAGCAGGGACGCCTGGCCACAACGCCTGGCGGGAGAGAGGCCCTCCAGAGCCAGTCTCCCGGTCTCCCTTGGGGGGCTCAGAGGGCAGGCTGCGCCCGGGGCTTGGTGTCTGTCCCTCACACCCACCTACTGGGTGCCTAGGACTCTCATCCTGGACGGATCCCCCCTGTGAGTTCTTTTGTCCTGTGAGCAGGGGATGGCTATTGCCCCAGGGTGTGTATCCTCCTCTTCCCTTGGCTGGAGCTGGGGTTGTGGTGAATGAAACAGCCCCTCTTGGGGGTTGAGGGGACCTCTAGATCCCTTTGGCCACCATTCTGGCTTTGCCCAAAGGACTTCTTCCCCCTAAATCTCTCCACCTGCCATCCTCCCCCATCTGCCATCTGGACCTGTGTCTGACAGCAGCGCCAGCTTATCTTGGAGTTCTGAGATCTGGAATCCCAAAAGGGAGGGCTCGGGAGCAAGTGCTGTGCTCAGGAAGGGACAGACAGGACTCCCGGGGGCCAGGTGCCCAGGGACTTGGCTGGGAGAAGCCCTCTGCCGGCCCGGTGCCCCGCTGCTGCTCCGCAGCCTCATCCCCGGCCCCCCTCCCGCTGCCCCGGCCCCGACCCCGACCCCTGGGACTCGCGTGACTGCGGTGTATGAAGTAAGGCTTTCTGCTCGTCCTTAATTCTGGCCTCTCTCTATCTTTGCCGTTTTCAGTTCAAGATGGCTTTCCCAGGCGCTTTTCTAAACCCGAATACCAACAATTCTTTTTAGGGATGCACAAAAAGTCGCTGGAGGCGGCAGCCGAGTCGGGGAGGAAGCCCGAGGCGGAGCGTCAGGCCCTGCCCAAGCTCGACAAGATAGAGCCGGAGGAGCGGGGTCCCGACGCCCCGGCCGCCATGTCCCAGGAGGAACTGAGGGAGAACAGCATCGCCGCGCTCCGAGCCAGAGCGCAGGAGCACAGCACCAAAGTGCTGGGGACTGTGTCCGGGCCCGACAGCCTGGCCCGGAACGGCGAGGAGCCGGAGCGGGAGGAGGCCCCGGACGAAGACAGGCCAGCGGAGAAGCTGAGTCCGCCGCAGCTCGAGGACATGGCGTAGGCAAGGGCGCGCAGACACCGGAGCCCCAGGACTCTGCTCGGCTCTGCTCGGGGCCTGTGGTGCTGGGAGGTGTTCTCAGAGGCGGGGCCCAGGCCTGCTCTCTGCCACCCTCCCCCACCCCACAGGCCCTCTGTGACCCCCAGGGGACTTCAGGCACAACTCAGTCCTGGCTGAGGCTTTGGGCCACGCTGAGACATCCCTACCTAGTCCTGACCTGGCCAGCACCCTCCTCCTCCAACTAACAGACCTGCCTCAGAAGCCTTCTTGCCGCCCCAGACCACCCCCTCAAGCTGCTTTCAACTCAATCCTTTGGCGGCTCTCCGTGTCCGAATCCACCCCTTACTCTCTGTTCTCTTGCTCAATAGCGCCCTCCTTCCCAGCGCCACACCCCCTGTGGACTGTGCTCTGCCCAGACCCAAAGACCGCTGCTGCAAACACACTGGCCGCCACAGCGGCGACACGGATGGAGGACCTGCACTCCAGTGCCGGTGTCCCGAGCGCCCCAGCCCCCAGCGAAACTCTGCTCCCCTGCCTGCTCCTTCCTCAGTGTGGGTGATGTGCTGTCCTGAAGGCCCAGGCACAACCCCTGCCGGCCCCCGGCGCTGGGGCCCAGATTCCAGATTCAACTTGGAAAGTCTCAGCCTGGGCCCCTCGGCCAGCCTTCAAGTCCTGCCCTCCACAGTCAGACTCAGGAACCCACCCTCCACACCCAGCCGGTCCCACCGTTCCTCCCCACACAGGTGCCAGTGCCGCAGGGGGCAGTGTACAGTACCTGCAGTGAGGCCAGGGTCTGCCCTGCAGCCAGGGGGCACCTCTCACAGCTGCTGTGACTCACTGCACCTTTGGGAAGCCAAATCCTCCACCCAGGGCCCTTGGGTGTGTGTTTCTAGAGCATCCTGACCGCCCCCTCCACCCCCCAATATGCTGCCTGTGACCCTGACTTGCTGTGCAAGGCATCCTTCCCCTAAAGATTCTTGCAAATCACTGGTTCGCATGTGCCCTGCCTTGGAGCAGCCCAATCGAGCTGTAAAATGAACACATAGGAAACCACAGATCTTGACTCAACTTGATCCAGGCCATTCCTGGAGGGGGCCTGGGGCTAAAATAGCCGTCACAGTTGATCACAAGAAGAGTATGAGAAAAGGTTAGAAGGAGAGCAAGGGAGGAGCCAGTGTTAGACCCAAACTAAGCTACAGGCACACGTACCTTCCCGCTGGGTGTGAGCCGTGGTGCCTGTTCTCTAGAGTCAGACAGTGATGGGGTAGGAATAGGGGACGGGGCTTCTTCCTGTCTGCTGATGGGAGGACCTGTCCATACTGATGGCCTCTCTGCAGCTGCCCCTTCCACCCCCAGGCCAGGCACATGTCCCCCTCACCCCCATGGCATTTTCCTCTACTATCCCACCCACCCTTGCAGGGGATCCCTTGCAAGAGAAAGGCCTGAGTCAGTGAGCTGGGATTTTAATTCCATAGCAAAAGTTGATTTCTTCTTCATTCCGTCCATGGACCTTCCCCCCAGTTCTTCCTGTCTCTGTCTCCCATTGGTTTGAAGTGTTAGACTGTAGTCCCTGGTGTGTACATAATGTACATAGAATCAGAAGAAAGAAACTTGATATTGAAGTGTTTGAAATATGGAACTGTAATAACTTCTAGGTATTCGAAACCCATGATTTCTGTGCCATTTTCTGTAAAGATACAAGTAAGAATAAAATTGATGTAAAAACGGCGGAGGAGGGATCCAGGAGTCCTCTGTGGTGAGCATCATGTGTGTTTGTGTGTATGGGTAGCATAAAAAGTAAATCCATGAAGTCATGTTTAGGTCAAAATTACTAGATTCCTATTTTAAAATTATTCCAACTGGAGAGGCACAGTGGTCTGCCTTTCTCCACTAAGCTGATGTCACTATTTGTCACTGCAATATGGAACCCACTTCCATTACAGGCATAACTGAGATATCCCAGCCAGTGAGCCCCTAAGTTATTACCTGTGACTCCTTCCTGCTCCCCACACAACAAATTACATTGACCTTTCCCTCTGGTCCTTACTTATAAACAACCCTAGTTCCTTCGCATCTCAGGTGAAGCCCACAGCCCACCTTGGCCCCCGAGAGTACTGACGCCCTGCCTTTTGTGTACACATGTGCACTCGACTATCTCACCTACAACTCAAACACAGCAACAAATGGAAAAGGCAAAGTCATCTGGAACCGAAAGTCAGATAAACCTATGCTAAATCCCTGGGAAAGAGGAGAATAAACAAGAGAAACAGCATAAGGGAGACCCCCTGAGATCGCTTGAGGACAGCTGCGCCCCGCTGACTTGATGACGTGTTGGGTGGAATCACAGGATGAAAGAGCAGATGGAATGGACTTACACAGCTTATAGTTGAGCTTTTGGCTCAAGAAATCTCATAAGATTGTTTCCAATTGGCTCAGATATGGAACTCGTTGTCAGAAGAGGTTTTTCTGGCAGCCGGTCATGAAACGAGAATGACAGGGGGTCAGTGGTCCCTGTACCCCAGACTGGGCCCAGGTACAACTCTCCTGGACCCAGAGCCTGGGGGATACACGTGGGAGATCTCCGACTTCTATGTGCTGAAGGGAAAGGCCCAAGAGCCTGCCTTCAAGTTCTGCCCACACAGTGCTCCCCCAGGCCACCCCTGAGCATGTTGGGTCCCTGCAGGACTCACTGTCACCCCCGGCTCTAGGAATGCCTTGCGCTCACCCTGCTCACTCCCAACACTCCAGCAAATGAACAGCCTCTCATCTTTCATGTCCCTTCCTACCTGGAGCCTTCCTGACTCTCCAGGCAGAGTCTATATCCTCTGTTCTCTCATAGAGCACATGACACATTCCTCCATTTCTGCACTCTATGCATTGTGTTGTAACTTTTTATTTACAAGTTTATCTCCCCCACAAGACTGATTTCTTCAAGGGTGGCGATGGTATCTTATTCATCTTTTATCCCCAGGACCCATCAAAGGGTCACTCAAGCCACTGTTGAATGAATAAAGGAATGAATGTTCTTTCTCTAACTCATCCATTTATTTAACAATTTCAAACATTTATTGAGCATCTACTGTGTACCAGGTAGTGGGGCAAGGCACTGGGGACAGAGTGGTGAGCACAGCAGTCCTATTTGGGGAAGTAAGATACAAAATTGCAAGCGTCCTAAGGCCTCAGAGGCTCTAGATGAGGGACCGTGGAAGCATATCCACGGGACTTGGGTCAAGGTGTTTAACCTCTGAGCCTCTCCTGTGTTCTAAATTGAAATATTAACCCTGGGTCCTTCAGTCTCGTACTGTTGAGAGGAAGAAGCAAGGACAATGGCAAAGGTACCACATGAGCAGGAGAGAAAGGTGGCCACACCATGCGGCCTCCTCGAGCTGGGGGGGCGGCTGGGGGGAGAGGGGCTGGCAGCTGCCCCGCCCTCAGTTAGATCTTGGGGGACAAGTGGGACACTCAGAGGCTTGGGAGCTGCCAGAAATCCTCCTGGATGATCAACCCAGGGGATTTACCCCGGGAAGAGGCATGCAGCTCTCTGCAAAGGGACATACACATAGGCCTCCGGGCAATCAACGAGGGGAGAGGCTGTGATGCCACAAGGGAAAAACAGGACAGGGAAGGAAGGGCCTGAACAGCCGGGGCCCTAGGGTGCAGAACTAAGAGAAACCCTGCTAGGTGCTGACGGCACCCCAGGCGGGCCTTCTGCCGGAGGATCCTGTGGAGAATGAAAGGGAGATTTTATTCCAGGCTCCGCAGGCCCCACGGGCTGCCGATAGAGGGCTGCGTACACCAAGAATAGGCAGAGAGTGATAAAAGGACATGAGGGACTGATTTTTAAAATCAATTAATTAATTAATTGATTGATTTTTGGCTGCGTTGGGCTCCGTTGCTGTGCGCGGACTTTCTCTAGTTGTAGCGAGCAGGGGCTACTCTTCGCTGAGGTGCGCAGGCTTTTCATTGCGGTGGCTTCTCTTGTTGCGGAGCACGGGCTCTAGGAATGTGGGCTTCAGTAGTTGTGGCACGTGGGCTCAGTAGCTGTGGCTCACGGGCTCTAGAGTGCAGGCTCAGTAGTTGTGGCGCACGGGCTTAGTTGCTCCGCGGCACGTGCGATCTTCCCGGACCAGGGCTCAAACCCGTGTCCCCTGCATTGGCAAGCGGATTCTTAACCACTGCGCCCCCAGGGAAGTCCATCCAGAGCAGTTTTTACCTTCCCAGAAGTAAAAACAAATGATGAAAAGCCAATTCCAGGCTCAGCCAACAAAGCTTTGCAGTTGAGATGATGACACAAGAATTAAATAGATGGATACATTTAGGAACAGGAGAATATTAAGTGCTGAGCTGAATGGCAACAGATACAGGAGCGTGTTTGGAGGACAAGAGCGTCCTCTAACAAGAATGCCTCCCTGGGCTTCCCTGGTGGCGCAGTGGTTGAGAGTCCGCCTGCGATACAGGGGACACGGGTTCGTGCCCCGGTCCAGGAAGATCCCACATGCCGCGGAGCGGCTGGGCCCGTAAGCCACGGCCGCTGAGCCTGAGCGTCTGGAGCCTGTGCTCTGCAACGGGAGAGGTCGCAACAGTGAGAGGCCCGCGTACTGCAAAAAAAAAAAAAAAAAATGTTAAGAGTGCCTCCCTCTGCTCCTTCATATGTTTGTCTTCCGCAGTGCCTTCTGTTCAGATGTCAGTCCACCTGTGGTTTCCATGCAAGAGGAGCAAGAGCCCAGGAAGCGGGGGCAGGCAGCGCAAAAGGTGGGAACAGACTCAGGAGCCAGGCAGATTGCCCTCCTTCATCTGGGGACCACTCCTGTCTGAGCGCAAGGCTCCATCGCCCAGACATGACAGTTCCTGATGAGAAGAGTGCAACCTGAAAATAGGGAGAACATCAAAGTGGATCTGGAAGACCTGCTTTTAGGTGCAGACTCCGCTACTTTCTTAACTTCCTCAAGCAGTGGTACATTCATCGACACGACTGCAACCGTGACAGTTCCTCACAGGAATGCCGTGAAGAGCCAAGGAGATGGTGAGATGGTTTGCACTAAACTCTATTTCTTCTTGAGTCAGTTTTATTAAGTTTTTGCTGTTATTTAAAAAAATTTCCCACCTTCTGCTAACTTCTTGAGTTGAACACATCTCATTCATTTTTAAAAATTGAAGTAGAATTAATTTACAATGTTGTGTATCTCATTCATTTTTTTTTCTGCATTGGGTCTTTTTTGCCTGAATTTTCAAAAAATTTATTTATTTTTAATTTATTTTTATTTTTGGCTGCGTTGGGTCTTCATTGCTGTGCGCGGGCTTTCTCTAGTTGTGGCGAACGGGGGGTACTCTTGATTGTAGTGTGCGGGCTTCTCATTGCGGTGGCTTCTTTTGTTGTGGAGCACGGGCTCTAGGCATGCAGACTTCAGTAGTTGCGGCACGTGGGCTCAGTAGTTGCAGCTTGCGGGGTCTGGAGCGCAGGCTCAGTAGTTGTGGCACACAGGCTTAGTAGCTCCGCGGCATGTGGGATCTTCTGGACCAGGGCTCAAACCCGTGTCCCCTGCATTGGCAGGCAGATTCTTAACCACTGCGCCACCAGGGAAGTCCTGTTCAAATATTTTATATTGCTCCTCTTTTCTGTTTTACTTAGTGACAGTGAATGTTAAAAACCTTCCACTCTGGTTGTGGATTTGCCAGTTCTCCCTGAAATTCTACTTTCTGTTTTTGCATTTGCTGACTCATGGTATATTATCTGCCTGTGCATTTTGTAAGTTAATTTGACAAGCTTCTCTTTTTCTGTGAAAATACTTGGGTTCCTTAACTGTTCTTTCCATTCCTCACCATGGGCCTGGTCTTCTGTCCCTGCCTGGGCATTTAACATGCAACTTCCTAGTCTACAGTCACCTGCTGCCCCCACACCCTGTCCCTGTTGTGGCTCTCACACCTGGGATTTCTCCTTCTGGCTTCCTAGTTCAGTCATGCATTAAACTTGTCTTTGTTGTATTTTATTCATCTCTAGGTGCTCTTTTTAAAAAAATTTAATTAATTAATTAATTTGTTGGCTGCATTGGGCCTTCGTTTCTGCGTGTGGGCTTTCTCTAGTTGTGGTGAGCGGAGGGCTACTCTTCATTGCAGTGCACGGGCTTCTGATT
Source organism: Grampus griseus (assembly GCF_964374135.1). NCBI lineage: Eukaryota > Metazoa > Chordata > Mammalia > Artiodactyla > Delphinidae > Grampus > Grampus griseus. The sequence continues at coordinate 28,252,903 of NC_139018.1, read as the reverse complement.
GTGGTGGCTTCTCTTATTGTGGAGCACTAGCTCTAGGCATGCGGGCTTCAGTAGTTGTGGCACATGGGCTCAGTAGTTGTGGCTCGCAGGCTCTGGAGTGCAGGCTCAGCAGTTGTGGCACACGGGCTTAGTTGCTCCACGGCATGTGGGATCTTCCTGGACCAGGGCTCAAATCCATGTCCCCTGCATTGGCAGGCGGATTCTTAACCACTGCACCACCAAAGAATTCCCAATCTCTATGCGTTCTTAATCAGAATTGTTTCACAAGTCTAGTCCACCATTTTCCCAGAAGTTCTTTGTAAACTGTAAAGGGCTGTAAAATGTGAATACAATGATCACCTCTCAAGCCATTGGCTTTTGCGCATCCTTCCCCACTGTTAGTGGTCCCTGCCCCACCTGGTTCCCCATTGGGATACTTCCCCCAATCCTGGCATCGGGTTACCTGCTTGCACTTGTTTCACTTGGTTCTTGTCAACCCCCTCCAACCGCTGGCACCTTCCTCTCCATTTCTGTCCTCTTTATCCAGAAATGTCAAGCAAGCAGAGAAAGAGGGAATAATATGTGATATGTGCTTGGTTAGGCAGAGAACCATGGACACTTTAAATGGATTTTCTTCCAGTCTTTTGTTCTAGCTGGTTGCAGTTACGGCTAGAAGAATGAAGTTCTCCACAGGGAGTGCAGGCCATATATTTGGTAGTCAGGTAGCAGTGAGAAGGACTTACTCTTTTACTAGTTACTTCTTTTTTAACTGTTAATTTTGAATTGTTAATTGTGATTTTTAAATTTGAAAATGAAGAGTTGAGCTCATTGACTTATTCTCTCTCTCTCTCTCTCTCTCTTTCTCTCTCTCTCTCTCTCTATATATATATACACACATACATATATATGTAGTGCATTTTTTTCTAAATCATTTGAGACCAGCTTGAAGACATGATGACATATAACTCCTTAATACTTCAGTATTTATTTTTTTTAAATGAGGATACTCTCCCACGTAACCACTACACAACCAATCAAATCAAGAAATTGACACTGATTCAGTACTTCCATCTAATCCTGAGAGTTATGTTTTATTCAGTATCCTTACTGAGGACTACAGCCCAGGAGACAGATAGCTCTGAGGAACTGTTGCAAAGAGGTAAGGGAGGAGCCAGGATATATAGGAGTTTTTGCAGAACAAACAAACAAACAAACACGTAGTTGAACATCAAAAGATTACTGCTAATCACAAAAACAGACATCTCAAGTTAATGATTTTAGCCATTTTCTATGTATGGAAAGAGTCTGGGCTCATTGAAATTATTCCTTTGATATGCATCTTAACTCTCTAGGGCCAGTATCTTGTTTTTCTCCGTTCTGAATTCCCCTTAGGACGCATCATGGGGTGGAGGTGGAGGGGAGGCTGCAGTGGTGGATGGCTTGACGGTGGGCAACATTCTTTGTCCACAGAGTTTCCTCTTGGTCATAAATTCGACAAAGGTTTGGGAGGCATTTCATGACCAATTTGTCCCAATGACCTAGGCTCATTCCTAGATCAGGTGGGAATTCTGTTGATAGGCTACTTAATGTGCTAATTTTTCTTTTTTTATAAATTTATTTATTATTTATTTTTGGCTGTGTTGGGTCTTCGCTGCTGCACGCGGGCCCCCTCCAGTTGAGGGGAGCAGGGGCCACTCCCTGCTGCGGTGTGTGGGCCCCTCACCATGGTGGCCTCTCCTGCTATGGAGCACGGGCACCAGGCACTCAAGCTTCAGCAATTGTGGTATGTGGGCTCAGTAGCTGTGGTACTCAGGCTCAGTAGTTGTGGCACACGGGCCCAGCCACCCTGCGGCATGTGGGATCTTCTCGGACCAGGGCTCGAACCCGTGTCCCCTCAATTGGCAGGCGGATTCTTAACCATTGTGCCACCAGGGAAGTCCCTAATGTGCTAATTTTTGAATTAGTCCCTGTTGATAACCTAAAATTCTCTGGATCACCTGTCTTAGTAGTCTACTACGATCCAGGAAATGTTTTTCCCTTGCTCCTTTTTCCTGTATCTAGAGATCTAGCATTGCATTATTACAATTATTATATATAGAGTTATATATATGATCAACTGCCTCAAGACGTTTAGCCATCATTAATTTTGCCAGAGCCCTGGTTATACATTGGGTAATGTAAGAAAAAACAGTCTTATAAAATAGACAGGGGAATTCCCTGGTAGTCCAGTGGTTAGGACTCCATGTTTCCACTGCAGGGGGCACAGGTTCGATCCCTCATCAGGGAACCAAGATCCCGCAAGAAGCGCGGTGTGGCCAAAAAATAATAATAATAAAATAAATAAATAAATAAAATTAAATAGGATATAAGGATACAAGTAATTCAGCTAGTAACAGTAATCAAGTCATAGTACGGCAGAGAGAGGCACAAGGTATAAATAATTTGAAAACAACGAGAGAGAACACATTTAAACAATAATTAGCATAGCTAGTTGTAATCTGGTCTCAATAAGCTATTAAGTCCACATGGGAGCCAGCTGGAGAAGCCAAATCCTGGAGGGATCAGGTAGAAAGAAAAATGTTGCATCTTCGTTTACAAAGGTATACTTTATCAACTTGTTGTAGGTCATAGTGTAAGAGGAAAGGTTTTCTGGAAAATGAAGCTTAAAAGCCAGTATGTTTCAGAAAAAAATCATAAAATTATAAATCATATTTATCAGTTAATTCAACCCCATGTTCTTGTTGATCTGGATGAAGGCATAAAGTTTTCTGTCAGAGTTTTGTAATTTCTTACGCAGTTCAGTGGTATGACCTAAAAGTCATCAGAAACTTATATTTGTCAAAAAGTCCTTTTTATGAATCTTCTTAAAGATCTTCATTTTATAAAAGCATCAGAGTAAAGCAATGATTGGCTATAAACGACAAAAGACTTAAAATGGCATGGTTACAAAGCAATTAACAAGTAATTTGGATATTTCTGTGACATACAACACTTTTATATAATAACTAGAATTATGACTGATAACATTATACCAGGACATATTAGATTTTTAGGAATTCCATATAAATTTTGGAATATCTGTATTAATGGCATTTACTCATACAATATAACCTAAAAAGGTTAGGGCCACGTATTTGACAATGTTTCCCATGTAATTTAACTTACCAAATAAACCTAATTAGTTTAATATCTCTCTTCAGGATGTTTTGAGGGTCTTTTGAAGCATCCCATAGGTGGCTAGAGAGCAAAAGAACTTTATTTAGAATTTGACTTGGGGAAGTCCGTCAAAGATATCAAAAGTTTTTATTTATTTATTTATTTGGCCACACCATGCGGCATGCGGGAGCTTAGTTCCCCGACCAGGGTTCGAACGCATGCCCCCTGCAGTGGAAGTGCGTTCAGAGTCTTAAACACTGGACCACCAGGGAAGTCCCTCAAAAGGTTTTAAAACACTTAGTCAAATAGAATCCTTGGTCACTGTGAAACAATACTTGTTCATTCAACCAACGTGACAATAAAAGATTTTTAAGGAAAATACAGATCATTTAGAAGGCAAAGAAACTTACAATCTATTATCAAAAGTAGCTCAACATTTCAAGAAAACTTTGTTCTCTTTTTTTTAAACATTTTGTCTTTTTTTTTTTTAAGATTTATTTTATTTATTTATTTTTGCCTGCGTTGGGTCTTCATTGCTGCGCGCGGGCTTTCTCTAGTTGCGGCGAGTGGGGGTTCCTCTTTTCGTTGCAGTGCACGGGCTTCTCACTGCAGTGGCTTCTCTTGTTGCAGAGCACGGGCTCTGGGCACACGGCCTTCAGTAGTTGTGGCACCTGGGCTCAGTGGTTGTGGTTCATGGGCTCTAGAGCACAGGCTCAGCAGTTGTGCTGCACGGGCTTAGTTGCTCTGCAACATGTGGGATCTTCCCGGACCAGGGCTCAAACCCGTGTCCCCTGCACTGGCAGGTGGATTCTTAACCACTGCGCCACCAGGGAAGCCCAAAACTTTGTTCTCTTAATACAGAGAGAAAACCAAGCTCTCGTCCTGCACCAGCCCACTCTCAATAACAAAATTAATTTACCTAATTCAATTCAATTCCAATCCCAGCCTGACCATGCACAAAATTATTTCCTCAGGGTTCCCTTTCTACAAACCTTCTACAACTTTCTGTATCTATATTAGTTTAGCCCTTATTTTTCTTTCCCATTTAAAAATAAACAGCTTTGGGACAAAATCACTTTCTTTCCCCTTAACAAAATGCATTTCCATTCCTCATACCTTCTTTTGCTGAAAACACACATCCTACTTTCCTTGCATACTAAAATGTTTCCCTTATTATCCCAGTAGCTTTAGTTATATATATTACAATTTTAACCCTTAAAAATCTCAATCTCGGGCTTACCTGGTGGTGCAGTGGTTAAGAATCCACCTGCCAATGCAAGGGACACGGGTTCGAGCCCTGGTCCGGGAAGATCCCACATGCCATGGAGCAACTAAGCCCATGCGCCACAACTACTGAGCCTGCGCTCTAGAGCCTGCGTGCCACAATTACTGAAGCCCGTGCACCTAGAGCCCATGCTCCGCAACAAGAGAAGCCACCGCAATGAGAAGCCCGCGCACCACAACAAAGAGTAGCCCCCGCTCGCCTCAACTAGACAAAGCCTGTGCGAGCAGCGAAGACCCAACACAGCCAAAAATAAATAAAATAGGGCTTCCCTGGTGGCGCAGCGGTTGAGAGTCCACCTGCCGATGCAGGGGATGTGGGTTCGTGCCCTGGTCTGGGAAGATCCCACATGCCGCGGAGGTGCTAGGCCCGTGAGCCATGGCCGCTGAGCCTGCACGTCCGGAGCCTGTGCTCCGCAACGGGAGAGGCCACAACGGTGAGAGGCCCGCATACTGCAAAAAAAAAAAAAAAGAAAAAGAAACAACAGTGCAGAGGACTTCTCTGGTGGTCCAGTGGCTAAGACTCCACGCTCCCAATGCAGTGGTCCTGGGTTCAATCCCTGGTCAGGGAACTAGATCCCACATGCTGCAGCTAAGATCCCGCATGCCACACTAAAAAAAAAAAAAAATCCTGCATGCCACAAGGAAGATCCCACATGCTGCAACTAAGGTCCAGTGCAGCTAAATAAATAAATATTAAAAATAAATTAATTAATTAAATAAAAAAGAAACAATAGTGTAGAAATTAAAGCAGGATCCTGAGTCCTCCTCAAGGGATATATATAACAATATCTTTGAGTTCTTCTGCAGGAACTAAGGCCCCCACCCAGGTGGAGGATGGTAACTTCAGGCTGAGCACAAGATTCCTGGAACATTGCCCTGTTACCTCACTACAAACCAATCAGAAGAAAGTCACACACACCCTGCAGCACTCACCCCAAATTTTGCCTATAAAAATTTTTCCCTGATAATTCTAGTTATTACTTTAAAATGTATATCTCAGAAATAACTAAATCTCAAAAAAAAAAACAAAACTTTTCCCTGAAAGCCATCAAGTAGTTTTGGGTTTTGAGCACAAGCTACCTGTTCTCCTTGCTTGACCCTGCAATAAACCTTTCTCTGCTCCAAACTCCGTGATGTTTTCATGTGTTTGGTCTCATTCTGTGTTGGACACATTAACTTGCATTTGGCAACAAAGTCCACTCTGGATCCCTTTGCTGGTTGCCCAAACTGGCAACTGAAAAGAAAAAGCATGACTTAATAGTTGAGAGAAATGTTTTATTCGGAACTTTACTGAGGACTATAGACCAGGAGACAGCCTCTCAGATAGCTGTGGAACTCTTCAAAAGAAGTAAGGAAAGAGCCAGGATATAAAGGTGTTTTGCTTAAAAGAGAAAAGAAAAAAAAATGTAGTCAAACGTCAAGATTACTTCTAATCTCATAAAACAGACATCTCAGGTTAATGATTTTAGTGACTTTCTATGTATGGGAAGATGCAAGAGCCTGTGCTCATTGAAATTATTCCTTTGATATGCATCTTAACTATCGAGGGCCAGTATCTTATTTTGCTCCATCCTGAATTCTCTCAGGGTGCACTGGCGGGGTCAGCTGCAGTGGTGAATAGCTTGATGGTGGGTAATATTTGTTGTTTACTGAAATGGCAGACAACATTCTTTGTCCACGTGATCATTTCAATAATGTCCTTTATAAGTGGTGGATCCAGTCCAGAACCACACTTTTTTTTTGGCTGCATCGGCATGTGGGATCTTTTCATTGCCGTGCGTGGGCTCCAGAGCACGCAGGCTCAATAGTTGCAGCACGAGGGCTTAGTTGCCCTGTGGCATGTGGGATCTTAGTTCCCCAACCAGGGATCGAACTGTCCCTTGCATTGGAAGGCAGATTCTTAATGACTGGACCACCAGGGAAGTCCCCAGAACCACACATTGGATTTAGTTGCTAAATCTCTGCAGTGTCTTCAATTGGGAACAGCTCTCAGTCTTTCCTGGCCTTCCTTGACCTTGATATTTTTGAAGATTTCAGGATAGTTTCTTTACAGAATGTCCTTGAGTTTTTCTGGTATTTCCTCATGATTAGGTTGTATAACCTGAATTTAATCATAAGGAAATATCAGACATAGACTCACCAAAGCCCCATCCCAGCTCTGCTTGTGCCCCCGCCCCCTTCACCTGAGAGCGGGGGGGGGGGGGGGGGTCCCAGAACAGGAGGTGTGGTGGGCAACCTGCTTACGAGTCTGCCTTGAACCTTAGTTGTGCATGCTCAGCGGCACATGGGACATGGGCAGGCTTCTCCCCTGCCCTTCAGGTACCCAGTATCATTGGGAAGATGTGACCACATGCTGTGTACAGAGAGTAAGGCAGCACCTCAGCACACAAGCTACAGGCTGAGGTGCCATGAGTGCCCTGGGAGTGTTTCCTGAAAACTGGGTTCGCCTCTCGGTAGGTGTCAAATCAAAACGCACAACCAAGCCAAAGCACAGGAGAAGGAAGGGTTTATTACTTGCAGCAAGTAAGAACACCAGGGAATCCTTCCCAAAGCAGTGTCTCCTAAAACAGCAAAACTGGGGAAATTTCAAGCTAAGGGTACATGCATATTCATGAAAAGGCTTGGGTGGTCGACAGAGTCCGAGCTTTAGTTGAAGTCAGGAGGGTCAGAAAAGGTCAACATCATTCCTCAGGTTCCAGTTGATCTGGTGGTTGAGAACTTCAGGCTAATCTTTACTACTGAAATAGAACCGGGAGTCTTTACAACTGATATGTTATCTTTGCTATTGTTACTTTTCTTGCCTGATAACAGTCATTTGTTTCTGCATTAAAAAAAATATTTTTATTGAAGTATAGTTGATTTACAATGTTGTGTTAGTTTCAGGTGTACAGCAAAGTGATTCAGTTTAATATCTGTCCGTCTCTAACTATCATCTATTATCTATCTATCTATCTAATCTATCTATCTCTTCCTTTTCAGATTCCTTTCCATTGTAGGTTATTAAATGTCTCTGCATTCTTTTGTTTCCTTACGATTATTAATTACTGAGACCTGCTCAAGGGCAGGCATAGTGGTCAGGCTTAGATCACAAGATGGCTTAGGCCAAAAATGGCTTCTCTTATGTCAAGAAAGCCATGCCTGGTTCTTTCTCCAGGGACCCCCCTACCCTATCTGGTTACAGGAAGACTGGGGCAAGAGGACAGACTCCACGTGTTTTCTCATCCATTAGATATGTATGGAGCCCCTACTATGTGCCAACTCTGTGTAATGAACAGAGCAGACACAACCCCTCCCTGCCCTCGTGGAGTTAACATTCCGGTGGGCGGGGGCCAGGGAAGACAGACAGAGAAGTATGTCAGGCTTTCCTGAAGAAGGGGAGAGTTGGTCAATCATTTATTGAGAGCACCCTATGACCGAGGCTCTTTGCTAGCTCCCTGCTTGGTGACAGGGCCTGCTATTGCCAGGATGGCCAGAGCGGGGTTGGGGATGGGATGGGGCAGGTCTTTGGAAGGGCAGGGCCAGGTGTAGGAACCCAGATCCCTGCAAAGGTGCCGTAGGAGGCAGTGTGGAAGGAAAGGCCAGGGCTCTGACTCTGCTACCTGCCCTCCTACCTGAGTTCCATCCCCTCCATCTTAGGCACCTGGCTGGACAGTATTCAGAGGATTCCTGTCAGCCTCTAGACTTGCCCTGCATGAAGCAGCTGGTGGCCTTTGTGTATCATCTCAATCCGGCCAACTCGGACCTGGAGTGCTGTGCCCAACTTGTCCAGAGCCAGCTCCAGTGCCAGCTGTAACACCAAATCCACAGCTAGAGATGGCTCTGGCACCAGCTCCAGCTGTAGACGTATAGCCAGAGCCAACTCTAGAGCTAGAACAAGCTCCAATACCAGCTCTAGAGCTAGAGTCAGCTGCAATGTCAGCTCCAAAGCTAGAGCCTGCACCAGCTCCAGGACAAGCGTCGGACCTAGCACCCGTCCTAGTTCTAGCTCCAGAGCTAAAAACAGCTGTGGCACCTACTCCAACACCAGCTCTAGAGCTAGAGCCAGTGCCAGCTCCAGAGCAAGACGCATTACCAGCTCTAGCACCTGCCCCCAACTAGAGCCACATTGAGTGTCAGCTCCAGAGCTAGAGCATCTCCTGCATCAGAGCCAGAGCCAGAACCAGCTCTAGGACTAGAGCCAGCTCCAGAGCTATAGCCAGTACCAGAACTAGCTCTAGCACAAGGTCCAGAGACAGAGCCAATGATAGAGCCATTGGCATGTCCAGAGCCAGCGCCAGCTCCAGCCCCAGCTCTAATAGCAAAGCCAGAGCTAGGGCCAGCTATAGGGCCAGAGCTAGTTCAGAGGTACAGCCGATTCCTAGACCAGCTCTCACACCAGTTGTGGGGCCACATCCAGCTGTAGCTCCAGCTCCAGCACCAGTGCCAGTTACAGATGTAGAGCCAGTGCTAGCGGCCAGCTCTAACACCAGAGCCAAAGCTAGAACCAGCTCTAAGGTTCCCATTAGCTAACTGAGCATATTTAAGACAGTTGATTTACAGCCTTTGTCTAGAAAGGCCAACGTTTGGGCATCCTCAGGGATGGTTTCTGTCCATTTTTTCCCCTTTGAATGGACCACAATCCTGTTTCTTTGTATGATTTTTGTTGTTGTTGTTGAAAACTGAACATTTGAATATTATAATATGGTAACTCTGGAAATCAGTTTCTCTCCCTTCCCCAGAGTTTACTGTTTTTGATTATTGCAAACTGCAGTCATCTGTTTGATAACTTTCCCAAACTATTTTTGTAAAGACTGTCATCCTTGTCATGTGTGTTCATTTGAAGTCTCTGTTCAACTAGCATTTTCACAGAGATTTCCTTGAACACCAGGAGCTAAAAGGAAACAAACACCCCATCTCTTCCAGTCTTTACAGACTGGCTCTTTTCCGGCCACTCCTTTAGCACTTAGCCAGGCAGTTTAAAACTCTGCCTTAGCCTTTATTTCCCGCTTGAACCAAGCCCAGTGACCTGCCCGAGGTGAAAGCTTAGGGTCTTCTCAGGTCTTTTCCAAACATGCATCCTGTCCTAGCCATGCATGTGGTTTTCTAAATTCTGTAGTACACAGGGTCACTTTAGAATACCCCAATTTCCCAAAGAGACTCCCCAGTATTTCTTCCCAGGCTTTAGGTGGTCCTATTGTATGTCTTAAGCATAATCTTTGCTTCAGGTGGCTGCAGGATTTTGTTCACCTTACAAAGGTTGTTTGTTTTTGTTTTTTGGTGTTTGGGGGTTTTTTTGGCCATGCCACACAGCATGTGGGATCTTAGTTCCCTGACCAGGGACAGAATCCACGCCCCCTGCAGCGGAAGCACGGAATCTTAACAACTGGACTGCCAGTGAAGTCCCCCACCTTACAAAGTTTTTGAGCAATGCCTACTATTTTTCTGCCCTGAGTGAGTTCCAAGTCAGGCAAGACAGAGAAGAGCACCTGTCAGTCTTTCTAGCCCCTGATAGGTTAGAACAAACAGTAATTTGTGAATAAGGTCTGCTCTGCGTTCTCTGGAACCAGGGACTGGGGTCCCATACTGAGAACATGGGCTGCTTTCTTCAAGACTGCCACCAAGCTGGTGAAGAGATGAGGCAAGGCAAGTAAAAACACCACACAGCTTTCCTACCTACCATATGGAAGTTGTCTTGATGCAGTCTTCGCTATAAATCTATGACTGTTGTCCAGTTCAGACAAAGTTGGTTCTGCCAGTTTCTGCTTGTTTTTCAACGTTCCTTTTGAGGGACGGGTGTTTGGAACTGCCTGCTTCGCTATTTTGCTCTCTCCTGCTAGTGTCCTTTGATGCACAAAAGTTTTAATTTGATGAAGTCCGATGTATCCATTTTTCTTGTCGCTTGTGCTTTTGGCATCATATTTAAGAAACCATTGTCAAATTCAAGAAGTTCTGCCCTATGTTTTCTTCTAAGAGTGGTTTAGTTTAGCTATAAAATTTAGTTCTTTGATCCATTTTTAGTTAATTTTTGTATCTGGTGTGTGAGGTAAGGGTCCACTTGCATTCTTTTGCATACGGATTTCAAGTTTTCCAGCACTATTTGTTGAAGACACTATCCCCACTGAATGGTCCTGGCACCCTTGACAAAAATCATTTGACTTAGATATATGGGTTTATTTCTGGAATCTCAATTCTATTCCACAGAACTTTATGTTAGTCTATTTTTATGTTAGTACTACTACACTGTTTTGATTACTGACTTTGAAGTAAATTTTGAAATCTGGAAGTGTGAGTCCTTCACCTTTGTTCTTCTTTTTCAAGACTGTTTTGCCTATTTGTGATCCCTTGTAATTCCATACAAATTATAGGATCAGGTTTTCAATTTCTGCAAAAAAAAAAAAAGCCATTGGAATTTTGATAGGGGTTACATTTAATCTGTGAACCAGTATTTCGTTAGGAAATACTGCCATTTTATCAACATTAAGTCTTCCAGTGACTTCCCTGGTGGTCCAGTGGTAAAGAATCTGCTTTCCAATGCAGGGGACGTGGGTTCGATCTGTGGTCTGGGGAACTAAGACTAAGACCCCCACATGCCGTGGGGCAACTAAGCCCACACGCCACAACTACTGAGCTCACGCACCTCAATAAGAGAGCCCGTGTGCTGTAAACTACACAGCCCATGCGCTCTGGAGCCCAAGCACCACAACTGGAGAGAAAAAAAGAAAAAACCCTGCACACCACAACTAGAGAGAAACCTGCACACGGACATAGCCAAATAAATAAATAAAATATTAAAAAAATAAATACATAAATAAAGAAGTCTGCAAAATATCTAAAATAAAGTTTTCCAATCCATGAACATGGGATGTCTATTTATTTAGGTCTTTAATTTCTTTCAGCAATGTTTTGTATTTTCAGAGTATAAGTCTTGCACTGCCTGGGTGAATTTTATTCTTTCTGATGTTATTGTAAATATTGATAGAATTGTTTTCTTAATTCCTTTTTGCTTTGTCTATTGCTAGTATATAGAAATACAATTGATTTTTGCATGTATCCTGCACCTTTGTTGACTTTGTTATACTTTGTGTTTTTTGTCTTTTTTCTTTAGGATTTTCTAGATATATGATCATGTCTTCTGCAAATAGTTTTATTTCCTCCTTTCCAATTTTGATGCCTTTTCTTTTTCTTGACTAACTGCTCTGGCCAGAACCTCCAGTACAATGTTGAATAAAATTTGTAAAAGCAGTCATCCTTGTCTTGTTCCTGATCTTAGTGGGAAAGCTTTCAGTCTTTTACCGAGTATGATGTAGGATTTTTTATATGTCTTTTTAGAAAATTTCTTTTTAGAAAATTCCCTTTCCTTCTAGCCTGTTTATTGAGTGCTTTTATCATAAAAGGGGGTTGGATTTTATCAAATACTTTTTCTGCACCAATAGAGGTGATCATGTGGCTTCTCCCCTTCATTCTACTGTGGTGTTTTATGTTGATTTTCATATGAACTACCCTTGCATTCCTGGGCTAAATCTCACTTGATCATGATGTATAATGCTTTCAATATACTGCTGGATTTTGTCCACTAGTATTTTGTTGAGAATATTTACATTTATATTCATAAAGGGTATTTGTCTTCAGTTTTCTTGTGATGTCTTTATATGGCTTTGGTGCAGGGCAATGATGACCTAATAGAATGAGTTAGGAAGTGTTCCCTCTGCTTCTATTTTCTGGAATATTTTGAGAAGGATTGATATGAAACATTCTTTAAATGTTTGGTAGAATTCACTAGTGAAGCCACCTGGCCCTCAGATTATTGGGGAGGGAGGGAGGATTATTGGCTGGGAGGTTTTTGATTACTGATTCAATCACTGTTATAGAACCATTCAGATTTTGTTTCTCCTTGAGTCAGTCTTGGTAGTTTGTGCGCTTCCAGGAATGCATGGGAACAAGGCTCTCAGCTGGACCAGCTTGGCCCATCTCTGATGACAGAGGCCAATGGGCTCGAGGAGAGGGATGGGAGTGCAGCCTTGCAGGCCCAGTATTTTGGACTTTAATGCAGGGCACAGCTAATTTGCATTTTTAAGGTCCTTCAGGCTGCTTTGTGGAGGACGTGGGGGGTTGGGAGAAGCAGCAGGGAGACCAGGGACAAGGCTGCCACAGTTGTCTGGGTGGACTTGGTGGTGGCCTCGGGGGAGGGCAGAGGTGGGCTTCAGATATATTTTGGAAGCAGAACCCATGGGATGTAGTGATGGATTGGATATGGGGAAGGAGGTCCGGAGGGTCTCAGGTCTCTAGCCTGAGCTCAGGGTGGACAGTGGAAGTGTCATTCCCTGAGATGGGCAAGATGAATGCAGCAGGTGGGGGCGGTTCAGAGGCTGAGGAGTTCTGTTTTGAACTTGAGATTCCTAAGCAAGTCATTTCAGGTCCTGGAGCTCAGACTCTTCAAGTGGGGTAAAAAGGAAAGAAAAGGAAGCATCTTCCTTGCAGGGTTCTTAAGAGAATGTGGCAGGAGCTGGGCTTCCCTTAAGCATGCAAGCTCTGCACAAATCTCTCCGCCAGTTCAAGACTGAGACTTGCCTTTGTTTCCCCCTTCACTCCCTCGTGGGCTGGCAGTTCTGGGCCTGGGGTCAGGGTCTGATAGCATGTTAGGTAAGTCTCTGCCCTGTCTTTGGATTTTCCCAGGGAAACCTTCCCCAGAGGTATCTGACCCTCAGAACCCTTAACTACTTACAGATGGGCAAATCCACTGGCCAGTTGTCCAGCCTCACCCTGCCAGAGGCTTGAGGACAGTGTTCCCCAGCACATGTCCCCTGCCTGATGCCTGTCCACACTTTACCCTACTTCCTGGTAGGACAGTCTCTGCAGCTCCCCAGTCCAGGGCTCCCTTTCAGCTGGCTTGTTCTCCAGGCACCAGTTCTCCTGACAACTCCCTGTGCCTCCAGGGGTTCCTTCCTGGCCCAGGGTTTAGCCCAGGGCCACCCATCATTCTGACACCTAGACAGGATGTCAGAAGGAAATAGCACCAACAAGACAATGTTTCTGGAAAGGCAGTCATTACAGAGGGCAGCTGGCATTGCTCTTCTTTGGCTTCCTGGGAGACTGTCCTGGATGCAGAACACAGAGCACAGCTCCCTGTGGGCTGTGGCAGAACAGAGACTAGTTATTCTCCACCCCAGAATGACTGGGGTGGTACACAAGTTGATATGGTAGGTAAGCGGACACTTGATGGAGATAACAAAAGGTTGCTTTTCTGCCTTGTCCCATGGCTCCAGGACTCCTCAGAAGAGTGATGAGAGGGATATAAGGACAACATTTCTATGTATCATCCACGTGGGTCTGTGTAGATTCCTGGGTGGCAGAACAAGACTTAAGTTTGGGAAATTATTTGCCTCGCTCATTTTAAAACACTTAAAATGAACATTTTGGTCCTTGTCATCCACTGAGGACACATAACCTGACTTCTCCTCATGCAGGTTTGTATCGATTCACCTAAAACTCTCGAGTAGCCACCATCTCTGAGATGAATGATGGATAAGGGTACAGTCTGCCTCTAAGAACAGCCTTCTCTTGGCAGAGTTTCTGCAAGGGAGGACACTGAGTATTTGAGTATTAAGAACAGAAACAGCACTGGGAACATGTCTGAGGCAGAGGAAATGGCAAGTGCAAAGACTCTGAGTTAGGAACAAACTTGGTCTCTATAATAATCTGCAGCAGCAGCACTTGTGAAAAAGGCTTAGGAGTTGAAGGAGCTTGTGAGTCTGAAGCAAGTCAGTGAGGCAATGCTATCACCAAAAAGGCCGAGGGGAGCTTCAGCTATATTGATGAAAGTACAGAAATTAAGCCAGAGAGGGAGTCTTTCCATACCCGAACCCCACAATTTAAAACATGCCCAAGGGGTGGGAGTCAGGGGGATCCTGAGGGAGATACGTTTCCCCTTGGCCTAAGGAAGAGCTTTCCTCAGAGGGGTCTGAGGATGGATGGCCCCCAATGCTAGAGGTGTCTGAACAGAGGCCAGAAGAGCACCTGGCAGGATATGGTTGGGAGATTCAAGTATGGGAAGGCTCGTGAAGCAGATGCCGACCTTGACGGTCCCTTTCAGCCCCATGAGAAGGGCTGCCACGAGGCTTCCCGATGCTGACATCCTGTAGGTCCCTAAGGAGGCTTCACCGGAGACTGGACACACCATCAGACCTGGTCAGGTGCCCACCCCAGAGTTCTCTCAGCTCGGCACCTGGACACACTGCTTTAGCAACCGTATGGGGCAGAGCTGAGAATAGGCTTGAGGCCTCCATGCCAGCCACACCATGGAGGGAGGGGGTTAGACATGTTATCCAGGGCAACATCTCCCCAAGTCTGGAGCTCCACCCCGCATCTAGGATCATTTTCAGTGGTATCAAGAGACATTAAAGAACCTCGTCTTAGAGAGAGAAAATCACTTCCCTTGCGGTTCCCATTCCATTTCCCCAAATCTATTAAGAAGATTCTCAGTTGGGTGCTAGTATGTCTAACTCCTCTGTAACACCCCTAACCTCCCTTTGTACAGAGAGCCAGCCTCAGGTGTAGAGTCTTTGCAGGTGCAGTACACAGCTGCCATTTCATAACATTATTTGTATTAATTTTTACAGTTACTTTCTATTTATATCAAGTGTAAACTTTCCTTTAAAAATGCATTTAGGGGGTTTCTCTGCTGACGCAGTGGTTAAGAATCTGCCTGCCAATGCAGGGGACACGGGCTCGAGCCCTGGTCCAGGGAAGATCCCACATACAACGGAGCACTAAACCCGTGAGCCACAACTACTGAAGCCCGCGTACCTAGAGCCCATGCTCCGCAACAAGAGAAGCCACTACAGTGAGACGCCTGCGCACCACAACGAAGAGTAGCCCTGGCTCACCACAACTAGAGAAAGCTCGCGCACAGCAACGAAGACCCAACGCAGCCAAAAATAAATAAATTAATAAATTTATATTTTAAAAAATGCATTTAAGTAATGAATTAACTTAAAAATATTACGGGATTTATTTTCATCTGGGTTAAGAAAAGCTGAAGGGCCCTCGAGGTTAGTGGCTGAGGGACAACTGGCAATAGGTAAGTGGGAGATGCCAGTTAAGTGAAGAACCTACGGGCAGAAGGCTCCAGCACAGTGGAGAGTGCTGCTCCCACCCCCCCAGGCTCTCAAAGACAAGCCCGGAGAGTCAATTAAGAAGATTATCTTAGGGACTTCCTTGGCGGTCCAGTGGTTAAGACTCCATGCTTTCACTGCAGGGGGCACGGGTTTGATCCCTGGTTGGGGAACTAAGATCTCACATCCTGCATGGATCCCGCATCCCGCATGGTGTGGCCAAAAAAAAAAAAAAAAAAAAGATCATCTTATGATGAAGAAGAAAGAAAAAAGGGGAAAGCTAGCTGCAAGTTTAAAAACATGTTTATCTTTTCTTTTAAAAAAAGTTATAAAATTTAAATAGTTGATTAAAGTTAAAAATCTACTGTTGCAAAATTGATGTATTCTAAAAGATTCCTGGATCTCTTGACTCCAAGTCCGATACACTCTCCATTTTGACCCTGCATTTCTTATAGATCCCACACTTTCAGGTTTTCTTTAGAAAACACGATCTGAGGTCATATATGAAGTAATCAGCACGTCAAGTGTACGAAGCTCTGGCTGAGGCAGCAGGAGGCACCCTGGCAGGATGAGGGTCCTGCGGAGGGCCACACGTGGGCTGAGTCCACTGCTGCTGGTGCTCACACGGGACCTGTGAGGCAAACCTGGAGCTCCTTCCTTGCCCCATCAGCCTTCCTGGTCTCTCCTGGGGACTCGACCTCCTGGGCTTGGCTCTCCTGCCGGTGGCCAGCCTTGGCTTCATTCCACTTTGATTCTGGTCAGCTCCCACCTTCCTTCTCCACAGAGTTTCAGAACCAAGGAGTGAAACTACAAGAGACCACCACCACGCGGAGATCAGGCTGCCCCGGCTGTGACAGATTCCCTGCCCTCTCTGACATCCCCACTCTCCATTTTGAGGGGGCTCTGGCCCCGGCCAGGCCCAGCCTTGGCATTCTTTCTCCTCCTCAGGCCATCCTGCGGGCACAGGTACCTTCTCAAGGCTGCGCCGATGGCCCACGCTGACGAACGTCATGCCCAGCTGCTGGCCGATGCGGTAGAGCTCGCTCTCCACCTCCTCGGTCAGGGCACTGGTGGCTTCATCAAGCACTGAGGACAGAACTCAGTGGGAAGAGATGAAGTCCTGCCCCAGACCCACCTCTGCCGCTCCTCCAACCCACACCCACCTTCGCTGGGACCTGGTGGGAGGCTGAAAGCTGTTCTGGCTTACAGGGGCCCTGCCTTAGGGAGAGCGTGGGCCAGAGGAGCGGAGGGCTAGGCTCCATCTGGGAAGCCTTCTGTCAGCTGCAGGACAAAATCCCTCAGCTTCCTACCCTATCCCTAATCCACCAGCCACTGCCTAGGACCACTCAATCCAGGGAATCCTAGTTCCCCCAAGGATGTCAGTCCTTAGAAAAGTTCACACCTCTGCCAGGCACAGCAGAGGGATGCCCATTCACTGATGGCAGAGCCTGACGGCCATAACATGAGAAGCCCTCTCAAGGCTGGCTCCAGCTGCCGCACTGGCACAGAGGTTAAGAACTGGCAGTTCAACATATACCTGAGGATGCCAAGCACTGCTACCTCATGGGCAGAGCCCTGCCATCCTCTCCTGCAGGGACAGAGATACCTGGCCAGGCACAGGTGTGCTCTCCTACCCATACCAATGCCTCTCCAGGTGCACACGAACACACGCTGCTATACCTGTGAGCGCAAACGTTGCCTGGCTAGCATGTGTACCTACAGGGCGAACCTCACCTGCATACTTCGGCTGCAGGTAGAAGAGCCGGGCAAAGGAGAGCCTCTGCATCTCTCCTGGGGACAGAACATCATACCTGAGAAAGGGGAACGAGAGAGGCCCACTGGAGGAAGGAGGCTGTAGCTTGGCTTTTGCACAGAATGGTCTGGGCAGGAAGAGGCTCCCAGCGCAGACAGGCTGCCCCAGGACGGATGGATGTCACCCCCCTTTCCACCACAGCCTCGCTGCCTACACAAGGCAAGGCCAAAATTCTGTACCACGGACATGAACCAGGTCCCCAGCAGCCCAGCAAACCCCTAGAATTTGGGGTCAGAAGTCACTTCATCCCTTGCCCAGGCCTCTGGGACCCACTGTCTTTGGGGGAGCTGGCTCTGGAGCACCCCAACCTCCTTCTTACCAGTTCCAATCGACCTGCTGGTCCAGACCCTCTGTCCTTGCCACCAAGCTGGACTGTAACACACCCAGAGAAAACGATGTCCGTAAAAGGGCCCATCCCTGCTTCCTGCTATCCTGAGGACCTCCTCAGTCCCACCACACACACCCGAGACACAGCTACCCCTGGTCGCGTACCACAGTGGGGCTGGGGGAGCAGTCCGTCAGCCACACTGTTGAGACTTGCTGGAATGTGGTGACCAGAAAAAGCAGGCTGATGTAGTCTTATTATTGTTTTAAAATTTGCTAGAGAGTGGACGCTGCTTGTTGCCTGTACCTGGCCAACAGCTCCCACTGCCGATTTATACACCCATCACCCTGCCCAAGGCTCAGACTTCCAGTCCGGGGGCAGGGACAGTAGGGCCAACTCCGCTGGGCCTGCACCTGTGGTCAGTGCCACCAGGTGGGCTTGGACCTCAGGGTCCCTGCCCTCACTCACCAGGCCTGCCAACTCCAGGAACCTCATGATCCTCTCATCATCAGCAGAACCTGCAAAACACAGAAGCCTTCAAGAAGTCAGCTCCTCTGTGTAGCCAGAATAGATGGGGCACATCATGGCCAGGGGCCCCAGAATGTGGGCCAAGGCTCTGAAGCGACAGGTTACAGCACTTAATAAACACGGGAAGGACCCAGTGAAGGAAGTAATCCCTTCCTTTCCTCCAGTGGTGTCTCTCCTCCGGAGGGGGAGACAGAACAAGATGAGGTCAGGGTACAGACCCCCGAATAGTAAACAGTCAAAGGAGGAGGTGGAGGGGACCCCACCTGAAACCAGCAGCCTGGCTGGGGCCTCTTCCAAAAGGTACAGGTGAGGCCACAGTCAGACAGAGAAGAGACGATGGGATGGGAGGTTGCGTCCTCAAGAGGCTCAGCTCACCTGAGTCCGGGTATATCTCCTTCAAGGGATATATCACCTGATAAAAGAAGAAACCACATGGGCCTAGGGCAAGGGTCAAGGAGAGGTGGGGCTGCACACAGCTATCCTCCCTCAGAAACAGCCCCAGGAGCTGCCAGAGGCCAGGCTCCTCTCCACCCGAGGAGAGCAAGGAGCGTCCTGGCTGAGGGTCCGGTGGGAGAGGCGGGGCTGGAAGACAGCAGGGCAGGGCCCCCAGAATCCAAGCTGGTGTTCAACAAACACATGTGATATTTGGCTTACGGCCTCCACAGGTTAACCTGCTCCCAGAAGTTGCTCTGAGTACATGGCCTAATCCATAGAAGTGAATAAAAAGTCCTTAGAGCCAGGGAGTTCCTGGGCTTGGTTCATTTTATACCCCATCTGCTGTCCCATAGCTCTCCAGGGCTGAGACCTGTCCCACCACCAGGGTCCAGGTTGGGGGGAAGGGGTGGGAGGAGTGGGCCCCGGCTAACCTGCTCCCGAAGGGTCCCGTCAGTGAAGAATGGCTTTTGTGGCAGGAACAGCACCCCGTGGGGTCCAAAGTCCATCAGCATCTGCACTGAGCCTACAGAAAGCACCATTTTAAGATCTCCCAGAAAGGTAATTGCCCCTCACTCTGATTTCCCAACAAGAGGCTTGATTCTCACACACATACCCCCCCTCAGGCCAAGGCTGGCTCAGAGCAGGGAAGGCTGGCTCTCACCCCCTGTGCTCGCCCAGAGGCCACCCAGAACCCGGAGCAAGGAGGTCTTGCCGGTGCCCGTGTTGCCTGTGATAAGCAAGCTCTGCCCCTCAGAGATCTTCAGGCTCAGATCCTTGATTAAGGGTTTGTTAGAGGAGGGGGCGGAGATGCAGACCCGCTCAAGAAGAAAAGCTGTATCTGTTCGCTCTGTTGCTGGCCATCCTGGAGTCCTAGGGTGCAAGAAGCGAAGAGATGTTGGGAAGATAAGCGGTGTCAGTAGTGCTGGGGGCAGGGGGGTAGTTCTTTCTCCTTGGGGGCATCACCTCTGGACTGGAGGGTTGCCATGGGCTGAACTGTGGCCTCAAAAATCACATACTGAAGTCCCAACGCCTAGTACCTCAGAAGGTAACTGCATTTGGAGACAGGGTCTTTAAAGAGGTGATTACATTAAAACGAGGCCTTTAGGGTAGGGCCCCAATCCAGTATGACTGGTGTCCTTTTAAGAAGAGGGAGAGACACCAGGGGTGCACACGCATAGAGAAAAGGCCACGTAAGGACACTGTGAGAAAGCGGCCATCTGCAAGCCAAGGAGCAAGGCCTCAGGAGAAATCAACCCTGCTGACACTTTGATCTTGGACTTCTAACCTGTAGAACTATGACAAAATAAACTTCTGCTCTTTAAGCCGCCCAGTTTTTGGTACTCTGTCATGGCAGCCCTAGCAAACTGATAGAGATGGACTGGGCACCTGCTCTGCGGCAGGCTGGGCAAAGTCCTGCCCATGACAGATCTTAATCAGTCTTATCAGCCATGAACCACAGCTATTATCCCCACTGGGCAGATGAGGAAACTGAGTCAGGTGGCTGAGTAACCTGCTCAGGGGCACAGAGCTGCATCTGTCCAATTCTAATGTTTGTGGCATTACATGCATTTTCAGGGCATCACCATGTGACTGATGTAAGAATGGGAGTGGAAATACTAACACAGTTTTGGAGTTTCTGGCTCTCCACGGATGCCCATCTCCCCCACAGAAAAGCATCTCCCGTTCCCCACAGTCCCTGCACCACCAGCCCCCCCCCCACCTCTGGGCTCAGAGCTGCATGAAGCTTTAATTCTGAACAGAGGCAATAGTTAAGGCATTAGCTCCTAAGAAGACAGTTGAGTGTAGACCCTGAAATTCAGCCTGTCTCCATTTTTGAAAGTTTACTCTGTGGTCTCCGTCCAAGCACTTTCTATGAACTATGATATCTAATCCCCACAACAACCCTAAGACGAAGGTTCCATTAACGTCTTCTTTATAGAGACGAAGAAACTGAGACACAGAGCAGTTAAGTAGTTTGCTCAAGAAAAGTGAGGACATGAACAAATCCTTGATGCACAGAAAGGTCAGAAACATCACGGAGCCTGCAAAGATACAATAAAGACACCTCTGGGTCTGAGTGGGGACAAAGAATAGACATGCCCCAAGGAAGGGGACTGGCAGCAGGGCTCAGCGAGGAGGAGGGAATAAAGGAAGAGGAGGGATACAATTCAGATTTTTGTTTTGTTAACTCAGGCCCAGGCTGATTGTACTTTGTTTCCATCAGCTGGGGGATGGTGTAAATAAACACAGATGCCAGAACAGCAACATTGATGGTGAACATTTACAACGTGCCTGGCATAAGACAGAGCTCAGTTGCTCTGCCTAACTCTGCTGCCCGGCTGGGAATGGGCTGGGCTCCAGGGTGCTTCCAGCGCCTGCATTCTCCACCACCAGGCTGCACCGCCAGCCCAGCGCTCACCTGGCCAAGTCCCACTCGCTCTCGTCCAGGATCTCCCCATCCCGTGACTTCAGGGTCATGTCCAGCAGGGTCTCCTGAAGTTCCCCGATCCTGGGCGAGAAGTGAAAACCTGAGGAGGGTCTGGGCGCCCAGGTGAAGGCGTTACTCCTTTTTCTCTCTCATGCCCACTAGTATATGGTGAGCTTTTCTGCTCCTGTTTTCACTCTGCTACTTCTCCCTGAGGTACACGCTTTGCTCAGAACCTAGAGGGGCCAGACGCAGCCTCACCTGTGGGCGTGCCTAGAGGGGCCAGACGCAGCCTCACCTGTGTGTGTAGCCTGCCACATCGGAGAGCGTGGTGGAGAGATCGATGAGCCGGGTGAAGCAGCTGATGAGGTACATGCATACAAAGGCGTTCTGGACAGGACAGAGGGCAGTGCGCGCGGGCCTTGACTCCAAGGCCCTGGGTGCTGGGCCAAAGGGGAGGGGGGATGGCATGAGGGGGTCCCCAGAAGGGATTCTCACCTTGCTGACCAGGGTGCTGAGCTCTGTGGGGCTCAGGTCTCTGTAGACGCCGCTGAAAATGGGGATTGAGATCACGACGTAACTCAGGATGCTGCCCAGATAGTCAAACATGTTGACGCCGACTGCGGAAGACAGAAAGACCTAGGGTGAGAGACCTGGGAAGCAATCCTGCGCTCCGAGGGGAATGGGAAGCCAAGCATGGTCAAGCTATTCTGGGGATCCTCACTCTCCTGAGGTCACTCATGGCAAAGGCAAACTGATCAGTGCAGAGAGGGAGGAGGGAGTTATGGGGAGGGAAGCAGGCTTCCCCCCCCCCACCACGGTGGTTCCTGCCTCCCGGGGCTCCCTGCACCTACTATACAGCCAGAGCTCCTTGGACATCAGCTCCCTCTGGGTCTGAAGGAGTCTCTGCAGCCTGCGATCTGTCCTCATGTGCTCCACGTGCCCAGCTCTGATGAGAAAGGCCGGGATGTCCATGGGGCCTGGAGAGCCTGAGCCCCCCTCCTCACACTCCCCTTTAGCGACCAAGCCCACCCAAGGGATCTTCCCCTCAGACCCTTTCGGCCACCAGCAGCCAGCCATTGCTTCATTCAGTCAACATGGTATTGTCTGCGGAAAGACCATGAACTCTAGACTGGGCAGACCCGATTCAAATCCTGGCTCTGGCCAGTTACTAGCCGGGTAACACTGACAGGTTATTAAGCCTCTGAGTCTCAGTTTGCTCATCTATACAATGGAGCTTATAATACCTACGTAATAGGCTGGAGTGAGAATTTCTGAATGTAAAGCGCCAAGCACATGAGGGGCTCCCAATAAAAAAGAGCTGCTATTATTAAACAAATATACACGCAGCAGTCACTAGGTGGCAGGCTTGGTGCTAGGTAGCCAGCGAAACAGTTTTGGACAAAAGAGCCCCTGTCCTCGAGGAGCTCCCAGTTCAGGGGGGCAGGCAGACGTGCTGCATTCTTCACCTGGAACATGGAAAGTGTTACGTAAGCCGTGTGTCTTCAGGGCTATGGAAGCAAATAGGCGTGACCCCTAAGGGAGTCTGGAAAGGTGCCCAGGAGGAGGTGACTTGGAGCTTCAAGGATGGGCAGAAATTCTCCAGGCAGAAAGGTTGGGGGAGGACAGAGGAAACGTTTCAGATTTTGCATGAAGGACAGAGAGGCTGCAGGAAAACACACTCGGAGCTCCAAGCATCAACCTGCTTTCCCCAGGGCCCAAAGCTTCATGAGCAGTGACTGCAGAATCCAAAAAAAACCTAGTGCAGGCCCAGCCCTACCTGGCCCCCACGGCCTGCCCCACTCATAGGTCCCCGGTATCCTTGGTGCCCCCAAGTGGTGGCAGCTACGAGCTGCAGCAGAGACGGACAGAAGAGCAAAGTCCCAGGGCTATTAGATCCAGGTGATCCAAGGAGTAACTCCTACTCCTTAAACACAAACCTCTGGGCCCTTACTGTCAATCCAAATACCGAATCCAGAGTACTCATAGGAGGCAGAGTGCAGGGACCTACCCTGGCCCCGGGGGAAGGAATGGGGTTTCACAATGCTGCTGTCAGGAGACCACTTTGCTCCACTAGGACAGTGTCTGTGGCGAGCAGGTCTTCTGAGCTGAGAGGCTCCATTCCCTCCCACGCTACAGAGACAACGGATCAGCCTTGGACGTCAGGCACTGGCAGAAAGCCATTTTACAGACAGAAAAGCAGAGGCAGAGGCAATGCCTCAGTCATTAGTAAGATGATGAAGCATTCACTCATTTCATTCTTAGAACAAATTTAGGCCCCATGCTAGGCCACGAAAAGGAAGAACCAGTTTCAGAAGCAAATCCATGGACCTAAGGATGAGGCAGACGAGGACAGTGAGAGATAAGGGGAGAGGGTCACAGCCAAGTGTGAGGACGCCTGGCCCCTGGCCTTGGTGATGGTGGAAGGGTTGTCTACTTCTCCACCATCTCCACTGTCAGCTCTGACAAGGCAGAAGGGGAACCATCCCCACTAGACTCACCTGAAAAAAGCAGCAGGCTCAGCATTCACCCGGATCTGCATGTGCTTGAACCTGGGAAGACCAAAGGCAAATGTGTGCTGACAGTGGGCAGGACTGGCCCGTCTCCTTTCAGAGTCCTGGATCGAGAAGACCTCCAAGCAAAGAGGAGCCTGGCTCCACTCCAAGACTGTGGCTGCCTCAGCCCGACCCTTCCCTGGCCTGTCACAGGGTGGAAATTCCAGGCCCGGGAGGGATGGCAGGAGACCTGCAGACACGGCAGCCCCCTGCCTCTCCAAAGAGGACAGGTGCAGGCCTGCCACAGCTCCTCTTCTTCCCAGGGCCGGGTCTGAAGGAGGAGGCCAAGAAGCACAGAGTAGGGGCTGGACCCATCGGCTGACCAGAATAAGGGTGGCTGGAACAGAAGCATGTGAGAAGGCCAAGGGGTGATGGTGATGGTGATGATGATGATGATGATGATGATGATGGCGGCCAACCAGTCACCGTTCTCAGTGCTTCTCATGTATGATCTCATTAATCCTCTTACGATTCTGTCAGCACCATCCCCATTTTACAGATGGGAAAACTGAAATTGAGAGAGGTTAAAGACCCCGCCCAAGACCATACGGCTAGTGACTGGCCTAACTGGGATTTAAACTTAGGCAGCCTTTCTCCAGATCCCATTCCCTAACCATTATGCCTGGCCCAGAAACCTCAAGCAAGGGAGACACACCTGAAATCCCCCTCCAGCTTCTCCTGCTGCACCAGTTTTGCCACAATGGGACCCATCAACATCTTGTTCACCACGGTTCCCAGAATGAAATATCCAAAGATGCTCACAGGCCCGAGCCAGCCGGTGCTGAAAGGCAGAAAGAGGGAGGGTGTGGGGAGCGACATATCCCCACAGGCCTCTGCTCTGACTCCTGCCCCCTTTTGGGCAGCCCCCTGTCCCATCTCAGAGCCCTGTGCGGCTTCTGCTCCTGTGCGGGGGCATCTGGTACCTTGACACTGACACACCACAGGGCCACAGGGAGGGCAGGGGCCCAAGCATGCAAGACAGGAAGACTTCCTGGGGTGCAGGTGGGACGGAGGGAAGACCAGCGTCTCGTGGACCCTGACCAGGGAGAGCTGACTCCCGCCCAATGTGTGAGTGAGGGACTCTGGGGAACCACCAGGCAGGGGAGGAGGAAGGGCTCTGGCAGGAAGAGAGCCTTCACCTCTGGAAGCACTGATAGGTGTAGTAGATGAGGGTGAAGGGGGAGACGATCAGCTTGCTGGCCACGCTGCTGAGCTGCCGGCAGAACCGCTCCACGTCCTGGCTGATGCGCTGGTCCCTGGAGCCAATGACACAGAGTGACTAGGCCCAGGGAGCTGGGCTTGAGGGTTGAGAGAGCTAAGGCACTTCCAGGCTACCTCTTATTCTGACCTTGCCTTTCAGTGCTGTCAGCAATGACCCCGTGGGAAGGTGGACCCAGACAAGGGCTCGTTTCCTAGAGGCAACGAGACCCATAGGACTTTCGAACAGGGTTCTGAAGAGCTGCTTCCTATGGTGCCTCAGTCTACCCCTCAGAAAAAATGGCAACTGAAAGGTCCAGCACACAAGGGTTCTGAGCCAGCTTTGAGCAGAGCCAAAGAAAAACCCGAGGGTAGAGGGTCCGAGTTTCCGGATGATCAGGAAAGCTACATCATTTACCTCACTCCTCCCAACCTCTCTCTCACGAGCCTGAGCCTGCCCCCATTTCGCTATCTGGCTGTGGAAGTTTTGTACAGGTTGAGCCATAGAGAAGAGGCCTAGGGACTTCCTTGGTGGTCCAGTGGTTAAGACTCTGTTCTCCCAATGCAGGGGGAACGGGTTTGATCCCTGGTTGGGAGCTAAGATCCCACATGCCTGGTGCGGCCAAGGGAAAAAAAAAATGTGGAGAAGAGGCCTAGAAGAGAAGATTAAGAAGCAGCAGCAGCCTCCCAAGAGTCTTTGCTGCAAAGCCCCACTTGAGCTGAGGAGAGGTTGCATCAGGCAACAAAGTGCTTGGGACGGTGCGAAGCGGGGAGGGAATGAGGGTGAAGAGAGACCCCACGTGTCCCATCCCACCACCAAGGCCACAACGACTCCTATTCCCAGTGAGACGTGAGCTTTGGCAAGTCACTTGCATTCTCTGGGCTTCAGCTGCCTCACCTGTAAGGGAACCTGGGGCTTAGTGAACCTAAGAGAGGTGATAGAATGGTGACTGGAATCCCAGACTGAGTCCTAGACAGCAGTAGTTTTTTACTGCTGAAAACTGGAGCGCTGCTCTTCTAGCTTTTTCTAGCAAGGACACTGTCTTCAGAGGGTGCCTTATCTGGAAGCCCAGGATGTGAAGTGGACAAAAGGGAGCTGCTCTTGGCCTCTTCCTTTTAGCTCCCTGACCTCAGCCCTGCAGCCTCTCCAGGGTCCTCTGCAGGGCACCCTTCCCCCTCGGCTCTGGGCAGCAACATTTGCAGATAATGGTGGATGACCTCATGGGGTCTGCCGCAGGGGGTCTCCAGGGCTGTGTCAGCCCAGGTGGACGAACCACGCAGAGGGTAGCAAGGACTGAGGGGGGGTGCCTACGGGTTATCGATGTCATCCCGCAGCACGTTGAGGGTGTAGTACACGCGGCCCCGGAAGTAGAGGCGGTGGAGGTGCTCGGTGAGGTCCTTCCTCCAGCTCACATACAGCAGGTTGCAGGTGAACTGGTCAAAGCTCTTCAGCTGTGCAGCGGGGAGACAAGGGGAAGGGAGAGATGCAAGTCTCCTTCTACCAAGTCTCAGCTCCAAGCTCAGGCTGGCGGAAAGCCTCTGCTGACCAGTCCCAGCCCATTCGGCTGTCCACTCAGCACTTGAGCCTGTTAGAGCGTCAGGTCATGGGATTCATCCCTTCCTCATTCACTCATGTGTTTACTGACTGCACCAAATATTGAAGGGCTTCCCAAAGGCAAGGCCTTCTAGCCTCCTCTGCGGGGTATTGTCTTACATCTCCAGAGCACATGAGCTTCTGGAGACTGGGAACAATATCTTCTATTCCACTTATGTTCTTACTTTTCTGTCCCCCAAAACTTGGCACAGGGTTTGAATCCATAGGTGCCTCCTGACCGAAGACCCATCAAAAGTGCCAAAGTGTGATGAGAAGTGGCTTCCCCGAGAAAACAGGTAGTGCAGCCTGACAGAGAGCATTAGGCTCGAGTCCTAAAAGAGCCCTGACGCTCATCATTCCGTTTATGGCGCCCCTGTACACTAAGCACGAGGGAAGTAACAACGAGCTCACAGTCTAGTGAGGGCACAGACAATCACAAGGGTGTAAGGACTGTTAGAGCAGAGCTGAACTCAAAGGATCAGGAGTCGAAGGGGCAGAGTTTGGTGGAGGAAACATGAAGGACAAGTTGAGGAGGACTTGAAGGAGGTGACAGCGGAGGGAATCGTGAAAAGTGAGCAGGTGTTAAGCAAGTGAAAAAGGGGTGGGGGAAGGAGGCCATTTTGCAAGAGAGCAGCAGGTGCAAAGGCTGGGAGATGTGACAAGTGCCAGGCTCAGGCACAGCCCCGGCCCCCCCAGAGGACAGCAGCAGCTCTGGCTGCTGAGCCCGGTTTTCAAGTGCTCTGAACTCCCTGAAGCAAGAGTTCTGGGAATGGAAGGGACAAGGATCATTTCCACCAAATGCTGGATTAAACCAGAATCCTGTGGCCAAGCCTAGGAGCTCGTAACACTCTGGGAATTGGTCCCATGTGGGCCAACAGCAAGATCAATGCCCTGCCTAGAGTTTTGACCCCATGTTCCCAGAAGAGGGAGGGAACACACATCCACAGCTCAGTTCCTGCTTCCTGGTGGCTAAGTCCACTGGGCGCTGGAGAGGAAGAGAGACACAGGCAGACGACCTTACCATGGAGTTGAGGACGATGAGCACAACAGCCAGGAACGTCAGGGTCTTAAACCCATTTAAATCTTTGTTTCCTAGGACCCCAAAGTACTGACTGGGAATCAAGCCAACCCGGTAGATCACCAGTTGTTCTGGGGGGAAGGAGAGGAGTCAGGAATCAGTGATGAGGGGTGAGAAAAGACAGAGGGAGGCTTCCTCTCAAGTCCTTGCCTCATCAACACCCCACAGAAGGAAAAGGACCTCAAACCAGGGCTGTCCTCCCCCCCACCGGCCTGGGCTCATTCACTCACCCAGTAGGGCCACACACAAAAGAGTCAGGAACATCAAGGCATTCTGTGATGACCAAGAGGGAAACAAAACCTTCTGTATCTGCAGGAACCGCTCGAAGAATTGCAGATCTAACCTGGGCCTGAAGAAGAGAAGCAGGAGAAGCAGAGTCCTAAAAGGACAACGGAGCCTTAGAGAGCAGTTACCAAGCTTATCTACAGCTGTTGGTGGGCAGGGCGCAGGCCATGCAGAAAGAACGGTTTACGAATGCTGAAGATGGTAGGAGGGAAACAGACCAGGGGATAAAAAGGAATTTAAGTTGATAAATGCTATGAAAAGTTATTTACTAAAAATCTATAGCTAAATTAATAAAGAAACTTTAGCCACATCCTCTTTTTTGGTCACAAACAAGACAAGGAAACCCACTACATCAAGGATTTTAAGATCCTGGCTAAAGCAATAAAGAAAATAAAAGAAATGAGGTAAAAGGAATGAAAGAAGAGATTAAATTGTCATTATTTTCAGATGATGTGATCATTTACATAGGAAACACAGCAAAGCTACAGACAAAACGTTAGTGGGACTTCCCTGGTGGTCCAGTGGCTAAGACTCCACGCTCCCAATGCTGGGGGCCTGGGTTCAATTCCTGGTCGGGGAACTAGATCCCACAGGCATGCCGCAACTAAAGACCCCGCACGCTGCAATAAGGAACCCGCACACAGCAATGAAGATCCTGCATGCCTCAACTAAGACCCAGCACAGCCAAAATAAATATTATTTTTTAAATAGACAAAACGTTAGAAATAAAAGGAGTCCAGCAATGTTGCTAGATACAGGGTTAACACACAAGTATCAATAACCAACAATAACCAACTAGCAAATATAAAGAAAATAAGATGTCATTTACAGAAGAAAAGCACAGAAAAACCATAAAATATCCAGAAATCAACTTTATAAAAGAATGTATAAGACATTTTGGAGGAAAACCCGAAAACTCTATTATAGGATGTGAAAGAAGACTTAAATAGAAAGACTTCATTTCTAATAGAAGTCTGTAACTGCAATGCAATACCAGTCAAAACCAGGAGTTCTTTAAGGAACTGTATATGGAAATATAAAGGTCCATGAATAGGTCAGGACAACTGTGAGGAACAGGAAAGGAGGAGGAAGAAACCCACCTAAACCATCAGGTTATTAAGACATATCATATTACAGGGTTGGAGTAATAACAAAGTGTGGTATGAATACAGGAACAAAAAGACCATGGAACAGAAAGACCAAAAAGAAGAAAATTCACCTATGTTTACGTGGGACATAATAGAGATCATATCACAAGAAAGGGCATATTAAACACACACTATATGCCAAACCCACACTACGTGCCCAGTACTGTTCCACACATTTTATGTGTATTAATTCATTTAATAATCACAACCCTAAAGATGAGGAACTGAGGGTAAAAAGGTTAAGTAACTTGCCTTGTCACCCACCTGGTAAGTGGCAGCCTTAGGGTTTGAACACAGGCAGCCTGGCTCTGTGCTCTTAACTATGCTATACAGCTTCTCTAATTTTTAATTATTAATTAATTTGTCATTAATTGAAGACGGTAGAGGAAAATTTAGGTCATTACCTCAAACTATGTATAAAAATAAACTTTAAAAACTCCAAATGGATTAAAAATCTACATGTGAAAAGTAACATTACTTAGTTAATAGAATGTAGAAATATCTTAATGAAAATATAATGGAAGGTATTTCTCAAATAAGACCCCCAAACCACAAACTATAATGCAGGAAAACTAACAGATTTAACTTAGAATTAAGTATTTTTGTTCAACATAGTGCCACAGATTAAAAGACTTGGAGAAGTTACTTGCAGAGTGGAAAATAAACAAGGTAATAAAATCTAGTCCATATAAGTAATGACTGCATCAGGAAGACAGGAAATCCATAGAAAGTGGGAAAAGGATATAAATAAGGGGAAACCCAAATGCTTAACAGAGGAAAATTAACACAATGGGACACCACCTTACACTAATCAGGTCGATAAACATTAGAAAACCAAACAATACCAAACATTGGGCGGCGGGGTGGGGTGTCGGTCCTTAAGAAGAAACAGGAACCTTTAAGCAATGCAGTTGAGAAGTTGGGTGTGACCATTCCAGAGAACAAATTTAGCAGAATTAAGTGACCTAGCATCCTACCCTGGGATGGATACTCCAAACATCACCCATATCCACAAAGGAGGCAAGTGGTACTTAAAAACTGGAAGCAATCTAATTGTCCGTCACTAGGGTAATGTATACGTAAACTGGGGTCTAACGCACTTAGGTAGCACCATGCAGCACTCAGAAGTGAAAACTAGATTATTAAACCATGGATGATCTCAAAAACACCATGTTGAGTAAAAAGTTAAAAAAAAAATCACAGTATGTTATGAGGGCGGAAGGTGCTCCTTCCCCACACAGCCCCGAGTAGGACGCCCCGAGGCCCGGTCCTCCTCCCCAGCCGCCGTACTCACCGGGCGCTAGCCCGGGGCGCGGGCCCCCGGACCGCCATGACCCGGAATCCGACCGACGCGGGAGCCCGGTAGCCCCCGGGTCCGCTCAGGGTAGAGTCCGAAGAACTCGCTGCCGCCGAAGAGGGGAGGGGCCCCGGCACGCGGCTACCACAGAGACGGGCGGATAGAGAGGAAGGCGCAGGGAGACGCAGCCGCTCCCGGAAGCGACCGACTTCTCGAAAAGAACCACAGTGCTGAGTCTGTTGACCCGGCGCCTAGAGCGCCTCCTCCTGGATATGGGAAGTTTCCCCTTTGGCAAGAAGTAGCCGAGAATGTGACTGAAGTATTTTAAACTCTGAATATAGATGTTTCATACATTCTCCCAAAGAAGCCAGAGTGATCTTTTAACAACATGTCAGGCTTCCAATTTCAGTTAGAATAAAATCCAAACGTTTCCATGGCACAAGTGATCCGGCCCTCTCGCCTTGGTCTTCATTGAACAGGCCACTCTATTTTGGCCTCAGGGTCTTTGCCTGGATCAGTCTTCTCCCTAGCCTAGAGCTTTCAGTGGCTGGCACATTCTCATCATTAGTTCAAATGGCAGCTGCTCACCCAACCTAGACCATGCTGTCCTTGCCCCATCATTCACTGTTGCATTATACTTTTATTTTCTTCATAATATTTATCACTGTCTGAAATCATCTTGTTTCGTTGCTTATTGTTTGTCTTCCTTTATAGGAATAAGTTTCATTGAGCAGGGACTCTGTCTTGCTCATTGCTGTATTCCCAACATCAAACACTGCTAGTACATAGTAAATGCTTAATAAATATGCTAAATGTTGAATGAATGAAATGCTTATCAAGTGGCTGATCACAAGCAGCATGATCTCACAGGGCCCTAAATTTGAACCTGGATGTACCTTCCCACCTTCTTTCAATCCTTATTAAGTGTCAACTATATTCCAAACACTCAACAAGATACATGTATCACCTGTCTTCTTGGAGTTGCCAGCCTAGCTGGGAAGGCCAACCAGTTGACAGTTTTGGTTGTCTTTATGAAGCGCTATGACAAAGTGCTATACAGCAGGGTTTCTCAACCTTGGCACTATTGACTTTTTGGGCCTGATAATTCTTTCTTTGGCGAGTGGAGAGACTGTCCTGTGTATGGTAGGATGTTGAGCCGTATCCCTGGCATCTACTCACTAGATTCCAGCAGCACTGCCCCAGATCCAGTTGTGCCAACCAAAAATGTCTCCAGACATTGCCAAATGTCTCTTGGTGGGTGGGGGTGGGGAGGAGCAAAATCCTAGCCTTGTCCCAGCCCCCAGCACTGAAAACCACTGTCGCAGAGCCATAGAGAGGGCCATCCGACTCAGGATGGGGAAAAGGAGAGAGAAGATAACTGAGTGATTCCTCGACGTGGCAAGAGCTTAACTATTCCCAAGTGTGATTTCCTAAGTATGTCTTTGTCACTTTGAAAATCAAACAAATAGGGCTTCCCTGGTGGCGCAGTGGTTGAGAGTCCACCTGCCGATGCAGGGGACACGGGTTCATGCCCCGGTCCGGGAAGATCCCACATGCCGCAGAGCGGCTGGGCCCGTGAGCCATGGCTGCTGAGCCTGCGCGTCCGGAGCCTGTGCTCCGCAATGGGAGAGGCCACAACAGTGAGAGGCCCGCAAAAAAAAAAAAAAACAGTGAGAGGTACCGCAAAAAAAAAAAAAAAAAAAATCAAACAAATAAACACATCAGGATACTATTTCCGAAAAATTAAATAAGGCAACAAGAGTATCAAGACGAGCAACCTCACCTTGCTAGGGAAATCCAGGTTTGTAGCTCTTGTTGCCTTTCACTCTCAATAGTGTTCTGCTTTGGGGTTTGTCCCAGGGTTCTTAATGCTGTCTATTACTTTAAACTTTACAAAATGCTATATATAACATATTGTTCATTAATATTTCAGTTTATATTTCTAAATTATCTTTTGAATAATTTCCAACACTTTAATCCTGAAGCGGAGTAGTGGGAAACCTAATGAAACACCTAAAATTAAAAAAAAAAAATTCTTGGGATGCCCCTGGCGGTCCAGTGGTTAAGAGTTTGCCTTCCAGTGCAGGGGGTGCAGGTTTGATCCCTGGTTGGAGAGCTAAGATTCCCTATGTCTCACGGCCAAAAAACCAAAACATAAAACAGAAACAGTATTGTAACAAATTCAATAAAGACTTTAAAAATGGTCCGCATGAAAAAAATCTTTAAAAAGATTTCTTAATATCAAATATCCTGTTAAAATTTCCAATTGTAACTCTGATATTTCCCTTTTTTTTTTTTACTTAAAAAAAAATCAGGATCTAAATGAGGTCCACGCATTGCAGTCAATCAATACGTCTTTTGAGACCCTTATAATCTATAGGTTCCTCCTCCATCACCTTAGATTAACCACTGTCATCTCTCTCCTGTCTTGCAAAAACCTCCTAATTGGTTTCCCCACTTGAATTCTTGCTACTGTTCTAATGCAGTTCCTACACAACAGCCAGGGAGACTGCAAAAATCAGATCAATACCTCGCTTAAAACCCTTCAGTGGTACCAAAGGCTCTAGGTGCCCTCGCTCCACCAAACACAACCTTTTTAGGTGCTGGGAAACAACCTAGTGCCCTCCATTCTTCTGTTGATCTCTACTCTTCCTTCATCTCCAGTGTAGTGTCCCTTCCCGAGAAAGCCCTCTCCTGACCACTTTCTCTAAAGAAGGACTCTATTATTCCTTCCAATAGCACCGCATTTTTTCTCCTCATGGCACTTATTGAAGCTTGTTATTATTTCATTTTGTGAAAATGAAAACTTTCACATAACTTTATTAATGCCTCTCTCTCCACAGACTATCAGCTGCATGAGGGCAGGGACCATGTCCCCTGTATTCACCATTGTCCAGAAGCACTTAGTAAGGGCACAATAAATATTTGTTGAACAAAGATGAGCAAGACAATTCCTAACCTCACAAAACACACAGGCCATTGTCTCTGCTCATACTGTTTAATACTAGGACTGAAATTCCCCTTTTCCAGCTACCAGACTTGGGGCTACTTCCTCTCTCATACAAAGACAAAGGGTTTTTCTTTTTGGTTAAAGAAAAAAAAAAGGAAAGCAATTTGATAATAACTATCAAGCTTTAGATGATGCCATGGTTTCACTTCCAGGTCTTCTCTTATAAATATGTTTACACAAGAGCACAAAGGTTAATCGCGAGGGTGTTTCTGCAGTGTGGTAGGTAGGTAATAGCAAAACCCTAGAAACAACCAGAATTTCTATCAAGGAGGAAAGGGTAAAAAAGTATGACAATCACTTTATGGAATACACTTTGCATCCCTTAACAAGGATGAGAGAGGCTGCATGGCCATAGTGGTTCAGAGTATGGGCTTCAGAGCCAGACTGCACGGGTTCAAATCCCTGCTCTACTACTTAATATCTGTGGGACCTTGGGCAAGTTGCCTCAGTTTCCTTATCAGGGAGCTGTGGGAAATATCTAAACAGCACCTGGCAATGATCAGGGCAAAATGGTGTACTATATACTAGCATGGGAGAAATGCCTATGTTGTATTGTCTCACTCATTTTTAATTAACTAGTTTAATGGAAAAATTTAAAAACACATGATAAAAAAATTCACACAGGATCATTAGGCATATAGTGAAAAATAAGTGTGTCTCCTGCTCCAGAGACAACTACTGTTCACAGTTTCTTAGGAATCTTTACAAAAATGTTTCATGTAAATGCAAAGTTATATGTGTGATTATTTTTCACATACACACACACACACAAACACACAGCCTTACCTATTCCTTTTAAACACTCTGCCTTGAAGCTTGCTTTTTAGATTTTATAGTATATCTTGGAGATACTTCCATATCACACAGACCCACCTCCTTTTTCCCCACTGCATAGTACTCCACTGTATAGAGAAACTTTTTTTTTTTTTTTCTTGGCCGCACAGCATGAGGGATCTTAGCTCCCCAGCCAGGGACCAAACTGGTGCCCCCTGCAGTGGAAGTGAAGAGTCTTAACCACTGGACCACCAGGGAAGTCCCTAGAGAAACTATTCAGTTCCCTATTGCTGGACATTTTAGTGGTTTATAGCTGTTTGCTATTATATAGAATGTTGAAATGAATATCCTTGATTAATTTTAAAAGATGGCATACTCCATATTTCATTTAAAAAAAGCATATTTGTGTGTGCACGAGCATATACCTATTTAAAATGATTAGAATCTGTAGGAATTAGGAATTCAAGGAATGGAGAGAGCAAAAGACGTTTGAACAAAAGAGCCTGTGCATTTAAATGGTTTTTTTTTTGTTGTTTTTTAAATGTGACCTGCACAGTAAAACCTTCCCAGAGGTTGTCTCTTAATAAGAAAAAATTACTTCATCTTCTGACCCTCGCAGCTCCTGGTTCACACCTCAGTAATAGACAGAGTTCTTCCTTCTCATCTCTCCTGCTAGCCTGCCAGTCATCTTCATGTCCTGTAATACTCAGTCCAGTGCCTGGCACGTAGGTGTTCACTAAACCGTTCTGGAATGAATGAAGCTACTCCTCTGACCCCAGTTTGCCTGCATATAAAATTAGGATGGTAAAGTGGACCCACAACTCATGGCCGTCATGGGAAATTATTGAGCAATGTGAATGCTCTTGAAAAAGATGAAACAGTGTGTAAAAATACTCAAGAATAGCCACTGAGGGGCTTCCCTGGTGGCGCAGCAGTTGAGACTCCACCTGCCGATGGAGGGGGCACGGGTTCGTGACCCGGTCCGGGAGGATCCCACATGCCGCGGAGCGGCTGGGCTCGTGAGCCGTGGCTGCTGAGCCTGCGCGTCCGGAGCCTGTTGCTCCGCAACGGGAGAGGCCACAACAGTGAGAGGCCCGCGTACAGAAAAAAAAAAAAAAAAAAAAAAAGCCACTGAATCTGAAACTTATCCTATGGGCTGACCAGGTCAAAACACCTGCAGTGTAGCGGGTTCAAAGGCTCATGGCAGCTTCCCCACAAGACCAGCCTGTTAAATTTATTTTCTGACAAAAGGAGGACAGAGCAGGAGGGATCGAGTTGTTAGCCAAGCAGAGCCCTGCTGTCAGGTCTTTTAGATCTGAAATCATCTGGGCCTGTTCCACTCCAGAAGTAAATCATTTTGGAAAGATTTGCCCCCTGAGCTGTACGTCTGTTAAAAAGTTGAAGTTTTCATATTAGAAATCACCCAAGGGTTGATTTGATTTCACCCAAGGACAGTTCCTTGATTGTAGAGTAAACTTAAAGGAGTGAGGAGCTGAGGCGGACGAAAATAATTCATTCAACTTTCAATAAATGTTTACTGAGCACCTAATCTCTATGCGCCAGGCATTGTTCTAGGTACTAGTGATACAGCAGTTTCAAAACAAAAAGTCCCCGCCTTCAAGACCTTAAGCAGATACAAGGACTTCCCTGGTGGTCCAGTGGTTAAGACTTCATCTTCCAGTGCAGAGGGTACGGGTTCCATCCCTGGTCGGGGAGCTCAGATCCCACATGCCTCACAGCCAAAAAACCAAAACATAAACAAAGCCCAGAAGCAATATTGTAACAAATTCCATAAAGACTTTAAAAATGGTCTACATCAAAAAATCTTTAAAAACAAAAGAAGACCTTAAGAAGATACATATGATAAACCAAAAAAATGATATGAAATGTAAATCATAACGTTAAGAAAACCATAGCGGGTGGTTAAATCCTTTGCGATGCACACCCTGAGATGTTTAGCACCTCAGTGGCCAGAGAGAATGTTCTAGGATCACATGTGTGGCAGGGTGGGGAAGGAAGCAGGATTGGGCACAGGGGGAAATCAGGCTGAGAGGCGGCTCGGATGACAGCCTCAGCAGACTCCATGGGGAGCTCCAGGGCTAAAATGGCCCATCTGAGTTGCCTCCTTTCTGCTTAGCCCCACTCAGTTCTTGTATGCGGGCTGCCTAGGGAAGGTCATGACCTTGGGCAAGTCCGCTCTGTGGCTGAGGCAATCCCTGAAGGGGCTGACAGCTGAAGGCTGTCTGCTTACTACACTCCGAGCAGCTGGGGTGACAATCTTTCCTCAAGGAAGGAACTCTGGGCTGCACACCTCTGTGTCCGTCACACAGGCTGCGGGGATCCGGGTGGCAGTGCTCCTTGGGAGAGAGTGATCAAGGAAGGTGTCTCTGGTTGGGTTTAAACAGCAACCCTGAGTGAAATGAGGGAAGGAGCCATGTAGATTCTGAGGGAGCTGGAATGCAAGTAGGGAAACCAGTTAAGAGGCAATTCTGTATTTCAGGTAAGTGGTAGTAATTGTTGAGATTACAGAGTAGAAGCTGTAGAGAAGTGTTTCTCAACCAGGGTGATTTTGCCCCACCCTCTCCACCCCGCACTACCCAGGCCAGGGACTTTTGGCAATATCTGGAGATATTTTTGGTTGTCACCATCAGGGATATGCTCCTGGCATCTACTGGGTAAGGCTAGGGATGTTGGTAAGCATCCTACAATAATGCACAGGACAGCTCCCCAGAGCAAAGAATTACCTGTTCCAAAATGTCCAAAGTGCCGAAGCTGAGGACTCTTGCTTTAGGAAAAGTGACAAGTGTTGAATTAGGGATGTATTTTGAAAGTAGAGCCAACAGGATTTGCGTTTGGATGTGGGGAATGAGAGAAAGAGGAGTCGAGGGATTCCAAGGTTTTTGGTCTGAGCAACGGAGTGAATGATGGTAGCATTTACTGAGATGGGGAGCTCTGGGGGAAGAACAGATTCTGGGTGGGGAACAGGTGGTAAATCAAGAGTGTGTTTATCAACAGTTAAATCTGAGACGCCTATTGGTGATGTTACTTAGGCAATCGTCTGTTTGAGTCTGGAGCTCAGGAAAGATGTCTGAGCGGGAGCTGTAGATATGGGGTCATCAGAAGAAAGGTGGGATTTTAAATCGTAAGAGAAAGAGATCACCTCGTAAGAGATCACCTAAGGAGTAAAGGCAGGTAGAGAGGCAAAGAGGTCAGAGGACCGAGCCCTTTGGGAATCCAATATCTAGTTGGAGAGGAGGAGGGAGAGCCAGGAAAGGAGATGGGGAAGGAGCAGCAGGGAGGTAGGAGGAGAAACACGAGTGTGGTGTCCTGGAAGCCAAGGAAAGCAAGCACTTCAAGAAGCATGGCTGGCTCAGCTATGTTGAATGCTGCTGAGGGGATACAGGTGAGCTAAGAATTGCCCACTGGGATTGCATCACGGAGCTTGTCAGTGACCTTGACAAGAGCAGGCTCCATGGAGTGGGTTTGGGAGAGAGAAAGAGGTGATAAAATGGAAGTAGGGGTTACAGGCAATTCTTTCAAAGAGTTATGCCATAAGAGGGGAACAGATAATATACCAGTAGTTAGAGGAAGATATGGGGTCAAAGAAAGATATTACAACACATTTGCAGGCTGAAGGGAAGATCTAGTGGAGAGGGGAAAATCGTTGATGTTAATCTCTGTTGCCTACTTACTACATCTCAGGAGCTACATTAGGCATTTCATATGGAATTTTTTTGGCCAAGCCGTGTGGCTTACGGGATCTTAGCTCCCACACCAGGGATTAAGCCTGGCCCTCAGCACTGAAAGCGCAGAGTCCTAACCACTGGACCGCCAGGGAATTCCCTGTATGTATTATTTAATTTAACCTGTACATCAAACCAATGAGGTAGACTATAGTGATTTCCCCACTTCACAGAAGTTAAAACTGAGGCATGGAGAGGATCGGTTGGTTACATGGCCACGGTCACATGGCTAGTAAGTGGGGGAAGTTGGATGTAACCAGGATGTCTGGCTCTGGAGCCCAAGTTCTCACTTTCTTCTTCATCTGAATTCATTTCTTATTGCAGATTGTAACCACTGGCTAAAGTTTATTATCATTTGTTTCCCCCTTCAGAGGAAAACAAAACTGTTGACCCTTCAATACTCAGCTGAAGCTGCTCTCCTGGGTTTTGTGTCTGACTGCTCCCACCGTGAGCCCCTCTGCTTCTGGAGCAGACCTCCATCTATCATAGTCTCTAACACAGCCCACCCAGACCATCACCCACCTAATTGTGTCTGTTTACTTGTCAGTCTCCTGCAGTGAAGCAGGAGCTCCTCAAGGACAGGGGCTGTGTCTTATTTGTCTAATTCATCTTTCTATTCTTAGTTGGCAGGACAGGCCCTCAAACAATAAGTATTTGTCAAGGAGTTGAATGGATGGATGATCAAACGAATGTAAAAACTTATTAAGAATATTGGAAGCCATAAGACAGCTGAGTATGAGCATCTAAATGTACAAGCTGGATACATACAAAAGTGATCTCAGTTCAGAGGAGTGGGGGCTTAAGGGTGAAGATGCTTGTTGAGAAGGCCTCACGTCCATACTAGTCAGTATGTCGAGATGGAGTCCAGGAGTTAGCACAGGAAGTTTCTTCCCTTTTCAAAGAATTCCATGGTCTTACCACTGGAAGCCCAGAGAATCAGGAAACTTGGGGTCCAGTCCACATTCACCCCTTACCATCTGGATGGGATTGCCAGATAAAATATTACATGAAATATTTGATATTTGTGATACTAAAAAAAGTCATTATTTATATGAAATTTAAATTTAACTGGGCTCCTATATGTATATTTGCTCAATCTGGCAAACTTCCAGCTGGTAACCTTGGCCAAGCTGCATAAAACCCCCTTAAGCTTCAGTCTCTGTATCTATAAAATGGAGAAATTTGAGCTTTCCTCATTGGCATGAGAATTAAATAAGGTCTTCAAGTAGAGTACTTAACACAGCGAACGGCACATGGTAAGTGCCCAATAAATGAGATAGTCGGCTTCGTAACGTTTGTTTTAATTTCCTTCTCTTCTAGAGCATTAACGTATAATCCATCAAATTAGACTTACAGAGCTTCTCAGGAAGGCGTCAGTTAAGTGGTCAGTTAATGTGAGTTTGGGCAGCTGGCTAGGATGGTGAAGTATAGAGAGTTTGAGACTCAGTCCTGGGCCCCAAAGAGG
Organism: Grampus griseus; assembly: GCF_964374135.1. NCBI lineage: Eukaryota > Metazoa > Chordata > Mammalia > Artiodactyla > Delphinidae > Grampus > Grampus griseus. The sequence continues at coordinate 28,213,722 of NC_139018.1, read as the reverse complement.
GTTAATGGAGGATCCGAATTCTCATTCAGCCACTCATTTCTCAGTCAGATCCTGGAGTTTCCCCACATCAGCAACCAGTAAAAGAAAGATGTGATCCTTCCAGAAACCAGTAGAGGGCGGAGTGTGTGCGTTTTGGGATAAAACTGGGATACAGCAGGATCAGTCAAGTAGCACCAGCAGCAGGTTTTCACGTTCCTTTAGAGAACAGCGGAGGGCCGAGAAAGCCCTGAGGAGGATACTGGCCAAAGGCAGTCAGCGAGACCCCCAAACCGCCAAGCAAATCAGCCTATAGAGGACCAGCCCCTAAGGGCGGTTTGGGGCATACACTGTGTAGAAAGAAAAAGAGACTCTGTATGTTGAAAGATACCAAAAAGCCAAAAGCAGGTGACAGCCAACAGAAAAAATTGCAAATTGTATAACAAAGAATTCCAGAATGCATAAAGGTGTCCCATCAATTGTTAAACAAAAAACACACCGAAAAAAGATTAATCTCTCTAGCAACAGGGAAATAAAAATTGAAACAACATTGCAGGGAGTTTCTGCCTTATTTTCCTATGGTTATTAAAGGGAATAACTTAATATTCATTGAATACCTATCCTGTGCCAGGCATTGTGCTAAGAATTTCCTAAACATTAACTCAGCACTTAATTTGTCAAAAACCTTTAGAAGCAGAAACACAGTGTTCCCATTTTACCTATAGAAAACTGCTGCTCAGAAAGGTTAGTAACTTGCCTGGAACGCACTCAGCTGGGGAGGGCAGAGCAGGGTTCGGACCCAGGTTTGCATGCTTCCAAGTCCTTCCTCTCCTCACACTGGTTTTTTTTTAGGACTTCGGTTCAAGCAGTATCTAATGCTTGAATATGGTGCTTTGGAGAAGGCCCTGGAAGTTGTGAACCCCAAGCAGCCAAATAGGAATGGAAAAGTAAAAACAAACAGAAACCTCAGAAAATCCAACAGCCTTACGAGCAGGTCTGGGGAAACAGATTGGAAAGTGGGGATTTGGGGAATGGACGAGATGGGAGTTCGGAAGCCCGGTTGGGGGGGGGGCAGGGAACCAGTTGATGGCCTCAATTTTAAGCGAGATGGAGTCTGGCAGGCCTGAAGGTTCACAGCCTTAGAGGCTGGAACCCAAGGAATCTGTTTGTCGTCCACTGCATGCTGAGTTGTAAATTCTCATTTCTAAACCTTCCAGGGCGGAGTCTGCAGCTCCCTCCCCCATCTCGCACCTGCGGGCAGCGGGGGCTCCAATGAATGGACAAGTTCCACGAATTCTTGCCCCTTCCCCCACCTTTTACATAGCCAAGCCGCGGGACAAAAGGCGCCCGGGGCCTGGGGCTCCTTCCCCGGGCTCCTGCCAGCTCCGGGGAGTGTCAGACGGCTGGAGCCGCTCCACACCGCACCATTTACATTTTTTACAGCCTCCCTCCCACCCCCCACTCCCCTCTCCCTTAGGGCCATGGCCAGGGCCACAGGTCCTCTAGGCCCTGGGACTCTCCTTATAGTTCCCTGGAGGTTGAGGGCAGTTGCCTGTGAAGCAGAGAGCCAGGGCAGCAGGAATACAGATGGGGCTCCATGCTGGGTCCACATCCTAGAATCTAGGGCTGAAGGTGCAGGCCCTTTGTTCGGGACGATTTATTCCACCCGCCCAGCAGCAGCAGCCAGAATTTGCTTCCCGGTTCCTTGTAAGCCTGATTCCAGGCCCCACAGAGTGACTTCCTCGTAGGATATGGGTCCCTATCTTTCTTGCATAGCTCCCTAATCCACTGATAAATCCAGCTACTATTTATTGAGCACCTACTGCGTGCCAGGGACAGTGCAAAATGCCTGACCTTCTGTTCCTTCATTTAGTTCTCACAACAACGCCAGGTGAAATAAGTGTGGACCCTATTTTCCAGATGAGGAAAGAGGTTCAGACAAGAGAGGTGTGTCCCCCCCGGGCCTCCACGCAGTCAGCGGCCTATCAGTTGTCAGCAGTAGTGCCAGGATATGAACCCAGGTCTCCTCATACCCCCCACCTTGACTGTGAGTCTGAGGACCGACTGGGCAACTCCTTCCTCAAACTCTCTTGCACAATCCCTCAGTCCCTGCTGTTTACCTGTTTACCAGGTGGCTCTAAAATCGGACAGACCATCATCCTGATCTTTCCTGATCCTTAGGGCTGGCCCCACCTGGCCTCCCCTTGCCCTCCTAGGTAGCCTCCTATAGAAGCCCACATTTTGTTTCAAATAGTGGTTCAGTAGGACAGGCCAGGAAAAGGGACAGTTATTCCTCACGTCTGTGAAAAGCCCTGTGGAGATTCAGGTCTGGCTCAGATTTGCTGCTCCCTGACGCTCCTCCATCTCTTGCAGGCCCTGCCCTTGTGGACTGAGGCCAAGTTTCAGACAAAATGAGGGCCAGTTGATTCTAACTGGCATGTTCCACATCTTCTGATAGCCCCCCAAGGCGCCTCCAACTTCCTAGGATATGGGCCAACACATCAAAAGGCGCCCTGCAGGGAGAGGAATGAAAACTCTGGAACCTGGCCACATCCTGCCTTAGAGAGAAAAGCTGAAATACAGCCACGGAGGCGATCATGGTTTCAGTCAACCCAGCCAGCCCTTGGCGTCCTCAAAGGGCCCAGCAGTCCCATCCCTTAAAGGGCTCAGAAGCCACTTTAGCCACAATAATTATATGCACTGCACGTACCCAGCAAATGACAACACAAAGTGCTTCCTTCATTCATTTACCAAAACACAGAAATAAATACGTAAGTATCTAAATACTTCTCTACATATTCCCTTCTTTGACTAAGCATTTCCACTTTGTGAATCTTACAGAAATGTTTGTACAATGTGTGCAAATATGTCTTTTCACATTGTTTGTAACAGAGAAAAAGTGGAAACAACCTAAATGTCCAACTGCAAAGAGTTGATTAGATACATTATTGTACATCCCTACAATCAGATATTCTGCAGCTGCTAAAAGGTGTGAGCTAATTTTATATGTCCCAACAAGGAACGTAATCCATGACATACTGTTGGGTGAAAAGAAGCAAGTAGCAGAACAATATATAAATGTCATTCCTTTTTGTTAAAAAAAATGTATTTATTAAGGTAGAAGGTAGATAGATAATTCTTTTAACCTGAGGATTTAGGACAGCGGTTGTTACCTTAACTGCACATTGGAATACCCAGGAATTAAAAAGATCCAGAGGGGGCTTCCCTGGTGGCGCAGTGGTTGAGAGTCCGCCTGCCGATGCAGGGGACACGGGTTCGTGCCCCGGTCCGGGAAGATCCCACGTGCCGCGGAGCGGCTGGGCCCGTGAGCCATGGACGCTGAGCCTGCGCGATCGGAGCCTGTGCTCCGCAACGGGAGAGGCCACAACAGTGAGAGGCCCCCGTACCGCAAAAAAAAAAAAAAAAAAAAAAAGATCCAGAGGCCCAGGCCCACTCCAGACCATGTATCAATATATCACAATCTCTTGGGGTGGGTGGGTTGGTGGGAGGGAGTTTTTTAACTTCCCCAGGTGATCCCAATGAGCAGCCAACTTGGGAAACACTACCTTAAAAAAACAGAAGGAAGGAAAGGTTGACTCAGAAAGGAAAATCAAGTTGTAACCTCTTTACATGAAATCTAAACAGATATTACCTACTCTGCTCTTTCTGGGAAAAGAAAGGGGCTGGATCGCCTTGAATTATCACTAGCCTTCTGTAAGCAGAGTTAGTTGAGTTTAGCTCTGAGCAATGCCAAACTTTTTGATGACACCTGTAGGGGTTCTAGAAGTTGACCACTTGACTTCAGGAGATGAAGCCTCCAAGGGCAGCAAGAAGGTTAAGAGCCCGCATTGCTGCGCCTTCTGAAGGACGTGGGCCACCACCTCATTAGTAAATGGGAACGCAAATGAAGCACTTTGCACAGCGCCTGACACAGTGGCGGTGCTTAACATGTGGTAGCTTATTTCTTTTCAGGAATGGAAAGAGCTCAGAGATAATCTTAGTGCCTGCTGAGTTCCAGGCACGTATATATCGTGTCCTGTAATCCAAACAAGCCTGAAGCCAACATTCATATACCCATTTTACAGATGAGGAACCTGGGGCATACCGGGGTTGGCATCTTGTCAGAAACCAGAATTAAAAGCCGGTTCTGTCCAACTCTATATTTTGTACTTTGCTTACCACACTCTGTCCCTTCTTAGGGACCTTTTGGGCAGGGATTTAACTCTGATTAGGGCTCTCATTTTTAGACTCACTATTCATTTACCTTCAGAGGAAGGGAATGTGTGGCTGAAGTTACCTGGGATCACTCTGCTTAGAGATGATAGGACACCTTAAAAGACTGTGCCCAAAAGTGGTCTGGAAGGCCTGAAGTTGAAGCCACACCATGAAAGGAAAGGAAAGTTCTATCTCTGAGCCCAAAAGGAAACGTTATGGGCTTTGGGCATTTGTTCTGCACTGCAGATGGATGCAGGCAGAAGACCCCTCCAATCTCCCACCCCAAATTTTCCATTCCCTCCTCCCTCAAAGCAACTGCCTGAGCCTGGTTTTCACATCTGTGTTTCCTGGCCTGGCTGGCGAGTTTATCTTCGCATCTCAGAGGAGTTGGTTCTGCTCCCGTTCATTTTCACTTCCCTTGAAAAAGGGAGGTGCTCTTGGGCTTTGTCCTGTTGTCTCTTCCTCCTCCTTTTCACACCACTTGAATCAAGTACAGCAGTCAAAAACAGGGACTTATTGAGTAGCCACCTTAACCAGCACTGTGGGTAGCACATCGGTCCTGGAGAGTCTGCCTTAGATCACCAGTACTTCCTCCACCTGGAATCTCTGCTCTATCATCTCTGTTTCCTGGGCCATGCAACCCCCATGCCACCTCCTCTAGGAAGCTTTCACGGATCTCATCTACTCCGTGTCCTTACAGCACTTGCACACCTCTCCTGCACGGCTTTCCATATCCTGTACTTGGTTTATGGCTATTTGTATGTATGTCTTCCCCACTAGACTGAACATTTCCTTGAAGGCAGAAACAATCTTTTCTTTTTGGCCGAGCTGAGCAGTTTTTGCGATTTTAGTTCCCCGACTAGGGACTGAACCCGGGCCCTCGGCAGGGTGCGGAGTCCTAACCACTGGACCACCAGGGAATTCCCACAATCTTTTCTTTATCTTTGTATTCTTCAAGAACCTAACTCAGTGCCTGGCATATTAAGAAAAAAAAATTCATACGGTTGTTTGCTTAAACTCTTTCCAAAAAAGGATTTTAAGTGCCTTACTGAAATACATAAAGAGTAGCAGAAAGGGGACTGAAGAAAAGCAAGGGTAAAGAAATCATGGAATGAGAGTGCTCGCTTCGGCAGCACATATACTAAAATTGGAACGATACAGAGAAGATTAGCATGGCCCCTGCACAAGGATGACACGCAAATTTGTGAAGTGTTCCATATTTTAAAGCAACTATACGCCAATAAAAATTTTTTAAAAAAGAAAGAAATCATGGAATGAGAGCCCATAATAACAACAAAAATATTTGAGTTCTTACTAATGCTGAGCACTGTTCTAATTGATTTACATGCATCACCTCATTTAATCTTTATAATAATCCTGGGAGGTGATTACTGTTATAATTATTTTACATTTGAGGAAATGGAGGCACAGAGAGCGTTAAGTCACTTGCCCAAGTTCACACAGTGGGATGTGAACACAGGCAATGTGGTTTCAGAAGCCGTGCTGAGGGGCTTCCCTGGTGGCGCAGTGGTTGAGAGTCTGCCTGCCGATGCAGGGGACACGGGTTCGTGTCCCGGTCCGGGAAGATCCCACATGCCGTGGAGCAGCTAGGCCTGTGAGCCATGGCCGCTGAGCCTGCGCGTCTGGTGCCTGTGCTCCACAACGGGAGAGGCCACAACAGTGGCCTGTGCACTGCAAAAAAAAAAAAAAAAAAAAAGCTGTGCTCATAACCACAGCCCTCAGGATACCAACCACAGACATTCTGGGTTATGAATCTGGCTCTGAGGTTTCTAGCAGTCAAAGCCAAGAAGAGAAGGTATTTAATGACAAGAGTGATTGTATTTATTAGAAACAATAAACCAAATCCTTGGGAGAAATGCAGCTTTTTGTAACCTTGAGTCTGAGAGAACTCATCAAGAAGACACTGCTTTTCAAACTTCATAAGTTAATCTTCCATGGGTAAAAATTGTTAAACTCCCCAATACAGGTATATTTGTTTATATTTATACTAATATATTATGTGTATTGTAAAACACAAAAATAGAAATTGAAAAGAATGAGAGAAACTATAAAAACACATGGAAATTCTGCTGAGGACCATCTTGTACACTCCCTGGGCAGACACAGGCCCCTCCTGAGTTCCCTGGTACGGTAGGTGATTCTATGGGATGGATCCTGGCAATAGATAACAGTGGCTGACATCACCATTTCTTATAACAACCAAAGCATGACACAGAAAATGCATTTCAGCGACAGCAGTTCTAGAGGGACCAAAATAATGTTGTCCAAATGAGTACATCTCTGATTGGCTGGTTTGATCTAGTAATAGATATTTTATTTATTACATATATAAAACTAATATATAACTTAATTATATATATATTATATATGTATAACTAATATCAATTGAGCCTTTTCTGTATGACAGTCATTGTACTAGATGCTTTACTCATGCTCCCCATTTAATCCTTATTGCAATCCTTTGAAGTAATTATCAGTATAATCACCATTTTACAGATGAGGAAACTGAGGCTCAGAGAGGTTAACTGGTTCATGGAGTAGAGCTGGGGTTTAGACTCATGTTTATTAGATTCTGAAGCCAACGTTCTTAATCACCTTCTGTACTCCACAGAAAATTTGAATATAGATGGTTTTAAACAGTAGTTTCCCCCTTTTTACAAATCCTTTTTATTTACCAAAAGAATGCATTCTTGTGGTAAAAAATGCAAACAAAACTGAAGTGTGCAAAGTAAAAAGGCCACCTTTTCCCACAAACAAGCTCACCAGGTTTCCCCTGTTAGTCTACTCTTTCTAAAGTCTTCTAGACTTCTTTCTACTCACTGAACATGTGTATATACATATCAGTTTTTCAAAAGTAGGATCATAGCATATATTTTACTTTGAACTCTCTCTTTAACGTGGCTATCTTTCCAGGGTGGTTCATGCAGATCTGTTCACATATTAGGAGCAGATAACACAATTGACTACTTACCCCTCTCTTCTTAAAATATTCTCTCTGGGTTTTTCTTTCTGCCTTTTTTTTGGGGGGGGGGGAACTTTGCAAATACTGTTTACTTCACTGAAACCTGGAGATGGGGAGAAGGTATGTGAAAGTCTGGGACACCGAGCCTAGGGGTGCATATTGACAAGGGCGACATACAGGGACAGGGTGCTGAGGGCCAGCAGTGCCGTCCAGCTGCCAGGGAACAGAGGTGGACGAACATCTCCATGACAAAGGCCGTGTAGATGCTAAGGAACATCAGTAGAAGGACTGCTGGCTGCAAAGTGTGGTACAGGTCATAGCATGTGATCATCTACACCTGGGTAGATGTGACGACGTAATGGACCAGACAGATGTTGGAGTCAATGCTCATCTGGATGTATTTCCAGTCAAACTCAGTGCCTGAGCTCCAACCCAGAGGGGGATGTAGCAGGACATAATGAACTTGGCGGTGGCCCAGCCCAGGGTAGCAACCATGATCTTGTATTCCCCCTTGCCGGCATTGTGGGACATGACAAGGTTTAGGCCTATCAGGTCTGCCACAACCACGCTGGCCTTCATGAGCTCCCCAATGAAGTCATAGATGCCGCCTTCCCAGCTGGGAAAGAAAGTGGCCAGGAACAGCATCTTGCACAGCTGCACGAACAGATAGGTGACCCCGGCCTGGACGCACTTCCAGAAGGCGCTGTACTCGGACAGCCTGCTGCACTTGTAGATGATGAAGTAGGGGAGAAGAAGGCCAGGGCGAAGCAGTCCCCAAAGGGGAATAGTGTCATGGCGCCTGCTGCCCAGCCTGCCGGAGCGCACCTCTCTGCCTCAGAGGCCTGGCGCCTGAGCCTGGGCCTGGCGCCCACCTTCCTTCTGCCTCTTTTTTCTTTTCCTCTGGGTGACTCTGAAGTTTAGTCCTTTTTCTTTCTCCTTTCTTTTCCTTCTTCTTCTATTCCCTTGCCTCTAGAGCTTATCCATCCATATGCTAACAACTCCCAGACTTTCTTCACTCTTTACCTGGAACACTGCAATTTTCTCTATTTTCAATTTGCTTTGTTGTTAGTTTTAAGCCTATTGGAGGATGTATATTTGCATTTGCTTATACTTACAAAAAGAAAGTCTGGAAGGAAGTTAATGAAAGGGGTTACCTGTGTGTGGTGGTGGGGAGTGGAGGGAATTGGGAATAAACTAACCAAGATCAAAGGCACCAGGCTTGAGATTACGAACAGAGTAATTGGGAGAACTTGAGTTTGGCCTGTGGTCTTGTCTCTCCTTTACTGATGAAATAGAGGTGACAGAAGAAATGTAATGAACTTGGTGGGGAGAGGACCACAAGGCCTTAAAACCTGGTCTGAGGCCTAGCTGTTCCAGTGGGGTACCTGTGCCTGTTTCCTTGGGACAGGGGAGGGGTAAATTATCCACAAGCCTTCTTCCCTGTCCAGGTGAATTCCCCAAGGGCACCTGCAAAGGCCCTGTAAATAAAGCAGGTGGCAATCTAATGACAGAGCCCACCCTTTGCAAGCTCTCCTCCTGGCTAAGGATAGGGCGGCCTGCCCTCCACCTAAATGGGAATGCTGCACGTGGTAAGTTTCCTTCCCCTTCGCTTCCATAAAGTGATCCTCCCATTAAACAAAAATAGATATTCAACCTTCCTATTATAAAACTTATCAAACACATCAAAACTGAGAGAATGGCATAATGAACCACCTTGAATGAATGGTAAAATGAACCCCTGATTCAATAATTATTGACATTTTGCCATATATGCTTTACCCTTTTCTTCCTTCCTTCCTTCCTTCCTTCCTTCCTTCCTTCCTTCCTTCCTTCCTTCCTTCCTTCCTTTCTTTCTTTTTCTTTCTTTCTTTCTCTTCCTTTTTTTAAAAATCAGGTAACAAAAGGTCAGTGTTTAATGGCAAACAGTCGGGGATTTTTTTTTTTTTTCTTTTTGCAGTACGCGGGCCTCTCACTGTTGTGGCCTGTCCCGTTGCGGAGCACAGGCTCTGGACGCACAGGCTCAGCGGCCATGGCTCACGGGCCCAGCCGCTCCGCGGCACGTGGGATCTTCCCGGACCGGGGCACGAACCCGTGTCCCCTGCATTGGCAGGCGGACTCTCAACCACTGCGCCACCAGGGAAGCCCTTTTCCTCTGATTTTTAAAGAGCAAATACGTAAAGTCCTACCATTTCAACCCTAAATTCTTACAAACATATCTGAAAATTTAGGACCTTTTCTTACTATTATCACCTCTAACAAATTTAACATTAATTCCTTAGAATATTATTAATTCTTTAGAATATGCTAATACCCAGTCTATATTCAAATTTACCACAAAATTAAATGACTTTAAAGCCATAAAGAATGCCAGATCGGAGTTGCAAATGAAACCAGAGAAGCTAGCATCAGCCCAGCAGCCCCCTCAGCACAGGTCTCTGAGAAGTGTCAGTGTCCAGGAGTGAGGGGCATTCCTTGGGAAAAGCAAGTAATAGCAGCTCTTATTGAGCACTTACTGTGGACCCCCCTGTGCTATGGCTTCTGACTGGAAGAGATGACATTAGCTCTCTGTGTGTCTTCATAGTACTGAACATAATGCCTACATAGAGTAGACACTCAACTAATTGAGATGTGAATTGATCATCATACCTCCCTGGTGTTAAGTGTTTCTTTGCAGCGAAGGAGTGACTTCACTGTTTAATTCAATCATTCGAATAAAGTGGATATTATTATCCCTATTTTAAAGAGGAGGAAACTGAGGGTCAGACTTGTCTAAGTTCCCTAAACTAGAAAGTAGAGGAGCTGAGCTTCAACTCAGGTTAGTCTGACTCAGAGTCTGAGTGGTCATCTGTCTTGGTAATCGCCAAGGGACTCTGATAGGGGTATTAAAGGCCTGAGTCCGGGGTAGAGTCCTGGGCAAAGAGAGGGTAAAAGGGCACGGGGGGGTGGGTGGGGGGGGAAGAAGAGAAAGGAACAAAGAAAGGAAGCCAGGAGATTGTGATGTCATGGAATTAAAACTAGCAGCCATTGGATAAAGAGCCATGGTATACAGTGAACACAGGTATTTGTTCTGCTGTGGAATGAATGAGAAGCTTTTGAACCTCAACCCTCAAACTCCTGAGTCAGGTCCATGGACATCATTATGTACTCAGAGCTAGCCCAGGATCTGGCCCATACTAGGAGCTCAAATATCTGTTGAATGAATGACAGTGCATGAGTGAATGTGTGAGTAAATGAATAACTGAATAAATGATGGACTAATATGTAAATTATTTAATAAGGCATTGAGTGGCTGCATTAATTGAATGACAAATGGATGAATTCTTTAAATATCTATAGAAGGAGAATGAAGTGGGAAGACAACTAAATCTAACAGCAGCATCATGTCCAGAGCATTTTATCATGAGACCTGTGCTAAGAACTTCATAAGCAGTTTTTCATTTAATTCTCAGAGCAAACTCTCCGGTACTATTATCATTCTTTAAATGAGGAATTAGGTCTGGAGATGTGAGAAAACTTGTTCAAGGGCACATAGGCACAGAGCTGGAATTTTAATCCTGCCATTACGCTCCAAAGCTCAGGCTTTTCACTAGACAGTCAGTGTTCAATCAATATTACTTCACTCAATACCGGACTTGTTTTTTGTAGCTGATCCAAATACAGGTGAACCACCACTTATACAACCCCTGGAAAGCTGTAAATTTAAACACAGTTAATTACTTATCTCAGCTCATTATGTAAAGGAAGCTGTCCTATTGTATGCCCCTTTATAAGTGAAGGATTACCCGGAACTCATCTGCTTCCTAAATCTGAATTTTGTTCAAACCAAGGTATATATTAACTAAAGATATCTACTTGTAGGAATTGGTTTAATTATTGCTGGGAATCTGGGATTTTTGGTGTTTGGACAGCTTATGACGAGGCCCTTAATTTTGTGATACCTCATCTTAATGGTTTAAATAAAGGTAGATTAAAATGTACCAAATCCAGAATCCATTAAAGACAAGATATGTTCAATATATGTAAAAATAAGCAGATTTCTTCATGATAAAAAAAACCACCGTAAGCCAAGTCCAATTATAAACCACAAACTCAGAAAAAAATATTTCTAGTTCCTGTCGTAGACCAAGGGCTGTCTTCATATAAAACTCTCTTTAATCAATAAGAAAAGGTCTATAACCAAATGGCAAAATGGGGCAAAGGATATTCACAGGAAAGGAAATATAAATGGCTCTTAAATGGATGAAAAATGCTCTTTTACTCATAATGAAAATTGTAAATTAAAACCACACTGAGAGACTAAGTTTTCACCTATTAGATTGGCAAAGATAAAAGAAAAAATGTGGTGACACACTATGCTGGCTTAGGGGTAGGAAAACTACACTCATACTTTGTTTTGGGGGGAATAAACTGGTACAACTTCTACGAAGAGAAACTTGGCAAAATCTATCTAAATTACTATATGCATACACTTTGAAGGTATAGTTACACCTACACATGTGCAAAATTATGTATGTGCAAGGTTACCAATTGTAGCATGGTTTAAGAGCAAAAGAAGGAAATGACCTTAAGGTTCATCAATAGCAGACTGGATAGGGACTTCCCTGGTGGTGCAGTGGTTAGGAGTCTGCCTGCCAATGGAGGAGACGTGGGTTCGATCCCTGGTCCGGGAAGATCCCACATGCCGCAGAGCAAATAAGCCCTTGCGCCACAACTACTGAGCCTGTGCTCTAGAGCCTGCGAGCCACAACTACTGAAGCCTGTGTGCCTAGAGCCCATGCTCCACAACAAGAGAAGACACCGCAATGAGAAGCCCACCCACGCACTGCTACAAAGAGTAGCCCCTGATCGCCAAAACTAGAGAAAGCCCACGTGCAGCAGCGAAGACCCAATGCAACCAAAAATAAATAAATAAACATATTTTAAAAAAGCAAGGTACATAAAAGTAGTATATTACATTTATGCTTTAAAGAAAGGACAAAAGTGCTCTCTGAGAGATTTGCTTCTTTATACATAACAGATCTCTGGCATGATACCTTAGAAACGATGTTGGTTGCTTTTTTTCCCCTTAATACATCTTTATTGGAGTATAATTGCTTCACGATACTGTGTTAGTTTCTGTTGCACAACATAGCGAATCAGACATACACATGTCCCCATATCCCTTCCATCTTTTTAAAATTTATTTATTTTATTTATTTATTTTTGGCTGCATTGGGTCTTCATTGCTGTGTGTGGGCTTTCTCTAGTCACTGAGAGCGGAGGCTACTCTTCGTTGCGGTGCACAGGCTTCTCATTGCGGTGCCTTCTCTTGTTGCAGAGCATGGGCTCTAGAGTGCAGGCTCAGTAGTTGTAGCAAATGGGCTCAGTAGTTGTGGTGTACGGTGTTAGTTGCTCTGCAGCATGTGGGCTCTTCCAGGACCAGGGCTCGAACCCATGTCCCCTGTATTGGCAGGAGGAGTCTTAACCACTGTGAAGCCCTCCCCTCCCTCTTGAGCCTCCCTCCCACCCTCCCTATCCCACCTCTCTAGGTCATCGCAAAGCACTGAGCTGATCTCCCTGTGCTATGTTTCTGCTTCCCACCAGCCAACTACTTTACATTCGGTAGTGTATATACATCGATGCTACTCTCACTTTGCCCCAGCTTTGCCCTCCCACCCCATGTCATCACGTCCATTCTCTATGTCTACCTCTTTATTCCTGCCCTGCAACTAGGTTCATCAGTATCTTCTTTTTTTTTTTAAGATTCCATATATATGCGTTAGCATATGGTATTTGTTTTTCTCTTTCTGACTTACTTCACTCTGTATGACAGACTCTAGGTCCATCCACCTCACTACAAATAATAACTCAATTTCGTTTCTTTTTATGGCTGAGTAATATTGCATTGTATATATGTGCCACATCTTCTTTATCCATTCATCTGTTGATGGACATTTAGGTTGGTTCCATGTCCTGGCTATTGTAAATAGTGCTGCAATGAACATTGTGGTGCATGTCTCTTTTTGAATTATGATATTGGTTGCTTCTGAAAAGAGAAACTGTAGAAAGGGAACAGGGCTGAAATTTGAATCTTTAATACTTTAGTAAATTCCTGAACCAATATTTACAAGCATTTTGAATACTATACAGTGGTACTGTGGTCCCTCCCTACTTCAGCCCCCCCAACCCCATCCTAAGACCCCCGTGGATGCCTGAAACCGTGGAGAGTACCGAACCCTATATATACTATGCTTTTCCCTATACTAACTAGTTGGGTAGCATCTACAGCGTGGATAGGCCGATGGGAGGGATGATTCACTCACATCCCAGGTGGGGCAGAGCCGGGGGATGAGAGATTTCATCACGCTACTCAGAACAGCGAGCAATTTAAAACTCATGAATGTTTGCTTCTGGAATTTTTCATTTAATATTTTTCCACTGCAGTTGACCACAGGTAACTGAAACCAAGGAAAGCAAAACTGCAGATAAGGAAGGACTACTGTATTATTATTTAGATATCATTTATGTATAGAATACATAGGCACATATATGATACATATTAGTCAAAAGTAAAGTATTTGACACAGAATAAAAATATGCACAGAGAGACTAGAAAAATATACATGTGTATATGCACAGAAAAAGCTGAAAATATACAGAAAAAGAACTGGGCAGTAGTTTTAGGTCTCATAATGAGGAGAATGGGTTTGGGACTAAAAGGGAGGACTGGCTTAATTTACTCTATTTTTTACTCTGTACCGTTTGGGTCTTTTGTAAAGACAAAGTTTAACTTGTGTAGTCTAAGAAAAGAAACTAGATTAGAAAGAAATGTACCAAGATGTTCACAATAGCTGTCTTTAGATAATGAGATTACAGGTGATTTTTCCTGCTTACTACTTTACTTTTAAAATTCTCCCAATTATTCATTTTCCCAATTAGTCTATAAATAAGACTCTTACTTTGGTAATGGGAGCGCCAACAAACCTTTTTATCACTAGGGTTTCTTTTTAAAAAATACTTTAAAAGATTCTATTAGCCTTTTAAAGAATTTTAAATTATCTTCATTGCCTTTATTAAATGATAGCAAGTAATACAGACTCCTTATAAAATGTCAAAAGACACAGAAAGCTATGTGGAAAGAAAAAGTTATCTCGTAATTCCATCTCCTACAAAATCACCACTATTGTCTGAAACTGTTAAAATACTGCATTTATATTAAGAACTTAAAAATAATTTCAGATTCACTGGAGAGCCTGAGAACTGGAATATACTTGCTTTGGGCCAAGCAGTCCTAAATGCTTACGTTTATCTTATTGAATCCACCCAACAACTCTGGGGGTAAACGAACTCTCTGGCGTAAATGTTAGGCCCCAGTAACCACTAAATCAGGGCTCTGAGGTTTAAACAATTTGCCTAAAGCCATACTCTAGTATGGGGCAGGGTTGGCATTCAAATCCAAGTCCAGGAGGCGCCTAAACCACTGCCTCAGGCGACTGCCATCATGGTGGGTGGGGCTGGTGTGCTTAAGATGCAGGGACTGGACTTGAGTTCACTTCTGGTGGCCCCCTCATCCAGCTTTCCTGAGGATGGATGTTTGATAAACGAGTTTTGACTTAGGTGATAAGTGTAGGGCTCATGATCGTCAGAGGAGAAGATGATTAGTGGAGCTGGGGCATAACCACACTGGGGGCATTTTACAGTGGTAGCGAGGGGTAAGGCGATAAAGAGGAGAGGTGGGTGGAACTGAAGCCCGGGAGAAGCTGTTAGCCCCAGCACTCCAAAGGGTTAAGGCTGGGCAGGAAAGCCCCTGGGGGGAGCTACCACCAAAGGCTGCAATCTGGCAGCCCTCACCTCCCCCACCAGCGGGGAACTGGACGGGCGGATAGGACTAGTTCCTCCGGGATTATCTGAGGCCTCTGGGCTGAGGTGAGCTGCTGGGAGGGACGGAAGCCCCAGGTACCACATGTCCTTACCTTCCTGCTGGGCTCAGAAAACCAGGTGTCCTGGGATAGGTGCCCTGGTCCCAGACAGAAGCATCTTTGGCCCAGGCACACTTTGGGAGTGAGAGGTGTTGAGCCTCAAGCCTGGGGGATGCTCAGAGAAAGGTGGGGATGGAGGCCTTTCTGGAAGGGAAGGGGGCCTGCACCAAGGTGGGGGCAGTGAGTTCTCCAGCCTCCCTGTCTTTTGGGGGCCAGGGATGGGGGAGCTGCCTCAGGAAGAGATGCATCTTGGGGGTTCAGAGAGCCCCAAGTCCTCTAACCAATCCCCCAAGGCTAGTTTCCCGGCTCCAGCTTCGCTCTCGCCCCCCCTCCCCCTCTTAGCCTTGCCACAGACTTTCCTTAGGTCTTTCTATCTAAACCTCCTCCCCTCCCTTTCCCCTCCCCCCAAATTCTTTGGAAATCTTTCGACTTTCTTTCAAGTTTTCCCTGGGCAGTTTGGGGTCCGTTTCAGAGCTAGGTCAGGGCGCTTTAACACCCACAGCTGGGTAGAGTGGACGAGACAATAGCTGCTATCACTTTACCATTGGAAGTGACCCCCGAATTTGCACTTCTTTCATCTTGGGACCAGAGAACTTGAGGGTGGGCGATTTCCTGGGGGGAGTGGCTTAAGCCGCTTCTCCAACGGCCAGTTGGCTGTAGACGGTCCATGCTCAATGGTCCACCACAGATATGAAACCAGTTCTGGAGTGAGAGTGGCGCTCAGCTGGGGACACTGCCCACAGGGTGACTTAAATGTCCCAAGCTGGAAGGTGGAGAGAGAAGCGGACGCCCCCTGGGCTCTGGGCCACCCTCGAGGTCAGTAAACTAGGAAGTTTCCTCAAAATTAGGAAGGGTGGGTGCCTCGAGCAGTTTGGAGACCCCAGGGGAACGAGGGGGTGGCCTTGGGACACTAAAGGGCTCAAGGGTCAGAGTGACTCTGAAGATTGTGTGTGTGTGTGTGTGTGTGTGTGTGTGTGTGTGTGTGTGGAGAGGGGACGCATTGTTTCAAGTTCTCCTTCTCCCCACCCCCACCTCCAGCCTCTTCCCCATCCCCACCCCCCGCTCGCCCGCCTATCTCCCCTCTCCACCCTACACAATGGTCTGGCCTTAGCCCCTCCCCAGACTCCCGGTGTTTCCCCAGTTGGGTCCCTTGTCTCAGATACCCCCAGCCAGCCAGCTCTCTCCCCAACTATCCAGGGCCTCCTGGCGGCTCGCTCCGCTTCCCCTCGTGGGCCTCGCTGCCCATTCTCCTTCCCTTCCAGGCGCGTGGTCCCCTAGAGCTACTCAGCTTGGGAACTACCGAGGCATGATTGACTGGGTGGCCTCAGGCCCACCCTGGTGCCCCCAGACCCTCCTGCTGCCCTTGGTTGGTGGGAGGTTCCTTGGGAAGTCACAGCCAAGGGACTTGCCTGCCACCAGCCAGGACCTGTGGCCGCCCACGCCCCGCGAGGCCTCCTGGCCACCGGGGAAGAAGCCAAGATGGCTGGCGCTCCCTGGAGCCAGGGGCGCAGCCTGGGCAGCTGGGCCGGCCAGAGAGGTGTGGAGCCAGGCCGGGTGAGATGCCAGCCATGCCTCCGCGGCCTTAGGCAGTCTTACTGAGGGCTGAGGCCAGTGTGGCCCTCCCTCACGCTTGTAGGGCCTGGCTGGCTATCGAGACTGCAGGGCCTGCTTTATGAGGGATGGGGAGAACACGGGGTCCTTGGTGAGCGAATGCGGAGCCCAGGATGAGCCTGGCAGGGAGGGTGTTTGTTCTAGAGGCCAGAGACCTACCAACACTGTCAGCAGATGCTTTGGCCCTTTCTTCCCTTGCCCTGCCCAGAGCGCTGGCTCACCCCTTTTAAAATGCAAGGGACAGAGGCCAGAGCTGGGCTCCGAGACCCCATCTGCTTGAAATCAGGAGACTGGGGGAGGAGGAAGTGGGACTTGGTGAAGGTGAGGCTTTGAATTGCCTGCAGAATTGCCCGTGTCCATTCATTCCTTCCTGGGCTCCAGAGCCCTTCTTAGGTGCCAAGATGCTGGCTGGATGCTGTCCTATTTCCTCCCTTCCAACCTCAAGCCGGGGAGCCTGTGTCGCCTTGAGGGGCCCTTCCTCCTCGGTTTCATGTTTTATCAGGTCCCTTGTAAGAGTGGTGGGGCCAGGGGAGCCCAGCTGGGCAAGACCCCTAGATTAGCTCTCACTTTCTGCACCTTATTCCACGAATGCACCTGGTAATTGTCAGATCTGCTTTGCACTGCGTTTCCAGGGAGCCATCACCAGAAAGACTGTTGCACCTGAACCCCATCAACCAATTGTCTACTTAAGTATGATTAGCTTCCCCGTACGGCCTCTGGCCTTTCCCCGCTGCCCCATTCTCTCCTGGTCCAGACCCACCTGAGTTGACGCGAGGTGCAGAGCCTCTCCAGGGAGCTACTTTTTCTCAGCAAGCTTTTGAGGAAAAAAGAAGTAGGGTATTACCTACTCACATCTCCTCTTACCTCTTTGGGGAAGAGGAAGGAATGAGTTAGGGTGGGGTGGGGTGGGGTGGGACTGGGATGGGAAGAGTAGGTAGGGTGGGACAGGGAAGGGGAGGGAGGAGGGTGGGGTTTGTGCAGGAAGACGTGTGGTCTATCTGGACGTGTTGGCAGGTATCTGGATACTACAGCGGGAATTCAGGCAAGTCAACTTTACCTTTCTGGACCTCAATTTCCTTATCTGTAAAATGGCCAGCTTTGTCTCGAAGCCCCAAGAATCCATGTGTTTCTGCAGCCTTTGGATAATGAGCATTTTGGGCCCTGTATTTCCCTGTATGGTGGAATCGCAGGGGTTAGGAGGGGAGCTCTGGAGTCAGATTGCTTAGGTTTTGTAGTTTTAATAGCTTGTGGTCTTGGGAATGTTATTTAACCCCCAAGCCTCCATTTCTCTATGTGTGAACTAGAAGTAGCTATCCTAGTGAAGGTGCAGGTGTGATGGAGTTGTAATGTAGAAGGAAAGTGAGAACCACATATAAATATTACGTCTGAAAAGCCTGAAGTCCAAACGCTCACCCAATGCAAAGCCCACAGAAACCTGTAATCGTTTAAGGGAACATTGTGCCCTCCTCCTGGTGTGGAAGGGCAGGAAGAATCACCCACACAATTTAAATTAATTATCCCCTCTTATTTTTTTTTTTGAGATTTTGGTTGAATTACCTAAATGTACATAGTAAACAGTAGGTGAATGGTGGTTATTTTCATAATTTTGTTTGCGGAGTATCTAGCGGAGCAGAGCTCTCATTTATATGCGTCTGTATAGCAGCGTTTACAAGTGACATGCAAGAAAAACAAAACCCATAGCATCTTTGTTGTCTGCCAGAATGAAAAAGCTCTTCTGTGTTTACAGTTTGCTCCTCAGAGCTCAATTTTTTTATCGCATATGGAAGTGCTCTCGGTGAAGTTTATCTCCTGAGTCCAAAAAACTAAGTTTTTAAAAAAGTAAATATGCAGTATATAAAAGATGAACAGATTAAAAGCCCAATTCCAGGGTCAGATAATGTGGGACAAATAGAAATCCGGTGAGAGGTTAGACCAGGTTTGTCACAATAAACACATTAAAAAAAAAAACTACAAGCAAGAAATTTTTATCCAAAGGTGATTCTGATAACCAGTTTTTAAAAAGCTTTCTTTTTTATGGTTACCAAGTAAAATTCTGGTGGTAAGCCTTTGGTTCTTTAAAAACTTTTTTTCAACTTTACTGAACCATAATTTACACCCAAATGCATCCCTTGTAAGTGCGCAAAACACTTTCCTTTTAGGTGTGCAGTTTGATGAGTTGACAAGTGTATACACCCAAACACAATTTTTAAACCTAAGGCTAATCTAAAGGAATCTATTAAAATCTGAGAACAAAGATCTGAGAAAGGGTAATGGTCTCCTTTTTAATTTAAAAACAGTGTCCACAAAGGAATATTACTCTGCTTTGCAACACAACACGGAAAACCTACCAGTAATTAGGATGATTAGTTTGAATTGAAAGGTGGCTGGCATTTTAAACTGGAGCAGATGAATCACAGGCCCTAAAGAGCATCTGGTTTCAACTACTGGCAGCACCACTTATGAGGCCTGGGGCAAACTGGGCAAATGAGCCTAAATTTGATTGTCTCAGTTTTTTCACCTGTAAATTGGGGATATTGGTAGTACCCATCTTAAAGTTTCCGCTGCCAGGATTGGGAAAGTGCATGGCAAATAGTAAACCTTAGTTATTAGATCTATGTCAGCACAGTGGCTAGGCTGCTGCTACCTCTTTGAAAAGACTAACTTTATCCCAGGGCAGCAGTTCTCAAACGTTTTGGTCTCAGGACACGTGTATGCTCTTAAAAATTGAAGACCCTGAAGAGCTTTTGTTTATATAGGTTACATCTGTCAACATGTTACATTCAAAATTAAAATTTAGACATTTAGAAAAGATTTCTTTATTAAAAAATAACAAACCTGTTACATAGTAACAAATAATAGTTTTTATGAAAAATAACTTTTCCAGAACAAAAAAAATTTAGTGAGAACAGTGCATCTTTTAAATTTTTCAAATCTCTAATATCTGGTTATCAGAAGATAAGTAGATTCTTATCTGTCTCTATGTTCAATCTGTTGTGATACATTATTTTGGTAGAAGTACATGAAGAAAATCCAACTTCATCCGGACACATAAATGGACAGAGGAAGAGTATTTTTGTTTTTCCTTTGGCTTTGCCACCACGGGGCTTGCGGGATCTTAGTTCCCCAACCAGGGATCGATCCTGGGCCACGGCAGTGAAAGTGTGAAGTTCTAACCACTGGACTGCCAGAGAATTCCCAGAGGAAGTGTATTTTGGTAGCATTTTCAGTGGATATTCTTTGACAACTACACCGCAACTCGACAGGTGGTAGTTCCTCAAAGCTTAGTTATAATGCAGAATCTGAAATAATATCCAGGAACTTTTGCACCGTATTATATTAAAAATCCGTTGCTTTCTTTTATACTTTGAATGGATCTTTTCCCCGTGCCATCCCATTGGTTATTTGGGAAATACAGTTCATTGAGTGATGCAAATCTTCAAATGTTGAACATTCCATTATATAGTATAAAAAGTTACATGTCTTAGTGTCACCACTGGTCCCATCAGAAAAATCTTTAAGTATTGGGATGCTGTCAAGCTCACTGTAGTGGATACAAGTTTTCCAAAATTCTAATTTTCAAATGAAAGCTCAGAAATTTTCACTGGCCATAAATAGTAGTAGTTTTCCTTGAAGTGACAGCCTCACCTTATTCATTTTTGAGAAAATGTCTGTCAAATATATCCAAGTCTAAATGACTAATGCCACTCAATTTTTCTTTCAAGTAAAAGTGGTATTCCATGAAAAAGCGGCTAGTTCATCATGCAACCCAATTGTCACTCATTCATTATGCACCAGTGTGCAGCAGAAATCCTCTATGAGCACTCCCCATTTTGTCACTCCCAACATTGAAGTCATGTACTTAAGGGTTATGATTTTAAAAAATAATGATCTTTGTTGCTGTATCAAGGACACTTTGGAGTGATACTAGCTTTCTTTTTCCCAACTGTGGCTGCATCATGGGGTAGAACACAGTGATTTCTAGTTTAATTCATGCTGAGGTACTAGCTGTACTCCAATGTTAACACGATGAAAAAGGCAAATCACATCTTAGTGTTGTTATCTTAGTATTATTATGAAAACAGTTTAACTTGCAGCCCCTCAGAAAGTCTCAGAGAACCCCAAGGGTCCATGACCGTACTTTTTTTTTTTTTGACTGCGCCGCGTCTTCGTTGCTGCGCGCGGGCTTTCTCTTGTGGTGAGTGGGGGCTACTCTTCATTGCGGTGCCGGCTTCTCATTGCGGTGGCTTCTCTTGTTGCGGAGCACGGGCTCTAGGCACACGGGCTCAGTAGTTGTGGCTCGCGGGCTCTAGAGCGCAGGCTCAGTAGCTGTGGCGCACGGGCTTAGTTGCTCCGCGGCATGTGAAATATTCCAGGACCAGGGCTCGAACCCGTGTCCCCTGCATTGGCAGGCGGATTCTTAACCACTGCGCCACCAGGGAAGTCCCCATGGACCATACTTTGAGAATCACTGTTTTAGGAAAAAGGAGACCAATTTAGGCTATGTGTGATTGTCTGTCTTTAACAGGTGTACAGGTACAGCTTTTATACCTGCACTATATAATATGTATAGTACTAGATAATACTCTAATATATAATAGCTAATGCTTCTTTAGTACTTTACTATGTGCCAGGCACTTTTCTAAGGATGAATATATATATAAATATGTGTATGTGTGTATACACTTACATACACTTAGATGTCTCCGTCCTTTACTTTCATTGTCTCATTTATATCCGCAACAGTCCTATAAGGTAGATACTTTTATTATTGTCCCCATTTTAACAGAAAAGGAACCAGAAACACAGAGAGGTTGAGTGACTTGCTCAAGCTAATATCAGAACCAGGATTCAAAGCCATTCTCTAAGGCCAAGCTCTTCCTTTGTACCACTGAGTAATTAAACAAACCCCAGGAGGCACGTAGCCATTACCTGCTATGGGGGGATGGGAATAGATAGATCTTGAAGGAGAAGGCAGAGGAGTGGATAAGGCACCGTTGCTGGGTATCATCTGGGTGCCTTGGCTGACCTCTGCCCTCTCTCCTTTGCCCTGGTAGGATGACATCCCGGGAGCAGCTGGTGCAGCAGGTGCTGCAGGAGCTGCAGGAGGCAGTGGAGTCCGAGGGCCTGGAGGGTCTCGTTGGTGCTGCTCTGGAGGCCAAGCAGGTCCTGTCTTCCTTCGCTCTCCCCACCGGCCGGGAGGGAGGCCCTGGCCCCCAGGTGCTGGAGGTGGACTCGGTGGCCCTGAGCCTGTACCCAGAGGATGCTCCCCGGAACATGTTGCCGCTGGTGTGCAAGGGCGAGGGCAGCCTGCTGTTCGAGGCGGCCAGCATGCTGCTGTGGGGCAACGCGGGCCTCAGCCTGGAGCTGCGGGCCCGCACGGTGGTGGAGATGCTGCTGCACCGGCACTACTACCTCCAGGGCATGATTGACTCCAAGGTGATGCTGCAGGCCGTGCGCTATTCCCTGTGCTCTGAGGAGTCCCCGGAGATGACCAGCCTGCCGTCCACCACGCTAGAGGCCATCTTTGATGCGGACGTCAAGGCCACCTGCTTTCCTAGCAGCTTCTCCAACGTGTGGCACTTGTACGCCCTCGCCTCCGTCCTTCAGCGCAACATCTACTCCATCTACCCCTTGCGCAACCTCAAGATCCGGCCATACTTTAACCGTGTCATCCGGCCCCGCCGCTGCGACCACATGCCCGCCACGCTGCACATCATGTGGGCCGGCCAGCCCCTCACCAGCCAGCTCTTCCGCCACCAGTACTTTGCCCCCGTGGTGGGGCTGGAGGAGGTGGAGGCTGAAAGTACCAGCCCCGGCCTGGCCCCGACTCCCACTGCCCTGGCCCCGCTGCCCCCGCTTGCCAAGACCCTGGAGCTGCTCAACCGGGAACCTGGCCTCAGCTACTCCCACCTCGGTGAGCGCTACAGCATCACCAAGAGCACCTTCTACCGCTGGCGGCGGCAGTCCCAGGAGCACCGGCAGAAGGTGGCCACCCGCTTCTCGGCCAAGTACTTCCTGCAGGACAGCTTCCACCGCGGGGGTGTCGTGCCGCTGCAGCAGTTCCTCCAGAGGTTCCCCGAGATCTCCCGCTCCACCTATTATGCCTGGAAGCACGAGCTCTTGGGCTCTGGCGCCTGCCGGGCCCTGGGCCCCAAGGAGGAGCTGGCCATGGAGGAGCTGGAGAAGCTGCCGGAGCAGCAGGTTGCCAAGGGGCTGGGGTGCTCCTCGTCGGCCATGTCAAGCCCTGGAGTGGTCTTAATGCAGCGGGCCAAGTTGTACCTGGAGCACTGCATCTCCCTGAATACGCTGGTACCCTATCGGTGCTTCAAACGCAGGTTCCCCGGCATCTCCCGGTCCACCTACTACAATTGGCGCCGAAAGGCTCTCCGAAGAAACCCCAGCTTCAAGCCTGCACCAGCCCTCTCGGTAGCCGGGGCTTCCCAGCCAGCATCTGTTGGGGAAGAGGCCTTGCTCCCTTGGAAGGGTGAGGCAGGAGAAGGGGCAGGGAAAGCAACGGGTGGGGGGTCACCTGCCCCCCGGGAGTTCCTACCCCTGAGGATGCCCCTGTCCCGTTGGCAGAGGCGCCTGCGCAGGGCAGCCCGCAAGCAGGTGCTCAGTGGGCACCTCCCTTTCTGTCGCTTCCGCCTCCGCTACCCGAGCCTGTCTCCCTCCACCTTTTGGGTCTGGAAGAGTCTTGCCCGGGGCTGGCCCAGAAGTCTGTCCAAGCTCCAGATACAGGCCCCCAGCTTGGGCAAAGGGGGCATGAAGGAAGCGGAGGAGAAACGGGAGAAAGAAGCTGGTAGGAATGTGACAGCTGCCATGGCCCCACCTGCAGGGACCCTGCAGATGGCGGCTTCTCCAGGAGAGGATCCAGGGAAGGCCCTGGGAGGGCCTTCCAGAGAGGGGGCCCTGCAAGAGGGGGCCACGGCCCAGGGCCGGCCCCCCAGTGGGTCCCTGTCCAGCCACCCTGTGGTGGCAGCAGCGGCGGGTGGCAGGGACGGCCAGGTGCTGGTGATGGACGTGCTCGCCACCACGAAGTTCAAGGCCCAGGCCAAGCTGTTCCTGCAGAGGCGCTTCCAGTCCAAGAGCTTCCCCTCCTACAAGGAGTTCAGCGCCCTCTTCCCCCTCACCGCCCGCTCTACCTACTACATGTGGAAGCGTGCCCTCTACGACGGCCTCACCCTGGTGGATGGCTGACGGGGAGGTATGAAAGGGGCTGGGAGGAAGGAGGACCACTTTGGAGAAGGTCAGAGACCTGAGTTGCACCCCCCTGGCTTGGCCAGGATCCCTTTTGCTCTCACAGCATCGACCCTGAATCCAAGGGCAGCTTCGTGTTGTTTCCCAGCTCCAGGGCAGAGAGAGCCAGAGATCAGCCATCTTGGCCCCCTGCAGAGAGCTACAGGACCAGAGATATTCTCTTCAGTTGTTTACCATTCTTATTTTTATTATTGTGTCTTGGTTTTAGTCTTTTGATTCAAGTGCGTTGGCTGGGCCCCCTTGCTGGTGTTGGAAGCTGTATGTATGTGGGGACCCGAAGCGGGGTTGGTTAGCCAAAGCTGCTTTCAGCTTTTCCCTGGGACAAAAGGAGTATTGTAGCATGGCCGTCTGTCCCATTGGGTAGAATATATGTCTTCAGTTCCTTTTGGGGGTTGGCACACCCCCTTACTCAAAGATGTTTCCCAGAGGAACATTAAGAGATCAGATGTGGAGCAGGTCATGGCTTCTGCCTGGTGGCCCTAAGGGAGAGGGTGCCAGGCTCAGTGTGAGCAGAAGCAGGGATGTAGATAAAGAACCAAGTTGGCCTCTAGGGGAGCACTGAAGGCTGGCCTGTCCGTTGTGAGGCGTGTGGTGAAGGACTTGGGGAGAGGGCCTTGGGTCTCTACTTGCTGGTGCTTGGGGCATCTGCTGTGGACCCCACAGTCCTTGGCCAGCCCGGCTGGCCCTTGGGGACCCCAGTTTTTCTGTTGAGCTCCTCCTCAGAGCCTGTGCCCCATCTCCAGTGAGAGACCACACAGTGGCCACGCAGGCAAGAGACTGAATTTGCATTGTCCAAGAGTGAAGTTGGAAAACCAAAGAAATAAAGTGATGTGGTGCTCACAGCCCTTGGTCTCTGGTATTTGTTTTGTCCCACGTGACTGCCCATTCCCACGTTCCCTTTTGGTTTAAGGAGCAGAGAGTGACCATTTCTCTCCCTTGATGTTCCCATGTCCAGGACTTGGAGGATGGAGGGGATTACTCTGGGGTTTCTGCTTAGAACTGGTTATTGACCTTGGGTGTTCTTCCCTCTGGGGGCAGGGCTATGGCTGCCTGGAGAGATACTTCCCAACAATGGGAGAAAACTGGCCAACTCAGTGTGCTCAGAGGTCAGGCCAGCGTGAGGGTCAAAGTCTGTGTCAGGCTTCTATTCGGTCCTTGTGATGCACCCCGGCAGGCTAGGCCCAGCCGCAGGTAAGGAAACTGAGCTTCAGTGTGGTTCACTCACACGCCCCCTCCAGCAGGACTGAGTATTAAGGCCAGGCCTTTGCTTGTTGGGATGCCACATCCTTGGGGAAGACGTTCCCTTAGGCCCTTTCTCCCCGTGTCTAGGTATTCTGCAGTAGCTGTCATCCTCATGGTCTTGGGGAGTCATTCTTGGTTCTGCTGTTTTTTGACCCCACATCCAATCCATCAGCGAGTCCTGTTGACTCTGACTTTAAAGTATGCCCAGAATCCTCCCCTTCACGCTGCTGCCACCACCATCTCTCCTGGCCCACATCTCAGGTTCTACCTGCCTCCTCCTTCCACTCTTGTCCCACACAATCCACTCTGGAGGCGCAGCCAGAGAGATCTTTAAGTGAAATCTGATTCTGTCACTTTCCTGTCTGAAAGGTGTCAGTGGCTTCCCTTCACTCTTAGAATTCCATGCACTGCCTTACAAAGTCCTTCATAAACTGGCCCCTGACTATCTTTCCTGCTTCTGGTCCCTCTGTTGCCTTTACCCACCACATCCAGCTACATTGGCTGCCTCTGATCTTGAATGTGCTAGGCTTGCTCTCCCTTTAAGAGCCTTCGCATCTGTTCCTTTGGCCTAGAGTGCTTTTCCCTGTTACCTTCACAGGGCAGGCTCCTTAACCTTCAGATATGAGTCACTGCCGCACATCCCTTCTACATTCTCTACATGGTGCCTATTCCCATGTGTTTTTGTTGTTTATTTGCTTATTTGCGTATGTCCCCCCCCCACCTCCTTAGGGCATAAACTCCATGAAAAGCAGGGCTCTTCCCTGACTGGCTCACACCACTGTATTCCCAGCAGGTAGATTAGTTTCTGACACACAGTTGGTGCTACAATTTGTTGAAAGAAGGAATGAATGAAACGGGGCCACTGTGATGTCCTGCTGTTATTCTTTGACATTTGTTTTTTTTAAATCAAACCTAATCCTAACTATTTCTCATTGTCCATATTTCTCCATCCCTGCAGCTACCACCTCATGTAGGCCAGCAGCTGCTCTCATCTCTGATACTTGAATGGTTTCCAAATTGACTCTGCCTCCACTCAAACTATTCCAGCCCCCCGACAAAGTCCAGAATGATCTCACTGAAACCTAAATCTGACTTGTTACTAGATTTCCCATTACCCTTAGCGCAAAATCCAAACGCTAATGAGGCCCCCCAGCTTGATCCCTACCAACCTCTAGGCTTATTTTTCCCCACTGACCCCTCATGCTGTAGCCCTCACCCAGACTGACCTTGCCTCCTACCTGCTTTTCCAGGAATCATGCAGCATTGTTATGGCATTGTCTCTGCCTGTCTTTCTCTGTGGGGTCTCCACTGAACCCCCAGCGCCGATGTAGTCGCTTGGTAGTCCCTTAACGTTTAGTGAAGAGATTGGACAAGTGATGTTCCTGCCTGGCCTGCGATGGCTACCTACAGCCAGCAGGTGGCACTCTGGTGCAGCAGGAGACAAAGTCTGGGTTCCCAGTAGGAAACAGTATCACGCTGTTCCCAACCACAGCCTACCACCCTTACTGCCTCAGCTCTCAGAGGGTGGCAGCATCTTCCGTCCTGTGAAATGCCCTGGTTGGAGCTCAGATTCTCCTGTTTGCTCCCTTCCTGCACCGTCAGAACCAGAGCAGATCTGATACCTGGAGCAGTGTCTCACAATGGGGTCTAAAAACCACCTGGATCTCAGTCCCTGGGGGAGCTTGTTAGGAGTGTGGACTCCAGGGCTCCACCTGGACTTACTGATTTAGACATTGGAGAAGCAGTATATGCACAGGAGCGAGGTAGTCTACCTTGCTGTGCCTCACTTTCTCTATAAATGGGATTGTAGTAACGCCTATAGTATAGTATGTTGCACGTAGTAATGCTCGGTGAGGATTTACTATTGGTAACAATGATGTCCAGCCTGAGAACCCCTGGGAATCTAATTCCTGTTTTCTAGGAGGAAGCTAATGCCTAAGGAGATTCTTGCTCAAGGTTACTCTCTAGATGATTAAAAACACTCCTGTCCCAAGATGTAAAGTTCCTTTTGTCAGAGGCCAGCACTGAGCCCAAATCCACAGGGGGATACTTTAGCTTCTGTTGGAAAAGAATTAAGAAAAATGATATGTCAATATTTATTGATTTGGAAAAGGTTTTATAAGTATGGTTATATTATTCTTCTGCAGAAAGCTGTCTCCTTTATAACCTTCTTAGAAAGGCAGAAATACCTAAGCAGTGACCATATTTGCTAAGAATACTTCATGCTGATTTTGAAGTTGACATTTGTTGAAATTATTTGTATTTTTTTGTGCCACTTTCTATCTCAGATGCAAATGTGGAAAGAAATTCCAGTGAAGTGAACAATGTTTGAATAAAGGGAGAAAACAGAATATGTGAGGTTAGCTTCTCACATTTGGTACTGTTGTAAGGTGACAACGGGTTCTAAAATTTTGAATATAAAAGCTTCACCCTAAAGAAACAATCAGGTGAAACATGAATAATTAAAAGAAATTCAGTATCCATCTGTTTATCGCCTGGGGCGGGGATCGTCTATTTTGG
Organism: Grampus griseus; assembly: GCF_964374135.1. NCBI lineage: Eukaryota > Metazoa > Chordata > Mammalia > Artiodactyla > Delphinidae > Grampus > Grampus griseus. Next base: position 28,185,960 of record NC_139018.1, on the reverse strand, counting down.
TGGAGATCATCTTGTCTACCTTGATGCATGGGTTTGCTCCTCAAATATTTCTGAAGTCCAGCACTCAGACCCTTGGGTGACTCTTGGGCCCTGAGCATCACCTCATATCTCACCTGCCTCTCCTGGCTGTTCCACCCTTATCTCAGTCTCACCAACCACCAATCTGGGCTCACCCCCCAACACCCACCAACCTGCTCTTCTCTCAGTGTTTTTTTTTTTTTTTTTTACCATGGTTGCTGCCAGAGTCAGGTTATCAGACGAACTGGCCAGAAAGCTGGGTGTCATCCTAGAATTTTCTCTCCTCCACATCTCCATTGCAGAAGGACCGTAGGAACACTGCAGGCTTCCAGCGTTTCCGCATTGCCGGATTATCACAAGGAAGAGAATTTGATTGGTCCAGGCCATTCTCATCCTTTCATCTGAGCACAGCTCTCATGCCAGGTTGCATCTCAAGTCTGGTCCAATCGTCTGTGGCTGAGGTGCTGGATCAAGCCTTGCTCACCAAAGGGGTCTGGCAGATGTAATAGGCTCCTAGCCAGCAACCCATGATAGGCTGAGCCTGTGCTGTAAGGTGAGGATACAGAACCATCTGACCTCAGCTCGTGTCCTCGTAAAGGCCTTGGTTTACTGGCAGTTGAGATCTGATTCAATACGACAGAGGCTTTCATACGGAATGCAGTGGGGTCACAAGGAAGCATATGCCGGCTTTGGCATCTCATAGCTCATCCGGACCCCCTCCCAACTTGTAGCTTCCTAGGGCCACCTCTTCTCTGAGAAATGTAGGCTGCCTGGGGGTCTCGGAATGCCTCAATTGCTCCTCAAATGACTCTGGATGCTGGTTGTAAAAACTCACCCCAGTTTGGTGGCTGTCATGGGAGGATGGGAACTGAGGGACAGGCGTCCTGACACAAGGCAGTTGTTAAGGTGGGGCTGGAAGGCCCAGGGGGTGTGGGCGAGGGGAACCTGCTCTGGCCCTGGGTGCTGTCTGCTCATCTCACTGGTCTGACTTCCAGCAGGAAGGTTCTAGTATGATTTCCCCTCCCCAACTGAGGATGCCAGTAGGTTGTCACTAGCAGGTTCCTAAATATTGCTGTTACTGGTTTATCTCACGGAAGGGGAGGAGGAAGCTTTCAGGGAGATGAGAAGCAGCAGAAAGTAGGTTTAACGGTATAAAAAAAATTTTCCATGGAAAATGACTTTGAAAATAGCATGAAATCTGCTTAACTCTAGCGGCTCTGCCAGGCAGAGAGAGCTGGAGGGGGACCTAGATCGGAGGGCAGCCAGGAAGAGATGGGGCAGACAGCTGCTCACGGATGGCCCTCCACTTGCGGAAACCGCAGGGATGGTGGAGGGCGAAAGGCCGCAGGTGATCCTCCCCATGCCTCACCTGGGCTAGACTGCAGCTCCCAGGATGCAGGCTGGTGGGAGGCCAGCAACAGGGAGGAGGGAAAGCACAGGCTGTGGGGAGTCAGGGAGGTATTTGGGGAGCACCTGAGCGCCTTTGCGTTCTGCCTGTCCCCAGCCGAGTCCGGCTCAGAAGGGTCAATGCAGTTTTATGGCTCATACGTGTTGACAGTCAGTCAAGCTCAGTTTCTAGACCCCTTGACTTTGGGCAGAGTTCTCTGTTGTCATTTAAGATGGAATTAGGGGACAGCGAGGGGGTATAGCTAGGCTGCATTGCAGTACCCAGGACAGGGGCTGGTGACTGTGGAGTCCTTCGCTCCTCAGACCTCACCTTCGTGGGGACAGGAGGGAGGCTGGTATCTTTGGGATATTCAGTACTTAAAAAAAAAATTAATTAATTTTTGGCTGCGTCGGGTCCTCGCTGCTGCGTGCAGGCTTTCTCTAGTTACGGCGAGCAGGGGCTACCCTTCGTTGTGGTGCGCGGGCTTCTCATTTTGGTGGCTTCTCGTTGTGGAGCATGAGCTCTAGGCATGCAGGCTTCAGTAGTTGTGGCACGTGGGCTCAGTAGTTGTGGCTCGTGGCCTCTAGAGTGCAGGCTCAGTAGTTGTGGCGCATGGGCTTAAGTTGCTCTGTGGCTTGTGGGATCTTCCCAGACCAGGGCTTGAACTGTGTCCCCTGCATTGGCAGGCGGGCTCTCAACCACTGTGCCACCAGGGAAGTCCAAGGGATATTCAGTACTTCATTCATTCATTCAGTCAGTCAGTCCACATTTGTTGGGGCCTAGAGGTGAGGGAGAGGAAGTATACAAAGCTTGATAAGACCTAGCGCCCCTTGGAGTGGTTTAGAAACATTGACTATATAACTGGTTCTCAATCCTAAATCCAGAGGTTCTCAGGGGTCCAGTAAGCGTAGTTTGCAATTTTATGTCTTTGTTCAGGATCTTAGATGATAATCTGAAATCATTTTATTAGAGAGATAAAGGCAGAGGCCTTTTACAATGATAAGTTGCCATTGAATGACATCTCAGTGCAATAAGGCTTTGGTTTTTAAAGTCAGTCTCTTGAACCAGGGACTTGTTTTATGTTATGAGCTGTAACAGAGGGAGGCAATGATGCTATGGGGTACAAGGGAGCAAGCCTGCCTCTGCTTGAGGATTGGGGAAAGATTTCTGGAAAAGCCTCTTAAAAGGCTCATAGGATCACCCTGTGGGGGTGAGTTGGGGAGGAAGGAACTGAGGAGAATGAAAGGCCTGGAGCTGGGAAAAACCCCAAGAGAGCAGGATTTTGCTACAGCCGTTGGTCCCGGCACCTCGATGAAGCCCCAAATCATCTAAAAATATCAGCTTCTTAAAAATTACCATGTCATGTTGGTAGCTTGAAAATGGCCACGATGGAGTATTTCCACTGCAGAACCGGCAAATCCTACAAATCAGCCAGATGTGCTGGAGCGCCCTCAGATGTCCTGTGACATCCCTTGGGGTCTTTCCTCTCCCTGGAACACTCTTCCCTAGATCTTTACAAAACTGGCTCTTGTCAGTCCCTTAAGCCAAAGTCATGTCACCTGTTCAGAGAGGCCCTCCCTGATCCCTCCACCTCACTTGAGCCCCGATCACTATTACCACATCCCTTCATGGCCGTCATCACCGTCTGAAACAGTTGTTTTCTGCATCACTGTCCATCTCCCCCACTGGAATGCAAGCCCCCAGAGAGTGGAAACTCATCTGACTTGTTCATTGCTTTATGCCTCTGACCAGAACAGGGCCTGGCCCATGGTAGGTGCGCAAAAATATTTATTGAACTGCGAAAAGAGCGGGTTTGGAGTGGGAGGCTGCTTCCTCCTGGGCCCTGTGCCAGGGACCCCCTGTGGCTTGCAGTGGAAAGGCTGATGCCAGGTACTGGCCTGCTCTTGGCCAGGCCACACTGGGGATGATACAGGAGAGGGAGGGGGCAGGGGAGGGGGAGGAGGAGGAAAGTCTCTATTGCTTTAGAAGCTCCTGCACGAGGTGGGAATGGGCAAACCCATCAGATCCTTGTCTTAGGGATAGTGTTGCCAGATTCAGCAAATAGAAATAGGAGATGCCCAATTAAATGTTAATTTCAGGTAAACAAATAATGCTTTAGTATAAGTATGTTCTATGCAATATTTGAGACATACACTAAAAAATTATTCATTGTTTATCTGAAATTGAGATTGAACTGGGTGTCCTATATTTTATCTGGCAGCCCTACTCAGAGAGTCAGCAGTGATGTGCTGGCGGGCGCTCCCTGAGCCCTCTGGTCTTAGTATTATCCTCCCCGCTCCCAGCCAAGAGCTGTTGCCAGTTCTCTCTGGGCTGTGGGAGGCTGGCAGGGGTCCCCCACCTCCATCTTTCTCCCCATGTATCCAGAGAGTTACTGAGCAGCTTGACTTTGACCACTCTGAGTGGCTTTCACCTGAAGCCCATCTGGAGCGAGCCGTGGGCTGACCGTGGACCTCAATGTGGTTAAACATTACAATCACCTGGGTGCTTTTATTTTTTATTTTTATTTTTGGCCATGTCGCGCAGCTTGCGGGATCTTAATTCCCCGACCAGGGATTGAACTCGTGCCCCCTGCAGTGGAAGCGTGGAGTCCTAACCACTGGACTGCCTGGGAATTCCCACCTGAGTGTTTTTAAACTGGCTTTGCCCAAGCTCAGTTGCAGGCCAAATCTATCAGAACCTCTGCATGATCTCAGTAACCTGCCTTATGATTTTACCTTCTGAATAGCTCTAAAATCTGCCCACTTCTCCCCACTTCCATCATCATATATTGGACTGTATTATACCCTGAACCAACCTTCCCCAGGTACATTCTAGCCCCTTCTAGTCTGTTCTTCATGCTGCTACAAAGAGGGCTTTTTTGAAACACACGTCACTGAACACGTCACATCCCTTGCTTAAAATCCTTCAAGGCCATACCTTTTTTCTTAGGAAAAAGATCAAAGCAATAAATTTACAGTGGAGAAACGTGACAGACACCAATGAAATCAAGTGATTGAGGTTAGCAATACCAGTAATAAGACATACTACGTCTATGCAATTCTTGCCAGAAATTCATAACCTTGATCTAACCCTGAGAAAACATCAGACAAGCTGAAATTGAGAGACATTGTACATAATAAATGATGAGTACTCTTCAAAGGTCTGAAGTTTATAAAGAATAAAACTGGAACTGTTACAGACTGGAGGAGACTAAGGAGACACAACAAACAGATGTAATGTGGACTCTGGACTGGATCCTGGAACAGAAAAATGAGATTAGGGGAAAGTTGGGTGAAATTTTAGTAAGTGCTGTAGTTTAGTTAGTAGTATCGTACCAATGTTATTTTCCTGGTTATGATAACTGTACATACCCATGCAAGCTGTTAATCTTAGGGGGAATTAGGTGAAGGGTAGATGGGAATTCTCTGTACTATTTTTGCAACTTTTCTATAGGTTTAAAATGATTTCAAAATAAAAAGTTAAAAAGAAAATCCTTTAAGTCTTGTTAAGGTATAAGACTGCTAGAAAATGGATCTTGGGCTTCTGGAAGACCAAGAAAGAGGGAGGTCTAGGGACAGGCCCATCATGTGGTACCTCTCAATGATACCTGGTAGATGGTCCCTGCTCTCCTTCCTGGTCTATTCTTAAGCAAAATTTTATATAGGAGCTATTGTCTCTAAAGTATTGGACTGGGGAATATATGGTGTCAAGCCTACTGGGGGTCTGACTGTGGTCAGCATTTTCAAGTTCCAAGAATTTGATTTTCCAGAACCCCTGGCCTTGTGTCCTGTGGGAATAAACATATCTTTGCAGCCAACAAATAAGTATTCAACAAACTTACTGAGTAACTGCTGTGTGTAAGGTTCTATACTAGGCATCAGATTTGCAAAGATGCATAGATGTTCTTACAGTTGATAAGAAAATGTGCCAAGGACATGAACTAGAAATTCACAAAAGAAAATTTCAAATGGTCAATAAACATTTAAATGTGTGGGAAAAAGTATTAGCAGCCTGGAGTATCTTTCATTATGTGAAAATTTCAAGCTCATCTCACTTCACTAGATTTCTTTTCATAGATATTGTTATCTAGATGTAAATATCTGTATGCAAATCAATGAAGAAAATGTAAGGAAAAAAAAAAGAAAGAAAATCCTTAACACAGCCTCAAGGGCTCAGCATTGTCTAGCCCTGGTCTGCCTCTTCCATGGTCTCAGATCACTCTCCCTGACATACAAGCCTTTCACATGCTGTGGCCTTTCAGAGGAAAGATTGCCTCTGCCTGCAATGCTTCCCCGTCGCCCCTTTCCCTGCTCAGACCTCAGAGTTCAACCAATACCCCCCTTCCTGGTCTCTCTCTTTTTTTTAAATTAAAGTATAGTTGATTTACAATGTTGGGTTAGTTTCAGATGTACAGCAAAGTGATTCAGTGATTCTTTTTATAAATACATGTATACATACTTATATATATTCTTTTTATACATATATATGTATATATATATACATATATATATTCTTTTTCAGATTCTTTTCCCTTATAGATTATTACAAGATACTGAGTATAGTTCCCTGTGCTATACAGTAGGTCCTTGTTATTTATCTATTTTATATATAGTAGTGTGTATATGTTAATCCCAAACTCCTAATTTATCCCTCCCCCTCTTTCCCCTTTGGTAACCATAGGTTTGTGTTCTATGTCTGTGAGTCCATTTCTGTTTTATAAATAAGTTCATTTGTATCATTTTTTAGATTCCACATATAAACAGTATCATATGATATTGGTCTTTTTCTCTGTCTGGTTTGCTTCACTTAGTATGATAATCTCTAGGTCCATCCATGTTGCTGTAAATGGCATTATTTCATTCTTTTTTTATGGCTGAGTAATATTCCATTGAATATATATACCACATATTCCCCCTCCCTGGTCTCTTAAGAGCCTTGTCATTCTCGGTTCTCATGGGCTGTCTGCTGGAGCTCTCACTGCAATTCTCATCAGCACAGTAAGGCAGTGGTTCTTGTCCTTAGAATCACCTGGGGAATGGTGAAAACTTCTGGTGACTTTGATGGGAGTGTGAATAGATTTACCCACTTAGGAAAACTGTATGGCAATATCTATTAAAGATATTTGATAGGTGAACATATACATGCCCTATGACCTGGGAATTCTACTCCTAAGTATATAGCTGAGAGAATGTAAACATATGTTCAGAAAAACATGAAGCATACATTTTTTTTTTGTTTTTTTGGGGTTTTTTTGCGGTACGCAGGACTCTTACTGTTGTGGCCTCTCCCGTTATGGAGCACAGGCCCCGGACGTGCAGGCTCAGCGGCCATGGCTCACGGGTCCAGCCGCTCCAGAGCATGTGGGATCTTCCCGGACCGGGGCACAAACCCGCATCCCCTGCATCGGCAGGTGGACTCTCAACCACTGCGCCACCAGGGAAGCTCACTTTTTTTAAAAAAAATAAATTTATTTAGTTTTGGCTGTGTTGGGTCTTTGTTGCTGCGCGCGGGCTTTCTCTAGTTACGGCGAGCGGGGGCTACTCTGTTGCGGTGCGCGGGCTTCTCATTGCGGTGGCTTCTCTTGTTGTGGAGTACAGGCTCTAGGCACGCGGGCTTCAGTAGTTGTGGCACGCGGGCTCAGTAGTTGTATTGTACACATTGTATATATGTGCCACAGCTTCTTTATCCATTCATCTGTTGATGGACATTTAGGTTGGTTCCATGTCCTGGGTATTGTAAATAGTGCTGCAATGAACATAGTGGTACATGTCTCTTTTTGAATTATGTTTTTCTCAGGGTATATGCCCAGTAGTGGGATTGCTGGGTCATATGGTAATTCTATTTTTAGTTAGTTTTTTTTTTTTTTGACTTTAGCCACAGTTACTTTATTGAAATTATCCTCATCAGTGTTCACTCATGACTTCTTTTTTTTTTAACATCTTTATTGGAGTATACAGCAGAAACTAATACAACACTGTAAAGCAATTATTTTTAGTTTTTTAAGGAACCTCCATACTGCTCTCCATAGTGGCTGTATCAATTTACATTCCCACCAACAGTGCAGGAGGGTTCCCTTTTCTCCACACCCTTTCCAGCATTTATTGTTTCTGGATTTTTTGATAATGGCCATTGTGAACGGTGTGTGGTGATACCTCATTGTAGTTTTGATTTGCATTTCTCTAATAATTAGTGATGTTGAGCATCTTTTCATGTGCCTCTTGGCCATCTGTATGTCTTCTTTGGTGAAATGTCTATTTAGGTCTTCTGCCCATTTTTTAATTGAATTGTTTGTTTTTTTTGATATTGAGCTCCATAAGCTGTTTGTATATATTTGTATCTTTTGTCCGTTGTTTCATTTGCAAATATTTTCTCCCATCCTGAGGGTTGTTTTTTCATCTGGTTTATGGTTTCCTTTGCTGTGCAAAAGCTTTGAAGTTTAATTAGGTCTTATTTGTTTATTTTTGTTTTCATTTCCATTACTCTAGGAGGTGGGTCAAAAAAGATCTCGCTGTGGTTTATGTCAGAGTGTTTTTCCTATGTGTTCCTCTAAGAGTTTTATAGTGTCTGGTCTTACATTTAGGTCTTTAGTCCATCTGGAGTTTATTTTTGCATATGGTGTTAGGTAGTGTTCTAATTTCATTCTTTTACATGTAGCTGTCCAGTTCTCCCAGCGCCACTTATTTATTTATTCTTTTAAAAAGAAGTTTATTTATTTATTGGCTGCGTTGGGTCTTCGTTGCTGCATGTGGGCTTTCTCCAGTTGCAGCGAGCGGGGGCTACTCTTTGTGTGTACATGGGCTTCTCATTGTGGTGGCTTCTCTTGTTTCGCAGCACAGGCTCTAAGCATGCAAACTTCAGTAGTTGTGGCATGTGGGCTCAGTAGTTATGGCTCGCAGGCTCTAGAGTGCAGGCTCAGTGGTTGTGGTGCACGGGCTTAGTTGCTCCGCGGCATGTGGGATCTTCCCGGACCAGGGCTCAGAACCGTGTCCCCTGCATTGGCAGGTGGATTCTTAACCACTGTGCCATCAGGGAAGTCCCCCCAGCACCACTTATTGAAGAGGCTGTCTTTTCTCTATTGTATATTCTTTCCTTCTTTATCAAAGATAAGGTGACCATATGTGCTTGGGTTTATCTCTGGGCTTTCTATCCTGTACCATTGATCTATATTTCTGTTTTTGTGCCAGCACCATACTGTCTTCATTACTGTAGCTTTGTAGTATAGTTTGAAGTTGGGGAACCTGATTCCTCCAGCTCCGTTTTTCTCTCTCAAGATTGCTTTGGCTATTCGGGGTCTTTTGTGTTTCCATACAAATTGTAAAATTTTTCATTCTAATTCTGTGAAGAATGTCATTGGTAGTTTGATAGGGATTGCATTGAACCTGTAGATTGCTTTGGGTAGTATAGTCATTTTCACAATATTGATTCTTCCAGTCCAAGAACATGGTATGTTTCTCCATCTGTTTATGTCATCTTTGATTTCTTTCATCAGTGTTTTATAGTTTTCTGAGTACAAGTTTTCTGACTCCTTAGGTAGCTTTATTCCTAGGTATTTTATTCTTTTTGTTGTGATGTAAACGGGATTGTTTCCTTAATTTCTCTTTCTGATTTTTTGTTGTTACTGTATAGGAATGCAAGAGATTTCTGTGCATTCATTTTGTATCCTGCAACCTTACCAAATTCATTGATTAGTTCTTGTAGTTTTCTGGTGACATCTTAGGTTTCTCTATGTATAGTATCATGTAATCTGCAAACAGTGACAGTTTTACTTCTTCTTTTCCAATTTGTATTCCTTTTATTTCTCTTTCTTCTCTGATTGCCGTGGCTAGGACTTCCAAAACTATGTTGAATTTAAGAGTGGCGAGAGTGGACGTCCTTGTCTTGTTCCCGGTCTTGGCGGAAATGCTTTCAGTTTTTCACCATGGAGTATGATGTTTGCTGTGTGTTTGTCATATATGGCCTTTATTATTTTGAGATTTGTTCCCCTCTATGCCTACTTTCTGGAGACTTTTTGTCATAAATGGGTGTTGAATTTTGTCAAAAGATTTTCTGACATCTATTGAGATGATCATATGGTTTTTATTCCTTAATTTGTTAATATGGTGTATCACATTGATTAATTTGCATATATTGAAGAATCCTTGCAACCCTGGGATAAATCCCACTTGATCATGGTGTATGATCCTTTTAATATGTTGTGGATTCTGTTTGCTAGTATTTTGTTCAGGATTTTTGCATCTCTGTTCATCAGTGATATTGGTCTATAATTTTCTTTTTTTGTGATAGCTTTTTCTGGTTTTTGTGTCAGGGTGATGGTGGCTTTGTAGAATGAATTTGGGAGTGTTCCTCCCTCTGTAGTTTTTTGGAAGAGTTTGAGAAGGGTTGGTGTTATCTCTTCTCTAAATGTTTGATAGAATTTGCCTGTGAAGCCATCTGGTCCTGGAGTTTTGTTTGTTGGAACATTTTTAATTACAGTTTCAATTTCGTTACTTGTGATAGGTCTGTTTATATTTTCTAATTCTTCCTGGTTTAGTCTTGGAAAATTGTACCTTTCCAAGAATTTGTCCATTTCTTCGTGGTTGTCCATTTTATTGGCATATAGTTGTTTGTAGTAGTCTCTTATAATCCTTTGTATTTCTGCGGTGTCAGTCTGATTTCTCCTTTTTCATTTCTAATTTTATTGATTTTCATCCTCTCCCTTTTTTTCTTGATGAGTCTGGCTAAGGGTTTATCAATTTTGTTTATCTTCTCAAAGAACCAACTTTTTGTTTTATTGATCTTTGCTGTTGTTTTCTTCATTTCTATTTCATTTATATCTGCTCTGATCTTTATGATTTCTTTCCTTCTACTGACTTTGGGTTTTCTTTGTTCTTCTTTCTCTAGTTGATTTAGGTGTAGGGTTAGATTGTTTATTTGAGATTTTTCTTGTTTCTTGAGGTGAGATTGAATTGTTATAAACTTCCCTCTTAAAACTGCTTTTGCTGCTTCCCGTAGGTTTTGGGTTGTTGTGTTTTCATTATCATATGTTTCTATGTATTTTTTATTTCTTCTTTGATTTCTTCAGTGATCTCTTGGTTATTTAGTAGCACACTGTTTAGCCTCCATGTATTTGTGGTTTTTACAGTTTTTTCCTGTAACTGACTTCCAATCTCATAGTGTTTTGGTCAGAAAAGATGCTTGATACGATTTCAACTTTCTTAAATTTTCTGAGGCTTGATTTGTGACCCAAGACGTGATCTATCCTGGAGAATGTTCTGTGTGCACTTGAGAAGAAAGTGTATTCTGCCACTTTTGGGTGGAATGTTCTATAAATATCAATTAAATCTATCTGGCCTATTGTGTCATTTAAAGCTTGTGTTTCCTTATTTATTTTCTGTTTGGATGATCTGTCCATTGGTGTAAGTGGAGTGTTAAAGTCCCCTACTATTATTGTGTTACTGTTGATTTCCCCTTTCATGGTTGTTAGCATTTGCCTTATGTATTGAGGTGCTCCTATGTTGGGTGCATAAACATTTATAATTGTTATATCTTTTTCTTGGATTGATTCCTTCATCATTATGTAGTGTCCTTCCTTATCTCTTGTAACAGTCTTTATTTTAAAGTCCATTTTACCTGATATGCGTATTGCTACTCCAGCTTTCTTCTGATTTCCATTTGCATGAAAAACCTTTTTCCATCCCTTCACCTTTAGTCTGTATGTGTCCCTAGATCTGAAACTGGTCTCTTGTTGACAGCATATTTATGGGTCTTGTTTTTGTATCCATTCAGCCTGTCTGTGTCTTTTAGTTGGGGCATTTAATCCATTTACATTCAAGGTTATTATCGATATGTATGTTCCTATTACCATTTTCTTAACTGTTTTGGGTTTGTTTGGTTTGTTTTTGCGGGTCTTTTTCTTCTCTTGTGTTTCTGGCCTAGAGAAGTGTCTTTAGCATTTGTTGTAAAGCAGGTTTGGTGGTGCTGAATTCTCTTAGCTTTTGCTTGTCTGAAAAGCTTTTGATTTCTCCTTCGAATCTGAATGAGATCCTTGCTGGGTAAAGTGATCTCGGTTGTAGGTTCTTCTCTTTCATCACTTTAAGTATATCCTGCCACTCCCTTCTGGCCTGCAGAGTTTCTGTTGAAAAATCAGCTGATAACCTTAGGGAGATTCCTTTTTATGTTATTTTTTGTTTTTCCCTTGCTGCTTTTAATATTTTTTTCTCTGAATTTAATTTTTTTAGTTTGATTAATATGTGTCTTGGTGTGTTTCTCCTAGGGTTTGTCCTGTATGGGAATCTCTGTTCTTCCTGGACTTGGGTGACTATTTCATTTCCCATGTTAGAAAAATATTCATAAAACATCTGACAAAAAACTGATATCCGGGACATCTCATAAATAATTGATGGAAAAGGTCTGGCAGTTTCTTAAAACAACTAAATATACGCCTATCCTACAACCCAAAATTTCACTTCAAGGTATTTACCAAAAAGAAATGAAAACATATGTCCACAAAAAGATTTGTGTAAGAATGTTCGTAGAAGCATAACAACTCCAAACTGGAAACAACCCAAATGCCAATTAAGAAAATGGATAAATAAACTGTCGTTTATATAAAGGACACTATTCAACAATAAAAAGGAACAGACTACTGACACACATGACATGGATAAATATCAAAAACACTATGCTGAGTGAAAGAAGCCTAACATAAAGAAGTTTATGCTGTATGATTCCATATCTGTGAAGTTCTAGAACAGGCAAATCCAATCTATTTTAGGGGGAAAAAAAAACCCAGCAAAGAGATTGCCTCTTTGCAGGGGGTGGGGATGGGATAGGGCAAGGATTAGGAGGGAGGGAGAATAAGGGAACTTTCTGGAGTGAATGTAATGTTCTATATCTTGATAGGGTTTTGGATTACACAGGTATATGCCATTGTCAAAATTTGACAAATGTCCACTTGAGATTTTTGCAGTTCATTGTAATATAAATTTTATGTAGAAAGTAAAAAAAAATACTGTAACCAAATATTGAACTCTAGCTGATAATATACATGCTGAAGTATTTAGGGAGAAGTAGGTAGATGTCTATGATATATTTTGAAATACATTAAAAAAATTAGAAGGGATTGATAGAAGGATAGAGTAATAATGGGAGATTCTAGGTGGGCGTTTACTGTAAAATTCTTCCAGTTTTTCTGTATGTTTGAAAATTTTGTTATAATAAAATTTTGGGAGTTATAAAATGTCCTCATGAAGTCTCTTCCAAGAAGTACTGGGTCTTGCTTAAAATATACCACTTTTAAACATTTAATGCCAAAGATGGTGTTTAAATGTTAAAGAGGAAGATGACTGGTCTGTCCTATGGTCTGTCCTATTTAACCCAGCTAGCTATGGCATTGTCTATGTTGGATACATAGGAAATAAGTGGCAAATGAAACAACAAATCAACCTAGCAACAGAAAATACATTGATGTGTTGGTCCTACCCCTGCCCCCACCCAATCCTAATCATTCATTTGGGGCATGGCTGGGGATCAGGATTTTAAAAACTTCTCTATATGGTCATAATGTATAGCCAGGGTTAAGAACCACTGCTGGAAGGCCAGTGTTTTGGCTTAGTCACAGGGTCCAACATAGTCCCTGGAACATAGTAGGTGCTCAAGAAATACAACAAATATTAGTTGAATGAATGGTTGAATGATTCAATGAGAGAATGAATGTAAATGTGCTGCAAGCAATGTGTGGATCTTCCACCATCAATAATAATGATGCTACGATATAAAAAGTAAAAACAATAAGACAGGCATCACTGGTGTTAAGTTTGGGGTTGGGGAGGGAGGCAAAAAGAGAGGCCCTGGGGGTGAAGTGTAGGTAAACTGGATTACTGGTGAGGCACAAGTAATGAGGCTCATTTCGAGTTAGATGCACGTGGACTTTGCTCTGCATCCCCAGTCACCCTGGAATTTGGGGTGAAGAGATGGGTAGGGTGCCTTGGGGCGGGAAGGGGTTTGATATGGTCCAGATCAAGTTGAGGGGCTGGTCTTCCTGCAGCTCTGTGGTTATAAGGCTTGGGAGTCAAAGTCCCACTCTGTTCCATCCTGGAGGGCACTGAACTTGGTGGGACTCAGAGGCCTGGCAAAGGCCCTGCTCCTTAGAGGGTTGGTCAGCTGTGTGGCTCTGGGCAGTCATTTCAGCTCTCAGTACGCAATCTCCCTAGTCATGAACTGAGGGCAATAGTAGCGGCCCTGCTTTCCTCAGGGAATGTTGGGAAGATCAATCAGAAAAACATGTGGGAATAATCTTTCAGGAGCTAGAAAGCCCTAGGCATTCACTCTGTCCTCAGGATTCTTCCATCCTAACCCAAACCTCTGGACTAACTTAAACACCTTTCTCCTCAGGGTCCCAGCATCTGGCCATACTGTAATGGTGGCTTAGGCTTTGTCTCCCTAGCTTCTCCCAAATCTGACCCACACCTCTGCTGCTTGAGATCAGGAGTGAAAAGAAAGCAATTATTTTGATCCACCTTCTTAGTGCCCAGCACGCTGGGGATCAGAGTCGGGGTTTAGACAAAGCTGTTTCTGGCATCCAGGCTTCCTGAAGGGTAGGGCAAGTGTGTCAAGAGCCTTGGAGGTCATGGGAAGGGTGAAGGATTGGCAGGCAGTGCAGGCACTTATGGGCCATTCCCTGGACTCTCCCAGATAAAATTCAGGACATCCAGTTAAATTTAAATTTCAGATAGACAGTGAATAATTGTTTAGTATGAATATGTCCCAAATATTGTATGGAGTCCTGTATTTTTATTTGCTAAATCTGGCAGCACCAATGCTGCTATTCAACAATGTATTGGAAGTCCCAGCCAAAGAAATTAGGCAAGAAAAAAAAAAGCATCCTAACTGGAAAGGAAGGAATTCCCTGGTGGTCCAGTGGTTAGGACTCCACCGAGGGCATAGGTCTGACCGAAGAAAAATTCTGCAAGCCACATAGCGCAGCCGAAAAAAAAAAAGGCAAGTTGGAAAGGAAGGAGTAGTTTATTTACTTATTTGCAGATGACATGATTTTGTATACAGAAAATGCCAAAGAATCCACAAAAAAACTATTAGTGGTAATAAACAAATTTAGCAAAGTTTCAGGGTGTAATATCAACCACAAAACGAGTTTTGTTTCTACATACCAGCAATGAAATTAAGATCTCAGATTCAGTAATCTGAAAAGGAAATTAAGAAAACAATTCCATTTACAATAGCATCCAAAAGAATAAAATACTGTGGAGTAAATTCAACCAGGGAGTGAAAGACTTGCACACTGGCAGCTATAAAACATTGCTGAAAGAAATTAAAGAAGACCTAAATAAATAGAAAGATATCCCATATTCATGGATTAGAAAACTTAATACTAAGAATAGCGGGGCTTCCCTGGTGGCGCAGTGGTTGAGAGTCTGCCTGCTGATGCAGGGGATGCGGGTTCGTGCCCCGGTCCGGGAAGATCCCACATGCCACGGAGCGGCTGGGCCCGTGAGCCATGGCCAATGAGCCTGCGCGTCCAGAGCCTGTGCTCCGCAATGGGAGAGGCCACAACAGTGAGAGGCCAGCGTACCGGAAAAAAAAAAAAAAGAATAACAATACTCCCAAAGTGATCTACAGATTCAATGCAATCCTTATCAAAATTCCAATGGACTTTTGTTTCTTTTCGGAGGTGGAGAAGCTGATTCTTACATTTATACTTAGTTTCAAGGAACCCTGAATAGCCAAAACGACATTGAAAAGGAAAAACAAAGTTGGAGGACTCACATTTCCAAATTTCAAACTTGTTACACAGTTGCCGTAATTATAACAGTGTGGTACTGGGATAAGGATAGACAGACTGATAGAACAGAACTGAGATTCCAGAAATAAACCCCAAATATCTATGGCCAGTTGACTTTCAACAAAGGTGCCAAGACCATTTAATGGGGAAAGAATTCTCTCTTCAAGAAATAGTGCCTCACTCTATACACAAAAATTAACTCAAAATGGATCAACAATTTAAGTATATGGGCTAAAGCTATAAAACTACTGGAAGAAAACATATGGGTAAATCTTTATGACCTCAGATTTGTCAACGGCTTCTTAAAGTTGACATCAAAACGTGAGCAACAAAAGAAAAAATAGATGCATTTTTCTTCATAAAAATTAAAAACTTGTGCATCAAAGGCCACTATCAAGAAAGTGAAAAGACAAACAGAATGGGGGAAATATTTTAAAATCACGTATCTAAAAACATTCCGTATCTGGAATACATAAAGAACTCTTACAACTCAACAGCAAAGAGACAAACAACTGAGTTCTAGAAAGGGCCATTTGAATAGACATCTTCCCAAAGAAGAAATACAAACAGCCAATAAGCACATGAAAACATGTTCAACATCACTGGTCATTAAGGAAGTGCAAATAAAAGACCACGATGAGGTATCACTTCCCAGCCACTAGGATGGCTATAAATAACAAAAAGAAAACAAGCAGAAAATAACATGTTGTTCTGGATGTGAAGAAACCAGAACCCTTGTACATTGCTGGTGAGAATATACAATGGTGTAACCACCATGGAACACAGTTTGGTGGTTCTTCGAAAAGTTAACAAAGAACTACCGTATATCTTAGTCAGTTTGGACTGCTATAGCAAATAGCCATGGACTGAGTGGCTTAAACAACAATTTATTTCTCCCAGTTCTGGAGGCTGAGAAGTCTGAGATCAGGGTGTCAGAATGGCCAAATTCTGGTGGGAAACCTCCTTCTGGCTTGCCTCCTTGCTGTATCCTCACTTAGCAGAGAGAGGAGAGAGAGCGCTCCCATGTTTCTTCTTATAGAGGCACTAATCCCATCACGGGGCTCCATCCTCTCTCATGACCTAATTACTTCCCAAAGGCCCCAACTTTCCATACCATCACAGTGGGGGCAAGGGCTTCAGCATATGAATCTGGGGGGGACACAATTTAGTCCATAGTACCATATGACCCAGAAAATCCACTTCTAGTTATAATCTCCCCAAATTGAAAATATACTAAAACAGATACTTGCGTGTGAATGTTCATAGCAATATTATTCACAATAGCTGAAAGGTGGAAGCAATCCAGATATCTATCAACAAAAGACTGGATAAACAAGATGTGGTATATCCGTACAATATTCATCAGTAAAAAGGAATGAAGTTCCGACACGTGCAACAACGTGGTTGAACCTTGAAAACGTGCTAAGTGAAATAAACCAGTCACAAAAGGCCAAATATTGTATGACTCCACTTCTGTGAGGTACCTAAAACGGGCAGATTCATAGAGACAGCAAGTAGATTCGAAGTTATCGGGGGGCTGGGTCGGTGGGAATAATGGGCAGTTACTGCTTAATGGTTACAGAGTTTCTGTCTGGGGTGAGGAAGAAATTTTGGAAACAGTGGTGACGGCGGCACAACACTGTGAGTGTAACTAATGCCATTGAATTGTACACCTAAAAATGGTTAAAGTGGCAAACATTGCATTATATACATTTTACCAGTAATAAATAAATAATCTTTGTAAAAAAGAAATTAAATACTGATACATGCTACAACTTGCATGTGCCCCCAAAACATTATGCTAAGTGACAGAAGCCATACAGATTAGTCTATATATTGTATGATTCCTTTTATATAAAATATCCAGAATAGGTAGATCCATAGAGACAGAAAGCAGGTGGATGGTTGCCAGGGGAGAGGAGGAGGCGGGAAACAGGGAGTGATTGCTTAGCGGGTACTGGGTGTTCTAGAGGGATGAAAAAACGTCGCACCTAGAAAGAGATGGTAGTTGCACAACATTGTTGACTATACTACATGCCACTAGATTGGACACTTAAAAATGGTTAGTTGTGTGTTGTGTGAATTTCACCTCAATTAAAGAAGATATCTGGGGCTTCCCTGGTGGCGCAGTGGTTAAGAATCTGCCTGCCAATGCAGGGGACACATGTTCGAGCCCTGGTTCGAAAAGATCCCACATGCTGCGGAGCAACTAAGCCCACGTGCCACAACT
Source organism: Grampus griseus (assembly GCF_964374135.1). NCBI lineage: Eukaryota > Metazoa > Chordata > Mammalia > Artiodactyla > Delphinidae > Grampus > Grampus griseus. Next base: position 28,168,548 of record NC_139018.1, on the reverse strand, counting down.
ACCGAGCCTGCGCTCTAGAGTCTGCGAGCCACAACTACTGAGCCCGTGTGCCACAACTACTGAAGCCTGTGCGCCTAGAGCCCGTGCTTCACAACAAGAGAAGCCACCGTGATGAGAAGCCCGCGCACCGCAACGAAGAGTAGCTCCCACTCGCTGCAACTAGAGAAAGCCCGTGCTCAGCAATGAAGACCCAACGCAGCCTAAATAAATAAATAAATAATTTAAAAAAGATATCTGGCAACCCTACACGTGGCCCCTCCCCAACCCTGTGCCTTGTCCTCCCCTGGTTCCACGGACTTCTATGCATGAACTACAGAATCAGATTCAATTCTTATTCCTAAGAACATGGCCCATCACCAACCACAGCCCTTAAAAACCCTTCTCTGGGCCCTCAGGGGCTGCTGGGAAACAGGACCTCCTGGCGGCTCTGCCCCAATTCAGTGATATTTGGGTTCATTCATTTAGTACATACATACCTGCTATGGATCAGATTAGGTCCTGGCCCTCCGGTTGCACAAAACCTGCGTTGGTGAGGGGATGGGAACAGATCAGATATGCAAACAGACAATAAAGCCATGCAACATTGACCCTGGAAGATTGTGCTAAGTAGGAGATGCGACTATACATGCCTGGAGGAGAGAGGCAGCTTCTGAATGGTGAGGAGGAGGAGGAGTTCCTGAGGGGAAAGGGCACCCTAGGATCAAAAACGCCTGGAACGGGCTTCCCTGGTGGCGCAGTGGTTGAGAGTCTGCCTGCCGATGCAGGGGACGTGGGTTCGTGCCCCGTTCCGGGAAGATCCCACATGCCGCGGAGCGACTGGGCCCGTGAGCCATGGCTGCTGAGCCTGCGCGTCCGGAGCCTGTGCTCCGCAACGGGAGACGCCACAACAGTGAGAGGCCCGCGTACCGCCAAAAAAAAACGCCTGGAACGAAGAGCTGTTGCACAGGGCTCTTGAAAATGGGGGTGTCGTGGGCAGAGGATAAGGCCACAGTAGGCGTGGGGCCAGACTGAGAGGGGCGGTGAGGGCTTTGGGCACATCTTGGGGGCCACAGTGAACAGGTTCAGCAGGTTTTGTGCTCTGGGGTGGCCGTAGGGGCTCTGGGTATGCCTGAGGCTGTGTATAAAATTGCGTGTGCAGGTGTGCATCTTTCTGGGGCAAGTCTTCAGCTGCCAGTGCATCCTCAAAGGGGTCTGTGTCTCCAAGGAGGTTAAGACGTTAACTGTTAGCCAAGCTGATTATTGTTGCTCTCCTCCGGCCCGCTGCGTTCCAGCCGGGCCTGATTCCTCTCCACTCCCCAGCACGGTGCTGGTTCCAGGCTGTGTTTACTGCCTCCTATCACACCCTCTCCCCTCTAGGCTTCCAGGAGCCGTCCCCAGCAGCCTTTACTGCCTGGGCCACCTCTGAGTTAGGCACCGTTGTTTGGCTCCCGTGTTGGAGTCTGTGGGTCTCTCTCCATAGAGGGCCTCACTTATTGCCTCCTCTCCTAACAACCTGCTTCGGGCCTGTTCCACCCCTTCCCTCTCCTGACACAGCTCTCAAATGTCACCAGTGAGTGATGAGCGATGTCCCAGGTGCCAAATCTGAAGTCACCTCAGGTACTGCTCTTTCTTCCACCCCCTCCTCCTCTTCATCTTCTGAAAAGCTGTCCTCTCTTGACCTCCCTGACATTGCACCTGCCTGTCTGGAATCTCCTCCTACTTCTAAGATCACTGCTTTTCTGTGTCTCTTTCTGGATTTTCTGTTTTTCCTTACCTTTAAAACTGTGAGTTAAAAAATAGAGCTAATTCACACACTTGGGGGAAAAAGTCAAAACAGAACAAAAGAACATATAGTGAAAGAAACTTCTTCCTACCATGATTTTCAATTATCCAAAATCTCTCTACAGGGCAGATGTGAAGTCCTTCCAAAGCTGTGCTGTCCCATACAATAGCCACTAGCTATACATAACTATTGAGTGCTTAAAATGTGGCTAATTTGAATTGAGATATTTTGTAAGTATAAGGTACATGCCATATTTCAAAGACTTAGTACAAAAAAAATACAAAATAGCAATAATTTAAAAACATAATTATAATTCAATAAAGCTGGAAAAATAACTTTAAAATATTGATTAAATGTTAAAATGATACAATTTGGGATATATGAGGTGAAAAATGTATTAAAATTAATTTCACCTGTTTCTTTTTTATCTTCTAATGGGGATACTGAAAAAAATGTAAATATCATATATGGCTTGCACTTGTAGCTAACATTATAATTTATTGGACAGCACTGTTCTAGAGCTAGACTCTGCATTTATAAGTATACATGTACATATGTATTCCTTTAAAAACACAAGATGTACACAAATAGCAGACTTCTGTAAATTTCTTTTTGCCCTCAACCATCTTTCTCAGAGATTATGACCCATTGGTTGAACTAGGCCTTACAAAGTCATTCTTTGTAATGCCTGCAGAGCAACCATGAGATGACTGTACCATCATTTAGGGAGCCAGCCCTCTACTGATGGGGATTTAGGCTGTTTGTAATCTTTTAATGCTACCGTAACACAGTGAGTCAGTGACTGTCCTTGAACCTACACCTTTGGGCATATGCGCAAGGATATCTGTAGCCTGAATTCCTAAGAGTGGATTCACTAAAAGTGAATGTTCTTGGAGTACTGTTGTTGGCTTACCTCTGTGTGTCCTGCAGTGTGTACTGAGTGTACTGTGCTCAGGCCAGTACATGGTAGATTATTAGTTGAACAGAAAGCTCAAATGGGGAGAAGTTCTGAGCGGGAAGGGGCTCCAGAGTTCACTATTTATTATTTCACAAATGTCTATGGTGGGTTACCAGATGAGCAGATGGGGTCTCTACCCTTGAGGAGCTCACAGAAGAATAAGGAGACATGTGTGCAAACAAATGATTCAAGCCAGTCAGGTGGTTTAACGAGGGTACGTGTGAAACGCAATAGGAGCGTTTTATAGATGATGAAACTGAAGCTCACAAGCCCAAGTGACTGTACCGTGGTCACTGGTGTGGATCTCTTTTCCCCTTTAGAGCACACACTTTTGAGAGTCAGGATGCATCACAACTGTTTTACATCTGTTGTGAGATTGAGCTCCCCCCGCCTGCAGTCAATATATATTAGTCATTATGACATAACAGCCTTGAGATTTGTATTTTCATACTGGATCTCATTTTTTTTTTTTGCGGTACGCGGGCCTCTCACTGTTGTGGCCTCTCCCATTGCGGAGCACAGGCTCTGGATGTGCAGGCTCGGCGGCCATGGCTCACAGGCCCAGCTGCTCCGCGGCATGTGGGATCTTCCTGGACCGGGGCACGAACCCGTGTCCCCTGCATTGGCAGGCGGACTCTTAACCACTGTGCCACCAGGGAAGCCCTTATCTCATTTAAATATCTCAACAGCCCTTAAGTTAGGTTGCTGCCACTTGATGTTAGCGTTCCGCCTGACCTACTGCCTCCCCTGGAGCCCACGCCTGCTCCACTCTGGCCCTTAGCTGGCAGTACTGCTCGGTGAGGTGTGACCAGGAAGGCTGCCCGAGTGCCCCAGGCAGACAGTGTACCAGGTGGTTAAGGGTTCATCCACTGGATCCAGGATCAGGGCTCAGATGCCAACTCCATCACTCTTACCTCTGTGACCCTCAGCAGTGGATTTTGCCTCATCTGATAGTCATCATGATAGTCCCACTGCAGAGAGCTTGAGGGTGAGAGTGAAAGAAAGCCATCAATGCTTAGACTGGTCCAGAGATGGAGGCTGTGTTCGTGGGCCCAGCTACATTACTTTATGTAGAGCTGTGGAATGAGGGCCTGGAACCTGCAAGCACCTCTTTTATTGTACTGTCCATATTTTATAAGCTTTTGTCTACTAAACATACTTTAGTCAGATGGTATGGTCTTATCACAGATTTGGAAAAGCTTTTAAAAATAACTCATGTTATCAATGGACAAATGGATAAACAAATTGTATATCCACACAATGGAATATTATTCAGCCATAAAAAGAAATAAGCACTGGAAAGTGCTACAATGTGGACGTACCTCAGAAACTAAGCGAAAGAAGCCAGACACAAAAGGTCACGTATTGTATGATTCCATTTATATGAAATATTCTTAATAGGTAAATTCATAGAGACAGAACTCAGATTGGTGGTTGCCAGGGGCTGGGGGGAGGGGGAATGGAGAGCAGCTACTTAATGGATATAAGGGTATGAGGTTCTGGGAAAACGTTTTTCACAGGGAAGTCCCTCTATGGCTCGGAGCATGTAGGAGAAGAGTGAGGAAGGAATCCAAGGGCCAGAAGGACTTTGCCCAGGACTGGTGCAAAGTCTTACTTCAATCCACCAAATGACAATGAGGCAGGAGATAGATGGACCCCAGGCTGAGCAGCTGGAGTTTGTCCCCTGTGGACAGATACTCCAGGATGAAGACAGTAGCAGGAGGATAATAGGAGAGGCTGGGCCCTGCCTAGATAAAAGAGACCACATATTCCTCATTCTCGAAGCCAAGGAGAACTTCCTGACTGTACATGTACAGAAATGCTCCTTGGAGGTCAAAAAGGGAGTGATGTCAACCTATCCATAGGCCTCTTTGCTAGAATCCATCTTGGCTAAGAGATATGCACACACAGAAGGGAGGACGCTGAGATAAACCAAATACAGACTCAGAGCCCGGCAAACAAGATGATTGGCCAAAGGAAACCCAGAAGAAATGCCCCATGTAAGTGATTAAAACTACCATGAGGGTGCGACTTTTTCTCTGAGCCGACCTGTGTGTGCCTGTTCACATGTACTCTTTTTCCTCCTAATAAACATTTGTTTCACTAAAAAAAAAGAAAAAAAAAAGAGTATGAGGTTCATTTTGGGGGAGATGACAATGTTTGAAACTAGATATAGGTGGTGGTTGCACAACATTATAAATGTGCTAATTGCCACTGAATTATTCACTTAAAATGGTTAATTTTATAACAAATGCTAGAGGGGTTGTGGAGAAAATGGAGCCCTCCTACACTGTTGGTGGGAATGTAAGTTGGTGCAGTCACTGTGGAAAACAGTATGGAGGTTCCTCAGAAAACTAAAAATAATCCCACTCCTGTGCATATATTCAGACAAAATTATAATTCAAAAAGATACAGGCACCCCTATATTCATAGCAGTACTATTCACAATAGCCAAGACATGGAAACAACCTAAATGTCCATTAACAGATGAATGGATAAAGAAGATGTGGTACATATATACAATGGAATAGTACTCAGCCATAAAAAAGAACAAAATAATGCCATTTGTAGCAACATGGATGCAACTAGAGATTATCATACTAAGTGAAATAAGCCAGAAAGAAAAAGACAAATGCCATATATCAGTTATATGTAGAATCTAAACTATGACACAAATGAACCTATCTATGAAACAGAAACAGAATCAGGGACATAGAGAACAGACTGGTGGTTGCCAAGGGGGAGGGGGTTTGGGGAGGGATGGAGTGGGAGGTTGGGGTTAGCGGACGTAAGCTTTTATATATAGGATGGATAAACAGCAAGGTCCTACTCTAGCACAGAGAACTATATTCAGTATCCTATGATAAACCATAATGGAAAAGAATATTAAAAAAAAATGTGTATATGTGTATAACTGAATCTCTTTGATGTACAGCAGTAACTAACTCAACATTGTAAATCAACTATACTTCAATAAAAAGTAAAAATAAATGGTTAATTTTTTTTTGCGGAACGTGGGCCTCTCACTGTGTGGCCTCTCCCGTTGCGGAGCACAGGCTCTGGACGCGCAGGCTCAGCGTCCATGGCTCACGGGCCCAGCCGCTCCGCGGCATGTGGGATCTTCCCGGACCGGGGCACGAACCCGTGTCCCCTGCATCGGCAGGCAGACTCTCAACCACTGTGCCACCAGGGAAACCCTAAATGGTTAATTTTATGTTATGAGAATTTCACCTCAATAAAAAAGTAACCCACCTCCATTCTCCCTTTGATGCCATTAGGGACTCCAATTAAGACCCCACTTAGAAACCACAAATCCTTTCACATTATAAAGGAGAAGCCTTGGGAGGTGGGATGGGGAGCAGCTCACCAGGGGTCACAGAGCTGGTCCCAGCTGGAATAGAGCCAGAACCTAGGTCCCATTCACAGAACAGATCTTTATTGAGAACCAGTCCCTGTTCTAAGCACTGAGGATTCAACCAGCCATGAATGAGACCCAGGAGTCCCTTTTCATGGAGTTTGCATTCTGATGGGGGAAGGCTGACGAACACACAGTTAGTAAAATATCAAGCAGGGAGAGAGCTATGAAAGAAAACAAAGCAGCTAAGTGGTAGGTGGGAGGCAGCTGGGGAGGGCCTCTAAGATGAGGTGACATTTGAGCAAGCAAGGCAGAGCAGGTATCTGGAGAAGGGTGTTTCTAGCGGAAGGACCAGGACCAGCAGGTACAAAGGCAGAAGCGGGGCAAGGTCATGCTTGGTGTTTTCAAGGACCAGCAAGGAGGCCGTCTCTATCTGCCTCACTTCTGAGAAAGAGAGACTCATTTTGCCCTGGAGAACATGGTAGACCATTCCTGCTTAATAGCTACTTAGTCAATATTTAATTGATGCTCAAGGATGGAGGAAGTTGAGAGGTTGAGCAGAGTCTGGGGTGGGTGTTGAAGCTACACAGGTTTTTGCCTGGTGGAGAGGTCAGGACAGCTTCCATCTACCCAGCCTGGCCCCTGGCCCCTGTGAGGGGAGCTCCCTGAGGCTTCCTGGGTGGACTCCTGGGGGGTGGGGCGGAGGGGTTCAAGCAGCTCTGAGTCAGGCAGCTCCGTCAGGATGACGGTCCTTAATTGGCTTCTGAGTGTGGAATCCTCTATGCACCACCCCAGGGAGACCATGCAGCTGGAGAGAGCCGCTCATCACCTCTCCACCTGCAGACTTTGAGTGAGGGGCATGGAAAGAGGGGGACTGGAGCTGGTGTGGGTGCTGGCAGGGGCTCTGAGTTAAGGTGGGGTATCCGTGCTGGGCAAAGAGCTGGTGAGTTCTGAGATGTTTTCTTGCTTGAATAACCAGACACAGCTCCTGCCCAAATTGGGATAAAGAAGAAAACAAGAGTTGTTTCAGGCAAGAGTGGAACCTGACCCGTGCTCACTTATTTTTACTTTACTTTCTGACTCACCTTGCTGGATCAATGGGGTTTGAGGTACAGACATTTAAAGACTGAAAACTTGGCTATTAATTTTAAGGCTCTCCAACTTCCCAGCCAGTTGGGCAATTTAACTTATCTCTCTGAGCCTCAGTTTTCCTGTCTATAAAATATGGGTTGACATAAAAAGGAAGGAGCCCAGTAGCCAGCATAACGGTGGCACTCGACAATCCAAGCCTAAAACCCTGAAGTTGCCTTTCATTTTCTATCTGAGGTTGAGAAGATCCCTGCTCCATCTCACTTGAGCAGCAGCTCTCCATGGGGACTTATGACTCAAGCGCCATCCATCCCAACTCCCCTTGGCAACATATAGGTCACCTGCATGGGCAGGGTGACAGCTGACCTGTTCCCTGGGCACTGGGTCAGCATTTGGGGGAAGGATATGGAAGCAAGGACCTGCCTTCCTGTCAAAGAGGCATGCTTCCTGTGTCTCTGGCTGGTTACCAGCCGCCACACCCACCTTTGCATGACCCCCCTCCCCAGGTCCTGGTGGTCTTGTTTCCCAAGATTCCTGCTCCTCCTGTAGGGATCCATTCTGGATCACAGCTAGATGGGCTGTGGATGCCTATGACTCTGTCCTTGCTTCTCATTGGCCTCTCAGAAGAGGGCTAGAGGCTGTTCTTGGTCTTCACCATCCACCAGGTGGCTCGACAGGTACTGGGCAGGTTTGCTGGGCTTCCTGGGTTACAGGGAACAAATATTCCTTAAAATACGTTGGGGGTAAAACATGTGGTCCTCTCTCCATGACCCTAACCCCTGCTCAGGAGGTTATATATATCTGTGATTATATATATCTGTGATTACATATAACCCCTGCTCAGGGGGTTATATATATCTGCGATTCTGGTGGCATCAGACTTGGGCAAGACGGGTAATGGCCCTGGCATGTGGACAGTGGAGCCAGATGGCCTGGGTTCAAATTCCAGCTACTATCCTACTAGCTGTGTGACCAAGGGCAGGTTACTTTACCTCTCTGGACCTCAGTTTCTTTATCCCTATAATAGGGATAAAATACTAATAGAATCAGCCTTCTAGGGATGTCGCAAGGTTTCACTGATTAATATTTGTAAAGTGCTTAGTAGAGGCTTGGTGCAGAGTAAGTACTCAATATCTTCCTATTTTGTTTCAGCTTATGTAATTGATTTTACATATCTTTGACAGTGAATTTTTTAAATTGAAGTACAGTTGGTTTACAATATTATATTAGTTTCAGGTGTACAACATAGTGACCCAATATTTTAAAAGATTATGCTTCGTTTAAAGTTATTATACAATATTGGCTATATTCCTTGTGCTGTACAATATATCCTTGTAGCTTATTTATTTTATACATAGTAGTTTGTAACGCTTAATCCCCTACCCTATCCCCCTTACCTCTCCCCACTGGTAACCACTAGTTTGTTCTCTATATCAGTAAGTCTGTTTCTGTTTTGTTATATTCATTCATTTGTTTTATTATATTCATTCGTTTTATTTTTTAGATTCTACATATAAGTGATAACATACAGTGTTTGTCTTTCTCTGTCTGACTTATTTCACTAAACATAATACCCTCCAGGTCCATCGATGTTGTTGCAAATGGCAAAATTTCATTCTTTTTTATGGCTGAGTAATATTCCATTGCATATATGTACCACATCTTCTTTATCCATTCATCTGTTGATGGACACATAGGTTACTTCCATATCTTAGCTATTGTAAATAATGCTGCTATGTACATTGGGGTGCATGCATCTTTTGCAATTAGTGTTTTCATTTTCTTCGGATAAATACCCAGGAGTAGAATTGCTGGATCATATAGTATTTCCATTTTTAGATTTTTAAGGAACCTCCATACTGTTTTCCATAGTGGCTGCACGAATTTATATTCCCACCGTGTACTAGGGTTCCCTTTTCTCCACATCCTTGCCAATATTTGTTATTTGTGGTCTTTTTGATGATAGCCATTCTGAGAGGTGTGAGGTGATATTTCATTGTGGTTTTGATTTGTGTGACAGTGAATTTGTTTTTGTTTGCTTAAGTTGTCATCTATCTGGGCATTGGGGTTACAACTGAGGGAGACAGACATTAATCCAATATTCATTATTCAATATATTAGTCCAATATAATATTAATCCAATATTCATTAATCCAATATTCATTAATCCAATGTACAGTTGCAATGGGGATCTGGGCTTTGAAAACGGGAACATGAGGCTCAGAGAATGCACAATGATGGGCATAGACCCAGCCAGGCGGGTGAGGGAGGGTTTCCTGGAGTAAGTGACTTTAGAACCAAGATTTGAAGGGTGCATAGGAGTTAATTAGTCCAAGAAGGGAAGGAAAAATATTTCAGGCAGAGGAAATAGCAAAGACCCTGCAAGTATGAAGGGCTGACTCAACCAGATTTGCCTTTAGAAAAGTTCACTTTAGCAAAAGGGAGGCCATTTAGGAGGGTTTTTTGTTTTCATTAAAATCATCTTTGAAAAGAGACTGAACAGATTTATAATAGTATTAGAATATTTCTTTATAATAATAATTATTACTTTCCCCAGTCTTTTAAAAAATTATGGTAAAAAACAATATAAAATTTACCATTTTATCCATTTTTAAGTGTACAGTTCAGTAGCATTAAGTATATTCACAACGTAGTGCAACTGATCTCCAGAACATTTTCATCTTACAAAACTGAAACTCTGTCCCATTAAATAACTCCCCATTTCCCCTTCCCCACAGCCCCTGGGAACCACCACTCTCCTTTCTGTTTCTGTGAATTTGTCTCTTCTACGTCCCTCACAGAAGTGGAATCATGCAGTACTTGTCCTTTTGTGACTGCCTTATTTCACTTAGCATAATGTCCTCAAGGCTCATCCATGTTGTAGCCGGTGACAGGTCATCTTGGAGGCTTTTGCAGGAGCCCGAGTGCGAGCTGATGGGGGCTGGCACTGGGACTTGGCAACAGAGGAGGGAGAAGGAGGACGGGATCATGGAGATTGGGGGGAGGCGGAGTCACAGGATTTGGTGAAGCATGGGAAGGTGATGATGTCGGGTGAGGCAGGGCTCCCGCTTCTGGCCTTGACCTTCAGAGGAGGCTGTGGACAGGCCAGTGTCACTCAGACTTGCGGGCTCCTTTGGAGGATGTGGGTGACCAAGGGGCTGAGTTGTGAGTAGAGGAAACTGAGAAAGAGCCTCTTCTCTGTCTTCAGCCCAGAGTCTTGCGGAGATCAGAGAGGACAAGGAGAGAGCAGCTTCTTTGCCCCCTTGTTTGTATCCTCCTACAGAGCACAGACCTCGCTGCACGGGAAAGGTGGGTCTTCATGGCATCCCAGATGAAAAGGAGGAGGAGGCAGCTAAGAGTTCTGTGCTCTGTCCCTTCCTATTCAGATACTACCAGGCTGGGCACCACAAGGGTCCACCCTGCTGTCCCTGGTCTGTTTTGTTCTCCTTGGAATTGTAAAGCCCCTCTCACCTGGAGACCCTCCTGCCAGCTCTCATCTCCCCGAAGAAGTGGGTGGTTCTCCCCTCTGAGAGAGAAATCACGGACCAAAGAATCCTAACCCCAACCTTCTCCAGCTGTGTGGCAAGTCACTTCTTTCCCAGCGATGTGCCCAGAGAGCCTGTGCTGAATGTCTACAGAAAGCAGGCCCCGCACCAGGCCTATCGAGGCCGAGACAGACACGGGTCCCATCCTCGGAGGAGCAAAAGGCTGTAGACGTGGCAGATATCAGTGTGAGCAGGTGTGGTGACGGCTCATGAAGGAAGGTGGTTTGTTCCACTTGGTTTTGGGTGGGCGGTGGGGAAGAGTTGTCAGAAAGTGCTAGAGATGGGATTTTCTAGAACTGTGTCTTGGAAGATTTCTATCAGCTTGGAGGAAAAGGTCAGGCAGTAGGGCAGACAAGGGAATTCTTGGCAGGGGGACAGCAGACGTCTGCCTGGAGAAGTCAGCAGGTCTCCGTACACCAGGATCTGGCTTTAGTCTCTCTGGCGGTGGATGGTGTCGGGGTGGAGGAAGGTGAGGAGTTTCTGGCAGGAAAGCCACTTAGGGTGGTGGTCCCTTGGAGATAGTTAAAAACATTCTCCAGGGAATTCCCTGGCAGTCCAGCAGTTAAGACTCCACCCCTTGGGCTTCCCTGGTGGCGCAGTGGTTCAGAGTCCGCCTGCCGATGCAGGGGACGCGGGTTCGTGCCCCGGTCTGGGAAGATCCCATATGCTGCGGAGCGGCTGGGCCCGTGGGCCATGGCCGCTGAGCCTGCGCGTCCGGAGCCTGTGCTCCGCAACGGGAGAGGCCACAACAGTGAGGGGCCCACATACCACAAAAAAAAAAAAAAAAAAAAAAAAAAAAGACTCCACTCTTTCACTGCTGAGGGCCCCGGTTCAATCCCTGGTCGGGGAACTACGATCCCACAAGAGGCGCGGTGCAGCAAAAAAAAAAAAAAAATTCCACATAGCACTTACTAGACACCTAATGCTGTTGTAGAAGCCATACAAGTGTTAATTTACGTAATAGTCGCACCAACACTTTGCAGTAGTCACCATCATGGTGCCCCTTTTCCACACAGGAAAACACCCAAGGTTGCACAGAGCAGGGCATAGGATTCGAAGCAGGCAGTCTGGCTCCAGACTCTGTGCTTTCAACCACTGTGTTAGGCTGCGTCTCTCAGCCAGCTCTGAGCACAAGTGTTAGGACAGGGCTGGAGGGGATGAAGGAGGGGAAAATGACCAGGAGCTGGGCTCAGATGGGATGAGGGTGGGGGGTGAGGGTGGAGCCACGTCAGCTGCAGACACCATGATGGTACCATTCACTGAGCTGTGGCACCAGGAGGAAAGAGAGCCTTGCTGGCCTCGTTCTCCCAGTCTGTAAAATGGGGACAGGAGCACTTGCCTCAGTGCAGAGGGAGCCCGAGTGGAGGTCTTTTGTGCACCAAAGGTGCTCTGTCAGCGTGGCCTGCCCCTGCTGCCTCACCGCTAGCCCTGCCCTCTGCTGCCAACATGCCTGCTGTCCCCTCTGTCCCCCTCCTGGCCGCCTCTGGGGGCACCCTGCCCTCTGGGAATTCCTTTCTCTGTCATTTCCTCATGGAGCTACAAGTGGCTTTGAAGTCTGCCCGGCCCTTTAGAGGGAGGGAGGTGAGAGCAGTTCAAGGGATGAAGGTCGGAAGTATTTGGAAATGCAGATGGGCCGCAGGAGCACCTTTTATTTTCGTTCAGAACATCTGAGTGTCTCTGTGGGTCCCCCACGTCCCAGAGTAGTGCCTCCCGCCCGTTGCTGAGAGGATGTGAGAGCGCCCGGGGTGGTGGCGGGGACTGCTGTGAGCTTGGAGCAGGCAGGCTAAGCAAAGTTCTCACCCTCCCGCTCCACCCTGCCACGCCACCAAAACAGAAGGGCTGAGGTACCAGCCCCAGGGAGGGGCTGCCTGGGACAGCCTTCGAAGCATGAAACAGCCCTGGAGGAAGGCTCAGGAAAGCAGTTTGTTCTTCCCTGGGTTTTCAGTGTTTCCACAGCAGGCAGCGACATCACCAGCCTAGCTCAGCAACTCCAGGGCCTGGGAGGCGAGGCCTGGGTTTGGCTCATAAATCGCTGTGTGACATTGGGCAACTCAATTCCCTCTCTGGGCTTTGGTTGTCTCTTCTGTAGCATCAGGGACTGTGATTAAATCACCTCCAGGTTTCCTTCCTGCTGCAGCATTCCAGATTCATATTCTTGACAACTTGGCCATGGGCCCCTGCCTCAGCACACCCACTTCCTATCCTCCGGGTGGGGTTCAGGCCTGGCTAGACCCAGGAAATGTGCTGGGACTGTCTCTTGGAAGAAGCAGGGATGCAAGGGCAGACTGAGAAGTGGTGGGTTTGTCTAGAGCCCACTCCCCGGGAGCATCCTTAGGGGAGGAGAGAGGCCGTGTGCACACAGATGATGTCTTTGTGAGCAGGGGTGACATCTGAGATACTTAACAGTCAGGGCAGCTCAGGCTGCCTTAGCACTTGGGGGAGGGGGGCAGCTGTGCCCACCGTTAACCCTTTAGTTCCTGGGGGGCGTATCAGGGTCCTGGGGGAGGGACCAGGAAGGCAGGAAAGGGAAATATTTGGGGGGCTTGGGACAGGGCCTGTTTATCAACTGGTGAGGAAATGTTTCAGCATTTTGACAACCCGTGTGACTGTGTCAGCGACCTGCTATCTATCAACCCTGTTTGCGGGGAGGGAGGGAGGGAAAGGGAAGGCTGCTGGGCCCCTCGGGGAGCTGGTTTCTAGCCATTTCCACTATCAAAAGAATTCCTTTCATTCAGAGTGGGTGGCAGGTCACTGTTCTCACTTGGCCCAGCGTCCCAAGGCCCCTGGCCTGCCACCTGAGGGTCCCCCTCCTCCCCCTGCCCTTGGGTACAGTGAAGGGAGGCTTCCTCCCCGCAGCTCCTTTCCACACAGCATTTTAGCCCACCTGCCCTGAACCACTGGCTCCTGTTTCCTTTGTGTTGCCCCTCTCAGCCATCCTCCCTCCCCTGCACAGGGCCCATTGGGCCCCCATCCTCCTATCCCCCCTCCCCCAGGTGATGACCTTTAAAATCTCATTCTGCCTAGCCTTTGGAGGAGAAAGTTGAGGTGGGGTTGCAGGGCTGGGTTAGGGGGAGCAGGTACACTTTAAGGGCAGTTGGTGGGGGAGACCCCGGATTTCTGGTAAACGGCCCCTTCTCTGCCGGCTGCCCTGACTTCCCTGTGCAGCAATTTCGGTTTCTATTTTAGACAATTTGAGTTGTTTGCTTCCCTGCCTTCCTGCTGGGTGTTTATAGTGACGAAAATAATTGGTAATATTTGCACAGATGTGCCGGCACTGCAGCTCATCGTGGGCACCTATACCCAGGGGACCCTCCCTGCCCCCAGCTTCTCTGCCAGCCTGAGGAACCAGCCGGAAGTGGGGTAACTGCAAGCCCCCTGCTTCCCAGGAGCCTCAGGCAGTGAGACACAGGCAGAGCTGGGAAGCAGGAGGCCTAAAGTGCCCCAGGCATGCCCGGAGGCTCAGCGTGACAGGGGAGGGGGCCCTGACAGAGTGGCAGGGACTGATCGGGGTGAGCCCAGGCTCCACAGAATGGGCCCTTTCAAGGGGGCCGGGAGCGAAGTCCCTAGGGGCTACATTTCTGATTCCATTTTCTTCTGCAGAGCCTGAATTTGCAGCTGAGGGAAGGGGATGGGGTGAGGAAGGCGGGTAGCAGGACCAGGGTTGAACATAGGAAACCGTTTGGCGGCTTCTTTGTCTCCAGGCCTGGAGCAGCGTTCTGCAGAGCTGGGAAGGAGGTGGGAGCTGTCAGGGCTGTGAGGCAGCCTGCCCAGCCCGAGCAGGGCCTGGACTGGAGTCCGCGCTGCCTGCTGCCCAGGCCGGGGCCCAGTGGGACTGAGTAGAGGGACACTGCAGACCAGATGGGGCCGGGGTCTCCTGCTTCACCCCTGGCATGTGTGCGTGCCGTATGTGTGGACACGCGAGTGTGGGCACGAAGCATTTGTGCCTGTGTGGGCTGTGCCTGTGTGCGTGCGTGCACAACGGAGTGTGCAGCTGCGTGCCTGCGCCTGTGTGTATGTGTGAGTACACACATGCTGTGTGTATAGGTGCACGTGTGCGTGCATGTCTGTGTTTTGGTTTGGGTTCCCCTGGGGCCCTCTGAGACAAGGGTTCGATCCTAGGTAGTTTATTGGGAGCTGATCCCAGGAAGCGCAGCGGGGGAGTAAGGAAGAAGATGGGGACAGGAAGGCAGCCAGCGAGGGACGTGCTTTAAGCCAATTGCCACTGCAGGCGACTGAAGCTCAGTCCTGCTGGGGAGCCCTGAGAGCGTGGAAAATACGACTAGTGTCCTCCCTTCCGGATGCCAGGAAATCTGGGGTTATTTGTCCACCGGCTTCCATCCGTCAGTGGTTGAAGTCACTTTTGGCTTCTCCTGCCTGTGGGCCCAGTATCGCAGAGTCCCCAGGAAGCGGCCCTCGTCGTGGGGAGGCAAATGCCGAAGGGATCTCGGTGGCACCGCCGGGTCTGCTGCCGCTTGGTGGGTGCGGCAGGCGCGGTGATGTGCTGCTCGGGACCCCGCAGGAATGATGGGCTTAGTCCTCCAGCTGCTGCAGGTGCTGTCAGCAATCAGCCTTCAGGGCACACCCCGCTTAGGGGGCAGCTCCAGCTGAAGAGATCTGCCTCGCCTGAGAGTCACAGCCCTTTTCTGGGTGGCCCACATCCAATGACTGATTGATAAGCAGATATAAAGGCCTGGCCCTTCGTCCTACCTTGGGTCAACTCTGAAGGGCATCCTGGATCCAGACCCCACCTTGGGTTGGCCCAGCATCGCAGCCTGGCCTCCCCGCCATTCAGATCGGCCTTCCTCAAATGTTATCCCAAGAGCATCTCCTAATGCTCATACATCATGCGCTAATCTCCGTCTCAGGGGTGCCCAGCCTGTGCAACATGTGTGTCCATAGCTGTGTCTTGCAAGTAGGCACATGTGGGTGCGAGTGTGCCAGCGCCCTCAGTCCAGGCAGGTTCCTGGGGGCCTGGGACCGAGAGCATTTGGTGCTGAGGCTGTGGTCTGAGGCAGACAGAGATGGTTTCCTCCCCATACCACCCGTGAACAACCCCCATAAGGGAGGTATGAGGGACTCTAGAGAGGGCATTGGCAGAATGGGGCTCCTTGGTGACCCTGTACCTTGTGTCCACCCTTGATAGCTCCAGGCAGCTCAGTGGAGCCTCAGTCACCCTGGCTCGCATCCTTTCCACCTGATCTCCAAGGCCTTCGAGTCTAGAAGGGATTTTTCTTCAGCATGGACCTTGCCTTATCTCGCAGAGTCAAATGCACGCCATCACCCTGCATTCAGGCTATTCTGAGCAGAGATGTCCTCCAAGCCAGAGTGCCTTCCCCTTCTCCTAAGTCCCGGATGTGGGCATGTGCTCTCAAGAACATGCTGCTAGGGACCAGGAGCAGTAGGCTTGGGGATGGAGGTCAGTCTTGGGGAAGAAATGGACGCAGGCAAAGGTGGAGGCAGGCGAGGACAGTAAGAGGCCCAGAGGGCACCAGGTGTTACAGAAATGTTTATTACAAGGATAATTATATACAATAATGGGACATTAAAACTGCTGATCCTGGGCCTGTGAGACTTCAGGGGATGCAGGGAATGGAGGGCTGGGTAACGCCTGGGATTAGGGGAGATGGTGGGACAAGTTGGTGGATTCATAGCTCTGGATGGGGGATGGGAATGACCAGGTCCACAGATTGTGCACGATGAGGTCCATAGCTTGAACTCTGAAAGGCCTGCCCTCACAGTGTGCTCTTCCTGCCTGTCTGGATGTCTCTAGAATTCTGGAGGATTCCTAGAGGTTGAGGGCGTTACGAGCAGCTCTGAGCCGGGGGGCCAGTGAAGACGCTCCAAGGCTGACCGGGGGTCCAGGATTCAGAGGTGGGAAAACATTACTGGCCTTTGAGACACAGGCCTGACCTTCCTCTTCCTTGAGTTGGTGGAGCCCTCAGTTTGGCTCCAGCCTGGATGTTCTAGGCATAATCCAAACAGCTCTGAACCCCCCTTGGGAGGCTCCTGCCACATCCCTGCCCAGGAATACTAAGGGTCATCCCTTAGTATCCCTTAGATACATTCTCTTCATCTATCTAGACCTTGCTCACCTCCTCTAGGAAGCCTTCCTGGGCTGCTCAGCTGCCATGCCAGGCCTGTGTCCCTCCTCTCATCTCACTCACTACTCAGGGTCTCCTCGCTATGCTCCCACAGGGCTGGGTCTAGGGTCCTGTGCTCAGTGGCTGCTGGGCTCATGGCACTCTCTCTCTCTGTCTACCTGGGATGGTGCCAGCTCAGAGCCCCCCGGGAGGAGCCTAGAAAAGGATGTTGGGGGAACAGGGGCAACACTATTCCAGGGCCCTCCAGGCTTTGTGTCATCTCATCTGCCTTTCGTTCCTGCACAGAGACGCTCCAAGAACCTGCCCTCAGCACAGAGTTTATACGCCCGAGATGTCCCTTCTCTGCCTAGAATCGACACTGTCTTACAAGCCCACAGGAGAGGTAAGCACCCTCCAGAACCCGAAAGACCAAGGGGTCCCTATGTCTCTATGTACTTCCCTCTCGGCTGGCTGAGGTCTGGGCATCATGAGGCAGAGAGTGGAGCTGGGGAAAGTCAGGGTGTCCCAGGTGGAGATGCCTGTGGGCTGCAAGGACTGGGTCAGCTCCTCTTCTCCCCAGGCATCCCCTTCCCTCCCTGTAATCTGTTCTTTCTCTGTGGAGAGGTTAACAGAGTCGGGTAGTGGGGTGCTTGCAGGGCAGGAGACCCTTTAGGAAATAAGCAGAATGGGGAGAGCTCCCAGCTAGAGGGAGGTCCTGCCTGGATGGCCAGGTGGGCAGCCCTACCCTCTGCTGCTTCCCAACATAGCCTGAGCTGGAGAGTGATGCTCCCAGCCCTGCTTTAGGCTGGTTGCAATAGGCAGGAAGAAGTGAAGGTTGAACCCCTCAGGCTGCAGCCTGGGAGGCCTCCTCCCAATAAGCTAGGCTCATGAGCTGTCTTCAGGGGCCAGGACTTCCCAGAGAGTCTGCTACCCCAAGCCCCCCTGCCTCCTCAGGTCGATCAGGGGAGTCAGGACGCCAGGACTTCTTGGCCACTAGCTGTGGCCATTCTGGGACATGTAAGCTGCCAGGGCTACCACCACGGCCACATAGAGACCAGCCCCGATGGCGATGGAGAGTGTGGCCAGGAATAGGGCCCGGCGGGAGGTGGTGCTGGCCAGGCGGAAGTCCCCCTTGGAGATGGCCTTGCTGGTCTAGGGAGAGAGAGGCGCTGATGAAAGGGAGCATCCCCACGCCCAGCAAAACAGCCCCAGCCCGCCAGGCCCTGACCCCAGGCCCCCCAGAGGAGCGGGGTGGCCAGAGCAGGAGCCCTGGGCCCCACGGGCTCTTACCCCCTGGGAGAAGTAGAAGGCAGCTATGCCCAGTGGCCAGAAGCAGCAGAGCATGGAGAAGATAGTGAGACCCAGGTGGTCCCTGGGAGGCAGCGTAAGGAAGTTGTCTTCGCTTTCACTCTCTGTCGAGGTTGCATCACTCTGCAAAACATGAGTGGGCTCTTGTGACCTGGCCCAGGATCACCCATTGGCAGTGATGTGGGGCAACGGGAAGACCATCTGTTGTTAGTGGGAGTGTGGGCTGGGCTCGGTACTCTCCACCAAAAGCTTTGACAGTGAATGGCCCAGTGATTCCACCCTTAGGAATTTATCACTAGGAAAGAATACAAATATACACGTACCGGAATGTTCATCACAGGATAGTAATTGGGAAAGATCAGAAACAATCTCAACACCCAATGGCCAGGAGATTGGGTTAGTAATTGATGCAAGAACCTACAACGGGATACCATGTAACCCTTAAAAATCACCTTGTAGAAAATATTAGATTACGTGGAGCAAAACTGAAATTTGTTGCTTAAAGAGGACTATAACAACAACAGCAAAATGGTAATTATGTGAGGTGAAGGATGTGTTAACTAACCTTATTGTGGTAAACATTTTGTAACACGTACATGAATCAAATTATACACCTTAAACAATGTTATATACCAATTATCTCTCGATTGAGCTAGAAAAAAAACAAGAACAAAAAGTGCTATTAAAAAATTAAATATTCATAACCCTTAAAAATTGTGAATCGCTAGGTTGTACACCTACTTACATAATATTGTAAATCAACAGTTGTTCAATAAAAAAGAGACCCTAATGCAGTTAATCTTAAAAAAATTAAATAGCCCAAGCTAGTGTTTCTCCAAGTGTAGATAGCACCCGTGTCAGAAGTGCCTTTTTTTGGGTAACATACAGATTCCTGGACCCCAAGCCAGGCCTACAGAATCTCAGCACCTGGAGGTGAGCCCAAGAATCTGCATTTTAAACACATATACTCACCTCCTCCTCCTCCTCCTCCTGGTCGTCCTCTTGGCCTTGGAGCTCCTCTTGAACCCCGTAGGACACAGTCTGGATGGTGACATCCTCTTCCGCTTGGCCAGGTTCTGTGGACCGCGCCGTAGGCCCAGCGGAGGGCTCCCTGCTCTCTGTGAAGCTGGTTTCGCAGCTGTCTGCCCTGGGCTCCTTGAGCTTGTCCCTCCCCAGGAGGCAGTTGGGCCTGTACCAGGCCTCCACGGCCAGCTGCAGGGATCCTGGGTCCAGGAGCTGGTGGGCGTGAGCAGGCCCAGCACCACCCAGGAGGTAGGAGTAGATCTTCTCCCGGCATGGCCAGGCGGGAGAAGCCTCGGGGTAGGGGTAGGGGCCATGGAGGTGTGCGGGGTTCTGAGGCAGCAGTGGGTTCTGTAGCTCACTCAGACTCTCCATGGTTCTGGGGGCAGCTCTGGGGAGGAGAGCCCCAGAGCCCCAGGACTTGGTGGCCAGCTGAGCAGTCCTCAGAGAGCCTGCTGGGAGAGCAAGACAGACACCGAGGCCGGCATTCTGGGTGCAGGACCGGAAGTGGTGAAGAGCACAGACTCTGCAGTCTGACTTGCTCTAGACCCTGCCTGTACCACCGGCCAGCCGCAGGACCTTGAGTTGGCCACTCAACTCCTCAGAATCTCCGTTTCTTTGTCTGCAGATTAGGGATAGTGGCAGTACTTACCTCATAGAGTTGGTTCATTCATCTATCCATTCAACACATAGTTACTGAGCATCAGCGATGGCCAGGCACTGGACAGATGCTGGGGATGCGATGGTGAGAAGGACGGGAAGCGGGGAGAGGAAGAAAGATGCACACTTTGTCTTCCAGAGCTTACAACTGGTGGAGAAAACGCCTGCCCTGAAGGAGAAGTACAGCAGAGGGTGTGAGAATGTACGATGGATAGAACTGACACAGAGGCGCAGGGGAGGCTTTTGAACTGAGATCTGAAGGAAGAAGATGAGCTGACAAGGTGAGGGGAGGGGGGACACGTTTCACGGAGAGGCCGAATAAAGGATGGTAGGCAAGGGAGCTGAGAGAAGGCTGGTGTGGCTCAGGGTACAGAGAAAGGTGTGAGATGGAGTGCAGGCCCAGACCGTGCAACCCCGTTTAGGCCTAAGGGGCCTTCAGGGATCTTGGCAGGGGTGATAGGATGAGATTTGGGTCCTGAAGCCTTCCTTGTGGCTGTGGGCGGGGGGGGGGGGGCGGCTTGGACTGACTGTGATACCAGTAGGAGGCTTTGCCATGGCTTCAGGTAAGTTGAGGACAACTGGGACTCAACGGTGAGGAGATGGAGAAAAGGGGGCCGGCCTTGGGAGATACTGACAGGACTTGGTGGCAGGTGGGATGTTGGGTTGCCAGAGGATTTGTTCTAGGGTTGGTGGGACCACCGTTAGCTCAGAGCTCGCTACATGCCATGTGCTCACAGAGGTCAGTTCTTCCTGAGGAAGGATGCTTCTCCCCAGGTATGGTCTTAGGGGGATGCACCTTAGGCTAACCTCCCTTATAAGGCAAATTGTGGGATCTGGGGCAGGGCTTCCTGGGTGCTAAGGTGTGGACTTGCACATCCCAGTTGGCAGTGCAGACGCCCTCAGGGGCTGCCTCTTCCTCTTTCAGCCAGCCCCGATCACCTGCAGTGCATTTGGGAAGGGCGCATAGTGGGTGCTCAGGACTGGCTGAAGGAGAAAAAGGCAACTTTTGAGTGTGTCTACAGCAAATCCGTACACACTGTGGGGTGTGGCAGGTAGAAGTGGGGTCTGGAGAGAGAGGAGGGGCGTGCCAGGTGGCCTCAGGAGGCTTGCTGTCTCCCTCCCAGGCACATCATGAAGCTGGTGGGGGCCAGGGTCATGTCTTGCCCTGGATTTATAAACTGGAGGTTGGAGACTCAGTCCTGGCCCTGACACTTTGGGCAAATTTTCATGCCCTTCTGAGTTTCCTCACCTGTACAGTGCAGGTGATAATCCCTGCCCACCACACGAGGTTGTTTTGAGGATCCAAAGAGATGGCCGATATGCAAGTATGTTGTATATTATAAGTGGGAGGGGCTGCTATGCTCATTTCTGGGCTTTAGAACTTGTCTTCACCCCCATCTCTGGCCAGGGCCTTTTTTGGCCTTCTGGCTGGTGCTCTGCTAATGGTAAAGGGTGAGATATTTTTGCCCTCCGGACTGGGTTTATCTTCCCCAGTCCTATTCCCTACCAAGAATTCACAGCCAAAGCCTTGCAAAGGCCATTTCTTCTGCCCCGAGAGAAGTGGCTGGATTCTAGAAAGCTGGTTCTTGGGGAGTGTTAAAGACAGAGCATGGCCCCAGAAATAATGCCCAGGGAATGGGACAGAGCGAGGGGAGGAAGAAGGCCAGGCGAGATTGGGGGAGGGCAGTGAGGGAGTGTCCGTGGGAGGCCAGGCTCTCCTGGCTGGGTTGCTATGAGGGCAGAGGGTGGGCTGTTGACTGCCTCGGGGCAAAGGGTCAAGGAGAGACTGCCCCTGGCTCTGAGGCTCTGAGAGCCTGAGAATTGAGGCCTTGGAGCTGGGGTTCCAAGAATGTCTAACAGAGAATCCTGGAGGGGCGCAAAGAAGAGCATGTGGTCCAGGTGCCCAGCTCTTCACCCAGGGAGGACACAAATGGTGCTGGAGACACTGGACTGCTACGTGCCTGGAGGGCCTGTGGGTGCATTAACCAGCTGTGGCAGAAGTTTCTCCACATATAGGGACTGGGGAAGGGGGGGAGCTTAGGTCACTATTTTCGGGGCTGCTCACAAATGCAGGGGCCTCACTACTTCTCTCTCCTTCCTCTCCAGAAGGCAAACATGCAGGGAGGGAGCCCTTGGACTGTAGTGACGTGGAAGGGCTCCTTCCTGCTGGCGGGGAGCTGGGCACCTAAGGCAGAGGCCTCACAGGGCCACGCTTACGCCTGGGCTCCTTGGGGCATATTCCCAGCAGGTCTAGTCTCTCTAACCCCCAAGGGCAGCTTCGGAGCCCCTGTCACAGCCCGCCTCCACCAGCAGATGTGACCCACAGATGTGGAGCCAAAGGACATGTGACCACAGGCACATGTACTCAGTTAGGTACGCTGAGTTTCCGTTCCTGCTCCGGCCCCATTAGCTTTTTGACCTGGCACAGTTACAGTCAGTTTCTCCATCTGTAACAAGAGGGGTTGGATTAAACAGCCATTGATGTGATGGTGGCACTAATATACCGTGATCCCATAGCCTCAAGGAGCCCCTCAGAAGTGAAATCCCCCCACTCCCTATCTTCTTCAATAGTCAGGAAGAGGTGAGCACACTCAGCACCCAGTGAGTGCAGTTTTCACCTTCCCCACTACGGCCCCTCCAGCAGGTTGAGGGAGGCAAAGGAAAGGCAACACGTCTATTTGCCAAATGGGCCATGGAGCCAAGGAGTTATTGCCCAGCTTCCCACTCCCCCTGGGCTGCCCCCGTCCCGGCCCTGCCCCTGCTCACCTCGCCCACCCTCTGCGCTTCCATCCATGTGGGCCTTTCTGAGGGAGTAGGGCTGGGGAGACCAACCCTAGGGCCCTCGGAACAGATTAATGCGTCATATTCACCCCTGCCCCGTGCTCTGCCTCACCAAGAGGCCAAGCTCTAATCCCCCAGAAGCAAAGGAGGGATACTTGTGTCCAGGAATCAGGCTCTGGAGCTCTGAAGACCATAGGGGCATTTGCAGGGTGCTTGTCCAGGGCAGGCAGGGGTGGCTGTGTCCCAGTTCACCCCCCTGTTCCTACCAGCCACCCTCTCTTGGTCAAAGTACACCCAGCTGAGCCTCGGAAACCCAAGCCACATAGCCTCGCCTGGATCACTGCCCTCCAACCCCCCAACACACACATGCTCTGATGGTGCCTTTAGGCAGAACTTCTCAGCACTTCACGCACAAACATGAAGCGTGCCTTCACCCCGGGTTTTCCACAGTAGGGACGAACTGGAAGCCACCTGAACGTCTGACATTTGGGGACAAGTTAAGTAAATTATGGTGCAACAGCACAGCGGTACAAGGCCTTCAAACAGGTTTGCAAAGAGGAATAACGTGAGAAAGTGCTCTCTGCAGATTCAGCGAGAAGGGAGAAAAGAACACCGTATGTGCACGTAATCTCAACTCTGCCAAAATGTCAACGGTGATTATCTCCAGGGGTGGGAGCACAGGTGCTTCTCATTTTTTTTTTCTTTTGACACCATGTTTTTTCTGTTTTCCACATGCATTTTTTCACGATGAGCATGCACTACTTCTAAACCAGGCAAAAATTAATGGATTTCTTCTGAGCCAAATTATCTAAAATCAGTTTAAAACCTCCCCAGGCTGGGGCATTCCTTCTGAGTTTGGGGGCTGAGCACAGCATGAAAACCTGCCCCCCGCTCCCCCCAGTATGCACAGAGAGGCACGTCACACACACACGCACATACATGCATGCACGCAAGTGCATACTCACACCCACACCTCCACCAAGTCAGGGGCTGCAGGACCCGCTCACAGCCAAGCCACGGGTCACGGTTCTCTAACAGGTCATGTTCTTTCCATAACCTGCTAGGGCCACACAGGAGTTCACTGAGCTGACCCTGGGGACCCAGCACCGAGTCCTGGCCAGCAGGGGGTGGTGACTGGGCTCCAGGCCCAGCCTTCTCTGCCCTTGGCCTGACCTGACCTTTGGCCTGTTGCTTAGGGCTGCCTCTCTCTCTCTGTTCCCTGGAATAAGGGACCAGCATTCAATGCAGAGCAATTTTCATCTCCACCTCTGCTGCCTGGTCTCACCTGGACTGCGTGTCCTTCCAAACTGTGTATGGTACTGTGTACATGCACACTTGCTGGTGAACATGTTCCTCTGTGTGTGTGTGTGTGTGTGTGTGTGTGTGTGCGCACATGTGCATGCACACGTGTGCACTCAGCTCCAGAGGAAAACATGAGATGTCTGGGATTCTGAATGAAAGAAGATTGTTCCAAACGTGTGGTCATGGCTGGAGGTCTGGGCCCCGCAAGAGGAGAAGGAGAGAGGTGCGTCTGTGAAGCCACAGTCCCTGGCTTGTTTCCTTTTGAGCTGAGAAGTGAACTGGGCCCTAAGGTTTTCCATGCCCTGATTTGGGGAAGGAGAGCACAATGACACCTCCCAGACTAGGGACAGGAAACCATCCAGGAATCCACTGGAGTCCAAATACAGCCTCCCACGGGAGTCTGATTGCACTGGAGTCCAGTCATACAGTGTGACAGTAGTTTATCTATAAAATGTATGGAAAGGGTAGAAGGAGTGGAAGGGGTTGATTTTAACAGCCCAGCTCAACATGACCCTGGGATTCTACTGGGAGAAGAAGAAGAACTTACTTATTGAGCTTTTTGCAACGTGCCAGGAACTGAACAGTTCTAAACGCTCATTTTGACTCTATAATTCTAGTGGGAGAATAACAATAGGACAGAGGGCTTCCTTTACAGCAGTTGCAGACTAACTTGTGTCACACCAAACCAGCCAATGACAGCTAGAAAAGCTAGGGGAAAATATGAAGGCATTGAAGAATCACCGAGAGAGCATGAACTTGAGGGGTCAAGGTGCCAAGATTCCACAGAAGAGAGAAACATGGTAGTGGTTACATGACTGCAGGTATTTCACAGAACTCACTGAATTGTACACCTGAAACGAGTGACTATTATTGTATGTATATTATACCTCAAAGCTGATATTTTTAAAAACACAAAGACTAAATTTTTAAAACAACACAATGCAAACTACATGCTACTAATAATCAATGTACCCTAAATATAGAAATACAAAAAAATTCAAATTTAAAGGCTGAAATAATAACACCTCAACACTTACTAAATTCTTACTGTGTTCCAGGCACTGTTCCAAATGGGATGTATTATCTCATTTAATCCTTACAGTAACTCTATGAATCATTATCTCCATTTTACAGATAAAGACATTGAGGCATAAGAAAGTTATAAATGCCCACAGGCACACAGCTGGTGAGTGGTGAGCTGGGCATGGACCCTGGAAGTCTGACTCAAGAGCGACTGTGCTCTGGTGTCATCATATGTCAGCTGCCGTCTATTGAGTGCTTGCTGTGTTTGAACACCATGCCAAGTACTTCAAATGCAGTATCTCATTGAATCCATCCCTTTTCACATGGGTGGGGAGGATGCGACTCAGAGAGGTTAAATAGGCTTTCTGAGAACACACAGCTGGAGAGTGACAGAGCCCCATTTGACCCAGGCCTGTCTGATCAGAGCTCATGCTATTATTATTTCTCATTTTTCAGATGAGGAAACTGAGGCTCAGAAAAGTTAAGTAACTTGCCCAAGATTAAACAGTGACAGACCCTGGATTTGAACCTAGGTTTAACTGAGTCCAAATCCTGGCCTTTCATTTACCACACATTTTCGAGCCTACCCGTGTGTAGAGGGTTGTGATAGATGGTGTGGGTGTGGCATGGTGAAGACTTGGTCTTGAATGGGTTAAAACCAGGGCCTTCGTGAAGGGAATGGGAAATGGGAGCTTTAAGAAAAGATTAAGAGATTTGTGGTGATTTAGCAGCCCAGAGATGGCTGCCTAGATAACTTCAAGGTCTGGATTCAAATAAATACAGAGTTTTTGTGAGGGAGCTCAACCTCTGACCACTATCTCTCAGTGCAGCAAGAGAGATTGCTTCTAAGCTGTAAGATAAAAGCCAGAACTTCCTAGCAGGGCAGAAGATTAAATAGAAATGATTACAATCCAGGGAAGAGGTGCTGTCTTTAAGAACAGGTGCTAGACTATCTTCCAGGCAGACAGTATGTAAACCGTTCTGTAAACTGCGAAGTGCTGTGACTTCGGTGGCTGTTTGCAGGTGGCTTAGGGCTGGATTTGATGATTTCTGGCCTGTAAGCAAGAGAGCCCCCAGGCCAGCTTTGGAGTCATGGTTGCAGCTTGTTGCATCTCACAGTAAAGAGAGCAAGAGTCGGGGGTCGGGGTTAGGTTGGAAGGCAGCAGAGTTGAGGGAAAATGGGGAATTCAGCTTTCTTTGCTTCAGCTGCCTCCTCAGGAAGCTTACGCAATGGATTATCCTTTCTCTCTCCTCTGTCTTCAAAGGCTCCAAACTCCTGATCCTTCCTGTTGGCACTTAAACATACTGCTGTTCCCTGGCTTAAAAACGTGATAACTGTGAAACCCGACTGCCAATCCTTTCCTCCCATCGAGAGGCAGGGGTCTATGTCCCTCCTGTCTAATCTGAGTGGGCTTGGGACTGCTTCCACCACAGAGCCCAGCAAAAGTGATGCTATGAGACTTCAGAGGCCGGGTTATAAAAGGCCATGCAGCCTTCACCTTGTTCGCTAGACTACTCACTCTTGGGACCCTGAGCTGCTGTGGATTACTCTGAGGCCGTCAGGCTGGAGGGGCTGTGTGTGTAATGCTCTGGTCGGTGAAGCCTGCTGAGCCCAGCCTTCTGGCCATCCCCAAGATGCCAGACATGAGTGAAGCCATCTTGGACTCTTCAAACCAGCCCATCTGTCCTCTGAATACCACAGGGTGACCTCTGTCCATGCCACATGGAGTGGTATAATCACATAGCTCAAACCTGCATGAATTTCTGACCCTAAACATTGTGAGATATAATAAAATGTCCATTGTTTTAGCCACTAAATTTTGGGGTAGTTAGGCAGGAATAGATAACTGGAACATCTGTCCTCAGTGCCACTTCCCCCCTTCAGCTCCTGTCCTCTCCCTCTCCTTTACCTCACAGCTG
This sequence comes from Grampus griseus, assembly GCF_964374135.1. NCBI lineage: Eukaryota > Metazoa > Chordata > Mammalia > Artiodactyla > Delphinidae > Grampus > Grampus griseus. The sequence goes on along the minus strand of NC_139018.1, from coordinate 28,141,745 downwards.
CACTGCTCAGAAGCATTGTCTCCGCGCACATCAGAATACTTCAGCTCTCAGCTCAGAAGTCACCTCCTTAGGGAGGTCACCCCTCCATCCTCAGCCTAGGTTTAGGTTGCCTGGTTATCTGCTCTCCAGGCTCCAGCTCTTCCTCTCCAAGAGCTTATCACAGTCTCCATATATGTGTGATTCCTTGATTAGTGTCTTTCTCCCTCACCAGAGCTCGTGAGCTTCAAGAGGGTGGGGAGTGTGTCTGTCCCTCATATTTGCAGCCCCTTTTCCGGCACAGAGTAGGCATTCCATAAACAGTTGATTTCATGAATGAGTGAATGAATTAGTGAATGAATGAGCTAGGTGTGCTGAGTCTCCTCCTTAAGAAAGTACTTTCCAGTACTGGGATGGGTGGAGCACATCTGGCTGGGGCACATTTAGTTCTGCACAACAAACATTTCTTAAGCAATTCAGACCAGTTCTTGGAATGCAAAAATAAACCAGAAGTGGTACCTGTTTTGAGGAGTAGTGGAGAATACAGACTAGCAAATACAAAGTTTCAATGCCATGGAGTAAGCTGTGCTAGCAGTCCATGGAGTATTATGTGTGACCTGATGTGGGACTCCTGTCTTGAGATGGGAGTGGATGTGATGGTGGGAACTCGGAAAAGGCTTTCACAGCAGGTGACACGTGAACTGAGTCTTGAAGAAAAAAATGAGTCATTAGGTAAGACAATGAGAGAAGAGCATTTCCAGCAGAGGAAACAGGACAGAGGCATGGGGTGGTGTTATAGAGGGGAAACCAGGTGGCTTGGTATTGATGGAATCAAGCAAGAGAGGTGGGAAGGCTTCCTATTCCTTGCAGAGAAGCTTTTTTCTTTGGGCAGTGGGGAGCCAATGATGGTTGTAGCAAGGAAGTGATACGGTCATACCCATGTTTTAGGCAGAGCACTCTGGGTGGCAGCAGAAAGGATTTGAAGAGTGTGAAAATGGAAGTCCTGTTAAGAGAATATTGTAAAAATGCAGACAGGAGAGGATGAGGATCTGAACCTGATCTATAGCAAAATGGATGGAGATGAAGGGTCATACCTGAGGAGTAGTTAGGAGGCTAAATGAATAGGACTTTGAGACTAACTATAAGTGAGGGAGAGGTAGGAGCAAGAATGACTCCCAGGTTCTGGGTTTTTTTTTTGACTAAGTAGAAGGTGATGCCACCAACTTAGGCAAAAAATCTAGGGGGAAGCTGTTGGTTCAAGAAGGCAGCCAGAGCACAAATGACCACCTCTTCTCCCTCGTAAGTTTCCATGAAAATGACAGGACATATATTTTCAAAAGAATAAAATCACAACAAAACTGGAAAACAGAAAAGAATGATATCAGTGGATCAGAAGCACAGAGGAATTTCTAGGAGATAAAGAACAGATAAGATTCTCTGGTGAAGAAATCAGTACAGAGACACTCACAGTCCCAAACACCGGAAGTAAGAACAATTCCTGTTCAAAGGAGAGGCCTGTTAGGGAAACAAACTTACCCAGCTTCGGAGGATTATGGAAAACAGCTACAAGAAAATAAAAGAGAAAGATTAAATAAACAAATAGAAAATTGACCCAATAAGATTCCCAAATCATTCAAGCTATAGAAAAGATATTAAAAATCTTTTTCAATTCATGTCCTTAGAAAGATATAAGAGCACATTGCATCCATAAAAGAAAAACAGTCTGCTATGAAAAAGGAGCAAAGAACAAAGAAGTATTTTTGAAATTGAAAATAATTGTCTAAATTTTCAAAAATTCAGTGGAGAAGCTGGATAATAGAATGGTCACAGTTAAAGACTAACTTTTTTTGTTTGTTTTTTGTTTTGTTTTGCGGTACGCGGGCCTCTCACTGTTGTGGCCTCTCCCGTTGTGGAGCACAGGCTCCGGACGTGCAAGCTCAGCGGCCATGGCTCACGGGCCCAGCAGCTCCGCGGCATGTGGGATCTTCCCGGACGGGGACACGAACCCGTGTCCCCTGCATTGGCAGGCAGACTTTCAACCACTGCACCACCAGGGAAGCCCAAACACTAACTTTTTAATGTAAAAGAAAAAGTTAATGAAATCTCCCAAGACATAAAGCAAAAAGACAAAAAGATGGAAGATATGCAAGTTAAGAGACATGGAAGAGAGTCCCAGGAGATCGAACATCCATCTAACAGGAGTGTCAGAAAGACAGAACAGAGACGCTGGAAGAGAAAAATAGTAAATAAAGAAGTAAAAGCAGAACGTGTTTCCTGAGCTGAAAAATAAAAAAGCATATTTAGATTGAAACGGGTCATCAAGTACCAAGCTGGAAAAATGAAACACACACACACACACACACACACACACACACACACACACACACGCAAATGGAAGAATACGTGTTTGAGTTTGGTTTTAAAGTGCCTTTGGGATATAAGAGTAGAAACTCCACCTGGCAATTGATGTATAGAGTTGAAGCCCTGGGTGCTGGTCAGGGCTGGAGAGAGATTTGAGAATGATTGAAGGACATGTGGAGAGTGAGGAGAAGAGGGCTGAGGGGGAAACCCAGGGAAGAGAGAGAAACAGCTGGAACACTTCTCAGCTCCAATGGGAAGCTTCTCAGTTGCTCTTTTCCCGGGAACATCAGTCCACCCTCTTTTTTATCCACTGCCACCCTGGGCTCCTATAGGCTGGACTGGCCTCTCCTTCAGAGCAAAAGCTGCTTGCCTGGGGGGTGGGTTTGTGGCTGAGAAAGGTGAAAATTGCTGGGAGAATTGGGTGGTGACACCACTACTCAAATTAGTCCATTTTCAGGTGGAAATCAGATCATTATTCTTGCTGAAACAACCTGTCTCCCCACTGAAGCAGCTCATTCTCAACCACTTAGAATCAAATAGTGCATCTAATGGTGGAAGATAACACATCTAGCACTGGGCCCTCACTCCCTGCTTGGTTTGCTTGGGGCAGGGTGGTAGGGGAGCTGCAGGAAGGAGGGAGAGAGAGTAAAGGAGGAGGCAAGAGAAGAGAGGACCTGGATACAAAGAGCAGGAATGAGATCAGTCCTTAGTGTCCCCTGGCTTGTAGCAGAGGGGGCCTTGCTCCAGGCAGGCTGTCCACCGAGCCCCTAAGAAGGGAAGGAGGTTGTAAAGTGCCAAAAGTTTAGAGATCTGGGATGTTTCTTCTTCCCAAATTGAAGCCTGTTCCTTCTGCTTTTTTCTCCCTGGAATGGTGTACTTTAGGGCTGGAAGTCCCTTGAGGACGCACAGATGAATTGGCCTTTTGAACCTGAAGGTAATTAATAACGTACAGATTTCTCCAGATATTCTCTGCCTCTGTCATTTTGTGTGTGCTACCAGGGGAAGGGGCCTGCATGTGAATATTTCAGTTTCAATCTCTTTCTTCACACACACATACACACACACACACCATTTCTTAATGACCATGTCTCATTGATTTCTTCCTCTTCCTCAGATCTCCCTGCCACCCACCCCCCCTCCACCCCAAGCTCCAGATAACTGAGATCAACAAGTCACGTGCCAGGGTTGACTCTCTTCTTCCCTTTGAGGCCTTGTGAAGAGGGTCAGAATGGGAGCCTCGGTAGGGAGGGGGCTGGAGGGGAAGATAAGAAGTAGCCAGTGGGTAGTTTTCCCCGGCTGGGAGAGGAGCCAGATGTGTCTGCCTGGGTGACCAGAGGTGCCCTGCACCCTGACAGCTCTGGGGGTGGGAAGTCTATCCAGACAGCTGCAGAAGGAGGGGTGCTGTACTCTTCTAGTCCCCGCAGCAGGCCAGCGCCCTGACAGACCAGTCTCGCAGAAAATAAAGCCCCTTTCTATGCTTTCTGCTGCCACCGTTGCCATCACTTTGTTATGAGGGTTAGTGACTGTCCATTAACTCCGGAGAGCTGAGAGCTGATTCTTGCTGCACCAACAGCTGGGAGCCAGAAAGTGCTGACATGGGGGAGGGGCTGATTCCCCCACCCTGGCTGGGCGTTTGCAGGGTAAGTCCAGGAGGTCACTGGCATGGCTTACTCAGCTCTACCCAAGTGCCAATTAGCTAAGGTTTTTCTGAACATCACCGGGCCTGCTGCAGTTGAGGAAAATTATTGTCAGAGAAGATCATTTTGTTTTTAAATTTAAAAACTCTCCCCAGGGATGGATCTTTCCAGACTGTGCCCGTCTCTAGTCTTCTTAGGAGGAGGAAGCGGCCCTCGGAGGAAATGGCCTACGACTGGGTCCCTGGCCCTTGGCTACTCACAGTGATGTTCTGGGGGGAGTGCTTTCCTGGCCTCTTGGCTTGGAGGCAGGGACCCTCCCAGCTCAGCAACTGTACACCCTCATGACTTTCTCAGGGAAATAAGGAAGAGAGGGGAATCTGAAGGAAACACCAAAACGATATGTGGCCTTTTCTGGTTCCTTTGTTCCCTTCTACTCCATTAATAAAATCTAATTCTTTACTGAGAGGATATAACTTACTCTCCAAACCAGGTTAATAAAGCTGGTATTCTGTGTTCAAGGAGAACTGAGGGATTTGTGGCCTTGGCCCTCAGAGAGCCCCACAGAACATCAAGGCTTAGAATCTTAAAATTCATCTAGCTCAACCCTCTTCTTTTACAGATGAGAAAACTGAAGCCCACAGAGGGGAAGGGAGCCGTCTGAGACAGTCAGTGGCGGATCTGGGACCAGAACACAGGGCTGTTGACTTCCAGTCAAATGCTTTTGTTCTGAGATATTTTAAAACTTCACTCTCTTATTTTACACCCAATTACTGAGTCCTTACTATCTTCCAGGTGCTATGGGGGAGGGGAGGTGTGGAGGAAAGCAAAGAGATGAAAACAACACGACCCTTGCCTTCAAGGAGCTGTTTCCCTAGATCTGTGATTCTTGGGAAAAAAACACAAAACAAAACAAAACTGTGAGTCAGACTCTCACCCTATATTGTCTTCTATAGGTGATGATGGAAGAGGAGAAGGGGAGGGAACCCTTTGGGCTCCTCAAGATTTATAAGTTGAGCTTCACTTACTCTGGTGCCCCAGGAAGGCCAAGGACAAAGAAAGCCATGGCCGGGCTGGGAGAAAATGGGGTAAGGGTGGCAATGATCAGGTCTCCGCCAGCAGGCCTGACTGGTGGATGGGGACAGTGACAGCAGCTCACACTTGTATGGTGGCATACAGTTGACAAGGCTTCAGTCATGGGCGTTGTTTCATTGACTCCTAAGGCAGTTCCCTGAGGTGAACAGAGCAGCTACCTTATCGCCACTTTAGGTATGAGGAAACTGAGGTTCAGAGAGCTCAGGTAACTGGCCTAAAGCCAGTAAGTGCCAGCGCCCAGCTAGGAACTCCTAGTTTAGTGCTCTTTCTACGATTGACAGTGGAGAAGTTGTGCTGGGTGGAGAGGATGGGGATAAAGCAGTGGCCAGCCACAGCGCGAGGCCAGTCTTCCTCTATGCAGTTTTATTTTGCTCACTACGTTCTGCCACTCAGAGAACTCTGCTCTGAAGAAATGGAAGCACTTTGCAGGCCTGAATGAGCTCATTCAGCATGCTCTTGCCAGAAAGAGGGAGGACTCCAAATGGAGGTCTGTCTAGGGTCACCAGTATTCAGTCACATAATAGAAAACTGGACTCAGGTTCCCCAGCTCTGCCCTCACACACCAAGCAGCGTGTTGCAAAACCAGCCTCCTTCCATGAGAGTCCAGAGGGCCACAGGAAAAAAACTGAGGTATCTTCTGGTACCTCCCTCCCCTGGAGAAATGGGCCTGGCCCATCCCTTGGCCCAAGGGCCGTTTGAGGGCAAAGAAATGTTGAGGCAGAGGGACCAGAGCCACCCGGTCACCCTTATGAACAGGCTTGGAGGAGGAGAGGGGAGATTAGTGAAGCTGACTCAGATTTCCCTAGTGTCGCAGAGCCCTGGTGGGGACTGGGGTACCAGGAGTCCAAGAGACTCTCATCAGTTCCTTGTGAGCAGGGTGTCTCAGAGCTGCCCGAGGTCGGGGTCAAGGCCTGGCGGTGTAGGGTCAGGGTACCCAGGGCTGGACCCCAGTCCCTCAGGCCCCTCCCAGCTTCTCCAGCCTGTAGGGGGAAGGGTAAGGATGGACTTGGCGCTATCTCGGGCCGCCAGCAGGAAGTCAGAGCCCCCATCGCTGAGAGGGGTCCCACTGCCCTCCCCAGCTCAATATCCCCTAGGCGCCTAGCTGTGCGCTCCCGCTGCGCCCCCAGACGGCTCCTTACCTGTCCCGCAGAGGGCAGTCCCACCTCCTCCGCGGGGCTTGGGGGGCCCGGCATGAGCCGGTGAGCGACGGCGCCCCCGCCTCGCGGCTTCGGTGAAGCTCCCAGAAGGTCGCCTCTGCTCCCGGCCCCGGGTCCCTGCCGCTGCTGCCGCCGCCGCCTCTTCAGCACCGCGGACAGCTTCCTCCCGCCACCCGCCGCCGCCGCCGCCGCAGCCCGCCCAGCCCGGCGCGGTCCCGGGAGCCCCGCATCCTGACTCGGCCCCGCCGCCGCCGCGCAGCCCTCAGCCCGGCCCGAGGCGGCTCCGCGCCGACTTGGGAGAGCAGCGAGGACGGTCCCCCGCCTCCCCGCCTCCCTCCGCCGCCGCCGCCTCTCTCTCGCCTCCGTGCTCCGTGCTCCCTTCTACGCTCCGGAATCAGCCCACCAGGCACTCCGGACCTGCTCTGGGGCGGGGCGGTGCGGGGCGGGGCGGGAAGTCGGGGGAGCCTAGAGGAGGCAGCGGAGCGATGGGCGCGCAGCTGGAACTGGCGTCTCTGGTTCCTGGAGCCGAGCCCCCTTTCCCGGCCCTTTTCCTCACCCTACTTCCGCATTCCCCCAGAAGCGATGGGCGGTACTCCCATTTTGGAGCCCCTAGGCACCCAAGCCCGGAGTTTAAACATTGATCTGCCCTAAAAAGAAAAACAAGCAAACAAAAACCACTTATTGAGCACCTACTATGTACCCGACACTACGCCGGGTTTTAATGTTTTTAACCAATATTATCTTACATTTAATTTTCTTAACAACGCTATGAGGCTATATATATATATATATTTTTTTTTTCCTTTTTCTATTTTACACATGAAGACGCCAGGCTCATAGAGATTAAATCTCTTAATTTAGAGATAACAGTGCTGTGCTGGGAAGTGCACAGGCTTTAACGACTGTGGGCCTGAGATTTGGTCCTAGGGTCTCTCTTATTAACTATATAACTTTGAATAAGTTATTTAATTTCTCAAAGGCTTGAGTTTCTCCTTAGCAAAGTGGGGGAGCTGAATTACCTCATAGGGGTCATATGAGGACAAAGTGAGATGGCATGTGTGACACATTGGCCCCAAATAGGCCCTCAGTGGGTGAGTGTTCCGTCAGTTCTCCCAGAGTGGTACCTGATATCCTCAGATATCAGCCAGAGTTTCCGGTTGCTTTGTCTCCCTGACTGTGTTGCTCTTTATCACCACCCCCCACTCCCCCACCATCAGTTTCCATTTTTTAAGTACGGAGGTATCCTCATCTTGAGTGTTAGGAGTGGATGAGGCTATTCTTTTTACAAGGTTGAGTCTCACCATAGTACCAGGAGGTTGGGAAAGGAGAGGAGTCTCATTTTCTGAAGGTAAACAGGGGCCTGCAGAGTGAACCCCAGAGCAAGCTGAAGCTGGACTGGGGATGGAAGGAGGCACTGAGAACCAGGCTCTGGCAGTGGGAGTCCTCCCTCCCCCATCCAAAGATACCATAGCACACTGAATGGTGGTCTCTGGGACACTCCCACATGACATGGAGTATCTGGACCAGTTCCATTTAGCTCCTAGCATGCACTATAGGAGCCAAGAGCCCCCATCATGGAGCTTGGGTCTCCTTCTCTTCAGCGCTGGGCAGAGAACCCCCTAAGCCTTGTGGTCTGTCTCAGAGTTGATATTGGTGTTTAACCTGCTGGGTGTTGAATATATTCTTGATTTTCTTGCCTCTGCCCCATCAGAGTGGAAGCCCCAAGACAGGCTCTTGGACCACTCAACCTGAGGCCCATATAGCATCTGTACAGACATCCCCCACCCCCACACAAGACACTGTCCCTTGAGTCTATGTGTCCTCTTGCACCTTTACTCCCCTCTGTCCTCCATTTCACAGGGGATCATGGTCCCCTACTTGGCCTTTGCCTCCCTCTGCTTCTCCCCTCCCTACCCTGGCTTTGCTCCACATCTGGGCTGCATACCGAATTACTAATCAAAAGGATAATAAAAAAGCCAGTGAAGCAAAAGCTGCATATAAATTCTAAATACTAATGTTGATAATTATATGCTGTCGCCTGGAGGGAAAACTGAAGTGAGGCCATTGGTGTTGTGTCAAGGGCCCTGGTCTCTGGCCCACCAAGAGCCCTGAGTTCTAGTCTGCTCTTTGTCACAAATTGGCTGTGAGAACTTAGGCAGTTGCCTAATCTCCCTGGGCCATTTCTTCTTCAGGACTGTAAGCCTCTTCAGTAGCTTTGAAGGAAGTGTAAGGGCCATCAGCACCATGTGAAACTTGTGACAGAGAACGGTGGGCCAATGCACCAGTACGAGTTTGTTTTAGGGAAATTACCTTTTATCCTTCACAAGATATAGGAGGCAGCTCAGGAACTGAAGCATCTACAGTTGTGCCAAGTTTCCATTCCATTCACCATTCCCTTCCTTTCTTTCTCCCTTCCTTTCTCCATTGAGCATTTTCTGCTATGTAATGAAAGTCAGCTCCCCTGCTAGACTCTGAAAATACGAAGTGTGTCCTTGGAGGAGCTGCCATGAAGGGTGGTGGGGTAGCTAGACATGTTAACCAGCAATTCCAACACATCAAGATAAATACTCTCATAAGGTAAGTAAAAAGTACACAGAGAAGGAAATGATTAGCCCTATCTGGGGAAGTCCCAGGAGGCTTCCTGGAGGAGGTGACATTTGAGCTGAGTTTTATTAAAGCATGAGACATTCCTCAGGCAGCCCAGGAGAGGAGGAAATTCGGTATAGAAAGGCTGGAGTGAAGAGATGAGGCTGGAGAACTGATGAGGAAGCTATAGCAGAGTCCAGGAAAGAAATGGTGAGAACATGAATAAGGCAGAGTCCACAGGATGGGGAGCAGGGGATGGGTTTGAGACACTTCTGGGGGAGAACACAGTGGAGAGATTGGTTGTGGGGAAGGGAGTAGGGCATCAAGGATAATGCTGAGGCCTCCTGCTTCTGGGAAGTTGATGCTACCTACAAGAGGGCCCTGGGAGGGAAGCAAGCAAACTCTGCTTACCCTGGGTAATGCTACTGAGTGCCATAAATCCCTCAGTTTCTAGGCTTTTATACTGTCTGTTTCAATTTTATTCTTTTTTTAGTTCCTAGGAAATTTTCTTAATCCCCGTGCCCCAAATCCCATCTTATCTTTTTTTTCGGTACGCGGGCCTCTTACTGCTGTGGCCTCTCCCGTTGCGGAGCACAGGCTCCGGACGTGCAGGCTCAGTGGCCATGGCTCACGGGCCCAGCCGCTCCGCGGCATGTGGGATCTTCCCAGACCGGGGCACGAACCCACATCCCCTGCATCGGCAGGCGGACTCTCAACCACTGCGCCAACAGCGAAGCCCCCCATCTTATCTTGATTGTCCTAGTGGAAAAGGGAAAGGTTCAGGCTTGGAACAGGAGAGGTCAGTGGGGCAGAGCAGCCCTGGAAGCCTTCCTGGAGGAAGCAGCAGGTAACCTAGCTGGGACCAGAGCAAGATCCACAGATAAGGGATAGAGTAGGCACTGGGTGAAAACCTTGGAAGAGATGACTTCACGTCCTGTTCACCTCTCTGACATTCCCCAAACAGAAAAGCGTGATGGGCTCCATTTCTGTTGGAATTAGCTCTGGTTGTTAATCTCTTTCCACCTGGGGACTTTTCCTTCATAAGCTCTGTCATGCACAAACTCTTAGCTCTTTCTACAAGGGGTTGATTTGCTCACAGCCTTCCCTAAGGAATGTAAATCACCACTAAGTGTGGGGAGATCTGCTTTGTCCACTACATCAATAGGCTGCATATTGGAAGAGATGCTCCCCATAAGGAAGAAGGCAAACCCCACCCCCATCCCAGTGAGCTCAGTCCAAGTCAAGCTCATGTTCAAGGCTACATGGCTGAGACCCACAAACCCTGGACTGGGGTGGGGTGGTGATAGGGAGACAAGCTGGCAGGTGCAGGGACAAGGAGGCCTTTGGGCTGCTCACCAGCCAAATCCTGTTCCCGTGGACACGGCTCCAAGGATGGGTTCATTTCTGGGTATAAGCATAACTCTGAACTCAAGAGAGAGCACTGGAGATCTTCCCTGCTTCTGAGTCAGACCCTCTGTTAGAGGCAGACCTTCCTCCCCGTCCCTCACCACCAACAGGGTGTGTAGTCTGTTTCTTTTATTATCATTAATGTTATTTATTTATTTTTGGCTGCGTTGGGTCTTCGTTGCTGCGCACGGGCTTTCTCTAGTTGCGGCGAGCGGGGGCTACTCTTTGTTGCGGTGCATGGGCTTCTCATTGCGGTGGCTTCTCTTGTTGTGGATCATGGGCTCTAGGCACGCGGGCTTCAGTAGTTGTGGCACGTGGGCTCAGTAGTTGTGGCTCACGGGCTCTAGAGCACAGGCTTAGTAGTTGTGGCACACGGGCTTAGTTGCTCTGCGGCATGTGGGATCTTCCCGGACCAGGGCTCGAACCCGTGTCCCCTGCCTTGGCAGGCGGATTCTTAAACACTCCGCCACCAGGGAATTCCCTGTAGTCTGTTTCTTAAACTTCTTTGGGTGCTCTGGATTTCATTACCACAGCTGCCCACTTCTCTCCATAAGGGACTGTGAAACTGAATTGCAGGGCTTCCCTGGTGGCGCAGCGGTGGAGAGTCCGCCTGCCGATGCAGGGGACGCGAGTTTGTGCCCCGGTCTGGGAGGATCCCACATGCCGTGGAGTGGCTGGGCCCGTGAGCCATGGCCACTGGGCCTGCGTGTCCGGAGGCTGTGCTCCGCAACGGGAGGGGCCCCAACAGTGAGAGGCCCGCGTACCGCAAAAAAAAACAAACAAAAAAACTGAATTGCAAAGCCAATTTTTTTTTTTATTTGTTTTTTTTTTAGCAACACACCCTTTCATGCCAGAGAAATAAGATGAGGAGAGTTCTCAGCACCACTTCTGTGGAACTCCCTGCTCTCCCGCCAGGCTCACTCAACTCTTGGAAGGAGAATGGATGAGTTACTGCAACTTTGAGAGGCAGAACCAGAGCATAAGGTGGAGGAACACAGCAACTGCAGACTGCACAGCTCAGAACTCCATCAACATCAAGCCTGGCATCTGCAGGCTGCCTTGGGGGCATGTGAGCATTGGCTCATTGGCAGAGGAACCTGCAGTGTTGACACTTCCACACTTTTCCAGAGCAGGGATGTGTGAGCGTAGATGTGTGAGGGTCTGGGGGGGTGGGCGTGGGAATTAGCAGCAGCAGGCTGACTAAGCAGGCTGACTGGGTTTTTCACCTGATGCAATAATGAAAATGAAAATGAGTGGAAGAATAAGAATGCTTGGTATTTGCCTTGCCCGCTACAGTTTCTGAAGCTCAGAGAGCTGCTCAGCCATTATCTCATGTGTTCCTCATAAATGTGCATTATTCCCAGGTTACCGTTGGGAAAAATGAGTCCCAGAGAAGTTAAGCAACTTCCAGCTTGGAAAAAGATGTCGGACTTCGATAGTAGGCCAGAGGAAAGTTGCACTGTCACTGCTCCTTCCTCTACATTCCCTCTTGGGTCCCCTTAGCCCAGCTGAGTTAAGCCGGGATCTTCAAAAGGAACATCAGAAAAATTAAGGAGAAACAAAAGGGAAGTAAACGCCCCCAAAGCACATGAAAATCCTTAGCCTTTGAGTTTGGCAAATACAGGTTCCTGACCCAGCAGAGAACGTGGGGCCTCGTGCCACTCTAATTCCACCGAGAGGGAACTTGTTTTCTTTCTGAGGAGATAAACCAATTTTATGGTCTATCATTATGTTATACGAAAGATCTAGAAATAACAGGTTTGTAGAGAAGAAATAAATGAATGGTAAATATGAGACAACAGAAATAAGTTAAAATTGAATTATTTTCCATGACATTGGGATGAAAAGCATTTCAAAGCATGTAGGTGTGGCTTTAGGGTAGGTTTTGTCCACTGGCCAAAGCCTGTCATAAAATTAAGGTGTTCAGCACCTTGTCTGCTCTACTGGCTTTCGATAAAACGGATGCATTATCCTGCCGTTGCCCTGCCCTGGAAGCTACAGTCAGCCAGGTGGGGTCTCCAGGAGGAGGCCTTCTGTGCCTTCACCCTGAACTGAGACAGTGTAGAATGGGCCCCGAACTCTTGCCAGGTCCTGCCCTCAAGGAATCTTCTGAAGAGCTACATCCAGGACTATGTGTGTGTGTGTGTGTGTGTGTGTGTGTGTGTTACTGTATGCCTGCCCCAGGGGTGGATTTCTACGCTAGGAAAGGAAAGACTTTTCTTCCTCTGTGTGTAGGAAAACACTTTCTTATGCCTCCCTGCTGCATGTGTCTGTGTGTCTAATGTGCTGATGAGAGAAACGACCTTTCACTCCTCGCCAGATCAGGGTCTGGGGAGGCAGGGAGCTGAATGGCGAAAGAGCTACTGATGCTAAGAAAATGTTCTTAGAGCAGCTGAGTACTTGTTACATCCTTCCGCTCAGGGTGAGCAAGAGAGATCCATTCTGGGTCCCTTCTCTGTGTTAAATGCTTTTATCTTTTAATCCTCAGAATAATTTAAATCAAGGCTCATGGACGTTAAGTTAATGCGCCAGATTCATACATTCAGCAAACAACAGGCGAGGTTTGAAGCCAAGTCTCTCCGATGCCAAAGCTGAGTCGTTTCCACTCTCTTCCCTATTCATCTCCATCATGGTCCGAGGGATTGGGACATTTAATGAGGGAGCAGGAAAAAAAACAAGTGGAAACAACCTCAAAATGTAAGAAGAGCCTCTCTGGATGTACATGCTCTCTCAGGTGGAACTGGGATGCCACAAGGCCCCACGTTCTCTGCTGGGTCAGGAACCTGTACTTGCCAAACTCAGGGGCTAAGGATTTTCATGTGATTTCGGGGTTTATTTCCCTTTTGTTATTCTTTGATTTTTCTGACGTTCTTTTTGAAGATCCTGGCCTGACTCAGCTGGGCTAAGGGGACCCAAGAGGGAATGGGGGCGGAGCAGTGGCAACGCAACCCTGGGGGCGAGCAGGGTGTGCCAGCTGAGAGGAAAGTGACAAATTCCAGAATGAAACACTCAGGCTGCTGTTTCCCTCTTCCAGAACACCCACTCCCAAGAGCTCTTCTCTTTGCCTGTCTTGGAAGAGGGGTGTGTGTGTGTGTGTGTGTGTGTGTGTGTGTGTGTGTGTGTCTGTGAAAGGGACAGGGATTAAGTCCTCAGAGACCAAGCTACTTGCTGTTGTCAGCTTCTTGATTCCTGGTCCCCCACGGTCCCAGCAGCATTCGGGGCACCCACATAAGCCCTGCCTCTTAGTGAGCACATATTTGGTTCCACTGCAGCCTATGTCCCATCTCTCATCCAATCCTGGTATTCAATCCTTTCCCTCTGGCTCCCAAACCTATTATTCCAGTACAAACTTTGGACCCTGACTACACCACCACAACAGGGTTCTGCTGTGTCAATGAGAATATTTAACAACGAGGGTAGTGAAGGCACACCTTGCCAGGTTGGACACTGGAGAACTAAGGACAGAGAAGTACAATAGACAACAGAGAGATGGACAGCGGGATGGATGGATAGATAGATGACTGACTTTTTTGAGTGTCTGCCTTTGTGCCAGGAACTGGGCTACGAGCCTGAGTATTATCTTAATGCATCATCTTTTAACTCTATGAAGTAAGAATACACTATACAATGTAAGTTGTATTCATTCTCAAATAATTTAATAGGTGCCAGGCATTGTGCCGAATGTTTCACTTAGTCTTAACAGTAATCCATTTCTTTTGCATTAAGAGAATAATTAATACAGGGATTCCTAGCCCTTCCCTGAGGAGATACTGGAGGGGCGTGGCAAGTAGAAAGAACAGGAGCCTTGGCATCAGGCAGGCCCGAGCTCAAATCATGATAGGTTTGTCAATATGGGTGTGTTCTTTTTTGGAAAGCAATTAGGCGCTATGTGTCAAGGACCAAATTAAATCCACTACTGGGAATCTACCATAAGGCAACTCATGCCAGGCACTGTTCTAACTGCTTTAGATGAATCATCTTATTTATTTATTTATTTATTTTTAATTTATTTAGTTTTTTGGCTGCGTTGGGTTTTCATTGCTGCACACGGGCTTTCTCTAGTTACAGCGAACAGGGGCTACTCTTCGTTGCGGTGCGCGGGCTTCTCATTGCGGTGGCTTCTCTTGTTGTGGAGCACGGGCTCTAGGCACGCGGGCTTCAGTAGTTGTGGCTCGCTGGCTCTAGAGTGCAGGCTCAGTAGTTGTGGCCCACGGGCTTAGTTGTTCCACGGCATGTATCTTCCCAGACCAGGGACTGGATTCTTAACCACCGTGCCACCAGGGAAGTCCCGAGTCATCTTATTTAACTCTAACAACAACCCCAGGGACTTCTCTGGCCGTCCAGTCATTAAGACTCTGTGCTTCCAATGCAGGGGGCGCAGGTTCAAGCCCTTGTCCTGGGAACTAAGATCCCACATGCTGTGCAGTGCGGTCAAAGACACAAAAACAAAAACAAACAAACAAACCAAAAACAAAATTAAAAAATGGCTATCACAGTATGGATTATTGTTATAGAAAATTTGGAACACATATAAATGTCCCCAAAAGAGGGCACAGGGTAAGCAAATTTAAATAATGTTTTTAAAGAGTTTACAATACCATGAGGGAAATGCTTATGTTATAATATGAAGTGGAAAAAAGTAGGTTACAACATTGTACATACAGTATAACCACAAGTATGCAAAAAAGACTAGAAAAACATCCTAGGAGGAACTAAAGCAAAGTGCTATTAAGGGTTGCCTCTGGGTGGAGGCAACCATGGTTCATTTAAATGTTCCTCTTTTTTCTTTTCTGTATTTTCTAAATTCTCTGTAATGTACATGATTTACCTTAAAATTATTTTAAAACTTAAATAAAAACAGGTATTTACTGTATTGTATGTTGGGTGCCCTTGGAAGACTCATCTCCTCTCTCAATTTCATCACTTCCAGCAGGGATAATGGAGGGGCTGGAGGGGGGATGACCTCTCCCCCTGGCCTGCGCGGTGGGAGAATTATAGTAAACGAGGTCACCTTTCTAAAGGGTTATGTTCTCCTTACAGCTGGGTGGACTGAAGCCCTAGTGATTCTCACAGAAAAAAGGAAGGCAAAGAAAAAAGCAGCAGGGAGGATGCAGAGGTTGGGAAACATAAGGTTAGGAGAGAAGGAGGGGGCAGAGGAGACATCTTGGGGAGGAAGGGGGAAATGAGGAAGGAGAGCTGGAGCCCCAAGATGGGTCAGGGAGCTGCGACACAAGAAAGTGAATCAGTGATGAGGCAAGATAAAGAGTGGGCAGGAAAGAGGATGACAGAGATTGAGAGAGAGAGAGAACGCAGCAACCTGTAAGAGATTTAATACTTTTCAATGCCAAGGTTCCTGTTAAGCTGCAGTGGATTGCCCCAATGTTACAGAAACCATTTTCTGCAGTTAAATGATGCTTACATCTAGGGGAAGCCTTTCCTTGGGCTTGCAACTTGAATCTGTCTCCCAGCTGCCTGGCCACTCCCCAGTCCTGAGTCTCCAGCAAAAAAGGACCTTTCTGGGCTGTAACCACTGCAGTTTGCCAGGGACAACTAGACTTACGCCTGCTGCAATTCATCCAGCCAATGCTGGGAACTTTGGTACACATGACTTATGACATGAACACAGGATTAACACCCAGCTGTCCCAGAATACAGTTTGCAAAGGCTGCCTAAGGCTTTTAGTTTATAGGTACTAAAAAAAAAAAAAAAAAAAAAATCATGGAACAATGTGAGATCTGCAAGGATCATCTGTAGAATCTACCACAGGGAAGGAAATGAGGTCCAGAGAGAGAAGAAGAATTAGCTAAGACCAACAGCTGGCTGGCAGCAGGGGAGTTTGGGCTTTCTAATTTCTTATGAGTAGAACATCGTTTATAACCTGAGTGATGTTTTATGTTTTCAAAGGGCTCACTGTGAATCTAACTACCCTTCTTTTACCCTCATAATATGCCCCTGAGACAGGTAACCCAGGAACAAGCTTGGTATTTGTGGGTAGAAAAGCAGCAGCTCAGGGAGGCCATGGAATTATCTCAGTGTTAATGGGCTGATTAATAAGGTGCTGGGGCTCAAAATGAAATCTTGAGAATGAGAGTATGGGGCCGCACACTTTCCTGAGGAACTTTCAGCCACGGGAAGTCGGGAGCAATTTCAATTTCTGCAGTTTGCTGGAGACTTCAGGTCAAAATTCCTGCTTGGGGCAGCTTATCAAGGGTTAGAGGCAGAGAGTGAGCATGTCCAAGTTTCTACTGTCACATTCTGATTTCTACTGTGACATCATCTGCCTGGCACAGTTCTGATGTGTGTGGCCTTAAAGCCATTATCACTGATAACCATTGATGGAGCACTTACTGTATATAGGGAATGGAACAGGTTCTGGGGGTACATGGAGATACAAGACATGGCTTTGGTCATCAGAGACAAGATGATTTTAGCTGTGGAATAAGGTCAAATACATACAAATACAAAGAGGTGATGAGTCTGAGTTTTTGAACAGTGCCCCTCCCTTGCTTGTTCTATTCTATTTTCTTGAAATGCTCTGCTGCACCCACCTGCACATCCCTAAAATCTCAGCTCAGGTGTTTCCTCCTCAGGCATCTTTTCCCAGATTCCTCAGCCTGGGTTGGATTCCCTTCTACTGGCTTCCTGTAAGTCCCTCCATGTTCCCTACTATAGCACTCAGCACTCTGTACTTCTAAATATTACTTGTCTCTCTCTCCCACCTGACTCTGATTTCGGGGAGAAAGATGGGGCTGTCTTTTTCATCCTTGGTAACTAGGCTGCGCCTGACATAACTAGACAATGAATAGATATTTGTTGACTAGACAAAAGCAACCATTCTGCTTCTACCGCCTCCAGCGTAGACTCTCGAAGGACCCTTGCAGCTCTAACTTACTGTCACTTTACACTTGCCAGTTGAGGCATTGTTTTCTTTGAGGCTGGATGTGACTGCCCTTAGTAGTGATGGAAACTACCTCACTGTTGCCCCTCTTTTCCTCCTCAGGGACCTAATGATAATCTGAGCATGGACAACATTGGGAACCTGTGGCTTACTTCACCTCCCTTTTATTAGAATGGCCAGGGCTGGCAGGAGTCCACTAGGAACTTCCTTTCCATGTCTAACAAGGTTTCCATCTAGTTACCTGGTTGCTGGGTAGATGAGGCTGGGAAAATCCAGTGGCTAAGCAACACAGAACACTCAGGAAAGAAAACCAGCCAGAAGTATTTGTAGATTAGAAAAGCAAGGAAAGTTGATGGAAACAAACATTCAGAGTACCTGCCAGGCTGTTAATAATGTCAGAGGAGAAGAGCCTGGAACCAGCTGGAGGAAGAAGATAAGAAACACATTTATTTCCTCTGCCCAGACCACATCAGCTGCCCCCCACCCCCATCCCTATACCTTGTGTTTTACTGTTAGAAAACAATGGTTGCATTTCTCTGGCATGCTGCACTGCGTCACTCTCTTTCTACATGTAGGAAAACCAAGTCCAAGATGTTAGCAAATTTGTTTGGCAGCAACAATGGGGTGTGTTACTGTCCATGGTTCCCAGTGGGGCCTTGAGGCCTCTGAGTCTTAGCCAGGCTTGTGTGCCCTCACAGATGACCCAGCTGATGAAGGATAGGAAGCAGTTGGGCTGTGGACAAGGAATACTTGAGAGCCTATCTTTCCAGACAGGCCCACAATAAATTATCTGAAACCCGTGGAGCCAGATGTTTTTCAGAATTGAGAATTTTTCAGATTTTAACAAGGTAATACGGTACATCTACTGCCTAGTATGTAAAATCCTTAGTGAGGTCCAGGGCGGCACCACTTAATCAAGCACATCCATTATCTCCTCAGAAAAACATATGACTACTCATCCCAAGTGTGATCCATAAAGACGTCAGATAGCCTCATGGCAGTTCAGGGTCTTCCTGCAAATGAGTTTGCCTTAGACTTACGCAAAAGCTTTTGATCTTCGAGTGTTTTGAATTTCAGAATTTTGGTTAAGGGATGTGGTGCTATCCTTGGATTCCACCTTGGGTCAAACTGACCTGCAAAAATTCCTATGGTTGATCAAATTTCTTCAGCTTGTAAATGTCCTGAGTGGGGGTTGGACGCAGGGGATGGATGAGGAATGAAACTACACCAAAGAAAAGCAGCTTAAAGTATAGTCCTCAAACCTCCCCACCCACAAAGATTCACAAACATAATTTTCTCCTGAGGACAAATAGTTAATAATTCTTAAGGTATAGCTGGAGATCCTGGAAGCACACAGATTGAAAAAATAGAAGCCCATTAGTCCTTTTTTTTTTTTTTTTTTTGTGGTATGCGGGCCCCTCACTGCTGTGGCCTCTCCCGTTGCGGAGCACAGGCTCCGGACGCACAGGCTCAGCGGCCATGGCTCACGGCCCCAGCCGCTCCACGGCATGTGGGATGTGGGATCTTCCTGGACCGGGGCACGAACCCGTGTCCCCTGCATCGGCAGGTGGACTCTCAACCACTGCGCCACCAGGGAAGCCCCCCATTAGTCCTTTTTTCTACAAGCCTGACCGCCCCTGGACTCTGGGCAACCTCTCATCTCCTATTACACAAGCGTGAGCATAGCTGGAATTTCTTTGATGGGGGAAGAATGCTTTGTCATCGATGCATAATAATGGCTACCAGTACTGTTGACTGCTGACTACCTGTCCAGCTCTGTAGTGTTTAACATTCATTATCTCTCTTATCCTTACCACTGTCCCGTGAGGCAGGATTGTGCCCATTTCACAGATGAGGAAACCGAGGTTCATAGAGGTTAGATAACCTATCTGAAATCATAAGCAAGTAAATGGTGGAATCAGGGATTTGAACTCTGATCAGATTCCAGTGCTTGCATTGCTTTACCACTCTTTGCCTTCATTGTCATGGGTGTTGGTTTGAATGTGAAAAGCGGGATGACATTACTGCTAGTTTTGAATCAGTTTAGTTTCTGGTGGCTTTTTAGTTAAATATACTGTGAAAAGATGTTTATTTACATTTACAGTACATGTTTCAAGTTTAAAAATTATACAAATAATAATTGCTCATAAAGTGAATAGTAAAAGGCTGCTTCCTTTTGGCCTCCCCAGGCCCACTCCTAATAGATTAATAGTTTACTGTGTATCCTTCCAGAAGTATATATATACTTTTTAGTTCATATAGGAGATCAGACATAGTCTACCATGGCTGGGTTTTTTTTTTTTTTCCTTTAATATATCTTTCCATATCTGAACATATTTGCATTTAATATATCTTTCCATATCTGGACACCTCATGTTTGTTTATGTTAAACTAGTTTTTAGAATGAAATGATACTAGGCAAACAGTAGTGAAAGAAATGAAGTTCCAATTACTTGATTTTAAGACATATACGCATGGCTGTTTTTTTTCTTTTTTTTTTCAATATTTATTTATTTAGCTGCGCCAGGTCTTGCAGCACATGGGATCTTTGTTGCCACGTGCAAGATCCTCCTTGTGGCATGCAGGATCTTTTTAGTTGTGGCATGCAGGATCTAGTTCCTTGACCAGAGATGGAACCCAGGCCACCCCCCCACCCCCGCATTGGGAGTGTGGAGTCTTAATCACTGGACCACCAGGGAAGTCCCCGTGGCTATTTGTTTTTGAAGGAGCTTAGTATGCTGGTTAAGAGCCTAGACCTAGAACATTTGGATTTAAGTTCCCACGCTGTCCCTCAAAATCTTTGTAATTTTGGAATTACTCCATCTCTCTAAACTTCAGTTTCTTTATCTTGAAAGTAGGCTTAGTCATGGTACCTCCCTCATGTAGCTGTATACACTAGAACAGATAATGCCGTGAATGGGTTTAGCAGTTTAGTACCGTTGTCTGGGGCAGACCAAGTAATGTAGTTCAAATCTGAAGCAGCCACACTCCTACTGCTACGGCAGATGTAGAAGGATCTCCCTAAATTTGCTTGTAGGATAGCCCCTAATTGATAGCACTGAGTTCTTTTACCTTGGAAAGTGAGAATAAGTGGATCCAGGGATCTGTTGCCTTTTGCTCCCCCTCCCTCATCACAAACTGACTACAGTCAAAAAAGTTTGGAGGCCACTGCTCTTGGCAGATTGAACTTTGGACCTTGGACACTAAACTCCTGCCCTGGAAAAGGAGGCAGGGTGGATATATAGAATTCAGGGTGTAAAGCACCGAGTTTGGAGTTAGAAGTTCTAACCCTAAATCTGCCAGCACCTTGCTGTGTGGCTTTGGACAGATTGTGTCTTCTCCACAGAGGATTTCTAAATCCCATCCAACTCCAGGATTCTAGGATTCTGTTCTGATTTGCAGGATTCTGCTTTTGATGTCCAGGACTATGCAGATGTGGCTGTAGAGAACTGGTGTCCTTAAAAAGCTGCTGGTTAGTCTGGTTTTGTCCAGACTGGTGTTTTGTTAGTCTGGTGTTTGGTCTACTTGGGAAAGCAGAGTGCTGCTTAAGCATTGCAGGCTCTGGAATCAGAAAGACAGGCTCAAATTTTGCCTCAGCTACTTCTTAGCTTAGTAATGTACTTAATCTGTCTGAGCCTCAATTTTTTCATTATGTAACATGGGGTTAATAATAGCACCTATCTTAGAAATATTACCTATCTTTTTGATCTTTCATCCTACAAATATTTGTTGTGCTCTCACTGTGAGCCAGGCACTGTGTTAGGCACTGGGATATAAGTATGAGAAATACCAGATGGAAAACAGACAATGACTAGATAATCATACTAACGAATATAAAATTGTAACTGTGAAAAGTGCAGCTAAGCATAGCAGCAGTTATAAGAACCTATAAAAGGGGGAGCTGATGTGATAAGAAATTTTCGGTAAGGTTTTCCTGGGAAGGTTATACTTGCATTGAGCACTTAAGAATGAGGATAGCTAACTGGATAAGAAGGGAAACAGGATGTGCAAAAGTCCTGTGGTGGCAGATGAGGAAGAAGACCAGTGAGGCTGGAGGGAAGAGAGTAAAAGGGAACTAGGTGAGGGTGAAGAGATAAGAAGGGTTTCACAATGTTTTGTTTTTATCTTAAAATCAATGGGAGGCCATTGAGGGTTTAATCAGGGAGTTGCTATTATCAGATTTTCCTTTAGAAGAGATCTCTTAATAAGAATAGGTTTGGAGGAAGGTGGTAAAATTAGTTTAGGCACACCAGCTAGGAGGCCACTACTGTAGTCCAGATGAAATAAGATGGTAGCTTACAAAGGGGTGGGAATAAAGGGAGTTAGAGCAAAGTAAACAGATCAGACAACTATTTAGGAAATAAGATAAACCGGACTTGGTAATAGATGGGATGGAGTAGGAGGGGAGTAGAGAGGGACAGGAATTTGTCACAGATGATGCTCATGTTTCTGGTTTGGATGGCTAATGTTGCCAATCTGTGGGAGAGGTACTCCCAGGGGAGTAGTAGGTGTTGGGGAAGGAGCCTGAGTGATTTTGGACCTGTTGGCTTGTGGTGCCCTTGAGACATTCAAATTTAGTTGTCCAGCAGGCAGCTCGAGCTGAACTGGAAATAAAATCTGGTGAAAATTAGCAGAGACAGAAACTGTGCATGTGAAGGAGATGCCCCAGGAATCAAGTATAATGTAAAGAGAGGAGAGGGCCTGGGTCTCAACCTCAAGGAAACCCAACACTTATTTTTGGGTAAGAAGAATGAGCCTGAAAAGGTGACAAGGGTGTAGGGGAGGTGAAACCAAGCTTAAAAATCGTGGGTCACTGAAGTGAAGGCAAGACTGATTCATGAAAGCAGTGCTCAGCCATGTGGAAAGATGATGAAAGGTCAAGTAAAATAGGACTGAAGGATGCTCATTGCATTTAACAGCACAGAAATCTCTGGTGACCTTAGCCAGAGTGGTAGATGTGGAGTGACGGGGTGGATGCCAGGGTTGAGGAGAGAGTGGGAAGTGAGGAAATGATCACAGTGAGTATAGAACAGTGTTTTACAACTGTGAAGGGGAGGAGAGAAATTGGATGGTAGCCTGAGATTCTTGGAAGGTATAAATTATATGATGGGTATAAAATACTTAGGACAGTGCTTCACCCAGAGTAAACTGGGGACTGAGGGTGTTTGTCTTAGAGAAAAAGATATGAGTTGTTTGAAAGACCCAAGGATCCTGACTTTAGTGCTTCCACATGTCATCAGTGAAACTTACATTTTAGAACTACAAAGTGGACTCAGCCCTCTTGAAAGGGAACCTGGAGGACAGCTGGGATAGGAAGAGATTAAAGCTGC
This sequence comes from Grampus griseus, assembly GCF_964374135.1. Lineage (NCBI taxonomy): Eukaryota > Metazoa > Chordata > Mammalia > Artiodactyla > Delphinidae > Grampus > Grampus griseus. The sequence goes on along the minus strand of NC_139018.1, from coordinate 28,119,301 downwards.
TTTCTTCAGGAATCACATGGTCCCAGGGTCAGGGAGGGCAAGCAGAATCAACAACTGTGGTTAAGGGTGAGGCATGGGGAGAGATGATTTCCCTCTGAACATCCAAACCTCCAGAGCATCTCTCCTTCAGTGTAATTCAGTCAAAATCCATGAAACTTTGATCAGCTACTTCAACTCACTGGTATCAACTCCTGTAGCACTGAGGACCCTATATAATTTATCAGTTGTTTATATGAGACTCTAATAAATCAAACAGATAAAATTATATTTATTAGAAGGAACTTATTTTATAAGTTCAATATTTATTTATTATAAGGTCAATAAGTGAGAAAAATGAGGCTGTTCTGATGATATTAAAAAATAAAAGAAAGAAAATTGGAGTTCTATTGGCTTCAGAAACCAATTTGTTCCTTTATTTTGTTTCAACTATAAAAGAACCTTCAAATTCTGATTCATTCAGATTAGTAGTTGCAAATAATACCAATTTTACCTAACAATGTCAGGATATTCTCTAATTAATCAAAGATGGCAAAAGGATATTTATTCTAAGATTTGCACAAAAATGAGCTAGTTCAGAGAACAAGAGGCTTCCAATGTTTAAAAAAAAAAAAAATATATATATACATATATACACACACATATATGTTATATAAATTTGACAAACTATTTTTTGAATACTGTATTAACTGCTTTAGTATATTTTTATTTATTCCTCAAAACAACCCTATAGGGTAATTATTATTATTATCCCCATTTAATGTAAGGCTCAGAGAGATTAAGCAGACTTCTATTTCTGGAAGCATGAAAGTCTAGATATATTAAAGAACCCTTCCACTAAAAATAGCTAAATTATCTGGATAAAATATTTTTAATGCATCAATGATTGGCATTAACAAAAGAAGTAAAGAATCTTAGAGCGAAAGAAGGAATCCCTGAGGATGTCTTCTCAACCTTAGTAAACTTAGGCTTGAGGTTTTATAGACTCCCAGTGCTCAGAAGACAGAGCCTAGGTGTTCCAAGATTCTTGTAATATTTGAGAAGAGGGTAAAAATACTAATTTACTTTAGATTTCAATAATTTAAGTATGTAGACTTTTTCTAAGATAATCTGCAAAAGAATAATATCTTCTAAACTAGTATCAGAAGCAAATAGAGTGAAAAAAATTCAATTAATGTGAAAAAAAATCAAGAAGGGGTGGGGGGAGAACTATGAAAGGATAAAACAAATGACATATACAAAATACAATGTAGGAAGAAATCTAAATATTGTTTATTGCAATTAAAATAAATATACATGGGTTAAATTCTACTGTAAAAGATTCATACTAGATTAAAAAACAAAATCTAGCTATACGCTATTTAAAAGAGACACATCCAAAACACAACAATACAAAAACAAATGGAAAATAATATACTAGGAAAACACTCACTTAAAAAACTCTGCTGTAGCTATATTAATAACAGTCAAAATGAAATTTAAGGCAAAAAGGAAAAAGTATAATCATAGAGGGTTAATCATAATAATTAAAAGTTTACCAAACAACAGCAAAAATTCCAAACTTATATGTTCCTAATAACATATCCTCAAAAAAAGAAAAAAGTTGCAAAATTGCAAGGAAAAACTAGACAAATCCACTATCATAGTGGGAGATTTTAACACTTCTTTCAATAATTATTTAATAAATTAAGCAGACAAAAAGGTCAGAAGAATATAGGAAGTTTGAGAAACACAAATAACCAGCTTGGTCTATTGGTAAAATATAGAAGATTTCATCCAAAAGTGGAGAATGAAACCACAATAAAAATATTTTGTGTGATTTATAACATATGTACAAGTAAAATGCATGACAATAATAGTATAAAGGCCAGGAGTTGGAAAATACAAGTATACTTATGTATACTACATATTGTAAGGTTCTTATACTCTATGTGAAGTGGTATAATATCACTTGGAGGTAGACTATGATAATTTTAAAATGTGAAGTATAAATCCTACAGCAAGCACTAAAGTAACAAAACAAATACTTACAGCTAACAAAGAGACAAAACAGAATCAAAAAAATAATCAATTAATCCATAAAAAGACAGAAAAGAGTTTCTGGAGATCTTCTGGAAACATAGAAGAGATGGGACAAATAGAAAATAAATACTAAGATAATAGGTCAAACCTAATCATATCAATAATCATATAAAATGTAAATGATCTAATCATTCCAATTAAAAGTCAGAGATTGTCAGATTAGACAAAAACAAAACAAAACAAACAAGCAAACAAAAACCCCAAGGGCTTCCCTGGTGGTGCAGTGGTTAAGAATCTGCTTGCCATTGCAGGGGACATGGGTTCAAGCCCTGGTCTGGGAAGGTCCCACATGCTGCAGAGCAACTAAGCCCATGAGCTACAACTACTGAGCCCACGAGCCGCAACTACTGAAGCCTGCGTGCCTAGAGCCGCTGCTCTGAAACAAGAGAAGCCACCGTAATGAGGAGCCCGCACACCACAACAAAGAGTAGTCCTCACTCACCACAACTAGAGAAAGCCCGTGGGCAGCAATGAAGACCCAATGCAGACAAAAATAAATAAATAAAATAAATTAAAAAATAAAAGAAAAGGCCAATAACATACAAAAAAACTCTAAATAAAATTTTAGCAAATCAAATCCAATAATATATAAACAGGATAATACATCATGGACCAAGTAGAGTTTATCCAGGAATACAAAATTGGTTTAGCTTTCAAAAATCAACCAATGCAATCCATCTTATTAATAATCTAAAAAAGAAAAACCGTAAGATGTTCTTAATAGATGCAGAAAAAATATTTAACAAAATCCAACACCCATTTCTGATAAAAACTCTCAGCAAACTACGTAGGAATAGAGCGGAACTCCCTCAACTAGGAAAAAGAAAAAAAGCATCCATGGAAAATCTATGGCAACATCACTCTTAATCAAAGACTGAACATTTCCCCCCAAAGATCAGGGTAAGAGGAAAATGTCTGCTCTCACCACTTCTGTTCAACATTGTATAAGCTTCTAGCCAGTGAAATATAGCAAGAAAAAAGATATAAGAGACATTTATTTATATTGGAAAAGAAGAAGTAAAACTATCTTTATTTACTGAGAAGATGGCTGGTAAAAAATCTTGATGGAATCTACAAAAATGTACATTCAAGTGGTCTTAGCAAGATTATAAGATAGAAGATACAAAAAACAATAGTATTTTTATTACCATCAATGAAAATTAGAAACCGAAATTTTAAAAACCTTTACCAATTATAATAGCACCAAAAAAATGAAGTTCTTAAGGGTAAATCTGACCAAAAGTGTACAAGACCTGTACACTGGAAACTACAAAATGTTACTTAGGGAAATTAAAGAGGACGTAAAAAAATGGAAAGTTATTCCTAGATCATGGATCACAGACTGTTTACATGCCAATTGTCTGCAAATCTGTCTGTAGATTCATTGGCTTTCCAATGAAAATCCCTGCCCTTTTTTTTTTTTGTAGAAATCAGTAGCCATTCTACTTCTAGGTATTTACCCATGAGAAAAAAAAGCATAAGCCCACACAAAGACTTGTACATTAATGTTCAAAGCAACTTTATTTGTAATAGCCCCAAACCAGAAACGACCTAAAATCCATCAACTAATGAATGGATGAGTGAAATGTGATCTATCCATGCAGTGGAAAACTACCCAGCAATAAGATGGAATTAAGCATAGATACACATGGATGAATTTCAAAATAATTATGCTGAGTGAAAGAACCAGATGAAAAAAGACTATACACTGTATTACTCCATTTATGTAAAACTCTAGATAACGAAAACTATAGTGACAGGAAGCAGATCAGTTGTTGCCTGAGTGGAGAGGGAAAGGTGGGGAAAAACAGAAAGAAAGGTTTACAAAGGAATAGGAGGAAACTTTTAGTAGTGATGGGTATGTTCGCTATTGTGAATATGGTGATTGTTTCATGGATATATATATCAAAAAATATCAAATGGTACACTTTAAATATATGCATTTTATTGTATGTCAGTTATATCTCGATAAAACTCATTTAAAAAGAAGTTAGAAGGGAGACACAAGAGGGAAGAGATATGGGAACATATGTATATGTATAACTGATTCACTTTGTTATAAAGCAGAAACTAACACACCATTGTAAAGCAATTATACTCCAATAAAGATGTTAAAAAAAAAAAGTCCTTTTGGAGGGAAGTGATAGAACTGATTATCCATCAGTTCATTTTTTCATTGTTCAGTGCAAAAATAATGTATCTTATAATATTCTAAGATATTCATTGACAACATTTTTAAATGCTCATAATTTTGCACTGATCTCTTAAAATTTCAGAACAGCTTAATTTAATTTACTTGGATGATGACTCTTAACTGTAAGGATCGGTTTCATTACTGATACTTTATCTGCATTTATAAGCTTGGTAACGTTTGTGACTGTTTTGTCAGTTTGAGTTTTTCAACTCGATACAAAGCTATATAATCATATTAGTGTGCCAATTATTTACATTTGAAAGATATATAAAAGGGATTTTTAATGAATAAAGTATTTCTTGTTTCTTTTGAAAAAAAAAGAAGTTAGAAAGAGAACTGAATAAAAAACACAAAGAAAGAAGGAAATGACAAATAATAAAATAAAATAAGTAACTTATCCAAGTTCACACAGTTAGAGAATGGCAGAATTGGTCCAAATTCAGATTTGTCTGACTCCAAAACCTGTTTTCTTAACATAAGTAAAACATCATCATTGTTTTCCCAATTTTTTCTTTCAGGCCTCTCACTGTTGTGGCCTCTCCCGTTGCGGAGCACAGGCTCCGGACGCGGCTCACGGGCCCAGCCGCTCCGCGGCATGTGGGATCCTCCCACCGGGGCACGAACCCGTGTCCCCTGCATCGGCAGGTGGACTCTCAACCACTGCCACCAGGGAAGCCCTATTTTCCCAATTTTGGTCATGCGGTATCACCGTCAAGATTTTTGTCAAGTACCACCTACTATCGTTAACTTAATATTTTTCTTTAAATTGACTCACTTTTTAAACTTAGCCTCATTCTAGGTAATAATAGCTGTGAATAGGTTGGAATTTTCCTGCTACACATTAAAATAAATACATATCAATTCAAAGGAAAAAAATTTACCCGTTGTGATGGTTGGTTTTGTGTCAACGTGTCTAGGCTATAGTATCTAGTAACTCAATCAAACACTACTAACCTGTTTCTGTGAAGGTATTTTGTATTTGTGATCAACATCTACCACCAGCTGACTTTAAGAAGATTATCTTTGATAATGTGGGTAAGACTCATCGAATGAGTAGGAAGGCCTTAAAAACAAAACTGAGGTTTCCCTGAGGAGGAAGAAATTCTGTCTCAAGACTGCAGCATCACCTCCTGCCTGAGATTTTCCAGACTGTGGACCTTCCCTACAGATTTCAGACTTGTCAGTTTCCACCACCGCATAAGCCGATTCCTTGAAATAAATCTCTTAACACACATGTATCCTCCTGTTCTGCTTCTCTGGAGGACCCTGACGGATACACCCACGTATCACTCATTTCTTCCACTCTTCTTCTTAAAGCAAGGTGAGAAGGAAATAAGTGGGTAGGGAGGAGGGGAGTGAGAGGTGGTGGGCCAAGTGGGGCCAGACGAAGAACCCTCCCTTCGTGACGTGGGGAATGGAAATGCAGGAAGCAGCATGGGCAAGCCTCCCCACCTCTCTGGGACTCACCTATCACCTTGGAGCGGTGGGAACAAGAAAGGAAAGGAATGCAGTCCCCACAAGGTACGTCGTTCTTAGCATCATAGCCCAAGAACTGTCCAAGGCCATTGGGAATCACTCCCACCCCACCGGTCCACCCTCTTTTTAAGTAGATGAAGCCTGAGCAACAAAGTCTCTTGCCTAAGGACACAGCAGGTGAGGGGCAGAGCCACTTGATTCCCAGTTTAGCTGTGAATCTCCTCTGTGCTCCTATCAGGGATCCTGGAGCTGTCCATGGTGACACTCCACCCACTCTGTGGTCTCTGTGGAAAGCCACACCAGGGACCGAGACACAAAGGACCCATCTGTCCCCCACATCCTCTCTCGACTCCGGCAGCACATTAGCATCCTCTGGGGAGTTTTTTTAGAAGTTCTAGTATCTGAGGTCTACCCCAAACCACTTCTATCAGGATCTCTGGGGGGACGAGCTTGAGCGCCAATGCTTTTTGAAAGTGCTCCCAGGTGATTCTAATGTGCAGCTGGGCTGAACTGCTGCATTTCACATCCCGTTTTTTACCTCACATTTTACTCCCCTCCGTCCCTACTGGGGGGCTGTCCATTCTTACTATTTTTGGTGATCTGCCTAGAAGGGGAGAACCAGGGAGGAGGCTGGCCTGGCCGGGAACACTTTCTCTGTCCCTGTGCTGCCCTGGAGTTTGGCACACCTCACCCCGCTCAGTGCCATCCCATCCGGAGCTGCTGCCCCACCAAAGCAGAAAATACTAGTATCCCTCTCTCTTCCCCAATCTGACATGACCTCTGAGACTTCCTGTTCTCTCTTCAGCCTCTCCTCCCCTCGGACTTCCAACCCCCTTTCCTTTTTCAGTCCTTCTTTACCAGAAGTTCTGAGCCCCCTTCTTGGCTACCTTCCTCCCCACACCTGCTGTTCTCTCTCCTGCAACCGTGGCTAATTTGAGTCCCTCTGTGGTGCCTTTTTCCAGGAGAGGGGTGTGCCTCCCTGCAGCAGATGCCCTGGCTGCCCTAACCCCACGTCTGCAGGGAATGCCTCCCAGATGTCCCTTGCGGCCGTATAGTTGACTTCAGGCTGCAAGCAGGGAGTGTGTCTGCCTCATACCCTTTTCTCTTCCCTCTCTGTGCTGCCTGAGAAAATTCCTGATGAGAAAACTGCAGCAAGAGCTGTCGAGAAAGACAAAGGACTGCTTTGCGGTGTTTTCCCAGTTCTGCAGAATCTTCTCTTGAGGCCCTGCTATGTGCCAGGTGCCAGGATTACAAAAGATGAATAAAGCAGTCCTTTCCCTCAAGGAATTTATAATTAAATAAAAGGTAGAATTTTTTATGGAACAGGGGAGAAAGGAGGACAGGAGAGGGGTATGGGGAAAAATGAATATTAGTACCTGTTATGTGCCGGGCAAATGCCTTCTCCATTTTATATGGAGTTTTATGGGCAAACTCCAATTAAAAGGTACTGTTTTCCCCATTATATAGTTGAGGATACTGAGGCAAACAAGGTTAAATAACTTGCCAAAGGTTATATAGATCTTAAGGGACAAGGTCAGGGTTTGGACCCAGGTCTTTGGACTCTAGTTCCAGCACTTTCTAGGAGTCTGATGGTTATTCCATAACTGACCCAGTGCTCTTCACCGTATTGAGCCATGGGGAGAGCAGAAACCCTGGAGCTGGGGGTTTGGCTTCTTGCCCTGGCTTTACTGCTAACGAGCTGTGTGACACTGGGCAGTCACATTCCCTCTCTGGGTCTTGGTTTTTTTCTTTTTTTACATATAAAGTGAGGGAGATAAGAGTAGGTAATTTTAAAGATCTTTTTCAACTCTATGATTTTCTTGATTGCATTTCCTTTTCCCAGTCAGTTATATATTTATTTTGTTTCCATCTTAAAAGAAGGGTCGTGACCCTCGGGGGAGGGTCACGCAGTCAATCCTGCAAAGTCGGAGCTGGCACCCACAGTCCAGCAGCCTGGCACACTGCAGTGGCCATCAGTCGGGGCTGGATGCATGCAATTAGACTTCCCAGGGAGGCACTGAGAGTGCCTGCGAGGATTCCAGCAGCTGGGGCAGCGCCCCTGCAAAAGCCACCAAGAGAGATCACTCAGTTCATGGAAACAGGCCGAGGGGGAGAAGAGAACAGCCCAGAACCAGTCATTGTGAAGCCTCCCCAGGCATTTCACGCTTTTGAAAATGGCCCTGAGAGAGATGCTATCAGGAGGCATATTTAATGGGTTTGGGAAATCGACTAATTTTGTCGCAATCATTTGCATGATGTCCGACGCATGCTGAGCATCTAGGACCAGCGTGGGTGTGTGAGTGGGGCCAGGGTGTCCGAGGGAGAGACGTGGCATGGGGAGGGCAGGGCAGAGTTGCTGGTCGTTTCTAGTTGCCTGAAAACGCCCCGCTGACTTCAGGCCACCAAGCTGGGTGTTGGGTCAATGCCCTCCCTTGCTCCACCCACCTTCTCCACCCCTCCCTCTTTCACATCGGTCCTCGCTCTCCTCTCTCCCCGGGCCTCCCTTCCCACCCTTGCCCGTAGCCCCGTTTCCCTATTCCCCCCAGTCAGCCCTGAGCAGAGTTCTTCCTGCAGCCACCCTTCTCCCATGTTCCGGGTCAATAGCCATCAACATCCCATGCTGAGAAGGAACACACAGCCCCTTGCATGCCTGATTCACCAAGAGCTGCTCTCCCAGCCCCTCCCTGGGCCTCTGGTGCGCTCCCTCCATCCTATGGGCCCTGCTTCTCCTCCTCCAGAGACACTGCTATCCATCAGCTGTCTGCCTCGCTGGTCACAGTTACTTTCGCTGGCTGTCTTCAGCTTGGTTGTTTATTTTCTCTCTCTCCCCTCCTCCCACTCCCTTTTCCTCCACTTGTTCCTGGATTTGGGTTTGCTATGCGTTGCTTTTCAGGGCTGTCCTGCAGACGGGGGCAGAAAAGATGCTCAAAGCAGTGCACTCACGTCCCCTTCCAGGTGACTCTCTCTCCTCTCCAAAGTTGAGGATCTTCGAGGAAAGAAGGCTACAGTCTCCCGCAGAGGCACACGATGCCATTTAAAGGGCCAAAGATTTGGAATCAGGGGACTCTAGTTTGGGAGCTAATTCTGAGAGAACTTTGGGTAGGTTCCTTAAACTCTCTAAGCCTCAGTTCTCTCATTTATAAAACGGAGCCGTGATGACTGAGTGAGAAAATCACAGCTAACATTTACTGAGTAAATTCTCTATGTCAGGCTCCATGCTAGGCACTTTCGAATAGGATTGCATTTAAGCATGTTTGTGAAAGTGCTTTGTAAATTAGAAAGTGCTGTGCAAATGCCTGTTATTAAAGGAAAGCAGAAAGCCGCTATTGGCATCTACATGGCTCTCCTTTGTACCCAGAAAATAATTCAATGGGTACTTTTGACCAGTTCTGTTACAAAATTTCATACGTACATCATCTCATTGAGCTTCACGTGGCTGCTCTGTAGTCAGTAAGCAAATATGATCGGCTCCACCCTATAGATAAGGAGGCCAAGACCCAGAAAATGGAGTCTGGGGAATTCTGCCTGTTTTCTCCACTTCCCCCTGTGCCCTCCTGTCCTCCCTGCCCTCCATCCCCCTGCAGTGGGCTGGGAAGTATACCTGTTCCATCTCATCTGATGGAAGGTGGGGGGCAATGTATGAGTGTGCCTGGGCATGGGCAACAGCTAGAAAGAAGCAGTGACGTGCCAGGCAGAGGAGCTATTTGGAACAGGCAGGGTGGAGCTCTGAGAGTGGCAGAGTGCCCGGGGGGCTGAGGTGGCACATGCGGTGCTGTCTCCAGAGCGAAAGGGCATGGTGGGACCAGAAACCAGCAGGAAACGGGGCTGCCTAAGAGAAGGCATGGTGTGTCACGTGACTAAGATCCTGAACATGGGGCTCCGAGCCCAAAAGTCTAGCAAGGACTTGTTCTTATTCTCTGCTAACCTTGGGCCAATCAGATCACCTCCCACATATACCTGGTACCCCACATCCTCAGGCCATGGGACCAGACTCTGGTCCAGGAACTTGTGTCCGAACCTGCAGTCCCTTCCAGGCAGCCAGTGTAATTATCCAGGCCTTGACTACCACTTTACCCCCAGCCACCAAAGGCCACAGCTCATTCCCACACAGGCTGAGTCATGGCGCTAGCCGGCACACGCAGACCAGGGCTCCCTCAGAACCATGAAGAATAATCAGGGCTGCTGCTGACCCTTTCAGAGAGGCTCCAGTGCTCCCAACCCCAATAACTCACTGCCTGGGCAGATTCCTTTAAAAATTGCAGCCAGGGCTTCCCTGGTGGCGCAGTGGTTGAGAGTCCACCTGCCGTTGCAGGGAACACGGGTTCGTGCCCCGGTCCGGGAGGATCCCACATGCCGCGGGGCGGCTGGGCCCCTGAGCCATGGCCGCTGCGCCTGCGCGTCCGGAGCCTGTGCTCCGCAACGGGAGAGGCCACAACAGTGAGAGGCCCGCGTACCGGGAAAAAAAAAAAAAAAAAAAAATTGCAGCCAGTTAAAGCCACCGAGCCCAAAGATGCAGCCCCTTCTGCCAGCTAGGCTCTTCCTTACACTCACCCCCGAATCCTTCTGAGCTTCCTTTTTTCACCTTCCAAGGCCCTCTCTCCTCCAAAATTTTCTTTGGGCTTCTGGGTTCTCCCTTCCCTGCGCCTCCATGGACTGATGCGCTGTGGCTCTCCCCTCAGAGCGCGGTTTCCCTTTGGGCCGTCTCAGGTGGAAGCTGCCCTTCTCTCTCAGCCCCTGGGCTCAGGGGGTGGGATGGTGTCTCTGCTTCAACAAACCATTAAACCCAGCCCTCTACGGTGAAAACCGGCCCCAGTGGGTTCCCGCCGCCTGCTTTGCACTCCACTCTTCCTTGGTGCTGCCCTGAGGCCACCTCATTCAAGGAAGACATTGCCCTTCCTCTTCTGGGGACGACTTTATCAGCTGCAAGCCTAAACGTCACCATCATGTGGGATGATATCGCATCTCCATGGGCTGCTTCCTCGACAGCTTCGTCTCTCTGTTGCAGCCCCTACTTTATGGCCACTGCCTGGACCTAGTCATCTTGGAACTACCCCACTTCTGGAGTGTTAAACACAAATGCCCTGTGGGCAGACCATAATCCCACACCCTTTGTGCTCTCCACAGCCTTTCCTATACCTGACCTGTGATGTCATTGGCCCTCCAGTTCCCTGGCTTTTAATTTCCTTCTCGTATCAGCCCCACCTGTTTTCCCTTCCATCCTGAGCCAGGCTGGGGTCCGTATTCCTTTTTTTTTTTCTAGTTGCTCTTACCTCTGTTGTCCCCTTGTCTTTTCATGACATCCTTTTGGCAAAACCCCAGTGTAAAGTTAATTCAATTACTTGCCTTTTCTGCACCTCTACCTAGGATACTGGGTTCTGTGGTAGAAAAATCACACGGCTGCACAGAGTGAGGGGACTACACGACCACAGCCAGCATCACAACCAGGCCTTCAAAGTGGCCCGGAATTTTCTTTCTTTTCCTTAGTCAGTTCTCTCTAGAGCTCATGGTCAGCGATTTCTGACCTTCTCCACTCTCTTCAAGACACCACCTTTCCCAGCATCTCCCTACACATTCCCAGCAGATAACCTTCAGAGAAAGTAAGAATCATTTGGCAGAAATTCCATCAGCATCCTGCCATCAAACAGACTTTATTCTTCCCTTCTTTGCTCTCTGGTCACAATGGATGAGGTAGGGGTCCAAATAACCCTCCTAAGAATTTAGGCTAATCCCTTCAAGTGCTTTGGACCCTCTCCCTTTCCACCTCCTTTTGAAATCTCCTTTGGTTGGTTTTCCGTGCATTACTCCCATCTTGTGTTTCTTCCTCTCTACCTGCTTCTTCTCATTAGCATTTAAACATGTTTGAGAACTGTTTCAAAACAAAACAAAACAAAACGATCCTCTCCCTTAAATCCACCTTCTTATCTCAATACCTCTGTGTTCATTATTGCTCATATAACAGTTTCACCCCAATATTGTGAAGCTTAAAACAACCAACACAAAACAATAAACATTACCTCATTCAGTTTCTGAGGGTCCGGAACCTCGATTCAGCTAAGCAAGATGGCTTGCGTGTCTCCTGAGGCTGCAGTCAAGATGGGACAGTAATTATGTGAAGGTTAGACCAAGGCTGGAGGACCTGCTCCCGGTATGGCTCAAATATGGCTGTTGGTCAGTGGCCTCTGTTTCTCATCACGTCGGCCTCATGATGTGGCAGCCGTCTTCCCCTAGAGTGGGTGATCCGAGAGAAAGTGGCTAAAATGGAAGTTGCAATATCTTTTGTTAAAGGAAAATCAAAATGGAGTTGGTATTGCTCACAGAGCTGTCTAAAATGGAGCCGAGAGGCCAGTGAGGAAGTGTGACTCATACACATCTCAGCTTGGAAGAAATCTGAGCTTTTGACCACTTATTGTCTTAACAAAGACATCCAGGAATCTGCCGGAAACTCAAGATACTTATCGGACTCTTACCTTAAAATAACTCGCGACAATCTGTGTACTTATCGGACCCTTAAAACCCTTAAAACCACTCTTGAGAGCCTATTCCTTAAGGACAAATAATTCTTTTCTTGTATCATAGTACAGCCTCATGGCTTTTGCCTTTCTATGAGCCCCTGACTCTTTCTCTTCCCTGGAACACGCTTTTGGTTTTACCTGAATCGGTTATCTCCTGAATTACAATTCTTAAGACCCCAAATAAAGCTCTTTGTTCTTTGCAGCCTCGATACTGATTATTGTTTGACCCTTTTGAAATGTCCTCACTTCGGCTATATTTCTTTGGTCACACAGAACAGCCCTGATATGATGTGGGAGGTGAGAACCCCAGGAGGTGGGGGTCATCAGGGGTCACCTCGGAGGCTGGCTACCACAACCCACTTTGTAGCCAGACCTGTTCAAAGAGGTGTTCACCTTGGGTGTCTCCAGGTTTTGCTCTTCATTCAGACTGCTCTCACTGAGTCCCCAGTGACTTCCTTACTTTGAAATCCAAATGCTACTTCTCAGTCCTTATCTCAGGTGGCCTCTCCGCAGCATTCCATCCTGTTGAGTCCCTCCTTCACAAACATTTCCTTCCCTGGTTCTTGTGACATCACAGGCTCCTGGATTTCCTTCACCTTTCGGCCCCTCCTTGGTTTCAGTCACAAGCTTCTTTCCTCCCATCTGTCTATCTCTGAGGGTTGCTGCACCTCAGGGTTCTGATCTCAGGGTTCCCATCTCAGGGTTCCCTTCTGTGAACATCATCTTGGCCTCTGCTAACCTGATCTCCTGGCCCTCCCTGCACCCCTGCAGGATGTCTCCTGGCTCCTGCCCTCCTCCCACTGTCATCAGTTCAGATCAGCACCTTGGGGCTACTCTTTGTCCAGTCATGAATTCCTCAACTAGAGGAAGAGGGAAGAGGCCTGAAGGAAGTAAGGATAATGGCATAAATTAATGCAGGGAGTAACCGAAATTCATCAACCTCAGATGGAGAAGCCTGCGGGGTGGTTTGATTATTGTTTTCAAGTCTACAGAGGCCCCTTGCTTTGAGAAATATGACCAATTGCCCTATCTCTTCCAAAAACCAAATAGGGAAAGGTAAAGTTTTAGTAATGACAGATCCAGGTTAAAATAGAGAAGCGTTAAGTGCCAGGAATTAGCTAGAGCAATGTGGAGTCTGATCAGCAAATTTTTTAAAGTAGGTTAAGTTTTTGCACATTTGAGATGATTCCTGGGTAGATTGAGCTAAGGGTGGGCAGGTGGATTGGGTAACTCACCACATCTTCCGTGGCCGCGTGAGGGGAACTCCAGGGTGGCACTGAGCTCAGAACACAATCTCTTGTCCATTTCCAGCAGTGGAGTGTGAGAAAGCCCGTGCTCAGCAACGAAGACCCAACGCAGCCAAAAATAAATAAATTAAATAATTAAAAAAACCAAAAGGGACTTCCCTGGTGAAGCAGTGGTTGAGAATCTGCCTGCCAATGCAGGGGACATGAGTTCGAGCCCTGGTCTGGGAGGATCCCACATGGCGTGGAACAACTAGGCCCATGCGCCGCAACTGCTGAGCCTGTGCTGTACAGCCCTCAAGTCACAACTATGGAGCCCGCGCACCTAGAGCCCGTGCTCCGCAACAGGAGAAGCCACTGGGCTGCAGAATGGGTTCATTGTGGTCTGCAGGGTCAGGGCAGTCTAGCCACTGCTGTTTGGCTGCATCAGTCCTGAAACTGGCCAGAGCCTGGGGTTATAGGTAGGGAGGAGTGGTGTGAAGACAAGCATGAATTGGTATTGAGACGAGGAGCACAACCAGAGAGAATAACCTTGGCTGAGGAGCTGGTTGGTGCATCACCTCCTCCAGGAAGCCCCCCCTGATACCACCAGACTGGCTTCAGCTCTGTGCTCTCACAATGCCCTGTGCTCCCTTGGTCCTCAAATGGACACTGTGGCACTGAGATGGTCTAAGGGGTTGTCTTTATACTCATCAAGCCATGAGCTCTTTGATGGCAAGAACCATGTGCTGTTGACGGCTGTCTCTGGGACCTGGCACAGCATGTGGACCATGCAAAGTGCTGGGTAAATCAGTCTTCACTAATTAACCTAGGGAACAAAGGCCTTGGAGGACTTTGTATCACATCATCCCCAGAGGTAACTTCAGTATAGCCCAGCAGAAAGCCCTGGCTTTTCAAAACCCCATTCCAATGGGACAACTGAAGAGATGACCCAAGGAAATCTGGGTTCTGGTACCTGCTCAGCCACTTATTAGCAGAATGACCTGCTTAGCACATGACAATCCCTTCCCCATGCCTCAGTCTCCTCATCTATGAAATGGGGCTGATGACCCCACAGATTCACAGAGTTGCTTTGCAAATCAAATGAGATAATGGGTGTGGAGGTGGTGAAAACATCTAGAGAAAAGTCTTTAAGACTTATACAGAGGTAAGAAGTTATTAATAGTCTCATTAATATTCTTACCCAGAATGCCCATGGAGAAGCAGTCTGTGGCAGCTCCAGCCCCCGCACCCCACCCTTCCATACTATTTCTGTCCCTGGAAAGCAGGTTCTTGGAATGGGAGTCCCCATTCTGCCACTGTGCGGGAAGGGGGTGAATGTCAGGCAGAGACGCCCGCCCCCCCAGCTCTCCAGCCTGCCCCTCCTTGGGGGTTCTCACCAAACCCTTTGATTTAGAAAGAATGGCCGACACCAGCACACCAGCCATCTGGAGGATGGCAGGCGGCATCTTGTCTCTGTCACTTTGATGCTGAGGTGCTGAGGTCAGGCCCAGTCAGGCCCAGGTACAAGGGGAAGCAGCTTCCACTCGTCTTCTGCGTTTTTGGGGAGGCATGAGCTGCTCCAGGTGGCTGGTCCTTTCTCTCTTCCTGCTCTTCTTCCCAGGACTGTTCAGCTGCCTGCGGCCCACCTTGCCTGCAGAGTGGAGTGGCCGGGAGTGGGAACAAACCCAGGGTTTTCTCCTCCCCCACATTATTCACTTTCCTGCTGAGCAAGTGTGATGCTTGCTAGCATCAGCTGGCCCATTCCTAGGGAGCAGCAAAGAGAAGTAGGTGGCCCCAAGATGGGGAGAGGAAATCCAGATGGGTGGGGTCTGATGGTGACCTCATCCTCCAGAAAGTTCTGGAGATGACATCCAGGTCCTGCCAGCCAGCAGGATCCCCCAGGAGGTAAGCCCTGAGGGCTCCAGGCAGAACACCTGACCTCCCCTGGGCCTCATCTCCCAGTTTCCCCTGGCCATACTATAACCTGTGAACATCAGCACGAGGGCAGAGCAGATCTGTAGAAGTGGGGTCTTCACTGGCTTTGCAAATAATCAAAGCCTAGGGTCAGCAAAACTGTGGATACGAAAGAAAGAAAGCCAGAAGAATACATCTGAGGTCCAGGGAAGGCTGGCATCTGGAGTGAGGTGTCAGACGGGGGCTCTGCCAGCCCCGCCCAGGGCTGTGTCCACAGGGGGAGGAAGACCAGCAGTGGTTGTTACCAGTCTTGCGGGAATGGGCCACTACCAGAAATGCAGCCGCCTGCTCAGAGGAGGTCTCCTAGCTCAGCCTAGCTCCCCTTCCACACTGCGCCAGCCAGGTCTGCCGCTGCTGACTTAAAACGCTGCCCTCAATTTTATCTTTAGCTCTGGCTGCTGGGAGCCTGAGTGACAGGCAGGCTGGGGGCTTGTGCCGGGGTGGGAAAAATTTGCAGCTACCTGGTTTGCTGAGGTGGCACGATTGCAAGGAGCAGGGCCTGTGTGGTGTTCATTGCTGCATCTGTGGCTGGCGCGGTGGTAGGCACGGAGCTCCCCCAATACTGGTTGAATGGATGGGTGGATGCAGCCAAGCATGGATGGAGCAGAGGACCCCAGAGGAGAGGATGAGAGCAGGGCCATCTGGTCCACAGAACAAGTCACGGTCCCGGAAGGAACTCTGTGTGGTCTTGGGCGAGTGACTTCCCCTCCTGGCCTCAGTTTCTTCATTTGTAAAAGGGGACTAGATAAGCAGTTTTCAGACCACCTCTGTGGACCACCTCCACCTCTAATCCCCCACCCCACCTCCATAAACAAGGTGCTGCTGCTGGGCGCTTGAGTTGGAAGGAAGGGAAATGACGGACTACAACGCTCTCCTACCTCTTCCGTCGGGATTGAGTCACTTTTATCAATTCTGAATATTGAGCTTCCTGGAAAGAATTCTTTTATTTTTATTTATTTATTTTTTAAATAATTACTTACACTATCCAGAGTAGTGGATGTTTTGGTTTGGGAAGCAGAGACTGTTTTTTTTTTTTTTTTAAACATAAATTTATTTATTTATTTGTTTTTGGCTGCGTTGGGTCTTCGTTGCTGTGCGCGGGCTTTCTCTAGTTGCAGTGAGTGGGGGCTCTCTTGGTTGTGGTGTGCAGGCTTCTCATTGCAGTGGCTTCTCTTATTGCGGAGCACGGGCTCTAGGCACACGGGCTTCAGTAGTTGTGGCTCGCGGGCTCTAGAGCGCAGGCTCAGTAGTTGTGGCGCACAGGCTTAGTTGCTCCTCAGCATGTGGGATCTTCCCGAACCAGGGCTCGAACCCGTGTCCCCTGCGTTGGCAGGTGGATTCTTAACCACTGCACCACCAGGGAAGTCCAAGAATTCTCTTAGACAAAGAGCAGCTCTGTTCCCCAAACACATCCAGACTTGAGGAGCCGGAATGAAATTGCCTCTTGGAGCAGGTAGCAAGAATAGCCCCTCCACTGTCTCTCTTCAGGACTGATATGAAAACCCCTTATCTGAGCAATAAAAAATGTGAAGTGCCCAAGAAAGGATGAGGAGGGGTCAAGGAGAGACCCTTGCAGGGCAGTAGGAGGGTGTATTGGAAGGGGCAGACGAGGGGTTGATCCAAACCCACAGCTAGACCTTGAGAAGAAGCAAGCGTCCGTGGAGATGGCAAGGAGGCTTGAGGCAGCAGGAGTTCCGAGGAGAGAGCCAGAAGAGGGACTTGAAGCCAGCATCCAGCCACCCCCGACTGTCCTGAGGTGGGAAGGCTCAGCAGACACTTGAGGTCCCAAGAGGGGGATCCAGCAGCCTGGTGTGCTGGGACCTGGATGCCAGCTTGGGTGCTGACCCCGTGGAGCCCAGGGAATGTGGTTACCAGCAAGGCAGGAAGGCCTGCAGGGAAAGGGAAGCCTGGCCCAGGGAACTCCTCGCCTTTCCTCTTCGTCTGCCTCACGAAAGGAATGAGGTGTGACCGGGACCTCGGGCAAGTTATTTTAATCATTTGTGCCTCCCTTTCTTCCCTTGTTATAGGGAGATGACCTCTGACCCTGCCTATATCACAGAGGTATTCTGATCAAAACACATTATAGATGTGACAGTCTTTCTTACTACATATTGAAACTGCTTTGCAGGTATTACTCAATGGCCAGAGGGCTGGAGTCTAGCTGGCAGGACTCTGTTTCTTCCAGGCTCTTCTTCCTCCTGTTCTTATAAACTTGCTCCAGTGAGACAGCAAGTAGGCCCAGGGCCTACTTCTCTTTCTCCTTTGAACTTCCTTCCGCCTTCCTCCTCAAAGACATTCTCCTGCCATCCCCTTTCTTTCCCCAGCCCTTACCCTGGTCCAGCCTCTGATGCTGAGCTCCCAATAAGGCAAAGTTCCTGTTTGGACCCCTTGCTCCAGCCTCCCAATTCCAGCTCATCCCACACACTCGGCTGGCCTCATTATCCCCTCCCCCTGCTTGGAAATCTGCTGCGTGTTCAGTGTGCAACCCACACCGAGCCCCAGTTACTCATCAAGCGAGTCGCCTGGGCCACTCACTTCTTACTGACCCGAGCCCACCCCCGCCAAACACCACCTGGCATGGCCCCCTGCAGACACTCAGCTTCCTACTTCCTCCTGCTCCAAACCATATCCTCAACCACCATCTGGAAGGCCCTCCCCTTTCTTTCTGCTAAATCAAGAAAATACCCCTTGAATAAGTGGTCGAACATCTCCTCCCCTCCAGGAAACCTTTCCCGAATAACCTCACTGAAATCTTGCCTTTCCGTCATTTGAATACTTTCTAGAATAGAACAGGATTGGCATCTCTGTAGTGTGTGTACCTGTGAGGTATGTGTCTGTGGGTTCTGCTAAGTCCTGTGGCAGTCATCTTTCCCAAGTCACCACACCCACTTGTTCCCCGTGGTGGGATTGGTACAGACGGCCGACCAACTGGTAAGACTCATTATGTAGGAAGATGACCAGGCCAGGTCTGACGTTGGGGAAGATGGCAGGACAGCATCACGTGCAGAGGCCACAGTGACCTTTATGACAATGAGACTTCCCAGAGCCTTTTCCTTTTTACTTTAAGATTTTTTTTTTTTGATGTGGACCATTTTTAAAGTCTTTATTGAGACTTCCCTGATGGCGCAGTGGTTAAGAATCTGTCTGGCAATGCAGGGGACATGGGTTTGATCCCTGGTCTGGGAAGATCCCATATGTCGCGGAGCAACCAAGCCCATGTACCACAGCTACTGAGCCTGTGCTCTAGAGCCCGTGAGCCACAACTACTGAGCCTGCGCGCCACAACTACTGAAGCCTGCGCACCTAGAGCCCGTGCTCCGCAACAAGAGAAGCCACCGCAATGAGAAGCCCTCGCACCACGTCGAAGAGTAGCCCCAACTCGCCGCAACTAGAGAAAGCCCACGCACAGCAACGAAGACCCAACACAGCCAAAAATAAATAAAATAAAATAAATAAATTTTAATAAATAAATAAATAAAGTCTTTATTGAATTTGTTACAATATTACTTCTGTTTTCTGTTTTGGTTTTCTGGCCCTGAGGCATGTGGGATCTTAGCTCCCTGACCAGGGATCGAATCTGCACTCCCTTCGTTGGAAGGTGAGGTCTTAACCACTGGACCACCAGGGAAGTCCCAGCTTTTTCCCTAAGACATGGCCACAGGTGTCCTCCTCTAATGCCACCTGAAGCACTCGTCACCTGTGGCAGGAATTGTAGATGAGGCACAGACATTGTCACCCAGCCCCAGGATGGCAGGCTGTTTGTTTTGGTTGCCTGCACATTGCGAAAGGGTAAAGGCTCAGGGGCTGCTTATGTGCACACGTTGGGCTCAGCACACAGTCCTGGCCTATTTTGTGGTTTTATATCCAGGGATGCCAAGGACAGTCCGTGTCTGCTGCTCAGGCTGGTGATTTAACCCAGAATACCCTTTAGGTGCTTTCCAACCCTGCAGTGTTCTTTTGTATCGTTTGGGTTGGAAAATGAAAAGCTCTCTCTGCCAGCAATTAATTTACCAAAATAAACAAAAATTCTGCTTTTCGTGACAAAGACAGTCCCTGAATGCCAGTCTTAGGGCTGCCAGACTGCAATTTCAAGTGGCTGCAGCTCGCGCGGTTACAATTTACAGGTGATTTATCGGGGAGGTTATGAGAAAAGGAGAAAACGCAGTCAGGAAGGAGAGGAGAAAAGTGTGGCGCATCTCTTGCCCTCATCCCCAACTTCTCTGGCAACAAGTCTCGTGTCCTTGACTCTACCTTCCCGTTTTTAGTTTTATTTTTTTTAAGAACTGCAGATGATTTTTCTTTTTCCATTCTGTTCTATTTGGCTTATTTCCAACCCTCTCCTGACAAGGGTGCAGCCTGGCGCCCTGCTTTCAAACCCCATCACTGGCTGCGGGCACCTCCCGCGCATTCACCATCCAAGACCTTCAGCCTGCTACATTTTACAGGAGGGTCTGGTCCCTTCATGAGAGAGCTGCTTCTGGGGGTAGTTGATTTGATACACGCTGGAAACAGTATCCAGACTGCGGAGTTGCAAACTCCCTCGCCTTCCCTAAACGCTGAATGAATAGGGACAGGGATGCGTTGCATTGGAAAGGGAGGTGGCAGCCATGGATTTGAGATACAGAGTTGCTGAGAAGCTGGGAAGAATTTGCTCAGGTAGGCAGAGTGGGGTGTCTGGGGGTGGATGCTCTGAGTGGCACCAGCCAGGGACCATTAGAGACTACGCTGGGGGAGTTAAAAGCAATGATTTAAGTCTGAGAACATTGTCTCCTTCATCTCAGAGCCTACTGAGAATCAATCCCAGTAATCGCTACCCGCATCCCCACTGCTGCTCGCCAAGGCTCAGCTCACTCGTAAGGACCCACCAGCCTTGCTCACACACCTACTCTATCAACTTCCTGCTTCCTACCACCTACCTCTGAGAACTCTGCTCTTCGTGGCTTTGCAATCTGGATGGTTATCTTTGCCAAGATTCTATCGACTCTGATCCTGGGGATTCCCTGGGCCAGACTGTGGACAAGTATTTATGGTGCATGGTTTTCAGGTGCTTTGTGTGAAAAACAGACACAGCCCTGACTTCAAAAAGCTCACAGTTCCTCCTGGAGTCAAGGTAAACACAGAAAACCGAGGAAACATGCAGAGAAACTAGAGAATAATTTCCTTATAGGCAATGGCAGGAAGTTGAATCCTCTTCAAACTTTTCTGCTTTGCATCTCACTCTTGCTTCCTCTCCATTGTCTCCCACACAATTCCGTCCTGGAATAGTTTGGACACAACACCCCACGGAGCCTCTTTATTTAGCTCCTCTCCAGAGAGACACAGAAGTGACCCCAACTCTCTCTGGAGGAGTGGGTAGGCAGAGCAACCTTGATAATAAAATCCAGTGAACAATTTACTGACCAGACTAACAGTGAGTGGTTTGCTGTGGATTCCGTTCAACACTGCATGCACAACTACTGTTGTGTTATGTCTTCGAGGGAGGGGTGAGCGGTACAAAAATGAACAAGAAAAATCTTGCCTCAAAGGAGCGTATTCTTGGGCTTCCCTGGTGGCGCAGTGGTTGAGAGTCCGCCTGCCGTTGCAGGGGACACAGGTTCGTGCCCCGGTTCGGGAAGATCCCACATGCCGCGGAGCGGCTGGGCCCGTGAGCCATGGCCGCTGAGCCTGCGCGTCCGGAGCCTGTGCTCTGCAACGGGAGAGGCCACAGCAGTGAGAGGCCCACGTACAGCAAAAAAAAAAAAAAAAAAAAAAGAGCATGTTCTTCATGTATATCTAATATTTGCTTTATAAAACTTCAATCATATGGAATCCTTTGGAATATAGTACTTTGAGGTATTAATGCTTTTCAGACTCTTTCACTGATCTACCACTGAAGTCATAGCATCAATGTCTTTGAAATCTTGTGTTTTTATCATCATATGAAATTTATACTCCACTTTATATCAGTACTGGTTTTAATATAAACTGATCTTCCTCCCCCTCAATCCCACACTCCTCAAAGTCTAGTTATAACCGAAGCAGTAGGAGAATGGGACACTTATCCTGTCTTTTGGACCCCCGTACATTATCTTACACCCAAGGAACACAAGTACCCTGTGAGAAAATCAGGGTAATAGCTCAACACCTACCTATTGATTCTCCCTCCTTCCCAACCCACCTCCTAGGTCTGACCTTGCCGGGGGCTCCAGACTTCCTATTTTTCCTACCTTGGCCCTCCACTCCTACAAGCCAGTAGCCCCCTATTTCTGGGACATCTCGCCCCTGGTTACCTTCTTTTTGTGCCTCTCTTAGAGGATGTTCCCTGTTCAGTTCTGGTCCTTGATTTTATGTTTGGGATTGTTTTTGGTTTTGGACACACAGCCATTTAGGCCCAAGGCAAATAGTGGCAAAAAAGTCATTAATCACTCCATTAATTAATTCTTCCAAAAATATTGATTGGCCACCTGCTCCTCAGGTTGAGCTGTGCTAGACACTGTGCATATAGTGATGAGCAAAATAGAAATGTTTTCTCTCCTGATGATGGTTACAAGTTATTGAGAGAAATGACATTAATCAAATAATCCTACCAGCATGTAACTTTGAACCGTGCCTGGAAGGGAGGAACTAGGGTGCCATGAGAACGTAGAGCAAAGTACGGACTTGCTCTGATCTGGGGGAGGTGGTCTGGGAAGGCTTCCGGGAGGAAGAGGTATTTCAGCAGAAATGTGGAGGATGACTAAGAGTTAACTAAATGAATGTTAACTGAGTGAGGGGGAGCATTCCAGCCAGAGGGAACAGCATGTGTAAGTGTCCCGTGCCTGGGGGAGGGGAGCACAGCCAACTTGAGGAACTGAAAGACCAGTGTGGCTGGAACATAGACAGAGAAAGGAGAAGTGGGTCAGATGGGGGCCAGAAGTCTAAAATCCAAATTGGTAACTTTAGCTGGAGATACACATATGTGTACTAGGTACATAGGACATAACGAAGTATGTTTACTTAGTTCCAGAGTAAACGGAGGAGGAAGAACTTTAAGTGAAAACAAATTAACCAAGACGAGAAGTTCAGGAGAAGGTAAATTCACTACAATAAATATTCCCAAAAACCTCAGAAGACAAAGAGCAGGGACATGTTTGTTGAATGACGGAAGGAAGGATAAATGATGGATGAATAAAGATCTAGTACCATATTAGACATCTCCATTTGCAGCCACGCTCCCAGCAGAAGACTGACCTGGCTCTGCCGCTTCCAGGCCAAATTGCCTTCAGTGCTCTGCCCTCTGGATGCCATGGACTCCTGTACATGTGACTGTCACAGCATTGTCCCATTGTATCGCCGTGATGGGTTGCCACTTGCCTCTACCACTAGACTCTGAGCTCCTTGAAGGCAGGGACCTTGCCCTACTCATTTTTTTCATCCCTCGGGCCGAGCAGAGTGCCTGGCACACAACAGGTGCTCAGTAAGCGTTGGTTGAAGTAATGCACAGTGTCCTGCCCACATAAATTCTGCAAGGGAATGAGGATGATGGAAATGAGCAGTTGCCTTAGCTGCATATACCCTCAGGACTAACAGCAAACATTTCAGAAGAGTCAGCTGCCTTAGACATCCGTTTTGTGGTGAAATCTTAAACTTGCTCTTAGAGTGATCAAATCCAGGACGCTGTTTTTCTTGTGGGTTTTTCTGTGGGTATGTCCAGCTCATCAAGTCATCAGTAACTAAGCCGGAAAATCTACAGGGTGAATTGCCCGTCCTCTCCACTAGCCTATGATATCAATATTCTGAGTATGAGGAGCCTTTGTATTTCCAAGCTATATGTGCACATCCGTCGTTTCCTTTTGTCCATACAACACCTCTGTGATGTATTTAACTAAAAGAGGTTAAATGATTCGTCCAAAGATCCTACGGCAAATCGGTCCAGCCTAGAGTCTTTTCTCTTACATCCATTCTGCTGCCTTACTCCCTACCCCAGCCCTTTCCTTTACCCACCTTGAAAGGAGATGGTTCTCAGCAGCCACACTCTTGGAGATGCTCTGGATAGCTCTATGGGCCTTGCTCCTGCTGAGCCAAGCACCGGCAGGCTCTGGAGGGAAGCCGAAAGGCTGCAGCGATTCAGCGTACCAGAGAGGGGATAGAGTTGGATAAGCCAGATCCACTTTCTCTCGAACTCTCAGAGGCAACCTGATACAACATGCAGCTACAGAACTGGCATCGTGACCCAGACAGGGGCAGCCAAGAGCAGCCAGGAGGCTGGGAGAACAGAACTGAAGACAGACAGCTGCCAGGAAGGGAGGGGGAGACATTTCCTCCTGAGCCCAAGGCCAGGGAGCCTGCAGGCTGGAGACAAGCTAGTGTTGTCCATGAGCCCCGGACACAGATGACAACTGACTTCTACAGGATGGGAGCCCGAGTCCTGCTCTAGAGCTACCCACCCAGGATAGGGCACTACCATGCCCTTCTTTCTGTGGATGAAACCAAATCGACTGTGACTCTTCCCAGCCCTTTGGAGACCAAGGCTACTGTAGGGTTAAATGGTCGGATTCAACACTTAAAGAATCATGACATTTTTTTCCACATTAAAAAAAATTTGCTAAATGGGAATTCCCTGGGGGTCCGTGGCTAGGACTTGGCGCTTTCACAGCACTGATCCGGGTTCAAGCCCAGATCGGGGAACTAAGATCCCGCAAGACCTGTGGAGCGGCAAAAAAATAAAAAACAAAAGAGAAAAAAATTGCTAAATAATTGCTGAGTGCTGAGTTTTAGGCATTTACTTAGAGAGGAAAGGGCAGTCTCTATTCTCAAGATGTTTACAGTCTAGTAGGAAGGTAAGCTGACACAATAATTACAAATTACACATGAAAAAGAATGTGGTTAAGTGTCATAAAGAGAGGATTAGAATCGGCCTTAATGAAGGCAAACCACAGGGTGGCCATCAGGAGGCCACTGGTCTTGAATGGCACCTGAAATGGAGCCTAGAAGACAAATTCATGGCAAATGCCTGTGATTCTAGGCCACTGAGCAGTTTCCATGGATGCAACCTTCTTTTCTTATCTAGAAGGATAATAATAATCAGGTACTTATTAGAGTCAGGCATTGAGCTGAATGCTTTGCATACACCACTTCGGGTCATCATTAGAACCACCGCCGGGTGGACACTCTTATCCTCCTGTTTTACAGCTGAGGAAATTGAAGCCTTAAACGTAAGTTAAATAACTCATCCAACGTCAATCAGCTGGGGAAAGAGTTGGAGCTGGGATAGAAACCCAGTATGTATTTAAAAATTTAAACAGTATAGAAATCTGAACAACTGCTGTGTTCCAAAAGTGAAAACCTCCCTATGAGCCTGGGGAAATGCTCAATGGTCCTGTGGAGTGGTTCAGATTGCAGACGGCATCTGTCTCTGGTGCCAGGCTCCTAGACTCTAAAGCTCCCCAGGAGGGGCCAAGACCAGCGCCTGCAGGCAGGAGAAGGCGAGATGAGGAGAGAAGATCAAGACCACCCATCTCAGAATTGTGGAGAATCGGGTGAAAGTCCCCAGGGACAAACCTATCTGAGATGGTCTCTGAATCAAATATCTTGGCCTTAGTCTCTGTCCTAAGGCCCTCTGGGCACCGGGAAGTGTCCTTGCTCTCACAGGTGTGACTAGTCTGCATCCGCTTGCCCGTGGTGCTTGACCTTCCCTTCAGTGTCTTGATGAATCATAAGCTGTTAGCTCTGACAGAGACATTAGAGATTATCTAGCCCAATCCCTTCCATTTTTATATTACACATTGACAGTAATTCATGGCAGAGCCACTAGGATGTTTCGTCTTTGTTTCAGTAAAAGGTCAGCTTACCACTAAACACTGATGTAAGCTATTTCCCTTGATTGCAAAACCCAGAAAAGAAACTCATAACGGTTGTGCGCGTCCATCGAGAACCTCCGCAAAACCTCATCTTTAATATTTTGCTCCACCTGCAGTACTCCTTTTTTTGTGGTAGAGGCCTGTGGGTGGGTAGGGGAGAGCAGAGTAATGCATTTCTCTAACGCTAAGAACAGAAGCCCTACTGTTCCTCACCTGGCATCTTCCAACTCCCAGCATCTCTGCCATATTCAAGGCCAGCAGTCATTCATTTTGTCTGCCAGGCTCCTTATCAGCTTAGCCGACCGGCAGGCAGAGCTAAGCTCATCCTTTCACTGCTGGCTGCTTATCTGGGACACACGACGTGTGGAGAACAGCCTGCCAGGCAGATAGGAGCCACGACTTTTCCTCTCAGAGCCCCAGCAGATGAGGGGAGCAGCGCTGACGGGCTAGGTCTGCCCCAGGGTCTCATGCCTTTCCTCTATTTGGGACAGCAAACATCTGCACTCTGGCGTCATGGGGCAAGGAGCCGAGAACAGGCAGGGAATGCCTGCAGCAAGTGGGAGACACCACTGCCCCTCTTCCACCCCAGTCACTAAGGAGCTAGCCATGTGTGCTCACCACTTTGCCACCTTCTCCAAGGACCCTCAAGCCACCTCTGCAGCCCATCTCCTGGGCCCCATCCACCACCCTCCCCTCCACTTCTTTTTAGAAACCAAATCCCTGGTTTGGAGAGCATGGTAGGTTCCCATAGCGATGGGCCTTTTAGCTGTTTCCATGGCAACCAACACCCAGACCATTTAGTTGCTAGTCAACTGACAGCTGTAACTGAATAGGATTCAGTTTAGAATCTGAGGGATAGGCCAGGGGATTCTCTTCATAGAAGGAAACACAACAACCCAAAATGACTCAACTCTTCTAAAGACTTTTTTAGGCAACATCTGTGGAGATCCTGTGCCACTTTCTACCGTAGGTCACACAAGACTGCAGCTCCCATTCCCAACACACACACACACACCCTCACCCTCCTCAGCTGAGTATCTCAGGCCTTTAAATCCCCCAGCTTCTATTTCCTGATCTCTTTCCCAAGGGTTCCTGGGAAAAGACTTGTTCAAGGTAACTATCACCTTGGCGACATTTTTCACACATAACCCTTTCCTCTGTGTCAGTGCTCTCCCTACGTACCATGACCCTGTCCTCACAACAACCCAGTCATTTAAGCAATATTTGCTTCTTGGATTGTCTGATGTAAATGGCTAATCCCAGATCACCTTCCCTTAGCCTGGACCCCACCTATGTCAAGCCACTTTTCTATGTCCGTGGGTGTTCTCAGAGAACAGACTGTTTTATCAACCTTCGCAAAGCATAATTAAGATTAATCTGTTGCTTTTAAAAAGTCAACTAAAATTTCAAACCAAACATAGGGGATTAGAAATTACTCCATGCTCATTGCTTTTCATTAGCCTGAAGATTTGACGAAATGCCAGCCCTCCCATCTAACGCTCTCCCAAACTGGGCATACTGGGTATTGGATTCCCTTTATGCTGTAAACAGGGGTCTGCATCATGTTTTTTTAACCACTGGAGTCTGGGGTTTCTCTACTCTGGAACTCACGCAAGAGAGGAGCTGTCTAAGCCTCCATGGCTTGCTCAGTGGACTAGAAAAGCGTAAGAGCGTCACAGGAAAGAGCATGACCTTTTTGAGGGGGCTGCCCGCAAACCCTCTGTACAGAAGACGACCTTTCAAACTAATCCCTCCGTGGGAGCCCTACCCAGCTCACTGCTGCAGGCTCCACGTAGCCTCACAATGGCTGGTAAACAGTTCTAAGCTGTCGCATGACCCTTCTGCTCTAACAGAAGGGTATATACTAGTGGGACTGCTTTTTTTCTGTCTTCCTTCAACATATGAGGGCAGAAGTACAAAATGCAGGGCAGGCAGTTGTTAGCCTCAAAGGAGCTCAATGACATGAGAGTCTTCTGGGATTAGGGCGAGAGCAGACGCATATGAGAACTGAGGTTTTCCAGGCACATGAGAAAGTTCCTGTGCATAGAGCATTGCCTCACTTTTGAGGTGACGTATCATCACACATCAGATTGAACCTTCTGATTTTCCTGCTATACCTAGATGAGGGACAATGTCTGTCTCTTGGAATGCAGCTAACATTTACTGATTATGTACTATGTGCCAGGGGTCATTCTAAATGCTTTACATGCATCGCTTCATTTAATCCTCACAGCTCTACTGTTATTAACCCTAGTTAACAGATAAGGAAACTGACACACAGAAAAGTTAAGGGATTTAAAGATCATACTGGTTATCCTACTGATTGGTGAAGCCAGGATCCAACTACCGGCAGTCTGAAGCCAGAAACTGCAGCAGTTAACCACCTCTGGAATCCATTTAAGTTTGATATACCCAGGGTTCAGCATGTGGAGAGAGTGGGCTGTCCCTCTAGACACAGTGTGACAGGATACACAAAACATCTTAGCTAGAGTACAGTGGTTGAATGGCTCCAGGAATTAACTAGGAAATCTCGGCCGTTGATAACATTATTCCCCATCTATTGCTGTCCCCTGGTGGTTTTCCTGGGAAACTCACAAGCCAAAGAAATCCAAGAAGTCTAGTGAAATCAGCAGGATGAAAAGAACTGGACCAAGTGACTTATTTGCTGCGTAAGCACCCCAGACTGAAAGAGATGACCTTCCACATTACCAACTCCTTTGTGAATAGGGCTGCAATCTCTGTGACAGCTAAAACCTGACTGATAGTACATTGATTCAAAACAGCAAAATACATGCCCCATGATTATACTTGTACTTCAAGAGCAGGGCACTCCAAGGTTTAAATAACCTAGCCATTGCTTCCTGCGGTTTCACATTTCATCTTTAAGCTTCTAGGCTTTCTTCAAGGCAGGAGGTTCCCAAAGATTGCTGCACTTATGCCAACTTGTAACTTCCTACTCCCCGCCTCAACCCCAAATTCAGTTCCCCTGACCCTGCAGATGTTGTTATTCAACTAGGTGATGTTTGCTTTCACTGTTTCTTTCAAGCACACTTGGTGGTATAAGACTGTGCAAAGTGAAGCAAACAAGGTCGTTTTGTGTAAGATAGAGAGGTGAGGCCTCACTGTGTGAAAGGGAGAAGTGGCAGTTTCTGAAAGTCATGTCTTTACAGTACTGCACTCTGGGACCACGGGACCAGGTGTCCACCTACCATGGATCTGGGGGAACATACTCTGTGAAAGAAGCAGGTGTCCACAGCCCAGAAGAAAAGATTGACGAGTTTTTATTTATTCAAAGGGACATTTCCAGGTGCATAAAGAAGCCACAAGTTAGTGTTGTTAAAAAAAAAAAAATCAAACATCTGCTAATCAAGTGATGCATTTAATGAAAACCACCTAAGATAGTAAAGGAGACATGAGCTAACTGCAGAGAATTTCTGTTGTAGAAGACCTCCCCTCCACTACCACGCTGGACACCACTGCACAGCAAGTCATGGCCAGTGAAGCAGCGGAGCTGGAGGTGAGGAAGCTCATTGGCCAGATGCACTGAACTCAACGAGGCACGTGGAGATGAGGAACTTGCAGATGTAATATCCCACTTAGATGGATGTGGTTTGGAACCCGTGCTTTGCTGCAAGGGCTAGTTACCCTAGGGCAAGTTATCCAATATCCCCCAAGCAGCCTCATTTGGATCATGTCTGGTTAGACCCTCCTTATCCCAAAAGCAAAAACCAAACCAAAACAAACAAACAAAAAACTCTCCCTGAAGACAATTAAATCAATCCCTACAGTCTCACTTTCTCTTCCTTCCTTCAACCCTTTTACAAAGGATAATACAGGGGCGACAGTTCTGAGCTCTCAGGAAATAGGGTCTTAGATGCTTTTGGAGGTTGAGAGGCTAGAACGGCAGTCTAGAAATTCCTTTCATCTTATGGCACTGATTTAGTTTAGACTTGATCTCTCCTCCTCTCCCTCCACCCGTGCTCTCTCACCCCCAGACGGACATATTGGCATCAAATAGCTCTAGCTTTCAATCTGTACTGGGATTTGCCAGCAGAAGAGACGTTGGTCGTTGTCATCCGTAAGTTCCCACTCCACCACCAGTTTTATCTGGAGAAAGAGAAAAAGAATTGGGAAAAATGAAACTAGAACCTCACCTCAATCCAGAATGGGTTTAACTATGAATCCTAAATGTAAATTGTAACAAACTGCCTAATTCCTCATCCTTTTCTTCAAGTCATGCCACCATGAAGGCTGCTTGGGATGTGGGCACAGCCCGTGTCCTTTAGCTTAGAAGGGCAAACCAAGTTACACCTAGGATTTGGTGTTAGCAGTTAGCTTCTCAAATACAATTTCTAAAGCATTTTTTCCCTCTGAGATCAATGGTACATAAATGAAGCCAGGACTTCCCTGGTGGCGCAGTGGTTAAGAATCTGTCTGCCAATGCAGGGGACACAGGTTTGAGCTCTGGATGGGGAAGATCCCACATGCCGCGGAGCAACTAAGCCCGTGTGTCACAACTACTGAGCCTGTGCTCTAGAGCCCGTGAGCCACAACTACTGAACCCCGTGTGCCTAGAGCCCATGCTTCACAACAAGAGAAGCTACCGCAGTGAGAAGCCCGCACACCACAACGAAGAGTAGCCCCTGCTCGCTCAACTAGAGAAAGTCCACACGCAGCAAAGAAGACCCAACGCAGCCAAAATAAATAAATGAATGAATTAATTAATTAAAAAAAAATAAAGCCATCCATGAAAAATAATTTTACATTTAAACAATTTCACATGCATTTTGACAACCTGATCCAGCTTTTTCCAACTTTAACTATGAAGTATGAAGAGTAAAAAGTTAGATTCCTAGGTCTCAGGAAACTTACTTGTTAGTTGGAAAATGAAATGTCAAAGCACAAAGGATGTTCAAAGAAGTTTAGGGTTGTATGAATACTTTCAGGGACAATGACCTTTGTGGCAATATAGTTTTGATTAATGCCCTTAAACTGTTTTTGTTTTGTTTTGTTTTTTTGCGGTATGCAGGCCTCTCACTGTTGTGGCCTCTCCCATTGCGGAGCACAGGCTCCGGATGCGCAGGCCCAGCGGCCATGGCTCACAGGCCCAGCCGCTCCGCGGCATGTGGGATCTTCCCAGACCGGGGCACGAACCCGTGACCCCTGCATCGGCAGGCGGACTCTCAACCACTGCGCCACCAGGGAAGCCCAAACTGTTTTTTCTTTCTTCAATAATATACCCCCTTAGAGATCTCTGCCTTGACTTGTTAACACTCATACTATGAGCTCTCTCTTCTAATTCTTAATAAGGCACTGGCACTCTGCCAGTCCTTTCTTAAGCTTACTTGCTTTTAGTTACAACCTCTCTTTTGTACTCAAAATGTTTCTTCAGAATGCAACATTTGAGTGACAGTGATACCCAGCTTCTTGAAACTTGTTTGATAAATTTTTCAAGACTAGTACACATCAACTACTGTTTCACTTAGTGCACACATTAACATAGTTTAAGCTGGTTTTCAAATGAAATGTCACTTAAGCTGCGTGGCATGGCAAAACCAACAAAAACAACAACCAACAAACAAAAAACAAATGAAATGTCACTTAACAATAGCTACCATATATTAAGTGCCTACTCGGTATCAGGCCCTAACTAGACACTCTAAGTTATTGAGGCTCAGATATGCCCATGATTACCTGGCTGCTCTGCAAATTAATCTACAAATCTCTTCCTGACCTTTAGGGTCTCTGATACCGCTTAAGCACAGACTCCCTATATTTGAGTCTTTTTAGAATGTCCTTTAATTACTTGCTGTTTCTAGGAAATAAATGGCCAGATTGCTCCTGGTTCTACTTGATCGCCTTTTAAGAAACACAGCTCTAAGGACTTCCCTGGTGGCGAGTGGTTGAGAGTCCGCCTGCCGATGCAGGGGACGCGGGTTCGAGCCCTGGTCCGGGAAGATCCCACATGCCGTGGAGCGGCTGGGCCCGGGCGCTACAACTACTGAGTCCACGTGCCACAGCTGCTGAGGCCTGTGCGCCTAGAGCCCATGCTCCGCAACGGGAGAGGCCACTGCAGGGAGAAGCTGCGCACCTTAGCGAAGAGCAGCCCCTGCTTGCCACAACTGGAGAAGGCCCGTGCACAGCAACAAAAAAAACCCAACGCAGCCAAAAATTAAATAAATTTTTAAAAAAAACAACAAAGAAATACAGCTCTTTTTCTTCATGGAAAAAAAGTAATCCCTTTACTTCCTCCATTCTTATCAAGATTCATATTGTTAACACAGGCTCATTCCAGCAGGCTCTATCTCACAAGTGTTTGGTAGAAAAAGAAGTAGGTACAGCAGGGCGAGTCAGAGGTGAAGGTTGGGGGTGGTGGTGGTGGCGGAGGAGAGAAAGCAGAGGAAAAAGCCACCGCTCTGCTACGGACCTAGTAAATTACTGCTTTCTTGTTAAGAGATTAATGGAGAAACCAAGTTTTTCTGATGACAATGCTCTGACTACTTGAAATCTTGAACTATTTGGTACCTAGCTAAAATCTTATAACATTGCACAGGTTTTGGAATCACGAGACCTGGGTCTCAATCTAGGCTGTAATTCTTGGCAGAATGGACTCTGTTCATATTGCATAGCATTGGAGGCTAACATCTCTTCATCTGTAAAATGGGGATAGTATGACCTCTACACAGGTGGTCACAAGAATCCAGTGAAATACTGTATATAAAAAAGGCATCGTTAGGCCCAGGCTGACCATTAAGCAAGAGACAAAGAAAAAAGGGACACAGTGAAAACTCTCCACCCCAGCTCAAGATTCCTACACTCCTTTCTCCCAGGTGTCCAACTCTTCCTCATAGAGATAAAGGATTCTTATTCTAATCTTTTCTTCCTGCCCCCTCTCCTCATATTTCCAATCTAGTCACAGGACCTTTGGTGTCCTCAACTACAATGTCACTTACAGAGGGGTATTCACTCTTCACCGGTAGTTTATTCAAGTAGCTATAGGTCTTGTCTTTTTCAATGGGGCAGCTGATTCCACTCTTACAACCGTCAGGCTCAGGAATAGGAAAGGGAATTGCGACGCCCATCACAATGCCATGCACCACGGCTTTGCTACTTTGAGACTGAGTGCCTAAGAGAAAAAAAAAGAGAATAAGATGGTGATGGAAACAGCCTATTTCCAAACTGTAAATAAAAAATTCAGACATATTCTCAAGCAACGGCACTGCTGGGATAGCAAACCAAATTCTGTACCTCTTAATTCCTAGGGTCTATTTCTCTTTGGAGTTATACTTAGTACCTCCGTGAATGCTATACAGTAAGCATTCACTCTGAAACTTGAAAAACTACTGAATTATACAAAAAAAAAAAAAGCAGTCAGTGGGGGCTGTTTTTTTTGCTGTTGACCCCACCTTGCTCTTCACTGCCTTCATAGTTTCTCAGGAGAATCAGAGCCACCTGGATGGATAAATAACTTTATCGAACAAGCTAACTGATTTTTGGTGGTAAACTTTCTGTTTACTATTTACATCAGGTTCTGTCAAAGTGTATTGCGTATCTTAAAGGGTTTGGGGAGACTGGTCTCTGAATTCTCAAATACCCTGTCCAAAGGATTCCGATAGAAATTAAGAATAAAATGGAAGACAATATGGAAAGAGGGAACAGGAGTCTCCTTAGAAATGCCACGGGCTGTAACAGCAGTGAAAGCGGTAACCCTTTAGAAACTGGGTAAAAGAAAGAGGAACATTTCTTGCTAACCTCTACCCTCCATATTGCAAGTTGGGCAGAGGAATAAATATACTAAAATTAGGGCAACTGGAGTTATGCACTATTAGGTTTTTCTGGAGATCCAGAGCATTGGCTCTGCTTCTTTCTTTCTGTCTGGGTTGGGAATTACTTTTGTTTAGAAGGTATTTTTTTGGTTTGGAACACTAGAGGGGACAGCGTATTGTCCAGGAGAGAGAACAACTCTAGGACTTAAGAGCTGTCTTTAGGCTTACAAACAAGAGATGACAGAAATCTCAAAGTTCCTAATTAGTCTGTCTAGTCTAGTTCCATAGGATAGAAAATGAGGGAAAGATTCAAGGTAGATGCTCTTTCTAGAAACAGAGATTTTCACATTGTCTAGATTCCTGGGAATCTGAAGGAAATGAATGTGGTACCAGAAAGAAACAAGTTCCAATAACATGCCTTCAAGTTGAAGAAGAAAGCTTCTTGATTGTTTCTTGGGTCACCAGTGAGTTCCCCAAACCTTACAGAGGCTAAATATTAATTGTTCCTATATTTTCAGGCAGAAAATAGACTTAACAGCCAGAAGATATATTGCTTGAAATAACACTTTGGAGGCGTTCCAGAGTCTACAGGGTTGGGGTCTGTACTAACACTCTGCAGTCAGTAGCTAAACAGAGTTGACACTCCCATGAAATGTGAACCAAAAATAGGGCACGGAGAAGCCAAGCTGTCTTCTTTGACCTGTGAAAACATGGAAATCCCCCTGTTTGCTCGAAGGGAGTCTGGCAACTATGGATTCTGAGAAACAGGCATATGGGAACCCAGTATGAGAAGGAAGCATAGTGAGTCCAAGCTTTGCCCATTGAGAGGGAGGTCACAGAATTCCTGACTGCAATTCCCCTCCCTCATATTCCCACAATTATTCCAATACTTGAGATTGATGTTACGCTTTAAGATGAATTTGAAGGTAAGAGCCACTTTTACTCACTACTGGTGAATGTGACATTGACACTGTAAGACTGTCCTTTGTGCAGTTGGCAGGGTTCGGTGGAGCACGGGTTCACATTCACTTCCTTTATAACTCCGACCCCAGAACCTGCAAAAGAAGAAAAATTTATTGAAATGGGTGGGAAAACAAACCTCCTAGGCTGTCTCTTACCTAACGGGAAGGTGCTCTGCCTTCCCAATGGGGGCGAGTTCTTTCTCCGACCATCCGTGGTCCCCGGGAAACTGTTCACATTTGACAGGCGAAAGGGAATTAAAGAAATTATTGAGTATATCTAGTCAGCTCCCCTGCTCTATATCCTGGGAGGGCTATTCCAGGGGAAATCATCCCCACCCTTCCTTCCATCCTGACACAGGATTTTAAAGCAGCACACTCGGCATAAGCGATGGCTCAGGTTGCACCGCTACTGTTTCCATTTGGAATCTTGAGACTGGCTGCTCCCTAACTGCCTTTCCCTACCATCTTTCAATCCTGTCCTGGTAGCTCTCCAAATCAGTGGTCTCTGAGCTTTGTACACTCCTACCGATGAGAACAATCTTAAGCATGCATCTGTAGTACACTCTACTCTGGAACCTGTGTTCTTCAAAATAAGTGTCTTTGAGGCAGGGTGTGTGTCCTTTTTTTTCAGTCTAAACAAGGACAAAAATACCTTGACCAAAAAAGGTTAAGTACAAATCTTTAAGAATCTCCTTACTTCATCCAGGCCCCTGAAACCAGACAGCTGAATGGGAGAGAACGCAAGTAAACGACAGGGTAAGCCTAAGCTCCGCCACTCATATACCACTGCTGACAGCTAGACTCTGGGATCCGACACCTGGCTTTGAAATCTCACTGGCTCCATTACTTACTATGGAACCTTAAGGCAAGATACTTAGCCTCTCTGGGGGCTAATAATGGTACCTACCTCATAGGGTAGGTGAGCTAATACACATATAGCTCTGAAATAAGTGCTTGGAACATAGTAATGCTATATAGGTATTCACTGTTACTATCATATTGGGATTTAGTCCATGAATTCAATCTAGAGTAGCTGCTCCTGGGTGGGTTAGCAAGTTTCCCTTTCATACAAAGGGTGAGCCTCTCACCTCAAATTTACTTTGTGGGTAGAAATTATGGATCTAGACAATAGAATGGACTCTGTCTCAAAAGTAGAATGCATGAAGACAGAAAGGAAAAGGCAGGTTGAGAGCACATTATCTGCCTGCTCTTGGGTGGAAGAGTTGCATCGTATTGACTAACACTGCTTCAGCTAGGTCTGTAAATCATACTTAGCAGTTCCCTATCACCAACTTGCTTCTCCATCATGGCAAAGTTCTCAAACAATAAATACAAGATTCTCTTCTTTAAGCACTCTCTTCCACTCTGTCCTATCGTCTATGGCCAGGAAAGAAAATATCTGGAATTTTAGTCAACAACTTATTGAAAATCAGTGCTTATGCTGAACTTCTAGTTTCAACTTCTAGTTTCTTTCAAGGCTGGGTCACATGATCTAGTAGGAACTGAGTAGAGGGCAGTACTTGTAGCTCCTTCATCCAGTTTTATTATTGCTGACAAGACGTTCCTGGACTTCCAGTGTCAATAGAGCAAACTTCTCAGTCCTAACCTGCAAAAATTGCAAAACTAGTTCGCTTGGCCCCATTTCTCACTTGAGGAAATACCACTTCAGGGAAAGGGGGCATAGAGTGGGACTCAAAAAACCTTTTGATGTGGGCACTGAAGTTTTTACACTGTATTTCCCAATTCAAAAGTAAATTGAAAGTCTGTAACTGAAACTCTCCTTCCCTTAAGAGGTTTTTGCCATAGGTCTAACACCTGCTTTATTCACATGAGCAGAACAATGTCAGGATTTAGTTTCCTTAGTTGTTTTTCTTTTTTTAATTTTTAATTTTTTTGGCCGTGCCGCGGCTTGCAGGATCTTAGTTTCCTGACCAGGGATGAAACCCCTGCCCCCTGCAGTATAAGCGGGGAGCCCTAACCACTGGACAGAACAGGCGAGTCCCTCCCACCTTTTTTTTAATGTTAATGTTACTGTTGAAACCCAAAGTGACTCACAAACACCCACTAGTTTCCTACTGCTTACTAGGAACCTGGTTCCTTACTGCTGTAAGAACTTGAGCAAGTACCTTAATGTGCCTGTTTCCTCATCTGTAAAATAGATTGTGAGAGTTGAGTGACAATAAAGTTAACAGTGTCTTCATCCAAATGTTGGCCACTAAGTTTAGTGGAGAGAAAGGCAGTAATTTGAGGTGATAATAGGATCTTTCAAATGCCAGTCTCCTAGTTCAGTGGAACCGCATTTGTTAGGTATAAACAGGCCAGCAATTTTTATTCCTTAATCACTCCTGTCTCCTAGCCCCCAACTTTGTTTTTGCCTCAACATGAATTTTGGAGATATAGTGGAAAGAGTATTTCTTCCCTCATTTACTTTTCCAACAAATATTTATTAAGCAGTTACTATTACCTGGGCACTGGATATGAAGGAGCAAATTTATTCTGGTTGCCATTCTGCTGTGTGACTGGGTAAGTAACCTAACATCTCTGGAATTCAATGATTGACTATAGGATCTCCAAGCTTCCTTCCAGCTCATAAATTTTATAAAATCAGTTTCATGCCTCTTTCATTTATTATTACACCTCTCCACTTCAGAAAAGTTCTGCTCAAACAATTTGATAGACTTGACTGAAGGAGCTCACAATTTCTACCCCCTGTTGTGCTTCTCAACAAAGATTCCAACCATAACTGCATGACAGGGTTATGCATCACAAGTTGTGACCAGCAACATGAGTTTTATAAATGAGAGGAAAACTGGTAAGAATCACAAAATTCCATAGCCCAAAGGACGCCCTAACGGAATAACTCATGAAAAGGAGAACTGACTTTCCACTTATCAGCAAAACGGAAATTTAAAAAAGCAAAAGGAGTGGAGAGGCAGAGGACATCCAAGGCACAAGGCATAAATAAAAAGCAGTTTTGCGCCGCACCCCTTACGCCCAACGCTGCACATGGACCTTCGGTTGTTTGCCCTACAATCTTTAGGAAACTTCAGCAAAAGGCCCACCTCCAGGAATGTGCTGGGATCCCAAACACGCGTTCCAAGGAAGGAGAAAAGTTGTGAGTGGTCGGGTTTCATCCAGGCCAGCACCCTGTCCCCTACCCCAACCCACTCCAGCCCACTCCACGAGGGGTCCGAGGCTGAGCCTGGCGGCCCGGGGGACCCACCCAACCTAGCTCGGAGATCTTAGCACCGGGTTCTGTCGGGGTCTCCCCGCAGAGGGTGCGGGAACCTCAGGCTGGCCCCGGGGCTCACCGCAGTCCTTGAAATGCACCGGCTCGGCCAGGGCGGAGGCGCTGAGTGCCAGGAACAGGAACGCGGCGCCCAAGAAACGCATCGCAGCTGAGATTACAAGCTCAAGGAACGAAGAACTAGATTCCGCGGTCACAAGATAAACCTTCAGGGGCGGGCCGGGGGAGGAGTCCA
Organism: Grampus griseus; assembly: GCF_964374135.1. Lineage (NCBI taxonomy): Eukaryota > Metazoa > Chordata > Mammalia > Artiodactyla > Delphinidae > Grampus > Grampus griseus. The sequence goes on along the minus strand of NC_139018.1, from coordinate 28,081,812 downwards.
GTCAGGCGACCGGTCACCAGCAACCGGGTCCGAGGCCTACCCGCGCCCCGCCCCCGGCTCCAGGGAGCCAGACACAGGGTCCCAGACATTCGCAAACCCCGCCCATCCGGTCCGCTTTGCTGCCGGGCCAGCTGGCTTTCACCTCCCTCCGGCCCAGCTCCTCTCTCCAATGCTCCGTCCGGGCTTTGTGGGTGAGTCCCACAAATGCTTCCGCAACGGGAGCATTTCTAGCCAATCAAATCCCCCCTCCTCCTGCACCACCCAATAGGTGTGCTCAGAGGCGGGGTCTCTGTGGATCCCGCTTCCCGAGGCCCAGACGCAGAAGGGGATTGGGACAATGCGAGGGGCGGTGCTTGTGGAAGAAAATGGCGGCCGTCAGAGGGTTGAGTCTAAGCGCTGTGGCCCTGAGAGCAGTCACTCTCTGGCCAGGGGGCAGGTACCAAGCCTAGAAAAGCACCTGGGAAGGGTGTTTGGTTCTGCGCGTCCAGGACTAAAGGGAAACTAAGGCTCGCGGGGGAGGTGAAGGTTTGGCGTGAGGCTGTCCAGGTGGAGGGACTTCAGGTTTGGCTTGAGGCTGTCCAGGTGGAGGGCGCCAGGTGCCTCTCTGCTCCCAGGCTCACCCTCCCCCCTTGCACAGCAGGCTCCTCGCGGCCTCCCGCGGACCTCGGGCGCTTCGGGAACTGTCGTCCTCCAGCCCCGAAGCTGGCGAAGGGCAGATCCACCTCACCGACAGCTGCGTCCAGGTAAGAGGCCGGACGCGGGGCAGCGGTGGCGGGCGAGGGCTGGGAGTGGGGGGATCTCCCCTTGGCCCACCTTTCTCTCTCCCCTTGCCTGGCATTCTTGACCCCCCTTCCTGCATTTCAGAGGCTTCTGGAAATCACCGAAGGGTCAGAATTCCTCAGGCTGGAGGTGGAGGGAGGTGGATGCTCCGGATTCCAGTACAAATTTTCACTGGATACAGTTATCAACCCCGACGACAGGCAAGGAGAAAGGAGTGGGTTCCCGGAGAATGTGCAGGAGGGATAAAAGTGTCTCCAGTTTAAGGTGCACTTTTATTCCACATTTAAAACGTTTGCTAAGGATAATTTAACATCACCCTTCTCACACAGTGGGGATACAGTAAAGATTTGTTGTCTTGATTCAAAATAACTAAGTCATAGGAGGAAAACTGGCCCGTCTAGGTGCATAGGGTAGTTGGTAGAGGGTCAGGCTGGACTAGAAAGATTCCAGGCTTAAACCTCTAAACATTTCCTAGTATTCATTCTATTGAATCTTTTTGCCTCAGAGAAGATCAGCACCTGTTAGAGGTAATAAGGGAAGCTTCCTCTGTATTTCAGAAAACAGAGGATGTGCATCTCTGGGCTCAGAGGGTGTTATGTTTTTGGTGTGTATGATATACATTAATGCCTTCCTCCCATCTTTTCAGGGTATTTGAACAGGGTGGGGCAAGAGTGGTGGTTGACTCTGATAGCTTGGCCTTCGTGAAAGGGGCCCATGTGGACTTCAGCCAAGAACTGATCCGAAGCTCATTTCAAGTGTTGAACAATCCTCAAGCACAGCAAGGCTGCTCCTGTGGGTCATCCTTCTCTGTCAAACTTTGATGTGATGACAGGTGACCCAGAGATGACCATCATCTGTACGGATTTGAGGAACCTGGGATTAGAAGAATTCTAGAGGTTTCCTTCCAATCCTGTCCCTCTCACAGTTTCATTTCCCTCGATCCAGGAATGCTGTGTTTCACCACTATTTATTTTCAGAATGTGAAGCTTTTTCTCTTGAGTTAATTTCTCCCTCACAGTTGTAAGGCCAAGCCTGTAGATGCTATTACGTAAGATTTAGTAACTTGTCGAAACCAATATCCTCTGTAGAGCCTCCAAGGTTCCAGAATTTGGAATTCTCTGGCCTTCAGAGCTACTTGTACATAGGTGTATAGCTGTGTGTAAAAGCTTCATTTTAAAGAAAGTCCTTAATTACTTGTGTTGTGGATCAGGGTCATAGATTGGGTGGGTTGAACACTGGTTACTAGGCCAGAGAGGATGAAAAAGGCAAATGAAATGTTATCTTTTTCATTTCATCCTTCCTGAATGTGCTAGTTGACTTACCCTTATTTTCTATGCAGCCCATTCTCTGCTTCCCATTTGTTACAGCAGATACATTTTCCTCTGATACTCATGAATCTGCTAGATTCACAAAACCAATTGCCCATCACCCAGAAAACTTGGACCTAAACCTCACTGATACTTGAATTGTTTGAAAAATAGCCTCATACTCCATATTCACACAGACATTTTAAGCTTCTTTGATCCTTTAGTGACTGAATCTTTTTAGAATATGTTGCTTCACTTACCTTATGGTGTAAAATGTTTCTGATCTCATTGCATAGCAGGAAGTGGTCCCTTTGTTGGCACAGATAATAGATACTTGGGGATTTTTTTTTTTTTTTTTAGTTTGGACTACCAGATAAAATGCAGGATGCCCATTTAAATATGAATTTCAGATAAATAGCAAATAATTTTTAGTATAAGTGTGTCTCAGTGAATACTAGAAATTATTTGTTGCTTATCTGAGATTCAAATTTCACCGGGTATCCTGTATATTTACTTGTTAAACTTGGTAACCTTACTTTAGAGTCACTGAAAGAAGAGCTTTTTAGCCACAAATTCCAATAAATTTTAAAGTACTTGTTTGGTAAAGCACTTAAATAAGCTGGTGTGTGTGCGACGGAGCTGGGGCAGCCAGAACTGCCTGGACAGACAACTAAAAAAAGATAAAAACACCACCACCATGACAAATGATTAATGAATGCTAATGCTGGGGAAACCACAACCAAGTTGATTCTGTAAGGATTATTGGTTAAACCCATCTTTTCCTCGAGAGCCTAAAAGTTCATGTTGGCAAATCTTGCATTTCTGGACTGGATTGAAATTTTTCTAGACTGGATTGGAATTGAGGTCATTCAATAAAGAATTTACCATTAGAAAAATAGAAATACAGAATTTAGAGACAAAATAGCTGAGACGGAAACTTCATACTTACATTTTCAATATGGGAAAACCTAGGACTTAGAGAAAACAAACCTATCGTGTGTGCAGTCTGTACAAAGATGAAAGAAAGGGACACTCAGAAACCTGAGCAGTTTTTTTTTTAGCAGATACCCATGGAAGGGGGCACAAAGCAGCATACTGTGGAAGTGTCTGTGTGTAACTTTACTAAGCCATTGAAAGTTGCTGCCAATACCTGGGCCTAATAAGATTTTCAGCTCAGACTAAGGCCTTTCATCCTCGTTAGAGATTTTGTTACATTTTAGGTGTTAAACCTCTTCTTCCATGATATTTTTGTGGGTTATTTATTTATATGGTGATCTTAGCACCGGCATAATAGCTTTAGTTCAAAAAACAATTAAATTCCAGTGGTCAGTTAGGTAGGAACAGTGTCTCTTTGATTGACCATGTGTAAATACCTCATATTAATGGAAGAATTGGAATTTTGTGTTTACAAAGGGTAGGTTAGGGAGGAATCACCTTATCGCACTGGAAAAGCTTCATAGGGAAACCTGAGGTCCCCATTGGAGGAGGGCAATGTAGAAATTTTAAGAACACAGGGCAGGGGGAGTTGATAGCATCAAGAGGATAGGGCAGTTGGCTTGGAATAATAGTAAGTGGAGGTAAAATAGGTTTAGGATCTTCTGTAGGCTCTTCTGACCAGATGCCCTCTTCCTGGCAGGCCGTACAAGCCAGCGCACGTTTTCACAAATTTTGCTCACTGTGCAGTTCATTTAGGAAAACGTTACACTCTTCCAGTATCAGCTGGAAGATTTTTTTGCCTCCCTATTACTTTGAGGGGAGGTTATCAAGAGGCTATTTATTGCAGAATTGGTTTTGTTTAACTTCATAAGCTAGTGACTGCTTGGGGCAACATGCCCCACCATTGCCGTAGCCAAACATAATTGTGTAAGGACTGAAGGCACAGGAGCCCTCCCTCTGCTTTATGTGTGAATCTTTATGTTGTTGGCTCAAAAGAGGGGGCTTCTTGGTCAACATCCAGATCTTTCCTTGTTGCGGAATCATACTCTTCAGTTACATGATTGATAGTGACCAGTGGTATATAAACTATAGGTGTCCCACCCACCCTTAGTTTCTTTGGGAATGTTGACCAGTTACAAGGGATTCAGAAGTAAGAGATTAGGAAGGACTACTAAGGTAGGTGTCCAAGAAGATACTCTTCTTTCTCTAACTTTTCTTCTGAGAATTGCGCCCCATTCTTTTGGTCTTTTGTCATAAAGCGTGAGCGGAGGGTCGATATTTGGCAGGAGCATCCTGTACAGAGAAGTGGGCAGCACTGACTGTCATGGGGTAGCCCTCCCGTGAACTCTGGCCCTGAACTGACACCCTGCAGTGGGCAGAGCCTGACACTGTCCCTTGCAACATTATCCTGGCCTTGCGTGTTTGTCTCAAAAGCAGGAAACTCCTCTACTTTTCTAGATATCTTGCATTGATGTTTATGATTGCTCTTTTAAAATCCTTGTTTGCCATTTCTCCACAGAAATGCCGCAGGGCTGTTTAAAGGACGTTTGCTTTAAGAAGTTTTGAAATAATTATCATCTGGCTTTAATTGTAAAATATAGTCAGATAAGTATATAAAGAGAGGGAGCATTTAAGCAGTCTATGTCCAGCAGCTGTATTTAAAAATATTTTATTTTTGAATAGGTAAGACATATGGTACAAAATTCAAAAAGACACAAAAGGGAATACAGTGAAAAGTCTCCCAGTCCTGTGCCCATCCACTCTGTTGCCCTCCCCATCAACTACCCTTGTTTCTAAGAATTTAGCCCGCAGGTACAATTCCGTAGATGTAATGTGAAATAACATATGCACAAGAATGTTCATTACAGCATTATTTTTAATAGCAAAAGATAGGAAACAATGGAAATATCCATTAATAGGGGACTGATTAAATAAATTATGATTTATCCGTTCAGTGGAGACGTATACAGTTATAAAATAGAATGAGACAGCCCTTTATGTGCAAGTATGTATTAAGTAAAAAAGGTGCAGAACGGCATGCCATTTGTGTTTCTAATACAAGGAAGTATGTGTATATGCATGAACTATCGCGGGAAGGGCGAGCAGGAAGGCGAGGGCTGGGAGGAGGAGCGGTGGGAACGGCATTTAAGGAAGTGCACTTCCCGAAGGGTATATTGAGGAATGGTGAGTTCTCTGAAATACAGCGTGTGAGGTGGAGCGGCAAGGATGAGGTTATATCCAATTCTTTTCCCCCTCTGTTTTAGAGAAATAGCAATAGCAGTGTAGGCTTCACTTTGTTGTATAACCTTCCTTTTTCCCTTAATCTATTTTGGAAATCTTACCCAGGCATTTAGAGCCACTTTTTTTTTTCTTATTAGGGCTCCATAGCAATTAATTGCTTCTAACCTTTTGCTATTACAGATAATGCTATAATAAGTAACCTCTTGCATACGTCATTTTTCATTTGGTAAGAATATATCTGAAGGTTAAATTCCGAGAAGTGGAATTACTGATTTAAAGAGTAAGTGCTTTTATAATTTTGAAAGACACTGCCATATTATCCTCTTCAGAAGCAGTGTCAATATATACTCCTCTCAGCTATGTACGTGAGTACCTCTTTCCCCAGGTGCTTGCCAACTAGGAGTTTTAACAAACTTAAATCTTTGCCAATCTGACAGTTTAAAAAAGTGTCTCAGTGTAGTTTTAACTTGTATTTCTTTTTATTATGAATGAAGGTCAGAATATTTTCATATGTTTAAGAACTATATATTTTTGTCTGCTGAGAACATCTCAACTAGTATAGTGACCCAGATAGAACAAATTATTTAAGCTTTGTAAGTCCAAGTTCCTCATCTGTAAATTGGGAATAAAAGTAGTAAGTAGGATTGTTGGATGATTAAATGAAATTTGTGTACAGTATTCAACACAGGCCTGGCACATAGCAAGCATTCAATAAGTTATTTTGTGATGGCTGACAGAGCAGCAGGTAGGACAGGACAGATTAAATTAAGAAAAGAGCATTCATCTCCATGTCTTCAGGCACACAGAGCCTTGTTCATTTACATTGCCATTCATCAGAAATGCAAAGTCAGAGCTTTCTTTGTCTTAGAAGAGGAAAGAACCTTTTCCTATTGGCTACTGGAACCCAATCATAGGCTATCGGCAGAGCTGGCGAGGGGGTAGCACAGCCTCATCTCTAACATTTAGACTCAGCCAAGAAATTTGGTTTATAAATTTGGTTTAATATGAAATAAAAACAAAAACAGAAGAGCCCAGATGTACATTTCTTTATTCCACCGTGGTTTTAAACTCCCAGCTAGCCAAGGTTGGAGTGAGTCTCTACTTGTAAACTCAGTGGGATGCCAGCCAGCCGTTTTATGAAGGGGAAGAGGACAGAGGCCTCGAGTTGAGAGAAGAAACAACGTAGGAAATCTCGCTTCCCCTAAACAAGATTACACTGTATTTCATAAGCTAGAAAATAGACCTCTTTATTTTTAGCACATCAAACTGGTGTCCACAAAAGGAGAGCCCAGGAGAGATTTGTTTCCTGTAAGAAGCAGTATGTATTTAACAGAGGTCTTCTGAGGTGGGCACCCTGCTTTGTGGTAGCCCTTGCTGTGGTGTACAGGAGCTATTGCTGGGTAGATTCTGAATGTTTATTTACCTGAAGCTACTGAATATTTTCTTTAGACTTGTATAAAGCCCTGGCTCCCCCTTTTTTTTATCAACTCCCCATATTTTTTTACATTGCCTTTTTGCTGCTTTCTCAGGCTCCTTGCTCCCCTTCATCTGTGTCTCTTACTAGCAATATAGTATCAGTCTTGCTTCTCTGAGATGAGGGGATCTTCTGCCCCTCCCCGGGGCCACAGAACTGGCAACAAGGTGGAGATGTGGCACAACTGGCCCAGACCAGATTTGCTGAGTGGTGGTGATGGTTCTTGGGAGGAGGCATTGGAGTCACTCCCCAAACTCCCCCCAATCCTTTTTTGCTTGATAGATTCTGAAGGACCATCCCAGGGCAGATATAGCCTCTGATCCAGGTGTGGAATCATCAGGATGATACGTGGATCATGGCTGGAAAAGGGTGTGTGCAGTGTGAGGCCGAAGGACCTTGCATGTTTGCACAGCTTGAGGGGCTGGTTCAGGGCCATCCTTTGGTAAGCATCCCATAGCAAGGCCAGGACAGATGGCAGACTGGGCCTCACGGCCAGTGGTTGAAGCATTAAAGCACTTGGTGGTGGTTGAGACAAGCAAGGGCATGGCGGTGTGGAGGTGGTGACAGAAGCTCACAGGCAGAGCCGAAGCTGGGGGAGATGAAAAGCAGGTGAGGCTGGCTGGGAGCTGGCTGCAGGGCCTCCTGCCCGGTGTCTTCATGTCGTCCCCCCAACCAGGAGAGCTTTCTCAAGGCCCCGCCTGTGGCCAGGGCCCACTTCCAGGTAACCGCCTGCACTGACTCCTCGCTGCTACTCCTTGGCGGTGCAACGTGGGGGGCCTGCCTCGGCAACATAACCTGGGGGGCAGTGGCAGCGGTAGGAGCCCTCCGTGTTCTCGCAGTGACCTTGGACACAGAGTGCTGCAGGCCCGTTCAAGTCATCACATTCATTCACATCTAAGAGGAGGAGAGGGAAGAGAGAGCTGTAGGGAGCCCACGTGCCTCCGGCCTGCTGCCTCTGCCCCTCTGGCCACTAAGCCCTGACCCCTGCCCTGCAGTGCAATCCTAGGTGTGGTGGCCGGAGGATAAAGCCACTGCCCGAAAGGAAGCAACTCACGGATACAAAGCCGGTGATAGTGAGCCCATACTGTGACCATGCTGTCTTGTCCCTGCCTTTCTTCTATCTGGGAACCTCCATGGAAAGGGCTTTCTAAACACAGCGTAGACCTTTGGAGCTCTCGCCCCTCGGCCTGGAGCCTGGCAGGCCTGCTAGGGGGCAGCAGTGAATCTCCCAGCTAGGCTCCGTCCTGTACCCTCAGTGAGCAGTGGGCCAGTCTGACTTTTCCACATGGAGCCAGCAGGGCCATCCTGCTCCCTGGGCATTGCCACTCTGATTCCAAACCTACCCACACAGGCCATGTTGGCCGTGTCCAGCTGGAAGCCCTCGAAGCAGTCACAGGTGTAGCCCTCCTGCACGCGCACGCAGCGGCCATTCTCACAGCCGTTCAGGATGCCGCACTCCTCGGCCTGAAGCCCTTCAAAGCCGGCCTGGTGCTCTGGTAGGAGGGAGTCAGAGAGAGAAGGGGTCTGAGGCCTTGTACTCCACCCTGGGGCCCTCGCCCTCCGCTCAGAGGGTTTCCCCTAATGAACTCCTGGGGTCGGGGTGGGAAGGATCATAACACTCTCACAGAAAGATGCTGAGACGAAAAGCAATACTCTTAAAAATAAGTACGTGTCATTTTAGATGGAGAGGCACGCTTACTTTAAATGAGTGCTCTGGGGAGGTTGGGACTCATTGCTTTCACAACGCCAGGGCTCCTGAGCGCTTGGGTGTCCCTGTACAGTTTTGATTTTGTTGTGGTTGGTGGCAGGGTATTTTGTTAAAATCTTTACATAGTTTTTTTGGGGCGGACACGATTGGTAGCAAAAGGGAATTACCCTCACTCACCACAAAGCAAAACTCCTCCAAGATCTGCCTAACCCTCTTCTTTCTCTAAGCAACCCCCCTCCCCTGGAAACGACCCTGTCCCTAATCTCAGTGCAGTTTTGATCAGTCTGATGCAGTGGCTGTCCCCATGGCAGGTACTGCATCCACTGCACAGATGCCACGTCCGACTTCCTCATTAGAATCCAAGTCCCGAGTGCTGGGGTCATTGCCACTTACAAACTGGGTGACCACAGTGGAACTTTAAAGTGATTAGAAATCCTTGATTCCCATTTCAGGTCACAAGTATGAACCTGTAGAGCAGGGTATCCTGCATACTGTAAGTGGCGTGGTGGGAGTGTGCTTTTGTCCCCCTCTTCAACTCCCACAGGCAGCTTTTGGGGTTGGGATGATGCCCTGTACCTCTCTGTGTCCCCTGTGCTAGTCCATCAGAGGGAGGTGTTAACGTGTGACCCGGGCGTTTGGAGTTCTCCCTTGAGTGACCCGTGAGGAGGCTTGGGGGTCTTTTCCCTTCCCTGTCCTCACCCTGCTGACAGTGATGAGCAGATGGAGGAGATGGAAGTGAAACAGCTTCAGAGCCCACCTCTTCCCCATTTTTGCAGCAACACAGACCTGGATGGCTGGCCACGTAGTGGGGCTGGAGTTCTGAGGGCTGCAGGGGAGGCTCAAGGACCGGTGTGCGGTCCTCTGGGCGGCTGGCCGTGTTGGGGAAGGGCGGCTCAGGGATGGTGTCCTCGGGGCCCAGGTAGTTGTAGAAGGGGACCCCGTCTGGGCCATAGAGGCTGTAGTGCAGGTCCTCGGGCCCAGGGCCATACTCATAGCCGGGCCGGAAGTGGACCCCGGCCTCCCGCTCTGCTTCAATGCGGGCCACGTTGCACAGCTGAGCGTAGACCTCTGTCAGGGAGGAGGGAGAGAGGAAGCTGGGCCTGGCTCCTGGTAGCTGAAGCCTGGAGTGCTCTTTCCCCAGCTCATGCTCACCGCCCCACGGAGAGAGGGAGCGTGCTGGGACTGCCGTCCTCTGTCCCCAAACAACAGGGACAGAAGACAGGGCCTTGACTTGCCCTACTCCATTCTAAACCCACAGACCTGGCTGACTGTGGATTCCAAGGTGAGGACAGCCCCTACCCTGGGGCCCAGCCCAGCTCTGCAGGTGTCCCCCCTTCCCTCCTTCAGGCACAGGCCGCCCTTCTCACCAGAGCTCCTGGGGGGGCACAGAGCACACTGCTGGCTCCAGGCCTCGCCGTCCTGGCAGCAGCACTCAGTGTAGGTGGTGTGGCGCCCGTGCAGGGGATGGCTGCACACGTAATTGGTGACTTTTTTCCAGCAGATGTCCGTGTGGATGTCATGGTCAGGCAGGTCCTCTGGCGGCACAGGGCACGGAGGCATGTGAGCCCCCCAGCCCAGGTCCGCTCCCCCGGCTGCCCCACCGCCCCATGGCCCCCCCACTGACCCGCACTGCTGGTGCTGTTCACGCAGCGCTGCTGGCTGAGGTCCAGGGTGAGGGGCGGGCTGCAGAAGCAGTGGAAAGAGCCTTCCGTGTTCATACACCCGCCGTTCTCACAGGCCATGTCCTGGCACTCATCGTGATCTGGGAGGCAGGGAGATGGGAGGAAGGTCGAGGGCAGTGCCAACGCGGCCTGCCCACAGGCCACCTTCAGGGAAGGGGGTTTTCTTGTAACTGTGTCCCCTCCTCACCCCCTTCCCAGGGATGCCTTTCCGGTAGGTTCCCTCACCTCAGACCTGCCCGCTGTAGTGGGTGTCTTCCCTGGGAAGGGGAACTCCCAGCAAGAATTGGGCTGGCTGGCAGGGGTGGGTGAGCACTCAGCTCTGGGCCCCAGGGTGGGGAGGGGTGCTAGGTGTCTCACCCTCACACTTCCTGCGGGCAGCGTCGTAGTGGTAGCCAGGATCGCACAGGCAGATGTAGCCAGGCACCGTGTTGAGGCACCGGCCGTTCTGGCAGAGACCAGGCCCAAACATCACACACTCGTCGGCATCTGTGGGAGGGCAGAGCTGAGGCGAGGGGAAGGCGAGAAGCAGGATGGGGCAGTTCTTAGGACTAGGGGTTCCAAAGCCAGACTGGCTGGGGTCGAATCCCGGCCTTGCCACTTGCTAGGTGGGTGACTTCGGGCAAATTGCTTAAGTTCTCCTTGCCTCAGTTTCCTACCTAGAAAATACGGATACCACTACGTAACCTCTTAGAGTTATGATGAGGATTAAAAGGTTAGTACATGTAAGGGGCTTAACACGGTGCTTGGCACGTAGCAAGCATTCAAGGGGAACTACTTCCATTTCTGTTATTTCCTTTTCCGGTTTCAGGTGTGAGCCCATTCCTGAACCACCCTTCCTGAGTGTGAGTTCCCCAAAGTTTTGGGCTTCGTAAGTGGGGCCAGGGAGACCAGCAGCTGCCTCTGGCCTGTGTCCCTATGCCCTGTGACTGGGTTAGTCAAGGCATCATAGTTTGTTCCTTGGAGGGTTCAGCCTCGAGTGAGCAGAGAAACCAAAATGGGGTTGTATAGACACTTCAGGAGGAGCTCAGGTCAGAACTTCCAGCTAAAAATCTGCAGCCCTGGGACAGGAACGTTGGTTGGAAGCACCCTGAGAGGCAGGGACTGCATGCAGAGTTTCCCTGGGGGCCTCCTGGAGGACGAGGCCGGGCCTAGTCAGGTGAGTGGCGTTCGGGAAGGAGGGTCTGTAGGGAGGTTACCTGTGTATGTGGTCTGTCCAAACATCCAGGCTCCTTCCACAGGGATGTAGCCTTTCCCACTAGGGCAGATCTCGCTGAATTCGACTGTGCAGGGAGGCATCCAAGCTCAGAGGGAGAAGGGTTCTGCCACCCCCCTTCCTCTCCCCCCTTCTTTCAGTGTCACCCTGCAGAGCTGACCCTGAGAGGATTTGGGACCCTTGGGGGCCTTACCTGAGTCCTCGGCTGGGCACAGCTCACAGGCATCTCCCCAGCCGGTGCCCTGGGTGCAGCAGCACTCGGCCTGCGTGGTGTTCCGGCCCAGAAGACTGGAGCAGGGCGGCTGGCCCTTTTGCCCAGAGTAGCATCCCATGCGGATGGGGCCTGGGGGGTGTTCCCCTGCCGGGGCCTCAGGGATCCTGTGACCTATTTGCGATAGAAGCCCCTTATTATTGTCTGTTCATGGCCCCCTGGGGCACCCTAGCCTTTGAATTTATTTTAAAATTTAACCATTTATATAGCGCTTTACAGTGTGCGAAATGCTTCCATCGTCTCGCCTGATGCTCTTCACACCCGTACGGAGAGCTCACCCGAGGCCATCTGTCCTAGAAGAGGCAACCGAGGCTTCGAGAAGCTAGGTGACTTGCCAAAGCCACCTAGTGGCTTAGCAGAGAGTTGACCCCCGTTCCTCTGGTGCCAAACCCCCGCTCCTTCCAGCGTACCATCCTGCCTCCCTCCACTGCAGTGGGGCGCCCCCAGTCCCTGGCATACCGTATGGGCAGCCCTCTCTGCCCATTCCTCTGCTTCACACTGTACCCCTGACCCTCCCACCCTTCCTTGTCCTAAGTCCTGCTTGCTTTTCCCCAAGTCAGAGAAGTCCAGCTGAGTCCCATCCCGCCAGGGCTGAGAGGCTGAGCCCAGCAGCGTCCCTCGGTGGAGTGGGACGGGGAGCGTCGAACTTAGCTTCAGAGTCTCCCTCAGCCAACAGCTCCCCGGGGTTGGATCGAGGGTCCCTCCAAGGCTCAGTCTGAGATCCCTGAGGCCCCCCTAAATTGGCATTATAGCTTCTTGAGCCTCCTGTAGGGTCGTCACAACCCTGCAGCCTCCTGGAAGTTCCCTGGCCTGGAGCAGACTCGGCACCGCACTCTCAGACCCCTCACCGCTCGGCACTCCATCCCTGAGCTGCAGCCCGGCCGGCCCACATCCCTAAGAGCTGGAGCAGTGGAAGTGCTTTGTAAGCCATGGAGTGGTGGTGCACAACGACGGGGTGGGGTCCGGGGCTCACCTCCAGCCACCCGCGGTCGGCAGCGCCCCTCCTGAGCGTCATACTCCTCCAGGTCGCTGGCGCAGAGGCACAGGAAGGAGCCCTCCACGTTCTCGCAGAGTGCCGCCCCGCATACCGCCAGCATGAGCTCGCACTCATTCACGTCTGCCAGGCAGGAGGACAGACTCGTGGGCAGAGGAGAGGCAGCCCAGGCACCCCTGCCCCTGCCTCAAGCCCAGCAGGCAGATCCTTGTCTCATCCCCCCCAAAGAAACAGGCTAGGCCTTGGGGCAAGAGTGGAAGTGGGTATGAGTTAGCAGGAAGGAGGAACAGATGAGCAGAGGGCATGGGAAGGAAGAGGAAGAAGGAGAAGGGTGGCAGAAAAGAGTCCGTAAGTGGACAAAGAGGAAGGGTTCCTCCCTCCGCACGGTCCCCACATGTGCCCCTTGAGACCTTAGGGTCTCTGGGGAAGGGTGGTGACTTCACTGGCGTGCTTGCTTCCCCTGCTGGTTGAAGGTGGCCTCGCTTCCTTGACCAACCTGGCCAAGGTGCCCCTGTAGGGTGGGGCTGAAATCTCCCTCCCTTGCCACTCTGTGAGGACCCCTTATGGAGCCTTGTTAGACCCTGAACATTTCAGGAGGAGGGCCCTAGGGCCCCTCTCTGCAGGGCAGCCAAGATCTGCGGAGATGGGATCAAGGGCCCAAGGGCCTTCCCTTCCCTGGCTCAGGCTTCTCACCAATGCAGTCCCAGCCGGAGGGCGAGGTCTCGAAGCCCTGGTCACAGAGGCAGCGGAAGGAGCCTTCGGTGTTGTCGCAGAAACCGTGGCTCCCACACATGGTGTCGTTGGCACACTCGTCTATGTCTGTGGGACAGGGGAGGCTACAGTGTAGGGTGTGCTCTCTATTCTCTGGGAATTCTTATTTATTTGGTCTACTAACACCAAGATTTCTGAAAGCTAACTTCTGAATACAGGAAAGGAAAACTCTAACACTGACATTCCTCTTCAATTTTTGTGTAAGCACTGCTGTATGGAAAATACACAAACTTCAAACAGCAGCAAAAAATAGTTTCTAGCTGGATACATGAAAAATAGGTGTCCTCAGGCTTCTCACCCTGGACACCCGCTCCCGACTCACCAGCACAGTCTCCAGTCGGGGCCACATGGAAGCCGGGCTGGCAGCCCGGGACACAGCGGTAGGAGCCGGGGCTGTTCTCACACCTCCAGGCCCCACACGCCGAGCCTCCGAAGTCCTCACACTCATCAGTGTCTGTCCCCAGAGTCATGAGAGGGGACAGAAGCGGCCGGGTCACTACTCTGGCCCCACCTCTCTGGCATTAAAAGGTCATGCCCCACAATCTCTGGGGTCTTTGATCTGTTCCAAATTGGTGTGCTCGTGTCAACCCCCAAGCATCAAGTTCAGGATCATTTCCCCTGACCCGCAGGGCTGAGCGTCTAGGAGGTGAGAGCTCTGCTATTTAGGAGAGCACCGAGCTCTCAGCCTCTGTGACACTCCTGTCCCCCACACCCTGCTCTCTACAGCAGAGCACTTTCGACTTCTCTTTATAGAAAACCTTCCCCAAAGTGTATTATGGAGAATCGTCTTCATATCTGTCTCCCTTGGTCAATTTCAAGATTGTCCATAACTGTCTATTTGTTCCAGCAAAAGACATTAAACCCAGGTGGTGTTTAATAAATATCTATTGCATCAGTTTGGCTTTAAAAACTAGATTATGTGCTCTGCTAGCACAAGGAGTCCCTGAGTCAGCAGAGGCTCAATAAATGCATTGGATGATTAATCTGTGGAAAGTTCTCTGCTTCCTGGAAGCTGGGGGTCCAGGTCCCAGGGAGCTGAGGAGGAGGCAGAGTGGAGGAGACAGATGTGGGGAGGGGCCCCGTTCGCTCCCCCCAGAGCCCTTACCCACACACTCCCCACTCTCTGCGGAGGTCTGGAAGCCAGTCTTGCACAGACAGTTGAAGGAGCCCTCAGTGTTGACACATTGCCCCCCGAGACACCGGTCAGTGACTGCACACTCGTCCACATCTAGAATAGAGACATCTGTCAGCAGGACCAGCCATGGGTCCCCAGGGCCCTGTGCAGCTTCCTCTGGGCCCTGAGGAGCCCATAGGAGGGCCAGGGAGTGGCTCGAAGTAGGAAAGTGCTGGAAGGTCCCAGGGAGAGTCCAGAGCTGGAAGCCAGAGGCCCGACTGGGGGGTGGAGCCCTGGAACTGGGGCTGTGTCAAGGGGAGAGAGGGTGAGGGCACCTGCCATAGACACCATGGAGAGGCCCTGGAGGAAGACTGAGACCCTCCTGACACCTGCCTCCCGTCTCATCACTAGCCTCCTATCTTCCCATCCTGGGTGGGACCGTGAGCATTTTATTTCAGTACTCTAGATAGCCTCTAGCGCCCCCTGCTGCTGGCTCCTCACCCTGGCAGCTGGCGCCCCCCTCTGCACTGGCAAAGCCGGGGGCGCAGAGACAGAAAAAGGACCCGTGGCTGTTGAGGCACTCGCCGCGCGGTGCGCAGTACTCCTCTCCCACGCACTCGTCCACGTCTGTAGGGAGAAGATGGGCTGTGCTGTCTCCCGGGGACGCTCCCGCCTCCCCGCGCACTCTGCCCCCGTCCCCGGTGGGGAGACCTGAGCCACTCACCCTCACACACAGTGCCATTGGCCAGCTGGAAGCCCGGGGGGCAGAGGCACTGGTAGGAGCCAGCCGTGTTCTTGCACTCGCCTCCCAGGCAGCTCCTCTGGGGGTCTTCACACTCATCCACATCTGCAGGGTCACACAGGGAGGAGGGCAGCCGATGGCAGCACCTCCCAAGGGCAGGAGCCAACGGGGAGGTCTCCAGAGCACCTGGCACCTGCCTGAGGAGACTGGACCCATAGGGGCATCGTTCCCTTGTAAAGCAGCACAGCTGGGAGAAGCTGGCGAGGGAGCCTTTGGGGAGCGGGATAACTGCAGCTCCCTCCTTCTGTCCCAGCTCCCCCACCTTGGGGACAGTTGGCCTATCCCGGCAACCCTGGCCTAGGGTGGCCGAACCCCACTGCCCTCATCATGGCTGAGATGGCTGAGATTTCGCTGAGAAACAATTGGGAAGGCAAATGAGAAATAAGCCGAGGAAGCAGATACAGAGAACCTGAGAAGGTAACAGAAACTAGATTATTATTACTATTTTTTTGGGGGGGGGGGGAAACGCGGGCCTCTCACTGTTGTGGCCTCTCCCGTTGTGGAGCACAGGCTCTGGATGCGCAGGCTCAGCGGCCATGGCTCACGGGCCCAGCCGCTCCGCGGCATGCGGGATCTTCCCGGACCGGGGGACGAACCCGTGTCCCCTGCATCAGCAGGCGGACTCTCAACCACTGCGCCACCAGGGAAGCCCGAAACTAGATTATTTAAATTGGCTACAGATTGCCTGGTACAGGCCAAGGTT
Organism: Grampus griseus; assembly: GCF_964374135.1. NCBI lineage: Eukaryota > Metazoa > Chordata > Mammalia > Artiodactyla > Delphinidae > Grampus > Grampus griseus. The sequence continues at coordinate 28,065,816 of NC_139018.1, read as the reverse complement.
TTTCAGAATATGGTCCCAGCACCCACCCTTACAAGGAACCCTTGAGGACCTTCTTAGATGACAGATCTCAAGGGCCCCCGACAGAGGTGGATTTAGTAGGTCTGGGACAAGGCCCCGGGAAGCTGCCTGTTGAACAAACTCTCCCAGCGATTCTGACACGCGCTGAAGCTTGTGATCCAGTGGCTCAGTGGTCCCCTAGACCCAGTTCTGCAGTCGCCTTTCCAACTGCTGTTGGGGGAGGGGCAAGAATAGGTGTCCCCAGCTGGCCCACCATCTGAGGTGAGCGCCCTTCTCTAAGGGTGATGGGTTAGTCTGCACTCTTCTCCCTCACGGCGGGGGGGCCTCTCACGTCACAGGTGTGGCCCAGGGTGCTGGGCCGGTAGCCCCGCTCGCAGTCGCTGCAGGAGAAGGAGCCGGCAGTGTTGGTGCAGACTCCCGTGGGGCAGACTCCCAGAAGGGCACACTCGTCTAGTTCTGGGGCAGACAGCCAGCCAGTCCCCGGGGGCCTAGGAGGCCTCCCTCCACCTGGTGAGGCAGGAAGCACCCCACGCCTCTGGCTCCCTCTCTGAGCTCATAGGACTTTCTGGGGGTCCCTGGGGAAGGGGAGGCCCTGGCTGTGAGCCTTCTGTAGGGCAACCCCAGTACCCTCTCCCCGGGATGCTCCTGGGGCAGCTCTACCGTCAGCTTCCCTCTTGCCTCCGTGACTCCCTTTTCCTCCTGTCCTCATGGAGGAGGAAATAGAAGCTGTCCCTGGGGCCAAGTCCATTCACAGGGTCCTCTAGCCTAGCCTGGAGACCCTCGGCATCAGCCCCAAGCTGGGGGACAAGTGGAGTGCTCTTTGAGAGGTAAGAGGGCCTGTGTTCTCGGTCCCTCTCTGCCATCCCCCCTCCCCCGGGTTACCTTCGCAGGCGGTGCCGTCCTCATTCACCCAGTACCCACTCTCGCAGGCCGAGCAGGTGAAGGAGCCCTCCGTGTTGAGGCAGAGGCCCGCAGGGCACGAGGCCCGGCTGGCACACTCGTCAACATCTGAAACAGGCCATTGAGCTCTGTGTGGGGCTCTGCAGGACAGACACGCCAGGCTAGCCAGAGACCAGGGGGGCGGGAATGGGGCAGGGTGGGGGAAAGGACGGGTCTCGCAGCCACACGTTGGGTCAGCGTGCTCAGGGATGGGGGCCAGAGGGAGGGAGCTGCAGGCTGACTCGCTGCGGACAAAGCGTGCTTCAGATCTTCTTCGTACCTTGGCAGCCCTTCTCGTCTGAGGTGACCTCATAGCCCGGCTCACAAGAGCATCTAAAGGAGCCCTCCAGGTTGATGCACGTTCCACGGGTGCAGACCCCGGGGGTCAGACACTCATTCACATCTGCGGGAGAGAAGTCCAGGATGGCGGGCTGGCCTCATCTCCCTCACGCGGCCTCCATCATCAGGCTGAGAGCATCTCAATTATGAGGCCAGGGAATCAGCATTCAGAGGGGCCATAGGCACCCTGGGAAGGGCATGAGGTCCTTCCTGTTCCTGGGCCCACCTACTTAGACAGGGTACCCTTCTCCCCTGAGCTCACTTCCCCCCACCGAGCTCACTTCAGCTCTATCTAGTGACACAGAGCATCCTGCAAATTCCTAGAAAAGGGGGCCGGGTCCCGCAGCCCTGGGACTGGTTTGGCCCATCTGAGGACACCTGCAGGCAAGTGTCTAAGACCCTTGACTCACCTTATAGTGAGTCTGAACCTCTCTGGTCTCCTACCCGCCAAGCAGACTGGCATTATCTCATGTTCCCAGCCCACCCACCAGGTTCAATAGGCGAGTGGGCAGCGTAGAGAGAGGGCAAGTTATGCCTGGGTGGCTGAGTGGCGGTCTCAAGGGCCTGGGAAACGTCTGCCCTCTCCAGAGCCTCAAAGCGTCTATTCACAACTCAGTCCCTCCTGGCATTCTGAACCCTGGGTCCTTCTTCCTGTAGGGGCTGAGGGGAAAGAGCATTCCTCCTACAGATGACATGCAGCACCCCTCCCCCTGGAGGGAGAAGAGCACCCGCTGTTCAGTTAGGTGTTGCTGTTAGACACTGAGACATTGAGATGCAGAAGAGCAGAAGACCACTCCTCCCTGGGAAACACACCACTGGTGTCAGCCTCTTCCAAAGACGCTTGGTACCTCACTCTGCCTAGCAGGATCCAGCCACAGAAGCCGCTGGGACCTTGGGCTGTAGCCCAAGGATGGATGTGGCCAAGGAGCTGACAGGCACCCCCCACCCCCGGCTGATTCAGAGGGCAGAGCACCCGTAACTGAAGCACACCCATCTCAGCCCCAGCGTCATCTGGGAACCCAGCCAGGTCATGGAGGACAATAGCCTCCAAGCCACTTCCCTCTGCCCACCCCTTCCCCTTCCTGTTGTGGGCTCATCCAGGGGTCCCAAGGCCAAACAGCCCCCTCAGTGCCTTGGCAAGCAGCCCTCACCTACACAGCTCCCACTCTGGCCCCTGTAGCCCTCCTCGCAGGGCAGGCAAGTGTAGGAGCCAGGGGAGTTGACGCATCTCCCGTCAGGGCAGGTGCCGGGGTGATGGCATTCGTCGATATCTGCAAAATAACAACCCCGCCCGCCTTGGTCATGTCTGCGAACCACGGCACATGGGTGGGCTGTGAAGAAGCAAATCCTTGACCCTGCCCTTGGCTGGGGAGAAAGAGGGATGTCAGTTTCTGTACTGATGGAAACTAGGAAAAAGTGAGTGCTGTCCTGTGTTCCCAACCCCACCTCCCATCCACTGTCCTGGACAAAAGAGAGATGGAAGACCTTTAGGAAGGGAGACTCCCTGGTGAAGGAGGCTGCCCTTCCACTAGCTAGGGGAGGGTGAGAGAGCTTGAATTCATGAGCTGGACTCTTGGGAAGGGCCTTCGTATCTCCCTTGTTCCTTTACAAGGGGTGACAATGACGTGTTTGGACGTGCTTGGCAGATCCCAGAGGCCCCAGAATAGATCCCAGCTGGGCAATGAGGGCCAAATGGGCTTCCCTGCACCAGGAAATGAGGACTGAGCGTGATCCCCCAATCTTAGATGTGGCCAAGACCAGCCCTGAGGCTGATGCAGAGTGAAGGGTGGAGGCTGGCAAGGCTTCTCAGCTGGAGAGGAGACTTTTCTTCTAGCTGAGAACCACATAGAGCTCCAGCACCCACTCTGGTGAGATCCAGGAAAGTCAGCCAGAAAGGATGAGTCTGAGCACCAACCGGACAAGTAGGGGAAGGGGTGATCCATGGAGAGAGAGCAGCCAGTCCTGGGAGAGTGACAGGGAGCGGGAGGGTGAGCTCTCTCCCAGGAACTGCATGCAGGGCTCTTCCCAGCATGAAGCTTGCATACTGGGGAGTCCACCATCCAAGGCACCCAGGCGACCTGGGCTGAGTTAGGGAGGTTGTGACGCAGGGATTGAACTCTGGGTCAGGACTGCAGGAGGACATTCTGCTCCTCTGGCCCAGTGTCGAGGCTCCCAGTCTCTATTCATGACAGACAGAACTATTCATGACAGACAGATTGACCGAGTGCCAGATTTACCCTCCCTATGTGGATAACTGTCATTCTCCTGCAGGGAGGCCACCAGTTCATGTAGATTCAGAGACCCTATTGCCCAGGAGGAAGACCTACTCAGCACCCGTGGAGGAAAGAAAGGCGGGAAGCAGGGCCAAGGGTCAGAACACAGGCTTTCTGCAAAGGGACCCAAGCCAGCAGCTGTCATAATAGAACAGGACATGGGCCCGGAAGTGGAGGGTGAATACGAATCTCCTCTGAGGTTGTTTGGTCTACAGAAGACCGGGTACATCAAAGCCCTCTGTCCCAGGGAACCAGTACCTCTCAAGGTCAAAACTTCGCCCTGAGGGTCCACATGAGGAAGACATACACAGGGCGGGTGGTTTTTCAGGTGGTGTGTGTAAGGAGATACCCAGAACTCCCGGGCAATCTTGGGGACACTGAGATAAGGCTCACCTCTGGAAAGAGGGCAGCCAAGAGCCCCTAGCTGGGCTGTGGTGACACCAGGCTAAACTATTCTAAGGGCTTCTGTAAAGACAGAGATGGAGAGAATGAGGCAGAGGTGGAGGAAATGAAGGTCCTAGGGCCACCAACTTTGGCCAGCACCATGGCCCGCTGGCCTTGGCTGGGTACCAAAGGAAAATGGGCAAAGCCATTGGGAATTATCCACAATTCCTGCTTCAGGGATGTGAGACTCCGGGATGAAGAGAAAGAATGAGGCAAGGATCCTCCTCTAAGACCACACTGAGGAAAAACGGAGTCTTTGGACCTCTGCTGCAGGGATCAGGCAGGACAGGAAGGAGATTAGATTTACCAGGAGCAAAGGGCCCTGAGGTCTGCCCTGCCCCGAATGTTCTGGGCACATCTGTGGAGGTGGTGCCCGAACTGTTTCACACTGGGCGTTAGGAGACTTGCAGGACGAATGCTGTTCACTGAGAATTCCAGCTCTCCACTTCTGGGCCACGGTGGGCTGTGCCTCCTCATCCCTTGTGGTTGGATGGGGCCAGGGGACTAGTGCTGGCCAGTAGCTATGACGTGTGTAATTCATGGGCCCAAACATTTATTTGTGTGCAACCCCGCAGGGTGCTCTTTCTTTCTTCCATGAACACTGGCCACATTCAAGATGCCGGCCATTCCTTTAGCCAGGTTCTAGGGTGAGGAAACGTGGGGCAGGATGTTTCCTCATGATGGACATGTGGCCTTGGTCAGATATCAAGTTTGCGGTGTCCTAAATCACTAAGGTTGAGGTTGGTTGTTCATGTAGTGTAACCTGGCCTGTCCTGGCACACCCACCACTGGCACACCTGGCACACCTTCCTCAGACCAGAGCCCCAGCCAGCGATGATCATGTACGAGAAGTCTGTCAGCAGGTGAGAGAGGGAGGGCAGAGGGTCAGAGCAGCCCACAGTCTCCACCTGAGCCAGGGCAGGCCTCTTCTAAGTGGGGGTGGATATAACAGAGCCACTAGCCTAGCCGATTACAGGAGCCAGATAACGATTCTGGATGAAGTGGGTTCCATGTGAAAGGCACAGGCTCTGACGTCACCAGATATCTTGAGGCCGTTCCACCAGCCTCTTGGTGCCTGGAGCCAGATTTTCCTGCCTAGTCTAGGGTTTGAATTTTAATCTAAGCTTATGATATGCTTTGGTAGCTTTTACCCTGGTCCTCGGGGGGCAGGAGCTGTCTGTCTTTTTATTGCTATATTCCTAGCCCATGGCTGGGACCCAGCTGGCGCTCAACAAGTGTTTGCTGACCGAAGAATGAGACCATGTGACTAACTAAACCTTCCCATCCTCTTGGTATGAGGCTGCTGAAGAGATCCCAGAAGACCCAAGGAAACAGTCACCCCAGGGACCAGCTTGCCAGCCTGCTGTCTGTACACTGGGAGGATCCTGGAGCTTCTCTGACCAGCACTGCAGCCTCTGCGTGAGGAAATGTGAGGGTGCTGCCTCTGTTCCTCGTGAGAGCACAGGGTGGGGAGGGTGCTCACTCAGGCGCCAGACGCTCAGGTGACCTTGGACGTGGGTGGGGACAGCAGAGCCCTGGCAGTCTGCAGGGGAATCTGACCCCTTTCCATGGGAACCCAGAGTCCTGGTACGATGGAAATGCCATCGAGACTTTGGATGGGCTGCTGTCCAGACCACTCGGGCCTTTCACCAGATACTTGAAGTTTAAGTGGAGAGAGTGATTTCTTAGTTGGAAGAAGAAGAAAGAAGGAGAGGAAATTCACTGGGCTCTCGGGGTGATGGGCCGGGTCTGTGGTTATGGATGGAAACCTGGGGAAGTGTGCAGGCTACATCCGTTTTTCTCTCAGCAGACTCAGTGTCTGCCCTGGGCCAGGAACTCAGCCTGACCTCCCAGCCGAGGTGTGTGTCTGGAACCTGGCGTTGAGGGGAGATTAGACGTGCGAGAGAACGGGTCCTCAGACAGTAGTGCCGCCCCCTACTCGCTGTAGGGTTGCACGTGCGCTTTGTATGTGGCAGGTTATTCAGTACTCACAAGAGCCCCTAAGATGGGCATTATGGTTTCTATTTTCAGACATTGAGACAAGAGCCAAACCCAGGCCTGTCTCCGCCAGAGCCTGTGCTCTTGCACGGACTGGTTAGTATAAATTTGATATTTTTAATGTCCTGGTATTTTTCTTAGTTCATTTCCTTTAGTTTTGCTTTACTTTTTAACAAAGTCTAATGCCAAATTAATAATGTTCAATGCTTAAATGAGGCAGTCTATCAGATCCCTAGCACAGCACCTGGCACGTAGCAGGCACACATCAAATGCTAACTCCCTTCACTCTCCCTTCTCCCGGAACATGCCAGGATGTCTGTCCCCAGTAAGTTAGTGAGGATAAGGGAAGTGGGTTCAGGTTTGGATCATAAGTGGGCCTGAGTTTAAACGGGGAGGCATTGAGAGGGGAAAGTAACGCGCCAGGGATGCAGACAGAGTATTGTCTGTCCTACATCCCTAGTGACCTCTCCCCTTTGCCAAGACCTGCCAGGGCTCTGGACTCTGCTTCTGTGGTAGTGGCATTGGGAAGGGGGTGGGCTCCCTTCACCAGACACAGAAGCTCATCTCTCGCCTCTAGGACCCTCTGAATCCTGGCCCGGGGAAACCTGGAGGCAGGGAGGCGTCTGGGCCTAACCTTGGATCCAGGGCAGGACTTCCTTCCAGAGAGAGCCTGGATTCCCCCTCACCCCTTCCTGTCTCAGCCAGTCTTGGGAGCACATGACCCAGGCCTCTTGCAAGCAACTGAGAGCCCCAGCCTGGCAGGGGGTTGGAAGTGGCAGGGCTGCCAGGAGCTGACATGATGGTGGCAGGTTCAAGCCAATCTGTGAGGACATCAGTTGGCAATGACACAGCCACCTTATGGCAGGGCCTGGGAAAGGGGGCCAGGATGAGGGCTCATTTGTTCATTTATTCCACTAGCATTTGTTGGGGTGTCCAACACATGGACATTTGTCAGGTGTCCATGCATGGTCATCTAAGGATATGGTCCAGCTCTGAGGAGCTCACAGCCTTAAAGCTTTAGCAGGTAGGCCAAGCCCAAGGCCCCAGGCACCTCCCAGATAGATCAACCTTCCCTCTGCCGCATGACTCAAGGTGAGGGGCAGAGGTGCACGGAGGGGTGCTCCCGGGATCTCATGTACATAAAGTTACTGTGCTCCATGCTGCCGGGACAGACAGGATGTCAAAATCCCACTGAGGGGACAGAAGGGCTCCAGAATCCACAGATCGGTCTCTCTGTGTGAAGGAGGGGGCTCGGCATCAAGGGGCCCAGTCGGGGATAAGCTGGAAGGGGAGCTGGTGGTGGGCAGTGCCCGGGGAGGGGCTAGGAGAGGGAAGAGCGGCACCCCATTCCTTACCTTGGCAATGGCCCTTCCTGACCATCGCGTAGCCCTGGTCACACTCGCAGTGGTAGGAACCCTCCGTGTTGGTGCACCGCCCCCCGCTGCACACCTCGGGCTGTCCACACTCGTCTATGTCTGTGAACACACAGAAAAGTCCTGAGTTGGGGCCAGCCCTGCAGGGGGTCCTGGGACATCTGTTCAGAGGCCAAGGCCAAGGACAGCCATGCTGAGGCCCAGGCAGGGAAGGCATCCTTGCTGCAGCGATGAATGGCAGGGTGTGAGACTGACCTAGCTCAGGCCCCTGCAAACTCCTGAGTTCCTTTCTCCTGGAGGAGACGGCTACTTTGGGGGCCCATGGGGACTCTCACAGCTGTCTCCTTACCCCAGTGCAAGGGCTGGTCTTTAGGTCAGGTGGCTGTGCCTATGGCAGTATCTGAGGAAGCCAACGAAGTCCCCCTCTTGACCCCAATAAACCCCCCAGAAGTCTGCTCCTAGAGTTCCTAGGGGCCTTCCTAAAGGTTAGGGATTGGAATTCCCTGGCGGTCCAGTGGTTAGGACCAGGATGGTGCTTTCACTGCCAGGGGCCCTGGTTCGATCCCTGGTCAGGGGAACTAAGATCCCACAAGCCACGTGGTATGCCCCCCCACCCCCCAAAAAAATAAGTTTAGGGATTAAGTAGCCAGTGAGAGACAGCATCTTAGGCAGCTGTGGATCTGTCCCTTTGGTTTCTGCCATTGTCCCAAAGCATAATGGTGCCCTGTGATGGCTTGAAAGCCCAAGCCTGGTCATGCCCCTCCCCTGCTGGGTTCCCTGCTGCTCAGCCTGCCTCACAAGGCCTCACCCCAGCCTTGCTGTTTGTGCTGATCCCCACTGGTCCAGCCTCCAAGCCTTTGTTCACACAAATGCCTCTGCTTGGTTTGATGGCCTGCAGAGCCCTACTCCCATTCCAAGGATGGGTTCAGGGCTTCCCTGGTGGTGCAATGGTTAAGAATCCGTCTGCCAGTGCAGTGGACACGTGTTCAACCCCTGTTCCGGGAAGATCCCACATGCCGTGGAGCAACTAAGCCCGTGTGCCACAACTACTGAGCCGGCATGCCACAACTACTGAAACCTGCGTGCCTAGAGCCCGTGCTCAGCAACAAGAGAACCCACTGCAATGAGAAGCTCGTGCACCGAAACGAAGACCCAAAACAGCCAAAAATAAATAGAATAAACATAAATTTAAAAAAAAAAGGTGGGTTCAATTTGTCAACTCCAGGTCACTCTGGCCACTCCCCATTCCCTGCCCCCCACAGTCAAATTAATGGAGGACTCACCCTTGCCCCAACCCATAGCAATGGTTCAAACACTTCACAGAGGCTTTGTGCAGATGAAATGAGATAATCCAGGTAAAGGGCTTAGCACAGTGCCTGCCTGACACAAGGTGAGCACTGAAGAAATGTTAGCTATTATTATTTTTATTCTAGCATTAAACCTACCCTATAAAATCCAAGCTCCTCAGTCTGGCATGTGAGACCTTTTGTGACCTAGCCCCGCCTGGTTCTCTCACCTGGGTTGCTGCTTCCCACATGCCTCCTTCTTTTTCTTTTATGGTCAAAATTTTAATGTCAAAAACTTATAAATGTTTGGTATTAGTCCACATACAATTCAGTTTTTGGTGTAGAGTTCTTTGGCCTCACGAAAAAACACTTGGTTTACTTCACTAATAGGAATATCTCTTAATGCTGAGATGGCCTCTTCTTGGTAATTCTTCTGCTGTCGATTTCTGGCATATTTATCTGTGATTGCGTGAATGGAGTTGAGTGGAGAGGTACTCATCGTGTTCATCCCAAATAAGAGCACATATAGTAGTCACATGATTACTATAGTAATGAGGAGGTACACAGGCAATACAACTGCTCGATATTTTTGAGGCCAACAGGATAAGCCTGAGGAGTTTAGCCTAAGGAGCTTCTGCACATGCTGTTCCCTCGCCTGGAGTGGCTTCCCACCCACCAGCTTGGCTGTTTCCTTCTCATCTCTCAGTGAGGCTGCCCTCGCCCCTCCAACCCATATGGCCCTTCCCAGGGTTCCCTTAGGAATCAACCCTTATATTGAATAGTAACTGCTTTTTTTTCTCCCTGACTGCTGAGAATGTGCCTTATTATCCTAGTGTCCTTAGTACCTAGCCCAGACCCCCCCAAAGCACTTATTGCATGAATGGAATAGTAAGCATTTGTTTACAGACATGAGCAATACTTCATGACACTTTAGTGCACAGTAGAGTCACTGGCAGATGGTATAAAATGTACACTCCCAGGCCCATGTCCAGAGATTCTGATGCAGCAGTACTGGGCGGGCCCAGGAACCTGCATTTTAATAACTCTCCAGGCAATTCTGAAATAACTGGTCCTCCCTTTGGGAAGCTAAAGAGAACCTGATAAAGGACCCACAAACTGGTAGGGCCAGGATGACTGCCTGATAGATAAGCCTGGGAAAGCTGACTTGTTCTATGGAGAAAAATGGAAATGGAAAAGACCCGATCTTAACACCCATGCAAGGATGGACTCCAGATGGACTAAAACATGTCGTGAAAGGCAAATCTGTAACTTTAATGAAAGAAGGTGTAGGAGAATATCTTTGTGAATTAAGAGTGGGGAAGGACTTGTTAACTAAAGCTCCCAAAGCATAAAAAATAAGGCAAAAAGGTGAATTTCAATATATCAGAATTAATGATTTCTGTTAAAGAAAGAACATGTGGATAAGGTCAATGGACAGAGGACAAGGTGGAAGAGTTGTCATATCTAAACCCAGGCAAGTATCTGGAATCTATAAGGAACTCCTAAGGAGCCACAAGGAAAAGCAACCAAAGGCCACTGGAAAAGAGAGCAAAAGATAAGAACAAGGGCTTCCCTGGTGGCGCAGTGGATGAGAGTCCGCCTGCCGATGCAGGGGACACGGGTTCGTGCCCCGGTCCGGGAAGATCCCACATGCCGCGGAGCGGCTGGGCCCGTGAGCCATGGCCGCTGAGCCTGCGCGTCCGGAGCCTGTGCTCCGCAACGGGAGAGGCCACAACAGCGAGAGGCCCGCGTACCACAAAAAAAAAAAAAAAAAAAAAAAAAAAAGATAAGAACAAGCAGTTTCTAGATAAGGAAACCCAAAGGCTCATATACGAAAAGATGCTCATAGATACTAGTAAAGTAAACGTTATTTTAAATATTTAATAATCAAATAATTTATCTTAATCAATTATTTATATTTATATTAATTTCAATTCTAGAAATTGTAATGCCTTCTATTAATTATATAAATTAATTAAATAATTTATAAATAAGAATAAAGTAAATATTTAACATAAGGAGGTATTGTTTTACCAGAGCAGCAAAATTTAGAAAGTGGATGTTACCCTGGATGAGGCCTCATCACACCACAGCCAGACCCCACTGGGAGAAGCTCTGACAGCTGACCTTGACCTTCCTGCCTCCTCCCCCAGCTGTCGGGTTGGCAGAGACATCTGGACGCCCAGGCTGGCACGAGGCAGGACCCTTTGTCTGGGCCAGTCCTGGCGACACCCTTCCGTGCAGCAGTCACTGCTTGTCCCAGGCCAGCATCGCGGGCCGGGCCTGCAGGGAGCAGTGCCTCTGGCCCACAACACGTGCCAAGGCTGCGAAGCCCAGAGAAGCCCCTTGCTCCCGGCCTCTGCCGTTGATAACTCCAGACTGTTCTGAGCACTGCTGCCTGAGTCATCTCCCTGAAAGCTGGCTGACCGCATCGCCGCCCTCTGCTTACAAACCTCTATTGGCTGCCACTGTCTGCGGGACAGCGACCAAGCACTTCAGCCTGGCACTCAAGACACTTCGCAAACTGGCGCCGGCTCCTGACACTTCCTCTGCATACCCCGCGCTCCCATCACACTGGATTTATCATTATTCCCAGAGCACGCCAGGCTTGTTCATTGCTCTGCCCTCTGCAGAAATGGTTCCGTTTCCCCGAAATACCCTCTGCTCCCTCCTTCCCTTCACCGTGTGTGTAAGGGAAGGTGTTGGAAGCAAACCATGTTTTGGGGCCAGGGTGACTTTGATTCTGTTTCCAGCTCTGCCACGGCTCTAGGTGTGAGGTCTCTGGGTGGTTCAATTCACCTCTCTGAGCCTCAGTTTGCTGAACTGTAAAATGGGGATAAGGATTTGTGCTGCATGGGGTTGGGATGATGAGCTTCATAAATAAAGGGCTTAGGACGGTGCTGCCATATGAGAAGTGCTCATTAAATGGTAGTTGTTATTATTCTGTCCCCACTCAAACGCCCCTTTGGGAAACCTTCCCACATTCCTCCATACAGAACCAGTGCTTCCTCATCCCACAGTGCCAACGTTCACACCTCACTCATTGCAGTGACCCTAGAGCTCACACAGCGCCCAGGCCAGAACCAGCAACGTGAGCCCCAAGAACAGCAGTGTCATTCTCTAGGTGAAGGATCCCAGCTCGGTTACGGATCTTACAGCACTGCTTCGAAAGCGCTGCACCCTATTCTCTGTAGTTCGTAAAAAAGTATGTGGAGTGTTTCGTATGTGGTGTAAATGCCGCGTATTAAAGGGCCTTTCTTGGAAGCGTCTTTGTCCAGCGGCCCCATGCAGAGCTTCCCAGGGAAGCTTAAAGCCTTCAGGCATTTCCCAGCAAGGGCAAGCCTGCTCCCGAGGCTGCCTGGAATCCCAGTTGGTGTCCTCACGGGTCACCCTCTTTATCCAATAGGAAAGAAGCTCCTTGTCACTCAGGATTTGGGGACCTGGTTTTTCGTCTTCATCTCCAGCCATGTCCCCAGACCCCTCACACTCTTGGCTCCAGTCACAGTTCCTTGGAGCGTTGGTGAATGTTGCTGCCTTTCAGATTCCTATTCCTCCATCTGGTCTCAGCGACCTCAGCCTCAGCGCAGGGTCTGCTTCCTCCCAGGTCCAGGTTAGAGCCCTGGTCTTGGTTCCTGCGGCCCCCGTATTCCCCACACTCTGCAGCTGTGTCACTGGGTGCTGTGAATGCCTGGATCCTCTTCCACCCCAACACTACCTGTGCGGTCCTGTGCCCCTCCCAGGGGCAAAGGTGGCTCACCTTACCTTGGCATTCCTGTGTGGCCCCCGAGGTGGCCAGCGTGTAGCCAGGGTAGCAGAAGCAGGAGTAGGAGCCCACGTGGTTGACACAGCGCCCCCTTCCCTTGCAGGGGTCCTTCAGACACTCATCGTCATCTGAATGGAGGGAGGTGAGAAGGACAGTCAGGGAGGCCTTCCTTTGGGCACCTGCCAGCCACCTGCCATGCTAAGGACTGGACAGGGAATGGTGCTGTGGGGCTAGGAGGGGATGAGGGAGCAGAGGAGGCTGGGAGTTGAAAAATCTCTAAGGCTGAGGGCCATGAAGTCGGTTCATTGGGCCCATTCAAGAACCAAGGGCCTGGGGCAGTGGCCCCGCACCTCCCCCCTGCCCCGTGTCCCCCTCCCCCAGTGGCCCGGTGATAACTTCCTTTCTCCTTCAAGGCACAGTGGATGTGTCTCCCTTGTATAAGAATACTGGGGGAGTGGATGAGGCCCACACTGGATGATTTATGTGTTATGCCTCCGAACCTCTCCCCCAGGGATGGCCGTGGCTTCAGTCTGCTATGCAGACTGAGGGGTGGGCTGATCTCAGAGCTGAAGGCTCCAAGTACCAGTCAGGGGACCCTGGGGTGGCTTCCCATCCTCCTGAAGTCCTGGGGACTCATCAGATGGTGCTCCCAGAGACCGCTCTCCCTGAGGTTAAGGTTAGCTTTGTCCATAGGGATTGCTCTCCTCAGTCCATCCACCACAGAGCACTGCTCGGGCTTTCGGCTGCCTGGACTCTGAACTGTCCTCCAGCCCTGCCTCCACCCACCCCAGCCACTGAGTGAGCCCAGGCTGCCCACGTGGATACCTGCGCAGTAGGCCTGGCTGGGGTGCAGCCGGTAGCCGGGGCTGCAGATGCATCTGTATCCATCAGGGAGGTTCACACAGGTTCCCGGGCCACAGATGTTGGTGGCTCCAGCAGCGCATCTGTCAATGCCTGTGGGTGATGGAGCAAAGCAGAGGTTATGGTGGGGTGCGGATGGGTGAAAGCAGTGGAGTGGGGTGGGGGCAGGGCACACGGGCCTCAGAGGACCACAGAAGCCTCTCCCCAGCCTTAGCTGGGCCCTCCCACATCCACGTATAGCGTGGCCTGTGTAAGAACCCACGGCCCCTCCTCCCAGGGCCCCGAGCCCTACCAGGATGGAACTTGAGGCACTGCATCCCTCTGACCGAGACCCAGGGGGTTCCAGTAACCTGTGTCCCGCGTCCCAGCAAAGGGGCTCCCCTGCTGAGGCCTCCAGCCTGACCTCACCCTGAATACGGGGACAGCTCTCATCCACAGCGAGTGCTTCCCTTCCCTGGCAACTCCTGACCAGTTTTTCTTAGGCAGACAGACAGATCTGGTGAGGGGGGTCTTGGGACAACTGCCAGGGGAAGAGGGGAGGGGTGGGCGCGGGCTAACTGAGCAGGGCCTTGAGTGCCATGTTGAGACAGGCCTGTAAGCAAGGGGGTCATGGGAGGTGGGGTGTGATCAGAACTGTCTCAGAAAGACCACGCATCTTGCATGTCATCTTGTTCAGAAAGGCAGCAAGATGGCAGATGGACTGGGGTGGGAGGGGAGGCACAGAGGGCCCCTAGAAACCTGTTGAAATGAATTAAACAAGAACTGCCTTGGGTGGTGGTAATGGGTAAAAATGGGAGATGGAAACTGAATTCAGAAACAGTTTGGAGACTCGCCAGGACTCAGGGCTGAGGCTGCATAGAGAGCAAGAGATTATAGGTCTTTTGAACTGTGTCCATAATACCAGCAAAGTACCTGGCGCTTAAAACATGCCGAATGGACAAATGACTGAATGAATGAGCGATGCTCTCACTCCAGGTCTCAGCCGGAAGCCCACACACCCACGCTCCCAGCCCTGCCCCACAGCACTGAGGGAACCCCAGAGACCCAAGGAAATGGGTCAGGATGTGGCCTGTGGTGGTGCACAGCGGGGCTTCACAACGTTTGCTAAATTGGACTGAACTGAACGTGCACACCGGCCTGTTTGTCGGGCTACCCTGCCCCTGGCCTGGCTCCAAGTTTGTGTCAGCCTGGGGGCTCAGGAGGACCTCCAGCCAGGTTCTAAATGTCCTCCCAGAGGGGTGGGGTTGGGGGATGGCAAGGGGGAAGAGGGATCAGGCGAAAGTCTATAGATCGTGGGAGGGATTCTGTCCCCACATAGCTGAATCCCCAGCTGAGCCCCTTAACCCAGCTCATCTTGCCTGCCGAGCGGAGGGGGGCCGAGGACACTCGTTGGAGCAGCGCACTGAGCCCAGAGAAGAGGGGTCCTGGGGGAGGGCAGCAGGGACGCCCTGGTTCAGGCCTAGGAAGGCCAAGCTCCCAGCCCCACCCACACTCTCTGGACTGTTCCACCAACCTGCAGGGTCTCTCCCTCTGCTGGAGGAGATCTGGAAATACCCCTCACCCCAAAGTGACCTCAGTCTATGAGGGTACAAGCAGCAAGGCCCTGATGAGGACGCTCGTGGGAACACACGCACGAGCACACACACGTGAGCACGCACGTGTGCAGGGAACAGCTGCAGCAACACCGGCTTCTCTTGAACCAAGTCCCCAGACAACGAGCCTTTGAGGAGGGTGCATTCCAGAGCAAGGTGGATGTGCCGGGGATCTCCCCACACCACCCCGCAACCACTGCAGCGGCCAGAGCCTGGGGAACGCAGGCTCCAGGGCAGCTAAACAACTGTGAGAAATAGAACCATTTTCCTTCCCTAAAGTCGGCCCTCCCTGTGGGCAGGATACTGCCCACCGCCAGGGTACTCAGCTGACCCAGGGTCAACAGCCTGGAAGAGCCAGGCTCCCGGAGGCCCCATGTGCTCGCCTTCCTTGAGAAGGCCCCGTGGATTCTCCTGGAAGGCACCCCTTCTCTTTCTCCTGCCTGGCTTGACCGTTGCTCCAGACGGGACTCCCCCGGTCACTAGGGGCACCCTGTGCTCTCTGCGGAATGCGGCCGGGGCCGCTGACCCCGGCGGGAGTTCACTGGACACTGTGCATCCGGTGGGAGAGCCCTGGAGTTGGCTCTGGCCACCCACACCTCATGGGGCTGTTGCAGGTACCTGACGGGGCCGGGGTCACCAGCACATCGGTGGGGGCGGTCACTTGCTCTTCTGCCTGGGCCTCCAGGATCCCCTGTCCAGGCAGTGGCGGCGTTGGTCTTTCTGTGGCGTCTCCTGCGGAGGGGAAAGGGGCGGGGGGAGCGAGTGGGCCTCAGCCCCTTGACTGCCCGCTTTCCCACCCCCTGGACAACATCCCCTGCAGAGGTGCAGTGCCCTGTCCTCCTCCCTGCCCTCCAGTCCATCGGGCTCTGAGAACAAGGGGTGGAACCTAGGGCGGGTCATCCCCCCTGCCTCTTAGTCTCCTGAAACTTAACCTGGCCCCAAACAGAGTCAGAGAATCTGAGAGCCCTGACGGGGCTTAGAGCACATCTGGTCTCCTGGCTCCACTCCGCAGGGAAGGAGGTGGAGGCTCGTGGGAATGGCCACTTGTCCAAGGCCGATAGCTTGTTGGGGATGGAGCCGTAGCCCGGGTCTCCTGACTCCTACTTCAGCACTCTCCTTCTGTCTGCAGAGTTCTTTACAGTTTACAGAGCTCTGCCTGGACCACCAGTGTCTCATCTGCCTTAAGAGGCAGGCATTCGTGTCCACATCATAGTAGAGGAAGCTGAAGCCGACTTCTGAACAGTGCCCTGTCTGCAGCCCCAGGGACCGGCAAGCTGGGCTCTGTGGAGCTCTAATCATTTCCTGAGGGAAGACAGGCTGGGGGCAGAGCTCTGGGTACCTGACCCGCCCCTGCTTCAGCCAGACCTTCCTCTTTGGTCTTGTTTATTTGCTGACCAGCACCATGAAGGGCAGAAAGAGTGTCGTGGCTGCGGAGGTATTTGTAAGGCATCGCGGTGCCTTTCACTGACCTATAACACCTTCCGCAGACAGAGCTCCCAGGAAAACTGATCACACGTCTCATCATCTATAACCTCAGCTGATTTGAGCCTTGCACCAGCTCCCGGGTACTATCTCCACTCCTAGATTAAGGTCTCTCCTTCCCTCCCTTTGTTTGCTGGGCACCACTAGGAGGAGGCACTCACCTGGGACCCAGGCAGATAGCTGGGTAACACTGGTTGTGACCTGCACAGAAACGGGAGGAGGTCACTGTTGGCTTCCCTGTCACCCCCATGATGTGCTTCCTTCCTCCACACTCACCCCTGCTTCCAGGCTCCCCGTCCAACTAACTCCCTCTTTCAGTCTTTCATTCATTCCAGGTGTTGATGAGTTCTTACTGCACCCTGGCATTCTGCCAGGCACTTTATGTCTACTGTCTTAATGAATCTTCTCAACTATCCTCTGGTAGAAGGCTGTGATGATCAAAGGAGCCGATGTACGGAATGGGCCAGCTCAGCGTTACAGCAACAAGTATCGTATCAGTGCTATGATCTCCACATCTCAGACAGCAGCAGAAGCTTTAGACGTTAACCAGTCTACCGAGGGTCACAGGGCCAGTGTGGTGAAGCTGGGACCCCAGGCCACACCTGGTGTCTCTCACCATAGCCCAGGGACAGAGGTAGAGGAGCTGTGGGGAGCAGGGGAAAGAAAAATGGGCAGGGGATGGCAGAGGGCCAGGAGCACGGCTGGGGCTGGGAGGACACGGAAGAACTTTGGTCTGGGAGACAATGCATGCTTCTCCAGGGAGAGAAGAAGCTCCCTGGGGAAACAATATTTGCGGAGAGTCAGGGATGCAGGTTGGAGGGGCCAAGGGATAGGGTAGGGATTGGCAGACTGATGAGGGAAGAAGCAGCTTCACTCTTCTGGAATGTTTTTCTAGGAGGACACTCAGTTCGTTACAGGGAAATCCTGGGCTCAGGAGAGGGGGTGGGATCCCCCTTTCTCAATGAAGTGGTTTGAGGCTATTCACAGCTCTGCTTCTACTTCCCCACGAGCCACTCACAGAGGAGACCTGAGACCTTAAGCAAGTCAGGCTCAGAAAGTGCTGAATCCGGAATTAATCTGGAACCAGTTCTAGACCTCATCTGCTGTGATGAAAGCCTGAGTGACAGCCAGGACTAACAGGACACGTTCCTGCTTCCTTTCTGAAGGGGGCCCCAGAGCTTCCCGAATGAGAGTACTTGCACAGCAGCTGCTGGAAAAACAGGAGCTGTTGTTATTACTTCCTTTAGGGTAAAACTGGGTCTTTGGCTCAACTCTCCCACCACGGCTTCTCTGCAAGTAAAATCCTACGTACACCCCATCTTTCTCCCCTCCCTCCCTCACGGGACGCTGCCCTGCGGCCTCAGTGCTACCACGTCCTGCTCTCTGCCACCCTTGCGCGACTTGCTGGTGGGAGGACTCGCTTACCTGGCCAGCCTGAGAGTCACCTGGGAAGGAAAGGTGAGAGCGTGAGCTCAGGGAGGAGGGTCTGGCTGCCTTCTCCCTCCCACCCACGGCCAGGGCTGGTTCAGTCCGTGACCTCCTGACCTCGTCCCCCGCAGGCTCAGTGGTAGAGAGAGCCCAGACCCTTCTTACCTGCCTCTGCCCCTGCCACCCTTCTGGCACTGGCCAGCCCAGATCCCAGAATCCCAGGTCTGGAAGGCCTACAAAGCGGTCAGTTGGTGAGAGGAAACCTCCGGGGCTCCTTTGATGCCCCCGGTGACAGGAGTCCCACCCGCTCCGGGCCAGTCCACCCCATGGGTGGACTGCCACCCCATCCTCGCTGCAACCCTCCTTGCACTGCCACCTCCTCCCTCCCCACCACATCGGGTCACTCCGCCCCTGCCCCAGGCTACAGGCCAGGGCAACAGTTCTAGGAAGGGGAGGAGTTGCTCCTGGCCTGGCCAGTGTCTGGTTTCCATGATGACTGGGGCTCTGCCTGACTTCCGTGTCTGTCTGTTCCCAATTCCTGGAGCACTTTGGCCATCACTTAGTTCTCCTGGTCCTCATATGTCCTTGGCCTCCTGCACCCTGTGCTACCAGTAACCCGGGCTTGCCTTCTGCGTGGTTTCCCAGGGCACCTGCCGGGGTGCCTAGAGTCCAGTCTCTTTCCAGCCCCACGCCTCCTGGGCCCAAGGCGATTGAGCTGGAGCCAGTGCTCTGACTCTAAGGCCATGGGAGGGGATATAAAGCCCCCAGATTCCCCAGGATCCACCTGCCGACGCTTCAGGCTTGGCAGCGAGCACCAGCCCCAGAAGCTGCGTGGCCGGGGGCCAGGGATGGAAAGGCCTGGTCAGCTGGAGTGGAGGATGCGGCGGGCCTCTCCCACCCCCAGCAGCAGCTCCCTGGGACATGGGTACCTCTTGACCCTATATAGGAGAAAGAGGAGGTGAGGCCATGTCATCAGGCCAGGCCATGAGAGCACGTTCCCAGGGCTGTGCTGCTGCTCTGAACTCCTTTTTCTAATGCCCCAGAGATGGAATGCCATGGGTCCAGTGGCTCTTTGAGGTGCTGTAACCCGAGGGGAGGGGGAACCTCTCAGGCATCTTCCCCAACCCAGATACCTTTGTCAGGGATGGTCCTGGCCTCCAGCCAGGTGCCGGTGGCCTCCTGGAGTGGTTGCCTCTCTGCTGGTCTGGGCAGGGTCCCATTGCTCTTCTGCCCCTGTCGCCTTGAGGGCCTGGTCAGTTCCTCCTCCTCAGCTTTCCTCATGGACAGACGGATGTCTGAGCTTGAGTAGGTGTAGCCGTGGCCGGCAGGGCAGATCTCTTTGAAGGCCTCTGCAAGTTCAACAGTCAGTGGACAAGCTGAGGGGTGCTGCTCCCGCAGGAACCCAGGGCCCTCCTTTCCCTGCCTTTTGAGGGACAGGGCAACTGTGGCAGCAAGGAGGGAGGGGCCCCAGGTTGGGTTAAGGAGTTGAACAGGAAGGAAAATTAAGAGTCTTCTGGCCTGACGTTAGGTCAGGTAGGGGAAACTGGCCACTGGCTTGGAGGAAGCCCTTCGGCGGCCGGGGCTGAGATGAGGACAGAGGGTTACCTGTGCCAGGCAGGGGGCACTCCTCACACTTGCTGCCCCAGGCTTTGCCCACTCGGCTGCAGCAGCATATCTGCTTGGTGATCTGCTGGGCCAAAGGCAGGGTGCAGGTGCCGGGCCCCAGCAACCGGTAGCACAGCCCCTGCTGCATGGAGATGGCCTTGTCCGCTGCAACAGACACGGCAGGTGGGGATGGGCAGGTGGCCAGCGGGAGGGGAAAGGCAGTGGGTGGAGGAGTGACTGGCCACGTGCGTTCAGATTGGCTTGGCCTGCATCTCAGTGTAGAAGTTGGGGCCCTGAAAATGCTCACAGAACATTAGGAAGAGGAGCTGCAGGAATGCTTTTAGCACCTCCTCGTGTTATCTGTTTGAGGCGACCCTTGACTCTCACCCTCATGTGGGGAAGCTAAGAGCAGGAAATGTGGATGTCTCTGCTTGTCTCCAGATTCTGAGTCTATACGTGTTTACAAAAGCCCATCCTGGGGAGCACGAGGGAGGAGCAGTGTGCTCTGAGGGCCACAGTCTCCCTGGGGAGATGAGACGAGGCGAGAACCACAGGCCTGATGGGGAGCTTGGAGGACCAGGCCCTGTCTTGGTCGTCTTTGCAGCCCAGACACCCTGGGCAATGTCGGGCGCATGTAGATACTCAGTAAATACTCTCTAGATTGATGGCTGCCTGGCTGGAGCCATGAATCAAAATCCCATGGACTGCAGTGAGTGTAAGCCATGCTGGGTTTAGAAAATAACAACACCAAGGGCCAACCCTGCCTCCCTGCATGAAGGGTCTCTATCCAGAACTAATAAATAAGTCACCATGAACTCTTCCTGAGAGTGGCCAGATGGGTTCTCCCCATTCTGGGTCCCCTCGTTCTCTGCTGTCCCTTTAAGGCTCTTACTACCTAAGGCTCTTACTACCTCCTTGCCCTGGGGATGCTGGGTCCAGTCTTTCCCTCACATGGGTGCTCCCTCTGGGTGGTGCTGGAGTCTGTTCATCTTGTGGCCTCCCCAGACCCAGTACCTGGCGGTTCACAAACTGAGGGCTTGGCCGGCCACAGGGAACTCTCCTGAGCCCTGGGTGGCCCACCTGACCTGGGTGGCTACTTTGCAGAGGCCAGTCGGGACTGGTTTTATTCAGTACTGGTCAGGCCTCCCTGGTCTGGCTGTGCCGTCAGCTCTGCCATGGGGAGTGGTGGGTGGAGGGGGGCACTGCCAGCCTGGGCCTCTCCCAGCTGGAAACCACAGAGGTCACTGGAAACAGCTGCCTGGGTGTTCACACATGCACACACATGGACACGATGCTGATACGACTAGTGACATGTACGCGCTCACGGACACACGGGGACCGCAGGATTACGGAAAGGCCCCGGGGCCGGCAGCAGTGCTGCTCCTGTTATGGGCAGGCTCCTTAAGAAAGGTCTGCAGTGAAAGGACCAGGCTGCTAAGCTCAGGCACTGGAAGAGGCAGCCACAGCTCAGCCAGACGTCACAGCAGGGACAACACACATCCTCCCAAAGCAGATGAGGCAACAGATGGGACAGTAATGATGAGAGAAAAAACAGAGGAGGTAGAAAATCCCAAACTGCAAAGCCCTCAAAGAAATACATAAAGAAAACAGAGAAGCAGTGACTGTCTCCATCCCAGCAGGATGAGGGATCAGGTTTGGTACTTAGGGCCCAGTTCCAGGTGAGGAGCAGCCCCTGGACCCTGCGATAGGGTCTAGGGGCACTTCTGCTCTCAGTCTGGCCCGTGGACCTTGAGGGTCCCATCTCGCGTCTCAGCGTCCCCACCCTGGGTCCCACCTGCACTCACACACACAGCGACTCCTGGATGGATCCAGCAGGAGGCCGGGTCTGCAGGTGCACAGGTAGCTGCCCCTGGTGTTCACGCAATCCGAGTCCTCGCACAGGCCCAGGGTCAGGCACTCGTTGATATCTGCAGGGTTGGCGGAGATGACCAAGCGCCCCCCGACCCAGGCCTGATGGAGGGGAGGGGTCGGGGCAGAGTTCTCCTATGATTCTCCAAATAGAAGGACAGCAATAAGAGAGCTGCCGTTTACTAAGTGTGATCCCTCTCTCTGGGCCTCAGTTTCTTATTTGTAAAGTGGGGATAATAATAGTAACGACGATGTAGTCCTGTTAGGGGGATAAAATGAGATAAAAATTGCAAATCGCTGGGTCCAGGAACTGGTAATAATGGTCATAATATTAAGAGCTAATGTTTATTGAGTGCCTCGTGCCAGGTAGTATGCCAGGTGGATTGCATATGATACCTTATTTAATTCTCACAGTTTTATCAGGTAGGTCCACACAGCCTCATTTTGTAAGTGAGGAGTAACTTGCCCAAAGTCACTCAACTAGTAAGCAGCATCCTGGGATGTAACAGGGGGAGTAGATGAGGGCAGAGTTTGAGCTGGAGGGTGGAGAACAGGCTGCCCAGTCCCTCCTATTCAGTCTTCCTTGAGAGACCCTGAAGCATCTCTGCGGGACCCAAGATCCAGGGACCATGTCCACAGCGAGAAGCTGCAGGATGGAGGGGCCCCAGCAAGGACGAGGAGGCGGGAGGATGGAGGCAGGTGCTGGGAGGTGGAGCAGAGGTTTAAGAGGACAGGGGAAATCACAGTGCTCACACTCTGAGCTCCAAGAAGTCAGGGGCCCTCTTAGCGATGGCACCTTTGCTGCTGATGGTGAGCATGGAAGATCTGTGATGGCCGCCCACCTCCAGTGCCAGGAGATAACACATGGCAGCCCAGTGTCACCAGGGCCGCCTGCTCATTCACAGGCTTTGGGGAAATCGGCACTGAGTACAGGAGTAAAGGGGCTGCAGGATGACTCAGCTTGGGCACCAAGGGGAACCACTACTTAGCAGGATGTTCTATTGGGAGGGAGAGCTGGGACGGGGAACTGATCCGTTTGCCTCCAGTTTATGGCCAGAGTGATGTCTAAACTCAAATCTGACTTGCCTCCTGTCTGCTTGAGAAGCTTCTGGGCTCCCCCTCACCTCCTAGAGGGAGCTTCTAAACCCTCACCTGGTATCCAATGTCCTCCACCATTTTCCAAAAACCTGTGTGTGGGCCGGTGGCTCTGATGAGACCCTGGGATGCACTTGTTATCTCCTGTGGGTGCACTGGCTGTACTCCAGCCGGCCCAAACTGCTCCTTCGCTCATACTCGTCCCTCGGCCTGGAATGCCCGCATCCCCTTCTAGCTGGCCAACTCCATTCATTTTTTAAGTCTAGGTCAGGTATCACCTGAAACCTTCCCTGATCCTCCAGTCTGGGAAGGGGCCCCACCATAGGATCCCATAGCACCCAGTGCCTCTTTCTATCGAGAGCACTTCTCTCATAGCGTGTAATTGTTAAGGCATCTGTCTTCACCTGGGGCAGCAGCTGTGTCTCATCCATCACTGTGAACTAACACCTAGCACAGTGTATGCAGATCATAGCAATACCCCAAAATTAGCCTGTGGAAGTAGGAGAGAAGGATGGAGAGAGGAGGGATGGTGCCTGCAGGTGCAGAGATGAGCGGGTCCCATCCCAGACAGGGAGACCACAGCCACAGACATGGGAAGGGGGAGGTTTCAGGGGCAGGGCCTCCTGGGGAGGGCACCTTGGCATCCTGAATTCTGTGGGCTTGGTGGAGGAAGGACAGAGAGCACATTCGAGATCCTGGGAATAACTTTAACACTGCAGACTAGGAAACCTGCCAGGTGGAGAGGCCACTGAGGACAGTTTAGATACGAGCAGCCCCATCGCACTCTCTAAGGGCAAAAATACCAACTTCTCCCCACACCCACTGTCCGTGAGGTCCTTGCCTCATTGTCCTGGAGGGAGGCTAAGCCTGGGCTCGGCTGGGTCAGAGGTCTTCCCTTTTTCCGGGTCCAAGCCCCTGTTCTTATCCATGGGCCAGAAATCCCCACAGGCAGATAGCTCAGCCGCCCCAGACTCCTCTCTCCTGAAGCCTCCACGGGGAGGGGACCTAGGAGACCATCTGGGTCAATCCCGTCTCTAACCTAGCTTCAAGCAAAGTGAACTGCACAGACAGCGATTTGTCCAGTTCCCAAAGCTCCCCAAAGGGGCAGCTGCCTCAACCCCAGGAGCCTCCCACTGGCTGGAAGGCCCAGCTCATATCTCACCTATTGCCAGGTCCACAGCCAACAAGGGCTCCCTGCTCAGAGCCATGGCTGAGCTCCCCCCTGCCCACTCTTCTGTCCTGAGGTGTCCCTGGGCCTTGCCCCTCTGGGGGCCTCTAATGCAGAGCACCTGGGCCTCAGCTGGCCTTACAGAGCCTACCAGCCAGGCCAGCAAGGCCAAGGACTGTGCTTTATGGTCCCCCTCCCCCACTCCCCCTCCATCCCCTCCACCTGTGCCCTCCCCGCTCCGCTGCGGGAAGGAGGCCTGAGCAGCTGAGGTGCTTTGCTGGGAAGAGTCCATAGTGGTCCCCACCAACTCAGACTGACTTGATCTCCCACCCTGGAGTTAAAAGTCTTCCCATTCCAGGGAGAGCAGCCCAGGAGGTGAGTGGATGTGCGGGGACCGTGGAGCACCTTGAGATAGAGCACAACACAGCCCTACAGAGTCACACACCCAGATCTGGGTGGGGGTGGGTAGAGATGGGGAGGAGGGGAGGGCTTGGCTCCCAGGCGCTTTCTCAGCTGCACCATCACTATCCTCTGACTTCCTTGGGCCCCTGGAAGCAGCAGCCCCCATAGCTCCCCCAAGCTGGGGCTTAGAGGTGCCCAGTGGAGACCACTCAGACAGTGGCAGCTGCTCCTTCTATCTGGGGATGTGGGAGTCTCCCCGCATCATCAAGCCTCTGTTATTTCTGCTCCCCAAGCCCAGCCCTGTCCCTGGTTATTCTTACCTTGGCAGTGAGTGAGGTTCAGTCTCTTGTACCCCTGGGGACACTCCAACTGGCCATTTTCAATCACTGGGAAGGCTAAGGATTGAGGATACAGACAGGTTTCACTGGAGGGCCCTTGGGCTCCTCTGTCACCCATGCTGGGAAGTGGGGTGCAGTCTGGATGTCCCACTCTGCAGCTGTGAGGCCCCATCCCCCCAAGCCATTGCCCTGGGTGGCTGCACCTCCTTAGCTGAACTCCCTTCCCTGGCTCTCACCAGGCTACTCTCAGCCCACTTGCTATTACTAAAAATGATACCTAGTGACTATATATCTTGTATATATAGTTATAATAATATAGTCATATAGTTATTAGATACAGTATATATTATATGATATCAATGTTATACAATATAACATGTGATTGAACAAATTTGTGTGTTTTGTTTTTTTTACTTTTTGTTTTTGAAGTAATTATGGATTTGCAGGAAGTTGCAAAAAATAGTACAGTGAGGTCCTGTGCTTCCATCACCCACTTTCTCCCAATGTGCATCTTACACAACTCTAGTTGTTTTGTTAGTTTTTAAACATCTGAATATGACAATTCACAGTCTGGTTCTAAGTTCAGTTTATTCTGATACTTGGTTTGAGTGCCACCCTAGCTGACAAAGCCCCCCGATCCTGGAAGAAGCTCACCGTCGATTGCACTTATAAATCCATGATATCCATTCACTCACATTCACCAACCATGGGATGTTGTTGTTGAAATTTGGTTAGTAATTTTCACGTTCCCTGAGGTCAGTTAGTTGTTTTTACAAAGTCAAAAAGAGTTAGAATATCCCAGTTCTTGAGTTTTTCAAGTATGCAAGTGGAGAGGATTTATAGCAGCAAATTACAGGATGATGGAATTTTTTCCAAACATTCATTTTCAAAAGGCTCTGTCCCACCACAACTTCCTTGAAAAGCAGCCCCGCTTAAAGTTTATAACAAAACTGGGCAGTGGTCTGAGTCCAGACGGGCCAATAATGCAATAACTGTCAGTATTTTGGTGCTGATACATGTCCTATCTTGATTTCACACCATTCCTCTTGCTTTAAAGAGAGAGAGAGAGAGAGAGAGAGAGAAAGTGTGCTTAAAAACAAAAACAAACAAAGAAACAAAAACAACTGACGTTCAGTAAAAACAGGGAAAACATCTCCACTACCTTGGAGGGACAGACTCGTATGTCAACCTCCAAAGAAGTGCTTTGAAGGTGTTTTTTTTTTTGAAGATGTTTTTTCTTGAAAAGTGCTAGCAGGTAGTATACTATTGACAGCTACCTGTGATCACAGAAAAAGGCAGCAAATGTGGAACACCCATCTTTTTGTTTAAAAAAAATGAAGAAGGACTGCTTTTTCAGTTTGATGATTCCTTTGCCAAGACATAGCCAGTAATTCTCAAGGGGCACAGGCATTTCCACAGACACTATGAAGCTCCGTAAAGATACCTTTATACTTTAAAGATCTTGTTTTATGAAGTTAACCGCATGATGACTTCCTGTGACAGCTTGTCTTCTCCCAGCTTTGACTTCTTTGTGGCAAAACCTTGGCTATGAAGGGTACGGGGAGGGGACTTTCCAGTTAGCATTCCCCAGCTCCATTGCCTTGCTGATCCTAACATCAGCCGCTGTACTTATAGAGTTATTGGGTAAACCTTATTTTTATCCAAGAAGTCATTTACTGTGGAGAATATAGGTCTTCTATCTTCTAAACAGGTTCAACCTTTAGTGGCTTATGCAATAGATAGTTCTTCATATATTTTATTGCTGAAATAGATTCTTGCAAATACCAAGAGACATGTTAATAATACCTATACCTTCATCCAGTTATACAGCAAAATGTGAGTGTCTCAGTGTTTTAAAATGTTTTCTTTTTTTTTTTTTGAACATTTATCTGTTTATTTATTTGGCTGCATCGGGTCTTAGTTGGGGCACATGGGATCTTTGTTGCCACGTGCGAGATATTCGTTGTGGCATGCAGGATCTTTAGTTGTGGCATTCATGCGGGATCCAGTTCCCTGACCAGGGATCGAACCTGGGCCCCTTGCATTGGAAGCGGAGTCTTAGCCACCGGACTGCCAGGGAAGTTTCTAAAATGTTTTTCTAATCAAGATAGCTTTTACTCTGTCATTAGCTGTTATCTCTGGGCACATTATACACTGAAGGCAAAGTCTGGTATTAACGATAGTAGATATAAGCTGTATTTTTTTTAAGCTGTATTTTATATAGACTTCTTGATCATTTGACTCCTGGGGTCCATTTTGGGTCCCATCTGAGAGGTCATCATTATTTTTACCTCGGAATATGGCCGATTACGTGTCAGAGGAGAAGTGTCAGCATTGCATTTTTAAAGGATCGCTTAGGATTATTCATATTATTTTATTTTATTTACTTATTTTTTAAAAGAGGATTTTTAAATAATTAATTAAGTTTTGGCTGCGTTGGGTCTTCGTTGCTGCATGCGGGCCTTCTTTAGTTGTGGCGAGCGGGGGTGACTCTTTGTTGCGGTGTGCGGGCTTCTCACTGCGGCGGCTTCTCTTGTTGTGGAGCACAGGTTCCAGGTGCGCAGGCTCAGTAGTTGTGGCTTGCTGGCTCTAGAGCGCAGGCTCAGGAGTTGTGGCGCACGGGCTTAGTTGCTCCGCGGCATGTGGGATCTTCCTGGACCAGGGCTCGAACTTATGTCCCCTGCATTGGCAGGCGGATTCTTAACCACTGAGCCACCAGGGAAGCCCCTCATATTATTTTAAATCCTGTTTCTCTGCAAGAATTTTTTAGAGTCCTTTCTCCACTTGGTGAGGGCTGCTTTATTTAAAACTAGACAACCTAACTGAAGAACCCCACAAACAGAGCATTGTCGTGCATTACATGTTGTGATACCAAAGACAAACATGAGGAGGTGCCGTGTTTCCCTGGAAGCCCCACACTTCCCTGAGGACACTTGCAACAGTCTGACATAGAGATCAAGTGAGGACATAAATGAGTAAAGCTTCATTTTTTTTTTTTAAGATTAAAGAACTGTAAATTGAAGTTGTAATTTTTTCTTTTTTGCCACAGATGGTATTCCCCAGGGTTTGCATGTTCTTCCACATGGGAACTAGGCTTCAGCCTAAAAGGCCGCTGTGTGGCGATAAGTGAGTATTCTGAAAATGCTGACATTGAGAAAAAGGATGGGGTGAGGCCAGGAAATGTGAGCGCCTGGCCCGGGGCCTGGTGGCATGAACTGAAGACCGGGAGGAAGAAAGAAAGAGGGGAAGTTGTTTGGAGAAACTCAGAAAGCAAGCTGATTAGATGCAGGCGCGGAAGGTGGGAAGGAATATCTTGAGGCTGATGCCGGGGGCCGGGAGAACTGAGACAAGGGGACATCTGGACAGGGCTTCGGAGGCCTGAGGCCTTTGGTGCGTATTGTCCTGTCTGTTTCTCCTGTCTGTTTCCTGTCTGTTTCACAGGTTAGGAAGGAAGGTGAAGCTCAGAGGGGGCCTAGTCGGGGTTGCAACCAAGCTTCTGGCTGCCAAGGGCATGTCCCTCCTACAGCCAGAGAGGAAGGGAGGGGGGAGCCAGGAGGCCAGGGCAGCACGGTGGTGTAGGCAGAAGGACCTTGCTTCTTTACGGAGCAGGAGAGGGGTGGCAGAGAGCTGGGATCACAGCAAGGCTGGGCACCAGCTGTGGCACCTGCAGGGTACCCCGAGAAGCTGAGCAATGTGTGAACTAAGAGGAGTGGGGCTCATCCGTTAGTCTGGAAACATGCGCTTTTTCTAGAGGGTGATTTCCTCCTGAGAGGACTCTGCCTTCTCACTGGCCTGAAGAGAAACTGTCGGCTGGACAGCCCTTGGTGAGGGCAGACTTCTAGAGAGAAAGAAGTGTCAAAACCAGCGTTCCTCGTGAGACACCCATTTTTGCCAGCACCCTGCACCCCACCCACCCTGAACCAGGGCCCTCAGCCCCCTTCCTCAAACCTCACAGAGGCCTCCTATAGGGGGCTGGATCCCAGCTTCTGTAAGACCAAGTGCAGCAGCCAATCCAGAAAAATCTGCTTATATCTCTTTGGGGGAAAGAAAGTCGAAGTTGAGATGAGCACACGGAAGGGAGAAACCTTGGCTTGGGGTGAGAATTCAGCACTCACCCACGGCTCTGAGCGAGATTTCGGCAGTGATGGGGGAGGGCGGGTATCACCAGACGCACCTCCCAAGTGCTCCCAGCACACGTAGGCCTTCCCTTGCTGTAATGCTTAATGGACTGTGCTGTGGCTGCCTGTTTGTTTGTCCATCTCCCCTGCTAGTGCATAAGCTCTGTGAGGACAGGGACCTTGCCTTCTTTGTCATTGCTATGTCTCTGGAGTCAAGCACAGCACACGGAATAGTATAGGCAATCAAAATGGAATGAGTAATAATAGCAGACACTAAAATAGCTCATACTATGGGCTAGGTCCTATTATAAAGGCTTTACAGGTAATAGCTTATCTAATCCTCATAACAGGCCTTGGAGATACTAATATTATCCCCATTTTACAGATGAGCAAACTGAGGTACAGAGAGGTTAGGAAACATGCCCAAGGTCAGCCAGCTGATGGATTGAGCTGGGATTATGCACCTGCTTCCAGAGGATAAATTCTGAACTATTCCCCTCTACTGCCTACAAATAAATAAATGAACGAACGAATTCATGACGAGCCTTAGGAGTTGTCTGGGCCAAGAATCTTAGGGTCCAGAGGCCACAGGGAGATGCCTGCCCAGCAGGAAGCATATGACCCTTCCTGGGAACTCCTCCTCTCCCTTTTATAAAACAAGGAATCAGGAGAGTGAGTGGGGAAAAAAAGGCAGGGACACCCAGAAGGAGGTCAGAAGAAGTAATCAGATGCTGGGCAGGTGCTCCGTAATGTGTACAACCAAAGCGTCATGTAGAATCGGTAAAGGAAATAGTGAAGAACATGTACTCCTCCCATGGCCCCTCAGCCAGATCAAGGATAAGTCAAGGGTCAGAGAGCAGAGGACTTGTGGATCTGGAAAAAGAGAGTGGCTGATCTGGGATTCCTGTGGGTGCTTCAGAGAGGCTCTTTTGGGAAGTGGTCTTGCAGCTTTTGGACTTTGACCTGAGAAGCCAAAACAGCTGTGAGGGGTCAGCTGGACTCAACCTCAACTCCAAGGAGTCTGAACATCACCAAGTGCCTGTGAAGCACATAGGACAGACATGCATGACTTTCCTGGTCAGGAAACCTGGACCATGCGGGCCTGGAACTCAGGTCTTCTGGCCCCGGACCCCAGCCCTGTCCACTCACTGCTGCACCTTGGTTGCTCACAGATGGGGAAGGAAGCAGAGGGTCCCCTGGCTGCAGCCTGCCCCCACCCTGCGGATTCTCACCCTTGGCTGCTGGAATTCCCAAGGAGGCCTCAATGAGAGCAAACTGATTGCTGGAGACAGTTTTGGCCCTGACTCCGAGACAGAGCTCGGGGAGGAGACGGTGGAGACATATGTCTGGCCACCGGGCTGTTTACAAGCCATGCTGATCTCAATCTGTGATGACAGATGGCTGCAGCAGGGAGATGTGGAGGGTCCCTTGCCACACACCCTTCTGCCCAGAGAACAGATACACACACACACACACACACACACACACACACTGGACGAGGCTAAGTTTGATGCACAGGGGCACGTGAGCAGGCTGGAGCTGAACCCCTGATCTGTAAGCTTCAGGTGGGTAAGCTGGATAGAAACTTCGACTCCCCGGGAGCAGTGGAAAGAGTGTGGGTGCTGGGGCAGCCAGACTAGCGCCTGGTTCCTGGCTCCACTCCGACTAGCCGTGTGACCTGGGCACACTTCTTAACCTCCCTCGGTCTTAAATTTTTCACCTGTAGAAGTGGGGACAGAAACTCAGTTCGTGGGTTGTTGTGAGGATTAACTGGCTGTTTACTGAAACAACCAATGTCAGACTGAAACTAGCATAATGATAATGCCTGGCACAGTACCTGTAAGTATTCCTCAAGCCTCCCTCCCTCCCTTCCTTCCTTCCTGTCTCCCTCCCTCCCTCCCTCCCTTCCTTCCTTTCTCCCTCCCTCCCTCCTTCTCTCCCTCCCTCCCTCCCTCCCTTCCTTCCTTTCTCCCTCCCTCCCTCCCTACCCCCTTCCTTCCTTCCTTCCTCCCTCCCTCCCTTGCTTCCTTCCTTTCTCCCTCCCTCCCTTCCTCCCTCCCCCCCTTCCTTCCTTCCTTCCTTCCTCCCTCCCTCCCTCCCTTCCTTCCTTCCTTCCTTCCTTCCTTCCTTCCTTCTTTCCTTCCTTCCTTCCAGAAACACAGTTTCGAGGAAAGCAAGGTGGCCTGCTGCCCCTCACTGGCTGGAGACACTTGGGCAAGTTACTCTCTGAGCCTTGGCTTTCTTATCAGCAAATGGGGATGACTTTTCCTTTCTCAGAGGGTTACTGTGAACACTAAACAGGCGTGCAAAACCCGGAGCATGATGCTTGTCACATATTGGTAATTATAATAATGTCCATTACTCCAGATCTTCCTCCTTGGTGAAGTCCTAATGGATCCTGCAATGATTGTAGAAATGCCACCCAAAGACAGGCTCTGACTGCTTCCTCGGGAGGCTCCGGAGCCAGAGCGGGTGTCTTGGTCACCATGACCAGTGAGGTGGAGAGGGGTCTGGTCAGAGCCCTGGCTCAGACAGGCGCCGCTTCCGCCACCCTAACCCTATCCCTCCCAGGGCTCTCCAGGCCAGAGATGCCACGTGTCAGTGACACCCCTGCTAGGGTAGGGAGGGTGCTAACTGGAGCTGAGTCACAATTCCCAGGAGGCTTCGAGCCAAAGAATCACGGCTTTTATCAGCCCAACAACTGGAATTCTGAAAATCTCATTTCTTTAGGGCAGGAGACTGGGTGTCTGACCCAGAGTTACAGAGAACAGGAGCCCCACCCCGGCACAGCTGTCCCCCCAGCCGGGGTCCTCTAGCTCATTGAATGCGTAAGCCAAGAAGCAGAGGAAGGGAATTACAGAGCGATTAGAAGCAGGGCTCTGGGGTCACATAGACCTGGAGTTTCAGGCCCAATTTCTTCATCTGCAAAATGGAGATAGTAACACCCACCTAGAGATGTTGTTAAGAGGCAAGGAAATGAGAACAAACTTAGTGTGGGGCTTGGCGCGTATTACATCCTCTGAGTAAAGGGCTGCTAATGAGGACGTGATGAGAGTGATGCTGCCATGACTCGCCCTAGGGTTCTCTGCTCCAGCCTCCTCAGACATCACCTTCACATGCCCACTCTCCTCGGGGGCTGGCGTCACAGACCTACACCTGGAACACTCCTTGTGGGCAAGGGCCATGGCAAAACCCAGCCAAACCAAGGCTTTCCTTCTATTGAGAGTTTCAAATAAATGTTCAGATGTATATATAAACCTATATTCCCTCAAAAATCAATTTCCTTTCCACACACCTGTTCTTGGTAGGCATACTCCTCGTGGCAGGGAGTTCAGTACTTCTGGAAACATCCCGTTATATTGCTGGGCAGCTGCAGTTTTTAATAAGTTGTCCCTACTGCTCAGTTTCCAGTTGAGTTCTGCCTACTAGAAACATCCACACATCGGCTTTTGCCCACGCCCTGAAACCACACGGAACAAGCCTGCCCACTCCCCCAACCCCCGGATGTTTCTTTCAAAGCATCTCTGTTAATTCAGGCCTGCACTGCAGGTTGCTTCCCTGCCTGTCTGTTCAATCCAATCTTCTGGCAGGATGTTGTCCTTCATGTATACGTGGAATACAGTCCTGGGATGCACCCTCTTGACTGTAAAATCCTGGTCTAGCATCCTGATTTGTATTGTCTTCAGGTTGCCCCAACGCCCCCCTCCCCAGAATGATTAGGGAGATCCTTGTCCCCTAAGAATCAGACACACTGTGATTTGAATCCCAGCTCCCCTATCCTAGCTGTGTGACCTTGGACGAGTTCCTCAGCCCTCTCTGAGCTACATTTTTCTCCTCCGTCAAATGGGGATAAAGATCCTTAGCTTGCCACTGGTTGTGACAATGAAATGAGATCACGTAGGTGCAAAGCACGGCATAGCGTAAAACTTCAGTACCTGGCAGCTCTTATTGTTTTTAAGAGAGAAAGACGCAGAATTCCTTGAAGGGGACGAGCAAGAGAATCAGCTCTCCCTGGAGACACAGGGAGGGGCCTGGATTCTGCGGTGAACTCATCCTACGCCAGGCAGACGGAGAGATGGTCTCGTGGCAAACAGCCGGGGCCCACCACTGTGGGCTGCGCGCCGTGTGCCAGCCCAGCCTGCCCCAGCAAAGGGGCCTTGGGGTTGACACAGCTGGTGCCAAGCCAGATGGGGCAGCGGCCAACTTTCCAGTCAACCCAGATGTCTGTCTTTCTCAGATGAAAACTCAAAAATGTGGTCTCAGTCAAAGTGGCTTTTGAGAGCCGTGTGCTCTCCAGACCCTGCAGAAGCTCTGAGCTGCGACTTTTGATAACTCCCCAGGGGTCAGGAGGATGTGGCTCAGGCCAGGTTCTGGCAGGTCAGCTGCATCTGTCACTCAGAGTGAAGGGAGAAAGGTGGGGGGACCAGAGGCTGACCTAGATTGACTCTCTGAGCCGTTTCCCTAAGAAGGCACTGAGGAATTTTTCTGGAAGAAACGGGATTTGTCTGTGCCATGTAACTGAGACTTCAAGGCAGTCCTTTCCCATGTCAGAAATAGCAACACTGCAGGGACCTTCTTCAATCGTCCTGTACAGCCTCAGAAGCCAAAGCTGATTTAGCGGAAGCCATGAAGTCACGTAGTTCCCCCTGCTGTTGGCTCCATCACTCCCCTCACCCCCTGATTCTACTAGACCACCTTGTTGGGGATGACAAAGCCCTTCCCTGAGGGGCACAGCCTTATTTTATCAGAAGAGAAATAGAGGTTCAGAGGGGCAGAGCCATCAGGGCTGAGAATGTTCCAGAACTCAGGAGTATGCCTGTCTTGCCAACCATTCCCAAACCTACCCCAGCAGCTCGCCTTTTTTTCTAGAGTCTTGCACAGTAACTTGCCTGTCTTGCCTACGTAAAGAAACATTCCCCACCCCGGCCCCAGGCCTGGGACTGGAGCTAGGTATCTGGCACCCTGTCAACACAAACAAGGTTCCCCAGCATCTTGCCCCTTCTCTCTACAATGCCCAGCTGCACTTTAATGCATTTTAAATGTTTACATTGCCCTTTGCAATTTCTTGCTCAGTGTGGGGAATGCCTAACATTCCAGGGTCTGCACCCTTGTGCCCAGCTTGCTGAGGTGTGCTGAACACAGTGAGGGGTGGTACGAGCAGGGGACAGGGAGGGGGTGGGTGCTCAGCCTTGGGTGTGCTATGCTCCAGGAAATGTTCTCACTCTCTTGATCTCACCTGCCTGTGCAATTTCCTTGGGTTGTTAAGCTCTTTCCCATCTCTTTGGCCCCCTCTAATAATTCTATTTTTTAAAAATAAATTATTTATTTATTTAATTTTTGGCTGCATTGGGTCTTTGTAGTCGCGCGGGCTTTCTTTAGTTGTAGTGAGCAGGGCCTTCTCATTGCAGTGGCTTCCGTTGTTGTGGAGCACGGGCTCTAGGCGCGCAGGCTCAGTAGTTGTGCCTCGTGGCTCTAGAGTGCAGGCTCAGTAGTTGTGGCGCATGGGCTTAGTTGCTCCGCGGCATGTGGGATCTTCCCGGACCGGGGCTTGAACCCATGTCCCCTGCATTGGCAGGTGGATTCTTAACCACTGCGCCACCAGGGAAGCCCTACTCTAATAATTCTTCAGACCTCATCCTGGATGTCACCTCTACAAGAAGCTTTCCCTGATCCACAAGTTTGGGAATGGATCTCCTACCCCACGGTGTACAGATGTGCAGGTTGTGCACTGCACAAAAGCTCCACATCTAACAGAATCATTGGCATCCTGGATTTGTCCAATTATAAAGACTATTTTGAACACATGGAAGGGGCACCTTTCTCCAATTTGCACAAAGGTGGTCCCGGTTCTGCTGTCTGCGCCCCCCTCCCCCACCAGCCTGTAAGCTTGGAGAGGGGAGGCACTGTTTCTACCTCATTCTCCACTGTTAAGGCCTACACACTATGGGTACTTCAAATGGGTACTTCATCAATGAAAATATTTGCTGGCTGAGTGGAGTGTGGGATATGGAAGTCTCAAGGGTGGGTCTGACCAGGAGGAATAAAAGTGGTAAAACATCTTTGGCCTGCAGGGGGTGATGCTGAGCAGCTCCACACACTCCTCCCCATGGGGCAGTGGGTCCAGTCCCTCTTCCTTTCTTGGAGGGATACTTCTAACAGTAATTATAACAGCTACCACTTACTGACCTAATGCTAAGTACAGGTGCCATCTCATTTACTCTCCACAGGGGCCTTATGAGGCTGGCCCTATTACTGTCTCCATTTCACAGATGGGAGATGGGGCAGAGAGAGGTCAGCAGGCAGAGCTGGGACTGGTACCTGCCATGTATTGGATGCTCAAGCCTGAAAGCGTAATACTACCCTTCGGTGCTTCACCAAAAATTCTATCACACTGTGAAACTGTCCACATTTATTTTTAGTTTGGAGAATATGGTCACTGCTCCACAGCCGAGTCTGAAGTTAGGAACAGCCCTGCCATTCCCCCCTTCGGGCTGTGGGCCAGGCCCCCCACAAAGCTGACTCACTGAGTTGACTTTTTTTTTTTTTTTTTTTTTTGCGGTACGCGGGCCGCTCACTGTTGTGGCCTCTCCCGTTGCGGAGCACAGGCTCTGGACGCGCAGGCTCAGCGGCCATGGCTCACGGGCCCAGCCGCTCCGTGGCATGTGGGATCTTCCCGGACCGGGGCACGAACCCGTGTCCCCTGCATTGGCAGGCAGACTCTCAACCACTGCACCACCAGGAAAGCCCCCGAGTTGACTTTTGACAGGCAAAAGAAATACATGCCAGGCCTGGACCCAAGCCCAGGAGTGAGGCCTGCAAGAGGAAGACAGGCTAAGCGGGCAGGAGCCACACTCAGGCATAGGTACCTCGTCACCTGTCTCCCAACTTTAAGATCAGTGCCTATGAGAGTGGCATTTTGCTCACTCCTGAATTCTCAGTGCTCAGTATAGGCAAGGCACCTGGTGAGTATTTGCTGAATGAATAAATGAATATGTTAGGTTTTCCCACCACAAAAAAGAGGGCTGGGAGCTGAGTTTCCCATACCCCAAGGCCGAGGACATTCGGGGACAGATGCCCAACACTGATTCAAAGGCTGAGAGACAGGAAACAGCTGAGGAGGGGGCCTAGGGGTCCCTCCAGGGAGAGAGTGAGAGAAACACTGAGTCACTAAATCAAGACCTCTGGGCCCCTGGTATCTGGGCAGGGGGTATGTGGAAGGGGGTTGAGGGGTAAAAGAGGGCCCAGCATGGGATGTAATTCCTAAAATCTGAGGAAGAACAACTGGCAAAAGAGAGTAACCCATTCCAGGCCATCAGACCGAGCAGGCAGGCCACGCTGCACCTGGCAATGGGTCTGTGCCGTCAGTAGCCTCTGCCACCAGCCAAAAGCACACTCAAGGTCGATTTGGAAAGCTTTCCTAGTTTACCAGCCTGTTCTACCTGCCTGGCCTCTGAGGCCCTGGTGGGAAATGCGGGGGCTGGTGCCTGCAGCAGAGGCCAGGCCCTGGGAGAGCTTTGCTGACAACCCTGGACCCTGGCACCCAGCACTCACCTGGTCTGGGTGGACACGGGGCACAGGAGGTCACTCCCCAGAAGGCTCCCACACTGCCACAGCAGTCCTCTTGGGCAGTCAGCTCCAGCAGGGGGTTGGCACACTGGAAAAAAGCCCATGGACACTCATCACCTGCTTCCCTCCCCTGCTGTGCACAGAGATGTCGCAGGAAAGTCTGAGACATGAGCTCACCACTCACATCCTGCAGAGAATGCCCCCACCCAAAGGGAGGGGAGGAGAGGGGAGGAGTTGTCCCGGAAGGAAGCAGTGAAACCCAGAGTCCACTCTGCCAGACCCTAAACTTGGGAGGGGAGTGGCAGGAACACATCCAGATAAGATCTTGTCTGTGAAGTCTGCAAGCTGCCCCCATCCATGTTCCCAGCCCACAGAGGTTGGGCTTTCCTCCATCAAACTCCAGGGTATGCCAGGGCCACCTCCGTGAGCAGGGTCCATGCTCAGCGACACCACAGCTGACAGGTGGGGAGGAGCTGCGGACTCGGAGCCCCTATCCCTTGGCTACTCACTACCTCCCCCAGTTCCGAGGAGGGGTTTCTGGGAACGCCAAACTGCAATCCTAGGGAAAACCATCCTGGGTCTGGCTTAGCCTCTATCCTTAGGTGCCTGGACTCAGAAAAGCTTACATGATTTCCCATCACCGACGGAGGATGCCACCGGGGGTAGGGGGGGTGGAGTGTCTTATCTTTGCACCGCCAAGGCTGTGGGGTATAACCTGCATTTGCTAATTTCACATCTCTGTGACTCCACCCTTAACTAAAGACCAACTCCTTCTCGCCAGACCTAACAGCCCCACTACCCACGCCCCGGGAGTCCCACACTCAGCTCCAGGAGAGCCCAGGATTTGCTAGGACACAAGGACGCTTGGTCCCCTCCAGAGGGGGCCTCTCTTGGGTCCTCTTCTGTGTGCCCGGCACTGACAGGTACCCAGCGGCGACCAAGTAGGAGGCTTAACCTCTCTACACTCGGGCAATTTTATGCCCTGAGTTTTCCCATGTGGGGAATGGGAGACCCTGTAGGTTCACATTCCTCAAGAACATGGAGGAGAGAGAGAAGGAGGAGGGGCACTGCAGGAAGCAGTCGTGGTCCCAGAAGACCCCGGGGCTGGGGCAGGAGCTGCCTTCTCACCTGTCCATTCACAGCACTCAGGTAGCACCGGCCCAGCAGTGCCGGAGGCCTGGGCACCACCGGGGGTGGCGGCCGAGGAACCACTCCAGACCGAGCCGGGATGCTGTTGCTGTCCCAGTGACCATGGCCGGGGCTGGCGGGGAGCCAGGGCGAGGGTCTGGTCTCCACGCTGTTCTCCTCTGGGGCCTCCTCGACCTCGCCCCGTACCCGAGCCACCTGGTGGACCTGCACGGAGGCCTCAGGCGGGTGGTGGATGTGCACCTTCACCAAGGAGGGGTTCACAGAGGCTGGGCACAGGGGCTGGGGTCAGAGGTGGGGAAACAGGGCCCCACCCTCTGAGGAGTGCAGCAGCCCTGGGCCAGGCAAGCCACTGGCTGTGTCTCCCCAAAACTCGCCTCCATTTCTTCACTCTCTACTCAAAACCCAGAACAATACCCCAGGGAGGACAGGCCCAAGCACAGGCTCCTTCCCTCCACACCTTAGCACAGGCTCCGGACGCGCAGGCTCAGCGGCCATGGCTCACGGGCCCAGCCGCTCCGTGGCATGTGGGATCTTCCCGGACCGGGGCCCGAACCCGTGTCCCCTGCATCGGCAGGCAGACTCTCAACCACTGTGCCACCAGGGAAGCCCCATACCTTTTCTTGAAAAACCTTCATTACCAATTTCCAAACTACCTTCCTGATTCCACCTCCCCCCATGATCCTGCACAACCTTCGAGCTCCAGCCCAACAGACCCTGCATCGTCCCCACTATATGCCTTTGTTCACACCAGTCCCTCTGCCCAGGAAGCCCTCCACTCCCCTCTGCTTAACCAAAGCCTATGCATTGTTTAAGGCCTAACTGAAGTCCACCTCCCCCATGCAGCCTTCCCTGAACTCCCCAGGCTTGGGGCTCTCCATCCCCTGATCTCCTACAAAATTCTGTATTTTTTGTACCCTTTATTTGGCACCTAATAACGGAAGGCAGAGGAAAGGAAATGTTTTATGATGCTATTCTTTCTCATGCATCCTCTCTCTATTGTTCAGAGCCATGGGTTCCTTGAAATCAGGACCCTACCCTTATACTCTTTTGTTTCCCCCATCGCACCCAATAGGGGATAAGAGCAAAAAAAAAAAAAAAAAAAAAAAAAAAATTGATGAACTCAGATGGAAGGGCAGAGAAAAACTTAGGGAATGAAACTGAGCGCTAAGGGTAGAGGAGAAGGAAGGGCTGGACACAGCTTCCCGTCCCCTCCATGAAGATGCCAGCACCCACCCTACGCGTTACCCACGTCGCCTCCCAGGCCCACACTCACCCATCTGGTTGGAGAGAGGCAGCGTGAAGGTGGACTGCTTCAAGGGGCCCTGTGGCGAGGCCCTGTGGTGGACCCCCCTCTCTGGAGGCTCCCTGTCCAGATTGGGAGCGGGCAGGTGGCAGAACTTCCCAGTGGAGTTGGTGGGGCACCAGCATTCGTCCCTACCAATGCAGCGGCCTCCATTCAGGCAGGGGATCTGGCAGAAATCTACAACATCGACCTCAAGGTGACGTGGTGGAAGAACACAGCAGCACCTACTATGTGGCCGCTGGGTGACAACAGGGAAGCAGGGGGAGCAAGACCCCCAAATCTGGATGGCTTTGGGAACCGGGCACCCCCTGAAATGCAGGGAC
Source organism: Grampus griseus (assembly GCF_964374135.1). Taxonomy (NCBI): domain Eukaryota; kingdom Metazoa; phylum Chordata; class Mammalia; order Artiodactyla; family Delphinidae; genus Grampus; species Grampus griseus. The sequence goes on along the minus strand of NC_139018.1, from coordinate 28,027,084 downwards.
TTTCCAGGAGGCCTGGGAGGGTGAAGGAGGATGGATAATAACAGGCCTTGCCTTTCCTCCACCCTGCAGTAACCTGGGGGATGGGACGGGAGTGGGGGGCTTGGGGGGAGTGGCACTGTTAACGCCTTCACTTTTCTGTGGAGGAAACTTGGATTCAGCGAGGTTGTGAGACTTGCTCAGAGTCACATGTGACAGAGCTGGGTGAGAACTCAGCACTGTGTGGTTGGAGACCATTCACAGGAGCCACGGTACGAGGGCACCCGGCCTCCTTCCTGCAGAAGAGCTGGGATCCAGCCCAAGGCAGGCCTGTCCTTCTGGCTACCCCTGCACCCAGCCCCAGGGCCAGCCAGGAACCATGTGAGCGGGGAATGGACTCACAGATTCGGAAACCAGACTTGGGGTCATGCCCGTGGCCGCTCTGGCTGTACAGGGTGGTGGTGTCGCCACGCTCGCAGCTGCTGGCACAGCGCCCATGGGCACAGGTCTGCTTGCAGACGGTGGGAGTGAAGACGATCTTGATCTTCTTGATTTTCTCCGTGAGATTCAGCCCTGCAGAGAGAGGTCTTGGGTCCAGGGGGCAAGGCTGAGAGGCACAGCTGTGACCTCTAGATGCTGGTTAGAAAGGCCCACGGGACTGGGTTGAATCCATCCCAAGGGCATTTGCTAAGTACCTCCTGGATGCGAGGTTCCATAGCGGGGGCCGAGTAACAGCTCACAGGCCAACATCTACTGAGGGATGCCGACAGGCCAGCAACTGAGTTCATGCCTTATGCACAATAACTCTCAACCCTGTTGAGTATTATTTTAGGTTGAGCCACTAGAAATTGCCATTTTTGTAGGTTAAAATGGTTGAATATTGGCAACGTTCTTATATCTAACCTAATATTTCCATCTGACAGTTAAGGAAACTGAGGTTCAGAGAAGGATGGGTTGCATCCCAAGTCACACAGCTAGCAAGGGCTGCATCTGGGCTTTGCACCAAAGGGCAGAGAACAGAATGTAGCTCAGACTTGCCAGAGAAGAGAGTTTTCCAAGAGAACACCTGAAAGAATGATTTAGAGTCGGGTGTTGGAGGCCCTAATGGCCAGAACAAGGATAGGGAACTTTATTCAGTTGGTGGTGGGAAATCATTGAAAATTTTCAGTGAGCGATCAAAGACGAAGTGGGGGGAGGGTAATGCCATCTGAGCTGGGGTGTGCAGGTGGATGCAGAGACAGGGTGACTGGTTGGGAGGTCTTTGTAGCAGTGTGAGCTGAGGTCGCTTCATTTAACACAAGTGGAAATACAAAGAGGGGTATTCATTCTGTATAGGGGGCCCAGCGGGGAAGCCAGGAGGCGGAGGGGTTGAGAAGGGAAGTATAAAAGGTCTATGGAGACTTGACTGTGAAGGGAGGAGAGATAGAAAGGAAGGCAGAGGGAAGTGGAGAAATAGCCATGCGTGTGTGTGTGTGTGTGTGTGTGTGTGTGTGTGTGTGTGTGTGTGAATGGGAGAGCTGTAAGTAACTGTATATGCTCTAGGGAAAGGGCTGAGTGGGGGGACAGGTTGAAGGGGGAGGAGAACCGGGGTGGGGGGAGGGCAGGTGACAGCCTAGGGTTCCAGAAGAGTCAAGAAACAGTGGGATGTGCCTTAGACAGGAAGAGGGGCACTTCCTTCTCAAGATGGCAAGAAAGGTCATCAGCTATAAAAAGGACACTGATGCATGCTGTCCACAGCATGGATAAACCTCAAAAACATTACACTAAGTGAAAGAGCCAGACACAGAAGGCCACGTATTGCACGATTCCGTTTATATGAAATGTCCAGGATACGCAAATCTATAAGGACAGGGAGTAGATTAGTGGGACCAGGGGCCGAGGCGAGGGTGGGAGTGGGGAAGGGAGTGACTGCTTAATGGGCACGGGGCTTCTTCTGGCAGTGATGGCAATGTTCTGTAATTAGATCGTGGATGCACAAAATTGTGGATATGCTAAACATCACTGATGTGTACACTTTAAAATGGGCGGAAGGTGAGGACTCTGGGGAGTGGAAAGCATGGCCATGGGATGGGGCTGGGGAAGGTGGCGGCAGCTTGGAGTAGCTGCTCTGAGGAATGAGAGAAAGTGTCCAGGCACACCGGGAAGGATGGCTGGGCAACGAGCAAGAATGTGTGGAGGCTTGAATCCTCAGGGATGCTCAGCTCTCTCCTCTGGGAAGCAGAGGCCCCGCTGTAGGTAACAAGGGGTTTACAGGAAGGATGAGGTGGAAGGACCGGCGCCAGGGAGGTGAGGTTCACAACGGATATGAGGGAAGCAAAGGCAGAACAGGTGACAGATGGGGCAGAAATGGAGCAAGCAAGGTCTAGGTGTCTCAAAGGGGCAAAGCCTCCAACAGCTGGTTTAGGACCCCTGGAGTCCAACATAAAGCAGATGCTTGACAACTGTTTTGATCATTGGCTGAAAAGATAAGAGACAGGGTCACAACTCAGCCCTTCTGAGAGGGTGAAGGGGGAAGCAAAGATGGGGAGAAGGAGGTCCAAGATTTAGATGCCCTGCTCTTCGAGGACCTGGAGCCAGGGTGTCCTTACCCCAGGAGGATGACGGGTGGCCCAGATATGTTGCCTGCTGGGCACCATCCTTCCGTTCAGGGCCTGGCCCCATGGGCAGGGCATTGGAGGTCAGCTGGCCATTGGCCGCAGTGGCCAGATAAAGTCGGACAGTCTGGGACAGCCCCACGTGCTGCTGGGTGGCGTGTGTCTGGCTGAGCCCACTCAGGGTCCTGTGGAGACAACCGGGGCATGGGGTTTGCATCCCAGGAACAGTGTCTCTGTGCCCTTCCTCTTCAGGACGTCACCCCCGCCTCTGCACTAGTAGAGTGTTCTCTGGCTGCCTTCTTGCCAACTCCAGGAAAACGGAGATGCCCTGAGACAGGGGAACAGGGCTAAGGCCAGCTGGCTAGTTTGGTGGGAGTGCCTACCCCTATGTAGAACTGCCAGGCTTTGGCTGGGTATTCTGGGCAAGTCACTGAGCCTCCCTGGGCCTCAGGGCCCTCGACTGCAAAATAAAGGTGTTAGATTGGTCCCATGTAGCTCTGACATTTGAAGAGTTTGAGACTCTGATGGACCAGCCCTTGCCCTAAAACTGAGTCCTGTGCCTGCTTCTTGCCACTTCTTAATACAACCTTTCATACAAATTGCTTGTGGAACACGTGCCCAGCAAATACACGTTAACAGATTGATTTGGGGGCAGAGCCCTGAATATCCCTCTGATTAATGTTATTGTAAAAATAATATAACAACAATGTTCAAGGAGAAAGAAATGAATTCATCCTCCTCCTACCCCACACGGCAAATACTTCAGCATATCCCCTTTCAACCTTGGCTCAAGTACGTGTTCTTACACTATTGTCGTCACTTGCAGATACCATCTAAATTCTGATTTTTCACTTAACGTTAGATCGTACTTTATACAATTCCACAATTTTCGTATTGATCATCTTAATTGCTACAAGGTAGTCTATCTGAAGATGAATCACAATTTATTCAGACATTCTCCTGTTATATACTTAGATTTTTTTTTTAATTTTTAACTGTGGACATCCTGACTCATATGGATTTTTTTCTTCGGTTAAAATATTCCTTTAGGGCGTCCCTGGTGGCGCAGTGGTTGAGAGTCCGCCTGCCGATGCAGGGGACGCGGGTTCGTGCCCCGGTCCGGGAGGATCCCACATGCCGCAGAGCGGCTGGGCCCGTGAGCCATGGCCGCTGAGCCTGAGCGTCCGGAGCCTGTGCTCCACGGCGGGGGAGGCCACAGCAGTGAGAGGCCCGCGTACCGCAAAAAAATAAATAAATAAAAATAATATTCCTTTAGTATAGGGGGATCCATTAAACTGTTTTTATTCTGTATATTTGAAAAATATTTATAAGAAACATTTTGAAAAGGCTTATTATTTTAGGATTAATTCTGTGGACTAGAATGATCATATCAGAGGTTACATTTATGGCTCTAGGTATACACTGGAGGACTGCTCTCCAAAAGGTTGTATAAATGTCCCATTCAGAGTGCAGTCTCGCCAGCATTATTATATTATACACAGCCTCGCCAGTGTATTATTAATTTTTCATCATCATAAATGATACTTCAATGTTGCTTTAGCTACCTTTTTTAATCATTTCTGAGGTTGAATTTTTTTCATACATCTATTTACCACTTGGGAAAATTTTCTGCTCATGTCCTTTGATATCTTAACTATTTGAGTTGTTTGCTCATAAACTTGAACGGTTCTTTATGTGTTTATTATAAGGCAGGTCATTCTACAAGGCAGCCTTGTTGCAAATACTCTGTCACTGTCAAAATGTATATGAACCTCTGTATACATGACAGTGTCTGGACTGTGGTGGGTGTGAGCACATTGTAGACACTGAAGCTGAGAGAGTAATTACTTGCCCAAGGTTATACAACAGGTAACTCAGGCCCCAGGACTCCAATCCAGCAGAGCTTGACTCCTGTGCCACCCAACAGAGCAGCCCAGACCATGACAGAAACTCAGCCTAGAAGCCTCTGCTCAGGCCTGGGGTGGTGCTCTTTCCTCCTGTAGGTCCCACCCCTAGCCTCTCCACTGGATTCTTTGCCCAAGTGGGTCCTGGGACCCTCTCCCTCCATTGTCCCTACTCCTGTTCTGTTGGCCCCGGGTGTCCAGGCCATGAGCAATCTCCCTCTCATCCCTTCCTGGCAGAAGCCAGAGCAGCACAGGTGTCAGAGTTGGGCACCTTCCAGCCCTTCCCCAGCCCTGTTGGCCTGGGACTTGTCTCCCGTGAGCTTCACCACTGCGCTTCTTCCAGTGCGACCAGCAGCAAATACTCACCCTGACAGCCCCAAACATGCCCCAGCCTGCTCCCCGAGTTTGAAGGCTGGAGTGAGAGAGAGGGCCCGTTAGCCACCCCAGAAGCTCTGGGAGCTGTAATGGACCAGATTTGGGGGCTCCACCCTCAGGCACCTGCTCCTAACTCCGAGGAGAAGGTCAGCACAGCCAGCTGCAGCAGAAAACACAATCCTTCCAATGGCTTCCAAGAGTTCACCAAAGAGTGAGAGGTAAGTGAGCTGGTGGGTCGGTGGAAGTCTCCTCCTGGTGGTACCAAGCCAGTGCCATGGCTCAGCTTAGTGTCAGCGTCACAGAGCACCCAGGGAGCTAAAGGGAGTAGTTCAGGTTCTGCCCGGATCACCTGGGACATTTCTGAACTTGATGCTGACACAGAGCTCTCCAGTCTGGTCAAGGTGGAAACTCAAAGGGTTCTTTCTTGGTCGTTTGCTGTCACTGTTGTTACTGTTGCCATCACTTGTTTCTCTAGTTGGAACTCAATGCTAATGGCCCCAAGATTCCTGAGTTCAAATCCCTTAAGGGCCAAGGGTTTAACTTTGCAGAGAAGAAAAAAATGTCTTCCCTAGTTGTAGAAAGGACCTGTCTGCAGAGAAGAGAGGACAGGAGTTGGGCCAGGCAGATGTCAGTTCTGCCTCCTACTTGACCAGTCACTGAGATCCCCTGAAACTCAGATTCCTAATCAATAAAACAGGAATAGTGACACCCACCTCACCGGGCTATGGTGAGGACCAAGGGGAACAGTGACACCATGTGATTATTTTGAAAATATGAGTAAGTGGTCACAAGTCGAAAACTATACCAGAACTTTAAAATCACATGAACAAAGAAAAGAAAGTGCTAGCTATAGTTCAGACAAAATACCTCTCCCCAAGCCACTAAAAATTCTTCTTCATCTAAGAGGAATAAAAGACACCTCAAATATCTTGTTATACTGCCCAAGCATCCTTACATATAAAAGGCCAAGGGACTAATCTGGTGTCAATACATTTTTAACAACCACAGCCTTCTGAGCTCAATCCATTGTCATCTACTGCTGTGATGGGGATTTCGGGTTAAACGATACAAATCAAAAAGTCCTACCTTCTGAGAGGCTCACAGCCAAGTAAAGAAGGAAGTCTTGGTTCTTTGATAGGTCCTATGTCTTACACTGAAAACACCCCTCTAAAGAGTCAGCTATCTCCCTTCATAAACCCCAGACCAGTCCTTGGAGGTGGACAGGGAGGGAGGGCCCCCCACCCCATGTGTGAAGAGCTTCAGGTCCTCAGCTCAGCTCTGGCTCCTAGAGAGTGGTAGCAACAGAGGCAAGTGAGAGCTGCACTGGGAAGGTGACTTTCTTTGACTAAAGTCCCCGGAGCGGGGCTCTGTCCACTCTCAGCTTTGGAAGAACCACTTTGATTTCGTTAAAGGATAGCATAAATGTTCTCAGACTCGCCTGGCCCAAGATTATCTCTCTGGGATTGTTCCAAGGAGGTCCTGGCAGAGCTGCCACAATTGACTGGAACATCCATCTCTCTAGACTTCAGGATTTCACGGATCAGTAAAATTTTGAAACAAATGTAGGGGACCAAGATAAAGTTGCCAACTTTTTATTTAGGTAAGACATTAAAACACACACACACACACACACACACACACACACACACACACACACACAACTCCCAATTATTACCACCATAATTTTATGAAAGAAAAGACATTTCAATGCCAATAAGAAATATTTGAATAAGCTTAACTTTGTGGAAATCTCACCTCATTCGCTTAATTTTTTTCATTTTTTCATGGACCAATGAAAACTCTCATCACAGACCGTCATGGAGCCAAGGAGGAGCCACTGGGTATGATCCACCAAGATGTGCTCTGGCCTGAGGACTCTCCGGCTCTTTCAACTAACTTGGGAAAAAACCTTCCATCCCAGCTGGCTGGGATCTTCAGACCTGCGTGGAAACTCCCTGGACAGTGCATACCCATGATAATGCCACTCAGCTGAACATGTTGCCCCCATATTCTGCCCAACTCACTAAGGTTCTCAAACAGTGATGGGGAGACGAGTGGGTGAGGGGCTCCGTGCCCTCCTTCCCACCCACTTTCACCTTAGCCTGGTGGCTCCACTCTATCTAATTGATAACTGGGTTTCCACATACTATTTTGTTTGCTAAGTGTTCTGCTGCCAAAAGAAAGTTTAAAAACATCACTGCAAGGTACATAGAATAATTACAGCTCCCATGGACAGAGCACTGAAGGATGTACTTTAAATGCATCATCTTTTTTTTTTAAATGCATCATCTTATTCATGTTATTTTATTGAATGAAAAAAGTAAGTTGCAGAATAATATGGACAGTAATACTTCCAGGTTTTTGTTTGAAGAAAAACCTCTCTCTCTTCCCTACAGATATTTATATAGGCATAGGAAAGGTCTGGAAGGATCTGTAAACAGTGGCTGCCCCTTGGGGATGAGAATGCCTAGGTATGTGTAACTACTGTTTTAAACTTTATGTTTTCATATTTTTAGAGTTTTTTCAGTAAAAAAATTTTTTTTACAGTTTTACAGTAAACATGCATTATGTTGTAATAAAAATAAATCTCTATTTTCCCCAGCAACTCCAATTTATAGGTAAGGAAATTGAGGCTCAGGAAAAGCGTGATAAATGTGTGTATATTACTAGGATCCAAGGTGGACTCTGATGGCTAACAGAGGTACAGGAGTTCAGATGTAAGCAGGACCATGACATTTGAGCTGGGGCTTAAGAGAAGGGTAGGAATTTCACAGTCCAAAATGAGGGGGAAGACATTCCAGATAAGAAAAGTAACATAAGAAAACACGTGAAGGTGGGAAGCATGGGCCATATTTAAGGAAGGATAATGAGCACAGTTGGATAAAGCATAGAATGGAAGGGAAGGGAGAGAAGGAAAATAACATCCATTCAGTGCCTACCAAGTAGTGGACATCATTCTAGGTGTTTTACATAACATATCATTTACTTGTCCAAACAACCAACCCTATGATCAAAAACCTCTGCTTGGCCAAAATGACTTTAAACAAAGTAAAAAGACAAAAGACAAAATGGGAAAAATATGTGCAATTCATATCACGATAAAGAACCAATCTCCATAATATTTAAAGAGCTCCTAGAAACAGAAAAGACAGACCAAACCAATAGCCCTAGAAGAAAAGTCAGCAAAGGAATATGAACTGTTCACAGAAAAAAAAACCCAAACGTTTCTCTTTTTTTCAAGATCAAGATTTTTAAAAATTAATGTTTCATTGCTTCATCAAGTACCTTCTCAAGTATAATTTTTTTTGTTTACTATAAATATATGGTGACAAAGAGCACAGTTTGAAGGAACTGCACTGACTTTTCCTAAGGCACCAGCCGTTTTCCCCACCACGGCTTATGAACCATAGTGCAATTGTCAACACAATGAAAAAGGAACTTAGTATTATTATTAAAATAGTTCTAACCCTTAAAGGGTCTTGGGCTAACAGATAGCACTTTGAGAACTACTGTTTTACTAGAACAAAAATATATTTCTCATTTTTGTTATGTTGACTTTGGGTTGGTTACAGGTATCTTCATTCTGGAATCCTGGCAAAAGAAAAAGCCTTTATCTGGCAACTGTTTTTCCTGTGGCAGAGGAAAATGAGCAAAATAAATTCATGCATTGGCTTCCAAAGCTTCTTCTTAGACATGACCTATATCACTTCTCATCTTCCATTGACTTTGGTCAAGTCCCATGGCCAAGCTTGGTGTCAATGGAAAGAAGGAAGTACTCCTCCCATAGGTAGGGACCCTGGAAACCGTGGCCTCCGACGCCGCTCCCCCGTCCCGGGAAAGGAGACACAATTCCCCTCCTCGCCTCCGCCGCCACCTCCAACCACCCCCAAAATAACCCCTACGGGTGGGGAGAGGCAATTATAACCCGGGCGAGCGGAGGGCAGGGGAATGGGCGTCGGGTGGGCGGGGTCGGGGAGCGCGGCGCGGGTCCCCAGGTGGCGAGCGGATGTGCTCCCACCGCCCCAAATGTTTCTTAAACACATGAAAGTAGGCTCAACTTTTCTCATTCTAAGGGATGTGCAAATGAAAACTACTTTGAGATAGCATTTTTCAGTCCATCAGATTAGCAAAAAATCCAAAAGTTTAATAATAGACTAATTTGGTGAGATTGTGCAGAAACAGACACTCAGATGTTGCTGGTAGGAATGTAAGTCGACACAGCCCATTTGGAGAGCAATTTGGCAATGTCTATCCACACCGCAATGCATCAATGCTTTGCCCCTGCAGGTCCACCTCCGAGGCTGTGCTGCAGATACACCTGCTGTGGTAGGCACTGCTGCCGCCCTGCCCAGTCCCCTTTGCGGCCGGTGCACCCCACACTGGCTCCCCCTGAGCTGTGCTCCGGACGGAAGACAACCACCTGACAAGCTCCTCCCACCATCATGACCACGAAGCCAATGACTGACTGAACCGGAAGTTTAAAAGCCCCGCCTCCTTGCTTCAAGGTGGGACAGCTGTCCAAGCTCCGCCCTCTGTTAGGCTTTGGCTTGATTTTCCCGGGACCAATCCTTGCTTGGCTCTTTCCGCCTTTCCATTCTGCTTCCCTCCCGCCCTTAGCCCTTCCCGAGTAAATCACACACACACCTGAATTCACGTCCCAGCTCCGCCTCTAGGGGGAACTGACCTAAGACACTTGTAAACGTCCACAATGATGGATGAACAAGATTATTCATAGTAGCACTGTTTTGTAATAGCAAAATATTTTGTAAAGAATAGAAACAATTTAAGTGTCCCTTAGTAGGGGATTGGTTAAACAAACTAAGAGACATCCACGGGATGGAGTGCTATGCCCTCAAAACAGAAAGATGCAGCCCTTTTACATCCACAGAAAAGCTCTCCAAGATATATAGAAAAGTGAAAAAACAGCCCAAATCTGGCCCACCGACTGTTTTTGTACAGACTGTGACCTAACAATGGTTTTTTATACTTTTTAATGGTTGGAAAAAATCAAACGAAGAATAATATTTCATGACATGAGAAAGCGATATGAAATTCAAATTTGTTTCCATAAATACAGTTTAACTGGAACACAGTCACACTCATTGTCTAAAACTGCTTTTGCTCTACAGTGGCAGAGCTGAGTAGTTGCAGACACCATATGTTGTACAAAGCCTAAAATATTTACTATCTGGCTTTTTGTGGAAGAAGTTTGCTGACTCCTGGTGTGGGGCATGTAAACTTTTGTGTAAAAATAGAGAAAATAAGCATGAATTTATTTGCATATTCATAAAGCAACCTTGGAAGGATACCCTGAGAATTAATAAGTGGTTTCCTGTGTGTGTGTGTGTGTGTGTGTGTGTGTGTGTGTGTTGGGGGGGAGTGGGAAGTGGATGCATGGGGAAGAAACTGGTGCTACAATTTGATGAATGCTTGTGCTGTGCCTGGCTGCATGCCAACAATGCATGTCACATGCATTATCTCATGAAATCCTCTCCGTAACCCTAAGAGTTAGATACTCATTATCCCCCATTTTACAGTCAAGAAAACAGAGGGTAGGGAGGTTCTATACCTTGCTGAAGGTCGCAGAACTCCTAAGTGCGGAAGCCAGGTTACCAAACCAGGTAAGTCCATCCTCAAGCCACCCCACCATTTGTCATTTCTCTATCGCCATTTCACTGAGGCTGTGAGGGATTAAAGAAGAATAGGTTCGGGTCCATATCGTGGAGGGCTTGAAATATCAGGGAGGTGTCTGGGCTGTACTGAATGGGTAAGGGGGAGTCCCTAGAGATTTTGGAGAAGCCCACCCTCTTTCATGCATTCAAGAAGCACTTACTGAATGCCTGCCACGTGCCAGGTATCCAGGTCCAAGGGTGGCAAAGACTCTCTTGCCCTCTCTGCTCCAGTGGAGACTGAGCAAAGGAACCAGCATCCCAGCACATGTGTGGAGGTACAGCGGGAGCCATACATTAGCCTTGAGGTGCAGGTGGTCTTCAAGCAGGTCTAGGACATGGTGGGATGGGCCTTTTCAAATGTTTATTACTTTGATGAAAGATTACCTGGTGGTGGATAGACCAGAGAGGGGAGGGCTGGAGGCCAGCTGGAAGGCTTTGGCTGGGCTCTAGGCTAGCAGGGACCAAGGATGGGACCAAGAAGAGGATCGGGATTCAGGGGATATTTAATACATAGAGAGTTCCCAGCTGTGGCTTAGACAAATGGGTGGAGGACATTCCAAGATCTCAAGGAGTGATCCAAGAAGTGACTCAGTTTGGGACATGGTGAGTGCTGGTGCCTCAGGATGGATGTCAGAAGCAGATGGAAATACCCAGGAGGCAGCACTCAGGAGAGAGGCTGCAGACACAGACTGCAGACACAGTCAAGGGAGTCCTGGTGGAGAGGTGGGGCTGCAGGGACCATATTACTCGGGGAGAGTATTCATAACAAACCACGACTCAGAGTTCCACTGCTGGACTCTGCTTACACTTGCCTGTTTCAAAAAGGGAAATGTGTTAATGAAGAGACTGGTCCCCGTGTTGGGCTTTGCTCCCATAAATTTGTCTCCAACCTTTGGTGCCTGCTACCGCTTGCCTGCTAGCGTGCGATAAAGCAACTGACAAGCCAAAAAGGAACACTGACGGGAAAATGTGGCAACAGCCCATCACACTTCACTCGACAGCTTGCTGTCTACATGGCTACGTGCGTGTGCCTATAGCGGGTTTTTATTTTGCACACACAGATGATCATCATAGTTTCTGCTAGTAAAACTGTTCCCAGTTCTAATTATGGAATTAATTACATTGATAGCTCATGGTATCCCTTATGACTGCCAGATGCTCTGACACGGAAACACTTTGAGAAATACAGGAGCAAAGAGAGAATAAATAAGGGCAGAGGAGGGGGTCTGGGGAGCAACAAGGCTTGAGGGGCAGACCAAGAAAGAGGCTGTGGAGATGTCAGAGAGGTAGGAGGGGACAGGGAGAGAGCACCAAGACAGGAGGGCGCTCCTTGAACTCTATCCCTGCTCCGGGCCTTCCTGTAACTGCAGGCCCAGCTCGTTACAATCGAACACACCTTGGCGCCTCCCAAGTGGCTCAGTCTCCCCTGAGAATCTGGGTCCTGGAGAGGCAGGGGGAAGCCCTCGCAGAGCTCTGCTCCTTCTCTCCTCCTCGCTGTCCAGGCCTCAAGCCCAGGCCACAGTCAGGTGGCCCTTGTGCCTAATCCCCAGGGACCCAAGGTAGTGTTTCCAGACATCACGCTCTAGCCCCTGCTGCAAACCTGCCCTGCCCCGGCAGGGAACAAGGGGGCACCCAGCCTTGGTGGGCGAAGAGGAGGGGACACCACGGCCTTGGCACAAAGCGAGGAGCCTGCTGATTCTAGGTGATGCATAGTTTGGGGGCCTGAGCAGGTGTGGCCCAGGCTGGGCTAAGACAGCAGCCATCACTCCCCAGCCTCTGGGTATCAGAGGTGCCAGGTTGGTGGGTCCCCAGGTGTCACTGTAAGGAGGGGAAGACTTGAACTCTGCCCCTCTTGTCCTAGACAGTAATAATGAACATTTATTGAGCACTAACTCTGTGCTGTGTATTAATTGTTCTATTTGCATATGTTATCGAATCTTCACAACCACCTTAAGGGGCTAGGTACTGTTATTAACCCCAGTTTTTCAGAAAGTGAAACTGAGGCACAGAGAGGTTAAGGACTTGTCCAAGGTCATTCATCTAGAATTGCACTGTCCAGTAGAACTTCCTGTGGTGACGGAAATGCTCTATAGTCTGTGCCATCCAGTGTGCTAGCTACTAGCCACTGTGGCTTTGAAGCACTTGGAAATGCAGCTGGTGTGACTGAGTTTACATTAAATTAAATTTAAGTAGTCCCTTTGTGGCTGATGGCTACTGCATTGGACAGCACAGCATAGAAAATGGAGGAGTCTGGATTTGAACCGGGAAAGTCTATCTTGGCTATGTGGTTAAAAGTTTCCCCGGCTACCCTCACTGCATTCTTTGTCCCCAGGCACTTGGGTTCCCTGACTGTCCTGGCCTAGGGGAATCAGCACCCTTTTAAACCTTGCTGTCCTGAGGATGTGGCAGGAAAGAGACTGGATTTCCGGAAGACATGGACCCAGGACCAGGTCACGGGGGAGCAGGGTTCAGCATGGCCTGAGGAAGGATGTCTAAAAAGCCAGGGTTGCCTGGCGACATGGTGGTCCCTGGAGAGGCCTGAGCACCTTGTCCTTGGGATCGAGGACCTGGGTCCTCGCCTCTAACCCCCCACCCCCCAACCCCGTGCCAGAAAGGAAGCAGCAGCCATTCCTGCTCAGGGCGGGGCTCTGGGCCCGTGACATCTGAGAGACAAGTAGGGTGGCACGCTCAGTGGGGCAGTCCTGGGGGACCCAGCCCCTTCCCATTGCCTGGCACACAGTTCCGGCATCCCCAACACTGGGACCCTCATACCCTGCTGCCCTCCCGGAAGGGCCGAGAGCTGGCCTCCCCTGCATGTCTCAAGACTTCTCCTGCTGCCGGTCCTGCTGTGCCCACTTGCCCGCCCCTTCGGCCTCACCGGTCTGCCTGAGGCCCCCCCACCGGCCGCCTGTGAGTCATAGCCCCCTGCTCTGGGGTCTGCACCTTTAGCTTTTTTCCGTGGCCACAGCCAGGTCTGAGAGGTCCGGAGCTCGGGCTCACAGACCCCAGGGGATGCCCCTGCCAGGCTGAGGGTGGGGAGGGGGCAGAACCCAGGGAGCCTCACCTGCTCGGAACTGCACCCTGCTCCGCTCGCCCAGTAGCTGGGGAGAGAACACAGCACCCTGCTTCCTTGCAGGCGGATAAGAGGCGGAGGCTGGTGGAGCTGTGCACGTCTGGGGCATCGTCTGTGGGACACCGAGCCCGGGCCTGAGGCCTGGCTCCCACCTCTAGAGCAGCATTACGTAGGTGCTGCCTCAGTGTCCCAGGTGTCCAGAGACCCCTCTGAGCCTCCTCACGCCCCTCCACCCTCCAGACCCCTCATGCCTTGGTCAGCTGCGAACGCTTCGCCACTGAGCGGCCTGCCTCACGGGCCGCCAAGCCCTTGCTCCCTGAGACTCTGCATTGCCTTTCTTCTCTCCTGGATGGGCCAGGGTGCTGGGCAGGAAGCTGGAGTGGGCTGCCCAGGCCCGGGGATCACACCTAGGGCACCTCAGGGGGCAGAGAGGGGAGGAGGAGGTGCCCTGAAGGGCTGCCCAGGGCCCCAGGAAATGCCCCTCATTTTCTACGTAAGTTTCATTTTGTCCAAGTGTCAAACTGCTGAGCGATCGCCCTCTCCCTCCAGCCAGGAAGGAGATAAAGGAAGGACCCCTCCAGGAGCTCCTCTGCCTCCTTCTGGGCCCAGCAAGACCACCCAAAGGGCTGCAGCATGGCCAGGGATACAGACCCCGAGAGGGGAAAGGAGGGGACCGGATCTTACCCTCTTTTTTTTTTTTTTCTTTTTTTTGCGATACGCGGGTCTCTCACTGCTGTGGCCTCTCGCGTTGCGGAGCACAGGCTCCGGACGCGCAGGCTCAGCGGCCATGGCTCACGGGCCCAGCCGCTCCGTGGCATGTGGGATCTTCCCGGACCGGGGCACGAACCCGTGTCCCCTGCATTGGCAGGCGGACTCTCAACCACTGCGCCACCAGGGCAGCCCCTTACCCTCTTTATATCCTTCATGGAGTCATCACAGCGCTGGGCAGACAGCTGCCGCCCCCCAGATAGTCATCACACTGAACATTGAACTCTGTGGCTCCCAGCACTCCGGCCTCACTGGAGCATCTCCCCAGCCCAGGCCAGGTCCCACTCCACAGCCATCCAGGGCCCATGAACAGTCTGAAGCCTTTGGCTCCAAGTTCCCCCAGGAAGACGTGTCAGCTTGTGGGGAACCTGGATGTCATGAATTCATCATCTAACCACTTCCAAGGTCCACTTGTGAGCACCTCGGATGGTGCGTGGTCCCACATGGGCACTGAGGGAAAAGCATCTGGCCCACCGAGGGCTTACAATGCAGGCAGGGAAGCAGGAGGCAGGGGAGGGCTGGCACACCTGGTTCCTTTGTGTGGATTACAAAAGGGGCCCTGGGCAGCCAGTTTACAGAGGCTGCCCTGCTTCCTTCAGGCTGACGTAGCATGGTGCCAGGGCTGGGCAAGCGGAACGTAGGCTAGAGTTTAGCCCCATTCATCTCCTGACCTTTGTGTAGAGTGCAACGCGCCCCCTGCCCCACACCATGCACAGTGGTCCTGGGAGAAGACCCTGCACATGAGTGTTTCCTACAATCCAAGAGTGGAAAAGCAGCAGGTAGTCAGGTGAGCTGCCTGGCCAAGATGCTCCAGGCCTCCCTACGCAGGTGTAGCCCTGGGTCTGGATGCCTGGGGAAGACTTTCTAGAAGTTGTGTGGTGTCAGCTGGAGGAAGGCATGGGGAGGACAGAGTCCACCCAAGGGTGAGAGAACCACGAGTGCAAAGGGACAAAAGCAAGAATGTGCTGGTGATGGTGCTCAGGGGGTAAGGAGGTGTGTCTGGTTAAAGGGAAAAAAGGAAGGGCCAAGGATGACAACAAATAACAGCAAATAGCTACATTTATTTGCCAGGTACTGTTCTAAGCACTTTATGTATATCAACTAATTTAATCGTCATTATATGAGGAAGTAGGTATTATGATTATCCCCATTTTACAGGTGAGGCACAGAGTTGCTAGGTAACTTGCCTAAGGTCACAGAGCCAATGACTAACAGAGCTGGGGATCCGACACAGGAGGCCTGCATCTGCGTCTCGTTCCCGAGCCTGTACTCTAAACCTCTACACTATATCGTGGCTTGAGAGCTATGCTTTGGGTCCGAGCTTTAGAGCCTTATCCTTTGGGTCTCATGTATAAAAGGGAAGCCTTGAAGGAAGGTGTTTTTACCAGGAAGGAACAAGGTTAAAAATGGTCTCTTAGGAAGGCGATCATGGACAACTCCTCCCTGGAGCTCCCACCCACACTGACCACCCAGGTGCCTGGCCAAGAGTGCTCTCCTCCCCCACCCCTGCCCCCCAGACATTTTCTCAGGGCATCTGTGGTCCCCAGGGTGAGGCAGAGGTGAGGCAGGGAAGTCTGTGGAGCCACAGTACTCCACACACACCCACTGGTTCAAGTAACTGCTCTGTTTACGGAAACTCAGGCACAGAACAAACATCACTTTAGAAAGGTCCCCAGTGCCCTGCAAGGCGGCTCTCACGATCCCCACAGCACCTGTGAAGCACTTGCGGTGCAGAGACAGTCAGTCTCTGGCCCTAGCTCACGTGTCTCATGAATGGCAAAACCCAGGATTCAAACCAGGTCTATCACACTCCTCCCAGCACTGCACCCTCACTCTCACCACAAGCTGCTGCTGCATGAGTGACAGAGAAGCAAGTGAAAAAAGGAAGTGGTTGGAGGGGTGAAGAGGTGAAGGGAAAGAAAACACGAGTCAGGGCGTATGGGCACCTGGAAAGTGCTACAGATCAGAGGAGAGAACTTGAGGCTGAGGGGATTGAGTTTGGACCACTTCCCAAAGCCATGAAGAACTTGGTACGTCTCGCCACCACCAAATGGGCCATGAGACGCCCACCTCTTGAACCCCGAGTTCCCAGCCTGTGGTCTTTGGGACCCATCTTCCTTCCATGTATGTTCCCCCAACCCCTGGCGGGCACGTGTGCCCAGGCTCACGCACACACACACACACACACACACACATACACAGAGCTTAGCTGGCCTGCCTTATAGGACAGCAAACACAGGCCTGTGACTTCAGATGAGTTTACCCCACCCGGACAGGCCCATTGTAGACAAAGGCAGCTGGTGCCTGGGTCAAGGATATGCTTCTCAGGGGCTGGTCAAAGTCTTGGCAGCCTTCAGCCAGCCTGCTCTTCCAGGGCCTGGAACTCTTCCCCAGGACCATAAACAAAAGGAGATTTCTAAAAGACCTGGGCGCCCAATCTGAGAAGCCTTCGCTCATCCCAAACCTACCAACCAATTATGTACCATATACCTGCTACAGACACTTCATTTTAAAATTTTTACTAGGCTCTTTACGCTTGAGAGTGTGATTTTTCTACGCTTTACTTGATTAGTGCAAACCTATGCTATAAAAACTATCATTCCCCATTTTACAGAAGAGAAAACTGAGGCACAGAGAAGCTGTTTACTTGCCCACTATCACCACCGGGCAGGGAGGTGCTGGGATGGGCTCTCAAGGCTTGAGCTCTGTACCTCTGGTGGATGACAGTCCCCAGCATGCTGCTCACCCTTGGCTAAGATAGGAAACCTCACCAGAGCCAGAAACACCTTCAAGTGGTCTGGGGAAACTCTCAGAGTTTCCAGTTACCGCTGTCCCTATAAACAAAGGGCTCAGGTAATCCCAGAGTCTAGGGACAAATAAGAGTTGGTGCCATTCATAGGACACCTAAAAGGTGCGTATATGCATTTACATATGTTAGTAAATCTTCCCGACAATTCTATTAGTGGCAGGCATCCCCATCTTACAGATGAGAAAACTGAGGCTCGTGAGGTTAAATCACTTGCTCTGGGCAGCATAACTATTAAGTGGCAGAGCTGAGATTCAAACCCAGACGTATCTAACAATAAGACATCAATTATGCCACAGTTGCTCCCTCACACACTATTGCCTGCTGTAGGGGCTCTGACCTTGACCCAAGAACCTCCAAAAAAAAGAAAGAAATGTGGAATCAGTTTGTTCCTCAAGGGTGTGGCTTGGCTGGCGTCTCAAGAGGATACCCCCGCCCCTTGGAGTACAAGATTCCCTCCAGAGGCCTCTGATGCAACCCCTACCCACCCCCACCCCCCCACCTCCCCACCCCCGCTGGCTGGGTGCACCCTTGGGTGGACACATTAGGTAGCAGTGAGGAGCCCAG
Source organism: Grampus griseus (assembly GCF_964374135.1). NCBI lineage: Eukaryota > Metazoa > Chordata > Mammalia > Artiodactyla > Delphinidae > Grampus > Grampus griseus. Next base: position 28,009,349 of record NC_139018.1, on the reverse strand, counting down.
GCTCTGGGAGGAAACCGAGCGTGGGCGACTGGCTGGAAGCAGAAATATGGTATCTCCAGAGGTTTTGATTTGCGATCTTCATTTTGCAAGGAATGGGGATTTTTTTTCTTTTCAAAAAGCAGTGGATTTCCTTGAATTTTAGACCTTTCACAAATATTTTTTTAGGAGAAAAAAGAAGGAAAAAATCCCCCACAAAATGCCTGTCACAGCTACTCACTTCCACATTGAATCACGGACACAAAACCACAGCTATGTGGCTAACAAAGGAACTATGTGTTTTCATATCTTGTTATTGGAAATCATTTAGCAATCTTCACTATGTCATCTGCAGACAGACAGACAAATAGACGCGCAGACACACGCCTCTGGGTCCTAAGCCGTCAATCTTACAACCTCGGTCATCAGATAACTTTGCATTCCACCCATTTTCCCTTTCTAATCCTTTTCTGGGAAATTACACAGCAAGGCTTAAATCTTCCTCCTTAGCCCCTCTCCGGAGGTGGGGTGTGTGTGCACATGTGTGCCTGCCAGTGATTGGAGGAGGAATGCTGAGACATTGATTCAGTTAATTCCACAAGTGGAAACAAGTATACATTTCACAGTCCCTTTTTTATTAATATTATCATAATAGCACTTTACTTTGGTAAAGTGATTTTCACCTGGGAAGCTTACAGTGCCTTTTCTGACAGTGGCAAATTAATTAACTGATGGCAGATTTACAGATTGCATAACTGGAAAAACTACTGGACCCATAAATCAGAAACTTCCTCTGCATCCCAGACAAGGGGTGAAACCTGATATATATTTGAAAACCTTGAGCTCAAAAGGAGAATTCACAGGGCCTGAAAAATCTCCATTATGATTATGATTTTTGAGGCATGTTCTCTCTGCACATCTTTCTCTCTCTCTCTCTCTCTCTCTCTCTCTCTCTCTCTCTCTCTCTCTCTCCACACACACACACCCCACCCCAGAGGGCTACATTCACTGAGCAGCCAGTTCCGTACAAAGCAACCGGATGGGATGGGCATCCCCCTGGGGCATCTGAAAAAGAGCATTGACTGTCTTTCTGTTACCTTGTGGCTTCATCTCTCCCTAACCTTTCCTTTCAAACGAAAATCCTAGAGGACTTAGGTCAGTACAGCCACAAGCTCAAAATGTTCATCGTTACTACTTTTTTTGGTCGGATGCTGGAAACTGTATACATTAACGTTTTAATGCCCCAACAACTCCTCCAGGCTCTCGCCAGCTTTCTGGAGTTTCCTGAAAAGACACAAGTTGCGTTGCCTGACCCAGTCCTCGGCAGCTCCCACACCAAGCTTGCTGCTCTGCACTGGCCTGAGCTCACCTGCTCTCGGGGCTACTTAGCCAAATGGCTACGAGCACGGGTTCCAGAGTCCTGAGTGGAGCTGGGCTAGAATGGCCCCTCCTGTCAGTTTCCTCCTGGTGGAGTATCCTCCTCATAGGATCCTTGTGAGGAATGGTTAAGGTGCTGGAGATCTTCCACTTGTCTCTGTGGACCTTTCTCTGTCCCATTCTGGGCCCTAGGAGGCTCCTTCACCCTCTGTCTTCCAGTCCTGTTCAGCCCACATGGGACCCCAGCAAGAGGGCAGAGGGCAGCAGACGGAGCGGAGGTATTGATCCCCCAGTTCCCTCCTGACGGGCCACTGTGGGTAGTGGTGGCTCTATTCCTCTGCCAGAGGTCACAGCCCTGTTGTGGTCCTCTCCTGTGGCTGGAGCTACTCTGGGTTCCAGTAACCGCTGACCCCTTGTCTCTTAGACCTGCAGGGCTAAGGGCTTCCCTATACTCTGCTTCCCTTGTTGTTTCCTTTGACCCTGTCCACACCTTTGCAAATAGACCCTTTATCAAATTGTCCTCACTGAGTGTACCATCTGTTTCCTGCTGGAACCCTGACTGATACAGAAAAGAAAGGGTCTCAGCTATCAAGTATTGAGCCCTCAGCGATGTGACTCGGCACTTTATCCACTTTGACTCATGGAAGTGAAGAGACTCACACAACGTCAAGCAGCTGGGGAGCAACAGAATCAGATGAAGCCGAGGTCTGACTCATGACCGCTATGCTGTATGGTCCCCGGTATCAAGTGAGGTGGTGCCTGTAAAGTGCTTTGCACAGTAGGGCCGGCTGACTCAATAAAGCCCCACCCATGGTAGCTTAAAATAACAGCTATACCGCACTCAGAAAACCCACAGTCCTAAAGTCTACTCCAGCGCAACGCTAGCCCCGCCCTAGCCACAGTCCTAAGGTGGAACCCTCGTTCTAATACCACACTAAAGTTGCGCTCCAGGCTAACCGAACCACCACCCTATTGTGAAATAGAAAGTCACCTCGACCACAGTCTTCATCCCACCCTTCGTAACCCAAACATTCCTCAGCATAACCACCAGGGGAGGCTAAGATCAGGGCTGTGGAGAGAATGGGGAGCCTCTCTGCCCTCCGCACCTGGGAGCTTGCCCCCTCCCAGCGGCAGGAACATCCCACATCCCACTCCATCTGTCCGCCCCTCGTTGGACTCGACACAACTGGCCAGAGGCATTTGTGCAACATCCGCTTGCCTCATGTAACTGACTGGTGACTTTGGTGTGGGGAGAACCAGGAGGGCAGAGCACCTACACGAGGCCTGGGACAGAGCAGAGGCGCCAATAAATCCTGTTGGTGGTGATGATGAGAAAGGAGAATTAGAAGACGAAGTGCTCCTGGCTCCTGCATCACTTGGCTGCCGGCTCTGGGCAAACAGGAGGTGAACAGCTCTCATCTCAGAGATCTGTAGAGGGCTGGGGCCAGGCCTGGGCTGGGAGGGAGGCCCTCTCTGGAAGCCACCCTAGGGAGGGTCTTGATAACCCTCAGCTCTGGGATTATCCTAGAAAAGGGAGTCAGGCAGCCTCCATCAGAGACTTCGGGGCCACCTCGGGCCAGATGTCCACTTTCAAGCTTCAATACGAGAGGCAGGAAGAGAAGAGAAGTATGCAGGAAGCAGACACCATTTCCCTGGAATCTGCCCACTTCACTGCGTGGGGAGCGGAGAGGTGTTAGAAGGCCCTGGGCCCCTTTCTCCCTTGAGCATAAGGAGGCCTGAGCTTGGCCTCTTCATCGACCCAGAAGTGTCTGCCCTGGGCCAAGCATGGTGGAAGGAAGAGGATTTGCAGGCTCCACTGCTTGGAGAGAAGGCACACCGGCCCCTCCCTCCTCACGGCCTCTGTCGGGCTCTCTCGGCCTAGAGCGAAAGCGAAAGCATTGCAAGACTGCGTCCATCCAGAGCCTGTGTCCTTTTGTTTCTACACTCAAGTACCCTAAGGCCAGCTGTGGCCCTGAGCTCCGTGGGCCTCGGGTATTTGTGTGGGTTAGAGAGGTGCATGTTAATACTCTACAAAGTCCAGGGGTCCACCTCCCTTTCGGAGAAACCTAGGAGGGGCCTCAGCAGCCAAACCCAGCTGGAGAGGACTGCTTTGAAGCAACATGCTTTGTGGGGGAAATGGGAGACATTTCCCTCTTGGGAAGAAGCCAGGTCCAGGGTCACCACATACAGCTGCACAGGCTGTGCACTGCACAATTCTTGGAGTACCTGTCATAGAGACTATGAATGTGACAGACATCTCCTGGTGTGTGTCCAGGGACTGAAAGGTCCAGCACACACAGCCTGCCTCCTTCTCCTCCTGGGTGGAAATGGAATGCTTCAGACCCACCCCGCTACTCCAAGCAGTCTCTGCTGGGCAGGGATGGGTGGGGCTGGCAGGGGTTAAGTGCCAAGGAACCTTACACAAACCTTAAAGTGGCAGTGTTTCCAGAACCCTCTGCAAACAGCAGGGAGGGGGACAGGGTGGTGAAGGAAGCGCTCAGCTGAGACACAGTTCTCTTCTATTGTCTTCAGAAAGCAGCAGCAGGGCTTCTGTGATTTCAGATTTGGGAAAACAAAAGCCTTTCCATTTGTTCTGGCTGGAGGCCCATGAGTGAGCATCTCCCTCTGACTACTCCCCTTTGAGCCCTCCCTCTTCCAAACCCGCAGCCCCAGGGAAGAGCAGGCATGGGACTCTTCTAAGGCCCAAGAGATAGAAGAAACTGGGAGGAGACCCCTTTACAGCTGTGGCAGCCCCTGACAGACTCCTGGAACTCCTAAGGGTTTGCTAAGCCCTGCTCTGGCTGTGCTCCAGTCACCCTTAGGAGAGAAGCATTGCTCTCTGCCTGCCTGGCTCCAGACCCCCAAGACCAAGGGGCACAGGGCAAGCAGGTACCCACCTGCTGGGAGGATTGGGAGAGCCCCCTTCCTGATGAACAACATGCCAGGGGATGGGCTGAGTGTCAGCTCAGAAGGGAAGGGACCTGAGACCAACTTTCTTTGCTCCAGGCAGCAACAGAGGATACATGGTGACAGGGATGCTCATTCAGTAGATAGTTGTTTATTTATTTATTGAGTGCTTACCATTATTTATTGAGTACTATTCTAGGAGCTGGGGATATGTCAGTGAACAAAACAGCTCACACTGTACTTGGGGAAAAACAGACAGTACACAATAAGCATAATAATTAAATTATATGTTATGTTAGGAAGCAGAAAATAGAAAGCACTGTGGAAATTAAAAGGTGAACCAGATGAGGGCATCCTCAAGTTGGGGGTTTATAATATTAAACGATAGGAAAATAGGAGACATCTCCCTCCTGGGAAAGAGCCAGTTTCAGGGTCACCACATACAGTGGCACAGGTTGTGCACTGCACAACTGCGCCGTACCCGTCCCAGAGACTATGATGTGAAGCACATCCCCTAGTGTTGTGTCCAGTGGCTTAGGCTAATTCTAAGGTTAAAACCTTACAAAGGTGGTCAGGGAGGGCCTCAGTGAGGAGCTGCTCCTGAAACTGAGCCAGGCATGTACAGAAGGCATAAATAAGTATCCCAGCCCACTGTCAGGAGGTCCTGAAAGCTTGACTTAGTCAGGATTGTAGGGTTGAGTCAACCCAGCACAGAGGCACCACTTGGTGGCCCTGAGGAAGCAGGTGACGCAGGATGAAAGATGTAGGCTGATTAACCCCACTGCAGCCTTGCCGAGGACTTGAGGCTTACCGTCAGGGAGAGCTAAGGTCTGCCCTGGTGAAAGGCATCACGTGTCCTTGTAACGACCTTGGAAGCGGGTAAAGGGGGAGTAAGCACATTTCACCATCGGGGATGGAAAATGACCAGGCTGGAGGCCAGAGACTGAGACCATTAACTCTCGACCTCAGAGAAGATCCACTTGTTGCTTCTGATTTACAAATATAGAAACTGAGGCCCAGGGAGGACAAGGGACTTTTCCAAGATTTCCTAGCATGAGTTGGTCTCTCATCAGGTCCCAGGTGTATCGGAGAATAGCCTTGGGTCCGAGGGACTGGAATAAGGAGGAGGGAGGACCTACAGGGGATTATGTGGCCCAGAGGCGTGAGCAAAGTTGTGTGGCAGCATGCTGGAGCCCAGAGCGGAGGAAGGGAGTGGGAGGGAGGCGGCCGCAGCTGGAGCAAGGCTCAGAGGACCCTGGCAAGCCTTCAGACTGGCCCAGAGTCAGGATCTCCTGGGTTCCCAGGGCAGGCCCACCATCTAGCTGCCAACCTTCGTCCTGCCTCAGTTTCCCCATCTATAAGCCCAGATTGTGGGTTGGAGAAGAAAACCCCTTCTGGCGAGCAGGGCATCTGACTGATTTGCCATGGGCATGGGGGAGTACGCAGGCATGGTAAGACGTTTCACGTTTTTCAGACACCCTACTGACCTCTCTATGTGCGTTATTTCAGTGAATTCTCGAAACCACCCTCTGAGATGAGCATCTGTTTTCCCACTTCAGAGAACCTGAGTTTCAGTGAGGCGAAGCGACTTGCACGACTAGTTTGTGAGGACACTAGGGTTTAAATACTGCCTGACTGCAAAGCCCAGCTCTTCCCCGGCACATACGCCGGGGTCGCCTCCTTGCACCTGCTGCCCTCTCCCCAGGTACCTCATTTGATTCTGGGTCATCCATCTCCTAGGCAAATGCCTTGCCCTTCTGTCAGGAAGGATGCCTGGGTCCCCCCTGCGGCGGGTCTCGGTGCAGACTGGCAGAGACCACCCCTTGGGGCAGAGTCCCCGCACCCCCTGCAGGAGGCCTGGCAAGGCCTGGGGGTGAGGGGAGGCCGCACTCCCGCAGGAAACCTGTGGCCTCACCCTCCACCACAGCAGGTTAAAGGTCACACATTGGGAAGCCCACGAGGGCCCGAGTGGCGACGACGTGGGGCTGAACAATGCCGGGTCCTGTTGGGGAGGCGAGTCCTATGCCACCCACCCGTACCCAGTGGCCCAGTGCCCACCCCCGAGGCCAGGCCTGCGGCAGGAGCTGCACTAGTGCCCCTGCCCTTCTTCCCTCTCCCCACTGACAAAGGCCCCCCCGAGAGGCCGGCCACCCCCACCTCGGAGCCTTGTCAGCAGAATGGGGACATTGGGAACCCATTGCAGGGCTTGTGAGAGTGAAGGAGAGACCCCGGGGAGACAGCCAAGCTGCCTCAGCCAGGTTGACTCCACTCTACTCTGGACCTGTCGTGTTCGAGGTGCTGGAGATACACTGGCAAAGAAAACATAACAGCCCTGTCCTCCTGGGCCTGACGTTTTACTGAGGTAAGAAATAAATACATAAGTAAAATACACAAGACGTTAGTGCTTGGATAGGAGTAGGGAGTGTTTGCGGGTGTGCAGTGTAAAATCAGGTGAGCATAGGTGGGGTTCCCACTGAGAAGAGCAGACCTGGAAGGGGGAAGGAACCAAGCCATGGGTGTATCTGGGAAGAGGGTTTAATGTCGGTTGAATTGGGTCCCCGACCCCCCAAAAGATTTCTTGAAGTCCTAACTGCCAACCTATGAATATGAACTTATTTGGACGTAGGGTCTTTGCAGATGTAACTAGTTAGGGTTAGAGGAGATTATACTGGATTACAGTGGACCCTAAATCCAATGACTGGTGTCCTTATAAAAAGAATACCCCGCCAACACACACACACACACACACACACACACACACAATATGTGACGACAGAGGCAGAGATTAGGGTGAGGCAGCCACCAGCCAGGGGACACCAAGGACTGCAGGAAGTCATCAAATGCCAGGGCAGAGGCATAGGACAGATTCTCCCTTGGAGTTTCCCAAAGGAACAATCCTACCAACACTTCAATTTTGGGCTCTGCCCTCCTGAACTGTGAGAGAATACATTTCTGTTGTTTTAAGCTGTCCTGTTTGTGGTCATTCACTATGGCAGCCCTAGGAAAGGAACACAGGGCTCCAGGGAGGGGGGACAGCAAGTACAAAGGCCCTGAGGTGGGAGCATCTCTAGCATATCTGAGGAAAAACCAGTTGGCCAGTGTGGCAGAAGCAGAGTGAATGAGGGGAGCGAGTGGTGAGAGCTGATGCTGGAGATGTCAGAAAGGTTTTGCGGGCCAGATGATTCATGTAGGGCTGTCCTTGTGGCAAGCCCTAGATAAGAGGAGCTATTACACTGCAGATGGACGGTCCCAACTGGCGTGGGCTGCAGTGTGTGGGTGACCCCCGTGATCTTTGTTCCCTGGTATTATGCCTTTGAATATGTATATAAATGGCAAAAGGAAATCAAGGCTGCAGGTGGAATTATAGCTGCTAATTAGCTGACCTTAAAATAGGGGAGAGTGTCCTGGGTTATCAGGGGGCCCTTAAAAGTGGAAGGAGGCAGAAGAGTCAGTGAGAGATTCCGCTGAAGAGGGAGACACAGGGCAGAGTTAAAACATGAAGAGTTCACCCTCTGTTGCTGGCTTTGAAGAGAGGAAGGTGGCCACAAGCCAAGGAATGTGGGTGGCTTCTAGATGTGATGGCCCTCAAGTGACAGCCAGCAAGGAAGTGAGGCCCTCAGTCCTACAACTGCAAGGAAGTGAATTCTGCCAACAAACAACCTGAATGATCAAGAAAACAGATTCTCCCAAGAGCCTCGGGGAACTCAGCCCTGCAGATAACTTGACTTTAGCCTGGTGAGCCCCGTGTCAGATGTTTGACCTACAGAACTGTGGGATAATGCATGTGCATTGTTTTAAGCAGCTAAATTTGTGGGGTGTGCAGGGAGCAGGAGATCGAGAAGAAGAGGGAGAGACCGACGGGGACAATAAAAGGAAGGCTGACCCCAGCTGCCTTCTCAGGGGACAGCCCGCTAAGAGCCACGATCACGGGGCCCACAGCTTCCCAGCATCTCCCTGCCAGCCCCGCCTGTCTACCTTAACACTGTCCTCCAGGCCCCTTGTTGTCCAAGTGCTGATCAAGCCCGCCGAGGATGTCCCCAGGGCTCCACCTCTAGGTCCTCCGGTCAGACTAAGGAGTAAACCCAGTGGAGGTCCCGCCCATTCGGAGAATTGTTGTGACACCTCCCTCCCCCCCGCCCCCATAGGGCTGGTGAGACGGCCTTGGTGGAATACCCAAGCCAGCCAAAAGCCACTATTGGTGCTACTGCTGGATCACACCACCCCCAAGACTGGGCCTGGGCTCTAACTTCTCCCCAGAGCAGGTCTGCACACACACACACACACACACACACACACACACACGCACCCCAGTTTTCTGTCTGCTTTGTGCCACACAAGTCCTCATGGCAAAGAGAACCAGCCTGCTGATGGCTAACATGTACTGACCACTAACCCGTATCGGGCACCCTACTAGGTGTTCTACTCAAAGGGTCTCATTTCACCCGCTCTGCAACCCTACCAGGTGGAGACTATCGACTCAGAGCTGTTAGGCTATTTTGCCTGATGTCACACAGCCGGTAAGTCCAGAATTGGACTCCAGGATTCCCTGAATCCGAAGCCCAGGCTCAGAACCTCACTCCTCCAGGGGTGGTCCGTGGGCCAGCAGCATCAGCGTCACCGGAGACCACGTTAGAGATGCTCACCCCAGACCGGCCGCGTCAGAAGCTGCATGTTAACACGTTCCCAGGTGATTCACGTGCCTGTTTCAGTCTGAGAAGCACGGTGTGGAGCGCTGTTTTCCAAGGCCTGCTGGTCCTCGACTGTTGTAACCACCTCCTCCCCCAGTCTCTCAAGGCCCTTCCCAGCTGCCTCGGTCTTGCTCCACAGGTGGGGTAGGCTCTCTGCCCAGCCTGGGGAAGAAGCCTGAGCCCCGGGCTCGGAGGGAGTCTGCAGGCCCCCCGCGGCCAGTCCAGGCTGCAGCTGGACAACATCAATCCGCGTCTGGCTCTCTGCAGGGCGTGCTGCCTGCTGCCCGAGACTCTCCTGACCCCTCCCTCTCGTCTTCTTTCTGAGACACAAGTCTCTTGGCCTCTGTCTAGTGCTCTCCTGAACGTGGCCTCTGGCCATCACCAGTCCCTGCAGTGTCTCTCCTCCCTGGACATTTTGCACCGTCCCCCACCCCCCACCAAGAATGCCCTCTGCGTTTATGTCACTCCCTTATCTGGACACCAAGGGCCTGTCCAAGTTGCCATCAGGAGAGAGTCCAGCGGCTGCTTGGGAAAGCTGGCCAAGTTCACAGGAAATGTCTGACACGACCAGGCAAGTGGGATTTGGCCTCCCAAAGCAAAACACAGCTGGGCCAACAGTGGGCCGCTCGGACTTTCCCAGATTTCATGGCATTGACACGCCAAGGCAGAGAGAGAGAGAGAGAGAGACATGGAGAGAGAGAGAGAGAGAGAGACATGGAGAGAGAGAGAGAGAGAGAGACTGGGCTGGCCTGGAGGCTGCAGCTCATTAAAAACATCACAGTAGCCCCTGGCCAGGGAGCCTGTGAAGCTCAAAAGGGACAGCCCTGCTGTGGGCCGGAGACCTCAGCCCAGGCCCTCACCCTCCCCTGCCTCTCGCACACCTTCGCGGGGGGACCGAAGCCTCACAGAGCTGGTCCTCCTTCCCTCCCAGCCTCCTCCCCGCCCAGCATCGAGCCTCGTCCATTTCTTCATTCAACTTGTGTTGACTGAGCACCTACAGGGTACCAGGTGTGGTATTAGGTGCCAGGGACATGTTCATGAAAGAGGAGGACACAGTAGTCCCTGCTCTCACGGAGCTCCTGGTCCAGTGAGCAAATGCACTGACTGTCCCGAGGCAGAGTGAAAAGCGTGACCCTGGGGAAGCATGGAGCCGCCCGTCCTCCCGCACTCTGAACACCACTGCGGTGGTGCCCTTGGTTCCAGGGCAGGGTGAGGGTTCGGGGCCAAATGGGTCCTTGGTTAGGTAAGTCTTCGTTTGGGAGCGAGCGACAGAAAGCAATGCAGATTGAGCACTTCCTGCAAGCTGGGACTGCAGGAGGCACTGTGGGGAAATCCAGTGTGAGACTCAGGCGCTGCCTTCCAGGGCGCAGGCCACACCGTCTGATTGCAGGCTCAGGGTGCAGACTCACAGCGATGTGTGTGCCACGTGTGCGCTGCAGGGGGTCAGAGCCTGGTGGATATGAGGGAGTAGGTGCTTTTTGGAGGAAGTGGGACTGGGCCTTGAAAACTAGAAGCGGGATAGGCTGGGAAGATGGGGCAGGGGATGTCAAAAGCCTTCTGACTCAAGGGTACAAGGAACAGAATGACCTGCCAAGCAACCACCCCCAGCACTCACTTGTGCATGCACACAGGGGATAAATGCATTATAAAATGAATGAACCCCACAAGCCAAAAAAGAGCTTGCAGGGGGAAAGCCAGGCTGGAAGGACTCTGCTCCCACCCTGCCCCGGGGCTGGCCCTGGAGCTGCCACCTCTGGGGCTCCTCCAAGTGCCTTCACACCAGGCCCACCCACCTTGGACCCAGAGCCGGGACCAATGAGAACAAGGCTCAGGCCCTGCCCAACTGGTCACAGCCAATCCCAGGCAGTTCGCCCTGCCCCCTGCATTGTCCACCTGGCCCTTAGCTCTGCCCCCCATCTCTGCCCCAGCATCCTAAGGCCTTGGTGAAAGAGTTTGGCTCTTCTGGTTTTAACTTTGGGGCTCCCTAGGCCTTGACCCAAGTTCATCCTTCTGTTTTTTCTGCTCCTGGCTGCTCTCGGAAACCACCTGCTTGTTTGGGTGGCCAGGGCCCTGGAAACCCCCTTACTGAGACCCTGGTCTGGCCTGGCCCCCATTGCCCCTCCCCCTTCAGAGTTGCTGGACAACCTTGAGCTCCTTTCCTTTCTCTCCTGAGCTTTCCCCGCTGGGGACCTGGCCTCGAGGTCAGCCTCTTCTCCCTGATTCTCCCAGCTTCCTCTGGGAGGGCAAATCCTTTTTTCGCTGAATTCAGCAAGACAAGGTTCAAACATTTCAGAAAGAAGTTCCTAAGTAGGAAGCGAATGGAAAAAGTAACCTGAAAAACCACAAGGAAAACACAGCCCCCAGAAATGGACCAGTTTACAAAGTTCAGATTTCCTGAGCTGAGCTAGGAAATGTCTAGCCAGGTTGGCTGGCACGCAGGCCAGGGAATCCTGCCCATGAACACACCCCTTCCCACTTTTTAATCTTCTCGCTTCCACTACGTGCTCCAGCTGCCCCTCCGAGGAGACAGGTTAGCACTGGTGGTGACTGAACTGAAGGGGCTTTTTCTGGCCAAGGAGTCCTTCCTGCATCACAGGGACCACAGGCAGAGAAGGGGGAGGCGGAAACAAACATTTATAGAGTTTACTGTGTGCCAGGCACTGTTCTAAGCATTTTCCTCATAGTCACTAACTTAACCCTTACAATACCATGACTATGATTATCATCATTTCCCCCAACTTACTGATGAGGAATCAGAGAGATAAGTAACTTGCCCAAGGTCACCCACCTAGGAAGTGGCAACACCAGGATTCGAAACAAGAGAGCCTGGTCCCAGGGATGTGCCCTCCTCAGCTCTCTCCCCGGGGCCTGGAGAGTAAAGACTTCCCCTCCCACCTCCCCTGGGCACCCTGCCAGAGCCTATGCCACCCCCGTACCTGCTGCCCTGCTCGCCGCCCCTCTGGTGGAGCAGAAGGGAAAGGAGGACTCTCCGGCCTTCTCCACCAGGGTCTTCACCAAACGGGCCGAAGGAAGAAGCCCCTCCAGAGAGGCTGCGCCCCCAGACCGGAGGCCCCGCTGAGGAGGGGACTCACCTGGCCAGCGGCGGCTGTGGTGCTGGCGGCCGCGCTCTGGCCGTGGTGCTTTCTCTGGCCGCACTGCTCCTGCGCAGGTTGGGAGACCCCTGGGCTGAGCGTCGGGGTGCCAGCCTGGAGTTCTGGGGGTCGAATTCCTCCTCAGGAATGACCTCTTCACAGCGGGCTCCGCGGAAGCCGGAGCGGCACACGCAGAGCTGGGGCCGGCTGCAGGAGCCCCTGTTCTGGCAGGGCGGCTGGCACACAGCTGGAGAGACAGGGAGAGGGTGAGGGTCGCCTGTCAGCGTCGGACAACCCATCAAAGACTGGGTGACCCGTCACACCAGCACCCCCGGCAGAACACCCAACATTGGGTTGTACATATACTTAAGTGCTCCCTTTTTGTTGTCTGTCCATCTGGGGACCTGGCCTGCTGGTGTGGCTTCCTCTTCTCTCTGCCTTTGTGTGAGCTGCTTCCCCTCCCTGGAGCTGTTTCCCTTTCCTCTCCACTTACCTAAGTGCTACTGTTCCCTCCAGGCCCCCTCCCCATCCCTGATGACCTGCCTCCAGCAACTGCTCCCTCCTCCGAACAGCTAGGACGAGTGTTCTCCTTGCACGGCACTCAGGCCCTATAGGCCACCATCAGTGTGATGGGTTTGTTATTTATGTGTCTCAACTCCCTAACTAATATGGTCAGCGCCCTCAAGCGCAGTGACTGTTCCTTACACCTCTTTGCCTCCTTAACTCCTAGCATATGCCTAACAATGACACAATCAATATTATTTTTATTACGGCAACTACTATCTGTTCAGTGCTACAACATGCGAGGAACTGTGCTCTGCACACACTGTCTCATTTAAGCTTAAAACAATCCTATGCAGCAAGTGTGATTATGATCCTCATTTTACAAATGATGACTCTGAAGCTTGGAGAGGTTAAAAGATGTGCCTGAGGTCACCCAGCCAGGCAATGGTGGATCGAGGATCCAGTCCAGGTCTGTTTGATGGCAAAGCCCAAGCTCTTTCCACCCCACTGCCTCCCAGCAGGGCTGAACCATCTCTAAACCTTGGCCTGGAGGTGATGATGAAACAAAAGGGATCTGTTGGCTTCAAGTCAGCCACCGAATGCACCCTTGGCCTGGGAAGCTGCACGTCCCAGGTTGGCTCTGGTGGTGGAGACCACAGACCCTCAAACCCATCTCTCTCCAAAGCCCATACAGTCAATCTTAGATTGAGGGAGGATGTTTACCAACTCCTGCATTCATTCAGTGAACATTAACCGAGCACTCACTAGGTGAGAGACTTGTAGTAAAGAGGATCCCTCTCTCAAAGAGTGTCCTGTTTCACATGGAAGCCAGGACACAGGTCATGTGATAAGTGTCGGCCAGAGCCTCTAACCCAGGCTGAGGCAAGAAAGGGAAAATCAGGGAAGGCTTCCTGGAGGTGGTGATGCTGACCAGAGACAGCAAGGATGAGTAGATTGGGCATCGTGTCAAACAAAGGCAGCCTGTCTACTCAGGGGAGAGTGGGGAAATCATAGGTCTCGCTGCAGGATTCCAACCATGAGCTAGATCCTGAGGCTAGAGCATTTTCCTCAGTGCTTGGGCATCCCTTCCTGGCAGCCCCAGGCCTCCAGGTAAGCAGACTGTGTGAGAGAATTGTAAACCTGAGCATTTCCCCAAACACAAACTGCCACCTTGGCAGGATTTTGGCCTATCACCTGGCTGCCACTCCACCTGCCCAAGCAGAGTCAGCCCCCACCTGACCACACGCCAGGCCACTGTCACCACCACCACCAGAGACACGGTCTGCTGGGGCCAGCCCTGTAGCCAAACCAGGGCCAGCGAACACTGGGGAAGCAGGTTTGCCCAGGACAGGTGTCAGCCCTGGTTTATTTTAGGGAGGGAGTAGAAAGGGAGGGCCTGAGTGGTTTCCCATGTGGACCACAGATGCTACATCACTCCTAGCCCCTCAGATCCACACGCCTCTGCCAGCAAAGCCTGGCGTGGGTGAAGGGAAGGTCGCACAGCCCCTCCCAGTCTCCGTGTCTCTTCTACCTCTGTGTGGGTGGTCCCTGCCCTTAAGACAGCCTTCAAAACTAATTTAGCTTCTGTCCTTCCCCTCCTGGGCCCCAAGGATGGCCCATCCTTGACTCCAACAGTAAGATCTTTCTCTGTCTAGAAACCCAAGGCCCCAAATCTTGCAAGCCGAGCCCATGTCTTCCTGAGACTCGCTTACTTCTGGTTCTGCCTTATTCGCCAATACATCCGCAAACATTTAGTGAGCATCCTCTCTCGGTCAGACTGGGTGTCGGGGGGTACAAAGACAACAAGGCTGGTCCCTGGGTGGAGGAAGCTCTGCCAGGTGGGAGGGTTCTCAGAATCATGGAAGCCCCTTGCCCCCAGGCACTTAGGTCCTCAATGAGGACAAGGGTTGGCAGACTTTGGTTGGTATGATGAACAGCTCACAGAAAGTGGGTGTTTGGGGGGAAACTATAAAACTGGCATTTACATATGCATGTAATATTGTGGTTGATAAAAGTTCTAAAAGGCTTCCAAACCAGCCAGACTTGTTGGCAGAAATAAACCCGTTTGGGAAGATAACCTTTCTGGACCAATCGTTTATGAAACTGCACAGAGGCCAGATCTGCTAAGAAAGGTCCTCCAAGTGCTATGTTTTCAGAGCCAGCTCTCACCAACTTCATTTGTATCTTCCTCTGAGTTGTCTCCATAAGTCTCAGCAGGAAGTGATTTCCTCACTACAGTGTTCAAGCGTTTTGTTCTGAGCCAAGCATCTGCATTATGGGATTGGAGCATAAACTCCTCTCCTCTCTCTCCACTCCCCCAAAAGCCACCCCGCCAATGGCCCCAAATGGTGGCTCCAAGTGCCTGTCTATGAAAGGCGGCATTCTTAGGACAGTGTTCACTGGTCTGCCGTGAAACAAGAAAAATAAAAACAGTTTTCTGTGTTTCTTGTGATGCTATTTTTTCCCACTTAAAATGTGTTTTTTATTTTGAGATTATTATTGTATTACTTTTTTGGTGTTAAAATGTTCTTTTAAAATTAAAGGTGATGGCAAATGGTAGTTTGTTTTTCTAATATCCTCACTTAGCAAAAGGAAAAGCTGGCTATTGTACTTTGGTACCTAAGATGTTTGGGGATATTTACTGGTGCGTGAAATCCAAAAGTTTGGAACCCTTGGGGAAGGAGGGGGGTGATAGCGGTCATGTGCCTTTCATTTAAAGGAAACTGAAGCAAAATATTCCTAAGTCAAACGAGCACAGATTTCAAAACTGAAGTGTCAGAAAGGGGATCAGCCATCGCAGAATCGCCGCATGGTAGGGGCTGTTGCATGAAGCAAGGACGGAAATGCCGAGGCACCCCGGAGACGCAATTTCGTGCAGTGCTGTGGGAATTTTAAGAGAGAAAATTCCCAACCATGGCAGGCTGGGCAGTCTTCATGCTTTGCTCTTGGAGACTCATTCCTCCCATTTTCCCACAAGGGCAGAGGTCATGCCTTATGATTGAGAAATCAGCACAGGATGGGGTATATGGCTTTAGTGAGTCTTCGGTGATTGATGATTGGTGAGAGGTTATCAAGCACGATACCACGAGGTCCGTGTTTAGCCATCGAGGACACACCCAGCCCCTCCCTGTCAGGGGCTGGCATCCTCAGAGCCCGAAGGTGATGCTGCTTCCAGCCTCCCTGTGCCCGCTCACCAATGCCAGCCTTTAGCCATTCATAATTTGGGCTCTACCTGAACTCTGGCTTCTCCACACTCCCCTGGCACTCTCTTTCTCACTGAGGATTGGATATGTGGAAAGTTTCAGCTTTGGGAGTTCAGCTCTGTGGAGGTAGCCGTATGCCAAAAGACAGGGGAATAAAAAAGAAAACTCCCGAAATTACTTTGAAACAAGAAATAGAAGGCTTCGTTCTCCCCAACACCCCCCTCCTGGCTGTGCCCCTTCTACCTTCACGCTGCTCCAGAACAGTCAAGCAGAGGTTCGCTCACATTTTCCAAACAAAACCCCTGCCTTTGGGAGGAGACCAAATGAAGAATGGGCAGGCCTGGGGGAGAGTCTGGAAACAGCTCCCAACGTGTAGGCTGCTCCCACCATCCACTCAGAGCCCTTGAGACCAGAGACTTGGTAGCAAAAAGAACATGGGGTCGGGAGTCAGAAAGATTTGGTTTGACCCCCGCCCCGCTCAGCCACATCCCAGCTGCGTGACCTTGGGCGCGTCTCATCTCACTGAGACGCCTCAACCAGTGCCTCAGCTGTCTCATCATAAAATGGGTCTGACAATTCCTGCCTCCAAGAGTTGTGTGAGTCTCAACAGAGATCACGGAAGTACTTTGTACTCTCTAAAGCTGTGCTGTCCAATGCTGTAGCCATGAGCTCTATATGGCTGTTGAAATGGAAATTGATTAAATAAAATTTAAAATTCAGTTCCTCAGTTGCACTAGACACATTTCAAGGGCTCAGTAGCCACATGTGGCTCACGGCTACCATGTTGGATGGCAAGATATAGAACATTTCCACAGAAAGTTTCCACAGAAAGTTGTATTGGGCATCAATGCTAAGTTAAAAAACAAAAAATGCACACACCTAGTGGCAGAAGCAAGAGGGCTTCTGAACTTCTCTGCCATGACCTTTTCCCCAGGAAAAGGCAATGACAAGGCAGGCCCTGGTTAGAGAGATGCCCCAAACACTGTGGTGCAGAGGCAGGGCTGCTCTTCAGGTGTTAAATACAGCCCGTCCCCTCTCTACCTCCTTCCACCCCAGCCAGGTAGGGCTTCTGTCATCAGCTCTCTCTCCTGGGATCTAGAGATGCCTTCTCCCTCCGTCAATTCCATTAGGTGAGGCACCGACTTTAGGGTGGGCCCCTTGAGCCTGTGCCCTCCTCCGAGGCCTCCAGTACCAGGCCCTCCTGTCTGGGAGATGAACCTACCTTCCAGATTAGACTCTGGGCCCAGCACCCCCATACCTGAGGCTCAGCTGCTCCTCAGATTAAAGCTCCATCTTTCCTAAACTCTGTGTCAGTGGGACACTAAGGACCTCCCCACTGAGTACCTGATCCCTCCCTCAGGATGGGGCCCTGTCCCTTCCACACCCAGAGGCGTTTCTAGGCAGGACGGTCACCCACCACCCTCAGTGCTGCCCTTCCCTGGGCCCGCCCCTCACCTTAGACCCCTACCTGGAGGCCTCAGGTTGCCCTTGGAATTCACGTAACTGGGGGTCTACCTGTGACCCTGAGCTGTTTCTTCTCCACAGCCTTGACCTTTGGTTTCCACAGAAAGGGGACCCTGATGTCAGAGCTCCCCGAGGCCAGGAAATCCCTCACTGGCCTTCACACACCCTCAGAATCCACCGAGGACTCATCCTCTCCACACCTAAGCTCTGCCCACGGGCTGTGTCCCCCAAGCCCCGACCTCAGCCCCAAGCCCCCAGGCTGTGGGAGAAGTCAGGTCCTCAAGGATTCGGCCCATTCCCACCACAGCTGTGCTGGGATCACAGCTCAGGATGGCTGGAAACAGCACTGGGGCTCAGGGGCCAGCCAAGCGCCCTGCTCCAAAATTGCAGTTGTGTTCACATAAAAGCCTTTAATGAGAGAAAGATGCCGTTCTTGGCCCCTTGCGCACGCTCTGCAGACGCTGTCTGGCAGGCCGAGAGGGCCTCTACCGTTTGGCGGCCGGAGGGGAGGAAGGAGGGTTGTGAGTCAGAACTTGGCCCCGGCCCATCAGCATGGACCGCCCTGCTAATTGCATTAACAAACACCGAGATACTGGGCCAGTTGGGGGCCAGGGGCTGGGGCAGAGAGCAGCCCCAATTCCCACTGGCTCCAGCAGGCATGAGGAGGGGACCACTGGGCAGGGCTTGTGGCCCAGGGCAGAGGCGTGGGTTTGCCTCTAGCTCCTGCCCTAGAGCAGATGAGTCACCTGTCCATCCCCATCACAGCCCTGAGGGCTTTGTCTGGGAGGAGGCAGGGATTTAAAGGTCTCAGTGCCAGAGAGGCCAGGGAGATGAGAGAAGATGGGGTCCTGGAGCAGCCCCCATCAGGGACAAGCCCGGGGACCCAGCCTTTTCCAGGGGAGCAGCCCCAGGGCGTGCAAGACAGTTCTGTGGCTAACACGGAGCCATCCAAGCCCTTCTGCAGCCACACCAGCTCCGTGCCCAGGACCCATGAAGGTTGAGAGGGAAGGAATACACCATTGCCATTTACAACTCAAAGAAGGTGGGGGCAGAAGTGTGGCGGAGAGAGCAGCCTTATAGTCAAAGAGACCTGCGTTTGAATTCCAACCCCACGACCTCAGGCAAGTTCCTTCACCTCTGCAAGTCTCAGTGTCTAGAAAGTGGTCGTGCGTCCAACATTTACTGTTTGCTTAGGATAGTAAGCAAGACAGACAGTGTCTTTTTCTTCATGGAGCCTCCAACTTAGAGAAATTCATAAAACAAGCAGAAAAACAAGCAGAGGAAGAGAAATTGGGATATGAATGGTGGAAGAAACAATACAGGGGCTGGGATCCAGAGTAACAAGGCTGCTGGGGGCAGCTCTAGACAGAGCGGTTAGGGGGAGCTGGAAACGAAGACAGGGAGCAGCCACATAAAGAGACAGGAAAAGCAAACAGAGAGAGCAGCATGTGCAACAGCCCGGGGGCAGCACATTCCAGGAACCCAGGCTGGATCTGGTGAGTGAGGGGCTGACAGACAAGGCTGGACACACCGCCACAGGAAGGTTTCAATAGGGATGTGTTATGATCTAATTTACAGAGAAAGAACTGGAGAGTAAGGGGGACAGTGGGAGCAGTCAGCCAGCTGCAGCAGTCACCCAGGAGAGCGTGCTGGTGCCCGGGACTAGAGAAGCAGCCGGGGGTGGGGGTGTGGGGGGCGGGAAGCAAACAGACTCTCAAGAGATTTAGGAAGTAAAGCAAACAGGGCTCAGGGATGAACTGGATAGAAGCCTGAGCAAGAGGAGGTGTCCTGAATGGTCTGGCTTAAGCATTCATATAGATGGAGATGCCTCTGACAGGATGGGTAAGACCTGGGCAGGGATATGGGCTCAGAGGGAGGGAAACGATGCGCTCGCTTGAGACAAGTTGGGGTGGGGGTGGCTGGGAGGCATCAAGAGCAGATGTTGAGGAGGCGGCGGGACGAAAGGAGCCTGGAGGTTGGAGCAGAGGACTGGCTGAAGATATATATAAATCTGAGTGTCATCAGCCCCAAGATGATGTTTACATCCATGGGAATGCATTAGATCATTCCAGGAGCAGTGCAGTGAGAAAGAAAAGGAGAGGACCCAGAACTCGGCCCTGGGACACCCAGTGTTTAGTAGCAGGTAGAGGAGAAGCAGTAGCCAGGGACACAGGAGGGGCCAGGACAGAGCGTGATGTGATGGCCACTCACAGGGGGAAGGGAGGTGAAGGGTTTAGTGTGGTCCCTGGCACAGAGTGAGCACGGCCGCTCTTACTGTTGCGTGTTAATTGTCTGGCACAGCGTCTACTGGTACTCAGTAATGCTCTGCTTGCTTCATATGGCCCCCTCTTTGTGGGGGGGATTTAGAAGATCTGGGGAAAGTCCTGAGGCAGCCCAACATCAAGATGTTAGGTAGAGGGCTTCCCTGGTGGTGCAGTGGTTGAGAATCTGCCTGCCAATGCAGGGGACACGGGTTTGAGCCCTGGTCTGGGAAGATCCCACATGCCGCAGAGCGACTAGGCCCGTGAGCCACAACTACTGAGCCTGCGCGTCTGGAGCTTGTACTCCGCAGCAAGAGAGGCCGCGACAGTGAGAGGCCCGCGTGCCGCGATGAAGAGTGGCCCCCGCTCGCCGCAACTAGAGAAAGCCCACGCACAGAAACAAAGACCCAACACAGCCAAAAATAAATAAATAAATAAAATTTAAATAAAATTAAAAAAAAAAAAGAACTTGGCTTAAAAAAAAAAAAGATGTTAAGTAGAAAAGGAGAAGCCAACCAAGGAGGTGAGAAGAGGCAGCTGAGAATGGCAGAAGAAAACCTCCAGGTCACCTGTGAAATCATTCACCCACTCAGTCCTTTAACAAACACGTATCAAATAGGCACTCTGCTGGTATCAACAGGATACAGCCCCTGGGATAAAAGCATCTCCTAAATACTCCTTTAAGCAAAAAGCCTTGGGGGCATACACCTGCTTACCAAAAAGGTCTAAGGTACCTCTACATGGTCAGGGGAGAGAGGGGCAGTGTCTCTTGCTAGGTCTGTACCCTTCGTGTTAGTTGGGTCTCCACTGAAGTCATGTGATTATTCCCCTTAACCCCTTCCACTTTCCTCTCCACCACTCCCACCAGCTACTGAGTTTCATCGGATGGTTCATCCAGAGACGAGCCATATGTAGACTCAAGCCTCTGGCTCCTGGCAGCTCCTAACCAGTCAGTAAAGAACCTGCAAATCCCACCCCTGCCCTGACCCTTTTCCCCAACATTTGTTCAGCACTTACCATTATGAGGTCGATTTCTTTGCATACATCTCCTCTGTAGATTCTTATAACTACTACAGGTGCTATTCTGATCCTCATTTGACATACGGAGAAACTGAGGCTTAGAGCAGTCGAGCAATGTGCCTGAGATCACCATGCTAGTAAATGATGGAGCAAGGGTTTGAACTCGGGGATTCTGGCTCCAAAGTTGGGTGGCTATAGTCTTGCCCTTTGGGTGGGGTCATTTACAGGGCTGGGATGGGTGGGCCAGGGGAACTCCCTCAGGGAAGCCCAGGAGAAGCCCAGATCAGGAGGGATGAGGGTCTTCACAGCACTGAGTTGTGGCCTAGAAGGCATGTGGTTCTAATGGCCCCATGCGCACACAGGCTTGGGACTAAAAGGCAAGCACAAATGCCTAGGCCATTCCAGGGTCTCCTGAGCACCGTGGGGAGTTTTCCAAAAGGGCCGATGAATCTGGGGCAGCAGAAGGGGACTTCTCTGCACAGGCCTGGGAAAGGCCCTGTGTCATTCAGTACATTCTTGTTGAGCCTTTACCTTGTATCCGGTGAACACTTGCCACTGTGCTGCATGGTGTGGGCTGGCAGACACAGTCCCTGCTCGCAACAGCAAGGCCAGACATGTACAGAACACACAGAACGTGCCAGGCCTTGAACTAAACACTTGCCCTAAGTTATCTCATTTGTTCCTCAGAATTCTCTGAGGCAGGGACTAATATTAGTCCTGTTTCACAGGAAAAGAAACTGAGGCACAGAGAGCTTGAGCAACTTGCCCAGGGTCCTGTAGCTAAGTGATGGAGTCGGCATTGAAACACAGGCAGGCAGCACAGCCTCCTGGATCTAGGTTAAAATAACAACTAAACTTACCATGTTCCAGGCTCTCTACACACACGTGCTCGTTTCCCAGGAGCACGGTGTTAAGCCCTCTCCTCTGGAGCAGGCTACCTGGATTCACACCCAGGCTCTACTGATTGCCAGCTGCGTGACTTGGACAAATAGTTAACCTCATCTGTAAGTGGGGATAAAGATCAACTCTAGTTTACAGGGCTGTTGTGAGGATGAAAAATTAATAATAAAGTTCTGACGCACAGAACACACTGTAAGAGCTACAGTGTGTTATTATTATTCATTCTCAAAAACAGCTCTATAAAGATTGTTATACCCACTTAACAGGTGAGGCACTGTGGCTGGAAGAGGGCCAGGCACTTGCCTGAGGACACAGAGCTGGGATTCAAACCCATGACGCCTTGAATCGGGCACCAGAATCTAAAGCACATGCTCTTAACTTGGGGCCTTCCTGCTGGGGGGAGGGGAAGATGGTAATCCACCTAGCCCCCTCCTCAATAGACTTCTCCCCAGAACAGCCCCAGCCCCCGTGCATCTAAGCCGAGATAAAACAAGAAGCCGAAGAATTCTTCAAATCCTCTTCCCCAGTGTAAGCCTTCAGAAGCCTCCCAAAGGCTGTGTGTGCACTGGGGCGAGCCAGTCTGGGAAGACGGGACAGTCTTCCAGAGGCCCTAACTGTAAACAGGACCCTGGTACCCCACACCCTACATTGCTTCCCCTCAGCTGAGCGGGCTGGCAGGCCCCACTCAGCTGCCTCCACAAATACGTAAACACACAAATTGTGTGGCGAGCTGGCAAAGCCGCAGAAGGAAAGGCAGATACCAAGACCAGAGGAGGAGATGGGGGCACAGCTCCAGACCCCTCCAGGGCGCAGAGAGCAGCTGGGCTTCTAGCAGTGGACACCTGCAGACACAGTGGGTCCCCAAGGTCCAGTGACTGCGCAGGGATGAAGAAAGGGGCCTGCCAAGGAGATGGCTGGTATGTTACAGCAACCTAGGAGTCTGTGAGAGGGAGCAAGTGGGAGTCGGGGGTGGGCCAGGGGACAAAGGCCATCACTCGCTATGCAGGGGCAGTGGGCTGGACCTACAGATATCTGGGAGAGACCAGGGGATGGATTGAGTCCCCACACTGTTCTGGGACTAGACTTTAATCTTGGCAGTTGGGGGGATGTCACACACCCCTCCCTGTCACCACCCCTGCCGCGGCCAGGCCAGGAGAGGCACCCCACATGTGGGAAACCACTAGGCCAGAGTCATGAGCATTCCCCGGCGTTGGCAGCCTCTGCTCCAGCCAGAAGGGCAGCTGTGGGGAGGGGATAGGGAGACGCAAACCACGGGGGAAGCAGGAGAGCCAGCTGACAGGGCGTGGGACCAAGAGTCCCATATTTGACAGAGCTCCGGACCTAGCCATCCAGGGCCAACACCCCACTGCCCACGTGGTTCTCATCAAGCTCATTAGCAGCAAAACAGCAACAAGCAAACAGCGCTGGGCCCAGCTAATTAGCACACAGGCCTTCAGTGCGGAGCCAGCTTCGTGTGGGAAAGGCTAACGCCCAGTGGCAATTCCTCCAGGAGCGCTGCCAGCCCGTGTGCCAGGGCCACAGGTATGACCAGGGGAGCAGCGGAGGGCCGGGGAGAGAAACAATGGGGCTGAGGCCCCCCGGGGTGGAGTGGATACCGACAGCAGGCTGGAGCGGCACCCCCGGATCAGGGCACGAGGGTGCACACGCACGTCAGTTCTGACAAGCTGCAGACTCACCCAACCTCGAGTTTCCAGTGTTGAAACTCCAGATTGGCAGAGAATGACGCTGGAAAGTCATGAGAAAGTTAGGAAACTGAGAACCTTCAGGGCTGAAGGGCCAGAGCGAGGCCCATGCCCACCCGCCCTGAAGCCACCCTCCCCAACCTCAACTCAAACCTCAGCAACACTCTCTGCTAAGCTCAATAGAACTTAGGGGCTCTCCTCTTCACCTCCAGCCCCACATCCCACCCCAGGCCTCAGCTCCAGGACTCGGAGTACTACTGTCTCCTCGGGCACATTTCCTAACCAAACTGAGCCTCAGTTTCCTCGACTATAAGTAGGATAGATGATCAGTAAATACTCATGTTATAGGATTGGAAGACAACTAAGGTGACGTATGTGAAGAGCTTAGCGCAGTGTTGGGCATATAGTAAATCCTCGGCTGTTAGCTAGCAGTAGTAGTCATTGTTATAGTAGTAATGGTGGTAGTAGTGGTAGCAGCAGCAGCTGTAGCAGTAGTGATGGTAGTAGAGGTAACAGTAGTAGTAGTAATGGTAGAGGTGATGGTGGTAGTAGTAATAGGAGGTAGAGGAGGAGTCAAAAAGGAAACAGCAGTACACGGCCATCCCCAGTTCACAGATGCAGAAAGTGAGGTCCAGGAAGATGAGGTAAGATATCTGGCAGCAGAGTGTGGAGATTAAGAAGAGCGACCCTTGGGCTTCCCTGGTGGCGCAGTGGTTGAGAGTCCGCCTGCCAATGCAGGGGACACGGGTTCGTGCCCCGGTCTGGGAAGATACCACATGCCGCGGAGTGGCTGGGCCCGTGGGCCATGGCCGCTGAGCCTGCGCGTCCGGAGCCTGTGCTCCGAAACGGGAGAGGCCACAACAGTGAGAGGCCCATGTACCGCCAAAAAAAAAAAAAAAAGAAGAGGGACCCTAGAGTCAGGTTACCTGAGTTCATATCCTGCCATTTCTAGGCCATGTGACCTTGAGCACGTGACTTGTCTGTGCCCCAGTTTCCTCACCTGCCAAAATGTGAGTGGCTCTCCCCGCCCCACAGGACGTGTGAAGTGAGTCTTGCACAGAGCTGCATAGCTCCTGGCTCTCGTGTTGCTGTCACCTCCTCCGAGGGTACCATCAGTGGAGGCTAGGGCACAGAGCCCGGCTATTCCTACCTCACTCCTTGGTCTCCACATAACTAAGATGACTACCCTCTTTTTTCTCATCTGGGCCAGCCTGCCAGGCTTTGGAGTGGTTGAAAGGAAGACTGCTCCAGACACAGGATCAAAGCCTCATCTGACCGTCCTGGTAGGATGCCCGCCAGGGGCCAGGGGCCAGAGCAGAGGTGGACTCCCCTAGCATGGCGCTGGGAGTGGTCCCCCCAGGAATGTGCGATGCAGAGGCTCTGGGGCCAGGTGTGTTCCGCAGACCACAGGGGTATGTGAGCACCACAGGGCAAGTTGGGGAGGAGCCCCAACACAGTGGAGCAGCAGGTGGGGAATACAGGAAACTTTACAAACAAGAGAGGGGATTTTATTTGAAAAGTCATCTTCAGTTGGAGCCTTTTTTTTTTTCGCCATGCCGTGCAGCTTGTGGGATCTTAGTTCCCCAACCAGGGATTGAACCCAGGCCCTTGGCAATGAAAGCGCCAGTCCTAACCACCAGACCACCAGGGAATGCCCTGGAGGCATTTTTCAATCTCCTCTCTTCCACTGCCTCCCCCCTGGAAAGGGGCTACCTGCTCAGGAGACAGATTGGGGAAGACGCTTGTGCTCCCCGCACAGATTCTGGAGTCCCCATGCCCCGCCCAGCTCAAGGCAGAGATAGGGAGAGGGTGGATGCAGTGGAGGCACTCACGTTTGATACAGTGGTTGGTACTGTTTGCTGTTGTCCATCCTGGGCAGCACTGTCCCCCGCAGACATTCCTCCTGCGGGGTCACCAAAACAGGGTCAGCGTAGGGTGCTCAGAGCGCGACTATTCACAGAGCCCTACTGACGGTCCCACCCTCTACAGGCAGGGCCTGGGGGATCTCTGCCAGGCTGGGCACTGTCCCCCTTCTCTAGGGAGGCCTCGTGGCCCATGGGCGGGCGCTTTGGGCTCCTTCACATCTAAGATTGAATCCTGACTCTGCCATTCTCTGCATGAGCTCGGGAAGCCTCATTCTTTTCATCTGTACAATGGAGATAATAATACCTGCTTAACGTTGTTGTGAGGATTAAATGAGATAGGATATATAGCCCCCAACACACTGGCACAGGGATCACGAAGATGATCAAAAAGCCAGTTCAGAGTGTCTCAGTCACTTTCCAAGACTAAACAATAAGTAAATGTCAGAGCCAGATTCAAACCTCAGTTGACCCAACTCTAAGTCACGCTCCAGCTCCGCATGGCCTCTCACCAAAAAATTATCACCATGGCCCTTGCCAACAAACACTGATAATCCAAGGGAAGCTGGAAAACGTACCCAAAACAGCCTTAAGGACATACATGTGCAGCACCTGCCAACACATGCACACTGGGAGGAGCCTCAGCCCTCTGGCAGGCTGGTGCACGGTCAGACGGAGCACTGGCTGGGACAGAAGGAGCCGGAGCTCCAGAATTTCTCTTTAAGAGGAGCTGAGGAAGTGGCAAGCTGGTAGGAAGGTGGGGCTGGGGACTCGGGATAAGCTGCACTGCACGCTGAGCACGCTTTTTACTGGGGCAGGCTGATGGAACTTACTCGGTGGGAGATAGCCCTTCCCCCAGCTACTCCTTAGGGCTGGCACCCAGACACCTGCAGGAGACACTGACCAGCAGTTGCCACCAGGGCCACTCACCTAACTCACCCGAACTCTGCCCTCAGGTGTGGAGTATCCTTCACCCACCCTGACTGTCAATCTAAAACCCAAATGCCCGGACAGAGGTGACTTCCCGAGAAGGGCTCTATCTGGAGAAGACCTCTGGGGCCCTGACTTCTCAGCTCAGGCTGGGCCTGGCTCTGCTTCACAGACCCCATCATTACCATCAGAAATTCTCTACTCAGCGCTCGCTGAAGCTCAGGGTGAGCGGGGCAGCAGAGGTACGGAGCCCAAGAGTGGGGTGAAGGACACACCAGGGGGCCCTTCCTGTGACCTTCGTGGCCGGCGTGGTGAGCATCTGGTCCCACTTAGGAGTTGGTTTGACATTTGTGTGGCCCCCAAAGCTTGTGTGGTTTTTGAAACCTTATGAAACATTCAAAATAAATTCCTTCAGCTTGAAAAAGCTGAGGCCCATTCCTGGCCCTTTGGCCCAAAGCTGTGGGGAGCTGCCTCCCAGGGAGGCCCCAGAATGCCCTCCCACCCAAGGGCTGTGCCATTTCAGCCACCTCGAAGCCCCTCTGCACCGCTGCCTATTCCCCATCAGGGCCCAAGTCACTAGGTTCTGGGGAAGGGGCTGGTCCTCACAGCCAGGGCTTCTGAGTGTGTGCCCTGGTGGGAGGGGGGACTGCCCACCCACTGGTGAGTCATTACCCCCTCTGGTGGTGGCAAGGCCTCTTAGAGGCCTGAGAGGTCTTTGAGAAGGAAGCAGACAGCATGCCCTGGGAGTTTTCTAAAAACTAGGGTCTGTGGGAGTCCAGAGAGCACGGACTGAGGGGCCCACTTGGCTGAGAGGTCATGGCGTGGAGCCCAGCTCAAGGAGGCCCCCCTGAGCCTGCTGGTACCCTAGATGCCTTCAGAATGGCTACGGAGCTGACTGTAGGAAGGCAGCAGCTCGGCATGCCCTGCTGACCACGGTAGAGCCCTCAAGGCCGTCGGGGCCACAGTGAGAACTGGTCAGAATCAAAGATGCCAAGCAGGGGGGCAGGGCTTGGCAAAGCGGGCACTCAAGAGGGATACAGGAGCCCAGCCAGAGTCTTGGGTACAGGCTCAGGGAGGTGCCCGATGGGAGATGACCATTCCGTGAGCTCTGGCTATCTGGAGAGAGCAAATGAGCCTGACTAGCTGGGGCCAAAGACTCAGTGGCTCTGAGTCTCTGGAAGATACGACTCAGAGATTATGTAAGCCCAGCCTTCCAGGCCACACCACTCAGCAAACATTAGCCCAGTATCCAACATCATTGCCCAACCCATCTGGCTAACAGCCTAGGACAGCTGCTGTTCCACCTGGAACAAATCTGGTCATACTGGTCCTTTGTTATAGACGCCTCAAGGCTCTCCACTGGCCTCTACAAAGCCAACCGGACCCCTTCTGCCTGTGGAGTCTAATTGCCCCCCTTCCCCCCTTATCTCCATGGCCACCTACAACCAAAACTATGATCCTCCAGATATACGAAGTTTGTTGTCCCCCAGCTGCACTGTGTGTGGGCACGTTTTGATGCCCTTGCTTAAGCTGCTCTCTCTGCGTAGACTGCCTTCCCTCTCTCCTTTGCCGACTGAGATCCGTGGCTCGCTCCAAGACTTCCAGATCGAACGTCACCTCCTTTGTGTGAAACCTCTCCTGCCATCTACCCAGCCTTCCCCATTCTCCAGCCGCCACACCATTTAGCACTGATTACCTCAGGCTGTTGGTGTATGTCTCTGTCTTGAGTACCTTGAGGGCTCTTTCTTATTCCTCTTTGTGCCCCTAGAGTCTAACACAGTGGCTGACATGTGGTGTACTTTTAATACCTCTTTGTTTCACTTAATCCAATGTTTCCCAACACCCTTCTGGTAGGAAAGGAAGTGTGACGTTTCCATAATCACAACATGCAGCAATGCTGAATCACACAGCGAGAAAGTGATTCCCTTTTTAGTGATCGTTCTAGTGTGATTAGACCAGTGGGAAAAAATCTCTGTCGGAGGTTGGGTCTTCACGCCAGGGTCTCTCTCCAGCCCTTGCCAATTGCCATTTCCAGTAGGGAGAACTACGGGGCTGAACTTCCTATGATAATTGTATTTGACTAGACTTTGAGAACATTTTGTTTTCATTTCAGTTTTCCTACAGTTTCCTCTTTATGACAAGTGGTACTATTTTCAGCTTATGATAGTGATACAAAGTGTCCTTGAAAATGGATTTACTTATGTAGAAAAATGCCAAGCACTGTTTGTAATACCAAAATATGTAACTCATCTAAGTGTCCCAAAACAGAAGGATGGATAAATAAACTGTGGTATATTCAGACAATGACATAATGACCAACAATTAAAATGAATAAACTTGAGCTGATTATATTAATGTAGTTAAATTTCAAACATCTAATGAGGATTGGAAAAGCAAATTTTAGAGGGATAATGCAGCATAGCACCACTTATCTAAGTTTAAAATATGCAAAACAATATTGTATATGTTACGGATGCATGCATCTATAAAAACCTAGATTGGAATCATGGGTAAATTCAAGGTGGTGGTTAGCTCTGGGGAGAGAGGGAGACAAATTTATAGACGATATTTCGACTAAAAATATCAGAAGCAAAATAGGCCCAAATATTAAGGTTTGAAAAAGCTGGATTGTTAGTTGTATTATTTCCAATACTTTTTGTAGGTTTGTATAAAACTTCATAATATAAAATACTTTATTTTATTTTAATAAAGTATTATTTTAACAGTTTATAAATTTAAGTTTATAAATTTAAGAAAATAATAGAACAAGGAGGAAAAGATAGAGGAAAATATTATTAAGGTGGTATGCTGTGAGGCTAAGCTTAAGAAACACTGAATGCTGGGGAACAATGGCTTAAAAAGTCCCCTGTGGACTGTGAATTTCAATAGTGCAAGAATTTTCTGCTCTGGTTACACTGTGTCCCAGACACCTAGCACTGTGCCTGGCGCACATTTAAAATCTTCATTATGTGCAATAAAACCCCACTACATTGCAAGTTCCACGGAGACAGAGGCTGTCTTGGCCACTGCTGTATCCCCATGGTCCAGCAAAGTGCCGGGCATATAGGAGACCTTCCAAACGTTTGTTGAATGAAGAATCCCCAGTAGTGGTGATGCAATTCCAAGCTTTACCAGCAGGTGGCACTTAGTCCTTGGCCCTGAGCAATTCACAAGGCAACTGCCAGAGAGGCCAGCCTGGCCAGAAGCCAGGAGCTAGAATGGACTTGGGGAGATGAAGCCGATGGACAAGACTGCCACTCAGCCCCTCCCCAGATGACTTGGAGTGGCTAGCTGCAGTGCCAGAGGAACCCACCCTTTATCAAAGCTGCAGAAAATAATCTGGGGGAGGAGCCACCCCAGCATGTGATGTGATGTGTGCACCTGTATATGGCAAGTGATTGTGGGTGGCAGCCAGCCCAGGTCCTTACACACCTGTGTACATCTACCAGCCTTATCAGGGTGACAATCTGCTTTGCTCATCACCACCTCATTTCACAACTGCGAAGAGTGCACCCTCCCACCCCCACTCCACTATCCCATCTCCCCCCAACTCCCACCCGAACGCCGACAGTATAAGCTCCTCCATGATCCGGCTCAACCTATGCCTCCAGCCTCAGCCCTGTGGCTCCCCTACACCAGGGTGCAGTCCTGCCCCGAGGCCAGTGCCAACAGTGAAAAGCCCTTGTCTTTGGGCAGTGCTACAACTCGGGACCCCACTCCTGCCACTTCCCCTCTGCTTCCCCGCATGCTGCCCATCGAACCCCAGGGCCTCCTTCTCCTCCAGGCTCGTCAGCCACAGCCGTCCATTCCTTTATGCTTAACATGAAGCTTCTGCTACTAGAAAGCATGTTCACCAGTGCCTATCTGTCCATTTCTCCAATTCGATTTGAAGTAATTGAGTTGCCCTCCTGGCAGGAACAATGTCTTTGTCTCGGGGCCCAATCCCCTATCCCAGGCCCTGCACACTTGCTCTTAAGAAGTATGTATTCACTTGCACAGGCCATTACCACCCTCTGACTGATCCTCTGTGTAAGCGACTTGGCAGTGCTCGGGTCTACTCTGTCTGCCTTAAGCTGGGCCTTCCAAGGGCAGCGGGGAATTCATTCACTCACTCAACAGATACTTAACAAGCAGCAACTATATACGAGCACTGTTCTAGGCACCGGTGACACAGCAATGCACAAAACAAAGCCTCTCTTTTTATAGAGCTTACATTAGCGTGGGCTGGGAGACCAGACCATAAACGCAGAAACAGAAACATAATATGTCCAATGGGAATAAGTGCTATGAAGAAACGTAGAGCAGGGTGAAGGAAGAGAGAGGGTGGGGCAGGAGTAGTCAGGAAGGTCTCTCTAAGCAGAGAAATACAGGAGAAGAGTGCTGCAGCCTAGGAAAATAGTGAGTGGAGAGGCAGTAAGAATATCCTCGGGAGTAGAACAGGGGTTGCAGTGTCCTTCACGCTATGAGCCAGGGGACTGAACCCAACTGGCAAATAGGGCCCAAGCCGAGAAGGGCTGCCAGCTTCCTTCCCAGCCTCCCCGATGGTGTCCCCACGCATCCCCACACTGCCCGGGCCTCCAGTGCCCTCCATTCTGGAGATACCTGTCCTACTCAGGCAAGACTGAGCCTCCCGCAGCCATGAGGATCTTCAGCGGGGCCGGGGGTTACTGGGGAACCTCTCCCACGCTGCGAGGGAGCCCCCGGCAAGCAGCTGGTCGTCTCAGGGTAGGGGGGAGACTTAGCCCCGCAAAGTGCGCGAGTCGCGCTGACACCTAGCTGCATAGGGGCACACACAGACCCACTCCCCCACGGACCCACAGTGCCACAGCCACATCGCGAGCAGGCTTCCTGCCCAAAGTGCCCCCGATCCCATGCCCACTTCCACGTCCAGCCATCCGCGGGCCCAGGCCGACCTCTGCCGCAACCCACAGACTCGTTCCCCCGCGCAGGCTTTGCTGCCAACCTCCTTCCTGGAGATGCATCTGCCCTCGCGCTCTGGAGCCCCCGACGTCCTCCACCTACCCGCGCTCTACGCCCGCTCAGCTTCCCCTGGGCCTCAAGCGCGTGGAACGCCCACCCCGCTGCCCTCTCCCCGATCCCTTTCAGATCCCCGCACCGCTACGGGCGTCAGCAGGCACCGGTTGGAGGCGGGAGGGAGGAGAGCGGGCGAATGCTCTGGCGCCTTGGGAAAGGATTAACGTCGGGTCTGGGCGAGCTGGTACGAAAGGGTGTGGATGATGCTTCTCTTTCCTCTCAACTCTTTGAGAGTGGGTCAGATGGAGCCCCAGCTCCGGGACCTCGGTCTGTTCCTCCGCAGTACTGAGGACAGAGGGACGAAAGGCAGAGCCCGGCGCCCTGTCCTCTAGCCAGCACATCCCTCCACGAACGAGCGTACGGGAGACCGGCCCTCGCTCCCCCAGCCCCCATGCTTCCCTCTCCAGTGCTCACCCCGTTAGCCGCCCTCGCGCAGCCCGCGGCCGCTGCGCGGTCCCGAGGCGCGGGAGAGCCGGGGGGGCCTGGGCCCGGGGTGCGGACTGCTGCTGGCTCAGGGGCCGGCTTCTCCAGGTCTGCGCAGGTGGCTGGACTCGCCGCGGCTGCTGCGCGCGGGGCGACCTCCTGGCCTCCGCCTCGGCGGGCCTGCTGGGGCTCCCCCAGGCAGGTTGGGGCCGCTCCGCGGGCGGCAAACCCGGAACGGGCACGTTCTGCTCCCGGAACAGACTGTACACCTTGGCTGTATCCGCTGCGGGGTGGCTGCCCCCGGGGCGCCGCAGCCGACTCGCGTCCCTTCCAGCCGGCTCGTATCTGCCCAACGGGTCCCTCTGAGCATGACCCATGCCCACGAAGAGAGCCAGGGTGAGAGGCAAGAAGCTCCTCCAGGGGTTCCGAAGGACGCGCCCGGGGCAGCGGGTGGTGGTTGGGAGCCTCATGGCGCTGGGGCGCCCGGAAAGCGGCGCGCGCGGGTAACTGCCCCGGGGCTCGCAGTCTGTGCGCCCGGCCGCCCTCTGGCTGCGCTCCGGTCCCCTCTCGGTGGCCCGCCTCTCCCCGTCTAGGGGGCCCCGAATCAGACTGCGGGCCAGGCTCTCCGTGGAGCGAGGGCCAGGCTGCTGGAGCGGCCCGGGGCTGCGTGCAATGAGCCCGGCGGCCGCGCTCCGTCTCTAGCTGGGTGGGCACCGCTGTCGCACCGCCGCGCCTTCTCCCCGTCACTGTAGCCTTCTGAATGGGAACCGGAGGGTTTTATTTTTGGAAACCTCCCCCCGATTTTTCGTCTCTTTTATCCACACCGTGCCCCCTCCTCGGAGGGACAGCTCAGCCCCCTCATTAAGGGAGAGGGAGAGAGGAATTCCAGCAACACCCACTTTGGCACTGGGAAGCGAGCGGGCGGCGAGGGGTGTTAACCCGTGAGGAGCTGGGGGCGACGCAGGGCCGGCCCGAGGGCTAGTAGGCGAGATGACGCCTGCCGGGACAGGGGCACCCAAGCCACCTTTCTCTTGTCCTGGGCAAACTGAACTGCTGACCTGTCCAGAGTTTATCTCCCGCCCCTAACCTCAGGGACAAACTCCCTGTTCGATGACCAAGGCTGCAGCCTCGAAGGTCTGAAGGAGGTCAGGAGAGGTACGAAGAACGGCATGACAGAGACAGGACCCAAAGGCCGGGCCCCGGACCCTTCGCTTCCCGCCCGAGCCACTGGGGGCGTCGGCCGGGGTTGCGGCTAGAGCTGGGACAGCACGGGGCAGCTCGCCTGCCTCCGCCGCCGTGGGACGCGGGAGCGCTGGAAGGTCCCCTGGGGGCGCGCGCCCTCTAGTGGACTAGGCCGCGTCCTTGGCTACCCTGCGGGCGGCAGAGACCTGTCGCTGCTAGCCGCCTTAGCTCCTTGATCTTAATCCCCTTCCTGCTGCGTCAGGATCGAGCCTAGGCCTGAGGCGTTGATGGCGGCGGATCCTACAAGAGGTGTCTGCTCTTCCACAGGGGAATAAACATGGAGGATCTGGAATAAGGTCACTCAAGGAGACAGCGTGTGTCCAAGAAGTGAATGAAATCCAGTCCTCCAGCCTGCGGCTCAGATCCATTTCCTAGATTCCCATCCAGCCCCTCACTCCCTCGGGATTCGATGAGCTTCTGATTGATGCAGTGAGTGTGCTCACATCTTCTCATGTTGGCAGGGAGAGGGCAGGGGTGCTAGAATGCCAACGGCCACCCATCTTGGTACCCCCAGCAATCAGCTCATCACTCACACCATGGCCCCCTGCCCTAAAGTCTAAAGGCCTGGCAACCATGGCTGCCTCCCCCAAGCACCCCACCCCGCCCCTGCATTTCTGCAGCCTACTGCTTCCTGGAGAGGCAGAGGGACCGAGCAGGCAGGAAGGCACCAGTTTATAAGGACCCACACCACACAAAGGACAGACCCAGTCTAATGCTGAAAACAGCCTCAAATCCTGACCTTGGCCTCCAGAGCCCTGCAGGACTGGCCCCCTGTCTGATCTATCTCACCTCTTGCTGGGGCACTCACCACACCGCAGCTGCACTGGCCTCCTCTCTACTCCTTGAACAGGCTAAGTTCATGCCCACTTCCCTCTCCCCGAAACACTCATCTCCAGGACGTTTTACAGGACACGCTCATCACTTCACCTCTCAGCTCAAACATCACCCCCTGGAGAGGCCATCCCTGACCCCCCAACCTAGAGCAGTCTTCCCACTCCCAAGTCATCACTTTCTAATACAACACTGTTTCACCTTCATTGCTCTAGAGTAGTTGAAATTGTTTGTTTACCTGTATAACTGATTTATTGAATGGGCTGAACCTGAAGAGGAACAATCAGGAAACAGCTCTATTTTTCTCCTCTCACTGCCTTCAACCATATTATTATGGTGAATTTCTCTTCTCCACCCTTAATGGCATCTCAAGCAGAGTCCTTGGCTTGCCCATCGCCGTTAGTCACAAGAACAGTTTCGTTTCTATAATTAAGACCAATTTCCAGGCACTAAAAAGTCTGGTTCTGTCCAAATCAAAACCTCATCCAATTTAATCAATCTCGTATCCAATTTAATACCCCTCCTCTCCCTCCACAGGCCTGTCCCCTGGCGCAAGATCATGTACTAGGGAGAGTGGGGTGTGGTCTGATTTTCTGACCTTCCTTTTCTGCTGTGGCTCCTCCACATCAGGGTTGGGGGAGAGGTGTTAGGGGGACAATGGTGAAGTCCTGTGTGACAGGTGCCCTTGGCTGACAGGTGCCAAGCTCTGGCTCTTTCATGGGCACATCTGTGGGTTCTTGGGGAGCTCTCTGCATGATCTCCACCCTGCACTACCATAGCAAGGCACTCTCTGGGCAATTTCCCTGTGTCCCCTACTCCCCATGGGACTTTCCTGTCCATGCCAGCAAACCAGTGGTGAGCTGGCTGCATCGCTTCCTGTTATAAGGGCCACTCCAGCCAGTCTCCATGGTCAGATTTCTCCAGACAGAAAATGCACACAAACCTCTTCATTTATGTACGTCCCCAATTCCTAAAGACATAGGTTGGGTTCTCCCAGGAACTTTCTTGCTCTGCTTTGGTGCATTGGGGTGCTTGCAGCTTCTAGCACCTCAGCTAGCATCAGTGGAGACAGAGTTATGGGGAGTCATGCTAGTTTCCTCTTCTTTGGAGGCCCCCAGTCTCTATGACTGGTTTTCTTAGGGCCCTGTTCACTTGGTTTGCTTGGGGAGTACCCTCAGGGGAAATCTCAGCCCTGCTTACTGATGCACCTGTTCTCTGACTCAATGACTTTCTTCAATCCCTTTGTATTCGTAGGCTGGAATCCAGGGATGTATCTTGGTAGTTGTTGAACTGGTTCTGCCTTTAGTAAGATGCCTAGTACTTCTCTTTGGCATGTGAGAATAGATAGTCCTTATTGTTCTAGCCTTTGCATCTTCAGCAGAAATTCAAAGCCCACAGGAAAAATCCTGTTCAACAACCTGTAAAATTATTGTCTGACTTCCCAAGCCACAATGATAGCTCTAAATGAGCAGGTATCTTGCCTGCCTGGATAACCCCGGTTTCCCCAAAACCTAGAACAGTGCTTGCCTCTAATAGACAGCCAAGAAATATGTGTTCAGGGACTTCCCTGGTGGTCCGGTGGCTAAGACTCCACGCTCCACATGCAGGGGGCCCGGGTTCCATTCCTGGTCAGGAAACTAGATCCCACATGCCGCAACTAAGAGTTTGCATGCTGCAGCTAAGAGTTCTCATGCCACAACTAAAGATTCCACATGCTGCAACTAAAAAAAAAAAAAAAAAGATCCCGCATGCTGCAACGAAGATCCCTCGCGCAGCAAAAAAGATCCCGAGTGCCACAACTAAGACCTGGCACAGCCAATAAATAAATAAATATTAAAAAAGAAAGAAAGAAAGAAAAGAAATATGTGTTCAATGGATGGCTAACTGAATGAAAGACAGGGTAATCCCAACAAGTAGGGAGGGCTGGTATCATTAGACCCATTTTCAAAGAGAAAAACTGAGTTCCTGGTGGGAGTTCCTGGTCCAAGTTCATGTGCTTGCTGCCTTTAAGGCTGGTCCTAAGGATCTCCTTGAATTCTGCACCTTGCCTTTTGGGATGAATGCCATCTCAATTCCCAGGATGCTCAGCTCTCTCCCTGAGACACTGCTCCTTCACAGCTATGGGAAAGCCTCAGCTCCACACTTCCCTCGCCTTGCCTCATTATCTACCCAGTTCTGTAGTTCCGGGCTCCCTTCCTCACCCCACTACCTCCCCAGTTCCTTTAGGATCTCTCCTCGTCATCCCTCAACGCTCACCTCAGATCCCCATGAGCCTCCCAAGGCCAGAAACCTTGGCATCATCTTCGTCCCTGACCTATTTTTTCCTCCCACGTGTCCAAGTCATTATTACTGCTCTGTCTCCTCCGTCTGCACTTCTGGAAGTCTGCTGCCCATTCAGCCTCTCACTGCTCCAGCTCAGCCAAAACCCTCATGCAGACACACTTCCCTCACCTCTAGACGCCCCTCCCACTCTCTGGTGAGTACAAGCGGTCCTTGGAAATCCCCACCTCGTTCTCCTGGGGGCCCACAGCCAGGCTAGTCTACTTTGAAGACTGGCATCTCCTACTCCCCCATCCCAGCACCATCCTCCTGTCTTGCCTCCCACTTACTGCCCATCACTCCCTTTCCCTGTAATCGCTGGGATCTGCTGATGCAGCTCTTCAGAATCTCCAATCCCATAAACAGTGGCGTTTTTTGTTTGTTTTTCCTTTTTGAAGCTGCGAACACTTATGGAGTCTACTATGATCCAAGCACTGTGCTAAGCATGCTACGTGAATTGGCTCCTGTAACCAAAGAAAGTAAGTGTTGTGATTTCCACGTACACAAAGGAGGAAACTGAGGCTGGGAATAGTTACTGGCTTGCCCACGATCACACAGCTGATGAGCAGCTGAGGAAGTGTTCCCACCTTGGTCGTCTGCCACCTGAGCCCAGGCTTCTAAGACTGCACCACGTTGCCTTCACTCTGGGCTTGAGCCACGGCCGCCCTCCTGACAATTGAGTGGTACCTTTTCCAGCCACCTCTGCAGCTGTCCCCACCTAAGACTCTCCACCGCACATTCCCCAGCCTCTTCCCTGACGGCTAGCCCACCACTCAATTCCCAGGGGATGCGTATCAGAACTTTCTGTTCCCCTCTCCCTTCCCTGCTCAGGAAAAGAAGGGGAGCTAACCGTTTCCAGCAAGGCCCCTGACTCACCACGTGTCACTTCCCTACCCCTGATTCCCGCTTCCCCCCTAAAGAGGCACAAAATGTTGCTAAGCCAACTAACCCACCCCTTGGGTCTGGGGAGGGAAATCGTCTCTGGAAACCCTGCAGAGAGAGTCCCAAGGGGCTGCTAAAAAGATTCCAGTGGGGAAAGGTTTGCCGGGACACGTGCACCATGAGAGGGGATGGCAGTCTGCTAGACACTCGAGGCGATCTCATTGCTTACCCATGTCTTGGAATAACGCCGGCAGCCAGAGAGCTACCAGAACCTGAACTAACTTGGTCAATAAGGACCAAAAACAAGGACCACATTTCTGCTCCCTTTGCTGAGACCCAGACTCTGGACAGAATTCCAGGGATTTTTCTTCCTTGGAAGTGACTGGACTTCCAGTCCTGAATTCCTCTCCCCAGGAGAGCTTGTTACCCTGCTTAGAACAAATAACACATTTCCTGGTTAATCAGTGGGCGGAACAGCTGAAGGAAGGTTGATTGGGCCCCCAGCCTTCCAGATGGGAGCAGCTCACGGGCTCAGACGTCCTTGTCCAGAGACTGGGCAGCTGGGACCCTGCACCGTGCAGCTTCAGCCTCCAGTCTGGAAGGTAGAGGCTGTATGAAAAGGCGCCAGTTCCCTCCTGCTCAAGGCCTCCAAGGCCCACAGGGGCTGCCAAGACCACGCCACCTCAGACGCCGTGGCCTGGCACCCCCCCAGTACTCACAGCCACCCTGCTCTGGTCTGCCAGTACTGTCCCCTCCGGGTGCAGTGAATGTTTCTGTCTTCGGTGAGCTCAGCTCTCAGCTATGCTTGGCTTCTATTTTCCCATCTGAAAATAGAGATAATGATGCTTTTCTTGCCACCCCATCTTCAGGGCAAATAGATAACCAGCCCTATCTACCCTGTGATGGGAGGGGTTCAATGACTGCTACTTTCATTTGCCAGTTGATATTTCTGGAGCTTTTGAAAGGTACCAGGCACTGTGCTAAGTGTTTTACAGTCATTCTCCTTTAATCCTCATAATAACCTTCTGAAGAAAGTACTATTATTTCATCATGTAGCAGAAGAGGGAAAGAAAGCTCAGAGAGGTAAAATGACTTACCCACAATCACAAAGCTAGTACTTGGTTACACTAGGATTCACTCCTGGTTTTTCTGGTTCCAGACACTATACACAGGCCAGCTTCCAGAGAAACATTTCTCAGGAATCGCACCTCTGGCTGCTGATGTCTGGGAACCAGAAGCATTCACAGCCTTTTGTGGTGTGGTGTGGGGTGTTTGGTGCTGATGGACACACGAAATAGCTGTCACGAGCTGGCCCCCATCAAGCACATCCCACTCTTCTCAGGCCTATTTACAGCTAGGGGTCTATTTTAGGTCAAGGGCAGGCAAAAGTCATCATGGGGAGTTTCACTGAATCTGATTCCCTCTCACCAAGGGGAAGGAAGGAAATAAGCTTACCCTACATCAAGTCGTTCTCCATTTCTGAGTAAGGCTCAACTCAACCCTCAGCTTTTCTCTTTAGAGCACACATAGAGCATCTACGTGGCCCTGGGAGGTAGGCATCGTAATTTCCACTTCACAGACTCAGAGGGGTGAAGTCTCTTGCTCAAGGTCATACAGCCAGGAGTCGAGCCAGGATTCAACTAAAAGGTCTGACTGGCTCCAAAGTCCGTGCTGTTTCCACTACAGCACACTGCACTCACTCCAGGATGTCCTGCAATGATGTGGAATGGCAGCTCTTCAAAATAACTGATTTCACTCCGTTTCCCTTCATTTCCAACCCTTGATACGAAGGTGGGCTGACCTGAAAGCTCTGTGCATTTAGCTAAAGCTCAGACCACATTTCCTATTTACCTGCATAAATCCCTTCAGCTTCTGGCTGGAGTGGAATCCTCTAGAACTCCTGGGGACTGAAGCATAACTTCTCCCCGAGCTGAGTCTCTGAAGACCTGAGCAGGAAAACGACGTGAACAGCCTGGAAGGTCTCCTTCTTTTAATTCCCCCCGTAAGACCACAGGGGTTTCAGGTGCTCTCCTGGCGATGAGGGAGTTATTCAGATAGGGACAGATTACACACTGTATTATCCTTTCCAAATGCCCAGGGAGAAAGCCCTGTGGGCTGAAGGACGATGCAGCCCTATCCTGGATTCTGGAACGGCTGGGCAGGGATTTGAGGACAAGTTGAGCAGGAAACAATTTTCCTCAGCTGTTGCTGAGGTCTCCCAGCCTGTCCCCATCTGGCTTCCTGCTGGGACACAGCAGCATCCCTCACAGCCCGAGGGATAGGGGTTTGGGGGGACAGAGCACAGGGGCTGCCGTAGGGTCTTTCCCAGAATAAGCCCATAAGCAGCTCACTCTTGATCAAGACAAAGAAAGAGGGATGACACCTTCTGCCACCACCTTCTGATGTCCATTTTCCCCTAATTATACGCTGAGAATCGGGATACTCAGTGAGGTTTTCCCTGGTGCCCTGCATCCCCTCTCTCTAGGACCCGAAGGCCCTTAGGGACAGGCCCAAACCCCCAGACTCCCCAGGACAGGGTACAGACACCAGGCTTCGGTGGGGTGGGGGGCGGGTAGGAGGAGGTGCAGATCCCAGTGGGCCCCAGCCAGTCTACATGACTCATTCCTTGTTTCCGTCCACTCTGGTCTGAGTGCCTTGGCCCAGGGGCCTCGGGGAGGTTGTAACACAGGCTGGCCCCTCGCCCATCGGGACTCAGCAGACAAAAATTAAAGATCTCACTCCTCAGGAACTCACACAGACAGCAGAGGCATGCTCTGTGCTCTGCCTCACCAGACCAGACCTCAGGCCGGAGGGGGCTGATGGCCAAGGGAGGGAGGAAAGGCATCTCTGGCCCCTCCCCTCCTCCTCACCCTTCACCTCCAGTCCTGAAGCCCTGGCCGCCACGCACTTTCTTCTCACTCCTGCTCAGGCCCTGGCGTGAAGATGCTGGTGCCACCAGCACCTCCTCAGCAGCACTCCGCCCCTCCCCACCTCTGCCCGAAGACAGCAGTGAGGGAGAAACAGACTTGTAAACAACGAATCATACATTTTTCTGGTTGCACAGGTTTGATGAGGCCAAAACCTGCTCAACAGTCTTCAATGGCTCCCCACTACCTCACAAATCAAGCCCAGACTTCTTACTGGCCCCGCACCCAAGCGGGTCTCATACCCTTCCCCTCCTGTTTGCAGATACTCAACACAGTCCCACTCACCCAGAATTCCCCCCAGTTTCCCCACCCACGTCCCCTGACCCAGATTCCTCGGCTCATACCATTTTCGTCACCTGGGATGTTCTTCCCACCCCTGCCTGCCTGTCCTTTAATTCCCATCTGAAAACTCCCACTTCTTCCAAGAAGACTTCCTAGAACCCCACCGCCAAGTCCAGAAAGCTCGCTCCTCCACTGAACTCCTGTACCACCCTCTGCCCCGCGTGACTAGTCCACCACCGAAGGTCCCGGAGAAGTGGGAAATCCACGGGGCTTTGGAGTGCCACTCGGCACCATCATTCACCAGCTGTGTGTCTTTGGCTAAAGTGACTTAACCTCTTTGAGCCAGTTTCCTCACCAGCAAGAGACTGTCATAGTAGTCCTTTAAAGCACAGCGCCTAGATACAACTGTATTTACCAACACAACACTCCGGACCACAGCCGACTGGACCAGGGATGAACACATGACCCGGGGCAGCCTTTACATTGGCTGGTCAGTGAGCTAAGACTTCTGTACCTAAGACTTCTGTGGTCTGATTTGAATGCATATGTCATTGGTTACTGGCCACATAAGATCCTCTCTTGAAAATTTGAACTAAGCCACTTGATTTTGAAAGCCAAGCCCTGGGATTAAAACAACAGGTAAGTCCTCATTCCCGAGAGCTCACAGTCGAAGGGGGTCCACGTAACCAGAGAACAACAAAGCCGAAGAGGTATAATGACTTGCCTGGGGTCACTACGCAGCTGGACAGTGACACAGAGAGGGCTGAAGCTCAGGTCTCTGGACCTGAATTTGGTCCAGGGTAGTGGGCTTCTCTGACGGGCTCAAAAGGCAGTGGCCCTGAGCTGATTGCCTGAAGAAGACCAAGGCTCCACCGGGCCCTGCATCAACCTGTTCTGGGCAGCTTGGGAACAAGGCAGTCCTTCAAGGACAAGGTCAGATCACAGCAGCGGGCACAGACCCTGGTTCTGGTCCTGCATATGCCCCCAGTGTCTCCCTGTTGTGCCCCTGGCCCTCCCCGGACTTCAGTTTCCTCATGTATAAAAGAGAGGGTTTTACCGGATGAACTCAAATTCCCTGTCAACACTAAGATTTTGATCCGAGGAGCAGACAGACAAGGGATGGGCGTGGATCCCACAGAATGTGAACCCTGGAGAGGACCCCCCTGAGAGAGCAGCCAGCCCATTCCTTCAATTCACGGTTGAGGAAACTGAGGCCCGAAGCTGGAGAGATGCTTGTCCAAGGTCACATGACTGGCTACTGGCAGCCCCAGCACTTGAACCAGGGTCTCCTGACTCCCAGGCCTCTCAACTCTTTCTCTTTCAACTCCCTCAAGAAGCTGGGAACTATTTGGCTGTCTGGGCCAGGGAAGCCAAGAGTGGCTGTGCATGTCAGCAGTGGGGCCTCAGAGCCTGAGAACATCTCTGACAGCGTAGGTGCAAGTGGCAAAGCCGCTGGTGGGGAGGGAGCGGGCTGGGAGCCAGGGAGGGTGTACTGGAGATAAGCTGTCAGCATCTCCCTTCTTCCAGATGGCAAGAAGAAACATAGAAGGGTCCATGACGATTGAGGGGAAACAGTCCCCTTTTCTGATTGAGCCACTGCTCCACAGAGGACTGGCCTCCCTCTCTGCCCCCTCTCCTCTTTCTCTCTCTCTTTCTCTCTTTCACACATACACACACACACACACACACACACTCTATTTAGCTGCTGTGTTCTGCCACCTGCAGTTTCAGTCTCAAGATGTGTACTGACATTCTCAGGTGTACTATTTGGTGGGGCTTGGAGTTCCTTTCGCTGCCTGAGCTGCCTCTGAGCTCCTGCCTACCTTCTAATGCTTAGCCTGCTTGGCTGGCATCAGGAGACCTTCCCATTCCACAAACAGTTTTTGAGCACCTGGTTTGTGCCAAACACTGTGTTAGGCACTGGGGGTGGGTAGGACATCGTCACTGCCTGTGGGATGGGAATTAACCATCTGGTGGGCTCACTGAAGAAAAACCACTAACCATGCAAGTGGGGTTGGCTAGGGAGCATTTCTCAGAGAGCCCTGACTTTGACTTGAATCTTGAAGGCTAAGGGAGAGTTCACTATGTAGGAAGGGGGACATGCCAAGGAGAAGCAGTGCATAGGGAAAGGCAGGGATGTAAGATGAAGCCTGGGCTGTTAGGGGGAATGACAAGTAACTTATGCGGTTGGAGTTTGGATAGGAATGGGGTTATGGAAGGAGATGAGGCTGGAGGGGTAGGCTGGGGTCAATTAATGGCGTGCTTAGCTCTAGTCAGCTCCTTTTCTCAGAAAGAAGGACCCGTTCCCCACATCTAAGCCACCAGCTGGCCCTGGAGGGGACAGACTATTTATCTGGAATTCTGAGACTGATGTCCTCTGGTCAATTGCAAGGAGTCACTTGTGTGAGGAGGAAGTGGCATGCTCTTAATCTCCATCAACCCACCCAAAGTCATTCCAAATGAACACCAATCGACATGAAGCCAGTGAATTTGCCATGCTTAGAAACAATCCCCCCCAACCAGTCTGTCCCCCAACATGGCTCCTCTATTATAGAAATTGTGGAACTGCTAATAGAGCAAGTCTTGCCCGGCCCCTGTCCTGATGCCATGACCCGCCAACCCAACTATGTCCCTTCTTCGCCAACCCTTTCCCCAGGTACCTCTATTGTCTGAATTCCCCCCTCTCTCTGGACCCCTGGAGACTCAGCCCCCCAGTCAGGCTCCTGTCCCCCAGTCTCACTCGTCCTGGGCCTCAGGTCCCTCTGTAATCCCACAAGCTCATGTTGCTGAAGTTACATC
This sequence comes from Grampus griseus, assembly GCF_964374135.1. Taxonomy (NCBI): domain Eukaryota; kingdom Metazoa; phylum Chordata; class Mammalia; order Artiodactyla; family Delphinidae; genus Grampus; species Grampus griseus. Next base: position 27,966,723 of record NC_139018.1, on the reverse strand, counting down.
ATGCCTGAGTATCATAATATACATATCCAAGCCCAAGCACTCTGCAGCCTCCCTCATAGCTCTGCCCCATAGAGAGGTAAGCCATATGGGCTTGATGTCAAGCAGATATTCTGGGGAGTGCCCTGTGCATTTCAGCCATCGTTCACTGAACATCTTTTTGTCAGGCATCAGCATTGCCAGGAAGAATAAGTCTTATTCCCTGCCCTCAAGGAGTGTCCAGTGTAGTAGGAAAGGCAGCAACACCTATCATGGTAAGTGCTGTGACTGAGATAATCTCAGGGAGCAATGTGAATACAAGGGCAGAGCACTCCAGGCTGGGCATATGGGACAGTTGGTCAGGGAAGATCCTAGAGAGGATTCTATCTGAGTGGGGTCTGGAAGGCAGGGCAAGTCTCAGCTCAGAGAAGGTGGAAAAGATGGTGAGGAAGAGGCACAGTGATGACTACTAGAGCCAAGTTTGCAAAAATTAAATCACACCAGGGTCTACCCCATTTCCTTTTTTGGATGGGGTCCCTGATCAGAGAAATTTTGTCAGATTTTTGAATGATAGTTGAATGAAATTCAAGTGATATTTAATGTGGATAGGCTGGGAAAATACAGAGCCTACAGTAAGGCAATTACGTGGGGAAACAATTACTCCCCACATTGAAGGATGGATGGAGGTCACTGAGATCTAGAGTAGCACATGAGACAGGGCTGGGGCCTGTGCAAGACTTCTCACAATTTGGATGAAGTCAGAAAAAGCATTTTTATCAAATTATCACATGACATAGAACTGGAGGGATAAATGAGAAACTGGAGGATAGAAGCAAGATTTATACTGACACAGATAAATTGAGATTTAATAGAGATAAGGGAAAAAGTCTTGCATCTTAGTCCAAAAAAGGCAATAATTAAAGAATGAGAGACACTTGCTTCGATAGCAGTTCAGTGAAATGACTGTATTTTGGGGGTGGGGGTGGGGGTGGGAAGAGACTGTTGAAAAGGAAGATCCTAGTTAACCATTGGTTTGAAATAAACCAACAATGTAAACTTCTAAAAGGTCTAGTGCCATCTTGGGTAGAATCCAGGGCTCAGTACAGGGAGGGTAACAGTGTACTCCAAGCTGTTATAACACAATCACAGTTTTGTGCTTAATTCTGCTGCCATGTCTTAAACGGCTTATCACAACCCTGAAGTATGTCTAGGAGAAGGTCACCTGAATGAAGATAAAAAATAACCCAGGAGGAATAGTTGAGATACTGGAGGAGAGAAATCCTGTTAGAGGAGAGTCTGGCAATCTTCAACCATTGCAGGATTATCAGGTAAGAGAGGGATTGAGTTGTTCTATGTTTGCATTAGTCATAACAGGTTAACTGCAGTAACAAATAATCCCAAAAAAGTAAGTTTATTTTTGTTCACGTCAAGTGGAGCTCTGATCCACACGGTCATGCAGGGCCCTAGGATCCTTCCATCATGGAGTGCCAACATAGAGATTCTTCCTCCTTGTCATTCAGCCAATAAATGAAGGGAGAGAAAATAATGTGGAGAATAACACAGGTTTTCTAAGGGCAACGCCTGGAAGAGACAAACATCACTCTGCCCACATTTCATTGACTAGAACTCAGTCACGTGGTCATACCTTACAACAAGGAAGGCTGGAAAATGTATTCTAACTGTGGGCCCAGGAGGAAAAAGGCTGTGGGTGTGGGCTTTAGAATTGTGGATTTGGAAGAGACTGCCTTAGGAGTAAGCAGAGTTAAGGGTTAGAGTATATCTATGTAAAGACTTACACACGAATAATACAGACTTAACAGCATTATTCATAAAAACCAAAGGTTAGCTATTGTCTAAACGCCCATAGACTGGTGAATGGACAGACGAAATCTGGTATATCCACACAAAGAAATACTATTCAGCAATAAAAAGGAGTAAATTACCAGTATATGGATGAACTTCAACTACCACATTGATGAACTTCAACCACATTATGCTCAGTGAAAGAAGCCAGTCATAACACCATATATTGTATGATGGCATTTATATGAAATATCCAAAAAGGGCAAGGCTATGGAGACAGAAAATAGATCCAAGGGACAGGGGTGGGAGTAGGGGGAGGGGTATTAACAGTAAATGAGCACAAGAGGTCTTATTGGGGTGATAAAAATATTCTAAACCTGATTTCTAGTAATGGTTGCACAACTTGGTAAATTTACTAAAAAAATAATTGAATTGTAAATTTGAACATGGTGCATTACATGATTACAAAATATGCGTCAATGGGCTTCCCTGGTGGCGCAGTGGTTGAGAGTCCGCCTGCAGATGCAGGGGACACGGGTTCGTGCCCCGGTCCAGGAAGATCCCACATGCCGTGGAGCGGCTGGGCCCGTGAGCCATGGCCGTTGAGCCTGCGCATCCGGAGCCTGTGCTCCGCAACGGGAGAGGCCACAACAGTGAGAGGCCCGCGTACCGCAAAAAAAAAAAAAAAAAAAAAAAAAAAAAAAAATATATATATATATATATATATGTGTCAATAATGTTATTTTTCAAGAGTTAAGGGTTTCGTATTTTGAGGTTGGGGGAAACAGAATAATCCTACAAGGGATATAGTAAAGGATGATTCCAAGTGGAAGGAGGAAGTGGCACAGAATCCAAGGAAAGAGAAGATGTAAAGAAGGAAAGCATGGCCAGCTGTAGTCAAAGCTACCGACATGTCACATAAAATGGAAGGCTAATTTTCTTGTCTCTGTCACAGTAGGGTTCACAGTGCGGTTCCAGATCCAGAGTCAGGAACAAGAAGAAACCTGTGAACACAGATTTCCACTTACAGTAAATGCAACTTCTAGAGCCGGCCAACAACAGGACAGATTCCGTTGCTGAGCGATGCACTCTCTGAAGTGCTCAGAGAGAGGCTGGATGGGCGTTTAGAAAGGATTTCTACACGGGAGGAAGACCTCTAAGGAGCCTCTCAGTATATGAAAGGCCCAGGGTTTTCCTAAGATTTCATTACCTCTCTTTGCCCAAGGCCTCCTCTCCACTCTTGGCCTTGGGCTCCTCATCTCAGACATTGAGAGTTGACCTTTGGGAAGGCAGAGCGGCTCTGCCTCCTGAACCCCCAGGGACCCCACTGCTGTGGTCCAGGAGTCCTTCAGCCACTGAGAGTTCCCTTGAGCCATGAGCTAGCTTCGGGTCAGTGGTCAGACAACAGCAGGTTTCACCAAAGTCAGTGCAGAGAACTGAGTAATCCTGGGGGACCGGAGGAAGTAGGCTGAACTGCCCGAGAGATGCTATGAGAGGACCAGTGCTGCCTTTGTGTCTCTGACGCACACTCATCCAACACCCCCCAGAGGTAAGATATGCGAGGGAGAGGATGCAAGATGAAGTTCATGGTAAACGCGTGGAGGGTTCCTGAGGGAGGAAGGAGAGGAGGAGATGAAACACAAATGTATCTGCACATCTCCTGAGGGGCAAAAGGGAGATGGGGACCCATCATGTGAGTGAGTTCAAGAAGAATTGAATGCAGATTTCTTAATAGGGGCTTCGTTTATTTGATGCCCTGTCTTTGTGACCCACCAGGAATGGCCACCATGGTGTAGAAATAAAAACCAGCATCTAGAAGTTGGAAGAGCCTTATTTTCAAGGACTTGGAAAGCTGTGTGGAGCTTCTGCATGGCCCCGGTCGCCTATGGTCATGACTGTAGCTGCTGGCATTGCTCCAGCATGAACTCTGATTCCATTGTGAAGGGGAAGGGCTCCTTCTTAACAGCCCCTAGAGTGGATCTGACAAGCTGTGGTGCTGCCTGTTCACCAAAACAGACACTTACAATTCATTCGTCCAGAAAATATTTGTGGGGCATCTTGTACGTGCCAGGCCCCCTCATAGAGCCCGCAGTCTGTTCATTTTGAGGTACAAGGAGAACTGCCCCAAAGTGCCAAGGAAGCAGGATGGTTTTAATGTTTTTTCCAGAAGACAGGGAAAGGGCTAGATGGCTTGAGGCGGTCCCATCCAGCGCTAGGAGTCATGACCTCTTAAGTTCACCCCACAAAACCTGCCCGTGGACTTTTGCACTGGTTCCATACTGGCTGAGGAAGGCTGGGCTAGATCCGTAGGATCCCCAAGCAGAAAGGCTTCCCCATTTCCAGACGCTGGAAAGAGAGCCAGGCCAGGGAAAACCAGAGAGAGAGAGAGAGAGAGAGGACCTGTGGGGGTGGGGGAGGGGAGGAGGGTGGCACACCACGTGCCAAGCGCTCCAGACTGGGTGGGAAACGCAGGGTACAGGGACAGGGAAGCAGGGAGGGGCCGTCCAGGAAGGAGCAGGGCTGTGAGCTCAGTGTTAGGCAGGAGACAGGTCTGGCTCCCAGCGTACCTGCGCTAATGAGCTAGAAGCAGGCGGAAATGGCCCAGCATGTGAAGGCCAGCAAAGGGAAGGGCCTCCCCATGCCAGCTGGACAGGAGAGGACCAAACGGGTGGGAACAGGGTCCATCCCCTCTCCACACCCTGAATTCTCAAGCTGGAGGCTGGAACTTCCAAGAGAGGGGACTTGGGAGGTAAGGGCAGATCGGCTAAGGCTGAAATGAGACCTCCTAGGGGAAAGGGGATTAGAAAGATGCCAAGCGTCGGTGGCATAGGGGGAGAGAGAGCCAAGGGGCTGCTGAGGCACCCTGCCAACGCTGGGGAGGGAAAAGGCCCCAGGGCAGTCGTCAGCTGTAGCCAAAAAGAGGCAAATCTGACGGTTGACTGACTTAATAAGGGCAGGCAGGATGGATGAGTCCTCCCAGCCCTGCCGGGGCGGCAGAAATGGCCACAAGCATTCACAGACTGTAAACACCAAGAGGGACGGGCCTTGTCTGGGTCTGCAGGGACCTGGCGAGGCTGAGCAGGGAGGGGCAGGACCAAGACAGAGGCCTGAGCCTGGCATTCTCTGCAGTGGACCGTCCCGAGGCCCTGGACGAAGGGTCGCTTTGGGAGCCCCAAGGCCAGCTCAGAAAGCCCCACCAGAGTCAGGGTCTGGACACAGCCCCAGACACAGTCACTCCTGCAGGGGCCCAGGATCTGGGGACTCGGTGCTGGCGTGTCTGTTTGGATCCTGGGCATGGCACTAGAAGTGGGGGTGGGGGGAACCCACTTTGCCCTCCAGCACCAGGGTGGGACCAGGGCAGCTGGACACATATTTATGGAGCACCCACATTAACCTTTCCCGTGCAGGGTCCTAGGACCCCCTCCCAATGGTGTCTACAGGGACCCTCACCCCTACTCCATCGCTGGTGTGGAAAATTTCTACCAGAGGCAGAAGCCTGTGTGTCCAGCCTGACTTTCTGTGTGCTCCTCGTTCAGCCCTGGCTGCCCGTTAGAACCGAGGCTGTGACAAGTCACCTCCTGTCTCTAGTTTATCCACCTGCAACATGAGCAGACTGAGTCTGCTCTATACAACATGATTTTCATTGCTTACAGCCTTTTGCTCAGCTGTGGTTGCCGTGGGTACAGCCCAAGTCAAAGGTGGATCCAGCAGACAGGGGTATCATCCTCCAGCCTGTGACTAAGGAGAGCTTTGGCATTTCATCTGCCCAGCATTCCTCCTCTCTCTTATTCTGCTATCAACATTCCTTTTCATTTAAATGGTAACTGTGCTTCCATTTTCTAGATCATTCTGATGGGGCAGCCAATTACAATACCTGCCAGGGGGCACATGACCCAAACTGGCCAATCAGATTTTCTCTCATGATTTGACCCAGAGACACACGGTTTATAATTGGAATACCCAATGGCAGCTCCCAAAACAGACATACTCCAAGGAGTTTCTGGGCCTGAAAACCCCGTCCCTGCCTAGATTCCTGGACCTTCTTGATGCTTATCTGTTCAGTTCTTAGATCTATTCTGTTTGCTCCTAAAATCCTACTGGTAACCCCATTCTTCTTTTTTTTTTTTAATGTACAAATTAGAGTGCTTTTTGTTGCTTGCAAGCGAAGAATCCTAATTTATACACAAACCAAGAGAGAAGCCGCGTGGCTTAGATGGTGGGCCCCTCCTCTCTACCGTCCTCCCTCCTTTGTGGTCCCAGGGCCATTAGCTCAGCTCTCCAACAACATTCCACTCATGTAGGAGACATGGTGGGGTGGAGTCTGTTTGATCAACAAGACTACCATCAACAACTAAGCACATTTGTATCCTGGATACAAATGGTTGAGGGTCTTGCACACCTTAGGTGCTCATTTGCACTGAATCAAGATCTTACCGCTTGAAGCAGGTAACTCCAGTGGGGGCAAAACTTAACATGATACTTGTGGAGGGCAGATATAAGCAGTTACTGGAGAAGGCAGTTCCCACTGCCTGCAAGTGATGAGTGTCAGCGAGAAGTGGTCAGGACCCATTTCAGGGTGTTTGGGGGAAGGCTCACTCTGTCCCCCAAATACCTCTTCCACCTCTTCATGAATACCTCTCATTCCTGAAACAAGAGACAAAGGCACTCAGCGAACACTTACACACAGAGCTGGAAATCCATCTTCTCTTAGAAAAGCAAGACAAAGTTTTCATTCACTCTGAAGTGTAATGATGGGTGTGGACCATTTCCTGAGAGCAGACCTGGATAGGAGAAAATGGTTGGGGGCATCAGGTTTTTCAGGGCGTGGAAAGTGAAAACGGGTCTGCAGGTGAGTTGAGAGGAAGGGGAGGGGCTAGAAAAGCAGGGAGGTACAAGAATATGGGCTACACATCAGCTTTGACTGCAAGTTCTAGAAGCCGACTCTAGTAAACTTAACTGGGGAAAACGAATTTATTGGAAAGATACAGGGTCCTGAAGGAGGTGAACAACAGCCAGGCCTGGGAAGCCAGAGACCAGGGCAGCTATGGGAGCCCGTGTGGCAGGAACCCATGGGCTGGAGGGCTTTGGATGATTCTAAGCCAACTGCCTTCTGTAATCAGTAACGACTCCATCCCAGATTCAAATTCCCTAGGAGAGAGTTTGATGGACGTACCTGGGGTCCTGTGCCCACCCTTTGGGGTGGATGGGTGGGAGGGTCCTCATGGCTGACAGCCCCACCAGGAATGCCCGGAATTGGCAAGGCAGAGTTCCCCAAAGGAATGTTGAGTTTCCGTTATCTAAGGAAGGAGAAGGAGTGCTGGGCATATGCACGCAACAGATGTTCACTACACACGGCATGTCTATTTACAGAGGAGGGAGATGAAAGGGGTGGGTATAGGAAATTGCAGGACACTCCAGAATCTGCCATGGGGACCAAGGCTCTTGCTCCAGCCCTAGATTCCATCTTCCTCTCTCCCTATAAAAGCAAGCTCAGAGAAAGAATGCTGTTTTTCTGTTCTTCAGAGCTCGGCAGAATTGTCTACTTAGCTTCCAGTCACGCTAGGCTCCTGCTAGAATAATTACCACCCACCTGTTCTCCATGCAAGAATTCACAGCCAGTGGACACACATCTGGCTTGCAAAAGACATGCTTGGAAGTCTCCCCAGCTGCTTGGAACAGGCTGGGGACAGCATGGGGTCAGCCACTGATTCAAAGGCAAGCAAACAGCTGGCCTGAGAGCTGTGGTCACTGTGGCCTGAGGGGCTGCCCACCCCTCCCCCACAAGGCAGCTTGATGCATATGGGACAGGTGTGCCCTGGGACTCAATCCTGGGTCCTGCGCATGGCTGTCCTCCCCACCCCAACCTGCTTCTCCAGTGTTGGCGCGGGGAGGGGCTCTTGCCCTGCCTTTCTTGGGATTCCTTTATTTTTCTTTCTGTTACAGTCCACATCACTCCCTTCTGGGCACCCTGGAAGTTAAGAAAAGGCCAGATAAGGTTTTAATGGGGGGGGGGACCCATTAAATATTTTGGTGGTGAAAGTCACTGCATCCAAGTTTTCAAAATGTAAATGCAAAACTGGACAAGGCTAAGGAGACTGTAGGTCAGCGCTTCCCAAACTTTTTCAAAGATTGCAAGAACATTTGTGCAGTATTTCAGCATTCAACAAATATTTACTGAGTGGCTACTGTGTACCAGGCGCTGCGCTAGGGGGCACAGCAGCAGCAGCACAGACCTGATTCCTGGCCTCGTGAGTTTACAGTCTGGTGGGAGAGGCAGACGTTGAACAAATAATTGTAACTCAATAATGAGCTACAATTGGAGTAGAGCTATGAAAAAGATGTATGCAGCTAGGGGGTCTAACATAGCCTTGAGAGACGTTGGGGAAGGCATCCCCAAAGAAGTGACTTTTGAGTTGAGATCTGAAGGGTGCATAGGAAATAAGCAAAGAGGTAGAGGAAAGGTGGTCCAGACAAGACATATTACAAGAGAAATTCCAGAGGCAAGAAAGCCCTTGTATTGGAGGAAACTGCAGATGGCTGTGGTGAAGCCAGGCAGGCAGGGTAGCTCGGATGAAGACAGAGGGATGCAGGGACCGGACCACAGGGCCTCATGGGCCGGCTCAAGGATGAAAATGAAACTGGGGAGCTGCTCTGGCTGAAAAGGGGCCCAGCCCTGCCTCCTCACCCCGCAACACACACTCATGCCCTTGACTTGTGGCCTCTGAGGCATCTCAGACGAACCACACAGCTTATCAGAACATGGCTTGGAAACCGCTAATCCAGCCCTACTTGCCATTTTCAGATGCTAAGAGTGAGACTTGATGGTCATCCACCCCCAGGGTCCTCTCTGTTAACTCTGGGCACGTATCCCAGCCTCCCTGGAGAGAAGACTGGCCGGGTGTGATCTAGGGACAGGCTCCAAGAACACTGCACATCTTAATGTTTCAAGAAGGAGCCTCAAGAGCCAGTCCAGCGTCTGGCATGGGGGATGGGCCCCAAGGATGGGATTTTGTCCCTTGCCTGCCCCTGGGGCTCTCAAACTATCCCCCCGTGCTGCCAGAGTCCCTGACCCCCTGGGCCCTTCCCCATCACTCAACCCGAGGCAGGGAAAGGCCGCCTGCCAGGACAGCACATCCCACTCAAGCTCCGGCCTCAACATTCCTCTCCACCCGGGGGTCAGGGTCAGATGTGGGGTATTTTCCCACGCCCTGGAGAACAGAGGCGCCTCCTGACATGTACAGCTACTGCCCCGGCCTAGAAGGGCATCTACCAGGGAAGACAGGCTGGATAGGGGAGCATTCAGCTGGCTCTTGCTGCAGAGCTGCACCAAGAGGGGTTCGGGGAGGGCTTCGGGGATGAGGGGCCTGAAAGGAAGTAGAAGTAGAAGCTGGTGATGGGAAAAGGGGCGCATGGCAGGGATCTGAGCTGAGGTGGGGATTTTCCTGCCCCAAGCCAGCCAGTTCTCATCTAATTAACCCCGGAGTCTGGCCTCTCTGGTGACCCTTGCTGGCCTCCGCAGCTCCTGGGGCAGAAGCCAAAGGCGGCCGCCAGTCTGGAGACGGCAGCTGGACCAAGAGCCCCCCCAGCAGGACCAGGCAGCACAGGCACGGCCGAGCCCTCTGCAGCCCTGCAAGGGCCAAAGCCCAAGCAAGTCAGGCCTGTGAGAAGGCTGCGTAGATGGAGGAGGAGGCAGAGGCAGTCACACCCAGGCCAGACAAGGAGGCGCCGTAGGGCAAGAAGTCCCTTGGGGCCTGAAGGCTGTTACATCAGCCAAGGCTGGCCTGAGGCAGAGCTGTGCCACATCAGCCTCCTTCCTTCCCACTTTTCCCTCCTGCTCTGTGAGCATCGGGCACCTGCCATCCTCCTCCAGAGGAAGGCAGGTACAGGGGAGCGAGGGTGCAGGGGTCAGAGGCCTGACTTCAAGCCCTAGCTGCTCCCCGCTTTAGCTGTGTGCTCTTCAGTGAAGATCACAACTTACTTCTCTGAGACTCCACTTTCTCTTCTGTAAAAATGGGATGAATGCTTCTAGACTATGACATGCTAATGGGACATCCAAGAGGTGGTGTCCAGTAGGCAGAGTTTAAAATAATAATAATAATAATAATAATAATAAGACCTACCGCGTAGAACCATAGAAAGGATTGAATGATGAAACGAAAGAACGGTCTTAGTTAGCTATCATTTAGTTAACCATGGTTTTTTTTTTTTTTTTTTTTTTTGCGGTACGCGGGCCTCTCACTGTTGTGGCCTCTCCCGTTGCGGAGCACAGGCTCCGGACACACAGGCTCAGCGGCCATGGCTCACGGGCCCAGCCGTTTCACGGCATGTGGAATCCTCCTGGACCAGGGCACGAACCCGTGTCCCCTGCATCGGCAGGCAGACTCTCAACCACTGCGCCACCAGGGAAGCCCCAGCCATGGTTTTAAACCCCATTTCCAAGCTAGAGGCTGGGCTGGAGGGTGGGTGGTGAGGGCCTGAGGTTAGGGAAAGTTATTCTGTTTTAAAAAGAAAACAGAAAGAGGGAAGTCAGACCTCACGACACACCTCAGCCAAGAGCCCAGGCAGACAGCGTCTCCTCTGGAGGAAGGGCTGGTGTTCTACGCTCCATTGCCCTCTGGCAGGCACTCAGCTTCTGTTTTCCTCGTTAAGTATGGCTGTAACTTGGCTCCCTTTAACACTGCTGACACAAGGTCCAGAAACAATTCAGAGTCCTCAAACAGAGAGCGTCACCTGCTTTCAACATCGTTTCCCAATTGGATCAACAAGGTGGGACTGAACTTAGGGCAGACAGCACCGACCCCTGGGAGTGGAAGCCAGGACTCAGGGACCTCGCTGTATGCCCAGCACTGCTCAGCATCACCACGCCGTAAAAGAGGAAAAGTGAATATTTTTGAGCACACTCTATTTGCCAGGCTCTAAGCACTTATGTGTATTATCTCATTTAATCCCCATAACAACCCTACGTAGTTGACATCATTATTATTCCTGTTTTACAGATGGAGAAACTGAGGCACGGGGTAAGTAAGAATTTTAACCAAGGGGCTTATCATCTGTTGGGGAGGCAAGACTACAGGTTCATATCCCCATGAGAGAAGAGAACAGAATCTGAAATGTTCCCTGCCATCCCAAGTAGCCCACTTCTTAGTTTCCCATCACCACCTGCCTCAGTTTCCACAGGTTTCCAGCTGCCACCATGGTGACCGCTCAAAGGGCAGCCCTCACGGTTCTAGGGGTAGACGTGTTCATTTTCCCAAAGGCCAGTCAAGGCATGGTCAGAATTTTTCAAAAGGAGCTTATCTAGAAAACTTAGAAGAAAACAGAACAAAATTAAAATATAAAAAGCCAAGAATCTGGGAAGAGAGGAGTTTATAAAGCAGTTTTCATGTTCTAAGATAAGGAAAGTAAGGATAGCTTTTGGTTATGCCAAGTATCAGACACTATACTCTTGATATATGGTATTTCGTTTTATCCTCAAGGGTAACCGATGAGACAAATATTATTAACCTCATTTCACAAATAAGGAAACAGATGCTCAGAGAGGTTAAGCAACTTGTCCATGTCACACAGCTTATAAACAGTGGAGCTGGGAGCCAAACTAGCCTTTTCTTTTAACCACCTAATCGTAGAGAATGTGCATGGTAAGCACAACTCTCCCAGCAGACGGGCCTCTGTCTTCCGGGCCTCATTTAGGTCTGATGGAGGGATTTGATGAAGCTACCCAGAATCTACACTGAAGGGTTTCAGGTTGGCCCCTCTGCACCATCTGATAGATTTGCAGCTCTTCCTCAGGAAAGAATCATAACACTTTTCCTCCTGGAGAAGGATGGAAAAACTTTGGCAAATCCGTACCTTTCAGTTCTCTGTTCCAACTTATGCTGACCAAAACAACACAAAGCGGAACAAAAACAAGCCAAAACATTAAAACCTTTGTATTTGCACTTGTCCTTTATTTCAAATTACCCTCATGACACGTTATGTTTTCCACAGTATTTCACTGGTTAATCATTGGACCAATGGTTCCTGAGGTTGGGAGATAATGTGAGTGAAGCTTTATTTTTTTTAATTAATTAATTAATTTATTTATTTATGGCTGTGTTGGGTCTTTTTTGCTGCACGCAGGCTTTCTCTAGTTGCAGGAGTGGGGCTACTCTTCATTGCGGTGCGCGGGCTTCTCATTGTGGTGGCTCCTCCTGTTGCAGAGCGTGGGCTCTAGGCGTACAGGCTTCAGTAGTTGTGGTATGTGGGCTCAGTAGTTGTGGCTTGTGGGCTCTACAGCGCAGGCTCAGTAGTTGTGGTGCACGGGCTTAGCTGCGCTGTGGCATGTGGGATGTTCCTGGACCAGGGCTTGAACCCGTGTCCCCTGCATTGGCAGGTGGATTCTTAACCACTGTGCCTCCAGGGAAGTCCAGTGATTATTATTATTAAGAGAACTCTTCTTGTGATCACATCACCAAGTTACCCCTGATTTCCTTGATACAAAACAGTATAAAATTAGGTACTGATTGAATAGTTGATACCAATAGCTATTAATGAGTAATATTTACTGAGCAGTTACTGCATGCCAGGTTTTAGTCTGAGTAGCTTACATACATTACCTCTTTTAATCTTCATAACAATTCGATGAGATAGGAATTGTTTTTGTTTCCCTTTTACAGATGATGAAACCAAGGCCTGGAAATACTAAGTAACAAGGTCACACAACTCCCAAATGGCAGGGCTGAGATCTGAACCCAGACAGCTCAATCCAAAACCTGCCCTAGAACGCTCTACACTCTACACCTCTGATGATGCATCTGACAATACAATTACATTACAGGGGACAGAAGGAAGATGTTGTGTGCTGGGGTAGTCAAAACAAGCTTTCTGGAGGCCGTGGGCCCTACAGGATCCTGAAGGAAGGACCAAATGGGTAAAGCAAAAGAGAGACATGTTTTAGAAAACAAACTTATGGTTACCAAAGGGGAAAGGGGTGGGGGATAAATTAGGAGTTTGGGATTAGCAGATACACACTACTACATGTAAAATAGATAAACAACAGGTCCTACTGTATAGCACAGGGAACTATATTCAATATCCTGTGATAAACTATAATAGAAAATAGTATGAAAAAGAATATATTTATATATTATATATATATATAACTGAATCAGTTTGCTGTACACCAGAAACTAACACAACATTGTTAATTAACTATACTTCAATTTTAAAAAAAGAGAAAGATGTTTTAAGCTGAATGATGATCCCTGAAGTCTCATAGGACTCAAAAATGCAACCTCAGGATGTCCCCCATTCTTAGAACACAAGGGATTGCTTCCCCTCTGATGTAGTGTCATTTGGTCAACTTGGCTGTCCAAGAAAGGATTCAGAGCATGAACCAGAACTTGTGAGGTCTGCTTAGAGAGTCCAGCATCTGAATGGAGAGAAATGATGGCAACAGACCCCTTGGGAGGCCCTGGCAGAGGGTTGGCCAGAGTCAGATTGACCAACCCCTGCTCCGTCATCTCCACACTGACCACCGGTTTGCTTTGAGGAAGCTCTTTTGTTTTGCTATGACTGTGGTAGAGTTGCCCCAGCAAGTATGAATGCAGAAGGACCTGTGTGTCTGCAAGTCTGTAGGAGTTCACAGAAATTTTAGGGAGAAGCTCGAACTTCACTTAAGCTATAAAAATGATGGGGCTGGGGTGGAGTTTAATCCAATGTGTCACACAGCACTTCCTTGCCTAGGGGCTGACCAGAGGGACAGCTCCTGGGAAAGGGACGCTGGTGCTGGCTAGCAGATGAACTGGGAACGTGTGTGCAACCGCAGGCCCAGGCCCGGCTCTCATGGCGTTGACGGAATTTCTGAGTGCGTCAGTAGCTCTGCACCTGTCCCTTCTCACTTAGCTCCAGCCTGGCCTGGCCCAGAAAGGCTGCAGCCAGAGGCAGCCTGGAAAGAAGTGGCCAATACTTCTGAGAAGCAGGTTGAGGTCAGAAGGAGCGAATAGCCTGGAGGATCCTTCTCTGTGCAGGAACCCATGTGAGAAGCCTGTGGCTCTTGTCCCACGTGCCCTCCAGCCATCATCACACAGCGTACTCTCCAGCTTTCATCGTGGCCATGTGTGTGCACGTTTTGCTCTCCTATTATACTTCAAGTCATTGTCACTCAGAGTGTGGTCCATGGAACAGCGGCAACAGCATCACCTGAGAGCTCGTTAGAAATGTAGCATCTCATCACAGACACATCGGATCAGAATCTGTTTATTAACAAGATCCCCAGGGATTTGAATGCACACTGAAGTTTGAGAAACACTGCTACGTGGAAGCAGGAGTTGTCCCCCGCAGAGTTATCTTTGTACAAGTAAGCTTTTGTATCCCAGGTGCTTGGCAGTAAGTAGGTGCTTGATAAATATATGTTTTAGCTTTTTACTTTGAAACGATTTTAGACTTAGAGAAAAGTTGCAAAGATAGTACAGTGTTCACACATACCCTCACCAGCTTCCCCTAATGGTCACAGTTTATGTAGCCATAGCACAACGACCAAATTAACATGGGTAAACTAACCGAGTTATGAGACTATTAACGGAACCACAGACCCTTTTCGAATTCATCTGTTTGTCCCCTAATGTCCTTCTTCTGTTCCAGAACCCTTTGTGGCATTTAGTTGTTGAGTCTCTTCAGTCTCCTCTAATCTGTGACAGTTTTTTAGTCTGTTCTTGTTTTTCATGAAATTAACTCTTTTATTTTATTTATTTAATTAATTTATTTTTGGCTGCATTGGGTCTTCATTGCTGCACACGGGCTTTCTCTAGTTGCGGCGAGCAGGGGCCACTCTGTTGCAGTGTGCGGGCTTCTCATTGCGTTGGCTTCTCTTGTGGATCATGGGCTCTAGGCACATGGGCTTTAGTAGTTGTGGCACGTGGGCTCAGTAGTTGTGGCTTGCGGGCTCTAGAGCGCAGGCTCAGTAGTTGTGACACACAGGCTTCTCTTGTTGCGGACCATGGGTTCTAGGTGTGTGGGCTTCAGTAGTTGTGGCACACGGGCTCAGTAGCTGTGGCTTGCAGGCTCTAGAGCGCAGGCTCAGTAGTTGTGGCACATGGGCTTAGTTGCTCCGTGGTGTGTGGGATCTTCCCGGACCAGGGCTTGAACCCGTGTTCCCTGCATTGTCAGGTGGATTCTTAATCACTGTGCCACCAGGGAAGTCCCAACCTTAACTCTTCTAATAAGTGCTCCTCAGTTATTTTTTAAGTCTGTCTCTCAGCTTGAGTATATCTGATGTTTTCTTGTGATTATATTGAGGTTATTCATTTTGGGTAAGAATACCACGGAAGTGATGCTGGACCCTCCTCATCAGGACATGAGGACATGTCTATTACTGATGATGTTAAACTTGATCACTTGGTTAAGCTTGTGTCTGCCGGGTTTCTCAACTCTTTCTCTACTGTAAAAATCACTACTCTCCTTCCCTTTGTAATTAGTAAGTATCTCGGTAGGGGGAGATTTTTTGAAGCTATGCAAATATCCTGATTCTCCTCAAACATTTCCCCACTGATTTTAGCACCCATCACTGGAGAATCTTGCCTATGATTTTTACTATTGTGTTTGCCTAATGGTGATTTTGTATTTCCCTCATTACTTCTATATTTATTAATTGGAATTCTTCTATAAAGAAGAGCTGTTCCTTCTTCCTCATTTTTTTTCAATATTTTTTTTAACTTCAGTAGGGATTCATGGCTATTTATTTTATTCTATGGGTTATAATCCAGTCTTACTATTATTTTATTGTGTTGTTCAAATTGTTCCGCCCACTGGAAACTCCCACAAGTTGGTTTCTTGTCCTTCTGCCATGCACCATCCTTTTCCAAACACTTCCTTATTTTCTAGCACCACAAGATGTTCCAGTCTCATTTGATTCAGTAAATCTTTTTGAATGACTGAATGATAGAATGAAAAAGAAGGTGCATGTATAGAAACTCAGCCCCTCTGTGATTCCCCAACTAGGAAGCTGTATCCAACTCAATTTTCAGCTGGGAGGAGGAACAGGTACTGTTCCCAAGTCCCACTGACTCACTCACTTCCACTGCCCTATGAGGGTCAAGGAAAGCTGAAGGAACTTTTAACCTGAAGAGAAAAGAAACAGTATCTGTAGAAATTATAGTCTGGGAGATTTGTCTGCCCTAAAAATCCAACTCGTGGACTTGCCACATCTACTGAGCAGATGAGGTAGTGCTTACGAACACATGTGCTGGAACCATATGCCTGGGTCTGAAGTCTAGGTCTGCCACTTGCTGCATAACTTCCCTGTGCCTCTATTTCCCCATCAGTAACATGCAGGTGATAATAACAGTACTTGTCATGGAATTGTGTAATAGCTAAATAAGTTTAAATGTTTAAACTGCTTAGAACAGTCTATGGTACACTAAACATTGAATAATCACTAGCCAGGAGTCGGGTGTTTACAGCAATTAACTCAGCCTTGTGAATTCATTCAGCAGTTATTTATTGAGCATTGTAGCATGCACTGTTGTGCTGGGTTTCCAACACTGAACAAAAGTGACAAAGTCTGTTCTTATGGAGCTTACATTCTCCTGGAATAAAAATAATCCAACACTACAAGAGACTGCAATACTTTTTTAAGACAGTAGTGAGGGGATGGGGACAATTGTGTTTCAAAACCATTCACACTTTTCTGGTGCAAGTAATTTCCCCCAAGGTATCATGGGATGGAGGTCTTAACCAATCAAAGCATTGTATTGTCTTAGCCACAGGGATTGGTTGAGGCAAGGACACACCCAGTCAGCACCAGAGAGATTTTTGCACTGGGGCTGCTAACGGTTAGAACCTGTGAGCAAAGAGCCGGCGGGCAGGGGACTTGGCCTGAGAATAAGCCACTGCCATAGGGTGGAGCCAAGAGTGGAGGGAAACCAAGTCCTGATGATGTCGAGAATGGGCTTGAAGTCTGTCCTAATCTGCACTTTTCAGGTACACAGCAAATACATTCCCTTTTTTTTTTTGCGGTACGTGGGCCTCTCACTGTTGTGGCCTCTCCCGTTGCGGAGCAACAGGCTCCGGACGCGCAGGCTCAGCGGCCATGGCTCACAGGCCCAGCCGCTCCGCGGCATGTGGGATCTTCCCGGACCGGGGCACGAACCCGTGTCCCCTACATCGGCAGGCGGACTCTCAACCACTGCGCCACCAGGGAAGCCCAATACATTCTCTTTTACTACTCATTCCTGAGGAAGTCCTGAGCTTACTTCAATCCCCAAGAAAGCTGATGCCTAAGCAGGAAGCTGGGCGCTGTTCTGAGCTCCTTCTCCCAATCCGAGCACTTCTTCATCTCCTGCCTTGTCCCCAAGTGTAAACCACCACCCTCTACCCCCCCCCCCCACACACACACACATCTCCACTCCATCCCGTTTCCCACCCCTGGCCCACCCACCCCTGCTTCCTCCCCAGGAAAGCCCTGCCCCAGGACAGTAATCAGCCTCCCCTCCCCCATCCTCCAGAGCTGGAGTCTCTCCCCACTGCTCACCTAGACCCTCCCACCCCCCAAACTCTTCTGCCCAAGCCGCTCCTTGGAGGCAAGTCTGGCTGAATTCCCAGCCTTTAGTCTTGCTTCTTGTGGCCCTGCCCCG
Source organism: Grampus griseus (assembly GCF_964374135.1). Classification (NCBI taxonomy): domain Eukaryota; kingdom Metazoa; phylum Chordata; class Mammalia; order Artiodactyla; family Delphinidae; genus Grampus; species Grampus griseus. The sequence continues at coordinate 27,949,333 of NC_139018.1, read as the reverse complement.
CCTCTCCGGCAGGACTGAGGGAGCTCTGCGCAGTCCCCGATGGTCAGCGGGAGAGTGCCGCGGGCAACCGCAGGAGTCACACTGAGACTCACACCTTAGGAGGCCCCACTTCATTACCTAATCTGTCCCTGGGGTCTTCCTGTAACTCTAGGCCTGGGCAGCTTCAGGGCTGACTTGAGGATGTTGGAGCTCTCCCCCTCCATGTCCTGGTAGAAGCCATATCCTAAGGGAGATAAGGGGAACCGAAATTTCCACTTCCTTGGACAAAATTTTCATCTCCCTTCTCCAAATTCTAGAGAACTTGCTGTCTAAACTACTTCATCATCATACCTTGACTTATGACATTTCTTGTGCTGTCCTCTAACCCCTCTCCTCTTAACTTTCACTCAGTATATGATTTGCCTCTTTGACTGACTGGTGTCTTGGTCAGCTCGGGCTGCCATAACAAAATACCACGGACTGGCTGGCTCAAACGATGGAAATTGATTTCTCACAGTCTGGAGGTTGGGAAGTCCAAGATCAAAGAGCCAGCAGGTTCAGGGTCTGGTGAGAGCCCTCTTCCTGGTTTGCAGATGGCCATCTTCTTGCTGTGTCCTCACACGGCAGAGAGAGAGGGTGAGTCAGCTCTGGTCTCTTCTTCTTCTTATAAGGATACTAATTCCATCATGGGACCTCTACTTTTGTGACCTTTTCTAAACCTAACTACCTCTCAAACCGACCTCCAAGTACCATCACACTGGGCATTAGGGCTCCAACATATGAATTCTTGAGGGACACAAACATTCAAGCCACAGCAACGGGACTGTAAGCCTAGGGCAGTGCTCAGGGAACACTGAATGAAGAAATCAGTGGTTGAATATGTGAATTATTGAATGAATGGTTGACATGAGTGAGTGAATGACTAAATGAATGGACTAATGAGGAGAGGCAGTAGTAGGACTGGAGTGACATGATAGAAGGATCAAAAAGCCCTAGAGGGGGTGGGCCCAGAGAAGGGAGGAGCAGAGAAAGGAGACAGGAGAGGATAGGTAGCTACCATGGCAGAATGACATGAAGGAGACAGATGCTGGGGCTTGGGCCCGGGCTCCTTTACAGAGCCCATTTATTAGCTTTTAAAACTTTTTTTTTTGTTTTGTTTTGTTTTTTTTGCGGTACGCGGGCCTCTCACTGTTGTGGCCTCTCCCGTTGCGGAGCACAGGCGCCGGATGCGCAGGCTCAGCGGCCATGGCTTACGGGCCCAACCGCTCCGCGGCATGTGGGATCTTCCCGGACCGGGGCACGAACCCGTGTCCCCTGCATCGGCAGGCGGACTCTCAACCACTGCGCCACCAGGGAAGCCCTAACACTTTTTTTTTTAATATAAGTGTCATTCATCAAGAACTTTGTGCATCTTGCTTTGACGTGGCCAGTCTTGATGTCTGAGGGCTCTGCTCTGGTGTATCTCTCCCCTAGATGTGGAAAGGACAGCTGGCCGTGTCACCAGCACAGCAGGTACAGCCTCTGGGGAGGGGCCTGGGAGGTCTGGTGGTCTTGGGCGCCTCCCAAAAGCCTTTCAGCGTGGACTCCAAGTCCTCTGCAGGTCAGAGCCGGGGGGCCAGTATCTCTCTCTTCCACTCCTCCAGCCTCTCCTCCCCTTCCCTGGTTCTGCACTGGCACTGCCAGAGCCTGCGGGGCCCCCTACAACTCAAGAGAGCCACAGACTTCTGCATGGATTTGCAGCTACAAATGAAAAGCCGAGGTTTGTTTTGAATGGATTGTGGCTCTGGAGAAAAAGCCTGGGGATGCAAATCCACCATGAGTGGGATGCAGATGGGAAGCAGATGTGGGGATGTGGGAAGTCCCCGCTCCATCCACTAAGGCCCACCTTGGAGAACTCACTCCTGTCCCTGCGGAAGGCTGATGGGCAAGGCTGCGCTCAGATGTGGGAGCCCCAGCTCAGGGCCCAGTTAGTCTGCTCAGCTGTTGCCCCCTACTTTCTTCTTCATTTGCATTTCTCTTTCTCTGGCAGTCCTATGCGATATGTCTATTTCCCCACCTCTCCTCTGCCCCTCTCTGCTTCTCTCTTTCTGTCTTGCAGTCTCTCTCTGTTTCTCTCACTCCATCTCTTTGTCTTCATGTCACTGCCTGTCTTACCCTGTCTCTTGTCTCAGTCTCTGACCCCATGTCTGTGCTTGGTCTCTGGATCTCACTCCCTCACTCTTCCTGGCTGCTTCCCAAGAGCAGTGCCCCTACCCTCCATGCTTGGATAAGTCTGCCAATCAGCTTGAGCCCACAGAGTGAGGAATAGGAAGAACAGGCCAAGGGCAGACGGCAGCCCCTCTTCCATGAAGGAAAGCGATTTTAAGCCAGGGAGGCCCGGGCAGGCCGAGGCCAAGAATTTCTCACTTACCCACAGGGCTGGATATTTAGTCTGAGTTGGGGAGGGCAGGTGGCAACCAGCCTGGAGCTCCCGAGCCTGCAAGAGCAGCTCGGCTGCAGCCCCTTCCCAGCTTGAGGTTCCCTTCAGTGTAACATTTCTCTCTCCCTCCTGGCCCAGACCCTACCCACTCCAGCAGCAGGGAGAGGCAGCACAGCCGGGCACCATGGTCACTGCAAGCAGGACAGAATGGGGTATTTTATATTCCTCACTGCTCTTCCCTTTCAACCCCTGCAGGGCCTCAGACAGCCTCCAAAGGCAAATGTGCTTTTTCATTGGCTTGTGTACAGTCTAAATACTTTATCCAATTGATATGGGCTCCACCTCCAGTTGCCTTATTTTCCCTTATGAGGCTGTCCACAGCCCTCTGAGCTCTCAGGCAGGATCTTGGGACCACTTGTGGCACGTTCCAGAGACCACTAACGGTCCCACACGCTAACGTTAAACTCATGTACAGGCTGAGAATGTGACACAACTTTTTGGGGAAACTCGAGGGACACACTGAAAACCATCCCCAAATAGGCTGCTGTCGTTCCCAGGAGACTGGAATCGTTTAGAGGGCAATTTCACAAATGCTGCTGCAGATGCGAATGAGGGTGCTATCAGAATACAGCTGGGGCTCGTCAGCCTGGCACTCTCCAAGCCTGTGCTCAGGGCTGCCTTTGCCCTGAGGCATTTGCTCCAGGCCCCAGGGGCACCCTGTAGTCCCTGGCACAGGGCTGGCACCAAGGGGGCATCACCACAGTGCTGTATCATGAGACACGGTCCCCGGCTGAGCCCTTTGTTCTGGAATCCTTTATGCATTGAGCACCTATTTCGTGCCGATGCTACACTAGGCAGTGCGTAGGAGTGGTGCACAAACCAGACAGGGTGCCTTAGCTCCTGAAGGAAGCAAACGGGGTGGTAAGACCTGGGCTGGCAGCCAGGAAGGGCCTGGAGCAGGTCACAGCTGCTGTCTCTGACTTCAGTTGCTTCACCCATGAAGTGGGGGCGATAATGGGGCTGTTCTGAGGAGTCACTGAGATCAATGTATGGTAACCGGTAGTGATAACGAACCACAGGTAAGGACCAGGCAGCTAAAGTGGTTAGCAACAGCAGACAGGGCATGGGCATAGCATATGCTGTCGGTGCTCTGCCCACGTGTCCTCAGGTCCCCGTATCACTTCAGGACCCGCCCCACCCCCATCCCCCGCTGCCAGCACCTGTCCGCAGCTGCTGGAACCTGCTTTGGCTGCCTGCATGGAGGTCAGGGAAGTGCGTGGGAAGTTGCTTCCCTCGGGCCCCAGGCAGCCCTTACCCGACAACGGCTCTGAGTGAGGGGTATAAACACCTCCACCTCCCAAGCTCCCTGCACACTGAACCTCTCCCCCCCTCCCCACCCCCGTGACCTCTTGCTTGACATCACATCCTCGCTTGGCCTCTCTCTCTTCTCAGTCTCCCTCCCCCACTCCTGGGAAGACTCCTAAGAATTTCACTTTCACACAAATCCTTGTTGCAGGGTCTGCTTTTGAGGGACACGATTTAAGACACAGGGAAGTGCCCAGTAAACATTAGGAGTTGTCCCCTAAGCTGTGTGACCCAGTCTTCCTGCAGAGCCACCCTCTGGCCTAGGCAGGTCCTCCCAAGTTCCTAAGGAGTCAGTCACAGTAGCCTTCTAACTCGGAGGAAATCTCTGCTCCCTGCATCTGAACATGGCAAAGGCCAGTGATGTGGGAAGCTGGCCTGTAACTCTCAGCCCTCAATTCGGGAAACTGTCTGAGCCACTGGCTTCAGGAGTGTTTGTGTCCTCCCTCCAGGGGCTGCACAGGGTGCCAAAAGATGGCATAAAATTCATATTTAATTATTGCCACCTTTCTCCGTTCCTGGGAACCCTAAATGGGTAAGCTGAAGTTGTCTTTATTGTCCCTCTGCCCACATCCCATCAGAGGAGAAATGGCAGATCTACACACAGCACTGGCAGGGGCAGATCCAGACGCTGGTCTGGATTATTTTTCTGGACTTTGTGATGTTTGTGGTATTTACTAGCTTTTTAAAATTTTGTAACTTGTGATTCTTTTTCTTATTCTAAGTAAATATTCTCATTCATACCTAATTTTGTATTTTTTCTTAAAGCAGCCTCCCCAAATTTTATAAGCTTCAGGCAACAGAAAACCTCAATATGCTTTGACCATCTGAGGAGTGGAAGAATTTCTCACAGACTGGCTTCTGCTCCATCCATCTCAACCCTTGTTTCTCTTCTCTCGCCTGCAGACTTCTGGTGCCAGATGTGATAAGGCTCTGGCTCTGCACCTGTCACAGCATCAGGTAAGAATACCCCCAGAATGGGCGGTGGGAATATTCCAGAAAGCCATTTCTAACCAGGTTGGCTAGCAGTAAATATATTACAAGACATAAATGTATCACACATGACCCAAATGGATGTTTTCCCAAAATAACCAATGAATATATGACAGTAAACCCAACTGAATATATCGCCAACTCAAATTCCCTTAGTCACACCTCCAAATGCTACAGCCACCTCCCCTCACTGACACAAAGGGAGGCGTGACAGAGGAGAAACTGGGGTGGAGACAGCGTTCTAAACCTACTACAGTTAAAAAATCTTAACTTTAGCAAGTATTATAAAATCTATGACTTGAAAAAATACATAAACTTGGAAAGGGCTTGTGTACCTCGTTAGCTTCTCAGGACTTCTGCCTTCGGTGGCCAGACTCACTTGAGGCTCAGACACATAACATTGTAAGGTCTGTGTGTTTTATCCCCACCGTGTGTGTGTGTGTGTGTGTGTGTGTGTGTGTGTGTGTGTGTGTGTGTGTGTGTGTGTGTGTGTGTGTAGCGTGGTTCGCTGTTGTTCTGGGCTCTCTTTTCCTTTGGTGCTTTTCAACCCCAAACCCACCAGGCAAGGCTGAGGCCTGTGGTCAGGGCTCACAATGAATTTGGCCCCTGAGGTTGGACTTCATAGCAGGAGACATCAGTATTTGTAAGTCCACTTGCTCCTCTTCTTTTGCATTTTCTTGGTTTCATTTACTTTCTTAATTAAAACAAAAAATTATTTATTTATTTATTTATTTTTGGTTGTGTTGGGTCTTCGTTGCTGCATGCGGGCTTTCTCTAGTTGCAGCGAGCAGGGGCTACTCTTCATTGCGGTGCGCGGGCTTCTCATTGCAGTGGTTTCTCTTGTTGCGGAGCACGGGCTCTAGGCACACGGGCTCAGTAGTTGTGGCTCGCGGGCTCTAGAGCGCAGGCTCAGTAGTTGTGGCGCACAGGCTTAGTTGCTCCGCGGCATGTGGGATCTTCCCGGGCTAGGGCTCGAACCTGTGTCCCCTGCATTGGCAGGCGGATTCTTAACCACTGCACCACCAGGGAAGTCCCTACCTCCTTAATTTTGAAACCAAAGTTTCTTCTGAAAAAATTCCACGCTTGTTTTTGTTGGCTAGAAGGACAAATGGATTTAGCCACCCACAGGCTAGGCCAGTAGCAGGGATGAGATCATCCCAAGGGACAGGCATGGTGCGGGCAGGAGGTTCACAAGCGCCAGAGGTCCCTGTGAGCCAGTGGAGGTAAGAAAGGCAATACCAGCATTTGCAGCAGGTTCTGTGATTTACAAAATATTGTTCACATCTTTTATCTTATCTGAGCTTCCTACTCCCTCTGTGGGGTACACTGTGTGGGTGTTAGAATCCATCTTTTCTAGTTAAGAGAGATTGCGCAATTTATCCAAAGAGTATTCAACCAAGAAGTGGCAAGGTCAGGATTTGAACCCAGATCTTCCAACTTCAAATCCACAATAAAGCCAAAGATAGCTATGGATATCGGTTTACCATTGTTAATGACGATGATGATACATCTCTGTTTTTTCTTAAGGCTTGATATGCGTCAGGCTCTGCTAGCGCTTTCACGCATTTTCATGAATCCTCACATTCTCTGACACGAGCTAGGTTTGAAGGACGGGGACACTGGATGGAATGAGAAGGGCAGCAGTCCTCATGGAGCCACAATATAAGCAAAGGCTGGAAGGCAGGATGAGCTGGGCCTGGTCTGACCACATTCACCATGACTGCAGAACCGCTGTCCTCGGGCCCCCGGCCATCAGGTGGGCCTCCTAGGACCAGCGCACTCTTCCCTCTTGGTGGAAAGGGGCTGCAACCACATAAAGTGGAAAGTGGGCTCTGGCATAGTCCTGGCAGCAGCAGCTGGAAGAGGCCTGCAGCCTGTCACTATACAAGACAGAGGCCTGCCAGGGTGAGCTGGATGTCAGTGAGGCCAAATGATGGGCTTGGCTCCTACCCCACAGCTTTGAAGTTTAATGGGACTCCTGGTCTGCGGACCTTGGCCAGCTCCTGCACTTTAGCGCCTCTTCCACTCCCCGCTAGGGGCCAGGAGCCCAGGCAACTTCCTGAGGAACCTCCTCCAGCTGATTTCGGTCTGGAGATGGAGGGGTGCCACCTGCCCTGCAGGCGGAGGTAGAAAGCAAAGGCTCAAAGGGCAGCAGAAGGCTGAGGAGGCACAGAACAGTGGGACTGGATGGAGGAGTGCCTGCCAGACGGGCTCCCTGTGGTCCCAGAAATCAGAGCCCACACAATCTGTCTCTGGTTTGGAGGACGAACACACTCTGGATTTGACTGTCCTGCCCCCAAACTCCACTTCCTTTGACCTTGTGTGATACAAGGTGTTAGGGCCCGCTTGACACCTAGACACATCACTGGACATGTAACCTTGGCGAGCTGCTTCTCTGTGCCTCATTTTCCTCTTCTGTAAAATGGGAATAGTAATTGTCTTTACCTTGTAGACCAGTGTGAAGATGAAATGAGTTAATATAGGTGGTGCTTAGAACAGGGCAAGGCACAGTGTCAGATGCTGGCTATTGTTATTTTTATTAATTTTTTTTTTTTTTTTGCGGTACGTGGGCCTCTCACTGTTGTGGCCTCTCCCATTGCGGAGCACAGGCTCCAGACGCGCAGGCTCAGCGGCCATGGCTCACGGGCCCAGCCGCTCCGCGGCATGTGGGATCTTCCTGGACCGGGGCACGAACCCGTGTCCCCTGCATCGGCAGGCGGACTCTCAACCACTGCGCCACCAGGGAAGCCCTGGCTATTGTTATTTTTACAAGAATTTTGAGATTACTCCCTTAGATGTCTCAGCGTTCTCTCTTGGGGTGTCCCTGTCACTTAAAATGGATTGGGATTTCAGGGCAAGTACCAGAGAAACTTAGATCCCTTCTAGTGAGACTTCTGAGGCTTCTGTGACTGACGGCTAGCACTGGCTTGTTTCTTCTCTCCTGCCGCCTCCAGTCCTAGGCTAGTTCTGCTGCTCTGGCTCACAGGCTGTCATCGCAGCTGCTCGCCAGAGAAGAGGTGTTTAATAGCTCGTTAGCACCTCCCCACCACTCCACTGCTCGTGGTGGGAACTAATCTATTGCTCCCTCTGCAGTGACCCTGAGCTGCCTTTGAAAAGCAGGCCATGTGATGCCCGGAGATTTCCCCAGCTGGTCCCAATTCCCTCCCTTGGTTGCTCCCTCTACCCCGAGAGGGAAACAACTTACTGGTAAGATTCTGGTGATATATAGGCACATTAAAAAAAAAGGTCAGACCCTTCTGCAGCACCTGAAACAGAACCTTTCTGTTTCAGAAGCTTTTCCCAGAGTTTTCCTCCTCTTCTTCCTTGTCCCACACCTGCAGACCCCTCACCCTTGCCACCCGTGGTTTGGTACAGGAATCGGGGAGAAGGAAAGGGCCCAAATCTGAAGCAGATGTTTGGGATGAGGAGTGAGGCTGGGGTGGAGACAACAGGAAGGATGTGGACCCTGCTAGAACTGCTTGTTGCCCTGACTTACTGCCAAGGCTGAGAAAAACAGCGACTGTTCCTGGTTAAATACCCAGCGTTTACTCGTGCCAGGCTTTCCTGGGCCTCAGTCCTCAGAGTCTCTGGCTCTGCTTCCGAAGTTCTCCATATCCTTGTGCCAACCACTGTCTTGGCCCCCTTTCCCCACCATGCCAAGCCCCTAAGCCCAGCCTGACCCCCAAAAGTCAGGACTGGAGTTTTGCTTTATTTTTTTAATCCTCCCATAGTTAATCCCCAATGATATTTTTGGAGCCAAAACTCAAGATATGATCTGACAAAAGAGTTTCGTGCTGCTTCCGAGTATGATAGGCTGTCTGGAATACACAGCTTGGATGCCAAAACAATAGAACTTTCAAGGTGTAGCGGGATCTCAGTCAGAATTGTTGAAACCAGACCCTTATGGAGCAGACAGATGCATCGCTGTGGTGCCCACACCCACCTCCAGACCTCTCCAGAGCGCCACACGTGAGCCTGCCAGGATCCGACAACACGTCTGTCTACCCCTACCGGGATAGCAAATGTCAGATTATGGGAGAACACCCAAGTGTAATTCCGCTGCTCTGACTTGTTGAGGAGATGCAGCCTGGCGTGACCATGACAAGATATCAGAGAAATCACTCTGGGAAAAGAAGCCTGAAAGTTATCCTCAAGGCAATGGCCCCTCCAGCTGCGATCCAGCCCAGAAGCCAGGGGGATCACCTTTAAGATCTGCCCAAACCACAGAGGACTAAGCATCAGCTGCAGCACACTACAAAGACATGACCAAGGACTCCAATTTCCTGGGTTTGAGAAACGTCAGGGGAAACTGGAGCGAAGCTGTGTTTCCACCTATAGTGGCCACAACCAACTGCATGGCTACTCATGAAATTGATTTGCCTCTTCATGCCTCTTGGTTCCTGGGAAATAACATTGTCTTTCCTCGCCACCCCCTAGTTATTCTGACCATAGTAGGAACCCTTTGATTGCTGTTAGTGTTGGAGATACGTCCCTCTCCCCATTCACTCAAGATTTTACTTTCATTCACTGATCTGCAGGCTACTAGCCAGTCCCCTGCTGCCGAAGTCAACACCTCAGGTCTGCTTTGTCTGGGAGAGAAGGTTAAAGGGGGAGTGGGGTCCTAAGATGACCGACTTCCCTTTCCTGGGAACGGCTCAGGCGTGATGGCACTTAGGGCACAGTTAGGGGCTTGCTCCTCGGGGTCTTGGTTTGGAATCCATCCTTGCAAGGGTTCTTGCTTCTCTGAAGATCAACAGGGAGACTAACTTCTCTCCCTTTGTATATGTGTAAGGAGCTCAACAAATTTCACTTGCAGCTGTTACTCTATCCTTTGGAATATCTCTAAATGCATAAACAGAAATGCCCCTCCCCCACCAGATTAAACAGGAATGAGAGAAACTATGGGGGTAGGTGGTGATGGCTTTGGGTGCTCAAGCCTTGGGGGAAGGAAACTCTAAGGAAAATGCATTGTTTATGTGTCTGTCTCCCCCCATGAGACTGTGAGCTGTTCAGAAGCAGGGATCACATTCTATCTTGTGTCCCCAGCTCCCTGCATAGTGCCTGATCCACAGATATTTGCTGAAATGCAGAGATGCAAAGAACTAAAGGGAAAAGGGAGGCCATCAAGCCAGTGATGGAACAGAAACATCAGATTTTTTTTTTTTTGGTAGTGGGGGCAAGGGGTACACTTATAGGAAATGAAATGACAACTTGAGAGTAGGATTAGACCCAGGATTTATGAGAACTAGCACAAAATGATGACACACACATAATCTTCCTCTTACATAATAACACAACATTTTGTTTTCAACATAACATAAACACCATCAAAGGCTCTCCAGCTGGCTTGCAAATACTGATATCCCTGACTCTGCTAATGGGCAAACAGAAGACTGTCTTGGCAACTCCTTCGAGTGGGAGTTCTGCGTAGAGAGGGAACACTGTTGGCCCATCAAAAGATGGGAAGATTCAGAAAGACTCCTCCATGTGCAAATCCATAGAAACAGTGACCTCACCCTAGAGAGGCACAGGACCCCTCACCCTGCAGAAGACACTAAGTTTATAGTTCCAATAGAGTCAGTCTTGTTTGAGGTGTGTGTCTCCCTTTAACTCTGGCATTCTTGAAAATGTTTACTTCCTCAGCAAGATAACCACCAGGGATTTGGCCTATGCCAAATGGTGCTGCGTTTCATGTCAGGAGAGTTTAGAGACAAAAGATTTATTTAAATGAGGCTTTTTCTGCAGACTTAGTTACCAGAGATAAACATCAGGGTATTGGGTAGCATGTCGGACCTCATTCTAGTATTTCATTTGCTTGCAACCTATGGATTTTCCACCAAAGTTGGGATATTAATTCAGGATATTCTTCCTCAGTTATATCCTCAATGGTGTCTTGTACACTTTATGCAGGATTCATTTAAACTTGGAAGTCACTTCACTCAAGTCATTAGCTGGTTTTCTTTGGAACTTTCTACACAAAAAAATTTTAGAGCTACTGCCAATAGCTCTATCTCTTAGAAGCTCTCTATGCTGAATCAATAGGGCCCTCTCCTCATAAGTCCCAAAGCCTCAAATGACTGACAGGTAAACAAAGGTAAAGTATTCATCTGTCACACAGTGTCACCAAGTGAATGTGAGACAGGGTCAGTGAACACAGGTGGCCCAGTGTCTGGGTTGTTTCTTAGTCTAAGCTAACCTGCTAGAGACAAAACAGCAATGTGGGAGGAGTTTGGGCTTTGACATAAAACAGACCCATGTTCAGATAATGCTCTGCCACTTACTAGCTAAGGAACCATGGCAGCTACTTATCCTTTCTGAGTCTCAACTGTGTCGTGTAGAATGGAGAAAACAAGACTTACCTTGCAGGGTCATTGTCAACATGAGACAATATATATTAAAGCTCCTAGCATAAGGGAAGAGCTCAAAAATCGGTAGCTATTACTACGATTCAGTAATCAGATGAGTTAAGGCAAGTAAAGGGTATTAGGTTGCCTACCACATGACATGGCTTGAGATGCAGTCCCTTCAAATCCTTCCTCTGGCCTTTGGAGGGTCACATGAAGAAGAGAGAGGTGGTCTCTTCTGACCTGGGCTCTTCTTCACAGGTGTTTGGACTAGGTGTCCTGAATACCCATTCTCTCTGGCCTGCCTGGACATGGCAAGGTGGAGCCAGAGCCCCACCGCATACCAGTCATCCACTCTAGCATCCCCTACTGCCCCCAGACCCATACAGTCTCCTGCTGTGGAAGTTACCAGGGCCCTAAGCCATAATCAATATGGTGTCACACATATTATATACAGGAAAACTTTTCCAAGGGCTCCAAGTTATTAGTCAATTTTCTTTAGTTAACAACATCATTTTGCAGGTCAGAAAACTAATACTAAAAGATTGTCTTGCCCAAGGTTGAACCGTGGGAGTTAAAAATAAAATATGAAAGTTCAAGCTCATCAATTCATGGCTCTCTACCCTTTGAGGATTCCATTCTGCACACTGGATGCAAAAGCATTCAGGGGCATCTTCTTTTAGAAAAGGCCAAATGACAGGAGATGACCGTCCTGCAGGGGAGGCTGGAGGCCCAGGGCCTCTGGAGTCAGAAACACAGGATACAGGTAGGTTCCTGTCATCGGGAGGAGCCACCTGGTCTAGGACACAATGAAGTTTGTAAAAGAAATTTATATCCTCACCTAGCTCGACTGACTTCTTCCTAGAGTCACCCCTAAGAGATGAAGTCCTAAGACCTTGCTCACTCGGAAAGTTGCCTGGTTGGCCGGCCAAGCATGGTTTAAGGCATTCATGGCCATCAAAGACTACAAAGGCCCTGCTGGCCTGCTAACTGGGGACTGCAAGGAAGTAGCAACCATATCCACAGGCTTCATCCTGGATAAATTATCCATCACCTCCCTGAAGGAAGACTACAAGGGGAGTCTCTTACTGTTCTTACAAGGTGACTAGATGCTCTGGTTCTGTGCTAGTGTGTTTGATCCCTGCCCCTAGACGTATCAACATTATTTCCACCTTGTGTTTAAGAAGCTGTGGCTGCTGGCTGGTATTAACAAGCCAGGACCTTACTGACAACCTGGACAACTTTGCTAAAGCCACCTCTGATGCCATATCAAAAGAACTATAGCGGGCTTCCCTGGCAGCGCAGTGGTTGAGAGTCCGCCTGCCAATGCAGGGGACACGGGTTCGTGCCCCAGTCCGGGAAGTTCCCACATGCCGCGGAGCGGTTGGGCCCGTGAGCCATGGCTGCTGAGCCTGCGCGTCCAGAGCCTGTGCTCCGCAACGGGAGAGGCCACAACAGTGAGAGGCCCACGTACCGAAAAAAGAAAAAGGACTATAGCTAACACTCCTCTAACTTCTCGAAAGAGACTGTGTCCTCTACATCTCCTCACCAGGAATTCACTGAGCATCTTGTAGAGACCACACCTGAGTTCACCAGAGCGAACCAGGTCCCTGCTGTGGCTACCACAAAGTATTCATATACAAGCAACGTTAAAGTGAACTGATCTGGTAAGGAAGGTATCTGTAGCAAGGCATATCCCAACTAGCAGCACCCCTCTATCACATACAGACCAAGATCATCACCACAGCCTCTGCAGATTTCTAAATCCCCTCCCTTTGTACTCCAAGCAAAAGCCTAAGCTCTCCAAGCACTTTGGGATGGCTTTCTGTTAGAAGGTGCACAGATTCAGTACTCTGAATCAGAAATACTAGCCCATCCCACAATTTGGGGGACAATTTAGTACCAAGTCATTTTCAATACTACTACACTCAAGAACCTGCTGCTGACCACCAAAGAGACTCATGATCACATTAGATCAATCCATAAAACCTCTTCAGGGTATAAAAGCAAAGGAGTATCCAAGTTAGGATATCTGGGGAAAAACCTCTGCAGAGAGACTTGGTGGTCTTTGAATATGATTCCTCAGATTCAGCATCAGGAACGGGAACTAGATTCTCACGGGGCAACGATGGTTTCAGAAGACTTTTAAAACTAATTGTGAGGTATAGGAATTACTATGGAGAAATTGACTTTGGTTAGCATCTTATCAAGAGATCACATGCGGGGACTTCCCTGGTGGTGCAGTGGATAAGAATCCGCCTGCCAATGCAGGTGACACGGGTTTGAGCCCTGGTCCGGGAAGATCCCACATGCCGCAGAGCAACTAAGCCCGTGTGCCACAACTACTGAGCCTGCATACCACAACTACTGAAGCCCACACACCTAGAGCCTGTGCTCCGCAACAAGAGAAGCCACTGCAATGAGAAGCCCGCACACTGCAACAGTAGCCCCTGCTCACCGCAACTAGAGAAAGCCTGTGCACAGCAACGAAGACCCAACACGGCCATAAATAAATAAATAAATAAATAAAAGATCACATGGGCTCTTTTTTCCCCCTCCCCACTGTGATTTTTTAGGGCAGGCTGTTTGAACAGGGAACTGGTAAAACAATTATTCTAAAAGTCAGGAAAAGTTACCTCTAGAAGGGTGGGAGGAGACTTGCTCTGCAGTGCTGTAATGTTTTCTTTCTTTCCTGGATAGTGGTTACATGTGCTCTTCCCTTATAATTATTTGTTAAAATGTACATGCTTGTATGCCTTTTTTTTTTTAATATGTTCATCTCAAAATAAAAGAAAAAAGGAATTATTCATTTTTAAAAAAAAGAATAACAGGATACCTGGAGCTGGTCTATTATGCTTGAGGGCCTAAGCGAAGCCAAAGCAGAGGTAAGGAGCCCGCTGGTCAAGCCACCTGCTGGAGAACCTCTACTGTGTCCTAAGAGAAGTGTAGCTGGGCAGAGGTCTCAGAGCTTGAGCTGCAGTGGCTGGAAGGTAACAGTGCATGAGAAGCTGAAGGCAGTATTTTACTGTGTTAACTTAAGAACAATTCTACCAGCCTCTTGAGTCTTATGAATAACTGCATGATGGGATGAAATCACTCAGTGACAAATGTTCATAGTGACCCGTTCAAAGCCACAAGAGCAGCATGTGTAAATGATGTAGGACCGTTAAATAACCTGTAAGTGTAAAGTTGGAGGGATAGAATTTTGTTTTGTGTGTTTAAGACATCTCATACCATTCAAGGGGGCTTGATGAGGTGGGAGTACCTTGAATGCACTCTAAAGCAGTAATTTTCAAGTTAAGATTCCAATCCACTGGGTCTGGGAGGTGGGGGTGGGGAGAAAAAATAATCTGTATTTTAAAAACTATTACAGAGGAATTCCCTGACGGTCCAGTGGTTAAGACTCGGCGCTTTCACTGCCAGGCCAGGGTTCAATCCCTGCTCAGGGAACTAAGATCCCGCAAGGCATACACCATGGCCAAACAAAACAAACAAAAACAAAAAATGACAAAAAACAAAACAAAAAGAAAAACAATTATAAAGGGGATTTTGTTTTGATTTTCCAGAATGGGAACCAATGCACAAAGACACCATGATTACTTCCCCAAGAAAGTCAGGGTCCCTAACACTTTTCCTACAAGGCTCAAATCAGAGGTCTGATCTTGTCTTTCTGCCAAGCTTATCTGTGGTTAGAAAAGAATTGGTCCCGCCTGCCACCCAAAAACTTTTGAGGAACAGGGTTTTTGTTTGCCATATGCAAACTTTTGTGGGAGGGTCAAGGGCACATTGAGAAATACATGTGTGATTATATGCAAATAAGAAGGCCATCCCCAAAGTGTTATTCCCTCTGGATGGCAAGTAACTTTTTTTCTTGTACTTTTTTTTAATTTCCAAATTTTCTACACTGAGTTCCTTATGTTTAAAACAACAACTAATTAATGTTTAAAAGACTGATGAGAACAGACATCCTCTACTTTTGCCAAACTGGTTTCTCCTTCTGGAGCTGAGCACAAGCACTTGCGTGTCCCAGCCATTGGCTCTCTGTGCAAGCAGGCACTGTGGCCCTGCCTGGCACCATGGACAGCAATCAGGGAAGGGTGAAAGGGCAAGAAAGTCTGGGCCAGGCCAGGGGTCCGGGAGTACATTCAACCCCAAGCTGACTGCTACTGAGGCATTACTGGGGAAATGCAAAAACATTTCTAAATTTTTATGTTCCTTCCCCACCTCCAATTTAAGTCCTGAATCATCACGTAAAGCAGTCACTTGCTCCTTAGTCCTTTTAAACATTCATTTATTTACTGTACAAAATATTTACACTATTGCTGCAATTGTCTGGCCCTTTTGTCTGGCCTGACAAATTTGCAGCAGCAGGGCTTGGTTTCTGCTGAAGTTCTAGAAACATGCCGACATCTTCCTTGGTGTTCACTTGGTGCCTGGTCTCCTTTGAAGAGACTAAAGGCCAGGAGGTTAGCTGGCTCCCCAAGCATCTGGGTCACAAGGGCATAAATAAAACAAGCTGGCCAAAATAAGAAACGTGAATAGAAAACTGCTCAAGAAGTAACAGACACTCTTCCTTCTCTCCGACATGGTGTACCTCTCTCCACACTGGCTAGTTCCAAAGCAGGATTAGAAAAAAAGGTCAAAGGAAAGGCCTAACGAGCAAAGATACTTTTGAATAGTTAGGAGAGAGAGGGTAAACGGGAAGAACAGAAAACCACAACAGTACCAAAGGGTTTTGTTAAACAAAGACCTTGGGGCTAAGGACCACTGCAGGATGCAGCTGGGCTGCAATGGTACCCAGGATGCTCTGAAAAGTGCTATGACTAGAGCTTAAAAGGACAGATCTAACCAAGAAAATCAACTTGAGCTCCAGCATGAGTCTCTGGAGAGGAGAATGCAGAATCCAGAAGAGAAACAACAGCCAAAGACAGCAGAACCAACCCACGTGCCCCCCAGCTGGAAACCCTCTCCGGGCCCGAGGGGCAGCATCAGGTTTCCCGGGGGATGATGAAACTTGCCTGTACATATCCCATAGGAAAACACCGGGGCAGGCAGCAGCACCTTGTCCTGGTCCCTGAGGACAGCAGTGACCGTGTGGCATGGAGGACCCTGGGGTACAGAGGCCCTGATGCTTGATCCTAGACCCCAAGGATGAGTGAGGTCAGCACCCATGCCAAGAAGGACAAATGACAACTGCGAAGGAGTGAGGTCAGGCAGGAATTGTAGCAGCTCAGGAAGGCTTGTTCCTCGTGATCTCTGGGAACAGGAGGGCTCAGGCGTGCTTCCAGGAGGCCAAGGCATTGCTGCAAGTCCCGCCTCATCTCTGGACTCTTTGTACTTGCTGGTTTTGGCAATAAAGATGGCTTGTAAATATTTTCAGAGTCGAACGCCCCATTGGGAATGGTAGCTTGCAGCAAAGCCTTCTTAGAAACAGAAATTTGGGAATTCAATGAGATTTTGAGTCTTGAAAACGTCTTCATTCAAATCATAATGAAAAAGGTGGTTGTCATCTTCCAAGAAACAGCTGCAGGTTCTCTTCCATCATCACATAACAGTGAACCTAATTTATCTTCCTCCCTCTTTAGCTGCCCTTGTTGGTAACTGATGGAGTGACAGGAAGTAACTGGGACAGCTAGGTGTTTACTTATCATCTGATGTATCTCCTCTATGTGTGTTCCCTGTGTCCTGACCCTAAGGACCTTTGAGGAGCAATTAAATTACTGATTCCTTTTCCCTTGCCTTAGTGCTGCCAGGGAACACCAAGCAAAGAGAGAACCAGGGATCGGTGGCATGCTATCATACTGTCCCAATCTCTTGCTGCAAAAGTTTCTTCAATAGAAATCTAAAGAACCCCCAGCTCTTAGCAGACCGCATGAGCTGGAGGTGAGTGGCCGAGCCCAGCCACACCTCAGTGTAAAGAACAAACTCAGGGACAAGCATCAGTAGTCTTCAAGCCAGCCACGTGCCTAGACATGCCCCATAAGCCTAAAGGAGAATCACATTCAGCACTGGAGGCAACAGCCCAGCTATCTTTCACATTCTTAGGTCTGTCTATCTCACATGCTTATACTCAAGAAAAAGCTTATTAGGGAGTTCTTCTTTGTGGATTAATGATCATTTCCAGAAACGCTTGCAAGGAAAGCTCCTTTTCCAGTTCTGACACCACAGAAAAGATCCTTTTGTTCTATCAGTCACCATGAGAGGTAGTCCAGTGCCACTCCGGCTACTGAGAGCTTTCTAAGAACCAAGTGCAAGCATAGCAGCATGGCCCTCCTCGCGTGACTGAGTGAGTTGCTCAGATTATGTACCTGCCAAAGTGGCTTGCGGGGGGGGATGGGAAAGGAGGGGCGAGGGAAGGACAAGGCTTGTAGGTGACTGAATACTCCAGACACGGAGAGCACGCAGCAGCTTCTGGCTGATGGTTTTGTGTACGTTAGGGTCAGTGGTTGTGTCTGTTACGTGCACCCGGATGCTCCAGAAAGCACGGGAGCCAAATGGATGGCAAGAGAGTGGTCAGAGCATGCCGAAGCCCTCGCAGCCCTCACTGATGGCCAGCTGCAGCATCCTGTGCACCTCTTCATATGAGTCATACGTAGGGAGGCACAGCTGGTTGAAACTGGAAGGCCAAGGGGAGAGAAGTGATTAACTCACACCACCAGAAACACTGGCAAGGGCTGGAAAGATAATCCCCCGTGACAGCACGCACCAGGCAGTCAGATACCCACCACGTGTGTGCAGTTGGTAGCGTGCTATGGGTCGGAGTGGCAATAATCTGGAATGAGGGACAGAGGGCGGCAAAGCCTCCAGGTGGTAGCTGGGACGAGCCTGTTGTGAACTGAAGCAGCCGAGCCAACTCCTCCTGCGTCAAACTGGAAACCACGGTCCAAAACCACCTCATGACCTGGCAGGGAGAGCACAGGGCTGGGGTCACACCTATGTGCAGCTTAGGATTTGACCCCTGGGGAAGGAACAGGATATCCTGAAGTGGGGGTGGGCCCCAGTTACTGCATGCAGGTAGGAACGGCTAGAGTCGACAACCTCTTTAAAAGGAATTGATATTGTTACACGGTCAGGAGGGTAGTCGCTGATTACTTGGTTCTATTTCTCTGCCTTTCCAACGTACTGCCTCTGTGGCAGTAGCGTGACAGCCCTTAGGGACCAGGGTTCCCGTCTGCCTGGATGACCACCTGCCTTTCCCACATATATCACTTTCCCACATATATCCCAGTTGATATGTCTGCTTCTCCGACTACTTGACTTTTTCCTTCTGAAACTATTTCCTTACAAGACAGCACAAATTCGACTAAAAGAAATTTGGCCCACTTACCTTTTCTCTGAAATGCCATGAGCCACCAACGACCACCGCATGGGCTTTGAAGTCGGACACACTGATGTCCCCAGTCCCACACATCAGCAGCTGCAGAATAGTCAGGTGTTACGAGGATAGTCAGAGGGGCAAAGTCCCACCATAAGGTCAAAGTATGTTAACATGCAAAATGTGGAATACGGAAAACACCAAGAAAGAGACATAAGGTGAGGTCAGAATGCCAGAATGCTTCAGGAAAATCCATTATAATAGGCCAATGGTTCCTAACCAGTGTGGTAAAAATCACACAGCTTAAAAAAAAAAAAAAAAAAGATAGATAGACAGATGCCTATGGCCTTACCCCAGACCTACTGAATCAGAATCTCTAGGGACAGGTTGCAAGCTTGTGTATTTTGAAAAAGTTTCCCAAGGGCTTCTGATGCGCACCCCTAATTAAGAACTGCTGCTATATATTATTTTGAATTGAAACAGAGGACAGAAAGGGAACCAAGTATTTACTGACTGTCCACTCTGCATGTGGCCTGGGAATACCAGGGGAAAAAGCAGGCCCTTCCCCTTTCATGAAGAACCCCAGCCGCATTTATGAATTTGTTAGATGGCCTTTCCTTTTTCCCAGGATCCATCCTTCTTTTCTGGATTGAACTTCTACTACCGTCCCTTCAGCCCTGCCTCTACTTGGTCAGATAAATGAAAAAGAATGCCAAAAAATGAGAACATTAATGACATCAGAACCCTAAACATCTTGTTGATGTTCTAATTTGGTTCAAGATCCAGCAAGTTACTTAGCAGACTCTAAGAATTCATCCAATAGCTATAAAGAATGAAACAACCTAATCAAAGAAAAGAAAAGCCCAAATTAAGCCTGAGAAGCTTGGCTCCTTCAAAAAGAACTTGCTAAGCTAATGAGTAACTAAGAGCAGGATGGGCAACAACCGTTAAGAGACTGTGTCCTCCCTCCTAAGCACTTTATGAATTGTTACAAATGCTTTGCTTCAGGATAAAACAAATTACACCAGAAGCTGTTCCTCAGCCCAGAAAATGACAGCAAGAGGTGACAGGTCTGTCAGAAACTTCAGGCTGAGAGATGGAGAGTTCATTATTCAGATTTCATATCTAAAGGTATAAAACATGTTGAAAATTGCATGAGACTTTGATTCTTGTTTCGAAGCCAATTCAATTAATAAGGATAAAAACTGTGCAAGACTACTTGAAACTACTTTTTGTTTCCCCATTTTTAAAGAAGAACTTCTTCCCTACAGGAAATAGTTTACAGAAACATGCCCCTCATAAAGGCTACGGGAAGTTAAAGCTAAAGCTAGTAACCTGCATTGTGTGTATCATCTGTGAGCAGCAGGTAAGAGCAAACTGGTTTTATTTTTTGTCTATACCTGAAGTTCATGGAACTTCAATTTTGCTAATTATAGCAAGGTATTTACCATCTTATAGCCACATTTTGGGTGTTACAGGATCTAAAATAAGAATATATTAACTATATAGTGTTGTAACACAAAGCTGTGAAATGCATCACATCTTTTGGTTTGTTTCCTTCACTAGAATGTAGCTCTATGAGGACAGGGACTTGGTCTTATTCATTCCTAGCTCCCCAGTTCTTCAAAAGCACATGGCATATAGAAGACATTCAATAAACAGTCTGAACAAATAAATTCTATTATTCCCTTAAATCAACTTTAAAGGTCACAGAATTTACAAAGACTGTATAGGATACCAACATTCTTTACTACTTGACCATTATCAATAATATTTGATGAATAAATATTAACTATTACTATTCATAATTAGTAATTTGCTGATTCCTAATTTTCACATTCAAATTTTTTTAAAGCTGGAGAAAGGGTCCATGCATGGAAGAGTGACAAAAGTAAAACCAACACTTAAAGGGCTTTCCTACTGCATCTCATAACAGAAGGTGCAGTAATCCAGTTCCTGTGGGCATAATAAAAAGCAAGCCAAGAATAGGGGGTGTCAATTGTAAGCACTTACCTCAAGCTCATTCTCATCAAAAATAGCCAAAAGGTTCTCAGGGACCAACTCATTCAGGCCTGAAACAAAGTAGCCAAGTTAAAGCCATATCCACACCATGGATACAAGTATTTTCACCTCAAAGCCAAGAGTAGACAGGATCCCACCTTTTAGGAAATGTTCCACTTCCTCTTTCACTTGACTGGCCAGCCGATACTGGGCCAGCAAATTTAAATAGAAGATTTTATTCGCGTTGGTGACTGGGGTTTGAGCTCCACCTGTCATAAGTTCTATGACCTGAAAGAAGAGACAAAAGACAGGGAGAGGATGTAGATTGGAGTTTATAAGATGACATCTGCCCAGTATGTCCCACAAACACAGCATTATTGAACTCCACCATGGTCACAAGTTCCTACTGTGCGTTCAGGTTTTCAGCACACTTGGTTTTATTTAGTTACTAAGCTTAAGGTTTCCTACCGCTATTGCTATATATTCTCCTCGCTACTGTTTCTGAAGTGGGTCTCTCAGTAAGTCTCCTCTGACCTGGTCAAACAGTGGTGATGCAACAGGAAGATATTATGGTTCCTTGTTAGCAACATTTTAACATTTCTATGATCCAAAATTGAACCATTACTGACCTCTTCTCTTAACCCCCTGAGCCAATTGAGAATAAATAAAACTATGTAAGTAGTGAAGAAGTCTTCTCAGGTCTCAAAAATTCGAAGATGGGCATAGATGTTCCCTACATTCTTCTACTGCCAACGTGAGTCAATGGAAAAAGCCATGGCTTGATACTTGGAGACTAACTTGCTACAGGATTTCAGTCACTTAGATATTTGGGCTCCCGATTTTTCTATCTGCAAAGAAAAAGCTGAACTGCATGATTCTCAAATAGAATTGGCACACTCCTTCCAATAAATAACTCCTAAGGGAGCTTTGAGGAAGCCCTGAAGCACAGTTTAATGCCACAACCCCAGAAAAACCTGTGTACAATGACCATGGTTGTCTTCATAGGTGAGCAGTAAAGGCCTCCATTTAGTTACAAGATCAGATTTTAAGGTCCTGACGACAGCACGGTAGGGACGGAACTTTGCTCCAGAGCAAGGATTCTCAATGGATCTAAATGTGTAAGACTTTTTTTCTGTTACTGTGCACAATTCTGGATATTTTTATTTTACGTGTGTAAGCATTTCTAACTAGTAGCCTAAGTAGTAAATTACTAAGATTTAGTATTTATATTAAATCCATTTAAAATCAGTACTCCCCTAGGCCTGTGGACCCTAATTCAGTACTCCAGTGACTCTAGACATCTTGCAGTGCTGGGTCAGGAAGACAGGCTCCGCCCACGCACGTGCAAAGGCCATCAGCTGGGATCCCCACAGTGCTCCCAAAGGTATCTGATTATCAGTTCAGTGCTACCAGTGATCACAAATTTTCAGTCATCGCTATTTTGCTTTCAATTATTTATAACTGCAACTTTAGCTTCATCGTTACCATTTGATATTATTTAACCCCAGGATGTAAACAAAACCACACTTGCATCACAAATACTTTCGGCCATTAATTTTCTAGTAAAAAGTTTAAAAATATATACGCACAGTGTTAAAATAGGAGTCATCTAAAAAAAAAAAAAAAAAAAAAAAAAAAGGAGTCATCTACCTCCCTGCCCCTAATGTTAAGAAAGACACTGTCATCCCTTCCAAAGCTGCTTGTGCAGTGACACTTCACTATCACTTAGTTCTTTCTCTACTGGAAAGTAGGAATGGGTGGGATGGATGGGTATACGTGCCTTTGGCTCCACTTAAATAGGCCAAGACCATACAGTGTGGGATGCAGTGCCCCAAAGCTATGCTCTCCAATATGGTTGTCACTAGTCACATGTGGTTATTTAGAAATTCAGTTATTTGGTCATACCAGCCACATTCTGGGTGCTCAAAAGCACAAACAGAGAACTTCCATCATTGCAGAAAGTTATACTAGAGAGCCCTGCTCTACAGAAGGGTGGGAAATGGGACCCACAGGCTTCCGTTCTCTCTCACCTTATCCAATTGACCTGATTTGTTATATTTCTCTTCTGCAAAGACCAGCTCCATCTCACTCATGTCATTGTTGAGGATGAAACAAACTTTAGATTTGTAGAATTCTGGGTCATCTGTTTCAAAGTACTGAGGAGACAGAAAGACACAGAACAGAACATGACTACTCTTACCCAGAAACGAAATTTGTAACTGCCTGGAACCACTTACACATTCAAACTTAAGAATAATAAGCTGAGGGTGGAGAGATTCCAGAGTTAATGGCCAGGGGCCTTAGTAGAAAATGCACACCTAAGAGTTACCTTGTAATGCATACGCAGTCCTATGATTTGGGCCAAGAAAGAACGGGTGAAGCGAGCTCGGACCAACTGCTTGTAGGCTCCTCCTAGAGAGGACTCATAGAGACACTTGCCCACCAGGCGCCCTGCAAACTCATACATCTTTAGGCGCAGATGAGCGGGGCGATTAGGGTTGGGATGCACCTGTCAAAGAGAAAGATTAAAAGGCCCTGGGCCATTTTTCTTCAAGCCTAGTTCTGTGAAGATCCTCCCTCCCCAACTCTATCCCAAGGGAGCAAAAATTTCAGTGTTAAGATCAAAGAGCCCATCCAAATGGCATTAGTTGTTTGGTAGCCACCACTGAGTAATTCAAAGTGATTGGATGGGGCTTCCCTGGTGGCACAGTGGTTGGGAATCCGCCTGCCAATGCAGGGGACATGGGTTCGAGCCCTAGTCTGGGAAGATCCCACATGCCGCGGAGCACCTGAGCCCGTGCATCACAACTACTGAGTCTGCACTCTAGAGCCTGCGAGCCACAACTACTGAGCATGTGTGCCACAACTACTGAAGCCCGCATGCCTAGAGCCCATGCTCCACAACAAGAGAAGCCACTGCAATGAGAAGCTTGCGCACTGCAACAAAGAGTAGCCCCCACTCACCGCAACTAGAGAAAGCCCACGCGCAGCAACGAAGACCCAGCACAGCCAAAAATAAATAAATAAATAAATTTATTTTTTTAAAAAAAAAGTGATTGGAGGATAAAGGGCGAAGATAGACTTATGTTAAATTGAAGAATCTTATATTTATTTCATGGTCCCTGGCTGCAAACGGAAGTTAATCACTGGATGATATAATGCCTTTTCCCTAAACCAGAAATTCTTTCAGCCAAAGTCTACTTCTCTACTCCACCTAGTCAAAGATCTCGTACAGGGGCTTCCCTGGTGGCACAGTGGTTAAGAATCCACCTGCCAATGCAGGAGACATGGCTCAAGACCTGGTCCAGGAAGATCCCACATGCCGTGAAGCAACTAAGCCCATGCCCCACAATGATTGTAGAGCCTGTGAGCCACAACTACTGAAGCCCACACTCCTAGAGCCCGTGCTCCGCAACAAGAGAAGCCACCGCAATGAGAAGCCCGTGCACCGCAACGAAGAGTAGCCCCCGCTCGCCGCAACTACAGAAAAGCCCGTGCACAGCAACGAAGACCCAACACAGCCAAAAATAAATAAATAAATAAATTTTTAAAAAAGAGAGAGATCTTATACAGAGTTCAGTTGCTTCAGGTATGTTTTTTTATTTTTATTTTTTTTTGTGGTACGCGGGCCTCTCACTGCTGTGGCCTCTCCCGTTGTGGAGCACAGGCTCCGGACGCGCAGGCTCAGCGGCCATGGCTCACAGGCCCAGCCACTCCACGGCATGTGGGATCTTCCCAGACCAGGGCATGAACCCGTGTCCCCTGCATCGGCAGGCGGACTCTCAACCACTGCGCCACCAGGGAAGCCCTCAGGTATGTTTTGAGAAAAGTGGCTTAATTATTAAAACACTAAGGAGTAGAATAGCCACTGTATTATAATGCTTTTAAGTTATATATTCATCTGTCTGCATTTTCTCTTATTTTCCAGATGAAATAATGAAGGCAAAGAGGAGGGAGGCAATCTGATTAGTTCAAACTCTTATTAGTCTCTTCATTGTAACACAATCCACATTTTCCTCCCACCCACGCGGAAGTCACAGACTCACTAATGCTTGGTTGGTGTCACTGAATCGCGTGAAGAGCTGACTGGTGGTGTCAAACAGTGCTTTGCAGATTAGCTCAAACCATTCCCGGCGAGGCCCTCCCCAGTCCAGAGCTGAAAGTATAATAAAAATAAAAAGTGACTCTGGCCTACCACCTCTTATCACTTTTGTTCATTTATGCATCATTTTATACTCTCCGATCCTTACTTCCTGCATTCCACCACCCTGGTGTCCCCCATTCCATCCCACCTCAGCTATGGACTTTTATTGAAATCCCCTCTTTCTGTAGGATTAAAGGTATTCTGATCACTAAGCTAATGCCTCCTAGTGTGGGGATACAGATCAGAGAGCCTAGGAAACTGACATTTCTCTACAAAGGTTACTTTACCCTTCTGCTTCAAACTCTCCCTCCAAGTCCCTGTATGTATGTGCTTTACAAGGTCTACCACGCTATTAGCCATTAAACGCCACCCTTTTTGTCTTGACTCATGACTTCTTTTTCCCAGGGAAAAAGAAGCTGGGGCAGGGGTGGCGAGTATGTGTAGGGGGGTTGTTTTTGTTTTTGTGGATGCGGGGTAAGGAGACAAGGAGGAGTGGGAAGGAGAGTTAAAAAAGATGAATATGAAATTTCAAAACTGACCTTCTTCGTCCTGAAAAACCACTTCAAAGTTCTTGCTCCAATCTGAGATGGAGAAATTCCGAGTGGCTTTCAGAGACTGAAAAGCAGTGAAAGAAAAAGAAAGGAAACTGTCAGAACACTGGCCAGTCTCTCTTGGGTGTTAAAGACAAAAACACAAGAACATTGCCATTGTCCATGTAATAACCACAAGTGCCTGGAGGCAATATATTACTCATAAATAAGCTTTAATACTACCATCTTATATTTATTTTTTTATTTTTTATTTTTTATTTTTTGCAGTACGTGGGCCTCTCACAGTTGTGGCCTCTCCCGTTGCGGAGCACAGGCTCCGGATGCGCAGGCTCAGCGGCCATGGCTCACAGGCCCAGCCGCTCCGCGGCATGTGGGATCTTCCCGGACTGGGGCACGAACCCATGTCCCCTGCATCGGCAGGCAGACTCTTGACCACTGCGCCACCAGGGAAGCCCACCATCTTTTATTTAAAATGTAAATATCTCCAGAAGAAATCTAAAATTAAAAAAATAATCTAATTCATATTTATACCATTGCCTTACTGGAAAGTTGAAACTTCTTTTTTTTAATAATCCTCATTTTATTAATGAGAAAACTCTTAAATAAAGAAGTAACAATGGCTCAGATCAGTAAGCTGTCAGCAAGAGAACCAAGGAGTCTTGGTTTTCAGTAAAGTACAGTCTATCCACTAGACATTTTTAGCCACAAGGCTAGGTTCAGAACAGGAAGCCATGCCACAAGGAGAATGTGGCTGAGAAAAGGGGTTTCCAGCAGCACCTACCAGAGCTAAATATCACAAACACTTTCTGGACAGGGACCAAGGTCTTCTCATTCTCAAGGAACGTAAGAACTATGCCAGTGTCTATGTAGTGGAGTCAGACACACATCAGGCGTTCCTTTTCCATCAGGCCAGAGTGACAACAAAAATCATTTCCTTTTAATCCCACAAGAGCTCTTCTATTCCTGGGATTCAATAACAGGAACTTTCTTCTATAACAACAACTTAACACCTGTCCTTAATGCTTTTAAGTTAAATAGTCATCTGTCTGCATCTTTTCTTATTTACAGATGACATAATGAAGGCAAAGAGGAGGGAAGCAATCTGATTAGTTCAGCCTAGTAAGAGTTCCATGAAATTGTTCAGGAGCTAGTTCAGTCTGATCTTAAAGCCAAAGTGTCAACTAGTCTCTCCTTTCGATAACATACCTCCAATAAATCTGCCCCAAATGCAGTACAATCAAATGCATAGAACACCATCTTTAATACGTTTAAAGGAGAGAGGGATGTGGGTTTCATAAAAAAGATAACCTGCAGAATATAACCAAATATCACAGAGGTTTCTAGTTGGAAACTTTTGACAGGGATGAAACTTTACGCACCGATTCCAACAAGGCATGTCTGCTGACCTTCAGGGTGACTTTGGAATGTGGTCTTTTCATGTGTACCTGCCGAAGCTCTCTCTGGAAAAAGTTCACCTTGTCCTGAAAGGTCTCAGAGCCTCCTAAGGAGCAGCAAGATCCATCATGATTAAGCCTCATTATAAGACACCTGTGCAGGCACCCAGATATCTGGGGTCAATGCCTACCCCAGCAGAATCCCTGTCCAAACTCACCTAGGTTTTTATGGAGTGAGCGGATGAACGTGGCCGCTAGGATGTTCCTCTCCTTACAGCTGAGCTCCACAGGAGGCTGAATGCCGTCATCCACCACCAGTGTGAGCAGCTTATGGACAGGGTCAGGGCCAAGGTACGAAAACTAACAAAAGGAAAACAAAGAAAAGAAAAGGAGTTAATCTATAAAGCCCTCACATCCAGCAAAAAACCTTCACATCCCTGCCCTTCTGACCAACCAACAGAAACAAGTTAAGCCTGTTTTCCCCAAGTAAGTACCTACCAGGAGTACATCTCCTTGTTTTTCACCTCAGGGCTCTAAGATTCAGATTTTATTTTAAATTACTCGAGTCACAGAGACCACCTTTAGTAAGGATCACAGGCAACACTACAGACTTTCCAACATAAAATATAAGAAGGGTAAAAGCAGGAAGGATATGTGAAACAGCAAATGAGCACCTGAATAGGTTGGGCAAACTGGCTGGAGGAAAATGATTTGCCTTTAGATTCCAAAAGCTCAGAAGAGTTTAAAACAAAAAAACCCCACTTTTTAAATTTTAAAAAAAATTTTTTTAATAGATGAGACTACTGGTGCTAAAAGAGCTACCTCTGGCACGCTGGGAAGCCAAACTCAGGTCAGAGTTACCAGCACCCTTTCCATTAACTTAGTCTTAGGGACAAAAAGATAACTGTTGAAGTATTCTGACTTGCTACCAATTGCTGTTTCTGTAGGCACGTGTCCTCCTAGAACTACATCCTTCATGAGGAGGTAACAACTCTTTCTTTATCTGGCAATAAATCCTGTGTGCACAATGAGAACTTCCAGAAACCACAAAAGTCCTTCAAGGAAAAAAGAAAAGGTTGAGACGTTGGAGGCTGAAGCCTGCTCTACATGAACCGGATGTAAGGTTCGACTTACTTTTGTTCCTGGGCACACTCGGAAGGTATAAAGGCGCCAGGGAATGATTTTCAGGTAGAACTCCTTCACTGAGAATTGCTGGAGGACCAACATATAGAAAATGAAGTGAATGATAAATAAAGAGGTTCTATTCGAGTACAGTAATTCAAATATCAGCCCCCATCTACATTTCTCATGATAACCCTTTTCCTCTCTGAACAAAGAAGATAATTTAGGACTGAAATCAAATAGAAAACATCAACTCTATCTTAAAACAAGCAAATTTAAAGTATTACGCTCACCATGCAATTTCACACAGATATTTCATAATCTTAATACTCAAGTCTTACTACCATTTCCAAATATCTGATATCAGGTTTTCACTTTATAAGTAGATAACACTTCACCTAGAAACAATCAAAATCTCCTTCTGCTTAGCCAGATGCTGCTCAGAGAGACTTCTTCCAAGTCAGTGGACAGGGAACACCAGTGGCCCACGCCCACTGCTTTATCTCTATTTGAATAGCACCAAGGATTTGCTGGGGAAGAGGGGGTTGGGGATGGGAGGAGTCTCATACAAAAAAGTTCATAAAAATCCTTTATGTCAGAATAAAAAGAGGTCTGTTGCCATTTACAATAAAAGAAAAGACAATGCAATAACTTTTTAATCTAAAAAAAACCCCTGGGCTTCCCTGGTGGCGCAGTGGTTGAGAGTCCGCCTGCCGATGCAGGGGACACGGGTTCGTGCCCCGGTCCGGGAGGATCCCACATGCTGCGGAGTGGCTGGGCCTGTGAGCCATGGCCGCTGGGCCTGCGCGTCCGGAGCCTGTGCTCCGCAGCGGGAGAGGCCACAACAGTGAGAGGCCCGCGTACCGGAAAAAATAAATAAATAAGTAAATAAAAATAAAAATTAAAAAAACCCTGTGGGGCTTCCCTGGTGGGGCAGTGGTTAACAATCTCCCTGCCAACGCAGGGGACGCGGGTTCAAGCCCTGGTCCGGGAAGATCCCACATGCTGCGGAGCAACTAAGCCCGTGAGCCACAACTACTGAGCCTGGCTATAGAGCCTGCAAGCCACAACTACTAAGCCCGCGTGCCACACTACTGAAGCCTGTACGCCTAGAGCCTGTGCTCCACAACAAAGAGAGTAGCCCCCGCTCGCCACAACTAGAGAAAGCCCCTGTGCGGCAACGAAGACCCAAAACAGCCAAAAATAAATAAATAAAATAAATATTGAAAAATAAATAAATAAATAAAAATTTTAAAACCCTGTTATCTGAACATGTAGTAGGTCAGACTTTTTTCTTGATTTTTAAAGAACTCTTCATTAAAGAAAATTTCAAACACATACTAAAGAAGAGAAAACAGTACAATGAAGTCATCACCAGCTTCAACAATTATCAGGTCACAGCCAATCTTGTTTTATCTCTGCCTGACCATTTCCCTCTGCCACTCCCCCAGGCCAAATTCAGGCTAGATTTTTAAATGATGAATAGTGCGTAGCAAAGTGTTCTAACGTAGAGCAGGGTTAGAGCTCCGGTTTGGCTATGCAATTACAGGACAGGATTAGAGCTCCGGTTTGGCTATGCAATTACAGGAATGTAATGGGATGTTTCGAGAGTCTCATTTTTCTGAGGTCTGTATGAATAAGCAAAAGACAAACACTAAAAAAGAAAACCCCTAAGACAAAGCGCCTCTTAGCTCAGGGGCCTTGGGAAGTTCACCTCCTTGACTCTGCCAAAAT
This sequence comes from Grampus griseus, assembly GCF_964374135.1. Lineage (NCBI taxonomy): Eukaryota > Metazoa > Chordata > Mammalia > Artiodactyla > Delphinidae > Grampus > Grampus griseus. Next base: position 27,919,975 of record NC_139018.1, on the reverse strand, counting down.
GTCTCTATTCCAATCCTGTACATGGATCATGACATCTGTGGTGGTTTCACAAATCACTGAATGAAAGATCAAATTATTCTGAAATAGTACAAGGGTCCAACAGTAATTTTTACACTAGTGAGAAACTGTTAATGGTTAAAAGTAGCTTTCTTTAAAACTCTGAGAGCCATGCCTTGAAAAGTCTTCCCAGAAGCAATCAAACAGCAGAAAGTTACAGGTGCTCTAAAGTCCCAAGGCACAGACTCTCTAGACAGAGATGTAAGCCAGCCAAACCAGACATGGGCAACAGAAGAGGAGGCACGGCCTTCTGTTCAACTTGAAGCAGCCTCCTCAGTTATCCCTGAACCCCAACACGGCAATGACCTCGCTCTGATTCTCAGACTGTTGCTTTGTGGATTTTGTAACCAAATACCAATTACAAGCAGGCTTGGTGGGGGGGAGGGGGGCGGCAAGAATGAGAGTTCCAACCTTTGGTGACACGTAGCAGTACACCTTCTTAGGTTTCTTCACCTTCTCAGGGGTGTGACACTCAGAGGGTGAGTCTTCATCTTCCTCCTCCAGAGCCGTGGAGGGCCGGCGCTGGGCAGAGCTTGTGTGCATGGGCGGGAGGTGCCACGGCGTGCTGGTGCAGTTGGCAGCATTATACAGATAAGCTTCAAAGTAAATGCTCACTCCTGAGGTGGACACATTGCGTTCGACAATATTCCTCTCATTCTCTGAAGTATAACAAGGAATAAGGTTTAAAGTGCAAGACAGGGGAGAAAGTTACCTATCACTAGACCTTTAGTCCACAGAGCTCTAAACCAAGTTTGGCTCAAATATCTAATATTTGTGGGGTTGGTCACAAGAATGCAGACGTGCAAAGAACAAGTGGCCTGAGAAGAGGACTAAATCACAGCTCTTCTCTCAACTCACCACTTAGGACAATAATGTCAAATTCGCCATTATTGATTGGCTGGTTTTGGTATGAAATGCAGGCATGGAAGCAGCCTCGAGAATGCAGGGTGAGCCGCAAGAACACCTGGCAGGTCTGCCGGTTGGATGTCACTGACTTCTCAAATGAGACACCAGTGCTCTCTTCTTCCGGAGGACCGAGCTACAGGAGGAAAACAAAGCAACATGAACCATACATAATTTTCCCTGTTTCACAGTAATTTACTCCTACAAAGAATTTTCCTATCTACGAGCTAATCGAAGTCTCACAGTTACTAATGAGATAGGTATTGTCAGATGAAGGAAGGCAGGCACAACAGTCAGGGAGAAGGAGATGGATGGAAGTGAACTAGAGAGGGTGAGAGTGACAGGTGGGAGCACGCAGGGCAAGATGGGAGCCTCTTACCTCATGAATGGACAGACTGTAATTGTGCTCATCTCTCAAGGACGTGGAATTGTTGGTAGGGTTGTCATACTCATCTCGGGGCACTATTTGAAGAGTGTGTGGCTGCCCACAGGTCAACACGAGAGTAGAAAAATGGCACACAATTTTGGTCTTGGAAGGAACCACCATTCCTGGAACAAAGACAGTGGAACATAACATCAGAGAGGTGATTTTTAGGGCACAAAGATCTACTCAGTCAGTGAGTCCTGGAAAGCTGGGTGCCAGCCCAGTTCCTAGGGATAAACAATACCATTATGAGGCAGAGAAAGAGAAAGAAAACAAAGAGATTAATTCAAATGAACTTCTGGGAACTCATTTTTACAAATTCCTAACCACTGTAAGCACTAAACAAAATGACAGAAAAACTTGGAGAAAACAGAACTGAGAGTTATAGATATAGTACCAAGAAACCCCCCTGGGAACCTACAAGTGAAGCAGGCCTTAAAAATAAGTGAATAATTGCAAAATAAACAAACAAACTCGAAATATTTAGGTGCAAATCTAGCAAAACACGTATAAGATTTGTATGTTGAAAACTACAAAACGCTGATTAAAGAAATAAATTCAGGACTTCCCCGGTGGCGCAGTGGTTAAGAACTTGCCTGCCAATGCAGGGAATATGGGTTCAAGCCCTGGTCCGGGAAGATTCCACATGCTGTGGAGCAACTAAGTCTGTTCGCCACAACTACCAAGCCCACGTGCCACAACTACTGAAGCTCGCATGCCTAGAGCCCGTGCTCCGCAACAAGAGAAGCCACCTCACTGAGAAGCCCACGCACTGCAATGAAGAGTAGCCCTCGCTCGCCACAGCTTGAGAAAGCCCACGTGCGGCAACGAAACCCTATGCAGCCAAAAATAAATAAATAAAATTAATTAATTAAAAAAAAAAAGAAATTCAGAGGCATACCATGTTTATGAATTCGAAGACTCAACATAGCAAAGATGTCAATTCTTCCCTAATGATATATAATTTTAACACAATTCTTACCAAAATCTCAGCAAGATTTTTTGGTAGATTTAGACAGTATTATTCTAAAATTTATATGGAAAGGCAAAGGATCTAGAATAGCTAAAACAATTATAAAAAAGAAGAGTAAAGTGGAAAGAGTCAGTTTATTCAATTTCAAGACTTATTGCATAGTTGTGTAATTAAGATTCCGGTATTGGTGGAGGGACAGACACACAGATCAATGGTGTAGAACAAAGAACCCACAAATAGATCCCCACAAATATGCCCAACTGATCCCTGACAAAGGTGCAGAAGCAATAATAGGGGAAAGCTAGCCTTTTCAACAAAAGATGCTGGAGCAACTGGACATCTATAAGAAAAAAAAAATCTTGGCCTAATATACAAAAGTTAACTAAAAATGGATCATGACCTTAAATATTAAATGTAAAACTAGGAAACTTTTAGGGAAAAAAACATAGGAGAATATCCTTGGAATCTAGGACTAGTCAAAGAGTTCTCAGATACCAAAAGCATGATCCATAAAAGGAAAATAAATTGACTTCAGCAAAATTAAAAAGTCTTGCTCTGTGAAAGACCCTGTTAAGGGGATGAAAAGGAAAGCTAAAGCTTGAGAGAAAATATTTGCAAACCACATTTCTAACAAAGGACTTACAGAACTCTCAAAACTCAATAGTAAAAAACAAAAAATACATTTAGAAAATGGATGAAATACACGAAAAGACATTTCGTCAAAAAAGGGCACACAGAAGGCAAATAAGCATATAAAAAGATGTTCAACATTGTTAACCACTAGGGATATGCAAATTAAAACCACCATTTATAATGGCCCCAAACTGAAAACAACCCAGATGTTCTTCAACTGGTGAATGGTTAAACAAAGTATGGTATATTCACACCAAGCAATACTACCCAGCTATAAAAAGGAACCAACTACTGATATACTCAACCTGGATGGATCTCCAGAGAAATATGCTGAGTGCAAAAAAGGTACGTTAACCAAAAGGTTACATATGTTATGATCCCATTTATATAATATTCTTGAAAAGGCAAAATTACAGAAGTGGAGAACAGATTAGTGGGCTGCCAGGAGTTAAAAAACAGGTGGGTGAGGGAGGGAAAATGGGTGTGGCTGTCAAAAGGCAACATGAAGGATCTCTGTGGTGATGGAAATGTTCTGTGTCTTGACTGTATCCATGTCAATAACCTGGCTGTGATACTGTACTTTAGTTCTGTAAGATGTCACCACTGGGAAAAGTGGGTCAAGGTACACAGCATCTCTCTGTATTATCTCTTACAACTGTAGGAAAATCTAAAATCATGTCAAAATAAATAGTTCAGTTTTAGTTTAAAAAGAAAAGGGCTGGTACACATTGTAAGGATATGAACTGTTCTCCACTGGCGGCAAGGAGGCAAGGTAGGCAACTCCTTTTCGTGTGGAAAGGAGTCTGTGAGTGAGTCACTGAAGCAAAGGAGGAAATACCTGGAGAGGGAGAAGGCTTGGGAGCCACCTTGTCCAGAGGCTTCCTCTGTTATAAGAGAAAGAAAACTGAGGACCTTTCATGCAAACATATGCAAATCTTCTCAAGACCCCTCTTGTTAGGTTTGACTCCCAAAGTGGACACCAACCTGGCTAGTATCTAATGACACCGTCAAAAGGAAGCCAAGGCAGGGCAAACAGGGCAGCCAGGGTCTCAGCACACTAAACGGTATGTTGCAGAACCAGGAGTTAGAGATTATACTTTTAGGCTTTAAAGCACATGAACATCTATTATCTGGCACAAAGGACACAAGGGGGTAAAAAAAAGTTGAGATAGAGGCCTCAATTCTTAAGATGCTAGAAGCTTGGGCAGACACTCTTCAGTAAGAAGTAAAACACATACTGGCAGCAAGGGTAGGATTAGGGTGATTTTACTTGAAAAGGTTTCAAAAATCAGAAGACTTTACCTTTGGTCTATTCTGGCACCCTCACCCCTTAAGAACTTACCCGGCTGATGACCAGCAATTCCACTCCTAGAGAAATGAAAAGATATGTGCACACAAAAACTGTACACAAATGTTCACATCAGCATTATTCATGGTAGTCAAAAGCGAAAACGACCCAAATGTCCATCAACTGATGAATGGATAAATAAAATGTGGTATATCCATATAATGTAATATTATTTAGCAATAAAAGAAATGAGGTACTGATTCATGCTATAGCATGGACAAACCTCAAAAGCATTATGCTAAGTGCAACAAGCCAGTCACAAACGGCCACATATGTTATGATCACGCTTTTATGCAATGTAAATGGCAGAGTAGTACCCAGAGTATGCAAATCCACAGAGGCAGATCAGCGGTTACCTAGGGCTAAGGGATTTGGGGAAAATATGGAGTGACCTGGGTACAGGGTGAAGGGGTGATGAAAATGCTCCAAAATTGACTGTGGTGATGGTTATACAAGTCTACAAAGTTTTAAAACCACTAAATTGTGTACTTTAAATGTACGAATTATATAGCATGTGAATTAAATCTCAACAAAGGCACTGTTTAAGAAAAGAAGAAGAAAGAAAAAGAAAAAGGAAGGAAGGAAGGAATGGAGGGAGAGAAAGAAAGAAAAAACAACCTACCAGGCTGAAAAATCTTGTAGTAGGGACTATAGGCCACGTTTAATCCACCAAGCTTCACTGAGATTTCGTACCGCCCAGCCCTGCGCACAGTGAAGGCCACCTTGACCACGTTGGAACTGGGCTCCTGGAGGACTTCCTGGGTCACTGGAATTTCCACTGCTAGCTCAACATGAGAGATGTGAACTCTTAGTCCTACAGGCCGATGTGCAGGAAAGGGCTGCCCGTTCTTATAGAATAACTGCGGTGGGGAGAAGAGGGACACCCATTATGGAGCAGGGGGAGAAAATCATTTCCTGTGTTACTTGAGAGAGTGTGAGGAGGGAGGTGACTGGTAAATCTCTGTATCCACCCACTCCTACAGTCCTGCTCACACATGAGGGAACAAATTCTCTCAATGCTTCAAAGAAAACCATTAAGTCACGAACAAATTCTTAATGTATTCTGAGGAGAGGGGAAAATACACCATTGAGTCCATTTCAGTTTGACACTTCTGAACCACAGATGCTGCCTACCCTGTCTCACTTGCCCTTTTTTCTTATATTATCACTGCTAACCCAAACGTAAAGGTAAGTCAGTGGGTACCACTGGCACTGAGTGAACAAAAGCACTAGGCAGGGCTAGTGGGGTTCAGACTATGGAGCTAAGCACAAGACTTCAGTGGAGAAGTCATTGCAGGGGGCAGCAAACTTTCTGCAGAGGGCCAGAGAGTAATGCTGTTGGTTTGCGGGTCATACACAGTTAGTTACTCAACTGTGGTGAACTCCTCAAACGTGAAAGCATACACAGGCAGTACAGGAAGATGAATGGGTGTGGCTGTGTTCCAGTAAGTCTGTATTTATAGAAGCAGGAAGTGGGCCTGATTTGGCCCTTGGGCCATGGTTTGCCAACCCCTAATCTGTAGCACCTACTCTTTTCAGTAATATTTTTCTCACTTTGAAAATGTAACATTAAGCTTTATACTTCTTCCAAGCTAAGCACCTATTAAACCAAAATGATAGAGAAATGTATGACTCTTCAGATGTCAACAATTCCCAAGTTCCTGGGGGGTGGGGGTGGGGAGGTGTTGGAGAACATGAACGTTTCAGGCCAGCACCACCAACAGACTGAACTGGATTCTGGAAGGCAACTGACTCAGAAACCCCCGTGGGTATGGAGACAGAAACATTCCCTTACATGCACTCGGAAGGCCATGCTGTGGCCCACCTCATAGGGGTCCTTCCAATCCCAGGAGACTTTGCATGACCGGGGATCCAGGTAATTTCCCCGCACGTAGTCATATATAGTCCGGTCCCCTCGGCGTTCTCGGTCCTCATTCTGGAGGAAGCTGACTACACGTGCGGCAAGCTCGAAGAGGAACTTAATTGTGAAGAAGAATGCAACCACAGACACTGTGATGCCACCTATGTAAAAGAGAACACACACACCACCCGCCAGTTACACATTACAGCTTCTCACTGTGGAGCAAGCAAGAATTCCAAAGACACCCTCCACTGGGTCACTACCTCTGTGGGTGAAGAGAGGAACTTCCATACCAGGGTCCTCGCACCAAATCCCACCCATTGCCTGTTTTTGTAAATAAAATTCTACTGAAACACAGCTCCACCCACTTATTTACTGTTGTCTAGGGCTGCCTTTGCCCTAAAGCCGCAGAGTTCAGTAGTTGTGACAGAGACTGTATGGCCTGGGAAGCTGAAAATATTTACTCTTTGGCCCTTTACAGAAAAAGATTACCAACCCTTGTTCTACACCATGGTCCACATACGATGCCTACCCCCAACCTCCCATCATGTACTGGGTCCTAACATAGTAAAAAGAATGTGCACTCTACTCTCTCCATTTGGAAGCCTTCCCCTTCCTTGGTCACTTGGCAAAAGCCCTCCCCAATCCCTGCCACAGTTAGGGGTTCCTTCTTCTGGGCTCCCTCAAACTCCCGTGCATGCATTCATCTATTATAACTTTTCTCCCCCTTCATGTTATGAACTCCATGGAGGCAGATTTTTGCCTTATTCGACTTTGACTCAACAGGAAACAGCATCTGGCACTGGCCATAATTACTCAATAAATATTTCCCAAATGAATGAATAACACTGCCAACTCTGTGAAGGTACATTCTGGCATGCCTGGAAGTATTTCTAAGTCTATTTTCAAGGAGAAAGTGGGAGGTAAGGAGGCAAAAAATGATATAAGCAACCCTAACAAAGAAATAATAGAGAGCTCTTTCTATAACGTACCAATGACGTAAAACATCAGGTCCCTTCAATGCCAACAGAGAGCCGAGGATCACAGCTGCAGCTGCAGAAGAAAACTTGTTTAGTTTTTCCTCTAACTCTTCCTTACAGATGTCTCAGAGAGAGACAAAGCAGAGCATGTGGCTTGAGCCTACCATCTCCAGCCTTACTATCCCTGATCTCTCTCTAGCTTGACAGGTGCCCTACAACATTTCAGAGAAAGAGAGACCATCATTCCCCCTCCTAAAGACTTCCAATCTACCGACCACCCTAGGAATACCACAAACAGCCACTTCTAGTTACAAAATGTAATAGCATGGCTTTCATCTTCTTGGATCCAGGGCCCCAGGACAGTTTACCTCCCCCATGCAAAGTGGTACTAATTAACACAGGCAAGGAAGATAATGGAGTCACTTTCCCCTTATGTTTGCCTTCTGGAAGTAATTCATCTAAGTAGAAATAGTTATATAAAATGTTTAAAAGGATTATTACCATCATGTTGGTATTATGTAATTAAAATGAACTCTGGGTCATCCCAATAATAAGCAATGGGCATGTAAGAGAAATCATTTTCTTTTGCTGTTACCAATCAGACAAACTAACAGGCCCTGTGGAAGATGAGTTCAGCAGAGAGGCCAAGGAGAGGAAGGAAGCAAAGGAGGAGACTGTACTTCTCATCCTAAGTGATGCCTGCCAAAGTCAGAACAATTCAAATAGGGGCCAGAGTCTGAGGGGAAACTTACACTGTTTTTAGACTTATCTCCAGAATAAGACTTCAATCTTATTACTCACTTGAACCACTCACGGTACTGCCAAGGAAAAATGCAATGCCCACTGACATTCCTATCTTATCACTGAGTTTTGACCTTAGCATAGACTGTACATGCTCTCCAATCCACAATGCACTAAATTCATTCTTTCTTTTCAAGTCAATATATATTAAGGTTATCAATGTTATCTCAACCCAGCACCTTTTATCAGCACTAATATATAACTTAGAGACAAGACAGCTGAAAATTTCTATGCTCAGATTTGGGAGGGACCAAAACAACTTTTTTTTTTTTTTTTCCCCAACCAAGTGTGCTTTTATGTCTGATTATGCTGGGAAAATTTAAGAGAAAGAGTGACCAAAAATGGCCATTAGATCCTTTGATAACAATATATCCAATGGAATCCATAGGGAGTAGGTAATTTGAGGAATGACCATGTCAAGTTTCATAGAAATCCCTATTTAGACTGGTGTCCAAAGTCCTACCAGAAAAGAAAGCCACAGAGGGAACATTAGCACTGTCAATACACATGAATTAAGTTGCTCTCCAGAGGACAATATACTACCTCAATATTTGAGATCACAACTAGTGAGCCTCCTTCCCAAACAAGAATCTCATCTCCTGGGACCTTATGCTGAAAAGCTGCTATCATCTCTCAAAAAGCAACTCTCTGTGCCTTATAGGATATACTAGGTGACTTGGTGGAACCGAAACCAGCAGTTTAATTGTCTTAAATACTCCCTCAGTTGGACGTCATTCAATCTGATCCTGGACATGAACATTTAGCCCTCAGTAAAGTTACAGCACTCAGTAGAAAATGAAGTATATGTAGGTGATGTTACAGACTTGTGGTCTTAAGTCTCTTACTCCTTAGAGGGATAGAGCAATGCTAAATTTATGGCACACATCATGAGGGCTGGGAAAATTCCTATGTACTGTCTCTGACAACCACAACAACCTTTTCTGTGAGAGGCAGCTGACAAGCAGTAAGTCAGAGCCTGGAGACCAGTTCCAGGGCTGCAACTGTGTGACCTGTCTAAGCTTCAGAATTCTCATTGCCGTAAAAAGAGATGAAGTTTAATAATTTCTATGACACCATCTCCTTTAGTGTGACAGGACTTCACTATAACTCTCCACAGCCATCAAGACTGTCAAATCAAACAGTAGAGCAAAGAGAATAATATAGAGGATGAGGGCATGACTAGACTACAGCTAGACTACCTGGGTTCAAATCCGTTCTCTGCCACTCACAGGGTAACCACGGACAACTTATTTAATCTCTCTATAATCTGCCAGTTTCCCTATCCATCAAATGGGGCTAATATCTGTGTGTACCTCACTGGGGTGTTGTGAGGATGAAAAGAGTTAACACATGTAAACAGTCTAGAATGGTGCCTGGCACACAGTGAGTTCTCAGTTTTAATTATTATTATAATTATTATCAATAGTAGTAGCAGCATCACTACTCCTTTGTGTCAGAGCCAGTAAGAAACTGAGAAAACCTCTCTATTGGTCCACACTTCATTCAATGAGAAATGCATCAGAACTACAAAAGGCAAGGTTTCTCTTACCATACTTAAAATCTCTGCCTATGTGGGAGTTCTTTAAACTTTTCTAATTTTATGTCTGAAAATTTTTATAATGAAGATTTTAAAAATTAATACTAAAATAACTCATCCAACAAATACTGAGTACCTACTTAATACGCCAGATACTGGGGGAACGGTGTGGAACAGCCATAGTCTTTCTTGGTCCTCGTGGCTGATAATAATGAACTTGACCTTGTTAAGTCCTTGTCCATTTTTTCCCCATTCACTTGTCACTCCACCAAATCATCACCACTGATCTAGATCACCTAGACCTTTTCCAAAAGGTCAATTCTACATTTCTACTCCAATTCCCTTTATTATTTAAAACTCAGCATACCAATTATTACTTTTTTCCAAACTCTCCTCTCTTCTCTGTGAAGCCTCCTTGTGATCAGGGAGTCAGCTCTGTCAATTCATCACTCATTGATGTGATCTTTATAAACTGTCCCACTTCTCTACAATACCTCTCAAAAAAACTCCCCAACAATACTTACCCATCTCTCAATTTTACCCATGGTCACATTCTAAACTTGCCTTCCTTCTGCATTTTCCTCCTTTCTGGATGCTATCACAAAGCTTCCATGCCTTTGTCTTTGAGTACAGGGTTTCCTTTTAGGGTGACCCCTCAAATCACTTTTATTCCAGATTCACGTCTTCTGTAGGCATTTTCTGTCCTCTTACTGTACCTGTCGTGCCCTCTCTGCCCTGTCTCTGCTCCCACCCCACCATAACTTACAACCCCCTTATTGAGCCACCTACCACAGGCCAAACAATGTACTAGGTGTTTTACATGTTAGCCCAAGTAATTGTCACCAATACAACTTGGTAAATAAGCATTATTATTCTTATTTTAGAGACTTGAAAAAAAAAAAAAACCCTAGGCTTAGAAAAGTTGACTTGCTGAACATCTTCCAGCAGGTTAAGTGACTCAAGCCTGTCTAACTCTGAAGCCCAGTGTTCTTAACCTCATATAACTGAATCATGAAAAAGAGTGGAGTCATAGGGATAGTGAAGTATTTGGGAAGAGAAAAGATTTAAGAAACTGGTAAAAGAAAGTGTGAAAAGCATTACCCAATCTTACCGAGGATAAAATTAGAAAGACAAATGCTTACGGCCCCTTTTTAAATCTTTTGAAATAAAAATAAAACGTTACAAAGGAAAATGGAATGCAGTACCAATTATCTAATGCAAAAATATCACTTGCTTACTAAAAGATCCTGGGCAAGTTGCTCAATACTACAGAACTTTGGCTCACAATTACCTACAAAAAAGGAAAGGGGAAATGTCTCAAGGGAATGTTAGAAAGTTGATTGATATACATATTCTAAAACTCTTTGCCCTTTTTTTAGTAAAAGATTTATAATTACAATATCAAATAAATTTTAGCCCTAACATTGAAGATTGGTTGTGAAAAAGTCTATTCCCAGAAATGGAGAATTGATTTCTTCATACTCAAATTTGCTCTGCTGGGAGCAAAGTCAATTCCAACTGCAGTTGTGCACGTCAATGCTATCCCCTGCTGAGAGGGCTTAGAAACTGGTCACTGAGTCCATGTTCTACATCCCAATAATAAGTAAGTCTTAACTAGTCTGTCACCTTACCTTTAAACGAGGGCCCATGTTCTGAGAACCAAGGGGAGCACACCTATCCACCAAAGCAGGTAACTTTTGGCCACTTTCACCTTGTCTTCCAACTTCCACGTGAAAGAAAACAGCTGCAAGGTCAAGAGAAAGTGTCTGTCCATCAGACCTTCAGCGAGGGTGTGTCACAGAAGCAGAGGGTCAATGTTTCTGGAATGAACTGCATGAATTCCACGGTGGAGAAATATAATCCCAAAATATAACATCCCTGGACTTCTCTCTAGTGCAGGGTGCAATTGGCTGCCAAAGGGTGCATCTGTTCTGCTGTCTCGGGATCCTACGCTACAAAGAAAAAAAGAGTCAGTGGAATAGATTTTTATCTCTCAAAGAGAACCCCCAGAAAACAACAAAGAGGAGGTATAGAATAGACAATGGAAACCCTGTGGCACTAAAAATAACCAAGGGCAGGTAATCTCTGACCAAGTTTTCCCAATTAAAAGTCCGCAAGAAAAGCCAAGGGGCGATCTCACGGGCTTAGCTGCGTCACTCCCCAGAAGAGAGCTCCAGCACTTCAGTGGATTCCAACCCTTCAGCAGATGCAGAGTAGAGCACAGATTTAGAGTGAGCCTCGTCACAACCACACACCCAGTTTCACTTTAATGGGGCTGGGAACAAGGTGAAGAGAAATGAAAGGAGAGCACAGGCAGGGCTTGGCTGCAGAGGGCCTTGTATGCCCTGATAAGGAATCAGGTAATACTCAGCTGGAAAGAGGAAACCACCAAAGAGCTTTAAAACCCAATCAGTCAGCCTATGCAGTCTGCTCCCTTTGTACCCATGTATGCATTTCCAAGACACGGTTAAACAATACTGACTTTATCTTTAAAACAGTAAAATTTGCTACTGTGAGTAAGGGGAAAATTTTTGTGAACATTCAAGATAAAGTCACTGAGTAACAAAGTTCAGTAAAGTCAGTCTGTAACTCAAAGATATTCATGAACTAAATGTAGCAGAAAGGGGTTTCTGGCAAGAATAGCCGCCATAGAACACATGAGAAGAAACTACTGATCAGTAAATGAAAAGAGACAGTCCCTTTCCACGTGGCAGGAACTGTTCTCAGTGCTTCATGTGTATTAACTCACAACCCTAAGACACAGATACAATTATCCCTATTCTACAGATGAGGAAACTGAGGCATTTTCTCAAGGTACTTTCTCAAGATTACACACAGTACCTAGTAGAGTTGAGTCAAACCCAGACAACCTGGACTCAGACTCCATGCTTCTGATGACCACTCTACTGCTTCTCTATCATGGGAGACCAAAAAAGAAAACACAAAATGCTAACAAGACCAGAAGAACAGAATGGGTGAAAGCCACCAGATCAAACAAGTTGTCAAACTTTTATAATTAAAAATAAATAAGTATGTGTAATTATTTTAAAATATGGTGATAGACTTGCCAAGTACATCAGCCAAAACCTGGGTCAACTAGCAATTGGAACCAGTTTAAAGGAGCCAGAAACAAGAGAAGAACTGCATAAACTATAAGAGATCCATTAGAATGCTATATAAGCATTAAAAAAATTACACTTTAAAGGAATATCACAGTGAATCACTCACAAATAAAATGTTAAATGAAAAAGCAAGCACAAACTTATTTACATATCATGAGCCCAATTTTTAAAATATTATATTACATACAGAAGACTGGAAGGAGCAACATAAAAATGTGGTCATCTCTAGGTGTTTTGAATTATAGACGTTTTTATTTTCTACCTGTACCTTTTAGTATTTTCCAAATTCTTTTTTCTGGCTGTGCCACACGGCATACAGGATGGATCAAACCTGTGCCCCCTGCAGTGGAAGCACAGAGTCTTTTTTTTTTATTAATCTATTTATTTATTTATTTTTGGCTGTGTTGGGTCTTTGTTGCTGTGCACATGGGCTTTCTCTAGTTGCAGAGAGCGGGGGCTACTCTTCGTTGCGGTGCACAGGCTTCTCATTGCGGTGGCTTTGCGGAGCACAAGCTCTAGGCGCGCAGGCTCAGTAGCTGTGGCGGATGGGCTTAGTTGCTCCACAGCACGTGGGATCTTCCTGGACCAGGGCTCGAACCTGTGTCTCCTGCATTGGCAGGCGGATTCTTAACCACTGTGCCACCAGGGAAGCCTGAAGCACAGAGTCTTAACCACTGGACGGCCAGGGAAGTCCCCCGAATTCTTAATGATGCGGGAACACATAAAAAGTTTCTAAATACTCTTTTTTTTCTCCCTAAAAAGGCAAGTTACCCTTTTTTTCAAATAAGGAAACAATATTTTTGTTTGTTTGTTTATTTATTTACTTAGGCTGCGCTGGGTCTTCGTTGCTGCGCGCGGGCTTTCTCTAGTTGAGGCGAGCAGGGGCTACTCTTCGTTGCGGTGCGCAGGCTTCTCATTGTGGAGGCTTCTCTTGCTGCAGAGCACAGGCCCAGGCGCGAGGGCTTCAGTAGTTGTGTCACACGGGCTCAGTAGTTGTGCCTCTCGGCTCTAGAGTGCAGGCTCAGTAGTTGTGGCGCACGGGCTTAGTTGCTCTGTGGCATGTGGGATCTTCCAGACCAGGGATTGAACCCATGTCCCTGCATTGGCAGGCGGATTCTTAACCACTGCGCCACCAGGGAAGTCCTCAGAGTCCATACTTTTACAAGCTCCCCAGGTGATTCCTATGCATGTTAAAGTTCAGGAAACATGGTCTAGACTCTAGAGCAGTCAGCTGAGAAGGGACCCAATATTCTGCATCTCTAACAGGTTCATAGGTAATGTTGATGCTGCTGGTCTGCAGACCATGCTTTCAGGAGCAAGGGTCTATTGCAGGAGGAGTTGGCAAACTACAGCCTGCAGGCCAAATCCAGACAGCTACTGGTTTTTGTTTAAAAAAAAAAAAGTTTTGTAAAAGAAGAATAAACACAGCCAAGTTTATTCGTTTACATTTTGCCTTTGACTGCCTTTGAACTACAACACAGAGTTGAGCAGTTGCAGCAGAGATGTATGGCCTACAAAGCTTTCCTATCTGACCGTCTACAAAAAAACGTTTACCAATCTCTGGTATAGATGACTTAGTCTTAAAAGTACATAAATGTGTTGTATAAATGAACTCATTTTTATATATCAAAAAAGCATAAAAATCACTTTCTTCCAGTTCTACTACCCCTTCTTAGGAAAAGGGCTATAAAACTGGCAACATTATGCAAATGTTTCTCCTGGCTAATTTCAACTGTTATTTAAAAGTTTTATGCCTTCCATACTCCAAATAGGAATTTCATACAATCATTTCCCAAGTACGTGTTTCATATAATCATGCTTGGATTTCATCAAGGCTATAATTTCCTGAAACCAACCAGTACCTCAGGGACCAAATACTGTATCTGGGTTTCTAAAATTACTACAATACATACTGAGTTTCTACTTTTACAGTGCTATTCTAAAAAACTGTGACCTACTGTATAGCACAGGGAACTCTACTCAGTACTCTGTAATGACCTCTATGGGAAAAGAATCTAAAAAAGAGTGGATATATGTATATGTATAACTGATTCACTTTGCTGTACAGTAGAAACTAACAACATTGTAAATCAACTATACTCCAATAAAAAATTAATTAAAAAAAGAAAACTATGTGAAAGTCCACTTCAGAATTCTGGTGCATAAAGAGATAGTGGCAGCACATAGGAGTTCCAAATATCAACCACTGAGTCCCACAAAGCAAGACAGGACAAAAGAAAGACGTTCGCTTTGTTAAGATGTAGTCTCCAGCGTTCTCTACACAGAGAAGCACCAGCCGCAAGTCCATGGAAGTCAAACTAAAAAAAACAAATCATTCAATTAAAAAAAGGCCCACAAGTTAGAGTGGTCCAACTAAGGAGGTTCCAAGAAACAAAGTGTACCAACAGACACTTTAGATTATTAGTTTATATTTTCCTTTGCTTAATTTCACCCTTGGTTTATTCTCCCCACCCCAAAATCCCACCATAAAAGACTGCCTTCCCCCATCAAGTTTATACTCTTGAGATATTTATACAGTTGTGTATTCCTGCTACCTTGGTTCAGCCAAGTTATGCAATTTTCATTTCTATCCGTTCCTCATCCGTCAGCCCCTCCAGTCTCTTAATCATTCCTGTGGGTCTTCTGTGAACTCTCTCCAGCTGGTCCCCAGCGATCTGGTAATGAGGTGCCTCCAACTGACTGCAGCCTTCCAGGAACAGCCTCGTTAGTCAGAACAAGATGAGCTCACCCTCCTTGGTTCCGTGACATAATACTCCTGACTAGACTATCCCCCAAAACAGAAAGCTAGAATGCTGCCGTATTAGACTACAACCCCATTCCATGCTCCCCAGATGTGGGCATTGGGGCATGCCAGAATGTGCTAGAAGACAGAGGATAAATGGACACATTCCCACTGCATCTAGTTATTAGAGGATGAGGTAGTGGGGAGAAAAAATATTCTCATGTTAAAACAAACTCATAGATAATAAAATAGAATGCAAAATATGCAAGAATTCCTAAAGATAAAACATGGGTAGGTTCAAAACGTTCATATATATTTTGTAGTTGAGGCAGAAAGGCTCCTTGGGGCTCTGTTCCCAGCCCCCAAAGGGTTACATGCCCGCTATCCTCTACCATTAGAGGTACCTGAGCCGAAAATTTGGAAAAACACTGCAACCCCCCCTCAACTGTTGATATACTACCCCGTTACCACCCATTTCATATACTCACATTTTATTTTTTCTGCTATGTTCCTCCATCCCTAGATATCTATATTTTCCCTTAGCTTAAAATTATTTGCTGGGCTTCCCTGGTGGCGCAGTGGTTGAGAGTCTGCCTGCCGGTGCAGGGGGCATGGGTTCAAGCCCTGGTCTGGGAAGATCCCACATGCCGCGGAGCAACCGGGCCCGTGAGCCACAACTACTGAGCCTGCGTGTCTGGAGCCTGTGCTCCGCAACAAGAGAGGCCGCGATAGTGAGAGGCCCACGCACCGCGATGAAGAGTGGCCCCCGCTCGCCGCAACTGGAGAAAGCCCTCGCACAGAAACGAAGACCCAACACAGCCAATCAATCAGTCAATAGAAATGCTGTAGAATTATTAAAAAAAAAAAAAAACCCTCAGGGGTTAGTTCTGTGAAACACTGCATATAATTATAAAAAAAAAATCATTTGCTAAAACTTTGTGTTTTAGCAAATTCACTATAATTCACCACCAACATCTTTAGGTTCTTCTGTATCATTCATTCTTCATTCATTTCATACTTGTTGAGCATCTGTGGCATGCCAGACTGTGTGCTAAAAGCTAAGGTCACAAGAATAAATAAGACGGGGTCTTTTCTTAACCTCCACGAACCCTGTCCAATGTGGGAGCTGGACAATACAACGTAGCAAGTACCACAAAAGAGGAAAAAACAATATGTGGAGGGCAAAGGAAGGAGAGAAGTAACTTTGCCTGAGTGGGGAAGTGTTCACATGAGTGGCAAAGGGGCTATTACTTAAGAATGAGTAAGCATGTGCCAGGCAGAAAGAAAAAAAAAAGTACCACTATCCTAGGTAGAAGCAGCAGCATAAGTAAAAGTACTGAGTCGAGAGAGAGTGATAAAAAGTTAAGCATTACAAAAGCAAAGTGTTTAGAAAACCACCTGGGCCATACAGGGTGACTGATTCTAAGTACAGTACAGTGCAGTGGTCAAGAGCATGAATCTCACAATGAAGCAATCCTGGACAAGCTACTTAGCTTATCTACTTAGCTTATCTTCAGTTGCCTCAGATATAAAATGGAGATGCACCCAGAAAAGAAAGGAATTCAGCTGCGCTTGGGAAGCAAGACTTGGAATATAAGGGAAGGGAGGACCAGCTGAGACTGGCAACTAGACCCGAGAGCCCTGGGGGATACGGCTTTATGTGCAAACCAAGCTGTGGGGGTGCCAGGTTATGATGGTGATTTATGCCCAAGCAGCCCAACCCAAATAAATGAGGAAGATGGCACAGAGTGTACCTGAGGGAACTTGGTTCAGCCAAGTTATACAGTTTTCATTTATATTCATTCCTCATCAGGAAAGATGAGAGATCCAGAGAAATCTCATTTGGAAACAACCACAGCAACAATCCAAAATAATAAGCTTTCTGGATTTCTTTTTCAAGTATAATGATAAAAAGAAGAATCCACCTGCACTGAGAACTTACTATATGCCAGCACTGTTTGAAGTGTTTCATATATTATCTCATTTAACTCTCACAGCAACCATATAAGGTAACCATATTATTATGCATATTTTAGAGATTAGGAAACAGAGGTACAGAGAGCTCAAATAACTTGTCTGTAGTCACTAAGCTGACAACTGAAGGAACCAGGCAGTGTGATTCCAGAGCCTATCCTCTTACCCAGGAATACTGATGCATCAAGAAGAACCTCCAAAAAGGGGCGGGAGGGAAAGACATTCTTGGGATAGGAAGAATGAGAGCTCAGAAATATTTAATTTGTAATTTTAAAGGAATATGACTTCATTTTATTAGACTCTAAGCAACAATGACAACAAAACCACAAGAGATGTTTTTTTTTGCGGTACGCGGGCCTCTCACTGTTGTGGCCTCTCCTCTTGCGGGGCACAGGCTCCGGACGCGCAGGCTCAGCGGCCATGGCTCACGGGCCCAGCCTCTCCGCGGCATGTGGGATCTTCCCGGACCGGGGCACGAACCCGTGTCCCCTGCATCGGCAGGCAGACTCTCAACCACTGCGGTACCAGGGAAGCCCCAAGAGATGTTTTTTAACTAAGGGAGTAAGAGGATCACACATTTAAAAAGAAGTAACTCTGGGGGCAATGTGAAAGAGACTCTGAAGAGAAAGACAGATCAATGGCTGAGAGACAAGAGGATACTGGTCCAAGGGAGCTACTAGGCACTGGCTGTGATGTAGAGAGGGAAGACTAGCATATGCTTTATTTCTGTTAGAAGCAACAGATTGGTGATCTGCAAGGCTGAAAAGATCAAAGAGAGCAAGAAGCCAAGGACAAATCAGGATTTTCTATGCTTGGGAGCCTGGATGAATAATGGTAGAGAATTAAGGAGGCAGAGCAAATATGTAAGGAAAGTAATGAGTGCAGAACTGAACATGTTAAGTTTAAAGTGTCTATAGGATATCCAGTTGAGTATATCCACAAGATGAGTGGAAATCAGCATCTGAAGCTATAGATACCAGGATCCTGAGGGCAGTTAAAAGACATGGAGAATGGGAAAAGACTGCCAGAGAAAGGAGGCAGACCAAGAAAAAGACTAATCATAGAAGCCTGAGGGGATCAACGTTAAATATACCCTGCCCTTGCCCCCCAAAAAGAGCTAGCAAATCAAAATGAAAAGAAACTCAGAGGAGAAAAATTGTATTGGGTTGTCCAAAAGGTTCATTTGTTTTTTTCCATAAGATGGCTTTAGTAAGCACTTAGCTGTCTTTAACTTCATTTGAAACAATTTTGTTAGATTGTATGTGACAGCTGTCATATCAGTGTGCATTTAAAAAAAGACTTATCAAAATTGGTGATTTTTTGTGTAGCCATTTTAACATTGAAGACAGAAGAAAAAAAGGAACATTTTCGGCATATTACGCTTTATTATTTCAAGAAAGATAAAAATGCAACTGAAATGCACAAAAAGATTTGTGCAGTGTATGGAGAAGGTGCTGTGACTAATCAAATGTGTCAAAAGTAGTTTGCAAAGTTTCGTGCTGGAGATTTATTGCTGGACAATGCTCCACTGTTGGGTAGACCAACTTAAGTTGATAGCAATCAAATTGAAACAATAATTGAGAACAATCAACGTTATATCACGCGGGAGATAACCGACATACTCAAAATATCCAAATCAAGAATTGAAAATCATTTGCACCAGTTTGGTTATGTGAATCACTTTGATGTTTGGGTTCCACGTAAGTTAAGAGAAAAAAAGCTTCTTGATCATATTTCTGCATGCAATTCTCTACTGAAACGTAATGAAAACATTCCGGTTTTAAAACGAATTGTGATAGGCGATGAAAAGTGGATACTGTACAACAAAGTGGAATGGAAGAGATGGTGGGGCAAGTGAAATGAACCACCACCAACCATACGAAAGGCCAGTTCATCCAAAGAAAGTGACATTGTGTACATGGTGGGACTAGAAGGGAGTCCTCTATTATAAGCTCCTTCCGGAAAACCAAATGATTAATTCCAACAAGTACTGCTCACAACTAGACCAACTGAAAGTAGCACTCGACAAAAAGCATACAGAATTAGTCAACAGAAAATGCATAATCTTCCATCAGGATAACGCAAGACCGCATGTCTCTTTGATGACCAGGCAGAAACTGTTAGAGCTTGGCTGGGAAGTTCTGATTCATCCGCTGTATTCACCAGACATTGCACCTTCCAATTTCCATTTATTTCGGTCTTTACAAAATTCTCTTAATGGAAAAAATTTCAATTCCCTGAAAGACTGTAAAAGGCACCTGGAACAGTTCTTTGCTCAAAAAAGATAAAAAGTTTTGGGAAGATGGAATTATGAAATGGCCTGAAAAATGGCAGAAGGTAGTGGAACAAAAGGGTGAAAATGTTGTTCAATAAAGTTCGTGGTGAAAATGAAAACTGTGTCTTTTATTTCTACTTAAAAAACTGAAGGTACTTTTTGGTCCACCCAATAAAAGTAATTTATTGGAGGCAAAAGGAAGTGACTATTTCTAGAAATTGATGGTCAACTGTATTAGACCGAGTAAAGATTTAGGCCAGAGGGGGAATTCAAAATCAGCCCTCAAGTTTTTTTTCCTTAGTTATTTAGAACTCTCATTCTCTGATCTAGCAACTTCTTCAAATAAAATTTGTATTTTATTTCCATCTGTTTTCATTAATAATATTAACCTCAACTTGACCCAACACTGATAACTAGTAAGCTCTTTGCAACTCAGTTCAGTGATATTATTATTTCAAAATTATTTTAATGCCTATAACAAATTCAGATCCAAACTAATTTAAATCCATTCTCTAATCCTATATAAATGACTGGTTAAAAAAAATCTCTTGTCAAATCTCTTGTCAAAATCAGTTTCACTGAAGTATAATTTATATCTAGTAAGTCACCAATTTAGAGCATACAATTAAGAGTTTTGACAACTGTATAAGGTTATGATATAAAATACAATCATGATACAGAACACTTCAGCATCCCCAAAAGTTCCCTCATGATCCTTTGCAGTCAGCCCCCTCCTCCACCCTCCTGCACAATCACTGATGTACTTTCTTTTGCTATAATTTTGCCTTTTACAGAATGCCACAGAAATGACATCACATAGAAAATGTAGTCTTTTGTGTGTGACATAACACTTTTGAGCTCCATACATGCCATTACTTGTATCAGTTGTACATTCCCCTTTACTGCTGGTAGTAGTCGTCCATTATGTGGACGTACAACAATTTGTTTATCCATTCACCAGTACAGGACATTCTATCCAGGCTGGGGCTATTATGGGTATACATTCAAGTACAAGTGTAATGTGGACACACGTTTTCATTTCTCTTGGGTAAACAGCTAAGAGTGCGATTGCCAGGTCGTGTGGTTAGTATATATTTAATCTACAAGAAACCGCCAAACTGTTTTCCAAAGCGGCTGTACCACCTTGCACTTCCACCAGCAATGTATGGGAGGTCCCGTTACTATACCCACTTATGCTTGGTATTATCAATCTTTTAAATTTTACCCATTCTAATAGGTGTGAAGTGGTATCTCACTGTGGTTTTAATTTCCCTAAGGACTAACAATATTGAATATCTTTTCATGGGCCTGTTGGCTATTTATAAAGCTTCTTTGGTATCCAAATCTTCTGCCATTTTAAAAAACTGAGCTGTCTTCTTACTACTGAGTTGTAAGAGTTCTTTATAAATTCTGAATACAAGTCCTTTATTAGATATACATTCGGCAAATGTTTTCTATGGCTTGCTTTTTCATTCTCTTAACAGTGTTGTTTAAAGAGTAACAGTTCCTAATTTTCCTAACTTGATGAAATCCAACTTATTAATCTTTTTCTTCCTTTTATAGTTTGTGCTTTTTCATGTCTTATTTCTTTAAAAAAATCTTTGCCTAACTCAACGTCACAAAGATTTTCTTCTATAAGTTTTACCTAAAAGTTTTGCATAAGAAAATCTCTTCTCAAAGTTTTCTTTAAATTTTTATTTATTTATTTGTTTGTTTGTTTATTTATGGCTGCATTGGGTCTTTGTTGCTGCACGCAGGTTTTCTCTAGCTGGGGCAAGCGGGGGCTACTCTTTGTTGCGGAGCACAGGCTCTAGGCGCGCGGGCTTCAGTAGTTGCGGCACGCGGGCTCTAGAGCGCAGGCTCAGTAGTTGTGGCACACAGGCTTAGGTGCTCCGCGACATGTGGGATCTTCCCAGACCAGGGCTCGAGCCCGTGTTCCCTGGATTGGCAGGCGGATTCTTAACCACTGTGCCACCAGGGAAATCCACTGTCAAAGTTTTTAGCAAGATTTTTTAAGAAATACCTGCATTCCATTTATCTCATCATTAGTCACACAGTTTTATTATCCCTTTGTTTCTTTCAAAATCAACTTCCCACATTAAGAACCACTATTTAAGTTATAGTCTGTTTCAGAATTGGAAAGATTTTTATCTTTTAACCGATGTTCCACTTCTTCAATCTAATAAAGGGCATTTCTAAATGTAGGCAAGATCTTAGTCCCTCAGTTCTCCTCAAATGACATAAAATTTCTGGACCCCTGATGCTTGTTTTTAAAAGTAATTCTACATTTCTTAATTCAATGTGGATTCCATTACATCAGTCTCTTTCAAATAATCCAGAGTTCTTCAGACTCAAAATTAAATGAATAGTATATATAAAACTATTCTATGCCCCCTGGAATAGAGAATAGTTCAAAGAAAGTAGGAGAAAGGTATATAAAGCTAATGTTAGTAAAACAGGGAGAAATGAAACAAGAAATTATCATTGCTCATTTTGTAACTTCATGGGATGTCTGGAGAAAAACAAAGTAGAAGACTGGCTCATCTCTGTCCCTATCACAGTCTTTACTCTAAATCAAGAAAATAGCAGCATTATTTACAACTCCCTCCTACCCTGATGTTTTTTCTGTTTACCAAACTGACTCTACTGTGCCCAATCCACAGATTTAGAACAGGCCCCTGTGTTCCCACACCATGGCAGCTTTTATGCTTAGGTGACCCTGGGCCACCGAATCTTGGCTGTAATGGGAAAAATTTTAAACTAATTCTCTGAATCTGACAAGCCGTCTCCCTCAATAAGTCTAGGAAGTTTTTATTTCATTAACTGTGCATGAAGTGGCAGGCAAACAGCCAGATCTACAGCCCAGTGGGGTGAAACTGGAATTGTCACACATATACTCAAAAGCTAACACAATTTCTAACTCTACTACCATCTATTACTTTCAGTTCTACTCTTATTTTTTAAGGAAAATAAATTATTTATATAATCAGAAGAAAGAGAAACCTTAAATGAATACTTTATAGTTCCTTGTTTAAGATTCTGGGAAGAAAAACTCAACTAGTCACAGAAATGACAACTTAAGATGGCTCAAACTGAAGGAGAAACTCAACACTTATGGTATGCAAAACAAAACTTCTGTTGACCTAATAATCAATGTTACCAAACAAGGGTTTATTAATTTCTTCAAATGTGCATTAAGAACCTATTACATGGGGCCTCCCTGGTGGCACAGTGGTTAAGAATCCCCCTGCCAATGCAGGGGATACGGGTTCGAGCCCTGGTGCGGGAAGATCCCACATGCCACGGAGCAACTAAGCCCATGAGCTACAACTACTGACTGAGCCTGCAATCTAGAGCCCGTGAGCCACAACCACTGAAGCCCATGCGCCTAGAGCCCATGCTCTGCAACAAGAGAAACCACAGCAATGAGAAGCCCATGCACCGCAACGAAGAGCAGCCCCCACTCACCGCGACTAGAGAAAGCCCGCACACAGCAACGAAGACCCAACACAGCCAAAAATAAATAAAATTTTTAAAAAAGAACCTATTACATGCCAAGCAATATGTTGGATGCTTAGGATTCCAAAATAAGATAGTCCCTGACCCCTTAGAAACAAACTAGTAAAGAAGACAGACAAGTAAATAATTGGTGATAGTTCCATATAGTAAAATCTATGAGGTGGGGCTTCCCTGGTGGTGCAGTGGTTGAGAGTCTGCCTGACAATGCAAGGGACACGGGTTCGAGCCCTGGTCTGGGAGGATCCCACATGCCGCGGAGCAACTGGGCCCGTGAGCCACAACTACTGAGCCTGTGCGTCTGGAGCCTGTGCTCCGCAACAAGAGAGGCCGCGATAGTGAGAGGCCCGTGCACCGCGATGAAGAGTGGCCCCCTCTTGCCACAACTAGAGAAAGCCCTCGCACAGAAATGAAGACCCAACACAGCCATAAATAAAGCAAACTGTCAACAAGTAAAAATAAATAAACACTATTTTTAAAAAATCTATGAGGTGAACACACAGTGTTGGTGGAGGCTGGGAAGGGACCCTCAATCAGGATCAGCTCTTAAGCTTCTCAGGAAACTTCACACCACTCTCCTGGGAGCAAAGCCAACTCTCCCACTGAATTAACAGTGCTCTGGGAATCAAAGGATACAAAACACTACCTATGTGGTATTGTTTATTCTCATGGTCAATGACTTTCTCTCCTCAGCACTGGTCAGAGGGGATTATTGGACCACATACATGGCACAGAAAAAGCTCACTGGAAACCCTAATTTATCAAAATTACACATGATCTAAATGCAGTGTGGTATCCTGGAACAGAAAAAGGGTATTAGTGGAAAATTTTATGAAATCTAAATAAAGTCTGTAGTCCAATGTCATACCAATGTTAATTTCTTAGATGTGACAAAATGTACCGTGATTATGTAAGACATTAACATCAGGGAGAGATCTGAGTGAAAGGTATACAGGAACTTGCTGCACTATTTTGCATCTTTTCTATGAACTTAAAATTTTTCCAACGTAAAATCTGGTTTTAAAAAAAGTACATATGGTTCCACACTTTACATTCTCACTCCCCCTTAGGATTCTGATCATGCCTCCCTAGTCACTGCCCCAGTTTAGGTAATGCTTGGTTAAAACGTTGTTTCAAAACATTTTCGATCCTTTTCTATGGATATAAACCATTTATGCAGCCCAGTTGGGTTTCCTTCTTCACCAAGATATGAAAAACTAGATCACACTTGGGAGGTTTTAACTGTTTTCCTAACAGTTTCACCACATACACCAAGGGCTATCCTTGGAGTTAAACTTCCCTAAGTGGACAAGACAGGGGTTTAAAATAACCTGTGCTGGATCTATGGATAAAAACAAAGGGACACAACAGAAATGTATTTCGTATATTCTTAGAATATCTTTACCTGATCTCTGATCAAAAAGAATAATGAATAGAAAATACAATGAAAGCATAGGAAGGACTTTTCCAGAAGCCTACAGCAAACTTAATCTCTCACGTCATTGACCAAGATTGAATTACATTTTCTTTCCTAAATTAGAGACTGGTAAAGACGGATGGAATTATTCTTAGCCAACCAGCCCCATCCTTTGGCGTGAAGAGGTGGTTGGCTTTCCCTGAAGCATGTGGCTGCAAGGGAGGAAAGAGAATACATGGAAAAAAGTCTGTTAGGAGGAAGGAGGAAATGGATGCTAGGGGTAGGGAGGTGTGGAGATCAACCAAAAGAATCCTCTGCACTTTTATATCCACAGTATGCCAGCATTTAAGGAACTTTAAAATGTAAAAGCAACTTTTACTATGTAATTACTTTTACTAGCACTTGTGTTTTCTCTTGCTTTGTCAAAGTTCTTGGGGTGGACATGGGAGCTTATACAAGTGTCAAAAAAAGACAGAGAATTAAGTATGGCTAGTAGGTTTCTATGAGTAGTGGGCTTAGTGTCTGTTGGGTGGGTTATGTGGGGTACCAAATTCATGTTCCTTGTACGGTTCTAGTGGAATCAGATGGCCTTGCAGACATACAGAAGCATAAAGACAGGTCATCTACTTAAGCCAATCCCAATTTTTCAAAGCAGAAATGTATTTTAAATGCTTTTTAAAGTGTTTTATTTCACTTTGTCTTTAAGGCTAGTCCAAAAGGAACTAGCATTTGTTAAAGGATAAAAATAGATTGATATGGGCTTCCCTGGTGGTGCAGTGGTTGAGAGTCTGCCTGCCAATGCAGGGTACACGGGTTCGTGCCCCGGTCCGGGAAGATCCCACATGCCGTGGAGCAGCTGGGCCCGTGAGCCATGGCCGCTGAGCCTGCGCATCCGGAGCCTGTACTCCGCAATGGGAGAGGCCGCAACAGTGAGAGGGCCGCGTACCGCCCCCCCCCCAAAAAAAAGAGGGATATACCTTGGGAAGAGAAAGTAGAAACTACACAGGGATATTGTATAAGATCTTAGAGTACCTAAGCAGGAAGGGATCTCAAAATCATTACTAAACCATTCAATCTTTTAATAAAATTTATTGTGGGACTTCCCTGGTGGTCCAGTGGCTAAGACTCCATGCTCCCAATGTGGGGACCCGGGTTAGATCCCTGGTCAGGGAACTAGATCCCACATGCCGCAACTGAGTTCGCATGCCACAATCAAAAGATCCTGTGTGCCGCAACTAAAGACCCAGCACAGCCAAATAAATAAATAAATAAGCAAACAAATAATTTTAAAAAATTTATTGTGTTAGTATTTTTAAAAATACAATGAACAGGACTTCACTGGTGGCACAGTGGTTAAGAATTCGCCTGCCAATGCAGAGGACACAGGTTCAAGCCCTGGTGCAGGAAGATCCCACATGCCGCGGAGCAACTAAGCCCATGTGCCACAACTACTGAGCCTGTGCTTTACAGCCTGTGAGCCACAACTACTGAGTCCACGTGCCACAACTACTGAAGCCCGCGTGCCTACAGCCCGTGCTCCGCAACAAGAGAAGCCACCGCAATGAGAAGCCCGCACACCGCAATGAAGAGCAGGCCCCACTCGCGGCAACTAGAGAAAGTCCATGCGCAGCAACGAAGACCCAACGCAGCCAAAAATAAATTAATTTTTAAAAATACAATGAACAGATGTTAATAATTCGCATCTCAACACCAACAGGCAAACTGCACTGAAATGAATGCTTCAGGTAAAAGCTCTGAGAAACATGATAACCAATTCCTCAACTATTCAAAGTAACAAAAATTCATATTAAAATCATATGGTGCTGTTTCCAATTCAGGCTAAATGAAAAGACATATAGCTACCATAACTGTTTGGTTTCTAATATCTAAACGATATCACCTCTTTCTATTAAACCATAATTTGTAGTACAGGCTTCAAGAGTCCCTTCAGGAAAATGTCATGGTGACATAACACCATATCAAGTCTCAGGCATGCTCACACATACCCACACACTGCAATAAGGTTAAACAACCTCAAAACTTTGGAAACTGCTATACAAAAGAATATCAGTGAAGGCTAAGCATTCATAAACCCTTCAAAAGGCAAAGAAACCAAAGAAAGATAACTAAAATCTACACTTAAGCTATTTAATGACTAAAGTCATTTAAAAGGTAAACTGATCCATTAAGGTCATAAAATTTGATCTGTTATATGGTATGTTACAGTGTTAAATAAATATTACACAACACTACTCTGACCTGAACCACTACCAGAAAGATGAACAAGTAGAATAATTCCTCTAAAATATTTCAATTTGCATATCTGTTCAACCACCTACCATAATTTATCTGTAGACAAGTCTTTCTCCAATACAGGCCTGAACTTTTTAAGAGTAACCAGCACATTGCCTGGAGCAGAATGGGCCCCCAATAAATGCCTTCTGAATGAATGAACATGCAACGGTAATGTACTTCTGAGGTATCCTTACGAACCAATTCAATATCGATACCTTAGGAGTAGGGAATGCTATACACATATGCTACCATATTTAGAGGCAGTCAAGCTAACTGAAAAATAACTAACAGCAACTAACGTTTGTTGGGAGAAAAACTCGTATCACATGAGACATAAAAATAAGTGTAAAAACTGTAACTTGAAAAGGAAGAAAATATCTGTGAATTTTTTTTTCTCTTAATGGCCACAAAAGTGAATCTACCTCTAACTTTCTAACATTGAAATACAAGATGTTGGAATCTTTCATCATCCAAAATTTTATATAGAAATTTGTTAACAACTTAACATTAGTAAGTTAGACCAATTAGTGAATGGAATGAAGTCCAAGCCCAATTATGTGTTCAAACTGTGGGTCGACTGCCTTGAACAATTCTTTCTCTTCAAGACTGCAGAAAAGTACAAAACAACCTCTTGACTGCTGAGAAGGACTAAAATTATTTCTTTTTCTCACAAGTATGTAATCAAAAGCAATTACTTTCTGCTCCCACCCAACACAAAACACCATCTCCCCCTCCCATCACCATCAAAATATGCTATAGAATATCAGAGTACTTTAATCTTAGACCATAAGAATCTCAGATTGCAACAAGATTACAATGCAACAAAACATATTTTTCTAAGTATGGTCTCATCCCCCATGGTGTTCCTACATTAATTTAGCTCCCTATCAAGTTTTAACAATCAAGGAAATCAGAAAAGTCTCAGAATAGATATTACAAACTGCTTTTTTTTTAATGTATTATTGTTTGTGGATTCCAAAATTCAGGGTACACATTACCAAGGGAGTGTTTTTCTGTCAATGCCTGAATTTAAATGCAAATGACTATTTAATTATATGCAATTTTTCCTCTGAACCTATATATAACACTAATCAGTCTCCAAATGTTTAAAATAAACACACCAATCATGTTTACTTAAGAAGCTAATTGCCTAATCACCAAGAGGTTCTAATGCATTGAAAAAGTGGTGGCTATCATATCACCATGACAGCTTGGCAGAAAGGCTGTTCCCGAAAGATTAGGAACTTCTAGTAACCACAAATGGGGTAAAGCAAGAGGCACATACAGTATCTGTAGATGCTCCCATAATAAAATTATTTCCATATCAAAAATTCAGAGCCTACAGAGTCAGATATGTGCCCCACAAAGCTATCTAAATGCACGCGTGCCTAAAAGGGGAAGCAGAAGTAGGAAGAAAACTGTCTACTCAAATCAACACAAGAAATCACCCTGCAATTGAGCTTTTCAAGAACTGAAAACGTAATAAAGTTTTTGAGGTTATCAACACATTCAAGTTCCAAATTGAGCAACTATATTAAAATACACAATTGGCATACTCTGACAGAAGACACACAACGATAACAGAAAACACTTTAATAGGGTTTAGTCGTGCTAGGAACTTCATCAACTAATTTAGTCTTGATTACATCCCTGTAAGACAGATACTATTCATTTTACAGGTAAAGAATCTGAAGCACAGATAAAATCACCCAATTACAAACAACTAGTAAGAGGCAGAACAGGGATTTTTAGTTCCACCAGTTAGGCTCCAAATTTCATGTTAATATACTATATTTCATAGTAAGGCTTATGCTGCAATGGTCAGCTTTTTTTTTTTTTTAACCTCATAACCTTTTTGGATTTCAAACACTAGGACAGCTTTGTGCAGTAAGTTAAGTACAGACTTTGGAATCAAACAGACCCAAACAAACCCCTGAACAAAGTCTGAGCCTCAGCTTCCCCATATGTAAAAAGAGGGTACTGAAGTTATTGTGAAGGTCAAAGAAGGTAATATAATTAAAGTGCCAAATACAGTATGTAAGATCAGGGTTCTTAACTTAAAGCGCAGACACCTAGAGGGTTCACGGATGGGCTTCAGAGTCCAAGAGTCTCATAATTGTATGGCAAATGTTGTATGTGTACCCATTTGTTAAAGAATAGTCCGTGGATCTCCGAAAGGTTAAGAACCACCAGAGTACCTAGGAGGTACTCAAAAAATGGAAGCTATCTTTCCCTTTTTGTTCTCAAAAACTCTACCTTTTCCATTAAAGATGACACACCAAGCCTTCACAATACATGTTAATTATTTCCCAACATTTTCCTGGCTTGGTAACTAGTACCATATGCAAGCTTATGCCTCAATTTTCTAGAGACAATCTAAAGAAGGCCCTCAAACGCTGCTCCATCCCTCGCTTCACCGAGATGAATACACGGTAATCACTCGGGGGAGAATCATGAGGATCGTCCACCTGGCTACACCAGGCACAATGCCGGCTGGGAGAACCAAGTAGGAACCAGAGCCTCCGAGTAGCACGATAAAGACCTGATGCCCCAGCGCTGAAGGATGAGGAGAATGTGTTTCCCCAAGCTACTGGGCAACCCAGAATTTCGTCCCCCCTACCCTTGCGCTACCTCTCTCTGGAACTCTAGTGCAGGCAGGTCCTCTGGGCTCTGCCCCGTGCTGGAGAGATGCAATAGAGAAACATTACCCGAGCAGGGGATGCAGCACGGCGAAGTCCCAGCTCTGCTACCCTGGGAGGCGGCTGCAGCACCAGCAGAAATCCGTCCCTCGATCCTCCCCAAGAAAACCCAGCACAGAACACTGCCAGGGTCGGGAACCGGCTTGGGCTTTTCCGTTGCCCAAAACGGCTTCCGCTTCCGGGCTAGCCTTTGCCGGAAGCGCTATACGGCTGACGCAAAAGTGTCGCGCTGCTGGTGATTCCGGAAGAAACAACAGTGCGGCGTGAACATGGTGAGAGACGAGGGTTCGAGAAGGGGCATTGTCAGACCACGTTTGGGACAGAGATTGAGGGAGTAGCCATTGGCCAAATTTCCAGAATATTCCCCTTGCTTATTTTCATTCTGATCTTAGCTTTTAAGCTGCTTGGAGTGGTGTCTGTTATGCTCTAGCGAGTGGGGAGAGCGCTGGGTTGAGGCAGCTAGAATAAGAAGAGTTGCGTATTTGAGGGAAGAGGGGTGTGGACAAAAGAAAAGGAACTCAAGAAGATGCAATGTACTTTCAACTCTTTTAACTCTAAAATTTTTGTTTTAAGGGGAAACAAAAGAAAACACGGAAGTATGCGACCATGAAGCGAATGCTTAGTCTCAGAGATCAGAGGCTGTGAGTGTCTGGAATCAACTGGGTTCATAGACTGCCCGGAGATATAGAAGTCACGAGGGGATAAGTAGTAAAAGTTTTTGTTGTTGTTTTGTGTTTAGTTTTGATATTATTGTGTCTTGGATTTATATAGCATAGGGTAATAAAGTATAACAGTCACTTAGCTGATGAGCAAGTACACTGGTGAATGGGATGGGAATTCATCATCGCTTAAGTGTTCAATTTGTACCACCGTTTTTATATACTGTATCTGCCATATCACATTTAAGCCTCCTAACAATTCTGTGAGGTAGGTAGGATTATCTCTATGTTCTTGCCGTTACACTGCACATTCCCCGGGAAAAAAAGGTTTGTTATAATTTTTGAAAGGCAGTGAGGTCAGAGACCATGGCTGTACCAGCACCTGAAAACTCAAGTATTTTTGAAAGAAAAAATGGGAAAATACATAGATGTCTCCACTTTATAAATCTTATAAGAAGATTTATGACTGTGGAAGAAGAGAGTAGAATGATATTCCCTATTATAAGGAGGAACTAAACAGCTTGCCTGCTTCAGTGAACAATGGACTGAGTTATTAAATAAGGACTAGACTTCACTGTTTCTGAGCCTTAGAACAAAGGAGTGAGTGGTTGTTAGAGCCTTCATTTGTTATTAAATTGTATTCTTGGCCTTTAGTCTGTATTTATTATGTAATTTTAAGGAAATTTGCCCCACTAATAATATTCTGTTTCTAGTTAAAGTTAAATTTTGTATATATATTGTCACATTTTAGCGCTTTTTAAGAGACATGTAGGGGAACCCTTTTCCTCCTGCTGTTGAAGCATCTCAGTCTTTAGAAGATAAATGTCAGCCTGTTTACCCACTGCTTGGAAGTGGATTTTGATCCTTGATATGAGAGCTTCTGACTAAGAACGAAATAATAATCTAACCAACATTTATTTATCCATTAACAATTTTTATGGATTATTAGCTAATGGTTTTAAAATTTAATTATGTTTTACTGATTAATTCCAGGCTATTTCCCACATAGTTATTCGTGCTCAAAAAGTGTATGCTGATATTAATATAATGAAGTCACGAAGTAGAATTTCCTTTATAGACAAAAAAAAAGAAGAAACTTAATTTTCACGAGGTTATAACTGCTATGGTTTTTTCTTCTCTCCTACATTGAATTTACTTGTTTTTTTTCCTAGTAAAGAAAAGGATAGATTAAAACCGAAAAAGAAAGAAAAGAAAGATCCCAGTGCACTCAAGGAAAGAGAAGTGTGAGTAATCAAAAATTTCAAGTTTTCCTTTAAAACTAGAAGAAAGATTCTAAAACTGTAGACCTCATAGAAATTCAGGCTTTCCCTGAACTGATTTGCTCAGTCATTTGTCTGTCTGGCACAACTATACAAATGAAGCTATGCAAATGAAAGTGTTATTGATGAGTATATACCAATTCTAATGGTTTGAAGGTTTTTGGACTTCATAGAGCAGTAAAATTTTCCCTAAAATCCTGGGAATTAAATCTAGGATCATTTGTTTTTCTTTGCCAAGAATCTTTCAAAAGAAATAATTGCCTTTGTTTTAACATACCAGCATTTCATAAAAGAGAGAATGTGTCACCAAAAAGTAGTGAGGGCATATTTTCAGGATAAAGGTCATTCCTTTTAAATAAATACACTTAACTTTATGAAACCTCATCACATTTTTCTTATTTTTCTTATTTGCTCTAGATTGGTGATGGATATATCATCACAGGATTTATTAGGATTTATTTCCAAAGAAAGGAAAAAGGAACAAACTGTTCCAAGCAGAGACTTCTTTTTTTTGTTTTTACCAAATATCAGTGTAGACATTACTTTGTGTTTTGTTTCTTTTTCCTTCAGCCCCCAACACCCTTCCTGCTTATTCTTCCAATATAACACACAGCTGGGCCCACCTTACCACATCCTGGTCGATACCAACTTTATCAACTTTTCCATTAAAGCCAAACTGGACTTAGTGCAGTCAATGATGGACTGTCTGTATGCCAAGTGTGAGTATCAGACCTTTCCATTTCTGTGACATTTGTACAGAATAATCATACTTATCCAAATACATGAAAAGAGGGGAATGGGGTTCTAGTTTAACTGAATTGCTGGCTATTTAATTTGCTCACCATAGCAATGACCATTTTCAGTGAATTGAAATATAATGCTGGGACTTCCCTGGTGGTCCAGTGGTTAAGACTCTGCGCCCTCCCAATGCAGGGGGCCTAGGTTCGATCCCTGGTCAGGAAACTAGTTCTCGCATGCTGCAACTAAGAGCCTGTGTGCCGCAACTAAAGAGTCCACATGCCGCAACTAAAAGATACCACATGCCTCAACTAAAGATCCCACAGGCCACAACGAAGACCCCACGTGCTGTAACTAAGACCCAACGCAGCCAAATAAATAAATAAATTTTAAGAAAAAAAGGACTGAAAAGAAATATGCCAAAAAATGTTAAAAAAAAAAAAAGACATTTATGAAAAAACAGAAATATACGGGCTTCCCTAGTGGTGCAGTGGTTGAGCGTCTACCTGCCGATGCAGGGGACACGGGTTCGTGCCCCAGTCTGGGAAGATCCCATGTGCCGCGGAGCGGCTGGGCCCATGAGCCATGGCCGCTGAGCCTGCACGGCCACAGCAGTGAGAGGCCTGCATACCACAAAAACAAACAAAAAACCCACAGAAATATGATGCAAACTTGACTGGGAATAATTAAACTTTCACAATTCATAAAACACTTAGCATGCTTTGACCATCATTATAGACATCAATTTAGAAAAAAAATAGGTGGGGAATTTTCTGTTTTAGGATTTTAAAACAGATTTTAAAATTCTGGATAAATGAAAATTTATTTCACTTCTCACTATTTATTTATTTATTTATTTATTTACATTAAGTAGGAAACATCCTCCATTCCACTCCAATGTGGAAAAGCTAAATAAGACATTTTGCCATTTACAATCAGAGAACCAGAAATGATGATGGTCAACTATTCTTAAGTTTATTCAGTGTGATGTTTATTTGTACCACAAAGGATCTAAGGTAGTTTATTTACACGTAGGTATGCAATTTACCATTAATAGATTTCCCTTGTGTGTTTGGGTATCTCTTCCTTCAAATGATCTTCTCTTCCTACCATGAGAAGGAAAAAAAAATTTAGGCCAAGGACAAGGGAATAACTTCCTAATAGATCTGTTGCGTATTGTGGTGACTTTATATATTTTCCAGTCATCTAGTTGAAGGTACAAATGAAAATTAGACTTTAACTTGTCTGTAAAGAATAAATTATTGGAATCAAAGGAAAAAATGCGCACCTCCGTCTTTAACATTTAAAAGGTACTATATGATGAACATTTACAGAATGAAAGTAATGTGAATGTTGTTTATTGATTTATTAAAATTAGCAAGATCGGGGGGCCTTCCTTGGTGGTGCAGTGGCTGAGAATCCGCCTGCCAATGCAGGGAACATGGGTTTGAGCCCTGGTCCGGAAGGATCCCACATGCCGCAGAGCAACTAAGCCCATGTGCCACAACTACTGAGCCTGTACTCTAGAGCCCGCGAGCCACAACTACTGAGCCTGAGTACCACAGATACTGAAGCCTATGCGCCTAGAGCCAGCGCTCCACAGCAAGAGAAGCCACCACAATGAGAAACCTGCGCACTGCAACGGAGAGTAGCCCCTGCTCGCCACAACTAGAGAAAGCCCGGGTGCAGCAACAAAGACCCAATGCAGCCATAAATAAATAAATATTTAAATATTTAAAAAATTAAAAAAAATAAAATTGGGAAGATGGGATAAGGCATGTGTGATGAGTAAGAGAGGTAAATAATTTAAATGCCTAAAATTAATAAATATAAAAAGTAACTGCACACTATAAAACTCTTAGAGGAAAACATAGGCAGAACATACTACGACATAAATCACAGCAAGATCCTTTTTGACCCACCTCCTAGAGAAATGGAAATAAAAATAAACAAATGGGACCTAATGAAACTTAAAAGCTTTTGCACAGCAAAGGAAAACATAAACAAGACGAAAAGACAGCCCTCAGAATGGGAGAAAATATTTGCAAATGAAGCAACTGACAAAAGATTAATCTCCAAAATATACAAGCAGCTCATGCAGCTCAATATCAAAAAAACAAACAACCCAGTCCAAAAATGGACAGTAGACCTAAATAGACATTTCTCCAAAGAAGATATACAGATTGCCAACAAACACATGAAAGGATGCTCAACATCACTAATCATTAGAGAAATGCAAATCAAAACTGCAATGAGATATGATCTCACACCAGTCAAAATGGCCATCATCAAAAAATCTAGAAACAATAAATGCTGGAGAGGGTGTGGAGAAAAGGGAACCCTCTTGCACTGTTGGTAGGAATGTAAATTGATACAGCCACTATGGAGAGCAGTATGGAGGTTCCTTATAAAACTAAAAATAGAACTACCATATGACCCAGCAATCCCACTACTGGGCATATACCCTGAGAAAACCATAATTCAAAAAGAGTCATGTACCACAGTGTTCATTGCAGCACTATTTACAATAGCCAGGACATGGAAGCAACCTAAGTGTCCATCAACAGATGAATGGATAAAGAAGATGTGGCACATATATACAATGGAATATTACTCAGCCATAAAAAGAAATGAAATTGAGTTATTTGTAGTGAGGTGGATGGACCTAGAGTCTGTCATACAGAGTGAAGTAAGTCAGAAAGAGAAAAACAAATACCATATGCTAACACATATATATGGAATCTAAAAAAAATTAAATGGTTCTGAAGAACCTAGTGGCAGGACAGGAATAAAGACGCAAATGTAGAGAATGGACTTGAGGACACGGGGAGGGGGAAGGGTAAACTGGGATTAAGTGAGAGAGTGGCTTGGACATATGTACACTGCCAAATGTAAAATAGATAGCTAGTGGGAAGCAGCCACATAGCACAGGGAGATCAGCTCGGTGCTCTGTGTCCACCTAGAGGGGTGGGATAGGGAGGGTGGGAGGGAGACGCAAGAGGGAGGAGATATGGGGATATGTGTATATGTATAGCTGATTCACTTTGTTATAAAGCAGAAACTAGCACACCATTGTAGAGCAATTATACTCCAATAAAGATGTTAAAAAAAAAAGATGCTAGTTACACGTATAAGTTTTAAGGTTTTTTTAGAATTTTTGTTGGGGTGTGGTTGGTTTATAGCGTTGTGTTGGTTTCAGGTGTACAGCAGAGTGAATCAGTTATACATGTACGTATATGCACTCTTATTTAGATTCTTTTCCCATATAGGCCATTATGGAGTATTGAGTTCCCTGTGCTACACGGTAGGTCCTTATCTATTTTATATACAGTAGAGTGTATATGTCAATCCCAATCTCCCAATTTATCCCTCCTCCCCAAGTTTTAAGTTTAAATAAAATATTTAAGGGACTTCCCTGGTGGCGCAGTGGTTAAGAATCTGCCTGCCAATGCAGGGACACAGGTTCGAGCCCTGGTCCGAGAAGATCCCACATGCCGCGGAGCAGCTAAGCCCATGTGCCACAACTACTGAGCCTGCGCTCTAGAGCCCGCGAGCTACAACTACTGAAGCCTGCGCTCCTAGAGCCCATGCTCCACAGCAAGAGAAGCCGTAATAAGAGAAGCCACTGCACTGAGAAGCCCGTGCACCAAAATGAATAGTAGCCCCCGCTCACCGCAACTAGAGAAAGTCCATGCACAGCAACGAAGACCCAACGCAGCCAAAAATAAATAAGTAAATAAGTAAATAATGCTAAAACAAAACAAACGAAAACAAAACAAAAAAAATAAGGCATCTATGTATCTTATTTTAATGATTCACACTTTGACTTCTTGAAATACTGGACACAGAGTTACACACTGATGAGGGACAAAGTTGGTTTAACTGTAAAGTACTGAGCAGACACACAAACCAAACGAGAAGCCATGCTCAGAAAAATAATTTTTAGGCCTCCAAAGATAAAATAACAATCTGACTTTATTGTTCTAGGGTAATGTACTGTATCAGGGACTCCAGTCATTTCAGTGGCACTGTGCCATGCCACCCAGATCATATCTGTCAGGTGGGATTAAGTGGGAACAGAAACTGATCCAATCAAGCTGCCAGTAAATTGACTGAAATTTGAAGGCTGTAATGTAGCAGTGATTTTGGACAGGAACAATGTGAGGAACTAAACATAACAAGACTTGGTCACTCCTGCTATGTCTTTGCAGTAGAGCATTCTATTTTTATGACAGTATGTAAAATCCTATTACATCAAAATTCTGGAACACATGGAACTTCTATAGAAGCATGATGTGTTATCTGCCAACAAGATATTAAACCAAATTCGTCTGGTGTTTTCCGTAAATAATTCCCTACTATTTGCTGGCATCTAGTAAGTATTGACTACGTTTGTGAAAATAGAATTCTAGGAATGACCTATCCTATTTTCTGTGATTTCACTGAAGAAAGAACATATTGTTTTATTTGTATATTTCATCTCAGTAATGTTTTACTATTATAATTCCATGTTAATATGTTATTCTTGGTACCATGAAGTCATAGTATTTTCCAAACTAAGTGATTTGTTATTTCTTTGCAAGTTAGTGGTATATTTCTTTCATAATCTTCATTGTCACCATTAACAATAAATATGAAGTGGCTCTACTACACAGAGTTTAAAGAAGGCTGCTAGAATATATGGTGAGCTGTGTCTGTCATCCAGGAGTTGACCATCTAGATGGAGAGAGGAGATGTCAGTAGATGAAAAGAAGATAATCATAATGCCAGCTGTTTTGAACTATGAATTACTATGTTCTGGTGTTGTGTTAAGTGCTTTTCATAATTATCATAATCCTCACAATAACCTAATATGATGAGTAGTATGTCCCCATTTTACAAATGAGAAAACTAAACAGAAACTTGAAGATTCATTTCTTCATTCGATAATGATCACTTCTTGAGTATCAGATATTATATAATATAGGAATTCAAGAGAGGGTGAGTGCTACTTGATCTGAGCTTCATAGCTTGGTTGGATTTTAGTGAATAGAGAGAGAGAGAGAGAGAGAGAGCATTCCAGGCAAAGGAAAGGACACTCCCAAAGGTTGAAAACATGAGAGCAAATTTGGTGAGAATAGTTGGGCTCAAGTGAGTATAAGTGGGAGAGTGAAGGTGAAACTCAATTCTATCCACAAACATTTCTTAAAGATTGGCAGAAGTGGTTTGGAGACAAATTGTTGAATGCTTTAAGTAAAAAGCTAAGGAGTTTAGACTTTGTTTTACAGGAAGTGGTGAGTCAAAAATCATTTAACATGTGTTTAAATTATGTAAATTATAATAGTAACATGTACATTAAAACTAAACAATACAGGGACTTCCCTGGTGGCACAGTGGTTAAGACCCCATGCTCACAATGCAGGGGGCCTGGGTTTGATCCCTGGTCAGGGAACTAGATCCAACATGCATGCCACAACTAAGAGTTTGCATGCTCAACTAAGGATCCCATGTGCCGCAACTAAGGAGCCTGCCTGCGGCAACGAAGAAGCCCACGTGACACAATTAAGGAGCCAGTGAGCTGCAACTAAGGAGCCCACCTGTTGCAACTAAGACAGTGCAACTAGATAAATAAATAAATACATATTTAAAAAACAAAAACGAAAAACTAAGCAATACAGAACATAAAAAGAATAGGCAAAAGTTCTCCCCCGCATCAGGCCGTGATTTTACTTCCCAGAAATAATCACTGTTAATAGTTTGGGTATTACCTTCCAACCTTTTACAATTAATAAAAATATAGATTTAAACATAATTGGAATTACACTATGCATGCTTTTTGGCCACCTGTTTTTTTTTCACTGAGTAATGTATCATGAACACCTTTCCATGTTAATACATGCTACGAAGACCTTTGTACAGCTTCAAGCATTTCAAAACTTGGATGCACTAAGATGAAAAAAATCTAGAAAATATACATTAACATAACCAATGTTGCAATAAATATCTTCAATTATCTTCCTAAAAAAAAAGTAACTGCATAAGTTTATTATTAACCAAGTTATAAAGGTAACCACCAAGTGAGAAAAACAGCCAATGAATTAAAATAGTCATCTCTATGGATCAGAATTGGTGGGGTGGGAAAAGATCAGGGGATGGTTACTTTTTCATATAGTCCTTTTCGTATTTTTTTTAATCTATGTACATCTAATACTTTATTTTATTTTATTTTATTTATTTATTTTTTTAACCGTACGCGGGCCTCTCACTGTTGTGGCCTCTCCCGTTGCAGAGCACAGGCTCCGGACGCACGGGCTCAGCGGCCATGGCTCATGGGCCCAGCCGCTCCGCGGCATGTGGGATCTTCCCGGACCGGGGCATGAACCCATGTCCCCTGCATCGGCAGGCGGACTCTCAACCACTGTGCCACCAGGGAAGCCCACATCTAATACTTTAATTTTTTAAAAAGCCTCTTAGAAATCATAAAGAGTAGTCTGAAGTTGACGCACTACCATGCCTGTAAAAGTGTACTAGGGTGGCCTGTATGAGGGAAGACACTAATCTTGGTAGACTTCTTGTATTCCTATGGCGTTCCTGCTTCTCCAGGAATGCTGTGACCTATTTATAAATGAAATAGATGGAGGATTCAAGCATGGCCCCTTGGAGGTGAATTGCTTCCCTGACTGTATAGCTCTGCCACTATTATCTAAATGGTTATTGTTTAGGGGAATTCTCTGGCCATCCAATGGTTAGGACTCGGCACTTTCACTCTACTGCTGAGGGCGCAGGTTCAGTCCTTGGTCAGGGAACCAAGATCCCACAAGCGCGTAGTGTGGCCATAAAAAAAAAAAAGAAAAAAAGATGATTGTTTAGGATAGCTTTAGTCCTATAGTTAGGTTCTTCTGCAGATATGGATACCATAGAGTATAGCTATAATGCATACAGCTAAATGTTCTCATGGTGCCTTTTCCAAAAACAAGCTTATTAAGGAAAATACCGCTTTCTGTGTAACATAATACCTCAAAGTAAAGTCTGAAGAAACATTCTGCTACAGTACAAATTCAGTTACGTAGGAGATTCCTTAACTGTTTTAAGCTCTGCTTATTTAATTTTTCTTCACTTGCCTTTATTTATAAAAGAATGCCTTTATCTTCCTCTTGCCTTGGAGAGGCCCCTTTGACCTTTTCATAGCTCCTTGCATGAAAGGAGCTATGGGTCCCTTGCATTTGATATTCTAACAAAGGAGCATGGTTAGCTACCCATGAGCTTTCTTTTCTGCCCATGAGTCCTCTTTGTAGTCATCTTCCTGAGCCTGCTTCCCTGCTCCTGATGCAAGCCCTTGCTTCAGTGCTACATGGCTCTGAAATTGATCCTTTTAAGACATGTATTGCCCTGTGATTCCATGACTGTCTGCTCTTCCTGACTTCTTCTTTCCTCCATTTTACAACTGCTTTTTCTTCTGGGCATTGTATTTTAGTTTAAGATTTTTTAACTTTGTTTGCTTTCAAGAGTGTTAATGTATTTGTAAAAAGAAAATCTAGCATAAAGAAAATGAAAGTTCCCTATAAAGCTTTTCCTCAGAAAGGGGCAGCTTTTAAAAATTCATATACAGTTTCTGTGGCGTAGAGGTTACTTTTGTTTATTAATGAGAATAGATCATGCATTATTTACTTTTTTATCTTCATGCTTTTTTGAAAAAAAAAGCAGCTTTAAGATCTAGTTCACATACCATATAAGTCACTCATTTAAGATATATGAGTCAGGGAATTCCCTGGTGGTCCAGTGGTTAGGGCTCTGCACTCTCACTGCCGAGGGCCCAGGTTCAATCCCTGGTCGGGGAACTAAAATTCCACAAAAAAATAAATAAATAAAATATATGATTCAGTGGCTTTTAGTGTATTCATAGTCAATTTTAGAACATTTTCATTATGTGAAAAGAAACTGAGCTCCTTAGCCATCATCCCCCAACCCTTCCTATTCCCCCCAACCCCCCGCCCCACCCTGCCGCACATAGGCAACCATTAATTTGCTTTCTCTCTATAGATTTGCCTATTTTGGACATTTCGTTAAAATGGGGTCACATATTTTTGGTCCTCTTTCATTTTAGTGTAATGTTCTCAAGGGTCATTCATGTTAAAGCATGAATCAGTATATCGTTTCTTTTTGCTACCAAATAATATTCCATTGTATCGCATTGTATGGATAGATCACGTCTTAGTTATCTATTTCTCCTTCCTTTTTACATTGAACAAATACATCTTGAACATTTTTCTGTGCCAATATATATAGATGGGCCTTATTCTTTTTTTCACTTATAGTATTCTTTATTTTTTTTTGTTGAAGTATAGTTGATTTACAACGTCGTGTTGATTTCTGCTGTACAGCAGAGTGACTCAGTTGTACACATATATACATTCTTTTTTATATTCTTTTCCATTATGGTTTATCCCAGGATATTGAATATAGTTCCCTGTGCTATACAGGGAAGGACCTTGTTGTTTATCCATTCTCTATGTAATAGTTTGCATCTACTAACCCCAAACTCCCAGTCCATTCCTCCCCCACCCCACTACAAGTATTCTGTTGTTTAAATATGTCGTTTTTAAAGACTAGACATTTGGATTATTTCCAGTTTTTACCCTATTATAAACAAAGCTGTAGTGAATATCTTTGTGAATGTGTCTCTGTGTTAGGGTGGAATATTTCTTTTGAATACATTTTCTAGAAGCCATATTGCAATATCAAGGGAGTATATATTTTTAAATTTTAATAGGTATTGCAAAATTGCCCTCAAATAGTTATACAAATTTATACACCTACTTACAATGTGAGGATACCTATTTCTTCAAATATTGGGTGTTTTCATCTGTTTAATTTTTGCCATCCTAATAGGTAGAAAGTATAATCTTGTCTCAATGTATATCTCTTTAACTAGGAGTGAAATTGAGCATTTTTATGTTGATTGACCATTTGTATGTCTTCTGCTATGAACTGAAATGTAGCCTGGTGGTTAAGAACCCACTCTGAAGCCTGACAGTCTCAGTTCAAACCTTGGCTTCACCTTTTGCTGTCTAGTTACTTCATTGTACTTCAGGTTCCTCATCTATAAAATGGGAATAATAATAACAATGCTACCTGATAGGAATTGTTCTTAAGAGTAAACGAGATAATCCTTGTGCTTAGCACAGTGTCTGGCAAATAACACATAATTCCAAGCTATTATTTTTTTAACATCTTTATTGGAATGTAATTGCTTTAAAATGTTGTGATAGTTTCTGCTGTATAACAAGGTGAATCAGCTATACATATACATACATCCCCATATCTCCTCCCTCTTACATCTACCTCCCACCTTCCTTTTTTTTTTTAACATCTTTATTGGAGTATAATTGCTTTACAATGGTGTGTTAGTTTCTGCTTTATAACAAAGTGAATCAGTTATACATATACATATGTTCCCATATCTCTTCCCACTTGCATCTCCCTCCCTCTCACCCTCCATATCCCACCCCTCTGAAGTCAGGCAGCCTGATTGTTCCAGCTCCATTTTTTGTTCTCAAGATTGCTTTGGCTATTCGGAGTCTTTTGTGTTTCCATACAAATTGTGACATTTTTTGTTCTAGTTCTGT
The DNA here is from genome assembly GCF_964374135.1 of Grampus griseus. Classification (NCBI taxonomy): domain Eukaryota; kingdom Metazoa; phylum Chordata; class Mammalia; order Artiodactyla; family Delphinidae; genus Grampus; species Grampus griseus. The sequence goes on along the minus strand of NC_139018.1, from coordinate 27,878,135 downwards.
GAAAAATGCCAGTGGTAGTTTGATAGGGATTGCATTGAATCTGTAGATTGCTTTGGGTAGTAGAGTCATTTTCACAATGTTGATTCTTCCAATCCAAGAACATGGTATATCTCTCCATCTATTTGTATCATCTTTAATTTCTTTCATCAGTGTCTAATAGGTTTCTGCATACAGGTCTTTTGTCTCTTAGGTTTATTCCTAGGTATTTTATTCTTTTTGCTGCAATGGTAAATGAGAGTGTTTCCTTAATTTCACTTTCAGATTTTTCAGCATTAGTGTATAGGAATGCCAGAGATTTCTGTGCGTTAATTTTGTATCCTGCTACTTCACCAAATTCATTGATTAGCTCTAGTAGTTTTCTGGTAGCATCTTTAGGATTCTCTATGTATAGTGTCATGTCATCTGCAAACAATGACAGTTTTACTTCTTCTTTTCCAATTTGGATTCCTTTTATTTCGTTTTCTTCTTTGATTGCTGTGGCTAAAACTTCCAAAACTATGTTGAATAATAGTGGTGAAAGTGGGCAACCTTGTCTTGTTCCTGATCTTAGAGGAAATGGTTTCAGTTTTTCACCATTGAGAACGATGTTGGCTGTGGGTTTGTCATAATATGGCCTTTATTATGTTGAGGAAGGTACCCTCTATGCCTACTTTCTGGAGAGATTTTATCATAAATGGGTGTTGAATTTTGTTGAAAGCTTTTTCTGCATCTAATGAGCTTATCGTATGGTTTTTATTCTTCAATTTGTTAATATGGTGTATCGCATTGATTGATTTACATATATTGAAGAGTCCTTGCATTCCTGGGATAAACCCCACTTGATCGTAGTATATGATCCTTTTAATGTGCTGTTGGATTCTGTTTGCTAGTATCTTGTTGAGGATTTTTGCCTCTATGTTCATCAGTGATACTGGCCTGTAGTTTTCTTTTTTTGTGACATCTTTGTCTGGTTTTGGTGTCAGGGTGATGGTGGCCTCGTAGAATGAGTTTGGGAGCATTCCTCCCTCTGCTATATTTTGGAAGAGTTTGAGAAGGATAAGTGTTAGCTCTTTTCTAAATGTTTGATAGAATTCGCCTGTGAAGCCATCTGGTCCTGGGCTTTTATTCGTTGGAAGATTTTTTAATCACAGCTTTAATTTCAGTGCTTCCAAGCTATTATTATAAAGCTCTTTGTATATTAAGAAAATTTACCCTTTGACAAATGTGTAAAAATGTTTTTTCCAGTTTATTTTTATTTTACTTCAGTATGACTTTTTGTTTGATAGTTGTCAAACAGAAGTTTTATATTTTTATGTGATCAAATTCATATTCTCTGGTTAATTTCACGGTTTCTTTTGGTTCACATTTAAATATTTTGATTCACATTTAAATTTTTTTCCATCTAGAATTTATTTTAATATATAAACAATGACAAGGATCCAGCTCAGTTTTTTTCCCCAGTTATGTTTATGACAGATACTTTATGGAATGTGATGTGGGGTTGGAACAGTTCCCTAGTTTCTTTATAGATAAGGATTTTATTCTTCTCTAGTTCTTACTGTTCACTGTACTGTGCTTATTTTGCTGTCATTTCAAAGACTCTTAACAGGGGAATTCCCTGGTGGTCCAATGGTTAGGACTCTGCACTTCCACTGTTGGGGGCCTCGGTTTGATCCCTGGTCAGGGAACTAAGATCCCTCAAGCCGTGTGGCACGGCAAACAGTAAATACATATACATACATACATACATACATGCGTACATACTCTCAACCGGATATAATTCAGAGAGAGTTAAATCAGTTCCTTTACAAGTTCTGTTAACTAATTTTTTTTTCCTAACAGGTATCCCTTGTATAACTGACTGCGTAATGGCTGAAATTGAGAAATTGGGGCAGAAGTATCGAGTGGCTCTGAGGTAGGAAAGACCTGGTCCAGATTTGTTCTAGCTTGGTGTAATGAAGATTGTTTTGACCCTCCTTCAACTGTTTGCTTTCCGAAGATTTCTTGTCTGATTAGTTTAAATAAAAATCATACAAAATTAGTTAACTATTTATAATGAAGAAAGCAAACATTGGAAGGTTAGAGGTTTTCAAGCTGAAGCTTTTTGAACTAAGTTACTTAGTCATATTGGTTTCATGGGCCTCCATTTAAGTTCCTCTAGATTTTCAATTAGAAAGTGTTTTTCTGTTAGTTTGTTATCTAGTTATCTTCTTCAGAATTTCACATGTAAAGCATTTTGAGTTTACCTAAAGAAGTTTTGAGTTTATCTGGAAAGTGCCCTTGAGTTTACAGCAGTGGTTCCCAAAGTGTGGCTCATGGAACCCTCCCCCACCCCAGGGGTCCTAGAGACCATTGCAGGGAGTTTGCAAAACTGTTTTCATAATAATTCCAAGATGTTGCCTTTGTCACCGTGCTGACATTTGCACTGAATGCAAAAAATGCCAGTGCCTTAGTACAAATCAAGGCAGTGGGCCCAAATAATGCTAGTAGTTTCTGTATTCTTCACTACCACCCACTGGCAGTTGAAAAAAAATGCCAGTCACTTAAGAATATGCTTAACAGAGCAGTAAAATTCATTAACTTCGTTAAATCTCAACCCTGCAGTACACATCAGTATTCTGTGTGGTGAAGTGTGAAGTACGCATAAAGCATTTCTCCTGATGGATGCTCAGTAACCTTTCTGTGGTAATCATTTCATGATGTATGTAAGTTAAATCATAATGCTGTATACCTTTAAACTTACACAGTGCTGTATGTCGATTATATCTCAATGAAACTGGAAGAAGAAGAAAAACATACCAAAGGATGAACGTTGTCTCTATGAAAAGCATTTTTGTGCTTGAGTTGTGAGCTGAACCAGCTTCTTTTTCATGAAATATCATTTTTATGTGAAGAACAACTGGCAAACACTGATTTTTCAGACTTTGGTATTTAGGAAGTATTTTCTCAAAAATCAATGCAATGAACCTGTCACTTCAAGGAAAACAACTTACTCTGTTAGTTACCAATGATAAAAATTGAGCTTTCAAGTGAAAAACTAGAGTTTTGGAAAATCATAAGCTTATCACATTCCCAATACTAAAGACCTTTCTGTTGAGACCAGTGAAGGCATTAATGAATATGATTTTTTTTTTTGTCCTTCCACATTGGTACATACAACTCTACCTCATTTTTTAAAATAGGATAGGGGTACCAAAATGTATTTAACTTTTACCTTGCTGGTGGATAATCAGATTATCTCCAGTTTTCCACTCTTCTAAACTGTGTAGTAGTGACATCCTTGTGCCTATATTCTTGTACATGTGTGTAAGACAACTTTCTAAAAGTAAAATGGTTAGGTTAAAATTGATTTGGTTTTGAATCCTGGCTTTTCCCAGCTGTGTAGCTTTGAACAAATTAATCAATCTCTCTGAATCTGCTTCTTTATCTGTAAAATGGAAATACAATAATTCAGTTTTGTGACAAGTACATGATGTAAGGCACAGCAGCTGTCAGTCAGTAATTCCCTTCTCTCTAAATTGTCTTTCAATTAGAAGATAACTTCAGGAGGAGAGGGGTGTCTTAAAAGCTCCAGATAGATCACATTACTCTTATTTCACTGATTGAGAGTCATAAAGTTATTCAATTGCTTGAATGTTTTCATTAATCCACTTTTATAACCATATAGGATTGCCAAGGATCCAAGATTTGAACGATTACCATGCACACACAAAGGAACCTATGCAGATGACTGCTTAGTACAAAGAGTAACTCAGGTATCATCATTTTTAATATGTACTTTGTGCTATTTAAAAAAAAAAAAGATAAACGTATTTCCTGAATGTTCATGTAAAGTATCTAGGAATATAAATGATAAAAAAAAATTATATAGAATCCCTTCATGTGAAGTGTAGGTGTCCTCATTTACTTGAGAAAATGGATTGGAAGTGTATACTATAACCATAATGGAAAGATCACTGGCTGAGGGAGGATTTCAAATCTTAGCACTTGCATTTATTGGGTGTGTAATTTGGAGCATTTACTGATTCTTTATTCCACAAATCTTCTCTGTGAGATGGTTTAAGTGAGTGAGTATAGACATAATAATGTATCAGATTCCACCTCCCTGTGAATCTAAAGTGAGGTTCCATTTACTCCCTGTGTAGGAATTTTGTTATGTCTAAGTCTCCCAGGATGCTGTTTCACACATACCCTAGAATAAGTAGGTTTTTGATTCTTGTGTTCTGGCTTCCTTGTCAAATACTACAAGGACTTTTGCTACTGATTGCACTTAAAGAGCCTCTCTCTGCTGAGGATAGTCATCTTCATCTGGTGACCACACTGCCGTCCTTTTAGCCACTTCATCCCATGGGTGGGGCCAGCATTTCCCTTAATTTCCCACAGCATGGCTGACACCAATCTGCAACTCTTTATAAAACTCAGTGAGAGATTTGGGTAGGATGGAAGTAAAGTACAATACAAATTAGTTCCAAACTGTAGCTAAATGTTAGTGCTTTTAGAGCTGTTTGATTCAGACTTGTCCTGGAGATCATCCTATTCTGGCTTTAGGGCCAAGGAGGCAGCCTACCCCCACTGCTAGGAGGCCTCAGAGTAAGTCAGCCCCAGAGATGCCACAGACCGCAAAAGTTGTGCCCTCGGATCTAAGGCACTTACTCTACCTTTGTGTAGAGTCTCTAAGGGCGTTTTCCCAAAACCAAGGAATTGTCTGTCACAGATAGGAAAATCCTCTCCACTTATAAGACAAAAACCAATTTGCAGCTTTTAAATAGTTTTTCTATCTTCTCCCCCTCAAGGTTCTTAGAACTACATTCAGCCCAGGCAGCTTATAAATTTGAGCTCCTAGATCATAGTAGCTACTCAACAAATTGGTTTAGCCTTTCCTTTCCTATTTACTGTGAAAATGAATAGTTCTTCAGACTAGCCAGTGGTTGTATCCAGTATCACTGAATGAGCTCTATGTGAACACCCAATGGGTCTCTTCCAGCACAAGTGTTACATTGTGGCCACAGTTGACCGGGACCTTAAACGAAGAATCCGGAAGATCCCTGGAGTTCCCATCATGTACATTTCTAACCATAGGTGAGAACTTTCTCTTAGGGAAGTGATTAAAAGTATATAATTGATATCAATTAAAAATGAGGTCAAGTTATAGAAGGATTTGAAAGAGATTGATGTATCAAATGTTTACATAGTTCTATTTGAAGAAATGAGGCAAAGTAACAAGAACAAAGGCAAAAGATAGAGCTAGGATTAGGAATGAGGCAGACATTCACATTGTTACAGTAAGATCACTAGGAGAAATAGGGAGATGTGTGGCCTTAAATACAAAGCAGTAATTAAAATCAAGCTAATCTTTTTGGCTAGAAATATTTTTTTGAAACCTAGTGCATGTGATTAGCACCTCATCTGGGAAACTAAAAGTTTATTAAAAAAACAAAAGCTGTGGACACCCAGTGCCAGCTGGGCCCCCAGCTGTTGGCAGGTCTGTGAGTCCAGGGAGGCCAGCAACAAAACCACCTAATCAGCCCTCACAGTTGTACTAAATAATAAATAAATGACCACTATTTTAAGCCAAAACAAACAAACAAACAAAAGCTGCTTTTTATCCTTCTTGGATATTCCTATGTCAGTCCTCAGATATTATTGGCCAGCTTTTATCCTGGGACAAACACAACAGAATGGGAAGAATATGGGTGAGGGCCTTGGACTTACCTGGACTCAGAGCCTGGCTCCCCAACTTAACTTTCTCACTTTGAAGAATAAAGATAATATAGTCAGCATTTTGCTGTAAATCATTCATTATGATAGGCCTTTAAAATTTAGTTCCCACTGACAAAAAGGATTCACAACAGGAGGTGAGAGTGATGTAATCAGTAAAGGATGGGTTTTTAAGGTGGGTTCTGGACCCACATTTCTTACCAGTGTTAATTTTTTGTTCTGATCAGGTACAACATTGAGCGGATGCCAGATGATTATGGAGCCCCTCGGTTCTAATTCTTAAAAGACAAATTTCCTCTGCCTTCCTTCAACCAACTTTCTCTTTTGCCAGTTCATTAAACATGCTATAGCATGAATTATTATTCCACTCACCCATTTGCTCTGTAATGAGCTCAGTATGGTTAAATACACTCACTTTTTAATATTTTTGTTGTTGTTGTTGGGTTTGTTTTGTTTTGTTTTGTTTTGTTTTTGCGGTACGCGGGCCTCTCACTGTTGTGGCCTCTCCCGTTGCGGAGCACAGGCTCCGGACGCGCAGGCTCAGTGGCCATGGCTCACGGGCCCAGCCTCTCCGCGGCATGTGGGATCTTCCCGGACTGGGGCACGAACCCGTGTCCCCTGCATCGGCAGGCGGACTCTCAACCACTGCACCACCAGGGAAGCCCCTTTAATGTTGTTTTGAAAATTATATTTTGTGTCATTTTAAAATTTGTTGCATCTTTTTATAAATCAGATAATTGCTCACATAATTTGATGGTCATTTTATATTGATTTACTCAACAAATATTTATTAAGGTGGTACTAGGTATTTAATAAGATATGGTCTTATCCTCAAGATACTCATTTATGATGGAAAAGAGAAACATGTAGATGAATAAATACGGTAAAATAATGATGCTAAGATGAAAGTATGAGGGAGTAGACATACAGGGGGAAAGCATGATTTTTTTCTGCTTGGTTGGAATGGGGAGGGGAGAAAGACCAGAAGCAGTTATGTTTGAGTTAATCTTTAAAAAGAACTAGAAAGAGAAGGTGTCTGTACCCACATCTGAGACTCCAGAAGTAGGAGGTGGGAGGGAGGGGGCTTTATATGACATGCTAAAGGGTTTGGACTTAATCCTAAGGTCAATGGGGAGTTATTAAAACTTTAATTAGGGTGGATAACATAATCAGATTAGATGTTTTACATGATCACAACATAGCTAAGAATGGACAAGTAGCTCATTGAAACAGACTAGAAAGTCCATAAGTAGACCTATATATTTATGGCAATTTGGTATGTTATAAAGCTGGTATTTCAAATCTATGTGAAAAGGAAATTACATTAAAAGCCAAATATTGTGGAGTCATTCCATTAGGGTTAGAATCCTGATTTCACCAGTTAATATCTGTATGAATTGGGCAAACCACATAGCCATTTGATGCCTTCTTTGTTTCCCTTTTTAAATGTTTTGTTTAATCCTCAAAACAACCCCAATAAGATGGGGTTGAATTGAACAGTACCTGTTACAAGTAAGTGTTGTTCAATAAATGTTAGTGATTATTGTATTATAATGACAAGTTGGCTATCCATTTGAAAAAAAAATTAGATTTCTACCTCATATCCTTCACGAGAAAATGTTTCAACTGGATCAAAGTCTAAATATTTTTTAAGCTATGAAAGTATTAGGAAAAAAACAAGAAAAATGTGTATAGGCTCTGAGTAGAATTCTTAAAAGAAGATGAAGAACATAAAAGCCACAAAAGAAAAGATTGCTAAGTGTGGATACATTAAAATTAGATTTCTCTGCAAAACAGCTTCCCCCAAAATTAAGACAAATAACTGACCAGAAGATTTTCCAATGTATATAACAAGGGTATGAGGAAATGGATAGTCATGTAGTGCTGACAAGAATGCAGATAAGTATAACCATTTCAGACAGCAGTTGGGCAGGATCCACTAAAATAAAAATTGCAGATATCGTGTGAGCCCAGTTCTATTTTTTGGTTATTTACAGGTATCATATAGGTGATTTCCTTTAAAATGATCAGTGCATTTGCATCACATGATCAGTGTGATGTAAATGCATGATAAATGTGTAAAAAAAATTCACACGTGTACAAGGAAGTGTATATAGAAGGATGTTTACTGCACCACTATTTATAATAGAGAAAAATTGAAAAGAATGTAAATATCCATCAGAAAGTTTTAACTGTGTTATGCCTATACTATGGAATGTCATGAGCATTTAAAAACAATGAGGTAGACTTAAAAATAGGCAAAGGACTTGAACAGACAGTTCTCTGAAGAAGACATATAGATGGCCAAAAAGCCCATGAAAAGACGTTCAACATCACTAATCATTAGGGAAATTGAATCATTGTGCAAATTGAAATCACAATGAGATACCACCTTATACCTATTAGGATGGCTGCTGTTAAGGATAAATAAACAACAAGTGTTGACGAGGATGTGGAGAAGTTGGGACTGCTGTGTACTGCTGGTGGAAATGTAAAATGGTACAGCTGCTATGGAAAATAGTATGACGGTTCCTCAAAAATTTTTAAATAGAACTACTATATGATCCAGCAATTCCACTTCTGGGAATATATACAAAAGAATTGAAAGCAGGATCTTGAAGAGATATTTGTACACCCATGTTCATTAGCATCACTATTCACAATAGCCAAGAGGTAGGAGCAACACAAGTGTGTCCAAACAGATGAATGAATAACCAAAATGTGGTATATACATGCAGTGGAATAGTATGTGTTTATACTATTCTGACACATACTACAATATGGATGAACCTTGACGTCATTATGCTAAGTGAAATAAGCCAGTCACGAAAAGACAAATACTGTAATTCCACTTATATGAGGCACCTAGCGTCAAACTGGACCAATTAGAACCTCCTTATTCCCTTTGCCATTGTGATTATTTCAAACATGGGTGATCAGGGTCAAGCCAAATAGTCTTAATCAGAGCTCTTACTGGAGAGTTGTTCTTCTTCTGCGGGAGAACTGTTAGATAGTGTTGGCTTTGGAATTGAGTGACCAGGTGTGCCAATACATTAGAAAAGGCTACCTGGGTTTTACTTTAATTGTATCGCCAAACCTAATCCTAACTAATGTAAGTTGTACGTCTCCTAAACCAACAGAAATAAAGTGGAAAAGGGAAGCTCAATTAACAAAAAAATTAAAAATAAAAAAGCAGAATACACCACTGGAGATCCGTATACTTCACTATATGTAAATTCTAAAAGAAAAGAGGAAAAAGAAATGCAGAAGAGGGGAGGGAAGAAGAAATAATGGAAAATAGAAAACTAAGTTGGGTAGGGAGAAGTCCAAACACAGTAGTCAGGATGAATGAATGGGACTAGGTTAAGTTCCCTTATTAAAAGACAAATGCTCAGATTGGCTATTTTTAAAATCTTGTGGCTATATGGTATTTACAAGATGTGCCTAAATCAGGATGACACAAAGCTGTTGGAAATAATGGGAAAATACACTTTCCACACAACCCAGTAACTCCACTCCTAGGAAATCTAACCAAGAGAAATGAAAACATGTCTACACAGAGACTTGTACATCAATGTTCATATTATCTTTATTCATAATAGATAGGAACTGGAAACAACCGAAGTATCCATCAACAAGTAAATGGATAAACAAACTATGCATTCATACAATGGAATACTATTTGGCAATAAAAAGAATGAACTACTGGGCTTCCCTGGTGGCGCAGTGGTTGAGAGTCCGCCTGCCGATGCAGGGGACGCGGGTTCGTGACCAGGCCGGGAAGATCCCACATGCGGCGGAGCGGCTGGGCCTGTGAGCCATGGCCGCTGAGCCTGCGCGTCTGGAGCCTGTTGCTCCGCAACGGGAGAGGCCACAAAAGTGAGAGGCCCGCGTACCGCAAAAAAAAAAAAAAAAAAAAAAAAAAAAAGAATGAACTACTAATACAATAACATAGATGAATCTTAAAACTGTTAAGCAGAGCGAAAGAAGCCAGACACAAAAGAATGTATACTGTATGATTCCGTACATATGAAACTCTAGGAAGCACAAACCCAATCTATAGTGATGGAAAGTAAATTGATTGCCCGATGTGGAGAGAGAAGATTGGCTCTTGTAGAGGTACAAGGGAGTTTGGGGGGATGATGGAAATTTTCTGTATTTTGATTGCTGTGATGGCTACTTGGATATATTGATTTGTCAAAAAGCATTGAAGGGGCTTCCCTGGTGGCGCAGTGGTTGCGAGTCTGCCTGCCGATGCGGGGGACACGGGTTCGTGCCCCGGTCCGGGAAGATCCCACATGCCGCGGAGCGGCTGGGCCCGTGAGCCATGGCCGCTGAGCCTGCGCGTCCGGAGCCTGTGCCCCGCAACGGGAGAGGCCACAACAGTGAGAGGCCCGCGTACCGCAAAAAAAAAAAAAAAAAAAAAAAAAAAAAAAAAAGCATTGAAATGTGCACAAGATGGGTACATTTTATTATTTGTAAATTACACCTCAGTAAGTTAAAAGATGGGAAAAGGCATGCAGAAATAATATGCTGTTTGAATATGCAATATGGAAAATATTGAGGTTTTCTTTGTAGCCTAACATGGTCACTTTCATGAAAGTTCCATGTACACCTGAAAAGGAGGTACATTCTCTATTATCTGGTATTATCAGGATAAAAGGTTTGATATTTATGCATAAGATCTACCTGATTGTTTAGATATTCTGTATCCTTACATTTATTTTTGACTCTTTGATCTGTCTCACACTGAGAGAAATAGAGTTTTCTAATCTTAGTATACTTTGTCTATTTCTCCTTGCATTTCTTAGAGTTTCCACTTGACGAAAGTTGCTACTGTGTTGTTTTGTGCATGGATACTCATAACTGATATTTTTTTTTTGTGAACTGTAGCCTTTAGCATTATAGTGTATTCTTTTTGTCTCATTTAATGCTCTTTAGCCTGAATTCTACTTTTTCCTATATTAAGAACAGGATCTTTGCTTTCTTTTTCTTTTCTGTAATGCATTTGCCTTATCTACTTTTGCCTGTCCTTTTATTTTTAGCTTTTCTGAATTCCTTACCCCCAAAGTAAGGTGCCCTTGCACAGTTCATCTTGTAGACAGAATTGCTAGAGACTAGTCACTTCTATGTGTTTTGTTTTGTTTCCTTTTCTGAATAGGAGTGTTCACTGTAGTTGTCCTGTTCCTATTCCACCAATTGTATATTTGGTGTTATAAGGGCAGATAATTTGCCCTCTTGGTGCATAGGTCTCTAGATCAAAAAAAGCCACACCTCCTGATACTGATACTACTACATATACCCCTTGCTGTAGAGACAGCTGTGCTCCACCTAGATCTCTTGGACTTTGAGCATGATGTCATGATTGGACAGGACTTGGAGAATGTCTGTGTGGAGGAGGGGGTTGTGTAGTGTATACGTGGCCTGTGGTAGAGAAAGTGAAATCAACGTTTGGTAACTAGAAGGGTAGAGTGTAGCAGTTGTTGGTGCTGTTTACCAAATATTTCTGGCTCTCTTGTTTATGGACCCAGGGTAGGATGGCTCTTTTCCACCACCTTTGAAGTGAGGTGTGGCAATGTGAGTGAAGATGACATATATCATTTCTAGGCAGAAGTTTTAAAAGTCATTATGTGATGAACTGTGCTCCCTTTGGCCTGCCTTTCAAATCATGAAAACATAGAGATGGAACCTTGCTTTGCCTGGATCCCACAGAACATCCCAACACTAGGGTAAATGAAAAATAGACATTTGTTGTTTTAGCCACTGAGATTTGGGTTGGTTTTTTTGTTTGTTTGTTTGTTTTTTACAAGAGCATAACTTAGCCTATACCGACTGATAAAGCACATGTTGAAAAGTCTGGGTTAGAGCAGTTGGACAAGAAAAAGAAAAGGATCCAAATTGGAAAAGAAGAAGTAAAATTATCTCTGTTCACACATGACATGATCTTACATAGAAAATCCTAAAGAATCCATTTGTAAAATCTGTTACAACTAATTAATGATTTCAACAAAGTTTCAGGATATAAAATCAACATGGAAAAATCAGTTGCATTTCAGTACGCTAACAGTGACCAATCAAAAAAGAAACTAAGGAAACAATCCAATTTGCTATAGCGTCAAAAAGAATAAAATACCTAGGAGTAAACCTAACTAAGGAGGTGAAAGACTTGTACACTAAATTACAAAATGTTGCTAAAAGTAATCAGAGAAGATACAAGAGAATGGGAAGACATTCTGTGCTCGTGGATTGGAAGACTCAATAGCAATAAAATGTCCATACTACCCAAAGTGATCTATGGATTCAATACAATCTCTTATCAAAATACCAATAACGTTTGTAGAAATGGAAAGGAAAAAAAGCCAATACTGGTATGGAATCTCACGGGATCCTGAATAGCCAAAACAATCTTGGAAAGGAAGAACAAAGTTGGAGGCCTCATGCTTCCTGATTTCAAAACATACTACAAAGCAGAGTAGTAATCAAGACAGTGTTGTGCTGACATAAAGACAGATATATAGACCAAATGCAATGATAGAGAGCCCAGAAACAAACCCATACACGTACAGCCGTTCCTTTATATTAGCAGGGGCTTGGTTCCAGGACCCTCACAGATGCCAAAATCTGTGGATGCTCAAGTCCCTTGTATAAAATGGTGAAGTATTTGCGTATAACCTATGCACATCCTCCCATATACTTTAAACCATCTCTAGATTACTTATAATACCTAATGCAATGTAAATAGTTACCAGTGCACAGCAAATTCAAATTTTGCTTTTTGGAATTTTCTGGAACTTTTTCCCCCAAATATTTTCTATCCCCAGCTGCTTGAATCCACCGGTGCAATACCTTCGGATATGTTGGGCTGACCGTATTGCCAAATGATTCTCTACAAGGGTACAAGACCACACATAGGAAAAGGACAGTCTCTTCAACAAATGATTCTCAGAAAACTGGATACCCACATGCAAAAGAATGAAGTTAGACTCTTACACCATATACAAAAGTTAACTCAAGGTGGATTAAAGACCTACACACATGACCTAAACTATAAAACTAGGAGGAAACTTTAGGACTTTGGATTTCACAATGATTTATTGGGTGTGACACCAAAAGCATTGACAGCAAAAGCAAAACTAGACAAATGGGACTACATCAAACTTAAAACCTTTTGTGTATCAAAAGAAACAATCAAGAGAGTGGAAGGCAATCTATGGAATTGGAGAAAATATTTGGAAATCATATATCTGATTAGGGATTAATATCCAGAATTTATAAGGAACTTCAACTCAACAAAAATGTCTGATTTTAAAAACGGGCAAAAGACTTGAACAGACAGTTCTCTGAAGAAGATATACAAATAGCCAACAAGCACATGAAAAAGCTCGACATCACTAATATGAGAAAGGCAAATCAAAACCACAATGAGGTATTACATCTCTCCAGTTAGGGTAGCCACTATCAAAAGAACAGTAAATGAACAAGGGTTGGTGAGGATGTGACCAACATCCTATTAATTGGAACACTTGTGCACTATAGGTAGGAATGTAAAATGGTACAGCTGATATGGAAAATAGTAGTTTTTGAAGTGGTTCCTCAAAAAAATTATAGAATTACCATATGATCTGGCAATCTTACTTCTGGTTATATATACAATAGAATTCAAAGCAGAGTCTGAAAGAGATATGTGCACACCCATGTTCATTGCAGCGTTATTCACAATAACCAAGAGGTGGAAGAAACCCAAATATCCACTTAAAAATGATAAAGATGGCAAGTGTAATGTGATGTGTGTTTTACTACAATTAAAAAAACATATTACAAGATCCAAGCGATGGCACAGTGAGAAATGAAAGTTTAATGATCAAAGGAAGTCACAGACCCATTAAGAATTGCTCCTCTGTTTGCTGTAGTCCTGTGGGACTCATGGACACAAGCCCTGTTGGCTTTCAGAGCTAGGTGTTTTAGGGACCCATCCCTGATGTGAGAACCTTAAAAGTTGGAGCACAAGATGTGGGTCCAAACCTTTCACTCCTCAGGGAGAAGGTGGGAATTGGGGGTTCCCCGCCCAATTGTATGGCCCTGTACTGAGGGTGAGGTTCATGGTGAGAGTGTGTCTCAGCCTTTCCTACCCATTTTGAGGTGAGTATTTTCTCATCTACTCGATGTGTAGAAGTCGCTAAGCTAGTTTCTGGATTTCTCCCAGAGGAATTGCTCTGTACGTGGCTGTACATTCTGTGTGTCCGTGGGAGGAAGGAAGTTCATGAGCCTTCTATGTCACCATCTTGGTCCCTCTTCATAATAAGGAAATTTTTTACTTACAGAAAAATGCAAGGAAGTGCTCAAAAATTGATGGGGACTTGCCAAAAGAAACAGGAACCAGCTTGAAAAGTTTCATGTTGGTCAAATTTGACACAATTTAAGGATCAAAATTAGTAATGACAGTAGTGGATTATCACATGATTATTTTTAATTTTTATTGATATATATTTGATGTATAACATTGTATAAATGTAAGGTGTACAACATGTTCATTTTTAATAAAGAATCCATGTGTCCATAAGATATTAAGAGTAAACAAAGAAAATGGGAGAGATGGGGGAGCTTTTTTGTATAGGAATATTACAACTAATAAATGTAGAAGGAAGGATAGAAATATAAAATCATTTACAATCACCATTGTAATAACTGATTTGGGCAAGAATCATCAGTGGATGTCAGAAGCATTGGTAAAAAGCTGTAGGGAACAAGATACTTCCAGAACCTCAAAGTATTATCCCATAAATTACTATACATACCTTTACAATAGAGAAATTTGGCAAACACTGCCTTGCCCAAATGATCAAACTTGATGTCACTACTGATGGGACAAACTGACATAATGTACATCATGGTGTGAGGTATATAAGGATACATTAATTATCTAGTATTTTTGTCCCCCCAAATTAAAAAAAAAAAACCTAAATCTAATTATGAGGAAACTGAAATCCAAAGATTAGGGACATTCTGCAAAACAGTCTGCTTGGAGTCTTAAAAAATGTCAGTCATGAAAGAAAAAAAAAGGCTACAGACCTGTTTTTATATTAAAGGAGACTAGGCATGAAAACTAAATGCAATGTGTGATCCTTGATTGTACCCTGAATTAAAAAAATAAGAAACTGTAGAGTTCTCAGAGCTCCTGGTACGAGCGTCTTCCCTTGGGTGGATTCTTGGCTTTTCTCCCAGCATGGCCCCCAAACACCAGTCTTCACTTCCACCTCAAGCAAAGAAACCAAAGAAACCGAGACTGACTCCTGCCTCCAGGCCAGAGGAAACGTCTGCTTCTCCGAACTTGACCAACGAAGAAAAAGAACAGCAAGAAGCAATTGAACATATTGATGAAGTACAAAATGAAACAGACAGACTTAACGAACAAGCCAGTGAGGAGATTTTGAAAGTAGAACAGAAATATAACAAACTCCGCCAACCAGTTTTTCAGAAGAGGTCGGAATTGATGGCCAAAATCCCAAATTTTGGGGTAACATTTGTTAACCATCCACAAGTGTCTGCACTGCTTGGGGAGGAGGATGAAGAGGCACTGCATTATTTGACAAGAGTGAAGTGACAGAATTTGAAGATACTAACTCAGGTTACAGAATAGATTTTTATTTTGATGAAAACCCTGACTTCAAAAATAAAGTTCTCTCCAAAGAACTTCATCTGAATGAGAGTGGTGATCCATCTTCAAAGTCCACTCAAATGGAAGTCCAGAAAGAATTTGACAAAACGTTCAAATCAAACGCAGAATAAAGCCAGCAGGAAGAGACAGCATGAGGAACCAGAAAGCTGCTTCACCTGGTTTACTGATCATTCTGATGCAGGTGCAGATGAGTTAGGAGAGGTCATCAAAGATGATATTTGGCCAAATCCATTACAGTACTACTTGGTTCTGGACGTGGATGATGAGGAAGGGGAAGGAGAAGAAGATGATGATGAAGAGGAAGAAGGATTGGAAGATACTGATGAAGAAGGGGATGCGGATGAAGGTGAAGAAGATGAAGATGATGATGAGGGGGAGGGAGGAGAGAAAGATGAAGGAGAAGATGACTAATGGAACACTGATGGATTCCAACCTTCCTTTTTTAATTTTCTCCAGTCTCTGGGAGCAAGTTGCAGTCTTTTTCTTTTCTCCTCCTCTTGTGCTCAGTTGCCCTGTTTTTGAGGTCTCTTTTCTCCTTTATACCATGGCTCACAACTTATTTTGGGGGAAAATACCTTGAGCAGAATTCAGTGGGAAAAGAATCTCTACCCCTTTCTGTTCCAAATTCATTTTTATCCTTTCCTGTCTCAACAAAAACTGTATGTAATCAACACCACCATTCTCTGTGGGGAAAAAAGAAAAACCTTCTGCTCCCTTAGCTCTGCTGGAAGCTGGAGGGTGCTAGGCCCCTGTGTAGTAATACATAGAATTCTAGCTTTTTTCCTCCCTTCTCTGTATATTGGGCTCAGAGATTACACTGTGTCTCTATGTGAGTATGGACAGTTAGCGTTTACCAACATGTATCTGTCTACTTTCTCTTGTTTAAAAAAAGAAAAAAAAACTTTAAAAAATGGGGTTATAGAAGGTCAGCAAAGGGTGAGTTTGAGATGTTTGGGTGGGTTAAGTGGGCATTTTGACAACATGGCTTCTCCTCTGGCATGTTTAATTGTGATGTTTAACGGACATCTTTGCAATTTAAGATGACACTTTTAAAATACAATTCTCTCCTAATGATGACTTGAGCCCTACCACTCGATGGGAGAATCTGCAGAACCTGTAGGATCTTATTTGCAATTGACATTCTCTATTGTAATTTTGTTCCTGTTTATTTTTAAATTTTTCTTTTTGTTTCACTGGAAAGGAAAGATGATGTTCAGTTTTAAACGTTAGAAGTGTACAAGTTACTTTGTTACAATAAAACTAAATGTGTACACACACACCAAAAAAAAGAAACTGTAAAGGATATTATTGGGACAATTGAGGAAATTTAAATAATGGGCCGATTGTAATTGTATTTATGTTAAGTTTCCTTAGAGTGAATAGTATATAGTAGTTGCATGTAAGGATAGCTTTGTTCCTAGGAAATACCCACTGAATGTTTAGGTTTGAAGGGTCACAATAGCTTCAAGTAACTGTTTAATGGATTGGGGAAAAACAGATAGATAGATATATAGATAGATAGATAGAAGAGGGAGGGAGAGAGAGAATGTAGCAAAACATCAACAAATGATATGCCTAAATGAAGTGTATAGGGTGTTTATTTACTTATTTTTCTTTTGGCTGCATCCTGCAACTTGCAGTTTCCCTGACCAGGGATTGAACCCGTGCACTCTGCATTGGCAGATGGATTCTTTTTTTTTTTTTTTTTTGATATCAATGACCAAACTTTAATGAAATAACATTTACGCTTCACCAGCATTATTTCTAGATCAATTCAGTGGTGATTCAACAAAATGAACAGCTCATTTAAAAGGATGCATAGTATTACTATAGAGGAAAGAAGTACGTAATATTGAAGAACATTCACTTTTTAATCACATGAATGCAAACCTTACCACGTGTGAGTTTGGTAATGTCCACTATGTCCCTACTCTCTCTGATAGAAATCTCTCAAATATAAAATGTGAAGAGTCCCTACTTCCCTGTGTCATTATAAAGACATAAGATCACATCTGCAAAGCCCTTGACAAAATTGGACATGTTATGAAAACTCAATAAATGGAAACTCTTAATTGTAGACTCTTCTATTTCTTCTATTGTTAGATTTTAGATTATTTCCTATTTTTTCTAGAAATAACAGTGAACTATACATCTATTTTCGTGTTTGTTTATATTTTACAGTATATTTACAGGCTCAAGTTCCTGAAGTCACAATACATATTTTTAAAACTCAGGCATAGGTTAATAAGTTGCATTCTAGATAAATTATGTTAATTTATACTTTTACCACCAGGGTGTGAGAAGGCCTATCTCAATAATCCTTTACAAGTGGATTTTTCTTTTTTACATCTTTATTGGAGTATAATTACTTTAGAATGGTGTGTTAGTTTCTGCTTTATAACAAAGTGAATCAGTTATACATATACATTTATGTATACATATACATATACATATACATATACATATACATATACATGTTCCCATATCTCTTCCCTCTTGCGTCTCCCTCCCCCCCACCCTCCCTATCCCACCCCTCTAGGTGGTCACAAAGCACCGAGCTGATCTCCCTGTGCTATGCGGCTGCTTCCCACTAGCTATCTATTTTACGTTTGGTAGTGTATATATGTCCATGCCACTCTCTCGCTTTGTCACAACTTACCCTTCCCCCTCCCCATATCCTCAAGTCCATTCTCTAGTAGATCTGTGTCGTTATTCCTGTCTTACCCCTAGGTTCTTCATGACATTTTTTCTTAAATTCCATATATATGTGTTAGCATATGGTATTTGTCCTTCTCTTTCTGACTTACTTCACTCTGTATGACAGACTCTGGGTCCATCCACCTCATTACAAATAGCTCAATTTCGTTTCTTTTTATGGCTGAGTAATATTCCATTGTATATATGTGCCACATCTTCTTTATCCATTCATCCGATGATGGACACTTAGGTTGTTTCCATCTCTGGGCTATTGTAAATAGAGCTGCAATGAACATTTTGGTACAGGACTCTTTTTGAATTATGGTTTTCTCAGGGTATATGCCCAGTAGTGGGATTGCTGGGTCCTATGGTAGTTCTATTTTTAGTTTTATAAGGAACCTCCATACTGTTCTCCATAGTGGCTGTACCAATTCACATTCCCACCAGCAGTGCAAGAGTGTTCCCTTTTCTCCACACCCTCTCCAGCATTTATTGTTTCTAGATTTTTTAATGGTGGCCATTCTGACTGGTGTGAGATGATATCTCATTGTAGTTTTGATTTTCATTTCTCTAATGATTAATGATGTTGAGCATTCTTTCATGTGTTTGTTGGCAGTCTGTATATCTTCTTTGGAGAAATGTCTATTTAGGTCTTCTGCCCAATTTTGGATTGGGTTGTTTGTTATTGAGCTGCATGAGATGCTTATAAATTTTGGAGATTAATCCTTTGTCAGTTGCTTCATTTGCAAATATTTTCTCCCGTTCTGAGGGTTGTCTTTTGGTCTTGTTTATGGTTTCCTTTGCTGTTCAAAAGCTTTGAAGTTTCATTAGGCCCCATTTGTTTATTTTTGTTTTTATTTCCATTTCTCTAGGAGGTGGGTCAAAAAGGATCCTGCTGTGATTTATGTCATAGAGTGTTCTGGCAGGCGGATTCTTAACCACTGTGCCACCAGGGAAGTCCCTCGACTACTGTTAATTGAGTCAAGGGTAGGGCATCTTACCCACAAACATCTTATCTATAGATTGGCAGGGGGTTCATGAGATGGACTGTCTTAAGGAAATCGATCCTCTCTTTGAGGAATTTAGATCTCAAGACATGAAGAGTTGAACAGCTATAGCAAGATTAGAAATCATACATACGGGCTTCCCTGGTGGCGCAGTGGTTGAGAGTCCGCCTGCCAATGCAGGGGACACGGGTTCGTGCCCCAGTCCGGGAAGATCCCACATGCCGCGGAGCGGCTGGGCCTGTGAGCCACGGCCGCTGAGCCTGACGCGTCCGGAGCCTGTGCTCCGCAACGGGAGAGGCCACAACAGTGAGAGGCCCGCGTACCGCAAAAAAAAAAAAAAAAAAAAGAAATCATACATAAAGAAAAGCAGGGGTGCACCTGAAACAAGAGTACCAAGATGGCAGAGTCCTGGGATAAGAACTGATCAAAAACTTACTAATGCTGAGGGAGTGACAGCCAGGTCTACACTGGGTCCTAAGGGCCACCCAGTTTCTGAGCTACGTTCCACTCTCTGTGAGACCTACATATTCAGCCCTTCTTGTAGTGACAAGTAGGGTTCCTGAACTTCCATGGGGCCCAACTGTGTGTCTGAGGTTCCTGTTTCTCTATGTATTCTTAAAATGTACCTCCAGGTTTCAGTTAGGGTTGTTCCAGTTCAAGTAGCGGGAATCCTAACTCAGTCTACCTTAAACTGTAAGGAAATACATCTCAAATAACAGGAGTTTCAAAGGTAGTGAGCTCTATAAACAGCACTATCAGGGATGAAGCTCCGTATCTCTCAGTTCTGACCTTCCCCCCCAGTTGGCTGTAAACAGCAGTTGGAACAACATGTTCCTTGTTCATATACAGGTTAGGGTACGACAACGGGTTAGGGTTAGGGTACGTGTTAGGGTACGGGTTAGTGTTAGTGTACGGGTTAGGATTAGGGTACGGGTTAGTGTAAGGGTTAGGTTTCGGGTCAGGGTTAGGGAACCGGTACGGTTTAGGGTACAGGTTAGGGTACGACAACGGGGTAGGGTTAGGTTACGTGTTAGGGTACGGGTTAGTGTTAGTGTACGGGTTAGGGTTAGGGTACGCGTTAGGGTTAGGGTTAGGGAACGGGTACGAGTTAGGGTACAGGTTAGGTTACGACAACAGGTTAGGGTTAGGGTACGTGTTAGGGTACGGGTTAGTGTTAGTGTACGGGTTAGAAAGAAATAGGGTTTCTTCCCCAAACCATGTAATAAAAATCCTGCTCGTCAGCATGATTGTGCCAACTTTGGACAGATGCCAATCTTTGAATGGCCTAAGAAATGCCACATGCAAGGAATTCCCTGGCGGTCCAGTGGTTAGGACTCTGCACTCTCATAGCTGAGGGCCCAGGGTTCAATCCCTGGTCGGGGAACTAAAATCCCACAAGCTGCGCAGCAGGGCCAAAAAACCAAGCCAAAACAAAACAAAATAAAAAAGAAATGCCACAGGCTGATTAGGTTAAGCCAGAATCTCTGAACCAATAAAAGGCAAGGGGATGATATGGGCATGACTGACTTTAACTGCAGCGACCTACTCTTGGAGCTGAAGATAGTCATCTTTTTCTCAGTGACATGGGATATGTAAGGGGAGATGTGGACTCCTGAACAAAACTAGGATTTTATCAAGAAGGAAGAAAGAAGGAAATGGATGTCCTGAAGGCAGACAATAGTATTCACTACACCTCATTCTCAAACAAACCTGTTGTTTGAGGTGGAACTATACAAGTTGGAACTGTTTCAGCCTAGAGAGAGTTTCTGAACATCAGTTTTTCGAAGTTTTCCTCAAGTAACCCACTTTAATGTTTCTTAATTCTCCTTTAATTTTCCCACGTAAAAATATGTAATACTTCATACATTCAAAAGCATACATTTATATTAAGTATATATGATATGTGTTTAAATGTATACCTTTGTATGAAATACTGTATAACATATATAGATACTATAAAATATTACATACATAGAGTATATTTAAGGGATAAAGAATATTACTAAAATGAACACCCTTGTACATATAACCTAATTTAAGAAAAAGAATATTACCCATAACTTTGACACTTTCTATATAATCCTCTCTGATTACATTCCCTCCTTCTCTCACCTCCACCCCACCTCTTAGGTAACCACTCTCCTGGATTTTGTAATTGTCATCCTTTTGGTTTATTTTATAGTTTTACCCATTACTTGAATACCTTAACAATATGTTTGTAATGTGTATGCTTTTGAGTTGCCTATAAATGAAAACATGCTGTATATAGTAATTTTTGTGGTAGAATATACATAACATATAATTCACCATGCTAACCATTTTCAAGTGTACAGTTCAGTGGCGTTAAGTACATTCACACTGTTGTGCAACCATCACCACCGTCCAACTCCAAATTTTTTTGTTTTCTAAAACTGAAACTCTGTACCCATTAAACAAAAACTTCCAATTCTTCCCTTCCCCCAACTCCTATCAATCCTGATTCTATTTTTTGTCTTCATGAATTCGACTACTCTAGTTACCTCATATAATTGGAATCATATAGTATTTGTCCTTTTGTGACTGGCTTATTTCACTTAGCATAATGTTCAAGATTCATTCATGTTGTAACATGTATCAGAATTTCCTTCCTTTTAAGGTTGAATAATATTCCATTGTATGTATAAGCCACATTTTGTTTATCCATTCATCTGTGGATGGGGCACTTGGGTTGCTTCCACCTTTTGGCCATTGTGACTAATACTGCTATGAATATGGGTGTACAAATACCTGTTCAAGTTTCTGCTTTCAATTCTTTGGAGTATATATCCAGTATATAGTTTTTTGCAACTTTCTCTTTTTTTCTGAGTTATGTTTGTGAGATTCATCCATGTTAGTTTTAGCTTTAGTTCACTTACCTTAATTGCCATATGATATTTCACTGTGTGAATATTAAACAATTTGTTTATTCATGCTCGTATAGATGATCATTTAAGTTTTTGCAGTTTTTAATATTAGAAACAGAGCTTTATTCTTTTACATGCCTCCTTGTATATATGTAAAAAAGTATTTGTAATCCAAGATAATATACTTAGAAGTGAAATTGTGTCATAAGGCATTGTATGTCTTCAAATTATTGAAGATAATATATTCTCAAATTATTCTTTAAGTACTGTACACATTCGTACTCCCATAAACAGTGTGGGAGTTTCTATTGCTCCACAGCCATATTAGAACTTGTCATTGTCAGTGTAACAGATATTGCCAGTTGTCCCAGCATTCACTCTTCCCTTCTTCCTTTAATAATAGGTCTTATGAGTTTTATTTGGGTTGCCCAAGTAGAAATTTTATTTCCCAGCCTTCCTTGCAGTTAGGCATGGCCTACCATTTAAGTTGTAGACAACAGGGTGTAACTGAAAATGATAAGTATCTCTTCTGGGTTATGACCTTAAAAGGCATGCTCCTTGGGACTTCCCTGGCCTTCCAGTGGTTAAGACTCCGTGTTTGCACTGCAGGGGGCCTTCGACCCCTGGACAGGGAACTAAGATCGCACATGCTGGGGGGCAACTAAGTCCGCATGCCACAACTGCTGAGCACGCACACCACAACTACAGAGACTGTGCACCATAACGAAGATCCTGTGCGTCGCAACTAAGACCTGACATGGCCAAAAATAAATTAATTAATTAATTAAAAAAAATTTTTTTTAAAGGTATGCTCCCCTATCCCATTCTACCTCCCTACTGACTAGATGCAGATTTGATGGCAGGAGCCAGAGCAGCCACCTTGAACCCAGAGATGGAAGCTTTAGGTTGAAGATGACGACTTTGGACTGCTTACCTCTGAATTGTTCTATGAGTGAAAATGAACTTTTGTTTTGCTTAATCCACTGTACTTCAGTGTCTCATTGCTATAGCAGCTTGGACTACTTCCTAATTAATACATTTATTCTTTGATTTTAAAATCATTCCCAATTTTACCTTGCTCAGAAAGCCTCTGTTTATTCTCTCTCAAAATCTTCGTGGTGGTATTCTTTTTGCATTTGTTTGATAATGCTAATCTCCTTTTTATGCCCAGGTCTTTGAATACATTTGCCTGAAAATGGAGGCCCTTCCCCCAGGGGAGTGGGTGTTTGTTGCTTTTGTTTGCTCACATCCTCTCCTCCTTTCTAACCGTACCCAGACTTTTTTCTTGGCATGTTACACTCAAATTATATGCAGTTGTATTAGGATTTAGATCAGAGTGCCCAGCCTTTTCACTATAGATGTTGAAGGGGAGAACTGGAGAATCCTTCCTCTTGTTAGGGGAAACACTGACTGAAACTGCCAGCCCTGGCCACACAATATAGTAACCACTTGCATGAGTTATCTTAAACAGGAGGTCCTGGTAAGCAACCACCAACCGGAAGAATTCGGGAAAGGTCAAAAGGAGAGAGGAGATGCCAATCCATATGTCCTTCCAACCTCCCAGAATTCTTGCTGGAATCCATTTTGGCCTGGCACTGCGAGAGCCTCCAGGAGGGAGCCTGAGTCAGAAAGATTGGCCAGAGACAACCCGAAAACTAACCCCATTCCCATAAAACCCAAGACTGCAAGCCATGTGGCAGAGAGTCCTCCCCGGTTCCCTTACCCTCCTGCTCTCCACCTGAGTGCCGCTTCCCAATAAAGTCTTGTTTTGTCAGCACGTGTGTCTCCTCAGACAATTCATTTCCGAGTGTTAGACAAGAGCCCACTCTTAGCCCTGGGACAGGTTCCCCTTCCTGCAACACTCTCACCACCCCCTATATCGGAGAAGGCATTGAGTGGCTAAAGGAAAAAAAAAAAGGAGTTTAACTTTGTTTCATACAGCATCCAGAGCTTTGATAGTAGAATAGCTCCTGGATTGGCTTTTTCCTGCTCCTAGACCTAGTTATATGGCCTTCTTGTCTGTTTTGTGACTTCCATAATATCTTTCCAAATATATTTCTTTTAAAGTTTTAGCTGCTGCTATGGATAACATCCAAAGGACTGTAAGGGATCAACTACTCTCAAGTTACAGGCTCTCCTAAACTGTGCAGATCCACTGGGAATGAAGGACTGACCACATGCAATTGAGATTACTTATTAACACCTATGGAGTTTATTTTTAGGATAAAATGAAAGCGTAACTCCATGGTGATAAGAAGGGAAAGAAGTACTCACACTGCCAAGGTTATATGTGACCAGGTTACCCTGAGCCTAGACACCATCCATCCCAAATCTTAAGGGGTCCAATAGCAGATAATCTGCCTCTAGATCCTGTTGTTTAGAATGGTACAAACTGCAAGAGGTAGCAGGGATTTTATTCCACAAAATAATACGCAAGCCACCAGCCAATCAGAATATGGCTTCAAACCACTAACCAATCAAATGTCACTCCCTTGTCCCCGCCGTCACCCAAGTCTCCCTAGTAACAGCAAGAATGAAACATAAGGAAAGAAGGGCAGCTAGATTTTTTTTTTTAATATTTATATATTTATTTGGCTGCACCGGGTCTTAGTTGCAGTATGCGAACCCTTTAAGTTGTGGCATGTGGAATCTAGTTCCCTGACCATGGGTCGAACCCTGGCCCCCCCCTGCACTGGGAGCACAGAGTCTTATCCACTGGACCACCAGGAAAGTCCCGGGCAGCTGGATTATAAACCTAACCCGGAGAAGGCTCATGCTGAGTTGATTTTGACAGCATTGACAATTAACAGCTGACCCCCCCCAGAGTTTCCCACACAAAACCTTCCGTGTGATTTAATTCATCCCTTATTTCATTTTGAATAAGAGCACTTTACGTTTTCATTGTAACTTTACTTTTTACATTCTAGATTAGTAAAATTAGTCTCTAAAAAATGGGCTTGGGGTTGATCATATAACTTGAAATTAATGTTACTAAAATGTCATGAGGAGAGTATTACACAAACAATGAGTTTTCCTTTAAATAATTTTCTGGAGATGGGTTCTGTATAACGAAGATGGCTGTGACTTTTGAAAATTAATTGTGCAGGCTACAAAATTTGAATGGCCAACTATATGTTAGTTCCTTAAGTGTAAGAATGTAGCAGATAGAGGCTTCCCTGGTGATGCAGTGGTTAAGAATCCGCCTGCCAATGCAGGGGACACAGGTTCGAGCTCTGGTCTGGGAAGATCCCACATACTGCGGAGCAACTAAGCCCGTGTGCCACAACTACTGAGCCTGTGCTCTAGAGCCCGCGAGCCACAGCTACTGAGCCCGCATGCCACAACTACTGAAGCCCGCGCGCCTAGAGCCGGTGCTCCACAACAAGAGAAGCCACTGCAATGAGAAGGCCCTGCTTGCCACAATTAAAGAAAGCCCGCACGGCAACAAAGACCCAACGCAGCCAAAAATAAAATAAATAAATAAATAAATTTATTTTTTAAAAAAAAGAATGTAGCAGATAGGATTTCCTATAGGATCTAGAACAATGCTGATATCTATCTTGAAACAATGAGGGGAACGTGGAAGGGCCTGTTTTAAACAGCGTTGCTGTTTCCCTATTAGGTGCCTTGCTGAGGGAGGGTTTCTGGATACAGGGCCTGGGGCCTGACAGCTAGAGCCTACCATGCCAGGTAGGAAAGGAAAAGGCAAAGAGAAAGATTCCTGCCTTCCTCAACCTAATCTCATCTTTCTTTGTCTTCCACTACCATCACTTTTCTTTTCCTTCCCACTCTTAAAAACTTAAAAAAAAATTGTGAGGTACAAAACACAAACAGGAAACCACAAAGGATAAATTTACAGCTCAGTAAGTTTTAACAAAGAAAATATTTATGTAATTACCACTTGGTTCAAGAAACAGAACATTGTTAGCACCTAAAACCCTACTTGTGACCCCTCTTGGTCACTACACTTTTCCTTCTCCCCAAAGGCAACCACTGCCTTCCTTTTTTTTTTTTTGGCCTCACTGTGTGGCATGTGGGATCTTAGTTCCCCAACCAGGGATTGAACCCATGCCCCCTACAATGGGAGTGCAGAGCTCTAACCACTGGACAGCCAGGGTAGTCCTTACCTTCACTTTTAACATTATGATTTAATTTTGTCTATTTTTGAACTATATGTAAAGTCAATTTTACAGTAACTATTCTTTTGAACTTCCATCTTTCACAATTTTCTTGGAGGTACATTATTGAATTATACAAATAGAAAAGTGCACAAATCAAAAGTGGTTCAGCTTGATGAACTTCTCATAAACTGACCATACCTATGTAACAAGCACCCAGATCGAGAAACAGCATTAGCAGCTCCCTTTCAGTCACTATCCCTCCACTGTCCTGAATTCTAACACTATATATAAATTCTGTCTATTTTTGAACTTATATATGTGAAAACATATAGTATATATTCTTTTCTGTCTAGCTTCTTTTGCTCAACATTGTGAGATTCATCTGAGTGGTTTCATGTAGTTATAGATCATTCATTCTCTTGGGTGTTTTGTATTCCATTGTACAAATATACCACAATTTGATGATCTATTCTAGTGTAGGTAGACATTTGTGTTGTTTTCCAGTTTTCAGCCATTACAAATAATGTTGCTGTGAACATTCTTGTACACGCCTTCTGGTGAACATATATATGCATTTCTGTTGGTTATATGTTTAGGAGTGGGATTCCTGGGTCATAGGCTCTGGGGCTGTTCAGCTTTAGTAGATAGTGCCAAATAGTATTTCAGAGTAGTCATCCCAATTTACACTCCCACCAGCAGCATATGAGAATTCCATTTATTCCATTCTTTGGCTTGCAGCTGCATAACTCCATTTCTGCCTTCACCATCATATGGCATTCTCTCTGTGTGCTGTCTTCAAATGGCCATCTTATAAGGAGACCACTTGGGCCCATCCTACTCCAGTATGACTTCATCTTAATTAATTACACCAGGGACAACACTATTTCCAAATAAGGTCACATTCTGAGGTGCTGGGGGTTAGGATTTAAACATCTTTTTTTGGGGGGTGTGGGGGGGACACAGTTCAACCCGTAACAGACATGATAGCAGTGGACATCTCTTCTTGATCTCAGTGGGAAAACTTTCAACTTTTCAGCATTAACTGTGATGTTTGCTGTAGTTTTCTTAGTAAATACTCTGTATAAGATTAAGGAAGTTTCCTTTTATTTCTGGCTTGCAAATCTTTTTAAAAATCATAAATGGATATTGAAATTTATGAAATGAAAGAAAACATTCTTTTTCTGCATCTAATGAGATGATCATCTGATTTTCTCCTTGTCTGTTCTATAGTAAATTACATTTATTTTTATAATTTTCAAAGAGAATTTCAATTGAAAATATTAAAATTACAAGTGGAATTTCTGAGTTGGGTAATGTTCTGTTTCTTGATCTGTACACAAGTGTGATTGGTTTGTGAAAATTCACTAAGCTGTCCACTATGATTTCTAATTTTATGTATATACTTTATATTTCAATAAAAGCTAAAAGAAACACAGCTAAATTCCTATTTGAGAATGAAAAGCTTTTTCTTCCAAAGGAAACTTAGCTGCCCCACTTTCCGCTCACATCCACTTCCTATGAGAGGTGAAGATCTGGGTTATTAAGATGGAAGCAAGGTCAAACCTGTAAGTGGTGCACAACTGACACATTGACACACTTAATAGTCTCAGAGTTAGGTAGGTTTTTGTTTTGTTTTGTTTTCAGAATTCAGTGTGTATCAGCTTTGTTTTTCAGTGATTCTCTCAAGCCAAATGGGTTCATGTTTAGTATTACATGAGATTGGATTATTTTCTAAATCCAATCTGGTCCTCTCTAGACAATTTTGTTATCTGGCTTTTGCTATCTTTCCTTTGACTGATATTCTCCAACATAAAGTCTTCTGCATTGAATTATTCTAAAGAATTCCCTTTC
Organism: Grampus griseus; assembly: GCF_964374135.1. Lineage (NCBI taxonomy): Eukaryota > Metazoa > Chordata > Mammalia > Artiodactyla > Delphinidae > Grampus > Grampus griseus. The sequence continues at coordinate 27,850,204 of NC_139018.1, read as the reverse complement.
TTCCCTTTTACAATACCTGCAGGAATTGATGTACTCTTACATTCTGTCTTCAGAATACATCTTCACAGATTTGTTCCTAATTGGACTTTCTGTTAGAATTGAATTAAGTCTATTCACTTAATTTGAGAAGAACTGACATCTTCATAATTTTTCCTCTTTTCATTCAGAACCATGGTAAACCTCTCCATTATTTCAAGTCTAATTTTATTCCACTCGGATATGAGTCTGTATAGTTCTGTAGTTTCCTTTATATAGATTCTGCATATTTCTTATTAGTGATATTCCTACCTGCTTCATGGTTTTTTGTTGTTGTTGCTATTGTGAATGGAACCTTTTTTTTTTTTCCATTCAAAAGCGAACCCGTAGAGCGATAGGATCTCTACCACCGCTCTCAGCTGTGAGACTCTATGGTTCCTTGGCTATATAGGAACATTCAGCTCGCCCCAACATTATCCGAACCGGAAGGAAGGTGGCAACCGAGAGTCGCCAAGCAAAGGGCCGCTCTATCTTGCCTTTGTTCTCCTCTCGGTGGCTACTGCGCAGGCGTAATCGCCCCGGTACCGTCCCCACCTTCCCGGTCGCGGGCGCAGCTCGGTAGCGCCGGCGCACTGGCGCGCTCCGTTTACACGCTCCGGGACCTGTAGGCGCCGCGAGTTCCGGCTGTCGCCGTCGCCGCCGCAGCTCCTGGAGGTCGGTTGCGACGCGTAACGACGCCGGGACGAGCGCTGCGCCTTCTTCTCCGATATGTACCCGAATTGGGGCCGGTATGGCGGGAGCAGCCACTATCCGCCGCCGCCGGTCCCGCCGCCACCGCCGGTGGCGCTTCCTGAGGCCTCGCCGGGGCCCGGGTACTCGAGCTCGACGACTCCCGCGGCCCCCTCCTCTTCTGGCTTCATGAGCTTCCGCGAGCAGCACCTGGCGCAGCTCCAGCAGCTGCAGCAGATGCACCAGAAGCAAATGCAGTGCGTGCTCCAGCCCCATCACCTTCCTCCGCCCCCCCTGCCGCCCCCGCCGGTGATGCCGGGGGGCGGCTACGGGGACTGGCAGCCACCGCCGCCGCCGATGCCCCCGCCACCTGGGCCGGCTCTCAGCTATCAGAAGCAGCAGCAGTACAAACACCAGATGCTCCACCACCAACGAGACGGGCCTCCTGGTTTGGTTCCCATGGAGCTGGATTCTCCCCCTGAATCTCCCCCAGTACCGCCAGGGTCTTACATGCCCCCGTCTCAATCTTACATGCCTCCACCTCAGCCACCACCCTCGTACTACCCCCCGGCCTCGTCTCAGCCCTACCTGCCTCCCGCTCAGCCGTCCCCTTCTCAGTCCCCACCTTCCCAGTCCTACCTGGCGCCCACCCCATCTTATTCTTCCTCTTCCTCTTCCTCGCAGTCCTATTTGAGCCATTCCCAGTCCTACTTGCCCTCTTCTCAGGCATCTCCTTCCCGCCCCTCCCAAGGCCATTCTAAATCCCAGCTGCTAGCTCCGCCACCGCCGTCCGCCCCTTCTGGGAATAAGACAACTGTCCAGCAAGAGCCTTTGGAGAGCGGGTCCAAGAACAAGAGTGCTGAACAGCAGCAAGCTGCCCCTGAGCCAGATCCCTCTACGATGACTCCACAGGTAAGAAAACATCTGCCCAAGCTGCGCCTCTCACCTAGAGGGCCCTAAGTGAGCAGGCCTGGGGGCTTTACCCAGGGCTTAGCCTAATTCCAACACACGATAACTGGCTAATTTACACTCCAGGGTAGTCCATAAAAGTCAAAGGTCTGACATCCCAGCTTTTCAATTAGCTAAATGTGGATTATTAAAAGAACAGTGTTTGAAGATATTTCTAGACACCAGAGTGATGGGGTGACTCAAGAGTTACTTCTCAGATGTATTCCTTGGTTTCCTTTGATCATGCTTCTAGGTTTTATTGCTGTTGCAAAGGGCTTTTTTGTTGTTGTTGTTTAATTGTAACTTAAACTAAAATTCTGTTTTAGGGGCAGCATAAAAAAGAAGCTTCTCAAAGGGCTGACACCTGAAATGCATATGAATCTTATGACCAGTTAGTTTCTTTAAAAGAAAATTAAGGGCCACTGATAGCTGTCAGCTTCCTGAATTAAGAAGTCTCAGCAAATGAAGGGTGGAAATCTTGTTCTAATCAGGAACATCCTAATTATGTTTATAGATATATATGCAATACCTAGGGAAGTCTACATATTTGACCTTTTTGGGAATCTGTTGGTCATTTAAGGAACTGACCCATACATCCTGTTCTCACATCACTTAAAGATAGTTTTAAGACATGACCAATTTGCTGCATTGCATTGTTGTTACCATTTACTCCACAGTAACAGCCTTGGAATTCAGCCAAGTTTTAAAAAAATGGTGGTGACATCTCTTCATTCATGAGAGAGCCAATCTTCTAAACTTCTCTTTCAAGTGATGCTTCCCTGTCAAAGATTGATAGGGTAGCAGTAATAAATGAATTCCTGTCTTGAGAAAGAAGATAAAATTAAGTGGAAGAAATAATTTGTTTTGGTTTCTTAAAATAGACACTTTTAGCAATTAGTAATCTACCTAGATTCCCTCATGAAAAAAGAGAGTCTTTTAATCTACAAGCTCAGATTTACATATAAAGATTTCCAAAAGATATTATTCTAATTTTACAGTGGTTTGGCATTAGAAATTAAGAAGAGAAACAGGTTGTTTTTTTTTGTTTTTTTTGCATCTTTATTGGAGTATAATTGCTTTACAATGGTGTGCTAGTTTCTGCTTTATAACAAAGTGAATCAGTTATACATATACATATGTTCCCATATCTCTTCCCTCTTGCGTCTCCCTCCCTCCCACCCTCCCTATCCCACTCCTCTAGGTGGTCACAAAGCACCAAGCTGAAAACAGGTTGTTTTAAGTAAGCAAGATGTGGTGCTTGGCACATCATCAGGAGAAAACACTTGAGATGCTGGGGTAAAACAGTAGAATGAGAGATTCTGTTAGCTTACACCAAATTAGTACTATCCCATCAGGTTATTTCTCCAGATTCCTCCATTATAATAGAGATGGAATTTTTGCCCCCTTTACCACCCCACTCTGAGATTTCCAGTGCTTTTGTTGTCCAGCACTCTCAGAGTTAGTCCAAGCCAAAATATGACATTTATATCCTCATCTCTACTGGACTTTTTCTGGCCTCTTAGACAAATGAATTGTTTTTTGGTAGTGGGGGATGGGGGGTGGGAATCAGACCGATCCTTAATATGAATATTTAGCACGAACACTGTTTTTGTTTTTCTGCCTTTGTACCCTTGTCTATAGTGAACTTCTTTTAGTGCTTTGACTATTCAGTGCCTCAAATTCTTTGATGAGAGCCGTAAAGAAAGTGGTGGAAGATGAGATTTGAGAGGTGGGAATGGGCCAGATCAAGAAGGCCCTTGCTAAGCCTCTTTAGGTTTTTTTTACCTCTCTCTAGAATTCATCCCAACTTCCTCAACCCTCTCTCCCCCCTTACAGTTGTATTGCTTTCGAGGCACATCTCAAATATCAGGGTCTCTATGAAGCCGTGCTTCAGCTTACCTGTGTGGTTTGGTTCTGTTCTTCAAATCTTAAGTCCCTTGCAGACAGGGACTGCCTCACTTACCTTTTTATCCCCTGTAGCACCTAGGCCAGTGTCTTGCCAATTTGTCAGCTCTCCACAAAGTTTTGTTGAATAAGATACAAGCGTTGTCGTGTTCTAGACTTAGGATACTTTGGTGTATTAGGTGGTAAACATTTTCTTCATGCCAGTGCCAGTCTCTGACAATTAACCCTTCTTTGTTGATTCATATTTTATTTTTGGAATATTTCATTAAAAATTTTTTTATGGTGAAAGATTTTAAACATGCACAAAAGTAGAGAAAATGGTATGATTCTCCCCATATACCCATCACTCAGATTCAACAGCTATCAAGATTTTGCCATGTATGCTTCACCTAGGCCTTTACTGTTGTTCTTTTTGTTTGTTTGTTTGTTTTGTTTTGTTTTGTTTTGTTTTTTTGTGGTACGCGGGCCTCTCACCGTTGTGGCCTCTACCGTTGCGCAGCACAGGCTCCGGACGCACAGGCTCAGCGGCCATGGCTCACGGGCCCAGCTGCTCCACGGCATGTGGGATCTTCCCGGACCGGGGCACGAACCCGTGTCCCCTGCATCGGCAGGCGGACTCTCAACCATTGCGCCACCAGGGAAGCCCCTTTACTGTTGTTCTTGCTGAAATATTTTTAAATGAATCTTAGATCTCACATCATTTCCTTCCTACATTCTTAGACATTTTTTTTAAAGGACTTTTTCTAAGGTAAACACGTTATAACGCCTAACAAAATTAACAGGTTTCCATCATCTAATACCAGATCTCTTCAGATTTCCCCTATTGTCTCATCATACTAATAAAAATAATTCCTTGATATTATCCATGTTAAAATTCCCCCATGGACTTAATAAAGTTTTGATGGTTTGTTCAAATTGGGATTCAATATAAACATTTTGGGGCAGAATAATTCTGTTGTGCGGCTGTCTTGTGCATTGTAGGATGTTTAGCAGCAACTCTGGCCTCTACCTGCTAGATACCAGTAGCAGCCCCCAGTTGTGACTACCAAAAATGTTTCCAGATATTGCCAAATATCCCCTGTGGGGCAAAATCACTCTCACTTGAGAATCCCTGATTTAGGTCAGTCTCTCCTATTCTGTTTCTCTACCCTTGCCGTTGAGCTTGTTGAAAAATCTGTGTTAGTTATCCTGTAGAATGTCCCATGTCCTGGATTTGTCTGCTGTCTCGTTGGTGTCATTTGACTTGTTCCTCTCTCTCCCATGTTTTTTTTTGTAAACTAGGCATTAACTGTGCAACCTTCTTAGATTTAAGTTCACCTTTCTTTTGGCAAGTGTACTTCGTAACCTAGGAAGTGCTGTGTACTTCATTTGCATCCCATCAGGAGTCACTCAATGCCTGGCTGTCCCATAGTTAGTGGTGCCAAGATTGATCAAGGAGGGGGTGACTGTTTTCTCTGCTGTAAAGCTTCCCATCAATCTTCAATCTAATATTTCATCTAGTGGTTCATCCGTTGATGGTCTTTGCTTGAGTAAATTATTTCTTTGTTAGAGGCTGCAATATGGTGATTTTTTTTTCTGCTGTTTCTTCTATATTTACCATAAGGAATTCTGTAAAGAAAAACTTTCACTCATGAACTAGGGCTGTTTGATTGGACATACAGTTAGCATAGAAAAGACAGGATAAGTGCTTGATATTCTTCCATTTAATTTCTAGTTTTCAGAGTAAAGTGATGATATAATGGAATGTGTCATTTTTGAAGAATTAACTCTTCTGTGTGTTTTAAAGGACTGGCTAGTTAAAATGCATACTGGTCTTTTTTTTAATGAACTGTGATTTATTCTTTTATTCTTAAAACTTATTTAGGTAAAGCTGTTGACTTTGATTAGAGTTTTTAGTCACTATCTAATACTTAAATATATATTGAGTAACAACTGTGTGCCAAGAACTGTGCTTAGTACTGGAGATGAAATGGTGAACAAAATAGACAAGGTACCTGCCCTCATTCACTTGTTCCAATGCGGGGAAAAGACATTTAAAAAGTAATTGAAGACGTGTAAGGTGCTGTGGAATTATAAAATAGAAAATATCACTAGACCATTCCATAAGGATTAGGAAAAGGTGAGCTTTTTTAAGCTCACCATTGTATTCACAGGGCCTTGCTCAGAGTCTAGCACATAGTAGGTGAAGAATAAATATTTTTCAAATGATTGAATATAGCTGGGAGCTCTCACCTAATTGAAGAGACCTCCCTTTGCAAGTAATATTTAAATGAAACCTGAAGAATGGGTAGGAAATAACCAGATACGAGTTCAAAGAATTAAGTTCAGTAGGGCTTACTGAAGGTACAAACCAGGCCAGGGAGGACCTATGAAGACTTTATCCTAAGGGCAGTAGGAAGCCATTGAAGGATTTTATATAGGCAAATGTGACAGATTGGCTTGTTTGAAAGTTCACACTGCTTTGGGGAGAGTGGAATCGAAAGGAGCAAGAGTGATTTAGAGAGAATAGTGAATAGAGTGATCCAGGCAAGAGTTAGTAGTGGCTTGGCCTTGGATGGTGATGGAGGAGATGGAGAGAAGTGGAAAGACTGGAGAAATATTTTGGTGCTAGAATCCAGTTGGAGATTGAGTAGTAGTGGAGAGGGAGGCATCAAGGACGATTCCTGGGTTTCTGGGATAGGAAACTGGGTGGATGGTGGTTCCATATACTAATAACCTACAGGAGGGGGAAGAACAGGTCTGGGGAGGAAGGGAAAATGATGAGTTAAGTTTTAGACTTACTGAGTTTAAGATCCTTGAGACATAAGATTCTAAATGGAGATGTCCAGTTAGAAGTTAGATACAGGTCTGGAGTCTAGAAGTGAGATCTGGGAGACATAGACTTGTGAGTCATCGGCATAAAAATGGTATTTGAAGGCACAGAAATAGATGAGGTCTCCTGAGGAGTGTGTGTAGAGTAAGAATAAAGTTTAAAGGACATTGAGCCTAGCCCTGCAGAACCACAGTACCTAAGGGAACCAATGGGAAGAAAGGCCAAATAGGTAGATGGAAAATCAGGACAGTGCAGTGCCACAGAAGTGAAGGGAAGACTGTTCCTAGGAGGAGGGTGTAGTCAGCTGTGTTACTGCTGAGAGGTCAAGCAAGATGAAGACTGTGAGTTATCTTTTGCATTTACTGACATGTAGATTATTGTTGACCTTGGCAGGAGCAGTTTCATAGTGACTGAAGCCATATTGCATTGATTTGAGGAGTGATGGAAGGTGAGGAAATGGGGATGGTGAGTATAGACAACTCTTTTAAGAAGTTTGACTGAAGGAGAGAGAGAGAGAGTATGTGGGCAGGAGCTGGAGGAAGAGGCACAGTAAAGGAGTTTTTTTTTTTAAGATGGGACCTTAATTCCTGGAATAGAGTGTGAACTTCAAAAATGTTGAAAATAAATATATTTTAAATAAATTTAAAAAATGGAAATCCATTTCATTATTTTACCAAGTCCCCCCTCCCCATCCCACTTGCTTTAGGATATGACATTGAACATTTAATGTTACAGGCATTTATCCTAATCAACCTGGACAGGAAAGGCAACCTTTCAAAATTAATCTTTAAAGCATCACACACATAGACGCATGTGTTCATTCATTCATTCATCCATTCATTCATTCATCCTCTCTCTCTCTCTCCCTGTCCCTCCTTCTTTATATTTCCCTACTTGGAGAATCTTTTAGTACCTAGTTCCTTACTGTACTGGTAGCAAGTGGTCAGTAAATACTTGCTGAATTAATTAGCATCTTTTTTGGTATTTATGACAGATACATCCTTACTTTTTAACTCTATTCAATCTCTCTCTTTTTTTTTTTTTTTGTGGTACACGGGCCTCTCACCATTGTGGCCTCTCCCGTTGCGGAGCACAGGCTCCGGACGTGCAGGCTCAGCGGCCATGGCTCACGGGCCCAGCCGCTCCGCGGCATGTGGGATCCTCCCGGACCGGGGCACGAACCCGTGTCTCCTGCATTGGCAGGCGGACTCTCAACCACTGTGCCACCAGGGAAGCCCTATTCAATCTCTTTTTGAGTGTGACATTTACTGTGATTTTCCTCTACCTATGAACTAACATCCCATATGAGATGGAGTTGTCTGATATAACGGGACATTCAGAAGAACTGGCTACTATTTCAGCTTCATTAGCAAGTCCAGGCAGGTTTTATTCCTTTTTAAAATAGAGATAAAGCAATCTCCTCTGGGGTCACTGAGGACATTTCTGAATGATTTCATCATTATTCATTTGCAGAGCTTTAAAAATGTGCCAAAGCCTCGTCCTAGGATTGAATTAGATCTGATTTCTGCTTATTGGGTGCATATTAAGTAGAAATTGATCTGCAGTGCATACTGTTAGTAAATCAACAAGTACCTGAGCTCCTAACAAGGTTCTTAACCTTAGACTAGGTCTAAGACAAAGATAGAAAGCACAAGAATAAGGTGGGTATAAATTGATAAGGAATCTAGACCTGAATAATCTTCCTATCTATAGCCACTGGCTTCTAGTTTATGAAAGATAGTTTGCATCTTTGTATGTTTTGGTGATGCTTTCAAAGTAACTTAAAAAAAGGAAACTTTTAACTTCTACTTGAAAGAGTTTATTAATTTTTTAAAGCTAAAAAACAAGCCTGTTGCTGTTTTCAGTATTTTCATACAATAATGGAAGAAAGTTGAAAATGTTCTAATACCACATAATTGTTGACTATCATGAACAGTGTGTTGGTTTTTTTCTTTTTTTTTTTCATGTTGAATAGTAAAAGTAATTATATTTCAGGAGCTGATGATTATGTGTATGTTAATAAAAAAGAGAAAAACCCAGTCATGACCCAAACTTCAGGATGGAGTTAGTGAGATGGAATTTACTCTTCCAAAGGGATGTAGCAAGTTTCAGGTCATAGAAATTAGTAGCCTAGAAGGGAAGTCTTTAGCTGATCAGCAACTATTTATTGACACGCTACTGTGTGTTCCAGCACTATGTTTAAGCACCAGACAGGATATGAGAAAAGCATGAAACACCTCTCTCCCAAGACAGTTACTTTCTGCAAATGAGAAAACAGATAACAAGACAGTATGTTTCATGAGAAAAGAGTATCATGTATATTTGCATGTGGAAAATTGGAGAGGATATACAGTAAAATAGTAACAATATAGGAAATCCTGGTTATCCAGAGACAATGAATCTCAGTGAATGCAAGTAAAATGAATCCATTTAACACAAGGACCAAAAGTTTATTGTAAAAAGTAAAAAATTTAATTTGGGACACAATCTTGAAAAATAAAGCTCAAAAATCATAAAGAACAGCTGAGTCTTAGAGTTTATAAAGAATAAAGTGTAGATTAGGTTTCTGTACTTTAATTTTTGTGACAAAATTGTGTGACAACACTATATTATCATCATTTATTTCATTTTTGAATATGTTGAAAAAATATTTTAGGGATTTATACATTTTTCCAAGGGCTGTTTTTCAACATTTGATATTCATGTCATTCTCTTTTGCAGTTCCTATTATAAAAATTATTTTTGGTTGTTAACTGGTAGTACTTCTGCTAGATCCTGCATCTTTATAATTGTAGTAGAAGTGTATGCTATTGTTTTTCTTTTTGTTTATATGCTGTTGTTAATTATAGAAGTATATAGGGCAGTTCATTAGTGAATATTTTAGTGTTATGACAACTTTTTTTTCCTTATGCCACCTTGTAACCATGGGGAATTATATAGTGAACACTGGGATAATGAAGATCCTGTAGTTACTTCTGAGTGGTGAGATTTTTTTAAAATTGATTTTAATTATTGCTTATTTGTAGTCGAGTCTCTTTATTTGAGGTATTTATATTTTATAAAGTTGTCAAGAACACTGAATTAGTGAATACTGAACGATTGCTCCTGGGGGAAGTGCAGGGTTAGGTTCCTGTGGGCCTTCGGTCACATTTTCTTCAACCAATCAATACATAACCTTGTTTTATATGTGTTTCTGTTTAAAAACAAATTATTTAATGTATATTGTTGATTCATTAACATTGAACTCACAGCCAACAGCACTATAACACATGCCTGAAAGAAGCTTATCCAACACAAGTATTTTCTTCTTAAGGCACATCATAGCGTTCTCGCACTTAGGAATACTAGACAGCACTTCAGCACAATGCTTGGGGCCATTTTAAACAGCAAAATCTTCAACCAAAAAGTACAGAAATGTGAAAAATGTGGCCCTAAATAGACCTTGAAAAGAACACTTATTTACAATATAAGAGCTAAACAAAAAGGCAGAGCATGGCCGTGTTCTGCCTCAGACAGGAACGTGCAAGTCAGATAACTAATTTTTTGCCCATCTACGCGTGTCCACAAATCACTGTGAAAGTTCCCTGAGTGTTGATTTTGGAGTTAGAAATAAATTTTAGCAAGTTGGCAAATTCACAAATACAGAATCCATGAATAATCAGGATAGGCTGTATCTTCTAATTTTTTTCCACATTAAACTTATTACTGTGGTAATTTTTAGAAAGTGGAAGCACAAAATAAGCTTCCAGAAAATCAAATTACAGTATAACTTGGAAGACAAAGTGAAACTTTTAAAATAAATAGAAAGCATTCTAAAACACAGTGTATTTTCATTTATGTATATATACCTGGGTATGGCAAGATTAATGATACAGCAGGTGTTTAAAAGAGGGAAGAGAAGACAGAGAGAAGAGGTAGGACTGTTTATTATATTCATTAATCACGAGACCCCCGTGGATAAAACTGAACCAACTAAAGGCAAGTTAAAAACAATAGCTATGAATACTGAAAAGATTTACTCTGATCTTTTATCAGAAAGACTACTCTCACCTCCAAAAGCATGTTTTTTTAATGAGAATAGAGAAGTATGTTGAATTAACATGTATGGTTTAATTTAAATATATAAATTTGGGGGAGGAATTGAAAGATCATGTTTATTTATTTGCCTTTCTCAGTTCAGGTTTGCCTTTTATTATATATAAATACATGAACACAGACACAAGTGTAGCTCCCTGTCAAAACCAAGTTGCAGATATACAGGATTGTCAATTAAAATTCTTTTTTTTTTTTAATTTTTAAATTTAATTTAATTTATTTTTTTATACTGCAGGTTCTTATTAGTCATCCATTTTATACACATCAGTGTATACATGTCAATCCCAATCTCCCAATTCATCACACCACCACCACCATCCCCGCCACTTTCCCCCCTTGGTGTCCATACGTTTGTTCTCTACATCTGTGTCTCTGTTTCTGCCCTGCAAACCGGTTCATCTGTACCATTTTTCTAGGTTCCACATATATGCGTTAATATACGATATTTGTTTTTCTCTTTCTGACTTAAAAATGGTTTCTGTTGTAGGAACAGCAGCAGTACTGGTATCGACAGCACCTGCTTAGTTTGCAGCAGAGGACAAAAGTGCATTTGCCGGGACACAAAAAAGGTCCTGTTGTAGCAAAGGATGCAGCTGAGCCAGTAAAGGAAGAAGTTACTGTACCTGCCACCAGCCAAGTACCAGAACCCCCTCCATCAGAGGAGCCCCCATTACCACCCCCTAACGAGGACGTACCACCTCCTCTCCCACCTGAGGAACCCCAGGTAACCATGAAGTTAATTACTTGGTATTTATTAAGTTGTTCCATTTTATTCTGCTTCATATATATATGTACCTTTGTTATATATAAATGGATATATATTTTCATTTTTTTTTTTTAAGTGCATGTAAAATTTCATTTGTGGGATAGTCAGATGTGTGCCATATCGGGTTTAGAAAAGGCATTTTTTCATCGTTTAAGTGAGAGTGAAGAATTAGACACTCTTCTGAATTGAGTGTCTCTAAGCACTAAAGGGATGCAAGTGTGGGTGTTTTCATATTGGCAGCACAGGGCAATAATTAAGAGATTGAGCTTTTATTGTCAAACTGCCCGGGCATTGCTACTTGCTGGTGGTGACTCTGAGCAAGTTAGTTAACCATTCTATGCTTCAATTTCCTCATCTACAAAATGGGCATATTCAAATAGTAGCTTTCTTATTGAGCTATTAAAGCATTAAATGTGATAATCCTTGTTGCTTAGCATACTGACTGGCACATGGAAAGTTCTCACGTTGGTCCAAAGGTCATTGTTCTCCCAAGAGCCTTATATGGAAACATTAATGAAACATGATGATTACACTGTAGGCAGCTGGTGAAAAGTGACTAAGGTGAAAAAAGAAATTTCTCATATAGTGAAAAGGATAGTAACTGTGGATTGACTTTCTGCTGGGGAAATGGTTATCCTATTTAGGAACAGTGAGGTGATTATTCTCGTAAAGACTGTGGGATTTATAAATTCCTTTGTATTAGTATCCATGATCACAGTATAGATAGAACTAGGTATTTTATCTAAGGATAGAATAGCTTTTCTCACAGTTGCAGGGATTCTGGACTTTATAACACAATACTATTACAACATAATACTTTATAAAATATTCAGGTTTCTTATTAATTTGGTTGCTGTTTATGACTTAGAAAAAGAAAAAAACTGTACCCTCTCTTTTATCTTTAGTCTGAGGACCCAGAAGAAGATGCCAGGTTAAAACAGTTGCAGGCTGCAGCAGCACACTGGCAGCAGCACCAGCAGCATCGAGTTGGCTTCCAGTATCAGGGAATAATGCAGAAGCACACTCAGTTACAGCAGATCCTACAACAGTACCAGCAGATTATACAGCATCCACCACATATACAGGTGAGTGCTTCCTCAGTTGCCACATGGGAAATTGCCCCAGGATGTTAAAGGGATTTGTTTCTCATGAAAGAGATTTAAGTATGAAGAAGGAAAGATATCAGCTGTTTCGTCTGGAGTGCCCAAGTAGTTATTTGTCACATTACTGGGGGCTGGGAAATGTGGTATTGTGAAAATGCTCTTGGGGAAGGGCGGGTATAGTGGAATCTTCTGATCATGTTAACCCAGGCAGATGTTAGAGTACTGTTGCTAAGAGATTTAAGAACCAGGGCTTCTTACAGACTCACAGACATAGAAACAAACTTATGGTTATCAAAGGGGAAAGCAGGGGGAGGGATAAATTAGGAGTTTGGGGTTAACAGATACACACTACTATATATAAAATAGATAAACAACAAGGACTTAACTGTATAGCACAGGGAGCTATATTCACTCTCTTATAATAACCTATAATGGAAAAGAATCTGAAAAAGAATGTGTGTGTGTGTGTGTGTGTGTGTGTATATATATATACACACACACACACACACACACACATATATATATGGTTTTTTTGTTTTTTTTTTTTGCTGTACACGTGAAACTAACACAATATTGTAAATCAACTATACTTCAATTTAAAAAAAAAAAAAGGAATTCCCTGGTGGTCCAGTGGTTAGGACTCTGTGCTTTCACTGCTGAGGGCGCGGGGTTCAATCCCTGGTTGGGGAACTAAGGTCCTGTAAGCCGCGCAGAGTGGTCAAAAAAAAAAAGAAGAAGAACCAGGGCTTCTTTTTTTTTTTTTTTTTTTTTTTTTTTTTTTTTTTTTTTTTTTTTTTTTTAACATCTTTATTGGGGTATAATTGCTTTACAATGGTGTGTTAGTTTCTGCTTTATAACAAAGTGAATCAGTCATACATAAACATATGTTCCCATATGTCTTCCCTGTTGCGTCTCCCTCCCTCCCACCCTCCCCATCCCACCCCTCCAGGCTGTCACAAAGCACCGAGCCAATATCCCTGTGCCATGCGGCTGCTTCCCACTAGCTATCTACCTTACTGCGTTTGTTAGTGTGTATATGCCCATGACTCTCTCTCGCCCTGTCACAGCTCACCCTTCCCCCTCCCCATAACCTCAAGTCCGTTCTCCAGGAGGTCTGCATCTTTATTCCTGCTTTACCCCTAGGTTCTTCATGACATTTTTTTTCTTAAATTCCATATATATGTGTTAGCATACGGTATTTGTCTTTTTCTTTCTGATTTACTTCACTCTGTATGACAGACTCTAGGTCTATCCACCTCATTACAAATAGCTCAATTTCGTTTCTTTTTATGGCTGAGTAATATTCCATTGTATATATGTGCCACATCTTCTTTATCCATTCATCCGATGACGGGCACTTAGGTTGTTTCCATCTCCGGGCTATTGTAAATAGAGCTGCAATGAACATTTTGGTACATGACTCTTTTTGAATTTTGGTTTTCTCAGGGTATATGCCCAGTAGTGGGATTGCTGGGTCATATGGTAGTTCTATTTGTAGTTTTTTAAGGAACCTCCATACTGTTCTCCATAGTGGCTGAACCAATTCACATTCCCACCAGCAGTGCAAGAGTGTTCCCTTTTCTCCACACCCTCTCCAGCATTTATTGTTTCTAGATTTTTTGATGATGGCCATTCTGACTGGTGTGAGATGATATCTCATTGTAGTTTTGATTTGCATTTCTCTAATGATTAGTGATGTTGAGCATTCTTTCATGTGTTTGTTGGCAGTCTGTATATCTTCTTTGGAGAAATGTCTATTTAGGTCTTCTGCCCATTTTTGGATTGGGTTGTTTGTTTTCTTGTTATTGAGCTGCATGAGCTGCTTGTAAATTTTGGAGATTAATCCTTTGTCGGTTGCTTCATTTGCAAATATTTTCTCCCATTCTGAGGGTTGTCTTTTGGTCTTGTTTACGGTTTCCTTTGCTGTGCAAAAGCTTTGAAGTTTCATTAGGTCCCATTTGTTTATTTTTGTTTTTATTTCCATTACTCTAGGAGGTGGGTCAGAAAGGATCTTGCTTTGATTTATGTCATAGAGTGTTCTGCCTATGTTTTCCTCTAAGAGTTTGATAGTTTCTGGCCTTACATTTAGGTCTTTAATCCATTTTGAGCTTATTTTTGTGTATGGTGTTAGGGAGTGATCTAATCTCATACTTTTACATGTATCTGTCCAGTTTTCCCAGCACCACTTATTGAAGAGGGTGTCCTTTCTCCATTGTACATTACTGCCACCTTTATCAAAGATAAGGTGTCCATATGTGCATGGGTTTATCTCTGGGCTTTCTATCCTGTTCCATTGATCTATCTTTCTGTTTTTGTGCCAGTACCATACTGTCTTGATGACTGTAGCTTTGTAGTATAGTCTGAAGTCAGGGAGCCTGATTCCTCCAGTTCCTTCTTTCGTTCTCAAGATTGCTTTGGCTATTCGGGGTCTTTTGTGTTTCCATACAAATTGTGAAAGTTTTTGTTCTAGTTCTGTGAAAAATGCCAGTGGTAGTTTGATAGGGATTGCATTGAATCTATAGATTGCTTTGGGTAGTAGAGTCATTTTCACAATGTTGATTCTTCCAATCCAAGAACATGGTATATCTCTCCATCTATTTATATCATCTTTAATTTCTTTCATCAGTGTCTTATAATTTTCTGCATACAGGTCTTTTGTCTCCTTAGGTAGGTTTATTCCTAGATATTTTATTCTTTTTGTTGCAATGGTAAATGGGAGTGTTTTCTTGATTTCACTTTCAGATTTTTCATCATTAGTATATAGGAATGCCAGAGATTTCTGTGCATTAATTTTGTATCCTGCCACTTTACCAAATTCATTGATTAGCTCTAGTAGTTTTCTGGTAGCATCTTTAGGGTTCTCTATGTATAGGATCATGTCATCTGCAAACAGTGACAGCTTTACTTCTTCTTTTCCAATTTGGATTCCTTTTATTTCCTTTTCTTCTCTGATTGCTGTGGCTAAAACTTCCAAAACAATGTTGAATAATAGTGGTGAGAGTGGGCAACCTTGTCTTGTTCCTGATCTTAGTGGAAATGCTTTCAGTTTTTCACCATTGAGGATGATGTTTGCTGTGGGCTTGTCATATATGGCCTTTATTATGTTGAGGAAAGTTCCCTCTATGCCTACTTTCTGCAGGGTTTTTATCATAAATGGGTGTTGAATTTTGTCAAAAGCTTTCTCTGCATCTATTGAGATGATCATATGGTTTTTCTCCTTCAATTTGTTAATATGGTTTATCACATTGATAGATTTGCGTATATTGAAGAATCCTTGCATTCCTGGAATAAACCCCACTTGATCATGGTGTATGATCCTTTTAATGTGCTGTTGGATTCTGTTTGCTAGTATTTTGTTGAGGATTTTTGCATCTATGTTCATCAGTGATATTGGCCTGTAGTTTTCTTTCTTTGTGACATCCTTGTCTGGTTTTGGTATCAAGGTGATGGTGGCCTCGTAGAAGGAGTTAGGGAGTGGTCCTCCCTCTGCTATATTTTGGAAGAGTTTGAGAAGGATAGGTGTTAGCTCTTCTCTAAATGTTTGATAGAACTCGCCTGTGAAGCCATCTGGTCCTGGGCTTTTCTTTGTTGGAAGATTTTTAATCACAGTTTCAATTTCAGTGCTTGTGATTGGTCTGTTCATATTTTCTATTTCTTCCTGATTCAGTCTTGGCAGGTTGTGCATTTCTAAGAATTTGTCCATTTCTTCCAGATTGTCCATTTTATTGGCATAGAGTTGCTTGTAGTAATCTCTCATGATCTCTTTTATCTCTGCAGTGTCAGTTGTTACCTCTCCTTTTTCATTTCTAATTCTATTGATTTGAGTCTTCTCCCTTTTTTTCTTGATGAGTCTGGCTAGTGGTTTATCTATTTTGTTTATCTTCTCAAAGAACCAGCTTTTAGTTTTATTGATCTTTGCTATTGTTTCCTTCATTTCTTTTTCATTTATTTCTGATCTGATTTTTATGATTTCTTTCCTTCTGCTAGCTTTGGGGTTTTTTTGTTCTTCTTTCTCTAATTGCTTGAGGTGCAAGGTTAGGTTGTTTATTCGAGATGTTTCCTGCTTCTTAAGGTGGGCTTGTATTGCTATAAACTTCCCCCTTAGAACTGCTTTTGCTGCATCCCACAGGTTTTGGGTCGTTGTGTCTCCATTGTCATTTGTTTCTAGGTATTTTTTGATTTCCTCTTTGATTTCTTCAGTGATCTCTTCATTATTAAGTAGTGTATTGTTTAGCCTCCATGTGTTTGTATTTTTTACAGATCTTTTCCGGTAATTGACATCTAGTCTCATGGCGTTGTGGTCAGAAAAGATACTTGATACAATTTCAATTTTCTTAAATTTCCCAAGGCTTGATTTGTGACCTAAGATATGATCTATCCTGGAGAATGTTCCATGAGCACTTGAGAAAAATGTGTATTCTGTTGTTTTTGGATGGAGTGTCCTATAAATATCAATTAAGTCCATCTTGTTTAATGTATCATTTAAAGCTTGTGTTTCCTTATTTATTTTCATTTTGGATGATCTGTCCATGGGTGAAAGTGGGGTGTTTAAGTCCCCTACTATGAATGTGTTACTGTCGATTTCCCCTTTTATGGCTGTTAGTATTTGCCTTATGTATTGAGGTGCTCCTATGTTGGGTGCATAAATATTTACAATTGTTATATCTTCTTCTTGGATCGATCCCTTGATCATTATGTAGTGTCCTTCTTTGTCTCTTTTAATAGTCCTTATTTTAAAGTCTATTTTGTCTGATATGAGAATTGCTACTCCAGCTTTCTTTTGGCTTCCATTTGCATGGAATATCTTTTTCCATCCCCTTACTTTCAGTCTGTATGTGTCTCTAGGTCTGAAGTGGGTCTCTTGTAGACAGCATATATAAGGGTCTTGTTTTTGTATCCATTCAGCTAATCTGTGTCTTTTGGTGGGAGCATTTAGTCCATTTACATTTAAGGTAATTATCGATATGTATGTTCCTATTCCCATTTTCTAAATTGTTTTGGGTTCGTTATTATAGGTCTTTTCCTTCTCTTGTGTTTCTTGCCTAGAGAAGATCCTTTAGCATTTGTTGTAAAGCTGGTTTGGTGGTGCTGAACTCTCTCAGCTTTTGCTTGTCTGTAAAGGTTTTAATTTCTCCATCAAATCTGAATGAGATCCTTGCTGGGTAGAGTAGTCTTGGCTGCATGTTTTTCTCCTTCATCACTTTCAGTATGTCCTGCCACTCCCTTCTGGCTTGTAGGGTTTCTGCTGAGAGATCAGCTGTTAACCTTATGGGGATTCCCTTATGTGTTATTTGTTGTTTTTCCCTTGCTGCTTTTAATATGCTTTCTTTGTATTTAATTTTTGACAGTTTGATTAATATGTGTCTTGGCGTATTTCTCCTTGTATTTATCTTGTATGGGACTCTCTGTGCTTCCTGGACTTGATTAACTATTTCCTTTCCCATATTAGGGAAGTTTTCAACTATAATCTCTTCAAATATTTTCTCAGTCCCTTTCTTTTTCTCTTCTTCTTCTGGAACCCCTATAATTCGAATGTTGGTGCGTTTAATGTTGTCCCAGAGGTCTCTGAGACTGTCCTCAGTTCTTTTCATTCTTTTTTCTTTATTCTGCTCTGCAGTAGTTATTTCCACTATTTTATCTTCCAGGTCACTTATCCGTTCTTCTGCCTCAGTTATTCTGCTATTGATCCCATCTAGAGTACTTTTAATTTCATTTATTGTGTTGTTCATCATTGCTTGTTTCATCTTTAGTTCTTCTAGGTCCTTGTTAACTGATTCTTGCATTTTGTCCAATCTATTGTCCATTCTATCTCCAAGATTTCGGATCAACCTTACTATCATTATTCTGAATTCTCTTTCAGGTAGACTGCCTATTTCCTCTTCATTTGTTAGATCTGGTGCATTTTTATCTTGCTCCTTTATCTGCTGTGTGTTTTTCTGTCTTCTCATTTTGCTTATCTTACTGTGTTTGGGGTCTCCTTTTTGCAGGCTGCAGGTTTGTGGTTCCTCCTGTTTTTGATGTCTGTCTCTAGTGGCTAAGGTTGGTTCAGTGGGTTGTGTAGGCTTCCTGGTGGAGGGGGCTAGTGCCTGTGTTGTGGTGGATGAGGCTGGATCTTGTCTCTCTAGTGGGCAGGTTCACGTCTGGTGGTGTGTTTGGGGGTGTCTGTGGCCTTATTATGATTTTAGGCAGCCTCTCTGCTAATGGGTGGGGTTGTGTTCCTGTTTTGCTAGTTGTTTGGCATAGGTTTTCCAGCACTGTGGCTTGCTGGTCGTTGAGTGAAGCTGGGTGCTGGTGTTAAGATGGAGGTCTCTGGGAGATTTTCGCCGTTTGATATTATGTGGAGCTGGGAGGTCTCTTGTTGATCAGTGTCCTGAAGTTGGCTGTCCTACCTCAGAGGCAGAGCCCTGCCTCCTGGCTGGAGCACCAAAAGCTTTTCATCCACAGGCTCAGGATAAAAGGGAGAAAAAGTAGAGGGAATTAGTAGAAGTATGAGGAAAGAAAGAAGGAAAGGAGGGTAGGAAGGAAGGAAGAAAGAAAGAAAGAAGCAAAGAAGGAAAGAAGGCAAGAAGGAAAGAAAGGAGGGAGGGAGGGAGGGAGGAAGGAAGGAAGGAGGGAAAGAAGGAAAAAAGACAGAAAGAAAGAAGATACAGTAAAAATAAAATACAGTATAATAAAGTTATTGAATTAAAAACTTCTTATTTAGAAAAAAAAAAAAAAGGGACGGAAAGAACCTAGGACAAATGTTGGAAGCAAAGCTATACAGACAAAATCTTACACAGAAGCATACACATACACCCTCACTAAAAGAGGTAAATGGGGAAAAATCCTAAATCTTGCTGTCAGAGACCACCTCCTCAATTTGGGATGATTCGTTGTCTAAAGGAGGGAAGGTAGGACGGAAAGAAAGAAAGAAAGAACGAAGGTAAAGTATAATAAGGTTATTAAAATTAATTATTAAGAAAAAAAATTTAAAAAAAAAAAACATGGACGGATAGAACCCTAGGACAAATGGTGGAAGCAAGACTATACAGACAAGATCTCACACAGAAGCATACACATACACATTCACAAAAAGAGGAAAGGGGAAAAAATCATAGATCTTGCTCCTAAAGTCCACTTCCTTAATTGGGGATGATTGGTTGTCTATTCAGGTATTCCACAGATGCAGGGTACATCAAGTTGATTGTGGAGCTTTAATCCGCTGCTTCTGAGGCTGCTGGGAGGGATTTCCCTTTCTCTTCTTTGTTCTCACAGCTCCCAGGGCTAAGCTTTGGATTTGGCCCTGCCACTGCGTGTAGATCGCTGGAGGGCGTCTGTTTTTTGCTCAGACAGGATGGGGTTAAAAGAGCCGCTGATTGGGGGCTCTGGCGCACTCAGGCCGGCGGGGACGGAGGGGCACAGAGTGCGGGGCGGGCCTGCGGTGGCAAAGGCCGGCGTGACTTTGCACCAGCCTGAGGCGCGCTGTGCGCTCTCCCGGGGAAGTTGTCCCTGGATTCCGGGAACCCGGCAGTGGCGGGCTGCACAGGCTCCGCGGAAGAGGGGTGTGGAGAGTGACCTGTGCTCGCACACAGGCCCCTTGGTGGCGGCAGCAGCAGCCTTAACGTCTCCCGCCCGCCTCTGGGGTCCGCGCTTTTAGCCGCGGCTTGCGCTCGTCTCTGGAGTCCGCGCCCTCAGCCGCGGCTCGCGCCCGTCTCTGGATTCCGCGCTTTCAGCCGCGGCTCGCGCCCGTCTCTGGATTCTGCGCTTTCAGCCGCGGCTCGCGCCCGTCTCTGGATTCCGCGCTTTCAGCCGCGGCTCGCGCCCGTCTCTGGATTCCGCGCTTTCAGCCGCGGCTCGCGCCCGTCTCTGGATTCCGCGCTTTCAGCCGCGGCTCGCGCCCGTCTCTGGGGTTCGCGCTTTTAGCCGCGGCTCGCGTCCGTCTCTGGAGTTCCTTTAAGCAGCGTTCTTAAACCCCTCTCCTCACGCCCCAGGAAACAAAGAGGGAAGGAAAAGTCTCCTGCCTCTTCTGCTGGTGCAGGCTTTTCCCCGGACTCCCTCCCGGCTAGCTGTGGTGCACTAACCCCTTCAGGCTATGTTCAAGCCGCCAACCCCAGTCCTCTCCCTGCGCTCCGGCCTCAGCTCTCAGCCCCGCCCGCCCCGGCGGGTGAGCAGACAAGCTTCTCGGGCTGGTGAGTGCCGGTCGGCACCGATCCTCTGTGCGGGAATCTCCCCGCTTTGCCCTCCGCACCCGTTGCTGTGCACTCCGCAGCTTCGAAGCTCCCCCCTCCGCCTCCCGCAGTCTCCGCCCGCGAAGGGGCTTCCTAGAGTGTGGAAACTTTTCCTCCTTCACAGCTCCCTCCCACTGGTGCAGGTGCCGTCCCTATTCTTTTGTCTCTGTTTTTTCTTTTGCCCTACCCAGGTACGTGGGGAGTTTCTTGCCTTTTGGGAGGTCTGAGGTCTTCTGCCAGCCTTCAGTAGGTGTTCTGTAGGAGTTGTTCCACGTGTAGATGTATTTCTGGTGTATCTGTGGGGAGGAAGGTGATCTCCGCGTCTTACTCTTCCGCCATCTTCCGCCTTCTCCCCCAGGGCTTCTTATGTCACTTCAAGGTAACCTGTGTTTTTGCCTGAAAAGCACTGCAGTAACAAGCAGAAATCCACCAGCAAGATCAAAGCAACCACCACAAAAAACCTAAGCAAATGCCCCACAAAAGATGAAGTGACTTAGATACTTGTTTGTCTTGTATCTGTGAGGTATAAACTTATGTTTATATGTCTATAACAGATAATTTTCAATAGTAATATTTAAAATGACCCATAGTAGTAATAAAAACTTGAAAAATACTTATTGCTGAGACAGCTATTCGCTTTAGTGTTTGGTAGATTTTTTCCAACTCAGTGATAACATAAAATAAGTCAAAGGGAGAAAGGCGAATGATCATCATGGAAAGGATTTAACAAGCTTATCCTTAGCCTCCCAAAGTCTTGTGTTCTAATTTCCTAAGGCTGCAAATGCCCTTGGTTCATTAATATTTTAACTTATGATTAATTTTCTTATATGAATGTCTTGAAATAATTTTTATCCCTTTATTTGTAGACCATGTCTGTAGATATGCAGATGCGGCATTATGAGATGCAGCAGCAGCAGTTTCAACATCTCTACCAAGAATGGGAGCGAGAGTTCCAGCTGTGGGAGGAACAGCTTCATTCCTATCCTCACAAAGATCAGCTTCAGGAGTATGAGAAGCAATGGAAAACATGGCAGGGACATATGAAAGCCACTCAGACCTATCTCCAGGAGAAAGTCACTTCATTTCAGAACATGAAGAACCAGTATATGGGGAACATGTCCATGCCGCCACCTTTTGTCCCATATTCTCAGATGCCTCCACCTCTACCAACAATGCCTCCTCCGGTATTGCCTCCATCATTGCCACCACCAGTGATGCCCCCTGCCCTGCCTACTTCAGTGCCACCACCTGGCATGCCCCCACCTGTGATGCCACCTTCTCTACCAACCTCTGTGCCCCCACCTGTGATGCCTCCATCTCTCTCTTCTGCAGGGCCACCACCAGTTCTACCCCCGCCTTCCCTCTCTTCTGCAGGGCCGCCACCAGTTCTTCCCCCACCGTCTCTCTCTTCAACAGCGCCTCCACCTGTTATGCCCCTCCCACCATTATCTTCAGCCACACCTCCTCCAGGAATACCTCCCCCTGGAGTTCCACAAGGGATACCTCCTCAGTTAACAACAGCCCCAGTTCCACCAGCCTCCAGTTCTCAGAACTCACAAGTTCCAGAGAAACCTAGACCAGCACTGCTTCCCACTCCTGTGTCTTTTGGTTCAGCCCCACCCTCAACTTACCATCCTCCATTGCAATCAGCCATTGGCCCATCTGAACAAGTGAATTCTAAAGCTCCACTGAGCAAGTCTGCTCTGCCGTACAGTTCATTCTCATCTGAGCAAGGACTTGGTGAGTCTTCAGCTGCTCCATCTCAGCCAATCACTGCAGTCAAGGACATGCCAGGGAGGTCAGGTGGATTGCTTCCAGATCCTCCAAGAAGCAGTTACTTGGAAGGTCCAAGAGGCCCAAGGTAGGTCTGCCTTTTTTTTGGGAGCGGGTGGGGAGTGGGGGTGTGGTGGTTTTGCTGCTTTGCTGATACAGGCTGAGTAGGCTTTTATGTTCTCTTTGTACTTTTATATACATTCCTGGTTTACAGTTAATAATGTTAGTGTTGTTCACTTATTAGACATGACATAATGAAATCTAGAAATGGCAACATGCCCCCCTTTCTTTGATGTCATTGCTTTTATCCTGTATGTAGCGATTTTAGTCCAGGATGAATGTAGTGGTTTAGAGTAATGCTTATCAATTCCTTAGCTTCAGAAGCAATTTTTATTAAATTTATTGATCTTTTTTGCTTTTTGTTTATGTAACAAATAACTGGATTGGTAACTTTCTGTGACATGATATGCCAGCTGTTGGAGATAAAAATGAATAAGCATCTAGTGAAATAAGGTAATGGAATTTAGTGTAAGGGTAAATAGGACTTTTATTTTATCCATTTGTTCAGCAAATATTTATTAATATTTGTGCCTCCAGCAGTGAATATAACATAACAGACACAATCCCTGCCCCCATGGAACTTTTATCCTTTATATTTTCCTCAGTTTAGGAGATGTTTTTTTTTTTGTTTGAACCACATTTTTTAGAAAAGCACACAAAACATTTACTAGTAGTTTCTAAATTTTTTCTTTTACCTTTTAAAAGGTGTTAAATTTATTTTTCCAAGTTTGTAAAAATATTTTCTCCCCAAGTTGGCCTAAATGATAATTTTCTTATAGAAAAACATTTTCAATCAGATTTTTTTCCAATTGGAAATCGTACTGGAAATACTCCTTATACAAAATTTAGACAGGACAGGAAAGTATTGAAAAAATGTAAAAGTCACCTAATTCTACTATCTGGAGGTAATAATTTTTAAAACATATGTCATAAAAAATCGAAGCAGGGCTTCCCTGGTGGTGCAGTGGTTGATAGTCCGCCTGCCGATGCAGGGGACACGGGTTTGTGCCCCGGTCCGGGAGGATCTCACATGCCGTGGAGCGGCTGGGCCCGTGAGCCATGGCCGCTGAGTCTTCGCGTCCGGAGCCTGTGCTCCGCAACGGGAGAGGCCACAACAGTGAGAGGCCTGCGTACCGCAAAAAAAAAAAAAAATGGAAGCATACTAAGTGTATTATTTTGTAACTTGGTTTTTCCACTTGTCAGCATTGGTTAGTTTTCCATTTCAGTGTTGATGGATCTACATCATCATTTTAAATTTTAACCTAATTTCAATATTTGAAAACAAAATATATTTTTTATTTGTTCTCCAAGTTTATATTCAGAAAACAGAACTCCATCCAAAAATGAAAGCTAATTAAAGGCAATTAACGTGAATTCCGCTGAGTACCAGAAGCCTTGTCAGAAGCTTTACATACATTATCCATGGAGTCTTCTCGACAACCTGTGAACTTGGCAGTTTCATATCCTACATTTACCCTTTACAAACTGGGGCTGAGAGGATTGGATAACTTGCTCAGGATCATGTAGGTGGGAGGGTAGAGCCTAAGTCCACATAGTGGGAGCTGAGTCCAGAGGGTCCCCAGAGCAAGAGCACTAGTTAAGCACTGTGTTTAATGCCGTGATTGAGTGATGTTCATCCTGTCAGTGATTACAAGTGCATTTGTAGTCCTGATTTATTTGGCATGTGTTTCATCTTGATTTGAATTCCTACTTATCTCCTGGATTGAGCATTACCTTTTAGATACGGTAACTGATTTGCTATATGAGAAGTACGTTCTTATAACCTCATAAAACATAGATTTCCTGCTTCCTTTTTTCTGTCATAATAATGTTTTCTCTCTTTTGCCTACCAAATCTTGACTTTGTAAATTTAGGACCTACTTTAACTTTTTTTCTTTTGCCTCAGGGTACAGTTAATAATTTCAGTGCTAGGAGGATCTTAGCAGTTACCTAGTGCAACTTGCCCTCTATATAGCAACTCACCTTTGTGTTGCATTTTGTCATCCTAGGTCTTGCACATATTAGCTCATTTATTCCTCTCAGTGATCTCATGAAGTAAATGGATAAAGGGAGCTGAGATTTGGAGAAGTTATAAATAAATTGCCCCGGATGACACGGCAAATAAATGGTTGAGGTGGGGTTAGAATCCAGGGCCTTCTGACCCACTCTTAAGTCCACTGTGCTTCCTGTGACAAGCAGCTGATGGGCTCTGCTTGAACATTGGCACTGTGATAAGGAACACTGCCCCACGAGGTGCTGACAGTTTTACAGAAATTGTATTTCTTACATTGAACATAAATGTGTTGCCTTGACTTCTGCCTGTTGATTCTAGATCTGCCTGTGTGGTGCAACACATAGTGATTTACCCTGTCCCTCTTCTACAGTGTATCCTGCCGTTGTCTAAAGACCATCCTCTTGTCTCCCTCCACCCACCTTAACCATTCTGCTGTGCCATCACATAAACTGAAGTTCTCTTCATATTAACATCGGTGCTAGCTTTGTCCTGCTGTATTGTTCACTGTCCTTTTTTTAAAAAAAAATTTATTGATTGATTATTTGGCTGCGCTGGGTCTTAGTTGCAGCACTCAGGATCTTCGTTGTGGCGTGCAGGATCTTTTTAGTTGTGGCATGTGGAATCTAGCTCTCTGACCAGGGATCGAACCTGGGTCCCCTGCATTGGGAGCGTGGAGTTTTAACTGCTGGACCACCAGGGAAGTCCCTGTTCACTGTCCTTTGAAGGGCCTTTGGTTTATCAGTCTCCTTCAGAATGAACACTTACTTCAGATGGAGAAAGACCATAGGCCTATTACTAACTTTGTTATAAAAATGTACTTATATAGCTGAACAAATTGCTTTTTTTTGGGTGGGGGGGTCAGTACTCTCACAGTGTTGACTCATGTTGAGCTTAACATCAATTTGGCCAGCCAGGTCTTTTTCACCTTACTGTTATTAAGCCAGTTCTCTGTCACCCTGAACTTGTACAGTTTTTTGTCTTGTGTTCTTTTTTTTCCCTAAGACTTTACATTTCGTCTAGTTAGGTTTGGGCCTGCATTCTAGTCTGCTGAATCTTCACGAATGGAGATTACACTGTTTTTAGATATGAGATATCCCTTCCTGGCTTTTTCCACCTGCAGCTTTGATAAGGATGGCATATTTTGTCCTTGAATTGTATCCTGCTCACATTTCTACCTTGTTTTTTTTTTTCCTACCTTGTTTTAAAAACCTTTCCCTGATCTAGCTGTGTCATTGCCATTTCTATTACCCTTCTACTTCTTTTGTTCACTTAGCCCATGTAAAGTATAGTTTGTGACTGTTGCCCAGGCATGGTTTTTTTTTTTTTTTTTAACCTTTGTTACATGGGAGAAAAAGAGATCAGTGGGAAGCCGGTCAGTGAGTAAAAGAGACTGAGGTAAGAATAATCCACACTATTAAGAAAACTTGTGAATTTCCTTTATTAGTTGAATTCAGCGTTTGCTATATATATAACATACGGTAAGCCACTCTGTGTGTGTGTGTGTGTGTGTGTGTGTGTGTGTGTGTGTGTGGTTTCTTAAACAAAGCTGGGTAGAAAAACAAGAACTGAGAATACAGTTAACTGATTTACCAGTTACGCACTGTTAAATAAAGTACTGGAAATTACTTTGAGTTTTTTGAAAAATCCAGATTTAGGCTGCTTTCTAAAAACTGAAGGTTTTCAAAAAATCAAGTGACATAAATGCATCATATGTGAGTAGCACACCACATTGTTGAGCATCTGGGGCAGCTTTTTGAAACTGTTTATATGTGTATGTGTCATTGGATTCATCAAGTCTTGTAGAAGACTACCACAGCTCCAGTAAACTGTCATGTTAGTAGATGTTGGTTTCCAAGAATCTTTTATTTTCAATAATAAAACTTACTTATTGAAGAGGAACATACAGAGATGTGCACAATCATAAGTGTACAGCTTAGTAAATTTTCACAGATACACCTGTGTTATCGCGACTCAGATTAAGAAACAGAAATTAACAGTGTCTGAGAAGTGCCACTCATGCCCCTTCCCATTTTTCCTCATCCCAAAGATAGCCACTATTCCAACTTTTTACACAAGAGATTAGTTTTGCCTATTTTTGAACTTTATATAAATGGACTCATGCTGTATGTACTCTTGAGTCTGGCTTCTTTCACCTAACATTATATTATTGTGAGATTCAGCCATGTTGTGTGTAGCTGTAGTTTGTTTCATTCTCATTTCTTTACAGTATTTTATTGTATGAATATACCACAATCTGTTTATCCATTCTAATATTGATGGTCATTTAAGTTTTTGGTGGTTATTATGAAAAACACCGCTTTGTGTCTTTGGTGCTATATATGTCCCTTTAGGGGTGTGTGTGTGTGTGTGTGTGTTTGTATTTAATTTTATTTAGATATATGCCAAGGATGGGAATTGCTTGGTCATAAGAGTACGAATATGTTCTGCTTTGATAGATATTGTCAAACAGTTTTCCAAAGTGGTTGTGTCAGTTTACACTCTCACCACCAGTGTTTCTGTATTCCATTTTTTTTTTGTATCCTCATTAGTACTTGGTGTTATTAAACTTTAAAATTTTAGCAATCTTGGTGTATGTCTAGTGGTATTGTAATACGGCTTTAATTTATATTTCCCTGATGACGAATGAGATTGACTTCCATTCCATTTGATTTTCGTTCAGTTGGATTTCCTCTTTTATGAAATGCTGATTCAAGTCTTTTCCCTGTTTTACTGTTGGGTTATGTTTTTTTCTTATTGGTTTGTAGGAGTCCTTTATATATACTAGATATCAGTTCATATGTCTAGATTGTCTTGACTGTTTCTCACTCTGCAGCACTTTTTGCATTCTTATCCTTCAGTATACTAAAAAAGTAGTCTTCACTTTACCATCTAGATGGTGCATTGGAACCTTTCTAAAAAATATTTATTTAGGGGCTTCCCTGGTGGGGCAGTGGTTGAGAGTCCACCTGCCGATGTAGGGGACACGGGTTCGTGACCCGGTCCGGGAGGATCCCACATGCCGCGGAGCGGCTGGGCCCGTGAGCCATGGCCGCTGAGCCTGTGCATCCGGAGCCTGTGCTCCGCAACGGGAGAGGCCACAGCAGTGAGAGGCCCATGTACCGCAAAAAAACAAAAAAAGACAAATCTATATATTTATTTATTTATTTATTTATTTACATTTTGGCTGCGCCGGGTTTTACTTGCAGCATGCACAATCTTTAGTTGCAGCATGCTGACTGTTAGTTGCGGCATGCAGGCTTCTTAGTTGCAGTTGTGGACTCTTAGTTACGGCATGCGAACTCTTAATTGCGGCATGCATGCGGGATCTAGTTTCCCAACTCAGGATTGAACCCAGGCCCCTTGCATTGGGAACGTGGAGTCTTACCCACTGGACCACCAGGGAAGTCCTGGAACCTTTTTATTTTTTTAATTTAAAAGTAATTTTACAAGTAATTTACAGAATTAAGAATAAAGGCATAATAAAAACAACTTACTAGAAATTTTAATTAAATTTTTTTAATTAATTAATTTAATTTTGTCTGCGTTGGGTCTTCGTTGCTGCGCGCAGGCTTTCTCTAGTTGTGGCGAGTGGGGGCTACTCTTCGTTGAGTTGCGCGGGCTTCTCATTGCAGTGGCTTCTCTTGTTGAGGAGCATGGGCTCTAGGTGTGTGGCCTTCAGTAGTTGTGGCTTGCGGGCTGTAGAGCGCAGGCTCAGTAGTTGTGACACACGGGCTTAGTTGCTCCGCGGCATGTGGGATCTTCCTGGACCAGGGCTCAAACCCATGTCCCCTGCATTGGCAGGAGGATTCTTAACCACTGCGCCACCAGGGAAGCCCCTAAAAATTTTAAAAGAGGGCTTCCGTGGTGGCGCAGTGGTTGAGAGTCCGCCTGCCGATCCAGGAGACGCAGGTTCGTGCCCCGGTCTGGGAAGATACCACATGCCGCGGAGTGGCTGGGCCCGTGATCCATGGCCGCTGAGCCTGCGCGTCCGGAGCCTGTGCTCCGCGGCGAGAGAGGCCACAACAGTGAGAGGCCTGCATACCGCAAAAAAAAAAAAAAAAAAAAAAAAAATTTTAAAAGAATAAAACTCTTTGCATCAAGTAAATTTTGACACACAAACATTACAGAAGATGAAATAATTCTGTCACATATTCTTTTAGCAAAGCAGAATGGTCCAGGTTCTTGCCAAAAATATGTGATGAAGTCTTCCCTGTTTAATAACTAACTGGATGACGATACCACATTTCCTTTCTGTCCTTAGAAATATATTGTCACTCATCCTGTCTTGAGTTTGAGAGTATTCATGTAGGATATTGTCATCCGAGGACTCATAGAGATTTTGCTTGTATGATTAATTTCACATCATTATTAGGACCTAGAGCGTAGCTGTCTCTGCATTTATCTTTTGATTCATTTAATAATTTTTTTTTCTTTTGCGGTATGCGGGCCTCTCACTGTTGTGGCCCCTCCCGTTGCGGAGCACAGGCTCCGGATGCACAGGCTCAGTGCCCATGGCTCACGGGCCCAGCCGCTCCGCGGCACGTGGGATCTTCCGGGACCGGGGCACGAACCCGTGTCCCCTGCATTGGCAGGCAGAGTCTCAACCACTGCGCCACCAGGGAAGCCCTAATAATTTTTTTTTAATAAATTTATTTCATTTATTTTATTTTTGGCTGTGTTGGGTCTTCGTTGCTGTGTGCAGGCTTTCTCTAGTCGTGGAGAGTGGGGGCTACTCTTCATTGCAGTGCGCGGGCTTATTGTGGTGGCTTCTCTTGTTATGGAGCATGGGCTTTAGGCACGCGGGCTTCAGTAGTTGTGGCTCGTGGGCTCTAGAGTGTGGGCTCAGTAGTTGTGGCGCACGGGTTTAGTTGCTCCGCGGCATGTGGGATCTTCCCGGACCAGGGCTTGAACCTGTGTTCCCTGCCTTGGTGGGTGGATTCTTAACCACTGCGCCACCAGGGAAGGCCCATCTAATAATTTTGACACAACTTTCTGTGTCACTTTTCTTTGTCAGGAAATGAAAATTTCTGAATTCTCACTTGTGCTCAATGAACCCTAAAAGCAATCTGCAGTATTTTGGGCAATGCAAGGAGGGGTGACAGCTTATTTTACAATTCCATCATTCTTTTGTTGTCTTCGTATTTTGATCTTTAGCATAGTTGGGAATAATTGATAAGGAATGATGAGTAATAATGAATTCTAGGATAAGAAGATCACAAAATGTTTCAGTATATAGAAAGAAGATTCCATAATGTATCTTAGGTTTATGAAAGAATTCAGTGGACCTATATGGTAATTGCAAGATAATGTAAACTTCATTCTCTTTTTCAAAAAGTAAATTTTCTCTTTGTTCTTAGGAAAGCCTGTAGGAAAAAAAAAAGTCATGAAATATCAATCCTTACAAATAGAACTGTTTTTAAAAAACTCAAAAACTATAATTGAATCCAGTGAACCCAAATGAACCCCAAGGGTTAATGGTATCTTTTTTTTTTTGGCAGTACGCGGGCCTCTCACGGTTGTGGCCTCCCGTTGCGGAGCACAGGCTCCGGACGCGCAGGCTCAGCAGCCATGGCTCATGGACCCAGCCGCTCCGCGGCATGTGGGATCCTCCTGGACCGGGGCATGAACCCGTGTCCCCTGCATTTGCAGGCGGACTCTAAACCACTGCGCCACCAGGGAAGCCCAATGGTATCTTTTGATTAATAGAAATTCTTGATTTTTCTAATTTAGTAGTCTAATTTATTGATCTTTTCTTTATGGTTAGTGCCTTTTCATGCCCTATTTAAGAAATCTTTGCTTACTCCAAGCCCATAAATACATTATTGTATTTGTTTTCTTTTATTGTTTTACCTTTCTATTTTAAAATCAACAATCCATATAGAATTGATTTTTTTGTTAATGTATAGTATGAGGTAGGGTAAATTTCATTGTTTTCCATATGGCTATCATGTTGACCCCAGTACCATTTATTGAAAAAGTCATCCTTTTCTTACTACTTTACAGTGTCTCCATCATAACTCAAGTGACTATATATGTGGATTTGTCTGTGGATTCTATTACTTTGGTTTATTTGTCTATCCTTGCACCAGTGTCAAATAGTTTTTTTTTCTTTTTTTTTTTAATTAATTAATTTTATTTATTTTTGCCGTGTTGGGTCTTCGTTTCTGTGCGAGGGCTTTCTCTAGTTGTGGCAAGTAGGGGCCACTCTTCATCTTGGTGCGCGGGCCTCTCTTGTTGCGGAGCACAGGCTCCAGATGCACAGGCTCAGTAGTTGTGGCTCATGGGCCTAGTTGCTCCGCGGCATGTGGGATCCTCCCAGACCAGGACTCTCGAACCCGTGTCCCCTGCATTAGCAGGCAGATTCTCAACCACTGCGCCACCAGGGAAGCCTGTCAAATAGTTTTAATTACTGTAGCTTCATAATAAATCTTGATATCTCTTAGTGTAAGTCCTCCAATTCTGTGTTTCTAGATCAGGGATTTTCTGTGAAGGCTGAATTGTAAATATTTTTAGGCTTTGTGGGCCATGTTTGGTCTCTGTCAAATATTTTTCTTTCTTCCTTTTTCTTTCTTTCTTTTTTTAACCTATAAAAATATTTTAAAAATCAGTCTTAACTGGGTTTGGCCCTGGGCCGTAGTTTGCTGACCCCTGATCTAGATTGTCTTGACCATTCTTGGTCCTTTCTGTTTCCCATATAATGCTTAGAGGCAGCTTGTCAGTTTTCAAAAATACGCTGGAATTTTGCTGAACATTGCATAGACTCTATTGACCATGTTGAGGAAGAACTGACATTTTAATAATATCAAGGCTTCTGATCAGTTATACCTATTTTTGATTAGTTTTAGGATTGGAATTGTGACCTCTTCCATTCTGTAGCTGTCTTACTAGGTTTAACAAGGGACTATGAACACCATAATTTTTCTTAATGCTTCCATTTGCCATGGCTTTTCCTGTTTATAGTGATTATTTCTCTTTGGAATTTTGATTTTAGGATCTTGGTTATACATATTAGAAAATGGCATTATTTCACATGAAAACTAAAAGGGCAGGAATTTGATTCCAGAATTTAAAATCTTGTAATTACCGTGGTCTACTGATGTGAATGTGTTTATATATTGTGATAATCAGACATTATCTTGTTTAAGGGTATTTGTATTTCTGCATCCCTCTTAAGTTTTTGTACCCAATTTGGAGTATATTTTTTGTATCAAGTTTTGAAATTTTTATACCTAGTTCTAATGGTTTCATACCTAGTTTTAGGGGTTTTATTTTTTAGAAGTTTATGAAATACCTAACTGTACAAGCAAAAATTTTCAAAATATTTAAACACCAGATGTTTGTCTTTTTTTCTTTTCATCTAACCAATGTACAATGCATGTGTTTTTGTGTGATTGTATTTAGTGGATGTATACTACGTTTGTACTTTATTTCCAGTACGTTTTTATACGTTAAAAAGGTCATAGTAGTTCATTGTGTTGATGTAAAGATGGCTTATTTTCGTACATATGTTTAATATGAGTATCTCTTAATATATTTATTCCAAAGGCCTAAAAGCTCTTTACTTTTATAAATCAAAAAGGTTTTGATAGTCTGACATTTTTAACATCCTTGAACTTTGAAAAATTTGAAGTGCAGTATTGATAACTAATTTCCATTTATATGTAGTGTTGAAAGTATATTTCAATTGGTTTAACATATTCTGACTCCCCAAATAAAAATAAAATGATGACCCTTGGCTCCTGGTCAACAATTAAATCTAAAAGCAAAGCACCCTACCTTTTCATAAACACTGCATATTATATATGCAGGCATGAGGCTTACAGAAGTGAGTTCATTACGTTTTACAACTTTTCCGCCATGTTCACTTCTTCTGTATCTTTACATCTTTTAGTGCCTTCTGCTTCCTTTATCCTTTCCTCTGGCCTTTGCCTATGCTCTTTTCCTTGTTTGGAATCCCCTTTCTGTCATTTTTTGCTTTATCAATCCCTACTTTTCCTGCCCTGGGGATGGCACTTCTGTAATTATGTGTCGAGATCTTTCAGTGAGTCAGACATTGGGGATACTTAAGTGAGCAAGACCAACATGCCCCATATTTATCAAATTCTGTTCTAACTGTTGATTTACTTGTTTCATTCTTCTTATGGACTGTGAACTCCTTGAGGTTAGGTATCAGTTTATTTCCAGCACTAACACAGTACACGACAATTAGTAGGTGTTCAATAAATGTTGCTTACGCCAGAATGTCTTAGTTACGGGTAAAATTCTCAAGGCGTTCACAGTTTAGTTAAAAAGCAGTTCATTCATATTCAGAATTTGATTATAACACTAGCTAACATGTTGAAAAGTGTTCTTATACTGACTTGTGTATTATATATAGTCTTCTCTTATCACTTATATGAACTAATAATTGCTGAATTCAGTACAAAACAGATGACTTTACATATCTTTAATGACCTAAGGTGTTATTTCAGACACTTTGAATTAATAAATGTAACTTCAAGAAAAGGAACCAAATCATCACAAAACCTGAAATGGCATACTTCTTTACCTTCATAAATATGTGGTCTTTATCTTTAGCATTGCAACGTACCTTTTTTTGGGGGGGCTGCATCACGCAGCTTGTGGGATCTTAGTTCCCTGAACAGGGATCGAAGTGGAAGCTCGGAGTCCTAACCGGGAGTTCCCTGTGACATGGTTTTGACAAGCACCTGGTCAGCTCCTTTCCTCTTTGTCCAACAATAGCTGTGTCAAGCCTTCACTATTCTGCATAGACCATCTGTGCTAATGTTGCTTTCTCTGTCTTAGCAAACATCATTATTTCTCTTTGTATCTTTCATTTAGCTTCCTGCTTCACAGAGATAATCAAGGCTTTCAGGCCCAATGAAACTCACTTCCCGGCCTTACCATTACTTAAGTTGCCATCCTAATCTTTCTTGTACTCTCAGAAGAAGCCCTTTTCCTGGTTAGGGCTAACACTCTCTGTGTGTCTTTTAAAGAAATACATTTTACATTTTTATCAAAGTGATACACACACTTGGTTTTTTAAAAATCAAGAGAAACAACCACCCACTGCCCCAAACCACCCTAGACATATTTCCTAATGACATCTTTTAATTCTTTAGCTGTTTCTTTTGGTAGTTACCTTCATATCACTAAATAATGTGTTGCTACTTTCTTGACTTACACATGTATACTTACACATTAGATACTACATGTTTACTTCCTATTCTGATAGATAAAGGTTTAGTTCTTATACTGTTCTCTAACTCCATCTGCCCAATATATTTATTTCATTCAGTAAATAATGTTCATAGAGGTAAACAGTGTATTGTGATTACATTTCCTTTAGCATAATAACTTTTTTAGAATTTCTAGTTGCCTTTCTTCTTGCAACATCTTTTTTAAAAAAATATTTATTTATTCGGCTGCATTGGGTCTTAGTTGTGGCACGTGGGCTCTTTTTGTTGCAGTGCATGGGCTCTTAGCTGTGGCACACAGGCTTCTCTAGTTGTGGCACACAGACTTCTCTCTAGCTGTGGCATGCGGGCTCTCTAGTTGTGATGCGTGGGCTCCGTAGTTGTGGCACTTGAGCTTAACCCCTGGACCACCAGGTAAGTCCCTCTTCTTGCAACATCTTTAAAATAATCCTCCAACTCCAGACTCAAAAGCAACAT
Source organism: Grampus griseus (assembly GCF_964374135.1). Taxonomy (NCBI): domain Eukaryota; kingdom Metazoa; phylum Chordata; class Mammalia; order Artiodactyla; family Delphinidae; genus Grampus; species Grampus griseus. Next base: position 27,816,142 of record NC_139018.1, on the reverse strand, counting down.
CTCTTTTTCTCTTGAGATCTCTCCCCCAGATTCATGCATTCTCTTGCTTTTGCCTGGGCTGGTTGGCTGGTTTGCTGCTTTCAAGATCTGTCATATGGCTGTTACTCCAGCATTTCCCTTGACTCTCCTTCTAGATTGGATTCACTGTTTACTGAATCTCATGGCTTCCAGTTTGTGGTTTAGTGCCTCCTTTTCCTGGAGTGCATGCTCAACTAAGAAATTGTGGGTTGGAGTTTCCTGAGCCCTTGCATGCCTGAAAATATTTTAATCTAACCTCACACTTGATTAGTAATTGGGATATATAATTTGAGGTTGAATATATTTTTATTATAATTTATGTAAACTAAAAAACAAAAGAAAACAAAAAGTTTACCCATTTTTCCCACCTCCACACCCTGCCTCTGGCAACCATCAGTCTGTTCTCCATATCTATGAGCTTGGTTTTTTAATTAATTAAAATTTTTTTAAGATTCCAAATATAAGAGAGATCATATAGTATGTCTTCCTCTGACTTATTTCACTTAGCATAATGCTCTGCAGGTCCATTTATATTGTTGCAAACGAAAAGATTTCATTCTTTTTTGTGGCTGAATAATATTCCATTGAATGTATATACCACATCTTCGTTATCCATTCATCCATCAACAACATAGGTTGTTTCCATACCTTGGCTATTGTAAATAATGCTGCAGTGAACACGGGGTGGGGGGGAGGTGCATATATCTTTTTGAGTTAGTTTTTTCATTTTCTTCCAATAAATAGAAGTGGAATTGTTGGGTCATATGATAGTTCTATGTTTAATATTTTGAAGAGCCTTCATACTGTTTTCCATAGTGGGCTTCACCAGTTTACATTCCCACCAGTGGTACACAAGGGTTCCCTTTTCTCTGTATCCTTGCCAACACTTGTTATTTCTAGTCTTTTTGATAATAGCCTTTCTAACAAATGTAAAGTACTATCTCATTGTGGTTTTGATTTGCATTTCCCTGATGATTAGTGATGTAGGGCATCTTTTCATGATGTCTTCTTTGGAGAGACATCTCTGTATCTTCTTTGGAAAAATGTCATTTGTCTGTTGGAAAAGTATCTATGATCTTTTGCTCATTTTAAAATCATATTGTTTCTTTTTTTGCTGTTGAGTTGTATGAGTTCTTTATATATTTTGGAATTAGCCCCTTATCAGATACATGATTTGCAAATATTTTCTCCCATTCAGTAGGCTGCCTTTTCATTTTATTGATGGTTTGCTTTGCTGTGCAGAAGCTTTTGAGTTTGATGTAGTCCCACTTTGTTTTTGCTTTTGCTTTTTTTTTTTTAAGTAAGCTTTTTTAAAAGCTTTTATTTACTTTATTTATTTTTGGCTGCATTGGGTCTTCACTGCTGCACTCAGGCTTTTCTCTAGTTGTGGCGACCGGGGGCTACTGTTCGTTGAGTTGCGCGGGCTTCTCATTGTGGTGGCTTGTTGCATAGCACGGGCTCTAGGTGCTTGGGCTTCAGTAGTTGTGGCACACGGGCTCAGTAGTTATGGCTTGCAGGCTGAGTAGTTGTGACGCGTGGGCTTAGTTGCTCCGCGGCATGTGGGATCTTCCCAGACCAGGGCTCAAACCTGTGTTCCCTACATTGGCAGGCAGATTCTTAACCACTACACCACCAGGGAAGTCCCTGTTGCTTTGCTTTTGATGTCAGAATCAAAAAATCATTGCCAATGGGGCTCCCACTCTTCTTTTCATTTTGGAGACATTTCTCAAATATATTGTGATCTCTGGTTGTCCATTTATGTTTAAGAGTGGGAGACACTGAAGCTGATTGGGAGCTCTGTGTATATGTGGGGGGCTAACCAATTGTCAGACTTTGCTTTAAGTGATAGGGCAAAAAACTGCTAACGCTACGGGACCCTTAAATTCAGGCATTTAGAGACATTCAAGACCAGAGAAAGGCTGATCAGTGGTTCTGAATATAGATTTTAATTTACATAATTTTAGCCCCAAGTCTTACTTGTCTTTCCCCAGCATCCCTGGATTCTGAGAATCCTGACCCTCTCTGGGTTTCTGTGGGCAGGCCAGCCCCATTTTGATTGTAACCTTCTCTGCTACGAGCACTCTAAACTGCGGCTTCTTCCTGTTCCATATGTTACCACTCATGTTTGTTCTTTGTCTTCCAGAATTTAAAAACAAAATCCTCATCTACTGGTAGCCCCTTCTCTCTGTTTATAGTGAGTTTATGTATTTTTATTTATTTATTTTTTAAATGTTATTTATTTATTTATTTCTGCATTGGGTCTTCGTTGCTGCGCGTGGGCTTTCTCTAGTTGTCGCGAGCGGGGGCTACTCTTCGTTGCAGTGCGCAGGCTTCTTATTGCGGTGGCTTCTCTTGTTGCGGAGCACCGGCTCTAGGCACGCAGGCTTCAGTAGTTGTGGCTCTTGGGCTCTAGAGCGCAGGCTCAGTAGTTGTGGCGCACGGGCCTAGTCGCTCCACGGCATGAGTTTATGTATTTTTTAATTTCTTGCGATGACTATATAGTGTCAACTTGGCTGGGCTGAAGTACATTTTCCAGCCGTGTTTCTTTCTTTCTTCTATGTTTCTTATTAGGGTGGGTCACGGGAGATTTTTGTGTCTAACATGAAACATTTATCCCTGGTCAACCTGAAATTTTCTAACCCTTTCCCCAGAAAAGATTATAAAGCCCCTTTTCTGTCTTTGGGGAAATCGTCATTCTCTAGCTGGTTTACAACCCCTCTTTGATATTCTGTAACTTAAATTCTGAGATATAAAGCTATCTAGTACTAATACATCTTACGTTAGATGATAAGGAAGAAAAATCAATCAAAAACGTTTGACTAATAAATATATACTTAAACATTTAATATCAAACGTTAAGGAAGAAATATTCATAACTATCACAGCCCGTATTTCAGCAACTGGTCATGTAATTACAGTTGGTATTTATAACTTGCCTTCTTCCTCTACTTAATCCATATTCCCTTTAGTCTCAGTGAGCACCGCAGCTGGTCTTGGTTCCTTGTCTGGTGGAGTGACCCAAACCTTCATTTTTGAAAGGTCTGAGCTATTCTCAACCCTGCCTGAATTGAGTTATTTTAGTTTTCTGTTGACTTTAACCACAGGACATGGAAGTACTAAGGGATGTCCTAGAGGATCTCCTCCATTCCAGACATATTCCTCACCCTCACTGTGTAGAAATAACCCAATTTCCCCTTGAGTGACAGGATTAATCCCCCCCAGCCAGTACAGTAACTCCCTTTTTTGCTTGTTGATTCAGAACCCAAAGTGGCCAGATGGCAGTCTGAACTGGAGTTTAATAGAATCATTGTTGTGTCCCCTGATAGAAGCATTCTCCCTTTGAAACTAAGACTTCTAGATCACCAAAGACTGATGTCACAGGGATGGGAAGTTAATATTTTGCTGAAACCGAATTTATTACTCTCATTTATTTCCCTAACAAATGAAAGAAAAACCCTTCTATTTCTCATTAGAGGCATGAAAGGCATCACTATCACCGAAGCCAAAAACCTTGGAACCATCCTAAATTCTTCCTTTTCCATTATTTTAATCCCACCTGTTAGAAAATTTATCAGCTTTACTTTCCTTCACATCTCTCTTTATCTCCTCCTTTACATCCTCATATCAATCACTGCCTTAGAACAGACTTCACCTTCACTTACTCAAATTGTAGAGACAATCTACAATTAGCTTTTCCCACTTATCCATTTACTACTTTTCTGCTAGAGAAATCTTTTAAAAATCACGTCATATTTAGTGGCTCTACGTGCTTAAGGTAATTTCCAACTCCTTACCCAGCTGAATTAATTCACCTGTTGTAACAGAGATCCAAAGTCACATGGCTTTAACAAGTTAGAAGTTTATTCTCCCTCGGGACTTATATGGTGGCTCTACAGTGTTAAGAATCCAGGTTCCTTCTGATTTGTTACTTTACCATCTCTTAGTATGTTGGCCTTATCTACGTGGTTCAGGATGCCTCACCACCATGTCAGAGCCAGCATGAAAAAGAAAATGGTGAAGAGAAGGATGTGTTCTTCCCTTTAAGTTTACAACCTGGAAGGATGTGTAAATCATTTTCACTCTCAGCTCATTGGCCAGAACATGGCTAAACGTTCCAGCTGCAAGAGAGTTTGGGAAAAGGAGTTTTTAGTCTGGCTATCCTTATGTCTAGCTAATAATGGAGAGGCTCAATTACTGTAGAAAAAGGGGGAATGAATATTGGAGGTGTACCAGTAGTCCATGCCACCGAGGTATACGAGGTCTTCTGGAGATTGACCTTTGCCTGCCTCTTTCCTTATCTCTTAGGGTGCTGCTTTTCCACTCCTTCTCCTTTCCTAGGTGTCCTAGATCTTGTTTCCTCTTTCTTTCAGCCATGTTAAACTGTTTGCCAAACATGCTATGCTGGTATGTGTTTCTCTGCCTTTCCTCATAATGCTTCCTTAGCCTGAGATGTCCTTGCCACCCACTGCCATCATCTCCAATACTCTCTGTTAACCTGATCTCTGAGAATTTGTTTTTCAAGAGTTAACTTAAGCATCTTCTATGATATAAAGCCTTTATTGGAGAGCACCACCTTCACCCTGGTAGAACTAACCATTCTCTCCTCTGTTGCCCTTACTATATGCAGATAGACTTTAGTCATTGTACCTTTTGGCAGTTATTTACACTTAGATTCTTTCTTTTCCATTGTAAACCCTTTGAGGGTAAAGAAGACATTTTATTCATGTATCCCTTGGATGTAGCATAGTGCCTGACAGAGGATATACACTAAATATTTACCAAATATGCAAGTGGGTCCCTAGCAAAAATATCTCTGTCCGGATTTTTAAATGTCAGGGCATGCTCTTAAGACATAGCTGGCTGCTGTTTTTTCAACTTTTTATCAATTAGTCAAGATGATAATGTTAGCTCCAACAATATCTGTAATCATCCTATATTATCTTGTTAATTGTTTCATATTTAGTTTTTAGTTATAATTTAACTCTAAAAGTACTTTCAGAATTCTACGGGACTTTTTTTTCTGTTTGAAATGAGTGGCCTTTTCTGTCTACTAAGGCACAATATTTATAATTGCTTTTGAACAATTCAGTATATCAGTGACTTGCTGCAGGAGATTTGTCCTGAGACCTTCTGAGCTCTGCCACCTTAACATACTGGTTCTAAGATATAGATATCTCAGGGTTTGTTTAATGACTAAGAGTCATTTTTGTAAACAGATACTAAGGCAAGATTGCCTTAAATATTTTTACATGGAGAATTTTTTTTTTCTGCTTTACTGTCTTGAGTAATATCTTTTGTTTTACTTGTAGATTTGATGGTCCTCGAAGATTTGAGGATTTAGGGTCAAGGTGTGAAGGACCGAGACCCAAAGGGCCTCGTTTTGAAGGAAATCGCCCCGATGGGCCAAGACCCAGATATGAAGGTCACCCAACAGAGGGCGCTAAAAGCAAATGGGGAATGATTCCCCGGGGGCCGGCATCTCAGTTCTATATTACCCCCAATACATCCCTCAGTCCTCGACAGAGTGGACCACAGTGGAAAGGCCCCAAACCAGCTTTTGGACAGCAACATCAGCAGCAACCTAAGTCACAAGCAGAACCAGGAAACAAAGAACCATTAGCAGACACCAGTAGTAACCAGCAGAAGAATTTTAAAATGCAATCAGCTGCATTTTCCATTGCTGCAGATGTAAAGGATGCCAAGGCGGCTCAGTCAAATGAGAATCTAAGCGACTCTCAACAAGAGCCACCTAAAAGCGAAGTCTCGGAAGGGCCCATAGAGCCTTCTAATTGGGACCAGAATTCTCAAAGTATGGAGACTCAAATGGACAAAGCCCAAGCTGTTACTCAGCCTGTACCCCTTGCAAATAAACCTGTACCTTCTCAATCTACTTTTCCCTCAAAAACAGGGGGGATGGAGGGAGGAACAGCAGTAGCAACATCATCATCACTAACTGCCGATAATGATTTTAAACCTTTGGGTATTGGTCTTCCCCATTCAGAAAACAACCAAGATAAAGGGCTGCCTCGGCCAGATAACAGAGATAATAGGTTAGAAGGCAATCGAGGCAGCAGCTCATCTTACAGAGGTCCTGGGCAAAGCAGAATGGAAGACACACGGGATAAAGGACTAGTAAATAGAGGTCGAGGCCAGGCAATCAGCCGTGGCCCAGGGCTGGTCAAGCAAGAAGACTTTCGTGATAAAATGATGGGTAGAAGAGAAGACAGTCGAGAGAAGATGAGTAGAGGAGAAGGCAGCCGGGACAGAGGGTTGGTGAGGCCAGGAAGCAGTCGGGAGAAAATGCCAGGTGGTCTGCAAGGCAGCCAGGAGAGGGGTAGAGCTGGCAGCCGAGAAAGGGGACCACCTCGGAGGGCTGGCAGTCAGGAGAGAGGACCCCCTCGAAGACCTGGGAGTAGAGAGAGAGTACCACCCCGAAGAGCCGGGAGCAGGGAGACGGGACCACCTCGAGGGCCTGGCAGTCGGGAAAGGGGTCTGGGAAGACCAGAGTTTGGTCGTGACAGAGGTCCATTTAGACCAGAACCAGGAGATGGTGGGGAAAAAATGTATTCGTATCACCGAGATGAGCCTCCTAGGGCAACGTGGAACCATGGAGAAGAGAGAGGGCATGAAGAGTTCCCATTAGATGGTAGAAATGCTCCAGTGGAACGAGAAAGACTTGATGATTGGGATAGAGAGAGATACTGGAGAGAATGTGAACATGACTATCAAGATGATACGCTAGATTCCTATAACAGAGAGGACAGGTTTCCGGCACCATCTCGATCTCACGATGGAGATAGACGAGGCCCTTGGTGGGATGATTGGGAGAGAGATCAGGATATGGATGAGGACTACAACAGGGAAATGGACAGGGACTTGGACAGGGATGTGGATCGGATTGGAAGACCTATGGATATGTATGATAGAAATTTGGATAATGAGTGGGACAGAGATTATGGGAGACCACTGGATGAACAAGAATCACAGTTCCGTGAACGAGATATTCCATCTCTTCCACCTTTACCACCCCTCCCACCTCTTCCACCTGTGGATAGATATCGGGATGATAGATGGAGAGAAGAAAGAAATCGAGACCATGGGTATGATCGAGATTTCCGTGATAGGGGTGAGTTGAGGATCCGAGAGTACCCAGAAAGAGGAGATACGTGGCGGGAAAAGCGAGATTATATTCCTGACAGAATGGACTGGGAAAGAGAACGATTGTCAGACAGATGGTACCCATCTGATGTGGATAGACATTCCCCCATGGCGGAACATATGCCCTCCTCACATCATTCTTCTGAAATGATGGGGTCGGATGCAAACTTAGACTCTGACCAAGGCCTTGGAGGGGTAATGGTTCTCAGTCAGAGGCAGCATGAAATCATTTTGAAAGCTGCACAAGAACTGAAAATGCTTCGGTAAGTTAACTACTTAAGATCATTTCTTTTAGTCAAAACCGCATTCAGACTGCTCTTTTTAAAATGATGTGTTATATTTGAATGGAATCATTTTTTTTCAAGTTCTTATTACCACATGATTTTAATTTTAATTTCTAGTCACTGAGTGCTGTTTTAGGGTAGGATGGATATTTAGGAACTGTATTAATTATAAACTTATGTCCTGAAATATGCAAATTGGATAGCCATTCTTGGCTTTTGTAGCTATGTTGCCGACGTGCCATGCCTGTGATTGTTTCAAGTTCAAACTTCAACTTTCCAGTGCTCTGGATTTCACAGAGCTCATACGTAAAATCCCCTTTTTCCCCTGAGGCAGTTTGCTCTTTGGTATTAGATCTGATGGACTTCATATTCACTAATCTTTGGTATAACTTTGGAAAGTGCTGAAAGGATTTATATTTTTCTCTGTTGAAGCTAAGAATGGTTTACCTGGAAGCAGCCTCAGATTTATCTAACTATTGATTCTTTCTTTTTGGGATGTTTTATCTTTCATTATAACTAGAAGCAGGTATCTCTACTTGAGGATGTTACTTGTTTCTACATAATCAAATATTTTCTTTGTGAGATGGAGAATAGAATTTGGATTTCTTGATTTACAATCACCCAACTATCTATAGGTATCTACATAATGCTTCCCATTAGTGGCAGTAATAATAAAAGCTAACATTTATTGCACACTTACTATGTACCAGGAACTGTACTAAGTGCTTTGTATGTATTAATTCATGTAATCCTTATACCAACTATATCCTGAGATGAGAATTTAGGAGTCACTGACAGATTGCAATGCGAAATTACTTTTTGAGTAATTTCTTAGGAATTAGCAGTGTTTTGTGAAAATAAATTAATGGTTAGTTGTTTGTTTGTTTGTTTTTTAATGGTTAGTTTTTGATATATTCCAATGTATTGTTTTTTTTTCATTTTTCAATTCTGGTCTACATTTGTGGATTATGCTGATTGAAATTATAACTGAAGCTTTATGACTAAAAAAGTATAATGAGGAAAAATACCTGTAAGTAAAGATGAAAGATCAGGTGCCTCAGGAAACAAAACAGATTTCTGTGGTCTATAGAAGATACACTCTTAAGAGATTTGACTTTTCCAGATTACTCCTGAAGAAAGTAGTAAATGTGGAAAGTATGCTATAGAACATTTAGCTATTCTCTGTTCACTTTTAAATTATGGACACCTTTAATTTAACACCTACTGTGTGCTGGCACTGTGCTGATAATTTAGCATGTATTATCTCAATCCTCCTATCTCAAATCCCTATCTCAAAGGCCTGCAAAGATAAGCAGTAGTATTCCCACTTCACCAAAGACACTAAGGCTCAGAGAGTACCACTTGGCTACCGGAATTGGTAAACCTAGAATTTGAACCCAGTCTCTAAAATCTATGTTGTTTATGGAGAACACCAAGCTGATTGGTGTTACTAAGCTGCCAAGGTTTCTTTCCTTTCCTTTTTGAAATCTCCTTTTCACCCGTTATTGCTTTGTATAGAAATGCTGGATACAAGGTGCCTCATCATCCTTTTTTTAAAGCTCTTTCTAGGCCACATAATAAAACAAAATATATGAAGTGATGGGTAAGAGTGGTCATAGTTGAATACAAGTCAGTCACGTTGTATTGGGAAAGTCATAGTATGATTTACATGAGGCAGAAAACAATCTTTTTTTATACTTGACCCTTACTTTGTGTCCATTTGGGTCATTATACTTTACAAAATGGTAGGGAGAAAATTGGAAAAGGTCTGAAGAGGTTGTGGTAGATGTTGTATGTGTTTACTGTGGGCATTGTAAGGAAAAGTGAAGGGAATTTGACCAGCGATTTAAAGAAAAACTGGAAGAGTTAACATAATTACTCTTTAGGAGTATGAAGTGTTGTTTTTAAAGGTTTAGATTGACAACTGTTCTCACTGTATGCAGCAGGGGCTGTAAACTAAAATGCCCACAAGAACCAGACAGGTAACTAAAATGAGTGAAAGCGGGCCAGTGTAACTCTACTGGGTTTGGTGAGGACTGTGGCAAACTGCTTCATCTAAAGCGGGCAGCCACTACTCCACTGAGCCGATTGTTGGCATGTGGGAATGTAGGCCCAGTGTCTGCAGATCTCTTTAAAATTTGAATTTATATGGAAAAATATATTATTTTGCTTTGTAAGTAATGGCAGCTAGCTCAGATTTTAAAACTAATATGGAAGCTAAATTTTAAAAAACCTTTTTATATATTCATATATATCCAAATACATTGATATTTGGCCCATGTGCCACCATTTTGCAACCTCTTATCTAAAGACTATTGAACAAAAAAAAATAGCAAGAGAGATTTTTGTTGGATGAAAGAAAAACATGACAAGTAGGTGAGATATTAAAATAAACTAAAGAGGCAGGTTCTAGAATCGGTCCTTGAAGATCTTCAATAATTTATCATTATTTTATAGGTCGTAGATGACTGATCAGTTAGCTCATAAAGGCAAGAGAGTATTACCCTGGAGATGTTTTATGGGCACTGCAGAGGGTTTGAAAAAAGGTTTTAGTTTCCTTTTTTGTTCTTCAATATTAATTATAGTTATTTAGGAATGGAGAACACATGCCTTATGTACAATGGCAATTTTATTTGTTTACAGAGAACAGAAAGAACAGCTTCAAAAGATGAAAGACTATGGGTCTGAGCCACAGATGCCTGACCATCTACCACCCCAGGATTCGAGATTGCAGAATACATCTTCAAGACCTGGAATGTATCCGGTATGGGAAAATATGTGCCCAGAAAATGAAATGGTTCTTACTTTGTATGTTTGTATGTCATTTGATTTTTTTTTTTGTATTACAATAAGTATAAATTTCCTCTATAAAAAATGTAAATTTTGGAAAAGTAAAAAGCTAATGGTAATGGACCTTTGAAAATATTATGAGTATGGTCGAAAGTGTGACAGAAATGCTTTTTCCCCCAGGGTTTGATAAGTACACCAAGTACACCTGAACTATATATATGGCTTTGTGTTCACAAAATTGTAGAATTTTCCTGGTAATCCTTTTTGTTCAAATAGTCCTGTTTTCCATTTGGACAGTGTAGGGACTCCCTGTGAGCCCTGCTCATGTGAGCTTCGTAGTCTCCCTGCCTCTTCAGGCTACTAGCCTTTAGCTAGGGAAGGGGTTGAACATCATGCCCCAGTTCAGGCAGTGAAGCTACGTTAAAGACTTGTGTGATTAAGCTCTCCCCTTGTTGTTGCTGTTTTCGTTTTACCTTTAAGCCAGTGATGGGCTTTAAAAACGTTATCATGCAAATATAAGTGAGAGAGAGAAAAAAACACTGCTGAACCATTTCATCAGATTAACTCTTCATTTCTCAATGTTCCCTTCCATCCTAATCTAACACACAACACTCGGATGTAATTGTTGATGTCGGCAACCACCATGATGTTGACTCCCCAAATCATATCTCTTGGCCTGTGTATGCATCCATCTGCCTACAGGGTTTCTCTCTGGGTGTGTCTCCTGCCAAACTCAACATATTTAAAATGGAGCTCATTACCATCCTCCATGAAAACTTGTTCTTTCACCTCATTATCACCTAGTCACCCGAACTTGAAACCTGAAGCCAGCCCTAACTCTTTTCTCTGTTCTAACCTTCTGTGTTCAGTCATTCTGTTGATTAATTTTACTATCTTTTTAATATTGTTCAAGTATTCTATCCTCCACTTCCCTACAACCTCAGTTCTAGCCTTTGTCAGTTCTTGCCTAGATTATTTCAGAAACATCCTAATTCATCTCTCTCCATCTCATTCGCCTCTGATCCATTCTTCATTCTGCTTCCAGAGTGATTATTTTTAAAATATTTTTTGAATCAGATTTTGAGTTATAATTTACATATGTTTTAAGCCCACAGTTTGAGTTTCGACAAATGTATACCAAAAGATAAAAAAAATTTCCACTGCCCCCAAAAGTTCTCTCATGCCACTTTGTAGTTAGGACTACCCTACACTCTACTTTAGGCAGCACTGATGTGACTGCTGGCCAAAATAGACATTTTATGTCTTTGTCTTTTTTTTTTTTTTTTTTTTTGCCTGCATTGGGTCTTCGTTGCTGTGCACGGGCTTTTTCTAGTTGTGGCGAGTGGGGGCTACTCTTCGTTGCGGTGCACGGGCTTCTCACTGCGGTGGCTTCTCCTGTTGCGGAACACAGGCTGTAGTCATGCAGGCTTCAGTAGTTGCAGCACGTGGGCTCAGTAGTTGCGGTACGTGGGCTTCAGTAGTTGTGGCATGTGGGCTCAGTAGCTGTGGCGTCGGGACCTAGGGCACATGGGCCCTAGGGCACAGGCTCAGTAGTTGTGGCTCATGGACTTAGTTGCTCCGTGGCATGTGGGATCTTCCCAGACCAGGGGTTGAACCCACGTCCCCTGCATTGGCAGGTGGATTTTTAACCACTGCACCACCAGGGAAGTCTCCAAAATGGACATTTTAAGACATAAATCTCACCATGTTGTACCTTGACTTTAGAACGCTTCAGTATTCTTGTGTTCATTTCAGGATAAAATCTAGATTCTTTTGCCTGGCCTTTTATGTTCTTCCTGAGCTGGCCCAAGCTCTGCTTACCATTACTTGCTACTCCCTCTCTTTACTTTCCCTCCACATGGAGCTTCTGACAATTCTATGAGTGTGACTGGCTCTTACTTCATGCCTTTGCATATGCATGTTGTTCTCTAAACCTAGAGTTTCTTTTTTTTTCTCTTCCTATCCTCTCCTCCAACTAGTTAATTGTTTATTTTTTAGAACTCATCTCTGTATCTTCTCTTCCACTTGTGTAAGACAATTGCCCTTGCATGTACGCCTGTAACATCTTATGGGCCTCTGTCAGAACCCTTATCATACTGTATTTGGATTGTCTGTCTTCTTGTCTGTCTTGCCTTCTGTCTTGTCTTGCCTTCTCTCTTATCTTGCCTGTCCTTCATAAGGATAGGAACTACATCTTTTATCTTTGACTCTCTTAGCAAATGGTAGAAGCTGTAGATTATAGATCCACATTTCTGCTTTATTCACTTGATAAATCAATCATAAACATTTTAACATATTGCTACAAGCTTTATATTTTTGATGCACAATTTATTAAAACTATTCCATTTAACAAAGTTAAACCTCTGTTTCTAATCTTTTATTAATACAATGTTAATAAATGTCTTTGTATCAAATTCTTATTTTTTTTTAGTTTTAATATTTTTTATTGAAGTATAGTTGGTTTACAATGTTGTGTTAATTTCTGCTGTACAGCAAAGTGATTCAGTTATACATATATACACATTTTTAATATTCTTTTCCATTGTGGTTTATCCCAGGATATTGAATGCAGTTCTTTGTGCTATATAGTAGGACCTTGTTGTTTACCCATTCTATAGATAAAAGCTTACATCTGCGTTCTTTATTTTCTACAAACCACTACCCATTATGCTTCAAATACTTGTTTTAGATAACTTCTTAAAAGTACTTTTAAAGTCCTACAGTGGTATACTTTAGTTAAAGAACGAGGACTTTTTAATGATTCCTATAATATAGCCAACAGCTCTCTAAAATAGTTATATAACAACTATACTATAGCCTTGCAAGCATCAGCTACTTAATATTTTTGGAAGATATAATATTTTAATAAAATGTTTGGTAGTGGGGCTTCCCTGGTGGTCCAGTGGTTAAGACTCTGCATCCCCAATGCAGGGGGCCCAGGTTTGATCCTTGGTTAGGGAACTAGATCCCTCATGCTGCAACTAAAGATCCCGCACACAGCAACGAAGATCCCGAGTGCGGCAACGAAGATCCTGCGTGCCGCACCTAAGACCCGGTGCAGCCAAATATTTTAAAAAATAATAAAATGTTTGGTAGTTTTGATAATTAGTGAACATGAATATTTTCTGATAATTGTTAATTACATTTCTTATAAAAATTCTATTTTATCTATTTGACTCTTAAGGTTTTTCTTACTAATTTATGTTATCCTTAGTATGGTACAGATATTAATCCTTTCTCATGTAAATACTGTAGGAGGTGTTCTGTTTTTCACAAATGTATATATTGCTTTCACTATGTAATATGAAGAAAACACTTTTTATTTGTAGACACAGTCCAGAATTCTTAGGATATTTAAAGCATGTCTGGGTAGCTGTGCTCCAGATGCAGTAGCTTTGTCATGTATGGGCATTCCCTTAATAAAGTTTAAAGTGCCGTAACCTACAGTTTACCTTACATCATTTACCTAATAGTCATTTGTCTTTAACTCCAGCCTATAGTGGCCTCTTGTTAAATAATATTTCTTACGTATTAGCCACAATGTAATTTTGTTACTCAAAAAGTTTAACACGCAGCCTGTGTATGAATAAATATATAAGTAATGTGTATTGTTGGCTTTCCAAGGTCTAAAGCAGCTGTCAATTTGTTTGTCAATAGAACAAACCAGAAACATAGAACTAAGAGAAATGGGTAAAGAGTGTTCGAATCAGAGATTAAAATTATCTCTGATTGCAAAGATTAAAATAAAATTTAACGATTGGGTTTCAGTATTAAGTAAATAGAACCTATCTGCCAAGAGATTCTACTGTTTCCTTAATATACATTCCTGTTGGCATTTGGTGGCTGTCAGAGAGATTACTAAATGTCCCATTTGGTTTCTTTGTTTTGTTGTTTCCCAGTTCTGATGTTGTGTGTTGGTACCAGCCTTGCCACAAACTACTATTGTCAGTCAGACAATTAGGTAGAAGTGAGGGAGCTAGCTAGAGTTTGTTTCTCTCACTGGAAATTCACTATTTTTGTGGAAGAGATAGGTTACCATAGTGGGGAGATAGTTTATAGCAGAGATTCTTAACCAGGTGGTGAACATCAGAATTACAGAAGTTTTGTTTATTTTAAACTAATGCTAGAACCTCACTCACAGAAATTCAGTAGGTTTGAGGTGGGCCTGGGATACTTGTATCAAATTGGCTAGCACCCTAATTTTTCTGGAAGGAGAAGAAAAAGAGGGTGGTTCATTGCAGGGAAGGGAGGAGGTCATAGTGTTGAGGGCATTTTTTTTTTTTCCTTTTTTAAACCAACCTAATTGAGGTATAATTTACATAATCTGATTTGCCCATTTTCAGTTTGTAATTCAGTGATTTTTAGTAAATTTACTGAGTTGTCCAACCATCACCATAATCCAGTTGTAGAACATTTTCATCACCCCAGTAAGATCCCTTGTGCCAATTTGCAGTTAATCCTCATTCCTACCCAAGTCCCAGGCAACAGCTAATCTACTTTCTGTCCCTATAGATTTGCCTTTTTGGGCATTTAATTTAAGTGGACTCATACAATATGTGGTCTTTTGTGTCTGACTTCTTTCACTTAGCATAATGTTTTCAAGGTTCATCCATGTTATAGCATGAATCAGTACTTCATTTCTTTTTATTGCCAAGTAACAATCTATTGTATGGCTATACCATATTTTGTTTGTCCATTCACCAGTTGATGGACACTTGGGTTATCGAATAATGCTGTTGCAAATATTTGTTTGCAGGTCTTTGGGGGGCCATGTTTTTCTTGGTTAGAGACCTAGGAATGGAACTGCTGAATTATTTGGTAAATTGAGGTTTAACTTTTTGACAAATTGTTAGACCATTTCCCAAAGTGGAAATTTTACATTCTTACTAGCAGTCTAAGAGTCTTTGTGTTTCTCTACATCCTTGCCATCATTTGTTATTGTCTATTTTATCAATTATAGCCATTCTACTGGGTATGAAATGGTACCTCATTGTGGTTTTAATTTTCATTTCCCTCATGACTAATGATGTCGAGTATATTTTCATGGGCTTATTGGCCATTCATATATCTTCTTCGGAAAAATATATGCAAATCTTTTGCCCATTTTTTTTGACTATTTGTCTTATAAGAGATTTTTATATTCTGAATACAAGTCCATTATCAGATAGGTGATATGCACATATTTTCTCCCTAATGGTGTATTTTAAAGTACAAAAAGTTTTGAATTTTGAGTAAGTTCAATATATCAAATTTTTCTTCTATGGATTGGGAACCAGATTTTAATTTCTACTGATATGTGAAAACATGATGGTATGCTCATTCGTTAAGCCATTTACTCTGTTCTCCAGCCTCCAGGGTCCTATAGACCACCCCCTCCTATGGGTAAACCACCAGGTTCAATTGTAAGACCCTCTGCTCCACCAGCAAGATCATCTGTTCCTGTGACCAGGCCGCCTATCCCAATACCGCCACCGCCACCCCCTCCTCCTCCGCCACCACCTCCTCCTCCAGTGATAAAGCCACAGACTTCAGCTATGGAACAAGAACGCTGGGATGAAGATTCTTTCTATGGCCTCTGGGATACAAATGATGAACAAGGACTGAATTCGGAATTTAAACCTGAAGCTGCAACGATTCCATCTGCTCCAGTGTTACCACCCCCACCTGTTCACCCTTCCATCCCTCCTCCTGGCCCGGTGCCTATGGGTATGCCACCAATGTCCAAACCACCACCAGTGCAGCAGACTGTCGATTATGGCCATGGCCGAGGTGAGTGAAAGTGGCAAATTTGTATTTGGGATTCTAAAGGAATTGTTAGCTTCAGCTTTGGCTTCCTTAAGCTTCACTCTTACAGTGTTTTTATCCCTGATTTTGTTTACCAGACATATCCACTAATAAAGTTGAGCAGATACCCTATGGAGAAAGAATAACTCTGCGTCCAGATCCACTACCTGAAAGATCAACTTTTGAAACAGGTAGGAGTCCCAGAGAGATCAGTATTTTTAAACCTTTTAGGACCCAATTATCTCATGATTTCCCTTTTGGTAAGGTTATCTGGGCCTCCCTTTTTTTTTTTTTTTCAGTGTTCAGAAATAAAGTTTTGTGTGTGTTTTTTTTTTAATTTATATATTTATTTTTGGCTGCATTGGGTCTTCATTGCTGTGTGTGGGCTTTCTCTAGTTGTGGCGAGCAGGGGCTACTCTTCGTTGTGGTGTGCAGGCTTCTTATTGCATTGGCTTCTCTTGTTGCAGAGCACAGGCTCTAGTCACATGGGCTTCAGTAGCTGTGGCACGCAGGCTCAGTAGTTGTAGCTCATGAGCTCTAGAGCACAGGCTCAGTAGTTGTGGTGCACAGGCTTAGTTGCTGTGCAGCATGTGGGATCATCCCGGACCAGGGCTCGAACCCGTGTCCCCTGCATTGGTGGGGAGATTCTTAACCACTGTGCCACCAGGGAATTCCCAGAAATAAAGTTTTAATGGAACATAGACACACTCCCATTAGCTGTTGTTTACAGCTGCTTTTATGCTAACAAACCAGAGCTGGGGTAGTTGCGACAAAGACTGTATGTCCTATAAAACATTTACCGTCTGTCCCTTTACAGAAAAAGTTTGCTAATCCCTGTTCTAGACACTGGGAATTCAGCAAGAGAAAAATAAAAGTTTCTGTGCTTGTGAAATTACATTCTAATGGGAAAACAAACAAAAAGAATAAATGAACAAGATCGTTTCAGACCTTTGAATGTATTATAAAGACAATGAAACATTTGATGTGATGGATAGTGAAGGTGGTTAATTTAGACAGAGTGGTCAGAGGAGGCCGCTATGACAGTGAAGCTGAGAGCTGAATGACAAGGAGTCAACCATGAAGCATCTGCAAACTGACGGTCCCAGTCAGAGGGAACGGCGGGTGGTAGGTCTCAGGAACGGGAAAGTGTGGTTGCATCACAAAGAGATGGGGAAGGTAGTAGGAGGTGAGATCAGAGAGGGAACTAGGGTTAGGCAGGGGCCAGCTCACAGAAGTCCTCTTAGAATGTGGGCCTCCCTTTAATATAGCTAAAAGATTTATTTATAAGTTGAATTTAGGGCAACAGTTTATGCTAGTTCTAAATTTAGATTTGTACATTTCTGCTTTTATTTCAGAAAAAAGGGATATAGTTCTTATTTTATATTGTTTTTATAGAGCATGTAGGCCAACGAGATCGTTATGATAGAGACAGAGATCGTGAGCCTTATTTTGATCGTCAAAGTAATGTCATGGCAGATCATCGAGATTTCAAAAGGGATCGGGAGACACATAGAGATCGAGACCGGGATCGTGGTGTTATTGACTATGACCGGGATCGATTTGACAGAGAACGCCGACCTCGAGATGATAGGTATGCTATGAGAAATATCTTTGCCAGGTGTGCAAATTACCATATACTTAAGTTCAGCAAATGTCAGTGTAGTTAAAGGAACTTTAGTAAATGATGTATTTTTCTCATGCATGTGTGTGTAATCTGGAGAGGGAAGAGTACCAGTTTTCAGGAAACTAGGTGGTTGAGTTTTGTGAGCTTGAATTCCAGAGAGTTAAATGGGAGCTGGAGATAGCCAGAAAGGAAAGGAAAGAGTATTGTTGACAAAGTTGTAGTCATTGCTTAATTAATAGGCAAACAATTTATTTTTGCAATTTGTGAGTTCTGTGGATGTGTGTATGCACAGCAGATCTAAATGGGAAAGCAAAATGAAAATATAAGTATTAACTATGTATAATAAGTACCCATAGAAAAAATTGGGCAGATAATGGTGTTGCATTATAAGAGACCTCCATATGTTTTTCATTTACCAAAGCACTTCCTGTTAAACCTTCTAGGACTCAGTCATATCGAGACAAAAAAGACCATTCCTCATCTAGAAGAGGGGGATTTGATAGGCCATCCTATGATCGGAAGTCTGACCGACCAGCCTATGAAGGACCGTCCATGTTTGGAGGTAGGTTAGTGCCTTGTTAACTATAAAGATGCTGAGAACTGAAAGCAACATGAGATGCTTTCCATTGTGGTTATGGATTTAAACGTTCAGAGTAAAATGCACCCACAGATTTCTCAGAGGTGACAACGTTATCACCAAAAATAGCCATGTAATTGATGAAATAAAATGTAAATTGCTTTTTTTACATTTTTAAAGAAATTTTGGAAGCTAGAAACAAAATCGCTTATAATCCCACCACCTACCATACTACAACTATTGTAATTTTGTATATTTCCTGTCATTCTCTCTTCACACACATATTAATGAAGTTGTAATCAAAGTATAAATACAGTTTCTTTGTTGTGCTTGTTCCCATTGATATTGTGTACTATATACATTTTTCCATACATAAACCTATTATATTAATGGCTCTATGATAGTCCATCAAGTGGATGAGATATATGACTCTTATTTTTGGACATTTAGGTTGCTTTTAGTTTTTCACTGTTACAAATTACACTTAAACTAGAAATTCACACCTACTTATACAAACAAGCTTTCCTAAGCTGATGACTTGTTCTCAATATTGTAAAGCAGAAGTTACATACAGACGGACTATAAATCACACTCAGGACTATTCAGGAGTACATGTTACTCTTCTGTGTTCTGTTAACTTTTTCCTAAGTTTAATACAAACAAGGATGAATTCAGTATTTTTCAGAACATTCTTTTTGCCTGAAATCATACCTAAATCTTTTCATTTTCTTGATTTCAATAGATTTACATTATCTTAAACTATCTCTAATTAAGGATAAAAGTAGCCCCCGAATCACCATAAGTTATATTACCTTAGGAGGAGTGGAGAGAGTTAAAATTTTAAATAATTACTGTGTAAATAGTAATTTGTTCAACTGCTGGAATCCTAGGAGAACGAAGAACTTACCCAGAGGAGCGAATGCCCCTACCAGCTCCTTCACTGAGCCACCAGCCACCTCCAGCTCCGCGGGTTGAGAAGAAACCTGAATCTAAGAATGTGGATGATATTTTGAAACCACCTGGCCGAGAGAGCAGACCTGAGAGAGTAAGTCCTATGTAAATGACTAGCTTTCTTGCAAATTAGAAGCTGATAAGAAATCTTTTTAGTATCCTGAACAGAATTTCTGTACTTTTCAGTGACATAGTATTTTTTTTTAATTTTTAAGAAAATTTTATTTTATTAAAGTATAGTTAATTTGCAATGTTGTGTTAATTTCTACTATATAGCAAAGTGATTCAGCTACACAGATATATACATTCTTTTTCATTTTGGTTTAATCACAGGATATTGAATATATATAGTTCCCTGTGCTATACAGTAGGACCTTGTTGTTTATCCATTCTGTATATAATAATTTGCATGTGCTAATCCCAAACTCCCAGTCCATCCCCCCCCACCCTCCCCCTTGGCAACCACAAATCTGTTCTCTGTGTCTGTGAGTCTGTTTCTGTGTCGTAGTTAAGTTCATTTGTGCCATATTTTAGATTCCACATATAAGTGATATCATGGTATTTGTCTTTCTCTTTCTGACTTACTTCACTTAGTGTGATAATCTCTAGGTCCATCCATGTTGCTGCAAATGGCATTATTTCATTCTTTTTATGGCTGAGTAGTATTCCATTGTGTATATGTACCACATCTTCTTTATCCATTCATCTGTTGATGGACATTTAGGTTGTTTCCACGTGTGACATAGTATTAATATCAGATTAAAGGCATCTCCAAATCATCATAAAATCTCATAAACTGCCTACCCTATAGAATCTAAGAAATTAGAGCTTAATTGCTTGGCAGAAAAAAATGTTGAAAATTTTAGAAAATAATTCATAAGAACTCAATTAATTGCAATTTGAAGAAGGGAAAAGAGGATTTGGTTTTATGGTATGTGGAACTAAAAGAGGGAGAATTAGGAGACTTGATTAGTTTAGACCTATTTTCCTCCATATGTATACATTCTTAAATTTATCTTATATTGCAAAATAATTAGATTCCATTTAAATAAAATGGTTCTGTTTAAATAAAACGGGAGATTTCCATCAGAAGTTTGACTCTGTATATGTATGTATGTCACTGTTTTAGAGTCTGTTTCATCTATTATTAGTATAGTTACTCCAGCTTTCCTGTGGCTGTTGATATATCATTTTCCATCCTTTTAATTTCAATCTATTTGTGTCTTTCAGTGACACAAATAAAGTATGTTTCCTATAGACAGCATATAGTTGGATCATGTTTTTTTATGCGGTCTGATAATTTTTGCTTTTTAATTGGATTGTTTAAATCCATTCATGTGTAATGTTATTATTGATATAGATGGCTTAAGTTCCCTGGTGGTCTAGTGGTTGGGATTCTGTGCTTTGACTGCTGTGGCCCGAGTTCAATCCCTGGTCGGGGAACTGAGATCCCGGAAGCCACACGGTGCTGCCAAAAAAAAAAAAAAAGGAAGATATAGATGGCTTAATTCCATTCTTGGATTGTTCAGTTGTATTGAAATACAATTGATTTTTTCGTATTGATTGTATATCCTTCAACATTGCTGAACTCATTTATTGGTTCTAATAGATTTTTCGTGGATTCCTTAGGGTTTTTCCTATCTATAAGATCATGTAATCTGCAGATGGAGATGGTTTTACTTCTGACTTTACAATGTGTATGCCTTTTTTCTTTTTCTTGCCTCATTGCTCTGGCTAGACCTCCAGTACAGTGTTGAATAGATGTGGTGAGAGTGGACATCCTTGTTTTATTCCTGATCTTAGAAAGAAAACTTTCAGTCTTTCACCATTAAGTACTATGTTAGTTGTGGGTTTTCATTAGATGTCCTTTATCAAGTTCAGGAGGTTCCCTTCCATTCCTAGTTTGTTGAATGTTTTTTTTTTTTTTCTGCGGTACGTGGGCCTCTCACCATTGTGGCCTCTCCCGTTGCGGAGCACAGGCTCTGGACGCGCAGGCTCAGCGGCCATGGCTCACGGGCCTAGCCGCTCCACAGCATGTGGGATCCTCCCGGACCGGGGCACGAACTCGCGTCCCCTGCATCGGCAGGCGGACTCTCAACCACTGCGCCACCAGGGAAGCCCCTGTTGAATGTTTTTATCATGAAAGGATGTTTGATTTTGTTAAATGCTTTTTCTGCATTGAGATTTTTTTGTTTTTTATTGTATTGATACAATGTATTACATTAACTGATTTTCACATATTAATTTGAATCTCTGGGATAAACCCTACTTGGTCATGTTGTGTACTTCTTTTTATATGTTGCTAGATTCAATATGGTAGTATTTTGTTGAAAATTTTTGTATCCATAATCCTAAGAGATATCTGTAATTTTCTTGTGATGTCTTTGTCTGGTTTTGGTATCAGATTATATGCTTGCTTTGAAATGCTGGCCTCATAAAATAAGTTGGGAATTGTTCCTTCCTCTTCTGTTTTTTGGAAGAGTTTGTGAAGAGTTGGTATTCTTCTTTGAAGGTTTGTTAGGATTCGGTGAAGAAGCCATCTGGGCCTGGGCTTTTCTTTTTTGGCAGTTTTTTGACTACTAATTAAATCTCTTCACTTGTCATAGGTCTATTCAGGTTATCTATTTCTTCTTGAGTCAGTTTCAGTAGGCTGTGTCTTTCTAGGAATCTGTCCATTTCATTTATCTAATTTGTTGGTATATAGTTGTTCATAGTATTCCTTTATAACCCTTTTAAAATTTCTGTAACGTTGGCAGTCATGTCCCCCCTTTTTTTCTGATTCTAGTAATTTGAATTTTCTCTCTTTTTTCTTAGTCTAGCTAAAGGTTTGTCAATTTTGTTGCTCTTTTCAAAGAGCTAGCTTTTGGCTCCATTGATTTTTCTTTGTTCTTCGGTTCTCTATTTTATTAACTTCTGGTCTAATATTACTATTTCCTTCCTTCTGCTTGCTTTCGGTTTAGTTTGTTCTTCCACTGTCTTATGTTGTGTCTTCATTTTTGTTTATCTCAAAGTATTTTCTGATTTTTCTTTTGACTTCTTCTTTGACCCACTGGTTATTTAGGAGTATGGTGTTTACTTTCTACATACTTGTGAATTTCCCAAATTTTTAATTTTACTCCATTGTGGTCAGAGACATGCTTTGTATTATTCCTATGCTCTCAAATGTATTAAGGTTTGTTTCATGGCCTATCATATGGTCTGTCCTGGAGAATGATAGGTCATTGTTAACTCTAAGATCTCACTGTGAAATAAAATCTTCCCTGGGTGATTTTTTTTTTCGTTGTGTTTCAGATTGTTGTTATAATGAGAGGATTGCCTGGCAGTGGAAAGACACATGTTGCGAAACTTATTCGAGTGAGTATGGGAAAGTGGAAGAATCAGTTGCTTTTGTTAGCCACTTGCCTTCTTAGCAAGTTATATGATATTGATACAGATATTTCCCATTTGATCCATTCTAGTTGGCCCATCTGGTAGATGCTATATCATAAGTATTGATCTGCTTAGGCAGATACTTTGCCCCTGCTTGATTTGAAACTACAAGAAGATTGCGTGGTATTTAGCCACAGGAGAAACTTTGTGCACATTTATTAACTTATTCCATGAATTCTCTTTAACTTTCTTGAATATATGATTCTCAGGATAAGGAGGTAGAATTTGGAGGACCTGCACCCAGAGTTCTAAGCCTGGATGATTACTTCATCGCTGAAGTGGAAAAAGAAGAAAAAGATCCAGATTCTGGAAAGAAAGTGAAAAAAAAGGTATGGTATATTCCTCTCAGATTACATCCTGATTCATAAATAGCATTGAAAGGAAAACATGTTCAGAGAGAAATGTGGTTTTTTTGAACACAAACTTTAGTACTCAGGTATGAAGGAAAGACTAGAAAGTTGTCTGTATCCAAATGCTAACGAGGGAAGAGATTTAAGATGATTCTTTGCTTTTGCTAACTCCATATCTCTTTGGGGGGATCTTAGGTAATGGAATATGAATATGAAGCTGAGATGGAGGAAACCTACCGCACCAGCATGTTCAAAACTTTCAAAAAGACTCTGGATGATGGCTTTTTCCCTTTCATCATCCTGGATGCCATCAATGACAGAGTTAGACATTTTGACCAGTTTTGGAGTGCAGCAAAAACCAAGGGATTTGAGGTATAGATTTAAAAGAACTTGAGAGTACTTTATGTTATCATGTAAGTGCTGCATTTGTTTGCCTAATCATTATTCATTCTTCCTTAGGTGTATTTGGCTGAAATGAGTGCAGATAACCAGACTTGTAGCAAGAGGAATATTCATGGAAGAAAGCTTAAAGAAATAAATAAGGTGATTTTTTTGAAGCACAGAGGGTGTAATATTCTAAACTTCATTTTGCCTGTTTCATCACTGTTGCCTGGAAATTCTTATTTATCCCCTTTACTTTCAAAATATATTTTCTACCTGCTTTAGTAAATGTTTCTTACCCTTTGTATCTAAGGGTACGAGGTGTCCTAGCTCTTCCTGGAACTAGCCTGTTAGACTTCACAGTATTAGTTAAATTTGTCTTGGCTATTCTCTTGGTCTTTCTTTGAGTAGTTTCCAGAGATAACGTGACCTCCTGAATCTCTCAATTAGATGGCCGATCACTGGGAAACGGCGCCTCGTCATATGATGCGTCTGGACATTCGTTCTTTGCTGCAAGATGCTGCTATTGAAGAGGTGAGCGTCCTTTGGCTCGAAAGCAGTGCAAGAGCGACGCCTTTTTTTATTTTGAAAAAAATTTAAATGACAGAAAATGGCACGTATAGTATTGCGTTGGCCAGAATGTTCGTTTGGGTTTTTCCATAATGGAAAACCGTAACAAACGTTTTGGGCAACCCAATATAAGAACACCTGCATGACTTTCGTTGAGATTCACCAGTTGTTAATATTTTGTCTCATTTTTCTCTATTTAGATTTCTTCTTCCTCTTCTTGTTACTACTGCTACTGCTACTGCTACTAGTACTACTACTATTCCTCTTACTGTGGAACCATTTGAGAGTTAAAATGCAGACCTCATAAACCCTTTAGCCCTAAATATTTCAGTAGATATCTCCCAAGAACAAGGGCATTCTCTTACAAAACTAGAAGACTCAATTATCAAATATAAGAAATTTAACATTGATAAGATATTATATTAGGTAATATAAATTTCCTGAATTCTTTCATATACAGTCCATATTCATATTTCACCAGTTGTTCCCATACTGTGCTTTATAAGAATTTCTTAAAATCCAGGATCCAGTCCTTTAATACAAAAAATGGTTTCTCAGCTATGTCATTGTCATGAAAGACAAAAAATTTTTGAAGAGTAGAGGCCACTTAGCTGTTTTGTAGAATGCCCCTCAATTTGGGTTTGTCATGATTAGCTTTAGGTTAAACATGAGCAGGAATTCTACATAAGGGACATTGTGTTCTCACTGCATCATATCAGGGGTCATATGATGTCATCTTATTTCATTATTGGTGATTTAAGTGTTGATCACTTGGTTCAGGTGATATCCATCAAATTTTTCTGCATTTTTCTCTTCCTAATAAGTAATCTGTAGGGAGATACTTTGATACTGTTAATATCCTGTTTCCCGACAGATTTTCACAGATTGCGAATTCTTGTCTAAGTCAATTACTAGTTTGAAATAAATAAATCTTTATTATGGAAAAGGGGAGATTTTTCTCTTTTAATCAGTTATGTACTTCTGTTTCATTTGACCTCTTCCTGTGAATGAGAGTTATCTGTACTCAGTGTTGTCACTGTATTTTTATGTGTTTTTACCTCCCATGCCACTCCTCATCCCATTTCCTCTGGCTTCTGCCCCAGCCATTCTCTAGAGACTCTCTCACCAAAGATTTCCATGGCAATGGACAATTCTCACTTCTCTTGCTTAATGTTGCAGCCACATACGACATGGTTGACCATGTCCACCTTCTTGAAACCATTTTTCTCTTGGCTTCTGTGAGTCTACCTTCTCCTGGTTTTCCTCTTGCATCTCTGGCCATCCCTTTTCAGTCTCCTTTGCTGGCTTCTCTTGCTACCCAGTCCTTAAACGCTGGAGTTCTTTAGGGCTCTATCCTAGGCTCTATATTCAATCTGCACATTCTGTATCGATAATCAGGCTTTTTGGTACCTTGGATTGCCACTTCTATGCCCTTAATATTAAATTGTAAAGGCTGGAATGAATTTCATCAATATCTTAACAGTAATTATATCTGTGTGGAGGGGTTGTGGGTGATTTTTATAATTCTACCATTATTTTCCAAATTCTTTACCAAAAAATATGTATTATCTTAGTACACCTCAGACTCAACCTATTCAATATGTAATTCATCCAAACCTGTTCCTCTTCTCACATTCTCTATTTTAGTAATTAGATCCATCAGTCCACTTGGTTGCTGAAACCCTGACTCTCTACTCTCCATTATCTTTGACTCTTTACTTTCCCCTTGTACCAGTGTTTGATTCTACCCCTCCACCATGTAGTCAGTCTACAAGTTTTGTCAGTTTTACCTTATAAATACTTCTCTGATTTATCTACTCTCTATTTGTATTGCTACTATTCTGGGCCAAGCTATTATCATCTGACTTTTCACTGTACCCTTTCTTACATTTTGAAATTTGAATCATACCTGTTTTACTTGATTGAAAAAATACTTGCTAAAGGTTTTAAAAAGAAATCCTAGTAATCCATTGTCATTCAAAACAGATAACCATCAATTTAGATCATTGTACTCAACTTCATAGAGAATTACAAAGATGGATATCCCAGGAAAATGAAAAGCAGGAATATCATCTTGTCTGTCAGTTCTGTTTCAAAGTTTAGGGTGTTAGAAATTACTTAGCATGTAACAGCAAGTCTGTGTGTCTTGCACTGGGCAACTGTGCTCATTTCATATCTCAGTGAGGGACTCAACATTTTCCTAGATGTTAACTCAGTCTTTTTGTGTGTGATTATTGCGGTATTATAGGTGGAGATGGAAGATTTTGATGCAAATATTGAAGAACAGAAGGATGAAAAGAAAGATGCAGAGGAAGAGGAAAGCGAACTGGTAGGAGACAGAACAACCACTTTGAACAAAGTGTCTCTTTATTAAAATTCTTAAGGGTTTAAATTCAGCTCTGTGATCAGATGACTATTGTTGATATTGCACCTTAATGGTAAAAGTTCCCATAATCATCTTCAAGGAGACTTTTGGATACTTTTTGTTTTTCCCCTGACCAAAGGAAAAGAACCCTCTACTGTGTTGTTACAAGAAAATTTTTAGAATGCTAAGAAACTTACCCTTGTACTCACTCATCTATTTGTGGGTGGCTCTAGGGGAATACACTTTTTAAGAAAATCGATTACATTTGAAAGGGTATTCTTACATTCCAGCAGATACGTGGTACAGCCTACCCAATGTATGCATAATTGTCTCTTCTTCGCTATAAGAGCTCAAAATTGATTTTCTATAAACTGAGGCAGAAGAACTTATTGAATGAGGAGGCAGAGGGTTGCCACTGACTGCTGGATTTGTTCTTCCGCATTTTATCCTATTAAGTGATGGGGAAAATGATTTGACTGTGTAGGCAATGCATTTTGCTTAGGCTGATTAAAGGCTTACGTAGTGCGAATTCAAAGATCCCGTGTACCTACTGTAAATGCTTTTGATCACACCTCTGTAGTGATGTCTGCCTTTACCCTGTCATTCAAGAATATGCGACCTATAGACTTACGTTATTTTCAGTGTTTGCTAATGGGGTACAGAGATTAGCAGTGCCTTGGAATAGTGTTGCTTTTTAAATTCAAAATATTATTTGTTTTATTTAATACTTCAGCCCTTGCTAAAGCTGCTTTTCATATTCTTCTGAAAATGTGCAAAGCGAGAACCCTGATTCCTAACCCCTAGAGAATACATTCTCTCTAAGGAGTGGTCCCATCAACCCATGTGTGTTATAGAGGACTCTGAATAGAAACTGTGTGTTTGCATAGAGATGGTGTCAATCTCTACATTCCTAGATTTCATATGTGGATTAAAAAATAAGCTTTAAAGTTAATGGCATTTGAGTCTCCTATGTTTTTTTTTCTTTAAACGAAGTATTTTTATTAATTAGGTTGTATTTTGACATACATGATCTAAGACGTAGGCAGGAAGTTCACTTAAAGGTCCACGCTGTCCTGGAATATGGCTAATGACCAGTTTAGCTACTTGCAGCGTGTGTACTAGCAGTCGATCATGTGAGAAGTCTCTAATGTTAGCTTTCTGAAGCTCTGTCTTCCTTTTGTGGAGATTTCAGTTCAGCATATGGTTCATAACATCTGACTTGCTTAGGTGTAGGTCAAAACTTGGAACTTTTAATTGAATGTACTATTATTTTTAAAAGTGAAACACACTGTAATACTATATTTTTTCATCAGAAACATGGCAATGAAGCCTTAGAACTCTACCCTGCTGAACTATCTCTTTTATTTCCAAGTAGCCTAATATTTCAAACAGTGAGAAAATGATTTTAAGTTTTAAGGAAGAAAAAGATGGTTCCAGCAGGGGGAAATTAATGTACTCATTTTGCTTATCTTCATGTTACAAACCTTCTCTTAACCTTTTTTCAAAATGCAGAATCGAGATCTTCTACTATTGGGTTCTATTCCAAGAGTAAAAGATTCTTGGAGAATTGACCCTTGGAAAGGGTTAAGAGCAAGTCTTGTGTCATTCAGACCATTTTAATGGAATTTTCACTGAACTTTACATTTTCTACTCTGTACTGATTACTATAGCTGGGTGAAATCCAAACTTTTCTTGGTTAAGAGACTCCTTTGGGGGGATCATTGGTATGATATTTTGTCTTCTTTAGTGCTTCAGTGAACCTCATAGATCTGACTCAGAATTTATAAATATATTATTCTAGTGATGTTTAAGGTTTTCAGATGAGTTTTTGAGATACAACTGTACAAATTCCATCAGTACTAAACTTTTAGCACCATCATTTCAGCCTTTGTCTTGGTTTGTTCTAAACATGTATTTGGAAAGGATGGTATAATTTATAATCTGAAATACTGCCTAATTAGTTGAAAGTGAATTATTAGTCTGGCTTAAAGACTAGAAATGTATAAAACGTGTAGATTTCCTGGAAGAATGATGATACTCTAGTACACTCTTACACAGAAGCTATTGTCATGAAATGTTCAACATACTTTCCAACTTTACCCGTGTGTCAGTCTATTCTATGAACTTGAACATTCCCAATAGTAGAAAGATATATGGATTCTTAAAAGAAGATGCTGACACCTTTGATGAACCTGTCCTATATAATAAGTCCTAACCTAATATTAAAGTTCTGTATGTTAAGACCTAATAGAGAACAGAGTCCAAATGAAGGAAAGGGGGAATCAGTGAATTATGTGGAAAAAGCATACACTTGCTAGGTGAATAAACTGAAAGGCTTACTACATAGCTAAATAGGTACATTGTGAAATTTGAAAATCTTATGTAGGACTTTGTTTGAAATAAACCACCCAGTTATTTTATTAAATAAGATATAAATTGCCTGTGGAGATTTCTGGGTTTTCATATAATAGAAAGATGTAATTTTTTAAAAGACATCAGAAATAATAATCTAGTTTCCAACTGATGAAAAAGTAATGCTCTGAAATTGATTCAGTAAAATTAGTCTTTGTAAGATCTAACTGGTAAATGGATTGAGTCATTTTAAAATGAAGTTGAACTTCATAATTGTGTTCAGTGATACCAAGTTTTCTCCCTTCTTTTGAGTATCTAAAAGTACACTGGAATATAAAGTAACTGTCTTGAAGAACACTCTTTGGACCTCATGGCTACTATCACTTGATAATAGCAGTTGTATTTAGAAAATAACCTAGCTAGTATTATAAATTCTCTGCTACTCTGAATGATATTAATTGAGCACAGTAACTACCATACATTCTTACCGCATTGGCTATATAGCTGCTGTTCAGACTACAGTTGTGTGTCCTGAACTGTAGTTGCCGCCAAGCGCCTTCATGATACCACTCTAAAGTGACTATTCTGAAATCTGGGCAGTGAAGTTTGGTGAATTTGGTAATTCAGTTTCTTCAAAGATAATGAGACTGTGTTTTCCCTCAGGATATATTTATAAATAGTGAGTGGAAACTGAATCCATTCCCAGTTTTAATGCTTTTCCAATTCAAAAGTGATGTGCATGTATGTGTCTCTTTCTAACCCTTCGAGCTTCTCTCTGTGTACGATTTAGGGTTACATTCCGAAAAGCAAATGGGAGATGGACACATCTGAGGCAAAGCTAGGTGGGTATTTCCTTTTTCCTGTTTTTATATGTGATACCTGATGGTAATGGTCATAGATCTTTCTGCTATAAGAAGAACAAATTTCCCAAAGTTTCTGCTTAAATGAAGATTTTTGGCCTACCTTACATCCTCAGTCTATTTTGTTGGCTTTCATTTTATGTCTTGTGACAGAGTGAAAGAAGAGTATTTTAAAAGAACTACCTTCGGTACCACTTAAAGTTTTTAAAGTAAATGGAAATATGTGATAAATTTAGGAATAAAACACTGTCACTTCTAAAATCCATTCATTTATATTAATCAGAAATGTTGGTGTAGGTGAGGTTTCTACTTTTTTAAAAAAATATTTAACTGCAGTCCAAAGTTGAACCTGATTATGAATACTTTGGGTAATAGTGGTAGTAATAATAATAAATATTGAAGTTTAAAAATTAATTAAAAGGCAGTTATTTTCCTTGTATAATAAATTAGAGTTTCTGAGTTGGGGAGGTAGATATATAATTCAGGTCTTTGAGGAGCCCGCTTTGTAAGATTCCGTTTAAATTTTCCTCCAGCTTGTCTTTAGTGCCAGATTACAAGGTAGACTGGTGAAAATTATTGTCAAAAATTGGAGTTGCTTAAATGGGGTTCTTTGTCAAGCGGAAAATCATAATATCCAATGGATTTTACCCCAATATTTCACGGTAATATTGCAGAACAATTTTTTTTTTACCTCACCTAAAGAGAACCATTTAACATGTTGATTAAGATGTATTAGTAAATAATTTAAGATAATGGTATAAGATTTTTTGAAAAGATGGACCTTACTAATATATGAAGTATGACTGTTGGTCTCTGCATTTCTCCTCCTGGAATTATACTGGAACTCCAAAGCTGAAGTAACCATAGAAATATATCTTAAATTTATAGAACAAATTTGAGTCATTTAGCTACTTCACTGTTTGGGGCATATTATCTGTGTTTCTGACATCAGAGGGATGCACTTTACACACAATTGCATAGTCTATGCTTTTTATTTTGCCCAGCTGATCATGTGAGCCATTGATGACGACCAGGTCCTATGTGAAAAGATAATTCGTAAACTGTAGTATTACCATATTGTTGCGATAGGTGCTTTGTTGCAAAGTCTAGGATTTTTTTTCTAGTGTATGGCATGTGAAAATGATAATGTGGTTTCTGACATATTCTTGCATTCGTCCTCCCTCTGTGGGAAATCTTAATAATAAACCATCTCCTTCCCTAAACTTTTAAAGTATTCATAAGTGTTTAAATGCAATTAAATATGTAGGAAAATAACAATCACAAGTTACTTTTTTAATAATAATGCTTTAGATATGTTTACTTTAAGATTAGATTAAATCTGAAGTTCTGTACTTATAGAATAACCTATAAGACTATAAGATCGTTTCCCTATTTTCTGGTTCTCTAAGTAGTGATTATCTTTTGAGGCAAAGAGAAATGGTAATTAAAGAGACATGGGGATTGTAAAATATTTTAGCTGAGCATATAATCTTTAGAGGCCTTATGTAATATATTATGTAGGATAATGCTTTTTTTTTAACCCGAGCTAGTCCACTTCCTATTTTCCTTTCTAATTTCTAAAGAGAAAGGAAAATGGAATTTAGTTATGATGATTATTCAAGATAATATGACATTAATCTTGGTATCAATTCTGGAAAAAATTCTGGCCTATCTACTATTTGCTTCTCAGAAAATACATTTCATATAAATTCAGTCCGTTTTAAAGGCAGAATGTTAGACAGTGATCCAGAAATAGAACTGTTAAATAAACCATTTCAATTAAAGGCACTGAAGATCTAGTAATGAATCTAGGAAATAAATTCTTACATGTTTGCAGTTGGGTTTTTGTTTGTGACAGTGATGTTTCGTATAATGACTTGCCTCTTGCACCACTGTGTTATCTTGAGAGCTATATCATCTTTAGAGAAAGGCAGATGGAGTGTGAGCATTCCTGAAAGTGCTTGCTTCTTTGAGATTGGCCCATGGAGCCAATTGAGAAAAAGAAGAAGAGCCTGAAACATGAGGCTCTTCATTTGAGAATTAGCCTGTTTATGTTGCCTTCCTTATCATAGCAAATTCAGTAGATTTGATTAGCAGGTACAATTTATTTTTCTGAGTATTTTACCAACATTTCTTAAATTACTCTTGGTAACATGATTATGCTGGGTGGAAACATACTAAGCTTTAGCAGTGTCATACATTGAGCTAGACAAGCTGAATCTGTAACTGAGGAGTTTTGATTTACAAATAAGTCTGCCAGTGAGAAAATACTTACCTATAATCTTTCAAAGAGCTGTTAAATCTCATTGTAGAGTCTTGATCTGTGTTCATTAAGTACAGTATACAGTTCAGCCTATGTGTGAGTGTTAAATTGGAAGTGGTGTAATTTTAGAAAAATTCAGAACTGGCCTGAGCTGCATCTGGCATGGGTGTCATGGAGTTGTTGAAGACTGCCTGTGGCCCACCTTCAGTAGCACCTGAATGGCTCCTTTCCAGCTGGGACACAGGCACCCTAATGCAAGGAGGGTGGGTGTTACATGCCACAGCAAATGCTGGGATTCAGCATTCAAGCTACTTAAATTCCACTGACATGATTTTGGTTTCTCAAACTGAAAAACCAAAAGAATATTTGAGACTGTTGTCATCCTAATTTAGGCTTCTTCATATCGAGTACTTTTTGCTTTTCTCATCTCAGTGTCATTGTCTCTGCTTATGAGTTATTGTGTACTGGCCTTCTACATGTCAGGCGGTTTCATCTCTTCACAGTTGGAATGCAATTATTATTTGTATAGGCACGTAACCCTTGTGTGTTCACTGTGATCAAATTTTCAGAAATATCATTTATGTTTAGAAAATATATAGATATATCTAAATTTTTTTTTCTGTTGTGCTGTAATAATAATATATACTGTTTTGAAGATGTGGTAAAATTCTGTGACCTGCCAAGTTGGATATTTATACTTTCATCTTCATCTTAAAACTTCACCTTTTGAAATTCAAACCTCTGAAAATCATTAGTATGAGTGTGTTGGACACCAGTCGTCTTCTGTAACTAACAAATACCCCAGATTCCTCTTCCTTCACCTTATGCCATACATCTGTGTGTTTGGGTTTCCAGGATGCCATGTGGAAGAGGTATGAACCTTTCTTCAGCCCCAAGAAGGAAACTTTAAACATGTTGTGCACAATAAAATTTCAAATTAAACATTACAAACAAGGGTGTTCAGACTAGAAATACATGCTCTTCTGAACTTCCATGTTGCAAATATGGGACTCCTGGTGTGTAACTCCTGTCATACACCCAGTGTATGAGGAAAAGTTCTTGCAGTTTTCTCACTGCCCTTCTGTATTGCTGCCTGGCCATGTTCTCTTCTTAGAGTTGAAATATGAAATTTTCCTTTGAAGTATGTTAATGTGGAAGTTGATCTTATTAAGTTTGGAAATCCTTTGAGGTTTATTCAATAAGTGTATTGGAGCTGCTTACTCTTCTGCTAATACTGTACACTGTTGAACTAAGAACAGTTTTACTGTTTGTGGGACTTTGTTGGTTTTCTAATACCATATTCTATGTCCCTGTGCAATCAAGGTGTCACTTCTTTAAGGTCTTGTATAATATGGCCTGTCATATACATGTAGGTTAGAGCCATTTGGTACAGCATGTGATTTACAGAGGAGATTAGAAGACTGTTCCTGTTGAACTCAATCCGTGTTAAAAATTTTCAGAAGTGATGTGATAAAAATTTCTTGGGTTTTGTAAAGTGTTGTAGTTTGCCTTGCTGATATTTCAATAATATTGCTTTTATGGGGGAGGAACGTAGGAAATAAAAGCTTTACCAAGTATGCAAAATCTTCCTGGTTTTTGAGGCCTGTATGGTACGCACAGTTAGTTGTGTGTATAACTTCTACATTTGAAGCATAAACTCACCTTCCCTCCTGCTTCCATTGTACTTTTCTTTTCATGTCAAGTTCTCTCCACCTTGATGCCTAAAAGGTTTCTATTATATATACACTCTGCACCCTTTATGGACTTAAATGAAATGTGGTTATTGTGTGTTTCTGAAGTGTTTAGGTTTTCCTTTATTGACCTACTTAATAATAGTGTGTTTATAACTACAGATGATCCAAAAATTTAGTGCTTCAGTGTAGTGCATATATATATATAATATATATATATATATTATATATGTATATGTATAACTCATAATATTTCACATGTAGAATTCAAAATCAGAATTAATAACCAATAAAAAACCCCACACATTTTCATCGTGTGTTCTTGAAGACACCTAAACTCATATCTAATAATTTCTGAATCAGCAATCCCTGTTCATTTAATTGATTACAGTTTGGGGCTTTTGGAAAGCCTCTCAGATTGAGGATTCAGAAAGAAAATTCAGATCCAGCCACTTTGGCTGACTAGCCCTTAGCCTCAGGATGGTCAACAGCACTTCACAGTATAACCAAAGAAAGTGGTGATTTGTATAATCAACTTACTCATAAACATTCTCATGACGAATCGTCTCACAGTGGTCAAAATCCCAAGAAACTGTTAATCTAAAACCTTTCTGAACGTTAGCTTGGCTCATTAAGTTCTTGTACTACCTGCTTTTCATATAATACGATACACACATGACTGCACATCTAATGGGTGGTGTTAATATTGTGTTAAAGAAAAGAAAGAATGGAAGAAATTGCTCTTAGAAAAACCCAATGTTGCATTTTCATCAGAACATGAGAGCTGAAGTGTTGTGATTTTAGGTGGGGTGGGAGGATAAGGAGGCCAGGAAACAAGTGTCTTCTCTTGTTCTGCCCATATTTGTTACTTAAACCAACATAGTAATGTAAAGGCTGCCAGTATGAACACCAGATAAACAATGGAAATTGCACAGAACTCGATATTATCTCAGCCAAGAAGATAGTTTGGATCTACAAGTGATGCTGCTCTCACAAATGCGGATGTGCCCTCTGACAGTGTTCCAGCCTTCTTTTCCCTTGTTTTTGTGTCGTGTGCCAGCTCACACTCTTCCTTAATGCTGCGGCTCTGTGTTTGTCCCTCAGACAAGTTGGATGGCTTGAGAACTGGTACTAAAAGGAAACGTGACTGGGAGGCTATTGCCAGCAGAATGGAGGATTATCTTCAGCTCCCTGATGATTATGACACTCGTGCTTCTGAGCCTGGGAAGAAGAGGGTAAGAGACTGTCAATAACTACCAACAGATAAAGGGCCCGTTTAGGCATCTGGTTTTAGAAAGTTATAGTCAGATAATCATATGAATGCTGTTTTTTTAGAGTGGTTTGGTTTATACTGTATCATATTACACATTAAAAAAAAAGAGTCCTTACAAATGATCAGATCAAAATGTACAAGTAACTTAAAAAATGGAGAACAGAACCTCACGTGGCTAGCATGTTGTCCACTTAAAGGAGTTTGGAATGGCTGCTTGTGCCATTTTGTCATGGGGCAAAAGAGCCAGGTGCAAAGTAGAGTATTAAAGAGAATCTATGGGACTTCTTAATGGATTAGATGTAGAGGGTCCAGGATGGATGAAATCAAAGGTGACTCTTCAGGGTTCTGGCCATAAGCATTCCATGTATGTGGTGCCATTTACTGAGTTAGTGAAAAGTAGGGGAGATGGAAGCTTAGGAGTGAAAAATCAGAAGTTCAGGGAGGTACCAGTTAAGTTAGAAGTGATAATAGGACTCAGGTCTGCAAAATTTAGAAGTTCAGATAGAGGTAAATGTTTTAAGAAGTAAAAAATACTCCATTGTTAAATGATACAGGGAAGACAAGTAAATTGAGAAAAGAGAAATAGCCATTGGATTTGGCAACATGGAGATCGTTGATGTTTGATCAAAAAAAAGTCAAGCTTTCTTAGAGAGTTGAAGGACAGAAGCCGGTTTGGAGCAGATGGTAGAAGAGTAGGAAATGAGGAAGTGCAGAACAGCAAATGTAGATAACTTTTTGAAGAAGCTTTGCTATGATAGGGAACAGAGTAATGAAGCCAGGATGTTGGCTAAGTCTTCCACGTAGATGTCAGATTCAATAAACGTGATAATTGTATACATCCTTTAAAACAAAATAAAGTAAGAGGGATCATATTACATATGATTTGCATAAACCTTTTCCAGCTAGTCTGTCTTGATCTTTCTATGTGAGTATATACAAACCTACAGTTCTTTTTATTTTTTTTTGTCTGTGCCACGCAGCTTACAAGATCTTAGTTTCCTGATCAGGGATTGAACCCCGGTCCTCGGCAGTGAAAGCACAGAGTCCTAACTACTGGACTGCCAGGGAATTCCCTACCGTTCTTTTTAAATGCCTGCCTAGTGTGCCATTGTTTGGCTGAATAATCAGTTATTTATCCAGTCCCTTATCAGTGGATGCTTATGCTGTTTTCATTTTATTGCTAATATAATACTCTGGTGAAAGTCATATGCATACATCTTGGCATCTTTTTGACAGTATATCTCTAGGGAATATTTTTAGTCTTAAAGCTGCAAGCTCATAGAATATGATTTATCATTCTGACAGATATTGTGAGATTGTTTTCCAAAAAGATTGCACCTATTTATACACCCACATGTAAGGAAATGCCTGTTTTTCCACACTTGCACCAACAGTGCTGTTATTGAACTTTTTAACTTTTGACAATCTAATCGGTGAAAAAAAAAAGGTATCTCATTTTTCATTTCTCTAAGTAAGAATGAAGTTAATAATAATTTCATCATCATTACACATCATTTCTTTTTTATGAATTCTCTTAGTAATTCAATATTAAAAGGATATTTATTAAGAGAATAAAAATGCCAGTAAAACTTCATTACAGTGGATACCATTACAAAGGACTCCAGGTTTCAAAGCTCTTTCAAATACTGCAGACAGTCCCTAGACCTGCCCTTGTCTGTGTCTTGAGACCTGGTTAGTGGCCTTCTGTATGTGCCCAGCTCCACGCAGGGACTACTTGTCTTGATACCTCTTATTCCAGTTTTAAGGTTGGGGCAACAGAAAAGTAGAAACAGCTCTTCCTTGGGCATAATAATTTGGTGTAACAGTGAATAATTCCAAATGAGAAATATTTTTCTCTAGTTCATTTTTAGTCAGGTAACTGTTACTCTCTTCAGTCAGGAGTATGTGATCCCATGTAATTTACTTTGTAAGCTGGGTGGACAAAGAGCATGAGCGGTTCACATCCTAATTCTTGTGGCTCCTCTTTTCACTCTCCTCCTTGCCTCCCACCCTCATTTCAAATAGCTTTTTTTTTTCTTGAGGAGATAGTAATTTTTTTAACATTTTTATTGGAGTATAATTGCTTTACAATGGTGTGTTAGTTTCTACTTTATATC
The DNA here is from genome assembly GCF_964374135.1 of Grampus griseus. Taxonomy (NCBI): domain Eukaryota; kingdom Metazoa; phylum Chordata; class Mammalia; order Artiodactyla; family Delphinidae; genus Grampus; species Grampus griseus. The sequence goes on along the minus strand of NC_139018.1, from coordinate 27,779,305 downwards.
AAAGTGAATCAGCTTCAAATAGTTTTTAACACTCAAACCACTTACCAAAATCAACATCAGAGCACAAGGAAATCCTACAGGTAGCCAGGAATGCAAGACTCATTACTCATTCCTTTCCTGGGGTCTCTCTTTTTTTTTTTTTTTTTTGCGGTATGCGGGCCTCTCACTGTTGTGGCCTCTCCCGTTGCGGAGCACAGGCTCCGGACGCGCAGGCTCAGTGGCCATGGCTCACAGGCCCAGCCGCTCCACGGCATGTGGGATCCTCCTGGACCGGGGCACGAACCCGTGTCCCCTGCATCGGCAGGTGGACTCTCAACCACTGCACCACCAGTGAAGCCCTCCTGGGGTCTCTTGATTTCTAGAATTCAGCTTTTTATAAATATTGGGCAGGTTTCTGGGATTAATTTACACTGTAACACAAAGGTAGTTCTGTAGAGTTGATATTAGAATTTTACCAAAATGGCTAGGTTTTAAAATATAATTTATTTTTTTAAATTTCCACTTGCTTAGTTGGGTATAAAATGGACTTTAATTTGTGTTTCTTTGATAACTGTGGAAAAGTGAACATTTCTCTTGTTTGCTGAACTCATACATTTCAGAAATATTTTTGGTGACAACGGATAAAATATATGTATCTGAAACTTTTGCGTATTGGTCAAGAGTTTTCTTTATTATAACTTTTTTTTCTTTTTACAGTTAAGATAAATGGCAAAAAATTGAGATTGTAACTCTCAGTAAAAGTACCTCTAGGAAGATTAGGAGGGACACTGACATTTAAGAAGCTATTTCTAGTTGAAAATCATTATTTTGCTCCATATATTTTTAGTGTTTTTGGTAATTATTCATTCCTTCTACAGTGTTGTATGTCTGTGTGTCAGGTCTGTGCAATTGGAGGCCACTTAAGGAGTGGACCTCCGCTGGAGGAGCCTGACATGTAAATAAATAATGTTGATATAGCATCAGTTTTAAAGACTTAGAATTTAAACTACAGATTTAAAAATTAGCTGTTAGTTTACTCAGGGCAAGATTGATTAGTGTTTAACTCTGTGCTAAGGAAGTACTGTGGACTGGTTACCGTTTCTTTGTTCAGTGGCCACAATCCATCTGTCCATCCATCCATCCTTTCTTCATTCCCCTTAACCATAGTCATCTTTTGCTAAAATGTATACCCTTGATCCCAGGGAGAGCTGGGAGAGGGGTGCATGAATCTGTCAAAATAAATACATCAGCATTAATGGGCAGAAGGCCCAGAGATCTTGGTACACAGAAGCCCACATTGTTTATTAAAATAGCTTTTTACTGAGGCCCATGAAAGAAATTGAGTCATAGGTTTTCTACCCACAAAAAATCTACTTTAAAAAGAGGCAGGTGTTATCAGTTTTCCCCCACAGCTGTTACTGTGTATCTTATCTTTGGCTAACTGGTTGCTAAAAACAGTGGTGGTGGTGGAGGAGAAGAAGCCTAGTCATTTGATTACCATTCCTATAAATGATAATAGGGAGGGTCAGTGTACCTCTAAGAGCAATTACACATTTCCAGGTGCAGCACGGTTGAGCATGCTCCGGTTCCCTTTCCTGGTCATAGATCACAATCACAATAAATCACAAGCCATATTTAAAATACAATCTCTGCAGACTTTGGTACTAGGTATTGCAAACCACAGTTTCATAGTCTCTTTTAAGTATTTCATGTTTTAGAGGATATATCTGCTTATATTTTTTAAATTACTACCATAACATGTAAGAATCCATATTTTAAAAATATCAGAATACCAATAGAAAATACCCCTGATCTATATATTTGTAGTTATAATCTTGCCATAAATGGTGTCAACTGAGTCTGTCTCTTGGTCTCTTCATCTCATAAATGAAAGTAATCATACCAGCTCCCTGTTTTCTAAGGATAAATTTCAAAAAAATTTATTATGTGGAGATAAATAAAACTTAGTCTTTCGGGACTTCCCTGGTGGCGCAGTGGTTAAGAATCCACCTGCCAATGCAGGGGACATGGTTTCGATCCCTGGTCTGGGAAGATCCCACATGCCGGAGCAACTAAGCCTGTGAGCCACAACTACTGAGCCCAGGCGCTGAGACGACTGAAGCCCGGGTGCCTAGAGCCCATGCTCCGCAACAAGAGAAGCCACTGTAATGAGAAGCCCACGCGCTGCAACGAAGAGTAGCCCCCGCTCGCCGCAACTAGAGAAAGCCCGCGCGTAGCAACGAAGACCCAATGCAGCCAAAGATAAATAAGTTTTTTAAAAAAGAAAAAAACAACAACTCAGTCTTTGATCTAGGGTGTATATGGTCTGTTAGGGAAGAGAGATCTGTAAGTGGATAATTGCAATATAGTATGGAAGTTCAAAACTAGACATGTCAAAATCCAGAAGTAACTCCCGGGAAGCAATGATTAATTATTTGATTGGCAAAGGACAAGAGGGATAAAGCAAGGGTTGATGACTAGACTCATGCCAGGTGGACCAGGTTAGAACAAAGATGTTTCAGGAAGAGAGACTAGTTTGTGCAGCCTTACAGAGATGAGAAATGGCCCAGTGTGCTTTGAGAGCTGGAAGTAATTTTGTGTTGCTGTATAAAGTGCCATAGGTACTGCCCAGAGATGCTGCAGGAGAATAGACAGGGCCAGATCCAGAGGGACCTGTGTGCTTGGATTTCATTCTGTAGGTAGGGCACAGATTTAAAGCTGTGTGTATTTTAGGACGATTCCTCTGGCAGAGTGGATCGGAGGGAGTGCGAATGAAGATAGGAAGACTAGGTAGAGGTTAGTGCTTTTCCTTAGGTAAAAAATGAGGCCAGTGAACTGAAAAGGAGTGACAGGAGGGCGAAGGGGATAGGACTGAACTGAGGGCTGAACTGTGCAGGAGCTGGAGTGGTTAGGACTTGGTGATTGACTAGAGAGTTTTCTTTCTGTAACTTAAGGTATATGGCTTTCTTCAGTCCTCCACAGTTAACTTCTAAGTTTTTAACCTCCTGGCTTTAAATTAGTTATCCTACCCATTAGACTATTCAGAAAGCTAAGAGGCTCTTTGCGTACTTATTTTTTCTAAAGCCCAGCCTAATGCTGTGTTCTTTTTAGGTGAGATGGGCAGACCTGGAAGAAAAGAAGGATGCAGATAGGAAAAGGGCCATAGGTTTTGTGGTCGGACAGACTGATTGGGAGAAGATCACAGATGAAAGTGGTCACCTGGCTGAAAAAGCCCTCAATCGAACCAAATATATATGAGACTTAGTTTTTGAATGGAGTCATTACTCCTCTAAGGTAAGGGTACGCAGTCATATAAATAGCCTACTGTTTGTTGTTTTGAAGAGTTTGAGATAAAGAAGACAGCATGCTTTGCTAAAAATGCTTCTCTTCTTGTATTGTTTTCTGGTTCTAAAAGAGTAAGTATGTGCTAGTTGCCAGCATTTGCAATACAGGGTATTAGAAAAGGAAGCAATTTTCTGCAACCTGGCTTACTTATAAAAATATAAGACTTAAGAAAAGCTTGGATTCTGTAGATTTGGTAAGGAGTGGAGTGATGAGAGAGACTAAGGTCTGCTGAATTTTCTGTCTGTTCCTTCCTGCTGTGACAGCCTTTTCTTTTCTTTCCAGGTGGTTCGCTTTGAGGTGGTCTGAAGCCAACGCCTCATGGAGCTTCGTTGTGTGTCACCTTGCTTCCACATTTCAGTTTTTGTTTTGTTTCTACTGCTTTAGTTTTTTAAAGTTCTCCAGTGTCCCCAAGAGGTATTAGGATCTTGCTCTACCCAAGCAAGACATTAATTTTTCTTTTTAACTACTTTGGGGAGGGAGGGATTGATAGCTTAACTGCCGAAGCCAGGTGGAGATCTGCCGGAGGACTCCAACAGACAACGTTTCCTCCACTGTACAGTGTCGCAGACTATCTCTATCATCATTGCTTTGTGGCTGTTTTTGTTTTTTTACTGTATGTAACTGGTAGTTGATTGTACTAGGATTAAAAAAAATAAACTTTCATGATAAAGCCAATGAGATTCATGGGCTGTACAGCATGAGCCCCTTTCTCTTGTTTTCTTAATTTTATTTTTATTGCTTTTTTAATATGGTGTGTTCTAATTACATGCTAATTGAACATCCCAAAACCTCTTTTCCATTCAATATTATGTAGCTCAATGATTCCATAATTCATGTTGTAAACACAAGGCTCAGTGATGTTCACAACACTTACCTTTGTTTTATAGCTGATTTCTTTCTCTATCTTGGTGTCTTGAAGACTAGTAGAGACAATTTCAAATATTCCTCAGTTCCCTGGAGCACATCTGTTCTGTATCATGATGTTTTATTGTTTTCTTTATTTTTTGGATCCTTTCTCTGCTCCTCCCTCTTTTCTTTCCTTACTTTCTCCCTTCACGTTCTGTTACGTTTTGATTTTTCCCTGATCTGGCTTTGACTCCTGGTAGACAAAACTGATGTACTCCATGAAGCTTGGGAGCTTGTTGCCTCACTGCTAACGTTGAATTGTTGATTTTTTAAGTCAAGATTGCAGGGCAGGAGTATGGCGATGCAGGGTGCTCTGGTAGGCAGCCTTTAAGCCTGTCAAGTTTTCAGGTTCTTACCAGATTGTTCATGATTGGGAAGCATGGCCTTCTGCATAGAATTTCCTCTCTTGTGAATGGTACCAGGTGGAGCCTAGAAACATACAGAGCTAAAACCCAAATATCGTTCCTGTTTAAAAACAGAAAAGGAGCTCTTTTCCCTTTTTCATTCTGCAAAGAAAAAAAAAGTTATTTCCAGCATGAGAGAAGACAGAGAAGAGACTTCTTTCTCAGACATCATTCCCACTATGTAATTTAACTCAGTAAGCTGTAAATTTGTTTACAAAAGGCTTGAATATTTTGAAACGTTTACTTTTGGGCTACAAATAAAAACCTTTTAGTTTTATGACCTACATTAAATACTGTGTGAATAGAGATAATATTTATTATTTATTATAATATTTATTACCATTCAAATAGTATCATTTTTGGGTTCAAGAGCTTGAAATTATAGTGCTGAAGACTAACGGGAAATTCTGATGACTCTGTACTTTTTTTATCTTTGCTGCAATTCTGAATGTTTACATGTAAGAGGCTTTGTTATTAACAAGTCAATCCTGAATGTATAATTTGCTACATTAAGTAACTTCTGGTGATTGTAGTGTTTAACAAGCTACTTTGATTGCTTATTGGCCGACAAGACATTTCTATGTAGTGATCTTTCTCAGCCGCCTCTCCTATGTTGAATTAAGGTACATCACAAGATAGTCAATAGAATTATCATTTATACAAAGACCAACTTACTAATTACTGAATCTACCAAATGTCCGTTCTCATCAAAAAACAAAATTTCCAGAATGTGTTCTTTAGTTCAGGAGGTATATATGTTCTTAGAGAGAGTGTTTTACTTCAGTTTTCTTAACCTTTTTATGTTCTGACTGACAGTATTCAGAATGCCAATGAAATGAGAAGTGTTGATCACCCACGAATCCCTTTAAATCTGTCATGCTTTTGCCTTGCAGCCATGGCTTTGTGTCTGCGATCTTATGCCAAGAGGGGGGAGGGAAAAATGAACAGGGTCAGAAATAGCCTCTGCTGATTTTTAGAAGATACAGATTAACATGACCTTAGGCGATGAACATAGAATGTTGCCTACTTGGTATAACACATAACCTCGATGAAAGGAGATTAATGAAAAAAAGATCAGGCACCAAAAAGAAAGTAATGGTCAGTTGATATTTGACTTTGCTGTTAAGAAATTCTTAAATTTACATTATTGCTAGAAGCAGAATAGAAGAAAAAGATCAGGAATATCTTGGAGAAATTTGGTGTGGTTAGAAATTGCCTTGATAACACAAATACTTTAAGTTTATTAAGAGATGTCCTTGGAATGCAGAGGACCAAACTTGGGTTGCATTTATTTGGTAGCATTTTACTGTTATTTATTAACATTGTTTTCCTTATCTCAGAAAGCTGCTTGGTACGTGTTTTTTAATTTTTATTTTAAACATAATTAAGTTTAAAATCTTTTGTGGTATCTGTGTCTTAATACAAAATAGTCCGATGGGGAAAGTTCCAGTTATCTTTAATGTTTCAGATCTTTTAAACTAAATGTAAAACCTCTCACTTCAGCAATTCAACTCTACTTATAAACTCCCGTGCAAGTAATGTGGTAGATGAGATGCAGAAATTTTTCTATTTGGGAATCAATTTATTTAGGGTTAAGCTGGCATAGTCAAAATATGTTGTGACTGATACAGAGATCAAAAGCCATTAATAATACACGGTAGTCTGCTTGTTGACACTTATTTGATTCACATAATTTTCCAGAAGTTCAAATTTGGTTAAGATATCAATAGTTAATTCAGAAGTTTTTTTGGATAAAGATAAAATCTTAAATTTTCTGGTTGGATTCATGTCTTGTGAAAGAATTTGATTGTTGATTGTACAGATCAGAGTAAGTACCATCTCATCTGGAGACCAACTATTAAATTCTGAATTGGATTGTCTAAAAATTTATTACTTTGGAGGCACCTCAGCTTTTTGTTTAGTGTTTTATCTTCCTAACTACACAAGGTGCAGGTATTTTGGTAACAATAGACGTCTAGAGCCAGCTTACTGCTAACACTGTAAAAGCAGCAGGTTGTCAGCTACAAAGAGACCATACAGCTGTTTCAGATGGATTTTAGAGTTCAGAGTTACCAAAACTGAGATGCATTTTACTAGGCTATAGAAGAATGATTCCTCATTTCTAGTATTGACAGACCCTAATACAGGTTCAGGTTCCTTTCTTTAGAACCTATGTGACGTTAATCAAATTATTTACCCTATCTGAGCTCCAGTTTCCTCATCTATAAAATAAAAATAACAAAACTCACCTATTAAAGGTTTCTGTGAGGAGTAGATTGAGATAATGCTTGTAAAGCTGCTTGGCACAGTATCAAGCTCAAAAATTGGTAGCTGGCATCATCATTATTTTTTGACTTGTTCTCATATAAGCTTTTAAAATTAAAAATTTTCACTTGGCTTGAAGATAATTGTCACCTTTTATAGTCAGCTACTATAACTGAGCTAGGCCATATGAAATAGTGCAGTGAGTGTAGGTTGAAAGAGTAATAATTTAGAAGCATTGTCAGGTAACCAGTGAAACTGATCTTCAGAACTAGTATGGAGGCGTAAGAGAATCACTTAGGTACAAAGGCTCATTAATAAGTACCCAGGAGGGGATGAGTAGTAATGGAAAGCTATTGCCAGACCACATGTATGAACAAAGGCACTGAAGCATTGATTGGCCTTGTCATATATTCAAAAAGAAAATAGTAATTTTTATGAATAAGTAATACATTCATATGGTATGAAATTCAGAAGGTTCAAGAGTATGTATAGTAACATCTCCTCCCTTCCATCCAAGTCCTCAGCCTCCTACTATCCCATCTGTAGAGGCAACCAGTGTTGACTGTTTCTTTTGTGTCCTTTCAGAAAAATTCTGTGGATAAGCATTAACATTTTTGTTTCAGTTTACCCAAATGGTAGAGTGCTACACACACTACTATGGTGTTTTTTGTTTTTTGCTTTGTAGTATGTCTTAGAGGTCATTCTGGTCATATAGAACATTCCCATTCTCATGCCCCCACCCCTACTCCCCTCTCCCTCTTCTCCCCGGCTTCTCTTTCCTCCTCTTTAGTTTTCCAAAGGTACCTTCTTATTGTAAGAAGCTTTACTGATAATTTTTAGAAATGTATCTGTATTTCTGTTCTTTTGATGGCATGGAATATATACTGTGTGGGTCTGTTTCTGTACAGTTTTATCACGTGTGTAGGTTTGCGTATCCACCCCCATCTTCCTCCCCCTCCCACCGCCCCATCTCTAACCCTAGGCAACCACTAATCTGTTCTCCATCTCTGTAATTTTATCATTTAAAGAATGTTATATAAATGAAGTCATATAGTATGTAACCTTTGGGGACTGGTGTTTTGGCTTTTTTCACTTGGTGTCATTCCCTTGACATTTATCCAAGTTGGTATGTGTATCAATAGTTTGTTCCCTTTTTATTCCTCAATAGCATTCCATCCCATCCTCTTTTATAGCTGTAGAATGTTTTATTTTATGTCTTTACCGTAATTTAACTTACCAGGTCTCTGTTGATGGGTATTTAGGCTGTCTTTTGCTGTTATAAATTGTGACTTGCATATATTGTCATCATTCTGCCACTTCTATCCTTGCCTAATTTCTAGCAATGAAGGAACACTACTAATGGCATCCTTTACATAGACATCCTCAGAGGGTGACAGGTGCTTAAGAGCCAACACAACACATCACAGCAGTGAACTGTCAAGGGAGATGACAAATGAAATGAAAAAGGCAAATCTTGTTTCCTGGAAAATCCTGCATGATAGAATTCTGACAGAGTAAAGAACCGTGGTGTGTCTTAGAGAGCTAGAGTGGCCAGACTGATGGTTCATGGTCCACACGTGACTAAGAGTTAAGACCTTAGTCCACTGTCCTCCTCTGTACCTAGGTATTTATGCTTTTGCACCTCAGTGACTCATCTGATCTCAGGCTCTATTGCTTTCACATCAGACTGTAGTCAAGGAGCATCCTCGTGACTGAGGCTGAGCTTCTGCAGTTATGGACAGCCCTCGGCCTGCTAGCAGGAATCTGCATTTGTGATCCTACGAAGAACCTGTAGACTTAATGGTTTATTATGTAGGGAAAAAGTTGACTTTGAATCTTCTACTTAAGCTTGAATTTTTTACCAAATATTCATATTCTTGTTTTTTGACAATATTGATCTAGATTATAGATCCCTTTCCTTTGATATTTGAAGAATTGAAATAATTTCTTCCACCATGACTTGAAATCCCACTCAAATCTATTGTTTCTGATAGTGAGTTCCTATTTCTTGACTAGGCATGTCTAATTTTTTTTTTCTTTTACAGCATCTAGCTCAGTGCATGGCTCATATATCTGTAGAGTGAATAAATAGAGGGGATGCCTCCTATGTGTATGGCAGTGGTCACTCAGAGTCGGACAGGTGACACATGTGTGAGGCAGAGGGTGGAGACTGTGGCAAACTGGAAAACAAGGTAGGTCCTGTTAAAGGGGAGGCGGCACCTGCTCAACCACAGCAGACTGTGGCCATCTGGGGATTTGGATCTTGTGTTGCCAGATTTTCTGGGGTTTCAAGAGAAGTGAGAAAACTGGATTTTTATGTGAGATCTTCAATATTTCAGCACCAGGAACTTTTTTGTTTGGTTTGTTTGGTCTTTTTGTGAATGCTTCAGCGCACACAGGCTGCCTGTCATTTCACACTTGAAGGCTGCGAATTGAAATTCTTGATATTAGGCAAGAGGTTGAAGAGACCATAGAGCTCATTCCTGTTGAGTCCCTTCATTTCACAGGTGAAGTTTCTGAGGCTGAAAGAAGAGAAATGACTTGCTCACTTACCTGATGGCAGACCAAGGCTAAACCTTGGTTTTCCAAGTCTGTAACCTGGCACTTTCTTTTTCCTTAACTACAACACCCCCTTTATGAGGCCTCATAAGTTCTAGGATGGCATATCCTCCGGTATTGAGTATGTTGTATGTGCATGTGCACAGGTGTGTGTTTACTAAATTCTGTGGTCCTGGAACAATGTGACCCATTTGATCACCTCTGAAACTATCTTGACCTCTCAAGAAACAAAGAGTAGCTATACACATGGGCTCTCATTTATTACTTATTAGATTGGTTGACATTTCTGTTTAATCACAGAAGCTTAAAAATTTGACAAGAGGGCTTCCCTGGTGGCACAGTGGTTGAGAGTCCGCCTGCCGATGCAGGGGACGGGTTTGTGCCCCGGTCCAGGAAGATCCCACATGCCGCGGAGCGGCTAGGCCCGTGAGCCATGGCCACTGAGCCTGTGCTCCGCAATGGGAGAGGCCAAAACAGTGAGAGGCCCGCGTATCACAAAAAAAAAAAAAAAAAAAATTGACACGAGTATTGAATCGATTCTTGTACAAGAGCAGTGGGGTTTTCTCTAGAAAACCACTCATGTATCTATGCTTATAGAAGCAGCTAGCTTATCTACCTTATGTAGAAGCTTATATCTGAGCTATAAGCTCAGATAGCTTATAGGAGTAATTTTGTTTTCTGTAATTTATTATTTCTTATGCAGTGTAACCAGCCTATTTGCTTTGGCTCCAATGACAAATGTTATTCCTACTTCACTTGGAACTTCCCTAATACCCACTTTATTGAAGACAAACGCATCAACTTAGCAGTGAAGTCTGTCAATAACATGATCCCAACTACTACAGCTTTCTCTTCTACCTTTCTTACCATATGTACACGATACTGCAGGTACGCTGTGTGACTTACTGTTCCCGCAACACTCCCTAAAATTTCTTGGTTTACTGCCTCCTTTTTATCTTATCCTTTAGAAATTGTAACTATCTTAATTTGCCTTTCTAGGAGAGTAACTTATATACCTCTCTATTCCTTCTTCCCCATCCCTTCCCACTCCCAAATGCAAGCTCCTAGAGAGTAAGAACTGTTTTGTTCATCTTCATCCTTGTAATACTGAATATGCAGTACCTGTTACGTATAGTTGGCGCTCAGCAAGCGTATTTATTTATTTATGCTTTCCTTTTTTGTGGTTTTTTTCAACAAGCATATTTAGAATTGATGGCATGGTATATTTAAATGTGAAGTTAATTCACATAGGTAAAAATGTATGTAATTTACAGAACTCCAATTTTTGTTTGCTTCTTCACTGCCTCTGTATCTTTTGGTTGGTGGCATATCCATAAATGTTATATAAATCAGGCATTAGAAATTCAAATCCCTAATATGGACAGGAAGATATCATAAGTGAGAGAATTGGCCAGTAGTTTCACAATGGCATGTTAAGTTATATTATTTCAGCAGAAACATACTTTTTTGCAATTGGACATGTAGAAATATTCTTCATTCTCATAGAAAAGTATCCTCTTTTCCATTTTTCTTAAAACATCTGACACTCTGTATCTTTAACTTTTCCACTTTTGGTAGAAATGTAAGTACAGGTATTAATTTTATTCCTAACTCTCCTGTGAGAAAAACAGCAGTGGAAACAGAATGATATTGGCAACTGACTCTCAGTCTCAGTACTGGGGAGGCAGTAAGGCATGGTGGGGACTGGGATGTTGCAGAGTGCTTGCCCTATCTCAGTGAGACAGTTCTTCTCCAGCCAGTGGTTGCCATGAAGCAAGGTAGACCCAGTGTTACCAGATGAAGATAAAGTAGAAATCTGGATTTTTGTTTGAAATAGTCTTCTCAAAAATACCATGGGGACAATACAGTAGAGAGAAAACAAATCACATCTGAAAGTCACATATTTCAGCCATCATTTTGGGACTTCTGACATATACCATAAGGGATGGTGAATCTTGAAAGACAGTTATTGCAAAGAAGAGATTCTATAGGAAAGGAAACATCAGGTTATATCACATAGATGGTATAAAAATGCTTTGACCAGCACCTTTTAACTGATGTCTTGGAGTGAGCAATTCTGTTTTCATTGAGCCAGATGGTAATACATACATAATGTACTGATGCTGAATTTGCAGTGGGTTGATTTTTGTCCATTGCTTGCTTTGACATGGAAGCATGTGTATTGCCCCCCTTGGCTAACATCCTTCCAGTGCTTCCATTTATCAAGATGCAGGTAAGCACCTTATGTGTGCACAATTAAATAGTGGGCACACACCTGCCCCACAGAAAGAAGACAGCAAGAATTCCTTTTGGTTAAGTGGAACAGCTAAGCAGCCATACCTGGATGCAAATTTGACCAGAATGTTCTCTTAACTCTCCGTTGCTTTCTACTATTTCCTCTGGGGGAAGAGGATGCGTGTCATTCGGCTTCTTTGTTGGCACCTATCAGTGTCAAGGTGGGTATACTTTTGATATGTTTGATTTCTTAAAGTATGTTTTGGGGCATTATCGTTTTCAAATTCATTTCAGCCATAAAATATGAACTCATTATTTAAAAAAACATATGACATATAATACTAAAACCCCCCATTGAGCAACAAACACCTTAAAGTCTTAGAGGCAGTTACTGTTATCATTTTGGAGTGTGGCTTTCCAAACCATTTTCTGCGCGTTTGTATACATATACATGTATCTATAAGGATATAGTTTTATTGTTTTTTCCATGAGTGATATCTTTACACGTTGTTTTGCAGACCCACTGTGTCATATATATGTACACATATACATAGGTGTATGTGTGTATTCTATTATAGGTATATAACATAGATTATATTCCCTTATTTGTGATCATTTTTCACTGTCATAACAATGTTGCATTGAACATCCTTGTAAATGCCCCTTTTGGGGTATATCTTCAAATCTTCCAGGGAAAATACAGAACTAAATTACTGGGCCACAGGGAAACAATTTTTTATCTCCTCCTAATAATTATCTATCCATGTGTTTTAGAGAGAGTCTGAACTTAATGTCCAGGGTTTCAAAAGAAATGCTTTTTTCTGGTATTTTAGAATTCTAGTTTTCTATGCTGCTGTCATTTGAATTCTGCCTTTTCAGTTAATTTGGAATTGATATGGGTAAGCAAAATAGGTTCTGAGTTCTAGCCATGGTTCAAAATTAATGTTTTTGGATGATGTGTTACAGTGGTGGGGAAATTAAATTTTCAATTGAGAAGATAGTCTCCCTTAATCATGAAGTTCTTTTTTCCAAGTCTTTCTCTGCTCCCTTTGGAATTATAACAGCTGAATCCACAGGAACCATGAAAATATTTTCTCACATCACACATTTTTTAAAATACTAGTTTGAATAATCCTGGAAAGTGTAGGTTTTGATACTGTGCCCTTTTCAGGAAAATATATATATATATTGTTTTAGTGAAGGTCAGTTTTCTTAAGAGAATCTAGTTCATTTATTTAGGTATTAAAACTTTTATTAAAAGAATATTCCTGGGCTTCTCTGGTGGCGCAGTGGTTGAGAGTCCGCCTGCCGATGCAGGGGACACGGGTTCGTGCCCAGGTCCGGGAAGATCCCACATGCCGTGGAGCGGCTGGGCCCGTGAGCCATGGCCACTGAGCCTGCGCATCCGGAGCCTGTGCTCCGCAACGGGAGAGGCCACAACAGTTAGAGGACCAGGTACCGCAAAAAAAAAAAAAAAAAAGAATATTCCTTACACAAATGACTAATGTTGAAAATGAAAGAAGATGTCACTACAGATTCCATGGAAATTAAAAGGATAACAAAGGAATACTATGAACAACTCTTTGACCACGAATTGGATAACCTAGATGAAACAGACCAATTACTTGAAAGGTACAATCAGCCCAAACTCACACAAGAAGAAATAGACAATTTAAATAGGCCTATTTCTATTAAATAAATCAATAATTATTAACCTTTCAAAGCAGGAAACACCAAGCCCAGATGGGTTCACTGGGAATTCTATCAAACACTTAAGAAAAAAATTATACCGACTCCTTATGATCTCTTCCAGAAGATAGAAACAGAGGAAATACTTCCTAACATACTATGACGCCAGCATTATCTTAATATCAAAACCAGCGACATTACAAGAAAACTACAGACTACAGATTTCTCTCACGAAACGCAGAAATCATCAACAAAATATTAGCAAATCAGGGCTTCCCTGGTGGCGCAGTGGTTGAGAGTCTGCCTGCTGATGCAGGGGACGTGGGGTCGTGCCCCGGTCTGGGAGGATCCCACATACTGCCGAGCGGCTGGGCCTGTGAGCCATGGCTGCTGAGCCTGCGCATACGGAGCCTGTGCTCCGCAACGGGAGAGGCCACAACAGTGAGAGGCCCGTGTACTGCAAAAAAAAAAAAAAAAAATCAAATCCAGTTATGTAGAAAAAGAATTATATATCACGACCAAGTGGGAGATATACCAAGTATGCAAGGCTGGTTCAACATTCAAAAATCTGTTAATATGATCCATCATATCAGCAGACCAAAGAAGAAAAACCACATCATATCAATAGATGAAGAAGAAGTGTTTAACAGAATCCAACCTATTCATGGTAAAACTCTCAGTTAACTAGGGATATAGGGGAACTTCCTTAACTTGATATAGAATATCTGTGAAAACCCTACAGCTAACATACTTCATCATACTTAATGGTGAGAGACTTGAAGCTTTCCCCCTAAGATCAGGAACAAGACAAGGATGTCCCCTCAGACCAGTGCTTTTCAACATTGTATCAGATGTCCTAGTTAATGCAGTAAGACAAAGGAAACAAAATTATATGGATTGGGAAGGAAGAAATAAAGCTGTTCGCAGAAGATGTGGTTGTCTATGTAGAAAATCTGAAAGAATCAGCAAACTCCTGGAACTAAGGAGCAATTATAGCAAGGTTGCATGATACACAAGATTAATTGATAAAAGTCAGTTGCTTTCCTATGTACCAGCAATAAACAAGTGGAATTTGAAATTTAAAACAATACCATTTACATTATCACCCCCCAAAATCAAGTACTTAGGTATAAATCTAACAAGGCATGTACAAGATAAGATCTATATGAGGAAAAAGTACAAAACTCTGATGCAAGAAATTAAATACAGATATTCCATGTTCATGGATAGGAAGACTCAATATCGTCAAGATGTCAGTTCTTCCCAAATTGATCTATAGATTCAATGTAATCCCAATCAAAATTCAGCAAAATTTTTTGTGGGTGTCAACAAACTGATTCTAAAGTTTATATGGAGAGGCAAAAGACCTGGAATAGCTAACACAATATTGAAGAACAGAATTGAAGGACTGGTACTACTTACTTGAATTTGGACTTCAAGACTTACTATTACAACTATAGTAATCAAGACAGTGTGGTATTTGTGAAAGAACAGACAAAAATAATTAAATGGAATAGAATTGAGAGCCCAAAATAGATGCACATGAATATAATCAACTGATCTTTGACAAAGGATCAAAGGCAATATAATGGAGCAAAGATAGTATTTTCAACAGATGGTGCTGGAACAACTGGACATTGACATGCAAATAAGTGAATACACCCTTCACAAAAATTAACTCCAAGTGGATCACAGACCTAAATGTAAAACACAAAACCATAAAACTCCTAGAAGGGAACATAGGAGAAAATCTAGATGATCTTGGCATAACCCAGGAAAGCAAGAATTGATAAGTTGGACTTCATTCAAATTCAAATTTCTGCTCTGCTAAAGACACATTCAAGAGAATAAAAATACAGGCCACAGGCTGGGAGAAAATATTTGCAAACCACATATCTGATAAAGGACTATTATCCAAAATCAAAAAGAAGTCTTAAAGCTCAACAATAAGAAAACAACCCAATTTAAAAATGGGCCATAGACCTTGACACCTCACCAAAGAAGGTATACAGATGATAAGCATATGAAAAGTTGCTTCACATCATATGTCTTTAGGGAAATGCAAATTAAAACAATGAGGTACAACTACACACCTGTTATAATGGCCAAAATCGAGAACGTGGACAGTGTCAAATGTTGGTGAGGATGTGGAGCAACAGGAACTCTCATTCATTGCTGGTAGTAACACAAAATGGTGCAGCTACTTTGGAAGACAGTTTGGCAGTTTCTTACAAAAGTAGACGTGTTCTTATCATACAGTCTAGCAGTCACACTCCTTGGTGTTTACCCAAAGGAGCTGAAAACTATGGGCACACAATAACCTGCACATGGATGTTTGCAGCAGCTCTATTCTATAATTGTCAAAATTTGGAAGCAACCAAGATATCCTTCAGTAGGTGAGGGGATAAATAAACTGTGGTACATCCAGACAATAGAATATTATTCAGCTCTAAAAAGAATTGAACTATCAAGCCATCAAAAGACATGGAGGAAACTTAAATGCATATTACTAAATGAAAGAAGCCAGTCTAAAATGCTACATGAGTCCAACTATATGACATTCTGGAAAAGGCAAAACTATGGAGACAGTAAAGATTAGTGTGATTGCTAGGGGTTAATGGAAAAGGAGGGATTTTTAGGGCAGTGAAACTATTTTGTATGATACAGTAATGGTGGATACATGTCATTATACACTTGTTCAAACCCATAGGATGTACAATACCGAGAGAACTCTAATGAAGACTATGGACTTTGCGTGATGCCGATATATCAATGTAGATTCATCATTTGTAATGTACCACTCTGGTGGGGATGTTGATAATGGAGAAGGCTGTGCTTAAATGGAGGCAGGGAGTATATATGGGAAATCTCTGTACCTTCTGCTCCATTTTGCTGTGAACCCAAAATGGCTCTAAAAAATAAAGTGTTTTTAAAAATATATATATATAGAAGGACAGAGACAGAGAGGGAGGGGGAGAGAGAGGAAAAGAGAGGATCTCCTCTTTTTCATATGAGCCTTCCGCTTTCATTAGATATGAACCTGAGCGAGTCAGTAGGGCCTCTACAAGGCATTCCCAAAGTTTTATGGTCAGGGAAGGGTACTGACAGTGGAGGCCCTAATCCAAGAGTTGATATGTTTCAAGTTGAATAATTGCTTAGTATTTCATGAGCACTAAAGCATATGATTACTCTTTTCTTTATGCATGTTTGGAAGAGTGATGAAATATGAAAAGTGTTCCATGTGAAGAGTTGTGTGCGAAAGCAGTAGTTATCAAACTTTGCATATAAGAATTATCTAGGGATCTGTTAAAACTCCCAAAGTTCAGGCTACACCTCATAGCAATTAAATCAGAATCTAGAGGTGGGACTCAGACACTGGTAATTTTTAAAGTCCACTGGGTAGTTCCAATATGTAGCCAAGCTTGAGAACTGGTAGGCTAAAGGAGGTTTTAAATTTTATTTTATCTCCGTCTGAAGGTAGGTTCATTGATCACACTTTCCAAAGGCCCTGGTCTGTCAGTAACTTCGCAAGTGTGGAAGAAATTGGAGGTGTAGGAAGGCTGTTTGTTAATAGGAAACTCCTAAAGTGAAAAATAAAATCCACCTAGCCTGAAAGAGTTAGTGTTAGTTTCCAAAGGTCCTTGATAGCCAAGGAACAGCTTAGGCACAGGAAGAATCTGGCTTATTGGGAGCAAATAAAGCCAAGATTTAAAACGTCTTTTAATCTAAAACACATATGTGCCCCTGGGCCTGAAAACAAGCCAAGACATTCACAGTTGTGGTGAAGATTCCTAACAATACAAAGAAATGAATTGCTGTACGATGTTACTTCAACTTGGAAGTTTAGAGGGGAAATGTGATTTGTGGGGAGGTTGTAGACAGATGAGGAGTGTGGTGAGCACGCAGGACAGGTTGTTTTTCCATGACTTCTTTCTGATCCCAAAGAGCAGAACTAGCTGATAGTTCGATTATCTGTGTACTCAGAACAGAACAAGACCAAACAGACCCTAACAGAATGAAAATTGTGTCCTTATAGAAGCACTCCAGTCTGTGCTGGTGTGGGCCTTTGTATGCTTCTTCCTTAGAGTACATCTCTCCTTCAATAGAACCCTTTCTTAAAGATTCTGATTCTATGTGGGTTATGTTTTTTTCTTTAACTTTTTATTTTGAAATAATTATAGATTCATGGGAAGTTTTTTAAAAAAATGTACAGGGAAGTCCTCATGCATCCTTCTCCCAGCCTCCCCTATGTTAGCATCTTACATAAGAACCAAGAAATTAGCATTGGTATACTCCACAGAGCTTGTTCAGATTTCACCAGTTTTACAAGCACTCAAGTGTGTATGTGTGTGTAATTCTATGCCGTTTTATCATGTGTGGCTTTGCGTAACCACTACCATAATCATGATACAGTACTTCACATGGGATTTTGAAGAACTGTTAAAAGATATGGAATGAGTCACTTTGCTCGTAGTCCCATCCCCAACTTGAGTTCAGGACTTTGTATTGCTGGGAGGTGCCACATAGCTTTTGCAACCTCAAGTGGCTTTTGGTCTTTTTTTTCATGGGATCATCAATACAAGTGTGTTTCTCAGTAACTATGCTTTGAAAAGGTAAATTGTGGTCACTTTATTTAAAGGAAGTGAACTGTTAAGTATATACCCCAAAGCCGAAAAATCTGTTATTGATCATTTTGGGGGCAAATTCACCAGTTCTGGTACAACAGCAATGGACTCAATGCTTGGGAGTTCTTTTTCTGCCAAGTTTTGGAACATTTGAGATTTGCTCAATAAATAGTGCATCTTTCTAGTTCCTGAAACAGTGAGAAGACTGTCCATCTGCCAGAGAAATGCCCTGATACATTTGAAGTGAATAGCCATGATTCTATAGTAAAGAAGTGAAAACTGTCACTTAATAGCATATTCTCAGCATTGTCAACATATTAAACTCTGCCTCACTCAAGAGAGAAAGGATACATTATCATAACTACCATTCACATGGTATGAGGATTTTAATTATCTTTGCATCTAGTATAGCAAAACTAAGGTGTTTAGGAATGTAAGTCCAGTGATTTTAAGCTTTCTGTTCCCAGGATTTGCCGACAAATCTACAGTCTAGCAAAAACTGTTCATGTGTGTGTTCTGTTCTAATACCTGCACCCCATTCTCTTCTCTAGAAACTCTTATTTCTGACACTATTTTTGGCAAGAGTTCCATAGGAGAGGAGTTCTGGAGTTTGTTCTGGTTGGTCCAGAGTCAGTAAGCTCAGCCCTGATGAAGTAAGGGGATATATGATGCGGAATAAAGTGTCTAAACACCAAGATGGTAATCTTGAATAAAAGCAGCTTTGGGGTATTTATAAAGAATATATTCTACCAAATGTAATTGTGTATTTTTTTGTTAGGGATTCATAGGGTGAGAATTCAGCAAAGCATCAAATTGGTAATCCTATTGTCTCATAAATCTTGATTTGAAAAAGTCAGTTTATTTAGAAACAGTAGCCAAAAAAACATTTAGAGTCTTAAATGTTCTGAAAATGGTAATCACGGACCCATATTCATGAAAGAACAGAGGAAGAAAATAATCAACTTTAATGACTATTAAATGAAAAAGAACCAGAGAAGAGGTCAGGTTATTTTCAATAAGAAAGCAAGCTTTTCTTTGTGGAAATGTAAATAGATTTTAAAGGTTAAGAGAGGAAAATCAGAGTTGTGTCAGTACATGCTCCCCCTACCCACCCACCCACCCAATCAAGAAAACAATGAAACAGCCTCTTTAACAAGTGGAACAACTACAAAGATGTTTTGAATAAATGGCAGAAGTTAATTCAGAAAATACTCAAGCCAGAAACAGTCTATCCAGTGGATACTGCTACAGCCTCAAAAAGCAGTTGCTGAAGACAGCAAGTTGAATAATTTTAGAAATACTACATCAGTCACAAAGCTTATAATTAAAAGGGTGTCAAAAAGGCAATGTATTGGCCTACAGAAAAGCAGGTTGATGTCTTAGCAACCAACTAGCAAATAGCAATAATAGCTATGTCATGTGTCAGGTAAACAGCACATCAACATAGGATTGTTATAAAGAGTGAGGGAAGCATATAGAGTTTATGGCACATGGCTTTTTTTTTAGGCTGGGTTTTGTTTACCTCTCAGAAAACGTTAACATACCACTTTAAAGCTAAGTTTTTTGCTATCTTTACAGATACTAGTACATGTTACTACATGGTTATAGTAAAAATGAAATTCAGAATATGTTTTATATCAGTAATGTCACACACATCAGTGCTGTTCTTAAGAAATAATTCTCCTTCACTGTTAGGAGTACAAGTTCATGATTTTGCTAACAGTTTATGACTGCTGAGTAATAATGTAGCTAATAATATTTACTGAGCACCTACTGTACGCTAGGAGTGTGCTGAGAATTTCATGTATGATTTTACCTAAAACTTACATCAGTACTATGAGGTAGGTACTATTTTATTATCTCTGTTTTACAAATAGAAGAGCTGAGGCCAAGGGAATAAGTAACTTGCAGAGATCAGAGCTGGTAGGTACTTGAGCCAGAATGACAAGGCACTCCAGAACTCATGCACCTAACCACAGAACTCTACTTAGGAAAGGTATTGGTTGAGGGGGAAAGTGAAGGTGGGGGGTGGGCAGCAGATCAGATAGCTGAGGATAAAGTGGGGGAAAGGGAAGGGGAGAGACGACATTCTTGCTTGAGGTACTCAGTGCTTGCTTACTTTTCAGACTTAGTTAAGGAGAAGCAGTTGTCAAGGAGATAAGGAGTCTGAGCCACAGAAATCAGTAAATATGGGGAGAAAAAGGGTTTTCTAAGGGAAGACTCTAGGACCTGACGTTTGTTTGAGGGGTGATGCTGGAGAATTGGGAAATGGCAAAACAAGAGTTTGTCAGTGTGAAGGGTAAGATTGTTAGAAACAAATAACCCCGAGAGACCCTTGGTGAAAGAGCAGGCAGACTCCTCAGTGTGAGTAGATGGACATGTGAAACTGGTGGGGTTTGGAGTGGGTGTTCCTATACTGTTTTCGTTGTCTGTACCTGCCCTCAACGTTTCATCAGACATTCCCTTCTTCCTCTGGGGCCTAGCATCTGGTTTTCTAAAAGAATATGATTGAGCATTCAACTCCTGGACACTTGGTTATACTCTTTAGGTTTATGTAGTCTGAAAGAGCTTCTTCTGGTCTATAGAAATTGTCTACCCCTGAAAAATACCCTTTTCAAGAATTATCTTTTTCCATGGGTGAGCACTTAGTACACAGTTTTAAGTGTAGGTACCATGATCTACCTCAGAGATACAGCATGCATTAGTAATGCTCTCAAATATGTAACCAGAGCTCAGTCTTTACAGTGTGTGTTGTATATACTTAAATCTGACCAAGAATATACTTTCATGAGAAGTATTGTATTTGCCATATTGTCACAAGCATCAGCCTGACAGAACTATAACTTCAGCTCTCCCCCTCATCACTTTATCTCATTATCTTTTCTGATTTTCTCAGTCCTGAGAAAATGATCTTACATTGTGTGAAATACAAATACACATGTATTATGTGAAATAACAAATTACCTAATAGAGTTTGTGTAAAAAATCAATGGATTTTTAAACGTTCTGTTTTGTTTTGAATGCATGCATCATCAAACTATGTTTGATCTGCTTTACAGAGCAAAGGTTCAAAACTATAAAAGAAAAACGATAGAATCCAGTATTACGAACATTTACACTTTGCTGTACACCAAAAACTACCACAACATCAACTGTACTTCACTTAAAAAAAAAAAAAAAAGGGCTTCCCTGGTGGCGCAGTTGGTTGAGGGTCTGCCTGCCGATGCAGGGGACGCGGGTTCGTGCCCCGGTCCGGGAGGATCCCACATGTCGCGGAGCGGCTGGGACCGTGAGCCATGGCCGCTGAGCCTGCGCGTCCGGAGCCTGTGCTCCGCAACCGGAGAGGCCACAACAGTGAGAGGTCCGTGTACCGCCAAAAAATAAATAAATAAAAAAAATGAACATTTAGAATATATACTTCATCCAGGAAACTGGTTACCAAAATTTCAGCCGATTTTGTAAAGATTTTAAAAGAAATATTTTCTTAAAGGCACATGTAAAATTATGTTATGGAAGGCTTATTTTAAATTATTCTTTCTGAGGATTCTATATTACGTCATTGAAAACAAAGACAATTTTTAAAAGTGGACCTGTGTACCTCCCTGGGTCTGGGGTGCAGAACTTTATTAAAGAGTGCTGTGCTATCGCTGCCAGGTATGCCCTTCCTCTGATGGAAAGAAAATGGCTCGGGTAGCCCCTTATATACCTAGGAGATGCCTTTCGCCTCTTCACCGTATGAATCCGGTCTGGAGCTGTGTATACTGTATACAACCATGTTTGAAATAAAGGGTCCTAATGAACATTTTTCTGCATGGAATGCCAGTTAACTGCCTGCTTTCAATTGATCATTGGATATTAAGTCCTCAATAGTGCCATCATCTTAAACCACAGTCCAGCCCCTGCTGTCCAACAAAGAAGGATTGGACAATTATGCAGTATTTGACCAGACACTGAGCATGTCTAATTTGGGTATATCCACATAACACCTTGATGGAAAGAATAAGCAGACCTTTGGCAATATTATGACTGCTAAAAGAACACAATAACCATCTCAGCTTATGCTCGAATGTGTTCCCACCATACTTGGTAGAGACAGAAAAATATAGTAAACTAGAATTCTTCTGTTGGCAGAGCATATATATTTATGCATTCTTGTGTGTTTAGCTCAGTGGTTAGAGAACACTTCCTGGAAAGACTGCAGTACCCAAATGTTTTCAATTTGAGTTGTACATTTCATCTAATTGGTCCCTGGGACAAGGTTCACTGCCCTGGAGGTGGCTTGGCTCAGTGTTTAAAACTAATGAATTTCAGGTTTGGGACAGAAAGTGGCTGTTCATATTGGACAATCATGTGAACTTGGAATTGTTTCCCATGAATGTCTTAAATAACTATGTAATGTCACTCTGGACAGCAGGTTCTTCTGTCCCCAAACACAGATGCCTGATTGCCCTTGCTCAGGATACTCAGTGCTTGCTTGCTTTTAAAACTGAGGTTTGGCGGAGTCCTTCATTTTTGTGAAGAGAACATTGTGGGAGAAAATAGGGCAAAGATCATCTGAGTGCAGTTGGATGTGATGAAGGACACTTACAAATAGCCTTAAAGCAGCCCAAAAAGACTGGCTTGGGCTGAGTATGTTTGTTTTGTTTTTCCTCTTAGCTATTTGGAGTAAGAGAAAATTCAAAAGAAAGTCGTCTTTCCTACCTTTTTATGTTGATACATCTAGCAATAATTTAGGGATTTCATCTTATCTGATCCAGCTGACCTGAAAAGTCAAGGAAGTGGAGTAGTTAAATGTGGAAACTTGTTTTGCACAGAGGGAAAAGAAGTAAACTAACGAAGTCACAGACACCCCTTAATCAAGAGCACAGAGCTCAAGCTCTGTGACGCCTATCCTGGCCTGCGCACCTTTGGCATCCTTTCACAGACTTGACCCTGACTAGCTGGGAAGCTAGATACAGTTACTCAGCTTTGCAGATGTCTTGCCTATATGCTCAGAGCAAGTCACAATTTGTGTTGGAGCAGTAGGTGAAAGGAATGTTGATTTCATGAATTCCTTTATCTGTGAAAGATTGACCATGGGCTGTAATGTCCTTATGGAGCAGGAGAATTTCCATTGCTGTGTGATGCTGTATTTGTCCCACTTAAGCCATCCACGGTCTGTGCAAAGCCTCGCATCTGGGCTTCATTCCTCCTTCCTCTTTTAAGCAGGGTAGGCCAGATGAGCCCCTAAGGCCCTTCTAGCTTTCGTGGTCTGAAGTTCAGTTTCTTCTGCACATGGGAAGTTGGGGCATTAATTGCATTGGTCACCTAGAGACTGTGTGGGTTATTCAGCTGATAAACTCTTCCAGCAGATAAATGTGAATGTACAGCAACACTCAGGTCCTGCAGAAAGTTTGTGTCGGCTTTGCTGGAACGATCGGTGGACATCCGGGTGATGAAGCACTCCTAAGTGCCAGGCAGGGGTTGTCAGAAGCTAGTGCCGCATCAGTGCTGGATGCTCACCGGGGGTGGTGGCCTGTGTGAGAGCATGGGCGGCAGCATGAGGTGGTCCACATGCAGCCTGGCATCAGAAGGCCATGGGTTCCTCCACACTCCTGACTGCCCCTACCAACCCAAATGCCCTAGCCTCATAGCCTTTGGCGAGTTATCTTACAGTTCTAAAACTTCTGTTTGGTTGTTTTAAAAATGTTTCAGGGTAAAAAGCTTAAAGGTAATGTATTTGAAAGTGTCTTTCAAATAAGTGGAGCTTGATAAATAGGTAACTCGAAACAGCAATTTATAAAAACCCCAAATAAGATAGCCTTATCTG
Organism: Grampus griseus; assembly: GCF_964374135.1. NCBI lineage: Eukaryota > Metazoa > Chordata > Mammalia > Artiodactyla > Delphinidae > Grampus > Grampus griseus. Next base: position 27,755,489 of record NC_139018.1, on the reverse strand, counting down.
AAAGATGAAGGAGAAAAAAAATAACATTTGTGTAGTGAGAAACATTTCACAGAGCACTTTAGGACATGTCTTTTTATCCATACAACCTCATGTTACAGATGCAGAGACACCTGCAAGTTCCCAGGGTCATGATACCTGGAAACAGTGGCGTGGAGATACTTCTGGTTCCAAACTGTGGTGTTCCTTTTACAATATTTTATAGTTAATGTTAAACCTCTGGTAATTCTGGAAAAGGAAATAAATGATCAAAAATGGTAATGGTACCTATTTGAGGGGTTTCTCCTTATGCTCTTTTTATATGACTACAGCTGTACTGACTGCCATTTAAGATAAACCCAGGAAACCCAGGCCAGTCGCCCCTCACTTTGTGGGACCTTAATTCCGAAACAGCTCCTGGGGATAGCTGGAAGATTTGAATATCTCTGGGATGTCACTGTCCAGTTTCGAAATAATTTTGTAAATGGGTTTCTTCCAGGAAGGATCTGAGTCTTTGCCTGCGGAGACAGCCCTGAAGAACTCCTGTAATGTCAAGCTGGCGATTTCCAAGAAGCAATCTGGGACCTGCACTCCCAAAGAGACCCACAAGGAAGAAAAGACGTGAGGCTGTGAAGCACTGGCACCATACAGACCTCACTGCCTGATGCTGCCTGTTCCTAGGGTTGTGGGCTGATCAGAGCATCCCTGCTCTACTGGCCCCTGACTTGTGGAATCTCTTCCTCCCTCATCAAATACATACCTTAAAATGATGGTACTGATGAGACAGCCCTGGGAGAAAGCGTATTAGGGACACTTCCTTTGCAGGAGTAGCTGATTCCACTAATGAGTGGCGTTTTTAGTAAGTGGGAAACTGACTCTGATTGAAGTTAAATCTGTGGTTCAGAAGAGGTTTTTCGTATTCTTTTCCTTAGTGCCTCATGTGGAAAGAACTGCCCCCAAGCTTACGACTGTCGTACCTCATTCTGCCATCTTTTGGGACTGGGTTCGAAGGACTTGGAATCATTCCTGCTCCCAAAGCCAACCAGGAGGCTTGCAGGGGTGTGGGGGGCCTCAAGAAGATGTTCCAGGACCTCACCCAGACTGGCACCATTAATGATGGGACATCCTACAGGGCCTCCAGATCCAGCCTGGCCTGGGGCTTGCCACCACTGCGTGCCAGATGACACCCGCACGTGGAAAGACGTGGCAGCGCTGCCTCCCAACCACATGCCTTGACCCCCACGAGCCTCACAAAGGAGGCGTGGTCCATTTTCCCCACAGGTAGGCTTAGGTTTCCGAACATACTCTGATGGAGCATCTAACCAGTGGATGCCAGCAGTGCTTCTCTTTTTTGGAGGTGTCATTACACTGCTTTGTGATCACAGTCAAGTGAGAAATGCGAGAAGAGGGAAGTGTAGTCAGTGACCAGACACACCCAGCACCTGCAGAACAAGATGCCAGCCTAACCGAGCTGTCAGCCACACACAAGGAAGATTACGAGTTCTCACCAGCGACACTTAGGCCACCTGCTCACCCTTTACTGATGCTTTACCTCTACGGTGCCACCAGCGTGCCTTCACAGAGATCCCCAAAGGACTGAGAAGCTTGAGGATTGTTTATTATTTCCAGAAAGGATTTGAGGTGACTTGCCATGGGAGACCCACAGATAAAACTGTTCAAGGGAGAATGAAGATAAGAACCAAATGATTGAAAGAACAGAGACTGTTGTAAAGAAAACCTAGGCCAAGACTAGGCGCTGCAGCTGAGCCCTGCATTCAGTCCTGGGCCTCCTGGCGCTAAGGTGAGAAGGTCGACAGGCTGTGTAACTCGGTCATTACAGAGTATTGTCTAAAATGGCATAACAGCTGACCTCTGGCCAAGTTTATGAATAAAGACTGGCTGTACATTCAGTTTGCAGCATCCATCAGTTGCCTAAGAGAAGATGTGCAGGCTGTAATCTTTGTGGATGGTACAGAGATTGGCCCCAGGCTGCCCTGCTCTCAGTGATGTAAGGACAGACACGGAAGGGGATCTTTTCTAAAACTCCAATCACAAAGGGAAGGCACTCATCAGTCCTCCTGGGACCCAAGCACATGATCTTACCTCAAAGTCGTTTCCCTTGTTATAGTGCATATTGAGAGCTCGAAAAAGCTCCGAGTTGCGGAGAACCACCAGCATTTTGGGATTTGTGACACCATCTGAAATTGCTTGCCGGGCAAATTTCTCCATCTGGATATAATAAAACTCACGGAAGTTGCTGAACCACTTGATCATCTGGGAGGTAATGCAGCGGTTGAACTGTACAAACAACAGGGTCCGTGAACTCAGACGTTTGCCGTGAGGTGCTCGGTCAGAACTGTCAGCTTCCAGTTCAACACAGGGGTTAACAAGAATGGCTTCAAGCAACACTAAAAAGGGCTTTCTTTAAAAAAGAAGCCACAGCTGTTTTCTAAGCCTATACAGTTATACACAGAAAAATCTGAATTAGGCCATAATGCCCATTAGAAAATGTATTTTATAGCCTAGATTTATAAAGGTTTTTCACTCTTGAAGTGTGACTTTGGGAGGGTCCAGGGTCAAGACTAGTGTGGTCCCAGCTTCTGCTGCACCCAGGTAGACTGCATGGCAGCCCCAGAGCCCTCTGCCAGGTAGAGAGCCAAGGAAAGGGGTAAAGGTATAGATCAGAGAGCCATTTACTGGCAACTCGGAGTTGCGGAATGAATCAGAATGAGAGCTTGGTGCAGGGATCAACCGAGCAATTGGATATGAGGGCAAGAGCTCAGAAACAGCAAAGGGATGATATAGATACAAAGTATTAACAGCCCCTAACCCAATACCCAGGGTAAAGGAGGCCCTCAGAAACTTTATGGAAACAGGCAGGGCCTGGTTCCAGCCACCAGACCTTCATTTTTCGTATTGTCACGTTGATCTGTACGCACCTTCAGTCGATTTTGAAACACAGCAGTTTGAATGTAAAGTTGACAGGGACAGTGTCCAACTCTTGATATACTCTTTCTTTTTTTCATAGCGTCCCCAGCAAAGACAGAACACTAGGCCAAAGACGCCATTTCCTAGTGGTTCTTTCTAACCCTGCCTCTCTCCCCGTATGTTTCTGGGTATACCTACAGTTCAAAAGCTTAAATTCAGACACCCAACTTTCCTACCCTCAAAGTTACCCCTGATGATTCAGGCAGTTTCTCAGCCCAGACCAAAAATGCCACCAATTCCATCCACAACATGAAGGGGAGCTAAAGTGCACATATGATGACCTAGGACTTGCCTCACATGGGAAAAACCCGCTGCCACTTGGGAGTTCTGCAGAGGCTGAAACTGAGTTGAAGGAGTTTACCTGAACATCAGGAAAATAAGCCTTCAGGAGGTTGGAACTGGGATAGCGTGTGAAGAAAAACATTAGTTTGGCCTTCTTCAAGTGACCAGGGTTGAGGCCCTCCTGGATTTATCCCAGGGTCAAGGAAAACTAATACCAGTTTATCAAATAATTTTGTCAAATTATCCAAATAGTAAATTGCCCTGTTCCTTATGCTTTCTATTTTATTTTTTTTCTGGTTGAATGATGTATTTGCTCTGTTTTTCTGCCTCTAGCAAGTATGATCAGATAAGCTTTTTCTTTCCAGATGCTGAATACCATATATGTACAGTAAAGTTGCAGAATTTATAAAGCATTTTGATGTGTAAAAGTTCTGTGGCACATGTGATATCAAATACAGTTTGTTGTACTGTGTGTGTGATTTCACAATACGATGGGAAGAGATGGCAACTCTCTCCCAGATAAACCATTTCAAAACCTCAAGTAGAGATTTACTTCTCTCTGCCTCAGTTTCCTCATCTGTAAAATGAGAGGAGTCGACTCGATGGTCCCATTCTGGCTCTCATCATTGCCTTTGCAGTGTTGACGCCAACGAGCATCTAACCAGACTGAGTACCAGATCACAGTTAACTTTGGCTCAAGAAGCTTGAATTGCTGGGCTGCAACTGCTCTCCATTTGCCTGGCAGAATTTTCCCTCATCCTTCCCATCTCAAATCAGATGTTCCCTCTGCTGTGAAACCTTTTCTTGCCAAATTAGGCCTTCCTTACCCTGGCCTACCAACACTCTTTGTATAAACCTTTTTTTGTAACAATGACACTATTGGAATTTTATTGCATGTTTGTCTCCCCATTTAGACTGTTAGCTCCTTGAGAGCAGAGACCTTATCCTTTCATCTTTGTATTCCACGTGCCTAGCCCGGTGCTAGGAACATAGTAGGTGCTCAATAAATGTTTGTTGGATGAAGGAATGAGGGAGTGATTAAATGGTCAACTTTAATCCATACACAAATATGGCAATTCTATTCCAACTCATTCCTCACTCTGGGAACAGATTCCTTCCCCTTTAATAAGAGTAGGGGGCTGTGGTGTGAAAACTAGCACCAGGGTGAGAGGGAAATAAAAGATTCTTACACAAGAACACTTAGCATTCCCAGGAACAATCCTAGGGCTGAGTGCAAGCATACAGAGTTACCCCGGAGGTCAGGCCTGAGCTGTAGCCTTAGGACAATAAAGACTTCTCAGTAGGATATGTCAGTTTACCCGAAGGAAACCAAGCAACTGATTATAATTATAGCTGGCCAGTCACCCAGGCTGCTGTCCAGGAGGCCCCTGCTCCCTGCCTCATTGGCCCTACTTCTTATCCTCCATAAATGCTGTGGACAGAATCCTGGATTGAGTCCAAAGACCCAGTTTCAGATACAGATTTTGCCACCAAGACCCTGTGTGACCTTGGGCAAGCCACTTATGTTCTCTGGGCCTGATTTCTAAACTGTGGAGTGTAGTGGTTGAAGCTTGTGCTTAGCAGTCAGATGCTGGGTTTGAATCCTGTCTCTGCATGTGTCTGTCTTTGACTTTGGGCAAGTTATTTTGCTTCTCTGTCTCTGCCTCCCTGATACTGATCTAGAGTGGATGATTGAGGAGGGTAAGATAACACAGGCCCACAATCCGTTATCTGAAACTCTGGGCCAAATGGAGGCCAGACTTCAGAATCCCTGTTATTTTATAAAGGTAATACGGTGCATGTACGATGTGTTAGTTAACACCCACAGCAGGGTCTGTGGCAGGAGTCTAATCCGTTTAATATTCCCACAGCAAAATCAATGACTAATTATGCTAAGTGAGATAGTCTATAAATAGCCTCCTATCAGTGCAGTCAGGTTTTGCAACCAAGTGAGTTCCCATCAACCTTAGGGGAAAGAAATAGAGGTTTTCAGAGCGTTTTGTGTCTCAGAATTGTGGCTAAGGGGGTGAGCAGGGGAACTGCGAGTCGCAGTGCCCGCCGCAGAGAAGGTGTGCAGTAAATCGTCATTGTCTCATCATCATACCTGCTCTACCTGTTTCACAGGGGTATCACGTGAATGTGCAGGTCCTTGAGAGCAAGAACCTTATCCATTCAACATTGTATTCCACGTGCCACGTGAAGAACTTGCTCTTAGGTGGCTTTCATGGCCCAGAGGAATAAATCTCTAATGCTGGAATGAGGGAATAATTGGGGCCAGGATGCTGCCTGGGGGCCCCCAATCATTCCAAAGGTAGCCAAGTACCTGACCCGGGTGCCCCCCGAAACCTCCTGAAGCTCTTGGAGCCCAATCCTCATGTCATGAGGCAGGGCCAGGCACACCCCTGTGTGTGTATTTCTCAGGGCCAGGTGCCCCTCACAGGGGAAGGACAGCAGAGAATCTTTGGGGACTGAGCCCTTGAGGTTCTTCCACCACCTGACTTTGACAGAGAGTCTTAACCAGTAGCCTCTTATCAGAGGCCCGACAGATAGCTTTCCTCACAGAGGGCTATCACCTGACGAGAAATTCTGCCTATGTTGATATCTCTATGCCTACTGGTGGCTGGTGAGGTGCTCTCAGCGTTGGTTTTGTAGCTGCTCACTGCCTGCCAGGAAAGCAGCCAGCGGGGCCAGAGCTTCGGGAGTGTTTCTAACACCTGTGACCAGCAGGGGGTGCTCATAGCATTTAGGACACAAGGGCAGGCCTGGCGTGGTAGTGAGCTGGCCCCATCCCATCCTGCGTCCTCACCACTGCTTGCCAGGTAGAGGGCACGACTGTTCACACCTGCTTGTGTGACTCCACAGGCACAAGGAGATTCGACGTAAGGCTGTCCCTGAGAAGCAGCAGCGTGAGCTTGGCTCCCTAAAAAAGCAACATCCAAAATATGTTCTCAGGAACTTGAGTCCTACAGATGCCTGTTGGAAAAGGGTCCTTTGGTCATATGAGTTTGGGGCTGCATACATTCTCCTCTTAGAGCTTTTCATTGGACTTAAGCATGGCTCTGACAAGTCCCGCAGTAATGGAACTAACCCAGTGTTTATTTACCCAAGCTACTTTTTCTCCTACTTCAACAACTGTTAACATCCTGAGGGAGAGTTACTCTGAAGAAAAAACTGTTTAAGAGTGGGGTCTGCCTAAGGGTTGCAAAGATGATGCAATAAGATTCAGACCCTTGGGATTTCTCTGGTGGTGCAGTGGTTGAGAATCTGCCTGCCAATGCAGGGGACACGGGTTCGAGCCCTGGTCCGGAACGATCCCACGTGCCGCGGAGCAACTAAGCCTGTGAGCCACAACTACTGAGCCTGTGCTCTAGAGCCTGCGAGCCACAACTACTGAGCCTGAGTGCCACAACTACTGAAGCCCACGCACCTAGAGCCCATGCTCCGCAACAAGAGAAGCCACCGCAATGAGAAACTCGCGCACCACAACGAAGAGTAGCCCTCACTCACCGCAACTAGAGAAAGCCCGCGCGCAGCAACAAAGACCCAACGCAGCCAAAAATACATAAATAAATAAAAATTGAAAAAAAAAGATTCGGACCCTCTCAGACCAGCCTGGGCCCCGCAGGCTTCCCCATGGGGGCCTCCTCTTCCTCCACATGTGTGCTCTCTCCTCAGCTGCAGCTTAGAAGCTAGTCCTTAAACTGAAATCTTCTTAGCCCTTTCAGCTCACCCCTCAGGTCTAGTCCCTGCAGAAAACTTCCCCTTTCCCATCTGCTCCAGAAGTTTCTGGTCCCTCGTCTCTTCCCCGTGAATTATCTGGTCAGAGCCGGCCTTTTGCCTGTAGGGCCAAGAGGCTCCAGGAGCCATGCCTCAGGTGAGGCCATTCCTTTGACCCGCTGTGCCAAGGTCTATGGGCAGCTGACAACCAAATGGTGGGGTTTTTCCTTCCACAGGGTATTTTGGGAGCCAATTTGGGTTTAAAAACAGACAAAACCCTTTCAGACCCAAAGGACTCAGTCAGTAGTGGTAGAATCTGATGTGTCACAGAGGAAGGTGACGGACCCCTCCAAGCATCCTTAAATCCCAGGCTGTGGTCACCACTTTCTCAGGAGCCTAACACATACGAGCCACAGGGGAGGGAGGCCCAGAAGCAACGTTAAGAAGACCACCGGGAAAGAAGAGCTGTTCCCTGCGCTGGGTACTTATTTGTCCCCCCCTCCCCTCATCGTCCAGACTTCCTGTCTCTCTGGGCTGTGACAACGAGAACTTCAATTACTAGTAAAGGATATGTAAAGGGCTGAAGAGAAAGGAAGTGCGTCCGTGACGGCCTGCAGACCACCTTGCTCCATTTTCACTGAGGGAACGAGGGGCAGTCTTTCCAAACAGGTGGACTTGAAGAGCCAGGGGCACTGTTGCTGGCTCAAAGCCAGTGGTCGCAGTTTGGCAGCTCGCCAAGGTTGCAGGGCCGCCTCTGAGGAGGGGTGGCTCTGGGGAGATGAGTCCTGCGGAAGATTGCCCCTCCAGTGGCCACTGGGCCTATGGCCCAGTAGCTGGTTGAGAATCTGATCTTCCTGGATGTGGGCAGGCACAGTCAAGGGACAGTTTGCTGGGGGACCCTGACAGGGTTTGGGGATCATTCTCGGAGAGACAGGGTACCTGGGAGAATCTAGAGACTTGGCCAGAGATAAGTTTCCCAGTGGAGCCCCTGTCTGTGGCTGGGCCCTCCTGGGCAAGGCAGCCAGAGGAAGGGGATCTTTACAGCCACCTCCCTCAGGAGGCGAGGGCTTGCTTCTACCATCTGGCACCAGTCCCGGGAAGCTTCTGCCCAGGTGAGTCAGGTGGCCTGATGGATCCAATAGCACCTTCTGTAATACTGAGTCCACAGCCTGCGATATGGCCCCCGTCAATTCTTTCTTCAGAATCTCCAGCAAAGCTCGCGCTCCAGAAGGAAGGAGCCTGGGTTCCTCAGACTGGTGTTTGACCTCAGACACTCTGTGCTTCTCCACCCTGGAGAGGTCCCCGCTGGAACCCTGGCGGTGGTCACTGTGCACAGCCCAGGACCTAGACCCAGAGCCATCCCTCTGCTTTACACTCAGAGGGTCCTTCCCTGTCTCTGAGCCTCCCGGGCCCTGAGCTGGGGCCTTGGGCTCAGCAGCCTGCAGGATGTGCTCCTGCAGGTGTTTTAGCTGTTGCTTCAGCAGGTGAAGCTGTTCTCTCACCCGAGGGCCCCCCTTCCTGCTTCCCCGGTCCCCGGCAGGGCCTGGCTTCAGGGGGCCTTGCTGCACGGGAAGATTCTGCTTCCTCTTCCGCTCCCGGGCCTTCTCTGGGCAGCACGGGCTGTCCCTGGCTGGGGCATTGCCTGGCACCGGAGGGTTAGGGGAGAGGCACATGCCTCGGACGATGGTCTCTACTCTGGCTCTCTTTGCCTGGATGTGCTCATCCCAAAACCAGTCAGGGTCAGCGAGGCTGGAGCTGGGGACCTGGCTCCAGGGAAATGGGGAGTCTCTGCCCTGTTCTCTGGGGGACGGGCTTCTTCCATCTTTGGTACGAGGTTCTGCCAGGTATGAGCAGTCCCGGGATGGTTGAGAAAGCAAGCTGAAGTTTGGATTCATCCCTTGGCTCCTCAGAGGCTGTTAGTCAGGGTGCTGTGAGAGAATTCCTCCCCCTCAGGTCCTCAGCTGGAGGTGCACCTACAGTGAGCTGGGGGCTTCTCTTCACAAAGAGGAAGGATTCAGACTCTACGATGCCGGGGCTTACCCACCTCCTGGTCAGACTCTGAAATTAGAGACAGGAGAAAACAGTACGTGTGACTTTGAGCGGTGCTTTTCAAACTTGTACGTGCAAACAAATCACCTTGGAATCTTGTTAAAATGCAGATTCTGAGTCTGCAGGTCTGGAGTGGGGCAGAGATTCTGCATCCCTAACCAGCTCCCAGGTGATGCTGTTGGTCCAGACCACACTTTGAGGAGATTCTGAAGAGCAATTCTCCAAGAAGGTTCTTCTCCTGCCAGGGCATAACAATAAAATAATCTGTAATGATAATGATAATGGCAGCTAACTGCATAACTGGCATTGGGCCAAGAACTTTACATCCATTACCTAATTTATTTCTCATCACAGCTCTGTGGGAATGTTGTCAGTCCTATTTTACAGATAAGGAAACAGGCTCAGAGGAGTTAAGAAGTTACCTCCCTAAGGTCATACAGCTAGTAAGTGTCAGGCTGGAGTCAGAACAATATTTGTCTTGATTCAGAGTGACTATCTGCAACAGAATCACCCTGGGCGCTTGTTAAAACAAGCAAATTCAGTAGGCCTGCCAGTCCTAATTAATCAGAATCTCTTGGTGCTGGGGCAGGGCACCTGCCTTTAAAACAAGCAAACTAAATTTTGAGAAGCCGCTGTTTGACCGCTATGCTATCTTCCTCCTGGAAGTGTCAGGTTATGCATCTACCTTTCCACGTTTCACAGCTACTTTTTAAGCATCTACTATACATCAGGCCTTCTGGGCACTTGGAGAGTCGGTGGTGAACAAGACAGCAGAGTCTTGCTTTCACAGAGCTGGGCGTGTAACGGGAAGAGAGAATAAATAAGTACATTTTCAGGTCGTGCTAACTGCTATGAAGAAAAAGCACAATAAGGGACTGGAAATTGGGATGAAGGTATGGGGAGAAGGAGAGAGCTATGTTAGAAAAGACTGAGTAAAGCTGTTTTATTCCCATGAGTATCAAAGTACACTGCACTTGAACCAGGAGGCTTCCGGTAGCAGGTATAAGGCACTTTGAGTTTACGAAACATTCGTTCATGTAACGTCATTGCATCTCACACCAACCTTGAGAGTCAGTGTAATTCTCCCATTTTATAGATGAGGAAACTGAGGCTCAGTGAGGCTGAGTGGCTCTCAGTTACAAGATTCCAAGTCTTCTGTTGCAGCCACACTTCAGCTCCCTCCCTGAAGATGAAAAGACCTGCATAAGAGATCGACTTCTCTGCCTGTTAAAAAGTTTCATCCTTTCCTAGAAAAGGTAAGTGAATTTCTCTTTTCTCTACAAATTTTCACTGTCGATTGCTGCTCTAGTCCAAATGATGGCGGGAGAGAGCTTGCTTTCTTCTTCCCACTTTCATCCTGAAGCTTACTTGGAATTCTCTGCTCCAGGAAATCTCAGCTCTTCTGCATCCAGTGGGTTCTAGTCAGTAGACTTGACCACAGCCTCCACCTGGAGCCGGCAGGTGACTGGCAGCCGCACAACACAAGCTTTCTATGAGCAACGTCATACCAAGTGCCCGGGCAGAGGGTGGGAGGTGGTGGCATCTGCCGTGCCGTCATGGGGGAAGCGCCACTGAAAGAAGGCTAGGTTCTCAGCTCAGAGTGATTAGAAGATTCTGGCTTTGAGTAAGGAATACATTTGTAAATTACTAAAAAAAATGTGACTTACCAAATAAATATAAATTAAAGAATTTGTTATCACCAAGTTTTACCAACAGTTTGGATGGTTTACCACCTCTTGGAGAGAGAAACATTTAACTTCCTGTGACCATTTGGCAATGAATATATATTATTTGTATCATATGAAAAAATTATTTTAAAATCACATCATCTAATAAGCATAACTGGGTCATTGAGCATGCCTTAGCTGCTTTCTAACTAATAATGATCACTACACGGGAAGAATTGATATTTTAACCAAGAGGAACTATACAACAATAGTATAAACCATGTATATTTTCAGTTAAGTAGCTTCCAAAAAGAAGAGGGGTTTGGTTATAGTTATTCTAACTACTTAGTGAATATTTCCTAAACTCAACATTTTCAAACCCAAACTCTAGAGCTGCCCCTCTGCCTTACCTCTCTGCTACCTATCTTATTGTTCAAGCCACAAGCTGGAGAGTCTCTTTGACCCCTGCCCACCTCCTTATCCTCAACATTAATTTGGTCACCATGGCTGGTAAATTTTTGGGCAAAAATGTCTCTGAACTACATTCTGCCATGCTTTTCCCATTATGTTTTCCCGATTCCACGTCTCATAACTTTTCACCTGGACAATTCCAATACCTCATGACTGGTCCCCATCCTCTAGCCTCTCCTTACTCTGGTCCTTCTTCTACATTCATTCATTTATTCATTCAACAAACATGGATTGAGTGCTGACAACAGACAAAATCCTCTGCCCATGTGAAGCTAACATCCATGCAAAGGGAGGCAGATGTAATAACGTACTAAGTAATGGAAGGCCATTATATAGGGCCTTGTTGGTCATTTGTAAAAACGTTGGGCTTTACTCTGAGACAAATGAAGACCCATTGGAAGGTTATGAGCAATGTGACCTGACTTAGTTTTAAAAGGCTCATTCTCTACTGGGTGGGGAATAAACAAGGGGGTGGGGAGCAAGGGTTGAAACAGGGAGACTACTTAGGAGGCTCTTGCGATAATCTAGATGATAATAACCCCGATGAGATGGCTTGGACCAGAGTGGCAATAGTGGAAGTGGGAACTTGTGTCAGGTCTTGGATATATGTTGAAGCTGGAGCCAATGGGATTTACTAGCAGATGAGATGTGAGGCTCAAGAGAAAAAGAAGTATTACTGATGATGACTCTGAAGTGTCTGGCCTGGAAGGATGGAGTTGCATGAACTGAGCTGGGGAGGGCTGCAGAAGGAGCGGGCTTGGGGAGGAATACCAGGAACCCAGTTTTGGACATGATAAATTTGAGGTAATTATTAGACATCTAAATGAGGGTGTTGAGAAAGCAGTCGGATAACTAAGCCTCAGGTTCAGTGGGGAGATCTGGGCTAGAAATATAAAATTGAGAGTTGCTGGTGTGTAGATGGGTGAACTCATCAAGGAGTCAATGTAGATAGAGAGGGGGCTGAGGTCTGAGTCCTAGGACTTAACAGCATGAAGAGGCTGGGGCCAGAGGGGACCCAAACAGGAAACACAAGGACCAATCAGTCCTAGGAAGAAATCTAGTCTAGTCTAGGAGTGTGTGAGGTCCTGGGAGCCAAGTGAAGAAAGTGTTTCTAGGAGTCGGGAGAGGTCAAGTCACATAAGGATTGTGAATTGACCGTTCAAGTTAGTAATTCCAGATGTTAATCAGAGTCATTTGGGATCTTGATCAGAGCAGTTTCGGTGGAGTGGAGGGGGGGAAAGCCTGGTTGGATTGAATTTTAGGGAGAGGACAAGAAGGGGAATTGGTGACATTAACCATGACAACTTTTTCAAGGTGTTTTGTAAAGAAGAGAGAAATGGGACAGTAGCTGGAAGGAGAAGTGGGTCAAGAGAGGGTTTCTCAAAGGAACCCTCCCACACTTTTGGTGGGAATGCAAACCAGTGCAGCCAATGTGGAGAACAGAATGGAGGTTCCTAAAAAACTAAAAATAGAGCTACCGTATGATCCAGGAATCCCACTCCTGCACATATGTCAGGAGAAAACTCTAATTCAAAAAGATACATGTTGGGAATTCCCTGGCAGTCTAGTGGTTAGGCCTCCGTGTTTCCACTGCAGGGGGCATGGGTTCGATCCCTGGTCAGGGAACTAAGATCCCGCATGCCGGGTGGAAAAGAATAAAAAAATAGATACGTGCACCCCAGTGTTCATAGCAGTACTATTTACAATAGCCAAGACGTGGAAGCAACCCGAATGTCCATCAACAGATGAATGGATAAAGAAGATGTGGTATATAGAGACAGTGGACTACTAATCAGCCATAAAAAAAATGAAATAATGCCATTTTCAGCAACATGGATGGACCTAGAGATGATCATACTAAGTGAAGTAAGTCAGACAGAGACGAATATCATATGATATCACTTATATGCGGACTCTAAAAAAAGTGATACAAATGAACTTATTTACAAAACAGAAGTAGACCCACAGACATGGAAAAGAAATTTATGATTACCAAAGGGGAGATGGGGGGGAGGGATAAATTAGGAGTTTGGAATTAACATATACACACTACTATATATGAGACAGATAACAGATAAACAAAGGACTTCCTGTATAGCACAGGGAACTATATTCAATATCTTATAATAGAAAAGAACCTGAAAAAGAGTATATATGTATAACTGTACACCCGAAACTAATACAACATTGTAAATCAACTATATGTCAATAAAAAATAAATTTAAAAAAAAGAGGGCTTCCCTGGTGGCACAGTGGTTGAGAGTCCGCCTGCCGATGCAGGGGACACGGGTTCGTGCCCCGGTGCAGGAAGATCCCACGTGCCACGGAGCGGCTGGGCCCGTGAGCCGTGGCCGCTGAGCCTGCGCGTCCGGAGCCTGTGCTCCGCAACAGGAGAGGTCACAGCAGTGAGAGGCCTGTGTACCGCAAAAAAAAAAAAAAAAGAGAGAGAGAGGATTTCTCAAGACAGGAGGAATAACAGGATATTTGCAGGCTAATAGCAATGATGTTATAGAAAGATAGTATTTGTTAATATAGGCAAGAGGGGGAGAATTTCTGGAGCCTTGTCTTTGGGTAGGAAGGAGGGGGTGTGATGTGGTGCACACGAGGAGGGCTGATTTTAGAGAGGAGAACCCTCAGTTTATCAGTGGTGGCAGTAGAAAGGCAGGTATGTGGGCAGGTGCTGGCATGTGGGTAGATGCGGTGATGGGAGCTGGGGGAAGTCCCTTTTGATTATTTCAGTTTTCTCAGCAACATTGTCATTGGCATGCATTTTCTGAACTGTAGGTCTGCTTATGCCCATCCATGGAATCAAAGCCTTTGCTAACTTCCTATCAACCATAAGGTTCAGATGTTTCAGCTCCTCATAACATGGTCTTATTCTAACTCCTCTGGAGCCACTACCCTCAACAGTTACCTGCATTGAGTGGTTAAGAATCTGCCTGCCAATGCAGGGGACGCGGGTTTGATCTCTGGTCCAGGAAGAACCCACATGCCGCGGAGCAACTAAGCCCGTGTGCCACAACTACTGAGCCTGCGCTCTAGAGCCCACGAGCCACAACTATGGAGCCCGCATGCCACAACTACTGAAGCCCAGGCGCCTAGAGCCCGTGCTCCTCAACAAGAGAAGCCACCACAATGAGAAGCCCACGTGCCGCAACGAAGAGTAGCCCCCGCTCGCCACAACTAGAGAAAGCCCGCACGCAGCAACGAAGACCCAATGCAGCCATAAATAAATAAATAAATAAACAAACAATAATAATTTGTAAAAAAAGAAAACAAAAAACAGTTACCTGCATTGCACTGTCCTGGGCTGTGTTTCCTGAGCTCACCAAACCCCTTCATGCCTCTGGGTCTTTGCACCTACTGTTCCCTCCACCTGGAAGGCCCTTCTCCTGCTTTTCCACCTGAGAAACCTCTACTCCTCTTTCAAAATCCAACTGAAATATCAGCTCCTTTCTGAAGCTATCAGTGCATCTCCCCTTCAGACTCTGAGCTCCCGCCTTGTGTCCCCAAGTAGTGCCTGACCATGAATTGTCACCAGATTTGTGGTGACTCAGTTAAATAAATTATTCTCTCAGCGCTTTAGACTGACTTTTGTCTCCTCATTAGAGGTACATTATTTCAGATCTCTCTAGCACCTAGCACAGAGCCTTGTGCATGAAACAAAATCAACACAGACAGACCGAGAGACAGACAGACAGACAGATAGACAGAAGAGCATAGAACCACCAACTGCCAAATCTCCCTTGTGGGTTATTGAAGGTATTGTTGCCAGTGTTCCGTGTAGTCTTTGTGCCCCGGAAGGCACAACTGCTAGAGTAAAAGACAGGACTCAGTGTGTTCAATGAAGCAAAAATCAGCAAGAATGCCTTGAGGTCAGAAACTGGAAGTCCAGCCAGACTCTGCTGTGGTTGGGTGCCCAGAGACGTTTACGCCCGTCTCTGTAGGACAATCATGGAAACTCTGCATCTGGGCAGCTGAGAAACAGGAAACCTCTGTGCTGGAGCCAGCCTGCTGCCCAGAGCCCTTGATCTGGGTGTGGCCTGAAGCAACAATGCTTTCTGTCTGAAAATTAACTAGCAGCACTCTCACATTCACTGATCGAAGTAGCCATTGTCACAACCCTTTAAAAATAGGTTTACTGCCTTTCTTAGATTATGAAAGTAATACAGAATCATTTTACCCCAAATATAGAAATGTATTAATAGGAGAAGAAAGACACTTCCTCCTAGAAAAAAAATCACAGCTAACATTTTGGTGTTCATCATTTTTTCCAATGTTTTTCTCTGTGTACAGATAAATTTCCATAATTATTTTCATTAAAAAACCAACAATGGAATCATAAATGCATAGTTCTATAGCTTCCAATTTTTTTGCCTCTTTCGTGTCAATGAATATTAATCTACAGCAGCACTGTGAAAGCCAGTTAGTCCACTGTATGGATGTACCATAACTTATTTAATAAATTCCCTTTCTAGGGACAGTTAGTTCATTCTTATGTTTTCACCATTATAGCCGTAGCATGGACCTTGGAGTCTGACTGCCTGGATTTTTTAAAAAAATTATTTAATTAATTTTTTGGCTGCATTGGGTCTTCGTTGCTGCCCGTGAGCTTTTCTCTAGTTTGTCGAGCAGGGGCTACTCTTCGTTATGGTGTGCAGGCTTCTCATTGCAGTGGCTTCTCTTGTCGTGGAGCACGGGCTCTAGGCACGTGGGCTCAGTAGTTGTGGCTTGCGGGCTCTAGAGCACAGGCTCAGTAGTTGTGGCGCACGGGCTTAGTTGCTCCGCGGCATGTGGGATCTTCCTGAAATAGGGTTTGAACCCAGGTCCCCTGCATTGGCAGGTGTATTCTTAACCACTGTACCACGAGGAAAGCCCCTGACTGCCTAGATTTGAATCCCTAGAGCCACTTACTAGCTTTGTGACCTCTCTGTACTGAGCCTTCCCGTCAAAAAAATGGGAATAACCATAGTACCTACTGTTATCATAGGGGTGTTGTGAGGATCCAATGAGTTAACATATGTCACATTTTTAGAGCAGCTCCTGGCACATAGTAAATTGCTGATGTGTTAGCTATTGTTATTATGAGTAGTATTGGGTTGAACACTCCTATCTATATCCTTGGCAACTTATCCTATTATTTTCTTATGTTACATTTCTAGAAGTGGAAATTCTGGGTCCAAAACTAGGCATATGTTAAACTTTCATACTTGTCACACAGCTGCCCTCCAGTTTATATCCAACTGATCGGGAGTAAAGATGAGGGTCTGAAGGAGAATTTTCCATTTTGACTGTATATTTCTGCATTAACTGAATTTTCATAAGAAAGTACTCATGCATTACTTGTATATACACTTTTAAATAGCCAGTTTGCTCTCTTACCAACATATCTTTAAAAGAACACATATCGTCTCATCCTCAGCAACAGTGAGCATGTCAGTCTTTTGTCAGAGTCAGTCTTCTAAATCTTTGCCAATATGATGGGTGAAAATGTTATCTCATCATTTGTATTTCTTGCTCATTTTTCATATATTTTGGGAGAAATAGTTATGTTGTGTATATTACAAAACTTAAACATGTTTATATCATTTGAGTCAATGACTCTACATCTACGAAGTAAAATCAAGATGCTATTAAAAAATAAAATACATTGTTTTTGGGCTTCCCTGGTGGCGCAGTGGTTGAGAGTCCGCCTGCCGATGCAGGGGACACGGGTTCGTGCCCCGGTCCGGGAAGATCCCACATGCCGCGGAGCGGCTGGGCCCGTGAGCCATGGCTGCTGAGCCTGCGCGTCCAGAGCCTGTGCTCCACAGTGGGGGAGGCCACAACAGTGAGAGGCCCGCATACAGCAAAAAAAAATAAATAAATAAAATAAAATACAATACATTTTTAAAAATTAAAAAAAGAAAATGAGGGCTTCTCTGGTGGTGCAGTGGTTAAGAATCCGCTTGCCAATGCAGGGGACACGGTTTCGAGCCCTGGTCCGGGAAGATCCCATACGCCGTGGAGCAACTAAGCCCATGCGCCACAATTGCTGAGCCTATGATCTAGAGCCCGCGAGACACAGCTACTGAAGCCCGTGCGCCTGGAACCCATGTTTCGCAACGGGAGAAGCCACCGCAATGAGAAGCCTGTGCACCGCAGCGAAGAGTAGACCCCGCTAGCTGCAACTAGAAAAAGCCCACGCACAGCAACGAAGACCCAATGCAGCCAAAAATAAATTTTTAAATTTTTAAAAATAAAAATTAAAAAAAATTAAAAATGATCTGATACCCACAGATTTATATCAAGAATGATTATCTTAATATTATTTATAAGACTAGAGAGTGGTTAAACAAATTATAAAGTATGATATCATCTATGTGATGCTATACTATGCAGCCATTTAAAAAAATCATGTTTGAGAAGAGTTTGTCAAACATTATTTTATAGTAAGGAGAGAAAAATCACATATTAAAAATACAAAGAAGAAAAGGATGAGAAAGAAATACATTAAAATGTTAGCAATAGTTCTTCATGGGTGATAGAACCATAGGTAATTTTTTTCTCTATTTCTTCTTTTTACTTTTCTGTATTTTCCATAGTGGGTATGTTCTCACTCTCGTAATTAAAAAAAAAAAAGGCATCCCTTGCCTTGGATAATTTAATAAAACTTGCATTTATAGGGTAGCCTACGCATGTTTGGGGTCAGAATATATATGGGAAATCTCTGTACTTTCTGCTTAATTTTGCCATGAACCTAAAACTGTTCAAAAAAATAAAGTCTATTAAAACAAACAAACAAAACTGGTGTTTTTCTCTTATTGACTCTTTCCCAGACATACATTTCTGGGCACCAGACAGGAAGAACCTCACTGGAGAAGAAAATTCAGCTACAAACACAAGCACAGAACACAGGGCTTATAAGTTAACTCCAAAGGTATGTAGAATTTTATAGCTAGAAAGTGTAAAATGAGGGTGAGGTTGAATTTCAAGTAAATAATAGACATAAGAAAGAAGCTGTGTGTCATCTCTTTTCAGCTGAAGTATTTGAAACCATGGGTACGAGCTAAAAGGACAGCTCAACTGCACAGATCACCTCCTGACATGAGAGCCTTTCTCCCTGCGAGTCTGTGCCCTTCCATGGGATCTCCCTTGAGATCTCCCAAAAGCTCTGCCCAAGAGGGCAAAGGGGAAGAGCTGCCCACAGGGCCACCTGGGGTGAGACTAGCAGCTCACAGGCCGTGTTTCCCCTTCTGTGGTGTGTCCACATTTAGGGAACGGCAAACACTTCTGACAAACTCCAGCAGGGCCACTAAGAACCAATCAATAAAACAAGGTGGGCTTATGAGGAGTCCTTAGATAAGAGGCACCATGTGAAGCCCAAGAGATGCTACGTCATTCTCATTCCTATGACTGACGCTCAGACCAGATTTATATGAGGTTTATTGTTACTTCCTTGATAATGTTCCTGCAAGGTTTTTGTTGGGAAATTTTAGTGTTTATCTTTGCAGGATTTTTTTCATTCACTTCCTAGACTCAGCTGGATTCCGATTGGACCAACCTAGTAGATCACCACTCCAATATGGTTGGAGAAATACGGAGGAAAATGCCTTATCCTGAAACAGCCTCTTCTGTACAGATGTCCTGGGATCTAAGGGCCCACCACGGGTGATTCATAATAACGATCACTTAATCACACATTTATATACGAATACATTCTTGCCTGATCCATAGTATTTCTGAACAGCCTCCCATCCTCGTACTTAGCAGGCTCAGCAAACTTTAGCTGCCACCTAAGACTTGTTCAAGGTGGCACATCTCAAGGACATACAGCATTTCCGTGCTTTACTAAGGTGTTTTCATATACGACCTCACCTCTGCTTCATTTTCTGAGGGTCCCCTGCGTCATCCATCCCCACATGGCTGTGGGTGGGAGCGGGGGCACCCGTTCATCTCTGGTCCAGCCCTGAGTAGCTCTCCCCGCTGCACTGGCTGATGATGGAAATGGTGAGAAGAGGTCAGCCTGACGGCCCAATGTGCACAGCCCTGACCATCGACAGACATAGATACAACCAAGTCGGAAGCCCTGGTGGTCTGCGTGACTAGTGCCCATGAATTATAGAATCATCTACTGGTGTTGGAGCTGGGTCAGACTCACCAGCTCTTAGGTGATCTCATACAAGTTAACTTTGCCTCTTCCCTCCCTCAGTTTCTTTGTCTGTAAAATGGGGTTGATAACAATGCCATTTACTAGGGGTTAGGTGAGGATCACAGGTGTTAACACATGTCCAGTGCTTGCACTCTCCAGCACTGATAATAGGTGCTCCTTAAATTGCAGCTTCCTTTCCCCGTAGGGCAGATTTGGAAGGCCCCATAGCCATGGACCTTTAGCACTGGAACGGGCTTAGGAATCACCTGGTACAGTGGGTGGTTTCCAGGCTTTTAGATTTCAATCATTAATAAAATGAAAAAAAACAAAAGGATCAGCTTGAGAGTTGCTGACACTTTATTTGCGGTTAAGGGCACAAAAATAAGTATAAAAGACTGCAACCTATCATTTTTATTTCATAAAAAAAGAATCTTAACCACCCTGTTTAAAAAAAAAAAACAGGAAGGGCATAATATCCAAATAAATTTAGCTTTGTAAAAAAAACTCTTTATATTGTCTTTTCCGAAAATCAGGAAAACATCACAGACCAGTGTTCAGGAACCTCTGATTGTCAAACCATGCCTGTGCTTTATGGATGAGGCAGCTGAAGCCCAGAGAGGTAGAAGTGACATGCCCAAGGTCACACAGCGGCTGCCATGTCTCACTGTTATCTAGGACAACACCCCTGGACATAAAGAGTTCCTTTCATGTGGCTGAGACAGGTGCTCCAAGCTGAGAGTTAGTAGGTCTGGGCTCTACTCCCAGCCATTTGCCCTCAAGCCACACTTTATGCCTTACCTGTTTTTCTAAAATGGGGATGATAATCACCCCCTCACTAAGACTGTCTGAGAACCTAATGAAAGATGAGCTTCAAAACTGCTCGGAGATGCATACCAGGGTATTAGAGAGTGAGGTGTTAGGAGTGAAAAGTCTCACTGTCTGTGATCTACTTGAAACTATTTCTGCCAACAAAAATAGATGAAGCAAATATGGCAACATATGAACAATGGTTAAATCTAGGTGATGGGTTTATAGATGGGTGTTGTTACTCTAGTCTCTCCACTTTTCTGCATACTTGAAATTTTTTAAAATGAACATTCCATCATCATAAAAAGTGCTCTGGAAAGGTAAATGGAAGGGATGGTGTTACTCACAGAGAAGACGCCCTCGGGAGGTCCGGTCCTGGGCTCTTCAGCCAGGTGGGGCTCGCCACCCCAGGAACTGGAGCAGCAACACAGCCACAGTCATGAAGTGATTTTGGTTTCCCTGCTTCCTCCCCAGGCAGGCCTGGTGCCTGTGGCTGGGTAAGGGAAGCCTCCCACCTCTTCTCAGTGCAAGGCACCATCTGACAGACCCAGCCCTGCTGCAGCCGCTGGCACTGGGGACAGTGAGGGCTGCCTATCGCAGCCAACCAGTGTGGGGGGGTTATGAATATGCAGATAGAGGCCAGAGCTGGTTGGCTGCCCCCCTGCCATCTCCCACTCCCACCCCATCTCAGATGTCCAGAAAAGCCAGCTCAGAGAGGACCTTCTTGAAATGCCATCTCTTCTGTCCTTGCCTAAGGATCCACGGAGCCCCTTGATATTTTGAGACTGAGTTACCCAGCTTCGCCCATTACACTGGCCTCCAGCAGGGAGCTCCTGACCTCGGCTTCCAGATTCTCCAGAGAGTCAGCTCCAAAGTGAACATCTTTCTCCTTACCCCTCACGCATCCTGAGGATATGGAAACCAGGCCAGCGCCAAAAATATGGCATCTCGGCTCTGCAGGAAGGCTATGCAGCTTCTCCCTCCAGCAGAGGTCTGAACACTTTTGGGGAGGCTGTTTGCTGGGCCAAAAGCCCCCTTCTTTGGCAGAGCTGGGGAGAACTCACTGGCCAAATCATTTCCCCCCAACATCACTAGAATTTTAGCAACTTCTCCTCCTTCATTTTGGGAAGTGGAGTGAATGTTGTGAAATACAGCAATGAAAATCGATGCACTAAAGCTCAATTCAACATGGATAAAGCCTCAAAATGTAATGTTGAGTGAAAGATGCAAATCACAGAATGACACAGGTATTCCATTTATATTACAGAATGACACAGGTATTCCATTTATATTACGTTTAAAAATAGGCCAAGGGGCTTCCCTGGTGGCGCAGTGGTTGAGAGTCCACCTGCCAATGCAGGGGACGCGGGTTCGTGCCCCGGTCCGGGAGGATCCCACATACCACGGAGCGGCTGGGCGCGTGAGCCATGGCCGCTGGGCCTGCGCGTCCGGAGCCTGTGCTCCGCAGCGGGAGGGGCCACCACAGTGAGAGGCCTGCGTACCGCAAAAAAAAAAAAGAAGGCCAAAATGTCTAGATTTTCGCTGAGTACTCATCTATCCGTTATTTTTAATTAAACTGAATGAAGAGATAGATGGAATCTAGGTATCATGAGTAATTCAAAGTGAATATAGGGTATAGTCTCTATTTTATGGACCCCAGGCTCTAGCTCCATCTATCATCTGGTCAATAATATTAGAAAAAATATAAGTAAGGATGTGAGTGTATGGTTCAGACCACACTTATGAATACTGGGGAATTTCAGTTAAAGAAAAAGAATGCTGTGTGTATTATTGAAGCTGAGCTGCCCTCTCTGTGGTGTTTTTATAAATTAACTGAGCCATTTATTCTTCCTAGAAACACATTTCTTTTTCTTATATAATTTGAAACTAAATACATCTTTTCCTCAATTTAAAGAATAAACAAAAACATGTGTACAGTTTAGGACACATGCATATTGAAGCTGCAATGAAAGCCTGGGGATGGTTAATATATAATTCAGTATAGCAGTGGTTAACTGGGATGACCAGCAAGGAGGGTCACATAGGGCTTTGTCATTTCTTAAGCTGCATGGCGAGTGTGGGTATTCTTTTTGTTACTTTTCTTTAAATCATACACATATATTTATACACCCTTTTGAATATACATTTTGCCATAAAAATCTTCTTTTGAACCCTGCCATAAACACAAGTTTATGAACTTGTATTTATCAACTCCTGTCCCAATAGGTGATGCTGTGTCCTGAAAGGCTTTAGATACAGAAGAAGGTGTGAGCTTATTGAGTTGGACCCTGGGCTCCACGGAAGCTCATATGTGACTCTCAAGGAAATCAGTTTTAACCTTTATCCTGTGAGAGAAATTTTGCACGCAACTGTGTGTGTGTGTGCACTCCTACGTGTGTGGTGTCTGACTATAACATCTAATTAACTTGGGCAATCACTGAAACTCCAGGAGAAATGCTTTGCCACATTATCCAGGCCTGAACTTCTAAACTCTCAATCAGAATCTCAAAAATTAATTATGTAAAACTGAAAAAATTAAGCAGTTATCTAAGAAATATTAACAGCAACCCCTGCAAAGGATTGCCACAAGTCCTGATTACTGTTTCTGGACTCTTTAGCTGCATCCAGCAGTGCTGTCAGCATGGCAGTATTTAATCATTCCAGTTGTATTTATTGAGTACCTACAGAGTACCAGCCATTGTGTCCTGTGCAGGGGATTTAGGAAAATAGAGTCATCTCTTTCCTTCTGCTGTTGTGCCCAATAGAGGAGACAGACAGGTAAAAATGACATTACAATCAAGGTAGAGATACAGACACAATGCTTTGGAAAAACAGAAAAGATATCTGTTAACTCTGCTAAAGGGGATTAGGAAGGGATTCAAAAGACTTTTAGAGGATGATTAGGAGTCCCTAGGTAAATAGGAGTTGGGAGCAGCCTGGGCAAAGATGTGAAGGAGTGAAATAGCACTAAAGTTCAGCACCTGGGAGAATGGGGGTGGGGAAGGTTAGGGAGAGGATCGCAATATAGCCAGAGGCCAGGTTATCAGGTGCCTGGTCAAGTTGAAGAGTTTGGACTTTACCCTACTGACAGAGAAGCAACCGAAGGACTTTAAGCAGGGGAGTGACAGGATTAGATTTGCATTTTAAAGACATCTTTGACACAGGTGCGGAGGATGAGTTAGAGAAAGTGAGAGTGGAGGCCCAGGTCCTTTCAGGAAGCTTTTTAAATTTTTTATAAATTTATTTATTTATTTATTTTTGGCTGCGTGTGGGCTTTCTCTAGTTGCGGTGAGTGAGGGCTACTCTTCGTTGCGGTGCTCGGGCTTCTCACTGCGGTGGCTTCTCTTGTTGCGGAGCATGGGCTCTAGGCGCCCGGGCTTCAGTAGTTGCGGTGTGTGGGCTTAGTAGTTGTGGCTCGCGGACTCTAGAGCGCAGGCTCAGTAGATGTGGTGCATGGGCTTAGTTGCTCCGTGGCATGTGGGATCTTCCCGGACCAGGGCTCGAACCTACGTCCCCTGTATTGGCAGGGGGAGTCTTAACCACTGCACCACCAGGGAAGTCCCCAGGAAGTTTTTTAAACAATCCAGGTGAAGGATGCTGAGGACTTGATCAGAGGCAGCTGCAGGACAAGGGTGTTTTCTCTATTTAAAGTTAGGGCTTCTGCTCATCCCTCCAGAATTGCAGTGGAAGTGCTTTCAGGGTTTGGGTGAGTGAAGGCATCGTAAAGCTCCTAAGGACCAGGCAAGAAGACTCAGCTAAAGAAACCAACGTGAGTAGGCACCAAGTGGCTCATTCATTCTTAATTCAAACTGAAGCTTATAGAACACCTTTTCTATTAGGAAGGCAAACTATAAAAGTGGATACTCAGGGGCCTGGGGCTTTAAGGGGAGGAGAAACTAAAGAGTAGAGGGAGGGCTACCTGCTTTCACTTTGAAGCATGGTCTGCCCAAAGCTGGGAGGCCCAAATTCAGCCCACAAATATTTATTGCACACCTAAACTGTGACAGTCTCTGTTCTAAGGGCTGGGGATACATTATACTTCAAAAACAAGCAAACAGACTCATAGAGAAAGAAATCTTATTTGTGGTTACTAGAGGTGAGGGAGGTGGGGGAATTGGATGAAGGTATAAACTTCCAGTTATAAGATAAATAAGTACTAGGGAGGTAACGCACAACATGATAGATTAACACTGCTGTATGTTATATATGAAAGTTTTTAAGAGCATAAGTCATAAGTTCTCATCACAAGAAAAAAATTTTTTTAATTTCTCTAATTTTGTACCTATATGAGACAACGGATATTCATTAAACTTTTTGTTATAATCACTTCATGATACACATAAATCATTATGCTGTATATCTTAAACTTACACAGTGCTACATGTCAATTATATCGCAACAAAACTGTAATTTTAAAAAATTGCTGGGGATACATCAGTGAACCAGACAAGGTCCCTAATCTTATGGATTTTATATTCTGGGGGTAGAGTGACAAATGAATGGCCTTCAAAATGTACAGGATGTATGGGGAACAATTAGCTCAGCTGGAGACAGTTTGAGTTGGCACTATGGCAGATCAGGAGATGTGGATGCAGAAGTCAGTCTACTTGGTGAAGATCTTCAGCTTGGTTAAAGGGCAATGGGAGCCCTTTAGAGGTTCCTTGGGGTTCTGTTTCTTTGTTCCGGTGTTAGGGAGCGAGGCAAGTGATTATTGCTTTTTTCAATATTTGAGGAACCTGAGGCTTAGGAAGGCAATGTCACCTGCCCAAGGCCACACAAGTGTAAGATAAGGCAGGCAAGTCTGCCAAGGTCCGAGTCCGAAGCCCATGCCGCCTTCGGCTCTTTTCCGGTAGTGCAGAGGAGGAACGGCGCGGTGCCCCTGGGTGCCAGGACAGAGGGGCACCTTCGGGAGGACCGGCCCCGGCCGGCTGGCAGCGCGGCAGCCTCACCAGCGCGGACAGCTGGCTTGAGGCGGTGGCAGCTCCGCGCTGCCCGTCGGTTCCCCCCGCCCGCCAGTGGTTCGCTCCGAACACCCCTCCCCGAGCGGCGGGTGCCGCGGCCCGCCCCGCTTCCGGTTGTTGCCGGGCCCTATATCCGGTGGCCGCCTGCCCTCCGCTCCGCCGCCTCCGCCACCGCCGGCGCGATGCTGTCCCGGTCCCGCTTCCTGTCCCGGGCGTTCAGCCGCTCGCTCTCCGCCTTCCAGAAGGTATGGTACGGCCGGGCCGGGGCCCCGGCGGGTGAGAAACTCGCCGGCGGCGGACGGGCGGCTTGGGGACAGGGGCGTGGCGCCCTGGCCAGGCCGGGCACCAAGGGCACTGGGACTCGGAGGCCGCGGGCTGGGCGGCCCAGAGCCGCTGTTGCCCTCGGGGCCGTCTTGCGGAGCTCACCGGCCCGTCGCCTTCCCGAGACAGCCGGCGCCCCGTCCCCTGCTGGACCCCACCCTCCGCCCGGGCGGAGGAGCCGCCTTAGAGCCGCGCCCGCCCCCGCACGAGACTCAGAGTTCGGGAGAAGGCGCCGCTGAAGCCCCGACGGGATTCGGGGGCCCGTTTCCTTTCTGTTTAAGTTGGTGGATATCAATCCGGTTGGGAAGTTGAGATAGTTTGGCAGGCCCCGTGTGCTGACGGACTGAGAGCCCGCCCAGGCTGTTGCCTTCACCTTTTGGAGTCATGAGATTGGCCTGTCACCGGCACCTGGGCAGCTTTGAGTCTGTGCTTGAAAGAGAAAGCTGTTTATTCTCCCCTTTCGTCTTGGGTGACGTCGATAATGTCTTCTTTCTCAACAGGGGAACTGCCCTCTAGGGAGACGTTCCCTGCCTGGTAAGTTCTGCCCTTGCCGTCACCTAAAATGCTCTCCTCCTGGGCAGAGCAGTATGCGAGGAAATCGGGGTGCCTGTGTTTCTTCGCATCGTGTTCAGATAGATAGAAGTGAAACAGGTGTTGTTTAATAACAGCTATCATTTATTCATTTAGCACTTAGCTACTCAGTATCTGCTGAGTGTCAGGCACCATGCTAGGCCCTCACAAGGGATCCAGCAGTGATGGGTTCTCGCCCTCCTGGAGCTTACAGTCTAGTGGGAAAGACAAAATGTAAATTGCTAAACAAGTGAACTATTGTGAATCTTGGTTAAATGCTGAGAAGGAAACATACGAAGCTGGACACTAAAGCTGTGACCCAGAGGATGTGACAGGCCAGCCGGATGAAAAGCAGGAGAAAGAAAGAGAATAGCATGTACAAAGTCCCTGAGGAGGGAAAAGCTTGGCAGTATTTTGGAACTGGAAAAAGGGTGGTTTGGCCAGAGCATTTTAGTTGAGGGAGAGAGTGGCATGAGATAGAAGATGGCATAGAGACTAGCGAGAATTTAGGTTTTATCTCAACAGTTCTTTATATGCGTGGCATAAGTATTTGTTGAATGAGTTGATCTTATTGTGGGCATTCTGTGTGCCAGGCATTGTTCTGAGTGCTTTCTGTGCATTTTTTCAGTTAATCATCAAGAAAGAGTAAAAGAGGTGTTTTCTCTGTTTTACAAATGTATAACTCAAGACTTAAGAGAGGTTAAGTGCCTTGACCAAGGTGATGCAGCCAACTATTGGTCAAGCCAGGTCTGCCTATTCCTCAGCCCGAACTCCTAACCCACCATGTTATCATTTACTCATATAATCAACAGATTATTGAATTCTTACTACATGCCAGGCAGTGTGCTACGTGACAGGGATAGAGGTGGTCTTTACCCTCCAGGATCTTAGGAGCTACTTGGAGAGAAAACAAATATATATTTATGCATACCTAAGGACATAATTACATTGTGATTACTATAAAGGAGAAGTGGAGTGTAATGAGAGGATGGGATGATGTAGCCAGGCTTGGGAGGGTGGAGAGTGTGGTGGCAACGTCAGTAAAGGCTTCCCCAAAGAAGTGACATTTAAGCTAAGTCTTGAAGAATACATAGGAGTTGGCCAGGAGAACGATATTCTAAACAAAGGGGATTGCTTGTGCAAAGGTTTTCAGGCAGGAAGAGACTTGACCGGTCATAGAAATAGAAAGGAAGCCTGTCTGGGAGGGCTAGACAGGAATATGGAAAGTTTTTGGACTTTATCCTTAGAGTCATGAGATCATAGGCACCTAGCACAGTGTTCGCTCATAGTGGACTCTCAGTAATAAACTTTTTAACTTGGAATTTTGAAAAATGTCAGTAAACATTTTCTCCACTTCATAGATTGGCAGGACAATGGGAAGAGCCTTGTATTTGGGGGTTGCGTTGTGGTTCAGGGCTTCTCCTTGGGCTAGTCACTTAACCTCCAGAAGCCCTGCTTATATATGAAACGGGAGTAATGGCAGATGGTCGTTCCACTTCAGGGAGTTGTGAGACACAAAAATCAAAATGAGGTCATTACGTGAAAGCTTTTTATAAACTCTTAAATGCTGTACAAATGAAACTTGCTATAGGATGAACTCTAAATTGGAGTTAGGGTTCCAAAAATCAGTAAGGGCTGCTGACTGTTCTAGCTCAAATATATGCTGTGTTTGGGATTTGTACTGCAGCATCATTGGTTACTGGATATAGAGGTGACTTAACTTGCCTCTGAAACCCTGGGGGTGTTTGTAAGGAGGAGGGCACAAGAGAGAATTGTCTCCCATTTGGTGTTTACCGTGCCCGTGGTTCAGAAAGAGTTGTTAATAGATCTGAAAAAATAAGACACATGAAAGAATATAATCAGGTGAAGCAGATATAGTAATTAGTTGTCAGTTGAAGAAGTGCAGTTATCTGTGATAAGGACAATTGGTGGGGCAGAAAGGAGCTCCCACCTTGTTGAGTATGACCAGAGTGGAAGGCCTCGGGAAGAGTGTAGGAAGACAATAAACTGAAAGGAGGGACAATGATTTGCTCGGTCCTAGAGCAAGCTGGAGACCTTAGGCCTGAAGTAGCCTAGTCTTTGCTACTGGGGTTCAGGCAACAAGACTTCCTGCTCAGTGCATTTTAAGTAACCAGGGAGACAAACTCAGATCAAACATTCCCACTGCTTCTCTGATTAGGCTATATGTAGTCACAGGATAAGCCATCATGTGTCTTTTTCAAGCTTCAATTGTATTTGAAGTCTTGGGGAGTAGAGCATTTTATTATGAAAACATAAAGGGATAATGCAAGTTTATGAGTTTTAAGATAAATAAGATTATAGAATTCTCCCCTTTCTTCCTCAAAGCCATTCCCACCCGAAGTCCCACATGCCTGTTGTTCTCTGCCATTACTATTGCTATGGTGGAAAAGTTTAAGAAGCAGGACTCTGTGTGATAAAGATTATGTTGTTGCCTGCTGTTGATCCTGTTCTACCTCAGAGTTAGGGGGTGAACAGACTTCTTTTCCATTCCCAGCAGGTATCCTGTATAAGATAAAGAGTTGTTGGTTAAGAGTTGTTTTGTTTCTTGCAGGGATCTCCTTATGTCAGGGACCAGGTTACCCTGACAGCAGGAAGACTGTGTAAGTATCACTGGGAAGCACAGATATGTGGACATGGGGTATTTAAGACACCAGTTGAACCATCTGCTGTCTTAACTGTCTTTCAAGCCCAGTAATCAAGCTGGTTATGTTGAGTCCCTCTACCTAATCTTGATGTTAATTTATGACATGTGCTTGAGCTTCAGCCCCATGTTAAGTGCTGGACCAGGAGTGTGTCTGTCCTGAGGTGTTTAGATTATAATGAAAGTGAAGCTGGAATCCTCTTTTTATGGGAATAGATATAGAAGGGTGCTCCTAAATATTCTGGTTGGATACAAGTGAAGCTGAGGGACTGGAGGTTACATTTATTGTGGAGATTAAGAGCATCTGTTTGGTTGCATGGTTACTCATTTTAGAAACAGTAAAAGCAGAAGACTAGTCAGTTGAGTCATGGGACTTTGCCTAGTTCAGAGGGAATGCTATTATTGCATAATGCAAAGTTTGGGGAAAGGCCACCCATGTGTGTTTCAGATTAACTTCTGCTTATGAATGTTGCTTAATGCTACTTTGCATTCGAAGTATTTTCAGGGTGGTGGTAAGAGGATGCTCTTTAGTTACCTGTTGAGCAGCTGTCAAGCTATTTTCTCTACAGGTAGGATCTTCAAAATGAAGGGTGAGCAGATTGGCTCCTTCACTGTGCATTACAAGCATAATCCCATTGTAAATGTTCCTTTTGCTGTTTCTAAGTATTCTACTGTTAACATCTAATACTTTTGTAATTTAAAAGTTATTTAGGGAGATTCAAAATGTGTTACTCATCTGCAGTTTAAATGAAAAGTGGAACAGCCACAAATCCTATGCAATAAATGCAATAAATAACTATTCAAAAGTAAATTATTTTAAAATACCCTAAACTTTGAGGGATAAGGATCACACATTAGGGTATTACTCTAATAACTGTTTTTGTGTTGTATATTGTCTTTTTTCATGAATAAGGTACCCATTTTACTTAAAAATCTTTTATTGTAAAACTATTTTTGGTTTTATGTTTTTATTTAATAGCTTATAAATTTACATGGTTCAGAAGTAAAATGAGTGTCCATGAGAAGATTTTTTCCTGTTCTCCGGTGCCACCAAGTTTCTCTTCCCAGAGGCAGCCGGTGCTCCATGTTCTCGGGTGTCCTCAGAGAGCAGTCTCTGCATTTATACATTACCTGTTAGTTCTTGCCTACGAACATGTACCTATACATGGTTGTAAACTGTTGGCAGAACACTTTGTGTTCTGTATTTTTTTAATAACATACATTTTCCCCTTGATTTTACATAGACCTTATAGTTATTTTGAAATTATAAAAATAAAAATATCAAAAGGCAACTTAAATCTGTTATACTTTTCTGTTATAAAGATGCTTATGGTAGAATATTCAAACAGTCCTGAAGTGTAGAAAGTGAAAGTCCCCATCAGTCCAAATCACTCTTCCAAAATGTGTGTGTATGTAACAGATAACCATAGATACCATATATATCTACGTTTCCCACTCTCCAGTGGTAACCACTATTAATGATTTTGTGCATACAAGGTAATATATATATATATTTTTTGTGGTACGCGGGCCTCTCACTGTTGTGGCCTCTCCCATTGCGGAGCACAGGCTCTGGATGCGCAGGCTCAGCGGCCATGGCTCACTGGGCCCAGCCGCTTCGCGGCATGTGGGATCTTCCCAGACCGGGGCATGAACCCGTGTCCCCTGCATCGGCAGGCGGACTCTCAACCACTGCGCCACCAGGGAAGCCCTACCTTGCTCTTTTGAAGTTCCTCTTGAATGAGTCCAGAATGGACTGATATGCTGCCTCCTGGCAAGAGAACAGATTAGGAGATACTGTATCAGTTTTTTGGTGTTTTGTTTGTTTGTTTGTTTTGCATATAACACTTTGTTTTACTTGTTAACTGTCTCATCTTGCTGTCCTATATAATTCTATAATCGTGTGGACAGAAATTCTGTTGTATGTGGCACAGTGGCATGTACCCTGAGGACACACAATTTATCTTACTTGCATTTAGTTAAGAAAAAAACGTCATCAGGAAGCTGAGTCCTTTTGGTGGGTATGCAAAGGGCCAAGATGCTATCTTTTTCTTCAAAGACCCAAACTAGATCTGTTCTGGGAGAGCTGGCATTTCACTGCAGCACATTTCACTCACCCAAGGGACTCACTGTTTAAGGCACCCAAGTCATCCAGGCTTTGCTCTAGACATGCTGAGTCAGAATCTCTGGGAATGGGGCCTAGACATGTATGCTTTGAAAAAGTTCTCCCAGGTAACACTGATGGGCACTCCTAGTCAAGAATCACTGATTTAAAGGGAAGGTGGGGCTTCTGTGGTGGTGCAGTGGTTGAGAGTCCGCCTGCTGATGCAGGGGACGCAGGTTCGCGCCCCGGTTCGGGAGGATCCCACATGCCACGGAGCGGCTGGGCCCGTGAGCCATGGCTGCTGAGCCTGCGTGCCCGGAGACTGTGCTCCGCAACGGGAGAGGCCACAACAGTGAGAGGCCCGCGTACCGCAAAAAAAAAAAAATAATAATAATAAAAAATAAAGGGAAGGTGAAAGAATCTAAAAAAGAGTGGATATATGTATAACTGATTCACTTTGCTGACAGCAGAAACTAACACAACATTGTAAATCAACTATACTCCAATAAAAATTTAAAAAATGAAAATAAAAAAGGGAAGGTGACCCGTGATGCCTTATCTAGACTAAAATGTGAGTGAATCACCTGTTAAAGGAGTTTACTTTTATGTTTGTTTTCTAGCATTAACAGCGGTAGTGTCTTCAGTGTTCGCTTTTTCAGAACTACAGCGGTGTGCAGTAAGTACCTTCAGCTCCCTACCTTATTGGGAATGGAGTTTTAATGGGAAGAACAACAATTGACTGAATTTAATTAAAGAAAAAAATTAAAAAGGAGAAATGTGGACTATGTGATTTTTTTCCCCCTCTTTTACTAGAGGATGATGTGATTACAGTCAATACCCCAGCATTTGCAGAATCTGTCACAGAAGGGGATGTCAGGTGGGAGAAAGGTAAGATTTAGTGCCTTCTCACTTCTTAAGTTTAAATACTTTTGAAAAGTCCCCTTTACCCCCACGATAATCAGTGGCTCCACCCTTTTCTTTACCTGCAGTGTACTTTCCCCTGGCTTTAGGAAAGGGGTCTTGTAACACACCTGCCAATGGGGATTTTGTGGCTACTGGAGGGTTCCCCCCTGCACCCTAAGAGGTAGCCTTTGACTATCTTTTCAGCTGTTGGAGACACAGTTGCAGAAGATGAAGTGGTTTGTGAGATTGAAACTGACAAGGTAGGCTTGTCCTATTAGTACCAACTTTTCATGGTCTCCCCTTGGTTTCTTAACCTAATGAAAGGAACAGAGACTTAACTGTTGGTTATAGATAATTTTTAACTGCCTCAGTTGTAAAATTGTTGGAATAGCTCATTAAAAAGAAAACATTAAAAGTTTAATTTTAGATTGTTCTAGGTGTATGTACTATGTACTTTAATAGCTTTAGTTTTATAGCTTTTGTGTGTGTGTGCATGAGCTGTTTCCAGTTGTTTTTATGTATCACTTGGAAACACATTAACTGAATCTTGCTTTAGTGTTCTGAGAAAGGACAGAAAGGGTGAATCTTCACAGTAGCATTGATTACTCTTACTCTGAAAGTGTGGCCTTGGTGTTTCTATATACAGGGTCTTGTGTATCTGTGTTGCAACTCTTGTGACTCATTTGAGATTCTATACAATTAATTTTCTAATGCTGAGTAAAAATTTGGACTCTTTCTCCATCTGTCTTCTTTTCAAGACATCTGTGCAGGTTCCATCACCAGCAAATGGCATGATTGAAGCTCTTTTGGTACCTGATGGGGGAAAAGTAGAAGGAGGCACTCCTCTTTTCACACTCAGGAAAACTGGCGGTAAAGAAGTTCTCCTGGTTGTCAAGGTCTCCAGTGTTCCCCCTTGGAACTGGGGCTGAGCATAATATACTAATTCCTTTATACCTCAAAGACCATTTGGCATTCCCTCTGCCCTTTTTGAGGCAGTAAGAGGGGAGCTATTTATATTGTGAACTTTAAATGTCAAGTTTTAGAAGAAAAGGGTATTAAAAAAGTAAAGCTCATAATACTCTGTTCTTTATTGTGCTGGACCTTTTCTTAAATAGGAATGAAGAAGATTCTAAAGACAGTGATTTCCCCCCACCCCAACCCCGGCGTCAGAGTCACATGGAGGCTTTAAAAATAATACAAATGCCTAGATTCTGAGTCCCAGGGATTCTGATATATTAAATCTGGGGTTTTCAGATCCTGGTTATCTTATCATAGTTTTCATTGTTGTTGTTGTTTTTAACGCTCTCCAAGTGATTCTGATACACAGCTAGGGCTGGGAGCCACTCTTCTAAAACGAGAAGTAGTATTTCATCCTGTCTGTTATAGAGAATTTGGTGTAGTTTTTTCATATCTATTCTCTCATAACATTTTTTAGGGAGAGTTGGATTTCTCTTGGGAAGAAATGAGAAATAAGGAAATGAATTTGTACTGGATCTCACAGCCAGTATTAGAGATTAGAAAAGATCTTTCTGATTCTTAATTAAATGCTGTAACTACTAAAGTATTTTTTCATTGTTAAGATAGTTAAGCAGAAAGATGGTAGATTGCATCGTTATGATTGATCAGGGCAAGACCAGAAGCCCAGAATGGAAACAACATACAGTAGAAGGCTAGGGGATAAGATTGATTCTTCTAGTTGGAGAATTTCATCTTCTGATCATTCCTTAAGAGAATGTTCTTCTAATTTAAATGTAAACCCAGATGTGATGTCCAAATTGGTAAAATCAAAAATATTTAAAGTTGTGAATTTATATTGCTTGACCACCTCATTGGTTTATAAAGTTACCCTAGATAAAATGCTTTGAAGTCTTCAGTCTAAATGTGCCCTTGATTATTTAAACTTTTAAGTTTTAATAGTTAAGAGTATTCTCCCACATGGGATGTTAAAATAGAAGAGGAGACGATCAGTATTACCATAACTAGAAAGGTGTTGCTCTTACGTGTGTATTTTAACATCTTAAATTACCTGGGTTTCTTTTGCTTTGAAGTTTACATTACCATGGACTTCAGTAGGTGCTTTGAAAGTACTGGCTGAATTTGATGATCAGTAGATATTTGTGAAATCAGGAAGGCAGCTGAATGAAGTCAGTTATCTAATGTAGGACATCTAGGAGCCCTGGGGAATAGAAGCATAGTGCCTTAAATCATTCTGTGTATCTCAAAGCTTTACATGTATAGCAAATACTCAGGAAGCATTTGTTAATTGATTGGAGATAGAGCTTTTGCTGCTAAATTCTACTTAGTATCTGCACTTTGGTTGCTTTCCATTCTAGATAGTGCCAATGGCATCTATTTTTCCTGTTTTTCAGCTGTTCCTGCTAAGGCCAGGCCAGCCGAAGCTCCTGCTGCCGCAGCCCCAAAAGCAGAACCTGCAGCATCGGCAGTTCCTCCTCCCCCTGCAGCATCTGTACCCACTCAGATGCCACCAGTGCCCTCGCCCTCACAACCTCTCACTAGCAAACCAGGTAAGCCTCTGGCTCCCACGTGTCTTTATGTGGGAGAACAACATCTCATCTTATGTTCCCTCACAGTCTAAGACTAATTACGGCTCTGAACAGGCTCCACTGTCTGCTTTGTAGAAAGAATTCTAGACTTTGTATCAGAAGACCTGATACAAAGGGTTTGCATCTCAGCTTTTTAGCTGAGTGTATAGCTGTGTGACTTTAGGCTAGTTATTTAACTTCTCTGAGCAGATTGTTCGTTCGTGAAGTAGGAATGATAGTAATTCACCTCAGCATATCTTGAAGATTAAGTGACAGTACGGTATGAAAGCACTGGCATGTACTCAAGTAAATTTTTCTCATTTTCTGATGCAGTGTACCCTTTCTTCATTTTCAGTGTCTGCCGTAAAACCCACTGCTGCCCCTCCAGTAGCTGAGCCAGGAGCTGGCACAGGTCTGCGTTCAGAACATCGGGTAAGTCTCTGAGGACCACTTCCAAGAAAGAAGCCGAGGGGCAGTGCTGAGATTAATGGAGTGGGTATGCTCTGCCTACGTTTGAATGGCTGGCAGCTGATTCCCTTGGCCTTGACAAGGAAATTGAGTTTAGGATGCGACTTGTTCAGTGACATGACTGTCAAATGACAGGACTAGAACCAGAGGTCTTCTGAACACTTGTCCATTGGTTTTTCCCACTTTGTTATGCCAGCAGCGAGATGCTGTGGGTGAGTAAGATATACGCAGGGGATGGTAGCCTAGTGACGCATCCCTTCCCTCCCACGATAACGCATACTTCAGAGAGGTGGTTTAGTGAGCTCTATTCCTATACTTCCGGGATACTTAGCTGAGGGCTACCCAGTGGCAGTCAGGAGCAGACATAAGACCTCAAGGAAGTATGGTCAAGAGGGTGGGTTCCTCTGCCTGAGAATACCTCCTAAAAATACTATAGCCTCAAAAGTTTGTTGCCTCTGAGTTTCCATTCCACCAGTAGCTATTCTCGTGCAAGTCTTTATTACCAGAAATTTCCCTTTGTGCAATGACTCCTGGGCTGGCTAGCCCTACCCCACACTCTTCCATAAATTGGTTTTGGTTTTTAAATCAAACCATATCCGAGGCCTCTATTCTTTTTTTTTTTTTAATAGAAACATCTTTATTGGAGTATAACTGCTTTACAATGTTGTGTTAGTTTCTGCTGTATAACAAAGTGAATCAGCTATATGCATACGTATATCCCCATATCCCCTCCCTCTTGCGTCTCCCACCCTCATCCCACCCCTCTAGGTGGTCACAAAGCACCGAGCTGATCTCCCTGTGCTGTGCGGCTGCTTCCCACTAGCTATCTGTTTTACATTTGGAAGTGTATATATGTCCATGCCGCTCTCTCACTTCTTCCCAGCTTACCCTTCCCCCTCCCCGTGTCCTCAAGTCCATTCTCTATGTCTGTGTCTTTATTCCTGTCCTGCCCCTAGGGTCATCAGAACCATTTTTTTTTTTTAGATTCCATATATATGTGTTAGTACACGGTATTTGTTTTTCTCTTTCTGACTCCACTCTGTATGACAGACTCTAGGTCCA
The DNA here is from genome assembly GCF_964374135.1 of Grampus griseus. NCBI lineage: Eukaryota > Metazoa > Chordata > Mammalia > Artiodactyla > Delphinidae > Grampus > Grampus griseus. The sequence goes on along the minus strand of NC_139018.1, from coordinate 27,719,807 downwards.
TCCACCTCACTACAAATAACTCAATTTCATTTCTTTTTATAGCTGAGTAATATTCCATTGTATATACGTGCCACATCTTCCTTATCCATTCATCTGTCGATGGACTCTTAGGTTGCTTCCATGTCTTGGCTATTGTAAATAGTGCTGCAGTGAACATTGTGGTACATGACTCTTTTTGAATTATGGTTTTCTCAGGGTATATGCCCAGTAGTGGGATTGCTGGGTCATATCGTAGTTCTATTTTTAGTTTTTTAAGGAACTTCCATACTGTTCTCCATAGTGGCTTATCAATTTACATTCCCACTAACAGTGTAAGAGGGTTCCCTTTTCTCCACACCCTCTCCAGCATTTATTGTTTGTAGATTTTTTGATAATGGCCATTCTGACTAGTGTGAGGTGATACCTCATTGTAGTTTTGATTTGCATTTCTCTAATGATTAGTGATGTTGAGCATCTTTTCATGTGTTTGTTGTAGGCCTCTATTCTTGGTCAAACTTCAGGCACATCTGAGTGGGTAGTTTGTGTTTCCTTGTTCTTGCACAGAGGAGCAAGGCCACCACAGGAAAGAGGAAGCCTGGATCTCTCCCTGTATTTAGATACTACAGTCTGTCCTTATCCACTCCTAGGAAGCCCAGTGCTCCCTCAGACTAAGTGTGAAGGGTTAGTTCCAGAGAGACCAGGTGGTCAATACTTGTCCCACTTTCCCTTTCAGGAGAAAATGAATAGGATGCGGCAGCGCATTGCTCAGCGTCTGAAGGAGGCTCAGAATACCTGCGCAATGCTTACCACTTTCAATGAGATTGACATGAGGTGAGAGCTCTAGTCCTCTTCCTCCCTGTGCCCATTTTCTTGGAGAACACTTGAACTTGCCCAAGTCCCTACCTAGTGCTGATTCTAAAACTAACTTAACAGGAAAGAAGTACTTCTTTGCAGTGCTTGTTGACTTATACAGAGTGACCCACTGGTTTCACTCTCTAATCGACTTTCCTAATACTGTGCCTGCCTCCTCTGTGACCTAAAAAACTTAGCCTTTTACTTTTATACCTGAATCTTGTGATTTCTGATAAACGAGGCTGGTAATAGTCTTAAAATCTAATGACTACTGTCGAGCTGACAAGTAGAGAGATAGGGCATCCAGGCTGACAAGGCTCCCCTAGGGATACAGAATCACTTGACAGCGTGTCCAGAGTCAGGCGCCATACCCTGCTTCCTTCTCACTGGGACTGCTCCTTATGTGTGTTCCTAAGCGACTCAGAATTGCGTGGGTGGAAAGGCATAGGCTTGTCGTATCTTTCACCTTTCCCAGCTTTGATAATGAAATGGGAAGCAAGTTGTGCTTTTAAAGAAAAACTTCAGAATTAACCAAAGGGGCTAATTCAGTATACCCATTTCTGTAGTGAGCTAATCGTTGACTCACTTATCTTCTTCAAGACTTTGATGTTTATAGGTGTCAGGACTGTAGGGAAGAGAATGTAGTTAAAGTCAACAAACAGTTTTTGAGTGCTTACTGTGCACAGTATATTACACTATATTTGAGGGGGATGCAAAGATGAGTGAAAAAGAGCCCTTACCTTCATAGAGCTACCATCTTGCTTAGATAAATAGAAAGTAAAATCTCTAGTATCAGTATCAGGAGGATATAAAACGTATGAAGTGGAGAAGAGAATGAGATCATTTGTTTATGAGGTGACAGGGTGGAGGTAGGGATCAGGAAAGGCTTCCTGGAGGAAAGAGATTTTTAATAGACCTTAAAGAACGACTAGCACTTTGACATAGTGGAGGAAGGTCATTCCAGAAGATGTTAACAATATGGACCTGGCACAGACAGGAAAGTACATGACACATTTGAGAAACAATCGCTGTGAGAAATATGTGTAAGAAAGAATGGTAAAGAAAGTTGGATCCATACTTCAGAATGTTTTAAGTGCCAGAGTAAGAGTTCATAGTTAATACAGGAGGTAAAACCATCAAGTCTTCAGGTCATCTCTTTGTTTTTTATTTTTGTCCCAAGTGTTTAGTCTGTGAATCTACATTTCATTAAGGAAATTGGTCTCCTTTGGAAGGAGTCTGAGAAGTGTAGAGAGGGGAGTGTGCTGTGGCACTCACAGAGTAGGACTCTGTGGCCCATTTCACTAGATGTCATACATTCTATTGTGAAGCTTCCCAAAAGACTGGATGTCATTCAAGCCAAAGATTTCTCTCCTATCCATAGGATGTAGGGAAGGACCTTGACTAATGAATCACAAGGGCTGCAGCTTATGTTTCAGTGCATTAGGGCCAAATTGTACACAAATCGAATTGGGCTTTGAAATTCTACCCAATTCCTTAAGACAAAACATGTAAATATTTGTGGCCTTGAAAGATGCAGTTGGCCCAACAGCTTTGATTGAAGGTAAGTACAATAGCTGGATCTCCTTTCAGCAGCTAATCGAAGTGTCACTTAATGATGGCCTGGGGTCTTACTGCAGTCAGTAATCTGGTTTAGATTGAGTGCCCTTTGGGTCTTGCACTGATCAGCTAACCCATAAGGGGCCTTTCTGAGACCTTCTCCTCTCCCCTGTTGTCTCAGCCTCTGCCTGCAAGGGCAGAGCTCTGAAATAGAAACTACTTAATGACCAGACAATAGCATTTGGGCAGTTTTGAGAGCAGAGATGTTTATCACTTCTCTTTCCCTCTTCTGCAGCTCTTGTGTCTTGGGAACCAGTAATGTCTTTAGGGTGGTAATCCTAGCACTAAATGAGGTTAGACTCAGGAAAACAAAACATTTTAAAACCAATCAGTCTCCCTAGGAAAACTTCCCTTTTAAAAAACAAAAGGTCTAAAGGGGGGAGTTAAAGTTATATCATCTTATCTTTCGTGCTAATGTCAAATTAGGCCATTATAGAGAGAAAGGGAGAACTGAGCATTTGGGCCTAAGATAAAGTTAAATTCGATTTCCATCACGGAACTGTATTCCCATAAATACAGAGGTTTCTGCAGCAAAATGATGGGAAAGCCATTTCCCACTAACTCTGTTGCACATGTGTTGTATGTATGTGAAAAACCAGCCCCGAAGGAACAAAGACTGGTCACCTTGCAAAGGCTTCTCAGGGGCCTTGCTGCTTGTACTTTAAAAAGCTTAGGTCCGCACATGGTCACTTTTCTAAATACCAGGGAAACCACGTCCATCAAACTAATCTTAACAGCAGGAACTGTGTCTTTTATTATCTTTATATCTTGGTGCCCTGCATTGACCCCCACGTGTGGTGGGTGTTAGTACCTGTTTGAAGGAACAAGCGGGGGCTTCCGTGGTGGCGCAGTGGTTGAGAGTCCACCTGCCGATGCAGGGGACACGGGTTCGTGCCCCGGTCTGGGAAGATCCCACATGCCGCGGAGCAGCTGGGCCCGTGAGCTATGGCCGCTGAGCCTGCGCGTCCGGAGCCTGTGCTCCACAACGGGAGAGACCACAGCAGTGAGAGGCCCGCATACCGCAAAAAAAAAAAAAAAATGGTAGAAGGAACAAGCGGATGGAACTGCTAACTCTGGGGAGATGAATGAATCTACTGACTTTCTCGTGAGCCTAAAACAACACTGGATTATACCCATCCACAGATAGTCATGACTGCTTTTGCTCCCATGAAGCCCATGAACCTGTGGGGCTTTGGGGTTTATTTCATCTTCACTAGTTAGGAGACAGGAGGAATGTCACAAGGAAGTCATAATCAGGTTTGGTGGTATTTTGAAAATAAATCAAATGAGATAAAAAGAATGGTGCTTATTTTGCAGACTTTGTTTATGCTTAAAAAAAAGCTTTTTTCGGTGTGGATGGCTTATGATTGTAGTGTAGCTGGAAGTCACTTTCTTGTCCAGGGTGAGGATGTTGCTGTGCTGTCTGAGCTCTCGTTCATATTGTCTGTAACTGAAATCTTTGACTTCTGGAACACAAAGGAGCCCTGTAAAGGACTCAGTCTACCTTAAAGACAGATTGTATCCGGTTCCTTTGGGTCCAGGTTTTGTAAAGGAATAAAGTTATTGTGTTGACCTCTGGTGGACTATTTCAAAACTTGAACTTAGGTAGATGGTCCACAGTAAGGGAATAAAGCTTGGGCAGCTGTGTACACAGAGTTAGAAACCAGTATGAAAGTCAGAATTGAGGCTGCTTTTGTGGTCAGTTTGTTTTGTAATGTTAATGTGTCTTTGCAGTAACATCCAGGAGATGAGGTCTCGGCACAGAGATGCTTTTCTGAAGAAACATAACCTCAAACTAGGCTTCATGTCGGCATTCGTGAAGGCCTCAGCCTTTGCCTTGCAGGAGCAGCCTGTTGTAAATGCAGGTGAGTTTGTGGTGGCTAGAATCACAGAGGTCCTGGGAGGTGTGCGTGTAAACACACACCTGCTCCCACACACAGACACAAAGACGGCGGTCGACAGACTAAGACTTCTTATTTCATACGTGTGAAAACTTGAGTACCTTCCCTGGGGATTTCTTGACTCACCTTCCCAAATGGACGTCATGATTACTTCCTCCCCCGCAGCTGGACAGAACAGGTTCTCTTCACAGTGCATAGCCTGGCAGCTGCTGTGGCGACAGGCAGTTCTGAGCCAGGTCAGCCATGCAGGCTTCTCGTGTCAGTGTGGAGACTTGTGTTCTGGCTGATGCCCACCCTCCCACAAGCCCTGTTATCTTGGGACCTGACTCTTACACCTGGCATAGCTCCAGGGTGACCTTTGATTTCTGGTCAGTGGACCTCATTGGGAGGCCTTGGGCCTGGCCCCTCTTTCCTGGACTTGGTGCCCATTTTCCTTACTTTTTGCTCACCTACATCATTGGAATGTTGACGTAACAAGCAGTTCTCTTTTCCATTGAGACAATTCTCTGTTCCCTGGAAGATTAGAGAGGACAGTGGCACTTCTGCAACCCTCAGCAGTGCAGGGTCCCTAAAGGTCTAGAAATAGAAGTCCTAGTCCCTTCCGCCAAGTGGTGTGCCCTAAGGTGGGTGGAAGGGCTTTGTTTCACCCTGATGTGTATCTCTTTATTTCTTCCGTTCTTCTTATGCTTCCTGATGACTCTCTCCATCGCTTCTGCCTACACATACATGTAGGCATTTCTCAGAGTTCCCCTGACCTCTTTCTCACTTTACATGCTTTTCCCGGGATGTCTTATCTGTAATACAATGCAGACTTTCTATGAAAAAGATTCCCAAGCCTGTATTTTCTCATGAGCACCAGACCTAAATTTTTAGCTGCTGGTTTGCTCTCTCAGACCACCCTGCTTCCTACCGAGTCTCCTAGAAAGAGGCTTGCCTTCTTGTTGAGAGTGGGCAGCAGAAGGGGCAGCATCCCCATCCCCCCACTTCCTTTACTAATTTGCCCTTTTTGGGAACACTTTTTAAACCTGCCGTTAGCTAAGGGAGGGCTGGAGTAGAGCTAGCTAACAAGAACTTTGGCACATACTTATCCTGTGTTAGCCTGTGTATTGATCCCTCTGAGGGCTGCCAAGGAAAACGGATGCCCCTGTGCTCATGCTTAGTCAGGGCACTTGGGAGAAGTTACAGTTGGCTGGCATGGGAGTAAGAGGAGTGTCAGCTGCCACTTGTAACGTGGTGGGTTTTGTGCTAGTTGGTCACCCCACACTGTACCAAGCACCGTGGTTTTTTCCTCTATGAATGCAAATTTTTCCTCACTAGCCTAGGCCTAGGGAGTTGTATGTAATGTGTGTTTTCTCTCTCATAGTGATTGACGATACAACCAAAGAGGTGGTGTATAGGGATTATATTGACATCAGCGTTGCAGTGGCCACGCCTCGGGTATGTTGGGGCAAGAAGTGGGGAGCTCTGATCTTTGACTCTCTCCTTACCTGTGTGAAGAAGCAGACCCCTGGGAGAGATCTTTCCTGTAGTTCTGTCTTTTTAGAAGGGAGTTACTAGAAGAGTAACCTGTTTTTGACCATACCACGTTCTTCTATCTCTGGCAAGCCTAAATATTTTAGACTCTGTTAATCACGAGTCTGGGGGATATTCTGGGGGAGGGGAGACCATAGGCTTGAATCAAGAGAGTTATAACTATAAAGGGTACTATTAATTTGCAACTGAAAAGAATTTTTCACTCTCATCAGGGTCTGGTGGTTCCCGTCATCAGGAATGTGGAAACTATGAATTATGCCGATATTGAGCGAACCATCAGTGAACTGGGAGAGAAGGTAAAAGAGAAAGGATGGTATGAGCTGCTGGGCAGGTCAGGGAAGAGAGCCTGGGGAAGGCTGGGCCAGTGAGCGGTGCTCAGGGAGCTGGAGCCTCACTTTCTTCTGAAAGGAGTGCGTGGCCCCTGTGAACAGCAGTCACAAGCGAGAGCTGAAGTACAGCTTCCTGGTGGAGCTTATCGTGCTCTTATGACTGAAGAGCTCATCAGAGGAAACCACAGAAAAGTAAAGATTCTGAAGTCCTTTCCCCTGGTGGAGCACTAGTCATAGGCATCTTAGCTGAATGCTTTCGCGTTAAAGCTAGACCTTGGATTGTTGATCTTAGATATGAGCCTTCTGGACTTCCTTTAGGTGAAGAAAGCTGGGTTGACCTTACCTTTCAATTGTAAAATCTGTTTTTAGGCCCGGAAGAATGAACTTGCCATTGAAGATATGGATGGTGGTACTTTCACCATCAGCAACGGAGGCGTTTTTGGCTCACTCTTTGGAACGCCCATCATCAACCCCCCTCAGTCTGCCATCCTGGGCATGCATGCCATCGTTGATAGGCCAGTGGTCGTGGGAGGCAAGGTAGGGAACATCACCATTAATGTCCTAGCAGCTAGGCGATAAGGAGAGGTAAGTCTAACTAGATGCTCATTATAAAAGATTTGCTATACTTTCAGGCATAAGTTGCATCTCCTAGTTTCTAATTACTAGCTGAGGCACTGGTTCTTAAATTGTGTGTGGAGTAGCAGCACCTGGGAACTTGTTGGAAATGCAAATTCTTGGACCCCTTCCGAGACCTAGTGAAGCAGAAAGTACAGATGATTCTGATGCACGTTAAAGTTTGAGAACCTTTGAGCTAAGAAAGCTTGCTCCTTCATCTGGGACTAGTCAACAGGCTTCATTCTCTAGGTGCTGTAGAGAGTGGGGATACAGTTGAAGACATGGTCCTTTCTCCTGGGGAACAGAGGACAGCAGGGCAGAGCCATCTACAAGCTGCCAAGTTGTAATGATGAGGCTTAGAGGTTTTCTGGGAGTTCACGGAATGAGGGCAAAGGGTCTGGAGCTGGCCCTAGTAGATATGTTGGTAGGAAAATGTTTTCTGGGACTCCTATGTTTAGAACCTTTTTGGGTCACTAACTCCTTTTTCAATCTAAAAATCATAGATCTTCCCTGAAAATGCTCATACACCCAACTTTGCATAGAGTTTCAGAGAATTTGTGGACCTCAGGATAAAAAAAAATTTTTTTGTTGTTACTATAACCCGAAAGAAGCAACTGCAGGCAGCCAGAACTGAAGAGGAACTTCCCTGTAGACAGCAGACAAGTGAGAGGGCAGAGCATGGTGTTTTGTTTTCTTTTGTTTTGTGTTTTTAAAGGCAGTTGTAAGGAGACTCCTGTTTTCTTGGTTTAAGCTTTTGAGTGTGGGAGCTTTGCACTCAGGGTAGGGCTTGGTCTTTGAATATACTGTACGTATCCAGAAGCAGCAAAGCAGGAAAGGCTCTGCAACTGGGAACTTAACTATGGGCTGTGCTGTGTCATCTCCCCTTTCATCTGGGCTTTCTCTGCCCCGCTGCAGACAACGGGGCAGACAAACCTGTCGACCTCTCTTCTCTGTAGGTGGAGGTGCGGCCCATGATGTACGTGGCCCTGACATATGATCACCGGCTGATCGATGGCAGAGAGGCCGTGACTTTCCTCCGGAAAATCAAGGCAGCGGTAGAGGATCCCAGAGTCCTCCTATTGGACCTGTAGGAGGAAGCCATGCGCCCTACACATCAACCATGCAGGAACTGAAAACCAGTCTTCTCCCTGTCCCCTCACGGGCCCCGGGTTAGCCTGGTGACAGACAGGCATATGCTGTTGTTCTCAAGCAAGGAAACCAGGGCACTATGTAACCAGCAGTCACAGGTCTCTTGGTGTTCCTGCCAGGCTCTCTCCCTCTCTGCGCCGTTCTCTTACCCTCGAATATCTGATTTCCTTAGGCTTGAGGGAGAGAGAGAGCCTTAATGGATGCTCATTAATATTCCTGCCTTTCTCCATTAGCCCTCCGCTGAGATGATTTTGCTTCTCCCCCGTCCAGTATACCATAGGGAAACTGCCGGGGACCATGTGATTAAGTTTCTATCTCTTGAAAGTCTGTTCTCCAGAGATGCCTAGGAGGGTGCTGTGCCTCCCAAGCTCGGAGCAACTTCTGTCCTGGCTGTGCACGTCCTTACTCGGTTCCACCCGTGTGGAGGTATTGACCACAGGCCAGGAGGTGCTGCTTTGCTTCTTAAATGGCATCTTCATTCTCAGCTGTCACTGACTTCAAGCTGCCTCTTCTACCTCTTCCAGGAAGCACAGGCTGGGGGATCTGGAGGGGCAGGGGATGGGTAGGCAGTGTTGAGGGGAGGACAGCTTCTGAGGTCAGAGGTAATAAATGAGGCTGGAGCAGAGCCCAGGCCTGCCCTCACACTCTCCGTCATAGCTTTGTACCAGGAAGACCCATTTTGGCACAAGCATGCCCAGCTGTGGTTGTGCCGACCTTTCCAGACCACTGGGACCATTCTACCACATAATTCTCATCTAGAGCAGATTCTAGCACATGGCAGGGAGACAACGTGTCACAACCAAGGGCTGGATGGCGCCTGGTAGAGATTGGAGTGAAGGAGGCATACTGTGGACTGGCTCACATTGTCTTGAGCTTTTAAATTCCATTGGTTTAAGCCTGTGGGCTGAAGAGGCAGTTCTGTTCCTTCCTGTATCATGGCCCTTAGGGAGCGGAGCCTTAGCGCTTCCTCCACAGAACACAGGTCTGGGAGAGGATGGATTGTGGTGGAAACCAGCCCAAGATGCTAGTGCACAGTGGGGAAATGGCCGATGTCACCTACGAGGTACTGCTTTGGGTCTGGACACAGTCATTGGAATTCTTCGGAGGATGGTTAAATGCACACGTCTTGTCATGAAAGCTACTGGGCTTCATCGCTTCGTATCCAACTGCATCCAGGCCTGAGGCTGCTGACACTTGACACAGGGAGCCATTTATTTAGTGCAGGGTGCCCATTTGTATTTTGAGCGAAGAAGCAAGGCCTGGGGGTTGGGGTAGGGGGAAGGGGTGGGAGCCAGTACTGAGTGCCTGCAGCATCTCCTATGTCTTCACTATTCAGAACTTGTAACTAAAATATTTAAAGAAACTGATTTTAAATGCAAATTAAAGGGCAAATGTTCGCAGACAGGGTTCCTGCTTCTGTACTTATTTTGGTTACTGAGGTTGTGCAAGTCTCCAGCACTGTAACTGTCATTAGCACTGAAAGACACGTAATGTCCCTCTCATCCAGAAAAGTGCCCTGGCTTCCTTCCAGGGCACTTCCTTCCTTGAACCTGGTGAGCCCGGCAAGCCACACTGTTGAAGAGAAACTGGTTCTCACCTGCGTGAAGCCCCTTCAAACACCAACAGACATTTAGATTTTGGTGGCTTTGCCTTGCGTTATTTCTGGGATGGATGGGGGAGTGGTGGAGCAACATAGTTTCGCATTTTGCACTTGATTGCCACGTGGGTACCCAGATGCTCAAGGTTGATTTGAACAAATGAGGGTAGATCACCTCCTAGGAGCAAGTGGTGTGTGACGGCGAGTAGACGGGGTTGAGAGATAATCTGCGCTGACTACGTGTGATAGGCTTGATGGTGTCCAGGCTTAAACTCAGCCTGGCTTTTCCACACGCAGTCCCTGCCTGCTGATCTCGCTTGCGGTGATACCATGTTCATGTGAAGGTCTGTCACGGGAACAGAGTGGCTCCTAGAGGGTAGAACTAGAGCTAGTAGAAAAAGCTTGGGTTCAGTGAAAGGAAGAATTTTAGGTCAGGTTTGGGGCATGGAGCTAGAAGCTTTAATTTCTTTAGTAAACCTACAAAGGAGGTACATTTAGCCCCATTTTTATCAAATGGAAATAGACTGTACGCCTCTTAAGGGCTGGGACCACAGTATTCTAAAGTCAGGGCCTAGCAAAGTGCCGGATGTGCAGTGTTCATTGCATGAATGAGGCCCAGAAGTTCCAGAAGCAACTTGCACTTTGTACAGTAGTTGGAGGTGCTCTGACCTGACTGAGGGAGTGTAGCGGAAGGAACAGACTTGGAGCGGGTTCCACCAGGCTCTGGCCGGGTCCTGTCATTTCCCTCTTTGAATTCCAGTTCTCAGGAGCCACCATCTGTTGAAGAGGTCACCGTGAGGGTTAGGTCCACTCCCCTGCACCACCCCCAGGCACCATGACCCTCTTCAAAGATGTCTTTTCCTGTTTTACTTCTCATGGAGCCCAGTACTGCCACTTTCTGGGGGGCTCACAACTGCTCTGCTGGGTACAGGCTGGCGTGCTGTTCACTACCAGCCCTGCTTCCTCCTTCCTAGCAGGATCCAAGCACACTCTTGGTTATCGTGGAGCTTGCTCTGGAGGAACCCTCCCATCTCCCCATCCCCTCTCATTGCGTTAATGAGGCAAGGACACCAGAGGCAACAGCAGGCTTTATTGGAGTCGGGGTGGAGGGACGTGGGCAAGCCCCAGGGAGAGCCAGGACCTTCCAAAGGCTGCACCTGCCACGTCCCCCAGACGCGTCCAGAGGGCCTGAGGAGCTTCGCGCCATGCCCACAACAGGTCCCCAGCCCCAGATTTAGAGCTGGGCCTTCACAGCCAGACTGGAGGGTGGTGTCAGAGGCGCCACCTGGTGGTGCCGGAGACGCAGGCGGGAAGGAGTTGGTGGAGATCTGTGGAAGTTTGTCTTAGATGCCACACCCCAGTGACAGGGTGAGTCCTGAGAGGAAGAAGGCCCCCAAATCTGGGGAGGGAATTGTCTTTGGGGATAACTACTTACCCCAGTTCTTCCGAGACCAGAAACATTTTGCTTCCGGCTAAAAGCTTGGGCAATCATTCCATGTGTTTTGTGGTTTCATTTCAAAAGGATATGAAGTCACAGTGGGCAGTGGATTGAGTGGACCCTCAAGACTAAAATGCAAAATGGTAAACAGGACGAACGTCCGAGAAGGGAGTCCTAGTGGGTACAACTTTTCTTCAAGTGGCTTCAGCCTGGAGACTGAATGGCGGTCTCCCCTCAGACCCATGGGGCAGGTTTTCCTTTCTCTCCACATGGGTGGGCTAGCCGGGGAAGGGAGCTCTTTGTTTCCAAAATTTCTCTAAGTGGCAGAGCTGTGCCTTCCTCTCTCCCCCCATTCCTCTTTATCCTTATTTTCCTCCCCTCCTTTCCTTTTGCTCTCCAAAGTCTGTAATCACAAGATAAGGGGCATGGTCAGGAGAGGGGAATGGGTTGTCCTGTCCCATTCCCTCACCCCACCCCATGCCCACTACAGACTTCTTGCCTGCTTCCCCAGCCTCCCGACCCCCTGCAAAAGTAGCCTCTGGTGGAAGAGGCCCACTAGTTGCATGGTTAAGATGACCAGCCAGGGCAGCCCTGGCTTGGGACCACTAAGCCGGTGGACTAGTATCCTGAGGTGAGTCTCCAGAGACATCCCGAGTGGGGCACATGGCAGATAATGAGTCACAAAATTTCACGGCTCAGCAGGTGGTCAGTAGCTCAGAGCTAATGCAAAGGAAGGCACCTTTTAACATGGTAGGTCCAAGTTCAAGTCCAGGGTGTGCACTCAGCAGGTGACTGTTGACTGATGGGTGGAGGGGTTCAAGCTGCCTAACAGGCTGAGATCTCTCTCTCCCTCCCGCTCAGCACCATCTAGGAAGGGTTTCTCCAGGACGTGGCTGGGGGACTCCGTAGGCCCTTCCTGGTCAGTGAAGAGACTTCTGAGGCCCAAGGGGCCCGACCAGGAAAGGCAAGCTGCCTTTCATTCTTTGCCCGAGGGCCGCTGATTAGAATGGCCAGCTCTGGGTGGCAGGCAAAGAGAAGAGAGGAGATCCAGACCAGTCCAGCTGCTTCCACTGCCTACTCCACCCCCTCCGGTTACCCCACCAGTTTGCTCCACTGGATGGTGCTGAAAAAGGGGTGGGACTTGAGTTTGTTGACACCGCCTCCTCCAGCGCCCAGGCGCCCGGCGGGCTCAAACTTCAGCAGCTGTGGAGAAAGGCCCAGTCAGCACTGGGCAGGCCTTCCCAACCCCGTTGCTCCCAGCCAGCCCAGCCCACAGAACCCCCAGTGTTACCCTGGGAGACATTGGTGTTTGGCCACCAACATATAGAAATTTGTTGTCCCCATTAACCTCCTGCACCCACATCAGACACCTAATAGGCTGGGCGGCTTGTTCACACACAGGGCTCTGTCCTCCCTTCTGTCCACCCTCAGGCCAAAGAAGCTGCCTGCTCCGGGCCGGCCACACCTCACCTCAGTCAGCAGGGAGGATGCGGGGCGACTGAGCCACTCGGGCAGCTGGAGCTGGGTGTGGGGTTGGATTCCTGAGGGGTGGCTCTGGGACAGCGCCTGGGAAGACACACGGGGGCGACCCCAGGAGGGTCTGTACACTCCAATGGCGGCCAGGTTTTATCTTTTTCCCCGTGTCACATCTCATGGGGATGATGCTGCTGCTGCTTGTTGCCTCTTGCTTTGGATCTACTGCATGTCAGGCTGCGGAAGATGCCTGAGACCCATTATCCGTAATTTCCACAACAACCTTCAGAGTAAGTATTACTACCCCCATTTTAAAGACAAGAAGCAGGCTCAGAGAGGTCAAGGGATTTGTGCTGAGTTCAGGGTTTGAACCCAGGTCCCTCTGGCTCCAAGCTTGCTAGAAACATCGGTCTTGGGTTGCAGTCAGGGCAGGCACTCTATCAGGAATAGCACTGAAACTTGTCTCCTTACAGAAAAAAAATTTCCATGGGCGACTCATTTGACATGGCGTCCTACTGCCAGGGCCAAGGCAGGGCTGTGGCGAGGGAAGAAGGTAGGACCTCTCTGTGCTCCAGAAGGGTGCAGCTGCAGGGAGCAGAGAGGTCTGTCTGGAGGTCAGGAAGAGAGGCAAGAAGCGACCAGGAGGAAGGCCAGAAGCCCTGATCTGGAGACGTGGTGGGAGGCCAAGAGGAGAGAGCCACTCTGTGGGGCTGTGTGCAACCAGGGCTCTCAAAGGCCCTGGCTACAGGACCAAACCAGGAGGGAGCCAGGAGGGACCAGTCAGATCTGGACTTCCGGTCACACTGCATCCACTTGGGGCATTTCCTGCTCAAATGCAGTTTGGCCTCTCCCTGCTGCCCGACCTAACCAGCCAGGTGTGGCGTTGAGCTCACGAGGGAGGATGGAGGGCGGAGGCCATCATCCTGAGCAAGGGTACTTGCCAGGGGAACTTTAAGCTCTGGGTTGACCCAGGCCGGACAGGGCAGCTGCCAGCCTGGGATGAAGGAGGCCCTCTCTCTGGTCGTCCAGCCAAAGTCGGGGGGTTATAGCTCTGAAGGGTGTGGATGCGGGGAGTGAGCAGCGGGGAGAGGAGGCTTGGGGGATGATCCGGTGGCCTTCTAAGTAAAAGGGCTGTGTCAAACTCCACCCTCCCTCCAGATCCAGGCCCGGACGCTGTCTTCCAGAAACCTTCCCTGATCATCCCGACTCCACTCTCACTGAGTTGACAGTCTCCCTAGCTATAGCCACTCATCTGGCAGCGGTGCGAAGTGTGGCCATGGCCTGGGTGGGAGTGGCTTCCATGGTCTCTCATGGTCTTGGCGGTGGAGGCGGGAGCTGTGCTGGCAGAACACTGGGCCCGACGGCCAGGTCTCCGGGAACCAGACAGGCTCTGCCCCAACACCGACTGGCTGGACTAACCCCAGCCCCTCCTACATTCAGTGACACCCACGAGGCCCTACACCCTGCCCACACACCGCTCACCGTTCCCGTCAGCAGTTCATACAGCAGAGACCCAAAGCTCCACCAGTCGCAGGCTTCGGTCAGCTCAGAAATCCCACCCACCTCTGTGGGAACAAGAACATACGTGTCTCAGTCTCGCCTGCCCAAGGAGGCGTGTCTCCCCTCCACTCACCCTACCCAGGTGCCCCAGGTCCCTCCATCATCCTCAGTCCCCTGGCTCAACCCACATAAAGACACCCAAGGGCTACCCCCTACCCCTTCCCTTCTTGCCTGGGGCGCTGTAGAGTTTGTCCAAAGCCTCCCTGCAGCACTGGGGCTCCACCTCTGACCACTGGCCGAAATACGTGAGCCGGATGTGGCCTTGTCATGCAGTGCATGCAGGGAGGAATAAAAGGGGACAAAAATTGCTATTAGTCATCTTGGAGCTGCAGGCGTGACGCAGGGGACTCCAGCGCTTCTCCCAACAGCCACAAGGCAGCGGCCAGCGGCTGCGCTGGGCAGAAGCTCCCTAAGGGCCCGCCCCCCCCGCAACGCCGAGGCCCCGAAACAACCTGGTCTTCACAGGAGCCTTGCCCTGAGCTCATCGAGGGAAAGGGTTTGTTTCCCAAGCTCAACCCTGACCAACCAGGCTCAGCAGAGTCCTTCCTGAAAAGGCCGGGGAGGGGAGGCAAGGGAAGAAGCAGATAACCTCTGCATCCGCTTGACTTTGGGGAAATTTCCTTCTCCGTCTTGAGGCTTCAGGGGCCTCCCGCCGGAGGGTGGGGTAGGGTGAGGGCCCACTCTTCTCCCCCTGGGCCCAGGGCTCCTACCTGCCTGGTCCAGGAGCAGGTTCCGGGGATTGAGGTCCCGGCACAGCACCCCCTGCTCGTGCAGCGCCTCCAGGGCCACCAGCATCTCGGCTGCCCACTGCTTCACCTGCTCCTCCCTCACACTCCAGGCGGCTCCACCGGTTGAGGGGCGGCTCCGACCTCTGCCTCGGCCACAGCCCCCCAGCACCCGGCCGGCCCCTGCACGAACCCAAGGGAGCCCACAAGGGGGCCCCGGATCAGAGCTCTGGCCGGGCCCCCGCCTGGCTTGGTGGTGCAGGTGGCCACCTGGGGCCTTTGGAAGGTCCCAGGAGCAGGAAGGGCCGGTCCCGGCTGAGGGTTCACCTTCAGCCTCTCTCTGGGGTCTGATGGCTGCGGCCCCCCTGGCCGGGGTAAGGTTCTGAGAAGTCCGGGGAGGCTCCAGGGGGATTCCGTCCTGCAGGCAGGTGTGGCCAGGTGGGAAGCGAGCTGGGGTCTGGAGACTGAGTCGGGAGTCGAGCTGAGCCTTCATCCTCTCCAGGCTGGAGCCAGACCTAGTCCCAGACTGTTGGAGGCACGGCTGGGAGAGCAGGTGGGACCACAGAGTGCCTCCTGGGCCGTGCAGAGGGTGCAGCAAGCATGGGGACAGGAGTAAAAGAGCGTGGGGCCCAGGTCCCTCTCCCACTCCCGCCACCCCCCACCCCCCGTCTTGGGCACGGACCCTTTGCCTTCCAGGTCCTCACCTCTGCTCCCTCCCCTCCCTCAGCCTAGGATGCCCTCTCCCCTCCTCTCCACCCACCTAAAGTGGCCCCAGCCTCACAACCTGGCACAAAATAGGTGCTTAACCCCTAAGGAGATGTAAATTATTCTTAATGTCCTTGGTCTAGGTGGTGGGTTCGCCAGTGTTCAATGTATTATAATTTTTTTTAAGGGAGAAAAGTGTAATGAAGCTTAAGTAAGTAAAATAAAAACAAGGCCAGGCACGGACCTGCGACGACTGTATATCATGACCCAGAGAGGTGTACCTCATTTAAAAAAAAGTCATAGCTGATCAATAAATATCTGCTACGTGACCCAGTTCCTGTCCTTACAGCTTCAGCACCATCACCCCACGGGGCCACTCTGAGGGGTGGGCACAGACTAGGAAAGTGAAAAGAGCCAAGACTGGAGGAGAGGGTGACAAAGGGGACATCTGCATAAATGCCCTCTCACCCGCCCAAGATGTGAACATCCTCCCAGGACGTCCCCTGCCCCCCTGGCACCACACAGAAGCCCCCAGCAGCCATCATCCTCCAGGAAGGCTGGGTCCCCTGGTCTGTGCTGGGCATCTGGGCTCGGCAGTTTAAGAGGATGAGACAGGACGACATCCCAAAGGCCTGAGGAGCTGACAGGGCCCCCTCACCTTGCACATGCTCCAGGTGCAGGAAGATGGAGTCCTCGCTCACAAAATACCGCAGCAGCTTGGTCATGTAGGGGACGCCGTGTGGGATGATGGTCAGCCGCTCCCGGCTCACCGCGTGGCACCTGGACAGGCTCTGGGGAGGGAGCAGAGCAGGCAGATCAGCTGGGGACTGGCCAGAGGCTGCTCTGCTCTTCAGGGGCAACTAGACGAAGGGTGGGAGCCACCCTGGAGAGCAGCTGCCTGCCCCCAGTTCCTAACCTGACCCTCAACCCTCTTTACACCCTGGAAGGCAGGCCCTCCCATCTCTGGTCCAAGGATGAGGCAATGTGTGTGTGCGTGTGCACACGTGCACATTTCTGGGAGGCGGGGTGCATGCTGGGGGCAGAACAACAGCTGTTGAATTGGAGGGAGTGTGGGTTTCCCATACGGCTTCTGGGTAGAGGTTCCCCAGGGGGTAGGGGTTTCCAAGAGCTCTGAGAAAGTCCAAAGGGGAATGCAGAACGGCAGGGGGTTGGGCGGCACCTGCCTTCACCACGAAGGTCCCTCCAGTCGCTGGGTCCTGGACCAGCTGCACCTGCCGAGGTCCAGGTGGCACTAGTCAAGTCACATGCTAGTTCCCGGGACTCCATGGCCCCAGCCCCAGCCTCCCAGGGTCCTCCACCAAGGCTGGGCTGGGAGGCCAGGCTTTGGTAGTGCAGAGTGTACCCCCCACTGCCAAACTGACATCGAACCTGTCCTGCTCATCCACCCTTGTTAGATCTGCAGGTCTTAGCTCAGGTACCACCTCCTCCAGGAAGCCTTCCCAACCCTCACGTTAGGCTGGGGCTCCTACTCTGTCTCCAGTGCTCTCTGGGCTCACCCTATCACACTGTGCCTAATTTCCTGTCTCCCCGCTGGGCTGTGAGCTCCGAGAGGGCAGGGACCACATGGCCAGCTCTGTACTCCCAGAGGCCTGCATAGGACAGGGAGGTAGTCGGTGCTTCCCGCATGCATGCTGAGTGGTCCATCCTGTACGGTCCGAGGGTGTCATGGCTGGAAGGGACCTCAGAGCCAGTCACCTTCTCTGATCTCTTATGTTACAGGTGAAGAAGCCAAGGCTCTGAGAATGTGGCCCCAGTGGTGCCCGAGACCTTGTGGTCTTGCTGTGCTCCTTCAGGTCTCGTCCCCTGCCCCTAGCCCCTTCTCTTAAATGGTCTTTCTTTCTGGAGGCTATCTTTGGAGGGCAGTCCATTCCTTCTCCTGTTGGTTTTGCTTGGAGGCAGTGGTCTGCCAATTGCTGGGCAGAGCCTTGTTTGGAGTTGGGCCCTAGACTCATCTCCATGGTGGGCAGGGGTGGACCCCAGCCATAGGAGAGGACACGTCAGGGGAGGAAAGCGGAAGATTCGGCCCAGATGAGGGGCATGTGGGGGGCAAGGCCAACACCCTGGTGTTGTGACTTCTTAGCCGTCAGCCTGTCCTGCACACGTTCCCCGTAGTGGCACATGGGAACCAGGCCCTGAGGCCAGGCCACTGGACAGTGACGAAGGCTGCAGCCTAGGATTGGGGTTCAGATCTTGGGTGAGTGAATTGATTTTCTCATCTACCAAACAGGAATTACAAATGCCCACCCTCCCTTATCACTGGTTTGTTGAGGCCACCAATGGGAAGGCCCTTGGAGAATGTAAAGGCGGTGGGAATGTCAGTTACATTTGCCAAGTCACATGGCCTCTGTGAACCTTGGCCTTCTTCACTGCAAAATGGGTCATAGCAGTACCTCCTTCAGAAGGCCATTAGGAGGATTCTATTAAAGCGAGCAACTCAAGTACAGCAGCAGCCTGTGCCTGCCACATAACATGCTCTCGATAGTCTATAGTGACGATTATTAATATCATCACAGGGAAACCCCACACTGGCTATACAGCATTTACTCTGCGCTAAGGGCTTTATCTAGGTCATTTAGTTTCATTCGCCAGCCCTACCAGGTGAGCATTACTAGTGACTCATTTTACTGATGAAGAAATTGAGGTTCAGAGAGGTTACGTTGCCTACGGTCCCCCTGCTAAAAAGTAGTAGAGCCAAGATGTGAATCCAGACAGGCTGATCCCGGAGCCCTGGAGACATAACTGCAAATAGGGGCACAACCAGGTGACCTGGTGCATGCCTTCCCCTCTGGGCCTCAGTTTCCCCATCGTCAGTGAGATGAAGGTGGTGGACTCTGAGCACAGGGGCAGCAGGCGTGAGGCATCCCTTCTGACCACTAGAGGTCTCTCCTCCAACAGCCAGAGATGGAGTCCAGCCTAGTCCCCACTCTTTGGCCAAATATACGCAAAGCTTGAAAAAGAAAGAAAGAGAACTCTGGGGTCATTTAGGATAATACAGTTTCCCACAAGTGCTGACACCCCGGATAATTCCCTACTGCCACTTGCCAAGTGGGATTCCCCTCCACCTTGTCTTGTCTTGGGCAAGTCTTCTCGTTTACAAAAAAACAGCAGTGAAGGTCGTGGAGGCCAGAAATAAAACTTGATCAGTACATTGAAACAAGTGTGTTAAAAAAGAGAAGAAAAAATGTATATATACACACACATCTATCAAGAAAGAATTAGACCAAGCCATTAACAGTGATTATCTCGGAATTAGATAGGATGGTGGGGAATTTTTTTTTCTTTTCTGTTCTAAACTCCTTTCTCTTTCATGGTATTTCAAAAGGGGGCATTTTCCCATTAAACCAAGCAAATAAAAAAAATCCCCTTCCTCTTTTGCTCTGTGCTATAGAGCACTAGTTTGTCCCTTGACCTCTATGAACCTCAGTTACATTCTCTGTAAGACAATGATTAAAATGCAGCACTGTCCAGGGACTTCCCTGGTGGTCCAGTGAGTAAGAAAGACTCGGCACTCCCAATGCAGGGGGCCTGGGTTCGATCCCTGGCTGGGGAACTAGATCCCACATGCATGCCACAACTACAAGGTCGCACATGCCACAACTAAGAAGTCCACATGCCGCAACTAAGACCTGGCACAGCCAAAATAAATAAATACATAAATACCTTTAAAAAAATGCAGCACTGTCCAGTAGGACTTTCTGCCATGATGGAAATATTATATATCTGCACTGTCCATTAGAAGCCATTAGCCACATGTGGCTATCAAGCCCTTGAAAGGTGGCTGGTGCCACTGAGAAATAGAATATTTAATTTTGATTAATTTTAATGAATTAAAATAGTCTTATGTGGCTGGTGACTACTGTAGCGGACTGCACAGGTTTATAACCCTTTTCCTCCCCAGGGTGACCGAGCGGGTTTAA
The DNA here is from genome assembly GCF_964374135.1 of Grampus griseus. Taxonomy (NCBI): domain Eukaryota; kingdom Metazoa; phylum Chordata; class Mammalia; order Artiodactyla; family Delphinidae; genus Grampus; species Grampus griseus. The sequence goes on along the minus strand of NC_139018.1, from coordinate 27,700,396 downwards.
TGCGACAGCTTGGCAAACTAGAATGGGCCTTACGAATGTCAGGTGAGTATTGCTATCGGGAAGGTGGAAGGCAGTTCTGGTGAAGGGTGCCTGCCTTCATCTTTTTAAAATGGGAAATCTCGGGCTTCCCTGGTGGCGCAGTGGTTAAGAATCCGCCTGCCAACGCAACGGACACGGGTTTGATCCCTGGTCCGGGAAGATCCCACATGCCGCGGAGCAACTAAGCCTGTGAGCCACAACTACTGAGCCTGAGCTCTAGAGCCTTCGAGCCACAGCTGCTGAAGCCCGCGCACCTAGAGCCTGTGCTCAGCAACACGAGAAGCCACCGCAATGAGAAGCCCGTGCACAGCAACAAAGACCAAATGCAGCCATAAATAAATAATAAAAAATAAAAAGGGAAATCTCTTTTTTAAAAATGAAACCCACTGAGTTCTCGGGATTCAGGGACAATGAAAGCTTTGGTGAAACACATTAGCACTTTCTTTTAAAATGTCCACAGTACCAAGGCCAGGAGGACTCCTCCTGGAGCAAACAAATCCAGAAGTTTCAAGCAGGTTCTCAAGCACTAAGGTCCACAGGGGCTGGGCATGTGAGCCAATGGGCAGGATGAGAAAGGGGCCGACGGAGGGCAGGTGCCCCATTAAATCGGGCAGCCCGTCCTCTGCTCCGGCTGACATGAATGTGAGGCAGCATTTCCAGAGCTTCTGATTTCTCAGGATAAGTAGGAAATCTGGACTTCTCTACGAAACCTGCCAATTTTTAAATGCTGATAACTAACAATAATTCAAAAAACACCCCTGTGTTTGAGCCAAAAACACGGAAGTGACTTGGCTGGTCTTCTCTTTCTTCCCCTCCCTGACTCAGGGCCTGGCTCCAGGACAAAGCTCAGCAAATAGGCAGCATTGTGTCCCAAGCCCCCCAGGCTCCCCAAGAGCAGACCCTGGCTCTCCTGGCCTGCTGCCTGCCTAGTCCTTGATCCACCCTCCTTGCTCTTCCCTGCCACCCCCTACCCCTGCCAGTATCTCTTCGGTCCCGAGGGACCCCCCGCCCCCCAGCCCCTTTAACCCTCACAATGGGGTGTTTCTGGGGGCACTCAAGGCTTCCTGAGCCAGGCCCTCTGCTCCCCCTGAGTCTGCGAGCTGCTGCAGCTGGTACTGCCCTCCCACCTGCCTGCCCAGATCTGCCTGGGCAGAGCTGTGGTATGGAATGTGGTGATACTCATCCAGGCCTGGCTGCAGGGACCTGGGCCCAGTGGCCCCAACACCTCTCCTAATTTGAGGAGATTGGTGTTCCTGGCTTGGGAATGACTCAGAAAACGGAAGCAGGATTTTACGAGGGAGGTGGAGTAAGTAAATTGAGTGCCCAAGAAAGTATATAAAAAGAAAGAAAAGAGGGCACTCTCAAGACAGAATGGCTGGGCTTGGCCTGAATTTCTAATGCCCATATGCACAGGCCTCAGTATATGGGATTCCAAAAATGCTTTGCACATGTGTGTCCGGGGTTAAATTCAAATTCGGGGAATACTGTCACAGACCTCCCTCTTGGAGATTCACTGTGTACATCTGCATCCTAAAAGCTTGAAACTTCCTATACTTAAAAAACTGAAGTAATGTAACTTTAACTCACTGTTTCCAAAACTTATTTGACCCAGAACCCCTCTCTCCAAAACACCACTGGTTCGGTGGGATCCCACACGGGGAAACAGTGGTGGCTGTCACCTCCTCTGCCTGCCCGGGGAAGCGGCCAAGCCACGTGGACTCGCGCAATGGGAGGGAAGGGCTGGGCAGATGGAAGCTGCTGGGCCTTGGCTGACAGACTGGGGCCTGTTCCAGGGACCTGGGAGCAGCAGCTGGAGCAAGGCTGGGATGGGAAGCCTGCTCGCCACACACTCTCGTCATTCGCCTTCACGGCCACCAAACTTGTATCAAATGCTTTAGCGTGTGCTAGGCCTTTCCCCCGAATCATTTCACTTTAGTTCCCACATCACGCTGGGTGGGGCGGGGGTGGGTGGGAGGATCCTTACCTCCACTTCCAGATGAGGAAACCAGCGCCCAGACAGGGAAAGGAGCTTGTCTGTGGCCACGCGGTGCCAGCCCGGCCAGCACTTCACCCTCGGCATGTCGGGGAGCACACACCGGTCCCCTTTTCTCTGCGGGCTCCCAGACCCGTCCAAATCCCCCATGAGTGTTTTAAATTACAGGTGCCTGGGCTCAACCCTAGAAATTCTGACTCAGTGGGTTTGGGATGGGGCCCGGGCATCTGTATTTTTAGGAAGCTCCCCGAGGGGATTCTGATAAACAGCCAGTTTGAGGAAAAAAACGCTTTAGCAAATATTCAGGTATCCCTGGGCTGGGGCGGAGAGCGATCCAATATTGGCTCAAATCTCATTTGACCCAACTTGTCTGTCCTTCTGAAGAGTGTCCCAGGTTCAGGTTTGGCTGTCAGCTCCTATCTTCCTGTCTGCCCTGAATTAAGGGAAAAGATCCCAGATGGGGTCAGGATGGGGGGGTGGCCGGAGGAGCCAGGAGAGAAAGGGCAGAGCTGCCAAGGCCCTGGACAAGGCACCAGCCCACTTCGACCATCCGCAGAACGGGTTTCTGGAGATAAGCGCACTCCCACCACAGGAACCTCTGGGCTGTGCTAGGTGGGGAGACTCCTGGCTGCAGCCCTGGCGAAGTGGAATGGGGCAGGCAGGCAGGGCAGCGCGGGCTGGCTGGGGGCCCCGGAGGGAGTGGCTTTCTGCGTCTGAGCTGGCGGGCTGTGGAGAGGAGCTGCGCGCCTCTGCTTTTTCCTCACATTTTCCTTTCCAGAGCTGACTGGTGTGGGCTGGGGTGGAGGAAGGGTGCGGGACCGCCACAGCCATCTCCTCCCCTTGGACCCTCTGACCCCTTTCCAACACCTGCCCCTCCCAATTATACGCAACACCTCCTCCCACACCTCGGGCGGTGCTCACTCACCTTCTCGATGACCGCAACCACCTTGCAGCCCCTCAGCTGCTCTAGGGCAGAGCTCAGTGTGCGGATGGGCCGCAGCCTCAGGCTGCTAAAACCCTGCAGAGGCAGGAGAGAGCCACGTAGCGGCCTCAGGGTGAGTCCTACTCAGCCACAGCCTTCTCAGCAGGCAGTGGGCAGGGCCCCGGCTGCCAGGAGAGCAGTGGCCACAGAGGGCAGGACCAGGGTACAGGCAGGGCCCACCTCACAGGGACAGACTGAGCAGAGAAGCTGGCCTTGGTCCAGGGTGGCCAGGCCACCCTCTCAGCTCGGTCCCCACCTAGCCCTCCTCCCAGACACAGGGAGTTCTCAGGGCTTCAGAAACCCCCTCTCAGAAGCCTCATCCACAGGAGGCAGATACGCCCAGGGAGGGGGGAAGTAACCTGGGAACATGTGCATCTCGGGGAACACGCCTCGAAGACCAAGGCATGTGGCCCAGGCACCTGCTTTGGGGGAAGCAGCTTACAAGGTGCAGCAAGCCTAGAAGGGGTGTGTACGTGCACACCTGTGGGCTTGAGAAGTGTGCGTGCATCTTCAACCCTGTCTGAGTGCCCACTGGGTCAAGAAAAGCCGTCTGGGGAGAGGACTTCTGCACATATATATATGCACATATTCATGTGTGTGTATATGCATGTGGGTATTTGGGTCTGCTCCGAATACTCACTGCAGCCCAGCCAAACACAGAGAGATCTGGGAGCCTGAGTGTGCGCACAGGTGAGCACGTGTACGGGCCATGCGTGAGGGTAGGGAGGTGTGTGTGTGTGTGTGTGTGTGTGTGTGTGTGTGTGTGTGTGTGTGTGTGTACTCTGTGGGGGCGTAAGACTGGACTGGAGATGATTCACTAAGCGTTTGCAAATGAATGAATTACGGAGAGTGTGGGATAGAGAGGAAGCCAGGAGCGGGGAGGAGGGCAGCCCTGGCACACACACCAGCCGAACAGTGCTCTCCACCATCTGCCTGCCGCCCAGGATGGCGGGCGACAGCTCCTTGGCCTGTGGGGTGAGGGCCTCAGCTCTCTCCCCTCAGAGCCCTCAGGCCTTTGGGGTCTCCTTACCGTGCCAGGGCTGGCTCCACTGCCCAGCGTCCTCTGCAGGTGGCAATTAAAGATCTCCTCCGCCCGCCGCAGGTACTTGGTAATTTTCAGCTTTACAGCCTCACATCTCTCCTTGTTGGGGTCGACTGTGGGGAGGAGGGGTCCTGTCCTTGGGAGGACGCTGGGGTTTGGGCTCCCACTGCCCGCCCTCTGCCCTCCAGAGGAGGTAGTGCCTATTTCTGATGCTGCTCAGTGGATTCTGACCCCACCTCTGTCCTTGGGTCCTCCTCTGGATGGGAGACCAGCAGGGGAGGAGGAGGAGGGATGGTGGCAGGAGAGGTTGGGAACCACAGTCGCCACTCAGCCTACAGCACTTTACAGTTGGCACCTACTACCTCGCTGGCCACCATCACACCCTGGGAAGGGACACAGCGTGGATTTCCATGTCCGTTTTTCAGAGTAGGAGACAGAAGCCCCCAGAGAGCACACGTTCTATCTATCTCTGATGCCCAGTGTGAAAGAGGCCAGAATGGGGATCAGGACGGGAGGGTAAAGGAAGTCACTGGACAGGCACGAAGCCCAGGTGTCGAGAGGTCTCATCGGAGGGAGGGTAGGAAGCGTGAATTGGGGCCTGACTCCTACCCCCAGCCTGGCCACCAAGGCCCTCAGGGGTCTCCAAGTGGCCTCAGGGCCAGCCTCTCCCCCTACTTGGAAATGCCTTCCTTTTCCCTGAACAGGCCTCCCCTCTCACCTCCAGGCCTGTGCGGTTCTCCCTCTGGAGCCCCACCCAGCCCTTCAGCTGGACAACATGCCCACCATTCTTCAGTACTCAGATTAGGGTTCTGACTTCTAGAAAACGCCCTATGCCAGCCTAATCTGGCCTCAGTTTCCCTCTTCCCTCCCTTCAGTTCCTCCTCATTGTTCTTGCCACCTGGGACTATAATAGTCCATCATCAACTCATCAATCTCCCCCATTAGAATGCAAGCCTCCCGAGGGCAGGACCCCAGCCCAGCTCCAGGGGCGGGCAAGCTGAGTGAGCTAAGCGCACAGCCTCTGGAGCCCACACTGTTCAAACCCCAGCTTTGCCACTTGACAGCTGTGGGGTCTCAAGCAAGCTAGTTAACTGCCCTGTGCCTCAGTTTCCTCATCTGGAAAACAGGAATAAAAATCATTCTTATATATTTGGAAGTACATGCAAGAACATATACAGTGGTTTGTATTACTGTGAATGGGAAATGAGTTGATACAAGTAAAGCCCTTAGACCAGCGCCTGGTGTATAGGAACCGTTCGATAAATGAGAACTGTTATTACTGTCCTTTGCAGAGGCCCTGCAGGGCCCACACAGAGAGCCCTGCTCGCCCAGCTCAGATGGACAGATGGCGGGATGAGCCCTTCACCACCGGCCTCCGTCCCTGCCCAGCCCCAGCCTCACCATTTACGCCTCGGAGCAGAACGTCCACGCCATTCTGGTAGTGGCTGAAGGCTGCCTCATACTCCTCACTGACATCACGCTCCAGGGCCAGCCGGATCTGTGTGGCCGCATCCACAAGGTAGTCGCGCTTGGTCATGTCAGATGCCCCTGGAGTGACCCGGTTGCGAATCTGCTCCCGGTACACTAGGGCCTGGGACCGCACTCATGAGCAGGGCTCGGGGTCCAGGCCAGGGCCAGGGGGACACTCACGGGCCACCAGGCTCATGGCTGCCCTGGAGCAGGGACCTGGAATGAGCAGAGGCATTAGGGAGAATCCTGCTGGGAGTAACACCCCATCTGCACCCTGGTTTCCTCCACTGAGTATTGGGAAGACTAATGCTCACGTCCACGGGCTGGAGGGATCAGAGCTAATGTGGGTAATATCCCTCACTGAGCCAGACCTTTCCTAAGTGGTGGTAATAACAGAATAATAACATGCTTTGGGCTCTGGGTTTTTTGTTTTCAATTCAAATTCAGTTCATCAAGTATTTCTTGAGCACTTACTATGTGTTGAGCACTGGAGAGAGCTGAGGATATGCCTGCAAAGGGCCTCTATACACATTAAACATGGAGGTCACACACTCTGAGGCTGAAGCCAGGGCCCGGGGCCCAAAGGCCATTCCTTATACTGTTCCCTCCATCCTGCCTGTTCTCCCCTCCCTGGTCCTCCCATGGGAATCTCAGTTATCCTTCAAGGTTCGGCTCCATGGTACCTCCTCGAACAGAATGGATTGCCCCTGCTTTATTTCATTTCCCTAGGTCCTGAGGTCAGTGTGGCCAGGGAGTGAGGACCCCCAAGAAGCCAGGCAGAGAGCCGGGCACAGGGCTTGGCCTTAAAGTCTGCGGGCAAATGAGATGACTGAGTGGCAGATTCAGTGCCACTCTGGGTGGAGTTAGAGGAATGAGGTCAGAGCCCAAGCAGCCCTAGGGAGGGGATGCCTCTGGCCTCCTGGCTCTGTCTCTGAGAAGGTCAGGAGGCCACGTGGCCTCCAAGGACCGTACAGCAGCTCCTCCCTGAGCAGTGTGCGATACAAGTGGCCAAAGGGATAAGCGCAGTGTCTTCAGGAAAGGAAAGGGCTCAGAGAGAGGCCAGCAGAGCTGCCTTTGCCCCTCACTGCAGCCTCTGCACCTTCGCTCCCTCAGGCCCCACTGGGAAGGAGCAGGGCCCAAATTGCCAACTCCAGGTCATTTCTGCCTCTGTGGAGAGAGGGAGGAGAGAACAGGATGGGGAGTGGGGCGGGGAGGAAAACCCACACTGTGAAGCCACTGGGGAGCTGAACTCTGGCCAGGATGCGGCCAGGAGGTGGAGGGAGGGGGGAAGGGAAGCCGCACCCTCCCCACTCGGCCTAGTCACCAGGGACATGCCGCGCTGAGTCCCGTGCTCAGAGGCACCAAGGCCGACAGGGCGGGCTGCTCTGTGTCAGGGCCCGGTTTCCGGGACCACCCGCCGGGCCGGGTCCCTCCGGGCAGAACCGCATAGCCGCGCCTGGACCCAGAAAGCGTCGCGTCCAACCCGCGAGTCCCCGGTACGCAAGGTGCACCGCCTCTCGGGGGTCTCCGAGGAAGGCGGGCTGGGGGAGTGAGAAGAGGGGGCATCCTCTCCTAGGGGACGGGGATGGAGGAGGAGCCGGGCAAACACCGTACCTGCCCGAGCCAGGAGCTCGGTCCGCGTGGCCAGACCCAGCTCGGCCGCCACTGCCCCTTCGCCCCCGCGGGGGACCTTGCACCGTGGGCGGCTGCTTTCAGCCCTCCGCCCAGGTGCAGGGGTCTGGCCGGATGCAGCTCGGTCATTGGTTGCAGATGAGCTCATCCTCTATCCGTTAGAATAAACCACCAATCAGCGCCCGGCTCGACTTCTGCGGGGCCCTTAAAGCAGAAGCGCCCGCAAAACGGAGCGCTGGGGGAGGGGGGGGAAGGGGGGGGGAAGCGGAGGGGGGCGGGGAAGGGATTGGGGTGGGGGTAAAAACTGCGAAAAGAGGAGGTCCAGAATCTCACAGGGATGCGGAAGGAGTTGCTTCAGAAATCTAGGCCGACTAAAAGCACACATGCAGCTTCCAGGACTTTTCTCATCCATTACTTCATTCATTTATTCAACTATTTAAATATTATGTATTGAGAGACTACTGTGTGGGAGGAGCTAGATGCCAAGATACCGCGACGGAGGGGACAGTCTCTGCTCATGTCTTCATGGGGTTTACAGTCTAGGGAGGGTTACAGGGATTAAAGAATTAAAGAATGCAGTTGATATTTCATTCCAGTTGTGATCAGAGTTGCGAGAGAGAAGCACCACAGGGGCCATGAGGCAGCAAGGGGAGTGACCTAGTCTGGGGGTGAGAAGACTTTCAGGAGGGGGTGATATCTGAACTGGGCACACAGACCTCACCTGCACCCTAATGCTGCCTGGACTCACACTATTCTTCCCTAGTGCACTTGCTCTCTTCTAGATACCTTTTCACTCCATTCCCTTCTAATTCCCAACACCTCCTCCCCCTCACTCAGCCAAAGACCATGCTTCTTCCATCGCTTGAAAATTTAGGAACACAGACTCCTACCCTGCCTACTATCTGCCTTCTGGCCAGGTCTGCACCCACATACTGTCTCCCCATCTCTTTCAACAGATGACCTGTCCGAGCCCCATCAAAGGCCAACCTTCCCCTTGGGATCAATCTTGTCCCGTCACCTCCTCAAGGAACCCCGTCCGGCAATTCTCCCCTTTCTCTCCTACATCATTAATTTTTGGCTCCCACTGCATCGTTCATTCCTGTCTGAAACAAACATCATGCTGATTCTCCCATCTTGAAAACAAAACAAAAAACACTCTTGGCCTCACTTCTCTCCTATCTACCACCCCAGGTTTGCAGCAAAACTCCTCAAAAGAGATGTCTCTCCTGTCTCCAGTTTCTCTTCTCCCACTCATTCTTGAACCCGCTCTGATGAGGTTTTCTTCCCTGACATCCCTCTGAAATAGCTCTTGGTCAACCAGGAGCTCCATGACCTCCTGGGTGCTAAACCCAATGGTCATTTCTCAGTCCTCATCTTACTTGACCTCTTAGGAGCATCTGACCCAGGTGATCACAGCCTTCTGTCCATGCACTTTCTCCCCAGGCTTCCAGGACCCATACTCTCTATTGCCTCCCTCTCACCAGCAGTCCCTTCTCTGTCCCCTGTGATGGCTTCTTCTCTTCCAGATGTTCGAGTGTGCCAGTTTTGGGCATCTTCCTTCTCTCTGTCCTTACTCACTTGATGAGGGATTGCACCTAGTCTCATGATTTTAAGTAGTATTCTTCCATATATTGATGATTCTATATATATATTTACAGATATCTTATATTTTCTGTATCCTTTAGCCCTCACCTCTCTACCAGACTTAAATATTTAATAGTCTAATAAAACACCTCAAATTCAAAGAGTCCAGAACCTTGGAAAAATTATGCTGAATGAAAGAAGTCAGACACAAAAGGCTACATACTGTATGATTCCATCTATATATCATTTCCAAAATAGGCAGATACATAGAGACAGAAAGTAGATGTCTGGGGGGGGAAGGAGAGTGGATAATGGGTATGGGTTCCTTTTGGGGGGGTCAACAAATGTTCTGGAATTAGTGTGATGGTTGCACAACTCATGAATATTCTATGAACCATCGAAGTCACATTTTAAAGAGGTGAATTTTATGATATGTGAATTTTATCTCAATAAAATAATTATCATAATGAAAAAGAAAAAAAAAACCTGAACCCTTGATCCTCCCCCACCTGAAACCTTCTCCACCTAAAGCCTCTTCCACTCTTCCAGCTCCATTAAAGCCATAAAGCCATCCTGGCTTCTCTTATTTTCTCACACTCCACATCTAATCCATTAGAATATCATCATGGTTTTTCCTTCAGAATGTATCCAGAATCTCAGCACTTCTCACCACCTCCACTGCTATGACTCTCGTAGGAGCATCTTCATCTCACACCTGAGTTATCGTAGGCGATTCCTCCTGTCTTCCTGTTTCTACCCTTGCCACCCTAAAGGTGGTTCTCACCACTGCATCAGGGGGATCCTTTCAAAGCTCAGTCAGATTCTGTCCTTCTGTTCAAAAGTCTGCAAGGGCTCCCATCTTAGTCCAAGAAAAACTCAGAGGCCCTGCTATGACCTCTAAGGCCCTCACAGTCACCCTCCTCTACTATTTCTCCAGCTTCATCCCTTGCCAGGCTCACTCACTCAGCTTCAATCCTGGAACTTCCTCACTGCTTCTAGAACCCACAGGGCAATTCCCACCCCAGGGCCTTTGCCTCACTGCTACCCTCTGCCTGGAACAGTCTGCTTTTGGATACCTACCTAGTAAACTCTGCCCCTGCTTTGAGTCGTTGCCCTGATATCATGAGAAACCTACTCTGACTATACCCTCCCAACATCTCCATTTCTCCCTTGCCCTGCTCTGCTTCTTCTCTGTTGTACTCAAGACTATTGGCATGCTATCTAATTTACTTATTTATTTTATACGTTTCTTTTCTTACCTCCCCCCAGTGTAAGATCCACATGGGCAAGACCTTTATCTGCTCTGTATCCCAGATGTATCACAGATGTATCCCAGGTGCCTAGAACAACATCTGGCACATAGCATTGCTCAATCAATATTGGCTGGATGAGTGAATGAGCTCTAAAGAATGAGAATTAACCAGGAAAACTGTTTGAAGAGGACAGCGGAGGAGAATGTTCTGGGTAAAGAAACAGCATATATAAATGCCTTAACAAATTAAGGGAGAAAAATAACATTTACACATCAAACAGATGACATAAAAACAGTTGATAAAATTTAACACTCATTCATGATAAGGAGAAACTCTTTACTTAACAAGTTCTAAACAAACTCGTGCACTTACTTCTAAACTTGATAAAGGGTTATCTACCAGAAACTTAGAGCAAACACCATGTGTAACGGTGGAGCATGAGAAGCATTCCCACGGTCCAGCTGTTCTTCTGGCATATGGAAGGATCACACTTCCCTACCCCTTTGGAAGTTAGGCTTGGCCATGCGACTTGCTTTGAAATGTCAGTGGACCGAACAGCAGTTACTTCAGGGTGGAAGCTTCAAAAGCCAGTACATAATTCCTCCTGCCATAGTGATTGTGGAAGCACACGTCCACATGCTTAGCCTCCATCAGCCTGAGTCTCTGAGAAATAACAATAAGGAACCCCTCCCTGACCCATGACTTGTGTTGAATATGAGGTGTAAATGAGAAATAAATTTTGATTGTGTTGAGCCACTAGATTTTGGGACTGTTTGTTACTGCAGCAAACCTTGACCTATCTTGAATGATACCCCAGTGCAGTCAGAAATGAGCCAAGATCTCTACTCGTCAACAATATACTGGAAGTTACAACTAACACGATAAGAAATTAAAAACAAAGAAGAGAATAAAGACGCAGATGAAGAGAACTGACTTAGGGACACGGGGTGAGGGGGGGAAGGGGAAGCTGGGAGGTAGTGAGAGAGTAGCAATGACATATATACACTACCAAATGTAAAATAGCTAATAGCTAGTGGGAAGCTGCTGCATAGCACAGGGAGATCAGCTTGGTCCTTTGTGACCACCTAGAGGGGTGGGATAGGGAGGGTGGGAGGGAGGGGATATGGGGATATATGTATACATATAGCTGATTAACTTTGTTGTACAGCAGAAACTAACACAACATTGTAAAGCAATTATACTCCAATAAAGATGTAAACAAACAAACAAGCCAAAACAAAAAAAAGAAGAGGTTTAAAGATTGGAAAGGGAGAGACCAAATTGCCATTATTTGTGATAATGTGATTACTCACCTAGAAAACCCAGAGCAACAATTAGTGAGTTAGAACGGTTCAATATTTACAAATCAAGAGAACTTTTCTATATATCAACAATAACAATTTGAAAATGTAATAATAACTTTAAAATCCCATTCATCACAGTAACAAAAACTATGAAATGCTTATGAATAAACTAATCAGAAGTATATAAGACCTTCATGGAGGAAATAATAAAATTGAAAGTCACAAAAAATGGAGAGACGTGCTGTGTTCAATGAGGGAATGACTATCGTCGTAAAGATGTTGATTCTCTCCGAAATAATTTAAAACTTCAATGCAATCTCAATCAAAATACTAAAAACACTCTGTAGTACTTGACGGGATGCTTCTAAAATCCATATGTTTATTCATTCCCTTAACAAAAACTTATGGAGGGCCCACTATGGGCCTAACCCTGTTCTAGATAGTAAGGAGATGGTGGTAAATAAAACAAAACAAAAACGCCTTCCTGGAGCTCTTTTTCTAATGGAGAAAAACAGTAGTAAAGACACAGACATACAGATACATAATATCTCATGACGATTTTACACAGTATATGGAAATGTGCAACAATAGCCCAGCCCCTTGGAAAAAAACAAATGGTGGGGGTTAGGATCTTGCCTTACCAGATCTAAAGAGTTATTATAAAGCTGCAATTTTTAAAAGAGGTGACGTTGGTACACATAAATAGATAAGAATAGACTGGAGTCCAAAAAAAAAAATTCATGTATCTAGGGGATTTGACTTAGGATAAAGAAGGCATTTCGAACCAGTGGGCTAAGGATGAATTCTTCATGAGAGGTGTCGGGACAATTGACTTAAGGAAAAAAAATTGATCTCTTCCTCATACCTTATACAAAATTAAATTCAAGTTTAAAATTCTAAATTAAAAAAAAGAGAACAACCTCAAAATTTTAGAAGAAAGTATCGAAGAATATCAGCACGATCTTCAGGTAGAAATCACCTTTTAAATATTCCTGGTGGGGAGGGATATGGGAATTAGTATATTTGGAGGGTGATTTATCAGAACTATTTAAAATGGAAATACACATAATCTATGACCTATCAATTCCACTTCTAGATATTTAATCTAAAAAAAAAAAAAAACTTGCTAAGATACGTAAGGATATACATGGATATCCACTGCAGCATTGCCTGCAATATTAAAAAATTGGAAAAAATTCCAAATTCAGTATCTTGTGAAATATCAATGTAGAAATGAATTAATAAAATGTGGTATATTCATATATTGAGTTATTATTATTATTCAGCATTTTAAAGGAATGAAACAGAACTAAATCTCTGTGTACGAACATGCAAGATCTGAAAAACATATTGTTGAGTAAAAACAGTCAGTTCCTAAGAGCTACCTGCCATATGATGCCATTTATATTTATATATATTTTTGATTTATGTATTTATTTTTTGTAATTTTTAAAAAAATTTTTGGCTGCGTTGCGTCTTCATTGCTGCACATGGGCTTTCTCTAGTTGCGGCAAGCGGGGGCTACTCTTTGTGGTAGTGCGCGGGCTTCTCATTGCGGTGGCTTCTCTTGTTGCGGAGCATGGGCTGTAGGTGCACAGGCTTCAGTAGCTGTGGCGCACGGGCTCAGTAGTTGTGGCTCACGGGCTCTAGAGCGCAGGCTCGGTAGTTGTGGCGCATGGGCTTAGTTGCTCCGTGGCATGTGGGATCCTCCCGGAACAGGGATTGAACCCATGTCCCCAGCATTGGTGGGCGGGTTCTTAACCACTGCGCCACCAGGAAAGTCCTATATTTTTAATATTTATTTTTTATTTATTTATTTTATTTTTTGGTTACGTGGGGTCTTAGTCGCGGCATGCAGGCTCTTCTTTGTGGCGCACGGGCTTCTCTCTAGTTGTGGCGTGCAGGCTCCAGAGCTTGAGGGCTCTTCGTTGCAGCGTGTGGGCTCCAGAGTGTGTGGGCTCAGTAGCTGTGGCACGCGGGCTTAGTCGCCCCACAGCATGTGGGATCTTAGTTCCCCAACCAGGAATCGAACCTGGGTCCCCTGCATTGGAAGGTGGACTCTTAACCACCAGGGAAGTCCCTATATTTATATTTTTAAACTACACACACACACACAAATACTGTATACGATCTATATATTATAGAGTATTAGGACTCTCCAGAAAAACAGAACCAATAGGTTGGATAAACAGATAGATAGATAGATAGATAGATAGATAGATAGATGATAGGTTGCTTACCGTAAGAAAATGACTCGTGCAATTATGGAGGCTGAGACGTCCCATGAGCTGCTGATCTGATGTCTGCAAGCTGTAGACCTAGAAAAGCCTGGCCTAGCTCCAGTCTGAGTCTGAAGGCCTGAGAACCAGGAACACTGGGCATAAGTCTCCGATCAGCGTCCCAGCTCAGTCAGGCAGAGAGAGTGGATTTTCCCCTCCTTCACTGTTTTGTTCTATTCAGGCCCTCAGTGGATTGAATGACGCTCATCCACATTGGGGAGGGCAATCTGCTTTACTGAATCTACCAATACAAATGCTAATCTCGTCTGGAAACATTCTCACAGACACATCCAGAAATAACGCTTAACCATATATCTGGGCACCCCATGACCCGGTCAAGCTGACACATAAAATTAACTATCACATATAGTGATAGTTAACTTCTACTCAGCACTTATTATGAGCCTGGCACTACCCCAATCACTTAACATGGAACATCTCATATAAATCTTAATCCTACCCTATTAGTTAAGATTATTAATCCATAGTTTACAGATGTTAGAACTGAGGCAGAGAAAGATTAAGTAACTTGCTTAAGGTTACATAGGAAGTAGGAGCAAGCACTGGGACTCAAATCTTAGCAGTTTGGCTCCAGAACCGAACCTCTGAGCCACGATGCTGATCATCTTAAGCTCGTAACAGTGATGTTATCTAGGAAGTGGGGGAAGGCAGGGAGCGAGACTTGGGGGAGGAGCTGGGTAGTGGTCAAATAAAGCTCTGCAATACCTGTAATGTTCTATGTTTTTAAAGGGCAAAGTAAACTCGTATATTATTTGTGATAATAAATTAATTTTTAAAAATTACATATGGGGGCTTCCCTGGTGGCGCAGTGGTTGAGAGTCCGCCTGCCGATGCAGGGGACGCGGGTTCGCGCCCCGGTCCGGGAAGATCCCACATGCCGCGGAGCGGCTGGGCCCGTGAGCCATGGCCGCTGAGCCTGTGCGTCCGGAGCCTGTGCTCCGCAACAGGAGAGGCCACAACAGTGAGAGGCCCACATACCACAAAAAAAAAAAAAAAAAAAAAAATTACATATGAAATATATATATATATATATATATATATATACATGAAAATATATAATTATTTTTCAGCATATAGTGATTAATGCTACAAGGAAGTAGACAGTGCTCCATAGCCTTTAATGGTGGGCTAGACCTAGTCTGATGCGGAGGGATGTTTGGGAAACTTGCCTGAGGAAGTGTCTTTGAGCTGAGTTGTGGATGATGCATGTGTATTAGTCAGCAAGGGTAAGGAGTTGGGCGTGGGAGGGTGGAAAGATTTCCTGGCATAAGAAACTGCATGAGCAAAGGCCCTGAGGGGGGGTACCACAAATTCCCAGAACTAAGAAAAGGTAAGTGTGTTAGGCTTTAGAGAAAGAGGGGACATGGCTTGAGATGAGGTTGGGGAGGTGGACAGGGCTCTGACCTCATGGAGGCCTGTAGGCTGAGGAAAGGACTGGGAGTTTAATTCTCAGAATATTGTGTGCTGTTGGGTAAGATGAAAACTGGACACTCTGATTGGCACCATGGAAATCGCTGGAATCACTTTCGCAGGGCTATGTTATGATAGTGAGTAGAAATGCCAAGAAAGAGACTGAAAATATAGACAAATCTCAAAACACGGGGATCTAAAGCACGAGACTGGGATAGGGAGGCCCCTGGAGGGTGAACGTGCCATTGAAGTCTGGGTTTAATTCTGGCTGCTGTTGTTATTTTTATGATGGGAAAGACTTTTACACACAAAGACATATCCACAAGGACGTTCATCGTAGTATTGTTTATTACAACAACAACAAAGAGAAACTAAATATCCAGCAACAGATCGAGTAATCAAATTACGGGATATCCAAGCGACGCAAAGCAATTCAGTGCTTAAGAAACTATATCATAGAAGAATATCTATCGTGGGGAATGTCTACAACATATGAAGTTTAAGAAGCAAGTTATAACATCATGAATATATTACGATCTCATTTCGGTGTCAGGATGTCTCCTCCACCTCCTCCCTTCTCCCTGTCTTCATGCCTGGTGGTGGGAGGAGGAGGGGGTCATTTGACATAACGCAACATGCCCAAAATTATGCCAAGGGAAGTGATCCACTTTATCAAAAGAGAGGTTTATTTGTCTTGTGGATGCTCCATGTGGGTCCAGGATGGAGCTGGAATGTTGGGGGAGGGCAGAGGGATAAGAAGGAAGGCACTTGTGGTCCCAGCTTAGGCCAAATTTATACCAAAGCTGAAAAAAATGTATTGCTCGTTCTCTGGATTTTGGAGGAATTTGTGATAGGTTATAGGAAATATCTGGGTGGGGGCAGAGTTTTAAAGGAAGATGTGACCGCTCACTATCAGAAACAGGAGTCTTGAGTGTACTGCTTGCTTAAGAGAGCTGTACCTGCAAAGGCATCTCTGAGCAAGGGGGAGAGGTCATCTCATATAGGCTTTGGGGAAGCGTGGAGTTCAGCGATGGGTCAACTTTCAGAGTGTTTAGGAATGGTCGACCTTTGGCTCTAGAAGCACCGTCAATGGAGTGAGGTCGCTGCTGACTGGTTATTCTCAGAAGGGTGGGCTATGACTGCTGGAGCGTGCGGCTCCAGGAGCATGGTTACTGAAATAAGTGGTCATAGAAGAAGCCGGGTAGATAACTGGTGCTAAGAGTTACTTGTTACTATAGCCACATAACAATCCATCTTTTCCTGAGAGGATGGGAAGAGAAGGAAAGAGAAGGGAAGAGATGGCAGGGCAGTCCACACATACATGAAGATGAAGGGTCTCAGTGAAACAGCCCAGGGGGAGTCTTTGTGCTAGAGCTAATCCTGATTGGCCAGGACTGGTTTCTAAAGAAGGATCCCAAAGGCACCCAGAGCTTCCTGGATTGGGACTCACGACTTGGTTGTGAGAGAAGAGTGCTATCCCCTCCTTACCTCCGCGGGTCTGGTGAGAAGTTGTATTTCCAGTGACCTGGGGTGGGGGAGGCATAGCTCCCGGGTGCCCCCCTACCCTCAGGTTCCCCCCTACCCTCAGGTTCCCATTGGGCCCTCCCTCCTGAGTGATGACCTCCATGACCCCAAAGGGCTGGCCCGGGGTCCACGAGCCGATCAGAGCCCGCGAGGCCTCAGCTTCTGCCTCGCTGTGTGGCAGCCGCGGCCAGCTGTCAGCCCCCTGGACCCTCCAGAGACTCTGGGGCTGGAATTCCTCGGGCAGATTTCTCACCCTCTCAGTACTTCCTTCCAACTTGTCTGGCAAATGAAAAGACTTCACAGGCTTCCGAAGAGGACTGTGGCAGGGACAGCTTTGGGAGGGATAAAGAGCTCAAGGAGGGGCGGATATCACCATCATTACAGTCTAAACCTCAGACGCCCGCTGGGGGCGTCAGGCGGTTACATGTCTGTAAACAACCAGGGCTGCCGGCCTGGCTGTGTGAGCACAGAGGCTCCCGTTGCTGAGTGGCTCACACGGTGACTCATGGGGGGCCCGGGCTGACTGCTGGGTGGGGGTGGGGGTGGGGGAGCCGGGGCCTTAGATGGGAGAGAAGAAGGGATAGGCCTAGAGATGGGGGCTGGCGGTGGGGGACTCTCCTCTTCCGAGTCCAGTGAGGATAGGGGCTGATTCTCCAAAGTGCCTCGACGGAAGGTCAGTATGGCCGCAGGGCCCTCTGCCCGTCACCCAGGTAATGCCCTCTCCGTGGGAGGAATGCAGGTGGGAGGGTGCCCAGCCCCGTGGGGAAGCCCTCACCCTCCTCCCCGCCGGACTGTCCTGCCTGGTGGTTGCCATGGTAAAAAGCTACCTCAGGGGCTAGAAACACTATCTTTTTGGCCTGGAGCCCTGTGGCCTGTGAGGTGGGATCCACAGATGGCTAGCAGGGACCAGGCCCTCATCTGCCTGTCACAGCCAGCGTCGGGGTAGGGAGAGCACACTCCAGGCTTCCCTCAGGAAAGGGAAGGGTCGGCCTTCTCTAGGAAAACAGCTGCCGGGCTCCGGTGCTGACAGAGCCGTCTTCCACACCAAGGCTCTGTCCTGTCACCGCCCTGTCTGGAGCCTCGGTTTCCCACCAGTGTGCGCAGAGGGGCCCGTTCTGTGGACCCACCACGCAGATGTCTGGCCTGCCTCTTAGGTTTGGAGCAGACACAGTTCTCCTCCCCTCCTCTCCTCTGCGCTCCATCCTGAGGAGAGATGATGCGGTGAGGGGTAGAGAGCACGGAGTTTGGATCCAGATCTGGATTCAATTCCATTCCTGTCACTTACTGGTCAATTGTGAAATTCTGACTCACTTAACTTCCACGGCTTTGGACGCACCTGGCCCTCAGCTTCTTCACTGGCAAAATGAGGGTATGGAAATGGATTATTTGTAAATTTTCTTTCAGCCTGGAATTCCAAGATCACGTCACCCTCCTGCCTAGAACACTTCCGTGCCTCCCGCTGCTTCGCAAAGTCCTGACTCCCCGAGGATGGCGCCTGGGGCCCAGCCCACCTTCTGGCCTTAACCATCACTCCTCTGCTGCACCTACCTTACGCATCAGTCACACTGAACCACTGGAAAAGCCCTGGCTTTTACCCTGGATTTGGGGGAGGGGGCACCTCTGGGTCTTTGTTAGTGGGTTGCCTCCACCTAGAACACCTTCCCCAGCCATCTCCCTGCACGCAGGCTTGCCTATTCCTCAATGTCACTGACTTTGCAAAGCTGGCCCTGACTTTCTCCATGGGTAAATCAGCTCAGCTCGGATTTCTTTAGTAGCACTCCATCTGCCTTTGCTGAAGCTATGTGGCCTTCTTTCCTTCTGTTGTGATCACCTGTGCGTATCTGATTCCTTTGACGAGTTTTTCTAGGAGCAGGGACAATGTCTTAGCTATCTCTGTGTAATCCTAGCTAATCCAGGTGTTTCACTGGGTTGGGTTTCTGCCTAAGAACATTAGGGCCTTCAGCATTAGGGAAGTGTAGCAACATTCCCCAAACCCTTCCTTCGCTCCCCACGCTGTCTTAAATCAGCAGAAGCTCCAAGCAGAGCACCAAGCTCTTTCTCTAGCTCTGGCCCTGGCATCTTTTATTTCTCTCTCAGAATCGTGCCTTCTCTCTCTTAGTTCTCAGGTAGACAACTTAGTCTTTCCAGCTAAGACCTCTCTCTTTATCCTTATTTCTTCCAGAATGGGATTTTCTTTAGTAAGTGGGGACGCTGGAAAGACTTTCATGTGCTAACATATTTTGCCCCTTCACACATGTATCTGCTACAAAATGCCTGGTCCTAGTAGACTCAAAAAATGTTCATGAATGAATGAATGATCGGAGTAACGAGCCCACATGCATAATTAAGACCAAACTCTACTTCTCTCCATTCCATGTGCTTCTTCCTAGACAAAGCCACCATAATTGGTTGTCTGGATTTGCTATAGCCTTCTAGGTGGTATTTGTACCTCTGGGCTTGTGCCCTTAGAGTCCATCCTCCGCATGGAAGGCAGAGTGATCTTTCAAAAATGTACGTAATGCCACTTCATTCCCCTGCTTGAAACCCTCCAGTGGTTTCCCTCTACATTACAACAAAATTCAAACTCCTTACCCTGCAAAGCCCTTCATGACCTGCCTACCTCTAACATCACATCTCCTGGCCCTTCCTTCCTTACTCATCACGCTCTAGCCACACTGGGATTCCTTCTAGGCCTTTGCATCAGCTGTGTTTTCTGTTCAAAGGGCTCTTGTCCTGTTTTGGAGTGATCTTCACATGACCATAACTTCACCATAAATGTCACCTCCACAGAGAGGCCTTCCGTGACCTCCTGGTCTAGAGAACCTTCCCCAAACACTATCTCATCACCTTTCCTTATTTTCCATTCAGCCCCTATTGCTGCATAGCAAACTGCCCCCAGACACTTTGTTTTTATTACATCTCATAATTCTATGGATTAGGAAATCAAACAGGGGACAGTGGGTACAGCTAATGTCTCTCTTCTCTATGGGGTCTGGGGCTTCAGCTGAGATGACTGTAATGCCTGGGAGCTGGAGCAACTGGAAGCTGGCTGCTACCCCTGCCTACATATCCATACGTATCTAAATTGCTAGCTTGGGCTTCCTTCCAACATGGTGACCTCACAATAGTTGGACTGCTTACATGGCAGCCCAGGGTTCCAAGAGACCAAGGCAGAAGCTGCCAGTGCTCTTTAAAGGACTTGGAACAATTATAAAGTCCCTTCTGCTATACTCTATTGATCAAAGCAGACCCAGGTCAACTCAAAGGAAGGGCCATCTCTAATATGCCAGAACCGTATTCTGGCAATAAGTCATTTTCTCGTTAATTTCTCTGTTTACATGTATAGATTGCTTATTGAGCAAACCGTGGGAGCACAAACAAACCAGTTTCTTTCTCTCCTCATTGCTTGTAGATTAACTATGTTGATCCTCCTTTTCCTGTTTCTTAATAGCATCTTGGGCAGACCTTCTAATGTTCCTGTCACTTTAATTTATTAAAGGTCCAGCCCCATCTAGGCTGGTCCATCCAATTTAAGACTAAGCCCTTTCTCTCCCCTGGGCAGGGCCTGGACTTGGCTCAAGGGAGCGGGGAGAGGCGTAGTCTGCCCCTGTACTCCTCTCTATTTTCCTCGCCAAAGTCCCTTTCTCTTTTTTCACAGGGCCGGGAAGGAGAAATTAGGGGAAAGTTTCTCTTCGCTGTGGCCATTTCTTCTCCAGCTATGAATGTGCCTCGTATGACGGGCGTCTAGATGCCCACTCTCACGTGGGTGCACTGCACTCTACAGGGCTACCCCACGCACTGCTCCCTACTGTGTGCCCTTTCCAGATCTATACCTGACACCTCCACTCAGCTACTGTCCCAACCCTAGGTCCACAGCCTCGAGCCTCTGGGGTTTCCTCATCTGCACATATCCCTCTTGGGAGAACACGGGAAAGGAGGCTCGTGGCCATTCACCTTCCCCTATGTCCCCCTGGAAACTCCCGCTGGAGGTGCTGAGGTGTCCCCTCTCCCCATCCTCTGTTACTCACTATTCAGTTCTCCATTCCTCCAACTCCCAGCCAGCTAGCACATGGGCTAATCTGAATGACAAATCCAGCTCCAGGGAGACGAGAAGGGGCCAGCAACCCAGGTCTCTGGTGACCTCCCCTCCTTCTCTCTCCTTTCCCCCTCCCTGGTCCTCCGCTTATGGAGACTGAGGAAGGGGATGCTGGGTGATGTTTGAGCCTAGCAGGATTACTTCAGCCATCTCTTAATAAATCCTGTAGGCAGATGTGTCCAGCCCCAAATTGCTTCTTCTTTGTTTTAGAGTGTGGGATACTCAAGACCCCTTTTTCCTAAGTTATGGTCCAGTCTCCAATTTGAAAAAGAATAAAGTCCACCCAACATCCTTATTGGACCACGATTATGGTCTGTCTCTCCACTAAATACAAGATCCATGAGAGCAGGTCCTGGGAGTTTTATTTCCCACTGAGTCCTTGGGGCCTAGGACAGTGTCAGGTACACAGGTGGGGCTCCACAAATATATAAAGAGCAAAGGAAAAGGGCCCTCTAGGTCCTAAATGATTTGAAAGGACGGCCAGTGTAGTCAGGTGGACAGTCAGCTCCTTTCCTACTGACTCCTGCTGTGAGGCTCTGGCCCGGATGCAGACTTCTGCTTCTGGCCTCTGGATGCTCCCCTGGTCTCTGTCTAGTTCTCTACAGAGGTGGCTGGTCTGGGTGGGGAGGCAGACCTCCATGTGGGTGACTTGTGAATCTGAGAGCCTTGGAGATGCTGCAAGGGCTGCGGTAGGGTCCCTGGGGCCACATCAGAGCCTAAGGGGGAGGGGTGCTCTTCTCAGTTCTCAGTCTGTCAGAGGCAACGGCTCAGAATGCGTACAGCCCAAGAGTGGAGACGCTGGAGAGAAAGTGCGTTTCTTTTGCAAAGCGTGTCCCCCGGGGCTGGCCCACCCCTACTCTGTGATCACCAGCCAGAAGCACATTCTGACCAGACTGTCCTCCAGGGGGGCCCAGGCCTCGGTGAACAGACCACCAAGGGCCTCAGCAGGGCCTCCCCACTCCACCTACCTCACTGGAGCGTCCGTGGCTTCCTTCCAAAGCCTGGGGCGGGCCCCTGCCCCCGGGCCTTGTGGCTTTGTCTGAGCAGCCTGCAATTAGAGAGAACAGGGAGCTCCCCTTCCCAAAACACAACAGGAAAACAAACACATCTTGTGGGTCAAAGGCAGAAGGGAATCAGAGAGTAAGTGTATGGGATTGAAAAAAGAAAAAACATTTTTTTCTCATTTCATGCCAAGGTGTTCAGGAGGAAGACAGAGGAAGACAGGAGGTCAAAGGAGGAAGAGATCAGGCAGCATCTGCCAATCCCTGCGTTCAGCAGCCAGCGTGGGTTGGAGGTGGTGCAGTTCAGTCCCCCAGGGCCACAGTCTGTGGCACCTGGGAGCCCCCATTCACTCAGGGTCCAGAGGGTCGGGCACTGGGCTGGGTATAGGGTGGCCCTGGCGGGGAGAGGAAGGGGACTGTGCTCTTGAATTTGAGGGTGATCGGGGTGGCTGGGGTCAGGGCCTCCCAAGTTTGGGGCCAAGCCTCCATCCTGGGAACCCCTCATTACGGGAGGAGTGGGCCTCAGGGTCGTGCCTAAAGCACCTGGGAGAAGATGCCCCAGGGAGCTGCAGGAACAGGCTCGAGCTACCCCCGGGGAGCCCTGGAGCCCACGGTCCCTTTTACTTCTGTCCTGCTTCCATGTCCTGCTATTGCACGCTGCTCTGGCCGACACACTCCCCTGGAAAGCTGTTTCCAGACTAAAATACTTTATTCAAGAGAATCTGGCTTGGTGGTCAAACAGCCACGCGGGGGCAGCTCGCTCCATGTCCAGCCTGGGGCCACTCTTTGCCTGTGTCCCTGGGAGGGGCAGGGTGGTGACGCCTTAGCCGTAAAGAACAATGTCCCAGCACAAGCAGTGGCAAGATGTGAGGCCAGACCTAGGGGACAAGGAGTGGCCAAGGCCCCCAGGCAACCACTGTTCTCCACAGCTGAATGTTCTGATCTCCAGGGGTAGAGCTGCTGCCAGGAAGAGGGTGCAGAGCTGCTGCCTGCTCACTCTCCCAGCAGGGCCAGTGGGAGCAGGCTTCTCCACTCCCACCCCGGCCAGGAGCTCCCCCAGCAAGGGCTGCTGGTCCATGCGGAGCCCAAGGCCGGGGGGCAGGCGGTGGGTCTCCAGTCCTTCCCTCTCCAGCCCCCTGGTGACCCCCGGAGCCTCTGGGGCCTGGCCTGCCCCTCACAAAGCCACACGTCTTGCTTCTTCCCAAGCTGAAGCCACATGGGTCTGTCTTCTGTCTTTCTCTCACGTTCTGTTTAAGGCACTGAATTCCTGAGGGTCCTGTCCCTCCCTGCCCCTCCTCTTGGAGGGAGTGAGTCATTCAGCAGGGATACAATTGGCTAATAAATAGAGGGCAGGTGCCAGCAGGGAGGTAACTGAGAGTGGGACGGTAATAAATACACGAGCTGGGTGTGGGGTCTCTCTCCTCCGAGGGGCTGGTTACCTCCGGGGAACAGTATCGCCGCACCTGCCAGAGATCAGACACAGAAAGGGGGTATCAGCCCAGTGTGGAGGGTGGGGTCCCTCCTATGGGAGGGGGGACAAACCCAGAGGGGAAGCTTGGACAGGGAGCATGGGAAGCCTGGATCTCTGCTTGCACGAGGCCAAGAAGCATCTAGGAGCTACCGCTCACCAAGCACGCACCCAGGTGCCCAGCCCCGCGCTAAGCACTCTCTCGTTTACCCTTAAAAATATCCCATGAGTAAGGCACTATCATCCTTTTGCAGATGAGGAAACTGAGGCTCAGAGAGGTTAAGAAACTTGCCCAAGGTCACACAGCTAGTCAGAGACGAAGTCTACTTTGAACGCAATTTGGCTCCATGCACCAATGCCTTTGCTTACTCTGGGACAGCAGTCTTCAAACGAGGATATGGGAACCCCTAGGTGTACGTGAAGGTTTTCCAAGGTGTATGTACTGATGGTTTTAAAGAAATTCGTTTTCAGCCTTCCCATGTACTCTGCCTGAAAACTGTCTGCGTGAGAGGTCCGCTTCCCCCATCTTCTCCACCTGAGGTCTGCTTCCCACCATCTTGTTCCCAGTTGCCCTTCTCCCTTAGGAAGGAAGGAAGCATCTTGTCCATTCTAAATCCTGTTACAGTACTTTTCCCCAAGGTAAGAAGGATTCGAGGGGACACTGAATAAAATAACCATCTGAGACATTGTTGTAGGCGTTGAGAAAGGAAATATGGTGACTGACTGGGTAAGCAAGCATTTTGCAAGTGGGGTGGTTTCCAAGTCTGCTTTCAACAAAATTGAAGAACAGCTTAACCGAATTGTCAGTTAATCTGTCATGAGAAGTAATTTTTGTAGCAGATCACCTTGAGGTTTTTGGCAAACAACTTGGAAGGAGTTCAAGTGATTGAGTGACTTCCAGTCCCATTTACCTGTTTATGTGAACATGGTTTTTCAGTCTTTTCATCTATAAAAAACGATGCACAGGAATGGGATTACTATTGAATCCTGCCTCAGTCTGGCAGGAGGTAACATTCGTTACTGAGTTCATTAACTAATTGAAAAGAAGTAGCTGCATCCATCTCATTGAGGTGCATTCCCAATAAGATGGGTTGTACTTCTGCGTTTAGCATCTAGTAAAATATGATGTATTTGTGCTGTTTTGATCAGTTGCTACTGATAATAATTATTGTGATAATTCATTCCAAGAGAAAATTGAATTTCGAGTTTTCTGCTCACAGAAAATTTAAAATAATTCAAACCATTGTTGTGGCAGATAAATATGACAAGGTGATAAATAAAAGACATTTGAATATTAAAAAAAATACTACATTAGGCTGAAATTCTGTGGGGAAAGTAAAGTGGAAGGACAAGTTCAAGGAAAAAAGAAGCAATGGAAATATTCAACTATCAAAGGAGAGCGTTCATGTATTTTTTTTGTTGCTGTTGTTCAGTTTTTTTAAGAGTGGATGATGGTATTAAATTAGGATGGCTTATTCCACAGGATACATTTGGAGAGTGATATAATGGCTTTATATTAAAATATTAATATTCATGATCGGCCAGAAGTTACATCCTTTGCAACTATTTACAATTTTGATGAAAAAGTTCAATGTCAACTTAAAAGTGAACAAGGGAGCACGTGAGTTTTTGAATTTCTTTCAAGAGATTCCCGAATGAAACGTTTGAAGACTGCTGCCCTAGCAGATAGAGGACAGGCCGCTTTCCATCTGGGGCTGCCCAGCTGGGGAGCCCCGCACTGACTACACTGCCAGCTCCTCCCCCAGTCGCTGCTTGGGCCCAGGGGAGAAATTAGTGCCATGTGCCTGCAGAGGACCCACCCAGAATCCTCCCCAGCATCCCTATCTTCACAGAGTGGGGTGGAGGTCTCCGCTCGTGCAGGGTTGGGCTCATGGGGTAGGACTTGGCCAGCCCCAGTCCCATGGCATGAAATGATTTCCTGAGTCCTGTTGGTGGAAGGAGACAGGCCCTGAAGGAGAACCGTGGTGTGACTGAGTTACTGTGCATGATGAAATCCTTTATTTTTACTCTTTACTCTCACAGATTTGGGTTTTCCCTTCTCTAATCCTGCTCTCCCAACACTCAGGCTTGGACTCCAGCCTAGTCCTCCGGATGTGAAGCCAAATGGGCAGGTAACATGGAGAGGGAAAGGGAAGCGAGTGGACCCCAAGGCTCCCTGGGAGGGTGGAAGAAATATTGGTCTGGGAGCCGGTGAGGGGCTACACCTTCCCCAGGGCCACCAGGAGGTAGCCCTGGCTGAGTGTTTGGACGTTTTAGCACTAGAATGTAAGCCCTGTAAGAGCAGGAAGCTTGTTGGTTTGCCCACTGACATACCTGGCACACAGTAAGTGCTTAGTAAACGTAGACCGACTGAATGCTTGGTGGACCCCCTGACCCCTCATTCTACACACAGAGAAAAACTTGGCTCAGAGAGGTGACGTGACCTGCTCAAGGCCACACAGAAACTTAGAGCTAAGCCAGGACAAGAAGCAAGGCTTCCTGGTTCCTGTCCTGGTTCACCTGAGGCTTCCTAGGCCCTAGAATCTCTAGGTTGTGGCCCCCGACCACTGGCTTTGTCCCTCCCCGACCACTGACCCTGCTGGCAGGGTTGGGCTCCCCTCTGGCCCAGCCTCCTTGCCATCCCTGGGCCCCCCGCGCACTCACAGGTGGCAGTCTGTGTGTCTCTGCTTCTCTCTCTTCCTCTTCCCCCTGCCCTTGGGTCTCCTCCTGTAATAAGCCAAAAGCGTCAGGACAGAGTGGCTGGGGACCCCCATGCTAGGACAGGGGCTGGCAGGCCTGAGAACAGCCCGGTGCCCCAGCCAGGCTGCTTACCTTTCTGGCTTCATCTTCTCCCGCAGAGGCCTGGGAAAACAGAGAGGAGCAGGGGAGAATCAGGAAAGCAGTAAGCGGGGGCTCCCTGCCCCGCTAAGCCCCCTCGGACATCACCGGCGCTGGTCCTGTAGTTGGCACTGAAGCCACTAGGGGGTAGCATGGAGCTAGTTAGGGAGAGATGCCCAGAGGCCTTGGGGCTTCCGCTCCCACTCTAGCCTCTGGTGACCCCACCAAGAGAGGTGTGAATGCCCTCTTGGGGGTCCTCTCCACACCCTCTGCTCTCCTCTGCCTCTTGGCATCAAATCTGGGGAATGAGTCTGCTCTCTGCTGCCTTTCTCTGTTCACTTCCTTCCCTCGCATCTGCCCTTCCTTCCTGGGTGCCCTCTGGGAGTTTCCTCGCTGACAGTGAATGAGGCGCAAGGCCACCTGTCAGGTGGACATCGCGCCACCCCCCACCCTGAGGATGTGTGACGGTGCAGGCAACATCAGGGGGCCAGGGTGAAGGGTGGGATGAGGGGAGCTGATTGAACGCCCCACAGTCACCAGGCTTGTCCTGGCTCTGCCTCCGGGCGCTGTGGCTGTTGACCCAGAAGAGAGAAGAAAGGTGGCCCTGTTGCCCAGCCCTCTGGAAGGGGACAGGGCCTCAGTCTCCCCTGGGAGCCAGAGTGGGGGCATGGGGCAGCGCAGCGACAGCAAGCTTTGAGGTCAGGGAAGACTCCCTAGGCTGGCCATCTCCCTTGGGAGCCAGGGCAGGGTACCAGCGCCTCCTGGGACTGCCTGGTCGTGTCTCTGCCATCTGGGACCAGTCAGAGACACTCTTGGACCCTCAGTCTTCTCATCTGTCTGCCCCAACAGAGAGGCTGTGAGGGCAAAGGTGATGTGGAAGGTGAAAGGTCACTGTCAAGCACTGTGCCCGGGAGGGTTTGTTACTGAACTGTTGTTACATGGCCAAGCCCTGGCAAGGGGGGACAGGAGGAAACAGATTGGGGCAGGGCCTCTAACAGTGGTACAGATCCAAAAGGGGTGGCCAGAGCCCAGGACAGTAGGCAGGACCAAGCCCAGGGCAGTACCGGGGCTCCTGGAGAGTGTGGTAACGGCCACGAGAGGTAGCAAGAAAAAGGGCAAGCTTAGGGGTTAGACAGGCTGGGGTCCACTCACTAGCTGTGGCAAATCATGTAACCATAGCAAGCCTCAGTTTCTTCATCCGTAAAATGGGACGACAATGGTACCTATCTCCTAGGGTTGTTAGGCGAGCTGGGACTTGGTCTCTCTTGCTCACCACTGTATCCCAAGGAGCTGGGACAGTGCCTAGCATACAGTCGGTGCTCAATGGATGTTTATTGAATAAATGAGAAAACACAGTCAGGTGCCTAATGCGTGGCGAGGCACAGAGGAGATGCACCATAAATGGTGGTCCTCCCCCTCCTCCTGCCCCAGGATAGGGCTCAGGACCTCTTGTCTGGTGTCTCCATCCATGGCCCAGGGGTACCAGGAGAGCACCTGAGCCCATTTCTCTCTTCCCTGTGCCTGGTTGGCAGTGCCAGGCCTGCTGCTCCTGGTAACTAATGCTCAGAGTACCCTGGGCACCAGCAGCAAGATGTGCTGGTGACAGGCTCTCCCGGGTGGGGGAGCGACTTTAAAGAAAGCTCCTTCCCTCTGCCCCTTCCCTCCCACCAGGGCTTGTCCGTCTCTGCGCGCCTCAGCCAGTTGACCCCTCCCGTGGGCACCAGCCTGGCCTAGAACTAAGTCCAGTCACTTCTTCCAGGGCCGTGGCAGCTGCCTCCCAGCTTGAGGAGGGAGATGGCATGCCCTGAGCCTGGCAAGTTTGGGAGGGACCCTGGCTCCCTCCATCCCTGTGGTTTCTCAGCAGCTGTGGTCCAGCTGCTGGGGCCAGCTCCCTGGGCAAAACCGGCTGATGGGGAGACACAAGCAGCTGCCACTGGTCGCCGATTTCCCTGGTCTCCCTCAACTAGGAAGCAGGGACGGGCAGCCCCTGGCTGAAGCTGCCAGGCTCGTGGGGGCTGTCCCTGCCACACCCGAGGACCCACCTGCACTCGCAGCGCACATGCTGAGAGAACGTCAGCTCCACGTAGGAGGGCCGGTCCCCAGAGCGGATCTTCAGGAGCTGAGGGGAGAGGAAGGTTGGGTGACTGGATTGGGGGCGGCCTGGGGTTTCCAATACTCCCTCCAGCCTCCCCTTGCATGAGGACCAGGCTCCCTATTTCCCACCAGCCTTTGGACTACACACCCTCATTTCGCTTTGAGTGTGGGGCAAATAGCCCTCCCGCCTGCATGTGGAGCTGAGGGAGGCCCCTGTCCCTCCCGTCCCAGGGCCACCAGCATAGCAATAGTGTAGGAAGGGGGTCCCTGCTCTGGAGGCAGCGAGACCTATGTTCAAAGCTTGGCTCTTCCACCTACTGAGCAAGTGAAATAACATCTCTGAACCTCAGGTTCCTCATCTGTGAAATGGGAATATCACTTAGCTCCAAGGATCGAATGTTGAGGTAACATTTCTGAAGCACCTAGCATAGCGCTTGGCATTATTCAACTAGTGCTCAAAAAACCACTGTAGGTGTGAGTGTGTAAGAAAGCTCAGGGCGTGAAATGCCAAATGTCCCTGGTATAAACAGGGACATCTTGAATCCGAACAGATTTCTTTTCCAACCTCAACCAGATATCCTAGGTCCTGGGGCAGGGCTAAGCCAGAGGCTGAGAAAGCTGGTAAGGGAGGAGGTGAGGGGGCTCAAAGCTGGGGCAGGGGTTCAGGAAGGAGGGGCACTGTGGTAAGAGGATAGGCCTGGGCGTAAGTCCCAGTCCTGTGACCCTGGCCTGCCCTCCTTCCCTCCCGGGCCCCCTCGGGGGCAGGTTCTGTGGCCCTCTGAGCAGCATGTGGACAGAGGGGCAGGCCCGGACACGAGGAGGAGAGCCCGCTTACCTGCATGGTGACATTGACCGTCTCCACTGGAACACAGTGCAGGTTCTCATCGCCACAGCAGCCCGTGCAGCGCAGCAGGGAGACGCAGGACGGGCTGAACATGTGCTCAACCTCGCCGGGGTACTCAGACACGATGTCCACCAGCCTCTCCAGGGCCCGGCAGTAGCTACGGCCCCACACTTCCTGGAAGGGCACCACTGCGAGGAGGCACAGACAGCTGCGTCAGGCCAGGAGGGGCCTGCTCCTTGAAGCCTAGGCCCTGCGGGTCCTCCCAGATTCAGCCCACACCCCCTCCTCCAGGAAGCCCCCTGCCTATGTGAGCTCCCCCGGCTCTGAACTCCTGATGTGATCCCTCTGGGATGACAGCTGGACCTCCAACCCGTCTGCCGGATGGAAATCCCAGTGGAACGGAATTTCTCAGTGTCTTGAGCTCTCAGCTCTATTCTCAAGTCAGGGGCCGCATCTGCCTCGGTGCCTTGAAGCTTCGAGGAGCGTGCTCTGGCAGCTCCCCAGGCCCTCTGGATCTTTCTTAGCCCTGACCTGGTGCTTCCTCAGTCTTGGGGAATTGGCAGAAAACAGTCAGTTCTGCAAGACTGGCTTGCAGAGTCCCACAGGGAGGGTTAGCCTTCCCCTTAGTCCTTGTTTCCTCCCCACACTGGGCCAGCTCCTCTGCCTGGTGGCCAAGACTGCAGTCAGCAACATGCCCCATTCCCGTGCTCCATTTCGGTCAGGCCACCCTCGTGAGAGCTCGGGGCCACATCATCCTAATTCCCACTTGAGGTCCATGCTCCTTGCCCCCTTCTCGTTTCTAACCAAATAAAGCCCACTTCCCACTTCCCCAGGCCCGCCTCCCTTCCTCCTCTCCGAAGCCTTCTCCTACTTGTCCAGCGTGAACAGATGTTCCTTTTTTGAGCATAACTCAGCCCCAAGGGCTTGCCTTATCTCCGTCACTGGTGGCTCTTATCTTTTTTACAAGCAAGTTGAGGCTCCTTGAAGACACGGACCCAAGCACCCAGTAAACACAGGCTAAGTAATTACTGATTGATTAGATGAGAATTCACTGAAGGTTATCAGGGACATCCCTGACCCCCACGATGTCCTGGTGGTCTTGACCAGGAACTTCTGCGGGCTGATCTGGAGTCTCTCAAAAGACGTTGCTCCTTCAGGGGAGGGCCTGGGGCCTGGTCCCAAACAGAGGCTCACAGGAAGTGAGTAGCCAGAGCCAGGAGACCTGGCTTCTAGTCCTGGCCCTACACTGGCTGTGTGACCTTGGGGCAGTCACTTCACCTTTCTGGGTATATCAGTTTCCTCAGCTGAGGAAAAAGAAGAAGGTTGGGAATAGATGGTTGCTAAGGGCTCTCCCAGATCTGACAGGCAGTCTGTGATTCTGTGCACACAACCCAGCCCAGCTGTGAGACCGTGAGCAGAGACACATCTCCAGTCCTGGGTCATCCTGCTCTGTACCTGGTGGTCATCCTCAGCTGGTGGGGGAGGACAGGGAAGCTGGGCCACCTGGGGACGCTGCAGCCTCTGCCCTAGGGCAATGGCCTCTCCTAGCAGCCCCTCACTACCTTCCATGTCCCTTCCTAGGAGGCAGAAGGGGCTGAAGTCCATTCTACTGAGCCTACGAGGACGTGAGTCTCAGGGTAATCTCAGAGGAAAAATAAACTTCAGCCCTAGCAGAGGCCCTCGGGAAAGGCTGCAAGCCGGTGGAAAATACCCAAGAGGCAGTGTGTCCACGTGGAGCTGGCTGAAGCGGCCACAGAGCAATAAACTGTGCTTATCTGAGCGTCTGCTGCTCCATTCTGCCCTGTCTGCTTAGGGGGCACTAGGGCTGGGCCCAGGGATGGGAGGGAGACCAGAGACCTCCCTGATCCTGCCTCTCCAGGCCACTGGGTCACTCTCCCTGGA
This sequence comes from Grampus griseus, assembly GCF_964374135.1. Taxonomy (NCBI): domain Eukaryota; kingdom Metazoa; phylum Chordata; class Mammalia; order Artiodactyla; family Delphinidae; genus Grampus; species Grampus griseus. The sequence continues at coordinate 27,669,620 of NC_139018.1, read as the reverse complement.
CCCAAGTGGGAAACAAGGCCCTCTCCTCCAGGTCGTTCCAAAGCCCCAGGGAAGCCAGCCTTTGCAGGGAGAGGTCAGAGGAGCACCTCCCTATTGTAACTCTATGAGTGCGTGTTTAGTCTAAAACCTTCATAAGCACTACACAACTCTGAACATTTAATCTCTGCCTCGGAAAACATAAATAACAGCAGAGGGATAGCCAGCTGCCAAAGTGCCACAGAAGGTTCAGGGTCCTGCCCCGGGACCAGCCATCAGGGAGGGGGAGAGCAGCAGAGAAGGGGCACCCCGTCCCCCTACCATCCTGCAAGCAAACTCCACCCAGCTGGGCCATGGGGCCACCGCCAGGTTAAGCAGAGCCGCAGGGCCTAGGAGGCAGAAGGGATTTCCTTTCCCCTCATCCACCATGCAGACTGCGGCAACAGGACCCAGGCTCCGGGGCCCTGAAGCCCACCGCTTTCTGGGCCTCATGGCCGGATGGTGTTGGGAGAGGGCTGAGAAGGAGGTGGGCTGGGCCTGGTTTACCTGGCAGACACCAGGAAAGGGGGCAGCTCATTCCTGGGGCTGCTGTCTGGGTGTGTGGGAGAAACAGAGGGGGCTGGGCGAGGGGCTGGCTGAGGGAGTGCTGTGACTGCTCCCAGCTGTGGGCTGAGCCCCTCGGCAAAGAGCTCTGCTCAGCTGCTCCTGAGGGCAGCCCCAGACCTGCTCAGAGGCCGGGGTGCGGGGAGAGGAACAGGAGGCTGTGGCCGAGGCAGGCGCCTGGCTGCTCCCGGGGCCAAAAAGTGGGCTCTCGGCTCTCTTGCCAGCCCCTGGGTGAGCCTCCCGTCTGGCTCCAGCTGCCTACCACCCAGGACAGAGGAGACCCCAGATGGGAAGTGTTTCATCCTGAGAGCAAGCTCCTGGGGGGGGGGCACTGGGAGGGTGGGGGGACCGGGCTGGGCAGAGCCACTGGCCACCAGCCCGAGCCCAGCAGGTATCCTCTTGGTGGTCACCGGTGGGGCACACACCCAGCCTGCGGCAGGGGACACCCTGCTCAATGCCTGCTCAGCTGTGAGCCGTGGGGAGGCTCGGTGCCACGCGCTCCAGCTCTGTCACATGCACTGAAGAGTGTCCAAGGCTTTAGGTGACCCCAAGGGCCTCTGTGAGCCTCAGAGCCTTCATCTATAAAACGTGGAGAATACGAGTGCCTTCCTAGTTCACAGCTTGTGGCACAGAGTTATAGTAAATGCCTGATAATATTACCATGAGTAGTAATAGTAAAAAATCAACGTCTGCGGCTGCAAAGCACAGACCATTCTGTCTCTTGTCTGGTGTTAGGAGGGGATGGCATTTTCAGGATTTTGATAACTGGGGTCCAGAGCTCTTTCCCTGGTCATGATACAGGCTCCCTAATTGATCAGGATGACAGGTGAGCTGTCCTAATGGATCGACACTTCCCGGGTCCCTCCTCACTCGGGTCCCTGGGAGAAATATACTCCTGTGTCTCCTCCATGGAGTCAGAGAATCCTACAATCTGAGAAAAAGAACCTTAGATATCATGTAGTTTAATGCTCCCATTTTATAGATGATGAAACTGAGGCTCAGACTTCCTTGATAGCTGTTATCTGAAATATACTAAAAGCATCAAAAAGGCCATGGGGTGGAGGTAGGTGATGGGTCTCTCTCCAAATCCCAGAGAGCATAATATTGTGCCAATCCCAGAGGGCAAGCAGGGGGAGGGAGAGGATATCAATGAAATCAACGTCTGCTACCACCCCCACCTTCTCAGTGCCCAAGGGGCCTGGGACTCAGCCGTCAGAGCATGGTCAGGCCCAGGAGAGGCTGGCTACAGGCAGTAGAGGGAGGGTGTTCCCAGCTCACAGAGGTCACCACGCGTGTGCATGTGCATGTCCTTACATGCTCCCTTTCTTCCGTGGAAAGTGGTGTGTGGCCTGGCTGCACGTCTTGGAGAGGCAGGGAGGGAGGGGCAAGGCAGGGGGCCTGGCATGGGCCTCCTGCCTTCTGCACGTATGTCTCTTTGGCAAATTGTCTCACCCTTTGAAGATTCCCTCTTGATACAACCCTGGGTGGGGAGTGCCGGGGCCAGGGAAGGCACAACTCATTCTTTCTGTTTGTAATCAATGGAAAGGCCTCATCAGGTCCCTGAAGCTCCTCCAGGGCTGGCTACTGGGAAGGTCCTCTTGCCTCTCCCTGGTCCTCTTGACTGCTGGACCACTGCATCCAGCTCACAGACCCCCAGCCTGGCCCTTGGCACTCATTGCCTGCACTGCCCTCCAAGACCCCATCTGCCCCCCTTACATCATGCTGGGAAGGGGCTCTGATGAACCCCAACCTGACGAATCCTGGGTAAACGGGCCCCAGCCCTGCTCTCTGTGCGCCGGGTGACCCTGGCCCAGGAAGACACCTCTCTAGGCCTCTGGGTCACAATGGGGGGATCTCTCAGGCCCTGCCAACTCTGTCGGCCAGGGCGTCAGCCAGTTTGCAGACTCTCCCCAGCTCAGTATCAGCCTGCACCCACCCTTCCCAACCCTTCCCATCCTCTGCAGAGGCCCAGGAGGTGAGGACTTGGCGAGCTGTGCACCAGCCCCTCCAGCCCCGCCCCCGCCCCCTGGGCCCAGGCAGCTTACCTTCCACCTCTGATGAGCCGTTCGCAGCAGACAAGGCCCACTGCTGTGGACAGAAAGGTGCAGAGATGAGGGGGACCACCTTGGGCCTCTGCGCTCTGGGGCCCAGTGTGTCGGTAAGATCATAGAGGCCCCTCTGACTCTGAGCTCCTTCCCACCCGCTGCACACACTCTGCCCTGTCTCACGGCTGGCTCCTTCCAGGTTCAACGAGAAAAACTCAAGGGACCCTGGGTGGGTCCCGTGGATCCCACCCCGTCTCTGGCCTCAGTTTCCTCATTTAGAAAGGGTGGGAGGCTGGAAGCTTTTGGAGACCCTTTGCCTGCTCTGTCCCAAAGATCTGGCGATCCTTTGGGGTCTCCCTTCTACCCAGCCCCCAGGCAGCCCTGCTGGGCCCTGTGCAGCTCGCCTTGGCTGGGTGCCAGAGCCCAGGGGGAGGCGATCAGCTGGTGAGAGCCGAGGCGCTGGAGCGGGTGGCGCCAGGAGCCGGTGCTGCCGGTAAAGTGACACCTCTGACCAGCCCTGCAGCAGGCAAGCGGGCGGCGGGTGGTGGGTGGTATGGCCCTTCCGCCCTGTGGAACTGCCCAGCCCACCCACTTCTGGGCTGGGGCTCGGGACTCCCAGGGCAGTGGGACAGCGCAGTGGGAAGGGAGCTCATTGGCTTTGTCAGGATTTCGCTGCCCAAGCTGGCTCACAGCCAGACAAACCCAGCTCCTGGGAAAAGGGCCCTGCTCACTTCCCCAGGCCCTGCACTCAGGACCTCCAGCTGCCCATCCGGGAGAGAGGGCACAGCAGTGGGACCCTTGTCTTGCCCCCAGCCCACCCAGGAGCCCTGGGCTCAGCCTGGAGCCTTGGTGGGGGCAGGGCCCAGCCTCCCCACCAGTAGTCTTTTCAGCCGGCTTTCCCTCCACCAGACCAGGTCAGAGGTCCTGGGGGCGCCTGCCTGGTCACAGGGCCTCGACCCTGACCACAAGGCCAGGGACCCGCCTGGGATTAGTGGAGAGATGCTTTTAGCAAAGCCACCAGGGCTCCAGGGGCCAGACAGGAAACCTCCCTCCCTTCCCTGTGGCTTCCCTGCCCCCGCCAAGACAGACCCCGGAGCTGAGGTCTGGGACAGCCCAGCCTGCGGACTCCTCCCAGACGACGTGGTCCAGCCTGGCTCGTGGGAAGTGTGTGGACATCCTTGGAGGTGCTGCTCCCGGGAGTGGGTCTGTGAGTTCAGAGCCCCCTGTTCCCAGTGCTGGGGGTGGGAAGATTAGGGAAGCCAGGCTGGGGCGTGGGGGTCTTACCTGGGGGGGCACAGCAGGCAGGGCCAGCCCAGCCAGGAGCTGCAGGAAGCAAGTGAACAGCCTCATGGCAGGCATCTTCTCAGACGTACCAAGCCAGGGGGCTCCAAGGGAAAACCACCATGCTCGTACCCCGGGGGAGCCCCTGGCACAGGAGGACAGGAGCTGAATGGGGGGCTGGGTGCCCCCCCTCACTGCTGCCCCGAGGTCCCTGTCGGTGGCCCGAGCATCCTCTAGAAGCCCTGGGGATTCTGGAGCCCGCAGGTAAGGCTGCGGCTGGGGCACCTGGTGCGGAGGGCCCGGCAGGGCCGGTCGGTGTGGGGCAGGCGGGTCCCTGAGGAGGGTCCGTCGGGCGCCCGGCGCGACCCCAGGTCCTCTCGTGGCTGGCGAGTGAAGATGCAGCTTCTTCCTCAGACAGCAGCTCCCTTCTGGGACTGAAGCTTGTCGGCCGCTGGGTTTCAGGGCCCGCGAGTGGGGGCGGGGCTGCAGGCCCGCCCCGCCCACCGCCGACGAGGCTCCAGACCCGAGTCCTAGGGAGCGGCCGGGCGCCGAGCGGGGCCAGAGGCCGGGCGGGCGGCGCGGACCTGAGCGAGCTCGGGCGGCAGTGCGTGGAAGGGGCCCTCCAGACGCGGGCTTCACCGCCCGGCGGAGCCCAGCCCGCAGCTTCTCCCGGGACGCTCGGAGCCTGCTGCCCGGGGCGCCGGCTGAGCCAGGCAGCGCCCAGTGCTGGCCCAGGAGAGGGGCCCCCAGCTTGGCTCCGGCTCTTCCAGGCCGGCCACCTTGGGCGGGGGCAGCAAGGTGTGGAGCCCAACGCCTGCGAACAAGGCTCCTGACATTAGGCCTCTGCAGAGATGCAGCTCCAGACCCCCAGGAAGGCAGTGATTTGCTCTGGTACGTCACAGTGCCACCTTATGCCATCCCCATAATCCTCAAGGGTGAAAGAATTATCAACCCTATGCTATAGATGAAGAAACTGAGGTTCCAAGAGTGCCCCTCCCTGTATACGTTGTACATACATATGTACTCCTGAAAAGTGTGTGTGTGTGTGCGTGTGTGTTTAACATACAGAGACAAAACCCATGCCATGTGGCTGTCTCTTCAGCCCATGCACCATCCTCCTGGCCAGGCACTCAGACGGCAGGCACCTGGCGGGGGCTTCAGCACTATTTCCTCTTGTGGCAAGCAGTTTTCCGGGCCCTGCCTGCAAGCCGGCCACATGTGGCTTGGAGAGTGGCCTACTAGTGCAGCATTTCCTCCTGGTCCCGGGAGGAGGAGGAAGTGCTCCGACATGGCAGGGGTCTGCCGGAAGGGGTCTGTGTGTGCGTGTCTCTGTGCCTGTGTGTGGGCATTTGCGTGCAGTTGTGAAGATCCACGTGTGCTATCAGTCTCTGTGTGGTCTGAGTGTCTGTGTGCATCTGCTGTATGTGCAAATGTCGCTTTGTGGGCGTCTGGTCTCTTGGTATCTCTGTATGCCTGTGTGATTGCGTGTGTGTGTGTGTGTGTGTGTGTGATGGATGTGCCTGATTTTTCTTCTGTGTTTGGAAGTGTGTCTAATGTGCATTCAGTGGGATTGTGAACTTGTATGCCTGCCTGTGTCTTTGTGTGTGTGTCTTCGTGGGTGAGTATCCGGGCCAGCTTCTGTGTGTGACTGTGCATCTCTGTGTTATTTGTGTATGCCTCCCACGGTCCTCGAGTGTTCATCACCACCACCACCCTCCGCGCACACTTCCTGGCTATGAGAACCTGGCAGGATTTGGGGTCATGGGTTGGCCTGGGCCTGGGGCTGGTGGGCGGCTGGGAGAGAGGAGGGAGGCCTGAGAGGTGGCCCCTACATCTCACGTTCCAGCCAGGAAAAGAGAGGCCAGGGCAGCCCCAGCTCTCACCCCAGTGACCTCTGCGTCCGTTGCCTGCCCGCCCACCCACGCGGGGCTGCCGGAGATGCTGCCTCCTGCCTGGCCGGCCCCAAACCCGGAGGTCCAGGAGCCAGGGGCCAGTCACCAGCCAGCTAAGGGGGGGCAAAGAACTTTCTGACAAGCTCCAACATGCTAAGGCTCATGGAGCAGACAGATTCCTTCCTGGGCCCAGGGTCTTGGTGGAGGATGTCTGGGCATCACTGGGGTGAGTAGATGTGTGTTTGTGCATATCTGGATCATATATGCTTGCTCATGATATCTGTGTATACATATGCATGTTTTGGATTTGTGAATGTGGACATGGGTGTGTTTTGTGTATGAGTGTGTGTGTTGAAGTATCTGTTTTGTATATGCTTGTCTATAACTGAGTGTTTTGAGCACTTATGCATTGGGCACCTTTGCCTATAACTGTGTATGTATAAGGGTGCATAGATTGTACGTGTTGTGTGTGTTTGTTTTCATTTATCCGTCCTTTCATGCAACATGTATTGCTTCAGCCCTACTATGTTCTAGGCACTGGGCATGTGGTGTGGTGGTTCCCTTGAAGTTTACGTTCACAGCCAGGGCCAAGGAGGGGGGTGGTGGGTAGGTACAGATGGGTGGGAATGCTGCAGCTCCCTTTCTACTCTCTGGAATAAGCTTGATGCCTGGGCAGTGTCTGCGATTCCTACAAGTGCACCTCAGTCTTTTTGTCACTAAACTGGAGACCATATCCTTCTAAACTTGGCTTCTTGGGTTGTGAGATGAATTAGCTAGGGTAGGCTAGGGGAAACCAATTAGACTTTCAGAATATCCATGAGTCAGATAGAGGTTTACTGTTACTCACATCCAGTCCAGGGCAGGTGTGCTGAGGCTCTGCTGTCCTGGATTGTGACTCCAGTCCTTACCAGCTGTATAACTTCAAGTAACTTCCTTTACTTCTCAGAGCCCAGACTTCCTCCATCTAAAGTGGGAATAATAACAGTGCTTACCTCATAGGTGAGGACTGCTAAAGCACCTGGGGTACAGGAAATGGTAGCTGTTAGGCATGATTTCTAATTCAACTTTTGATTCTTATTAGAGATATAAAGACACTGCAGGGCTTCCCTGGTGGCGCAGCAGTTGAGAGTCCGCCTGCCAATGCAGGGGACACGGGTTCGTGCCCCGGTCCGGGAAGATCCCACATGCCGCGGAGCAGCTGGGCCCGTGAGCCATGGCCGCTGAGCCTGCGCGTCCGGAGCCTGTGCTCCGCGACGGGAGAGGCCACAACAGTGAGAGGCCCGCGTACCGCAAAAAAAAAAAAAAAAAAAGACACTGCAGAGTAGGGTCCTCACCATCTTGGACATGAGACAGAAAAAGAAGAATCTTATGCTTCTGCCAAATGCAGAGGAGAAAAAGGATGCAGGGATTTGCGTGCGCGTGGATGTGCATGTGTGCATGCATGTACATGCGTGCACACACACAGACACGCACACGCAACTTCTCACCATCACCATCCAGGCAATCAGTCCCCAGCTGTCCCTGACACCTTCTGAGTAGATCCAGGTGCTGAGCACTGGTAGCATCAGCGTTCACAACTCAACATTTAGCTGTAGGATGGTGATCATTTGTTGTTGTTTCAGGGAGAGAACAAGTATTTTTTGAGCACTTATTATGTGTCAAGCAGTGTGCCTGGCACTTTTAGCACTTCGACTCATTGAATTCTCATAACAACCCTATGAGGTAGGTTTTAAATATTCCCATTTTGAAGATGGGAAAATGGAGGTGCAGGGAGTTTAAGTAATTGGGCCATAGACCTTTAGCTACCAGGGAAGGAACAGAGATGGGGATCAAGCTTAGGTCTTTCTCCAGCGCTCTTTCCAGTGAGCACAAGCTCTCTCTGCAAGCAGGTAGCAAATACCTTGAAGGCAGAGCTGGTGTCCCAAAGCTTTTCTCGATCTTCCCTTTGCTGGAGCAGAGTGGTTGCTTGACAAGCTCTGAAGGTTGGTGTGTGGGAGACAGACACTGTCATCCCGGGCCTGGAATTGACCCTGTCACAGGTAAATACAGGTAAACACAAGGGTCTAGGCCGTAGAAACACTGATTGGACCATGACAGTAGTCACCCTGAGCAGCCATGGGTTCTAGTCCTGCATGCTGGGCTGCCTTCCGGGGCTGCCCTAAAACACAGGGCTTCCCACACCTTGCATTAGTCATGGTCTTAGCCTGAAACGCTTGCGTCAACCCATCCCTATTTCTTGGCTTTTAGCTTCCTGACTCATTTTCTCATTTTGGCCTGGCCTCTTCGGAGTCTTGACCCTCTGATCTATTTCCCGACTATGACCTCTTCCGTCTCCCTTGATGACATCGAGCATCAGCCTCTGCAGTGGCATCTCAGGTGGCCCTAGAGAAGCACACTCCCTCTGACCTTGTCCCTGAGCCCCAGATCTGGATGTGGCCAGAGGTGGGTGAGCAGCAGAGCGTCCAAGGACTAGAATCTCCTGTTTCCTGGCTGGCAGGGAGAGCGGCAGCGGGCAGCGCAGGTTGAAGGCCTGTCCGCTATAGGCTGGACGTGCCGCAGCCACCAGCTAGCCAAAGTCACCAGCAAGAAGATGGCTGGTTGGCCTCTCTGCCTTCTCCTCCTGCCTTCTGGGCTGGGATTTCCTCAGCCTCAACCCTGAGCCTCTCTCCTCCTCTCCATGCACTTCATTCAGGCTCCAATGGCCTCCCTGGCTGCCACCACTGGGTGAGACACTCCTCACCTAGGCTCCCCCAGCACTTGGAATTTCCCTCCCATCGCGGTGCCTGGCCCTCAGCACCATCACTGCCCAGACGCTGGTCTGTCTTTCCTGAGTCTGTAAGATCTGAGAGGGCAGACACTTGTTCACCCTTGGATTCCCAGCACCCTGTGCAGTGCCCGGCACACAGTAGGGGCTTACTTGATGTTTGTTGAGGTGGGCCCATCCTCAGAGCACTGTCTCCTCTCTCCACAGGGAAAACGTCCCAAGCCTGCTGATTCTTTACGCAGATGTCCTTCAGCCCTCAGAGGTAGCCCTTCTAGACCCTGTGCTCAAGACAGCTTGTGTGGGCCTCTCTGGTGGGGTAAGTGTGGGAAAACAACTTCCCGTTGCCATGTAATCATGCCCTGGGATGGTCACCACAGCCCTGCCAGCCCCCAGGGGACAAGGCTCACGCCTCGCCTCGGCCCAGACACCAGAACCCCGTGGGAGGCCTAGGGCGGGTCCGAGTTGGAAGGGAGACAAAAGCAGAGCCCACGGGAGACCCAGTGGTTCCCAGGGCTGGAAACTAAGATGGCGCCCACCACGAGGCTGCGAACAAGGGCGGCCAGGCAAGGTGCCTGCGGCCTTGTCCCAGGCCTTTGGGGCAACGTGTCATCACCAAAGGATCAGAAACCCGTACTTTGGGAACTTGGCAGCCGGGCCTGGGTTTTTTGTGTTTTCTGTAATTATTTCCCTTTTGTTCTCCCTTAGTATTTTAGTAAAGCCCTTTGTGAAAATGCCAGCTGGTCTCAGCTGTGCTAAGTGGAATGACAAAGGGGTACTCTGTGCATGCTTGGCCCTCTGCTTTAACGGAGGGATGTAGCTTAGTGGCGGCAGCAAAGTCAAGGAACACCAAGGGCACAGGGAGGCTCTGGGGCCACAGCCAGCACCTCGTGTCCAGCAGCCTCACTGACACTGAACTTCCTTCCAGGCTCTTCCAGACTGGAAGAGCTTTATTGAAACCAGACGGGCTGGAGGGCCGGCCAGCTGCTTTGAGGGAGGGCATTTGTTCAGATCCCAGGGTGTCCAAAGCTCTCGAGAAATCCAGAGGCCGGGCACCTGCTGTGCTCCGGCTACCCAATCAGGGGCTGTCCTCCGAAGCTGGGGGTCCTTGGCAAGCTGCTTTCCAGGAACTGAGCCTCTGAGCTGGTACCATAGCTGCTTCCCCTTTCTGCCCTCACAGCTCAGGGCCCTTGCTAAGCCTTGGTCCCCTGCCTGCTTGCTGCCTACCGGGGTGGACACAGTGGGTCCCTCCCCAACTGCTGGGACCCCCCACATTCTATTTCCTGTGACTATTCCCCCTTTCTCCTCCTAGCCCCTCCTCTCTTTCCCATTGTGTCTCCCAGCTGCCCTGGTGCGAGGCCCCGGGGAGACTGTCCTCAGGAACAATCTCCCCTTTCTCTCTGTTGTGTAAGTGATACACGAGGAGAGGAAGCAATTTGTAACTAATCGGCTGTGATGTGGAACAGAGCTTTCTGAGAACTGGAGAGTCTGTGACAGCTCCGGGCTGTCCTGCCTCTGCAACAGCTGGGTGGCTTGGGTGGCAGGTCAACCTTCTCCTCCCCCACTCCACCAAGGAGGCCTGAGGGATGATGGCGGGTAGTAGCTCCCGCCGGGGTAGTACCTCTTGTGTTCCAGGCAAGCAGCAGAAGGGAGAGGGATGGGCAAGGACTAGCTGAGGCTGTGCAAGGAAGGAGCGTCAGGCAGGGATTAAGAGCCTGGCTCTTTCTAGCTGTGTGACCTTGGGCAAGTCTTTTCAGCTTTCTAACCCCATCTCAGAGACTGGTTGTGTGGCTTGAGTGAGAAAGTGGAAGTCGATCACATAGCAGAGTGTCTGGTACACTGTGAGTGTTTAATAACTTCAGCTGCTATAATCATTTCCTGGGGAGAGGGGAACGAGGTGGGCCAGATTACCCCCACTGAGCTTCAAGCAGACCTCGCCATGGTCACCATGGTTACCACAGATGGCAGGAAAACCATCCCAGAGGAGGCAAGGCTTCTGGGTTATTCTTCTGCCCTTCAAGGGGTGGAGCCAACCTCAGAGACCTCCTTCTCCACAGAGTGGGAGAGGATGGGAGAGGAGAGGGCGCCCACATCCATCGGGCCCCTTCTCTGTACCATTCACCTAAGGAGACAGATGCTCCCAGGTCATAGACAATCACAGTTAATTATGACTTAGCCTCTATAGAACCAGAGTCAAGCTGCAAAGTGCTACGGGAGCAGAAAGAGTGGGGAGAAGGCTGCTGGTGCGTGTGCGTGCATGTGTAGGGATGGGGGATCAAAATCAATATTGGACCTCCCTGGCCTGAGAATCCTGACCGTCCCTTCCCCCAGACGAGGCACCCACCCAGAAGCTGGAAGGGGAAGGGAGATGGGCCCTAGAACCAGGGCCTAATGCTTCCTGGGGAAGGAGGTCTTAATGCCCCAGCCACTTCATCAAGGTGGCAGTGTGACAAAAGTCTTCTGCAGGGACTCCCCCAAAGGAAAAACGTCCTGCCTACTTTCTGGGTAGTAACTGAAGGACTTCCTAGCACTTGATGGGAGTGGGGCACTTGGGGAGAGGTAGAAGAAAATAGCAACCAGAAGCCCCACCCCCACGCCTCACCCGCAGAGCACCATGTCCAGAGGCTGCGGAGTCTGGGCAGCCAGTCTGTCTTCCGTTCGGCCTCCCAGAGCTGGCAGGGGACGAAGGACCCAGACTCTTGGCTCGGTGCTTCCCCAGTGTTGGGAGCCCAGGGGGTGGCAAGGGGCTTCTGTTCTCGTCAGGAATGACGTTGTCTGTTATGGGGCGAAAGGTCAGTGGAGACAGTATAGACTAAACATCTCATAATTGGAACGGCGTGGATCTGGGTGAGGATTGCTGTGAGGGCCCGTATCTGTTCCATTTTAATGTCATCCCTAAGAGTGTTAGTCCTTGGTCAAGCTGTCATTCTGCACTTCGGAGGGAGGGGGCCAGGCCGGTGAATCGGCAGGGCTCTGAGCTACAATGGGAGAGAGAAGGAGCTGCGTCTTCTGTGGGTCCTTCGCTCATTCAGCCCTGCTCAGTGCCAGCCCCTGGGCTCACTGCTGGGGACACCAAGACAGCGATGGTGCTGGAGGAGCTTCCGGTGCAGCGCGAAGGGCTTAATAATGCTGTCTTAAACAATACTAAGTCTGTGCAAAACAAAGCCTCCAAGGCCGCTGCTGCAGGCCCGTGGTAGCATGCGGGTGGGCGGCTCTGAACCTTAGATGGCCGTCTTCTCGAGGGCATTCAGACATGTGAGAGAGTGTTCCAGAGACTTTCCGGGAGGTCCACAGAGGACAGAAGTAAGGCTTCACATGGAGAAGGTAATGCTTGTGTAGCATCTCACAAGATGAATGGAAGTTTATCAGGAATCAAAGGGTGGAAAGAGCATTGTAGTCAAGGGGAGTACCTTGGTGAGGTATAGATCCTTTGAGGGACATAGAGGAATCTGGTGCGGCTGGACTGTGTGCAGGGTGCGGAGGGTGTGCATCTGTACCTGGAGATGAGTCTGGAAGGGAAGTCTGGAGTCAGACTGAAGAGCTTTGCAGGTCATACTGGGAGCTTGTAGTTTATTCTTCGAAGAGCTTCAAGGAGCCACTGCAGGTTCTTGAGCAAGGGGGTGACATGGCCAGATGTGGAGGGTTGGCCTGGAGGCAGGAAGACCAGATCTGTGCTTATCATAGAGTTGAGAGAGGCCTGAATCAGGACAGTGGTTGTGTGAGGAGACGGGATGGGACCCAATGCCACCCAGATAAAAGAGTTCACTTCCCAGCCATCTCTGGAGCTGGCAGTGACTTTATGCCTAAGTTCTGGCAATCCTTGCCCCTTAGGGCTTCTTAGAGTTTTGGGTGTACATGGAAGTTTGGGGTTTGACCTTTGGAAAGTCTCCTTAAAGGAAGAAGCATGTCTTACTTCTCTATCTGCCAAGCTTTTGCCTGGAACTTGAATATGATGGTAGGAGCCCTTGCAGTCATCTTGCACCTTGAAGATGAGTTGGAAGGAAACTGGGTCCCTGAAAACTTTGCAGGGTCTTCATAACAGCCCTGGCCTATTTAACTCCAAAATTATTTCATGTGAGGAGAAAATTAATTTCCATCTTGTTTAAGTCGTCATTATTTTGCAGTTTTCTGTTAACACATGTGCTATTCCACATTTTGCCTTATAAAGGTGAGAACATGAGTTCCACAGTTCTATATGAGTTTTATGGAAAAAAGACTGCTATCGTCCATGGCTTATCCTGGAGAGTGAGTCAGATTACTGCTTCCTAGGGAGAACTGGCGCTCTCCAATCCCCTCTCAGTTCGAAGCAGGCATGGGGAGGCCACAGTTAAGGGTACAGATGTTGTGGGCCAGCTGAGCTGGACCTGCCTCCCCAGCCGCATCCCTCTTTTCCCAGCTCTCATCTTCTCCCAGAGAGCACAAGAAGGAAACTGTGCTGGGGACAAGGGATGCAGAGGGGAGCCAGATTAGTTACTCTTATGGTTGGATTCCCAGGGGTGGAGGAGACAGAAAGTCTAGCAGAGCTTTCAGCAGACAGACAGTGGACCTCCAGCTGGCCCCTTGGGTCCCCGGCTCTCTTATGAGTCAAAGAACACTTGGCTGCTCCTCCAAAGATCTTCCTCTTCCTCCAGCTCCCCTCATCTTGGAGAATACCAGGGGCCTCGAATCTATAGCTCAAGCGACCCTAAGGGGGCAGAATTGGCGCCTGCCTTGGGTATTATGTGGTGAAGGTGGGAGATGGGAGTGGAGATGGAGCTGACAGCTGCACTTTAACTCTCTAACTTTCCAGCTCTAGCTTTAGACCAGAACAGCTCTGGTGAGTCCAATTCTCCCCAATTATGAATCAAATGATCCAGATGATGTCATATACTGTGAATCACTTCCCTTCCTTCCAGGAACCTGCAGGAGTTCTCTGGAACCCATATTTACTTAGCACTTGCTATGTGTCAGGTCTTTTGTACACATGTGCGATCTCACTCCATCCTCACAATAGTCCTGAGAGTCGGCATTGCCCCATTTTAGTGATGAGAATGATGAGGCACCAACAGGTTAAGTAACTTGCCTTAGGTCACCTAGCCAGTAAGTGACGGAGCTGGAACTTGTCAAGTGATACTAGACACGTGACCCCAAAGACCAGGTTTTTTTGTGCTGGACAGTGCTGGGGAGCCCCAGTGGCAGGGAGGCCTATTCTCAAAGTCACAGAGGGCAGTTTCCAGGTATCCCCAGACCTAGATCAGGGTGTGAAGGAGGGTCCTTGGCATCCTCCCTTTCCAGCCCTGCTGCCTCTCACCGCATCTTACCACCCTCTTTTCCTCCAGGCTCATCTTCACGTCTTATTTTCTGTATGCAAAAGGTTTTGAATGACAGTGGATTTGTGATTCGGCCAATAATAATACTAATGAACCTTACGGAGATTTCCTGATTTCAAACCCCTTTCACATACTTAGTGTGCTGAAAACACCCCGTGAAGCAGCCAGATGAGGGGATGGAAGGGACTTGTCCAGGGCCACACAGCTATGAGCGTAGGGGTAAGGACCAGAACTCAGTTTCCCAGCTCCCACTTGGTACTTGGATAATGGCAAATACCATATGTCGCATGGAGTCTGACCTCTGACCTCAGACCTCTTAGCCCTTTTTGAATGACATCTATCCTATTCCAGGCCCTGTTCTAGGTAGTACTGGGGGAGAGTCCAAGAACTAAGCCACTTTCAGCCCCTGTGATGTTCAAAACCTGGCAGCACTAGGAGGAAAAGCTGAGGAGTCACCCCTAAGACCAGAGCCAGTATAAGCAGTGATGGGTGAGGGGGTCTCAGAAGAGTCAGTTGGAGGGATCACTCTCCGCAAGTGTGCCGTATCCCTCCAAGGACCAAAAATCTTCATAACCATGTGCCACATTCATGAAGCTTGCTGTATCCTAATACCACCTACACTAGTATTTGTTTGTTTAGATTGATTATTTTAACTTAAAAAAAATTTAAAGGAAACTTTATATCACTACCTTAAATAGCAAAGTAACTGTAAAAATAAATTAAATTATAGCTGAATAATGCCAGTGAAGACTCTGAGCCTAAGGTCTGCTCTTTTTTGTTAAAAAGGACATTTAGCAAGTGTTAATGAGTTGTTAGAGACACATTAGCCCCTAACTGAGGCTTTCTTTTTAACTCATTAGAAGGATGGAAAGAGAATTGGAAAGGGGAAAATTTTCTTACTCCATGACTCCGTACTATTAAAGGCTAGCTAAAATCATCTCAAACACACCCCAGATCATCTCATATGCTGTCCATACTTTGAGAACCCATGGCATAGAAAAATGAACATCCCAATCCCATAGTCAGGGTAGGTGTAATGTCTGGGGAGCAGACTCTCACTGGCAAGGAAGCCTCAAGTCATGTTCTCTCTGAAAAATAACAAAAAGGATAGGCAGGCTTCTCAGTTTTGGTACATGTTTTTCCAACTTGCAAAGAGTTGTGTGTTGTTGTTTTTCTTTCCCCAAGCATATGAAGCTCACAGCCTTATGCAGCCCAAAAGATCTCTGGGTAATTTTCCTCTCTATTATGGCTGCAAAAACTCATGTAGAGAAGGTCACAGGGCCCATGCAAGGTCATCCAGCAGGTTACCCCACAAAATACTTTGCAAATGCTTGATGGTCCTCTCTAGTCACCCTGTCCTCAGGTAGGTGAACACAGCATCACTTTGTGTGGGAAGCCTGTCCTGCATTGTAGCAAACCCAGACCCTCAGAGGCTGGTCCTGGAAGAAGAACTTCTGGAAGAGTCATCCTGTGAGTCTGATCTCTGCCCTGAAACAGGATTCACCTTCTCATGGGGGTCTCTCTGTTCCTGATGCCCTCTGCTCCCACATTTTTGGTCCCAGTGGGCACTCAGGGGAAGGAAGGACAAAGGAGGTACAAACACTGAGGGAAGGGGAATGGCTCACTGTCCAGAGCCTGAGATAGACATCTGCCCTCCAGTGTCAAGGGCCTGGGATGGGGGCCTCAGTTCCTGGCCTGTACCTGCCTCCATGAGGACAGCTCATCTGCAAGCCTACCACCTAGGGTTCCTCCTACACTTTGCAGTCTCTTCCTGGTCCAGGTCCAAAGAACCCCATTCCCAGGCCTCTGCCTGGCCAGGCCTTTCAGCTCAGGGTTGGCTCTTGCACCAAGGGATGCAATTTTCATAACTGGTCTCAGCAATGCTTTCCCTTCCATTGAGACTCACCTCTTACATTCAGGGTGTGGCCTAGGGGTATAAACAGTCACTCTGTTTTAATTAAACAGTATACAGTCAGCCCTCCGCATCTGAGGGTTCTGAATCCAAGGATTCAAATAACCACGGATTGAAAATATTCAGTAAAAAAAAATTCCAGAAAGTTCCAAAAAGCAAACTTGGATTTGCTGCATACTGACAACTATTTACATAGCGTTTACATTGTATTAGGTATTGTAAGTAATCTAGAGATAATTTAAAGTATATGGGAGGATGTGCATAGGTTATATGCAAATACTATGCCATTTTATTTTATTTTATTTTTAAAAATATTCATTTATTTATTTTATTTATTTGGCGGCATGAGCCAGGTCTTAGTTGCGGCACGTGGGATCTTCATTGCCCCATGCGGGATCTTTTAGTTGCGGCATGGGGGCTCTCAGCGGAGGCATGCGGGATAGTTCCCTGACCAGGGATAGAACCTGGGGCCCTGCACTGGGAGGGTGAAGTCTTAACCACTGGACCACCAGGGAAGCCCCTACGGCATTTTATATACGGGACTTGAGCATCTTCGGGGGGTCCTGGAACCAGTGCCTGGCATATACTGAGAGATGACCATATATCCATTGTAGAAAATACGAACTAACATAAAGAATAAAATAAAAATCACCCAACCGTGTCACCCAGAGAAAACCTCTATTAATATTTTGTTTTATATTCTTCTAGATTTGTTTTCTATGCACGCATATCTTATCTCTTATAAAAATGGCATCATATTGTTTGTAGCACGCTATTCTTCATTTTATCATATTTTGGTAATGTCTTTTCATATTATTAGTAAAAATTCTACAGCCTTGCTGCTTGAAGTGTGGTCCAGGCACCAGCAACATCAGCTTCCCCTGGGAGCTTGATGGAAATGCAGAATTTCAGCTATCACCCCAGACCTGTAGAATCAAAATATTCATTTTAACAAGATCCCAGGGATATTCTTGTGCACATTAAAGTTTGAGAGTGCTGTAATGTGGCGTCATTTTTAATGGTTGTACTCCCAGGGAAGACTTATCACTGCGTAATTAAATTTTTCTTTTCAAATCTACCTATAATTGGGCATTTAGGCAATGTCTAATGTTTTCTCCATTATTAACAGCGCTACAAGGAGCATGCTCGCATCCCTTAAATTCCTAGGATTTCTGGGTCAAAGCCTTCTGATGCTTATTGTCGAGTTCCAGTAAAGCTGTCCCGTTCCTCCCTTCAATGTCCAGGATGATGAGATCCCTACACCTTGGCAGTCCTCAGTATCATCATTCTTTTACACCTTTGCCATCAGATCTGGGAAGGTCATGTCTCAGGTTTGTTCTGGATACATTTCCTTGGTTACTGGGCAGTCGAGTGAGTTCTCCAAGTGACTATTAGCTGTTTGCATTTGTTCTGGCTGAGTGTCTGCTGGGGTTTTTTATACGTCAAGCCCACCGAGATAGTGAGAGATGTTGCCAGTAAGGGCTTCAGGGACGGTGGCCCCAATCCAGTCCTGGTGTAAAGTCCTGTGCGGACACTCCTGTTGCTGCTGCTAGAGGGCACAGTGGGCTAGGGCCAAACTCAGACCCCGCCTGGCTCTCTTGTGGGCCCCAGCCTCATGCTGTGTCCAGACCCCAGAGCAAATGCCCAGCCAAGCCCCTGCCTCCTGGCCCGCTGCGGGCTGGGGACTGGCTGCCACCCAGGATGATGTTCTCAGGCCTGGCTGGGCACCCCACAGTTCCCCAGGCAGGCAGGCCTGCCAGGTGTGCTGGGGGGAGCCAGCGAACAAGACAATTCAGGGAAGTGACCCTGCCGCGTTGCTGAGCGCCTGCCCCAGCAAGCATTGTGAGCCGCCCTCTGGCCACCCTTGCTGAAGCTGCTGACGGGGGCAGCAGGAAATGGCGCTTACTCAGCCCCGGCTGCACGTTTGCTGCCTCCCTCCGCCCAGCCTTCCTCCCAGGCACAGCCTGCCCAGCCAGCAGCTGGGGGAAGCAGGGCGTAGGGAGGAAACTGGAGGGACCCCCCCCCCCGTCCCCCACCACCCCCAGGCGGAGCACCTGCGCTCTGCCGGCCCTGCCACCTGTTGCCTGGCTGGGCATGAGGCCTGCCTGGGGGCCTCTGTGGCCAGTCAGGCTCGGGGCTGGGACGTGGGGTGGGCCCTGGCCCCGGGGGCAGGCAAGTTAGACTGCCTTCAAGGACCCCGCCTTGACATCTACTCACTCACTCCCCACAGCCACTGGGATGCATGTATTATTATTTCCCTCTAACAAACAAGGAAATCAGGCTCAGAAAATGAGAGTAATAATAGCCTAACCTAGAGATCGCTTGTTCGGTGCCAGAAACTCTGAACACTTTGCAAATGTTAACTCATTCAATTCTCTCGAGAATCATGGCTACAACAGCAGACCCATTTTCACTGAGGAAACCGAGGCGTGGGGAGGTGAAGGCACTTGCTCTAGGTCACATAGCCTGTGAGTGCCAGATCCAAGCATCTCACTCCAAAGCGCACACCCTTCCCCACCTGCCCACAAGGTGACCCGCCGAGCTCCAGACCTGGCGGTCAGTAGCAGTGGGGAAGCTGGGAGGGGCCAGCCCTTAATTAGATTGTTTCAGCACTGGCCCCGCCCACACACAGGAGCACCCACCACGACCCTCATGTGGGCTGCTCAGTGGGAGTCACCTGACCCTGGGCCTCTGTCTCGCCATCCTCTTCTGTGTCTGCTTCTGTCACCAGATGTCCTCGGGGACCGTCTCAGTGGCTGTGTCCTCTGGCTGTCTCTATCCTGCTTCTTGACCCTGACTCTGCATCCATCTGGCTCCTCTCTCTGCAAAAGGGGCCGAGAGGGAATATGCATGGAATGTGGCAGACCAGTTGTGGCACCAGATGACATGGGCATCAGAAAAGCGTCTCCTGGCTGGGAGCTGAATGGATGGAGGATAAAGCAGAGGGAAGGGAGCGAAGAGCCTGCTCAGGGGCTGGGGACCCACGGGGCAGGTGTCTGGAGGATGAGAGGTGCCGGCTCCCCAGAACTAAGGAGGGTGCAGCAGCCCTGCACCGCACATGCCCAAGCTCCTTTCACCTTCAGCAGGGGTGGTGGTGGCCCTAGGCTGTCCCGAGGGCTGCAGCAGCTGTTGCTGCTGATGCTGTCTGTTGGCTGAGGGTGGGGGTGGGAGATACGGGGGGCCCGGAGGAAGGAGGGAGTTGTTCTCAGAGTGAGGGTCTCTGCATAAGCCTGTTGACAAGCTTTCAAATCTGCAAGATGGGACTTTGGGTTCTCAACCAGATTCACTTCTGTCCCAAGTGGGGCTTAAAGCCAGACCTCCAGGCCTTTGGCAATCAGGATGGGGTCCAACCACCCACTGTTATGGTAACCTGTATCACTTAGGACTTCACAGAAAGGCCTAAGGCCTGCAGCCCCCGGGGGCCAGCGGCTCAGAATTACATGGCAATGGGCAAGCCCATGGGTGTGCCAGGGAGAACCCTACGGGGTAGGGCCCAGAAAGGGTTTGGCCCTGCAGCTTCCTTCCAGCCCTTGCCTCTTCCCAGCAGTGTCTCCTGGATCTGGCCTAAGTTGGACTTCAGCCAAGCTGGCTGGCCTCCAGGTGGATTTGGGTCAGACAGCTGGGATGTGGTGTTTCCCGCTCTGAAGAGATGGAGGCTGGAAATGGGGCCATGGTGGCTTTGGAGCCTGGAATGCTGAGCCTCTCAGCCACAGATCTCAGCAGGATGGTGGGGTCACCAGTGGGTGGAGGTTGGTTAGAATGTCTTTAGTGAGGTTTCCAAGGGAGGGGATGTGTCAAAGGATCAGAGCCAGGTGCTCCCCATAACTCCATCCGTTCTTTATCCGGGTGACCCTGAGACATGAGTGGTCCCTTGGGAAGGCCAGCCAGCTGGCCCTGAAGGCTCCTCCTGTGTCCTCAACCCATGGCTCTCCCTCATTCAGGAGAATACTTCCTTTCCTCTCTGAGGTCGGGTCAACCTGCCCCAGGGTAGCATCAGGCACTGTTCACTGGCCTCATTTTGCATGTCCCGGTAGACTTGGTCATAGCTGCCTGGACTCCTGATTCCAGCATAGATGGGATAGCTCAGTTCCTCAAGACAATCTGTGCTTGGCTTTATGGGGTGCATGTGAATAAGAGCACAGCCCTTCCCCCGCCCCCAGCTGCCAGCTTGGAGGCCCATGTCAGACATGAGGCTGTCCTGCTCCTTCCCCTTGGTACCTGGCAAAATCGCTCATTTCCCCACTCTGGGCTCCCATAGCACAAAGCACTGACTGCATGAAGCTACCTAAGGAGCCCTTTCATCTTGACACTCTCCAGCTCAAACATTTGCCATGGCTCCCTGCTGCAAAAAGCCTTTTGCACTTTTTGGCTGCATCATCCCCTAGGATGAACCCTCCAGAGAACCCTTCCCTCCAATCAAGCCATCCCCAAGCCTTGCCCCAAACTTGGCCTGAAACTCCCCCTTCTCTACTCCCCTGCTCAGGCCAGACCCTCTTCCTGGAACACAGCTCCATGCCTATCTACTGAAATTCTACCCACTCTGCAAGGCCTGGGGTCTCCTGGTGCCCTGGGAGGCTGATGGCTCCCAAACGGACATGAGAGAAACTTCCCTTGGGGCCCCAGGTTTCCTCTTCCACCCCCTCCCGTGCTCTCCAGAGCCAATGGCTTTTGAACAACTTCCATCATATACTCCATAATGTAAATCAAGCAGCAGTTGAACCTTCCATTAATGTCCCATGTGAGTACACATTGTATGTGTCATTGTATGCAGATGAATATAGGTACGTTCAGGGGAAGATATAAGGCAGCATATGTGCGTGGGGAGCTGTGTGGGTTTGGAAGTGTGTGGGAATGAATGTGCCTCTGCTTGTGTGAAAGTGGGTGTGTACAGGTGTGTGAATGTGTGTGCACATGAGCCTGTGCAGGAGACCCTGTGCTCGTGTGCCAAAGCATGTGCTTTGTGGGTGTGTGTGTGTACAAGGCATGTGCTCACATCTGCAGGAGAATCTGTCTGTGCATGCAGGTGTCCGTGTCCTGGTGTGCTTCCTTCTGCCCTGCCCACGGGTACTGGGGAAGGCCAAGGCCAGGCAGTGTGCCTTCCATGCGCCACCCACCCCCAACTTCCAGGGGCATGAGGAGGGGGCTGCACACTGCATCCTGACTTTTGACAGAGATAAATGAAGCATTCCTGTGCGGTTGCCCAGCCATAGCAATGAGCAGCTGTGAGAGGCAGGGGTCTGGCCCCATGGTGATCTGGCCCCTGGCCTCCAGCCCTCAGGACCCCTTGTCCCCCACATAGCCAGTAACCAGGACTAGGAGGGCTCAGGAAGGGTCCAGCAAGAGGTAATGGCTCTGTTCTTGTCCCAGGCAATGGGAACCCTCCCTGGGCCTGTGAGAAGTGGCATATATTGGATGCTGGAGGTGGGGACAGTGACAGGGCCAGAGTACCTGGAGAATGCCAGGGCTATGTTCCTCTTTCGTCTGGGGAGTGAACTTTAGAGGAACAACGCAACAGGTTAATAATGCTGAGGGAGCGTCCATCTGTGTGAACCCACTTTAGGTGGAACGAGAAGCTACAGGTTTAAAATGCAGCAAGGAAGCTTAGCCTAGACCCAAAGAAAGAGCATCCTTCATTGACCAAGGCCAAAAATATCTACGTCCGCAAAGATCCCCCAAACAGGATCCAGATCCATCCACGGGGTGGTGGGGGGGATCGGAGGCAGGAGACTGGCTGGGTGTCCTCTGCAGCTCTGAGGGGGCCCAGAGGGGAGTTTGGGGAGAGGATAAGCCAGGCGCACTTCTGGACACTGCCCCTAAGATCTCTCCCCTCCTCTTCTCCCGCCAAAACCTTCTTATCCTCCACTTCCTGTTGCCCTCCTCTCACCTCCCAGTGGCTGCCCCAGCCTTGCCCCCAAAGTGGCTTCCTCACTCCCTCCCTGCTGCTCCAGAATTCGGGAAAGAAGCCACAGATTCTCCCAGCAGACCACCCCCAAAGGCCCAGCCCAGTCCCGCCTGCCTGGTCCCTGGAGTGTAGCCCTGGGCCTCCACCCACAGGAACAGTGTTTAGAGGCCCAAACTGGGAGGGGTGCCTCGGGAAGTCAGGGCGCTCTGGGAGGGCAGGGAGAGGGCAGGCCTCGGTGGGCACAGGCTCCCACCAGGGTGGTCCTGAGGGAGCCAAAGCCAACTGAACGTGAGGGCGTGCCCTGGGCCACCACCTCTGTGCTGGGTCCCCCTCCTCTGAGGGGCTTTGGGGCCCCTGCCTTGCCTTTCCTGGTGGCTTCCTCTTGCTCCTGAGGGAGTGGCTGTGGGAGAGGACACGCAGAGGTGCTGGGGAGGGTGTGGAAGGAGGGTGAGTGCCCGCTACACCCTGGGCTCCCCCCTCCTCCTTCTGGAGCCCCCATGCCTTCCCTGGGAGGTCTGACCCAGGCGAGCTCAGCGATGTGGGGAGGAGGTCATTCATCATCGTTATTTATTATTTCTTATGTAACGGGTGTTATGAAACATGGGACCTTGTACCAGGCACGACTGGGAATGTGTGAAAGATGGTCCCTACCAATAAGAGCTCCCCATGGGAATGAACAGGTGGGCCAGGAGCCATCAAGCCGGTTCCTACAGACCAGCCTGGAACGAGGGGCAGAGGCTGGGCTGGGCTCGGCAGGAGGTGGTCAGCCTGCCGCGATTGCCTGCTACCTCTGGGAGCCTCGAGGTAGGAAGGGAGCTGGGTTTGGGGCCCCCTGCACCACAGCAGGCTCGGATCAGCTCTGGCTCCAGGGTGGCCTGGGTCACAGCTGGAGTTGTCACAATATTGACCCAGGAGGAGATAACATCCAAAGGGCTTGGAGTCCCAGTCGGATAAGGAGGGGGATGTCGCCGGAAAAGATCCCTGGCCCCCAGGGGGATCAAACTAAATGGGGCTTTAATAGGTCTCTTCCAGCTCAGATTTCATGGGTAATTGGAAGCAGGTCTTGAGTTGAGCAGAGTGGGCTGGCCTAGTGGCCTGCCGGGCGGGTGCCGCCTCCATGTCACCCCACACATCCCACTGAGGCCTCATTAGGGGCTTCTGGACTCCGTTTACTCTGCTTTGGAAGTGCTGCTGTTTTAACCCCTTCAGGAAAAGAAGGTGGATAAGTGGGGAGTCTGAGTTGGCTTGGCGGGGGTGGGGGTAGGAGAAGCATGTCCTGAGCCAGACATGCACCGGGCCTTCATCCATCATTCATTCATTCAACAAACGTACATTAACATTTAAAGCTGGCAATAGCCCTTTAAGTTAGAACCCTTACATTTTTTAATTACAAAAGAGGTACATACGTGGGGACTTCCCTGGCAGTCCAGTGGTTAAGACTCCGCGCTTCCACTGCAGGGGCCACAGGTTCGATCCCTGGTTGGAGAACTAAGATCCCACATGCCATGCGGCATGGCCAAAAAAAAAAGAGGTACATACTTGTTAAAATAAAATTCAAGTAATATCAAGGTATATTAAGTAAAAATTGCACTCACTGCTCTGTCCCTCCCTTAACTCCCACACTCCTGGATAACCTCTGTCTACAATTTATTGGATGTCCTTCCAGACCTTTTCAATGCATTCTGTGCTACATCCTGCTGTTTTCATTCAACAATGCATCGTCAATATCCCTCTAAGGCAGTAAATAGAGTGTGGATATTCCTCACTCCCATTTTAAAGATGAGAAAACTGAGGTTCAGAACAGTTTAATGGCTGTCCCAGGCTGCACAGCCAGGCCTTACTCTCATCTTGCCACAGCTTCCAGCCCCTTCACTGCAGAGAATGGATATGATGGAGCAGAGACTGGAAAACCCCTGAGGAAGGGCTGGGGTGGGAGAAAGGGGCTGGGGTGGGAGAAAGGGGCTGGAGAATGAGAAGGAAGCATCAGGCTAGGGAGGGGTACGGGGTCAGTGCTGTGGTGCCTCTCCTCCAGTGTCCCCCAGGAGCCCATGCTGTACCCATGCTCAGGGTCTTGGGGTGCTGGAGGCCTGGGCTGGGCAGGGCTGGTCACCTGGCAGAGAAGGGGTTTTCAAACCAAACCTAGCAAGAGGGAAGGAAGGATTGTATTTCAGCCCCCAATGTGCCTGGGGCACATACATTCCTAGGCTTGAAGGGATACTTCTCACCTGACACCATTGGTGGGTGCTGGCCACTGCCCCTGCCCACCAGTGCTGACCTGATGGGCCTCCCTCTAGGGCTCCAGCTACCTGGCCTCCAACATATCCTCCTGTGGAGAGGGCGCTGCCCCTTATCCCAGCCAAGGCCCTGAGCAGCCAGGACCAGCTCCTACTCACAGATGGCTTGGGGCACCCCTCAGGGAGGGGACTGACGGGACAGGAAGGTGGGAGGCCAGCCTGGCCTGTGCCTCAGGCTGAAGTTGTAAATAAGACAGGCTCTGAAAAGGTCATGACCCAGAGGCCTCCACACCAGACACCTAGCTTTCCTCCTCCTTGCCTGGGACCTCCAAGGGAGGGAACACAGAGGATGTAGAGGAAAGAAAATATAAAGTGTTCCTCCAGGGCAGCACACATACTCTCCCCCAGCCGTATGCATGGACGCACACACACACTAATGCAAAAAGGAGAACTTGGCCGAAGTGTAGCACAACAGCCCATCAGAGATGGCTTAAGGAATGCTGCCTGTAGAAGCAGGGGCAGGGCCGCTGGCCCAAGAGCTCTCTATTCCTCAGACTGTCTGGAAAAATGCTCCCACAAGGACCACCCAGACCTTGAAGGGGATCACAGAGATTCTCCCACAAGGCACTCAGACCAACTAGGGAAGAGGACACCGATTCACTCACTTTGCCAATATCCTTGGCTAACTTACTCTGTGCCAGGCACTATGCTGGGCCTGGGAGTACAGAATGCACCTGCAAGGCTCGACCGGTACCCGGCACCAGTGGGCATATGGGGATGAGGGGCCCTTCCAGCAAGAGATGAGCAGGTCTCTCCACATGGGGTTGGCTGGGCAGTCACTGAGGGGCTGCAGAAGACTCTTTGGCCAAGCTGAGGCCACACCTAGGATGCGGACCCTCGCCCTGGACCCTGCCCCAGCTGGTGCCTGAATAAAAAGAGCTCCGGAAGACCCGTGTCTCCTCCCTGCCCACAACCCACCCACCCCCACAGTTCTGGCCCTGGCTGGGGCCCCAGAAAGAAAATCACCGAGGAGGATTGAATGTCAATTCACAAACTAATCCGATCAGTGCAAACAGCTATAGCACATGCTGTTCCCTGCGCCGTGGCCCCCTCCCCTGCTCCGCAGACCCTGGCGGCTGCTGGCTGACAGGCCCGGCCCCTGCCTGGCTGCGAGGCCAATTACAGCAGCCTTAATCACCATGGTGGCGGCGCGCTAACAACTGTCTGCCCCTCAGTCTCCTTCCCAGGGTGTTGAGGGGGGGGTGACCCCTCACAGCTCTCCTCGAAGGAGCAGGAGTGTGAAACTGGATCCCAACAACAAGCCGGTGGCCGCCGTCCAGGGTAACGCCTGACTCCTCTCGCTGCTTGCTGGTCTCCTGTGTGTTTGCCTGGCTCCTCCTGGCCCCGGGGTGGAGGGCCCACCAGGACAGGCCTGGAGACTGTGCGTCCCCTGAGCACTAACGCCATCGCTCCCTCCCAGTCCCAGTGGTGCTGGGGAGGCAGGCGCTCCCGGCCAACCAGCGCAAATTAGGTGCCTGGACATTGAGGTCTGCTTGGCATTTCCTGTGTTGGCTTTGGCTGGTGAGGCCAGGCCAGTGGGCCGCCCTCTTGACCTGAGCCGAGTCAAATAGGCATGTCCAGAACTCTAGAGCCTACTGACTTCTGCTCTGCGCCCCACAGGGAATCCTGTTCCGGAAAAAAAGATCACCCCTCCCCGCCTGGGTTCCCACTGAGCTGCCTTCCCTTGCCTTGTAGGGTGCTGTGACCGCCTGAGGCCTGGCCGGCCCCCAACCGGCCTCATCTCACTCATGTTCCTCAGGCTGAGGGATGGAGCCCAGGGAATTGGTGGATCTCTGAGCCTTTCAGTGACTCCTGGATGTGGTGAGGCCCCTCTGCCTGCAGGCCAAGGTTGGGGTTCAGTGGGGGGCTCTGAGCACCTCAGATCCCTTGCTCCCATCTGGCTGTGGAATAATTAATTTTCTTAGCTCAAGGCTTGTCCTTTGACTGGACTACAAGGAGCCTTAGGCAAGGAGCCTGCTCTGGGTGTCAGCACCCAGGTTCCAGCTTGAGAACCCACAGGAGCTCCCTTGTCCAACCCCGGAAGGGCCAGCTTCACCTGCAGGCTTCAGCATTGCTGGCTCCGGTTCCTCAGCCCATGTTTTCTTTGGCTTTGGGTCTCTGGGACACCAGATTGTCCAAAACAAGATGACTTCGTGATACTCATTTTCCCAAACAAAAGAGGCTGCAACACAATCAGGTTCTTTGTGTGCAATGCGGTCCCCAGCTGCTCCCTCTCCAGTTGCCCCCATCCCTGCCCCACCCAGGTTCCCTTGGGGCATAGAGCACTCCCCATTCCCAGTGGCCAGGGGTCTTTGGTCTAGGATTGGACCAGGCTGGGCAGAGAGGGCAGACCCAAATCCCACCCCCATAGACCATCACTGGTCCACAGCCCTTCCCCCTCTCTTCCTTTGGGTGCCAGCAGAGCCCCTGTGAGAAGAAGCAGGAAATGGGAATAGTCTAGAGCAGCGGTCCCCAACCTTTTTGGCACCAGGGACCAGTTTCATGGAAGGCAATTTTTCTATGGACTGGTGGCAGGTTGGTGGGGTTGGTTCAGGCGGTAATGTGAGCGGTGGGGAACAGCAGATGCAGTTTCCCTCGCTCACTGCTCACCTCCTGCTGTGCGGCCTGGTTCCTAACAGGCCGTGGACCAGTACCAGTCCATGGCCCGGGGGTTGGGGACCCCTGGTCTAGAGCACAGGGTCTAGAGTTAGACACCTGAGTACAAATCCCAGCTGTACTACACACTAGCTGTGTGCCCTGAACAAGGTACCAAATGACTGTGGCACTCACTTGCCTTGTCAGTAAAATGGAGACAATAGAGGTACCTATTGCCTAGGGTTTGTGAGAGGAGTCATTGGGCCTAGCCTATAGTAATCCCTCAAAAAACGGCTATCCTTTTGCGTGGGATTGGCTGAGCAGTCACTAAGGGGTCTGCCAAGTGGTCCTGGGCCAAACTTAGGCCACATCTAGGATGGAGACCCTGAACCCCTACCCCATAGATGCTTCCTTGTTCCCAGGCCAGCTCTGCCCTGCAGTCTCTCTGAGTAGGCTCCAGACCTAGGCTGGCTCTCTCCTGAGTCACTCTACTGCATGGCCATCAACGACTTGGCACCTCAACTGGACAGACGAGCCCGGGGGCACTCACAGATTGTTGGGTACATGAATCCCTGCTGGTGGAGGCCTCCGTCTTTCTCTAGGGAAAGAGAAGTCATGGACAAGCAGCCTTGGCTCCTCAGGGCCAGGCGCATGAGTGCTCAGAAATGCGCTAAACGTGTGGTGAAGGAAGGAAAAGGCTCTGGATTTCCTACACTGCTCGTGGGACACAAAATAGAATGGTTGCCAGGGGCTGGGGGGAGTGGACAGTTACTGTCTAATGGTGCAGAGCTTCAATGTGAGAAGATAAAACGTTCTGGAGATGGTGATGGTTGCACAAGAATATGAATATAGGGATTTCCTTGGTGGCGCAGTGGTTGAGAATCTGCTGCCAATGCAGGGGACATGGATTCGGGCCCTGGTCCAGGAAGATCCCACATGCTGCAGAGCAACTAAGCCCATGCGCCACAACTACTGAGCCCATGTGCCACAACTACTGAGCCTGTGTGCTACAACTACTGAAGCCCGCGCACCTAGAGCCTGTGCTCCACAACAAGAGAAGCCACCGCAATGAGAAACCCGCGCACTGCAATGAAGAGTAGCCCCCCCCAAAAAAAAAAAAAAGAAAAAAAGAGTAGCCCCCGCTCGCCGCAACTGGAGAAAGCCCACACGCAACAGCAAAGACCCAATGCAGCCAAAAATAAATAAATAAATAATTTTATAAATAATTTTTAAAAAGAATATGAATATACATTTAAAAACAAACTTTATTTTAAAAAATGGTTAAAATGGTGAATTTTATGTTATGTATATTTTACCACAATTTAAAAGAAAAAAGAGGTCATAGAAAATACATCAAAATGTTCTTAATGAATATTTTTGAGTGAAGGGATTACGGGTTGATCTTTATTCTTTTTAGTTTCCGACATTTTGCCCCTAGTAAATGAGATTTTTTTGTTTGTTTGTTGTTTGTTTTAAGGAAGCTTGCTTCAGCATCTGCCAGATGTGTGCGGGGGTGGGGTGGGGGGGGAGGCTCGGTCCAGCTGCAGTTGGAAAAAATGAGGGGAGAAGCACAGCCTGCTGGGCGAGGGCTGGCTCAGAGAAGGCCCAGGGTCTCCCCTAAGCTCTCGCTCCCCCCTGGCTGGCCTCTTTCTCTGCCTTCCCTTCACACTCTGCGCCTTGCCCAGGGGCCTCTCTGTAGGAACAGTACAGTTGCGGGCTCGGGGCTTTCTCAGATGGTCGGTACCCGAGAAGCCTTCCCAGCTGCTGCTCCGCCCCAGCCCAGCTGCAAAAACAACAGCCCATACCCAAAGCCCTGTTATTGCAGCCCAGAGTGTTGCTTCAGTGTGCAGCAGCAGGAGTAGGGATGGGGCCAGTCAGCCCTAAAGAGACCTAGGGAGATGGGAGGTTCTCCTCCTGCTCCGCTGCAGGAAACCTGGCCCCAAGGTGTAGGGGGAAAGGACTTTGGGAGGCCTGGGGGCTGAGAGCCAACTCTGCCAGTGGCTTCCCTGGCTCCCTGAGGGCTGTGGGGGGTGGTGGTGGAGGGGGGCAGGAAGTCAAGCCACTTGGGAACCCGCTGAGCCAAGCCGTGGGCAGGAGGCGGCACCACCGTGGCTCCCAGGCAGGCCAGGGCCAAGGCTTTCCCACGGGGTGCGCCTGGCCACTGGGCTCCAAGGATGCATCCACCCCAGGCTAGGCTTGTGAGCCCTGGGAGGTTTCCACTCAGGTTTCCCTTCAGGGGGTAGGGTTTGGCAGGGAGATTCCCTTACCCACCCCCCAGCGCCCTCAGTTGTGTGCAGGGCATCCTAGCAAGGCTAGGGCACAGCTCTCAGAGGACTGCCACTCAGCTTTCTCAGCATCAGCTCCAGTCTCATCCTTTGGCTCCTTATTCATGTGACAGGGTAGGGACACAGAGCTTTATATCCCCAAGATCCTGAAGACCTCAGGGACTGGTGGGAGTCTGGCCCATTTGACCCCTCAAGACCATTCCTCCCACTACAACATGAAGGATATAGACGTTGTGGAGTTAGGAGGCACTGTGGAAGTCACTGGAGAAGACCAACCTGGGTTAGAACCTAAGCTCTGTCTCACTGGCTATATGCCTGGGCATGGCATTTAACCTCTCTGAGCCTTGGTGCCCTCCAGTGTAAAATGAAGAAGTTAACATTTACCTTGGAGAGACTTGGACGGTTTCGATGTAATTAATACATAGCCTCTGGCACAACGCAGGTGCTTAGTAAGTGGAGGACACTGTGATTCTTATTACTCAAGCCCTAAGAAGTGAAATTAGCTGATATTAGAAAGAACTTTCTGGGACTTCCTTGGCAGTCCAGTGGTTAAGAATCCGCCTTCCAATACAGGGGATGCGGGTTCGATCCCTGGTCAAGGAGCTAAGATCCCACATGCTGCGGGGCAACTAAGCCTGCGTGCCACAACTACTGAGCCCACGTGCCTCAACTAGAAAGCCCACGTGCCACAAACAACAGAGCCCGTGCGCCACAACTAGAGAGAAGCCAGCATGCCACATGAAGATCCCGCGTGCTGCAACTACAACCCAATGCAGCCAAAAATAAATAAATAAATATTTTTAAAACAATAATTAAAAAAAGAAGAAAGAACCTTCTGATCTCAGTACTCAGTTCAGTTCTCCCCATCTGCCGCATTCTGCACAATGTAGACAGCACGCTTGAGAAGCCTCCTTGCCTCTCCTTTTTCCACTCTGGTCAGGAACCAGTTAATCAACCTACCCTCTGCAGTTAGACAATCACTGTCTGTTGTTAAGGATGTTCCTGGCCACAGGCCTCAAACCAGGGATAGAAACTATTCCAGGGAAAGAAGGAGGGGAGCCAGATGGGAGACGGTGGGCCTTGGGTCCCTGCAAGCCACCAGCAGCCTCTGCCCGTAGGTTAGTTGCTAAGTGTCACTTATGCCCCCAAAGTGGCAGGAAGTGCTAGCACCCAGGACCCAGGCTTCCTGACTGGGCTGCCCCATCATGCAAGGTCTGTAGCTGTTCTGAAACACTCTCAGGTAGTTACACTAACTGATTCATTCTTGAAGAGAGGAGTTATAGAAATAAAAGCTAGCATTATTTTTGTCTGGACTATCTGGTCTTCAAAATTCTAAGTACACCAGAATCACCTTTTATTAGAGATTTAAAAAATTCTCTTGATTATGGGTATGGGTATCCAGACCTACTGCTTTAAAGATCAATAGTAGTACAATGTCTCTGAATCTTTAAGATCACTACCCTTTATCAAACGTCACTGTTATTATCATCTCCACTGACAGATAACATCACTCAGTTTCAGAGGGGCAGACCTAAGATTTCAACTGCGATTTACATGACTTCCAAGCCCAAGCATTTAAACATTTAACATTCCAGTACACTGCTACCATAGCTAAGAGGATAACTATGGGCCTTGGTCTCCACATTTTTTCCCCCAGAATCACAGACTATTTGATTCTGTCTACCTATGTGCTTGGTACAATTCTCACTTAGGATGGACCTGTCAATTGTGGAATAACTGATCCCTTGACCAGAGCCAGCCCACTTCATAGGGGTCTTTAGAGACCAAAAGAGATAAGGAATATGAATATCTTTAACTAAAAGGCAAGATCCTCTAACTGTAAGGGATGCTGCTGCTTATTGAGTCTCCCCTGCTACAGGGGCTATTTTCCAATATGCAATGTGGTGCTTATATTTATTTATATGCTTGATAAATATTTGTTGCCTATTGAATATGTTGTTCTATGAAGAGCAACTGTTAATACAGTCTTAATAACAATAGTGGTCGTAGTTTCTTCTAATCACACTCTCTGGGACTACCACTGTGTCTGTCAGTAGAATTTCCCTCCAAATTCCTAGCAACGAACCACATTTAAGTGCCAGGGAATCTCAAGAACAAAGCCAGTTTCCAAAAAATATAAATCCACATTTAGACCAAGACTAGCTTCTAGTCTAGCAGAATCAATCAAATAATAATAAACTCCTACCTTAGCTGAGAATAGGGTTGGGTCCCTTGGGGGACAAAAGAGAAACATAGTCAAGGCTCTAGCAACTCAACAATTTAAGCCAAAGGGGAATATGTTGAGAAGTCCAAGGGTGGCTCCACCTTCAGGCTCCATTTGCTCTTTCCCCTCTCGCTCTAGGACTTGGCTCTGCTTACTTCTGCTTCTCCTGGAGCAGTTGCCTGACTTTCTCCTTCAGACAAGCTTTTCTCCATGACGCAGGAAAGCTGGCCATTGATAGTCCAAGCCAACTTCCCTAGAGCAGATTTAGAGGAGAGAAACCTGCTGTCTTCCAGGTCTGTATAGCAAATCACAGGGAAGAACTGAATGGCTTTGCAAAACCAGCCATCATGGAAGTGGGTGACTGACTAGACCTGGGTGGTGTGCCATCCCTGCGGTGAGGGGCCATGCTGGGCACCAGGAGACCCTGGGATTGACAGTTTCACCTGAATGACATGGGATGAGGAGGGGCAGTTCCCAAAGGAAAGGGGGTGCAGGGCAGACAAAAACAACAGGTGTCCACTACAATAGCACTTGTTCTCAGGTTGCGTAGAGACATGACTTATCCACCAAAACAATCAGAGAAGGATAAAAACAGTAGTGCATTCACATGCCCAAGCCTTGAGTCAAAGCCCTTCAGGAAAAGGAAGTGATCTGATGGCCTAAAGGAGATTCTTTAGAACAGGAGAAAGACACAAATATTTTGGTCAGCTTCCCTCCCCCTACTTGAGAATTATCATCATAATCACCTTATTCTCCAAATTAAGTTTGGAAACTGCGATTTGATAATTATGCAGACAATTAGCCAGAATGTTTGAGATTGGGATCCTTTGGGAAAACCTGGAAGATTTGGTCAACATAATCTTACTCATTGAGAGAACGGGCCTGATGAAGGATTTTTTTCTTTGACTTACAAATAACTTTTCTTTCTGATTATAAATGGGTGTGTTTATTGCAGAAATTTTGGAAAATATAGAACAGTACACAAATGAAAATAAAAACCACTCTTGCATTTGTTAGGACTGGGTGTGACGGCAAGTGAGAGGAACCCCAAGATAACAATGGCTTAAACAGGAGTGAAGTTTATTTTGCTCAAAGCTACACGAAGTCCAAAAGTCCAGGCTGGCATGGGAGTTCTCACGGAGGCCTCAGGATGCCCAGGCTCCTTCCAGCTCACTACTCTGCCTTCCCTGCAGTGAGGCCTGCATCCTCATAATCTAAGCTAGCAGAGCAGAAAGGAAGCAAGAAGAGAAAAGGATAAAGAGGCCAAGGACCCATGACGGCTATCTCCTAGGGAAGGTTCTCATAAGTAGCAACACAACACGTCCATACCATCCCATTGGTAAGAATGTAGTCACATGGCCACATCTACCTGCTGGGAAGACTGGGAAATGTAGTCTTTTTTCTGGGTGGCTATTTGCCCAGGTAAAACCCTATTATCATAGAACAATGGCTTTTGAGGCAACTAGGGGTCTCTGATAAACCTGTAACCATTAACACCCAGAGATAACCACTGTTAACATCTTGGTATACGTCATTTATACACACATACAAAACCACACACACACCTGCACATAGAAATACAGATATAGGTATATGTAGACATATAGATAATGATACTTGATGTATATGTGTGTGTGTGTGTATAGGTGTGTGTGTGTGTAAGTATATATGTGTGTGTATTTTTATAATTTATATGAATAACATATAAATATTTTAAATGAAATTGAGATACCACCAATTATACTATTTTCTCATCCTTTTTTGAAAAATTGCAGACCTTAAATAAATTCTCTTTTATTATCTATTTTAGCACTGAGTCATTTAATAATTACAGTTAGAGTAATGTAATACTTTATGATTTTCTTTTAAATACATGTTTTTCCTTTATAAATCCTGGTTCATGAAGTTTTATTTATTTTGAAATCACTATAGATGCACAGGAGGTTGAAAGCAAGGTACACCAAGGCCCATGCATTCTTCCCCTGCCTCCTCCAATGGTAACATCTTATACAGCAGTGGTACAGTATCAAAGCCAAGATATTGACACTGGTACAGTCCATAGAACTTAGATTTCACTAGTTATACATGGACTCATGTGTAGCCTTACATAACCATCACCACAATCAAGAAACTCAGTTCTACTATCCTTTGTGTCATGCCTTCAGAGCCACACCCATCCCATCCCCCCACTCATCCCTAACTCTTGGCAACCATGAATCCATTCTTTATCTCCATAATTATGTTTTATCATTAATGTTACACAAATGGAATTAGGTAGTATGTATACTTTTGAGATTGGTTTTCACTCAGTGTAATTGTCTAGAGGTTCATCTAAGTTGTTGCATACACCAATAGTTCCTTTTTACTGCTGAGCTGTATTCCACGGTATGCATGTACTGCAGTTTGTTTAAACATTAACCAATCGGAGAACATTTATTTGGGTAGTTTTCAGTTCGGGGCTATCATGAATAAAGCTGCTATGAACATTCATGTACAACTTCCTATTTGGACATAAGTGCTCATTTCTCTGGGATAAATGACCAACAGTGTAATTGCTGGGTTGCATTATAAGTCCATTTTCAGTTTTGAAAGGAACTGCCAAACTATTTTCCAGAGTGATTGAAACTTAACAGTATGTTGTCAACAATTCTCCTTATCATTAAGCACTTCCTATGTCATTAAATATTCTTCTAAAACATGATATTCCATTGCATGGCCATACTATAATTTCCAAACAATTTCCTAATTTTGAATTTTAGGAATATTCTTATTTTTGTGTTATAAATAATACAGTGAAAAATATTGTGGATAAATCTTTGTGCCTATTTCTGATTATTTTCTTAGGATATATTTTTAGACATAAATATGCTGGTTTAAAGGGTATGAAAAAAAATTTTAAAGTCTTTTGCTTTTTTTTTTTTTTAATTGTCCTATTAAAGGTTTCAATTTACAATCCCACAGCAACATGAGAATTGGGCAAAGTTTCTAAAAATACTAATATTTCAACATAAACTGCAGTCAAACAGTTGGTATCCTTAATATATAAATATATCTTATAAGTCAACTAGAAAAAATAAATACCCAAAATCAAGATGCTTTGGGCTGCAAATGACAGAAAATTCCAATTAAAATTATATAAGCAACAGAGAAATTTATCACTTCATATAATAAGAAGTCTAAAGGTAGGGCAACTTCTGAATTTGTCGATTTCACACAACTTTAAGAAAAAGGCACCACGATATATAGACTAATGAATGGTGCAGGCTCTGAAGCTAGATTGTTGGGTTTACATCCCAACCCTTCCATTTACTGAGTGTGTGACACTGAGCAAGTTACTTATCTTATTTATGCCTTAGGTTCCTCTTTTGAAAATGGTTATATTAATAGTATCTGTCTCAAAGGATTGTTTTAAGGATGAAGAGTTAATATATGTAAACTATCCATTAAGTATTGACATTATCAAGAGTCTAGGTTCTTTCTGTTTTTCTGTTCTGAAATCCTCAGAATGTTAACATTATCCTCAGTCTTAAGACCTCATGGTCACAAGATAGCTGCATTAACTCTAGGAATCTCATCCAAGAAGTCCAGAAATAGAAGAGATTACATAGTCTGTTTCTTTCTTAAGAACAGGGAAATCTTTCCAGGAAGTCCCAAACAGATTTTCCTTACATCTCACTAACTAGAAAGTGTGTTATTCTACACCAATCTGTAAAAAAAAAAAAGTAGAATGGAATTACTATGATTGGCTTAGACCAATCAGGATTTATTCATAAGCTAAAACCACCTTCCCTGTGGGTAGAAACAAAACAAAATCAGTTATTTTTAACAAGGAAGAGAAAAATGGATATTGAATGAACAATCAGAATGTCTGCTATACATCATATTAGAAAAATGGGCAAACCACATGCACCAGTAATTCATAAGAGAAGCAATGCAAATGGTAAATAAACATGAAAAAGGCTCATCTTGATTAATGAGCAAAGGAATGAAAATTAAAAGGAGTTTCTGTATTTTCTCTACCAATTTGGCAATGATGAAAAAGAATGATAATCATCTACAGTAGTGACAAATATATAAGATGCCTAGGAATAAATTTTATACACAAGATGTGCAAGACCTAAATGGAGAAAATTTTAAAATTTTACTGGACAACATTAAAGAAGACCTAAATAAGAAGAGATATACACCACGTTCATGGATAGTAAGACTCAGTATCTTAAAGATGTCAATTGTCCTCAAATTGATATAGAGGTTTAAAGCAATGTCAGTCAAAATCTCAATACAGTGTTTTGGGTTTTTTTTTGAGAAATAGACAATTTATTTCTAAAATATATATGAAAGAGCAAAGGCCCAAAACTAGTCAGGACACTCTTAAAGAAAGGAATATGGTAAGGGAGTTTTTCTTACCAGAGAGCAAGACTTTAAAAAAAATAAGACAGTAATAATTAAGATAATGTAATACTGCCTCAGGGATAAGCAAATTTAGCAATGGAACAAAATACAGGGCCCCAAAACAGACTCACACAATATACAAACTTCACATAGTACAATGGTAGCACTGAAAATCACTGAAGAAAGAATGGAAAAAGAAAATAAAATTGGATCCCAGCTCTTACCCTACATAGAAAGTAATTCAAAATTATGTGTAAAGGCAATTTTTAAAATACAGGAGATTATCTTTATGCCTTTAGATTAGGGAAGGATTTTCTAAATAAAACACAAAAAGCATTAACTATAAAAGACAAGATTGATACATTTAATCACATTAAAATCAAGAACTCTGTTCAAAGACATCTCAAAGTGAGTAAAAAGACAAGCCATAAACTAAGAAAAAAATTAGTATTCAGAATATACAAGGAACGCCTACAAATCTATTAGAAAAAGATTTTTTTTTAACCAAAAGCAAGTAGGTAAAAGACACAAGTAGATATTTCACAAATCAGAAAAAACACACGGCCAATAAACATATGGAAAAAGAAAAAAAAGAACAACCTCATTAGTAATCAGGAAAACAAATTAAGATTCCAATGATATATCCTTTTATATCCACCTGATTCCATCCCCACCCCCCAAAATAGTTGATAATACCAAGTGTTGGTAAGCTAGAACTCTTTAAGCCCTACTGGAGGGAGCATAAATTGATTTAACCACTTTGGAATACTAGCACTATTTGTAAAGTTGAATGTTCACATAGCCTATGACCCAGCTGTTCCACTTGTAGGTATGCCAAGATATACAAAAGAATATTTATAGTTTATATTCTCTCACCCCCCAAAAAGATTGGAAACAACCCAAATATCTGTTGAAGGAAAATGAATACATAAATTGTGGTATAGTCACATGATGGAACATTACACAGCAGTGCAAACAAGAGAACTACAGATACATATAACAAGATGGATGAATTTTAGCAACGTCATGCTAAGTAAAAACAGCAACTTGTATAAGATTACATTATAATACCATTTGTAAAAAAAACTCCAAAACAAGCAAGATTAATCACTATGTTGTTTAGGAATTGTAAATATAAATTATTTTTTCATAAAGCAAAGGAATATCAATCAAAATTTAGTTTAGTGGTTATCCTTGGGTGTGGTAGAAGGCAGGGAAATGGGTTAGGAAAAGAGTACACACATTGATGTGATGGTACTGGCAGTATTCTAGGTGTTTTTTTAAAAATATCACAAATTATTTATGTTTTAAAATTGTGGTAAAATACACATAACATAAAATTTACCATTTTAACCCTTAAGTGTGCAGTTCAGTGGTATTAAATGCACTTACATTGTTGTACAATATAAATGCACATCCATCATCAACCATCCATTTCTAGAATTCCTTTCATCTTGTACAACTGAAACTCTGAACATTAAACAATAAACCCTCCCTCGAGCCTCTGACCACCACCATTCTACTTTCTGTGTCTATGAATTTGAGATTTTTAGTTTTCAAGTTGACAGATGGGCCCATGGGTGTTCATTTTGTTGTCAAGTTTCATAACCTGCATATACATACGCACATATTCTTTTGTATGTATAAAATAGTATGTACCTTATTTTTTAACGGCTTTATACCTGGAAAAATAATGACAATATCCAAAACTGGCCAGAACATAAGTGCCAGCAAGCATGTAAACTCATAGAATTTTTTGGACATTTTAAACTTAACACACAGTAAACTTGACAAATATTTTATGGCTTTTGGGAGCTACTATGTTTTCAATCTTGGTTTCTGATTATTCATCAGTAGTATACAGAAATATGATAAATTTTTGTGTGTTGACCTTGTATCCTTGCTAAATTCATGTATTAGTTCTAGGAGGCTTTTTCTTATTATTGTTGATTCTTTGGGAATTTCTATGTAGACAATGATGTTTTCTGTTAATAGCGACAGTTTTCTTTCTTTCCAGTCTGTATGTTTTTAAAATTTCTTTTTCTTGCCGTATTGCACTGGCTAGATCTTTGAGTATAATATTAAATAGGAGTAGTGAGAGTGGACATCCTTGCCTTGTTCCTGATCTTAGAGAGAAAGCAGTCTTTCACCATAAAGTATGACGTTAGGTATAGGATTTTGTAGATGTCCCTTGTCATGCTGAAGAATTTCCTTTCTATTGCTAGTTGTCTGAGAGGTTTTGTGGGGTTTTTTTTATATTCAATGGCTGTTGATTTTTGTCAAATGCTTCTTGCATCAATTGATATGATCCTGTGGTTTTACTTTTCAGAATATTAATATGGTTTCTCAAATTGATTTTTGAATATTAAAACAGCTTTGCATTCCAGGTTTAAATTCTACTTGATAATTATGCATTAATCTTTTATGTATTGATGGATTTGGTTTGCTAATAATTTGTTGCAGATCTTTGTATCTGCATTCATGAGGGACACTGGTCTGCAATTTTCTTTTCTTGTACTATCTTTGTCTGATTTTCGTATTGATATATTTTTTTGGAGGGCAATTTGTCAACTGTAACAGCAGTCTTAGAAATGTGTGTGCCCAAGGACTTCACTTCTAAGAATTTATCTTAAGGAAATAATTAGAGATTCTCATTACACACAGACTTTGGGTTCAGACACACCTGGATTTAAATATAAACGCATCCCCTTACTAACTGCTTAAGTTCTGTGCTCTGTTTCCTGATCTGTAAAATGAGGATAAGAGGACCTACCTCACAGAGATGCATTAGATGAGACAATTCACACACAGTATCCAACACCTAGTAAGCTTTAGGTAAATGGTAGCTCTTGGTGTTATGTTATACTCTCTAGTCTCTGTAGTCCAGATGGAAGGATATCATCTTTGCTCCCATATTAACTCCCACTTTGAATCTCCTTATTGGTGGGTATTCGATCTCCTCATCCCCGATTCCTCTGTCTTATATTATGCGTGCTAGACGTTTAAAAGGAAAGGGCAAAGGCAAACAAACAAACAATATATATATTGTCCCTGCCGTCAGGGAGCTCAATCTATTAGAAAGATAGAGGCGCAAACGAACCAGTAACACGCAGTGTAACAGCATTATAATGGGGCGTCGGCCCATGGGGTAGCTGACCCTGGACGCACACTCTGAGCGTCTGTATCTGGAGGCTGGGCCGTCACCGGAGCTGAGGAACCGGGAAAGAGGGCGGCAACTTCTCCAGCGTAGCCTCCGGTAGTGGTGGGGGGCGTTCAGACTGGCTGTTTCCACAACTGGTCTAGCCACCCTCTTGAGGCCTTACTTGCAAGGTCTTCAGCGTTTGAGGAGGCAAGAAAGGTCACTTCCGGTCCTCCAACCTCGGAGGCGCGCGGACGCTCGGCCGTAACTGAACAACTCGAGCTCCAAGTCTCTGATTGGCTCTGGCAGGTGGGGGGGCGGGATGTGGCAGCGAGGGGCGTGGCCCTGCCGTCTCCCAAACTGGAGTCTTCCTCGCAGAGCGGAAGCCGACCTCTCCTGCCCCGGAAGTGCAAGTCTGGAGGTCGTGCAGGTGTGGATTCCGCCGGCGAGGCGGGTTTTTTCGAGATGCCGGGGGCTGAGGCCAAGGGCTCGGAGTTGTCCGAGAGGATCGAGAGTTTCGTAGAGGCACTGAAGCGGGGCGGCGGGCGGCACAGCTCCGAGGACATGGCCCGGGAGACCCTGGGGCTGCTGCGCCGGATCATCACGGACCACCGCTGGAGCAATGCAGGTGAGGCAGGCCTAGCTCCATCGCCTCCCTCGCCACTTTCCGTTTCCTATCCCCGGGCGGAAAGTCGCCCAGGCCCCACCGCGCCCTTGCCGCGCTTACCCTCTCTCTTTGGACGACAGGGGAGCTGATGGAATTGATCCGCAGAGAAGGCCGGAGAATGACGGCCGCTCAACCGTCAGAGACCACTGTGGGCAACATGGTGCGGAGAGTGCTCAGGATCATCCGGGAGGAGTATGGCAGGTCAGGCCCACGTCCTGGGCCGGGGGTTGGACCCAGTGACGCTTTTTACATGGAGCCTTTATTGGAGCTGAGCAGCTGTTGTTACCTTAATGACCACATCTCTTCCCCACCTCCCTCTTTGGGTCTTGTTGCCTCCATAGACTCCACGGACGCAGCGACGAGAGCGATCAGCAGGAGTCCCTGCACAAACTCTTGACATCCGGGGGCTCGAGCGAGGATTTCCGCTCCCATTATGCTCAACTCCAGTCCAACATCATTGAAGCAATTAATGAGCTGCTTGTGGAACTGGGTGAGTCCTGATCCCTAGGTGGACAGGACAGGTGGCAGGCAGATGAGGGAACAGAAGACCCTGGAAGTTGTCATCAGCAGAGATGGGAGATTACCAGTCCTCTGGTGCTCGGAAGTTTGCCCTCATCCTGATTAGGAAGGGTTGGAATAGGTGGCAGACTAAGATAACCCTCTTTACATTTCCTTACAGACTAACCCCTTATCGACTGCAGATCTGCTGTGGCGGAGACTCTATTTGGGAAGAGCTTTATTTTTATTTTAAAGAAGATGAACCCCCGAAAACCACAGTTGATAGACCCTCCTTCACTAAACTTCCTCTTGAATTTTTATACAGACACACATACACATATACATACACATACACATACACATAGGCCACCTTCACCCACTTGTCTGTGTGACTCAGGAGAACTGTAGATACTTATTGCAATCAGCGTTCCCAGGGGAGGAAGAAGCCGAGTCTGTCTGTGCACTGAGCTGCTGCTTCCAAATCCACCCCCCCCACCCCACCCCCAGTTTTTCTGCCGTGGCCTCCCTGTCAGTTGGAGGTGTTGTGGCCACCTTTTGGAGGAGGAGTTCTTTGGGGGGAAGCTCTGTTTACCCCACGCTCAGCACTTTAGAATTTCCCAAATTGGACCATTTCTTGCCTAAATTCATTGTCTTCAAAGTCAATTGTAAAGAGCTGGTGTTGGGACCCGGCAGGGGCACAGGGAGTAAGTTGATGAATAGGGGTGCTGCTGGGCAAGAGGGTAGGCTGAGAACTTGGGAGATGGAAGATCGTGGAGGAGCAGGGCTTTTAAGGAAAGGTGACATTCCACATTAAGTCCATTGACCACGTGTTACCAGGGTCTGCTAGGTGGGCAGTCTAGAGAAGGGTGCACATCCCTTTCTGTTTTCTGTAGTGTCTGTCTGTGTTGTAGCATAGCAGTGTCATATTTTTCTTGAAAAACTGGCTTCTTGCAGAAGGGACAACGGAGAACATCGCAGCCCAGGCTCTGGAGCACATCCACTCCAATGAGGTGATCATGACCATTGGCTTCTCCCGAACAGTGGAGGCCTTCCTCAAAGAGGCTGCCCGAAAGAGGAAATTCCATGTCATCGTGGCAGAGTGTGCACCTTTCTGTCAGGTACGGGGACTGCTGGAGTTGCTAAGAAAAATTTAAAATAAGGAGAGAATAAAGGAGGGGTAGGTGGGCTCCATGCCATCTTTGAATTGATAAGCAAGGCACAGTGAGAAGACAAAGTAAAACACTAAGGGAATTTTCAAGTTCATCCTGTTAACATTCTTAAACATTGGTTTAGGAAAGTTGGGTGACATATTTTTCATACCATATAAAGAAAGAAACCTTTGTTTTTAACCTTCAAGACCCAGTTTAGATATCATCTCCTCTGGGAAACTGTTTTTCACGGCTGTTCTTCTCCCCCTTCTCCCCAACCCTTCCAATAGTAAATGAATCAATTCTAGCTCTATACTACTTCCTACTTCAGTACCTCTAT
The DNA here is from genome assembly GCF_964374135.1 of Grampus griseus. NCBI lineage: Eukaryota > Metazoa > Chordata > Mammalia > Artiodactyla > Delphinidae > Grampus > Grampus griseus. Next base: position 27,628,357 of record NC_139018.1, on the reverse strand, counting down.
TATTATATCTATTACTGCATGTTAGAGGTTTTTTTTAATATATATATATATTAAAAGTTTTATATATATATATGCCTCTCCTAAAAACTCCTTGAGAGAGTCAGTGGTATTCACTTCTGTAAAATAAAGGCTCAATAAATGTTTTCATAGAACTGGGTAAAAAAAGAAAAAAAAAAAATAAGAAAGTTGGGTGAGCTGCTAGGCCCAAGAAAAAAATAAATATTGGTTGTTTTAGGAATCAAAATAGGGTAAATTACCTTGAGGATGACCGATGCTTGGTCTAACCTCACTCAATCTTTAGGTAAATAATAGGTCTCCAAAAAAGGAAGTATGTAAGGATGCAAGGAGGTTGTAAAATAATGAGCTAGGATCTGTCTTGTCAGCTCTGCTGCATTATGCAAGCAAGTCATATTTCCAGTTTTGTGGCTGTCCTAGTGCTGCTGGGGAGTAATAAACATTTATTAGAGTCCCCTGGGCTTCCTCCTGCTTCCCAGAGAATACCTACCAGATGAGTTAGTTATCTGTTGGAAATTGCGCGTTGGATATACCCAGTATCACAGAATCCCCAGAGCTCTTTCATTCTCTCTCACTCTTCCTCCCAGCATCAGCCTTTCTCTCCTATTGCAGGGTCATGAGATGGCAGTCAATTTGTCCAAAACAGGTATTGAGACGACTGTCATGACGGATGCTGCCATTTTTGCTGTTATGTCAAGAGTCAACAAGGTGGGTGTATTTGGGTTATAGTGTGTCGAATTCATGAAGATTATACTTCTAAAATGTTGGTTCTCCACCCCCACCCCACCCCCAATATCCATGAGAAGGGAGGAAAGTTTCTAGCACCTTTTAAAAATATATACATGGGCCTTTTTAATCTATTAACTGATTTTGTTTCCCCCTTTATCTGAATCATTATTCCTCACTTGGAGGAGCCTCATTTTGTTTAAAGCATTGAAAAGAATTAAGTGGGACTAAGGTAAGTGTGTCAGCTGCTAGGGATCTGGTAAAGGGCTGCTCATTTCTGCTCAGAGAGCTTGGCGGTGGTGGATGGTGGAAGAAAGGCTCCCTGCTTCTCAGGAGGTATGAAAGATAGATTTCCAGGAAAGACAGGGCTAAGAACAGTGGATATTGCAGTTTCCTGTCCTGTACTATGTTCATTCTTCCCTTGCGAACCCACTTTTATGCTAGAACTTGTGGTCTGAGCCTAGACTCCCTTTCCCTTGGGTGTACCAGCGTGTGACCCCCCAGTACACCAAGACTGAGGCTGAGCATTCCGGCTCTTGTGCCCAATGGCCTGTTTAGGGCTCTATTCCTAGGATGGCTAACATTTTCTTTCCTGTCCCAAAGGTGATCATTGGCACAAAGACCATCCTGGCCAACGGTGCCCTGAGAGCTGTGACAGGAACTCATACTCTAGCACTGGCAGCAAAACACCATTCCACCCCACTCATCGTCTGTGCACCTATGTTCAAGCTTTCCCCACAGGTATGTCTGTCTGTCTCCATCTGCTCTCTCGTCTGTCTCTAGGCAACAGAAGGAAGTCAAGGTGTAGGTCTGAACTGTGGGCCTTCAACCTTCTCACTCTGGGGCTTCTCTTTGTCTGCATTTACTCAATGGATTAGACCCAGTGGAGGCTGGAAAAAGCCACAGAAGTCTTGATCCAGGAAAAGCCATTGATAGTTACAACCTGTCAGCTTCAGGAAGTCAAAATTGTAAGGTCAGGACAATACGCAGTTGGGGAAGGCCCTTTGTTTGCATTGCCACCACTCGCTGACACCATTTCTGAAAATGCCAAGTAAGTTGAAACTAGAAACATAGAATTGGTTTTATTTGTTCCAGGGACTGTCCTCTGTAGCCTGAATACAAGAAGTTACTAAGTGAAGAGCAGTTTCACCAGTGATAGAAACTACTTGCTTTGAACATATCAGCCTATCTATAGGTGTCTACTTTTTTAAAAATTGAGGTGAAATTCACATAACATACAATTAACCATTTAAAGTTGTATAGTTCAGTGGCACTTACCACATTCACAGCATTGTGCAACTACCACTCTCTAGTTTCAAAACTTTTTCATCATCCCAGAAAAACACTCTGTACCTATTGAGTAATCACTCCCTATTCCTCCTTCTCCCCATCTCCTAGTAATTGCTAATCTGCTTTCTGTCTCTATGGATTTGCTTATTTTTGATATTTCACATAAAAGGAGTCATACAACATGGACCCTTTTGTTTCTGATTTCTTTCACTTAGCATAATGTTTTGGGGCTTCATCCGAGTTGTAGCACAGTACTTTGTTCCTTTTTGTGGCCGAATAGTATTCCATGGCATGGATATACCACAATTTAATTATCCATTCATCTGTTGATAAGCATCTGAGTTATTTCTACCTTTTGGCTTTTGTGAATAATGCTGCTGTAAGCCTTTGTAATCAAATGTCTGTGGATGTATGTTTTTTATTTCTCTTGGGCGCATACCTAAAAGTGGAAGTGTCAGATGAGCTGACACTCTCTTTTTTTTTCTTTTTCCCTAATTCTTTTTTTTCTTTTTCCCTAATTCTTTTCCAGTTCCCCAATGAAGAAGATTCATTTCACAAGTTTGTGGCTCCTGAAGAAGTCCTGCCTTTCACAGAAGGTACAGAAGTTGCTTGAATGTATGCGGCACACGCGCTTGTATGTTTTGGGTTTTTGTGTATGTGTGTTTTGGGTTTTTGTGTATGTGTGTTTCGGTCTTTTGGTTTTGGTTTTGGTGGCCAATGGGATTGAATGCCGTCAGGTTGTGGTTTTTTTTTATCATACTTCTTGTGGGGACTGTTCTCTTTAGCAGCTTAGAGTGCTTGGGGTCCTGATCTAGTCGATGTTCATTTTCTTCTAAAACTAATATATTTTAGCTGCGTTATTGGGGCCATGGCGGGTTGGATCACCCAGCACTGACTGGGTTTGGCCTTGAAAGTTCTTTGAGACACAGGCGACAACCCAATGAGAAAATGTTCTTGTTTTCGGCTGCTGCAGGGAGTCATTCTGGTAACGTGACTGCCAAAGAAAGCAGGCTCTGAAATGTTACTTCTGAAACTCGCCTGTAGCCTGGACACCTTTGTGTGTTGGGGTCCATTTCTCTCACATATTCTGAAGGCAGCTTTGCTCAGTGAGCCTGCTGCCTCGTCAACAGTTCGCGTGGGCTTTAACACCCTCCTGGAGCAAAGCATAGTACTCGGGGTGCTGATTCTTCTTGGAAATTGAATAACTTCACCATTTATCCAAACATTCATTCTTTCAAGAAATATTTATGACTATTGAGTACCCACTGTGTATCCAACACTATTTCAGGCACTAGGGATATAACAGTGAATAACATAGATAGGCCCTGCTCCCCCAGAGTTTACGTTATGTTGCAAAAGACAGACAAGAATATGTCAGGTCATGGGATGTTTTAGGAAGAAAACAAATACGAAGGATGAGATGGAAAGTGACGAGGGGACTACCTTAGTCCGGGGAAGGGACTTAATGAGATGGCATTTCAGCTGAGTCCCGAAGGAATACAGCCTGCTATGTGAAGATGAAGGAAAGAGTTTTCCAGGTGTTGGTGCAAAGGGCCTGGTTTAGGTACATGCTTAGCCAGTTGGAAGAACATGGCCATGTGGCTAGAGAGTAATGAGCAAGAGAGAGAGTAATATGAACTATAATTAGTGTAGTGTGGTGGCGAGGGGCCAGATCTTGAAGGTTGCAATCCCAAATTTGAATATTATTCTAAGGGTTATCTATGGAAAGGCATTAGACAGTTATAAGCATAGGGTGTATCATGATCTGAAGTCATCTCTTCTGGTTTGTATGTTGCTGCAGTTTCCCTTCCTTGGGGTGGCGAGTGTACTTGCATTACGGAGCCTAGAATCTATAAGATACTTAATTATTAGAACAGGAGCCTTGGTTTTATCTTTTGCTCATGTGATTACCTTTCAGGGGACATCTTGGAGAAAGTCAGTGTTCATTGCCCTGTGTTTGACTACGTTCCCCCAGAGCTCATTACCCTCTTTATCTCCAACATTGGTGGGAATGCACCTTCCTACATCTACCGCCTGATGAGTGAGCTCTACCATCCTGATGATCATGTCCTATGACCACCACTCGTCCTAAGCAGAAGCTGCTTAGGCAAACACAGAATGGAGTGGAGACTTCAGTGCCACGGCTGAAACACATCTTCCTTGTAATGGGGGAGTGATCTGGAGTCAAGCTGAGAAAACTTGATACTGATACTGTTCCCCACCGTTTCAGTCATCCTATAACCAGGATGCACATCCAGGACGATTTTTTGCCTTTCAGGTCTCAACAGAGCAGCAGGGCTTGACCTATTGATTTTGGAGCCTCTTAGTGACTTGGGGCGTCTGTTTCAGGAACTTAAACTTTCTGGTTCAGTGGTGTGTTAAACACAACACTGCAGACCTTGCTGGGCTACAGGTTTTTGCTCAGAAATGACTACCACGCCTTTTCTGAGGCTGTGCCAATAAAGGCTGCTCGAAGGTTCCTGAGTTGGTTTATTTACTGTCCTGCTCTGACTGAAGCGCCTGCAACAGCAGCAGCAGAGCCCTTTGGTGTTTTCATAGAGGGCAATAATCAGAGGTAACAGCCTAAAACAGAAATGCAGATGAAAGTGTTTATGATTCCTTTATAATTGACTGGAATTCATCCCAAACAACTTGTTAATAATCCAAGACAATGGTTCCAAAATCACTGATCATCAGAATCATCTGGGAGTTTGAGAAAATATACAATCTCAGACCTACTGCATCTGATCTCTGGGATGGCACATGGGAATCTGCTTAGAGTGCCCCAGAAAAGGACGCCCTCATGTACTGTTAATAGGACTGTAAATTGGTACAACCTTTTCCAGGGCAATTTTGAGTCTTCTAGAATTATTTTTACAAGCACACAAAGACACAGACAAGAATGTCCATTGTAGCAGATGTAATGTCACAGCCTAAGTGTCCAGCAATATAGCATTTTGTATTCTGTTAGTTAAAAACAAGACAGGTTTTAAAATAAGTATGATGTACCGTGGAACATTATGTATACACTGCAACAGAGGTTTCTAAGGGTGGCTTGAGATCAGTGTCTGGATTAGACATTTTAGATGGTTCATCTAGTATTTAATCTGAATTATTTACCAGTATTTTAAAATCTGGAGGTTACACATTAAACAAATTCAGATTTCTTGCTACTCCTGAAGATTTGGCAACTCTGGGCCCACATTACCAAATGGCAGCATTTGGCTATAGTTGGGTAGCTTCTAATTCCATTAAATGGAAAACCCCCAGTTTTCTGCTGTTCCAAGCCATGTCCACTAAACTCATTTATGTTGTCTGCCGAACCCTCGTAGGCATCTGAGTGGTGACCCTTGTGTTAATGAATGGGATAGATTTGTAAGCAAGTCTGTTTTATATTCTGTATAAAACCAAAATCAAGCTGGGAAAACAAGCTGCAGAGCAGCTTGATATATCTACATGATATGACCCTAACTAACTTCCTTAAAACAAAATATATGCATGCATAGGATAAAAGTCTGGAAGAATAACACCAAACGGTGGCAAGAAGGAGGACAGGTTCAAATTTTATTTAGTGTGTTTGTATATTGTTTCTATTTTTTATGTGTACTGCTTTAGTAATTATGATTTCAAAAAGTCTCCCCAGGTTATCCAGATGATCTGGATGCCATGTTTGGGAAGTTTGGTCCAAAACAGGGGTCCAAGGTCCACTGAGTGTGCAGGGGGAACCCCCTGGGATGCTTGTCACAAAGCCAGCCTCCTGCCTCTCGCAGCAGTGTCTATGAGGTACGGGAGGAAGTTCTAGGAATCTGCATGTTTAACAAGCAACCCAAGGGATTTTAACAGGGCATTTGATAACCTTGTTTTGATAAACACTGGCCAGAGGTAGACGATGAGGGAAAGGGCTCTACTCTCTGTTAGCTACTTGACATGAGCAGATCTTTTCCTTAGGATTCTTATCTTCCCTGAGACAGGGAAAAAGCAAGACTGAAGAGGGTCAGTCTAAAGGACTGACCTAAAAGCTCTCTGACACAGAAGAGCCTGGCTCACTTAGGTCTCTGTCAGTTATTTCTTAAAGCATCTAAGACCCCACGCTTTCTCAGTGAAGTGGCTTATAGCTACCAATTTCGAGCAATTGTCTCCTCTGAAGGCACCAGTTCTTGACGGCAGCTCACTTGGGTACGACCATGTGCTCTGGGGTAAGAGCAGCAGTGAGTCAAGGAACTTAAATCTGTTTCTGGCTCCAAAAGTGCTTTATGATACTTGTCCTTTGTGCATCTTGGTCCCTGGGTCTAAAATTAGCACCAACATCCTGCCCAGGCAGAACTGAGATGGATGAAGTTTACCAGGGTAGAGGCTGTCTCTTTGGTCAACACTTACAGTGCCTAGAACAGAACTGCACAAATGCGTACTCTTTAGAACCTCAGTCAAGTAAATCCCACAAAGCTGTTTATATGCCTGGTTTTTCTATTTCTCTCTCTCCCTTTTCCCAGTTGAGGAAGAGTAAATATTGGAAAGGGAGAACCTGATCTGAACAGGGAGAAGCTAAGGTGTTTGTGTCAGCTTCCTACCTTATCAGCCTTTGTTTGGGCTTGCCTCTCACCCCTGCTTTTGGAGCAGAATCCAGAAGCTCATTTAAAAACTGTTGTAGCTTGGAAAATTAATAGAGGATTACATGGATGTGGAAGTCTTCCTGAATAGGCTTAATAAACCAAGTTAGATCACTTACTCAATACAGTTGTAAAGACGCTTTTTCCCATGGTTTATGTCTTCCAATTTGGACGGAGGGCAGGAAAGGCACAATTCCTGGAACTCAAATAAGGAATAGAAATTCCCAACATAGCCTCTTAAGAGAAGTCTCTGAAAAATACTCTACCAAGAAAAACTGAAGTGTAAAGTGATACCTCAAAGAAAAAAATGCCGGTACTCGTAAGATCAGAAGTTTCACAGATATGCTTCAAAGCCATTTCTCAAAGTAATCTGTTGCAGCAGTCTTTGGGTTTATGAAGGCTGCCAGGCTCACAGTTCCACCATTGAGCTCCATGACTCTGTAATACCACATATGTAGAACTCAGTACATCAGAATGCTTTGCCATAAAGGTAGTACCAGATGGTGATGTAATTATTGTAAAGGCCTACACTATCCACCTGTCCTTGCAAAAACTCCCTCTGCAGATATGCATCTAGTTGACACAAAGGAGCTATTTTGAAATGTGGTTTGGAAATGTTTTTTAATCTCTGCTTTGGATTATCCTTTCATTCACCAAACAGTTGTTCCAGGATGTTGTGCAATGGCTAAGCGATTACAACCAATAAAGAGCTATAGTCTAAGCTTTCAGTCTTCACAACACACAGCAGAGGGCTGCCTTCAAGCCTAACCACACTTGAAACGACGATCGCCTAATGTTTAAATTAAATATTGTGCTGACGAGAAGGGGCCTTTCAGTAGTGTTTTTGCAGGCATGTTAGTTACATTTATTTATTTTATAAATTTATTTATTTATTATTTATTTTTGGCTGTAGGTCTTCGTTGCTGTGTGCAGGCTTTCTCTAGTTGTGGTGAGCGGGGGCTACTCTTCGTTGTGGTGCACGGGCTTCTCATTGTCGTGACTTCTCTTGTTGTGGAGCACAGGATCTAGGCGCGCAGGCTCAGTAGTTGTGGCACACGGGCTTAGTTGCTCCGCGTCATGTGGGATCTTCCTGGACCAGGGCTCGAACCCATGTCCCCTGCATTGGCAGGCGGATTCTTAACCACTGCACCACCAGGGAAGTCCCTACTTACATTTAGAATTAAGACCTGCCTAAAGAAGAAGGAAGCTACTTAAAAACTTGACAAGATTCCAAAGATTCATAATTTATATGTAAAATTCTGCAGTTAACTACTATAAAAGAGAGGTCATGAAATACTTAAGTAATGATAAACTAATAGCAGTAGCTAACTCCAGACTACCATTTTTTTTCTTTTTTGATCGATTGGATGCTCCTTAGAGCAAGTTGTTTAGTCAGGCAAGTTGTACAGGGAAAGTCTGGCCAAATCCAGCTTCTTCACACCGCTACTTGAGTCATGCTAGCTTGCTGGTTCGATAGATGGAGACACTCAGATGTAAGACACTCAGATTCCCACAGGCTTTGATCAGGTTGCCTGAACTTTATCAGATGTTTCTGGATAAGATTGAGTACTCTGTGACAAATGGGCATGGGATGAAAGTGATTCAAGGTCTTGAAAAATCCTAAACGATAAGATAACTTCTTTTTTCTTTATCTCTTCCACAATTTCTGCCTCAATACATTTAGAAGGGACTCACTAAATGTTACTGAATGATAAATAAATGAATAAATGGAGAGAGAGAAGGAAGGAAGTGTTTATTTCGTGCAGATTATCCAGATTTGTGGTTTCCCAGACTTTCTTTTCCTCTCTTCTGAGCCCACCTTTTTGCCATCTCACTGTTGATGAGCAACTTCAGCTGAGAAGGGGTGAAAATTGGCACGATATACAGTGGCAAACATACCAGTCAGTTCTCATTGTTAGCCTGCTTTTGTGAAGGGTTTTGATGGAAGGAGGTGCACTTCAGTGGAAAACAGGAAGGGAGGGTCTAGTTCCTTGTGCCAGAAACTGCTCTTCCCTTCCTTCAGATATGCCGGTACCGGCCCCCACCTGAAGCTCGGGCTGAGCCTGGTTGTCAGTGCTGTCTAGGAACTGATGGGCTGCATCTGTTCTTACTTGGCATGGCTTCCTCAGCCCCCTGCACATCTCTAGAACTTGGCCTTGGGCCCCTTCCTGCTCTGACCTGTTATGGTTGCCTTGTTCTTTTTATGATCTGTTAGGCTCAGATCCCAGCTGTTCATTTGTGTCTGACCTTTTGCCTTGCTCTGACGTCTGATTGCTAGACCCTCTCCGTTCTCAACTACTCATGGAGTTCCAGATCCCCAGCTGGGTTCTGGACTTTGCCCTAGCCCCCTCCCCAGACTCTCCTTTTCCTTCTAGCCTACATTCTAAGCTTTGCCTTAAGCTTTTCTGATACTAGCTCCTATTGCCATCTATATAGCCTTAATTCTGACGGTAGAATTGTTAATTTCCGTTTATTTCAATAATAAAGACATAGCTGTAACTCAGGGTGATCCCTACACTTAGAGGAAGTTACCTAGTCTATCACTGGTTTCCTTGTCTCTCTCTCTGACTGAAGCTAAGCTTCTTGAAGGCATGCACCTTTATTTCTCAATACAATTCTGATGAGTGTTGCTGACAAAGGAACTTGTTAAGAATGGCTTCGTTACACATCTCATCTCTCAAGTTAACAAAGCCTCCGCTAACCAGAATCAAGTACAGTTAAACCACTAGGTTTACAAACTGATAAATCCCCAATAAATTAAAAAGATATAGGGCAGTGTGGGTAATGATGGGAATGTGTGCAGTGTGAAGTCCTACAGACCTGGGCTGGAATTCTCCCTCTCAGCAAACCGGTTAACATCTCTGAGGTTTAGTAGTCTCACGGCAAGAGAGAGATACTAGTTTCCTAAGAGGACCATTGTAAGGATTAGAGATCATGTATACAAAGCATTTGGTACATAGTGAGCCCTCAGTAAATGGAAGCTAGTATCAGGACTTCCCTGGCGGTCCAGTGGTTAAGAATCCACCTTCCAATGCAGGGGACGCAGGTTCGATCCCTGGTCAGGAAACTAAGATCCCATATGCCGCGGGGCAACGGAGTCCGTGTGCCGTGACCACTGAGCCTGCACGTTCTGGAGCCCACATACCACCACAACTAGAGGAGCCCGTGACAAAGAGCCCGTGTGCCACAACCGGGACCCGACACAGCCAAATAAATAAATAAACATTAAAAATAAAATAAAATAACATCTTTAAAAAAAGAATGGTAGCTAGTATTCTTGTTCTTGGAGCCAGAAAACTTGGATACCACTCTCAGCTTTACTTATTAGCTATGTGATCTTAGAGAATATTTTTCAAACTTACTTTCCCACTTTGTAAAATGGGGAGAATAATACCACCTTACCTCATGGGTTGCCAAGAAATTCAAATAAGTTATGCAAATATTATTTGTAAACCTTAAAACACCATATAGGTGTTAATGATTACCGTCATGTGTTTGAAGATTAAATGTATCTCTGCTCTTATGGCACCTGAGTTAAAAAACAAAACAGAATGAAACAGAACCCTGACAGGCAATAAAAGTAATGTTAGATATTTTTGGCTAATTGGTTGGTTTTATGCTGATACATGCTACTGAGTTCATAAATTATTAAGATAGGATAATTATCTCTTGCATTGCTAGAGTCAGGCTGGGCAGGATGATTGGTTACATGATTTTTGGAGAACTTTTTCTAGTCCTCTGCTCTTCTCAAGAACACAGGGGTTTGAGATTATTAGCAAGACCTTGTGAAATCACACCCCATCACCCTAATATAAGAGGTATCGTAACGCTTTTTTTTAATCGTACAGATTGGTCTGACCTAAAAAGATTTTTAAAACTCCTGGGACAGCTGACCTCCATGTAGCTCTGGAGAGGGGAGACAGATGTCCAGAGGCCACGGCACCCCACCGGGCCTGGAGGCTGAGCCCCTGAAAATACCCTCCTTTCTAAGGCTAGCCCTCCCAGTCTATGAAACCACTTATACGTATTTAGAAGAATAAAGGCCAGTGGTGCCTATTCTTCAGGGTTCCAATTACGTAATTCTACAAGGATCTACGAGGATCCCCTTGAAAACCAGTGAAGGCTTTCCCTAAACCTTCTGTGAATGCACTACTTCGTCACTCCCGTAAGATTCACTGCAGGGCTGCCGGCAAACGAATTTTTCTCCCGTAAGCACAAATTTGTTTCCTGTATTCAAAAACGAAGAAAATCATTCCATTTGCTACAAAGACCAGTGGGAGCAGGCTGGTCAGGAAATACAAAAGTAGATATACTCATTGCAACATCTTTCTCATTGTATGGCATCCCAGATGCAAAAAACATTACCAGCTGTTTTTTTTCTTTTTCTTTTTTTTCTTTTATAGGACTTTAGTCTTTTGAGTCTTATTAACCAGAAATCAAGTCATCTAAAAAGGTAGGGGGAGTATGGATTAAGAGTGGCATAACAAGCATCTGCAGAAAGATCAGTCCCGGTCCCAAATGAAGTTATGAGGCCATTAGTTAGGCATACTGTAATGCAACCAAGATACAATTGGAAAGGGACCAGAGTAACATTTATCTCCTGAAAAAGTGTAGAGAATACATCTGGCTAGGTTGAAAGAATAAATGCTGCATTTTTGATATGAAGATTGCTTTCACATAGATACTTAAGTACAAAAAAATGTTTTCTAAAACAAGTTCATAGTACGTTCACCATTTTACTGGTTTGGGATATGAACAATATCAGTCTCTGAAAGGAGGTTTATTTATTTTTTTGTCTTACATTCTTTTATTTTTTACATATATGCAAATATGTTTTATGTACAATAATTGGTTCTACCAAATCATTAGACCAAGACATTCTATTGGTAATCTTCCCCAAAATAGATTCAGGTGAAATCAGATATTCGTGCACTTCATGGACTACCAGAACTTGAGGCTTCATTATTGATTTTGGTTTTGAGATCATATACATAATTCAAAATATACATGAACTGGGTTAAGGTGATAAATGTGGGCTGAAAGAAACCACAGGATTCAGAACAATTAAACTGTGTATTTTGCTGGCATTTGAGCCACACTGTGAACAGCACATGTGTGTATCCCATAGCTCTTTTACTGGGGGAGAGGGGAAGCAAACAGCTGATACGACCTGGCAGAGGCTTCTTCACCAAGGGCTCCTTTCTTCTCCGCTTCTGCCCCCTTGGGTTCTTGTTTCCCTGTGTCATCCGCCAGGGCGGCCTGGGCTGCACCTTCAGCCAGCAGGGAACAGTGCAGCCACAGGAGGAAGGAGAGTTCCTTGGCTATGCCCGTGTTTTTTTTTTTTTTTAAATTAATTTATTTATTTTTGGCTGCGTTGGGTCTTCGCTGCTGCGCGCGGGCTTTCTCTAGTTGCGGCGAGCGGGGGCTACTCTTCGTTGCGGTGCGCGGGCTTCTCATTGCGGTGGCTTCTCTTGTTGCAGAGCACAGGCTCTAGGCGTATAGGCTTCAGTAGTTGTGGCTCGCTGGCTCTAGAGTGCAGGCTCAGTAGTTGTGGTGCATGGGCTTAGTTGCTCCGCGGCATGTGGGATCTTCCTGGACCCGGGCTCGAACCCGTGTCCCCTGCATTGGCAGGTGGATTCTCAACCACTGCGCCACCAGGCAAGTACCTATGTCCGTGCTTTTTTTTTTTTTTTTCTTTTTAAAGGAATTTTGCCTTTTATTTATTTATTTATTTTTATTTATTTATTTATGGCTGTGTTGGCTCTTCGTTTCTGTACAAGGGCTTTCTTCAGTTGCGGCGAGTGGGGGCCACTCCTCATCGAGGTGCGCGGGCCTCTCACTATCGCGGACCTCTCTTGTTGCGGAGCACAGGCTCCAGACGCGCAGGCTCAGTAATTATGGCTCACGGGGCTAGTTGCTCCGCGGTATGTGGGATCTTCCCAGACCGGGGCTCGAACCCGTGTCCCCTGCATTGGCAAGCAGACTCCCAACCACTGCGCCACCAGGGAAGCCCTATGTCCGTGTTTTGATGGTCAAGTCTTCCTCTGCCGGTTCCCTTTTACCCACGGGGTGGCTCACCGGCTGGAGGCAATCGGAGCCACAGCCAAATCTTAAACCTGGCGCTCGTCCCCTTTTCATCCACTTGAATCTGGAATTTCATTACGTCACCATGTGTACAGCCCCCACAAATCCAGTCCCAACATGTTTAGATGTCTTGTCAAGGGACCTGTTTCTAGAATTTTCATATGATCAACAAGCTTGTGACAGAGCGGGGCTGGAGCTGACAGCTCCTCACGTGGGCAGGCGGAGGCTCCGGAGCTGCGTGCCACCTGGGGCGCCAGCTCCAGCCACCGCCCCTTGTGGGCTTGCACCTGCCTGAAGGGTTTTTTTGTTTTGAACATCTTTATTGGAGTATAACTGCTTTACAATGGTGTGTTAGTTTCTGCTTTATAACAAAGTGAATCAGTTATACATATACATATGTTCTCAGATCTCTTCCCTCTTGTGTCTCCCTCCCTCCCACCCTCCCTATCCCACCCCTCTAGGTGGTCACAAACCACCTAGCTGATCTCCCTGTGCTATGCGGCTGCTTCCCACTAGCTATCTATTTTACGTTTGGTAGTGGATGTATGTCCATGCCACTCTCTCACTTTGTCACAGCTTACCCTTTCCCCTCCCTGTGTCCTCAAGTCCATTCTCTAGTAGGTCTGTGTCTTTATTCCCGTCTTACCCCTAGGTTCTTCATGACCTTTTTTTTTTTTCTTAGATTCCATATATATGTGTTAGCATACGGTATTTGTTTTTCTCTGACTTACTTCACTCTGTATGACAGACTCTAGGTCCATCCACCTCACTACAAATAACTCAATTTCGTTTCTTTTTATGGCTGAGTAATATTCCATTGTATATATGTGCCACATCTTCTTTATCCATTCATCTGTTGATGGACACTTAGGTTGCTTTCATGTCCTGGCTATTGTAAATAGAGCTGCAGTGAACATTTTGGTACATGACTCTTTTTGAATTATGGTTTGCTCAGGGTATATGCCTAGTAGTGGGATTGCTGGGTCGTATGGTAGTTCTATTTGTAGTTTTTTAAGGAATCTCCATACTGTTCTCCATAGTCGCTGTATCAATTTACATTCCCACCAGCAGTGCAAGAGGGTTCCCTTTTCTCCACACCCTCTCCAGCATTTATTGTTTCTAGATTTTTGATGATGGCCATTCTGACTGGTGTGAGATGATATCTCATTGTAGTTTTGATTTTCATTTCTCTAATGATTAATGATGTTGAGCATCCTTTCATGTGTTTGTTGGCAATCTGTATATCTTCTTTGGAGAAATGTCTATTTAGGTCTTCTGCCCATTTGTGGATTGGGTTGTTTGTTTTTTTGTTATTGAGCTGCATGAGCTGCTTGTAAATTTTGGAAATTAATCCTTTGTCAGTTGCTTCATTTGCAAATATTTTCTCCCGTTCTGAGGGTTGTCTTTTGGTCTTGTTTATGGTTTCCTTTGCTGTGCAAAAGCTGTGAAGTTTCATTAGGTCCCATTTGTTTATTTTTGTTTTTATTTCCATTTCTATAGGAGGTGGGTCAAAAAGGATCTTGCTGTGATTTATGTCATAGAGTGTTCTGCCTATGTTTTCCTCTAAGAGTTTGATAGTTTCTGGCCTTACATTTAGGTCTTTAATCCATTTTGAGCTTATTTTTGTGTATGGTGTTAGGGAGTGTTCTAATCTCATACTTTTACATGTACCTGCCCAGTTATCCCAGCACCACTTATTGAAGAGGCTGTCTTTTCTCCACTGTATATTCTTGCCTCCTTTATCAAAGATAAGGTGACCATATGTGTGCGGGTTTACCTCTGGGCTTTCTATCCTGTTCCATTGATCTATATTTCTGTTTTTGTGCCAGTACCATACTGTCTTGATTACTGTAGCTTTGTAGTATAGTCTGAAGTCAAGGAGCCTGATTCCTCCAGCTCCATTTTTCGTTCTCAAGATTGCTTTGGCTATTCGGGGTCTTTTGTGTTGCCATACAAATTGTGAAATTTTTTGTTCTAGTTCTGTGAAAAATGCCAGTGGTAGTTTGACAGGGATTGCACTGAATCTGCACATTGCTTTCCAAAGCTGAAGGGTTTTAAGGAGGCAATAAAACAAAGAACGAGGAGCAGTGCTTTATAGTTGCTCTATTCCGTCCTGGTCCTTGCTTCTCTTTGTCAGCCGTTTTTCTCCTTAAAATAATCCAACTATAGGCCTGGTGGAAGACTACCCAGCACGTTTTTAATGAGCATGGAGAAACTCTTTAAGGCTGTGATACAGAATGTAAAGCAGCAGCAGAGGGAAGTGGAGGAGGCTGGGGGGGAAGGAGGGGCTGTGGGAGCAGGCTGTGGGAGGTCTAGGGAAGGCAGGCTTGACCCCTGGGAGTTCAGCATCAGGTAGATCACATCAGTGCAAACTATGAGGCTGGAAAAAAATTGCAAAACAAAACCAAAAAACCCCATCCCATCCCCCCAAAATCCCACAAACAACCAGACAATCAAACAATTAATCACTAGATTTTATCCCCAAATAAATTACAAAAAGTAGATATTATAGGGCAACCTCCAGTGTCCACGGATGCCAATGAATGAACTGTCTTTAGGCTTGAATTCCATCTGGCTACTTAACTGGAGGGATCATCTGCTCAGGGAAGGTGGAGATGCTGATTGGTGCCCTGGGCCCATTCAGTCAAGACCTTGCCAGTGCCTGCTGCTCACAGTCTCTGCCCAGAGGCCTACAGTCAGCATCCCTTTGGTTCTTTAGAGACAATGATTCTGTTCTCATGGCAGCTCACAAGGAGGCGCAGATGCCTGCAGGCTTTGCCCTGTATCACATCCTTCTGCTTTTCCAAAGAGATGCCAGGCCTGAGCCATTCTGCGAAGTTTAGCAAGATTGGGTTTAATCTATGGGAAGAAAGAGAATAACTCCAGTTAGCAGTATGAAAAGCCAAGGAACATATAAGTATTTCCTAATTATGGCTACTCAAATCAGTTTTGATTTCTAATTTCTGGATTGGGAAAAGATTATAGATTTCCTTAGGATAAATGGGACTGAAAACTCAGTCTAGAGGCACATCTGTTCGGGAATGGAGACAAAACTTTTTTCATTTTTTTCACTGTCATATGAAACAAAAAGTTCTTAATGGAGTAAAATGTACTAGATGAGTCAGAAAACATCAGTACCTGAAAACTCCATGCAATAAAAGACTTTATAGCCCTTGACAGGAAAGGTAAGCAAAATAAAAGATTTTGGAAAGTGGCAACGTAGACATTCCTATGATGCTCTCACGTTCTGTTTCATTTAAGATTATAACAAGGACAGAAAATGCTCTTTAGTTTAAACCACTCGGTGCCTTTATTGCATTATCCACATCATTGTTCCTGGACTGCTGAGCAATCAGGGCCAAAGCATAATGTGAAATGTCCTAAGCTTGGTTTCCTGCCTGAAGGTCCTCAAATCGTTATTCTAGAGATCCCTGGAGATGGCTACCATTTCCAGTAAGTACTATCAAGCAACTGGCTGTTTCGGCTACATTTGCCAGCAGTGAATTTGCTGTGTTTCTACCAACCTTCTGTGGCCCCAGAGAGAACTTCTGCATCTTATCAAACCTAGAGCCCGTAGGCAACAAATGTTCAGGATACATCAGTCTGTACATGTGGTAAACTTATAAAATACAAAGGCATCATATGTATAATGAGATAGTTCAGCCTAAACTCCATTTTGAATTTGAGCTAGAAGATGAAATGGTGAGACCTCCAAGAAAACTTCCAATGCATATTTTTCAAAACTCTCATAATTGGGAAAGAATTAAGACAGATTACATTTGGTTAATAGGAGCTAGTCTCCTGTTAGTCATTGCTCCACCTGTTTGTCCTGCTCCAAGTGGTCAATGTCGGCTAATGGCAGCATGGAGGGCCTGCCATGAGCACACTGGAAAGGCAGCTGGCACCAGGACAGAGCTTCAATAAGGCGACAGCTCTCCTCTAGGCTCAGGTCGTCATTAAACTTAATGGCCCCTAAACAAAAGACAGAAACAAGAGGGTATGGTGTGTACGGTGGGAAACCGGTGCTGGCCCTGGGGTCAGAGCCAAATATCTGGGAAGAGCAACGTGGTTCTGAGGCTCCTTTCATGTGACTTTAATACTGCTTGAAATTGGCTTCAGGACAGACCTGCGCTCAGCTTTTCCTTATGGAGTCACTGTCTGTCTAATCCCTGTAGCAGGCATCCCTTAACTTGTTAGGATTTTGCCTGCAGAGTTTTTTCAAAGAGGCAAGAGCAATATTTTTGCCTACGTCTTAGGTTTGTGAAATCAAGGTCATCTTTCATCCAGAGCCAATCTATCACCAAGATCTCTAATTGTTTCCCTACAGTGTCCATTTTATTTGCTGCTTTTTTCTATTCCTAGCATAATCTTCTTACTCTAAACTCTCATATTGTCAGAATCTGCCTTTATGCATACATTAATTCACTCAGTCAACAAATATTTATTAAGTATACACTCTGTGTTGGAGGTGTGCCAGGCAGTGAATGAGATGGATGCCCTGCACCCCCATGATGCTTACAATCTAATAGGTGAGACAAGCATTAAACAGTTACGCAATAGTTTAAATTATAAGTACTATAAAATATAGAATATCGAAGAATATATAACCGGAAGACCAAACCCAGTTTAGGAGGCTCAGGGAAGGCTTTCCTGACAAAATGATATTTAATCTGAGATCTTAGGTTAAGAAAAACATGGCTAATTGAAGAATGAGCAGAAGGGCATTT
The DNA here is from genome assembly GCF_964374135.1 of Grampus griseus. Taxonomy (NCBI): domain Eukaryota; kingdom Metazoa; phylum Chordata; class Mammalia; order Artiodactyla; family Delphinidae; genus Grampus; species Grampus griseus. Next base: position 27,610,908 of record NC_139018.1, on the reverse strand, counting down.
CAGACAGAGGAGAAAGGCAAGCGCAGAATTGAGCACACAAGACCAAGACCAAGGAAGCAGGCTGGAATGTGAAGGGCAAGGTGGAGAGGGATGTGAGAAGAAACTGGAGAGGCAGGCAGAGGCTGGACCATGAGGACGCCTGCAGGCCATGGTAAAGAATAAAATGTTCATCCTATGAGCAATGGGTAGTCATTGTCAGGCTTTTGGTAGAAGAATGACATGCTCAGAGGAATGTTTCCAAAAGATTCCTCTGGGTGTTGAGGGAAGAATGGCTTGAAGGGGAGCCAGAATAGATGTGAGGAGACTAAGTCAGAGCACTCAACAGTGGCAAGAACTAGGGAGGCGGCAGCAGAAACCGATCACATCGGAGACATTTAAGATACACTTTGAAGGCAGAGATGATGAAATTGGGGATGGAGTAATATGAGGAGTAAAGATAGGATAAAGGGGGGAAGGAGTTTGTGATATTCACAGGAGACAAACTAATGAGCGACTGAGGTTACAAAGCCAGAAAAGACAGGAAGTGAAGAGAGGAGAAGGTTGATGGGGAGAGATCAAATGGAGGGAGGGTGTCTGGAGGGGACACCCCACCATGGTCAAATGATAGTTGCAGGGGATTCTGTGGCTGTCATGATCCCTAAAGTAAGTTCCTCCAATACCGTTTTCTGTATTTTATCATATTGCGCTACTCAAGAACCCGCAATGATTCTTGCCCTCTGTATAAAGTCTAAAGGTTTTGCTGTGACCTTCTAGGTTTCTGTGCTTCCTCACCAGCTTAATTTCCTGATATTCTTTGCTGCTCCTCATATAACTAATTCGTTTCTGCCTCTGGATCTCTGCACAGGCTATTTCCTCCCCTGTAGTAATCTCTCCCTTCCTCTGAATCCATGTCCCACAGCTCATTCCAAACTTGACTCAAAAATGCAGTTACTGCTCCACTCATATAAGTCAGTCTGCATTATGGTCCAATATATATGGTGGTATTTTGCTTTGTAAAAGTAATTTTTAGTGTACTGTTTCCTGATCCAAACTGAACCCTCCAAGAGGCAGGTGATAATCGTGTCTTCTACTTCTTTCATAACTGCTGAACCCTGCCAGCGCGCAGCACGCAAAGGCACTCAATAGCTAGTGTGTCGAGAGTCTTACCATGGCAGGCTTGGGATGCCAACACCTTCTGGACAGTCAGTGGCAAAGTCCCTTGGATGCCTCCTGTGGTCTGGAGTAGCTAATGCATAAACACATCCTTTATTAATGGAAAAGCAAATGGGACAATGGAGCTTTCTGTGTGCGGTGTCTCTGTGTGAAACCCCAAAATAAGAGAAAAGCTTACCTCCAATTGTTCTTGAATAAATTCCTACGAGGAGAAAAAGGAAAACAGGCATTAATCGATTGCTATGTTATAATAGCCCTTTGATAATTTACAAAATATTCCAATTTTCTTCTTTAAAATATGCCTCTTGAAGAAAAGAATTCCAGCAATATAGCACCTAGATGCAAATAATTTACTTGTTGTAAGGCACTTTGAATACAAAATACCAAGACAACTGAAAGAACTCTTACTGAATGGAGAATGTATTTAGCTACTGAAGCTTTCTCCAGATAGCTCATCAACTCATGAGGTTATATAACTGGTAGCCTAATGACTCAACTGAATAGCAGGGAGGTTTCTCACTAAGAGGCTCTCTGTTTGCATTTACAATCTTAGCTAGAACATGTTTAATACTGCACATAAACAGAATAAATACACGACAATCATCACTACAACTATGCACTCAGTATAACACTTGTTTAAATATCATAAAAATAAGTAGTCACTTAGTTCCCACAGGCATTTTTTTGTGTGTGACAATTCCCTTCAGGTCAAAAAGCTTGCTCTCTGAGGCATTTTGTTGAGAAATTTCTCCTCCTTTGCATATCTCTGTCCCTAGGGTAGCCTTTTCAATAGTAACATCCCTGCAGATGTTAATATTTACAAAAGGACTAAAGAAATTTAAAGCAGACACTATTTCGTGCTACTAATTTGTTTACCCTCTGGAGGTTAAAAACTGTTTTGAGATATGGCATATTTAATAATTTCTTTATAAGAAAACACAGGATTTCTTTACTCCTAGAAATGGCTATGTATAAATTAGCTTCCTGGGAATACCCTCGTGGTCCAGTGGTTAGGACTCAGAGCTTTCACTGCTGGGACCTGGGTTCAATCCCTGGTTGGGGAACTAAGATCCCACAAGCCAAGCGGTGCGGCAAAAAAAAAAAAAAAATTAGCTTCCTAAGATTACAACATGATAGACTTCTTTTTAAACCAGACTCAGAAAGTTCTCTTCCCGAAAACTTAGGAAAAACACTCTTTGATATAAACCACAGCAAGATCTCTTTTGACCCACCTCCTAGAGTAATGAAAATAAAAACAAAAATAAACAAATGAGACCTAATTAAACTTAAAAGCTTTTGTACAGCAAAGGAAACCATAAACAAGACGAAAAGACAACCCTCAGAATGGGAGAAAATATTTGCAAATGAAGCAACACACAAAGGATTAATCTCCAAAATATACAGACAGCTCATGGAGCTCAATATCAAAAAAACAAACAACCCAATCCAAAAATGGGCAGAAGACCTAAATAGACATGTCACCAAAGAAGACATACGGATGGCCAAGAGGCACATGAAAAGCTGCTCAACATCACTAATCATTAGAGAAATGCAAATCAAAACTACAATGAGGGACTTGCCCAGTGACGCAGTGGTTAAGAATCCACCTGCCAATGCAAGGGACACGGGTTGGAGCCCTGGTCCGGGAAGATCCCACATGCCGTGGAGCAACTAAGCCCACAATGGAGCAATGTGCCACAACTACTGAGCCTGCACTCTAGAGCCCACAAGCCACAACTACTGAAGCCTGCATGCCTAGAGCCCGTGCTCCACAACTAGAGAAGCCACTGCAATGAGAAGACTGCGCACTGCAATGAAGAGTATCCCCTGCTCGCTGCAATTAGAGAAGGCCTGCACGCAGCAACAAAGACCCAACGCAGCCAAAAATTAATAAATAAAAGTAAATTTAAAAAACTACAATGAGGGCTTCCCTGGTGGCGCAGTGGTTAAGAGTCCGCCTGCCAATGAAGGGGACACAGGTTTGTGCCCCGGTCCAGGAAGATCCCATATGCCGCGGAGCGGCTGGGCCCGTAAGCCATGGCCGCTGAGCCTGCGCGTCCGGAGCCTGTGCTCCGCAACGGGAGAGGCCACAACAGTGAGAGGCCCGCGTACCGCAAACAAACAAACAAACAAACAAAAACTACAATGAGGTATCACTTCACACCAGTCAGAATGGCCATCATCAAAAAATCTACAAACAATAAATTCTGGAGAGGGTGTGGAGAAAAGGGAACCCTCTTGCACTGTTGGTGAGAATGTAAATTGATACAGCCACTATAGAGAACAGTATGGAGGTTCCTTAAAAAACTAAAAATAGAATCACCATATGACCCAGCAATCCCATTGCTGGGCATATACCCTGAGAAGCATAATTCAAAATGGGCAGGGTGGGATAGGGAGGGTGGGAGGGAGGCTCAAGAGGGAGGAGATATGGGGATATATGTATACATATAGCTGATTCACTTTGTTATTCAGCAGAAACTAACACAACATTGTAAAGCTATTATACTCCAATGAAGATGTTTAAAAAAAAAAAAAAGACACATGTACCCCAAAGTTCACTGCAGCACTATTTACCGTAGCCAGGACATGGAAACAACCGAAATGTCCAACAACAGATGAATGGATAAGGAAGATGTGGTATATATATACAATGGAATATTACTCAGCCATAGAAAGGAACGAAATTGGGTCATTTGTAGAGATGTGGATGGACCTAAAGTCTGTCATACAGAGTGAAGTAATCCAGAAAGAGAAAAACAAATATTGTATATTAACACATATATGTGGAATCTAGAAAAAAAAATGGTACAGATGAATCTATCTGCAGGGCAGGAATCGAGACACAGATGTAGAGAACGGACATATGGACATGGGGGGGTGGGAAGGGGAGGGTGGGACAAATTGGGGGATTAGGATTGACATATATACACTGCCATGCGTAAAACAGATGGCTAGTGGGAACCTGCTATAGAGCACAGGAAGCTCAGCTTGGTGCTCTGGGATGGCCTAGATGGGGGAGGGAGGGGGGAGGGAGGTCCAAGAGGGAGGGCATATAGGTATACATATAGCTGATTCATTTCATTGTACAGCAGAATACAACATTGTAAAGCAGTTATGCTCCAATTAAAAAAATAAAAAGAATTTAAAAGTTTAAAACTTCAAAACAAAAAAGAAAATTCTCTTCCCTGCCTCATTTACAGACTAGTCCACCATACTTATAAATGAGCACAGTTACCAAGAGCTAGTTGGTAGATACTATGTATTTTTTAAAAGCCACATATTTTCCCAAACAAACCTAAATAGAAAGATGTCTCATAGTACCTGGCCCACTAACAAAGTTTAGTGTGGATACAGATCAAACCTAACTTCTTTGCTCTTCTCTCTTGTGCTTATGTATCTGGGACTTGTAAAACATCAGTCTGTAAGCGTGGAGAAGGGGAAACGGATCTTATTCTCCATTCATTTCACATTTCAAATGTTCGATTTCAAATTGAACAGTAATGCCAGATAATTTAATATTTAAAAGGCTCATTCATTAGGCTAGAGGATAGAACTTTACAGAAAGATGTCTTCGTGATCTTTCAACTGCTAGATCCAAGTAACTACCGCCTTTTCAAGATACCAGAACTGTTCCAGCTTCTTTCAGAATCAACAAAATCTCTCCTGATCAGCCTGAATTAACATAATCAAGACTTGCTGAAACCATAAGCCTTGTTTCAGTTTGAGGTAAACTTCTTGCCAGTACTCTTTGAAGTCACTTTAGGAAAAGTTTTCATTATAATTTTCTCGTTAAATACTTAAGGACTGAATTACTATAAAAGATTCTAACAGATCCTATCTCTTGGATTTAAGACAATTTGGAGGAGGAGCCTTGGAGAAAATAAGCTCTGTTGGGAGAAAAGAGCGCTGCTGAAAGCCAAGCAGAGGTGGTCTGATCAAAGGGCAGTTCTGGGAAGGGTAAAGTCAAGATGATCCCAAAGCTGGCATGTTAGCTGCCTCTTCCTCTCAAATGTCTTCTCACGCTTAGACTACAAACAGGCTCAAGTCTCTCCCATCTGAAAAGAAACAAAAACCTTTCCTCCACCTGTGTCCTGCCCCACACTTCCTGACACCCTTAACCTTTAGCTGTCGCCCCCATCTCTTTGGTATGTAGCCGAAGTCCTGGAAAGAGAGGGCTCCTTAGCTCCCCTTTCTCCCTTCCCTCACTCCTGACCCCCTGCCCACCCCTAGGAACAGATTCCACAAGGCAGGCAGTGTCCCCTGACAGCCAAATCCAACTCCTCAGGCTTTACTCTCCGGCCACTGTTGACCATTCCCTTCTTGCTTAAAACTTCCCTTGGCTGTGGCAATATTACTTTTCCCTGGTTTTCTTCCTCCTTCTCTGACCAAATATTTTCAATCATCCTTTACAGTCTCTTCTTTTCAGCAGTAGCTTTCTGGACCTTTGCCAAAACATATACACCCTGAATGCTGGTGTTCCACAGCCTCCATGCTTGGCTCTCTTTTTCTCTTCATATTCTCCCTGAACAATTGCATGTCTGTTAGACCCTTCTCCAGATTCTGATATTATCAAAATATATACAATTGACCCTTGAACAACACAGGAGTTAGGGGCACCAACCCTCTGTGCGGTAGAAAATCCTTGTATAACCTTACAGTTAGCCCTCCGTAGACGCGGTTCCACATCTGGGAATTCAACCAACCACAGATCCTGTAATACTGTAGTGTGTGTTTTTTGAAAAAAATTCGAGTATAAGTGGACCCGCACAGTTGAAACCCATGTTGTTCAAGGGCCAACTGTATACTGTTAACCCCCAAATAGATACTACAGCCCTGACTTCTTTCCCAAGTGCTAGATCTCAAAGTCTGTCCATCCACTGGACATCTCCATTTGAAGGCACATTCAGTGTGTCTAAACTAAGGCTCATAATCTAACTCCCTAGTCAGGTGTACTTCTCCTCCTCTGTTTCCTTTTTCTGTCAACGGCACCATCCCTCTAGTCATCTGAGTGAGAACCCTCAGAATCATTACTTATCTTCTCTCCTTTATCTCTTTTATATTCTCTTGCTCACCAGGTCCTCTTGATTCTACCTTTCAAATATGTCCCTCCTCTCCATTCCCATTGCTACTGACTTAGTCAAATCTTCATACTGTCTTACTTGCACCAGTGCACTAGCCTCTCAACTGCTCTCTACCTCAAATCTTTCCTATATCCATGTATCCCACACTTTATCCACTAAATCTATCTTCTACTTTTTATTTTTAAATATTACTAAAGTAATTCAGATTTCTGGAAAAAATGATAGACTGAGTTGATGTGGATTTTCCTGTGCTCCAAACAGAAAGAGCTAAAGAAGGAGTTAAGAAACCACAATGAATAAAAAAGGACACCATGAAAAACGAACAGATAGATCTGAGAAAGAGCCAAATAAAACTTCTGGAAAAAAATAACAGTCATTGAAATAAACAACCCAGTGGACAAGTTAAACACCTAATTAAACAGCAGATGAAGAGTGAACTTAGTTTACTGGAAGATAAATGAGGAAATTTCCCAGAATACATCACAGAGAGATAAAACCATGGGAAATATGAAAGAGAAGGCAAAAGACATGGAGAATAGAATGATAAGGTCCAGTAGACATCTGATAGCATTTCTAGGAGGCAAGAGAGAGAAGGGGGAAGAAGCAATGTTTGAAGTGATAATAACTATATTTTCCAAATTGAATATGTAAGATGAATCTCAAGAAGGAAATCAAAATAAATCCACACAAAGATATATCATAGGGAAATGGCAGAACACCAAAGACAGAGAAATCTTAAAAGCAACCAGAGACAAAATCAGGCTACCTACAAAGTAATGATAATAAAATTGACAGTGGACTTCAGTAGCAAAAATAGAATGTCAGAAGTAATAGAATATTTTTGAAATGTTTGAGGAATAAATAAGAAAATGGAATTCTACTTTTAGCTAGACAATCATGCAAATGTGAAGGTGGAATAAAGATGTTTTCAAAGATATTTTATTCTTGGACTCTTAACAAAAGAACTTTTAAGAGATTTACTTCAGTGAAAAGAAAAATGAACACAAAGAATAAACAGGATGCAAGAAGCAATAGTGAACAAAGAATGGAAAACATTTTGGTTAAGCTAAATAAACATTTACTATAAAATTAAGGTCTACCAGGGGAATTAAAGACAAGGTGGAATTAAAACAGGCAACAAAATGGAAGATGGGAGAAAAGTGGTACAAGAGAAAGGGTGGTAAGGTTTGTGTACGGTTTATGAAGAGAACAGAAGAACAAATTACCTTTAAACTGTGTTATATATGCAAGCTAAAATTCCCCTTCTAAACCAGTAGAGGGGAAAAAAAGAGAAATAAAGAAAACTCTAATAGAAAACAGGAAAGGAGGAAAGAAAAGACAACAAATACAAAATAAATTGTTTTAAAAAAACGAAACACGTCAGTAAAGTATTTAAAATGCAGTGCTAAAGTGTATTTTGCTCTTCTTCATTGGCTGCCTACAGGATGAAACGCAAACTATTCAGCTGAATATGGTAAATCCCTTTATGAGTTGGCCTTGACAACCTATCTAGCCTCATCTAGGCCCACCACTACCTTGTGTGTATCTTAATTCGAGCCATGTGTACTGGTAGCTCCCTAAGCACGGGATCTGCTTCAAGTCTCTGATATCTGTTATTCTGTCTAGAATGACCTTATCCCCTCTTCTGTACTTGGCAGGCTCCTACTGTTTTACAAGGCTTTTCCTGAAACAAACAAACAAAAAAACAAATGCTTTTCTGTGATAGTTTCCTTGACCTCCACCCTGCTGGGCACAGTAAATATTCTGTATTTCCATAGCACTTTTGAACATACCTCTGCTGGCCAAATTTCATTGTAGTATAATTATTTAAATGTCCTTCTCCCTCACCTTGAGCTAATTCATCTTTGAATCTCTGGCACCTGGCACCCAGCAGGTTATTTCATAAATGCTTGTTGAATAAAAGATGAATATAGAGAATTTCTGAACAAAGTAGGAGGTTATTAGCACTCAGCAGTTTTCTCGGCTTTTGCAGCTGTGTCTTACCTCCACAATGCTCTTGGTCACAGTAGATCTCCCTCTTCGAAGTTCACTGGCTTCTCTTTCCACAAAACAGAGTGGTACTTTTCCTACAAGGACCAGAGAATCACTAGTGTCTGGAAATATAATTTCAAGGCCCAGATCTTCCAGATTTTTGTGGTAACACCTAAAGAGAGAACCTCAAATGTAAAAGAATTACTTCATTCACATTTCAGTATCAGTTCCAAATGCCTGATAGTTTCTCAAAAGCTGCCAAAAGCTTTAAAACGTACAATATTTTTCTCACACTCATGGTTGTTTATTTAGATTTTATTATCAAATTTCCTTTTTGAATTACAGTAACCTTCATTTTTTTTTCCTCTTTTCCGTTGAGAGAATCAATTTGTTTCTATGTCTTGTTCCTAAATGTTTTATTCTTCACTGAGGAATTGCTAACTTCTCCTTGCTGGCACTTAAAGAAGTTTGGCACAAATAAAAGGGTTAAGAATGTTTTGAATCAGCATTAAAAGCAGGGAGAAATTAACAGTGGGAGGAACTGAGAAGTCCTAATTAACGGAATGTAAATAAATGGATCTGCCTCTAATATAAATTATACCCCAGGGAAAAAGATTTATTGGCAGTGGCATATTCCCAAACTTTAAATAAATTTAGAGACAATTCTCTCTTTTTTATTTCCAATAATTTGTGCCACCCCGAAGTAGGAAAATGTCCTATCTTGTGACTCATTGTATGATTTGCCCCCTCCTTGTGGCCTGGTGTTTTACTTTCTTCCCAGTATGATTATGGTAACAAAAACTAAGAATCTAGAATGTACCAAGGCAAAGCAGAATGGAAGCAATTACTGCAGTAACTTCACTTTCAGAAACAGCACAGCATAAATATTGACCGTTCCAAGAAATGGTGAGAGTACTCTAAGCCAACTGCTGGAAAAAATTATCAGGGAAACTCTATCCTATACTCAATAGCTGTGATATAGTGGAAAGAACAGCATTTGGAGTCAGACGACCTGCATCTGAGTGCCTGCTCCACCACTTAAAACTTGTTATGACCTTGAACAAGTCATGTAACCTCTCTTGGTCTCAGTGCCTCAACTGAGATAAGCAACAATAGTTATGCTTATACCCTGGCCAGAGAATGTACATTAGCAACATCACAACCTCATGGTGGTACTAACGATAAGAGTCTCCTTTGTTCCTCTGTCACTGTTATCTCTAGTGGAGGACTTATAGTGGAAGACAGTAATTTTTTTCGACCAGAGCCTTGTGGCTGTTGCTTCTCATAGGAACCTATTGAGAGAAAGATGAATGGGTTAAGAGCAGGAAGTGAAGTCTTCCAGATTCAGATAAAAATGAAGACACAGTCATGGAATTATTATAATGCTTAGCAGCATGTTCAGTGTTCAGTTTTAGGCTTTGAATTTCCATTATTAAAGTCAAACTAGTAAATATCTAGTTTGTTTATTCATTTTAGCAGTATTTTCTTAAATAAGAAATATAAGACTTAATCTTACATTCAAATGAACAATGCGATGTTCCTGTAGATAGTCAACAAATGTGGTTTCAGTAACAGAGGCTGACTAATATGGATTACTGGGGAGATAAAAGGGGTTTACTTCACAACCCGGTGGCTCAAGAAGGCCCCCTCATTCTTCCAGAAGGATTTCCCAGGCTCTGAAGAGAATCAGTCAGTACTATTCTCAAATGGTCCAGGGCCTAGAGCAAGAAAGTTTTTCTAATACTTTTTATTGTATCTTTCCCAACTCTTAGGTCTTCATTTTATAAGGAAAAGTGAACATGGAAGTAACATCACTGCCATTCTAGTCCATGAAATACCTCCCTAGGTCCTCAACTAACTCTACAACATTTGGGTTTTTTATTACTTGACCACAGGAGTAAAGATTTTTCTGGTATTTTACACCTTGGGGAACAGACTGCCTCATATGAGAAAAATGGGTAGCAAAGATTAAAAAGCACATATTGACTTTGGAAGAATCCATAACAAATCAGTGATACAGGTTGCCTCCGGGGAGAGAAACTAGGTTGGATGAAGGGCAAGGGTAGAAAAGAGACCTTATTTTATTCCCTTTTGTACCTTTCAGACTTGAGCCTATTGGATTATACTACCTATTCAAAAACAAATTAAATTTTAAAATAAAAACAATATATTGGGCCTTCTGAGCTGCTTGGTAGTCTCTGCCTGATGAACTGTGAAGGTAAACCAAGATCACACGGGCATGCGGAGGGGCGTATCTTTGTGCTGAAAGTTTGTAATAAAGTAGCCTAATCTTTAGGGTTGATGATAAGGATACAGCAAATATGCCTTTGACCATGTGTTAAGACCCACATGTTTGAATTAGTAACGTGAACTACTACCTTCTTTCAATTATAAAAGAAGCCATACCTGCAGGCTTCAGCTTCCTTTTTTCTTTACGGTTTTTTTTTTTTTTCAGCTTCATTTTTTAAAACGTACAATTCATCTTTTTTCACAACAGTCACAGTTAGAAAAACTCTTTCAGGTACATTAACTCTGCTGGGGAGTCCCGAATCTTTCCTAGTCCTCAGCAGATCCTTACCAATGGTCAGCTGCTCCAGTCGGATGCGCTCATGGGCAGCATGCTGGTCCACCAAGACTAGCAGGTTTCCACCTAGAAGACCAGCAAGCACCACCGGCTTTCAAATTCTCAGGTCAAGATTAAAATAATCATGTTGCGTTGAGGGAGAAAAAGCTTAATTCAAACTATTTAACAACGTGAGCATAAGAGAAGCATACAAACTGAGCAATAACAACTGTATCTTTTATTTCCTACAAAGTTAAAGTTATGGGAAAAACGAAAACAAATGTATCCCTGATGAAAAACTCTTTAGTTCATTAGTATTTCATTTCTAAAACATGGTGAAAGCCCTACATTCTTAATGTTTAAATACTGATTTTGCTTTATTAATTCAAATTTGATACAATGAAGGATCATTAAACCACACATTTTATAGTCAGCTGACCTTGATTCGCAAGCTGCCCCAGAACCCATGAAGCATTCTACTACACTTCAGATCACAGGTCAGCAAGATTTTTCTGTGAAATGCCACACAGTAAATATTTTAGGCTTTTGGGACACATGGTTTCTGTCACAACTACTCAAATATTCATTCTGAACCAAAGCCGCCATAGACATGTGAATATTGTAGCTGTGTTCCAATAAACTTTTTACAGACACTGAAATATTAATTTCATATAATTTTAATGTGTCGAAAAATATAACTCTTCCTTTGCTCTTTTTTTTACTATTTAAAAGTGTAGTATACCTGAAATTAATGTAACACGGTAAATTAACTACACGTCAATTAAAAAAAAAAAAGTAAAAACCATTCTTATCTCCCTGGCTGTACAAAAACAGGTTATGGCTGGATCCGGCCCCCAGGCCACAGTTTGCCTAGCTTTAGACTCAGGCTTTGCAAACTTTGAACAGCAGACAAATCACCTGGGGATCTTATTAAGATGCAGATTCTGATTCAGTAGGTTAGGGGTGGGACACAAGATTGTGCAAGTCTAACAAACTCCCAGGTGATGTTATTTACAGACCTTGATTTTGAGTAGCAAGGCTTTACACTCTCAGGTGCAAGAGAGAAGCAGAATGTCCTGACCCCAAAGCCAAACCTACAGGGAAATAAATCCCTTTCTCACTGACAGGAGGACTGATTCTCTATTACATTAGTACATCTTTTTAGCTTGTAATTTTATTACTTTTGGCCAAAGGGTTGAGGTTTATTGTTACTGATTATATTGAAATAAAAGTTCTCCTCTTGAATTTGATCAAACTAGATAATGCCTGTTTTTCCTATTTCTACTAAAGATTAAAAAAATTGTTTGTATGACACCATCAAATTCATGGCGTAAGAGCTACTGACTTGAAAAATAAAAAGATTATGATTTTTCTGACAGCATGTTCAACCACAGAACAGGCCCCAAAATGTTGAATTTTAAACTCCTTTGAGGATAGGAGGAGTTGCAGCTGGTTGTGATGAATACTGAACATCCTGTATTGGGCAGAACAATGGAATAAATAATAAATTATGAGGGAGTAACCTCAAACTCAAAACCTGAGCCAATGTGAATCACCGAGAGTCAGAGACCCTACGAAATCAATCCTGCACCTGACTCTGGAGGAATGATTTATAGTCTACAAAATGTTCATGGTATTTTCCATTCATTGAATGAAGCAGAATATATGAAGGTAATTTACTCATGTCAGAGCTGTATTTTTGATATTCCAAAATAACAGAATAGAATCTTCATCAGGGCAAGGATTTTTGTCTGTTATATTCCTGGCATGTATAATAGCACTAGGCACATAACAGGCACTCAGTAAATATTTACAGAATAAATGAATGAATCCTTATTCTTTAGAGGATCATAACTGAACAACTGTATTTTATTATAGGTGGAAACATGCAATAAAAAATGCCATTATATGGCATTAATTTCACAATAATGTAAAACAATAGTATATTTATCCATTAAAAATATGTGCAAATATTAAAATAAAAGTAACTCAATTATAGGAATAGGTTGCTTTTGGTATTTGTGAGCAACAATAAAAATACTTACATTTTGATTTCGAAAAATCCTTTATATAAAAGTACTCCTTGATGGCAGCTAACCAATACCGTAACAATCCAGAATCTCAAGAGAAATTTAACTGTCTGGAGATTTTGTGGCTACACCCGTCTCAGGTGCCATTAGTAGAGATTTTGGTATTAAACAACAAAGAATTCCAGGTAATCAAAACTTTAGAAAACAATCTATTCACTTTCTAGAAGTAGTAAGACTACTAGAATTTGACCTTCACTAATTCTATATTTATGATAATTACGACAAAACTTTTGGTTACTTTACCTTTGATCTATGGTGACATTTACTAAATAAATTTATACTGTAAACAAGATAAAAAAGAATATTTTGAAGTACAAAGAGAATGAACTGCTTTCAAACTTTAGAAGCTCTCGCCTGCAGGTCTACCCATCGGGAGCCACCTCCTCGAGTGGTGCTCAGGACTCAGCCACTCAGGCCTTTTCCAGAGCCTGACAGGATCAAGCATTCCTTGTAAATGGCTCGAGAGTCTCCCAGTTAAAAAAAAAGCCTCGCACCCTCACTCTCCTTAGTCCCTCTTCCATGTCACAGATTTTGGAGTCTCTCCTGTCCTATGTCTTCTCTGAAACAGCTCTCATCTGAAGTCCCTGACCTCCACTGTCTGGAAACCTAACAGATAATTTTGGTCCTCATCTTAACCTCTCGGCAGCACTTAGTACAAAGTCTTGGCTTTGCAACACAACCTTTGCTTGTTTTCTTCCTATTTCTGTTGTTTCATAACCTCTCTTGCTGGTTCACCCTTTTCTACCCAGCTATTAAATGGCGGAATTACTCTAGATTCAGAATCTCTCTTCCCCTCCTCACTCTTCATTCTTCTTCTAGGTGATAAAATTTATACACATGACTTCAGTGACTGACTTTATGCTGACAGCTCAGATTTAGATCTCCATGTCAGAATGCTTCTCGCATCCTAGACTTGTAATATTCCTGACACACTCTTGAACATTTCAAAGGGATTTCAGACTGAACTCATGATTTTCACCCTTCTTGCCTGCTTCTTCTCCAACCTCGTCGTCCTGCAACATCATCCACTCAGTTACATAGGTCAGAAAACCAGGAGTCATCTTTGATATACCTTCCCCATATCCAATCCATCACCAAGTCCTGCTGACTTTATCTCCTAAATATCTTTCTCTCTAGATCACCCTGATCCCAGCTAACCATCATTTCTTAGATATTGCAACATCCTCCTAACAGTCTCTCTGCAGTTACTGGGACTCCATCTCGACACGCGCTCCAGGCTCCACACTGCAGCCAGAGCAGTATTTTCAAAATGCAAATGTGATGTGACATGTGCCGCTGCGAAAACAAACAATAAAAAAGAAAACAAAAAGCCTTCAATTGTTTCCAATTGGTGTTGGGAGGAAGACGAAGCTTGTAATTGGTCTTTAAGATCTGGCTGCAACCTACTTGTCTAGCCTGTCTCCTGCTCTCACACAAGGAAGGGCTTGCCCTGCTTCCTATCACTGAAGGAGAGGAAAGCACAAATTGCATATTATTCCCTCTGCCCAGAATACTCCTCCCTCCTTTCCTTACCTAAACTTATACTTCAGATCTCACTTTACCCACAAAACCTTCCCTGACCTCCCTACTAAATCAAATCTCCCAATACAGATTCTTACAGCATCTTGTTTCTCTCCTCCATAACACTAGAGTTAAAATTTTAATTGTTTGTGTAACTATCTGTTTCTCTTGCATGAATATTTTCTCCTACCATTGTATCCCTAGCACAGTTCCTGGCATGCAATAGGCACTCAATCAATATTTGTTGAATGAGTTAATGTTATTATTTACAAATTCTTGTTTTATTAAAGCAGGTCACCAAGAGATTATATGTAACTCTTGATAAATCTATCAGAGTTCATCATATAAACTTTCTATTATTATAAAGGGAACACATTAAAACATTATTAAAAAGTCAAAGACTATAAAATATTTTAAAGAGTAAAAGATGAAATTTCCCCTCTGCCCATTTCCATTCGCACTCCCAAGGTAACCACTCTTAATAGTTTAACATGTATATACATGTCTATGTATATAAAACTAAATGTACTTTAAAACTGTTGTTTCATAATATTAATTTAGATTGGTTTTTCCTAATCTGTCCAAATCATTGAAACTGTGTCGTATATAAAAAAAAAAACCTTAAAAGGAGGCTGTCAGAGGACCAGCTGGGGCTTCCCTGGTGGTGCAGTGGTTAAGAATCTGCCTGCCAACGCAAGGGACACAGGTTCGAGCCCTGGCCTGGGAAGATCCCACATGCCGTGGAGCAACTAAGCCCGTGCACCACAACTACTGAGCCTGCGCTCAAGAGACCGCAAGCCACAACTACTGAAGCCTGCGTGCCTAGAGCCCGTGCTCCACTACAAGAGAAGCCACCGCAATGGGAAGCCCACGCACCACAACGAAGAGTAGCCCCTGCTCACCACAACTAGAGAAAGCCTGCGCATAGCAACGAAGACCCAACGCAGCCAAAAATAAAAAAAACCAAACAAATAAATTAATTAATTAAAAAAAAAAAAAAAGAAGACCAGCTGGTTACTGAGGCTAAACCTCATTCTTACCTGCCTCACCATTCTCTTCAGTCCTAGTGCTCATTACACAGGCAATAAACTTGTTATCCACTTGCTGGAGAACCTGCCATACATTCAAATAAGTGGTACAATACTAAATAAAGATTAACAAAGGCTTATCTGCATAGAGAGAGACAAAACTGTACTTAATTTAAAGTTGTTTGCATTATAACATTCATATCTAAGACTGAGGACAGGTGCTGATGAACCTGAGGGAGTCATTAGGAAGGGAAAAAGAATAGGCAAGTAGAGTGATCAGAAGACAAAAGGAGAGACTACAAGGAAACAGACTGAGGCATCTAAGAGGATTAATGCTAATAAAACTTTCAAGTAGATTTGAAATGTTCCCAACAGAATGACTCTTATTAACAGGTGATATGACTAGAGATTTATTAATACGACCAGAGATTGCTAACAAATAGGTCTGAAAAAAAATTGGAAAATGTATGCAAAAGCAAGGAAACCCATCTTGTAGGAGCTAGTCCATTAAAGCAGTAAGTTAAAAGCCACCAGTGGCTTCAGACCTTGGTGGCTCTGCTCTGCCTAGATCGGTCTAACCTCCTAATTTGTTTCCATACTGAAAATAAGGAGATGAAGACAGCCTGAGTGGCGTAGAGATAGGGCAAACTAGAAAAGCAGATGAGAGAAGGGGTCCCTTCTGTTAATGGAACTCCTCAATCTGGGGTCTCCTAAGCCATATCATTTGTAGCCTCATACAATAGAGGGTCATTTAAAAAGGGGTATTGTTGCACAGTTAAGGACAACTTCTCTACATTACTTGGTTGATTTACAAATACAAATTATTGTCAGTATAGAAAGTCAATATATAATCCTTGAAACTGTGAGCCTGAATCCATAATTCATCCCTCCAAACCTGCTCACACTACAAAGGACACTTTTTTCTTTGTAATTATAATTAATCCTTCGCTTTTTCTTCTGATGATAAAAGTTTCAGTAAGATTAAAAAGAACACATGTGCCTTGACCAGGATGGTCTATATCATCAAATAAATCCAATTTCACAAGAGTTAGTCTAGCTTAGGTCTTATATATATATATATATATATACACACACACACACACATATTTTAATGAGATTTTACAGTCAATCTTTTACCTGCATGGAGTGAATCATTTCTTTGGTGAAACGATAAGGATACAAGATGTTGTGAATTTTAACTGCTAGGCTCTCAGCCTGGCCGCTGCTAACGTCAACAGCAACCTAGAAAGACCCAGATCAAACGTCATTTACACTGTAATCTTTTATGTCTGCAGAACTGTTTTACCCAAGATCTCAAAGTGCCTTACAAACATTCATTTTCACAGAACCTATTAGAGGTGGGTTGAATTCAGGGAACTTATAAAAATTCAAAAGGCTTTATGAATTATCACTCTTAAATAATAATTTTTGTTTATACAGAAAATTACTGACAAACACCAATACTTTCAGAATAACAATTTGCCTGCGCTTCATGAGCAAGTCCTTAAAGACATCTTAACTGATGAATCAGTGACAAATGCTCATATACTCTACACCTGTATTACAACACACAAAGCGCATTGTGTGATAACCCACTGAGGAGAGGATGCATACTCAGGTCCAGTGGTGAACTGTTCCTCTAGCAGAAGATCCACTGCTTTATCTAATGATAACAGTTTTTATTACCACCACCCTAAATACTTTGCCAAAGCTGCAAGTCAGGGTTTCTGAGAGTGGTAACACACTCACTATTCACAAAGTGGTTACACATGTATAATCCAAAATGTCCGAGCTTCCAAACTGCTATGAATTCTGATTCCTCCTCTCTACAGTAAATATTAATTTCCAAATAAATTATTTGGAAACATGCTCACTTGCCATTCATAATTACAAATGAATATAGTCATTCGTGTCCATACCCAATTTAAATGAAATTCAAATTTTTAAATAACAAGCAAAGAAAAATTGCTGCAGACCTACCTCTGGATAACGGGCAAATACTGGGTTGTCCCATTCTGAGAACAAAGACTGAAGCGATTCGGGACCAACAGCACCGTCCCCAGTAGCTACAGCAAAAGGGGACAAGTAAAGTTGGTATCAAGAGCCTCAGGGAAGTGGGTGAATGGTGAATGGTGTCTCATGCTTGGTGTGGTGCGGCCTCAAGACCAAAGATCAGACACATTGTTCCCACATACTGCAAATGTGCAGCGTTTGCTGTATCTCTAAATTGTTTTGATCTGTTACTTTTTAAACTAAACTTGATGACTGTATCTTCTGGCACTATAGTTTTTTCTCCAAACTATTTGCACCAGATATTTCAGAATACAAGTCCAGAAGAAAAACCGTTCAAATTAGTAGCCTCACTTCTTTTAGGTAAAAATATACCTTATCTATTTTTAGAAATGAAGAAAAGAAAAATGATAAATGTCTGTAGCTTTTTTTGCTGATAAGAATTTTGCTTATATAAAACTAATGCAATATGGACTCAGCTCCAATCTTTACAAATAAGAAACATTTTCTCAATCACAAGGCACCACAGACTGCATGATCACACAGTATTGACCTCGTCTGGAAAAGTAATTTCTGATCTAAATGCATGCACTGAATTACTTAGTTCTGCTGTTAGACAGGACCGTGGGGAATTCCTGGTTCCAGGAAGGCACAGCTGGCACTGATCAAGCTCAATAACACAACCCTGCTTTGTTTTCTTTAAGCTAGGTGGCACAGTATGTACTAGGTGTTCTGGCAATCTCTGTTAATGCCCCTACCTCTGTTATTCTGTCTCATCACAGTCCTCTCTTCCCGGGCTCTAGGAAGGAAAGGAAGAACAAGGTCGCTTCTAAAAGGATGACACCTGTACTGAGATCCTAAATATAAAAAAGAAAAACCTAGACATTTGAACTCAAAAAATAAACTATTAAAAAATTAAGTTACATAAAATCTCTTTCTGCACAAACTGAATTAAGACATAAGGCAGACTACTAAACAACAGATTGAGTCAGAAGTTCTTTAATGAAATTATTCTGCTAATTTAGGAATCTGCATTAATGCTTAGTCCTATTAGCCATCTATATCAGACAGAATGAGGAAGAATAGATCCCCAATTTTCATGCCTCTTATTCCCAATATATGTGTCTCTCTATATGTGTGTGTGCCCAGTATGTGTCTAACATTTATCTCATCATATTATAATTGTTTAGATGGCTGTCCTCCCTAATAGACTGTGGACTCTTGAAAGCAAAGCCAGTTAATCTGCAATGTGGCAGCTCCAAACACAGTGTGAATGACCAGCAAATGAGTGAATAAGTGAATAGATGAATGAATGAAAGGTTCACAACTTAAATTCCAAAGTCCAGTAAGATCTGGCCCAAATTCTACCCTCCTCTCTGAAGGATGATAAGATTTGAGTTTTAGGAACAATGCTGAATTTGACAGTTTTGAACAGGGGCAAAACATGATGAAACTATTATTTCAAAAAGATAAACGTGTTGGACAAAAACTGGAGAGAGATAAATTCAGAATGATAAAAGTAAAGTGTGAGGTGAAATAAGGTTGTGTCACTATTAACAGAAAGGACAGCGTTAAAGACATTTTAAAGAAAAAAACTACCAGGGCTTGGAGACTTGACCCTATTCCTTAAAATTACCTTTATAGATCCTCTCTTCTGTCCAATTAAATGTACCTCTTAACAGTTCATCTCATGTGATGTTTTATGGGTGGTTCAACAAGTCCTACTGTTCTGCTACGCACCAGCCATTTCCTCCCTGTGAATGGAGGGTGCTCGGAAGCCATCTTTTCTTCGAACTAGTTTCTAGACCCTATAACTACTTAATTTCTCATTATGAATCTCTGACTTAACATGACTCTCAAAAGTTCACCACAAGACTTGCTAACGCAGGCGTTGAGCAGGTTGAAGTGTTTTACACATCTAGATTTGTTTAACAGGAGCAGATGTTTAGGTTGAGCATGGCAGCCAAGATTGCCCCCCTTTGTTTTAGCAACAACCATCTCAGTTTAATGTGATCCAGTTATTTTTTGTCACCACATCAGAAGCAGTTGCATTTCAGGAAGATGAGGTGCCAGTGCCTTAGATTTACCTCCGATAAGCATTCACTATAAATCAGGACACAAAACTACATACGTTGAAAAACACGTGTGTCTTTATGAGCCGCCTGCTAGTCTCAGGAGCAGTACTGAAGAAAAGGGTTTTCTTCTATTTAATATTTTGAAAGTTACTACAGTGATTATTTTTTTCACAAGGAAAAAAACTGGAAACCATTGAAAAATAAAAGCCTTATTTAACCTTAAATAAATCAGAGCCTCCTGTTAGAGATACTTATCCTAGGGAGAAATTATAAGTTAATTTGCAATTACTTTCATACTATTTACATTCTTTTGCAACATTCAAGACTTTTAATACAGATGAACATTTAGTGTTTATCATCCTGATGCAAAACCAAGATTATTGCCAGATGGAAATCAGTTTTACCATCTCCCAACAGCTGGCTCTCAACACGCTGCCAAAACAATGTCACTTTTAATGCTGACTGAGACCTGGGAACTCAGAGTCCTAGCCTAGGCTCCAATGTGGCCTTGTGGTCTGATCTAAAAGCCACATTATTGTCTTTCTGAATAACAGCCACTTATACAGATCAAGATTATTAGCATATGTATTATAATAAAGTACATTTGAAAAGTATGATTATAAAAATACATACTTAAACTATATTCCCCAAAATTTATGGTCAAGTTTTTTTCTTTAAAAAAAAAAAAGTTTATAAATATACTACTGTACTGAGCCATAGATTTTCCTGGGAAACCTAGGATGATTACAGGATCATTCTGGCCCTTTACCTGGGAGCTGCAGAGAGCAACTTCCAGAAAAATACCACGCTGGCATTGCAGGTGCCTTTAAAGACAAATTTCTTAGAGAGTTGTGTGTTTGGGAGAGAGGGGAAAGTGGGGTAGGGAAACACTGTAGATCTTCTCAACTATCAATAGCACCATTTTCATTAAAAACTGTCTCACCCTCTTGCACATACCTACACCCATAGACACATATACATACACTTCCATTCTGTATCATTCTTTCACTGTATTTTTATGTTTACATAATAATAGACCTGGAGACTTTTCACATACATTTTATAATTAAGCTTCAAAATATTCTATCTGCTGAGATAATCTCTTTGAACATGATTATCTTACTCCTCAGCCATTATTCCCACCTTCCAAAGCATTCATGCCAGTGAACACCATATACTTACCATTCTCAAGTAGAACATCCACAGCCATAGTTGTCAGGTCTTTAGTACAAGCAGCCCGAACGTCCTCAGTAGGAGCAGTGAATGTGCTAAGTCCTGTTAGCTTGTTGATGTAAACCATTCTTCCCAGGGCTACATCAAAATGCTGCTGCCAATCCAAAGAACATGTGTTGGACTCTTCATTTTCAGAACAAGTTCTTGCTATAGATTCCTCACTCTCACAACAAGTTCCATTTTGGCCAGCTGTGGAATCTTCTCCGTGACTCACTAACGTTCTACTCGGAGAGTCAGGACTTCCAATCTGTTGTTCTGAAGCTATAAGAACATCTGAATCCTTACCAATAACTGTAGAATGATCATAGGGCAGTGCTAAAGGAGTTTCTGACATCACAGCGTTCTCTGTTGTATTGCTGTTAGCATGTGTCTCACTGTCTTTATTGAAGGGATTACCCTGTGTGACAGAGTCCGACACTGGGATGTCGCCACTTTCTGGTTTTTTATGCTCATTTTTAAATAACTTACAAGAATCTAGGGTTAACCCACTGGACAAGTCACTGTCTTTCCTACTGGAATCTGATTGTGAAAGTTCATTAAAATGACTCGTCATCTCCATTGTTTGGGTCTCTCTTTCGGAGCCTTTCAATCTGGATAATTTAAAGGCTAGTGATTCAGGTGACTTCTCAACATCCAAAGGCTTTCTGTTAAAATGAGATAACTCCTGTAGAGGTATAGGGCTTTCTCTTAAGCAAGGCATCTGTTCTTCCAAACAACTGTCTTCCTTGGAGAATGGTAACTTTTCTGAATAAAACATGTGACTTACTGGTTGACAACTACTATTTGAATCATCATGTTTCATAGTAGTGATTTTACAAATACCAGAGTTGTCTAAGTGGTTTTTGTCTTTCCACAGAATGTCAGGTTCAACCTGAGGACTGAGATCGGTAGTGATTTCTGAAGTGATACTTTCCTCCACTTCTGTATTCGGAGGATTTTTAACCTTCCCATATTGCCTCTTGAACTTCTCTAAAGATCCTAGTTGTGAACTTAAGCTTAGCTTCTTATGAGCTATGGGTTTGGCAGAACCAATCAACTTACCTGTGTTCTTACTACCATTTGAACCACGTCTACCCCAAGTGAAAGAGGATGTCTCAGGTAGTGAGCAACCTGTGTATGATGTTTTACTACTTTCCTGAAAAATAGCAAAATTTTTATAAGTTGCTGTAGGTTTGTTCTCTAGCCCATAACTTATATTTGTTCTGCACAATCTTTTGTTGGGCAGTTGAGCAAATTCTTTACTTAAAGTGGTGGTTAAATCTTTGGTGTTTGGAGTCTCAAATGAATGGCATGTTCTATTTCCAAATGTTTCTTTGGCACTCACAAAACCAGGTTGAACATAATTGTTAAATAAATGTTCTGTTTCAGTTGATTTAGTTTGCTCATTTTGTACCACATGAGTTATGAAGCCAGTGGAACATAATTTAACTTGCCCATAACTAAAAACATTTATTCTTCCACAATTACTAGGTTCTTCTTTTCTTTTCTCTTCTCTCTGAGCACCATGTGCTCCCGATAATGCCGTCTCAACAGGCAGAGGTTGGCATCCCATTTCAGTAGCATCTTTAAATCTCTCTGGTTGATTCTGAATTCTATTATTTTTCAGGATGTTGGCAGCCATGCCATTAGCAGTAGTACTTACTTTCTGTATTTCTAGACCTTCTCCACTCCCCTCAAAGTGATAAAGTGTCTGAAAAGGGCTTGCAGACATTTCTGAACTGGCTCCACATGGATTTTCTGAAGAGTTAAGTTCCAAGCAAGACTTTTTATGTTTCTCATTTGCTCCTGATTCTGATGCTTCAGCTCTCTCTTGTTCTAAGATCCTTGACTCTGAGCAAGCGCTATCTTCGTTTTGTAAAGATGACTCCATTTTACTATGCGCTGGCCCATCGGATTTGTAAGTATACAAAAATGAATCATTTGTCTTTTTTCTGATAGCTTCCGAGTCCCTAGAATTCTGTGTGCTTATGTTTTCTACAGGAGCTTTTCTTTTCACAGCTTTTGATTGCAAATTAAACATTTCACAGGAATCCAAAATATTATTACATGCTTCTTGGAAATTGACCTGGTCACACTTCTCATCAGAGGACACTTGCTTCTGAAGAGTGGCACTAAATAAACTAAACTCATTTTCTTCACTAAATTCCTTAAGGTCTTCACTTGATAATTCCACAAATAATTTTTCTTTCTTTAAAAACATTTTTACTCCTTCCTGAATACAAACCAAAACAGTATCCCAGTTCTGAAACTCAATCAGAGTTTTTGCTGGCTCCAGGCACACGTCATACTCACAGAAGTGGCACTGCATGTTGATTACATATATACCATGGAGTTCTGGGCTAGACCGAGGCCGAGGACTTGAATTCGTTTGCCTACTGGCAGAGCCGTTCTTTGGCTTGCATATAATGCTTTCTTTCCTTAATAAAAAGTCAATGAGTTTATGCAACTTTGTCCTTAAAACTAGCCTCTTGTTCACAAACAAAAACTGCATATTCTTATTATAATGTGCTTCAGAGCTGATATAGCCACTAAGCTCAAACTCCTTATATTTAAAATCTATTTCTCTTAACTTTTGGGACTTACCCAGTCCATAGATTTGACAAAATCGGGAACATATGTCTTTGGTTTTAGGGAGCTGAAGAACCATGGAACCAGAAACATCATTTCTCAAAGAGAAAGAAATGGAAGGGTGCATGAGTGAGAGAGCTTCTATCCTCTGCCTAACCTTCTCAAACTCCAGTCTAGGATCCATGCATTTCCTCCTTACAGGTAACTGATAAAATAGGTTATATACGGTGACTGTTGTCCCAGCACTTGGTCGAGTCAAGTCAGCTTCACAAGCTTTCAGGACTTTTCCATTCTGAAACAGCTTCACAAAAGTTTTCATTGACTTGTTTTTCTTGGATGAAATTTCCACAGCACTGGCCATGTCAGCTATACTGGCCAAGGCCTCCCCTCGGAAACCATAAAACCTCGGGTTCTCCAAGTCCTGTACAGAGTCGCATTTACTAGTGAAATAACGATTTCCCACCTTGTCTACATCATCACTCCCCATCCCAAATCCATTGTCTATCACCTGAACTTGGAAGGTTTCCATGTTTACCCTGACAGCCACACATTTTGCTTCAGCATCAATACTATTGAGGGCAAGCTCCTCAACACACTGGCCTAAGGAGCATATAGCCAAACCAGAACGCAACCTGGCTTGTACTTCAACTGACAAGCACTTGATCATGGCAGGTAGAAAGCTGGTGAGAAAGCCAGGCAGGCACTGGTTCCCTTTTCTGACTGGAAATAATTGCCTATGGGAGGAAAAACAAAACAAAACACACACACACACATTTAAAGCTTCGGAGTTACACGGCATCAACCATTTCTCTCAAGCTTTATGAAGAAATATTTGAGGTAAATGAAATCTCTTACTAAACCACATTGTAAAACAAAACAAATTACAGCTCTGATCTCTAGGCAGATCACACAGCTCTTGTTTGGTGCAGTGATTTTAACATCCAAAACAGCATTCATAATTTCATAATTTTTATTGCTCCTCTCTAAATCCCATATGCCCTAAAGTGAAATCATAATCACACTTGAAGTTGACCTGCAAAGACATGTTCAAAATGCTAATCACTTCACCAAAAACAGATGCCTAAATTACGCTAAGAAACATTAGCTAGAAATTATTCATGAAAAAAAGTCCAAGCTAGTTTCACAACATTTATACATTACACAATAACCATGACTTTTAGAAAAAACTTATAATGAAGTGTTAAGACACTGTAATAACTAGGGTGAAGGAACAAAAGGAAATAAAATCAAATTATGTCAAGAAGAGATTAAGATTAATAATAATAATTATTATTATTGGCTAAATGTAGTTATCTCAGGGGAAACAGACTAAGAATGGGAAAGGATAGGACAGGAAAATTCCTTGTCATTGTAAGCCGTTCTGTATTTGATTTTTAAATCTTGTTCATGTATTACTTTGGTAAGTTTTCAGAAGGCCCTTACTATTATTTTGTATTTTGGTCTTTACAGATGGCTTCAAACTACCTTGGCAATAATCATGATGGCAAGGGGCTGTTTAAACTTGATTTTAAGTTTTCTGACAGGTAAAAAAAATAAGATTATAGTGCAATTAAAGGTCCCCTCCCTTCACAGCTGAGAGCAGCATGGGGGGGACCTCTCGCAAGTGGTAGGGCTAGTTTTTCAAACCCGGTAAAATCAGAGCGATAATTGCAGATCTGACGATTTCTAACATCATGAACTTTGCAGCTGGCAAAAAATGAGAGGTAAACGTTTAATAAGTATTCCGACTGCTACCCAACTCAACGATTTCCTGATTATATCCCAGTCCTTTCAGGGCTCCTGGGACAAACGGGACGACTCCATCCGGGTTCCGAGCTCATAAGAAAGCTTCGGGGAGCAGGGCGGAGGCCGCCTACCCCGCCAGACCCAAGCTCCGCCCCCATCCCCTCCCCCAGCTGGCAACCAGAAACCCCAGCCGGCAACCAGAAACCCCAGCCTGCCCAGGCTCGGGCGCCCCGCTGAAGGCAGGCCAGGGGGCCTCCCGGAGCCCCTGCGCAGCTGGCCCGTAAAGTTGGCCCGCAGCGGTCGCCAGGGCCCTTCTAGTGGTAGAAGAGCTCCCGGAATCATCCTTTCGTCGCGTGCTTTTCCCCAAGTCACCTCGTATCGCGCCTCGACAACTCCCTGACACCAACCGCCTCGGACGCCGGACGCGCGCACGTTGGCTCGCAAGGCTCGTGCACGCGAGGCTCACGCACGCGCGATCCCGCGAGCATGCGCTTCTCAGCTGCCCCGCCGATAACACCCTCTAGTCCCTGACACCCCAATGCGCATGCGCACCAGGTGTTCCCGGCTTCGGTACTCATGTGTCCCATGGTCTCTTCTCCCTAGTACCCCGAATTCTCAATCCTTTTCCCGTTTTAGCATGGCGTGAAAAGCTGTTTCTAGCAATTTTTACTTGTTTTTTCTTCTTTCCCCTTCTCTCATCTCTCCTTTGCACGTACGACCATTTAATTCAATATATATTTTATTTGCTTATCGTCTATCTTCTCTCACTAGAATGTAAGCTATATGAAGGTATGGATTTTGTCTACTTTTGTTTGCTGCTGTATCCCCATGGCAAGAACAGTGCCTGGCTTATGTTAGGTACTCAGTTAATTAATAAATCCAAAGCCTTCCATCTAGAGATCTATAGTATTATTTCAGAGCTGGAAAAGACCAAGAAACTATATAGCTCTATTCTTAATTTACAGATGAAGACAACAAGACTCCCTTCATTGACTTTTTTGGTATCTTCCCAATACCACCGCAGCTTTCTTTTCTAATGGAATGAGAGTGGAACTCTAAGGGCATTGTGAGAATAGGTGTTATGGGACTCGTTAACCAACCTACAGTTTTTGTTTTGTCCTGTTTTCATTGAAACCTTGTATTTTAAAAAACTGGAATTTATGATAAACTTGTCAAACTCAATTAGCATTTGATATATACTTTTTTTTTTTTTTTTTTTGCTGTACGCGGGCCTCTCACTGCTGTGGCCTCTCCCGTTGCGGAGCACAGGCTCCGGACGCACAGGCTCAGCAGCCATGGCTCACGGGCCCAGCCGCCCCGCGGCACATGGGATCCTCCTAGACCGGGGCACGAACCCGTGTCCCCTGCATCGGCAGGCGGACTTTCAATCACTGCGCCACCAGGGTAGCCCTGATACATACTTTTTTTAATGGCTGACTAAACCAAATCAGGAGATACCTAAGTCTGATGAAGCAAAATGCTTATTGCTTGTATTAGTTTGCTAAGGCTGCCATATCAAAGTACCAAACTGGGTGGCTTAAACAACAGAAATTTATTTTGTCACAGTTCTGGAGGCTAGAAATCTGAGATCAAAGTGTTGAAATGATGATTTCTTCTAGGGCCTCTTTCCTTGGCTGGTAAAATTGCTGTCTTCTCCCTCTGTCTTCACATGTTCTTTCCTCTGTGCACACAGGGCTGTGTCCAAATTTCCTCTTCTTATATGAACACTGGGGCATATTGGATTAGGGCCCACCCTAATGACCTCATTTAACCTTAATTACCTCTATAAAAGCCCGGTCTCCAAGTGTAGTCAGTCCCATACTGAGGTATCCAGAGTTAGGACTCAACATATGAATTGGGGGGGGGGGATAATTTAGCCCATAATATCAATTTATGTGAATTCCTTACGCAGAGGACAGGGATGACAGCAGAAACTCCAGAAAATGAAAAACAATTGGTCCAAAATATCATTTGAACAGCTAACAAACTGAACTTGTGGTATTTGTTCTTATTAGGTACAATTTCCTGAAGAAAAGTTCATGGAAACTATTAAAAAGAAATGATTAAAAGTAACTGCTTTTTCTTTCAGACTTCTTTAAATTTCCTCAAAATTCTCTTCCCAAAGATGTTTATTAAGTAAATACCTCTTATTTTGCCCAAAATGAAGTTTACCAAAAAGAAAATAAGTATCCTACACAGAAGGTTCTGTGTTTTTATTGATTAGAATTGTGTACAGTTGTAATCCTTCCATCATACACATACAGTAACTATCAAATATCTGATACTAAAATAACTTACTTACAAATTCTAATATTGAACACAGAATAATTCTATCCCTATTAAAAATAAAAAAACAAAACCACTGAGTATCTTGGAAAATTTAAATTCAGACCGTTATTTCACAATTTGGAAATCTGAGTAATCCAACTTTAAGATGACTTTCTCATTGTTGAAGCTTGCTCTATCAATGTGCGATTTGGGACTTCCTCTTGTCTCAAGCCATTTCTGCATATGACGTACTTTGGAGGTGGGACCTTGCAATTGTCCTTGCACTGTGCCCTGGTCAGTGTTCTGGACCCAGCCTACTAATCCGAGCTTTTTACCCTCAGCCTAAGGGAAAGAAAAAGACAAGAGAGAGAAATCCAGTGAGATTGAACAAAACAAAATTAGACTACAATCTCTTGCCAGAATCTTGGCCTAGAATCAAGCCACTGAAACTAATTTGATGTTGTCCAGAACAGTCAAAACAGAACTACAGCAAGGAGAATCTCATTGCTGATCTTAACATGCAGTGTTGACCACTTGACTCCATTTCCTTCTTCCACCCTATAAAACCAGGCACCAGAATTTTTCACTATGTCGTCAATTTGGTTAAGTACTAAAGATTTAAGACCAAATCAGATGTTTTCAAAATGATTCCCTAAGGATGACTGTTGTTAGGATACTGGAGTATATCTTGTTCATTTTCCGTCTCCTAATCAAGAATCTACTGGGTATATTAAATAGAAAAAGCATGAAGCTATTTGATCCTTCTTTTTTTCTTTAACCAAGACCACACCTAAACAAATCCAGATGATTAAGTGTCCAATATCTCTTTAAAGATCATTAGAGAGTATTTTACAATTTCCTGGGCAAGGCAATCCACTGTTCTCACTGTAAAGAAACTGTCTAACCCAAGGTCTTTATGTTGCACCCAAAGCCCACTTTCTCTCATCCTCCTAGAGAAGGAAAAAGCAGCTGGTGATCAGCCTCTAAACACCAAAGTTTCATGAGACTACATTAACTATTGTTTTCACTTGACTTTCTTCTGTCTAAATAATCACAATGTCTTTAATGTTGCATAAGCTTATGAAAATCATCTAATCACTGTAGTTGCTCTTTTCTTAGACTTTCCAATGCTCTTTCCTTTAAATCACTAACTGTGGAATGACTGAAAATTGGGGAAAGGTAGCAATGTTTTAGAGGCAATTTTATTTTTGTAAAGTTTCCAATTAAGGATATTATAAAAGTTATTGACTGTTACATTCTATCTAAATAGAAGGGGTTAGATTACAAAAGAAAACGGGAGTTAACTTGATTGCATGTCCAAATGCCAGACGAGTGACCTAGTAAATATGGGAAATTGCTGGAGTTGGCCAAAGGAAATGTTATGCATAGCAAAACTATGTTTGATGAGGAACTGAAGTATTCATCAAATCAGTTACGTTCAAAGCAAAGACATGTTTGCATAATGAACAAGAGACTTTGGTCAAATAAATAACAGTTTAAAGGATACAGAGGAAATTAAGGAATGAAGAAAAATAAGAGATACCTACAGCATGATTGAGTGTTGTAGATTGTGGCATTAAAAAAGAATGCAGAGAATGGATTTGAATAAGACTCCACATCCAGCTGACTTTGTGTAACAACTGTACTCTTCTACTTCTTTTAACCTAGGGGAATGGGCTATCCCTAGTTCTTAGTTACCTTATATGGTAATTAGCTATAGGAATGATTGTGTTGAGTTTTGAGCAGGAGGTTATAACAGTACCGCTCAAAACGAATTTATTTAAATTTTAAATTGCAATATGATTTATCTGAACTCTGAGAGTGAACAAAACACTCCCAACTTTGACTGGTGTTGAGAATGGAGATTTCGTATGGGTTTTATTTGTGCACTCGCTTCTGTTCTTATTTTATATATATATATACACACATTTATATGTATATTTATTTATTTGGTTGCACCAGGTCTTGGTTGCGGCAGGTGGGCTCCTTAGTTGCAGCTCACCAGCTCCTTAGTTGTGGCATGTGAACTCTTAGTTGTAGCATTAATGTGGGATCTACTTTCCTGACCAGGGATCAAACCCAGGCCCCTTGTATTGGGAGCACGAAGTCTTATCCACTGTGCCATCAGGGAAGTCCCTGTTTTTATTTTTAAATGATAACATAATGTTGCTGAGTCATGTTCAGTTTTGAATATATATCTAAACAAGTAAGCAGTGTTTTCTCCTACGAAAATTCCAAAAAGCTAATTCTCCCTCATAATAATATTTCTGCTTGGATGGTCATCTGGAAACATTTTTTTGGTTTTTTTTTGCGGTACGCGGGCCTCTCACTGTTGTGACCTCTCCCGTTGCGGAGCACAGGCTCTGGATGCGCAGGCCCAGCGGCCATGGCTCACGAGCCCAGCCGCTCCGCGGCATGTGGGATCTTCGCGGACCGGGGCACGAACCCGTGTCCCCTGCATCGGCAGGCGGACTCTCAACCACTGCGCCACCAGAGAAGCCCCTGGAAACATTTTAACGAATATAATCACCAACTCTAGTCTCAATCTAAAAAGAAAGTACCCTCAAACCAATAACTTAGACTTCCATCTTAGGAAACTAGAAAGAGAAGAGCAAACTGAATCCAAAACAAGCACAAAAAAGGAAATAATAAGGATTACAGCAGGAGTTAATAGATACAGAAAAAAGAAAAAAAGAAAGGAAGGAAGGAAGGAAAGCAGGAAGAAAGAAAAAATAAATGAAACCAAAAGTTGATTCTTTAAAAAGACCAACAAAGTTGTCAAACCTTAAGCTAGCCCGATCAATAAAAAAAAAGAAAGAAGGCTCAAAGTACTAAAATCAGAAATGAAAGAGGGGCTATTACCACCAACCTTACAAAAAAAAAAAAAAGGATAATAAGGGAATAATATGAACAGTTGTATTCTAACAAATTAGATACCTTAGATTAAAAGAGCAGATACCTAGAAAGACTCAAAAACTACAGAAACTGAATTAAGAAGAAATAGAAAATCTGAATAGACCTATAACAAGAGATTGAATTAGTAATTAAAAACTGCCCATGATATGTCAATGGACATTTAGGTTGGTTCCATGCCCTGGCTATTGTAAATAGTGCTGCAATGAACACTGTGGTGCACGTCTCTTATTGAATTATGGTTTTCTCAGGGTATATGCCCAGTAGTGGGATTGCTGGGTCATATGGTAGTTCTATTTTTAGTTTTTTAAGGAACCTCCATACTGTTTTCCATAGATGTGGCACATATATACAATAGAATATTACTCAGCCATAAAAAGAAATGAAATTGAGTTATTTGTAGTGAGGTGGATGGACCTAGAGTCTGTCATACAGAGTGAAGTAAATCAGAATGAGAACAACAAATACCGTATGCTAACGCATATAGATGGAATCTAAAAAAAAAAATGGTACTGATGAACTTAGTTGCAGGGCAGGAATAAAGAGGTAGACATAGAGAATGAACTTGATGACATGGGGTGGAAGGGCAAAGCTGGGGTTAAGTGAGAGTAGCATCGACGTACATACACTACAGAATGTTAAATAGTTGGCTGGTGGGAAGCAGCAGCATAGCACAGGGAGATCAGCTCGGTGCTTTGCGATGACTTAGAGGGTTGGGATAGGGAGGATGGGAGGGAGGCTCAAGAGGGAGGGGATGTGGGGACGTGTGTATGGGTGTGGCTGATTCGCTTTGTTGTGCAAATGAAACTAACATGGTATTGTGAAGCAATTATACTCCAATAAAGATGTATTAAAGGGCTTCCCTAGTAGCGCAGTGGTTAAGAATCCGCCTGCCAATGCAGGGGACACGGGTTCGAGCCCTGGTCTGGGAAGATCCCACATGCTACAGAGCCTGTGCGCCACAACTACTGAAGTCCACGTGCTACAACTACTGAGCCTGTGCTCTAGAGCCCGCGAGCCACAACTACTGAGCCCACGTGCCACAACTACTGAAGCCCGCGCGCCTAGAGCCCATGCTCCGCAACAAGAAAAGCCACCGCAGTGAGAAGCCCGCGCACCACAACAAAGAATAGCCCCTGCTCACCACAACTAGAGAAAGCCCGCGTGCAGCAACTAAGACCCAAAGCAGCCAAAAATAAATAAATAAATTTATATTTAAAAAAAATGGGCAAAGGATTTGGAGACATTTCTCCAAAGAAGAAATATCTTCTTCCATGTGCCAATAAGCACATGAAAAGATGTTCAACATCATTAATCATTAGAAGGCAAACAAAACCACAATGAGGGTATACACATACACCAGAATATTACACAGCCTTAAAAAGGAAGGAAATTTGAACAGATGCTACAACATGGATGACTCTTAAGGATGTTATTGCTAGTGAAATAAGCAAGTCAGGAAAAAAACCAAATACTATATGATTCTACTTATATGAGTTACCTAGATTAGTCAAATTCATACAGACAGAAAGTAGAACTGTAACTGCCAGGGGCTAGGGAAGGGGAATCAGGAGTTATTGTTTAATGAGTACAGAGTTTCAGCTTTGCAAGATGAAAAGAGTTCTGTGGATGGATGATGGTGATGGTACCATAACAATATGAATGTACTTAAGGTCACTGAACTGTATACTCAAAAGGGTTAAAATGGCAAATTTTACATTATGTATATTTTACCACAATTAAAAAAAATGTGTTCTATAGTTTCCAAATATTTGGGAATTTCCCAGTTTTCTGTTATTGATGGCAGTTTAGTTTCATTATGGTCATAGGAGAACATGCTTTATATGACGTAAATCCTTTTAAATTCATTGATACCTCAAAACAAAACAACAAAAAACCACAATGAGATACCACTTCACGCTCACCAGGATGGCTATAATAAAGCAGACAGACAATAACAACTGTTGACAATTGGGAGAAATTGGAATTCTCATGCATTGATAGTGGGACTGTAAAATGGTGCAGCTGCTTTGGAAAACTGCTTTGGTAGTTCCTCAAAAAGTTATACATGGAGTTATCATGTGACCCAGCAATCTACTCCTAGGTATATATACCCAAGGGAACTGAAAATAATGTTTACATAAAAACAGGTACATAAATGTTCACAGCATCATTATTTATAACAGATAAAAAGTAGAAACAACCTAAATGCCCATGAATTGATGATTGGATATATACAATGTGTTATATCCATACAGTGGAATATTTTTTTAAACAATTATTTTATTATTTATTTATTTGGCCACACTGCAAGGCTTGTGGGATCTTAGTTCCCCAACCAGGGATTGAACCCAGGCCCTGGCAGTGAATGTGCCGAGTCCTAACCACTGGACCGCCAGGGAACTCCCCATACAATGGAATATTACCCAGCCATAAAAAGAAATGAAGTGCTGATATAAGCTACAACATGGATACATCTTGAAAACATGTCAAGTGAAAGAAGCCAAACACAAAAGGCCACATATTGTATGACTCCATTTACATTAAATGTCCAGAACAGGCAGATCCATAGAGATAGAAATGAGGTTAGTGGTTGCCAGGGGCTGGGGGGATGAAGAGTGAGTGCTAATGGGTGTGGGGTTTCTTTTTGGGGTGATAAAATGTTCTGGAATTAGTGTACATCTTTATGAATACTAAAAAACCACTGTATTATACACTTTTAAAAAAATAAATTTATTATTTATTTAATTGTTATTCTTTTTTGGCCACGTTGGTCTTCGGTGCTGCGTGTGGGCTTTCTCTAGTTGCAGCGAGCAGGGGCTACTCTTCGTTGCGGTGGGCAGGCTTCTCATTTCAGTGGCTTCTCCTGTTGAGGAGCACGGGCTCTAGGCACGCGGGCTTTGGTAGTTGTGGCTCGCAGGCTTTAGAGCACAGGCTCAGTAGTTGCAGCGCACGGGCTTAGTTGCTCTGCGGCATGTGGGATCTTCCCGGACCAGGGCTCGAAACTGTGTCCCCTGCATTGGCAGGTGATTCTTAACCACTGCACCACCAGGGAAGACCTGTATTATACACTTTAAAAGGGTGATTTAAAAAAAATATTTATTTATTTATTTAATTTATTTATTTAGTTTTGGCTACGTTGGGTCTTAGTTGCCTTAAGCGGGATCTTCGTTGCAGTGCAGGGGCTCTTCGTTGCGGTGCGCGGGCTTCTCTCTAGTTGTGGCATGAGGGCTCTAGAGCACGTGGGCTCTGTAGTTGTGGTGCATGGGCTCAGTAGTTGCGGTGAGTGGGCTTAGTTGCCCCGCGGCATGTGGGATCTTAGTTCCCCGACCAGGGATTGAACCCATGTCTCCTGCATTGGAAGGTGGATTCTTAACCACTGGACCACCAGGGAAGTCCCAAAAGGGTGAATTTTATGGAATGTGAATTATATTCTAACTTTAAAAAAAAATCCCTTCAAGTATTATCACTCATTCTAGGAGTGATGGAGTTAAATTAAGAGGCTAGATGATATCAACACATAAAAAGACTGTAGCAAAACAAAATAATTGTTAAAATGAACATATATAATAAAATGATTATAAGTAGTCAAGAATAAACTACAAGTCTAATTAAGGGGAAAAAAGGATGACATTTTCCTTGCAGTTTTCCAAATCAATATTTGTTTTTCTGCATTCTTTTATTCTCTCTTTAAATTGGGGGGTGGGAGGCGCAGTAGAGAAAGATGGAGTATACTGCCATCTGGTCCTTTTCGCTCAACAACTTTAATTAATCTTTCAGGCTGCCACCTCCATTTACTAAATCACAGGAACTTACCATACGTAATTAGTAGCAAAGCTAATTGGAACATAGCTCTTGCTATGACTTTCAGTAATTCTTTTTTTCCAATAGGCACTTCATATATGAGCATGAAACAGGAGGAAATGATTTGCAAGTAATTGGAAAAAGAGGTAGTGATATTTAACATTCATATTTCAAAGATTCACGTTTGAATTTTAAGTACCACAGTCCCCGGAATGTGACACTTGGCAAGTTCTGCAGTCTTAACTCAGTATCTTTGGGGTTGGAGATACATTGGGAAGGCAATAGCCTGATACCCCTCTATAGAAGACAGAAGGCAAACTGAGATTGCATCTGTGTGTGCCCATTGAGGGAGGATTAGTGATATTAAGACAGAGGCTGTCAATAGTTTGTTCATCCCCTCAACTACTCCCTAATATCAAATAGGAATACCAGGCTCCATGTTCAATGTTACCATTACTTACCCTGGAATAGATAAAGTATTTTCATTAGAAAAGCTTCACCTGGAAAAGGTAATTGTTCTTTAAAAGCTAAAATGAGTGGAAAGGAATTACATAGGGGAATGGGAGAAGTTGAAAAAGGAAAGAGGTCTGAAGAAAATGCAGCAGCTGCAGAGGAAGCAATTAAATGTCACAAAGTCACTTAAATGCCATCTCTTTGATCAATGTTAACTTTCCTACAAGAATTGTGACTTGGTTTGATGATGCCACAACAGGGAGAACTGGGGAAGCCCTCTATTCCCCTTTGGAAAAGAGAAGCTCACCCATATGTGTCTAGGTACTCAAGTACCACTGTTAGAAAAGACCAATAATAACAGTAGACAAATTTTCCATTTGCATTGTGTTTTATCCACTGCAAAGCATTTTCATACCCATTGTTTTACAAACCACCTCTTTGCCATCCAGCTACCAAACAGAAAGGTTCTCCAATGCATATTTTTCAGGAACATGTCTCTTGTTCCCATGCTCATACCCTAGGTATGTCCCCAAAGCCTGTAAGCCACATACCTGAGTGTACTTGCGGAAAAACACACCTTGCACTTTCCCAAAAACTTCATAATCCACTGATATCAGGGTGTCCCCTTCTGCCATACTCACGCTCAGACCTGTCAGAGACCATGAAAGCAGAAAAGTAAAGGACTCATTATCCTAAACCCGGGCCCCCAATCCTGAGGCAGAAAGGGTCACACACACACCTCTCCATCGTTAACCACTGTGACCTCTCCCTGACCTTAAGGTGCCAGTACTTCGGAGTAAGTAAGCGGTCACGTGTAAGCGCGGGTGTGTGAAGTTAACAGGAAGACACCCGGGCAAGGGAGCCCACAGAGGCCTCTTTTGGGGCAATTACCTGCTTATCCAGTTACCTCCCTACACCCATCCCCGGTCCCGCTCCCTCTCCGTCCTTCCCTCTTCCCACGCGAACCTGGCTTCCGCGCCCCCACCAGAATGCCCTATTAATATTTTAGGGCTAATCGAACTGATGAGCACGCCCCGGGGCGCTGCCCCAGGCTCACTCTCCTGGTCCTCCTCTCCGATGGACTACCCAGGAGACCAGCAGGCCAACTGTTCTCCCGGTTGCGTAACCGCCGCGCCCGGTAGCTTAGAACGCGGCTCCTCCTTCGCTGTCTCTCAGGCCCATCACCTCCGCCGGCCAATCACGCACGGCGCGCTCGGCCCAGAGCCCGCCTAGAGGGTGGGATTTCGGGACGCCAGCGTCTAGTAGCCCCAGAGCCTCCGATTGGCGGGGGGGCGGGATCTGTCCAGGGTCTCGGCTAGGATTCTGCACACCGAGCCCTCACCCCAACTGTCACTAAGCGCACGCCTTTTTTCATTTTCTAGCGGGGATAAAGACAAAGACGAAGAAACACTTGAGATAAATCCAATCATTCTGTAAATATTTACTGAGAGCCTCTGTGTGCCAGGCACATTTCTAGGTGGTTGACATACGTTAATGAACAAAAAGGATCCCTGGACCGGAGGAGATTAAATTCTGGAGGCAGATGATAAACACTAAACATCATAAACAAACAGACAAACAAATTAAATAGAAGACATACAACTTTTCTGCCCTTTTTCTCAGTTCTCCTCCAATTCTGAGTCATGCCTAAGTCTGGAATTGGTAGCAGCAGAGATAAGTGTATAGGAGGTCCCAGTGGAGGTTATTTCTCCCTCTGTGATTCTGGAAGCGGCCCACCAGAGTCTACCTTACTAAGAAAACTACAAACAATGCTTATCTAAAGCAATCAATCCATCAATCACAAGCACAAGCAAAATAACCCATAATCACAACTGAGTCAGTCAATCTAAGCCAAGTGACCAAGTTGCATGAATTTCTTTTGGGAGAAGGGAATTGTCAAGGGGAGTTGTGGGTAATGATTGTTAAAAATAGGGTCACCTTGGGCTTCCCTGGTGGCGCAGTGGTTGAGGGTCCGCCTGCCGATGCAGGGGACACGGGTTCGTGCCCTGGTCCGGGAAGATCCCACATGCCGCGGAGCGGCTGGGCCCGTGAGTCATGGCCGCTGATCCTGCGCGTCCGGAGCCTGTGCTCCGCAACGGGAGAGGCCACAACAGTGAGAGGCCCGCGTACCGCAACAACAACAACAACAACAACAAAAATAGGGTCACCTTATAGATAACTAATGAGAACATACTGTATAGCACAGGGAACTCTACTTAATGCACTGTGGTGACCTAAATGGAAAGGAAATCCAAAAAAGAGAGGACATATGTATATGTATAGCTGATTCATTTTTCTGTACAGTGGAAACTAACACAACACTGTAAAGCAACTATACTCCAATAAAAATTAATTAAAAAAAAAAAGTAGGGTCACCTTGAAGGCATTTGAATACAGATACCCTTAAGATTAAGAATGTGTATGAAGGAAAACTGTGGTGTTTATTGTTGCTCTTTGGAGTGCTTGTGTACCTTACATCCCTTCATAACATAAGATGCCATTTGTGAATATGCCAGGTTGGCAGACTTGGCAAGGTGAGATGGATTTGCAATGGAAGCCATGGAGGTTCATTATTCCATTAGCTGCCCGCTACAAAGTGAGGATCCAGATCCTGGAGAATCATACAACCTCAGTGCTGGCGTTGGGGTGGGAGTGGGGTGGGAAGCTGAACTGAATTGTTACGCTTGGTAATATTTGAAAATAATGCTGAACAGAGTAACTGGCTTATATTATTTAAAATTTATTTTTTAAAAACTAGTTTCTCTGTAGAATTAACCTATTGAGTATCTACTGTGTATATACACTGCAGGATATACAAAGATGGATGGTATATAATCTTTGCCCTCAAAGAGTTTTTTATTTAGTGTAAGGGACAAATACGCGTGCAAATGATGACAATACAATGCACAACATGCTAATTCAATTCCACAAGCATCCACTGAGAGCTCGTCATGAGCCAGCCCTGTGCTAGAACAAGGACAGAAAATATTATGAGAACACAAAGGAGCAAAGAGATCCATTCTGGCTGGGAAGAGTGGGAAAGCATTCTTGGAGGAACCAGCATATTACCCAAGGTTACACAACCACAAACAGTAAGTGATGGAGCTGGGATTTAGTTCCAAGCAGTCTGAGTACAGAACCTACTCCCATGAATGCTATGCTCCACCACCTCCCAGTACGTGGAGCTTGGAGTAAGGCCACTGAGGTAAGAAAGTGCAAGTAGTCAGGTGTGGCTGGACCAGGGTTTCTCAACCCTGGCTGCACATTAGGACCTTGGGGAAAGCTTTGTAAAATCCTGATACCCAGGCCTCACTCCCAGAAATTGCTTTCCAGGTAGTCCTAAAGCACAGCCAAGGTTCAGATGCCCTGGACTAGCCTCTGGGGAGGCAAGACTGGAAAGGTAGGCTGGACCTAATCTGGCAAGCTGAAGTTCCATGCTAAGTTACACATTTCAACTTTATCCTATAGGTAAAGAAGCAGCCACTGGGTAGGAGAATTATGGGGTCAGAAGTATTCAGGATAATTATTCTGGCAGCAGCCAGAAGGATAGGTTTGGGGAGCAGATGAATAGCAGTTAGGAGAGTGGTGTCATCCCAGTGAGAAGTGAGGGAGGAACTCACCTAGGGTTGTAGAAACGTAAAGGAGGGGACATATGTAAGAGACATCGCAGGGTAACTTCAACAGAACCTGCTGACCAGTTAGAGAGAGGGGGTGACAAAGTGGGAGGAGTAGAAGATGACTGATGCTTTCAGCATGAGAGGAAACACTGGAGAAGTAGATTGGGGAATGCGGAGGTGATCACAACTTCGTTTTCTGTCATATTGAGTTTGTGGTTCCTGAGGAACATTCACGTGCAAGTGCTACATGGGAATTTGGAAATTTGAGTCCGTAATTAAGGAGAGAGAACTAAGCTAGATACCATTTAAACATAGGTGAGACCTGAAATTTCAGCATTTGGCTGAAATCATTAAGGAAGAGAATGTCTGAAACTACATTTATATGAGAAATACGAGGGCCTTGGTGAACACCTACATTTGAGGGGAAGGTGAGGAAAAGACATAAATGCAAGGACATGAAAGAAGAAACCAAGAAGGCACACAGGAGCAAGTGAGAAGAGTTCCAACGGAGAGAAAAATCAATGTCAAATGAGTAGGCTGAAGAAATAGCAGCTTTTGTCTTTAGGGTCATTGGAAGGTCACTGGTAGCCTAGCAGTTAAATAAAGCGGACAGAAGGGAACCAGACCACAATGGACTGGACAATGAGGGGGAGTTGAGGAAGTGGGGGCAGGAAATGTAGAGTTTTCTATTAAGAAGTGGAGAAGAGGAGAAAGGAATGGGACCCTAAGGTGAAAGGTGTGGCCAAGGGAAATGAGGCTTTTTGTGCAGGGCAAAGTTAAGCATATTCTAAAACCACAGAAGCGTGTGTGGATAGATACAACTTGAAGTTAACAAGATGCAGGGGTAAAGTGAGTCAATTCCTGGAGGGTACTGAAAGGGACTAAGTCAAGAGAACTCAAGGAAAGACAAAGATTCTTCTTCCTCATAAACAAGAGGGAAAGAAGTCAAGATGGAGGGAGGCACCCTGGGAAATTCTGCCAGGCTGGAGGGGAGCTTCTGGAGTTGATGACAGGCAAGCCCCAGGCTGAGATAACTGGGACCTTGAGAAGAGTGGGAAATGTCTGAAAATGCATACATAGAGAAGGCATTGGAGAGTCAGCTAGGAAAGAAAACAAGGCATAAAAGGACTGCCTTGGAACACCACCAAGGCATTTCTTTATA
Organism: Grampus griseus; assembly: GCF_964374135.1. Taxonomy (NCBI): domain Eukaryota; kingdom Metazoa; phylum Chordata; class Mammalia; order Artiodactyla; family Delphinidae; genus Grampus; species Grampus griseus. The sequence continues at coordinate 27,571,629 of NC_139018.1, read as the reverse complement.
ACATGTAAAAGCTGTATTATGACATGTTGAAGTATTAACACCGACCACTGCTGTCTATATTATTTTCCATGTGCATGAATCTTTTAAGTAGTTACAGGGAAAAAAGTAAGCTGCCTGTTCCAAACAGCTTACACAAATGAACTGAAGTATGAAGACAAATAAACTCTCTTCTGATGTTAGCAAGTTATGGAGTATCATTAGTGTTGAAACCAGGTTATACTGAGCATTTTCGATCTGGTAGTTAACTTTATTATCATTACACTTGTCTGAGTCACTCCTGGGCCCTAAGAAGAGAGGGCCAGAGTTACCACGTGAGAGTAAAACATTATATCAAAATAATTAGATTGGCTACAAAAATTTCCCCCCTTCTGCGTAGCAAAACCTAGCCGACTTGCTAAAATTTGACGCAAGCTCCAAACTATTTGCGAGGAAAAGCATGGAGAGATAATATACAGCCGTACCTGGGGCCCGTACAAGGCAGCCGAACGTGCTAAGAAAGGCTATCAGCAGGCCCACTCCCGCTAAGGGGGCAGACACCGGAATCCGGCGGCAGAATGACTTGAGGGCACATCTAGGCGCTCCGTCTTTTGCCAGAGAAGGGCACACCCCAGGATCTGAGACCATCGCTCTGAGAAAAATCCAAGCTCTTTGATGGAGCCCCAGAAAAGCCTCTCCCACCCCACTCCCCCGTCCCCTAAGGGCAGAGCTGGAAGGAGCTGCAGAGTTGGCGGGACACCGGGTCAGGCGACACTCTGGTCGACCGCGCCCGCGCCCGGGGCGGCGCCCGGTGGTGTGCGGACTGCGCTTGCGCACGCCTCACCCACCCACCCACCGCGGAATTCGCGGCGAGGTGGGGCTGGGCGCCCACGCTCTCCCGTCTCCAGGCAACGGGAAAAACAGAGGCCAGCTGAGAGCGCCTGCGCGGCCGTCGGTGGAGGGAGGGTTCGTGGTCGGGAAAACTAAGTCCTGGGGTTTCCCCTGAGCAACAGCTGTCCCCGAGAGCCTCAGGTGCGCGGAAGGGCGGGGAGACATGGGGTCAGCACCTTGACCTCCCAAGGGCCCGACAGATTGTAGAGCGAGGGCTTGTCCCCAAAGCGGAGTCTCCAGTAGAGGCTTCCCGGTTGAGCCCTCCAGGTCAGAATGCGACTTAGGCGTTACGGATCTAAAACCCGCGGCGGCCAGATCAGGTGGTCCCCGCCTCTCGGATTACAGACCTGCCGTCTGTGCCGCGGGGACTCCTTGGGTGAGGGTTTGCCAGTCAGGCACCTGCTGCAGGCCCTGAGCTGCAGCAGCTGTGCTCTTTGGGGTCAAGCATTGTTTCAGCAGGAGGGAAGCCCCGAGAGCTCTTTGTGCCAGTCACTTAGCAATGGGCCGCAGTTTTCTCACCTATAAAATGATGGGGCTAGACTTGGAGTCCTAAGGTCCCTAAATTCGAGTCTTGTAACTCTGAGAGAACCCCTCAGTTTACAGGTGAAGAAACTGGAGCCAGCGAGGGGAAGCTGCTTGTCCTGTGTCACAGGCCTAAAAACTGACTTTCAGTCCAATAGCTCTTTCCACCTGCTACAGAGTATGCTGTGTATGGCAGCGGCTGGTACTGATACAAAGGAAAGCCAGGTGACAGGAACACCTGTATCACATTCCTTTTTCTATCCTCAGGACCTAATAAGCACCCGCAAGACATAATAAGTGTTCACCAAATGCTTATTGAATGAAAGCTCTGGCAGACCCAGCACCACTGTCCCTAAGAAGTCTAAGGGAAAATGTGGGTAGGACAAATGTAGAAACAGTTTACTTTAGCAGCCGACATGAACCTCAGACAAACTCCTCACATACATCTGGTTTAAATCTCCCCTAGGCTTTCAGTCTATGCCCTGAATGGCTGGTCTCCAGTTGGCACTGCCTCTGCCTGTGGGCATTATGCTCCCACATAATAAAACGGAAGCTCCAGAGCTCCACTCAGCTAAGCAAGACCCCTCTGAAAAAGGTGACTCTTCCCAGCGGTCCTCTATGGGGCACCCGAGGAACAATGTCCAGCAGAAGCTTTTGAGCAACCAAGAGCAGACGCTGGATAACCTCTACACTCACCCCAAATGGAACACCTGCACGAAAGCCCAGAGCTACTCTTATCCCTGCTGTGCTGGAATCAGCCAGCAAGACTCAGGAAGCAATCCCCAGGGCCAAGCAAAGTGTTTATTTTACTCACCAGGCCCTCAATCCCAGTATCCCAAAGCAAATAACCAGGAATTCATCCCCTTTACAAAGAAGCGAGTTGGGGTGGACCGGGCATACCCACTGAAACCTGTGTTTCACCGGAAGCCCCATAGTACAGGTGAGGCTGGCACTGATGGGGACCCGAATGTCTCTCCAAGACCCCCTGAGCCAAGAAAGTTTTCATACAATAGCTTTGGTTCAAGGAACTGGGTGAATTCATCTGTGGTTGGTACAGTTGCTGCCAGTCAGGAGGACAGGGTCATGGCAAACCCCAACAGGACGGAGTGGCTGCAGATCCAAAGACTAGAGGCTGCAGGGGAGAGTTTAGAGGAGGAAATCCGCAGAAAAGAGGCTCTTCTGAGGGAAAAGCTGAAGAAGACAGAGGAGGAACTCAGAAGGATCCAGAAGGAAAAAGAACAGGCTGAGGAAAATGAAAAAAGAGAGCTGCAGAGAATGGTACTCCCCGGGAGGAGAGTTAAAGGCAATACCACATACAAACCTATCTTCTCCCCAGAACTCATGTCTGAGGAGGTCTTCAGTAGAGACACAGGAGAGGATGAAACTTGGGGACGGTCTCAAGAAAGATCTAGTCCATTCCAGTTCTCTGATTATGGAGTTCAGAAGCTCAAAAGGGAAAGACTGGTGGCAAGCAATAACAACATCCGAGACCGAGTCTCAGGGCGATTGAAGGAGACGTTTTCTCAAGCTTCAGAAGCGCCGCTCAGTGCTTTGCGGAGGTCCACCAGCAATTCTAGCTCGTCTAGGGCACCACACTCCTCGGGCTCTGGCTGTTCCACTGAAGAGCCAGAACTGGGTGAGTGCAGCCACTGTGGCCGAAAGTTTCTCTTGCTCAGGCTGGAGAGACACTCCAACGTCTGCCGCAGGATGCAGAGTTCCAAGAGGAAAGTGTTTGATTCCTCCAGGGCCCGGGCCAAGGGCACAGAACTAGAGCAGTACTTGAACTGGAAGGGACCAGCCTCAGTTAAGGTAACAAGGGCCTTATGGATTTGCCTTGAGTGGGGATCATTTTAAGAGCCTGTTATATACTCAACCATTTTCTTTAAAAAAATTTCATGTGTCATATGGGGAGAAAGTGAGAATTAACGTTTGATTTATTGATTACTACTGTGTGCCAGTCACAGTGATGGGAGCTTTTCATATGATCCTCACCACAACCCTGTGAAGATTTCATTATCTTTTATCAGTTCAAAAATCAAGTGTCAGAGAGGTTAACTTGCTTGAGATCACAAACAGTCTTAAATGACAGTCAGCATATAAATCTGGGTCAGAATGACTCCAAAAATCTAGAGTTAAAAAATATATGTCCTTGGGCTTCCCTGGTGGCGCAGTGGTTGAGAGTCCGCCTGCCGATGTAGGGGACACGGGTTCGTGCCCCGGTCCGGGAAGATCCCACATGCCGCGGAGCGGCTGGGCCTGTGAGCCACGGCCGCTGAGCCTGACGCGTCCGGAGCCTGTGCTCCGCAACGGGAGAGGCCGCAACAGTGAGAGGCCCGCGTACCGCAAAAAAAAGAAAAAAAATATATATGTGTGTGTGTGTGTGTCCTTTCGATTATAAAAGTAATAAACACTTACTTTAGAAAATTTAAGAGAATGAAAAATATAAAGAAAAATATTATGAAGCCTTTCACTACCCTGAGAGAATTCTTCGCTCTCTGTAATATATTCTGCCCCCTCCCAAGATTAGGACTTGCTACCACTCCTATAAGCTGTATCTATTTTTTCAACATTGGCTAATTTTGATATACCTTCTTAGTAAATACATGAAACACAATTGTTTGGAATTCTTTTTCTCCCCATTTAGAGAGTAAACACCTTAAGGTTAGAAGACTTTATTTTATTTTTTTAATAATTTTTATTGGGGTATAGTTGATTGACAATGTTGTGTTAGTTTCAGGTGTACAGCAAAGTGAATCAGTTATATGTATATATATATGTATCCACTCTTTTTTAGATTCTTTTCCCATATAGGTCATCACAGAATATTGAGTAGAGTTCCCTGTGCTATACAGTAGGTCCTTGTTAGTTATCTATTTTATTTTTTAATTTTTATTTATTTATTTTTTGCGGTACACGGGCCTCCCACCGCCGCGGCCCCTCCCGCCACGGAGCACAGGCTCCGGACGCACAGGCCCAGCGGCCACGGCCCACGGGCCCAGCCGCTCCGCGGCACGCGGGACCCTCTCGGACCGGGGCACGAACCCGCGTCCTCAGCATCGGTAGGCGGACCCCCAACCACTGCGCCACCAGGGGAGCCCTATTTTTATTTTTTAAAACTTATTTTTGGCTGCGTTGGGTCCTCATTGCTGCGCACGGGCTTTCTCTAGTTGCGGCAAGCAGGGGCTACTCTTCTTGCGGTGTGCAGGCTTCTCATTGCAGTGGCTTCTCTTGTTGTGGAGCACAAGCTCTAGGCACGCGGGCTTCAGTAGTTGTGGCACGTGGGCTCAGTAGTTGTGGCTCGTGGGCTCTAGAGCACAGGCTCAGTAGTTGTGGTGCGTGGGCTTAGCTGCTCCGTGGCATGTGGGATCTTCCTGGAGCAGGACCCAAACCTGTGTCCCCTGCATTGGCAGGAGGATTCTTAACCACTGCGCCACTAGGGAAGTCCAGTTATCTGTTTTATATACAGTAGTGTATATATCTCAATCCCAATCTCCCGATTTATTCCCCCTCAGCACTCCCTCCTGGCAACCACAAGTCGGTTCCCTATGTCTGTGACTCTATTTCTGTTCTGGAAACAAGCTCATTTGTACCTTTTTTTTTTTTTTTTTTTTGGTTGAACCATATACCATTCTAAGTGCTCTAGATTACATATACTATCTCACATAATTTCCCAACAATACTACTACTATCCCATTTTAGATATGAGGCAAGAAGTTAAGTAACATGCCCAAGATGACATACACACACACACACATATATATATATATATATTTTTTCTATGTCATAATATTGACATTCAGTCCAATAATCCTCCACTGCAACAGCTCCTTTACTTTGCAGTGAAAATTGATTTGTATATTTTTTGCCTCTGAGTCCTTGTGGGATTTTTTTTTTTTAATTCAAACAGAAAGTCACTAAAATTATAATCATCCTCATCAGTTCACTCTGTCCCATGTAATTAATTTTTTTATCTTGATCTTTTGTTAGCTCTTTTATGAATTCATCAGTTTTCCATTAGAGTTCTGAAAATGCTTATTCATTCAGTTCAGCAGTATAGTCAGTTACCAGAAACCTGTACTTGTCAGAGTCTTTTCCATGAATTCCTTGAAGATGAAACCCTTTTATAGGAACATTTTTGCAAAAGCATCAGAGTACACCCAGAACTCTCTGTAAATGACCAAAGACTTAAAAATGACCACGGTTAAAGATTTGATGAAAGTTCATAATAATGCAGTTGACAAGGAAATTTAGTTATTTCTGAGATATACATTTTAAAGTAATAACTAGAATTATGACTTATAACATTATACCAGAACATATAAGAGTTTTAGAAATTTCATGTAATGTCTGAAACATTTATATTAACATATTTCCATACAAATAACCCAAAGAAAGTTTAGTATTAGTTGTTTTTTTGGTTTGTTTGGTTTTTTATACTGCAGGTTCTTATTAGTCATCAGTTTTATACACATCAGTGTATACATGTCAATCCCAATCGCCCAATTCAGCTTCCACATATAAGTGATATCATATATTTGTCTTTCTCCGTCTGACTTACTTCACTCAGTATGACAATCTCCAGGTCCATCCATGTTGCTGCAAATGGCATTATTTCATTCTTTTTTTTTATAGCTGAGTAATATTCCATTGTGTATATGTACCACATCTTCTTTATCCACTCCTCTGCTGATGTACATTTAGGTTGCTTCCATGTCTTGGCTACTGTAAATAGTGCTGCTATGGACATTGGGGTGCATGTATCTTTTTGAATTATGGTTTTCTCCAGATACATGCTCAGAAGTGGGATTGCTGGATTAGAGGACTTCGTCTTTGGTGAACATTCCTAGCTGCAGAAAAATGTTGTAAAAAGTGACTTTGAGACACTTCCATACATTTGGGGGAACTTCATAGGCACATTTGGATAGTCAGATCTGGAGAAGATTGTCTGGTGAAGCTTCTACCACCTTGTCAAGGTTATAACACTGGGGTTGTAAATGAGTGTTTCTCAAAGTGTGGCATGCTGACATGCATTTTTTATTTCAGTAATTGTAATGCGTATTAGAAAAGTAAAACATGGTAAGCCCTTGATTTCTAGGAATCATGAATTTAAAGAAAAATAGTAAGAGGGATTAAGTGAAAGTGGTATGCAAATGATCAAAATGTGCGAAAGCCTAGACCACATGACCTCAAAGCCCGTCCAGCTCTGAGTCTCGTAAACTGTGAGAGTGTTATTCTATTTTCATTTCCTTCCAACCCTCCCACTGCCATGCTAACACCTCTTGTCCGTTAGCACTTTACAGTTTATGTGTGTATTTGCGGGGCTTTTAAAAACTCACGTTTATGTGGTGGCTGTTAAGAGAAGTCTTTTGCAGTCTTAATTATTTCTTTCAATACGATATGGGAGATCACTACAAGAAAGTCCTTTCCATGTTTAGCGACGATCTCCCTGAAATCGGGTTTCCAACGAGAAGTCAACATTTTGCCCTTGCAGATAATGATATGATCATCAGTTCCTGTTCTATCCTGTTTTTTTTCTGGTCAACCCAATAATCCACTTGGGTATTCTCTGTCCCACTATAGTGGTTTATTTCTGGCCAGAACCTAAAAGAATCTTGTGTTTCTTAAATTCCCAAATACAGTAGCAATAAAGCAAAAAAAAAAAAAAAAAAAAAAAAAAGGGTTTCTGAGATCAGATGCCCTAGCTTTGTGGAAACTAGTTTGAGGAAATATGTTGCATTGAGGACATCAAGGCAGAAAGGATCTGGATTGAGATGGACTCCTCTCCTTGGACCGTCCCAAGTTTTATTCCAAAGCTTTGTGCCTTTGTAAGCTGAGTGGTTTGTGTCTCTCTGTTATTCCTTCAGTGTACTTGCAAGAACAGGTGATTTTTCTTTTATCCTTTAATATTCACGTAACTTCCAGCAGACTCATACTCTTGTCTCTCTACTAGACCTTATGTATTTGAGCATAGAGACTATATCTTTGTGCTTTGTGATTAATAAGTGTTAATTGAATAAACTTCAGTACAATGAAGAATCAAAGTATAAGTATCATATAGTTGAGGAACTTTCCCCTAATTCAATTCTAAAGGTTCCTAAATAGCATCTCTAACACTCTGATTCTCTTGCCTTGTCTGTTTCAGTAAGATTTTCCTGATGGATCCTTCCTTTTCCTTTGATAACATCTCTTCCTATATTCATCACCAAGCAGCTACTTGCTTTTCTTTTTTCTTCTTTTTAAAATTAATATTCTTTTCATCTGAGTAGTATTTGAATACATTTGAAAAATCATGCAGTACTGAGTGACCTATAATGCAGATCAACAGTATTTTGCCTCATCCCTCTCTGGCCCCTCATCTGGCTCCCACAGGCAGTTCTGATAGATGGCTCTTCTGGTATGCATTTCCATATTTCTAAATAATATACTTATTTGCTTGATTTATCAATTTTGCACATTATCTGTTGACCTCTTATGGACACTCTGGGTTCTTATCCCCTCTCCTCCCACTTTTCTCCTTCCCTTATCCTTCCATTGTAGTGATATCACAGTTTGGGGTTAAACCAGTAGTCAGCTGTTTTTGTGATAATAACCACATAAATTTTGTTCACTGCTGAGTGGACAGATTCTGCCCCTGCCCACATTCACCCAGAGTTAATAACTGACCCAAGTTTTAATTTGCTTGGTTTCCTACATACCTAATTGTATTTTTTTTCCCCTGAATGATCTGCCCAGTATCAGACACCTGTTAATGTTTTTCTATCAGTTTGACTTTTTTTTCTTCTGGAAGCTCCATCCCACCATTCTTTTTCTTCCTGCTCCAGTCCAGACTGGTTCTTCTCCAGGCCTGGTGCAGACCTGTTGTTTGGAACTTCTCTCTGCTTCTCTCCTGTTTCCAGCACCCTGTGTCTTCCTTTTTCTTGCTTTACTCCTTGCTTTGCTGAAGCTTTATTAAGAAAGGTGCACGGGAGGCATATTTTTTGTCTTGGGATGAATTAAAATATCGATATAATAGCTTTATTTTTGATTGATGAATCGGCCAGGTAGAGAATTCTAGCTGGAAAATTATTTTCTGTTAGAACTTTTATGGCATTTCCCCACTAGCTTTTAGCATCCAATGTTACTGTTGAGAAATCTGATACCATTTTGATTTCTGCTCCATTATATGAAACCTATAGATTTTTTTCTTTTTCTTAAAACTTATAGGATTCTCTCTTTATTCTACAATGATTGTGTTGGATAGTGGGTAGGCCATTTCAATCTCAAGGGTAGTGATATTTATTTCTAGGAATGTTTATTGTCTTCTTTAATAATTTCCTCCTTGTGCTTTCTGTTTTTGGAACTCCTATTAGTCAGTGTTGGACTTTCTAGATTGACTTCCTAATTTTCTGATCTTTTCTACTTTCCATCTTGATCCTTTTTCCCATTCTGCATAACTTTTCTGACATTATTTTACAACAGTTCTATTTTTAGCTATTGCAGTATTAATTTATAATAGTTCTTTCTGGTTCTCTCATTCCTTTTTCATAGTATATATATTCTTGTTTCATAGATAAAATCTCTTCTAACACTACTTTGATATTATGATTTTTTGTAAAAAAATTTCTTCTGCTACCTGCCTTGTTGCTACTTCCTGAGCGTGTATGCATGTGTGTTCCTGTACTTGTTTGGTCTCTTCCTTGTTAGAGCTTTACTGACCGTTCATATTTAAGCTTAAGTGGGGCTTGTTGACTGAGGGCTTTCATATTAGGGTTGTCAAACAGTGAGCCTTTTCATTGGGGTCCCTCAGAATCAGCATCTCAACTTTTCTCTCAACTGCTTGGTGCATCCAGAGAACTCCTGCCTCCTATGAGGGTGCCTGTGTCTGGTACTCTGGGAGCTGAGTGGGGGAAGGAAGCTGACAGTTAATTCCACAATACATTGCGTACACTTGCCCTTAATCTCCATTTTCAGCCCCTAGATTAACCCTGCTCTCCACTGTGCGTGGATGTCCTGAGTCTGAAACCTGTCTGGTTCAATTTCTCCAGAGAGGGTGCTGGAAGTGTTGGACACTTGGATGTGCAAGGTGGAGAGGAGCCCTGGGAGCCAACCTGTTCACCTCCCCCTTCCCACTACCTGTATGTCCAAGCACTGAGCCTCCCAGGGGTTCTGCTGGGAAATAGGCTTGCCTCTCAGTACTATATAGGCCTTTGCAGGCCCTTAGTTTAAGTCAGCGGTCCCAGACTTTTTGGCACCAGGGGCCGGTTTTGTGGAAGGCAGTTTTTCCATGGGTGGGGTGGGGAGGGGGATAGTTCAGGCGGTGATGCGAGCAATGGGGGAGCAGCAGATGCAGCTTCGCTCGCTGCTTGCCCGCCGCTCACCTCCTGCTGTGCGGCCTGGTTCCTAGCAGTCGGTGGACCAGAACCAGTCCGCAGCCCCGGGGGCGCTGGGGGCCCCTGGTTTAAGTGCCTCCACTCTGGCAAGTCAGTTATCATTGTCGCTTCTTTCCTGTTCTCTTTGACCTTAATTTCCTTACTGTCATTCTAACGGAGACTCAGGAAGGGGATGAGATAGACACCAAGTTAAATGATCAGTCTTCCTTCAACTTACAGGCTGAACCTCCTTGGAAGACCAACTGGAAACAGAAGCACGAATCTTTCATCCGTACCCTCCGTCAGGCTCGAGAGGTCCAGCAGATAATTGCCAAAGGTGGAAACCCCTCCGACCTGCCGCCCATCCTGCCTGCAGAAAATCCAGACTATATTCAGTGTCCTCACTGTAGCCGCCACTTTGCTCCCAAGGTGGCAGAGTGGCACATTCCTAAGTGTAAGACCATCAAGAACCGCCCTCCACCTCCAAGGAAGCACTGCAGTTGAGCAGACAACAGTGGAAACTTCCTTGATAGTCCAGAAGGCTACGCTTCTCTTCAGCAGTAAATGGGAGTAGAATAATTTGATGCAGAGCAGAAAGAACTAAAACTTTTACATCTCCCAGGTCTGCCTGCAGAGCTGAAATCGGTGAAGAGAGAGAGACCCATTGCTGAGCAGCAGGAGGCAACAGGAAGCCTCAGCTTCCCACTAAATCACCGCCTGCGGCTGGGGCGCCTCATGTTGTTGCCCTAAGAACTGATGGGTGAGGGCACGTAAGAGTAGCGAGGAGGCTACATTAAAGCTCTCTTCTTGCAAGCCTGATTGTGGTTTGTGCTGGTTAAGTGCCTGCATTTGCTGTGCCTTCTTGCCACTGCCTCTGCATGTATGTCTATGGCTTCTGTTAACTCTTGTTCTTGCAAGAAGTTGGCTCGTTGGTATCAGAGGATCATGGTATCTTATAAAAAATACAGTTTTGCCGTAAGACAAATGACCTCCCTGATACATGGTCCTGGCCAAAAGTCAATACAAGCATGGAAGGTTCAGGCGCCAGTATGTCCTAAAGCCTCCCCATGTTGTACTGTGTAATAAAGGGAACCTCATCTTTATGTACAACACTTTACAGGGTAGGGATGGGGAAAAGCACACTATGTCTCTGCAGTTGTTCCTTCCTAATGGATTTCATATGTCAGAAAAAAAAAAAGGAAGGAAGGAACGTTAGTTTCAGCTATTGCTAGCACTCTGCTTTCAAATCAGGTTGGTTTAATGACTTTTAAAATGAAGCAGCAAAATATACCATCAAAGCAACCTGGGACATTCTGGTGTCACATGTCCCTGCTGATCACATCACAGTAAACTTCTATTCTAGGAAGTAAACTTTGAAGGAAAAGATAGCAGATCTAAAATTTTCTCTGGGCAGAATCATGCCTACTGCAAGTAATCTTCATAATTAGGCCTTCAATAAATGGGTTTGGGGAATTTAAAATTAAACAAATAATAAAATGAGTGAGTCTTAGACTTGTCAAATGGGAGAAGTGATAAGGTAATGTCTGATGGGGGAGAAGCTATCAGTCCAGGTAGGATGAAGCTAACACAACAGATCTGAAATACTAGTAAGATTACTGTCCTGAGAGTATCACTCAAATTGTTAGCTTAAAACACTGGATAAGCTGTGACAAAGTGAGAGAGTGGCATGGACATATATACACTACCAAACGTAAAATAGATAGCTAGTGGGAAGCAGCCACATGGCACAGGGAGATCAGCTCGGTGGTTTGTGACCACCTAGAGGGGTGGGATAGGGAGGGTGGGAGGGAGGGAGACGCAAGAAGGAGGAGATCTAGGGACATATGTATAACTGATTCACTTTGTTATAAAGCAGAAACTAACACACCATTGTTAAGCAATTATACTCCAATTAAGATGTTAAAACAGAAAAAACAAACAAACAAAAAAAACACTGGAGAAAAATCAACTAACCTGACCTGGGCAAAGGGGACTGTGCAGACCAGAAAACCACATTTACTAAACTACAGATGGCCACTCACTCTTGTTCCATTTCCTCTGCAGCTTCTGCTGAGTGGCTGGGCTAACAGATCAGACCAATTTGATATGCAAGTTTAAGGCTTTAGCTGTGAAGCTGCTAGACGCTAGGCTAAAAAAATGATGTTTTAAAAAACTGCATGTATTGCTTTATGCTCTTCATAACTGTTACAAAGAGAGGTATCACATAATAGGGCTTTTTGGTTGGTCATTCAAAGAAAACTCACAGAGAGACACTGGATATTTAACCCAATATATACATTCTCCAGTCAAGTTTAATGAGGTACCCACTTTAAGTTTCACACTTGATGGTAAAAGCAGTAGGTGACTAGAATAAGTGGTGGCCAAGGTCACACAGTGGTAGCCTGTGGACTGCTTTGCCCCACAGGTATGTTTTATTTGACTGACATAGTATTAAAAATATAATCTGACATTAAAAAATTGGGATATGGAGCATCTTTTGAGAAACTGGAAGTTCTGGAAACCCTGGGCCTGCACCCTGTATAGCACCAACTGAGTGGGATTTAGAATCAGTTGCTCCTTCCAGACGGGGTGGAGCACGATCACCACAGCCCCGCCTGGCGTGCTTCACTTATTTGCCTTGTCTGCCTGGCCTGGAACCCCTGGATGACATTATAAAGGTCACAGACCAGGGGCCTCCAGGGAGAACAAATGTTGTGTGTGTGGGGAGTGCTTTCTTATGCTGCTAGAGGAACAAAGAATAGTCAATGCCATTGTGTTCCCTTCGATCTCAACATGTTTAGGCCTTTGATTATATCAGGAATATCTATTAGCCTTTTAAATTTAGCTTGATCGGATCTTTGGGAAGAAGAACCTTTTTCTATCTACATCTCTTCCTAGATAGCAGAGGATGACAGAGGATAAATAAATGCTGCTTGTTACTGTCCGTGTTTTATACTACTTTATCCAAGAAACTTTAGTGCAAGTAGATGTTATAAATTTTAAAGTTCAAAAGGTTAAGCAATGAGAAAAAATCTTAGGTGAAACTCACTTCGTTAAAAAGTATATGCAGTGTATTGAATGCAGCACAGCACCTTTGGCCAACATTTGCTTTAGGTCATCAGTTTGTCACTTTTCACAACTACACAGGAGGCAGCAGAGATGTGATATAGTGTTTTTCTCCCTAATGTTCGTAATTCTGTGAGGTTTAGTGCTCAGCATGTTTATTTCCATAGTTAATCACTGAAGCAATAAATGATTTTTTTGCTTTGTGGCAGGAAGGAACTTGTTTCGTAGTCCTGACTACAGCCCACTCTGCCCTGACACTATCATGAATAATATTTCTTTGGAGGCCCAAGGATGCTCATTTGAAATAATTCATTTACAATACATCCTTGCACCAGAGTTGTTCTATCATGAATGTTTCCAAATCTATGGCAAAATCAAATGAAATGTGAGTTAAGGCTGCTCTTGCTCTACACTTTAGTGAACTGTTCAGCCAAGAGAAGGCACAACGTGGCTGTGCCAGGGAGACCAAATACACTTCAGCCTTTGTGCGGGAAAACAGTTTTACAAACATAAACTGGCAGTACCTTGAAAAAGCCCACTGTGGAGATAAGTACAAGACATGACCCTTCCTCTTTTAATGGCTCATCTTTTTCTCCTTCTGCATTTTAAGCACTGTATTTTAGAAGTTTTGGGGGAAAAAAAGTTGTAGCAGCAAAAATGATTCTATTAGTAAGAAAAAGAAACTGGCAAGAAGCAAAGATTATTTCTGTGCAAAAGTCCCTTGCATTGTTTCTGTTACAAGACCATTTATTTCTTTATTTATATAAAGACTCACTGAATCAAAAATTCACGAAGGCCTAGAGTCTGTGTGTTTTATCCCCAGTGACTAAGGTCGATGCGTAGGCTCACTGAGGCATAGCACTGATTGAGAGTTTAAATGTTTATTTAAAACAGAAATGTCAAACCACTCCACCCTCAACCTTTCAAACATCTGGCTAACAATAAGCTAATTCTTCAGCAACAATGTCAGAGCAGAGGAGTAACTCAGGTTATACTATAACTCAAAAGCAATACTACTGGAAAACTTAAAACACCTAGCACTACATAAAGAAGAAAAGTAGGTTGCAATTTAAAAGAATTAGCTACAGAAAACCATTCAAAGGCATTTCTGCTGCCTCACCTTTTACTTTTCATCTGATGCATGGCTACCACCTTTGAACTGGTTTCTGTCTGCGTAGCTTTTTGGTGGGAAAAATCATATGGCTATCCCAGGCACAATTTGGCAAAGTGCAACTTGTCTCTAAGGCACAGAACTTAGATTCTCAGCCAGATTAACAGCAAACCTAGACTTCCCAAGGGAACGTGCTAGAGAAAACGACCCCAGCGTTCCACTGCTAGAGTGACTTCCCCTCCGGACCAAGAGCCCAGCTCTCACCCTCCCTTCAGCGCTCACTTTCATCCCATAGTCTCAGCAACATGCCCATGTTCCTCGGTTCCATGGCAGAAGCAATACTCATGATTAACACCCAAAATGACCCTGCCTCTCAGGCCTGCTGAGGTGGTGAGCATGAGGGATACAAGAATGTGAAAGGCCAGTCAGTCCTTAAAAAAAAAAAAAAAATCAAAGTTGCATTTACATGATGAATCAAAACCCATTGTTAGGGTTTGTTGCAAACCCCAAGTCCCCAGAACTTGTAACTTTAATCCAGGGTTGGCCCCTTCCCTTATTTTAAGAAAAGGCTTCAGTGATTACATTAGTACCATTGTACTAGGCTTCCCAGAATTGAGAAAACAATGGGAATATTAAACCAAAGAAGATCCCATTGAATAGAGTTGCCCATCCCCAGCTGAGGGGTTTTCCCAGAGCAGCAGCCTTTACACTACCAGTTTTAGGGAAATGGCATAATTTTCATTGCACAGGTCCTTCCAAAATATTAAACAGATATCAAACATTCATTTTTTGGTTGGGGAAAAATGAAACAAAAATTAATTTAGCTCTTTCTAGGGAGGTAGGATATGAGACTCATCAAGGCAGCTCCTGTGACTCAAAATTAGTATATAGGTGGAAACACAACGCTCACATCCTTAAGTAAAACCATCAAACGTTTCTAGGACACTTTCTCTCTCCGGGAAAGCTAGCTTGCTCCTGTCTACAAGGACATGAAGACACGGGGATCAGAAGGGAGCTCTCAGCCAAATTCCTCTCACTTGGCAGGCTCCTCCTGTTCTGCTAGGCTTCAGGGACTACCTGGTCTGGGGGCTGGCTTTGGGCCACTCAAGTAGGAAAGATGATACAGATTCACTGATATGGCTTCATAAAACACCAAAAGGGGAAACACACTGACTAGACATACAGAAAGGGAGCGGTTGGAGCTGCTGACGTCAAGATTAGAACCCTAAGAGCCATGAAGGCAGAGGCACAAGAAGTCTTCTCAGGGGCAGAAGACTCAGTCACTCTAGGCCCTCTCGAAGACACCGAGTAGAGGCAGCTGAAGGAGGGCCTCCCCTCACAGTTTCCTCTGAAGTCCATTCTTACTGCCCCACAGACTCAATTCTCTACGAGACGCCTCATCTCTCAGAGGAATCTTCCAAAGCTAGGAAATCCCACCCTGCGTTGGCCACAGCCTCACACTCCTGCTGTGTGACGAGGAGGGACCTACCCTTCTTTCTCTACTCCTCATTGAAGAAGTCTCACTCAACCCTCAGAGGAAAAGCAACCTAAGCCCACTGCTCCTCCTCAAGCATTTAGCTGCACAAAATAATTGAACTTTCTGAAAACAAGCTGGAGATTGACTCCACCAGACATACTTTCCTGGACTAAGGTTCCTGAGAGGGCTTAGAACACTTCACCACTCTCCGGATGACCCTGGATGGGCCACACCTGGTTCCAGCCCACTCCAGCTTTACACTTTAACCTCCTCCACCCGGGGGTGCAATGCCTCGTGTCGAATTCCCAAGGCAGCTTCCAATTAATGGTGAAAACGGTACGTGGGATGTAAGCTGCTACCAGCAAAATTAAGGTGAGCATTGTGTCTCCTCTTCAAAGGTGGGATCACCAGATGAGGTACAGAGCTGCTGCTGCTATGGCAGTCACTGAGGACAAAGCCAGGGCCATGGGGCCCTTCCATTCTCCAACACAAAACCACTCCTAGATCCTATCTAATAGGCAATGCTACTCTCCAAGTGTACATGGAAAGTGCTTCAGAGCCTCCGCCTCGCACTCCTTGTCTGCAAGTGAACGAAGCCAGGAAAGCGCTCTCTGCGTTCAGTAAGTGTGCTGTGAAGGTCTTTGGATTCCAGTTTCCTGGAGGCTATACAGGCTCAGGAGACTAGAGGCTGGGTCTACAGGAGTCTGTTCCCAGGAGGCACCAGGAATCTGAATCTAAATCGGGCTTTGGATCCATTTCCATCTCTTCCTTTGCTGTCTGAGTTCCTTTGGAATGCATCCCCACCTGTCCAGATAAAACACAGTTCCAGGTTAACAACATTGCCACCTAGTTACAGCATTTCAGGACTAGATTTTCAATGCCCACCTCTAAGAATGTGTAGCCATGGTTTTGTGAGAAGCTCATACTACTACCTTAATAATAGGACCTTAGATAAAGTCCACACCTGTACATTTGTTGCAGGTAGGTGACCAAGTGTCGTGGTTTGCCCAGGACCGCAGGATTTTCTGGGATGCAGAACTCTTCAGTTTTAAAACTCAAACAGCCCTAGGCAAAACAATCCTCCTCTCTCCTACAGCTGCCAATCACTCCATGCTTACTTCAAGTGTGTATATTATTTTCCAAAGTACGTTCATAGACATTATTTCATCTAATCCTCAAAACAACCATACAACAACTATTTTCTTCTTTCAGGTGAGAACCAGGGCTCAGAGAAACAAAGTAATTTGTCCAAACACATAAACCTGGTAAATGGCAAAGCCAAGGTTGACAGTATTTCCCTAACCTAGTTCACTCTATATAGAGCAATACTATGGCCCTTTAAGAACGACTCAAGGGCTTCCCTGGTGGCGCAGTGGTTGAGAGTCTGCCTGCTGATGCAGGGGACATGGGTTCGTGCCCCAGTCTGGGAAGATCCCACATGCCGCGGAGTGGCTAGGCCCGTGAGCCATGGCCGCTGAGCCTGCGCGTCCGGAGCCTGTGCTCCACAAAAGGAGAGGCCACAACAGTGAGAGGCCTGCGAACCGCAAAAAAAAAACAACAAAAAAACGACGCAAGCAGCATCACCGGTGAAGTATTTTTACCAAAAATGTTTCAACTTGAACCTAATCAAGCCTTAAGTCTAACTTCCAGTTTACAGAAATGACAGGGTGACAAAAGAATAAGATAAGCAATGTCTCAGGAAAATAAGGCAAATCCAGAATGTAGGACATTCTGTTAAACAACTGACCCTGTTTCTTCAACAAACCAATGCCATGGAAATTTTTTTAAAAAACGGGGGTAGATGACAACAAAAATAATCGCACAAGACTTCTAAGAAATGATAAAACTTTATGTAAGAACATAAAGGAAGACTTGAATAAATAACTATTCAAGGCTGGGAAGACTCAGCATTACAGACAAGTCAACTCTACTCAAATAAAGATATAATTCAAAGCAAATCTAATAAATTCCAATATAAATACCAAAGGGAGTTTTGAGAAACTTCACTTTTGAGGAATTCTAAGATTCATACAGAAGAAGCAATGTGCAAAAATAGCCAATGTAACCCCAGAAAAGAATAAAAAGGAGCACAGGACTTTCCTTACTGGGAATCAAGACATTCAAAACTCTAGTATTTTAAATAGGACTAATTAAATAGCTCAAGGCAACAGAAAAGAGAGCCTAAAAATGAACCCGTGTGTATTTGGATATTTACAATATATTAAATGTGATCTTTCAAATCAGTGAGGGAAGTATGGATCACTGAATAAAACAATTTAAAAATGTTAAAAAAAAAAGGGGGGTAGAAGTGGTGATGGAATTGTTCTAGATTAAAAGAAATGAGAAACATAATAGTGTAAAAGGGGGTTCTTGACTGGATTCTGGTCTAATAAAAACAGTTATAAAGGACATTTTTATGGGAAAACTGGGAAAATTTGAGTATCAACTGGGTACTAGATGAGAATCGAGAATACTAGTGTTATTTTTGTTAAGTGTGATAATAGTACTGTGGTTCTCCAGAAGAATGACGTCTTTATTTTTAGATATGTGTCATAAAGTATTTAGGGAGGCTATGTCATGACTTTCATAATTTACTTGAAAATGGTTTAGCAAAAAAAGAAAAAGGAAAAAATATACATGCACATACACACACTCATACTTCAAATACACAGATAAATACCTACACATATTTTAAACATACACAGACACAAACACATTTGAAATAATTACAGCAACATGTTAACAACGGTTGAACCTAGATGGTGGATGTGTGGGTGTCCACTGAACTGTAATGTTTAAAGTTTTTCATAATAAGTAGAAGAAAAAGCAAAGGTAACAAATATACAATGGAAGTTAGGTGATGAAATGATTCAATCCAGGTGCCTGAAGAAGGACCAAGCATCTGGGATTAATTACAAACATTACATCATCAAAAGGTAAGTACTTGCAAAGAAGTAAGCCTATTTCAGGCACTGGTGTTTTGTTTCTGTGATTCTTCAAAACAGAATTAGAAATTCAATTATCCTTTTAATGCTCTCACCTGCTGCCCTCCTTCTAATTTCTTGTTCAGCTTCTGTAGCTGCGTAAAAATCTGAAGGTTTTCTTGCTGTAACTTCTGTTGTTCAGCCAGACACTTCAACACCAGACCCTGCAATCTCTCAACCTCCACCTGCAGAGTGCTGCATGCACAGGTAGGAGTCAAGGGTGTTCCCTTCCCAGCGCATGTTCCTGTGGGATTCAGCCGAGGTGGCTAGAGAGACAGGAGAAAAGGGTCATAGGAGGTTCTGCCCGGATGCTACAGCTCCCCAATCCAAATGTCCTCTAAGTGCTACCAGATTTTACTTTTAAAGTAACAATATAAAACACATATACACAAAGTAAATGGAAGAGAAACTGAAAACTGCTGGGATTACAATAGAACCTGGCTCTAACATAACAGAGCAAGAGGACTCTCAGTGCCTCAGTCTGCATTATGGTAAGGTAAAAGAATAATCATCTATTTTGGAGAACTTTGTGAAAAATTTTAAAGTCATTGATATCTTCCTATTTAAAATGCTGAAGTGAGAGAATGCACAATTTGGTTTGGAACAAGTTTTTTTCTTTTTTTTTTTTTTGCACGCCAGCTTTCTCTAGTTGTGGCAAGCAGGGGCTACCCTTCGTTGTGGTGCGCGGGCTTCTCATTGCGGTGGCTTCTCTTGTTGCGGAGCATGGGCTCTAGACGTGCGGGCTTCAGTAGTTGTGGCACACAGGCTCAGCAGTTGTGGCTTGTGGGCTCTAGAGCGCAGGCTCAGTAGTTGTGGCACACTCTACTCTATGTGCTCCACGGCATGTGGGATCTTCCCAGATGGAACAAGTCTTTCTGATCACAGTGAGGGTACCATGATTCAAAGGGTCAATATTCATGAAATGTAGTGGATCACACTTTAGAAGAGATTTAAGAGGTGTTCAGTAAATAGGATCGCCAAAACAATTCAAGACAGCTAACTGACAGAGGAATTAAAATGTTTACCTTGAAGTTTCAAAGGCTTTATTTCCTCTTCTGGGAAGCTTTTCAATTATCCTAGCCTGGATTTTCCTCCCTTCTTCTACTGTACTTTGTTTATAGGAAGGGTCAACAAATGATAGCCCATGGGCCAAATCCAGCCTACTGCTTGTTTTTATAAATAAAGTTTTATTGGAACATAAGCATGCCCATTCATTATGCATTATTTTTGGCTGCTTCTGTGTTATGATATCAGTATTGAATGGTTGCAAGAGACTGTATGGTCCGCATAGCCTAAAATAATTACTATGTAGCCCTTTAGAAAAAGTTTGATGATCCCTGGTTTACAGTTTTATTGAGATATTTACCACAATTTGATTTCTACCAAAATTAGGTATACATGCATTGCTCCCCCAGTAGACTACAAGTATTATTTCTTACTTACATTTAGAACCTCCAACCTACCCTAGCAGTGTCATGAACAGTTGGATTTGAATTTTGGAATTTCAGTTTTGGTACTTCTGAGGCAGAGAGAAAAGAAAGACAATCATCTGGTATAGAAAGATGGGGGCCTGTCAGAAATGTGAAAAGGTAGATACTTTTCCACAGAAATCAGTTTCGCCTTGCATACAGGCGTTAAGCACTACTGAACAGACAGTATGAGTTGATGCTGGGCAGCTGGGAAACCAATGAAGCTAGAGGGGAAGACAGTGAGGCCAGGAGAAGTGGGCAGAGCTTACAGCCACTGTTTACCTAGTTGTGATTTAAAGGCAAAAGCTCAGTTACCCAGGCTCCTTCTGGGGGCTTGTGTTCCAAAGGAGCTTCAGAGCCCACCTTGAGTCCTTGTAGCTCTTCGTAGGGCAGAGTATCTTTCTCAGATTCTGAAAAAGCTGCACTTAGGGGGGATGGGCTGTCAGGCATAGGGATGAATTCTGCATTTTCCAGCTCCTATGTATAAAAGAAAGAATCTCATCAGTTCTGTTTGAGCCATTTACTTTCGACCAAATTCCCTTCTTGCTATAGCTTTCACTCTGTCGTGACATCAGCACCCTCTAGTGGAGCAGGACAGTTGTGGTTACAACATAGCTCGCCCTACCTGTCAACATCCTGCCATTCCTTCCTCTGAGGAGTGAACAGTGAAGCAAATTCAAACTCAAATCCAAGAACATTTTGGAGTGTCTGACATGTTTCTCTAACACACTCAGTCTACACAGGCTATTCAGTAAGTTGGGAAGCTCTAAGGTAATGGCAGTGAGGCCAACTGCCAGGTTGCTAAAGGCTGACCTAAAGCTTTAGATAGAACTGTGTGCTGCTTCCTCCATTCATATTCCTATGTAGCTATCAAGTTTAATCTTATTATAGAGGGAGCTTTAAATCTACACGTTCTCTCTTTGGTTGGGGGCGGGTACAAAATTTAAAATTTCTCTAACTATAAATGTTGACTGTAGAAAATGTGAAAATACAGATGGGCAAAGGGAGATGATAAAAATCACCAGTAATTCCATCACTCATAGATAACCACTGTTAAGCATTTCTCTACCATAAGGCATTCCAATTGCCCCAATATTCTACTTCTACGAACCACAGTACAAAATCTAGAAGCTTAACCTTTGCATGCATGCATTACAAAAACTGCCTTCAAGGAAGGCTGCACTAATTTCCATTCATTTAAGTAATACAGGTATGAGCACATCTTATACCTTTTCTTGTCAGGAAGAAAAAGGATTAGAGATTTGGTGATTTCGGTTCAGGTAGAAATCAGAAACCTAGATGCCTGCTGCAAAACGCTTGGATAGGACATGGGAAACAGATCCTTTCTAGTCCCTACAGAGGTACCTCTACCAAAGGAATTACCTTTCGAAGCCAGCCAGGACAGGAGCTGCTGGCCCCACTACTGATCCTCACGGCCTCCGTGGGACTGACTAAACCTTCCATTCCTCGGTCTGCTTCCATTGTTCCTCGGAAGCCTCCACTTGGATCAGGAGTTTCAGATTCCTGCTGACTGTCCTCCTCTTCTCCCCTACCGCCACCGCTGCCACCTCCTGGGCTAGAGCTCTGAACCACTGACAGATACACAGCACAGAAATAGAAAGCTTTGCTATGCAGCAAGATTTACCATCTGATAGCCCCACCGACCCCCGGAGAGGTTCCTAGAGTTGCGTGAAGCAGAACAGCAACAGTGTAAATCAGATACTTGGGACTAAATTTTTAGTTTTTATACAAGGTATTGTGTATCAGTATCTTTACAGCAATATTCACTTCTACTTTCCAAACTTGCTTATCCTTATGTCCACAGCAGATTATCAATGTTCTACCGCATTACTGAATACTCACCCCAACCACAGCATCCAGGCCTTAACAGATATACCCAGACTCCAGCATCCTTCATAGAGGTTCACCTTATATACAAAGCTTTTTCACATTTGAGCCAAACACCTCTTAAAGTTGCCAGATAAACTCACCATTAACTCCCTTTCTGGGGAAACACCTGAATGGAGAAGTCCTCAACCATTAAATTCATTAAATTCTTTAATGACTATTCGTAAGAATTTAAAAAATATGATGGCTGGTTCTTTAAATATCATGCAGCATATTCCAAGTTACATTTAATGAAGATGAGCTGATGTACAGTCAGGAAATGACACTGAGCTTTAATATGAGCCAAAGAAAAATATAACTAAGAAAGTAATTTGCCAAAGCTAAAAGAAAAAAAAAATTGCATGGTATATTCTAAAGTTAAATGTAAAAGCTTATTTACGCTCATCAGCTAACCTGGCTTGAGGACTGACTATGCCACACTGTGATCCTACCAAAGCAGCAGAACTGTAGACGCCAAAATAACCTCTTAAGCTTGCTTTTTTGTTTTAAATGGCTTTTAAAAATTATGTTACATTTGACATACACATTAAGACTATTTTTAACATATGTGTAAGTTTTGATGCCTAACAAAATAACCATACATGCATCTACTACATGAAAGTACAATTAGTTTCCAATACGGTAGCCATTAGCCAAATATGGTTATTTAAATTTAAACAGAATGAAAAATTCAATTCCTCAGTCGCAAGAGCCACTTTCAACTGCTCAACAGCCACATGTGGCTGGTGGCTATTACACTGGACAGCACAGACATAGAACATTTCCATTATCGCAGAAAGAGCTATGGGACAGGGCTGAACAAGAATAATACCTGTTTTGCTCCATCTGCCTTGTGAATTCCTTCCTTCTCTGGCCTCCTACCTATATATAACTACTCTGATTAATTTTGTATTTTTCATTTCTTCTTGCAAAAAAAAAAAACTTTATCACATACTTAGGTATCCTTAAGCAATATATTATTTATTTTGCTTGTTTTTGAACTTTATAAAAAGGCATGTAGTCTGCTGCAACTTGCTTTTTACATTTCACATTATGGAAATATTTGTAGATGTTGTTCATTTTAACACATATAATATTCCATTGTATGGTTATAACATAGTCAACCAACAAATATTTACTGAGCATTTACCATTTGCCAGGCATTCTTCTAGGCAATGTGGATAAAATTATTGAATAAAAAAGACAAAAATCGTTGCCCTTACAGAGTTTATATTTTCCAGACAATGGACATGTGCTTTTAATCTTAAGTTTTTCCTTTAAATACTGTTCTAGTAAAACAGAGCTGTAATATAACAGCTGTGCTTAGCAAAAAGGTATTTTATCATTTGTGACAGATATTAATATGCACAAACAGATGCTGAGCAATGGATTACTAAAGGAAACTAATAAAAGGTATGATGTGTGTTTGTGTAAACTAGAGCTCAACAAGTCTAGATCAGATTTTCAACTGTCTTTTTGGAGGATTAGTCTGCTTTCATTCTGGGTCTTCATCTGTTTTGATTGCACAAAACATCAGAATCCAGTTCTGAGACATCAAAGACTACAGGTACCCTAGCAAATGGAAAACCAGAAGGAACACAGATTCAATTTCCTAGCATGGCCCCAAATAAGAGAACCATGAAGAAAGCAGCCAAAGGAAAAGTATTAGAGAGGTTTGGGCTGATTTTCCCAACTACATTGAAAGTTCAGCCAACTTTTAATTCTAAGGGCTTATTCTGAAGGACTACTTCTATAGACTGGAATACCCCTGGGAACACTATGGAAGTAAAGGGTAGACAGAACCCATAGCCCCTAGCATTGAAAGGAAACGAACAGTACGTAAGTCACAATACAATGTTGGGCAAGCCACGTAATTACTCCCACATGTGTGGTGGCAAAGATGTACTCTCCTTCTGACCGCAATGTAGAAGTCATAACTTATTGTGAAATCTACCAAACTATGACCTTCCCTCTTGATCACTGTATTCCTCATTTCCCAGAGATATTTCCTATTTCCTTTTTTGGGAGACTGCACGGAATTCAACCCAAAGACTCACACCTCAGAAAACCACTGGTACCTGAGATACTGCTACTTACCAGTTCCGATGGATAAACCACTGCTATTCGAACGGATGGTCTTAGAATTCAATACTTTCTCTGAGGAAAAATATTCAGTAGGTAAGCATTGTTTACAGCCAGAGACAGGAAAAGTGACAGCCTAGGATAGGGAGTTAATCTAGGAGATAACTGCTATCTCTCATACCAGATAAAAATATTATAAGCCAAGCACCAATAGCTACTCTATATTCAACTATGTAGCAATTCTCCACCTTAACTATTCTTTGGAATCACCTGGGAAGCTTTAGAAAGTAGCAATGCCTAGGTCCCACCCCAGAGGTTCTGATTTAATTGGTCAGGACAATGGGATTTCTAAAAACTCCTCAAGGGATTCTAATGCGCAGCCAAGGTTGTGAACCGCTGACCTAAAGAATGAACTTGTAAACCTTCACACAGACCTTTATAATTTGTTCATAACAAAGGAATCTTTATGCAGGAGGCAGTTATGATTTAGTTTCTTTTTAAAGGTGTACTGTATGTTTCTCACAAAAGCATGAGCACAGATAAACTAATCAGTGGACTACTAGAAGTAAATTCTACCGCGAGGGGGTCAGAGCCCTTATGTTATCATAAGACAGCAAACAATGTTCTATTCCTACCACTAGATATGGTATCACTGACAATTATTAAGACTTACACGAGTAGCTTCTTTTCTTCAGGACACTTCTGTTTGCCAGAATGTGACCATTAGTAACTTAGGTGTGGGTCTATCCTCTGTCAAAGCCATCCTAACCAACACATATGGAACCCTTACCAACAATGAGAATGGTGTGCCAGCCTCGGCAAGATAAGTCTGGGACGTGATGCAGAGATCCAAAGATAGGCCGAGGCCATGAAGTGCAGATATCAGAGCCATGCGGTCTCTCTGTGGGGGTCATTGCCAGGCGACCATTGCCACCATTGCCCCAGGCAAAAATGTGATTATCTAGACAAAAAAAATTAAACAGCAGACAATTGAACAGAACACTGGCTTCCCAACTCTTTTGGGTTCCCCATCTTTATGCCCTAGAGCTAAAAAGATTTTCCACCATGTACAAAACAAGGGAAAGCTATTTATTCCCCTATATAAAGCCTAAACGACTCCTGATGCCACCCAGGTAAAAATGACCACCGCTCCTACATACTGCCATCCATTCATTCACTCATTCAACATTTTTGGTCATTCATTCAAATAATTATTGGGCATCTACTTCATGACAGGCACTGCTTGAGGTGCTAGGAAGAGAGCAGAGAACAAAACAAAGTTGCTGCCCTTGTGGAACTGACATTCTAGTGGGGAGAGACTGATAAATAAATTACTTCAGGTAGCATTAAGTGCTAAGAAGGAAGATAAACAATAAAGAAAACTGGAAATAAACAATAATAGTAGCGTATCATTACTTTAGACAGGGTAGTCAGAGAAGTACTTGTTGATACTTGAGCAGAGACCTGATTGAAGTAGGAGAGAACCAGGTGGATATCTAGGGGAAGAGCTTTCCAGGCAGAGGGAATAGCAAAGTGCAAAGTATGTATCACAAACACAACACAGAAGTCCTCTGCAGCTGGAGCAAAGTAAAGGAGGGGACGGTGGCCATAGAAGAGGTCAGGAGGTGACTGGAGTCTGGGTCATGCAGGCCATTCCAATGACTTTGGTTTTTACTGTTTGAGATAGGAAACTAGTAGAGATTCTGAACAGTAGGTATTTAAAAGGATCCCCTAGGCTACCATGAGGAGAACTGACTGCAGGGGCCCAAGGATGGAAGCAGGGAGATCAGTTTTAATAGTGAAGATGGTAAAAAGTGGTTGGATATATTCTGAGGATAATCTATAGAATTTGTGAATGGATGGGACGTGGGGTGTAGGATAGAGCTGCCATTTTCTGAAACAGGAAGGCTGCAGGAGGAACAGGTTTGAAAAGAAGATCGGAAATTTGATTTTGAATACAGTAAGTTTGTTTGAGATGCCCATTACCTTTTATCCAAATCAGGGCATTTTTTAATGAAAAGGGGGTGCTATTAATGATTAAGCCCGGACAGTAGGCATGAATCAGGACCAACCTGGGAAGACCGGGCTATAAAGCCACTTTATCTTTAGACATCCAAATCAAGGGACTGTTGAATCAGTGAGTCTAGAAGTCAGGTACAGTAATTAAAGCTATCAGTGCACAGGGAAGATTTAAGGTAATAAGCTCAATTAGATAATAAAGGGTGAGGGACTTCCCTGGTGGCACAGTGGATAAGACTCTGCGCTCCGAATGCAGGGGGCCCGGGTTTTATCCCTGGTCAGGGAACTAGATCCCACATGCGTGCCACAACTAAGAGTTCACATGCTGCAACCAAGGAGCCCGGGAACTGCAACTAAGGAGCCCACCTGCCACAACTAAGACCTGGTGCAACCAAATAAATGAATAAATAAATATTAAAAAAAAAAAAAAAAGGGAGAGGATTGTGCCCTGGACACTCCAGGCTTTAGACTTGGATACTACAATCATGGCACTGAACCTACCTGACTGCACTAATCTGTCTATATGTATGTCTCCCCTACCCTACTAGACTGTGAGTTCCCTGAGGACAGGGACTTTCTGAAAGTTTTTTTTTTTTTTTTGCCGTACGCGGGCCTCTCACTGCTGTGGCCTCTCCTGTTGCGGAGCACAGGCTCCGGACGCGCAGGCTCAGCGGCCATGGCTCACGGGCCTAGCCGCTCCGCGGCATGTGGGATCCTCCCAGACTGGGGCACGAACCCGTGTCCCCTGCATTGGCAGGCGGACTCTCAACCACTGCGCCACCAGGGAAGCCCCGTCACTTTTTTTTTTAATTGAAGTATAGTTGATTTATAATATTATATTAGTTTAGGTATACAACATAGTGATTCAATATTTTTATAGATTATATTCCATTTCAAGTTATTATAAAATAATGGCTATATTTTCCTGTGCTGTTCAATATATTCTTGGTGCTTATTTATGGTATACATAGTAGTTTGTATCTTTTAACCCCATATCCCTATCTTGCCCTTCCCCACTTCTCCTTCCCCACTGGTAACTACTAGTTTGTTCTCACTCTCTCTGTAAGTCTGTTTTTGTTTTGTCATTCTCATCCATTTGTTTTATTTTTTAGATTCCACATATAAGTGATAACATAGAGTATTTGCCATCCTCTGACTTATTTCACTAAACATAATACCCTCTAAGTCCATACACATTGTTGCAAATGGCAGAATTTCATTCTTTTTAATGGCTGGGTAATATCCCATTTACTGTATATATGTACCACATCTTCTTTATCCATTCATCTGTTGATGGACACTTAGGTTGCTTCCATGTCTTGGCTATTGTAAATAGTGCTGCTATGAATACTGGGGTGCATGTATCTTTTCGAATTACTGTTTTCCTTTTCTTCGAATATATGCCCAGGAGTAGAATTGCTGGATCATACAATGGTTCTATTTTTACTGAGACTCACTTCTATAGTCCCAGAGCCTAAAGGAGGACCTGGAGCATAGTAGGCACTCAGTTTATGTCTGCTATGTGAATGAGGTGATCAAGTACAGTTCAAAGGAGTAGAGGAACATTTATCAACAGGTAATATGCCCAGACACAGAGTCTAATTCTATACTCGTCATTCTGAAGTTTAACTTGAGAAGTACACAGATACTGAAGAAACATTACCTCTCTGAGGACCTGTCAGAAAGTGCTACTGAACTTGCTATACTATTTTTAATCCTCAGTGACATCCTGATTCTCTCTTTCTAGGTACCATTTCCATTTATCTAGCCTGAACTAACCAGTCTGTTCCCTAAAACCACTTGTTCTGGGACAAGCAGGGAAGGTTAATGTGCTACTCTGAAGGCTGGTTCACTTAATTAAATATGGTAAGAGATCACTTATCTGACACTATTGCTGGACCTCTCTTGTGTAAGTAACAGACACAGACTGAAAGAAAACAAAGACGTCCCAGAGCATGAGCAATAACAAAAAAAGCCAAAATGAGTCAAAAGATAAGAAGATGAAATATGTTTTTTTGTTGTTCACTAGTCACAAGAAAGAAGTGGCTACAAAAATCAAGAGAGTTTAGAAGGTGTTACAGGAAGAGAGAAAAAAGAAAAAAAGAAAGCACAAGAAAGAGGAAAGGGAGTGAAGGCTAGCAGAAGCTGCAATAAAGAAGAGAAGTGATAGGAGCAGGATGCTGAGGAGAAGAAATAGCTGAGAGGAAAGAGAGAAGAAAATTCCATTAGACCAATTCAGAAAGTTGAGAAACACATGGTATATAGCCCTTCAAGCCTTAGCAGTCCCTAAAGACATCACTGCAGTGCAGCTGACCCCAACCAAGGAACAAGGTTAAATTATGTTGTTCTCCTCTCTAGCCACCAACATTTATTGGAACCAACATGGTACTGGGCAAGGTATATATATATAAATATTTAATAATTCTTAAAACATTGTACCAAAAAAGTTAAAGTAAAAAAAGTAGGGATTTAAGAGTACTAACTTGCCATTTTCTAGAAATCTGACCTTTTTACAGCAATCACTATGTTGGACACATGAAAAGTTAATGAAGCTCCATAGGCATAAAAACTGGCCACCAATTTAACACAGATAAAAAAGTAAACATATGATCCAGCTACACAAATAACCAGTCCACCTCTTTTGCAAGCAAAAATTAAAATATAGCCATCTATCCAGAAAGCCTGAAATAACATGTACAGACTCACCATCAGTGGCAGCAATGGTAAACTCATCACCGCAGGAGACTCTGATCACTTGCTTTCCACCTAGGGGGCCCCCCAACAGGTTGATTCCTAGACGCTTCTTATAATTTCCAACACCCAGCTGTCCACACTTGTTGCAGCCAAAGGTCAGCAGCCGGCCTCGCTCTGAGACAGAAGCAAAAATAAATAACCAGGTACAAATGGGTCATGAAACAGAGGGAAAATGCAGACAATGCAGAGTCCCATAGACTAGCTTCTGGTTGTTAGAGTATACAAATATAAAGCTAGCTACACAATCCTGGACCTAGGGCAGCTAGGGCATCTAGAACTATGACCAATTAGACCCAGGAAGCGATTCAATATTATATATTTTATTTTAAATGTGGAAAATGGGTACTATTTAACTTAGAAAACTTATAGATGGTGCTAAATACAAATAGCAGTTGCCAGAAATTATAGGTGTGGTATTCTCATTAAGGAACGTATTGATTATATACTTATAATGATTACCAACAAAACATTTATTTGAACGCCCAATTTGTTAATGAGATAATACTGGATGATGGGGGAAATCAGGAGAATGTGTACATATAGTTAAGAAGCACTACTACTTGATAGAATAAAAGAGCCTGAAATACTAAGGCCTGTGTACACAGTCGTACATCAACTCACCATCAATAGCAGCAGTGTGAGTCTTGCCTGGGGCAATTGTACGGATCTTATAAAAGGACAACTGTTTGGCCAAGGTAAAGGAGGTTGTGTAGGGGACTTCGTGGTATGCCTGAAACAAGGTAGAACACAAAGCAAAGACTCATGAAGTAAAAAATGGAGGGGAAACAGGCTGAAAATGTTGTCGTGGTGATCCAAAGGCCTTTCAAGCGAATCATGTTATTAAGAAGGTGCCAGGTAGCTTTTCATCTCCAATAGAATAAAAGAAGAAATAAGCTCAATATGTAATCAGAGAATTTAGTATGAGACAGGACTTTCTGACCACAAAAGTTTTAAGATTCCTAAATTAGGGTATGCACAACATGAACTCTCCATCCCAGAAGGCATCTATATAAGGATAGAATCATTGATTTTTGTCTTGGTTATACACTCTACATACCTAACAAAAGCAGGGGAAGGAATTAAAGTCCTGAAGACTCTGTCCAGCCCATCAGTTTACTGTGATCTAATTTTACCTACAATATTCTCAACTTGTTAAAAACCACGTTCCTTTTTTTTTTTGTTTTTTTTTTGCGGTACGTGGGCCTCTCACTGTTGTGGCCTCTCCCATTGCGGAGCAAAGGTTCCGGATGCACAGGCTCAATGGCCATGGCTCACGGACCCAGCCGCTCCACAGCATGTGGGATCTTCCTGGACCAGGGCACGAACCCGTGTCCCCTGCATTGGCAGGCAGACTCTCAACCACTGCGCCACCAGGGAAGCCCTTGTTTTGTTTTGTTTTTTCCCCTTTAGATTAGCATAAAAATAAATCTTCCCATGTAAGTTTAAAATTTCACAACAAACACAATGTTGTAACAAAACCCAAATCAAGTAATGGTAATTCTGAATATGCCTTTTCAAAGTACATGGACACCCTCCCCAGACCTGCTCCAAATTTGCACTCTCCCATTTCACAATCACTACTTTAGAGATTGCTTAAAAATTAATTCTTTTTTTTTTTTTGGGGGGGGGGCGTGGTTCGCGGGCCTCTCACTGTTGTGGCCTCTCCCGTTGCAGAGCACAGGCTCCGGACGCGCAGGCTCAGCGGCCATGGCTCACAGGCCCAGCTGCTCCGCGGCATGTGGGATCTTCCCAGACTGGGGCATGAACCCGTGTCCCCTGCATCGGCAGGCGGACTCTCAACCACTGCGCCACCAGGGAAGCCCTTAAAAATTAATTCTTACCTTTTCCATTGAGACAGCAAACTTGTCTCAATATGACTCTTTAGAAAATGACAAAAACTCATCATACTAACACAAACAGGGGACTAGTACTTAATATCAGTGGCAAATTTATGACATTCTTGAAGGAGGGGAATGGTAATTACATTTAATAAGCCTGTATAGGATCAGTGATTTGAGAGTAATCATAAAAACTCCCTAGAGAGGTGATACATGGAAAAATGTTTCTTTTCATAATGTTAATTTTCTTGTATCTACTTCAGTGATAAGGTAGAATTTGAATTCCATCACTGATTGTTTGTAATCAATTTATTTATTGAGGTATAACATACTATACAATATTGTACAGCTTGATACATTTTTCTAAAGGTATATAAATGTAAAACTACCATCCCGATCAAGATATGGACCATTTCCATCACCCTAGGATCCCTCCTACTCTTTCTGTTAACACCTATGCCCCTCTTCCCAGAAGCAACCACTGTTTTGACTTTTGCCATCATAAGTTAATTTTGCCTGTTCTTAAACTTCATATAATGGGCATCATATAGTATGTACACTTTTGTGGCTGGCTACTTTACTGGACATAATGTCTGTGAGATTGTCACTTTATTCTTAAGTCAAATTCCACAGTCACAAACCAATAATAGCATTTCCAAAGAAATTCCAACCTAGAGAAGTTCTGATGATGTACTTAGGATACCAAACGGGGTACTCACTTCATGATTGATGATTCCAGACATGCACTGATTCAGACCCAGTTTGTTGAACTCATTGAGTCCACAGGCCAGCACTTTGCCTGACTGGGTCAGCAGAAATGTCCCATCACAGCCACATTGAACTGCAACAATAATCAAGGCCTTGGGAACATCCACCTGCAAGAAAAAAAAAATCAGAAAATCTCCCAAACATAACTTGTATTAGGGAAAAACCCTCAAATTCTTTCAAAAATGATGCTCTGCATTTAGCAGAATGACTACAGGGAAATAAAGGTTGCTCTGTTTTCTTCAGATTTGCCCAGAAGCTTAGAGGTTACTGTTTTCAACAAGGAGCTCAAGTTTTATAATAAAGTAAAAGAAGGCAATTCCAGGTCAGCTAAAAGTTTTAGCAATAAGTCCTACTTAGGAAGACTTCTCAGAAAACACTGGGAAAAGAGAAGCTTCGATCTATTACTGACTTAGTCCTCTGAGATGCAGAGATCCCATGATAGTTATAGAAGAAACTCAGTAGCCCTGTGGGGTGCCAGTCAGGTCATATAATAAGTGAGGTGACCAAGGATTGAGGCAGCAGCCAAGACTTCTGAAGGCTCACATCCCTCTGCAGCTAACTAGACAGGGCTGAAGAATGGTGGGGGGACATGATGGATGTCTGTGAAACCTGAAAACTCAAACCTCAAACCTTCTCCTATAGTCTTTTCAGAAGAAGAGGAATAACTGTGAATCCTATTGATTGAGAATGGTCCCACAGATATATGTTAATTTTTAAAATGTAAATAAACATTGTTAATAGTGAACAGTGGGTGAGCCTGTGTCCTAGGGTGCATTTGACCGTGCTCTCTCTGCTTGTTTCAGCTCCCATGCCAGCTCTCACAGTGCCAGCTCTTGCAGTACTGAGAGGAATTAGATATTACATTTCATACAATATGACCCCTAAATACAAACAACTACTTCATTTGGTATCCAACTGTGGAAAGGGGAAGGGAAATGGCTGTGCTGGGTTAAGGGATACTCTAATGCTTTCCAATATTTCCCATCCAGGGTGTGTTTAGCTTGATGTGACTTTTTCGCTATACATTCTGATTTTAGTGCTCATCCCCAAGCAAGATGTGACTCCAGAGTGTCCATAGTGGCTGCATCTTCTTTCGCAACTTTTTATGATTTAGTCAGATGACAAGACCACATAGTGCTAAATTAGGAATCCCTGATTGTCAGTCTCCCAGATAGGAAATATTTCAGGGATAAACACCTTGATATGAGGAGTCAGGTAAAGAGGACATATTACTGGAGTCTGTGTGACCTAGATAGGCTCTAGGAAGAAGTTGCCTCTGATTTTACCTTTTGTGGTGTATAATAATCCTCTTCTGAATCCAAACCCAGCCTTCCTGAGACACACATAAGAAAGAAAATCATTAAAATGAGGGCTTCCAGGGACTTCCCCGGTGGTGCAGTGGATAAGACTCCGCGCTCCCAATGCAGGGGGCCCGGGTTGGATCCCTGGTCAGGGAACTAGATCCTATGTGCATGCTGCAACTTAGAGTTCGCATGCTACAACTATGGAGCTGGCGAGCTGCAACTAAGGAACCCGCGAGCCACAACTAAGGAGCCCACGTGCTGCAGCTAAGGAGCCGGCAAGTGGCAACTAAGGAGCCCACCTGCTGCAACTAAGACCCGGTGCAACCAAATAAATAAATAAATAAAAAAGAAATCAAATCAAATCAAATCTACTGTACCCCTCAACTTAAAAAAATAAAATAAAATAAAATGAGTGCTTCCTTCCCAATGAAAATAGTCTATAAGATTCTCTTTTACTGGACTTCCCTGGTGGCACAGTGGTTAAGAATCTGCCTGCCAATGCAGGGGACATGGGTTCGAGCCCTGGTCTGGGAAGATCCCACATGCCATGGAGCAACTAAGCCCGTGCGCCACAACTACTGAGCCTGCACTCTAGAGCCCACGAGCCACAACTACTGAGCCTGTGTGCCACAACTACTGAAGCCCACACACCTAGAGCCCATGTTCCGCAATAAGAGAAGCCACTGTAATCAGAAGCTCATGCACCGCAACAAAGAGTAGCCCCCGCTCGCCACAACTAGAAAAAGCCTGCGCGCAGCAACAAAGACCCAACGCAGCCAAAAAAAATAAAATAAAAAGATTCTCTTTTACTGAATTAACAGTTCTCAAATAGAGGCTGCATGATGTGTTTAGAGGCACACAAGCAAGAGGTCAGGCTGTCCGCCTGGGAATAAGTGGACAGAGTCAAGGCTACACCTACCATATTCACCACAGCCCCAAGAGTAGACTTCTTTGCTTCGTGTCAAAACCACCACATGATTATCTCCACAGGAGACCTGCTCCACTGGATTGTTCAGGAAGAAGTCCAGCTGCATGGGTTCTAATAGTTCAGGGCCTGCAATCTTGTCCATGCCCATGCAGCCATAATAGTCAGATCCAAACGCATAGAGCTGACCTTCATCTGTGAAAGGAAGGAAAGCAGAACCCATCAAAGGAATGACTTATTTTGTCTCATCAGAAAGCTGGCCAGGGCTGGAATGAGGATGACCTCAGCCAATGAGCTCACATGGGATGATTATATCAGAGAAATCTGACAGACTGTCTATCAAGCCTAGAGTTGTTGGTATTTAGGGGGTCATGTGTACTGTTACAGTAACAGTTAAAAAAAGAATGGTGGGATGATACATTAAAGAGGCTTAAAATTTTACCGGGGCCATCTCTATTTTACACATCATAAAGTGAGTAATGGCAAGACCCAAACTAAATTTGAGCTCCTAATTCCTGACTCAGCGTTATCTACACCTGACTAGGTAGTGAGGTTATTTCTGCTCCCCCCACAACTGGGACATACGATATATTTCTCCTAATCCCACCTCTTCTCTGTTATCCACCTGCCTTCTCCTTGCTCATCACTACTCTAATGCTATAGCAAGTTGGGCATGTTGTTATTAATGTGTATAATATTTGCTCGCTGTCTTTGGTTCTTTGGATACTGTCTTTCGTTGTAAAATCCCAACTAAAACTGCATAGAATTAACTAAAATACCCCACATTAAATGCACCTGGGTGCTTTCTGCTGCTGGCTTACCTGTTACACAGACAGTGAAATCGTCGCCACATGACACCTGACGGATAGCTTTGCCTTGCAACTTTTCCACGTGCTTTGGCTGTCGGTAGGAGGCTTTGTCTCCATGGCCCAGCTGACCATGGAGTTTAGTACCCCCTTGCATGTTCTGTGAAATAAATAGGTCTTGTGAAGTTTTAAACTTTTCACGCCAAATCTTTAATCTAATCTGTAGTATCACTTATTAAGAAAAACAGTAGGAAAAAAATCAGTTGGAAATATAGAAACGGGAAAAAAAAAAGGTAAGAGGATTAAACCTTTTAATGGTAGATAGTAAAAAACCCCTGCCAACAGATAAAGATTTTTAAAGTATCCAGACTGATATCCATCGGGCCTTAAAAGGACCCATTCTCAATTTTGTCTTTCTTCTCCAAGTCTAAGGTGAACTGTCTATTTAATTATGGGTGATGATGAAAAAATTCTTTACGTAGTCTAATTTGATTGTTTTTTTACAGGAGTACAGCCTCTTGGAAATCCTTATAAAAGTTTTACAAATTTTGGTCACAGTTTCCCTGAAATACGTAACCGTCATAAGGAATCTGGTAACATCAAAGACGCTGCTATAAAGCACTGAGAATAGTCCTACATGACTTCTCAACAGTTCTAAAGATTTAAGTAATTCTTCCCATCCAATAACTCAACTGTAAGTCCTTACACAAATGTTTTTTAAGGCACTCATTTCAATCCACCTCTGGCAGCCCCCCAGAAGCTAGTTCTTTAAGTGAGAGGATTTTAGGAAATAACAACAAGTTAAAACTCTATAACAGAGGCCAAATCACTCATTCTTTCTCTCTATCAATCAATAGTTGAGTGTCTACTCTGTTACACACTGGGGATAAAGCCTGTCCTCATGGAGAAGTTATCTGAAACTACTGGAAAAAATGAGCTCCCTCAGGAAGGAGGAAGAGTGGGAAGAACCGAGAACCTAAGATAAGACAAGGTCAGGTAAAGAAAAAGCGGCCTGAAGTGAGCCTGAGAAGGCACAGCAGAAGAGACAGGAGCAAAGTCAAGAGAACATGCTCTTGCAGAAGCCAAGGGAAGACCAGGCTTCAAGGAGGGAGTGACCAACTATGTCAAATACTACAGGAGATCAAGCAAGGACTCAAGTGTACCTATCTGTTTTATTTTCACAATTTATAGGTCATTTTGTCAAGAGTAGTTTCAATTGAGTGGAGGGATGGAAGCTGCACTGCAGGTGAATGAGGAATGAGTGGGAGATAAGAAAAGAGACAGCAAATATTGGCAGTTTGTTCGAGGTGAGAGAGAGGATAGAATCTAGAGGGGAACAAAGGAAAATTCTACTCAAGATATTCCATCTTCAATCACTGATGGAAGTCTTAGAATTTTCCTGACATGGTACACTGCTTCATTTGTTTACAAAGCTATTTCACAGGTATGAGTTGTTCTGAAATGCATGGTAATAGAACAGAGTAATTAAGTGACCTTCTGAAATCACCCAGTGGTAAATGAGAATGCAATCTCCTGAGTCCAAGCCTTTTAATTCTTTCTCTCTTTCTTTCTCTCTCTTTTATTCATTCATTCAAAAAACATTTATAAGCGACCTAACATGTACCAGGCATTGGGGATACATCAGTGAACTAAACAGACAAAATCCCTACTCTCAAAAGAGCTTACATTCCATCATCCCATGCTGCCACTTCTGCAGCACATGTTCAACCAACAAAATTCTTAGACAGCCTGGGCCCAGTAAACAATGAGGCGCACGTCACTGTTCTAAAGTACGTAGCTTTCACTTACCACCCAGGTGTATAGTTCCTTCTCCACTGTGACCACAGCAAAGTGGGTATTCCCTGCACACACCTGCCGGGCACTACAGCCACTCTTGATGACATCCAGTTTCTGGGGAGTGGATTTCCCACCACCCCAAACATAGACTTCACTGGTTCGAGATGTTACCACAGCAATGGGTGCTTCAGTCACAGTGCTTGACCTGACGACAACCCCCAGAACAAAGGAACATTTAACATAAAAATTATATCAAAGAAAAATGCTTCCAGTCTTTTCCTTGAGAACTGCCAATTATGGTATGAGAAAGTATGTTCTTTCTCGATGACTTATTTCAACCCTCTAACATAGCAGGCTTTGCAATTCCTGCCTTAAGGCTTCATCACAGCTCAGCCACATCAGATAGCAGTCTGATCCATAACACCTACACTTTTCAACTTTTCAACATTCATCATGATAATGATGTCCACTTTAGCATGACGGTAAAATTATAGCTTTCCTTTTCTCTGAAATGACTATTTGACATTTAAGCAGATGTTGGCTTCTGAAAGGATGCCAAAGGCTTCTTACTGGGATCAAACAATGTCCAGACCCAAGAAAGAAAGACCCCCTGGTGGTAATTTAAGATACATTACTTTTCAAGAGTCTCTTGAGCATTACCTTGGTCTCTTTGTAGGTGCATTAAGCAGTGTGACTTTTTCCTCCATCTCTCTACCAAAAGAAAAGCAAAGATACATGAGAGAAATAATAGGTTCCTATATTGCACTAGTGTCTCTTTAAAACCTTTCACAGACTTAATCTTCTATAAACCATATGCCTCCCACAATGTTACAATACTTTTAAGAAAGTACTTCGATACAACTGAAACAGTTCTATAGGCCTAGCATTAGACAATTCATTAAATACAAGGGGGACAGCAGTCTGGGGCCATTTGCTTTCTGTCTCTGAGGAATGTTCCAGGCTGGACCAGAGAACCTTGAGAACCTCTGATGCTCGTTTTTGGAACCTGCTGACATCTTCCTTTAGTCTGCCCACTGACTCCCTAAACTCAACATCTCTAAAGCTCAGCTCATTGTCTTTCTCCAATAGAGCTTTTCTTTCTGACTCTCCTAATTCTATAACTGGCACCCTCTATTCTTCCAGTGAACTAGGTTTAAAACTTCAGTGATTTTGGATTCAGATGTCTTCCTTTTTTCAATATTCAAGTTTTATAGATTCTACTTATACAATGCCCTTCACTCACGTCTCCTTCCCAGTCTCACCACCTTGGTTCTGGGCAGCTTTACTTCCCAACTGGGCTGTGGTAGCACCTAATTGGTCTCACCACAGTTTCAATCCACTTTAATCAGTCCTATACTGATTTAACACTGATATTATTACTGCTAAATAACTCTTCCTAAGGCGCATCTCTCACCACATGAACTGCCCTCTCATAAATAACCAACACTTCCGTACTATTCCTTGAATAAAGCACAGATTCCTTCATCTGGCATTCAACATTCTCTGCCTACCTTTCCAGGCTTCCTTCCCTGTATCCACTCCCATGTGCTAACTCAGGGTTCTCATTCTGCCTAAATCAATTATAGCTGAAGACCTGAGGTGGTGCTTAAGAACCAGCATTTTCTTTAAAGTTTCTGAGGTGTTGCTATTGAGAACGCCAGGTCTAGAACCTCTAGCCAAACAGGACTTAGTGCTTCCTGAATACTTCCACAATTCCCTGTGTCTGTGCTTTATCTCGAAAGCTCTGTCTTCTGTTTTTCCAACAGAGAACAAAGTTCTAACAAAGTACTACATGTAAATCTCCAACTCTCTCAATAAAAATTGCATTATCAATGGAAACATTTAAATAAGAGATTTAAACAGTGAATATATTGTTGGAAAATAAGCCAGATAAAGAATTAGAATATGCTTAACCAGCCCTAAAGGGTGATATTGCCTGAATACGAAAAGAACATAAATGGAAGTTTACAGTGCTGCATCTGGAGTATTATACATAATTCTATGCACTAAAACACTGGCTGGAGATCAACTGGAGAACCAGAAAAAGATTAATTTAATACAACAGAATAAAGGTTACTGACTAAACAGCAGAGATTATGGAATTAGGTATCACTTAATGCATCTAAGGGCAACACTTGAAAAAGAGCACAGTACATGTTTGAATATTGGGAAGATTCAAAAACAAAGAACTGGCAGAGGAGGAAGAAGGGTTGTTAGGCAAAAATAGTATAACAGAAAAAAAAATAGATAACAGGATGAAATAGAGACTAGAGCATTTAACAAGGATGAAGAACACCTCTTCCTCTGAGTTAGGGTTTGAAGCCTCCTACAAAAAATGAGGGATAAAGGACCTTCTTCCTACCTCTAGAGATCTTTAACACTAAATAAACCTCAGGAAATAACCTGTCAGGAATCAATCAACTTCGACTACAGGAAATGGGCAAAAGGTATCTGAAGAGGACCCCTCCAATTGCAATCTACCATCTAAACAAATGCACTAAAAAGCAAAGGCCTGGTCCAAACCCATACTATTATCCAACAATTGTTGAGCACCTTGTGCCAGGCCCTGGACTTTATATGTTGAGCACTTTATATGCGTTACCTCCTTTAATCCTCACCCTACCTCACTTTATAGAGAAAACGAAGGGACAGAGATGTTAAATAACTTGACAAAGATAATGACACAACTCAGATACAAACATAAGGATGTCTGAGTCCGGAGCCCTCCTCTCTTAATTACTACACTCTAGTGCCCAAACTCTAGATTAGAACTCACAGAAGATGGGGAGGAGTGAAGGGCTCCAGGGTCTCATCAGTATTAATTTAGAACAAAGTAGCACAGGTTAAGGAGCTGAAAGTCAGGAACTACATCAAGCAATGAAAGCAGAGCTGTTGGAAGAAAATAGCAGCAGA
This sequence comes from Grampus griseus, assembly GCF_964374135.1. NCBI lineage: Eukaryota > Metazoa > Chordata > Mammalia > Artiodactyla > Delphinidae > Grampus > Grampus griseus. The sequence goes on along the minus strand of NC_139018.1, from coordinate 27,532,692 downwards.
GTGGCAAAGTCAGGAAACACCACCCTCTCTTTGTAGTACTCTGGTCAGGCTTCTAATAGTCAGCCATCTACAGAAAGAAAATGAAGCAACTTCTTTGCTCTTTACCTTCTGCGTTTCCTGAGAAGGGGGCGATCCAGAAGTTCATCTGCAGTGGGTCTCTGCTCAGGATCCTAAAAAGTATCAGTGGGTTAGTTTTAACTTAAAGGGAATGCGCAAGGGACTTCCTGGTGGTCCAGTGTGTAAGACTCCATGCTCCCAATACAGGGGACTGGGTTTGATCCCTGGTTGGGGAACTAGATCCTGCATGCATACTGCAACTAAGAAGTGTGCATGCCACAACTAAGAATACATGTGCCCCAACTAAGAAGCCCATATGCCGCAATGAAGATCCTGTACGTCACAACGAAGACCTGGTGCAGCCAAAATAAATATTTAAATAAGTAAATGGAATGGGCAAAATGGGATTTAAAGACGCATTTTACTTCCTCTTAGAAGCCTGGAGGTTTGTTATTCAAAGATCACTATATACCATCCTTCTGTTTCAAAAAACCTATTTCTTATGTCACATTCTATGCTTCATGCTCACTATCATCAACACTTATATGTGAATGAGAATGTATCTTCCTCACTTGTTTTAACTGTCAGGGCAGTGGTTCCCAAATTTCAGTATATATAGTACATAAGAATCTCCTGGAGTGCCTGTTACAAATAAAGATTTCTGGGCTTTATCCACAGAGATTCTGATCCAGTCAGTCTGGGGTGGGGCCCAGGAATCTTCATTTTCTTCTTGTAAAACTCCCCCATCCCCTGGAGATTCTAACGCCTGTGGTTCCTGGACCACCTTTGAATAATACTGACCTAGAGCTGCACTGCAAGGCAACTGTGACATTTAGAACTGTAAACATTCTGCACATTAGGAATTCTAAATTACCTCTATTATTTTATGAAATCAATTTAAAAAAATTAATCTTGATCATAAAAAATGGAGCACAATTTAGATGGTAAATTCATTTCGCAAATTAGTAAAGGAAGAATTTGTTGGCTGAAGCACACAACTATCATGAATTGCCAATGCCTATTCTCCTGGATACAGCCCCAAATACATCCTACCCTGGGGAAGTGGATGTGGTTTTGTGCAGGTTCATCTATGCCATACTCCAAACACTGAGGCTGGAAGGGAAAGCACTGAACTGAAATCAATATGTTAAGTCACACTTACCTGGTCAAGGCATGCATGGACCATTTGGATCAGTTCCAAAGAGTACTGGTTAGAATCAACTTCCATGGCCCGGATTCCTTGTACAATCTTCACACACAAGTTGAGTGGGTTCTATGAGAAAATGATTATTGTATTGTCCTTGGTTATATAAAGATGACATTATAATCTACTAGCAGGGGCTTTGAGATGCCTGTGACTATCATATAAAGAAATGGCAATAGTTCTGAATTAGGTCTGACTTCTTTTTACAACCGTTGGTATATATCAGCAAGAAATGGTTAGGGGGGCTTCCCTGGTGGCGCAGTGGTTGAGAGTCCGCCTGCTGATGCAGGGGACATGGATTCGTGCCCCGGTCCGGGAAGATCCCACATGCCGTGGAGCGGCTAGGCCCGTGAGCCACGGCCGCTGAGCCTACGTGTCCGGAGCCTGTGCTCCACAACGGGAGAGGCCACAACAGTGAGAGGCCCGCGTACCGCAAAAAAAAAAAAAAAAAAAAAGAAATGGTTAGGGATGCATTACTGCTGTCAGAGAATGAAGCCAACTGGCCAACATGGAGCCAACAGAATAATATGCGACCAATAGAATAATACTCAGAGTATATTATAATCTGACCCTTCAACTGAATCCTAAGAAAAAGGAAAGCAAGGTTAGCTATGCTCCTTGGCTTTAAGTATGTCCTTTGCCAACTAATTTGCCTCCTAATTTATATATCCGAATAATGGTTATACAGGTGATACTCTGCTGTAACAGACAAGGCAATGAATAATAAGTTCATAATGATAAGAAATTATTATAACAGTGCCATCACCACCTTTACTGAGACCAATAGAAACATAAGTTGCACATATAATGTTTTTTAACCCTTGCAAACACCATGCAAGGTTATCATTACCAATTCAGAGATGTAAAGTAACTTGCCCAAGACTACACACGGATAGTAAAAATGGAGCCATAATTTCAGCCAAAGTCTAAGTGACTCCAAAATTCATTTTCTTTCCACTATGTTATTTAAGAAAACTAGACGATAGATCAGAATAAACTTCAGCACTTAGAAAAATAAACAGGTCTCATAAAAGGCCAAAGAATTCTGCATTATCTTATATTTGCATTTTCATATACATTAGCAGAGCATCTCTATGAGAGGAATATGTATTTTTTCCCTTGTTATAGCTAATGAAATAGAGGATTAAAGACATGAAATGATTTGCCTAAGTTCTCACATCTGGTTTGTAGAGGATATTGGATGTGAATCCACTTCTGCTACTCAAATTGTGACCCATGGACTAGTAGCATCGGCATCATCTGGGAGTTTGTCAGAAATGCAGAATATCAGGCCTAGCTCCAGACACACTAAAATAGAGTCTGCATTTTAACAAGATGCCCAGGTGATTTCCTATGTATATTAAAGTTTGGCAAGCACTGCTTTATACTGGGCTTTACTTAAGAGGAAAAGAAAAGAGACTTAAAGGGATTTGTTGTTTATAAAACAGTAGCAATCTTTAGTAAGAGTCAGGGTGTAATTTTTCATAAAAAAGATCAAAACACTTTAATGAGTATTATATAACTTGCCTTAGCTTTTATAAAATGATGTAGCTGAAGCGTAAGAGATGAAATAGCTTATCTAAATTGCTGCATCACACAGTCGATCCTAGAGCCAGTTTTAAAATTATAGTCAACGGATTCAAGGACCGTGCTCAAACTACTTGATTATGATTATTTCAGTGGGGAATTCAAGTTGGAAATAAATCTTGTCTATAGAATTTTAGTAATACACTACTAAGCCAGTGCCTGAATACTGGTTATTTTTCCTACGCTGATTTCTGTTCAAGAAATCAGAAGCTCAGGGATAAAGCTGATTCTCTCAACCAAGCTGTACCATTTGCAAGGACAATGCAGGGATAATACATCAACTTACTGTAGCATCAAACGTTCTCTTTAGCGTAAGCAGTTCAAAAATGACACAGCCCACTGCCCAGATATCAGACTTGAAATTGTATTTAACTCCTTGGCAGAGCTCTGGAGACATGTAATATGGAGTTCCCACAAGCTGAACAACAAAGAAAGCAATCAAAGAATAACTTCTTTTCTGAGGTAACTATATTAATATTTCAACAACTAAATTAAATTTCCTAGAACTAGTGATAACAATTACAAAACATTCATCAGCATATCCCAAAATGGTTTTTATGAGATGATGCCACTATGAGGAGAAATCTTATTCATATCAGATCTCTTGGGCCAATTATAAAGGGACAATCTCTGTGGTAAAGACCTATGGTAATTTGGGAGACAGAAAAGCTCTGTGATTCCTGGATCACAAAGGATTTAGGCATTCAAGACCCACTTAAGACTTCACAGACTTTATAAAAAGCATACTTGGTAAAAGTTCACTAATGGAAAAAAAAAAACTGGTAGTGCAGAGATGGTAATTGAATAAACAGGTTAAAAGTTCTAACTGAAACGCATAGTAGTGAAACTTTGTAAATGACTCAATTTAACATTTGTAATACTAACACAGCTAGTGAATTTCTTCCAAATTTAAAAAGACCTTCTGAGTTCAAGAATGTGTTGGAAGGAAAAAAAATGCCCTGAATGGAGGTCATGCCTCTCCCAAGATGAGAGACAATGAGTACCCTGGAAATTAAAACTGACAGCCATCTTTCATCAGCAAGGCAAAGCAGTTTTTCAGATGGCTTACATATCGTTCCTTCTTTGCATTTAACTGGGTTAAAAAAGTTAAATCTTGGTTTTATCGGATTACTCTTGATGAGAAAAATCCATGCAACATGACTACTTCCTCAGAAACTCAATATGGCACCGTCATACAAGCAAACTGAGTCCCTGAAGCCGACTCCCAACCTTGGCTATCAGTATCCTTGGATATTTCTAGATTGCTTGTAGGCACATCTCAACATTATCAAAAATAATCATCAGGACAAAATTAATTTTATTAGTTTACATTTTCAAGTTCTTTTAAAGACAAAGCATTGTGAAACCAGAAGAGTAATAATTGGGTTTTATAAGTCCTAAAAGGATCAGATCACTGTCTTTAAAGATCAGCTTATGTCTACTCTTTACAAATCATCTTTCATAGGATCAAGTGAGAAGGGAGCTCTGCGGTTCAGACTGTGTATCATATTAAAGATGCGATTGTTCTTTGGGCATCAGCCTTTATTTGTAATATAGGGTTTCTGAACCAGAAAAAACTCAAAGGAAACACAGAGATGTCTAACACCCTAAGAACAAACAATTAAATGAGAGATAAAGTGAAATCTACTAAAGATCCTAGGCTGGAAAAAATGGTAAAGTATTTTATTGCTTTTAGAAAAGTCTCTAGTCAGTGTTGGAAAGGCCAATGATGTCAGAGCTGTTATGTGGACAATGGCTCCTGAAAAAACACCTGAGCATGTAAATGACTGTTAGTGGGTCCAGGAAAAAGACTCCTGAAGACTTGCTTTAGAAGTATGGAGAACTTGTAAAAATATTGAGAAAAGTGTGCAAAATTTAGGGGTACAGTTATATCTCACAGTGCAGGAAAGGAAAAGAAAAAAACTACGTTGGGAGGAATTCCCTGGCGGTCCAGTGGTTGGGACTTTGCTTAAGATCCCACATGCTGCATAGCGCCACCAAAAAACAAAACAAAACCAACCAAGTCAAGGATAACACATACTTACCGTCTCAGCCATGGAATACTCAGAATTAAGTTTCTTTGCTAGGCCATAATCTCCAAGTTTTATCAGGTTTGCTTTGGTCAGAAAAATATTTAATGTCTTTATATCTCTGAAAAAAAAAGATGCTGTATATTAAACCCATATACTCAACTATTTTATCTCATCCCCCTTCCCACCCCAAATTATTACAAAATAAAAAGAGTGTGTTACCACTGCTCAGGTTGTTACGGGATCCCAAAGAGTGGTCATCACTTTCTCATACATTTTAACACTGAGAAGGGGACTTGGGGGAGTGGAGGCAGAGAATTAACTTCATCCTCCGTGGTTTTGCAGCACAGGCATGTCCCCCAAAACACTGAAGTCGTTAGGAAAAGTTGAGAGGGTCAGACCAAAAAAAAAAAAAAAATGGTGCCCTAGGTAATCATAATTCCTATAAGGTGTACTGCCTCTTCAACTAACACTTGTGCCTTGAAATAAGTGATTATCAAGGCAATTTTAACACTTGGTTGGTGCCAAAGTTTCAAATTTGTTAAGGCAAGAGAACAGAAGAGACAGAACAGAAGAGACAGCACATTCCAGCAGCAAAATGATTAGGCTATGCAGATCACCTAAATAAAATCACTATCTTTCTAAAGATGAACTGACCATAAGTAACACAAATAAACTGTGTCTAGTTCATACTCTGGCTTCCTTTACTGAAAGATGTGAAAAAAACAGAACAATATTCTTTGTAATTGTCGAAAAGAAAGTAACAATACACAACTGTAGCCACTCGACAGCTATCAAGAAATATATGGTAACTGAATGGACAAATCAATAAAAAGGGAAATGCTAGTGTATTAACATTAATCTCTAACAATGGTCCATGACTCACTTAAGGAGGGTATAATGACATGGAAATGCTCTTATAATGGTTCTCTCCTATAGCTAAAAGTGAATAGAAAGCTGTTTCCCCTGGCCAAAGCTCTGGTAAAACTGCATAATTAATTGTACAAAGTGAATAAGCTTTTTACTTAAATCATTTATTTATTTATTTATTTATTTATTTATTTTTGGCTGTGTTGTGTCTTTGTTGCTGCACGCGAGCTTTCTCTAGTTGTGGTGAGCGGGGGCTACTCTTCGTTGTGGTATGCGGGCTTCTCACTGCGGTGGCTTCTCTTGTTGCGAAGCACGGGCTCTAGGCGCGTGGGTTTCAGTAGCTGTGGCACGTGGGCTCAGCAGTTGTGGTTCACGGGCTCTAGAGCGCAGGCTCAGTAGTTGTGGCACACGGGCTTAGTTGCTCCGTGGCATGTGGGATCTTCCCAGACCATGGTTTGAACCCGTGTCCCCAGCATTGGCAGGCGGATTCTTAACTGCTGAGCCACCAGGGAAGCCCTTTTTACTTAAATTAAAAGACTTAATTATAAAATTAAAAACAATTGCCCATTTTATTGCTCAGAGAAAACATTTACTATGAGTTCCAACCAATCTAATACCACTTTTATTGTGGCTTTCTAGGCTTTACTGATGAATTAATGAACTCACCTCTAAAATACTTCTTAAAGAGATGACTGAGCAGTACTTAGCTACTGAGGAGATTCTTCCTAGATCACAGTTTAACTTTAGGAAGTGAAGATAACGCCCCTCATTACTCACTGTTTCCTTCCTAAATTATATCAACGGAAAAGCCTTGACTGCTTAATCAAGAAAATAATAGTGCTGATGGGAGGTACCCAAGGTGAGGGTTGTACTGGTGGAAAGAAATACATCCCACATTCTTTCACTCATTACCTATGAAGGATTCCAGCTTTATGGATACAGCTCACTGCTGAAACAATCTGAAATAGGTACCATACCACCATCTGCAGAGAAAAAATAAATTATACTTGGACTGGAAACAAACCAAAAAAAAACCATATAAATAAACACACACTCGAACACACAAAACAAAGGAAGCTGCAACCAGAGGTTATGATTCAACATGACTTGACATTTCTTGCTTGTAGGTTGAGTAGGGAAAGAAAAGTGGTAGGGGTTTAAAAAAAAAAGAAAAAGCAGATCATTATAAAATAGTTCCAATATTGTTATATAGTATGATGAAGCAGACTTGTGGAAAGAAATCCAGGAAGAATGCAAAGGTATAGAAAACTGGGCATACCAGTATGCAGTAACAGAACCAGGAAAGAAAGCTCATAGAGAATCATGATGTGGAGGTAAACCATTTAGGAAGCAGCTATAGTCAGCTTCCTTGTTAGAGGTTTCCTTTCTCATGAATATCAATCAGAGCCTGGAAGGAGTCTGAATAAAAGGAAAAAAAACACTCTTCATTGTTGTAAGAGTAAATACAGAACTAGAATGCAAGAATCACAACATTACAATTCTAGCTTCCTTCCACAGAAATATGAATTACCTCTTCCTCAAACAACTTGTCCTTCTGACGAAGGATTTTGTCATACAGGTTCCCTCCTGCAATAAAACAAGAAACAGGTCTGAATTGCTTAATAGAGATCAACACTCCTAGGGTTTTAACAGGTGGCACAGTAAGTGAAGGATTCCGCTTCCTCTTAAAAGATACCCCTTCTTCCTTCTCAGCTCTTGGGTACATGGCTACAAAACTCTTCCTATCTGTCAAGGACTATATCTGAAATATTCTTCAGAGATTCCCCTCCCTAACAGAAGAGACTCAATATGAAAATGGGAAGTACAGCATTTTTAGAAAAGATGAGAGTAAAGACACTTTCTATAGTGCCCTAATTTGTAAAATTACTTTGAAAGTCTTCAAAATCAGATGATTTTCTTTTCCGAAACTGCTTTTAAAGGAATCTGCAATATTTTGGTAACAACTCTCTCAGTGTGACTATTAGAACATTTGGGTTACAGCTGTGATGTGATGTTTTGTATATACAGGTGTATATCATCAACTTCTTTTTCTTTCCACTTCACGCTGAAAAAGTTTCCCAAAATTTAGGGGAGACTCTAGATTGTTTCCAATCATTACTCCCTTTACTAACTCCTTCCTGCAGAGTAAGTCTGAATTTGCTTCTCCCTTTCATTATCAAGTAATACAGACTGCAAATGATGATGGTTCATTTTATTTCCTACCTGCAGCTGTAACTTACACTGTAGTCCTGGTTAAGTTTCACAACTTTTTTCCCCTTGCAATTTAAACTCAGAGTTTCAATAAATACACCATTCATTCTAGTTCCTCCTAACCACAAAGGAAGTTAGCTACTTGAGGCTTCTGCTACTTCAAAAATTTCTAATATAATCTCATACATTTAGGGTTGAACACAGGAACAATCATGGTACACAAGAATCTAGTAAGAAAGTTAGAAGTCTAGGAGCTTTCTCTTAAGAGATTTAAGTGAAGAATATGCTGGGACCTCTTTAGCATGCAGCTCAAGAAAGGGCTTTGGGGGTTCTCTTACGTAATAAGGATAATTGCTTGTACAGTATTTATCAAAAATTTGCTACATATCAAGTACTATGCTAGGAGCTTTACATATTCATTTCATACAACAACCCTAGGAGGTAACTATTGCTTATCATCAAGCTCACTTAAGATAAGGAGGCTGGGGCACAGAGAGGTTAAGTTGCTAATGCAAGATACAGAGCTAAAAAGTAGTGAAGCTTAGGATATGGGCTCAGGGTCTATTTTCTTAACAAACAGGCTATACTGCTATTTTACAAGCAAAAGTGTTCAAAGAAATCATTTTCATTTTCAGTCAGCTATGATCTTTGGACCACTTTTCAATAGGATGGCTTTAGTTGAAGTCAATATAAATAAATATTACCTATAAGATTTCATTATATATCAAGCCATTTCATTATATATTATATCAAGTGTCAAACCATGCTATGTCTCTAATGCTTGACTAATGTCATTTCATAAGGAAAAAACCTTGAAAAATGAATGTAAAATTCAACTGAACAAGTAATTTGAAGATGGAATTATCATCACAAAGGAGAATCTGAGTATGCAGGGTAAAAATCCCTCCCCTCATTTTGTAGATCATTTCAAAACTCTCCAGGGCCTGAACTATTTCTCTTAAACTCTAGAAATCCATTTAAAGTTCTTACTCTTTGTATGTGTATCTTCTTTTTCTCTCCCCCTTAAGGTAAGTATAAGCACAGGAATGTCTCACTGGAGGAAGTCCCACTGAATTCTACCTTACCATTACAATATTCCAGCTCAATCAGCAGGGTGGTGTTGTCCATGAAGTGATTGTAGTAGGCAATAATGTTGTCATGCTGCAGCAGCGCCAGAATAACAATCTCATTCAAGGCATCACGACGTTCCTTCTCAGACAGTGGGGTCAAATCAACTTCCTTCCACACGACCAATGAGTCATCCTGTAACACAGTAATACACCTATCATGCTTTCCTCGCGCCTGGCAGAGAATGAATCCACACCCGGATCTGTAAGCCTAGAAAGAAAACTTCCTAGACTGACTCCTTTTTTTCCTTTAAACATGAACAGACTTTAAAGGTTCTGCATACAACCAAGCATCATAATTTACTGCAGGCCTGGGAAAGCATTAAGATGCTGTTACAGGGCTTCCCTGGTGGCGCAGTGGTTGAGAGTCCGCCTGCCGATGCAGGGGACACGGGTTCGTGCCCTGGTCCGGGAAGATCCCACATGCCGCGGAGCGGCTGTGCCCGTGGGCCATGGCCGCTGAGCCTGTGCGTCCAGAGCCTGTGCTCCGCAGCAAGGGAGGCCACAACAGTGAGAGGCCCGCGTACCGCAAAAAAAAAAAAAAAAAAAAAAAAAAAAGATTCTGTTACATTGTTTCTACACTTAATTTACATGATGTCAATTCCAGGTAAAAAATATGGGATGGAGGTAGGTCTCAAAGATTCTATTGAGGGACATTATGAAAGACTGCTAGTCATGATGAGGATTGTATTGGAGAAGTAGAGAACTGGAAAATGGTTACCTATGGCTGACCACAGTTTCTTGTAAAATAGAAATGTTAAAATTGCCTCTAATTTTATAAATTTAGATTTCTCTCTAGTGATTTTCATTTATCCTTTCTGGATAAGAATAAGCCAGGTCTAAGGGCTCTGAGTTAACTTTCCTCACCCTGTCCCATTCTGCAGCTCTCTTTCTACTGTCACTTTTATGTTATCATGTTTTCCTCTTTTCATGAAGACTTACCTGTGGCTCCCAATATTCACTCCGTTTTATAACATCTCTAATTCCTTACAGATACTGCTCCCCAGCCCAGGAGCATCCCCACCTAAATAACCCTCCCTATCCTTTAGAATGGCTTCGTTAGGCCTTTGAAACTTTGAGGGAAGATCAATGAACCTCCCACTGTGCATTTCCTTAACTTTCAGAGCTCATACACTAAAATATTTGTCCATTCTTTTCCCCTTATATACACATACAACTTAAACGCTATTTGTTACTAACAAGACTAACATGTCTTCCCAATGAAATATACGCTTCTTGAGAGAAAGGGCTGCTTCTAAATAAACCCTTGTAAATTCACAGATGTAATAAACATTTGGTGTTATGGATAATACTGTGCAATTTTAGGGAAAGTGCAATCAAACTTAAAACAACCTTGGTAATCAAGTTCAACATGATAATAATGGAAAGGCATGGACAAGGAGATGTGAAACTCCATTCTAGCCCAGGATTTGCTTCTAATTTAAGTGGGCAAGTTCTTAAATATACTATCTTAGTTTCTTTAACTATAAAATAGGAATGCCAAAGCTCATCTCCTCATTCTCATATTTTGAGTACAAATAAGAAAACAGAATACCAACAGTAACTCTAACCTTATACATTAATCTTGCAACCACCTCTCTCCTCCTCCATCTTTTAGCCTTAAAAGTACCTTGGAACACACACCAGAACTGCAGACAGATAGATCACTGATAGATCAATCGCCTTCAGCAACCCCAGCAAGTTCTCATGGATGCTTACCTATTCTAAAACTAGAGTTTTAAGACTTTAGTGATCAAACCCTGTTTATGATTAGTTTTTGCAAGTAGACTCCTCAGTATAGGGTTTTAATCAGTATACATTCTGAACTTGAGGGTCAGTAATCCACAAATCTCTTCAAAGGATTTGTATGTGTGCAGTAGTGGACTGGGGGGAGGGTATGTTTACATTAGATTCTCAAAGGAGTCCTGTCCCTCCCAAGGTTAAGAACTAATGGCTTAGAATATACCAAAAATAAAAAAGTATTTCCCACGCATAAACGCTGCTGGATAATCACTGAAGAAACTAACACGCTACAATCTTCCCCATGATCTTCAAGAAAAATCTCCAACTGCGTGTTCATATCTGAACATAAAGATACGGCAAAGGCAGAGGAGCTGCCACGGATGTGGGAATTTTGAAGCTATCCCCTCCTCTCCACCTCGACCTTGGAGAGCTGTACAGCACAATAGGAAGGAAGTTTTGACAATACCTCACATTCATAAACTACTTTAATTTACAGTTTGCAAAGTACCTTTGTTCGATTCACAAAATAACCTTAAAAAGTAAATACTACGTTTAAGGTACGTAGCTATCACTAACTCCAATTTACAGATGGGGAAACTAAGGCTCAGAGAAGGTTCAATGACTTGTTCAGTTGCCTGATTTAAACAAAAACGACCAGTCAGTAAAACCAGTGCTCTAACGAACTCCTAGTGCAGGAGAGTTGAACGAGTGATGAAGACCCCGAGACAGATACCCTGCGGGGCCCTAACACTAAGCGAGGACGACGAGCAGGGAGAGCAGGGCCGCGCAGGCGGGGCGGGGGCGGCCGGAGCCGGGGGCCGCTACCTCGGTGCGGCGGTACAGCGTGGCCTCCCCGAAGGCGCCGCGGCCCAGGATGCGGATGGGGATGTAGTGCAGCTCCTCCTGCTCCGCCGCGCCGCCGCCGGCTCGGGGCCCCGGACCAGCGCTGGGCCCTGGGCCCGAGTCCCCGCCACCCCCGGACTCGCTCCCAAAGTCCGAGTTGAGGGAATCGCAGTGTCGCTCGTATTCGCCCAGCACCGACATGGCGGCGGCCGCGGGACCCGCCTGCGTGTCCCGGGCGGCGCTGCGCCTCTCCCGCTTCAGACGCCAGCCCGCGGCCCCGTCAGCCCAGCCACCCCGCCACCCAGCGAGGCTCCATGGTGGGTCCTTCCCCCTTGACCCGGAAGCAATTCTGGGTGCTTCCGGCCCGGCGGGGTTTCCTCCGCTTTCTCTGGTCGCTCGTTTAGCCTAGCGGCGAGGCTGCATTTCCTCCAGGCGGTCCGGGAAGTCGAGGCCTCGGGCGGCGCCTGGTGGAGACCGCGTGGAGTCCAGTGGCTCTGGCGGGGGCAAGGGCGTCATCGACGGGTCTGCAGACCCCTCCCCTGATTGCTGGCCAGGTCCCCAGTTTTTTTAAAAATAGATCTTTATTGGAGTGTAACTGCTTCACAATACTGCGCTAGCCTCTGTCGCACAACAAAGTGAATCAGCCACATACATCCCCATGTCCCCTCTTGATCCTCCCTCCCACCCTCTCTATCCCACCCCTCTAGATCGTCGCAAAGCACCCAGCTGATGTCCCTGTGCTATGCAGCTGCTTACCACTAGCTAGCTATTTTACATTTGGTTGCGTATATATGTCCATGCTACTTACCCTCCTCCTACGTCCTCAAGTCCATTCTCTATGTCTACGTCTTTATTCCTGCCCTGCCACTAGTTTCATCAGTACCATTTTTTTTTTTTTTTAGATTCCATATATATGCATTAGCATACGGTATTTGTTTTTCTCTTTCTGACTTCACTCTGTATGACAGACTCTAGGCTCAGACAGTCTCGATGTCCAGAGGTCATCCAGTCTCACATGGGCGCCAGGCCTATCTCAAGGGCAGTGACTGGGGAAACAGTCCCTTCCAACATCGCACAGCGCTCTTTGTTTAGTAAGCAATTTATACCTTTTCCCCTCAATTTATACCTTTTTCCCCCCCAGCGGAAATACTTACCTCCTGTCATCTCAGTCAGTGTGCCCAGTTGTTTCTTCCAGACCTACCCAGGACTACGCTGGGTCCCTCCATCTTCCACATAACTTCAAGAATATTTTAAGTCAACTCTCCTGACTCTTTCCAGATTTCACATTCTCCTTCTACGTGTCTTTCCAAATCTTTGACCAACTGACCTCGTGCAACATTCTTTGCGCACTGCCAGATACTGTATCTGGAGGTGGGGAATCTGCAAAGGGTGCTCCCCGCCCTAAAGTCACTAAAAAAATTGCAGTGCAGTGAAAAAACATGTTCCATCAGTTATGTGACCTTGGGCAACTTTACATCTCCAAGGTTCCTTTTTTTTTTTTTTTTTTTTTTTTTTTTACAGTACGCGGGCCTCTCACTGTCGCGGCCTCTCCGGAAGCGCAGGCTCAGCGGCCATGGTTCACGGGTCCAGCCGCTCCGCTGCATGTGGGATCCTCGCGGACCGGGGCACGAACCCTAGTCCCCTGCATCGCCAGGTGGACTCTCAACCACTGCGCCACCAGGAAGGCCCTCCAAGGTTACTTTTTTTTTTTTTTTTTGCGGTATGCGGGCCTCTCACTGTTGTGGCCTCACCCGTTGCGGAGCACAGGCTCCAGACGCGCAGGCTCAGCAGCCATGGCTCACGGGCCTAGCCGCTCCGCGGCATGTGGGATCTTCCCGGACCGGGGCACGAACCCGTGTCCCCTGCATCGCCAGGTGGACTCTCAACCACTGCGCCACCAGGGAAGCCCCAAGGTTACTTTTTAATCGTAAAATTGTGGGAATATGTCCTACAGAGATAACAACTAACATTTATTGTTATATTCCTGGCACTATGCTAAAGGTTTTCTTGGGACTTCCCTGGTGGTCCAGTGGGTAAGACACCCCACTCGCAATGTAGGGGGCTTGGGTTCAACCCCTGGTGGGGGAACTAGATGCCACATGCAGGCTGCAACTGAGAAGCCCACGTGCTGCCACTAAAAAAGATCCGGCATGCCACAACTAAAACACGCTGCAACAAAGATCCCACGTGCTGCAACTAAGACCCGGACCCAGCCTAAATAAATAAATATTTTTAAAAAATTAAAGGTTTTCTTTCTATGTATAATCCCGTTTAATCCTCATAGTATTCCCATTCTACAAAAGGAACTGAGAGAGAAGGGTTAAGTAACCTGCTCTGTGTTACATAGGTAGTGAGGGGAGCTGGGAGTCAAAGCCAGCAACATGGCTCCAGATGTCTTTCAGAGAGCAGGATGTTTGAGGGCTAAGAGAAGGCAATGTGGCTAGAGGCCATGGCATATGTGGGGTAGAAGCAGAAGACAAGGCCTCAAATGTTTATTTAGAGAATTTGGCTTTTCCTGTGGGCAATGGAAAATATTGGAGAGTTTTAAGCAGGGGAGTATATGATTTGTGTGACTATATGTCCTGATTTGCTGGGGGATGTGATGTCCCTATTTATACCTCCCCCCCCCGCATAATTAGTAAGTCTTCTTTTGCTCATGTGCCCAGCACAGACAAAAACCAATATGATCACCTTACATAGACCAAAGCTATACTTTACGAAGAACTCTGATGACAATATGGAAGACAAAGACTGGAGGCTGGGAGACAAGCGCTGAGGTACTATCACTGTGAGTGGAAAAGGGACCCAGATTTAAGAAATCCATCTGAGGAACATTTAGAACTTTGTGCTCAGTTAGGATATGGTTGGTGAGGCAAATCTGAGTCCAGGAGACTCACATCTAGGTTTGTTTTTAGGTAGTGACAGCAAATACAGGAGGAAGAGAATTGGTAGAATGGGGTGAAGGGTATGAGAGCTAATGAGCTCACATTCCTCTGACCTTTCTAGAATTCATCAATGTTCCTTTTTTTTTTTTTTTTGGTACACAGGCCTCTCACTGTTGTGGCCTCTCCTGTTGCGGAGCACAGGCTCCGGACGCGCAGGCTCAGCGGCCATGGCTCACGGGCCCAGCCACTCCACGGCATGTGGGATCTTCCCGGACCAGGGCACGAACCCGTGTCCCCTGCATCGGCAGGCAGACTCTCAACCACTGCGCCACCAGGGAAGCCCCATCAATATTCCTTTTAAAGTATGATATGCTACACTCTGCATAACCTTCCACACTGGGTCTGAATAGGAGGGTACAAGGGACTTCTGTCTTCCTTGATCTGGATCCATTTTTTCTATTATTGTACCAGACTTCATGATGATCTACTTACGCTGTGCTTGTATTTAACCAAACCTCTCTTTTTCACAGCCAATGTGATGCAAAGTAACACAGCTCTCCCACCAGATCACATCACCCCTTATTTTCTTCACAATGTTTATCTATAAAATTGATGTCTTGCTTGTTTACTTTATTGATTATCACCATTCATTGGAATATAAGCTCCATGAGAGCCTGGATTTTGCCCTCTTGTTCACAACTATGTATCATCAGTGCCTAGAAAAGTGCTTGATATTATAGGCCTAAAAATTATTTGTTGAAAGAATATCAGGTCGTTATTATTTCATACATATATAACAGTTTTTAAACCAAAATGCAAGACTGACTGACTGATAACCCCTGTTAAATTTTTTGTTGGTTTCATTCCGGGGTTCTTAGATTGTACAGATAGTTTTCAACTTTCAATTCATTCATCCAACAAACACTGAGTACCAACTTGTGTCAGGTGCTGGGTTACAA
The DNA here is from genome assembly GCF_964374135.1 of Grampus griseus. Classification (NCBI taxonomy): domain Eukaryota; kingdom Metazoa; phylum Chordata; class Mammalia; order Artiodactyla; family Delphinidae; genus Grampus; species Grampus griseus. The sequence continues at coordinate 27,517,176 of NC_139018.1, read as the reverse complement.
GAGAACAAAATAAACATGGTTCCTACTCTTCCTGGAGCTTACAATCCATATAACAGACAAATAAACAGGCAATTACAACCGTATATAAGCGCTATTAAAAGGAAAGTACAATCTTCTAGAAAGGTATTTAGGAGGGGCACCCTTCCAAGCCAAACTAGCTGGGTTAGTGAAGGCTTCCTGGAGGAATATCCAAAATGTTAAGTCAGTGGTGGCTAAAGAAAGTACGGAGATCATGCTGGAGAGAGGACATTCCACCTGCCTCCTCCTATTAATTAGAAGGCACGTTGAGTGAGGATAGGTATTGCTTCTTATTTATCTGGGTCTACTCCAGAGTTTAGTTCAGCACATTAAATAGAATAGATGATCAATAAGTGATTTTTGAGTTGAATGGAAAAAACAATTACTTATAGCTAGAAGTGCTGACTTTCATTCAGAGGAGCTGAGTAGCTTTCAGCCAAAGCTTAAAAATTCACTTTTCTGGCATCTTTGCAATATGGAACTAGACAGTTTTCTATAACTTGGTTAGCCTGATATTATGTTCTAGTTAATAACGCATAGATAAAAAGCTTAGCAATTATCCTGTTCCATCTTAGAGAATACAAAACAGAAACTCAAGTTCAGCACTTCATTGTACTAGATAAAAATGAAACTAAATATCTGACTTTGGAATATTCTTAAGTCCAGAAATACCCACCATTTTAAAGGTATAACTGATTTCAAAGTGCTTCTGGTAAAAAACAGTATTTCCATTTTATATTTTAACAAGTGAATAGTTAGGATGCTATATAGCAGAAGTTCTCACTTGTGAATGGATGATTCCCAGGGGCCATAGAGTTACTGGTAATATTAAAGAAACTACCAAAGTACTTAGCAAAGTCTATAGTTTCACTGTCCAATGTGGTAGCCACTAGCTACACGAAACTACTGAGCGCTTGAATTGTGGCTAGTCTGAAGTAAGACGTGTTGTAGCCGTAAAATGCACACCAGACTTTATATGGAACAAAGAATGTTAGATATCTCAGTCATTTTTACATTTTTATATTGAATTTTATGTTGACATTCTATTTTGGATATATTAGACTTAATGTATTGTTAAAATTAATTTCACAATATTTACAATAACCAGGACATGGAAGCAACCTAAATGTCCATTAACAGATAAATGGATGAAGATGTGGTACATATATACAATGGAATATTACTCAGCCATCAAAAAGAACGAAATAATGCCATTTGCAGTGACATGGATGTACCTAGAGACTGTCGTACTTTTAAAAAATATTTATTTATTTATGCATGCATGCATGCCGTGCCAGGTCTTAGTTGCGGCATGCAGGCTTCTTAGTTGCAGCATGTGGACTCTTAGTTGCAGCATGCATGTGGGATCTAGTTCCCTGACCAGGGATTGAACCCAGGCCCCCTGCATTGGGAGCACAGAGTCTTACCCACTGGACCACCAGGGAAGTCCTGAAATTGTCATACTGAGTGAAGTAAGTCAGAGAAAGATAAATATCATATGATATTGCTTATATGTGGAATCTAAAAAAAAAAAAAAAGGTACAAATGAACTTATTTACACAACGGAAACAGAGTCACAGATGTAGAAAACAAACTTATGGTTACCAAGGGGGAAAGGGATAAATTGGGAGATTGGGATTGACATGCATGCACTACTATATATAAAATATCAATATATAACTAATGAGAACCTACTGTGTAGCACAGGGAACTCTACTCAATACTCTGTAATGACCTATATGGGAATAGAAGCTAAAAAAGAATGGATATATGTATGGGTATAACTGATTCACTTTGTTGTACAGCAGAAAAACACAACATTGTAAATCAACTACACTCCAATAAAAATTATTTAAAAAATAAAATAAATTTGAACTTTTTTTTTTACTTTTTAAATGTGGTACTAGAAAAATTCATATTATTCGTGGGGCTCATGCTATATGAGATATCATTGTAGCAGACTGAATAGCTAATAATTTGTAGAACATGTACAGCTATTCAACATATATACTGTTGAGACAATTAAATTTAAATTCACTTACACATTTTGCTGAATTCATTATTTATGTTCTATAAAATATCAGTAAGAAGACATTTTTGATTTTAAAGTATTTACACTTAAACATTGGGAACCACTACTTTATAAACTACACATTCACTGACATAATTTATTAACTGTTTTTTGGGAGAATGGAGGTAGAGGGTAAATAAGAGGCCAGCTAGTCAATGTGTAAAGCACTTCAGGTTGACTCTTAAAAAGAATCTTTATGGGGCTTCCCTGGTGGCGCAGTCGTTAAGAACCTGCCTGCCAATGCAGGGCACACGGGTTCGAGCCCTGGTCCGGGAAGATCCCACATGCCACGGAGCAACTAAGCCTGTGCGCCACAACTACTGAGCCTGCGCTCTAGAGCCCGCAAGCCACAACTACTGAGCCTGTGTGCCGCAACTACTGAAGCCCACGTGCCTAGAGCCTGTGCTCCGCAACAAGAGAAGCCACCACAATGAGAAGCCCGCGCAAAGCAACCAAGAGTAGCTCCCTCTCGCCACAACTAGAGAAAGCCCGCGCGCAGCAACGAAGACCCAACGCAGCCAAAAATAAAAATTAAATTAAAAATTTAAAAAAAGGGCTTCCCTGGTGGCGCAGTGGTTGAGAGTCTGCTTGCCGATGCAGGGGACATGGGTTCGTGTCCCGGTCCGGGAGGATCCCACATGCCGTGGAGCAGCTGGGCCCGTGAGCCATGGCTGTTGAGCCTGCATGTCCGGAGCCTGTGCTCCGCAACAGGAGAGGCCACAACAGTGAGAGGCCCGCGTATCGCAAAAAAGACAAAAAAACAAAACAAAACAAAAAAACCCAAAAAAACCAAAACTACAACAACAAAAAAAATTTTTTTAAAAAAGAAGCTTTATGGAAAAGATTCAACTGCAAGTAAAAGGAACGGAGAAAATGGCCTTTACCTGCTGGAGTGGGGTTTTGCATAGATGTGATGGGTCAAAAAAGCAAGTCCTGGGGGGGTTCTAAATTGGGAGGGGTATTCTAAAGAATGGAGGGAAAGGGAGAAGACCCTCTGTAGGAATAATTCCAGTAGCAGTTTCTAAAACAGAGAAGCTACAGAGAATTCCTGGCTTACAGAACCCTATTTGGTCTTTCTGAACATGTATAATTATTATTACTTTAATATACATATTATATACAGTTTATACATTTATATATAAAGTATAATAAACTTTTACTAGCTCACATAAACTTTAACCATCTGGAGTAAATTATAAACATTTTTTCTCTAATTCGTCACATATAATTTGCCATACTTTAATACTGAGGAATATGGAGGAATTATTGCCAATCCAGACAAAGAGATACTCGAGTAACAGAAAAATACACCTAAAATAGTTTCTGCTAGCCTTTATTTGAGAAAATTTACACAAAAATCCCCAATCCAACACTTACAAGTGAATCTGTATAAATCCATAAATCCCACATGCCTCTTTCCATTAAACAAACATAAAAACAGCTTATGACAGGGGTTTATGACAATGGTATAACAAAGCTTACTTAAAACTATCACTTTCATCAATAATTTACAGGCTTTGTTGAATAACAGGTTCAAAAATGGAGGAAAGCAGATAACATCTTCGTTTTTAAAGCTGATTTGCTCTTGCACTAGTCTTTTATCAAAGGCAAATAATTTTACTTTTTAGATAAAATCAAACTGTGATATCAATGAACTTTAAACCAAAAGCACAAATTCTAAGTTTGTAGTCTTGGCATGAGTAAAAGGAAAGGACAGGAAAGAATTTCAGTTTCACAAAGTCACATGTGGGAACAAAACATCAGCCAAATAAAGTATTTTCCTCTCCTATCTTCTTCTTTGACATTTTGTCAGAACAGAAGACTACAACCAACTGAGTAGCTTTCATTGTTTCTAAAAAGGGAAAAGGCACCAGTCAGAAATATGAAAGTTTCTTGTTAGGCTAATGGTACAGAACAGTATTTCACCTTTAAATGTCTAAGGATGGATCTTAACTCACAAATTTGGTTATTCTCTTCCCTGCTTGGATGTATCCTCTGTTGTTTAGTATATGTAATACCACAGATAGACTTTCTCAACATCTGCTGCCCTTATGGTGAGATTTGGCTGCCAGGTTCTCAGAAACAGTATCTATCAATTCTTAACAGCAGATGGCAATGTTGCACAAATTAATGACAGAACTACTTTTATGCCACACCAGAGGAATGCACAGAGGGAGTCAAAAGAGGGGGGAAAAAAGGCTTTTGGGTTCACAATAGCTGGAACATTTACAGAACAGCCTGGGAGTTTAACAACATAACTCACTCCCTCTTTCCCCTTTGTACTTTATCCAGGTCATGACAGCACTGTTCTCTGTTAATTCCAACATGCTGCTTCTTAACTGCAAGCTGCAGAGCCCTAAGTCCTGTAATGCTTGTCATTGCGATGGGACAAGCCCTGTAACAGTCAGCAGGGTTAAAAAAAAGAGATTACAGAAAGGACAAACTCCCACCCACTTTATTGGGAGAAGTGGGGAAAATATCAAGTGATGTTATTTTTTCACTGTTGTTTATGAACATGATCATTCGTGTCCACTCTTTCTCTTATTTACCTTAGTATTGGCCTTTAGGCACCTCATATTCCCAAAGTGATTATTGGATTTGCTTTTATAACATATATTTTCAGGTATTTACTCGATTCATGATCCTTCCAGATGTGTTACCTTTTAATACTTCATATGTCTTAATTGTCTAGATGGAATACATAGGAACAGAAATTAAATCAGTGACTTGCCATGTAAGAAGACTTCGTAAATTTTACTTATATTTTCCTTTGTATAAGTTATGTTAAAAATTTAAGCAACCACATAACTGACAAAGGACTTGTATCTAGGATATATAAGGACTCCTCAAACTCAATAGTATAAGTCAACTATACTTCAATTAAAAAAAAACCTCAGTAGTAAAAAGAACACACAATCTAATCATAAAATGGGCAAAGGAACAGATATTTCACCAGGAAGAAATACAGATGGCAAATAAACACATGAAAGGATGTTCAACACCATTTACTAATAGGAAAATGCAAATTAAAACCACAATGAATATCATTACACACACCTCTCAGAATGACTAAAAAAATTTTAAAAAAATAGCAAATACTGGTGAGGATGTGGAGAAACTGGATTGGTCATACATTGCTAATGGGAACGTAAAATGACACAGTCATTCTGAAAAAAGCAGGACAGTTTCTTACAAAAATAAACATGTGTTTACCAGATAACCCAGCAATTGCTCTTTTGGGCACTTATCCCAGAGAAATGAAAATTTATGTTCACATAAAAACATGTACATGAATGTTCACAGCAGCTTTATTAGTAATGGCCCAAAACTGAAAACAACAGTGATGTCCTTCAGATGCTGGTTAAACTGTGGTACATCCACACCATGAAATGCTAATGAGCAATAAAGAGGAACAAACTAGTGATATATGCAACAACCTGGATGGATTTCAAGGGCACTATGTTGAGTGAAAAAAGTCAATCTCAAAAGGTTATATACTATGTGATTCCATTTATATAACATTCTTAAAATTACAAAATTAGAGAGATGGAGAACAGATTAGTGGTGCCAGAGGTTGGGGCTTGGGGTTAAGGAAGGAGGTGACTGTGGCTATAAAAGGGTACCCCAAGGGATCCATGTGATGAAACGGTTGTGCATCTTGTGGTGGTGGTCACACATCCATACATGTGATAAAACTGCATAGAACTGAACACACATAAATACACAAAAAGAAAGAAGTTCAAGCGGCTGAGCACAAATATTTTAATTCTCTAAAATGAAATTTTCTTTAAGAGTCATCTACAGTTCAAAGCTCATTTCTATGAGGTGTCACATCCATTACAGTTTTAAGAGACATAAAATTGTGAAAGGGTATCACCAGAAGCTATCTAAACATTTCAGCTAAGGGTCAAGAGAAAGTTAATGGTATTGTCACACAGAAATCCAAAGAGGACAATCAGAATGAAACAAGTTCAACATGGTCATACAAATGTTGGTAAAAGAACTAGAGTGGAAGCCCAAGCTGGTGAGCAAGTGGGAGAAGGAAAGAAAACATGGTTCAAACAAATCATACGAGGAAACCCAGTACAAATGCTGGCTTTGGCATTATCTAGGTAACCCCTATTTTTTGTCATAGGTGACTCTAATAATAGTCTTATTGTTGCAAAACCAGTCCAAATCCTACCAAGTTAAAAAGAAGTCCCTCTTTGACTTATTGGGTGTAGGTGGTAACCCACGTCCTCCCACACCAAAAGACATCAGTTCTAGCAAGAAAGCTCCAACGTGCCTTGATGGTGTTGCTGGTAGGATGTCTTAGGCCACGCACATCCCAGCGATGCTCTGCTGGCTAAGATACAAGGTGGGAGGAGACTGGGCTTTATTACTCAATCAACTTCTTGGCCTTGAAGAAGCGACGCAGGTAGAAGACCTGCCAGGTGGCTAGACCAATGAGGCAGAACATTGAAAAGATGCTGAAGTACAGGACCCGAGTGTTTGTGGACTCTAAAAAAAAAAAGCAAAAGCAGTGTAAATGTAATGAAGTGAGGCTCAGTAGGCTAAATGGCCAGGGGGAAAAGGCAATTAATTAGCTTCACTCTGTAAGGCCCCTAGGCCTTACAGTAGGATCTCAGATAAGTTTTTTTCTTAAATTTTCATTATCCTATACATAAATGTTAAAAATTACAAAGATTAGTACTATTAGTTTGATACACTATGAGCTGACTGAGAATATGGTCAACTGCTTATCACAGAAAAAACTGCTATTCCCTTGAAAATCTAACAAGGCTCATTTACCTGTAGAGCAACAACACCGAAGTAAGCAATTATCCTTCCACACAACCCCCTTTGGCAAATCTGAGAAAAAGGTACACCAGAATTTAAAGTTTGGGGATCTATCTCCTTTACGGTGCACGTACTGAGAAACAAGAGCTTCCCTCCCCTCACCATTGGTATCACGCATCTCTTCCTCTCGCTTCTTCATATAGGCAAAATCATTAACAATAGATTCTGAAAGGTCTTCTAGGCGTCGTAGCTCTACCTCCAAAGGTTTGAGCTTCTCAACTTTTGCAATCTGGAAAAGAAAGGAATTATGAACACACTCCCTAAAAAAACTGCTACAGTCAAGAACACAACATAACAGAGGAGTCTTTTTAAAAGTTTCACCAAACTTAAAATTTCTTCTGTCATCATTCTAACACATTTTAAAATTTGGGCTTCTTCCCTTCCCTACTGTCTATATGTTTCCATCTCAGACTTTTTTTATACTTTAATTTTGATTAAAACCTCCTTAGTAGTACTATAATATGGTAGCCTATAAAATAAGATATATTATTTTTCCAAGATTTCTGACTTTAATAAAGCATTTTACTTTGCCTTTCCACTTTTGTCTAAGAAATAAGCAATATTATTAGCATAAGTGTGAGCGTCATAGTATTAGTCAAATGTGGTTTTGAGAAGAAAACACACCAAATTCCCAATAGGGAATGCACAGGAATGAGAGAGTACATATAACTATAACATTAAGATAATAACTCAAACTGCAAAATTAGAGAATTCTGGTTTGCTCATTTAAATCCCACAATGCTTTAAGGTTTGTAACAGAGCTCTAGAACCCAGATGAATCCTAGCTCTGCTTAAAAATTAAAAAAAAAATCCACTGAGTGTTTTTTTGTTTTTGTTTTTTAACATCTTTATTGGAGTATAATTGCTTTACAGTGTTGTGTTAGTTTCTGCTGTATAACAAAGTGAATCAGCTATATGTATACATATATCCCCATGCGTTTTGTTTTTAATTACACAGCCAGTTATCAAAATAAATCTCCAAGGACATCACTGTGTGCTAAGGAATGAAGGGTATGAGAAATAAACGGTCTTCCTTTTTCACCCCAGACAACTGTGAAACCTCCAAGAGTATCTAGTAACTAAAGGCATATATGATCAGAGAAAGGATTTCATATTCTATTTGTTTTTCTTTATCAATCTTAGATTATGATTTGTATTAAAATGGGGATATAACACCAGGGCATTTCAGATCTTAAAATTCATATACCAGTTGCTCTTACATTTTTTCCACAGAGAACTCTTCAAAAAATATTTCTACATCTGCTTCTTTACTCCCTATACATTCTCTATACAACTCCCCACTTTTTCTTCTCTTCTGTTCAATTCACCTTCCTTGTTATTTTCCTCTGTTAAATGTTAATAGCAGTTAATGTGGGATGAATGGGAATAGTTTGAGGGTGTTCTTGTGTTCTGTTCACTAAACTATATTCTTCATTGAACCTGTGAAGAACAAGACATAGTTATTTAAAATAAAAGAAAACTAAAAACTGCTGTTAAGATAGGGATATAAAAATTGAGTTTATATTTAAGGTACCTAATTTATTAATTTTTTAAAATTTATCTATTTTTGGCTGCACTGGGTCTTCATTGCTGTGCGCAGGCTTTCTCTAGTTGCGGCGAGCAGGGGCTACCCTTCATTGCGGTGTGCGTGCTTCTCATTACGGTCGATTCTCTTGTTGCAGAGCACGGGCTCTAGGCACGTGGGCTTCAGTAGTTGTGGCACGAAGGCTCAGTAGCTGTGGCTCGTGGGCTCTAGAGCTCAGGCTCAGTAGTTGTGGCGCACAGGCTTAGTTGCTCCGTGGCATGTGGGATCTTCCCAGGCCAGGGCACGAACCTGTGTCCCCTGCATTGGCAGGAGGATTCTTAATCACTGCGCCACCAAGGAAGTCCTAAGGTACCTAAAATATAGTGATGGATTTGTAATGATCCACCTAAGTTTTCTTTCACTGGATGTACATTTTCTTACAATTGTAAAATGTTGGATACAGTTAGTAGCTTGACTGACAGCTAGCTACAGAACAGAATAAAGCTAACTGGGTATAAGATTTACAATGGTTAGTTAATACACTGAGCTAACACTCTTAGCTGAATACCCAAACACCAGGTTTTGCCATTAACCTACAATATATATCTGTTAATTGATTTCATATAGAGGTGCAGAGCAAAGAAATCCCCCCAGGAAAAAGATACAAGACATATATAATAAGCTGAACCTTAGGCTGTTTAACATTTTCCCTCCTGGTATATGCTTTCCCCTCCAAAGCTTCTTGAATGAGATAGTATGAAGGCAACAGCATGATACATCTTTAGAGATAAGTGCTTTAAGGCTCCTTAAATAGAAACTTATAAAAGGAACTAGAAGTGAAACTATGGCTGTACCTCTCTCTGCCAGCTGAAAATAATATTCTTAAAAATTACTTTGAAGACTACTTCTAACTCCCCACCCTTTTTTTGGTTAAATGACAATAGCCCAAAGGCCTAAAACCTCAAAAAGGAGGATGGAATGAAAATAAATTTGGTACTGAGAATAGTCTTTGTAGAATATAGTCCCCCAAACCTGTCCCAATCCTTTTCCTTTCTGGTGTTTCATTCATTTTTTAGCTATACAAGAAACATATAAATATGTCCCCTTACTAAAGAATTTAAATTATTCAGAAGCAAAGGAAACAAAAACAAAAGGCCCATCTTCACAGCTCCTCGATCCCCACATCCACACATTCCTTCCCAGAGGTGGTTATGAACTTGGTGTATATCTTTCTAGACCTTGTCAGAAGATAACACACTATTTACGCCTTTGTATGTATATAAATGTACATAGGAAAATATAATTAAAAAATACTTATAAATGCGATCATAACGTATATGTTGTTCTAAGGCTTCCTTCTTTTCATTTAATAAAATCTTTCCAAAAACTTCAGTGCTGGGCTTCCCTGGTGGCGCAGTGGTTGAGAGTCTTGCCTGCCAATGCAGGGGACCCAGGTTTGTGCCCCGGTCCGGGAAGATCCCACATGCTGCGGAGTGGCTGGGCCTGTGAGCCATGGCCGCTGAGCCTGAGCGTCCGGAGCCTGAGCGTCCAGAGCCTGTGCTCCGCAACGGGAGAGGCCACAACAGTGAGAGGCCCGCTTACCGCAAAAACTTCAGTGCTTGTAGATTCACCTCATACTTACTTCTTAACTGCTACATAGTACTCCATATGGCATATGGGCCACTGTTTACTTAATCATTCAATTTCCTAACCCCTTTTCTAGTATAGGACCTACTGTAGACTCTATACTTCTATTCATAACATATCATCCAAGTCGATTTCATTTTCTCAATGAAATCCCTACTCAATCCTGCCCTTATTTCAGTAAATTATTTGCAGACTTCCTGAGTGGGATGAAGGTCTCTTTCCCTAAAAAACATCTCTGCCTGATAACTACCTTTATTCTTGATATTAGTTTAAAATCCAGCGAACGTAAAGAATTGCCAAAAGACTAAAACAATATTGAAAACCAACTTGCTATTTCAACCATCTAACATATCATGGATACTCAGTGGAAATAACAAAAATAATGAATATATTTCTACATTTAATCTAAACCTACAAATCAAAACAAATGTAAAAAGGTTTTTCTGTTTTGTTTTTTAACATGTTAATACCCTAACAGTGTTTTTTTGAGGGCTTATTATGTGCAAGGCACCAAGATAAATTATGATCTCTGCTCCTAAGAAGCTCACAGTCTCGTGGAGAGGCTCACCTAAAAAGCTACAACCATAATATAAAGCACTATGTATTAACTTCTACAACAAAGGTACACATTGAAAGTGGAATGCAAAGAAAGTAGCGCGAACTTAATTACAATTGTAAGAATAAAGGAAAGCTTAACAGGAAGTGGGGGAGTTGGGTCATACAAGGTGTACAGGATTTTAAGAGATGGGAGAGACAGATATTTAAGGCTGAGGGGAACCTGCAAACCAAAACATGTAGGGAAGAAAGTGCAGGCCCTGCTTAGGAGGCCATGAGTAGCCATAAAGTAGGTAGATGTGCGTGTGTGTGCGCGCATGCGAGCTTGTGGGTGGGTGATGGGTAACAGCAAATATAAGCCTCAAAAGTTAGGCTGGGGCTTCCCTGGTGGCGTAGTGGTTGGGGGGTCTGCCTGCCGATGCAGGGGACGCGGGTTCGTGCCCCGGTCCGGGAGGATCCCACGTGCCGTGGAGCGGGTGGGCCCGTGAGCCATGGCCGCTGAGCCTGCGTGTCCGGAGCCTGTGCTCCGCAGCGGGAGAGGCCACAGCAGTTAGAGGCCCGCGTACCACAAAAAAAAAAAAAAAAAGTTAGGCTGGAGCTAAATTGAGGATGAGGATGAAGAAGGTAATATAATGAATTAGACCTATTACTATATACCCAGAATGTGATCCGTATTTTATATCTTATACTCTCACTTAATCCTCATAACATAATCCTATATATGGTGAATATTATTATTCCTAAATTTCTCAGATGAGGAAATTAAGGCTCAGAGTGTTAAATAACTTGCCCAAGGTCTCAGAGCTTGGTTGAGCTAGAATTGCAATCCAAGTATGAGTTTATATTTTATTCTGTAGGAACAAAAAATTTGGTGAAGAAAACCAGATGACTAGACTAAGTTTTATCTGGATCAAAAGTGAAGTGAATGTGCTATAGTAGGCCACAAGGACCTGGGTAAGTTGTCCAGTTTATCAGTCAAGCTCCATAGGTTTCATACTGCATTACTCTAATTTTTATAACTAATAGAATAAAATTTTAAAACAAATTATCCTAAGTATTTTAAAGTAGACCCTCTTCGCTTGCCCAGGACTAAGCATTCAAAGAGTATCATCAAGGGACTTCCCTGGTGGTCCAGTGGTTAAGAATGCGCCTTCCAATGCAGGGGACGCGGGTTCGATCCCTGGTCAGGGAGCTAAGATCCCATACGCTGCGGGGCAACTAAGCCCGTGCACCACAACTACTGAGCCTGTGCGCCACAACTAGAGAGCCCACGCGCTGCAACTACCAAGCCCACGCACTCTGGAGCCTGCACACAACTAGAGAGAAGCCTGAGCGTCACAACGAAGATCCCACATGCTGCGACTAAGACCCAATGCAGCCAAATAAATAATAATAATAAGAGTATCATCAAGACTTTATATCAGTCAGTACAAAAAGCTAATAAGAAAACCTCTATCAATATCCCCACTGACTGTTGTTCTGCTATTCAAAACATCTGATTCAATGTTCAAAGTGTCTGTAAGAATGTGAAATTACACATCTCACGAAGGCAGGCCATTATTCTGGTCTACTTTTCTCTTCCAAGGTTGGAAGGATGATGTGTGTTTTGCCAACAGTCTGATAAAAGCAAACCCTATTTGACAATGTGTACCATAGGTTCTCCACTAGGAGGTAGCATTCCCCTTGTAGGCTGCATTTAACCATTAAATAATCAAAAATATCAGAGCTACCAGAGACATCATTTTACAAATGAGGAAACTCATGATTCCATAAAGTTATTCAGTCCTTTGAGGGGAAGACCAAGACTAGCAGTACCACGGTCTCTTGACTCCCTACCAGGGTCACCAAAGCATTTAGCATCAAAACTGCAAAGCTCTGCTGTAAAATGTAAGCAGAAATGAATCCCTGACTTCCAAAAGCGTACACACTCGGTGTATCCAAATCGTACCTATCTTTCCAGCCTTAACCATGAAGCCTCCTTTAACCACTACTGTTAACACTGATTCCCTCTTCCCTAATGCCCTACAACACTCAGACTGTGTCACACAATTAACACTCAATCATATACTGTCATATTCACATTGTTTTTGCTTTTTATCCTTTTCCCCCACACTAGTTTGGATCTTGAACTCAACAGAATTAGAATGATATATACCTTGTGTAGTCCCATATGCCTGATACATGGTACACACTTGTAGCTAACCCATTAGGTCCATTCTATGCCTTCTTTAAGGAGCCAACTTTCTCATAGCAGCTATGTGCTGCTGGTCCCCTGAAGCACACACTCCCTGTATGTTAAGAGCACTCTGCATTTACTTTCACTCAGCATTCATCTTTACCAGGCACACTGCCTAGGAAAAAGTTCTCTCTACCACAATATCTATCACTCTTCATCTGTAATGGTAGGTATTGCTTGGAAAAGCTTTCCCTGTGTACCTACGACACCTCCAAAATAACCGTAAAATTACTCTTCTTAAACCATATCTAAATCTTCCATTCCTCTAATGATGATCTGAATCTAAAGAGTTCAGAGTTCTATGTAATTGTACCAAGGAAAGGTATTAAATCTGAAAGACTGCTTCTTCAAACACACATGTGAAACCAGCCTCTAGAGAATCACTAGATTCTTTCCCTTGGTGGAACACTGAGAAACTCAAGAGAGAAGCTTCTTGAGGAGAGCCAGATTCAGACAAATGACTCTGTTATCTCCACACCCCACTCCACAGCCCCTGCAAATTTTAGAAGCATAGCAATAAAAGTGGAGACCATCCAGTCTAACACAATCAAGATAATGAAGACAGTTGTATACCCAAAGGCACGTCTACTTATACATGGGGGCATGTGAATCACAGGCTTCTTCAACGAAGGTCAAAAGGTCAACAATGTGCAAAATAAGTCCCGCTAATACTGCCAACCTTAGGGCTAAATGAATGAAATTTAGAAAGATCCTATTTACTCGGTCTTAGCCATTTGGCAGTTTCTAGAAGGGGTAGGAGAAGGGAACTAAAATCTACTGAACTGATCACCTATGTGTCAGGTGCCTTACCCATGTTATTTCATTTAACTTATGTCAAGAAACGGATTTTGGATCAAGTATATAAAACCAGAGTTCCTCCTTCATGAGGGCATTCAGAGAAACAGAACCTTTGGAAAGCCTTCAGCTGTTGCTCCAACAAGTGCAACTGTGTTTTTGGTGTATTTGTTGGTAGCAAATGGCATACTAATAGACCCCTAGGCAAAACATGACTTTAGTTGAGTTGAAAATGTGGACATCCAAGCAAGAGGGGACATACACAGCCCAAGAGTTAAGAGGATATGTCAGACAGCTCGTTCTTGGTGGGATAATTGCCTTCATTCCCACAACTGTAAGATTAGACAGTAAGTCCCTCCAAACCGCTGTTCTAGTCCACAGACCACAAACTAAAAAGAAATGGCTCAATTCACATACTGATTCTACAAAAATGCCACCCTCTGAGGGGCAAATGCCACCCTCTGATAGGGGTGAGAGGTCCTTAAAATACAATGGAGGGAATCAAAATTGCTTTATTTCTGAGGAAATACACATTCTTTCTCTTTAAAGAATTCAAACTACAAGCTTATGCTTCTTTACAAAATGGCAACCATTCTGCCTTCAAATAATGTCACCTTACATTTGTATCGTGTTTACATAGCAATTCACATGCATTAACTAATCCTCCATAACAATTTAGTAGGTAGTGTGGTACTCTGTCCAGCTATTTAGATAGCGATCACTACTGAATCTTACAGGACCACATGGGATTTCAGAATTATGAAGTCCGCAAATGTGAGGGAGAGCTGTGATGTGAAAAAAAACATTAAAAGAAATGTGCCACCTTCCTGAATCTAAATACTGATGCTGAAGGGCCGCAATCCTCTGGAGATAAAGTCTCTCCCTTGTCTCAAGGGCCTGAAATTAAATGCCTCAAAACCTCTACATAGGCTCAGTGCTCTCTGGTAATTAACCACTCAATAAGTGCTTCTATTATCCATGTTCTTGTCACAGGCATTAGCCCAGAGACAACTAATAGCTATTTCTGAGCAAGGTTTAAGGCAGTCTAGCCACAGACTGAGAAAAGGGCTAGTCTTTGGCCTGTGTAATAACCACTTGTCCTCCTCTGTCTCAGTCTGATCTGTTTTTTGTGGGGTGGGGGAGTGGGGAGGTAGACCACCGAAGAAAACAGTGGGAGGAGTTTCTTGGTTAAGAAAGAGAATTTAGAGTTGTGTTGTAACCATGTGCGTAAAGAAAGGCTTAGGACGTGCCAGACTTCCGAAGCAGGAAGCAGGCAAAGGAAGCACTGTGGTTTCCTTTCTGCTAGGGATTCCCCTCTTGGGTTAAGTAAAAGGTCAGGAAAGATAAAGGCCCTTTCCCAG
This sequence comes from Grampus griseus, assembly GCF_964374135.1. Lineage (NCBI taxonomy): Eukaryota > Metazoa > Chordata > Mammalia > Artiodactyla > Delphinidae > Grampus > Grampus griseus. Next base: position 27,502,129 of record NC_139018.1, on the reverse strand, counting down.
TGTCAACAAAGTCCAAGGATGATGGAAATTCCAGGAGGTATGGGGATTCTAAAATGCCACGTGGGGGGGGGGCGGAGTCAAGACGGCAGTGTGGGAAGACGTGGAGTCTGCGTCTCCCCAAAACTAGGGTGCCTGCAGGATGCTGGTGGGGGACCTCCACGCCCAAGGTGACGGGAGGCAACCCCAAGCGAACTGGTAGGATGTGGGGGGACTGAGAGGGGAGGAGAAGTGGAGGCCAGATAGGACCAGCGCTCCTGAGGGGTGGCTGAGGGGGGAGGGTTTCCCACGCCTGGAGGGACCTTTGGGGGCTCGGATCAGTGGGGAGCATGCTATCCCCTGCCCAATCGGCAGAAGTCTGCCTGGCTCTCGGGCTGGGTCCTACCCCCTCAGAGGCCCCCTCGGGGCTGCGAGGGTCCTGGGGGCATAGGAGGGAGGCCAGGGAGATCAGGAGAGGCAGGTGGGAGGAGGCCCTCTGGGATGGCCCTGCCCACTTGAGCCCGGAGACCTGCTGAGCTCCCAGGTGGGGTCCCCCACCCTCTGAGCCCCTTCTGTTCCTTGAGCCTAAGCGCCCCCCCCCCAGGGCCTTTTCCAGCCCTAAGCATAAGTCCTAAGCATAGGTCCCACCCACCACCCAAACCCCATCCCTGCTTAGGTCCCACCCTCCACAGCCAAGGCCTTTTCCACCTTTCTTTTTTTTTTTCCTCTCCTCCTTTCTTACTACTGTGCTTCTGTTTTACCTTCTGGTTGTTTCAACTATATTTTAATTTTTATATTCTTTCTAACATATCTGCTAGTTTCCTAGTCTAATTTTATTTTTTTTCTTTGTCATCATTCTCCCCCCTTCCCTTTTTTTTGCCACTCTGCGTGGCTTGCAGGATCTTGGTTCACGAGCCAGGGGTCAGGCCAAAGCTCCTGTGGTGGGAACTCCGAGTCCAAACCACCAGACTAACAGAGAACCTCAGACCCCAGGGAATATTCATCGGAGTGAGGTCTCCCAGAGGTCCTCATCTCAGCACCAAGACCCAACTTTACCCAACAGTGTACAAAGTCCAGTGCTGAAAGCCTCAACCAGTAAGACAGGAACACAATCCCACTCACCCAAAAAAAAAAAAAAAAAAAAAAAGAAGGAGACAGCAAAAAACTATGTCACAGATGAATGATCAAGGTAGAAGCCTAAAAGATCAAATAAATGAAGAGGAAACAGGCAATCTACCTGAAAAAGAATTCAGAGTAATTATAGTAAAGATGATCCAGAATCTTGGAAATAGGATGGAAGCACGGATTGAGAAAATACAAAAAATGTTTAGCAAAGACCTAGAAGAACTAAAGAACAAACAGAGAAGAACAACACAATAACTGAAATGAAAAATACAGTAGAAGGAATCAATAACTGAGGCAGAAGAACGAATAAGTGAGCTGGAAAACATAATCGTGGAAATAACTGCCGAGGGGCAGAATAAAGAAAAAAGAATGAAAAGAACTGAAGACAATCTCACAGACCTCTGGGACAACACTAAACGCACCAACATTTGAATTATAGGGGTCCCAGAAGAAGAGAAAAAGAATGGGTCTGAGAAAATATCTGAAGAGATTATAGTGGAAAACTTCCCTAACATGGGAAAGGAAACAGTCACCAAGTCCAAGAAGCACAGAGAGTCCCATCCAGGATAAACCCCAGGAGAAACAGACAGACACATATTAATCAAGCTAACAAAAATTAAATTCAAAGAAAAAATATTAAAAGCAGTGAGGGAAAAACAAAAAATAACATACAAAGGACACCCCATAAGGTTATCAGCTGACTTTTCAGCAGAAACTCTGCAGGCCAGAAGGGAGTGGCAGGATATACTTAAAGTGATGAAAGAGAAAAACCTACAACCAAGATTACTCTATCCAGCAAGGATCTCATTCAGATTCTACAGAGAAATCAAAAGCTTTTCAGACAAGCAAAAGCTAAGAGAATTCAGCACCACCAAACCAGCTTTACAACAAATGCTAAAGAAACTTCTCTAGGTGGGAAACACAGAGAAGAAAAAGACCCACAAAAACAAACCAAACAAACCCAAAACAATTAGGAAAATGGTAATACAAATATACATATCAATAATAACCTTGAATGTAAAATGGATTAAATGCCTCAACCAAAAGACACAGACTGGCCAAATAGATACAAAAACAAGACCCATATATATGCTGTCTACAAGAGACTCACTTCAGACCTACGGACACATACAGACTGAAAATGAAGGGGTGGAAAAAGATATTCCATGGAAATCTAAAGAAAGCTGGAGTAGCAATACTCGTATCAGATAAAATAGACTTTAAAATAAAGACTGTTACAAGAGATAACGAAGGACACTACATAATGATCAAGGGATCAATCCAAGAAGATGATATAACAATTATAAATGTTTATGCACCCAACATAGGAGCACCTCAATATATAAGGCAAATGCTAACAACCATGAAAGGGGAAACTGACAGTAACACAATGATAGCAGGGGACTTTAACACCCCTCTTATACCAATGGACAGATCATCCAAACAGAAAATAAATAAGGAAACACAAGCTTTAAATGACACAACAGACCAGACAGATTTAATTGATATTCATAGAACATTCCACCCAAAAGTGGAATACACTTTCTTCTCAAGTGCACACAGAATATTCTCCAGGATAGGTCACATCTTGGGTCACAAATCAAGCCTCGGAAAATTTAAGAAAACTGAAATCGTATCAAGCATCTTTTCTGACCACAATGCCATGAGATTGGAAATCAATTACAGGAAAAAAACTGTAAAAAACACAAATACAGGGACTTCCTGGTGGCGCAGTGGTTAAGAATCCACCCGCCAACGCAGGGGACATGGGTTCAAGCCCTGGTCCAGGAAGATCCCACATGCCGTGGAGCAATTAAGCCCGTGTGCCACAACTACTGAGCCTGTGCTCTAGAGTCCGTGAGCCACAACTACTGAGCCCTCATGCCACAACTACTGAAGCCTGCCTGTGCTCTGCAACAAGAGAAGCCACCACAATGAGAAGCCCGCACACCGCAACGAAGAGTAGCCCCTGCTCGCTGCAACGAGAGAAAGCTGCACGCAGCAACAAAGACCCAATGCAGCCAAAAAAAAAACCAAAAAACCCACAAATACATGGAGGCTAAACAGTGCACTACTGAATAACCAAGAGATCACAGAAGAAATCAAAAAATACATAGAAACAAATGACAATGAAAACATGACAACCCAAAACCTATGGGATGCAGCAAAAGCAGTTCTAAGAGGGAAGTTTATAGCAATTCAATCTCACCTCAAGAAACAAGAGAAACTGCAAATAAACAATCTAACCCTACACCTAAAGCAACTAGAGAAAGAAGAACAAAGAAAACCCGAAGTCAGTAGAAGGAAAGAAATCATAAAGATCAGAGCAGAAATAAATGAAATAGAAATAAAGGAAACAATAGCAAAGTTCAGTAAAACTAAAAGCTGGTTCTTTGAGAAGATAAGCAAAGTTGATAAACCGTTAGCCAGACTCATCAAGAAAAAAAGGGAGAGGACGCAAATCAATAAAATTAGAAATGAAAAAGGAGAAATCACAACCAACACTGCAGAAATACAAAGGATTATAAGAGACTACTACAAACAACAATATGCCAATAAAATGGACAATCACAAAGAAATGGACAAATTCTTGGAAAGGTGCAATTTTCCAAGACTGAACCAGAAAGAATTAGAAAATATAAACAGACCTATCACAAGCAATGAAATTGAAACTGTAATTTTTTGTTGTTTATTTATTTTTTTCTTATTAGTCATCCATTTTATACACATCAGTGTATACATGTCAGTCCCAATCTCCCAATTGAAACTGTAATTTAAAATCTTCCAACAAACAAAAGTCCAGGACCAGATAGCTTCACAGGCAAATCCTACCAAACATTTAGAGAAGAGCTAATACCAATCCTTCTCAAACTCTTCCAAAAAATTGCAGAGGGAGGAACACTCCCAAATCCATTCTATGAAGCCACCATCACCCTGATACCAAAACCAGAAAAAGATACCACAAAAAAAGAAAATTGGAGACCAATATCACTGATGAACAGAGATGCAAAGTTCCTGAACAAAATACTAGCAACCAGAATCCAACAACATATCAAAAGGATCATACAACATGATCGAGTGGGATTTATCCCAGGGATGCAAAGATTCTTCAATATACACAAATCAGTGTGATACGCCACATTAACAAACTGAGGAATAAAAACTATATGATCATCTCAATAGATGCAGAAAAAGCTTTTGACAAAATTAAACACCCATTTATGATAAAAACTCTCCAGAAAATGGGCATAGAGGGAACCTACCTCAACATAATAAAGGCCTTATATGACAAACCCACAGCAAACATCATACTCAATGGTGAAAAATTGAAAGCATTTCCACTAAGATCAGGAACAAGACAAGGGTGTCCACTCTAGCCACTCTTATTCAACATAGTTTTGGAAATCCTAGCCACGGCAATCATAGAAGAAAAAGAAATAAAAGGAATACAGATTGGAAAAGAAGAAGTAAAACTGTCACTATTTGCAGATGACATGATACTATACGTAGAAAATCCTAAAGATACCACCAGAAAACTACTAGAACTAATCAATGAATTTGGTAAGGTTGCAGGATACAAAATTAATGCACAGAAATCTCTTGCATTCCTATACACTAACAACAGAAAGGGAAATTAAGGAAACAATCCCATTTACCATCACAACAAAAAGAATAAAATACCTAGGAATAAACCTATCTAAGGAGGTGAAAGACGTGTACTCAGAAAACTAAAAACACTGATGAAAGCAATCAAAGATGACATAAACAGATGGAGAGATAGACGATGTTCCTGGATTGGAAGACTCAGTATTGTGGAAATGACTATACTACTCAAAGCAACCTACAGATTCAATACAATCCTTATCAAATTACCAATGGCATTCTTCACAGAATTAGAAAAAAAATTTTACAATTCATATGGAAACACACAAGACCCCAAATAGCTAAAGCAATCTTGAGAAAGAAAAACGGAGCTGGAGGGATCAGGCTCCCCAACTTCAAACTATACTACAAAGCTACAGTATTCAAGACAGTATGAACCGGTTTTCAGGGCAGAAATAGAGACACAGATATAGAGAACAAACGTATGGACACCAAGTGGGGAAAGTGGCGGGGGTGGTGGTGGTGGTGGTGGTGTGATGAATTGGGAGATTGGGATTGACATATATACACTAATATGTATAAAATGGATAACTAATAAGAACCTGCTGTATAAAAAAATAAATTAAAAAAAAAAAGACAGTATAGTACTGGCACGAAAACAGAAATATAGATCAATGGTACAAGATAGAAAGCCCAGAGATAAACCCACGAACATATGGCCACCTAATTTACAACAAAGGAGGCAAGAACATACAAAAGAGAAAAGACAGCCTCTTCGATAACTGGTGCTGGGAAAACTGGACAGCTACATGTAAAAGAATGAATTTAGAACACTACCTAACACCATACACAAAAATAATCTCAAAATGGATTAAAGACCTAAAAGTAAGACCAGACACTATAAAACTCTTAAGAGGAAAACATAGGAAGAACACTCTTTGACATAAACCATAGCAAGGTCTTTTTTTGACCCACCTCCTAGAGTAATGCAAATAAAAACAAAAATAAACAAATGGGACCTAATGAAACTCAAAAGCTTTTGCACAGCAAAGGAAACATAAACAAGACGAAAAGACAACCCTCAGAATGGCAGAAAATATGTGCAAATGAAACAACGGACAAAGGATTAATCTCCAAAATATACAAACAGCTCATGGAGCTCAATATCAAAAAAACAAACAATCCAATTAAAAAATGGGTGGAAGGGGGCTTCCCTGGTGGCGCAGTGGTTGAGAATCTGCCTGCCAATGCAGGGGACACAGGTTTGAGCCCTGGTCTGGGAAGATCCCACATGCCACGGAGCAACTAGGCCCGTGAGCCACAATTACTGAGCCTGCGCGTCTGGAGCTTGTGCTCCGCAACAAGAGAGGCCGCGACAGTGAGAGGCCCGCACACCGCGATGAGGAGTGGTCCCCACTCACCGCAACTAGAGAAAGCCCACACATCGAAACGAAGACCCAACACGGCCAAAAATAACTAAATAAAATAAATAAATAAATTTTAAAAAAAATGGGTGGAAGGGGCTTCCCTGGTGGTGCAGTGGTTGAGAATCTGCCTGCCAATGCAGGGGACACAGGTTCAAGCCCTGGTCTGGGAAGATTCCGCATGCCGCAGAGCAACTGGGCCCATGAGCCACAATTACTGAGCCTGCGCGTCTGGAGCCTGTGCTCCGCAACAAGAAAGGCCGTGATAGTGAGAGGCCCGCACACCGCGATGAAGAGTGGCCCCCGCTTGCCATAACTAGAGAAAGCCCTCACACAGAAACGAAGACCCAACACAGCCATAAATAAATAAATTTAAATCATATGGGCTTCTAAGAAGACCTCTGCTTAAAAAAAAAAAAAAGAAAAATAAATGGGTGGAAGACCTAAATAGACATTTCACCAAAGAAGACATACAGATGGCCAAGAGGCATATGAAAAGATGCTCAACATCACTATTAGAGAAATGCAAATCAAAACTACAATGGGGTATCACCTCACAACAGTCAGAATGGCCAGCACCAAAAAATCTACAAACAATAAATGCTGGAAAGGGTGCGGTAAAAAGGGAACCCTCCTGCACTGTTGGTGGGAATGTAAATTGATACAACCACTATGGCGAACAGTATGGAGGTTTTTTAAAAAACTAAAAATAGAACTACCATATGACCCAGCAATCCCACTACTGGGCATATACTAAGAAAAACATAATTCAAAAAAAGACATGTACCACAATGTTCGCTGCAGCACTATTTACAATAGCCAGGACATGGAAGCAACCTAAATGTGCATCAACAGATGAATGGATAAAGAAGATGTGGCACATATATACAATGGAATATTACTCAGCCATAAAAAGAAGCGAAATTGAGTTATTTGTAGTGAGGTGGATGGACCTAGAGACTGTCATACAGAGTGAAGTAAGTCAGAAAGAGAAAAACAAATACTGTATGTTAACACATATATATGGAATCTAAGAAAAAAATGGTACTAATGAACCTAGTGGCAGGGCAGGAATAAAGACGTAGACATAGAGAATGGACTTGAGGACACGGGGTGGAGGGGGAAGCTGGGGCGAAGTGAGAGTAGCATCAACATATCTACACCACCGAATGTAAAATAGCTAGTGGGAAGCAGTTGCATAGCACAGGAGATCAGCTCGGTGCTTTGTGATGATCTAGAGGGGTGGGATAGGGAGGGTGGGAGGGAGGCTCAAGAGGGTGGGGACGTGGGGATGTATGCACGCATGTGGCTGATTCACTTTGTTGTGTGACAGAGGCTAGCGCAGTATTGTGGAGCAGCTATACTCCAATAAAGATATATTAAAAAAATAATAAAAAAGTTAAATGCCATACGATAGTGACGTCCACATCATTCTATATGTAAACTCACAATAACACCATCTGTTTTAGAGAAAAACAAGCTATGTCTAGTATGCAATCTGAGGCTGAGAATATAGCAGCAGTGCTCAAAAACTGAAAATCATTTTACCTATTCTTCTACCTCAAGATAATACAACATTTTTCTTAGTGTTTTATACCGTACAACAGTGCTTTAACTTACATGATCTTATTTAGATGTAATTAGGATTCTTGGATTTTTCAGTTTACTCTTAAGTTCATCAAACAAAGAAGCTCTTGCTTTATTTCTTTTACTTAAACTAGCCTGGAGACAGAAACAAGCAAATCAAAGTCTCCACTAGGAATTGTCTTCCATTCACAACTGCATCACTTGCTCCTGTTTATTCCCTACCAATAACTCAGTCTAGTTTTGTTCAGTTGAACACACACATGAACTAGGAAAAAAAGAGGAAAGACCTGGAGAGCTGCAATCATTGTAGTACTACTTCCTGTGGTAGAACCAGCCAGTCGCTTCCAATCTTCCATTTTAGGATATTTCCCTTCCAAGTTCTGACCAAAGATAGAATAACTTCTCCTGTTCCAACATTCCTAGAAAATTCTCTTAAATCACTTAAAACAACTTTCCTTTGTTTATTCAGTTTACATTCTTCAAAATCCATTTACATTTCCTGTACCCCACCTCTTCTTCATGCCTTCAGGTACTGCTGTAAAAAGACTGATCTCGGTACAAACACTCTTATCTTTCTGTAAAGATCAATCCTCCAGTCTTAAATAGTTCTTGTGGTTTTTCAAGGGTGCTCTTCATTTGAAGAACCATTTTGTGCTGCCCCCAGAGTCTCTCACAATAATTGAGATTAAAAGGGCTTGGTCTCCCTTCCCCTAATTCTATGCACACTTCCACCTCCCTACCACCCAAATAAATGCCTATTTTTATTCTCTACAATACTTCCTGTCAGCAAAACTGCTAGTCTCTTGCAGTTTTTTCTTCCATCTTGCTCTCTCTTTGAAATTATTTTAACTAAAAGCTACTTTTGATTATTGTGTTTCTCAAAGACAGCACAACTGTTCAAGTCTAAAACAGCACTGAATCTATGCCCTAGCTATATACATAGCTGTCAGTCGGGGAATAAAAGCCATAGGAATTTTTTTAAAAAATCACTTTTCTTAACCTTGAACATTAACATAAATGAATTCCAGCTTTTAAAAATTATAAATATATATCTGGTTTCAGACGACTCAAGAGCACTAATGGCATATGCTTGGATTTTATCACACCAACATTTCTATGGGACAGTTGGTCCAGTCATTTGGCTGACAGCACAGCCAGAATTATTATTCAAGGCTGTTAACATAACTTTTTATATCAAGCTGGTTATCACATGACTGCTGAGAAAACCACAGCCTCCCGGGCAAAGCACAGCCTGTTGGCCTGACTAGGTCACAGAAACCTCACAGAACAGCAAGCTACTGCCTCTACTGGCTGTTACAGCAGGACATACCTCTTCGTAATTTTTCGCCTCCACTCCATGCTTCATGTCTAGGATCACGAGTTGGTCAGGTATCCGCCCTGTTCCTGAGAAAGAAATCAAAGGATTCATTGTGCGGAATGTTTAAAATTCCGGGAAATCACCCACCCACCCTCCCTCTCCCTAAGCCCTACCCTCTCAATAGAGGGAAACAGCGGCAACTCCTCCCCCTACTCAGCTGCAGAAAATTCCTGGCTCTGGCTAAAAATCACAAGCATTCCAGACAAAGCCTCTATCTGTGTGGGGTGCCAGAAAGTGACAAGAACATGCTGCTGGCAAACATCTCTGAGGGAGCAGGACAGAAGATACTGCAGCTGGTACTACAGAGGAACAGAACAGGGGAAGAGAAAACACACAGGCTCACTGGATTAGGAAATGAAAGTCACAACAGCATACAGTTGAGTGGCATATAGACCAATAGGTAGAGGGCACCAACTTAGGCTGAAAAGGAACATTTCCACATCTGAAAAGGCTGACCTGTGAAATTCTGAGAGAAGGATTACTCGGTATACGCTAAGCTTGAATTTACTTAATACAAATATGAGTACTGAAAAGTACACAGGATTTGTCTACTATTCCACTTATTTCAAACATTTTGGTCAATGTAAGGCCATTTCAATAGGTAAATAAAGTGTTATGGGACTATTCCCACAAAGCCTTTAGAAGAGCCCAAGAAGAAACTTAACAGTAAGAGTAAAATTCTCAGGGATACTTCTTACAAACAGAAAAGTCCATTTGGGATAGTAGGACCAACAGAGCAATGTTCATATTAGAAAAGATAATCTGATTCAGCTTGATCAAAAGGAATTCTACTCAGGCTTCCCTGGTGGCGCAGTGGTTGAGAGTCCACTGCCCCGGTCTGGGAAGATCCCACATGCCGAGGAGCGGCTGGGCCTGTGAGCCATGGCCGCTGAGCCTGCGCGTCCGGAGCCTGTACTCCGCCATGGGAGAGGCCACAACAGTGAGAGGCCCGTGTACCGCAAAAAAAAAAAAAAAAAAAAAAAAAAGGAATTAATTCTATTCTTACATCATCAAGTAGGAGAAAGGGAAAGATTCAAAAGAGGCCCAGAAAACTGCTCAGTCTCAATCTCCTGGAATTCACCTGATTACTTGTATAATTAAAAACTGCCTGCATGAAATTAGGAGTTTTGGGAAATATTGCCAGTTAAGCATCGTGGTTTCTGAGACCATAAGCCATAGAGAATGGTACTGTACCCTGAGAAACACTGGAGATTTTCTGAAACGTCAATTCAAAAACTACTCATTGAGAACTCACAAGGCGCTAGAACAGAGATTGCAATCTCTGCCTTCAAATAATTCTATGGGCATCTAAGACATAAATATGCATACCAGCTACAGTAAAAATGCAAAGCATATAAAACTTTAAGGAAAAAACAAAAATGGTTCAGACAATCCCAGCTATGGAGCAAAGGTTAGAAGAGGGAAGAGATTAGTTGTGGACAGACTTCACTTGAGAGCTAGCACCTGACGGCAGACAAAGTTATCTGGACAGAAGGGAACACATGAACAAAGACAGCTATTGAAAGGATTGTGGCATGTTTAAAAGACAGTAAAGAAGTTCTTTTGGATAGACTAGAAAGATCAATTTGAAAGCTTATAAGACTGAATAGGTAGGATCAAGAAACTAAGCCAAGGACTTCCCTGGTGGCGCAGTGGTTAAGAATCCGCCTGCCAATGCAGGGGACACCGGTTCGAGCCCTGGTCCGGGAAGATCCCACATGCCGCAGAGCAACTAAGCCCGTGCGCCCCGACTACTGAAGCCCGCGTACCTAGAGCCCGTGCTCTGCAGCAAAGAGAAGCCCCCGCAATGAGAAGTCTGCACATGCAATAAAGGGTAGCCCCCGCCTGCTGCAACTAGAGAAAGCCCGCATGCAGCAATGGAAACCCAACGCAGCCAAAAATAAATAAATACATTTATTTAAAAAAGAAAAAAAAGAAAAAGAAAGAAACTAAGCCAAGTCACAGATACCTTCTGAGCATTAAACCAATTAGCTTTCCAAAAAAGAAAGCAAAACAAAAAGTGACACCCAGAGAGGTATCTTCTCCCAAATCTAATGTGCAATCTTGATCACAGCACTGCCCGTAAGAGATTCAATGCAAATATTTGCTTCTCCTTCCTCACTTGAAAAGTTGTGAAATCCAAGCAGCTCACAGCTCCGCCTGGTCGGAATGATCAAGATATTCTCTTCCTAACAGACTCTTCTCGCTATCTCTGTTTGCCACAGCACAGCTTTAGCATTATTCAAACACGAATGAAACCACAAAACCACAGACCATCTGAGTCCAGACCATACAATTTCTTGCACAGAACAGCCAGCCCATCCCCTTAATTGACATCATGGCCATAAAGGGTCTGCTTCGTAAAAACACCCTTTGAAATTTCTCTCTGCCTGACAAATAGACAGTCTTTTAAAGGTGCTCCAAAGACTATAAGGTATCAGGTCTCCACATCAGAATAAACAGCTGAATAAACACAAATGAAACTAGAAATTGAGCGCTGGCTATAACGTGTGTGTGTACACATACATTTATACATATATACACAGACATTTTTGAACTAGTTCCTAGGCATTTACATGCACGGCATCAGCATATAAGAAATTCAGAACAAAGGATAATCTCTGCCTTCAAAGAGTTCAAAATTGGGAATGTAAGATATAGACACGAGACACTTAAACAACACAAGGCTGTGTGTGTGAGATATATATATATTCAAATACTTAAATAAACAATCCAATCAGTAAGTGATGCACTATTCAGAGGAAGCCACACTGACCTCCTTGCTGTTTCTGAGACATGCTCAGCATCTTAAGGTGTTTGCTTTCTCTCCAAAGCCGTCATTACCATCTGACTTCTTTTTTTTTTAAATAAATAAATAAATAAATTTATGGCTGCATTGGGTCTTCGTTGCTGCACGCGGGCTTTTCTCTAGTTGCAGCAACTCTTTGTTGTGGTGCGCAAGGCTTCTCTTATCGCGGAGCATGGGCTCTAGGCGCACAGGCTTCAGCAGTTGTGGCTCGCGGGCTCTAGAGCACAGGCTCAGTAGTTGTGGCGCGCAGGCTTAGTTGCTCCGCGGCATGTGGGAGCTTCCTGGACCAGGGCTCAAACCTGTGTCTCCCGCATTGGCAGATGGATTCTTAACCACTGTGCCACCAGGGAAGCCCCCATTTGACTTATATTTGTCTATTGTCTGCTTGCTCCAATGAAAATGTAAGCTCCACTGAGAACAGAGACTTCTGTTTTATTCACTGCTATATCCCCAACACCTAGAACAGTGATGGATGAATCAATCAATTGACTGAGATATCAAGCAGACTAGAACGGCTGAGGGATGCATTCTAAAAGAACTAAAGATAGGGACTTCCCTTTGGTCCAGTGGGTAAGACTCCACACTCCCAATGCAGGGGGCCCGGGTTCGATCCCTGGTAGGGGAACTAGGTCCCACATGCATGCCGCACCTAAGAGTCCACATGCTGCAACTAAGAAGTCTGCATGCCACAACTAAACACGCCCCAACAAAGATCCCACGTGGGGCAACTAAGACTTGGCACAGCCGAAACAAACAAATAAATAAATATTAAAAAAGAGAAACAAAAAAACCCCAAAACTAAAGGTAAACCTATGTTCATATGGGAAGAGAGCATTCCAACAAATGAATAAATGTGACATGTTTAGAAGGCAGAGCAAACCAGAATGACTGGGGCCTGATGGGCAGAGGAAGATAAGGTTGGATGGAGCAAGAGTATAAAGACTATTAAAAGCCATGATGCCTAAAATCCCTTCTAGCTTGAAAATTTCATGATTCTGTGTTTCATTCTATAGAACAGGAATATTACTGCCACTACAAAGAAGGGAAAGCTTTTGAAAAAGGACTGACATAATGAAAGATGTGTTTTAGGAGATAAATCTGGTGGCAGTATTTGGATATATTAAAAGCAGGGATATCAGTTAGAAGGCTAATGACAAGATCCATGATTTGAGAGATTAGAGTTCAGATCTGTGTGGTGGCAGATACAGGAGGTATTTTGAAAGAAGTATCAGCATAACTTGATGACAGACTGGAAAAGACAAAAGTATGTAATTTCAAATATGTGAGCCCAAGTAACTGGAAGGATGGTGTTAATACTGATGAGTGAGGGGAACTAATTTGAAAGAGTAGGTCATGAATACAGTCTTAGATATCTGAGTTTTGAGGTAAGAATAGCACAACCATGTGGAAATGTCTAGAATACTGTTGAGACATCCTGGAACTGGCAGGGGTGGGGGCAGGAAGAAGGGTATCAGTCATGAAATCACTATTACAGTCTTTTAATTTTCTATTCTTAACCTATTATTCCATTTACTTCAGGCAAACTCCCTTAGCTTTTAGGCTAAACTGACCCACTTTAGATCAGGGGTCAATTTCTGGTTAACTGTTAAAAGCAGCTGGTTCTTTTGCTATTCCTGGGAATATGTTGGAGGTGTTGGCAAAGGTGCTTGCTTTTCTTCTAGGATCGTATGTTCTGAACATTCTATAAATGTAAAATTGCCAGGAGTCCTTTTGCTAGCATACGGAGAAAGCCTGAGAATAGTCAAATGGAGGCAAAAAGAGGAAGCACTAAAAACAATGTAAGGTTCCAATGATACCGTTAAAACCCCAAGATACAGCCCTGCCTGAAGTCAGTACCACACTGCAGACCTCCCTGTTCAGAGAGTCACATGGTCTTTCTCTTCTTCCTCTTTAAGCCAGTTTGAGTTATGTTTTTGTGTCCTGCAGCCCCAAAGGGTCCCAAGTAATATAACAGGTATAAATGCATACAGCTTTTAGAGTCTGGTGTCCTTGAAGCTGAAGAATAGGGAGTGAAAAAGTCCCCAACCACTGAGCACAGAAGCCATCAGGTAATCAATCAGCCTAAAAGTTACTAAGGACTCTTGGCCTGGAGATGCACAGAAGAAGCCACAGCAAGTTATCAGGGCTAGGAAACAGCAAGTGCCCTGGAGATCGAAACTGCTTCTGACGATACATTATTTGTCAGACAGACCCTACTTCTAATCCCAAAGAAAACATGTCACTAGCATATAAATGCACTATTTTCTAGCATCTATACCAAATTCAGCTCTATCATTCAAGACAAGTATATCACAGGATTCAAGAAATGCCTTCTCCTGCACATGAAGAACTCTACCAATGCGCCAACTTTCACTTATATGTGTGTGCACTCCAGCAAATGTAGTTTTCATTTCCTCTTCTTGCCCAGACCAAGAGAGAAAGTTCATGCTCTAACTTGCTTAGAAGATGATGCTTAATTCAGGGAAAATACTCTGATTTACTTACCCTTGCTCTCAAAACACACTTCGAACATGTCATAATCTTCAGTGGTAAAGGCAAATTTCCCCTTGGTTGCATCCTCCTTGGAGTACAGAATATGGCCAGCAGAATCTGTAATCTAAAAGTAAAAAGTAAGTAAGAACAGGCAGCAAATAATACTTGGGAAGAGAACTTATAGAAATTGGAGAAATGGAAAGAAACACTGTCTATAAAAGACAGTCTAGGGCTTCCCTGGTGGCGCAGTGGTTAAGAATCCGCCTGCCAATGCAGGGGACACAGGTTCGAGCCCTGGTCTGGGAAGATCCCACATGCCGCAGAGCAACTAAGCTCGTGCGCCACAACTACTGAGCCTGCGCTCTAGAGCCCGCGAGCCACACTACTGAAGCCCACGTGCCAGAACTACTGAAGTCCGCACGCCTAGAGCTCGTGCTCTGCAACAAGAGAAACCACGACAATGAGAAGCCCATGCATCACAAAGAAGAGTAGCCCCCGCTCGCCGCAACTAGAGAAAGCCCGTGCACAGCAAAGACCCAATGCAGCCAAATAAATAACATAAATAAATTTATCAAAAAAAAAAAAAAAAAAGACAGTCTGTTATGATCACTATGGTCCAACCATTCCCAAAGACAGGAATTGGATTAGAAGGTGAAACCCAAATACAGCAAATTTCACACAGTTGATAATAGTTGATATAAAGTGGGTTTATTAGCAAAAGTTCACTTTATAGAATGTAGATCAGTATCATTTCCTAGAAAGGGAAAATGGAAGTGGATAATTACTGAAAGAATATACAAAAAGGAGAAAGATACATAAGAACACATTTCCTGTTTAAAACAAATCTTGACACACGGTTGGGGGGAGGGGTGGAGAGTGGAAATGGAGCACCTGACACAAGGAGTGAAGGAAAAGAAGGCATGCCTGGAGGAAAAATCTGGCAGAGCTATTCCTGCAGATTTTATGTGGATTATGTTAATGGCTACAAGGGGTGGGGGAAGGCAGGGGGATAAACAAGAAGTTACTCCTAAAAAAGACATCTTTGGCTTCCACAAATGATAATTCCTGTCTTCCAGGTTGTCGCCTCTAGTTTTCCAAACTTAAACCGCTCCATTCCTACAGAATGGCCTGTAAGCACAGACGAAGCGGCATATATTGGTAAGTGAACGGTCGCATATAAAGCAAGGGCTTGACACAGTAATATGACAGACCGGGTCTCAGGCTTCTTTTCTAGAGCACATGGTTGTCTTGGCAGAAGGCACATTTCATGACCTAAGACAGGAAGCTACTTGAAATGTAGAACACAAAAATAGTGGATTAATTATATTAAACTGGACGTTCTAATGATGTTTGTAAAACAAGATTCAATTATAGATGAGATTTTAAATATAAAAATTGAATAGTATACATATAAACCTATATATTTAAAGCACTTTAATAACACTAGTTATTTCTGAGCAGTGAGATTTCTTTATAATTTTTTTTTCTACAAAGGCATGTATCACTTATGGTCAGAAATAAAGTTATTTCAGTTTTGTGAAGAAAAACATAACAAAAGAATAGTTACCACTGATAGACAAATTTGAAATGATGGGTTAATAAAAAAGGTTTCATGGCACATCTAAATTCCCTAAGAGTAACAGCAGTAATATTAACCAAGTATCTTCTGCCATGAATGATGTTGATCATTCATTAATTTGTGAAACATTTAAGATGCCTGGATCTGCACTGGTCACTGGAGAAATAGGATGTGGAAGATGGTTCCCATCTTTGAAGGGCTTAAGAGTATAAATAGGAGAAGAATAAGAAATGAGACAACTTCGCTGCAGTGTGGAGAGTGCGTCTGTGCCATGGGATTATGGAGGGTCACAGAGTGTATCGTGGAGGAGGTGACACAGGAGCTGAGTCATGAAGGATGAGTTGCAATCAAGGGAAGAATAGGAGTAAAGACATTCAGGGTAGAAGAGACAGCAAATATGAAGGCTTAGGTCCAGAAAAACGAAACAGAACAAAAACATGGTATCATCGTAACACTAATAGCTAATATTTATTAAGCACTTACTAAATGCTGAGCACTGTGCCAAGGCCTTTATATGCATTTTTTACTTGATCTTCACTATAACCCTACAGGTAACAAGTATTTTTTCTCCCATGTTCCACAGGAGGAAACTGACGCACAGAGAGGTTAAGTGGCTGGAGAGATACTAGCCAGATCATGTAGAACTACAACATCATGCTAAGGAGTTTATTGCGCACAAAGTGGAAAAGGCAATGAAGAATTTGAAATCAGAGTGATGCGATTCAACTTGCAGTTTAGAAAGATAAATCTGATAACACTGTGAAGACAGACTCAAGAGGGACAATACTAGAGATAAGAAGATGTGTTAGGACACTAACCCAGTACTCCAGGTTAGAGATGATGAAGGCTTTGTGTATGGAGAGAAGGGGCCACATCTGAGGAATTTTAAAAATGGAGAAAAAAAATAAATTAAAATAAATAAATAAATAAATAAAATAAAAACAGAGAGCCCAGGGACTTCCCTGGTGGTCCAGTGGGTAAGACTCTGCGCCCCTAATGCAGGGGGCCCGGGTTTGATCCCTGGTCGGGGAACTAGATCCCGTATGCATACCGCAACGAAGATCCCGCACGCCTCAACTAAGACCTGGCGCAAGCTAAATAACGAAATAAATACTTAAAAACAAACAAACAAAAAAACCGGAGAGCCCACAGGACAAGACCAAAAAGTGAATGCCCACAAAGACCAAGCAAGCAGCATACACTGAGTCTACCGGGCCAGCACAAGTCCACGGGGTGTGGTGAACAATGTGGCAGACAGGAGACAGGCTGGTCTCAAGGGAGAAACCAATTACTACCATGGCATGCCAGCTTTTCAGACAATCTAATTCTCCAAAAGAACCTAAACATTTTAACTGTTATTTGAAATCTCCTAGTTTTTAAATCCTCACAACCAATCCCAACATTTGAAAAACTATCTCAAGGCCAAACAAAAAATGTCTATAGGGGCTTCCCTGGTGGCGCAGTGGTTGAGAGTCCGCCTGCTAATGCAGGGGACACGGGTTTGTGCCCCAGTCTGGGAGGATCCCACATGCCGCGGAGCGGCTGGGCCCGTGAGCCATGGCTGCTGAGCCTGCGCGTCCCGAGCCTGTGCTCTGCAACGGGAGAGGCCACAGCAGTGAGAGGCCTGCGTACCGCCAAAAAAAAATGTCTATAGAAACAACTTCTGGGCCACCGATATCTGACCTCTGCATAGGACGGGCAGAAAGCTGGCTAAAATCACACAAAAGAACTGTTGGGCAGCACTGAGGTGAGAGCTGAGATCAGGGACCATGGATTTCTAGTGGCCGCACCTAGCAGCCAGGATGCAGGAGCAAAGAAAAGTATTATATGATTTAGGTCTGGGGTCTACAACTGAGTGGTTTGGAAGGATACGGGGATTAAGGAATTATGTTATAAACTTTACCTACATAGTCTTTAATCCTCACAACAATCCCAGAGAGGCCAGTCTTATTATCCCCATTTTACTGAGGCAGAAACTTAGTAACTTGTTCATTATCACAGAGCTAATAAATTGTGTAGGTAGATTTGAAGACAGGGTCTAAAACCTATGCTCTTTCCACATTCCATGTTGCAGCCCCACAGCAGGAATGGCTGAAGGAAGTGAAATGCACAGAAGCCAAGAAAGACTAACAGAATCTGATGGATTCTTTGGGTTGGGGCACGTCAGAGAGTCTGAGAGTCCTCTTGAGTGGGACATGGCACTGTTCAGTCTGCATTCTCCACCTCAGAGGGATTAGCAGGCAGCCACAAGGTAGAGGCCTTGAAGTCAGCAATAAATAAACAATCTGCATGGGAATATTCAGCCCTGGAAATTCCTAAAGGCCTCTTGTTCATGTGATACTTTTCCTGAATTATCAACTAAAAGAAAAAGCCAAACAAAGGACAATTCAACTTAATCAGACTTACAAGACTTGGCATAAATTTGCCCAACCAGGTTATTTCCTAGAATAATAGCTTATGATCTCTTTGCATTCTCCTAAGATTTTTTTTTAATACCTGTGCCCTAGAATACTTTTATTTATTTTTTATTTTAAATTTATTTATTTATTTTTATATATTTTTATTTTTTGGCTGTGTTGGGTCTTCGTTTCAGTGCGAGGGCTTTCTCTAGTTGTGGCAAGCGGGGGCCACTCTTCATCACGGTGCGCGGGCCTCTCACTATGGTGGCCTCTCTTGTTGCGGAGCACAGGCTCCAGACGCGCAGGCTCAGTGGTTGTGGCTCATGGGCCTAGTTGCTCCGCGGCATGTGGGATCTTCCCAGACCAGGGCTCGAACCTGTGTCCCCTGCATTGGCAGGCAGATTCTCAACCACTGAGCCACCAGGGAAGCCCCTCTCCTAAGATTTTAAAAGGGTTCTTCAAAAAAAATTATTTAAGGACAGGAGCCTCTTTAGATGACAAAGGATCCTAGGTACAGGTCAGAAAACTCTTATTAAGCAGTGGCAAAAATCCTTCATTGAGTACTTTGCAAAATGAATTAAGAAGTCTGCCATGTTTTTCTGAAAGACTCGAATACAATCCACACTTCCAACTGGTTCTCGGAAGGAGTAAAAATTGTTTAAATTGTCTTCTTCTACACTGTACTGAGGAACTATAGTCATGGTAGAACCACTTGCATTGCTGGTTCTTTCTATGACATCTGAAAATGTATTAAAGACGCAAATATTTTACAAGAGGCTGAAGGCAAAACACCCATCACTGCCTATACCATTTATCAGCATGAAATTTACCTCCTGGAAGTAGTGTGTGATAATGATCACATTTCCATCAGTGTCTCCACATTTCTATACTCCCTATGACCTTCAGATGACACAACTATATAAGGGTATCTATCCAGATATCTGGAAATCCAGACAGGCAACTTGACAATTTAACCTTCATGTTAGGCTCTTATAGACAGTTGGGGATTCTAACAGATCCCAGAATTTTTCTGAAAATCAGTAGGTTTCCCACGTAGTTCATAACTTTGCAGTTATTAAGCAGCCAAGCCACTGACCTTAAAAAAGAAAGGAAAGGGCTTCCCCGGTGGCACAGTGGTTGAGAGTCCGCCTGCTGATGCAGGGGACACGGGTTCTTGCTTCGCAACAGGAGAGGCCACAACAGTGAGAGGAGCGCGTACCGCAAAAAAAAAAAAAAAAAACTGGGCAAATCTCAGTGACTAGCCAGAGCCGGCAAAGTCTAATAGGCCAAAATAATGGTTTTAAATTTCTTTAATTAAAATGTTCTGATTACAGATCACTTTAAAAGATCATCTGGTTTCTCAAAAATTAAGAGATTTTATTTTTTCTTCTTAAATTCTACTACAGAACCACCTTGGTAATATGATAACTGCCACTTTCACCTACTATAACAGCAAACCCTTAAAGGATTCCCCCTTAACAATAAAAACATAAAACTTACTGTAAAGTTCTTAACCAAAGGTAATATCAAGGCATAAAATTTGCCCATATGACATCAAGGAATGGGAAGTAATAAAGACTTCTTTCTAGATAACACCTTCTGAAGAAAAGCAAACCAAAGTTCACAACTTACAAAGTAGGGAAGAAAGTGTTAATTGTATGTATATGCACAGTAGCTGATGTCAAGAATATGTGAATACTCACACCAAAACCATCAAATAAGTGAGAATACAGGTCCACTGGGAAAACAAGACTTATTTAGAATTGGATTTTCTTGGACGATTCTAGGCAGTGGCCAGAGAAAACAGGTTCTTGAGCAGTTCTTCTGCTCCTGAAGCCTGCCCCCCTTCCTTGACCACACATTCAAGGTAATACCCTGCCTACTTCAAAAGGATCTTTAAGTAGCTTAGGTCCAAACACTAGGCAAATAAAGCAATTAGGAATTAAGGAATACAGTTCACCTGGAGGAAGAAACTAATAGGCACTATCAAGAACCTGAACTAAGCAAATGGTATGTGCATAATAAATTTGGCTCTCAGTTTTCTGGAAGCCGAGACTAAGACAGAAACAAGTTGGGTTACACATCATTTGTTTCCTGATGAAAGCTCACAAATTTATCTTCAGAGATAATTTTCCTGGAACTAAACAAGAACAGTTTATCAGGAAGGTTCTTGTGAAAGGCCTGTGACCAATATTAGACTCTCCACTTTCAACCACAGCCTTGCTAAAGATAGAAATACAATTCACATGGATGCTTTTAGTGACCCTCCATAACAATCTGCCTGACCTAATAACGCAGAGGTGGGACCTGAAGGAACTGGATGAACGCTCGCGAACCGCGGGCCTCTGCTCTTTAGCACCACTTCTCTCCCCATCCTAGCTCCTCTTGCTGCTCAGGGAATTCTCAGCCTTACTCTAAAGTTGCAAGAAGGCTGGGACTACTTTTGGCCACTTGCTGCTACCACAAGTGTGTTTGAAAAAAAAAAAAAAAGTGTCAGGAAAAGATACCTTAAAAATAATACTACCCATCCAGATCTTGGTTTCTAATACCATTCTCCAATAAAAGGGAACCAGGGCTCCTTGGAGAAATGGCTGACCCCAGGACTGGGACAAGAAATACACAAGATGAGCCTGGGGCATCTTGTAGTGCCAGAAAGTAAAGAAGCGCTGGAAAACAAAACAAGACAAAAAGCAACAGGGGTTTGTCAAAGGGACACAGGAGCCAAATGAAAGAGCTCCCGACAGCCAAAGCTGTAACAATTTGAGCAACAAAATACAGCAGTATTGGACTGTAATTCAATATATAAATACCCAGGAATCCATAATAATATAAATGATTAAACAAGCAAACAAACAAACAAGCTGGGAGAGAAGAAAATCTCCCATGCTGAACACTCTCAGCTAACTTATGAGATTTTAGAAAAAGCACCCTCAAGGAGGTCAAGCATACTCCCCACTCAAGTGTGGGCTGCACATAGTGACTTCCAAAGAGCACAGCATAGAAAGGCGGGGGGGAGAGTAACTTTACAGTGGACAAACCTGACAAACACTACCTCTGCCAGATGATCAAGGTCAATATAACAGTGATAATTCATGTTGACAATATGCTCCCTTGGCATGATATGATGAAAATGACCCTTTACCTTTGTGGTCTTCCTCCCCAAAACCCTTAATTCCAGTTTCATCATGAGGAAAACATCAGACAAATCCCAATACAGGGGTATCCTACAAAATACTTGACCAGTACTCCTCAAAACTCAAACGGCTGTCAAAAACAAGGAATATCTGAGAAACTGTCATAATCTAGAGGAGCCCAAAGAAATACGACTAAATTTAATATATCCAGGATGGGATCCTGGGACAGGGAAAAAGGACATTAGGTAAAAACTAAGGGAATCTGAATAAAGTATAGACTTTAGTTAATAATAATGTATAAATACTTGTTCATTGTGACAGACAAAATGTATCATACTAACATAAGATATTAACAATAGGGGAAACTGGCTGTGGGGTATATGGGAACTGTATTATCTTCACTGTTCTTCTGTAAATCTAAAACTGTCCTAAGATAAAAAGCTTATGTAAAAAAATACTATTCAGAAAGATGAAGTCAAACACATACATACACATACATACACACACACACACACACGCACACACACACATATACACCTCCAGATTCTCAAGAAATTTATAATCAAAGCCAAGCAAGTAAATAAACATTTTCATATACTTTTTATGTTGTAAATACAAATAGTTAATTTGGACAAGTCTATACCTACCCTTATAAAATGACATATGATCTATGGGGAAGGTGGCAAGTCTGTGTATTTCTAATGTCACAGGTCACACATTGCTTTCATTTGCTGAATCAGCTCCATACCCCACCAGTCCAAGAATATGTTAAAAACCAAAAGCCAAATCCACGTCTTTCTGGGTGTGCTACCATAGCAGCAGAGGTCAATCAGCTTGCAGCTTTAGTGAAACTCTGAAGATGTAATTTCCTTCACACAGGCTCCTACCTGCACTCTGTCTTCCTCAGGTTTATGACCAATCTGGGGTATAATACTGAGTATACAATGTGTACATATTATTTTAAGGCTAACCATAAACCTTGTAACTCCTGAATGACTAACTCAGGAATTCAGAAACAGCCAAGTCCCTTGGAGAAGCCCTATACATTGAACAAAAATGAACCAAAACAGAAACACCTACCCTTTTCTCCTTTTGAGAGATAGTACAGCATAGTAGTTAGGCTGAAGGTTCTAGAGTCAGGCCTCAGGTTGGTGTTCAAATCACAGTTGGGCCACTTACTAGCTGTAAGGCCTTGGATATGTTCCTTAACCTCTCTGTGCCTCATATGTAAAATAAGAACAAGAGTATGTACTTTACAAGGTTATTGTGAAAATTAAATTTAATAAAGGTAAAGTGCCTAGAACAGTGTTTGGCAGCTGGCAAGCACTCAGTAAGTGTAATTATTAGCATCGTTGTTGTTACTGTTAGCATTTTTGCTATTATGGTAACTGCTTGTCAGTGCTAACTCAGAACTCCACAAACAATTAGGTCACTAACCATACTTTCAATCTAAAAGTGCTAATAGATGGCAAACTAGATAAAGTAGTCTGCATCGACTAAACCCAGGGGTGACTAGGGCCTAAATGGTTGGAGACAGGAAAAGACAGACAGGTAAACCTTAAGGAAGCAGCAGTAAGATTTAGAAACTGAAGAGATACAAAATGCCTAACAAAGCAGGTATTCAACGAATCATTTTAGCTGCTAACAGGGGATAGAAAGAAATACCAGATGACTTCAGCAATTCCTGCAAGCGTTTTACCCGATAAGTAATAAACTACATGAAGGACCCAATAACATTAAGTGTGGGGAGAGGAGAAGAGAGGACTGTGGGTGCGTATATAATGATCAGGGGTTGTGGGTCTATACGCTTCATTTGGTAATAGTTCACGGTGAATCTTAAACTGTGGGGTCCAATCAGAAAGAACACCAAATCACTGAAGATGCTGTAGTTTTACACTAGAAAAATAGCATCAGAATACTTGCAAGAGACTACCACAAGTACTACACACTAAGAACATGGACCACTCTGTCAGCCCAGAAGCTATATTTAATGGGCAGAAAACAAATTTACTCTGATCTTTCAAACAAGAGCAAGTACCAAGTCTACCAACAGCACCCCTGAAATCAAAGGATCACATCTAGATTTTACCCAGAACAAAGTCAAACTTAGAAAGGCCATAAGCAGCATTTAGCAACACTAAATTCTTTCAAATTTCCAACACAATTCAGCAATGGCAGAGCACAGAGCAGAAGTAGTTTAAGAAGGCTTATAGAAGTACTGAAAACTAGACATGGAAGATTTCCAGGTACTGGTATGATAAAGGATAGATGCTCTCCTCCTGCTTCTATCAGCATTTACGACATTAACTCAACATAGGCAATACGTCATACTTGACTGGGGGGGTGGGAACTGGGGGGTTGTGGGGGTGGGCGGGGGGAGAAAGCTGGAGAAAGAGAGGGAGGAAGGGAGGGGAATGAGAAGGAAAGACCAGTTGCTGCCCTAACAATACTGCTGCGGGGGTGAAGCCAGATCAAATGTTTTTTTTCATACTGTTCCAAAGTTATTTACGGTAAAACCTCCAGCGTGACCCTTTCAGGCACAAACAAAGCCTTGTTCTTTCTTAACAACTAGTCCCTTGATTTCCCACACGTTGTGTTGAACAATGAGGTTGGGGGCACAGAATAAAGCAGATGACATCAAACTCCCTCAAGTCGGAGGCTTGTTTCAGAGCCCGAATTCTGGTCTGTGGCCAGCTGGCTGATTTCACAGAGGGCTCTACTGTCCAGGATGCCAGGCTGCATATGCATTTGGGGGCCATGGCTCAGGATCAACCACCAGTTAGCAATTCACACAAGAAACAACACAGAAGTCACTGCATCTCACTAGATTACCTTTATAAATCTGTTCCCTTTTCCTAGAAACTAGGCTCAGTCTTCAGAAGTCATCATAAAGATATGTATAGCAATTTCAAATTCTAAGCAGCCCCCTTCTCTAGACCAGTTGAAAAGAGAGAAGGCTGGGGACAACTGTTGAACAAGAGAAATTTAAATGAAGTAACAGAGGCAGGTTCAGTCATTTGCCAGTTTGCCAGTGGCCAGGGGCGTGGGCTGTGCCATGGGCTCCAGTTCCCTCCCCTTTTCCCTCTAAGGATCCATAAGGAGACTGTCTATGCATGGCCCTACGGCCAGCAGATAGCTCAGTCTGGCCTCAGAGAGTCCTCCGGAAGGAGCCTGTAACCCCATCTGCACTTGTCCTCATGAGCCGCTCCAACGCCCAGCCCACAGGTGCCCCTGTCCAGAAGGTGGTGGAGAACAGCAGTGGGACCCCACGCTTCTCAATGCGTTCCTTCCCAATTGACGACTTTGAGACTGGGAGTCCTCTGGGCAAAGGCAAGTTTGGAAATGTGTACTGGGCTTGGGAGAAGAAAAGCCATTTCATCGTGGCGCTCCAAGTCCTCTTCAAGTCTCAGGTACAGAAGGAGGGTGTGGAGCACCAGCTACGCAGGGAGACTGAAATCCAGGCCCAACTGCAGCACCCCAACATCTTGCGTCTCTACAGCTACTTCTATGACTGGCAAGGATCTCCTTGATTCTGGAGTATGCCCTCCCGGTGGGAGCTCTACAAGAACATGCAGAAGAGCTGCACTTTTTTTTTTTTCTTTTGCGGTATGCGGGCCTCTCACTGTTGTGGCCTCTCCCGTTGCGGAGCATAGGCTCCGGACGCGCAGGCTCAGCGGCCATGGCTCACGAGCCCAGCCGCTCCGCGGCATGTGGGATCCTCCCAGACCGGGGCACGAACCCGCGTCTCCTGCATTGGCAGGACTCCCAACCACTGCACCACCAGGGAAGCCCCCAGAGCTGCACTTTTGAGCAGTGTACAGCCACGACCATGGAGGAGCTGGCAGATGCTCTGATATACTGCCACAGGGAGAAGGTGATTCACAGAGACATAAAGCCACAGAATCTGCTCTTGGGGCTCCACGGAGAGCCGAAGGTTGCCGACTTCGGCTGGTCTGTGCACGCCCCCTCCCTAAGGAGGAAGACAATGTGTGGCACTCTGGACTACATGCCCCCAGAGATGACTGAGGGGCGCATGCACAATGAAAAGGTGGATCTGTGGTGCATCAGAGTGTTCTGCTATGAGCTGCTGGTGGGAAACCCCCCCTTCGAGAGTGCTTCCCACAACGAGATGCATCGGTGCATCGTCAAGGTGGACCTGAGGTTCCCCCCTTCCATGCCTGCAGGAGCCCAGGAGCTCATCTACAAGCTGCTCAAGCATAAACCCTCAGAACGCCTACCGCTGGCCCAGGCCTCAGCCCACCTTTGGGTCCGGGCCCACTCTCGGAGGGTGCTGTTTCCCTCTGCCCTTCAGTCTGTCCCCTGAATTGTCCCTGTCATTTTCTCAGTTGTGTCTGTATGTCTGCATATGTGTAGTTAGGAGGAGGGGATCCTGGCCTGTTCCCACATCTATCTTCTACCTCCTCTTTATTTAATAAACGCTGAAGCTTTTTGTACTAAATAAATAAATAAAGTAACATATTGTTTAACTTTTATGGAGAAGGAAACACAGTCAGGTTTTAATTTAAAGCTAGAAATCTGTATATAATACAAAAATAAACTAGATTTTAATATTATTAAATTTTAATGTACCAATTAGCCTTCTGTACTAAACCATCTATTTATTGACCTGTTTCTAACCCACTGGACAACAGTCACATCAAATGTAAATTTGAAAAAGACATATTTTTCCTAACAGAAAAAGATCAGCCCTCAGTACAGACAACAGCAATCATGAGCTGAAGTGTAACTGTTCCAAATAAAATCAATTAAAGCTATAGCATAGGGACTTCCCTGGTGGTGCAGTGGTTAAGAATCCACCTGCCAATACAGGGGACATGGGTTCAATCCCTGGTCCGGGAATATCCCACATGCCACAGAACAACAAAGCCTGTGCACCACAACTACTGAACCTGCGCTCTAGAGCCCACAAGCCACAACTACTGAGCCCGTGTGCCACAACTACTGAAGCCCACGTGCCTAGAGGCCGTGCTCCACAACAAGAGAAGCTACCACAATGAGAAGCCCGCTCGCCGCAACTAAAGAAAGCCCGCGTGCAGCAACAAAGACCCAGTGCAGCCAAAAATAAGTAAATAAATTTATATTTAATAAAAAGCTATAGCATACACACACACAAACACTCTTTTCATACAGCTTTTAGTGTGAAAAAATGTTATAAGCCAATGGTTTCCCAACTGCCAAGATCCTTCTTGATAATTTTTATGCTTAAATTGTGATAAGCGTACGACTCAAGGCTGAACTCTCCAAATGATCTTGTTTGGCTTTCTCATCTGTAAGCTAGTTGGGAAACACAGGGACCATAACTGAGTGTAATATCCAAATAAAAGATAATCTCATTTAGCAAAATGAATTATTAATAGCAACAGCACTCTTGAAGAATGACAATGAAAATAAACCTTAGACCAATAAGATTATTTGGAAGAGGTTAAAAAAAGTATAAGTGATCTAAATTACCAGTAGGCTTTTCTTTCCTTTCCAGTGATGATTATGACATCTCCTCACAATTGCTTTCTCTCTTTCTGTATTTCCAAAACATAAATCACCCTTAGGCAATAACTAACTCATCTCATCCCCTAAAATTAATTCATCCTCCAATTTTCACCATTAACAAGCATTCTAAATAATAAATGGTACTGGAATCTATTAAATTATTATGGTATCATCTAGTCTTTATGAAAATGTGGTTTTCAATTCACAGATTCTGAGTCCCTACAACGGGCTTTTATTATGGACCTGAAGTAATGAGGAAACTACATTCACTATGAATGATGAGTTGGTACTTCCTGCTTCAATTCTGTGCAGCAGTCTTTAAATCTGAAACTATTTAGCCTGGTTTAGCCTCATTTTATGAAATGAGTAGGGAAGGGATAACCTCAATTGGAAATCTTAACACAAAACACATCCCAACATGGGCCTGAAGGAGAAATCTTTGCGGAAAGAGTCCCACCCATCATTTCAATCCATTTCTCTCTCTATTCAGAAAGGCCTTCGCTGGCCACTCAAATACTTTACCCCATTAATCACGCCTTACCACCTACTGCTTGATTTTTCATTATAGTACTTATCACTACCTGACATTGTGTGTATTTTTTTTAACTTGTATTTTGTCTTTGTTCTCCACTAGAGCTCAAGGACCTTGTCTGCAATTCATTGCTATAACCCTAGCTATGTATGGCATATACTAAGTATTAAATAAATATTTATTGAATGAATGCGAGAATCACAAAAACTCAGAATTCCTCTCATTAAAATATTCTTTATCTGGTCACTGCAATGACATAGGGTGGGGGAGTCAGATAAGCAATTCAATTTTCATTCACTAGACAGGAAAGAAGAGTACCAACATCTATGGCCCACCACAATGGGCCCTGAACAATTAAAGAAACCACCTCCATTAGCCCTTCTAACAATTCTATGAAGTCTATCATCCCCATCTTACATATAAGAGACCCAAAGAGAAAGGTTAAGTAATTCCCCTAAGACCATACACCCTTTAAATGGTGGAGCTGATGGGATCTGAACCCAAATCTGTCTGACTCCAGATGCAGGGTCAATAAGACTAAGATATTTAACTCAGTTGTACAACAATGCCTACGTAGTATATTAAACGGAAGACACAAAGATGAATAAGACAGCAAGGAGTTCACAAAGTAAGCTGTGACAAACAGGATGTAATGGAAGCACACAAGAGGGGTGTACAGGCAAAGACTGGTCCAGGTTAAGAGAACACTGTGTTCAAAGAACTGCAAGGTATTCAGAACAGCTAGAGGCAGGAGGAGAGAGGTGAAGAGGAAGGAAGAGGTAAAGATCAGAGATGAGGCTAGGACAGTGTCAATTCATTTGTTCATTCATTCCTTAAGTTGAAGTCCTACTATGTACCAGGCACTGTATTAGACACAGGCATTTCAGTGATGATTGAGACACAGCCTCTGCTCAAGGAGCTTAAAGTCTACCTGAGGAGATGGGTAAATACAAAACTACAACACAGTGTGATACATGATAACACTGATGTATTCACTGGACATTAAGGTGCTCCTTGATAGGAAGATGATGAACGAGACAGGTCTATCAAGGCACTACACTCACAAAGATCCTTCTAAGAGAGACTGCCTCAATTAGAGCAATAACTAAATGCCAAGCCCAGTTGGCCAAGTTTTGCACTTCAGAAAGTGTCCAGTTCTCCAAACCTCAACCCAAACCACAGCTGCTTAAACCAGGGGTGGATATATGACCAAAGAGAAGATAAGCAACAGGCTGTTCAGAGACTTAGATATAAAAAAGGAGCTGAACCAATGAGATCCTTGCACTCTGGAGTCACACCTCAGAAGCTGAAATGATGCATAGAGAGAATCCTTGAGGCAGAGTCTGGGCCACGAGTGGTCAAAATTTAAGACAAAGCAGAACTAAGTGGACAGAGGCTATGAAAAAGTTGCAAACTATGCTAAGGAGTGGGATCAAACCACAGATAGGTCTGTGGCCTGCACAATATATTAAACTGTTAAAAATGACACCCAACTTAACGGTCTCTAAAATACCATTTCTCACAAAAAGGGACCACAACTTCTTGGAGGAATAGCTGCATCCAGGTCAGGGGTTTGACATACAAAAGATGAGCCTTCGGCACCTAGTTGTTCCACACAACAGGGCAGCTATCAAAGTCTAATAGGATTGTGTCAAAAGGATACAGGAGCCGAAGAGACAAGTGAGCATAGAAAACGAATGCAAATGACTAAAACAATGACTCCAAAAATTGAAATAAACAACAATAAAAAATGATCTCAGTATAATACTTAAAACAACCTTCTTCAGACTACACTGGAAATGACACGGGCAACCTCCTTACTCTGAAAACTGTCAATAAGAAGGAATAAACTCTGCACTTACCCCGACTTTCCTTCCTGAATTATAAATTTTAGGGTAACCAAATGGCCTCAAGTGATGAATTCTTTAATAATTCCAGCTAATAAATATGAAAGGAACAACAATTAGAAAATCATCATTTCACAACCTTAATGAAACAAGTAATTTACATAAGTCATCAATGGCTTCCTAAGTGAAAGATTAATTGGAAGTTTTACATTGGAGGCTTCGGGCTGTTACCATCTTGGTAGGCAGGATAATGTCCCCACCCCCCAGGCGATGTCCATAGCCTAATTTCCAGACCTGTGAATATGTTACCCTACGTGGCAAAAGGGGTTTTGCAGATGTGGATTAAATTAAGGGTCATTATAAGGGAAAGAGGGAAGCAGCAGAGTCAGAGTAGATGAGATGATGGAAGCTGAGGAGGGAGACAGGTTTGGGTGGGAGAAAGGAAGAGAAAGTTTTGGAGATACTATGCTGCTGGCTTTCAAGACGGAGGAAGGGGTCACCAGCCAAAGAATGCAGGTGGTCTCTAGAAGTTGGAAAAGGCAAGTAAATGGATTCTCCCCTAGAACCTTCAGAAGGAACACAGTCCTGCTGACACCTTGATTTTAGGACTTCTGACCTCTAGAACTGTAAGATAAATGTGTGTTGTGAGCCACTAAGTTCATGGTAATTTGTTATAGCAGCAGTTGGACACTAATACACCCAACTGAACCCACTGATCTATCTTCGCAGCACTAAGGGGCACAAAAAGTACTGTGTGCTCTGCCGTGATGCCACATGAGGTACACAATACCACCCTTAAAGTAACCTCACCAAAAGATAAACCTGAATCTAGTTACATCTTTACAGCTGATTCCTTTTACAAGAAATATGGGGGAAAGAACTCGTTAAATGACACCTCAAGGAAGCAGAGACAAATCCAAAATGTAGGACGTGATTTAAGGACCTCTGACTCCAACAATACAATTTCAAGCATATAAAAAAGGCAGGGGCGGGGAGGGAGAGTGGACTGTTACAGATTAAAGAGACTTGAGTGATACAACAAATTAATTTTAAATAGATATTTTTGAGACAAGTGGAGAAATTTGAATATGAATTGGGTATTATTAGATGGTATTATGGAATTATTGTTACCTTTGCGAGGTATATTATAGTCACATAACATTGTGATTAAGTTCATAATTTTTAAGAGATTCATCCTGAAGTATGAAGGACTGAAATACCAGATATCTAGGATTTACTTTAAAACAGTTCAGCATAAAATGAGAAGGGAGAAATAGTTAAGATGAAACAAGTGTGACAAAAACCTGATAACTTGAATCTGGGTAATGTGTACACACTGGACTGACTGCACTCTTCTCTATAAAACTGAAAATAAACAAATGCCAAAATTGATTTGAATTAGTTGGTGACATTTTAAAATCAGGAGCTTTCACATAAAAATCTGGATTTCTGACTTCATTTGAAAAATCAGATGTGGCAACAGGCCCTCATCAAGAGATGAGTACTGGCTACTTCAAACTGACAGTTTCCACTACTCCCAATTATCTCCCATTTAACATCACCACTGTTTTTCTTATAGCTGGCCCAATTCATTCATTTACATCACCTACTTGGCGTTTAGGTTAAGGACCCCAGGAGTAGTCCGATTAAGCTGGCTAGTGGCAAGAGAACAGAGCAGACATGGGGAGAGCAACTGTGTGATGGTAAAATGCTAGTGCGTAGATGCAGAGTCCTGCTGTCAAGGTCCCTTCAGCAGCCTTGGATACAGATGTAATTCCCATAAGACTATGCTACACTATATGCTTTCTGTATTCAGTGCTTACTAGAAGCAAGGCAGTATGCCTGACATTCTGAAAAATACAAACATGAAAATAATTCCTGCCCTCAGGATACTAACAGTCTAATGAGGAAGACAAGATATAAATATAAGTAATTACAATATAAGATGAAAATAAGTGAGTTTAGGGTACCGTTCAGGGAGGTTCATATGTAAAATGCAAAGTGAGGAGTGACAAAGCATACAAAGCTTCAGGAACAGGTCATGAAGAACGCTACAGAGTACGCTGGGAAATTTACATTTTACCAGATGAAGAATAGTCAGCCACGGGAGGGTTTTAAAACATAAGTACAAATCAGAGGGGGCAACACTAAAGATGAGAGTAAACTCTCATTGCTCAAATTCTCTGATTCTATGCACTACACATCCTTTGAAGAGCCAGAAGCACGACCCCCAAAATGTTGTATCTAAGCATATAAAATTATGCCATCATCTCTTTCTTGGCCAAAGGTGTTTGGTATCTGAAGAGAATAACAAAAGGCTGGCTCATGGTGCAACAGCACTGAAAATAGTTTATATCTCTCAAATAAAGTTTATATAA
Organism: Grampus griseus; assembly: GCF_964374135.1. NCBI lineage: Eukaryota > Metazoa > Chordata > Mammalia > Artiodactyla > Delphinidae > Grampus > Grampus griseus. The sequence continues at coordinate 27,470,357 of NC_139018.1, read as the reverse complement.
ACTGCATCTGTTACCACTACTGGGTTCCAATACCTTAAAAATAAACTATGGTCTTATTATACCTGAAGCTCTATTAAAATGTAAAAATGTTTCTTCCTGTTTAGTTCAAGACCCATTCTGTTAAAAACAAAAACCACGTGCTTATAGTGAATGAATAAAATTACCTAAAATACAATCGAATCTTGACACATATCAAATTATATTAACGTTTCAAAGATCAGGCCCGGTCATCCTAAATGTAATATGGGACCAAACGGCACTATAGTAGTAGTTGTCACCATCCAAGAATATCACTGAAATTTACTGAAAACTTGGCCAAGTCCAGACTCTGGGGTACCAAAAAGGAAAGGACTAGAGACTGAAACCGTTTTGTGACCAGTAATCGACTTTAATCAATCACAGGAATTACAAATAAAAAACAAAAAGAGAATAAGATTGCAGCACTTTTCTGTCACCTTACTTAACTCCCAAACTAAGAATCAATTCCAGCTCTGACACCAATATGTTCTATTACCTCTATGAGCCTCAGTCTCCTCGTGTGTAAAATGAGGCTAACAGTATCTACTTCGTAGGGTAGTGTATGAACTAAATGGTAATATGTGTACAGTAGCACAGGACCTGACGCACAGCTGATGCTCAAGAAATAACAGCTTTTTGTTATTCACAGTAAGCTTCAATGCTTCCGTCGTTTTCCTGCAGGCATCCATGTGTCTTAAGATGCCGGTCCCTACACATAATCAGCATCCAAAGACTTCTTTAGAGACCCTAGTTACAGTTCAAGGTACCTAAGACCAAAACAGGTATAGGACCGTGACAAGGACCCAAAGTCAAGGCCGTCGCCGCTCAGCTGTCACCACATCCGCCAAGGCCGGGCGGCCCTTCAATGGGCTCCCAGCTTTGGCGCCCAGCCCCGCCCCGCGACAGCCAACAAGCGGGGTGAGGGGGCGGTCTCGACAGCTCGCCCTTTAGCGCTCCGGGAGGCCAGACCGCGCTCCGGGAGGCCAGACCGCCCTCCAGGCCTCCGCCCGCCGGACTCTCGGGTCCTCAGCTACCTCGCCGACGCTTTCAGTCTTCTCTCCCCGCCCCACCCAGTACCTCACCTTAAGATGGGTGCGTAGGCCGCCGGCGCCCCCAGACTGGTCGGTGATCTCGTACGCGCCCGTCACCAGCAGGTCCTTGTGGATCTCTTCGCGGAGGCACTTGCGGGAGTTAACAGGCAGATGGAAGGAGATGGCGAGGACCGAGGTGGGGCCAAGCAGGAGGAAAAGCAGCAACGCTAACGGGCAAGGGCCTCGCTGGGCCTGTGGGCCAGAGAAACCAGACATCGTGCCGGAGACTGTTCACCACCCTGGGCCTCTATCGCGCCGGAACCGGGAGGGATCACGTAGCTCACCTCTGACCTTCTAATGCCGCCGGCGCCATTTTGGAGGCTGGCAAATAGATGAAAAATGTATAGTGAATCTTTTTAAAGGGAAGAAGGCGTATGATACCACGTAATGCCTTCAAATTAAAGTGGTTAAATGAGGTTTTCTAGAAGCTTCCGGAAAAAGTTTCATTTTTTTAAGCTCTGTGACCGCCCAGTCGACCATAGCAAGTACGGGCAGCCCAGGAAGCAATTCTCCTTGAACATCCGGAAGTAGCGCCCGCGAGTTTTAAGGTCGGTGATACCATAGCAACCAAGCCCCAATAGGAAACAGCCACAAAGCCCATCGCTGGGCCCGCCCACCAACCTCCCAAGCGCACCGGACGTGGGGCAGAGGGTGCGTTGTCCCAGCGGTTTGGTGACAACTGGGACATTGAGCACTTGAGAGGAAGACTTCGAGAGGCTGAGAAAAGATTCTAATTTGGCTATTAGGCGAGCGGGGGCCAGAACCTCGGAGAAGGGGTAGAGGTCACCTGGTGAATGTGAGCTGGAGGTGTCCAGTTCATGCTCCTGAGCCGGGTATTTGGGCTGGAATAACTGATTTCTTTTCTTTTTTTAAAAATAAATTTATTTATTTATTTTTGGCTGTGTTGGGTCGTCGTTTCTGTGCGAGGGCTTTCTCTAGTTGCGGCGAGCGGGGGCCACTCTTCATCGCGGTGCGCGGGCCTTTCACTGTCTCGGCCTCTCTTGTTGCGGAGCACAGGCTCCAGACGCGCAGGCTCAGTAGTTGTGGCTCACGGGCCCAGTTGCTCCGCGGCATGTGGGATCTTCCCAGACCAGGGCTCGAACCAGACCAGGGTTCCCTGCATTGGCAGGCAGGTTCTCAACCACTGCGCCACCAGGGAAGTCCCCCTGGAATAACTGATTTCTGAATGTGCATCTTAGTTAGCAAACATTGAGCACCTACTCTGCTAGGTACTATTCAAGCTAAATTTGGATTCCGTATTTAAATTGAATAAAACCTTGTTTTAGCCCACTGTGGGAGATGAACCTAATGCAGTTTACCAGATAAGCGTTATGCAGGGAAAGCAAGTATTGGTGTGTTTTAAATGTTTAAATTACTTTAGGGATCAAATTGACTAGTCTATAGTAAGAAAATTTATATGGTAATCATTCATGCTTTCATTTAACACATATTTACTGACTACCTACTGTGTGCCAGACACTATAGCATGCATGCATACCGACATGTTTATTGATTTAACAAACCATTATGGGGATGCTATCAAATATTCAGGGCTGAAGAAAATAGGAAGATAAAAAAGGAGTACTCCACAGCCTATGTTTAGAATTATCTACTTTGATTCATGTTTATTGAGCATCTACAGAAATACCCAGAAGATGGACTGTCTGTTCTTAGTAAATTAAGTAATTGTTCTGTATTTATAACTTCTTTCAGTCTTTTCCTGGAACTGAAGTCCCACAAACAAAACAGGAACAAACATAAAGGAGCTGTAAAGCATTTTAAAATTTGACAAATGTCATATAATAATTACCTTATGAGGTGTCTACTTACGAACATTTAGTTTGGTTATTTTATCCCTGATCTAAGATATGATTGTTCATCTACTCACTACATCCTGATAATCTGCACTGGCCTTTTCCCTGCCAGTGCAGGGAATCAGAACCAAGCCGTTATCTAATTCATTGTTTACTCTCAGTCCTGAGGCTCTGCTGACCATCAGCAAGAGATCTGCAACCCATAAAATACCTGTGTGTGTGTTTTCTTTAAATTTCTTACATTTAAATAATAGCTTATATGTTTTAAAATATTTTCACAAATATTAATGATCTCATTTGGCATTTTCAAAACCCATGGGACATAGGCTGGGGAAATCTGTTGATTTTACAGATGAGGAAACTGAGGTTCTGAGAGGCCAGAGAAATTTTGTACCCAAAGTCCCATAGTTTAAAAGTGACAGAGTCAGTCTGAGGGCCTGAACCATCTTCAGAAAGGTGCTATTACATATTATTTTACAGATGAAGAAACTGAGACTTAGGGAAATTGAGTTACTTTCCGCAGTCACAGCTCTTAAGTCCTTTCCTGTTCTATATTCTCGCTTATCCTGGCCCCCAGCTCTTTCCTGTCCCCCATTCCCTCCTTTATATTTTTCTCCTTCGTACTCATCACTATCTAGTTTCTGCATACATTTTACTTATTTATCACACTTATTGATCTGTCTCCCTAACTAGGATATCTGTTTTGTCAGGGGCAGGAATTTTTGTCTATTTTATTCATTGCTTTATTTCCTGAATCTAAAATAGTGCCTGGCACTTAGAAGGCACAATAAATAATGGTTCAATGAATGCAAGATTAATTCCTTAGCTCCTAGCAGAAGGTCTAACAGCAAATTTCTTCCATTATTCCTTAGCTGTTTTCAAACAACTTTATCTAATCCATAATGTATCCAAAATGTAGGTACTAATTCAGTTTCACCAACAATGAGCATTTTTTTTTAAATAAATTTTTTTATTTTCTTACTTTTGGCTGCGTAGAGTCTTCATTGCTGCGTGCGGGCTTTCTCGAGCTGCGGCGAGTGGAGGCTACTCTTCGTTGCCATGCACGGGCTTCTTGTTGCGGTGGCTTCTCTTTGTTATGGAGCAAGGGCTGTAGGCACACGCGCTTCAGTAGTTGCAGCATGTGGGCTCAGTAGTTGTGGCTTGTGGGCTCTAGAGTGCAGGCTCAGTAGTTGTGGCACACGGGCTTAGTTGTGGGATCTTCCCGGACTAGGGCTAGAACCCGTGTCCCCTGCATTGGCAGGCAGATTCTTAACCACTGCGCCACCAGGAAAGTCCTCATATCTTTTTTTTTTAATTGAAAAAATATGATCTTGTTTCCATATAAGGACAGAGGAAAAAAAAATCTACCCTCTGTGCTGTGTAACTAGAGGGCAGAGTAGATATTCCTAGGGAACTAGAATTTTTGAACTCTGCATCAGCATTAAACAAGGTACCATTTTACATCTGTTTGGGGAAAAGGCCTCATTCTGAATTGGAGAGCAAATGGAAAGTGTCCCTCAACTAGAGAAACTGTTTTTTCCGGCCTAACAGTCCTCTGCCATCTCATCATCCTGAAACTTCCCCAGCCAGTCTCACCTAAGATTCCTGAACCCCCACCCCCCCACCCCCCAGACTGTGGACGTGAAGAGATGTCACTAGGACACACCCTCCACCCAGTCTATCCTTAAGCCACAAGTTTCGCAAACTTTTGTTTGTATGAGAGGGAGTTTGTTTAAAACACACCTCACTCCAGACAGTGAATCAGAAGCTCTTATTAAAAATCTGCATTTGTAATAACCTTGCTGGGCAGTTCTGTGGTTGGAAGTCCCTGGAAGAGCTATGGCCCTTTGATGCCTCCTTTAACCAGCCTAATCCTCTGGTGTGGCTTGAGGATCCCCAGCTCCAACGCAAAAGCTGTCAAGGATTCCTAACTCCAGTGCCCCCGTCCATTCGTTGGTACAGTCCCACTCACAGGGTGTATTTAAATAGCTAAAACAAGATGCATTCTGTGAAGAGGCAAAAGACCCTTTTGGAAAACAATTTGTCATGTGTCATACTCTTTGACCCAGAGAGTGATTCCAAGCACCTTTTCTATGGGTCCTCTAAGTTCTAGAGTCCCCCAGGAGCTGGTTCTGGAACCTCTGCACTGCACTCTGTGTGATCTCATCCAGTCCATGACTTTAAATGCATCCATAGACCGATAACTCCCAAATGTGAATATCCAGCCCTGACCTCTCCCCTAAACTCCAGAGTCTATATCAGGCTCCCTACTTGACATCTCCACTTGAATGACTAATAGGCAACTCATACTTAACTCTTGATATCCCCTCTCCCCCTATTCCCAAATCTGCTGCTTCCCCATCTTAGTAAATGACACCACTTTCTACTTCTTCACTGAGGCCATCCTTGTTTCCTCTTTCTCTTAACCCTACCCCACACAGAGCAGTTCATCAGCAAGTCCTACCAGTTCTGTGTCCTAAATATATGCTGATCAGTTTCTACTTCTCTCTAAGCTAGGGGTCGGCATACTACTGCCCAGCTGGTCAGGCCTAATCCAGCAGGCAACCTCCTGTTTTTGTATCACCCAAGAGCCAAGAATGGTTTCTACATTTGCAGAGGGTTGTTAAAAAAGAAGGAGGAGGGGCTTCCCTGGTGGCGCAGTGGTTGAGGGTCCACCTGCTGATGCAGGGGACACAGGTTCGTGTCCCGGTCCGGGAAGATCCCGCATGCCGCGGAGCAGCTGGGCCCGTGAGTCATGGCCACTGAGCCTGCGCGTCTGGAGCTTGTGCTCCGCAACGGGAGAGACCACAACAGTGAGAGGCCCGCGTACCGCAAAAAAAAAAAAAAAAAGGAGGAGGATCAGGAGAGTGAGGAAGAGAAACAGAATGTGTGCAAGAGAGCTTAACATATGTACCATCTGACCCTTTACAGAAACGTTTCTTCTCTCACCTAGATAAGACAACAGCCTCCCTACTTACTGTTGTCTCTGTTTCCATTCTTGCACCACTATAATCATGTTCCTTAATACACCTCAAGTGATTTTCTTTAAAAAATATAAATCAGGCCAATCAGAATAAAGCTCAAATACCTTTCCACAGCCCCAAAGCCACTGCAGTCGGGCTCCTGCCTACCTCTCTAATCTCATCTTACCCAGTGATCACTTCTTCCTACCACCCACCCATTCACTCTCCTACAGTCACCTGGCCTTCCAAACAATGTAAGCTCCTACCTGCATCGGGCCTTTGCACTTAATGCCTACCTGGAACTCTCTTCTCCACATCTCGTCCCATGGATTCTGGGCTCTGCAAACTGCTTCTGCTGTTCAGGTCCCAATTCCAATGTCACCTCCCACCTTACATAAGTAACTCTGTCCCCAGGTTACTTTCTATCACATGATCTGGTGTTATTATCTATATAGCACTTGTGACTATTTGAGAGTATCTTGTCCTTCCTTTCTTTTTCTCTCTTTCTCTCTCTTTCTTTCTTTCTTTCTTTCTCTCTCTCTCTTTCTTTTCTTTCTTTCTTTCTTTCCTCCTTTCTTCCTTTCTTTCTTTCTTTCTTTTTCGTTTATTATCACCCAACCCGAATGGAACTTAAGCTCTAAGAGAGCAAGGTCTTTGCTTTGTTCCCTGAGGCCAGGCACAATGTCCTGTACACACTGGGTGGTCAACAAATATTTGCTGAATGAAATACTGCAACATAATATAAAGCACTTAGCACATTGACATAGAGCAGTTGCTCCATAAATGCTAGTTCCTCTATCTAGTACTTTAATTGTCATTTTTTCATCTGGAGAAGCTGAGGTCCAAAGCTGTTTAGTGACTTGCTTCAAGCCATATGATGAGTCAGTGTTAGAGCTGAGAATAGAAATGAGAGCTCCTAACTGCAGACCGGTTTTCAGACATAATTACATTTGATAAAACATGATCTTTGTTATTTAGTTCCCACTCTACTAAGAAGTTTTAGATTCTTCTGGGTTCTCTTTTTCTACCCTCACTTATATTCAAAATACAACTTTTGTGGGGTTTAAGTAAACTTAAGTCTTTCAGAAAATCCATAAAGATGTTAATAGTTAATGCAAAACTTGTAGCATCAATTAGCGTCTCCCCTCAATTCACTTTGCTTGAAAAAACAAGATTTATCTTCCTCTCCAGATTCCCATGATGCTGAATTTTTATCTTCCTAGTAGGAAGCATGACCTCCTCACCAACCCTCCATCACAATTAATGCCCTTCATCAGTGTTGTCTCTAGAACATTGTCGAGTTAAACTATCAGGACCCAGCCTTTAAGTTACAGCCTGTAAATCCTTATTGCCAGGATCAAAGTTCTTCTAGTGATATATATGAGCTGAGAACATTAAGTCTGGATTTAATAAAAAATTACGAGGAAGAATTTTAGAAATGATGTAAGCAAAAGATAAAAAATATGTCCCCAAAGAAGAAGTTCCAGAAAACATAAGAACCATGACATGAACTGTCACCACTACCCACATGTCTTGAGAGCAAACCAAAGCTGAAAAGAACAGGAATAGAAGGTAGGTGTCACCTCTGCGCCATCAGCACTGTTTGCTTATGGAGAACACCAGCCCCAGAGCCCAGGGCAGAGAGATGAAGTCCTGGAGGCCAGGAAGGCAGAATCCCAAGACAGGAATGAGATGAAAAGAAATCTACTGGACCAGTTGGAGTGGAAGAACCTAGGCACAAAAAAAGAAGAGCTGTGAAGATGAGACTCTAGTGGGGGAAGGAGGTAGGTTCAGGGAGGTAAGATGGGAACTGCAGGGACCCCATGTTTACCTTATGTCTGTAGCCACTTATGCTTCTGAGAAGAAATAAAAGTATTGAGAAGGAAAGAAAGAAATGGGGAAATTGCTCAGTGCTTTGTGGAAGTAGCCTCAGAGTTGAGGCTCTCCAAAGGAGGATTAATAGAGAGCCAAATGGCATCTACCCCCAAACCCCTGGAAACAGCCATGCCTGAAGCCTGTACACATGCAGATCCTAAGAGCACTTGGGATTACTTCAAAACTGTTTTGAGACCTTAAAGCCTGGTAACCTAGAGCAGAGGATTACACCATTTTTGGCCTTCACTCCTGGTTCTAAGGAAATTTTGTTTTCTCTCCAGTGCATTTTCCTTGATAGGCTACTAAGTGGTCAGCATCTGGTGTCTACCATCACCAGCTGTCTCTGAAATCCACCAAAACTCTTTCTCCCTCCGCAAAATCTCCATCTTGTGAGCGATTACAGACCATATAGATGGGGAAAGACCACCAGCTGTGGGCATCTTGATAATGCCCACATGCCTTTCCCTTTATTATTTACTTGAATCACCTTTGCACACTGAAATCACCTGGCAGCTTTTTAAAGACTGCCAGTGCCTAGGACCCACCTAGGACCCAATGCAGACCACTGAAAACAGAATATCTGGGTCTTGTCCAGGGCAATAGCGTATTTCAGTGGTTCCCTAACTTTGCTGCACACTGGAACCATCTAGGGATCTTTAATAAACACTGATGTCTGGCTACTTCCACTACACCCTCCCAGACATTCTGATGTAAATGGTATGGGTGCAACCTGGGCATTTGGATTTTTTAAAACTTCTCTGTGATCCAACCTGCATCCGGAGTTGAAAACTGATGCTCCACCTAACCCGTGGCCATTCCTATTTCAATACCTAACCTTTCCACGCCTTCCAAGCAGCGTGCGCTCAATAAATGTTTCTCAGTCTGACTTACATCCCTGTTTCTCCTGCTCAAGCACTGCTGCCCTTTCTCCTGGAACATGACACGAAATTAGACCTCTGGTAAGGAGAGTATCTGGAACACCAGCTTGGGGACAAGGTTCATTCCTGGGCCAGCCACGTTCTGCCAGCTCAAGTGTTAGCAAAGAGGGAGGAATGGGAAGCCAGGGCTTCAGATGAGGAGGAAGCTCTCTCCGCAGGCACATGAGGGAGGCTCTTATTTTTTCTTTCTTGCACAAAATCATTGTGGCACGTGGGCAAAGGAAGTATTAATAACCTTTCTAAAGAGGTACTTCTCCAAGATTTGGTGTTTCACAGACCACAGCCAGTGCTGTCAGTTCTACAGATGGCCAACTTCTGCAATTTCAGATAGCAGCTTCTGAAGATAGCTCAACTTGCATCCCTAAAGCAGAAGACCCAGCAGTGTGGAAGGGAACCATCAGAGTCTCTAAGCCAGAGGTCAAAAGCCACTACCTACATGTTGGTCAGGGGCAAAGAGACTGACCACCAAGCAAAATCATTAGAGAGAATCGACTCTTTTGGAGTGAAATTAAACTAACAACATTCCAGCATTACAATAACCAGGGCTTCCTGGCAAGCCCACACTGAGAGCCATGAACTGGGCTTCCCACGAGAGGTGTGTGCTCTAGATAGGGGTCCTGGCTCTGCCCTGCCACCCACTCACTGGGCGACCTGGGGCTAGAAATTACACCATCTAGGTGTTGACTTCATCCTTTGTAAAATGTGAAGCCAGAGACTGAGAACAGAGCCTTTCTTTGACTTCTTATAAGCATGCGTCCAAAACGTAGTGGAGAACTCGCAGGCTTGCAAAGGTGAAGCCACCACGTCACTCGCTGCACTGTCTATGCGCTCCCCTCCCGCCTCTAGACCACCTGCATCAGAATCACCTACGGAGTCTCCCTTGCCCCAGCCCTACCACTCTCACTGCTGCCAGAGTCAGGTTTTCTGGGCATGGCGCCCCGGTGTGCACAATTTAGATCACCTCCCTGGGAGATTTTGGCACAGCAGAGGTTTGAGAAGCCCCATGCCTTGCTGTGTATTCCATGACCAGTTGTCTGCTGTATCTCTAGATGTCTTACATTTATTTAAGCAGATGAGAGGCAGGATGTAAGTGTGTGGTCCTGGAATCAGAATTCCCGAGTTCTGTTACCCATTAACTGTGTGACTTCAGTCTAATTACCCAAACTCTCTGTGCTTCTGCTTCCTCATGTAAATGAGGAAAAGTATAGTGTCTATCTCCTAAGCCTGTGATGAGGATGAAATGAAATAAAATATTTACAGCATGGAGAATAGTTTCTGGCACATAGTACGCACTCAGTAAATTTAAGTTGTCATGAAACAGAATAGGCTGGCAGTGGCTTACTTTTTCACTGTATTCCTAGCTTCCTCCCTCCCGGGAACATACCTCACCATCACCGACTACTGCTAACATTTATTGAATCTTTTTCTTTTCTGGGCACAGTGCTAAACTCAGTACATATCTCATTTTACCCCCTCAACAATGGTATAAGGCAGATGGTACTATTATCTCCCGTTTTATGGATAAGGAAACTGAGGGTCAGGCGGGTTATGTAACTTGCCCAAAGTCCCACAGTCAGTGAACGGTGAGGCCAGGATGTGCAGCATCCGCTCGGGTCCCCACTCCCTCTGCTCCCCTGCACCTCTACATTTGTGGTCCCCCCGAAGGCACACCCTGTGCCCTCATCAGGCCCAGCTATCTCTCGGAACCAGCTCCCCATATCAAGCTCCACCTTTTCTGATCCCTCCAAACCATGGTTTTCCATGCTTTGCCTCCTTGGTCTGGGGTCCTCCAAGAAAATATCTTCTCCTCAGAGGTGTTGGATCAAACCATATTTCTCCTGCATCTTCCTGGGGAGTACCTTCAAAGCATTATATCTGCCCCCAGCAGCTCCCAAACCCAAATCCCTTGCCTCACACACAGCCACTCCCTCAACCCCCAGGTGGCCCTGGTGTCCACTGAGAGCATGCCTCCCTCTTCCCTCCCTGTCTCTGTAGCCCCTTTAGGTGGTGGAAACCTGTAGACCTGGATGCCAGGGAAGCAAAGCCAGTCAACCTTTGGGATGCTGCTCCTGTCCTCCACTAAATCCTAGGTCTCTGGCCTCCCCCCCAGTACTCCCTTCAGCCGCTGTCAGGGAGGCGCCTCTCGCCAGGCTCCACTCTGCTGCCCACCCGCCCACTTCTTGTCCCTGGCCCAGGGCCTGGGGCTACCATCAGGCACACAGGCCTTATCACTACGCAAACACTTCCTCTTTCCCCCAATGCTGTTTCTCACACAATAGGTAATCAGGGTAAACTTCCTCTGACAATTTACTGAGCAAACACTCACTACGCCCCTGCTCTATGCTAAGGCTTGTGGGGAACCCCAACCTGGTCTCCACCTTGAAGAGCTGTGAATCTGGTCAAGATGAAGCACACACAGGAGCATCAGGTGCCCTGATGCTTTGTGGGCCGGCACACCTGGATTCTGATCCCTTTTCTGCTCTTTACTAGCTGTCCTTACGTACCTTGGAGTGAGCTACTTACCCTTTGTGATCCTGAGTTTTCTTAGCTGTGAAATGGGAATAATGCTGCCTAGGCTGGCTGTGGGAATTAACTAAGATAAAAAGGCCTGGCAGAGCCCCTGAGATAATGACGTTAGCTCCTGAGATCTTGCGGGAGGTGAAAAGGCTCTGCCAGGAGCTGGAGGAGGCTTCCTTCAGGTGGGAGAGGATCGTGGTTATAGGAATGGCTTCCTCCAGGGACTGAGTTCTGCGGTGAAAGCAAAACAGCATAAAGAATGGCTTCTTTCTCTAGTCCCTGCTCTTTTGAGGTCTAGGAATAGGTGTGGTGCTACCTTTCAGGTTTCATTTGAGTGGTCCTGGTATACAGATCAGCCAATCAGTTAGTCAACAAGAACTCAATAGTAACTCAGATGTTGGGGAACACAGATGGAGTATAGAACATCCTCCCTCAGTTTAACATGAGTTGGTGGCAGTGGTTGGTCATAACATGTCCATATGCAACGACAAGAGAACATTACAGGGGCTTCCCTGGTGGCGCAGTGGTTAAAAATCCGCCTGCCAATGCAGGGAGCACGGGTTCGAGCCCTTGTCCTGGAAGATCCCACAGGCTGTGGAGCAACTAAGCCTGTGTGCCGCAACTACTGAGCCTGCGCTATAGAGCCTGCAAGCCACAACTACTGAGCCTGTGCTCTAGAGCCCGAGAGCCACAACTACTGAGACCGCATGCCACACCTACTGAGGCCCACGCGCCTAGAGCCCGTGCTCCACAACAAGAGAAGCCACCGTAATGAGAAGACCACGCGCCACAACAAAGAGTAGCCTCTGCTCGCCGCAACTAGAGAAAGCCAGCGCGCAGCAACGAAGACCCAACGCAGCCAAAAATAAATAAATTCAATAAATAAATTAGAAAAAAAAGGAAAGAGAACATTACAGGATAAGCTGATTTCCTAGGTAAGTGCTAATACTGTGGGCAGAGCCTTTAAAGGAGAGATCATTGGAGGCCTGGAGCAGCTGGGAAATTTCCCACGGCTGAGGAGTCAGCATGCAAAATCATAGCAATGCTGGTAAAGCGATGGGCTACATGTCAAAACAGGAGTGAAAGCAGTTCCCTCCCTAAGCCCTTGCATCAAAACATGCAAGCAAAATGGACAAATTTTCAACCTCCATGTTTGGGTTTTTTCTGAATACTTTAGGGCTTCTTCGTGCTCTGGAAATATGGTCGAGGAAGAGGAAAGAGGGGCCAGAAGAGGCTGGGCACTGGTAGAGGGCACCCAGGGGGCAGAGGCCACAGTGATGGGCAATAGGTAGCAGGAATTGGAGAGCTGGCTCCTGGCCTCAAATGGGGTGACTTGGGGAAAAGGTGATGCTGATTATCCGTCTACCGAAGGAAGATTCTAGAGAAGGACACCAAGAGGGAGCATGGTACAGTGGTAGATGAAGGCTGAGCCCTGGGCACTGATCTGCCGTGTGACCTTGGCCAAGTTATTTACCTCTTTGAACCTCAGTTGCCTAATTTCTCAATGAGAAGAACAGCATCTGTTCCATGGAGCTTTTGTGAGGACTGTAAATTATGGAACACAAAGCCGGCCAGAATGCAGTTGATCAAGTTCCCTTCCCCCTTCTCAAGCTTCTAGGAATGCCCCAGAAATACAAAACTAACTATATTTAGTGTCTGCTCCCTCCCCCACCCACCGGTAGTTAAGTTAGAATTAAGCTACTTATGCTAAAGCCCCTTCCAGTTCTCAAATTCTCTGGTAGCACGTGTGGACTGGGTGGGAGAGGACAGTCATCAGTTCACCTCCCGGTCACGTGTTCGCCACTGCTGCCACAAAGCTGGGCTCTGAGCAGCCTACACAGTATCCCTGGGTGCAAGAGCCTGTTAGATGGGGCCCCTGCAGGGGTGGGAAGGGAGGGTGCCCAGAAGCCTGACAACTCCTTCTTTCCTATCCAAGGTTTCTGTACTTCCTTCACTCCCCTATGCCAAAATTTGCCTTGGGTGATGGTGGGTGTGGCGTGCAACAATGGGGGTGAAGGTGGGGGTTGGGTAGAAGAAAGAGAGTTGCTGACTGGCCCCCCAAGAGTGGGTGTACAGGGAAGCTACCCAGGGGCTGATTTTTAGCCCGCTCTGAAAAAGAACATCATAATAATGGGATGTCCAACACTGGAAAGGTGTCTCAGGGAGCGGAGAGAGCTTGGGCCCTGGAGAGTTCACCCAGCCACAATGATTCTCAACTCTGAATATATCCCGGGGAGTTTTGTTAAAAAAAATATATATATATATTCCATTAACCTGGCCCCATCTTTGAGATTCTGATTCTCTTGGCCTGTAGTGGTGGCTGTGGATCCTTGAAATTTTGTTAGTAATGCCCCCAGCTGATTGTGCAGGTGGGGATGAGGACCTGTGTTCCCCAGGCTGGTGAGCCCCCCAGTCATTCCTGCGTATGCATCTCTGGGCCAGAGCTCCTCTGCCCTCCTTTCTAACTCTGGGAGTCCACGTGTCCGGGGTGATGTGCTGTAGTCACGTGGACTTGCTTCCATCCTGGCCTCTTGTAATCCACTGAGACACAGCAGCCAGAGTGATATTTTTTAAACATAAAATCGGATCCTATTCCTTTCCCACTTCAACATCTCTGCCCTCTGCCTGGGGTGCTCTTCCCTGGTCTGGTTGCAGGTTGGCTCCTCCTTGCCCTCTGGATCTCACAGGCCCCCTCTTCAGAGAAGTCTTCCCTCACCTGCCCAGTCCACGTGGCACTCCTCCACCACACCTACGCCTCCCTGTCACATCACTCCCCTCCTAGAAAGTAGGACCCATGAGAAAAGGGAACTTGTCTAACTGGTTTAATCACAGTGCCTGGCGCAAATGGATTCTCAATAACTATTTGTTGAACAAATGAATGAATATGTAGATAGAATATGTTTATATATTAAAATCACTTGTTTTTATGTACATATACCAGTATATAATGTGATTAGAGGTCCAGAGTGGAAATTAACAGATGTTACTAGGGAAGAGGGCGTTGGAGGAGAAGGGAAAGGAACACTTATGGAACACAGACTCAGAACCAGGCACTAGGCTTGGCTTTTCATACGTTTGATCCTCATAGCAAAATTCCAATAATCCACAGGCACCACGGACCAAAGGAATCAGAATCTTGGAGATGGGGGACAGTGTTATTGTCCCCATTCCACAGATAAAGAAACTGAGACTTAGGGAGGGAAAATAACTTGGTTGAAGTTAAACTACTAACAAGTGCCAGAGTAGGATATAAACCCCAGTTTACTGGACTCCAAGGTTGTCTTGTTCATTGCATCATTCTTGAAGGAGAAATTACCTTAATCATTACCTCTCTCCACTATCAGGGAATATAAAATCTCTGGTGAATGTGGCCCCAGATAGCAATGGCTAGTTGGTGACTGGAGCTAATAATGTTAGCAGAGGGACCAGGACAGGTAAGGAAGGGAAAGAGAATTTGCTGACAGTCTTGCCACCAGTTAAGTTATTTTTTGTTAAGATCAGTTAAGAATTTTTTGTTTAAAAAAAAATTATAGACATCTTGATTTAAGTTCCCAGAACTGAGCACTTATGAGTAAGATTTCGTGGGTCATCAGGATGTCTTGATGGTACAAATAACCTTTCTGAATACCCAAAGGCATAACTCAGAGGATTATAATATATAAATCCAGGAGCATTTGGCCTCAATGAGCATCAGTTGGGCCCTCTATCTTAAACTTCCAAAGCTAATTCCTAACCAAAGGAATAGGATATGTCCTTTAGTATATACTTTTAAAAATATCCCCAGAACTTGGTTGATACCCAGATTCTCTGTAATCTTAGTGTCTGGGAAGTATTTCTGCTCTGAGCCACAGGATGCCTTTTCTTACTTTTAAATGTCAGAGCTAGTTCTCAATTAAATCTGATCGAAATACGTCAAGCCATCTGGCATAGGACACAAATGAGTTAGACCTCGTTCTTGCCCATAAAATGCCAACAGTCACATAGCTAGCTCCCAGGGGATTGTTACACAGGGGCTTAAGCTTAGTTAGGGAAGGGCCATTATGTGAGATATAAACACAATGTAGAGAATCTGTAACACAGGATGAGAAGTTAACCTGCTTCATTCTGTAGATGATGGGGAGCTGTATCATTTAGGGCTCTTTAGCTTCAGAAGACTCTGTGTTAGCTGAAATGAAAAAGAGGACAATCTGTTGGAAGGACATGGGTGAGTTTACAGAATTGAAGGAAGAGCTGACCAAGCGAGAGGGGATCTCCAGAGGATGAATCTATGACTCAACTTCAAACCTCTCATCCCTGAATCCCCACTCAAAGTTTAAATTCCCAGGACAGAGTCTGATTGGCTTAGCTTGGGTCATGTGCTCACCGCAGAGGCTTTGGGACTGACTGTCCTACAGAATCCTGCAGAACAGGGAAAGGGAGAGATGGAAGAGATGCCAAAGGAAGAGATGCCAACTTGACAGACCAGACAAGACATGTAGGCTCCAGTAGCCATTGAGTGCTTCAGAGCACAGAAATAATGTGATTAGCTTAGATTGCATGTCACTAGGTGTTTGAATCAATAGTTTTGTTTGATCCTTATAACAAACCAGTAATGTGGGCACATTTATTAACCACTGTTTTTAAAGATGAGGAAAAGTGCAGTCTTGAGAGGTTACATGATGACTTTTCCCAAGAAGGAAAGCTCTTTTTGGACACTAAATCCTATTTCTCTTTACTGTATGATTTTCCTGTCCTTTGGAGTCATTGGTTTGGCTCTAAAGTGTTTTAAGATAAGAGAGGGGCAGGGAATGTGTTAGCGAGCTTTCAGTGTCAACCAACATGGAAGAAATGAACCAGGCTGGGCCCATGGGGAATGGAAGGAAGCAACGAGACACGAGTCACAAGGTCTCAAAAAGTAGTTTGAAAAGTTGACTGAACATCAGAACTGTCAGGGCAGCTTGTTAAAAACACCAATCCCGAGAGTCCATCTCTGACCTGAACCAGAATGCACTCTGGGTGGTGACTGGGAATCTACAATCTTAAAGCACCCCCCATCCTATGGTGGTTATCATTTTGCCATATATAAGTATATAAATGAACATGTTGCACACCTTCAACGTACACAATGTTATATGTCAATTATATCTCAATAAAGCTGGAAAAAATATTTGAAACACTCATCCATCCCCCATTTAGGTGATCATTCTGTAGCCAGCTGCACACTGGTCTATAGACCAGCATTTAGAAATCACTGACCTATTAGACCCTTTTTTCTAAATGTCCTCTAATCCACTTTCTTGTCTTATCTCTCTGCTGGTGCAGTTAAGCTTTATCAAGGTATAGCTTTTGAGTAGTTGCAATTTGTACTCATTACATTTAGCGTCATACATATCTGCAGTATCTGAGGTTTGAGGGATGAAAACAAGGACAGAGAAGTAGGGTGGCTCCTGGATGTCCCCTTATTTTGTTAGTGTGTCTGGGGTTTGTGGCTTTTGACAGGGGCTCTCGGGAGATGACTTTGCCAGCTTTCCCTTTGAGAATAATCCTGGGTTCTTACCCTCTCTCTCACTGTAGTAAGTCTCCATAACAAACACACCCAAGTCTGGTATTTCTGAACTTATGGCTCTGTGCTGAATACACGCTGTTCCTGGAGCCAGGCTCATTCTGCAATCTCTCCTCCCCACCCCACCCTTTGGTTCCACTGATGGGCTGATCCAGCCTTGACGTGTGATAACCCTAAGGTTCTGGGTGTTCTCTCTGTGACGTTCCAGAGGAATATAGACTTTCCATCATATCTGGAGTGAAAGAGAATGGTGATCTTTGGGATGGGGCCTGGTATAGGTTGGAGCACAGGATTTATGGTCTCAAGTTACTTACCCTCATTCATACGGTGAGGGGACTCAAGAATGAGCTACTAGGAAAGGGTTTTCCAAACCTCAGTCGCTTGAATACCGTCTCCGTGGTTTTTGCCAAATCTGTGTGCCATCTATCTATTTTTCCTTCCTGTTTTTCATTAAATTAATTAATATATTTTGCTGGAGTGCTCACAATCCACTCTCACCTTCCGATAAGCAAGATATTCATGAAGTCAGTGATTCATGAAATCAGATTTGATATGCTACCTGTCCATTTTCTTCTAGAACATTTAAAAATAAATATGCATCCATTAAAACTGTGTAAAGTTCACTCATGTACTATCTAAAATCCTCCCATAGAGGGAGGTCTACGTATCATTAGAGGTATATGCATCACACCTTGGGAACGTTATCCTAGAAAAGCCCATATGCTAAGAGACATGTCGTTCCAGACCCCTCAATTCAACACAGTTTGGACGTCAACCCTAAGAATATTTTTTGAGTCTATTTAGTGAAAAACTATGCTTTTATATCCTCTTGCTGCAGAAGTTAAGGTTCAGAGCAAGAAACAGAAGCCACTCAAGGAATTTTAAACCAGAAGAAAATTAATAATTTTATAATTTTCTGAAGGGTTGGAGGACTGAGCTCCCTCTTGGAATGAAAACCAGAGCACTGCAGAACTGACCTGCTGGGGGAACCATGACTCCTCCGTAACCAGAAGGCTACTAATGAGACTGCTCGATTTAAGATACCATCATGGCTGTAATCCAGGGATCAGGTACCATCTCTGCCACCTCTGCCCCAAGTTCCACTTGACACTCATGGATCTGGAAATTGAACACTGGACTGATGCTGCTGTAGATGTCTACATGGCTTTGACATTGCTCTTCAGCAGACATAGCCAAAGCATCAGAAAGGTGCCCCCTTCCTCTCTTCTGCCATTTACATCTCTCATGAGTGCATCTAATGGATGGAGCCTAATGTGCATCAACCAGAACCCTAGCCACGAGGGATTCGGAGAAACGAAGTTTATAGCTCTCTCACTTTTAAGAAGACTTAGTAAAAAGTGAAACTGGATGCTGAAAGCCAATTAGTCTCACCTAATACATTACCTGTCAGTGGCAGCTCTGCTGCTGATTCCCAGTGAACTAAGGAATCACTAAGCCCAAGGAAAAAAACCAAGATCAATGCAGGTTGTTAACAAACAGTTGCTCTTTTGTGAATTGGAGGGGTGTGTGTGTGTGTGTGTGTGTGTGTGTGTGTGTGTGTGTGTAAAGGCGGGGTTTGTGTAATCTGAAAGTATACATTTGCAAACGTACTGGCTAAGTCAATAAAAAGTGACCTTGGTAGCACAAACTGACATGCCATGCCAAAAACCTCAATGGCTACTCACCGCCTGTGGAAGGGAAGTCCCGTAATTGCCTCCTGTTCTATGCCTTTTATCAGTTGGCCTTGACACCCAGCATGTTCTGTGACAGGACACTACTCTAGTCGAAAAGGTCTGGTAATTGACAACAAGCCCCAAACCGTCCTCCTCCCTGCCTTTCCTGTCAATAGGGCTCTGCTTGGAAAGCAGTTTCTTCTCCTTCTCTACTTACCTGAATCTTAATCTTCCTTCAAGGTCCAGTTCTGTGCTTCCTCGCTTTCTAAAACAGGCTTTGCTCTCTCACTCTCTGCTCCTTCTTTAGTAAAAACGATTCCCCTCAGTTGGGACCTGATTTCCACCCTCCTAGGCTCCCTTTCCAGTCTTCCGCTCCCTGTAACCCACTAGGGGAAGTGCTGCAACCCTGTGCTCTCCCTATACTTGGCAAATCCACCCACAGCATGTGAAATCACCTCCCCCTTCACTGCCCTGGAAAGAGAAAGACTTGGGAGGAGGGTGGTCTTGACTTAAGGACTGAATCTGGTAGATCCTTACAAGTGGTGACACCAAAGCTTTAGCCAAATCATCAGCTGTGCAAAAGAAAACCTGGAGCTGTTGAAAATGGAATTGCTCTGCATATGATAAAGGGAGACATGGGGTTGGCTTCTGAGAGGCAGGAAGAGGTAAAGTAGTGCAGGATGGGAAGCTGGAGAGAGGAGAGAGAGCCAGTCATCATGAAGGGCCTCTAAGGAAAGAAATGCTTAGTGCTCTTGGGGAGATGATAGGGTGCATGTCTCAAACCTTGGTAAGGTCTGCTGCTCCCACCAAGGCCACAGTGAGTGTCTTTTTGGGCCAAGACTGAAGTGGGACTGAGCTCCAGATCTGGGCTGTCATGGAACAGAACAGAGACCCTTCACAGGAATGGCAAGAAGATTCACAGACTGACTTAGTTCAGGGGAAGGGGGAGCTTGGCCCCAGAAGTAACCATGACAACCAGAATCCTTCAAGAGATCAGATAAACCATGGGGTTTATGTGTGTGCAACCGCTGACTGTGTGCAATCAGAATGGTGCAAGGGCACACCTCCCGGGAGCTCATCAGAAGGCAGACTCCACTTCCACCCTCACCATAGGCCTCATGTGGAACCTAGACCTGCCAGTTAGGATTCCAAAACTCCATCTGATTCCTAGCTCCTAACTGGATGCATTCCATCTGATTCCTAGCTCCTGCAGTAGTCAGAATTTCTAAAATGGCCCCTGACCCCACCTCCACCCCGCACAGACAGCCTAATCTCTGCCTATGATGAGACATGACTCCTGTGATTATGGCATGTTATATGGCACAGTTGACCTTAAGACAGGGAGATTCTCCAGGTGGGCCTGATCTAATCACATGGTCTCTTAGGAGCAGAGAGTTTTCTTGGCTGGCAGCAGAAGAGGATGTTGGAAATTCAGGGCATGAGGGAGATTTGATACACTGTTGATGGCGTTGAAGATATAAGAGGCCACTTGGGTGGTGTCTAGGAGCAGAGAGTGGTCGACCCTGGCTGGCAGCCAGCAGGGAAACTGGAACCTCAGTTCCACAGCCACAAGGAACTGGATTTTGCCAATACCTGGATGAATTTGGAAGTGGGTTCCTCCCCAGGGCCTCCAGATAAGAGCCCAGCTTGGTTGATACCTTAACCTCAGCCTTGCGAGGACCTAAGCAGAGAGCCTAACCAAGCCTGCTGGGCTTCTGACCTACAGAACTGTCAGCTAATACACGGGTTTCATTTGGAGCCACTAAGTTTGTGGTGATTTGTTATGCAGCGGTAAAAAATGAACACACTTCCTGTCCCTTGCCTAATGTTGACCTCGGCATCACCTTCTGGCCCTATGGGACTCAGGCATCCTTTTATTACAGGATGATTTAGTTGGGACCCCTTTTCTTACCCACTCCATATTTGTCACACTCTACTGACCCTATGTGAACGCAGGTCTAGCCTCCCTTGGACTGTTCCATCTGGGGGATCCTTGAGCTGTACCTGCAAGGCCTCTGGTGTACTGTGCACCTTTTCCCTCCAGTTGTTTAGGTAATTGCAACATTTAACTGACTTGGACTAGAGTCCCATATCTAATGAGACCATGATATTTATTACCTATATGCCCAACACCTAGCACAGTGCCTAGCACATAGTTGGTGCTCAATAATATTGTTGATGATGCTGGTGAATACAGAGAGAAGGAAATCTCTGGATCTTCCCCATCATACATTCCCAGTGTTGGCATTTGGTGCTCCAGCCATGTTGCGCTATGTGCAGTTCCCAGGAAACACCATGGTCTCCCTTGCCCCTGAGTTCCTCCACCCCTAACCTGATTTTCCTCTGCCCTAACCCCCTGTACCTTCCTCCCTCTTTCAACTGGCTAAATCTTCTTATTTTTCAGCTCTCAGCTTAAATATGACATTGTAATTGTCATTTGGCTTGTCTTAAATCCCTGCTAGGTGGTTGTATGTTCTATGACGGTGAGATATGCTTCCCTTTTTCTTTTGTGACTCCAGCACATTTATAGGATAGGTTCTCAATAAACATTTGCAGAATAGCCATGCTTCTTCATCACCTGGGAATCCTGTTACAGTGCAGATTCTGATTCTTATATCTGGGTGGGGCCTGAGATGCTGTATTTCTAACAAACTCCAAGTGACGCTGATGCTGCTGGTCCGTGAACCACACTTTGAGTAGCAAGGTAATAGATAGGGTAGAGACTCCCACCATTACCCCATTGCGGCAAAAAGTTTGCATTTGAGAGAAGCTGAACAAGATTTAGGGTGCAAATAATGGCCACAGGACAAAATTTTCCCTGTCACTGCTAAGCCGGCTGACTCATTGACAGAGATGGAGCCAATAACCTTGGCCTTATTAACAACTGAGCTAACTGTCACAGACCAATAAATAACAACATTTGGCTGATTTGCATTTCAAAATTGTTTCCTTCCCTTATTCACACTCTGCAGCAGGTGCTAATGAACCATGAAATGTCTGAAGCATTGGCAGCAAGGAAGAAAAGAGGAAGAGTTGACCCATGCCTAACAAATAATGATCCTTAAAAAACAAGAGCTACAAAATGCAATGTGGTATTCTGGATTGGATCCTGGAACAGAAGCGAGATATTAGCAGAAAAACTGGTGAAATCAGAATAAAGTAGGGAGTTTAGTTAATAGTAATGTACCAATGTTAGTTTCTTAGTTCTGACAAATGTACTGTTAGGAGAAACTGGGCAAGGGATATATAGAAACTCTCTGTATTATCTATGCAACTTTCCTGTAAATCAAAAATTAGTCAAAAATAACGTCTCGCGCGGGGCAGGTGTTGACAGACGGTCTCTGGCTGGATTTTGGCGGCCGGGACTGCGGAAGAGGCTCCTGAGGGCGGCCGTGATGCCCAGCCCACAGTGGATGCCTTTGGTGCTTCATGAAGAATGTTTCTAGATATATCACAGACATTAAGCCTTTGCCACCCAACATAAAAGATAGACTGTTCAAAATAATGAGCGTGCAGGGGCAGATGACAGATTCAAATATCAGTGAGATTTTACATCCTGAGTCCAAACTCTAGATCTACAAAGCTGTGATATTTCAGATACTGCTCTCCTGCACCTATGTAACTGCAGAAAACTGAAGAAATTAAATTTAAATTCCTCAAAAGAAAACAGAATTTCCATAACTTCAAAAGGAATAAAAGCTGTGGCTTCACCTTGTTCTTACCTGCACGAAGCTTCTTTGAAAAGATGCTTCAATCTCACTGATGAAGGAGTCCTTGCTCTTGCACTCAATTGCCGGCTGCTAAAGTTAGGGACTTCCCCTCGTGGCGCAGCGGTTAAGAATCTGCCTGCCAATACAGGGGACACGGGTTCGAGCCCTGGTCCGGGGAGATCCCACATGGTGCAGAGCAACCAAGCCCGTGCGCAGCAACTACTGAGCCCGCGTGCTGCAACTACTGAAGCCTGCATGTCTGAACCCATGCTCCGCAACAAGAGACGCCACTGCAATGAGAAGCCCGCGCACCGCAATGAAGAGTAGCCCCCGCTCTCAGCAACTAGAGAAAGCCTGCACAGAGCAACGAAGACCCAACGCAGCCAAAAATAAGTAAACGAAATTAAAAAAAAAAAAAGATCATTGACTTAGGTGGCTGCTTAGATATTACTGATGTGTACTTGCGGACATTAGGAGAAAGCTGCCCATTTTTGCAGAGTTGATTTTTCAGCTCCTCAGGTATCTCACAGTGGTGTGGTTGTGCTTGTTAGTGGACCTTGTGCCAAGAAACTAGAGGAAACTCATATGGGGTATTGTGTGAATGTGACTGATAAGGCTGTAGAAGCTGTCCTTACTTGCTGTCCTCAGATATGTATATTACTCTTCCATGGATGCCCCCTGATAACAGACCATTCAGGAGAAGTCTTGGAGCAATTAGTAGGTCCAAACAAACTAAAGCAAGTGATGTGGACTGTATATTGATGCTTATTGAAGCTTATCAAAGCTATGATCTTCATACTACTTTCCCAGGAAACAATGATGTAGAGATTGGCTTTCCAATAATATGATTTATGCTTTGAAGTTAACCAGACTCTTAAACATTTTCATAGTGCTATTATTTCTAAGTCTGTTTGAGGAGTGGTTGTTCTTGAAATGGCAATCCTAGCATGCCCTCTGATGTATCTGGGGAAGATAATGTGTTTGTTTCTTAAATAACAAAGTTTTAAATTCCCTGTTTTCCCTGGAAATGTCCTTCTCCTACCTAGATATTTGAACTGCTGTAAGAGAAATTTACCAATATGGATAAACATTAGGAGAATTCTAAGTAAATGTATTTCTAAAAGAAAAAAAATTAGTCAAAAATAAAAAGTTTATTAAAAGAATCAAGAGCTAGACTGTATTGGTTTTCTTTACTTTGCATAATGGTATTATAAGTTTCTGAAAATGTAAAACAATTGTCATTGACTTAACAATAAAAAATTGGAAATGTGTGTTCATGGGAAAAAATCTCCAACTAAAACTCAGTGGCAATCCAAGAAAGAATTAGAGGATGGCTGGTCCCAATGGCACACCTGCAAGGTAGCATACCAGTGATACCTACACTCCAAATTGCTTTGCCGTACGTCATGACTCCAAGATATTCTGACTGCTATTTGCTCCTGATTCCTACCTTCATTTATTCAGCATATCAGGAGTTTCTTCCATTCCTGAGAAGCTCTTGATTCTCAGGATTCAGGGTATCTTTGTTTGTTTGTGTAACACTATTACCTTAAAGACTTGATCATGGTATCACATTTTGCCTCAACTGTGTTTGCTTATATACCAGAGATTCTAAGCCTGGTGAGGCCATAGACTTGAACTGATCCTTCATTGCATGTCCAGCACATGACTCTTAACTGGGCAAATAATGATTTATTGGATGGATGAATAAAGGAGATGCTTCAGCACTTGAAGTGAATTCTTGCCTGAAAAACACAAGTTTTCCAATGATATTTCATTATGTAAATATATCCCTTTGATGGAACTTGATGAAACTTGCAAGGCCTTCAGGTCTTGTAAAGAAACATCATCAGGCCTTTTTCCAACTCTGGCGAATTCATGGAAAGTCAAGAAGATCCTATTAACTCTTATGGAAACTATGGCTTTAACTAGAACAGTGTAGAATGAGTGTGCTCTGGTCTCAAGGGGCTGCTCCCTGGGATCTGCACTGAGGCCCAGGGCCTGAGCTGGCCACAGAGGTATGGTCAGATGCTGTGCTGTCAAAGGTTTATGTATGCATTGCTTTGTCTGTCCTGCAGTACCTGCTTCCCTAACTAAGCTGCTCTGCTCCCACTCCAATGTGCTAGGAAAGGAACTCACAACTTGTCTGTCTCCCTGGTAGGCCTGTGGCCCCTGCCAGTCCAATCAGAGACTTCACTGTGGTGTTTACAGCTTGAAGCTGGAGAAGTGGCCTTTGCCTTTTAGAGCATGGAATTGGGAGGAGGTGATGCAAGGGCAGGTGTCAGCTTCCTTCCCTGTCACATGGAGAAAATCTACAGAAGGATAGAGGGGCCTCAGTCAAGATACAGAAATGCAAAGAAAAAGAAACTTAATATCCACAGTTAAGGGTCTGGTTCCAATTGCGCTTTAGGCCACCTCATTCCCTTAACTTCCCAGTTATGAGAGCCAACAAATGCCCTTTCTCCTTAGGCTGATTTGGGTTTTTGTCAGTTGCCATGGAGAGTTCTATAATCCTGGAGAAAAATGTGCAATTTCCTTCCCACACTTAATGGGGACTAGTACCAGCTCAGCCAGGGAGACAGCTCTGTGGGCCTCTGCTTGGACAGAGTGCCGTGGCAGAGAAGGCCAGTTGCCCTCCTCAAACTCAGGCTCTCCCTTCCCTTGCAGACACTGTCACTGGGGGATTGGCACCTCACACCCAGACTATACTTCCCATCTCCTCCTACGTTTAGGTGGGAACGCATGGTAAGCTCTCACCAAGGGAATGTGAGTGGAAGTGACATGTGTCAATTCCAGGCTGGAAGGCAGTGAAGAAGCAGGGGTTCCTCACCATTCTCTCCTTTTTTTTGCTCATTAGCTGGATAAAGAGGGTTCTGAGACCTTCAAGGATAGCAGAGCCACAGTTGGAATGAGGCTTGGTCCTGCCTTAAGGCCAGGAAAACTCCCCTTTGACTGTTATGTGAGTGAGAAATAAACTTTTATGGTGTAAACCACTGAAACGTTGGGGATTTGTTTGTTGCAGCAGCTAGCACCACTCTAATACATTTCCAAGAGCTGGCACTGGGTTTAGTTGAAGATTTTGTAAGTACAAAGAGTCACAAGCAAAGCGTAAGAGAGAGAGGCCCAGAGCTGAAACAAGAGCTGAATTCTATGGTCAAGTCCAAGGGATGATTTCAAGGATGGAAACAGAAGACAAAGTCGGATGGTCAGCCACCAGGTTGGCCCTGAAAGAAGTAGTGAGTGGGGAATTGGAGCAGGGACAGATACGAGGTGAGAGCCAACCAAGCGGGATGCCTCTGGCTTGGTTTTTGTGGCTGCCAGCAGCGTGGAACATGGGTGGGTCTTCCTGGTGTAGAGGGCCAGGGGCAGGGTGGACAGGAAGCACAGGTAGCCTGAGGGAATGGTGCCAGGTGTCAAACCAGAGGGATGAGTAGAATCCACAAACAGGAAGTCAGTCATCACATCAGAACCTTCAAGTCCTGGGAACATGTCGGGATGTAGAACAGGAAGCAGCTCAAGGTAAATGGTTTAGAACTAATGACAGAGCTATTTTGGAAGCCTCATTCTCTGTGGAGTCTTGGGATGGGCCTGGTAGGTAAAGGAAGGGGAGGTAGCAGGCCAGGTGGGGATGGGGCCAAAGGATGAGCACACACCCTGTCCAAAGGGGGCAGCTGTTGCTCAGCTCCTGCACATCATTGCAATGTGGACGTACAACCCAGTGTCTTCAGATCCTCCAATTTTTCAAGAAAAGCAGGAAATCCGGATTTTTTTTTTCTTTTTGGTGGGGCAGGGGGGAGTGAAATCTCCTGATTTTTAAATGCCGGCAACTAATTCAAAAATTTGAAAAACAGCCTGTAGGCCAAAGAAAACACATTCACAGTCTGAACTGGCTCACAGGCTGCCAGCTTTGGGCCTCCGGCTTAAAGGAAATGGGCAGAAACAAAAACATGTAAAAAACAAAACCAGAAAACATGAAAATCATTCATAGTTTCCCCTGATTTCCAAACACCACAAGATACTACTAGAAGAAGAGCTTTGAGACAGCCACTCACAAAACCACAATATGTTTGGTCTTCAGAAAAGCTATGGGCTTCTGGAAAGCTATGGGCTTCTGCCAGAGAAGTACCTTGTAGTTCCCCAAATCTGTTGCAGTTTTCTCAAAATTCGACCTATAGATTTGATGGAGTGAGCTAATTTTCTTTCATCTTTCTCTCAGGCACACCAGGTTTTCTTTTGTTGTTTGTTTGTTTGTTTTGGTATATCAGTTTTTAAGTTTGCTTTCTTTTCTGAAAGGCCATCTACTCTATCTGGACAGCTGTGTTTCCAGTAAGAGCAATTACCTGAGTGAAGGCAATTTAGAGAAACAGTACGGGAGCCAAATAAGTGTTTGGCTAACGAAATTTTATGATAGGAAATGCTTCCAGGCCAAAAACCTCAAAAAGTGATCAAAGGTTTTCAAAGACTGGATCCAACTAGTTCAGTTTATTAACCTTGGCCTGTGTCCAAGCCAGGGTTTTTAGAGGATGCTCAGAGGATGTGGCAAATACAGAATCTGATTTTTTTAAGATGTGGTCTCTTAGGGGGTATGTGTCTACATGACTGACTGCTGAACTCTTCATTTTTGATGCCCCAACTTAGTATCTAGCTTAAAGCTTTGCACATCCCAACTGTCATATTTGCCCAGGACTGAGATGTTTCCTGGGATGTAGAACTTTCAGTACTAAAACTGGGACAGATTTGGGCGAACTAGGACAGCTGGTCACCCTACACCCCAAGGTCCTTTTCTCAGGGTTCATGCTGTGAAGTCTTGACAACTTTTGACTGTCCCTTAAAAAAATAATAAAAAACAAAAAACCAACTACAACAGTGCTGCACTCTCCTGGTTTTCTTCCTATTTCTCTAATTGCTCTTACTCAACTTCTTTGCTGCCTTCACTTCCTCCCCTTCCCCCTCAACTATGAATTGCACCTCAAGGTCTAGCCCTTAGGCTTCTGTTCTATTTTCTGCCCATGAGTCTCAGTGGACTCATCTTTACGTGGAAGATTTCCACATATAGATCTTGAGCTCATAGTCCTACTTGAGATCCAACCCTCCAGCTCCAACAATTTCACGAACAGTTTCCATTGGGACGTCCTTGATCATCTTCCAGCCCCATCCAGCTTGCACTCACTCACCTAGTATCCTCTTCTATTAGAAGCAACAGCGTCCTTGTCCTTTGCTGGGTGATGGGTACATTGTTATTTTCATGTGCTGTATCTGTCTGAAACTGTCCACAATAAATTGTTTTTAACAATTAAAAAAAAAAAAAAAGAAGAAGCAGCAGCAACAGGAGAGTGCAGCACTGATGTAGTTGGTTTTTTGTTTTTTATTGTTTTTTTAAGGGACAGTCAAAAGGTGTCAAAACTTCTTTTCAAGCCTTCAGTCTCAAATCCTAAAGATGCTAATCCCAAATTAGCATGCATGCACTGTATTATGTATCCACAGCAGATACTATACGGCCAGGCACGTTGGAGGGACTCAGTAAATGCTTGGTAAACCAAATCAGATCTTGGGAAAGGAGTCCAAGGAGGAGGACATGTCATAGCATCCTACCAGAGGCTCAAGATATCTAAGGAAGTACCCAAGATTTCCAGGGAGAAGCCAAGCAAAGATCTGGCAGATGTGGTCCCTGCAGACATAGTAAAGTCAAATCTTCGCTGAGGCAACTTCAACGACAGACATTTGACCACCTATTAATTGAGCTAACTCAAGTGTTATTAAATTTCTAGTTCACTTTGTATTATGTTGATATATTTTTCAGGGGCATTCAAAGATATTTCCAAGGTTCCAGACAATGATAAATGTTAACATGACACATATAGATTCTATTCCTTTGTTTTACTTGCTGGGTTCCTGACAAAGAAGTCTGCCTTTAATTACCAAATGCTCAGAACCAGAGGAAGCTAGTGGCCAGAATCTAGGTCTTTCTCCTTCGTCCTCTGCTCTTTCCCACATTCTTTTTTCTTCTTAAAAAAAAAAAGTATTTATAAGGTAATAATTTATTTTTTGTTATAATTTCATGTTTTCTGATAATCTTTTTTTTTTTGGTGGTACGTGGGCCTCTCACTGCTGTGGCCTCTCCCGTTGTGGAGCACAGGCTCCAGACGCGCAGGCTCAGCAGCCATGGCTCACGGGCCCAGCCGCTCCGTAGCATGTGGGATCTTCCCGGACCGGGGCACGAACCCGTGTCCCCTGCATCGGCAGGCGGACTCTCAACCACTGCGCCACCAGGGAAGCCCTGATAATCTTTTTTATTGAAATATAGTTGATTTACAATAATGTGTTAATTTCTGCTGTACAGTAAAGTGATTCTGTTATACATACATATGCATATATATATATATATTCTTTTTTTAATATTCTTTTCCATTCTGGTTTATCACAGGGTATTGAATATAGTTCCCTGTGTTATATAGTAGGACCTTGTTGTTTATCCATTCTGTATACAATAGTTTGCATCTACTAACCCCAAACTCCCAATTTATCCCTCCCCCACCTCTTCTCCCCTTGGCAACCGCAAGTCTGTTCTTTATGTCTGTGAGTCTGTTTCTGTTTTGTAGATAAGCTCATTTGTGTTATATTTTTAGGTTTCACATATAAGTGATATCATATGGTATTTGTCTTTCTCCTCCTGACTTACTTCACTGAGTATGATAATCTCTAGGTTCATCCATGTTGCTGCAAATGGCATTATTTCATTCTTTTTTATGGCTGAGTAGTATGCTGTTCTATATATGTACAACATCTTCTTTATCCATTCAAGACAATCATTTATTTAAAACATACTTTTGAAATAGAGCTATACCATATTTTGAAGGGGGCCAACAGCTTGGAAACATTGCTCTTATCTTTAGGAAAACCCTTCTCCCAGTGGGTCTGTGTTTGCCCCAAGTCCGGGGATTCCCCAGAGTCCTTTTTCTTTGCATCTATAACTCAGATAACAACCCTCAGACTCAAATTTCCCAAGGTTGGCACTATTGACATTTGGGGCTGGATAATTCTCTGATGGGGGAGGGTGCTATTCTATACATTCTGAGATTCTCAGCAACATCCCAGGCCTCTACCCTCCACATGTCAGCAACACACACACACACACACACACACACACACGCACCTTCCAGTTGTGACAACCAAAATTGTCACCAGACATTGCCAATATCTCCTGGGGGCAAGCTGCCCATGGTTGAGGATCCCTTTCCTTGATTCTTTTACGCAGAAATGAAAGCAGGGCCTGTTAGCCTGCAGCCCTGCAACTCTCTTTCCCTTCCGGCCAGGTCCCAGCCAGCTGTGTTCCCAGAGCTGGGAGGAGTGGATTTTCTGCAGGCAAGGTTCAAGGCTAGACTTGACAGGCCTATCAATCTAGGAGGCTCTAATTGGACTCATTATCTGAGCAAATTCTCCTTTGTAAGATCACCACACTCCAAGTGCCTCTAGAATAATTTGCCTTTCCTTAGGGGATGGGATGGAGTGGGGTGCTGGAGAAGGGCTGGGCTCTGAGATGCCATCAGAATGGGTGGCCTGAGTCAGTGGAGCTGCTCTGGGCCTCGGGGATTTCCAGGGGGAACTGTGTGGACAGAATTCCCCTTGGATGATGGTCTAGACAGGGCTCACGCTTCCCTCTGCTCACCAGGAGCTTCTGCTTCCCCTTTAGGAAGAGGAAACACACTGGCTGTTTATTTTGGGACTAAGGATCTGTTGTGAATAAGTCCCAGGATGGGCAGCAGGACAAGTCTCCCCTCACGTGGGGCATCTCAGGAAATAGCCTTGTCACAGCGCTCCAGGGGGACCATTGATCAACTAGGAAAATAAAGGAAGGACAATGCCTGAAATTAAATCCAGTAAATAAGAAAAAGTAATTTAAAAACCGATTAGAATTCTTGCTAATTTTCCCCATCCTAAAACCAATCTATTTTTATTAAAAAAAAAAAAAATCCCACAGCCATTGACAGCCATTATTGAAGTAACTTCCATGAGCAAATTTTTTTTTTAATAAATTTATTTATTTATTTTTGGCTGCTTTGAGTCTTTGTTGCTGCGCGGGCTTTCTCTAGTTGCAGCGAGCGGGGGCTACTCTGGGTTGTGGTGCGTGGGCTTCTCATCGCAGTGGCTTCTCTTGTTGTGGAGCACGGGCTCTAGGCGCGCGGGCTTCAGTAGTTGTGGCTCGCGGGCTCTAGAGCGCAGGCTCAGTAGTTGTGGTGCACGGGCTTAGTTGCTCCGTGGCATGTGGGATCTTCCTGGACCAGGGCTCGAACCTGTGTCCTCTGCATTGGCAGGCGGATTCTTAACGTCACCAGGGAAGCCCCTTCCATGAGCAAATTAACATAAAGGGCTGGGCTCATATTATACATACTATTACCTAATTTTTTCCCACTGAAAAATATGTCTTCTAAACACTATTTCATGTTAATAATTATGTATGTTCTTTTTCATTTTTTAAAGACTAAAAAATTCATTTCTATGGTACAAATATGCCATAACTATTTTAAGTAAAATCTATACCTAAACATTTTAGTTGTTCACGTTTTTGCCATTATAAAGTATGCCTGAAACAAAAGTATTTGTCCATTCTTATGCTTTTCCCAACTGCCTTGTGTAAAACTTTTTTTTTTTTTAAATTTTTTGGCCGTGCCACGTGGCATGTGGGATCTTAATTCCCCGACTAGGGATCGAATAAGCACCAAGCCTTACCCGCTGGACCGCCAGGGAAGTCCCTGCCTTTTGTAAAACTTTTAATTCATTTTCTTTCTTCTTTTTTCCACCTTCCTTCTCTCTTTCCTGCACCCTCCTCCACCCACATGAACGTTGACAGCATGGCGTATATATTCTACACCTTCCTCTATCCCCAAGCAATGATGTACAGTCTACATACACAGAGAAGGATGATTCATTTGGCCACTTGTTTATGAGTAATGGAATGCTGCTCCGTATTCTTAGTGACTTGGTTTCTCTCTCTCTTTTTTTTTTTTTGCGGTACGCGGGCCTCTCACTGCTGTGGCCTCTCCCGTTGCGGAGCATAGGCTCCGGACGCGCAGGCCCAGCGGCCATGGCCCACGGGCCCAGCCGCTCTGCGGCACGTGGTATCTTCCCGGACTGGAGCACGAACCCGTGTCCCCTGCATCGGCAGGCGGACTCCCAACCACTGCGCCACCAGGGAAGCCCAGTGACTTGGTTTCTCTCTTGATGAGAAACCCTCTATCTCTACCCACAGGTTGTTTCCCAGATGCGAGCACCCAGGGTTTCAGGAGATCTGAAAAATGTCTCTTTCCGTGTCTTCCACTGCTACTTGGAGGCCTTGGATAGAAGCCATTATCTCCTCAGACTTTTAGTTTCCCTGCCTATGAGATGGGAGCTGCTACTGCCCCATTTACTTCACAGGATTACTCTGAGCAAAACTTTTGAGTGTATAAAATAAGCCTTTACTTGTTAGCCGTTGGTGGTCAAGACACACTGGGTGCTTCATTTGCTAATTTTGAAACATCCCTTATCCTTTGCTGCCTCTGTGCCTTTGCTTATGCCATTCACCTTGCCTGGAATATCCTACCACCTGCTCCCCTTATCCCAGTCTGACCCACCCCTTAAGGCCCAGTTCAAACCCCATTTCTTGCATTGCCTCTGATGGGAGGCAAGTCATCTCATCCTCCTCAGGACCCTTTATTTTCCTCATTACTCACTCATTTCCTTGGAGTATTCTGCTTTAAGGGTTTTTTTTTTTAACATCTTTATTGGAGTATAATTGCTTTACAATGGTGTGTTAGTTTCTGCTTTATAACAAAGTGAATCAGCTATACATATGCATATATCCCCATATGCCCTCTTTCTTGCGTTTCCCTCTCACCTTCCCTATCCCACCCCTCTAGGTGGTCACAAAGTGCTTTAAGTTTTTAAAATCTGACTTTAAAAGCTCCTAAGGACAGGAATTGTATCTTATATGTCTGCTATTATCATAGGGTCCAGCAATCATACCCATTATGCACTCAAATATTTGTCAAACAAAAGAATGAATGCATCGAATGAGTGAGTGAATGAATGTTCTCTGTCACTCCTGCACAAACAGTCCCCTTGGCCATGGTTTCAGGAACAGACTAGAATCGTGAAAGATATTTTAGAGATTCTTTATAATATTTTGCCCTTGTTGGAAAACGCTGCATGGTGGAAAATACAAAAAAGCACAAAGATAAAAATCACTCATAGTTTAGCCACCCAGAGAAAATTCATCTTTAATATTTTAATGTATATCTTTTTAGTCTTTCTATGCATATACATACTTATAAAATATGACATATATGCATTTATGTATATATACTCCCACACACACATACATATATAACTTAAAAAAAAAATTAGCATTTGTGTTCTGTGGGGGAGGAGGAGATGGGAGGAGCGACTCTTGGACGCCCTGGGCACTACTCAAAGGTTCTGGTTATGGGAGGTCCAGAAGTATTTCCAGTAAAGACAAGTTGAGGCAAATTCCTGGGGCCCTTTGTGCTCACTGAGTCGTTGATGGGTGGGGAGGGACCCTGAGCAAAGAACTGTGAGTGCCTGGGGTCCTGCGACGCTGGGTCCAACGTAGGACAGAGGAACAGAGCCCACAGTCGCCCCCTCTTACTCCTCTCTCTCATTCTTACCCCTCTAGGGGGAAGTCCAGGTCCCCCAGGACTTCTGGGTCTCACTCATCCGGAGAAAACCTTAGCCCTGGGGTGACAATTTCCCTGCTGTTTGCCCCAGCCCTTCCTACCGGAAGCACAAAAAGTACAGGAATTACCCAAGAAATGAGTGGGTGAATGGGTTCTCCCTGGGAATTGGGACACTCCCAGGGGAGGGAGGGATGTACACCCACTCCCCAGGAGGGAGCCTCAGACAGACTGGCTGGTGGGTTGGATGTGTCATTGGTGAGGCAGTAGATAGAACTCTCATTCACTGTGCCTTGACTCTGTGCCAGACACTGCTGGCCCTTCACACACTTTCTCATTTACCCTTCAAAACAAACCCTCAGGATTGTACCATCATGCCCATAGGACGGAAGAGGAAACTGAGGCTGATGCTGCAGGCTCTAAAGTAAAACTGTGTGAGCAAAGCTGACTCCACCTGGTGTCACGTATGAGCGCACTGCTATTCACCCCCTGGAACTCCCTGACCACCTCTCCCCTGCCACGGCCTCCCTCATTCAGTAAGAGCGACCTTTCTTCTCCCAGGAGTGTCCCTGACGCCCTCAACTCCACCTCCAGGCTTTCAGCAAGGCCTGTGGACTCTGGCTCCAAAGCATCTCCCGTGTCTTCCACATCCTTCCGTCTTCACTGCTCCCAAAACACCCCCATTCTCTCCTAAACGATTGCAGTAACCCTGCTGCCTGAAGGTTTATTCTCCACACCACGGCCCAAAACTATCTTTTAACCAGATCGTATCATCCTGCTTAAAAGCCTCTAATAGACTCCCAACAAGCCTTCAACAAAGTCCAAACTCCTTGCCTTGGCTTATAAAGCCCGACAGGATGTAGCCTGCTTGCTCCTGCCACGCTGCCCATCTCCCCGTTCCTCCAGCAGCCTAGCCGGCTCCCTTTTCAGGGACACTACGGTTGTTTCTGTTCACATCTGGACCTCTGGACTCTTTCTCCCCTCAGCTGCCCATGTGACTGGTTCCTTCCTGTCACGCAAGACTCAGCTTAAAGGTCACTTCCTCTGGAGAGGTTCTCCCCAACCACCTGTTCTAAGTAGCCATTTAATCATTTGCTGTCACATCATTCTGTGTTAATGATGTGCATAGTACTTACCGCTCTGGGGTCCTTTAAAAATTTCATTCATTCATTCATTCCCTGTGTCCTCCCAATTAGAATCTATCCCCAGTGCCAACAGTGCCTGACATATAGTGGTTGCTCAATTAGTCTTTGTTCAATAAATTTGTGAACGAATGAATGACATTTTCCTCTAATTCATTAATGAAATGAACATTTATCATCTGTTAGGGGTCAGATGTTTAGCTAAGGGCGATGTGAAAAGTAAAGATGAACAAAGGACTTCCCCGGTGGCGTGGCGCAGTGCTTAAGAATCCACCTGCCAATGCAGGGGACATGGGTTCGAGCCCTGGTCTGGGAAGATCCCACATGCCGCGGAGCAACGAAGCCCGTGCGCCACAACTACTGATCCTGCACTCTAGAGCCCGCGAGCCACAACTACTGAGCCCATGCGCTGCAACTACTGAAGCCTGCGCACCTGGAGCCCGTGCTCTGCAACAAGGCAAGCCTCCGCAATGAGAAGTCCGCGCACTGCCACAAAGAGTAGTGCCCCGCACATAGCAACAAAGACCCAACACAGCCAAAAAAAAAAAAAAAAAAAAATTACAATAAAAGTAAAGATGAACAAGACACATCAACCCTCAAGAAGTGTTTGATTTATGATGCTTGTCTGAGATGTACCTTCAAATAATCTAGGGTGGGGAAAAGAGGGAGAACAAATGAAACAAAGCTGGCCTAATGTTGATGACTGCTGAGGCAGCATGATGGGAAAAGGGTGGTTATTATATTATCCTCTTGACTTTTGTTTATCTTTGAAGATGTCCAAAATAAGAAGGGTTTGGTTTGGTTTGGTTTTTTCAAGAAACTATGATCAAGATGGGAGAAGTGTACACAAATAACTACTTTGCTCCAGACTGCTGAGAATTGGATACATGAGGGAGTTTGTCAGTGGATGAACACTTATTACATTGACCAAGCATCTGGTGTGTGCCAGGCCCCGTGCTAAGTGCCAGGGATATAATGATAAATGAGACACGTGGGGCCTGCTTTCATGCAGCACACAGTCTAGCCTACAGACATGGGGACAGGAGCTGCATAAAAGGACAAACACAGTATGCGGGGAGAGTGTGTAACGGGGAACACTCACTTGGGGTTCAGGAAATTGAGGGCAGGGACAGCCTCTCAGGCAGAGGGAACAGTTTACACGATGGCTCAGCAGTGTGAGAGAGCGTGGCTCATCCCAGGAACCAGGGAAGGCCAGCATTCTAGAGCAGACAGAACACAGAGGCAAGTGGAAAGAAAGAAGGCTGGACCAGTGAGCAGGGACAGACCCACAGGGATATGAGGGTCCTATTGAACATTTGGGACTTTCTCCTCTACCACTGAAGGAGCATGCGGGAAGGTTTCTTGAAGTAGGCGACCTATGAACTAGGCTTTGAAGCCTGCGAACAATTGCGACAGGCAAAGGTAGACCCAAAAGGCATTCCTGGTGAAGGTAACAGAGTGAACTCTGATCCAGAGGGAAAGAGTTCAAGGTCCTGAGGAAATAGTGGGTAGCCTGGCATGGGAGGGGCACGGTGCATGCAGGGGTGTAGAGGGCAATAAGCCTAGGCAGGAAGGTCAGAGACAAGTGCCAGACATGGTAGGCAAAGGAGTTTGGACTTTATTCCTTAGACAATGGGGAGCTGCGGAAGAGTTTTTTGATTATCAGATGGATATGATCAGAGCTGCCCTTGGGAAGGATGGATTTGACAGGGAAAGCAGGCGAGTGATTATGGATGTGATAGGCAATGTGGGTCCAGCTTTAACACTCAACAATTTATTGAGCACGTACTACGTGCCAGTCATCAAACTGAAAGCTGGAGATGCAAAAAGGACAAAAGGATTGCCTCTGTCCTGCCCCACCGAGTTCATAGATGGGTAAAGGGACAATGATAATACATAGTGACACAGTGACCTGACCAGTCTGTAAAGGAACCCTTAAGAAAGGGGGGCACTGAACTCTGCCTGAAGTGGAGGCAGTGGTCAGGAAAGGCTCTCAGAACCACATGAAGCCTCTCTGAGTCTTTCTAGAGGGATGAGTTACTGGAAAAGTGTGGAAAGCAGCGTTTCAGGCAGGAGGGGCAGCACAGCGTGAGCTTTAAGAGCAGAATGCCTGCAGACTTGGGCTGAGGACGGGGAGGCTGGTGCTGGGTCTAGAGAGAAGACCAGGGAGACGAGAGGGAGACAGGGTGAGGGCTTTGCATATCAAACTAGTTTGTTTCTTATCATTACGATAATGGAAATTGATTATCCCATATTCTTCCCTTTGTTCCCACAGCCCTGGGGGTGGGCGGTAACTCCTCCCTAGAGTTGCTGCCTCAGTGATACCTTGACCTTCTCTCTGTCTTTTCAGTTGACAACTTTAGACTTAGTGAACAATTGATCTGAAATTAATCTTAAATCTTAAATGGGCTCTGTTAGATCAGTTCCCTGGCTGGACCCTGACTGATAGAGAGGGCTTGAGGGATTTTTAAGAAGAGATTTACATTTTAGAAAGATCTCTCTAGGGGCAATTACGGAGAATGAAGACTGAAGGCAGGGGGCCCTATCAGGCAACTGCTGCAGTACTGCAGGGGAGGTAGGCTGCTGAATGCAGACGGACTGGATGAGATCACGCAAGGAGCATGTGGAGGAGGATGAGAGAAGAACGCTGAGGGGGGAACCCCTGGAATCCCAGCACTTAAGAGATGAACTGAGGAAGAGGAACCCACAGAAAATCCTGAAGAGAAGGCTGGGAACCACAAAGATAGTGGAGGGAGGACCAGGCGGGGCATTCATAAGGAGGACGGAGCCTCGTTACCCTAAGGAAGTAGGCTTGGCAAGGGGGGTGTGTTATAGGCACACAGATACATATGCATTTTTAAAGTAATTGCTTCCCATACATTTGGAATATTAAGCAGAAAGTTTTTCACATCAACCCTGAGGCCACCGGTAACCTGGGTAACCTGGCCCAACCCTTCACCATTGTCCATGTGCACAGAGCTTTCAACATTGTACCTGTTTCTCAATGTACCTGCCTTTGTCGTTTTAACTGTTATTTGTTTTTTGCTGCTTTTATGTTTGTCATTTTTTATTTCAATTTCACTTATTGCTAATCAGCCTACAAAATATACATATAAATATGATTATTTACTCTGATTCTTATTTCCACTTATTAAATGGACTTTGAGAGAATAAATATACCTTCACCCACCCACAGAGACAAACATCTGCCAATAGTTAATCAAAACTTGCTATCGTCCATAAACATCAATTGCATTTCTATATACTAACAACAAACATATGGAAACTGAAATTAAAGACATAAGACCATTTACAGTCACTCTAAAGAAATGAAATGATTAGGTATAAGCTTAACAAAACATATACAGAATCTGTATGCTGAAAAATACAAAATGCTGATGAAAGAAATCAAAGAAGACCTAAATAAATGTAGAGACTGTTGTGTTTTGGATTGTAAGACTCAATAAAGATGTCAATTCTCCCCAAACTCATCTATGGGTTTACTGTAATTCCTATCAAAATCCCAGCAATGCTTTTTTGTAGACAGAAACAAACTTATTCTAAAAGTTATGTAAAGGCAAGAGTTCTAGAATGGCTAAAACAACCTTTTTTAAGGAAATGTGTTAAGTGGGAGGAATCACCCCTACCTGATACTAAGGCTTAATATATAGATGTAGTAATCAAGACAGTGTGGTATTGATGAAGGGATAGAGGCATAAATCAATAGGATAGAAGAGAGATTCCCCAAAATAGAGCCACCCTTTTATTATGCAAAAGTTTCCTTTATTCTTGTGTCAAAATATAGCATTTTTGTCCTTGTCACTTTTTTAAGTCTACCTTACCCCCTTTTAGATGTTATAAATATGCTGTTCTATTTTCTTCTAGATTTTGTTGAAATTTTTATTTTCATATTTAATTCTAACCCACCCAGAATTTTTTTGTAGGGTCTGGTGTGAGATACAAATCCAAGTTAATTCAAATAGTTTTCCCTATTCCTATTTTCATAGTGTTTCAAATCACTTTCTAGAATTTTTCCTATTCAGTTGCGTCAGGAGAAGCCACCTGGCAGGAAGGAGCCAGGTGGAGCTGACAGTCTTATAGTCAATAACCGGTGATAAGGCCGAATGTGTGGCAATATCAAATAATCAAGAACCAGCGTCATCCCAGCTAGCAGGTAGGGGTCAGCTGTCTTCAGCCAGGAAACAAGGAAGGAGTGGAGGGGTGTCGCAGATGCCTGGGAGGGGAAGTGGGAGGGAGCGCACATTTATGGATGGGGCAGGCTCTGTGCTAGGCTCTTTGTATGTTATCTCAATTAACCCTTCCAGAGCCCTACCCCTTTCAAAGATAAGGAAGCTGAGGCTCAGAGAGGTTGAATAATGTGCCCAGGGTCACATAATAACTGGGTGGTCTAAGATTTGAACCCAGAAGGCCAAAGCCTGTGCTGTTTCAAATGAGCCCTTGATCTCCAACTAAATCTATTCCTCTGGTGACCCGAAGGGCCACGTTCTTTCCTATTGGGGCCACTGATACAAACCTTCCCGTTGCAGCTTGAGCTGAATGATGGCTCAGCGCCCGATCAGTGGCCTGAGGTCGGTGTTCTACATGAGTGGTTCACTGCTGGTGCTTGCTTCCAAACCAGACTTCCTGTTTCATCATTCACACCTATTGTCTCACTCCTGGGTTTCTTGCCAAATGCCTTCCTTGCCACTCCCAGTTTGAGGGTGAGGTGACTGGGGAACAGGCTGTCGTGAGGAGCCTGTCAGACCTACTTACCTTCCAGAGACCTGCTGAGCAACCAGTGGCTCTGGGGGCAGGCCTTCCACCCAACTTTTTAGACCCTGAAAGACGCCCTTTGAGCTTGATTACCAATCAAATCATGATAATAGCTAAAGGGCACTGGGTGGCTTTCTATGTGCTGAGATGTGAGCTGTGTGCCTTACATGCATTGTTTCATATAATCCTTAAAACAACCCCATGAGGTAAATATGATTATTATATCCTTTTGCACACAAGGGAGCAGGCTCAGAGAAAGGTGTGTACACCCAGTAAGCATCAGGAATGTCTGAATAAAAGGCACAGAGAGGTGCCTGACCCGTCACCCTCACTTCCTCTTCTGTCCCTGCCCCCAAGGCCTCTGGCTTAGATTCCCTCATCCGTGAGAAATCTCTCTTCCTTTTTTTCTAAGGCCAAGGAATGCTGACCAGCCGTGCACAATGGCGGCAAAGGAAATGTGTGCCTTGGGTGTACCCAGAGTCCCATTCAGGAGCTTTTACTCCATAAATCTTTTTACACAGAGAGAAATAAAAAGCTCTGTGCCCTGCTACAGGTATTTTATGTACCGGTGGAGCCAATAAAGAAGGGGTATGTGTGCATGCAGGTCTAGGTCTGTGCATGCACACACACACGTATATGAGGGTGGGGTAGCATTTAGGCAAACCAACCTCATAGAACTGTCCCATGTTTCTTTGGTCATATGTGGCTTCAGTGACTGCATTTTCTAAACCAAAAGTCAGAACGTATGGACCGGCTGGTATAATTGTCTCTGAGGGGAAAACACAGCAACAATGAAACTGGTACCATCCGCATGATATATATAGGCTGTTGGCTAACAGTTCAGCAGAGATGCTCTGGTGTGTCTGGGGGATGTCCTAGAGGCCTCTGGGAGAGACAAGGTTTGAATAAGGGTTGAGACCTGGATATATGTAAGTAGAGGCTCTCTAGCAGCTCACAG
Source organism: Grampus griseus (assembly GCF_964374135.1). Taxonomy (NCBI): domain Eukaryota; kingdom Metazoa; phylum Chordata; class Mammalia; order Artiodactyla; family Delphinidae; genus Grampus; species Grampus griseus. Next base: position 27,430,673 of record NC_139018.1, on the reverse strand, counting down.
TGCCCTAAGGGTCAGCATTATTATATGTGATTTTAAAGACGCTGTTATGGAGCATCTGATATTCCCAGAACATTCAAGAGAAACATTATAGTCTAAAGCTGGAGGGGAGATCTAAAACAATATCTTGTTTTAGGGGTATTATGGGATGCATTCCATTAATAATTGCATCTATTTATATACATACAAAATATCATGGAGAATTGAGCCAGCCCTGCCCACAATGAGGTAGAAAAGATTACCTCTACTTAAAATAGCCAGTGAGTGGAGATAAAAGTGATTTTTGCTTTTGCATGACATGAATTCAACAAACGTATTACTTCCGACTATCACTACCTATTGGCTTCCAGATACTGGGTGTCGGGCAGGTATTTTATACCAAAGAAACATGGGACAGTTCTATGAGGTTGGTTGGCCTAAATGCTACCCCACCCTCATATACACGTGTGTGTGCATGCACAGATACTGGGACTAGGATTGCAATAATAATGGGACGGCAGATGTGCAGGGAATTGTTATGATATGGTATGAGGAGGGTTATGATACTGGCAAGTACAATATGCTGTGGAGTCTGGAGGGTGATTAATTAGTTCATGAGTGGGGGCTGATATTAGTTTTCTATCGTCACATAACAAATTATCACCAACTTAGTGGCTTAAAACAACAAATATTTATTACCTCACAGTTTCTGTGCACCTGTAGTCCTGGCATGGCTTAGCTGGGTTCTCTGCTCAGGCTCTCATCAGGCTGTAATCAAGGTGTCTTTTGGGCTGCATTCCTTCCTGGAGTGCATCCTCTTCCAAGCACACTTGCTTGTTGGTAGAATTTAGTTCCTGTGCCTGTGTGATTGAAGTCCTTGTTTTCTTTGTAGCTGTCATTGAGGACCATTCTCAGCAACAAGAGGCTGCCCTTAAGTCCTTGTCAAATGGCTCCTTCCACAGGTTTTCTCACAATGTGGCAGCTTACTTCTTCAAGGTCAGCAGGAGAATCTCTCTGATTTCAGGGAGGGTCCCAATCCCTCTTTTGAAGGACTCACCTGATTAGGTCACCTACCCAGGATATTCTCTATTTTGATTAACTCAGAATCAACTGATTAGGGACCTTAATGACATCTGCAAAATCCCTTTGGTTGTAATCAAGGAGGTGATATTACATCATCTTTATAGATCCTACCCACACTCAAGGGTATACAAAGGTGTACAAGGCATGTACACCACAGGGTGGGAATCTTGGGGGTTATCTCAGAATTCTGCCTACCAAAGGTGGGGGAGGGGGAAGGAAGAGGGAAGTGCCAGGATAGGTAACCTTAGAGCTGAGTGTTGAAGAATGAATCTGAGTGCTCTAGGCTGCCAAGGCAGGGAGGGAAGCAGGAAGGGTGGAAAGGGCATTATGGAAAGACAGAAGACCACAGCCTTGAAGAAACCTGTTCAGTGGCAATGGAATTGTTCAGTGGGGCCATAGATTGGGGGGTGTGTGTTGGGGATTGAGAAAAGGCAGACAGAATATTAAGTCATGAAGACCCTGTTCTTTCAATGAGTTCTTGGCCTCAATTCCTGGTGACTGTACAGGGTAGGCAAGAGACAAAACCGTCAAACGACGAAAATTTCACTTTGAAGCTCCCTCCACTTGCATTTCTCCATCTCCACCATCCCATCTCCTTTAGAAAAGTCCTTTCCCCAGAGGTCTCTCTCCAGGGATTCCTGATCTCTCCCATCAGTGCACCACAGTTCTGTTCGTCTAAAAAGATGGATATGCACACTCTTCCAGACCCTTATGTCCAGGCTTCCAAGGGGGAACAGATTCTTGCTTACTGAGTCAGCTTCTGTATCCTCCTTTTCTGTGGGTGGAGAGGCCAAACAGTGGGCAGACTGGGGAGGTCTAGAAGAAGTCAGAGATGCTAGTCAATCTACACCAAAATAAAGAATTAAGAGAGAAGAAGCTGGGAGAGGGTGAGAAATATCCATGAGGGCTTTGTGTCTGGAAGTTTTAGGGGGCTCAGAGCAGCCATAACATTTAAGAAGGAGAAGAAAGTTTCAGAAGGGTGGCTATGTTTACTCATCAGATCCTTCTTCTTCTTTTTTTTTTTTTTTGTCTTCTCAGTATTTAAATAAAATGGGAATTAATTTTAAAAATAGTTTTTAATTAGTTTAGATTATTTCTCCTGTGTATGTATGTGTGGTTTTGTTTTGTTTTGGAAGATGATACTGTGCAGAGCCTGGGCCACATGGGAGCTCAGGATTTATTTGGGTTACCTTAAAAGGAAAGGGATCTGGGAATTCCACGCTTCCACTGCAGGGGGCACTGGTTTAATCCCTGGCAGGGGAACTAAGATCCCACAAGCCGCACTGTGCAGCCAAAAAACAGGAAAGGAAAGGGATTTGATAAATCATTGATACCTCCTTGTGAAATAGTTTAATATGTTACCACTCTGTGAAGTATTTACTTAAAAGAGAACTCCAAGGACAGAAAACTATCCCACCACCACCCCTAGGAAATGAATGTGTACTAGTAGAATTTCAGAGGTAATGGTATAGGATGATGACTCTTTCTTCAAAAAAATACACCCAGTTTCATGTTGTCTCATCTGTACTATCCATGTAATTTCTCTGGTCTCTGGTTCTTGGGGTCAGCTGTGTTTCCTCCCTTGGAGTTTATGTCTGGTACTCAGTGATCAAGACAACAAACTTATAACTATGTGCTGGTGTTGTTGTTGTTGAAATGAATCTTTTGCCCTGCCTTCCCTCAAGCAAAAAAGAAAACGAAATGACCCAGTCTTAGCTGGGCAGCATTTCTGCCCACTACAACTGTGAGCAGGGATCATGGCTTCCATACGAGGTCAAGGCCCCGAGGTCTACAGAATGGTCAACTGGATCTACCCAGCCTTGTCCCTCCTTTGATTTCTTGGTACAACCTTTTAATATCCAGGTGTGTGTGTTTGATTGGGCTTAAATAAACACAGTGGGATTTGGTTTTGGTTTTTGTTTGTTTTGAAGAGTGGGGTTCTAAGCGGGGGTGGGGGTGGGGGGAGCATTCCAGTCAACCTTGACCCCATATAGGCCAGAGAGAAGTGGTATGGAAGGAAGTGAAGAGGAACTGGGAGGTAAAATGGGGTCTAGTGTGGGAACTGACTTCCTCCGGAAAAGCCTGGAACATCCTTCTCAAAGCCCAGTACAGCCAAGCTCCTTGCACTAGCTCTCGGCCACTCCTTTGAAATGTTCTCCTTAGAGCAGGGCTCCACGCGGTGCACACCTACAACCCATGCACAGGAACACACACACACACACACACACACACACCTTTGTCTGGTGATAGACTGGGCCCAAAGAATCTGGCAGTCTGCATGGCCGATGGCAGAGTGTTGAGCCTGTTCCCACTGTCTCCCTGGAGTCCCAGCGCAGACGCAGGTGCGCGTCAGTGCCTGCTCTAATTTTATCCCTGGTTGATGGAGGAGACTAACTGAGCAGCAGGGAGGCTGCTATTTTGGGTCTCTCCGTGGCTCTGGGTTATATAAAGCCCATTGCTGTGACCTGCATTGCTTTGTGGCTGTGCCTCACTCTGTGCGTTCTGTCACAATATGTCATCAGTTCAGACATTCACACACACCCCCCAGAGCTCTTGGGGAATGAGAAGGGAGGTGTGTGCTGGGGGAGTGTGTGTGTGTGTGTGTGTGTGTGTGTGTGTGTGTGCATGCTCCTGCCAGCTCACTGGGGGAGGAGGCCTGCTTATACGCCTGGGAGGGGGGATTGTACATGAAGGAGGTTTGTTTTCGAAGGAAACGGAAAGATCTCTCTGATGGAGGAACGTGAGTGTGCTGTGCTTTGAGCTTTAGGACAGAACGTGTTTGTGAGATGATGTTGTGGGTCTGCTGTTGGCATGGGGATAAGAATAACTTCTATTTCAGTAACTCTTTTCATTTTGAAGGAACCCAAGAGTTTCATAAATTATACACAAACGGTTTTGCCTCTGAATGGCAGGGATTTTTTCCCCTCTGGAATTAGGAGCAAGCAGCTTGATGAACAAACGTGAGAGCCCGAGTTTAGGGATGGGTTGATGGCAGAGGATGGCATTTCCTGCACCACTGGGTACAAATCTTACTGGGAAAATTTTCCTTGTAGATCAAAAAACCCTTATAGTGCCAGTCCCGGGACTACTGTGTAAATTAGGTGCTGGCTAATTGAGTCATGTATGATATCTAATTTATCTTTGTCTCCCTCGGTATTGAATCTTAATAAATATTTTTAAATATGTAAATTTTGATGGATGAACATACTACAGCTCATTAGTCTATGGATATGAAAGAACCAGTTTTCCCAAAATAAAATTATCCACCCAGAACAAGCCTAACAGAGCCTGATGAGCTTGTCACACAGGTATTTGTCCTGTCCCTCAATAAAGCAGGGGAAAGGAGATGTATTTTACTTGGTGAACTGCGTGTCTCCCATATATAATCTCAGGGTATATTCTGGTTGACATGATGGAGCCCAAAAGGCATCCAATTCCCGGGGGAGTGAAGATTTGACATGGATACAGCTTGGCTCTTGGAGCCCAACAGAATGTGAGGTCTCAGGCTGGCGCTCGTGTTTCTGATTTGGGTTCTTCCATCACTGGCAGCTACCACAGCAGATGGGGCTCCCATTACTAGTAATTTGATTGCGACACTGTTTCTTAGCTGCTCTTTGAAAGGCATTGAAGACCCTTCTCTTCCACCGGTCAAGGCCCTTCTAAGGGATTTTAGAGAGAAGAACTCGGGAGCTCTCCTTGAAGAAAACCAGAAGAATCTAGAAGCCTGCTAACATGGGCTGAAGAGAACCGGCACCTCAGAGCCTTCCAGAGAAGGGAAGCAGGAAAGGGAACCCAACCAGAATCAAAGACTGGGCTTGTAGGGGCCGGATAGGGAAATGAAGCTAGGAATGGGGAAGGTATAAATGAATCACTGTGTGTTTAGTTTATTCATAATTGACTTAAGCAGAATCTCGACACTCATGCCCCTCCTCCCACCCCTGGCTGTGAGTACGAGCTCACTGCTCTGGCTCCTTGGTGGTCTCCTCGATGACCTCCAACTCCCCCTACCCGCCCCCCACGCCCCCCGCAACTGGTGTCAAAGTGACCTTTCTAAAACACAAATCTGGTCACCCAACTGCATAAACTTCTTCAAAGACTCTTTATTTCTCTCTCCAGAGAAAACCCAAATGCATGAGCACACCAACCTGGGGCCTGGTTATCTCTCTGGCTTAGGTCACATAGCAAGGCTCTCAACCCTCCCCAAAGTGGTCCTCCTCCCACCCGCCTCATTCCACTCCCTGACCCCTAAACCTTACCGAAACACTTCTAATCCCCTGAATGTGCTAAACCCTCTTGCCTTCTATGTGTTAGCGTGGACTGTTCCATCTACCTGGAATGCCCTTCCAGTCATTTCTTTCCCCCTGAGCTTCCCTCAGGCCTCAACTCAAGCATCAACTTCTCCAGGAAGTTGTGTTAACCCCTCCATCCCTGGATCAATTTCCTCTCCTCTGGCATTTTGCTCACCTCTACCCTGGTACTTAAATGCTCTGCACTCTGTCTTGCCTAGACTATGGGTTTCTAGAGCACAAAGACTCTGCAGCTCCTGACCTGGCCTGCTGCTTGGTCTTCAACAGTGTTTGTTGAATGAACTACTGAATTTGAGCAGAAGCCACACTTCAGAATTAAAAGTTCCTCAAACATCATGAGAGACAAAGTTGGTGGGAAATGCCGATGAAGTTGAAGAGGAAAGGCCAGGTCCTGGGAAATCTGACCATGAACAATACCAGTGAGCCCGCGATTGTCTCTGAAGCCTAAGACAGAGGACTGCCCTGCCCCACTGCTGTGTCAGGCAGGTGGGACTGTTGCTAGGGGTAGAACAGTTAGTGTGATGCCGGTACCCCCATGATGATCGGCCATCACTGATCAGCATCTCTCCCACGGTCTACACAGGCTCTGCTTTTTCTGCCATGCATCTGTGGGGTGGGGGGAGGGGACTTGCATATGGACCTCGGTGACTCTCATGGAGGAACCCAGGCCTCCAGCCACACCCTCCCCGTGGACACACCAAGAACCATCGAGGCAGCTGTGATTCCACCACAACCACCGGAACCTCACGGCTCCATCCCACTGGACTGGGTGCTCCTTTTGCTATGTCACACCCTGGAGAGGCTGGTCTGGGGCATAGGAGAGAAGCCAGCATGCTGAGCACCTCGCACTTGACCAAATTAGATTATGAGAAAGTGGAGACAAGTTTGGAGGTGGCCGCATACTATAGATCAGATCTCAAATGCACTGAGACAGGCTCTTTGATTAAATCCCTGATTCAGCCTTCACGTAGGAAGTACTTTTTTAGAAGATGGTTAGGGTTTCCCTGGTGGCGCAGTGGTTGAGAGTCCGCCTGCCGATGCAGGGGACACGGGTTTGTGCCCCGGTCCGGGAAGATCTCACATGCCGCAGAGCGGCTGGGCCCGTGAGCCATGGCCGCTGAGCCTGCGTGTCCGGAGCCCGTGCTCTGCAACGGTAATCACCACTTAGTTCATCTGTTTCAATATTCCCATTTTCATTTATTGGGCTTTATTAGAGTCTACATTTTCTACATTCTCAAGGCATCACTACCCCAAATATTTCCGTTTAACACTGAATTGGAAGCTGCCTACTGATCTTCCAAAGACAATTCTGTATGTGTGTGCACACGCGTTCTCCTGAGTCCTTTGTCCCTGTTCTCAGAATTGCCTCATGATAATAGAATAATAATGATGTGGACCCAGGAAGAAACTGGCGATGGGGAAGGTAGGAACATAACCTGCATTTTCTCGGAAACTGTCAGAATTTTAAACAGTGCCTTTTTTTAGGCTGATGAATCCTGCCAGACAGTCACCCTGCTGTGACAGAGAAGGAGTGGAGAAAGCCTGGGTGAATGGGAGCCGGGGGAGTAGAGAGGAAAGGAGGGTGGCTGTGAGCATGCTCACAAGTTTAGAACAGCTGTGGATGTTAGAGTAGCTCCCCCTGAATGAGATGACGCTGGGCCACTAAGGAGAAAGGAAAAGAAAGAAGATTCTGCTGCTGATGACGGTGACAAGGAGAAGAGGTACTTGGTTTACACAGTGGGTGGGTATTAAAGGATTATGTATATTAAGCACTATTCCCATCACCCAGAAAGGCCTGTACTTTAACTGCCAAGAAACCAGTAATGAATGGAACACCTTCCAGGGATGAGAACAAATTAAAACAATGTATTCTGTGCTCAATATGTAAGATATTTAGAAATCGGTAGCACATTTGGCCTCATGGGGCATTTTCAGGGAGAAATTGTAGAGAATCTCATGTTTGTCATTTCTCTCTCTCTTTCTTTCTTTCTTTCTTTACCACACAGCTTGCAGGATCTTAGTTCCCTGACCAGGGATTGAACCTGAGCCCTCAGCAGTGAGAGTGCTGAGTCCTAACCACTGGACCTCCAGGGAATTCCCTCTCATTTATTTTAGTTTCTATTTAAAAGCCACATAACAAGACTCTCCTTAGTGAAGATATTAGTTAATGTTTATTGAGTGCCAGCTGCATGCTTGTTGCTCTTCTAAATGTTCTGCGTCCATCAACTCAGGTAATCTTCACAACTTTATGAGCTGGGTACTCTTTTTTAAAAAATTTATTTATTTTTTATACAGCAGGTTATTATTAGTTATCTATTTTACACATATTAGTGTATGTATGTAAATCCCAATCTCCAGTTCATCCCACCACCACCACCACCCCGCTTTCCCCCCTTGGTGTCCATACGTTTGTTCTCTACCTCTGTGTGTCTCTATTTCTGCCCTGCAAACCGGTTCATCTGTACCATTTTTCTAGATTCCACATATATGCATTAATATACGGTATTTGTTTTTCTCTTTCTGACTTACTTCACTCTGTATGACAGTCTCTAGGTCCATCCATGTCTGTACAAATGACCCAATTTTCTTCCTTTTATGGCTGAGTAATATTCCATTGTATATATGTACCACATCTTCTTTATCCATTTGTCTGTCGATGGGCATTTAGGTTGCTTCCATGACCTGGCTATTGTAAACAGTGCTGCAATGAACATGTGGTGAATGTGTCTTTTTGAATTATGGTTTTCTCTGGGTATATGCCCAGTAGTGGGATAGCTGGGTCATATGGTAATTCTATTTTTAGTTTTTTAAACTAAAATGTAAGTTTAAACTCCATACTGTTCTCCATAGTGGCTGTATCAATTTACATTCCCACCAACAGTGCAAGAGGGTTCCCTTTTCTCTGCACCCTCTCCAGCATTTGTTGTCTGTAGATTTTCTGATGATGCCCATTCTAACTGGTGTGAGGTGATACCTCATTGTAGTTTTGATTTGCATTTCTCTAATAATTAGTGATGTTGAGCAGCTTTTCACGTGCCTCTTGGTCATCTGTATGTCTTCTTTGGAGAAATGTCTATTTAGGTCTTCTGCCCATTTTTTAATTGGGTTGTTTGTTTTTTTAATATTGAGCTACATGAGCTGTTTATATATTTTGGAGATTAATCCTTTGTCCATTGATTCGTTCGCAAATATTTTCTCCCATTCTGAGGGTTGTCTTCTAGTCTTGTTTATGGGTTCCTTTGCTGTGCAAAAGCTTTTAAGTTTCATTAGGTCCCATTTGTTTATTTTTGGTTTTTATTTTCATTACTCTAGGAGGTGGGTCAAAAAAGATCTTGCAGTGATTTATGTCAAAGAGTGTTCTTCCTATGTTTTCCTCGAAGAGTTTTATAGTGTCCGGTCTTACATTTAAGTCTCTAATCCATTTTGAGTTTATCTTTGTGTGTGGTGTTAGGGAGTGTTCTAATTTCATTCTTTTACATGTAGCTGTCCAGTTTTCCCGGCACCACTTATTGGAGACACTGTCCTTTCTCCATTGTATATCCTTGCCTCCTTTGTCATAGATTAGTCGACCATAGGTGCGTGGGTTTATCTCTGGGCTTTCTGTCCTGTTCCATTGATCTATAGCTCTGTTTTTGTGCCAGTACCATATTGTCTTGAGTACTGTACCTTTGTAGTATAGTCTGAAGTCAGGGAGTCTGATTCATCCAGAGCTGGGTATTCTTAATATTCCCATTCTACAGATGGGGAAATAAAGCCACAGAGATTAAGTAACATGCCCAAGACCACAAAGCTAGTCAACAGAAGAGCTAAGATGTGGACTTAGGCAGTCTGACTCCAGATCCCAAACTTATAACTGCTTTTTTTTTTTGAATTTAATTTATTTTTTTATACAGCAGGTTCTTATTAGTCATCCATTTTATACACATCAGTGTATACATGTCAATACCAATCTCCCAATTCATCACACCACCACCCCCGCCCCCCACTGCTTTCCCCCCTTGGTGTCCATACGTTTGTTCTCTACACCTGTGTCTCAATTTCTGCCCTGCAATATAACTGCTCTTCTATACCATATTTGTAATCGCTCATGTGCCCTTTTAAAGCTGTTGATGGTATGCAAGGTGTGTGTTTTACCTCAGTGCAAAAGAATGTGGGAAACGGTGTGGAAATCTTGTATAGACGACAGCATGACATCATTATTAATAAATGCTTATGGAACTAGGTCAGTCACGTCACCTTCAGGGCTTAGCAGCAACTCCACAGAGGACTCAAAGTGAGTCTTATTTCTAGATACCCTGCCCCAAAGCATTCAACAAGTGATCCCTTTATCTATTCACCTAATAAAAGTTTTTTAGCACACTGTACTAGGCTCTGGAAATAAAACTGGGACTAAGACACAGTCCTTGCCCTCAAGGAGCATGTAACACGTGGACATCTCTCAACCAATGGCCAATAGGTTAGAAGTGCAACAATATCCTAAGGGCTGATCCTGTTGTCCATTTGTTACTTGCCTCAGATGTGTGGATAATCCTTGTTTGCTGGAGGCCTTAGGGTCAGCTCAACCACCAGCCAAGTGTGCTGCCATCCCTGGAAGTCACTTGTGTCCAGAAATGTTTCCCTAGCCTGCTGCCAAGAACTTGAAGTTCCCATTAGGGAACTGACATGGAATGATGTCAAAGATGGTAGTCAACTATTTGTAATGAGGTGGATAGACCTAGAGTCGGTCATACAGAGTGAAGTAAGTCAGAAAGAAAAAGACAAATACCGTATGCTAACACATATATATGGAATTTAAGAAGAAAAAAAATGTCATGAAGAACCTAGGGGTAAGACAGGAATAAAGACACAGACCTACTGGAGAGCGGACTTGAGGATATGGGGAGGGGGAAGGGTGAGCTGTGACAGGGCGAGAGAGAGTCATGGACATATACACACTAACAAACGTAAGGTAGATAGCTAGTGGGAAGCAGCCGCATGGCACAGGGATATAGGCTCAGTGCTTTATGACCGCCTGGAGGGGTGGGATAGGGAGGGTGGGAGGGAGGGAGACGCAAGAAGGAAGAGATATGGGAACATATGTATATGTATAACTGATTCACTTTGTTATAAAGCAGAAACTAACACACCATTGTAAAGCAATTATACCCCAATATAATGTTTAAAAAAATGTTAAAAAAAAAGATGGTAGTCAAGACAGATGACTGCGAAGCAGAATGTGTGACATTGTGAATGCATTGTTTAAATAAAATATATAGAATAAATATATAGAAAGGTTTAGGACTAGTTTCTAGGGAGCAGCTCATGGAACTGAAAAGTCCAGAGGAGTCTGTGTCAGGCAAGGCTTCATCTAGGAGCTCTAGGACTCATCTGTGGAGTGAGAGGTAGAGACAACTCCACTTAAAGCACAGGGATTGCGAGCAGGGAGGTGTGAGTCCCTGGAGGAAAATGAGAGCTCAGCTGCCAGGAGAAGCAGGAATGAGTGTTGGGAGGCAAAACAAGAGGTCCACCACATGAACCTAGGAAGATGTATAGTTCAGAGGAAGATCTGATGGGGCCATATCACCTCAACTGATTTGTTGCCTTGAGAGTTTCCTTGTCAGTACCTCTCACATCCAGACCTACCTTGGAGTGGAGCAAAGAAATGACACACTTGCCTTCTGCTCAGGCAGATGATGAACAACTGTCTAGATCTGGGGTAGCCAGCACTAGTGACCTGGAAATTAGGAGCCTCGGGCAGGGAGGAATAGGTAGAAGTGAAGGCTTGAATATACGGAAGGCCAAACTCAAGGTGTCAGGAGCCTATGAGACCTGTCTCCTCAGAGTGCCAGCTTTTCGACTGCCTTTCAGATACACAGGATGCAAGCCTGGAATCTCAAATGCCCCCGGGGCAGGCAGGTAAAACAAACCAGTGTGGTGGGCTACTGCACGGAACCAAAGACACGTGCACCCCTGAAGGGGGCAGCTGTCACCACTATCACCATTTTTCCCTCAAGGGAAGCTGTAAACCCAGACTGGACATGCATGTGCACACACGTGAGAACTATTTCTAAACACTGGCAAGGAATCACATTTAAAAATACATTATGTGGGCTGGAACAGAAAAACATGTCCATAGGTCAGAATCTGCCTGTGGACCCCCAATCTGTGACATCTGATAGAGCCGTAGTGTCATGAGCAAATGAAAATCCCTTCTCTGTTTGTGCAATATTGAATCTGTGTGTCAACCTACGTCCAAGTCAACAAATGCCCAGTGACAGCCCACTGCCCACAGTTCAGCCCTTTCATCTGCACTATCTAACTAAAATCTGAAAAACACCGTGTCAGCCACGAAAGGAGAGGGAACATCACTGTGAGAACTGTACTTTCATTTCCTGGCGGGGGTGTGGTTACATTCACAACTTCAACGTGATACTAACGGTCGGAGGGTTTTACATTCGATTTCCTGTTTCCTTTTCTTAATAAAGGAAAAGCGGCCCCCGCAGCAACGGTAGGCTGAGTTCCATAGGAAGACACCATGGGGGTTCCGACTTGGCCACAAGCAAAAACAAAACGTAACCCCCGAAAGCCGGTAAATAACAATATGCAGGAGAGCTGTGGGTCACACGGTTGCAGTTGCGTAGGATTGTTTTGATCACCTGCAGCAACTTTGCGTCTCACGCTCATAAGACCAGTGACCAAAGTCCTCTATGTTCGAGTTGCTGGAAACATTTCAAAAGGTTTAGAAAATAATTAATGGTGATAATGATAATGATAGTAGCTATGGTGTGCCAACGACTGTGAGAGTTTCCTCGCGTGTCTCTAATGTCATATAAACTCTCCAAGAATTATCCCCATTTTACAGACAAGAAAAGTTGGAGGAGACTTGGAGGAGTTAAGATAATTTGCCCAAGTCACTCCTAAGTGATGCAGCTGGAGTTTCATTCTTTCTTTCATTCCTTGAATATTTATTGGTCACCTATTTAGTGAGCCAGGCACTGCAAAAATATTTATGGCTGAAAGCATCTAAGCTCAAAATGATTCTCACCTGCAGAAAAGGACCTCTGTGTAGAGGCCACGTTTGGAATATTGATCTTGATCCTTCTTTCATTTGTTCAGACACTTTGTGAGTATCTACTGTGTCCAGAGTTCTAGGCTGAGTGCTGGGGGAATACACTGACCGTGACTTTTGGAAGCTTGTAGCTTAGTTGGGGAGACAGAGCCTAGGCAAGAAAACCTTTGAATAACAATATAATGCATAATGAAGTGCCAAAGGAGATGGTCCAGATGAAAAAACTCAGAGGGATGAAAGACTCCTTCGGGCTGGGATGGTTGGGGCAGTGGAACAGAGGAGACGGTCTTTGAGGGATGGATAGAGCGGAGACGGACACAGTACACACAGGTGTGTGGTAGAAAAGGGCAAGGCACAGCATAAGCAAAGGAGGAAAGGATATGGTGAGGTTGCATCCTTTGGCGTGTAAGTGCTCAGTTTGGGCAGTCACGTGATATGGTCTTGGGTGTGAAATCCAGAATTGACACCTTTCTACTTGTGTGATCCTGGATCAATTCCTTTACTTGTATTGAGCTTCAGTTTCCTAACCTGTGAAAGTGGGCATCGTGAATGAAGGAGGCAGGTAAAGCAGTGCCTAGCACCTGGCGAGCCCTCAGGGGCAGCTACTATTATGAATATGGTCTCTTGGTGGGGGTACCTTGTGGCCGTTCCATCTGAAGAGTGGAGAGAGATGTGTGGCCAACCCGAAACCATAACGTAAGAGCCGAAAAGAGGACTGGAAAGTCTACAGCCATGAACTGAAAGCAGCGTGCCTCAGCCCTAGAATCGGATAACACAACTAAACCACAAATGTGCTGCTCCGGGCTTTGAACTTCTACAGCAGGGCGAGACCCACTGTAACTTACTCTGTGATGGAGTCAAACCACATTTTTTTTTTTCTTTTTCTCATCAGATTTCACAGGAAATACACTCCTTTATTCAGATTTGAGATAAGGTACCCCTCCACCTTAACTCTCATTTGGGGTATTAACTCACCCATTTAGTGGTTCACTTTCTATCCTGGGCCCATAGCATCATCAGCTTATATTTAATAGGCACGTGGGTTTGTATTGCCCTTATGTTACAAGTTAAATCTATTAAGACATGGTTTGTAGTCAGACTGAGATAATAATCTAAGAAAAGGAAGGTGAGAGTCTCCTGGGGACACAGCCAAGGGGGGAGGGTTAGATTTAAAAAAAAGTTATTCTTCCATCAGTAATCGCCCACATTGCTGTTGCTCAACAATTATTTTAGGCTTCATGACTTTCAGCCTAACCCCTGTGCCCAACAGGGAGAATCTATACCGAGGTGCTGGCAACAATTTCTCAGCAGCTGTTACAAATTAATAGCTTTGGCTGACTTCCCAAGTTGACCCATTAAAATTCTCAAGAAAATTGGCTTTAAGGAATTTCCCAAAGACCCCTGACCTAGTCTAAAGGGCCTTTTTCCTCATTCTAAGAGTACTCATTCCTGGATCTCTTCAGGAAGGGTAGGAGGGGTATAAACAATAGCTTAGTGAGTGTTAGTTTAGTCAGTTTTCAACAAATATGTATCCAGAGAAAGAAGGATGCAAAGAAATAATAAACTATCACAACAGTAATAATGCCAAACATTTAGTGAGCATTTGCCACACACTTTTATTATCTCAGTGTCCTCCCAACCACACTATAAGGAAGGTACTATTGTTATGCCCATTTTACAGATAAGGAAACTGAGGCACAGAAAAATTAAGTATTTTGGAAGATAAATACTTTGCAAATGAGTGGCAGAACTAGGATTAGAACCCAGGGAGTCTGGCTCCAGGGCTGGTGTTTTTAAATGTTTCCAAGGTGTATGTGTTTTATTGGGAGGAGGTGGAGGAATAGGAAGCGCTATAAAAATGCCGGGAATAGAAGGGTGCCTTAGGGGTTTGGGCTTTGGCTTTGGCCTGGCATGATGCTGTCCCACTCACTGAACAGATGGACAAGGGCATATTCAGACAAATACCCAGAAATATGACATAGTTTTGTACCTAGTCTCTTCCCCTATCCTTTTCTGCTCTTGTAAGGTCAGCCAGTTTCCAGCCCAGTTTTAGACTTTTAGCATGGGACCTAGTTAGCCTAAGGGAATTACTGGAGCCATCCCTGGCTCATGGAGCTCCAGAGAGGTTAGTGAGAGCCTGGGGGCTGGAATCAGATGACACTTCTTGAGGTGTGGACCTAGTAGTCCCGAGGATCCCCAGGTAAACCGGACTTTGGGGCTTTGAACCCCCCAGTCCAATATGGAAATGTCTCAGAACTTCACCCTGGTCCCATGTCTCCACTGGCTCTGAAGGAAGGACCTCCATTTTGCTTTGGGTAATTAAGAGTACAGTCTCAGAAGTCAGCCAGTCCGGGTTTGAATTTCACTCACCACCTCTGCAGACTTGGGGAAGTTAACTTCTCTGTGCCTACATTCTTTCATCTGTCAAGTGGGGATAATAATAGAACCTACTTCATAGGGTTGTTACAAGGATTAAATAAATGAATCCGTACCAGCCACATAAGGCATGCTAAGCACTCCATAAATGTGGGCAGTGGTAATAAGCTACACCTTGTCTCCATTTAAGAAGTAATTCTAACTGTCTCAAGCTCACAGTGTACATTATCACACCCTGCAGGGAGCGGCCTGGTGAACAAAGCCTGTGGCCTTGCCAGGCCCTGCAGCCATGTGCTTGGGGCTCTCTTGAAGAGGAAATGGTTTCATCACCCGCTGTCTAGGCCAGGGCCACTTTCTTCAGGGAAGGGCTCTGTGGCCTTGTCTGCTGGACAAGGTTGGTGCTTGGTTACGCCCAGCACCCTAGCCTGGCTCTGCCACGCCCCCCAGCCTGCGGAGAGGCACGCACCACCTGCCCAGTAGAATGCTCCTTCATGCCAGGCTCTCTGGGGCAGGTGAGCCTCCTATGGAAGCTAGCGCGCTTCTGTAGGTCCTTCTATGGACCTGGCTGGATGACCATGACTGTCACCTTCACCTAGGAAATGCCTGCATTCAACAAAAGGCTATCCAAGGGTCCAGGGCAAGGGCAGTTTCTAGACTTGGTAGAAAGGCCCTTTTCAAGTTGACTTGGGAACCTCGAAAGCAAAGTGTGGAGATGACAGGGTGGGAACTGGGAACTATGTCTGTGCCTGTTCCCCATGGCATCTCTAGCCACTGCCATGGTGTTGGTTCTCTAGGAATGGCACTACCACACAGTGGTTAAGCACATCGGTTCTGGAGCCAGACTACCTGTGGTGGAATCCTGGCACTGTCTTATTAGCTGGGTGACCTCTGGCAATTTCCTTAACCTCTCTGTGCTTCTGTTTCTCATATGTAAAAAAGGATACTAATACTCACCTCCTCACCTCTTTAGGTTGTTTTGAAGCTTACATGAGTTTTCATAAAAATGCTTAGAACAGTGCCTGGCATGTAGTAGCATAAGTGTTAGCTGTTATTTCCCACATGCTAAAGATTTTAGTTCTAGATAGAGGCTCAGATAAGTAACAGGGCAAATCCAGAGTTCTAGACTAAGTCTATTTGTCTTGAAGTCTACTCTCTTTGAATGCTACCCCCGTGTAAGAGAAGAATCCCTACTTTGGATGCTCTAAGAAAGTCCAGATTTCAACTTCAGGAACATGAGTACCCCAAAGTAGAACACAATCGTCAGACCTTGGATTTTTGTTTTATATCCAGAAGTTAAAGTGCCTATGGGTTGTAGGGACTTCGGGCAATCCAGCCCAAAGGAACATGATCAACCATCCCCTGGTCCCGGATCCCAGGACGATGGAAGTCTGGTAAGTCTGCCCTTTGACCTGAATCTGGGTGATGTTAGTAATACAGGAATAGGTGAAATGCCAGCCACACTTGGCTGGCCCATAAAAAGGAAATACTTCCCACACCTTGCTTTTGCACACCGAAGGCCTCCAGGTAAAGGCATCCCCACTACAAGCCTCTGGCTTTAATGTCTGGGTGTGGCTGCAGGAACCACCCAGTACAAACTAGAGTGAACCTGCTGCCTTTTCCCTTCCCAGCTGCCAAGTCAAACAGAACACAGAGAACACAAATAGCATCGTCACAATAAACCAGTTGTTGGAGGGAGACACAGAAGAACCCACTCCCTGGCACTGCCACCCCCTTCGGGGGCCCAGACACGAGGTGCTCCAAGAGCTGAAGAAGGTGTGGCCCATGGGCATTCCTGTCCAGCAAGAAACCCTCTGGCTTATGTGATCCGTCCAGGAGCTGCTTGCCAAGATGGGAGGGAGGAGGGTCTCCCCCAAGCCCTAGACCAGGAAATGACCTTCCCACCCACTCGACCTGACAAATGCCAAGGAGGGAGCTCTATAGACGCTTTGAAATCCTAAAGGCATCTGAGGTTTGGAGGAATTCGTGCTGGACATGCTTCTTTGAAGGGTCAGGAATGGGGGAGGAGAGAGGGGAAGAAGGAGGGGCCAGGCCTAAGTGACAGCTTCAGATAAATCTGGGCAGAGCTCTCCAGGTGCTGGTGAACTCAGGTGGTGCCCTCCCTAGCCTGGGGCAGGTCAGAGTCTCCCAGAACTTGCCCAAATCTTTCTGCTGTGTGTGCTCTGGGGCATGTCTCTCTTTGCCTCTTGGATTTTGAGCCAATGAGGAAACATAGGTAAAAAATATTGCAAAATATTTTACAGAAATAAATTTTGTGGGAATTCCTTGGTGGCGCAGTGGTTAAGAATCTGCCTGTCAATGCAAGGGACACGAGTTCAAGCCCTGGTCCGGGAAGTTCCCACATGCCGTGGAGCAACTAAGCCCGTGCGCCACAACTACTGAGCCTATGCTCTAGAGCCCGTGAGCCACAACTACTGAAGCCCGCGCACCTAGAGTCCATGTTCTGCAACAAGAGAAGCCACCACAATGAGAAGCCCGCGCACCGCAACGAAGAGTAGCCCCCGCTCACTGCAACTAGAGAAGGCCCGCGTGCAGCAATGAAGACCCAACACAGCCAAAAATAAATAAAATAAAATATTTATTTAACATAAATAAATAAATAAATAAATTTTGTGAAAAGGGGCTAGAGCCTCCCCGTGGAAAGGTAAACTTGTGAAGTGACCCAGGTGGAGGTTTTCTGTGCATTTCAGCTCATCTCATTGGGATGTAGGAAGAGCAGATACTCTGAAAAAGGACACCTGAGTTGGAAACCTGGTTCTGTACCACATCCTTTGGCAAGTTGCTTAACTGCTTGAGCCTCAGTTCCTTTGGTTGTCAAAATGGGCACAAGAAGACCTAGTTCAGAGATGTTGGGAGGATAAAATGAGATCACATATATGAAAGCAAAGAACATTCTATATAGTTTGGCACATCAAAGGACTAGATCAATCTTGCCTTCAGTTGTTTTCTTCCCTCACTTCACACTCTCTGTCAGTGGCTTGCTAGGCTGTTATTTATTTATTTATTTTTAAAATATTTATTTATTTATTTGGCTGCATTGGATCTTAGTTGCAGCATACAGGATCTTCCTTGAGGCATGTGGGATTCTTCGTTGCGGCGAGCAGGCTTCTCTCTAGTTGTGGTGTGCAGGCTCCATAGCGTGCAGGCTCAGTAGTTGTGGCGCACGTCCCAGGGCATGTGGGATCTTAGTTCCCTGACTGGGGACCAAATCTGCATCCCCTGCATTGGAAGGCGGATTCTTAACCACTGGACTACCAGGGAAGTCCCACTTGCTGGGTTCTCGATTGGCCTGAAGAACTGGAAAAGAGATCTAGAGATAGAATCTTACAGTAAACAAAACTGTCTTATTCTAACTTAACTCTGAGTTTAAAGTAAGGAAAATAAGAAGGTTATTTATACGTCTGGGGGTAAATCATATCAATGCTTTACTTTCCCATCTGAAACAAAACACAAACCACTTCATTCCCACTCCCAAACTGATTCAATCTAATCTACTCTCAAGTCGGGCCTTCTCATTAACCTAACTTGAGGTTTCTCCCTTTACCATATGCTTTATGCTCTAGGTGGAGTATTGCAGGGAGGTAGAGGGGAGTATAACTGATACTCGCAAAGGGGTCTAGTTTGGCCATCGGTTGACAGAAAAAAGTAGAAACTATCATTACTTCCCTGAAAATGTCAGAATTAGTAAATTGCCGTCTTGCCCACAGTCCTGTGACAAGTGGAATCTGCATAATGCTTGAATATGTGTCATGGATCTCAACTATTATCTGGGGATTTTTTTTTAAAGTGCAGGTGATGGCTTTGTTCAGTTCACTATGCCCTTTCTCCTGTGTTTAGCCTACATCTGCAAAAGGCTGCAGTCTTTTTTTTTAAATTTTCTCTCATTTTATTTATTTATTTATTTTTAACATCTTTACTGGGGTATAATTGCTTTACAATGGTGTGTTAGTGTCTGCTTTATAACATGCAGTCTTTTATTAAGTAAGGACCAGACAGGAAAAACATTATGGTGGAGATGGGTGGGTGGGACAAGGGTTTGGGGAGTGCTGGTCAACTGGGTACACAGCTGGGGAGAGGCAACAGACCGCTAAGGGAGTTGAGGGAGAACTGTTTAGAGAAGGGTGTCAGGGAAGTGAGTAATAGGTAGGTCAGAGGATGGAGCAAAGGAATGTTGAAAGGGAACAGATATGCTCTGTGGGAAGGTAGTAAGTATCTGAATGGGAGCACAGGGAGGGCTAGCATGGAGTAACAGGGAGGGAATCCTGAGGTGCTGATTTGTCAGAGATGGAAAACGGGGTTGGATGTGTGTTGGTGGAGGAATGGAGGAATCCCAGAACAACTCCAGACACCATTCATTTTAATGAAATCCTTCTTCTTTATGCTTCTGCCATCAGAAATAGATGCTATGTGCTCACCACCATGGCTTATTTTTAATTCCAGCAACTCATATCCTTTTTGCTTTCCCTCAAAAATAAAAGACATAGTTTAAATTCAGCTAAGCTTGAAGATTATGATATTTGGAGAAAATTCAAAGTCTTGGACCCTTCAGCTGTGCCATATCATTCAAAGTTTACTTTCTGTTCCGGGTGGTTGCCTTCACATGGTCATCTCAACCCTTCACTCTGTTAGGTGATCTGGTTTTGCTTACCATTTGTTGCTGCAACATTCCTGTAACTGTTTCCAGAATTGTGTGAAGAATAAGGAGGCTGGCAGGCTATTTCTCACACTCAGCTATCTTGTCAGCTATAGTCAAGACAAAATGAAGCAATGTAGAAATCAAAGCTTCACTTCCTATTGACCTAGGTTTTTCAGGCCTTCCCATTTTTCAGTATCACAGTCCTCAGGGGCTTCTAAATTTTCTGTCCCTTTGAGAAGAACTCTTCTTGAACAGGCACCCCTCCCTCAAGTTCTTCAACGAAGCTCTAAGGAATGAAGGTCTAAAGTACTGCTGCTTTTAAACTATAAAAGATAAATCCAAACTTCTTTATGATTCCGCTTGATTCGGGGGCTTACTCCAAGAGTGGGGAAGTTTTCTACACTGGGTTTTGTTCCTGTCTCCTGGGCAAGGCAGTTTGGTCAGTGGTTGTTCTGTGGGCTGCCGTCTGGAGGAGACGGCGGTTTCGGAGGTCACCCTGACAATTATGGCCAACTAAGGGTGGAGGGAGTGGTCTGGGTTTGGCCCTCAGTCTGGAGTCCCAGGCGGCACAGACAGATCTTGGCTCAGGACCTGGGGCTGAGGCGTGTTGGGACAGCCTAGGGGGTGTCCTGGCTTTCCAGGGTCTGGGGAACCCTCTCTGGCCCGGGGGCGGGAGACGCTGTTCCAGAATCGGTTCTGGCTCCACTGCCGCCTCAGCGCTTTCTAATTCCAGCTCCAAACAACAACAGCCGCGGCTGCAGCCACAGCAACAGGCCCCGCCCACCAGGCCTGGCTCCCGGCATGGAGCACGTGACGGCGACGCCGGCGTCGCTCCCTCTGCCCCTGGCGCTGCGGGAGGGCGGGGAGACTTGGGCGGGGGGTGGATGACGTTTACTCAGTCGTCTCCATGGATATAATGCATAGACGTCAACGTCGCCCAGTGTTTAGTGTGTAATGTTCCTCCGTCTCCATGGGAACGTCAGGCGGCCAAACACCGGCCCCAGCAACAGGCTTCCGATTGGCCAGGAACTTCTAAAGGCGGAGCTTCATCTCCCGCTTCAGTTCTGCTGTGTTGCTGTTTTGGTTGTTGTCTCCCACTTGTTTATTTCTCTAACAGATCCTGGAGTCTGAGGTCTGGATCTGTCGCCGAGTATGAGATCCAGGAGAAAACGTGCTCAACGTGCAGCTTGCGCCTACCGATTACAACCCAACAGATGACATAGTTCCCTTATGACCAAGTCCCTTCTGGGAGTCCCGGCCCTCAGGCCCAGCATCAGTCACAGCACAATACTTGGCGTTTCACCCTCTGACCCCCCCGCCCCCCCCCCAACCAGCATCACATCTGAGGCTATTTACCCTTTCAGCCTCATGCCAGAGTCTGTGTTGCCTTCACACTTAACATTTGTTTATGCTCGCAAATCCAGACGGGGGGCGGCTTTCATAAATAATACCAGGATTCAGTGCTACTCCCTGCAGGATTTGGCTACATTTTCCCGTCTGGTCTTAATTCTGTTGAATGACATCATTTATCCGTATTCCCACCCATATATGCCCAGATTTCCTGCAGCCTGAGCAGTTTGTGGGCTAGTTGAAATTATGCTTTTCTCTCTGCCCATTTTAATTCAAAACAGGGGGCCATTTGACTTCTCCAAAAGAGATAGAAGTAAATCGAGGACAGAGATGGGGGAGTGGGTGGGGGAGAATTCTGGTCTTAAAACCCCCGATTTCTTGATGTATATTACCAGTATACTGATGAAGTTAAACATTCTGAGGCGCAAATGTCTCCAGAAACAGTTTTAACCTACCCTGGGCTCCCATCAGCGAAACCAAGTTAACATCTGACAAGAGATAGTGATCTAGCCTCAGGGTTTTCAGTCAAGCTGTGCCTAAAAGAATTCCTTAAAATCTTAAGTTATGGTGTCAAATATAATAAATCTTTACCAGCTCATGCGCATACAAGTCTGAGATGTTTCATAAAAGGTTTAGATGACCCGATAATATGTTTTCAAAACCCAGAAAGAGAGAGAGAGATGCTGGTGCAAACCTCAAGTTAAAAACAAGAAAGTAAAATTATTTTTGTAGATTGGAATCAATAAGGAGTAAGGAGGGTATCTATTCTCTTTTCTAATCTTAACCTACTACCTCCTTTTCCCCTTTATCTACTCTGGTGAATAGCCTTGCTAACTGTCCTCCCCCTACCCCTAGGCCAGCCTCATAGCCTATAATTTCCTTCAGAGATGAGAGTGAAATTAAGTGAAATCGGGAGCATGCTTAATGCAAATAGGACCAAAGGGCACAGCCCTTTATCATAATGAACTTCATTCTGATTAAGTCACAGGGACTGCAAGTGCTTACTATTTACCCAGTAAATATATTAAATTGCCAGGCAAGTCTCCTTCATGTCCTGACACTCCCAGGGAATATTTGAAAATCTGATATAAGATCATTTTTAAACGATCAAACATCCCTTTCTAATTCTATCATCTCTCTTCACGTTTCCAGGAATACAGAGTGTCTTGGTCTCTGAGAGCCAATATATCTGGGTATATTCCTACGAAAAGAGGAATAATGAGGCACTCTTTGCATTGTACATTGAAAATGACCTGAAAAGCTGGAAGAGGTGGCTGAGGACATTTTCTCAGTGTGGATGAGGAAGAGGGGAGGAAGACGGAAGATGACAGTCTCCAAGTGCCTAGCTTTGACTCTAACACAGAAACTGGATTTTATGATTCTGTCCAAGGGCATTGGTTATAACCTTAGAGCTTCCATGTCTTTTTCCATCTCCCAGACTTGGCTCTTTTTTTCTTAGTTCTTTTTTTTTTTGTTCTTTGGACCATGACCCAAACATGGTCGTGGGCCATGGTGTGCGGCCCACGGAGTGTTTAACCCAGGAAATACCAAATGGATTATAGTTTTGATGGTGCTGAAAGCAGCAGTTTGTTTCATATGTGCTTACGTGCACACACACATGCACAGACCCTTTCTGCCCAGTGGTTTGGCTGAGCTGCTCCATTTAGCTGACCAAGTTCAACTTAAGGACTGTGATGTCCTACTATGCTACTGATTTCTTCAAACCACAAGACAATTAATCTCCCCAGCCTACTTCCTCGTCTATAAAATGCGGTCTGGAGAACTCATTGACCCCACATGCTTGCTTTGACCTAAGAACATTGCAATGATATAGTGATTATTAGTTGGTACTGTGGAAATACCAAATGGTATATAAATACTTGATTACTATTAATGGGTACGATTTCCCCCAACACCTCCTGCTTTAGTGCTGAGTGGAGCCTCCGCCCACCAGGTTTCCACAGCAAAGAGGCCTTGGCCCAGGCCAGGAGGTATAGGAGCAATGACCTACATTGTCTTCCAAGGCCCAAGTGCACACTGGGCCTCTTGCACACCCCAGCCATGACTGAACTCCAGCCACGACAGAATTCAGCTCTGCAGTTCATATTCCTCAAGTCTGGCTTTCCTCAGTTGTAAAAATTAAGACATTTCTATCTGCCCTGCTTACCTCTTAGGACTGTTATGAGGCTCACTCTAGGTAATTCTATTTTTTTTTTTTTTTTTCGGTACGCGGGCCTCTCACTGTTGTGGCCTCTCCCGTTGCGGAGCACAGGCTCCGGATGCGCAGGCTCAACGGCCATGGCTCACGGGCCCAGCCGCTCAGCGGCACGAACCCGTGTCCCCTGCATCGGCAGGCGGACTCTCAACCACTGCGCCACCAGGGAAGCCCTCTAGGTAATTCTTGTGAAAGGGCTTTGAAAACTGTAAAGCAGAAGGCATTTTCAAGTTTAAAAATGTCTTAGGAGATGAGTGACCTGTAAATGGATCAGTGTCAAGGTGGGCTTGAGGGGTGTAATTCACAGACAGGCCAGATGAATCCCCACCTGTGTGATTAGATACGTCCTGTATCAAGGCATACTCCCTTACTGTCCCTAAAACTATCCATTTCCAGCGATTTATGCCTTTGGAGTAAGCATTTGCCTCTCTCTTCAGGTCTTAGTTTTGGAATACAGATTCTTTTATGAGTAGTAAGCTCCTAAAGTTGAACATAAGTGAAGTCATCAGATGGTACCACACAGGAGCACTGCGCTCTTGGGTGAGTCTGAGAAACAGGATGCTGGGAGTCTAGAGAAGACTATTCATCCTGTTCACAGCCAGCTGTCACAGTTGTGCCGGTTGCTGATAGAGGATCCTCAGAGCCCACCCAGCGGACCTGTAGCTCTACTCACACAGGCGTGGGAGATTTTTCTCCCCATCCTCACCCGAAACCTCGGAGGACACTACTGTACAGTAACCCAGGGCTTCCCACACTGTTGGATGTCAAGGGCCAGCAAAGTTTTTAAAAAGTTGGTGAACTGACATAGGTTGCCAACTTTTTTTTTTTTTTTTTGCAGTACGCGGGCCCCTCACTGTTGTGGCCTCTCCCGTTGCGGAGCACAGGCTCCGGACGCGCAGGCCCAGCGGCCATGGCTCATGGGCCCAGCCGCTCCGCGGCATGTGGGATCTTCCTGGACCGGGGCACGAACCCGCGTCCCCTGCATCGGCAGGCGGACTCTCAACCACTGCGCCACCAGGGAAGCCCGGTTGCCAACTTTTAATTCTACCAAATGATAACAATTACCATGTATTATCACTATCGTTTCATAAATGAGAGGGCATTTTAATACTCAAAAAGTCGAAAGGACATAGACTGAAGGACTGAATATATGTAGCTTTATGAAAACTCCTTGCTTTGTCTTTATTTCTCCTATCTTCCTTTCACAGTTCTATTCATTCTTCATTCTCCATAGGGTGGTATTGATAGTGGTGAAGAGCAGACAGAGAAACCAAGGAGAGGTAAAAATCTGATTCAGAACCATTTGAGTTTCCCGATCAAACTGACTACTTCTTCTTTTTCTTTTTTATCATTTAGTTATCTATTTATTTGGTTGCACCGGGTCTTAGTTGTGGCAGGTGGGCTCCTTAGTTGTGGCAAGGGAACTCTTAGTTGCAGTATGCATGTGGGATCTAGTTCCCTGACCAGGGGTCGAACCCATGCCCCCAGCATTGGGAGTGTGCAGTCTTATCCACGGTGCCTCCAGGGAAGTCCCTAACTGACTACTTCTTGCATTATGCACCTTTGGGTCACCAGTTTCTTTGGTAAAGGAGAGTAAAATAATCTCACCAGATGGGTTCCTGGTAGTGGGAATATAACATATTGAGTAATTCCCTTGGAATTACTTCCACTCTGGGACAGGTCAGTTTGTTTCTAGTTGGTCTGTTCCTTGCTTGGACCATGCCCCACCCACCCAAATACTTCTGGTTTTACTCGGGGAGGTGAGATTAGTGACTGTCTTATACCTGATTCAGCCAGATCAGATGGAGCCGAATGGTGGAGACTGGCAAAGTTCCCAGAGGAGTGAACAAGCCTGCCTTCCAACTGGTGTCACAAGCAGGTGCAGGAAACACTGGCAGAGCCAGTTTAACCAGCATCTTGGGCAAGATTTGGCCAGTACTTTTTTCCTGTTTCTAATTTCCTCTGGCAGAAGTGGGAACTCTCCGTGTTCTGTGGTTGCATGTTAATCTAATACAACCAACACACTATCTTTTTTTTTTTTTTTGGCTGCGTTGGGTCTTCGTTGCTGCTCACGGGCTTTTCTCTAGTTGCGGCGAGCAGAGGCTACTCTTTGTTGCAGTGCGTACGCTTCTCATTGCGGTGGCTTCTCTTGTTGTGGAGCACGGGCTCTAGGCGTGCCGGCTTCAGTAGTTGTGGTTCACGGGCTCTAGAGCACAGGCTCAGTAGTTGTGGCTCACGGGCTTAGTTGCTCCATGGCATGCGGGATCTTCCTGGACCCGGGCCCGAACCTGCGTCCCCTGAATTGGCAGGCGGATTCTTAACCACTGCACCACCAGGGAAGTCCCCCAACACTATCTATGTATCTATGTATCTATGTATCTATCTATCTATGAATGATGTATAATATATATATTTCCCTCAAAAGCCCAATGTGAATAGAAGCTGAGACTATAATTTAATTCTAAGCAATTTAAGCATAATTAAGGCACCTGAGACTGAGTTTCTCTCTCATCAGCCACCAGAGTAGACACCTAGGGAAATAAATGCACTTATTCAGGTCCCAAGACACTACTTACTACACTGGGGAGAAAATTTAGTCCAATTATTATCTATTGCAGATTAGAAAATTATAAGATCATTTTTTTAAACAATTATTGAACCTAGTCAACCAAAATGGCATAATATACCTATATTATTGAATTTTGGTGACTATTAAATAACATAATATCTCTAAAGCACTGAACATAATTCTTGAGCAAGCACTCGGTAAGTATTAGCTATTGTTATCTCCATGCATTCAAGAAGTACTTTTTGAGCAGCCTTTATTCTGTCAGATGCTGTGTTAGGGGTTAGAGAGTCAATGGTGAGTAAACAGGCAAGATTTCTGTCTTCCTCGAATGGGGATCTAGTCACCAAACAGTCAATCAACAGTTAACAGCTACCAGGGCTTTGCTAGATGCTTGAGGGTCCATCAGTGAAGAAAACAAAAATCCTTATCCTTGTGGAACTTAACTGTTTTTTTTTAAATTAATTTTTTGGCTGCACCACACAGTATGCGGGATCTTAGTTCCCTGACCAGAGATCGAACCTGTGCCCCCTGCAGTGGAAGCATGGAGTCTTAACCACTGGACCCCCAGGGAAGTTCCGGAACTTATTTTTTAGATATTAGCCCAATTGCTTTCTTTTTATTTTATTTTATTTTATTTATTTATTATTTTTGGCTGCGTTGGGTCTTCGTTGGTGCGGGCAGGCTTTCTCTAGTTGTGGTGAGCGGGGGCTACTCTTTGTTGCGGTACATGGTCTTCTCATTGCGATGGTTTCTCCTGTTGTGGAGCACGGGCTCTAGGCGCACGGGCTTCAGTAGTTGTGGCGCACGGGCTTAGTTGCTCTGCGGCATGTGGGATCTTCCCAGACCAGGGCTCGAACCCATGTCCCCTGCATCGGCAGGTGGATTTTTAACTACTGCGCCACCAGGCAAGTCCCCCAATTGCTTTCTAAATAAGTATATATTATTACAAATGGTGTTTAGTGCTATACATGCAAAGCCTAGGGTGGAATGAGGGCTTCTGAAGGGTTCCTAGTTCAGCCTGGATGCTCAAAGAAATTCTCTATGAGGTTATGACATTTTAAATTTGAGATCTGGATAAGAGTAGATCCAGTTGAGGAGCAGAGTGGGAGATGGGGGCAGAGAACATATGTATAATACTAGTAACTCATATTTAATTCATGCTTTCCATGTTATGATGCCTTTTCCCAAATGTTCTAGAGGCTGAGACTGCCAAAATCGGGAGACAGTCCCTGCATCAGAAGTTTGCTTCCAGATTGAATTTAGCTCTCAGTTTCAGAATGCACAGCAGCAGCTGCCTATAGTTTGCTCCTTCCCGGGAATCACTGACAGTTGACAGTCACTGCCTCAGCCTCCCTTGGTCTCATTGCCTGGAACAATTAGTACCAACTACAACAGGAATGACCTCTGAGAACTGAACTCCGCTTCTTTGACTTGCTGTAATGATAGTCACCCTAGTGCC
Source organism: Grampus griseus (assembly GCF_964374135.1). Taxonomy (NCBI): domain Eukaryota; kingdom Metazoa; phylum Chordata; class Mammalia; order Artiodactyla; family Delphinidae; genus Grampus; species Grampus griseus. The sequence goes on along the minus strand of NC_139018.1, from coordinate 27,403,636 downwards.
CCCAGGAATGTGTCAGCATACGTTTGCTGCTGGATTTAAATAATCAAGCTTGGGCTGAATAATCAATCTCTGAGGGTTGAGCTACTCTCTTCCCCTGACACACGCGTAATCCTTTAGCTCACTTTTCTCTTTGCTACTGAATTTTCTCCCATTTAAGTTTTAACGCTCTTCTTCTGTCATTCCCATTAGCAGGTTTTCACAGTCTGGTTCGTATTCCAGCTCTGAAATAGTTCACATAGTTCTGTGCAGACATAATATTTATGGGAACTGAAGATGGGTGGATTCTGATAATGGCTTGTGGGACAGTCTCCAGTGCAGTGAAAATAACAAAGAATTCAAGAAACTAATACTATGAGAGTTTAGTCCCCTATAAACTTCCCAAATGTATTTGCTTAAACCCTGTGTAAGTATTAGCAGAATACAAGGAAATGTCACCCTGGGTGAGAAAGCTTGGTTTGTTCAGTGTTCTGTTTTACAGCACAAATTCTAAGCTGGACTCTGTTTATTGTCAATAGCTCTCTAACAAAGAGCAAAATGGAATGCGCCCGTTTTTAAATTCCTGTAAAAAAGGGCCCTGGAAGACCTCAAAGCCTGACTGAGGGTAATTTACATCACTATTTTTCAGTGCTTTCATTGAAGACTCTCTAAGTTATTGAAAGAGAGCTTACCAACCATTGATTTTAGTGTGTAGTCATCTATAAGAAGGATCCATATGGGTTGTTATTGTGTGAGAATGGAATAGAACCATCCATGTCCTGTTTGAAGGATAGCGACAGCTAGGGAGGAAACTAAACTGGGAATAGCTGGGACATTTCCAAATTTGGTAGCACTGATCCCAAAGTTGGTGTTTATGGCCTGGGGGAGGGAGAGATGGTTTTTGGTAACTAGGGCTTGAAATGCACCTTACAAAGACAGAGGGTTGCTGGGCTCAGTGATATTTCTCAATACTTTACCTTGGGAAGCATTTCCTCTACTCAGAATGCTCTGCTCCCTGTCCTTCTGTGGCTGGTTCCTTCTTGCCATTCACTTCTCATGACAAATGTCACCTTCTTCCACCTAATCCAAAGGAGCAACACAGTCACTCACAACATATCTCTCCATTTTAATTACCTGCCCAGCACTTTACTTTTATCTGACATTTGTTTATTTGTTATTTGTTTTTTACATTACTAGACTGTGAGCTTCATGTCAGTAGGAAGCTTGTCTGTTTACTATGGATTCCACTGACTGGCACATAGTAGGTGTTCAATAAAGGTACTGAAATGAAGAATAAGGAATAGGATAATTGCCTCTGTACAATCTGAGTGATGAAAGGATTAACTTTGTAGAGGCCATACCCTAGTATCTGCAGGTAACTGTTTTTTCTTATGCAAGATAATAATAATTTGAGGTCTGTGAAACCCCTTTCTTTCCTGGACTGAATTCTGAAACCAATGGAAATATGAAAAGCAGGATAGAGATATCTGATAAGAATATTAGTAAGTTAATCTCAAACCAGATGTGTGAAATTAACACCTCAGGGCTGCTCTTATGTAAAAATACAATCTAGGGAAGATCCCACATGCCGTGGAGCAACTAGGCCTGTGAGCCACAACTACTGAGCCTGAGCGTCTGGAGCCTGTGCTCTGCAACAAGAGAGGCTGCGATAGTGAGAGGCCCGCGCGTGGCCATGAAGAGTGGCCCCCACTTGCCGCAACTAGAGAAAGCCCTCACACAGAAATGAAGACCCAACACAGCCAAAAATGAATAAATAATACATATTTAAAAAAATATAAAATCACTTAATTTGAAACTCTTCCTTTTTCTCTATTATTATCATTATTATTATTATTACTATTATCATATATCTTTTTATGTGTGTCTCTGGTGCTTTTAGCATATGGGCCAGAAATGGATAAGAGATGCGGAAATATTAACTGTTTGTGGCTTGGAGCTATAGTTCTGTGAGCTTGTGGATTGGGGGGGGCCAATGAATGGAGTGCTATTTGCATCAGGCTTTCTTCATTTCCCCAGCCTAGTCACAACCCCTTGCTTCTCTCTTTTCCAGGTTCCAAAGCTCAGGCAGACACCAGCTGGATGAAGCCCTGGGTTCAAATAAACTTGACTTGGATGGCGAAGTATTAATAGCAAATGAAGTCCCAAATCCTCACCTACTATGAAGTTTCCCATTCCTGGCAAACAGACTAGTGGAAAGCAAAGATTCCTCACCCACAGACACACCTCTGGGCAGGAGACCCTTGATTTATTCCAAACCACTTGATTAATCTGGAGAAAGAAAGAGACTGGTTCTGTCAAAGATTCAAATTAAGAATCCCATCCCTTGGTGCAAAGCATTCTGCACAGATCAAGAGCACATGGTCCTCTGTTTATAACTGCAGAGATCAGCTCCAGCCCAGACAGGGCTGATGCAGGTGCTGCATCCAGGCCTCAGGTGATCCTGTGTTATGTGATACTCTAGTCCTGTCCAGTGCATGCCAAACAATCAGCGAATACTGACCTGGTGGCAGCCACATACTCAGCTATGGCCGGATTGCCCAAGAAGCCAAGGAAGCCTGTGCTGGGGTGGGGGCAGGGGTGGGGGGTGGAGAAAGATTCAAAGAAGAATTAGGAAAACTGTATTCATCGTTCTATGTAGTGTGTGCTTGCTATTGTGCCAGGCACTGTTCCAGGCACTGGGGAGCCAGCAATTTTTCCATCCCTCATGTTGCGGCATGTGAAATCTTTAGCTGCGGCATGCGGGATCTTTTAGTTGCGGCATGCAAACTCTTAGTTGAGCCATGAGAACTCTTAGTTGTGCCATGTGGGATCTAGTTCCCTGACCAGGGATCGAACCCTGGCCCCTTCCCTTGGGAGCGCGGAGTCTTAGCCACTGGACCACCAGGGAAGTCCCAATATTGTTTTTATTTTGAATTACTTGGCAGGGTATCATAATCATTTTAGTATTGGTGCCATGAAAGTTTTATTATGGCCCTATTCCCAGTTGTTGTTGTTTTTTTTTTGGCTGCGTTGGGTCTTTGCCGCTGTACGCGGGCTTTTCTCTAGTTGCAGCAAGCGGGGGCCACTCTTCGCTGCAGCGTGCAGGATTCTCATTGGGTGGCCTCTCTTGCTGCAGAGCACAGGCTCTAGGTGCGCGGCCTTCAGTAGTTGTGGCACTCGGGTTCAGTTGCTCCGCGGCATGTGGGATCTTCCTGGATCAGGGCTCGAAACCGTGTCCCCTGCATTGGCAGGCGGACCCCCAACCACTGTGCCACCAGGGAAGCCCCTCCCAGTGCTTTTAAACTAAAAAATTGGTTACGTTTTTTACCTCTATGCCCAAATATTTTCTAAAAAGTTGCTTGTGGTATTAGGCTGAGTTTGTGGAAAAGAAAGGATTTAGGGGGATAACCCATCCCAGATGAAATTTCTTTTTGTGCTGATCACTGTTTCTGGGCAGGGTGGTTGTGGATTTAAAAATATAGCACCCATACCCTCTTGAATTGCAGCTAGTGGAAGCATTAATACGCAGATATGATGGGTCCATACAGTTCTAAGGATGGGTATACCCCTTGGGTTTATAAGCATCTAAATTATTATGCCTGGTAAAGAAGGTGCTGATCAGGATTTTTGTTCCCCTCACCTGAGAAAGATACAGGTAAGAAGTCACCCTTCAAGCTCCTTTATCCAAAAAGAGAATCCATGCTGCCTTCTCAGCCACATGAACAATAGATGATGAGGTTTCTGTTTAATGTTCCTGCATTCCACAAACATTTATCGAGTACCTACTAGTGTCAACAAGCTAGGTCCTGAGGATAGATACCTATTGAATAAGACAGATAAGGTCCCTGCTTTGGTGGAGCTTGTGGCTTAGGAGAGGAAGACAGACAATGAAAAAGTACATAAATAAAAAAACAAGGTAACCTAGTGATAAGTCCTTGATAGAAAATAAAACCAAGTAATGTGACAGAAAGTGACTGAGGTACAAGGAGGAGGGATGCAACATTGGATGGGGGACAGGCTTCCTGGAGAATGTGAAACTGGAGTAGATATTGATCATGAGGATAAGTCAACATGTCCAGATCAGGGGGAAAGAGGAAACAGTGAATACAGAGGCTCAGCTCCTGAACCAGACTGGCATATTTGAGGAATCGAAAGAAGGTCAATGTGGCTGGAGAGGAGTGAAGGAGGGAAAGTTGTTCAAGATGAGGTTGGAGGGTGAGGCCAGGGCTGGGTCACACAGATGTGGTAGACCTCTGTAAGGAGTATAGATTTTTTCCTAAGTGTAATTCTGTATATTGACCACTAAACAGGTTTGGAGAGATTTATGATTTAGTGTTTAGTGTTAAGATTTAATTCAGAGCCCCACTAAGTGGGAGAGGAGATTTTCAGTGTGTGATCTGTCCTTATCTGAATTGATTACCTCACAAACTCGGGTGGGTCAGTCTAAAGGTGGAATTCTTCAGTTGAGTCAATTTGGGGATTTTCACAAGGGATCTGTAACTCATTGACACTCCAGTGGAGAAACATCAGAACTCAGTGGAGAAAATCAGAACTCAGCTGGGAGCTGCAACCAGAATTTTCTCACAGAATACAAATCAGATACTAAACTGAGACACAGAGTGTCCACATCTGAGGATGAAACTATGATCTGTAGATCAGAAGGCAGCATAATCTGAATTCCTACATACTGGTCAGCTGATCAGGATTCTCCTGGTTTGGGAAAGGGGATTTATTTTTTTGCATTACAATTATTAACTCTCTTTTAAAGAGCTTTCTTGCTGTTCTTGTTGAGTAAGGTGGTGGATAAAATGGTGTAAGCAATGCTTGAGATGTCTTAACATCCTGAAGCTCATCACGTGCCAGCCCATTTGAGCCATCCCCAGCCTTGCCGTGAGATTTCCCCATTGGATGGGAGCTCTGTAGTTGAGGTTTATTAGTCAGGGTGTGTTGTTGTCCTATAGGTTTAGTGACGTAGATGGGATTCCTTTGGAATTCTAGCAGCTAAATCCACCAGAGCCAAAGAAGGTCAGCTCAGGACATCTGAGGAGCTGACAGCCTGGACAAGACTTGCTTGTCTGAGGATAGGGAACACTTGTTTCTGCAGCGAGGTTTGGCATTACTGACCGAATGGGGGGGGGGGTCCGAAGCTGCTGGTGTGGTGAAAGATGCCATGAGCTTGGGCTGAAATACATCCTTCTTAGGCACCATAGCTCTTCCCCAGTTTCCTCAGCTCCAGAGGGAATGTGTCCCAGGGACCACACAGACCACCACTTTGTTTAAATGCTTACATTAGCAGAAGGATGGGGATCCCATTGAATCATTACCTCCTGTCAAAAAGCCAAGAGTTATTCAGAATGAAAACAATTTTTCCCAAAGAGGCGAAATCTCTCTTACTAATTAGTGGTGGTGATGGCGGTGTGTGTGTGTGTGTCTGTGTGTGTGTGTGTCTGGTGATGGTGGTGGTAGTTCTGTGCCTCCCACTGTTTTAAAATAGGGACAGTCTTTGCTCACTGTCTGAGCCGTGGGGTGAGTAACCTTGACCCCTAAGCCCCTTCACTGGATTCACGCGAGTGTGTGAGTCCTGAGGGAAGTGTGGAACACTTCTCTTCTTTGGGTCTAGACATTTAGAATGAATAAATTAGAGGGTGGTGGTAACACGGTCATTGTCATTACAGACAACGTGGCATTTATGTATGGGCACTAGCTGTCTTTCTCATGGGGCTCAATTACAAGAGTAAGTTCGATCTTTCATCATGAACCACTGGAGTGTTCTTTACTGACAGAGGCTGCACCAGCTGAAAATAGCCCAAACATCTTGTTATTTTCTCTTTCCCAATCTTTGCATATTCACGCCCAAGAATAAAAGACTCAGCCTGTTCAGCCTTTTCAAAGAGTTAAAGAACATTCTCTATTTGACTTCTTAGTACCCAGAAAGGACAATAATATATACTTGCCTTGCTTGGCTGAGGGCATTCATTCATTCATTCATCTGTTCAATACATGTTTATTAAACACCTACTGGGCCAGGCATTGGGCTACGTGCTAAGTGAATATTTGCATAGGAAAAAGATAAAGGCCAAAATTATGTAGATGTTAAAACAAGTCTTAGAAGCGACTTCCCCAAGTCCCTGAAGGAGTTGAATCTGCTATGCGCATCTTTCTGACTTTTGGTCCCGTGCTCTGACCACAACCCTTCGCCACTAGACCACACTTCTCCAAATAAACAACTACTTCTGCATGCTGGGGACGGGTTGTGTACGGCAGCATTTACGTAGGCAGCATAGACAGTAGCCTTTCACTTAATGTTGCAATAACACCAGGCTAAACAATGTGCACTGACCTCCAGAGTTACTGAACAAAAGCTTGCTGTGGGTCAGGTCTCTTAACTCAAATGCCAGAGAAGTGCAAAATATGAAAAGTCTTTATCTGATAAGAAACAACTGCTGGGAAAGAATGAATCTGTGTTTAATCTGGGTTAAAATCGGATGTGGGAGTCTACCCTCCTGTTCACTTTTGGATCCTCAGATAGGGGGAACTCAGCACATAGATAATCACAAACTATGTAAGTTTTGGTTTTCCACGCTCAGGCTTGTCCAGAACGTGGAATCCCTGCCCTGTTGGAAGGCAGCACTGTGCTCACAGAGGCACACACACATTTGTCTTAAAGTTACCCTGACCTTGGCAGATGGCAAAGATAATTTCACAGGTTGGGTCAGATTTCCCTTTATTTTTTTATTATTATATTTTAAAATTTTATTTATATATTTATTTATTTATTTTGGGCTGTGTTGGGTCTTTGTTGCCGCACGCGAGCTTTCTCTAGTTGCCGCGAACGGGGGTTACTCTTCATTGCGGTGCGCGGGCTTCTCATTGCGGTGGCTTCTCTTGTTGCGGAGCACAGGCTCTAGGCGTGCGGGCTTTAGTAGTTGTGGCACGAGGGCTCAGCAGTTGTGGCGCATGGGCTTTGTTGCTCCGTGGCATGTGGGATCTTCCGGGAGCAGAGCTTGAACCCGTGTCCCCTGCATTGGCAGGCAGATTCTTAACCACTGTGCCACCAGGGAAGTCCAGATTTCCCTTTATTTTAAGGCTACATCACTTGAGCTCCATATTAAAAATGTGATTTGGCAGTCCTGAAATGGATACCATGAGTATATTGAGATATGAGAGTATGTTGGAATGATTGCAGGTTCAGATATTAGCGGGGCAGGAGAGGAATTCTGAGATTATATCATCTGATACTACTGCTTTGGGTTGAGCACTTGCTTCCTAGATGATGCTCTGGCCCCTTTTGATCTTTATCATGTCATTTCCCAGAGGACTGTGGATCCAGATCCTGTCTCTGTATTGCAGTCATTTCCTCTGATAACTGTCCCCAAATCCTCTTCTGTGTTCAATAGCACCCTGTTATTAGCCCTGTCAAACCACTTACTGCTGTCCTGCAATTCTCTGATGACTTGTCAGTCCAGGAGGCTGGAATCTGTCTGACAGTAGGGACAGGTCCACCCTGTTCATTACAGTGAGTGCCAGCCCCCAGCAAGTGCCAGGCCATAGGAGGCTCTCAATAAGTAAATTCTTCGTTAAATAAATAAAAGAATGAATGAATGTGTGATTCTGTCCTTTTCAGAGGATGGATTTATTAAGTCTCCAACTCTCTAGTCATAATGTTGCCAGGAAGGAAAGAGTTAAGCTATGTGGAGGAGACAGGTTTATCCAAAGACCTTTTTCCTTTTTCATTGGCAAGGGCAGGATAAATGATATATGAGATAAATCCTGGATATAAAATCTTGACACATCCTTTGTCTGTTGGCCTGAGCTGCTTCAAGACTCTGAAGGGGAAGTAAATGAAATCATTCTAGGTTTTCTCTTAAGTGGCCTGAGATCCAGTTATGAATGGAAGGCAAGGCCAGACCCAGGAATTCAAAGCTTGACCTACTTTGCCCAAAGCTAATAAGAAGAAGAGAGATGGATTTGCCTTCTTAACTTTTTTTTTTTTTTTAAAGAATCAAGTACAGTGAAGTAGCCTGACAGACAACAGAACTAGGTGAATGGAAGGCAGCAGAATTGCTTTAGGATTCAGAGCAGCTCCCAGAAGTCTGTGTTTACGTATTATGTGTTTTTCCTTTTTTCTCCCCTTTTTCAAGTGAGAAAAAGAAAAAAAAAACCGCCTAAATTCCCACCAACATAAACCAGTGACATACAATGATGAAACTCTGTTTTCACCTCTGCTTGTGACAGGGAATGCAAAAATAGCAAGTGGCCCAGTTCCACGAATCCCCGCCTCCCTGCCCTCCCAGCTCTCGCCGGGTTCGCATCTCTAAGAATGGAGGTTAGCGCCCAGCCGCGCGCAAGCCGCACTCAGCCCCCGGACTGGGCAGATGAGGTCAGGCGGCGGGAGTGGCTGCTGCCGGGCCGGGGAGGCCGAGGCCCCCGTGGAGCGAGGAGGGAGGGCGGCCTCGCCAGGCCGACGGCGCGCCCGGCCGCTCGGCGTCGCCTGGAGACTGCCCTGGCGGCGCAGTGTTGCTGTAAACAGCTTCTTCCCTGTTTCTATCTATAGCAGGATCGCCTGGCTCTCGGGTGCGGCGGCGGGAGGCAGGTCGGCGGTCCCGCTCCCCGCGCGTCCCGAAGGATCCGCCCGCAGCCCTAATCCCGCCTCGCCCCTCTCCAGGTGACCACCGTGACCCCCGGGCCCGAAGAGTGGGGGAAGGGACACAGGGACCTGTGTCTCTACGGGGACTTGTGGCTTCGCGTCCCGGAGGTGGCCGGCGCGCTGGGACCGACCCGGGGCAGTTTGACCTCGGCTGTCCTTTGCATCCGAGCAGGAGGCTGGGGGCTTCTGGGGGGCGCAGCGCACTATAGAGTACCTTGCTGCCCCAAAGCCCTGTTTTCCAGGCCACCGAGCGGTGCCTGAGGCCCCAGACGCCGAGGATTCCGGCCTGGGCGCTGCTGGGCACGGTCCTTCCAAGCGCCCCCGGTCCTCCCCCCTCCAAGTCCGTGCTGGAAAATCACTGGCTGCGGGCTCCCAATCACCAGCTTCCTGGGGCACCGAACCACCCCCACCTCCCCAGCACGGACTTGCGCTCCCCCAAGAGCTCACTCCATCCGGTACCCAGAACTGATGACCTTGTCCACATAACACCCCCAGGCCCCGGGCCCAGGCTCAGAACCAGGCAAACGAACCCTCCAGACACCCTTGCATGGAGGTTCTGCAGAATGTTTATTGGCTAGTTTCTCAGGGGTTTGACAGTAACACTAACATGTCATATATGGCCAAGAAAAAAAAATGCGCCTTTTCCCTTAAAAACAAAAAAATTAAAATGAAAATTCCCAGCATCGTAGGTAAAGTAGGTTATCGTATTCTCTTATTTTGGATCCCCCGACTTTCTGCTTCCAAACGCAGTAACAATCCTAGTAGTGCTGGAGTCCGGGGGCTTGAAGCGAGGGGCTGAGGGGCTGCTCCCACAGTTTGCCCTAAATTAGGGCTAGAATGGGGAATGGGGGTGGAGGCGCATTCCTTCGGGGGCCGAGGCTTAAGCCCTCGGGGCTGTGTACCTGTTTCGTCTATACCAGAGCCTCAGAATGTGCCCCGCTTTCCGTAGAGGGGTAGAAGGGCGCCCCCACCCCATCCTCCCACCCCGGGAACAAGGGTCCGCATTGAACCAGGTGCGAATGTTCCCTCGCCTTCTCCTCCTTTCCCTCCTCCCCTCCCCCTGGCCGCGGCCCCCGCCTCCCCCCGCGCTGCACCCTCGGTGTTGGCTGCAGCCCGCGAGCAGTTCCCGTCAATCCCTCCCTCCCCTTCACACAGGATGTCCATATTAGGACATCTGCGTCAGCAGGTTTCCACGGCCGTTCCCTGCAGTCGTGGGGGGAGCCATCCCCGAAGTCCCTCATCTCTGGGACTCCAAGCCACCCCAAGACCCAGATTGCGAAACGCTCACAAGATAAAGAAACACGACAAGACGGGAGGCAGGGATCTGCGAGGGCGGCGGAGACGGCAAGGAGACCGAAGATGTGGCCAGGCCCGCGCGACACCCCTCGAGAGCCACAATGGTTGCGCCCCGTGACGTGTAGGGCTCATTCACAAAAGGGTTATAAAAGCGGTGGCTGCGGCGCCTACTACTCCCAACCGCATCGGCAGCGAGCAGCTAAGAAGCTGAGACTGAGCTGGCGGCGGCGCAGCGAGCGAGCAGCAACAGCGCTCCTACCTAGCTCTGCCGCACAGCTCCTACCTACCTGCCTCCTTCCCTCAGCCCCTCGCCCGGCTTTGACTACCCGCGATCATGATGTTCTCTGGCTTCAACGCCGACTACGAGGCGTCATCCTCCCGCTGCAGCAGCGCCTCCCCGGCCGGGGACAGCCTCTCCTACTACCACTCACCGGCCGACTCCTTCTCCAGTATGGGCTCTCCCGTCAATGCGCAGGTGAGGCTGGCTTCGCGCTGCCGCGGGGCCCGGGACTCAGAGCTCGGGGCTCGGGGTCACCGGGGAGGAGAAACCGGGGAGGGACGGCTCAGGAAGACGAATCGAGGAGCCCTTTCGCCGGCGGGGAGGGAGGCTTGCCCCGGCCAGAGCAGCCCTACCTCCGGATTCCCGAACTTGTTCGGAGCGCACGGAAGCTTGTCATAATAAGAATTGGTTCTCCTTTCCCGCGGCAGGCTCATTCTGAGCTGCCCCCGGCCCGCCCTCCCTGACTGATCTCTGACATTAGCTGGGACAAAAGTGTCCCAAGCAAAGACTCGCCAACTAGAGTCCGGCGCCTCTGGGGAGGCGGCAAAAAGCGGCAATCTCCCCTCCCCTCGCAGCCTGGAGCAAGGAGGAGGGGTGGGGTGAAGCAGGCGGGTGTGTAAGGCAGTTTCATTGATAAAAAGCGAGTTCATTCAGGAGACTCCGGAGCGGCGCCTGCGTCAGCGCAGACGTCAGAGATATTTATAACAAACCCCCTTTCAAGAGAGTGATGCTGAAGGGATAACGGGAACGCAGCAGCAGGATGGAGGAAAAAGGCACTGCGCTGCGGAATTCTTGGGAAGAAAGGGGGAAACCTTTCATCCAGGATGAGGGGCATGTAAAAAGACCTGAGCAGTCCATGGCAGAACGGTTTCTCCTCCCTCTCTCCCTGCTGCATGCGGCACTGGGAACTCTGCTCACCCCACCTGCGTCCAGAATCTGCTCACTCACGTCAGCTTTCTCCTTCTGTTTCATTCTAGGACTTCTGCACCGATCTGGCCGTCTCCAGTGCCAACTTCATCCCAACAGTGACCGCCATCTCGACCAGCCCGGACCTGCAGTGGCTAGTGCAGCCCACCCTGGTCTCCTCCGTGGCCCCATCCCAGACCAGAGCCCCCCACCCCTATGGAGTCCCCACTCCCTCGGCTGGGGCTTACTCCAGGGCTGGAGTCATGAAGACCATGACCGGAGGCAGAGCTCAGAGCATTGGCAGGAGGGGCAAGGTGGAACAGGTGAGTTCTCAGCACCTTCCCTGGGGTGGGCGTAGTGTGGCTTCAGCACTGGTGGAGGTGGGGAGCCCAGCGGACAGGGTGAAGCCATTGATGGAAATGACTAGATATCCCGAACAGGGAGCCCTGGCTCCAAGCCCTTTCCATCCCAAGTTAGGCTCTGATAGTCCCACTCTAAGAAATACCCTAATGTGTAGTGTCTTCCCTAATAGGTTCCTGTCTCATGTTTTCAGTCTGGGCTCTTCTTTGGCTCTTGCTGAGGTTCTTATTTTAATGCAAGTCACACCCAGCTTGCAACTGCAGGTTAGAAATGGCTTCATAGAAGAGGTGTTAGGAGCTGGGAAGCTGCAGGAGCCAGTGTCACTGGGGTGGGTGAATGGAGCTGAGGGCAGACACTGATACTGAATGCTGTTCTTCCCCCCCCCCCCCACCACCCAGTTGTCCCCAGAAGAAGAGGAGAAAAGGAGAATCCGAAGGGAAAGGAATAAGATGGCTGCAGCCAAATGCCGGAACCGGAGGAGGGAGCTGACTGACACACTCCAAGCGGTAGGTAGATCCCATGGCTCATTTCTTTTTAAAACTTAAGGGGAAAGTTGGAGATTGGACATAAGGGAGCAGCGTCCTTGAGTAAGATCGTGTCTTATGCTTTGCTTTGTCCTCTCTATCCAGGAAACAGACCAACTAGAAGATGAGAAGTCTGCTTTGCAGACTGAGATTGCCAACCTGCTAAAGGAGAAGGAAAAACTAGAGTTCATCCTGGCAGCTCACCGACCTGCCTGCAAGATCCCTGATGACATGGGCTTCCCAGAAGAAATGTCTGTGGCTTCCCTTGATCTGAGCGGGGGCCTGCCTGAAGCCGCCACCCCCGAATCTGAGGAGGCCTTCACCCTACCCCTCCTTAATGACCCTGAGCCCAAGCCCTCAGTGGAGCCTGTCAAGAGCATCAGCAGCATGGAGCTGAAGGCTGAGCCCTTTGATGACTTCCTGTTCCCAGCATCGTCCAGGCCCAGCGGCTCTGAGACCGCCCGCTCTGTGCCAGACATGGACCTGTCTGGTTCCTTCTATGCAGCAGACTGGGAGCCCCTGCACGGTGGCTCCCTGGGGATGGGGCCCATGGCCACAGAGCTGGAACCCCTGTGCACCCCGGTGGTCACCTGTACACCCAGCTGCACTACTTACACGTCTTCCTTTGTCTTCACCTACCCTGAGGCTGACTCCTTCCCCAGCTGTGCGGCTGCCCACCGCAAGGGCAGCAGCAGCAACGAGCCCTCCTCTGACTCGCTCAGCTCACCCACGCTGCTGGCCCTGTGAGCAGGCAGAGAGGGGAGGCAGCAGGCATGCACGTGCCACTGCCCGAGTCGGTGCATTACAGAGAGGAGGAACACGTCTTCCCTCGAGGGTTCCCATAGACCTAGGGAGGACCTTATCTGTGCGTGAAACACACCAGGCTGTGGGCCTCAAGGACTTGACAGCATCCATGTGTGGACTCAAGTCCTTACCTCTTCCGGAGATGTAGCAAAACGCATGGAGTGTGTATTGTTCCCAGTGACACATCTGAGAGCTGGTAGTTAGTAGCATGTTGAGCCAGGCCTGGGTCTGTGTCTCTTTTCTCTTTCTCTTTAGTCTTCTCATAGCATTAACTAATCTATTGGGGTTTGTTTTGGAATTAACCTGGTGCTGGATATTTTCAAATTGTATCTAGTGCAGCTGATTTTAACAATAACTACTGTGTTCCTGGCAATTGTGTGTTCTGATTAGCAACGACCAATATTAAACTAAGAAAAGATATGACTTTATTTTCTGGTAGATAGAAATAAATAGCTATATCCATGTACTGTAGTTTTTCTTCAACATCAATGTTCATTGTAACGTTACTGATCATGCATTGTTGAGGTGGTCTGAATGTTCTGACATTAACAGTTTTCCATGAAAACGTTTTATTGTGTTTTTAATTTATTTATTAAGATGGATTCTCAGATATTTATATTTTTATTTTATTTTTTTCTACCTTGAAGTCTTTTGACATGTGGAAAGTGAATCTGAATGAAAAATTTAAGCATTGTTTGCTTATTGTTCAAAGACATTGTCAATAAAAGCATTTAAGTTGAATGCGACCAACCTCATGCTCTTTTCATTCTGGAAGTTTTGTAAGATTCCGGAAGGTATCATTGGAGACCAGTTTGTCAAGAAGGGTAGCTCCTGGAGGGGACACACCCCTCGGTTTGATCCCTTATCAAAAAGAGAGAAACTCTGGAGCTGACGTTGGAAAATTGTACAAACGCGTGTCTTCACCTTGCAGTGCTGAGTCTCCCCTTAGAGATTCTCGGAATGGGAAACTGCTTTGTAACAGCTTTTGTGAGAACACGTCTTCCTTTTTCTGTTTTAAAAGTCAAAGAGGGGCATGTTTAAGTCTAGTTGTGCTAATACTAAATGTCTTGGTCTTCTAGGAATCCTTTTAGCAAACAATTAAGTTTTGCACGAACCACTTTAACTTTTTGCCACAAAATCATGTGAAGGTTACTCCCTCCTTAAAGGAGAGCAAATTGAATGGTTAGAATGATGACTTTCTCAATATTCCACTATTGGGACTGGAATCTTAACTTCATTCATTACCCTATCCATCAGGCTGAACTGCCTCTTAACACTTGGTTTAAAAGAAAAAAAAGTTTTCAGACTTCCCTGGCAGTCCAGTGGTTAAGACTCTGCCTTTCCAATGCAGGGGACGGGGGTTTGATCCCTGGTCCGGAAACTAAGATCCCACATGCCTCGTGGTGTGGCCAAAAAAAGAAAATGAAAAAGTTTTCACCTGGTTAGGAAAAAAAATAAACACACAACTTTTCAGTCCTTAACTCTTCAGTCCTTAACTCAAACAGACATACATTTAGTTGTATTCTTTTTATTCTCAGAAAGAAAGGAGGGGGGTTCTCATCCCTATCCATTTGTAATACATGCATTGTAATTTCTGAAGTTTCTTTAACATATGCCTGACATTCACTGGGGAAGAAAAAGCTGGCTCTGAGAATTCGAGAGATCTCAAACAGTACAAACAATGGTCGATCATTCGGTAAATAAAAAGTTACATGATAGCTCGAGAAGGAGAAGTCAACATGACTGAATACGCTTTAACTTAGAAACTTTATCACCTTAATGAAGAACATGACCTTTGTCTGGGACACCTCTGGTGATGGGGTGCTTCCATGCACAGGTACCAACCACAGAGAGAGGAGGTGGCGTCCTTCCTCCACTGCTCTCTGCTATCATGTGGGCACCAAGCTCGGAAGCTAGAGCCCAGGTTTGCACCCGTGCCAGGTGGAAGAGGAGCTTCAGGGCCAGCCTTCTAATGCTTTGGTGATAGTAAAAATCACTGGGTGGTTATGGGATGTCATACTCAGCCAAGTTGAAAGTTTTAATTTAAAATGACAGTTCCACTGAGGGTGGTGTTCACACCTATGATCTCCCAGCTCCTCACATAATAACTGACATTTGAAAGCAACTTGCTTTAGGCTCTTAAGAGCACTGACCTCTCACACATCACTTGCATATTATTTTTGCCTGTCGGGCAATCATGAAAATGGCCTTAGACTCCCTGTTTGCTGTCCAGAGGGTAAATTTTCTGTAGTCTTTAGATAGGACCTAAACTGGATACAGAATTACTGTAACTAACACCTAGATCTGAAATAACAAGAAGATATCTGAAGGAAACCAGCTGGATCCCCTACATGTACAGTAATAACAACACGTGGAAGCAGATTTCTCAGATGGGGAAGGGAAGCTAAACCTCTAGCCCTGGACACTGAACTCCTGGAGACCTGACTAATGGCTTCCGTCAGCCCCGTGCTGATTAGAGAGAGAGGCTTGCTATTCACTTGACAGCCCTGACCTCTGCCTGCACGCAGACCCTTCTTCTAGCTCACCATAGCCCAGCTGAGACCAGGCTGCTCCATCAGCAAGCCTGCATTAAAGGCCCAGGAGAGGGCCTCGCACACAGAGAATCTCTTTAACAGGCTTCTCAGAGGACCTATAGGGTCCGCCATTGGGTTGACATCCCACCAAGCTCTCTGCCCACCATTCTCATGGGATCAAGAGAAGAAAGGAATTCCCTCTCTTTCTAGCTAAAGGGGCTCCTTCCAAATCCTCTTTTCCTGGCTCAAGATTCAACAACTCCCATGCATGATGAACATTGGGAATGTCAACTTTCTTTTGGGAAAGACTATCACTACCCACATGATATGGCCTTACACTGGTCTCAACAAAATGACTATCTCAGGGCACCATCGTTCACTGATACAAAAGATACTCATATAATAGCAAGAGATGGAAATAAGGATGCAAGGGGGTCATTTCTTTATGGGGAGAATGTCTAATTTGTTCATTAATGGATCCCCAGACCTGGCTTAGTGCCTGGCACATAGTACAGGGTTAACAAATATTTGCTGGGTGGATAAATGAATAAATTCTGCACTATTTCCACAAGCAGAAATATATTCCACACATACTCTCTCAATTCTCCTATTCCAGGCCCTGTTATGATATTAAGCAATGGGGATTTCATATCTTTTATGTCTGGCTTCAAACATAAACCCCAGTTCCATTTTTGGCTCCTCGAATTCCTCCGCTGCCTCCCTGGATTACTTCTGCCAATTCAACTTCAAAGTGAATGCACTGCCTTTGTGCTTCCAGCTCCAAATTAATTTTAGATGGAAAAAGGGTAGAAGAAAAGAGAATTATCTTTATATAATAGTGGATTGTAGCCTCTGCATCATCTTTGCACATCCCTGCATCTTGTGTAATTCTCAAAATTAAAGGGTAGCATTTAACAATTTGTTCTAATAACAGTAATTTTGTATCAACAGCAACTTCCCATGCATGAAAGAAAGTAAATCAATTATGCTCTCTTTAATTAATGGACAAAGTAGAGACAGAGGCAAAGTAAAAGTTTTCAGATTACTCTAAGGAAATCAGCTGAAGTTTTTATGTTTTTCAAGTAAAAAAAAAATCGAA
The DNA here is from genome assembly GCF_964374135.1 of Grampus griseus. Lineage (NCBI taxonomy): Eukaryota > Metazoa > Chordata > Mammalia > Artiodactyla > Delphinidae > Grampus > Grampus griseus. The sequence goes on along the minus strand of NC_139018.1, from coordinate 27,387,210 downwards.
AACAAAAATTCAGTCTTTCAGCTGTGTGTAAGACTTCCTCCAAACACAGAATAATCATATTCCTCACAAAATAAATGAGATATGAGCATCACTTGAATGCTGAATCTCAGAGCATTGTAAGCTGTGCTGTTTTGCTATAAATATTAAAGAGCTCACTCTTGACTCCTCTCCACCACCATCTCCTGTCCTTCCGTGGACACCACTCTGCTCACTGACCTTCCTTCCGTGCCTGGCACATAGCATGCCTGTCCCTGCTGCAGGACCTTTGCACTTGCTGTCCCTCTGCCTGGGCTTCTTTTCCCAGGCTGGCTCCTTCCTGTTGGTCAGGACTCAGCTCAAAGAACATCCCCTCCAAGAAGCCTTCCCAGGTCATTCTATCACTCTCTGCAACACCTTATTTATGTTTCCTTTCCCTTTTTAACAAATTTCTACCCTTCACCACTGCCTGTAAGTTCCATGTGAGCAGGGACCTTTTCTGTCTTGATCACCTCTCTAGCCCCAAGGACTACTAGGGACCCAAATGCTTGTTAAATGAATGGAGATGGGTGAATGAATGAAGGTGGATTAAACTGACAAAGACATCTAATGGGAGATAACTAGAACTTAACAGTGAAGATGAGCCGTGTTCTTCATAGATTTCTTCCTGAGTGAAAGAGCAAGGCTTCTTGTTTTTTAAAAAAATTCTTGTCAAGAGTTCTACAATATTAAGGCGACGAACTAGCTGGCTTGGGAAGGAATTTTGAGGGGTACCCCAAAATACAAGTATGCTGCAGGTCAGTGACACTTCTAGACTAATTACAAATTGAGAAATTTATTTCAATACCAAATGAAGAGTAGATGCATATGTAAATTTAAGTATCATCATCTTCCAGGAAACAAACAAAACAATGTTTTTCAATCTCATTGATATAAAATAAAATTTTCAGACTATCCCACAAATGCATTTGAGTTTTGGATCCTTGCACTTGGTGTGCTAAATTATAAAACTTACAATTTATTCTGCATGAGAAGAGAAGAATAGGGTTAGCGGCTATCACGATCATTACCAATATCAATATCATTATCACAATCATCATTTACAAGAATATGCCCAGACCTGGGCAAAAGCAGATGGGAATAAAGTGTACTGCCTCCAGATGAACGAGTTCAAAGTCCCTGAAGGGTGCTGGTGTAATAGAGGTCCACTCTGCACTCAGGTGAATGCAACAGAAGCATAAACTGGCTTAGCTGTAACGCAATTCATTTCAATGGCTCCACACACCGATCCACGGGCTGATCTAAGCTGCCTTTCCTTTGCTCTTCTCGAGCACTGTTCAACTGCCTAGGAGAACAAAGATCAGAAAGGGCTCTGGCTGTTGTCCCAAGGAGGCTGCCTGTCCTGATGCATTGGATCTTCTTAACTAGTAAACTGTTTTAACTTTCAGCTCAAACTGACATGGTGCTGAGGTTTGGTTCACTCAGTTGATGAGAATAAGAACCCGGAGGGATTTGAGCATCAGCTACATTAGAAGCAGCTACATGTAGGAAGGGGACGCTGCTGAAGCGAGTGGAGCAAAATGCAGCACCTCCAACATAAGGGTAAATGGCTCAGGCCCCAGTTGCTCCCATGTTCACTTCGGGGAGCAATTTGTGGTCAGAGCTACAGAAACAGTGATTCATTTTCAGGCTTTTTAGTCAATCATGAGACTGTCATTGCAGCTAAATTTATCAAAGAAAAATGATAAATTAATCTGGATTCGAGGAATTGGATCCAATAGAGCAGAGTGGTTCAGAGCATGGACTCAGCTTTGAATTCTGGTTCCTTGACCTTGGGCAGTTTACCTCTCCTCTCTGCACCTTAGTTTCCTCATCTGTGAAAGGGAGATAATAATTGTATCCACCTCTGGGGTTGTTGTGAGCATTAAATAAGTTAGTCTCTATGGAGCTCATTACAGTGCCTGGGCACACAGGAGTATTATAGAAGGGTGAGCTATTATTTATTGCTTTATAATTTAGGGAGATGGGGGTCAAGGGAGAAAATATATATCCTCTGGAGCAAGCATGGACTTCATCTCATTCAATAAAAAGTTTCCAGGGGGCTTCCCTGATGGACCAGTGGTTAAGAATCTGCCTGCCAAAGCAGGGGACACGGGTTCGAGCCCTGGTCCGGGAAGATTCCACATGCCGTGGAGCAACTAAGCCCGTGCACCACAACTACTGAGCCTACGCTCTAGATCCCGCGTGCCACAACTACTCAGCCTGCATACTGCAACTACTGAAGCCCATGCGCCTAGAGCCTGTGCTCCGCAACAAGAGAAGCCACCACAATGAGAAGCCTGCACACCACAATGTAGAGTAGCCCTCCCGTTCGCCGCAACTAGAGAAAGCCCACGCGCAGCAATGAGGACCCAGCACAGCCAAAAAAAAAAAAAAACAAAACAACTTTCCAGGGAATTCCCTGGTGGTCCAGTGGTAAGACTCCATGCTCCCAGTTCAGGGGGCCTGGGCTCGATCCCTGATCTGGGAACTAGATCTCACATGCGTGCCGCAACCAAGAAGTCTGAATGCCTCAACAAAGGTCCCGCGTGCTGCAACTAAGACTCGTCACAGCCACAATAAACAATAAACAAATAAATGTTAACCAAAAAAAGTTTCTGTATCAGGTGCTGGATTCAGATGCAAAGAAGGCACAGGCTGGAGTTCCTGGCCTGGAAAGGGAGAAAGACACATAAACGTATTACACACACTGTAGCAATGAAAATTGACAAGAGATGTGCAGGGGTTATGAGAAGGAGGGAGTGATGAACTCTACCTGAGCGAGTCTCTGGGAAGGTGACCGCTGAGCTGGGCTTCAAAGATGGATGGAATTTGCTAGATGAGCAAGCGGCAGAGGGAGGATTCCAGGAGGCAGAGGGATATACGCTGTAAAGGCACAGACCCAGAAGACAACACAGTTAGTTTTGCCGGACTATAAAATGCAGGGCTGGGGGAAGAGTGGGTGGGAGATGTAAACTATAGAGCATCGTATAAGTACAGTTGATTTCATTTACATCAATATTGCCACATCAAAGTGGAGGGGGCTGGAGACAGGCCAACAAGAGGTAACTGTGGCCAGGCCACGAAGAGCCTGGTATTTACTTAGTTCAGTTGTGTGTAGGTTGAACCCAGACAGTGGTGGTGGGAACAGGGAGGGAACAAGAGGTAATTAGCAGGTAGGACTGTTGGGACTTGGTGACTGAGTGGATGTGGGAGGTGAGGGAGAGGGAGGAATCCAAGCTCACTTCCAGCTGTACCAGGCTTGACCCACAAGGAGGCTTGTGGGTCCCCCAGTGACTTTGTGACTCTAGGAAGAAGAGCAGGTTTGGGGGATAAGAAGGTAAGTCCTGTGTTGGACACATTGAGCTCAAGATACCTGTGGAATAATGGGGTGGGGAGGGGATGTAGGTGGTTGGAATTACATGGTAGATGTTCTATAATGTCAATTATAGAGCTTGTCTGGAGGCATGTGGTTGGGATAGAACCTAGGATATAGTATTGATAATGGTCAGCATTTCACATGTGCTTGCTACGTTCCAGGCTGTGCCATGTACTTTACAGGCAACACTAAGTTGGAGACCAGATTTGCTTTGCTAATCATTTTGCCTCTAGCAACTAGCACATAATGGGCACACGGTAATTGTTTTGTTGAACGGATACTCTCATTTAGTCCTCACCACAAACCTATGAGGCAGATACAATTAGGATCCTCATTTTACCAATAGGAAGATGATCTAGGAAAAGTTGAGTTAACCGAGGTCACACAACTGCTAAGTAGCAGATCTGAGATTTGAAATCAGCTCTTTGTGACTCTAAAGTCCAAAGTGCTTAACTGCTTTGCTAGAATGTTAAATCTGCCCCTAAATATGTACTTCTTATGACCTAGGGTGACACTCTAACCCCTCTGAGACTGTTTCCGCTACCAAATCAGGAATGGGTTTCAAAAATCTCAAACCACCCCTACAGCTTCCAAACATTGATGACATCAGATGATGACTGTGGCAATGCATTGAAGAGGCCCACACCACATCATTTAGGGTATAAGGTCTGAGCAGCATATGCAGTGCTACAGTGGGACACCAAGCAAGTGCTACGTACAGGCAAAGAGGGTGGATTAGTGTTCTGCTTCTGTATAACAAATCACAACAAATCAAGCAGCTTAAAACAACACGTATTCATTATCTCACAGTCTCTGTGGGTCAGGAGTCCAGGCACAGCCTAGTTCAGTCCTCTGTTCAAGGTCTCACAAGGTTGCAATCAAGGTGTCAGACAAGCTCACTCTCAGCTGGATGCTTGAATGGGAAACAATCTGCTTCTGAGCTCATCCGGGTTGTTGGCCGGAGGCCACCCTCAGGTCCTAGAGGCTGCTCATAGCTCCTTGTCCTGAGAGCTTCCTCAACATGGCTGCTTCCTCAAGCCCAGCAGGAAAACCTACTAGTGTGTGCTAGCAAGATGGAGATATATATATATATATATATATATATATATATATATATATATATATGTACATACCACGACATAATCTATGGGTGACATCCCATTACCTTTTCCACATATTCTGTTGCTTAGAAGCAAGCCTCAGGTTCTACCTCAAGGGGAGGGAATCACACAAATTCCCAACATGGACACCAGCAGGCAGGAATTACTGGGGATCACACTAGGGTCTGTCAACCACAAAACACACACAATGTGTGTCATCCACATTACCTGCTGAGAATTTAAAAGTAATAATAAAACCAGTTCAACTTGGTCTGCTTTTTAATTAACACCATGAACTGGCAATTCTAGACATCATCAGTGACAAAATACTCTTTCCTGAAAAAATCTTTTGTTGTTTTAAGTTCTAAACAGTTGCTGGGATTACTGTTTTCTTTTTTAAATACACTTATTTATTTTTGGCTGCGTTGGGTAGGCTTTCTCTAGTTGCGGAGGGTGGGAACTACTCTTCGTTGCAGTGCACGGGCTTCTCAGTGCGGTGGGTTCTCTTGTGGAGCACGGGCTCTAGGCACGCGGGCTTCAGTAGTTGTCACACATGGGCTCAGTAGCTGTGGCTCACAGGCTCTAGAGTGCAGGCTCAGTAGTTGTGGTGCACAGGCTTAGTTGCTCCATGGCATGTGGGAATCTTCCTGGAGCAGGACTCAAACCCGTGTCCCCTGCATTGGCAGGCAGATTCTTAACCACTGCGCCACCAGGGAAGTCTGGAAAATTATTTTAAAATTATTTATTTTAAAACTAAAAAACGAATAAAGAAAAAACCCATTACATCATCAGTAGTATAATTTAGTAGTTGACTAAACTACTAACCCACTGTTGTGTTGCTTAGGAATAAAAATTAACAGCTGGGCTTCCCTGGTGGTGCAGTGGTTGAGAGTCCGCCTGCCAATGCAGGGGACGCGGGTTCGTGCCCCGATCTGGGAGGATCCCACGTGCCGCGGAGCGGCTGGGCCCGTGAGCCATGGCTGCTGGGCCTGTGCGTCCGGAGCCTGTGCTCCGCAACGGGAGAGGCCACAACAGTGAGAGGCCCGCGTACCGCAAAAAAAAAAAAAAAAAATTAACAGCTAGCACTAATTGAGGTTTACAATGCGCTAGACACTGTTCCAAACACACACACACACACACACACACACACACACACATTTATATTAACTCATGAATCCAGGTAAGTCCTGCTATTACCCTTATTTTATAGATAATATAGACCGGGGGCACAGAAGATTGTGATCTGCTCAAGATCAGCCAACTAGAGTGGCGGAGCTGGAATTTGAGTCCGGGTAGTGCGGTCCCAATGTGTGAATTCTTAGACACTAGTAAGGAAAAACAAAGAAACACCAATATCCCCAACAACCTTGCAGGCCGTGGAAGCCCTTCAAAAAGGACAGGAAGGCTTCTTTCCATCCAGGAGGGCTTCTTTCTGTTCCTGACCTGCCCCTGCTGGATCCTGGGCTGAGGGAGAGCCGGCTTCCCAAGGACCTGTCAGAGGGGGTGCTCTCTCGGCGTCCCTTCTCCGCCCTCGGAGCACCCTCGCCGCGCCCCTGCCTTCCTCTGCCAAGCCCAGGTCTCTCCCGGCCCTTCCCAGCTTCCGGCCCTTTGCTTCAGGCCAGGTCGCTGGGTCGGGCCGCGCCAGGAGCTCGCAATTCCTCTATTTACTGTTTGGTTTCTATGGTGAGACGCAGGTGCCGTCAGCGCCTCCCGTCATCGGCCCCGCAGCTCGGCCCCCACCCGGCGCCGTGACGTCTGCCCGCTGCTTCCGCTCTGCCCATATTTGGCTCAGCCACGGCGCCGCCCGTCTGGACTAGGCTGGGAGCCGGACTCCCGCCTTCCCCCGCCCTCTGTCCCCGGCCACGCCCCCGTGGGGCTGCTGCGGGCCGCTCGGTTCCACGCGACCCCAGACCCATCCCCGACACCCGAGCGGAGGCGAGGGGCAGGGGCGATAGGGACCCCGAGGGAAGGCGTGGATGACTGATGGATGAACTCTGGGGTCCCAAACATTTGTCTCGTTGAGGCTGTAGCCAAGATTTGGGCTGTTTCGTTTGTTTGGGGTGGGAGAGCTGGGATCACGATTTTCTCACTCTGTGCCCGAAATCATGGAAACAGCCATCCTTCGCCTCACTATTTTACATTTTATAGGCTTGAACTTAAAATTCTCGTCCATGGCGCAGTGAAAAGCTTTGAAGGCCGAGGTTCTGGGATCAGCGTTGCCCCTTGGGGGATAAGTGACCTTGGGAAGGTCACTTCCCTTTACCTAGCCTCGTAAAATGAACTTCGGGGGTGGGGCTCCGTGTCGTCAGGCTTGTGAGGGGAGATCGTCCATCACCTTTTAGTTACAGGCGTTGGCGGGGGGGGAGCGGCGCATTACATAATTGGAATATCAGTGAAGTTCTTTGAGGACCCCTACAATTCTGACCTCCATAGTAACTGGATTTGTGCGTCTCTTTGCGCCTTGCTCGTATTAGGCGCTTAATTAACTGTTGCTAACTGATTATTGAGTGAATCCCAGGCAAATTACTTTCGGATTTCACCTTCATAAATCCAGACCCCCGCAATTCCTCTTACAGGCGGAACCAGGAATATTGCAGCGATGGTTAATAATCGCGCAGTAGGGTTGCTGATGTAAAGCGATTTGCAGATGTAAAGGGCAATAAACATTCCTGGGAGGAATCCAGCGAGATTCCAGAAGTCTCGGAGGGAGCCGTGGGTGTGCGCCGCCCGGCCATGAGGGCGGGGGTGGGGCGGGCAGTGCCGCAGTGGCTACTGCCGGGGAGCCGACTGCAGGGGTGGGGTCGACTCTTGAGGCTGCTTGGTCGCGGCTACCGCCCTCCACCCTCAACCCGCACCCATTCCCCAGTTCCTCTGGCCAAAGGAGTGTGTGTTTTTCAGAATTTCAGAGCTAGAACGCACATCAGGTACGATTGATCTAATTCAGCCTTTCAATTTTACAAATGGGGGAAGGAAGGCTCAGGTTCACTCCGGCAAGTTGCACAGCTAGTCAGAGACAGATAAAAGCCAACATGTCTGGCTTCAAACTGGTGTCCCTTCCACCTCCCCTCTAGCCCCCTCAGCTCTTGTGGCTTCAGGTTGCCTGGCTCAGATGGTGGAATGTACAGTAAAGCTAAATATTGTCTTCAGGGCTCCTCTAAAGGGTGCCAGTGGCATGCCTACTGCCCCATACAGCCCACAGCATGACACCAGGGCCTGGGGTGATGGCCAGGAGGGTCGTACTCCCCAAACCACAAGAGTTCCTCATTCCAGTGGCTGGAATGGCTACCCTTGTCCAGAGAGCCCGAATTGGCTGTCTTGAAACCAGTCTTAAACTAGCAGTTGATTATTTTTCATAGTTACCCAAGCCTCCCATTAACTTTTCTCAGTCAAGACAACAGCAGAAGGCATGGGTAGCCTGAACCCATGGAGACCCCTTTTCTGCTCATTGGAAGGTCTTTTCATGGTACAAAGAGGTTAGATCCTGTGAGGGAATGCTTCTTTAATGTCTCTCTCTCTCTTCCCTTTCTGTTTACCCAACTTCCTCTTACATTCTATATTCTATTTCCTCCCTGACTGTAGGCAGCTAAGACTGAGAAGACTGGTGCCCACCGCTGGCCGAGGGCCGTTCCAACCTGCTGATTTGAGGAGGAGTCTGGGATCCTTCACCTTTCTCGCTGGATCGATTGTACTTGGAGCTCTAGCGACAGAAGTAGCAGCTCTGGCGCCTGGTGGACATATGAGGCAGAGCACCCTTCTTCAATTCCAGAAGCAGCATCACGGCTAGGGGAAGAGATTTTCTTTGTTCACTGATGGAAATAGCAAAACTTGGCAGAAAAAATAATCCCAGTTTTTTCTCTCTTTAGTTTATTTCTGAGGATCTGAGTGATTTGGATGCAGAAAACACTTCTGTTGTTTCTCTCGCCCGGACTGCTTTTTTTCCTTCTGCCAAGTTTTGTTATCTCCATCAGAGTGAACAAGGTTTCCTTGCCCCTTCTCTCAAACCCTATTTCAAATTCCATCTCCTTCATAACAACTTTTCTGACTCCTCTCCTGTATATCTTATGAAATACAGCTGTGCACAGACCCAGCACACAGAGCACAGCTTACATGCTGTCTTTTTTTAAAAAAATTTATTTATTTTTGGCTGTGTCGGGTCTTTGTTGCTGTGCGCGGGCTTTCTCTAATTGCGGCGAGCGTGGGTTGCTCTTCATTGTGGAGCACGGGCTTCTCATTGCGGTGGCTTCTCTTGTTGCAGAGCACGGGCTCTAGGCACATGGGCTTCAGTAGTTGTGGCACGTGGGCTCAGTAGTTGTGGCTCACGGGCTCTAGTGCGCAGGCTCAGTAGTTGTGGTGCACGGGCTTAGTTGCTCCGCGGCATGTGGTATCTTCCCGGACCAGGGCTCGAACCCGTGTCCCCTGCATTAGCAGGCAGATTCTTAACCACCGCACCACCAGGGAAGTCCTACATGCTGTCTTTACTGTTGTTTCCTTGAGAGTTGAGGCCAGGTCTTGGGTGTCTTTTGTGTTCATAGATGCCCAGCACAAGGCTGGGGACAAAACCTGCTCTCAAGCTCTTGCTGATTAATTGATTAATTAATTGATTAATTTCTCCAAAAGCAACTCCAAGCCTTTGCTTTGATAAACCTTCCTCTCAGTTCTTTGGAAATCTAGATAATGATCTAATCAAAGACAGCCTTGCACAAGAAATAGTTTCACAAAGCAGTTTCACAAGAGAACACCACCACCACCCAGAGAGGGATGAGGAAGTGTGGACTCTCCCTGAAGATGAGGAGGGTGGTGACATAGGAAAGTCGGAGGACAAAGAACTAGGAGAGGGGAGGCCTCTGCTCCTGGGATCGGAGAGGCAGCACACCGTCTAGAGCTGGGTTTCTGTCCAGACCCCACCACTTGCTGTGTGGCCTTAGGCAAGTTTACTCTGTTCTCTGTGCCTCAGTTTTCTCATCTGTAAAAAGAACTACTCACCTCCTAGTGATATGAGGAGGATAAATTGAGCTGATATATGCAAAGTGCAAGAACAGTGCCTGGCACATAGTAAGTGAAATATAGCAGTTTGTTGATCTGTTTTCCAACGTAGCTGTTTTATAAATGGAATGGGGGAAGGTTATAAAATCTCTTTGCTCCCTTCTGCACCGACCTTCCTGGGCAGTGCATGAGCTATGTGGTCATGCAGGTCTGGGTGGATTCCTGTCTCTGTTACTAGTTGTGTGACCTTGGGCAGATCACTCTACTTCTTGGAGCCTCAGTTTTCTCATCTGTGAAGTGAAGATAATTGTGTCTACTTCCAAAAACTGCAGGTACATTACATGATTATAAAAAGCCTGGCATATCAGGAGTTTAATAAACAGAAACTATAATAATATAGTTATAATATATATAATAATAATATATATTATATAATATAGTTATTATTATCTATGAGAGGAGCCACATCTAAAGGAGAAGAGACTCCCCGAAATCTTTGAGGTTTCAAGAAAGATTGAACGTTCTGAGTAGCAATGAGACCAGCTCAACTCCTGCAGCTTGGGGTTGGGAGGGTAGGCCCTGGGTCTGGGCCATGACTGGATATCACAACATCTGAAGAAACCAGGAATGGTTTGCCTTGTGTATCAGCTCTAGGGACATTTCCTGCCTGAGGACTGCGCTGAGGGTGTGGACCTAGTCGGGTCAGGTGCCAGCAGCGGGGGACCCATCCTTCCCACAAGGTGGGACTTTAGTAAAAGAGGGCGTGGGCAGGGTGGGCCTTGGAAACCTGTTGTTGAGTGTGTGTGTGTGTGAGAGAGAGAGAGAGAGAGAGAGAGAGAGAGAGAGAGAGAGAGAGAGAGGGAATGGCCCAGAGACATCCTTCCCTGGAACTGGCCTCCCAGGCCTGGCACAGCCGCCCTCATGGCAGAACTTGCCTGCACAGCTCCTCAAAGCTGCCATTCCCAGCCCTGACCCAGGACATCCCAGAGTGATTGCCCCTAATTATCCAAGGGATGTGGGGAAGGAGGATTGTCATAGTCTTACAGCCAATGTAACCTTAATTCCCTTCAGCTGCATGGATGGAAAAGTACTAAACGGCACATACAAATCGTGCAGTCCTTTGGGTTCTTTTAGAAGGGCGAAGGAGGGTTGCAAAATCCAACGATGATAGAGTGTCACAACCCCAAATATGTTGGGAATCACTCTTATGGCTCTCACCCTTGACGGCTCTCGTCCCCTGTGACCCACAAGGAGTTGTGCGCCCTGACAGGCTGGGGTCTACACTAAGTAAGTTGTCGTTCTGGGATCCCAGACGGTCTTAGGAGCTCTTTGGGGATCACAGAGGAATCTGTGAGCCTCATTCCAAACTCATGTTTCCAGTCGTGGCAACGGGGGGCGGGGAGCACCCGACGACTAGTACCTGGAGCAGAGCTGAAACGTGGCGTGTGAAGAGTCACGAAGGTGCTAATGTTGGTTGTCTCTGGGGAGAAAGGAATGTGTTTTTTGTTTTCTTCTCTTTGCTTGTTTGTACTCTCTGATTTTTCGTTTTTGGCGAGCACACAGATTGCTTTTGTAATAAAAATGTTTTTTAAATGTTCCCAGCAGAACAGTATGTTTGTTTTTTTAATAGGTAACGATAATAAATGGAAAGGCTCAGAACTCAGACACCTCCTGATTTTTTTCTTCCACCCCTCCTTTCCAAAAGAAATAGATGCTCCTGGTGAAACCTTTGAAAATTCAGATAATCAAAATAAAGAAAATAAAAATCACCTGTAATCCCATTACAGAGGTAATCACTGCCAAAGGCGGGCCTCTCACTGTTGTGGCCTCTCCCGTTGCGGAGCACAGGCTCCCGACGCGCAGGCTCAGCGGCCATGGCTCACGGGCCCAGCCGCTCCGCGGCATGTGGGATCTTCCCGGACCGGGGCATGAACCCGTGTCCCCTGCATCGGCAGGCGGACTCTCAACCACTGCGCCACCAGGGAAGCCCTGCCAAAAGTTTTGATTCTCCCTTTCCAATATACACTTTAGTTTTATACTTTTTAATTTATACATTGTAGTTTTCATGAACATAACACCAGGCCAGAATACTGTTTTATAATCTTGTTTTTCTATACCATAGATCATGAACACAGACAATTTTTTTTTCTACGTGATCACTTTAATAGCTAGTCACATAGAATTCTAAACATCCAACAATTTAACCAATCCTGTATTCTTGGACCTTTGTTTCTAAATTTTTTGCTATTATAGACAAGGATGTAAATATCTTTGTGGTTAAATTTTTGTGCACATCTGAGATTTGTTCGTTCGAGTTGGGCCCAGGGGGTACTCCTTTTTAAGGCTTTTGAAACATAGCTGTGCAGTCAGTACACTGTTACATAGGACAAGTGGGAAGGGAGTATTGGCTCAACCAGTTTCTAGCTGTGCAATCTTGAGGAAATGACTTACCCTCTCTGCACTTCAATTTCCTCAAATGTAAAACTGGAATGGTGGTAGCTATGGAATGAGATTGTTGTGAGGATTGAATGAAAAAAAGAGTGTCACGTGGTGCCTGGCACAGCACAGGATGAGCCCTCAATAAATGGTGATTTTTTTCTGATTTATGGATTGTTTTTTCTTCAGGGGAAGAAGTTGTCTTGAGGTTGAGGTCTGGTTGCCTGGGAAAGTGGCGGGGAGAACTCGAGCAGGTATACATGGTGAAGGGGGAAGATGCTGGGGAGTGGAAGGCAGAAGAGGACAAGTGATAGAGAAGAAGCTGATGGGGGTAGGCTGAGGAAAGTTTAGCAGAGAGGAGTGTGGGCATGGGGGACAATGGGAACCCAACGGACACGGGTGAGATGTCCACATGGGCCATTTGGAGCAGGGACCCTCGGAAACAGAGCCAGGTGCCAGTCCCTGTGTGGCCACCTCTATAAGATCTGAGATGGAGCCTGTGTCCTTTGGTCCTGGCCCCACGAGGCCGCTTTCTGCCTTCCTCTCAGTCCCATGTTGCATTACTCCAGGGCAGTCTTCTTTCAGTGCCTTGAGTGTGCCATGTTCCTCCTTGTTGGGTGAACTTTGTGCGTTCTGTTTCCCCTGCCAGAAATGCCCACTCTTGCTGGCTAATTCTTAGCACCCTTCAGATCTCAAGCTTAAAGCTCACTTCCTCACAGAGGCTTTCCCCGGCCATTTGGTATGAACCAGCTCCCTTGCTCCCGTTATTCTCTCATGGCCCTCTGTGCCCTCATAGCAATGCCAAAGTTTGGTGTCTTCACTGGGCTGAAAGCTCCATGAGGGCATGAAGAGGGTCTGTTTTTTGCTCACTCTTGTACCGCTGATGCCCAGCACATAGTAGACACTCAACAAACAGTTATTGAAAGGGAAGAAGAAGAAGACAGTTCATCTGTGACCTGTAAAATGCTTTTACATCCCCTCCTGTGGCTTCAATCCCATCCTAATTGATGCTGGCTGGTTGGCTGAAGGAACAGGAGACTTGAGGGCTGCGAGGAATGCCTTAGCCAGCTGCTCTCCCATCCTTCTCTCCCTTGAGGAAGCAGGCTTCCCTTTCTAAGACTAGAAACTTTAAACCAGTGCTTCTCAAACTTAAAGGTGTATATAAATTACCTGGGGATCTTCTCAACATGCAAATTCTGATTCTGGGTGTCTAGGGTCCACCTCAGGGTCAGGTCCAAGACTCTGCATCTCTAACAAGCTCCCGGGTCAAACCCATGTTGGTCCCAGGACCTCTGAGCAGCAAGGCTTTCAGTCTACAGCCTCTTTCTGTTTAACACACCACCGATTCCCACGCCTAAGTTTGAGTCGCTGCGCCCTCTGCCGGCCACTGCGGGGCATGGCAATCATTGACCAAGTATTAGATAAAGACTGCACGCATGAATTTTAAAACTCATGCAAAATTCTTGGGGAACAAGATCTTCTCCTAAAAGCAGATGAGCACACAGATTCCAATAGCATTAGGAAAATGTACTCTTTTTTTTAAACATCTTTATTGGAGTATAATTGCTTTACAGTGTTGTGTTAGTTTCTGCCATATAACAAAATGAATCAGCTATACGTATACATATATCCCCATATCCCCTCCCTCTTGCGTCTCCCTCCCACCCTTACTATCCCACCCCTCTAGGTGGTCACAAAGCACCGAGCTGATCTCCCTGTGCTATGTGGCTGCTTCCCACTAGCTATCTATTTTACATTTGGTAGTGTATATATGTCCATGCCACTCTCACTTTGTCCCAGTTTACCCTTCCCCCTCCCCGTGTCCTCAAGTCCATTCTCTACGTCTGTGTCTTTAAGGAAAATGTACTCATAAGAATACACTCTGGGGCTTCCCTGGTGGCGCAGTGGTTGAGAGTCCGCCTGCTGATGCAGGGGACACGGGTTCGTGCTCGGGTCCGGGAAGATCCCACATGCCGCGGAGCGGCTGGGCCCGTGAGCCATGGCCGCTGAGCCTGCGCGTCCGGAGCCTGTGCTCCGCGACGGGAGAGGCCACAACAGTGAGAGGCCCGTGTACCGCAAAAAAAAAAAAAAAAAAAAAAAAAGAATACACTCTGTAGGGACTTCCTTGGCGATCTAGTGGTTAAGACTCTGTGCTTCCACTTCAGGGGGCCTGGGTTCGATGCATGTCGCAGGGCCAAAAAAAAGAATACACTCTGTAAAGGATCCCAGCCATGCTGAGGCAAAGAAACTCCCGGAACTGAAGGATGTTAAGACTGGGGGAGCCCATCTCTGCAGCGATTTTCTTCTTTTGCCACTGTTGGCTTTTCCCACTCTTGTTTTTTTTTCTTCATCAGGGCTGCATTATGACTTTCGTGGGCCCTGGGCACTTTGAAGTCCCCTTTCTCTATAAAAATTAATTAAAATTTTCATTTTATGACTGCATTGTTATAAAGATGAATAGTCGGAGGAAGATGAATATATAATATATTGTCCTTTTGGAAATAAAAGTTAATTTTTTTCTTCTGATTTTTAGACGAAATTAAAACATTTTCGTGGGTTTCTAAAAATAGCATGGGTCCCTAGCCCAGTCCTCTTGTATCCGCCCTGTTCTCCACGAGGTGGCAGAGAGCGCATTCTTAATGCTATCTGAATCTGTGTACCCACCTGCTTTTAGTGGAAGATCTCGTTCCCCAAGAATTTTGTGTGTTTTAAAATTCTTGTATGCTGTCTCTCTACATACGCCCAAGACTGTACTAGATGCTTTGAGGGCCACTGTGCTGTTCAAGTAGGTGACCAGATTGAACATGTTAAATGACTTAGACATATAATATGTGGAGTGTTTACAATGTGCTAAGCGCCTTAAACATATCTCTCAAGTTTCAGAACAGCTACTATCCACGTTGTACCCAGGAGAGCACCAGAGTTGAGAAGGTGACATCATTTTCTCACATTCCAGGTGAGTAGTTGGCAGATCTGGGATTTGAACCCCAGGTCTGTCTGACCCTCTCCACAGGCTGTGACAGGATATCCAGTGAGGTGCCTGCTTGGATGTATATTCCCAAATGTATGTTACACTATCAGGGCCACCAGGGGGCAAGATGTCAGGGAGGGCTGGAGAGTCTTAGGGAGGAGGGAGACTGAAGGTCGGCTTTGGAGCAACAGTCATTGCAGAGATGAAATGTCAGGGAAAGGCATGTGAGGTCACAGAGGTGTGGAGGTGGGCCCCTGGTTCAGGGGGGGCCATGAGGAGACTTCCCAAGTGGGAGGGAACTCGAGGTTAGGAAGCAGAGGGCGATGAGGCAGGGTGTGGCTATAGGGGGTGAGGAATTTGGGCCCAGTCTAACGTTCAGTGGGAGGCTCTTTGTTCCCTTGAGTCCTAAAATTTAGTCCTGAATTATCAATAACCTAGCAAAGTTTTATCCATCCTCCCTGTCTCAGTTCCTCACCTGTCAAATGGGAGTTATGAAGCTTGCCTTACCCTCTGAGATGTCAGGAAGTTCAAATGACTGTCAGCCCCACAAGGATGGGGAGCCTGTGTCTGATTCAGGCTGTATCCCCCGGAGCCTGGGTGCTCAGCACACATCTGGTGAAGGAATGGGCATGATATCCCACAAATCCCTTGAAAAGCAGCGACAGGAGACAGCGTGGCTGGAGAAAGCGCCCGGAGCCAGAACAGGGCGTGCTTCTGTGAAACAAAGTTTGATATAAGAAACCACCAGAATCTTTCTGCAGGATTGTGGATTGAGAATTTGCAACCCTAGCCTTTGCTTTTAGCTTTAGGATGTAGGAGGTCAAGTCATTCCGTTCTAAATTCTTTTTTTTTTTTTTTTTTTTTTTGCGGTACGCGGGCCTCTCACTGTTGTGGCCTCTCCCATGGCGGAGTACAGGCTCCGGACGCGCAGGCTCAGCGGCTATGGCTCACAGGCCCAGCCGCTCCGCGGCATGTGGGATCTTCCCAGACCGGGGCACGAACCCGTGTCCCCTGCATCGTCAGGCGGACTCTCAACCACTGCGCCACTGGGGAAGCCCCATTCTAAATTCTTATATCTAAACCTACCTTAACTCTAGTATCCTAACTAGGAAAAAAGGCTAAAATGTAGTTTGTCTTCTCTATTTCATGTTCTCCTAACACTTTAGGCACTTAGTACAGATGTAATTTTTTTTTTGTGGGGGGGGAGCTTAAAACAGCAACCAATCTATTATATCTCATTATTTCCTGGGTCAGGAATTAAGACAGGAATTGGCTGGGAAATTCTTCTGCTCAATATGGCAAAGACTGATGTCCTCCGTGGTATTCAGCTGGGGGAAGGGCTGGTCTGGAGGGTCTGAGATGGCTTCACTCACATGACCAGATGCCATTTAACATTTTGTGTGATTATTTGATTAATAACTGTCTCCCTCACTAGTCCAGAAGCTACCAAAGGACCGGAACTGTGTTTGTTTTTGTCTATCATTTTATCCCTGGTGGCTAGCACAGGACCTGGCCCACTGAGGCTTAGTAAATAGTATTTGTTAAATGAATCAATGATGCAATTCTTTTTTTTTTTTGGCGTGCTGCACGGCTTGCGGTCCCCGACCAGGGATCCAACCTGGGGCCCTGGCAGTGAGAGCGCCAAATCCTAACCACTGGACTGTCAGGGAATTCCCAATGATGTAATTCTTATAACAAGTGTCAGGATCCTCAGAAAAAAGGCATAGGTAGGAGTTAATGATGATGATGATAGTAGGTCAGTAAGTGCCAGGACTGAGCTAAATACTGTGCAACCTGGCGGGATGGCATTATTTATTTACCCCCATTTTACAGATGAGGAGCTGAGGCAGCCCTGATATGGCTTCAAAGGGCAATGCAAGAGGAGCCCCTTTTATGTCCCAAATCAGAGGATCTGGGGTAAACTCAGGAGGCCTGGAGGCCAAGCAAGTTATTTAAATGAGTCATTTGAGAGATAAAAACCTGATGAAATGACAAAAGGCTGGAAGGTATGTTTTCAAATTAGTCACAAACAATGTTCCAGAGTCCCGCTTCTGCATTATCCAAATAAACCATCCCCAACGACGAGGTGGAGGTTCACAGATTCACTCTGTCACCACATTCACTTACCCTGTTCCTCAAAATCCACATAATTGTTTCTTCTTCATCCTGGGTTTATTTATTTTTGACGCTTCTGCACAGCTGGACTGTTCTGCCAACGTGTTGTAATGCTTCCTTCGTTTCATCAAACAACAGGCTGGCCTGTCGTCATGAGAGTAGCATCCCAAAGCCAACGTGGGTTAGTAATAGTGCCCTTGATGGAATTTGCCTGCGGGGTCAGAGTATTAGCAGATTATCTGATACCCAGGCTTCTTGTGGGCTCTGCCTTGCATGAAGGGCTCTTCTAGATCGTGTTACTGTGATAGGGGAATACCCAGGGTACCAGGAAATTCCTGCCTGGGCAGGGAGCTGACTTCCCGGCACCCCAGGGATTCCAAGCCCAGCCGCCTGCAGCCAATCAACAACGGAGCTGCCTCACACTGACAAGCAAAACGAAGCCCAACAAAAGCAGCTGGAACCCAAACAAACAGACTTGGGTGAGGTTGGGAGGGGGGTCAGGCCTGGCGTCATCCAGGCTCTGGGCCAGGCCGTTGTCTTGGCGACGGCCAGTCGGTTTACCAGCGGGCAACGGAGCCAGTTCTCTGAGAGGGAAGCCCGAAGAGGGGGCTGCGGTGCCTGGGCGGGGTGCGGTTGGGGGGTGGGGAGCTTCTCCAAGTAATAGAAACCCACAGAGAAGGCACTGGGCATTTCCAGAGAGTGGTTTCTTCTCTCAGGAGCCAGGCAGGCTGCCTGGGGGTCAGTGGGCTCAGAGAGGCTGGCCAGCCTGAGAGGGAGGGAAGTGGTCACTGAACTAGCAAAGACGCCTCTGGAAAGGCTGGAAGGTGGATTTACAGCGGTCTTAGCTTTCTGGGCAAAGCATGAATTGAAGTGGATCACAGAGTTCTATAAAACAAAACCCAGGAACAATACATACACACAGCAGCCAGTGGAGGAGAGGCCTTTGGGAACCTCAGAGGTGGCACATGAAAGTGTTTTATGTCCTTCTCCAGGAGCTTTTTTTCTTTTCATTTTCTTTCTTTCTTTCTCTTTTCTTTTCTTTTTTTTTTTTTCTGATGACCACAATTCAAGTCATTGTCTGGAGGAATGAACAGCATTCGATGAAAACAAAACGTTAGAAAACCTCTGTTTTGCAGGGTAGGGCCTAAAAGGTGTTCGTGTCCATGACAGCAGGTTACTTTAGGGTAAATAAGAGACTCCCTTTCTGGCTAAAGTGAGACATTAGTCAAAATAAATGCAATGGAGGAAAGAATCTTGGTACCTTCCTCCAGAAATCTTGCTGCAAAAGTACTTGTCATACCAAAGGACAAATACTGTATGCTTCCTTCCACATGAGGTTTCTAGGCCAGTCATTTCATAGAGACAGAGAGTAGAATGGTGGTAGCCAGGGGCTGGGGGAGGGGAGGACGGGGAGTTACTGTTTAATGAGGATGGAGTTGCAGTTTGGGAAGAAGAAAAGAGCTCTGGAGATGGGTGGTGGTTGGCGTTTGCCCAATGATGTGCATATACTTAATGCCATTGAACTGTACACTTAAAAATGGTTAAAACGGTAAATTCTGTTATGCACGTTTGCCTATATACATATACATATATATATATATTGAAGTGTCTCTCACTTAAATACTGTCTTCTAGCTGTACCAGGAGACAGTGGCGTTTGCTTGGAGGCTGACCCCCAAGGCGTGTTGGCTCAGCTGTCTGAGCCTCTGCTGTGTCATCCATTAAGGAAGGATGCCGGTAAGGAAGAATGGACATGAGGGCATTTAGTGAACAGAAATACACCACAAGAACGTGAAATGTGATTAAGATATTATTTCAAAATTCATTTTTAATGAATCTAAATGCCAGGGGGCAAGTTGAAAGGGGAAGGGGGGAGCTTTGAGGAAACCAAGGAAAAGCTTATATTTGGCAGTTATAGGAATTGGAAAAAGCCCAAATATTTTATGAGAGTAGAAGAGAATTTTGGGCTCATTCTCAGAGGCCAGAAGGTATGACCAACTTGGGCTGTCACAGCGATTTAAAATACTTCTCTCTTTTGCTCTGCCTAAATTGAGAAACCATTTAAGCCCACCCATCAGGAGGAAATGAAATGAAATGAAACAATGTCAAAACATCACCTCTCAAATTTCATGAAGGGAAATGGTACAGTTACAACACAATGCTGGGTCAAAGTTTATGGGATCTCGAACACAAATGCATAGTGGAACTCAGGTTACCATCAGAGAGTCCCATTAACTGTCAACAATCTATTCAAAGCAATTTTTTTCTCCCCGTTTTAAAGATATACACCATTCAGGGACTTCCCTGATGGCGTAGTGGTTAAGACTCCATGCTCCCAGTGCAGGGGGCCCAGGTTCGATCCCTGGTCAGGGAACTAGATCCCACATGCATGCCGCAACTAAGAGTTTGCATGCCTCAACTAAGGAGCCGGCGATGCGCAACTAAGGAAACTGCCTGCTGCAACTAAGGCCCAGTGCAACCAAATAAATAAATATTTTATAGAAAAAGATATACTCCATTCACCACCACCACCACTTATGCAACATATGTTCCATTAGCATAAGTTAGCACGTGCCAAAGCACTAATCTAAATGTGGTGCATTCCTTATCCTTTCACTCCTTAGAAGAACCACGCAAGGCGAATCTTTTTTATAGATAACAAACTGAAGCTTGTGTTTGAAACTTGTTCTTTCAAGTTTCAAGAGGTGGAGCTGGGATTTGAACCCAGGGAGATTGGCTTCAAATTCTGTGATCTTTTATTCTTTTCTTAATTGGTGCCCCCAGATCACCATGTGAGAATTGATAGAATTAGTCTCCTCATTCTGTGGAGAGTCTGTGGACAATGTGAACACATGTGGCTGAGACAATCAGCGCTCCTTAATTAAACATTAGCTGAGGTAGGCCAGCCATTGCTGGCCTTGTGGTGTATGTGCGATTTCTATCAATTTAATAATTATTAAGAATTGAAAAGATTGCTGAAAAAATCTTATGTTTCACGTTTGTGAAATGTGTATGGGCAAAATGGTTTCATTGATATTTTTTCCTCTAAAACTGTGGACTGCCTACAGATGACCAGTATCTATGGATCAGATGTTCTCTAGGGCATGAGGATGTCTGATTTCTTTGAGGTAGTATAGCATTTCCCCTCTTTTCTTTCTCCAACTGCCTTCCTGGGGTCTGTCGCTTTGAAGTTGAGGAGAGCAGAAGGAGGTCTTTGGTAATGCCACTCAAGGTGGAGGAGGACTCTGAGCCTGTTACTATAGCAACACAAAGGAGATAGTTATCCATCCACCCCTCTAACAAATGTTTATTGAGCACCTATTATGTGGCAGGCACTGTTTTAGGCATCAAAAACTTAATGATGAGTGAGATAAAATAGTTCCTCTTGTGGAGCATCTATTCCAGTGGAGAAAAGAGACATCAAACAAATAAACATAAAAACAATACAAGTCCAGATAGAGATCAGGCTCTGAAGAAAATAAAGCAGGAAAAGAGGAAAGAGAGTGACTGGAGTGGAAGTGGAGGCATCTTTTAGACAGTGTGGCCATAGAGAGGGTCATCTGAGGCTCTGCAAAGAGGTTAATCTAATTGCACAAAGAATCTGATTCTCTTATACATACTCCATCCCAAGCCCAGACCCCACTCTCAGTAGGACCACTTTCTTCTTGTTCACCTTCTCCCACAGAATCTGAGGGGGACCCATTTTCCTAAACCCTCAGCAGCAGAATGGAGGTGGATCATGGACATTTTAGGAAGGGGATAAGGAGAAGGTGAAGCCAGACCGTGGGGAGGGAAGGAAAAGGTTCAAGGGCTTGGAGACCCAAGGGATGAAAAGTGTAGTGAGTGTTCATTGATTACCTACTCAATATCCATTCCTCTCCTCCCCACTTCCAAACAGCACCCAGACTCTCCTCCTGGGTTTGGATGAGATGTCAAGGGGGAGTCCTGACTGTTTTAAGCCAATCAGGAGAATATCAATCCGTTTTCCTCTGTGATTGGCTCAGATGGAAGTATGAAGTGTGATGCTTGAGTCTTCTGATGCATATGGAAGTGAAATTCTCTCCTCTCTTGGGGTAGACACGGATACAGGTGTAGGTCCATCTTGTGACCTTGATGGAAGCCATCCTGAGGACAAAGCCACCACATGGAAGAGGGCAGAGAGCAGAGAAGTGGAGCCAGACTCCCAGTTGCTTTTGAAATCCCTAGCACTGGATTTTTCCCTTTGTGAACCAATTCATTCATTCAAAACATCCTATATGCTTGTTACTTGCTAGACACTTTTCCACATGCTTGAGAAAAATCCCCATCCAGTTTTCTTTGGCTTTCCTTTTACTAGCATGGGAGGAGTGATGGGCAGATGATCATCAGAGTCAGACTGCTTGGGTTTAAATCCTGGCTCCACCACTCCCTGGCTGTGTGACGTCAGGCAAGTTATTTAACCTCTCTGTGCATCAGTTAACACAGGCAAAAGGAGATAATTCTAGTGTCTGCCTCGTAAGATTGTTGTGAGGATTAAATGAGATAAGGTAAAGGGTGTAGGACAGTACCTAGTCTGTGACATGCCGCCCCAATCACACCTTGGGAATAGAGGACTTATTTCTCCAGCTACTGGGGATGCTCAGCTCCAGGCCTTTACAACGATTGCCGCAGTTGAAGGTGATCACGTTACTCAAGGCCATGGCCTCTTCAGGAGAACAGTTTACATCCAGTGATTGGTCTATGGGGAGCTATAAAGGCCTGGACCCCCTGCCTCCTCTCAGGACCACTCTGAAAGGCCACCCCAGTTCTAGAGCTCTCAAGGGTTGACGGAGGCTCTTGTTGGGCTTCCATCTCAGCTCTCTTTCTCCCTCTGCCCAGTCCTGCTTCTTTTCCCTCCCTTTCTGCAGGTGTGGATCCAAACAGCACATCCTGCAGGCTGGTCTCAGAGTCTGCTTCCTGGTACCCCACCTATGACTCAATAAATTTTAGCTGTCATTGTCATCATCCAAAAGCATCCTGGGTGAGAGAGAAAATAAGAGAAAGGATGCAAAGGGGAGAGGTTTCCCTACTAACTGGGAGAGGTCACGTATATGGTTTTAAAGTTTCTTGGGGGCAGGATTTTGTTTTCTCGAATCTGGAGAGGTATCAGGACCCTGGTGTTCACAGTCTGAATCTGGGCAATAAAACCCGGGATTTAGCTCTAAATCCTTGTCCGAGCTTTGCTAGAGGAGGAAGCCTGCTTCTGTCCTCTGGCTTTTTAAGTTAAGTGATGGTGATGCAGGAAAGCAGGCTGGCTGTGCTCTTTTTTTTTTTTTTTTAACATCTTTATTGGGGTATAATTACTTTACAATGGTGTGTTAGTTTCTGCTTTATAACAAAGTGAATCAGTTATACATATACATATGTTCCCATATCTCTTCCCTCTTGCGTCTCCCTCCCTCCCACCCTCCCTGTGCTTTTTTTTCTTTTTGAAATTAATTTGTATTAAAAAAAATTACATAACACATTGTTATGGAAAATACAGATATTTTCTAAAGATGGTCTAAGTGTATTCCAACATTTTTTTTTAACATCTTTATTGGGGTATAATTGCTTTACAATGGTGTGTTAGTTTCTGCTTTATAACAAAGTGAATCAGTTATACATATACATATGTTCCCATATCTCTTCCCTCTTGCGTCTCCCTCCCTCCCACCCTCCCTGTGCTCTTTTTTAAATGTCAATAGATTCAGTTGAACCCCACAAGCATCATTGGAGGGCCTGCCATGGGCAAGCACTGTGTTTGTGCTTGTGCATGTGCATGTGAGGGCGGGGCTGGGGAGAGGGGGAGAGAGAGAGCGCGAGCGTGAAATACAGAGATAAGAAAGATAGACTCCCTACCATTTGCAGGGGAGATAAGCCATGTTCCCAAATAACATATTGCATAGCACAATGGTTTGTGCATCAAATTTAGAACCAGATGGACCAGTGCTCAAATCCTGAGTTGAATCCTAGTTCTGTTACTGAAGAATGTAGTTTTATATCAGGGGTGGCACAAAGAGTGATGGGGACCAATGCATAGGAGACAGTAATTCTGGAAAAGGGCACTGTCTTGTGTTCGCTGTGTAATTTAAGAATATTCAACTCTGCTATAGAAAACAAGAGAAGTTATGTACAGAAGGAAGTCGCTTATCAGCTATTTTAGACACAGATAGATTAAACAGAATGTTTGTGTGCTGAATGTAGATAAAATGATGAAAGAAATGAGAATGTAACTTACCGGCAGAGGACTACAAAGACCAAGTAAACCTCAAGTATTTACGAGGCTTGGATCGTGTCTTCTCCAGGTGGAAGCAATGTCACTCCCGAGATGGCCGCCCAATGGCGACACTCATTATGTCCAAGAAACATAGATGAAATCCATAACTGCTCAGCAGATTAACTGGGGTGCTGCAGTATGACCTGGGTACCTGCCCCTGAATCTTCCTGACAGGGACAGTTTGTGCCTTGGCCCCAGGCGCCACCTTCCAGCTGACCCCCTTAGCTTGGCTTCACCTCTGAGCCCTGTTGCCACACGGTTAGGAGGGAAGGCTGCTGTGGCAGAGGGAGAATGAGATATGTGAATGTGTGTAATCCAGGATTCAGGTAGGTGACCCTTCTACCTGCTTGCACTTCCCTTAAGTGCGTTTGCCTGTTTCTTGCTTCTCACCGTGTTTTAAATTGATTAAATAAATTGTGTGATTCAAGTATTGTAATTTGGCCTGCCAGCCTTTCTGCTCTGTGACCTCTGGGATAGCCTGCCTGGAGGTATAGTTGGACGATACCGTTGCTTCAACGTAGCTTCCCAGATGACAGGGGAACGTTAGGTGAGGCTTCCTGGAAGCCAAGCCCGAGCAAGGGATTCTTGTGGGACTGATTTTCGAGGGAGTTCTCTCCAGAGAAAAAGTGTGTGACAAAGTGAGGAAAACAGGATAGGAGCTGGGAAGAGGCCACACAAATATGAGGTTCTGCTGAAGTGTAACCTCAGCCCGGCCCCGTGCAGAGCTCTGGAGTGTAGATGGTGCCGCAGACTTGGCCTCCCTGAAGGCAAGAGGGCCAGTCTTTCGTACCTTGTACTTGGGGATGATGTACCAGCTTAGAAAAGGGGGTCTGGGGGGGTACCAGCAGCATCTGCTACAAGTGATCAGCCCAGGTAAGTCGTAGGGTCAAGGGAGGGAAGACAGAACTTAGTAAGTTGGGAAAGTAGTGGGAACAGGGATTAGAAAGACAAGGTATAGTATGACTTGGTGGGGTCTGGAAGCCAGAGAGAGAAGTTAAGACCTGATTCCACAGGTAGGGAGCTATAGGGAGCCACATGTGTGCTCTTGGGCACGTGTGTGTTTTGGAGAAGAGCTTCGGAAGAGCCATGTGGCGGTGGCATGTGTTAGGCAAAGAGAGCAGCTGGGCCTGGCTGGGCAGTAGTACAGGTAGCTTAGAGCATCTTCCTCCTCTGTGGCCTTTGGGTAGCTCTATACACTCAGAAGGCTACTTCCCAGGGTCTAGTACGCAGTCATCTCCCTGGCCTCCATCTTACAGAGTCTCTGTTCTCTTAAGAATCAGCCTTGTCTGGAAGGAAAAGGGACTGGTGCAATATGCCCAAGAGGTAAGCCTCCCTAAGCCAGGTGTGGGGGGGGGACAAGGATGGGGAGAGCTACATTGCTGAAGGCTGTCCCTCAGAGAAGGACACCTCATAAAAAACTCAGCAGCACATCCAGGCTGGCTGCAGAGCGCTGACTAATGCCGGAGTTGTTATGCGAGTTGCCAGCTCGCTCCAAGGGGGGTTACCTGATCTCTAAGTAATATAGAGTTGTTAAGCCTTTGGCTTTTATCCGAAGCACTGTGGCCACCTGGTCAGTGGCAGACTGAAGATTCTTGGCCTGAGACCAAGCCACCCTCCATGAAATGATCCTTCCTCTGTGCAGAGGTTTTGACTGTCTATCAAAGCCTTAAGAACAGTGGTTCTTAAACTCCAGCATGAGAAACACTCCCTGGAGTGCTTTCTAAAAGCTCAGATGTCCGGGCCCCACTTGCAGAGATTTGGACTCTGTATGTCTGGGATGGGGGTGAGGGATTTGCATTTTAAATAATTACCCTGGTGACCGGGAACAGATGGTCCAAGCAACATAATTGGGGATAGGGAAGAAGACCCAGCATTTATTTACTTAGGAAAGCCAACAGCCCTGTGAAGTAGGTAATATTATTTTCATTATTCTCAATTTACAGATGGATAAACTTAGGTTCAAAGGGTTTCACTAAACTGCTCAAGGACTCAAATAGTAAATGACAAATCTAGGATTCTGACCCACTGAACTGTGCTGCTATGTGAGATCAAGAAAAAGACCAGTAGATCTAGCTGACTGCACACATAGGTAGGCTTGTGTCCTGACACTCTCCAATATAAGCCCACTATAGTCAGGCCAATGGTATCAGCCAGGAACAAGCTGGGTTATGCCGCAATAACAAGTGAGCCACCAAGTTCATTTCTTGCTCACATTACATGGCCATTCAGACCAGCAGGGGGGTCTGTTCATTACGGTAACTCAGGGATCCAGGCTGATGGAAGCTCTGGCTTGACATGTGCTTCCGCTAATACAGAGGTAAGGAGAGGGGACACTGGTTCTTGAGCCATGCATGTCTGTCTGGAAATGACGTGGGTGTCACATCTACTCAAATTTCGATGGCCAAGTAAGTCCCTGAGCCATGCCTGAGTTCATCAGGGTGTAAAAATGTAAACAAGTTCACCAGGCCAACCTGCTCATCAGATCCTGATATGCCTCCTTTCTCATGTCTATGCTGTTGCTTCTGTCTGAACCGGCCTGGCCCTGAATGTCGGCCAGCCTAACTGGACCCGGGTATCTAATTCTAGACTCACCTGCCACCAGCTCTGGGCAGCCTTTCCCAACCTACCCAGGCTGGTTTGTGTTCTCCGGTGTCCGGGTCCTCAGAGGGCCCTGGGCTGATCCCCATTAGGGCACATGTCATGTTGCATTGCAGCTGTTACTCATCTGTCCCCCATCCCGCTGGGTTGAGGGCTCCAGGGAGATGCGGGTGTGTAGCAGTGACAGGCCTTGCCGCTCTAGCCCCTGGAAGGCAGGAGGTCAGAGTGATGAAGAGCTGGGTTCTGGCCTTGTGGGAGCTATCCTCCTTTCCCCACAGGAACAGCATTTCAAGGAGCCTTAGAAAATGGGGAAGAGGAAGGCAAGAAATCTATGACTTCAGGATGAAACAGCTGCAGATGAGGAAGAAGACCCCCTGCAGAGGGAGTGGGCTTTTTCCAAGGCTTCACTGCCCATCATGGGAAGACTCGTCTCAAACCCAGGTTAGTCACTGCCTGGAGCTGGCTGTGTCACCACAGGGTGAACTTCAAGTCTAAGCAGAGGGCATGCTGCAGCTGAGGGAAAATCCTTGCTGTCCTAGCTCTGGGGTCCCTGATGCCCATTAAAGGCCATTGTTAGCAAAGGGCCAGGTGTTAGTGGTTTCCTCGGAGAGAGCTGCCTGTGTCCTGTCACGTCACAGCCTCTGGGGCCTGGGGAAGGCTATTTGGGGTCAAGAACAGGAATCAATGCCCGTCTAGCAGGGGCATTGACATGACTCTGATGCGGGACTCTGCAAGGTCTGGGTCACCTCTTGGGCGCTCACACCTGGAGTAAACACAGAAGAGAGGCAAAGACCGGGACTGTGCATGGGAGTAAAGCACGTGGCCTTGAGCTATACAAGGCAGGGTCCATCGCTGCCATCCTGACCTCAGAGACCCTCTTCCTCCCACTTCCCACCTCACACTTTGGGCTCTGGGGGATGAACCATTTTTCAGTTCTCAGGGTACCTCACACTCTCTCACTTCTGGGCCTATGTGTGCTTTAACCCCGACACAAATCTCAGCCTCTTCACTTATTTTTCCATAAGAAGTTAAACTTTCAAGTGTTTTGTCTCTTTGTGGTGTGGCTTTCCCTGAAGTTTGAGGGAGGGGACTTTTCTAGGGCGGGTCCCGTTGCACAGTGTCCAGCTAACCCCTTCCTTCCCACCAGGGAAGTCCCTATATATATTCTTTTCAAGATTCTTTGCCATTATAGGTTATTACAAAGTATTGAGTATGATTCCCTGTGCTATACAGTAGGACCTTGTTGTTTATCTGTTTTTATTTATAGTAGTGTGCACATGTTCATCTCAAATTCCTTGGACTTCCCTGGTGACGCAGTGGTTAGGAATCCACCTGCCAATTCAGGGGACACAGGTTTGAGCCCTGGTCCGGGAAGATCCCACATGCCGCGGAGCAACTAAGCCCGTGTGCCACAACTACTGAGCCTGGGTTCTAGAGCCAGCGAGCCACAACTACTGAGCCCGCGCACCTAGAGCCCGTGCTCCGCAACAAATAGAAGCCACGGCAATGAGAAGCCCGAGCTCAGCAATGAAGAGTAGCCCCCACTTGCTGCAACTAGAGAAAGCCCGTGGACAGCAATGAAGACCCAATGCAGACAAAAATAAATAAAATTAATTAAAAAGTAAATTAATTAATTAATTAAAAAACCCTCAAATTCCTAATTTATTCCCCACTCCTGCTATCCCCCTTGGTAACCAAAAGTTTGTTTTCTATGTCTGTGAATCTATTTCTGTTTTGTAAATAAGTTCATTTGTATCCTTTTTTTAGACTCCACGTATAAGTGATATCATATGATATTTGTCCTTGTCTGACTTACTTCACTTAATATGATAATCTTTAGGTCCATCCATGTTGCTGCAAATGGCATGATTTCATTCTTTTTTATGGCTGAGTAATATTCCATCACATATATGTATATCACATCATCTTTATCCATTTATATGTCTTGGCTTTTGTAAATAGTGTTGCTATGAACATTGGGGTGCATGTATCTTTTAAAATTAGAGTTTTCTCCAGATATATGCCCAGGAGTGAGATGGCAGGATCATAAGGTATGTATATCTTTTCTTATTCATGGGATTAGCTCCCCAGACAAATGGGAAGTGTCACCTCTTCTCCAGAGGAGTAGGAAACTCCGTAACCATTGCCAGGCCACATACACAAGTGTACCACTGGGCAAGTGGCAATGGGGAAGCTCTGATCCAGGCTGCCTCCAAGGCCAAGGGCACAGGTTCGTCAGTCACACTCAGCCTGCAGGGATTCTGTCTGGCCTGCAGATGCCTTTCTTTTATTTAAAAAATACAGCCAACATTCAGAAACTGACACATTTCACAAAACAGCTCAGCAGATCTGGCCACAGTAGGACTGTGTTCCAGCACAGCACAGTCCCCGAGCTGAGAAGCTGCCCTGTGTTAGCTCAGCTCTCCGATTTGCCATGGTCCTCACCATTCCTGCAATATTTGCTTTGGTGTCATCCGAAATAGAGCACACACGTGGTAGCTTTTCTCCTTACTGTAGCTGTGGGATTTGAGCAAAGCTCTCAACTTCCCTGAGACCCCTGTATCTGCAAGATGGAGTTCCCCATTGCTCCCCTGAGTCTGGGGTGAGGATTGGATGAGAAAGTCCTTGGGAAGCAGAAGGTACTCTGCTCCCTCCCCCATGTGCTGCTCTTCTACTTCCTCTCCCCTTCCCCCGGCTTCCCAGACCCCACTGCGTCAGCTTCCCAGACCCCACTGCTTCCCTCTATGGAAGCTCCTCTCTGCTCTCAAAAGGGCTCAGGTGGCTCCTTGCTTGGCAGCTGGATCTGCCTTCCTAGGATGGGAGGGCTGGAGAAAACTACTCGCTGCTGCTGTACCTGCATCAGTATGAGGTCTCTAGCCAGGAAGGATGCGTATGTCACGGGGAAGGGGTGACTGGGGTGGAGGGGGGCTCTGATAGCTGGGCTTGGCCTCAGAACAACTAAAAATAAGGTTTGAAAAGTAGCCAACCACCTCCCTCAGGTGACCACCAGATGGGTGATTACCACTGAAAAGTCTTTCCTTTATAATCCTGAGGTCCTT
The DNA here is from genome assembly GCF_964374135.1 of Grampus griseus. Taxonomy (NCBI): domain Eukaryota; kingdom Metazoa; phylum Chordata; class Mammalia; order Artiodactyla; family Delphinidae; genus Grampus; species Grampus griseus. The sequence continues at coordinate 27,358,278 of NC_139018.1, read as the reverse complement.
GTTCGAGAACGAGGTATGACAGCCACTGCAGAAGTCAGCAGGGTTTGCTCAGCGCTGCTGGGAAATAGCTACTTCTTCCCTCCTGACGCTATTAAGCTAGCGGACCTTTTGTGTTTTTTGTTTTTTGTGGTACGCGGGCCTCTCCCGCTGCGGAGCACAGGCTCCGGACGCGCAGGATCAGCGGCCATGGCTCATGGGCCCAGCCGCTCCGCGGCATGTGGGATCCTCCTGGACCGGGGCACGAACCCGTGTCCCCTGCATCGGCAGGCGGACTCTCAACCACTGCGCCACCAGGGAAGCCTCATCTAGAGGACCTTTTAAAAGGTTTTAAACTTTTATTATTTCTTGAAATAAAGTATCCTCCCATTCCAAAATGAATTGGGCTTCAAATGCATTTCCCCAAATTTTCTTTGTTTTGATTACAAAAGTAATCCGTTCATGTTCATTTACAGAAAAATTTGGGAAATGTATAAAGACACAGAAGGAAATTAAAACCTCTCATCATCACTTGTTAATATTTTGGTTTATGTCATTCCACATTTTTTTCTTTGTACTCCCAATCATATATATGTATATCCGTATATGTATTTTCCACATGTACATGTTGGGTCTCATTTTACATACTATTTTATAATGCACAGCATAAGTCCTGGCAAAGATTAGGCAATAAATATCACCAAGGCTAATAAATATCACTTATGGAGTGCTTACAATATGCCAGGCATGATGTTAGGTGTTTTATATGCATTATCTCACTTAGTCCTAATAACGATGCTATGATACAGGAACTTACTCATGTCTTACAGATGGGAAACTCAGAGAGGCTCAGAGAGGCCCAGAGAGGTTACGTCACTTGCTACAAATGTAGTCAATGAGATGGACAAATACCGTTTCTGGTATTTTGGTATGAACAAAATGCACACTTGCTGGTTTAAAACTTTTTAAAAAATGATTTAAGCAGTGCCTTACCACCTACTCAGGTGAGAATTTTTACTGAGAAAGATGTGAAAACGTGTTCTGGTCTTGGAGGCAGGAAGTCTGGCTCTGCAACTGACTAGTTGTATGATCTGGAGTAAGTAACTTAACCTCCCCGTCTCTCAGTTTCCTGGTCTACAAAATGGGATTTGTGTGGGGAGAAGGGTTCGTACTGTGTCTGGCATAACAGAATGTTTGATATGATTGACAAATGTTGATGACAGTTGGAAAAACATCAAGAAATCAAAGGTACATAACATGAAGCTTGCTCTAAAAGGCTCACCCATGACATTTCCGGGCAATGTCAGCCAGTGTGGGGCTGATGAGGACTGTGATCTCGGCTGGTGGTGAGTGTCTCCCCACCCCCTGCCCCGAGGCCATGTTCACCTTCTAGGAAGGACTTCTGAGCTGCAGCAGTAAAACTACTTATCAATTTGTCTTTCAGAAACAGGTAATATCTCAATATGCCCAATTCCTAAAATAGCACATTTGCATCTCTAAACTTTTTGTGGTTTAAATAAAAGTCAGTGGCTGGGGAAAATGAAAAAGCACAGGATACCTGAATTTGAATAAATTTGAATTGTATTGCAATTAAGGGTCTCCCAATTTCCCTCCTTCTTTGTGGCTGTTTAACTTCTCTGAGCCTCAGTTTTTCCAAGTGTCAGTACTACCTCCCTCTTCAAGATAGTGTGGGGCAGGGCTTCCCTGGTGGCGCAGTGGTTGAGGGTCTGCCTGCCAGTGCAGGGGACACGGGTTCGTGCCCTGGTCCGGGAGGATCCCACATGCCGTGGAGCGGCTGGGCCCATGAGCCATGGCCGCTGAGCCTGCGCGTCCGGAGCCTATGCTCCACAACGGGAGAGGCCACAACAGTGAGAGGCCCGCGTACCGCAAAAAAAAAAAAAAAAAAAAAGATAGTGTGGGGCAAAAAGCAATGTGTATGAAGGTTTTAGCTCAGGGTCTTTGTCATAATAAGTAATACCCTTTATGAGGCTGTATATATGAGGTGGTCTAGAACACAGGCTTTGAGGTTAGATCTGGGTTAGAACCCTAGTTCTGCCTTTCACAAGCTCTGTCACCTTGGACAAGTTATTTTGCCTCTCTGAGCCTACCTCACGGGGTTTGTATGGCCTGAGCACTTATGTATGTAATACCTGACCCGGAGTAGACATCCAACACCAGCTACTATGATGAGGTCCTCCTTGCTGTCTCCTGGTCACTCTTTGCCTTTTTGATTCTTGTAAAGCCTGAACTGCATGACATAGCCCTTGATTATACACTGCCTTGTATTGTCCTCTTGTTTTTTTTTCATGCGCTTTAACTCTGGCCCTTTTCACGAGGCTCAGACCCTTGAAGGTGCCATTTGGAACCTAGACTTCTTTAGTATTCCTTCCAGGGACTCACATATGTGCGGGCTCAATAAATCTTTGCTGCCTTGAGTTGCATCTGATGGATGGCTCTTTCCCTGTTGATTTCTCAAGGTTTCTCCCAGACTGAGCTAAAACCCTTGGGGAAAATTGCAGCAGCCTGCCGGAGTCCCCAGTGCCCTGAGCTCTTGGCTCTGCTGAAAATGACAAATGGAGAAGCTGCAGGGCCTGAGTGCCACTGCAGGCATCTGACAGCGAAGGAGAGGGGCCGCTTAGCCTCCCTCCCTGACCCTCCCGGCCACCTGACTCAGCAGCAGTGCCTGTGGCTTAGTGGCACAACTGTGGCCTTAAATGGCACTAGAGCTTAAGATGCTTCCCTTATTTACATAGCTGCTGTTTTAATGACTAGAGTAGGTCCTTCTGTGGTCCCAGCAGGTAATGGGAAGGAAAAGTTAAACAGACATGAAAAAAGTGAGGGAGGAGTAGAGTGAGGACCTGGCTGTAGATTTTCAACATTTGTATTTCGTTTCCCCAACTGAGTATAAGTCATTAAAGAGGGGAACATCCCACCCTCACAATTCCTCAATTATTTCTAATAGTTTTACCACTAGAAGAGGGACCAAAGACTCACTAAAGTAAAATAATTGACATTTGGTGTCAGGGCAGAGCTGAGGGGTGAGTATGCTAATTTGCATATCTACAACTCTCTGTGAGTGTAGTTTCATCATTCAAGTCTGTTTATGAGTATTGGGCTACTTTGTAGAACAAATAACTTGTCTGATTTTAGGGATTGTAAGGTCATTCGTTCATTCATTTAACAAATATTTATTGAGCTAGGGGCTAGGTTCTGTGAATACAGAGATTATTCATTGGGCAAATATTTGCTAAATCCCCTGCACCTGTCTGGGGATGGAGCCGTGAAGGAGACAGGCATGGGCCCTAGCTTTGCAGACCCGTGGGGAATAAGTGGCAAATGAGTGGCCAGTATAATATACAGTGCAAAGTGCTAAGAGGGATTACACAGGGTGCTGAGGAAGTTCTCAGTAAGAATCCCAGACCTAGACTTGGGGGTTCAGGAGAAAGTGACAGCTAAGCTAAGCCTGATAGAAAACAGGAGTCGGCCAGGTGTGGAGGTGGGTGTAGAGAGGCAGGAGGGAAAATTGTTACAGGCAGAGGAGAGACCAAGTGCAAAGGAACTGGAGGAGATAGGCTAGGTTATGCTGCAGTTAAAAAAAAACAAAAGCCTCAGCCTCTAAGTAGCTTAACACAAGGAAAGTTTCTTTCTCACTCAAGAGAAGCCTGATGTGAGATCGGGGCAACTGTCTTCCATGGGGTGACTCAGTGATCCAGGATGCTTCCATCTCAAGACTCCACCATTTCAACATATGGCTGAGGAAGGAGAGAGAGAGAGAGAGAGAGAGAGAGAGAGAGAGAGAGAGAGAGAGAGAGAGAGAGAGATGAGCTGGATATTCAATGCTTTAGTCTGGGAGTAACCACAGGACTTCTGCTCACAACCCATTGGCCAGAACTAGTCACATGGCTCCATCTAATTGCTGCAGGATAAGAAATGTAGGTGAGCATATTTAACATTTGGTGAATGACACTCTCTGTGCCGTACAGAGAGTGTAAGTCGCACACTGGGAAACAGCTAGTCATTCCGAATGGCTGGAGCTTATCGTGTTTGTGTGTATTGGGGGTTGGTGGGCAGGGCTGGGGAGAGAAATTGTAAATAGTGAGATAAGCTGAGGCCAGTCACAAAGGGCCTTACAATCCATTTTAATGTTGAGGAATTTGGACTTTATGGAGACATGGTAGAATTTTATTAGGATAATACTGGCATTCCAGAAAGTTCATCTTAGAAAGATCAGGCTTTCTTATAGAGATTGAGAGGGAGGCGGCAAGATTGGGGAATGGTTAAGAAGTTTTTGCCGTTGATCGGGTGAGAGATGATGGTGCCTGAACAGGAAGGATGAGATGTGAGGATGAGAGAGGTTGGTGCATTCTCAAGGGAGAATCTGGCCGGTGGTGTTAACTGGGGAGTCATGAAGGTATAGAGGGTATTTGAAATCAAGACTATGGAAAGTTGAATTAAAACAAAATCCCTGCTCTTGAGTAGCTAAAAGTCTAGTGTGGGGTGGGAGCCAGGCATAAAAACAAGTATTAGAATTCAAGGTGAATGGTAGAACACTGAGGAATGTACAAGGCTTAGTGATGGCACAAAGCCTGCAGGATCAGAGAAAGCTTGACAGCAGAGGGCAAGACTGAGTGAGAGTTAGGTAGGTGGGTCCGGGAAGGGCAGTCCCTGTGGAAGGAACAGCATGTGCAAAGGCCTGGAGATGTAAACGCAGCCTCGCCCAGCCAAGGCAAGTCTTGGTTCTGGAGCACTTCAAGTGTGCTCATCTAAGAGGAGAGGCCGCAGCTGCACTGGAGGCCTTGAGGAAACACCTGTCCATCAACATCTCAGCAGCGCACCCTAAGTAGGAGAGCAGTTTTACATGATTGAAGAATTCAGGAAAAGGTGACATCTTTAAAAATTTTTTAAACATTTAATTTTATCATGAAAGTCTTCAAACATAAAAAAGTAGAGAAAATAATACAGTGAACCCACATGTATTCATCACCCAGTTTCAGTAAGTCTTAACATTCTGCCAGTCTTTGTTCATTTACTTATTTCCCTCTCTCTTGATTACTAGAGTATTACTTTCAGCTTTCTACTATGAAGAAAGATAGTGCAGGAGAGTATAATGAACCCTCAGGTACCCATTACCTAACCCCAGGAAATATCAACCCAAGGCCATGCCCCATCTGATTACTCCCCTATCATCATGTCATTTCACCTGTAAATACTTAAAAGAATATATCTCTAATAAGGACTTAAAAATATAACTGCAGTATCATTATCACTCCTAACAAACTGAAAACTACTTCATAAGGTAGCATTTAAAAAACTTTGGGGAGGTGTTTGGAAGCCAGAAAATCCTGTGACTGTGCGTAAATGTGGATGCTCAGGTTGGTATAAATCTGATTCCTTCAACCAGGTCACACCGGCCAAGCCAGGATCAGACTGGGGGTGGGTGTGGGGGAGAAGGAGTTGGAGTGAATTTAGGGAAAGGTAGGGTTGTGGGTAGGAGGCTAGTTCAGAAGTCAGCAGCCTATGGGGCAGGAGAAGCTCTGAGCACACCCAGGGAGCCCCCTCAACCCTACTGGGTGGCCTTGGCAGGCAGGAGGCTTCCATCCAAGGGAGAGAAATTCGGAGAAGAAGGGATGGAGCAGGAAACAGAGAGAAGGGGTGGGAAGAGAGAGAGGGGCTGATACAGAGAAAGAAAAAGAGGAAGGGGAGAGCAAAACTAAATAATGACGGAACGCCCACAGCATGCCAGGGGTCGGGGTCCTACCTCTGCCCCCCTCCCGGCTTCCAGGAGAGAGGCTCCCCCAAACCTGCCTGGTCTCTTGCTCATCCCTTTAGTGAGTTACTGTATCTGTGGTGGGAGGTTCAGAGCAGGTATGTACGTATCTATTAGCAAAGAGGGTTCTGTGTCTTTGGCAGAAGAGGGGAAGGGCTCCACCAGCACCAGCGGGGCAACCTGCATCAGGGCCTTGGCAAAGCTGAGGAGGTGCTCTCTGCAGGATGGCATCTGCCAAAGCAGGGAGAAGGAAGGCAGCAAAAACGAAGGGGTTGAACCTCCCATCAGAGAGGGACCGCGAGAGTGCTGTTGAAATCCCTCCCCTGGGCTCCGCTGAGTGTGGAGAGCGGCACACTTGGTTTTGACCTTGAGCGCCCTTTCTAGGCAAAAGCAGCGCAGGGTGTGGGGAGGGTGACCTGGGTAAATAGGAGGGTCTTGGGTTTGGGTAAATCCGCTGGGAGAGTCTCCGGACCTCCTCCCTCAATGCCCACCCACGGTGCAGGCACGGGGCAAGGGGTGGGCAGCCGGTACCCTGGCTGCCCCAGGACTCTAAGCACCCCACTGCCCCCAGTTCCTGATGAAGTCCTGGGCCCGCGCCTCCCGGAGCTTTCTAGTTCCATCTCAGTCAGGTGCTCATTTTCCAAACCTGGCGGAAGTGCCCCCAGGAGCGCAGAGACAGCGGTTCCTTAATGGCCAGTCGGCCGGTTGGCGCCACCCTGAGCGTACTTTTGCAGAGCGCTTCCTTCTGGGACGTCTGGGATGGATTGCCAGAGGCCCCTGGTCCGGTGAGGAGCCTGACCCAGGGAAATCTCTTTCTGTCCTTTCATTCTAGGCAAGTTACAGGCTGGAGGTGAGTTGCGTTGATTAGAAACGGCACAATGGGCTGGTGGCCACATGAGGCCCAGGGGATGAAATCACCAGTGGTGTAACTAAACTTCCCAGATAGCAATGTTGGTGAACACATAGCAAAAGGAAGTAGACTAAATCAATCCGATCTGGGGACTTGTCTTCATCTGTAAATAGTAATAATTAACACATTGAATTCTTATTATGTGCTGGGCACTGTTCTGCTAAGCATTGTTCTAATGCATCTCGTGCCTGTTTTAAACACGCATTATCTAATTGCATAACATTATTCCTGATTTTACAGATAAAGAATCTGAGCCACTAAGAGATGATATCACTTGGCCAAGGTCACACAGCTTCTGGGGTCAGTGCTCTGTTTCGCCTTTGTGAAGAAGTGGGAACATGCATTGCACTTTTCTGAAGGAAAAACAAGCTGATGTCAGGAATTCTTTCAAGAAAGCAAATTTCAGGGCCGTTGCTGAGATCACCACCCATTCAGCAAATGTCCCAAACGCTGAATGGTCTTCTGTGTCAAAGCACTTGGCATAACTGCTGTTCACCATGATGACCTGCAACCACCCAAGAAAGGTTAATTTGTGGTCTCCAGATCTGTTTAATAAGGTGGGGGAGCAAGTAACAAGCTTTGAAAAGGTCTCCATCAAAACCAAATTAACAAAGTTAAACACCTATAGGAATTAACCCCCCTCTTTGAAAATCTTGGCTACTCTGGTAACTCATTCTAGAGGATGCTTAGTTTTAAACATTGTCCCCTCTGGAGGAGCTCTGCTCTGATGTCACCAGTGTTGCTGTTGCATCTGCATAACAGGAACAAACAGTGTCTCTCCACTATTTCCCTGACAAGGACTTCCGGAAGATGGCGGGACCACGTGGTGAAGTTCTTTTTCTTCCACCCATCTCAGTCTGAAATTCCCCCAGAGCTCGGAGCCCTCTGATGCAGCCGGCTGTTTCCCCAGCAGTTGCTCTGGCATCTTGCCCCCTTTACACAAAACAATCACTGTTGCAGAAAATGAGGGTCCTGTGACCATTTGGCACCATCCACTGCCTGGCATTTGTGTGGGAGAAGGAACTTTTTCTCCCTGACAATAGATTCTGATCACAAACCAGGCCCGTTTCAGAGAAACAGCTTCCACAGAATGACTTTGCCTAGAGGTAAAGAACTGAGTGGTAGAACAGAAATGATTTCCTGCGGGAGCCTGTTCACGTCACTGAGACATGAGTGAGGGCTGGGAAGGCCCCATACAGCTTTCCACCTCCCACCCTGACGGCTATCAACTCTCGCTCAAGGTGTTCTCCCTTAACTCTGGTCCTCTCCTAGAATTTGTTTCAGGCAATGGCATATCTGGTCCCTGGCCACTGTGATGGGCATCCTGTAGTTAGTGGTCTAGGATTCCAGCCTTACCTCTGAATGCAGGTATAACGATCCTTTCTTACAGGTAGCATTTCCCCGGGTTACTTTACTAAGAAATTAACATTAGTATAATACCATTAACTAAACTACAGCTTTTCTTCGGATTTCCCCAGTTTTCCCACTCATGTCTTTTTTCCGTTCCAGGATACCATATTGCGTTTAGTTGTCAAGTCTCTTCTGATCTGTGAAAGTTTCTTAGTTGTTCCTTATTTTTCATGACCTTGATGCTTTCAGGTGTTTTACTGAATGTCCCTCAATTTGGATTTATCTGAGTTTTTCTCAGGATTAGACCAGGGTTATGGATTTTCTGGAAGAATACCACAGAGGTGAACTGCCCTTGCTTTTCACACCATATCAGATGGTACATGACACCAACATGACTAATCAGTGGTGAGGTTAACCTTGATCACATGTGTAAGGTGGCTTTGTCAGTTTTCTCCACTGTAAAGTTACTGTTTATCCCTTTCTAGACTCTACTTATTGGAAGTGAATCACCATGTCCAGCCCACTTGCAAAGGGAGGGATATGAAGCTCCACTCCTTTGAGGAGGAAGAATCCACATATAAAGAAGATTTGTCTCTTCTCCGTGACTTGGTTATTCAATTATTTATTTACATCAGCACGGACTCATGGAATTTACTTTATTCTTGGAGTTATAACCAATACTTTCTCAAATTGTTGCAGCTTTGGTCATTGGGAATTTTTAGGTTGGCTCCTGTGTCCTTTTGATGTATCCCCCATTTTTTTCCCTTTCTTTACTTTCTGGTACTATAAGATGCTCCAGCCTCACCATGTATTTTCCCTGCTCCAGCCCTACAATCCGTTCTTTCTCTGAGGAGCCCTTTACTGGAGAATGGATTTAGAAACCAAGTTCTGAGCTCCTGGTGTACTTTTTGCTACTGGGGTGTCACTGCTTCTACACCCTCTCTGTGGACAGAGTTAGGAAATATATATATGTATACTTACCCATGTATATGCACATATCTGTATTTATTTCAGTATCTGTCTATCTGCATATATACGTAAATAAAAATGACTTCATACTGATATCTCCAACTCTGACCCAGCACTGCAGGATTCATTCTAGCATTCCCTCTCTCTTCATTGTCACTTCTTTCTCTGACAGTAAGAAACCTGGCTCCCATTGTCTGTATATTATATAGTTATTTGTTCAACCCTATTGTACATGTGGTTTCAGAATTGCTAACCCATATCTCTATGAAAAACAAAATTTTGACTAGAATACTGTGTTTTTGTAGAGTTGTTTTTGTCTTTAGCCCAGTCAAAACATCATTTTCCAAAGTTACTGAGGTCAGTTCTTTTTTTCCTTTCTTGATCCCATCTTAATATTCTCAAAGCATTTCCACATCTGGCTTCACCTTTGATCATATCATTACTGTTGTGTGAGAGAGGACAAAACCATGACATGTGGAGGTTGGATTGGTTGCCTATGGTCACGTGATCAGTTGGGTCCATGATTAGAACTTGGTACTTTGGGCTATGCTGGAGCACGCTACTTTCCCTGGAGCTGCTGTTTGTAGGGTGGGCCTGGGCCACAAAGACAGCTGTTACATGGGATGTCTGGTCAAATGAGAAGGTCAAGTATGGCTGAGCCACTTGTCCTTTTGTTGATCAGGCAGAGTTGTCAGGTGTCAGGGGAAAGGAAGCTTAGAGATCTCATGGCTCCAACTACTTCCCTGACAGATGGGGAAACTGAGACCTAGAGGGGTGATGTGCCTTGTCCGAGATGAACCTGCTGGTGAGAGACATAAGCGGGAACAGGAGCCAAGACTCTGCGTTGCCATATCTGTGCTTTTCTCATCACTCTGTGAGAAGAGGTCTTCAGAAAAAAGCCCTTTGAAATTGTTTAAACAGCATTGGGAGAATTCACCACTGTTTCCTGAATAGAGAGGTAGATCCAGGAAGATTCCTTCATACCTTGTACCTCCAGAAATAGGGGGAGAGTTGCTTAAAAAATGACTGGAGGGTCTGGAAATTTGATCCTTACGTGTCACACAGTAGTGACTACATCTAAAAGTGGCAATTTGAGGGATCTTGTAAATTCCAGAGCTACCATTTTTTATTAGTCATATCCTCTCTTAATTGTCATCTGCCTAGTATCTAAAATGCTGAGGAGAGTAGTGTCTGTCCTGCCCAGGTCATGAGTTATTTTAAGGTTCCCTACCTAACTGGAAGGAAGGAATCAACCCTTTTTCTTTTCTTTACTGACTGCTGATTTCCTAGTCTCCAGCACAGTACATGGAACACAGTAGGAATTCAATAAATATTTATTAAATGAGTGAATGATCATACGCAATGCTTCAGGTAAAATACCTTGTTATCTCTAAAGCACTATACATACGTGAGGGAATGTTAATGGCATTAACTAACGCTCTGACCTTGGGGAAGTTGCTCAACCTCTCTGGACATCAGGGTCCCCATTTGCAATACAAGATGCTCCAGGCTCATCTTGTATTTTGAATTAAACTAGATGATCTCTAAGGTCCCTTTCAGATCTGTAATTCTGTAATTTCTGTGTTCACTGTTATTATGAAGAGTATCGTGAGATCTCCAGATTGCTTTGGGATACCAAAGTATCACATACTGTCACGGGCTACAGCAAGGATGACAAGTTGATTTCTTTTCTTGTGTGAATCCCATTCGATTGGTAGTGGCTGCCTGGAATGCAATGTTGAGAAAGGCTCTGAAGGTCCGTGATATAGTATTATAATGATTGATTAGTGATGTCTGTCATGGGCACAGAATATAAAGCAGTAGCAAGCATGTCAAATATCTGCCATCTCCAATCTGATGTTCAAAACAACTGCCCTGGAGTTTCTGGGAGAAATGTTATTTTTCTTTGATTTTGCATGATAACGGAGAGACCACTTGGGTGAAGCCAGGGTTTCCTAGAGGTAAACCCAGAGCTCTACAGACTTATAGTAAATCACCCTTCTGCCTTTCATTGCTTTTCCTTTTTATTTATTAGGCAAATAAAGAAAATTGTCATGGTTGACTAATTCATTGTTGAGTAGCGAAATACAGACTCAAGAGTCTCTACCACCCTGAGACTCAGACAGCTGTATGGTCTCTGTTCTTAAGGAAAATGAGAACGTAGAATGACATAAAAATTCTACACATAAACATAAACCCATTCACCCAGTATGTATGTGTTGAACACCTACAATGTGCCAGACAGGCCCAGGTAATGCATTATGCTAAAAACACAGATGATTTCTCCAGGGATAAGGCATTTCCCCCTTCTCTTATTTCCTTAAGAGTGGTGGCCAAACCATTGACTGGTCACTATGTGTGGGTCCATGAGTTTTCTGAATGTAACTCTTATTTCCCCCAGTCTACCCTAGTGATGAGGAAATAAGTTTTGGATCTGACTCCCAGAATTCCTGAAGGAAATATACAAATAAGGCCCCTTAACTCTCCCATTGCACACGGGGGACCCTAGCCAGCCAAGCAGGGACTTTCACAGCCCTCAGGTACCATTCTGTTGCTCAATGTGCTTTTGAAATGCAAGGATGCTGTGAACTTGAGGATGTTCCCGCTCTTCCCTGCCTACATGGAAGTGTGGAGAGGCCTCTGCATCTTGGCTTGGGGGTCATGTGTATTGATCTCCACCTGTCATCATTTCATGGCTGTGCAAACATGCGTCACATGGAGGAGCGACATGGCAATCCCTTGCCTATCTTCTCCCTCCAGGGTGGTCCGGGTTTGCTGTGGCAACATCGGCTTCTAGTTACCCTCCCTCAAGTTTCATCTTTCTCTACTGTTTGAGCGGTTCCTGAAAAGACTGCATTAACTGAGTGAGTGATTACTTCAAGACTTGAAATAGCTTTTTTCCTGTCCCAGATATGACACAGTCACTTCCTCAGTAGAGCCATCACTCCAAGAGGAACAGGATGTCCTTGTAACGGAGCCAAGAGGGTCACATGATCAGACAGTCGGGGGCCTCCTGGGACCTTGTTTCCCCTTAAGCTGCTGGTCAGGACTTGTCCACAAAAGCCTCTCTGCGACAGACCCTGGCAAGCCATCCTGAACCTATCCTCTTATAGAGTTTCAGTCCAGAGCATTTCTCTAGGGAATAAGTGTTTGATGAACGAACACTAGAAGGGTGATAGGGAAGAATTCCTGTGGAGTGTCTTTGGTGGCCACGTGGAAATAAAGCCAGAATGCATGCGTTTCTTCACTAGAAGAATTGGGGAATCCCAATTGCCTGGTATCCTCGTCCCCCATGGCACCCTTCAAGGAGACCATAAAGTTTGGACAGGCAGCCGAACTTGCTGATTGGGGAATTCTTGTCTTAGTCTGGAGCCGGCTGGAGTAGAGAGTGGGAAGCAGAGGGAGGAAAGGGTTACATTAGAATTCAGGATCAGGCAGAAGAGAAAAAGCATTTATGAAGGTTGACCCCCAACCCTAAACCCAGATCCAGACCCCAGACCTTGCAGACACATGGTCAAGTTTTATTGGGAAGTCACCAGCCACTCCAGGGGAAAATATGATTTAGGCAGCTGTGCAGGAGCAGGGGTGGGGGAGCTGAGAAAGGTCTTCAAGCGGCCCAAAAAGGGGAAAATTAGCTGAGTCAGAAGCCAACAAGAGGAACCTGAACTAGAGGAACTTGGTCTGTAGGGTCAGAGGCAGCCTCACGCTGGGAGAGAGACTTGGGATTTTGCTTTTATTTTTTTTAAATTTTGAATTTCTGGTGCCATAAAAATCTTTATGAGACACAAAGTGATTTCATATTTATTTAGTGAAACCTTCTAATCAACTAAAAGTCACCTTTGGGGTGAATGGGAAAGTCCCCAGTCAGACCAGGAAGAAGTTCCAGAATGCCAGGAACCTGAGCAGATTTTCCAGGGCCACCTGGTCTTGCTGCTAAACCCCACCTCTTCCCCCCAAGAGTGAAATAGTAGATAAATCCAAAAGCTCCAGCGCTTTGGACCTCTAGAAGAACTGAGGCTGGCCATCAGCCAGGAGAGGTCACATAACTTTGACTATTGCCTGGGACATGGGGAAAGCCACTGGGTCACACAACAGACATCAGTATTGCACTGGTCAGAGCACACAGTTGCAGACAACAGAGTTCACTCTAGCTGGTTTAAGCAGGAAGGAGTTTATCTGGGGACATTGGGAAGCTCGTAGAATTGTCAGAAGGGCTGGAGGAGCAGGTTTTAAGCTGAACCTCTAGGAACAGTGCCTGGAACCACCCTGCAGGATTGGGTTGGTAGAGAGCAGCTGCCACTGCCAACCACGGACCCATGCTTGCCTCTGCTGCAGGCAGGGCGCAGCCACTGCAGCTCCACTCCCAGAAACCTCCCAGAAGGATGCCCACACCCCTCCTGTTTCCTCAGCTGACTTCCAAATCAAAGTCTCTTGTGGGTGCATCTAAGTGACAAAATCTAAGCCACATGTCTGTACCCAGGAAGGTGAGAAATGTCTATACACACACACACACTCAACATAAATACCTTTAAAATGTGGAGAGATTACGCAAAGACTCGAGAAGTTGGGAAGGGCAGATATCTGCTACCAGGGGTCTGTGAGCTGCAGCCTGGGATGCTCAGGAAAAGGTCGTGCTCCGTGTGTGGGTGAAGTGATAGATTCCTTGGTCGGTCTCCCTCAGCAGCATTCCGCTCAGTTGGTCTTAGGCAAAACAGAGAAGTTGTGCTTGCCTTCTAAGCTCTTCACATGACCAACCCAAACTGTCATCCATTTATTTAGCTTTAAGACACTTTCAAAAAGAGATTTGAGTCAACCTGGGTGTTGTTTTGCATAAGCAATGTAGTCCATTATGGGCATTGTGCAAGACACAGTTACACACGACTTCTAGTCTTGATGGGGAGTCAGGAAAACATACTCGCACCAACAGTACAGAAATAACCACGTTATGAGAAGCATCGCGTGAAGGGTGCAGAGCTGTGGGCTGGTCAGTATGGCTTTTTGGAGGAGACAGGATTGGAGCTGCTCCTTGAACAATGGGTAGGATTTAGATAGGCAGTCCTGGAGGATGGGAATGAGGTGAGTGATGCTTGGAGTGGGTGGGGCGTGTGTATACAAAGGAGATCCAGTCAGTTACAAGTCTGGAAGCAGTGCAGGGTAGGAGTAGAACTGTAAAAGATAACAATAGATACTTGAATTGGGACCGTGTTTTGGAGAATCTTGATTGCCCTGTGTATTAGTCAGAACTATTTTAGTTTTAATCGATAGAAATACAACTCAAGTTACAACTTAAGAAAAAAGGGAATTTATTGTTCCATCTAATTAAAAAGTCCAAGGGCATGAGTTTGAGACCCGGCTAGATCCAGGTATTCAGATGATCTCATCAGGACTCAGTATCTCTCAGCTCTGGGTTAGTCTGTGTCAGTTTCATTTTCCAGCAGGCTTTCTCCTTGTGGTGGTCCCTGGCAACCCCAGGCTTACATCATCTCAGTTTAGAAATCTCTTGCCCAATATTTCTAGCAGAATTCTCAGGTCTGAGGTTTATTGATTGGCTCAGCCTGGGTCATGAGCAATCACTCCCTATCCCTACCAGAACTATAACCTTGACCAAGGGAATGAGGGGTCTCTCACTGACCAGATCTGGGACATGGCCCAAGAGGGCAAGTTCACCTTCACCCCAACCACATGGAGGGATGGTCACTTTAGCAGATGCTATAGGTTCCTCATCCTTTTTCCCTTGGTCCTTTCCCATTTCAGTGAATGCTGGCTCAATTTCCAATTGTTAACATCTGCCTCTCTTTACCTGAAGCCTTTCTCGGACCACCAGAGACCACTTGCACACATTCAAGACAGGCCAGAGAGCCAGGGAATTAACATCTCCTAGGAGCAGTCCTCAACGAATGGCTGATGGAATTGGTGTATAAATGCCACATTAGTATTTAAATTATATTTAATAGTAAAATAATAATTCAGGGACTTCCTTGGTGGTGCAGTGGTTAAGAACCTGCCTGCCAATGTGGGAGACACGTTTCGAGCCCTGGTCCAGGAAGATCCCACATGGCGCGGAACAACTAAGCCTGTGCGCCACAACTACTGAGCCTGCACTCTAGAATCCGTGAGCCACAACTACTGAGCCAGTGCACTACAACTACTGAAGCCTGCGTGCCTAGAGTCCATGCTCCGCAACAAAAGAAGCCACGGCAATGAGAAGCCCGCACACCGCAACGAAGAGTAGCCCCTGCTCGCCATGACTAGAGAAAGCCCACGTGCAACAATGAAGACCCAACGCGGCCAAAAATAAATAAATTTAAAAATAATAAATAAAATAAAATAATAATTCACACTAATAGAGGCATGCTAATTTTAAGGAGGAAGAAACCTGTAGGGCCTCTAATTCACATTTTCTGAGACCCAATTCAGTGGGAAAGCACATCTCTCCACCCCACACAAGTCCAGGCCTGATGTGCATTGGTTTCTATGGGGCCCCATCTGTCTTTAGACCAATTGCTGTGGTGCGGAGAATGGAGTGTGCCGACTGGGTGGGAAGCCAGGTCCCATCCTCCATCTGAGGCTCTGGCGCTGAGAGTGGGGGAGCAGGTTCTCCAGGGGAAATCAGGGAACCATTCCTGAAACTAGCACGAATAGAAGCTAGGTGGCAAAAACAGTAGATTCCTGAGACTCAGTGCTCTTCCAGAAGTACGAGTATCTCCGTCAGGTTCTCCAATATGTTTTCCTGTTCCTCTAGTACAAGAACGTACTATCAGTGGCCTTCGGTTCTCAGCTCCTTGGGTAGGGGTACAGCCACCTCGGCACCAGAGAGGTGAAGACGTCAAGAGTCTGGTACACAGTGAGATAAAGGATGCGGCCTGGGGTCTGTGAGAAACATTTTTGAGACAATTACGTGTGCCAGGCTCTGTGCTAAGTGCTTTCCTGGATTATCACATTTTATCATCCTCACGGCCACCCCAAGGTAGGTGCCATTACTAATCTCCCCATGGCAGAAGAGGAAACAGAGGCTCACAGAGGTGACGTAACTTTCCCACACAAGGACACATGGCAGAAAGTGCCAGACCAAGAGCTCGATCTGAATGGTTTGGTGTTTAGACTTCCCGAAGCTGATCATCCCGGGGAAACTGAAGCAGCACCTGGGCGACCCTGGCTGTTGGCGGCAGGAGCCACCCCTCCCCCCCAATCCATCGGGGATGGTGATGCTGTTTTTTAAATTAATTAATTAATTTATGGCTGCGTTGGGTTTTCGTTGCTGGCTGTGGGCCTTCTCTAGTTGCGGCGAGCGGGGCTACTCTTTGTTGCGGTGCGTGGGCTTCTCACTGCGGTGGCTTCTCTTGTTGCCGAGCACCGGCTCTAGGAGCACGGACTCAGTAGTTGTGGCTCACGGGCTCTAGAGAGCAGGCTCGGTAGTTGTGGCGCACGGGCTTAGTTGTTCCGCAACGTGTGGGATCTCCCCGGACCAGGGCTCGAACCCGTGTCCCCTGCATCGGCAGGTGGATTCTTAATCACTGAGCCACCAGGGAAGTCTCGGTGATGCTGGTTTGAAGTGCTGGAGACAATGTTTAATAGGCAGCTCTTCTGGACAATGGCTCCTTTGCAACAGCTGAGGGAAGGGCTTCTGGAAAGATCATTCAAACTATACCAAGCTCTCTTTAAGGAAGAAGGATGGATAATGACAGCCCACCTCCTCTTCCCCTCCCCATCACACCCCACTTTGCGTTAAGGCACAGCCACACGTCGTAGTGAACGTCCTCCTCTAGACTCAGCTCCCTCACCTCTGGGAGTGCTGGTGGCTCTTGTTCTGTGGTCTCCTTCAGGGAGGCCTTACCTGACACTCCAGTCTGGATGGAAGCCTCCCACCCCCTCACCCTACTTTATTTTTTTCATGGCACATGATATATTGTTCAAGTATTGTCTGCCTCCCTCAGTGGAATGGAAGCTCCGGAGGAAGAGGATTTTATTTTGTTCAGAGTTGTCTCCCTAGTGCCTAGAACAGTACTTGGCACAGAGTAACTGTTAATAAATATTTGTTGAATGCATGCCTGTTTCCCCGGCACTGTGCTAAGTGCTGCCCATGCATTATCTCACTGAATCCTCAAAGGCCTATGAAGTTGCCCATGCTGGGCTCGAGAACCAATTTCAGCAGATAGAGAAGTAGATATGTCACCCCACGCCCCTGCCTGCATTCTCCTGCCAGGACCTGGTGTCAGGAGCCCTCAGGATAGACCAACCAGACTTAACCAGCGTCTGGGGGGTTTCCACCCTGGCTGCTATTAATAGCACCATCTGATCCCAGCATCTTCACACCTCCCTTGGTGTGAAAGTCTTTGGGGGTATAGGACAATCTCAGGTCCCAGAACCTTCTTTCCAGAAATTAGCAACAAACCAAAGAGGAGAGAGCTGTCCATGGAAGAGCTGGAGGGATTTGCTGCCTGTGGACCCTGGGGAGGAAAGATCTCAAGGCAGTGGGGGTGGGGAGTGGGCTTGGAGTGGGAATAGAAGAGGCTTCCTTGGCCTCCTCTCTCCTCCACTCTTGCTGCTACCCCACCACCACCTCAGGAGCAGCGGGAACGAGGGCTTTGGCCTGGTCAGAGTTGCCCCACAGAGGGCCCAGCCCTCAGCTAACCAGGGACTCCTTTCCAAGGCTGGGCCTTTTGAGACAAACAACAACTTTCACCATGTCACACCCCAAGAGCTAATAGCCTCCCCGTGTATGTAATGTATTTACAGCTGGGGAGGCAAACAGCAGCCTAGGGTGGCTCACAAGCTTCCCGGGGTGCATGCTTGTGGTTCTGGAACGGCTACAACATTGACCTGACCTGCAAAGTGGCCCCTTTCCACATCCTTCATTTTGACTGTAGTCGTCTTTTCTCTGGCCAGACCCTCCATTCACTATTTATTTATTTATTTATTTATTTATTTATTTTTTGCGGCAACGCGGGCCTCTCACTGTTGTGGCCTCTCCCGTTGCCGAGCACAGGCTCCAGACGCGCAGGCTCAGCAGCCATGGCTCACGGGCCCAGCCGCTCCGCGTCATGTGGGATCTTCCCGGACCGGGGCATGAACCCGCGTCCCCTGCATCGGCAGGTGAACTCTCAACCACTGCGCCACCAGGGAAGCCCCATTCACTATTAAAAAAAATAATAAACTTCCTCTCACTCAAAGGCTACCTGCTTTTCGGTTAATTGACAAGTATACAACAAATATTTATGGAAGTCTTCCTGGATGCCAAGCCACACCCACAACAGTGAGCAAGACAGACAAAACCCTGGCCTGCTTGGGCCTTCCAATCCAGTGGCAGAATAATGAATTCAGTCCACAATGCAGGCCTAGTTCTGGGTTCTTAGCGTACCCTGGTTTAGCCTCTAGATGCGTGCGGCAGAAACACATCCATAACTGGTTAGAATTATAAAAGTGTGAGGAGCCCTGCCACACACAGCATTTCACCCAGCTCTCCTCTCTTCCCCTTTAGTCTTGGAGGTTGCATTTCTGTGCTAGGAATATCAGCACTTAGGAGGGGCTTTTTCTGAGTGTTGTGTGGCCAAGACTGCAGCCGGTGAACATTCTCAGGGGCCGCCCAGCGCTAGAGGCTCCAGGGGATTGGAAGCCAGAGGAAGAATCCAATCTTATCCTCGATCCAGGCTTGCTGCCTGGGCCTCCAGGGGTCTGAGCTGGCAGGTGAGAAAAGGGAAAATCATCAGCCTCGGGAAACAGCCCCACTCCTCCTGCAGTGGGCGAGCAGCACGCTGTGAATTTGCTGTCTGGTTTGGACCCGCTCGCCAAGTTTTCTGCCTTTTGTTACAATACTATCAGCTGTTCCCTCACGGTTTCAGGGTATGAACGTCGCTCTGTTTATACTCGGCAGCACAAAGGTCTGTGAGTTTTTGTACACAGGAGGCCACCAAATGTCTGGAGAAGGAGGAGGGAGGCGAGAGTGTACAGACATTTGCCAAAGTGACAATGAGATGCAGTTCTTACCTAGGAGGTTGGTCAGAGGTTCCCAGCTTTGGCACTGGTGCCAAAGGGCCTGTGTGGACATGACAACAGCCTGAAGTGGCTTGGGGCTGGTCAAAGGGAAAAGTCCTGGACATTCAGCTTGGAAGGTCTCTTTGATGTGACTCTGGCCTAACCCTGCTCTTTCACAGCATAGCAGACCGAGATTCAGACACATGAGATGACTTACCCAGGGTCACACAGTCAGTAGAAGAGTTGGTTTGGAGTTGAGGATGCCTGTCTTTTAATTCACTGCTCTTTCACCCCCATTTTATACTAAACCCATCAATAGTAATTTAATTTCATACAGACACATGTCTATATTTTCATGAGCAAAAGTATGAGCAATATATTTTTTTGGTAAGAGGTTTAAATATTCTTAATAGCCTGCAAGGAAAAGAATACAGCTCTTCCCAATGTCTGTATCATTTTCTCGGAGAGACAATGCAAGCCCATGCTCCCAAGTACAAGTCTTAATATAATAAACCTGAACCTGTGGTAATTGTCAGTGCTTTAATGCCTGATCCAACCCTCACACCTCAGAAATCTTTGTGCGGTATGTGTGGATACCTGCGTGGGTGCGTTGTGTGGACGTGTGTACACACTATCAAAGGATTTTTGTTGTAATTGCTTTTGTTGCACTGATATCTCAAATGAATTTCTGGAAGAATTCATTGCTTCCAGAAGTGACCGCTTCTGGAAGAGTCTGTCCTTCTTGTCAGAAGGACATGTCATTCCTTCTGACATGTCATGTCATTCAGGCATGATTCATCGCTAGTGCTGGCCAGAGTTCCTAATTTGTGCTTTTCGTGTGTGTAGGTGACATTGGATAGGAAGTACCCAACTTGCTATACCAGAAGTTCAATTATAAAGTGATGGGAACAGGGAATACATTTTCCCAAAAAACCCATGTCATGTATGGCTATGTGGTTTAGTTAATCCTTGAAACTTGTTTAACTACATATATATTTGAAATATTGCCTGTTTTGAATTAGTACAAGTATGAAACACTGCTTTTTCACCAACTGTGCTTAAATAGAAGAGCTATAAAACCAAATAAGAATTCATTTTTAATTATCATGAATGTTGGTGGTGAGGGTGAGCAGTTTTATTAGAAGTGCAGGTAGATGAAGGCTTTGTGAGAACTGTGGATGGGACCTTTAGATATTCTAAGGGGTTGGGGTGTTGATGGTTCTGGTATTTGAGTATGGTTAATTTGACTTTTACACTTGTGGCTTTCTCTTTCTTCTGTAAGGCATTATTATTATTATTTATTTTTTTTTTTTTGCGGTACGCGGGCCTCTCACTGTTGTGGTCTCTCCCGTTGCGGAGCACAGGCTCCGGACGCGCAGGCTCAGCGGCCACGCCTCACAGGCCCAGCCGCTCCGCGGCATGTGGGATCTTCCGGGACCGGGGCACGAACCCGCGTCCCCTGCATCGGCAGGCGGACTCTCAACCGCTGCGCCACCAGGGAAGCCCCTGTAAGACATTATTATTAGCCACACTGTTTAAGTTGATCAGATGTGATTAGGGCTTGGGCTTTTGTTGACAAATGGAATAAAGTGGAGAAAGAGGGAAACATTGTTCCTCCTGAGATCACTAGGTAGGAGTTGGAAGAAAGTGGACAAATAAACTGCCTGTGTACGTCAGCAGCAACGTCCGCTGTGTGTGGGTCCCCTGGCACTGAATTGCTTTTTGGTGGGGGGAAGGGGAAGGAGCAGAGGAGAACTGATGCACAGCACACCCACACGGCTCAACCCTCACGGTCAGTGGTGATTCCTGATAGCCCAGAGCCCTGTACTCTCCCTGTGTCTGATGTGAGTGAGTCACTCCAAATCAGAATGTCAGCACCATTCCAGAAGCCCAGTCCCATGCAATCCCATGAAAGGAATATCTTGTTAGCCAGCAGGAGTTATCTGCTTTCACTGATGTCCTCCTGAAACCTGGACCCAACCAGAACCCCGGGACAACTCCACAGACATGAATTCTGGAATCCCTCAGGATATCTGGTCAACCCCATATGTTTGGGGAGTGGGAAGAGGATAGGGTGGGCAGAGGGACTGGAGAGCACCCCAAAGAGAAGGTATGCGGTCTGGGGCAAAAGAGGGGGGCATGAGCTCTACTTGTCTAAAAGCAGTAATGCATGAGAAAGCTATCCTGAGATGGGCCCAATTAGACCTTGAATGGTTAGTAAAGGAGGCAAAAGAGAGAACGTGACATTGTAACTTTTCCCTGTAAGAGGAGAAAGGGGTTGGTGGGGATGAGGTGTGGTCACTTCCCTGCACTATCCAGCAGGGACATTGACCCTACCCCTGACTTGGCTCAAGTTAAAGCAAATAGAGTGATGTTTAACTAGCATCACAAGTGCTGGTTAGGGGGAAAGCATCCATAAACTCGTGCATACAATGCTTACAAATGCTTGGATTAGAGAAATAAAATTTGATGAGGATGGTCTGAAGGTTATACAGTTTATGTATTCTTTCAGTTCTTAAAATCTCTCTTTGAATCACACCAGCTGTGGATCTGAACCATGTGCTTTCGGTCTCCAGGGGAAATGCTTTTTAACAAACTCAGATTTCTGGAGAAGTCATCAGCCTACATTGAGAGGTTGTAAGAGAAGGACTTACGGAACTCCTTGTCATATCTCTGGTAAGAATGTTTTCTTTATGAGGAGCCATGGAAGAAATTTCTCTTAGTTCTTCATTCCAGGAATAGTTGTTTTTCCCCTAAACACCTGGCTTTTATTTTATAGACACTATAGATCATATAACTGACCATGTCTCCCCCTTTTTCTGCTTATATTCAATTTTTTTTTTTTTTTTTTGGCTGCCTTGAATCATCCTTGCTGTGCATGGGCTTTCTTTAGTTGTGGCGAGCGGTGGCTTCTCTTGTCGCGGAGCAGGGGCTCTGGGCATGCGGGCTTCAGTAGTTGCAGCATGAGGGCTCAATAGTTGCAGCTCACGGGCTTAGTTGCTTCGCGGCATGTGGGATCTTCCGGGAGCAGAGCTTGAACCCATGTCCCCTGCATTGGCAGGCGGATTCTTAACCACTGCGCCACTGGAGAAGTCCCTGCTTATATTCAAATTTGAAGCAATCTTGAGCCAGCGTACAGATCCTCATAACCTGCAGAACTGAATTTCACCCTTAGCATGTTCATCTTCTGTTTTTTTTCTTGTTTTCCCCTTTAAAATCTTTCTTGTATATCTATTGTTTTGCTTTATTATATTGCATGTAATTTTAAAAAGTCATCTTAAATTATTCTGAGAGCAAGTTGCTTAAATAAATACAAAGGTGGTGAAGGGGTGCTAGCTCACGCGAGTCCATTTGCTGACTGTGGTTGGGTGGCTTGAACAACAGGCTATTCATAAGTACAGGAAATTTGCAAGACTGATGTTAGAAACTGGAAGTACCTGCACTATTTATAGTTGCATTTTTAAACAAATTCTTGAATCTGAGCAGTGAATATGTGCTATTCTAACTGAAAAGGTAATTATCAAATTCCTTAGTAGTCACTTGGCCATGGGGTAGAAGTAACTCGACTCTCCGCCCAGGGGAGATTTCTGGTAATTTCTTTCATCTAAGCAGCGCTATTTTCTTTTTAAGGTTAATTCCATTCAAAGATCAAAGTCCAAATACTTAATCAAAACCACTGATTTTGCAAATGCACAGCCAATCTTGGACTAGATTTGCAACCACCAAATATTGAAGAAAGCAAAGCAAAATGGAACCAGGCCCTTACAAAATACATAGTGTGTTGAACTTTTTTTTTTTTTTGCTAGGTATCACTAAACACTGAACCCTGCTGCTCTTCAAACTCTCTCTTTTCCTTTTTTTTTGGAATAAAAAAAGACCTTGATACCCCATCCTTTGAGTTACAGCTATTAGGACAATGGAGAGAGGGACGAGAGTAGGAGCGGGATGTAGTATTAGGAGGTGTTTGATGGCTGCAAGTCTAGTCCACTTAGGTTTTGTACCGGATGGGCCCATTGCCAGTTTCATTGAGAAGACATGTGCAGATGAGGGCTTCTGTCACTGAAAAGGGGTCGCAGTTGGCAGAGGAGTGATGGTATTCCCAGTAACCCTTCTTCTGGCCGACAGTCCTGGGAATGTGGATGCTAGCTCCAGGGTTGGCCACGCCGGCAGAAAAGTCATTGAAGTTGGAGGTTTCGTGGAGTCGAGTTAGGTGCCGGGCATTGTCCAGGTCTCCCTTGGGATTGTAGGCTCAGATGCAGGTACTGCTCGCTCAGTTTCTCAATGGTCTCCTCAAGGTGTTTCAGACCATTGTCCTCTCTCATGGCCTTGGTGATGAAGTTAGTGTGGCAGCCTGCACCATTCCAGGTCCCAGGAATGGGCTTAGGATCAAAGGTTGCTGTCATTCCAAAGTCTTCAAATACATGCCACAAGATGAAACGGGCCACCCAGAAATGATGTCTCATATCCATTCCTTCACAGGGTCCTATCTGGAATTCCCACCAGGCAGGAATGACCTCGGCATTCCGTCCCTGAAATCTTAACACAAGTGTACGAGCAGGCCTGGTGGTAAGCCTGCACAATATCCCTGCCACAGGCTTTGTCTTCTCCCACACCACAGTCATATGGACATTGGGGCCCAGGGAAGTGGCTGGAGGGCCAACCAAAGGGGTGTTCATCTGTGCCCATGAGAATATATTCCTGCTCCATTCCAAACCGGGGGTGCTGGTTGCTCACCATGTCTGTGACCCATTTACAGGTGTGCCTTCAATTGGTCTCTGTGGGCTTCCGGTTGTATTTGAAGACTTCACAGAACACCAGCTTGGGGTCCTTGCAGAAAAGGTCCTGAAACATGGCAGCAAGGGTGAGATACTTGTCACTGTTGGAGCTTCAGACTGAAAAGTACTAGAACCATCAAAATGCCACTCAGGCAACTCAACTAACACCGTCAATCCAGGTACGCATAGCTTGGGCTTCCTCACCCTGAGACAGGGACATGCCCACCTGCTGGATGCCTTCTTTCAAGTGGGAACTCACGGAAGTGGCCGTGGTAGGAGGCATCCTGGGTGGCAGGGCAGGCAGGCGGTGAGCATGAGGTGCAGGAGGAGAGGCAAGGAGGCCGGGGATGCTGTGCAGACGCTCTGCTCTTCTCCCATCCTCAGCTCTGCCAAAATTATCACTTCCTTCTCATCTAGAAATGGTTTGAATGGGACAATGGGAGGGTGTCTATTTCCTAAATCCCCTCTCAGTCTAAGTGTTCCTTCTGTTCCTCTCTGGGTCACCTAATCTCAAGAAGAAATGGTGATGAGCTTACCTGTTTCCAGATGGCACAAGCATTGGGTACCATCTGGACCCAACTGCACATGGTATCCTTTGTACCACAGTGATGATGGCTCAGCGTCAGGGGGAGGGGGAGACAGAGCAGAGGCATGATTTATGGATGTGATTCCGTCTTCTTGGGCCTGCTTCCCTACAGGACTAACCAGAGGCCAAATTGGGAAGAAGGAAAAGATTCATCCTGGTTCCTTTGACCCCTTTTCCATTGGGAGTGATTCTGACTCTCACCTGCTTAGAATTGAGGATGCCAAGGAGATTTCTGGTACAAATATTAACAGTGTGGAAAATTGGCCCTGAGTATAAACAGGAGTTTGAAAAGGAAAGAATCAAGCCCACTGTATTCTTAAAGAAAAGACTTTGAAAAAAAATCACAACTTGTAGATTTCAAAAGACTGTCTTCTTTCCAGTTTTCCGTTTAGAAAATATGGATATAATAAATACACATTTGTACACACTTGCCTTGAGGAAAGCGCCTCAGAAACACATAGTGGTTATCCTGAATGGTAAGATTCCAGGAGATTGTTTTTATCTTGTTTGGATCTATGGTCTGATTTCCCCACAGTGAATGTGAATGGCAATATTGTTGGATGCTAAGTGAAGGTCAGGTTCCAAAGTCATATGTAAAGAAGAAAATCTTGTCCCCTAAAATTACCCCTTGAAGACTACTTCCCTACTAGAATGGGATATATGTGGCTTTGTGTATCACAAAGTAGTTGCCTTGAATTTAGGGGCCAAGATATATGAAAAGATACACATGTTCATACATCAGAATCCACTCAAGGTGCTGAAAAGGTGCTAAGCTTTGTGGAAACTGAAACCAGCTGCTGAGGGAGTATCTGTCATCTTGCTCTGCGTTCCCTGGAGCCTCTACTCACTGAGTGGAATGGCCTGAGGAAGATCTTTACTCTGCAGATTGCTTTCTCTCTGTTTCTCTCACTGTTTCTTTCTCTCTCCTCCCCGGATGTGGTGAGGGGGCTTGTCTTAGAGCTGGGTTTGCAAGGCAAGCCATTATATTCACTTAGATTGCATATTCTAGATCAATAAAATTAGCATTTTATTCTAAGGTGGATTCATTAATTAATTGAATTGAATTTATTGAATTCTAAGGTGAATTTATTCCCACTTCACGTAAAGTTAAGAACGCTTTGTGTACGGTATGGGGTGGTTGGAATGGAGGAGGTCTAGGTATAAAAGCAGGAGCTTTGAGGAGACCAGGAAGGGCCTGCCCACTTTTGCTTGGAAATCCAGCCTGGAAGCTCTTAGCTGCCGCAGCAAGTTGTTGGTGAAGGTGGCTCTTAACTCTGGGTCACTTTCCTATTTGGGGTGGTGGGCAGGAGGAGAGATAGGTTGGAGGGATGGAATAGAATCTTTTTTTTTTTTTTTTTTTGCGGTACGCGGGCCTCTCACTGTTGTGGCCTCTCCCGTTGCGGAGCACAGGCTCCGGACGCGCAGGCTCAGCAGCCATGGCTCACGGGCCCAGCCACTCCACGGCATGTGGGATCTTCCTGGACCGGGGCATGAACCCGTGTCCCCTGTATCGGCAGGCGGACTCTCAACCACTGCGCCACCAGGGAAGCCCTAGAATCATTTTTATATGTCCTTCTCCCTCACTTTCTCATTCACAGATAGAAGCAGGTCCCCACAAGACTGGTATGCCCCTGGGAGATGTCTGGGGTCCCTGGCAAGGGAACATTCGCCCAACACTTACTTATTGAGCACCTATTATATGTGAAGCACTGGGATAAGTATTGAGTCTTCTTGGGGGCAGCCTGTATACCCTCCTTCCTCCCTGCCATGGGGGCAGGAAGAAAGTGAAAGAGAAGACACAACTATGGCTGCTCCATGCCCTCTCATTCGGTGATTTGTCCAGCCCTGTGGATCCAGTGGAGCAGGACAGTGGGGTTAAGACCTGGGTTTTAGAATCAGACAGGCCTGGGTTCAAATCCCACTTCTGGCACTTGTGAGCTACATGACCTTGGACAAGTTATTTGGCTTTTCTAAGTCTCAAGCAAGTTATTAAGTCATTCTGTAAATGGAAAAGATACTTACTGAGCACCTACTATGTGCAAGGTACTGGGGATAAGTACTAAGCAACGTTCTCTGCCCAAGAGCCTTACAACCTGTGGGAAAGACTGACGTTCATATTTGTAAGTACGAACTGTGGTAAGTTTTCCCAAGGGAAAAGGAAGAACCTTTTGAGACTGGATAGCTGAAGCCCTCATTTGGGTCATTTCAGAGGAGGGCTTTAAGAGAAAGGCTCTCTGAAGAGCTGCTTTAAGTCGAGAACTGTGGGATGAGAAGGTGCCAGAGTACGAGCGTGGGAGAGAGAATTCCAGCAGAGAGCAAAGCATTTGTTCCACCTTCAGCCAGTGAGATCCACCCGCCAATCCCCTTAGAGCAGAGGAAGCCCTTCTTAGCTAAAAATAAACTTGCTGAGCCTCAGAAAATCCTGTCACTGCCCAGATCCCCCCAGAGAGACGATTCTGTGGCTCTAACCCCCCCAGCCGCACCCCGCAGGATGTGTGGGGCTGGTGGTCTTCGAACTGCAGCCCCCAACTTTCCCGGCTAATTGTGCCTCGCTGAGAGTGTGTCTCCAGCAAGGCTGGGCTCCCGAGCTGGGCGCCCGCCAGTCAGTCTGGCCAGGGAAGGAACTATTTTGGGAATTTTTATGATGGAGCAATATTTTTTCGGTAAACAAATGGAAAGCTGTTACACAGGGATGGTCACCCTCTAGCTAGAGGTTCACCTTTCTCCATGTGGAGCTGTCACAGAGGCAGCACTGTCCAGTGCAGAGAATGTCCCCAGGGCTACCCACCTTCATTGCACACCTCATCATCTCTCTTAGATTAAACAGCTACGGAAATTGAGGAGGCTGCTCCCTCCCCCTGCCCTATCTTGGATTCTTTGAGAACAAAAGCTCTGGTGTGGTCTCAGGTAGTGGGGCCTGGCCAGCCTGATTAACCCCTTAGGGCTTGGAGATGGCCTGTTAGCTTTGGAAGGGACCTGCCATCCCCCTCAAGTGGTGAAGGAACCAAGGCCCAGAGAAGGGAAACTGCTTTCCCAAGGTCACAGAGCTCATCCACTGCAAATGAGGTTGGAGTCCCAGTGCTCTTCTCCTCCTTTAGGAGCAATAAGCCAGACCCGAGGTCAATAAAAGGAAAGGGTAGATCCCAAGTTTGGTGTTTTGCAGAGAGCCTACAAAACTATACACACATCGCAAGTCATGAATGTACTAAGTTCCTAAGCACTGACCCCACCCTCAGTGTCTCCTGGGAGAGGATTCTCCTTATATCTGAGGACCAGCCCTTTATCCCAGTTCTGACCTCATCTGGCCTGGCCTCTTCAGGCACTTGCCTCTGATTGGCTGCTTGGTGGCTGGGACTTCTTTACCCAAGGCCCCTCCCCTTGTTGCTGGGAGACTATCCCTGCCCAAGCGTCATTCCTCCAGCAGCTCCATCAACTCTTGTTCTGCCCCAGTGGCTACCAAGCATCAAGCTGCCTGGGCCCCATTTTCTCAGACTGAGCTATGGCCATTTTTTAATGTCAGGGCCCCCCAATGAAAACAGGATCAATGCATTGCCTTCCCCCTACTGACGGAGCTAGGAGGCCACTATATTGTTATGGTGATAATAGCTGCCTCTTACTGAGCCTCCGCCAGGCCCTATTAGATATCTTTTCATTTCATACTCACAACAGCCATGCATGGTATGGGTTATTCGTCCCACTTTACAGAGGAAAATGCTGAGGGCCACAGAAGCCCAAGATCACACGACTGATGAGTAAGTAACGGAGCCGAGATTCACTCCAGGTCTGTCTGGCTCTAATCCCTCAGCTCTTCCCACCAGGCAGCCTCCAGGTATGAGACAAAGAGGGTCTGGCCAGGATGGTGGCAGAACTATGTAGCAGAAAGGACTCTGTTTACAAGCTCCAGTAGATCAAAGGTTGGAGTTGAAAGCAATGGACAAATAGAACATATCACCTAAGTTTTGAGTCTTGAATTGGTCAGGAGTCTTCCATTTTTAGTTGATAGAAACCCAACTCAATCAGCTTATATACAAGACAGCTTACCTACATTTGAGTGCCTGGGAAATCCGGGATTACGTCTGGCTTTATGAACAGCTTGATCCATGAAAGTCTTTCTCTGCTTGGCTTATTCTTCAGACAAGCTTTCTCCACACGATGGTATCAGTCATTGCTGGAACCCCAGCATCAGATCCTCTCAGCAGAAAGGGACCATTTCTTTCACAGCTTTGGTGGGAAAATCCCAGAAGGACTCCTACTGACTGGCTTGGGTCATATGCCCATTCTCTGAGCCAATCACTGTAGCCAGGGGAATGGAGGAAGCATGTGCTCCTCAGGGAAATCAGCTGAGCTTCGGTGTCTGATGAAGGGGAGAATAGGTTTGGGGAGACAGAAACAACAGATAAGCTTAGGCCAGGGGACTGGGGGAATGTTGGCACCCCTGACAATCAGAGGGAAAAATCAGGAGGAAGGGTTACTTGGGAATAATAATACTAATTACAACAACAGTAATAAGTAACATTTATTACAGCTTACAAAGCCCTTTCACATACCTTATTTAGTCCTCATCTAACCCAGAAAGGAAGGCAGAACAGGTGTTGTTACTGACCTCATTTTACAGATGAGGGGACAGGTTTGGAGAGGATAAGGGATGTGCCCTTGGCTGGCAGGTGGCAGGTCTGGAACTCTGATGGTGGACTCTCACTCAGGTTCTCTGAATCCCAGTTCAGGAGGGGAGACAGGCTGAGTGTGGAGTGCCTGGTGTCCTGAAGGCCTCTGCTACTCTCAAGGTGACAGGCACACCTGACCATGTCACTTTGGGGTCATTTACTTAGTGTGGGCCCTTGCTAGGTGTTACACGCCATGTGGGCAGGGATCATATCTGTCTAGTTCACTGCTCTACCTTAGTGCCGAGCTCTGTGCTTGGCCCCCAAGAGGCACTGAATATAAAGTGATCCAGTAGAGCTCTGTTGATGACCTGAGTCTCCCTGGGAATGGAGGATGGGACCAGCGACCCAGGCTAAGGACTGAGCCTTGGGGAGTGAGCATGGGGAAAGAAAAGTAATGGGAGCCTAAAGTGCAGCGTGGTTGGTCCCAGCCCCAGACAACCTTCACCAAATGCACCACAAGCCTCGCATCTGCTGGGCAGACCAAACTGGACATATGGGACCTACAGACTCTGAAAATCCCATTGGTACAACAGGACTGGGTTGGCAACCACGTGAGTTGTGTCTTCTGGGACCTGTCTTTGCTGTGCCTGATTGCATTTCTCTTTAAGTTCAAGTTAAGTCAATCAAACTCCATTTATTGAGCACCAACTATAAGCCAGGCATTGTGCCTATATTGGGCACCAGGTGTATGGTGATAAATATGACACAATTTTAAGGGCCATTTGAAGGGCCACTCATTTGTTTGACCCTCACTATTTCCCAGATACTGTGTTAAGCACTGGGTGTACAAGATTTGGTGAAAGGCTTATTCTAGACAGGGTGGAGTGACACATTTATGCCCAACTGATTACAGTACAAGCAATGTGATAAGTGATGTGATCTGCATATAAAAAAGTGCTTTGGGATTATAGAGATAAAAGTGACTCATTTTTGTTTGAGAGATTCAGGAACTCTTGCTGAGGAGATGTTTTCTGAGCTAGACTAGCAGAGCAAAGGAAAAAGGTAAGTACAGGGTGTACTTAGAGGAGGAATGGTGAGCTGCTTAGAGTGGGGAGACTCAGTGCTCGGGGGAGGTGGTGGGAAGTGGAAGGTGGGAAGGAGGCGAAGCTTGAGGACTGGTTCAGGGATTTCCACTTTATCCTTAGATGCCCTGGCCCCTTGGCAGGGAAACCCTTGCCTGGTATCTGTCTATGTTTTGCCATTCAGTCATCTATTGGTTTCATACTTTGTTCTCTGGTCAGCATGTCCTATTTATGTTTGTTGCCTCTTAAAATGTGAGCTACTAGTGGGCAAAGCCAGTTTCCATGCATTTTTTTAAAAAATTTATTTATTTAATTTATTTATTTTGGTTGCATTGGATCTTCTTTGCTGTGCGCGAGCTTTCTCTAGTTGTGGCAAGCAGGGGCTACTCTTGGTTGCGGTGAGCGGGCTTCTCATTGCGGTGGCTTCTCTTGCTGCGGAGCACGGGCTCTAGGCGCGCAGGCTTCAGTAGTTGTGGCTCGCGGGCTCTAGAGCACAGGCTCAGTAGTTGTGGTGCACGGGCCTAGTTGCTCTGTGGCATGTGGGATCTTCCCGGACCAGGGCACGAACCTGTGTCCCCTGCATTGGCAGGCGGATTCTTAACCACTGCACCACCAGGGAAGCCCCATGCATATTTTTGCGTGTGTGCTGAGCCCAGTATAGTATGGATCATAACCAGATCCTCTGGCCAAGAGAGGCTGGCCATGAGCTCTACTGAGTGACTAGGGAGCAAACTCAGAGCTGCTGAGACTGAGCTCCCCCCGAGCTTCCCTCATCTACCACCTTTGGGGTCACCCATAGTGTACATGCTGGAGTGCACTGATTGTCCACTGATATCCGATCCCTTTTGTTTCATAATAGAACTGAGTTTGAACCAGACACACGCCACCCAGCCTCCCTGGCTACTTGGTATGTCCATACACCTGTGTTGCAGCCACTGGGGTGTGAGTAGGAGTGAGTTGGCCATAAAAGGAATACATGATCCTAAAAGGAATTCATTAGCACAGTGAGATCAGCTCTGTGCTTTGTGACCACCCAGAGGGGTGGGATAGGGAGGGTGGGAGGGAGATGCAAGAGGGAAGAGATATGGGGATATATGTATACATACAGCTGATTCACTTTGTTATACAGCAGAAACTAACACAACATTGTAAAGCAATTATACTCCAATAAAGATGTTTAAAAAAATGTTTAACATTTTCAAATGTCACAAGAGAACCTGGAACTGTAATAGCAAGCATTGCACATTTGGGATTTAATTTTGTAGTTCTTTGTAACATTAACCTTGTTAATCTTTGGTATTAATCTCCTTTTTATTCGTTTGATTTGCTTTTGGTAAAACTTTAAAAAATCCTTTATTTTGTATAAAATCTATAGTTTATATTTGAAACACAGGATTTCTGCTTTGGTTTCCCAGTTGTATATGTATATCAGATCACTGAAGTTTTCAAGCCTGTATTGTACATAGAATAAATTTATCTAAAATAAACTTATTGGATAAAGCCAAAAGAGATATATATATATATATATATATATATATATATATATATATATATATATATATATATATACACAATAGAAAACTAGAATTAACTAATTGGAATTTATTTTGCTGTGAATGACTAATGAACATATAATAAAATTAACTGTAAACTAATAAGCTTACACTATTTATTTATTTTTAATAAAGTTATTTATTTTATTATTTATTTATAGTTTTTTGGCTGTGTTAGGTCTTTGTTGCCGTCCGTGGGCTTTCTCTAGTTGAGGCGATCACGGGCTACTCTTCTTTGTGGCGCGCGGGCTTCTCATTGTGGTGGCTTCTCTTGTTGCAGAGCACAGGCTCTAGGCGCGTGGGCTTCAGTAGTTGTAGCATGCGGGCTCAGTAGTTGTGGCTCGTGGGCTCTAGAGCACAGGCTCAGTAGTTGTGGCACACGGGCTTAGTTACTCCACGGCATGTGGGATCTTCCCGGACCAGGGCTCGAACCCGTGTCCCTTGCATTGGCAGGCGGATTCTTAACCACTGCACCACCAGGGAAACCCCAAGCTTACACTATTTAAAAACATGTTCCTTATATTAAAAAATCAGAAATAAGGAATAAATTAATTAATACAAACTTTAAACATTTATCTCTAAAAATAAGAGCAATCATTTCATCGACTAAAAGTAAAAAGTAGGATCACCACATTACGTTACTGGAAACAAAGTTGGCTATCAGACATCATTATTCTTTAATTACATGATTCTTTAAAAAATTATTAGGGCTTCCCTGGTGGTGCAGTGTTTGAGAGTCCACCTGCCGATGGAGGGGACATGGGTTCGTGCCCCGGTCTGGGAAGATCCCACATGCCGCAGAGCAGCTGGGCCCGTGAGCCATGGCCGCTGAGCCTGCACATCCGGAGCCTATGCTCCACAATGGGAGAGGCCACAAAAGTGAGAGGCCTGCGTACCGCAAAAAAAAAAAAAAAATTATTTGAGTTATTTGAATTCTTTCAGATTGTATGCATAAAGTACGACTTTATTAATATCTAATATAATACTATTTAAAAGTTACAGAACTGAAAAATCCCATTTCTTCAGCAAATAATTTGCAAGGAAAAATAGAGAATAGAGAAACTATACATTTAAAAAAACTGAAGAAACATCAACTAAATGCTAGGCTTTATTGGATTCATATTCAAACAAAACAACTGTTAAAACATTTTTGTGAGACAATCAGAAAAAATGAACAGTGACTATATTAAGCTATTATTTACCTAATTTTAGGTGTGGTAATGGCATTGCTGTTATATTTCTAAAAAGTTGTTACATTTTAGATTTTCATAATAAAATATTTATCAATGAAATTTAAAAAAATAAAATGAATGCATGCCACTCCCCTGCCCTTTCCCCCTTCCTACATCAGGCGTTGAGGACACCTGGAGAAGCCATCTTGGACTCAGCAATGGGAGCTGTGTGTTGAGGAGGGCAGCGTCACCTAATGGCCTGGACCACCTGTCTGTGTACTGGGCATTTTTAAGTGTCTTTGTTATGGCAGCTTAGTCTATACCTAGATATGCTTAGTAGAGGGAACCTTGGACAATTCTTTATTTCGTGGTCTTACACAGGTCACCTTATCTTCCTAGGGCTCAGTTGCCACATCTGTCAGATGGGAATATTAAGAACTCTTTCCTTGCTCCATGGCAAGCATCTAAGAGCTGCAGATGTGGCTATGATTTGAAAACCGCAGGAGCAAGGCAAGGGTGCGTGGGGAGCAATGTCGGGGTGAGTGAGTGATGGTTTCTGATCATGGTTTATCACTCAGTCATTTCCTCTTAAGGAGTTTTGGAGAAACTCAGTTAAACCATTGGTCTAGCTAAGCAGAGCCGAGGAGGACCCTGTGGGAGCTCACCATCTGCCCAGAATAATTCTCCCCCAAATTTAAAGCGCTCAGAAAACACAAAGTTTGTCTTGGCCATAGTGGGCCAGACCTAAGGAAGTGATCTGGGGCGAAAAGCTTTTACACAATTGTAAGTAATGGGACGTGTTGAACCCAGTTGAACCTCATTAAAATGCCACGGCGGGTTGAGTGTTTATGTTTCATGCTCATGATGTTTGAATGTTTAAATTCACATGCAAACCGTAAGCACTGAGACGAAATAACTGGCAGGGCCTGGGCCACTATTTCAGGACGAAGGGTACTTGATGGCGACAGCGGTGTTGACAGAACACGCTGCCTCTGAAGTACATGGAGGGCCCCAGCTCAGATGGGCCCAGGGCTCCCCACTCTGCTAACCTACCCATTAACATGATTTGCTTTGCCTCGTGTAACCCACTGCCAGGCACTGGTGCTTGCTCCACACACCCAGGTTGACTTATGATAAATGAAGAACAGAGTCTGTGTGATTTGGGAGAGGCCAGCAAAGAGCAGAGTGTAAGGGTTTGTTGGGGAAATTGATTGAAAAAAGAAGGCTGTCTAGGAGAGAGAAATAAGACAATGTGTTTGAAAAACTGGAAACAAATTCCTTAAATACCTCACAGTAAGAGGATAGTAAGACAGATTATGGCCTAATCATGCGTTCTGTTCATTAAAAAAATGTATGAATTGTCTACTCTGCACCAGGGACCGGTGTTATTAGATTCTGGGACAAAATCCCTGGCCTCGTTTTATGCAGCTATTTAAAATGATAGTTATGAAGCTTAGGTAACACCATGGAAAACGCTTATGATATAAATTTAGCAAAAGATGCAAGTGTCCAAATTTATGCACAGTGTGATGACCACTAGATTAAAAAAAAATAAAGATGGATGTAGAGGAGAATGAAGTGAGAGAAAATATGGCAAGGAAGTAATGACTGAGTTGGGGGGCACGTGGAGTTATGGCCAACCTGCCTTTATTTTCCTAACTTCCTGTACAGTAGTTGTAGTCCATTAGTAAATTTAAAAAAAAAGTTTTTTAAAAAATAAGGGACATCATCTGACCAAGCGATCCTCCCACATTAACCACTGGTCCAGCCATCCTTCAAGGAATACTTCACACTGGACCAGCCGGTCTTCCCGTGCCAACCGACTGCTGACCTTCTCCAGGTGTCAGGCTCTGCTCCTCGATTCTGAATCATAGATGTGAAGGTTTGGGAGGGGCCCGGATATGCAAAAGTGCACTCCTCTTCTCGGTGATGGCAAATTCAGCAGTTCTCCAGTGGAAATGGAGAGGGCCCCAATCCAGCACAATGCGGGGGCTGGTATTTCCCCCACTCTCATGGCCCGGGCACTAGTCCACTTAGGCCATGAGATGAAGGACTTGGCCAGCTTCCCACCTTGGGAATGGATGGGCCAGGTACCGCCTGCCAAGCCACAGCCAGACACTCACAGCTGTGCCTGTGCCTCCGGAGAAAGCGAAGGTTCTGTGTGCTCACTCGGAATAGGCCTGCCTGGGGCATGACTCTGGGATGTAGTGTGGAATCAGACAACCCAAAATTTTATTTTAAATTTGCAAGTATTTAATCGAAGAACTACATGCACATGGTTAGGAAAATAAAATAGTACAGAAGGCTTATATTTAAAGCAGACCTCTGTTGCACTGCTCCTTGGAATCAGTCTTGTCTCCCGGAGGCAACAGCTTCTAACTGTTGCCGTTCTCGGTTCTGCCAGTTTCTTTCTGAGTAATATAATATACTAATCCTGCTGTGTCCTGGTGGTTCCTTAGGGAACTTTATCTATTGTTTCCCTGCTTGAAGAAAGCAGGATTTAGTTCATCTGTACGCTTGGGTAGACGCAGAAAAGAGCCATCCAGGCGCTCCCTTCAAAAACAAACGTGCAGACCAGCGTGTGAATAGTGGTCAGCAGACAGCCACCAGCTGCCAGCCCCTTTAGGGTCAGCCTCAGAGGTAACACAGCGCCCTCGCCCAGGCCATGCCCTTTCTGGGGCAGCCTGCATCCAGTGCATCACATGAGGGAATAAGGTCAGGCCATTCCGCTCAATGCAGGACTCAAATGGTGAACGCTCGCTTTGGTGCTCCTGGCTGGTGGCAGGAGGCTTTGTAGAGTCTGCATCGTAGTTTGACTTGTCCCTTTGTCCAAACTGCTTCCTTCCCATCTGGTTAGCAGACATTCTGTCCACACCAAAATGTCCTTCATATTTGATCCTGTCTAAAACATCCACGGAGACATTTGGTCCATGCCATAAAGTCCTTGAAATTTGGTCCTGTCAAAAGCCCTGTGACATGGACCATTCATGGATTATTCATGGATTATTTTGGCTAGGACCAAATTTCAAGGACCTTTTGTCATGGACCAAATGTCTGTAGACCAAATATCCAATGGACGTTTTGGAGAAGACCAAAGTCCTGCAAGGTCCCACTCTTCACAGGTGCCAATCCTAATAAACATCATGTGCCCCTAACTAGCTCAATGTCTGCTTCCAGGGACCCAATCCTGTAACAATTGTCCTTGTCCCTCTCCCAGTTTTTCAGAGGATATCAATTTGTATATACACTGGCAACTTAGCAGGAACTATATTTCCCAAAATTCCCTCCCCATCATGGTTCCAAGTTAGGGTTAGCCACGAAGGACGTTTGTGCAAAATTTGGAAGGTGGAAGTGAGGCCACAGCCTTTTTTACTCTCTAAAGGTCAGCACAGGGCCAGGTGCCATTGCAGCTCACATCTGTCACTGACAAGTGGCTCACCTTGTTGGCCTGCTGCCCGAGGTTCCTCCACTCCTTCCAACTTTCCTTCAGCTCTTCTGTGTCCTGGGCTGGACACATGTGCAGCTCCATGATGAAAGTCACTCACATCATGGCGATTGGAGATGGAGACAGATACAGGTTTCAGGTTGTCCGTGTGGGTTCCAGGTTGTCCTTCCTCTTCCTTGCTCGCATCTTTTCTTCTCCACTGCTGGTGCAGTAGGCTTACATAGACGATTTAATCAGGTCCCATGACTGTGTACTCCCCATAACAGTTCCTTTTTTCTTGAATTCTAACTGATACAGTCACTATTTCTAGTTCCTCTATTGGTAACTTTGTTTCATTAGCTCTCAATTGTATTTGACACCTTACCCTGTAAGGTAGGATATTAGCATCACCATCCTAGTCTTCCCCTCTCACCTCTTCTATCAGCTATTTTAAAATTTCTACATTGTTAAGTGTGGTAACATTATATCCTGTCCTAAAATCATAATGACCTTTTCCCTTTTTTGTTCATGGTCCGTTCTAAAAGTGGAAGACCAATAAACAGCAACTGGAATAGTGTATTTTGTGTGGGTGAATGGGCACAGGGCCTGGTGACGGTCAATGATCACATTTCTTTTCCTGTATATCCGAAGGCAGACACCAGTGCCACTCCAAGGACAATATTCTTAGCCCCAGGATCCAATAGATTTTCTTACTTTATGTGCCACCATTTGCTCAAATGCATCTTACCTCTTATGTTGTCTCATTTTTGGACCATAACTTTCTTGTTCAGTGGTTTGTTTTTTCCTGAGTTTTTGATTGCTTCCTTTTTTCTCTTTGGGCAAAGAAAGCTAGGTCTTTGCCATCATGTCTCAATTTTATCATCTAGGTTTTTCCTTATTTTATGTGTGTCTTGGATGCATTATGTTCTTCTAGAAGTCTTTTTCCTTGGGACTCACTGACATTTTATTGGACACCATTTTCTTTTGAGACTTGCTAAACAGCTGACTTCTGGGTTAATTCCACCATTTCTTGTATTCTCACATTACCCTTTTATTGCCCTGGTGTTCACTCCGCTTTTCCTGGAGTACATTCTCATTTAGTTTATTCATAAAGCATGTACAAGAAGGAAATATCAAGTATAGTTGACCCTTGAACAACGTGGGGAATAGGGGCACCAACTTTCCCTGTGGTTATAAAGCTTCCTTTATAGTCAGCCCCCCCACATCCAGATTCAACCAACAATTGGGTAGTACTGTAGTACGTATTCAGTGAAAGAAATCTGCACGTAAGTGGACCTGCACAGTTAGAATCTGTGTTGCTCAAGGGTCAACTGTACCTATGTGAGGATTTAGCTGTGTGACTTGGACAAGTTTCTAACCTCTTTGTACTTCAATTTCCTCAACTACAACATGAGGATTATGTCATGAACCTCATGAGATCACTGTGGGATTATATGCGATAACATTTGTAGAGTGCCTGATCCTTGGTGCTGAGCAACTTTTGGTTTATTTCCTTAATTAAGCCACTTTTTGGCTAAGATCTTAAAATGCTCCCACTGCCTATGGAATACAGTCCAAATTTTTTAGCACGGCCCAAGGCTGTCCTTCCATAATTGGATCCTAATTGACCTTTTCAAACTTATTTCTTATTACTCCCTTCATGTAACTTGTGCCCTGCCGAACTCTTCTCCCAGCCCCTGTGTCTTCCAGCCATCGAACCTTGACCCTCTGTGTTCCCTCTGCCTGAAAAGCCTTTCCTATAATGTCTGTTTGTCCAAACCCATTTCCCTTCTCAAGTGCCCTCTCCACCATACATCCTCCCCCGATCTCCAGCTATAAGCAATCCAGCAGTCTCTGGCTTTTATCCCTTTCTACTGGATATTAGAGTTGTTTTGGCCACACACTTGGCTGGCTGCCTGTGGACAGACCAAACCCTTTTAATACTTCTATGCAGCTGGGGCAACCACAGCAGTGAATGACCCTCTTTTTGCAGGCTGGGCAGGATCCAGGCTGCCTTAGGCAACATTTTCAGAGAGCCAAGAAACTACTGCTTCTTTCCTCTCTCCTGCCAGTGCAGCTTTCCTCCCCCATGAACAGCCCCTCCCCACCTATACCCCATGGAAGGGCCAACTTTAGTTTTGGGAAACCACCTATTTGGTGAGGTCTTATGGCCCCTGGGAAAGTACTCTGCCACCAAATATCTCTTCCATTGGGATTTAACTCCACCAAATAAGTGGTTTCCCTAAAAGTAAAGGGCTTGGGTCAAAGAGGATCCACAGAGTAGTGGGGTACCAGAGATGGATTTTTCTCAATTTCACAGGTTAGGTCTTAGGTATGATGGAGCCCAACTGGTCACCAGGTGAGGCAGGAGGTTGGGGAGAGGGTAGAAGGGAAGGTGATGCAACCTACGAATACAGGATTTTCCCCATCCCATTCATGCGCCATACTCTCTCCTGACCTAGATGAGACCCTGGACAGCTCCTTGTAATATTACCTTTGAGGGAACCACAGAGAAAGGGAAATCCCTTAACTCACCCAGCCATTTCTTCTGGGTGCGATCCCCAGCCATTTTTGTTCATTTTCAGGATAGACATGGGAAAAGAAGCGTGGCCCAAGCTGGTCCTCATCTCAGGCCCTTCTCTTCAGAGCCAGGCCCGACCCACTCCCTATGACTTCGATCAATGTAGAGGGCATCCAGCACTGGAGGTGCAGAAGCTTGGAGTTGTGTGTTTCTGAGCAGACTTTGCAGCCTATTAAGTTTTGAATTCCGTCTGGTGGTCACATCCTGGATTGGCTGCCCCATGGCAGACAAAGCTCCTTTTGTAACCAGTGGGACCAAAGGAAGGGGGAAGCTGAGTTCTTAACGTGGCCAACCAACTTCCAGTTTATACCAATAAATTTCTCCTTGGACCTTTCCAGTACAAAGCCTTGCTAATATGGAGCTGTGGGGCTGTGGGAACTGGCTGAGGCCTGGCAGTGTCCACAGACCCAGTTCTCCTTGCCCTTGGCCAGATCCAGCTCTGTGGCAATCTAGGGCTCAGGCAACAGAGGCTTGGGATCCCAGGCATCTAATTAGGTTTTTGTGTTATGTGCCCTATCCAGGAGGAAGGCTGTCCAGGGAGGCCACCCACACCTGAATCAAAGAACACAGTTTCTTGTTGCTGGAAGGGTCCTCAGAGAAAGCAAGTCTAACCCTGCTTCTTTTTCACAGGGAATGGGGTGTGTGGATATTGGACCTCTGTTATCTACAGAGACAGTGACTAGGCTGGGGCTAGACTGCGGGTCTCCCTACTCCACATCAAGAGATCCTTTTGCGTACACCATGCATGACTTTTCTTCTGGAAATGTGTATGCTTCAACAAAAAGACAAAGGGAACAGGCCAATGAGGTCTAAAGAACCAACTGATGATGATCGGGGTTAAAGCAAAGTGATTGGCCTATAGGCCAGGGCTGCCCTGGTTCTCCCCTACATCACGCTATAGACCACAATCTGCTGTAAGACCCAAGGGAGCTGTAATTCCAGTAGGAGTCCAAAGGCCTGAGAACCAGGGCAGCCGATGTTGTAAATCCCAGCCCAAGGGCAGGAGGAGACCATATCAAGAGGTGTGTACCAGCTCAAACAGGCAGGTGGGAAGGGAAAGGGACAAATTGATCTTTCTTCTACCTTCTGTTCTATGCAAGCCTTCAGTGGATTGGGTGAGGTCTACCCACACCAGGGACAGCAATCTACTTTAGGGAGTTCACTGATTCAAATGTTAATCTCATGTGGAAATGCCTTCACAGACACACCCAGAAATAATGGTTAACCAGCTCTCTGGCTAGTCAAGTTGACACATAAAATCAACTATCACAATGTTCTTGCTTTTCGCCAGTGTCATAAGTTGCTTTTGTTTTTTGTTTATAAAACCTGGCTCTCAAATTTGAAAAGGAGTCAACTACAGCTCCTTATTTCCTTTGTACCTTCCATACATACCTAGGGCTTCCCAGTGATGCAAAGACTACTTGGGTGGGAGCCAAACCTTGGAGCTCATTTATGATACAATTACAGACAATTACCCACTGGAAAGTTAAACCCCAGCTAGTTGTTCTGTTACTATGACAGCAAACGGGGGCTAAATTGATAAATAATTTCAGGGACTTATGCATATTGGGGGAGGCAATAGAGTCAAGTCATTTAGAAGATAGTCTGTGGAGCCAGATATAGACCTGGGTTCAAATCTCAGCTCTGCCATGATTTACTGACTTTGTGACCTGTGGACAGTTACTTAACCAACTTTTGCACCAGTTTCCCCATACGTCAAATGGGGATAATACTAGGGTTGTTTAGAAGGATTATGTGAATTCATCCATGTGAAGTACTTAGAACAATGTCTGTTACATAGTAAGTGCCCAATATATGTTAGCTGTTATTATTATTGGAGGAGTGAGTGAAAATAATAAACATTTGTTGAGTGTTTGGGTGAGGTATCGTGGATGCCAGGAGCTTTGGGAGATAGGAGGGTTAATAAGAAGAATAAGAGGTGGGCCCAGCTCTTGAGGTGCTTTCAGTCAACAAGAAAGTGAAGATACTAACATGTCAAACAGAAGGAATGCCATGCAAGTGAGACCAATAGTAACAACTGATTTTTGAGAAAGGGGATTGGATTTCAGAAGGGAAAGAACAGAAATCAGGCCAGAACCTGACCATTCTGAGATCTCAGAGATGGGAAAATTACCTTGAGTAATTTGGGGGCGGTTGGAAAGTGAAAGTTTTTTCCAGTTAGAGGCCTGGGGTATGTGTGTCTGTGTGTGTGTGTATACCCCTTTACAAAAAGAAAGGCCATTTTTTTTTTTTTAAAGAAAAGAGAGAAAGGAACATTTTCAACACCCCCCTGTAACCTCATTCCACTAGGCCACTTCAAGAATTCATTAGCACATTGGCTATGGCACTTTTGTTTCAGCTACCCCAGCTCCCAGGATACCTGGGGGAATTCTGAGAGGCTAGTTTTGCCTCTCAGAGAGAGAAGGAACCAAGCAGAGATTTCCAGGTCAGAGCAGATTTGGACACCTATCCCTAAGGGAATGGACTGGGCACCCAACCTCCTGATACCAGAAGGAATACGGTCCAGGGGCCATTCACATGGAGCCTGATTTATGTATAAATTTCTATACTATGGTTGTTTTCTTAAGTAATAACTAAGGAAAGGAAGGGAGGACTTCAACCTGATTTAGAATCTCTTTATTCAGTTACTTTTTAGCCTTTGTAACCTCAGCTATTTTGAACCCCAGAGGGATAAGTTGTTCTAAAGGGTTAAAACTTGGGTGCCCAAACTTAAGTCATTTTGATGGGCTTTAAAAATGTATGCATGCTTCTTTGTTTTGTTTAGTAGAGTATTTGGAACATGATTTAGCCTTTTCTACCAGAGTACTCTGTCACCCTTATGATCTTGTGTATTGGATAACTTGACCCACACGAAGTAGGCCCAGATTACTATGTATTTTGAACTTTATATAATTTTATTGAAAAAAAAAGCTCCAATAGACTTCTGGAATTAGCATGTAAAAAGCTTACAAGTTGTCATTCCTGTCTTTACAACAAGAAAAAGTGATTCAAACTGAAAATCAATGACTTTTCTTGAATTCTTCACAGAATTAGGGTTGCAGGGCAAATCATCACCCTGAAATCTGTAGAGACATGTGAATACGGAGGAACACAGCTGTGATCAGCTTACCTGGAGCAGATGTTGCTAGGAGCCATAAACTGGTGAGAACACTTAAGTGATAATTTGACAAATTGCTAGAGATTGAATGTGGACTATCATGAGAGTGAGAAATTCTTGGGGGCCACAGACTTAGGGACCCCCACACTCTTGTGGGTTTTACCTCCAGGAACTGCCAGATTCTCACAGTGAAGAGCCCCTTGTGATTCTGACAGGGAGAGAGGAAAAGTAATCATTCAGAGCATTCTCTATAACAAAGGACTACTCTCCTGGGGAAAATACTTTGCCAGAGCCTTAGCCTACCTGGAGGAAGTGTGTTTACCCAGCTCCAGCCCCCTTTAGCCTTCCTGTCTCACCTAAAGGGAAGGAGAAAGCTAAGAAACATTTGTGAAGGTCACAGCCCAGAGGCACAGATCCACTAAAAGACTGAGTTTAAATCATAGGATTATATAACACTTCCTCTCCTCACACTTTGCCAACACATCAACAGGGCTCCTGTGTGATGTTAGTGAATTACAGCCGAATGAACTGTAAGGTGAAGACTCCGTTTAAGGACGCGTTCTTAGGGAAGCCCAAAGACAATGGAAGAGACAAAAACAAGGACACTAGAGGAATCTGAAGCCTCTGGCACCTACAGTTACAGCCCAACATTAAACACAGCCCAACTCTTAGCCAGATTAACATAAAGATTTTTCACTCAGTTCCTATTACTGTGTATATCATGCGTAGCTTTCAACAAAAAATTACAAGGCATGCTAAAAGACGGTAAAAAACAGACGTAAAAAAACAAAGAAGGCTTCCCTGGTGGCGCAGTGGTTGAGAGTCCGCCTGCCGATGCAGGGGACGTGGGTTCATGCCCTGGTCTGGGAGGATCCCACATGCCGCGGAGCGTCTGGGCCCGTGAGCCATGGCCGCTGAGCCTGTGCGTCCGGAGCCTGTGCTCCGCAACGGGAGAGACCACAGCAGTGAGAGGCCTGCGTACCACAAAAAAACAAAAAACAAAAAACAAAAAAACAAAGAAAGCATCAGAGCTAGACTTAGATATGACACAGATTCTGAAATTATCAGACAGGGAATTTAAGATAACTAACATGTTAGGGGCTCTAATGGAAAAATTAGACAACATGCAATAACTGATGGATAATATAAGCAGAGATTTGGGAACTCTTAGAAAGAATCAAAAGGAAATTCTAGAAATTAAAAAAAAAAAACAACATTGCAAAAGAATGAAGAATGCTTCTGATGGACTCATCAGCAGACTGATGATGACTGATCGAGGAAAGTATCAGTGAGCTTGAAGATACGTCAGTAGAAATTTCCCAGACTGAAATAGTCAAATACTTAGAGTCAAGAGTGGAGTGGTGGTTGCTACTGCCTGGGAGGAGGGAGAAATGAGGAGTTACTGATCAGAGAGCAAAAAGTTTCAGTCAAGCAAGATGAACTAGCTCTGGAGATCTGCTGCACAACATTGTACTTTTAGTCAACAGTAATATTTTGTACACTTAAAGCAAAACAAAATAAAGAAATTTCCCAAACTGAAATGCAAAGAGAGAGAAAAAAGGAAAAAAACAAACAGAACATCCATGAATTAGTGGAACAATTTCAAAAGGTATAACATACATATAATTGGCATGCCAGAAGGAAAAGAAAGAGAGAACAGGGCAGAAGAAATATTTTAAGTAATAGTGGCCAAGACTTTTCCAAAATTAATGACAGTCTTCAAACTGCAGATCAAAGGAGCTCAGAGAACACCAAGCAGGATAAACACTAA
Source organism: Grampus griseus (assembly GCF_964374135.1). Taxonomy (NCBI): domain Eukaryota; kingdom Metazoa; phylum Chordata; class Mammalia; order Artiodactyla; family Delphinidae; genus Grampus; species Grampus griseus. Next base: position 27,314,668 of record NC_139018.1, on the reverse strand, counting down.
ACATATCTCCACTTAGGCAAATCGGTATTCAAACTGGGGAAAATCAAAGACACAGAGAAAATCTTGAAAGAAGCTGGAGGTGATACACACTTTACCTACAGAGGAACAAGGATAATAATTATAGAATATTTCTTGTCAGAAACAATGCAAGCAAGAAAAGAGTGGAAAGAAATATTTAGAGTATCAGAAACCACCCCCCACCACCACCAATTTAGAATTCTATATCCAGTGAAATTATCCTTCAAAAGTGAAAAAGAAAGCCTTTTTTTTGACAAACAAAAACTGAGGAAAAATACTTCCAGTGGATCAATCCTGCAAGAAATCTTAAAAGTTTTTCAGGGGAGAAGGGAAATGATGTATGATCAGTTGTACATAAAGAAAGGAAGAGCACCAGAGAAGGAATCAATGGATGTAAAATAAAATTTTATTTTTCTTATTATTCATTGATATAAAATATAACTGGATGGTTCTGGCACATGGATAAGTGATGAATGACAACAATGTTATAAGGGATGGAAGGAGATATTGGAAATATTTGTTGTAAGGATCCTGTACTATATGTGAAGTACTATAGTGTTATTTAAAGGTGGAGTTAAATTAGTTGTAATTGTATGTTGTAAACTCTAGGGCAACCACTAAAAAATTTTAAAAGAAGTGTGATTGATATACTAAGAGAAGACATAAAATGGAATCATATAAAATGTTCGGCTAAACATTCAGTGAAGGCAGAAAAAAAGGGGAAAGAAAAAGAAAGATCAAGTGTAACAAGTAGAAAACAGTTACAAGCATGGTAGATTTAATCCAACTATATCAATAATCACTTTAAATGTAAATGCTATAAATATATAAATTAGAAGATAGAGGTTGTCAGAGTGGATAAAAAAACACAAAAATAAAACAAGACCCACTATCTGTTGTTTATAAACAACTGATCTTAAGCATCATGACTCAGATAAGTTAAAAGTAAAGGGATGGGGCTTCCTTGGTGGCACAGTGGTTGAGAGTCCACCTGCCAATGCAGGGGACACGGGTTCGAGCCCTGGTCTGGGATGATCCTGCATGCCGCGGAGCGGCTAAGTCCGTGAGCCACAATTACTGAGCCTGCGCGTCTGGAGCCTGTGCTCCGCAACAAGAGAGGCCTCGATAGTGAGAGGCCCATGCACTGCAATGAAGAGTGGCCCCCGCTTGCTGCAACTAGAGAAAGCTCTCGCGCAGAAACGAAGACCCAACACAGCCATAAATAAAAATGAATAAATAAATAAAATTTTAAAAAAAGTAAAGGGATGGAGAAAGATATACCATGTTAACATGAATCAAAGAAAGCTGGAATAGCTACATTAATTTCAGTCAAAGCTGATCAGAACAAAAAAAAATCAGAAATAAAGAGATGAACTGATTAAGGAGTCAATTGTCTGAGAAGACACAGCAATCCTTTGTGTGCACCTAAAAACAGAGCATCAAAATACATATTGCAAAACTGATAGACCTTCAAGGAGAAACAGATGAATCCACTATTATAGTTGGAGACTTTAGCACTTTTCTTTCAGTAACTGATAGATCAAGCAGGGAGAATACCAGTAAGGATATAGCTTACCTGAAGAGCACTACCAACCAACTTGATTTAGTCAACATTTATGAAATACTCAATCCTCAACAACAGAATACACGTTCTTCTCAAGATGACATGGAACATTCTCCAAGACAGACCACATTCTGACCTATAAAACACACCTAATACATTTAACAGAATAAAAATCATACAAAATATGTTCTCAGATCACAGTGGAATTAAAGTAGAAATCAACAGAATGATAGCTGGAAAATCCACATTTGGAGATTACACAACACACTTCTAAATAGCACATAGGCCAAAGAAGTCTCAAGAGAAACTCGAAAATATTTGAAAATGGAAATACTACTTATTAAAATGTGTGTGGTCAGTGAAAGTAGTGCTTAGAGGGTAATTTATAGCATTAAATGCATATATTAGACAAGAAGACATATCTAAAATCATTGATCTAAGTTTTCATTTTAGGAAACTAGAGTAAGAAGAGCAAATTAAGCGTAAAGCAAGCAGCAGAAAAAATAATAGAAGAAATCAAGGAAATTGAAAAACAGGAAAACAATAGAGAAAAATCAATGAAACCAAAAACTAGTTCCTTGATATTATAAAATTGATAAAACTCTAGCCAGGTTAAACAAGAAAAAAATAGAGAAAACACAAATGATTTAGAAACAAAAGAGGTGTCATCTCTACTGATCCCATGGACATTAAAGGGATGATAATGAACACTATGAACAACTCTATGCTCACAAATCTGATAACTTTGATAAAATGGATCAATTCCTTGAAAGACACAAACTATCAAAACCCACACAAGGAAAAATAGTTTGAATAGGTATATCTATTAAAGAAGGAAGCACTAGGTTCAGATGATTTCACTGGTGAACTCTACCAAACATTCAAGGAAGAAATGATACTGCTCTCTACAACCTCTTCCAGAAAATGCAGGCAGAGAGAACATTTCCTAACTCATTCTATGAGGCCAGCATTACCCTAATGCCAAAATGAGAAAAGACATTACAAGAAAGGACAATGCAAGACTATTATCTTTCATGTACATAAATGTAAATATAAAAATCCTCAACAAAATATTAGTAAATCAAATCCAACAATGTATAAAAATAATTATACAGCATGAGCAAGTAAGACTTATTCCAGGTTTGTAAGGCTGATTCAACATTCCAAAATCAATCCATTTAATCCATCACATCCATAGGCTAAAGAAGAAAAATTATACCATTATATCTACTGATACAGAAAAAGCATTTGACAAAATCCAACATCCATACATGATAAAAACTCTCAGCAAACTAGGAATAGAGGGAAACTTCCTCAACTTAATAAAGAACGTCTACAAAAAGCCTACAACTAACATACTTAATGGTGAGAAATTGGATGCTTTTCTCTTAAAAGCAGGAACAAGGCAAGGATACCCCCTATCACCACTCTTGTTAATATTGTACTGGGAGTCCTAGCTAGCACAATAAGATAAGAAAAGAAAAGAAAATTTATACAGACTAGGAAGGAAAAAATAAAAGTTTATTCACAGATGACAAGATTGCCTATGTAGAAAAACTAAAAAAATTGACAAAAAAATCCCACAAGAACTCCTGGAACTACTTAGCAAGTACAGCAAGATTGTGGGCTACAAGGTTGATATACAAAAGTCAATTGCTTTCCTACATACCAGCAAAGAACAATGGAAATTTTAAAAATGTATCATTTACAATAGCATGGAAAAAATGAAATACTTAGGTATAAATCTAACAAAATATGTTCAGGATCTATATGTGGAAACTACAAAACTTTGATGAAAGAAATCAAAGATCTAAATAAATGGAGAAATATTCTATGTTCATGAATTGGAAGACTCAGTATTGTTAAGATGTCAATTATTCCTAACTTGATCTATAGATTTGATATAATCCCAATCAAAATCCCAGAATGATTTTGTAGATATCAATAAGTTCTAAAGTTTATATGTAAAGACAAAAGACCTAGAATGGTCAACACAAAACTGAAGAAGAACAAAATTGGAGAGCTCACACCACCTATTTCAAGACTTCCAGTAATCAAGACTGTGTCATATTGGTCAAAGAACAGACACATAGCTCAATGGAACAAAATAGAGATCCCAGAAATAGAATCAGATAAATATAGTTACATTATCTTTGGCAAAGGAGCAAAGGCAGTTCAGTGGAGAAAAGGTAGTCTTTCAACAAATGGTGCTGGAGCAATTGGATGTCTACATACAAAAAGAGAATCTAGACACAGACTGTACACCTTTCACAAAAATTAGTTCAAAATGGATCATAGACCTAAATACGAAATGTAAAACCATAAAACCTCTAGAAGAAAACAGGAGAAAATCTAGGTGACATTGAATTTGATGATAAGAAAACAACCAACAACCAGATTCTCAGGATTTTGGAGACAGAGAGACGGCCAATTGGTTTTACTTGGTCCCTTGAATGGAGGAGATAGGAAGGGATGTGTGTGTGTGTGTGTGTGTGTGTGTGTGTGTGTGTGTGTGTGTCTTTCTGTCTGTCTATTGGGGCTGGGAGGGCAGAGAAACAAAGTAGGTTGGTTTGCAGAGAGAGGAGATGAAACAAAAGCTCAGAGAGAAGTGCAGGTGAAATATGCAAGGAGAGACACTGCCTGTGGTTCCTGGTGACTTTCTAGTCCTTTGGTTTCTATCCACTGAGAAGACTTCCTATGGCTTCCATGGATACTCCAGGATTCTTCTAGGAAGATTTCTTATCACCTATGCAAGTTCAAGGTGTTTTCTATTGACTAAGACTCCTGTTAATAGGGTAATAGGGCCCTACATGAAAATCTTCACGTAGACTTGTACCTCAACCTCCTCTGTCTCCCTCAAATCAATAGACACTTAGATATATACATTGTATTTCCCCTCAGGTCCAAATACAAAATCCCTTTCTGAAGCTTTCCAGGAAGGCTTAGCACAGCTGAAATTTCGTTCTCAGCCGCTGATAAAAGTGGTCCATACATGTGTGACTGGCCTGGTACCACAGCCTGGATTCCAGAGCTGTACCTTTTAAACTTCCTGATCACCTCCTGTTTTCTCTTCTCATTTTTTCTAAGTTTAGCTCTGCTCTGTGCCAAGCTTTGCAGCTATTCTTGCTACAGATAAAGTAGTTTAGTAAATAGGGTGAGGGGTTTCAGTGAGCAAAAGACAGACAGAAAGAGCCAGAGGCAAAGTTAGAGTTTGGGCCTTGGTGAGTAAGCCTGGGCCCACTTTCTGATCCTCTCTCAGCTTTACATGGTTCAGTAGTTTGATATTATCAGTTCAGACAAAGATGACAAGGCCCAGTGAAGCACTGTCCAGTAGAAATATGATATGAGCCATAATGTAATTAAAAATTTCTAGTGGTAATCTTTTATTTATTTAAATTTTATTGTAGTATAGTTGATTTACAATGTTGTGTTAATTTCTGCTGTACAGCAAAGTGATTCAGTTATACCTATATATATATATATATATGTTCTTTTTCATATTCTTTTCCATTATGATTTATCACAGGATATTGAATATAGTTCCCTGTGCTATACAGTAGGACCTTATTTTTTATCCATCCTATGTATAATAGTTTGCATCTGCTAATCCCAAACTCCCAATCCTTCCCTGCCCCATCCCACCACCCCTTGGCAACCACTAGTGGTAATATTTTAAAAAGCAAAAAGAATAATAGGTTAACCCAATATATCTAAAATGTTATCATTTCAATATGTACTCAATATAAAAATTATTCATGAGATACTTTACATTCATCTTTTGGAGTACAAAATCAAAATTCGGTATGGATTTCTCAGTTTGTACCAGTCACATTTCAAGTACCCAGTAGTCACATGTATGGAACAGTACAGTTGTTAGGCTAGAATCAGGTTTGCCTGCTAGTGTCAAAAGTGGCTTAAACGAGAAAGAAGTACATTTTCTCTTATGTAAATGTTCAGGTAGGCATTGAGGGCTATCTTAGATGGCACTGTGGTAATATTCAACCCAGGCTCCTTCTATCTTGTTGCTTCTGTCCTCTACATTGTTGCTCCACCCTGCATTGACTTCCTTTCCAAATTCCTCAACAGTCCAATATGACTGCTTCAGCTCCAGCCAGTGCATCCACATTCCAGCCAGCAGAAAGGGGAAAAGGAAGGAGAAGGAAACACTACCCTCTTGTACTGGTACTTCCAAGAAGTTACACATTGCTTTGACTTACATGCCATTGTCCAGAATTTGGTCACATGGCCCTACCTAGCTGCAAGGGAAGCTGAGAAATGTAGTCTATGTTTTAGGTGACCATGTGACTATCTAAAATTTGGGGAGTTCTGTGACTAAGGAAGAGAAAGAGGAGATATCGGGAATCAACTGGTAGTGTTGGTCTCAAATCAATCCACACTAAAGCAATGTAGATCAGAATGATAAACCAGAAAGCCAGTTTATGAGGATATTATGAGATTGTAATTGCCAACAGGGTGGGTGTGCGTGGGTCTGCTCCTGCAGTCTCTTCCCAGTAGGATAATCTAAATGGTTGGAAGATTAATGGATCAGACTCTGATGGCCTGAGAGACCCCTTTCCATTTAAGGGTATACTGACCTGCCAAGTGAACTAACTCATTCCTGCCAACCTGTGAGGAAGCTCCCTCTCTGGGATGGTGCTAGAGACACTTGGACAAACTCCTGCCCTTCATTGTTCCTTTATCTGAACTTCCTGGGGGCTCCATCCTTCCCGCATCCTAGTTTTGCACATTACAAACTCTGCTTACATTAGTTACATTTTAGACTTTGGGAGGAGATTTTGAATAAACACTGGCTCCTTGCTATAGGCTCTGGAAATACTGTTGTCTCATCAGCAACATTCATTCACTGGACAAGCATTTATTGAGCACTTACTGTGTGCCAGGTATTGCATTATGCTGAGAGTGAATAAGAACCTACTTTCTGTCCTTGTGGTGATCACAATATCTAAAGAATAGGGAAGGTGGGGCTGGCTTCCCTGGTGGCACACTGGTTGAGAGTCCGCCTGCTGACGCAGGGGACATGCGTTCATGCCCCGGTCCGGGAAGATCCCACATGCCGCGGAGCGGCTGGGCCCGTGAGCCATGGCCGCTGAGCCTGCGTGTCCGGAGTCTGTGCTCCGCAACAGGAGAGGCCACAACAGTGAGAGGCCCACGTACCGCAAAAAAAAAAAAAAGAATAGGTGTACACTGAGTACCAGGAGTGAAAAGGCATCTGTGGTACTGTGATTTATAATATGCGAAATCTATATTTGATCTTTGTCCATTTCTGGCACAGAGCTCCTAAAACCCTTGTAATTTCCTAAGTGATGAGAACAACAAAGTTGTTTTTGTTATGTTAATGGGGTGACTTTTGGACAAACCTAAGGATGGGGGCTGGTTGCCAGGAGAATCAACCTTGTGACTGGAGGGTTAGAACTTTCCATCCCACTCCCTGAGCTCCAGGGAAAGGAGAGGGGCTAGAGGTTGAATCAATCACCCATGGCCAATGATTTAATCAACTATGCCTATAAAATGCAGCTTCCGTAAACACCCAAAAGGACGGGGTTGGGAGAGCTTCCAGGTGGGTGAACACATAGAGATATGTGGAGAATGGTGCCCCTGGGGAGGGCATGGAAGTTCTGTGCTCCTTCCCACATACCTTGCCCTATACATTTCTTCCATCTGGCTGTTCCTTAGTTACATCTTTTTATAAAAAATCAGTAATCTAGCGAGTAAGTGGTTTCCTGAGTTCTGTGAGCCACTCTGGCAAATTAATGGAACTTGAGGAGCGGGTCATGGGAACCTCCAGTCTATAGGCAGTCAATCCGAAGCACATGCAACTATCTGGTCTTGGGATTGGCCTCTGGAGCAGAGGGCAGTCTTGTGGGATTGAGTTCTTAGCCTGTGGAATCTCATGCTATCTCCAGGTAGATAGTGTCAGAACTGAGCTGAATTGTAGGACACCCAGCTGGTTATTGTTTGTGTGGGAGCCCACCCCTGTCCCAGCATGCCGCCCTCCCAGACACACACATTGGAATTGGTTGCAGAAAATGCAGCATCCCGGGTGGAAGGATTGGACAGCAGGTGCAAAGGTTTAGAGACATCAAAGCACATGACAGGTTTGGGAATAGGAAGTAGCTGGGTGGGGCTCGAGGGGAGGAGGTGCTGGTAGGGTGCTGCAGTGGACACTGTGGTGGCCTCCTGAACATCCATTCCCTTTTGGTAACTACCCCATTTTCCTTTGGGTATCCACCCTCCCTCCACTTCCCATGTACTCTGGAGGAAGTTGACTCCACCCCAGCCCTAGGGGTGGGGGCAAATAGCCCCAGTATAGACTCATCAGCAAAATCCCTTCTTGCCTGAGAATGAACAAGTGACCCAGTTCTGACCAAAAAGATTGGAGAAGACTTTGCTGGCAGCTTCAGGAAAAGACACTCTCTATCTTTCTCTTTCTACATGGCATGGAGTGTGGGTGTGAGGCCAGGAATTACTGCAGCCATTTTGTCACAAGAAGAAGAAGGCTGCCCGAGGTTAAATACAGCACCATGGATGGCAGGGAGGACATCCAGAAAGAAGCAGGGGTGTTGACGGCATATTGAGAAGTTAAGTCAAACCTACCCTGAAGCCCACTCTACCCTTAGGTCTTAGGCAGGTTTGGGCCACAGTGTGAGGGACCTTGGTGTTTAGCCTTTATTCTGGGGGCAGAGGGAAACAGTGGAAGGTTTTCAAGCAGGGGAGTGAGCTGATTGGACCTGAGCTGTAGGAAGCTGCCTCAGGGAGCTGAGTGCAATGAGAACCTGAGCCAAGACAGGAGAAGGGGACAGTGTGAGGGGCACTCAGGTGACTGAAGCAGACTGACTGGATAAGAGGGTGTGAGGACAAGGGTGTGTTTGGGGAAGATTCTAAAACTCTTAGCCTGAATACACGAATGGAGAAGCTCTCTTTCTTCCTCCTTCTACCTCCATCACTGTACCCCCATGAAATCATTTCCACTGCCACTCTTTATTCTCCTTTTTTGTGTGTTCATCCGTCTGATTACAGTTCCTCACGGGCAGGCCTGGTCCTCTAGGGCAGGGACCGTGCTTCCTCATCTTCACATCCCCAGGGACCAGCCTGACACATGGTTGGCACTTGATCAACCCTGAATTGGACTGAGTTGATAGCGTACCGGTTCTTGCTGCGCTAGGCGTTAGCTGCACCCTCCTCCCGCCCCCAGGGCTTAGTCATCTCTTTCGTAAGTAGCCTCCAAAAGCTGCAACCAGGATACCCAGCTTCCTTGTTGCTGGCGGGTGTCGGCAGCCTGAGTGCCAGAATGCTGGGAAGCCAGCCGCTGGGAAGAGCTAGGGTGGTGAGAGGGAGAGAGTAATCAGGACTTACACACATTCATGCCAGGCGTGTGTGCTCCCCAGGAGATCTGTAACAACACCTCCTCTCCAGGAAGTAGAAACCAGCCCTCCTTCCTTTCTTTTTTCTCACCTGTCATGTCCTGTGGCCAGAAATACATTCATTGGCTTTCCATGCTTCTAAAATAAATCAGTTTCGGAACCACACCCTTCCAAGCTACCCCGGGTTTGCTCTCTGAGAGAGTTAACCTTCCCATCCCTCCAAGCATAATATGCTGGGGTTCCACTTCATAAAAATATTAACCCTTTAGCTCCTTTCAGAAGAGGGATCTTGGTTTTCCTGAATGTCTGCTCCCCACTATTTCCCCCTCAGCTAATAGTTCATCCCATAGGATATTGACTGTATTTTGGGACAGTCACAGGCTGTGGGGCATTGAGGAGAATTACATTAACCTTTTGCCAACCTTGCAGGGCACCCTTCCTTATTCCTTTTATGTCAACCTCCGATGGGGGTTTTTGAGACACCCCTTGTTCTTCCAACCCCAATGTTTTCCTCATCACCTCTCCAAGATTTCAAGCTTTTCCCCTGGTCTGTTTCGCCATGGAAATTCCCAGCCCCCTGCTAGGCTGTGCTTCTCAAGGGCTCTGAGATTCAGCTCTCATCTGCCCCAGTGTTATGTTGTTTTCCCTGTCATGATGGCAGGGATTAATATGTGCCAGGGAAGGAGGGCGGAGGGAAGAAAGTGAGCAGGGAAAAGCAGGACGACGATGGGAGAGAGCCGGATGGGAGGGTGTCTGAGGAGGAAACAGAGAAATAGGCTGAGTGCATCAAGGACGGAAAAGGGATTTCTGTTTTGTTTTGTTCTATTTTGGGTTTGGTTTTTTAGTTTGGGTTTGTTTCTGGAGGTGAGGAGACATATATTTACTGCTGAATCCTGCCCCCAATACAGTCACAGCAAAAGAAATCCTCTCCCGTAGTCAATAATCCAGAGACAAGTTCCAGACCCCAGATCTAGTAGGAAAAACTCTCAAAAGAGCTTCCAGTTATTCTCAATGCACTGAGACAGGCCTGCTGGGTCAGTGTGACAATGTGACCCAGTGCCACCCCGAGACTTAGGTAATCAGGCCCTGACCTTTGGAGATCCCTGCCCTGGCATCCCTGCATGCCTGGGGTGAGAAGTCCTCAGGACCAAGGGAGAAGCCCAATCAGAGCCTACACCCATGCCCACGCTTACCCTTGTCTAGACCTTGTTCCTAGTATCCAGGACCCCAGATTCTCTGCCCAAATGGTCCAAGCCTGCTTCCAGGGCCCATGAAGGCCTGTTTTCCTGGTCCAGGGTGCCCAGTGCAGCCAGTGGCCAAAGGGTAGCTGCTTGCAGCACAGGCAGTGGACAGAATGTGGAGGTACATGCTGGCATTAGGGACATGCAGGTGGGCAAGATCCCCCGCTCAGGGTCAGAACAAAAGGGGGACAGGCCCTGATCTGGGACTGCCTGGCCCTGTGCTGCCACACTGTGGTCCGAGGAGCCTGAGAATTCTAAATTCAAGCTTGGCCTTCCACGAATGTTAGGAAGGTATGTTTGTGAAGGTAGGAGGAGAAGACATATTTTATTTAACAAGTTGTTAGCTTGACTAATAGTTTTTAAATATTTAGATACATGGTATGTGGGTCTTTATTTGAATTTTGCCCTGGTCCCCCAAACCTACAAAACAACAAAGATTTGCCTGTTGTGGATGCCTCTATTTTCAGCTGTACCTCTGAATCTCTTCTTCTCCATGTCCCGGGTCTCCTCTGGTAAATGCCTTTGTTCAAAAGCTCCGTACTATGAGGATCAGTTAATAAAGCTTGCCTTAGTTATAGTGAGGGCAGCAGTAATGGAATAGTGGCTATCTTGTTTTCTCTGTTGACTCTTTTTTGTTTATTCTTTTTTTTTTAAACATAATGTACTCTTTTTTTTAAAATTAATTTTCTTTTTTTAATTTTTGCCTGTGTTGGGTCTTCGTTGCTGGGCTTTCTCTGGTTGCGGCGAGCGGGGGCTACTGTTCATTGCGGTGCGCGAGCTTCTCATTGCAGTGGCTTCTCTTGTTGTGGAGCACAGGCTTTAGGTGCATGGGCTTCAGTAGTCGTGGCACGCAAGCTCAGTAGTTGTGGCTAGTGGGCTCTAGAGCACAGGCTCAGTAGTTGTGGCGTGTGGGCTTAGTTGCTCTGTGGCATGTGGGATCTTCCCAGACCAGGGATCGAACCCGTGTCCCCTGCATTGGCAGGTGGATTCTCAACCACTGCACCACCAGGGAAGCCCTCTCTGTTTTTCCTTTTTGGTTACCTAGATTCAGAACCCCCTTTCTGAATTTGGGAAATATCCCATCCTGTACACACACACTTTTATGAGCCTTGGTAGCGAAGAGAGCTCACATTCCTGTATGGAAGACAAAAATGCTAGGAACTTGCTATGGCAGACACATCAGTCATCTCTCCTGATATCTATTCTCTCCATCTTTAGTAAGAGAACCCCCGATTTTTAGCTGGGCACATGGCTACCTGCATCGAAGACTACATTTCCTAGACCCTTTTATGTCTGATTTGGCCAAATGATCAAGTTTCAACCATTGAGCTATGAGTAATGTTTATGAGTTTTGGGAAGTGGTAGTAAAGGAAGAGGTCATCCTTTTTTGCCCCTTTCTCTTTCCTGATGGCTGGGATGTGGACTTGATGGCAGCCACTCAAGCAGCCATATTGGTCCATAAGGCAGCACACAAAGGCAGAGTTGAAGGAGCTTCAGAGCACCTTGCATGCACTCTTTGCCTTAAACTTTTTTTACCCAGGGAGAAATAAATTTCTATTTTGTTTGTGGTTTATTTAAAACTACAAGTATTTTGAGTTTTCTGTTATGTGGTGTGGAACCCAAGCCTGAATGATTCATTTGTCTTCCCAACCTCTCTTGCAGCTAGGGTGCAGCACGTGACCAGACTCTACCAAGGCAGGCTCTTTGGTCAAGGCAGCCTCAGCAGTGAGCTTGAATTCGTGCAGTAGTGGTTGCACCTAGTGTACAGTGCTGGGGATGGGGGCAAAGCAGGATGAAATGCCCAGTGCTTGGTGGTGGCAGCAGGTCCTCACCTCACTAGGCCAGTTTTGTCTCATGATTTTGGGTACAATTTTTGGCTGCATGGTCTCAAACTTAGTCTGCCAGCCCACCTGACGATTCTGTAAGTTATTCAATAACCTGTCAATAAATCCTCTTTCTGCTCACATCTGCCAGTGTTGGTCAATAACCCACGGTAAAAATACTTTTTAACAATAAGAGTTCACCAAGATGGTTGGTTTTTGCCTTCAAATGAGTTTAACTCAGACTCAATATGAGACACGAATCCCATCTAATAAAAGTCAGAATTTTCCAATACCCTTGTTTCTAAAGATGCTTCTGGGGGGGCGGGTTGAATGAGGCTCTCTGGAATATTTGGTGTCTCTTGTTACAGGGATACATACCATCTGCTAGTCGAAGCTATGGTATTTTGGGAGGATTCCAGCAACCAAAATTAAATAGGAATTTAATTACATTTAATACAAAATTAAATTATACTCAAAGAGCAGCAGTACTTCACTTATTCAGAGGTGATTTACAAAGCAACCTCAGTTATTTGGAACACTGTCAGAAACCAGAGAAGAAGCAGAACTAAACAAAACCCCAAAATGGGTAAGGAAACAACCAACCACCCTCAAAACAAAATAAAACAAAAAAGACCATTCACAGCCAGAATGAATGTCATAGGATTCACGCTCTGCAGTTTATGTATTTGCTCATAGGCGAGGCATTCAGACCCTTCTCCAGGGTCCATTTACTCTTTGTGCAGACACAATTCAAGGGAACATTTGGGTAAAGAATTTCCCATTCCACAGCAGATCTGAAAAAGCACCTTAAAAATGGAGGGGTGAAGGCGCGTGGAGACTTGACACTCTGATAGGAATGACAAGGTGGTCGTTAGTTGGTGTTAAAGGCAGAGACAAACCTAAAATCAAAAGTAGGCAGGAGAGCACAGTATGGCCTCTGAGACCATTTAGAGTAATAGGAACAGCACCATGTTACAGTCCAGCCCAAGAACGGAGTGTGGGAGCATAGTGGGTGCTATGGTCTGAATGTTGGTGTCCCCTCAAAATTCATATGCTAAATATTAACCCCCAAGGTGATGGCATTAGGAGGCGGGGGCTTTGGGAGGTGATTAGGTCATGAGAGCAGAGCCCTCAAGAATGAGATTAGTACCCTTACGAGAGAGGCTCCAGAGAGATCCCTGACCCTTTCACCATGTGAGGCTATGATGAGGAATCTGCAACCCGGAAGAGGCCCCTCACCTGACCATGTTGGTACCCTGATCTTAGACTTCCGGCCTCCAGAACTGAGAGGTAACTTTCTGTTGTTTATAAACCATTCAGTCTGCGGCATTTTGTTACGGCAGCCTGAATGGACTAACACAGCGCAATTCATGAAAACTCTGGGCATCATGGAGAGTCAGGGAAAATTACAAAGTGGGCCAGTATCCAGTTTTGGTGAACATGTGGAACAACAGGGATTCCCCCACTGCTGGTCAGAGAATGACCGCTTAGGAAACTGGTTTGGCAGCACCTTGCAAAGCCAAGCACGTGCAGAATCCTTGACTCAGCAGTTCCCCTCCTGAGTAGGTATAGAGAGAACCCTGGCACATGGTCGTGGCAGACTCATGCCAGAAAATTCATGGCAGCACAGTTTGTAATAGTATTCAAAATACCTCAGATGCCCATCAAACAGTAGAGTGAGTAAATGCATCGTGACATCATCTGAGATGGAATCTTAAACAGCAGAGAAAATGAACAAACTGCAGATGGCAATATGGATGAATCTAAAAAACACAATGTTCAACAAGAGGACTAGTCACAACATAATACATAAGTAGAATTCAATTAATATGAAATTCAAGAACAGACAAAACTAATTATATTGTTTGGGGTTACATCCATATGTGGTAAAACAATCAAGAAAAGCAAGGACATGATTAACACATACCTTGGTGTAGTGGTTACCTCTGATGGGGAAAGAGGGAGCTCCTAAGGTACTGTAGTGTACATTAAGTCCCCTACATACAAACAAGTTCCGTTCCGAGCGTGTTCATAAGTCCGGTTTGTTCGTAAGTCCAATAATATTAGCCTAGGTACCCAACTAACACAATCTGCTATATAGTACCGTACTATAATAGGTTTATAATACTTTTCACACAGATAATATATAAAAAAAAAACTCAAAAAATAAAGAAAACATTTTTAATCTTATAGTACAGTACCTTGAAAAGTACAGTAGTACAGTACAACGGCTGGCATACAGGGGGCTGGCATCGAGTCAACAGGCAAAAAAAGTTACTGACTGGAGGAGGGAGACGAGGTGGGAGATGGTAGAGCTGAAGGATCGTCAGCAATAGGAGACAGAGGACAAGCTGCAATTTCACTCAGGCCTGACTCTGATGGCAGAGGTTCTGGTTCCTTGCTGGATTCAATTCTATCTACCCTCTTGAAAAAATGACCTAGTGATGGCTGGGTAGTAGCTCTTTTTTTCTCATCATAGATGACTTGGTAGAACTGGATTGCATTCTGCATGGCTGCTGCAACCTTCGTGCACCATTCTAAGTTTGGGTCCTGTGCCTCAAAAACTGCCTCCTCAAATAAAGAAAATCCCCTTGCCATTTCCTGTGTCGTGAATCTCTTCAGTTCTTCAATTACTTCTTCTTCCTCTTGTTCTTCTTCGTCCTTTCTCTGGGCCTCCAACTCCAACAGGTCTTCATTAGTAAGCTCCATGTTCGCATCTTTGAAAGTTCGCAACTTGAAGATTCTGATAAATGGAATATTTATAAATGGAATATTTCCTGCCATATCAATCAACAAAGGACTTCACAGTCATCCATGATTGCAACCCTCCAACGTGAGCCGGTGAGCCCTGAGGAAACTCAGGGCTGAAAAGAATACCTGCTGTCTAGCAGCCAACAGACTGCAGCCACTCCCTGCAAAGAGCCCTGAGGAAACAGGATGTGAAAACACAGGATACTGGCCCCAGATAGCTGAGGTGCATATCAAAGGAATGATTTCAGTGAGCCCAGACTCTTGCATCTTCCCATGCATAGAAAAGTGCTAAATTCCTTAACTTGAGATATCTGGTTTTCTTTAATTAACAATAATCTTTTGATGCCCCCCCCCACTACCTTCCCTTGGTTGCAAAACTCTTATATATCCTGACTCTTCCACCCCCTCCATCCCCCACCCCCACCCCCGCCTCCCCTCCTTGGAGCAGTTTCTGAGAGTTATCTGAAACGCTGTCTCCCAGGCTGCAGTCCTCATTTTGCCCCAAATAAAACTTAACTCCCAACTCTCATGTTGTACATTTTTAAAAGTCAGCGTTTCGCGTGTAGGGGACTTACTGTATTCTTTTTCTTATCGTGGTGGGTCTATCGGTATTCACTTGATTTATATTCTTTAAACTGTACATGTGTGCTTTATACATGTGTGATATATTTCACCAACTTTTTAAAAAAAGAAGTTAAAAAAACCCCCAAGAGTCAGGTTCTGTCCGATTTACTCTGTTGAAGAAGGCAAGATAGCATTTAATAACATTAGAAACATTTCCACCAAGAACTATTAAAAGAAAAACAGTTTGGGGCCCTTGGAAGGCTACGTTTCAGTGATCTGGAAAGTTCATTTATGCGTGACAGCTCATCAGCTTCTTTTCCATACAATGAGATACTTCAGTAATGACCTGGAGTCCCATCTCTTTTCAAATGACTTTCTGATTTCGTATTGGCTGAGAAAGAAAAGAGAGCGCAGCCTTAGTGGGAGCTCTTTAGTGGCACAGAAGCCCTTCACCAACCTGCTCTAAGGCTGCATTTTGGCCTCCTTCCCTCTGGCTGCTTCCCCATGGCATCACCTGGGAGCCTGTTACAAATGCAGAATCTCAGGCCCCACCCCAGACCTACAGAATCAGAATCTGCATGTGAACAATATCCTCAGAGGCTCCAAATGCACACTGATGTATGAGAAGCACTGCTCAGGTCAGGACCATGACCAGGGACCAGATACTCAGCTCTTTATAATTTTAGGAAAAACTGCTCTTTGAACAGTCTCAACATGGACACTTCTTGTACTGAATTCCATGCTGCAGTAAATAGTGTTCAGAAAAATTCAAATTCATTCATTCATTCCATTAATAATAGGATGAATTGTATGAAATTGTCATTCAAAAATGGTTGACTGTTGTCAGTTTGATATGGTCTAGCTCTTAATATTTACTGAGCTACTATTATGTGCCAGGCACAATGTTAGGTATTGGGGAAATAGCTTCTGGCAAAACTAGCTTTGGTCACTGCCCTCACAGAGCTTACAGTCCACTGGGAGAGGTGGTCTTTAATGAAAAAAAAAATCCACACGAATAGATGCAAAATCACAATCACCTTGTGATAGTTACACGGTGGAGGCCCCTCACACACGCACGGTCATGAGTTGATGTATTTCAGGGAGGGGGTCAGTCAGAAGAGGCCTCCCTGAGGAAATGTGGTCAGAAGTGAAATCTGAATCAGGTGAGTGAGGAGCGCGCAGACTCAGGGAAGAGAATTCCAGGCAGAAGTCACAGCAGGTGCGAAGGCCTTCTGTAAACGATTCAGTGGAAGGCAGAGAGCCCACCCTGATGGCAGAACCCAGCCGGCCAGGTCTGGGGTCTCTATAAATAAATGATCTTGCCAGCAAGGTAGACACATTTGTCCACAGCAGCTCCCCAGGCTTTCTGCTTCTCCTGCAGCCTCTGTGTTTAAAGAAGCTTCCAGGGCTTTCTCTCCCCGGGGGTGGGGGGTGGGGGTGGGACTGGTAGACCACGCTTTAATGGTCTTGCTAGTCAAATTTACTCACTCACATTTGTGTGGGCTGCTTTTGATCCTTCTTGTTTGAATAAACTTTGGTGGCCTCGGGGAACTTCTTTTAGTTCCCTGAACGCCAGTGATGATCTGTCTTGCTGCTAGGACTTTGCACATGCTGTTCCCTCTGCCTGGAACACTGCATGGGCAGCCGGCCTGCCTCCCTCCACTCCAAATACTGGCTTCACTCCCACTCATTGTCAGTACCCATCCCGGAAGTCTTTTTTACCCCCTCCCCCCACAAACCTGATGCTGCTCCCACAACCCCCTGCACATAGACGTGTCAAGGGCTGATTGCCCACAGCACCAAGTCTGATATGACTCACCAGTGCTCTCCAGCACCCAGCTCAGGGCATAGTAGGTGCTCAGTATTCACTTGTTGAATGAATAAATGGAAACATCGTATTTAACCTGATGTACAGCTGTGGCCCACACTGTGGGTTGGCTTCCTCAACTGCCATTTCTTCATTTCTTTCTTTCTTCCTTGCCTGCCTCTACTCTCTATAGAGGCTGGTTTGCTTTCCCAGCCTCTCTAGTACATAGAAGTGACCATGGGACACAGTCATGCCCATAAGATATCTGCTGGGGATTTCTGGGAAATTTTTTCCTTGTTTGTAAAAGGAACTCACAGCTGGTGCTGTCTCCTTCTTCCTGCCTGGAGCTGAGCTGTGATGCTTGGAGCTGCAGTAGCCATGTTTTAACCATGAAGGAAAGGCCAATAGAATCAAAGACACAATAGTCTGGAAGTTGCTGAGCCACAGAACCAGAAGAGTGGCTACTTGTCTCTAGATGTCTCCTTATATGAGGAAAATGAATGCCTGTTTAGACCATTGTTAGATGGATTTTCTGTTATTTGCAGCTTATAGCATGCCTGATAAAATGTGTCTTGATGACTGCCACCAGGGATGTAGGGAGAAGGAGAAAACAGTAGGGAGAGTGTACTCTTTAGCTTGTCAAAGAAGGAAGTTAGGGCTTCCCTGGTGGCTCAGTGGTTGAGAGTCTGCCTGCTGATGCAGGGGACACGGGTTCGTGCCCCGGTCTGGGAAGATCCCACATGCCGTGGAGCGGCTGGGCCCGTGAGCCATGGCCGCTGAGCCTGCGCGTCCGGAGCCTGTGCTCCACAATGGGAGAGGCCACAACAGTGAGAGGCCCGCGTACCGCAAAAAAAAAAAAAAAAAGAAGGAAGTTAACATTTGTTGAGTGCCGATCTGTCCCTGGTTATTACACTAGTTGCTTCATATATATGACATTTAACCTCACAGTTCATCCAAGTAGAAGTATCCTGTCATTACACAGATGAGGCAACAAAGGCCCAAGACCTACATGAATCACCTCGGTTGGCAGTGGTAGAGCTGGGGTAGGGCCAGGGTCTCTCTGCTCCATCCCACTGCTGCCCTGAAGGGGAGAGTGGTAGCCTTAGCAAAGTCAGCCAAGTGTTATGGGAGTGAGAGCACCTGGGGGCTTGTCTCAAATCCAGACCTCCCCCCAGTCGACTAGGATTCTTCTAGCTCAACATCCTTTGTGTCTAGTAGCTAACTAGCTTTATAAATGCCAATCCATTTATCATAGAGATAGTCATACATCACTAATTTTAAAACGGCCACTGCCATTGCCAGAAACTTCCTGCAGAGAAACAAGTCCTTTGACTTCAGCTCAAGCATGTTACTCAGCAGGGCTTGTGTCTTGGAGGTCCCCAGTGCCTGGGCAGGTGGTCCTTACTGCTTCCCTTTCTCTGTCCCCCGAAGCACCTCCTCTCTCTCTTCCCTACTCTAAGGACCTCGTAATTTCATGCTATGTCAGTCTCTACTCCTGAGAAAAACGAACTTACAAACATATTGTATCGAAGTGTTGGCTATTTAACTTGCTCCTTCTTTCAGGCCCCTCTTCCCCTCCATTGTCTAATAAACACCCCAGCCCAGGCCCACACTGTCAGAACCGATCCTGGTCTTTGGCTGGGTTGCACAACAGTCTCCTTGTCTGGTCCTACTTCGGAACTTGAGACATTGGGCCAGGCTCTGTGCTAACAGCCATATGACTTAAGCATTATGACCCCACTTTACAGACATGGGAACTGAGGCTCCTACCCAAGGTCATACAGGGAGGACTCAAATCCAAACCTGTTGGACAATAAAACCTAACTGTAAGACTTCCCTCATGGCGCAGTGGTTTAGAATCCACCTGCCAATGCAGGGGACACGGGTTCGAGCCCTGGTCTGGGAAGATCCCATATGCCACGTAGCAACTAAGCCAGCGCACCACAGCTACTGAGCCAGCGCGCTGGAGCCCGTGAGCCACAACTACTGAGCCCGCGGTGAGACAACTACTGAAGCTCCGGCACCTAGAGCCCGTGCTCCGCAACAAGGGGAGCCACCGCTATGAGAAGCCCGTGCACCGCAATGAAGAGTAGCCCCTGCTCGCCGCAACTAGAGAAAGCCCGTGCACAGCAACGAAGACCCAGCGCAGCCAAAAATAAATAAATGAATTAAAACAAAAACAAAAACAAAAAACAACTGACTGTAGTCTTCTTGGTAAGGGTGTTTCTCACCTGGTCCCTTAGCCATCTCCTTCCTGCTTCCTACTCCCCACTACCATTCCCAGGGAGCCTGAAGATTCCTCATTAATAGATTTATTCCTTGATGCTGAAAGCATTTTGATTTTCAAGAGTCTCCATTAAAATGCAGAAGCCCCTGGGAAGTAAAGTCCCCTAAACCTTTATTTTACAGCACTGGAGTAGGGAGAATTTCACGTACAGGTCCTGTGGGAGGACAACTAAGGGAGGGCCTGGGGACGGGAAGGAGAATGAACGTGTCTAATTGGCTCAGAGCCCCTTTCCCCTGGGGCCTTGATGAACCTAAGGTTAGCTTCCTACCCGAGTCCCAGGGGCCCCAAGGCTGATCATTTCCAGTGAGCTACTTAGGGAGGCCAATTATGCTGAATGCCTTCACCTCCTTCTCATATTCTACTGTGGCTTCTAGAAGCCCTGAGCTCGGAGTGCTGCGTTGAGAGGTGGAGCTGAAGGGCCCCACACTCTCTCCTAACTACGGGACCCAACGTCTGTGGCTCAGAGAGCCGGGGTCCCTGCAAGGTGGGTATGAGCATGTGGTGTGTGCACATGCATGTGGGGAGGGCTTCAAATGCTACTAGCCCCCCTGGCCCCTGGGTTGTCGTGGCAACCTTTCCTTGGACCAATCTCACGTTGGTCTGGGTGTTTCTGAAGGCAAGCCTTCCTGGCTGACAGTGCTGATTCAGGCTGGGCTGAGCGCCCCTCCAGATGAAGGGACCATTGCCTTTCTGCTTTGACACCTCAGGCTTCCAGGACTGAACCTCGAGAATCAATATTTTTATTTCTGGCTCAGCGCGGAAAGTCTCTTTGCTCACCTACAGGAATAAACCTACCCCTCGGCATTCTGTGTCAGGGCCTGAAGACAGATGACAAATGTCCCCTGAACTCGGAACGTCCCCTGGACTCCCCTTCACTGTCTCCCTCCCCTCGCTGCTTTGGTACTGGATCCACTGCTTTCTTTTCCTGCATATTTTCAGAAAATAAGAGGCAGGTTTTCCTAATGAGGACTGAGGAAGAGTTCATCAACATGCCAGACATGGTGGCCATACTTGACACGCCTCATTTACCCTCACTACGGTCACAGAAGGTGCAGACGAGGGCTCATTTTACACGTGAGGGCACTGATGTTCAAGGAGAGTTAGCAGCTTGCCTGGGGTCATGGAGCCAGGCTGTAATAGAGCCTGGATGGGAGCCCAGTTTGTCTGATTGTGAAGCCGGTGCTAGAACCGCTAGCACGCTGCCTCTCAGTCTCCGTCCTGAGAGCACTGTCTTTGGTGAGTTGCATAAATCTAGCTGCAAGGAATATAAATGCGGCCCAGGATAGAGGTTTCTCCCTGTCACTGCCACTGGAAACCAACGTGTCTAAGTGTAAAAGGACCCTTCCCAGGATTTAATGAACTGGAAGAAGTATCAACGTACCTCCTAAATAAAAAGTTCGCATTTTGTTTAAAATAGCAACATAGTGATTTCCAAGCTTTTTAGACTTGCAGCGCTCTGTTGCTTTTGGTTGTTTGTTTTATTATTTTAAAATTTTTTAAATTTTATTTTTATCTTCCTGCAAAAAGCCCTCCTAGAATATCAAATCTGGGAGCTCTGCGGGTTTTTTCTTCATTGGCATCACTCACAAGATGCAAAAAGAATGGAAAAACTACCCACATTTTCCTTCTGGTAGAGGGAAGGGAAAAGACATGAGAAGTTCATGCAACGTGCATGCAGCTAGAGGAAGAGGAAAACCCAAATGAGCCTTGCATCTTACCGGGGGTTACATCTACTGCCTCAGTGCAGAGTGCCTACCCCAGAGTGAGGTCGGCGCCCCCCGTTCCCCCCCCCGCCACCAGAGCCCCAGGACGACGCCACTGTCCCCACAGCCACTGCTGCCGCCCGTTTTATTATTGTAAATATCACTTATGTAAAAGGGCATTTATCTGTGATATGAGATTCAACTTTAAAATGTTTGCTTTGAAGTCTTCATTGAACCCCCTTAAGACAACTGGAGAGGCCTAAAGATGTTACCTAGAGTAAGTGGAGCAGGTTACCCGACGTGCCCACTTCGTGAACATTCATCGAGCTGTACACTTGAGATCTGTGTGCTTTTTTGTTTGTATGCTATAGTTCAATAAAAAAAAAATTCCCTTAAGTATCAGAATAATAAAAGAGTGAGGGCTCTGTCTGAATGGTGTGTAAATGAGAACAAGTGTGTGGGCGCCCGTGATCTCTGGTTTTTGGTGGAGCTGACGGGCTCTGATTTGGGGCCTCGCATATAGCTCTCAGGGCCTCTACATGGGCTGCCTCACCGTCACACCCTTGTGAAGCGCTTTCTCTTAGCAGCCTCCTGGAGATCCCGTGTCCCTGTCTTTCAGCTTCCAGGGGTTCAAAACATAGGGTTTGCACAGGGTCGACTATAAAGACCCCAGTGCCTGTGTGCATGCACCCACACGTGCAGGACACAGGTTGGCCAACAGCTCTGACAGCAATTAGGTGGTTTTTATTTGCATGGTGGCTCCAGCACATACTAACTGTGTGACCCTGGGTGAGTTTCCTAACCTTTCTGAACCATAGTTTCTTCAGTTGCAGATGGAAGAGGATAATACTGCCCACATCATAGGATTGCATAAGGAAGGATTAACTAGGATGCTGCATGTGAAGGGCTTAGCCCAGGACCTGGTATACAGTAAACACTACAACCGTGTACGGAATGTCTGGGGATGAAGCTCAGGCATCCAGTTTTTAACACGCCCCGTAGGTGATGCTGATGTACAGCCAAGGTTAAGAATTATACTCTGACCTGGCTTCTGCCCCCATCCTGCTGCACCATGGAATATCTAAAACGTTAATTCTCTTCATTCCCTGTTTCACAGATTAGAGCAGAGGGCAGAGGGGCCTGCCCTTTGGAAAGGGTGCATAGACGCCAGAGGAAAATCATTTCTTCCTCTCTCCCACAGACATTCACTGAATGTGTGCCAGTTGAGGTGTGAGGGAAAGACAGACAGATGGCCAGGTGTGACTCCTGTCCTTAGGGAGCCACCTGCTCACAGTGGAAATTGCCTGATGACACGCACTGTGATGAAGAGGCACTGAACTCTTGGGCTCTGGTTCCGGCTTTGCTCCATCTGAGTGTCTCTGGGCCTTATTTTTCACATCTGTAAAGTGAGGGGGATGGACAGGGTGATTGCTGAGGTCTTTCCATCCCTGACATTCTATGAATCCATAATTTTATCCTTAAAAATGCTGTACTGTAAAACTCAACAATAAGAAAACAAACAACCTAATTAAAAGATAGGCAAAAGCTCTGAACAGACACTTCACTGAAGAAGATATACAACAATTAAAATAACGAGATACCACTACACACCTCTTAGAATGGGCAAAATCCAAAACGCTTACACCACCAAATGCTGGTGAGGATGTAGAGCAGCAGAAATGCTCATTCATTGCCGGTGGGAACCAAAATGGGACAGTTACTTTGGAAGAGACTTTGGCGATTTCTTACAAAGGTAAACATACTTTTACCATACGATCCAGCAATTGTGCTTCTTGGTATTTACCCAAATAAGCTGAAAACATGTCTGCATAAAAGCCTGCAAAGGAGTATTTATAGCAGCTTTATTCATAATTGCCAAAATTAGGAGGCAACCAAGGGTCCTTCAGTAGGTAAGTGGATAAACTGTGGTATATCCAGACAGTGGAATATTATTCAGTATTCAAAAGAAATGAGCTATCAAGTCATGATATGACATAAAGGAAACTTAAAAGCATATTACTAAGCGAAAGAAGGCAGTCTGAAAAGGCTACATACAGTGTAATTCCAACTATGTGACATTCTACAAAAGGCAAAATTATGGATGCAGTAAACAGATCTGTGGTTTCTGATGGTTAGTGGGGAGGCAGGAATGAATAGGGGGAGCACAGAGACTTTTTAGGGTGGCGAAACTACTCTGTATGGTACTATAATAATGGATATATGCCATTATACATTTGTCCAGATCCATAGAATGTACAACATTAAGAGTGAACCCTAGCGTAAATGATGGACTTTGGGTAGTAGTCATGTGTCAGTGAGGGTTCTTCAATTGTAATGTATCACTCTGGTGGGGATGTTGATAGTGGAGGAGGCTGTGCTTGTGTGGGGGACAGGAAGTATATGGGAAATCTCTATATCTTCTGCTCAATTTTGATGTGAAACTAAAGATGCTCTAGAAAATAAAGTCTATTAAAAAACAAAAACAAATAAAACACTATATTGTATATGGTTAAGAGCATGTACTTTTGAGCCAGACTGTCGGCGTGTGAGTCCTAGCTCTGCCCCTTAACTAACTGTGATCTACAGCAAATGAGCTAAACATTCTGTGCCTTCATTTCCTCATCTGTAAAATGGGTATAATAATATGCCTGCTTCATGGTCTTCTGTGAGGATTAAAGGAATTAATAATCTAAAGCATTTAGCACAGTGGTTGGCATATAGTAAGTACTCAGTCAGTACTAGCTGCTATTAAAAATGTGAACCTCTTTAAGAGCTGATTCCATTCGATCAGCTGTTGCCACCATTTGGCCATAGCAATCCCTTGCACTCAGGAGACACAATCAAATGCCTGGCAGAATGGAACTTCTCTCCACTGTACGTTGGGGTAGAAGATCTTTTTCAGAGCTAGAGCTTTCAAGCCCATGCATGCTCTGAGGCCCAGAGAAGATGCCTCTTAATGGGACCATGTCAATGGATCAGGCAGGGAAAACAGCCATGTACCTACATTTCATTTGCCTGAGTGACCTGGCAGATTCCCCCCATCCCCATTCTTTCCTTCACCAACCAAACACTCTTCTGTTTCTGATGTCACTCTGGGGAAGAAACCTCAACGATTAACAAAAATTCGTGTTCAAGTTTGAGGTGATCTTATCTTTGACCACAGCAAACACCCTTGAGCATCATGACATCTGAGAGATTAGTTGAGAACCATTGACAAACTCAGACATTTTGTCGCATACTTATAATGCATTTAATGTTTATTGGACATTCTCCCCAATAGTTCTAATGGCATAATTGTATTTGGAATTTACACATATGCATTTCAACACAATTAGTTTGCATTGCAATTTAGGATTTTTTTTTTTTTTTTTTTTTTTTTTTTGCGGTACGCGGGCCTCTCACTGTTGTGGCCTCTCCCGTTGCGGAGCACAGGCTCCGGACGCGCAGACTCAGCGGCCATGGCTCACGGGCCCAGCCGCTCTGCGGCATGTGGGATCTTCCTGGACCGGGGGCACGAACCCATGTCCCCTGCATCAGCAGGCGGACTCTCAACCACTGCGCCACCAGGGAAGCCCAGGATTTTTTTTTTTTTTTTAAAAAGGGTCTAAGAACCTTAAATGATATATATTGCTTTCAGATAAAGAATGAGCCAGGTATTAATGTACTTAAGAACAGGTACTATAGTTGACCTTGGCCAAAAAGGGTCACTTGGCCACGGCCTGTAGAGACCAAGAAGTGACTGCCCCTAACAGGCAACTCCAGACACTTTCCCTTCCATAGAAGATACGTTTGCATCACCATTTCACTGAT
The DNA here is from genome assembly GCF_964374135.1 of Grampus griseus. NCBI lineage: Eukaryota > Metazoa > Chordata > Mammalia > Artiodactyla > Delphinidae > Grampus > Grampus griseus. The sequence continues at coordinate 27,289,718 of NC_139018.1, read as the reverse complement.
AATGATAACTGCGATAGAGGACACTCTATCTCAGGGGATGTTAAAGTCTGCCAAGGGCTTGCATGAACGTTAAATTACCTTGTTTAACCCTCACAACAGTCTTGGTAGAGGAATTTGAGGCTCTCAGAAACCAAGGTGGGAACCCAAGGTTTTTCAGTTGGTAAGAGGCACAATTTGGACCCAGCTCTTTGGCTTCAAAGCCACGCTCGATCCCTTAAGTTTTTTTTTTTTTTTTTTTTTGATCCCTTAAGTTTTAACACTTCCTCCCTTTGCTGGCTGTAACTGGTGGCTGGACTTGAGCATCTAACAGCCCACCTCTGCCTTCCCGGCTGGCAAAGCTTCAATTTATTTAGTTCCCATATCCACACTGCCTCCAAGTGATGAGGCCAGTCACCATCAACCCAGCACCCTGGCCAGGGATTGGTCTAGTGTTGAGCATGTGACTAAATCTGGCCAATGAGTTGCGAGGGGATGTCTAAGGAAGGGGTTTTTCTGACCTTAAGAATTGAGCGCGGAAGAAACCATCTTCTTCCGCTGATGGGCAGAGCTCTGTCTTTCCACGGTTTTATTTTGATTCCTATTTTATTGATCATGACCTCTTTTAAAGAGCACCTGGCTAACTTCCTTGGACTTGGCCTGTGGGCCTTGGCTCATCTCTGATGACACCGAGACTGGGTCCGCGGTTTGATGGTGCTTGGCCGCAGTTCCGCACTGGCCCAAGGCAGGGAGCCTACCCCAGGGAGAGGGTGCAGCTGTCCCCTGTCGGATGAGCCTGAGTGGCTGGCCCAGTGGGAGCATTTGTGGACTCAGGCCCCCCAGTTGCTCTCAGAGGAGGCTGGCAGCCAAGCCCCCGACCACACATGCGCTTTACTCCAGTGCTTCGGGAACAGCGCGGGTGAGGGGTGATGGGCAATGACGACTCCTTAAGCGAATTTTCTCTGTGAGACCATGATTCCTAAGCACTGTGGCTTGGAAAAGCCCTTTCTTCTTTGAGAGACCAAATCCCAAGTGAGAAACCAAGAACCAGAAACGAAGTTTTTACACATGGACATTAACTCCTTAGTTTCTAGTACCTTGGCCAGCTGCCCGAATGGGTTTAGTAAATCTTAATTGGATGGGGAACATTAACAGCACAGAATGAGTACATGGCATTTCTATTTTCAGAGTGAGTCTTCTGTTGCTTCCTTTATTCTTCTGTCAACCCAGTGGACAAGGTAAGGAAGGAATTACCAAGCAGTCACATGACACTGGGAAATGCCTTTATGTGTACCTACCCAGCTATACCCAAGCTCTGGGTTAGGTGCCTCATGCGTGGTCTTGCTTAGTTCTCACGGTGACCCTATTCAGCAGGAAGTCCTACCTTCACTTTACCTCAGAGTATAATGAACCTCAGAGAAGAGCATAAATCCTGGGGCTGGGATTTGAATCTAGCCCCTGCCACCTATGTCACATGATATTTCTGGGTGTCCATTTCCTTAGATAGAAGATAAAAGTGTTGTAATACGGACTCTCTAAGGTCAAGTTTAGTTCAAACTCTATGATGCTATGAATATTATCCTCTGCCTTTGAAAAATGGAAACAAAGCCTAGAAATTATCTTTGTTCGGGGCCACATAAGACGCTGGAGGTAGGTGAGCCTGCTCAAAACAAGGTCTCTGGGCTCCCTTCTCATTGCTCGAGGAACAGACAGTGGGAGTGGCTCCCCGTCTCAGGGAGTTGAGATCAACATACCCCACATCCATCTGGCTTCACTGCCCTTGTCTGTCTAGCTTCCAGGCAGTCTTCATTGCTGTCAGTATCTCAGCTCTTTAAAAAAGGTCCAGCCTCTCCTCCCAGGCAAGCAGCTGCCTGAGCCTCTGACCTGGGCTGGGTTCAGACCAAGCCTGGACACCTTTGTCGGGGAAGATTCAAACTATAGCATCCAAGAGCTCCCTTGCTGAGCCCTTACTTGTGCTAAGCACTGTTCCAAGTGCTTTATAGGCAGTACCTCTTTGTATATTTATATATTGAAATCTTTATAATATCCCTATGGGTTGGGTATTACACACACACACACACACACACACACACCCCGTTTTAATGATGATGAAATTGAGCACAGATCCATTCATTAACTTGCCCAAGGCCACACAGTTAGTATGTATCAGAGATGGGGACAGTCTGGTTCCAGAGTCCATGCTCTTTGCCACTATGGTCTCCTGCCCTGCACGATGCATTAACCTCAGACCAGGTAACTAGATGAAAACCTTGTATATGGATGGCCATGGATGACAACCTGAGACCCCAAGATAATGAAGAAGTCTGGGAGAGTTAGGGCTAGGCAATGGAGCCTCAGGAGACCCCCTGGAGCACTGAAATTTTGACGTATGGGAGGAGGGAACAAGTTTTTATAGGACACCTGCTCCTGTGCTTGAGAGGAACAGGCCTGGAGCACCAAGCTGATTTGGATAAGAGTCCCTGACAAGTAGAGAAAGTTGATTCTGATGGTTTTTCTACCTATCTCATAACACTCCCTAATTCTCCTTTGCACAGTTGTAATTATTTAGTTAATTAGCTAATTATTCTCTCACCAAAGAATTGGGCCAGCCTCTTTCAGGATTGTATTGCCGCAGCCCTGCACATATAATCAAATATTTGTTGAGTAAATGAATGAATGAAGAAATGAATGAAAATCCGGCCCTGTGATCTAAAGTATACTTTTAGTCAGAGCTCTTGGGAAGGTTCTTGAAGGGGAGGGCACAAAAATAACAAGTTGGCATTTGAGGAAGTATTTGAAAGGAAAGGCAGGCTTTAAACGGGAGGAAGGAGAGGATTAGGGAGGTGTATTTAAGAGATAGGGAAACACTGGCAGGAGACAAGGGTAGGGAAATGTGGGCGTAAGACCTGAAAGGGAGTCTGTGAGCTTGGCCAGGGCTACCAAAGACGCCTTGTCCATAGGCCTCCCTCTGCAGGACGCGCAGCCTCCCTCACAGCCTCGTCCTGAGGCCAGCCTCCAGATGTCTCCCTGTAACAGCAGTGAGTTCTAATTGTAAACGTTTTATCTTCATTGCCCCAGGACAGCAGATCCCCCCAGGTTCCAAGTGTGGGGAACTTTTATGCTTCTTGGGCTGAGTTTCTGTTAGCCTGGCCTGGGGACAGGTACAAAGCTGGGAGCTCTTTGGAAGGCACCCTTGGGCCAACTTAGGGCGGTGTGCTTAGGAAAGCAGGTGTCCAAATCTGGCCTGGATTGCCTGGAGCTGGAAGAACTTTTCTAGAAGTGAAAATACCACCCCTGCCCCCGACACTGGGGCTCACACAACAGCCCAGTCATAGGACCCCCTTAGCTCCTTCCCACACCTCTCTCTACCACACCACCAAAATTATTGAGTGTAAGAGGAAATGCCACCTCCCGCAGAAAACCTAGGGGACTTTTTTTCCCTTCAATAAACATTTGCTGAAATAACTTTTTATTGGTGGTTGTTTTAAAACACAGAGCATAAAAAGAGTCCTGAGAATTATTCCCATCATAACTTTTGTTCAGCTAGATCTGTGTCATCAATGTGGGCCTCAATTTCCTCATCTATAAAATATGGCGTCCCTTCCTCACTTCAATATTCTGCAAGTGTGTGCTGTACAAGGAGTGACTGATCATTGCATTCCGCTCAGCATCTGTTTGATGAATATTCTTTAAGTGTCAGGAGCGCAGACTGCTTTTGACATTATTGGGGATACCAAAGAAATGATTTTCTGGCCCTTGCCCATCATTTATTTAAGTATCCATTAAATGCCAACTATAAAGTCAACATACGGTAGGTGCTATAGGAGTTTTAAAAATGTAAGATGTTGTCTCTACATCTAAGGTAAACTCAAGCACATTGGAATGACACTACATGTATGAAATAAAGAGAAGATTTTAAAATAGCATATGATTACTGTTAGATGGGCAGGGATGTGCTACTTAAGGTTGGAAGAGGGAGAAATCACTCTGGGTTTGACAGATCTGAGAAGGCTACCTAGCAGTAGGGCTTGGGTTGGCTAAAACTTAATGTTGATGGTGATGATTGTGGTGATGATGGTGATGAGGAATACAGCCAAATTTACTGAACTCTTCGCATGTGGCAGGTATTGATAGGGTGCTTTATAAGTATCACATTTAATCCTCATATCAACACTCTAATGTAGGCACCATTATTGTCCCCATTTAGCAGTTGGGGAAACCGAGGTCCAAACATTTTATCTGGGAATCCGACCAATACCATCGTAACACCTTCTAGGTTTGGGGGGACAGGGATTAAGAAGAAAGGAAAGAGTGGAGAAGGGTCCTCAATCCCTCTAGAAGCAGCATTCAGTGGGTGCTAAGTGGAAACATCTTCATGGCATAATGTCTACATTTTCGGATTAAACTCCCTCTTTTAAGAATGACTTGAGGGGCTTCCCTGGTGGCGCAGTGGTTGAGAGTCCGCCTGCCGATGCAGGGGACACGGGTTCGTGCCCCGGTCCGGGAAGATCCCACGTGCCGCAGAGCGTCTGGGCCCGTGAGCCATGGCCGCTGAGCCTGCGCGTCCGGAGCCGGTGCTCCGCAACAGGAGAGACCACAGCAGTGAGAGGCCCGCGTACAGCAAAAAAAAAAAAAAAAAACGAATGACTTGAGACCTCTTGAATATACATCCCTATGTTTATAATGTACTTTCTAGATCTGAACGAATACAGTGGACTCATCTCAGATTTTCTCTGTGTTACATTTGACCATACAACAACCCATTTTGGCTTCCATGGCAGTGGGGAAGCCCACTCCTGTGTTAAGGGAGAGGGAAGTTGAGGGACGCTGAGGTTCTGTGCTTCTGTCTGTGCCTTCCTTTCTGCTATCTTCTGGGGTACTCTTTGTCTGCTAAATTCTTTGCCTCCTCTTATATCCCCAGTTTGTTAATTATCAGCATCTCCTAAGACTGAGTCCTAGGCCAGCTTCTGTCTACTCATTCATTAACTCAACATTTGTTGATCACCTATTATTTGCAGTTTAATATATCTAAAGATCATTTTTAATCTAAAGGAGTTTGGTGATTCTACCTACAATCCTGGTGTCAACTTCAGGGAGCACCGATATATATGGATGACCTACGCAATGACATCCCCACATGGACCTTTCATCTTCTCCCAGGTGTTTTCAAGACATGTTTTGAAACATAATATTCTGGGAGCAGAATGAATCAGCATCTCCCTAGATCACTCAAGTCCTCATTTCTCCATGTTAATGAATATCATCTGTCTTCCTGGCCCTCTACTCTGTCATCTTTATTGGCACAGATGATATCTTCTTTTTGCTTTGCCCCCTCAAAAAAGGTGGCATATAGCAAACATTCAAACAAGGTTGTCTGACTAAATTATTTAAATGACTAACCAAACCCTGAACTGTAAGAAAGCAGCTCAGTGTAGTTCTGTATTCAGTCTCAGGTGGTTGAGTGGCATTTGATGGGTGGGGCAAGAATACTAAGCAGATAAAATTCTACAGTGTCATTTCAGCATCCTTTTATAAGCTTGACTTTGGGCCATTTTATTCATGATTTTTTCAACCTTCTTTGGTGGTTAAGAGGCAGAAAACCCTCAAACTACCTTAGTAAGAAAGAGAAAGCGGATGTATTGACTCCATCACCATGAAGTCCAAAGACCAATTCAGCATGTTCTCATGGCATGTTAGGTTCAGGAACTCAAATGATGATCTCATGGTTTTTCTGTCTTTACGTGTCTTGGCTCTCTTTTCCTCTGTGTGTTGATCCCATTCTCAGTCAGGCTCTTGTCACATGATAAGAAAAATGGCCACCAATGGCCACAAACTACATCCTTACACTGATGTTTAAAGGAAAGAAGCTCCCCTCTTCCTTAACATTCACATATCAAGTCTCAGGGAAGACTATGATTGGCTCTGTTTGGGTCATGTGCCCATCCCTGAACCAATCACTGTAGCTTTGGAAATGGTCTGTTTTAATTGGCCAGCTGAGGCCACACACCCACACTTGGGTGGGGATGATGAGGTGCCAGGATTGACATCCTTCCAGGGCCTCAGGGAGAGGGAGAGAAGTGGTTTTCCAAAGAAAGGAATGCTGAGGAGAGCAACATACCTCCACTACACCCCTCTTCTCCTAACCCCACCTGGCCCAGAATTTTAACTAGTGAATTGTGTTAGGAGATTAAGGAGAAGATGCTGGGCTTTCCCCAGAGATGGCTGTATTTCCATGGGTGCTGATTTATTATTAAACCTTTAGACATGTTGCCTGTTGTTTTATAAAAGTCTCATTGGTGGTTATTGGAAGAGAAGCAGTTCTGTTCCCAACTCAAATTTTCTTCTCAAATACTTCAGTCATGAATATATATACATACATATATATGGGAAATTTAAAAAACTTTAAAACAGACCTCCCCACAAAATTACTACCATATATCTTCTCCTCCTACCCTAAGGGAGAGAGTGGAAGTCTCATTTCTCCTGGTCTCTCCTGGTAGGTATTTGATTGAGTGAGGGAAGAGTAGGAGGAAGAAACGATCATACACAGTTCTCCATAATTTGCAGACTATATAACAGCTAGTCTCAACTTCTTGTTTGATTTTGTGGTACCATCCTGCCCTTCATCTAAGAATTCTCTGTGGCATTTTTTTTTTTAATTAGCAAATTTTAAAAACCCTGTTTTTGAAAAATTTGTGATAACCCCATGGATCACCAGGGACACTGAAAGACTGATATTGAGATTGGCTTTGTTTATAACAGAAGCTGCAAAATCAAATGCCCCCAGAGGCTAGGCAGGCCATGTAAATGCCCTGGCAGGCTGGGTGGAAACTGTGTCAGACTGGGGTGTTTAAGTCCCATGCAAGGCGGCAGCTTCAAGTGGGCTACGGCCCATTGTTGCCATTAGGGAGGGCATGATGTGGCAAATATTGACTGTTCACTAATATGTAGTTCCCTTCTCCTCCTGGTACATAGGAGGACTGAACGTCCCTGCCTCTTTGAAATTAAGGGAAATGGCCATGTGACTTGTTTTGGCCAATGAGATGTAAGCTAAAGTGTTAAATGTTACTCCAGGAGGAAATATTTAACTGCTGGTGCCTGGCCCTCTCTACCTCTCTCTCTTTCCATGCCATCCTGACCAGGGATACACTTGCTGCTATGGAGGTACCATACTGAGCCAACACCTGCAGGACAGCTGCCTTGAACAGTCACCTCAATCCACAGTTGTCTTGTGAGGGTGAGAAATAAACCCTTATCGTGTTAAGCCACTGAGTTTTGGAGGATGTCTGCTACTGCGGCATAACCTGTCCTAAACTGACTTTTTTTTTCTTTTTTTCTTCTGGAGGAAGAATCTAGTCCTTTCGATTTTTTTTTTCAGGAAATAACTTTTTAATTTTATATTGGAGTATAGTTGATTAACAATGTTGTGTTCATTTCAGGTGTGCAGCAAAGTGATTCAGTTATACATATACATGTATCTATTCTTTTTCAAATTCTTTTCCCATTTCGGTTGTTATATAATATTGAGCAGAATTCCCTGTGCTATACAGTAGGCCCTTGTTGGTTATCCATTGTAAATATAGCAGTGTGTGCATGTCAATCCCTAACTCCCTAACTGTCCCTTCCCCCCCACACCCATAGCCATAAATTCATTCTGTAAGTCTGTGGGTCTGTTTCTTAAACTGACTATTATATGTTACCTGACTGATTTTTTTCAAGAGAATAGAAATCTAGATTTTTGTGTGTAATCTTCAAGTTAAAAAAAAAAAGAGAATTTGGCCATCAAAGCCAAGTTCAGCCTGGCATCTGCTAGTTTGCAATTTTGGGTCTACACAGTTTGAGTAGAGAATGGAACAATTAACAAATGATTTTTCTATTGTGCAACAATCCTGTCTGAACTCCTACAGTGCTTATAGTTGGTGTCACTTAGTAGCTTTTAGTTACTCTTGGTCTAGCTGTTTATTAGTGTTCAAGTTATTCTTCCTAACTAGATGGGAAATGGGGACAGGTGAGGAATCATGTCTTAAAGTTTGTGTATCTCACAGGCACAAAATATAGTTTCCATAAATCCTAGCATAAAGACTAGTCAATTGGTTGTTTACTCAGAAATACCACTTCCTCCATTGATACTGGAGAAACAGGTGTGGGGAAATAATTATTTTACCTTGCTGGTTCACTTTTTCCTGTTTGCAAAGAGGTTGGGATTCATCAATGTCCATTAAGCTTTAAAAGGCAATATCTAAATAAGTCAGAGACACAAAACCCAGTGTATTAATCAGGACTTTTCTAGTTGCAAGTAATAGGAAACCTAAATTCAAACTGCCTTAGGTAAGATATAATTTCTGTAATATAGAAATTATATTATATTATATAAATTATAATATAGTTTCCTATAACTAAAAACTCCAGAGGTAGGGATGATGTCAGGCATGTCTGGATTCAGGAACGCAGACAACGACATCTGAACTTGATCTGTCTTCCCCTCTGTTGCTGGGCTATACTCTTCTCTACTCTTCTTTGCATTAGCTTCACTCTCAGTAGACCCTTTCCACGTGGTAGCTTCAGGCATTTTCAGGTCCAGCTTCTGTCCGCTTCTCTTCCTAGCAGATCCACAAAATTCCTAGTGTCATCAGACTCACTTGAACATATGGCAATCTCTGAGGCAGCCCATTGGCCAGGGCTGGATGTATTAATTGGGACTTCTTTAGTTGCAAGCAATAGGAAACCTAAATTTAAACTGCCTTAGGCTGGGTCACTCATCCGTCTCTAAGAGCCAGTGGTAGATCAGCTCCAACCAGCAAGGCAGGGAGAAGCAGACCAATGTTAACATAAATGGGCCAATTTATGGTCTCTCTCTCCAGCCACTTCCAGGGGCAATAACTACGTAGAGGGGCCTAGTAGAGGGCAATGTGGCTGTAGGTCTTGAAGCTGTGTTTACATAGCATTTTATATAAAGTTAAAAAGCATCCATATCAAATAATGGAGGAGACCTAATGGACATTATAGGGAGATTGAAGGGGCTAAAGATCTCCAGGTTACCCCTCGGTGCACCCCCTGTAGTATATTTAATTTGTGAGTGAAGCAAAGGCCCAGTCAGCCTGCCGGTGGCCTAACCACGTCCAAAGGCAGCCCTGGAAAGGATTGCTCTAACCACGCACACTAATTATCCGTCCCTACACATAGACCAGTGTAGTTTTTCCAAAGTTCCAGACGAAGACGCATAAAGTAACATTGCCCCCATTCAGTGTTTTCTTCCATATAAACGTCCAAACCTCAGGCTCATGGGGAAACACTGTAAGGCGGTTTCACAGCACCCAGGTTTGATGTTTCTGCCGTAGTAGAGGTGTAGTTGGCCTTTCTGGGGCTGAGAGTCATGTTCTTCCACAAGACTGTCAAATTACTACTCATTTCCTACTGTACCTTCTCTTAGGACCTCACTTTCTTTTTATTTGCTAACTTCAATGCTTCACGGGAGAGAGCTGACAGTGAAGGTGAAAATGGTCAGTCGATGTCATTGGGACCTGCTCTGTCTTTCCCTCCATAAGACCAGTACTCTGATGCAGAAAGATTTCCCTGCACTGGGAATAAGAAAAGGAGCTCACTGTCCTCAAATTGAAGAGACCTGCTCACTGGGCTCTGCTCACTTGCTTCCATCGGTCTCAAGGCTGGTTGTTTCTTTCTCTCTGAGCATCTGCACTCCAAGAAGGCATGAACTTTTTCTTTCACTTCCTTTCTTCTATGGGTGATGATCTGACATCACTCTGAGAAGGAGGCTGAAGGTCACTGAATATAAACACTGTCACTCCTCGCTGGCTGAGGCAGAAAGGCAGGGGGTTGGCTGAGCAACCAGGGGGTCTGGAGGAAGGAGATGCAAACCGGAATGCCAAGGTCTCAGGTGCCACACGTGTGCTTGAGGGCTTGGTGTCTCTGTGCCTTTACATACTGAAGGCACCGTGGAGGACGCATTTCCTCTGGAGTCACCCTTAACCATCTGCCACTCTTAGGAGGATGAAAGGTAGGAGTTCAGTTGGCAATGGAAGTTGTAAAGGGAAAGAAGGCCATTCGGGGTGGGCTGAGGGCGGCGGCTGCTCACACGGGTGTCCGCCCGCGCGTCCGTGAGCGGAAAGGAGAAGCCTGCTGGAGTGTGATAAAAAGCCCAGGGGTCAAACTGTGCAAGCCATGGGGAAAGGGAAAGGGGTGGGGGGCTCAGGCTGCAGTCCAAGGAGGGCAGGTCTCTTGCAGTGAACCACCCCAGGGCTGAAGGGCGGCTGTGGTGGCCAGGTGGGCTAGTAGGCGGGGGTAGAGGCACCCAAACGCCTTGATCCTCTGCCCATCCTTCTGCCCAGAAAAACGAAACAGGCTTGCGAGATCACTTCCTCACTCAGTGCTTAAGTGTCCAAGGATGAAAATGTGTTGAAATCCTCTCTCTCTCTCTCTCTCTCTCTCTCGGTTTGGGAAAAAAGAGCTAAGGACTGAGGAAGATGGTTCAACACAGGCTACGTCTGCTTCCAGGGCCTTTTGACTTGTCCGGCCGCCACCTTCTCATTGCTTTCGGCCCGAGCTGTGTCTCGGGGTGGAAGCCGGGCGGCTGTGCGCTGGGGATGCTCTTACATAACCGCCCGCCGCGTCCTGCTTCCTCGCGCGCTCCTGCACCGCCGGCTGGGAGAGCCGGGGGCCGCGATGGAGTCAGGGCCGCTGCTGCGGGGCCGGGGCCGTCCCCGCGGGGAGCGGACCGCGAGGAGCCGCGGGAGGAGGGCGCGAAATGCGGCGGGGGAGGTGAAGGTCAGTGGGTGTGAAGCGCCGGATCCACACCCCCCTCCTCCCCTGTCCCCTCCTTCCCTTCCTCTCCGTCCCCCTCTGACGTCTGGAGCTGGCAGCTCGGCCGGTTCCGCATTCCCGACCCCTCCCCGCCGCCCAGGGGCCGCTATATAGCCGGGGCTGATGCAACCCGTCCCGCCGCCCGCCACAGCCTGCGGGAGGGACGCTCGGCGGCCGCGACGGGGGGGCGCTGGCGGCGGCGGACGCTGCAGCGGCGGCGGGGCTGGCGCCGCGGCGGCTCCCGGGTCGGGACGGGCCTGGGCACCGGGCGGAGCTCCGCGGCCGGGCGGCAGCGGCGCTGAGCGGGCACGGCGCCTGCAGCCGGGTCCCGGTCCCGGGGGCGCAGCCTCCGCCCTCGGCTTCTGCTCGGTGGGTGCGAGGGCACGCGCTGGGGGCGCCGGGCCGGGCTGGGTGGGGCGCGCTGGCCGCGGGCACCTGGGACTGCCGCCCCCGCGCGGGCGGAGAGCGCCGGGCCCGAAACCCGAGCCCCGCGGGGAGGCTCCCGCAGCTCCGGGACCTCGCGCTGCCCCGGAGGGGGACGCTGCAGTCCGGGCCCCTCCCGCCAAGGGTCCGAGAGCCGGTGGCTTCCCTTTGGTTCCCACCCTGGGACGGGAGGCTCCGTCCGCTCCCGGGGCAGCCGAGGCTCTCTCTCCGTCTCCCTCCCGTGCTCTCCTCCCCCGTCCGTTTGCAGGGAGGTGCTCTCCTTGCGCGGCGGGGAAGGCGGGTGAGTGGGGGAGAAAACTGCCCGGGGAGATGAGCCGCGGGGTGGAGATGGAGGGTGAAAGGCCAGGGAAGTGCAGGGTACTGGTGGTGGAGGGATGACAGGGACCTGCTGGCAAGTCTTGCCCGCCCCAACCTCGTCGCAGGGAGGAAGCACGGCCCCCTGAGGACCTGGAGGAAGGCACTGAGAAGGGCTGGGGCTCTCCATACAATGAAGAGGGCTTCTCTCAGGGCCATTGCTCCGGGATTCCCCTTCTGGGAGGGGGTCTCGGGGTGGCTGGGTCCCCTTTGGTCTCCCCCAGCTCCCAAGCCAGGTTACATAAGGAGGCCAGCCGGCTCCTCTAGGTAACGAGCCCAGACGGCTGTCTTCTGCCCCCCCCCCCCAACCAAAAGGAGCCTGAGCGGCTGTGGACCCCTGACCCTGCGGTTGCAGACCCGGTTTTGCCTGGGTCAGTGGTGGGGTAGGGGGGACAGGGAGGCCTCCGCACCTCTGCAGGGATGGATGGGCCATCCCTGCGGCTGGAGATGGAGAGGCTGGTAAAAGAGGAGCTCAACTGACCCCACGGGTCAGCTCCCGTAGCAAAATTGCCTGACCCTTGCACTGGGCCTCTCCCCCCCACCTCCCCCCCATCCAGGGCATTGGGCTGTGGCTGACCACATGTGCTCAGGGCAGCTGGGCTCAGGTCTGCCTCTCTAAAAAGGGCTTGCAGACTGTGTGGGTGTGTGTTCCCAGGTTCAAATCTTCGTGGACTCCTCAGGGTCTTAGTTTGAGGAACTGTGAGAAACTGAAGCTTTGAACCATGCTTGGATGCCTGCTTGTCCTTTAAGGCCTTGCAGTGAACTGTGTTCACATGTTATCTCCCTTCCCCCCAACCTCCCTTCCCTGAGGGTTTTTTAAAACACCTCCCACTGTTTTCATCTTTCCAGCCAATCTGGCTGCAGTTTGGATGGACGCCTTATCTTCCCTTGCAGGTTTCTAGGGGAGAGTTTAACTAGGTATCAGGTGTGAGCATGGCTCTGATTTTATATAAACCTGACGACCAGGGAAGAGAAGCAAGATCTATTCTCGTGCCTCTGGCTGGTTAAGGTTTTGCCTTGTTTAAAACAGGGAGGACGGATTTCTCAAAGACTCTTCTGTTTCCCTTCTACTTTGGCTTCGGTTCAGAGTTGCAGGCAGCTCCAGAATTTTCCTGAAGAGCTGGGCGCTGTGAGATCTGAAGGGCAGCTGGAAGGCATGGATGTGGAGGCTTCTGACTTTTCTCCTGGGTGGGCTGCAGCCACCTCCAAGGAGATGTGTTGATAACTGGTAACAGTGTCCCCTAAGGAAGAATCTGGACAAGGATCTCTCCACTCACTCGCCACCTGGCTTTTGCAGCTACCACCTGTTTGCAGGATGTGTGGGCATCTTTTCCAACCTGCAGAAAACTCGGCAGAAGGCTGAGAAGGGCTAGGCTCTCCAGGCCTTGTTTGTCATGGGGCTGCTGGTGTTGCGACTGTCCCTCGCACAAGTGTCTCTGTTTCCAGCTCTGTTCTGGAAGAAAGGGGCCAGTGCAGACTCTAGGTTGGCCTGCTCTGTATTCATTCAGCCCCAGCTCAACTTGAGCGATCAGAGCCAGGGCTGAGGGCAAGCTACATTCTTTTCTGCTTTCTGCTGCAGGATGCAGTTTGCTTTTTTTCCATGTGAATGAATTATGTTAGAAACCGAAATGGGAGGAAGAGAAAAATAGAGTGAGTGTATATGGGTATGTGTGTGTGCATACCCTATATAGGCAGGGGGAGAGCAGCGGGCACATTATTTTTCCATTTTCCTTTAATTAAGGCTCTGTGGAGGTGTGTTTGAAAACAGAGGGTCTCCTATGCCTTTGAGGAGGGTGAGAACACTGTTTTGGCTGCGTCCTGGGCCATATGCAGTGTATGGTGGCCAATGAAACTGGGCCTGGCTCAATCTGTTGCTTGTCTTGGCAGTCGGTTCTGTGGCTTGTGTTACCAGCTCTGGAACTTACAGGCTGCCAAGCTCCGTGTGCCTGTGTGTGTGTGCACATACGTGTGTGCGCACGCTTGCTCTTGTGCGTGGGTGTATGGTTTGGCCTCCCAAAGCGCAGCGGAGACAAACGCGTTAGCGACCCCCGGTTGGAATTTTCAGCCTGTGTTTCTTCACACTAATCGCTGCGGGGGGCCCGGCCAGAGCCCACCATTCTGGGTTTTTTTCAGTCTGTTTTCTTGCTGCAGCCCTTGGGATTCCATTCGTGGAGCTCCATTTCCAAAGCTTTAACTGGCCAATGGCGTATTTTTTAAAAAGGGCCAAAGGATCGGTCACATTCTGTGTGTGTGTCTGTATTATGTATGAGGCTATGAACTCCTGGCACCAAGGAACAGAGATGGGGTGGGGTGGGAAGAGAGTCTAGAAGTCTGGCCTGCCAGCAGTTCTTTCCCAGCGTATTCTCGCTGCTCAGGATAAGGATCCTGGCAGAAATGACTTGCTGTGTTTTTATTGAGCACCTACATTAGGCAGGGGAGAACGCTGTGTTTACAGGCAGGGCTTGTCAAAAGCATTTCCCTGGGCTCCAGGGAAGAACATTTCTTGGGGAGAGGTTCCAGTTTCTTCTATGGCTGGGATGGCTATGCAGGGATCAGGCTGCGTCAGTGGCTTCTCCTGACACCCACCACATCGCATTCTCTTATGAAGATCTGAGGAGTGACTCCTTCTAAGCAGTGCAGGGTTACAGTGGATTGAAGGACACAGGAGATGCTGGCGCTCTGCTTCTGGAGGCGGGCGTGGAAAACCAGCCAGCTGGGAGTGCCCTGTTGCCAGTGATCTGTGCAGTTGTCTTCTGGCCTGTGAGATGGAGGAGGACTTAGGAGAAACTGAGGCAGAGGGCAGGTGCTGGGTCTCATTTCTGCACCTTTGTACCCAGCCCTGATCTGCCACCTGTTGTTTCTCTTCTGCAATAACTGCGTGGATGCAGGATGGTCCTGCCTCCTTGAGATTTAGAGTTGGAAAGTGGGAGAGCAGAGAATTCTCTGGGCTGGATCTTCAGAGAATCCTCCAGGGATCCTCCTCATGGCCATAGGAACGGGAGACCGGTGTTAGATGGGAACTGGGAACTGTGCAGAAGGGACCTTGAGGGGTCATCAAGCACTAGTGTTGCTCCAGGAAGGAAGGCCCTTGAAGCTACGCTGACTTCACACTCACCAAGTGCAGGTGCTGCTCCAGGTGCTTTCCAAGTATTAACGAATTTAATCTTCTTTTTAGCCTTACAGGGCAAATAATGTTATTAGTCCCATTTTGCAGCTGAGGAAAGTGAGGCACAGAGAGTCTCGGGAACTTGCCCAAGGTCACACAGCTAGTAGGGGCAGAGCTAGGATTCACACCCAGATGATCTGGCTCTGGAGTTTCCACTTTAACCTGCCTCACTCTCCTGCCTGCAGAGCTGAGCCAGCCATCGGAGATGGTCTTTTGCTGCTTGCCCTTTTCTCCATCTCGGAGCTTTCACCATCCTTTTGCTCCCTGCCTCCTGGATCTCCTTGTCTTTTGGAAGCTGGGTGACCTGCATCATTTCAGATTCCAGGAGAGAGGTCATCCCAGGTGATTCCTTAGCTCCAAGAACAGATTTGGTGTTTAATTCTCCAAGATTCATGATAGTTAGTACTATGCTCTGTGATGACTGGTCTGGCACCTTTCTGCCCTCTCTGCCCCCCGGCCCCTGCCATGGACTGCTGCCCTTCATATCTTTCTCCTGGGAATCTTCCCGGGTTCCAGCTCCCAAGACCTCCCACCCGTTGATTTCAGTTGCCAGTTACTTGCTCTTGACTTCCAACCCCACTAGTGCTCCTGGGGCCTGACCCTATGAACTCCCTTGCTCCTCGACCTGCCCTCACTCACCTCCACTTTCTTGTAGCACCAAACCTTGCAGCCTTAGGCTATCTGCACTCATTTGCACACCCATTCCTGCCTCCTGATGCCAGTCCAGGCCAGCTGTTTGCCTGGAGGGGAGCAAACCTTCTCAAAGAGACCCAGGGATTTTAGAGCCTTCCTTAAACTTTTTTTCCTATGGATGGACAGAAAGTTCATGATGCAGATCCTAACTTTCTCTTGATCTGTCTTTAAAAAAGAAAATCTATCTTTGCCATTCTAGATGAAGATGCCAATTAGTGGGCACTTTCTAATATGATTAGCCTTTTACGATTTTGACACGGCAAAGCAGGACTATTGTTTATGTATAGATACTCCCATTAGAGAATATGGTAACATCTTAGATTTACATACAGGAAACAAGAGAAGAAAATAAGGTGGAAAAACTTAAGTTTTTAAGTTATCTCTTCATTCTTTTGGCTGAAATGACTTCATCTTAATATCTCCCAACAGGGCCCATTTTCTGGACTTGAAGTGTTTTGTGACTTTTTTTTCTACTTGTACAAGGCGGCATCCCAAATCGTGTGCCTACAAGTCCCTGAGGAAGTCAGGCTAGAGAGAGACAGATATCAGATTTTTTCTTTAGATTCTTTTCCCTCGGATCCACCTGGTCCCTGTTTCTTTCAAGCTGCCTCTCAGGAAGCTGCATCAAACCACCCCGAATCTTAGACTCAGCAGCAGCTTAGGGTCCACTTGTGACTTCCAGAATGCTTTCTGTCTTATTCATGCCTTGCTTGTCAGTCTCATCTTTGATCTGTGCATTACCCAGTTTTTCTTCATTGGCTGTTTTCCAAGTTGTTCCTGGTCAGTGTCCTGAATTGCCAATCTTTTTTTGAATTTATTATTTATATTTATTTATTTATTTATTTTGAGGTACGCGGGCCTCTCACTGTTGTGGCCTCTCCCGTTGCGGAGCACAGGCTCCGGACGCGCAGGCTCAGCGGCCATGGCTCACGGGCCCAGCCGCTCCGCGGCATATGGGATCTTCCTGGACCGGGACACAAACCCGCGGTGGACTCTCAACCACTGCGCCACCAGGGAAGCCCTAAATTAATTTTTATACGGCAGGTTCTTATTAGTACCTATTTTATACATATTAGTGTATATATGTCAATCCCAATCTCCCAAATCATCCCACCACCACCCCCCTCCCTGCTTTCCCCCCTTGGTGTCCATTCGTTTGTTCTCTACATCTGTGTCTCTCTTTCTGCCTTGCAGACCGGTTCACCTGTACCATTTTTCTAGATTCCACATATATGCGTTAATATACGAAATTTTTCTCTTTCTGACTTTCTTCACTCTGTGTGACAGTCTCTAGGTCCATCCACGTCTCTACAAATGATCCAGTTTCATTCCTTTTTATGGCTGAGTAATATTCCATTGTATATATGTACCACATCTTCTTTATCCATTCGTCTGTTGTGGGCATTTAGGTTGCTTGCATGACCTGGCTATGGTAATAGTGCTGCAGTGAACATTGGGGTGCCAAAGTCTTTTTGGATTCTAGGCCTGTCTTTTGAAGCACAGGCACTATTTGCCGATATGGGTCTTCTGCCAGTGTATAGTGTTTGCTCTTTATTTATGCATCTCAGTTACTAATGGAGACATGGAGGGTGTTTATCTTCCTTATGTTGTGTGTACTTCTCTTTCTCCCACTAAATTGCTTCTGTATGGAACAACCAGTGTGGGAGATGATTTCACATCTTGTCATCTTTCCTCTGTCTTCCTTGAAGTGGGTAAATTCCTCCTGGCTGTTATTGGTTCCCTGCCACCCGCCCCCCCCCCCCCCGCCTTTTATAGATTCCTAAATCACATCAAATTGTTTTATTTTTCAAAGCACCCAAGTTGCCTTTCAGCCTTGGCTCATCAGTCAGCTCCTTCCAGTTAATGGGGATCCAGTTATGAAAGGCAGCTGCTTTAGCTCCTCCATCTTCGGCCCTCCACCCCCGGAGCCCTTTAGGATGACTTCTCGCTGGTGAATGTCAGCTGTTGTGGTTGTCTCCTAGGAATGGCATGTGTTAAGGACTTTGTGGTTTGTATCTGAGCAGTTAGGGGCACCCTTGAGAGGAGAGGCAGGAGAGGGGATTTTTTGCTTCTGCAGAGGAAAACCTGGTGCCTAATTCCCTGGGTGAGGCTCGTCAGTGGGACAGGTTCACAGGGGAGCAGGAATGGTAAGAATTCATGGGGCTGCAGCTCCCAGTGGGTTCTTGCTCTGGCAGGGGGGTTCTCACAGGAGCAGAGAATTCATTATATTTTGGGATCATTTGTTAGTGTCTCATTTATACCTTCTGTTTGAACATAAACAGAAGCTGCAAGCCGAGCCTATCATTCCCGGAACAGAGTGGGGTCTGGCTTCCATCTCCTGAGATGGCTCTGGCGGGGAAACATACAGAAGCCTCTGGAGGATTTTTTTGGGGTCTACCGTGGGAACGAATAATCTGGAGGTGGATAACAAGCATATAAACTTCCAGAGACACATCCTTACCCTACTCACTGAATTTTGCTCCGCCATGAATTTATCATTCGTTTCTTCGTTCATTCATTCATTTGTCAAGTGTTTGTTGATTATCCTTTCTGTGCCGGAAACGTGCATGCCTCACCCCTTGAAATCACCCCTCCACTCACTAAGTGGCCACATGGCACATTTTGCCACACATGGATGGGTCCTTACAGTATCGGGAGGTTCTGGGGCTTCTGACCGAGGAGGGGATTTTGCACTATATTTTTGCTTTGCTCCATACCTGAGGTGTGATGCCTCTCTCCCCTGGTAGGGCTTTGTGTCCAGATGAAACACCAGGCATAGGACATTTTCAAGCTTCCCATCTCCTGTCCATTTTGACTAGCTCAGTTAAACATCCTTCCTGGGGTTGCCGACTCCTTGTAGCATCAGTTCAGGTCTAGAAGGGGGAGTTTTGTAGGTTTTTTTCCCCTCTTCTGAGGAAAAGGTATGAGTTTCCTTTGTCAGTTTGGCTCAGGTAGCCTGAAATCGCCCCCCTCCGCTCCCCACCCCCACCCCCCACCGCCTGCCAAACATCCACATGGCTGGGTCCAGGCATCATTTCGCCACAGCGGAGTGAGTCCTTACACTGACCCCTTTCTTATTCTCCCTGGAGGAGTTCCAGGGAGACAAGTAGCTCATCCACCATGCCCCAGAGCAGCCTCCTGGCGTGGCAGCCTGCAGCCCTCTCTGCATTGCAGGCCTGGCTCCAGAGGGTGGAGGGAGTGACTTTCTCACTGAAAGTGGTCTGACGGACATCACATCTTCTCTGTCTTGCCAAATGCACCCCTTTCTATGGGAAGAGAGAGTGAAGATAGAAAGATAGGTCAAAGCTTCTCCCCCAGGATTTCCAAGACAGATGAAGTTTTAATTTTATAGCCCTGTGCAGCGAGGCGGGAAGGGGGAGAAATGATTTTTTTTTTTTTTTAATTTTTGACTGCGTTGGTCTTCATTGCCGCACGCGGGCTTTCTCTAGTTGCGGCGAGCGGGGGCTACTCTTCATTGCTGTGCGCGTGCTTCTCACTGTGGTGGCTTCTCTTGTTGTGGAGCACAGGCTCTAGGCTCACGGGCTTCAGTAGTTGCAGCACGTGAACTCAATAGTTGTGGCACACGGGCTTAGTAGTTGTGGGTCACGGGCTCTAGAGCACAAGCTCAGTAGCTGTGGCGCACGGGCTTAGCTGCTCCGCGGCATGTGGGATCTTCCCGGACCAGGGCTCGAACTCGTGTCTCCTGCATTGGCAGGTGGATTCTTAACCACTGCGCCACCAGGGAAGCCCGAGAAATGATTTTTTTTTTCCTTAGGGTTAGAATCCAGAGGCAGTTTTGTACTGAAATGCTACTTACAAGGCTGTTTAGAAGCCAGCACTGTGCACAACTGACCTCTAGTGTTCTCAGTGCCGCTTGGCTCCTAGTAGGTGGTTGACAATTGGATGGACGGATGGATGGATGGATAGGTAGGAGCCCTGTAAGTGGCCAGAAAGTCTGGCTTTATTAGCAGACAAGCTTTCTTCCCTGCCATCTGTGCCTTGAAGGGATAGTTTCTTACCCATGAGCTTCCCCCAGTGAAAAGAAGGAAAAAGAATTCCCTTAGTGTTGACCTGTCTACTTTATGTCTTTCTTTCATGCCTGAATCTGCCTTCCTTTGCAAACCTTCTGGGTCTGGTGGAGCTAGAATATGTGTTTGCTTTGAAAGTGAAGAGCCCGTGGAGGACTTTTCTCGTACTGGGCTCCACTGGGGAAGCACATGCTAATTAATTCCATCTCCCGTGCCGCAGTCTCTTCCTCATAGATGCCAGCTGCACACACTCACACACACATTCACTGTTAACTTAGATCTGCTTCATCTCGTATTCAGGGTGTCTTAACAAGTATGCGGAATGGGATGTGTGATTTGAGGGGAAGCACCATGACAGCCCCAAAATAGCTCCCTCTTAAACAGGTGCAAAGGTGCTTGATGCCTCCATTCTGATCCATTCTCTTCGCAGGCAGCGTGTTGCAGTCTAAATCCAGCTCCTCCAGTTTTAACTGTGTACAGTCTGGAGCGAGTTCTTTTTTCTAAGCCTTGGCTTCTTCCTCCGTGTCATGGTCTCTGACCCAGTCTCATGGGACTGATGGAAGGATTACCGCAGTGCCCAGCCCATGGCAAATGCTGAATCAGTGTGGCCTGTGATTGGGTTAAGCATTGCCTAAGTGCCAACAATAACCTTGGTGTGAATTAACTGATCAAGTTTCCCTCAATAACAGAATGGACTTAAGGGCAGGAAGAGCACCTTAAGGTGGGGAAGGGGTTTAGGGGGACATTGGTGAAAGAAAGGGTGGGGTCCTGGTGAGACACAGGGACTTAAACCCCTCATGGAACCTCTCACCCGGCTGACAGTGCCTGTCCTGCTCTTCTCCTGTCCACTCCAGGCTGGACTGCCGCTCCTCCTGCTATGATGCCTGGGCAGATCCCAGACCCTTCCATGACTGCGGGCTCTCTGCCAGGGCTCGGCCCCCTAACCGGACTCCCCAGCTCGGCTCTGACTGCAGAGGAGCTGAAATACGCCGACATCCGCAACATTGGGGCCATGATTGCCCCTTTGCACTTCCTGGAGGTGAAACTGGGCAAGAGGCCCCAACCCGTGAAGAGTGAGGTGAGCGAGCCTTGTTCCCCCAGGGCAGGATCCTGGGGGGAGGGTAGGACGCCTGGATTAGTGTACTAGGTCTAGCCCTAAACTCACCGTGTGACCTAAGCCTTGCCGTTTAACATGGGGTCTGAGGACCAGTAGCATGCACGTCAGTAACATCTTGAGGTTGTTAGACGTGCAGGATCTCAGGCCCCACCCCAGACTGTCGGAATCCGAATCTGCGGTTTAACAAGCTCCCCTGGGGTACTCAGGGCCGTGTTAGCGTTTGAGAGGCACTGGGCTAGGGCAGGATGCCCAACCTGTCTCTGGTTCTTTGAGGGGCAAGGGAAGAGTGATTAATAATAAAAGTATTGAGTAATAACATTTGGCCATGTCTCTGGGGTGCTGGGGGTGGGGTCAGGGGAGATAATGGGAATGTGCACATGCTTTGAAAAGTATATAAGGCAATGCCAATATTGGGTTAGCTTTAACAATTATTATCATTAGTCACATCATTGTCTCTATTGCTCTTGGCCCCAGGCTGGAGCTGAAAGCAGGAACTTGGAGGAGGGGTGGTGTGGGCTACCTTCCCAAGCGGCTGCCAGAGCTGGACTTGGCCTCAGTTGCCCGGCACCATCTGCCTTAGCTGGTGTTTGCAGAGGACCCACACGTGGAGCACGCCCTCCCCGGGTCCCTTGGAGCTGCAGTGCTCGTGAGCCGTACTTGTAGAAGAGTAGCTTTTCCCTGGGGCCCGGGGAGAAGCAGAAGTCCCCAGCGTGGGTGAGCATCAGTGCTGGGCACGCCCCCGGTCACTTCCCCAGGGCTGGTGATTTGTCCAAAGGCCTGCCCCAGTGAGGTCCCCAGCAGGGCCATTTCTTCAGAGGCCAGACAGAGTAGCTGCCTGCCCGGAAGGGAGAAGGAGCCGGTGGTGGGAGCTGGAGAGCTGGAGAGGCGGCTGGGCCAGAGGCCTGGGGGGAGGCAGCCAAACGCAGGTGCTGGGCCGCCCTGCGGGGAGGGAGCATTCACAGACAGAGGTGCGCCCGGCTAGGGGCTCATCCTGTAGGATGGAGCTCACAGGGCTGGACGTCCCAGAAAGGGGGACTCTTAGTGGAGAAAGGTGTCTGGGTACCGGCAGGGGGGAGTTGGGTATTTTAATGCCATTCCTGCTCTGCCCTCCCTCTCCCCATAAGTACCATAAAAATTGCACAGAAGGGCTGCTGGGGAGCTCGGCCGGGGTGGCACACTGGCTGTTGGCGGGCCGGATGTGGCTCTCAGGTGTGTTTTGTTTGGCCTGCGCAGTGTTTTAAAAGAAGCTGGAACCAACATTTCACTTGAAAATTTGGATTTTAATCTTTGATTACAAAGCGGGAAGATGTGGCCACACCGTGCCCTCTTCTGGCTCGGCCAGGAGCGGGGGACCCGCTTCACTTCTTTGCTCTCTCCAGCCTCCCACAGGCCCGGCGCCTCCCTGTTCCTCTCGATTTTGCTTACGCTGTCAGTTTTGCTTTTGTTGCCGCCGGCTGCCTTCGTTTACCTTGGGCCGCGTGGCCCCTACTGTAGACATTTATGCTGGAGACACCTGGATTAGGTGCCCTGTAGATGCCCACTAAAGACGGTTGATTACAAGATGAGAGTTGACGGGTAATTATATTCTTCTGAATTGATTTTGTCAATGAGCGTGCTGTGGATAGCACTTCCTGGCTTAGTTAGTGCTCTGTGTTCTTTATGGAGAGCCCTTATCTTTGGTCTTGTGCTATTTTGCCTTCCCAGGCCCAGAACTTGAAAGCATTCATTTCTGGGTCATTCCATAGTATTTAAAACTAGTAGCTGAGCAGGGGCACTGAGGCTGTGGGGTTGATGAGGGGCGGGTGCTTTGGTCTCTGAGATCTGCCTGGAGGCAGGGGCTGAGTTACCACCTCCCCACTCCGCAAAAGGCACCGGAGGAGCTTTCTTTCTTTCTTTCTTCCTTTCTTCCTTTCTTTCTTTCTTTTTTTTTGAAAAGGCCTTTATTTGGATTGGGTATTTTTACATTACACAGCCTCCCCCAAATTGGTGACATATGCCCTGTACCTGACAGTGACGTGCCGTCCTCCCAAACACACACCATCCAGGCTGTGAAAATAACAAGCCATTTTTAGGGCATATTTGCATGTCCCCTCCCTCGCTGTCAGACTGCAGCGTAGTGGGTGCTGGCATCGAGTAAGGTCAGCCCTGCACTGGGAACCGACCTCCGATGTTCTGGGTCAGACCCAAGATGGGTGGGGGTTCATTCTGAGAGCAACTGAAAGATAAAGGGGGTTGGGAGAGAAACTTGCAGCTGGAGAACCTTATGTCCCGAAGATTTATTTGCATACGGCACACTGCCTTTGGTGGATTTTCACACTGGCATTTTGGACTAGTAAAACTTTCTTGAATAATAATAAGATACAAGCTCACATTTATTAAACATTTAATATGTAGCAGGCCCTGTGCTAAGGGCTCAACATGTAGAGTCTTGTGTATTCCTTACCTGATCCTGGTGATCTGGTTCTCCCCATTTTAAGGAAGAGGAATTCCCTGGTGGTCCAGTGGTTAGGACTCAGCTCTTTCACTGCCATGGCCCGGGTTCAATCCCTGGTCAGGGAACTGAGATCCCGCAAGCCACGCGGGACGGCCAAAAATAATAATAATAAAATTAAAAAATTGAAAAATAAATAAAAAAATAAAGAAGAGGAATTTGAGGTCCAGGGAGGAGGAGGTCAAGTCACTCGGGGTCGCACGGCTGGAAGGTGGCAGAGCTGGGCCCCGCGTGGGCGAGACGGTGCTGCTGGGATAGCGGTGTGCACCAGGCACAGTGCTGGGTGCTCTCTGTGCAGCATCTTGTTGAACTCGCATGAGAACCCTTTTGAGGTCATTATTATTGCTGTTGTTATTGTTATGTCCACATTGTGGATGCAGTCAACAAGCCTTGGGGACATCCAAGGTCACGCAGCTGCGAAACGAGGCCAGGCAGTCTGACTTTTCAGCCAAAGCTTAAACCTTATGCTATGCTGCCTCCTGTGCTCTCTGCCAGACTTCCAGGCCTCTAATCAGTACTCTATTGGGCTGGGGAAGCCGGATGAACCTGGCCCCAGAATCCTCCATCATTTTGATGACACGCCCAGATTAACGCTGAGCCCGTCAGTTCTGCAGCCGTATCATCTCCCAGGCCCCCGGAGAGAGGACGGGCCGAGCTGCTGTGCAGGCAGCTCTGTCCCAGCTGGCTCTTGGACTGTCCGCCTTATGGAGGCCAGCAGCCTCTTGGGCCATGTCCAAATACATGAAGCAGTTGGGTAAAAGAAAATCAGAGGAATTAAGTTAAAGGACGCATTTTGTAAATGATGAAATGCTTTGTGCTGATGTTTTTATTGGCTTGGCCAAAAAGTTCGTTCGGGTTTTTCCGTAGGATGTTACGAAAAACCTGAACGAACTTTTTGGCCAACCCAATATTATAGGGTTGTCACATCACGTTAAACTATTTTTGTGGAGGTGCTTCCCCGCAGTCCATTTGTCCAACAGATACATGCTAAGCACCTACCATGTGCCAAGCACCGGGCCAGACACTGGGAACTGAACCATAAGCAAAGTCGACAAAGTCCACCTTCTCTTGGACTATGTACTGGAGTGGGGATATCCAAAAATAAGCAAATTCATATACAATATAAAAGGCCAGGTAGTGGTCAGTGTCGTGAAGAAAAGCTAAGAAAACCAAGTGGATGGGAAGTGGCCAGACTGCTCGTTGTGAGGGTTGGCTAGGGAATCTGGGCATGTTATATTGGGATTTTTAGAGCCGATGCTTCTCTCTCTCTCTTTGTTCTTCTTTCCTTTTCAAGACAGCTTTGCTCTCTGGCTTTCTCCAGAGCTTTCCTTCCTTCCTCCACTTATTGTTCTGCAGCCCCTTAAGCTGGAGTCCTCCACCAAGCACTCTCTGTTGTTCTGGAGATCTCGGCCCTTCCTGGGTGGGTCATCTCCGAGTGGGCTGCAGTGGCCATGCCCTGCCTCTGGGCCTGGAATGCATTTCCAGTAGTGGCGGAGGGAGGCCAGAAGCCCCGCCCTTGTGTGTGTGCACGTGCACGTGCGCGTGCAAGCACGCATACACACACGCAGAGCAAGCAATGACCTAACAACCTGCTGGATGGGACCCCTCACCCTCTGTGTCACTCTGCAGTGCTCTAGAGGGGACTCAAGTTCAAGAGAGTCTGGATGACCTTTTAAGAAAGAGATTGCAAACTGTCATTCCACGGGCAGGAGTCAGCCTACAGATGAATCTTGTTTGGCCCTCACAGTGTGGGTTTTTTTTTTTTCTTCTTCTTTTTTTTTATTGAATGAGTTGCTATATTTAAAAGCCAGGAAATGTGGACTTTTTGGCTTCTTTAAAAAACCCAGAATATCTGGGCACTCTAGACCCACACCCTTACATGCAACGAGAAGCTGGAGCTGAGCTCACTGTATTGGCATGTGGTCCTCATTTCTCCGCAGTCCCCACCACCTCCTGTTGCCTTTCCCAGCCCGTTTCACAATGCCTATTGTCACCAGCCGGCTTTTGAGTTTGTGTCCTGTGCTTAGGTCCCAAGGATGGGGACTACATCTTCCATTCCTTTTTACTTCCACCAGTCGGTGGACAGTGCCTGGCCTGTAGACTGTTTAACACATGCTTGTTGGTTTGAACATTAATTAGCTGTGTCAACTTGGCAAGTCACTTACACTTTCCATCCCTTGGTTTCTATATCTCCCAATTCTCACCTCCAAGCATTTGTCCCTTTCTTTTTCCATTTCTGAACATAAGCGACCTCAGGCCAAAGACAAGAGGACACAATGAAAATCAAACCAACCATTCCCAAACTTGGTTGATCATCAAAACCACTTGGCAAACTTCTTATGAATCCAGATTTCCAGACCCAACCTTGGGCCCATGAACTCAGAATCTCAGAGGGCAGAGTCCAGGGAATCTGTGTTTTTAGTAGGCCCAGAGAGTACTTGGCTACATTTGGGAACCTGACTTTATCTGTTTGTACTTCTTGTTCTCTTCTGATCCCTATCAGGGAGGCTTCTGAGGGTGTCCCCTTGAGGAATCAGTGTGTGCATTCCATCGTGGATTCTGTCTCTCCAGCACATCCTGCATGTAGCGACAAGATCCTTCTCCTCTCCTCTTGAGAACAGGAGAGGAGACTTAGCTGTTCGTGGATTTCACATTGGCCATCTCCCAACTTCTCCAGGGGCCCTAGAGAACATTTAGAAGGCTTTTGCCTTTGGAAGAAGTGGGACTTCGAATCCATGAACTACAGTGTGGTCTTGGAAGGTGTGCTCACCCTAGGAGTTTGCTCACCAAAAAGACCAAAATGTTCATCCATGTTTAGCCTGAGCATAAAGTTTCCCCAAACCAGCTGATGTGCTGGGTAAATGTTGGCATAAGCATGCTTATGTTTTTAGTGATTTAAAACATAAAGGCAGCCCACTGACATTTTTTTAGCAAGCCTTGCATAATTGGTTTTTAATTTGTGGCTCTTTGGAATAGCATTGGCCTTCTTCCCTCTGACTCAGACGCTTTTTCTGTCTCATACTTGCTTGGCAGAGAGATCCAATCTGTCCCTTCTTGGAATAGAGTCTCCCGACTCATCTTTGAAATCCTAAATTTCCACTTTAGTTCCGTCACTTTGTTAGCACATTTTCCAAAGCTGTTAGCTTTTTTTTTTTTTATCTTTAATCATGTAATTTGAGGGCAAACGAGTGATAGCTAAAGGCAACCATGCGTGTGTTTAACTCTGGTCCCTGTGGTATTGAGTCTTATTTGATACCATACCCTGAGCATTCACGAGGGTTCCAAATCTCTTATTTAACATCACAGGTTGGTCACACCCGCTGTTGTCCTAGCACTGGGTCCCTTGGAGAGGTGGTCGTAGGGACATGGCTGGATCTGTATGTTCTTAGCAGAAATCAGACACTTCTGAAAAGTTCAAGGAGTCCCATGCTGCCTTCTTAGATCTCTGTTTTAAGATGGGGATAATGATAGCACCTACCTTCTAGTGCTGCTGTGATAATTAAGTGAACTAATGCAGGTAAAGAAGGGCTTTACGTATGCCTGGCACTTAATAAGATACACAACAAATGTAAGACATGATTGTGATTACTTTTCATATGTGTGGATCAGGCAAGTTAGTGGTTTTTTTTTTTTTGCGGTACGCGGGCCTCTCACTGTTGTGGCCTCTCCCGTTGCGGAGCACAGGCTCCGGACGCGCAGGCTCAGCGGCCATGGCTCACGGGCCTAGCCGCTCTGCGGCATGTGGGATCCTCCCGGACCGGGGCGCGAACCGCGTCCCCTGCATCGGCAGGCGGACTCCCAACCACTGCGCCACCATGGAAGCCCAGGCAAGTTAGTTTTTATAATTGATTCAAAAACTGTTCCTTGGGCTTTCATTTGCTTGAGGTATTTTGCCCTTGGATGTGGTGGGTGGCCTGAGTGTTTGGAGGTGTCCAGGTGTCGTGGGAGTGGGGCACCGTCCTGGCTTTCTAACCAGACGGGCTGCTTCTTGGGCCTGGGAAGAGCTCTAGGCTTGGATTCAAGCTTCTGGGTTCAAAATCCAGCTCCATCTCCCACTCTCTGTATGGCCTTGGACAAGTCAGCTGGTCTTTTTTGAGCACAGTTTCCTCATTTGCAAAAGGGGGAAACTGATGCTCGTAGAATTTCCTTGTGAAGTTTACTGTGTGTGAAGATAACCTCGACTACAGTGCATTACGCCTGTAGATCACCTTTACTAGGGACTGAGTCCACTTGCAGTGAATCACACTACAAATTCTGACAGCACTTGTCTTTCCAATGTCTTGTACCCGTGACCTGGGCTTCAGGGAGGCAGGCGGACCTTCCTGTTTCTGTTTATGTATTGATAGTTTAGATGCAGCCACAGTTGTAGTTACCATCACCAACTGTGAATGAAAAGGCCCTTCAGCCCTGTGATTTCCACTAAGCTGCCCTGTGTGACCCCTTATCTTGTTTCCTGTGGTGTCAAGAATTCTCATGAATCCTTAGTTTTTTTAGCAGCCCTATGAAGTGGCCTCTTCTATCAATGCTGGTCATCTTACGTTGGTGTCCCCAGACCCACTGGTAATATGGACTCAGAGTTGGGAAACTGCGTCCCCTCCCGGGTCCTTCTCTGGCTGAACAACTCTGGAGCCAGCCAAATCTCTTTCCCTTCAACTGTGCCCAAAAGACATAAGACAACTTCACTTGAGCTTGGAGCTCGGAGACCTAGAAGGACACTGGGGCAGATTCGGGTAGGCTGCAGAGATCCCTGGAGTGAGGTCGATGGGTCACCTCTGGGTTTAGCGACCCCGTGAGCCCGCACATGTCCTGCCCTCTGTGGGGCTCGTTGACTGTGCTCTGCTTTTTGGCCGCAGGGTCCCCCTTTACTGAGTACACTGCCTGTGCCTGTCTTGGGTGGCAAGCTCCTCCACGGCTTGCTTCCGTGGCCCTCCTCCCTGCCTCTACCACGAGCCACCACCAGTACAGAACCGTGGCTCTTTGGAAGCCATGTGGCCAGGCAGGACTGCTGATCGGAACAGTCTGGCTCTGGAGGTTACTAGACATTTGAGCTTCAGCTTCCTCTCTTAACTCCAAACATATACAAAAATTAGCTCAAGTTGGATCAAAGACCTACTGTAAGAGCTAAAACCACAAAATTCTTGGAAGAAAAAGCCACAAATATTTGTGACCTTGGATCAGATATGACACCAAAAGCACAAGCAACAAAAAATAAATTGGGCATCCTCAAAATTAAAAACTGTTGTGCTTCAAAGGACAAAAAGTGAAAAGACAATCCCCAGAATGAGAATTTTCTCAAATTATAGATCTGATAAAGGACTTGTATCTAGAATATATAAAGAACTATTACAACTCTAATAAAAAGACAAATAGCCCAATTAAAAAGTGGGCAGAGTATCTTAATGCACGTTTCTCCAAAGAAGTATAAGCACATAAAAAGATGCTCAACGTCATTAGCTATAAAAGAAATGCAAGTCAAAACCACGGTGAGATACCACTTCACATCCACTAGGATGGCTATAACAAAAAGGACAGATAATAACAAGTATCAGTAAAGGATGTAAAGAAGTTGTAATCCTCATAGACTGCTGTTGGGAATGTAAAATGGTGCAGACACTATGGAAAACAATCGGGCAGTTCCTCAAAAGGCTAAACATAGCGTTACCATATGACCCAGCAATTCCACTCCTAGGTATATATGACCAAGAGAAATTAAAACATATGTCCACACAGAAAGTTCTTCAGGAATGTTCATAATATCTCAAAAGTGGAAACAACCCAAATGTCCCTCAGTTGATGAATGGATAAATAAAACGTGCTATATCCATACAATGGAATATCATTTGGCCATAAAAGGGAATAAAGTACATGCTACAACATGGTGAACCTTGAAAACATTAAGTGAAAGAAGCAAGTCATGGGACTTCCCTGGTGGCGCAGTGGTTAAGAATCCACCTGCCAATTCAGGGGACATGGGTTCAAGCCCTGGTCTGGGAAGATCCCACATGCCACGGAGCAGCCAAGCCCCTGCGCCACAACTGCTGAGCCTGTGCTCTAGAGCCCATGACCCACAACTGCTGAGCTCACACGCCACAACTGCTGAAGCCCGCACGCCTAGAGCCCGTGCTCCGCAGCAAGAGAAGCCACCGCGATGAGAAGCCTGCGCACCGCAACGAAGAGTAGCCCCTGCTCGCCACAACTAGAGAAAGCCTGCATGCAGCAACGAAGACCCAACGCAGCCAAAAAAAAAGAAAGAAGCCAGTCACAAAAGACCACATATTGTATGATTCCATTGATATGAAATGTCCAGAATAGGCAAATCTATAGAGACAAGAAGGAGAACCAGTCTCCTGGTGCCCAGGGCTGAGGGAGATGGGAGGAGTCAGGGGTGATGGCTAAAGGGTATGGCGTTTCTTTGGGGGGGGTGGGGGGTGATGAAAATGCTCTAGAATTGATTGTGGTGATGGTTGCACGACTTTGTGAATATACTTAAAGCTGTTGAATTTGTATAGTTTTAGTTGGTGAATTGTACAGTATGTGTGAATTTTATCTCAATAAAGCTATTGTAAAAATGGGCAAGAATAATATCTACCTCACCCAGGTACAGGGAGGATTAAAAGTGATAATGTATGTAAATCACCCAGCATGTATCGGTGCTCCAGAATTAGTAGCTGTGGTGATTAAAGCCCCCCTTTTAGGCTAACAGCAGTGAAAAAGTCAGGGTCTGGTTAGGGACATTCTTTCTCTCTTTCTCTTTTGTTGCTAGTGGCCATCCAGAAGCAATGGGAGCAGCCTGGCAGGGTTTTGTGTGGAACTTGGGAGGAAATATGGAATAATCTTGGTTACTCATTAGCATCCCCTGGAGAGTGTTTAAAAAATACTGACATTCAGCCCAGAGATTCTGGTTCAGTTGGTCTGGGTGGGGCGGGCTGGTGGTTCTAATCTGTAGCCATTGGTTGAGACCCGTGGTACCTTATAAACCAGCCCAGGTCTTTGAAGGAGTGAGGACGTTTGCCTTCAGGACGGAAGGATCACATGAGCAGTGCACTTTATGGTTTGACAACTGCTTTTGTAGAGATTATCTCCTTTGATCTGTTCAAAAGCCTTGTGAGGTAGGTGCTTTTAGTACCATTAGTTGTTAGGGAACCAGGGCTCGGAGAGATTAAGTAACTTGCCATGTTCTCATTTTTTAAATTTATTTTATTTTATTTTATTTATTTTATTTTTGGCTGCGTTCGGTCTTTGTTGCTGCGTGCGGACTTTAGAGAAAGTTGCGGCGAGTGGGGGCTACTCTTCGTTGCGGTGCGCAGGCTTCTCATTGCGGTGGCTTCTCTTGTTGTGGAGCACGGGCTCTAGGCGCGTGGGCTTCAGTAGTTGTGGCACATGGGCTCAGTAGTTGGGGCTCACGGGCTCTAAAGAGCAGGCTCAGTAGTTGTGACGCACAGGCTTAGTTGTTCCGCGGCACGTGGGATCCTTCCCGGACTAGGGCTCAAACCCATGTCCCCTGCACTGGCAGGTGGATGCTTAACCACTGCACCACCAGGGAAGCCTCCAGGGTCTCATTTTTAAGGCATAATTTTATCTAATCTGTTTTTTAGAAAAAGCAAGATCCACACCCATGCTCATACCTATTAGTTATCAAATCTAACACTTTGGAGAGCACTGCCAAGGTGACGTCTGGTGCCAGGTTAATCTGTTTTGCATAGATTTCAGAACAGAGCTCTTTCTGCTACTTCTCTTTACTGATGAGCATCCTGAAAGTGCAAGGCAAACTGAAAAAAACATTATTTACATATGTGTGTGTGTGTATATATGTATACACATATATACACATAAACACCGTTTGTAACTACTGATCTGTGTGTGCAGGGAAAACATAAGACAGGAATAATCTGGATCTTGAAGCTGTCAGAAACCTGCAAATGTCCCTCATAACCTCTGAGTTAAAGATTCGGCATCAACCACATCCTAATGTTCTCACTGAATGACTCTAATAAGCATATGATACAATTTGAGCCCCTTAATAAAATGCCACCTTTATCTATTTAGCATACTGCAGTATCCTTTGGAGAAGAGACTTCTGCTGAAACCGATCTGAAGTCCACTGGTTTACATCAGCCCTATTCAAAGTCGGGTGCACAGACCAGCTGGCATCTGGGAACATGTGAGGAGCACAGATTCTTGAGTCTCACCCTAAACCTACTAAAGCAGACTCTTTAGAGGGTAGAGCCCCCCAAATGTGTGATGTAATAAGCCCTCCAGTGGGTTCTGATGCTCTCAGAACTGAGCGTCCCTTCCAGCTCTGACTGGCAATGATTCTCTCTGAGAATGGCTACTAGGGCCTAAAGCCACATTTTTCTCCAAACCTATCTCAAGCTTCCTGGAGCAACCCGCATGCCATCACGTGGTACCTGAATCTTTGTTAGGCAGGGTTGCTCTCTGCGTCTGCAAACACCTTAGCATTTCCAAAGCAGTTATTTCCAGGTCTTGAGTTGCTCCTGCTGCCAGCATTCACACCCGAAGGGACTTTCCAATTAACGAAGCAGCCGAGCTTGTCAATAGGCCAGCTCCTTTATTGTTTTAGAAGAGGGAGAATCGGATAAACTGTTCGGATGCCAAAGGAACCTTCGTTTGCTGAATCTGGCCCAGAGTCTCAGCAGCTCTGGTCTGAAAACTGGGACAGGGGGCTGCTCTCTGCCCCCCTCATCTGTCTGGGTGCTGTGAAACCCCTCCTTCCCCCCTCTATGAACTTTCGCTGCATCCATTTCATTGCATAAGTCACGCATGGTGAAAATCACCCTTCCATCCTCCAGGCCGGGCATCTCTGGTCGTGCGTTCCTTTGACCATTGTCATCTGAGTGGGATTCTTATCAGCTGGCGTTCTGTTCCCTTGAAGTAGAGTTCGCCATTCTGCTTAGCGATTTGTCGTCTGTACCTCGTGCCTGAAAGAAATTGGCCGAAATCTGTGTTTCAGCTGCACACTCTGCGTACAGATTAAACAGAACCGCGTTGGTGGAGAATAATTAAGCCAAGGACCTTGTTTTTCACCTTCATGATGAAAGACAAATGACTTCCAAGGCTTTAATAGGATGATGACACTTGAAATGTTCTTCTGCTTTGGCCGGCTTGGGACTTTCAGAACAGCCCTGTTCATAAATATTCTTTGCAACAACTGCATTTTCATTTAATTGTAGACAGTCATTTTGCAGGAGCTCTCGTCTCTGTTTTTTTGTTGTTGTTATTGGTGTTTTGGGTTTTTTTTGTTTTTGCCCTGGTGTAATCAAGGCATGCCACACTGCTTCTTGTTGCTGTTGTTAAAGACCCAGTTTCAACTGTATGGTTAACTCTTTTTGAGAAGAAAATGGATTTTTCCCTGCCAGATATATTCTGCTTCTTACCAGTCTTTTGGGGGTGGGGAGAATCTTGTGGGGGCCACTGTTTCTCTCCTTTTCTCATCTTTTTGAAGTGAGTGTCAATTGGGCAAGAAAATTGATTGATTGCCTAGTGGGAAACCAAACCTTCCTAAACCATAAATATGAAACGGGCCTGTAATAGACGTATTTCAACAAAAAAGAGCCATCATTCTTCAGATAGCTCTTGTCCACAGAAGGATATCCTGGCAGCCATTGTCCCTTTTCTCTTCAATGTTACGTTTCTGCCGGAGCCAAGGTGATTTTTCCTGTCTCCTGGCCTCCCCCTCACTTTTGCAGTAACAGTGTTTGCTCTCCGCTTAGCAGGGCGGTCCACAGATGGCTGCCACCCTGCCCAGCCGGCTTTTTCAGGCTTTGTTCCAAACACAATGCTGCCTTTTCTTAGCAGTGGAAATGGGCTGTTCTCCACTGCTTTCTGAGAGAATGGCCCTTTCCTACTCTGTGCATATAAACCAGGCCCAAGCCTTGGGCAGCCTATTGTTTTATGGGTTCTCTTAATCCAGGAGGAGGATTTTCTGAGGACCACAGGCGTAAGGGTGGGGGTTGGGAAGGCCAAGGTCCAGAGTTGCTTCCTCTTGCTGAGATGTGAGCACTCAGGTCAGTTTGGATGGATCCCCCATGGCTCTAATGCAACCAGAGTGGGGGCAGGCTTTCAGTTTGTAAAGGAGGTGTTCCCTGCTTCTTTCCAGAAAGCAGTGGTGTTCTGGTTGGTCTCACTGCTGTCTGATCCAGAGACCTGGGCAGACTCACTCTCCTTCCCTGAACTAGAGTTCCCAGGCCTGCGGATGCAGCAGGAATCAAGGATCTCTAGGTCTTCTTAGTTCCAGAACCTCAGGATGGAGTTACTTTTCAGCCCTGCTGCTCCCCACGCTTTCCTGCAGAGGCCCAGCGCACCGAGCCATCGCTTCTCCACCTGCGCATGCCCCCAGCCGGGAGAGCCGAGTGCACCGTCTTGGCAGGTGGAGCCATTGCCTCTGCCAGCTCTTGTTCAGAGCCTTCACCTGGTGGTTGGCTGGGCTGGAGCTTTGAGTGAACAGGGCGTCCAGATGTGTGGGTTTGTTCATAGGTGAAAGTGTTGGATTACAGCCTGGCATTGGGAGCAGTTGAAAAGGGCACTGGACTGGGAGTCAGGAGTCCTGGCTTCTGGTCCAGGTCACCAGCTCTGTGGATCGGGCCTCCCTTAAGCAAACATTTATTGAGTGCTACTGATGGCCATAAACTCTACAAGATGCTGGGCACACAGAAAGTCAACAAGACATGGACTTTGCCCTCATGGAACTCCCAGTTCAGTGGGGGCAGAAACTGAGGCTAGTATATAGCACAGTAGAGGCCAGGATAAACTCAAGGTTCTATGAGAGCCCAGAGCAGAGGGACACCTCCCCAACTTGGAGGTGATGAGAATCAGGGAGGACTTCCTGTAGGAGGTGATGCTTGAGCTGAAGGTACAGCGTGAGAGTAAGCCAAGGGGACAACAGAGGCAAAGGCATGAGGCCAGGGCAGTGTGAGGTATAACAGAGGCTCCAGGTTGCAGGAACATGGCGTGTAGGGTAGGAATAGATAGGAGGTGAGACCACGGCAGGTGGGGCCCAGTCACGGGGAGCCTTGCTGGGTACATTAGGAGCTTGGGCTTTATCCTGAGGGTATTGAGGAGGCCCCTGAAGGCCAATAACTGGATCATATTTGCATTTTAGAAAGTTCCCTCCAATGGCTGGGATAGAGGATCGTTGTGCAGGGTCAGGAGGCCTCCTAGGAGGTGTTGCAGGAGAGAGAGACAGAAGTGGAGAGACAGAGACAGAGACAGCGAGAAGAGAGAGAGCCTGGAAAGTGGCAGGGGAGATAGAGAGTGGGGAGCAAATCTGAGGAAGGTTTAGGATGTAGAATTGGATGGCCTGTCTGGTCAAAACTGGAGATAAGGAGAGGGACAGGTGAGGGGCGAGGCCTGAGTTTCTGCCTCCTTGAATGACTCGGCAGTGGTGCCAGGTGGGGTGGAGAATAGAGGTGAAGCCACCAATTGAGGATAAAGACTTTGAGGGGCTGAGGGACATCCGGATTGAATGTCCAGCTGGCAGTGGAGCTTTTGGTCTGAAAATAAAGATTTGTTTGGCATTTGAGAAGAGGTGGTGGCTGAAACCACACGAGTAGATGGAAACGGTGATCCGGAGGCAGTATGTATAGAAGGTCCCGGGCAAGAGACAGGAAAGGAGAGTCAGAGAAGTAGGAGACCACACAAGGTCAGTGTTGAGCGTCCAGGGCGGAGAGAATTCCAGAAAGAGGGTGTGATGCACAGTCGGTGGAGCCAGGAGGCCCAGGGACTGACCCTCAGTGTCCCTTGGACTTTGTGAGGACCCAGGCCCTGCCCTCCAGCGTGAGCCTTGGAGCGAGTTCTCCCTCCCCTGGGCCTTGGTTTCATCATCTTGGCCTCAGTGTTGCCAAGAGTCCCCTTCCCACACGGCCCTCCCTCTCCCCTCAGTAAAGCCAGTGCTGCACTCGTGACCCCTGAGGGTCACACGAATGAAACCCCAGGGAGTCAGAGCTGGCTGGGGTTTGGGGAGCTCTTGGTCCGGCCCAGTGTTGGAAGGCAGTGTGTTGTATGGGAACCGAATCCCTGTTTTTCCCCAGCTTGGTGGCCTTGGGCAGACACTTTGCCTTGGTTCCTCACCTGTAAAATGAGGCCCCTAGCACCCACCCTGTAGAAGTGTTTGAAGGTTAGGGGAAGTGGGAGCCTTTGTGTTTATTAAAGATGCGCCACGGGACGGGAGGTGGGCTGATTAACCCAAGGTCAGAGAGAGGGGGCAGCGCGGTGACTGGAACCGGGTGTCTGGTGACCAACCCCGCCGGGGTCTGTCTCTGGCCAGGGATCATACATTAGTAGCCCACGGCCGGGGCAGCCCACAGATATGTTTTGCTTGGCTCCTGCAGCGTTCTTTTCAAAATGGAATTCGTTGCCAACCTTAAAAATGGGGAGATTTTACCCACAAGCTCACATTTTCAGCTAGACTTGAAAACCTGGAGGATTTGGCCACACTGAGCCCTCTCTGCCCTGGGGCGAGTGGGGGGTGTCCCCTCTGGGGGCCAGACCCTCATCCAGCCGTCCTCCTTCAGTAACCTTGACCTGCTTGGCTCCTGGGGGTGGCTTGAGTTTGCAACGCCAGCCCTTTGACTGACCGTTTGTCCTGAATTTTCTTACACCCTGGCCCACTGTTTACTAAAACTGTCCGGTATTTCATAGCTGAGGTCCATACCTTGGCCGTTCGGAGTGAGAGGGCCTGGCTGGAGAAGATGGGACAGAGAGGAGGGTGGAGTCTCCGACGGCTCAGCCCCAGGAGAGATACTGGGGAGAGGGCCTGTGCCATGCGGGCTGCAGGGGGTCAGCAAGGGTGCTGGACAAGGGCCCCTGGCATTTCCTCATTCCTCCCTGCAGGGGTGGCAGGAGGCAGAGGGGACTGTGGGCCCAGCCTGGCCGGCCTGGCCGAGGTCTTGCCCCTGGACTGGCCCGCTTTGTTGATGTCTGAAGGGTAGGGTGGTGGAGGCAGGGGGTGGGGAGGTTCTGCAGCCCCTGGCTCCGGGCAGCCGTGCTTATGTGGGAGAATGTCTGGTATGTTTGGTATCTGGGTGTTTACTTCCCAGGGTGCTCCTGGGTCCCTGGTGTTGAAATGTGGCTCCTCTATGCAGAGGGGAGGGCCCTCAGTGGGCGTGGCCAGGGCTAGATTTGGAGGCAGCAGGGCAGTCACTCCAGGCCTGCCCACTGACAGCTCACGTGCCCTGAAGCACCTCCACTCTGCACCCGCCCCCCCACCCCCAGGTCTCCTTTTATGCCAGATTCTGCCTGTGCGGGAGGCTGGGTGGGCCCCAGGCAGCCCTGGCCTCACCTGGGAAGACAGGCAGGGAAGCTGGCATTTTCAGAGCCCTTCCTGGGTCCCCGGCTCTGGGCTGGAACTTAGTCCCCATGACGACCCTGTGCAAGTGCCTTCCTTGTACAAGTGAGGGACGGAGGCTCAGAGAGGCGGAGTGACTTGCCCAGGAGCACACAGCAGAGCTGCTGAGGGCGACCCAGGCCTCTTAGACCCCAAAGTTCATGCTGAGGACCCTGCTGCCCTGAGTCTCAGATAAGCCTACTTCTCTCTGCCCGTGAGACAGTTCTTGGTCTGAATGAGCCTCTCAGACCTTCACTGCTCTGCTTAGTGCCGGGGGTTTGGTTTGGTTTTCTCCCCGCTCTCTATTTCTGCTTGTCACCTGCTCTATTGCTCTGTTCTCTATTGCTTTGTCCATGTGAGAGTTTCTGTATTTGCAGCGCCTGGGGTTAAAAAGTGTCATTGCTCTTTCTCATCCTGTCTTTTTGTGGGTCTCGCAAGATACATATTTGGAAATGCTTATGAAATGTCAGAATTCAGAATCACATCTGGGTGACTGTTGCCACCGTGTGAGAGCCACGTGGCTGGCAGACGGGGCCTGAGAAACATGACCAGGGTGAGGGGAGGCCCCCCTCCTGCTTTCAGCGTTACACATTTAATGTTAACTGTGCAAAAAGTATTTTTTGTTTAAACATACCCAGGTAGGAAAAAACAAAATGGTTATCGTTCTCAGAGTCAGACGCTTCTGCTGCTGCTTTAGGGTGCCATCATCAGGGTGGAGCTGAAAGGGTGGGGGGCTTGTCACCTAGGCCACCTGCCCTCCAAGAGCAGAAGACGCTCAGGCCCTGGGGCCAAAGGCCTGGATCCAAAGCTGTCACTGACCTTCTGGACAGCCTTGATATCTTTAGTCTCCTCATCTGTGAAAGTGAGGAAGATCATAGGCCTGTCCTGATTGGTTTACTGAGGCCATTTAACCCCCTGGGAGCCCTGATACCCGAGATTTTCTACCTGCTGAGGTGACCCGCCTCTGTTTGTTCAAGGGCTCTTCTGCATCCAGGTTCTGCCACCTTCCCAGCTGTTCTAGAAGCATTGCTCCTGGGTAGGCCTTCTCCCCTAGATTACTGGGGACCACCTTCTGCATCACCTGACTTCACAAGGGTGGGACCCTGGTGTCCCAGGCATCTTTCAGTGGCAAGAGGCAGAAGCCTTCTCCAGCTCCCTTCAGGCCAAAGGAGGCATTTCCAGGGTAGATTCAGGTGTACCCATCACGGACCCCATGGAGATGAAGCATAGTCAGGCCTCTCCAGGGGTGGAATCAGAAGGACCAAGAGAGTTTCTGTCTATCCCTCTGTCTGTACCATCGGCCTGTGGCCATATCCCTGTGTTTCTCTCTCTGTGTCTGCCTTGTTCCCTCTGTCTCTCTCCACCCACCTTTGTCTCTCTGTGTTCCTCTGTCTCTCCTCTCTGTCTCTGTCTTTACCTTTCTCTCTCTGGAGCTCCCTCCATCTCTCGGGGTCTAGACAGGGTGAGGCAAGCCAGATGCCCAGGGCATGGCATTTAAGGAGGCACCCACCCTCAGGTGCTGACCCTGCCCTGGCACAAGCCCCAGAGTGAGTGCCTCCTGAAATGGGTGCCCTGGCTACCTCGCTCACCACGCCCTATCCAGGCCCTGCTTCTCTCTCTGTCACCCGTTCCCTCTCTTTGTCCGACTCCCTCCTATAGCTGAGTGTTGGTTTCTCTCTTACCGCGTGGTCTCTGCTCACCTCCACACATCAGCAGCCTGATCTTTCTGCTTCTCTGGGTTGAAATTGGTTGTCTAGCCTGTATGCCTCCCAGTCCAGCAGTTCAGTTTCAAATTTCTAGTTGGTGAATACAGCCCAGCTGGGGTCAGCCGCTCACACCTCATCCAGTCACCTGGGCCAGGGGCTTGGGAACAGGCTGTCTGAGGAGGGACTGCTCAACAGGAGGGCACCCTTGGCCGCGGATCCCCAGGTCTGTCCCTCCAAGGTGAAGGGTGGTGCAGGGGCCCCCCTCACTGCCAGAACACAGACAGCTTTATCCTTGGGCCTTCCTGGGAATTGGGGATAAACAGA
This sequence comes from Grampus griseus, assembly GCF_964374135.1. NCBI lineage: Eukaryota > Metazoa > Chordata > Mammalia > Artiodactyla > Delphinidae > Grampus > Grampus griseus. The sequence goes on along the minus strand of NC_139018.1, from coordinate 27,251,259 downwards.
GCCAGGATCCAGTTTGAGAAGAGGGAATGATATGCTTACTCCACCCCTGCCCCCATCTCATGGTTTTTAAATGTCTTGAGCCCCAAGCTGCCTCTTCCTCAGACATGCTGGATCTTCCCGCTGCATCTGCAGAAAAAGTCATATCTCCCATTTGGGGTTCCGGTTTTAGATGTCTGAGCTGTGGGTGGTGAAAACACTCTGCTGTCTCTCACCCACGCGGGACCAAATGCTTCAGAGAATCTGGGGAGCAGCAAGGAGAAGGCAGCAGCCTCAACTCCGGGGATGAGCAAAGGCCTGGGGGAGGGCTGCGCCGGTCCAGGCAGCTCCAGTCAGAGGACGCAGACCATGCAGGCCCAGCGAAAGGAGCCAGAGTGAGCCCGTGGGGCTGGAGAAGGCCAAGGGCACTGCCCAACCTCTGTCTTATTTCCAGCAGGACCTCAGCATCCATTTTCTATGTGCCCTGTGGGAGGCTCTTAAATAGCAGAAGGAGGATTTGGGGGAGAAGCAGCACAGTTTCAAAGGGGAAAGTGTGACGATGGGGTTTTGGGGCCATTTCTTGCTTTATTGGGAGATATTAGCCAAGGCATGGGTACAGGAAAGGCCCAGGGATGGACGTGGAAGCCAATGGTGCTGTGGTGCTGGGGGCTTTAGGCTTAAGTGCACAGCCTGGATCCTTCCAGGGCCTGCTTGGGATTTGTGCACCCCACCCACCACAGCCATTGGTGGCCTGCACCCTGAATTTTTTTTTTTTTCTTATTTGGCTGCGTTGGGTCTTTGTTGCTGCGCTCTCTAGTTGTGGCGAGCGGGGGCTACTCTTCCTTGCGGTGCGCGGGCTTCTCATCACAGTGGCTTCTCTTTGTGCGGAGCACAGGCTCTAGGTGCGCGGGCTTCAGTAGTTGTGGCACACGGGCTCAGTAGTTGTGGCTCGTGGGCTCTAGAGCGCAGGCTCAGTAGTTGTGGCGCACGGGCTTAGTTGCTCCGCGGCATGTGGGATCTTCCTGGACCAGGGCTGGAACCCGTGTCCCCTGCATTGGCAGGTGGGTTCTTAACCGCTGTGCCACCAGGGAAGTCCCTGCACCCTGAATCTTGACACCCATCTTTGACCAATGTGCTTCTGGGGATGGCAGCACCCAATCCCCAAGATTTGCTGGCCTCCTGCAGACGGAGAGAAGAGGCCATCCCTGGCAGAGACAGTTCCTTATAAGCACTGGAGAAAAGGTTATGCAGATGCAAATGTAGGCAATAAATCACTTTTATAATTATAGAATCCAAGCCTGTGGCAGGTTTCTCTTGAATCTTTTATTCCATTCATTCATTTGACTAACATTTGCTGTGCCCCTACTCAGTGCCATGTTCTGTGCCAGGTGCTGGGGATACCCAGGTCCCCCATTCTCCAGATTAGCAGGGAAGGCCGCTACTACATAAGCAGAGAATTACCGTGGGGTATGATAGAGACTCTTACAGTGGGGAACTCAAAGTGCTGTAGCAGCATAGAAAAAGCAGTTAATTCTATCTGGGGAGTCAAAGGAGCCTTCCTGGAGGAGGTGGCATTTGTTCTTGAGGGTTGTAAGAGTTTACAAATAGGAAAGGAAGGTCATCTCAGGAGGGCCTGGCTGGCTTGGAGAAGGGTGAGACGTTTGGAGTCGAGAGGAATGGCAGGAGGGAATTGATGTGGCTGCGGAGGCAGGGTGGAGCAGCCCCCCATCTAGGTGTCATCCTGGCCCAGTTGATCTCTTAAACTTCCAGCGTTGAGCCTCTTCGCGTCTGCTGCTAGCGCAGCTTCCGTTGGCTTCCAGCTTTATGTAGGATGAGGCCCTGCGCAGGGGTGGGGTGGGGAGGTGGAGGACAGAGGTTGTGTCTCCTAGGAAACGGCGGCTCTGCCAGAACCCCAGAACCCTGTGAGCCTGGCAGGGCCCAGGTTGCACACATCACCTTGGCAGTTTGTGGGCAAACCCTCTCGGCCGAGGGGAGATTGCACTGCCAGCCACTTCCTCCAGTTCCTTCCCTCTGCCTGTCGTCACGGTTACCTCGGCCTTGTTGGGGGTGAGGTAGAGGTTGGGTGGAATCAACTTTGTCCGGGTTTCTATTTCCCCAGATGCGGGTCAGCCAGAGGAGCTGTCACTTCTGGTTCTGTTTCAAAGGAGGCCAAGGGGCTGGGAGGTGCTTGGGTGCGGCCGTGTTGACAAGGCGCCTCTCCAGCCAGCCTCCCAGGCAGGGTGGGAGTGGGTCAGGGAGAAGCTCCAAGGTGGTGGAGAAGGAGGAGGGGCTGCCCGGCCAGGGCCTGTGCTGAGGGCCGTGGGTGCTGTCTCCAGCCCAGGCCCTCGGTCTTGAGCTCCTAGAGCATGCCGGGAGTGCAGGCAGAGAGGCTGTTTATTTTCCTGGCCTGAAGCCCTTTCGGCTGAGACCTTATTCCAGGCCTCAGGCTGCCAGAAGCACCCGCAACTGGCTCCAGAAGTGAGAGAGTTGGCAACCCAACACTTCTCCCGCGGCCTCGGACTCTAGGCCGTTCCCAGACCGGCTGGTCCTGTGTATCCTCCAGATTCTCCTGATGGGTAATGGACAGTGAGAGACATCACGTCAAAGTGATCCTAATGGGCTGGGGCTGTGGTCAAGAGCAGGAAGGCTGAAGTCGGAGAAATCTTGAGTTGGAAGCCTGACTCTACCGTTTCCTCGCTGTAGCGCCTTGGGCAAACTGAGCTGGTGGGCCTCAGTCTCACCATCTGTGAGATGGGGCAGTCACAGTACCTTCCTCATCAGACTCTGTAAGGTTTACATGACCTGTGTTTAAAGCCTTTAGCAAAGTAGGCAACAAATGGCAGCTCTTGTTATTATTATTAATGAAACAACAATAACTGCAGCTTTGAAAGTCCGTGTTGGTGGGCAGCGAGCCTTCTCCTTCCCATTCTACGGGCCCTGTTTCATGCGTGGTAAATTTGTGTGTCTCGGGGAGAAGCAAGCCTGGAGACTCCAAAGGCCCCTCTGTCTGTGTCCCAAGCAGGGCACTTTAAGGAGCCCATGGGATCCTGGGATGCAAGTGGGTGTCCTGGGGGAAGAACATGCAGAGGCAGAGAGAAGGATGAACCCAGGTGAGGGGGCTGGGGAGAGTTTTCCGTCACCAGGAGATAGATCTGAGGGTTTGGAAGGACCGAGAGGGAGGACAGAATACCTCCCTCAGGGAGGTGACAGCGGGGCAGAAGGTGAAATCAACACTCGTGCCCAAGGTGTTTTGAAAGTGCCAGGGAGCCACTGACCTGGAAAATAATGCCCAGAGGGCTTGGGCCAGGCAAGAGAACAGACTGCCACCGCCCATGGGGTGTCACCTCTGTGTGAGGAGAGCGCCAGGCTCTGGGCCTCCTGAACGCTGGCAGAACCCAGGTGGCCCTGCCCTCCTGGGGCACTGACTTCTCCCAGGGATGCCCACCTACTCCGAGAGCATCCTCGGGCCGGCTGGGAAACGCTGCCATCCCACCCGCCAAGAGGCCAGCGGGCCGGCAGTGCGGCTCACTCACGGCGAGGTGTGGGTTAGGTTGTCCATCTGCCGGTCTGAGCGTAAGGAGGGAAGCTGTACGCCAGGCTTGCCTCAATGTCTCATCCGTGGCTCTTTGCCCTCACAGCTAGACGAGGAAGAAGAGCGAAGGAAAAGGCGTCGGGAGAAGAACAAAGTCGCGGCCGCCCGATGCCGGAACAAGAAGAAGGAACGGACGGAATTTCTGCAGCGGGTGAGCAGGGCAGTGGCCACGGGGGACCCCGGCCTTGTCCTTTAGTGGCTAGTGTGCTTATAGATCAGGAGATGCCATCGAATGCCTGCAGAATCAATGTGTACTCGCTGGCATCTGCCCAACCGGCCTCGACCCCTCTGCCTTCCCTGCCTTCTCTCCGATGCCCCCTCCCTGAGCCAAGACGCCCAGGGGCAGCCAGCAGCCATTCCGCCCACCCAGATCCCTGGACCGCCATAGAAGGTGGGAGGAGCCAAGTTCCCCGCCTCTAACTGAGGTCAGACCCGCGATGCTAATGGGCCCAGAGGGCCCAGGACTGGCACTACCCATGCCGGTGCGCTGAGGGCTGCCAGAGTTGTCTGGCGCGGGTGCAGATGAAGTCAGTGAGAGCTCCCTGCACGTGAGCAGTGGGCGTAGCGATGGGGCAGAGAAAAGTTCCTCCCTCACGTGCAGGAGGCTCTTCTGGCTCTGCCTCCCATCTGCCTGGCCTCAGCCCCACCGAAGCTGACCCCCGAGCTCTCGGCTGTTGCCTCTGGGACCAGAGGTCAGCTCTGCGTGCCAAGGCCAGTGGACGGCCGCCTTGCCTCATGGCCCTCGGAGCACATCCCTGCCCTTTCATTTGGAATGTGCCAAATGGACCTTCCCTGCTCCTCAAAAACGGTAGATGGCTGTGAAGGGACATGACCAGAAAGCTAATTAGTCCAAGCCGGTGGTCTCCAGCCTCCCCACCCCCAATCCCTTGTTGATTTCTAAATAACAGTAGTAACACCATAGAATAATAACATCACAGGTCAGGCTCCCTTCTACAGCATGCAACCGCTAACACTAGTTGCTAACGTGTAAAGTGGGGCCCTGTGCAAAGCGCAGTGTACATATTAGCTCATTTTATTGGCATAATAACTGTAAGAGGTAGGGGGCTGCATTATTCTCTGTCTGCACACGGGGACACTAAGGAAGGCACGGGGAGTTAAGTAACTTGCCCAGGTCCCTCAGCAACTAAGCAGTAGAACTGAGATTCGGCCTGAGGCTAACTTCAGAGCATCCATCCTCAGCACTCTGCCCTGCTGGCGCTCATTCATTCATTCGTGGGTTTGTTCATTCCTTTGTTCATTCATTCTTTTGCTCGTTTGTTGATTTGTGGACAAGTAGTTTTAAGCATGTACTGAGTGCCCAGCCCTGTGCTAGGTGCGCTGGGGACACACAGGAAGGACCAGTCGTCGTCCCTCCTGTGGGATCTGGAGAGACAAGGCCGGGCTGGACTGGGTTTTCTCTGATACTGGGGATCTGTGGGTCTCTTCTCATGCTTGCAACAAGCAGAGAGCAAATCTGAGATCATGGGTGTCAACACCGTGGGGCAGTGTGTACACCTCCGGCTGTGAGCATCTAGGGCAGGGGAAAGGTCAGTGGAGGCGGAGTTAGACTCCTGGAGCTGGGAGCCCCTTGGAAGAGATGGTGGACCAACACCAGGCGGGAAGTTTTCAAGAAAATTCTAAGACATGGGTCTCACATAGGCCTTTAAGATAGATGGAGTGTCACACCCCTCATTTCCAGCCCTGAGTGCCTGTGGAGTTGGGCGAGGCATAGCAGGGAACAGAGAATCTCACATCCCATCCCCGCCTTCAAGGGCCTGTCAGCCAGCCAGCAGGCAAGAAGGGCCAAGTGAACGCACACCAGTAACACACTAGTGCAGCGAATGGTCAGCGCCAAGTGAGCGGGACGAGCTGCTCCGCACATTCCAGTAACACCGGCTGAGCACCTACTGTGTGCCAGGCAGTTCCCGTATCTCGTTTAATCTTACAACATTCCACTGAGCTAGACATTGATGATCCCCATTTTAGACACAGACCCGTAGCGCAGAGAGGTTACTTGCCTGAGGTCACACTGCTAGTGTGCGGTGGAGCCGGGACTCACCCAGCTGTTCGCTGACCCATCTGTCCATCCTTAGCGCTGAGTGAGTGCCCGCCACACAGTGGGCCCTCAGGCCATGGCTGCAGTGGGGTGGCAGGCAGGCAACAGGGATGGGATATGTGCTGAGCGTTAGGTTGGGCAAGCGCGGCGGGCTGTGAGCACAGACGGAGGGGCCCTGTCTGAGTCTAGGCTGCGGAAAGACTGCTGATTGAGACATAAGACAGGAGCGGGAGGCAACGCGTGGAAGGACAGGGCTGGAGGGGTCAGTCACCACCAAAGCCAAAGCAAAGGCCAGAGGCAAGAGGTGTTGTTTAAGGATGTGGTGAAGGGAGTGAAAAAAATACCAGTGTAGCTGGAGTGTACAGCCCATGGAGAGAATAGGGCCCCAGAGCCTTCACCTGTCGGGCAATCCCTGTGCTGGGCTGTCTGGGGCGGTCCCGGTTGGTGCCTGCCGGCCGGGCCTGATTATTAATGGTACATTCTTTCACTCTCTCACGTGTCCCTGTTAGGACGATGAAGTGTGTTGGTCATGGAGAGCCATGGGAGGGTTTCAGGAGGAGAGAGATACACCCTGTCGCTGTGGCTGCAGCGTGGGGCATGGAATGGGGAGCTGAGAGTAGAGTGGGAAGACCGGTTATGTGGCGATGGTGCTATCCCGGAGAGAGGTGCAGGCAGCGCTGGACCAAGAGAAGTGCAGGCCTCGAGGACGGAGGTTTCGGGAAGTCTGTCGGGGCTCAAGTCCAGCCCCCCTCATCCCCACGCCCACCTCCTCCTCCCCTCTGGCCTTGGAAGCAGAGGCCGGGTGTGAGGTTTAGGGCGTGAAGGCAGATGGCTGTGTGCACAGTCAGTACCCGAAGACATGGGGGATTCTCTTGTAATTAAGTAATTAGTTTGTTTATTTATTTATTTATTTAACATCTTTATTGGAGTATAACTGCTTTCCAATGTTGTATTAGTTTCTGCTGTACAACAAAGTGAATCAGCTATACGTATACATATATCCCCATATCCCCTCCCTCTTGCCTCTCCCTCCCACCCTCCCTATCCCACCCCTCTAGGTGGACACAAAGCATGGAGCTGATCTCTCTGTGCTATGCGGCTGCTTCCCACTAGCTATCTGTTTTACATTTGGTAGTGTATATATGTCCATGCCACTCTCTCACTTCATCACAGCTTACCCTTCCCCCTCCCCATATCCTCAAGTCCATTCTCTAGTAGGTCTGTGTCTTTATTCCCATCTTACCCCTAGGTTCTTCATGACCTTTTTTTTTATTTCTTAGATTCCATATACATGTGTTAGCATATGGTATTTGTTTTTCTCTTTCTGACTTACTTCACTCTGTATGACAGACTCTAGGTCCATCCACCTCACTACAAATAACTCAGTTTCGTTTCTTTTTATGGCTGAGTAATATTCCATTGTATATATGTTGCCACATCTTCTTTATACACTCATCTGTTGATGGACACTTAGGTTGCTTCCATGTCCTGGCTATTGTAAATAGAGCTGCAATGAACATAGTGGTACATGACTCCTTTTGAATTACGGTTTTCTCAGGGTATATGCCCAGTAGTGGGATTGCTGGGTCGTATGGTAGTTCTATTTTTAGTTTTTTAAGGAACCTCCGTACTGTTCTCCGTAGTGGCTGTATCAATTTACATTCCCACCAACAGTGCAAGAGAGTTCCCTTTTCTCCACACCCTCTCCAGCATTTATTGTTTGTAGCTTTTTTTTTTCCTTTGTGGTACGCGGGCCTCTCACTGTTGTGGCGTCTCCCGTTGCGGAGCACAGGTTCTGGACGCGCAGACTCAGCGGCCCTGGCTCATGCGCTCAGCCGCTCCGCGGCATGTGGGATCTTCCCGGACCGGGGCACGAATCCGTGTCCCCTGCATCGGCAGGCGGACTCTCAACCACTGTGCCACCAGGGAAGCCCTGTTTGTAGCTTTTTTGATGATGGCCGTTCTGACTGGTGTGAGGTGATACCTCGCTGTAGATTTGATTTGCATTTCTGTAATTTATTTTTAACACGTCACATATGTACAAGGCTCGGAGGTACAAAGGTATATGTATGTGTATGTGCGCGCGTGCGCACACACACACACACACACACACACACACACACACACACATATACGCATACACACATATACGTATAATGTAAAAAGTTACCCTCCCATCCTTGGCCCCTGGACACTCAGAGCCACCCTGGGAGATTCCTGTAGCCTCTCAGAGTTCACCTGCAGGACCAGCCACATCCCTGAAGGAGGCAGGCCTTTGTGGTGGTCAGGTCCACGCCCTGCAGGCCCCAGGCCACCTCCGCTGCCTGCGTTCGGGAGCAGCGGCCCCTTGGCTCCCCACAGCTGTACAGCCGGCCTCTGTATACCCGCTGTGCCTGACACAGCTCCCTGGGTGTGGGCATCAGTGACAGTCTCACACCCTCACAGCGTTCCTTGCTCTTCATAGCCACTCTCTCCCTGATGGTCACGGTGACTCTGGAGGAGGCAAGGCAGCCCCATTCCACTGACTGGCATCTGAGGTTCTGAGGGATGAAAGTTGCTCAGCGTCACACAGTGGCCGAGTCAGGACCGGAGCCCAGAGCTTCCTCTGTGGCCCAGCACTCTATTCAGGTGCCCAGGCTCCAGGACTTAGGAATCTTGTTCACAGCAGTGTAGCTGGCCAGTGGCAGAGTCAAGATTTTAACTCAGACAGGGCTTTTGGGCTCAGAAGTCTGCACCAGGCTTTTTTTTTTTTTTTTTTTTTAACAGAAATAGTTGGGAAGTGGAGCCCTATTTTAAGTGCATTAGGGTAACTTTTTAAAATAATAGAGTCAGAGAATCTTAATGCTTAAAGTTCCCTGGGCCAATTATTATATTTTAAGGGGGAAAATGAGGTCCGGAGAAGGGAAGTGACTAGTCCAAGGGCACACAGAAGGATGCCCAGCCCCTCACCCTGTGGGTTTTTTTTTTTAATTAATTAATTAATTAATTTTCATTTTCAGCTGCTTTGGGTCCTCGTTGCTGCGTGCAGACTTTCTCTAGTTGCGGCGAGTGGTGGCTACTCTTCGTTGCTGTGCACGGGCTTCTCATTGCGGTGGCTTCTCTTGTTGTGGAGCACGGGCTCTAGGCGCGCGGGCTTCAGTAGTTTTGGCACGTGGGCTCAGTAGTCGTGGCTCACAGGCTCTAGAGCACAGACTCAGCAGTTGTGGCGCACGGGCTTAGTTGCTCCGTGGCATGTGGGATCTTCCCAGACCAGGGATCAAACCCGTGTCCTCTGCATTGGCAGGTGGATTCTTAACCACTGCGCCACCAGGGAAGCCCCGTCACCCTGTGTTTTTTCTGCTCCTTTCACTGACCACCGTGGAGGAGACATTAACCTCCTTCACTTGCATTAATTCCATTCTGAAACGACAAATGGTTTCATTTTCTCTAGGGCAGTAAATATCTACCAGAGGCAAAACGATAAACAAAAATGCAAGAAGGGTTATTCATTTCATACTTAAGGTGTGAAGATCCTAGCCCACGTTCCTGAGTTTATTAGGAAAACAGATCAGGCAATTGCTGTTCTAAAACTACAAACCACTTCTACAGTCATGGTTAAAAAAAAATTCCTCTGAGCTCAACGTATACTTACACATTAAATAAATACATAGCACCAACTAATAAAACAGAAGAAAATAAAATGAAAAAGCAGTTAGTTACAGTCTGATAGCCAGACTGTCAGGGGTCAGGATAGTCTATGAGGTACCCATACATTTTCAAACCAGCAAAACATCATGCCATTCCTATGATACACGCACAGGGAAGCAAGTCGCCACATACCCACTGGGTCTTTTTGTGCGATACAGGTGTTCACGTGTAAGGTGGCTTTGACGTGCAGTCTTTTCAAGGAAAAGGCTGTGTATGCAGGGCTGCTGGACCCTGCCCCTTGCATGTCCATTGTAACTTCCATCCACTGTGCAACCCAACTCGTTCCTTGCCCTCCCCACTGCTCTCCAGAACAACTCCCACCTCCCTGCTTCCTTGGATACCCCCAACCCCAGGCTCAAGGGCAGCTCTCCTCCCAGCTGCCCATTCTGCAAATGCAGGCAGTCTCCAAGACCTGCCAAGTTTTCTTGGAAACGGCCTCCTCCTCTGCTTCTCCTCCTTCTTGTCTTCGTATTCCCTTGCTCATGGCTTAAAGTAAAAATTCCTTAAGCCTCCCTAACCCTTCAGTTTACAAAATGCTTTTCCCATGTGCAGTCATTTAATCCCCAGAATCATCATCTTTTTACCGACGAGATAACTGAGGCTCAGGGAAGTTAGGAAACTTACTCTTGACTCTGATTCCAAACCCCACCAGCTTTTCTGGTTCTGGCTATAAATCCACCTTCCCAGCTTTGTACCCTACTATATCCTAAAGCGACCTATGGTCACAATGGAGGATTTTTATCTCCTAAACACATCTTAAGCTTTCCCCTGTCTGCGTCCTTGTTCACTCAGGGCTTGCTTCTTGAAATGCCCCCCCACTCCTACCGACTTTCTCTGTTCAACCAGCGTCAACCTATTTTTCAAACCCAAGGTCAGACCCAGCCATTTAGCCCACTCTCTCATGGTCTTCTAGACCCTGGATGGCTGATGGGCACATGATAAGCTCTGCCCTGCTCTAGAAATCCTTCTTCCCCTTAGAGTGGAAGCTGCACAAGATCTGTGTAGGGGCTCATGGGCCTCTGGACCCCCTAGAGCATTCACTGTACACAGCAGGTTCTCGGCACACGCTTGTGGGTGGGTGGATTGAACCGAAACTCCTGGAGGCAAGAGGCTCAGAGGCTTAGAAGTTGGAGCTAAAACCTTGACTGGGGGGAACCGCACGGTCAGAGACATTCCCAAGGTCACCAGGTTGTAGACCCAGTGAGCAGGCAGCTAAGATGGGCACCTACCTGCCCCAGACTTATGGTTTCACGTGGGGTCTCTCCTGGCCCTCAGCGATGCTCTTCTCTCGGAATTTGGAGAACCATGGACCAGGCCGGCCTCCCTGTCGCGCTTTATCCGGCTGAATCCAAAACCACCCTAGCTGGCTTTTAATATTTTCCCCTGAGCACTTTTTCCTTCTTTGAGGCTGTTCTCCCTCAGCGTCTGGTCATGAGGACTGTATATATCTCAGCAGTTCTGAGTCCCCAGCACTGGGCTGCCTCCGCAGACATGAGCAAAAGGAACAACTCAGTCAGCCTGGCTGGTGTGGGGAAGACAGCAGCCCTGGGGCCCTGGAGAGCCCCGAGGGAGGCTGCCCGGCTGGGCCCCCAGGCGGGGCCGTTCAGCCCATCGCAACCACAGCCCACACTCGGTCTGATGCAGATTGCCCAGCCTTGGCACTGTGGACGTTTTGGATTGATAGTTCTTGTTGTGGGGTCCTGTGCATTGAAGGATATCTAGGATCATCCCTGATCCCTACCCACTGGATTCCAAGGGCACCCACCCTCCCCAGTTGTGACAACAAAAATGTCTCCAGATATTGTCAAATGTCTCCTGGGGGGCAAGAATTGCTTCTAGTTGAGAATCACTGGTCACCCTTTGCTGGCCCTTGAGTAACTTCCAACCTCCAAACTGGTCATAAGTTTTTAGACAGAGTCCAAGAAATACCATTCTGGTGCCTCTGTGTTTTCCTGGGTTGACCCCCAGAGCCTTGAATTGGTACGCCCATCACCTGTCATCATGAACAGGTAAACCCCCCTAAATCAAATCAACGTTGCTTCCTTGCCCTGGAGCCTCTCCAGCTGAGCTGGAAGTTCTCTGGAAATCTCACTTGAAGTCTATTTAAAGCCACATTTTGGATCCAGAAGGATGACTATTGATTGCCTCCCAGTGGGCAGAGGTTCTAGATATCAGGGGATAAGGAAGAGGCTGTTTAAATCATTATAGACTAATAACCAGGAAGCACATGTTTTAGGAGGAATTACGTGACCACACTGGGCCTGTGGACCCTACAGGCCAATATATCCCCAACATACATTTATCATACATAAAGCACCTTGCCATTGCACTGCCATCGTGGGCCACCTTTAACCCCTCCGTGGACCCTCCATGCACCTGTTCTGGATACGCTTGGCCTCCATTCCTGTCCCACCCTTTGTTTCTTGTGCAAAGGCCCTGAGGCAGGAGAGTATTTGGCGTATTTGAGCAACAGCAAGGAAGCCACTGTGGCTGGAGTGGATTGAGTGGGGAAGAGAGGTGGGACATGAGCCAGGCTGGCCCCAGGATATAACCTGGGTTCATCCCACTAGCAACACAGGCCAGTGTCACAGGTGTGACAGGCACGGCCTAAAGAAAGTCAGTTACCCCGGGGGACTCAGTAGCAGATTCTGTGCTTCCTCTAGTGGGAACCTGGCAGACAGAAAACAGGCAAACGCCAGCCTGCTGTGCCCTGTGCCTACCCAGAGGGAGAGTCTCTTCCCGGAGCTGGTTCCCAGTGAGAGCCTAAAGCCACGTGTCTGTTTTGCATGCAGGAATCCGAGCGACTGGAACTCATGAACGCAGAGCTAAAGACCCAGATTGAGGAGCTAAAGCAGGAGCGACAGCAGCTCATTCTGATGCTGAACCGGCATCGCCCCACCTGTATCGTTCGGACGGACAGCGTCAAGACGCCCGAGTCGGAAGGCAACCCGCTGCTTGAGCAGCTAGAGAAGAAGTGACCGTGGGCTTGGGAGGAGGAGGAAGAGGAGGAAGAGGAGGAAGAGGAGGAGGAGGCCACCAGAGGGCCCTTCCTTGGTGCATGAAAAACTTTACAGCAAGGCTCAGCACAGCCAGTAATTAGTGGGGCTTTTTTGTGAAACTCAGATCAGCCGCATAAGGGGAAGAGCAGGCTGATGAAACCCAGAAGGACCAAGCGCTGAGACCAAAGTAGACTCGAGGGTGGGGCTGTCCTGCTGGGGCCCAGCGCAAACGAGGCAGGACAGAGGCACCCAGGCCGGAGAGACGCCCAGCCAGGCAGCCTTGGGCACTTCTCCGGCCTCTCCGCCAGGCCACCTACCCCAGGGACCTCCGAGCAGCCAGGAAAAGCCATGAGTTACAACCAAACACGGCTGAGGATGGAGCTGAGTAACACTGCCATCTGCCTGCCCCAGCCCTGACCCCTGACCCTGATGCGAGGCCGGAGAGGGCCGTGATGCGGGGCCCGGTGCGGCCTTGCTGGGGAGTAGCAGCCGGGTGCACCCTCGCCGGCCCTGCTGGAGTTTGCTGCGGGCACGAGGCGCGGGCGCCCTTCCAAAGCACATACTCACTGAATGTTTACAGACTGGCTGTCCTGGCAGGGCTTTCAACTGCACATGTTTTTTATCTTTCTTTTTTTTTTTTTTTTAATATTTTTTACAAAAAAAAAGATTTTATACAAGCAATATATATATGGATTTCTATAATCACTCGATGTGATACAGTATAAATATGTTATGGTTTGTCTGTTACGAACAGATATCCAGCAGTTATGGCCGTTGTGTGTAACTCCTAAGTACTGTAGTCTCTGGGTGTTGCGGGGTGTCCGGGGAGGGGGTGGGGTGCGTTTCCATCCTGGTAAAACCTTCATAGTACTCAGTCCTGTATCGCTCAGTAAACGTTACTCTTACTTACCCAGCCGCCTCTTGTGGTGTCTGCCTGGGGAATGGGGTGCAAGGCACACTTGGTGACCTCCCGGTGTGCGGTGTCGGAGAATGTTTGGAGCATCTGCTGTGGGCCCTTGGTTTTCACAACAGCCCTCCCAGGTAAGTATTTACATGCCCATTTTATAGACGAGGAAGTCGAGGCTCAGAGAAGTTAAATCTGCAGTACTTACTTTGCTCGTTCACTCAACAAATGTTTCCTGAGTGCCAGCTGGGTGTGTGCCAGGTACGCTACAAGGGGCTGGGTAGTCCCTGGGGAATAAAACAAACCTAGGCCCTGCGCTTATGGAGCTGACGGTCATGAGCTAAATCCTGTGTGTGCTCCACACACTGTCTCTGTTCATCTTCACAATGGCCTTATCAGGGAGCAGCCGTTGTCCCCATTTGTAGATGAGGAATTCTAGGCCCAGGGAGTTTAAATTTGCCTTGTTGAGGACTTACTGGGTGACCAGCATATATAGTCTCATTCACTTCTCTCAACAGCACAAAATAGGCATCATTACCTCCATTTTAAAAATAACTGAGGCTCAGAGAGGGTAAGTGGCTCATCCAAGATCACCCAGCTCGTGAGGAGCAGAGCTGACGTTTGAACTCTGCTTCCAAAGGCCCATGACTTTCTCCACCTGTGGCCAGCTGACTGTGTGATTGTCCCCGTGGTGGAATATCTCACCTGATTAGAACAGGAGGCCTGTGAGGCCATGGTTACAGATCTAGTTTCTGGGAGGGCTGGGTAGAGTTCCAGGCTGTGCCACGGTCATGGAGTGAACCAGTGATGTGAGCAAATGGTGTGAATGGATACTACCTGCCCCCCCACCACCAAGAACAAGAACAGCTCAGTGCCACAGGCAAGAGCTGCCAGTTACGTGGCATGTGATGGTTCACAGGGCACTTCCATGCAAGTTACTCATCTGATGTTCCAGCTCTATGAGGCAGGTGGGATAGGTGTTTTAGTCCCATTGTACTGCTGTGCAAACTGAGGCTTACGAAGATTAACGCTCACCCAGCTGTAAACAGGCAGACCCAGGAGCTGAGCCCTACTGTCCTACCTTAGACTTGTGTGTTCTCTCTTCTCCATTACTGGGGCTAGATAACTAGTTGCTGATGGTGAGGCTTCACGTCAAGGACAGCAGTGAGCTTGGGTTGCTTCTCAGATCTTGAACGATTCCTTCTGGGATGGACAGGAACCAAGAACAGGTCATTAATACACCTTTGGTTCCTTACTGCCTTATCTCAGGTCCCCTCTACCAAACACGCTCGGTGCGCCACGCCCAGCCCTCACCCTCCGAGCCCTGCCTTGGAAGCAGTGCCTGGTCAGCTCACTGGCAGCTGTGGTGGCACACGGCGAACCCTCAGGCTGTAATCCTTTGACATTTACCAAGCCTGGAGAAAAGTGAAGATGGGGACTTACAGGCCCCTCATGTGATCTGGTGGACGTTCCTGCAGGACCACCGCCTGCCCTTGGCTGTGGTTCCTCTGGTCCTGTGCTGGGTGCCGCGAGCCTGTACCTCCAGGACAGAGCCCTCCTTCGCCTCCGAGGACGGGCTGTCTCCCAGAATCAGTGGCATGTGCTATGCTGTGGCCCACCTTTCCTCATCAGGACCACAGCTCCCTGCTGTGGGAAGCCAGAAGTCAGTCACAGTCTGCCTCCTAAGGGCTAATGTTCACATGTTTTCTGTGTGCCTGACAGGTTAGATGTGCTACTGCAGCCAGTCCGTACTACGACCTTGCTGGGAGGTAGATGCCATCATTCCCATGTTACAGATGAGAAAACCGAGGCACAGAGACGAAGTAACTTGCCCAGATCACAGTCCTTTGAGTGACGGAGTCAGGATGTTCTTACAGTCTGACTCCAGGTGTAAAAAGCTGGCCTGGGCCTCACCCTGGGGGAAATGCTGTGTTTGTGGTGTGACCTCAGTTACTGGGAGAACTTGTGTGCAGAGGGCCAGGAGAGATGGCACAGGTTGAGCATTCCCAACTCTCAGACACCCATCTCCAAGTGTACGTACAGAAGACATAACTTTAAAGGCAAGTAGGTTCAAGATCCAGTCTTCTACTGACCAGCCATGAGCCTCCCTTTTCTTATCTGTACAGTAGGAACAGTAATCCAACAACCCCCTTATGGGGTTGTTGTCAAGGTCAGATATGGAATGCATGTAAAGGTGTTTGGTGAAATACAAAGCTGCACAAAATGGTAATTTTCTTGCCCTCTGTTAGCGGGGATGGTGGTTATTTACCACATAGTACTGATTACTTGAATATCTTTTATTCTCTAACAGTGGCTGCAGAGTTACTGTTCTGGCCATGTATCTGGTTCCTGTGGCGATGGGTGCCCGGGATCCAAGACTCCTGGGTTCTTTCGGCTCCTGAACGGCCACAGCCAGCTGTGTCGGGCTCATCATCCTCTCCCTGGGCTTCCTTGTGCCCTCCTGCCACGTGGTCCTATATGAGATTTGTGCCACATCTGCCCAGGGTTGCTGTGAGAATCAACTGGGCAACCCAAGAAGGACAAGACCCATTAGCTATCAGGGAGGCAGCAACTGGTATGTATTGGTCAGGATTCAGGTTAAAGGGAACTTACCTACACTGCCGGTGGGAAATTGGTGTGACTACTGTGTAAAGCGGTTTGGCGATAACCGGTGACACTCAAGCTACACACACCTTTGACCTAGCAATTTCCCTCCTAAAGACACACCTTTAGGAGGGACCCTGGCATAGGGGCACAAGGAAAAGTACAAGCACGTTTACTGAATGTTCGTCTGTAATAAAGATAAGTGGCAAACAGCCTAAATACCTATGAACAGAAGAGCAGGTAAACAAATTGTGTTTTCATAAAATCAAGTATTACTCAACAGTTATAAAGAATGAATTAGAGCTACAGGTATCAATGTGGGTGAACCTCAGAAACTGTTGAGGATGGGGAGCCAGCTGCAGAAGCATGTATGCGGTACACCGTTTATACAGTGTTTCCAGACATGGAAATTGATACTTTATTGTTTATGGGTACACACAGATCTGGGTAATAGAGGTACAAAAGCATGCACAGGAATGCTGTCAACATCAAAATAAGGAATAGGGAGGCTTCCCTGGTGGCGCAGTGGTTGAGAGTCCAACTGCCGATGCAGGGGACACGGGTTCGTGCCCCGGTCCGGGAAGATCCCACGTGCCGCGGAGGGGCTGGGCCCATGAGCCATGGCCGCTGAGCCTGCTCGTCCGGAGCCTGTGCTCCGCCACGGGAGAGGCCACAACAGTGCCAGGCCCGCGTACCGCAAAAAAAAAAGAAAAGAAAAGAAAAAAGAAGTAATAGGGAATTACTCCTGGGGGGTGGGGAGGAAGGGGTTTGGGGATGGTATCTGCAAGGCTAAAGAGGACACTGGGTTTCAACTGTACGTGTAACATTTCATTTATTTTTAAAAATTTGAATCAAATGTCGAATAATGTTAGAATTTGTCAGGGGTGAGGGATACGCACACAGACGCGGGTTATCTTCTTCATGCTTCTCTGTATGCTTGGTATATTTCCTAATAAAAAGAACAAGCCACAAACACCACAAATAGAAGGTTTTGTTTTTCCATTCTTTCCTTGGCAAACTCAGAAAATAAAACAAAATCTGAAATTACAATAGAGTTGCAGCATACGTTCTTTGAATTTATGCAAATTTAATTGCATGCCTTGAGGGAGAGAAAGATGATTCAAAACGTGTGGTTTGTTTAGCTGGCCCTTCCAGTTAATAAGCCGAGTGCCTGGTGGTGAGGGGACCCCGGGGTGAGGGCACCTTGGGGAGTGTTTATCTGTACCACTTCAGCGGGTCCTGGTCCCTGCCCTCTACATAATGAGCCATGCAAGTTATGTTCAAGGTTAATTCCGACTCTACCTTTTCTTGTTACGTCCTGAATATTCAACCCAATCCCTGTGTAAAATGCAACGCCACCACACCTTTAAGTGCAGCTTTAAAGCAAAGGGGGAACCTTTTAAAGACCCAGGTGTCACAGGTGTATCGGATTCCTGTTGCCACTATAACAAAGTACCACAGATTGAATGGCTTAAAACAACACAAATTTTAATATCTTAGCGTTCTGGAGGTCAGAAGTCCAAAATGGGTCTCACTGGGTTAAAATCAAGGTGCCAGCAGGTTGCGTTCCTTTTTGCAGGCTCTGGGGGAGAATCTGTTTTCTGGCCTTTTCCAGTTTATGGAGGCTGCCCACATTCCTTGGGCTCATGGCCCCTTCCAACTTCAAAGCTAGCACTGGCTGCTTGTGTCTTTCTCCTGTTGATCACTCTGACACTGACTCTTCTGCCTTACATCCTTTAAGGACCCTTGTGTTATATTGGCCCCACCTGAATAATGCTGGATAATCTTATTTTAAGGTCAACTGATTAGCAACTTTAATTCCACCTGCAACATTAATTCCCCCTTGCCACGTGACATAACATAGTCACAGTTTCCATCTTTGGAAGGCCATTATTCTGCCTACCACAGGAGGAATTTACGAGTTGGAGAATCTTTTTTTTTCTTTAAATTTATTTAGGCTCCGCCAGGTCTTAGTCGCAACATGCGGAATCCTCGTTGCGGCGTGCGGGATCTTTTTAGTTGCAGCGTGTGGACTCCCAGTTGTGGCATGCGTGTGGGATCTAGTTCCCCCACCAGGGATTAAACCCGGGCTCCCTGCATCGGGAGCATGGAGTCTTACCTATTGGACCACCAGGGAAGTCCCAAGAGTTGGAGATTCTTAACGGCAGCCCTCCTCACTCCCTGGCAAGATAGACTGTTTTCCGAGTAAGTGCCTTAAGGATGGAGTCTCTATACAGACATGCCCAGCGCTTGGCACTTAGTGGATGGTCAACACGCACAACACACGATGAACACAGACGCCACACACAAATCCACAGATATACTCAGACATGTGACACAATATAGGCAGAGGCAAACACAGTTACATACACAACACACAGGTATATAGACACACATTTATTCATATAAGGTGTGACTAAGTATAAAGCCATGAGATTGATGCCAATCTTATTCCTTTATATTACATTCCTGTAACTTTGAAATGAGCTTGTTCTCCATACTGGCAAATTGTCTTTCTTTGGTAAGAGCTAAATTATGGTTAATGATAAGGTTAATTAATCCAGGCATACTGTTTTGGCTTAAAAACTAAATACAGTAAGAGACTGAGTTTCTCATTTAGGCCCTAAACTGGCTCTGTGGGTTATTCCTAAAGAAACGACTCCCAGCACTTTGGAACGACTTCAGTGAAGTTATACTTAAGCATCAGCTTCTGCTGTTCGGAAGGACAGTACTCACCTGGGTGGACTGTACCGGGCACCCGTCGTGCCCCATGTTAAGTCCTCTGACCCCAGCTCTATCACGTGACCAGTTCTGAGCAGGTGTGAGCAACTTCACACAGGTGCAATCTGTGTGCAGATTGCACACATATTGTGCCTCCCACCTCCGTCCCGGGGACATCCATGACTACCCCCTTGGCACCTACACATATGCAACTTGGAAATTCGGGGGAATCAATGCCCATAGGGTCCCCTTTGACTAATTGGGGGGAAGAATCAACGGATAGATGCTTTCCCCTTTCATCCTCCAGGTGGAGAGTTCTGAGGCATGTTTCCTAGGTTCCTCAAAAGGTCTTGCAGGATTAAGCAAGACCTGCAGAAGTGACCGATAGAGGTACCCAATTCAATAACACACCTTGTATTGGTTTCCTCTCTTTCTCTGTTTCACTCCTCTCACTCCCACATAAACTACCTGAGCACAAGCATTTGTCTCAGGTTCTGCTTCGGGGGGGCACCCAAGTGAAAAGAGGTGGTATCAGAAGTAACCCTAGAAATCAGACCCTCAGGGATATTTAGGATGGGGTATTTAGAGCTGAGTCTATTTGCCAGTCAGGTGGCAGTGACAGTGAGTGGGGTGGGGAGAATCCCTGACCTGCTGTATTTACTCAGACTCTCCTTTGTGGATTGAGATGTGATACAGGTGGAAAGGGAAGTGACTGCTGTGGCATCTGAATGGTATGGGGATAAGTTATAAAGCTTGAGTTAGTTGCCTTTTGTTAACCATTTTGGAAGCCTCAGAAAAAGAAAATGCAAAACAGTTCAGACAACTATAATCTCAAGATGTGCTGTGAAAACCAGACTGCATCTCTGGCAGTATTTAAGGAGACACTTGTTTCTCCCAGTCCCAGGGCACACTGTGCTGAGAATCAGGCCCAGAATCTAATTGTAAGGCTGGCAGACCCATTAAGGAGAACCAATGTCCATCCTTGACAAATTTTCAATATCAAAGTCAGGATGCTAAAAGGGAAAAATGTAGGACCTTGAGACCTGAAATGGGGCATCTGTGTAAATGAGACTTGAACCTCTAGGATCCCTTGAGCCCTCTGGACTGGCAAAAGCGGCCCCCTGCCCCTTAAAAGCAGCCTTCCCTTGCTTGGAGACCGTGGAAAGATTGCACTCGAAGCAGGTACCCTGCAGCGTGATGTTTACCCTCAAGATCCACTGCTGCCACACTCATTACTGCCAGGCAGATAAATAGGGTCACATCTCAGTTCAGCCCAAGTAGGGGAAATACAGTCCCTGCTCCGGAAGGAAATCACGTATCTGTTGAAGGAACTACAGGATGTGGCAGATCCATCTTAGCAAGCAGCAGCAGAAGACATACAAGAATGACTGGGTCTTGAGGGGCCCGGAATACAACCGGGAAGGGGATACGTTTTTTACATGGAAAAACTCACTTGTGGCTCAAGGTTCAATGCCATGGCATTGACACCTGGAAGGTGTCTTAGTACACGGCCAGTATCGCTCCTTGAGGCTTACCCATGATATGAACTTATACAGTAAATGAGGTGGAGATGCTGCACTGCCTTGGCTGAGAACTAAGGAAGAGTCAGATGGTCCGGGGAGGAGGACCTAGTTAGATGGATTTGTTATGTGAGACTGGGGGCCCCATCACCTGACCACGCTCCTCAGGAGAACCAGAGTGTCACTAAGGCAGTGATGAGGTACTGGAGAGGGGCCACTAGATCCTTGGAGAGGCCCTGAACTGGTCACCTCTGCAGGCCAGGCTGGACAGCAGGAGTTGCTGCCGTAGAACTGGGGTTCCCTAGTGTCAATGGGGATTATGCAATTCTAGAATAGTAGAGGCCAGGTGAAGGCAATTAACTGGTATCATGGACAGCAGGGCCTCGTGTACTTTCTAGATCTAAGTTCACAGACCCAGAGCCCATTGATTGAAGGATAGTCTCCCCTTGAGGAAAGCGCCTGTGTTACCATCACATGTATTCAGTACATTATTTAATAAACAATACATTTATTGAGTAAACACTTCCCTGATCCTTCCCTAAAGGTAACTATATATAGGGAGGAAGGGAATTCTCACATCTTTTGAGGAGCATTGAATCCCAACATCCCCATTAAAATTAAGGGTATGAGATGACACTGATACCAGGGCACCTGCTATTATGCTCTTCCAGAGTAGCTGGAGATGGGTTTGTGGAGGCCAGGAGATAAAAGATGTTCTGGCCCAAGTCTGCCTCTAGTGGGTTTAATAGGCCCACAGACCCTCCCTGTGGCTCTTTCCCCAGCTCCTACTGATAAGAGGGTTTTGGTAGGAAAAGCTGAATGGAAGTGCTTGAAACTATACCATCCCCAGCCAAGATGGCAAATCAGAAATGACTCTACATCCTAGGTGCAACTGCAGAGAACAGCACCACCAGCAAAGACTTAAAGGATGCAAGAGGGTGCTGGCTGTCCATATCATCTCCCTGTAGAATTCACTCATTTGATGTCTGTGAAATCAGATGGGTAGTGGTGAGTGATGGTGGACTACTGTAAACCTAACCAAGTGGTATTCCCTCTCACTACTGCCATGCTTGGGGTGTTATCATGATTAGAACAGGTTATACAGTACCTGGCCTTTGGTAAGCAGCTATTAATTGATAAATGCGTTCTACTCAATTCCCATCCATAAAGAAAATCAAAACCAGCTCACTTTTACATGAGAAAGGCAGAAGTGCCCATTTACTGTCTAGCCCAAGGGCTATATTAACTCTCTTGCCCCCCGTCAGAATATAATCCACAGGAGCTTTGATCCCCTTGACATTCCAAAGAATCCAGCTGCTCCCATTATATTGATAACATGGTGCTGATAAGACCTGCGGAGCAGAAGTGGCTAACACCCTAGGAAGGCACATGAGCATGAGAGAGGATTGGAAAGAAACCCCATGAGGATTCAGGGGCCTGCCGCATGGATGGTATTTTTAGTGGTCCTGCGGTCTAGGGCATTTGGAAGCATCCCTTTCAAGACAAAGGATAAGTAATTGCACCTGGCACTCCGCTACTGAGAAAGAGGCACAGGGCCTAGTGGGCCGCTTCGGAATTTTGGAGGCAGCATATATATACCTCACGTAGGAACACTGCTCTGACCCACTTCTCAGTGGCTTAGAAAGCTGCTAGTTTTGAGTGGGACCTAGAGCAAGAAAGGCTGCGCATCAGGGCCAGGCTGCAGC
The DNA here is from genome assembly GCF_964374135.1 of Grampus griseus. Lineage (NCBI taxonomy): Eukaryota > Metazoa > Chordata > Mammalia > Artiodactyla > Delphinidae > Grampus > Grampus griseus. The sequence continues at coordinate 27,229,494 of NC_139018.1, read as the reverse complement.
ACCGACTGCTCTGCCAGTGGTACCGTATCACCATATACGCTGCCACCATATCACCTGGCAGACCCAGTGAGGCTAAGAGGTACCATGGACCATAAGGTGCTGGCTGTTTTGAATGCACAACTCAAGCTAAATTCACAACGTAATATGTTATCTCCCACGGTCTCCTTGAAATGTATCCAACGAGGATCATCTTTCCTTGCCCCAGGTGAAAATTCCAGCAGGTCAGGAACTTTTCTGCTGACTCTCAGGTGAGAGACAGTCCTGTGCCATTCTAAGTCTTCAACTCGTTCATTAGAAGGTCCAGTCTAGAACTTCCCTGGTGGCGCACTGGTTAAGAATCCGCCTGCCAATGCAGGGGGACACGGGTTTGAGCCCTGGTCTGGGAAGATCCCACATGTCACGGAGCAACTGAGCCCGTGTGCCACAGCTACTGAAGCCCGTGCTCTAGATCCCGCGAGCCACAACTACTGAGCCCACACACCACAACTACTGAAGCCTGCGCGCCTAGAACCCATGCTCCGCAACAAGAGAAGCCACCGCAATGAGAAGCTCGCGCACCGCAACAAACACCTGCCACAGCCAAAAATAAATAAATAAATAACCCAAAAAACGAAGGTCCAGTCAAAGAAAAAAATGGAAATGCCAAACTTCATCTGCTCAAGTCCTCTCCCCTCGCCAGCACAGGCCTGCTTCAGGCTGACAGCCTGTAGCCGGCAGAGACAACTTGGTGTCTCTTCTCCATTTCTCCCGTCGCCTCTCTTTTCCCTTCCTTCACCCCGGGCTGACTGGCCAGTTTCTGGCCCCTCCCAGGGGTGGAGCAGGAGCTTGGAGCACTGGCGAAGGGGTAGGAATGGCCTACTGTCCTAGAGCTGTCAGGGTCCTAAGCTGGCTTTGGGTGCGCTGGGCCTGGCCAATGTTTAAAGCTGATTCTTTCTTCATAGGTTCCGTCTCCAGGGACCTCTCCTGCATGTCCCTCCACCTGGGCAGATACATCTGCAGCGAGCATTTCCTGAGGCCCAGGAGACTGTCTCTCACCTCCGGCTTCCTGCTGGCACATCCAGGATCTTCTAGGGCCTTATTAGACAGTCTCCAGCTGGCCCACACCAGCCCACACCGGCCTTAGGAAGCTCTCAGTCATCTCCTGCCCAGAAATACTAGGGCATGTAGACCCAGCCTGGTACAACCGTTCTTCAAGAGGCCCCATGGCAGCCCCCTTCTCACTTGGCTTTAGGAAAAGGAGGCAGCAGCCCCTCCCTCCGGCCTGGTGGCAACAAGGACTCCGCACCACAACAGTTTTCTGTTTTCAAAGAAATGGCATTCTACAAATCCTTTCCCCATCTCTCCATGCCTGGAGCCCCTTTTATATTCACAAATTGGATAAAGGTCCAGTCATCTTGAAACCAGTTCTTTAAAATTTGTGAAGTCTGGGCTTCCCTGGTGGTGCAGTAGTTAAGAATCTGCCTGCCAGTGCAGGGGACACGAGTTCGATCTCTGGTTCGGGAAGATCCCACATGCCGCGGAGCAGCCAAGCCCGTGCGCCACAACTACTGAGCCTGCACACTAGAGCCCGCGAGCCATAGCTACTGAAGCCGGCGCGCCTGGAGCCTGTGCTCTGCAACAAGAGAAGCCTGCGCACTGCAACGAAGAGTAGCCCCCGCTCGCCACAACTAGAGAAAGCTCGCGCGCAGCAATGAAGACCCAATGCAGCCTAAAATAAATTTATTCAAAAAAAATTTTTTGTGTGAAGTCTGCACTTGGTGATGTGACCTCACATATGTTGTGCTTTGGTGTCTCAGTCAAAACTTTAATATCTTGATACATTGTTTTCTGAGTTAAAGGGTAGATATTGATTATAAAGTTTCACAGACTCATGATTCCATAGCTGTAAAAAAGAAATTACTGCACGACTGCAGCAGATGGTATGACTTCACAATGAACTAAAGGACAGATACTAATTTTTACTGAGTATGTACCATGTGCTAAGTTCTTATAATTTTATGTCCCATTTTAATGACGAGGAAACTGAGGCAGGTAGCACTACTGGATTCAGTCCAAGAACATTTTATTGAACCAGGTTGGAAGACAAATAGGGACCTGACAGAATCCCTGCCTTTAAGGAGGTCACAGTCCTTTGGGAAGGTGGCAGGGGCAGGTCTAGGGCAAAAGGTAGGGAGATTCTACCCTGGGTCAGGTGACCCTCGGGCCTGTGCTCTTTCCTTCTGAGGGAAAATAATACCCCATTTTGGTTGAGCATACACTTGGTGTGGGACCATCTTAGTTTGCTTCCCCAAATGTAGTTTTCATGTCAGTGTTTTAATCATTTTTTTTTTTTTTTTTTTGCCGTACGTGGGCCTCTCACTCTTGTGGCCTCTCCCGTTGCGGAGCACAGGCTCCGGACGCGCAGGCTCAGCAGCCATGGCTCACAGGCCCAGCCGCTCCGCGGCATGTGGGATCTTCCCGGACCGGGGCACGAACCCGCGTCCCCTGCATCGGCAGGCGGACTCTCAACCACTGCACCACCAGGGAAGCCCCAGTGTTTTAATCTTTGACAGCAGTCCTGGCCCCTCTGATCCCTGACGGTCAGCCAACAGGGCAGGAACCCTTTCTTCAACCCCTGGTAGTGGTGGCCATGTCCTCAGGGAGGATGTTCTAATTGGTTCCCATTCCAGTCACTCAATCCCAGCTTCTCCTGTCCTTCCTGTGAGAAGTACCGCTGACACACCAGCTGTAGGCCTCACAGCTGTCAAGCTCCCCAAAGGCCCCAAATCCTTCCCTTTCAGTCCTATTTACTGTGGTATTTATAGTCCAAAGGTGAAGGGTATTCATTCTCCTTCCCTTCCTTTCCTTGCTTAAAATAAGAATCAGTCCACCCTTCTATTAAGCCAGATTTGCATAACACTGCCTGAGAAGATACCTCCTCAGGGCCCAGGGACCAGAGCCTCTGAACTCTCTGTCTTTATACAGGGCTTCTGAAAAAGTTCTGTTCCTCTTTGAAAGCACAGGGGGAATCAGGAGAGACTTCCCTTAAATGCTTTCCCTTCAAGTAGCTGAACCTTTGCATTTCTAAGCAGCTTCCAGCCCAATCTCTACGGAGTCCCTTTCCTGAGGAGAGGGGGAGTCGAAGGTCACCACTGTGCGTCTCATGAAATAAGGTCAAGTAAAACATTCAGCTTCTTAGGGAACTGATTTGGGGGGCCTGGTCAGGTACCCACACACACACTCTGTATCAAGTAGGTGGAGGGACAGGTAGCCCCTCACTCACCCTCCATCCCTGACTGGGCTCCCCACCAAGGAGAAGTTGACCCACAAAGGTGACCTGGGGTCCACAGTTTCTACCCCTCCCCCATACTGGACAGCAGTTCTTTAATTAGGGCTTGCTAAAAAAAGTGGGGGGAAGGTTCTTTCATCATAAACTATAGATAAACAATGAATGGGATTTAGTAAATTAGTTATAGAAATACGAGAACTGTTTAAAAGTATAACACATAGGCGTGGATTCCTCCTCACTAGGAATTAGTTCTAGTCATGTAACCAGGCAAGAGAGGCTAAACTAAGTCATTCCTGTTCACCGTCATCTTCTTTATTTAAACATTTACTTGAAAAATACAAAAGTGAAAAACGGCTTATAATTAAGAGAATGAAAGCCACAGACTGGGAGAAAATATTTGCAAGACACGTATCTGAGAAAGGACGTGTATCCAGAATATACAAAGGATTCTTAAAACTCAACAATAAGTAAACAAACAATTAAAAATGGGCAAAAGATCTGAACCGGCACCTCATCAAAGAAGGTATACAGACGGCAAATAAGCATATGAAAAGATGCTCCATGTCACATGTTATTAGAGAATCACAAATTAAAACAATGAGATATAACTACGCACCTATTAGAATGGCCAAACTCCAAAACAATGGCCACACCAAATCCTGGTGAAAATGTGGAGCAACAGGAACTCTCATTTAGTGCTGGGGGAATGCAAAATTGTATAGCTTCTCGGAAGACAGTTTGGTGGTTTCTTACAAAGCTAAACACACTCTCACCGTACAATCCAGCAATTGCCCTCCTTGGTATTTACCTAAATGAGTCGAAAACATATGTCCACCCAAAAGTTTATGGCAGCTTTATTCACCATTGCCAAAAACTGACAGCAATCCAGATGTCCTTCAGTGGGCGAATGGATAAACAAACTGCGGTACAGCCTGACAGTGGAATATTATTTAGCAATAAAAAGAAATGAGCTCTCAACCCATGAAAAGACATTGAGGAGCCTGAGGTGCATATTACTAACTGAGTGAAGCCAGTGTGAAAAGGCTACATATATATGGTTTCAGTTATAGGGCATTCTGAAGAAGGCAAAAGAGACAGTAAAAAGATCAGTGGTTGCCAGGGGTTCAGAGGGGAGGTGGGGAGAGGTGAATAGGTGAGCCCAGGGTATGATTAGGGTGGTAAAACTATTCTGTATGCTATTGTAATGGTGCACACGTGACATTATACATTTGTCAAAACTCAAAGTACTGGCATTTCCCTGGCGGTCCAGTGGTTAAGACTCTGTGTTCCCAATACAGAGGGCACAGTTCAATCCCTGGCTGGGGAGCTAAGATCCCAAATGCCGCACCACGAGGCCAAAAAACGAACAAAGAATAAAAAAGCAGAAACCCCCCCCGAACTCTAAGTACCGTACAACACAAAGAGTGAACCCTAATGTGAAACTAAGGGCTTTAACTAATAATAATATATCAGTATTGGTTCATCAATTATAATAAATATACCACACCAGTACAAGGTATTAATAATGGAGGGGCTTCCCTGGTGGTGCAGTGGTTGAGAGTCCACCTGCCGACGCAGGGGACACGAGTTCGTGCCCCGGTCCGGGAAGATCCCACATGCCGCGGAGCGGCTGGGCCCGTGAGCCATGGCCGCTGAGCCTGCGCGTCCGGAGCCTGTGCTCCGCAACGGGGGAGGCCACAGCAGTGAGAGGCCCGCGTGCCGCAAAAAAAACAAAAAACAAAACAAACAAACAAAAAAATAATGGAGGAAAGTGTTTGGAAGGGACTCTGGGGGAAAGGAAAGGGAATATATGGAACTCTCTATACTCTGCTCAATTTTTCTATAAACGTAAAACTGCTCTAAAAAATAGTCTATTCATTTAAAAAAAGATCTATAATTCCACTTCTTTTAATCACATAAAGTTAGAAGTAGATATTCCAGCCTATTTCATTCCCCGCTCTACGCAGTCCCAGTAAGGTAACCATTGTTTATAACTTCATGTGTATGCTTCCTGATTCTTTCCCTAAGTTTCTACAAATATATTGATATTTATACCTATCTAGCATCACACATCAAAAAAAAAAAAAGATGAAATCATGTTTTACATATTAGTCTGCAGTTTGCTTATTGCACTTACATTAAGGACCTCTTTCCAGGACGTGCATGTAGATCTCACTCTTTCTTGGCAACCACAGCTGTTACCATCTCATGGACACTCACCGTGGTCATTAGGCAGAGTTTGCCTGTTAAAGAAGAGTCACAGAATCCAATTGACAGTGCTTGCAAATCTACAGTTTATTTCAGGAAAAGTATTAAAAACATTGAAGTAAGACAGTAAGGGATCCGGAGAGGCCAGGTATAAATTCCTACTGTCCTCCCTCTGTAAGAGCCGTACCAGACACTTTCTCTTTTGGGTCACAGGTGTGCCACAAAACACCTCAGACCTAGGAAGCCCCAGATGGAGTTTCCACCAGGGCTTCTTACACCCTGCTGGTCACACAGGCATATTTCTTGCTGGTTTACCATCCCCAGCAGCAGAGACCTTCAGGGGTCTTGCCAAAACCAGGTACAAATCATCAATTTCACTATTGTCAACAAACAATGATGAACAAAGTAAAAGTAAAAACAAAAAATAAACCCTGCTGACCAGTTGGTACCAATTCCTCAGACCCGTGGTTACAAAGCAACACAAGTAATCAGTACATTTAATGACTTGGCCAGGGGTCTGTGCTATGCACAAACGTCTCTTATTTCAGTAAATCAGCTTGCGCTAATTTCAGTCCTGCTTGAATTAACCCTCACAATACACCGTGGTATGTATGAACATACTCTATTCAACCATTCCCACGTTGATGAATGTTTAGTCTATTCCTCTCCCCCATTCCATGTCCCACCCCAACCGCTATCATAAACCTGGCCGTAGTGAACATTCTCATACATATACGCCTACACGTATCGTATGTTCATTTCTGTAGCATACAGCTCTCAAATGAGTCACTTTCCTTTGCCCTTCTTGATCTGTCTTTCCCGTCTTCTTTCCCTGTGTTTTAGGAGGATGGGGACTCACTGTGTGGCACTGCTGGGCTCAGATGCTCACATTCCTGTTAGGGTTTTGCTGTGCTCACTACAGATTCCCTAAACTGTCAGCTTGAACTTCAGCTCTCTGCACCTGCACTGGGACCCCCACTGTCCTCTGGCTTTCTGCCTCTCAATTCTCCTACACTTTTCCTCCAAAGAATGTGATTACTTCTCTCAAAGGTCAGGGCTCTCAATCTCTCTGCACAGTAAAAGGGATCGTTTCTCTAAGGCACTTCTATTATTTTGAAAGTAGACTTTTCCTGATAGAACCTACGCCCACAAGCATGAGTCTAAGGAAAACAAAACAAAACAAATCTACTTTATGTGCTAATTAGCTGCTGTAACAGAGAAACTCCAAATCACAATGGCTTAACATCAGGAGAGTTCAATTCCTCTCTTCTCAGCCCACATGGCTGCAGAGTGGGGAGCTCTTTACACCCTGCTCAGGGATCCAAGTTCCTTCCATTTTGTGCCCTTCTCCTCCTCCAGAACTTTAGAGTCCTCTCCACTCAGCCAGCAGATGGAGAAAGAGAGACGAGGGCCACACAAGCCTGAATGTGCAGCAGATTGTGGTGGTTTAAAAATATATCCACAGGGACTTCCCTGGTGGACCAGTGGTTAAGACTCTGCACTCCCAATACAGAGGGCACAGGTTCAATCCCTGGCTGGGGAACTAAGATCCCACATGCCTCACGGTGTGGCCAAAAAAAAAAAAAATCCACAAATTCTTTGATATACCTTCCTTCAGGAGGTAGAGTTTAGTTCTCTTCCCCTTGAGCGCAGGCTGGACTTAATGAGTGACCTACTTCTAACAAATAGAGTTCAGAAGTGAAGGTCAATTTCAAGATTAGGTTATAAAGAGACTGCAGCTTCCGTCCCAGGTGCTGTCACTCTTTCTCTACCATCACTCACCCTGGAGGAAGCCCCGTCTTGAGCAGTTCTGTGGGAGCCCATGCAGCGAGGAGTGGGAGAACCCCCAGTCTCGATCAAATCTTCAGAGGCTGCAGCCCCAGCCAATAGATGGATGAGAGACCCTCAGCCAGAACCATCCAGGTAAGGCACTCCTGGGTTCCTGACTCTCAGAAACTGTGTGAGGTAGTAATTATTTGTTGTGTTAAACTGTTAACTTTGGGGATAATTTTTTATAGAGCAAATAAATAACTTGCTTTAGATTGCTGAGTTTGGGGATACTTTGTTACACAACAATAGATAACTAATACACATATCCACCTGCATTTCATTGGCTAGAACTCAGTCACATGGTCATATAACTGCAAGAGAGGCTGGGAAATACAGTCTAGGTGTGTCCCCAGGAAGAAAAGGAAATAGATGTGGTGAACAGCTAACTTGTGTCTATTACTTCATAGAACTTCCAGGATTCCTCTCCCACTTGGCAGAAAAAAAAGTCAAGTCCATCAACTCCTGGGTGATGATAAGAGCCAAAGGTCTCACTTTTGACTACTCATTGCTTGTTTTAGGTGCATTACAACAGCCTTGGATATCTAGAAGGAAGTAAGGAATGCTAAACCCAAATTTACATTTTATTTTATATATTTAAATTTTAGACCAATAATTCTAATTGTATTGATTGTTTTTCTTAAAGCTTCTGAAAAATTGTCTACACAAACAATTGTATTATTTATGATCTCAATGTTGCAAGAATAAATATGTATTCATATGCCATGAAAAGGGATTGGAAAGAAACATACAAAATATTAAACATGTTATTCCTGCGTGGTGAGATGATCACTGACTTTCACTTATTTTGTGTGCATGTGTATTTGTATTTTCTAATTTTTTTAAGATGAAGATATGTGTGTTATTTTATAATCAGAAAAGATAATTATAAAAGCAAAGAAAATTATAAAAGTAAAGATGATAAAATAAAAACAATATAAATAATGATTATAAAAAACAAAAAACCAATTCTTCTGTGTGAGAGCCGCACAAAGTGAGCAGGCAGGGGTGGGGTTCCAGCTGAGAAGCACCTATTCTGTTCAGGTTGAGCCTGGACCACACTTGAACTCTGGGGAGCCCCGTCTCGGCTTGTCAGTTCCCCTACCTCGGGGAGACCTGAGCTGACCGGCTCCCCAGGGTGACTGAACCTTTGATTCACTGCAGCCACAATCACTATCATGCTTGATGTGGTCAGATTATTCTCTCTACCTAAACTTTCCCCCCTTCATGAATGGAAAGCATTTGTCTATGGGGAAGACTTCTCCCTAATGATTTCCTGTCTCCTCGATTTCACAGCCACCTACTCACTAAAATGAACAAATCTTCATTTCAGTTTATCAGAATCGCATTGAGGGGTGGTTTCCTCTGCTCCGTGCATCCTCAGGTACCTGCTTCTTTCCCTGTCTTGTCTGCCAGGCTCTGAGCTCCATATCACAGCTAGAGGCTGTGGTTAAGAGCACAGGTTCTGGGGTTCAAACACACACACACACTCACACACACACACACACACTCACACACACACACACACACACACACACACACTGCCACTTCCTACTGTGTGATTTTGAACAAGTCACTTAACCATTTAGTTTCTTCACCTGTAAAATGGGGCTAAAGCCCTTCATAACTGATGTCACACATTTAAAAGCTTCAGAACCATGCACAGCACATAGAGCGCTGTAAAGGTTGTGGGTGGGAAGCATGAAATTAGACGGGATTCCCGCCTCTGCGGAGCTTACAGCTTAGTGGGGAAGGACAGACATGGAATACATAATTAGAAATGTGACGTGACAGAAAAGGAGGGGAAGTAGGATTCAGTGACCTAGGAGGTTGGATTTATCAGATGAGCCTTTCTTCAGATGAGAAAACTGGGGCTCAGGAAAATTAAGTACCTTTCTCTAGATCTCTCTCTTAGCTACGTGGTGGAGCTGGGGTTCAAACCTGATCTGTCTCACTCCAAGCCCTTGCATTCAGGACCACATTGGGACATTCCTGAGTGGAATGCACTTTGCCTCTGTGGGCCCCTTCCTCCATTAAAAAAATATATTAAAAATCATATGTTTACAACCTCATTGATATAAAAACAAATATAACCAAGATTGGGTTATATTCATTTTTTTCCTTTTGATCGTAAAAGAAATTAAAACATTTTCAGGGGCTCCTAAAAGTATTGTGGGCCACAGGCCCTGTCCACACAGCTTATCACACAAGCTGAGTATGATACGATATGATTCTGGACCGCCAAGGAGCTTCCAGTTCAATGGAAGCTATAAGAACAAAATGACTAATATTAACAATAATTCTAGCTCAGATGTATTGAGTGCTTGCTTATCTCATTTAAGTCTCCCAATAACCTAAGAATTAGTAAATAATATAATATTAGCAAATTATTAATAATAAAATTTATTAGTAAATAAAAAATATAAAATTTATCAGTAAATAAATAACATTATTTTTCCCTTGGCAGGCAAGGAAATGGAGTCCCAGAGGGTTGCCATCACTTGCCCACAGTGATGAACACGTCAGGGACAGGGGCAGGATTCAGACCCAGGTCTGCGACCACATGCCTGGATACTTCCCTGTCTGGAGCCCTGCTTCCCATCTACAGCAGGGAAGGCAAGATGAAGGACCCACTGCAGTAGAGGCGGCAGCAAAATGCTGCAACTTAATGATGGGTGCTGACAGAGCATGGGGAGAGGCCTGGGTGCACTTAGATCTGGGGGAAACTGCCCCTGACCATCATCTCTCTGTTCAGTGCCCAGATGTCCCCAAATGCCAGGCAGGAAGCCTCTTTCCTTTCCTCCCTCTGGCTTACCTCCCCACTCTGCCACACCAACTTGACTAGGCTTAAGCAGGACTGAAAAAGGTTAAGAAACACCCTCTGAGCTGTGAACCGTGACCGCAGTGGATCTGAGAGGGCAGGAAACACATACACTGGAAGTGTTTCATGGGCGTGACTAGGATGGAGAGTCAGGGTGGGGACCCTCCGGGCTGCACCTGGGAGCCAATAATGGTCACTCAAATAAGAGAACAATGCCAGTGACAAGTAGATTTCTAGTTTACAAAGCTCTTCCTCCAATGCATTTTGTTGGTTTTTACCAAGACCCTTGTGAGATTGGTAAAACAGGCAATATTAAATGTATATTTATATAGAAATATTAATAAATGAATATTGATTTATTAAATATATAAAAATATATTTTCTTATTTTTATTTTTTGGCCATGCTGTGTGGCTTGTGGAATCTTAGTTCCCCAACCAGGGATTGAAGCCCGGCCCTCTGCAGTGGAAGCATGGAGTTCTAACCACTAGGCCGTCAGGGAATTCCCTAAATATATATATTTTTAAATGGAATGAAAGATTCTTTAAATTCTCCAGTGCTTTACAATTGGTCATATATATATTATTGCATGATTTAGCCTTTACTTAAAATCCAGCCATAGCTCCTGGTGGCCTTGCCTGGTGTGGCAACCAAGGCCATCCTCCTGGCTCCCTCCTGCTCTGTCTCCTCTCATCCTGGACTCCAGCCAGACTGAAGAGCAGATGCTTCCCCCAAAACTATTCCGACATTCTTACCTTGGTCCTTCCCTAGAATGCCCAGGGTTATATGATGACATGCCCAAGAACACACAATCAGGAAGTGATGGAGTTGATTCAAAACCAGATTGGTCTCACTCCGAAGCACTTGCCAAAGAGAATTCTCTTGGGGGCTCAGTGGTGTACCATCTATTCCTGTGAATGAAGCAAGTGTTAGAAATCCAGGCGGTGTGATACTCCCTCCCTTCACCTGGTGAACACTTGTGTCTCATTTAAGACTCAATTCAAGCACCGCTGTACTTTCAGTGGGTTTTTTTAGATTTGACGTTCACCTCATAGTGATCAAGGGGGTCGCAGAGTAAGGATGCTGCTGTATTTCTCTAGGAAGAGATGGTCATACCCAAAGACAAAGAAATGGTGTGGAGGCTCTGCACTGGGGGAGAACAGGCACGCCTGTGGCTGCTGCCTAGATTCCCACCATCATGGCGCCTGTGTCGGGGTAAAAGGATGATGTGCTGCTGTGGATCCAGGAAGTGGTAACTCCTTAAACCTTGTCACTGCTTCGCATCTTCAGTGTGACTCATTTTGATGAAATTCAGCGAACTCTGAGCACCTGCTTACCGAATGGAGTCTTTTTTAGCTAGAAATCTCCACGATTCCCCTCCCCCAAGACTCAGGAAGCTTAGACCCAGACTGTGAAGAGACAAAGCAGAGTGACCAGTGAAGCTCAGAGGACACTGCTCCTGTTCCAGCCATCTCTCATCCCCGTGCTGGGTGCAGTGGGGACTGGGTTTCAAAGGAGCTCACAGGTGAGCAAATGAGAGACACTTGGACAAAAGAACGACACATATATACATATACATACACACATTTTTTTTCTTGTTGGGTTTAAAAGTCAATCACCAAAGTATGTATAGTACTCACTTTATTGCAGTGGTCTGGAACTGAACCCGCAATAGCCAGTATGCTGACTGATAGTTTCATGAAGCCAAAATATGTGTAAATGTATACCTTTATATGTATATATATGTAACGCTACATCTATCCAGAAGGATATTCATTGAAATACTAACTGATGGCAGTTTTCTCTAGATGGTGGGATTATAATGGTTTGATTGACATGTCTCTGTATTTTCCAATTTTTCTGCTATTATCATGCATTAGTTACATGATCTGAAGAACAAGTTCAAAGCCCATTCTCTTTTAAAAGGCTGGGATTCCAAGTCTAGGGGATGCTTTCTGCGTGAAAGGAGAGGCCTTTTCTCTTCTTGTCCACCTCCCATCCTTTGAGGACGGTTCTAGACAGAACCTCAAACAGAAGTTCCCTGCCTCTGACCAATGTCTTTGCTGCCCTCTGGTGGTCATTTGAGACCTCAGCAAGTCCAATAACCAAGTTTGCCTTCCTAAGTCCCATTTCTTTTTTTTTTAATTTTTTATTTTTGGTTGCGTTGGGTCTTCGTTGCTGCGCGCAGGCTATTCTCTGGTTGCGGCGAGCAGGGGCTACTTTTCGTTGCGATGCGCAGGCTTCTCATTGCGGTGGCTTCTCTTGTTGCGGAGCACGGGCTCTAGGTGCGCGGGCTTCAGTAGCTGCGGCACACAGGCTCAGTAGTTGTGGCACATGGGCTTAGGTGCTCCACGGCATGTGGGATCTTCCCGGACCAGGGCTTGAACCCGCGTCCCCTGCGTTGGCAGGCGGATTCTTAACCACTGTGCCACCAGGGAAGCCCAAGTCCCATTTCTTATAACTGTTTTTTACCCCCTGAGGTTGAGCATCCTTATTAAACTGAATGAGATTTGCTCCAGTGCAAGCTTCTTTAAAGCTCTTGTGAAAATGTCATTCTTGTCAAGATCAAAGCCCCCTCAGCCTTGACTGCACAGCCAGAGGGCTTGAGTTACATCATGTGAAGGGCCCTGGTGCGCACTCACCTGCTGCTTTCTAACAGTCGATCAAAGCAGTATTTGGTTTTGGTCAGTATCATTACTGTAAAGCCACCGGCACACCTGCTGAAACGCAAAAGGATGGTGCTTCTCACGGTCCGAGAATGCCCTGTACTCCCACGGAATCACAGTAAGCAATGGCTGGTTCCAGGGCCCCAAACTGGGACTCGTTGAGATTGTGTGGCTTTAAGCAAATTGTGTCACTTCTCTGTTCCTTCATCTGTAACAAGGGAATTGTGACCACGCCTATCTGGATTTAAACCCCTGCTCTACCACTTATCACTTGAATGCCTTACTTAACATCAATGTGCCTCTGATTCCTTATCTATAAAACTGGGGGAAAACAGTGTCTAATTCACAGGGCTGGGAGGATGGAATTAATTAATACATGTGAGTGATTAGATCAATGCCTGGAACATAATTAGTTCTCAATAAATTTTTATTATTATTATTACAGTTACCAGTTACCAAAGCATATTATTAGTTAAATGTCATTCTAAGAATGCATATAGTTAGTAGTAAGGGATTTATTATTTGATAAGTCTTTTATGTCTTAGAAACCATTCTAGGTACTGTTTATTTAATACTCACTGCAACCCTTCAAGGAAGGTGTTATCTTCATTTTACAAATGAGGAAACTAAGATTCAAAGAATCTGTTCTTTCCCGTCTGGCTGATTGACTGCTGCCTCCTAAGGTAGCTTGTTTTTACTGATATGTTTTTCTGAAATACTTGGTTATAAGTTAAGGTGATGCCAGTTGCTGTAACAGATAAAGCCCAAATCTCTGTGGTTTGCGTAATAGAACTGTGTTTCTCATGAATGCAATAACTCATGAGAGCAGTCCCATTTGGTGGCAGGCCTTCCACATGGTGATTCAGGGATCCTGGCTCCTTTCTATCTCGTGGTTCTGCTCTCCCCAAGGGCTTTGGAGTCCTCTGCATTTAACTGGTGAGTGAGCAAAGAACATGGACCAGGCCTGGAAGTGACATTTCTCAACTCTGTCCATATTCCATAACTTAAAGCTCAGTCCCATAGTCACACTTAACTGCAAGGGAAGCTGGGAAATGTAGTCTAGCTCTGTGTCAGGAGGCAGAGGAAACACAACCTGTCAGCCAGTCTCTGCCATACCTAGCTTATGCCTTTGTTTAATTCTTTTTTTTTTTTGGCCACGCCACACAGCTTGCAGGATCTTTGTGCCCTGACCAGGGATTGAACCCAGGCCCCGGCAGTGAAAGCACCGCCAGGGAATTCCCCCTGGCTTATGTCTTAAATAGCCTTGAGGTCTCGGTTTAAATTTCAATTCCTCCAGTAAAAAAGCCTGGCCCCTCGAGTCTGGATTGGGTGTCTCTCCTGTGTACTGCCTTTCTTGTGTCATTCGGTGCATGTAATTGTAATTCTTTAATCATCTGTCTCCCCATTATTCTGTGGGCTGCATTCGAGCAGGGGCTATGCTGATTTCCATCACTGCTGAATTCCCAGCTCTTACACAGAACTGGCACATAGTAGGTGCTCAATAATTGCTGAATGGATGACATCTGTTGCAAATGGTTGCAGGGGCAGAAGAAGTGGTTGGGAGTGGTCTCTTGGGCTCCCCTCCTACCCTGGAGGCACTGACTTTCAGAATCATGGACGGCTCATCCGGGAACAGGGCTGGAAAGCCCTCTGAGGTTGAGGTCGGTGCGTCTGTGCTTTAAGAGTGGATCTGAGACAGCAAGTGTGGTCACGGGTTGTCTGTGCCTCTGCACCTGCCCTCAAGGAGGACTCCATGCAGACCTCTCCTCCTGCACATGTACCCAACAGGGCCTGGCTTCAAGTTTAGGAAACAAACCACTGCCACAAAGGTAAAACGATGCAGCTCATTTATCCATCTGTTGACGATTTATATACTCTCCACTTCCCCAAAAACTTTGCAGTAGCTTATAAAATGAGCACGATAAGAGAGAGCAACTTGAATGGCAGGGAAAATCCAGTCCTGTCCTGGTGATATTAGATCATTGAAAATCTGGTAGCTCCAGACATAACAAGATAAGTGTTTTTTCCTTACAATCCAAATCTCTATTTCGGGACAATATTTAGAATGTTTTACTCTTGGGCTCTTTTTGTTCTTCTCTCCCCCTCACTGTCCCTGGGTGTCTGCTAATGATAAGCCTTGGCCTGTAGCTGAGGCTGGGATTGGGGCGGGGACTGTGAACAGCTCATAGCCTCTCTTTTCAGGATTCCAAGCCGCTCTTCAGCTCCAACCCCTTGAGCTCATCCCCACTCCTCTTCCCTTGCTACAAACCCCCTTCCACAGACTGGCGCTAAGATGAAGGTAGTAGCAATGAGCAAAAAGACAGTCCTGCTATGCTGTCAACTATCCTCAGATGAGATGAAAAAGCCAATTTAACAAGACAGAAGGGGGTGGTTGGCAGGGGGATGGGCAAGAATCCCAGCCTGGAGCCTGCTGGCAAGTCATTTCGTGCTTCTGAGCTGCCATCATCTCATCTATGAAGTGGGATAACTGAATCCAGATACCCTGGGTCGGTATGAGAGTTGGGCTAACCAGAATGGCCTCAGAGGGGCAACACACTTTGCAAGGAACCCCTTAACAAGGGCAAATGTCTCAGGTTACTGCTCTCAGTACCAGCTATGGGAGGGGGGCAAATGAGGGGGAGATGGGATCGTGGGGTCACTTAGCTCTGAGCTCTTCCTGGGGAGGAGGCCAGGGTAGTCTCATGACACCCCAGGGGAAGTTGAGTTATGGGGAGGAAGACTACCGTTCCCTGCTGACGTCTCCCTTCATTAAGGCGTGTGGATTACAGGGACCCTCTAGGTTGTCTCTGGGATTTGGGGACTGAGCTTTGTCTCTGAGCCCAGCCTCCTGGGCACAGGGAGGGCAGGAGGCAGCCTGAAGCCTGGGCTGAAGCAAGCCTGGACCAGTGAATCTGAGAGAGTCTGTAGGCTGAGAAGCACTAAGACCTCAGCAAGATTTGTATTCCAGAACCTTCTCTGGCCCACATAGGCCAGTTCTGTGTTGATTCATAAAAGGGAAAGAGAAAAAAACCCTGGGTTCCAAAGGAGCAAATTTCCAGTCAGTTTTAAAAAGAACCAAAGCCCATCTGAGCTGGAGAAGGGGTTTCCCCCAAACTCTCCCTCCACACACGACAGCGATTGACAAAGATGCTGAGAAAGTGCCGGGAAGTGGGCCGGGAGAGAAGGTGGGGAAGGGGAGAGGCAGCTGGAATGGGGGGCACTTATCACCAGGCTGACAGCCCATGACCCTTCCCCCATAGGCTTCCTGGTTCCATCACCCCTGGGGTGTTTGAAATCAACTTATCCATCCTGTAGTATAGTGCACCGCTGCATGAAAACAACAGAAATATTTACCAAGGAGAAAAAAGGCCCCATAATCTTATCACCCCACCATATCAACTGTTTTCGTTTTTTGGGCTTCCTTCCATCCCAATCTTCAGAGTTTAATCATAGATCTACTGCACTTATGATATTAGCTTCTTTCTTTCTCTCTTTCTTAACATGGTGTGATACTGGGCAAGTTTCAGTTTCTTCATCTGCAAAATGTGACCCTCTCAGCATCCACCTCACAGAGTGGTGTGAGCCTTGAATGAGATCATGGCTGTAAAGTGCATGGCATGTAGTAGTTGCTCAGTAAATGGTAGTCACGATGATTATTTCTGGAAGCATCTCTCTGGTTTTCATTATAAATTCTTCTGTACTGCTAGAAATTCTGAACTCTTTATATGTATTAATGTGATAAAAGAAATTGGAACTACGTACTTATTTTAAAAGAAGTCTGGTCACAGTGAAATGTATTATAATTAGTCTTTAAAGATTCGCATCAGTAGGTGCCTTTTCCGGTACCTCTGAGGTCTTTTCTGGCCTGAGTGGATGGTAGCAGGCCACGCTGATGTAGCTCTTTTTTCAAATACGGATTCCACCACCCACTCTCTCCATTCCTGTGATGATCTGGGAATAAGAAGCACAGGGCCCCTGGGAATCCCCACTCAGGTGTCCATTCACTATGTGTTCCTGGAGAAGTGACCTTTAGTCCTCGGTGCAGGGAACGCAAAGTGCTGGGCTCTTTCTCTATCAGGCTGCAGAGAAGGGGTGGTGTTGGGAAATTGTTCATTGCTGCATCTCTGCAGAGATGAGAGCCTGAGCTGGAACATGGGCTGCTGGGGGCACTTTGATTTTAAGCGTGGCTTTGGTGAGCCCAAGGCTCCCAGGATTGATGTCCATTGCAGGTGTTTGTGCTGCCATTTCCAGCCCACCTAAGGGTGCATTGGATTACAGGTATATCTGGGAGGATAATGGGAAAAAATTGATATAGATAGATAGATGATGGATAGATAGATAGATAGATAGATAGATAGATATGGAATTTAAGACTCAAGATAGTCAACCCAAAGTGCCTCTCCTTTTGGGGACTCAGTTCTTTCAATAGTGAAATTCAATCTGCAAAAATGACCAGCCATGGAGTTAAATTATTCTTAGCTCTGGGAGGGAACTGGGAAGTCACTGGACATTTGCTCTCAAGACTTGTCACATGATGCAACACGTCTTCAAACTCTTTAAGTTGGGGAACTTCAGAGGGGCCAGGGCAGTTTGGTTCAGGCCTTCATCAATTCAATTCGTTGAATGAATGCTGTGTGCCTAGACCACGCCGGACACTGCTGTGAATACCAGGGACAACCGTGATCGGCCCGGCTGTTAGTGGGCACACAGTCAGTTTGGGAGAAGAAACAGGATATTGCCTATGGCTGTATCAACAATAGCAGCGGCTGCCATTCACCTAGGGCACCAAATGTAAAAATCTCAAGGAATCCTCCAAAAGGCTCCATGATGTATATACTGGTAACATCCTCATTGTTCTGGTGAGGAAACTAAGGTGCTGAACTATGAAATAATTTGCCGGAAGTCACATGGCTAGCTAGTGGTGGAGCCGTGATTCAATTCAGTCTATCTGACTCTAGATCACCACCACCCCTCCCGGTTATAGTTGTTAACTGAAATAAAAATGCTCGCTGTAAAAGTTGTGGGTTAAGTTTTATTCGAGGACTTTCTGAGGACTAAAGCTCAGGAGACAGCCTCTCAGATAGCTCTGAGGACCTGCTCTGAAGAGGTAAGGGAGAAGCTAGGGTATATATGAATTTTTTGCTGGGAAAAACATGTAGTCAAACATCAAAAGATTACTGCTAATCACAAAGAACAGACATCTCAAGCTAATGATTTTAGAGCTTTTCTATGTGTGGGAAGATGCAATTTCTTTTGACATAATTTCACATTAAGCGTGTGCACAGATGGACATAAGAGATAGCTCAAATCTCAATGTAAAAGGGTTTCCTTTCATATTATTCCTCTCAGTAGAGTTTCAAGGCCCCTCTATTTTGCTGACATTTGATATTTGACACCTTGAGATTTTATCTACAGGCACAGAAAGTAGCAACATCATCAGTGTATAAAGACCCAGCTGGGGACTTCCCTGGCTTGTCCAGTGGTTAGGACTCCGCGCTGTCACTGCTGAGGTCTGGGTTTGATCCCCAGTTGGGGAACTAGGATCCCATGAGCCGCATAATGTGGCCAAAAAAAAAAGAAAAAGAAAGAAAAAAAGACCCAACTGCATGAGGTTGCAGTAGTCACTGCCCAGTCCTGAGGACTTAATTACTGCTTTATTATTTTGTCTCAGATTTCAGCGCCATTTTCTTCTTCTATACCTCCTCCCCTCTCCCTTTCCCCCTCCTTCTTCTCCTTCCCCTTCCTCTTCCTCCTCTTCTTCTATAAAGTATCAAGATATTTGAAAATACTTAGGACTTCTGTTCTCATTTCTCTTCATGCATTAAAGTAATGGAAGTTGGCAGATTTCCAGTTCCACGACCGCCCAAACATTCACATGATCTCATTGAATGGGATTTCTTTAACATTATAATTCCAAGTTTGGCAACCATCCTGGTCCAGCATTAGAGGCTGCAGGCTTCAATTTTCCAGAGTTGTAGAACCTTCTGCCATAATGCCAGTCAAGATCCCAGATGTAGCTGGGGAAACACAGGTGTTACTTGGATCACCCAGAGATGATACGCTACCAGGTGTGCGAAATCCCTGGAAGTGGGATAAAGCCAGTGACACCTCAGGAAGCAGCCAGATAGTCCATTCTCGATCATTCTGCAATAAGAAGAGACCATAGAGCACAGACAAGTCTCATCCTCATGACCCACACATTTTTTTCACCTTGAAATAGTTCACAATACAACAATTAGAAAAGGAATTGTAAACGGTACTGATGAACCTAGTGACAAGGCAGGAATAAAGATGCAGGTGCAGAGAATGGACTTGAGGACACAATGGAGGAAGGGGAAGCTGGGTCGAAGTGAGAGAGTAGCATTGACATATATACACTACCAAATGTAAAATAAATAGCTAGTGGGAAGCTGCTGCGTAGCACAGGGAGATCAGCTCAGAGCTTTGTGACCACCTATAGGGGTGGGATAGGGAGGGTGGGAGGGAGGTGCAAGAGGGAGGGGATATGGGGATATGTGTATACGTATAGCTGATTCACTTTGTTGTACAGCGGAAACTAACACAACATTGTAAAGCGATTATAATCCAATAAAGATATTTAAAAAATCAAAAAAAAAAGAAAAAGGAAAAGGAATTGTGTCGCATACACTTCACAATCTAAAGAAATTCCAAGGAGTTGAAGATGAAAAATTTCATAGACTCTAAGAGTTTTGAGGCTCCTCGAAGGCTTCCCCTCAGTAGATCAGCGTCCTCAGCCCATGGATAAGGCAACTGATGCTGGACCAACGATGCCCTCAAGGTTATACAGCTAGCTGGTGGCAGAGGCAGGACCAGGTCCCTGGTGACTGATACTCAGTTCTTGGTTCTCTCTGTGCCACCACACTACATCCCTCTCTACACCGAAGTAGGTGTGGTGAGGGAAGGCTTCACAGAGAAGGAGGAACGTGACCTGGGCTTTGAAGGATGCATGGGGCATGGGTGGGCTTGGAAGAGGGGCCAGGCTTCCTAATGCCAGTTTAGGCTCCTCTGTGGCTTTGCTAACTGAACCGTTAGCTCCCAGAAGGTAGGCATTTGTCTCCTCCACTTTCTCCCCATTTCTGAGTTCCTGGCGTGGGGCTGGCACAAAGGGACTGTTGGGGAGATGAATGAGGCCAACTTCTCCATATCCACTCAAGATCTGACTCCACGTTTTAAGAGAATTGCTAAAGCACTTGGCACTGAATAGAAACGCAGCTTATAGTTCCTTCCGCTTCCTTCCTTCCTTCTTACGGATGACACTTTTGAGAGTGTGTGCTTACTTACAGTCTCTGAGAGCCATCCAGCCCCCCGGCCCCCTTAGGAATGGGCCCTGGCAGCCATGTTTGTAAGACCAATCCCTGACCCTGTGAGTTGTGAGTGGCTGAGTGACACAGGGGTGGACCCCTGACGCACACTGCACCCATGAGACCCTCTATCCCAATTTGGAATTGCAACTTTGAGGGGCTCCTCAGGCTTCTCTAATGGTTTGCACTGAGGTGATGGTAGCTTAGGAACTGGGAGACAGCCATCTTCAGACATGGAGAAGTCCCGTGCGGGAAGGCGGGAGATGAAGCAGATGCTGAGGGGCAGCACTGCCAAGAAACCCCAAGACCCAACCGCCCTGAGCCGGTGGAGGCCCCCGCCCCGAGGAGGCCTTCACCTCTTTGTGAACGCCCTCCTCCAGTCACACGAGAAGGACAGTCTGTTGCCTGGAACCCTCACCGTGCTCTGATGTTATCAAGTTTCTGCAGAAGGGACTCACTCAGCCAGTGTCTGACAGGGGAAGTCCTTGGCTGTGTTTTGTGTTAGAGGAACCATACTCTGGAAGGGGGGAGTGTGGGTGAAGGGGAACTTTCTTGTCTTTCTCAAAGGGAGACCCTTGGCCTGGTGGTCTCAATTTGACCCAAGCTCCAGAAGGAATGGGACTCTGGAAAAGACGTTAATTTTTTTTTTTTTCCTTTTTTGCAAAGTTTTTTAGTCAGTGGTGTGAATGGGAGAAAAAAGACCCCAGTGGTCGCTTCAACCATTGTGCTAGGTACTGGCGACCAGAGACAAGATAGGACCTTCCTGCCTCATGGTTAGTGAGTGAGGCAGATATGTGGTTAGAATTTCACAGCAATGAGATGAGACATAAACGTCATGATAAAGAAATGCACAGGCAGGGATGGTCCTCTAAGAACACCCAACGTGGGGGGTCAAAGAGGGTTTCCCGGCAGGGATGACAACCAAGCAGGAGCCTAGGGGTGTGTAGGAGTTGGCCAGGCCAGCGGGGTAAGGGACAACCCAGAGGAAACAGCAAAAATAGAAGAGCAGAGTCGAGAAAGACAATGGTGGCTGCCGAGAAGTACAAGTGGCTAAATCACAGCTGGAGGGTGTGACTTTTCAAGGGAGCTGGGGCTTCTGCAGAGTCGTGATCTCTGAACCTTTTCAACTGTGTGCTTCATCTGTTAAATTTTTTTGAGCGTGCAAAAAGTTTTAATTAGCACGTTTAATTGTTTGCAAAGCAACATTGTCTATTTATCTACAAAATAGATACTTGCTCTTGTACTAATATGTTAAAGATTGTAGCTTAATTTCCTTCTGACCTTTTCTGGGGGGTTAAAAATAAATACACATAGAAATTCTAAACTATTCTCCACACCTGGTAACGCATATGGAGAATTGCTCTGCAGATGTGATCAGGAGCCCCTGCAGAATGTGGGGCACCATCTCCCTCCTCCTCTGGCTGTACACCAGCCAGATGTGTAACTGCAGCCTGAGCTGTCCCAGCCGCAGCTGACAGCCTCTGTGCTGGGTGATTCAGATCAGGAAACCTCAGCTAGGTCCGGGCTGTGGGTTGCTTAGCCTAGACTTCTAGAAATCCTTGTGCCTGGTTTTCCCAGTCTGAATTTCTGGATGTGCATACCACCGTGACAGCCCTTTTTTCTTCTTTTTTTAAAGTTAACTGAAAGCTGGACTTTATGGCTTGCAGGCTGACAGCAGAGAAGTGTAGAGCTCACCTGGACTGCTGTCTTCCTGTCTACCATTCACTTTCTTTGTCTCTGAGAGTAAAGACTTTTGAGGCACTGGGGCCTCATCTTGTCCTAGGGGCTGAGCTCCTCCAGATGAGATGCCTAATGAGGGCTTGCAGAATGGCATCTCCCTGAGCTCTTTCTGAGGACTTCAGGAACAGCTGTGACAACTAAACAATAGCACAATGACACCAACACCACCGACACTGAGCGTGGTGACCACATGCACCATACTAATGCCTCTTTATATAGTTATCATCTAGTCTAACTCTCTCAACAAACCCGTGAGCGGCTACGCTGACAAACCCCACTCTACACACAAGGAAATGGGCCTGGGAGGGGTTGACTCCTTGAGTCCCGGTCCATGGGGACCTGGGATAGTCAGGATCCCCGACTCCCAGGCTCCTTCCCACGGTAGGAGGGCTGGGCTTTGGAACCTCATCTTCTATCCTCATGCCTTTGCAAGTTGCTATCGTTTGAGGTTCTGCTAATCAAGCTGGGACTAAACCAGGTCAGATGAAAAGAGAACTCATAAAAGGATGGCCTGATGATATTTACTCAGAACTGTAGGGCAACGAATAGTTAAGTAAAAAAACCCAGCAAATAAAAAGGTAAAAACTTTTAAAAAATGTATAGCTTTATTGTGGTATAACTGATACACACAAAAAAACTCACATATTTAATGTAAACACTTGGATGACTTTGGATATATGCAAACACCCGTAATACCATCACCACAATCAAGGTAATAAACATATCCGTCACCTTCAAAAGACTATTTGTGTCCCCCGGCTTTATGTATCTGTGTGCATGTTAAGAACAATTAACATGAGAGGCCCTCTTAACAAGCTTTGAAGTGCCCAGGACCCAGCGTATTTTTCACTATAGGTTCTGGGTGGTATAGCAGGTCTCCAGGACTTACTCATCTCATCTAACTGCGACTTTATATCCATTGAACAACAATTCCCCATCCCACCACCCCCCTGCCCCTGGCAACCACCACCATTCTATTTTCAGCTCAAGGACATAAACACAAAGTTAAAAATAAAATAAGAAAAAAATTTTAAACTCTAGGGCATCTTGTAAAGCCTGGTCATTGTATGCTTCCCTGGCAGGAATGAGGTGGGAGAGGCCATAGGATCAGTTCACCTGTAAGAAGGAGGGAAAAGGAAAAACTTTTTCCTTGCGGTTCCTAAGATGGAGTATTTGCATTGTCGCTACTGTTTTTAACTACCATAAAAATGGCTTACATACCGGGTCATAACATTTCAAACAATTACAAAAAAGGTAAAGAAAATGTGAAAGTTCTCCGCATCTCCAGGCCTACCCCTAGGCCCACTCTCCACAGGCAAACATTTGAAATCACATCTGGGTTTTGTGCTTCTAGTGGTTACATTCAGAATTCAAAAATATGTTTATACTTCTGTTTCTCAGCTTATCCACTTTAAACATTATTTAAAGACCCCCTCACTTTAAATAATGTGGCCATTGAATACTGAGGAATTTAATTCCATGATATGTCACCTCATTTTTCCCCTCCCAATGTTTCCTTATATTTTTGGTTTTAGTCTATTGGTAAATCTTTGTCACTTGAAACAGTTTGCTTAAATCTATATTCTTGGTCCATCACCTTTTACAGTGTCTTTTTTACGGTATCTCCCACTCTCATTATGTAAGTCACTTGAAAGTCATTTCAATGGGATTTTCCTGTCAAGCACCTGGGCTCAGTCCATCTTAGACCAAAGGTATAAGGGCGTTTTGAAAGTAATCTTTAGATAATAACAGACTTGGAAAGTCCACTGGTACATCTATTTTCTCAGCCCCTACCCGTAATCCTACCACGTGACTACATGAATTCAAGGAAGCTACATTGGTCAGTAGAATGAGAGAGAAATAATACTTTTGTATCCTCTTAGATATATCCTTGAGGGTGATAGTGAGCACAGAGGGACTGTTATATACTCTATCCCATCTATGTCCAGGTGGTAATACAGATAAAATGCTCCCTAAATGAGTTCCACAGCTAATTCAGTACCACAGGATTCTATTTACAAATACATTCATGAGAGATTTCTCATTTACGTGAATGCTTCTGTGTTTCAAAGAATAGCTCACAAGGAAAAATAGTCCTTCCACTCCTGTGTAACATTTAGTGAGGCTACCTGGGCCCGACCACGAGTCTGGTCATCTAGATTCCCGAGGACAGGATGATTACCTCTACCACGGGGCAGATAAGATTGAGGAATTGCACAGGGAACACAGAGAGTATGGGAACATGTATGTATGTCTGTCCAAACACAGAGACATTCTGTTTGCTGAGACACCAGAGTGATGAAAGAATTCCTAGGGACATGAATTGGGAAACTTGACAGAGGGACACCTGAGGCTGATGGACAGGAGGGTTGGGAAACTTGACAGAGGGACACCTGAGGCTGATGGACAGGAGGGTTGGGAAACTTGACAGAGGGACACCTGAGGCTGATGGACAGGAGGGTGACCAGTCTTGCATAAATTCATCGGTTTTGTCGAGCTATACAAACCACCAATCCATCCATACCACCATCTCCCTCAAACTGCCACAGACTTAGAAATGTATGGAGGTACTCTGGGACTTCCCTGATGGCGCAGTGGATAGGACTCCATGCTCCCAATGCAGGGGGCCCAGGTTCGATCCCTGGTCAGGGAACTAGATCCCACATGCATGCCGCAACTAAGAGTTTGCATGCTGCCACTTAAGACCCAGTGCAACCAAATAAATAAATATGAAAAAATAAAAGAGGGCTCATGTCCTTTGCTTTTTTTATTTAAAAAAAAAGAAATGTATGGAGATATTCTAAAATACCAGTCTCTTGTATGTACGTAATAGTTTAAATTCATTTTTCTTATTATTACAGTGTACATGTTTACTAGAGAAAATAGTTGTTACCATTCTGGTGTAGAGTCTCCCAATTATATACATACCGTTCATCCCACAGTTCAGTCTCAGCAGCCTTGCCTCTTTGATTAGTCTTTTTGTGCACCTCTTTAGTATTTTATTGCATGTTGCCCATGATGGTTAATTCTGTGTGTGGAGTGGGGGAGAGTCTGATATTTGGTCAAACATTATTCTGGCTGTTTTTGTGAGAGTGTATTTACATGGGTTTAACATTTAAACCCATAGACTGAATAAAGCAGATTGCCCTCAGCTGAGAGTTTAGCTAAGTTTCTCCATAGCATTGCTGCCTCAACATCCATTTTTGGCCAAGTGGCCTGAGGGGGCCTTGAACTAACACTAGCCCTGCATGGAAAGGCACACCCTAGGTAACAGCCCACCAGGTCACAAGTAAATGTGAGTTCCTGATATGACTCAGCAGCCCTGTGATTAACAGCCCACCCCACTCCCCTTGCCCTGCCTGCCCAGCACCTTCCCCTTGTGTTCCACCTTAGATAAGACCCCCATGGAGCTTCCCAAAACACTGCTCCTTTTGGTTTAAATTGACCAACCCAGCTTTAGCCTGGGGACCCCAAAGCACAAATAGAGGCATGTGCCCCAGGTCCTGCCACTCTTCCTGCTTTCGCTCTGCCTTGACCTCCCCTCCAGGTGTGCCCTGTGCTTCCTCCAGGACCTGTGAGTAATAAACTTCTCCATTTCGATTTCTCTTGTGGTCTTTTGTGGAACCAGGGCTCACCATCCTGTACCCAGTGCATCATTTAACAAATGTTAATTTAAGAAAGTTGTAACACCTCCCTAATCTGGTGGGCCTCACCAGATCAGCTGAAAGCCTGAACAGAACTAAAAGCTTCATTCACACATGGGTATGAGGCGTTTCTCCTGCTTGACTGCTTTCAAGCTGTCTTTTTTTTTTTTTTTTTTTTTTTTTTTTGCAGTATGCGGGGCTCTCACAGTTGTGGCCTCTCCCATTGCGGAGCACAAGCTCTGGACGCGCAGGCTCAGCGGCCATGGCTCACAGGCCCAGCCGCTCTGCGACATGTGGGATCTTCCCAGACCGGGGCACAAACCCGTGTCCCCTGCATCGGCAGGCAGACTCTCAACCACTGCGCCACCAGGGAAGCCCCTAAGTCTTTTTTTTTTTTTTCCTGCCTTCAGACTCAAACTGAAATATCAGTTTTTCCTGGGTCTAGAGCCTGCTGGCCTTTGGACTGGAACCACACCATTGGCTCTTCTGGTCTCCAGCTTGCCAGCTGTAGATTTTGGAATTTGCCCTCTATAATTGTGTGAGTTGGTTTCTTATAATAATTCTCTCTCTCTCATATATATGTGTGTGTGTGTGTGTGTGTGTGTGTGTGTGTGTGTGTGTCTATATATATATATATATATATATATATATAGGTTCTGTTCTGTTTCTTTAACTAAAACATTGCCTCTTTCCTTAAAAAAAAAAAGTAAAGACTGGAAAAGTGAAAGTGCTGTACTAATCACAAGAAATGTAAATCTTCTAACTTTATAGCAACTGAGATAAAAAGTGGAAATCACTGAGCATGTTGAGTGCAGCAAAACTTTACCCAGTTGATATAAATCAGTCCAATGGATATTCAGTTATAAAGGGGGAAATATAAGTAATTAAATAATAGGGTTGAAATGCTAGAAATATAACATCAAAGATGTGCCTAACAATCCAAAATTCCATCAACAATCAAATGGATAAATAAATTAATTATATTCATTCATTGGAATATCAACATCAGAAGGAACAAACTACAACTACACTCAATAGACAAATAAACAGAGAAAATGTACAAAGAAAAGAGAAAATCAATAAAGTTAAAAGTTTATTCTTTTAAAAGATCGAGTAAACCAACAAATAGGGAAACCTATAGAGAAAGTAGATTAGTGGTTGCCTAGGGCTTGAGGTGATAGAGACAGATGAGAGATTTGGGAAGTGATGGCTAAGGGGTACAGGGTTTCTTTTTTGGAGTAATGAAAATATTCTAAAATTTATTATGGCGATGAATGCACAACTCTCTGAGTATGGTAAATGCAATTTATTGTACACTTTAAATGGGTGGATTGTATAGTATGTAAATTACATCTCAATAAAGCTGTTAAAATATAATGGCAAAATTAAGATATTCACAGATAAACAAAAGCTGACAATTTATCACTGGTAGACCTATCCTACAAGAAATACTAAAGGGAGACCTTTAGGCTGAAATGAAAGGATGCAAGACAGTGCCTTGAATCCACATGATGAAAATAAAGAGGACTGGTAATGGTAACCACATAGGTTAAAAGAAAAAGAAAATTAAAATTAAAAGGGGGGACTTCCTTGGCGGTCTAGTGGTTAAGACTTCACCTTCCAGTGCAGGGGGTATGGGTTTGATCCCTGGTTGGGGAGATAAGATCCCACATGCCTCACAGCCAAAAAACCAAAACATAAAACAGAAGCAATATTGTAACAAATTCAATAAAGACTTAAAAAATAAAGGTCCACATCAAAAAAATCTTTAAAAAAATTAAATTAAAAGGAAATTAAGGACTTCCCTGGTGGCTCTGTGGTTAAGAATCTGCCTGCCAATGCAGCGGACACAGGTTTGAGCCCTGGTCCAGGAAGATCCCACATGCTGCAGAAGCAGCTAAGTCAGTGTGCCACAACTATTGAGCCACCGCGGAGTAACTAAACCTGTGTGCCACAACTATTGAGCCGGTGCTCTAGAGCCCGCGAGCCACAACTACTGAGTCCCCATGCCACAACTACTGAAGCCCGTGTGCCTAGAGCCCATGCTCCACAACAAGAGAAGCCACCACAATGAGAAGCCCATGCACTGCAATGAAGAGTAGCCCCCACTCACCATAACTAGAGAAAACCCGTGTGCAACAAAAAAGATACAAAGCAGCCAAAAATAAAAATAAATAAAATTTTAAAAAATATTGTAACAAATTCAATAAAGACTTTTTAAAAAACAAAAACAAAACAACAACAAAAAATGGTACATTAGAAAATATTTAACCCCAAAGCAGGAAGTAATAGAGGAATAGAGGCACAAAAAAGACATAAGAACATAAGACATGTAGAAAACAAGTAGCAAAATGGCAGACATAAACTCTACTTTATTGACAATTACATTAAATGCAAATGGATTAAACACTCCAATCAAAAGGCAGCAACTGGCAGAATGGATTTTAAAAAATGTGATCCAACTACATGCAGTCAATAAGAAGTGCACTTTATTTTTTTTCTTGCTATTTGCCACAATATATTTTTTCATTTTTTTAAATTGGGGTGTAGTTGTTTTACAATGTTGTGTTAGTTTCTACTGTACAGTGACGTGAAGTAGAGTTCCCTGTGCTATATAGCAGGTTCTTATTAGTTATCTATTTTATACATATTAGTGTATATATGTCAATCCCAATCTCCCAAATCATCCCACCCCCACCCCCACTTTCCCCCCTTGGTGGCCATACATTTGTTCTCTACATCTGTGAAGAAATGCACTTTAGATTCAAAGACATAAATAGATTGAATGTAAAAGGATGGGCAAACATATGCCATGTAAACAATAGTCAGAAGAAAGCTGGAGTAGTTATGATAATATCAGAAAAAAAAATAAACCTTAAGAAAAGTATTAGCAGGGTGGCAAAGAAGGATATTTTACAATAATAACAGGATCATTCTCTCAAGAAGACATACTGATTATAAACATAGATGCATGTAACAACATACTCCTTAAAATACATGAAGCAAAAACTGACAGAATTGAAGGGAGAAATAGAAAATTCAACAATAATAGTTGAAAATTCTAACACCGCACTTTCATTAATAGATAGAACAACTGGACATAAGATTAACTAGGAAATAGAAAACTTGAACAACATTCTAAACCAACTAAATCAGACATTGATAGAAAATTCCATTCAAAAGCAGACACATGTTCTCTCAATTGCACCATGGAACGTTCTCCAGAATAAGCCATTTATTAGTCCATAAAACAAGTCTCAATAAAGTTATAAGGATTGAAATCATACAAAGTATATTTTCCAACTGCAATGGAATGAAATTAGAAATAAGCAACAGGAAAAAAATAATGGAAAATTCACATACATGTTGATACTAGATAACACACTCCTAAATAACCAATGGATCAAAAAAGAAATCACAAGGGAAATGAAAAAATAATTTGAGATGAACGAAAACAAAAACATAACACATCAAAACTTATGGGATGCAGCTAAATCATTACTTAGAGGGAATTTTCTAGCTGTATATGTCTATATCAGAATAGAAGAGATATCTTAAATAAATAACCTAAACCTCTACCTTAGGAAACTAGAAAAAGAAGGACAAACTAACTGGAAGGAAGCAGGAGGAAGGAAATAATAAAAAAAATAGAGCAGAAGTAAATTATATAGAGAAGAGAAAAACAGTAGAAAAATTCAAGAAAGCCAGAAGTTGGTCCTTTGAAAAGATCAACATAGATGAAAAACCTTTAACTAGTCTCACCAAGAAAAAAGAGAGAAAAGACTCAAATTAATAAAATCAGAAATGAAACGGGGCATTACTATTGATCTTATAGAAATAAAAATGATTATAAGAGAATAATAAAACAATTTTATGCACACAAATTGGATAACCTAGATAAAATGTAACTTCCTAGAAAGATAAAAACTACTGCAACTTAATCAAGAAGAAATTTTAAAATCTGAATAGAATGAAAACAAATAAAGAGACTGAATTAGTAGTCAAGAACTTGCCACCAAGAAAAGTCTAGGACCTAGGTTTCACTGGTGAATACTATACAACAAAATGTTTAAAAAGAATTAACATCAATCCTTCTCAAAATCTTCCAAAAATTAGAACAACATATGAAAAGGATTATACACCACAACCAAGTGGAATTTAGTCCAAGAATGCAAGATTGGTGCAACACACAAAAATTAATCAATATAATCATATTATTAGAATAAAGAACAAAACCCACATGATCATCTCAATAGATGCAGAAAAAGCATTTGACAAAATCCAACAGCTTTTCATGATAAACTCAACAAACTAGAAGTGGAAGAGAACTTTCCCAACATGATAAAGGACATCTATGAAAAACCCATAACTAACATGATGCTCAATAGTGAAAGACTGAAAAGGATATCGACTCTAACCATTACTATTCGGCATTATACTGGAATTTCTAGCAGTGAAATTAGGCTAGAAAAAGAAATAAAAGACCTACATATTGGAAAGAAAAAAAGTAAAACTATATCTACAGATGACATGATCTTGTATATAGAAAATCCTAAGGAATTCACACACAGATACAAATTTGTTAGAGCTGATAAACAAGTTCAGCAAGGTTGCAGGATACAAAATCAATTTACAAAAGTCAATTATATCTCTATACACCAGCAACAAATGATCCAAAAATGAAATTAAGAAAACAATTCTATTTATATTAGCATCAAAAAGGACTAAATTTAACCAAAAAACCCCTGCAAACTTTACACACCAAAACTACAAAACATCATTGAAAGAAATTAAAGAAGACCTGGATAAATGGGAAGACATCCCATGTTTATGGGTTGGAAGACTTAATATTGTTAAGAGGGCAATACTTCCTAAATTGTTCCTACAGATTTGATGCAATCCACATAATTTTCCAACTACCGTTTTTTGCAGAAACTGATAAGCTGATCCTAAAATTCATATGGTATTATAAGGATTTCAGAATAGCTTAAACAATCTTAAAAAGAATAAAATTGAAGGACTCACATTTCCCAATTTCAAAACTACTACAAGAAAACAAAACAAAACATACTACAACACAGGGTACTACTGGCATAAGGATAGACATATAAATCAATGAAGGAGATTTTAGAGTCCAGCAATAGACCCACACATTTATAGATAATTGATTTCTGATAAAGTTTCCAAGATCATTCAATGGGGAAAGAATGGTCTTTTCAACAAATAGTGCTGGGACAATTGGATATCTACATGCAAAAACATTAATTTGAACCCATACTTCACACCCTACAAAAATTAACTCAGAATGGATCAAAGACTTAAATGTAAGATCTACAACTATTAAAACTCTTAGAAGAAAATGTAGCTGTAAATCTTTGTGACCTTGGGTTAGGCAATAGTTTCTTAGATATGACACCAAAAACACAAGCAACCAAAAGAAAAAAAAAATACGTAATTTGGACTTCATTAAAATTAAAACTTTTCTGCTTAAAAGGGCCCTATCAAGAAAGTAAAAGACATTATTTCAATAGAAAAAGCAAGTCATCAATCCAGGTTCAGCTTTAATTTCAGCAATCCCATTCCAAGCGACTTGAAAATATATCTCCACACAAAACTTGTACACAGATGTTTCTAGCTTCATTATTTATAAAAGCCAAAATGTAGAAACAACCCACATGTCCATCAAATGATGAATGGACAAACAAAATGTAGCTTATCTACACAATGGAATATTATTGGGTCATAGAAAGGAATGAAATACTATACATGCTACAACATGGATAAACCATGAAAAGATTATGCTAAATGAGAGAAACCAGTCACAAAGCCTGTGTGACTCTATTTACATGAAATGTCCAAAATAGGTAAACCCACAAAGATAGAAAGTATGTTAGTGATTGTCAGAAAGGGAGGGGAGGAGGGAATGGAGAGTGACTGCTAACAGGTACAGAATTTCTTTCTGAGGTGATGAAAATGTTCTGAAATTAGATAGTGGTGACAGTTGTACAACTCTATGAACACACTGAATTTTTTACTTTAAAAGGGGAAATTTCATGGTGTGTGAATTATATCTCAATTTTAAAATCTGCTAAGAAGTATGAGCAAATAAAGTAATCCCAGGAATGCAAGGTTGGTTTAACATTCAAAAATCAATTAATGTAATTATCATAAAATGGAATAAAGGGGAGAGATCATGGAATTATATCAATAGATTAAGAAAAAGCATTTGACAAAATTCAACAAACATACATTCAAGATGAAGGCTCTCAACAGACTAGAAATAGAAGGGAATTTCCTCAACCTGATGAAGGAAAATCTATAAAGTATAAAACTGTATAGGTTACTTTCTACTTAACGGTAAAGACTGAATGCTTATCTCTCCAGATCAGAAATAAGACAAGGATGTCAACTCTCAATACTTTTATTCAACACTGAACTATACACAAAGCCTATGCAACAAAGCAAGAAAAAAAGGCAAATGGGTTGGAAAGGAAAAAGTAAAACTGTCTTTATTCACAGAAAACATAATCATCTAAGAAAATCCTAAGGAATCTACATAAAAGATACTAGAACTAATACATGACTATAGCAAGGTTGCAGGTATTCCTAACTGGGTAGTCACCCAAGAAAAATGAAAGCATATATCCCCCAAAAGACTTTTACATTTAATATGCGTAGCCACTTTACTCATAATAGTCAAAACTTGAAGACAACTCAAATGTCCAACAACAGGCGAATAAATAACAAACTGCCCTTGGAGGAGACATCTTTGTTCAGGGGCCAGTTGCTACTGAACCTTTGCCCTGTGGAGCCAGGAGTGGGTGGAGAGGAAGGCAATGGGACAGTAAGGTAAGTGACACTAATCTGGCCTGGCCAGCCTAGGAATAAAGAACACTTGGTTGGGAGGTAGAGAGGAGAGTCGCTTAGCAAGAGAGGAGTGAAGGTCTCAGACAGGACTGTGAGATTTGGGAAGTAGTAACAAAGATCCCAGAACAGAAAGGATAGCCTGGTACAATAGCTTTGAGGAGGGTGACTCTGGAGAGAAACTGTGTAAAGAGGACTTCAGAAAGTTGGTATGTGATGTGATTCCCTCTTCTTTTTTTTTTTTTTTTCTTTTTTTTTTTGCGATATGTGGGCCTCTCACTGTTGTGGCCTCTCCCGTTGCGGAGCACAGGCTCCAGACGCGCAGGCTCAGCGGCCATGGCTCACGGGCCCAGCCACTCCGCGGCATGTGGGATCTTCGTGGACCAGGGCACGAACCCATGTCCCCCACATCGGCAGGTGGACTCTCAACCACTGCGCCACCAGGGAAGCCCGTGATTCACTCTTCTTAATGCTTCTTTTGGATGAGACACTGTACTGGGATAAGCCCAGATCTATTTGGGCTATATAAAATAAATACAACAACAGTAATAGCTATAGGCACCAAATGCTTACTAGGCACCAGTCATTGTGCTAAGCAATTTAAATACGTTCAATGTTATGAGGTGGGTACTGTAATTCCCATTACATAGATGAGGAAACTGAGGCACAGAGTTTTATGTGCTCTGCCTGAGATCACATGGTTACTAAGTGGCAGAGACAGAACATTTGATTGCATATTCAAACCCAAAGCTAAGAAGCTGTTTCCCTTTTCTCACCTTCTTCCATAGAGCTTTCTCCACACCCTTTCAGGGTTGGGTGGGTGAGGGAGGGGTGCTGAAAAGTGATTTGGTAGGCCTCATATTCCCAAAGCACCTTATGTCCAAACGAGGTCATATATCCAGCCAGAAAGACTCAGCCAGGCCTGAGAGAACGTTCAGGGATCCATCCAGCATTGAAGCTACTTCCCACTGCCAGTCAGTACCACCTCCAGCGAGCCATGAACTAATAATTGTATAAATACCATAATTATCTGGTTCTAGTGCAAATATGTTGCTTTCAAAATACACCTTTTTATTACCTTGTCTTGATATACCTTCATTTTTTAATCCAGTCGGCAACTAAAAAATGGAATGGCCTCTCTCATCCTTTGAGAGCCCCTGTTCCCTTCCCTCTGGTCTGCAAGGGGCAGGTAAGAGGGGAGCCTGCCAGAAGCAGCTCTGATGCTCACCCTAGGAGCTGCCCATGGCTCCGTGGTCAGCATGGCTACACCCACAGGCTGAAGTAGGTCCAAAACCTGGGGACTCAGAAGCTGCATGGAACAAAGCATATCTGTCCAGAGGTTTCCTGAGCTTTGAGGGGGTTTGTGAGGAGTTTACCAGGTCCAGGTTGATAGGGGGCATCGCTGCTTTAGGACGCATGGTCTTCAATCCATTGGTTCTCACCTGGCAATTTTGATCCCACCCTCCCCCCACCAAAAGGACACCTAGCAAGGTCTGGAGACTTCTTTTAAAATTTATTTTATTGAAGTATAGTTGATTTACAATTTATGATGTTTTGTTAATTTCTGCTGTACAGCTAAGTGATTCAGTTATACATATATACATATATATATTCCTTTTCATATTTTTTTCATTATGGTTTATCACAGGATATTGAATATAGTTCCCTGTGCTGTACAGTAGGATCTTGTTGCTTATCCATTCTATATATAATAGTTTGCATCTGCTAATCAAGGTCTGGAAATATTTTTGATTTTCATAAGTGGGGAGTTTTACTGGCATCTGGTGGGTAGAGATCAGAGACGCCGATAAACAGCCTACAATGCACAGCATAGCCCCCCACAACGAAGATTTATCCACTCCAAATGTCAAAATGCTGAAGTTGAGAAACCCTATTTAACCCTTTGGGAACTGCACATTCATGGCGGCCACTCCCTCCTAAGAAGCTTCCTACAGACCTTTATCTGGGTTTAAAGCCTAGATTAAATGGTTGGACTACAGGCCCTGCCCATGCCCTCAGGGGGAATTTCCCTATCATCACCTGGCCACCCACTCTGGCCCCTTTGCTGGTGGGCTCTGCCCTCAGGTAAATATTTTCCCTACTTGTTTGGGAAACTTTGAGAAAAATCCCCTTTTGCCATCTTGTAAGCCTTGAAGATGTACCATACTCTGCTTTGTGCTTTACCACCAAAAAAAAAAAAAAATTTTTTTTTTAATAAGGCAGCTAGGGGATTTTTATTATTTTTGCTCAAATAACTAAAGAGTTGCAGTCAGTTCTTAAGATTTCAAAGGTGGCACATCCAGCACGGTGCTCAGATAGAGCTCAGAAAAAAGAGTGGGTTTGGTGTCAATGCATTAATGGTCTAGATGGGAGGGGTGATAACCTAGAAATTCTGACCTGGGCGGGTGCAGCCTGGAAAGATGAGTGGCCGCTGATGGGAAGGCCTCCCACCTCCCCCCAGCCTCCAGCCAACAGTGAGGGGCCCTTGGGGACCCCGGGGACATTTGCCTGCACTCTCAGGAGACTCTTCTTTCCTCTTCCTGGGTTTCATCTTTACTAACTAGACAGTGAGCTATCAGGGAATGTGAGGCAAAATGCTCTAGGAATGTGAAACTGCCTCTCAGAGGAAAAGGCACAGGGGCCTGAAAATGCAGCCCGTGGAGCCAGGTGCCCACTGAGGGCACCTGAGCATCTTCAAGGGGAGGGGAGCACACCTAACCCTTCCTGAGCCTCAGCCCCCTCCGCGGCCAGCCCCCCTTTCCTGGCTTGCTTCGGTGGACTGAACCCTAGGGTTCACGCACCCAGGTCCTGTATCAGCTCAAAGCGGGTGAGGAAAGTAGATTTGGAGCCTGTTAACCCCAGGGTGTGAGGGTCTGTGTGTCCCAGAGTGGGTGAGAGAGAATGAACAGAGATGAAAGAGCTGGGCCTGGAAGCTTAACTGGACTCTGAGGCCACAAAGTGCCCCCTCCTGGAGACATGTGCTCCACGATTTCCCCTCCATGCAATGGCTTCATGTTAGAACCATCAGGGGAGCTTTTAAAAAATACCTGAGCTCAAACCAATTAAATCAAAATACCTGAGGGGTGTCCCAAGCAAGTACTTCCTTCCTTCTTTTTGACATTGGGAGATTTCCCACCTCCTTCCAGGGAAGGAAGCCTGACTCCTGAAATCACTGTCCTGAAGGAAAAGTACCTAGTTCTGTAGTCAGCCACCCCCCAACCCCCCCACGCCGGGGGACATGCCACAGACACTCAGGAAGTTTCTCCTTTGCTAGGTTTCTTAGTTTCAATCCATTTTCTTAACAATTTGGTCAGAGCATCTCTGCTTTCGTAAAACCCGGGTCTTGGAAATGAGCTGATTCAGTAGGGGTTGGACTGAAGTCTATATTTGTGCTGCCACTGGCAAGAGCAAAGGACCAGGAGAACTAGACTGGTGTGAACATAGCAAGTTTGTGGCACTTAAAAAATATCTATTTTCAATTACCTTAAGAAGCCCATTTGTCTACAACGTATCCTGATAATTTTAAACAAGGCGGATCTAATAGGCACTTGTATTATGATACTAGTTATTGAGACACTGAAATACATACTGGCAAATGGCTGCTGTCTTAAGTTCCCAGAGTTCCCTTCCCCCCACTTACCCCCTCCCCTCCCGCAGGACCACCCCCTCT
Source organism: Grampus griseus (assembly GCF_964374135.1). Taxonomy (NCBI): domain Eukaryota; kingdom Metazoa; phylum Chordata; class Mammalia; order Artiodactyla; family Delphinidae; genus Grampus; species Grampus griseus. Next base: position 27,193,465 of record NC_139018.1, on the reverse strand, counting down.
CCCACCTCTGTGATCCCACCACTCAAAAGTTATTTGCTTTCAAAGAATTACACTGCCTTACAGTGTGCCTCTCTCTCATGTAATTGGAGAAACTGTCTGTCAGCCTATCACAGGTAAAACAATGTAAAAATGTTTCCCATACTTATTATAAATATGACTGTAATACTGTATGCCTTAAAAATTTTATACCAATTTGTTCATTAGCATATAGGCTAGGCTACCATAAAGCAATCATACTGCTGCTTCTTTGTTACCCATGAATGAATCATTATACCTGTGAATAAATAGGAATTTCTTCTTTTTCACATTGTCTTTTTTTAAAAATATTTTTATTTATTTATTTGGCTGCGTCGGTGTTAGTTGTGGCATGCAGGATCTTTTGTTGTGGAGAGGGGGCTCTTCATTGTGGCTTGTGGGCTTCTCTCTAGTTGTGGCATGTGGGCTCCAGAGCGTGCGGGCTCAGTAGTTGTGGCATATGGGCTTAGCTGCCCCATGGCACATGGGATCTTAGTTCCCCGACCAGGGATCGAGCCCACATCCCCTGCATTGGAAGGAGGATTTTTGTTTTTAATTAATTAATTTTTATTTTTGGCTGTTTTGGGGGTCTTTGTTGCTGCGCTCAGGCGGCGAGCAGGGGCTACTCTTCGTTGTGGTGCGCGGGCTTCTCATTGCGGTGGCTTCTCTTGTTGCAGAGCACGGGCTCTAGGCGCACAGGCTTCAGTAGTTGTGGCAAGTGGGCTCCGTAGTTGTGGCTTGTGGGCTCTAGAACGCAGGCTCAGTAGTTGTGGCGCATGGGCTTAGCTGCTCCACGGCATGTGGGATCTTCCCAGACCAGGGCTCGAACCCTTGTCCCCTGCACTGGCAGGAGGATTCTTAACCACTGCGCCACCAGGGAAGGGAAGTCCAGAAGGAGGATTCTTACCCACTGAACCACCCAGGGAAGTCCCCTCACATTGCCTTTTCATTTTTGATATCTAGTGTTAGTAATATGTATAACATCTACAGTCTTTTGTATCATATAAGACAATATTGATGTAGGTATTGACAGACAATTCATCTTATAAACAGATGATGTAAACTTACAGTATCAATAAATGAAATATAGTACTATAAACATATTTTCTCTTCCTTTTGATTTTCTTAATAACATCTTCTTTCTTCTAGCTTACGTTATTATAAGAATACAGTATATAATACACGTTACATACAAAATAGGCGTTACTCGACTGTTTATGTTATTGGTAAGGTTTCCAGTCAACAGTAAGCTATTAGTAGTTAAAGGTTTGGAGGAGTCAAAAGTTATATGTAGATTTTTGACAATGCGGGGGTCAGCACCCCTAACCCCTGAGTTGTTCAAAGGTCAACTGTACTTACCTCCTGTGACGGTTGTGAGAATTAAATGAGTCATTTTATGTGCCTGACATACAGTAAGTGATACACAGCAAGGGTGCTGGGTACAGTTGTACAAATTGTTCACTGTTCAAGAGCCCTGACCTTAGAAGTCAAATAGGGGCTCACCAGTGGCCTGCGATTGCCTACCAAGAGGTGGCACTGTTTTCTAATTTGTACCAGGGCCATGCATGAGCCAACAATTGTCGTGATAGGTGTTGTTAGCATAAGGGATTTAAGTTTCTAGCAAATGCTGCCTTAGCATTACCCTTAGGCTCTGGGCTGATGCTAACTGAGCTGATGCTGGCTGTTTTACAACAGGTACTTGGAGGCTTTGTGGTGTTCTCAGAACACCTCAGTGAGAATGCCTGTATTCCAAGCCTTGCGGTGACCATTCAGATACTGTGTAATAAAAAATAGAAATTCAATGTAAAAATATTGGCAATGTAAAAAGTTAAAAATCATGCACAGCAGCACTATGTATTGCTTAGGTATACATACAGATATGGTTCAAGTATAGAGAAATGCATAAGAATGATAAGAACCACATTCTGGTTAACGGTTACCTGGGTGGAGAGGGAATGGGATTAGGGAGGGATATACAGGGGCCTTCTGTTCTATTCATAACTTAATTAAGCTTAATGGTGGATATGCAAGAGTTTATTATTCTTTAATCTTAAATATTTAAAAATAATTTATAATCAGTACTATTGAAGAGACCATCTTTCTACGTAAGAGCTAATTTTTCATTTCTCTTCTCATTAGTCTCTGTTAAATAGTAAAGCAGTGTGTCGATTTGGAACCACTGAATCAAGCAATCATTCATTCAACAAGTATTTCCTGTTGAATGGTAGAAAGTTCAGAGTTAAGACCTTCACCTGAACATTATATAACGCTTCTGATAGCCTTTTTGGTTATTTGACTTCTTTCTAGGAGGGCAGGGTCTCTGTCTTATCAGACTTACAATTTCTGCTACATAATAGGGATTAATAAATGTTAAATTAAATCGAATGAAACACAAACATGAAGGTTTTTATCTTTACAAAACTTTCTGTACACTAAGGGTGAGAAAAGTTATAGGACAAGGTAGATAAGAGTCATAAGTTATGAGCAAAGTTCTCTGGGAATTCATTCAGATATTGATTCCATTGACAACTATTTATTAGGTATCTACCAGGCACTGGGTATATAACTGTAAACAAGAGAGTCACGGTCATCAGTTATTATATGGCCCACTTCTCACCACCTTCATCATTACCTCACTGGTCACTGCCACCAGTATTTTTAACTTGGGTTCTTAAGATAATCCAGCGCTGTAATCCTAACTGGTCTCCCTACTTCCATTGGCTCCTCTACAGTAAATCTCAACTGTGTCCAGAGAGATCCTGTTAAAACCTGAGTTAGAGCTCATCACTCTTCTGCTCTAAAACCTCCAATGGCTTCTCTTCTGTGGGAGACCACAGACATGGCCACAATTCTTTAAATTCGTCCCATCAAGAGGTGAAGGCTCTTTCTCAACCCAGAGTGTCTGGGCTGGCCTTGTGACTGTCTTTGTCCAGTAGAATGTGGCGGAAGGACCGTGGTGGGAAATCTGAGCCTCGGGGGGCTTTGAATGCTTCCACTATTCCTCTTGGAATCCTGAAGGGCTATGTTAATGAGCCCAGGTAAGCACGTTGGGGGCGGAGAAACCACGTGGAAGAGAACTCTCCTGGGGAAGGCCATCCTAGACCAGCCAATGATCGGCCAATTTACCAGCTGTCTGAGGACACATGATGCAGTCCTGCTGGAGATCAGCCTAGCACAGCTGCTACCAGAGGAATCTTCCAGATGACCTGCCAACTCACAAGCTAACTAAATGGCTGTTGTTTTAAGCCACTGAGATTTTTTTTTCTTCTTTTGTGGTTTGTCAGGCAGCAAAACTAACTGATTCATCATCATCTCATTCAGAGAAACAGTCAAAATACTAACTGTATCCTCCTTAGTTAGAACCTCCTACAAGGTAGGTGCTCAATAAACATTTGTTGAGTGAAATTCACAAATGGAGCTAACATTCTAATGAGGGAAGCCAGGGGAAACAAAGTAAGCAGTTACCAAGTTTTATAAGTGCCGAGAAGGGAACAGACAGTGACTGAGGTAGAGAATCACAGCGTGGAAATGGGAGGGCAGGTCCTCTAGGGAGCTCCCCACTTCTTTCAGAACAAAAGCCGAACTCCTTACAGTGGCCTCCAAGATCCGAAGTGAACTCCTGGTACCTCTCTGACTTCACCTCCCGCCACGCACTGCTTCTCACTCCAGCTACACTGGCCTCCCTGCTGCTCTTCTACCAACCAAACACACTCCCACCTCAGGTCCTTGCTGGAATGTGCTTCCCCTAGATACCCATACCATTCACTCCCTCCTTTCCTTCCGGGCTCCGCTCATATATCCCCCTTTCACGAAGGCCTTCCTGACTACCCTGTAGAAGTAGCAACCCACTGACCCACAGAATTCCCTACCCCTTGCCTGCTTTATTTTCCTCCACAGCACTTGTCGCCATCTGCTGTATTAGATATTAACTTCTTTGTTTACTGTCTGCTTCCGTCACTCGGATATAATTTCCACGGGGTAAGGAATTTTGCTTTGTTCAACTTACCTCTAGGACAGTATTGTCTTAGGGCAGAAATTCAGCCAGTGGACACAACATCCTTCAGGGGCCAGACTTCCTGCCAATTAGGACTAAGCAAGGCAAGTATTTAGCTTTGAGCCATGCTGGGAATAAGGCAAGACAGTTTTTAAAAGCCAGAATGCCCAGGTGTGTGTGGGATTGCTTACTGAGACCTATTCCAACGTGCTCACGGCCAGACAAGTAACAGCTGACTTCGTGACATATTTTATAGTCTGCTGGGAGCCTTCTAATCCACACTCTTATTTGCTTCTTGAAACAGCTCTGAGGGGTAGGCAGGGCAGGTTCTATCATTCTCCATTTACATGTAAAGATAATGAGGGGTATAGAGTTCAAGTGAGCTACCCAAGGCCACAGACAAACTAAGTGGTAGAGGCAGAATTCCTGGTTGTTTTGACTCCAAGTACAGTGATCATTTCACTCTGTGTGTGTGTGTGTGTGTGTTTAACTGTTTCTCCATTCTGGGATCTGACCTTGTGACCTTCTTGAATCATTAAGATTCCAGGTCAATCCTGACCCCCTGAAAGACCTTCAACAGAGGAGGCATTTTCTCTAAAGACAGCACCTGCCAAGAGGCATAGGTGATGAGTAAGCGTTTAGAGCATCAATTCCAGACCGGCCCCTGTGGCTTTCAGACCTACCACAGTCTCTTCTGTCTGATAGTCAGGAAAGGACCGTGCCCTTGGGCCCCTTCGCCCCTAGCCCACCCCAAGGCAGGCCGGGCTACAAGGGGAAAGGGGAAGGCCTCGCGCAAGACAGGACCGGCAGCTGTTTTCAGGTGAAAACCAGAAAGAAATCCCAGCCCCGCTGCTTTATTTTGGTTTAAAAATCAAGTCGGGTGACAATGGAAACTTTCCTTGCTGTCCTCTCCTTTCTGCCCATGTTGACAGAAGACAGACCTGCTAATTCTGGCTGGGGTTTTTCCCTCCCTCCGCTGTTTTTCTCTTTTATCTCCATCAATTGAAGAGAGCTGTTCTTTCAGAGTGCCAAAAGGTATCTGGGGTTTTGTGTATTTTTTTTTCTTTCTTTCACATAATTCTGTGGGTCTTTTCCCAGATATGTATTTTCTCTCAAGTTAACTTCTAACTTGTTTAAGTTTCCGCCCATGTGACTTCCAGCGCGAGTTACCAGAAACCACAAGAGAGAGAGAGAGAGGGCGCAAGCCCCAAAGCAAGCGACATGTCCCTGTGGGGAGCAGAGCCTCTGCACCCCAGAGTGAGGAGGCCGCTGGGGTCAGAGGTGGCTGCAAGGCGGGCTAGAGGAGGGCCCTGCGGAGGGGGGGTGGGCTGGTGGCCCGGGAGCAGTCAGGAAGGGAGGCCGGCTGGGGACAGGAGAACCCAGAGGCGCGAGGGGCTGCGTGGAGAGCCCGGAAGACTGCAGCCATGCCTCACAGCTCCGACAGCAGTGACTCCAGCTTCAGCCGCTCTCCGCCCCCCAGCAAACAGGTAGGGTCCTGCCTTCTCCTCCTCCTGCCTTCTGATTCTCCGGGGAAGGGCGGGGAGAGGGCCGGGCTGCCTGGGCCTGCCCCGGGAGCTGAGAGGCCAGGAGATGGCTGGTGGCAGGAGTTAGACTAAAGACACAGGATCTGCAGTGAGGCTGTGCATCTTGGCGGAGACCCTCGTCCTTCCACCCATCCTGCCAAATTATGTCCTCCTCATCCCCCGATGGTGCGCATCGCCTCCACCTCACCTGGGATCCCACCCCATGAAGCTTTCGAGGAAGCCAAGAGGAGAATTAGCACCAAAGAACTCTGGTCTCTCAGAGGAAAGAGTCTACCTCTCTCCAAGGCAGCAAAATGAGAGGAGGAGTCTTAACGCGGGCTACGGGCACGCACACCCTGAATGCTAGATGGTTGCCCAGGAGACAGCCCGCAGGACAAGAGAGGAAAAGGATGGGGGTAAAGTAAAAGGCGGCAGAAGAGCAAGTTGAAAGGAGCAGGACCCCGTGCCAGCTCAGAGGATCTGTCTTACCTCCTGGGCATGGCTACTGTTCCTAGCACGGGTGGCGGAGAGAGGGCTGGGGGAGGAAGGAAATGAATCAGGAGATGGTTCTGGGGACTCGGAGACATTCCTTAGTAGCTCAGCTCAGCTCTGGGGAAACCAGAGAGATGAAGGTGGAGATTCTGGGAGCACTGGGAGTCTAGGTTGTGACTTCCACCTCAAAAGCTTTCAGCTTGAGGGTTGCCAAAAACAAGAAAACAAAAACGGGGCACCCTGGCTGCCTTTGCAGCTCCTGGGGCTTTCTCCTCACTACATCCCTCGACAGCCCTCTCGATAGGAAGCCCTCTTCCTTCTCATCTAATACATCAGTGGAGGACAATTCCTTATCCAACTTTGTGGTTTAAAAACTGCATTCTTTCATTAGCCTGGATATCCAAGAGGGCTTTCAAAATGCTGCAGACCAAATAACAGTATGTAAACATATACTAAAGCTTCTGTCATCAACATCTAACGGGAGAGCAGCAGGTAGGAAGGAGTCCTAGTGGAGACCTCTAGAGGACGAACAATCCAGTCCTCTGCTCAAGATGGTATCAGAGGGGTTCAGACTACCTGGAAGTTTGTACTCTTCTTAGGAAGGAAATTACTCATGGCTTTCCTGGTAACCTCGTTCCCCATCCCCCTTAGAGAAAGAGCACTTCCTTCCTATCTAACCAATTGCCCTCCGACTGCAATGGCCTGGAAGTATTGGGCACATTGGTGAGACATATGCTTGGTGGGCAGAGTCTTGCCCGAGGAACTGTGTCCCTCTAGCCTGTGGGGTCGTGAGAGGGGACAGGGCCGAAGGTACAGAAGGGTTTCACTCAGATTCCCCCACCTACCCTGCAGCATCTGGGGGAAAGCCGGAGCTAACCTCTCTGCGCACGTAGAGCACATGCCCACCTGTGGGGTGCACTTAGAGAACACCCAAGGTTCCCTGTGTCCTCCTAAGCACCCATCCACTATCTGCCGCGGCCAGGAAATCTCCACCATTAAAACTGTTCTTGGTCTCCAGTCTTACTAGGCATTGTGCTCAGGGCCATGGGGGATATCAAGGTCACTGAGCATAATGAAGGGAATGCAGGGGAAGAAGAGGCAGATCTGGGAGAGGGACCTCGGTCCACGGGCACAGCAGAAGACACAAGGGGTACAAACCAGGAGGGTAGTGGTGGCAGGGGCGGGGGTGGCTTGGACAGGCATCAGACTTAGCATTGGAAGATGTAACTCTCAGATTACTGTGAGCTCTTGGGCAAGCTCTTTGAGCCTCAGTTTCCCCCACGTATAAGATGGAAATAATCGTATCAACTTCACAGAATTGGGGAATTCAACAGGAGCACCTCTGAGAAAAGGCACTTGCACAGAAGCTAGCACATAGTAGGTACTTAACAGAGTTTTGGGGAAAAAAATAGCAAGAAGGTTCTAGGCCAAAAGTTAGAGGGTGAGGGTGGAGCAGACCTGAAGAGGAGAGGTGATAAAACACACTTCATCGCCTTAACCATCTTTTTCCAAATACGGCCCTATTGAGTTCTCAAGCTCTTTTGCCCTCTTCCTGTATCTTTTGGCCAAAGTTATAGAGACCTAAGAGAGTGTAACAGAGTGTGGAGAAAAGTTCCCTTTTGGGTTCAGCCTTTTGGTAAATAGGGGAGTGGACGGGCAAGTAAAGATGAAGAAATGGAAGGGTGGACAGCAGGATATCAAACACCATGAGAGCCTGCCTCCACTCAGAAGAGAGTGTTAGACTCCCCTAATTCTCATCATCTCTGCTTCCCAGGACTCATCTGATGATGTGAGAAAAGTTCAGAGAAGGGAGAAAAATCGCATTGCTGCCCAGAAGAGCAGGCAGAGGCAGACACAGAAAGCTGACACCCTCCATCTGGTGAGTGTTCAGACCTTTCTTCACCCTCTTGAGCCGTAGGCATTGCTCCCCACCGCCTGTGGACTCCTGGACCATAGCTTTGAGTCTGCCTGCGTGGGGATGTGTATGTGGGGGAGTTGGTGGAGGGATGCAGGTGAGGCGGGGAGGGGAGGCTCTCCTGTGAGTGCATTGAGAAGATTCCGAAACAGGGGATGGGCCAGGAGGCTGAAAGAGAAATGAGTGCCAAGGGGGCACGAGGAGTAAAGGAGCTGAGTGTGGGCAGCCCAGAGGCTGGTGGAAGGCAGATCTACATGCTAAGAGATGGGGTAGCCTGAGACAGCTCCATCCCTCATGAACCCGGAGAGCAGAAGGCAGGACTGCCTTTGGGAGGAAGGTAGAAGGTGTAGAGGAGCCCATTGTCCCACAGTGCTGGGAACACATATAGTCCCATCCCCCGGGAGGCCAGTTGGGCAGCCACCCTGAGGTTTGCATTTGGGACAAGGAGGTCCACAGGGTGCTGCACCCCATACCTCTTTTCTGAACATTATTAAGGTTTGATTTCAAAATTTCTATTTTGATGATATCCCAAGGGGTCTGTGAAAGATACAGTTTCAGGTGCACGTATCTGGGATGGTCACCATCCTGGTTGAGTTGCCTCCAGTCTCACACTTTCTAGGGAAGCCCTGATCCCTGGCTTGAGCAGGCGCCTTGGGTGATCTGAACTGCATTTCTCCCAGCAGTCCAAGATCCTGGTCAGTGTTTCTAAATTCTGGCTGTGTGCTTCATAAAGCAAAGCTTCCTCCTCATCTCCCACACCTTACCACCTCTTTTCTCTTCGCTTTGCCCCTCAATTTGCTCCCTGTTCGACCAGCTCTTATTTCACTGGCTCCTTCCTCTTCCGTCCCTTCAGCCCTTCCTCTGACACCTCTGCCTTCTCGTCCCTCCTCCTGAGCCCTTCCCAAACCTCTGGCATCCCAGTAATTCATTCCAATGGTAAAAAGGGCAATTGACACCAAAAATGAATATGCTTATGGTTATTTGAAAGATTAGCCTGGTAATTGGCCAGTTAAAGAACAGTTGTTTTATTCCTGTCAAGAAAAAGTAAGATGTAGTTTTAGGTAAAAAGATGCTGCTTTTAGCCTTGTAAGGAAGCAGAGAGCAGGCTGCACCAAGATCTCTGATTGGATGCTCGTGTTTCATTTGAAATATATTCAACATGTCTTCCATTGCATACTAATGTAGTTTTATGTTCATGAATATTTGTTGAATTGAAAGAAAGAATGAATGAACACCAAGTCTGTTCTTCTCTTTGATGACTGTGATCAGTAGTCTAAATGTTAAGTTGGTGGTGGCCCTGCTTCTTATATGTTCTCCATGATTTCATTATGGCTTAGGGGCTCACAACACTCCAGTTTATTATTTTAAGCTTGAAAATCTAGGATCACTCACTTGTCTCCATCGCAGTCTGATTCTAATTCAATATTCTTTGGAGCAAGCAAATGAACAAATAAATAGAAATTAGTAAGGATAAAACCTACCTTTTTGTAGAAGTAGACAATGTCCCAAGACTGGAAATATGTTACAAGCTTTATAAGTTTGTAATATTAAAAAATAAAAAACGCTGGAAACTAAGTAAAGCTCAGCAGTGCCACAGTCATAAGGACATGGTTTGAATCCCAGCTCTGCCAGTTTTTATCCGTATGACCCACCTTAGACCTTAGAGATGTTCTTAACCTCCCTTAGACTCAGTTTTCTTATTAGGAAAATGGGACAGTAACTACCTACCTCATAGAGATAGTGCATATAAAGAGGTCAAGCGTCAGTCACTGACATATCGTAAATATTCAAAAGTTTTGAGGATAATAAAAGTAATATTAATAATAGTTATTATCAGAAGAAACGATAATCACAACTAAGATTTTATGTATATGAATTTATACTAATATATAAATCACAGGATCTCAGGGCTGAAAGATTTCTTAAAGGCTGGAAAGTTCAGACACACGTTTGATGCTTGAGGCTCTCTACAACACCCTCCGGAAATGGTTCCCAGTGTATTGGTCACTTCTAATGATAGAGAGCTCCCTGCCTCCTAACACGAGCAGAGGAGTCTTCCTTATCTCGAGCTGCGCCACTGTCTCCCTGGAAATTCAACCCCCTGGTCTTCCTTCAACCCCTTGGGGACGTATCAGTGAGGGTGACATGTATGTTTCTTTGCTGTGGCAAGGTTTTCAACACTAACTAATCTGTCTCTCTTTGCAAGACAAGAGTTAGAACCAGAAGATTTAGCCCATCTGATTATACTAGGCATGGCTCTATTGGGATAATCTCTGGGGGTTGGGGGTCCCTGGAGCCCCCAGTCATGTAGTCACCGCATCCACACTCAAACCCCCAGCCTCAGTCTCTAGAATGTTCTCATCTTTCCCACACCTGGACACAAACTCCTCCCCACTCCTTTCTTTTGAGCACCCCGGCACTCATCTTCAATTTTTGCCCAGTGAGTAGGACACCTCAGAGTTTACACAGCAAGCCTGAGGGTTGCAACCAATGCGATTTATGTTTCTTGACTTTGGGTGGAAGCTTTTGGCAGCAACAGGTAAATCTGCCACCATCAAACAGAGGGTTTGGCTGTGATCTGAAATGTTCATTTCCTCTCAGACAATCATCACCCATCTTCTGCATCCATTATCCTCTTAATTATGTTTGTGATTCAGGTAGAAAACCTTCTACTTTACCACCAGCATTCTTAAGGTTGGGTGCTTGGTTTGCCCTTCACTCCTTTCTGTGCTTGTCTCCACATGCTGAGGCTCTGGAACCATTCTCTGGCCCTCAGACATAGCCATAGGACTCATCTACAAGATGTTAAAGACCAGGGTTTAGAAATTGCTGAGCGTACAGTACCAAGTTTGTACTAGTGTGCTAGCCTCATATATGCTGGGATAAACATTGATTTCTCGGTTTCAACTTTGTCACTGTTCTCTCTCTTAAAATACCAAAAGAATTATCCTGTTTCTCTAGTGAGAGTGTGGGATACCTATTATTTAACGTTTTCAGTATCTATCCTATAAGTGGTTTACACCGAAACACTGTATATTGATTGCTTTTGAAATAGCAGAGTAGGGAAGTTGCTGCTTTCAGCAATGTGTTTAACCTCATGCCAATGTTATAACATCTCTGGCCTTGACTATCCCTCACATAAACCGAATCAGGTGCTTCTTTTCATACTTGTGATTATCAGCAAGGTCCACATTCCGTGGGGTTTTTTTGCTTTGTTTTTGTCTTTTTTGTCTGCACCTCATGGCGTGCGGGATCTTAGTTCCTGGACCAGGGATCGAACCCATGACCCCTGCAGTGGAAATGAGGAGTCCTAACCATTGGACCACCAGGAATTCTCCCACATTCTGTTTTAATTCTCTTTTGGTTGGTGTCTCAAACAGCACTCATCGCACTCAGTTCCTTTTCTCTCGCAGTCAACTATAGAGTCCATTAGGCATAGTAAAGGCATTGATTAAAAGGAGAAGGTCATATCTTGACCCGTTCACTTTCAAAAGATATTAGTAGCTAATAAGTGTATCCAAGATAGTCAGCTGAAAAACTAAGAAAAATAATAGGAATCCAGTCAGCTTTCAAAGTTAACACAAAAAGTAATAACTTTTCCTAGGCAAATTAGATTACAAAATTTAATAGGAAGAAAGATTCTGTTTATAATACCAAGAACAGCAAATGGAAGGAAGGACTAAATTTAACAAAAAATATGCAGGGTTTAATTTCTTAAACTTCAAAATTATTCTAAGTGATTAAAAAAACACTCAAATAAATGGAAAGATATACCTTATGTAAAGATAGCAATTTTCCTTAAGTTAATTTAGAAATTGAATTAATTTAATATGATCTTAATAAACTAGGATTTTCTGGGTATTGAAGGAAAACGAAATTAGCTATTCTAAGTACCTGGAGAAAAATAACCATGTGAGAGTTTCCAGGAAAATTCTAAAGAAGGAGGGTGATTAGAGACGATTAGCTGAATAAGATATTAAAGTGAATTACAAATATAGATTTCAAAGCAGTGTGGAAAAGACAAAACATTGGACAGAATAGAACACAGAAATAGACCCCCAAGCAAGCTCAAATTTAAGACCCCAATACATATGTCAGTTCCTAAGACACAAGTACAGATGCAAAATGTCTAGGATGGCATTTCAAACCAGAGAGAGAAAGATGAATTATTCAATAAATAGTGTAGGGACTAAATAAATAGGGACAACTGGCTAGTCATTTGAAGAAAAAAAAAAAGGTAGAGTTTTCATTTCTTATACAACACACACATAGATTAAATGTGGGAAAAAATTAAAGAAATTTGAAAAAATTAGCATTAAAATATTTATCTTGGAATGAAGTCTTTTCCGGATAAAATGCAAAACCCTGAAGCCATAAAGGGAAAGATTGATATACATTACCTTTATACATGAAAAGTGAAAGTGTCTATACAGCTCAAAGTACCTAATATGCAAAATCAAAGGCAAGTGAAGACTGGGAAAAATACCTGCAACACAAATGACCAAAAAAGGGCATATTTGCTTAATATATGAGAGCTCTTATGAATAAGAAAGCGCTCAACAACCCAAAAGAAAAAATGAGCGATAATTAGGAATAGGCAATTTACAGAAAGAGAGAAATAAATGGCAAATAAATACGGAAAAGGTGCTAGACCTTACTTAGTTAGGGAAATGACAAAGCAACAGTTAGATCCCCTGCCAGATTGGCAAAGACAAAAAATGTTGCTAATACACCATGTTGCCAAGGTGATGGATAAGCAGGTACCACCACACACTACTAGAAGTCTAAGTGCGTACAGTTCCGTTAGAGGGCAATTTGACCATGTCCATCCAAATTACAAGTGCACATACACTGTAACTCGGCAATTTTACATCTAGGTGTCTGTTTAGAAACATACCCACAGATTGCACAATTATGTACATGTAAAGATAACCATTGCTGCATTGTTTTTCATAGCAAAGACTGGAAACTAGCTAAATATTCATCAGTAAGGGACTCAAATAAACTATCGTTTGTTCATTCAGTGGATACCACGAAGGTGTTAAAATAACGAGTTATATACAGATGTGCTAATCTGAAAAGATTATCTATATACTCTTAAGTGAAAAAGTATGAGTATGGTATATAGTTGTCTCCCATGCATATTTTTAATAAAAAGAAAAACATATGTGCATATGTGTATAAACTTTAAAATTTTCAAATAGGTTTCCCCCCAAAATTGCTAACGATATATATTTCTGAAAAGTAGGACAAAAGGTCTAAAGCAGGAGAGAGATACTTTGCATTTTTTTTTACCTTTTTATATAGTTTGGATGTTTTTATCATGTGCTTTTATTTTTATAATGTAGATATTTAAATTCCCAATATCGATCATTATTACATATGCATTAGGATGATTTCTTTTCTAATTTGATTTCAAACATTGAATAGTCTTCCATTGTGACATTTTATCCCTTGAACATCCTACATAAATATCTCAGTCCTTTGGGACAACCAACTGTCAGCTGGGATTTGTAATGAGTAATCCTAAGGTCTCCAGCGCTAGTAAGAGATGACAGACCAGTTTCATTTGTGTGGTTATCCTGGTAATTGTAGGATATCTCTGGTGCCTTGGAGCAGGAAGGATTTTGAGTCTGTATCCCAGGTTAGCAGGAGAGTTGAGATCAGTTGAGAAACTTTGTTCATGAAAAGGCTAAAAGTAGAGGGGGTGGTGGGCAGACAGCAATATTAGCCGAGAGCTGTGATGTTGACAAGTCAGACCTGGCCTTGAGGGTGGAACTGGAATAAAAGTACAGTAACAGGGCCAAATCTGGAGCTGGAACTTCAGGTACTTAGATGGGGGTAGGACAGGTGCTTGCCTGGGGCTGGCTCCTGAAGGAGTTTCACATTAGTTTAAAATAAGAAAAAGATTTACAGGTTCCAGGGTAGATCTTTAATGCCATATGTAACAAACATCATGAGTGTAAATTATGCCTGAAATTAAGTTGTTGCTGTGAGAAATAAGGTATTTACAATTGGAGGGAAACTGAGTAATGGAGGAAACGAAGCTCAGCAAAGATATTAACTTCCTGGGCCTTCTTAGAAAGAGACACTGTTGTTCTTGGTTTTCTGGGAAGGCCTGGGAGAGAAGCCTGTTCATGGTCCTTTTTCATTCCGTCAGTTTTTTTCTCTCTCTGGGAGACCATGCCATAAGATTTATTGGCATAGAGAAATCACAGGTAAAATAAAATAAAATAAAACAAAACAAAAAGCTAGAAAGTATGTTTTAGCTAGTTCCACCCTAAAGAAGTTCAGTGTAAAATCAGTGAACTTTCTGTGGAAAAGAGCCATTTCTCTTGGGCCTCTATTGCTATGAACTTCTTTTTATTAAAAACATATTAATTGTATTAGGTTAAGTAAGTTGTCTGAGGTCATACATCTTGTAACTAGGTCTGTCTGACTGAAGAGCCCATCTTCCTAACCACTAGGCAACACAGCCTCTTCCTTTGGACTCGCATGAAGATGTATTCATCTTCCCTAACTGATCCTCCTTGAATCTCTTCCTGAATTTTTTTCTCTTGTTCTTTAAGCAACATCCTCCAAAGTTGACACTCTTCCTCCTCCATCATTAGGCCTAGTCGAGAAATTAATGATGTCTCTAAGCAATAGATTGATATAGCCATTGAGAGCATTTTTAAATAAAGCTGTGTAGCAATAACTATTAACATCTTGCTCTTTGGTGCAGCAATTCCACTTACAGGAATTTGAAGAAACGATGCACAAAGATGCTCAATTCATCATTATTTGTGAACAGTAAACACTTTATCAATACTATAAAATTGGACATATACCCAACGACTGGAGATTAAGTATATTACGACACATTCATATGCTAGAATTTTATGCTGGCAATAAAAATGACTAAGTGGATCTGTATTTATCAACAGAGAAAGATGTCAATTACATAGCACTGAGAGAAAAAGCAAGTGACAAAGAGTATGCAGAGTATAATTCCATTGATGTAAAATTTGTGGTTTGGAGGGCATGTTTGCATGCATAAAGAGATGTCTGGAAGAATATTCTCCAAAATGATAATAATGGTTATTTCTGAGTGGTTGAATTTTGAATAGCTCACCTTATTCCTGGTACTTTTCTGTAATTCTTTTTATTATGATGAATGTATACCATTTAAAAAATCAGAATAAAAAATTAGACTATTCTCATTTGGGAAGGAAAAACACACTAAGGAATTCACCAGCCCTAACTGCTTGTCCTACTGACAATGGGTCAGTATGGTTATGGTCGGGAGGCATGTTTGAAAGGAGGCCAGCTTCTCACCAGTCTTGGCATTATAAGGAATTTCTGTCTAATGCGATTACATGTCCCAGGTCAGAAATTGACGACACCCATTCAGCTGAAGTCTTCATGAAGCTGTTCTCAGCAGCTACCAGACTACTTTCTCTTGGAAAGGATGAGGGAGTCTCTCTAAACCCCAAGCTGCTCTGTAGGACTAGGTCTGGCCCTCTGAGTCCTAAGGGGTTCCATAGATTGATTCCACAGGACAAAGTCCCCTTCAGATTGTGGGGTATCTGTAGAGAAGCCTGCCATGGGTTCACATGGTAGCTTGTGGAGGGAATAACAAAAACTATAGTCATACACCATTCTTGATGGAATCACAGAATTAAAAGGAAACTCAGAGATACTCTAGGTCACCCTGCTGTGTTACCAGTGAGGACACTGATATCTTCCTTGAGGACACCCAAGAACCCAAACCTCTTGCCTTCCCACCTCTTGCTTTTGTTTTTGTGCCACTTTGCTGAACAGGACTTTGCTCGGCAGATGGTGTTGCCCTCACATGTCCTTTTGCAAAGGGTGAGCCAAGAAGTAGGCCATTAACTAGGACACGTAAACGGCCTAGGCACTCTTCAGCAACAAAACCCAAGCACACAGCAAGAGACGAAAAAGGCAGAGAGTCCCAGGCTGAGAGGGGCTAAGTTTAAATGTTCCTTTATTTAAAAAAGGTCTTAAAGTTGTAATCCAAAATCAAAAGGACAATGACGTATTGGGGGAAATATTTGTGTCAAATTAAATAATTTCAGATTTAATATTTTCTTTTTTAAAGAATTTTTTTTGATGTGGACCATTTTTAAAGTCTTTATTGAATTCGTTACAGTATTGCTTCTGTTTTATGTTTTGGTTTTTTGGCCGTGAGGCATGTGGGATCTTAGCTCCCCGACCAGGGATTGAACTTGCTCCCCCTCACACTGGAAGACGAAGTCTTAACCACCGGACCTCCAGGGAAGTCCCCTTGATTTAATATTTATACTATAGAAAGAACATTCTTTTTAAGAAAAACATCAAGACTCCAATAGATAAGTGGGCAAAGGCTATGAACAGAAAGCTTACGTAACATTTTTTCCTACCAAAATGAAAATAACCCAATTTTCTATTCTGATTG
The DNA here is from genome assembly GCF_964374135.1 of Grampus griseus. NCBI lineage: Eukaryota > Metazoa > Chordata > Mammalia > Artiodactyla > Delphinidae > Grampus > Grampus griseus. The sequence continues at coordinate 27,177,089 of NC_139018.1, read as the reverse complement.
TGCAAACAATATACACTATGGATTTCTCAACCTCAGCAATATTGACACTCTGAGTTGGACAACTCTTTGTTGTGTATGTGGGAGGGGGTTGGCCCCCTGCACTGTAAAATGTAAAATCTACCCACTAGATGCCAGTAGCACGACCTCACCCCTCTAGTTGTGAAAATCAAAAATATTTCTAAATCTTCCCAAATGTTCCCTTGGGGGGCAAAATTGTCCTTGGTTGAGAATGCTGTACTAGCGAATAGACATGCAGAAATCTTATTCTTGGTAATTGATAACTTGTAACATTAAAATGAAATTAAGAAACCTTCAAAAAGTTAGTTGGCAAAATAAATTATTTAAAATTATGACACCTAAATCCCAACGAAGTTGTAGTAAAATTAATATATACATTCACTGTCGATGACATTGTATATATTACATAACCCTTTTACAGCAATACTTACATGAACTGGAAGATGTTCACTGCAGCATTATTTATAATAGCAACCAAAATGTCCAATATTAGAAAGCCATGTTAAGTAAATTGTGGATCATCTATTTGTTGACGTCACCATTAAAAGAATAATTATGGTGATTTTTTAAGTATGACAAAATTATGACAAAAAGGAAAATACAAATTGTATATGTACTCTGAGATTTTATAAAAATAAGTATCCATGTTCGTTAAAAAGGACAAGATGGCAACATATACAAATGAAAAGAGTCACGTTTAGAGGACTGTGATCATGGGTGGGTATACTTTTTAAAAAATGTCTTTAGTTATACTGTATATTTTTTATTTAAAGACATAAAAAAAAGATCAAATAGAGCGCTGAGTGAATTCTGGTAGAAATCGAGGATGAGAACAGAGAGGGTATCATTGAGTTAGAATTTGGGGGGCAGGCTTTGGTAGGAGATCTTATCATTTATCATCCAAATAGGAACACTTATGAGTGAAAAGAGGCACTAGTAGAAATTACACTAGGAGGGTAGCTATGAACTGGGACTGTCCCTGTAAACATCTGGTCACGCTGGACTTAGGGGAACCAAGGAGGGTGACCTAAAGCTCTTAGGAAAATTCAAGAGTAGTAATAAATTTTAGAGCCAAGCAGAGGGGACTAGATTCCTGGTACCAAAATGCAATTTCCTGCACTAGATAACTCTGTAACTAACATATTTTCCAGGTACTCAGCTGGCACAAGACTATGCCTTATAGCTAAGAGTTTGGGGAGGTCCAGAAAATGACAAAAGCAAAGGCCATACTCCTAGTACTAGAGCTCACGTCAGCAGAAATAATTCATTCTGCTGTACAAGTATATGTGAAATGCCTCCTACGGGCATTTTTTCTAGGCGCTGAGAATTCAGCTGGGACAAGACACACTAAGTCCCTGATTTCAGGGACCTTACGTTCAACCAGAAGTCAGACTGGAAAATCAACTGACCAATCGTTATTTATTGTTTCACTAATCACACAAAGGGAAGAGGGCTTTGAAGAAAACCAAATAGTGCAATATTGACAGAGACTTAGGGACAGGGATGGGGACAGTGATCAAGGAAGGTCTTTCTGAGGCCCTGACATTTGAGATCAAATACGAGTCAAGAGAAGGAGCCTGGGAAGATCTGGGGAAAGGATGTTCTCTTGCAGAGACTTCAGGTCAAACTGTGAGGGGCCTGTCAGGGTCAGAAAGATGCCTTGTGGGGCCTGGGACTGTGAAAGCATGAGGAGGAACTCAGGAACAAAGGCCACTGTGCTGCAGGGAGCAGGAACCAGATTGGGGGTGGGGGGTGGGGGGAGGGTCAACAGAATGAATTCAGATTCAGTGGGGACAGAGTGGGGGCAGATATATCTGAAGCTAAATTCTGATCTACAAAATGGGAAGCAATTACACCTCACTGGGCTGTTTGAGAGTTTGTTCTCTGAACAAATGTAAAAACAAAGCAATAGTGCATTTTTTGTCTGTTTTGCATTGGAGAGAAGACTTTATTTGCTTAATGCAGAGAGGCTGGCATTTTCCTATAAATCAATCAGGTAAAGATATCAGATGTATTATCATATATGAAAACATATGCCCTACTTTCCAGTTATTTATATGAACTTTAAGAACACAAAGGGACTTCCCTGGCTGTCCAGTGGTTAGCCCTCCGTGCTTCCACCGCAGGGGACACAGGTTCGATCCCTGGTCGGGGAACTAAGATCCTACATGCCAAAAAAAAAAGAACGCTAACGGTTTCACTGGCTGGGCTTTTCACCACCACTGGTCAAGTCTCCTTTGCTTGGTATGGTTCAGACAGGTCAAGTTCAAGCCAGGGAAACTGTATGCAGGGTTCTCACAGTGGTGTGATTCTGCTGTCCCCACTCCATAGCTTCAGTTTGGGGAACAAAAGCAGGGGTTTGACTGGGCCTTTTTTAAGAAAATGAATATCTTACACTCACTCGTAACTATCCTAGAGTTAAAAGTAGAAGCTATAAATGTACTTAAATGCTTGGTTAAGCACTCCCTGGGGAATTTCATGGACATCACAAACAGCAGACCCTTCAAATGTAGGTCTCAGATTTTAGTAAATTATTATAGACTCCAAGTAGGCAATCAAGCAACATGATTTTACTGAACACCTACTATGTGCCAGGCACAGTCCCAGTCACTGAGGACAAAACAGTGAAGACAAGGATAGCTCCCGTCCTCATGGAGCTCAACAATCTAAAGGACAACTAATTTGATAAAGTTATCATTAATGAGATTCCAATAAGTGCCTTACCTCTCACCTTTCTGTAAGAATGAACTATCCTGGGCTACTTGAAATTTTCACCAAATATGATTCTTTGCCTTGAACAGTCATTATTTTTTTTTTTTTTTTTTTTTTTTTTTTTTTGCGGTACTAGGGCCTCTCACTGCTGTGGCCTCTCCTGTTGTGGAGCACAGGCTCCGGACGCGCAGGCTCAGCGGCCATGGCTCACGGGCCCAGCCGCTCCGTGGCACGTGGGATCTTCCCGCACCGGGGCACGAACCCGTGTCCCCTGCATCGGCAGGTGGACTCTCAACCACTGTGCCACCAGGGAAACCCAGTCATTTACTTTTAGAAAAAATTTTTGACTTAGAAATGTCCTCCTCCTTCTTTAAAGTTCTTTATATTATAGTTATATTATTCATACTATGTTATACAATAAAATTATTTAATAAAATAAAAATATATAAATATATAACATATGATATAATAAATTTAACAAAATCAAACATTGTATATATTTATATTGTTATATTATTTTAAAGAGGAATCCACTATGAACATAATTGTCAAGTCGTTCCTCATTAAGCTCACCTGGGAAGTGTTTTTTTAATCTTGATGCCTGAGACCCAGTCTGGAACAATTAAATTGGAACCTGTCAGGGGTGAAATCGAGGAATTAAGATTTTTTTTTTTTTTTTTTGTGGTACGCGGGCCTCTCACTGTTGTGACCTCTCCCGTTGCGGAGCACAGGCTCCGGACGCGCAGGCTCAGCGGCCACGGCTCACAGGCCCAGCTGCTCCACGGCACGTGGGATCTTCCCGGACCAGGGCACGAACCCGTGTCCCCTGCATCGGCAGATGGACTCTCAACCACTGCGCCACCAGGGAAGCTCCAGGAATTAAGATTTTTTTATAGCTCTTCAGGCAACTGCAGTGTACAGCCAGGGTTGAGAATCAGGGAGCAGTGACATTTGAAGCCTGTCAGGTGCGTGTGGTGGAATGTGTGCAGTGAATTTGGGGCAATTTTGTGGGTATATACCCAGACAGTCTGTCTCAGAGGCCCGGCAGCTTAAAACAAAACAATTCAAACCTTGATGTTGATGGCAATGATTAGTTGTTTGTTTTTCAAAATTGGACTTGCTAGTGATAACCTTTCTAACTTGAGGTATCAGTCAGGATTGCATTCTGCTATGAGTTATAGAAAAACTATCAAACAGAGGCATCAACAAGTCACCATTTGTATTTTATATTTTTCTCATATACTAAGAAGTTCAGAAGTAGACAGTCCAGGGATAGTGCAAGGATGTCGTCAAAGAACCAAGCTCCTTCTTTCTCTCTGCACAGCCATCCTCAGTATGTGGATGAGTTTTCATCCTCAGGGCTGCAAAATGGCTGCTGAACCTCCAGGCATCAATCCGTGTCCAGGGAGGGTAGCCTTTGTCTGGTGAAGCTCTACCTTTTTCCCTGAGGAGAGAAGCTCGTCCCCTCTCTTCCTACCCCCTACCCCCCCCCCCCCATTTCTGCTTATGTCTTATTGGTCAGACTCTGTCGCATGGTCATACTTACCTGCAGGGGAAGCTGGGTAATTGAGGAATTCTTTTCCCAGCCTCTCTAGAGGAAAGCAGGGGGAAGGAGTTTGGAACAGATATTGAGTGAGCCAACCTATAGTGTTTCTCACACACGAGGTCAATGAAATCATAGCCCTGAAAGCCAAAGAACAGGAGAGAGGAACCCAGGCAGGGGCCTGAGGGGCATGGCTGACGTGGCTAAACATCAGTGGATGATGAGGTGCTGACGGCCCTGGAGCTTCAGCTTTAAGGTATGAAAGTGAAGATTTCTCCAGAATCATTCAGTGCAAAGACCTGTGGTTTAGTGATTCCTCTTCTCTTCTCATCTGGTGAGGAACAGGAGTTGGAGTTAATTTCCCCAGGATTCAGGGGAAAGGTAGGCATAGATTCCACTATGGCTTGGGATGTGCCCTACCTCTCAGTTCACAGACTCCTCCAGGAAACCTGGGCTCCACCCTATGTCTGCATGGGGGACAGGGGTCCGAAACTGCTGGAGACTGAACAAATAACTGGGTGTGAGGGACATGAGCTTGACACACTACTCTCGCATTGAAGTGTGGGTGGGAGCTGAAAGGTCACCTTGCCAATAAATGACTGCATGTTCTGTTGAGGAGGAAACACACAGGGACTATTTTCACCCTTCTGGAAAGTGTGATTAGAAAATTCAAGGAGAAGGTCAAGGCACAAACCAGAACTGGCAGGAAGGAGGACCAAGCCCTGCTCAGAAGGCCTGGAGAGGCCCTGCCAGAGCCTTGGGTCAGGGCCTGTCCTCAGCCTTGGTCCCAACTGGCTTCCCTGTGGGTAAGGGACCCACCTGGGGATTCCCCATCATTCAAGTGCTCTACAGTGACCCGTTACTTGGCCCCTCCACTAGGGAATTTCCCAGAATGTTCCCACACCCCCAGAAGCCTCCTCCTTAGCCACCCCCAAGCTGCTTTTGGTTCCTGGTAGGGGTGGCATCAAGTAACCTCACAGGTGAGTGTGAACTGTGAACATTAGCAACTCAATTTGCACGAGGCGGGAAAAGAGGGAAGATGAAATTGGAAAGTCAACCAGGCTGAGGCCTCACAGGAGATAATTACCAGATATCATAAGATTTAAACAGACTTCAAAGGCAAGAGAGCATGGTGGGCACAGACTCTGAAGCCAGACTGTCTCAGTTCAAGCACTGGTGCTGCAACTGACAAGCTGTGTGACCTTGAACAAGTTACTCAACTTCTCTGTACCTTAGGTTTTCCTCTTCTGTAAAATGTGGCTAATAATATTATCTACCACATAGGATTGTTGCAAAGATTAAATATAATGATAATTGTAATTATGTAATTGGGCACATGGTAGCACCCAATAAATGTTAGTTATTATTAAATCAAACTGGATTATTCTTTTAAAATTTTGGTTTCTACTAATCTTTCTCATATAAATTGAGTCTATGTACTCTGCTCCCAACACACCTACCCCTTCCCAACAGTTAGAGGCTCTGGTTGGCTAATATACACAGGTAGTCAGTTTAAAATCTGAAATATTTGAGTTGCAGAGGGCTTGGAGATCTTCTAATCCTGTGGTTTTCAACATTCACTGCACATTAGAATCCCCTGGGGAGCCCTTAACAGCCCAATGCCCAGGTGCACCCAGACGGATTAAATCAGAATCAGGCATCAATACTGTTAAAACTTTCCAGGGATCCCACTGATCCCAGCGTGTGACCAAGGCTGAGAATCATTGTGTTGGTCCAGTCTTCCTGTTTTAAAGTGAGGCAACTGGGGCTCAGAGTGGGAAAGGGAGTCACCGAGGGTCACCCAGCCAGGACAAGGACCAGGACCCCCGTCCACAGTTAACTGATGGAGCCCACCATTGTCACGTATTTCGGACCTCACTGTGCATCTGGGGAAGGTCTGGCCTCGAGTTAACCCTCTCACAGAGTAGCAGGACAGGAGATTCCCTCCCAACTCAGGTCAGGAGGCGATGATCAGCTCTGTGATTGGAAGAGTGTAACCAACTCAGGGTTCTTGTACTGTGTTTAAGGATCACCCAAAGCAAGACCCAGTTTTCTCTTGGAAGGCTACTGATCTTAGTGACCTTCAGAGACCCTAAGTCACGAAGTCTCTCAGGAGAAGCCATGGGTGTGTTAAAAGGAGCCTAGGGCTGAGGATGGGGAAGCCCTGAGCCCAGCCCTGCTCTGCACCTACATGGTTATGGGGCTTTGGATCAATCACTCAGAGTTTCTGGCCCTCTGAGAAAGTCAGTGTCTTGAGGTGAATCTATAGCCCTTTGCCCTAGCAGCTGCTGCCACCAGCCTGTAATAATTCTGGGGGGTGTGCGCAATAGGTTTGTCCCAGGGTCTCAGTTGGCCTCATCTGTAAAGTAGGGATAGTAGCAGCTGGCCTTGCATAGCCACCTCAGAGGGTTACTGTGAGGAGCCTGAAGTGCCTGAATGAATTCCAAAAAGTAAAAAGCAGGTTACTTGGAAGCCCAAGGGCAGGCTTACCCCTCCCCCATCACAGGAGAAGACATGCATGTTAGAAGCCAAAATTTACTTTCTAAACATTACTTTCCTTTTCCCCTTGAGTTCTTGGTTTCCAGCCCCCACTGGGAATTCAGGGGGAAATTAGAGGGGTGTGATCATGGTACCTCTGGGTCAAGAGCTGCTCCCATGGCCACCTTTGCCATCTGTCCCCGTGTGAGAGCCCCTTCCACAGCATGACGGCCCCAGGGAGGGTCAGAGTGGACCAAGCAGTGGCAGGTGGGGATGTGGAGGGATGAAAACCCCAGATCAGCCACTTCCTTCTGCGAGCGAAGTCAAACTCTTCCTCTGCTAAGTGTCTGGCTGGCGGCAGGTCCCCTGGGCTGGCAGTACTGCTTTCTCTGGGGGCCCTGGCGGGAAGCAATCTTGCTTCCCAAGGTAAAGACAAGTTTCTTGTCACAGTTGGTTATTTTCTACTTAGAGGCGGTGGCGGTTATGAATGCTCTCCTAGCGCTCTGGGATCTCCCAGGAGGGCGGGGTGAGGGAGAGGAGAAAGCCAGAGCTCAGCAGGGCTCGCTGAGGGAGGAAGAGCCCGCTGTCACTTCCCGAAAGCTGGGCCGGCCTCTAGGCGGAGAGAAGGTCAGAGCGATTGGTCCCTGCGGCCCGCCTACCCCACCCCTCCCTTCTGCCTCGGGGTTTGCCCAGGCTCTTTGGAGCACAGAACTTACAGTAAATGTTGTCACCAGTGGAAACTCTCAGAGGGGGTGAGGAAAAGGGCTAGAGGAAGGGGCCAGGACTCCCGGCCCCCAGTTCCCGTCTTACCAACACCCCCCCGGTCTCATGTGTTGCTTTATCTTACCTTTTGGTAAAGAGGGGATGCCCTCTCTCTGGGATGTGCCCGGAAACAACCAAATGGTAAGATGAATGAGCCGGTCACACCCCGCAGAAGCGGCAGCCCACGCCCCTGACTCTATCATCACGGCTGTTGGTATCCCAACTCCCCCACCCCATTTTAGAGATGGGGGTTTTCTCTGTACTGACCTAGGCACATTTTCTAGCTCAGTGCCACATACAGGAAATGCCAGGCTGAGGCTGAGCACGCTCACACTTGTTCTGTACAAACGGATGGAATCTGGCTTGATGGATAAGGCCACATTCTCCTCTACCACTTAAAAAGAACCCCCAGGTGCATGGGTTAGGGCAATTGGCAGTGTAACTAGCTCTCATTAACCTGTAGCTCATGCTCCTGATGGATTATCTAAGGCAAAATTTAAATGTCAAGTTATCTCACATCTGCTCACTCCCCACTGTAATTCTGAGTCAACTTCTGGTCCAGCCGTTGATGTCATCAGGCAGCCAATCAACAAACACTTGAGTTCATACTCTAGGCCAGGCACTTAATAAGTGCTTGAATAATTAAAATAAATTTATTACCATATTTAACATTAATATCTATTGTTTTCAAACTTGCCTGATCATCAGAATAATCTGGGGCACTTGTTAAAACTTCAGATTCCCAGAATTCACAGAAAATCCCAAACCCACTGAGTTCAAATCTTTAGATTTGAGGAAGGGCCTGGAACTATATTTTTGTCAGGCCCTCAGATTAATTCTAATGATACAGCAAGTTTGGAAAATACTAACCTGAGTGAAACAGAACTAGAAAAATAAGATCTGGACTCCAAATATTAGGTCGCTTTTTGAACTGAAATGTAATTTATTTGCATCTCCAGTGCTATTTTTCCTTCCTCTGTGGGTACCAATGATTAGCCCAGAAGGTCTATTTGAGTCAAGGAATGTGAACCTTAAAATCACATTGGAAATGAAATTCCCCTGGGTTTTCTGAAGGTGGGATCGTTTTCCAGTAAATGCTAATTACCAGGGTGTCATTGTTGATTAATTAATGATGTGATCAGTAATTAGCACTCTTTACCCTGAGTTTTTCTGATTAGCATGTTATCTGATGGTTCCCTTAAGCAACAGGGGAAAGGTGTTTCTGGAAAAAAGGAAGCACAGGTGCTTGGGACACACCCAGAGTACCACAGAACAAGCTGCTGGAAGAGCAGAATGGCGTGGAATCGAACGCTGTGCTGGAGTTTGACTATTTACTATTTAGAAATACCCTAAACATTCTAGAATCTGGGTGAAGTAGACAATTAACCGTGGACTCCATTTGTAAGACTAAATGCAAATGGTAACGTTAGGAGAAGACACCGTATAACATAGAGAGGAAAAGACTGAAATTAGTTTAAGACGGTCTCACAAACTCTTTTTGATTTTTGCTGGGCTCTAGCCTCCCAGCCGGTTTCCCTCGACATATACTTGCCGCTCTCAACCCTCGTACACACTCACAGAGATCTATGCATGTACACCTGCACACAAAGGAGCACACATGCAAATTCACGCATGCCTTCACACACACGTCTCTCTTAGTTGGGACCATATGAAACCGCCATTCTTATAGGTCAAAACAGACAAGTAGCAATTTCATATGGTTCAAGCTAAAAGCTATGCATATACATGCACAAATATACGTGTGCTCTAGATGCACCCATCCACACACAGGACACATACAAATATATATGCACACGTGCACACTCGCATGTGCAGAAAAAATCACCGATGCCCTTCTCCATGGCTGTGCTAGTGAAAATCTAACGCAGACTCCCGCTTCACAACGCCCCCCCGCCCCGCCCCCGCAATCTTGCAGAGCGCTGACATTAACCTGCAACGCCCATCCTTTCCGCTCGCAGGAGAGTGAAGACCTGGAGAAACAGAATGCAGCGCTGCGGAAGGAGATCAAACAGCTCACGGAGGAGGTGAAGTACTTCACGTCGGTGCTGAGCAGCCACGAGCCCCTGTGCTCGGTGCTGGCGCCCGGCGCGCCCTCGCCCCCCGAGGTGGTGTACAGCGCCCACGCCTTCCACCAGCCTCACGTCAGCTCCCCGCGCTTCCAGCCCTGAGCTCCCCGAGGGCGGGAGAGAGCGGAGCCCCCAGCCCCGGCTGCTCCCAGGCCTCGGGAGGGGCACGCAGACTGTGGCCAGCGGCCCTCGTCCCTCAGCGCCCTCTCTCGACCCGGAGACCCGGAGGCGGAGGCCTGGACCGGGATGGAACACAGGACGCAGCTGCTGGACGTGTGAACGGCCTCCCGAAGCGTGGCCAACCGCCCGGCAGCGTGGGCTGGACCTTCACGTGGGTGGGAGGCCGGATCCAGAGCTATGTCAAGCATAACGCCCAAGTCCCATGGCACAGAGGGAGGAGGGGTAGGGAAGGGTTATTTTTCTAAATAAATGTCTTAAAAGAAACCAGTCTGGCCAGGGCTTGAAACCTTAAGTTCTGTGGGGTTGGGGTCGTTATTGGTTCTTGGCCTCAGGAGCCCTTAAAGCTCCGGAGATTCAGCTAATATTGCTTCTTTTCCACGGCTTGTTAATCTACTTGGGAAGCTGGGTTTTCTCAAAGAATCTTCAATTCTCCTTCTAGGCATCTTCTTGATTTTCCTCCCCAAAGCATCTCACTGTGACCTCTCACTTTCCATTCCTCATTGCATCATGCTTTCTAGATTGTCTAGACGTTTCTAGGGTCCTTCTTTAGACAAGAGAAGGACCAGAGCCAGATGCTGTGGAGTGGGATGGTCATTCGAGTTGGTACTCTCATCTCCCACGACTACACTGACTCAGCCCCGGCCAGACGGCCAGCGCTGGAGGATGCTGCGTGCCAGGCCCCACGCGAGGAACTCCAGCACCTCACGTGAAGGCGAGGCTTTTCTCATGCTCTCGTGGGGCAACATGTGGTTCAGAGACACAGGCGCTGCGTGTCCTGCTGAGGACTCCACCTCCCCTGGGAAGCTGTGATAAAGCACACACGACTTTGCCGTCTCCACAGGCTGCCATTCTGAGCACGGTCTGAGGGCAGCAGTGGCTCAGATAACACAGGGCTATCTTCAGGGCATCAAATCCACAAGTGCTGGCAGAGCTGAAACCAGTGTGCTCTGCTTCCCCTGCTCTGATGTCCAACTGCTCCTCAGAAATCCCCAGGCTAAGTGCCCGCTGGCCTTACCCACACCACTCCCCAAGAGCCGTGGCAGGGCCTTCCCACACACATGGCCCCTGCAGAGCCAGCTGGGGCCCAAAGCGACAGGGATCGCCATGGAAGGTGTCGGATGCAGCCCCTTCAGCAGCCTTCAGTGGGACTACCACTGCCTGCGGACCCCCTGCTGGTGGCCGTCTTGGTGAGCACAGGAGAAAGAGAGGAACAGGCCGGCTCCGCTGTGCCGGCACCTCCTCAGCCTGCCCACCAACAGCTCTGGTTGGCTTGAGGCAAGGTTTCAGCTCTAGACCTCCCCTGCTCAGCGTCTCCTAACCCCTGGGATTATGCCGATGTTGTGCTAGTGTGATTACTAAACTCTGCAGAGGCCTGGAAAAGCTGTGTCCTAGCACGTGGGCATCTGACTTCCTTGCAGCCTAACTATGGGAGGAGTCCAGCCCACGAGCCTCTGAAGGCACACTGCCATCGTTGGGCTGCCCACCCCCGAAGCCAGTGCCTGTGGATGCCCAGAGTACGGGAAGTGGGCTCAGAGCCCTGTGGGAGACAGGCCAGAAGACCTTCCCCAAGGATCAGCATCGCTTCCAGTGCAGAATCCTGCATTTTAACCTTTCGTCTCCCAACAAAACTTCGTAAATGAGGCTCCCCTTCCAGTGCACGGACTCGGTGTAGACTTGGGTGTGTGATGAGGGGCTACAGCAAGGAGGTTCTCTCTCATCAGTTTCCTTAGGGCTTGGTTCCTGGTAGCTGATGCTCAGGGTAGCTCCTTCCCCCCCCCCCCCCCCCCCGTTGTGACAGGCAAAGCAAAGAAGCCTATGGTCACTTCAGATGTGGCCTGCGTTGAATAGAATTCATTTTTCTTTCTTAGTCTTAGGAAGCGGAACTTTCCAGCTAGTTCTACCTGCACCAGGCCTCTCATGGGCCTCCTTCCAATCAGAGATGTTTCTCCCCCCACCCTGCTCTAGTGCTGTGATTTCCCCCCAGAAACCCCCGCAGAAGGCACATGACCAGTACTGAGCATCTTCAGATGACATTCAGAGCCAGAACCAGAAATGCAGAGCTCACATGTGCGGCTCGCATCTCTCGGAAGGACTTCTCTTCCCCTTTCATTCTCTACTTTCTAATGACCTGGGGCAGTTCCACTTCTCCTTTCTGATCAGTCTGACAGAGGCTATAGAAGTCTAGGGTGAGCGCCAAAGCTGACTTCGTTGCCACACAGGGAAATTGGAGGGGCAGCTGCAGATAGGTGTGAACTTCCAGAACCTTGACCACGGATGTCGCACCATCCAGGTTCTGTCCCAGCCTCCTACCCATGACAGGGATAGTTCCCTCAGGCTGGTGGACCAGTGACACACAAATGCCTCCAGGGCCCAGGCAGGGACTGTAAATACATGAAACTCACCGGGAGCAGGACAGTTGGGAGTGGCAGGGAGTGTGGCAAACCGAGGAGTGAGTGCTTACCTGCCTAAAGCAGACAGCCGCCCCTCGGTTCTATCCCCTGCTGCCGTGGGCAGCACAGGAAGCACAGGGAGAAATGGCCCCCAGACTGCAGCCTATTCTCTTCTCATCTCTCCTCCGGCTTCTCCTCAGCGGCCTCACGTGCATGTTGGTGGACATACCAGCTTACAAAACTGGTCCATCCACACTCCTCCCCCACAGCACCATCCCTGGGCCACCCCGTCAGGCCCAGGGGTGCACCTACCAGTGTCTGATCTACTCTGGCAAAGAGTTATCCAGGGAAGAGGACTACAGCTGCTGGAAGCCAGCTCAGGGGCACGGACAGGGGATTCCGATCTGCTGGGTATATGGAGCTTGGTCTAAAGAGAACAGAGGGCTCTGGGTAGGCATGTCCCCTTGGTCCTCAGCACTACTGGCCCCATGAGAAGGGTGTCGCAGGGGGAGGGGAGTCCCTGTAATGTGGGGAGTCCAGAGCAGGGGCCTCTTTTGCTCGGGTCTGAGGGTGGCCCTGCAGAGGTCTGCCAGTTTGTCACTCTGATCTAGGTTAACGATGTCTCCGTGGAAAGCCCAGGTGAGGGGAAGGCTCTGTGCAGCAAGAAATGGGCACATCGCTATCTATCAGTTTGAGATGGGGGTTCCTGGGGAATGTTTGTTTCCCCACCTGCCGTCTCACTGTTTATCTCCTACTCGCAGTGTTCTTCCCCAAGTTAGTGTCAAAACAAATGACAGGAAAGCCAGAATTTTTGTCTTCAGGTTGAGAAGTATGGGTAGGGAGAGAAAGGGAGGCAAATTCAACTCAAAGGTCATGGGGTTGCCATCTGCTGGACCCAGACTTCCCAGCAGTGTTTATTCATACCGCCAGCCAATGTCCCAGCTGCAGCTGTGGCTTCACAGTGAAGGAGCAGAGCCAGCTGGGGACCCCACTTCTCTTCAGGACAGACAGGCCGGCTCAATGTGCTGCCCTGGCCTCCTTCTCCCTCACAGGATGCAGTGCCCCCAAGCTGCTCAGGAATTCCAAGGGGGGAAATGGATAGTCAGGTGAACTAAGACCAACACTAAGGTGAGAAAGATTGAATCATCTTTATCTCTGGCAGAGGGGATTGGCATTTTATGAGGTACCTAAGGAGAGTAGTGCCTGGCCCAAAGGAACAATGCCTAATGGGGCATTTTAGTCTCGGCGGCCAGCGTGTATGTGATGGAATTCTTGCCATGTGGATGACAGGCTACCACACTGGCCTTGTGTGGGTACCAGGCGACTGGGGGCTGGGGGCTGGAGAGGAATATAGACGTATCCCTCCTGAAAATCTTGTTTCTCAACTGCTTGATGTGTGATTTGAGTTAATCTACTTCCAGGAAGATGGAATAAAAACTTGATCCTGGTTTAAACAATCTACCAGCAGGCAGAGATAAAGAGCCCCCTCTTAGAGGAGAAATTTACAGAGGCAAATTTCATTGCTGCTTAGGAAGTTTGTCTGCCTCCTTCTGGAAGATTCCTGGTGAGAGGTCAAGGTTAGGAGCAGTGGCAGAGACCGACAGTTGACCTCTCAATGCCATTCTCCCCTTTTCCCTTACTGCAGAACCCTCATTTTGTCTAGGAAGGTAGTGTGCCCAGCTAACAAGATTACATTTCCCAGACTGTCTTGCAACTAGGGATGGCCATGTGATGCAGGCCAATGAGATATAAGCAGAAATTGTTGGGTAGGGCTTATGGGAAAGCTCTTTAAAAGGTGGGGCCATCTCGGGACTTCCCTGGTGGTCCAGTGGCTAAAACTCCATGCTCCCAATGCAGGGGTCCCAGGTTTGATCCCTGATCAGGGAACTAGATCCCACATGCATGCCGCAGCTAAGAGTTCCCAAGCTGCAACGAAGATCCTGCATGTCGCAACTAAGACCTGGCACAGCCTAAATAAATAAATAAATATTAAGTAAAAAAAAAGGTGGGGCCATCTCAATTGGCACATGCCTTTCTCCTTTCTGGAAGGCGGGTGCAATGTAGGAGGTGGAGCAACCATTTTAGAACCATGAGACAAGCATGTATACAAAGGAGGAAAAGAGATTCCAGATCCCTGGTAATACTGAAGAAATGTGATGATACAAACTCTGGAAGGCCTGTCTCTGGGTTTCTTTTAATTGAAAGTGGATAAGAGTTTATTTGGTTAAGCCACTATGCATAGCAGTATTAAATGCCGCTTACCTTAGTCTGTCTAATGCAGGAGCCAAGAGAAGCAAACAACCAAACAAGGAATTTAAACCATTACCCCAAGTCAGTGGTGCTCAACTCAGGGTGATTTTGTCCCTCGAGGGATATTGGGCAATGTCTGGAGACATTTTTGGTTGTTACAACTTGGGAGACAAGTGTTACTGGCATCTAGTGGGTAGAGGACAGGGATACTGCTAAACATTCTACAATGCACAGGACAGATGCCACAACAAAGACTTATCCAGTCCCAAGTGTCAGTAGAGCCAAGGTTGAGAAACCCCACAGCTAGGGAATTCCCCGGCGGTCTAGTGCTTTGAACTCGGCACTTTCACTGCCGAGAGCACAGGTTCAATCCCTGGTCGGGGAACTAAGATCCCACAAGCCTCACAGCGTGGCCAAAAAAAAAAAAAAAAAAGAGAGAAACCCTGCAGCTAGCACTGTGCTTCCAGAGCACTAGACCTTAGCCTACTAACCTGCCCTGGCACCCTTGTCCATCCCTCTTCTCTTGGAAGCAGACCCTGTATCCTGGCCAGGCTGAAAAATTCATGTCCCTGACCATATCTTGCATTTTCCTTTCGCTAAGCCTTTGCTCATGTGCTGTTTCCTTTGCCTAGAATCCCTCTATCATCTCTTCAGTCAGTCTTTAAGTGAGTCTTCATTTTTAATAAGATTCCCTGTTGTTTCCCATATAAGTAGCATGAGGTGAATCTGATCGAAATGGCATGAGATGCATGACTTTACTGTGCCACCTTAGTTTTTTGAAATTCTACCTGTTTTTCAAAGTTCAACTCGATCACCACAGGGCCTGCCGGGAATGCAAGATGATTTTAAATGATACTCGGATAAAACTTATTTACTTTAGTCAGTATATATATTTTTTCCAATAAGGTTAGAGGTTTTCCATTTCTTATAATGATATACATCTTCCTTTACAAATAAATTTACTTTCATAATAAAGTGAAATGATTTAAAGAAACATGCTAAAAACTACAGTCGATTAGGAAACATCACTTGTTAATGTACACAGTATGTAAATATTTGCTCTGTTTTCTATGTTGTTGCTTTTTAATGTGCATTGAAGACAAGGACGAAAGGGGTAAAAGAGAGATGAATAAAACTTCCATGTTGACCAAAACCAACTCTCTCTCTCTTTCTCTCTAGATATCCATATCTATATATGGATATATATATAGATTAGATAGGTAGATTTAGATTTTTAAAGCCGGGAAATATAAGGTATAAATACTAAAGTTTGGAAGCCCAGCAGCATCTCTGAAATTTCCCCTTTCTGTTTTCTCTAGAGAAACATACAAGTCTGAAAAGTGAAAAACAACATATCTCATTTCCCCATCTGGAGGCATTTCCAGACGATCTTGCTACGGTGCAGTCATAGATCAGCTGTGGAGATTGGCTCTTCATAGCTGTGCATTGGAGCAGTGAAATTAGGTTAAGAGTCTCCTCCGTATCAAGTCCCGCCCCATCCCTATTAGTGCATCTTCTCTGAGTGAAGTCAGCATTATTCATATCAAATGCTTATCAACTGCCCACTGGCACAGGGCATGTTTGGGGTGTAATAGTTACTCCAGGTGACTATTAAGGTGAAGACCCAAATCCTTGATGGGACCCTGGACATCTTACATCCTCTACCCTCCAGCTCATCTCACACCACCCTCATCTCCTCTGTACTGGCCTCTGTCCCTTTCCCCAGTTCTCTGTCCTCCCTCCACCTTCAGAGTCTTACTCATGCTGTTCAGTGTCAACTGACCGCTCTTCATCCTGTACTCCCCCTTCATCTAGTTACCTCCTACCTTTTCTTCAAATATCGGTTTAGGGAAGTTTCGCCTGATTCCTCAGCTAGATCCGATTCCAGCTATCACATGGTTTCATAGCACCACACACACTTCCTTCATAGCCATTAACAGATTGAAATTTCACACATATCTGTGTGGTTATTTGGCTAACATTTGTCTCCATTCCTAGACCATGAGGTTCTATGAGGGCAGAACCTTGCAAAAGTTTTGCTCACCTTTGTATTCTCAGCCCCATGCACAGTAGCAAAGAGCCTGCCACACAGTAGCAACTCAATAAATATTTGTTGGCTGAATGAGTGAGAGAATGGATGGATGGATGGATGGATGGATGGGTGGATGGATGAAGCACAGTGCCTGCCTTTTAGGAATGTATAATCCAAGACAATTCTTATTCTGACAGTGGAATACGAGCAACAAAATTACCATTCGACCAACAACATATGGAGAGTAAGCAACATTCAGATCTTTTAAGAGCAGGAGTCAAGGGAAGGGACTCATTCCTGCAGAGATGGTAGAAATTGGGGACAGGAGCCCTAGATGGGGCCACAGGAGACATAGGTGAGCTGTGTCTCTTGAGTCACACTGTTGTCTAGCTTTTAGTCTTGTTTCCTCTGTTTCTTGTTTCCTTGTTTCCTTGTTCCTTGTTTCCTCACCAATCAGAGGCAAGGATCAAGATCAAAGTAAAAGCAAGTCAGAGTCCTAAACAGGACTCTAAAAGGACGTTTGTGTCTGTCTACCCTCATCAGTCTCTGTTCTATTCCTCAAAGTCCTGTTTCCATGATGATGTACAATGGAAGTTCGCCTGCCTCCCTGTCCAGCTGGCTCTCCATGCCCTCACCCCCTATACACGCATGTGTGTGTGCATGCACACACACACACACACACACACACACACACACACTTCCTCTCTATAAACCAGTCCTCTGACCCAGAAAGAAAGAAGACACATTCTTAAGCAACCTCTTCAATTGGAGCCTCAAATATGACTGCAAATACGTTGGTTTCTCCTGAGAGATAATGATAAAGACAAGACATCCACCCATATCATGGACAAAGCCACCAGTGGTGACTAATGGTGGACAGTCAAATGGCTGTCTAAATAGGCCATTCATAACCCATGAGCAAAGGCACAGACTGTCTCTGTCTTGGTTACTTCTATATCCCTAGTGCCCAGCAAAGGAGACACAATATTTGTTTGTTCGATAAATGAAGGAAGGGAAGAAGGAAGGACTTCTTATAGTCTTTTTTTTAAAAAATAAATTTATTTATTTATTTATTTATGGCTGCGTTGGGTCTTCTTTGCTGTGCACGGGCTTTCTCTAGTTGCGGTGAGCGAGCGCTACTCTTCGTTGTGATGCGCAGGTTTCTCACTGTGGTGGCTTCTCTTCTTGCAGAGCATGGGCTCTAGGCACATGGGCTCAGTAGTTGTGGCTCGCAGGCTCTAGAGTGCAGGCTCAGTAGTTGTGTGCATGGTGGAATCTTCCCGGACCAGGGCTTGTCCAGGGACACGAACTCGTGTCCCCTGCATTGGCAGGAGGATTCTTAACCACTGCGCCACCAGGGAAGTCCACATCTTACAGTCTTAAGGCTTGTCTACTTCAGGTTAAAGTTACGTATAGCCCCCTCAGATGCTGTCCCATTGTTTATCCCCAGGGGTAAGAAGAACAAAGCTGTAGGAACCGGAAATCCTGAGGATCCAGGCTGACTGGGCTGATCCGGTGGCCTCCAGGAAGTTTATTAGGATGGGGATCTAGTTCTGTCTGGGTCTAACACCTGGGGGCTGAAGACAGGGTGTCATTTGAGCTGTGACCTAGAACTGAGATGCAGGTGCTTAGAAGGGTCATTTTTCACCACCCAGAATCCATGCCTCCTTCTTTTGGTAAAGCACCCTAATTTCCTTTTCAAGAGCTGCCTCTTTCCCATGTGTAGAGCTGTCAGTCAGGTGCCTTGCCTCATCTGTCCAAGGTGTAATCCTGTGACCCAGGCTGGTCCAATCAGACTCTGTCTTTGGAATGACTCTTGAGCAGAGCAAAGGCAAGACCCAAAAGAGAGAGGGAGCCTTCCACTCCCATTGTGAACCCTGACTAGAGAATTCTACGGTAGAGAACTATCCTGAGCCCTGCCTTATCTTGAGCCTTTTCTTCGGCATTCCTTTGGATTCTGTGAGCCACACCATCTCCTTCCAACAAATTCACTTCCTCCTTAAATCAGCCAGAGTCACTTTCTATTAAGAAACCCCAAACTCAGGAACGATGACTCATACCTGGGTTTACCAGGAAGGCAGGGGGCACTGGATCCTAATTCTCAGGGGCCAACAGGAGTAGACTGTATTCTGAGAGGGTTCTGGGATGCCCTGTGCCCCAAGAGACGTGGGCGTTCAGCCATCCCTGCACCATCCCTCCATCCCTGGAGTGCCTGACCTGAATAAGACCCATCAATGCCTCTGGCAAGAACCAAAGGCTCTAATTTGAAAACCATCCCTGAGATGGACTTTGCAACTCAGCCTCCAGGCTGCACTCTCCATCCCCCTTAGTTGATTCTGTGTGGAGTCCAGCCAACCTGCTCAGGGGCAATATTCAAAATTCAGGCCAGGCACTGGCCAATCAGATTGGATGTTGATGCTAGAGCAGAGTGGCGTGTGCTCTGCACTGCAGCAGGGAGCAGCACGAGGGCAGGGGTTATTGACCAGTGAGAATGTAAATATGTTAACGCTTTAACAACCGGTCCAGCTGCACTGGGCGCACACCACCTGGGTATCAGCTCGGCACCTACAGGACCGGGAACACCTCTGAGGGAGGACTCTCTCCAGTGTGTATAATTCTGCTCTCCCCTGGGAGTTCCCTGGTGGTCCAATGGTTAGGACCGGGTGCTTCCACTGCAGGGAGCCCGGGTTCGATCCCTGATCAGGGAACTTAGATCCCACAAGCCCCGTGTCAGGGCCAGGAAAAAAGAAAAAATTCTGCTCTTCACTCCGTTTGCACACCCCATCTCTGACCTGTCCCTACCTAGTCCAGGGCTTTGCATTTGCCAGAGCAGGTGGTTAGCATACATTTGTAAATAAAAAATAAAAATCCCAGGGTAGAAGAAAGAAAATGACGAGAAAGAAAAGGGGTAGAAGGAGGGAAGGAAGGGGAAAAGTTGAGTCTGTTCTAGGAAAATCACACTGGACCTTCCCCCTACCTTCCCACTCCCTCAACCCAAAATGTTTATCTATGTGCTTATTAGAAATAAGCATCAGGGGTGCTCTTGAAAGAGGAAAAGAGGCACAAAATAAGAGTGATAAAAGAGTAAGGGGACTATGCTGT
This sequence comes from Grampus griseus, assembly GCF_964374135.1. NCBI lineage: Eukaryota > Metazoa > Chordata > Mammalia > Artiodactyla > Delphinidae > Grampus > Grampus griseus. The sequence goes on along the minus strand of NC_139018.1, from coordinate 27,157,535 downwards.
TTAATTTTCTTACTGGGGGCAGGGATGATAGTGACTGCCACTTATCAAACATTTACCTTATTGTCTGTTCACTATTATTTTAGGAACTATTATTATCCCTATTTTACAGATAAAGAAACAGACTCAAAAGAGGTTAAGTGGTTTGCCCAAGGTTACACAGCTATGTGCAGATATGGGACTCAAACTTGCCCCTGTTGCCTCCGAAGCTGGAGCTATATACCAAGCTTGAGCGCACGTGAGGGAATTTCTCAAGTCCCAGGTTACAGGCAGGATTATGGGGACAGCAGCCTTGAGTTGGTGCTGCCACCTAGTGAAAAGGCAGAGAACTGTGGAGACAAACCCCCTCCTTCCTTCTCTTTCCGGGATCCATCCTCACTTTCCAGCTTGAGAGAGACCTGGAGAGTTTGCATTCTACCTCTAGCAGCCAGCCATTTCTGTGTTTCTGCGATACAGAGAACTGACCTCTAGATGCAAGCGGGTGCCTCATCAGGCTTCAGCATAGCGCCGTAGAAACGTCTTTCGAATAAATGAATGGCCAGGGATGCAAATCTCTACAGGTCTGGGGATCAACCTGGTCTCCATAGAAAACATCTGAAGACACTTTACTGTGAAGATCCGGGTTGATCACATCCTGATCTAGGGGCAAGACTTCTGCCTCATTGTGAGTCCTGCACGATCCGTCTCATTGAGCACCTTCTACTCCTTGGGCCCATGTTCACGCAGCATGTTTTGTGTTATCTAATTTCATCCGACACTCAAAGAGATCAACGTGGCAGGCCCAAGTTCACAGGGCAGGGACTGGAACCCAGATCCTGGGACTCCAAGTGCAGTGTTTTTCCTGCTCCACCACTCTGCCCTGCCACCCAGCTTCCCACCAATTCGACTCACCCCCCGAAACCTTGTTTTTGTCAGCCTAGTCATCCAGACGTGATGACTCAAGAGTTGTGGGGCACACCGCCAGGGCGAGGAGGCCTGTGTCAGCACAGCGGCTTTCCTGACCTTTAAGGTAGCAGGGAGTTACCTCAACCTGAAACGTGGGGCTGACAAGCGATTTCGGTCTCGACCGTAATAGGACATCATAGCTGGGCAGATAAGCAGAAGCAATTCCCGCTCCCTGCGCTTCCCACGGCTCTTTCTGGGTCTTCACCCAAACCCAAAGTCACCTGAAACATGAAAGCCAGAAGCTAAGTTTTCCTTTGAGACCCGGTTCTTGGAATCTTGTTGGAAATGGAGAGAGAATAACACCTTCTAGAAGGCAGGAATGGTTTCACGAAACGTGCTTCACTCTGCCCAAAATTAATCCAGTCACTTCTCTGTTTAGTCCTCAAAGGTTGCCTCCAAAGTGCATCATTTGTGTCAGCAAATCCACTTAACATTTGGGCTATATAAACTGGTTGCCCGTAGTGATGAAATAAATGTAACGGAAGAGTCAGCACCTAACGCTGTGTACCTAGTGAGGGCAGATATTAGGTAGAATACTCCGAAGTAGACTTTTTTTACCTGAAATATCTGATTACCCATCGAAACCAGTGATTCTGATCTCAGAGAGACAGCAGTGAGCGGTCCTGAGGAGAGATCTCAGTTCCCTGCCCAGGAATTGAACGTGGGCAGCCTGGATGAAAACCAGGAACCCTAGCCACTAGACCACCAGGCACTAGAGGCTAGAAGCAAAACTCCCCTGGCTCTTACCCCCACTGAAAGCAAGAATGTTTCAAGGAAGCAAAAACTCTACAAACAGGTACAAAGTTTATTATTAGAGACACAGAATAACATGTGGGAGAGCACACAAAGAAGCAGTTTATTTAAGACAGAAGCAAAGCAGAAATACACACCTGGAGAGAAAGGGTATGGGCGTCCTCTCTAATGAGGAGTAGCACAGTAAAGAGGTGTTTTAGGGCTTCCCTAAAGGTGGCACAGTGGTTGAGAGTCCGCCTGCTGATGCAGGGGACATGGGTTCATGCCCTGGTCCGGGAAGGTCCCACATGCTGAGGAGCGGCTGGGCCCGTGAGCCATGGCCGCTGAGTCTGCGCTCCGCAACCGGAGAGGCCACAGCGCTGAGAAGCCCGCGTACCGCAAAAAAAAAAAAAAAAAAGTGGTGATTTAAATCACTTACATAGGACGGTTCTTCTGGGTCTTTGTTTACCTTTGGCGAATCATCTTGCTGCTTTTCTCACACGTGACCTGCCCTAGGACCCTCCCCAACGTGCACGTGCAACTTTTTGTTAAGATGGATCCCACTGCACAGGCCCGTGGGTGCACGTCCACACTTACTATGGGGTGGCGCCCCTCCCTTTTTGACCCCCAAGGAGCCTTCCTGTGCCTGTGCAGACAGGGGCGTTTTCCTTGACCTCAGGAGTGGTCATCTTATCTCTTTACTCCAACAGAGCTCAGCTTCTGCCACTAGCTTTGTCCTCGGAGTGTCCGGGGGAGAACAGAGCTTCAATTTTACTCCACTTGACAAACACCAGCTGTCCAGCCCAGCGGCCCATCTATCTCCTACCTCAATGTCTTACATTTGGGGGCCATCGGACTGCTTTGAAGAGCTGATGAAAACTAGGCATTCCCCCTTCCCTTTACCAAATATATAGGTACTCACCAAATCTGTATTATACGATTTCAGGGGTTGATAGACTCTTGAAATCTATTTGTAGTCCCACCGGCCAAGATAAAAACAATTCATCAGTTGACACAGCAAGCACCTAAGATTCAAGAAACTCAGCTGCTGGTAGACAGTGTGGTCCAGGGCAGGGAGTGTTCAATTGGCAATCAAAAGTTCTCATTTGTTGTCGCTATTTAGTGAGCCAGGACAGCCTCATACTTGCGAGAAGTAAACTTACTTGACATGAAGCAGAATGTTTGACTCAAGGGCCATTTTGATCTGGCAACTCTAATACAATGTGTCATAAATGGTGAGAAGGAAGGAGTTGGGGTGAGGATGGAATGAGGTTCAGGGATGGAAGGAAGACGTATGTTAAGTATTTTGCTTGATAATTTTATAATGATTGGAAGCTTAATAGTTTTTAAAATAGTATATAAGAATGTCCCTTTGACACGATGCTCTTGTGCTAAAACAGCCATGTCAAGTGCCTTCCAAGTACAGTGAATGAAAGATTAGGACAACCTTTGTGAGACAGGTGGCTGTTCATAGAATCCAATTACAAGGGCAGAAGAACCCCAGACTTTGTTCCTGTGGTTTAAGGTATTTATTACATCCAAAGTACAAATTCTCCCAGTAAGAGTAATACTTTGGGGCTTCCCTGGTGGCACAGTGGTTGAGAGTCTGCCTGCTAATGCAGGGGACGAAGGTTCGAGCCCTGGTCTGGGAGGATCCCACATGCCGCGGAGCGGCTGAGCCCATGAGCCACAACTGCTGAGCCTGCGCGTCTGGAGCCTGTGCTCCGCAACAGGAGAGGCCACGATGGTGAGAGGCCCGTGCACCGCGATGAAGAGTGGCCCCCGCTTGCCACAACTAGAGAAAGCCCTCGCACAGAAACAAAGACCCAACACAGCAAAAATAAATAAATTAATTAATAAACTCCTTCCCCCAACATCTTCTAAAAAAAAAAAAAAAGAGTAATACTTTGTCTTATCAGCCATTTACACTGTAGGCAGGATTTTTGCCTCTTCCTTCACTGAAGGTCTTTTGTTTTTTGAATTACAGGAGGTTAGAGAGGGCATAAGAATGCTAGAGATTGGAGGCAGTGGTATAGGAGGGCGCTAAAGGCATTGAAACCGAATTGAACATGTCATGATTTCTATCAGGATTGATCCTGATTTCAACTGAGACTCATTTGATTGAGTTGATTGAATCGCTTGCCTCAAGGACAAATTCTGGCCATCTAAATATTAGTCCCGGTTCTTACTCCAACTTCAGTAAGTGTCCTGATTCGAGATTTTATGTAATCAACATATCTTTATGCTTCACAGCGAAACACACTGCTGTTACTGCTCTGTGTGTATGTGTGTGTGTGTGTGTGTGTGTGCGCGTGTGGCTTGAGACACCCAAATAACTGGAGACGTGGCTCAATCTCTTAGGTGCTGAGTTACATTTCCACAGAGGGATCCCCCATTTTTGACAGTTGGTGACATGACCCACCCAGCCCACCTGTCGATGCCTCTTACCCCAGAGCAGACACTTCTGCCCCCTCCTTCCTCCCTTGCCAGGTCCCCCAGCTGCCCCTCTGCTTCTACCTTTGCTCCCCTGTCTACTCCCCATATGGCAGCCAGAGTGATCCTTTTTCAGTGCAAGTTGACCACCTCAGTCATCTACTTAAAACCCTCTCCTAGCTTCTTACCTCAGCCAAAGCCCAAGTCCTCCCCAGAGCCCACAAAAACCCATGCAAAGTGGCCCCCACTTACCTAACTGACCATCTGTCCTCCACTCTCGCTTTCAGTCTCTCTGCTCCAGCCACACCCAAGGGGAGACTGAGTCTGGGCTCCTGTGCCAGGGAGGCTGCAGGGGATGGAAACAGGGTTTGTGAGTAGTTTCATGTTGTGGTTACCTGATTCACAGAAAGAGGGGCTGTGCCAACAGTGAAACGACGTGACACAGCTATTGTCACTGTATGAGTCTGGTGGCTGTTTTCCATCTGAGTTTATACCCATTCCTCTAACTCGGTATTTCCCACACTGTAGTCACCCACATACCAGCACCACCATTTCTGCAGCATCCATGAACTCTCTTCACTATGACTTCATTTTTTTTAAAATTGAAGTACAGTTGATTTACCATGTTGTGTTAATTTCTGCTGTACAGCAAAGTGATTCAGTTATACATATATATACATTCTTTTTTTAATATTCTTTTCCATTATGGTTTATCATAGGATATTAAATACAGTTCTCTGTGTTATACAGTAGGACCTTGTTGTTTATCCATTCTATATATAATAGCTTACATCTGCTGACCCCAACCTCCCACTCCATCCCTCCCGCAACCCCCTCCCCCTTGGCAACCACAAGTCTGTTCTATGTCCCTGAGTCTCTTTCTGTTTTGTAGATTGGTTCATTTGTATCATATTTTAGATTCCACGTATAAGTGATATCATATGGTATTTGTCTTTCTCCTCCTGACTTACTTCACTTAGTATAATATCTAGTGCATCCATGTTGCTGCAACTGGCATTATTTCTTTCTTTTTTGTGGCTGAGTAGTATTCTATTACATAATATATATGTACCATGTCTTCTTTATCCATTCATCTGTTGCTTCCATGTCTTGGTTATTGTAAATAGTGCTGCTATGAGCATAGGGGTGCATGTATCTTTTTGAATTAGAGTTTTGTCTGGATATATGCCCAGGATGGGATTGCAGGATCATATGGTAACTCTATTTTTAGTTTTCTGAGGAACCTCCACACTGTTTTCCACAGTGGCTGCACCAATTTACATTCCCACCAACAGTGTAAGAGGGTTCCCTCTCCTCCACATCCTCTCCAGCATTTGTTATTTGCAGACTTTTTAACGATGGCCATTCTGGTGTGAAGTGGTACCTCACCGTAGTTTTGATTTGCATTTCTCTAATAATTAGTGATATTGAGCATCTTTTCATGTGCCTATTGGCCATTTGTATTTCTTCTTTGGAGAAATGTCTATTTAGGTCTTCTGCCCATTTTTTGACTGGGTTGTTTGTTTTTTTGTTGTTGAGTTGTATGAGCTGTTGGTATGTTTGGGAAATTAAGCTCTTGCTGGTCGGATCGTTTGCAAATATTTTCTCCCATTCTGTAGGTTGTCTTTTCATTTTGTTTATGGTTTCCTTTACTGTGCAAAAGCTTGTAAGTTTAATTAGATCCCATTTGTTTATTTTTGTTTTTATTGGGAGACTGACCTAAGAAAACATTGGTACGATTTATGTCAGAATGTTTTGCCTTTGATCTCTTTTAGGAGATTTATGGTGTCGTGTCTTATGTTTAAGTCTTTAAGCCATTTTGAGTTTATTTTTGTGTATGGTGAGAGGGTGTGTTCTAATTTCACTGATTTACATGTGGCTGTCCAGCTTTCCCAACACCACTTCCTGAAGAGACTGTGTGACTTCATTTTTTAAATCACCTTACTTTCATTACTTGAATACGTGGATTTGAAAAGGGAGCTAGCAGATAAGGGAGAACAACAAGAAACGTGAGAGCAGCCTGAAGAAGGAGGAGCTGCCTGCGGTGCAGGTGGAGAGGGGCTGGGAGGGGGAGGCAGGTCCCAGGGGCTGAGCAGAGGGGAGGAGGAAGGGGCAGGGGAGAGGCCGCAGGACCCTGGGAGGAGGGCAGGAGGAGGGTGCAGCGTGGGACTGAAAGCTGGGCTTGGGAGGCTGTGGAGGGGAAGCTGAGGGACCCTGAGGTGGGGACGGATTTTGGGGTGCTGCTGTGGGGGATCGGGGAGCTGCGCTGGGGGTGAGACAGGGCGGAGGCCACGGGGGGCCTGAGGAGGGCGTGGAGGAGAGGAGGGGGCTGCAGGGGGAGCTGGCAGGGGAGGGGGTGAGACAAAAGCAGGCTGAGGAAGGGTCTGCTGGAAGTGGGACACAACGAAGGTGGCCCTGAAGAGTTAAGGGAGGAAGGCTGGGGGACGCGGAGGAGAAAGCGGAGGTTGAGGGATCACACTGGGGTGAGCCAGAAACGGGCTTGGAAGAAGGGCAGTGATGGGGAGAGACGGCGCTGGGTGTCCCCCTTCCCGGATGGGCCTGGCTGTCCTCCTGGGACTGGACAGTGAGTGTGTTGGGCTCGGCTGGGCGGCAGCCGTTTTGTTGCTCACGTCTGAAATGGGCTCACAAACCCCTGGTATGGGGACCTCTACTCTAAAGGAGGTCCATCAGGGAGCTTGTGGGCCAGAAACCCATTTGTGCTCTCCTGCTGGGCAGATAAAGGAGGTCTTGGGAGCACCGGGGACTAAAGCATGTTAAAGAATGAGAAAGAAGTGGGGGAGGACCAGAAAGATAACGTTGTCACAGGGAAGTGAAATTCCAACAGCAAAGACACGAAGCTGTGTTTGGATTCTAGAGTCATCATTATTGTGCATGAGAAATTGACACAGGCAGCCTCAGGTGTGGCTGTGATCTTGAGTCGTCACTCTGGAGAGTGTGATGGTGTTTATTAGGAGATGCTTCCAAGCACCAAGAAGAGGGGAACTAGCTACCTCACCTCTAAAGGCCCCTGATTCTCAATTCATATGAGTTAACGGCCATGGAAGGCACTGCTGGTTTTATCTCCTGGTTTCATCCCCTCTCTTTATGGGTACTGTCCTCCTCGACTCCATTGTGGCCCCCGTGGAGCTGGCTCCCTTGCCCCCATGGTTATGGTTGATGGGTCTTGGGATGGGCATCTGGGAGTTCGTGTTTAGGACAGAAAATCAGGACAGCCTTTCTCAGGCAGCTGAAGATGTCAAGAGGTGGAACTCCAGCTGGAAAAACCTAGTCTTCAGGAAGAGAGACAAAGAAAGCTGACATGCAGGATGCTATGAACTGTTTGTGTCCCCAAAATTTATATACTGAAACCTAACCCCCCAAATGTGATGGTGTTAGGTGGTGTGGCCTTCCGAGGTGACTGGATCATGAGGGTGTGCCCCCACGCATGAGATCAGTGCCCTTATAAAAAAAAGTCCCCGGAGAGCTCCCTCACCCCTTCTCCAGGCAGGAACATGGTAAGAGAAGCCTCCTAGGAAAAGGAAGGGGGCCTCACCAGACATGGAATCTGCCGGCACCTAGAACCTGGGACGTCCCAGCCTGTACAACTGTGAGAAATAAATTTCTGTCATGTAGAAGGTATTTTGCTTACAGCAGCTCAGGGGGACTGAGACACAGGGAGACTCAGAGAAGGAAAGAGTCCTGAGCGCCGTCCAGCCCTTGGTTGGGGCGTTCCCAGAGCGTCAGCCGTGCTCTGCCCCTTCTGCCACTTGACTGGTCACATCCTCCTTGAAGTCTGTGAGCTCCCCCAGCGCCCTCGAAACACACTCTCTTTGCACCTAAGCTGGTTCAAGTTGGGCATCTGTCTTTTGCAGTCAATGCAATGATAAAAGGAAAGGGTGATTGAAAAAAGTGGGGTGCAGTCAGCATTCTTGGTCTCCCCATTTGAGACACCAGGAAGCACTTTCAAGGCTGCTCAGAGCTCAGGGCAGCTGACGGCATCAACCGCAGGGACCTCACCCAGCTATTGACTTGGGAGAACGTAAGGGAATCCATAAATCCTTGGGTTTCATTTTGGACTTGCCTGTTTCTTTCTCATTAATCTATTTATTCACAGAATTAAGGTGAACCTGAGCCAAGTGTCCCGCCCTGAAGTCTCAAGGGGGTGTGAAGCCAAAAAGTGAAAGATGAAAGGATTTACTTTCCATACGATTTGATTATTGGATTTTCATGGGAATCACGCTCTGAATTTAGAGCAACTTCTGTGGCCTCTGGACCTTGCAGTGGCTGCAGCAGCTGCAGGAAGGGGTGGAAGGCACAATAAGGAAGCAGGAGAGAGAAACAACTCAGGGCAGGGTGGCGGTGGGCAGGCGGTGATAATACAGGGCACTTTTCCTTTACAACTTGTCTCTCTGCGAGATTTCCAGGAGGAGGCTGTTCCTCTCCCTCCAAGGGCATCATCCTGAGTCCTCCCTCTGCCTCTCCTTCCCCATCCAATCCCGTCCAGCCCTCGCTCTCAATGCCCACTGCTCCTCATCCTCTCGTCATTACCTGTGTTCAGTTCACAAACTCCATTCTTACCTGGGTGACCACAGCAGCCTCCTGAGAGGTCCCTCTGTCCCCTCACTCACCCCCACCCCCGACCCCAACTGGGTTCTCCAGGAAGTCACCAGAGCAACCTCTCCCAGTCTGACGATGTCCCTCATCTGCTCGAAACCTCTCAGTGGCTCCCCTTTGCTCTCAGGATAAAGTGAAAAGCCCTTGATGGTTCCTGCCCGACTAGCTGCTGCCTCTTTCCAACCTTGTCCTCACCCTCACTCTGCTCCACACATGTGAACTTTGTTTAACTCCTTGAAGGGCTGTGCTCCCTCCTGCCTCAGGGCCTTTGCGTGTACTGTTCCCTCTGTCTGGAATGCCTTTCCCCTGTCTTTCACTTACGACGTTCTCACTCTTTCTTAAGATCTGCTTTAAGATCTAGCTCATCTGTTCTTTATAAATTCTTACAAATAACCCTCATGGCACTTATCCCAATTTTACTTATAGGCGTGACTGTTGGATTGATGGCTGTCCTCCCAACTAGACTGCAAGCTCTGTGCAGGGAGGGAGGGAACATATCTGTTTTGCTCACCACTGGACCCTAACTCTGCCACAGGCCCTGGCCGAGTCTTACCTGCCCCTCAAGATTCTGTTGGAACATCTCTCTGAGGAGGCCCCTCTGGCTCCTGCTCTGTCAACCGTGAACCAGCATGGATCTCTACCACGTGTTCATGGCACCGTCCTGCAATGATGTGCTCACACATCTGTCTCACCTCTAATCTGCGGGTTTCCTGAGTGCAAGAACCGTGGTCTTTGTTGTGTTGGTTTCCCTGACACCCAGCACTGCACTGGGCGTGTGGGAGATGACTGTGAGAATGAAGGAATGATTGTGAAGACAGCTCCCCAAGCCTGAGAATATCACTATACAGCGAGAGGCTGGACCAGATGTTTCTGTCTCTTCTATACACTGCGGTTCCAACACCACATAACCCTGCCTGGTCAGCACCCCTCTGCTTTGTCACCCTGTGTGCTTTTAACTGTTGCCCAGGCAATCAACAAATCTCGCTGCTAATGCGGGTCCTCTATATCATTATGCAAAGAAAGCTTCGCACCTCTGGGCTTTCTATAGATTATGCAAAAAAAAGTCATTTTAATATTTCCTTCTTCTTTGACTCATGTTTTTTAGTTAGGGCTTCCTCGTGTTTGTGAGCAACTTTTTTGGTTTTCTAATTATTAAGAAGTACTCAAAACATATAAAAAGGTATGAAGAACAACTTAGTGGACACCCAAGAACATACACAAGGAAATAAAATGGGACCCAGGTACATGGCCTTCAGGGCTGATACCATTTGCGGCCTCTTTAGATGCAGCCATGTATTTCCAAGGAACTCAAACCGTGCGCCCAGGGCAGAGCCTGGCATCTCCACGTCCAGGAAGGAGACTCTCATCCTGTCCTCTCTTCTAAGGAGAAGGGGTCTCCCTCCTGCCTTAGGCCTCAGCAGGCCTTGCCCTACATCCCCTTCAAGATGGAGACTCTCTGAACTGAGAGGACCCGAGAGAGGAAGAAATCCAGAGTGCCCCCAATCATCCTGACCACAGGCTCCATGAGATGGGGGGGCACAACTCCCATGGGGGAGGCGCCTCAGGAAACAAAAGGGCAAAAAAAATAGAGGAGACGTGAGCATTCAGGACAGCTGGACCTGCTTTCGTTCATGCTGAGGCCTCTGGAGAGGAGACTCATTAGGAATTGCATCTCAAAAGTCACTTCAATCACGTCTTCATGTCCCCTCTGGGGGCCAGACAGCCAGCTAGAGGTTGGGGATTGAATATGAATGGAAATGATTCATAACTCGAGGGACTCACAGTAAATGGATGACTTACTGAAGAAAATCAACATTCATGCTACACTGAGACAGAGGGTACCATAAAGGTGGACAGGCAGGGTGTGAGGGAAGCCTCTGAGTCACACTTAGGACACTGGGGAAGGCTTCCTGGAGGAGGTGATGCTTGTCCTGAAGTGAAGCATGGCACATGCTACGTCTGATGTGTTCATAATGCTGGCAGGGAGCTGCAGGTGTGTCCACCCTCCTGGAGAGGAAGGTGGGAGTGGGCAGTGGTGGGAGAGGTGGCCAGAGCGACATCACAAAGACCTGTGTGCTAAGTCGAGGAGTGAGAACCTTCTGCAAGCTAGGGGCGGCCCCTGGAGGACACAAGGCAGGGGAGAGGCCCAGAGAGAAGCGGAGAGCCCTGTGGAGCTGCATCATGGGGAACAGGAGGAGTAAGAACAATGAGGAGGGGGCTTCCCTGGTGGCGCAGTGGTTGAGAGTCCGCCTGCCGATGCAGGGGACACGGGTTCATGCCCCGGTCTGGGAAGATCCCGCATGCCGTGGAGCGGCTGTGCCCGTGAGCCATGGCCGCTGAGCCTGCGTGTCCGGAGCCTGTGCTCCGCAACGGGAGAGGCCACAACAGTGAGAGGCCCGCGTACTGCAAAAAAAAAAAAAAGAAAAAAAAGAACAATGAGGAGGGCATCGCAGAATCAAGGTGAGATGCCATGAGGATCTGAACTAAAATGGTGAGGAGGTCAGCACCCAGTGAACAGAGTGATGGGTGGTTCTCAAGGTTTGGGTTTGGCTTGACTGGGAGCTGACACAAAGGATTCCAGGGGAGAAGCAGACCTGAGCATGGCCTTTGGGTGCTGGGGCAGAAGTTGAGTCATAAATAGAAGGAATTAGACCCCCACAGAGTTTGCAAGCCTGAAAGTCACTAGAAGCAGACAGAAGGTCAGAGAAGGGTCAAGACTTGGGTGTGGGTAACAGGGCCTCTGACCACACACCCACTTTTCTAAGGTGACACCCCAGCACAACGTTGGAGGACACAGCTCGACTGAAAAGGCATCCCTGAGGCTCCAGAGTTGGAGTCTTGGGTGTTCATTTCAGCACCAACATTATAAAGTCCAGGATGGAATTGACCTCCCCCCTGGACGTCACCTGTGGGCCTCAGTGAAGCAGCTCAGTCTCCATTCAATTTGATTCCATCTTTAAATTTTAGAATTTTTTTTAATGAAAGTTATATATAGTTTAAAAAATCAAATAGTCATGTAACAAAAAGATCATTGCTTACCCTGCTTTCCTGGTTCTCTGAGGCAACCACTTTCAGCCGTGAGTAGATGATGTTTTGGTATTTACCTCCATAGCTCTGAGTAACATGGGCGTATTGATGCTATCTGATTTTGTCCATGTTAGGCATCATCCACTGACTTTCCAGTACGGCAGATGAGGATTAGCTCTGCTCACCCCACCCTCATCTCCACCACGTACATATGCCCACTTCCCATTCCCCCATCCTCCAAATATAGTTATGTCGTATTTGATTATATCAATTTTCAGTCTTTACATTATTATGGTTGTGTTCATGCTGTTCACAACTGAGTCACTTAAAGTAACCATGACTTTGTTCCCCTTTCCTCCATAGCTTTTTATATTTCACTAGAGTTCAAAACTGCCTCCCCCTCCCTATTTATTTAGTTATATTTGTGGTACTTATCACTAGTCCAACCCTAATTCTCTCCCAACTCTGTAAACCCCTCTCAATATTTTCAAACACAATCCACTCAGTGTCATCTTTTTGATAAATCTCTCCTGTAGTCTTTGATCAGCTTCAATCTGAACAGGCTGCTTCTGTGCCTGGCTGTCCACTTGGGATGCTCCTTTACTGCCATCTTGGTGATTCCCATCACCTGCCCTCATGTCCCAGTTTCCTGGATCTTACATCTTACTCTCTCTAGGTTTCCTCCCTTGTTTTGGTAGAGCACATCCTTTAGCAGCTTCCTGAGAGAGGATATGCCACTACCTTTTTTTTTTTTTTAAATAAATTTATTTATTTTTGGCTGCATTGGGTCTTCGTTGCTGCACGCGGGCTTCTCATTGCGGTGGCTCCTCTTCTTGTGGAGCACGGGCTCTAGGCGCATGGGCTTCAGTAGTTGTGGCACACGGGCTCAGTAGTTGTGGCTCATAGGCTCTAGAACGCAGGCTCAGTAGTCGTGGAGCATGGGCTTGGTTGCTCCGCGGCATGTGGGATCTTCCCGGACCAGGGCTCAAACCCATGTCCCCTGCATTGGCAGGCGGATTCTTAACTACTGCACCACCAGGGAAGTCCACCACTACCTTTTAAAAAAACTATTCATGTGTGAAAATGTTTGATTCTTTCCCAATAATTTTTTTTGGTAGTTTGGGTGTAGGATTCTAGGCAGGAAATGATTCTCCCTCAGAAGGCATTGTTCGACTGACCTCCAGGTTCCTGGCTTGATGATGACATTCTGTACCTGTTTTCTTGAAAATGTTTTATGAAACCTGTTCTTATATCTCTGAAAACTCATTGGATCTCTTCTTTGTCCCAGTTTTCTGAAATTCGTGGTGATGTGGAATTCAGCTTAACTCTGTGGATAGGTATTGAGACAGGCATGTGTCGTGGAGCTTCCCTCACTCAGGGTTCCAGGCTGTACAGAGACGTGCACAAGAACTTAGAGCTGGAATATACGGGAAGTGCGGGAGGTGAGGCAGACAGGGTGTGGGTGAGTGTGCAGTATTACACATGTAAATTACACATACAAGATGTGTAAGGGCAGCATTTTTTTTTTTTTTTCGGTACGTGGGCCTCTCACTGCTGTGGCCTCTCCCATTGCGGAGCACAGGCTCTGGACGCGCAGGCTCAGCGGCCATGGCTCACGGGCCCAGTCGCTCCGCGGCATGTGGGATCTTCCCGGACCGGGGTACGAACCCATGTCCCCTGCATCAGCAGGCGGACTCTGAACCACTGTGCCACCAGGGAAGCCCAGGGAAACATTTTTACAAATTCCAAGTGTCAGCATTTTTTAACGGGGCCTCATCCAGGGTCTCAACCTGATTCATTAGCCATTTAGCCTTCCCATGCCCTCCCCATGCTCCATGTTCCCACATCTACAGCTCCTGTGGAGGTGCTGGTAAGCTGTCAAAAACGGTGCCACAGTTTGACTTCAATCCAGGAGTAGTTGGCCTCTAGGGAGCAGACTTCGCTACCTTTCTGTAGAGAGCCAGGAATGCTTGAGTTCAAGGCCAGCTCCCTGGGGAGTAGGTTGAACTAGAACCAGGAATGAGGGCCTCTTTTTAGGAAGCAATCCCTAAAATGTGCTTCTCCTTCTCCCTGCAGGTGTGCCCATCAATACCGATAGATAGACATATTGAAAAATAGATGTAACATATAGTAAGCTGCTCAATAAATGTTTCTTCAATGGATGAATACAGAATATTTCTCTCAATGTAAAATCAACCTGACATTTGTATACCTGTCCTGCCCCTGGTGGGAATCAGGCAAGAGACAGCACCACCCAGGTAGGTAGCTGCCAGAGTATCATTACCGAAGCAATGGGCACACGTTATATTAATTCATTCTCACAACAACCCTATGAGGCAAGTAGTTTTTAATCCACAATTTACAGATTCAGAAACTGAAAGCCAGAGAGCTAAAGTAACTTGTCCAAGATCCCAAAGCTCATAAGGGCAGAACAGAGCTTCAAATCCTGAGTAGACCGAATCCAGAGCTCACAAGAGATCAAACTCGCTCCACCCCAAAGGCAACCCCAAATATCACTTGAATCTCAGGTTAGACCCCTTGGGAATTGTCACCAAACTGAAGCATTGCCCCCGAGGAGCACATGGGAGAGATGTGTGGAAGGGAACACAGGAAACCTGTCTCACTGTTGCTTGTTCTGACGCTAATTAGCTGTGGGACTCTGATAACGCACTCTGACTCTGGACCTCAGTTTCCAGATCTGTAAAATGGAGTTAAGAATGTATGTGCAGAGTTTTAGGACCGTGATAACCGAGGGAAAGAAACAGTGAGAGGTCTCAGAAGGCTTTCCGAGAGAATGGAGGTTCTGTGTTCCCTGGAGAAAAAGGGAAACACTGTTGGAATTAGAGAATAGGAGATGTGAAATTAACGTAGAAATTTTTAGATGGGTATGAGTTCCCTCTTCAAACATTTCATTATAATCCAAGGCCCCATAATTTCTACCAAAAACTGGGTGCCTCCAAGCAATGTTCCCTCTCCTGGGAACCAGCGATTCTAACACCACAGGGGTGCTCACTCTTGGCTGCAAATTAAGATCACCTGGGCAGCTTTAAACATGCAGATGCTGGGGTCCACCCTCAGATATCCTGATCTGGCATGTGGCAGAGGCATTGGGAATGTGAAGAGTTCCCCATGTGATTTTTTTTTTTTTTCCCCATGTGATTTTAATGTGAAACCCAAGTTGAGAATCACAGCCCCAGAGCTTTAAATTCTTCATTTTGGGTGTGAAGATTTAAAAAGAAAACAAGAAAGCACACGCACCCAGTGGCTCTTTAATGTTCAAACAAATCACCTTGAGGTCTTTTAAAATGCAGCATCGAATTCAGTAGGTCCAGGGTGAGCCTGGGCTTCTGCCTTCGTGACAAGCTCCCAGGGGATGCCCACACTGCTGTCCCCAGACTGCGCCTGAGTAGCTAGGCTGTAGCTTGAATGATTATGAGAGTGAGAATTATGGCTCTTCAGGTCAGCGGAGACTTTAAGAAGTAACTGCGCTTCCATGAGGGTCAGTTTTCTGATCTATAAAATGCAGACAACAGTAACTCTTACACCACAGAATTCTTGTGATGCTTAAATGAGGTAATAAAGTAAACACAATATAAATGTTCAATTTTTAATTGTTAGGATATCTGACACTCCTGAAATGCTTACTATCTGCCAGGAATTTTCCAAGTGCTTTCAAGCCTTAACTCATTCAAGCCTCAAAACAGCATTGTGAGGTGTGTACTATTATTTCATCATCAGATTTTCCAAGAAACTGAGGCACAGACAGGTGGTGTATCTCAATTTACATAACAGACCAAGAGGAGCTTAGCCAGTGTTTGAACCCAGGGAAGATATGGGCTCTCATCCCTCCCCAGGGCTTATCAGTCAGTGCAGGCCTGACCTTCTAGAGGCCCTGACTTGGGGGCTTACCTTCTGGAATGGGCTGTGGACCAGCAGGTGGCAGTCTAGGGCTACGTGGGTGCGGAGACCATTTACAGCCTAAGCCCAGAGCCAGCGCTGTGCTGGGCATTTCACCACAAAACAGGGTCTTCAGCGTCTCCGAACTCGCCTCTTCCCTCCACCCTCAGCTCCTCGCCTGGAGGTCGCCCGGGGATCCATCAGGAAAGAAGAGTCCTAACGAACAGGTTCAGATCTGAGTTCCCCAACCAGGTTCGCAGGGAAATCGAGGAGCGAAGCGAATTTTCCGCAGCTCGCCTTTACTCCCGGTCCCAGCCAGCCCGGGAAATCTACAAATGTCTTTTTATACCGAAAGTCCAGCAAGGGTTGGGGAGCCCAGCCAAGTGCAAAAAGTCGGGAATCCCTCTTGGATACCACAGAGCAGTTTGGGGGCGCCTGGCATCCGTGTGGGCGCTCAGGGCATGCGGACCGGCAAGGAGGAGACTCTATTTAGAGGATCACCTCGGAAGGACAGAGGGTCTTTTCTTGCGGAGTCCCCCGGGAGGGGACAAATGAATTTGAGGGGCAGTGCCCGGGTGCGGGTTAACCCGGTGGTTTCCATGGTGCCCGGGGCGTGGGGGAGGAATGCACCCGCAGGCGGTGGCGAAACCACTGTATGGCCGGGCCAGCGGCTGGCGAAGGCGGGAGGGGCAGGGGGCGGGGGCGGGCGGGTGGGTCGTGGGTGGGGAAGCCGCGCGGGGCGGGGGCGGGGCGGTCACGTGCGCCGGAGGGGGCGAGGCCGCTAGTCCGCCCGGGAGCGACCGGAGTCCCGCGGAGTGGCTGCGCCCGGAGAGAACTGTTTCCAGGACGGAGGAGTGAACGTCGACAGGCGCTTCGGGAGGACTCAAGGTACCGAGAGCCAGGACCAGGCTGAGGCGTCTGAAGCTGGGGGACAGCAGTCAGGGACAGAGGACGCCAAGGAAAAGTGAGAGCAGAAGCTTGGGGGTGAGCAAAAGAGCCCCATTCGCGGCTTTTACGCAGGCTGGGGACTCCATTTATTCCTTCCGGGCGGGCCGGGTAAGTGCTACGTCAGCTTTAGGTGACCAGACGACGCCACTAGAGTCCTCAGCACCTGTCTAGGGCTCCAGGAGAGGCTGTGGTCATGGTGAATGAAGAGCCTAACCAGCAAGAGCGCGATGGTACCCCTTCGCAGACTTCCGCCCTCGGGGAGAACCCCAGCCTCTTGGCCCATTCCAGCGTCTCAGCCCATACCAGCGTCTCCATCCACCCCAGTGTCTCTGCGCACCCCAGTAGTTCGGTCCAGCCCAGTAGCTTGGCTCTACCCAGTGGCTTGGCCCACCCCAGTAGCTCGGGCCCTGAGGACCTTAGCGTGATCAAGGTGAGCAAGCGCCGATGGGCTGTGGTCCTGGTGTTTAGCTGCTACTCCATGTGCAACGCCTTCCAGTGGATCCAGTACGGCTCCATCAATAACATCTTCATGAACTTCTATGGGGTCAGTGCCTTTGCCATCGACTGGCTGTCCATGTGCTACATGCTGACCTACATTCCTCTGCTCCTGCCGGTGGCCTGGCTCCTGGAGAAGTTCGGCCTGCGCACCATCGCCCTCACTGGCTCTGCTCTCAACTGCCTGGGGGCCTGGGTGAAGCTGGGCAGCCTGAAGCCACATCTCTTCCCAGTCACTGTGCTGGGCCAGGTCATCTGCTCCGTTGCCCAGGTCTTCATCCTGGGCATGCCCTCCCGCATTGCTTCTGTTTGGTTCGGGGCTAATGAGGTGTCAACAGCCTGCTCCGTAGCTGTCTTTGGCAATCAGGTGGGTAGAGAGTGGGTACTGTTCCCTGTGGGACTGAGTGTGTTGATTGTACCGCACGCCTCCCTGTGTGGAGACTGTAGTTTTCTGACTTCAGTGTGTTTGTGACTCTGGGTGACTGTGGCTGGGTGTGACTGATAGTGTGAGTGAGTGATTATGACTGGGTGACTGTGTAAGAGAAGTGGGGAAACAAAAGGAGGGACCTTTGCTGTCACTCACAGTTTCTCGTCCACCAGCAGAAAGGGTGCTTCTGGAACACATGCTGTTTTTATGATCTCATTCCTGAACTTACTTCACCAGCTTGGACAGGAAAGCTGTTCTTTCCCGGGGAGCAGCCCCTGGGCGTCAGACTATTCTGTGTCATCAGAGGTTGGCAGGTGCTTTTTTCCTGTCCAGCCAGCTTTTCCTAGAGCACAGTATCTCCTGCACCACATGGAAAGGCAGAGCGGGGCCCTGGTGGCATTGGCGCTGCTCTCACCTTCTTTATACACAGCTGAAGCCAGGACAGTGGGAACAATGCTTTGTGCCAACCTCCTTCCCTGGGGTTTAGAGCCAAGGGCAGCAGGATGGAGTCGAATTCTTGCTCTGAATTTTCAAGGCCTAGAAACCTTGGAAAGACCTGGAAAGCTCATATCTTACTCCTTTGTCTTTCCTTCTTTTGGGAAGGAGAATTTCAAATTCTTGGCATCTCAGTGTGGATATGACCCAGAAAGGTGGGCATGTCGTGGGTCTGATTGCTGTCTCTGAAAGGTTGAAGCAACTACTTTCGGGCCCTTCTTTATCTGGACCACTGCCTGGCGTCTCACTTCTTCCCAAGCACATGCATTTGTGGCTATGCATTTAACAAATGACCAGTAACCCTTAGTTCTTGTAGGCTTGTTTTCTCTCACCTGTTCATTGCATTTAGAATATTTAAGCTTTCATCTAGGAAGTTCTTATTTGAGTCAGAAATTTCCAAACTTCCCTAAAGGTAAATTTCCATTCTGTTCATCTTTGCCACCAAAAAGGTAACTTGAGCTAAATTTTTTCAGGCCAGTAAGGCCTGCCACTTGGGTAATAGTTTAAGCAATCAATGAAAGCAACAGACAGGGCTTCTTCAGCACAAACAAGCAACATAAAATCCTTTACCCAGTTTTCTTTAAGCTGTGGGTTTGAATGTTCAGAAGATTGAATGGATTTGAAGTCTGGGGATGAAACAGGTTGGATCTTTTTGTTCAAGGCAATTAAAAAAATAGGTATTAAGGGTGACATGTACCAACCCCCTCCTGAAGGTGATGTGACTGTGAATTTGAACATCTCATTGCAGCTTTGCTGGCAGGTTTGACATTATTGGATGTTTTCTTCATAGGAGGGTAAAGCTGGGGAGCGATGCGCAGGACTTCTCAAGCTTCCAGAGGGTTAAATCTCACTATTCGCAGCCCCAACGGGATTCAGACAGGGTCACTGCAATCCCAAACCCATTGTTTGGGGAGGGCAGAAGAGCTAACTGGGCCCTCAGGTGGCCTGGTGAGATAAGAGAACCCAACACTTTTTTTTGTTCACCATGGAGCAAAACCGAATTGGTTTTCAGACCCCTCTGCACACAGCTGTAAAGGAACTTAAAACCAAATATATCTTTAAAATTGAGTAAGAATAGTTACTCATTGCCCATGCCTACTCCCCACTTAGGTCAGAAAATGCTAAGAATTTTACATTTAAAAACACCCTGACAGCATATATTTGTATCACAGAGCCATCAGTTTAGTGTGTTCTTTTAGGCTTAACCCACTTTGCTAAGTTAAAAAAAAAAAAAAGAAATATGAAAAGCTGACTTGTTTATGCTTCCTCACGTAGAGGTGACTGCGTTTGGTTCTTGGCATATGTTTTAACCTTTCTCTCTGAGGAGAGCATGGCCGAATGGAGAAGAGATATTAACAGAACACCTTGCGCTTTGAAGTTTAAAAAAAAAAAAAAAGGCTCCACAAAGCTATCTAAACAGATTGGAGGCATCTTTCCAGAGAATAACTCTTTGTGGCCGCAGACATCACACTGATCAGCCAAACCCCTGTTTCATGGTAATTCTGACCCCTCTCTTCTAGGGCTTCGCTAATAGGCTCCACGAGGCGCCAGTCCCTGCTGGCCTAAATCCAACACTCATTCCTTCTCTCAACAAGCACCTGCCTTGCCAGACGCTGTGCTAGGGCTGCAAAGAGAATCCCTGCTTCGCACAGTTCTCCTACCACCCTCTTAAATTGTATCAGGCACCAACATTCAGATTTAAAAAAGCACACATACAGGAAGCAACCAGATGAGAGTATAGAGGATTTGTTTTCAGTTCGCCATGAGGTTTTTAAGTATCTTCTTCGTGGCATTGCTATGGGAAGATTGAAGGGGAAGGAAGCTAATATCTATCAAACACCTATTATGTGCAAGGCACTTCTTCATGCATTATTTAATTTTTTTAACCTTTGAGGTGGGTGGGGTTGTCCCTGTTGTTATAGGTGAGGAACTTGAGACCAGATAAACGGAGCAACCTTATCCAGGGTCCTACTGGTGCTGAGTGATAGAAAGGAGGTTTGAAGCTAGCTCCACCCCCAGAGCCCCTGTCAGTGGGCCATTATTGAGTCTTCAGGTGGACAAAGCGTATATTAAACAACAACAAAAAAAGGCAGGATTCTGAGTTTCAAGTTTTGGCCCTGTGTCTCTAGGGTTGTGGGTTGTCGGTGGTGATAAAGTGTCCAGCAGTTTCTCTAGAATTTGAGAGCTAGCACCTGCCTTCTGTTTTGAAGTTCCAGGCATTCGCAGTGCCTCCCCACGTGCTGGTCGCTGAGGGGCTGGTTCTCCCTCTCTCAGCCTCAGGAAGGTGGGGCTCCAGGCTCTGGGGAGAAGAAACCAGTGGATCCTGAGCTGGCGTGAGGGAGGACAGGGAGTCTTGGACTGCAGCTGGGGCACTTCCCTGTGACCATCACACAGGTGGTAGCAGCCCGGCAGTGTTAACAACACTGGTTCCATTGTTTCCAGGGAAAACCATCTGGGGTTTTGAGTGATGTGGACACATGGTTATTGAGCAAGGCTGGGAAGAGAGCCTCGTGTGAGAGTCTGGGGACGGCTTGGTGGCACAGGGCGAGGGAGATGTGGGAGTGAGAAGAGATCTTCAAGGCAGCCCCAGCCCCGATGAAGAGCTTCCAGCCCTGAGACCAGAAGGGAGTTCCTCCGGGACCCTTGGGCAGGTCATAGCACAGCGCCACCCAGAAAAAGTCTAGAGAGAATCAGTTTGCTTTTCGAGGAAAAGAAAATACAGTCACCTGGGAATTCCCTGGTGGTCCAGTGGTTAGGACTCTGAGCTTTCACTGCTGTGGCCTGGGTTCAGTCCCTGGCTGGGGAACTAAGATCCCTCAAGCTGCACAGCATGGCCAAAAAAAAAAGAAAAAAAAATTACGGTAACCTTACAAAATCAGTTCTGTAGTAGCCACGGTCTATCTGTCTGATAGACATATAATGAAAGCCACAAATGCAAACCATATATATGACTAAATTTTCTAGTAGCCGCATGAAAAGCAGGTAAAATGAAAAAAAAAAACCAGGTAAAATGTAAATTTTTTACCAAAGTAAAACAAACAAGTGAAATTAGTTTTAGGACTATATTCGGTTTAACTCAATATATCCAGAATAGTATTTCAACAGGTAATCAATGTAATAAAATTACTAACAAGCTGGTTCACATTCTTTTCCTATGGCGAGTCTTCGGAAGTTGGCATGTATTTTACACTTACAGACTAGCAACATTTCCCACCATGTCTGGAACAACGATGCTAATTGTAGGGGAGGAAGAGGTTTTCCTTGACTGTCTTAGAGTCCCCAGCTAAAAATTAAATTGACGACGTCAGATTAATAAGAGAAAATCATCCATAATTATTTCCTATAAGTATTAGGTGACACGGGAGTCTTTGTAAGGAAATGAAGGAAGAGTTAGACTTGTGCACTTCTATGCCAGATTTGCTGGAGAGCAGACAGTGGTGGAGAAATGTGATAGGTTAAGGAGTCTGAGGTCTGTAGAACCGGGGGGCCACTGAGCAAGACCTTTTGTCAGGATTCTTGGAGGAAGTGCCTCTTTATCTCCAGAGACAAGGGTCTTGAGAGACAAGGATGAGACAAGGATGCTCCCTTCCTCTGTGACCAGGAGGGCACCTCCCACAGGAGGGTTTTATTTATTTATTTATTTTTTTGCGGTACGCGGGCCTCTCACCATTGTGGCCTCTCCCGTTACAGAGCACAGGCTCCGGACGCGCAGGCTCAGCGGCCATGGCTCACGGGCCCAGCCACTCCGCGGCATATGGGATCTTCCCAGACCGGAGCACGAACCCATGTCCCCTGCATCAGCAGACGGACTCTCAACCACTGCGCCACCAGGGAAGCCCCACAGGAGGGTTTTAAGGCTTGTTTCGGGGGAGGGGGTCAGAGTGACCTTCCTGCTTTTCAATTCTCTCAAATTGCTTCAGCTTAAAATATTCACTATGCCAAGGTACCAAATTTGGGGGTATTGTGTCCTGAACCCCATCGTATTTCAAGCATTTGGAAATCAGGTTCTAGCAGACAAAGATGGACTCTAGGAAAGTGAGTCCAGTCTTGAGGAGGTTGCGTTTACTGGACTGGCCGATCATCTGTCACCCAGCGAGGCTGGGTGGTCCGGAGGCTGACTCTAGAGTCCAGGTCATGAGGTGAATGGTCAGCTTCATCTTGTTCCAGACTCCTGGGCACTTGGGTGTGTTAAAGTCCAGGCTTATCAATCTGGCTGTTGCAATGTCAGAGAAACTTTCAAGCTCTGAGTGACATCTGGGGAGGTGAAGGCAAGCTCTTCTGTGCTTTCATTTGTTGTCATTGTCAAGGCACATGAAGCACCTGCCCATGTGGCTGACCACTTGCTGGTCTCCCCTTCGGACTGGAAGAGAGGACCAGGCAGGGGCTGGGAGAGCAGAGCAAGGCTAGTGGAGACTGAAATGAGAAGGGGTGGAACCAGGACCAGCCCTCAAATGCTCATAGGGGCATCTAGGCCGTAGAAAGTGTGACAAAGGAAAAGTGACATTGGAGTGTGGAGGGGTCACAGCACCGTAAGAGCACGTGTCCCAGCTGAAGGTGGCAGCTGCTTGAGCCTCTGCCAGGTGTTCCCATACACAGCATGACCAGTGCTGTCAGATCGTCTCATTTGTTTTTTCTTTAAAGAGAAACCAGAAATCCAGATTTTATTGTGAAATCTGTTTTTTTAACTGCGGTAAAATAGACATATTTATAATTTTAACCGTTCATAAGTGTACAATTCAATGGCATTAAATAGTTTCACAATGTTGTGTAAGAATTAGCAGTGTCTATACCCAAAATACTTTTATCACCCCCAACAACTCTGTGCCCCATTACACAGTAAGTCCTCCTCTGTAACCTCTATTCTACTTTCTATGTCTATTAATTTGCCTATTCTAGGTACCGCATATAACCAAAATCATGCAATATTTGTCTTCGTGTCTGGCTGATGAAATCTGTTTTTTAAAATGCTGATAAAACTCAAAATTTTTTTTTTTTTTGAGGTACACGGGCCTCTCACTGCTGTGGCCTCTCCCGCTGCGGAGCACAGGCTCCGGACATGCAGGCTCAGCGGCCATGGCTCACGGGACTAGCTGCTCCGCGGCATGTGGGATCCTCCCGGACCGGGGCACGAACCCGTGTCCCCTGCATCGGCAGGTGGACTCTCAATCACTGCGCCGCCAGGGAAGCCCCCAAATTTTATTTTATTATTATTATTTTCCATGTTTTAAAATTGTGGGTCAGATAAAACTTCTAGTTTGAAACTTCTGGGGAAGGTAAAGTGGAACCGAATTCCAGTTCTGGTTTCTCCTTCATCACAAAGCCCTCACCAAAGATGCCGGCCGGCAGGTGGATGAGCTTAGAGTCTGGCGACTCTGGGAAGGAAGCTAGACCAGTGCTCTCCCAGATGGTGACCATTTGCCTCACCTCTGGGGCCGGGACCAAATACAGATGCCTGGGCCTTCACCTGGACTTCCTAATCAGCCTCTCCAGGGGAGGGGCCCAGGCTCCTGTGTTTTTACCTGGCTTCCCAGGTGAGGCTCACTATTAGACTTGCGATCTCTAGGAGAGAGGAGCAGCGTGCTGTGGGAAGGCGCCCTCCTGCTTGGAGCCAGGCTCTTGTCAGGGCTGGTGTGTTTTGTGCTGCTGTGTGATGGGTCCAGTTCCCAGGCAGATGCAGCTGGGAGCTCAGCCACTCACTCTCCAGACTGAGGGGAGAGGATGGGCTTGGGGCGGGGCTCGTAATTCTGATTCACTTAAGGTTCTGAAATTAGAACCTTAAGAAAATAGAACCTTAAGGGCAGCCCTGAAGGCCTGTGAGGTGGAACCACAGCAGAAGCTCCTAATCCTTCTGTTTCTTTGACCTTCAGCTCAGTGCGCTACATGAGAAGAGGCTCTGGCTGGCCTGGCCTGACTTCTGTCTTGGCCGCGTTGCCTTGGCAGACATTCTTCAGGGCCTGACAGTTCCGTGGAATCAAGTCTGAGTGTCCAGTTTAGCATCCAGGACCCTTCCTCCCTCGTCCTTCACATCCAGCGTGTCTCTTGTTCCCTCCCAGCCTTGTCTCTGCTCTGACCAGTCTGGCTTCTTGATTCTCTCCTTGAAGATACACTGCTTGGAGGTTAAGCCTAAAGCCTCGGAGAGTGACATCAGTAGATGGTGGACCAGGAAGCTCCAGACCCTTGTTCCCCCACAGAAACATTAAATAAACTAGAAACTTGCTAAAATATCTTCCCTATGGGAGTTTTGGAAATCAGTCAAAGATCTACAGCAACCAAGTAAACGCCCAACCAAGAAAAAACCACGTTCAGAATGGTAGAAAGTTTCATGGCCATTTTGCTCACTCTTGCCCTGACCCCACCCAACTGCTGTGCCTCCCAGTACCCAGTTCCTTTCTGCAAACCTGAGAACGCAAAGCAGACCAAATTTGCAACGTTTTAAACCAACTGTGTTGTTTTTTTTTTAACATTTTTATTGGAGTATAATTGCTAAACCAACTGTGTTTTTATACACTAACAATGAAAAATCCACAAAGGAAATTAAGGAAACAATTCCATTTACAGTAGCATCCAAAAAATACTTAGGGATCAGTTTAACCAAGGAGGTGAAAGACTTGTATGCTGAAAACTATAAAATGTTACTGAAAGAAATTAAAGAAGTCACAGATAAATGGTAAAACATCTGTGTTCGGATTGGAAGACCTAATATTGCTAAGATGTCAATACTAGGCAAAGCAGTCTATAAATTCAGTGCAATCACTATCAAAATCCTGATGATGTTTTTCACAGATGAAGAAAAATGCATCCTAAAATTCATGTGGAAGTTTAAGGGATGCTGAATAGCCAAAACAATTTTGGAAAAGAATCACAAAGTTGGAGGTCTGACACTTCTTGATATCAAAACTAATAACAAAGCTACAGTAATCATGATAGTGTGGTATCAGCATAAAGACAAACAGAGAGACCAAAGGAATAGAGAGTCCAGAAATAAACCCTCACATATATATGGTCAAATGGTTTTTAACGAGGGTGTCAAGACCATTCCAAGAGGAAAAGGACAGCCTTTTTAAAAAAATACACTTTACTTTTTAGAGCAGTTTTAGGTTCACAGCAAAATTAAGAGGAAGGTAAAGAGATTTCTTACATATTCCCTACACCCCCTTCTGGTGTAGTCTCCCCCATTTTCAACACCCCCACCAGAGTGGTGCGTTGGTTACAATTGATGAACCTACATGGACACATAATTATCACCAGTCTCTTCAACAGATGGTATTGGGAAAAACTACAAAACTCTTGGAAGAAAACATAAGGAAAAAGCTTCATGATAATAGATTTGGCAGTGATGGCAGTGATTTCTTGGATGTGATACTAAAAGCGTCAGCAACAACAGCAAATAATTGGACTACATCTAAATTAAAAGCTTTTGTGCATCAGAGGACACTATCGATAGAGTGAAAAGGCTGTCCATGGAATGGGAGAAAATATTTGCAAATCGTATATCTGATATGGGGTTAATAGCCAGACTATATAATGAATTCCTGCAGCTGAACAACAACAGAAACACAACCCAATTGAAACATGAGCCAAGGACTTGAATAGACATTTCTCCCCCCCAAAAAGATACATAGACGGTCAATAGGCACATGAAAAGAAGCTCAACATTAGGGAAATGCAAATCAAAACTACGATGAGGTGCCACTTCATACCTCTTAAGACAGTTATCAGTAAGAAAAAAGAAAAAGAAAAAAGTAAGAAGTGTCGGCAAGAATGTGGAGAAATTGGAACCCTGGTGCATTGCCGATGGGAACGTAAAATGGTGCAGTCACGTGGAAGACAGTATGGCATTTCCTCAAAAAATTAAAAATAGAATTACCATATATTTAGCATTTCTACTTCTGGGTAGTTACCCAAGAGAATTGAAAGCAGGAACTTGGACAGATATTTGTACACCCATGTTTATAGCATCGTTCTTCACAATAGCTGAAAGGTGGGAGGATCCCAAGTGTTCATCTATGGACGATTGTTAAAATATGAAATATACATATGATAGAATATTATGCATTCTTGAAAGGAAATTCTGACACGTGCCACACATGGCTGGACCTTGAAGACGTCATGCTGAGTGACATAAGGTAGTCACAAAAAACAGACACTCTGTGATTCTACCTGTCTTTGAGCTGTCTTTTTTTCTGACACCAATCAATTCTTCACTTTTCTAACACCAGCTGCCTGTCCTACAATTCAATTCAGTTCAACTCTGACACTAATGACTTAGTGCAGACCCCACAAGTTAAGAACTCAGTCCCGTAAGACTGTCTCCATCTGCAAGTCCTGGGGGCCACCCAGACTTCTGACTGACTAGCTGTAAGTTGGGGGTTCCCACGAGCCCTACTCAGGTTCTGTAATTTGCTAGAATGGCTCAGGGAACTCAAGTAAGCACTGTTTTTCTTGGTTTATTATAAAGTCTACAAGTCAGGAACAGCCAAATGGAGGAGACGCCAGAGCCTCTGTGGGCCACCCTCCCAGCACTTTGATGTGATGGGTTCACCAGCCTGTAAGCTCACCGAATTTCCTTGTTCAAGAGTTTTTCTAGAGCTCAATTTCCAGTTCCCTTTTGCTTCTCAGGGGTGGGGGGAGGGTGGGGCTGAAAGTTCCCAAACTTTATCACTTGGTCTTCTGGAAACCACGTCCATCCTGAGGCTCTAGAGGGGTCCCACTCTAAGTCACCTCATAGCCTAACCTCAGGTGTGACGGAAACAGGATCCTTATGTATAACAAAGGACAGTCCTATCACTCAGGAAATGCCCAGGGTTTAGAGCTCTGTGCCAGGAACCAGAAATGAAGACCAAATATATTTTTATTATACCACAGGTAATCTCGAGTAATCAAATTCATAGAGACAAGATGTATAATGGTGGTTGGGGGGCTGGGGGAGGAGGGAATGAGGAGTTAGTGTTTAGTGGGTACAGAGTTTCAGTTTGGGAAGATGCATGGAGGTGGTGGTTGCACGATGATGTGAATCTACTTAATGCCACTGAAGTGTACAGCTAAAAATGATTAAAACAGTAAATGTCATGCTATATGTATATTTTACCACTGGCACCAAAAACAGAAAGATACACTGCTTGGGAGGTGTTCCCTCTGGCTGGGTACCTGGGTAACTGCTCACCCCTGCCGTCATCTCCTCAGTCTCTGCGCTGGAGGAAAGCAGTCCTTGCCCTTCTGTGTGCTTCCTGAGTTTCTGTGGATACTGGCCTTCTTTTTTCTAGGGTTTGTGTCTCCCCCTCTTCCTCCACCTCCTCTTCCTACTAAATGGGAAACTTGTCAAAGGACTGGAACCTTGACTAATACATCTCTCCCATATGTCAAGGCTCTGGGCATAACAGGCGCTTAAAAATGGATGGACAAATTAATAAACAGGTATTCCTTTCCTGAAAGGAATTAAGGTGACCACTCAGCTGAGAGCTCAGGTGGTTGCAGGAAGGGACTCTCATGCCTGGATTGTCTTTCTGACGTGACTCAATCTTACTCTTTCAGTGGAAAAAGCTATTCATTCCTTACGGGGTGCCTTGAACTCTGCTGGACCCAGGGTAGTTGAGAACACATCTTTAGCTCTGCTGTGTACCCTTGGACAAGACCCTTAACTTTTCTAACTTTCGGCTTCTTCTTTTGTAAGATGGAGATAATATTGGCTCCTGCAGTAGTGGAGGAGAGGAGTAAATGAGACAGTAAGTGGAGGGCACTTAGCCAGCAGAGTTTGTCTGCTAAATGAAGAACAGATGCTGTCCCTACTATATCATCAATAAAGGTAATTGGCCACTGATCTAGAAGGAGAGGCCAACACTTAACTGCTCCCGGTACCACCGTGTGGCAGGCTTAAGGGTACATGTGCACAGGACATTCAGGGGTCACAGCGTGTGGGAGGGAGGACACACCCCAGAGTGAGTGTAGCGGGGAGCCAGCGGGACTGCTTCCCTGAGGAGGTGATGGTTATGAGCCGATTCTCAACAAGCAAAGTGACCAGGAGTTGGGTGAATAGGGGAAGGTGGGCCTTTCTGGAAGTTTCCAGGCAGTATCTTGATGGAGACTTGTTCCTCTTGAGAGCTGCTCAAACTAAGAGCTGTGCTGGTGCCAGGAGACGGTGTTATCTTCCCAGTATGTGGTTGATGAGACCGGTTGTCTGTGGTGAAGATTTTGGGGTCTTAGGGATGACATAGGTACTGGGCCAGTTCCCGTCCCTGCACATCAGACCTTAGTCTTACAAACCTAAGACTCTACTGAAGGAAGTGGGGTGCCCAGGCTTATCAGGTGGACACAGCTGTTTTCCACTGCCTGATTCTTGATCTTTATCCAACAACACTGTTAACAGGATGTCCTTCCCTTGCCTTCACCTCCCCCAACCCCCAACATCAAACAGCCCCATGCGAATTGGTTAGCTCCCCATCAGGGATGATGAAGAACTGTAGGGCTAAGGTGAAAGCGGGTGTCTCCTCTTCTTTCTTCTCTGTCTCCTGACTTCTATCTAGCACCATCCCAAACTTAACCCAAGGGAGCATCTCCTTTCTCTCTGTTCTTCAGGACGGAGGCCTTTGTCTTTGCTGAGTCATTCAGAGGTCGGAGGTCTCCTGCAGGTTCTGGAAGCCCATCCTGGCTCTTCTGCCTCCCCACCTTATTCCAGGCATCTCTCCTTTAGTAGGCTTTGCAAAAACTGTAGCTTGGCCTCTGAGCCCCACACAGTTCAAGATGAGGTCTTGCCCCAGCGGAAGGGCAGAGAGCACCAGCACCATGTGTGTTTGCGGGAGGGGGATGGGAGGTAGGGCTGGCCCTCACTTGCTTACCAACTTCTCGGGATTAGACAGTGTGCCTCGCAACCACGAGTGGAGCGGTGTTTGCTTTGGCTCCCATCCGATTCTTTCTCTAGAGAGGAGGTGAACACAAGCCCTTTACAGTTCCAGGAGATCCCTTTTGACTAGACAACGCTGCGGGCTCCAGAAGGGAGGGGGCACGGAAGCTGGAGCAAGGTTGCAGGTTATTTTTCTTCCTTTTTGTTTTTTTTTTCCTTTTCCTCTCCCCTGGAAGTTCCTGATTTCTGCTCCATGTTGCGGTGTTGGCATGGCCGGGACTCCCATGCTGGCTCTGGAAGCTGCTGTCTGTGCTCAGGTCCATTTGCTGTGCCCATCAACTCAGAAATATAGGAAGTGAGCCTCCATGAGTCATGGCGTTAAAGCAGGGTCCGTCGCAATGGGCTGTTTGTTTGGGGTGGTGGCTGCCCTTTGAGCAATCCTCGCCTCCTCAGACCTTTGTCCCGAGCTTCCTGTTTGGGGCTGGACATGTTTGTGGAGCCACTCGATGAACTCAGGGGCCGGTTGCTTCTCTACCGAGGAGCTAGGCAGGAGCACACACTGGTCCCACCATCTGTCCCTGCCTGGGATGCCGAGGGAAGCCAGCAGCTGAGAATTAGCTCTTGATTTCTGTCCTTGGGGCAGTGGAGGTCAGTTGTCTCTAAGTGTGCTCCATGAACCACCAGCACCACCTGGGGTGTTTGTTAGAAATGCAGATGCCTGGGCACCGGGGCAGATTCAAGGAATCAGCCTCTCCAGGGTGGAGCTCAGGAATCTGTGGTTTTGATTATCTGCCGGGGATTGTGGTGCGCCCTGAAGTTGGAGAACTCCTGGTGTGGGAGCCATGAGACCCTGACCCGGCTCTGCTGACCCCCGTATTTGGGACCTCTGGCTAGACACCTGCTCTCTTTGGGCATCAGCTTACCTATTCTGTAATAAGGAAGCCGGCCTCACAGGATGGACACTAAAGTCAAAGGGGTTGCGAAAGTTCCTGAACCAGATGAGTCTCCGCAGACATTCCCTGAAGGCACATCCGTCTTCTCCCTCCCCGTCAGACTCCAGAATCTCTGGATTCTGGGCCTTTCTTTCATCCCAGCTGCTGTCCTGGGAATATTTGCTGACAGATCCTCCTCCCTGACACCATAGGTCAGGAACTTAAGCAGACTTGCCTGTCCAGTCTCTGCTGATGAGTTAGGTTGGGGCTGACATCACCACCCTTCTAGAAATAGGTCACCCCCCTAAAGACCTTGCTCATAGAACACAGGCCGGAAGAGGCCACATGCCTGGCACGTGGTGGGGACTGAGAACATGTGAATGGAAAGATGGACGACTGGTGTTCTGGTTTTATGCTTTGGGGAATGGTCTTCTCATTGCTGACTTCCGTCACATTCCAGAGCATGTTCTGTGATTGCCATCAAGTAACATGTCAACTGTGGCCTCGGGAGGATGGGGGTGGTGGGTGGGGGAAGAGTGCAGCTTGACCCAACCCTCTTACTAATCTTTTTCACCTTTTATGCGTAAGTGGGCCTCCTGAGAAAATCCCCTCCACCTGCTTCCTCAACTCTATGGCCTTGGAAGCAGGTCCTCAGGAAGAGCTGCAGGTGGTAGAGCTCCTCCCTCTTTCGGGCTGGCTGACTTGAGGGGGTAAGGCCTGGGAAGACCGGGCCACCAAGAGACATTCTCGGCCTCTGGCCTTGGGACAGGCATCTTGACAATGGTTTGCTTTATTTGTGGAGCAAGGAGAGTCCTCCTTGGGAATGTTTGGTTCTCTCAAGGCTACTGTGGGGGGTAGGAAGTTGTGTCTGCAGGGCCCAGCTCACCAGTGTAAGTTTGTTGAGAGACTCCCAGAGACATTGATGTTCTCTCCACTCATTGCACTGCCTCTGACTCACTGTCCAGAAAGAACTCTGGTAAGAGGTACAGAGTAACTGTTAGCCATTTTATGATGACCCAGATGCATCTCTCAGTTACATAACAAACCCCATTGCAAAGGACCCCATCAGACCCTGGTTCATCTTGGGTCTCAGACCACGTCTTCTTGGGCTGCGTGGCTGCTTGGTGGCTCGTCGTGGCTCAGCAAAGCTCTGTGGGAAGAGAGCAGGGCTGCGAATGGGACCATCAGAAGTCCCGATGTTACCTCGCTGCTGATCTACTCTGTAACTTCAGCAAGTTGAGCCAACTCAGTTACAAGATGGAGAAAAGGACGGTCCCCTCCCAGGCTCTGTGCCTCTCCTGTGCTGTGGGCATCCGGCTCGTCACCTCACTGGATGGTTTTGAGACTCAGTTTATATGCTGGGTGTGCAGGTGCCTTGAAAACTGAAATTTTGTGCAAATGTGGGCTTTTACGTGCCCTTAAAAAAAAAGAAAAAAGGACTCTGGACTTGCCTCGTGACACTCAGAGAGTGCAAGGGCTTCCTGTACATAAATCAGGTCCTGTCCATCTGGTAAAGAGCCACCTTGGATTCGGGGGCCATGCCCTCGGTTTACAGGGTTCAGCATTCTTGGCTTTAGAGTCAGCTCTTCATTTCAGAAAATGTTCTGGTCGTTCTGGCTGTAGGAACCTCTCCCAGAGCTCCTGGTTTCTGGAGCATCCCTGCTGATGTGGTCCTTTTGACTTGAGCCGTGATGCAGCTCCTAAGGTCCTGGGGACCATTCTAATTCCTTTTGATGCCAAGAAGGGCCTTTTGCCAGAGATAGGCACAAAGCAGCTTTTTAATCTCTGTGTGCCTTGGATGGCTCCTCTCTTCAGTGTAGGAAGTGGCAGTGGTGGCAGAGCACAGAACTGACTTAGCCCCTACCGTCAGGAGATGGGTCCCGGGAGTAAGAAGTCTTCTCCTAAGGGCCTGATGTCCTGATGTTACCACATTTTCTCCCAGGCCCCTTACATTTAGCAAGCGGCACCGACCCATGGTAACAAGTGGGGACTGGTGGGGCTCAAACAGCCCTTGTGACTGTGATAATTGACTTTCCTCTCTCTGGAATTCTTCTCTCTCTCCTTAGGGAAGAGGGGATCCCATTATTTGCCCAAGAACGCTGGCCCTGTATTCTCATGCTACTCCACAAAAATCCAAGTCCTTTACGAGGGTGCCCCCACTGTGGGCCAGATCTCTGTCGCTTGCGAGTAAACCACACAGGCCCCTGGCCATCCAGTCTCTGTTTCTCTTTGAATTCTGCTTGTCCTGGATTGCATCCACTCTGGCCAGCCTCCAGGTGTCTCCCCAGTTGACAGCCCGTAATGGGACAAATGAGAGTCAGTGAATGAAGGCTCTCATCCCCTTGGCTGTCTATCTCATGAGGTACAACCTCAGATTAAGGGCTGTACTCTCCATTTACAGGGCCAAGCACTCTGACCTTTATGTCAATTCTTGGGAGCTGTGGTTTCTTTGAGACAGTGCACCACAGCCTTTATTTATTGTTTGAAAAATTTTTATTGAATATCTACTCTGTGCCAACCCACGTTCTGAGCTCTGAGGTTACAGTAGTGAATAGAAAAGTTCCTGAGTTCACACTTAAGAGGAGAGGGATTAGACCGTAAGGCATTACTTATGGAGTGACTAGTGGTGGAAATGTCAGGCCAAGTAGGAGGGGCGATGACCTCATGTATGTAGGTCCTGATTAACTCCCTGAATCCCAGGGCGAGAGCTGATGGCGTTGCGTTCTTGGGGTGGTGGTAGGTATGGGTGATTAATAGTTTTCCTGGTGCAAGGTTTAGATTTCTTTTTCTCTGCAGATCTCTCTGGGATAATGAGGCAGGGGTAGTTGCCTTATGAAGTTGGCTCTTTGGAAAAATCTACTTAGAGCCCAGCCTGTTTCTGGATGTGCACCCTGAAGTGGGTCTGGCTTGTGGTAGCACTTTAAGAAATCACTCTTCCAGGGCCTGCCTGTGAGTAAACCCCCTGGTCTCAGTTTCACCTCTGAAAGTTGGAAGGGGAGAGCTGTCACCAAGAAAGCCCAACCAGACTCAGAAGAAAACTTGGGAGAATTAGAAACATGTTTTGTCACATGAATTACTTTTAGGAATGACAGCTCGTGACATATCAGACAAAGGAAACAGTTCTTCTGGTTTCACCATCTGTCACCAGGCAGGGAGTGGTAAGGTTGAGCGCAGCAACACCACACAAGACATTTGGGTTCATCTGTTGGCTGCTGCGAGCTGGCATCTGGTTGGGAGTTGGTGGAAGTGCCAAAGCATCTGCCTGGAGCTCTTCACTTTCTCCAAAAGTTGGAGAAAGTATGGTCTGCATCTCTGCTGGCCTGGTGATTGGAAAGATGCCCCTCATCTTTCCTCTCTGGCCTGGTGATTGGAAAGATGCCCCTCATCTTTCCTCTTCCCCGGCTGAGTCACTGGGGAAGTTCTAGGAGCCTATGGTCGTTGACTGTCAGCTCTGTAGTGAGAGGGACCTTTGGGTGGAGAAGCCGGCAGTGAGGTGGGCGCTCGGGGAAAGGGGAGCAGAGGAGCCTTGGCATATGGTCTCACCTAGACCAGGACTGAGCCTTTGCAGATGTTGTCACAAGGACAATTTCAGGAGGAACACCTACCCTTAACAGGAGGCATGTGTGCACCAGGAGCCTCTTGAGTTGATGACTGAAAGCAGCAAATTGCTACTGTGCCCAACTTCTTTGCTGTAGAAGAAACTGGAAATTCTTGAGTTACTTTTGAGCTGCACAGTTCTAAAAGGCTTCTCTTTATTCAGAAGATACTTCCTGATCCCCATCTCTGTTCTTAGCATTGTACTGGGCGCGGGGGGAGGGGGTCACACAAGGAAATGTTAGTCAATGTCTCTGTCCTCACGGTGCTAAAATCTAGCTGGGGAGACAACAAACACCCTACGTGGAAAACAACCAAAAGTCAGCATCGCATAAGAACAAGGAACCCCATAGGGTGTAACTAAGTGGTCAACAAAACAGACTATAGCCGGACACACCTCTCATGGTCACTTCCTCCAATAGCTAGACAAACGGGGGACACTTGAATGATAGAATCGAGTGTGTAAGACTGGAGATGTTGTCAGGTCCCTGAGGCATTTACTTCCGTGAAATTCACCTGTTTCGTCAAGGGGTTTGGAGTCAGATTGCCATGGGCTTGAATCTCAGTTGTGCTATTAGAAGCTGGGTGAACTTGGGCAAGTTACAGTTTTCTCATCTGTAAAAACCAAACCAGAGATAATCCTGACAACTTTAGGGAGTTGTTGGAAGGGATTAAATGAAATAACGTGAAAAATCATTTAGCAACTGCCTAGCACAGTAGGTGCTCATTATGTGTTAGTTTCCTTCCTTATAGTTTGAATAACAGCCAAGACCTGAACATTCAGCCAAATGGTGAATGGGTCAAACTCTAGTACCCGTGGCCTGAACTTGAAGCCCAGCATAGAACACTTGCTGTTCTATGACCCTGGGCAAGCTACCTAAAGGCTAGTTTTCTCCATTTAAAAATAGGGATTAAAAGAGTGTGTGTATGTGTATAGCACTTAATAGTGCCTAGGCCAGTAACTGTGGCGTGGCGAGCACAATGGGTCAGCCGTGGTCACTATTCTTACCTTCCCTGGGAAGCAGTGATTACAGGCTGTCCTGATTTCACTAGTGCTCTTCTTGCCTTTCCCTAACCTCTTTACCCCAAAGGACTGAGGAAATCCAAGCTGAGGTTATATAAGCCACCAGCACAATCACAGGTTTGGAGACAAACCCTGTGATTGGGGAGGGACTCTAACAAAGTCTATATTCAACCAGCTGTGACCCTGCTTCCCAAGTTCTTAGGGACCTAAGCCTAGCCTTTTAAATCCATAAAGCTCTTTCATGGGCGATTTGCCCCCAGGTTAGTGGGATTGTTTTTGTTCCTGAAGGTCTGCTGCCTCCTTAATCCTCAGTTGGCCTTTTTAGAAGAAGCCAAGGGGTTGGATTTGGGAATTTCAAAAATACGATCATGTGAGCAGGCTTTGCGTGCACGTGATTGCCGACTGCGGTGTGTTCCTAGACGCTGCCTGGTGGTCCTGGGTGGCTGGGAGCTTGTCCTCATGATTAAGCTGTAGTTCAAGTTCAGTGTTTCCGTGCCCAGCAGCCACCTCGCTCTCCTTGCTTCTTTCTGGGACATCCAAGCCTCAGTCCCAGGACCGCCCTCTGAGCCTCCTCCACATCCAAAGTTGGCTTTCCTGCCATGTACCTTCACTCTAACGGAGACCCACATTGGGGATCCTGGAACCTTTGTTTGTGCATCAT
Organism: Grampus griseus; assembly: GCF_964374135.1. NCBI lineage: Eukaryota > Metazoa > Chordata > Mammalia > Artiodactyla > Delphinidae > Grampus > Grampus griseus. The sequence goes on along the minus strand of NC_139018.1, from coordinate 27,122,477 downwards.
TTTACCCAAATTAGTTATTCTTCAGTCACTGAGGTGTAGTGTTTTCACTGAGGTGTAAACACACGTCTAAGTTTACCTGGCACTGGCCAATAGGAGCAGAACTATGTAGCGAGTGTGCACACTTGCCTAGCAGCACCACTTCGTGGTGTTTAAATGCTCACAGCAGGGTGTAGGGATGGGCCGTGAGTGTTGAAGTCACTTCCGAGCGCTGTGTATAATTCCCACGTGGACGTGGGCCTGGGAGACAGGTTGTAGTGGTGGCCTCCCTGCTGGTGGCCCCGATGGCCACGCCTGAGGTACCAGTGTCCAGACACGCAGCCCCAGGAGAGGGTGGGCGCGTTTTGTATGGGATGGAAATTAGACATACTATAATTGTAGCACATTTTAGTGCCCATAAATTCTGCATGGACTTAAGTGACCCTTTATATAGTCACATTTTCATACATTTGCCTATGTAGCTAAGTTTTCCTCAACTGTTGTACTCTGTGACACTTAGCGTCTGATTAATCTTTAGATCATTAAGATCCTTGCTAGTGTACATAGACATGTATAGATACACACCTGTATGTGGTCACCCATCACATAGAAACACCCTTGTGAGGGTGGCATCCTGCCGTGTGCTTAACGTTGCTCATAGGGGTTGGTCAGCTTTGAGCAAACATGGTGTGTGGAAATCTAGGTTGAACCCAAATTTATCTTTCATGTGGTGCTGATTTTAAAACAACCCCCAATGATGTTTTTTTAAATAGCATACTTTCTCTGAGAGTCTTGTCTAGATTTAAATTTCCAACGACATCTTTCCCCAGATCTGGGCTCATGGCTAATCTGGAAGGGTAGTGACGTTTTCCTGACATGCCAGTTAACTGCAGCCCATTCATTCGGTACCCATTTATCGAGTAAACTCCTTTTGTGTTTACCAGGCACCAGACTAGTGTCACAAATAAGGTTGAAAACCAAAGGATTAGAGGAGTTAGGGCAAGGAGATCAAGCCTCACTAGCATGACCAAGGAAAACTCAGTGAAGGAACTGAGGGTGAGATGGGCTCTAAAAGACTCAAGGAGAGAGACCTTTGCAAACAATGAATCTGCTGGGATAAAGGTTGAGACCAGTCGATGAAAGGTTGGGCTTGTGAATCATCCAGTCCGGGGACATCCAGGGAAGCAGATGGAGGTGGGACGGGATGTGAAGAAAGCTAAGAACAGCAGGCTGAGGGGTGTGGATGTGGTCCTCCCTGGGAGAGGGCTGGCTCCTTGAGGGTCCTTGAGCAGGACCGCGTGGTCAGAGCAGCGCCGAGGAAGGTGCCCCTGAACACGCTATGCAGGCTGGTGGGAGAGAGGTCACATCATCCGAAAGGGGGCGGGGAGCTGATGCATTGTGGACGTCCAAGGACGGCGGGGGAGGGTCGGACAGCGTGGTTGTGAGAGGGCAGAGGCCAGGGGGCTGAGAGATGAGAAAGGGCAGAGAGAATGAGCAGAGAAGGATGAGGAGAGCCAGGGCAGGTGTCTGTGGGGCTGCCGTCGGTCAACCAAGCACATCTTGTTTGTCCCAGTGGCCTCTCCTCCCCTGCCTGTCGCCATTGCTGGGGGAGAGCGTGCGGGGTGGGAGAGGCAGGCTTGCAGAAGAGGAGTGAGCCCTCCTGGTGTAAAGCGTTCTGCACAGTAGTCCACTCAAATGGGCTCACTAGGCGTCAGAGCACCCCCCTGAGCTAGAGGGTGTGAAGTAGGCAGTACCTTCCTTTGTGAATTAGGAAATAGGCACAAAGAGGGGAATTAACTTGCCCATGCCAGACATCTCCTAACTGGCAGAGCTGGTATGTGAACACACACCTTTCTGAACTTGGAGCCCTAGGCCTTAACCACTGTGTAGAGTGACGACATGTCTGAGGGATGTTGGGGTGGAAAGGAGGAAGGGGGAGGGGTTCACTTCAAAATGAACAATGTTCACTGTTAAAATGAACCACATGGGTGTGAGCTCCTTGAGGAGCATGGTGACCCTCCGATTAGGTCATAAGGAGACCAACTTTGAAGCAAGCCTTCAAGCCCAGGAGCTTTGCTGCAGGGAAAGCTGCTGGCCCAGTAAGGGGACATTTTTGACCCTTGACGCCAGAAAGCCAGCTGTTGGGAGTCCTGAAATGCAAGAGACATGCCACCCTGATCGGGTGACTGTGCCCAGGGGGAAGGAATGAGGCAATGGGGACCCAGCCATGGGGCTGAGAGTGGGCGCATCTTTCTCTGATCAGCAGGCATGCCTGGGGCAGGAATGGACCGAGGAGGAATGAGGTTGGGCGGGTGAGAACCTGCTTGCTGATGTGGTTGCCTCCTACCAAGATGAGCAGGATCCTGCTGGCCAATACCTGGGTCTGGAGGATGAGGTGCCTGGGACCCTGGAAGAGGGTTCAGGTGGGGACCAGTGGTCTGTCCTTGTTCCAGTGGACTAAGCGCTCACCATGGTGTTGACGCAGAGCTCCCTGCCTTTTGTGAAAGCCCCAGGGTCTTCCTTTGATGGTCTGGGCATGTTCATGACCAGGCAGCACTGGGAGGGCAGCTTTTTGCCTGGATTCAGTTGTGACTTGGGGCTTTGCAGGGGTGCCCCACATGGATGGTGTTGGGGACAGTAGTTCTGTGGATCTCAGAGCCAACATAACACGTGTTGTGTTGTGTTGTTGGTCAAGTGTGGGCATCTTACCCCAGATGCAGCCTAGTGGTTTCTGGGTTTATTTTGGCTCTGCCGAGTGCGTGAGCTGGAGTGACAAGTGATGCATGACACAGAGTACGGCTTCTTCCTGTCACCCGAAGCCCTCAGGCTGCACAGGCATGTTTTTAACTGTGACATTTGCTCTGGAAGTGCTCGTGACTGCTGCTATTGCAACAGTGTTTAAATATCACCCTTGAGTTTGCAGAAAGGGCAAAAATCAAATCGAAAACAAAAATTGAGTATCCCAGTCTGCCTCTCTATCCTTTATTCACCCCATTTTGGTAAAACATCTTCTTTTGGGGTGAAGTGAACCATTGTGATTAGGCTCATAGACTCTGAAGAGCGGAGACTGTCTGTGTATTGTGTATTTTGCTCCTGACTGTATTTTGTTGAGGAGGATAAAACTACAGAACAAATGCTGGGGCATAAGGCAAGTCAAAACCAGTTAATGGTGATTTTCAATCCCTTACATTCATAGTCTGGGTCTTTGTTTTTTTGTGAGTGTGAGAAAGGTACGGATCCCACCCTTGGGAGAAGCATTCCATCAACTCTTTAAATGATTCTTGTCCTGACTTGGGCTGCGGGTCTCTGGTTTTTACCCTGGTGGTGTTCTATCAAATGCGAGACAGAACTCAAAGGAGTGAAAATACAGGCTTCCGTGTTGACTAGTGTCACACCAGTAGCATTTCCTGGTAGGCAGGAGGTGAGCTGGAGCCTGGAGTCAGACAAAACTTGTTTAGGAGCCCAGCTCTTCTGCTACCCGCCTGTGTGCCCATAGGCTGGCTGGGTGCCCACCCCCAGTTTTTCTCATTTTTGTCTTTGTTGCAAAAGTTCATGGGCTGAATGAAAAAGATAAACTCTATTAGATACCCAGTGCCTAGTAGATGCACAAAAACCAGTCAGCCATTCTGCCCTCTTCCCAGTCCCCCATGTACCCATTTTCTGCCCTTACCAATGAGAGGACAATGTGGTTTGTAGAAAGAATGTGGTCCTTAGTGGGCAGACCCGTGTATTTCTGCCAGCTTTGCGTAGACAAGACCTTCCACCAACGTCCATCTGTCTGTCTGTCCAGCCAGCCAACATCACTGAGTTCCTGCTAAGGGACAGACTCAGGAACTAGGAGCTGGGTATAGAGCTGTGCACGATCACTGAACACAGCTCTCAAGAAGTAGGAAAAAATATGCCCTGAAAAAAACAGAAGAGGCAGCAGCTTACAGTCCAATCCCTATGTTTTGGTTTCCACACTGGGCATGAAAGTACTGCGAAAGCCGATTTCCTCCTGGAGAAAAGTCACTGTGGGATGGCGTCGATATATTTGAAGTGATGAGAGGGAAGAACCTACAACCAAGAGTACTCTACCCAGCAAGGATCTCATTCAGATTTGATGGAGAAATCAAAAGCTTTATAGACAAGCAAAAGCTAAGAGAATTCACCACCAAACCAGCTCTACAACAAATGGTAAAGGAACTTCTCTAACTGGGAAACACAAGAGAAGAAAAGGACCTACAAAAACAAACCCAAAACAATTAAGAAAAAGGTAACAGGAACAAACATATCGATAATTACGTTAAATGTGAATGGATTAAATGCTCCAGCCAAAAGACACAGATTCATTGAATGGATACAAAAACAAGATCCATAAATATGCTGTCTACAAGAGACCCACTTCCGACCTAGGGACACATACAGACTGAAAGTGAGGGGATGCAAAAAGATATTCCATGCAAATGGAAATCAAAAGAAAGCTGGCGTAGCAATACTCATATCAGTTAAAATAGACTTTAAGTTAAAGAATGTTACAAGAGACAAGGAGGGACGCTACACAGGATCAATCCAAGGAGAAGATATAACAATTATACATATATATGCACCCAACATAGGAGCACCGCAATACATAAGGCAAATGCTAACAGCTATAAAAGAGGAAATCGACAGTAACACAATAATAGTGGGGGACTTTAACACCTCACTTACACCAATGGACAGATAATCCAGACAGAAAATTAATAAGGAAACACAAGCTTTAAATGACACAATAGACCAGATAGATTTAATTGATATTTATAGGGGATTCCATCCCAAAACAGCAGATTACACTTTCTTCTCAAGTGCACATGGAACATTCTCCAGGATAGATCACATCTTGGGTCACAAATCAAGCCTCGGTAAATTTAAGAAAATTGAAATCATATCAAGCATCTTTTCTGAGCAATATGCTATGAGATTAGAAAACAATTGCAGGGAAAAAAGCGTAAAAAACACAAACACATAGAGGCTAAATAATATGTTACTAAATAACCAAGAGATCACTGAAGAAATCAAGGAGGAAATCAAAAATACCTAGAGACAAATTACAATGAAAACACGACAATTCAAAACCTATGGGATGCAGCAAAAGCAGTTCTAAGAGTGAAGTTTATAGCAATACAAGCCTACCTCAAGAAACAAGAAAAAAGCTTCCCTGGTCGTGCAGTGGTTAAGAACCTGCCTGCCAATGCAGGGGACACAGGTTGAAGCCTTGGGCCAGAAAGATCCCACATGCCATGGAGCAAATAAGCCCATGCGCCACAACTACTGAGCTTGTGCTCTAGAGTCCGTGAGCCACAACTACTGAGCTTGTGTGCCACAACTACTGAAGCCTGCTCACCTAGAGCCCGTGCTCCACAACAAGAGAAGCCACCACAATGAGAAGCCCTTGCACTGCAAGGAAGAGTAGCCCTCGCTTGCTGCAACTAGAGAAAGCCTGTGCACAGCAGCAGACCCAATGCAACCAAAAATAAATAATTAAAAAAAAAAACAAGAAAAATCTCAAACAATCTAACCTTATATCTAAAGGAACTAGAGAAAGGAGAAAAACAAAACCCAAAGTTAGTAGAAGGAAAGAAATCATAAAGATCAGAGCAGAAATAAATGAAATAGAAACAAGGAAAACAATTTAAAAGAAAAAAAGATCTTGCTGTGATTCATGTCAAAGAGTGTTCTTCCTGTGTTTTCCCCTAAAAGGTTTTTTTTTTTTTTGTGATACGCGGGCCTCTCACTCTTGTGGCCTCTCCCGTTGCAGAGCACAGGCTCTGGATGTGCAGGCTCAGCAGCCATGGCTCACGGGCCTAGCCGCTCCGTGGCATGTGGAATCTTCCCGGACTGGGGCACGAACCCGTGTCCCCTGCATCGGCAGGTGGACTCTCAACTACTACGCCACCAGGGAAGCCCCTCCTAAGAGTTTTATAGTGTCTGGTGTTACATTTAGTTCTTTAATCCATTTTGAGTTTATTTTTGTGTATGGTGTTAGGGAGTGTTCCGTGTAGCTGTCCAGTTTTTGCAGCACCAATTATTGAAGAGACTGTCTTTTCTCCATTGTATATCCTTGCCTCCTTTGTCATAAATTAGTTGACCATAGGTGTATGGGTTTATCTCTGGGCTTTATATCCTGTTCCATGGATCTATATTTCTGTTTTTGTGCCAGTAGCATATTGTCTTGATTACTGTAGCTTTGTAGTATAGTCTGAAGTCAGGGAGTCTGATTCCTCCAGATCTTTTTTTTTTCCCCTCAAGATTACTTTGTCTATGTGGGGTCTTTTGTGTCTTCATATAAATTTTAAGGTTTTTTGTTCTAGTTCTGTAAAAAATGCCATTGGTAATTTGATAGGGATTGCATTGAATCTGTAGATTGCTTTGGGTAGTAGAGTCATTTTCACAATATTGATTCTTCCAATCCAAGAACATGGTATATCTCTCCATCTGTTTGTACCATATTTAATTTCTTTCATCAGTGTCTTATAGTTTTCTGCATACAGGTATTTTGTCTCCTTAGGAAGGTTTAATCCTAAGTATTTTATTCTTTTTGTTGCAGTGGTAAATGGGAGTGTTTCCTTAATTTCTCTTCCAGATTTTTCATCATTAGTGTATAGGAATACAAGAGATTTCTGAGCATTAATTTTGTATCCTGCTACTTTACCAAATTCATTAATTAGCTCTAGTTTTCTGGTGGCATCTTTAGGATTCTCTATGTATAATATCATGTCATCTGCAAACAGTGACAGCTTTACTTCTTCTCCAACTTGGATTCCAACTTCTTCTCCAACTTGGATTCCCTTAATTTCTTTTTCTTCTCTGATTGCTATGGCTAAAACTTCCAAAACTATGTTGAATAATAGTGGTGTTGTCTTGTTCCTGATCTTAGAGGAAATGGTTTCAGTTTTTCACCATTGAGAATGATTTTGGCTGTGGGTTTGTCATATATGGCCTTTATTATGTTGAGGTAAGTTCCCTCTGTCCCTGCTTTCTGGAGGGTTTTTATCATAAATGGGTGTTGAATTTTGTCAAAAGCTTTCTTGCATCTTTTGAGAAAATTACATGGTTTTTCTCCTTCAATTTGTTAATATGGTTTATCACATCGATTGATTTGCGTATATTGAAGAATTCTTGCATTCCTGGAATAAACCCCACTTGATCATGGTGTATGATCCTTTTAATGTGCTGTTGGATTCTGTTTGCTAGTATTTTGTTGAGGATTTTTGCATCTATGTTCATCAGTGATATTGGCCTGTAGTTTTCTTTGTGACATCTTTGTCTGGTTTTGGTGTCAGGGTGATGGTGGCCTCATCCAATGAGGTTGGGAGTGTTCCTCCCTCTGCTATATTTTGGAAAAGTTTGAGACGGATAGGTGTTAGCTCTTCTCTAAATGTTTGATAGAATTCGCCTCTGAAGCCATCTGGTCCTGGGCTTTTTTTGTTGGAAGATTTTTAATCACAGTTTCAATTTCAGTGCTTGTGACTGGTCTGTTCATATTTTATATTTCTTCCTGGTTCAGTCTCAGAAGGTTGTGCATTTCTAGGAATTTGTTCATTTCTTCCAGGTTGTCCATTTTATTGCCATAGAGTTGCTTGTAGTAGTCTCTTAGGATGCTTTGTATTTCTGTGGTGTCTGTTGTAACTTCTCCTTTTTCATTTCTAATTTTATTGATTTGAGTCCTCTCTCTCATTTTCTTGATGAGGCTGGCTGAAGGTTTATCAATTTTGTTTATCTTCTCAAAGAACCAGCTTTTAGTTTTATTGATCTTTGCTATTGTTTTCTTTGTCTCTATTCCATTTATTTCTGCTCTGATCTTCATGATTTCTTTCCTTCTACTAACTTTGGGTTTTGTTTGTTCTTCTTTCTCTAGTTCCTTTAGGTGTAGGTTAGATTGTTTATTTGAGATATTTTCTTATTTCTTGAGGTAGGCTTGTATTGTTATAAACTTCCCTCTTAGAACTGCTGTTTGCTGCATCCCATAGGTTTTGAATTGTCGTGTTTTCATTGTAATTTGTCTCTAGGTATTTTTGATTTCCTCTTTGATTTCTTCAGTGATCTCTTGGTTATTTAGTAACATATTATTTAGCCTCCATGTGTTTGTGTTTTTTACGCTTTTTTCCCTGCAATTGTTTTCTAATCTCATAGCATATTGCTCAGAAAAGATGCTTGATATGATTTCAATTTTCTTAAATTTACCGAGGCTTGATTTGTGACCCAAGATGTGATCTATCCTGGAGAATGTTCTGTGTGCACTTGAGAAGAAAGTGTAATCTGCTGTTTTGGGATGGAATCCCCTATAAATATCAGTTAAATCTATCTGGTCTATTGTGTTTAAAGCTTGTGTTTCCTTATTAATTTTCTGTCTGGATTATCTGTCCATTGGTGTAAGTGAGGTGTTAAAGTCCCCCACTATTATTGTGTTACTGTCGATTTCCTCTTTTATAGCTGTTAGCATTTGCCTTATGTATTGAGGTGCTCCTATGTTGGGTGCATATATATGTATAATTGTTATATCTTCTTCTTGGATTGATCCCTTGATCATTGTGTAGTGTCCTTCCTTGTCTCTTGTAACATTCTTTAACTTAAAGTCTATTTTATCTGATATGAGTATTGCTACTCCAGCTTTCTTTTGATTTCCATTTGCATGGAATATCTTTTTGCATCCCCTCACTTTCAGTCTGTATGTGTCCCTAGGTTGGAAGTGGGTCTCTTGTAGACAGTGTGTGTATGGGTCTTGTTTTGTATCCATTCAGTGAATCTGTGTCTTTTGGCTGGAGCATTTAATCCATTCACATTTAACGTAATTATCGATATGTTTGTTCCTGTTACCTTTTTCTTAATAGTTTTGGGTTTGTTTTTGTAGGTCCGCTTTCTTCTCGTGTGTTTTCTAGTTAGAGAAGTTCCTTTAGCATTTGTTGTAGAGCTGATTTGGTGGTGCTGAATTCTCTTAGCTTTTGCTTGTCTATAAAGCTTTTGATTTCTCCGTGGAATCTGAATGAGATCCTTGCTGGTAGAGTAATCTTGTTTGTAGGTCTTCCATTTCATTGCTTTAAATATATGGTGCCACTCCCTTCTGGCTTGTAGAGTCTCTGGTGAGAAATCCGCTGTTAACCCTATGGGAGTTCCCTTGTATGTTGTCATTTTTCCCTTGTTGCTTTTAATAATTTTTCTTTGTCTTTAATTTTTGTCAATTTGATTACTATGTGTTTCGGCATGTTTCTCCTTGAGTTTATCTGGCCTGGGACTCGCTGCGCTTCCTGGACTTGGGTGACTATTTCCTTTCCCACGTTAGGGAAGTTTTTGACTATAATCTCTTCAAATATTTTCTCGGTTCCTTTCTCTCTCTCTTCTCTTTCTGGTACCTCTCTAATGCGAATGTTGGTGTGTTTAATGTTGTCCCAGAGGTCTCTTAGGCTGTCTTCATTTCTTTTCACTCTTTTTTTAAAATTCTGTTCTGTGGCAGTGAATTCCACCATTCTGTCTTCCAGGTCACTTATCTGTTCTTCTGCCTCAATTATTCTGCTATGGATTCCTTCTAGTGTATTCTTCATTTCAGTTATAGTATTATCATCTCTGTTTGTTTGTTTTTTAATTCCTCTAGGTGTTTGTGAAACATTTCTTGCATCTTCTTGATCTTTGCCTCCATTCTTTTTCTGAGGTCCTGGATCATCTTCACTATCATTATTTTGAATTCTTTTTTCTGGAAGGTTGCCTGTCTCCACTTCATTTAGTTGTTTTTCTGGGGTTTTATCTTGTTCCTTCATCTGGTACATAGTCCTCTCTGCCTTTTTATTTTGTGTATCTTTCTGTGAATGTGGTTTTTGTTCTACAGGCTGCAGGATTGTAGTTTTTCTTGCTTCTGCTGTCTGCCCTCTGGTGGATTAGGCTATCTAAGAGGCTTGTACATGCTTCCTGATGGGAGGGACTGGTGGTGCTTAGAGCTGGGTGTTGCTCTGGTGGGCAGGGCTCAGTAATAGTTTAATCTGCTTGTCTGCTGATGAGTGGGGCTGAGTTCCCTCCCTGTTGGTTGTTTGGCCTGAGGCGACCCAGCCCTGGAGCCTCCAGGCTCTTTGGTGGGGTGAATGAGGGACTCCGGGATGGCTCATGCCAAGGGGTACTTCCCAGAATTTCTGTTGCCAGTGTCCTTGTCCCTGTGGTGAGCCACAGCTGCCCCCCGCCTCTGCAGGAGGCCCTCCAACACTAGCAGATAGGTCTGTTTCAGTCTCCTGTGGGGTCACTGCTCCTTTCCCCTGGGTCCTTATGCGCACACGACTTAGTGTATACCCTCCAGGAGTGGAGTCTCTGTTTCCGCCAGTCCTGTCGAAGTCCTGCAATCAAATCCCACTAGCCTTTAAAGTCTGATTCCGGAAATCCTCCTCCCATTGCCAGACCACCATGTTGGGAAGCCTGACGTGGGGCTCAGAACCTTCACTCCAGTGGGTGGACTTCTGTGGTATGAGTGTTCTCCAGTTTTTGAGTTGCCCACCCAGCGGTTATGGGATTTAATTTTATTGTGATTGTGCCCCTCCTACCGTTTCACTGTAACTTCTCCTTTGTCTTTGGATGTGGGGTATCTTTTCTCGTGAGTTCCATTGTCTTCCTGTTGATGATTGTTCAGCAGTTAGTTGTGACTTCTGTGCTCTCGCAAGAGGGAGTGAGCACACGTCCTTCTACTCGGCCATCTTGAACCAATCTCCTCAAATAGTAGATGCTTTAAAGATCAGTTTGATTTGTTGATTGTATACAGTGTACATTGGAACAACCCTGCACCGAGCCTATTGATGATGACTTTTGAGAGTATTTCAGAGCTGAGAATCGCTGGTGACCACTCTGAGTGGCTATAATTGACAGGCTGGAAAACCAATAACGATGATCAGCACATTGGCAGCTGGTGAATGGTGTTGGCCTGAAAGCAAATTGCTTCTCTACCTGCGGTTGCTTTCAGGTTCAATAAAGGAAACATGGGACCTTAACACAAAAGACTTACTCAGTTTCTCTCACTCTTACAATTTGGACCTGGGTATTTCGTGTGTTCTCACACTATTTTCAAATTTCCACCTTGGTATTTTGTGTGGCAGAAGGGTTTGGGGAGTTCTATCACAGCTAGTCACTCCTGAATCAAGGCATTTCTGCCCTCAGAAACACCCAAGGCATGTTATCTCAGGTCACTGGAGTTTGAACTGCAACGCAGATATAAGATGTTTCAGTTTGTTGGGTTGTGTTTGTATATGTATTTATAGCCACTTTGCATGTGCCCATGTCCTGTGTGTATAAATTTATGCAGTTGTGTGACTTCACACCACAGATGCTTTATAAATTACAAAGTTAACTTACACAATGAACTTAAGCTTCTGTGTTCGTAAATGTGGTAGCGACGTTAGGCTTCTGTCTCTCACTGAATGCAAGTTCTTGGGGTTGTAGGGTGTAGAATTTTTCCCTCAGCCGGTCTCTCAGCTCCAGGTGAACAGATACAGTGAAATCAAGAATTTAAATGGCACAAAAAGCAAAACCAGCATTGTTTTACTCTACCATAGAGATGGGAGTATAGGGACCATTCTTCATTAGTTTGCAGCTAGAGAAAAGCCTGTCAGCGTTGAGAACCCCAGCTATAATCGTTTTCACAGACTGTGGTAGTGAGGGTGGTCAAGGGTGTGTGAGTTGAGCTGTCGGTCAAAAGAAAGATCTCTGATGTCTTGAGGGGGGAAGCAATCCCTGTTTGAGGTTTAAGAAGGGCTGGAAGTTGGGGATTATGTTTCTAATTAGGAGGCTCTTAAATGTGTGCTGTCGCCTCTGGGCCATTGATACAACGATTGATTGTCTCTGTCTTCTATAGCTTGGAATTGCCATTGGGTTCTTGGTCCCTCCTGTCTTGGTACCCAACATCAAAGACCAGGACAAGCTTGCCTACCACATCAGCATCATGTTCTACATAATAGCAGGTGTGGCCACTCTGCTTTTCATCCTTGTCATCATCGGTAAGGTCATTAATAGGCTCATGGGGGTCGGGGAGGCAGGGAGGTCCTGCTGACCTGGGTGAGGACCTTGTGACTGTGGCCCTAGAGCAGCATTCTAGGTCCCATGTAATCCCTAAAACATATCTATAGAAACTGGAAGCCAGGCTTCCAATGGTCTTCAAATGTTTTAGCCTGAGTAGTTGCTGCTGATTCAGTGCTAGCTGGTCCTGTGTACTTTGTTAGCTGTTCAGTAAAGGTTAGTTGTGATTAACCAGTTCCCCAGTATGACCTCATTAGAATGAATGGGCAGCCTGCTGATCCCCTTGATGAAGCCCTGGTGAGCACTTACGATGTCACAGGCCCTGTGCTGAGTGTGCCTGATCTCACTGACTCCTCAATGGCCCTATAGGGGAGGTACCAGCCCTATAGGGGAGGTACCAGCATCAGTCTCACTTAACCAAGAGGAAACAGTGACTTACGAGGAGATAAGGGAATTATTCAAGATCAGACAGTGAGTGGCAGAGGCTGGATTCCAGGCTAAGGTTGTCTAACTCCATACCCTAAATTTCTGGAACACAAGAAAACAAAATAGGACTGACCCACAAACACTAATGCTCTCATACATTCACCTGGGAATGCCTGGGGCCCACATTTTAAAATGCTTTTTTAAAATGTGTATAAGGTACGCTTATTATGGAAAAAATCTAGAAAATACAAAAAAGCATAAAGAAAAGAATGACCATTAACTTAGCCTTGTACCTGTTAATCCCAGCCACCAGCCCCAGAGAATTAATGATTATTAACATTATTAATATTCTATGTATGTATATGTATGTATATTTAATCATTGAGGTATTTGGTTCACTTATATCCTTTTTTCTCTTCTGAGTGCTATCACATGGGCTGTGATAAATTCAGTAGAGGTTTTCATTTTCAGTGAGTCATTTGTCTTTAAAAGTTAACCAGCTGTCTTCCTAATATCTGAAAGTTCCACCTCACACGTTAAAGGTGTCATTCCTTCCTGCTGGCCTCAACTCCAGAGTCAAACAGTTTTATAATCATGTATGTCATCCAGCTATTCTCACTGTGTCATTTCCTCCCCGGGGTCCAAGCTGAGGAAGGGCTGCCTGATGGCTTTTCAAAGCTCACAGGATCTCTTGGACGGAGAACTTGGTGTTCCTGGGAAGGTGAGAAGCCTTGAAGCTGTGGTTGAGAACAGGAAAGAACCATCTCGGCCAGACTTGAAGTTTCAAATTGTAATGTGCTCAGCTCCAAATTCTTGTGTTTGTAGCAGATGAGGGCCTGGTTCTTTGCAGAGATCCTGGAGGTAGGCCATTTCTACACTTTCCGTTTTACTAGTAAGCACAGACGGTTGCTCATTGAATAAAGAACTGAAAAATCTTATCCAAACTGTGGTTTGTGGTTGCCAAATCCTTGAGCAAACAGCTGCTGTTGCCGAGATTAAAAAAAACCTCTTGCCTTGATTTCTTTCCCCTGATAGAAGGGGAGGTGAACAGGCAAGACAATGGTTGAGAAGTACCCAGTGGTGGGAAGTTACCCAGGACTGTTTCCGGAGAAGGAAGGAGCAGGGCTGTGAAGTCAGGGCTGGAGGGTTATCTGGATGGAGGGGGGAGACCTTTGATCTTCAAGAGACTAAACCTCATTTCCAGAGCTTCCTCCAGCTGGAGGCAGTTTCCTGACCTTTCAGAGGTGTTCTCATGGGGGCTGGGGACACACCAAGGTGCTTCTTTACTTGGACCCAATTGGGGGACCAATTTAGCCAAACAGCTGGTTAAACTGATTTGGCCTCCAGAGAACTGAACCGCCATCAATGCAGTCAAATGGGTTGTGCCAGTTGTACTGAAAATAGAACATAAAGCAAATGGTTTTCCCACTGTCCCTCCCCAGTCCTTCCTATCAGAGTGGTCACACCTACAGGAGCATGTGTTAATCCTCTGGTTTCTCGTGGGGCAGATGTCTGATTCAGACTTCGAGAAGCTAGGGATGGACTCCGGGTCTTTCCAATAGAAGAAGATCCTTTCCCTTATTCGGGGAATGTTTATTGGCAGCATGTGCCAGGCTCTGTGCTCAGCATGGGCATCACAGTCCCTTCCCCCCTGGGGGGAGCTCTGGTGCTGAGTCCTTAACTGGACTCACTAATCCCAGAGCCTCAGCTCTCACTTCCCTCCTATCTCCGTGTTACTACTGAATTTCTTCAGTGCTCTGCCGTATGTTATTCCCCGGTTGTTACTCGGCTCCTTGATCCTTGAATACTGCCTGGGAAGCCCAGTGATTGCAGCCGTCCAAAGGCCATTAAGAAAAAATAATCGAAGGCACAGTCACGGAGCCACAGACAGTGAGGTGCAGCTTCAAGAGAGGAGACTATAAAGGATTTAATTGAAGAATTAATATTTCCTTTTGGAGTCTTCGTTCCTTCTCAGATGAGGGAGTCAGCTGTCGTCTATGTATCAGCTCTGCAGGGTGGGACCATAGGGATTTGCAGTGATCTCTCTGTTTCTTTCCTTTCAGTATTCAAGGAGAAGCCTAAACATCCCCCCAGCAGGGCCCAATCCCTAAGCTATGCCTTGGCGTCCCCTGATGCTTCATACTTAAGTTCCATCGTCCGACTCTTCAAAAACCTCAACTTTGTGCTGCTTATCATCACCTATGGTAAGATACAGATGTGTCCAGGAGTGTAATGGAACTGGGAGTGTGAGACAAGAGGCCTGATGTGTCTGTGCATCTTACTGTTTCCAAATCCCAAATGTATATGTGAAGTCGTCGTTTAGGGTCAACCAGAAGAGACAGCTCTGTCTCAGGGCCTTCGATGTTGGGTTACCTAGACAACCATTCCTTCCCATATCAAGTTGTCTGGCAAAACGCCTGCCGATCCTCCGAGTCTCATCTCAGTATGACTGCTGTAAAGCAGTATTAGGCGACCTTTCCTCTTTTATTGTGCTGTTCCTGGTACATCTTAACACTTAGCATTAAAAAAAAAAAAAGATCATTTCCAGGTCTGTTTTCCCACTAAACTGGGAACTCCCTGGGAGTAGGAATTTATGTCTTTTTATCTTTATAACTCCTCAGCAGTGGCCAACCTGGAGTAGATACTCCAAGAGTTATTAAATGAGTGATTGAGTGAGCGGGTGGGTGGATATTTATATGAGTCTTGTGACATGATCACTCCCCAGCCAATCCTTCATCTTGGAACATTGCTCCTTCTTTACCTGAATGCAAGACAACATCCCTCTTTCATTTCGCTTTCTTGGCTTTGGTAAGATAAATTTCAACATTTATGCTGGTGTATTGGCTTGCCTTTCCAGCAAGGTGTTTGCTGCATCTTCATTCTAACGTTTAATGAGAATGTTGTCCTAGACAGGGGCAAGGACAGAACCTCAGGGCATCCCATTAAAGGTGTCTTTACAGATCCACCCAGCTCTGCTGCTATCCAGCTTACCCCTGACCATTTAACCCTCCAGTTTGTTTGATTAAAATCAAGCGTGTATATCACGCTCAGTAACCGGAAGAAGAAAAGAAGTGAGATTGGTTGACGTGACTTATTCTCAGTGAAACCCCAGTTGGCTATAACCTCAGGTTTTCTCTAGGCTCGCAAACTGTATCTTACAACAATACTAGCATTTACTACGTGCCAAGACGTTTTATATATTATTTTATTTAACTCTCACCACACCGGTGAGAGGTAAATAGTATAATTTTCCCCATTTAACAGATGAGGAAACAAACTCAGAGAGATTAGGTAATAGCTCAAGAACACACAGTTTTCAAAGGGCAGAGCCAGGATTCAAGTACAGATTTGTCAGACTCCAAAGCCTACACTCCCGATCCGTGATTGCCTATGCTCCTTCCTTGACTTGTACCAGGGCTTCACTTTAGGCTTATCAATGCCCTTCACCTGAATTAAAGTGTTTATCTGCGGAGGCATTAGATAAGAGGTGGTATCATCCACAGTAGAGAGGCACACCTGGTTTTCAGGCATAGGCACAGATTAGGTGACCTCTCATCTGGAATAGCCCCAGGTACCCACGTTAGTCTCCAAGACCTCTGGTCTCCATTCCTCCCTCTCTCAGAACAGCTTCTCAGTTCTGAGTATGTCTCTGCACTCATTCACAAAACAAAGAAAGTTTCCAATACTTAGGATGGCCAGCTAAAGATACTATGGGTTGCTCATCACTGAGAGGTATTCAAGTGTAGGTGGAGCCAACCACTTAGTGGGGATATTGTGGGGAATATCAGGCTATAGCTGGATAGTGAAACCTGATGATCTTTGGGTTCCCTTCCAGACTCAGCATTCCATGCCTCTAAGAACTTTCACTTTTCCCTAGAGTTAAACATCTCGAGTGCATCAACCTTTGACCACCATAAACCTTATGGCACCTGACAACAGGGCGTTTGAGGCTTACCTTGGAATTCTAGGGCAGATGAGTGCTTAATAAACATCTTCTGTGAACGAGAGTGGTGATGGTGGCAATAACGGGGCAATGGCCTTATTCCAGAGGCCGCGGCCTTCGGTTCTGGACGCTGTTTATGGCAGGGTCAGGTCACTGACCCATGATAGCAAGAAATAAGAACAAAATGTACCAGGAACAGTGTTGCTCCTGGTCGCTGTGGCTCAGCTCCGGGCCATGCTTTAGGGGCAAAGCAACTCCTTTTCCTTCCATCTTGTACGGCTGGTTGCTTATATGATCTTCAGTCTGGCAGGGTGGTGTTAATCCTTTGGTTCTGGACACTCTTCCTTAATCTATTTGGTTAAGTGATAACACAGGGAATAAATGGGTTAGCACTTCTGGAATGGTGGAGTGAGGACCTTGCATCATCTGTTCCTCCATGAAAACAAGAACACCACCGGCAGACGTTATCAAAATCAGTTGTTTCAGGGTTCTTAACCAAAGGCTTGAAACAATCCAGTGAGCATCTATTCAAGACAAATATCTGAATAACAGTAAAGTCGCAAGCTTTGTGTTTTAACTTGTCCTATTCCGATCCCCTCTTCCAGGCTCTGTGGTAGCCTTGAAAACCAGCAGCCTCACAGCCACTGGAGGGGGCCAAACAAGTTTGGAGCTCCCCCATAAGTCCCATCCCTAGGTCACTATTTGACTTCTGTGGCAGTTCCCTGCAAAGGCCCCATTCAGAGGATTTGCCTATATTTGACCTGACTCAGAGCTTTCTCAGTGGGAAAGCGCTATTTCCAGGGCATGTGTTGAAAGCGATCACTGTTTAACATCACAGCTGCCTGAGGTGGCAATACCGGTTGGGGTAAGCAAGAGGCTGACCAAAGGTCTTGAAAGGAAAATCTGGAGAATGAGATGTCCAGGGGGCTTTGGAAAGCTCTGACATATTCTTAGGAATCTAGAAATCCACATGCACATGCAGAGTTGTGCACATGCCCAGGAAAGACCTGAGAAAGCCCTGAAGTCTCACCTCTGGCTGAACTGGAGGCTCTGTGTAAGCAGAAGGTGAAGGCTAAGGCAGAGTTGTCACCACCCTGCTGGAGCATCACAGGCGAGTCCCAACGCACACATAGAGGTCCTCAGCAAAGGTGGGACACTTGTGGGCTTAAAGTATTTAAGGAAATCTGTCTAATCCTTAGTTCAAAACTAAGCTAGTGGAGCAGAAACCTCAGTGGCTGCACATGACAAAGAGCACAGACTTTACAAAATGAGTCCAGGAAAGTCAGTGAACAAGCAGCAGCCACAGTAACAAATCCTGGGGAAGGAGGAGAATCTCATTTCTAGAGTTGACATCATATTTAAAATGTCCAGTTTCAACAACAAAAAAAATGAGACATGCAAAGAAACAGGAAAGCAGGGCCCATACACAGTTAGAAAACTGTTCCTGAGGAAGCCCAGAGGTTGGATGTAACAGAAAAAGGAAGTAGCTCAGCTGTTAGAAATATATTCAAGAACTAAAGGAAACCAGTGTGTAAAGAATGAAAGAAAAGTAGAGAATGATGTCTCACCAAATAGAGAGTATCAAGAAAGACAAATCAAAAAGAACCAAATATAAATTCTAGAGTTGAAAATACAATAACTGAAATGAAAAACTCACTAGAAGGCTCAACACTAGATTGGAGCTGGCAGAAAAAAGAATCAGTTAACTTGAAGATAGGTCAAATGCAATTATCCTGTCTGGGGAACAGAAAGAAAAAAGAAAGAAGAAAAATGAGCAGATCCTCGTAGACCTGTGGGCAACCAGCAAGCACACCAACACATGCCTAACAGGAGTCCCAGAGAGAAACAGGTGGAAGTAAATTGCCCTCAGAAAAACAGTCCACTTCTGCGCCTCTGGAAGCATTTGACTATGTTGTGTGTAGATAGAATTTATTAACATTTTTCTCAAAGGCCTGAGGTGATCCCAGTGAGGAGTTAAACTAATCTGGTTGTTTGTACACACTTCATTATAGTCAGAGAACCACAAGCCTTATTTTTGTGGTAGAGAGTTGGACTTGGTGACAGGGATCTTTGCCTACAAGGAAATGATTCTTAGGCTGAATCACAGATTTGGGAAAACGTGTTATTGAGCCTTTACTGTGTGTCAGGCACCATGTGAAGTGCATGCATTATCTCATTTAATCTTCAAAAGAAACCCATGAATTAGGTGTTCAACTGCTCCATTTTATACCTAAAAAAACTGAGGCTCTGATTGAGCTCCTCGTCCGTAATTAGACAGCTAGCAAGCAATAGAGCTTAGATATAAACTTCTGTCTGTCTGAGATCAAAGCCTGTCTTCCTAACCACCACACCATTTTGCCTTCCTGTGCAGAAAGGAGCCTCTTGGAGACAGAGCCAGGGGTCTGTTTTCAACCTCACTCAACTGAGTAGCCTCTGGGTCTGTCTAGCAGGGGTGGAAGCGGTGTATGTCCTTCCTCAGATTCAGTCCTCAGACCAATGGCCTTTCTTCTGAGATGAGGGTCTGTAGTTCTGGGGTTTAGAAGCAGGACCTACCTACACTGACCGGCCATCTTTGGGACTTGGGGATGGTGAGGTTTCATCCGTAGTGCATCCCTCTGAGGGTTACAGGTCATGTAAAGGCACTCAGTCCACCTGAGAATCCCTGCTTCCTTCTCCCACTATCTTTGCTCCAGATTAAAAATGCACACACAGTCAAAAAAACCCTCTATAAATTCAACTAAGTCCTTTGAGACCTCCCAGAATGCCTCCCACCTTCCATGCAGTTTCAGGTTGAGCTTTGAAGAGGGAAATGGTTCACAGTTTATATATACACACATATAACCATATAGTGCATATGTACATTACATAGTACATATGATGTTCCTATTTTCCTCTGAATTATAAACACTTAAGAGCATGTAGTTGGGAATCAAGCAGTTGATAGTGTTTCATGGATGTATTTTCTGGATTTGGGTGGACATGTTTTGGAGTAAGAGCCTTGGCTGGGGGACCAGTGAGTTCAGAGTTGGTACGTAAGGAATATAAGGTCTAAGTTTTAGTGTCAGCTCTGCTAATTACTGAGTGTACCACCTTCACCCATCCTGTGCTCATCGTGTGTCTCTCTAAGAACCACCCCTCAGAAAAGAGTAATAACATTTGCTTCCCACTGGAGTTCCCTGGATGGAAATGAAAGCTTTTAAACTAATTGTGAATCAAAACACTGCGTGCAGCCATAATGCTGTTGTGTTGGGAAACTTGACCATTTCCTACAGTCTTTTTGTTTTTTGAATGAAGTAGATTTCGACACGTAGGGAGTAGCTCTCGTGCAGCCAGTGGGTTGTCCAGTATTGTACTGGTAGTGACTTTCCAAGTGCTTCTCCAAGCTGCTGAGTCAGCTGCCTCGAGCTAAGGTGCGGTGGTACAGTAAAGGCTTTGGAGGAATTCCAGTGCGGCTGCCTTTTCCCCACGGGCTTCTGGCCACACTCTTAGAGGTAGGTTTCAGACAAAAATTAAGGGCCATCCGGCTAAGTTGGAATTTCAGATCCACAACAAATTCTTTTTTAGTATAAACATGTCCCACAACTATTTGAAGCATTCTTACGCTGAAATTCAAATTTAATTGGGTGTGCTGTTTTTGCTTTTTACTAAATCTAGCAGCCCAGTTTAGAGAGAAGGAGGTGCAGAGGCTGGGTTTGTGCTTGATGTTGCTGAAATATCACAGGAATGAGAAACTACCACCTCCTCTAGCAAAATACCCTCCCTGTCACCGCAGGAAGACACAGGGCTGGAAGCAGATTCCCCGTGGGTCCACCAGAGCCTGGGGCTGGGCAGGTCTTGTGGTGAGCGTCAGCCGTGGGCGTGGGGTGGGGTGAAGTAAGAACCTTTCTTTGGCTCCCCCTCGGATCTCCAGGCCTTGCTTTCACATGGCTTCCCTAACGTCTTTGCATTGATGGCTCACGACTGCCCTGGTAAACAGACTGGTGAAAGGCTCCTCTTCTGGACAGTGTCCTCCAAGGGATTGCTCTTCCCTGTCATCCCCCAGCCTTGCCTCCAGCTATGCTTCTGAAGAATCTGTGCAGTGTTGGGCGTCTGAATTCAGAGCCTCAACATGTGTCCTGAGGACACCTTTCCTTGGGGCTCTCAAGGGCTTTACACCGCCCGACCTGGGCCTGGGCAGGGGCTTTGTGCCCCTTCAAGATGCTGGCTTCAGGGTGGGTGTAAGGTCCTTCTGGGATTCCCTGGAGCTTTTGCCGAGGTCAGGCTGGCCCTTTAAAAAGAGGGTTTTCTACAAGTTCAGGAAGGACAAAAGGGAAATGAACACAGAGTAACCAGAACCCAGAGATGGGATCTGGGATCAGCGTTTCCCACGCTGGCCTGATGATAGAGTCCCCTGGGGTGCTGGGTGGTGTGTGCCTCGATTCCTGCCTCTCTTCTGGAAAGTCAAATTCAGATAGTCTGGTCCGGGCCTGGGAATCTGCTTTTCACAAGCATTCCTGGAGATTCTGGTTCGCAGCAGGGTTGAGAACGTCTAGAGTAGGTGTGCTATGGGTGATTCTCCTGAAGCCCCTTCCCATCCCAGCTGCCTCCATGTTAACCCCAGCCTCTGAGGGCCTGGGCCTGGTCTGTGATCTTCCTATGCCCAAGGCCATTTATCCCCAAGTTTAAGAAATGCCAAGGGCTTTTGTTGTGTTGTTGTTAGAATGCGGATTCCTAGCCCCAATCCAGGGGAATCAGATTGAGTTGGTCCAGGGTGCGGCCCAGGAATCTGCATTTTTAGACTCTGAGGCTTTCTAATGCCAGTGGTTTCTAAATGCCACCACCCTTTGAAAAAACTTAGTCTTGACACAGGAGAGAAACTCAGAGTGATGACAAGTCAGTCCCTTGTGCCTTCCTAAAGCTCACCCCCTCAGTGACCTGCACTTCTCCCAGGTGGCTGATATCAGGGGTGACCAGCCCTTTCAGGGGCCATCACATTTCCTCACCTGGCAGGCTTACCTTGTTGGGGATAATCACACCCGAATATAACACAGTCACCTGCATTCCTGTAAGAGGTACTTATGCACAGGGCAGAGCACACATGTCATTCCTGCCCTTCAGTGTGGACACTGGACCCTTTGGTTTGGGCAGTGGAGTGGACTTGTGCCATTTAACTGTGTCTGGCAACCTTTGGCAATATGGGAGGGACATCTAGATTCAAGAGAGAGAGTCAGAATTTCTAATTCCTTTAAGGTTGGACTGTAGAAAGAATTGGAAAGAATGGTAGCCTTCCAGGATGAACCCCTGCCCCCTCCACATCCTCCCTACCTTAGCCCTGATTCCGTCTCCTGTCTGGCTGGAAGCAGGGGATGGTGATTGGTAAACCAAACTAGTCTAGCAGAGCCAGTAGGTCTCAAACTTTGAGCCTTATCAGAATTACCTGGAGGGCTTGTTCAAACACATTGCCTGAGGAGCCCCACTCCCAGTGTCTACAGCAGGAGGTCTGGGTGGGGTCAGGATTTGCATTTCTAACAAGCTGCCAGGGAGGCTGATCTGGAAGTGATTTCTCTAAACCTTTAAGCCTCAGAGCTGCTCAGCCTCAATAGCCTGGGTTAGCCTGATCAGGACTGTTTCTCTCCACATTTTTCAGGGTCAGGAAAGTGCTGGTGTTTGACGTGGGGTGTTTTTTCGCCCAGTCCTCCTGGATAATTTCGCAGTTTCCTGAGGATTCTGCCCTCCTTGTTCATTCCAGGTGGGCACAAGCTGAGCTTGGCCTCGTGTATGCCCTGGCCCCTGGCCCTGTTGGGCTGAGGGGCAGGAAGGGGGCTGAGTTCATCCTCCTCCCTGCACGCTTCTTCCCCACACCCGCCCGCAGTTCAGGAATGTGACTCCTTGTGGGCTCTCTTGACCCAGGAATGGAATTTCCAAGTGGCTGGGTGTGTGGTATGAAGGTGCGGCCGGTATGCTTGTTGGGTGAGAAGTTGCCGAGAGTCTCAGAGTCCTCCTGACCATGAGTGTGGCAGTTGCAGTCACATCTGGTCACACTTCTGGGTTTGCCGACTGACTGTTGGCCCTGTGCCCCTCAGCAGGTGGCATTGAGCTCAACCTTGTTGCATCCCTGAGGTGACCTGCTGGGAGAGGCTGGGGCACGAAATTGCCAGTAACCTGAGCTGGGGAAATCACTGAGGATCAAATCTGTAAGGATATGAAATCAACGGTTTAAGATGGAGGACCTGGAGTCCATAGTCTGGGTTTGAATCGAACCCTGCCTCTTACTACCCGTGTGATGGTGGGAAGGGCAAACCAAACTCCCTTCCCCATTTTGCAGGAGAATTTGACCTTCACTTAACTTTGTATCTCATTCCCCTGGGAACCTGACAAAGGGAGTAAGTCAACTGCATTTAGGCAACATTGCTTCTGATAAGAAAGACCTATTGTGATATAAATGACTGCAGGTGGACTGGGTGATCTTCTTACCCCTGTTGGGAAACCATTCTTTGTGCTTCTCTGAGCACAGTGACCCTTTCCACTGGCCTGTCCTTTATGGAGATCCTGGTAGCTATGCCTGTGGATGAGTCAGCAATAGTGGCTCCTGGGAGGGGTTAAGCCAGGGTTGGGTGCCATGCCCACCTTTCTCTGCACTGAGCTGTCACCTCGGGGGCAAAAGAGAATAGCTTCTGAATGGCTCTATGGACTGGGGTTCTGTGGACTGGCTCCAGTGAAGAGGAGCTCCTGCGGCTGCCCTGTCTATGAACTGTGTCCTCTCTTACATGCTGCTAAGTGGACCTAATGCCAGGTGTGCCAGTGGTAGTTGTGTGAGCCTCAAAATTAGTTAAAATTAAAAAGACTCCTGGTGGGCCTTCCAGAGTGACCTCTGTATTTGTTTTTAAAATCTGTGTGCATTTTTCTTACCTGCAAAATGGGAATGAGAATATTAGGTACTTTCTAGGATTGTTATGAGGATCGTAAGGTGTTTAGATTGTAAGGTGCCTAGTACATGAGTGTATGCTACTGCCATCACCACCACCACCACCACTACCACCATCACTACCATCATCACCACCATCACCACTACCACCATCACCATCATCACCACTACCACCATCACTACCATCATCACCACCATCACCACTACCACCATCACTACCATCACCACCATCACCACTACCACCAGCACCATCACCACCACCATCACCACTACCACCATCACTACCACCATCACCACCATCACCACTACCACCATCACTACCATCATCACCACCATCACCATCATCACCACCATCACCACTACCACCAGCACCATCACCACCACCAGCACCACTACCACCAGCACCATCACCACCAACATCACCACCATCACCACCATCATTATGAAGGGAAGGCAGAAGGCCCTTCTCCTCTGGATCAGTTTCAGTCTCATCTTAGTCACTAAGTCACTGTATGGCTTTTGACAAACAACCTCATCTTCTAAGGACACAGATTCTTACAGTATATGCTAGGTGCTCCATTTGTTTCTTGGATGAATCGATAAATTAGGAGAGTCAACTAAATGCTCTTTAGGGTCTTTTATGGTTTTGAATATAAGATTTTGTGTGATGTTGAATCTGAGAAAAAAGTTGGAGGGATGTGGAAAGAGGTGAGAATCTACCTGCAGAGGGAGTGTTGTCAGGGGTCAGAGGTCTGGAGCATTCTGGTGAGGGGGGACAGGTCATCAGGAGGAGGTGGAAGGGGTCCAGTACTTCTGCTGGCCCCTTAGGTCAGGTCAGCGCTTAAGAGGAATGTAGATGGCTCTGACCTGGGAGTAATACTTTCTGGAGCCTGTGTTTCCAGGACAGGGATAAAGGGATGAGAGGGCAGTGGTGTGTGGCTAAGAAGAGGTTCAAATGGTTAGTTTTGGTTGTTTTGGAGTATTTCTTCTTTGAAACATTACCTCCAGTGGCAACAAGAATGAGGATTTCTGACCTCCCTCACCACTGTGGGGAGAAGCCAGCAATGACCCCAACAGGAGAATGACCCTAATGCTGTGTTTCTCCCTCCCTCCTTCAGGTCTGAATGCTGGTGCTTTTTATGCCTTGTCCACTCTGCTGAATCGCATGGTGATCTTGCACTACCCGGTAAGGGTGTTCCCTCAGCTTGCTGGGCCCTGAGAGAAGGAGGTTCCTAGTCTGTCTGGGCAGGAGCTGGGGTGGCAGCGTGGTACGGTGTGTGCTCCTGAGATTTGGAGGGAGGCGGCCCTGGGTCTCAGCCCCAGCTCCGGTGGCCCTCAGCTGTGTAATAAGCTGGTTAGTGTCTTTGAGCTCTCATTCTCTTTTCTGTAAAGGAAGCCTAATTACTTACTGAAAGATTGATTTTAGGGTTAGAAAGTAAATAATAAGGTTTATATATGTAAAGCGCATAGCATGGTGCCTGGCAACACAGTAGGTAAACATATATACAGTAGAATCACATATGAAATAAATTAAGTTGTGAAATGTGGGCAAGGTTTAATTTTAACGTTTTATTTGCCCAGCAGAAAGCATGTTTTAAATGTTTCCAGAACCAGCGAGGGCTGGATACTGGGAATGGAACATTGAGTAACCAGGAGTCGGGATCCCGGGTCCAGCCCTCTTTTGAAAGGTTAAGGCTCTCACGCTTGTGGGAGGGGTGAGCCACTGTGGCTGAGCGTTCCAGTGTTGGAGGTTGACAGGTCTGAGTTCAAATCCTGCCTCTGCTCTTAATAAAGGCCTCATGACCTTGGGCTAGTAGGTTATTTTCACTGTGCCTCAGTGTCTTCATCTGTAAAATGGAGAATATTGATTAACCTTCTGGTGGGGAATTAGGAGAATTAAATGAGATGATGATATAAAATCATCAGCATGGTGTCTGGCTTTGAATAAACGCTCAAAAATATATAATTATTATCTTCCTATCTCTTCAACAGTGATAACTGAAAAAACCTAAGTATGGAATGTTTCGATATACATAATTCAGTTTTTCCATCTGTGAAATGGGAATAATGGTAAAGGTTTGCTATAAGGATTACATTTTTAAAAATCCATCTAAAAGTGGTTTCTAAGGACAGAATTTGGTTCACCCCAGCATCCAGTATCATGCACACACATCCAGGGTTATATTATGTTGGGAGGAGCAATTATTCTAGGATTCTCTCTCCACTGGCAGCTTCTTACAGGCCATCTTGTCCTGATACTTTCTGAGAATTGGCTCTAATGAAGCCGGAGTTACTTGCCTTTGCCCCTTTGCCTTCTGCTGACTGCGCCCTGTCAGATATCTTGTCCCATCACTGAGCAGTCACTGGGGCTGTGGTTTCACCAGGGCGAAGAACTGAATGCTGGAAGAATCGGCCTGACCATCGTCATTGCAGGAATGCTTGGGGCTATGATCTCAGGCCTCTGGCTGGATAGGACCAAAACCTACAAGTAAGTGACTCTTCCTCTTGGACTGAATCGGGGACCCCTGTCTTGAAATGACATATTCATTAGCAACACGGCTCCAAAGATGTGGGTGTGGCAGCTGGGGGTCTGAATGGTCAAGCGGGGAGTTCAAATATATCTTCTCTGAGCCTCAGTTTCCCCATTTATAAAATGAGGGAAGCAATGCCTGCCCTGTGGGGATCATAGGAAGATTAGAGATAGGGGACATGAGGCCTGTCAGAGTTCCATCCCCCAAGTAGCTTGCGGAAGAAGCAGAGGAAGGAGAAAATAAATGTGGAAAAGCATCAACAGTCGGACAGTTTGTGGAAACTCCACGGAGTGGGGACGAGGAGGTGGTTCCTCTGCCCTGTTCCCATAGCTCCCTCGTGGACCGCATGGGGTTAACCAAGGTGCTCTGTGCTTCCAACAATTTACAGTGTGTCATCTTGCAATTGCTTCCACTTCATTGGTAAGTATTACGACATGCTTTAGTCCTGATTGCCCAGTGCATTCCTAAGAGCCACGAAGATTTTAGTGGATGTCAGGCTAATCCAGGACGCTTACTAAAAATACAGATTCCTGGGCCCTACCCTCATGGATGCCAATTCAGTAGGGGAATCTGCGTTTATAAAAAAAACTAAAAATAGAACTACCATACGACCCAGCAATCCCACTACTGGGCATACACCCTGAGAAAACCATAATTCAAAAACAGTCATGTACAAAAATGTTCATTGCAGCTCTATTTACAATAGCCAGGACATGGAAGCAACCTAAGTGTCCATCGACAGATGAATGGATAAAGAAGATATGGCACATATATACAATGGAATATTACTCAGCCATAAAAAGAAACGAAATTTAGATATTTGTAGTAAGGTGGATGGACCTAGAGTCAGTCATACAGAGTGAAGTAAGTCAGAAAGAGAAAAACAAATACCGTATGCTAACACATATATATGGAATCTAAGGAAAAAAAAAAAGGTCATGAAGAACCTAGGGGTAAGACGGGAATAAAGACACAGACCTACTAGAGAATGGACTTGAGGATATGGGGAGGGGGAAGGGTAAGCTGTGACAAAGTGAGAGAGTGGCATGGACATATATACACTACCAAACGTAAAATAGATAGCTAGTGGGAAGCAGCCGCATAGCACAGGGAGATCAGCTCGGTGGTTTGTGACCACCTAGAGGGGTGGGATAGGGAGGTTGGGAGGGAGGGAGATGCAAGAGGGAAGAGAGATGGGAACATATGTATATGTATAACTGATTCACTTTGTTATAAAGCAGAAACTAGCACACGATTGTAAAGCGATTATACGCCAATAAAGATGTTAAAAAAAAAAAAAAATCAACCCGGATGCCTCAATTCAGTAGCCAGCCTTGGGGAAAATGCTCTGGAAACAGAGGCCCAACTTGTGTCTTTCCTGTGCTCCGCATGCACTGGGCACTCAATTAGTGCTGGCCAGTAGGGCAGCTGCCAGGCCAGGGTTGTCCTGCTCTGGGGCAGATCAACATTCTGGGCTGCTTTGTCAAAGCCTCCAAAGTTCCCAGTGTCTGGAGGCAACAGACAGTGGCAGACCTGTTCTCTGCCACACAGATCCGCTTCTGTGAGGCTCTGGTGAGACCAGGGCTCTCTCTGTCTGCCTTTGTCAAAGGCCAACCCTGGGGATGTGGCTGCCTGGCTGGACACGACGAGGAGCCCAGCTGGGCTTAATTACTGCTGGTAAAGCTGGGCTGCTGCCTTGTCTTTGCCATATGTCAGTTGTTTGCTTTGGGTAGTGAGGACGCCACTCCCGAACCAGGATACAGCAGCGTCTCCTTTTCTGGGCTTGCTGTGTAGCAGGAGAAGGGAGAGATTGGAATGTTGCCTGGGCGGGGATGTGGGCAGCCAGATGATTCAGGTGAACTAGAAAATATGGTGAAAATACAGTGAAAGGGCTGGGGAGGACACTGCAGAATCCTGCTGCCACCAGTTCCTAGTGTCACACGATGTCTGCATCCTGCAGTCAGCATGGGACAGTCTTCTCCCTGCTCTACTACGTAGGCAGAGAAAGGGCAAGAGAGCTCTGTCATCTGGTCACTTTGGTGCCAGTTCCCTTTTCCCTGAACCTCCCAGATTTGTCCTGTTTGGTTTGGAGGCTGGAAATTGGATGGTCAGGTCCCTTTATCTCTGGCTGAGACTACAGTTTTGTAGACAGGCTAGTGGTTTAAGAAGAAGCTATATGTAAACGAATATGGGAAAGATGAGCTTGTGGGGTCAGTGAGGGAGATGGGTGTCCATGGAGTTGGGTTCTGCAGAGGGGGAGGGACTGGATGTGGGGAGCAGGGGGAGGAGGGATGAAGCTCCTCTGCCCTCAGCAGCTGCTTTGAGGACCCAGGAGGGAAGGGCGTCCTTCAGAGGCTGTTGGTCTTTCCCACAGATGCAGCCCCATCCTGTGTTAGTATTCCTGTGTGTGGGAGTAGAGGGAGCACAGGTTTCAAATCCCATCTCTGGATTCGAATCTTAGCTGTGCAATTCCTGGGCAGGTGACTTTGGACAAGTAACTTGACTGGTCTGAGCTCAGTTTCCTCATGTGTCATATTAGGGAGAGTCATACATCTCTTTTTTTCCTACCAGTTTTGTTGAGATATAATTGACATACAGCATTGTATAAGTTTGAGGTATACAGCATAATGATTTGATTTACATACAGCATGAAATGATTGTCGCGATAAGTTTAGTGAACATCCATCATCATATATAGATACGAAATTAAAGAAATAGAAAAAATTTTCATAATAAGGACCCTTAGGATTTAATCTCAGCAACTTGCGTGTATAACATACAGCAGTGTTCATTATATTTATCGTATTGTACATTACATCCCTAGTACTTACTTATCTTATAACTGGAAGTTTGTACATTTTGACTGCTTTCGTCCAATTCTCCCTCCCCCTACCCTATCCCCACCTCTGGTAACCACAAATCTGGTCTCTTTTTCTATGAGTTTTGCATGCTTGTTTGTGTTTGAAGTATTATTGACCTACTACACTATGTTAGTTCCTATACACAACATAGAGATTTGATGTTTCTATACATTTCAAAACGATCCCCAAGATAAATCTGACTTGCATCTGTCACCATACAAGGAGGTTACATAGTTATTGACTGTATTCCCCACACCATACATTTCATTCCTTTGACTCATTTATTTTCTAACTGAAAGTTTGTACCTCTTGATCTCTCTCACCTGTTTCTTTCCTCTCCCCCATTCCCTCCCCTCTGGCAACCATCTGTTTATTCTCTGTAACTCTGTTTCTGTTTTGTTTGTTCATTTGTTTTGCTTTTTAGATTCCACATATAAATGATATTATATAGTATTTGTCTTTCTCTGTCTAAGTTATTTCACTTAGCACAATATCATCTAGGTCCATACATGTCGTTGCAAATGGCAAGATTTCTTTCTTTTTTATGGCTGAAATATATGTATATGTACCCACATCTTCTTTATCCATTTGTCTGTTGATGGGCACTTAGGTTGCTCCCATATCTTGGCTATTGTACATAATGCTACAGTGAATATAGGGGTAGTACATATATCTTTTTGAATTAGTGTTTTCATTTTCTTGGGATAAATGCTCAGGAGTGAAACTGCTGGATCATCTGGGTGTTCTATTTTAAAATTTTTCTGAGGAATCGTCGTACTGTTTACCGTAGTGGCTGCACCAATTTATATTCCCACCAGCAGTTCACGAGGGTTCCCTTTTTCATGTACTTGTTGGCCATCTGTATGTCTTCTTTGGGAAAATGTCTATTCAGATCCTCTGCCCCCTTTTTAATTGGGTTGTTTGTTTTTTGATGTTGAGTTGTATTAGTTCTTCGTATATCTTGGATTTTAACCCCTGATCAGATATGTCTTCTCCCATTCAGTAGCTGACCTTTTAATTTTGTTGATAGTTTCCTTTGCTGTGCAAAAGCTTTTTAGTTTGATGTAGTCCCATTTGTTTGTTTTTTGCTTCTGTTTCCCTTGCCTGAGGAGATATAGCAAAAAAAATTACTAAGACTGATGTCAAACAGTATACTGCCTATATTTTCTTCTAGAATTTTTGTGGTTTCAGGTCTTAAATTAAATTTAAGTCTAATCTATTTTGACTTTATTTTTCTGCATGGTGTGAGAGAGTAGTTGAGTTTGATTCTTTTGTATATAGCCATCCAGTTTTCCCAACACCACTTATTGAAGAGTCTGTCTTTTCCCCATTGTATGTTCTTGCCTCCTTTGTCATAGGTTAATTGCTCACATAAATGTGGGTTCATTTTTGAATCGCTATTCAGTTCCATTGATCTGTGTGTCTGTTTTGTGCCAGTACCATACTGTTTTGATTACTATAGCTTTATAGTATAGTTTGAAATCTGGGCAAACTGATACCTCTAGTTTTGTTCTACTTCCTCAAGATTGTTTTGGCTATTTGGGGTCTTTTGTATTTCCATACAAATTTTAGAATTATTTGTTCTAATTCTGTGAAAAATTTCATTAGTGTTTTGATAGGAATTGCATTGAATCTGCTGATTGCCTTGGATTACGTTGTTTATTTGAGATTTGTTTGTTTGTTTGTTTCCTGAGACAGGCTTGTGTCACTATAAACTTGCTTCTTAGAACTGCTTTTCCTGTGTCCCATATATTTAATTAATTAATTAATTAATTAATTATTTTGACTTGAAATATTCTTTATTTTGTAAACATCTGTGTTTAAAATAGATGAACCCTGCTCACAATTCATATGCTGGACCCAAGACACAGCACACAAAGTTCACAGGGAGATGGTGGGGCTCAGGAGCAGGTGGAGTGCCTGGGGCTGTGCCGAGTCTCAAGACAACAGGTGCAAAGGTGGTGAGGAGTCAACAGGCAGGTGCACCTGCTCAACAGTCTAAGGCCAGGTCCCAGGCTACCTCCGGGACTGGAGAAGTTTAGGGGTGAGAGGCTGACTCTGGTACCTCATGAGCATAGCTGCACCCTAAAATCCCACCCCCTCTTCTGCCCCATACTTCTCCCCAGCTGTGGCCCTTATGGATGGGGCTTCTCAGGTCATAGAATCCTAACCCCAAGTGTTCCCTTCCAGAACCCGTAGGGTACAGTAAAAATATAGTCCCTCTTCCCCGAGGGGGCTAGGAGAGAAAGGCAATGGTGCTCGGCCAGATCTTCAGGGAAAGCAGTGACACTGACCACAGGTTGGAGCCAATGGCCAGTATAACTTCCACTCCCTCGAGTCCCTGGCTGAGGGCACACTGAGGGTTGGCACTGCTGACCTCCCCACCCCAGAGTGATGCTGCATGTTTTAACACCTGAGGAGTTAGTCCTCAAGGAAACATCCTCAGCTCTGGTCGTGACTTCGTCCTAAAGAGTCAGCTCTTTACATTTCTCATTAGCTGACGATTTATAACTATTCCTGCCTTCCTTTTCCTTCAACTATGATAACTCATCCCCCATTCCTTCATCCTGAGCTACCCTCTCCTGCTCTCTCCTGATTTGATAAGAGTCAGAAGAAAAGGTTTGGTGATTTCATCCCCCACGCTTTTTTTCAGAGGAGTAAGGAAGTGGGGCTCTTAATTCTTCACATGTGTGTGTCCTGGATTTTAGTCTTTAATTAGTGAATGTTCGATGCCCAGTTTTGTTTTCGCTCCAGCGCCAGCCATGCAACGCAGCTTAAGACTGATCCTCCTCCCTAGGCTTCTCCCATCTTGGGAAGGTGGGGAGGAACCCTACTAGGGCTGGTAACTGACTTGTTCCCTCCTTAAAGGGCCTCCTGCAAATGACTATTGGACCATATGGGGTTAAAGAAACTTCTTCCTGAAACAAAGGGCCCTGGAGGAGGGAGTCCGCTTCCCTCCACCTGTAGCCACAGTGCAGTTGGCAAACCCTCAGGCCTCTGACTCAGGAGCTGAGGAACAAGATGAGCGCTTGGTCTTGAAGGCTGAAGGGAACAGCACAAGCGTTCCCACCCAGGGCTCGCCTGCTTTCTGCCCGTGAGCCCCCTGCCCTTCTCCCACGAACTTTGGGTCTCGGGAAAGCCTTGAGAGCGGAAGGCTGGGCTCGGTGAAAGACCACCAGCGTGGTTCTGTCACCTCTCACCTGCCGGGGCGGTGGGGAGGTGCCCATCTTACATAAGAAGTGGAAGATTGCTTTTGCTATTCGGGGTCTTTTGTGTTTCCATACAAATTGTGAAATTTTTTGTTCTAGTTCTGTGAAAAATGCCAGTGGTAGTTTGGTAGGGATTGCATTGAATCTGTAGATGGCTTTGGGTAGTAGAGTCATTTTCACAATGTGGATTCTTCCAATCCAAGAACATGGTATATCTCTCCGTCTGTTTGTATCATCTTTAATTTCTTTCATCAGTGTCGTATAGTTTTCTGCATACAGGTCTTTTGTCTCCTTAGGTAGGTTTATTCCTAGGTATTTTATTCTTTTTGGTGCTGTGGTAAGTGGGAGTGTTTCCTTAATTTCTCTTTCAGATTTTTCATCATTAGTGTATAGGGATGCAAGAGACTTATGTGCATTAATTTTGTATCCTGCTACTTTACCAAATTCATTATTAGCTGTACGAGAACTACCATCCGACCCAGCAATCCCACTACTGGGCATATACCCTGAGAAAACCATAATTCAAAAACAGTCATGTACCACTATGTTCATTGCAGCTCTATTTACAATAGCCAGGACATGGAAGCAACCTAAGTGTCCATCAACAGATGAATGGATAAAGAAGATGTGGCACATATATACAATGGAATATTACTCAGCCATAAAAAGAAACAAAATTGAGTTGTTTGTAGTGAGGTGGATGGACCTAGAGTCTGTCATACAGAGTGAAGTAAGTCAGAAAGAAAAAAACAAATACTGTATGCTAACACATATATATGGAACCTAAAAAAAGATGGTCATGAAGAACCTAGGGGCAGGATGGGAATAAAGACGCAGACCTACTAGAGAATGGACTTGAGGACATGGGGAAGGGGAAGGGTAAGCTGGGACAAAGTGAGAGAGTGGCATGGACATATATACACTACCAAATGTAAAACCAATAGCTAGTGGGAAGCAGCCGCATAGCACAGGGAGATCAGCTCAGTGCTTTGTGACAACCTAGAGGGGTGGGAGGGAGGGAGACGCAAGAGGGAAGAGATATGGGGATATATGTATATGTATAGCTGATTCACTTTGTTATAAAGCAGAAACTAACACACCATTGTAAAGCAATTATACTCCAATAAAGATGTTAAAAAAAAAAAAAAAGAAAAGGACGATGGGGCCCAGGAATCCCTGCTGCTGCTGAATTCCCCCCTGGTTTGCAAACTGCTGTCCCGGCTCTTAACCTGGTGTATAGGAGCTGGCCCTTCATTTCCAAACACTCCCCTTCCTGGAGTGTGTGGTTGGCCCCAGGGCTCTCCTTGCCCCTGCAGTGCCCTCAGGCCTTGGTCCACATCTTTACATTCGGGAGCCCGGGGGCAGGGAGAAATAGAGTACGTGCTGCAGGGCAGGTAGAGAATGGAGGTTACTTCTCATCCCTGCCACCCCTCATCATTTTTTTTCTTCTCTGAAGCTCAGTTCCCCCAAGAGGCAGGAGGGCAGGCAGCCAAGTGCAGGGGAAGCTGGGGACGGGGCGGGGTGGTGGTGGTGGTAGGACAGCCCCAGGCATGGGGACCACCAGTTTGGGCTTTCCTTCCTCTCATCTTTCCCCGGTCACTGGGGAGGCAGGTCCATGGCACAAGAAGGGGCAGTGGGGAGGAGAGGACTGGAAGAATTTCCCACAAAGCGGGGTGGGGCTTCTCCCAGAGCAGAGCAGGGAACGTGCCCCTGGGCCTGAGTCCATTCCCTCAGCCCGGCAAAGAGGGAGGAATTGAAAGGTGCTGTACCTGCAGCCACAGGGGACATGTGTGGGGCCGGGGGAGGGCTTTGATAGGAACACAGCAGAGGGGAAGGGACAGAAAGAGAGGTGGGAGGAAGTGAGGAGAAGTGGAGAGGAGACCAGATGCACTGAGAGAAGGAACCTCCAGTGGCCTTGACTCCGGACTGGGCCATCGCCTGGGACCTCGGGGTAGTGGAGGCGGTGCTCGTAGTATATCAGGGGCTCGAGGCAGGCCTGTGGCTGGGGAAACAGGCTGGAGGGGGCCATCCCGGGGGGAGGGTGGAGGGGGTCGAGGCTGCTCGGACAGGACAGAGGAGCTGCTCCCCGGAGCCAGGCAGGAGGAGGAGCAGCGGCCGAGATTCCACAGGGTCACCCGAAGGAGAAGAGACGCAGGGCAAAGCCCAGGCTCCCTGTGTGCCCGTGTGCCCGCAGGCCTCCTGCGGGGAGAGGGGACTGTGCGGGGTGGGGCGCTCCACGCAAGATGCTTAGCACCAGCAGGTTTTCGAAGAGTTCTCCGGGCCCTCGGGTTTGTCCTCATCCTCCTCCAGCTCCGCCAAGGCCAACTCATCGTTGGCGGCTGTCCGCAGACCTTCCAGCTCCCTCCTGTGGGCCTGCAGCACCAGCTCCGTCAGGCGCGCGAAGGACTCTTTAATGTGGAGGCTGGTGCAGCACTTGCTTCATAGAAGTCCATGCCGTACTCTTCGGCCAGCCGCTGCCCTTACTCTCTTCCCACCTGCCGTTTCTGCTCTTCATCAGCCTTATTCCCTCTAAGGGTCTTCTGGACACCTTCTGGTGCATTCTCATCCACATCACTGACCCACTTCATGATGTGCTGGCAAGAGCGCTCACTGCTAATGTCGCAGACTAAAAATATTCCCTGGGCCCGTCGATAGTACTGCTTTGTGATGGTCTGCTATCTCTCCTGCCCTGCTGTGTCCCAAATCTGTATCCGCACTTTGATGCCATCTACCTCTATGGTCTTTATCTTAAAGTCGACACCGATGGTGGAGATGTGCGAGGAGTGGAACTCTTTGTCGGTGAAGCCGCGCAGCAGGCAGGTCTTGCCTACCCCAGAGTCCCCGATCATTAGCAGCTGGAACAGCACATCGTACTGCTTCGCCATGGCTGGGCCGGAGGGGCTGTGGGCTGTGGGCTGTGGGCAGGCGGGCGGCGGGCACATCCCCGCTCGGCCGGGGCCATCGCGGAGCGCGCGCGCCCGCCCGAGAACGGCGCCGGCGGCGAGAAGGAAGCGGGGTCGGCTCACGCCGCCTCGCCGCCGCTCGCTCGGTGCCCGGAAGCGTGTCCCATATATTTTAGATTGTTGTGTTTTTTATTAATTTGTCTCCAGGTGTTTTTAAAATTTCTTCTTTGATTTCTTCGGTGACCTGATGGTTGTTTAGTAGATAACTTTAGCCTCCGCGTGTTTGTGTTTTTGGCAGTTTTTGTAGTTGATTTCTGATCTCATAGTTTTGTGATTAGAAAAGATGCTTGCAGTTTTCTTAAATTAGTCATACTTTTCTTGCATGGCTTTTTAAGGGTTGAATGAAATAATAAACGCGTGTAGAGCACTTAGCAGACTCCCTGGCATCCAGTAAATGCAGTGTTAGTTTCACATAACCACAGTACACACCTGCTGGCAACTCCTCTGTGTTTCTGGCTTCAGCAGAGATGAGTGAGGGCTTTGAGCTTTCATAGTCTGAGTTCCCACGTTCGTGGCCAGAGCGCAGAAGGATGTGTAGAGTCCCTGCCCTCAGTCAGTAGGACAGAGAGGGATGCAGGTCCCAGTGCAGGAGTCAGGGCCGCAGCAGAGTCCTGAGTGGGCAACATGGGGGGAGAGGTGTGGGGAGGGGCACAAGTAGGGTGAGCCAGAAACAGAAACCAGCACGTTGCTGAGGGTCCTTCTGAGGGACCAACAAGGGGAAATGCAACTGGGCGTGGGCGGAGCTTTCTCACCTCAGCTTTGGAGTCAAGGACTTAGTTAGGGCTGGAGAATGTTCTCTCTTAGTTGCCACGGTCATGAGCAGAGTAGTTCAGATTTAGCAGGAAAAACGGTGCTGGACGTGTGCAGGTGGCAACAGGAAGAATTCAACGATGACAGAGACTCTCACAGCCAGGGCTCTGCCCAGCATTGTCCTGGGGTCTGGGGCCAAAGCAGACAAGCAGAACGGGCTGGGGTCGTCTGCATGCCACTGCCGCCTGACCACAGTTGTTGTGTGTCCCGTTTGTTTTTTCAGTGGGGGAGGAGGAGAGGCAAGGGTTATGCCTTGTTGCTTGTGGGTAGGACGTGACAAGTCCAGGTGCAGCACGATCTTGTTGAGAGGGTTTTGCAGGAGAACACACGTGCCGCAAGATGACTTCATACTGTCCTGGTCTTACCCTTTGCAGCTCTGACCACAGTGTGATCATTGGTCCGATGTCCATCAACCTCATGGACAGAAAATTCTATGAGAGCAAATAGCTCACAGAAGTGGGCTTGGCACGCAGCACGTGCCCAATAGATAGAAGGTGGGACGGAGGGAGAGAGAGGAAGGAAGGAGGGAGGGAAGGAAGGAAGGAATGGAAGGAAGGGAGGGAGAGAGGGAGGGAAAGATCCTGTTAAAGTCCGCAGTATATGACTCAACTTCGTTGCCTCTGCTTGTAGGGAGACGACTTTGGTGGTCTATATCATGACTCTGGTGGGCATGGTGGTTTACACATTGACCTTGAACCTGGGACACCTGTGGGTAGTGTTCATCACGGCTGGTGCAATGGGGTAAGTTTCACTTCTAACCTGCTTAACTGGAAAGCTCCACCCATAGTTCCTGAGCTGCCAACATCCTAGGAAGCAATAGGTATCCCTCTGCTGCCTTCTCACTGACCTCCTGAAATGTGGAAATGGTGGCCAGAGGTCATGTTCACTTGTAACACTTTGAAAGCCCACCTGGGACTTCCAGGCCCATCCATGCTGTTGGGATGGACTGTGTCCTTCACAGATCTCTGGGAGGCTAGGAAATATATGGAGTCTTTATTAGCCCTGCTTGGGACAACATGGGCTCAGAGAAAGTACACAGGGCTGGGAATCAGAAAGTGTGGGTCCTGATCTCAGTTTTGCTGTTGACTATCTATTAGACCACAGGCACCTCCCTTAATCACTCTGAGACTCAGTTTCTTCATCTGTAATTTAAGATGAGTGGCCTGCCTTGTGGAGTTGTTGGAAAGAATGAGAGAGATAGCAGATGTGAAAGCAGCAGGAAGTGTGGTGCAGGTGTAAGAGATCAGAGCTGGAATTTTCTAGACTTGATGTATGAGGAAGTGTAGGAAAGGGTACCTCTTCCACAGGGGTCTCTACTCAGCTTCACCTCCCACTTATTTTCCTGTGGGCAGTACGTGTGTGTGTGTGTGTGTGTGTGTGTGTGTGTGTGTGTGTGTGTGTGTGTGTGTGTAATGGCTGCGTAGGGGATGGCCTGATTTTCAAGGCATGTCTTGATGGGGAGAAAGAGACTAGGAAAAGGAGTTGTAGGGCAGGAGGTAGGCTCCCTTTTCTCCTCGTTCCGGAAGTTCTCCATCACCTTGTTTCTGTGATCTGGGCTTCAGCTTCTTTATGACTGGCTACCTCCCGCTGGGATTTGAGTTTGCTGTGGAGCTGACATACCCAGAATCAGAAGGCATGTCGTCTGGCCTCCTCAACGTGTCTGCCCAGGTAGGCCTCTCATTTTGTGGTGGCCCCAGAGCCCTGGCTCTTTGTTCCCTGCTGGGCTTGTCCGGTGCAGACACTACGTTATGGCAGCTCAGCTCCCCCGTGGGCTGGTTGGCTGGCCCCTTGTTTCCAGTCTTCTCTGTGCCTTTGCAGGTATTCGGGATCATCTTCACCATCTCCCAGGGCCAGATTATCGACAACTATGGAACCAGGCCTGGGAACATCTTCCTGTGTGCGTTCCTCACCCTTGGAGCAGTCCTCACTGGTGAGTCAGGGCCTCAGGACAACATGACGCTCTGACTGCTCATGGGTTTAGGCTGTTGGCAGTTTGGCACCCGGT
Source organism: Grampus griseus (assembly GCF_964374135.1). Classification (NCBI taxonomy): domain Eukaryota; kingdom Metazoa; phylum Chordata; class Mammalia; order Artiodactyla; family Delphinidae; genus Grampus; species Grampus griseus. Next base: position 27,084,846 of record NC_139018.1, on the reverse strand, counting down.
GCCTCGATTGATCATACAGTTGGGCATTCCTGTGCAGCGGGGCAGACGAGAGGGCTTGTTAGGACGTCTTTGGGGAGGCATTAGCATATTTTGTTGGAGTGAGCTTGGGTTTTGGCCCCGAAAGACCCTTTTTCGAATCCTAGACTGTGACACCGACCTCCATAGCTGTTTGACCTTGGGCAAGTGGACCCGCTTCTGGGAGCCCCACTTTCCTAATCTGTAGAATGGGGATTGTTGTGAGGATTGGAGCAATGTGTGCAAACTCCCTGCAAATATCAGGGATCTATAAGTGAAGGGCACTGTCATCACTGGCTTCTGCCTGTCAGGGACAGCAGTGGTCCCCAGGCTTAGCAAGGCTGACTGAACCTCAGATCCCTGGAATATCTGAAGGAGGTGGGATACCTGTGGCCCTTAGGAGAGTGAGGGCTCCCTCTCGTGGATGAACGTGACCATTGCTCTGCTTGGTAACTGCCTCTTTTGCCCTTCCTTCTGCAATCCTGGACCTCAGCATTCATTCGGGCAGATCTCCGGAGGCAGAAAGCAAACAAAGAAACTCCTGAGAATGTGAGTATGTGGGGAGCTGCTGGGCTGAGATCCGGGTCCCGGCTTTGCTGAGGCTGCAGTAGCAGGGGTGGGGGGTGCTCCCAGAGTGACGGGTGGCTGTGAGAGCAACTCAGCATCACGCACGTGGAGACAAAGAGTTTCCTTGGGAGCTGCCTCAGCCCTGCTTTTCTGCTGCCCTGTCTGGGCTCTTCTCCTGCTTCCTTCCCTTCTCCTGGCCTCCCTGCTCTGGTCCCCGGAGCTCCTCACTGTGTCACAGTCTTCTGAGCAGCAGCCCCCCCACCCCGCCCACCGGATCCTGATACACGTCCTCAGGCCCTGGGTCATCTCCTTTCAGCCTGGGGTTGGTGACTGGAGAGGAAGGGTAACCACCTGGGGCCCCCCCATTCGGTCATGGTGGTGGTGGCCTCAAGACAGTGGCCCTCTGGGCATGTGACAGCCCCCCAGGCAGTGCCATGGGGATAGTGGGACCGGGGCCAATGGGTTGCCATCAGGGCTCTAAGAGGACAAGTCAGGAAGCAGGAGTTGATGGTCATGGAAGGAGAGAGGACCAGCAGTTTGATCTAGAACAGAAAAGTGTTTCCCATAGCTCTAATTGGCTGGGAAGTATTTTAACCAAAGTGTTAAGTGTCAAATCTGAGCCAGGATGAAAGGAATTTCAGCTCAAAGAGCGTAGTAGGGTTTTCTTCAAAAACAGAACAAAACACCCAAAACTTATTACAGAGGTAATACATATTCTGTAAAAAAATACAGAAAGGTGTACAAAATTTAAAAGTCATCCTGTAATAGCGTCAGCTAGAGATGAGATGCTGTTTTTCTACATTTTCTTATGCATGTCTGTGTCCACGTATGATCTATACATATAGATACATGTTCGTATTTTTTAAACAAAAGTGGAATCTTGTTCTATGTGCCTTTTTACTTGTTGCGAGTGCTTTATCAGGTCATTAGTCTCTTACAACATACTTTTAATGACTGCACAGTGTTCTAATGACCGCACATGGATAAACATGATTTGTTTAACAGTTTTCCTGTCCGGGAACACTAAGGTTGTTTCTGATTGTTGTTATAAATGATACTGTGATTAATGTCCTGGAGCTGAAACTTTGGACACGTTCTTAAGCACAGTATTTCCCCAAGAAATGGATCAGTGGTCATGCCCATTTTTAAGCTTTGATGTGTATTGCCAGACTGTCCTCTAGAAAGGTACTGTCAATGCTACCAATGCTCACTGCTCTCGCAGTGTATGAGGCCAACACTGAGTATTTATCATTTTTAAAAACCTTTGCCAATTTTCTAAGGCAAAAATGTCATCTGAAAGAGGTACATTTAGCGCTTTAAGAATACGTGTTGGCAGATGGATGCTAATCTTTAGTTCCTTACTGTTTGTCCTCTGATCTCACACTCTGGGGTTGGCAGGTAGCAGCAGGGAGCAGGTGGAGGGAGGCGGCTGGGACTGGACATTCAGTGGGGACACAGGGAAAGCCTGAGACAGGAGTGTTATTCTCAGGAGTCTGTGAGAACTGTGGCATCACCACTGTGGAGATGGGTTTGCCCCTGTGCCGTGGATGAGGAAACATGTGATTCGGGACACTTTGGCGAATATATCCTGAGCCTGGGAAAAGGTGCCCGTGATAACAGGATAGGTTTCTCGTGAAAAGGTTTCAATTTGGAATGTGACGCCTTGTGTCAAGTGATATGTGATTTTGCTATGTTTACTTTATAATCTGTATTTCCCTGGGCAGATAAAGGCAAACAGAAGAAAGTAAAGGTCACCTATAGTCCTAGCGCCAAGAGATACCCTAGTAACATTTCGTCATTTCCCAGTGTTTTTTCTATGAATATGCTTGTGCACATTGGGTTTTCTACCCTGATTGTTTCCTTACTAGAGCCTGGCAACCTTTCTACACCATTGCACCCCCCAAACCCCACATCTACGTATATACATTTCCATTTCCTCTCGTTTGCTATTTAGGTTGTTCCCATATTTCACTATTTTGCAGCCAGATCCTTGTCCACTAGGACCAGGTTTGTTAATCCGGGATGGAGGTGTTGGCTCATCTGAATGGACTGTGGGAAATAGCACCGAGTAGGACCAGGAGGCCAGTCCGGTGCTGGTGCTCAGCTTTCGGTGTCCTGGATACTCACTGTGTGTCTCCGCACCTCCCTTGCATCTGGGGGAGCCTGGTGGGATGGGGGGGTGTCCAGAGTCATGCTGGGCTAATGCCCAGGGAAGCCAGGGCTGTCAGAGGGCATCCCTGCAACGGCTCTCATTTGACACCCCGAGGTGGTGGGTGTAAGTGGGACCTGCGAACTGTCACAGGGATTCACTCTCAGCTCCAGGTGAACGCAGGGCAGGCAGCGCGTCTGGCCAGAGCCGCTCTTCCTTTTTTTTGTTTTTACATCTTTATTGGAGTGTAATTGCTTTACAATGGTGTGCTAGTTTCTGCTTTATAACAAAGTGAATCAGTTATACATATACATATGTTCCCATATCTCCTCCCTCTTGCGTCTCCCTCCCACCCTCCCTATCCCACCCCTCTAGGTGGTCACAAAGCACCGAGCTGATCTCCCTGTGCTATGCAGCTGCTTCCCACTAGCTAGCTATTTTACGTTTGGTAGTGTATATATGTCCATGCCACTCTCTTTGTCCCAGCTTACCCTTCCCCTCCCCGTGTTCTCAAGTCCACTCTCTACGTCTGTGTCTTTATTCCTGTCCTGCCCCTAGGTTTTTTTTTTTTTTTTTAGGTTCCACATATATGTGTTAGCATATGGTATTTGTTTTTCTCTTTCAGAGCTGCTCTTTCTAATCAGTGAAGCGTGTCATTTTGGTAGAAAGAGCCAGAACTTCTGGCTGGGGGGGTCATGACTGACCTTCATAGCAACAGTCTGCATTTGGGTTTCCATTCTTCTTCCAGTTATTAGTTCTTGGCCACAGAGGCACTAAGCCCTGTTTGATTGTGATTTCAAGGTGATGGCTCTGGAAGAGGCGGGAGTGTGTGCATGAGTGTTTCAGAGAGAGGAGACAGCCTGTGTGGCTGAAGCTGGCTGCTGGCTGCCTGAGTGAGGGCTTCTCAGGGCTGAGGCCGAGCTGGTGCCAAAACGTTAGCAGGATGGAGAACAGGAAGCTGGATATACTGCTGTTATCTCTGCCACAGGTTGCCCTGAGAGTGTCCTTGGAGAGGGAGCGCCATTTGTCCAGCTGACGTGTCCTGGACGTGCTCCTCCAGCCTCGATGGTGGGGGCTGTGTGGGGTGGGGCCTGTGCGCGAGGCCTTGTTGGGAACTGGATGAGCCCCTGATGGAAGAAGCAAAGTGTTCCTAAAACGGCAGACAAATGCCCAAGTTGGCCGCTGGCACCTAGGGGCCTCACAGAATAATCTCCATATATAAATCCCACCCAGTTAACAAGTGTGACCCAGAAGGTCTTCTAATCCTGTGCCATCCGCCCCCAAGAAAACTGAAGACAAACTGACCCAAAGTCTCTTTTTCTATGTGAAAATTATATATATATTATTTTCAGCTGACATATGCCATTAAGCGTCCTGCCTTTATAACAGTTCTCTGCTGCAGCTGTTCCACCCACATGGTCACAGTATTCCTCATCCTGGGGCTGCCCCCGACCGGGGGTGGTCAGCAGTCCTGAGGGAGGTGCAGACCTGGCCCTTTGCACAGCCGCCTGGGGGTCCGTCCAGGTGGGCTGAGGCTGTCAGAAGGGGGAGAAGGGTGAGCGGAACTCAGTGGCACTCGCAGTGAGGTGGCCCGTGGTGGCTGCGGTGTCACAGAAAGCTGCCTTCTTGTGCTTCCTTTGATTCTGTCGTGATGGTGTGTGTGTCTGAGGAGCACACTTGTGGCCGGGCCGGAGCTTCTGTTCCTGTTCCCTTTGTTCGCTGTCAGGGGTGCTGAGTGCCTGGGACTCTGGTTTTCCCCGCGGATTACAGACTCCCTGGCAGACAGATGCTCCGGTCGGGATGGAGTCCCTGCCTCTTCACCTCAAGGGCTGCCCACTTGTTTGCCTTGTAGAAACCCCCGGAGGAGGACGAGAGCAAAACCAGCAAAGCCCCCACTGGTGTATTGGAGGAGCACTTCTGAGAGAGAAAGGTGGTGAGACTCAGGGAACACGGACCACGCCCACCTCTTCAGCCAGCACAGCTCTCCCTCCCAGCACCGCGGGCTTCACCCGAGCAGCTTTTGGAGGGAACCAGGGGGCATAGCTGTGGCTTGGACGGCAGTGCCTCCGCCTGGAACCCACCGCAGAGCTGGTGTCGTCTGCCTGGGGGAGACTGCACTTTTCACCACGTGCCGATCGGCTCCCCGCCCCTCCCCCACCCCTCCCCCACGTAGGTCTGGGAGCTGGTGGGTGGGGGCAGAGGGAATCCTGGAGTCAGTCCTGGCCGGCTGCCTTGCCTTCCCTCCACCCCATCCCTCGGGAGAGAGCCTGCAAATTATCACGGAAAGAAAGCTTATTCCGGAGCTTAACTTTTCCTAGTGTCTTCAGACCCTTAGGAGCCCAGTTCTAAGGAGCAGCAGCTGCTCTGGACGAGGGTCATTCTTGGGCCACCAGACTGACCGCTAACATTCTGTGGGAGAGAAAACACCATCAGGACAAACCCCTCAGGACTCTGGGACCAGGTTCTCCCGGCTCACGTTGGCGTCTGTCTCCAAACCCTCTTTCCCAAGAGCTGATCAAACCAAACATCAGTAAACTTGACAGAAACTTTGCTGTGGCTGTGAAGGAGAAGCCGGTTTCAGAGAGCTGACCTTCTCGGGATGTGAGGGTGCTTACGAATTTGGGGACTCTGGTCCCTAAACGATTTGGGAATGGAAAGGTTCTTTTCTACAAAAGATGTCCTGGCCTAGGGCCTTGTGTGTGTGTCACTGTCACCTCTGCTGCTGTCATCTGGACGCTGCCCACGTGTTCTCCAGAGGGAGGGCAAGCCCAGCCAACTGCCTGTACCTGTTAGTGAAAACCAACCTGGATACCTTCCCCCCTGCGAACTCCAAAACGCTTCTGAGAGATGAAAGGGGCAGAAAGTGGCCACTGAACGGGACTCAGGTCTGCTGGGTTAGATAAGTGCATTCCATCTGATGGGGACAGTATTTGCATCCCCACCTCTCCCCTCACCCCCTTCTTTAATAGCAATAATTTTTTCTCAGATGTTCTGAATTTAAAGATTCCCCTTCAACCAGCCCTAGCTGACCTCTCCTGCTTTGCCTGCTGTCTGGCTCTACTCGTGGGCTTGGGTAGTATTTCCAAAAATAAGACGTCTTGGTCATTTCTCCTGTGCGTTGAGTTCCGTGATCATGACCCCTATGCTGCCCTGGCCTCAGCATATTGGAGCAGCCTGTGTGGCAGCGGCGCTGGGGTGCTTGAGCCACTGCCCGAGGGGAGCCAGGTGTGTGTGTGTGTGTGTGTGTGTGTCTGTGTGTGTGTGTACAGATATTCTGTACATAATAAAAGAAGTTCACACTTCTGGTGGGAGGACTGAGGTAGGGGCGGAGGGGAGGTGGAGAGTGATAGCGCCTTACTTTTTGATAAGGAGAAAGTGTTTACTCTTCAGCCCCTTAAAATGTATCAACAAAATGTTTACTGAAACCATTGATTTATTTAAAAAACATAATTAGTATTTTCTACTTGTTAATGTCAGATGTTTTAAGGCAATAAAAGATTCTCCATGTGGTCTGCCTTGTCATGTACTGGGGCAGAGATGGCTTTGGTGGTGGGAGCGGTCTGGAGGGGTGGGGGCTCGGGGTAGAGGAGGTGCTCCTGTGGCCTCCGTACCCTGGAAGGTGGTCTTCTGCTGACACAGATACTGCCATCCTAGTGGGTGACTTTTAAAAGATGAGGCTGCAGGGGTGACAGCTGGCCTTTGTGGGGGACTGCAACTCAACGTCTGACATGTGACGGGGACTGCTTTCCCTACAGCATCCAAAGGAAGACAGTTCACCTGAGTGTGCCTGCTGCCCAGAGAGCCCACTGTGGTTTCTGGCTCTGCCTCAAAGGGTGGCTGGAATGTCTGTTCTATAATCAGAGCAGTCACTCACCAGGTCGCGCTGGCCGGGATCCAGTTTTGTCATTTGCAGTTCTTCTGAATCGTCCCCCTTCCTGCCACTCTTCCCTTTGCGACTGCATTTACCTTATGTGTGTTACGTGAGTGGGCTGCAGCGATCAGTTCCCTGCACATTTCTTCTTTAGAGAGTTGCACTGTGTCTGTGGCATTCTGGCTCCGTATCTGCTAGCAGTTCTTAGGTGGAGAGACAACACTGTGATTCCACTTTAAACCACCTGGGAAGGGAGCCAAGCCTGGGCTGTTGTTAGAGAAATCTTATACTCACAGCGTCTGCCAATACTCTGTATCATGTCTTTAGATCCTTCGGGATTTGTCTTTATTTATCTGGAATCATGTTTCTGTGGTGCATGCCTGGAGGATCCACATACTCTTATGCTTTCATTCATTCCTTTCTTAGGTGGGCTCCCTGTGGACCTCCACGCATGTTAACGTTCTGTAAGATCATTCCTTTTCTTACTGCCTCCTACAATAGCTGGTGAGGGAAAGATGGTTCGTACACTGAGCTATTTTTCCAGGTGGGGACGTGAGGCCTGGAATCGTAACAACCACTTTTGGCACCATAATCATCATAAAGGAAGCCAGCCTGTGGATGAAGCCAATGTAGGAGGGGAGAGCCAAAAGAATCCCAGAGAAATAGAGCTCAGTCCTGATCAAGCCATTCCTGAAGCCTGGAATCCTTTCAGTTTTGTGAGCCAATGTTACCTTTATTAGTTCAGCTAGGTTAGGGAAGATTTTCACCTAAAGAGCCTTAACTGACTGAGAATTCCCAACTGAAGTATCAACTTCAAGCTTCCTGTCAGGTGCTCACAAGCCCCCTGCCTCCCTTCCATCTCCTATCTTCCACTCCCTAACCTCACCATTCTGTAGTTACAGTGATTGTAGTCCTTCAACAAGACTAGCTGCTGCTCCCTCTGCCCTAAATGCCCACCTCACATCTTAAGACATATGATCCCTGCGATTCAAGTCTCAACTCAGATCCCAACTCCTCAGGGAGGCTTTTCCCGATGATCTAAGTTGTGCACCTCCCTCCCCTTCCTGATCACAGTACCTTGTTTTCTAGAGTTCTTATCACTGTCTGGAGTTGTTCTTTCAGGTATGGGCTTGTTGATAGTCTGTCTCCTTGACTACAGGGACATTGCCTGGGTCGTTCATCTGTCTTTCCCAGGTGTCCGGCATGCAGTAAGTGTTCAATAAACACTTGGTTGTGTTTGGATGGCAGCAGTCTTCTCCAGTGCCTTGTCCTTGGGCCCCAGTGTTCTTCTTTTCATGGTCATACGGCTGTTTCTTCTATGCTGCCTGGTTCTGCTTTCTCAAGAATCTGTTTCTTCCTTGGGAAGAAAACAAGAGAGGGTCCTGGCTGTTCAGCTGTGAACTCAGACTCTTTAAGGTGGGGGTGGAGAGGAGGAAGATTTGACTTCCCAAGAAATGAGCAAGGGACAAAAGGCAGCCAGGTTTGCCTGAGTCTCGAGTTGGCTTACCCACGGTATATTTGATCAGCAGAAAGCTGTGATTCTCCTCTGCTAGGCCTCAGACGAGGGGCAGGAGTGCTCTGGGCTTAGGGGAGGCCAAAGTACGAGGACTGATCAGAGCAGAAGGTTTTTCTATTTATTACAAATCTCATTACACAAATACAGCTGACCGGAAGGTCTAAAAACAGCCCAGACTCTTCCAACCCTGATCCACCCGTAGGCACAAGGGTAAGGAGCCATGCTCACTTGCAGGGGAGCCCTTCTTCTCAGAAGAGCTGCCTGTCCCTTGGATGGCTCAGAGTCCTGGGTCCAGCAGCAGAGAGGAGCCCCACGTGGGTGGACACCCCCTCGAAGCAGCCCTTGGTGGCAGCTGCTGTGGGTGCGCCAGCAGCTTTAAGTTTCGCAGTTCACGTGTTCCCACCATACAAGTCAAATCGTCGGGTGAAAATAAAAGGAAGACAGCAGAAGGCCGGAAGAGGGGTCCTGGAAGAGGCTGCGGGTGGGGGAAGGGCACACAGCTGGCTTCGGATGTGCCGGCGATTCCTTGATTTGGATGGAGGGACAGAGTATTCACTTTCAAATGATTCTTTAAATGGTACATACATTTAAATGGCACCGACTTGCCGTAGGCATATTTAAATATCTTAAAACGTTTTAAATTAAAGAAAAAAAAAGGAAAGGCCTAGAAGTGGAAGATGGAGCAGAAAAGAAATTTAAGAGCAAAGAGGGTGAAGGAAGAGGCTGGCAAAGGTGGAAGATGAAGTCTCGGACGTGGTGATGTTGGCCTCAGTTTCTCTTCTTCTGTCTGGATCCTGGTTCTGCTTCTAGGTACCGGAGCCCCACTAGCATTCCCAGGATTGAGAAACCTTAATACAGAGACAAGATTAGTGGCTGACATAAGCACGGCATTTTCTTATACTGCTTGTATGAGGCTCGTCCCTAGGGCTGGGACAGCTCCTGCAGGAGTTCTAGGGTCACTGGATGCTTACTTGCCACCATGAGGGGTGCCAGGACGCCAATGGTGGGAGCTGCGGTCCCATATACAAACAACTCGGAGAGGAAGTGCCCCAGGGCGAGGAGGAAGGTCCAGAGCGTGATGTGGTAGAGCCTACAGCGGAGCAGACAGAAACGGGACTGAAGGTACAGCTTGTTCAGTGCAGAGAAAAAGCAGTGATCGGACTTGAAACGCGCAAATCAAAACCCAGGAAATGACTATGGCTAAAGAAAAAGGAGACTTGGTCCTGGGAAAGACCTGGCTGCTTGATCACATCAATGTATTCACATCTAGGGCAAAATTGAAGATTTCAACTGCTAAACTGAGAGGGGAATGGTCCAGGCAACCAGAGGGCCTCTGCAAGTCTTACTTAGCAAGGCGGTGAAGCCAGCAATAGCAAAGCAGAGTCTGCAGTATGGCAACCCTAGGCACTGTAGACGATTCTGGACCAATCATGCTTACGTATTCTACTTACTCAAATGGGCTTGACTCTAGTCCAAGCCCGCGTGGCAGATGTTTGGCCAGGGGCTGGTCAGTGCTCATATGATGGATGCCATAGAACGAAGGGCATGTGTGGGGAAAGGGTAGCAAGGACCTTTCTGGGGCCTTTAGATGCTCTTGCAACGTGGGGTGGATATTTTGCATCTTAACCTAGCAAGACGGTCAGATGGAGGACACAGTGACAACCTCATGGGAAGAGGACTTGTTCCTCGGCTTTGACAAGGAGGTGGAGAAGAGAGGATGACCGACCACTTAGATTGCTGGTACCTTTTCTTTAACTAAGAAATTTAAAAAATTATGAAATACTTCAAATATACAAAAAAAACTGAATATTTTGACATTTTTGCTTCAGATACTTTTTTTCTAAGAAATAAAATATTCGGATTTCAGTTAAAGCCTCCTGTGTATCCTTTTCCCACCCTGATCCCATTCTTCTGCCTCCTTTTCCCCAGGAGTATCTTAAGTTTGATTTTTATCATTCCTGTGCATGTTTTTATACTTAGTAAATACGTATGTATGGGATTGTCTTTTTTTTTTTAAGTGAAAGCAGGTTTATTTAGAGATATACACATTAAATAGGCAGAATTTCTGAGAACAGACTGTCTCATAAAGTGAGAGCAGCTGGGAGTTGATTTTGAGTTTCCAGTTAGGGAGGGAATAGAATCAGAGTGCATATCAGAAGGCCTTGGACCAAAGTCCCAGGCTTTCAAAAAATGCTGGAAACAGAAGTCAGCATTTGCAGCTGTCCTGTGTTGAGTGAAGGGGTAATGAAAGGGTAAAGAGGTAAAGGTAAGTCTCAGCTGTCTCTCCTCATCCCCAAAGCACAGCGAGCAAAAGACATACCCCTTATACTTGACAGCAATTCTTCATCATGGTAAAGGCCTTTAAAATGATTATTCAGCCCTTACTTCCCCCCAGTCACCCTGAGAGGCAGAACAGATATACCAGTCTCATTTTATACATGAAGTGACCAAGATGCAGAGAAGGTCTATAATGCACTTGCTGCTACAAAGCTAGTTACCAATAGAACTGAAACCGGAGCCTATTTTCTTGTTTTCATTCTCGGGCCCCAGGCTGTTTCCATTAAACTGCACTGCTTCCAAAAATACGTGTCAATCTAGAACAAGTACACCAGTTTCAGGTTCAAAAATATGAAAAAATAAAGCTGGAGAGATCGCAGTGCTAATAGCCCTGCTTCAAATCCTACTTGAGTCAGTCTTCCTCAATTTAAATTAGTTGGGTCTCTTATATGTAGATCTACAGAATCAGCAATGAAAATCACTGCTTCCCAGGGCTACTAAGAGGAGACTTAATCAAGGCCATGTGGATGGAAGCATCTGGCATAATAAGAGGGGCTCAATAAATATCATTATCTCCTCTCTTGCCCAGATGCTGAGAGTCTCGGTAAGACAATAGTATGAAGCTGGTGTTTTGGTGGCCTCACCTGGGGACCTGAGCAAACTTTCCACCTTGACTGTGGTGATGACTGCTGTTGGGAAGAAAGCTCGAGCCCCCTCCAGTGGCCGGCACGGGTTACAACATTATCTAGACCAGAGGCTGTGATTGCTTGCAACTGTTCCACATTAGTCCATGTGAGTCCCCTGAAGAGGCAGAATACAGAGGAGTCCTGGGTTCTCTGTCACCCCCACCTCCTGACTCTGCATAAAGCATACAACCATTTAACTTGTGGGCTCATTTTTTTCATGGATCGTGATTTCTGTTCATTCCTGCTTCTCAAGGAGGAATGTAAGAATAAGGTATGTCATGGCCTCTCTAAAAAGAGCACACTACCTGTGTAAAAGAAAGTAAAAGAAAGGCTGACTCTTTAGTAAAGAAGTAGAGGGGTATGACGCAGGCTACTGGATCATGACATAACCAGTTTGCTCTGTCAGTTTCAAAGAATTTTCAAACTTTAAAGACCTTCAGGCCTATTATGTTTTTTAGGCCTGGAAGGAATGGAACCTATTAACCTTTTATTATCCACATCCAAGGCTAATGTATCAAAATTAACGGGTCTCCAAGAGAGGACCACAGTGTGTATGCTTAGCACCTGATTTCCAACAGAAGGCAGCTAACGCTCTTCCCTTTCTTACGTACATCTTGTTGTGAATGTCGATGGCGCAGAGGCAGCGAATCACTGATGAGAGTAGCGTCCAGATTCCAAAGGTCCGAGCTTGGAGGCCATTCACTGTGCAGCAGAAAAAAGCAAGAGTGTTGAGAAGGGAGGGTCAGGGTTCCCTCCAAACTCTTCCTACTTCACTGAAGGGGGCAGGGAGCTAGGCCTGAACTCCCCTTGGCTGGGCACAGAGGAGGCTCTGGTGCTGCACATGGGAACTAGAAGGAATGGAAAGAGTTCCAGAATGAGAACTGGCTCAGCTCCTCTTCAAACGCCTACAGCTGGGTGGGCGAGTTCCAAGAGTAGGAGCCCAACAGACAGCCCGCTTAGGCAGTAACTCCTGGTTGCAGTAGTTTACGGCTCTGCCCTGGAAGCCGCTCTGGTATTGGCGAAGCCCAGTGAACCTGGATCCGGACAGGTTTGGGGGAATGTGGTGGAGAGTGGTTCTGTCAATACAAGATGCCTAGGAGGTCAGCAGACTTTCAAGGCTGATACAGGAGATAACTCAGAAATACTGGGCTCCATCTAGATGCCCACACTCGGTCTTTAAGAGACCCAAGTCCCTGGGTCTGCTGAATCTTATGTGAACGAAGCCCTGACCAGGCTGGTTTCCTGTGCATGTGGGAAGGGAACAGAGCACTGTTGCTTTGGCGTTTGCTGGGGCCACTCTGCTTTTGCTAGCTTCATCCTGGCACTGCTGTACTGTCCTGAGCATGGATCACAGTCCATCATAACAGTGCTTCTTGACCCTGGACGTTTATTAGCATCAATTGAAGACATTTTATAAAACTACCACGACCTGGGTACCAGAACAGTTAAATCATACACTCTGGAGGTGGGCCAGGGCCCACCTGGTATTTTCTAAAACCTCCCTGGCCTCGGTGATGTTACTGTACCGGCATTGACCTAAGGCGTCCAGTAGTGGGGAGGGGGAATACCAACACGGTGAAAGCAAAGATACATTCTTTGCTGGTCTACTGAGCAAGAGAAATTTTCAGGGACAACATTGACAACTGAAAGGTCTTTCAGGATTTTGCTTTAAGGATTTTTCAGCCTTTGGGAAACCAGACGGCAATACCAAATTCACAAACTTGAAGACCTTTAGATGGTAGTAAGGTGAGAAAAAATTCCATATACCAAACAAATATCTAACGGTTAGCCCTGGAGGGCAACATTCTTTAGAAAGCATTTTGATAGCTCTTCTGATTAAAAGGCAGGAAATTTCTCTAGTGAGTGAGATACAGAAGTGGAATATCTCACCAACCCTAACTAAATTAGGCATCAGGTGAAATTCTATGGGATGCTCCGGGGTCCTGCTATGATCAGAAAAGTACCAGGACAGCCCCCAGGTCATGAGGGAGGAGGCATTTTCTACCCCTGGGCTTCTCTGTGTCAACTTTAAATTCAAAGGGCTAGACCAGACATCCTTTAAACCCTGTGAACCTATACAGGGTTCCTGGAGCATCTGAGAACTGCACTGGAGGGTGAAAAGTGGAACTGTCCTGCCCACTTTTCCAGGTTCTTTACACCCATTGTATTTGAGATTTGTTCAAAGTGAGCCTTAGCCTACTTAGTTTCATTTTATACTCAGATATTACAGAAAAATGAGTTAGGTCAGAGCCTGAATCTGGGTTAGCTATAAATGTGACACAGAATTATCAGCTACTGTGAAATGGTGCTGCAGCTCAAGCCTCCCCACACATCAGTGCAACAAAGTGCAAGCTGAAGTGTGCAGACGCTCTCAGCAGAGAGGCTCAGGACACTGGGAGAGGGCGCCATGCACCCGCGGAAGTTCAATTTGGGAGACCAACTTGGAGGGATTTGGGATATCTTCTCAGGTCTATGTCAAGGTTTGAGAAGACCTTGGATTAGTAATTCTCCATCTGCAACGTAGGGTATAAACCATGTGCGCCACGATCTGATTTCTGAAAGGGGGCTGAGCTAATGTGAAAAGCTTCTTTATGGTTTTCTAGTCGGGCACCACAGAATCACCAAGGAACTGTTTCCTCACTTGCCCTTGTAATGCTTTTTGTACAGACTAGCTACCTAGGGCGGTGTAAAATGAATGAAAAGGTATTCAGAGAAGCTTGGGGGAAGAAAGGACCAAGTGCTATCCACCACATCTCTTACTCTATTGGCTGCCTAAGGCTAGATTAGGCAGCATCAGATTCACCTGGGAAGTTTTTAAAAAAGACTCCTGGGCCCCCCCAGGGGGTGAAAGGTTCAGTAAGTAGGTCTGGAGAGGGAAATGGTCACCTGTGCTTTGTTTGATTTTAGTTTTTCTAGGTTATTCTAATGTATAGCCAGACGTGGAAACCACAATTTAAGCCACTCCCACAAAGGATGAAGGTCTTTGCTTTCTTACCGAGGTCTGGCTTGCCAGTGTAGAGCTTTTCATAGAGAAAGGTGTGGTCTCGGAAGCTCTGTAGCGTGTTCCCCATGGCGATGATGGACACCATAACCAGCCAGCTTCGTAACACATTCAGGAACCGGCTCATGGCTCCCCTCAAATCTGAGAGGGCTTTTTGCTTTGGAAACAAAGGCAAAGGGCACGAGACAACAGTTGGTTAGTGTACTTCAACCATAAGCTCACTCTCCTCTGTAGTTAACCTGTGTCCCACCCGTGAGGGCTGTACTAAGCTTACTTGACCAATCATTTCATAAACTCCTCTCCAAGTACCTGAGGCTCATCCACTCCCAGTTACCCTTCACAGGGTTGGCACACTGCCTTTGAATACCTACCTTAAATCAAAGTGTGCTGACCTTTACCCAGAGTGAAAAACGCTAAATAATGCAGTGGGTAAAAATGACAGAACCAGTGGAAAAAATGGAGAGAAGAAAGGGAACAGGAGAAAGGGAGGTGTACAAATATCACTATAAAGAAGTAAAATGGACTTCGGTGTAAGACTTACAGAAATTGGTCTCAATATTTAGTCATACTAATAGTGGTGAGTCAACAGTATACTTTGCAATAAGGAGCACAGTGCTTATTTTTGTCTAAGGAATTTCTCCGAAAATATTAGCTTAAATCAGAACTCTCTTTCTTGGCTGGAATCAGTCCCCTGGGATCTTTACTTCTAGCCTGGCGTTTCATGTCATTCCTTTGTAATGCAAGTGGCTCAAAGGTGACTATAAATCTACTAACAGATACCTGCCTGGCTACTGGTGACAGATCCTTCCAAGCACAGAAAAGCCTTGTACATTTGAGTGGAATCTATGGTGTGAGGGCAATATTTACATCCTTAAGTTTTCTCTACTGTGGTTCTCAGGTGCACCATCCTCCGTGAACTAGGAGAACAATCTAAAAATAAATAAATTGCAGTGACTTGAGAACTAGTAAGAAAATCATATGGAGAAGGAAACAGCAATGTTGGTGTTGGGTTAGCTATTACAATAGCTAACAGTTATTGACCACCTGTATATGCCATGCACTGTGCCAAGAACCTATCATATATTATCTCATTTAATCCTTAAACAAGGTGGATACACTTAATATTTCCATTTTACAGATGAGGGTTGGCACAGAGAGGTAAGTGACTTGCTTGAGGTTACACAGTAATAGATGGCAGAGCTGAGATACGAAGCATGGTCTGTTGGTCTATATGTTGCAAGACTGTCTAACTGTTTGAGAATATTTTGATGAAGTTTCCATTTTTGAGGAAGACAAGCATACCACAGCCACTTCTGTCTTCAACTTGTATAGAAAATACCATCAGGTCATGTACTTTTTGTTTAAAAAACAAAACCTTAGATCAACCCTTGCTGAGCACTCAGCTTGGTTTAAGTAAAAACCATGTAGATAAAAAAAAATCTTATCATGGAATTGCTTCTCGCCACCTTCGTTATGTTTTCTTGGCCCATGGTTTATCTGTTGTCAGGTTAATTTCTTGGGCCTGAAGTGGCGATAAATTATCAGGCTTCCTTTGTCACTTCGGCAGTAGATGTTTCGTTATGTTCCTACACTACCCAGCTGAAAAAGATATTAAAGTCAGCAATGGCTCAAGACAGTGTGAAGCACCAGAAAACAAAGAGTCCTAGAGGAGGAAGGGTCAATGGGTGAATCGCTCAGTGAAAATGGGTCACAAAAGTGGACTCTGTCCAAGTCCAGAGAGAATGGGGTTCTACTGGAATCACAAGCAGTTACAGCATGGGCCAAGATGTGCACACTCCCCTCCCCTGCCATCCTCCTTATTTTCTCACCCTCCTTCAGCAGGAGACTCAGGCTCTCTCAGGGTCAGAAAAGCCGCATGGATGGCCTCCCTCTGACAGAACTTATGCCTGTTTCACAGAAGCTCTCAGAAACCCCAGCAGACAGCTGATGAACAGAGCCTGAGCACTCTTCCGAACTGCTCTGCCAATCCTTCAGCACAATTTCCCTAAAGCTTTGGAGGGCCCCCTAGAGCATCCAACACCCATTCTCAAATTTTGCCCTGGCCCAGGCCAGCAAAGGTGTGGTGTTTAGTAGAGTTGGCAGTGAGAGGTTCCTTTCTTGGCCCTACCATTTAGTAACTGTGTGACCGTGGGCAAGTAATTTACACTTTACAGCCTAGGTTTCCTTACCTGCAAAATGGAGATTAAAAATACCTATCTCAAGGGTTATTATAAGAATTACATGAGAAAGTAAAGGTTCCTCGCACCGTGCTAGGCTCAGAGTGGCCGCTCATTCGTTCATCCATTCACTAGTTCCGAACCTATCAAGCCTTCTTCATCTTCCCAGCTCCCTCTTCTCTTGGTCTCTGGAACCTCTTTTCCCCCACAAGGTGGCCTCCCTGGTATCTTCCTTCTATCCCACATCCATTTTTCCAGACTGTCCGGATCCTCTCAATCAGATGCCACACAGACACCTACCTCTTCTCCCCCACATTCACCTTACCTAGCGATTGGACTCCCAAGAACAGCAGCAGCAGCAAGAGCAAGAAGCTTCCCCAGCACAGTTCCAGCCCTGAATCCACCTGAACCACTTGTCCCCGCCCCCACTCTCAGCCCGTCTCCAGGATTGGGTCGTTTCCATCAGTCCTCGCTCTGATTGGCTGTTCCCGTTCTGCTCGAGCAGGAGATGGGGCGTGAACCCCTTCACTGCCAATCAGCGGTTGCCGCTGCCCAAGCCACACCCCCGGTACGCCACTCTTGCAGTGACCCCTCGTGTTGAGCGTGGCGGAAGAACTCCAGGTTCGGAGCCAATCTTTTTGCGGCGGAGGTAAAAAGAGCGGAAAAAAGAAGTCAAGACTTCTGCGGAAAGCAGGGCCCTGCGCCTGCGCTGCGCGGCGGTGACGACAATTGCCCGCGCCCGAAGCCGAGCGTTGTCCGCGCCGGGTGGCGGGCGCCTGCGCAGTGGCTCCGAGCGGGCGGTTGCTTGTTGGTTGTTGTAGTAACGGGGGAAGCAGCGGTCGGCGGCCGCCTTGAGCCGGGCTGGGGAAGGAGGAGGGAGGTAGGCGCAGAGCGCTGTCCCCGCCTGCCCGCCCCGAGCCATGGGCAGATGAAACAGGTAAACGCCTGCGCCAGCGCATTCCTCTACCCGAGGGAGATGCGCTCCCAAGTCTGGGCGGGCGCCAGCCGCTGCACTTCTCTCTCAGAGTCCGGGAGCAGCTGCTGGCTTCCGGGCGCGCTGGGCTGAATCTCTGCGGCGGAGTCTCCCGCGTCCTTACTGTAGGGAGCATCTGAGGACCTACCTGGATTGGAGTGAGCCGGGGGTGGGACTGAGGGCCCGATCCCTTTAGGGCGAGGACGCTCCTTGGGCGAGTGCCCTTAATCTTCTTCCGATCGCCCTGTCTCTCCCTGCTCTGCTGGCAGCCTAGGACAGGTTGGCATCCCTTCCTCGCTTGGAGGTTTTGTTTGTTTTGTATTAATTTAAGGGACTTGCAACATTTGGGGAAATACTGAGAGGTCCCGTTGGGGATACTCGGAAGAACGCCTTTGAGATTGTTAGATATTGCCCATTTCGCTGAATATGTGTAAGGATCGTTATCGGAATTGGCATTTTTTGCCCTATTTACGTTCTTATCACATATATTAATGCATTGAAAAATGAGGTTTGGAAAGATTGACGTTAAATGGTTATCTTTGAGTAATGGGAATATGGTCATTAAAACATTTTCATTTTCTTTACCTGTAATTTCTATTCCATTCAAAAAGACACGCAATGAACATGTACCTTTTCTCTATTAAAAATATTTTAAGTTAGAAATATGCTAACTTTAATGTCTATTTGATATTTGGATCATAGTTTGTGATTTTTAGTAAGGGCGAATAATTTTTGAGAGTGTGAAAGGACAGTTTTTTTTTTCCCCAGCTATTTATGACCTTGATTCAGCAGAATATATTCATTTTTTGGTTTAGTGGTTGAATTTGTTTTAGCGGAAACATGAGAGTATTTTACCTGTGCTTGGCATAGAATCTAAAGAAATGTTTGCAAGGATCTTAATACTTGCGTTTTTATTTTTAACTCACGTCAGGATTTTCTAGCAAGGAGTCTATGTTTTAGGCAATCAGCCACCTACCTCAGGCTTTCTTAAGTAAGTGTATCCTTTTGTTGCACGTTAGATTTAGTATGTAAAAGAAAAACGAGAAACTGAAACTTCACAGCAGCTCTTCAAATACAGAGGGCAGACAGTATGTTTGAAAAAAAAATCTTGATTTTTGTGGCATTTGTGAAGCACTGTGAGAGAAGGTAAGCCTCTAGAGATTTGACACTATTTAGGTAAATAATCCATTTTCATTACTTGGAAGATCATCATCAGTAATGAACAAAAAGACAACTGCATTGTGTTTCAGGTCTTTTGGCTTTCTTGCAGGAATCTGTGCCACCCAAATTGTATGATCCAGTGAATCTGCAAGGAAAGGTCTCTGAGGCCCCCGTCTGCTGACTGCATGACAAACTCTAAAGGAAATGCCAGTCGTGATGGCCCGGGACCTGGAGGAAACAGCATCATCCTCAGAGGATGAGGAGGCGGTAAGCCAAGAGTAAGTAATAGCAAGCCTGCTTTTGACCCTTTGCGTTCAGGATGGAAAATAGTTCTCTTTTACTCAAATCCTCTTTTACCCAATATCCTTCCTTTGGTGTTGTCTGACTCTGGTTTTAGTTTTCATACATGGTCTAATTCAAGATCTTATTATTGAGTGACCATCAGCTATCTGAAATGAGATAAGGCTCTGTTTCTGGGTTCATGAGTGAACATCAGCTCTAGACGTTGCAGGTAGTAGCTCTTAGTCAACTCTTGATAAGAGCTCCTAACAGGAGATTTTGAAATTTTTAGATATTGAAGAAAAGTAGGTCTCTCAATTCTGTGACATTGGGTATTTTCTCAGAAGCCTTTAGGATGATAGAATGGTGATAATAAGAAGTTATTTGAGGGCTTCCCTAGTGGTGTAGTGATTAAGAATCTACCTGCCAAGGCAGGGGACATGGGTTCGAGCCCTGGTCCGGGAAGATCCCACATGCTGCGGAGTGGCTAAGCCCATGCGCCACAACTACTGAGCCTGCGCTCTGGAGCCCGCGAGCCACAACTACTGAGCCCACGTGCTGCAACTACTGAAGCCCACGCGCCTAGAGCCCGTGCTCCACAACAAGAGAAGCCACCGCATAAGAAGCCCACGCACCGCAACAAAGAGTAGCCCCCACTCGCCGCGGAAGCCTGCACGCAGCCATGAAGATCCAACACAGGCAAAAATAAATAAATAAATAAATTAAAAAAAAAAAGAAGTTATTTGAGTAAGTGTGAAGCAGGACATTAGAATTCTGTAGCCTGTGCTGAGTCTGTTGAGACACATGGCTTTCCTGAGTTCTTTTAGATAAGAGTCAAGTTTCTTCATTGCTGGATTCTCATAATAATATAAATGAATGATAGTGATAAGTGTAGCTGTTATAGGTGACGGTAAGAGCTTTAACTGCTGTATCTCATTTAATCTAAAGATGTTATTATTCCCACTTTATTAAGTTCAGCCCCACAAATATCAAAGAACTTCCTCAGGGATGCACAGAGAGTGATAAATTGAGATTCAGACCTAGCTTTCCTGGATTTTGAAGCACTTAGATGTTTTGCCTCCTTTAACATTAATTATTACTTGCACAGAGAATAAAGAGAGAATCTGGCTTAAAGGTAACATTAATTTTTAAGATTCTCTGTATAAGTCCGCTAGGATTCATGTGCTATGTAACCTGAAAAGTGGGGATGATATCTCCCAGGCTGTTTTTTTTTCTTTCTTTTTACAATTTATTTATTTAATTTATTTATTTTTGGCTGTGTTGGGTCTTCATTGCTGCACGTGGGCTTTCTCTAGTTGCGGCGAGCTGGGGGCTACCCTTCATTGCAATGCGCGGCTTCTTACTGTAGTGGCTTCTCTTGTTGTGGAGCACGGGCTCCAGGCGCACAGGCTTCAGTATTTGTAGCACGCAGGCTCAGTAGTTGTGTCTCGCGGGCTCTAGAGCACAACCTCAGTAGTTGTGGCGCACGGGCTTAGTTGCTCCACGGCATGTGGAATCTTCCTGGAACAGGGATCGAGCCCATGTCCCCCGCATTGGCAGGAGGATTCTTAACCACTGCGCCGCCAGGGAAGCCCCTCACAGGCTGTTTTTGGGGGTATAGTTAGGATCAAATAGAATAATGTGTATGAAATTACTTTTACATGATAACGTGCCATACAAATGTTAAGGCATTATTTTTATTGGATTTTATATTGAATTTAAAGTGTATTTCTTATTATAAAGCAGAAGATTACATTATTTAATGTAATTTGAAAAAAAATTATTGAAGCATTAGTAAAGCTTTGGGGAAAGGCTTCTCATCACTATTAGATCATAGAAAATAATAGAGATTTGATATATTTGGGTCATTCTCATTCAGGATAATTAAATGGATAATTCTCTCTTGTCACTTTGCCTTCTTGTGACTTTTTGTTTTCTGTGTGCTGCCTCTTACCCACTTCACAAAAATTTTAACTTCTGCTTCAAACATCAGTCTTTCTGATTCAAGATCTTTTACTTCATGACTGTCTCTTTTATTAGTGGTCTTATAGGTTGGGCCCAACAAGTATTAGGTTGAACTGTATGAAATTGCTATTTTGGTAGGTCAAAAACAGTCAAATATTGAGAATTGTAGGTGGTTCAACCTAATATTTTAGTAAGCACTCAATAAATGCTTGCTGACTGAGTGACTAACTTATTGAGTAAATAAATGGAGGCTTCCTGCTTTAGATCACCTTAGGTCTTTTAAGTGCTTAAAATACATTTCATTACAAAGAATACCAATTGCATTGAGGTGCAGTTATCAGGATTTTTTAAAAAACCAAACTTGTGTTATAATAATATGTACGTTTTTATTAATACATTAAATAACAAGATCATTCATTTAAAACATGAGAAAGTTAGATTTTATTTTCTAAAGACAGGAACATGAAGACTGTTTTTGCTTAGTTTGCATAAGACCATCATACTTGGGTGGTCTTTGATTAACAATTAAAAGTGGGAAATACCAAGAAACATCATAGATGTCTGGATCACCACTGTGAAATGTCACCATTTGGTAGCTGAATGATTGCTTGAGAGTGGAGAGTTGCCAAATTGTTGTCCATCCTCATCACACCAGATGAGACGACTGTAATCACAGGTGATCTAGTGGCAGTTTTAATAACTACCATAACTTATAAGCAGTGATAAATGTCAGTGATATTTTGAGATGTCTGCAACAACTGTAATTTGGTATAATAAAATCTGTAATTTCAGATAGAGTCAAAAACACAGGTAATACTATTATTATTGTGTTTGGTGCCTGTATTCATAATTGAGAAACATTAAATTTCTAGTAGAAGTTAGTGAAAATATAGGTGTCATTCCACCTTCCCCCCGCCCTCCCCATCCAAATTCACAGACCTTATGGCTCCTCTTCCTTTTAAACTCCTACTGTTGAGTTTTGATTGTTAATGTTCCATCAGCTCATGTCTATCAGATACTTGTTTTATACATTAGGAATCTTAAGTCAATCTTGTTCACACCTGGAACAACATGCTTACATTTTTAAAGTTTTGGAAGTTACAGGGTCTTAAATCATCTAAGGATGTTGACTTGATCCAAAGATATATATCCATGGATATCTGCTAGATCTGCTCAGAATCCTAGGCTGTATTAAAGTATTGATGCCGTGCAGTCCTGGACATTAGAGCTAGAAACTGTCCAGGCATCCTTGTTTTGCATGGCATTATTTCAAATAGTAAATGTAAAGGGCCTCTTTTTCTGTATTTTGTTTGGGGTTCCCAAATATAAATTTATATAGAGATGTGGAAACGTTAATTTGATGTAAGGTTTCTTTAGGAATTAAAAAAAAATTTAATTCTGATTGTAAAAGCTGGCTTTAGATCAGTTACAAAGATCATCAACAAATGATTATGTAGTGAGTGCTACAGTTCAGTGAAAGAATACATCACTGTGGGCTGGAGGAGCTAAGGAAGGCTCCAAGGAGGTGGTGAGGTGAGCTGGGCTTTAGAGAGTGGGATTAAATGAACAGAGAGAAGTGGGGAAGGCATTTCCAGCAGGGACATTGGTATGAATGAGGCACCGAGGCTTTGAGTTATGTAGGCTGGATCCCAGGAGTGAATAATATCTATTCCACATGAAATTGCTTCTTAAAAACCAAAACGTTCTTAGGCTTTCAGTAAAGTAAACCATAAAACTGGTCTACTTTGGTTATTAGTCATCCAAGTTTTTTGTTCTTTTATGTCTGTAAAAGCATAATTTCTTAAAATGTACCAGTTTCTGGTGTAAATGAAAATTTAAAGTCCCAATTTTCAGCTTCCTAATCATTTTGAATCTTTTTCCTTTAGCACCACCTGGTGGGAGCATGCTTTTAATGACAATGCAACGTCTGCCTTAAGTGTGTTTGGGTCGACCTTACTGAACTAATGATTTGTCTGCTACCTCTTTTCTCTTTTCAGAGGTTGTAAGTGAAAAGATTCTGTGTCAGGGATTTGGCTTTCTGTAGACAGTACGGTTAAGGGCTTGGCTCTTCTCAGCTGTGTATGTTTATTGTGTTCCTGACTCTTGTCAGGCATTTTTACCTTTTTTCCGTAATCCATTGTTTGTAAGTGCTAAGGCACAGTGGTGCCAGTTTGCAGCTAGAGATGGATTGACAAGGAGCTTTCGATAGTTTCCAGGGTTTCTGTCTAAGACTTGATAGTTTAGGCTGCCTAATTTTTCCTCTGTCCTCCGACTTAGAAATATAGTGAAAAAAATTCAAGTTGGAAGAGAGCATAGGAATCATCTGGCCCTATACCCACATTTTACAGGCGTTTAAGATTAAAAAGCAAGCAAACCACACACAAAAAATCCCTTCTTGCACCCTATAAACACCAATTTCTCACAAAAGGGCGCTGTCACCCAAGTCAAATTGCAGGAAAAATAAGCATCCACATTCCACTTCTAGAAACCAGGAAGTGAACTAGGTATGGTTTCTCTGCTTTCCTCAACAAAGCTCTTGGCAGCTCACCCCAAGTCTAAAGGCTGCCTCACCTCTAAGATTGGTAGCCTGGCAGCCTGTGCATTCAAAGCATGGATCTGTTTAAACCTGTATTGGGAGAGTCTAACTTGGCCCTGAGGTTTGTGGTATGGCCTTTGTTAAGGAGTGTGGTCATGTGAGTTTTTGAGAGCAGCCTGAATCTTGGCTAAATGGATCTTATTCCATAAAAGGAATTGATTAATTTCAGTTCCCAAAGGGTTGAGTTTAAGGTGTTTATACAAAAAATCACTGAAATGTGTGATTAGGGAGATGGAAGGGTGGAAAGAGCACAGACACTTGGGTTCTAATACCTGTTCCTTTGCTTAACCAGTTGTATGACCTTAAGCAAACTGCTCAACCTCTCTGAACACTTTTTCTTCAGTTCATAGTGCAGGCAAGAGGATTAAGTGAGATAACATGTGAAAGCTTTTAGTGTAATTCCTGACACATAGTAGGGACTCAGGTCATTTCTTTCCTACCTTCATGCACTAAGGCAGTTGGAGATTTTTCTCATCTGTGAATAAATACACATCTGTCTGAGATTGATTAAACAGAGATTTCTGGAAGATAGGAAGAGAATAAAGTCAGAGGTCCTTTTCTGGAGGAAAACATTGTTCCGTTTGGTATAGGCTTCCTTTAAAATATGTGGTTTTAATGGGGGTGGGTACGTGTATTAATTTAGGGTTCCTAGCTCAGAATCTTAGGATGGATCATCAAATTGGCTTAAAAAGGGACTATAGGGTGTAAAAGTGGTCTGTCAATTATTGTGACTATTTTAGTTAGGATTCTTATTTGTGCCAGGGACTAAGACATAAATTGTCCTAAATAATAAAGGGAATTTATGAACTCATATTTAGGAAAGACTTGATTCTGCAACTGCACGTTTACCACTCAGGATCTCATTTCTCTTGTTCTTTCAGTCAGGCTCCTGCAGACTTTCTCCTTTACCAACAGCTCCAGGCTCTCCTTCCAAGGTCACAAAATGACACTTGCACTTCCAGACCTCATTCTCTTTTTTTGTGTGTGTGGTACGCGGGCCTCTCACTGTTGTGGCCTCTCCCGTTGCGGAGCACAGGCTCCGGACGCGCAGGCTCAGCGGCCATGGCGCACGGGCCCAGCCGCTGCGCGGCATGTGGGATCTTCCCGGACTGGGGCACGAACCTGGGTCCCCTGCGTCAGCAGGCGGACTCTCAACCACTGCGCCACCAGGGAAGCCCGACCTCATTCTCTTACACCATCAAGGGGAGGAGGCCATTTCTCCTGCAACTGCTACAGAAGAGAAAGCATCGCTTTCTTAGAGGGTCACATGACATATCTCCTGACACACTGGCTCCAGCTGGTTTATGTCCTCATCCCTGAACCAGTAACTATAACTGGGGGATGGAAAACCCTGATTGGCTAAAGCCAGTCAAGACCCATCCCTACAGCAGGAACGGAGTTAATCTTAAACAGACCATCTGACTAAGAATGGGAGATGAATGGTTTCCCATAGGACATTTGGGATGCTTGTTCCAGAAGAAGGGGAAAGGTGCTAAGCACCAAACCACACTGATCTGCTTCAGTTGTTAATTCAGATTTTGAGCTGTAAATTAATAAAGTCTTTTATTACGGTTGTAGAGATCATCCATGTATCATGTGGACTGGAGGCTGCAGGAAAATTCCAGTTTTGGTATTCCATGCTGAGGCTATTCTGACAAAGGACAACAATGTTCGAGTAATTGGAGGTAGGTGTGACCTTCCCCACTGAGGGAAGGGCTGGGCATGGCCCTGATAACCTCATCTTACAGAAAGTGATAACCATATTTAGTTAGGGAAAGGGCTTTGGTCATGAGAATATTCTGTTGATTTTTTTATACTTGAACGGATTATTTGTGATTTCTTAAATTGTTTTCTGCTTATTAAATTATTTTTCCTCTTTTTTTTTGAATTACGTGTACATGTGTTTATATTTTGTTTTTTTCTTCCAGTTTTATAGAGAGATCATTGACATACACCACTGTACAAGGTTAAGGTGTACAGCATAGTAATTTAACTTACATATATCATGAAATGATTATCACAATAAGTTTAATGATACTGTTTTTTATAATTATGGTAAAATACACATAACAAAATTTACTGTTTTTACCATTTTAAAGTATACAACTCAGTGGCATTTAGTACATTCACAGTATTGTGCAACCATCGCCACTGTCTAGTTTCAGGACATTTTCATCTAAAAGTAAACCCTGTACCCATTAAGCAGTCGCTCCCCAACCCCCTTATCCCAGCTCCTGGCAACCACTAAGCTTTCTGTCTCTATGGCTTTACCTAATCTGGATATTTCATGTAAATGGACTCATACAATTCATAGCCTTTTGTGTCTGGCTTCTTACACTTAGCATAATGTTTTCAAGGTCCATCCATGTTCTAGCATATGTCAGTACTTCGTTCCTTTTTGCGGCTGAATAACATCCCATTGTATGGATATACCACATTTTGTTTATCCATTCATCGGTTGATGGGTAAGTGTTTCCAGTTTTTGGCTCTTGTAAATAGTGCTGCTATGAACATTCATGCACAAGTTTTTGTTTGAACACCTGTTCTTAGTTCTTTTGGGTATATACCTAGGAATGGAATTGCTAAGTTGTATGGTAATTCTATGTTTAACTTATTAAGGAACTGCCAAAGGATTTTCCACAGTGACTGCACAATGTTATGTTCCCACCAACAATATATGAGAGTTGAAATTTCTCCATATCCTCAGTAACATTCGTTGTTTTCTGTTTTTTAGAATATAGCTATACTAATGGGTGTGAATTGGTATCTTACTGTGGTTATGATTTGCATTTCCCTAATGATTAATTACATTGAGCAGCTTTTCATGTTCCTTTTGGCCATTTATATTATCTCCTTTGGAGAAATGTCTGTCAAGGTTTTTGCCTATTTTTTAATCGGGTTGCTTATCTTTTTGTTGTTGAGTTGTAAGGGTTCTTTATATATTCTGGATACTAGACCCTTATCAGAAAAATGATTTCCAAATATTTTTTCCTCTGTGGTTTGTCTTTTCATGCTCTTGATAGTGTTCTTTCATTGGGAAAAGTTTTTCATTTTGATGATGTTCCATTTATCTACTTTTTCTCTTGTTGCTTATGCTTTTGGTGTCATATCTAAGAAACCATTGCCTAACCCAAAGTCACGATCCCTATGCTTTCTTCTAAGAGCTTTATAGTTTAAGCTCTTAAATTTAGAGCTAAATGGTCTTTGTTCCATTTTGAGTTAATTTTTTTATATAGTGTGAGATAAGGGTCCACCTTCATTCTTTTACATGTGGATATCCAGTTGCCCCAGCATGATTAGTTGAAGAGACTATTCTTTCCTTACTGAATAATCTTGGCACTATTGTTGAAAATCAGTAGACCATTAGATGTATGGGTTTATTTTTGGACTCTTAATAATTCTGTCAGTCTGTTTATTTATCCTTATACCAGTGCCATATTATTTTTCTTACAGTATCTTTGTACTAAGTTTTGAAATTGGGAAGTGTGAGTCCTCTAACTTTGTTCTTCATTTTCAAAATTTTTTTGCTATTCAGGGTCCTTTGCAATTCCATATGAATTTTGGGATCAGCTTTTTCATTTCTGCAAAAATGGCTGTTGTGATTTTGGTAGGGAGTACATAGAATCTGTAAATTGCTTTTGGAAGTATTGCCGTCTTAGTGTTAAGTCTTCCAGTCCGTGAACATGGGATGTCTTTCCATTTATTTACGTCTTCTTTAATTTCTGTAGCAATGTTTTATGGTTTGCTGTGTGCAAGTCTTGTAGCTCCTTGGTTAACTTTATTCTTCAATATTTTATTCTTTTTGATGCTATTATAAATGGAATTGCTTTCTCAATTTCATTTTTGGATTGTTCATTGTCATTGTATAGACATACTATTGATTTTTTAAAAATAAATTTATTATTTTATTTTATTTATCTATTGTTTCTGGCTGCGTTGGGTCTTTGTTGCTGTGCGAGGGCTTTTCTCTGGTTGCGGGGGCTACTCTTCGTTGTGGTTCGCAGGCTTCTCATTGTGGTGGCTTCTCTTGTTGTGGAGCACAGGCTCTAGGCGCACCGGCTTCAGTAGTTGTGGCACGTGGGCTCAGTAGTTGTGGCTCATGGGCTCTAGAGCACAGGATCAGTAGTTGTGGCTCACGGGCTTAGCTGCTCTGTGGCATGCGGGATCGTCCCAGACCAGGGCTCAAACCCATGTCCCCTGCACTGGCAGGCAGATGCTCAACCACTGTGCCACCAGGGAAGCCTTACTATTGATTTTTTGTATACTGATCCTGTATCCTGAAACCTTGCTGAACTCATTTATTAGCTCTACTAGTGAGAGAGAGTGTGTGTGTGGTGTGTATGTGTGTGTGTGTGTGTTCTTTAGGATTATCTCTATACAAGATCATGTCATCAGTAAATAGAGATTTTACTTCTTCCTCTGTAACCTAAATACCTCCCTACCTCCCTCTCTTTCTTTTTCTTCTGCTTTTTCCTAATTGCTCTGGCTAGAACTTCCAGTACAGTGTTGAATAGAAGTGAAAATGGGCATCTTTGTCTTCTTCCTGATCTTTGGGGGAAAGCTTTCTGTCTTTCACCATTCGGTATGATGTTAGCTATGGGTTTTCATAAATGCCCTTTATCATGTTGAGGAAGTTCTCTTCTATTCCTTTGTTGAGTGTTTTTATCATACAGCGGTGTTGCATTTTGTCAAGTGCTTTTTCTACATCAATCGAGATGATTTTATGTTTTTTTTCCTTCATTTTATTAATGTGGTGTATTACATTGATTGACTTTTGTATATTGAACCACCCTTGCATTCCTGAGATAAATCTCACTTGAGCATGGTATATAGTCCTTTTAATATGCTGCTGGATTTGGTTTGCTAGTATTTTGTTTAGGATGTTTGCATCTGTATTCATAAGGGATATCGTTCTGTAATTTTCTTTTCTTTTGATGTCTTTGTCTGGCTTTGGTATCAGGGTAATGCTGCCCTCATAGAATGAATTCCTTCCTCCTCTTTGGAAGAGTTTGAGAAGGATTCGTGTTAATTCTTTAAATGTTCGATAGAATTCACCAGTGAAGCATCTAGTCCTTAGCTTTTTTTTGTTGGAAGGTTTTTGATTACTAGTTCAACCTCTACTTATCTGTTCTATTTTCTATTTCTTATTGAGTCTGTTTTGGTAGTTTGTGTGTTTCTCTAGGTTATTTTCCATTTTATTTAGTTTATCTAATTTTGTTGGCATACAGTTGTTCATAGTATTCTTTTATAATCCTTTTTATTTCTGTAATACAGTAGTAATGTCCCCACCTTCATTTCTGATTTTAGTAATTTGAATTTTTTCTCTTTGTTTTTAGTTAGTCTAACTAAAAGTTTGTCAATTTGGGAATCATTTTAAAGCGCAAACTTTTTATTTTGCTTACTTTCTCTATTGTTTTTCTATTCTTAATTTCATTTATGTCCACTCCTCTTTGACTTTAAGCAGTGCTCTGAATCCTGGTGTTAGCCTGTAGCTGTCTTCAAAGGTTACATACTGTGGATCCAAACTTTTGTGCGATATGGTGGAAAGGGTCTATACATGGGTTCTCAGTCAATATTTCAGATCCCAGCTTTGGCATTTACTAGCTGTGAGTCTTGTGCAATCACTTAAACTCTCTTAATCTGTTTCATTATTATAAAATGGAGGTAATAGCTACCTTGCAGGCATTGTAAGAATGAGATCACTAATGTTCAGCACACAGCACGCATTCAGAACTTGTGCTGCTTACTCTATTTGTTGAACAGGATCTGCTCTACCTTGACATGACTTTAAGGTCTGTCCTTGCCCCATAATAAGCCAGAGTTCAAAGGACGGTGAGCACCTGCTTCTGGGATTTGAATTCTCCTCCTTCCCCAAGGGTCTCGGTGTTCTAATCCCCTCAGCAAGTTGCTAGGTTACCACTTAAAGGGACATGGTTCATTCATGTTCTCTGAAGCTGGAGTCTCTGAAGATCTACTAACATTTGCTGAGAGTCTCCCACTAAATATGATTAGAGTCAGAACATCAAAGGTGCATAAAAACAACAGAAGTAAATAATCCTCTCCCCCCCCGACATACTTCTTTTGGTTTCTTTGGATTCATAAAAGAATCCATGTATTCTGTGGCAACAGACCCTTCCTTTGTAGAATACCCAACATTTATTGGAAATTAGCATCCATCAATGTAATCATGCCATTATTCAAGCAATCACTATTTTCTAGAACCTCTAAGTCTTTGGATTATTTTCCTGTACATCTTCCTGTGTTTAAGGAAGAAGCCACTAAACTTTTTTCTCAAACTCTGTTTTTTTTAAATTTTCTGTATATTCCCAATTCCTTGAGGTTTAATAATTTTCTTCACCTTCCTTTATGAAAAGAACAATTTGAATGAGTTTTGTTAGTTGCTACCTCAGATTTCTGAATTGTTAAACACTCTTGGTCTATTTTTTTTTTCTCTCTCTCTCTTAAATAGCTGACATAGATCTGCTCAGATCATAATACTGAGTTAAATCCCCTTGAGAAGTGTATCTGGGGCATTAGTTATCTTCTGTTGATCTTAGAGTGTTAGATTCCAACCTTGTTTTTTCTGTTATCTGTTAAATGTTTCATTGAATTCACTGTTAATATTTTGGATACAATAAGATTTCATATGCTTTATTTGTGAAATATTCCAGGAGTATGTTTTTTTCCTCACCATATCCATGTTTTTTTTCAAAATTGTGTATACTTTGAACATATAAATGGGATTGCATTTTATTTATTTATTTTAAAGTATTTATTTATTTATTTGGTTGTGCTGGGCCTTAGTTGCAGTAGGCAGTCTCCTTAGTTGTGGCACGTGGGCTCCTTAGTTGTGGCATGCGAACTCTTAGTTGCAGCATGTGGGATCTGGTTTCCTGACCAGGGATTGAACCCGGGCCCCCTGCACTGGGAGCACAGAGACTTAACCAGTGCGCCACCAGGGAAGTCCTGGGATTGCATTTTAAGGGCAACAGATATTTTCAATTTAATCTTTTCCTAGAATGAAGTATTTTGTATTTTGCCTCTGAATGTGTCAGTTTCATAAATTTGGATTTGTATAGACGAGCACTGTCCAACAGAAATACGATGTAAGCTGTATATGTAATTTTTCAGTAGCCTTATCAAAAAAATAAGCAGAAATAGGTGAAATTAATTTTAATAATGTATTTTATTTAATCCAAATTATCATTTCCACTTTTACTCAGTATAAAAAAATCGTGAAGATATTTTACATCCAGTGTGTATTGTACACTTTTAGTACATCTCCATATGGTGCAAAATTTTCATTGGAAGCATTTGGTCTGTATTTAGATTTCATAAATGTTATAGTTGAAATTGTAGTCAATTCCTATGTTCAAGTTGTTCCAAACAAGTTTTCCAATAACTGAATTGAGTATCAGTTTTAAAATTGAAAATAGAATTTATTAAAGTTAAATAAAATGGGAAATTCAGTTCCTTTGTCACACTAGTCACATTTCAAGTGCTCAAGTTACATGTGGCTAGTGACAACCGTATTCGACTGTGCACGTAAGGACCCGGTTTTCTGACAGTAAGGCAAGGATACACTGTGTTGCCATCGAAGGGGTTATTCTTGTATTCTAAAGTCAAAGGAATGTTAGTTTTATCTTCATTCTAGTTTCCCATGCTAGTTTGGACCAAACCCCTTAGGGTGCTTCTGTGCTGACAGTTAGATTATTGGTTCCTTGATTGTCTTTACTCTGCTACAGTCAGTCCTGGAACTTGCCAGGGGTCCTAGTTCTTCAGATTGTCCCCTGCGATGCATGTGAGTTGTTGAAGAGGAAATTCTGCAGTCTCATAGTGGAATTGATGAGATGCGTGTGTGTTCGGAGGCTTAGATGTTGGGTGTTTTGCAGTTTGCTAGCAGGACCGTGCCCTGCCTCTTGTTTTTTTATGGAAGAAAACATGGCGAAGGTGGTTCTGTCATGAACAGTCGAACAGGTTCAGTTTGTAGTTGCAGTTCTCCATTTGACTCTCGCTAGGGAGAGGGAGCCCAGGCTTACCAGCTATTTCAGGAGAAGCCTAGAAATCTAGATTTTTATGTGACTTCTTCCAATTTTAAAAGGTTAGCAAATAATTCAACTTTATACTGAAAACACCACAAGGGATGGACAAACTGTCTATAGGCTGGATTTGGCTCCTGGGTTACCATTTTATAATCTCTGGTCTAATATGCGCTGGTAATCAGCCTTATTGGTTGTAGGGCCATTGAACACAGAGCATGAATGCGGGTTAAAATCCCTAAAGCAGTCACAGTTGCTTTCCATCATTCCACCCTGCCTCTCTTACACTCCCCTTTTAGAACATGTTCAATGTATCTGAGCTGGGTTACAG
The DNA here is from genome assembly GCF_964374135.1 of Grampus griseus. Lineage (NCBI taxonomy): Eukaryota > Metazoa > Chordata > Mammalia > Artiodactyla > Delphinidae > Grampus > Grampus griseus. The sequence continues at coordinate 27,053,243 of NC_139018.1, read as the reverse complement.
TTAGTTGGTTTGGATTAGAAGTAAGTGGCCAGGGACTTCCCTGGTGGCGCAGTGGTTAAGAATCCGCTGCCAATGCAGGGGACGCGGGTTCGAGCCCTGTTCCGGGAAGATCCCACGTGCCGCGGAGCAACTAAGCCCGTGCGCCACAGCTACTGAGCCTGCACTCTAGAGCCCCCAACCAACAATTACTGAGCCTGCAAGCCACAGCTACTGAGCCTGCATGCCACAGCTACTGAAGCCCATGCGCCTAGAGCCCGTGCTCCTCAACAAGAGAAGCCACCGCAATGAGAAGCCCACGCACCGCAACGAAGAGTAGCCCCTCCTCGCCTCAACTAGAGAAAGCCTGCACGCAGCAAGGAAGACCCATCACAGCCAAAAATCAATAAATCAATAAATTTATTTAAAAAAAAAAAGAAGTAGGTGGTCACTGCTTACATACCATGAGAATCAGGTCTGCCATTGAGCACAGTGATGACTGCATTTTACTTCTATATTAGAAGTAGGAGAAAGAGTATTAATAGCATTTTTATTTTTTAACTTGCTATATAAAATGTATAATTTACTGTGTATTATACTATGTATTTATACGTGTATTAGTAGCTATTTTACTATGTGTTTACTGTTTTACTGTATGAAATTATTTTTCTATGTATCAGCAAGCTTTCTTTTTTCGGGGGTCTGCACCGTGCAGCTTGCAGGATCTTAGTTTCCCAACCAGGGATTGAATACAGGCCGCAGCAGTGAAAGCGCCGAGTCCTAGCCACCGGACAGCCAGGGAATTCCCGTATCAGCAAGCTTTCCTATTCTAAAAGCTCTACATGTATTAACTGATTTAGTGCTTTTAACTACCCTGTGAGATAAGTACCTTTGTTATCAACCCCATTTTATAGGTGAGGAAATTGGGCATAGTGAAATTAAATAACTTATTTAAGACAGCAGGCAGGAAGTAGTAGAGCCAGGGTTTGAACCCCGGCAGTTCAACTCCAGAGACATACTCTTTCTTTTATTATTCCCCTTCTCCCCCAGTCCCCACATAATCATTCTCTATTTTTCCACACACCTGACCAATCATCTCCGTGGCCTGGGGCAAGCACTGCAGAACAGTCAGAGAATCGGGCACAGTCCTGGTCCCCAGCAGTTGATGAGGCTTTGGCTTTTTATGTGCAAAAATGGAGCTGTCAGTGATCAGTTATCACAATGAAAAAGACCTGGTTTTCTTCTAGTTTTCTGAACATTTTATTTAAAGAAATAAAAAAGCCGCCTGGCAAGTTATAAGTATAGTACAATGAATTCATGTATACTATTTCCTTGCTTTCACCCGTTATTAACATTTTGCCGCGTTTGCTTTACCTTCTTTCTCTCTCTGAACCATTTGAAAATTAGTTCACATACTTCAGACCTAAATACTTTATTCAACATGTTTATCCTAAGAACAAGGGCATCCTCTCTATAACCACAGTACACTGATGACACTCAGGAAATCTGTCATTGCTAAAACACTCTTATCTAATATACAGTCCCTGCCCAGATTTCCTCAATTTTTCCAATTTTGTCCTTTATCTTTTTCTTTTCTTTCTAATCCAGAATCCAATCAGAGATTGCATTTAGTTGTCATATTTCTTTAGTCTCCTTTATATCTACAGCCATTTACTGGATTTTTTTTTTTTTTTTTGGTCTTTCATAACATTGGCATTTTTAAAGATTCCAGACTAGTTGCTTTGCAGATGTCCTTAAGTTTGGGCTTGTCAGATTGATTCCACATGTTTAGATTAAAAAGGTTGAAAAAGGTTAAAAAGAATAAAAAAGTTGAAAAACATTTGTAGGAATATCATTTAATGAAGTCATGTCCTCAGTGTATCACATTAGAAAGCATGTGATGTCATTATATTGCATTACTGGTGATGACAAATTTGATCATTTGGTTAAGATAGTGTTTACCAGATTGATTCATTGTACAGGTACCCTTCTCCCTTGTTAAAAGCATTCTCTGGGGTGATATTTTGAGATGTGTGAATATCCTGTTCTCCGGTAGTCTCTGACTGTTGGAATTCATTGATTCTTGTCTGAATCACTTACTATTGCAGTTTTTGTAAAATGGTGATTTTCTATTTCAGTTTTTCCTTCTGCATTTATTAGCTGGCTTTTCTGTAAAGAAGAGCTTTCCCTTCTATGCGAAAGTAATAGTCTCCCAAAGATGTCTACCTCCTAATCCCCAGAACCTGTGAAAATGTTACTTGACTTAGCAAAGCGGAATTGAGGTCATAGATGGAATTAAGGTTGCTAATCAGCTAACCCTTAAGATAAGGAGATTCTTCAAGTGGGCCCAATGTAATTACAGGAGTCCTTTAAAGTAGAAGGAGACAGAAGAAGAGTCAGACTGTTGCAGTGTGAGAAGGACTAGACCTGTCATTGCTGGCTTTGAAGATAGAAGAAGAATAGGGGCAGCCTCTAGAAGATGGAAAAGGAAAGGAAGTGGACCCTACCCAGAGCCTATAGAAAGGAACGCAGTCCTGCCAATGCCTTGATGACACTTGTATCGTACTTCTGACCTAGAAAACCAGTAGTATACCTTCTCACTTTCTTAGCAGTGTGGATTCATGGGTTGTTTTCTTTCTTATAAGTGAGTTAAAATCTTTTTCTGTCAGTATTCATTTTTACATTCAGATTGCCTCAAATTTGGCCTTGGGGAGCCCCTTCAAGATCCTTGTGCCAAAAAAAAAAAAAAAAAAAGGTCTTCCCTGGTGGCGCAGTGGTTGAGAGTCCGCCTGCCGATGCAGGGGACGCGGGTTCGTGCCCTAGTCCGGGAAGATACCGCGTGCCGCGAAGCGGCTGGGCCCGTGAGCCATGGCCGCTGAGCCTGCGTGTCTGGCTGAGCCTGCGTGTCTGCGTGTGCTCCGCAAAGGGAGAGGCCGCAGCAGTGGAAAAAAAAAAAAAAAAAGATCCTTGTGACTGTCCTCTTTTTTGGCATAGCAAGCTATTCCACACCTATCTTGTACTTTCCTTCCCCAACTTGGAATCAGAACACAAACTCCTTTTTTTATATCTTATTAGATTTATTATGTTCATATATCTCCAAAGATTGAATGTGTCCTGGATTGAGCTATCTTACAGTCTTAATGAATATACAGTTGAGCAAAAGAATAAGAATAAATTAAAATTTTTATAAATAATAAACATAAAAGTAAAAAAAAATCCATTTCTTCATAATATGAATTGAGCGTTTACAAAACTAATTGGTTCATTTATCCATGGTTGAATATTGCTTATTGCTAGAATGAAACAGAGTTCAGCTGATTTCTCTTTCTATTGATGGTTTTTATAGAGGTAAGCTTTAGGAAACCTTAGAACACAAACTCTTGAGCAGTGCACTGTGCTGCTGCTTACATTAAACTCTGCACTGTTTTTCTTATAAAAATATTGCAAAGACAACATAATAGTGATTGACCATTGGGAAAACCTTGTAACTGGGCTTTAAAGTTTGCCGCAAGAATGAGAAGTATGGAGTGTCTGGCCTTATCATTCCAATCCTCCTGTGTCTGCTTGGCATGGTGCTCCTGCCAGGGCTGGGCAAGTAGCAGCAGGGATTTATGAATATTTTCACATAGAGTTATAAAAAGAAATGCTTATCTTTGACTGTAGAGGCTGAATTTTGTTCCAGAGCCTGTCCATAAGTTTCTGTATTATACTCACTCAGAAATGGTTCAGTATGCAGTCCTTTAAAAAAATTGTTCTGTAGAATTCTTAGCTAACAGTTGATAGTGTTGCATAGAAAGAGATTGAATGTAATGCGCCAGAGAAAACTTTAGTCTTTGGGGATATATAGAAACCTCACATGATTACAGACATTCCTCTTAGACAGGGGTCACAAGCACAGAATGCTCTCAGGGGCCTGACAGGAGATAAGAATGAGTGAAGCAGGTCAGGTGGGGACGGTGCTGAACTGGACAGCGCAGGCCTGTCCTGCAGGGAGCACTTGCACTTCTCTGGTTGACTCTTGCCTTGCCAGAGAGAGAGCCCAGGGTTGCCAGGGTTTTCAAGAGAAGTCCAGAAATCTAGATTTTTTTTTTTTTTTTTTTTTGCGGTACGAGGGCCTCTCACTGCTGCGGCCTCTCCCGTTGTGGAGCACAGGCTCCGGACGTGCAGGCTCAGCGGCCATGGCTCACGGGCCCAGCCGCTCCGCGGCACGTGGGATCTTCCCGGACCGGGGCACGAACCCATGTCCCCTGCATCAGCAGGCGGACTCCCAACCACTGCGCCACCAGGGAAGCCCCCAGAAATCTAGATTTTTATATGAATTCCTCCAATTTCAAAAGGTTAGCAATTAATTCAATTTTATTTTTAAAGCACAAGGAGGAAGAACAAACCATGTCTGCAGATTGGTTTTGGCCCTCGTGTCATCAGTTTATAACCTCTGGTCTAAGATATGCTGGTAACCAACATTGTTGCACATGAAGGCTATTTAGAACGGCGTTCTTAGCCTTTTTGGTGCAGTGGGTGCGTTGGCAGTATGGGGAAACTTATGGGTCTCTTCTCAGAATAATGTTTTCTAAGTGTATTTTAAAAATACGTAAGACTACAAAGAAAATAAATTGTATTAAAATATAGTTCTCAAAATATTTTTAAAAACCAAATTTGTGATATGTATGCCTTTTATTAGTGCATTAAATAACATGATCTAGTGGTAGGTCTGTTCACTGCCATAATTTTTAAGTACTGTGGGAGTAAGTGATTTTTTTTGGCCGTGCTGTGCGGCTTTCATTATCTCAGTTCCCGACCAAGAATTGAACCTGCACCACGCAGTGAAAGCCCGGAGTCCTAACCACTAGGCCACCAGAGAATAAGTGTTTTTTTTTTGAGAATAAGTGATTTTTTGAGATAACTGTAACAACTGTAAAAGAATGTTAGAATACCTGATATCTGTTGGTGGCAGGGTCACAGGCATTGCTCATACTATTCTCCTTTGTTGCCTACATTCCTAATTGAAGGTAATGTTAAACTGGAACTAGAATTTGGTGAAAACAGGGATGTCATTCCCCCTGCCCCACCCCCATCCATGTTTAGTGACAGTCAGTGAATCTCAGGTTTAGGACCCTTAGTCCAAAATAATCCTCAACCTACTTATAGTAGCCTAAGGATAACAGTATTGTGTTATTGAGTGTAATTAGTCCAGCCACCATCTTACAGTTTATTTCTTTCTCTATAGTTAACTTTCTGGTTACTGAACTTGATTCTATGTTTTTCTTTAGAACGTTATCACTTGTCTTACAAGATCGTACGAACAGACAGTCGCCTGGTTCGCAGCATCCTGACAGCCCATGGATTTCATGAAGTAAGCTCATTTTTACTACCTTACCTTATCTGCTCAAAAGCTGAAAATCCTAGCCACCTAACTGACTGTCAGCTAACAGGGCCAGCTCTAGAAAGTACACGGGACCACTCCTTAGTGATGATGCAGAACTTGCATTGACTTTCTGACTTTCTGAGTCACTTTATCAGTTTTCCCTTGAAATACATGGAAAACATTTCCACAAGATTTTGTGGGGCTTTTTTTTAGGGGAAAAAAATTTTTTTTTCCTTGCTGTATTTTTAGGCATGGGCTAGAGGCAGAGTTTCCCATAAGGAATTGTCTAATACCCAATTAAACCTCTTTGATTGCAAGCAACAGAAACAGACTCTGCCCAACATAAACCAAAAGGGATTTATAGTTAAGATGTACATAGAATGGCTAGCAGAACCAGAGGAAAAGCTGAAAAAGCAGACCTTTGGAAGAAGAGAGAATGCAGTAGCTCCAGGGATCTGGCAACAGAAGTCTTCAGGACCACCTTTACTGCTGTGGAATGAATCGACTGCATTCATTGTCCTTGTGCCTTTCTCTGCTAAAGAAGCATATTCTGGAGATAGAATGATTAGCCTAGCTTGGGTCAAGGGTCCACTCCTTGGGGGAAGGGAGGGCCAGGTGATTGCCAGGTCCTTTAAAACCAAGGAGTATGTTATTCCCAAAGAAAATTGGGAAAATGGGGATTTGACATCAAAAGGCAAAGGCAAAAATGCTGGATGGATTTCCACTGTGGATATTTTGAGACAGTTGATAAAAGTCTGGTTGCTCGCTTCTTATCCTAGGTTGAGGTATGAAGTAGACATTTTGAGGAAGTTCTGATACCAGTTTATATACTGTCTTTGTTGCTGTTTTATTTCCAGGGCTTAACATGGTACCTGTCACATCAGAGGCAGAGAGTACATAATTGTTGAATGAATGGACAAATGAATTCTAATGAATGAATGAATGAATTCTAAGTTGGTTTGCTACTATAAGGTTTTAGATCTGATCATCACTTTATACCCAGCATCTGCAAGGATATAAGGACAGTCTGAGAAGGGAGTTTTGGGGTTGGGTCCTCATCTCTCACTTTGATATGCAAGAATATTTAGAGATATCATGGACTTCTATAAAAGGATTAATTCTACTTTTTGCATGTGAGACTTGTCCAACTCTCTCATTCTTTAAACTTGCTTATCCCTCTGTTCTGTACACTCAACTTTTGTCTTACTAAGCTCACATCCTAACTGACCCGCCCCTGTGAGTGCTCTGTGGATGAAAAATCTCTATGACTTTTTACTTCCATCATTCTTCCAGGGGCTGTCTCTGGTGTTTCTTTCTTTTTATAAAAAAATAAATTTATTTATTTATTTTTGGCTGCGTTGGGTCTTCACTGCTGCGTGCGGGCTTTGTCTAGTTGCGGCGAGTGGTGGCTACTCTTCGTTGCGGTGCACGGTCTTCTCATTGCGGTGGCTTCTCTTGTTGTGGAGCACGGGCTCTAGGTGCACGGGCTTCAGTAGTTGTGGCACGCGGGCTCAGTAGTTGTGGCTCATGAACTCTAGAGCGCAGTCTCAGTAGTTGTGGCGCATGGGCTTAGTTGCACCGCGGCATGTGGGATCTTCCCGGACCAGGGCTCGAACCCGTGTCCCCTGCATTGGCAGGCGGATTCTTAACCACTGTGCCACCAGGGAAGTCCCTCTGGTGTTTCTTATCTTGTCTTTTTATCTGCCCTTAGGTTCACCCAAGCAGCACTGACTATAACCTAATGTGGACAGGATCCCACCTGAAGCCCTTTTTACTTCGCACCCTCTCTGAAGCACAAAAGGTTAATCACTTTCCCAGGTAATGCTCTTGTAGCTACTTTGTTCCATTTAAAGGTACCTGACATTGAGGCATGTAGCCAGCAGAGATAATTAACATCCTTTAAAAACAAAAGAAGTCTGTGATATAGGGCAGCAGTCTGCAAATCAGACTGAGGTGTTCACATCCCTGGACATACCTGAAGACTTTGCAAGGACTCTGTAGGATGGATGGTTTTAAAATACACTACTTCTGGATTGCAAATCCCATAGATTCTCTTTCCTAAAATTGAGCTGCTTGTGAGCCCCTCATGTGGATAGGTTCTCCCTTCTCACCTTCTTTTTCATAATTACTGTTTTTTCCCTTTATAAAAGAACGGCCCACCTAGAATCTTAATATGGTGCATTGTCCTGGGGTGTAAAAATTTCAAGGGTTCCAAAGAAAGGAACAAAAATATTGGTGTTTAATTCAGGTAATAGCATAACGAATCTTTTTGCATGGTAATGATTTCCATTTCTTTGCTTTAACAGAATTGAAGAAGGACATAATCAAGTAGTCAGCTGATAGATCATTAAATATAAGATTTAAAGATAGGTCATCTTGTGACTTTTGACATATAATTAGAAAAGAGTTCAAAGAATTGAATGGTATTGCTATATTAAACTTCAGCCAGTCTCATTGGTTAACATCAGCCTAGAGAGGCAATATTGCCTAGTGGCTAGAAGCACGGGCTCTGCAGCCAGCTAACCTGGGCCCAGATCGCAGTTCTGCTGACTGATCTTGGGCAAGTGAGCTTTCTGAGCGTCAGCTTCCTCATTGGTAAAGAGAAGTACTAATGACACACACTTTGTAGGACTATCGTGAGGATTTAATAAGTGCTTAGAACATCACATGCCTGCCACATAGTAAACATTATATAAGTGTTAGCTATTATATTTGTGAACAAGGTTTATCAGTGTTTACATCTATGAAAGAGAAAATAGGAATAGAATTGATGCTGAAACGCTGCCTTATTCTAGCAGTGAGTAATTTTCAACTATGGAGAGATACATGACCTACTGGAGAAGAGGGCAGCTAATCTCATCTGTCTAATGAAGAGATGCATATCTAATAGGAATTTTGTTATTTGCTCAGTGGTTGAGTTATATTTTATTTCCAGGACTTATGCCCCAGGTACTCACTCATGCTAACAAGTTTTGCTTTTGGTCACTTCATATACTCGTCTCCTCATTTTTTAGAAACGAAGGCTCTTTCTTGATTATTCAATTCTACTGTCTTATACTCAGTCAATGGGTATAAATACCCAGCCTATGCTGTCTCTAATGTCAAATAGTTTCTTCCTAATCTTAGATAAATGTATATTTTGAATCTTTATAACAAGTTCCAGTTTAATTTTATGTCTGAGCTTCATGGGCAGAAAATAATTTAAACTTTATTTTCTTCCTTACTGCCTGGAAGATGTGGATTTGGTTTTCTAAATGTGTGACTGGGTGCTTGAAGTGAATCAGATGCAACTATTTTAAATAGGTATTTAAACAGTCCTAAAATAGCTCGCAGTAGAGACTGCATTCCTAATTCCTGTTAGTAGTATATTATTTATTTCGATAGTTTTTGAACTATTCCTGTAGGTGTATAGGAATTCCACCTCAATTTGGACTCAGTATTAATAAATTCTAACCTATATTTTCTTCACTTCTCTTTGAATGTGTTGTACATGTATGTTTGGGAATATTAATAATCCATTACCTAAATGCAGTATACTTTGTGGCTTCTGGTGCTCTGTATTTTCTAAGAAAATACAGAGCACCAGAAGTTAGAAGTCTTTTTCAATCCAGAGACTTCTAACTCACATGCAAGAGGAATGCAAACACTTGAAATGTTTCCAATATTATTGTGTACTCTTTTTATGTAATTTTTAAAAAAAAATAATTTTAGACTTTTAGAAAAGTTGCAAAAATAATATAGAGTTTCTATGTGCCCTTTACCCAGTTTTCCTAATGTTAAATCAGTTATAACCATAGTATAGTTATCAAAACGGAGAAATTGATGTTAGTATAATGTACATTTTAATAAAAATTTAAAATATTTACGGTGTTTTGATGAATTGTGTACTATGTTCTTACAATGATAGGTCAATATATGTATAACAAGTACGGCCTTATGATCACAGGAAACTTAAAAATATTAAATGTAATTGGTATACATATTTTCGTTGTAGAGAAGGTATAATATAATGTACAAGACTTACAAGCATTAAATACGTTCTGTTAGGCTAAGCTGTTCTTTGGGGGAAATGGAATGGAAGAAGTAAAAACAAAAGTGAATTGGGGGATGTCTGGGCAGAGTAGGGGAGGCTTCTGGGGTGCTGGGAATGTTCTATGCTCAGTGGTGTTCACACAGGTGACCAGAATTCATCATGCTCTGCAGTTGTGATTTGTGTACTTTCCTGTTCATATGTTACTTTCAGTTAAAAGTATAGTATTGTAAAAAGTGAAAAATTTACTGACAAAAAGAGCCTTTTCTTTTATAGTACTTTTAAAATGTACAGTGGCTGGTGAATCCTGATGTTATTTAGTTTCCCTTGAATATACTTAAAAGGATACTGTTATAGTTTTATTTTAAAATTATATTTGCCATTCATTGGATCCTTTGGAACATTTTAAATTTATGATGAAAAACCTTAGATGCCACCGACAAAAAGGATACAGTTTCCCCAAATTTGTATCGGGAGCACCAAGCAAAAATGTTTGGAGACCACTAATACTGGGTAACTGTAGAAGAATTTGTCGTTTTTCTTATCCTCTGGTTCAGTGTTTGCTTTTTTTTTTTTTTGATTTTGACATACCATTGCATTCAAGAGTTTATTTTATTTATTTATTTATTTAAAAAAATTTTTTACGATCTTTCTTTTCTTTTTTTCTTTTTTTTTGAACTTTTGAATTTTATTTTATTTATCTTTTTATACAGCAGGTTCTTATTAGTCATCCATTTTATACACATCAGTGTATACATGTCAATACCAATCTCCCAATTCATCACACCACCACCCCTGCCCCCGCCGCTTTCCCCCCTTGGTGTCCATACGTTTGTTCTCTACCCTGTGTCTCAGTTTCTGTCCTGCAACCAGTTCATCTGTACCATTTTCTAGGTTCCACGTGTATGCGTTAATATACGATATTTGTTTTTCTCTTTCTGACTTACTTCACTCTATGACAGTCTCATTAGATTCATCCATGTCTCTACAAATGACCGAATTTCATTCCTTTTTATGACTGAGTAATATTCCATTGTATATATGTGCCACATCTTCCTTATCCATTCGTCTGTCGATGGGCATTTAGGTTGCTTCGATTTCCTGGCTATTGTAAATAGTGCTGCAGTGAACAGTGGGGTGCATGTGTCCTTTTGAATTATCGTTTTCTCTGGGTGTATGCCCAGTAGTGGGATTGCTGGGTCATATGGTAATTCTACTTTTAGTTTTTTAAGGAAACTCCATACTGTTCTCCATAGTGGCTGTATCAATTTACATTCCCACTAACAGTGCAAGAGGGTTCCCTTTTCTCCACACCCTCTCCAGCATTTGTTGTTTGTAGATTTTCTGATGATGCCCATTCTAACTGTTATGAGGTGATACCTCATTGTAGTTTTGACTTGCATTTCTCTAATAATTAGTGATGTTGAGCAGCTTTTCATGTGCCTCTTGGCCATCTGTATGTCTTCTTTGGAGAAATGTCTGTTTAGGTCTTCTGCCCATTTTTTGATTGGGTTGTTTGTTTTTTTTGTTGTTGTTGTTGTTGTTGTTTTGCGGTACACGGGCCTCTCACTGTTGTGGCTCCTCCCGTTGTGGAGCACACGCTCTGGATGTGCAGGCCCAGCGGCCATGGCTCATGGGCCCAGCCGCTCCGCGGCATGTGGGATCCTCCCGGACCAGGGCACGAACCCGTGTCCCCTGCAGCGGCAGGCGGACTCTCAACCACTGCGCCACCAGGGAAGCCCTGTTTTTTTAATATTGAGCTGCATGACCTGTTTATATATTTTAGAGATTAATCCTTTGTCCGTTGATATGTTTGCAAATATTTTCTCCGATTCTGAGGGTTGTCTTTTCGTCTTGTTTATGGTTTCCTTTGCTGTGTAAAACCATTTAAGTTTCATTAGGTCCCATTTGTTTGTTTCTGTTTTTATTTCCAGTACTCTAGGAAGTGGATCAAAAAATATCTTGCTGTGATTTATGTCAAAGAGTGTTCTTCCTATGTTTTCCTCTAAGAGTTTTCTTGTGTTTTTTTTCTTAGATATCTTTTTTTTTTAACATCTTTATTGGAGTATAATTGCTTTACAATGGTGTGTTAGTTTCTGCTTTATAACAAAGTGAATCGGCTATACATATACATATATCCCCATATCTCTTCCCTCTTGTGTCTCCCTCCCTCCCACCCGTCTAGGTTGGCACAAAGCAGTGAGCTGATCTCCCTGTGCTATGCAGCTGCTTCCCACTAGCTATCTGTTTTACATTTGGTAGTGTATATATGTCCATGCCACTCTCTCACTTTGTCACACCTTCCCCTTCCCCATATCCTCAAGTCCATTCTCTAGTAGGTCTGTGTCTTTATTCCCATCTTGCCCCTAGGTTCTTCATGACCTTTTTTTTTTTTCCTTAGATTCCATATATATGTGTTAGCATACGGTATTTGTTTTTTTCTTTCTGACTTACTTCACTCTGTATGACAGACTCTAGGTCCATCCACCTCACTACAAATAACTCAATTTTGTTTCTTTTTATGGCTGAGTAATATTCCATTGTATATATGTGCTATATCTTCTTTATCCATTCATCTGTCGATGGACACTTAGGTTGCTTCCATGTCCTAACTATTGTAAATAGAGCTGCAATGAACATAGTGGTACATGACTGTTTTTGAATTATGGTTTTCTCAGGGTATATGCCCAGTAGTGGGATTGCTGTGTCGTATGGTAGTTCTGTTTTTAGTTTTTAAGGAACCTCCATACTCTTCTCCATAGTGGCTGTATCAGTTTACATTCCCACCAACAGTGCAAGAGGGTTCCCTTTTCTCCACACCCTTTCCAGCATTTATTGTTTGTAGATTTTTTGATGATGGCCATTCTGACCAGTGTGAGATGATATCTCATTGTAGTTTTGATTTGCATTTCTCTAATGATTAATAATGTTGAGCATTCTTTCATGTGTTTGTTGGCAAGCTGTATATCTTCTTTGGAGAAATGTCTATTTAGGTCTTCTGTCCATTTTTGGATTGCATTGTTTGTTTTTTTGATATTGAGCTGCTTGTAAATTTTGGAGATTAATCCTTTGTCAGTTGCTTCATTTGCAAATATTTTCTCCCATTCTGAGGGTTGTCTTTTGGTCTTGTTTATGGTTTCCTTTGCTGTGCAAAGGGTTTAAAATTTCATTAGGTCCCATTTGTTTATTTTTGTTTTTATTTCCATTTCTCTAGGAGGTGGGTCAAAAAGGATCTTGCTGTGATTTTTATCAAAGAGTGTTCTGCCTATGTTTTCCTCTAAGAGTTTTATAGCGTCCAGTCTTACATTTTCGTCTCTAATCCTTTTTTTTTTTTCGGTACGTGGGCCTCTCACTGTTGTGGCCTCTCCTATTGCAGAGCACAGGCTCCGGACGCGCAGGCTCAGCGGCCATGGCTCATGGGCCTAGCCGTTCCGCGGCATGTGGGATCTTCCCGGACCGGGGCACGAACCCATGTCCCCTGCATTGGCAGGCGGACTCTCAACCACTGCGCCACCAGGGAAGCCCTCTCTAATCCATTTTGAGTTTATTTTTGTGTATGGTGTTAGGACGTGTTCTAATTTCATTGTTTTACATATAGCTGTCCAGTTTTCCCAGCACCTCTTATTGAAGAGACTGTCTTTTCTCTATTGTATATTCTTGCCTCCTTTGTCATAGATTAGTTGACCATAGGTGCATGGGTTTATCTCTGGGCTTTCTATCTTGTTCCATTGATCTATGTTTCTGTTTTTGTGCCAGTACCATATTGTCTTGATTACTGTAGCTTTGTAGTATAGTCTGAAGTCAGGGAGTCTGATTCCTCCATCTCCACCTTTTTCCGTCAAGAGTGTTTTGACTATTCAGGGACTTTTGTGTCTCTAGACAAATTTTAAGATTTTTTGTTCTAGTTCTGTAAAAAATGCCATTGGTAATTTGATAGGGATTGCACTGAATCTGTAGATTGCTTTGGGTAGTAGAGTCATTTTCACAATACTGATTCTTCCAATCCAAGAACATAGTATATCTCTCCATCTGTTTGTATCATCTTTAATTTCTTTCATCAGTGTGTTATAGTTTTCTGCATACAGATCTTTTGTCTCCTTACTAGGTTTATTCCTAGGTATTTTATTCTTCTTGTTGCAACGGTAAATGGGAGTGTTTCCTTAATTTCTCTTTTAGATTTTTCATCATTAGTGTATAGGAATGCAAGAGATTTCTGTGCATTAATTTTGTATGCTGCTACTTTACCAAATTCATTGATTAGCTCTAGTAGTTTTCTGGTAGCATCTTTAGGATTCTCTATGTATAGTATCATGTCATCTGCAAACAGTGACAGTTTTACTTCTTCTTTTCTGATTTGGATTCCTTTAATTTCTTTTTCTTCTCTGATTGCTCTGGCTTAAACTTCATGAACTGTGTTGATTAATAGTGGTGAGAGTGTTCCTGATCTTGGTGGAAATGGTTTCAGTTTTTCACCACTGATAACAGTATTGGCTGTGGGTTTGTCATATATGGCCTTTATTATGTTGACGTAAGTTCCATCTGTGCCTACTTTCTGGAGGGTTTTTATCATAAATGTGTGTTGAATTTTGTCGAAAGCTTTTTCTGCATCTGTTGAAATGATCATATAGTTTTCCTCCTTCAATTTGTTAATATGGTTTATCACAGTGACTGATTTGCCTATATTGAAGAATCCTTGCATTCCTGGGATAAACCCCACTTGATTGTGGTGTATAATCCTTTTAATGTGCTGTTGGATTCTGTTTGCTAGTATTTGTTGAGGATTTTTGCATCGATGTTCATCAGTGATATTGGCCTGTAGTTTTCTTTTTTAGTGACATCTTTGTCTGGTTTTGGTTTCAGAGTGATGGTGGCTTCATAGAATGCGTTTGGGAGTGTTCCTCCCTCTGCTATATTTTGGAAGGTTTGAGAAGGATAGGTGTTAGCTCTTCTCTAAATGTTTGATAGAATTTGCCTTTGAAGCCATCTGGTCCTGAGCTTTTGTTTGTTGGAAGATTTTTAATCACAGTTTCAATTTCAGTGCTTGTGATTGACTTGTTTATATTTTCTATTTCTTCCTGGTTCAGTCTCGGAAGGTTGTGCTTTTCTAAGAATTTGTGCATTTCTTCCAGGTTGTTCATTTTATTGGCATATAGTTGCTTGTAGTAATCTCTCATGATCCTTTGTATTTCTACAGTGTCAGTTGTTACTTCTCTGTTTTCATTTCTAATTCTATTGATCTGAGTCTTCTCCCTTTTTTTCTTGATGAGTCTGGGTAATGGCCTATCAATTTTGTTTATCTTCTCAAAGAACCAGCTTTTAGTTTTATTGATTTTTGCTTTTGTCTCCTTCATTTCTTTTTCATTTACTTCTGATCTGATCTTTATGATTTCTTTCCTTCTGCTAACTTTGGGTGTTTTTTGTTCTTCTTTCTCTAATTGCTTTAGGTGTAAGGTTAGTTGTTTATTTGAGATTTTTCTTGGTTCTTGAGGTAGGATTGTATTGCTATAAACTTCCCTCTTAGAACTGCTGTTTGCTGCATCCCATAGGTTTTGGGTCGTCATGTTTTCATTGTCATTTGTTTCTAGGTATTTTTTGATTTCCTCTTTGATTTGTTCAGTGATCTTTTGGTTATTTAGTAGGTATTGTTTAGCCTCCATGTGTTTCTATTTTTTACAGATTTTTTTCCTGTAATTGATATCTAGTCTCATAGCGTTGTGGTTGGATAAGGTACTTGATACGATTTCAATTTTCCTAAATTTACCAAGGCTTGATTTGTGACCCAAGATATGATCTGTCCTGGAGAATGTTCCATGAGCACTTGAGAAGATAGTGTATTCCATTGTTTTGGGATGGGATGTCCTGTAAATATCAATTAAGTCCATCTTGTTTAATGTATCATTTAAAGCTTCCTTATTTTTTTTCATTTTGGATGATCTGTCCATTGGTGTAAGTGGGGTGTTTCAGTGTGCTACTGTTATTGTGTTACTGTCTATTTCCCCTTTTATGGCTGTTAGCATTTACCTTATGTATTAAGGTATGTTGGGTGCATAAATATTTACAATTGTTATATCTTCTTCTTGGATTGATTCCTTGATCATTATGTAGTGTGCTTTGTCTCTTGTAATAGTCTTTGTTTTAAAGTCTATTTTGTCTGATATGAGAATTGCTGCTCAGCTTTCTTTTGATTTCTATTTGCATGGAATATCTTTTTCCATCCCCTCACTTTCAGTCTGTATGTGTCCCTAGGTCTGAAGTGGGTCTCTTGTAGACAGCACATATACAGGTCGTGTTTTTGTATCCGTTCAGCGAGCCTGTGTCTTTTGATTGGAGCATTTAATCCATTTACATTTAAGGAAATTGTTGATATGTATGTTCCTATTACCATTTTCTTAATTGCTTTGAGTTTGTTTTGTAGGTCTTTTCCTTCTCTTGTGTTTCCTGCCTAGAGAAGTTCCTTTAGCATTTGTTGTAAAGCTGGTTTGGTGGTGCCGAATTTTCTTAGCTTTTGCTTGTCTATAAAGGTTTTAATTTCTCCGTCGAATCTGAATGAGATACTTGCAGGGTAGAATAATCTTGGTTGTAGGTTTTTCCCTTTCATCACTTTATATATGTCCTGCCACACCTTTCTGGCTTGCAGAGCTTCTGCTGAAAGATCAGCTGTTAACATAATGGGGATTCCCTTGTATGTTATTTGTTGCTTTTCCCTTGCTGCTTTTAATATTATTTCTTTTCTGTTTGATTTTTGATAGTTTGATTAATATGTGTCTTCGTGTGTTTCTCCTTGGATTTATCCTGTATGGGACTCTCTGTGCTTCCTGGACTTGATTGACTATTTTCTTTTGCCATACTACGGATGTTTTCAACTATAATCTCTTCAAATATTTTCTCAGTCCCTTTCTTTTTCTCTTCTTCTTCTGGACCCCTGTAACTCGAATGTTGGTGCGTTTAATATTTTCCCAGAGGTCTATGAGACTGTCCTCAGTTCTTTCCATTCTTTTTTCTTTTTCTGCTCCACGGCAGTTATTCCCACTATTTTATCTTGCAGGTCACTTATTCGTTCTTCTGCCTCAGTTATTCTATTGATTCCTTCCAGAGCATTTTTTTTTTTGGCTGCGTTGGGTCTTTGTTGCTGCATGTGGGCTTTCTTTAGTTTCAGTGAGCAGGGGCTACTCTTTATTGTGGTGTGGGTTTCTCATTGTGGTGGCTTCTCGTTGTGGAGCACAGGCTCTAGTTGTGGGGGCTTCAGTAGTTGTGGCATGCAGGCTCAGTAGTTGTGGCTCGCAGGCTCAGTAGTTGTGGTGTATGGGCTTAGTTGCTCCACGGCTTGTGGGATCTTCCTGGACCAGGGCTCGATGCTGTGTCCCTGCATTGGCAGGTGGATTTTTAACCACTGTGCCACCAGGGAAGCCCCTTCCAGAGAATTTTTAATTTTATTTATTGTGTTGTTCGTCACTGTTTGTTTGCTCTTTAGTTCTTCTAGGTCCTTGTTAAATGTTTCTTGTATTTTCTCCTTTCTGTTTCCAAGATTTTGGATCATCTTTACTATCATTACTCTGAATTCTTTTTCAGGTAGACTGCCTATTTCCTCTTCATTTATTTGGTCTGGTGGGTTTTTACCTTGCTCCTTCATCTGCTGTGTATTTCTCTGTCTTCTCGTTTTGCTAAACTTACTGTGTTTGTGGTCTCCTTTTCGCAGGCTGCAGGTTTGTAGTTCCCATTGTTTTTGGTGTCTGCCCCCAGTGGGTAACGTTGGATCCGTGGGATGTGTAGGCTTCCTGGTGGAGGGGGCTAGTGCCTGTGTTCTGGTGGATGAGGCTGTATCTTGTCTTTCTGGTGAGCAGGACTGCGTCCAGTGGTGTGTTTTGGGGTGTCTGTGAACTTATTATGATTTTAGGCAGCCTCTCCGCTAATGGGTGGGGTTGTGTTCCTGTCTTGCTAGTTGTTTGGTGTGGCGTGTCCAGCACTGTAGCTTGCTGGTCGTTGAGTGGAGCTGGGTCTTAGCGTTGAGATGGAGATCTCTGGGAGAGCTCTTGTTGATTGATATTATGTGGGACCAGGAGGTCTCTGGTGGACCAACGTTCTGAACTCGGCTCTCCTACCTCAGAGGCTCAGGCCTGACACCCAGCTGGAGCACCAAGACCCTGTCAGCCACATGGCTTTTGGGAAGTCTGAGGTCTTCTGCCAGCGTTCATTAGGTGTTCTGTAGGAGTTGTTCCACATGTAGATGTATTTTTGATGTATTTGTGGGGAGGAAGGTGATCTCCACGTCTTACTCCTCCACCATCCTGAAGGTCCCCTCAGCCTGGTTCATTGTTTCTAATTCCTTAATGATAAGCGTCACTAGGGGTACTTTACATTCATAGGTCTTACTGCAGATTCAAGGAATCACCATCTCCAGGGATGGTGTATATTTAAAAAGCACCTTCTAGGTGCTTAATCTTTCTAGGCAAATATAGACCTAGAAAGTTATATATTTTAAAAGCAATGAGGTAATATGTATCTCAGTCAAGTTTGGAAATTACTGATCTAGACTAAATCACTGTTACATTGTGGTCTCCGGACCATCTGTACCAAAACACCTGGGGTCCATGCTTAAAATGCAGAGCCCTAGACTTCATTGCAGAATTTTGAGAGATGTGACCCTGGAACATTCGTTTTTGAAGAAACTCTATAGGTGATTCTTACGTACACTAAAATTTGAGGACCTCTGCTCTAGATCTGAAGAGGACAGTGGGTAAGAAAGAAGTATTGGTGATACCTACATTTGGCAAAGCAACCTTTGATTTTAAGAAATCAAAGTGAAAATTTTGAACTGAGGAACAGCTAGAATGCAGTTTTAATGGTTACAGCAAAGATTCTTAGATGGTTTTTAAATAGTGCAACAAACCATAGACTCTTGAATCCAGTCGAGGCCAGCTGAAGTGGCTTTTTGTAGTTTGCCAGATTACACTCCCTGATAGGCAGCATTTATCGCCCTAGTTTTAAGGTGATCATTTCCTTGACAAAGTGATAGATTTGGGATATAATACTGTCCTCAGTAACTGCTCATGAACTGTGAACTCTTTAGTATGTGATGACACAGGATAACCTCTGAGTCATAGCGTACTGAAATGGAAATGCTTTTATGAAATTTAGGTCGTATGAACTAACCCGGAAGGACCGACTGTACAAAAACATCATTCGAATGCAGCATACGCACGGATTCAAGGCTTTTCACATCCTCCCTCAGACCTTCCTGCTGCCAGCTGAGTATGCGGAATTCTGTAGTAAGTGCTTGACTCCTGATGCTCCATTCTCACCCCCGTCCCCTGTCCCCCATCCCCAGCAGCTGAACTTGGGGCAGATTTACTCCAAGGGCTGCCTCAAGTCAGGAACTAATCAGGGCTTTTCAGATCCTTAAAAAATTGTTTCTTTAGTAAAACAATTGCAGAGATAACTTTAAAACTGTTTTATTCTGAGCGTGTATGTGGGTATTTATTCTTAGTAAGGACATTTATGTAAGGACACATTGGTATTGTATAAATGTGCTCCTGTTTATTACAAAAAATCTCTTTTTCATTGACAAGAGTTAGTGCCCATGTAAGGATGGATATACTTCTGCATATGAACTACATATGCATCCTTTTCGGCATCTCTCTTCCTCTTGTCATTTAAGGAATATCCCTATCCCCTCGATTTTTGGACTTGTGTGACTTATGTTCTTTGGGGTACACATATCACGCATCTTTTGGTGTTAGGGTTTAGAGGTACCAGTTAGTCACACTCTCTCTCCTTGGAGTACAGACTAATTGAAAAATATTCATGGGAGCGAAATAGGCACATGAACGTCTGCTGTATTGGTGGTAAAGCTAGCTGGGAATGCATGGCCTGCATCCAAGTCTCATTGCTTCTTTTGTCTTGAAGTGAACTTACCTCCCCAGGTCCAAGCAGAGGAGATGGGCTATTTTGGACTCTCCCCCCATGGTGGGCAATGCCTGCCTCAGTAGGCTTAGAGCACAGAAGAGGCACGAATACAGAGAAGGTGTGAGGCAGGTCTTTTGTGAGAGTCTAAATAGGAAAAATAATAATAGCTAACAGTTAATGAACATTTCCCTTCTGTTAGGCCCTCTTCCAAGTGGAGCCTCTATTCTGAGGTAGGTACTGTTACTGTTCCCAGCTTTATAGGTGAGGAGACTAAGGTACAGAGAGGTTAAGTAACTTTCTGTAAGTTATGTGGCTGCAAATGGTGGGATTAGGATCCAGACCCTGCAGTTTGGCTTCAGAAGCCAGGCTCCTCACCACTGTGCTTTGTGGCCAAGACAGTGGGCGTATGCACACAATGACCATTTCCCAGGACCACCCATGGGAGAAGTCACTTCTGTGAGGAGGATCAGTTATGACACACAGAGAGGACAGCAAGACAGTTTTCTTCTCAATAAGTCCAAGAAAAAGACTTTTCCTGTCTTATAGGTAGAGGAAGCATGGAGAGAGGAAGAGAAATTTTTCTCTAGACTTCCTGACATTTGATTCTTTTAACCTGTTGGACCTAGTGGTCTGGTCTGGTCACGCAGTGCGGTGTTCATCCTCTGGGACTTGCATCAGGAATGGTCACAGGGTCTCTTGCTCCCACCTTGGGGAGGCCATTCTTCTGAGAGCACTTGTTTACCCCGCTGGGACCAGTGGTTGGCAGTTCAGTGTTTGCCCACAGAAGGCTCTGAAATGGGTCAGAGTAGAGTATTCACTAGATGAATTAAGTTAACTTCAAAGCTACAGTGCACTCAAAGCTGAACATTTATAGTTAGGAATTTTTGTTATGGGAGTTTTAGCCATGTTATTGAAACCTCCTGTGCCTTAGCTTCCTCCTCTGTAAAATGGGACTGTTACTAGTACTGACATTGTAGTGTTGTTGGGATGTTTAAATACGTTAACACATGGAAAGCACTTGGAGTGGTGCCTGATGGGTACTTAATAAATGTGCAATAATATTTCCTATTTCAAGTTATGTAGAGATGTATTGTTATATAATAAAAGTAAAAAATTGTGTAATAAGCCAACATGATAGCATAAAAATGCTTCAACTAACATGTTAGCAACGTAAAAGCATTCCTGATATGAACTCCCTGCTGTTGAATTCCTATTGAGAAATCAGAGTCCAGAATAATTTCCTAGTAAACACTAAAGGGATATTAAGTTGAAAATTCCCTTTCTCCTCTCTGCTGTCTCTTATTCTGTGGTTCTTCCCCACCCTTTGGAGGCAGTTTGAGGGCTGGATGCTCATTCAGAAGATTGGATAGAGTTAGAGTTCCTCCATGCGTTCAAGCCTGACCTGTGTTTCAGTAGAATTGTTTCTTCAGCATATTTTTTTAAAAATAAATTTATTTATTTTATTTTTGGCTGCTTTGGGTCTTTGTTGCTGCGTGCAGGCTTTCTCTAGTTGCAGCAAGCAGGGGCTACTCTTCGTTGCGGTGCACGGGCTTCTCTTGTTGCGGAGCAGGGGCTCTAGGCACGTGGGCTCAGTAGTTGTGGCACATGGGCTCAGTAGTTGTGGCGCATGGGCTTAGTTGCTCCGCAGCATGTGGGATCTTCCCAGACCAGGGATCGAACCCCTGTCCCCTGCATTGGCAGGTGTATTCTTAACAACTGCGCCACCAGGGAAGCCCCATTTCTTCAGCATATTATTCAAACTCTTACAGTTTCTACATTCTAACAAAAATGAATTCAAAAGGTCAGTAGCACACATAGAATGAATATAGCTGCAACCCAAAGCCACCACATTGAGCCCCAGGGCAGTTATTACAGGCAAATGATGTTCTTCAGTCTGAAAACAAATCCCTCATTGCTGTTGCCTCCCAAAGACCACAGCAGGGACTTATTGTGTGGTAGAAGAGGGACCAGGGAAGATGTGATGGTAAAGAGGAAGCTTCTTGGTTTCAGTCCTGCCAGGATGCCAGTCATTCTTTGCCAGTAGTCCAGAGTCCATGACCTCTACACTTAAATCCACTGGGGAGAAATCCAGCATTAGTAGGTCAGTTGTGTTGCTAAGTTTACATATTAGGGGAGAAACTTGCCTCCTCCTACCACTTCCTCTTTCAAAGAGACATTCCTCTTCCTCCTAAAGTCTGTTTTAAGTTCTCTTCATTTCCTCTGCTGTCCACCTAGCATATTATAACTCAGAAATTCCCTTTTCTCCATGACACTTGTGTTCCTGACCTTCCAGTGCTTGCTTGAGCGCAGACAATAGGATATTTTTGAGAAGGCAAGTGACATGAACAGGTTGGCCTTTAGGAAAATAACTGCATGAAATGAATTGGAGGGAGCAGGGGGAGGAAACACAGTGGTCGCTTTGGAAGTCATAATCCAGGTAAGAAGTGTAGATAGACTGAGCTAGGTAGCTGGAACGGAATGGAGGCAGTGGAAAGAATGGTAGAATAAACACAGTTTACTAAGTGGCTGTGAGTAGTGAGGCAGAGGTCAAAGGTGTGAGTCTGAGAAGCTGGGAGGAGCATTAAGTCTTTAACCAGGGAGTGTAACGAGGAATGTAGAGCAGGGGTCCCCAACCCCCGGGGTTCCTGTTAGGAACTGGGCCGCACAGCAGGAGGTGAGCAGCGGTCGAGCAAGTGAAGCTTTACCTGCCGCTCCCCATCGTCCCCACCGCTCGCATTACCGCCTGAACCACCACCCCTGCCCCCCACTCCCCAACCCCTCGGCCGTGGAACCACGAAACCAGTCCCTGGTGCCAAAAAGGTTGGGGACCGCTGACGTAGAGGAAAAGTGTTGAAGGGCAAGAGGAGTGTCACATTTTGGACCTGGTGTGGATTTGAGGTGCCTACAGGCCTCCGTGTGGTGATGTTTTGCAGGCAGTTGTAAAGGCAGTTTTGAGTTCTGGCCAGTTATAGGCTCTGGAAGTTGCAGATATGGAGGTGGATGTTACTACCAAGGAAGGGAAAAAGGAAGAGAAGAAGAACTACAGAGAAATCAGAGGGGAGAGAGACCTTGAAGATATGAGCAAGGGAATGAGGTCCCAGAGGAGGCAGGAGAGGGTTTAGTCAAGAGCCCAAGTAGAAGGGTGAGCTTCAGGAAGCAGGGCGTGTCTCTCCCCTAAAAGGAGAGAAAGAAGGCGGCTAAGTGGTCATCCAGGTAACATTTGAGATGGAGAGGAAAGCAGGTGAGCGGGTTTATGTTACAGATTCCCAGCCTTCTTGGTGAGAGGGTGATGAGGGCACATACCAGGAATGAGGGGCCTAGGGATGGGTTTGGGTGTTTGAGAGGAGCAGAAAGGCATGTGACTAGCCTGTGAAAGAGCCTTTGAAAGGGAACTGATAAGGAACAGATATGAGGATTGCCTGAAGACTCTAGAGAGACCAGCCAAGGCAGATCTCATGAATTTGTATAGCTTTTTGTTCTAATAAGAGAAAACCTGAAATCCATCTCTGTAGAGACCTAGCCCAGAGACCAAACACTGCCTCAAGAGATGTGAAAGCCTGGATACTGCCAAACTGTTCCCAGTAATTAAAATGTGGGGCTTGCAATATACAGACCAGATCTTGCTAGATTCCTGGTGCCACTGTTGCTAGTGTAACAGTATATAGTACAGTCGGAGGTCTGTGACCCCGAAGAACCTAACTAAGGATCTTGCCAACTGCAGCCACTCCCCAGCTGTGGACAGCTTTCTAAGCAGGGAAAAGGAAACAACAAGGAAGGCAGGGTGGCGCCAATATCAGAAAAGCAGAACTTTCCCCCCACGCCCTGGCAGATTTCTGTTTACTTCTCACTGCCCAGAATTGCATCCTCTGGTCATCTTTAGTTGCAAGAGAGACAGAAATAATTCTAAGGAATGAGCAAAACTTTAATGTCAGCCAGTTAATTTCAGATGACTGGATTTCAAAGTAATCAGTAAATTTATAGAATCATAATAGTAGGATTATGAGAGATCTCATAATTCAAATGACTAAACCTCTCATTTTAAAGATGAGACTGGATAATTTAAGCAAATTGCCCGGAATTAGAAAAGTCAGAATTAGAACTCAGATCTTCCTACGCCTGGTTCAGTGCTCTTTCCATTAGATTGAGCATGCTGCAACCATAGGACCTGGAAGGCACCAGAAAGAGTTGCAGGCCCTGTCTAGTATATCTTCATCCTGACAGGCTGCCAAGCTCTTTGCCTTGCTTTGCTTCTGACCCACATTTGTGGAACCTGTGAAAGAAATCAATCCTTGTTCTGAAATACAGCAAATCAAGGAGAAAGGCCTAGCATGAAGACACTTTTTTTGATATTTAGAATTTCAAGAACATGATAAAAGTGAAGCACCAGAAACTTCTGATAAGCCTAGTCCACAAAGTAAGATTTATTAAACGTGTTAGATGGCAGAAGTTGCATTTAGCTAGATTTTCCCTGTTCTGAAAACGAGCATTTTCTGCGTCCGTTTGTCACCACAGGGGGTACTGTCTTCAGACAGGTCTGGTCATTTTCTTCGGCATTGCTGTATGTAGCTCCCTCACTTCCTCTTTGTGAGCTCGGTGTGTCTAATTACTTGCTTAGGGCCTGCCTTTCTGCTGTCTTTTCACTTCTGCATGCCCCATACTAGCAAACTGCGTAACACGGGTTGGGTACTTAGAAGTATTGAATGAATGAATGAAGTTTAAAAATTTTTGTAATTTTTTTGTTTTATTTTACTATTAATTGTTCCTTTTGTTCTCAAACTATTGTATCCTCAGAATTTGGGGAAAATGGCAAAATGGGAAAAATATATAAAGTGTATATATATATATACATCTATTCAGTGACTTCAGTTTATAGAGATTTAAATTGTCTTATATTAATATGCCATCTATTGCAGGAATTTAAAATTATGTAAATGATGTAGGTAATATAGTCACGGTACCCCCCAAAACATACAAAACAATAATCAGTGAAAAGCCTTTTTTCTCCTCTTTTCCTCAGTCATCCAGTTCTCCCCAGAGGTGATCAGTGTTATTAGTATTTTTACATATCCTTCTAGAGGTATTCTCTGCACTTACTGGCACATGGCTTGAGTGTGTATGTGAACAGATGGGAGCATACAATACCCAGTGCCCTGCACTTTACTTCGTAACACTCAACAGTCTCTTTGAGCTCATTCCCTCTCTGTTCCTTAATAACATTCTCATTTTGTGTGTCTGCTTAATATTTCATTATGTAGAGCAGGTGTCTGCAAACTACAGCCCTTGTGTCACATCTGGTCCTATGCCTTTTTATATGTATCCCAAGAGCTAAAAATGATTTTTACATTTTTAAATGCTTGAAAAAAATCAAAAGAAGAATAAAATTTTGTGGCATGTGGAAATCATAGGAAATTCAGTGTCCATAAATAAAGGTTTTTGGGGGCCCAGCCATGCTCCTTTGTTTACGTATTGTTTATGGTAACTTTTGAGCTACAATGACAGAGTTGAATAGTTGCATGGCCTGCAAAGCCTAAGCTATTTATTATCTGGCTTTTTACCAAAAAATAGCTTTTGCCAGCCCCTCATATAGATGCAATATAGTGTATTTAATTAGTTGATGGATGTCTTTTGCTATTAAAATGCAACACTGAATAATCTTCTACAAAGAATGTTCCAGTATGTGTGAGTAGGACCAGAGAATACATTCCCAGAAGTGGAGTTGCTCACGGAGTTTTACATTCTGTGTGGCACGTGACATTTTTTTCTAATTCTGTGAGGTCACATCAAGGGAAAAAGCAGGGGAGGGTGGCGGAGAGAAGACAAGGAGGTCTTCTTTCTCTCCTGGTGAAATGGTTTGTGGCACCGACACAAATCAAGTTCCTGTTGGGAGGCCTTGAAAAGACAGTTTGGCTCCTATCAGAGGGAGAGTCCTTTGTCTCTGCTTCTCTCTCGTGTCCACTGACCTTCCCTAAGTGGAGGCCGGAGCCATCTGCAGGCCTCTGGGACTCCTCATATTGGTTGTGTGTTTTCTTTTCCTATGACCCAAAGGTATTTAAAGCGTAAACCTGAACCTGCGAAAGGAACAAAAGTAAAGGGCACCTTTTAACCACTCGTCAATTATTGTCCTACCTTTCTACTCACATTGTTTTATTTAAGGCGATTTTTTCTTACAAGCTCAGAGAAACTGCTTGAGGAAAGTAACCATATTAGGGGATCTGGCCTTTGACTCGCGTTGTCACCGTCTGCAGTGTGAGCCTCTGGAGGTCCTTTAGTTAAAGGAGGCGAGGATATCAAAGATTCGTGAAGGTTGTTTGTGACAGTAATAGACGAACATCCCGATATTTGCCTTATTTTGTCTTCATCCTCTCATTCAAGAGGGGAAATGGTGGAAGAAATATATTATGTAATATTGCTGTCTCTTCCTCTCTTTCCTTTCTCTCTCTTTCTCTGTTTTCATTTTTAAGGCTAGTCCAAAAATACAGGTTATTTTAGTTGCTGTCCTCCACTTAGAAATTTGGAAAATTCTTTGGGTACCTGAGTAGATAACTAGTGTTAAAATTTAAGATAATAAACTCATGTCCCTTCTTTCTCTTTGTTTCTTTCTTCCCTGTTTTGTCTCCCAATATTTTGAGCAGATTCATATTCAAAGGACCGGGGACCTTGGATAGTAAAACCAGTGGCCTCTTCCAGGGGGCGGGGTGTCTACCTGATCAACAATGTAAGTATGCAGCGGGTGGCATACTTCGCTCTGTGTTTGTTCTTCCCTGCTTCACCCTTTGTCTTAGCTACTAAGTCTGCATTCAGAAGTGTGATTTGAGGAGGGGTATGAGTCTACTATTCACCTTACTGGCAGTAACCTCCTCCCATGCCAACAGTTACTCTATGGCTAATAAGTCACTTGATTGAATTTGGGGGGAGGGCAGCCTTTGGTGTCAGCAGAAAAGAGGTACTTTTTCTGCTTTCAGCATTCTGCCTTGCTAATTCCTTGGCACTAAGCATTAATTGGTAGCACATACATTTAGTTTCTGTTGTGAGGAGAACTGTGGGTTCCTACCCTCAAGGTCATCAAGCAAATTAACCTTAGTCTGGCATGGCATCCTTGCTGCTCCTGGCCCCCTCCGTCCCCCCTCTTCTTCTTCCTCCTCATCCTCTTCTTTTTTCAAAAGTCATTAATATCTTGATTCTTTGCAAAATCCTCATTAAAAGTTGTTTTTCAGTTGAATACATATACAAAGTAAATGAAATAAAATCCCAACCCCACTCTCACTGGCTAGACTAACAACAGTAGTAACCTAATACAGTTGATTTATGTTTCTTCTTTTCTCAACTTTACATTTTGTTTCTAATTCTCAGTTTGATATTCACTGCACTCATATCACCCCCTACCCTTCCTTCCACATTACATCTCCAGCTTTGATTACTTTTTATTATTTTTATATTTTAAAGGTTTATGATATTTACATTCTCTTCAGTAACTATGATTCAGTTTTTTTGCTTTATCTATAAGTTGAGTAAAAAATTTTAACTCAATAGAAACTTTACAGATGGGAATTCTGAAATTTAACCAATATTTCAGTCTGGGTCTTTGTTCATTCTTCCTCCTGGACCTTTGGTCAGCCCTTTCAATCTGGAAGCTAGTATTTTTCTTTAGTTCAGGAAAAATCATTCATTTTTTGTCTATGCTTCTGCTTCTGGAACTTCTTTTTGAGGCATTCTGGGTGTTTCCTTCATGTCAGCTTTTCTCTCATTTTAAATTCTCTGTCTTTTCCCATCTTTACCTTCTGGATCACCAGTGTGAGCTCTGTCCATTTTATCGTTCATTCCATCTACTGTATTTATATATTGGCTATCATAAGGTACAAACACTCGTATTTTCTCATTTGCCTTTTTTTTTTCTTTTGTGATAACAGCCTGTTGTTGCTTAGTAGATGCAGTTTGCTGGCGGGTCTTTCTGAGGATACGAATTGAAAGTGTTTTAAAGTTCTCTTTTGTTTCACCAATTTTCATGGGATCGTGGTTTTTTTTCCTGCTGTGGGGTTTTCTCAATTTCAGTGACCTTAGATGTTGAGTCACACTGATGAACAAGACTAGACTGATTCAAATTTTGACAGCTGCCCTGGGTTTCCCCTACTGTTGTGTAGGACTGATTCCCTAATAACATCTCACTGGACAGGAGGCTGACTGTGCTTTGTGTGAGGGCAAAGTGTGTTGAATGTCAGGCCGCACCTTAGGTGGATATGGGTGAG
This sequence comes from Grampus griseus, assembly GCF_964374135.1. Taxonomy (NCBI): domain Eukaryota; kingdom Metazoa; phylum Chordata; class Mammalia; order Artiodactyla; family Delphinidae; genus Grampus; species Grampus griseus. The sequence goes on along the minus strand of NC_139018.1, from coordinate 27,025,726 downwards.
GAAGCGTGCTTCTTCCTTCCCCCTTGCCAAAACAGGGCCTGTCTGATTGTGGATATAAAGGAAGAGTTGGGTGATTTCCTTGTGGGGCGGTGCTACCTTTCCTGTCTCTTCACCTTTGTGTCTGCTGTAGGGATGCAGTGGCCTCAAGTTCCACTGCTCTGTGGGATGCCTGTGCCCACCCGCAGAAGATGTCCTCCCAAGACAGTTGTTAGGTTTCATCCTGAGGGCAAAGCTTTGGTTGCTGGAGAAGAAGGCCTGTTGGCCGCACTGTTTTAAATGCTGTTTGTTATTTAATTAATTATCTGATTCTTGTCCATTGGCTCCCTCTTGCTCTTCGTGTTAGCTCACTGCCAGCATGGAACTTCTCAGAAGTCTCCTTGGGAAGATCACTCTCACCTCTGATATTTGGGGCTGGGCTTCTTCTGCTCTGTTTCCTCAACCTGTTCCTATCTTCTTTCTGTCTTTCAGGATTTCCTTAAACCTTTGGTCTTTTGTTGGCTCCTTTAACTGTTTTCTAGCTTTGTTATCATTTCAGACGTTTAAAAATGTCTACTCTGGGGCTTCCCTGATGGCGCAGTGGTTGGGAGTCCGCCTGCCGATGCAGGGGACGCAGGTTCGTGCCCCGGTCTGGGAGGATCCCACATGCCGCGGAGTGGCTGGGCCCGTGGGCCATGGCCGCTGGGCCTGTGTGTCCGGAGCCTGTGCTCTGCAGCGGGAGAGGCCACGGCAGTGAGAGGCCTGCGTATCACATTAAAAAATAAATAAATAAAATGTCTACTCTGTCCTTACGGTGGAACCCTGGAAGGGAAGAGGGGGAGGCGGATATGTCATGTGCGTGGTCGGTACACCATCCCAAATTCCCCAGTTCTCTTTCTTTTCACATGGTCTGAGCTATTTCCTATATGTGCAGAAACTAACTTTCTAAGGGGTCTTTCATATGGGAAAATCCTTAAATTCAGTCTGGACTAAAAACTCTACAGTAAATACTGATGGCCAGACCTTTCATGCTGAAGAAATATAGGATCTGGTTCTGAGGCAGTAGCTATACAGCCCCAAGCCCAGGCTACAAGTTCTGCTACCTGACCCTGGGTCACTCTGGAGGGCCTTTTGCCCTGGGTCTCTTGTGACAGAAGGCACTGCTCATAAGCCTTGGATCTCTCTTTTCTTGTCTCTCTTCTGACCTTGGTGTGAAGGCTCCTGTCCAACAGCTTTTCCTTCAGCTTTGTGCCAGGAGCTCCAGTGTTGTTTGAATCTCATAGACGGCACTAGTTTGGGTTTGGGTTTTAGCTGCCAAATGGAATTGCTATTGAAAGTCAACTGTGGTACAAGTTTGCTTTTTATTTTCTTAGACATGAGTCAAAAAGAATAGGATCTATTCCCAGCTCATCTGGGACTTTTTTCTCTTGGAATGCTCTTTTGCCCTGGTGATTTGTTATTTTAAAACCAACATCATAAAGAATAGAAAAGTTAAACTTTCTTTGGTGGGGCTGAGAACCCCATGCCCTGACTCTTCCCTGGATGCCGCACGCGTCTCATACAGGGGGTGACAAGTCTTTAGAGAATGCACTTGGCAGGCTCTCCTTCTCCCTCCCACATCTCCCTGGGCTGACTCCCTAGAGACCCCCTGCAGAGATCAAAGTACTTGGCAGGACCCTTTGCCTGCCACCTCCCGCTCAGTGAAGCTTTGGAATGAGTCTGATTCTTTGAGGTCTTTGGTGGAAGTGCCAGACAGAAGCCTGGGAAGATGCCAGCAAGCACCAGGGGAGCTGGCAGCATGTGGACATAATGGCAAAATATTCCCACTTTTCTCCAAATCTGGAATTTTATCACCTTTTACCCAGACCTACAAACCATGCAGTTAATACTCTTCTCTCCCTCCTTACACACAAGGCCTAACCATCTCCTCTTTTCCATACCTGGATCCTTTCCCATGGAATATGTGACCCATTAGCCAACTGGATGAAGTAACTCTTTCCAAGGCTGCTGCCTGCTTTCCTTTTAGATTCAAGGGGGAGGGAGAGGGAGTGCTCCAGTGGAGGGTCTGCAAGCAGAGCTAGTGTGAGTGGGTGAGGGATGGGGGAGGGAGGGCAGAGTTAGGTGTGAGGGCCAAATAAAAACATCTTTCCCTGTCTTCCCACTGGAGTGAGGAATGAGAGGGCCTCATATTAAAAATTCCCCCTAATAGTCATAACCTTTGGAAAATATCTGCAAATAGCAACTTTTACCACTATGAGAATAGGATAAAGGATAGAAGAAGGATTACTTTTACGTAATACTGAAGAGAGAGGAGTGTGAGCTCCTACAGATGGAAGCATCTTGGCTGATTGGAGAACGTGGTCTCTTAATGATGTGCTTTTTAGCTCTGAAAATACAGCATAAAGGAACAGAGTTGTGTTTGCTCCAGCTCCTGCAGTAACCGTGACTAAATGCCATATTTTCCCAATTTAGTATATTCATATAGAGGAGGGAAAAGATCTGGTGTTTTCTGATTAAGGTATGAATTTGATTTATGGAAGTCAAATTTAGTCATCCTTGTCTCACACATTATTCATGGTAAATAAAATATTAGTGTTTTCTCTGAGATTTTGAAGTATCAGGAGAGTATTTTGGTCACTCTTTTCACTCCTCTATTTGTGAATATAATTCCGTACAGCTCTCTTGTTTCTATTTGTTTATGTTTTCTTAGGTGCTCTCCATTTTTCTCATTGTTCAACAAATATTTAGGGAGTCCCTGTTGTGTGCCAGGTGCTGCCACTCCTTAAAGGCTTTTCAGGAATAGGGATCATCTCCTATTCTTATGTATCTTCATTATAAATCAGTGCACTGCTCTGAGCAGAATGGTGTGTGGCACGTCGTGAGGAATGCTGTTGAGTTGTGGAACTCAGTAAATGGAACCACATAGATACTATTGAGTTTGCAATAATAATACTAACTGATACTTCTTGAGCATCTACTATGTGCCTACCACTCTACCTTCCAAATATAATCTCACTTAGACTTTATGAGAACCCTAAGAGGTAGTTACTATTCCTTCCATAGTAAGTGAAGATTTTAACTCGTCTTGCTGATTCCAGAGCGTGCCCTCTTAACCACTGTACCAGTCTACCTTATAATAACTTAACAGATACCATGAGCTTTAATCTTAAAGTTGAATTAGAAAAATGGATGGGTTTCCAACTTTCCCAACAATTCAGATTCTTGCTTTAGCATACTTGGGAGGGCAATTTGAGCTTAGAGTTGACATCATTTAAAATGAGTTAATTGGGGATGGATGAAAAGGAGACAGGCTTGAAGATGTCAAAAATTTCGTTAGTTGCTTATCAGTATATTACACTATACAAAAAAACTGTACTCAAACAATTCTTTTCTTCCGTGAGCTTACAATTTAATTACTAGTGCAGATAGAAATGAGAGGTATAGACCATTGAACAAATACTAAAGTTACCGAAATAATGTAAGAGATTATGTTCTGCATAATTCAAAGGACAAATGTATATGATGAGGAAGAGAAGAGAGGAAATGGGCATGGATGTTAGATGTGTCATAGAGTGAAGACCATTACCATTGTAGTCTCTGGTTCCAAGTAGAGTTGGGTGGTTACATATCTGTTGTAGCCTGTAGGTGTTACTTAGTAGAAAAAGAGCTGCAATTGTTTAATTTTAGGTTTGGAAACCTGCAGCTTGCTTCTTTGTACTGTGATTGCATCAGTTCTTACATACTAAGCTGACTCAAAATAGAGATAGTACGTGTGAGAAACTGATCAGGAAATGGTGTGGATCACCAAGTCCAGAGTATGAATCAGTAGTGATGTTGTAGTGTCCGTATGATGCATAGAGATGGCTTGTGAAGTTGTGTTCTGAGTTTGAGATGGCAGCAGTGGGAAATGAGAGAGGAATCTCATTATCTTGACCCCGGAGTTGCTTCTTGTGGTTGTGTATGATGTTATGGGTCACACAATTATCCTTATTTTATAACTGTAGTACTTGGGATAGCACATGCATTATTATAAAGGCAAACTTTTGGGTCTGGACAGTTATTTTAGGTCAGAACTTGTGAGAAAAGGTGCAAATAGTGCTTAAGAATTAGGCTTCTGAGGCAGACTGCCTGGGTTCAAATGGTGCTCTATCACTTACTAGCTGTGGGACTTTGAGCAGATTCCTAACCCTCTCTGACTCTTCCCTCATCTGTAATATTTGGATGGTGTTATACCTACCATGGGTTGGATGAAGATTAAATGAAATAATACTTGTGAGGGATTAGAACAGTGTTGGCACATAACAAATCTTCAGTACATTTATTAAAATTTTTTTCCTGCAAATGTTAATAGTGTTTCTGTTGTTGCCACTATAGCTATTATCATCACAGTTATCATTATAGCCACTTCCCTTTTGGAGTTCTTTTGTCCTGTATGGATTGTGGTGACTGACAACTGATTTTTCTGTTTTAGTCTCATTTGGAATTGTTCTTCCAGATCTCTTTCCACTCTGCAGCCTCACATCTTGCACTTGTAGGTGTGCTGCTTTGTGTTCTTTTAAATTCTATATATTTGCTGTCCCTCTACTCAAACATCAAACTCTTTGCGAGTAGGGATTGGGCTCTGTGAGGGCAGGGATTGCGTTTGTTTTATTCATCACTGTATCCCCAGTGCCTTATACAATACCCATCATACTCATCATTATTTATTGTATAGACAGCTCTTCTTCATTGAAAAAAGTATTTAAAAGATCTAGTTCATTCTTTACCTGCAGTGGCATAGCAAGCACTATGGAGTGAGTCAGTGAAATATCCATCCCATTTCACAGGGAAAATGCCAGGATCCATTGTGGAAAGATCTGTAAGTTCTCTGAGCAACTTGATGAAAGCCTTCCTGTAAGAATAATGGTAGTATTCTAAAATATCCAACATGCTTTACATTTGGGAGAAAGCAAGTTTTAATTTATTTTTTAAGTAGCTTTTATTTTCTTGGCATGTAAATATTTAATATCATGTATATAAATCTTTAAAGCTGTTTAGGCTCTATCATGAGAGGTGCTGTGTAAATTTTGTTTTCTCCCATTATAATTGGATTCTCACAGTGTTTATGGAAGTGGTGTGTTATATGGCCAATTAATATATGGGTAGCTTAGAGGAAACCTTTTCTTAGAGTTTTAGTTTTCCATATTATCATTTCTAAATGGTTAAGAACTTTGCTTCTTTATTGTAAGTCAGGATTCCTTTGCACTTCTACCTTTCATTTTTCTCTTTACTGAACAGCCAAACCAGATTTCCCTGGAAGAGAACATCTTGGTCTCCCGTTACATTAACAACCCCCTGCTCATAGATGGTGAGTTGTGATTAGGTCTTTGACTGGATTGGGCTAGATCGTACTAAATTTTTTTTAACGTTTTTATAGTCTTCTCTATTAAGTCTTTATTAAGCTAGTGTGGAATTCTTGGCAACTGTGGCTCCAGAGATGAAGCTCGTTCCTTACCTACCTCACGGTATTATTTTGAAGTTGATTTTGACATAATGAAAAAGAAAGTGCTTTATATGTTATAACAGAAACAAATATATATGAAAACTGTACAATGCATGTATGTATATATTTACAATGTATGGTATAATTATTATTTATCCTCAAAAGGGAAGGTGTGTGGGCAGTGTATGTTTCATGGGGAGAGGAGGACTGTCTTTCATATTTCTTTGTTACATTGTACTATTCTTTCTGTAACAGAAGACAAATGAGCTTAGCTTTTCCTGTGTACCCCAATTTTTTTTCCAGATTTCAAGTTTGACGTGCGCCTCTATGTGCTTGTGACTTCCTATGATCCTCTTGTCATCTATCTCTATGAAGAAGGACTGGCTAGGTAAGAGACCTTGAGCGGAGGGTGTTTATTCGAGTTGACCCATTAAAGAGTGTATTAAGATCAGGTTGTTTTTTCTGTTGTATTCAACTCAGGAAAATAAGAGTGTCCCCAGATGGGCTTCAGATTACAGAAATCAGTCTTATCACTTCACAGTCTCTCTTGCATATCCACGCATATGAACAAGCATTTGTATGTAAACACACACCTTTCCCAGCAGGGATCCAGGGTCACATTGTATTTTCATGCAATGGCAATTGGTATGAAGATCCTAGGGCCACTGTTGTTCACAAATGGTCTAAAAAGGAAAAAAAAAAGAAATCTTTCATGTGTATACCTGTTATATACCAAGCATTTATTTTAATGCTCACAACAACCTTAAAGTCATGCATTTTTGCAGTTGCGGAAACTGAGGCTTTGCGTAAGGGAACTTGAAATCACTCCCCTGAGGTCTCCAGCAGGTGGATAGTGGAGTGGGAATTTGAACCCCTGGATCTGACTCCAGAGCTGAAGGCTTGAGCTGTTTCATGCCCTCTTGTATCTAGGGTGGACATTAGCTGCTTTTTTTTTTTCACCTACAAGTCTGTAATATATTTTACAGTGATTTTATATATATATATATTATATATATATATAATATATATATATTTCTGTTTTTCTTGAGGTACTTCTTAAGTTTTAAGGTAGTGTGACTTACAAAATAAAGTTCAACTTATAATAATTTGAATTTTCATTTCCCATATCCATAGGATTTTACAGGTGACAGTGTTTTTTTTAGACCCTTTGAATTGTTTAAAATAAGTATATAACTTTGGTGTGCTTGTGTTCTTTTCTCTCACAAAGCTAATATATATATATATATATATATATATATGTATTTCCCCCACAAAACTTATATATCTATTTTACCAAAGAACTCTGAAGTTCTTTTTATGCATAGTTTTTGTATAGAGCATAGCAGTTTAGGAGGTGGTTTGCATCTGTAAAAAGCATGGCCTATATATGTTTCTGTATTTTAGGAAATGTACATCAAAGATGGGAAATACCGTGGATAAAAGAAGGCTACATATTTAGGTGTAGGTGCTTTGAGACATATCATTGTACTCTGACAGCTGTTCTTTTAGAATCGGATTTCAATTATTTTAATTATTTTTTAGACTAAAATTTTTTGATGCATCGTGTGACTAGAGTCAGAGGGTGAGAACAGTTAACCAGATTCTACCTGGTTGAGCTATGTCTTGCCTTCACCTCTAGGTGGCAGTGACAGCATCTATAAGCGTGGTCACATTCTTAACTAAGATTTGAGTTTGAACCCTGGGAACACTGAAGGCCACGGAAGCTCCCTAGTTCAGGCCTCTGGTTCCTTGAAAACTGAGGAGGGAGAAAACTAAAATATTTCTCAGTTTTTAGTTAAAGGGCTGAACCAGGTATCTGGGCACAAACTACTAATCTAATCAGATTTTCATCGGAAAGAAGTTTTCTGTAGTGTTTTTAGGTACATGTGCTCTCATATTTTGAAGTATAGGGATAAAAGCTGAGTCTCCATATTATCTAGAGCAAAAAGAAGGTGAAATAAGGCCTCTTACTTCTGCTCAGATGTATAAGATGCTGAGGATTTTCCATTTTGTAATATGAGATGTATCATGAGTATGAATATGAGTATCATGAGCTCCTTCACCCTTCTCCCTCCGCTCATCCTCAACCAGCTTGTCTCCTGTACCCTTCTCGGAAACCGATTATGTCCTGCCATGAACTGGACTTCTTTTTTTTTTTTTGCGGTACGCGGGCCCCTCACCGCTGTGGCCTCTCCTGCCGCGGAGCACAGGCTCCGGACGCGCAGGCTCAGCGGCCATGGCTCACGGGCCTAGCCGCTCCACGGCATGTGGGATCCTCCCGGACCGGGGCACAAACCCGTGTCCCCCGCATCGACAGGCGGACTCTCAACCACTGCGCCACCAGGGAAGCCCTGAACTGGACTTCTTGAATAGGGAAAAGACCTCAAGTTTATGCTTACTGTGTCTCAAGGATATCATAGCAATATGTTCTGCAAATTATTCCAAAGGTATTTCACCCACAGTATTAATAGCCCTTGCTATTGGTAAAATTCGGCATTGTTTTAAAGCCTCAATGGCTCAGATGCAAAATGAGAACAATACTAATATTTATTATAGAACTTACTGCAGATGTGCTAGTGCTTTGGCTATTGGCTGTGTGTTGGAAGTCAGAACCCACTGAATTGAGTAACTCTTCTCTTGCCTTCAGCAGGAACTGAGTATATATATTTATATATTTTTAAAATGGATGCTCTTTCTTAGAATAATTTGGAAAACAAATTTTTAGAAATTTGGATTAAACTGTGAAACAAAAGAAAAAGAATTTTCAGGGTTTTGGCTATTTTACCTAAAAGTATAGGCGAATATAAAAGCTTTACAGTAGTACATTATGACAGGCTATTAGCCAGTCCTGCAAGGGGTGCATTGCTCTGCACAATAACTTCCATGTGCCTAAGTCCCTGTGTCTTAACCAGTGTGTGTCTTGGCACTCATCTCCTGCTTTTTAATCCTCAGAAGCCATTCGACTGTGTCATTACTTTCAACAATAGTCTACAGCATCTCCAGATCTGCCGCCTCTAGTAATCTTGGGTCACGTTTGTTTTAAATAGACATTACTGAAGGTAATCAGTTTGGGATGAGATCACTAGACCATTTTACTTTGAGGCTCAAAAAGGAAAACCATAATCTTTCCTAAAGAGACAGAACTGGTGGCAGTGTAATTGGTTTCCTTCTTCAGAAAAGAAGGGTCTTATCCCATATCACTTCTGTTTGGGGCCTCAGAATGCATGTTTAATGACAGAAAGATTAAGTTGATTTCATAAGACGGTTCTGTGAAGTAAGAATTTTGTGTAAATTCTTTACCTTCTTAAATTTACTAAAGAAAAAGACCCTAAATAGTTTCTTTCTAGATTAATCATTTCAGTTGTCCTTGCTTTATTAACATAGGAAGTAGAAAGACTCTCGTTATTTTCTTATACGTGGGCACAATATTGAGACATTTTAAAAAATTGTCTTAGTGGTGTTTGAGTCCAGTGTTTTGCCCCTTCCTACTTTTTGAGTTTCACGTGTATGTTACTGTTTTACACCAGCAGGGGGCGCTCAAGTTTCCAGAGAGGGGTCCTTTTCTCTACCAAAATGGTGTAGGGTTTTTTTCCTGACAGAGGTGGAATCCAAAAAGACTTTGTTCTGGATTTTACAGTTTTAGGTGGATCCAGTATGTGGTCTAAATGATTTGACGAGGCCCTTTTTTGAGACAAAGCTAATAGCCAAATTTTCACTGAAACAGGAAAAATTAAAAGTTGAAAAAAATTAAAACAAAATTGAGTTGAAAATCAAATGTGCTATCATATTAGAGACCCAAAGATAGGTAGCACTGTCAGCTGCAGGGAAATGAAAGTGCCCGTCCAGAGAACTGGGAGAGATCCATCCGCACGGTGGGTTGGGAAGATGGGACACTGAGAAGGCCCGGGTCAGGGACCGCCTCTCTTCTACTCAGCCATATTATTCAGTGGAAATTCAGAAGAGATCCCAAAGCATTTGTAATGCCTCTGCCTTCCTCCCCACCCCCAGTTACTTCTTCAGTAGCCTTCCTTGCTAATTAACACTGGCTCCGCAGGGATATTTACCTTTTCTCTGCTGGATTCCTGTGGTTTTGAAAGAATTCAGGTACTTGCCGGTTGCCAAGGAATTCAGATTACCTCACAGGCTGCACACTGTCCAGAATCTGCCATAGCAGCAAGAGGGGGAAGAGACACCAACAAGGGGAAGAAACCCCTCTCCAGTGCTCATTGTCACCCTCCCTGGCAGGCCCTTGCTGTTTGTGAAGTTCGAGTCATTTCTGGCTCTGAAGACCAGGGGATCAGGCTGGTAATCCCCTCCCAGACGGCTCCGCAGGGCGCTGCCTAGTCACTGCAGCACTTTGGCAGTCTCCCGGCCGCAGCTGGCTGACAGCAGATCAGAGGGCTCTTGGGCCTCTTGTTCTCTTCCATAAGATTTTTCTGGGTCAGGCCAGGATGAAACCCAGTGGCTCCTGGCAAGGCTGCCTGAGGTGCTGTCTCTTCATCCTCCAGGCCTTTCTGGCGCTGAATGGTTACACCTGCTGAAAGATAACACATGTGCCACAGCCAGGGTCTCCTGAGAGTTGGCCTCCCTTACTTTGTACATTTGTAGTGAATGTTTGTTAGAACATGTAGCTATCAAAGCGGGGTTGGGGGGTTCGGTTTAACTGTCCTACATCTAGACTCTCCGTAACTCTGACTATGGTGTCGTATTCATAGAAGAACAAAGTCGTTTTTGAACGGGGGAAGAGAGTTCCAAAGACCCCACTAACTCTGCTTTCCTTCTTGTTTGAGTTCCATGTTGGTAAAGTTCCTGAACAAGCAGCTCAGCTGTAGTTTCGGTTAGTGCTTATCAGGTACCTACTGTATGTCTAACACTGAAACCCTTCCTTCACATACACATTCAAGAGTTTGAGACAGTTATCATCATTGTATTGATTCTCACTGAGAAACATTAGAAAGCAAAAAGGAAATGTAGTTTTTGATTTAAGAATTTGTCAGAATAAAGGTTATCTATATATATCTTAATGTGGCAAAAAAAGAGAGAAAAGGGCATAGCATTCTCTGTTCATCATAGGTGGTGAAATAGAGCTCAGGGTTTCAGATTTACAAAGAAAGTAGGAACCCCCCCCCATTCCTTTGTTCTTTTTTGTTTGTTTGTTTGTTTAAAGGTCAAGGCTATGAAATTCTGTCATGAGAGCTTTTCCTAAATCTTGATTTCATTAAGAGGGAGGTTCAAGACTTAATTCATCGTGTAAATTTCAGTATGTGTTAGGAGCAGTGTTTGCAAACTTGGTTGTGGGCTACCTAGTAGAGAATTACCTCTTTTAGGTGTTTCTAATAAAGAAATTGTGTTGAAGCTTTCAGACCTAAATAGGGTGAAATCTGATATGTGAAGATCTAAATCACAAGTCACAAACTTAAATGCTTACAAGGACATTCACTGAAAAGTTTGGCCCAGTGGAGACTGGAGAACCAGAGATCACATATCCCACCTAAAGGGTATTTACTATTCATTGGCAGCAAGTCATTGATATGTGGTAGTGCTGTGGTCTGGATGCTACCTCCCGAGTTCATATGTGGAAATCCTAACCCCCAAGGTGATGGTATTAGGAGATGGGGACTTTGGGAGGTGATTAGGTCATGAGGGTGGAGCCCTCATGAATATGATTAGTGCCCTTTAATATAAGAGGCCCTGGAGGGATTCTTTACCCCTTCCACCCTGTGAGGACACAGCAGGAAGGTGCTGTCTGTCTGCCTGCATCTTGACCTTGGACTTCCAGCCAACAGAAATAAATTTCTGTTATTTGTAAGCTACACAGTTTATGCAGTTTATAGTATTTTGTTACGGCAGCCTGAATGGACCAAGACAGGTGGTATTGCCAGATCTTCTGGTTTTTTAAGGGAGGCTGAAAAATCTAGATTTTTATTGAGAAACTTTTGTTTGTAAACTTTCAATTTTGAAACCATTTCAAAGTTATGGGAAAGCTGTAAAAATAGTATGAAGAACTGCCTTTTAACTTTCCTCTAGAGACCACAGTCAAATTTGGCCATCTGTCCTGATAGTGTTCTTTATAACAGAAAGCTCCAAATCCAGGATCACATGTTATATTTAGTTGTCAAGTCTCTTCAGTCTCCTTATATCTGGAACATTTACTCTGTCTTTTCTTGACTTTCATGACTTCAGCATTTTTTAAGATTTAGGCCAGTCATTTTTGTAGAATGGCCCTCAATTTGTGTTTGTCTGATATTTTTTCATAATTAGACTGAGGTTATGTATTTTTGGCCAGAATGTCACAGAAGTGATGCCATGTTCTCATTGCATTAGATCCGATGGTACATGATAACTATTTAGTGGTGTTTGAGCACTTAAGACAATGTCTGGCAGATTTCTCCACTGTAAATTTACTTTGTTTTCCCCTCTGTAATTAATAAATATCTTATGAAGAGATACTTTGAGACCATGTAAAATCTCATTCTTCATCTCACTTTCACCCAACAATTTTAATATTCATTGATGTTTCTTGCCTGAATGAATTATTACTGTGATGGTTGTGGAATAATGATTTTCTAATTCCATCATTTCTTTTACTTTTATTATTTGGCATCTTACTCCCAGGAAGAGTTTTCTCTCCATCCTGTTCACTTATTCATTTGTTTATATACACCAATGTGGACTTAAGGATTCCTGTGTTATTTAATGGGTTGTAATCCTTTACTATCGTGATTTATTTTGATGCTCAAATTGTCCCAGATTTGGCCAATGGGAGCCCGTTTAAGCTGACTTTTGTGTCCTTCTGACATGTCCCCTCATTCTTTGAGCACAAGATATTTCAGGCTCATCTTCTTTCTCTGTCCCAGCCTGGAATCAACTATTTTCTCCAAGGAGCAGGGGTTGCTTTTAATGGAGGATAGTGTTTAGACATAGAGATCCAGGTGCTAGATATGCTCATTGTTCTGGGGTGTCTCTGCTATCAGGTCCTTGCAATGGACATACCTAGGAAATACGTGTATAGGTATATGTACATGTACACATACATACACATTTACATCTATATTTATTTCTGTATCTCTATATTGAAAATCAGGAGTTCATACAAATACCTCCCATTCTAGCTCAAAACTACAGCATTCATTCTAGCTTTTTCCCTTTCCATATTTTTTATCTTTTTTCCAACAGTGAGAAATCTGACTTCTATTATCTTCAACGTATTTATTTACTCAGTTCCCTCGTATGTAGCCAGTCTCCCAACCTCCCTGTCACTACCCCATTCAGATGCCCTCCTTGTGTGGACTTTGACCCTTGTGGGGCACCACCCTGCTTAGATAACCTCCTTGTACTGCCTCTGGGCTGCCTTCCTGTCCTGTCCACCGTCTTCCTCACATGGGCCCTGGCTGCCACTGGGCTTCAGGAAGGAAGGTCTGAATTTTAAATGCTGGCCAAGTTATTCAAGTTTAAAAGCAAAAAACAACCTTTGTAGGTTAATCAGAACTTGATGAGTAGGCCAGATCTAAGACTAATGGGACCTCTGATCTAGAAAATAAGAAGAAAATGTTGTAAAATGGTGATCAGAGCTGAATGTGGTTTGTTTAATCCAGATTTTAGTGAGAACCATAAGCTCTTCCTGCGTTAGGAGGAAAGATGAGCATATACACCTGCCTTTCCTCTACATGGTCTTCTGCATTCCTTGTTCAGCTGACTGAAATAAAGAGTGTAGCACTTTTGCCCTTTTGGGTAACTTTTCCACTGAGCTTAGTTTTTTGTTTCTGTTTTCTCTAATTCTTACTTCTTCTTATACTTAGAAGAACTGTAACGTTAATGATCTTGTCCTTCCTGAGTTTCAGAATATAAATGTCCCAGCTAAAAGGAAGACTAGGAAGAAGAAAATTTATTTTTTTTAGAGATGCAGTCCTATTGAAAAAAGGAGGATAAGAATGACTGATGTGTTGGGTACCAGTTTACAGTTAACTGCCAGGCCTTTGCCAGTCTTTTCATGTTGACCAAATTAGATCAGGTACTTGTATTTAAAAGAGAAGAAAAACCTCTTTCTCTGAAGCAGAACCTTTTCCCTCCCTCTAAATCATTATTTTGGGGGAGAGATGGCAGGTGGTATGTCACTGTGAGGTAATGTCTGGTTGAGGCAGGCAGCCTCTGTGAGGCCTGCCTGGGCCCCCTTCGCATTTCACAAGAATTCAGAGAATGACTATTTCCCGCTTGATTGGAGGATCTCTGACGAAGGAAGATTGGGATGTATAGGTAAGGTTTACCCACCACGGAGTGACATGGGTGAAGTTAAGCGATAACTGCCGGAAGTTTCTGGAAAATCTGAGGTCCTTCTCATGCATAGACGTAATGCTCATCAGACTCTTGCCCCTTAGCCATACATGCCTGGTCAACATTTTCTCTTGTCCACATCCTTCTTCCTGGCCTCATGTTTGTTTATTTTAGTTTTGGGGTTTCTTTTTTGGTTTGTTTTTTTTATTTTTCCTTTTTCCACTCTTCTTTCTTTGGCTCTTGTAGATTTCTAGTACAGGGAATTAGGGAGCAGAGATAGTGGGTGAATGAGAAGAAATAGAGGAGAAGAAAAATTTTAAATGCTGCCCTTCAATGTGGTAAAAATTCACGTTGACTTCATAGTCTGAGTAAGCACATGTAAATAATTTGTAAATCATGTGAAAATAAACTTGTGGCCTTCCAGGATTTTTTTTCACACACTTGGTTGTGCCTCTGGGGAAAACCACTTTAGCGAAGGGTGATACGGTTAGCGTGGTATGTAAACAGGGTGATATTTACCATAACCGTTCGCCTCGAGTGTACTTTTGTTGATGCTGAGCATCACTGGAAAGTTTTCTCTTTCCTCGGCTACTTCCTTCAGAGGCACATATATTTTATACTTCGGTCTTCTTTTGACAACAGTCCAGGATATCAAATTGCTGCTCTGTTTTCAGTGGGCTCCGTGTTTAATCCCCCTTTTCGCCGTCATTCCAAATTCAGGAATTAATCCACTCTACACTCGTATTTATGCTGTTCTGCAGACTTAGGCTTTGTATGCTGTTAATGCTGCCATTACTGTTCTCTTAATTTTATAGATCAGTTCTGTTTTTTCCTATGGATGTGAGTTCTAAGTCTTTATATTATTATGCTGTCCTTTTTTTCTTTTTGCATAATATTTTCCATAGAATGCTTTAGTACCAGGCACTGTGTAGGCACTCAGGTGTTTCTTGACAGGCTAATGTCCCATCATCCACAGCATCCTATACACGGTTTCCTTGACTGTGAATAACTTTGTTTTCACTTTTCATCTTTCCTATCCGTCTAAGGTTCTGTATCAAAAAAGCAGCATCTCGTGGTTAAGAACGTGGGTTTTGGAGTCAGTGTGATTTGGGGCAAGTCACTTTATCTTCCAGATCATATTTTAATGTTCATATCTGTTTTAAAAATTAGACATAATGGTACCTCCTTCAGAGAATTGCTTTAATGATTGAATTAAATGTGATATTGTACATGAAACACTTAGCGTGGGGGTTGGCACTTAATAAGCACTCAGCATTTGAGGAGGATGCCACCTCCCTGCATTAACATCTCATTGATCCTGTATTTTATCGAAGCCCTGTTCCTGACATTTAACCTGTGCCTTTTCTTTCAGGTTTGCCACCGTACGATATGACCAAGGAACCAAGAATATTCGGAACCAGTTCATGCACCTGACCAATTACAGTGTGAATAAGAAGAGTGGAGACTATGTCAGGTACTGGCTGCGCCTGAGCCAGGAGCCAGGGAAGTCGGTCTCCGAGGCAGACATTGGAGAAGTGCAAAGTTAACTTGTTGCACTGGAGGAAAACTTTACGCTCATATCCATGTAACTTAGAGCTATTGGAGTCATTTCATGTAGTTTTGAGGCTTACCTGCTACAGCTTCTCTATTGCTTGCCCACCTACAATGTCCCCTTTCTCCACCAATATATGCCTTCCTTCCCGAGTTTCGTCTGCCTCATTGTCAAGTTCCCTCACTTGACTTAGAGGTAGGAATTTTATAGGCATATGGAACTTTTTCGAAGTCAAGAAATTAGGTCATTTCAGCACTTGGCAAAATGTATCAAAAGCTTCAAAAATGCTTGTGCCCTTTGACCCAGTAATTCTATTTCTAGGAGCTTAACCTTAAGAAATAAAGGACTTATACACAAGATTAGAAACAAGAATGTGCATCACTGTACATTGTCAGGTGGAAAAAGCAAGTTACCACACAGTACATGCAATTTAATTTCTTTTTTGAATATGTAAGATAACTAAAGCTGTTTTTCCCCCCCGAGGGGGTGTGGGAGAGAGAAGAAAACTAGAAGGATATATCTTAAAATGTTAACAGTCTTTAACTATAATGGATGGGATTTTGGGTGGGGGATGTCTGTCTTCTTCTTTGTACTTTTATGTTATTTCCTAAGTTTTTCTAAAAGAAACACTTTTATGATTGGGGGAAAAAACGTTAGGAATAAATTAAATAAAAAAAGAAATGAGGCCATCTCAGAAAAAGATTCAGTGGAACGGAGTACCAGCCCAGCTGTGTGGAAATATTCTTTCTGCTGTGTTTTCTTTCATCCTGATAATTTTGCCAGAAACTGGAAAAATAAAAAAGAAACCCAAACAGTTACTTTCTACTCAGACTAAAAATAGGTGCCTAGAAGGTCCAAGGAAAAAAAGAAAGGAATCTGGAAGTGATGGCATAGTTGCCGAAGCTATATAGATTTCATTGCGTGTCCTGTGACCGGTGTTAGGAATTGGTTGAAGATGCAATATCTTGCACTTTGGAAGATGAGCAAAGATGCAGCTGGTGGGTTGCGGGGTGGTGATAGGGAATAAGGGGGCAGCTGTAAAATACAGGTTTCAGATTGCAAGACCCTTCCAACAATCTGGGAATGTGCCCTGTTTGCCACTTTGTTGCTGTAGTGGTGGTGTACTTCATTACTTCTGTTGTTGCTCTAGTGCATTCTCCCTTGGGTGATACCTCAAAAGGTATCCAAAAAAGCCGTGTCTATCACTAGATAGAAGGGAGCTCACTTCAGAGGCCAGCGCAGTTCTGTCCAGGGTTAACTCATTAAAATGCTGCGCTAGATTAGCTTACTAGCCCATCTAGACTCAGTTCTGGTCTGAAAATGGCATTAGAGGCCGGTTTGTGGGCTCATGTGACATTTACCTCAAAGACAAGGTTAGTATCCCCAAGCATTTCAATGTGTTAATGTTTTGTAGCCATTCTTAAATTTGTTTACATTCTTTCACAAATTTCTTCTACTGGTTCATGATGCATAATTGTTTGGTTAAGGAGGAATTTGCCTTCCTTTCCCCTACCCACCTCATTAAGGCAAGTTATATGCATTTTCATTTCAATGGAAGAAACTGGTACAAAAGCGTATATGACAAAAAAGGACCAAGAAAAAGTGGGTGAGTGGAAGTCAGCAAAGGGAATATTTTTCTAAAGACCGATAAGGAAAGAAGGCTATTTGTAAAAAATCTTGTTTCTAGAGCCAGGCCTAGTTGCATATGTGACATTGATCCATGAATTTGTTTTAGTTGTGATGATCCGGAAGTGGAGGATTATGGGAACAAATGGAGCATGAGTGCTATGCTTAGGTATCTGAAACAGGAAGGCAAAGATACAACTGGTGAGTACCAGGGCTTTTTCCTTTTTGACTTCTCTTCTTCGTATAACTGTACTATTATCTCTAACCAGGAGTCATTCTCTCGAATTCTAATAGTGTTGCTGAGATGTCTGATGGGATCATTGTTCTTGGTGTTAATTTTTCCTGCCCTTTACAAGATGGAGAACAACAGGCTTACTTACCATGGCTCCCCAAATCCCTTCTCTTGTTTCTAGTTTGGAAGACAACTTTTTCCTTTAGTTTTTAGGGAATTTATCCTTCCTGAATGTCGAACTGCTCACTAAAATATGGTCAGCTTTTTACATAACAAATTGTCTATCTCCATATTGGCCCTGAGTTCACATTTTCCTAAGGCGATCTCTTTCATTCCTGCTTGATGAATTGGAGAATGGACAGTGTCAAGTTTGAGTACAAAGGCTTGGAATCAAAATGGACACTGTCGCTGAGCCTTGAGCAGAATGGGAAGCAGTGTGCCGAAAGGCCTATCTCAGTCCACAAAGGGAAGGGTGAGAGGAGGAGAGTGAGAAGCGGGGAAGGCTCCTTTTCCAGTCTGTGTCTATCTCTTGTCATAGGAGACCACTTGAGTACATCCCCCAGCACCTCCATTCTTGCCTGTGTCCCTCTGTTCACAGATATGCCTCCTCCTGGAGCACCCATTTGTAAGACTGCCACATGGAGACTTCTTTGAATGAG
This sequence comes from Grampus griseus, assembly GCF_964374135.1. NCBI lineage: Eukaryota > Metazoa > Chordata > Mammalia > Artiodactyla > Delphinidae > Grampus > Grampus griseus. The sequence continues at coordinate 27,007,928 of NC_139018.1, read as the reverse complement.
CACATGTGCTGTTATAATTATATTGTGTTCTGGAATCCAGTCCTAATCCATGCATTATAGTGGTTTTTTTTCTTTTGTAGCATTGATGGCCCATGTAGAAGACCTGATCATTAAGACTATAATCTCTGCTGAACTAGCTATTGCCACAGCCTGTAAAACTTTTGTTCCTCATCGCAGCAGTTGTTTTGGTAAGGAGACTCAAGAAGCTTAACATATTTTGTGAAAAGGGGCTTGGGAAATTGGGATGGGATACTGGGGTAGAGAGGCTTAGTGATTCTACAAGAGTAAAAGGTATGTGGTGGACTTTTATTTCTTTCTAAACTCACGTAGCGTATGAAGAGGCCGGTGGTGAACTTAGTTGGAGGTCCCCTGAGGACTAACTAGCTTTCGGTGTGGGAAGCAGGGATTGTAACTAAAGTGTGGGTCTCTTTGTCAGAGCGCAATCAGAAAAAGTCTGCAACAGACTGTACAGGAATCCAGCTCTAACAAATATATTCCAGAGCTCTTTGGCAGCCAGACTGGGAACTGTTCCAAGAAGCTCTGGCTGGTACCAGTATGTGCTTTCTCCCATTTTCCAATGGCTCCTCCTTTTTGTTTTAGTCTTCTTTCTGGTGGGTTCCCCACCCCCACCCCTTCTTTCTTCCCTTCCTCTTCCTCCTCCCCTTCTCTTCTCTCCCACCCCTAATTCCCTATTTGCACAGAGAAGGAGTAAGAAGCAGATCACAACTACTGGACCAGGAAGCCTGTTGCTCACTGACCGGCTAGTTGTGACTGTAGCACCGAGGGTGCCTGCCCCCGTTTGCTGTCTGTGTGGATGTGAGTCCTTAGTGATTGCTGGTATGCATGTCTGTGCAGTCACACAGGCTTTCAGCAGGTGGCAGGCTGTGTTAGTAAAACACAGTAGGGTCATTGATGGGGGGATAATTAAAGGAATACAGTAGGAGACAGCGTAACAGAGAAGTAAAGAACATGGGCTGTAGAGCCTGACAGACTTAGTTTGAGACCCATTTGTACCCCTTATTAGTTTTCTGATTTTCAGCAAGTTACTCTAATCCTGTTTCCTCAACTATAAAATGGCAGTAATGATGGTTCCTACCTTCTAAGTGTACCTTGAAGGGCAAATGAGATGACGTACGCAAAGCACTATTTGTACTCCATAAAAAGTTTTTTTTATTATTTTTATAATTAGACATTATAATTCTTGATCTCTTTAATCGATTATCATAACAGCTTGTACTTGAGGGGCACTAAACAAAGGGAAGTGTTGAGACTCTGAATAGAAGATGGTAGATAAACCAGGACCTAAAATTATACAGGCAAAGAAGAGGTTATGATATGTGTATATCTTCTTAAAATGCAAATATGTTCATGTCTTCTAAAACCCTTAAATGGCTCCCTAGACTTAACTTGTAAATAGATACTTGATAGGACTTCAGAGCTTCCAAGGATCTGACCCCAGCTGACTTTTCTAGAATTCCATTTCCCCTCCTACGCCTTAGAATCCAGTGGTGCCACTGAGGACTCCATGCCTTTGTGCCTCTCTGTAGGTCCTGCAGTCCAGCTAGACTCTGCCCCTGTCTGCCCTACACACTCCTCTTTATATTCTGAGACTCAGCTTGACGTCTCCTCCAGGAACGCTTGCCTAACAAAGTGCCCTGTTGCGTCTCCTCTGTCCTGCTGTTCTGTACTTGTTCCATTATGTTCTCTTCCTACCGGTAGTCACTGAGCTTATCGTCTTGAATTCTTAGTAGTCATTGTGTCTCTCCTTCCACTCTCACCCTGTTTCTGCCGAACCAAACCTTTTATCATCTCTTTTCCTAACCCTTTGCCTTTGCACCTGCTTTATCCTGTGCCTGAAATATCTTTCTCATGTTACTTTACCTAAAAGATAACTGACATCTTTTCAAGATAAAGTCAAGTATCACTTCTTCGGTGACGTTTTCCCTAAGTCTTCCCATCAGAGTTAGCCACCTCGACCCCAGCACTCTGTTCAGTCTCCAGCGACGCCTGCATGTCCTTTAGTTCCTGTTTACGTGTCTGTCTCCCCCACTGGACTGGAAGCTCCTTGAAGACAGCAACAGCGTCTCCCTTGTTTTTGCGCCTTCTGTGCATAGCAGCGTTTTTTGCTATTGAAGGATGTCCGGGAAATGTTTGTTGAATGAATGATTGGTCTTGATTTAATTGCCTTTTGGTGGCCTGACAGTAGGCTTCCGAATGGATCTGGTGTGGTAAGGGCCAGGGGCTCTTAGAATTATTGCAGACTTTTTGAGGAGGGAGTGTGGGAAATATGACTCCAACTGCAAAAACCTTATTAGATTAAAAAAAAATTAAACATTTCTTTTCTACATCTACTTGGCTCTTCTGTGAGAGTAAACTTCTAGTAGCTCTTAATGTAAAAATCTCTGTTCTGGAAATCATCACAAGCTCTTCTGAATGTTTCCTTTTCTATTTTATTTCATTACCAGATTGCCTTTTGGAAGCTTAAGAATTTCTTGACCTTAATGGCATTAGAAGTTCTGATGTGAGAGAAGCAGTGACTTTCTCTGACTCAGTGAAATGCCGCCTAAGACTATTTCATCAGCCATGGGTCTCCAGCCCCCTCCCTGCTTGTGTTCAGTTTTAATAAACTGAGTGCATCTGGAGTTTTTTAAACTGTTGACTATCTTCTTGGCTTTTGTGGTTCTAACTCCACTTCCTGTCAGCCCTGGGATTTTGTGTGCTTCGTTAACTTCCCCCATCAGAAATGATTTTGTATACGTGTGTCTATTTGTGTGAATCTCTTTGCCTCCCACTGGTTCCCAGCCTCCCCCGGGGTTTAAGTTACAAGGAATAATCTGGGTTTTTTCTTTTGTTTTTCATTTGTTTTAGAGTAAACAGGAATTGAGAGCTTCCCAGAAGAATTTGGCTTGAACAGAGCATTGGTGTTGTAGAGGAAGCTAATAGTCTGGTGATGGGGTTCACTATATTCTTTTGGTTGTTGTTTCTGCCTTTCCACATTACATGGATCTTTGCCAGAAGCATTCCATTCGTATCTAAGTGTTTCTGGCCTATGATTTCTTTCCCACCCTCCCACCTGTAGTGTCCAGCTTTGTTTCCAGGTACGGTCAATATTCCCATTCCTTTGTTTATTTATGTAGTTAACTTTTCTCAGTGCCTGCTGTGTTCAGGGTGTAGATTATGAGTTTGTTCCTCTCAAACCAAATTTTACATGGGATGATATATACAGATACCTGCATTGTATTAATAGCATTTAAGTGTAGGCTTAGGAACCCTCACAAACTACCAGAAACTTAGCCATTTGATGCTTTTTAATAGATTTGTACATCCGGAAAGGACCTCAGAGAATAATTAATCCATATAAAGAAATTGAGGCCCTGAGAAATTAAGACCCTTGCCTCAGGTTCTAGAGCTACTGAGTGGGAGAACTCAGATGAAAGAGACTCAGCTTGGAGAAAGGGGGTCAGAAGATGGGTTTTGGCAATCAAGTCATCTTGGTCATAAGACTCTTGATCAGTAGAACTTTTGATGCCTCTCCCAATAAAACAGACTTTTGACAGTCTAATTTTTACTGCCTTCAGAATTCTGAAAATGTGGTACCATGTGAAGTATATGCTTAAACAGCAGCCCTATAAATAGGGTTGCTTAGGAAATTGGCGCTGTGAGATTACTGGCTATGAGAGCAGCTTTTTGTTTTTTTTTTTTTTGAACAGTTGGAGAAAAACAGCCCCAAACAGGATGTTAGCTATCCTTTAAAGATGCTGCTGCTGACAGTGGTTTCATCTATGTGTGTGAGGATGGCTGAAGTGACAGGCTATGACCATGGTCCTCTCTAGCCTGAGAGCGTATGAACCAGCTGTCCTGCCACTTGTAGACTTGATCAGACTGGCCTTGTTTAGGTAAGACCAGTGACATCTTTGTTCAGGACAAACCGTGCTCAGTATACCGTGTTATGTTGGATGGTTGCTGGTTTGGCCTTTTATTGGTATTGTTTAAGACCATTTCACAGGGTAAGCTGACATCCTTAAAGTGGGAGTGTCCGTAAATATTTGTTGGAGGACTGGAAGTAGGCAGCATACATTTTATAATGGAAACTACTTGACCAACAAGAAAAATAATGAAAGTCATCAAACAGTTCACTTTTTGAGATAATTTTCTTTTCTGGCTTATCTCATGCTCCTGTTTAGATGGGAAGTTTACTGTAGAAGGGACTTAGAAGAAAGTACCTACTGTTTGTCAGGCACACTTCATTGGTTATTTCCTTTAGTCCTCTTAAGAGTTTTGTTGGTGTTTAGTACTCATGTTTTATAGACAAGGAAAACAGATTCAGAGAGGTTAAATTATTTGTCCCAGGTCATGCTGTTAATAAATGGCAAAGCCAAGTGTGAGAGCCAGGTCTCTCTGGCTCATTTTCCACCCACATAAAGACAAGTTCTGATGTGTCCAGCCATTTTTGGCATGCTCCATATCCTGGATTCTCCTTCTGCTCTCCTGTAACTAGATCTCAGGAAAAATGATGTCATCCTTTTTAGCAGATCAGGCCTAAAAAAGGGTACTCTTTCTGCTCTAATCAGCAGTACCTAGTTCTAGATATTCCTCTCAAATCTACCTTTGCATATGGTAGCCAGATACCATATTGATTTATTGGACTAGTTAACAAATTGGCTCTGGACTTTTTCTTTTATTTAGTTCATTTTCCTGTGGGATTTTGGTCTGTTTTTTTTTCCAGATTTTCCTTCTGGACCCCAGATAAAGACTTCCTCCCTAGGTTTTCAACTCCAATCCACAGCCAAGGTGAAAAGAATTTCCTTCATACAATAGCATTTGACTGACAGCAAGAACTGGCTAATGTCAGCACTTTCCAATTTCAGGGATTACAGCTTCAGCTGGGACTTTATTTCTGGGGCGGGTTAGTGGGTTGATTCCAAAACTAGTGGTGTGACATGTTTAGTAATCTCTTAGGACCTGGATGCATTGTTATTTCCCTATCAAATCTTTTCTTCCTCCCTCTCTAGACCATCTTTTATTAAGTTTTTCCTTAATATGTCTTAATATGTAAAAATCTTAATGAGAATTTCTCTTATTTTCTTGATGATTGGTGGCTTTATTATGAGTATTAAGTTTATTATGAGTCTTGCAGTTAAGGTCATTTTTGGGAAGTAGCTGCAAATCATTTTGTCTTTCTCAAAAATTGTAGTGTTTTACATTAAAAATTTTTTTAATTAAAAAATTTTTTTTCTTCTCTTTTTTTTTTTTCTATCAGTATTTTCTTGATTGCTCCCTATGTGCTTTGTGTAGTGCAGACTGTTTGCTATAGAGCAGTGCACGAGACATGGCCCCTGCCCTCGGGTAGTGGGGAGAACCAGACATGAAATGACACAGGACAGCACAAGCAGCAGAGTGACTCGGGTGCTCTCGGAATACACCAGGAGTTACCAGCTATGCCTAGAGGAGCCAGGGAAAGCCATTCCTAGCAGAGGGAATATGACATGCAAAATACAGTGTCATGACACGATGTGGCATGTTCTGAAATGGAAAGTTCAGTGTGACTAGACGTAGCCTGAGTTGGATGAGGTGACGAGTGATAAGGTTATGGAAGTAGTTTGGGGACCGATTGTAGAGGACTGGCACATTTAAATTTATCTGCAGACAATAAACAGCCATCAGAGTTGTTTGAGCAGTGGAACAACAGGATTATTATTTTTCCTTTAACTTTTATCATGACTTGACCCAAAGCTTGGTGTGACAGAATTATAACACAGGGAATACTGTACGACATTATTAGAAGTGCCTAATTTAAAATCCTCCAGGAACCAACTTGACATCAGCGTCTGTTGCTGGGCCAATTCACTGCCTGTCTTTCTGACTGTTAGGTGTGTGTCTTAGAAAGGTAATTCTGGGCTTCCCTGGTGGCGCAGTGGTTGAGAGTCCGCCTGCCGATGCAGGGGACGCGGGATCGTGCCCCGGTCTGGGAAGATCCCACATGCCGCGGAGCGGCTGGGCCCGTGAGCCATGGCCGCTGAGCCTGCGCGTCCGCAGCCTGTGCTCCATAACGGAAGAGGCCACAGCAGTGAGAGGCCTGTGTACCGCAAAAAAAAAAAAAAAAGAAAGGTAATTCTGATGGCCACATGGAGAATGGACTACAGTGGGGAGAGACTAGTGCTAGGGAAATGATTTGGTGGTAGGAGGTACCCAGTGATAATATACACTCAGTCATGTGACCCAGCACTCCCACTCATAGGTATTGACCCAAGAAAAATGAAACCATACGTTCACACAAATGCCTTTACACGAACGTTTATAGCAGTTTTATTCATAATCGCCTAACATTGGAAGCAGCCCAAATGTCTATCAGCTGTTGAACAGATAAGCAAATTGTGGTCCATAAAATGGAATACTACTGAGCAGTAAAAGGAATGAATTACACTACTGATATGTGTGACGACATAGATAAATCTCAAACGCACAACGCTAAGTGAAAGAAGCCACTCTCAGAAGGCTACATACTGTGTGATCCCATTGATTTGACTTTCTGGAAAGGGCAAAAGTCAGATCAGTGATTGCTGGTGGATGGGGAGTGAGGACTGACTGCAGTGACAAAGGGAATACTTGTGATAGAATTGTTCTGCATATCCACTGTGATGGCACTTAAATAACTATACATTTGTCAAAACTCATCAAACTTTATAATTTAGAAGGGTAAACTTTATGTAAATTATACCTCAGTAAACCTATCTTAAAACAAAAAATAAAGATAGGTGGATGAACCTCAAAAACATGCTAAATGAGAGAAGCCAGACTCAAAAGAGTGTATGCTTCCATTTATATGAAACTCTAGAATAGGCAAAAATGATCTACGGGATAAGAAATAAGAATAATAGTTGTCTGGGGGTGAGGCGGCAGGGAGCAGGGTATTTGCCAGGGAGGGCACGAGGGATCTTTCCGGGGTGATGGAAATGTTCTGTGTGTGTTGATATGAGTGTGGGTTACATGGATGTATCAAGACTCACCAAATAGTACACTGAAGGTCTGTCCATTTCATTAAATATATAAATTTTACCTCAAAAGGGAATATAGAAGAAAGGCTGGATTAAAGAGAAACAAAGAGAGAAAGAGATCTGGTAACGTGATGGATTGGGGAGGTGGTAAAGAGAGTGTTTCTAGCTTTGGAGACGAGCGCTTGGGGTTTTCGAAGATGAAGAATAATGAGAAGCCAGACAGGTTTTGGGAGAAGATAACGAGCTGTGTTTTGTTGAGTGTTAAGCACCTGTGGGATATCCTAGTGAAGATGTCTGCAAGGCATTTGGAATTATGGATTTGGTGTCCAGGAGACACTTGACTAAAGATACAGATTTGAATGTCATCATCATAATGTTAATTGCAGCCATGAGAATACACGAGATCACCCGAGAAGAGAAGAAGAACTGAGAAGGAAAGAGACCCGAGGATGCTACCCTGAGCAAGCCTACCAATGACTAGCTGGGCAGGAGAGAAGGAATGAAAGAAGGAGAGAAAGGAGGAGGACAGTCAGAAGAGAGCAGTGTCCTGGAACCAAGGGAGAGGGAAGTTCCAATAAGTAAGAGTTGTCAACAGTTTCAGATACTTGGGCTTAAAGCAGCAAGGTGGTCTTTGGGGATCACAGTGAGAATAGTCAATTATTAAAGAGTGGCAGCAGAAGCAAATTGTTATGGGCCAGGGAGTCAGTAGGCGTTAAGAAAGTTAGATTGCTTTTTCAAGAGGCTGCTTGAGGGCTTCCCTGGTGGCGCAGTGGTTGAGAATCCGCCTACCAGTGCAGGGGACATAGGTTCGAGCCCTGGTCCGAGAGGATCCCACGTGCCGCGGAGCAACTAAGTCTGTGCGCCACAGCAACCGAGCCTGCGCTCTAGAGCCCGCGAGCCACAACTACTGAAGTCTGTGCACCTAGAGCCCATGTTCCACAACGGGAGAGGCCACCACAATGAGAAGCCTGCGCACCACAGCAAAGAGTAGCCCCTGCTCAACGCAACTAGAGAAAGCCCGCACGCAGCAACGAAGACACAACGCAGCCAAAAATAAAATAAATTAAAAAAAAAAAACGCTGCTTGAAAGAAATAGGGGGTAAGGGCGCTAATGTAAAATACGAGGTGGAGTCAGGCTTCTTACCGTTCACTAGTCACATTTTCAAGTTTGTTTTGATTTGGCTGGGGGCTGAAGGAAGTATACCTCACCAAGGAAAATTTTCTTGAGGAAACATTGTTGAATAAGGTGGTAGCAGCAGTCCTTTAAAAACACTTGCTTTTCAGTCACGATGAAGACAATGCAGAGGAACAAAGAAAGTAGCTCTCAGAACTGGAAAAGCCTAGCTTGCCTACACCTTTAAACGACAGGAACACTGGTGTATCTCATCCTGGATACTGAATTTTTGAAATTGTAGACACTGCTGCTAAAACACACAACATTAAAAGGTGAGGAAATTTAATATCCTCAGTACAACCTATTGATACTTTTTACCGTTTAAAATCTTTAATGTCCTCAGAAAAGACCAATCGTCAGTTAAAAGGGTCATTATAAGGACTCTAGTAGCCTGCCAAGGACCCAAATGCTTTTGATTAAGCTGAGTTGATTGTTGTAAGAGATAAACCTGATACAAATGCTCTCTTTTTTCACCCCAGTCCTCTCCCCCAGTTCCGCCTCTCAGGTGAGCTGGGCTTTGCGCTGTGTTGCAGTGCTATCACATACCCGACCCTCAAGTGATGGTAGATCCAAGCCTGGTGCATGTACAGATGTCAGTTAGATTCAAAGCTGATTTTGAGATCGTTTAGCCCTGGTGGGATTTATTCACCTGAGTGAAAATTAAGTTGCACTGTAAAGGGTGTTTTCTTTCTTTGGGTTGTTTTTTTGTTTTTGTGTTTTCCTTTCCCCTTACTTTCCACATTATTGGTTCTCAGCCTTTCAGCTTAGATTCTTGGAATCTGCCTCTTAACTGGGGAGACAGTAAAGTAAATGTGTCGGTTGCTTACTGTGAGGTGTTTAAATAATGGGTCTTATTGTTCGTTTTTCTGATTTCAATTTGTGTTCATTTGTGGCTGATTCTGCAAATCTGATCAATATGTGCACCAGTCATTATTCTCACTCCATTCCTTAGCTATTATTATTATTATTAATATTACCACTTTATGAAATAATTGAATCCTGTGCTTTAGCTTTTAAAAACTGAAGAGAATGTTATTTTTCTTGAATCAGACTCATTATACTTTCTCTGCTTGTGTAATTCTAACATGGATTTGTAGTTTTTGTAATTAGGTTTTTCCTTTTAAATGCCTTTACTAGTGCTGTATCATAGAAAGGGGGGAATATACCATGGGATGACTGAAGATCAGGTTATGAGAATGTACCAGCTATAAAAGCTATGAATGTGCTACCAAAAATAAGATAGGTAAAGGAGCTTTCTTTTCTTTACACCTTTAAAGTATAGATAGTATATGATTTTTGTGTGGTTTACATGAAGGTGAATCCTATCTCAGACTCTCATAGTTTGTGATTATTTTTGCAAATTAAATGGAATCCTAAATAAGTACTATGGAAACCAACTCCTTCATGCAAACTTTACCTGAGAGAGAATTTGAATATGAATGTCTACCTGAATCTATATTGCCTAAATAGGAATTCTGGGTATAGGTTAGCTGAGCATATGGAGATTGACAAATGGTGATTAATAAAGAGAATAGGGGAAGCCAGAGGGAGCTAATAAAGTATCAGAGAGAGAGATGATTCCCCCACGCTCCACAGTGAATAAAAGGTGGTGTGGTAAGGAGGATCCAGGTCTCTAGATTCCCATTACACCAGACTTCATGTTCTAGAAGAGAATCTTTGGCACCAGCTTTTTAGAAGCCTACATTTGTTCTATGTTTTTGAGAGGATTGAGAAATGGGGAATCCTTCTTGAAGTAAAGAGATGTGTTTCAAAGTGAATTTCTGGAAAATACCTGGTTGTGTTCCATGGCTGTGAGCTGTGTGGCTTATGACCTCTGGTCGAACTGTAAGGAAGCTAGTCTTTTCTCTTGGGAAGAAGGTGTGTGTAAACAGTTTATCTGAGGGACACAGAGTGGGATGTTTGGGAACGAGTGGGGCTTCTGAAAGTCTGATGTATTTGATGTATGTATACTAAGGAGGGCTGTGGAGAGGGCCTCATTTTTGTTTTCTTCTTTAATATTTATTTATTTGGCTGTTGTGGGATCTTTATTGCGGCCTGCGGGATCTTTCGTTGCAGTACGCGGGCTTCTCTCTAGTTGTGGCACGCGGGCTCCAGAGCACGCAGGCTCAGCAGTTGCAACATGCAGGCTTAGTTGCCCTGCAGCACGTGGGATCTTAGTTCCCCAACCAGGGATCGAACCTGTGTCCTCTGCTTTGGAAGGCGGATTCTTAACCACTGGACCATCAGGGAAGTCCCCAAGAGGGCCTCATTAATAATAACAATGAGGGATTTCACTGGTGGCTCAGTGGTTAAGAATCTGCCTGCCAATGCAGGGGACACGGGTTTGATCCCTGGTCCGGGAAGATCCCACATGCCATGGAGCAACTAAGCCCATGCGCCACCAAGCCTGCGCTTTAGAGCCTGCTAGCTACAACTACTGAGCCCGCGCTCCACAACTACTGAAGCCCACGCTCTCTAGAGCCCGTGCACTGCAGCTAATGAGCCCATGCGCTGCACCTACTGAAGCCCACGTGCTCTAGGGCACGCGTGCTGCAACTACAGAGCCCACCTACTGCAATTACTGAAACCCACGTGCCTAGAGCCCGTGCTGCGCAGCAAGAGAAGCCACCGCAGTGAGAAGCCCATGCACCACAAGGAAGAGTAGACCCTGCTCACTGCAACTAGAGAAAGCCCACGCACAGCAACGAAGACCCAGTGCAGCCAAAAAAAGTATAATAATGATAATAATGAGAGTAAAGTTTGCCAGCTGAGGTTCCAAAGTTAGCCTCTCATCCCTGCATTCTGGGAGAAGAGCCTGCTAATGGTTCTGGCTTTGGTCTTTGTAACAGTTGGGGACTTAGGGGACAAGAATCAGTAAAGAATCCAGAAGCCATGGAAATTTGATCTCTGGCTCCCTCCTTTATGGCTCGTCACAGTCTTGCTTGGCTGCCACTGGCTCTCTCCTTTCTCTTCTGTCTTTCTGTTTTGGGCCAGTGTATTTTATTTTCTATCTTCAAAGAGGAATTGAAACCATAGAGGGGAAAGAATATGTTTTCTGCTTGGTTGTTTTCTTGACCTAGGTTGCAGAAGTAAGGTCTTGGTTTAAGAAAGTGTGATGGGAAGATCCTAGAGAGGTGCCTTCTGTAGATTTTCCTGTTTTCAGAGTGTGGTGGGGGAAGTAGTGGGGGAGAACAATCTAGGACAAGCCCAAAGCAGCTTTGATATTGGATGCACTTGTTGCATTCTTTTTCCTCACATTTTTTTTTTTACCCTTCCAGACAGCAGCAGAATCATGCTGGTTAACTTCTAGAGTCAGGTCACTTTCTGTGTAGGGCTCAGGAATGTCAATAGAGTGGATGATAGAAACTGGAGTTTTATAGCATTATTTTCTTATTATCTCTAGAACTTGATTTCTCTTGGACTTGAAAGTTCTCTACTTCTATTGCCTCTCGATACTTAGCAAATTTCTAGGCCTTTGATGGGAGTTGGTTGGATTGAACCTTCCAGATCTTTGTTCGCTTGTGGTGTGGAAAATGATCTTGTGTATTGTGTTATGTTGTACTTCTAGAACTCTATGGCTTTGACGTGCTCATAGATTCTACGCTGAAGCCATGGTTGTTGGAAGTGAATCTCTCTCCCTCTTTGGCCTGGTAAGTAGTCTGTTCCATCAACTAGAAAAGGACGAACCTTCAATAAGCAGCTCTAAAACACTTTTTTTTTTTTTGGTCATTTCTCTTGGCGCTGGGAGATTTTTTCCCCATGGTTATTAGATTGAGATGACTAGAATTTCTAAATTTGGGGGATTTGTGGTATATTGTCAGAGTCCATATTGCAACCATGGACCCCTATCTTACTAGTCAATTTGCAATCTCTGTTTACTGTCTTATTGGGCTTCTAAGGGATGCTTCTTTCATTTTTATCCCCAGTGCGCTTCCTCTCGCGCTCTCTTTTTTTAAGCTTTGTAGGTGTTCTGCTAAGGGTAAAGAAATACATGAGATATTGAATTTCCTTCGCCACCAAAAGTTTATACGTACTCTAATCCACATATACCGTAAAGGTACAGAGCTGGGCCTAGGGTAGTGTAGATAATATCTGGTCCTTTTATCCTGTCCACATCCTGGTGTTATCTATCCAAGATTAAAGCCTAAAGACTTCAAACAATCTTTAAAAAAAATTTTTTTAACCTATCTATTGTTTAGAAGAAGGAAAGAAACTTATTTTTCAATACCAGAGAAGATTCTGCTTCTATCTGTGGCTACAGCCAGAGTTTCTGTTAGCTCTGTGCTTCTCTAAACAGCTAGAAAACCCAAGAGATTTATGACAGAGACCACCCAGCTGCTGCATTTTTAACAATGAGAACTTTGGGGAAAATGCCAAGTAATCAAATAAAGACAGACTGACTACTTTGTAGGGTGGGAGTTTGGCTTAACCCCAGTAGTAAGGTATAGCGCTGGATAATACAGATGCTTCAGATGCTGTGCTACACTTTGGTTAAGTCAACGTTTTGCAGATTTCCCAGCAATGTACATTATACAATGTTAGAGAGCCCCAGGATAAGGCATCGGGTCAGCAGCCAGAGGACTCTGGTTTCTGCAGGAACACCTCAACTCCAAAGCCAGTATGGCATCACTGCCATAGGGATGCCCCCTGCTTTCGGACCATGTTGTTTCTGTTTCCATGTGGGTTCCTGCTGCATCATCTGGTGATATTTTGGTATAACTTGTATTTTTTTTTTTTGCCTTCATTTGCAAGCCTGCAAGCTTAAGAAGATGGATTTAGAATGGAAAATGAAGCCTTAAAAAATGTACAGAGATAGCCCAAGTTTCTTCTCTTGCATATGAATGTGATTTGACTATCACAGCAGTAAAAAAAAAAAAAATTGAACGATGGGCACACTCATCAAAGAGCATATTAAAAATCTGAACCTCTCAAATCCACAGTGATAGTGAAGCAGTGTTATGACCTGTGCAAAGTTTGAATTGCACAATACCTTCTGGAATAAAAAGATTGCATGTCAGGGGATAAGCGCCTTAGATCTGGGCCTGCCTTGCAGAGGATGAGTTTGATGCCAGGCTTTTATTTCTAGAATTTTTGCCCAGATGTTTTTTTTTCCCCCATGCATTTGATGTGCTTTATGTGTATCTCCTCATTGACATTTGGTAGCTTTGCTGTATTAAGGCCTATTAGGGGCAGCTATTCTGTTAACCTATAAAATTATTGATTGCTCTTTTCTTTCTTTGTTCTGTTAGTGATGCACCTCTGGACCTAAAGATTAAAGCCAGTATGATTTCAGATATGTTCACTGTTGTAGGTGAGTAGTAGTGTTTTCTGAAAACTCATATAAAAGTTAAGCAGTGCATCCATTTTGTCAGGTTCTGTAGGTGTTGCCAACTGGCAGTTTCTCAGCCATGCTAAATGTTTTGTACTAAAAAATGATATTTTCAGGGAAGTGTTTATATGTTTCTATTCCCCCTGGCTCCATCCTGCCCTGAGGCTGAACCACAACTAGGGCTGAGACCTAATTCCTGGGGCACAGGAATTAGGAGCTGAGGAAGAGAATTAAGCAAAGATCTGGAGAAAATATATTTTTCTCTGAGCTGAGATAGTGAAACCCACTGAAGAGGCTTTGTTACGAAGGAGACTGGCTGTGTTTCTGCTAGGCAGTCTCTACTGGTGTCGGCGCTCTTCTGTAGTGGTTGTAACTGAAGCAGCCAAGGAAGCAATCCCTTTCTGAGTAGATAAGCCAGAACTTTGAGATGGAGATGGGCAGCCAGGTGGGTATGTTTTGGGTTTGGAGTTGTTGTTGTCTTAAGTACTCTAAAAAGACATGATAAAATACACTTGAAATGAACTGACACTTGGTGTACCAGCAAATGCTGTAAAACTTTGCTACCGTGTTCTCCTTAGATGAGAATTTGCTTCCTTTTAGGAAATAAGTGAAATTGGCCGAAGCTTAATTTCTTAAGCAATGGGTAATCTACAAAGCCCATTTTGGAAGCTGCCGATAGACCACCTTTAGCAGTTCCAGAAGTGGATCCTATAACAGGACAAGACCCCTCACTTGCTTCTGGGTTCTCCTGGTAAACAACATTATTTTCCAGTCACCATCCAGGAAGCCACTTTGAAATAACTTGTCTTTATTAACCACTGTGTGTTTTTAAGTGGTGGTTTGCACTTTTACTCTGAAGTTCATCAGAAGTCTACATCTCTTCTTCCATCAGTATCACATTTCAGCCCCCCAGCTCCCCGAGGAAGGCTGGTTTATCTGCATATATTCCTTACTTGTTTGCTGCAGTTGTGGTGGTTCGAAGTTCAAGTGGAGTATGTGTATGGGAGAGTCATGCCTAAACCTCCTGAGGATGGATCTCTGTAACGTTTATGACAGTGAAACTGAGTTTGTCCATCTAAAGGAAAGGTGCAGCTAAATCTGCTAATTTCTTAGAAAATGGCAGGCTTTAATATTTCCCATTCCCCATTCAGGGTTTGTATGTCAAGATCCTGCCCAGCGGGCCTCAACCCGGCCAATTTATCCCACCTTTGAGTCTTCCAGGCGAAACCCTTTCCAGAAACCTCAGGTAAGCAAATTCAGCAACAGGAAGCCCCAAGGAAGCTTATTGCAAAGTGGCAGCTGTTGTCAAGGAGTGAGCAGAAGCGCTATGATTATAAGGTCACTTACAGCCGGAGAATTGGGGGACCATTCTAGACAGGAGGCAGTTATATTCAGCCACAGCTAATAGCTTATGCTTTTAATGCTTTCAAACCAACTTACTCTCTGCTTTTTTCTTTCTTTTCTTTTGGCTTCTTTTTTCATTGTCTTTTCCTTTTTTCTTTTTCTCTCTTTTTAAAAATCACTTTCTGTTTTCTCAAATTGATATGCTCATAAACGAGGCACAGAGAGGGAATCTACAAATTCCTCATCATTACTCTGTTGTATTCTTTTTTTTTTTTAAATTAATTGATTTATTTTTCGCTGCTTGGGTCTTTGTTGCTGTGTGTGGGCTTTCTCTAGTTGCAGTGAGTGGGGGCTACTCTTCGTGGTGGTGTGCAGGCTTCTCATTGTGGTGGCTTCTCTTGTTGCATAGTATGGGCTCTAGGCACGTAGGCTTCAGTAGTTGTGGCTCGCAGACTTCAGTAGTTACGGCTCGTGGGCTCTAGAGTGCAGGCTCAGTAGCTGTGGCTCACGGGCTTAGTTGCTCTGAGGCATGTGGGATCTTCCCGGGCCAGGGCTCGAACCCGTGTCCCCTGCCTTGGCAGGCGGATTCTTAACCACTGCTCCACCAGGGAAGCCCTGCTGCATTCTTTTTGATCTTCAGACTAGCTTCGCAGAGAAGATGCTCAGTTGAAATAGTATCTTCTCTACATGTGAGTCTCTTCACAGGGACCCTCAATGATCATGAGGTGTAGATTGAAGTTAAATGAGATAAATGCCTGCAGAAAACTGTGCATGGGTGTCTGAAACATCATCTGACCCAGTGTGGCGCCAGTCTATGTACTCTGCATTTTTGTTCCAGTTAAACCAATCAGCTCATCATTCTGCCTACCTATTCCATCATCTGATCAGTCCCCGCCCATCTAGACCTGGCTAGTTTCCACTTGTGTTTCTTTGCCTCTAGCGTTTCTTCCTATCCAAAAGGTCCACTTTCCTCCTGTCTTCCCATCTGGATTGATTACCTCACCTGCTCAGAAGTTTGGAGATCGTTTCTTATTAAATCCATTCCACTCTGTCATGACCTTTTCTTTTCATTGCATCATTATTTACTGGTTCTTTATTGCATTGTTTTGCATTCATTGACTTGTTGCCTTTAAATTGTCCAGTACTCCTCTGCTAGATTGTAAGCTCTTTGAGGGCAGAAACAGCTGCTGCTTCTCCCTGTCCCTCCCCTTTCCCTTACTTCGCCCCTCCTATGTTCCCCCTACCGCCACTTTAGCCCTCCACCTCTCCCTTTTTTCCTCCCACTTCTCTTCCTTTTGCTCGCTGGTCCCGTGTAGATTACTGCTACTTCTGTTTGCTAAGCTTATGTACCATTATTTATTCACATAAGTTTTCATTAGAACAGGGTTTACAAACTCAGATGCCTCTAGGGGCTTCAGAGAGACAATGTGAAAGGGTAACTAGGGCCAGGTATGAGACATCTAAGAGTGCTGTGACTGCAGTAAACTGGGCAGTGCATGCTTCCTAGCAAAAGGGCAGCTCTTTTACTTAACGTGCTCTGGCTGATCATTGCCATGCGTGAGTGTGGGCCAAGTGTTGTTAGATCTTCCTACTGTCAAGAGAAATCAGAAATCTTATTTTAAAATACTGGCAACAAGAGTTCAGTTTAAAAACTAATACTTTGCAGATGAAACATAGCATGTCCTTGAGCTGGATTCAGTTTATTGGTTGCCTGTGACCTCTTGCCTTAGAATTATTCCCTATTAGCATTAGTGCTGTGGTGTGGAACAGGGTGAACTATATTTTAAGGGATATTATCTTAGATTAGAAGTGAAACCAGGCAACAGGGTTGTACTTGATCAGTACATCACAGATCAAAGGGTTTTCTTTAATTTTTTTTTTAAATTGCTTTACAAAGGTGTCTTAGTTTCTGCTTTATAACAGTGAATCAGCTATACATATACATGTATCCCCATATCTCCTCCCTCTTGCGTCTCTCTCCCACCCTCCCTATCCCACCCCTCTAAGTGGTCACAAAGCACCAAGCTGGTAGAGGGTTAACCTAGGCGTACTAGGAAAACTGAATTTAGGCAATCGCGTTCCTTTGCAAATTGTTTTCTGCAGTATCTGTGGCAAGAGCCACAGGACTGTGTATAAAGGATTACGAATGTTTCTGTGCATCATTGACAGTTTCTGCAAGTTCCACTCTAGGAGTAGCTGTATGTCAATCTTGGATGAATTGATCCCTTTTCTTAGCTTGCCTGTCAGCTTTTACTGGTGACTCTTTGCACGTAGTGGAGACTCTATTCACTGTTTGTTCTGCATACTGGTGGGTAATGGCATGACTTCATCCATGAGCAGTCCACAGGACACTTACTTAAAGGCTAAAGAAGCTATAGATTACATGTACTGTGTGAGACCATTTTATCAGGTAGAATAGTTAACTTCAGGATCTTCAGTACGTGACAGTAGGATTGAGTTCTCAGTGGTGAGAAGGTGAAACTGGAATGGTTATACCGCAGGAGAATGCAGTGTGAACGATAATAAATGCTCTAATCTTTTAAGAGCAAAATATAGGGCTTTGGCTTTTGCTGTCTGCTTGAAGATTATTTTTGTCACCATAGATGTAGGAGTTGGAAAATACAGGCATGTTAGGAAAAGATAAGGCTTTATTCCATTTTTCTGTCTTTTATAGCATCCAGTATCTGCACAGTTTCAGTCCTCAAGCACCAAACAGGTAAGTTCTGGATCGTTTGGAGATTTCATTCAAAGTTTTATCTCCATTCCCCAAATGAAAAGCCATTTAGCTTCACTGTTTCACAGTACATATTTCATGCACCTGCTTTTTGAACAGTTTAATAATGTAAAATAGAATAAGTGAAAGTGAATGCACAGAGATCTTTTTGGATGTAGTATATAAGAGTAGAGGTTGCAGGAATTTATGAATCCTCTTTTTCTGATGGTGATTATGCTGTGATAGAGGCAGTTGAATTTAAATGATGAACAGAGTTTAGAGGCATATCTATTGTTCTGACCAAAATATTCCAGGAAAGAAATATCATAGTGCACAAGTAACCTTTCATTTGTGCAGACATCTTATGAAACATACCCTTGTCGGTAGCTTAATATTGGAAATGTTTTCACATTGGGTATTGGGCTGTGTTTGAGTTTTTTAACAGATGACTTTTCTTATATGTAGTAATTTGCAGTTTTATGAATCTTAGAAACTCTGCCATATTTGGTGTCTCAGATGCTACGTTTAAAATAAAGACAAAATATGTTATCTCAGTCTCTTAATGATCAGCATTTGTCCTCTTTCTATTCTTGTTAGCAGTATGTGAAATAAACTGTCGCTTTCTTCTGTGCAGATTTTTTTTAACATCTTTTGAAGTGATAGGATTTGATGCTTTGATATGAGTGATGTAGATGTTCTCATTTATAAGTGTGTCACTTGCAATTATTAGTTCTTTAGTAAAAAGCCCCAGTATATTTATTTTGGCATTTGTAGATAGTGTTTCTGGTAAGCTGGAAGCTGGAATTATAACTTTCTTAGCTACTGTTTTTGATAAAGTGATTTACATGGTTTATATGAATCAAAGAAATGAAAAAAAGACTCACTGGCTGTGTTGTCTAGTATTTGGTAACTGATTAGTATGGTTTTGTAACACAAGTTTTGTTGTTTAGTTGGTAGAATTCAAAACTCTGTAATAGTGTTTTGTATTCAGCAGGTACCTAAGTGTGCAAGCTGCTCTCTGTGGCAAACAAAAACCAAGGCTGTTGACTTCAAAGAGCTTGCACTCTAAATATCTCTTGACCTAACCTATTTAAGGAGAACATTAAAGTACTGTTTCATAGCCTTCTGAATTTGACTCCAAAGAAGTGTCTTTGACGTGGAAATCTAATCTTAATGTCCCATTACTCATTTTAATTCTATTCCACCTAGCTCCATGGCTTGAATTGCCATAAGTTGCGAATAACCTGTGGACGAGCAAGGCCTCTCTTTAGTGGTTATTTATTTCAACACTGCTCACATGACACAAAGGCTTTCTGGCTTTATTCAGCCAACCTTAAACATATTGAATTCTTCGACTCTTACTGTCCTTTGCAATGTTCTACCTTGTCCCTATCTTTCTATTAATGAAGCACTCTCAAATCCACAGTAGTTTCATCAGAGCTAAGTGAGAAAAGAGAAGAAACTTTCTGCTCAGGCCATTTAGACCGTGTAAGCTTTTCTTTTTCTGGTGGTGTCAGATTGTGAAGTCACAGTTTTTTGCTTGTTGTCTGATGATTCTCTTTCTACATTTCTCCCTTCCCTTGAATACCTATGGTTCAACATTTTTCACGCCCCAGAAATTACATTTCAGTGTTCAAGCAGGTGATATGGTTTTGTGGGAAGAATGAGGACTTTGAAGTCAGACAGACCTGGGTTCAAATTTGAACTCTGCCAGTAACTGTTAGACCTTGGGCATGTTCCCTTACGTCTCAGGCTCACTTCCCACATCTGTCAAATGAGGATAGTAATACGTACATGGAGTTATGCTGAGAAAGGAATGATCAAAAGTAGGTAAAATATTGGGGATACTTTTGGACACATAGTTTACCCTCAGAAGATTTAGTCTCCTTCATACTTTTGAGTACTGTTTTTTGTTTTTTGTTTCGTTTTGTTTTGTTTTGTTTGCGGTACGCGGGCCCCTCACTGTTGTGGCCTCTCCCGTTGCGGAGCACAGGCTCTGGATGCGCAGGCTTAGCGGCCATGGCTCATGGGCCCAGCAGCTCCGCGGCATGTGGGATCCTCCCTGACCGGGGCACGAACCCGTGTCCCCTGCAGCGGCAGGCGGACTCTCAACCACTGTGCCACCAGAGAAGCCCTTGAGTACTGTTTTGATTTCCCTTTTTGCATTGTCAGTATCTGGTGTTATTTTGATATTCATTTATCTATAGTCATGTCTTTTCACATTTACTGTCATCAACAAATGCAAATCAACCCAATTAAATAAATAATTAATTAATTATTCATCCTCCCAGACATCAATACAGATTCTAAATAATGCTTAATCAGTACCTGATCACTTCCCAACTTGATCCACTGCTTCTTATCTTATCCTACAGTTGCATCTTTTAACTGTGTTCAGCTTTTGTTGGTATATTTTATTTATTATATCATGATGCTAAGTCCTGATTGGAAATATAATTTAAAATAAAAACTATATGAAGTTTTCACAAATGCTTCTCTAAAATCCAAAGACATTAAATATATTTGCTGTATTCCCCCTTTTTGTTATTTTGTCCTAAATATCAAAATTATAAAGCATATTTTAAAATAAATAAGCAGTCTCTGTACTACTATTCTTTATGAGCCCATTAAACTCTAAATGTTTATGGATTTTTTTCTTTTAATATTTGTTCCATTATTTTACTAGGGATTCAAGTTAGACTCACCAGGCGGTAATCGCCAGAAGCATACTTCTTAAATTTTTGAAGATTGGTATCTCATTTTTTTTTTTTTTCCTAATCCTCTGGTACCTCCTTAGTTCTTCATGATTTTTCAAACATAATTGTAAGTGGTTTTGGTAAATTTTTTTGTTTTTAAAGCCAGTTCTGTTAATAGCAAGATGCATGTCTCTCAGACCTGCTGACTTACATTTAGTACAGATTTTCAGATGCTGCATATCTTTTTTTACTGTAACACAAACCTACTTACTTGCTTTTTTTTTTCCCCCTAATTTCAAAGTAGTATCATTATATGTAAGCTGGTTATCATTATATGTAAGCCTTCTCTATTAGCCATTTTTGGTCTGTTTCCACCCAGATTTATTCATATGTGGTTTTTTTGTTCATTTTCTTTTGTTTGATAGAACTGATTCATTTTGCTTTTTAAACTTGACTTTTTATTTTCTGAGTGGCAAGATGCATCACATATAAATTGAGCTATTTCTAGTCCATGTATTTTTAACACAGAATTCTAAACTTTGTAAAGTTGCATTGGGAGGCTTTTTATTCTTTGTATGTGTTCTCTGTCAAGCAGATTTTTTTTTGCCCCTCAATTTTGATATCTTTGAGGATACCTCACCGTTTTTTTTCATATTCTACCTCTTGTCCAGTTCTCCTTACTGGTACTTGCCAGCTTTCTTTAGGGTGAGAACCATTTCTCTGATTCAACACCTGTTTCTTACTGCTGTGAGTGGGGGCAGGTGATTCCCTGTCTCAATAATTTCACATTCTCAGCCAGTTCTTCCCTAGCAATGAAGGTTAGATGCATATTGGTTTCTTCTCTGGGTATATTTCTGAGTCCTACGTTGTACTAATTATAATTTAACAACTTTGATGCATGTTGCATGGTAGAATTTTTACTGAGACAGTTTAAAGTCTATCTGAGAACCCAGTAGTTTAAATCTTGTGTAACTAGCCAGGGGCAATGGTTCCCTTTAAGTTTAGAGGAGCTTTATTTCCTTAGTGTATTTAGTCAATCCATTGGAGTATGTGGATGTATTCTATCCACTACCCAGAGAACATAGCTGAGCTGATGTGCCCAAAGTCAAAACCACAGAATGGCTTGTATTTGAACTGCTTTGCTCTTGACAGTCCTGATGGCCTTTCAAATCATTCTGATTCCTTTTTTTCTTTTGCTTTGCTTTTAATTTCCAAGTATCTCCTTGGCACTCATAAGCATTTCTGGTTTTTTTCTTTTTAATTATTATACCATCTTCTCCCCTTTTCCCTCTGCTTTTTCTCTCATCTGTGTCTATAATTCATTTGTTAAGAGTTCATTTCATTAATAAATATTGGTAGGTTTCAACCAGTGGTCTAGGATAGTAATGCTTTGTTGTTCCTGTATAAATACATTCCTGTATAAACCAGTACAGCAGATATTATGTAGATTTAAAAAATTCTCTCGTCTCAAATTTATTGAAAAGCTGAGATTGGCAAAATATTTTTGACTTTCTAGTCTGATTATTTTCCACTGGCTTCCCCAAAGACACAGGAAACCTGGGTGGATTTTAGAGAGGCATTTGAGATACCTAGACTTCGAGAGCTACAACTTTTCCTATTTTTCTCCCTCTCAGCCTTCTTAATAGTTGACATTGAAGTAAATAGGTGAAGAGATTAAAGGAGTTTCTAGCCACATTTTTTTTTCTCTTTTGGAGTAGCATTGACCTTTTCTTTGCGCTCTGGTGGTATTTGTGGCAATAAAAGAATAAAACAGTCGGTTTATGGGAGTTAACAGCTGAAGCATTCATCTAACAAGCACCATTACCCCTTCCTTTTCTAACCTCCCAAAAGCCCCAGCCAGCAGCACCTGCTTAAACTCCTACCCACCCCACCCAAATAGCCCTCATGTAGGCACACAGTGTCTAGAGTTAGGACTGTGGACTGTGAGTAACAAAAGAGTGGTTGTGAATGTATGTAGGAGACAACTCTTTAAAAATGACTGGGAGAGTTTTGGAGAGCTAATTCATTGTTTGGGGGAGCAGGTTTAGATGAATAGAGGAAGATTGCAACATCATTATAATAGTCTCAATCTCTGGAAGCCAGGAATATCATGAAGCAGTTCCACAAAGATGAAAATTAGGTCCTAGAAAAGCAAAAAAAAAAAAAAAAAAAAGTTAAAAAGATAAAAACGAAAAGTAAACAATAAATAAGCAAACAGAAAAAACCCCTAACAATGAAAAAACAGATAAGAGACTGAACCAACAAAAACAGAACAAAAGGACAAAAAAAAGGAAAATAATTTTTTAAAAATTGGATGTGCTCATTAGATGTTATTCAGTAGTGACTTGATCCATGTTCCTATAAATATGACCATTCCTTAAAACTATTCCTAGAGGTAATAACTATTTCTTAAAATATTTTTTCTTATTAACCTGGTAATACAGTTAATCAGCATCTTAAAATAACATTCTTTCTATTCTAAGATGCTTAATCTTTATTTTTATTACATCATTAAAATGAATGCTTACTTCATATTGTCTTCTTTCACAATTTCAGAGGACTTCAAGATATTCTTAAATAGTGTGAAGTGATAAGGCAGCTTGACTTTGGAGGATTTACTGCCAGTGGCTTTCTGATCAAAGCCATGCTGTCACATGTGAGGTAGATAAGTCTTTTTAGCAAACAATAAGTAGTGTGTGAAGATGACAGAAGTCCTCAAAACATCCATTTAATATTTTGGCTTTTCCAAGTTATATGCTAAATAAGAAGTCACACTTTAAAAAATTTTTTAAATGATTCTATTACTTATATTGATTCCCTTCTTAAATCTTAAACATTCTTCTTGATTTCCAACATGTGCTGTATAATGTATTTCCAGAGATCAGAAGGGAGTTAAATTTTTTCCCAAAATCCTCTGCAAAGTTTAATTCTAACCATGGTTGATCTATGTGTCAGCACATTATTCATTTACTTATTTGTTCAAAAAACATTTATTGATCTCCTACTCCATCCCAAGTACTGTTCTAGATGCTGAAGATACCACAGGAAAAGTTAAAGAGATAAAAGTTCCTACCTTCACTTGGTGCTTGTATCTGCTCATTTCGTGGTTTTTCTTCCATGGAGTTTCCTATCAGAAAATCTGTGTTTTATAACTCCATGCTAACTTTGAAGATTAGTATATATTGGTCTCCCTTGTGTCCAAAGGTAAAGCCATTCATGGTTGTTTATGTACAGGTGTGCATTAGTCTGCATGGGCAGCCATAACAAAATACCATAGACTGGGTGACTTAAACCACAGAAACTTATTTCTCACAGCTCTGGAGGCTGGGAAATCCAAGATCAAGGTGCTGACAAGGTAGGTTTTGTTCTGAGGCCTCTTCTTTTGGCTTGTAGGTGGTCACCATCTTGCTGTGTGCTCACATGACCTCCTTGTGCTTGCTCAGGCAGAGAGAAAGAGAGAGAGAACAAGCTCTCTGGTGGCTCTTCTTTTTTTTTTTTTTAAATTAATTTATTTATTTTTGGCTGCGTTTGGTCTTCGTTGCTGCACGCAGTCTTTCTCTAGTTGTGGCGAGCGGGGGCTACTCTGTTGCAGTGCACAGTCTTCTCAGTGCAGTGGCTTCTCTTGTTGTGGAGCATGGGCTCTAGGCCAGTGGGCTTCAGTAGTTGCGGCATGTGGGCTCAGTAGTTGTGGCTCGCGGGTTCTAGGGCACAGGCTCAGTAATTGTGGCGCATGGGCTTAGTTGCTCCGCAGCATGTGGGATCTTCCCAGACCAGGGCTCGAACCTGCATCCCCTGCCTTGGCAGGCGGATTCTTAACCACTGCACCACCAGGGAAACCTGGTGGCTCTTCTTTAAAGGCTATTAATCCCATCAGACCAGGGCCTCACCCTCATGTCCTCATCTGACTCTTATTACTTCCCAAAAGCCCCATCTCCACATACTGTCACATTGTGGGGGTTAGGGCTTCAACGTAGGAATTTTGGGGCAACACAAACATTTAGTCCATAACAATGAGTATTGCTGAAAATGTCAAAAGTTAGTTGTCAAAAAGCCTTTCCATAGACTGTGTATACAAAAAGAAAAATAAACAATGGTTCCTGATGGTAGGGCTTCTTCTGTCTGGTCAGAGTTACTTCCAGGACTCTAGAGAGACAAATTATACCCCCATTTCTTGGATTATTCCTTATTCTTTGTAGTTGGCAGATTTATTTGCCTTATTTTTTCAGTCATCTTTTTCAATAATAGTGTGTCTTCATGCTTCATACTATTTGATTTCCTTTGTTACCTTTGTATTTCTCTGCTCTCATAACATCAAAATCTCTTAAAAGTTTTGTTCTCCAACAGCCTTCCTGATCATCATTCAGAAGCTGAAGTAGCCAGATCATCTTTGGGGATCCATAAGGAACATGACCCACTTGGCTGCCTCCTTGGAGTACCCAAGGCAGTCATCCTAGATCCAGTGTCTTGTAGTCTAGCAACTACAGTGTTTCTCAAGTTGTAGCCTTTTGCTCACAGCTCTCTTCTGTGTCACTGATAACTTTCATCCTAATATTTCCCCCTCAAGTTCTAAAACATCCCACTGTCCAACTTTTTCATCTGTGACATAATAGATTGCTCCTGTTTCTCGGTCTTTTTTTTTTTTAATTTTATTTATTTATTTATTTTTATTTTTTGGCTGCGTCGGGTCTTCATTGTGTTTTTCTGTTTTATGTCTTACTTTTCCTAACTTTACTTCCCCAGTGCTGAAAAGAATATAGTTACTTACTGAAATAAATACATATTTAATCTTATGTTGAGGTTATTTTCAGATTTTTTTCCCATATCTTTCAAACTATTAAATGTATTCTAAAACCAAGATTAGGAATAAGTTACTAGCTTACAAAGCCACGTGGACATCTTTCTTTCTTTTTTTAATTTGTATCTCTCTTAACCCATAGTGTTTTCCTACTATTCTATTTTCTCTTCTTTTCTTTGAGTTTACTGGCTTTCATCTATTTCCCAGGGTTTCAGGCTAAGAGATCAATTACAGAAAATGGGCTTTGGATTTGAGCTTATACATGTTATGAAACATAATGGTGTTGAGGGACTGACTAGAGGGAAATGAAGAAAGGTGATGAAAAGATATTTTTGTTTTTCTTTTTTCTTCTCCTTAGCGTTGCCGTCCACTCTCTGCCAGTGACGCGGAAATGAAAAACCTTGTGGGCTCAGCACGGGAGAAGGTGCCGGTGAAGTTAGGTGGTTCTGTGCTTGGTCTGTCAATGGAGGAGGTAAAGATAACTCTATTTCGGGCCTTTACGGGTTAACATAGGCTTCAGTGAAAATTAGTGAGTGATTCGTAATATTCATGACCAACTCATATCTTATACTGAACATGGGAGAAATAGCTTCTCAAAAAAACAGCATCTTAAATGGAATTAATTTCTTCCTTCATGCTTCTTTTGTATTCTCGGTTCATAACTCTCTTCCTCTGTCCTATTACCACATGGATTACAGTTTTTAAAATAGGTACTCATTTTATTTTATTTTCTCTTCCTCCGTGTAGATCAAAGTTTTACGGAGGGTGAAGGAAGAGAATGATCGGAGAGGTGGATTTATTCGCATATTCCCTACATCAGAGACATGGGAAATATATGGGTGAGGTGACTACCTTTTTTTTAAATCTGTACTTCAGGTCAAGAGAATTGGATTAATTGTGACACAGTATCATCACTGCTCTCCACATGGTGCCTTTCTTACATTTTTTTGTTTATTTATTTATGACAGTATGAATATTACCCAACCCTGCATTATTCCTCCCTTTTTTCTAGTTCCCTTCCTTCTTCCTAACTGCCCCCTAACCCAGGGTTAGACACTGTCCTAAATTTTGTGATTATCATTACCTTGATTTGAAAAAAAAAAAATTGGTTTATCATCTATATGTGTGCTTAAACAATAAATTACTTACTTTTAATCATCTTTGAGATCAAGTTTACATGCAGCAGCATCCATTTTAAGTTTGATGATGAATTTTGACAAATACAGACATCAGTTTAATCACCACAATTAAGATATAGAACATTCCATTACCTCCAGATGTCCTCTCATGCCCCTTCACTGTGAGTCCCCCCATTACTGTGAGCCTCAAACATCTACTGACTTGCTTTATATCACTGTAGTTTTTCTAGAATTTTATATAATAGAATCATACATTATATATTTTTTGATGTCTGGATTCTTTTGTTTGGCATAATGTTTTTGAGAATTATCCGTGTTGTTGTGTGAAACAGTAGTAGTTCATTCCTGACTATTGTTATGTACTATTTCATTGTATGAATATAGCACAATTTGTTTATCCATTCACCTGTGTGGAATATTTGGATTGTGTCCAGTTTTGGGCTGTTCTGAAGAAAGCTGCTATTATGAACATTTATGTACAAGTCTCTGTGTGGATATATGATTTTATTTTTCTTGGATAAATACCTAGGGGTGGAATAGGTGGGTCGTATGAAAAGGGATAAGAGATAGAACCATTTTACATTTTGCCAATGATGAATGAGAGTTCCATTTGCCTTTCCATCCTTGCCAACACTTGGTGTTGTCAGGCTTTTTAATTTTAGGCATTCTAGTGTGTGTGTAGTGTTTCTCTGTAGTTTTAATTTACTGTTCTCTGATTAATAATGATATTGAGCATTCATGTGCTATGGGCCATTTATGTATCTTCTTTTTTCCATTTTAAATTTTAAGATTTTTATCTTTTTATTATTGTGTTATAAAAGGCTCTTGATACAAGTCCTTTCCCAGATATTTACATTATAAATATTTTCTCAAAGTCTGTGGCTAGCTTTTTCTTTTTTATAACAGTGGCTTTCAAAGAACAGAAGTTTTAAATTTCAATGAAGTCCAATTGGCCAATATTTTTTTAAGGTTTATGCATTTCGTGTTTTCTAAGAAAACTTAGAAAAGAAATCTTTACCAATGCCAACTTCACAAAGCTTTTTCTCTTTTGTTTTCTTCTAGAAGTTTTGTAATTTTGGCTTTTATATTTAGGTCTATGATATGTATTGATTTAATTTTTATGTATGGTGTGAGGTAAGGGTTGACTTCCATTTCCTTCCATATGGATGTCCATTTGCTCCAGCACCACTTTTTGAAATTATGTTATTGAATTTAACTTGGCGTCTTTATTGAAAGTTAACTGAAATATATATGTATGTATATTTCTAGACTTTATTCAGTTTCACTGATCTACATGTTTGTCTTAATATCTGTAGCTTTATACTAAGTCTTGAAATTAGGTAGTGTTGTAAGTCTTCCAACTTTGTTCTTTTTCAGAAGTATTTTGACTATTTTGTGTCCTTTGTATTTCCAAAGAAATTTTAAAATTTCTTTGTCAATTTCTACACAAAAGTCTGCTGACTTTGGATGGGCATTGCATTGAACATATAGATTAATTTTGGGTGAGTGGATATTTCAGTAACGTTGAATTTTCCAATCCATGAGCATGATATATCTCTCCATTTATTTAGGTCTTCTTTGATTTCTCTTAGCAATATTTTATAGTAGTTTCCAGTGTAAAGATCTTGAACACGTTAAACTTATCACTTAGTATTTCATGCTTTTGGATGATATTGTAAATGTTATTTTTAACAGCTTTATTGAGTGATAATTGACATACAATAAGTTGCATGCATTCAAATTGTACAATTTGATAAATTTTTACATATGTATATATCTATGAAACTACCACCACAATCAACACAATGAACATATGCATCACTACCAAAAGTTTCTTTGTTCTCCTCTGTAATTCCTCTCTCCTGCCCCTCCTTTTCCCTTCCCTGCCTATTCCTGTCCCCAGGCAGCTACTGATCTGCTTTCTGTCAATAAAGAGGAATTTGCATTTCCTAGAATTTCATAAATAGAATTCTGTTGGTTGTTCTCTTATTTGCTTTTCTTTTTTACCTGGCAAGATTATTTTTTGATTCGTACATGTTACAGTATGTATCAATGGTTTAATTTCTTTTTATTGTCAAGTAGTATTCTGTTATAGGCATATATCAGAATTTGTCTATCCTTTCATCTGTCGATCAATATTTAGGTTGTTCCCAGTTTTTTGTTATTGTAAACAAAGACTCTATGAACATCTATATAGAAGTTTTTGTCAGAACATGTGCTTTCATTTCTCTTGGGAAAATACTTACTTGTGGAATGACTGGATCATATCATTGTATATGTGTAACTTTTTAAGAAACTGCCATATGGTTTACCATTTTACATTCCTATCATAAATGTATGAGAGTTCCAGTTCCTCCATATCCTCACGAACAGTTGGTATGGTCAGTTTAATTTTAGCTCCTCTAGGAGATGTGTAGTGATATCTCATTATGGTTTAATTTGCATTTTCCTAATGATTAATGATGTTGAGCATGTCTTCATGTGCTTGTTTGCTGTTCGGTGAGCAAATATTTTGCCCATTTTTTAAATGAGATTATTTGTTTTCTTATAATTAGTTTGTGAGAGTTCTTTATATTTTCTGGATATAATTCTTTTATCAGATGTGGGCTTTGCAAAGATTTTGTCCCCCAGTATGTTACTTGTCTTTTCATCCTTTAAACAGTGTCTTTTGAAGAGGAGAAATTTTTAATTTTGATTAAGTCCAATTTGTCCTTTTTTTCTTTTAATTACTGTGCTTTAGTATCTAAGAAATCTTTGCCTATCCCAAGTTTTCTTCTATTTTTTTAATAGAAATGTTGTAGTTTTAAGTTTTACATTTAAGTCTGATCCATTTTGAATTAATTTTTGTATATGGTATAAGATATGGATCACAGTTCTTTTTTTTTCCAGATGGATATCCAGTAGTTTTAGCATCATTTTTTGAAAAGACTACCCTCGCTCCATTGAGTTGTCTTTCACTTTTGTGGAAAACTGTGTGGGTCTATTTCTTTATTTTTTATTCTTTCCCATTGATCTTTTTGTTTTTGTGCCAATACAGTGCCACACTGTCTTGATTACTGTAGCTTTATAAAAAATCTTGTTCTAACTTTGTTCTTTTTCCAGGTTGTTTTGGCTATTCTAGGTCATTTGCCTTTCCATTTGGATTTTAGAATTAGTTTGTCAGTTTCTACAAAAAAGCCTGCTTGGGATTTTCATTGGGATTGTATTGACTCTCTAGATCAGTTTGAAGAGAATTGACATCTTAACAATATTGAGTCTTCCAACTCATGAACAAGGTATATCTGTCCATTTATTCAGGTCATCTTTAATTTCTCTCAGCAGTGTTTTGTAGTGTTCAATGTACAGGTCTTTTACATTTTTTTGTCAGATTTCTTCCTAAGTATTTAATATGTTTTGATGCTATTGTAAATGATTTTTTAAAATATTTATTTATTTATTTGGTTGCACCAGGTCTTAGTTGTGGCACGCATGTGGGATCTAGTTCCCCAGCTAGGGATCGAACCCAGGCCCCCTGCATTGGGAGTATGGAGTCTTAACCACTGTGCCACCAGGGAAGTCCCTGTAAATGATTTTGTTTTGTTAATTTCAGTTTCTGATTGTTTGCTGCTAGTACATAGAAGTACAAATGATTTTTCCATATTGATCATGTTCCTATAATCTTGCTAAACTCACTTATCAGTTATTGAAAGTTTTTGGAGATTCCATTGGATCTTCTACCTAGTTGAAAATGTCTGTGAATAAAGACAGTTTTCCTTCTTCATCTCCAATCTGGATGTGTTTTATTTCTTTACTCTTGTGTGATTACACTGGCAAGAACCTCCGGCACAGTGTTGAATAGGACCAGTGAGAGCAGACATCCCAGTCTGGCTCCTGCCTAGGGTAAGCAATTAGTCTTTTGTCATTAAGTATGATGTTAGTTTTAGGTTTTTCATAGATGCCCTTTATCAGATTGAGGGAGTTCCCTTTTATTTCTCTTTTGCTAAGAGTTTTGATCAGAAATTGTTGTTGGATTTTGTCAGTTGCTTTTCTGCATCACTCGACATAATCATATAGTTTTTCTTTTTTGGTTTGTTAATATAGTGAATTACATTGATTTTTGAACGTTAAACCCAACATTTCATTCCTGAAATAAACTCTACTTGGTCATGATACGGTATCTTTTTTATATATTGTTGAATTTGATTTACTGAAATTGTATTTGGATTTTTACATCTATGTTCATAAGAGATACTGATCTGTAGTTTTCTTATAACGTCTGTGGTTTTAGTATGAGGATAAGATATATAAGATATTTCAGTCTTTGGTTTCTGGCCTCACAGAATGAGTTGGAAAGTGTTCTCACATCTTCAATTTTCTGGAAGAATTTATGGAGAATTGGTATTATTTATTTCTTGAATGTTTGATAAAATTCACTAATGGAGCTGTCTGGACCAGGAGTTCAGTTTCAATTTTTTTAACAGACATAGGACTGTTCAGGTTATCTATTTCTACTTGAATGAGCTTTGGTAGTTGGTGTCTTTTAAGGCATCTGTCCATTTCATATATGTTGTATTTATAAGCATAAAATTGTTCATAATATTCACTTATCCTTTTAATATCTATAGAATCTGCAGTGATGTTACTTTTCTCATTTCTGATATTGGTAATTTGATTCTTCTTTTTATCCTATTCAGTCTGGCTAGAGGTTTATCAATTTTATTGATCTTCTAAGACACCCAGTTTTTAGTTTCATTGTTTTCTTTTCTATTTCTGGTACATTGACTTCCCCTCTAATATTTATTATTTCCTTTTTTTAACTTACTGTGGGCTTCATTTGCTCTATATTTTTCCCCTAGTTTCTTTAGGTAGAAGCTGATGTCATTGATTTGAGACCTTTCTTCTTTTCTATATGTGTTTTAAGAGCTATAAATTTCCTACTAAGTACTGTTTTTGCAGCTTCCCATACATTTTGATTGTTGTATTTTCGTTTTTATTCTGTCTTTGGCCTGTGGGTTATTTATAAGTGTGTCATTTAGTTTTAAAATATTTGGGAGTTTTTCTAGAGGTTTTTCTTTCAGTGATTTCCAATTTACTTCTGTTGTACTGAGAACATACTTCGTGTAAGTTGAATATTTTAAAATTTACTGAGACTTGTTTTATGGTTCAGAGTTTGATTTATCCTGGTACAATGTAACATGTACATTGAAATATATATATCCTGCTATTGTTGGCTGATGTGTTCTATAAATGTCTATTAGGTCAAGGGATTCGACAGTTTTGTTCAGATATTCTCTATTTTTAGTAATTTTATAATTATCAAGAGTCTGGTGTTGAAATCGCCCATTGTAGTTGTGACCTTGTCAGTTTCTCCTTTTGGTTCTGTCAGTTTTGCTTTTTATGGATTTTGGAACTCTGTTATTAGGTACATCTGCATTAGATTTGTTATGTCTTCTTCATAAATTGACTTCTTTATTGCTATGAAATGTCCCTATTTATCCTGGATAATGTTCTTTGTCCAGAAGTCTATTTATCTGCTATAATATACCCACTCTAGCTTCCTTTGGTTTTTTTTTTTTTAAGTTTAAGGTGTATAGTATAATGATTTGACTTACATCATGAAATGATTATCACAATAAGTTTAGTGAACATCCATCAGTTCATAGAGATACAAAGTTAAATAAATAGAAAAAAGCTAAAAGAAAAACTAAAGAACTCTTAACTTTCATATATAACATATAGAAATGTTGCTTCTGTTTATCATGTTGTACATTACATCCCTGGTACTTATTTATAACTGGAAGCTTGTATCTTTTGACTGACTTCATCCAGTTCCTTCTCCCCTCACCCCTATCCACTCCAGCTTTCTTATGGCTAGTGTTTGCATGCTGTATCTTTTTTCATTGTTTTACTTTTAATCTATCTTGTGTCTTTATAGTTAAAGTAGATTTCTGTCAAAGAAGGAGGTCCTGCCATCTGTGGCAACATGGATGAACCTGCAGGGATAATGCTAAGTGCAATAAACCAGACAGAGAAAAACAAATATTGTATGATTTCACTCATATGTGGAATCTTTTTTTAAAAAAGAAAGTAGGGCTTCCCTGGTGGCGCAGTGGTTGAGAGTCTGCCTGCCGGTGCAGGGGACGCGGGTTCGTGCCCCGGTCCGGGAAGATCCCACATGCCATGGAGCGGCTGGGCCCGTGAGCCATGGCTGCTGAGCCTGCGTGTCTGGAGCCTGTGCTCCGCAACGGGAGAAGCCACAAGAGTGGGAGGCCCGCATACCGCAAAAAAAATAAAGAAAGAAAGAAAGTAGAACTCATAGAAACAAAGAGTAGAATGGTGGTTGCCATGGGCTGGGGCAGGGGAAATGGGAGCTATGGGTCACAGGGTACAAACTTTCAGTTTTAAGATGAATAAATTATGGGGATTTAATGTACAGCATGGTGATATGGTTGAGTTTAGATATGCCAAATTACTATTTGTTTTCCATTTGTCTAATGTGTCCTTTGTTCCCTTTTTATTTTCCCCTGCCGGCTTTGGATTAACTCATTTCTCTTGCCTCTTTGGTTTGCTTTTTTTAAAGTGTGGTTGCTCTAGGGTGACAATATGCATCTTTTACTTACCACAGTGCACCTTAAAATAATGTTATACTATTTCAGGTATAATTTAGAAATTTTACAACCAGTATAATTCGATTTCCCCCTCCTGTCCTTTGGGCTATTATTGTCCTGCATTTTATTTCTATATGTTATAAATCCCATAGTACATTGGTTATTTTTGTGTTGAACAGCTTAGGGAAATTTAAGTATGAGGAAAAGTCTCATAATTACACATTTACTACAATTTCCTCTGTTCTTCCTTCTTTTATGTTGATCAGTTTTTTATCTGGCCTCATTTTCTTCCATCTGGAAAACTTCTTTTAGGATTTATTGTAGTACAATCAATTCTCTCAACTGTTGCTTGTCTGAAAAAGTCTTTCTTATATCAATACTTTCAATTTTTGAAAGATTTTTTTCAGTGGTTGTAGAGTTCTGGGTTGGCACTTTTCTCCCGACACTTTAAAAGTGTTTTGTTATATTTTGACTTGCATTTTTCTCATGAGAAGTGTGCAGTAATTCTGTGTTCTTCTGTGCATAATGTGTCTCTTTTTCTCTGCCTGCTTTTTAAAATTTTTTTAACATCTTTATTAGAGTACAGTTGCTTTACATTGTTATGTTAGTTTCTGCTGTATAACAAAGTTAATCAGCTATACATATATCCCCACATCTCCTCCCTCTTGTGTCTCCCTCCCACCCTCCCTATCCCACCCCTCTAGGTGGTCACAAAGCACTGATCTGATCTCCCTGTGCTATGCAGCTGCTTCCCACTAGCTATCTGTTTTACATTTGGTAGTATATATATGTCAGTGCCACTCTCTCAGTTCTTTCCAGCTTATCCTTCCTTCTCCCTGTGTCCTCAAGTGAATTCTCTACATCTGCATCTTTATTCCTGTCCTGCCCCTAGGTTCTTCAGAACGACTTTTTTTTTTTTTTTTTTAGATTCCATATATACAGTATTATACAGTATATACAGTTAGTATACAGTATTTGTTTTTCTCTTTCTGACTTACTTCACTCTGTATGACAGACTCTAGGTCCATCCACCTCACTACAAATAACTCAATTTTGTTTCTTTTTATGTATCAGCCTGCTTTTAAGATTATTTCTTTATGACTGATTTTCAATAGTGTGATTATGAGGTATGCCTTGGTATCACTTTCTTCTTGTTTCTTCTACTTGGGATTTGTTGAGCTTCTTGGTCTGTGGGCTTATAGTTTTCATCAAATTTGGAAAACTTTTGGCCATTATTTCTTCAAATTTTTTTTCCATTTCCCTCCTCTCCTTTTGGTACTCTGGTTACATGTTAAATTGGTTGATGTTGTACTATAAGTCTGGCTCTGTTCATTTTTTTATACTTTTTCTTTCTTCGTTTTGGATGGGTTTCTGTTTCTCTGTGTTTGTCAGTTTAGTCATCTTTTTGTCTGCAGTGTTAAATCTATTAATTCTATCCAATTAAATGTTCATGTCAGATATTTTACTTTTCATCTTTACAACTCCCATCTATTTCTCTTTATATCCTCTTTTTCTCTTTTTTTACAATTATTTTCAGGATTTCCTTTAGATTCTTGTGCATATATTGTGTTTATAGTAGCTGTTTTAAAATCTGGTTCTATTATCTCTATTGTTTCTAAGTCTGTTTCTATTGACTGATTTTCCTCTTGTTAATGAGTTATATTTTTCCTGTTTCTTCACATGTACAGTGATTTTTTTTAATTAGATGTTTTAATTGGACATTGTAAATGTTGTATTGTTGTGTTCGGATTTTATTGCTTCTGTAAAGCCCATCGAAAGTTTTTTTTGTGGCCATACACTTAAGTTACTTGTAGATCAGCTCAATCTTTTTCAGCCTCATTTAAAAGCATTTGTATGGTTTGTTTAGAATAGCTTTTTGTTTAGGTGTAGGATAGTTCCACTACTGAAGACTCTTTTGGGGTGTCTATTAAATGACCCCCATATTCAATGAGATCTCTCCATTCTGGCTGGTGGGAACTCAATCAATTGGCAGCCCTGTGTGAACTCTGGAAAGTATTCAGCTTACACTTTCTCCTTAATGTTCTTTATCCTGACAGTTGCTCCTTGCACAGCCTTGTGGACTTTCACCCTATGCCTGAGTAGATCTGTATTCACCCAAAGACTCAAAGGGTCCCTTGTGATGACTTTTTTGATTTCCTCTTATGCGTAGCTTCTTCCTCTCCAGGACATAGCTTTGAAAATTTTAGCACTTCCTAGAACTTTGATCTCTGTCTTCTCAACACAGAGACACTTGGGTTCTACTTGAATTCCTTCTTTTTCTGCACTGTCTGGAATTGCATCTAGGTGGGAAGGTGGAGCAATCAGAGGGCTCCCTTTATTTATTTCCCCCTTTCAGTTATCACAGTCCTGCACTGCCAGTTGTTTCATGTCTGGAAACAGTTGTTTCATGTATTTTGTGCACTTTTCTAGCTGTTTATGGTGAAAGGTCAGGTCCTATAGCAGTTATCATATCATATGTAGAAACAGAATTCTGTTGATAAGTTTGTATTGCTTTTGAACTTCTTCTAAAAAACAGTATGTATTCTTCCTTTTTCATTCAGTATTATATTACTAAGGTTCATTTTGTTACATGTAGCTAGAATTCATTCTTTTTCAGTTTATTTTATTCTTCTGTGTGTTTATACTGCTGTTAAATTTCCCATTCTCTTGTTGATGGTATTCGACTTCTTTCTGGTCTTCTGCTGTTAAAGACTGCTGTGCTCTGAATATGCTTATATGTGTCTCCTAGGTATATATCTAGGGCTGGAATATATCTAGGGCCCTAAGATATGTGAATGTTCAACTTTAAAATATAATGCTAAAAAAAAAAGTAATGCTAAATTGTTTTCCAAAGTGACTATATAAATTTATACTCCTGTTAGCAGTGCCTAGGATATCCCGTTGATCAATATCTTCTCTAACACGTGGTACTGTCAACTTCTTAATTTTTGTCAAAATACTGAGTGTAATATGATATCTTATTTTGGTCTTGATTTGCATTTCTCTGATTACTAGTAAGATTGTACTTCATTATGGGGAACACATTTTTCTTCCTCTGGTGACTAGCTTCTGGTTGGGACATTAGTGGTTCTAAGTAGAGCCAAAACTTAGAGGAATAAAAGAAAGAACTAGTTCTTGTCTGTTTTGTTTTGAAAACCCAGCTGTTCATAGAGAAATCTTTTTATCTTGCAAAATATTCTATCCATGTAGTTTAGTTACACCTTATAAAGACCCAGGAATTCAACAAAAAGATATTGCTTGGCTTTTCAAAATTAGACTTTTATCTTTTGATACGTTTTTGAAGAGGTTGAATATTTGCAATTACTAGACAACATATCTTTTAATTAATGAAAGTGGAATCCTCTTAAGTTTTCAAGAGGCAGGACCCTAATTTGAGTACCTTTTTCTAAGGAACCAATCACAGATAATGTTGGGGTTTCTTAGGGAGTCCAGTAATGATGCCTTCCTTTCCTGGTTTGGTTTTGAACCAGTTGAGATGACAAAGACTAAGATAGATGCAGGCCAAAATATCACTTTCCATACTCCACATTGATGAAGTCTAGGTTGGGAGACTTGATTATATCTATCTGCAAGTTAATGCACTTTCTGTTGACCCTCAGAATTGGACAGATTTACATACCCATTTTTAGGCAAGGTTGGTCTGAGCTGTGCATCAGGAATACCTGACCCTGTAGGAGTACCAGAGGATATGTGCTTCCTAAGGAGAGATTATCTCCCCAGAGAAAGAAGGGAGAAGCTTGTTGAATTTTTCCTAAATTACCAACCTGGTAAATCACTCCACCTCTCCCGGGACCTTTGAGAAAAGTGGAAGAGAACACCAAGACTTTTAAACTAACTGAGTTATTTTCATGTAGTGTGGGAAAGATGTATTTATCTGCTAACAAATATGTCTTTTTAATTAATATATATTTATTGAGTATCAACAAGTAACTAGCACTATGCTTGGTGCTTTGGAGTAACAAATATTAGATAAGGTCCCGGTCCTTTGAGAGTTAACAGTACTGATGATGGAGAAATTACTTATACATGTAATAAAAATAGCTCATATTTGTATAGCTCTTTGTAATTATGATGTACTTTATACACATCATTGTTATTCCTATTGTAATGATAAGGAAAATAAGCCTCAGTAAAGTAATGTGACTTATCCATGATCACACAGTGGGACTTGATTCAGGTATTTTAACTCCAGATCCTGCTTTTCCCCGCTGCATCATGCTGCTTTCCGAGAAGAGAAATTTTACTCTATGATGCAGCGTTTGACAAGTCCCTTAGGCATACAGTGAAGGCAGAGGTAGGAGGCCGGGACAAGGGCACCTCTGTAGACTTGGAGCAGTCATATCAGGGAAGGTTTCATGCAGCACAGTGGACTTGAGCTGCTTCTTGAAGGGTAGATTATGGATAAGTAGAGAGGGTGTGAGGAGAAGGTGTCCAGACAGAGGCAAAAGGACCAGTGGGAGGTGTGGTGTGAGAGGGTTATAAGGAGACTTGTCTGACTGTACTTTAGGACCCACGTTGGGTCTCTGTGTGGAGAAAGGGTGAATGAATTGATGGTATAGATGACCCAACTTTTGAAACCTTGTAAGAGAAAGTATATGCCTCCTGCAGTTGGCATCAAGGAGCCATTGAAAGCTTTTGAGAAATAAGATGATTGAAACAATCTGTCAACATTTTCATGCCCTTTATGCACCTCCCATTCCCAGCTTCATTTGACCTCTTTTCTAGCTATACGTGATTTTTGGTGGTGGTTTTATTTTTGTCTTTCAGTTGTATTCTCTGAATTTAGTATATCAGCTTTTATTAGTCCAAGAATTCCTGACTTTTCTTTCTTTTTATTTTCTAATTTAAGTCCTCTTTATTCTTTTCATTTTATTGTATTTTCTGCTATTCTAGTATTTTATAATATGATTTGAGCAACTATCTCCTCCTTTGTCACTTTAGAGACTATATATTTTTAGAAACAGTATATAAATAACCTGTCACTCTTGTGCTTGATTCATGTTTTTATTTCTGTATTTTCCCCTTCAGCTAAGCTTTAAGAAATAAACAGTTCCTCTCTTTGTCTTTCAGGTCCTACCTTGAACACAAGACCTCCATGAACTATATGCTCGCGACACGTCTCTTCCAGGACAGGTGGAGATTTGCTAATCTTATAAATTTAGTAGGACTAGGTCACAAAATTAAGAGAAAGTACGTGCAAAAGAAGAAAAGAGGCCTTATAAAAGTCTTCAGTAATATCTGATAGAAAGAGCCTTACGGAAAACACAATATAAAACCTCATTTTTTCAGAATTCGTTAACTCTCAGCACTTTGTAATATTTCCAGATGCTACAAAATTAAACCGTAAAGATCTTTAAGCAATCTTAACACATACCCTAAAACTTGTCCTTCTTAAAGGACGGACTTTACTCAGTGCCTTTTTACTTTCAGACGCAATTTTAACAGACATGATTATCTGTTTTTCTAGACTAGACGAGATTAGAAGGATCAGATTAGAAAAGGTGGAGGGGTGGTAATTCACAAAATAAATACAGTGAGAGTTGTAAGAAATGACAACTGATAACCTCAATACAAGGGAAAATAGGGGAGAAATGATGGAAAGCAGACATTGGAATTCAACTAGCACAGCAGTCAGGGACTGCTTAGTCCCACATACTTTTGTTGCCCCTGAGACATAACTGCATTACAGTACAGTTCAGTAATTGACTAACAAGGAACCTTAGTTATTTAAAGAAATCTGCATTATTTTCAAGGTATGTGTGCTTTTTTTGTGGGATTCTTAAAAATAGATACCCAGATTCCAGCCATTTCTTGTAATTTCATTATCCACTCTCAGGATCTATATGGGATTTCCAGTTTCTCTCTGTAAATTTGTGGTTATTACCATTGAGTAATTACACTGTGTAGCTTCTAACGAAAGAGATCTTGAGATTTACTTGGAAGACATAGAAGCTCAATTCTTTATATATAACCTGGTCCCAGTGCCCCACCCCCTACCTCCTCCCTGGAAGATTTTACAAGGCTTCTTTATCTTTACTTTTCAGACATTATACCGAGGTGTGTTCTGGCGTGTTACTTTTCATTATTTTGCTTTTGCAGTGGATGAATCCTTTCAGTCTGGAGATTTAAGTCTATTAACTGTGGGAAATATTCCCCTTATCCTGTCTTTCCTCTCCTTGTGGAACTTCTGTTAGATGAAATTTGGATCTTTTGCTCTATCCTCTGTATTTCTTTACCTTTTTCTCATACTTTTGATCTCATTGTCTCTTAGCTTTAAATTCTTGGAGATTTCTTGAACTTTGTCTTCTAAAATTCTCAATTGATCTTCAGCCTTACCTATTTTGTTACTCAGTACCAGCACAGAAGAGGATTGTTTGATCTACTTTTTTTTATTTTGGCAAGTATGATTTTAACATCCAAGAACTATTTTTGCTTTCTGACTAGTTTTCATAGTTTATGGATATAATATTAAATTTGTTCTGGTACCAATTCCAATGTGGAGGAGGTAGGGTGTTTCCCCTACAGCACCAAGCAGTTGCACCCTTCTGTTGTCCGAGAATTCAGTTCAATTCTGTTACTGTCTACCTGGAGATTAGCATCAGATTCCACAGTTTAAGCGTTCAGTCCTACAAGATTCCACCCCCATAACTTCAGATGCTCGTCACAGGCCCAGGTTGTTACCTTTACTTCTACCTACTGGCTGTCTATCAGAGCTTCCCACGACCCCTTCCTTGGGTGCTACTAATTTGCTAGAGCGGCTCACAGAACTCAGAAAAACATTTAACTCATTAGATCACCAGTTTATTATAAAAGGATATAACTCATGAACAACCGGATGGAAAAGACGCACAGGGCAAGGTATAGGGAAAGGGTACGGAGCTTCATGCCCTCTCCAGGTACACCATTCTCCCCACATTACCAACCCGGAAGCTCTCTGAACCCCATACTCCTGGGTTTTTATGGAGGCCCCCTTACATGAGCACGATTGATTAAATCATCAACCATTGGTAATTGAACTCTATCTCTAGCCCCTCTCCCCTCCCAGGAGCTCAGGGGGATGGGACTGAAAGTTTCAACCCTCTCATCACAGGGTTGGTTCCTCTGGTGACCAGCCCTCCATCCTTAGCTGATCCAAGGGCTTTCTGAAAGTCACCTCATTAGCATGACAAAAAACTCCTCTACCACTCATCACTTTTCAAGGGTTTTAGGAGCTCTGTGCCAGAAACAGGGATGAAGACCAAATATAGGTTTCTCACTATAAATCACAGTATTACAAATATCTTTTTACATCTCTCTGACTATCATAATTACTTTATTTAAAGTTCCTTTCTATTTTTTGCACTATGTTTAATTCTTCTGGATTACTTCTATTTGTTCATCTCATTCTTTCTAGTTTATGCTATTATATTTCCTGAAATATCTGGTGATTTTTGATTGTCGAGTCATATTTATAAGTAATGGACTGTTTGCTTAGGATTGGTAGTTTGCATGAGTTTCCTCAAAGGTTGTGTCAGTCTGTTTCTGAACTGACATGGACTCTATGCTTGAGGCTAGATCTTTCTGCAGTTGATCTTCCCATGAGGTAGAAGGAAGGTGGAACAGGCAATCTGGGAACCACCACCAAAATTAGGAAGCGTTCTTTTAGGGGGGAGCATAGCAATTAAAAAGATTTGAGATGTAATGACATATGTGCTTCTCTATTAACACATTCAATGATGTGTTAATAGCAGTGGGTCTAATAACTACCATAATTTAAAAAGTGTGATAAGTGTTGGCAATATTTTGTGACCCTGGAACAGCTCTAAAGTAATATGAAAAAACGTGTTATTTCTTTTGGTAGCAAAACCCCACTTATATAAAGACACAGACGTAGAGAATGGACTTGAGGACCTGGGGAGGGGGAAGGGTAAGCTGGGACAAAGTGAGAGAGTGGCATGGACATATATACACTACCAAAGGTAAAATAGATAGCTAGTGGGAAGCAGCCGCATAGCACAGGGAGATCAGCTCAGTGCTTTGTGACCACCTAGAGGGGTGGGATAGGGAGGGTGGGAGGGAGGGAGACGCAAGAGGGAAGAGATAAGGGGACATATGTATATGTATAACTGATTCACTTTGTAATAAAGCAGAAACTAACACACCATTGTAAAGCAATTATATGCCAATAAAGATGTTAAAAAAATCGCACTTATACTACTGTGGACGGTCCCCTACATGTATATGATGCTAAACTTCAGATAGAGGATTAATCTTTTTTCCCATCCAAATTGGTGCCTTCCCTGACTTCTCTCTTAAGGCTGCAGTAACAACTCCTGCTTATAAAGCATTCTAAAAACTTTGATTCAAAAAACATGAATTTCCCTGTTTAGCAAAGAAAGGCCCTCCTGATTTGCTCTTGCCTATCTTTTTAGCCTAATCTCCGCTTTTCAATACCAACCCATGGCCAATCAGACCGTATCTACTGCTCTTCCATGCCTCTTTATCCTCACATTCCCTTGGAATTCCCATACATTCCCTTGGAGTGGGCTTCAGTTTATCCTGAATTCTTATTCTAGCCATGGCCTTCATCTTCTTACCTAGACTAGAAGGAAGTTCTCCCCGCCCTTCTTATCCCTCCTTCTGATTTAGATTCCCATATTGTACATATTGTATTATAATTGTCTGTTTACTAACTACTCTGTCTAGTTTCAAGTTGGCTTTAAAGAGTAGGTACTTTGTTATGTTCATCTTTGTCAGTATCAAGAACCTACCACGTGGTAGGCACACACACACAAACATGCCTTAAAAAAATGAAATTGTGTTTGTTGCAAGCCCTAACATCCTCCATTAAATCTGTTCTCTTCAACCTGAACGGATGTGTTCTCTCTTGCAAATCCTGTTGCGTTACTGTCAGAACTACTTTCAAGCTAATTCTCTAATCATTTCATTTCATAATTGGTTCATTTTGTCTGCCTTCTCTGCCCTCCCCGACTCATCCCCCACTTACCCACCCTGCCCTGGCAAACAGTGTCATACCTACTGTCTCACAGCATGACAGTAATTTTAACCCTGGCTGCATGTTAGTAACACCATATTTGTGCCCTAGCCCTTCCCAGACTGAAGTCTTGTACTTACTAAAAGCTGCTCAGGTGATTATAATGTGAAGCCATGATTGCGAATTACTGGTGCAAACCATTATCTGATAAAAAAGTTAAAACAATAAAAGTTAAAATAATTTCTGATAATAAGTTGACAGTATTAGGACACTGGCACAGATAGAAGACACGGGAAGGAAAAGATAAAATGTTTCGGTGGAGACAGATTTTTCACTTGATTTTTCTATAGATAGAAGATCTTGGTATTGATTGCATCCATCTCCTTTTTAATAAACCAATATCATAGGTTACATGTTGTATGATTCCATTTATATAACAATTTTGAAAGGATAAAATTTTAGAATGGAGAACAGATTAAAGGAAGCCAGAGGTTAGGTTATAAAAGGGCAACATAGGGGGTCCTTATGGTGATAGGATTGTTCAGTATCTTGTCTGTGGATACATGAACCTACACAGTGATAAAATTATACAGAACTAAGTACACACACTCACAAATGAGTACAAATAAAACTGGGGAAATGTTTTTAAAAAAAGAGAGGATCAAAAAAAAAAAAAAAAGAGAGGATCAAGTGAAAGGAATTTGAATGAAAAACAAAAGCCAGTTTAAACCTGAATGGTACTTACTTCCTGTGGTTAGACCCCAACTCTAGTTAGAGACAATGAAGAACATCTCTTTTTTAAAGAGATTTTTTTAATTATGGAAAATCTATTTCTCATGAGCATCTTTTTTGAACCCCATGAGAATTGAGATTGGCTTCTTTCCCTAATACAGTTCAGTGCAAGTAGAAAGAACACTGGAGTCTGAGATCAAAGTTAATAGGTTCAACATTAAACCCTTTAAAGCTCTGACATTGGGCATGTCACAAAATGGTCTTATCCTGCTCCTTTTTATAAACGGGGCTCAACAGTTGTTGTGAAGAATAAGTGTGATTAGATTTGTGGCGAGATACACAAATGCAAGTAATTGTTAGAAATTTCCTTTAGAATTTATTTGTCCTCTTCCTTTTGTTTTTTATTGATCCTCCCTAAAGGTTATGGTACTCTGTTCTTTTCTGAGCATGTTCTCAGTTCATCTGTCTGCTTCTACCCCAAGATGCCTTCCCTGGCATAATTCTATGTTGAATTTCTGTAGTACAAATCTCAGAAGTGTGTGTGTGTATGTGAACTCAGGAGAGAATGAGTATCTGTGTAGTGCTCTAACCCACTTGTCCTTTCTAATTCTGTAGGGGAAACCCAAGAAGAAGCTTATTGACAGGAAGAACACGGTAACTGATTTTTGAAAGTTGAGAAGTTCTTTCTATGTGCATAATATGTGACCATACACAGGCTAAGCATGATACTTTATATAACCATTTCAGTTCGACTCAGCTTAAATAGTAACATAAAAATGTTTTCTATTGAAGCACTATTCTGTGGCAACTTTTTACAAACTAAGTTTGGGATTTATAATTTTATAACTACAATATGTCATTTCAGTGATAATAATAGTATTCTTGTTTGGCTATGTGAGAGAGCCCAAAGTATTAATGAGATTTCAAGACCTGTCTCATGCTAAATTCAAAGAAAAGGTTATGTTTTGGCCTTGACATACCTGGGGCATACAGCTTTGCACCTTATGGGACTGACCAGAGTTGCTTCCACTTTGCCTTGGAACTAAAAGTGTGAAAAATACCTGTGGCTCTTAATTTTGGCAGAGGAGAGAAAGGTCTTAGAAGAACCGCTGGGATGGCCTTGCGCAACTGAAGACTGCAACTAGAACAAAAACTCTTAACCCTAATTACACATCTTCTGGTTTGAGAGATTATGTAAATCCCCTTTGTGCTATTTCTCTGTACAAAGCAAAATGACAATAAGAAAGAAACCTCCTATAGCTAGCTTTTTGTTTTACATTTAAAAATTAAGATAAGGGGGGCTTCCCTGGTGGCACAGTGGTTGAGAGTCCACCTGCCAATGCAGGGGACACGAGTTCGTGCCCCGGTGCGGAAAGATCCCACGTGCCGCGGAGCGGCTAGGCCCGTGAGCCATGGCTGCTGAGCCTGCACGTCCGTAGCCTGTGCTCCGCAACGGGAGAGGCCACGAGAGTAAGAGGCCCGCGTACCGCAAAAAATAAATAAATAAATAAAATAAAAATTAAGATATGGGCTTCCCTGGTGGTGCAGTGGTTGAGGGTCCACCTGCCAATGCAGGGGGCACGGGTTCGTGCCCCAGTCCGGGAAGATCCCACATGCAGCGGAGCGGCTAGGCCCGTGAGCTATGGCCGCTGAGCCTGCACGTCCGGAGCCTGTGCTCCGCAACAGGAGAGGCCACAACAGTGAGAGGCCCGCGTACCGCAAAAAAAAAAAAAAAGATAAACTTGGTTTTCTCTTCCACATCTTTTGAAGCATAAATCTAATCCTTATTTAAAGAAGGAAAATATGATTGCCATTTAGTGTAGGGAAAACTGAGAGAAATCAAGTTTTGTAGCTTGTTTCCAAATGAAAGTCATGCTTAGTTTATAGATTTTCTCCAGTTACTAGTCAAGGAATATACTTCCTAGAGTATACTACTATCAATTTGGAAATTAGAAAAAAATACTTAAACAACCAGAATATTTAAAGATCAGTGGGTTTTGTCCTTTCTTTAGGACAATTTATATTGCCATCATTATGGGTTTTCTGGTGGTATAGAGGTATAAGCAAATAAAAGGTGGCATATAACAAACCTTATGCTGGAGCATGAAACAAGTCTTAATACGTTTGAAACGATTAAAATCATACAGAGTGTGTCCTTTGACTACAATGATATTAGAAGTCAATAACAAATATTTGGGAATTAAACAACACGCTTCTAAATAATACATGGATCAAGGAAGAAATCATAAGGAAAATTCAAAACATTTTGAACTGAACAATAATAAAAATATAACATTAAAATGTGTGGGATGCAGCTAAAGTACTGTTTGGTGGTG
The DNA here is from genome assembly GCF_964374135.1 of Grampus griseus. Lineage (NCBI taxonomy): Eukaryota > Metazoa > Chordata > Mammalia > Artiodactyla > Delphinidae > Grampus > Grampus griseus. The sequence continues at coordinate 26,963,093 of NC_139018.1, read as the reverse complement.
GTGTGTGATGGGTGTGACTTATAGCTTTATTTTTATTTATTTATTTTTTAAGCATCTTTATTGGAGTATAATTGCTTTACAGTGGTGTGTTAGTTTCTGCTTTATAACAAAGTGAATCAGTTATACATATACATATGTTCCCATATCTCTTCCCTCTTGTGTCTCCCTCCCTCCCACCCTCCCTATCGCACCTCTCTAGGTGGTCACAAACCACCTAGCTGATCTCTCTGTGCTATGCGGCGGCTTCCCACTAGCTATCTATTTTATGTTTGGTAGTGTATATATGTCCATGCCACTCTCTCACTTTGTCACAGCTTACCCTTCCCCCTCCCCATATCCTCAAGTCCATTCTCTAGTAGGTCTGTGTCTTTATTCCCGTCTTACCCCTACGTTCTTCATGACTTTTTTTTTTCTTAGATTCCATATATATGTGTTAGCATACGGTATTTGTTTTTCTCTTTCTGACTTACTTCACTCTGTATGACAGACTCTAGGTCCATCCACCTCACTACAAATATCTGAATTTCGTTTCTTTTTATGGCTGTGTTATATTCCATTGTATATATGTGCCACATCTTCTTTATCCATTCATCCGATGATGGACACTTAGGTTGCTTCCATGTCCTGGCTATTGTAAATAGAGCTGCAATACTTAATCAGAATATTGAATTTGTAATCAAAAACTTTCCTACAAAGCAAACTCCAGGTAGTTTCACTGGTGAATTGTATCAACATTTGAGGAAGAATATACACCAGTCTTACGCAAACTCTTTCAAAACCATAGGCAAGGATACTTCCCAATTCATTTTATGATGCCAGAAAAGTATGACATGAAAACCTGACAAAGACATTTTAAAAAATTATAGGCTAATATCTACATGAACATAGATACAGAATTTCTTAAAAGAATATTAGCAAATAGAATCCATCAGTATATGAAAAGGATAATACAGATGACTAAAGTGAGATTTTCCCCAGTAATGCAAGGTTGATTTAACATTTGAAAATTAGTCAATATAATTCACCATGTTAAATAAAGGGGAAAAAACCAGATCATCATTTTATTGCTGGAAAAAAAAAAAGAAAAACCCATGTGTGTTAAATTGATGAAATTCACCACATGTTTATGAGAAAAACTCTTACACATCAGGCATAGAAGAGAAATTCTTCAGTCTGATAAAGGCCTTCTATGAAAAACCTACTTCTAACGTCATACTGACATAATGAGGGTTACCCTATGATTAGTGATAAGGCAAGATGTCTGCTTTCACCACTTGTATTCCCTTTATACTAGAGGTCCTAAGCAGTACAATAAAGCAAGGGGAAGAAAAAGAAGTAAAAGGCATACAGATTAGAAAGGAAGAGGTTAAATATCTTTACTCTTAGATGACATGATCAGGTTAGTAGAAAGTTATAAGGCATACACAGAATAACTACAAGAACATTCAAGTGCACTTAGCAAGGTCTTGGGATACAAGGTCAATATACTAATATCTGTTGTTTTTTTAGTATACTAGCAGTAAATGGAAAATGAAATTTAAAATTCCATTTATAATAGCTTTTGAAAATATGAAATTCTTAGGGGTAAATTTAACAAAATATGCTCAATACCTATATATTAAAAGCTCCTAAATATTACTTAAAGAGGACTTCCCTGGTGGCAGAGTGGTTAAGAATCCGCCTGCCAATGCAGGGGACACAGGTTCGAGCCCTGGTCCGGGAAGATCCCACATGCCGCGGAGCAGCTAAGTCCGTGCGCCACAGTTACTGAGCCCGCACTCTGGAGCCCACACGCCACAACTACTGAAGCCCGTGCACCTAGAGCCCGTGCTCTGCAACAAGAGAAGCCACCGCGATGAGAAGCCTGTGCACCGCAGCAAAGAGTAGCCCCCACTCGCTGCAACTAGAGAAAGCCTGCACACAGCAATGAAGACCCAATGCAATTTAATAAATAAATTAAGAGATTAAAGAAGATCTAAATAAGTGCAGAGATATGTCATTTTCATGGATTAGAAGACTTAATATTGTAAGTATTCATTCTCCCCAAATTGATCTAAAGAATATTCTAGTAGATTTTTTTGTAGAAATTGACCTTTTTTTTTCAATGTATATGAAAATGCAAAGAGCTTAGAATATCCAAAGTAATCTTGAAGAAGACCTAGAGTACCTAGAAGAAGAAATATTATAACACTATAGTAATCAAAACTGTTGCAAATTGATCAATGGAACAGAATAAAGAGCCCAGAAATAGGCCTGCATGACTTTAAACAAAAGGCCTAAAGTAATCCAATGGGGAAAGGAAACTTTAATAAATGGGGCTGGAACTGAATATTATATTTTAAAAAGTGAACTTCAACCTCTGTCTCCCACAAAAATTAGAGGTGATCCATAGACATAAACGTAAAAGCTATTAGTCTAAAACTTTGTAAGGAAAATATCTTTGTGACTTTGGGCTTGGCAAAAGTTTTTAGACATGACACAGTAAGTAATCAGCAAAAATGAAAAAATGGTAAGTTTGATTTCCTCAAAATTAAATATTTTTGTTATAAAGACACTATTAAGAAAATTACTAGACAAGCCATAGACTGAGTGAAGATATTCATCAAACATATCTGTCAAAGGACTTGTATATAGAAAATATAACAAACTCCTACAACTAAATAATTATAAGACAATCAGCCCAGTTACAAATGGGTAAAATGCTTGGACATTTTAAAAGGAAGATATATGAATAACCAATATACTAATGAAAATGTGCTTTACAGCCTTTGTTATAAGAGAATTGCACATTAAAATCATGAGATACCACTAAACATCCAGCAGAATGGCTAAAATTGTATCAAATCATTACATTGTACACTTTAAATACCGTATAATTTTATTTGTCAATTATACCTCAATAAAACTGGAAAAAAATGGCTGACAACATCAAATAGTGAGGATGTGGAGCTCATGGAGCTCTGATAAATTGTCGCTGGCAGCATAAACTGGTACAGGCACTTTAATACTTTTTTTTTTTTTTTTTTTTTTTTTGCGGTACGCGGGCCTCTCGCTGTTGTGGCCTCTCCCGTTGCGGAGCACAGGCTCCGGACGCGCAGGCTCAGCGGCCATGGCTCACGGGCCCAGCCTTTCCGCGGCATGTGGGATCTTCCCGGACCGGGGCCCGAACCCACGTCCCCTGCATCGGCAGGCGGACTCTCAACCACTGCGCCACCAGGGAAGCCCGGTACAGGCACTTTAGAGTCTGGCAGTTTGTTAGCCTAGAAAATTCCACTCTGAGATCTTTACTCAGAAGAAATGAAAAGCATAACCACAAAATGACTTGTACAAAAATGGTCATAGCAGCTTCATTCATAATATTCCAAAACTAGAAGCAGCTTTGGTGTCCAACAATAGGGGAATAGGTGAACTGTGGATTATTCATACACTGGACTAATCCTCATCAAAAAAAAGGATCCACACTGATACTCACAACATGGATCAATCTCAAAAACATGCTGAATGAAAGACAACACAAAAGGGTTCATACTATACTATTCCATCTTTATGAAGTTCTAGGACCGGCAAACCTAACATGTGATGCAAAAATTCAGAACGGTTTCCTTTGGGAGTATGAGGGAGAGATTTACTGGGAAGGGGCATGAGAACTTTCTGAGGGGATAGCAATGTTAGAGTTTGGGTCATATAGCTCTAGGTCTCATCAGATGGACATATGGACATTTAATATTTGGATGTTTCACTGTGTGTCATTTTTAGCTCCCCCCGCCCCCCCCAAAAAAAAAGAAAAGAGAAAAAACTTTCAAAGCCCTATAAAATATTGAACTCTAGATCCTAATGATTTGAGTGTTAAAGTGTTCAGGAGTGAAGTGCACTGATGTCTTTGTGCAACTTTGAAATGCTTTAAAAATGAAGTGGACTGATGGATGGATAGAAGAAGAGAAGATTGGATATATATGTGATGAAACAAATATAGTAAGATATTCACTGTAGAAGCTGGCCAGTGGGTGTATGGATGTTCACTGTATAATTCTTTAAACCTTTCTATTTGTTTAAATATTTCATAGTAAAAGTGTAGAAAATGAAATAAAGTAGACATAGATAAAAGCTATTACAACTTATGGGGAATTCAATTGTTTATTAATTCAGAAGTATTTATGGTATGTCAGCTGCGTGCTGAGCACTCTCATAAGCATCACTGACCCAATGAGAAACAAGACAAGCGTGGGCCTTGCCTCTATAGAACTATAATTCTGTTTCTTTCCCCAGCATTCCCTACCTCCATTCCTTGTAATAGTTGTGATTTATATGTCTGTTCAGGGTTTCTTAGAAGCTTATAGTTGTTATTTTAAAATATCAGATTTGTTTTATTTTCTTTATTATTTAATTGGCCAAAAATCTATTTTCATAACTGTGTGTGTGTGTGAGGGGGTAATGTTCAGTTGTTGAGACTATGATAAACTGGGGTTGAACTATTTTTAAAGTTTATTAATTTGCCTCCCTTTTCTGCACCCCAGGACCTTCCCAGTTCTTGGTTCAATTTCCCGCTTTAGAGGGGAGGCCTTCAAAATACTTACTATCCAGTTCATCCACCCAGAAATCTCTAAAAGTCCTAACTGGACCAAAAGACACAGCCTTTCCATCATACTCAGGGACTGAAAACTCCCAGAGGAATGAGGATGAATTTCCACCTCAAAGGGAATACGCTTTGAGTTGTGAAGAGTTCACAAGAGAGAGAGTTCAGAGCCAACCAGTTAGATCTTGAGTTCTGGGTATACAGAGTTGGCTGCCTGCTTTCCGACACTAACATGGATACGTCTTTTCTGACTTAGTGACCGAGAACCCTGTCTCTCTTTTGTGACCTGGTTATCTCTGCCTGTGCTGTACTTTGCCCGGTCCTTGTGTGGATTGGGTCTGATTCCTGTCACTTAACCTAATGTATGATTTATTTTATCTAATGCCTAATGTACCTGTAGCCATTCCCTCTCCTCATCCCATTTCCCGTCCGTGATCTGATGGAATTTGGTGTTGTCCTGCATCTGCTGCCTTCCCTTGTCTGTGCCTCTGACCCTAACTCCTGACCTGTACTCAATACCTGGAGAGTCCCTGCCGCCTCTCCCCAGCTCCTCCTGTAACCAAGTACGCTCTAAGGGACGTTCCTCCTGTAGGAGCACTTGAGGCTTGGTGCGTCCCAAGGTCTTGGTGACTTTTCACGAAGATGCTTTCCCTGTGAGTCTCATTCAGCTCTGTGCTGCCATATTCACAGATTATCAGCCATTCCTCTCATCTCAACCTGTGCTAAATCTGTATTTATTAAATACTATATATGTCAAAGGAATATTTGTGTAATTCTGAGTAAGTTATAATGAATAAATAAAATAATAAGTACACCTCTAGCCATCACCAGCTTAGTGAGAATTAAAGTGTTAACCAGTATCTCTAGTCATTCTTAAGGCATAGTTGGGTAGCACTTTATGATCTCTGTACTGAATAGTCAGCCAGTATTACTGAATACTTAAAAGTACTTAAACATTGTCTTCAGATATATTTTCGTTCAGAACATTTAACAAATTCAGATAGCCCATTAGTGAAATTCTAATGTAGATTCCAGTATTCCCATTTCAAACATTTTAGAATTCACTAGAGTAACCATGCCTGGCCTGACATCATTACAGAGTCCTGTCAAACTTAGCCTTGGAATAAAGGAGAGAACTTTCTGAAGGCTCTAGCTACCATGTTTTTTCCCATAGAATTGTGGTTGATGGAGCACCGGAATTGAAGGTAGAGAGTATGAATTCAAGGGCCAAGCTGCACGCTGCTCTTTATGAGAGGAAGCTCCTGTCTCTGGAGGTGCGAAAACGTCGACGACGGAGTGGCAGATTGAGGGCAATGCGGCCAAAATACCCAGGTACCGGCTGGTGAGCTTCCACCAAGCTCTATGATCTGTGTCCTGTCAGACCGATTTAATCAGCTTCTTAATTAACACTTAATGAATCAGAACTTTCTGACCACATGCGCTTACTTTTTTTGATATAGTCTTTTTCCTCGGAAACTTGTTTCAAAAGGATAATAAGTTTTTAAACCTTCCATTCTGTGATATTTGTATTGAAGAATATCCGAAGTGCACACATTTTGGCCTTTGTTCTTACTCTTACAGCATCATTTAACTACCTGATACTTAGCTTAAGTTCAATGGAACCCAATGAGCATCATTGTTTGGGTTTTTCATGATTAGGTATGCAGTCCAGTTCATCCTTTGACATTGCTGAATTGTGTAAGTATTTTAAACATGAACAGAAAAAGGGGAATTTCTTTCTCTCCTAGAATCTCCCTTGTTACAGATCTGTTTGTCACTGACGAATTGACTTCCTTTTTCTCCCTCCTTCTCTTGTTTTTGTATCAAGCACATTAGTCACTGGGGTTTCATTGGTGAATAAAAAAGCTATGGTCCTTGTCCTCATAGACCTTCCAAGGCAGTGAAGGAGAAGGATAATGGATAAACATATGATAGAAAGATATTCCCCTGCTTATTGTACCCCCGTGAAAGATGCCCTTCTGAAAACCTCTAACACGCTATAGAGATTACTCTACGAAAAGGGTTTTTGCCTTAAGTTATGAGAGAACCATTGGTATTACCATGAGAAACATCAACTCTAATGAAGATCGTTAATAGGCTTTTAGAATATATAAGAGGGACGTGTGTATGTTGTTAATTTTGTGCATTATTTGTGGTCTGATTTAGAAGTGGGTTTTTACTGAAAAGATAAAAGGAAGGTATTGGGAGAGAGGAAAATTTAATCCTTTTTTCAGCAACATTAGTGATTCTTCGCATTTAGTGATTACCCAACCAGCTGAAATGAATGTTAAAACTGAGACAGAGAGTGAAGAGGAGGAAGAAGTTGCCTTAGACAGTGAAGATGACGAACAGGAAGCTTCCCAGGAGGAGTCTGCAGGGTCCCTCGGAGAAAATCAAGCCAAACACACAGCCTCACTGACTGTTATGGTAGAAAATTCACCCAGAGAACATGCCATGAAAGTTCCTGAATGGAATGACAAAGGTGAACAGTGCTGCAAAACCGAGACTCAGGAACCAGAGCCTAAATTTAACCTGATGCAGATTCTGCGAGATAATGGCAACCTTAGGTATGTACCTTTCCTAATTATAATAGCAAAACTGAAAACAGCTAATTTGTACTGTGTACCAGGGTATTGTGCTTGTGGCCTTAGAGCCATTTTTCATTTCTTATGCACAGGAATCCTGTGAATTAATGACTGTGATTTGATATTATTACTATCAAGGAAACTGAGCCTTAGAGAAGTTGCTTGTCCAAGGTCTAGAACTGTGATACAAACGCAGGTCTCATTGGCTCAACAAATATTTGTTGGGTTTCAGCATTAGTGACTTAAGAGGACAAGGTGACTGAGGCAGGGAGCTCAAGCAGTTCATGGCTTAGAGTGGGGACACTTAAAGAGCGGGGGCTATGACCCCAGTATGGACAAAGGGCTCTTAGGGCACAGGAAAAGGAGTGATTGGTCTTGCTCGGGAGGGCTAGAGAGACATTAGGGAAGAGGCAATATTTGAACCAGGCCTTCCCCGATAGGTAGGCTTTCCGGATTTGGGAGGTGACAGCTAAGTATGGGAGTGCTAGTAGAGGGAATAAAGGCACAGAGGGGTGATAGTACAGTCATTCATTCAGTCCCTCGACAAATATTTATTGAGCACTTGATCTATACCAGGAATTGTGCTGGGCTGTATAGTGTTACGGTGGAGACCAAACAGTCGTGGAGCCCACAGTCTAGTGGGGAAGACTGACAGTAAACAAAGAAACAAGGTAATTTCAGGCAGTAAGAAGTGCTGTGTAGACAATAAAATAGGGTGTAGTATTAGAGTGTAATTGGACAGAAAGTTTCTGTAGCTTCTGGTGCTTTGGGCATGGAGAGGTAAGCTTTAAGGTGAGTCCTAAATGATGAGAAGGAGTAAGTCATGTGAATATCAGGGAACAGAATATTCCAGGCAGACCGGCAAGTATAAGGAACCTGAAATTGGAATGAGCTTGGCAAGTTTGAGAAATACAGATTAGTGGTGTGACGTTACATGGAGAAAAGGGTGCAATAAGAAGTGAGACTAAAAAATTGGATGTCATTTGATCATAAAGTGCCATAGAGGAGCCTGGACTTTATTTCCTAGATGGATAATTTTTAAGCAGATGTGTGATATGGTCAGATATGGGGACGTATGTATATGTATAACTGATTCACTTTGTTATAAAGCAGAAACTAGCACACCATTGTAAAGCCATTATACTCCAATAAAGATGTAAAAAAAAAAAAAGAAAAGAGAGTAAATTCTGGTTGCATTGTGGGAAAGTGATTGATAAGAGGAGAACTAAGGGTAGAGAGCTGAGTTAGGGACTGTTAAAGTAGTCCGGAGCCAGGAAGATGAAGGTCCTGATCAGAGCAATGGCTATAGGAATGAAGAGAATGGGTTGGAGTTAATGAAATTTGCAAGTTAAAATTGGTAGGGCTTGGTCCCTGTAGATGCAAGAATTCCAAAGAGACTGAATTTTCCAAGTTTGGTAACTTGGTGCTGCCATCAGTCAATATAAGGAGCACAGGAGTTGGTTTCATGATAGAAAGAATGTGTTTTATTTGGGACACGGTGAGGTGGAAGTGCTCTGGGATGAAGATGATCAGTAGATAGGTGAAAATACAGCTTTGAAAGTCAGAGTTGAACAGGACTGTACAACTTCAGAGTAGATGAGCTTGTCCATTTCAGTTTAGTTCAGCAGGCATAGACAGGAGAAAAGGAAGAGAACTGAGGCCTGGGGAAAACCAGTGTTTAATAGTAAAGAGACCAAGAAGTAGCAGTTAGAGTGGTAGCTATAAAACTGGGAGGAGACAGTATAGAAAAGCTACAAGATGAGAGTTTCAAGCTATAGAGTGCCTCTGGCAGCCCAAGTTAGGATGAGACCTGAAAAGAGTCTCCTGCATTTATGACCTGGGGGTGGACTTTGTGGGTAGAAGAGAACTTGTGAGCTGAGCAAATAGGAAAGCAAGTGTGAACTAACTCTTTCAGCGAGTTTGACAATGAATGAAAGACAGGTGAGAACTCATCAGAGAGAGGGAGCAAGCTAAGAGAAAAACGATTCTGGGATTCTGGAGCTTATTTAGAGATTAGGGGAAGGCTTTGATGGTAAAAGAATTAGAGATACAGAAATGGATATATTGTCCTAAAGGAAGGTAGGAAGAGGCCAATGGAGGGGTGTCTCTTCCTGTAATGAATGCAGTAGTTAGAGGTTAAAGAGGCAGGAAGTGTAGTTATATAAGCATGATGGCCTTTAGTTTCTAAGCTAGAGGTCAGTTCTTATACTGCAAGGATGGAGGGTGATATTGGCATTTAGGGGGTTGGAGGGTAGAGTTATAGTTTGGAATGGTGCGTGGAGAATGAGAGTAGTTGCGTTAGTGGAGAGCGGAGAGGGCTCTGTCAGAAGACTTGACTCTGGCTTTTCAGTGCTTGCCAACTGGCAGTGTGACCACAGGCAAGTTAGAGAGCTTCTCTAGGCCTCAGTTTTCTTTTCGTTAGGCCAGGGTATGGGGTTAGACATAGACAGGTTTTTCAAACTGTGCTCTCTAGAGAGGAAGGAGGAGTCCACTGAATTGAAATAGAACATTTGAAAACCACTGGACTATATTCTAATGTCCTTTCCAGCAATAAAATTCTACTTAGATGTTGTAGAAATAAATTAGTTATTCATAAATCTTACGGATCTTACTTTTAAAGAGTAAATTCTTGTAATTGCAGGGTGTGTTAATGTAATAAATCAGTGGTTTTCAAACTGTGTTCCCTGGAGCTGCCCATAATTCTGTGGAGCATCTCAGTGGCTACTGAGGGATCTGGGGGTGTTCCATGGCAAGGATTCAAGGCTCCAGGCCCCAGCCCACTAGTTGTATATTTTTGTATACTGAGGATCTCCATAGGCTTTTATTTTTTTTAAATAGATTTCTTTGGTGTAAATTATTCTATTATTTTGGTTTGTCAGTTACAGATTACTAGCTGACCAATGTGTTCAATACCTTAGGGACAACCTCAGGATTAACATCCCACAGATCTCTAGTAAGATTTTTAGAGATGGAAAACTCAGTTCTTGTTCGTTTGATTTACAACAGTGATTTGCAACAAAAGGTTGATTGAAATCTCAACTTCCAAGCAGTAATTCCCTTATCCAAAAGACCTTCATATTTTAATATTAGGGAAATAGTCAATAAAATTGGGTATTTTGCTACATTTGGAGGTGTCTGAAACGTGCCATTTTTAACTCACTTTATTGCAAGTGAATTTGTTGACCAAAATGGAGAGTCTTTTTTCATTTATTTTGACCTGAAAATAATTAGCTTATGGGAATGGTTGAGGGGAAAGTGTATATGGTCTCCAGAACAAGGATTTTAAGTGTTCTTCTTGATGAAAAACATTTGAAAATATAAATTTCAAAATCATGTTGTGCTCCCATAAACTATTCCTGTTAATAACAAAGATGTAGCCTTATATTTCATACTCTGAAGAGCTTGAAAAGCAAATCTACTCCCCAACCTGACTCCTCTCCCTTCCAGCACACACATAGAAGATAGATGTAGACCCTCCTAGGATTTCCAGTTTACTCTGGACAAGTCCTTCGTCCTAACCTTGGGGGAACAGTGAGTAGAAAGCATTCAGTGATTGCATGTGTGAGGATTGTAAACAAAGTTTGTGTTGGGCCCTAATCTTCGCTGATGTAATTTTGGCTAGCATGTCAGAAGGCCAAGCAGCTGAAGTAACTACAGTCTCTCCTGAAAGAAAACAGATCGGCTGCAGTTAGCAGCCGAAGTGAAAGTCATCAGTGTTTCTCTGGTACTCCTGTCTTCTAAATGATAGCTTGATCAGATTTCCTTGTTTCCAACCTAGACCACCAAGCAGAAATCAGCTGGCTTCTTCACTGATGTTGCTGAGGTGCTTTTTACTATATGTGTGGACTTCTTTTTCCCCCTGAACATCTGGGCTCATCCTAGCCGGTCAGTGCATCTATGCCAAACTCCGTTGGACCTCACTCATTTGTTCTGGGCTCCAGCCACTCCCGTCTTGTAGTTGAGAAAAGCCTGACCTTAAATTTGGTCCCAAAGTTCCTTTGTAGGATTTATCTGTTTCCTGCTTTGGAGGCTTTTGCACACCAGAAATTAGTTGCTATAGCAAAAGCCATACTTTTATACTAACTGATAAGTATGTTTTTAAGGGCTTCCAAGGCAGAAAAACCTTTCTGTATCAATACAAAGGTTCTTGTGAAAATTCGGTACTTTTCCTGTCCATTTCCCCGAGAAAGTTGTTTAAAAGTTCCAAGAGATAAGGTATAAGAGTAGGAAACATGATTCTCTATTCTTGCTTGATTTCCCCCCTGCCCCCCACCCCATGGTAATAATGAGAAAATAAGTAGGATTCTCCATCTCTGATTCTTTAAATAGAAAAAAAGAAATCTCATGTACTGGGTAGAAGGAATCTTTACTCAGTGACTGTATGATGGGCTTCATTTTTCTTAGCCATCCTAATAGAAGGATCCTCAAAGGCCACTTTGAGAGAGGCAAGCACACATTTGGTAGGTGCACCATTCTGTCTCATAACGGTATGTTGTTTTGGATTTCTGTAGCAAAGTGCAGGCCCGAATAGCATTCTCTGCCTATCTCCAGCATGTTCAAATCCGACTGATGAAAGACAGTGGAGGTCAAACGTTCAGTGCCAGTTGGGCTGCCAAAGAAGATGAACAGATGGTGAGGCTCTTCTTGTTGGAACCTTTTTACTTTCTCTTACTCTCCCTCCCTCCCTCCCTCCCTCCCTCCCTCCCTTCCTTCCTTCCTTACTTCCTTACTTCCTTCTTTTCTTTTTTTTCCTATACTAAGATAAAGAACAGTATACTTGTGGTGAAAGAATTATTCCACAGTACAGCTTGCAGATTTCTCTTACTTTTCTGTGAAGTGAATCTTGGATCTGGAGCCATGTTCATCACAGTATGTGTTGAGGGCATTAATTTACTTCATTCAGAAAATGGAAATTGATTGCTTATTAGATGTCAGGCCTGTGCAAAGCCCTAGAAAGGAATAACGATTTGCAGAGTCCTTTCTCAAGCAGCTTCACATTTTATTAATTCTTTGATATAGGCACTGTCATCTCCATTTGCAGATGAGGAAACAAAGACCTAGAGGAAGGGGGTAACTTGCCTGTTGTCCTGTAGCTCATACTTGCTGAAACTGGAACTTAAACTCAAATGTTGCAATTGCACATTATTTGCTCTTGCACTATTTCCATGGGTCATAAGGCATTTATTTTCTGTCCTGGGGGGTCAAGTTAGCTCTTTGAAAATCAACACTTTATCATGGGCCCTCTGAGAATGTACCATCCTCCATTTTAACGTTTTTTTCTTTACTAGTTGTCACTTTATAAAAGTCTTAGATTACTGGAAACAAACTTGTGTAATAATTTTTACTGTATATTGATCATTCGAACCTGCCTAAAATTTAATATACTAGCAATGTTTTTCTTTTTGGATCAGAATGACAGGGAGCTTCAAGCTCTTTGGTAAGGTCAACGCATATAGAAGAAGCCACAGCCCTTCCTTAGGCTTTTTAACCACAGGAATCTGTCACTGAAAAGAGAAGGACCATTAAGTCTGAGAAAGCTGCATTCTTTGTCCAGCTCAATGGTGATCCTACTGTAATTTTCAGTTCTCCACATATAAGAGGCGTACAATATGCTGGGCGTATTATAAAAGCATGATGGATATCCCAGAAAACAACTTGTGAATTTAAAGTAGCCAATACAACCCAGAGATAAAACCTTGTGTGTTGTGAGTAATTTTTCAACCATCAATGGAAAATGTTAGCTCTGCTCTTTCCAAGTGGAAAATTGAAACTGCCTTTTTGAGAGTCAGTTTGTCTGCTTCACTGTGAAAAAATAATATTTTAATATAACAGCTTAAACCAGCCTATAGTAAAGACAGCAGGGTAGACCTATGAAATCCAACCCTCTGGTTATGAGACTGTTTCTTTATGTTGGAGTAAATTGTCACCAAAGGACAGTGAACCAAAATCAAATTCAAGAAGAAAAAAATAGCTCAGAAGAGAATAACTATTGCAACTGCTGACTTGGGATTCACACAGGATTTCTATGGGGCTTTTTATAAGAATATTTAGGATCATCACTGCAGAACTTAGTATCAGTTGTGTGCATTCCTGTTTGAAAATCTATCTAAACAACAAACCCTAAGGCATTACCTGATGATTGTGGCAGTGATCTTGTTTATGAGGAAGGTGAGTGTAGAATTGCCTTCTCTGATCCAAGTTAGGTTTAGAGCTTCTTTATCACGTAATTCACAGAAGGCACATCGACAGAAGTTCCCCAAATCCATCATCTTCAGGCAATTTTACTATGTTTGGGGGTTGGGTGCGGGGAACTACTATCTTTAAGGCCCTTGGCCCTGCAAGAATCTCTCTTTGAAGCATTTGTGATGTTATGAATGATCTGATTGGTATCTGTTCAGATTTCAAAATCCTTTGCCCCATCTCAAGTGAGATGTATCCCTGCTACCCCTTAATGACCTTTCACTATGCCCTCTTTGCCAACCCCCAACTCTAAAAGCATCCTTATTCTTGGGGAAGAAAAAATAAATAAAAAGCTATCGCCTTGCAAGCCTGGTAACAGTTCTTTCTTTCCTTTAGTCACTAAACTTTTTAAATCAGTAGTTTCTGCTCTTCACCTGTATTCTTCAGTATCCATTCGTTTCTTAACCTCTACTTTCTGTCGCCTTTACTCTGCTGAAAGTGGTTGTGGTCCTTTCCTGCTCCAGCCTCTTGGAAACTGTGACATGGGAGCCTTCCTCCCTTGGCTTGCATGACACTGTTTTCTCCCGTGTTTCTTTCTACATTTCTGATGTTTCTGTCATGGTTTGTTGTGGTGGTTGTTTGTTTTTTTCTGATTCTTCCTCCTCTTTCCGACCTCTGAGTGTCAGTATTTCTGTATTCTTTCTCTCCCTTCTCACCTTTGATGACTTGATCCATGGTTTTAGTTTCCTCTACCTATTACTTTCCCTAAGTATCTCTCTCTGACCACCCTATTGGAAGTGATAGCTGCACTTTGAATTATTATAGTACTATGTATATATGAATTGTACTTTTACAGCTGCTACTTTATTACATAGTTATTTGCACACATACTTGATTTTGATTTTCCCACTGCCAGCTTGTTAAAGGAAGAGGATATGTTTGTTTCATTTTGTTCGTGTCTTACTGTGTCCTTGCTATACCTAGTATGTTTGCTCTGGGTCTTATTTGTTGAAGTGTATAGTATACCTCTTCTTATCTCTCTATTGTGTAATCCCCTTGTAGCTTGTCTTCTGTTGCTTAAGCACAATGCCTTCTTTTTTTCCCCCAATGACTCTTTAATTTATAGGAGCTAGTGGTTCGTTTCCTCAAGCGCGCATCAAGTAACCTCCAGCACTCACTGAGGATGGTATTACCCAGTCGGAGACTGGCACTTCTGGAGCGCAGAAGAATCCTGGCCCACCACCTGGGTGAATTTATCATTGTGTACAACAAGGTAGGTGGTTCATCTGTTAGTCTTGTGCTTTGGATCGCCACGCACTGTCAGAAACAGGCTAGAAGCCTTTGTCCAGCTGAGTGGAGAGGTTCTTCTTCCCTTTTAGCATTATCACGTGCTTTGTGGGACGTTATGGGGAGCAGGACGTCACTCCCTAACCAGCTGGTCTGAAAAGCTACTTTTGACTACTTGTGAAGGCCCAGGGGCCGTAGTTCAGTCTCATCCAAAGGCACATTCCTTTTGAGTGCTGTTGCACCTGAGATGAATCCTGGGCTATGTGAATTTGCATTGTCGTTATTGTGCCTGGAGACAGTGGTGAATTGACTATTTGAGAGCAAATTTGAACTGTGGATTTAATACAGAGACACAGTCTTCCTTCCTGAGTGAGTTACACTTTGTTCTCTAGAACATTTTAGATAGTGACTTCATTTTACAACCAAGCCCAGAAAATAGACTATTTAGTGAGAATAGTCTGCAAAGCACCTTTTATCCAAGGGTCATAGAATGCTTTAGAAATGTCATTTTGGGGTGGGGGGAGCGGGGAACATGGTCATTTTTCAGAAAGGAAAGCTGAGGTCTGGAAATTTAAATAGCTTTTGTGAAATGTGTGGAATGGTCGGTACAGTATCAACACATCAAATCCATAGCTACATAGCTACTCCAGCTCTGTTGAGAATTTTGGGACAACTTACATAAGTAAAGAATTTACTCAATTTGCATACTACTATAGGAGTATCTTCCAAGACCTATCTTTCCTCTCCCTAACTGTAACAAAATACAGTGTCTCTGTTGTCATTCTATTAAAGCTTCAAGTGTGACCACAGACATTACCAAGCTCTTTTTTCACTGGGCTACCTGAGTAAAAAGTAAAAACATGATAAAAATTTATATTTATTATGCAACTCTTACTTGGAAACTCTAAAATGTTTCATGAAATAATGACAGAAAATAATATATCAGATTTATAGGTGGCAAAAGTACATGGAGGAATTAAATGTCTTTACTATAAAGACAAATTAACCCAAGGGTAATGAAACCAGACGATGAAGTATGCATTTATCAGGAGTCAGTTTTATCTTGTTTTTCTGTGGGGTTGGGGACTGGATAGGAAACAGAACAAATGGCTGGAAAGAAATCGAAGAAGAAACTTGAGGAAGAAGAGGAAGATGGGGTGAATACGGAAAACTTTCAGGAGTTCATCAGACAAGCAAGGTACAAGACATTCTTAATAAAAAGTATCTTATTCTGCCTTCCACACTGCCCCATTGATTCCCAGTAGCCCCTTGTTTCTAACATATGGATGTGAATAAAATCACTCTTAGAAGGAGAAGAAGGGTTTCATAGGCTTGATCTCTCTATATCTCAGCCAATTATTGGCTGTTGTCATGGTTTTAGTTATCAAAACACTGCTGCTGGGCATCTGGGCTGTATTTCTAGACAGCTTCAAAGTACACACCACTCTAAGGGCTGAGGGAGCACTTCGGAAAGCTGAAGTTAGAGGTGTCTAGTGTTTACTGGATCTGAATTTAGCCCTGACCTACTGATGCAGTGGAGATGACTACATTTTGCCTACGTTGAGTGGCTTGAGGAATGGGCAGTTTCTCAGCACTGTAAGGGTTACGCCTAATGGATATAAAAGAAAACAAGTCCTTCATGCTTAAGGTTAGCTTTTAGGGGTTGAAAAATCTCAGCATTCAGCTCTCTATCTTGATCCAATTAGCCAGGCCATTCTTTGCTACTTTGGAGGCCTTGGGGTTTACTCTGAGATCCATAGGAGCAGTTTCCAAGGTTGTCGTTACAGTGTATTCTGAAGATAGGATACAGGTTCTTTGTAATATTGCAGGAATATTTTGCTTATTTGAAGGCCACTTATCTGGAACATAGCCAGGCTCCAGGAAAAAAATGCAAAAGGCCGTTGAGGAGCTGCTACAGATTTTACAAAATCCATCATAGTATGTTTACTGGAAGAATTCTATGGGCCCTCATCTGTTTCCTTACACTTTCCATTTTGTGGGTGTTCGTAAAAAGTGCATATCATTTCAATATTTGAAGTGACCTAGAGACCATCTGGTTCAGTTTCCACTGTATAGATGGTTAGGGAAATCTTCCTTGGTTACGCTGGTGAGTTTCCGTATTTATGACAAAGTGGCTTCTTTAGTGAATATACTCCAATTATCTGGAAGTGGGGTGGACAAACTGCCAAGGACCAGATAATAAATGTTTCAGACTTTGTGAGCTACATGTGGTCTTTATAGCATACTCTTCTTTAAAAATATGAAAACCGTTCTTAGCTGGGAGCCATACAAAAACAGCCTGCTGGTCAGGGTTGGCCCACTGTCTGTAGTTGGTTGACCCCTGATTTAGAACATGGCTGTCCAATAGAACTTTCTGTGTTGTAGCTACTGAGTACTTGAAATGTGGCTAGTGTAACCAAGGAACTGAATCTTTAATTTTAATTCATTTAAATCTAAATAGTCACATATGACTAGTGGCTACTATATTGGACAGTGCAGATGTAGAATATTCACTGTGGAATGAATAAAACCTTGTCATGCTTTAAATTTTTCAGACTGCTTCATTTATATTTCTTTTTTACCATCTATTAATAGGGAGTTTCCAGCTTGTGCTTTTCATTTTCCCCTTCTTCAGCTTACTCCATTTTCATAATAAAATCTGGTAGAAAGATTTTCCAGAACACCTTCCCCTTCTAACCATACTTTCTCTCCCCATTTCAGTGAGGCTGAACTGGAGGAGGTGTTGACTTTTTATACACAAAAAAACAAGTCTGCAAGTGTCTTCCTGGGGACTCACTCAAAAAGTTCTAAAAACAGCAACAGTTTTTCTGATAGCGGGGCAAAGGGTGGTAAGTATATTGGTTAATTAATGAAAAATAAGAAGAACAAGTGAAAAAATGAGACGTGCAAAGGGGAACCAAAAATAATATGTTGCCTAAGCACTAATAGACTCCAAGGTGGTAAAGTTTTGCAGTGTGTGGGTAGGGGATGAGGAGGCCTTATGTTTTTGTCCTAAAAGCGCAAGAGGGACGTGGTCTAATTTTTTTTTTCATGAAAATTAACATCAGAGAGCTGTTTTCAAGACAAGCTAATAATACCTAACAGTTAGTGAGCGCTCATATTACTGTCTACTGGACATGATCTTATTTTTTTACTTCCAAAAACCAGATGGAGCAGGTGCTATTATAAAACTTCTCTACAGATGAGGGAACAGAGCTGAAAGAGACAGAGTAACTTGCCCAAGGGTGCCCTGCACCATACAGTGGAACAGGAATCTGAACTTTACTCTACCTGACTCAAAGCTTGTGCTCTTAGTCTCTGTTCTTCTGCCTCTCCTAATGATTATTTCTCACTCCTGTTAAATTTTTTGGTTCCTCCAGCTCATCACCATTTGCATTTGGGGTAGGAGAATTCTTTGTTGTGTGGGACTATTCCATACCTGGTGGAATGTCTAATATCCATAGTCCCAAGCCCTAAATGTCACCATCTTCCTTCAGTCATTGTGATAACCCAATGTTCCCATGCATTTCAAAAATTTGTCACTGCTGGGGAACTCCATGATTGGGGATTTGGAATTGATGTGGACCAAACTATCTAGTTCATGTCATATGATCAAAAAATAGCAGCAATACTCAGTTATAAACAAAGTTTGTGCTTCAAGTGTAAGATTCATTTAAAATCTAGATGGAAGCATAAGACATAGATAATATACTAATTTTGTAGTATGCTAACCCCTAGATTCAAAGATGTAGATTTCTTTGCTACTCTTAAGGCTATCATAGTCTAATGTGGAAAGAGCTGGGGATATCGGTCATTTAAAATGTAGAGTGAGTTTTCCCAAGGAAACGGTGTTACTGTTTTAATAACTGATTAGCTTCAGAGGTTAGTCTACAAAAGCCTATTTAGCTCACTGTACACTTAAAGTATTGTATTAGTAGAAATACTTCTGAGTCCAGCCCTCTTCTTTGAGCTTTCCTAACGTATCTAAGTTCTAAAGCTAGTTTGTTTATCCGTTCATTCATTCCTTCTACATATTTTTAATGAACACCTATCATGTGTCAGACATGGTGATAGTTGCTAGAGATACAGGGACCAGGACTGTCACAATTCTTGACTTTATAAGATTTATTGTCTGCTGGATGAACTTGGGTGAGTAAATACAGGAAGAAGGTTGGTAGGATCTCTGAAAAGACCCTCTAACAGTGTTGAGAAAGGGAGGCTGAGGAGTTTTTGTAATGAGGTTGGGGTAGGGAGAAGTGTGCTAGGCAGGTGAAGTCCTAGCTTGGCATTCAGGTAGTATCTTCTCCCCTGGTAGTAATGGAGAAGCCCTAACAGCACGTACTAGCAGCACCTGTTTGTACAGATGCGTCCTCGGAAATTCTGGGCTTCATGTGTTAAGGGCTACCTTTACATAATAATGTCTGTACCTAGCAATACCAATCAAGAATAACTAGAGGGGCAGTAGGAAGGCCTCAATCAAGGGAACAACAGTATGACATTTGGTAGTATCTGGACTTGTTAAAAACATGAGCAAACAAATGTGTGACAGTATTACCTGTGCTGGTGGTGATGGACAGAAGAGAATTCATATGTCCTTATTCTTTCATTCTGAAAGATGATCTGTAAAATGGCCTGTCTTAAGTTTTTGTATGACCCTGGCCCTTGAGAAAGATTTTTGGAATATTTCTCTAAGTATATGATTAGCTCTGGCTGTTCTGTTTCAAAATTCTGTAGTAGAAAAAAAACCTAATTTATTACGGTGGAAATTTATTTTATTAGAGTGATTTTGTTATTGAATATACTGATCAGTCAGTCTAATAAGCAAACTCACTCAGCTTATTCAAGTAAAACCAAGGAGATTAAGATACAGAGCTGTTGTGGTAAACAGGTATCTTGCCAACAAACACTGGGGCTGTTCTTTCTATCTCTTGGCAGTTGCCTGGTCCATATATATTACGACTTCTTTGTTCCACTGTGTACCGCCGACCAGTTTGGTCTCTTAGCTCCCCAAGTCTGAATTCTTGACAGAGGCATCTTACTGCCCTTACTCATTTTCTTTCCCAGGCATGTTCTAGCTTGTTGGCAGTCCATGGATGGCTGCCCTGGGTTTTGGTATCTTTTCCTGATTCAGTCAGCTGGAGCTGGGGTTAGGACTAGTTGGGAATCATTTGGTTGGTGTCCCACTCAACAGGGCTGTGAGCGTGGCCATCCTTGGAAAAGTGTGGTGAGAAATGCAATGGTTCCTAGCATTGATTACTAGTTGTGTTATATTTTGGAAACAAAATTATGTGTAGAACAATGCTGTAGCATTTGATTAGTAACAGAGCCTAAGCTCAGTATTTATTTCTTATTTCAGATCACCCTGAAACGATGGAAGAAGTGAAAATAAAGCAGCCCAAGCAGCAACAAGCAACGGAAATTCACTCTGATAAATTATCTCGTGAGTGACTTCAAACCTACATAGATTTGCTGCTCTCTGATAAATCTCTAAATGAAAAAATGTCATCAGATATTAAATGATTTTCGGGCGTGTGACATTACTCCAAAAAGCTCCTTTTCTTTGTTTTTCCTTTTCCCTTAGAATTTCCTTTTGTCTACTCATAGCCTATTATCCTTCCAAGGAATTGCTCACTTTCTTAATGTTTAAAATTCTGAGCACTTTTTTTTCTAGAACGGTGAAAATCAGAGGGAGAGGAGTTAGCTGTCATTACCAGAAACTTTGTCCTGAGGCCCTAACGTTTGTAAAGCACCTGCTCTGGTTGATGGAGGTAGTCCCAATACCAGCTTTCAGAAGGGACTAAAAATAAACTGTTTCCATTGCCACATTGTCTCAGTGTGCAGTATTCATTAGGTTCATGATGAATCTCCCTAAAGTTTGTATTTTTCATTATGTCTGTTTCATGCTAAGATTATTTTGATGTTTAAAAATGTTTGCTTCATGTTTACATACAGAATTTACATTAATTTTTCCTAAAATGATCTGTTTTTGTTTGGTTTTGTTTTAACAGGTTTTACCACTTCAGCAGAAAAAGAGGCTAAATTAGTCTATACCAGTTCTTCCTCTACTTCTTTCTCTGGTCCTGCTGCTACTCCTCTGCAGAAAATTCCCAACACCCATTTGTCATCTGTTATTACCACCTCTGACCTCTCACCAGGGCCAGGCCACCATTCTTCTTTATCTCAGATTCCTCCAGCTATCCCCAGCATGGCTCACCAGCCAGCAATTCTACTGAGCACAGTCCCTGGCAGTGCTTCTCCCTCCATCCATCCTGGGACACAGAACATACTGAGCCCCGCCGGCCTGCCGCACTGTCGATCAGGCAGTTACACCATTGGCCCCTTTTCCTCTTTCCAAAGTGCTGCGCACATCTATAGCCAGAAACTGTCTCGTCCCTCTTCAGCAAAGGCAGGTGAGTGAGAGAATGAAAGGCACTCCACAATGTCAGCTTCTCCCCAGCCCCAGTTAAAAAAGAATGCCATCTCTTCCCGTTGGCTTTTCTTTTGAAAGGTAAAGGGACACAGGGTGCATAGTTCTGATGTGACTAAGGAAGAGTCTTGCATTTGGTCCAGTAGCACTCATTCACTGGTAAGAAAATGAAACAACTTCTTTTAGGTGCTGGGGGTAAAGAAATGAGTAAGACAAGGCTTCTATTTACTGGGAGCTTACTGCATAGTCAAGAGATAATTGTGATATTTGTCTTTTTACTGTTGAGTTGTAAGTGTTCTTTATATATTCTGGGTACAAGTCCCTTGCCAGATGCATGATTTAGAAGTATTTTCTCTCATTCTGTTGAGTATGTTTTTCCTAAGAATTTTATAGTTTAGGTCTTTTATCCATTTTGATATAATTTTTGTATATGGTGTGGCATAAAGGTCTTAACATCTCTTTTTTTGCATGTAGTTATTCAGTTGTCCCAGCACCTTTTGTTGAAAGACTGTTATTTTCCTGTTGAATTGTCTTGGCACTCTTGTCAAAAATCATTTAATCTTAAGTGTAAGGGTTTACTTCTGGAGTCTCAATTCTATTCCACTGATCTGTATATCTGCCCTTATGTGAGTACCACATTGTCTTCATTACTATAGCATTGTAGTAAGTTTTGAAATCACCAAGGGTGATTCTTCCATCTTTGTTCTTCTTTTTCATATTGTTTAGGCTATTCTGGATCCCTTGCATTTTCGTATGAACCTTAGGATCAGCTTGTCAATTTTTGCAAAAATAGGCAGATGGAATTTTGATAGGGATTGTGTTGAATTTGTAGATTAGCGAGTATCTTAACATTGGCCAGATTTTTAAACACCTGAGTAATATCCACGTTAAGGTGAGTTACAGTTAAGCTATGTTTTATAAGTAGCCAATCTATATGTCTTAATCATTGTCTGATTTCAAATGAAATGGATATAGTAATATGGAGCTTGAATCAGAGATATGAAAGGGTCTACTTTAATAAGTCATCATATGAATATGTACGTATATATGTATTAGTGCTAATTCTGAGTGATTATTCTTATGATTTAATCTTCTAAAATCAATAATAATTATGCTCTGGTTTAAATTTTTTCTCCCATGTGAGAGAAATTCAGTAAGGTCAGTGTCTCCAGTACCTTGTGGCTGTCATCAGAACTTCTTTTTTAAACCTTCCTTTTTTTCATACCTATCGCAGAGGAGGATAAGGAACGGAAGAAGCTAGTCAGTTCAAAAATATTTCCTAATTTCCGTTGTGATTTCTTTCTTGACCCATGGATTGTTTATAAGTATATTGTTTAATCTTCACATAGTTGGCATTCTCTATTTTTTGTGATTGCTTTTCAGCTTATTTCCACTGTGGTCAAAGAACATATTCTGAATGGCTTAAACAGCAGTAGACAACAATATATAGTTGGCAACAGTATACTTGACAACAATAATATCCTATAAGTGATTGGAGTCAAATTTTTCTGTGGTCATTGAATAGTTTGGGGATGAGATTAAGATGTCATTTATTTATTTATTTATTTATTTTTTCGGTACGTGGGCCTCTCACTGTTGTGGCCTCTCCCCCTGCGGAGCACAGGCTCCGGACGCGCAGGCCCAGCGGCCATGGCTCACGGGCGCAGCCGCTCTGTGGCATGTGGGATCCTCCCAGACCGGGACACGAACCCGTGTCCCCTGCATCGGCAGGCGGACCCCCAACCACTGCGCCACCAGGGAAGCCCAAGATGTTATTTTGAATTTAGACTTTTTCAAGATAAATATACAGTATCAAGTTTCAAAGGTCACCACTGAAAAAATTAAAATATGGAAATTTAAACATGTGGGAAGAAGAAAAATGGATCGGGTCGGGGGAAACACCCACAAACATAGAAGCACACAAGTGCAAAGCTTAGAAAATGCAAGAAATGGAAGCTTGAAAGATGGTAAACCAAGTCCTAATATATCAAGAATCAAATAAATATAAATGGGCTGAACTTGTTAGAAGAGTGTCAGATTGAATTTTTTAAAAATCTAACTGTATGTTGTTTACCAACGAAAGACATATATAAAGATAAGGACGTAGAATGGTTGAAAGTAAAAGGATGAAGAAAGAAATACCATGTAAATACCAACCAGAATAAAGGTGGTGCTAATATATGCTAACTTAATTTAGTGTATATTAGCTTATATTAGGCTTTAAGAGAGAAAATTTTCCTAACAGATACAGAGAGTAATTACATAAAACAGAAAGTTTAGTTCAGCAGAAAGATAAAACAGTTCTAAGTGCAGCTAACAAAATAACCTCCAAATAAATAAAACAAAAATTGATACAACTAATGAGGAATCTACAAATCTACTGTCTTAGTGGGAGATTTCCACATATTTCTGTCCAATACTAGTAGATACACAGATTTTGTAAATCAGCAAAGATAAAGACAATTTGAACAAGATGATAACTTTATCTATTGCTCATTCATAATACTCTGTACCCAATAATTAGAGAAAACACCTTCTTAAGCACACATGATACGTTTATAATAAACAGTCATGTCCTACATCATAAGACAACAGATTTCAGAGTTGGTATCATATACAGCCACATTCTCTGTCCATACTGCAATTAAATTGAATGTCGACAGCAACGATACATAACAAATCCTTATATATTTAAAAATTTAAAAGAGTTCAGAGAAGAGATCATAATGGAAATAAATGTAAAACTATTAGAATTGAAAGACAGTGAAAAAACTTCATGTTCAGATGTGTGGAGAGCAATGAAAAACAGTATTTGGAGGGAAATTTACTGCCTTAAATACTTATATTTGAAAAGAAGAAAGGCTAAAAATTAATGTGCTAAATATCTATTTCAGATGTTATAAAAACAGCAATATTACAAATCTAAATAAAGGAGAAAGAGAGATAAGAGTAAAAATAAAAATCAAAGACAAGAGTAAAAATTACAGAATTCAAAAATAAGGTACCGTAGAGAAAATATCAGAGCCAAAATTTCTTTGAAGAGCCTAAGAAGGTGGACAAACCTCTGGTGAGACCGATCAGGAAAAGAGAGAAGATATGGATAAATAATGTAAGGAATGAAAAGCAGACAGAAAATACAAATTTAGCATAGGTGACAAAAATATTAGAATACTGTTAACCACTTTATTCCAATAAAATTGAAAACCTATGCAAAGTGGATAATGCCTACAAAAGTAAGTAAAATTGGTTCAAGAAGATGAAGAGGGACTTCCCTGGTGGTCCAGTGGTTAAGACTCTGCGTTCCCAATGCAGGGGGTCCGGGTTCGATCCCTGGTCAGGGAACTAGATCCCTCATGCATGCCGCAACTAAGATCCTGCATGCTGCAACTAAAAAGATCCTGCACACGGCAATGAAGATCCCGCGTGCCCCGACTAAGACCTGGCTCAGCCAAATAAATAATAAATAAATAAATTTTTTTAAGAAAAGAAAAAATTTATTAAAAAATAAAAGATGAAGAAAGCCTGAATGGTCCTATAACTATTAAAATAAGTTATACAGTAGTTAAAAAATCTCACAAAGAAAACTTGAGGCCCAGATGGTTTTATAGATAAGTTTTGACAATCTTTCAAGGGGAGGATAATTCCAATCTTAAACTCTTCTAGAGCATGGAAAAAGAGACAACAGTAATAACTCTGTGTGGCTAGTTTAATCTTGATAACAAAACCAATTAAGGACAGTATTAGAGAGGGAAATTATAGATCAGCTTCATTTATGAACACCAATGCAAAAATTCTAATCAAAATATGAGCCAGCCACATCTAGCACTATATGAGAGAGATTAGATCCCATGAACAAGTTTATCCAAGGAATACAGAAGGGGGTTAACAGAAAATCTATAAATGTCGTTTGTCACATCAGCAGATTGAAGGAGAAAAACTGTATTTATCCTCTTAGTAGATGCAGAAAAAGAATTTGGTAAAATTCTGTACTCGTTCATGATAATAACTCTCAGCATACTAGGAAGAGAAGGAAACCCTCTTTATTGAAAATGGGTGTCTGCCAAAATCTCACAAGAGATATCAGTGTAAATGGGGAAATGTCGAAAGCATTCCTTCTAAGGTTAAGAGCAAGAAGAGGATGCCCACTGACATTTCTTCTACTCAGTGTTTTACTGGAGGTCAAGAGCCAGTATAATAAAACAAGAAAAAGAAATTAAAAGCATAAGGATCAAAAGGGAGGAAATAAAATTTATTTATTTGCAGATAATACATTATCTACATAGAAAACTGAAAATAAGCTACAGATACACTTGTGGCATTAAGTGCATTCACATTGTTGTACAACCACATCACCAAGAGAACAACATGCATAAAAATGATAAGCTATCTAGGGATAAATTTAGGAAAGACTTTTATAAGGAAATTTTATAAGACTTCGTTTAGAGACAGAGAAAACCTAAATAAATGAATAAATAGGATGTGCATGGATAGGAAGACTTAATATCATAAATGTTTCAGTTCTCATCAAATTGATCTCTGGATTCAATACAGGTTCCAACCAAAATCTCAAGTTTTGTTGTTGTACTTGACAAGCCAATTCTAAAATGATAATGGATAGGCAAAAGACCAAGGATAGTGAGAACTCACTGAAGAAGAGAAAAGGGTGGAGGAGTATCTTATTAAGAATATAAAGATATGATCATTAAGAAAATATAGTATCTGAAAAGGTACAAAGTGACCAGTGGAGCAGAATAGAAAGTTGGAAGCAATCATACAGATAGATGAAAGTTTGATATATGACAGATGGCATTGCAGATAGTGGAAAAGGATGCATTTCTCAATAAATGCTTCTGGGATAATTGGTTATCCATACAGGAAGAAAAGTGAAATTAGATCTCAGCCTCATACTATCCATGTAATCAATTTCAGGTGCAAAACTTTAAACTTCTAGAATAGAATAAGGGAGACCATCTTTAACACCTTATTGTAGGAAACAAAAGTAAAAACATAAGCAAGATTCCTTCAGTAAGAAAAAGACAACCCAATAGTGGTATCAGAAAAGAGGTAACGTGCTCAACATCATTATTAATCAGATGAATATAAATGAAGAATGCAGTGAGATTTTACACCCTCTTAAAAGAGGGAAGAATTAAGATACTTGACAGTACTAAGTGTTGGAGGGGATGTGGGTCAGCAGGAGTGCTTATATTTTGTGGCAATGTATCACATACATTTGAAAATTCACATAAATTTGAAAATTCACATACATTTGAAAATTCACATAAATTTGAAAATTGTTTTTATCACATAAATTTGAAAGTTCACATAAATTTGAAAATTGTTGTTATCACATGCATTTGAAAATTCACATACTCTGTGACTCAACTCCTAGCTGTATACACAAGAGAAGTTCTTCCACATGTGCACCAGGACATGTATGCAGGAGTGTTCACAACTGCACTGTTTATAATAGCGATAAGCTTGAAATAGCCAAAATAGCCATTAATGAGGGAATAGAAAAATAAGTTGTAATGTATTTCCAAAATGGAATACCAAGCAGCAGATAAAGTTAATCAATTTCAGCTATACTTAGAAAGGATAAATCTCAGAAGTATGGTATTGAGCAACAAAAGCAAGTCCCAGGAAATTACTACAATAGATACCATTTTTATAGAGCTCAAAAACAAACGAAATTAACTGTATTTTGTTTAAGTATGCAAACACACACAGAAACAAAGAATAAAACTATATTTAAAAAAAAAAGAAGGGGTGAATGATAAGGGAAGATTAAGGATGAGGAGGAACACATGGGTTGATAATGTGACTCTTGAGTTGGGTAGTCAGTTCATTATAATATGTTTTATAACTTCTACATCAATTGTAAATAGTATTTGGTATGTGTCAAATAACATAAACATGAAAAAATATAGATTTTTTAAAAAGTAGTGTCACCAAATTGTATATACAGAATGATCGTGGTTATATAAGCATTAATAAGACAGAAAGGAAACACATTAAAGTGTTTCCAGTTTTCTGGGTTTTTCATATTTTTTCAATGGGTTGTGTGACTTTTATCATAGAAAAAATATTAACCTTGATTTTATATTAAGTAATTTCACTGTGCCAGAATTTCAGTGCTCGGAAATAATGGAATTCTGTGATATTATAGTTGAAAGAAGAAAATTGAAGTCTGAAAGGAAAATCAATTGAAATTTTATATTATAGGATTATTGCTGTTTTTCCAAATATACTGTTTTGCTTTTGTCCTTCTTTCCTTTTTGAACTCTGTAAGGAGGACTGTGCATGATTTGACAGTGTGTGCCGTAAACTACTGACAAGTACAGTCACACAACAAGGAAAACAAGACCTATAATGAGTTTCAAGGCTACACATTTTTCATTCATTGATTCTAGGATCAATTATTCCCCACTACATATGATGAAAATCCTTCTTTTGTGAAGGATTCATAGTATGCAAAAACACAGTAATAAATGCAGGTAACAATTTGGTGGTAGGAAGAGTTTCTAGAGTATGGTAAGGATTTAGTTTTACTTTTGTGAGCATCTGAGGATAGTTTACTGCTCCATATGTTGTCAGAGATCCCTAGGAGTCAGTAAAGTATCTGTTGGCTGAGATTTTGCTGTCATCATCCTAAGTTTTTCAGGGCTTTTTTCCTAAGTGGATGAAAACTTTTCTTTTTTAGCAGGTTCATGCCATCCAAACAAGCAGCATTCAGGAGTAGCCAAAACACAGAAGGAGGGAGAAGATGGTTCCTCATACAGCAGACGGTACAACCCAAGTACGGTTACGGCTGAACTTCAGCGGCTAGCTGAGAAGCAGGCAGCAAGGCAGTATTCTCCATCCACTCACGTCAGTGTCCTCACCCAGCAGGTATGGATAGTTCGGGGTGCCAGAGAGTTCTTTGGATCACTGGATAGGGTTAACTACAGGGTACTCTGTCCTTCCCTGTCTTTACTAATGCCCATATGCTGTTGCTTGTTGAATGAATATTAGTTGGTTTCAAGCTAAAGAATAAAAGCATTCCTTCAGCTTTAAAGAAAGGGTTTCTGTCACAGGTATTGCAAACTTAAGTGTGCTGCTAGCTATGATGTACTTACTTCATGGATAAATAGACTTGAATGTTCAGCTGTAAATGCACTTTTAAAGGATCTTTAAAAATAACTTATTTCTCTGGTAAAATTTTCCAGTGAGTTCTAGTCTTATAAATGTTTTTACCAGAATGCCATAACATTACCTTTTACTTTTTTTTTTTTTTTACTGCCTTTCATCTCATGATGTCAGGATCTTTTCTGGGCACTGATTAATGAATTTCAATACACCCTCATCCAACACATATCATCCTCACATTTCACAGATGGGGGAAACTGGGGCTGAAATGAGTGATGTCAAGAAACTGGGGCTGAAATGAGTGATGTCAAGGTCACCCGGCAAGCTTGATGGATACCAGGATTTTGACTTTGTTGTATATATACTGACAAGCTTACAACACAGTGAAGTTAGATGAACCTTTTAAGAACTTTGGGATTCTTTTTGCCCTTCTTGATGATTATCCCCATGGTATTTAACTGGAAGTAGAAGCCATGTTTTTTTCCCTTTCCTTAATGCAAACGGCATCAAAGTCCTCCAAAGGAATTATTCTGATTTAACTCCACAGTTATATTTTGCTATATCTTTGTGGTGTCATGTCCCTTCACTGGTGGCAACTCTCTAGTGATAATTGAGTCTAGGAAAAAGTGAAGCTGTAGATTACTTCAAGTGCATGTTAAAAGTAGGCAACATACTGCTCCCTGGTGGTGCCCTACTTTTCTGTGTAAAATTCTGGACCACAATTCAAAGTAAGCCTTAGCTTTACTTCAGCCTCATCCCAGAGCGTGAGGTTGTAATTAATTTTCTTTTTCAAATCCCTGATAGTTTGAAGGGAGTAGATAAGGAAGCCTAATGTGAATTAGGAAGTGAAGAATCTTATACGGCAGTGTTGAGACTTGAAGGGAGTTAATAGTTAGGTTTTAGTGACAGAATGGTGGGAAGAGGAAACGGAGTATCATGGCCATGGTAGAATGGGAAGGGAGTGTGAAATGTGAAGCGGCTATGAGGAAGGGAGAGGGCCAGTGATCTGCTACACTTTCTTCAGTGGGCCACTGACTAGAGTATATGTTCCAATTTTTAACGAGCAGCTAGAAGCACCAAGACATTAAGAAATTTTCTTTGCAGTTATAGTAAAAAACATAGCCAGTGTTAGTGTTTACCTATTTTCACCTCCTATCATTTGGTAGACAGCAAAGCTTGCCAAAATGAGGGGATCCTGATCCTTTGGGAATCCAAGGTGATTGTATCCTTATTGGAAAGTCATTCCCCTTCAGTCTGTCTCATCTAAGAAGAATGTCAGTGCCAGTGAATTAAAATTCCATCAGACTTCTCTTCATAGAGATCTGAACTCGCCATTAGATGTCAGTCTTAACTTTTAGAGCCTTGGTAATAAATAGGGTGGTTAATCCTTGGTGCAATACTGAGGGAGGGACTGTAGTATGTAATAAGCAGGGTGCAGTAGTGGGAAAAGGGCTGGACTAGCCATGTAAAGACCTGCTTTCTTCTACCACTTACTAGCTGTGTGATCGTGGGCAATTCACTCAACTTCCGTTAACCTCAGGGTCTCTATTTGTTGATGAGGAAAATACAACAGGGTCATGAGGATAGTATGCAGAAACCTTTCTGTAAAGTCTGAATGCCATATATTGATACTTGGAAAAGATTGCTATCTCAACCGTAAAAGGCTTTTAATAATAAATGGTTTCTAATTTGATTTGAAATCAGTTTTTGGATAAAATACTGTGTTACCGAAATGAATGTTGTTATTGAAAAGCTCAAGTATGTGTTATTTGTGTTATTTCCCCTTGGAGAAAGTAGTTCCTTAATTTGGAATTTGGGAAATTCTTCTATTGTTCTTTTTCTGGTAAATAATAACATGTTATAATGGCTTAATAAGGGCCCTGGGACGTCTGTTTACTGGCCATTTCCTTTTACTCCTAGCTGTGTTTGAAAGAAAGTGCCTTGGTTCCTTACTCACTGAGGCAAGTGGTAAGGTGTCTGTAGTCCTGGTGAGAGGCAGGCATCCAGACAGAATGTGCTGAAAGCTCTGCTCTCCTCTCTGGGCTTGGAGTGTGAAACCTTCAACTCAGCTCCACCAGAAATAACTCTGTGTCCAGTAGTCACTTTAAATGTTTTTTATTTCCTCTTACCTGTGATTATTTCCTTATTTTCAATTCCTATTTTGCGTTTTCTTTTTTTCCCATATCCAATAGGGTTAATGAAGATTTTCTTTCCCCCTTCCCTTTTTTTGATAGGATATATTTATTCATTCTGTTGTTTTATTGTTTGTTAATTGGTTATCTTCTTGTTTTATCTTTGCTAACTTCCTTCCTTCTGTTTTCTCTAGCTTTATTTTGTTATTTCCTCCCAGTTTCTTGAGTTGGGTACTTCATTTATTTTCACTCATGTCTTGTTTTTTATTATATTTAAAGCTATGGATTTTCCTCTGAGTATTGCTTTCATTATATGCCATAAACCCTGATATATCTTTACATTGCTTTTCTGGGCAAGGTGTTAAGAGACCTTCCACTAAATAAGGTATGCTGATTTTAAATTATTTGTGCTATTTTGGAAGATGAGTATAAAAACCCTGAAATTTGGGACTTCCCTGGTGACCCAGCAGTTGGGACTCTGTGCTTCCACCACAGGGGACGTGGGTTTGATCCCTGGTCGCGGGGAACTAAGATCCTGCATGCCGCACAGTGTGGCCAAAAAAAATGAAATTTGAGGGAATTTCTGAAAAATCACTTTATTTTGTCTATGATTTCAACTACTTGCTCATGAAAGCTTTTAGTGGCCTTCTCCATAGAACTTTTTATTCAAATGTATCCTTTTAATTTGTTCATTCAAAAACATTTTATTACGCTCTTGAGAGTGTTCCAGGCCTTGGTACTAAGCCACAGGGATGATATAAGACATAGACCTCTGGGGCTTCCCTGGTGGCACAGTGGTTGAGAGTCTGCCTGTCAATGCAGGGGACACGGGTTCGAGCCCTGGTCTGGGAAGATCCCACATGCCGCGGAGCAACTGGGCCCGTGAGCCACAATTACTGAGCCTGCACGTCTGGAGCCTGTGCTCCGCAACAAGAGAGGCCACGACAGTGAGAGGCCCACGTACCGCGGTGAAGAGTGGCCCCCGCTTGCCACAGCTAGAAAAAGCCGTCACACAGAAACGAAGACCCAACACAACCATAAATAAATTAATTAATTAAAAAAAAAAAAGACATAGACCTCAGCGTGAAATAACTCACAATCTGGTAAGGGTGACAGCCACATAAACATATGATAGTACTAGCATGGCATCTGCAGAGGTGTTTCTAGGGAATAACAAAACCACCAAAGGGTATCTAACCCAGCCTTGGGTGGGAGTGGGAAGGCCAAAGCAGCCTTCTTGAAAGAGATTACACCTACACTGAATCTTAAGGGTAGGCTGGTGGGTGGCAGAAGAAGGGTAGGGCAGGCTCCAAAATAAGCTAGCATGTGTGTATGTGGGGAAACAGAAAGCTGGTGGTTAGTGGTGATGGAGGATAGGGAGCAGCTGGGATGGAAGCTGGAGGAGAAGACAAGGGCTGATTCAAGGAGAGCTTTGAATGCCCTGTGAAGGAACTCGCTCTTTATCTAATAGATGACCAGGAGCCACAGAGACAAATGGGCCTTGCCTTTTAGCTGCATCACTTAGGTAGCTGGAAGGAGGATGGATTGCAGGATGAAGCAATGCCATCCCCTTTTCCTCCCTGCTCTCTGTTGAAGATGCTGAGGAGCAGTGAATTAGCCAGAAGAAAAGAAGCAAAGTACTCTGACAACCCCAAAATTTGATAATAAAGCTTGAAGTTCCCTGAATTTCCATTAGAGGCTAGATTCTTATGAATTTGTATGGCTAAAAACAGAACCTCATTTATCTTGCAATTACTTTTACTCTTTCTGCTACGATTTAACTTTATTTATAGGCTAGAACATGTGAGAATATTGAGATTTCCCTGCCGCACGAAGTGGCCACCGTGGCCGCTTTGGAAGTGTTTGCATATGCTGGAAATACAGAGACACGTGTTCTTAACATATGATTATTCAACAAATACCTAACAAATCTGAGCAGAGAGCAGGTCAAATTTAGTTCTTTCCCTTGGCACGTGAGAAGCTGGTTATCTCTGGGGACTGGAATCCTTTGGAAATCATACATTCCTGAAAGCAGGGTTTTCTAGAAGCGTCTTTCTCTTGTGGGGGAGAGTGCTATGGTAGCTGAGGTGGGCTGGCGTAGAGCTTGAGTGTGAGGTCTCACTATCTCTGCCTCATCCAGTGCCGGGAGAGGTGTGCTTTAAAACTGTAGCCCTCTGCACGCACAGAAGTAGCCCTTTGTGGTCACTGCTGTCAGCGAACAGGAGAATGGGGCGAAGTAACCCAGCTCTGCGGTGAGGAGAGGGAGAGGAGAGGGAGCCCTGGCCTGTCTGTGCGGGCCAGTGTGAGATTGCAGGACCCAGCTATCATTAGGAGCAGCGCCAGCTCTTCCAGCCTGGGAGTTTAATCAAAGGAATAACAGCAGACCACCCAGGCGAGGGCTCCGATGCTTGCGCATGTGCTGTGTCAGGCTCTGTTCCCAGGCCAGCCGGTGCCCGGGATGTGGCCAGGCCTCCTGGAAATGTGCTGACAGATACACAGGAGGGAGGAGATGCTTTTTGCTTCTCACATTTTTCATTTAGAGGGCGAATGGGAAAGAAAACCATTCAATTTCTTTCCCCTTTTGCTCCTTACCCTGATACTTTTCTGCCTAGTCCTAGAGGAGGGCATATGTTGAGGTAGAGAATGTTTGCTTACACTGCTTACTCATTCACTCGCACTCATTCCTATACAAAGGAATTCTTGTATCATTTCTTCTGCTTCAGCGGTTACCATTGTGATCATGCTCGTTTCGTCAGGGTCCACAGTGGACCTGAGTCAATCTCAGTTTCAGAAACATCAATTTGAAGTTGAAACTGGCAGAGAGGAAGCTCAGTTTTTTGAAATGGTTACAGTTCTCTAGGATTGGAGCCAGTGGCCCCCAGTTTATCACAAGCTTGGGCATTTGGCACTGGAGACTGTCTTCCTGCCTCCTCAGTGTATCTGGACACATTTGAACTACTGTACATTTGTGTTCTGATTTTGTAGTTTTTTCCCCAAGTCTAGCTTCTTTGGTTCTGTATTTTTCTGGGTAGAAAAATTGTACTTCTTTGTATTATATACATTACTTTTTCCCATGTCTAGAAACAGAAAAGGGTAAATAGAAAAAGCAGAAGCTCTTGAGTCATCGAGACCTTGGACAAGTTATTTAACTTCCCTGTGCCTTGATTTTCTTCTCTGTCGAGTGGGATAACTTTAGCATCAAGATGAATTCTCCTGCATCTCTGTGCCTCCCTGCTCTAGGTTCTAGCTCCAGTTGATCCTATCTAATTCCCTAGCTCTTCTATGTCTTTTGAGGCTTTAAACCCCCGGTTTTCCTTAGGTCCTTGGCCTACTGATGGTCTCTTACTCTAAAATAACCTTTCTTTTCTCTTACTGTATTGACCAACTCTCTCTCAAAGTCACTGATGACCTTGGAATTGCCAACTTCAGTCACCTATTTTTAATCCTTACTCTCTTTTTTAGCACATGACACTATTATTGACTGCCTCCTACGTGAAAACTTCCCTTAGCTTCTCCAGCCTTCAGTAAGTCCTCTGAGAGCTCATCCTCTACTTACCCCCTGAAAAACTAGATACCAGTTTCAACATTTTTAAAAAGCCACTGGTATAGAGACCTGAAATATAGAAACTGACACCAGCAGAGTCTCTCTGATTAAAGAAGGGGGTTGATGCCTGGGCATCTGCTTCTCGCTGCTCTTCATAGGTATCTTCCAACATGCCTCTGAATTCCAGAGCTCAACCGAGCTTCTTTCCTCTCTGTAGTCTCCCCTTGGGTAAACTTTCTCTTCCCATAGCTTCATCTAGTGCTGTTCTGCAGATTTCTCCCAAATATGCATCTTTAGTTTGAACCTGTTTGCTGAGTGTCATGTCCAAATTTCCAACTGCCTGCTAGACATTTCCACCTGACTGTATTACAAGGATCCAAAATATTCAACATATTTTAAACATGCTTTGAAAACATTCAAAAAATATTCAACATATCTAAAACCTATTTGTTCTTCTTCCCTTTTCCCCTTTGTATTAGTGACACTGCAGTTCTCCTAGGGAGTTAGGTGTGGAGCCTTGGATTTCTCATCATCTCTCTTTGCTTCTTCATTCTCCCTACGTCCAGGCAGTTGCCAGTTCTTATTGATTCTGACTGTATAATGTCTCTGATATATATCTTCTCTGTTTCACTTTCACATCTACTGTCCTGCTTAAGGACTTAATTATCTCTTGACTGGACATCTACAATTACCTCCTAAGTGGTCTCCTGGCCATTCTCCTCTGTTCACCCTAGTCTTTGCCCTAAAGGAATCTTTCTAAATCACAAGTCTGATAATGATACTCCTCTGCTCAGGAATCTCAAAGGGGCTTCCTGTTATCTTCAAGGTGAAGCCCCAGCTATTGAATATTATTCAAAGCCTTTGTGTGGAATCTGGCTCCAGCCTATTTCTCCAGCCTCTCTCCTTCCCATCACATATGTTTTTGTGCAGCTCACCCAGAATTTCTCTCAGTCTCCATGCTTAGTTTGAGCTATCTTCTCATGGGAAACGTTCCCCAGTCACCATATCTAACTGTTTGCATTTGTCCAGGCTCAACAAAGGTGCCACTTCACTTGTACACATGACGTTTTACTTGCCATACAGCTATCTCCTTTAGTGGACAGTGAGCTCTTTGGAGGCAATGTCCTTTGCTGCCTCAGAACCTGACTCACAGGTAGTACTCAGTAAATGTGCTGATTCTAC
This sequence comes from Grampus griseus, assembly GCF_964374135.1. Lineage (NCBI taxonomy): Eukaryota > Metazoa > Chordata > Mammalia > Artiodactyla > Delphinidae > Grampus > Grampus griseus. The sequence goes on along the minus strand of NC_139018.1, from coordinate 26,928,055 downwards.
GGGACTGTAAGGTACTTGATTAAAGATGGGGAGGTGAGGGGCTTCCCTGGTGGTGCAGTGGTTGAGAGTCCGCCTGCCGATGCAGGGGACACGGGTTCATGCCCCGGTCTGGGAAGATCCCACATGCTGCGGAGCAGCTGGGCCCGTGAGTCATGGCCGCTGAGCCTGCGCGTCCGGAGCCTGTGCTCCGCAATGGGAGAGGCCACAACAGTGAGAGGCCCGCGTACCGCTAAAAAAAAAAAAAAAAAAAAAGATGGGGAGGTGACCATGTCCATTTTTTCACCAGTTTTTTCCAGCGTGGTATATAGTGTGTATTCAACACACATTTTTTAAAATAAATAAGTGAAAGAAGAACCCCCTGCTGCCCTAGCCAGAAGTCATCTTTCCATTGTCTGTGTCCCTTTGGCCCTTCATTAGTCACTCTCTATAATAAATCTGTTATTGTTATTTTATGTCTCTTCTTTCCTGTTGAGTTATAAACTATGTGATGGCTGTTCTTTCTAACCCATCACCCAGCACAGCAACCTTGCCCTTGGTAGGCACTTATCACATGCTTGCTGAATTGAAAAGAATTTCTCTTCTGTGTTATGTTGGTTTTTATGTTCTTTTTAAAAACTATTCCTCTTCCATTTTTTTTGCTGACAATGCTGCACCTGCCCTTCATAATAAAGCAGTTGACATTAGTTGAATGTCTGCTTTGTACTGGGCACTGTGCTAAATACTTTATATGCATTATCTCTTTAATCTTATGAAGTAGATACTTAATTTTTTTTACAGGTGAAGAAAATAGCTGAAAGGATAAGTGACTCTGCTAAGGTCACATAAATGGCAAGTAACTGCACCAGGACTCAAACCCAAGTCTCTTTGACTTCACACTCTTTCCATCAGTGTTTTTCTGTCTCTTCCTGTTTGAAACAGGACTCTCACCTCTCATCAGACTACAGTGATGGAGCTTAACACTGCTGTAGAGTCGTAGCCAAGCCAGCAGATTATTTTGTAGTGAAGTCAACTTCAACACTGTGCAGCCTTCTTAATCCCCAGGGTTGCAGTGGGAATGGATCTATTTATCGTGGTGGTGGCAGCCCCTATCGACTCAAAAACTGAATGTATAAATTGGAAGCGCTCGAAAGGGATGTGGCCATCTTGTAAGGTTTTCCAAGAATATCTTTGGCAATTCTTGATCTGGCGCTCTTTGTAGATTTTGGAACACCAAGTGTCTATATGTGTATGTATATTATGTAAATGACAACGTTCAAGAGAGCGGGAAGGTACGACAAGAGAACTTACTGCTAATGTAGCAGAACTACAGGCATTCCTTGCTTTTCCTAACCCCTTTAAAAATGTGATTAATGTTATAACTCTTATCTCCCGGTGATTGGAGTGTAAATTTCTTGAGGTTCACTTTATCAGTATCCAAGAATTTATAAAGGAGTTGAAGCTGCCTTAAAACATGTTGGTTGTTGTGACTGTTGATTTAATACCTGCTCAGGAAGTGCCCTTGGAAGAATGGTTAAAAAGTAGCTGTTTAAGGATGATTCTTTTCATGTTCTTGATTGAATATATTCTCTAATATTTATCCAGTGATGAAAATCGTGTAATAAGTACAGATCTGGCACTTTGGGTTTTCATTTTCTTTTTTCTTGAGTGAAACAGGTCTTGGTCCACTGGTGTTTTTTATTCAAGGATTGCCTCTTGTTCCAGCAACACATGGTAAAAACAAGTCAGGCAGGACTAGCCACTGCATTTCCCTATTCCAAATCAGTCAGGGCCCTGTGGTCACAGGAATGAAAGTTCCACGACAGGCTCAGCTGATCCCATCATATTCTGATGAGCCTTCATATATGAATGACACAGAGAACGTTGTTCTCAAGATGATATTGGTGTAGTTCTGAGTACAGTATGAATACAGATTTAGAAAAATTTATTTCCACATCAGTGATATGAAGTTATTTTTAACCTTTTTTGGAGTCAGAGATTCCCTTCGAGAATTGAATGGAGGCTATAATTTTTCTCCTGAAAAAAATATGCACCCACACTTAGAGATGTGCATTAATTTCAGAGGGTTCATAGACACTCCCTCCCCCTCCAACTTGACTCCCTCTTGATGCCCTATGGGCCCATGGTCTCCAAGTTAAAAACTTCTGAAAACTTTTAGGTAGCATGTGGTCATTAATATCAGTAATTTCACCAAAAATGATCACTCCAAATTTGTGATTATGTTTGCTTAACACCTTCTTTGTATATTTCAGTGACACCCCCTTCTAGGCCATAATCTCCATGAAGGCAAGGATTTTTGTAATTTAAAAAAATTGTTCTCAATTCTCAAAAGAATGCCACAGAGTGTCTGATAAATATTTGTTGGATTAATGAAATAATCTTGTGAAACCCCATCTCTAGACCTCATCAGACAAGATTTATTTAAGATTTTATGAACCATGCTATAATGAGGAGAGTGAGCTACGCCAAGATTGTTAGCTGCACTGGGAATGCCATGCCACTGATTTGCTCACGTGTTAAGCAGTTACCAAGTCTTTAATGTTGAATTTCCATCTCCATTTTGATAAATAAGATACATGAAATTTGCAAACTGCCTTAGTGAACCTGAGGTTCCCTAAGCGAATCTCAAAAAGGGTGTTAGCCCTTTGCAGTTTCAGTGCCAAGAAGAAACAGATGTAGTATATTCATTGTGTAGACAAGGAACAAAATCTGTACGTCTAAGCTATTATTTCACTCATTTGAGAACTTTGCCCCAAACTTCAAGACCAGGCAGAAATCATCTCTAAAATTATGCAGGGCGATATAGCAAGAACAACACTTATCCCTCAGTCTAGTCACTGATTATTTCATTTCCCCTTATTCCAAAGCAGTCCTTCCCTTGTGGTATTTGTAAAAAGAGGTAATTTGGAACCTTTAATTTCCTTGCTAACCTTCCAGTGACATGAATCACTTCTCTACTCACTGGTGAAACTAGCTAGCTGGAGATTGAGGGGTGTGTGTGTGTGTGTGTGTGTGTGTGTGTGTGTGTATATGTGTGTGTGTGTGTGTGTGTGTGTGTGTGTGTGTGTGTGTGTGTGTCTTTGGGACTAGATGAGACCCACTTCATTTATATAAATGCTTTTGTGCCTACTGGGTAAACTCTAGGGGTACAATGGAATAAGATACAGTCCCTGTCCTAAAGGAGCATGTTATTTGTGGGGCAAGGTAGGCGAATAAACCTGTAATTATAATACAGTGCAAAACATGGCATGAAGCTTTTCAACTCTACCATTATGTTCTTTTTTTTTTCTTTCTTTCTTTTTTGTGGTTCGCGGGCCTCTCACTGTTGTGGCCTCTCCCGTTGCGGAGCACAGGCTCCAGACGCGCAGGCTCAGCGGCCATGGCTCACGGGCACAGCCGCTCCGCGGCATGTGGGATCCTCCCGGACCGGGGCACAAACCCGTGTCCCCTGCATCAGCAGGCGGACTCTCAACCACTGTGCCGCCAGGGAAGCCCTACCATTATGTTCTTGAAGCAGTGTAATGGCAAGGATCCTTTACAGCTGAGGGAGCTCTTTTGTGAAAAATAAATCTAACATTAGGAAGTGAAGCACAAGATGGTAGCAACAAGATTTCAGGATACCGCTGTGCTGAAGTGGTGTGAAAGACCTTCCTAGGGCTAATGATGAAACACCTATTAAGCCTCTCATTTTTCAATTTCCAGGTTGGGAATAATTCCTGCCCCTCCTGGCATAGCTGTAACTATATGTGCTGCTTGTGTTTTCCCAAGCAGCAATGATACACCTTGGTACTGTGTTAAGAAAGGTAAAAGTCATGTGAAGATCCATAAGCCCCAGTCAGAGAAGGGTTTTTGCCACTACATTTGTAGACATACCTTAGAAATGCAGAATCCTGGGTTCTGCTGTGAGTGGAGAGTATCTTGTCCTTGAGGGACTGATAGCACACGCATACACAGAGGTAGATGCTGGTTAATGTTGCTCTGGCGGAGGACTCGGTATCACAGTGGATACCGGCATCTTATTTTTTTCATTAACCCGTGTTGTCTTTTCAGATATATACTAAAACCTCACCATCCTTAAATGTCAGTTTGTTTGGTTTTGTTGTTCCATGGTGGATCTAGAAGTTACTGCACGTGTGGTCGTTAAACACTGATTGAGAGAGAACGGTGGCCGGAATCCAGATTCTATAGCCGCTAACTTGAGGGTCAGGAGAAGATGCCCAAAGAGGATCCTCCAGGACCAAGCTTCTCTTAATTACTATAAGATTTTTGGCCTCAAACTCCTGAGTGGAATTCCTAGCTTTGTTGACGTGGGCTAGATGATCCAATGTCTTCTTCTGCTGCCAGGCCTCCAGCCTAGACTGAAGCCATCAAGTCAGCCTCATGGGCACTTCCCCCCCACCCCAGGCCCACCCACCAGTCTTGATCCTCAAACCATTTTACTGTTGAAGAGAGGCATGGAAAGATAAACCTAAGGAAAGGTGTATTTTCCCATGAGGCCCTAGAATAAAGCTGTCCTAAGATGCCCACTCTTTGGCCTTCCGTTCTTAAATGGCAGGCAGTGCCACCTTGCCTTGCCAGCTGCTTGGGAAGATGTAATACAAAAGAGGGCTGATCCAGAAAGAAAACATGAAGAATGAATACATGAACTTGAGAGCTTTTATCATCATACTCCGAACGCAGTTCTCCAGTTCGAAGGCCCAACACTCTTCTTCAGCCTCGGGGGAAATGAGGAGAGACCATCAAGAGTGTGTCCTGCGTCCCAGCCTTATTATCTCTCACCTGACTGTGGTGACTCTCAGCTAGATGTCTCTGCTTCCACCACAATGCTGACATAGCACTACATAGCTTACTGCCGTCTACTAGATGGAGAGCAGAATGAGTGGCAAGGTCTGTTCCTGTCTTCCATTACTCTAAATGTTAGCCAAATTAGAGTGCTTTCTGTTTCTCAGACATTCTTCCTGCTTATCTGGCTCTGCATTTTTACTCCACCTTTTCTTTTCCCCTAGGAACCACTACCATTCCACCAGCCCCATACCAGGTCTACTACCTATCCTTTTAGGCCCGGTTCAATTGCCTTCTTTGAATTTCCTTAACACTTTTTTTCTCTTTTTTTTTTGTGGTACGCGGGCCCCTCACTGCTGTGGCCTCTCCCGCTGTGGAGCACAGGCTCCGGACGCGCAGGCTCAGCGGCCATGGCTCACGGGCCCAGCCGCTCCGCGGCATGTGGGATCTTCCCGAACCAGGGCACAAACCTGTGTCCCCTGCATCGACAGGCGGACTCTCAACCACTGCACCACCAGGGAAGCCCTCCTTAACACTTTTATTATGGCAATTATCATATTCTGGAGGCCTTTAATATTGCTATTTGTCTAGGTGTCTGTCTCACTAGATTACCAATTCCTTCATGGCTTAGGGGCAAAGCCTACATTTTAGTACCCATTCTCTTAGGACTTTACCCAAGGCTTTGCCCATGATCAGCAATACAGTAAATATTTATTGAATTATCTTTGAGTTCTGGACTTCATTCGAGCATTCAGGACCGTAGCATTTCTAGAGCGTGCGCCAGTAGAGCAATAGTGATTTAGTTAGGCCTGACCCTGGATCCTCTTTGGACACCAAAAGGTTATGTATCTGGGTGGGTGGTGGGTATATTCTGGGAAGCCATCAGGGCAATACTATCATATTTTAATTATAGCACTGGCAGCAGCGCTACTTTTAGCAAACAGCAGTAACAAGCAGTAACACTTGGGCGGGCCAGCCACCAGAAATTGGCCTCCCCCTCTGTGTTTCTTCTACCCCCTCTTTCAATCCATCACCTGTATTTATTCCTGCTGTAATTTAAACACCTGTCTAGATGGAATGCGTGCAATGTGTCCCTACCCCACACATTCAGATATTTGCTCACCTGCCTTATTCGGAAGGTTGGCTCTAAAATAAACAGTTTTGGTACTAAAAGAAAAAAATGCACTGAGGTCACCGTGGCAGTGGACATGAGGAAGGGAATGGGAGTGGTACCTCTGGAGAAGCCGCTCCAGGAGAGAGGGAGCAGAAGAGAAAGAGGAGGAGGAGAGCAAGGGGTGAAACATCTCCCAGCAGCCCCTAAGGCTTAGGCCATGATACAAGCTGGTGGCTAGATTTTCCCACAGACCCTCATTCATTTAGCTAAACAACTAGAGAAAGGCAGGGGTGGAAGAATATTTAACAAGCTGGTTGTTAGGAGGCTTAAATGTCTTGGTTTATTATTTTTTTTAATAGATCTTTATTGGACTATACTTCACAATACTGTTAGTTTCTGTTGCACAACAAAGCGAATCAGCCATATGCATACACATGTCCCCATGTCCCCTCTCTGTTGAGCCTCCCTCCCACCATCCCTATCCCACCCCTCTAGGTGGTCACAAAGCACCGAGCCGATCTCTCTGTGCTATGCTGCTGCTTCCCACCAGCCAGCTATTTTACATTAGGTAGTGTATGTATGTCCATGCTACTCTCCCTTCGCCCCAGCTTCGCCCTCCCACCCCGTGTCCTCAAGTCCATTTTTTATGTCTGTCTCTTTATTCCTGCCTTGCAACTAGGTTCTTCAGTACCATTTTTTTTTATTCCATATATACGTGTTAGCAATGGCCATTATCAAAAAATCTACAAACAATAAATGCTGGAAAGGGTGTGGTGAAAAGGGAACCCTCCTGCACTGTTGGTGGGAATGTAAATTGATACGACCACTATGGAAAACAGTATGGATGTTCCTTAAAAAACTAAAAATAGAAGTACCATATGACCCAGCAATTCCACTACTGGGCACATACCCTGAGAAAACCATAATTCAAAAAGAGACCTGTACCACAATGTTCATTGCAGCACTATTTACAGTAGCCAGGATATGGAAGCAACCTAAATGCCCACTGACAAATGAATGGATAAAGATGTGGCACATATATACAATGGAATATTACTCAGCCATAAAAGGAAACGAAATTGAGTTATTTGTAGTGAGGTGGATGGACCTAGAGTCTGTCATACAGAGAGTGAAGTAAGTCAGAAAGAGAATGTCTTGATTTATTTTTAATGACCACTATTTCTCATGGCAGCATAGTGAGTAGACTTGAAATTTTAGAAGCTTGTTCTAAACTGTTTTATCCACTTTTGCATCCTTGGCATATTTAACAATTATTAATGTTTGAACATCCAAATAGCAATGAGAAATAGTAAAACCTCAAAGTTCTTGATAGAATTATTATCTCTACTCCTTCCCGTTGGTTGTTTTAATATCTTGTTCCTCACTCTGTTTGGGCAGTTCTGCTAGTTTTTGGAAGATCCCCTGAGCTTTATGGAGGAGAAGCATTGAAAGGTTTTTCTTTCCTGTTCTTTCCTTTCCTTTCCTACCATCCCCTGTAGCAAGTGCTTCTCATACTTTAAGATGCATAAGAATTACCTGTGGCTCTTGTCAAATGCAGATTTCTGTTCACTGGGGCTGAGGCTGGATTGAGTCTGCATTTTTAACAAGCTCACAGGTAAGTGCAGGTGCTGCTGGTCCCCAGACAGAATAGCAAGTTCAGGTTCAAAGGTATGAGGCAGTGGGAGTAACACAGTGGTTAAAACTACAAGATTGGGAGGTTTTGTATCAGGCAGGCCAGGAATTGAAACTAGGGGCTGACACAATTATTTGTTCTTGAGCAAGGTTTTTACCTCTTAAACTCAGTTTCCCCATCTATAAATGAGGGCAGTAATTGTACCTAACAGATCTGTCTTGAAGATTGAGTTAATTGCTTAGAACAATACCTGGCAAAAACAAAGTGTTCATTAAATTTAGCCATCATTAGTGCTAATATGACTTTGTTGTTATTATTACTGTTATTGTAGTGGAACCTAAGAGATTTCATATTTGCTAAAAAATTAATTATGGCAGAACATTTTAGAGGTCCAAACATAGACTTATAAAATTCTTATAGGCAACATAAAGATGTTGATATCCATTATCAGTAAGGCATGTTCTTCAACTCAATAATTAAAATGAGTTTTAGTTAAGTATCCCATCTTCCAGACCCCTTTGTGACCAAGGCATAAATTCATGAGTTGCCCAGCCTAGATTTAGTAGCATAGTCTGATTATTAGCCCAGAGAAGCCAACTGGCCCAGTGGCGACACCCTCTACCTTAATAGCCTAATACTCCTAACTAAAACGATGAGCCTCTGTTTTGGACCTGGCGCTGTGTCTTTATGTGCTGTGAGCCTGTCTTTTTAAAAAAAATTCTCCAGCGGTGAAATGTTAACCATTGTTGCAAATCAGGTATACATAAATGCCATTTTCCATTTTCTCTTCATCTGTTCAAAGCTGGTTTTATTATGTTATCTGGAGAAATGTAGGTGGACAGAGAAGCAGAGGCAGCCTGGTGACAGGAATAGTCATCATCCTTCTGTCCTGTTAAGGAAGAAACCTCCAGGTGTGAACTCTAACTGGCTTGTAGAGTGTCTTAAGATCTGTCCAATGCTGGGAGATTAGCCCTGCCCTTTGGTCTTTCCTAGTAAAGACAAGGTGCTGCTAGGGCCAAAATTGATGCTCTGGTCCATTTTAGTTCAGTGGCTTCTTCTGCCTATTCTAGAAAAAACTGAGAAGCTGAAAGGAAGGACCAGAGGCATTCTTAATTCATTTAATCTAGAGATAATTTGCTTAGACTGAACTTTAGCCAGGCATAAATCTGTACCCATAAGATTCAGTCAGATCTGGTTGAGGCTCTAGAGCTGTGCTGTCTTTTAAGGTGGCCACTACCTTCATGTGGCTTTTTAAATTTAAGTTAAAGTCTAAAACCCAGTTCCTCAGTCACAGTCACATTGCAAGTGCATAATAGTCACCTGTGGCTAGTGGCTACTGTATTGGGCAGTGCAGATTATAGAACATTTCCATCACAATTGTTAATGGATGATGGATTCCATCCATTTCTATTGGATAGTGCTGCTCTAGAACAAGGATTGAAAGTACTTGTCTCCCCTGTCAGTTGATTGTTTAGTGACAGCTGCCCGGAGGACTGTGTAAAGAAGACTCTGAGGCCATATCTAAGTGAGCCCCAAATTGTTTGATTATTCATTAGCAATGTATGTCCTAGGAAGACAGAGCTGTGTGGAATGGAGGTAGTTCTGGGCTAGGCACTGAGTGTCTTCTAGACAAAACCACAGAAGTAAGAGTAGAATATTTTAGAGGGTCTGGTTGTTATTATTTAATAGAGATAGGTTACTTTTCTTTTTAATTTAATTTTTATTTTTGGCCGCGCTGGGTCTTTGTTGCTGCGTTCGGGCTTTTCTCTCCTTGCAAGGCATGGGCTCTAGGTGCACTGGCTTAAGTAGTTGCGGGACGCGGGCCCTAGAGAGCAGGCTCAGTAGTTGTGGTTCACAGGTTTAGTTGCTCCACAGCATGTGGGAGCTTCCTGGACCAGGCATAGAACCCACGTCCCCTGCATTGGCAGGCTAATTCTTAACCACTGTGCCACCAGGGAAGTCCCGGTTACTTTTTTCTTTTTTTAAAGTTAAAACATTTTATTTTGCTCCTAATCTATGGGAGGCACTATGGTTTTTATATAATAAATGTTCCTATTGTGACATCCCAGCTAGAAAATTTTGTACATAAGAGTACTGTTGATTTCAGCAAGTGAGTGCATATGTGAATCTCTGGATTCGTTATCTGCTGCTCAAAAAGTGCACTATGAAAGGTAGAAGATCTGTGTAAACATGCCTGGCATCTGGCAGCTGAACTTGGTAACATAAAGTCTAGCAAAACTTTATTATTCAAATGTATAATGTATTACTGAAAAGAACTACTTTTCATAATCCACTGAGATGCATTATCCAAGAGGATGCTAAAGGTGATAGTAAGCTGCCATTTCCCAGGCATATGTCATGTGAGGGGCACTTAGTGCTGTGGCCGATAATACATATGATCCCTGTATTTCCAGAGAGACTTAATTTATCCCCCCACACCCGCTCTCCCGCTTCGTGTCCATACGATTCTTCTCTACATCTGTGTCTCTATTTCTGCCTTGCAAACTGGTTCATCTGTACCATTTTTCTAGATTCCACATATCTGTGTTAATATTCGATATTTGTTTTTCTCTTTCTGACTTACTTCACTCTGTATGACAGTCTCTAGGTCCATCCACTTATCTACAAATGACCCAGTTTTGTTCCTTTTTATGGCTGGGTAATATTCCATTGTATATATGTACCACATCTTCTTTATCCATTCGTCTGCTGATGGACATTTAGGTTGCTTCCATGACCTGGCTTTTGTAAATAATGCTGCAATGAACATTGAGACGCATGTGTCTTTCTGAAGTATGGTTTTCTCTGGGTATATGCCCAGTCGTGGGATTGCTGGGTCATACGGTAATTCTATTTTTAGTTTTTTAAGAAACCTCCATACTGTTCTCCATAGTGGCTGTATCAATTTACATTCCCACCAACAGTGCAGGAGGGTTCCCTTTTCTCTACACCCTCTCCAGCATTTCTTTTTTGTAAATTTTCTGATGATGCCCATTCTAACTGGTGTGAGGTGATACCTCATTGTAGTTTTGATTTGCATTTCTCTAATAATTAGTTACATTGAGCAGCTTTTCATGTGCTTCTTGGCCATCTGTATGTCTTCCTTGGAGAAATGTCTGTTAAGGTCTTCTGCCCATTTTTGATTGGGGTGTTTGTTTTTTTAATATTGAGATTTAGTAGCATAGTCTCTGATTATTAGCCCAGAGAAGCCAACTGGCCCAGTGGCGACACCCTCTACCTTAATAGCCTAATACTCCTAACTAAAACGATGAGCCTCTGTTTTGGCACTGGCGCTGTGTCTTTATGTGCTGTGAGCCTGTCTTTTTAAAAAAATTCTCCAGCAGTGAAATGTTAACCATTGTTGCAAATCAGGTATAAATAAATGCCATTTTCCATTTTCTCTTCATCTGTTCAAAGCTGGTTTTGTTATGTTTTATTATGTTATCTGGAGAAATGTAGGTGGACAGAGAAGCAGAGGCAGCCTGGTGACAGGAATATTTTCTCCCTTTCTGAGGGTTTTCTTTTCATCTTGTTTATAGTTTCCTTTGCTGTGCAAAAGCTTTTAAGTTTCATTAGGTCCCATTTCTTTATTTTTGTTTTTATTTTCATTACTCTAGGATGTGGGTCAAAAAAGATCTTGCTGTGATTTATGTCAAAGAGTGTTCTTCCTGTGTTTTCCCCTAAGAGTTTCATAGTGTCCGGTCTTACATTTAGATCTTTAATCCATGTTGAGTTTATTTTTGTGTTTGGTGTTAGGGAGTGTCCTAATTTCATACTTTTACATGTAGCTGTCCAGTTTTCCCAGCACCACTTATTGAAGAGACTGTCTTTTCTCCATTGTATGTCCTTGCCTCCTTTGTCATAGCTTAGTTGACCATAGGTGCGTGGGTTTATCTCTGGGCTTTCTATCTTGTCTCATTGATCTATATTTCTGTTTTTGTGCCAGTAGCATATTGTCTTGATTACTGTAGCTTTGTCATATAGTCTGAAGTCAGGGAGTCTGATTCCTCCATCTCCGTTTTTTTCCCTCAAGATTGCTTTGGCTCTTCAGGGTCTTTTCTGTCTCTGTACAAAATTTAAGATTTTTTGTTCTAGTTCTGTAAAAAAAATGCCATTGGTAATTTGATAGGGATTGCACTGAATCTGTAGATTGCTTTGGGTAGTAGAGTCATTTTCACAATATTGCTTCTTCCAATCCAAGAACATGGTAGATCTCTCCATCTGTTTGTGTCATCTTTGATTTATTTCATCAGTGTCTTATAGTTTTCTGAGTACAGGTCTTTTACTTCATTAAGTAGGTTTATGCCTAGGTATTTTATTCTTTTTGTTGCAATGGTGAATGGGATCATTTCCATAATTTCTCTTTCTGATCTTTTTGTTGTTAGTGTATAGGAATGCAAGAGATTTCTGTGCATTAATTTTGTATCGTACAACTTTACCAAATTTTTTGATTAGCTCTAGTAGTTTTCTGGTGACATCTTAGGTTTCTCTATGTATAGTATCATGTCACCTGCAAACAGTGACAGTTTTACTTCTTCTTTTCCAATTTGTATTCCTTTTATTTCTTTTTCTTCTCTGACTCCCATGGCTAGGGCTTCCAAAACTATGTCGAATAAGAGTGGCGAGAGTGGCCATCCTTGTCTTGTTGCTGATCTTAGAGGAAATGCTTTCAGTTTTTCACCATTGAGAATGATGTCTGCTGTGGGTTTGTCGTATATGGCCTTTATTATGTTGAGGTAGGTTCCCTCTTTGCCCACTTTCTGGAGAGTTTTTATCATAAATGGGTGTTGAATTTTGTCAAAAGCTTTTTCTGCATCTATTGAGATGATCATATGGTTTTTATTCTTCAGTTTGTTAATATGGTGTATCACGTTGATTGATTTGCATATATTGAAGAATCCTTGCATCCCTGGGATAAATCCCTCTTGATCTGGTGTATGATCCTTTTAATGTGTTGTTGGATTCTGTTTGCTGGTATTTTGTTGAGGATTTTTGCATCTATATTCGTCAATGATATTAGTCTGCAATTTTCTTTTTTTGTAGTGCCTTTGTCTGGTTTTGGTATCTGGGTAATGGTAGCTTCGTAGAATGAGTTTGGGAGTGAGTTTCCTCTGCCATTCTTTGGAAGAGTTTGCGAAGGATGGGTGTTATCGCTTCTCTAAATGTTTGATTGAATTCACCTGTGAAGCCATCTGGTTCTGGACTTTTGTTTGTTGGAAGATTTTTAATCACAGTTTCAATTTCATTACTTGTGATTGGCCTGTTCATATTTTCTGTTTCTTCCTGGTTCAGTTTTGGAAGGTTATACCTTTCTAAGAATTTGTCCATTTCTTCCAGGTTGTCCATTTTATTAGCACAGAGTTGCTTGTAGTAGTCTCTTATGATGCTTTGTGTTTCTGCGGTGTCTGTTGTAACTTCTCCTTTTTCATTTCTAATTTTATTGATTTGAGTCCTCGCCCTCTTTTTCTTTTCTTTTTTTTTTTTAACATCTTTATTGGAGTATAATTTCCCTCTTTTCCTTGCTGAGTCTGGCTAAAGGTTTATCCATCTTGTTTATCATCTCAAAGAACCAGCTTTTAGTTTTATTGGTCTTTGCTATTGTTTTCTTTGTTTCTATTTCATTTACTTCTGCTCTGATCTTTATGATTTCTTTCCTTCTACTACCTTTGGGTTTTGTTTGTTCTTTTTTTAGTTCCTTTAGGTGTAACGTTAGATTGAGATTTTTCTTGTTCCTTAAGGTAGAATTGTATTGCTATAAACTTCCCTCTTAGAACTGCTTTTGCTGCATCCCATAGGTTTTGGATGGTCGTGTTTTTGTTGTCATTTGTCTCTAGGTATTTTTTGATTTCCTTTTTGATTTCTTCAGTGATCTCTTGGTTATTTAGCAATGTATTGTTTAGCCTCCCTTTGTTTGTGTTTTTTATGTTTTTTTCCCTGGAATTTGTTTCTAATCTCATAGTGTTGTGGTTGGACAAGATGCTTGATATGATTTCAATTTTCTTAAATTTAATGAGGGTTGATTTGTGACCCAAGATGTGATCTCTCCTGGAGAATGTTCGTGTGCACTTGAGGGGAAAGTGTAATCTGCTGTTTTTGGATGGAATGTCCCGTAAATATCAGTTAAATCTATCTGGTCTATTGTGTCATTTAAAGCTTGTGTTTCCTTATTAATTTTCTGTCTGGATGATCTGTCCATTGGTGTAAGTGAGGTGTTAATGTCCCCCACTATTATTGTGTTGCTGTCGATTTCCTCTTTTATAGCTGTTAGCAGTTGCCTTATGTATTGAGGTGCTCCTATGTTGGGTGCATATATATTTATAATTGTTACATCTTCTTCTTGGATTGATCCCTTGATCATTGCGTAGTGTCTGTCCTTGTCTCTTGTAACATTCTTTATTTTCACGTCTATTTTATCTGATATGAGTATTGCTTCTCCAGCTTTCTTTTGATTTCCATTTGCATGGAATATCTTTTTCCATCCTCTCATTTGCAGTATGTATGTGTCCCTAGGTCTGCAATGGGTCTCTTGTAGACAGCATATATATGGGTCTTGTTTTTGTATCCATTCAGTGAATCTGTGTCTTTTGGCTGGAGCATTTAATCCATTCACATTTAAGGTAATTATCAATATGTGTGTTCCTATTACCATTTTCTTAATTGTTTTGGGTTTGTTTTTGTAGGTCCTTTTCTTCTCTTTTGTTTCCCACTTTAGAGAAGTTCCTTTAGCATTTGTTGTAGAGCTGGTTTGGTGGTGCTGAATTCTCTTAGCTTTTGCTTGTCTGTAAAGCTTTTGATTTCTCCATCGAATCTGAATGAGATCCTTGCTGGGTAGAGTAATCTTGGTTGTAGGTTCTTCTCTTTCATCACTTTAAATATATCGTGCCACTCCCTTCTATTTGTAGAGTTTCTGCTGAGAAATCAGCTGTTAACCTTGTGGGAGTTCCCTTGTATGTTATTAGTCATTTTTCCCATGTTGCTTTTAATAATTTTTCTGTGTTTAACTTTTGTCAGTTTGATTACTGTGTGTCTCCCGTATTTCTCCTTGGGTTTATCCTGCCTGGGACTCTCTGTGCCTGCTTCCTGGACTTGGGTGGCTATTTCCTTTCCCATGTTAGGAAAGTTTTCTTTTTTAAAAAAAATTTTTTTATTTACTTATTTATTTGGGGGCTGCTTTGGGTCTTCACTGCTGAGTGCAGGCTTTCTCTAGTTGTGGCGAATGGGGGCTACTCTTCGTTGTGGTGCGCAGGCTTCTTATTGCAGGGCTTCTCTTGTTGCGGAGTACAGGCTCTAGGCACATGGGCTTCGGTAGTTGTGGCACTTGGGCTCAGTAGTTGTGGCTCCTGGGCTCTAGAGCACAGGCTCAGTAGTTGTGTTGCATGGGCTCAGTTGCTCGGCAGCATGTGGGATCTTCCTGGACCAGGGCCGAACCCGAGTCCTCTTCGTTGGCAGTCAGATTCTTAACCACTGCACCACCAGGGAAGCCTTAGGGAAGTTTTTGACTGTAATCTTCTCAAATATTATCTCGGGTCCTTTCTCTCTCTCTTCTCCTTCTGGGACCCCTATAATGCGAATGTTGGTGCATTTAATGTTGTCCCAGAGGTCCTTAGGCTGTCTTCATCTCTTTTCATTCTTTCTTTTTTAATTCTGTTCCATGGTAGTGAATTCCACCATTCTGTCTTCCAGGTCACTTATCCATTCCTCTGCCTCAGTTATTCTGCTATTGATTTCTTCTTGTGTATTTTTCATTTCAGTTATTGTATTGTTCATCTCTGTTTGTTTGTTCTTTAATTCTTCTAGGTCCTTGTGAAACATTTCTTGCATCTTCTCGATTTTTGCCTCCATTCTTTTTCCGAGGTCCTGGATCATCTTCACTATCATTATTCTAAATTCTTTTTCTGGAAGCTTGCCTGTCTCCACTTCATTTAGTTGTTTTGTTGAGGTTTTATCTTGTTCCTTCATCTGGTACATAGTCCTCTGCTTTTGCATTTTGTCTATCTTTCTATGAATGTGGTTTTTATTCCACAGGCTGCATTATTGTAATTCTTCTTGCTTCTGTTGTCTGCCCTCTGGTGGATAAGGCTATCTACCAGTTACTTTTCTTTTTTTTTTTAAAAGCAGGAATGCTTTGGAAGGAAAGATGAAAAGCTTTAGAAGTTTTCTTATTCCTGGGCTTCCCTGGTGGCGCAGTGGTTGAGAGTCTGCCTGCTGATGCAGGGGACATGGGTTTGTGCCCCGGTCCGGGAAGGTCCCACATGCTGCGGAGCGGCTGGGCCCGTGAGCCATGGCCGCTGAGCCTGCACGTCCAGAGCCTGTGCTCCACAACTGGAGAGGCCACAATAGTGAGAGGCCCACGTACCGCAAAAAAAAAAAAAAAGTTTTCTTATTCCTTACATAGTCTCATATTTAAGCAGTGGTCATTTTTGCTATTTTTCTCAAAATAAATTAAGGATGCTTTGCTTTTATGTAGAAGGAAATCATAATGACTACCAATTTTTGGTTTATCCATGAAATGCATAATGGATGTTACATGAAAAAACAAACTCACCAAGAGTCCAAAATTAGTTTTATGTTCATGCCATCTTTTACTATATCTGCTAAGAAACGAAACTGATTGAGGATGTTGTTTTTTTTAATAAATTTATTTATTTTATTTATTTATTTATTTATTTATTTATTTATTCATTTATTTTTTACACACTCCCCACACCCACTCCTCCTCTAGCAGCCACCAATCTGTTTTCTGTCTCTATAGATTTGCCTCTTCTAGACATTTTGTGGTTTTTTTGTTTTTTTTTTTTTTTAATTTGGTTGCCCCAGGTCTTAGTTGTGGCACATGAGATCTTTAGTTGCAGCATGTGAACTCTTAGTTGCGGCATGTGGGATCTAGTTCCCTGACCAGGGATAGAACCCAGGCCCCCTGCATTGGGAGCACGGAGTCTTAGCCACTGAACCACCAGGGAAGTCCCTATTTATTTTATTTATTTATATTTGGCTGTGTTGAGTCTTCGTTGCTGTGTGTGGGCTTTCTCTAGTTGCGGCGAGCGGGGGCTACTCTTTGCTGCAGTGTGCGCTCTTCTCATTGCGGTGGCTTCTCTTGTTGCGGAGCACAGGCTCTAGGCACACAGGCTTCAGTAGTTGTGGCGTGCGGGCTTAGTAGTTGTGGCTCATGGGCTCTAGAACGCAGGCTCAGTAGTTGTGGCACACGGGCTCAGTTGCTCCGTGGCATGTGGTATCTTCCCAGACCAGGGCTCGAACCCGTGTCCCCTGCATTGGCAGATGGATTCTTAACCACTGCGCCACCATGGAAGCCCCTAAGGATGGTTTTGTTTTGGTTTTTTTGTTGCTCTACTTATTAAATATCCTCTGGTGAAGGGTAACAAGTGGGAAATAAAATTTAAGGAAAGGTAGAAAATGCTGGAATAGTTAGGTATAATCAATCCCTGTATAATCACTGTTTTCCAAATTTGAGGTCTGCATCTGATTATATTTTCAAAAATCTCTAATAATCAAGGGTAACTAGGACAGTTTCCCTACTAGTTTCAAAACTAGAAAATGGATTTTAAAACAAGAGTACCAGTTCTGCAGCTGTTATGTGACCGTGAACAAATTGCTTACCGTAACTTCTCTGACCCTTTGTTTCTCCATATCTGGAAAGGGAGTACTGGGGGAATTCCCTGGCAGTCCAGTGGTTAGGACTCCATCCTCTCATTGCTGACAGCCCAGTGTTGATCCCTGGTTGGGGAACTAAAATCCCACAAGGGAGTATCACAGTATCTACTTCCATGAGTAATAGATAAGGAGGGAGATATATTGATAAAACCTCACTTATAAGTGCCTGACACTTCCACTGTAAGGACTCAGATGTTAAGCCATATTATTTGGAAAAAGTATTCCACGTGCATTTGGAGGAGAACATTCTCTGTTCTAATCTTGGCCCTGCCACCTACTAGGTGTGTTACTTTTGTCTAATTGTTTACCCTCTCTAGACTTTAGTTGCCTCTTCTGTTAAATGGGGGTAACAATAGAACCTCCTTCAAAGGCTTGCTCAGGGTTAAGTGAGATAATACACGTCAAGATAATGCAAAGACATCTAAGCCCATGGCACATAGTGAGCATTCAGTAAGTGTTCGTGATTATGGTGAAAATGATGATGTTTCAATTAAGGGCAGCCTGGACAAAAGAGAGAAGATGTACCAAATCTGATATCTCTTCTCCTTCCCATTCACTAATCTCCAGCTATACTGTTTATACTAGACATGGTAAAGTATGTACCTTTTGTTTATTTTCCTGCTGTTCCACTATAAATTATTAATAGACCTCTTTTATGAGGTTTTTGTCGCAACTGACTGAGGCAGTAATTGGAGAATCTGTTAGTTATCATAAAGACCTTTCCACTTTGTAGTATCTTTATAAGCTCCAAGCTCATGTCTAATTTGAAAAGCCTAATATTTAGTGCCAGGGGTCAGGGCAAGAAGGAGGAGGGCTCAGTATGGGACGGGGGTGAGTTCAGTCCTACAGGGAATCTGTTTGATCGTCCGAGAACCTGGCCTTTGTTGCCACTAGGTAGGGTGCCGGAAGAAGGACAAGGCTCTTCAGAGGCCCTGGGGGCCAGAGAACACTGCCCTAATCTGCCACTCTGTCTTCCCCACCCTTTCATCAGCATGGTCTTTCTCCTCCCCTGGTAGTGGCAGAAGGGGGTCAGAACTGACAAGCCAAGGTTGGCTCCTGAGACTTCCTCTGAATCTGGGGCCGCACTGGAGTGTGCAGTCTGAGTGTTCCGGCCCCCAGCCTCCACAGACACCAGAGATCACTCCTGACTTAGAGAAAGTGGACTTCGTCACAAGAAAAATATTTGGGTCCTTTGATGTGAAGACACAGTCCCGGGCTGTTGTCACTGAATTCTGTAACTAGGAATGAAGCACTATACCGTTACTAAAAATGACTTATTTTCTTTCAGAATTATCAAATTTTTTAAAAATCCAGAATTCTTCTATTTGTAAATGTCAAAATTGTTAGCTTCCTGGGACACTTCATAGGAGGACACTTTTCTTGGAATTCATATCTCCTCACTTCACTATTCCTTAGTGTCTCCTACTCAGCACCCTGCATTCAGCTTTGAGTACACCCCCTCTTTTCAGCATCCCCTGTACATCTCATTGGAAATGCTTCTTGAACCATCCTTTCTTTTCTGATTCCACTCTTTCCAGCCAGGTTTTAAGGTTATCACCTCGCACCTGTATTTTTCATAATAACTTACATTTTTTTCTTTTAGATTATAAAAGTAATACATGCCCTTTAGAGTTTGTGTCTGTGTATGTGTTCATTTAAGGAAATTGCTTCTGCCCTCTGTATAGTTTCATATTGTGATTTGTTTTTTAACTTGAGATATCAGCATGTTACTATATTGCTAAGTATTCTCCAAAAAAATTCTAATGGCTACATAATATGCCCTTATATGTTTAGAGCAAAATTTTTTTAACATATTTATTTAACATAATTTATTTAAATACTCTCAGCCATTTAGATCTTTCCTTTTTCAGTATTAAAATCAATGCTTGTTTTCAATTTCTATTCACAGCATAGTGTAGTGAGTAAGAACATGCGATTTGGAGTTTCAAAGACTATGGTTCAGATCCTGGTTCTGCCATTTATTCCTAGGCCTCAGTTTCCTTCTTTGTAAAGTGGGGATTATAATAGTACTTGCCAATAGCATTATGACAGTTTGAATGAGATGCATGTAATATACTCGTTTATACAGAGCTTGGCACATTGTAAGTGCTGCTACATGGTAACTGCTATTATAATACTCACCTCATTAATGATCTGCAGTTGTGTTTTTAGCGTAGTTCCTATAAGTTAGAGTGTAACATCAAAGTGTACAAATATTTTGATACTTTTAATAATATATTGACAAATTTATTTGTAGAAAGATTGTACCAATTAATAGTATCATAAATAGTGTAAGTACATATCTAATATCACCTTTGCCATGGTTAGGGTACTATATTTTTGGTTATTATTTATGTCAGTGTAACATATGAAAGTGTTATCTTATAATTTACATTTCTTTGATTGACAGTGGAAATGACTAGTTTTAATTGTTTAATTGGCTAATTATATTCCATTTTTGTAAATTGTTTATTGAAGTCGGTGCCCATTTTTCTATTGCCTGTGCATCTTTTTTCTAAATCAGTGAGTTCTTTATACAGTAATTATTTATTATTAATAAATAAATAATAAATATTATTAAATATTATAAATTATTATTTATTAATAATAGTTATTATTTACACTAAAATTTATCGAGCGTTTAGAACTTTCATATGACACAAGGGTCAGAAAGGACTAAGTAGTTTGCCTAATTCTTAGAACCTTGTGTGACACAGAGTAAATACTCAGTAAGTACTTGCTGTTTTTGTTATTAATCTTTGTATTTCACAGCACCTCGCATAGTATGGTGCTTTGCACATAGTAGGGGCAGAATAAATACTCGTTAATTTATATTGACACTAGCCACCCTCACCTGTGCTCTTGGATGTTCACAGAAGCCAGCCTTTAATGAGTGCCTTTGTGGCAACCACTGTTTAAGCTCAGGTGGGTCAGCATCTCCTGGGCTGTACATGATTTTCCCCATTATGATTTTAATGATACTTTTCTAAAACTCTGTAAAATCAGGTTATTTCCCTCACTTCATTTCTAGGTAACAAACCTGAATTTGGCAAGTGGCGTCATAAACGGAAGCAGTGCTTCAACTCCCCACACACTTCGGCCTGTCATCAGTCCTAGTGGCCCAACATGGTCAATACAGTCAGACCCCCAAGCTCCTGAGAGCCACTCCGCCCCTCCTGGAAGCAGGTATGTCAAGGGCCATGGAGCCGGCATTTGGGTCACACAGGGGCAGCCTGGATCCTAAGCAAGTCATTCTCACTTTGAGTTCCCTGCACAGGCACCAGCAAGACAAGTGCCTTTCCCCTCATGTCCTAATCCTCTGGTGCTTGAATATAGGGCCTCATTTCACTTGTAAGACAGTTTGTGGGCAAATCAAATGAAAAGGAAATTTCTAATACAGTTCAGCAAGTTCACTTCTGGGTGAAAGAGCAAGAATTTATACTATGCTTAATCCTCGCTCACAGTCAACATTTTTGTGTATTGACTTTTGACATTTTCTCCTTGTCTCCTAATTCTTTTTTTATACCTTGTATTACATTGTGTTTCAGTAACTTTGGACTCTTTTCTTTTGAAGCACATATTTTATATGTTTTTATGTAGGTTATCTAATTAAACTCAAACAGCCTCCCTGGACAATGTTCATTTGGAAAGTGGGAAGGAAATTCCCTTTATGTAGTTGAGCAAAGTGGCAGAGGATAGATCCAAATAGATTCTGGCCATAACGTCAGCAACTTCTGATTTAAAAAAGAAACCACTGTATTGGATTCTAGTCTCGATCTGTATTTCAAGTTCCCCTGTATAAAAAACGTAAGAAGAAACAGATTCCCAGTACATCTTGCTTTAGTGGCTATTAAATATGGGTTTAATTGCATCTGTCCCTGAGTCAGATGAGCTAGAATGGAATGTGACTGTTACAATGAAGTATTCCAACCAGCTGAGATATTGTTCCCTCCAAATAAAGACACTGTGCCACAGGTGTCCCACCAGCTCCCTACCCCAGGCCAGCACATCAGCCTCTGCCAACCAGCCACCTCTTTGGATGCTGCCCTGCCCTGAGGTTGGAGGGGTGACTGAAGGCTTGGGCATGGAGGAAATACCTAACTGTTGTTCAAGTATCTGTTGGTGTTAGAATGATTACTTAAGGAACTAATTTGGGAAGCAGAGACTCTGCCCAGGAAGCAAGATAAACATAAGCGCATTACATCATGCTCTGGTACGGTGTCTTTCATACCAGTGATCATTGTGGTCAAGGGTGAAAAGAATCATCTCAATTTAGAATTATGAAGAGTTGAAGACCAAGAGGCAGGACTTTTGAAGACAGGACATCCTCCCACACTATTCTCTTCATAGGAGAAATCTGTCCTTTGGTGATTTATGATTCCAGAGTAACCGCATTCCTAAAACATAAGTCGTAAAAAAGAAATTCTGTTTATACCACAGAGCTTTATTTTCCATATAAAATATTTCCAAATATTCCATTTTCATTTTACAATCAGAGGCTTGTTTCTATGGAAAACACTTTCTCTGCAATCTTGGATATATTGTCTATATGACAAGGCTGCAACCGTCTTCCATACGGTAAGCAAAATGTCAAGACTGTACATTTTGGAAAAATAGTTTTAGCTTTTTTTTTTTTGGCTGCACCACAGGGCATGCGGGATGATGAGATCCCCAACCAGGGATCAAACCCGTGCCCCCTGCAGTGGAAGCTCGGATTCTTAACCACTGGACTGCCAGGGAAGTCCTGAGTTTTAGCATTTTTCATACTTGTGTTTGGAATAAAAATTATGGCTGGGTTTTGAGCCTTCTCTTGGTGACACCTGTTAATGCCGAGCCACAGAAAGATGAAGGGGTCCATCAAGGTCAGAGGCAGGACCTAGGGTGCAGTGCTGTGAGTGACCTTCTCCCAGCCAGACTGTGCTCATGGGCTGTGGTAGAATGCCACATGATACGATCGACTTCAGAACCACTGGCACCAGGAAGTAGCCCCTGCAAAGCCCCCTGGTCTTTCCCTTTGGGGGTTAGTTGTACCCATAACAGCCGTCTCTTCACCTACTCTTCAAGCTAGAGGGTCAGTTCTCAGGCCCCATTCTAGTCCAGGGTAGCCCTGGAAAATCTCCCTTCCCCCCAACCCCCAACAACGCGCAACCTCTGGTTGCCATGACAGCCTGCAAGCTCAGCTTGGGAGTTCCAGTTCCATGTGGAATTCCCAGAGATACCCACCCTAAAGAGCCTTAAATGAATTCTCAGAGGTCCTTTCAGAACTGGCTATGACATGGGCCCCAGCCAGACCTCCCTCAGGCATTCGCTCTGTCCCATGCCCCAGTTTCTTTATTTACCTGGTAAGTCACTGTTTTGAGGATATTTATTTAGTCTCTTGTTGTTCCTTCCTTAGTAGTAAGGGTGACTAAGTTTAATGAATAAGGGATTAGTAGCTTAGAGATGTGAGTTTTATTACTGATTTTTACACTAAGTGACCCTAAACTATTCATTTAATCTTTTTATTGGATAAGCATACTTATGTATAAACTGGCCTGTTTTGGGAGCTTTTAGGTTGTTCTTAAAGCACTTTGATCTCCCTGGAAGTGGGTGCTAAGTAAATAACATGTCCTCTTACTTGTACATCTACAAAAGCATCAGTGGATTCCAGTGCTGATAAACTCTAATAATTCACTCAACCAGGGGCTGCCCTGTAAACAGTAAAAAGATGTAAAGAGAATCCAATGCTGGCTGTACTTTTCATCTGCATCTTGGAGGATTCAGTGACTTGGTAGCCACAGGAATGAAAACTGGTGACTCACAAGAACTCAGCAAATAGTGTTATTTTTCATTTCCCTGTGGCGTTGCTATTGTTCTCAATTTTATGGATCACACAAGTTTTCACCAGACAACCTTGTTCTTCCCCCGCTGCTTTGAAACCACCCCAAATGTAGCCCAGGGCTGTCGTCTCCCATTGGGTCAGTGTGAGCTCAGCCCAGCTCCTCAAATCCCTCGGTTCCTTTGGTCTGTCTGGAGTCCCTGTTGGAGCTTTGTTGTGGGAGAGGAAGGCAGAGAGCCCACGCCTTGCCCAGACAGTCTGAGGCCTGGCCGTGGAGCTTGCAGTTCCCTAGACACTCGGAGTTGGACTTGGCCAGCCATTCCTCTGTTGTTACTTTTCAGAGGTAATAAGTGAGATTAATTGCAGGCCATTCTCCAGAAGAGAATGTAGTCAGGGCCAAATACAGTCACATGTTTAGAAGCCTGAGGTGTGCCTTCGAGCAAGGCCAATTGAGAATTATACAATCTGGCCTCCAGGATGCAGGTACCGAATGTCCGCGACCTCTTTTTTCTTAAAGGGATTGTATTTGATTTCTAGATGCTGATACCTGGGTACTAAGCTTTTCTTTAGCCAATGAAATGGGTCGGGTTTTTCAAGCTGCCTTTTAATTCTCTATTTTTCTGGGTACCTGGGGAATTGTTAGGAGCTGAGATTGATGTGCAGAGGCATCTCCTCATTACCACCAGCCTTGCACAGAACTGGACCATGTCAGGGAGGAGCATTTTCTAGGTGAGGAGAGCATCTTTCTTTGGGAGACCTGGAAGGGTTACTGTAAAGTTCTGGCTGCTGCTTGGAATGATTTGGGAAGGACAGGGCCTCAGACGGCTTGGCAGGAACCTGAGGCTCTGTTTTTTTCCAGTCCAGCCCTTCCTCGTGGATCGAGCTGTCAGGGAATCCCACGAATGTCTGGCTTCTGCCCCTTTGTATGTTTTTCCAGCATTTGTCATTGAATTATTTTTATCCATCTCTGGTTTTTTCACACATGCAACCTGGGGATTTATCTGTTCCTCGATGTTAAAGGTGAGGGAGGTTGAAGGCACAGTCATGAGTTTGTTCCTTCTTTTTGTGACGGGGCAAGACATCGTGGGCCTAGGCTGTGTGGCCTGGTAGCCTCTACTCTGGAAAACAGCTGTATGTCAGAACTTTAAATTCTGTACTGGGGAATGGAATACGATGAAGCCCCAAATCTTGGAAAATTGGGTGATATTTCATGTCACCTTGTTCCTCTGCCCTCTTACTCTTTAGTAATAAATTATAGTCTGGTACCTTTCTTTACATAATTTTTTGAAACAGATTTTCAGAGATTCTGATACCAGTTTAACTAATACTTTTCTCCCTTGTTTTAGATTATTTCTTTTTTTAAAAAAATACTTATTTTTTTATTTATTTATTTTTGGCTGCATTGGGTCTTCGTTGCCGAGCGCAGGCTTTCTCTAGTTGCGGCGAGCGGGGGCTACTCTTCATTGCGGTGCATGGGCTTCGCACTGCAGTGGCTTCTCTTGTTGCAGAGCACGGGCTCTAGGCGTGCAGGCTTCAGTAGTTGTGGCTCGCGGGCTCTAGAGCACAGGCTCAGTAGTTGTGGTGCACGGGCTTAGTCGCTCCACGGCATGTGGGATCTTCCCGGACCAGGGCTCGAACCTGTGTCCCCTGCATTGGCAGGCGGATTCTTAACCACTGCGCCACCGGGAAAGTCCTAGATTATTTCTCACGAATGTTGCTGGAGATTCAGGACCCTGACTTCCCATCTTTTCATTTTCAGTTCTCAGAAATATTGAGTTTATTGTCTTTAATAAAACATGTTCTGTTCATTTTCTATGTGTGAGGCATTGTGTTAGCTGCTGGGAGTAGCGACAAATAAGACAGAATCGTCCCCAGTCTCCCAGAGTTTACTGTCCAGGATGTATCTTCTATGCTCTCGGCGTAGTGCTGAGCGCTGGGTAGAGTCGAAAAGACTTTGAAGACCTGGTGTTGGATCACTAAGAGGTTACCGTCTAACAACGAGAAGGAGCCACATACACATGGAACAGTTAGGAAACAGTGTTGGGCAGCATATAACAAAAAGATTTAAGTTGTGTGACCCAGGCAATTAGAAGAAAGAGAATCAAGAAGAGGGTGTAAGGATTTAACCCTGTCACCGGCTACAACATGGCTGAACCTTGAGGACATAATGCTAAGTGAAAGGAGCCAGTCACAAAAGGACCAATACTGTATGATTCCACTCCTATGAAGTATCTAAAGTCGTCTAAATTGTAGAAACAGAAAGCAGAAAGGTGGTTGCCAAGGGCTGGGGGAATAGAGGAGGGGGAATTAGCGTTTAACGGCTATAGAGTTTCAAACTTGCAAGATGAAAAAGTTCTAGAGAACTGTTGCACAACAGTGTGACAGTACTTATCACTACGGAACTGTAGTCATAAAAATGGTTAAGATGGTAAATTTAAAGTTATACTTTTTTTTTTAACCACAATAAAAAGAGAATAGGAGGAGGAGTGTGTGAGGTTTTAAAAGAGAGCCCCATAGTTCTGCAAAAATTATTCAGCAACCAAAATGCTAAGGCTTTGTTTCCATTTTCTTCCTCTGTTTAGGGGAATTATTCTGAAACTAGTCCTTTAAATGTTTCTATTTCTTTAAAAGTATGTTTACTTTATTTATTTATTTATTTATTTTTTGCGGTACGCGGGCCTCTCACTGTTGTGGCCTCTCCTGTTGTGGAGCACAAGCTCCAGACACGCAGGCTCAGCGGCCATGGCTCACGGGCCCAGCCGTTGCGCGGCATGTGGGATCTTCACGGACCGGGGCACGAACCCATGTCCCCTGCACCGGCAGGCGGACTCTCAATCACTGCGCCACCAGGGAAGCCCAGTATGTTTACTTTATAGGAAAGGAGGCCATCAAGCCCTGTTGGGAAGATGGCAGGGTATAGTGAAAAGAGAAGGGACTTCAGGGTTTGCCTTACTGAGTGTATGACCTTGTGCGAATTGCCTAGCTTCTCTGAGCCACAGTTTCCCCATCTGCTTAAAAGTGCAGATAATAATACCTACCTCATTAAGTTGTTATAAGATTTAGTAGAGTTGTGCATGTGAAAGTAACCAGTATAGTGCCTGGTTTTGGTGTAGGTTCTTGATACCACTTAGTTCCCTTTCCAGGAAAAAAAAAAAAAAGGAGAAACTTAAAATTGGACTTGCTTGGGATGTGGGATTGCTACACTCCGTGTTTTAGTATCTGGTTTAGAGGAAACTGGCCATCAGCCATATGCAGTGCACTCCTGGAGCTGGATCGCAGAGATGTAGCCTTTCCAGCTGAGGAAGGGCCATCAGAGTGGGGCCCACAGGAGACTCTTCCTTTTCTTTGACCCCTTTGTTGAAGGGTGACTTCTTTCTACTTAACAGGCCCTTCCTCTCTGCTATCTTCTTCTGAATGTTGAAATTTCCATTGCGGCTCAATGTTCCAGCCAGTAAACACTCATATTTTCCATCCATCCTGGGGGTCGAGCTTTGGGAGAGCTTTCCTCTGGAGGAGTTTGGAGCTTATAATTTTGTACTTTATCCTGTTATATAAACAACACTCTCTAGCCAAAGAGCACAATCACAAAAAGAAACCACTTTTGGGGGGCCTAAAAACAAAAAGAAACTCTTTCTTGTTCAGAGTTATGTAGAAGGGCTATTTCTCTCATCCTCCTTCCTTCCCATAAAACAAAGTTTACCTGACCTCCTTCCTCCTGAGTCTTAGCTCTTAACCACTCCTTCCCCTTGAGAAAAACGCTTCTCTGGCACACGGGTGATAAAGGCCTGAACTTCTATCTGAAATTCCTCTGCTTCTTTTCTCACTCAGCCAGACACATAACCTCTCAAGGGTTATGCTCTGTGTCAGTTCAAGCTCTGTGACAGATTCTACAGTTCCTCCTTCACCAAGAGAGCTGAGTGCTGTAGGTGTTTGTACCAAGGCCAGAATCACTGGACTTCTGCCTATTGAAGGAATGTTGGTAAACTTTGGAAATGTGTCAGAGATCGCTGGCTGGACATCATACCAAGGCCTAGGCAAAGTAAGTTAGGGAATGTTTGGGCCTAGTATCAGGAGTGGAAGACGGGGATCTTTTCTTATCTGCAAGCCAGAATAAAATGCAGCTTGCTTTGTGGTTTGCCAGTGTAGCATTTTTCCAGTTTCGTTTGCCTTCTCCCCTCCGTCTCAAAGCATTAAAGATAAACTACCTTATATACATTTCCTCAGGATTAACACACACACATGCACACTCGGACACATACACACAGAGTCATTGTTAGAGGCAAGACTCTGTCTTATTTAGCTGTTCACTTTGTAATTTGATATCCATCCGCAATTGATGATTATTTTGGTTCTAAGAGGACTGAATGACAAAAATCCATGTACAAGCTGAGTGAGACTCCTTTTCTAGAATTAGGAAATTTTATCACAGTTACTTAATTCATAATTCAGTTTAATTCTCACATGGTTTTTCTGTCATCTTCTATCTTTCCAACATAGCTGTTTACCAGCCCTAAAAGAGTTTGGAAAGAACCACAGTGGTGAAGAAACACTGTATCTTTCTTTCTGACTCTTGTAGAGGAACACTGATGATCCATTTTTAAAGCTTACTTAATGTTGACTCAACAAATTTAGGACAACCAGCTGGCTTCACTGAACCTTTAGCTAAAGACCTCATCCTGCCCTCCTGCCCATCTTTCTGCTGAAAGACTCTCAGCATATATTACTGACCGAGTACAGCTAAAATATCAATGCTTTTTTTTTTTTTAAGTCCTAGGATTTAAGAGGCTAAAAGGAAAAAAATCTTCCTGTATCTATATTTTAATAAAAGAAAACAATAGACTCATACGGTCTGAAAAGGAGTACAGGTTCTCTCGTCCCTGCAGCCCTTTTGAGGAGCAAAATTTTGGTGTAAGTTCTGGTTTTGGTGTAGTTTCCTGATAACTCTTAGTTCCCTTTTCAGAAAAGAGAAAAACATAAAAAATTAGACTTGCTTGGGATACGGTATTGCTACACCACTGAGTTCAGATACAACTGGCCATCACTTACGTGCACTGTCATATCGTATCACGGTGACAAAAGCAGTTATACCTAATCACAATGCTCAGGTGTACATTATTTGTTTTTATAGTGAAGTAAGGATCTATATATTAAAATTTTGATTATAAACTATTAAAATGCTCCTAAGGAAAAATAAGAGAAGCTAAACTTAAAAGGTAACATTTTAACATGGAGCCAAGCGTTCTTTGGGAAATGCGAGTAGGGCTAGAGTGAGAGAGGCAATATATGAGAGCTTAGGAATTCAAAATGTCATATCATGTGGCAGGCCCACGTGTCAGTAACAAGTAACAGTAGAACTCTTGTCCTAATTGGACCATTCTTATGCTTCAGAGGCAATAAAGGGGTGTTTTTTGGCTTTCATGAATTATCAGGCTAAGACTTGTATTAATTTGGCTTCAAAGTCAATAATCAATGCCACGTTTTGCCTGGTTTTTTAAAAGAAGTTTTACTATCTTTCTGTAATGAAAATGAAATATGGGTGCATCTCAGTAATGTGACTATAATCTAGAAGGCTTAAGATGAGAAAATTAGGCTCTCTGGCACCACAGGTAAGGAAACCATAAGGGGGGTGGGTAATAAATAGGTTGTACCTAAAGGCTACAGGAAATCAAATTATGTTCTTGTGAAACTGGGTTGCACCAAGCAAAACTGAGCAGATGAAAAAATCTGTCTATATTATTTGTATTCTCAAATATCTTGCTAGCTGCTTGAACCCAACACTGACATTTGAAATACAAGACCCTAAGAGTTTTTTTACCTTCTTCACCAAATATTTAGTATATTGAAATACTTGAAAAAGAAGAAAGGTGAAACTGGTAATAAGGAATGTTCCAGCTGGAAAATGGCTTCATCTGGTAGTTGTTAAAACAATGTTATCCTAAAAAAGTTAGCATGTTACTGAATATCTCCTAAATGCAAGGCTTGGGGCTCACTCTGAAGGAGGTAATAGACAGGGTCTCACTCTGTCTGGAGGAAAGTTGATAGTCACTTAAGTTACTAATGCAAGTATTGTAAGGCAATATGTACTTAATTGTTGACGAAGAGGATTATGCTGTTAAGTGGTACAAGTTCAGAGGAGAAATTGATCACTCTGACTGGAGAAAGTGGCAAAACCTTCACGGAAAAGAAAGGTGTGTGAGCTGACTCTGGAAGGGCAGCTGGGGCTTGGGTAGGCAGAGAGGCTAAAATTAATCAATCAAGAGGTAACTGCACACTTACTTTGTGCTCCGTGCTTTGCGAGGATCTAGGAGAGGATCAAGAAACGTGCTCCACAGTCCTGTAAGTTAGAGCTGACACTCAGCAGGGCGGTCTAGAGAATACTGCCCTGGAAGTTTGCTTATTTTTGGCGTGTGAAATATAGAGCGAGTGATTAAAGGGGGGGCATATGGACTCAGTGGAGCTCGCAGTTCAGAAAAGGTACTAAAGAAGGGTGGAAATCTAAGGCTCTGCAGAGGAAGGGTTTAAGGTAGAGTTTAAATACATCCTAGATTGTATATAGGCTGCAGACTCCTGCAGAAAAGGAGAGGAAGAAAAAGAGAGCTAATGTACAAGGTGTTTAAGGCATTTTCAAGGGAGAGTGAATGGGAACCAGTCCAGCTGATAAAATGTATTAGTCAAAACACTTTGAGTTTTGGGGGGGTTTTTTGTAAATTTATTTATTTATATTTTATTTTTGGCTGCGTTGGGTCCTCGTTGCTGTGTGCGGGCTTTTCTCTAGCTGTGGCGAGCGGGGGCTCCTCTTCGTTGCGATGCACGGGCTTCTCGTTGCAGTGGCTTCTCTTGTTGCAGAGCGCGGGCTCTAGGCGCGCGGGCTTCAGTAGTTGAGGCGCGCGGGCTTCAGTAGTTGTGGCGCACGAGCTTAGTTGCTCCGCGGCATGTGGGATCTTCCCCGACCAGGGCTTGAACCCGTTTCCCCTGCATTGGCAGGCGGATTCTTAGCCACTGTGCCACCAGGGAAGTCCCAAAACACTTTTGAGTTTTAAGTGATAGAAGCTGAAATCATGCTGGATCCTAACTGTAAAGGCGATTTTTCAGTTCATACAACTAAAAGGTCTAGAAATTGATGTTGGAGGCTTATGAAGCATCATTAGTCATACTTTCTACTTGTCTCCAGGTCTTGCCTCCACAACTAAATGAGAAATTATAGAAAAATATCAAAGATAGCAAAATACCGACTTTATTGCTGATAAAGATAAATTGGAGAATACATCTTGGGAATATGGTACAATTCTACCTTTCATGGCTAAGTCTTTCTCATTTGTCTTATTTATTCTAAAGATTTTCTTTGTTGATATTTTGTTAATTTTGATAATTAAAACAAAATTTTTAAGGAAGAAATAAAAAGACCTTCTAATGTACCACAAAAACAAAAAATAACTTGGCCTGATTTTCCAGGTGAATATCTGTATTTGGCCCCAATCTACCTTTCCAGTTTTATTCTTCACACATTTAGTTCCAGCCAAACTCCATGGATCAAAAATAGTACATTTTCCCATCACTACATCCTTATACCATTCTGTAGCACTTATCCTATTAATTTACTGTAATTACTTCACGAAAGTGTAAGTTGTCTTATTCACTGTTGTATCCCAGTGCCTTGGTAAACAGCAGACACTTAAACATAAAGAACAAATATTAAGTAAAAGAATGAGGGAATGAACAGACCCCCTGCTCCTCACCTGTATGTTTACATGTTCAAACCCTGTTCTCCTACAGGGCTCAGCTCAGCTCAGCCTTTCTGCAACCTTCCCTGATGACATCCCAAGCAGATGTCATTAGGCTTTCTCTTCCTTCTGTTCTTCATCCCCTGGACTCATGTTCCTAAAAGATGTAACTCAGAGGAGGCTCTGGCTAAATGCACAGCTTTAATTCCTAGAGAATGAATTTTTGTGGCTCTTCCTATCCTAGTGATCTGAAAACTAGAGAAAAAAGCCCTGTTTCTTCTCCACTGAAGTTTTTTTTTTCCTTTTTTATTTTTATTATTTTTATTTTTTAACATCTTTATTGGAGTATAATTGCTTTACAATGGTGTGTTAGTTTCTGCTGTATCACACAGTGAATCAGCTATACATATACATTTATCCCCATATCTCCTCCCTCTTGCGTCTCCCTCCCACCCTCCCTATCCCACCCCTCTAGGTGGAGCTCACACAGCTGCCTTCCCAAGTCATCAGGTCCTTATTGCTTCTCCTTTGAACCCTATTCAGTTCTTTCTAGTTATCCAAGATTGAAAGTGCCCTACAAGCAAAAGACCCTTTGCATTTTGGGGGGCGGGGGCGTGCTGTTGGAAGAGGCAGGGTGTGGAAGAAGAGGAAAAGGCAGAGACCGTTCTTTTTACCCTCCTTCTCCCCACCCCACCTAACCCTCAGGAGTCTTGAGAGCCACTCCTAGAAGGTGCTTAAACAGCCCAGTCAGTATAGGATGACTATCTCTTTACTCCAGCCTTTTAACATTGGTTGACCAGTAAGTCATGGTGTGTACTGAATATGTGTGATATTTCAGATTTTTGGTGTTCTCTACAGTAGTTCCTCTCTCCTCACTGTCCTTTATTTGATAGACTTATAGTTGGCCCTCGGTATCCACAGGTCTGCATCCACGGATCAAAATATTTAGAAAAAAAAATTTCAGAAAGTTCCAAAAAGCAAAACTTGAATTTGCTATAGTCCAGCAACTGTTTACGTAGCATTTACATTATATTAGGTATTAGAAGTAATCTAGAGATGATTTAAAGTATATGGGAGGATGTGTGTAGGTTATATGCAGATACTGTGCCATTTTATATAAGGGACTTGAGCATCCTTGGATTTTGGTATCCACGGGGGTCCTGGAACCAATCCCTTGCACATACCAAGGGACGACTGTACTGGCATCCCCTTCCTGGGTGGCTAGTATGGGGAATGCATAATGTCAGGCCACCATCTCCCTGCTCCAAGTTCTAATATCTGTTTACCTCTGCTATGACACATACCACTCCTCTTTGTATTATTGTTGTTTGTATACTTGTCTTACCTCCTGTATTAGATTGTAAGCTTTTGAGGGTCAGAGACTGAGTCTTACACATCATTATGTCCTTACACTTTCTTCTACAAAGTGCTCAGTAAATGTTTGGTGAATAAGTGGCTAGATCAGTGCCGTCCAACATGGTAGCCACAAGCCACGTGTGGATTTTAAATTTTTAAATCAATTAAAATTAAATAAAATGAAAAGTTCAATTCCTCAGTCATACTAGCCACATTTCGAATACTCAAAAGCCACATGTGGCTCGTGGCTCCCATATTGGACAGTACAGGACAAAAAGGTTGTCCCAGAAGATTCAAAGATGTGTAGAGACCCAAACTTGGTCAGTGGAAAAAAAAAAAAAAAGTACAAAGTAAGGCATATTCTTGATTATCCTCTTAGGCTCTTTTGTAGCTGTCAAGCTTCTTTTGTTTAGATCCAGAGATTTACCACAGATGCTGTTCTTAAACTAATTTGTGGTACTGGGAGGGGCATATTTTAATGCCTTGGGAATCTCAACAGCTCAGAGCTTCTGAATTACTAGTGTCTAACCAATCAGAGCTGGGCTGGCTGAGAGGAAGGGACTTTTAAAGCAGATCCTAGCATTACCATTTTATTTTCTGAGATATGCTCATGACTAGATACTGGGGAGAGGTCTTGCTTCCCTACACTTACCTAGCCGCCAGCCCCCCACCTGCTTGGCTGGCAGTTCTGACTTGGCTTATAGAGCTGCTATAGCCCTGGGGAACAGAGCCAAACATGCGGAAGTGGTTACATGTACCAGCTCCCAGGGAAGCTGTGGGCTAGCAGGGGGAGTGGGTGGGGTCCTGCCTGATGGCTTTTCAAAGAAGCCAAATCTTTGAAGTTTTGTTTTAGCAGCTGCCAGGTATGCTGTTTCAGCACTTCACAGACTCTCTCACTGTGTTCCCATATCACATTTTTTCTTTACTATATGTGCATAGTATATACAATGGAGCTTGGTTGTTGGGAGGGTAAATATAAAATTGTGGAGTAAGGTGCTAAACACAACCCGCTTTTTCTTTTTTTCTTTGACTCTGCTGTGAAATAGCCACTTTTAATGCTCCCTTTTCCCTTCTCAGCTCTGATCTTTTCTGATCACCTGCCAAAGGAGAGGCAAACAGAGTCCTCTTCTATTTGAGAAAATAGTAAGTTTTGAAAAACTGGAGCTCCTACATTTCTCTGATGAATTAGAGCATCATTCTGAGAATAGAACATCACCCTTTTCCAAAAGAACAGTTGACATCCCCCAACAAGCAACCCTGATACTTTCAGACTTGGAGTAAATTTCTTGAATGTAGATCTTGTGCACCACTGGATCCTCAGCATTTAGGGCAATGTCAACCATAAGTATTTGTTAAATGATTGCACTTGCAGCTGCTAAGCTGGTGGGGGGAAGGACTGGGTAGGTAAAGCACCCCTCTAAAGCCCACACTCCGAGCGTTCTCCGCTTCCTTGCTTCTTTGCTTAAATAGTCCCTTTCTCCTATCCAGTCTACAGTTAGCTCAGACCTTTTCCAGCGGCCCCCAAATTTGCTCTTTCCTCTGAACTCCACTCTTTTTTGAGTATAGTATATACTCCCCTGAGTAATCATCTTCTATGCCTTTGTTCTTGATCTCCTGAACTGTAATAAGTCTGTTAAAGGCACAGGCTATGTTTTATTCCTACCCAAAGAACCCTGGAGCGGGAACAGGAAGACCTAGGTGCCAATCCCAGGTCCACCTGGAACTTCCTGACTGGAGGTAAATCATTTGACTGAACTTAAGCCTAATTTTGCCAGGTGGGAAGCAAGGGTGCTCGGATTGTCATGGGAGTTCAATGAGATCATCTACATGAACATGCTTTGTAAACTACAAAGTACTACACACGACTAGGTCTTTTCAGTATTAATAATACTTATTATCACTATAAAATAGTAATGTTTGTTTATGCTGCTGATGATACAGAGACTAATCTCTCCCAGAGTTCAGGTAAATCACAAGCTCAATCCCCCATTACTCAGCTTGGCACAGGTTTAAAGCATTAAATGGTCCATTCCAGGCACTCTCTGTCATCACCTCTCTTTCAGTCTGCAGGTTCTTCTTTTCAGACCTGTGGGGTCATTGTTTTTCTTACTAGTCTCCCCCTTTTCCTCCTCTCAGGTTCAGGCTGAGCTCTCTCTTTTAACCCCCTCAGTTCTTAAAGAACCAAACGCATCCCATCCCATTTCCCAGTTTTGGCTGGAATTGCCTTGCTGGTGGATCCTTCTCTCCTCAGTGTGGCCATCCGCTTCCCATCGCTCTGCCCATCAACAGCACTGGGCCCTGTCATCATCCTCCCCCTGTCCAGCCCCCCATCTTCATCCTCAGCTTGGCTCAGCACCCCTTCCTGTTTTCCTCTCCCTTCCCTTGCTTTTCTGCCAGGCTATATCCCTTTAATCCTCCCTTTCCATTTATCTCATCCTGCATTTTCTTTCTTTCTCTAGGCTCAGACCTTTCATCCAGAAAGGATGTTCCCCCTTTTAAGACTCTGTTTGGTGCATTTCCATGTACCTCTCACCCTGTCCCTATCACCTTAAGGCATCTCCTTCTCAGAGAAAAGTAGATTAAAAAAGCACTGCCATTTTTTTTTTGTTGTTGTTCTATCATATGGCTTCAGGAGGTCCAAATTCTTTTACTTTAAAATATCTACACTCTCACATTTAAATGTTGTGACCTAGTGTTTGAGAGCAGGTATTCTATACAGGCAGACCAATTTGGATCCCTCCCCTTTTTAGCCACTTACTAGCTATGTTGCTTAGGGCAAGTTCTTTGAACCTACTGTACTTATGCCTAAATGAGGATAAAATGCCTAATTCGGGGCTTCCCTGGTGGCGCAGTGGTTGAGAGTCCGCCTGCCGATGCAGGGGACACGGGTTCGTGCCCGGGTCCGGGAAGATCCCACATGCCGCGGAACGGCTGGGCCCGTGAGCCATGGCTGCTGAGCCTGCGCGTCCGGAGCCTGTGCTCCGCAACGGGAGAGGCCACAACAGTGAGAGGCCCGCGTACCGCAAAAAAAAAAAAAAAAAAAAAAAAAAAAAGCCTAATCCCTAGGGATGTCCTAAGGAGCAAATGAAAATTAAATGACATAGGAAAGCATTTTTACAGGGCCTGCCTCTGTAAATGAGAATTACTGTAAACCTGTCCACATCATCTATCCATACACTGTTTTACAGGTATGAAAAATTGAGACCTAGAGAAGTAAGTGGATTGTGCAAATTCTCATGCCTACCTGGTGGTAAAGCAAGGTTGAGAACCTACTTCTAATTCTCAGCCTGATGAATTTTCCATTTGATTCCTCTAACTTCTCAAAGGGTTATTTGTTCTAGTTTCCCTTCTTCAGGTGGAACATAGGACTACTCCAGAGAGAGGAGTGTTCATTTCTTCATGCATCTGTTCATTCAGCAAACACTGCATGACTGTGACATTGCCAGGCTTTGAGTGGACAAAGACCAGAATGATGACCAGCCTTAAATGGTTGGTCCAGTGAGTAAGAAATAGTCGTTGTGAAGAATAGTCACAGTACCAAAAACATGCCAGTGAAGGCATCTTGAGACCTCGAGAAATAAGCTCTATCGGAGGAAGACCGGAGTAGACTTTGCAGAGGATGGATTATTGTTTTTTAACTAAGTGAGCATCACAGAGCCTTGTGTGAAGGCAGGGAGGTATGGAAGAGCATGCCTGAGTGCACCATTGTGGGAGCATGGCGTGCGCGTAGGGGAGGGTTGAGGATGAGATGGAAAAGTTCAAGTGCCTGATATGCCACGTTAAGGGGATTTTATCCCATTATCTGCCCTTTTAATTAATGTCAACCAAAGAATTCAGCAGAGTTTTTTGAGTTTTGGGTTTGTTTGTTTTTTTTTAACATTTCTGGGTTTTCATATGTACTACTTCCATTGTCTTTCCCTTCCCCATTCATATCTGGCAAATTCTTTGTGTCATTCTGGATCAAGCCCGGTTCCGACCCTTACTCTGTGCACCTTCTACTGCCATCCCACATGGAGTCTGCCTACTTGCCTGTAGCTCTGTCATTTCCATTGTATTACAGATTTTCATGTCTTTCCCTTACCACCTCCTTAGAAGTCCGAACTGATACATCTTTATATTCCTATCTCTTAATGTGGCATCTGACACACAGTATCCACTAATTTAATGTATGCCAAATGCATTTAAATATCTAGATTCATAATCACAGAGCAGACTTCCACCTAGGCAGCTCTTTTACTAATACCTGTCTTGGGTACCACAAACATTTAGGTGGATTAGGTTAAGACTTTCCTCTTTAACCAGCCACAACTCAACGTGCTTGCCATCTTTAGGATTTGAGCTTTGGCTGCCTCTAGACAAGAACCCTAACACTGAGCTGGTTAAAAACCTGCTGTGGGAGCAGTTGTCACCTGTTTTACACTTGAAACACACTTCCACATACTAGGATTTTCCTCAACACACTTTAAGGAGTTAAAAGACTCAAAACAGTACTCAACCAGGTGAATTCCACGTGGTGGAATCAGTTTTAAAGTAGAGTAATGTCTCACAGTGTCCATTAAGCTGAAATTTTACTCCTCACCTGGTCATCCTTCAGGACTGTGTGGCTGTGTGAGTGCTTTTATTTATTTGCTGCCCTGATTAGACTCTAATATACTCATGAGGAAAAGTTTCTCCGTAGTCTAACAAACACATAGTATCCGTACTTGGCACCAGCTCGAGGTTAATTTCTCCTCTTACATATTGCAGGTATACTGTGCTGTACACCCTGCTGCCAGCTCAGCGTTCATCTGCCAAACAGAGCCAGAACACTGTATTAAGATACGTAGTTAAATATACTTTATATACTACTCATCACACTTTACATTCTTGTGAAGTTTTCTCAGTACAGCATAGTTGAGGATCTCTCTCTTAAGGCTTTAGTGAAGAGATGCTTTGTAACCTAGCAGCACGCCATCATAGTAACGTACCCTGATGCGTGCTTTGGTAGACTAGCAGGCCACTCTGATAGGATAATGCGTTAAAGCTAATTTCTCTTTTCCTTTTCAAATTTATCTAAATAGTTGCACAAGTCATCTATTGCTGCCTAATAAATTATCTCAAACTTTAGCAGCCAAACAATAAACATTTATTATTTCAGTTTCTGTGGGTCAGGAATCGAGGAGCAGCTTAACTGTGTGGTTCTGCCTCAGGCTCTTTCCTGAGGTGATGGTTAAGATGTCAGCCAGAAGGGCTGCAGTCATCTGAAGGCTTGCCGCAGGCCAAAGGATCCACTTCCATGGTGCTCACCCTCACGTGGATGATGAGTTCATGCTGGCTATTGGCAGGAGGCCTCCGTTCTTCAACAGATGGACTTCTCCTCAGGGCTGCCTGTGTGTCCTCATGACATGGCAGCTGGCTTCCCCCAGAATGAGTGACTTAAGAGAAAGACAAAAGGCAGGTGTCTTTTATGACCTAGCTCAGAAGTCATACACAGTCTTTTTTTTTTAATTTTTTAATTGTGAAAAAGTATACATAACATAAAACTTACCATTTTAAGTGTACAGTTCAGTAGCATTACGTGCATTACATTACTGTGCGTCACCACTGTCCACTTGAAGAACTCTTTTCATCTTGCAAAACCGAAACTCTGTAACAATTAAAAAATAACTCCCCATTCTCTCTCTGTCAGCCCCTGGCAACCATCCTTCCACTTCCTGTCTCTATAAATTTGACCACTCTAGGTACCTCCTATGAGTGGAATTATACAATGTGTGTCCTTTTCTGCCTGGCTTATTTCGTTTAGCACAATGTCCTCAAGGTTCATCCATGTTGTCACGTGTCAGAATTTCCTTTCTCTTAAGGCTGAATAATGTTCCATTGTATGTCTATACCACATTTTGTTTATCCACTCATCTGTCGATGGACACTTGGCTGGCTTCTGCCTTTTGGCTCTTGTGAGTAATGCTGCTATTAACGGGTGTACAAATAGTTGTTCATGGCCCTACTTTCAGTTCTTCTGGATATATACCCAGAGTGGAATTGCTGAATCATACGATAATTCTGTTTTTTTCCAAGCTTAATTAATTCACTTTATCTTTCCTGTATAAGTCCTCTACGTGGTGACCATAGCTGGAGCTTGGGTCTTCTTTGCAGAGACTCTGGTATGGCTCTTTACTAAATGGTCAGTGAATTCCTGATGGGGAGACTTGGTGAACATGGTCTCTTTCTAGAGGTCAAGGTGAGTAGCTGTAAGTCTTGGAGATGGCATCAAAGGTGGCCGTGGTAAAGTTGCACAGGCTGGCAGTGCAGCCTGCAGACAAGGTGTACTAGTCCTTGATACTGGCCACCAGCTTCTTGGGCACAAGAGCCCAGAGCATGCCGGTGCCCTTGGGGTGGGGATGAGATACACCAGCGCAGAGCCACAGTGGCTGGTCACCTTGCAAAGGACAGCGTGGGGCTTGCTGATCTTGCTTCCTCAGTAGCCTCACTGCCTGGCAACAGGGGAGAGTTTGGCCAGGGTAATGGCCCCATAGACGGCCGTGGCTGCCTCCTTGGATCGCTTACCAAAATTGACATGGCCCTTGTAGTCCCTAGAGGCAACAGATGCCTTGAACCTGGTCTGCTGGCCAGTGTGGGTCTGCTTTTGCACAGGTGTAGTCTTCAAGCTCGCCCTTTAGGGTCAGCCTCAGGAAAAAGTCCGTGATATCAGACTACGTGACGGACGAGGAGAAGAGATGTATTTCCTCCAGGGACTTGGTATCCATGTCCATGACCAAGCAGCCTGGCTCGGGGACCGGGAGCCACTTCTTGTCCTCAGCCTCCCCTCAGCGAGCTCTGTGGCCTTGGCTCCAGCCTGAGCGTAGCTGCAGCGCTGGCCCCGGAAGCTGCCCCCCATACCTCTGTGGAGCTGCTGCGGCCACCTTCTGGTCTCCTGGAACACCAGCGTCATCCACCATTTGGTGTTTTCTTGGAGCAGAAAGGCCATTCTATTTTTAATTTTTTGAGGAATCTCCATACTGTTTTCCAGAGTAGCTGTACCATTTAACGTTTCCACCAGCAGTGCACAGGGGTTTCGGTTTCTCCACATCTTCGCCGACACTTTTTTTTTTTATAGTAGCCATCCTGATGGGTGTGAGGTGGTATCTCATTGTGGATTTTCATTTGTGTTTCCCTCATGATTAGTGATGGTGAGCATCTTTGCATATGCTTCTTGGCCATTTGTGTATCTTTTTTAGAAAAATGCCTATTCGGGTCCTTTGCCTATTTTTAAATCAAGTTTGGCTTTTTGTTGTGGAGTTTTAGGAGTTCTGTATGTATTTAGAATATATTTGGATTATCAGATGTATGATTTGAAAATATCTTCTCCCATTCTGTAGGTTGCATTTTTACTCTGTTGATAGTATTCTTTGATGCACAAAAGTTTTTAATTTTGATGAAGAACAATTTTTTAATTTTTTCTTTTGTTGCCTGTGGCTTTGGCATATATCCAAGAAATCATTGCCAAATCCAATGTTGTGAAGCTTTTTTGCCATTTGTTTTCATTGAAAAGTTTTATAGTTTTAACTCTTACGTTTAGGTTTTTCAAACACACTATCATTTTTGCGATATCCTATTGTTTACACAGGCCAGCTCCATTCAGTGTGGGAGAGGATTACCCAGGATATGAATACCAGGAGGTGGGGATCATTGGGGGCCATCCTGGAAGTTGGTTCCTACAATCATTCAGGTATATAGTTTTTGTTTTTGTTTTTATTTTGCGGTACGCGGGCCTCTCCCGTTGCGGAGCACAGGCTCCGGACGCGCAGGCTCAGCGGCCATGGCTCACGGGCCCAGCCGCTCCACGGCATGTGGGATCTTCCCGGACCGGGGCACGACCCCATGTCCCCTGCATTGGCAGGCGGACCCTCAACCACTGCGCCACCAGGGAAGCCCCAGGTATATAGTTTTAAAAGTTAAGTAATTCTATAACGTTTATAATGAAAATGGGAATCCCCTGCCCCTTCTTCTCCCACTGCTACCAAACCTTAATTTCCACACTCCAGAGATAACTGCTTTCAGCTTTTTTTTTTCAGCTGTTTCTTCTGTTACTTGCCTTCATATTTCTAAATCATATGTTTATCTGCCATTTGGGGGCTTTTTATTTTATATATTATTTATTTATTAAATTCCTATCAGAAGGTGGAAGTTGAGAATTCTTGTGCTGCCTCCTCCTGCCCCCCCAACCACACACACACACACACACACACACACGCACACACACGCACACACGCGCGCACACACACACACACACACACACACACACACTCTCCCCTTCCTCCCATCCCTGCAGTGAACACATAGTACAATTTGATCAGTGTTTACTGTTTTCATTATCATGACTGGGCCCTTGGAAACTTTTGGGCCTCTCAGAATCATCATTTCTTCTTTCCTTTTGATCCATTTCTCTGTCATTTTGTCTGACTTGGTACATGTTGTACAGTTAAGAAATTTTCCAAGTTTCAAATTTCTTGCAGGTTAAGACAGTTTACACAGGGCTATATGGGAGGGGAGGATATGTATATGTATATATATTAATATATATATACACACATACATGTGTATATTGTGTATGTTCCTATTTTCTATTGACTGAAATATTTATGTTCATACTTTATAAAAGCTAAGTGTACAAGTAATACACACATGTAGCCACGTCATAAAATAATCTAACAGAAACATATACAGATTATGAGGAGATTAAGCCCCCTCCTCAGAGGTAGCCACAGTTAAAAGGTTGATCTGTATATTTTTCTGTGACTTTTTTTCCTCCCTAATGTCTCCATGTTTCTCTGGTTTGTTTATATAAGCTTTTCTTTTTTCTCTTTGGCCGGGCCACGCAGCGGGATCTTAGTTCCCTGTCCAGGGATCAAACCTATGCCCCCTGCAGTGGAAGCACAGCGTCTTAACCACTGGACCGCCAGGGAAGTCCCTATGTAAGCTTATCTGAATATTCTTAACCACTATGTAGTTTTCCAAAGGATGAATGTACCATAATTTATTTTGCCATTCTCCTATTAAAGAGCACTAAGTTGTATCCAATTTAGGCATCTGCAGTGAATGCCTTGTATATATATCTTTGTACACATGTGCAAGTATTTCTGTGGGATACATTCCAAGAAGTGGAATTCGTTGGATCAAATGATATATACACTTTGAATTTGTATAGATACTGTCAAATTGGCCTCAAAAGGGCTGTAAAAGGGCTGTACCGCTACCCCCTCCAGTCTGGAGCGTGCTCTTTCTTCACACACTTGCCAGCATCTATTCTACTAGACTATCACTTATTCCTTTCCTGCAGATTCTCTCCTTTTTTACTGATGATGAAATTAGGCATAGACCTATCTTCAGATATATTA
The DNA here is from genome assembly GCF_964374135.1 of Grampus griseus. Taxonomy (NCBI): domain Eukaryota; kingdom Metazoa; phylum Chordata; class Mammalia; order Artiodactyla; family Delphinidae; genus Grampus; species Grampus griseus. Next base: position 26,886,591 of record NC_139018.1, on the reverse strand, counting down.
TTTTAGAGATGCTTTGTTTTCAGGCAAGAATATAACTGAGATGAGGCCAAGAAGCAGGAAGGTAAAAGTATTCTCAGTGGGCTCTTTCTTTTCTTACTATCAATTAAGACCAGGAAGAATCCCTACGTGTTAGCTTCTTTCCCCTACACTGCGCTGCTGAAGTGCTTTTCTCCCCTGCTTTTGTTTTTGATTGATTTCATCCAAGAGGCTTACCCTTTCCCCTCCCTCAGTAATGAATAACCAGAAAAGTCACAGAACCAGGCAAATTGAGTGAAGGAAGCTTAAGGAAAATATTAAAAAGGAAGAAAAGTGTTTGATGTACTTTTAATATAAAATGTGGAAAAAGTAGAAGAAGGGCGGGGGTTGGGGAAAGAGGGCGGAGAGAGATTATTCACGGTAATGGGAACCAAATGTTGGCCGGGAAAGCTGCAGCATTCTCACACTCTTCCTGTAACGCCATGGCTTTTCAAAGTGATAATAATGGAGCACCAACAGTACAGGACATGCCTTAACCCTTCCATACCTGAACAGCCCCACCTCAGCTTTTCCGAGGCGGTGTCAGCTTTGAAGTCCTGGCACATGGACGATGTCTGTGTCCCGCTTGCCATCAGGGCAAAAAGAAGGAAGGTGGAAGCAAGTAGTAGAACAGTAAGGGAGCACTCGCTTGCTGGAACTCCTCACAGTACGCTGCATTTCTCTTTCTGTGTGTTAGGCTTTTCTACTGGACAAGCAGCAGCCTGCTTGACTGTAGCTTGCCAGGTTTGGATGATGATATCTTCTCCCCTTGCTGCCCAGAGCTGATGAGAAAACCCCCATGGGATAGGCAGGCAGCCTCCCTCCATCAGTAATGATCCCACAACATGAAAAGGCCTCCATGGAGACCGAAGTCCCCCCCCCCCCCGCCCCGGGTGCCTGTGTGCAAGTACAGGCGCTCCTGTGGAGGCCCCGGCCTTTATTTTCTTGGAAGTCCACACCTGCCGCTGTGGAATTGAGATGTAAAGACTGTTTGCAGCCGTAGGGCACTCTCTGACCATATGACCTCCAGGTGGTCAAGGACAGGCACTTGCCCCTTGGCCTAGCCATTTATCTATGGAGGGCGAATGAAAAGGGGTGAAGGAATGAATGAAGTTCCTGCTCCAGCTGGCTTTTACTGCCATCTTGATTCCAATTTTGTTCAGGTGCCTTTAAAAGTCCATTGTGCCTGAGAAATAAACCTTATTTTTTAGGTCAAATATTCACCATTTCAGAGGGGAGGCACTGGTAGCAGTAGGGCAGGCGGCACCAGGGCAGGCAGGTGCTTGGCTCTGCAGGTAGCTGGGCGGCTCCGGAACTCTTCGGCAGCAGTTGTCTCAGCTGTAACAGGAGACAACTGTTAGTCTCTGCCTCCTTGGCATGTTAAAGGTTTCAGGGAGTTAAGGCACGGAGAATATTTAGCACCCCACCTGCCACCTCCTCTTCTCTTCTCTGTCTGTTGGTACCCTCATATTACCTACAGCTAAAACGGAAACATCTTTTTTTCAAATGTTTTCCAGAATCATCCTTGGGACGATTTTATAGTTTTACGTTTTACATTTAAGTAAACGTTTTGAATGATCCATTTTGAATTAATTTTTATATGAAGTCTGAGGCTTAGGTTGAGGTTCATTTCTTTTGCCTGTGGATGTACAATTGCTCCAGCACCATTTGTTAACAAACAAATGGCTTTAAACAGGTTATCCTTCCTCCATCGTATTGACTTTTCCAGCTTTGTCAAGTCAGTTGAGCATTTTCGTGTGGGTCTTGGATGATTTTGGTATTCCGAAAACAAAGGTCTATAGCAATAATAATTTGTTAGAGACTCTTTAGCAAGGAGTGTTTTAGGTTCTAGTTTTCTTCCTTGTACCTTTGGAATCGTACAGATTTAGATTCAAAAGTGGCTCTTTCACTTACTGTGAGTGAAGTTAAATCTAAGTCATTTAACCTAAGCCTCAGTTTTCTCATCTCTAAAATGGAATGGTAATAATACCTTTCTCAATGGGTTTCTCTGAGGACTAACCAAGGTAGGGCATATAAAGGGCTTAGCTTGAAATTAGGCATTTGGAAAGCCTTCAAGCTAATGTTGGTGATGGTAGTGAGACTTAGCTATCTCTGTGCTTGGCCATACTAAGACACACTTACTCATGCCCCTTGCCTTCCCCAAACCTTAACTTTACACTTTTCGTTATAGTTCATCATGAGCACATGAGTGATTCCAGTTAAAGCTGCTGTGCTGGGCCTTACTTAGATGGCGGTTTTGATCACTAACATTGGTGTTTCTGAATATACGAGAGATCTGTCTTACAGCTGTAATTGCAGACTACCCCCATTGGGTTTCCTGATGCTTCCTGCTCTTTCATATGCTCTTCCTTCTACCTGCAGTGTCCTTCCAGTTGTCAAAGTGCTGGTCATCTTTTGCGACCACTTCTACTTTGACGTCTTCCTTGATTTCCCCCATAGGAAGTTGCTCCCCTCTCTTGTCTTCTAAAGCCAGTGTCCTGTTCCCAGCACAGTGGCATACAGAGTATGGGGAGTGGCAGGAGTTCTTTTCTTCATTAAAAAAAATACACGTTTTAAAAGTGCATAAATACATAAAGTATATCCAAATATGCTGACATGAACATTAAATGATAAAAGCAGGATAGTATAATCACAATTTACTATATATTTTCATAGTAAGCATGCATTAATTTTTAAATTGATTTTTATTTGCTTAAAGTGCCCTACAATTTGCTATTAAGTCAGAAATATTTCTCCCTTATTTTGAAATGATACGATTCTATTCTGCCATTTGTTAAAGAGAGGAACAAAAGGAAGGGAAGGAGAAAGGGACTAACATTCACCGAGTGCCCAGCTCATGCCAGAGCCTGTGCTTTGTATGATTTACCCTGTTTACTCCTGAAAACATGGCTGTAACGTGGGTATTGTTACCCTCAAGTTCAGATAATGAAATAGCCTTAGAAATGTTAACATTTGAGTTCAGCTTTTTCTGATGTGAAAGTTCATGCTCTTTTCACGGCTTGAACTTCCCTACTTGTGGGAAGAGGAAAATCAGTACCAGTCTTTTCACAGTGGCATCCCAGGCTAGTCTAGACCCATTTATTAGTGATGATAACGTGCAAAGGAGAGGTGGAAATATTTCTGAAGATAAACTCTCACTGTTGGAATGTAAGAACCAGTATTTCTGTGAACAAAAGTGAAGAAAAATGTCCCATCATCTATGAACATGTACATTATTTTACTTTTATGAGACACTAATGTCATGCTTCGTGTGTGGGCAGAAAACATCAATAAGACTGAAGCAGCTAACTCTAAGTATATGGCTTACATTTACAATTTGGATTAAATTTCTTCTTGCTTTGTATGCTGCCTCTTCTGGATATAACTTAATTTCTGTCACAGATTAGAACCAGCAGGTCAGGCGGATTAGGATGGCTGTTTTGAAGGTGGGTAATTCCATACAAGGGCAATATCGTGACTCTCGGGGATAGAAGTTGTAGATTTTTTTGGTCCTCTTGGTTTCTTACAATGGCCTGATCATACAGGTGCTGGTCAACACGTCTTATAAATGTGATTTGTCATTTTAGCTGTGGTTTAACATATGTTCAACAGCTTTGGTATTTTAGAAGAGAACCATTGTTTCTTGGACTTTTGGCTACGATCAAATGTACAAGGGAAGGAACCAGAGTATCATGAAAAGGATGTAAAGCAGAAGAAGTAATAATGGAAGATGTCCCTTTTAGCCTCCAGGCTATTTATGGACTCAGTGTGTGGGGAATCTGGCCATAGACAGACACAGAAATGAATCATACATTTCTTCATCAGTGTAATCATATATTACACTTCATCAGCAAGTGTAATGTCTGGAATTTGAGCCCTAGAGGTAAAGAGTTTTGTTTGATTCATCCCTAAAATACAAATTCTGTATTCCTATTTTTATTATATTCATACTACAAGTGATTAGCTTCTGCATACCAAGAGGACACAGTTTACCATGCAGGAATATGGCCTGCCTGTTGATTTGTGAGAAATCCAGGTTACATCCCACTGAATCTCAAAAATAAGATGATACATAAGAAACAATAGGGGGCTTCCCTGGTGGCGCAGTTGTTAAGAATCCGCCTGCCAATGCAGGGGACACGGGTTCGAACTCCGGTCCGGGAAGATCCCACATGCTGCGGAGCAGCTAAGCCCGTGTGCCACAGCTACTAAGCCGTGTGCCACAACTGCTCAAGCCCGTGCGCCTAGAGCCCGTGCTCCGCAACAAGAGAAGCCACCGCAATGAGAAGCCTGCGCACCACAATGAAGAGTAGCCCCTGCTCGCCTCAACTACAGAAAGCCCGCACACAGCAATGGAGACCCAACACAGCCAAAAATAAATTAATTAAATAAATAAAGTATTTTTAAAATGCTAAAAAAAAAAGGAGAAAAAATAGTAACATGCTAATAGTAACATTCAGTGCTTATGATATGCCAGACCCTAAATGCTTTTTGTACCTTAACTCATTTAATAGCTAACTTTTACCTTGTGCCAGCAACTGATTTAGTGCTCCCAGATCCTCTGTGAGATAAGTACTGTTATCATCCCCATTTTACAGATGAAGAGACTAAGCACAGAGCAATGAAGTGACTTTCCCAAAATGACACATTGGTGAATGGCAGTCAGGATTCAAACTCAAACAAGTGGTAGCAGAATCCATGCTCTTAACCACTCTGCCGGTGATTCAGTGAGATGCATCAGAATCCCTTGAATGGCTTGTTAAAATAAAGATTGCTGGGCCCAACCTCAGAGCTTCTGATTTCAGTAGGTCTGGGGTGAGGTTCAGTTATTTTCACTTTTAACAAGTTCCCAGGTGATGCTGTGCTGTTGGTCCAGGTACCACACTTTGAGAACCACAGTCCTATGCTGTGCTGCCTCTGCTAGGGCTGGAAATGAATTAATATTCAGTGCAAGCAGCTGAGGACCAGGATAATGAGTTTCAATGGTCTGATCTTATCAGAGGTGGGTGCCTGCATTTGGTGGCAGCTGTGACCTAGAACTGAACCCCTCTAGTAAATTTTTTTTTTATTATTACAGGTAAAGCAGATAACTTTTAATGAAATGGGTGAAATCCAAAATGGAAATTATAAGACTTCAAAAGTTTTTTTTTTTTGCCATCTGCCACCACCCCCCACCCCCCCACCACTCTCCCCACTTGGTGCCCATACGTTTTGTTTTGTTTTTTTTTAATTTAATTTTATTTATTTTTTTATACAGCAGTTCTTATTAGTCATCACTTTTGTACACATCAGTGTATACATGTCAATCCCAATCGCCCAATTAATCACACCACCACCACCACCCCCTACCGCTTTTGCCCCTTGGTGTCCATACATTTGTTCGCTACATCTGTGTCTCACTTTCTGCCCTGCAAACTGTTTCATCTGTACCATTTTTCTAGATTCCACATATATGCGTTAATATACGGTATTTGTCTTTCTCTTTCTGACTTACTTCACTTTGTGTGACAGTCTCTAGATCCATCCACGTCTCTACAAATGATCCAATTTCATTCCTTTTTATGGCTGAGTAATATTCCATTGTATATATGTACCACATCTTCTTTATCCATTTGTCTGTCGGTGGGCAGTTAGGTTGCTTCCGTGACCTGGCTATTGTAAATAGTCCTGCAATGAACATTGGGGTGCATGTGTCTTTTTCAATTATGGTTTTCTCTGGGTATATGCCCAGTAGTGGATTGCTGGGTCATATGGTAATTCTATTTTTAGTTTTTTAAGAAACCTCCATACTGTTCTCCATAGTGGCTGTATCAGTTTACATTCCCACCAACAGTGCAGGAGGGTTCCCTTTTCTTCACACCTTCTCCAGCATTTCTCGTTGGTAGATTTTCTGATGCTGCCCATTCTAACCAGTGTGAGGTGATACGTTATTGTAGTTTTGATTTCCATTTGTCTAATGATTAGTGATGTTGAGCAGCTTTTCATGTGCCTCATGGCCATCTGTATGTCTTCTTTAGAGAAATGTCTGTTAAGGTCTTCTGCCTATTTTTTGACTGGGTTGTTTATTTATTTATTTATTTTTTTGCGATACGTGGGCCTCTCACTGTTGTGGCCTCTCCCGTTGCAGAGCACAGGCTCCAGACGCGCAGGCTCAGCAGCCATGGCTCACGGGCCCAGCCACTCCGCGGCATGTGGGATCTTCCCGGACTGGGGCACGAACCCATGTCCCCTGCATCAGCAGGCAGACTCTCAACCACTGCGCCACCAGGGAAGCCCCTATTTTTTTAATATTGAGCTGCATGAGCTGTTCATACTTTTTGGAGATTAATCCTTTGTCCATTGATCTGTTTGCAAATATTTTCTCCCATTCTGAGGGTTGTCGTTTCTTCTTATTTATGGTTTCCTTTGCTGTGCAAAAGCTTTGAAGTTTCATTAGGTCCCATTTGTGTATATTTCTTTTTATTTCCATTACTCTAGGAGGTGGGTCAAAAAGGATCTTGCTGTGATTTATGTCAAAGAGTGTTCTTCCTAGTTTTCCTCTAAGAGTTCCATAGTGTCCAGTCTTACATTTGGTCTTTAATCCATTTTGAGTTTATTTTTGTGTCTGGTGTTAGGGAGTGTCCTAATTTCATACTTTTACATGTAGCTGTCCAGTTTTCCCAGCACCACTTATTGAAGAGACTGTCTTAACTCCATTGTATATCCTTGCCTCCTTTGTCATAGATTAGTTGATCATAGGTGCGTGGGTTTATATCTGGGCTTTCTATCCTGTTCCACTGATCTATATTTCTGTTTTTGTGCCAGTAGCATATTGTCTTGAGTACTGTAGCTTTGTAGTATAGTCTGAAGTCAGGGAGTCTGATTCCTCTATCTCCGTTTTTTTCCCTCAAGATTGCTTTGGCTATTCGGGGTCTTTTGTGTCTGTGTACACAATTTTAGATTTTTTTGTTCTAGTTCTGTAAAAAGTGCCATTGGTAATTTGATAGGGATTGCATTGAATCTGTAGATTGCTTTGGGTAGTAGAGTCATTTTCACAATATTGATTTTTCCAACCCAAGAACATGGTATATCTTTCCATCTGTTTGTGTCATCTTTGATTTCTTTCATCAGTGTCTTACAGTTCTCTGAGTACAGGTCTTTTACCTCCTTAGGTAGGTTTATTCCTAGGTATTTTATTCTTTTTGTTGCAATGGTGAATGGGATCATTTCCATAATTTCTCTTTCTGATCTTTTTGTTGTTAGTGTATAGGAATGCAAGAGATTTCTGTGCATTAATTTTGTATCATGCAACTTTACCAAATTTTTTGATTAGCTCTAGTAGTTTTCTGGCTGCATCTTTAGGATTCTCTACGTATAGTTTCATGTCATCTGCAAACAGTGACAGACACTTTTACTTCTTCTTTTCCGATTTATATTCCTTTTATTTCTTTTTCTTCTCTGATTGCCATGGCTAGGACTTCCAAAACTATGTCGAATAAGAGTGGCAAGAGTGGGCATCCTTGTCGTGTTCCTGATCTTAGAGGAAATGCTTTCAGTTTTTCACCATTGAAAATGATGTTTGCTGTGGGTTTGTTGTATATGGCCTTTATTATGTTGAGGTAGGTTCCCTCTATGCCCACTTTCTGCAGAGTTTTGATCATAAATGGGTGTTGAATTTTGTCAAAAGCTTTTTTTGCATCTATTGAGATGATCATATGGTATTTATTCTTCAGTTTGTTAATATGGTGTATCCCAGTAATTGATTTGCATATATTGAAGAATCCTTGCATCCCTGGGATAAATCCCTCTTGATCATGGTGTATGATCCTTTTAACGTGTTGTTGGATTCTGTTTGCTAGTATTTTGTTGAGGATTTTTGCACCTATGTTCATCAGTAATATTGGTCTGCAGTTTTCTTTTTTTGTAGCATCTTTGTCTGGTTTTGGTATCAGGGTGATGGTGGCCTCGTAGAATGAGTTTGGGAATGTTCCTTCCTCTGCAGTTTTTTGGAAGAGTTTGAGAAGGATGGGTGTTAGCTCTTCTCTAAATGTTTGATAGAATTCACATGTGAAACCATCTGGTCCTGGACTTTTTGTTCGTTGGAAGATTTTTAATAACAGTTTCAATTTCATTACTTGTGATTGTTCTGTTAATATTTTTTATTTCTTCCTGATTCAGTCTTGGAAGGTTATACCTTTCTAAGAATTTGTCCATTTTTTCCAGGTTGTCCATTTTATTGGCATAGAGTTGCTTGTAATAGTCCTTTAGGATGCTTTGTATTTCTGCGGTGTCCGTTGTAACTTCTTTTCGTTTCTAATTTTATGGATTTGAGTCCTCTCCCTTTTATTCTTTTTTCTTTTTAACATCGTTATTGGAGTATAATTTCCCTCTTTTTCTTGATGAGTCTAGCTAAAGGTTTATCCATCTTACTTATCGTCTCAGAACCAACTTTTAGTTTTATTGGTCTTTGCTTCTCTTTCATTTATTTCTGCTCTGATCTTTATGATTTCTTTCCTTCTACTGCCTTTGGGTTTTGTTTGTTCTTCTTTCTCTAGTTCCTTTAGGTGTAAAGTTAGATTGTTTATTTGATATTTTTCTTGTTTCCTGAGGTAGAATTGTATTGCTATAAACTTCCCTCTTAGAACTGCTTTTGCTGCATCCCATAGGTTTTGGATGGTCATGTTTTCGTTGTCATTTGTCTCTAGGTGTTTTTTGATTTCCTCTTTGATTTCCTCAGTGATCTTTTGGTTTTTTAGCAATATATTGTTTAGCCTCCCTTTGTGTTTTTTACATGTTTTTCCCTGTAATTGATTTCTATTCTCATACCGTTGTGGTCAGAAAAGTTGCTTGATATGATTTCAGTTTTCTTAAATTTACCAAGGCTTGATTTGTGACCCAAGATGTGATCTCTCCTGGATAATGTTCATGTGCACTGGAGAAGAAAGTGTAATCTGCTGTTTTGGTATGGAATGTCCTATAAATATCAGTTAAATCTAACTTGTCTATTGTGTCATTTAAAGCTTGTGTTTCCGGGCTTCCCTGGTGGCACAGTGGTTGAGAGTCTGCCTGCCAATGCAGGGGACACGGGTTCGTGCCCTGGTCCAGAATACCCCACATGCCGCGGAGCGGCTGGGCCCATGAGCCATGGCCGCTGAGCCTGCGCGTCCGGAGCCTTTGCTCCGCAACGGGAGAGGCTACAACAGTGAGAGGCCTGCGTACCGCAAAAAAAAAAAAAAAAAAAAAAAAAGCTTGTGTTTCCTTATTAATTTTCTGTCTGGATGAATCTGCCCATTGGTGTCGGTGAGGTGTTAAAGTCCCCCAATGTTATTGTGTTACTGTTGATTTCCTCCTTTATAGCTGTTAGCATTTGCCTTATATGTTGAGGTGCTCCTATGTTGGGTGCATTTATATTTATAATTGTTATATCTTCTTCTTGGATTGATCCCTTGATCATTATGTAGTGTCCTTCCTTGTCTCTTGTAACATTCTTTATTTTAAAGTCTATTTTATCTGATACGAGTATTGCTACTTCAGTTTTCTTTTGATTTCTATTTGCCTGGAATATCTTTATCCATCCCCTCACTTTCAGTCTGTATGTGTCCCTAGGTCTGAAGTGGGTCTCTTGTAGACAGCGTGTGTATGGGTCTTGTTTTGTATCCATTCAGTGAATCTGTGTCTTTTGGTTGGAGCATTTAATCCATTCACATTTAAGGTAATTATCGATATATTTGTTCCTGTTACCTTTTTCTCAATTGTTTTGGGATTGGTTTTGTAGGTCCTTTTCTTCCCTTGTGTTTCCCACTTAGAGAAGTTCCTTTAGCATTTGTAGTAGAGCTGGTTTGGTGGTGCTGAATTCTCTTAGCTTTTGCTTGTCTGTAAAGCTTTTGATTTCTCCATCGAATCTGAATGAGATGATCCTTGCTGGGTAGAGTAATCTTGGTTGTAGGTTCTTCTGTTTCATCACTTTAAATATATCGTGCCACTCCCTTCTGGCTTGTAGAGTTTCTGCTGAGAAATCAGCTGTTAACCTGATGGGAGTTCCCTTGTATGTTACTTGTTGTTTTTCCCTTGTTGCTTTTAATCATTTTTCTGTGTCTTTGAGAAAACAATTTGCTTACCGTTTGTCCCACGTGTTGCTTCTTGGGTTTATCCTGCCTGGGACTCTCTGTGCTTCCTGGACTTGGGTGGCTATTTCCTTTCCCATGTTAGGGAAGTTTTTGACTATAATCTCTTCAAATATTTTCTCAGGTCCTTTCTCTCTCCCTTCCTCCTCTGGGACCCCTATAATGCTAATGTTGTTGCGTTTAATGTTATCCCAGTGGTCTCTTAGGCTGTCGTCATTTCTTTTCATTCTTTTTTCTTTATTCTGTTCCACGGCAGTGAATTCCACCATTCTGTCTTCCAGGTCACTTATCCATTCCTCTGCCTCAGTTATCCTGCTATTGATTCCCTCTAATGTATTTTTCATTTCAGTTTTTGTATTGTTCATCTCTGTTTGTTTGTTCTTTAATTCTTCTAGGTCTTTGTTAAACATTTCTTTCATCTTCTCGATTTTTGCCTCCATTGTTTTTCCGAGGTCCTGGATCATCTTCACTATAATTATTCTGAATTCTTTTTCTGGAACATTGCCTATCTCCCCTTCATGTAGTTGTTTTTCTGGGGTTTTATCTTGTTCCTTCATCTGGTACACAGTCCTCTGCCTTTGCATTTTGTCTATCTATCTGTGAATGTGGTTTTCGTTCCACAGGCTGCAGAATTGTAGTTCTTCTTGTTTCTACTCTCTGCCCTCTCCAAAAGATTATTCTGATGGCCCTTTAATTAGGATGGAAGTTCTATGAGAAACTCTTTGTGATGGGCTGTGTCATGCCGGCCAGAAGAACTTTGAAAGATTTTTATGAGCCTTCTGTTCTATTCATGAAGTTAGAAAGTTTTCCCAAGCCAATGAAACATGGAGTACCCTTCTAGTGTTGGAGAGTCTCCTGCAGAGACAGGAGGTGGCTGTGGCTCACCACAGGGACAAGGACACTGACAGCAGAAGTTCTGGGAAGTACTCCTTTCCGTGAGCCCTCCGGGAGTCCGCCATTAACCCCACCAAAGAGCACCCTCTAGTAAATCTTGAGGGCAGCAAATTTCAGTAGACTTGTCTTGACACAACAGAAGCAGGTGCCAGTGTAGCCTTGTTGTGGACTTGATGAATAAGAGACCAGTTCCTAGTACAATGAAGGGTTGTTTCTATAGATTGTAGTTGAAGGTACCTTGAGAATGGGCTCTTAGATGCAGTGCACACACACACACACACACGTATACACACATGGAGTGGTAAGAAAAAGCCTTGACTATTATACACATTTTATTGTCCCCTCTTTAGCCCTATAGCTTTAAAAAGAAAATCTCCTTTCTTGTGATTTCCCCAGTATCTTCCCTATTTTATAAAAACATCATTATTTATAAAGAAAAGAAAAAGGACAGGTAGAGAAGGTTACAAAATAAAAAAGAAGAAGAAGAAAGGAAGAAAGGTGGAATTCTGGCATTGTCTCCCATTTCCCTTGGCCAATTGAGAATGGGGGCAGAGACAGGTTAGTGAAACCAGAAAAGCTATAGACTTGACTTCCATATCGCCAGCTGTTTTGCTTCCCGGGGAAAATAGGAGAAACGAAAGGAGCCTAACTGATGTGATGAGGCAGGAATTCTAAATTTGTGACACTTTGCAAGCTGTTTGTGTGTACTAGGTTTGAACCCAGCTACAATTCACTGTAGAAATTCTTGGAAACTGGCATGTCAGCTGCCCTAGACAATCTGCACATTAACTTTCACTTTGAAAACTTTTCCTGGCTTGTCTCTGCAGGCTGTGAAAGCTAGGTGATGGTGGTCCAGTTTTACAAGGCCCAGCTGTGCTTGTGTGTACCTGTGTTGTTGTCACAAAGGCAGCAGACTTTTCCCTTTATTTTATAAAAATCCTGCTGAGCTGGATTCAGTCTTCATTGTTGAATGAACTGGTGTCAGGGAGTTCTCTTTTGGCTTTCTTAAAGGTCACCCTTTGCTCACTTCTTTTTAAGTTCACAGCTCCATTTTTCAGGCTTCATGTGGTATGCTGGTTATGCCAAAGTAAAGAGCTGGATCAAAGACATTTCTTGTTAATAAGGCTAAGGATCCATCTGTCTTTGCAGATCCAGACTGTTAATAGATACAGGACCAAGGAACCTCCATCTACAAACCTGGCTGACTCCCAGAATCCTAAATTGTCTTCTAGAACAGTGCTGTGAACTTAACCTTTTGAAAGGTTTGGTTTTATATCCAGCCTTGTGTTCCGTAAAGCTTGCCCCCAGATTCTCTGCCAGATGTACTGAGAAATCCAACTTTGTCCTAATTTCCTCCTCCTGGGGATCATTCCATCAATCATGGAGTGGTACGAGTATGGAGACAGCAGAAGTCTGGTTCACATTCTGAATCCATTGTCAAGTCCAGCTGGCTGGGATCTCACTGTACTTTTAAAGGGCAGGCATATCAGCTCTTAGCTTTTTGACTGGATACTTCAGTGTGTTCTTTCCAGATGTATGTCCTGGTCACACAGTATTAATAAAACCAAAGTTAAAGTTAGCCAGAATAATCCCCCTAGACATTTTTCAGTCATCACTACCGCTTCCTTTTCCTTTTCTATGTTTCTGCTTATTGAATGAATGATCAGAAACCTCCCCTCTCAATTGCTTATAATTCTGTATTTCAAAGTATGTATCTTACTTGGACCCTGCTCATGTTCTTAGTCTCTTTTGAGTCTTGCTTGTTTTTTCCTTCTTTTCTTCTGATTGATTTTGAGCCACCTTATTTTAATGTATTGTCCTGCTTCCCCTTTCGGCATGTGTAGTAAACAATAGGTGATAGATTTATTTTGGGGGTGCCAATTGATATTATACTGATACTAAGACCCCTTATCTAGATTCTTAGTTTTCAGGGCACATCTTTGTCCTATGCAAACCCTCCCTTTATTCCTCAAGGAAAATGAAGCTCACAAGGGTCAGGCTATTGAATCAATCTTATTTTCTCTACTTAATAATTGAATTACTGTGTCCAAAGAGAAGCAGTCCTTATGATTACTAATTCGTGATTTACGGTTCTAGTCCTGTGATTGTGATTCAGTGTATGATTTCATGTGCAACAAAGGAGCTCATACACTGGGAACAGAAAAGAAGAGATAGAGATAAATTAGATGCTGAATATATTAACTGATAACTGAGATGTCAACTTCAAGCCAAAATCTAACAGATTAGCAAACCAAGGATTTGGCAGCCCTTAGAGAAGGAAAAGGGAATCACTTAAGCCCAGCATTGATTCACGAAAAAAATAAGTCATGCTAGACTAACCTCATTTCCCTTCATGGTAGAATCACCTTAGTAAGAGAAGATCAGGGGGACAAAAAAAGAATTACCATAACTGCGTTTCGACAAGTCATGATGATATCTTGTGAGCACGAAAGAGAAATGTGAACAAGATAACACTGTCATTAAGAATCTTTGATAACTAGACAACTGTACCCAATGAATCAGTGTAAGATTGAGAATTAAGTCATTGAGGCTCTGTGATTTGCTCAGTAGGTCACCATTTTTTAATCAATGAATTAATTTATCCATTCATATTTATTTAGGTGACTACTATATACTAGGCACCTACATATCTAGAAGGCATACTAAACCTATTTTCAGATGACATGAAGTAGGGTGGGATACTGAATACCTTGGATGAAAATCAGAATTCACAATGATTTAAACAGGGTAGAATGATGAGTCTAATTCATGGAATTTAATAAGAAAAAATATAAAAGCTCTTCACATGGTTTCAGAAATTCAAGTGAAGAAGGCTTAAGGGTTTAAATTGACTTTAAGCGTAATAGAAGTTAACAGTTGAATAAGGCTGTCAAAACCAGTACTATCATGTGGGAAATTTTTTACAACATATTGCCAGATTGTAAAAGCAGATTGTAAAGCAGATAGTGCAGAATCACTCTGTTTGTGCGAGGGAAATACACGCAGAGGAAGTATGTACCTCAGAATGTTGACAAAATGTTCATAGTAGCCATCTTTGGTTGTTGGAGTGCAGATGGATGACTTTTGTTTTTTACCTTTCTATCTTTTTGTGTTTTCCAGGTTATGACATTTTGCTCCTAAAAAAAAAATTGCTTTTGTTTCCTTTTGAAGAGGTGAAAGGCAGTGTAGCCAGTGCTGATAATTCAGGCTTTTACTAGCAGGAGTGGGGGTGGGGAAGAAGGATGGTGATAATCTCCATCATTCGTCAGTGCCTGAACAGCTGCCCCTCCCTGGTAATCAGCATGATTAGTAAACACCCACTTCCCCACAGGGGCAGCACCCTGCCTATGGTTAGAGCATTCTCTGGCTGGCTTGGTTTGGAGCAGCAGGTCTCCATCATGAGGACGCGACCTCAGGTGAGGACTGCCGTGCAGCGGCTGTCTCTAGCTGGGGAGACCTGGCTCCCTGGCTCACACACACTGAGTGACTCCTGAGTCCTTTTTTCAGATCCACTAGATTGGCTCCCCCGTTTATCACCCAGGTTACCCCACGTGAACATAGTACTTGGTAAGGGGAATATAAATACTTCTTTGCTTCTCTTCTTTCTGAGAAGTGATAGAGTTGCTCACACCTGTTCCTTAGCATCCTTATTGTTCGTTTTCACAAAGGTTTGGATTCACTTTCCACAGGAACGATGTTAATAATAGCAGCTCACATGTATTGAGCATTTATTATGTGCACCAGACATTGTGCTATGCTTTAGATAGATTATTACATTTAATTCTTGAACCAGCCCTGTGAGATGTGGGATTGAGTTTTATTCCCATTTCACAGCTGAGGAAACCAAGGCACAGAGAGGTTAAGTATGTTGCTTTAAGTGGTAGAGCTAGGATTTGAACCTAGAAGTCTTGTTCAAGAGCCCAGCTCTTCATCATTAAGCTGTGCTGCTCCTGTTCTGAGAGTTGTCCAGTTCAGAACCTGCAGTGCAGATCCAGGGGCACAGGGTCTCTGCTCTCCCTCCAGAATTCTCTCACTTACCCAGCTCTTGCACTGGTTTTGATTCCTTTCCAGCATCTAAAACCTTTTATTTCTTCTTGCCTTCTTTCTTGGATTATTTCTTTAATCCTTTCCCAAGAGCCTGTCATCCGCTCAAATAAACAAAATATTTAAAGGTTTTTACGCTTTTCATCCTGTTCTCAAGCAGGAAGATCAGACCGCATTTATAATTTCATATAGTTCTGTGCTTTTGACCTAGCATACAGGTTGTCAAAAGTTCACATAGTTTTTCCGGATAATTTCTGAACTTTTCTGTACCTCTGATACTACCTCTGTTGTACTTCAACTCTTCCTGCAAAGGAACCATCTCAGTATAACTCCATAGATTCAAAATAGAAAAGATAAAAGTATAGTCTTATCTCAAGGAACAAACTCAAAGGTAAAAAAAATAAATTTTTGCCTTTAACACTTGCATTTTTTTTGGCAGCACTTGCATTTTTAGAGATTGTTTTAAAATAATTTTCCAGCACAAAATTTCTCTAAGCAAGGCACCTGTCACCATGAGCATAAAATCTCTTGGTCTGTCTAATTCATTCCACTTAAATAATTTTAGGCACACATTTCATTTGGCCAGCTATCACTGTTCCCAGTCAGCAGTTACTAACAGCAAGCCTTAAGACTTACTAGTAGACATTTTCAGTATTATTTATTAAATTTATTAAATTGATATCTATTGGCACATGCAATTCGACTTTTATTCTTTCACTAATGAAAGTAGTTCTCATTCAATGGAAGCCTTTCATAAGCATACTTTTTTTTCTTGGAGACTACAGTATGCAATTTTAATGCTAAACTTAATTATCACTGACCTTTTGACTCTCTTCTAACTACATATAACTTTTATTTATTTATTTTTTAAATAAATTTATTTATTTTTTGCTGTGTTGGGTCTTCGTTGCTGCATGCAGGCTTTCTGTCGTTGCGGTGGGTGGGGACTTCACTTTG
The DNA here is from genome assembly GCF_964374135.1 of Grampus griseus. Lineage (NCBI taxonomy): Eukaryota > Metazoa > Chordata > Mammalia > Artiodactyla > Delphinidae > Grampus > Grampus griseus. The sequence continues at coordinate 26,870,578 of NC_139018.1, read as the reverse complement.
TTGTGGTACGTGGGATTCTCACTGCGGTGGCCTCTCTTGTTGCGGAGCACGGGCTCTAGGCGCGCAGGCTTTGGTAATTATGGCACGCGGGCTCAGTAATTGTGGCTTGCGGGCTCTAGAGTGCAGGCTCAGTTGTTGTGGCGCATGGGCTTAGTTGCTCTGCAGCATGTGGGATCTTCCTGGACCAGGGATTGACGCGTGTCCCCTGCATTGGCATGTGGATTCTTAACCACTGTGCAACCAGGGAAACCCATAACTACATATAACTTTTAATTTCATAATAAATCTTCAGGCTCAGGTTCCCAGAGCCAACAATTCTTTCTGCCTTTCAAACAGAGTGCTCATTTACCATCATTACTGTCACTCTGCTTACATATCTCTCACTTCTTCAGACCTTCTGGCCAGCTTATTTGATCCTTCAGGGGCTAAGGTACTTTTCCTCACTGTTAGTATCATGTCTGCTAGCTCCCCTTGAGTCTCTGTCCAATGCTGTTCCTCCGAGGCTTTGAATCTCTCTTGAAAGTGTCACCTATTCCAGAGTCCAGCCATTCCTGACTTTCCTCCACCTCCTAATCTTCCCTGGGGATTCACCTAAACGAGTACACTTCCTCCAGATTATGAGCAATTTGAGAGCGGGAGCTTGTGTTTTTCTTCTTGGTAGTCCCTGCACATCTAGGAACAGTGTCCAATAAATGCAGGTTGAATTTCGCTGAAATGAAATAACTACCTAAGCATGTATTTTTACATACGATTCCAGTATTGCAAAATTCATGAAGAGAACAAATAATTTTATAACTAAAATCAAGTAAGTTGAGAAAAAAGATATAACATACACACGAACAGGAAATACTGATAATTAGGTTTTTAATGAAAGATAAGGGAAAATGCATAACTTTTTATTTGCATATTTGTCTTTTTTTAAAAAAGTACTACCTCCATTTCTTGAACCCCAGGACTGTCTGTAGTTTCTCTAATGTTTATTGTCACTTTAAAAATGTAGACTTCCAATTCAGTACTCATAAGTGCAAACTCTAAGCACACTCTCTCTTTGTATGCTTATCTTATAAGAAATAGAGAACTGAGGTTCATGAACTCACCGTTCTCTCTTATCCTTCAGGTCTCCCCCCACCACCACCCAAATTCATGATCCCATGATCATATAATTAATATATACTAAAAAAATTATATGAAGCTTACCTTCCACATTATTTTTTTCATGAAGTATAATTGACATATAACATTAGTTTCAGGTGTACAACATAAAGATTCAATAATTGTATATATTGTGAAATGATCTTTTTAAATTGAGGTAAAATTTACGTAAGATAAAATGCACATACCTTAAATGTTCAAATTGATGTTCTGACAGGTTTATATATCCACCGTACCACCACTCAACATATGATATAGAACATTCCCATCACACTCCAAAATTTCCTTGTGTGTCTTCCCAGTCAATTCTACCTCTTCCCCCATAATCATTCTTTTGACTTCTCTCATCATAGATTAATTTTCCTTATTCTTTTTTCTTTATTGTGGTAAAATACACACAATATGAAATGTACCATCTTAATCATTTTTTAAGTATACAGTTCAGTGGTATTAAATACATTCATAGTCGTGCAGGCATCACCACCATCGATCCCCATAGTTCACACCACATTGAGCAGTTAGAACTTACATAAAAATCCAACATAAAAATCCAAAGTCTGTCTTGACAACCTGGAGGATGGAGTTCAGGACAAGCACACTTGCTAGGGAGTAAGAGGACAACTTTGGAAATGAGGCAACCAGAAAAGGGGAACCTAACTTGTATGTATAAATTTCATCCAAATCTTGGGCTGACCTCTGGACAATGTATATGCAAGTTATACTCCAAACTATACAGCTGAAGCTAGAAGAACTGAACATAGATCTGAGCCACAGCCCACCGAGGGGAAGAAAGAACTGCAGTTTGGGTTCAACCAGGTTAACTGCCTATACACACACACGTACGTACTCAATCTTTGGAGCAACATAATATAGTCCAGTATCTACAACGTTTCACAATATCCAGGATACAATATGAAATTATTCAACATATGAAAAAAGTGGGAAAATAGGACCCATTTTCAAAATAAAAGATAATCAATGGAGACCAATCCTAAGGAGGCTCAGATGATAGAATTAACAGACAAGGATTTTAAAGTGGCCATTATAACTATGAACAAGGGTGTAAAGGGAAATAGACTTTAATGAATAAAAGGTAGGAAATTTCAAGACGAATTTCCAGATGGAAATTTTGGAACTGAGGAAACCAATATCTGTAATCCAGAATAAACATATTAACAATATTGAATCTTCCAATCAGTCAAGATATGGTATACCTCTGTACTTATTTAGGTTTTGTTTAATATTTATCATTAATGTTCTATAAATTCAATGTAGAGACCTTATACATTTTCCAGTATATTTATTCTTAGATATTTGGTGTATTTTTATGATATTGTAAATTGCATTGCTTTTTAGAAAATTTCACTTTCAATTAATTTATTACATTGAAATTTCAGTTGTGTATTACTGGCATATAAAAATATAATTTTATTCTGTTTATGGACTTTGATTCCTGCAACTTTGCTTTTTTTTTCTTATGACACTGGCTAGGTCTTATATTACTAATTTTGTATAGAAGTGGTGAGAGCATACATCTGTCCTTTATTCCTGATCTTAGAGGAAAAGAATTCAGTGTTTCACCAATAAGTATCATGTTAGGTATAGATTTTTCATAGATATCCTTTATTAGGTTCAGTAACTTTCTTTCTGTTCCTAGTTGACTGAGAGTTTCTGTCATGAATGGAGATGAATAAATTTTGTCCAGTGCATTTTGATATCTAATAATATTCTCATATGATTTTTCTTCTTTATTCTCTTAATGTGGTGAATTACATTATTGATTTTTTTTAGCCTTAAATCACCGTAAATACCACTTGGTCATGATATATATCCCATACATGAGACAGATAGATTGATTATATTTGCTAATATTTTATTAAAACTTTTTGTGTGTATGTTCACTAGGCGTATTGGTCTGTAATTTTCTTGTAATGGTTTTGTCAAGTTTTTTTTTATATCAGAGATGTGTTAACATCATAAAATGAGTTGAGAAGTTTTCCCTTCTCTTCTCTGAAAGATTTTGTGAAAGATTGAAATTATTTCTTCTTTAAATGTTTGATAGAATTCATTGAAGCCATCTGGGCTTAAAGTTTTCTTTGTTAAGAAGGTTTTTGATTACAAGTTAAATTTATATATTTAGATTTTCTCTCATCGTGTCATTTTCAAAAAGTTGTATTTTCAAGGATTTTTCCAATTCATCTAAGTTGTTAAATATTTGACATAGAGTTGTTCATGATATCTCCTTATACTTTTAATATCTATATTCTCTGTATGATGTTCCCCCGTCTTCATTTCTGATATTAATAATTCATGTATTTTTTTCCTTGTGATCAGCTTGCTTGGAATTTATCAACTTTTAAATTCTTTTCTTATAGCCAACTTTTGATTTTATTGATGTTTCCTGTTTGCCCAGTTTCTATTTCATTGTGTTAAAATGTAAACTGAAGTACATTAAATTTTCAAAGAGTTCATTTGAGCACACATTGATTTTAATTGGGCAGTGCCAAATTGAAAATGGGTAAGAGCACTCCACTGGCAGAGACTAAGGGAAAGGCTTTTTTTTTTTTTTTTTAATAGAGCAGACTCTTAAGCAAAGTAAGCAAATTATTTGGCTATAGCTTAAGTGGTTGCCTTACTTGGGAAAGCCTAGTTGGCTGTTTGTAATTGGTTGTTCTTAAATTTCACTTTTCAGATGTAAGTGCAATGACTCCGGCGTGGGTTTTGGTTTGCTTACACAGACTGCCAAGACATTAGAGCGACCTCAGTCTGATGGCTTCCTTGTTTAATTACTCTATTGGTTTCTGCTCTTATTATTTTATTTTTTATTCTCCTACTTTGTTTAACTTGCTTTTATTTTTCTAGTTTCTTAAAGTGGAAGCTTAGAACATTGATTTTACATATTTCTTCTTTTCTAATATAGACATTTAATACTATACATTTCTAAGGGCTCTTTTCACTGCATCTCAGATTTTGTTTGGTTGTGATTTCATTACCATTCAGTTTGATACATTTTCTAATTTCTCTTGTGATTTCTTCTTTGATCCATAGGTTATTTAAAGTGTGTTGTTTAATTTCCAAATATTTGGGAATTCTCTAGATATCTTGTTGTTTTAAAGATATAAAATTAATTGATTTTTAATTTAATACCATTCTGGTTAGAGTGTACTCTGTGTGATTTTGATCTTTCAGTTTTTATCGAGATTGGTTTTATGACCCAGCATTTAGACTGTCTTGGTGTATGTTCCACATGCACTTGAAAAGAATATGTATTCTGAAGTTGTTGGGTATAGTTTTCCATAATTATCAAATAGATTGAGTTGGTTGACAGTATTGTATAAATGTTTAAGTCTAGTTTGGCAGTTCTTTTTGTTTTCCTTTCAGCAATTTAAAGATAGCTCACCAGTGTTTTCTGGCCATCATTTTTTAACGATAAGTCAGCTAATCATTTGCATTGCTGTTCCTTTGTATGTAATATTACCACTACCACCGAGCACCCCGCCACCCTGGCTGCTTTTAAGATTTTTTTTCTTTATTTTTAGTTTCAGCAGTTTGACTGTGATCTGCCTGCGTGTGGATTTCTTTGTACGTATTCTGCTTGGGATTTGCAGAGCAGCTCAGGTCTTTAGGTTAATGTCTACAATCAACTTTGGAAATTCCCAGCCCTAATCTCTTTAAATATTTCTTCTGCCCCATTCTCTCTTCTCAACTGCTGGGATTCCAATTTTATACCTGTTAGATACTCTCCTCTACTGTGTCCAGTCTGCTGTTAATCATTTTGAATGCACTCCTCATTTCTGATTTTATATTTTTTTCATTTCTAGGATCCTTGTTTGGTTGTTTTTTGAAAGATTTCATCTCTCTCTTGAAATCCTCCATCTGTTTATATGTGTTTCCCAGCTTTTACATTAGACTCTTTTACATATTTATCATTGTTATTTTGAAGTTCATGTCTGCTAAGTCCAACATCTGTAACACCTCTCAGTGTCCTTCTATTGACCATTTTCTGACATGGGTCATATTTTCTTGCTTCTGCATGTCTTTTATAATTACTAATCGTATGCTGGACATTTTAGGTAAAACCACAGACTTAAGTAAATAATGTTCACACACACATACCCTCGCCCCCCCCCCCCAAAAAAAAGCCATGCTCATCCTTTTCTCAGGCTGCTAATGTGTGAGAAAGGGGCAAAGGGAGAAGGGGTTGAGCCAATCTGATAATTAAGCTGGGTCTGGACTTTGTTGTAGCTTTAATTAGATTAAATTCACCTCTGGCTGCAGATGTCTTGGGGCCAGGATGGGACCACCAGTAAGATTCTAAAGATCCTTCTGTGCAAAGAATTTTGAAAAACTTATATTCACCCCTATGAATTTGACACCTTCCTTCTGGTGAGATTGGAGTGATACTAACAAATATGGATTTTTAATATTGTATAATGAAATATGTCAACATTTGGAAGGTCTGCATCACTCAGTGAACCAGTATTCCTAAAGACTAATGCTTGATGTTACAAAAATCTCGTATGGATACAAGATCCATTCAACATGCAGGATAGACCAACAGAGTATGAAAAGCTCATTGATTTGGTTTCAGATTCTACAATACTAACTTTTAGACTATACTACATGTTGAGTTTTGGTGAAGGTCAAAGAACAATCCACAGTTTCTCTGAAAGGGACTTTAATCAGTCCCTCCCCATCCCCCAGCCTTCAGTGTCCCCATGCAATTGATGAAAGAGTTGATGGGTGGCTACAGATTCGTTCTATGCTGGGGCTTCTAAAATATCATACCAGCCCACATGCAGGTGTTAAAAGCTCGTCAGAAGTTTAGCTGGTAGTGCCTTAACCCCCGTCTATGACACATTCCTCCTCCTCCCAGGGGCCATCCTGGCTAAAAGTGAAGAGCTTCCTGGGATTATATTCATTTAGGTTTACTGTATGTCCTCGGCATTTTGTTAGGTTTGAAATAAGTATGATTTAGCAGCTTATTCAGCTTATTATTATTTTTCTTTATTTTTTTTTTTTTTGCGGTACGCGGGCCTCTCACTGTTGTGGCCTCTCCCGTTGCGGAGCACAGGCTCCGGACGCGCAGGCTCAGCAGCCATGGCTCACGGGCCCAGCCGCTCCGCGGCATGTGTGATCCTCCCGGACCGGGGCACGAACCCACGTCCCCTGCATCGGCAGGCGGACTGTCAACCACCGCGCCACCAGGGAAGCCCAGCTTATTATTTTTTTAAGGTAAAAGTGACAGTCTCTTGAAACTTTCTACTTGCTCAGAAGCATAAGTCCAACAGAAACTTTTGAATGTTTTCTGTTTTTTGCCTTTGATTTAACCACAAGATGGTGAATGCCGGAGCTATAATAAAATAGAGAGGGTTCTATTTCCTTATTTCTGAAAGTGGAGGGTAGGACTCCCCTTTGGGATCATGAGTTTTAGGAGTTCCAGAGGCCTGTCCAGTTCACTCTCACTCTCCCTTGAGCACCGTCTAGAACAAAACAAAGGAAGCCACTATATTTATATGGATGGAAACCACGCTGAAAGACTGGGGAGAATGTTAGGACAGAAACAGGCAGTGTAAACAGAAAGTCCTTTCTCTGAGGTGGCCAGTGAAGAGTAGAAGAAGGTAGACTGATGGCTGCTTGTAGATCACACCTTCAATCTCTGAGATGATCGGCTCTAATGGAGGATCAGGAAGGAGGATTGAGCAGAAAACTGACTGCTTACAAGGGTAGATTATATAGGTGCCCCCTTCACTTGTGGATTGAAGAGGAGGAAAAATCCATCCCTTTCCAGATAACCTGTTTTAGTCCTCAGCATAGAGCATTGCAATACAATTATAATAACCATTTGTATACACTATACATCAGGGCTTTTCTTTTTAGTAACTTGGAGCACTTTTGACCTCACAACAAATACTGTACTCATGACTAGATTGTGTTAACTTTGCAACACAGAATCCTCTGGTGGAAAATGGCCAAATTTATGTTTTCTATATACTAACTTAAAGAACTGTAGGGCAGCAGTGAAATGGAATTGTTTGGGAGGGGAATGAATAGTAATAATAGTAGTAATGGCGGTGGTGGTAGTATATTTTTGGATCCCTTCCTATGTGCCTGTACTTTCACTTGTGTTCGCTCTTTAATCCCCACAATAACCCTATGAAATAGGTACTATTATCATATCCCCATTTTACAGAAGAGGAAAGTTTAAGAATAATAAAGATAGAGAAGTTGGATGTAATAAAGGCTGCAGTAGCGTCTGTCTAGTCTCTCCTCATCCATTTGGTCTTTGTAGATGTGATCCCACCCCAGCTGCCCTGGGAAGGATTAGGAATGGGACACACAACACTCCATGAAGAATCACTCTGATTTTGTCCTTGGAAATACCCCGCAAAGCTAAGGGGGTTCCCCACCACATTTTATAATGACTCTCTGATCACATAGCTTCCTTATTCTGGCCAGCACTGCTTTGTACAGCTCGTGGGAGTTCTTCTCTCATTTGTAGGATTTTGGGCATTTACAGCACCTTTCCAGCACTTACTGTGTGTCCCAACTACTTTGTTTGAGATTGAAAATTTATAGGCAAAGAAAATGTAGCCTCTGCCATCCTTGAATATCTATACATTCCATAACGTGTAGTGGAATAAGTGCCATGGAGGTGGGTAGATATTCTTTCTTACCAAGAAATAGTAAGATTGTCCCCAGAAAGCACCTCCTTCATGGCCTTACAGTGTTTCTCATTAGAAGCACCATTGGCATTTTGAGAAGCACATATTTTCCTAGCACAGGGCTGGCTTTTCCTTATATTTTTTGACATTTGGCACACTTGACCTCTACCTATTGAATGTAAGTAATCCCCCACCCCCATTATTAGGACAATTGAAAGCACACCCACACACTTGCCAACACCCTGAAGAGGGCAAGGACGTCCTCGTACGTGGTCGCTCAGGTTTTGCTCAGACTTGGTGGAGGAAGCTGGGGAAATGGACGCGGAATCATACTCTTTGTACAGCTGTCACATTCCTCCATCTCATCCCTACCGTACCATCTTGAGACATCACATCACATCATTCTTGGGAAATCTTTTTTTTTTTTTTTTTTGGCTGTGCCGCGCAGCTTGCAGGATCTTAGTTCCCCCACCAGGAATCAAACCCGTGCCCCCTGCAGTGGAAGCACGGAGTCCTAACCACTGGACCACCAGGGAATTCCCCATTCTTGGGAAATCTTGACACTGAAAGCATATCTTTATGAAGAGGGCAACAGCCTGCTCAGGAGTTTTTGCTTTGCTAAAGACCCATGCATTTTACAAATTTCCTTCGAGTTCCTTACAACCAACATCCATTTGATGGAACAGATATTAAACCAGAGAGAAAGACACAGCCCTTTAGTGTGTTTTGGCTAGAAGTTGGAGGGAATAGGGCATGCTGCAGGAAGGGCAGTGATGGTGAGAAACATTTAGCCCTGCAGTGCCACGGTGTAATACAGAAAGTAAGACAACGTTCTAATAAGAGGATGCGTGGTTTAGAAAAATTCTCCGTATTGTTGGCAATTAGCTGCATATGTAGTCAGGACAAGATACAGCATAGTTCACTTTGAATCTTTGAATTTGAATCAGTTGTTAAACATCCAGGGCATTCCCACAGCTAACTCTTTTGAGTCTGTCTGTCCTACTCTAGAAATAATAAAGAAGTGTAAGAAGTTATTTATAGGGAACATATACAATATTATATGTTAGTGTTGAGCAAAGAATAACATAACAACTAAATTTTATAGAGAATACTTGAATCTCAAAAGTTTGGTGGGAGTAGAAAATGTATTACTAGTAAACTAGAATGAACTGAGGTTCAAGAAGATGGAACGGAATTTTGGATGGAAATGGAAACTCATAGCTGCCATAGAAAGGACTATGTCAATATGTAATCTCAGGCAAAACCCAAGTAACAGTGCACCTGGTGTCCTCCGTGTCAGTCATTACAACACTTGCATATTGTAAACCCCCAAAGCCTGTGCTTTAACTGTGAGATACCGTGCCCTGAGTAACACCCACTGGAATTCAAAGCAAGCAGGTTTCTCATGGCACTGACCACACTGCCTTAGACAGCTGAGCACTCCTGCACCCATCCAGTGTTGCACTGTAAAAATTCCTTCCTCTTTGCTAATAGCCTCCACTTGCTTAAGCAACTTCTTTCTGTGACTTGGAGACTGCACTTATGTTACTGATGAGATTAAAAACAGCTTTCACTACAAAAGCTTATGTTGTTGCAGTCTGTTCAGTGTGTGTGCAGTTGGACGAATAAACCTCCTCTATCCAGAGTCCCTTGTTTGATCTTCTCTTGCCCACTGTCCTGCCCCTTACACATCCACAGACCCCTGCTGAGGCTCTGTCCCTGGTCACCTCCAAACAAGGGGGCCTAGTTACAGACTCTGATTTCTGATTACAGCAGGAAGGCATTAAAGTAAATGCCTGCTAGGAATATTGGTTATGAAAGCAGTTTTTAGAAAGTAAAACCAACCTAGCTAGCCCGTGAGGTGAATTCTGATATAAGCTACATAAGTTATATAAATCCTTAAATATCAAATCCCTAAGTCTGGATTGCCTCTTGTGGCTACAAACTTCTGTAACCAGCGAGCCAGGAATGGAAGCAGAATCACAATTGATGAATTTTCTAACCTTGGGCCCGGTTATCATAAATAATAGTTTCATTCTAGATTCAAATTCCTGCCTTAATTGGTATGGAAATCTCAGAGTTATTCATCCAGGCAGTTCCTGCTGTATTATCTGTCTCTTCCGTGTGTTCACGTGTTCATTGGATCAGCTCACTCCTGCCTTGAGCCTGCTTTTCATTTACACCTGAATACCTTGCTCCATTGCCTCGCCTTCCACTCAGAGCTCACTTGGTTCCCTTTGCTATTTGCTGTATCTTCAGTAAGCTTTTCTCTTCCCTCACTAATGAGAACAGAGATCATGGTTTCCTCTGGCCCCTCCCTTCTTAACCCCAGAAGTCCTATTTGACTCCCACTCAGCACTTCACTTTGTGAATAATATTAACATTTTATTCACATAGTCGGGTATTTATTTACATGTGTTCCTTGGTCTCCACATTTCCTCACATCTCTAGAAGCCCCTTGGGAAAAATCATGTCTAATAACACGCACACTGAGACAATTCAAGAGGGATCACGGAAGATCAAATGTCATACTAAAAAAAAGTTAATAAGCAAGCTCTGAGCTTTTTGGTACTGTCCTCCAGGAAGATTAGCTGAATGTGTGTAATTGTGCAACTGAACTGTGGGAGCCAAACTGTGGGAGGAGGTGAGCAAGGGATGTGACATATCAGAGGTGAGATTATGTGAGTAGAAAACCTTTCATCCGTGGACTTCAGAATATATTACACAGACTTTCCCTTAACTCTGTGTCTGGAAATCTCTTTGAGAGAGGTAGAGAAACCAAAGCAGAGACCCAAAATGACCAAGCTATGAGAGAGAGGTCCCGCCAGGCAAGAGAGGAGCGTAGGCTTCTGGCCTCAGAAGACATCCCACTTTGCTCCCTCCCACAGGGCTCTGTTGAGGTCACAAGGACCCAGGCTGTTAATAACCAGGCAGCCGTAGGTCAGGACTCAGGAAGGTTCTGTGTAAACTCACCCCATGTGTTGTTGCATCTCTGCCACTGAAATGACCATTAACACCAAAGGATATTTACAAAGGGAAGAATAACACGATGATTTAAATCACTATGAATATGTCTCTTGAATTAGGCACTGTTTTATTTCTCTAAGCACCATTCACCAAGGTTTTGGGATAAGGTTGTTCACTATGACACTCTTTGTGTTTCTTCTGTGTACAATTTTCTGGTCACTGTAACTCTAAAAGGAAAAAACCAAAAATACTAGGTAGTTAAAGAAGGTTCAGAGATGAATAGCCAAAATGTTAAGGAGATGGAAGGATTTCCAAATAAGACTGTTCTAAAAATAAATGGGGACCTTTTCAAAAAAACTGTGGTAAAATAATACATAATATAAAATTTACCATTTTTAAGTGTACAATTCAGAGGCATTTCATACGTTTACAGTGTTGTGCAACCGTCGCCACCATCCGTCTCCAAAACTTCTGTCATCATCCCAAGGTAAAACTCGACACCCATTAAACAATAACTCCCCATTCCCCTGTCTCCCCAGCCCCGGACAACCACCATTCTACTTTCTGTCTCCATGAATTTGACTATTCTAGGACAAATCATACAATATTTGCCCTTGTCTGGCTGACTTATTTCACTTAGCATAATGTCTTCAATGTGTGTAGGCTAAATGTCAACCTGGCTGGGGACCCTGATGAGATGAATTCAGAATAAGGAAAAATGTATCTTCTCACACCAGTTATGTTATCCCATGATATGGGGACATAAGCTCAAATACAAACACTTATTTTAAAAATTTAGGTACTTCACTAATGGGTGGCTAAGAAAAACCAAGACTCTTGCACAATTCACCCCTATAATTTTGAAGTTGATGTTTAGATAAGATGATTGTTCCTCTGTTCTTACCTTGAAATAACCTACCATCCTTCATTTGAAGCTCTCTGGGCTCCTCTTCGAGGTCCTTTTGACAATCACAGGGGAGTGAAATTGCTATTTTAATTATTTAACATTCAACAGATATTTTTGTGTGCTGAGCACATGCCAAGCCTTATGGCAAAGCGCTAGGAATAGAATGGAGAGCAGAGCAGCCCGCCTTTGTCTTCATGGAGCTGCGATTTCATAGGCAAGTCAGATAATTTATCCCACAAACAGATTTGTAACTCCAAACTGCTTTCAGTTCTATAAAGGAAAAATAACTGAAATATTTCTCTCCTTACCTTCATTGTTCACACAACCATTCTAAGAAATCTGCTTTCTTTTCTCTTCAGGAGCCTCCAAACAGGTGGCTTTGCCTGGGAGGGAGAGGTAAAGAACAACGCGTATAGCAAGGCTACAGGGGTGGTCCCGCAGCACAGGTGCCACTCCACAGTAGGCAGCTACCAACTCCATTTTGCCCTGCAACAACTTGAACAGCAAAAACTTCAGTCCCGGCAGCTTCTGGACCAGAGTCGAGCCCGGCACCAGGTAATTCAAGATAAGGCTTTTCCATGTGCTAATATCTTCCTTCTGTGGATTAAAAAAAAAAAAAAAAAAAAAACTTTTTTTTTTTTTTCATGAGAAATGTGGGGATAGTTTCTCAAAAGTTTACCAATGCCACCATGGCTTGAATGGTTCATGGGGAATCTACCCACGGGGAAGAAATGTTCTGAATCTACATTGGCTTTGTGGGAAAGTGATCTCGAACCAATTTTGACATTCTTTCTTTCATTTGAATGAATGTTCCTCCACAAAAATCTCTTTTGTAGTATTTACCCTTTCTGTTGCCTGATCTTAGTTCAGTAATTTCCCAAAGGGTCTAATTCCCAGATACCTAAAAGCTAGCATTTTAAAAATTTTTTTCTAAATGTACTACTTCCTTGCCTTCATTAACTTGATCTGTTTAAGCACACATTAATCCTTTATGGCCTATCAAGATTTTCAAGGAATAAATAACTTTCAGGTTCTTATAGGAAATGGTCTTAATCTAGGTCGTTGGTCTTCTGATTTAACAGTTTGTACATAGAACAACATATACAAAAATGTAACAATAGACACAAAGATTCTTGTTGTAGTGGAACTTACACTCTACTGAAATATTAATTCCCTACTCACTGTCTATAAAATGACAAACTCCTGAGTATATGTGTAAGGGAATTATATAAGTATATTGCACTAGCGAATCAGTATGGCCCCAATTACAGAGAAAGGATGACTTCACAAAACAGTCAGGCCGTGAAGACTTAACTTTTTCCTGATAACTCAGGATCATCATTAGAATCAGTTACCGTGTTCTACATGTTCTGCTGGGCTGAATCCGTACTGATTCTGTGAGCTTCCCTGATACTTGGTTGTGTGAAGAAATAGCTTATATCAGCTTGATCTCTTGTCATTTGCTCTTATAAAAATGTAGTGTGCATTAGTGTGTGCAAAATTAATATTCACTCAAAGGCTAAGGTAATGTTCCCAAGTTTTTTTTTTCTTCTATATAAAACAATTATCGTCATGCTCTCTCTCTTTGTTTTTTCAAATGCCGTCCAGGTCCAGAGAAATTTTTATTTTTTTCAGTGTCATTCACCACTTGATCATCTTATCTGTGATAGTATAATCTGTATATTATATTAATTCATTGGAATTGAGAAGTCGTTAAGTGCAGGCATTTGTTTAAGGGTTTGTTTGTTTTTTTAATATTTATTTATTTATTTATTTGGCTGCGCCAGGTCTTAGTTGTGGCATGCTGGCTCTTCGTTGCAGCATGTGGGATCTTGTTCCAGGGACTGAACCCGGGCCACCTGTATTGGGAGCGCGGAGTCCTAATCACTGCACCACCAGAGAAGTCCCCAGGCATTTGTGAAGTAGCTTTTTAGGTCATTTTTACTGGAGAAAAATCCAGACTTCTTATCTGTAAAGCATGGAATATAGCATCATCACACTGCCCTCTGCCATGTAGAAATTTCCTTATTTAAATAGTCTTTGGGATAGCGGAGGCATTTAGGCCAGTTTGCAAACAAAAAAAAAAATTTTTTTTTTTTTTGGCCGTGCTGCACGGCTTGTGGGGATCTTAGTTCCCTGACGAGGGATCGGCAGTGAAAGCATGGAGTCTCAACCACTGGACCGCCAGGGAGTCCCCAAGAGCTTTATTTGGGGTCTTAAGGATTCCAGTTCAAGAGACAGATTTGGGTAATACCAAAAGATTATTCCAAGGAAGAGAAAAAAGTCAGGGGCTTACAAAGGCAAAAGCCACAAGGTTGTTCAAGCATTATGATTGATCCTGATGCACGAAAGGAAATATTTATCCTTAAAGGACAGGCAGTTATGAGTTATTTTAGGGTAAGGGTCCAATAAATAAATAGGCTATCACAAGTTGGTTTAGAGTGTAAGGGTCCACTAAGTATCTTGAGTTTCTGGAACATTGGGCAGATGTTCTGGATTCCTATGTTAAGACAAGAAGTGGTCGAAGTTCAAATTCCATCCCTGCTGAGATGTGCAAAAGTCACACTTCCTCAATGGCCTCCTGGCTCCATTTTAGAGAGCCCTCTTAGCAATAACAACTCCATTTAAATTTTTCTTCCGCAGTATATCTTAGTTTTTTTTCAATCTGTGTAAATTTCTTAAAACTTTTTAAACTTCTGAACCCCCTGCCATTCAGATTACTTAAGAATGCCAACTTAATCAGATGCTGGATAGTGGAAATATATATAGCCTTATTCCCCTTGTTTGAGTATAATCTGTGGCTCTAATGCATCTAGGCAGTTGGTCCCTTTTAATGCTTCCATACCTTGAAATGGTGGATGATTAAAGAAAAAAAAAAAGGAGGTGATTTGCAGAGCACTGAGGTTTTGAGGAAAGAGAGACAGTTTCGCTGATTTTCACTTTTAGAAACTGCTTCATTTATAAGTCCTTCTCATTCTTTTGATTAGCTTCCAGCAAGTCACATTCCTTTGAAAATTCAGAGTACTGCTATTCTTGTGTGGATTTTTTTTTTTTTACTGAGGATTATACTGATTGAGTTTCACTGAACTATGAAGTATATGGAAAATATGTTTTTTAGAATCTGTCAGAATGCCTGTTTTAGGGAGGAGTCAGCACTCCCAAGAAGGGAGTTATCTCGTGTCTTCTGGAGAGGGAACAGAAAATCTTTTATCATAATTTTATATATGTTTATAACATCATTTTATTTTTTCCCCCATTCTTCTAATCCACAGTTGACTTAGGTCAAAATGAGTAAGCGTGAAGCTTGGGACTGTGGGGGAGAGAGAAGGAAACTAAATTCTATTAGCTTGAAGAGTTTATAACTAATAAAATAGCAAATAAGATAGTAAGTGTTCTAACATGAAGAATAGTACCTTAGAGCGCTTTATTTCAGAGGACATTAAGAAACACTCCACAGAAGGAGCAAAGCCCTAATTAGATTTTTAAGCCTGTGTTTTTAGCTCACCTTGTGACTGTGCTAGACCTGACCCTTATAATTACAACCAAATGATCGCTTGAAACATGGTTTGCCTTCTCAGGATGTCCTGTATGTCTGTCCTTGGGTTAACCCCTTTAGATAGAGGTGGTTTCTCTGATGAACTTCTTATGCTTTGGATTCAATTTTCTAAAGTGTAGGTAGGCATTGATATAACTAACAATTTGGTTAATTGCCTGTTTGAGAGCAGTGAGTAGAATTGAAATCTGATTTACCTAGTATCCATTCACAAGAGAGATGTGTTTATGGACCAGGACATTAAAAGGGGCCTTGTATTGTATTGTATTGTATTGTATTGTATTATATTATATCATATCATATCATATCATACATGGACAGACAGTGCCTTTCATAGTGATCTCCTAAAAATATTGTTGGAAAAATAATCATGCAGCCTTTCTTACATTACATGCAGAGGAAGTTCTCCATCCTTTCTGCACTTAGCCAGCTTTTTTTTTTAACTAATTAATTTATTTATTTTTTAGATAACTTTTTGTAGGTATTAATTTCAGGAGGAAAACTCTGATTCAGGATATGAGTTTTGAAATGGGCATCTCTAACCATTCATGTAGTGTAAGCTTTGATCCTCATTTCTGTCTAGCATTTCACTCATAAATCTAGGAATTTTCATGTACCGAATCACCCCTACAAAAGACTGGTCCTGTAGCATGGACCTGGGAGAGGAAAGTCACCTGGAGCCATTGGCGGAGGCTTCCAGGGCCAGAGGTACAAGGAAATAGGTGTGATCCAGTCCGTTTGATAGAGAGCATGATAAACAAAATAAGACAAAATTGAAACTATGAGCTTTTACACACTGATGGGTAAAACTAGCAATTTAAAAAAAAAAATCATTCTAAATCAGAGCAAGGGTCAGCAAGCTTTTTCTGTGAATGGTCATATAGTAAATATTTTAGGCCTTGCAGGCTGTACGTAGGGTCTGTGGTAACTACTCAGTTTTACCATGGTAGAATGAAAACAACCATAGACAACATGTAAATGAATGAGTGTGGCTGTTTTCCAATAAAACTTTATTTACAAAAAAGATGGCAGGCTGGATTTGGCCTGCAAGCCATAGTTTGCAGATCCTTGGCAGGCTGGATTTGGCCTGCAAGCCATAGTTTGCAGATCCTTGGCTTTGAGCAGCAGAACCCCTTGGAGGGTCTCTTAAAACACCGATTGCTTCCCTGACTCCATTTCTGATTCAGTAGGTTTAGGATGAGCCTCAATTATTTCCAAGTTCCCAGATGATGCTAAGCCTTTTCTTCTGGGGCCCGCACTTGGAGAACCATTAAGCTAGAGAGAAAGAGATTAGAAATGTCTCCCTTTTATTTGTCTTCTGTCTTTTGAAAGGGAGGCTGGATTTGTTAAAATTTAGTGTTGCCCTTATAAAATTTCAGGCAATCTTTTTTTTTATAGGAACTTTGTCTCCATCTTTTTCACTTCATCTACTACAGTTTCCTTATCAATAATTTTCCAAACTTGAAAACTTCCTGTTCATTCTTCTTATCAGGGTACATTCTGCTCAGCAACCGCTACTCCCAGGATGCAAGTTTTATGATGGATGAGAGATAAATAATGGGACAGATTCCTCCCTCTTTGTTTTAGTAAGAATAGCTAACTCTTAATAAGCACTTACTGTGGTCCAAGCACTATTCCAGGTGCCTTACATGTATTAATTCATTTAAAATGAGTTCCAGGATAGTTGAGGAAATTGCAGGATCTTGGTATTCTAGGGATGGTACAGTGACTCTGTGTGTTGATACATCTGAATGTGTCTTCTCTCCGGTTTCCCTCATTGCTTTCCACTTCCTTCTCAGACTGGCTTCCTGCCCCTGAAGGAGAAGGATAAAAAACTTTTCTGTCAGCTGAATGGGGGGACTTTCTTGGGCAGCAGTGACTGCTGGTGACATCAGCATGAGTAGCTCTCCCTGCTGGGGTCTGTGAGGAGGGCTACACCGGCTCTGAGGCCTGACTGACCTGATTCTAATTGCCAACGCTGAGCTGATGTTATTCTTGGCCCAGGGCAGAGCGATTACTCAGTAGTTTCTGTTAAAGTGATCCTTTGTTAAACCTCTGCTCTCAACCCCCATCTCCTGCCCTCCCACTCTCTTCTCTACCTACTCCAGACTGAAAAAAGCCCCAAAAGCAGAAAAATTAAGGATATTTTGATGGCCAAGGAAGAACTGCTGAAATTTCTTTTAACAACAAAGGGGGAGAGAGGGGATTTTAAGTACATCTTAATTTTTCACTGGTTTCCAAAGCCCTTCAATTTTTAGTAGACTTAATTTTCAACATCATAAGGTAACTCAAGGTAGGAAAAAACCGTGCATCCTCAGCTCCTCTAATCCTTCCACTCTGTGCTTTACTTCCCCCATCCCAAGATGGCCAATTTCACCAGACTAACCCAGATTCGGTGAGGGGCAACAGAGACTAATGTCCCCAGACAAGCAGGGCAGCGGGGGCAGCTCAGTGTTCGCCTGAAGGGTCCTTTCCGTACAATAGCAGCATCTTGAGGGCCAAGTGTAATGAGCTTTTTGCTAACGGCCTGTGTGTGTGTGTGTGTGTGTGTGTGTGTGTGTGTGTGTGTGTGTGTGTGTGTGTGTGTGTGTGTGTGTGTGAGAGAGAGCATAGTCTCGCAGGTGTGGAAAGGATTCCCGTATAAACCCAGCCAAGTCTTGTTATTCTGCTCCTAAAAGTTCATTGCATGTGTCTAGAAAAATTCTGCCCCACCTGCAGCAGTGAATACTGTTTCTCCAGGCCTTCAGCTGCTGTGTGTTTGTGTTGTAGGGGAGGGGAAAGAAAGAGAAATTCAGCAGGCGCCGGGCTTTTCCAGGCAGCCAGCAATAACACGCTAGCCCCTCAGCGCGGCACAGGGAGAGCAGGCAAGCAGACTGGCTCTGCAGGGGGAGTCTTTTTACGTCTTTCCAAGGAGAGTACCTGGGAAGAAGGTTGGCTGGGGTCGGGGTGGGGGCGGGGTGGGCACGACCTCAGGCGTAGCTCCTGGAGCAGGTTGACTTGAACGTTCTAACATACTGCTGCTCTGTTTTTTTGTTTTCATTTGGTTTTGGGGTCTTTTGTTCAATTTTATATTTGCTTCTGACCTGTATCAGAAATTCATATAACACTTAGTTTATAGCTTGTTTATGATTATGATTTTCTTAGAACCATTTGATTTAGCAGATTTTGCCAAGCCAAACTCTTTTCTTCTTACCTAATGAAAAGACATTGAAAATACGTGAAATAATACATGTAAAACTACATTCAGCTGTTTAGAAATAGGCACTGTGGACAGGCTTTGCAGTCAGATAATCCTGTTTAAACCTGAGCCCATAACCTGCGGCAGGTTATCTGAACTTCCCTGAACCTCGGTTTCTTTATCTCTAGTATGGTGATGATAATGTATATCTGTGGGTTTTCATGAGGATTATATTCCTCAGGGTGTTACCATGTGCCAAGCACTGAACCTGGAGTGTCATTTGTGTTATCACAGTGAATCTTCACAGCTGCCCTCTTATTAGCCCCATTTTCCAGATATAAAAACAGAGCATCACTTATGTGACTTTCCCAGGCTCACAAAAGTAATAAATGGAAGAGCTGGTGTTTTGGAATCCAGGGGTGTCAGCCTCCGGCATCCTAGCTCTTGGCTATCATGCGCTATACTACCTCTCTGACAATATTCAGGCGTTCAATAACTAATAGTTATATGTATTGTTACATACATTTTATTTTTATTTATTATTATTATTTTTTTAATTTATGTATTTATTTTATTTATTTAGTTTTGGCTGCGTTGGGTCTTCCTTGCTGCGTGCGTGCTTTCTCTAGTTGTGGTGAGCGGGGGCTACTCTTCGTTGCGGTTCGCAGGTTTCTCATTGCGGTGGCTTTTCTTGTTGCGGAGCATGGGCTCTAGGCACGCGGGCTTCAGTAGCTGTGGCTTGCGGGCTCTAGAGCACAGGCTCAGTAATTGTGGCTCACGGGCTTTGTTGCTCCGCAGCATGTGGGAACTTCCCGGACCAGGGCTTGAACCCTTGTCCTCTGCATTGGCAGGCGGATTCTTAACCCACCAGGGAAGCCCTACATACATTTTAAATTGCAATTCATGCGTTCGACAAGTACATCGACAAGTACATATTGACACCTATAAAACTGTATTTGAAAAGTTAATCTCAGGTATCTTAACTAGTCTCCTACTAGTCAGATACACTGTTGCAAAAGAAAAGGTTTACTAAACTTTTATCCCAGTTACCTCAAATTCTTAAAGAGATGTCTTAATAAGGTCTTCCGGGACTTAAAACTCTTAGAAATGCCCATACTCTATGCTCCCTTGTGCTTTTATTATTTAGGAGCAGTGTCAGGAATCACTGAGTCTTGTAGAATCCTGAAATATGTTCTAGAAGTTTGGAGATTCAGGGCATGTGTGTGGGTTGTTATTGATAACATAGGAATTATCTCTTCAATAATCACTTCATCCTTTCAACCCTGTTGTTGTCATTGGTCATACTGTTTAATTTTGTTTCTATGATGGTGTTTTTGAGAATACTGTCAGGAAACACAACAGGTGTCTACCAATGTGAATAACACAGATTGACACTTTTGCATGATTAATATTATGCTTGCTTTTTCAATACCATAGAAATCTGATTTTTTTTTTTAATTTATTTTTGGTTGCATCGGGTCTTAGTTGCAGATTGCGGGCTTCTCTCTAGTTGTGGTGCGCAGGCCCTAGAGCGCGTGGTCTCAGTAGTTGCAGTATGCGGGCCTAGTTGCACCGCAGCATGTGGGATCTTAGTTCCCCAACCAGGGATCGAACCCTGCATTGGAAGGCAGATTCTTAACCACTGGACCACCAGGGAAGTCCCCAGAAATCTGATTCTTAATGCATTATTTCAATATAAACATCAGTTCATTAGCTGATTCCTTACTACTAGTAATAGAAGTCCCCTGGTTACCACCAGGGTGTTTTCTAAGCTGTTGCTAGAGTAGGGTCTCTCTGGAATCTTGGAGGGAGGAAGGTGAAGGCAGTGAAATGGGTGTACAGTGAGTGCCTCTTGTATGCTAGATATAGTATTATATCCATTCCACTGATGAGGAAACTGTTGCTCAGAAAGTTTAAGTAACTTACACAAGGTTGCCCAGCTGGCTTATTGCAGTTGTAATAGCTAAGCCAGGTCAGAGGCTTCCAAAGCCCTATTCCACTCTACCTCCCTCCCCCTTGAGTAAGTGACTCTTCATTTCCTTCTTGTTTTATACATTTATCATCAGTCAGAGAAGACATTCCAATTTTATTGTTGCTGCTGCTATACACCCATACACACAAGTATAAAAGAAAAGGTCAACACAATGAATCAAAATTCAGAACTCCACTTGGTTGTAGGTTTGTTAAGAGGCAGCTCTTCACCTACCAGCTGCTTGGGATCGACCTTGTTTGTTGTATATCCTTAAAATGTGGTTTCGCTACAGCTGCCTGGTGGCCAGTTTCATTCCCTCCCCTCACTCTGTGACCTGTGGCTTTTTTCTGTTTGTCTGTGGGCATATGAGGGACTCACAGCAGTAACTTTGCGTGAGATGATGAAAGACCTCATCTTTAAATGTAAAGAACCCCACCCATCTGCAATGGATGCAGCCACAGGAAAAAACTTATCAGGTATATATGACAGCAAAGTCTGTGTAAGATGAACAACAGGTCAATATGTGATATTCTGAGCCAAGTAAAACAAACTAAACATTTGAAGACAAAGACAAGTTAGATATTTATAAACTCTGAATTTAAAGTTGTAAAGAACTCAGACATTGCCTTGTCTAATTATTTCATTTTACTTATCAGACGATGTAAGACACAAACATTATTAGGAGAACAAGGGCCTTACTAAAACTACTAGTAAGTAAAAGATAAAAGAGACAATTGAAAATGAGGCTATGAGTTATTTTTTTTTTAACCAATTGAACTCTCAATCTGGGGTCATTGCTGATCTTTTGAAGTTACCTTTATTTATATATTATACACGCACAGACTCACATACGCATACACTTACATATTTTAACTTTCAAAAGAAGTAACAAAGATTTGCTTACACACAAATTTTTTTCAACCTTTTCTTCCTGGAGTAAAGTCAGGGAAATCTCTGTCTTTTAAATGCGTCTGGTGAAAATTGGACACATTGCTAAGTTTGCTTTAGATTTGCTTTGGAAGGGAGATTTGATTTCAGTGGATTTGCTTTAAAAAGGGAGTCAGCATAGCATAAATGAGGAAGGCAGTGTAGTACAGTAGGGCTGTGAAATCAGACTCCTCCGACGACTTGGATCTCACTTACTACTTGGTAGCTTTGCCATCATGGACAAATTACGGAACCTTTTTGTGCTCTGGTTGCTTCTTCTGTGTATGGAGGTGATGATGGGACCCACCTCAAATGATTGGGAACATGCTATAACATGTAAAGCACTTAGAGCAATGCTAACCATGATAAAAGCTCAATAAAAATTCATTTCTCTTATTATTATGTATTACTTTTTTTCCATTGTGGTAAAAAACACATAACATAAATTTACCCTCTTAACAATTTTTGTGAATTGTACAGTATTGTTAACTATATGCACATTGTTGTACAACAGATTACTAAAACTTTTACATCTTGCATGACTGAGTCTCTGTATGCATTGAACAGCTCCGTTTCCCCCTCCCCTCAGCCCCTGGCATCCACCATTCTGCTTTGTGTTTCTATGAGTTTGATTGCTTTAGATACCTCATATCGGTGGAATCATGTTGTATTTGTTTTTTAGTGGCTGGTTTATTTCACTTAGCATAATGTCCTGAAGTTTCATCCATTGTAACTTATGCAGGATTTCTTTCTTTTTTAAGGCTGAGTGATGCTCTATCACATGTATATACATTTTCTTTATCCATTCATCAGGTGATGGGCATTTAGATTGCTTCCACGTCTTAGCTATTGCATTATAATTTCAATTTGGGGTTTTAGTTAAACCCCCTGTGCCAGAAGCAGAAATTGGTTTAAATGATATTCAAGAAGGTGGTTTAGGAGAAGTTCAAGGCTCGTAAAATATTAATTAGCTACACCTTTTTAAACTAATATTTACTTGTTTGGACAGCTGAAAATTATAGCAAATTAATTTCACAATTGCTAGAGAGAGATGTGAGGAGAAAGAATGATTAATAGTACCATGGTAAAACGATTAAAAGAATATGTTTGTCCAAAGGCATAAATGTCTTATAAACGTTAAAAAAAAAAAAGGAGAAACAGCATTAGCATCAAATTATGAGCCAGCTTTCCATGGGACACGTAGTATTTCCTTATAATAATCAAGGAAAGGTAAGGGAATTATTCTCCCAAACATACTGACAGAAATGTATTTGGTACAGCCTTTACAGAGGGCAGTTTGAGAATATGTATAAAAAAGACAAAGAAGAAGCAGCCTTCTGATCTAGCCCTTCTACTTCAAGGAAATTACTTTAAGGAAATGATCTGGTATATGTCAAAAGATATAAAAAATAACATGATGTTTATCACAACAGTATTCTTAAATAGCAAAATGAACTGGTGACAGCCTTACTATGTGTGTGGTTTCACAATGGAAGTATAAGATTTTAGGGGGCCTACTTTTTCCCACTTAAAAATGTTTTAGGAACTTATTTCCTTAACTGCAAATATAGATCTACTGTGTCAGTTTATAGTATTCTACTATTGGTGATTGGTTAAGTAAATTATGATAAACCATGATAGAAAATACACAGCCATTAAAAACAATCATCTAGATCTACCCTTATATATATGAAAAAATGCTCAAGATAGATATTTGAATGAAAAAAAAGTCTCCAAAACATCAAATATCATATACCATTTTTGTAAGCCCATGGAAATGCATGTATATACAAAGAAAATAAGTGACTATACACAGAAAAAAGTCTAAATGTTACCAGAGGTTATCTCTGAGAGTAGAATTCGAAATGACTTTTTTTTTTTTTTTTTTTTTTGCGGTACGCGGGTCCCTCACTGTCGTGCCCTCTCCCATTTGCGGAGCACAGGCTCCGGACGCACAGGCTCAGCGTCATGGCTCATGGGCCCAGCAGCTCCGCAGCATGTGGGATCTTCCCGGACCGGGGTGCAAACCCGTGTCCCCTGCATCAGCAGGTGGACTCTCAACCACTGCGCCACTAGGGAAGCCCCGAAATGACTTTTAAAACTTTTCCTTTTTCTAATGAACGTGTTTCAAAAAAACAAAAAACCTTTGGTCTGCCAAATATTGCTGGGCATTGTGAGAGAAAGAAATAGAAAGCAAAGCAGAGTCTACAGTCATAGGAGTCTAAATTTGCCATCAGACTATGAGCCTCTACCGATGTATGACTATTAGTTCTGTTGTCAGAATGGGGGGTGGGCCTGTAGTGAGGAAATGTCATCCATGTGATGTCTTAGGGCTAGTTTCACTGGGTTTTCTGATCACGGGCTGCAGCCCTGGCCTTAGCCAGCTGCCTCATAGTTGGACTTCTTTGGTTGTAACACACACCTAGCCCAAGATCTGTTCAAGTGTCTCAATGCTATTGAAAACCCAACTCAGAGACACTGCTGGTATCTTTGGTTTGCGTACATGCAGGAGTCTGAGGCATGTAAGTATATTTGAGTATCTGTTTTTAATGGCCTGCATTGTTTCTCAGATGTTAGAAGGTACAGTTGATTTAGGGGCTGCCTGAAGCACAGTGTTTTCAGTTGGTTGGTGAATAATAGTTTCTTCTAAATTGTTCTGTCCACGTAAGCACCTATATTCACATCCTTTAGAATAGGTGATTTGCACTAGTAAGAGCCTTCTTTCCTAGTTGCTATAGGAGAAGTAGCTTCTTCATTTGTTTTAGAAGTGGAAGGGAATGCCACAGGACTTCCAATCTCTTTGGCATCTCAAAGTCCTGTCTTAGGTGCTTGTGTCCTCAGTCTCTCTGTGTATGAACGGGAGCATCTTCAGGGTTTCTGCCCCATCCCTGTCGAGGTCCTAGCATTGCCCAGTACCTTGTTGCAGTACCGGAAGTTGTATTCTTTCTCTTGCTCGGCTTTCAGTCTTGTTCCAGCTGACAAACATTGTGAATGGAAGACAGCCAAGAACTGCATGCAGGGTGGGACAAAGGCCTTTTGGAAGCTTGCTTTTGCCAAAATAGAAACAGCTACCCTCACCCTCACCCTGGCCCTGAGCTTTTTACAGCATCATACGGTTGCACAAAAGACGAAATGTGTTCTTTGCATTGAACAGCTCTCGGCCTGGTTGTAGCAGGATGAGTGCTTAGCACCTTACCTGCTCAGGAAGATACACCATCCCAGTACTTGAGCTGCCAGAACTAGAAGTGGCTTTGTATGCTACATAATGGGAACTTTATCCAAGTTACAATAAAAATCTCAGATGGGGAGAATAATGCCCCAAATGTTTGGTCTTCTGATATCAGAGTAAAAGGGGTACAAAGAGACATTAACCCCTCTCAATAGAGGTTAACATTTACCTGCTTCATCCCCCTTAATTTTCAAAAAAATGAATTAGAGAGTTATTGATATTTCACCGCAGGGAGGCATCCAGCTCTACTCCATCACCAAGAAGCCTGAGTAAAGGCTAAAAGGGGTGTTTCTCTGGAAGGAATTAAAACACACACACACACACACACACACACACTCCCAGAATTTAATCTCTGAACAGTGTTATCTTTCTAGTAAGAGAGCTCAGATCTTGCTTCCCTGTGACCTTCCAAGTTTCAGTCTGTGTTCTGTCTATCAGAAATTCCTCCTTCCCACCCACGAGTACCCTTCTGTTGTGGGAGAAGGAGGGCCTTTCCAGTCTTTTGTCTGTGGCCAAGCCAACGCTCAAACTGTGGTTTTCTCTGAGTCTCCTTGCTGAGGCATTGCTGTTTCCCACACCCAATAAGGAAGCAAAGGGCTTGTGCTTGTTGACCAGGTCTTATACAGCTGGTGCTTATACAGTTCTCACATTCCCAGGACATTGACTGATGACGGTGCAGCCCCCATCCCTGGGTTAACCCACAAGTGCAGAGTGCTAATACTGTATATCCAAACCTCACATTTTTTAGAAATTATATGGAGAGAACTTTATATAATTCTTCTGCTTATTTTTGAATGAATATCAGGACAAAACAGTTCATACAATCTGTCATTGGTAGAGTTGTAGGATTAGGGCCAATACAGGCTACGGGGTGTACCTGGGGAGGCTGATTTCTGCCAGTAGTCTAAAAACATCTATTTATATGTCTGCCTTTAACATTACCTGAATACTTTCCTGGTTTGCTTCTTAATCAGATTTGATTACTTTAATCTCATTCCACTTAGTCTTGGCTTTGGTGAAACACCTGGGGACTTGTCCACATTACTGACTTTTGGGAGTTTTGGATGGCATAGAGTTGTAATAATTTCATTACCCATTCAGTATATGAGCATATGATCACCAAACAACAAATGAGAACCTGGAAGCTTTTTACTGTATTTGGAAAAAGTATCTGCTTTTTTGAGATGCAGCACATGTTACATTGAGGCTGAAACAAGCTTGACTCTTTGGTAGATTGAGAATTATATCTCAGCTCAGTTAGGGTTCCACTTGGCTGCATGTAATAGGGCACCCCCCACACACACACCCATGGCTTAAACAAGTTAGAGGTTTATTTTCTTTCCCCAGTATAGTCAGAAATCTAGAGCTAGGTGCTCCTAAAGTCCGTGGTGCTATCAGGAACCCGTGCTCCTCCTGTCTTTCTCCTCTGCGGTCCGTTAACAAGTAACTTCCACCCTATGGAAGTTACCTGTGCCTGTCCACCTCTAGGTAGATATCCATGTTTTGGGTGGGGAGAAGAAGAGCAGTAAAGGGCAAAAGTTGTGCACCAACCAACCCAGTCTGCCCCCTTTAAAGAGCTTTCCCAGAACCCGTACCTGGAAACTTCTGTTTACAACTCAGAACTAGGTCACATGGTTATCTCAAGGTACAGGAGAGATTGGGAAATATAATTTTTTAGCTGGGCACACATTATTACCCAAACAAAATCAGGGCAGTTTTATTGGGAAGAAAGGAAGAATTATTAGTACCCAAGCAAGTGCGTCTCCTAAGCAATAAATTCTTCTGATTTATTTTATTTTGTGTTTTGAGATAAAGACTGATCTTATTACTTATGGAACATTGGTGTCTAAGGTCCTGCCACAAAATTTGCATCTAGGAAGGTGAATTTATTTTTGTTTGGGGTCTATAGAAGGGCTTACTTATATTTTGTGGCTGAGTATAAGTTGAACACATACCACGCTAGGCACTATTCAAACTCCAGAGAATGGTCCTATTACAAGATTACATCTCTATGTAAACACAAACTTGCCTATTTTCTTGTATAGGAATTTAACTGATGCTTAAAAAAAAAATCAATAGTTGGTATAATGTGAGTTGGGTTTTTTTTCCATTCATGTTGTAAATGCTTATTAAGCACCTTTTATGCACAAGGCATTCTACTAGGCAGTTAGTGAAACAAAAATTAATCAGATATAAATCCAGGCATTTCCAGTATGAATTGTTCAGAAGCAGAAAAAAGTACATATATAAGTGCCTGTAATACAAGGTAGAATGTGCTAAATGTGATAAGACACATACAAATACATTTTTATAAGCATTTAGAAGAGGGAAAGATCATTTCTGCCAAAGAGAATTGAGTAAATATGATCTGGGGAACCTACACATATGTTTTCACTTTAAGAGTTTGTTTTTGCAGCTAGTGAGCATCATTATAAGACTAGAAAACTATGTTGAAAAACGTAGAACCAACTACCATTCACAAGTCATTACAGATAAGCACTTACGTATCAGCCCGTCCTTTGGTTCCTCAGTAAAAGGCAGTAGTTTGGGAAGGAAGGGAGCATTTCAGTTTCTACTGTGTGCCTGGCACTTTGATTTATTTCAAGAAACCTTTCCTGAGTGCCTGGGCTACATTTACTTATGTGATCTTCATTTAATCCCCAACAATCCAGCCAAGTGATTATAATTGTTTTATGAGGAAGCTAAAGCTCAGAGAGGTTAAGTAACTTGAAAAGGCCACCCAGTGTATAAGTGACAGAGCCTGCATTTGAGCCCAAGCACATTTGGCTGCAGAGCCATGCTCCTTTCCACTTACCTGAGTGTCTCCTTTTCGCTGATGACCTAATCTGGTTTTGTAGCCATAGTAAGTGTTGAACAGTCACTTCCTTCTTCAACCCAGTCTAATGGCAAGTCCTGGAACGAGCTGCCTGAAACTTGGTTTTCATTTGGATACTTTGATTTGTACTCAGAAAGTTAATCTGTTACCTGCTCAAATCTTGTTAGAACTTGACTTCCTTTTGACTTTTCAATAATTGATTTTTGTAATAAATAACTACATATAGATGGTACAAAATTCAAAAAGGTACAAATGATATATAGTAAAAAATTAGTTTCCCTCTCCCCCTGACCCCTAGCTAACAGTTCTTTTCCATGGAGGATGCCAGTTATTTTTAAGTGCCTTTCAAAATTGTTCTGTGCAGATACCAACATTGTATCTATGTTTGTGTGTGTGTATTGGCATATAAATGTATGTTTGTATGTATTCTTTTTTACTCAAGTAGAAGCTTACTATACTCACTGTTCTGATCTTGCTCTTTTTATTCATCTTTTTATTTGTATTTAGATGTCCCAGGAAGATTTTTTAACAAAAGAAAAACTCAATGAATTTGAAATACGGTTGTCACCAGGGCAACATGTATTGAATAGATGTTCTTACTGATGGCAGTTCCGTCACAGTGTGAAAAATCTAACTCAGTAAAGAATGTTTTTATTTCCAAGAGCATTTCACTAACAGTGGTTTTCCTCCTCTACTACTCATCCAGTGAACGTGTTTATGGATGGTCGACATAGGCCTCTTCAGCCCCCATTCTGAGTTCTGGTCTTCTCCCCACCCTGAATGAGGCATCTTTCAAGCACTCTTCAGTCTAAGCTCACTTATTGGGAGGAAGTGGTGAAAATAGAAGCCTAGGTTAGCCCTCTCCTGCCTCCCTCCTTCCTCCCAGTTGAATCTCTCCCACAGATTCTGAGGCCCTCAGATATGGAAACAGTGCTTGAAAGGAGTGGGTTTGTTTTTGAGCCAGTCCCCACAAGCTGGCCTCTGCTGCACCCCTTGGTTTCTGCAGATCACCCAACCCCTCGCCTCCCCCACTCCCATGTACACCCCCATGTACACACTCTGCAGCCCCGGGCTCCTGGCTTTGCCCCTGGGCTCAGGTCTTCCTCAGCTCCCCTTCTGTGGTCAGAGATAGAGGCAAGCGAACAGCTCTTCAGTTCCCTTTCGGGTGGTTTCCAGAGACGGGGAACATCTCAGTCCAGTTGGTCTGTGTGAAAAAGCCCCAATCCTCCACCTCTGAAATCACTGTGCTCTTTGTCAAGCCTCTCAGCCAAACACATTCCCTCCACACAAGACCCCCTCCCTGATCCCCACTCATACCTGCCCAGCCCGGAGCCCTTGGACACAGTTTCCTGAAATGGGACCTTCCAAGGCATGAGTATAGAAGGGTTGGTTAACATTTATTTACTAAAGCTACCCAGTTTGTCTCTTATATCTTAAAAAATAAGTTTACCTGGTGAAGTTCACCTAAAAGGTGAATGTAAGAGCATCTGAACTTATTCCTTTAGGCCTTGCCATGAGGAAATGACATTTCTTCCATGCCTCTTAAAATGTCGTGCCTACAAATAGGTATCAGTTGCCAGAAATCCTTTTAATAAAAAGTCCTACGTATTTTGTCAATTATACTATTTTCCTCCTAATATTATTTTACATTTAAAGCTTTTATGAAGCAATGCATATTGAAAGCAGTGTTAACACAATTGAAGAATCAGGAACAAAATTTGGGACACAAAAAAACTATTTCTAATGGGGTGAATTAAGCTGTAAGAGTTTTTTTAAGCCTCTCCCTGAGGAAGTGTACAATTAAATACATCCTTACTGCAGGTACATGTTGGTGTTTGTGACATCTAGATGGTTTTTAGGTCATTATTTAATAGTTGTAGGCTTACCCTCTGAGCGAAAATACCCTTGTTTTGCTCTGGTATTTGTATATAGTAACTACTATTCATGTAGTAATTTTACTTTGAAAGTGTTTTCAAGTGTAGTTTTATGTTAATCTTTAGGTCATCAAGGTGTTACTACGCCACACTGGCTCCTTCCCTTTCCTCCAAGGTACGAACCTTCTAGAGGAGTTCAGAGTTCTGGGAGTGGGCTGGAATTGAGTCAGGCTTCAAGTCACTTTTGTTCTGTGCTGTATTTCTAGTACTCGATACCCAGCAAGAGGCATTCATTAAATACTTGTTGACTTTAACAATGAAGGGATACTAAGACTGAGAGAGACCAAATGCTTCTCTAGTTCACGCGTATGGACAATACATAGTACCCAGCCGCCCTGAGTCCTACTCCAGTGTACTTTCAGCAAGATAATCTCAACTCTCTGCTAAAAGAGATTTTCCTTCCCTGAACCTAAACCTGCATTGGCTTTATTGGAGGAGAAGTTTTTCCTTAAAAATTACTTAATTTTAACGGTTTCCCATTTCCTTTTGTCCCACCTCAGGATTGCAAACCAGTTACTGACTTACAGCAAACTAATTCGCGAAGGGCATCTCCATCTTTCATTTTTTTCTTTTTCTCGTAGGTGATCTTTGGCAGCCAGACACTACCTAACTCCAATTTATGGACAATAAATAACGGTGCGGCTTGCAGAATTTCAAGCGCCACAGCTAGTGGCCAGAAGCCAACCACTCTGCCACAAACAGTGGTGCCGGCTCCAAGCTCTTCCTCTTCCCTGGTCCCCAAACCCCCGTCCAATCACAAACAAGTCCTCAGAAAGGCAGCATCCCAGAGGGCTTCCAAGTAAGTTTTCAGTAATCTTCTGTTCAGTTTCTTCTGAGTTGTGTCAATTCTATGCAAACAGTACTATTTCTGGAGGCTCGAGAGTTTGTGCTGAAATGTTGAAAAGAACACCTGATGGGGAATAAAGGCTAACTGGTTCTCAGCCCCTGGCTACAAATTAGAATCACCTGGGGAGCTATTGCAACATGGCCAATGTCCAGGCTGTGTCCTGTGGGAGGGGCAGGCACTGCCCTTTTATGTTCCCCAGTGGTTGTGATGAGTGCTGCCACCGGCAGGGTTCAGGGTCATTGCTAACTAACTCTTCTGGCCTCTAGCAGGAACCTCAGTCAGACAGTGCACTGGGTAACAGTGCTGAACTGTGGGCTTGGAGGGAGGAAATGAAAACTTCCTCCTGGATGTGTTTTTCTTTTGGTCATTCTACAGAGTTAGATCTTTTCATATATATTTCAGATAAAATGCAATACTCTTCCCTCACCCCCACCCTTGTTTCTTCATTTTTAGGCATTTGAAAGGGAAGACATAGGATTGGGATTTCATTAGAGGGATTAACTTCATTGACCTTAGTCATCAGGCTCTGTGTAGCAACAATGTTTCTAATACCTTTTGTCATCTACCTGTTTTACCTCAAAAAAGACATTTCCGTACCTGAATCACGTTTTTTAGGTCACGTCCTTCACTGTACCTCCAGCCATCTTCCCTAGTAAACCAGAAATGGACTGGTAAAAGGAGTGCTGGTTCTAACAGCCCCTCTCCATTTAAAATTGGGGAACTTATCAAAGATGTCTGGAAGAGGCAGGCATTCCCTGATGGACAAAGGCCTAGAGGAGGTTTGTGCATTTCTCTTGTTCTCATTGAGGCTCCCCATTCATTTGTCCTTCACAAAATCAGTTTTAGTTGTAAGAAGGAATCCTAGGGCATAGAAAAAGCAGTTAGTGTTTTTCCCCCCTTGGATAATGAATCAAATTCTGGATTTGGATCGAAAACAATCCCTCGTGGTTGTTTTAATAGTATTGCTGCCATTATTCATTTATCCAACAAACGTTTATTCAGTGCCTACCAAGTGCCAAGCACTGTTCTAAGAATAACAGGCATCGTAATGACTTTATAGAACTATCTGGAGCAGTAGGAGAGGGCAGTGGGAAGGCTGCAGTTCGTGGTTGAGAGCCAATAGCACGATCAGAAGGATGTATGGTCCCTCACCCTAGAAAGAATAGCCTTGAATCCTTAAGAGTGCAGCCTCTGGAGCCAGCCTGCCTGTGTCCCATCCCACCCACCCCCCCTACACACACACACACACACACACACACACACACACACACACTTTATTAACGTGAGATCTTCCACAAGTTACAAATCACTTAAACTCTTGACTTCAGTTTCCTTATTTGTGAAGTGGGGATAACAAAGTGTATTTGCTTCATAGGACAGTTGATAAATATTAGCAGACTTAACATCTGTAAAGTACATAGCACAAGACCTAGCACACTTAAGAACTCAGTAAGCCTTAGTAACCATTATAAGCATTCCAAAACCACACTTTCATTCCCAGGTTTGAGAAGCCCACAGTTAGGTGGGAATATCAGTGAGTTGGATATGAATGTTGAATTTGCCAGTGTGCTCCTCGTTTGTGGCTGTTCCAATCATTGCTGAGATGGCCCGTGGTGCCCCTGTGGCTAGTCTGCTGGTGGAGAGGGGGACTTCGTCAGCAGGCAGCAGGGCTGGACATTCGAGGACCCCACTCACTGCCCTGAACTCACTGCTGGCAGGAGAGCACTTCAGGCTTCTGAGATGGAATTGCAGCTCTATGGACAAACTTTGCTTTGCTGCATTTTTGTGGTTTCTTCTCTCTGACGGGCAGGAGTGTGGGAAAACCGGAAGCAGCTCAGCACCAAAAAAGCACAGAAGAGGGGGGGAAGCAAGATTTCTTCAGAATTTAAGAAATATAATCCAAGTATCAAAAGGCATGCTATGAGGCGTTGTTCCAGGAAATAGTTTCCAATTTGCCTTTAAAACTCTAGCACAAGTCTCTGAAGCTAAACAAGTTAGCACTAATGGAGACCTGAACATCCTTTCCCTTATATGTAAACTGCCGTGAGGCCCCTGCTGTTTTCAGTATGCTTCCGACTCTTAGGAAAAAGAATAGCATTGTTTTTCTCTGAACTGACTCAATGAAAAGTTCCCCCTAGGAAGTATCTAGATAAAGTTTTTAAAAATAATCTTTTTATTTAAGAATTATTTTAGATTTACAGAAAAGCTGTCAAGATAGTACACATAAAGATAAATAAACCCAGTTTTCCCCACGGTTAACATCCTATACTGCCATGGTACATTTGAAGACTGCCATACTAAGAAACTGTCATCGGTACATTACTATGAACTAAACTCCATACTGTATTTGGATTGATGAAGTCATTTTTAATCTAGAGAAACCTTTCATGGCTCCCGAAATCAGGATCCTGAGTATCAGTCGATACACTACTCTTATTGTTCTGAAGTAATTCTTGTTCCTAGCAAGCGTAGTAAGTTACTTAACATCTGTGGGACTCAGTTTCCTATTTAAAATAGGGATAATAATAGTACCTGCCTCATGGGGTTTTTAAGAGAAATAAATGAATTAATGAATGTCAAGCACAAATACAGTGCCTGGTACATAATAAATGCTAAATAAATGTTAGGTATTATGGTTAATACTAAGTTGGCACTTCAAGAAATTTTCATGTAATTTTTTACTTTCTTCCTGCAAGATGTGTTGCTTCATTTGCTCGGAGCTTATTGCGGCCTTTATTCGGGCTCAGTTCAGATTAATCAGGAACCCTCAGTTATGACTGGAGGGAGATACAGAGTCACACTCAGGAATGCCATAGTTGTCCCAAGAGACACAGCTAATGAGAAGTCGTGATGAGCTTTTGACCGTGCCAAGCCCTGTGTTTTTGGTTGAACTTCAGGCTTCTCCTAGCACAGCAGTTGGCACTGGACAAATATAGAAGCAATTTCCAAGAGCATCAAAGTTTCCACATCCTAGAGGGTTGAGTCTAGAGAACAATGGAACATAAAAGATGGAATGTCGTTTGGATTTTGGTGCAAAGGGAATTGAGAATCAGAACAGTGGGGTCCTGTTTCTTTATGATAGTAGTCAGGTCACTTTTCCTCTAAAGGTTTCAGCTTCCCATCTGTAAAACAAAACCCACTGTCCCCACTGAATAATTAACCAAAATAACCTGTTTTCAGTCTATTCTGTTGAAAGATTTTTAATGAACACGTTTGTTTTTTAATATTGATGCTTTACGGCCATTTTCCTCATCCTTTCTTGGCCCAACAGTTCTTTGTTACAGTTCTCAAATTCATATATTTATATTTCCTTTAGCTAAATCTCACTTGTCAATTCTGTGAAGAGAGTGGTTTAGAATTTTTTTTTACCTTTTCCATGGTGCCAATACCCTTTTTTGATTTTCCTCTTTAATGTTTGTAACATTTCATAATTTAGTACCAACTTCAGATCCTCCTTTCAAAACTATTTGTGGTATTTCTTCCAAGCAGTCAGCTGAACTAGGAAGGATGACAGCCTGTGAACAACTGCGTGCATATGAACTGTTCCTTCCTTGTAAAAGACCTCTTTTTTTTCCAGAGCCAGAATCACACTCTCCAGGAAATATGGAGAAAGAAACCTGAGATGATTAAAGTTTGCCAGGGAGGTGGGCAAAACTCATAGACTAGAGATGAATTTGGAAGGGCAGGGTCAAAGCTGTTTACCTTGGGACTTCTCTGAACAAAGAAAACTGTATGAGAAACACCAGACTTAACACATTTTTGACCGGAGACGTATTACGGCCACAGGCATTAGTTTCTGCAAAAATCCCCCAGTCAATAATGTGTTAACTAAAGGACTTTTCTTTAAATAGCTGGGGTTACCTTTCCTTGCCAGGTTTTAGGATATCCTGCCTCAGGGTGACCTCAGTAGAAATTGAAGTCAACTGCCGTTCAGTGTCAGCACCCAGGACAGTGGTGTTTGCTAAAGGCTGCTAGGGAGTAGGAAGGAGGAAAGCAATCGAGAGCCCGGGAGCATGTTAAACCAAATACCAACTAATGTGACTGGAACATTTGGTGATGTCAGCAATGTGCTGGAGGTGCTCAGAGGTTAATGTCAGAAAAACATAAAAATAAGGATCAGGAAAAAAATATGCTATATCTTTTTAACATATGAGTCATTAACAGGAGGCAAAGTGATCAGGAGTTACAATGGTCCTAAAGTAGGGTCTTGATGTGAGCACTGAAGATGTCATATTATAGGTTAACCATCTTCTCTCAGCCTTTCAGCCTTTTATTATGTGTAGTTTCAAGAAATATAATTGAATCTGTAGCATATCCATCCTTAAATATAAAATTTCTAAATTATGCATTTCCCAAATATATAATTATAGACTTTCAGTGCTGGAAGATAAAGGCCTGGATGAAGGCACAATGTCGGGCTTCGGGTGTAGCAAGATATACAGATGGTCTGTGGCAGAACCAAAGCCAGAATTCATATCCTCCACTGTGCTAACCCCATACTCTTCTCAGTAGACCACTGATTTCAGACCCCTCCCCCACCCCCCCACCAGTCCATTCACATCCATTCTGTACAGCAAGTGGCAGATTAATCATCCTAAAATACTGCCTTTGGGAAAATGCAGTGTCAGCACTTAGGAACTCACTTCCGTTCCTTTCCACGCCAGTTTTACCACTTAAGTGGCCAATGAAATACGCAAGAGGAGGAAGAATTAGTGTCACCCTCATACTGCGGTGTTGGGGAAATGTCTGTTAGATGTAGCACAAGAAGGATTGCATAGAACAACAACATCGAGGGCTTTATATACTGCCTGTCTATGGGAGTGCAGTGTAGGAAAATACTGGGAGCCCTGGAATACACCAGACAATGCCCTCTCACTCTAAGGGGTAGGCCTGGGGCTAGAAAGAGCTAAGGGCCTGTTGAGGAGTCACCACTTAGACTCCCTTTCCTCTACCAGGCCTCAGCGTTTGGACCTCAGTGGTGGCATTAGGAGATCTTAGGAATTGGTTTGGGCATGACGACGATGACATCAGTCAGAGAACTAGGTACTAGTAATCACTTCTAACCAAAAGTTGCCATTGGGATATGTACGGTCCAGTGGGGAGAGAAATACGTGAGAGTCATAGAATGATGATCTTCCTTTGGTGATTCATACTTAGGTAATTTAAATTAAAATCTTACTTCTCATTCCTGCTTGCTGGGATGTTAAAATGGTAATATAAATGTTGGGTATTTCCCATCTCTCACTTCCCTTCTTTCTTATCTGATTATGAAAATCCCTTTTTTAAAGGTTTGGACAGAAACTTAAAATAGCCTTTGATAGAATTCCTATCAGTTTCTCTGTAATCCTCTGTCCTTATTAGCAAACTTAGACTTTCTTCTCCGAGGATGAGCAAATATTTTAAAATCTTGGGGCCTGGGAGTAGATAGTATAGCTTAAAAGAAAGCTCCGTGGAGAAGATTCAGAGGAGCTGCCAACCTCCAAAATAAGTTTAATCAAGAAAGAAAACAACATTTTAGAAAATCCCTAATGTGCATTGGTGTGTAGAGCTAGAAAAATCTATCTAAGAGAGAGCAAGCAGTCTGGGGTCAGGAACGATTAAATGGAAATGAGAACACCTGAGTGAAAAATTGGGTTGAACACAGTGAATCGAGATTGGGCACTGCAGAAAATTGAATTAATGAAATTCAGGACAGATTTTTAAAATTCTGCCAAAATTCTGAGGAAAAGGTATACAAAGGTAAAAATGATGAGAGAAAAGATAGCTTCAACCTAAAATAGTGAATTCCAGAATGAGAATAGAATAGTCATTATTATAGGCAAAATAGACCTAACATAAGGACATAAAGGGTTTTGAACAATATAATTAATAAGATTAAATTAACAGACATGCAATTTTATGCCCTGCAGAGCTCCCAGGGAGTATTTTTCAAAACGAAACTATCTCAGTGTAAATCCTAAAAAAACGGAAATTATACAGTCTTCATTCTCTGACCACTTTACAATAAAATGAGATATTAAAAATACAGACAAATGTCCAAATAATTTTAGAATGTTAAAACATTCTTTTAAGTAACTTGGATCAAAATTATTTCGGAAACTACCTTGAAAATAAGAATTGTACATATCAGAACAAGACAAGAAAGCCCACTCTAGCCACCTTTATTCAGCAGTTAGGCAAGAAAAAGAAATAAAAGCCATCAGTGTGGAAAGTAAGAAGTAAAACTGTCTATTTGCAGAATGCCACTATTTGCAGACGACATGATATTGCATACAGGTTGCATACAACCCTAAAGACCCCACCAAAAGACTGTTAGAACTCATACATGAATTCAGTGAAATTTCAGGATACAAAATTAATATACAGAAATCTGTTGCATTTCTCTACACTAACAATAAACTATAAGAAAGAGAAATTAAGAAAAGAGTGCCTTTTACAATTACATCAGAAAGAATAAAACACCTAGGAATAAATATAACCAAGGAGGTGAGAAGATCTGTTCACTGAACGCTATAAGGCACTGATGAAAGAAATTGAAGACAAAAATAAATGGAAAGATATTCCATGCTTATGGATTGGAAGAATTAATATTGTTAAAATGTCCAGACTTCCCAAAGCAATCTACAGATTCAGTGCAATCCCTATCACAATTCCAATGGCATTTCTCACAGAAATAGAACCAAAATCCTAAAATTTGTATGGAACCACAGAAGACCCAAATAGCCCAAGCAATCTTGAGAAAGGAAAACAAAGCTGGAGGCATCATGCTCCCTGATTTGAAACGATATTACAAAGCTACAGTGATCAAAACAGTATTGGCATAAAAACAGACACATAGATCAATGGAACAGAATAGAGATCCCAGAAATAAATCCAGACATGTATGGTCAATTAATTTACGACAAAGGAGCCAAGAATATACAAAGGGGAAAGGACAGTCTCTTTAATAAATGGTGTTGGAAAAATTGAATAGCCACATGCAAAAGAATGAAACTGGACTACTATCTTAAAACATACACAAATATTAACTCAAAATGAATTAAAGACTTGAATGTAAGAATGGAAACCATAAAACTCCTAAAAGAAAACAAAGGCAGTAATCTCCTTGACTTGGTCTTGGCGATGAGTTTTTGGATTTGACAACAAAAGCAAAAATAAACAAGTGGAGGGCTTCCCTGGTGGCACAGTGGTTGAGAGTCCGCCTGCCGATGCAGGGGACACGGGTTCGTGACTCGGTCCGGGAAGATCCCACATGCCGTGGAGCGGCTGAGCCCGTGAGCCATGGCCGCTGAGCCTGTGCATCCGGAGCCTGTGCTCCGCAACGGGAGAGGCCACAACAGTGAGAGGCCCGCATACTGCAAAAAAAAAATAAAAGAAATTTGCTAAGAGAGTAGAACTTAAATGTTCTCACCAAGGAGAAGGAGAAGAAAGAAAAAGGTAAGTATGTGAGGTAAATAACTAGATAGGGGAATCCTTCCACAATGCATATGTATGTCAAATCACCACAATGTACTTTGAATATCTTGTGATTTTATATGTCAAGTCAATAAAGCTGAAATAATTTTTAAAAACAAGAAAAAGAATTATATGTATCAAAACTTATATTTGAAATTTAGGCAAAGATGCACTCAAAGGTAAATTCATAATTATTTTCAGTGTTAAATATGGAAAGATTGTAGAGAGATTAACCAAGATACAAATGGCAAATTAGCGTCAACCAATATAGTGGTTTCAGCTGATTACAGCAGTGTCAGGTTAAAAAGAATTATGAGGACTTCTGTGAGCTCAGCAAGACAGAGTGCTGTGATAGATTAGTAATGTCTGATGTTGAGCGTAGTGAGTATGCACGCCACATATTTGTCATACCTGAACTAAGCTTCCATCTCTAGAAGTTAAAAAAGGGTCAATAAAACAAAGCTAAGAAAAACAGATCAAAGGAAATCAAGAAGAAAGCAATATAAACTGAAAAGCAAGCAGCAAAATTAGTTAAATCCAAAACCTTGTTTAGTTCGGGGTAGGGGGACAGGGAAGGAGAAAATAAGCACAGTTCTGCCAGAAAAATAAGAGAATTAAAAATAGAAGTTTTTAAAAGTAGATATAGGGGAGATTGAAAAATTATGAGGACACTGCACACAGTCGTATGCTACTAAATTTTTTAAACTGGATGAAAGATAATATTTTGAAAAATATGAACTATCAAAATTGGTTCTTGAATAAAAAAAAAAACCAAGTAGAACAAGGTAGAAGTTTTTAAACTATCCAAATGGGTTCTTAAAGAAATAGGGTACACACGTAGGCCTAGGAAGCAATTTTAAAATATCGTCTTTAAAGTAGTTCTTTGAACATTTTTCCTGAAATATTTGGAGGCTTCCAGCTGCCTGCAAAGTAAAGTTGAGAGTCCTTACTCTGGACATTGAAGCCCTCTGCAGTTTGTCCTCCGTCCTGTCTCCAGTCTGCTTCACACATGGCTCCATTCATTGTTCCTACCTGCTCATGTCATGCCCCCTGCACAGAATGCCCTTAACTATCTTGAATCTAAGTCCTGCCTTTTATTCAAGATCAGGTTCTAATTTATCATCTTGACACAGCTTGACCAGATGCCCCATTCTCAGCTCCTCAGCTGACTCTTCCATCTGCCTCCTTGTCTTATTTTTCCTTTTCATATGTGTTCTGCTTTTCGTTAAGTCTATTAGGGACAGATATCTTGTCTTCATCCTTTTATCATATATATACTGAATGTTCACTGCTGTGCATTGCTGTAAATATCGGTGATGACACCAGTGGACGAGACAGACATGAGCCCTCTTTTCATGAAGGTTGTTTTTGAGAGACAAGAGAGAAGTTCAGCCCCTGATATGGCTTATATTCATGATAAGTTCTCAGGAAATGGTAGTGAAGGAGGTGGTGGTGAAGATAGAGATGGTGGCACCGTAGTATTTTGCATCAAGGTGAATGCATCAAGGATCACTAAATAACAATTATCTCTTCGTTAGTTATTTAGACCATGTAGAGTAGTGTATGGGAGGCAGTAGAGTACAACTGCTAATATCCCAAGATTTCGAATTAGACTTGAATCCTGGCTCCTTTACTTAATTGACTGTTATTTAGGGATACCTCTAAGCTTCTGTTTTGTTATCTGCAAAATATTACCTACGTCGTGGAGCTGTTCTTAGGATTAAAGGAGATCGTGTGTTTCCCTGACATATATTAAGTGTCCATTGCATGCCGGTTGGTGTAGTTTGTAATTCCTGCTGCCGTTATTGTTCCCTGTTAAAAGAAATCTCACTTTTGTTGTTAGTAAACTGATATTCATAAGTATGATTTGGCTCTAGCTAGCCAGGCTATGGAAATTCACACACATTCTGATTTCCTGAACACTAATAACTCTAATGACTACTGAAGGCAAAGGCTTAGTTTCAAACAAAACAAAAGATTAGATTTGGACTTACTGACTTCCAGTCAAGTTGGCTCCGTAAGTTCTCACTTAGTATTCCGCCTCTGCTTCAAATAGCAGTGATAGATAAAAAGCTTAAAGAAGAAAAAAGAAACAAGGGAAGCATCTCCTTGGCCCCAAAGTGTACAGAAATGAATAGCAATCAGTGAATGAGGCTGAAGCAGCAAGTTTTCTGAGCCCTGCTGTGGAAGCAGGCGGTGGCAGCCTGGAGCTCAGCTCCTGTGGCATATTGGGGCCTGAGAGTACCCTACCCGAGAGGAGAGACTCCTTAGTAGAAAATAAAACAGTGATTTTTTTCAACTGGAGATGATGTTGCCCCCCAGAGGACATTTGACAATGTCTGGAGTCATTGGTTGTCATAATTGAGCGAGGGGGAGGGGGGGGAGGGGGAGGGGTGTTGCTACTGGCATCTAATGAATAGAGTCTAGGGATGCTACTAAACGTCCTGCAAAGCACAGGACAGTTCCCCGCAGCGAAA
Source organism: Grampus griseus (assembly GCF_964374135.1). NCBI lineage: Eukaryota > Metazoa > Chordata > Mammalia > Artiodactyla > Delphinidae > Grampus > Grampus griseus. The sequence continues at coordinate 26,830,479 of NC_139018.1, read as the reverse complement.
AATTACCCAGTCCAAAATGTCAGTAGTACCAAGGTTGAAAAATCCTGAGCTAAAGAATGCACTGGGCTCTTCTACAGGGAGACTGACAAAGCTGACATGGACCCACTGGCTGAGGCTCCATCTTTATATAAGGCTATGGGCCTACAGAGTTAGAAAGATAATGAAATACCCTTGCAACTGTTCATGTCTCAGAACTCACCTGGATTTCTATTTATCTCTGAGGCAGGGGCACCAGAATACCACTGTAAAGTCTGGTTCTGGACTGGGGTCAGGGGGACTGGGTAGAGGCAACTGTAAAATCTTCAGACAGGGAGGGGTGAGCAAGTAGGGAGACAAAGGGGGGAAGTGATTTCTATTCAAAATGAGCCTGCAAACCAAAATTCTAAAACGCATGAATAAATCTAATATTAAGAAGGATTGCCGGCAGAATCAGCAACTGGGCCATGAATTCCTTGCAGATGAAATTAATATTTTTGAATGGTCAGACATATTAGATCGTGTATCTAACAGTATCTTGTGGAACATGACATGTGACTCTGATAGGAATATCAGAAGAGAGAGCTGAAGGATAGATGAACAAGCAATACTTTAAAAAATAACATCATTAATCATTAGAGAAATGCAAATCAAAACTACAATGAGGTATCATCTCACACCGGTCAGAATGGCCATCATCAAAAAATCTAGAAACAATAAATGCTGGATAGGGTGTGGAGAAAAGGGAACACTCTTGCACTGCTGGTGGGAATGTGAATTGGTACAGCCACTATGGAGAACAGTATGGAGGTTCCTTAAAAAACTACAAATAGAACTACCATATGACCCAGCAATCCCACTACTGGGCATATACCCTGAGAAAACCATAATTCAAAAAGAGTCATGTACCAAAATGTTCATTGCAGCTCTATTTACAATAGCCCAGAGATGGAAACAACCTAAGTGTCCATCAAGAGATGAATGGATGAAGAAGATGTGGCACATATATACAATGGAATATTAGCCATAAAAAGAAACGAAATTGAGTTATTTGTAATGAGATGGATGGACCTAGAGTCTGTCATACAGAGTGAAGTAAGTCAGAAAGAGAAAGACAAATACCGTATGCTAACACATATATATGGAATTTAAGAAAAAAAAATGTCATGAAGAACCTAGGGGTAAGAGAGGACTAAGGACACAGACCTACTAGAGAATGGACTTGAGGATATGGGGGGGCGGGAAGGGTGAGCTGTGACAAAGCAAGAGAGTGGCATGGACATATATACACTACCAAACGTAAAATAGATAGCTAGTGGGAAGCAGCCGCATAGCACAGGGAGATCAGCTAGGTGGTTTGTGACCACCTAGAGGGGTGGGATACGGAGGGTGGGAGGGAGGGAGACGCAAGAGGGAAGAGATATGGGAACATATGTATATGTATAGCTGATTCACTTTGTTATAAAGCAGAAACTAACACACCATTGTAAAGCAATTATACTCCAATAAAGATGTAAAAAAAAATAAAAAATAGCTGAGAATTTTCTGGAACTGGAGAAAGATATGAGTCCTCAGCTAAAAAAAAAAAATCATTTCTTGTACCAAAATAAATGCACCTCTAGACACATCATAGTGACAGTGCAGACCATCAAGCATAAATGGGGAGTCTCATGTATTATCTGAAAGAAAATTCACTTTAACTACAAAGGAAAACAGAATACCAGCATTCTTCTCTTCAGAAGTAATAAGTGGCAGAAGACGAGAGCTAATAGCTTTACAGTGTTGAGATAAAGTAACTTTGAGTCTAGAATTTTATATATAGCTAAATTGTCATTCAAGAAAGAAGGCAAAAAATAATAATAATTTGAGGGCTTCCCTGGTGGCGCAGTGGTTGAGAGTCCACCTGCCGATGCAGGGGACACGGGTTCGTGCCTCGGCCCGGGAGGATCCCACATGCCGCGGAGCAGCTGGGCCCATGAGCCATGGCCGCTGAGCCTGCGTGTCTGGAGCCTGTGCTCCGCAACGGGAGAGGCCACAACAGTGAGAGGCCCGCGTACCGCAAAATAAATAAATAAATAAATAAATAAATAAATAATTTGAGATATTCAGGGTCTAAGAGTATACCACCCATGGCCTTCACTGAAAGAAGTAGCAAAGATAAAAGTGAACACAGAATAACATGAAACAGTGAAGTGCAAAAATTTTATAAAATGTCTATAAATGTTAGTGACTATAAAAATAATTGTTGGTCTTCTTTAAGAAGATAAAACACATTTAAGACAACAACAGGAGTCAGGGACAAGAGTAGTCAGTGGATAGTAAATGTATAACAGATCTGTGTCAAGTTTAAGGACAGGACAGAATACTGAATGGCTTTATACTTTCTTAGAAAATAATAGCTAAATAATTAATATACAGTCTATTGCTTTCAAACCAACAGAGGAGAAGAGAAGGGAATGTAGAAACTCTGTGAATCCAGTGGGAGGCAGGAAATGAAGGGGAAAAAAAGCAAAGGAAAAAGATGGTAAATGGAAAATTTAAACTAAGATAAAGTAAAACACATGTGTAATCACAATAAATGTTAACAGATTATACTCTTGTATTAAAAGATAGATTACCAAATTCCATTTTTTAAAATGCTCAGTTATAAGCTGCTTAAAAGAGACATACCTAAAGTAAAATCTTGCAGAAAAGTCAAAGATTGGAAAAAGGTAAACCATGCAATACTAATTAGAAGGAAAACTAGTATATCCATAGATAAAATTAAGCAAACATCATTGATAGGGATAAAGAAAAGCACTTGTATGCACTTAACATAACTTCAAAATATATAAATCAAAAGCTAACAAATTATTTAAGAGAAATTCACAAATTATCATGGTGAGTAATTTATTTAAATATACTTCTATCATTAACTGACAGGTAACTCAAACAAAAATTTCTGAAGATTTTGAATATTTGAAATGGAGAATTAACAGTTTGCTTTAGTAAGTGGCTTTTAATCTTTTTTGACCACCACTCATAATTTAAAAATACATTTTATATGCAACCCAGTAAAAATATCTCTATGTATATGAAATAAAAGTTTCACGAAATACTACTTCCTATCCTTTTAATTTATTAATTATTATTTTGTTTTCACAGACATTATGCACTGAAGCATAATTACACATGAAAACACTTGAGAGAGTGTACCTAGTCCGTAAAGTTGGGGATGATCCTATTTCTCTCACTGGGATTTTAAACTCTCCCTAGGATATGACACTTTGGAACTATAAACTTCGTAGAACAGGTGAAGCCATGGAGGCCAGAACAGTTCACACCAACTGACCCATGGTCATAACACCCAAGGGAGAAGAGCCGTAGTAATTGTTCATGTTCATTCAGGCTTACCCAAATCTTCCTGACTGGATCTCAAGTGAGATAGTATAAAGTGCTGGCTCCTTCTTTATTGTAGAGTTTGATATTTCAGTCTCAAGGTGTTATTTCTAAGACTTGAGAAGCTAGATCTTGCGAACAGCCTCGCGAAAGAAACGGTACTGGGTTTAAAGAAAGACTGTGATGTCTGCTCTAATCTAAAGACTTGTGTTTTAGAAATGACTTTTTTTTTTAACATCTTTATTGGAGTATAATTGCTTTACAATGGTGTGTTAGTTTCTGCTTTATAACAAAGTGAATCAGCTATACATATACGTATGTTCCCATATCTCTTTCTTGCATCTCCCTCCCTCCCACCATCCCTATCCCACCCCTCTAGGTGGTCACAAACCACCTAGCTGATCTCCCTGTGCTTTGCGGCTGCTTCCCACTAGCTCTTTTACATTTGGTAGTGTATATATGTCCATGCCACTCTCTCACTTTGTCACAGCTTACCCTTCCCCCTCCCCATATCCTCAAGTCCATTCTCTAGTAGGTCTGTGTCTTTATTCCCGTCTTACCCCTAGGTTCTTCATGACCTTTTTTTTTTTTTCTTAGATTCCATATATATGTGTTAGCATATGGTATTTGTTTTACTCTTTCTGACCTACTTCACTCTGTATGACAGACTCTAGGTCCATCCACCTCACTACAAATAACTCAATTTCGTTTCTTTTTATGGCTGAGTAATATTCCATTGTATATATGTGCCACATCTTCTGTATCCATTCATTCTTTTTCCTTTATTCTGCTCTGCAGTAGTTATTTCCACTATTTTATCTTCCAGGTCACTTATCTGTTCTTCTGCCTCAGTTATTCTGCTATTGATCCCTTCTAGAGAACTTTTAATTTCATTTATTGTGTTGTTCATCATTGTTTGTTCTTTACTTCTTCTAGGTCCTTGTTAAACGTTTCTTGTATTTTCTCCATTCTATTTCCAAGATTTTGGATCATCTTTACTATCATTATTCTGAATTCTTTTTCAGGTAGACTGCCTATTTCCTCTTCATTTATTAGGTCTGGTGGGTTTTTATCTTGCTCCTTCATCTGCTGTGTGTTTTTCTGTCTTCTCATTTTGCTTATCTTACTGTGTTTGTGGTCTCCTTTCCACAGGCTGCAGGTTCGTAGTTCCCATTGTTTTTGGTGTCTGTCCCCAGTGGCTAAGGTTGGTTCAGTGGGCTGTGTAGGCTTCCTGGTGGAGTTGACTAGTTCCTGTGTTCTGGTGGATGAGGCTGGATCTTGTCTTTCTGGTGGGCAGGTCCTCGTCTGGTGGTGTGTTTTGGGGTGTCTGTGGCCTTATTATGACTTTAGGCAGCCTCTCTGGTAATGGATGGGGCTGTGTTCCTGTCTTGCTAGTTGTTTGGCATAGGGTGTCCAGCACTGTAGCTTGCTGGTCATTGAGGGAAGCTGGGTCTTGGCGTTGAGATGGAGATCTCTGGGAGATTTTCACCATTTGATATTACGTGGAGCTGGGTGGTCTCTTGTGGACCAGTGTCCTGAAGTTGGCTCTCCCGCCTCAGAGGCACAGCACTGACTCCTGGCTGGAGCACCGAGAGCCTTTCATCCACATGCCTCAGAATAAAAGGGAGAAAAAATAGAAATAAAGAAAGAAAGAGGATAAAATAAAGTAACGTAAAATAAAATAAAGTTATTAAAATCTTAAATAATTATTAAGAAAAATTTTTTTAAGTAAAAAAAGAAAAAAAAACGGACGGACAGAACCCTAGGACCAATGGTGAAAGCAAAGCTATACAGACAAAATCTCACACAGAAGCTTACACATACACACTCACAAAAAGAGGAAAAGGGGAAAAAATAATATATCTTGCTCTCAAAGTCCACCTCCTCAATTTTGGGAAGATTCGTTGTCTGTTTAGGTTTTCCACAGCTGCAGGGTACATCAAGTTGATTGTGGAGCTTTAATCCGCTGCTCCTGAGGCTGCTGGGAGAGATTTCCCTTTCTGTCCTTTGTTCTCACAGCTCCCCGGGTTCAGCTTTGGATTTGGCCCCACCTCTGAGTGTAGGTCGCCTGAGGGCGTCTGTTCTTTGCTCAGACAGTACGGGGTTAAAAGAGCAGCTGATTAGGGGGCTCTGGCTCACTCAGGCTGGAGGGAGGGAGGGCTACGGATACGGGCTCCTATCCTTTTTAAAATGCTGATTGTGTCTCCTAAATTGATTTTACAACCCCGTTATGAGTCACAACTCACAGGAAAACATTAATAGCCATGCACAGACTCCTGGGCCCAAAAGGGATAATATACATTCTTTTAAAGTATACGTGGAATATTTATAAAACTTCAGCACATACTGTGTCACAAATGAAGGCTCCACCCATTTCAAAACATCAGTATCACACTCTGTAACTATAATAAATATACTTAATTTAGAAATAATAAGATAGTTTTTTTTAAGGCCTATGTGTTTGAAATTTTTTTAAAATAGGGTAATAGTTGTTAAAGAGGTAGTCATAAGGAAAATCATAAAACATTTAGAACTGAATGGCTATGAAAGTATGACATATCAAATTTGTGGGATAGCCAAAACTACTCGAAAGTAAATTTGTAATCTTAGATACATTTATTACAAAGACAGGAAGGATTGAAAATCAGTGAGTTAATCATTTAACTTGAAACGCTATAAAAGAAACAACAGAGTAAATTAATAAAAATAAAATAATAAAAATATAGAAATCACTTAGAAGAGCCTGGCACACGGGAGAACATGAGAGAACAGTGCCTCAGTCAGTGTCTGGCACGTTAGGTGTTCATTAAATACTTGGTGCAGGAATGAATGAAATTGACAGCAAACAATAGCGAGGCTTACCTCGCAATGACTAATAAATAAGAAAAAGAGAAAGTCCCACATAAATAATATTAGGGATGAAAAGGAATGTACCAAGAAATATGATGGATTAGATCATGTGTAGTATGTTTATAAAATGAGTCCTGTGCACCACTACTACACACAAGTTGACCTCACTAAGTGTTTCTTTTTTTTTTTTTTTTTTGCCGTACGCAGGCCTCTCGCGCAGCCTCAGCGGCCATGGCTCACGGGCCCAGCCGCTCCACGGCATGTGGGATCTTCCCGGACCGGGGCACGAACCCGTGTCCCCTGCATCAGCAGGCAGACTCTCAACCACTGCGCTACCAGGGAAGCCCACTAAATGTTTCTTGAATTGGTTTTGGAACCAGACCCACATTAACAGTGTTCTAATTGTTATTTGCTAAGGAGTAACATGTTAGCTTCTGTTTGTGAAATGCATATGTAATCCCTGGACAGGATTACACAAACACTTGTGTGCACGTAGGTATGTTGTAAGGAACATTATAAGACATTTAATCTGTGAGTAAATGTTCACTAAGAAAAGTCAAAGTCTTTTTTTTGGAATTCAGTTCTTTAACCTAACTTGCATCTTAGGATCTCCTCTGTCCTTTGAGAATTGAAAAGTGGTTGATTGTCACCGGTATTTTACAAAAATGATCAAGTTTGAGGGTTTTTCTTTTCAGGACCTTCACAGATGCCACCGTGGCCACTTGCCACACCCTGACAAGATCAGCATTTCTCGCTCTACTCTTTCTGTAAAATCTTGAGCATTTTCCTTTTGTATGTCCTTCCTTCTACAGAAGGGTCGTCCCTGATGTGGTGACATGAATCCAAGATAGACTTTCACTAAATAGAAAACTAGTACCTCTGTGTTAGAGATGTGGAAAGCCTTGAAATATAGCACCAAACCACAGTCAACCTTGTGAAGTAATGAACAAAACAGATCTTAAAGAAAGAATATCACTTTCAGGAAAGCTTCCACTGATTAAAATAATGGCCTGGGGTGGGGTGTGGGGAGGAAACCACAAATAAAGGAAATACAGACCCATGAAAAGACACATCACCCTTACCAGCAAAATGGATAATGGGGGTTTTACTCATTATAACCCTCCTTGGTGATGGCATGTTATATAGACCTGCTGTATGGTGTGGTCTTGATGCCAGTGGAACTGCTAGCCAGCCATTTGATCAGCTTGTATTCCCTAAGTAGAGACTTGCACTACAAGAAGTCTTTCAAAATAATAAATGCAGTATTTATTAAAGACAATATTTCCACTTACAGAGATATGATTTGTTTGTAACATATCATTGAACAACATCTTTGAAAGGCCCAGAAGAGCTGTTTCCCCTCAATGCCCATATCAGGATCTTTCTTGGGCTGCAGGAAAATGGAAGAGGCAAGAGGAGTAGAGAGAAATGGAACAAGTGAATTGAATTCTGGGTTAGGAAGTACGTATTTAATTTTTAAGGAAACTCTTTAGGTACTAGCTATGAACACGTCCCAAGGAAAGTTCCTGCCTTCATGGAGATGTCACTGTTAATGGAGGTCTTCTAATTCTTCATTGCCACTGTATATGGCCACATATCTTATTTCAGTTTTTAAGTGGCTCCGTCAATCAGGAATCCTGTCCTTCAGCAGCTTTTGATGATTAGAGACAGTTCACCTGCAGAGAAGGGTCTGAACTAAGCCCATGACCACAGCTGAGATTGTAGTAAGCCTCTAACACTCAACCTTTGACTACATCTCCTTTCCGTCTCCTAGAACTTGCACCATTTCCGAGAATAACAATTAAGGAAAACTACAGGATCAGATAGTCATACCTAGCACTCTTCTTGGTTTGAACTCTAACTTTTGTGTGATATAACATTAACGGCACCTTTCTCATCCCATCTTTTCAGTATTTCTCACTGCAAAACTCCTGAACTTTTTTTTTTTTTAATTTATTTTGGCTGCTCCAGGTCCTAGCTGTGGCTTGCAGGCTCTTAGTTGTGACATGGGGACTCTTAGTTGTGGCATGCGTGCGGGATCTAGTTCCCTGACCAGGGATCGAACCCAGGCCCCATGCATTGGGAGCGGGGAGTCTTACCCACTGGATCACCAGGGAAGTCCCTGCATACTTTTATAACTCATTTTTCTGAATTCATCTTTAGCCACCTCTTTGTATTCCATTTGTACTGTGATCAGAACACCACAGGTAATGTAGCTGCATCCAACACACATTTAACTTTGCACATTCAGCTATTCAGAGAGAAAGAGAAAGTACAATTTCGATAGTGGCTCATTCTACTTGATATTCCCCTCAGGACAAGATGGGAGATGCATGCTTCTCTTATAGGAAGAGCATCCCACTGTACTATGTGTAATTCTCATGCTTAAAGACGCATATTCTGTGTGACAAGCCAGCTACTTCATTTGGTGCACAGTTGAAGAAACAGTGATTAATTCTGATGCTGGCAGGGAAAAAAGGTGTGTATTAGCTTCATTAAGAGACAGGTTGTCAACCTCAAATGAGACCTCTCTTCCAAAGGGAGTTTAAGAGTAATTTTGACTGATTTTGATTTCTGACTGGTAGGTTGCCAATAATTACCTTTTGACTTCAATAGCAAATCACTGTTAAGTTGCAAGTTCTGAATGTCTGTGGTCACTCTTCTACAGTTTAGCACCCACAATGCATACTGAATTAGAATCAATGAGTCATCCAACTTAATATTTTTATGTAGACAGGCTTATAGTGAATGCAAAGATTGTCAATATTCCTAAGTAAAAATAAAAATACTAGTAATAGTTAATATTTATTTAGTCCTTAATGTAAAACCCAACACTGTACTAGGATGTGCTTTACATCCACCATCGTATTTAATCCTCAACAACCCTATGACGTAGGTCCTGTTACCTTAATGTCAAAGCCCAGTAACAGACTTAGAAACAACCAAGGGGGGTACTTCCCTGGTGGTGCAGTGGTTAAGAATCCGCCTGCCAATGCAGGGGACACGGGATCAATCCCTGGTCCTGGAAGATCCCACATGCAGCGGAGCAACTAAGGCCGTGCACCACAACTACTGAGCCGCGTGCCACAACTACTGAAGCCCGTGTGCCTAGAGCCCGTGCTCCGCAACAAGAGAAGCCACCGCAATGAGAAGCCCAAACACCACAAGGAAGAGTGGCCCCCACTCGCCACAACTAGAGAAAGCCAGCACACAGCAACAGACCCAACACAGCCATAAATAAATAAATAAATTTATTTTTTTTAAAAAAAGAAAAGAAACAACCAAGGGGACATATACATACCTTTCTATGTAACTACTTCCTAAAACACAAGTACTTTCAGGAAAGCAGCAAAGAATCATTGCAGAAGCAGATCAGCAAGTGCAAATTAACATACAGCCTCTAGACAAGCGATGTTTTAAAAGTTCTCATTTCGGAGTGGTTTGTCCAGAAGTTGGAACATATTTTCCCAAGGAAATGATGTTATCACAGCAAAAGCATATTTACCCATGATGTGCCTAAAGTTGTAATAACATAAACCCAAACCATTTTGTGTACCAGTGTCTCTATGGAAAAATTTACTCTGAGTTTCCCCTTGGACATCTGTGGACACATTTCTCCTCCACTGGGGAGAAGGGGACCTCGTGCGAGAAACAGTAGGACCGTTCAGAATGTTCAAAGTCGGAATCAGCAATGGCTCCTGAGGCCTGTGGTGGGAGTTGCTGGAGGGAGGAGGATGGAAGAGTGAGTAGAACTGGGTACAAAGGGGACACAGGGGCAGGAGATCTTGGGTAAGGAAGAGGAGGAAGCCTATAAAGGTGAAGGGTGGGAGAGGAATTCCAGAGAGGAGAGGAGAAAGAAGTCACTAGCTCTAAGTCCCCAGGGACTCTTCACATGCCTCCGGAAGCTTTCTGTTCCCTGCCCGTATTCTACTGCCTCCAAAATGTCGCCTGCCTGCTTCCCTTTTTACTGCTAACGCTAGGGCTTCCTCCAGGACACTGAGATCAGCCCCGTAAGTTTTCTTGACTTAACTTCTCCTAACACAAGTGAATGGGCCTTTGGGTTTTTTAACTTTTATAAAGGAAAGAGCACATGCTAGGCCCTCCAGAACTTTGCCTTTTTCACTTGGACCTGGAAGCACAAATATCGGCCTACAGATGCTTTGGATGTTTTTTGGGGTCCATAAGGGGCTTAAATAAATTGCATACGCATTCCAGATGTAGCTCTCCGAGGCTGAGGCTTGGGAAAAGGGAAAAAGCCCTCTGCTCCTTTCTCTTCTTTTTGCCTCTGTGGTTCCCCTGTCCTCAAAGCGAAAGTGGAAAGGAGTGGGCAGCGCCCGGATCGAGGCTCGCTAGAGGGGAAGGGCTGTGAGACAGTGTGATCCTTGCATCGCTGCTGGGGTGTGTTCTCAAGTGGCACATCTCCGTCAGGGGTGTAAGGACCACCTGGGCACCTAAGCCTCTCCCGGCGCTTCCCATCCCACCTTCCTCTACTCACCAGTCAGTGTTTCCCTGACTTCTCTGGTGATATGAATCACCTGGGCACCTGGGGAGCTAAAAAAGCCTGAGTTCTCAAGGCCTATCCCAGACCACTGAATCAGAATCTCCAAGTGAAGGGCCTAGAAAGCTGTGTGATTGACAAGCGAGCCCAGGTGACTCCCGTCAGGGATGTTTGGCAAACACTGCCTGACTAACCACCACCCATGCGCACACTCTGATGGTCTTTAAAGTCTCCCAGGACATTCTAAGCCCCTTTCTGCCTCAGAATCATTAGATGGACATTTCTTCTCCGTGAAAGGCTCTTTCCGGTTCCCTGCTCTTGGCTAGTGCCTGCTTCTCCTGACTTCAGGACGTGCCTGACGCACGATTTCCTCAGAAAGGCCATCCTTCACCACTCTCCTCACCATGTACACAACTAATGGTTTTTATTTAGTTAGTTAAAATTTCGTTTATTTATTTATTTTAAATTTTTCATTCATTTATTTATTTATTTTTGGCTGTGCACGGGCTTTCTCTAGTTGCGGCGAGCGGGGGCTACTCTTCGTTGCGGTGCACAGGCTTCTCATTGCGGTGGCTTCTCTTGTTGCGGAGCACGGGCTCTAGGCACGCGGGCTTCTGTAGTTGTGGCACACGGGCTCAGTAGTTGTGGCATGGGAGCTCTAGAGTGCAGGCTCAGTAGTTGTGGCACACAGGCTTAGTTGCTCTGCGGCATGTGGGATCTTCCTGGACCAGGGCTCAAACCCGCCCTTGCGTTAGCAGATGGATTCTTAACCACTGCGCCACCAGGGAAGCCCTATTTATTTATGTTTTGAAGAGGTTTTTTCTTTTGGCCGCACAGCGTGACTTGGGGGATCTCTGTTCCCTGACCAGGGAGGGGTTGATCCTGGGCCACGGCAGTAAAAGCCTGAATCCTAACCACTAGGCCACCAGGGAAATCCCTTTCTCCTCACCATCTAAATCAGGTTCCCTGTTTCATTCTCTCATAACACCTTGTGCTTTTTCTCCGTAGCATTTATCACACAGTTTGTATCTTATGGATTTGCCAAATGCCTACCTCCTACCTAGCACCAAGCGCAGGAATGCTTAATAAGTATTTTTTGCTTGAGTGAGTAAATGGAAAAGTAGTGTTGGGCGAAGTTACTACAGGTTGGGTTGGATGCTGCTCAACAAATAAAGAACCGAGTATGAGAACTTGAATCTCCCAGGTAAAATTGTTACATGTCAGCTAAAGTCAAGGGAGATGGGCCCAACAAATAAGTGTATTAATGGGGCAGTGGGTGAGATTACTTCAAAAAATATTTATTAAGTACCTAGTATGTGCAAAATGCAATATTAGGAGCTATGGATACAACACTGAATGAGACTGAACGCACATTCTAGCAAGGATGACAGCTGTTAAGCAACCAGTTACACGGTTCTATAATTTTGGTAAATGCAATGAAAGAATGACAAAGCTGTAAGAGCCTATAACAGGGAGACCTGGCATGGTCTGTAGGGCGTCAGGCCAGTCATAGAACTTCTAAGACAAGTGGCTGGGGAAACTGTGCCCAAAGAATCTAATATACTCTGTCCTATCTCTTGTCAACGGTGGCACGAGGGGAGGTGCCTCTGTATATGGCTTCTCAGCCTCGGCACAGCTGACATCTTGGACCAGAATATTCTTTGTTTTGGGGCACTTTCTAGTGCACCGTAGGAAAGGCTTAGCACCATTCCTGGCCTCTACCCACTGGATGCCGTAGGCCCCGCAGTTGTGACAACCACAGATATCTCAACATCACCAAGTGTCCCCTGTGAGAGGGTGGGGGGAGGAAGCAAAATCTGCCCCCCTCCCTCCCCCAGTTGAGAATCACTGCTCTACGTGAAACTTTTTTTTTTTTTAATGTCTTTACTTATGATTTATCCAAGTCAATACCAGGAACTTAATTTATTCATTCAGTAAGTATTTGTTGAATGCTTAGGCACTGGGGACACAGTAGTGATCAAAGCCCGTGCTTTCTTGAAGCTGTGTTCCAATGGGGAGAGATGGACAATAAATTTTAAAATATGTAACATTTCAGAAGTAGGGGATAGGTTGGTCTTAGAAGTTCTTTCTGATAAGACGACATTTGACTTGAAAGAAGAAAGGGAATGAGTGGCAACACCAAAAGCAAGAGGCAGAGCCATTGCAGGGCTGTAGTTGACCTCACCTTTCTGTCTTCAGGTCTAACCAAGCTGCTTGTGTTTCAGAGCGTCCTCCACAGAAGGGCAGCTGGACGGACTCCAGAGCAGCCTTAACTCTGCAGCCTTTGTGCCCATCACCAGCTCCACAGGTCAGTTCCAGGTGGGACAGCGGGCAGGGTCTGGGCCAGCAAGTTCTCTCCTGCCTCTGAAGAGAGCTCCAGCTCAGAGAACGAAGCATCCAGGCCTCTGGAGCACTGGCAAGTGGGCATTTTGTTACTCTCTTCTTCCAAATGACAGTGACATTTTAGGATGAAATGGTTTTCCAGAACTAGTTTGGGGTAGGCAAAATTTCCCCGTCTGGTAGAATGTCATCAGATTTGCAGCATTTAGTAAAAAGCCTGTATTTGACTGGTGTTCTACTGTTTCTATGGTATTTCCACATGTAGTATCTCACACTAAATCCTCACCACAACCCTGTGAGGTATAGCTTTGTCACCTCCACGTGAGGAAACAGAAGCTCAGAAAGTCAAGGGGCCTGTGGGAGACGATCCAGGCATGCAGAGCTGGAGCTGTGGTCTAATCTGCGTCCTGTCATGCTAATGTCAGGTTGCCAGGTAGTTGCTGAGGACCTCAAGCCTCTCAACATAGAAGTCAGGCATCATTGGTCCAGGGATAGTTTTCTGTGAGGAATAATTCATAAAAATATACTAATAGGTAATCAGAAGACTGAAAGCAAATCCACTTGGATTCAACTCCACAAGTGTTCTTTTTTTTGAGCACCTCCTGTGGAGAAAGTAACATGCTGGGCACTGGGGTGCGTAAAGGGTGAACTAGACAGTCCCTGCTGTCAGGGAGCCTAGAGGCCGGGAGAGAGGGAGGTCGGCGGGAGCCTGCTGTGTGGGGTGGGGAGGGATGTCTGGCACTGGGGACGCAGAGAATGACAACAGACAGCCTTGGCGCATCGCTGTGTGCCAGGCACACTTCTGAACGCTTAACGTTTGTTCACAAAGCATGCATATAACGTAGCAGCTGTAGTCCTCGTTTTACGGCTGAAGAAATAAAGACACAGACAGATTATGAAACGTTATCTCAAATCTCACAGCTAGTGAACGGTGGAGCAGTGTTTGAACCCAAGGGCCAACCTGACCCCGGCTCTTTAGGGGTTGGGGAGGACTTCCTAGAGGAAGAAGCATCTAAGCTGGGGTTTGACTGTAGACAGGTCAGCCGGGAGAGGGGAGGTGCGGGGTGGAAGGAGTTCCAGGAAGAGGGAACAATGTGGGCAAAGGCCAGTTGAGGGAAGGGGGCAGGTGGTGAAAAGGTGCTGTGTTCAGGGAGCCCTCGTCCTGAGGACTGGGATCTGAGCCGGGAGCGGCAAGAGAATAGGCTGTAGAGGTAGCAGGGCCAGCCTAGGAGCCGGGGAGGGAACTCGTTCTTGAGAGCAGTAGGGGGCCATCGAGGAGCTTAAGGGCAGGGTGCGAGGGTGTGTGTGTGTGTGTGTGTGTGTGTGAGACGTAATACACCTTCAAATGATTACAAGATCGCTAAGGAGCCTGGTTAGTTTGACTGTATTATGGGGATAATTCCATATACCTCATAGGCTTACTGTGAGGTTTAAAGGAAGCAGTATACAGAGAAAGACTCTATAACTGCACCCAAGTCAGGTAGTAATGTGAAAAGAGTATAAAGATCTTGTTTTCCACTTAAACTCTTTGAACCTGAATTCCAGAAATATTTGATGGGAATATAAACCCCCCTTTCCCCAAAAAAAGAATTACTAGAAGATGGTAGTTATTTTTGAGGAAGTGAAATCTCCGCCTTGGAACTCTTATGGCCTGAGAACTGAGCGGCTAGGAGAACCGTGGACTAGTTGCAGGGTTCCCACGAGAGACGGCTTTTAGAGCCTCTGTAGCTCTTCAGATTTGCTGAGGCTGGCGACGCTTCCAAAGCTGAGGAGATCCAGGAAACCTGCGTATTTCATTTGTGTGTCTAATTGATACATTAAGTATGGAATTGAACTCTTTGCATGCACTCTGGGTGAGCAAGTTGGAAATTTGAGGGACAGGTGGGTCATACTTTCAGCATCTTGATCATGAATTAGTGTTTACCGACTGTTGACGGTACTTAGAAGCTTTTGTAACAGTTGTACTGAACTTGGTATCAGTATAAAACCACAGAGCAAGGAGGAGTTGTACTTCTCCCTGGCTTCTAATATCTATCTTTTCTCCCTGCTTCTACCTTAAGGTAAGTGCAGTATTCTTCTCACCTTGTTTAGGTAGCCTGCTGTTTACTGCTGTTGTCTCCAAATGACTCTGGGCCTCTAAAGTCCTTTGAATTTGTTCCTCTTCTGTGACTTTCCTGGTGTTCCTGATACTTAAAGAAATGCTGATGAACATGATGTAGCAAGGTTCAGGCACTTTCCATACTTCCCAATAAATGTTTTACCTTAGCAACATCATAATAACTAACCCTGTTAGAGTCATTTATAGAGCTAGTAAATAACTACCTGGCACTTAAGTGTTTTACCTACAAATTATGTTTTTCTTTATTACACATAGATTTAAAGGTGTTATTCTAGGGGTTTAGAAGCATGTCCTTTAACAGGGAAAAGGTTAGGTTGCTATTAAACACATTTTTCTTTAAACCTACAAGAAGGAAGAACAACCCCTAATAAATCAAAACGTTTACACATCTCTCTGAGAGCTGGGAAGTTTTGCGTGTATAGGAATCACTAGACTGACTATGAAAGGTATTTAGCCCCTGTCTGGTCTGGTTAACTCAGTTATTGAGTCCGTGAATATAGCAAAAGTCTGCTTCCTGACCCCTTGACCCATCTTTAAGTCTAGCCCAACCAGGCCTTCAAGCTGTGCGACCTTGTTCGTCAGATAGTCTGAATGAGATAGATAGTGGTTCATCCCAGGGCGCTGTTGAAAAGCAAGTCAGTCCTTTCCCGCTGATGGTGGCCTAGTGCGTTCTTGTTACTATGAACATTAAATGAGGTAGTGAATGGGAAAGCTCTTAGCAGAGTGCCTGGAATGCTCCATGAGTGTTAACTTTCCTTGACTTCCCTACCTCAGGCTATATATTCTGTGTTTGCTATAGAAGGGGAAGGTGTAGAGTCAGCAAATTTGGAAATCTGAGAAGGAAGCTGGAGTGAGGGCCTTTGGCTCAAAGCCAAAGCCATTGGCCTTCCTTCTTTATAACCATGGTGTTCTTCTTGAGGTCTGAAGTGGTGATGGTGAACTAAAATAGCAGACAGCAACAGATTAGATAACTGGCATTTCTCTCATGCTGATTTGATGGTGTAAACTACCATTGTTGTAGGGCCTGAAGCCATACCAGCTGCCCTCATCCCAGCCACTTAGCTTATGCCTAAGCTTTTCCTGTCCTGGAGCCCAGCCTCTATATGCACTCCACCCAACTTTTTTTTTTTTTAAGCTCTTGTAGATCTATAGTTGGAGGAAGGGACCATACCACCTTTTGAACACCAATGCTGGATTACATCTACAAGGAGTGAGAAGCAGTGTCCCGCGTTAAGCGTTTATCATTTCGGACCCTGGTAAAATTCAGGGTAGCTTTATGCTCTTTGCGTGGGGACAAGGCAGCAGCACGTCAGTGTGCCTCTGCCTGCCCATTTCGTTGTCTCTAAGTGAGACAACAAGAGAAAGGAACTTATTTTAATATAAAGTAAACCCAGTGGAGCCCAAACCCTAAGGATCTAGAAATCACTTTGACTTTCAAATGAAATTATTTGCCTGGCAGCTCTCAGCAGACTGACCTATTTTCACTATCAGATTCTTGTTCATTTCACATGCGTTGTATAGTTGTTGGAGATCCCGGGTGGATTTGGAGTATAATAAATTAATAATAAAAATAAACTCTTGAGATGCTTGCCCTAGTGTCTTATACCCTTTATTGCTCCCAAAACGTTCTTCTCTCCCCAGAGTCAAAGAGACAAGAATTTGGGTCTACTACCCACTTTTAATGCTGTTAGAAAGCAAGAGAGAGAGAGGATGGATATGATGTTTGGCTGGCAATGGCGCGCCAGCATCGGGGAGAATGATGATCCCCTAAAGTCTAATTTTAGATTTGACCTCTTGTCCTTTCAGCCAAGATTAAATAAAGTGTTAAGTGGGGATTTTTTTTACATTTTTCAGGATCTTTGGACGCTCCCCAAGTTATTTTTGCCAGATCCAAACCCTTGCCCACACAATCTGGAGCCCTTGCTACAGTTATAGGACAGAGAAAATCAAAGTCGGTGAAGTCAGGGCCAATTTAAGGTAACAGTAAGAAATAAGAGCATTTTTTAAATTATAACTTGCTGACTTTACGCCACAGCAAGAGACTTAATAGCTGTCAAGAGAAGTGATATTTTCTCAAAATGACAAGGAAATTGGCATTTTATAAAACCAAAGCTCAGAAGGACTCTCCAAATCTGTGGGTCCAACTACTGCTAGCTTGCTTCTATGTTGACCTACCAGTAGGTGGCACTGTGGCAGTAAGAAATTTCCTTCCTATTATGGAGGCATTTGATGAAAAGTATGGGGACATTCAGGCCAATCAGAGAAAGAAACTAAAGCCAAAATTGAGTTATTCACAGGTAAAATGTAACAGACTATACTGAAAAGCATGACATTTGAAGATCAAATTACAATTGCATCTAAAGAGAATGAATATTTTTTATTAAAGATATTTATTATTAAAGAAGGCTTTTAGACTACCGTTGGATAGTTTGTGAACTGGATTTTCAGCTAATGGGAGACAGGCAGGGAACACATTTTTTTAAATTGTTTTGTGAGATTGATTAAGCTTCTTTCTGAGTTACTTAATATAAGCATATACTATAATGGGCAGCAAAACGAACTATAAACCCCATCCTACCACTCATCCCAAAAAAAGCTCCTACATTAAAGAAATGGCCTGACTTTGATCATGTGAGGCTGTACCCACACTTCATCAGTGCTACCCCCAGTATTTTGTTCCCAGCTATCGCCTTCAAAACTTTCCAGAAAATTCAATGAAACTGCAAAGTTTTGATGATTTCTTTCCTCTTTGCTCTACCCTACACACTAAAGCATTAATGGCACACCTGCTATGAGCTTAATACTCTTCTTACCTCTAGGGGAATATTTATAAACTTATTTGAGAAGCATTATTCATCAAACTACCCCAGGAGAGCAAAGGAGGGAGGAAAATTATTTACCCACCACAGGATTCATTTACATTGGACCAGAAAGCTTCAAATATCTTTCCCCAGCCCATCTAAACTCTTTCCAACAAGGAATGAGAAGAGAGAAGGGAACACCAAATCCATGGCTTGGTCATCTACCTACCAAAATGTACCAGAGAAACTGAAAACAACCAGAGTTGCATTGGTAATACTTCACCAATGGTCCTTTAATCCTGATACTAAGCAGCCTATCTGGTGATGTGTTCATCACTAATAACATATATTATAGAAAGCTAAAGCAAGAAGGTCAATATTTCCTTCAGGAGACTGGCAGCCAGAAGAATGAATATGACATCAAGCTCCAAACCAAACCAGCAGCCTGCCAAGAAGCACTAATGTCCGTCCGTTTCCAGGACTGTGAGACTTGGACTTGCCTCGGTTGTAATATCACTTTCCTTGAACCTATTTCACTAGTATCCCTTACAATCCACCCAGAACATTACATGGCAAAATAGGATCATCAGCAAAAAAGCCTTGGGAAAGAGCCCATCTCTCAACACTTAAATCTGTGTTGCAAACACAGCCCCACTGAGCCTGAGCTGTACATAAAGATGGGGGATGCTGTATTGAGGTGGTGAGACCACATGCTAAATGTGTGTGAACCCAGAGACAGTAGGTGCAGCATACTGCTGGGAGACTCCAGGGGCAGGCCTGGCAGATGGCAGATGGCAGTGGGCTGCCTCTCCTTGATCAGGGGAGTTAGGTAGTTTACAAAGTGAAGAGGCAGAACCCCAGAGTCCACAGCCCATCACCCAGATGCATGCTTTATTTTTGTTTAAATGCAGTGTAGACAGAATCACTGCTTGGGCAGAGACCCCTTCATCCCATCCACAGTCATGAATGAATGTCACCACCAGCTGTGACAGTCCTAGAACCTCTTCATATATGGGTTTAGAGAGGCAGTCGGGTTAAATTCAAGGATTTGACATGTGTTTGCCTAGCATGTTATATATAAGACTGACAAAGCATCAGTTGTTCTTATCAAAAAATGAGAGGTGCTGAAGGATATTGGGGACTCAAGACTATTTAAGACCCCCAATATGCTGCCCCAGGCAAGTGTCGTATTTAAATATATGCATTATTCTGTGTCTTCTTGGATTCTTTATTGTCAATTTGACATCCATTCATCACAGAGTCAAGTATCTTAACTATACTTTCTGTATTCTTGTTGCTTTGGCATTTGGGGACCTTACAGACTGCCCCTGCCAGGCGAGCTAATTCCTAAAGATAATAACAACTTGCCCACAAGCATGCCTTTCACACACAAACCAGCCAATCCTACATTTATATCCCCGACCACCTCCTTATCTAACTCTCACATGGCAAGTCAAAATTTCCCTTGCCCTAAATCACTCCAGCGCCAGGAGCCAGGCAACTAGAGACCACCCCTATAGCCCAAAGCCCGCCCGAATTATTTAAACTAGCCAGTCCTAAGCTGTTTACCCTGCCCTGCCTAGCCTTTCCCAAGGAAACCCCAAATAAGGCTCTGGCCTAGACTTTCCCCTCACTCCTGTCTTCTGTCTCCTGAGCACGCTGATGTTTGCCCCTGTGACCCTGCGTGGCGTGCAGTGACCCCCTCTCTGGGACCTGCAAGTAAAATCAACTTCTTCCTGCCAGGCCTCGTTCTTACATCCTCCTTGGCCGTGCGGACCGTTGCACACCATACCCGACATGTACGTTCTTAGAACAGACATCAGCAGGAAGAATAACTTTGATTTGTAGTACAAGGAACCAGGAAAAAATCTGAATCAATTAGGTTTGTATCACCCAGTTCTAAGCAACTGGTCACAGTACTTACTTCATTATAGGCTGTATTGCACAAGTGATGTTTTAACAGTATGTGTTTTGCTAGTCTCAGTCTGGCTGCAGCCACACAAGAAGGATGTGGATCCCTCTACATGGCAAGATCGCCTGGCTGCCAGCCATTGAAATTTCATGCTTTCCTGTCCTGAGGCCTCTTTCATTTCATTTAGTAACTCTTTCTACATTCAGCAACAAAACTCAAACATAGCTGAACAACCTGGTTGGAAATGGGGGAGGAAACAGCCTGGATTTCAGTTTGTGGGGGGAAAAGGTGGGTACTTCTAAGAACCCACCCAAAGGGAGTTCATTTGCCTTAAAGAAAACCAGGGAACTCTATTTCTGAAACAGATTAAGAAATGGACTACTGAGATAACATCTGAAAACTGATATTGTCTCTTGCTGAGCTGGCAAAGCCCCAAAAGAGGAGTGATGATTCTTCAATTGTTAACAATTACTACTTTGTTACTAAGAGACAAGGGAAGTGCATTGGCTCCTTTCTCAACTTACATTTACGTTACAGAAGCACACGTGCCTCCTGGAAAAAATGCCTGGCACCGTGCACTGTTGGAGCTGTACCTGCCACGGCATCTTGCAGCAGATTTGTGCTTCCTGTGTAATATCCATTCACTTTGAGTGGAAAGAGATCCTGTTCGTTCTTGTAGTTCTGAATTGGGCAAGTAACCAGTATAACGTTGCCTTACTCTGGGAGTCTTTATACTTATCACTACAAGTTATCAATCTATACTCTGTGGTTATTCATCCCATGAACCCACACATCATGCTTCTAGCTTCAATGAGATGCTTGTTATAGGGACATACCTTTGCTTTACCATCCTTTTATCCGTAGGACATAATTGCCCCTAAAAGTTCTAAAGAAAGAAAACAGCATGCTAAGCCATGCCTGTCTTTGGAAAAAACAAGTTTTGCCCATGGAAATATTTACAGCTCTGCTTGCCTGATCTGTAGAATTTGAACTGGGTCGCAAAGAGTGTAGGTAGGTAATGCAGGGCATGGAGAAAGGTGACTTGCAGCATATTGCCCTGTTGGCATGATTGGCATTGGTATTTATTCTGTATCCTTTCCAGTTATGATTATAAGGCAAAAGACTCAGATTCTCTTAAGTCCCCAGAATGAAGAGCATCACTAGTAAAACAACAGTCTCCTGTAGTTCTTTGTTCTTGCCTTTTGCACATGCAAGTATGTCCATTTAGGGCTTCTGTAAGTATCAAGGAGCCCTCTTCTCTTGAAACTTAAACCCAGGATAACTAGTTATGTGATACCAGAGAGGAGCAGCTTGAATGTGTGGAATGTCCCCTTAGCTACATCAATAAAACATAGCACGTATCCCCAGTATAAAATGGGGATATACCTGGGAAAGCCGACCTGGTCGTAAGAGGGTGTGAAGAGAAAAGTCAGCTGGTTAGAAGTTGCTGTTTTAGTGTTACTTGTTTGTTGGTTGGTTTTTGTTATTGGGTAGACAAATCACTCTTTGTTTTATATCAGCTGGACTGAAAAATGACTTTGAGGTTTTTCCCCCCCGCCATTCACTTCTAATTTGCTTCCCAGGGAAATTAAGACATGTGACAAGTCCAAAATGAAGATATTTTGGAATTTGACAAGCTATTTTTTAATTTCTTCATGGCTGAGCTGCAAATTTTATTAGATAATGATTTGTTTATAGTTACTTATCAGCCATTGTAATGTGCAATGTTTAGAAATGTGACTTCTCTCAGGCGTTCTATTTTATATTTACTCCTCCCTTCTACTGTCCTCCAGTGTAAGTCACCATCATGCATGGTACATATTCTTACCCTCCTCTTTTTATGCAGAGGATTTGGGTCGTCTACAATATAGCCTTTTGATTGTTGAGACGAGAGATACCCTCAGTTTACCTCTGTTACCGAAAGTTACATAAGCACAGGGAAGAAACGGTCTCAAGAACCAGACCTCGTGAAAATCTGCAACATTACTTGGGACAGTTAGCAGCTATAGTGGCTAAACAGCGAGTCTGTTAGTCCATCCTATGACCAGTTGCTCGGCAACTGGCTTCCGTTGTTCCCAGGTTAGCAGCTCTGCCATACTCATGGCTCGACCTCTCTGTGGGATTCTTTCTCTCCCCACTTTCTGCATTCAGCTTTAAAAGACAGAATCAAAATATTTTCCATTCATTCATCCAGCAAAGTGTCACTGGTGTGCAGAACAAAAGGTAGGCGGCTGCTGCCTTCCAGATGCCAGGCTGCTTCTGCTGTTAGCACGATCATGTGATGAGAAGCTGCCAACGTATGCATTTCTGGCAGTTTTCTTCAGGTGAGACTGTAGCTAGGCAGGTACAGCATAGACTTTTCATCTCTAGCAGAGTCTTAAAATATAAAACCATGTGCAATAGAATAATAAAATATAAAGGGAAAATCAAGGCCAAAAAAAGATATTTCAAAATTTCCAAATATGAGACCAAAGAAAATTACTATAATTGAGGTTACATTTGGTTCTGAATCTCCTAACAACCAGGACAAAAAGGGAAGTGTGATAAATAAAAGTATATAGTTCTCATTATAAAGAAGGGAAAAATACTCTGGGGGAAAATTAAGCTTTTTCCTAGCTCTTACTCCAAAAGAAGTATTTTCCTACTTTAGGTAGAGGACACTGAATGAAGTAATAGTGCCCTCAGCAACCTAACATAACAGAAGTAGGTCGTCTTTCTTGGCATGACCAACATGAAGGCAAAATATTTCAGTGCAAATCAATGAAGACGGTTTTGTGAAGGACAAAACTAACGTAACCTTAGTTTCTTTGTGGTCCAGCATAATCCAAGGGTAAGATAATTGGTTATTTAGAGGACTGGATGGATTGCATGTGCCTTAGACACCCCGAAAATACAACTTCTCTCAATTGATTGCTTAGTAAGAGCTCGCTGTGCTCTTAGGCAAAAGCCCGGACACCTAGTCTTCTACTTTACTGGTTGAAGATGCATCTATATGCTTTGGAAAGCAGGTGACACAGGTGACATCTTGTGAAAACCGTGGAAGCTAAGCGGTAGTCTCACCCCAATCGTGCGGCATATTTCTTCTCTGTGCCTTTATTTGTATGTAGAGTTTCCTGTGCCTGCACACCATTGCCTCCTCTTGCCCATTCGCATGCCCAGTCTGATAGAGACACTTTCTGACTGTGCTCCAATGAAATTCTGATTACCTCTACTGTGACACTTACAACACTCTAGTATCCTTAGGGATTACTTGACTGTTTCCTCCATTAGACTGTAATTCCCTGGAAGGCAAGGGTCAGCTGTGATTTGACTCTGAAACCCCAAGGCTTAGCATAGTGCCCAGCCCATAGTAGGGACTTAAGAAATTCAGATCGAATAGATGAATGAGTGGATTTTCATATTTCTTTCTTTGTGTATTCTTTGGCCATATCTGGAATACCTATCCACATATGCAAATGCTTCTTATCCTTTAAGGATCCAGTTAAGTTTTGTCCCCTCCAATAATCCTTACTCACATGATTCCATGTATCTTGCCATGTTTTAAATCCCTAGAGCACTTACATTTTATATCACAACAATCAACACTTCACTGTATTTTGTCATCTTTTATCACTACTTACTTCTAGGGTGAACTGTCTCTTCAGTGTGACCAGAAACTCCTTGAAGGCAGGATTACGTTCTGTAAATTTCTTAAATTCCTAGCAACATCTAAAATACTTCATTACTTTGTAATACCCGCCCTTAAGAAAAGAATACATAACACACATAAAATTTTTCTGGAAAATAGTTTATTCCCTCTATTCTTCTGGCTTCAAGTAAAATGCTTAACCTCAGAAGATGAAATCTTTCAATGAAAATTTCACAAATAATGCATTTTATTATTAAATAATCTTCAAAATTAGAATCACACCTACCTTATAAATTACCTAGTATTTTAACCTATTTCTGGCAATATTTTAAAACTACTTCCTATAAAATAAAGAATGACTGGTCATTACCCTTCAGATAACAACCTCATACACATTCATAACCTTGCTATATTCTGTTGCAGTGAAGAATTCAGGATAAAGATGTTCTATTTTAGACCACATCCAAGGATCTCATTATAAGGGAACAAAGTTAAAATGAGGTTTAGTTTTTGAAAAACATTATCCTTCAGCTTTTTTTTTTCTCTATACCAACGAATTGGGGCACTTTAACTTTATCACACAGATTAGGTTTTGCTTTTCAAAACTGAACTGTCTTTTTTATTCTCTCCCGAGCTCTCCATGAATTCTTCAGGCTCCTCTTAAATTGTACAGTACCTGAAACTGGACACTGTACCCTAATATTAGAGCTCTGCCTAGTATTGATTATAGTTTAAAATTTATCATTATGGTTCTGGAGTCATATGTTACACTTTTTATTTGTTTGTACTATGTTCTCGAAAACAAAACTAAAGTTCTCTCGACCCTTATTACCTTTCACCTTCCTTCCTTCCTCTTCCTTCAAGTTCAGTGCCGTATGGTAGTATCACTGTCATCATCAGTTACAATACCTAACTTTTGTAAGAATTCCAGTGTAAACTAGGAAGAGCATAACTCTGAAGTTAGCGTGACCTGTCTGGGCTCCACCACTTCCCAGTTGGCAACCATGGGCTAATCACATAACCTCTTTGAGTGTCAGTTTTCTCATCTGTACAATAAGCATAAAAACATCAATCTTGCAGGACTGACGTAAAGATTATAGATTGCCTCAGCAACAAAAACCAATCAACCTGATTTAAAAACGGGCAGGGGGCTTCCCTGGTGGCACAGTGGTTGAGAATCTGCCTGCTAATGCAGGGGACACGGGTTCGAGCCCTGGTCTGGGAAGATCCCACATGCCGTGGAGCAACTGGGCCCGTGAGCCACAACTACTGAGCCTGTGCGTCTGGAGCCTGTGCTCCGCAACAAGAGAGGCCGCGGTAGTGAGAGGCCCGCACACCGCGATGAAGAGTGGCCCCCGCTTGAGGCCCGCACACCACGATGAAGACTGGCCCCCGCTTGCCACAACCAGAGAAAGCCCTTGCACAGAAACGAAGACCCAACACAGCAAAAATAAATAATTAATAAACTCCTACCCCCAACATCAAAAAAAAAAAAAAGAAGATAAAAATGGGCAAAGGACTGGAATAGACATTTCTCCAAAGATATACAAATGATCAATAAGCACGTGGAAAGACGCTCAACATCACTAATCATAAAAGAAGTACAAATCAAAATCATAATGAGATAACACCTTATACTCATTAGGGTGGCTACTATTTTTTTAAAAAAACAGAGGGCTTCCCGGGTGGCGCAGTAGTTGAGAATCTGCCTGCCAATGCAGGGGACACAGGTTCGAGCCCTGATCTGGGAAGATCCCACATGCTGCGGAGCAACTGGGCCTATGAGCCACAACTACTGAGCCTGCGCATCTGGAGCCTGTGCTCCGCAACAGGAGAGGCCACAACAGTGAGAGGCCCGCGCACTGCGATGAAGAGTGGCCCCTGCTCGCCGCAACCAGAGAAAGCCCTCACACAGAAACGAAGACCCAACACAGCCAAATAAATAAATAAAACGAATTTATAAAAAAAAAAAAAAAAGATTTGAAGAAAAAAGCAGAAAATAACTAGTTTTGGCAAGGATATGGAGAAATGGAAGTCTTGTGTGTACCATTGATGAGAGGGTAAAATGGTACAGCCTCTTATGGTGGCTCCTAAAAAAAATTTAAAACAGAATTACCATCAATTCAGCAATTTTACTTCTGTGTATGTGCTCAAAAGAACTGAAAGCAAGGTCTTGAACAGATATTTGTACGCCCATACTCATAGCAGCAGCATTCACAATAGCTGAAAGGTAGAAACAACCCAAGTATCCATCAATAGATGAATGGATAAACAAAATGTGGTTATACACATACAATGGAATATTATTCAACCTTAAGAAAGAAAGAATTTCTAACACATGCTGCAACATGGATGAACCTTGAGGACATTATGCTGAGTTAAATAAGCCAGTCGCAAAATGACAAATACTGTATCATTTCCACTTATGTGTGGGACCTAGAGTAGTCAAATACATAGAGACAGAAAGTAGAATGATGGTTGCCAGCAGCTGGAGAGAGGATAGAATGGAAGTTATTTTTTAGTGGGTACCGAGTTTCAGGGGGTTTTAATATTTTTTATTTATTTATTTATTTAGGCTGCACTGGGTCTTTGTTGCTGCGCGCAGGCTTTCTCTAGTTGCAGTGAGCGGGGGCTGCTCTTCGTGCGGTGTGCATGCTTCTCATTGTGGTGGCTTCTCTTGTTGCAGAGCACGGGCTCTAGGCGCGCAGGCTTCAGTAGTTGTGGTGCACGGGCTCTAGAGCGCAGGCTCAGTAGTTGTGACGCACGAGCTTAGTTGCTCTGTGACATATGGGAACTTCCCGGACCAGGGCTTGAACCCATGTCCCCTGCATTGGCAGGTGGATTCTTAACCACTGCACCACCAGGGAAGTCCAGAGTTTCAGTTTTTTAAGATGAAAAGAGTTCTGGAGGTAGATGGTGGTGATGATTGCACAAACATGTGACTGTACTTAATGCCGCCAAACTGTTCCCTTAAAAATGTTTAAGATGATAAATTTTCCCCCTCCCCTCACTTCTGACAACCACCAATCTGTTCTCTGTATCTGTGAACTTGGTTTTTTGTTTCTGTTGTTTTTTTTTTTTTTCAGATTTCACGTATAAGTGAGATCATACAAGTATTTGTTTGTCTGATTTATTTCACTTAGCTTAATGCCTTCAAGGTCCATCCATGTTGTCACAAATGGCAAGATTTCGTTCTTTTTTATGGCTGAGTAATATTTTGTTGTGTATACCTACCACATTTGCTTTATCCATTTCACCCGCCAATAGACATTTTGTTGTTTTCATATCTTAGCTATTGTAAACAATGTTGCAGTGAACATGGGTTGAATATATCTTGTCCAGTTACTGTTTTCGTTTTCTTCAGATAAATACCCAGAAGTGGAATTGCTGGATTATATGGTAGTTCTATTTTTGATTTTTTTGAGGAACCTCCATACTGTTTTCCACAGTAGCTGTGCCAATTTACATTCCCATCAGCAGTGTACAAGAGTTCCCTTTTCTCCGCACCCTCGCCAACACTTGTTATTCTTGTCATTTTGGTATTAGCCATTCTCACAGGTATTAGGTGATATCTCATTGTGGTTTTGATTTTCATTTCCCAGGTGATTAGTGATGTTGAGCACCTTTTCATATACCTGTTGTCCATTTGTATGTCTCCTTTGGAAAAGTGTCTGTTCAGAGTCTCTGCCCGTTTTTATATTGGATTGTTTGGTTTTATTGTTATTGAGTAGTATGAGGTTTTTTATGTTTTGGATATTAATCCCTTATCAGATATATTATTTGTAAATATTTTCTCCCATTCCATAGGTTGCCTTCATTTTGTTGATAGATTCCTTTGCTGTGCAGAAGCTTTTTCGTTTGATATAGTCTCATTTATTTTTCCTTTTGTTGCCTTTGCTTTTGGTGTCTAATCCAAAAAATCATCACCAAGACTAATGTCAAGGAGCTTATTACTTCCTATGTTTTCTTCTAGGAGTTTTACGTTTCAAGTCTAATGTTCAAGGCTGTAATCCATTTTGAATTAATTCTTGTGTATGGTATAAGATAGTTGGTCCAGCATCATTCTTTTGCATGTGGCTGTCCAGTTTTCTTAACACCATTTATTGAAGAGATTATCCTTTCCCCATTGTATATTCTTGGCTCCTTTGTCCTAAATTAATTGGTCATATATGCATAGGTTCATTTCTGGGCTTTCTGTTCTGTTCCATTGATCTATGTGTCTGTTTTTATGCCAGAACCATACTGTTTTGATTACTGTAGCTGTGTAATATAGTTTCAAATCAGATAGCATGATGCCTCCAGCTTAGTTCTTTCTCAGAATTGCTCTGGCTCTTCAGGGTCTTCTGCAGCTCCATACAAATTTTAGGATTGTTTGTTCTATTTCTGTGAAAAATGCCATTGGAATTGTGATAGGGATTGCATTGAATCTGTAGGTTGCTTTGGGTAGTATGGACATTTTAACAATATTAATTCTCCTAATCCAGAATTCTTCTAATCAGATATTCTGAGCACAGAATATCTCTCCATTTATTTATGTCTTCTTCAGTTTCTTTCATCAACATGTTATAGTTTTCATTGTACAGGTCTTTCACCTTTTTAGTTAAATTTATTCCTAGGTATTTCATTCTTTTTGATGCAGTTGTAAATGGAATTGTTTTCTTAACTTCTCTTTCTGATAGTTCATTGTTAGTGTATAGAAATTCAACGATTTTTGTATGTTGATTTTGTATCCTTAAACTTTACTGGATTCATTTATTAGTTCTAATAGTTTTTGGTGGAGTCTTTAGGGCTCTCTGTATACAATATGCCATCTGCAAATTGTGATGGTTTTATTCTTGCTTTTTGATTTGGGTGTCTTTTGTTTCTTTTTCTTGTCTGACTGCTCTGGCTAGACCAGTACTGTGTCAAATAAAAGTGGGCATCCTTGTCTTGTTCCTGATCTTAGAGGAAAAGCTATCAACTTTTCACGGTTGAGCATGATGTTAACTGTGGACTTGTCATATATAGCCTTTATTATGTTGAGGTATGTTCCCGCTATACCCACTTTGTTGAGAGTTTGTATCATAAATGGATGCTAGTTTTGCCAAATGCTTTTTCTGCATCAATTGCAATGATATAATTTTTATCCTTCATTTTTTTAATGTGGTGTATCATGTTGATCTGTGGATGTGAAACCATCCTTGCACTCCTGCAGTAAATTCCACTTGATCATGGTGTATGATCCTTTTTATATATTGTTGGATTCAGTTTGCTAATATTTCGTTGAGGAGGATTTTTGCATCTCTGTTCATCGGGGCTGCAATTTTTGTTTTCTATGGCATCCTTGTCTGGTTTTGGTATCAGGGTAATGGTGGCCTCATAAAATGAGTTTGGAAGTGTTCCTTCCTCTTCTATTTTTTGGGAGAGTTTGAGAAGGATTGGTATTAATTCTTCTTTAAGTGTTCAGTAGAATTCACCAGTGTAGCCACCTGGTCCTGGACTTTTGTTTATCGAGAGGTTTTTGATTATTGATTCAATCTCATTTTATGTTACGTGTATTTTACCACACACTAAAAAAATGTAGATTCTGTATGTAATGCACCTAGTACAGTGTTTGGCACATGATAGGTACTCAATAAATGGTGGTTCTACTGTGGTGTCACCATTCAATGCCCATGGCTTCATTAGCTCCCATTATGATCCTTGAGGTCATATTGTTGTTAAATATCATTTAAAAAGTTAGGTGCCCTAGAAAACAAACTCTAAGATGTAGATTAGCTTGCAGGAAGTTTATTAAGGAGTCCTCTTGGGATCAGCACCTTTAGAAGGAAAGGGAATGGAAGGAAACGGGATTGGACAATGGGAGAAGTTGCCCTGTGATGCAGTGACAAAGAACACCGAATTTGGCCCCACAGGACACTATAAAACTGAAATGGCCTTTCAGGTTTGTGAGTGGTGAGGGGGCTGGGATACAGCTTTTATACTTAATCTGTGTTTATCTGTCCTTGGATATGGGCTGCCTGGGAAGAAGGACATGCCCTTGGGTAATGGGGCAGTTTCCAGAGAGAGCTGAGAGCAGCAGTGGAGATGGGGAATGTCTTTCATTACTGAAGGGAGGAGAGAAGGGAATGTGCATTACTACAACAAAAATTTAGAACTAAAACTCAGGTTTCAGTGCCTCCTAGTCCATTCAGGCTCATTTCCAGTCCTCTGTATTCATGAGTAAAATTTCCATGTTATCATTCACATCATTAAAGAAATAATTGAGGAACTTTCAACTGACTACAGCAATGCTTTTCAAACCATTGGTGGTTAAGAGCTAGTTATTTTCCTTTCCAGTCCTTCATGGACTGATACTTTTATAAAATACACAAAAAATAAGTTACTGGATCAATTAAATAAGAAGACATCTTACAGACAAGCTCAAATTTATTATTATTAGATTCAACAGACATAAAATTGCTGTGACAATTTGCTATAAAGGTTTTAACTGCCTACTTTCAATCTCTAAACTTGTATCATGTAGTCTAATAACAAAGAGTTCTCAACACTGGTACCAATCTGGGACTCCACTCTAAATAATCCTGAGTTACAGGATTCTTATAAAACATTGTTGGTGTTCTAAATTGACATTGGCGATATATTGGATTAAATGAATGTTATTCTTCAATCTAAAGATCTGATCTTTGCTGTTCTTGGGCAATCCATAGTTCTCTTAAAGCCTGGCCTGAATCGAGGACTGCTTATACCATCAGCATCACAGCTTCCAGGTATAAGTAGTCCTAAGGCCATTACTTACTCAAGGATCTAATGGATGAAAGGAACAAAGACCATTTTCTTGTTTGACAAAATAAGAGTCATCAGTCCTATTCCCAGGACTAGGAAAAGTGACTCATCTCTTGTAATGCTCTTGGGACATATGATGTAGGGGTAGGGAGATAAGAGAACAGGGAAAGGAGAGCTGACAGTGTATATCCTTCAGTAAAGAAGTACTGGTAAAACAAAGGGGTCATGATACATTCAAAGAGTTTATAAAGCCTTCTTATCTAATTTGGGGAGTATGACCTAAGAGCTGTGGCCCATGGTTGTAGCTTCATTGATCTATGAATCCCCTGAAATTGTATACAGAACATCAGGTGTGCTGCGTCTGTGTCTTTTTGGAGAGGATTCATACAGTGACCCCAAAACTCATAATCATTGACTTACCTTCCTAGTTTGAAACGTGGGTTATATTTCCCTACTTGCAAGGATTCAAGCTCAAGTTACCAAACACTCTCACTTGGATCTACTGTACTGGTTTCTTAATGCATCAACCCTTACCATCTCTCTTCTACCTCCGTTCCATTCTCACATCACTGTGGAATGAGCATTTCAAAATGCAAACTGTTTCTGACAAATACATACACACACCACCTGAAGCCCTTCAGAAAAGCTTACCATTGTTTTTAGGATCTAGATAAAAGGTCTTACATGGCCTGCCTACCTTCCATTCTTACCCCACACCACCCTTCCTCCATGCTTTCTTCACACGAACCATCCTGGCCTTCTCTGAACTCTCTACGGTTCCTCAGTCCACAGAGCCTTTGCAGATGGCTGCTCTACCTGGAATGTTGTTCCCCTACTCTCAAGTGCATTTCCTTTCTCTGGCCTCTCTGATTAGGGCATGTCCCCCTTTTACAGAGACCCGTGTAGCTCTCCTTTGTAGCGTTTGTTACAGTTCCTTGTGATTTTCCATTAATGTATGTCTCTCTCACTGGACTCTAAGTTCCATGGGGACAGAGACTGTTTGTGTTATTCACCTTCACATGCCCAGGGTTGAGCAGAGAACCTGTAGAGCAGGCCTGCCATAGGTGTTTATGACCAAGTAAGTTAGCAATTTTGTCCTCACTTTACAGAGAAAATTACAGTGTAGAGACTAGGAAACAGCCCAAGTTCACATAACTGACAGATGGTGAAGCTGGGTTTTAAACCTAGATTTGACTTCCAATCCCTTGCTCTTAACCACTGTAATCACAACAGCAGTTAAAAAACAGTCATCATTTTATTGTGCACTTGTTATATGCCAGGGACTATGCTAAGCATTGTGTGTTTATCACATTATATCTTCTTCAGCCCTATAAAAGTATGTGGCTTTGTTATCTCTGTTCTGCATATGAGACTAAGACTGAGAAAAGTAACGTGTCCAAGTCACACAGTCAGCAGTGGAGCTGAAATTCAAACCAAGGCAGCTTTATTCTAGAACCTGCTGAACTGCCTCATCATATCAAAACTCTAGGCCCCTCTAGTTGATTTCATTTTCCCAACTTCCTTTCCTAATGCAGCTAAGTGGCTGGTGACCAGGCCCTGTGGCCTGGACCTCCCTTAAGTGCCTGGTGGTTATCTCCAGTTGCTCAGCAGGGGATTCCTGGCAGTGTGGGGACATCTGTGGGTGAGGCTGGCTTGCCCTTAATCCAGCCATTTAACTTTCCCTCATTTGGATGGAGCCAGACCTGTGAAGGGGGAGGATAAGGATCAACGTGGACCTTCTGCCTCCACTCCCAAGGATGGGGTAGAGGGAGCAAGAGGTGGCAATAATCTTTCCCATGTCTCCAGAAACGCCTCTGAAGGGGCAGCATTACTGATTGGCAAGGAGCCTGGGACCTCCACAGCAGAGGGTGGAGCTGAAGGTGGGAGGTGGGAGGGTTGGGGAGGAAGGAGGGGTGGCTTGGGAATCACCCCTGGATTAGTTAGGAGAGCATTCCCTGCAGGTAACAGAAACTCAGAAAATCAGTGGCTTACATAAGTGGCTTTCTTACATATCAAGAAGTTCAGAGGCAGGAAATCCAGGGGTACTGCAGCTCCTCAGAGACATAATGGAGGAACCAGACTCCTGTCTTTGGCTTGACTAACTCTAAAGCATTGGCTTTTTCTTTTTCTCTCTCTTTTTTTTTTTTTGTCATAAGGTGGTTCCTATTCCTACTGGCATTGTTTCCATGTTCCAGGGAAGAAAAGGGTGGGAAGTGGGCAAAAGACAGATGCCTATTAAATCTGTCCACTTGAAAAAAATGGCTTTCTTGGAAGCCTAGCAGTTCCAACTAATATGTCATTAACCAGCTCTGGGTCCCATGCTTGTTTCTCCCTAGCAACAAAGGAGTCTGGAGAGGTAGTTTCTTAACTGGACACAGGGCCTCCCCAAGCAATTGAAGTTCCCTTATAGAAGAAGAAGGAAGAATGGTGTTGAGAAACATCTACCAGTTTCTGTCATAACACGTTTTCTTTCCAGAGTCTCCTCCTCTACTGGATAGAAATCATCATCTTTCTACAGCCCCTCTCCACCAGCTTCTTGACTGCTGCAAATAGAAATGCCATTACTCGACCCTAGTTGCCCCAGACCTAGCTCTTACCCCATGGAGTTGGAAGGGGTGACTGTACCTGAAGGTTTCAGGAACACATAAGAGTCCCCATCTTCATGGAAGATGGAAGAAATGAGGCATAGAGGAAAAAAAAGAATTCTATAAATATGTTTATTAAAATGATAAATTTCCTGTAAGTATAATATAAATTTATGACATTCCACACCGTTTACATGAATCGTTTACTATTTGCTCCTGGTTATTCTGCAAAAGAATGACTGGGTATACTCAAATTATGCATATTAAGTTGCTATAAGTTTAATTTTATTACAATACTAAATTCTATTCATGTATGTTGTCTTCCTAAAATTTTGCTCACAGTATAGCTGCTTTATAAACTGAGAGAGGTTGTTAATGGCCCCTGTTTCATTTAAAGAAAAGCTTGTGTGCTTCAAGAGGATATTACACTCATTAACATATATGAACCCAATACTGGAGCACCTACGTATGTAAAGCAAATACTAACAGACATAAAGGGAGAAAGAGACAAAAGTATAGCATTAGGGGACTTTAATCACCCCACTTATTATCAATGGACAGATCATCCAGACAGAAAATCAATAAGGCAATAGTGGTCTTAAATGACACAACAGACCAGTTGGACTTAATAAATATCTATTGGACATTATATCAAAAACAGCAGAATACACATTCTTTTCAAGTGCACATGGAACATGCTCCAGGATAGGTCACATGCTAGGCCATAAAGCAAGTCTCAGCAAATTTAAGAGGATAGAAATTATCTTAAGCATTTTTTCTGACCACAGTGGTATGAAACAAGAAATCAGTTGCAAGGAAAAAAAGGGAAAGAACAAATATGTAGAGACTAAACAACATGCTACTAAAAAACCAATGGGTCAATGAAGAAATCAAAGAGGAAATCAGAAAATACCTCAAGACAAATGAAAATGGAAACACTGCACTCCAGAATCTATGGATGCAGCAAAAGCAGTTCTAAGGGGATGTTTATAGTGATACAGGCCTTCCTCAAGAAACAAGAAAAATCTCAAGTAAACAACCTAACCTACCACCTAAAGGAATTAGCAAAAGAAGAACAAACAAGGCCCAAAGTCAGCAGAAGGAAGGAAATAATAAAGATCAGAGAGGAAATAAGTAAAATAGAGACAAAAAAAAATAGAAAAGATCAGTGAAACCAAGAAATGTTTTTTGTAAAGATAAACAAAATTGATAAACCTTTATCCAGTTTCACAAAGAAGAAAAGAGGATCCAAATAAACAAATTAAGAAATGAAAGAGGAGAAATAACTGATACCACAGACATACAGAAAATCATAAGATAATTCTATGAACAGTTATATGCCAACAATTTGGACAACCTAGAAGAAATGGACAAGTTTCTAGAAAAAAAAGAACCTGTCAACACTGAATCAAGAAGAAATAGACAATTTGAATAGACCAGTTACTAGTACTGACATTGACTTTGTAATTAAAACAAACAAAAAAAACTCCAGGGCTTCCCTGGTGGCGCAGTGGTTGAGAGTCCACCTGCCGATGCAGGGGACACAAGATCGTGCCCCGGTCCGGGAAGATCCCACATGCCGCGGAGTGGCTGGTCCCATGAGCCATGGCCGCTGAGCCTGCACGTCCGGAGCCTGTACTCTGCAATGGGAGAGGCCACAACCGTGAGAGGCCTGCGTACCGCAAAAAAAAAAAACTCCCAGCAAACAAAAGTCCAAAACTGGACAGCTTCGCAGGAGAATGCTACAAAACACATAAAGAGCTAATACCCATTCTTCTCAAACTATTCCAAAAAATTTAAAAGGATGGAACACTCCCAGATTCATCCTACTAGGCCACCATTACCTTGATACCAAAACTAGGCAAAGACATTACCAAAAGAAGAAAATTATAAGTCGATATCTTTGATTAATATAGATGCAAAAATCCTCAGCAAAATATTAACAAATCACATCCAACAATATATAAAAATGATCATACAACATGATCAAGTTGGTTTGTTTCAGGGACATAAGGGTGGTTCAACATTTGCAAATCAGTCAATGTGATACAACTCTTTCCAATCCTGTTCAACACGGTATCAGAAGTCCTGGTGAGAGGGCAGAGAGCAGAAGCGAAAAGAACTACAATCCTGCAGTCTGTGGAACAAAAACCACATTCACAGAAAGATAGAAAAGATGAAAAGGCAGAGGGCTATGTACCAGATGAAGGAAGCAGATAAAACCCCAGAAAAACAACTACATGAAGGGGACATAGGCAATCTTCCAGAAAAAGAATTCAGAATAATGATAGTGAAGATGATCCAGGACCTTGGAAAAAGAATGGAGGCAAAGATGGAGAAGTTGCAAGAAATGTTTAACAAAGATCTAGAAGAATTAAAGAACAAACAGAGATGAACAATACCATAACTGAAATGAAAACTACACTAGAAGGAATCAATAGCAGAATAACTGAGGCAGAAGAACGGATAAGTGACCTGGAAGACAGAATGGTGGAATTCACTGCTGCGGAACGGAATAAAGAAAAAAGAATGAAAAGAAATGAAGACAGCCTAAGAGACCTCTGGGACAACATTAAACACAACAACATTCACATTATAGGGGTCCCAGAAGGAGAAGAGAGAGAGAAAGGAGCCAAGAAATTATTTAAAGAGATTATAGTAGAAAACTTCCCTAACATGGGAAAGGAAATAGACACCCAAGTCCAGGAAGCATAGAGAGTCCCACACAGGATAAACCCAGGGAGAAACACACCGAGACACATAGTAATCAAATTGGTAAAAATTAAAGACACAGAAAAATTATTGAAAGCAGCAAGGGAAAAACGACAAATAACATACAAGGGAGCTCCCATAAGGTTAACAGCTGATTTCTCAGCAGAAACTCTACAAGCCAGAAGGGAGTGGCATGATATACTTAAAGTGATGAAAGAGAAGAACCTTTCACAACCAACAACCAAGATTACTCTACCCAGCAAGGATCTCATTCAGATTCGACAGAGGAATCAAAAGCTTTACAGACAAGCAAAACCTAAGAGAATTCAGCACCACCAAACCAGCTCTACAGCAAATGCTAAAGGAACTTCTCTAAGTGGGAAACACAAGAGAAGAAAAGGACCTACAAAAACAAACCCAAAACAGTTAAGAAAATGGTAATAAGAACATACATATCAATAATTACCTTAAACGTGGGTGGATTAAATGCTCCAACCAAAGACACAGGCTTGCTGAATGGATACAAAAACAAGACCCATATATATGCTGTCTACAAGAGACCCACTTCAGACCGAGGGACACATACAGACTGAAAGTGAGGGGATGGAAAAAGATATTGCATGCAAATGGAAATCAAAAGAAAGCTGGAGTAGCAATACTCATATCAGATAAAATAGACTTTAAAATAAAGAATGTTCCAAGAGACAAGGAAGGACACTACATAATGATCAAGGGATCAATCCAAGAAGAAGATATAACAATTATAAATATATATACACCCAACATAGGAGAACCTCAATACATAAGGCAACTGCTAACAGCTCTAAAAGAGGAAATCGACAGTAACATAGTAATAGTGGGGGACTTTAACACCTCACTGACACCAATGGCCAGATCATCCAAACAGAAAATTAATAAGGAAACACAAGCTTTAAGTGACACAATAGACCAGATAGATTTAATTGATATTTATAGGACATTCCATCCAAAAACAGCAGATTACACTTTCTTCTCAAGTTCACACGGAACATTCTCCAGGATAGATCATATCTTGGGTCACAAATCAAGCCTCAGTAAATTTAAGAAAATTGAAATCATATCAACGCTGACCACAACGCTGTGAGATTAGAAATCAATTACAGGGAAAAAAACGTAAAAAACACAAAAACACATGGAGGCTAACCAGTACGTTACTAAATAACCAAGAGATCACTGAAGAAATCAAAGAGGAAATCAAAAATTACCTAGAGACAAATGACAATGAAAAGACAGCGATCCAAAACCTATGGGATGCAGCAAAAGCAGTTCTAAGAGGGACGTTTATAGCTATACAAGCCTACCTCAAGAAACAAGAAAAATCTCAAATAAACAATCTAACGATACACCTAAAGGAACTAGAGAAAGAAGAGCAAACAAAACCCAAAGTTAGCAGAAGGAAAGAAATCATAAAGATCGGAGCAGAAATAAATGAAATAGAAACAATAGCAAAGATCAATAAAAGTAAAAGCTGGTTCTTTGAGAAAATGAACAAAACTGATAAGCCATTAGCCAGACTCATCAAGAAAAACAGGGAGAGGACTCAAATCAATAAAATTACAAATGAAAAAGGAGAAATTACAACAGACACTGCAGAAATACAAAGCATCCTAAGAGGCTACTACAAGCAACTCTATGCCAAAAAAATGGACAACCTGGAAGAAATGGACAAATTCTTAGAAAGGTATAACCTTCCAAGACTGAACCAGGAAGAATTAGAAAATATGAACAGACCAATCACAGGTAATGAAATTGAAACTGTGATTTAAAATCTTCCAACAAACAAAAGTCCAGGACCAGATGGCTTCACAGGTGAATTCTATCAAACGTTTAGAGAAGGGCTAACACCCATCCTTATCAAACTCTTCCAGAAAATTGTAGAGGAAGGAAAACTCCCAAACTCATTCTATGAGGCCACCATCACCCTGATACCAAAACCAGACAGAGATACTACAAAAAAAATTGTAGACCAATATCACTGATGAGTATAGATGCAAAAATCCTCGACAACATACTAGCAAACAGAATCCAACAACACATTAAAAGGCTCATACACCATGATCAAGTGGGATTTATCCCAGGGATGTAAGAATTCTTCAATATATGCAAATCAATCAATGTGATACACCATATTAACAAATTGAAGAATAAAAACCATATGATCATCTCAGTAGATGCAGAAAAGCTTTTGACAAAATTCAACACCCATTTATGATAAAAACTCTCCAGAAAGTGGGCATAGAAGGAAACTACCTCAACATAATAAGGGCCATATATGACAAACCCACAGCAAACATAATTCTCAATGGTGAAAAACTGAAGGCATTTCCTCTAAGATCAGGAACAAGACAAGGATGTCCACTCTCACCACTGTTATTCAACATAGTTTTAGAAGTCCTAGCCACAGCAATCAGGGAAGAAAAAGAAATAAAAGGAATACAAATTGGAAAAGAAGAAGTAAAACTGTCACTGTTTGCAGATGACATGATACTATACATAGAGAATCCTAAAGATGCCACCAGAAAACTACTAGAGCTAACCAATGAATTTGGTAAAGTTGCATGATACAAAATTAATGCCCAGAAATCTCTTGCATTCCTATACACACTGAAGGAGAAGTTAAGGAAACACTCGCATTTACCATTGCAACAAAGAGAATAAAATACCTAGGAATAAATCTACCTGGGGAGACAAAAGACCTGTATGCAGAAAACTATAAGACCCTGATGAAAGAAATTAAAGATGATACCAACAGATGCCAAGATATACCATATTCTTGGATTGGAAGAATCAATATTGTGAAAATGACTCTACTACCCAAAGCAATCTACAGATTCAATGCAATCCCTTTCAAATTACCAATGGCATTTTTTACAGAACTAGAACAAAAAAATCTTAAAATTTGTATGGAGACACAAAAGACCCCGAATAGCCAAAGCAGTCTTGAGGGGAAAAAATGGAGCTGGAGGAATCAGACTCCCTGACTTCAGACTATACGACAGAGCTACAGTAATCAAGACAATATGCTACTGGCACAAAAACAGAAATATAGATCAATGGAACAGGATAGAAAGCCCAGAGATAAACCCACGCACCTATGGTCAACTAAGCTATGGCAAAGGAGGCAACAATATACAATGGAGAAAAGACAGTCTCTTCAATAAGTGGCGCTGGGAAAATTGGACAGCTACATGTAAAAGAATGAAATTAGAACACTCCCTAACACCATACACAAAAATAAACTCAAAATGGATTAGAGACGTAAATGTAAGACCGGGCACTATACAACTCTTAGAGGAAAACTAGGAAGAACACTCTGACATAAATCACAGCAAGATCTTTTTTGATACACCTCCTAGAGTAATGGGAATAAAAACAAAAATAAACAAATGGGACCTAATGAAACTTAAAAGCTTTTGCACAGCAAAGGAAACCATAAGCAAGACGAAAAGACAACCTTCAGGATGGGAGAAAATGTTTGCAAATGAATCATCGGACAAAGGATTAATCTCCAAAATATATAAACAGCTCATGCAGCTCAATATTAAGAAAACAAACAACCCAGTCCAAAAATGGGCAGAAGACCTAAATAGACATTTCACCAAAGAAGACATACAGATGGCCAAGGGGCAGATGAAAAGATGCTAAACACCGCTAATTATTAGAGAAATACAAATCAAAATAACAAAGAGATATCACCTCACACCTGTCAAAATGCTATCATCAAAAAGTAACGGGGCTTCCCTGGTGGCGCAGTGGTTGAGAGTCCGCCTGCCGATGCAGGGGACGCGGGTTCATGACCCGGTCCGCGAAGACCCCACATGCTGTGGAGTGGCTGGGCCCATGAGCCATGGCCGCTGAGCCTGCGCATCCGGAGCCTGTGCTCCGCAACGGGAGAGGCCACAACAGTGAGAGGCCCGCGTACAGCAAAAAAAAAAAAAAAAAAAAAAAAAAGTAACGAATGTTGGCAAGGATGTGGAGAAAAGGGAACCCTCATATACTGTTCTTGGGAATGTAAATTGGTGCAACCACTGTGTAAAACAGTATGGAGGCTCCTCAGAAATCTAAAAATAGAAATACTGTATGATCCAGCAATTCCACTCCTGGGTATATATCCATAAAAAACAAAAACACTAATGTAAAAAGATACAGGCAGCCCAACATTCATAGCAGCACTATTTACAATAGTCAAGATATGGAAACAACCAAAGGTTTCATCAACAGATGAAAGGATAAAGAAGTTGTGGTGTGTGTATTTATTCACATATATAAATATATTTGTATACATATATAGTTATTTATAAATATATATATTCCAATATATATATTGTTCAGCACAGGGAATTATAGCCATTATTTTGTAATAACTTTTAATAGAGTATAATATATAAAAATACTGAATCACTGTGCTGTACACCTGAAACAAATATAATATTATAAATCAACTATACTTCAGTTTTAAAAAAAGAATTGAATGAAGCCCTATACAAAGTGAAAAAAAAATTATGTGCTTCAAAAGTCACCATCAAGAAAGTGAAAAGAGCCCACAGAATGGCAGTAAATATTTGCAAATCATGTATCTGGCAGAGGACCTATATTCAGAATATGTATGGATCTCTTCCAGCTCAACAATAGAAAGACAGATAACCCAGTTTTTAAAATGAACAACGAATTTGAATAGATATTTCTCCAAAGAAGACTTACAAATGGCCAATAAGCGCATGAAAAGATGCATCATTAGTCATTAGAGAAATGCAAATCAAAACTGTGATAAGATACCACTTCACACCCAATCAAAAGACAGGTAATAACAAGTGTTGGTAATAACAAGTGTTGGTGAGGATGCAGAGAATTTTGAGAAATTTGGCAATTTCTCAAACAGGTAAACAGAGTTACCAAATGACCCAGTTCTCCTAAGTATAAATCCAGGATAAACAAGAACATGTCTATAGAAAAGCTGTACGTGAATGTTCATAGCAGCATTACTCAGTAGCCAAAATGTAGAAACAACCTAAATGTCTATCAGATCATGAATGGATAAGCAGGGGCTTCCCTGGTGGCACAGTGGTTAAGAATCTGCCTGCCAATGCAGGGACACGGTTTCAAGCCCTGGTCCGGGAAGATCCCACATGCTGCAGAGCAGCTAAGCCCATGTGCCACAACTACCGAGCCTGCGCTCTAGAGTCCGCGAGCCACAACTACTGAGCCCACGTGCCTAGTGCTTGTGCTCCTCAACAAGAGAAGCCACTGCAATGAGAAGCCCGCACACCTCAACGAAGAGTAGCCCCTGCTCACCGCAACTAGAGAAAGCCAGCGCACAGCAATGAAGACCCAACACAGCCAAAAATAAATAAATAAATTAATCAAAAAAAAAAAAAAGAATGGTAAGCAGAATGTGATGTGTACATACAATAGAATATTATTCAGCCATAAAAATGAAGGAAGTACTGGTACATGCTTACAACATGGATGAACCTTGAAAATGTCATGCTAAGTGAGTAAAGGACTATATATTGTAGATTCTG
This sequence comes from Grampus griseus, assembly GCF_964374135.1. Lineage (NCBI taxonomy): Eukaryota > Metazoa > Chordata > Mammalia > Artiodactyla > Delphinidae > Grampus > Grampus griseus. The sequence goes on along the minus strand of NC_139018.1, from coordinate 26,789,354 downwards.
TTTATGTGCAATGTCCAGAATAGACAAGTCCATAGAGACAGGAAGGAGATCAGTGGGTCCCCCGGACTAGAGCTGGGGGGAGGAGGAAGGAGGAGTGACTGCCAGTAGTCATAGGGTTTCTTTTTGGAGTAAAGAAAATGTTCTAGAAGTAGGTTGTGGTGATGGTTACACTAAAGACCACTGACATATACACTTTAAATGGGTGAATTTTATTAGTGTGTGAAATATATCTCAAACCTTAAAAAGTTGATAGTTGATATCTGAAAAGTTAGAAAAAAAAAAACAGAACAAAAAGCCTTCAGTGTGTAAGCAGTCAAATTGTATTTACTTCTTAGGTAGCCAAATTCTTTAATAAATACTTATAAATACAGTAAATAGTTATTCCTGTTCATTAATTCAACAAATAATTGACTGCCGTTTTTGTGCTAGGTGTGCTGTCAGGTGCTAGGTAGAAAGATGCCTCGCCTCAGCTTTGCCTCTACTTCTTTAGGCTTCCAAGTAAGGTGGTACGCCTGGGGGACAGCAGCTGTCTCTGTGCCTGGCCTCACTTGCATTTTCCCCCGTTTGGAAAGGTGTCGGGTATTTCTGATGCCTTAGTCAGCACAGAGCAAGGAGGACCTTGACTATAGTTTCAGGGCCTTAAGCTTCACCTCATGCTCCAAATCCAAGACAGAGCAGCTGAGAATGGAGCTAGCTGTGCCACCAATTGCTTCTCTCCCATTGTTAATCCCTTTAATTCTGCCATCCGCAGGCACCCCTCCCTTCACACTGTCCTGTTGCCCACTTGTGATATGACTGAACAAGTGGTTTTGGCTTTGAAAGGTGATTCTTAGAGACACCTCAAGTGACCCAGTCCCTGGCTTGTGGGCATGCTCTTGATGCTCATTACCATGGAGCACCAGAGATCTCCTGTGGGCTAGTAACACTTTCAAGGTAGCTGCTGCTGACTCCCCTGAGATCCCGGCCTCGCTGCCAGGGTCATTAGAGGGAGCAGCATTTCAGTGCTAAGGGCAAACAGTGAGAAGCCGCCAGTCTCTTTTGGTTCTTACAGAAGGGTTTATGCTCTGGCACTTGAGTTATCAAATCGCTTTAAAGCATGGGACAACTAGCTTAGTGATGATTTTATACGTGTGTGTGTGTGTGTGTGTGTGTGTGTGTGTGTGTGTGTGTGTGTGTTATACGCTGTATTTCTGCTTTGCTGTGTCATTCCCTGGTCAAGGCGTTACAGTTTATTTTAAAATTTGTCTATCTCTTTCACAAACCTTGAGTTTTATGGCCAAAAGGAAAAAAAAAAAAGTGAGCCACTTTTCAGTCTATGTGTACTTTTTTCACGGAGCCCTAGACTTAAACTAATTCTAATTTCTCTCTCCCCCCAAATTGATGAATTTATCAGTATCCTAAAACGCTCATTACATTTACAAAAGAATGCTTCCTGGTGGCATGTGGATGGAGAAATCCAGCTGGGTTTGGGGGGTAAAAGCTCGTGTTGGCCCTTAGCCTGCCTCCCTAACCACCACCCTCATGCTCCTGGTGCCTGCAGAGCATAAGAAAAGCTTCTTCTCCCCTGCTGGGCTCTCCCCTCATTGCTATAGGAGGGGAGTAGCAGGAAATGGAATCTGCCCTGGTCATGGGATTTTTTTTTGAAAGAAACAAAGCATGATCTGATGAAGAGCAGGTTAATCCTGCTATTTCATTTCCCTTTCAGAAAGGGTGGGGGCAGGATTGTGATATGAAGTATTTGGTTTCACATCTGTTCCAGGAATTATCCTCGGCATAAATCCACTTTTCTTTCAAGCATCCTGAAGCATCCCAGGGAGCTCCTCCTCCCGGGGCATGCTCCCTGCCCCCACAGTTTATTTCATGGCCACAGAGCAGCTGACAGACTCCCCGAGAAATCATCCTGTCATTGCTATAGGAGGAGTCTTGGAAGTCAGAATTTCTGTGTGTCAGTGATATCAATTTTGTGCTCTGCTCTCCATGAAGGGTTTAGGGTAAAACCTAAACCCAGTAGTGTGGTATAATGGAAAGAGGACCCAATTTAAAAATCAAAGGAACTGGCTCTCATCTCCCCTTGGCTACTATTTGTGTGATCTCGGGCAAGTCACCAAACCTCTTCAGGCTCAAAGCCCTCATCTGTGAAATTAACATCTTGGCACTTTGAGAAATGAAGTTCAACTCGAAAATGATACAAATCTGTAATCTGTTACATGTTATGTTTATCAACCTCAGTTTAAAGTAACTTTTCAACTTTCAAATCTTATTCATGGGAAAATGAAAAATAATTTCATATGTGGCAAGGTGACTTCTAGTTTTAAAACCTGAACTTAAGGGCCAACCAAAGCAATTATTCAAACAAACACAGGCTTGTAACTAGAGTTTTTTAAAAGTTTTCTGGAACTTCTGTTTTCTGTTTCCATCTTTGAGATGTTTAGCATTCCCATGTGGCCTTTGAGTGTATGGTAGGAATTTTCTATGAATAATTATGTTCCACACACTATTAGGTGCACATAAGGAATAACAAACTAAGTGAAACACAAGATCCCCAACCTTAATTCAGAGAATAAACATATATACAAGGAAAAACAGAATTTCAGATTTCAGAGTGAAGCAAAAGACAAATTCATATTTTGACAAATGTTAGTATATGCAGATGGTCCCCAGCTTACAATGGTTCAGCTTATAGTTTTTTGCCTTTATGATAGTGTGAAAGCAATATGCATTCAGTAGAAACCATACTCTGAATTTTGAATTGTGCTCCTTTCCTGGCCTAGTGATTTGCATTACAATCCTCTCTCATGATGCTGGGCAGGGAACACAGCCCCCAGTCAGCCACGTAATCATAGGGGTCAACAAGCAATACACTTCCAACCATTCTCTACCCAGACAACCAGTCTGTTTTTCACTGTCAGTAAAGTAGTCAACAAATTACATGAGATATTCAACACTTTATTATAAAACAGGCTTTGTATTCGTTGATTTTGCCCAACTGCAGGCTAGTAAGTGTTCTGAGCATGTTTAAGGTAGGCTGGGCTAAGCTATGATGTTTGGTAGATTAGGTGTATTAAGGCAGCAATGTAAATAAAACACACAATTCAAGGAACAACTGGATCAAGGGTCAGATGGGAGATATATGGGGGGAAAAAATGAGAAAATAGGATCCAGCAAAGGCAGTACTTTTAGTAACATGAAAAAGTAGTGACTTCACCTGGTATAAAATTATTCACCTGAGGCTGAAATTAAGTTCTGACTAAGATCAACCATAGCTGGACAATACTAACATCATTAAAAAGTATGGCTAATAATAAACCTTGTAAGGAATGAATAAGGATGGTTTACTTAATCACTCAGTTTGGAGAAAAATCCACATCTTTAAAGTGTTAACCTTTAATAATATTGAGTTTTTGGTAAGGTTACCTTTCCTCTTTCTCACCTCTCTGAAAAATCCTTCTTAGTCACTCTGTTAAAGCTCTTCATCCTTTGCTTACTTGTGAATTTTCCTTCTCTAGAATCCTGCCTTTGAGAAAGGTTTATTGCAGGGCCAAGCAAGGAGAATGGGTGGCTCATGCTCAAAACTCCTAACAGTTTTTGGGGAAAAGTTTTTATAGGCAAAATTTGGGGTGAGAACTGCAGGGTGTGTCACTTTCTTCTGATTGGTTGGTAGTGAGGTAGGAGGGCGGTGCTCCAGGAATCTTGTGCTCAGCCTGAAGTTACCATCCCCCACCTGGGTGGGGGCCCTAGTTCTTTCCAGTAGTTTCAACTGACCTCCATATTTGACAGTTCCAAACCTGTACCTCCAGCCAGGGCTGTCATGTATGGCTTCACAGATTGGTTGTGCACTGCACAATTCTGGAAATAACATATACATAAAACAGGTACGTAGCAGCCCTTCTCTGCCCAAACTTCTCCCTGGAGCCACCTCTAGACATCTCTCCTGAATCTCTCACAGTCATGTCAAACCCAGCACGTCCAAAACTGTGCTCGTCATCCTCTCAGACACACTCCCCTTATGGTCCCTCCCTGTTCACCTTCAATAAAGTAAAGCCAGAAACCTAAGAATCATTCTAGCTGCTCCCCTCACCCCACATATCCCATTGTTTATCAATTATTATATTTTTCCCTTTAAACACTTCTCAGATCTTATGTCTAATCTCATTCATTTCCTCTGACTTAATTCAGACACATACCACTTTTTGTTTGAATTACTATAGTGTTTTCCATACAGATCTTTTTGCCCTCGGCCTCATTCTGATTTTATCCTCCACACTGCTAGTAGTGGTCTTTTAGAAACAGTTATAATTATGATACTTCCCCACTAAAAAGTTTTCAAAAGCTTTCCTTAAAGTGCAAATTCTTCAGTGGGTAACCAGAGCCCTTCATGGCCTACTCCCTTCTCTACCCACATTTTCCACTACTCCCCCAACACGTACCTTTAAATTCCAGTCATTCTAAACTACTTGCTACACTACCTCACACTTCCGTGCCGTTGCACAAGATGTTTCCTCTTTGTAGAAGTCCCACCTCCCCTTGGCTAACTCCGGCCATGCTTCCATTTCCAGATCTTGTCATCTCTTCCAAAGTCCTTCACCGACCACAGTACCCACTTCCCCCTCTTACCATTAACTCCTGTAATACCCTTTGCCTTCCTCTGTAACAGAATTTTCTAAAATACATTATTATGTTTCATTTGTTGACCTCTACCACCAGGTTATAAACTCCCAGAAGGATTAGGAATTATGTCATTCACCTCTATATCACCAGTGCTTTTCATAGTGCTGGGCATTTAACAGGTATTCAGTAAGTGAATGTGGGATAAAAGATCAGTTTCTATTGCTGTTATAAGATTTAACATTCACTAAATAAGTCTCTGGACAATGTTAGATTAACTGTGCAGTGTTCACATCCTGTAAATTTGGGGTATTTTAATAACTATGTCTATGCTTCTTTCTCTTCCTTGGACTTCTGAGAGGAAGAGAAGAAACTTCATGAAACTTCATGCCATTTTTGTAATCAGCTTTTTCCTGGTGTTCAAGGGCTGTGTTCTTTGATTCACCCAGAAACCCATGTGGGGAAAAGAAGAGGCATATAATAGAGTACCTATCTTTAATAAGCTTAAGATGTTAAATCCACTACTTGTTGACTTTAAAAAGATAAGGAATAAAAAAAAAAAAAAGATAAGGAGATGTAAATACAAATCTTCCAGAATTGACTCAGTAGCAAACTACTAGGGTGTATGTGCCCATACCTTATGAATTGATCATTTTCAGAATGTAGCTATTTGCTTATAATTACTTTTCATTCACCTATCACAGCCCCTAAAGGGGGAAAAAATGTAAAATAAAGTATCAGTTAACTGTAATTTCTATTATTTTTTAAAAAATGTTTTTACCCATAACTTCAAGGAAGAAAGATGCAAATAGCAAACATATCAGGTGACATGGTACAATAGGAAAAAATCCTGGACTTGGATTCTATTACCATACTTGCCACTTAGGAACTGTGCAACCTTGAACAAGTTAGTTAACTTCTGCAGGCTCAGTATAGTCATCTGTAAAATGGAAACACATTCATTTAGAAGTTTTTTTTTAATGCCTACTATGTGTCAGGTGCTTTGCTTGGCACCTGAATTAAAATACTGTAGCTGCTATGTCTTCTTCATGGAGTTGCTATGAAAACTAGATGAGATATTGCATGTGAAAATGTTGTTGTTGGTGGTGGTGGTGGTGGTTTTTCTATCAAGCAACACCTAGAACAGTTTCAATCTTCAGTCATCAAAGACATAATTTGGGGCAGAAAAGTACACTGATTCATTTGCAGCAAGGTATGAAGCAAAGAAAAATTGGGCCTTAACCCCAATTAACAAAGAAGTTCAAGTAGCCTCAATATTCCTTGCCCAAGCATTCCAGCTAAGACAGGTTTTTCTTTGTTGGTACATGAGGTTATTGGTAACATTCGTTATCTATTACTGCATAACAAATTTTACCCAAAAATTATGGCTTCAAACAACAAACATTTATTATCTCACAATTTCTATGAGTCAGGCATTCTAGCTTAGCTGGAAACCTCTGGCTTAAGGTCTCACATGAGGGTGTATCAGGCTGTCAGCTGGGAGCTGTGATCTCATCTGAAGGCCCAACTGGGGGATCTGCTTCCAAGCTCACTCATATGGTTATTGGCAGGCCTCTTTCCACTCAGTCCTCTCCAAAGGGCCTCTGTATGAACTGAGATATGCCCCCTACCACAGGTTCATATGTGAAATTTTAACCCCCCAGTACTTCAGAATGTGACTATATTTGGAGATAGGACCTTTAAAGGGGTGATTAAGTTAAAAGGAGGCTGTTACGGTGAGCCCTAATCCAGTCTGACTGGTGTCCTTAGAAGAAGAGGAAATTTGGACACACAGAGAGGCGTCAGGGATTCACTCAGAGGAAAGACCCTGTGAGGACACAAGAAGAAGATGGGCATCTGCAAGCCAAGGGGAGGGGCCTCAGAAGAAACCAAACCTGCCTACACTTTGATCTTGGACTTCCAGCCTCCTGAACTGTGAGAAAATAAATTTCTGTTGTTTAAGCCAACCATTCTGTGGTATTTTCTTATGCAGCCTGGGCAAACTAATACAGCTGACTCACAACATGGCAGCTGGCCTCCCCTGAACAAGCAATACATGAGAGAATGAGAGAGCACCCAAGGCAAAAGCCACAGTCTGTACAATTTAACCTTGGAAGTGACATCCCATAACTTTTGCTGTATTCTCTGTAAGAAGAGAGTCAGTAAGTCTGGTCTATACTCAGGGTGGGGAGATTACATAAGGGCATGAGTATCAGGAGGCAGGAATCACAGACCATCTTAAAGGCTGCCTACCACACTAGTTTTTTTTTCAATAAAGTAAAAATAAAAAATTAAGAGATGGACACATTGGCAGTTTTTACATGGTAAAGTAGGTTCAACTTCATCAAATACACGAGCACTCTGACTGATATAATCTGTAGGCCATACTACTATTCTGTGAAGCTAAGGTTCTCATCTGGCAGATAGAAATTTTTGACATTTAGGACAAGTTTTTCTGGGAGTGAAAAACGGCATTTTATGGACTAGATTGAAGAGAAATGGTACAATGGAGCCTTAAGTCTATGTCTAATACAGTGATTCTCAACCAGCGGTGCATACCAAGAGGGAAAAGAGGAGGGGAGTTACCATAAGTTTAAAAAAAAGCATAGTCAAACTGTAATATAATTATGTATGGAGAGTGATAAGAAATTTACAGCTTTCATAAAACAAACTGCAGAAAGTAAGATGGAACAAAATCTCCATCTGGCTGATGGAGCATAAGTCATAAAAGGTCGAGAAACTACTCTCATCATTCTTTTATTGTTAATAGACAAAAAGAGGGATAGAAGACAGTAGCTTAGAAATGGGCATGCAATGAACCATAATACCCAGAGAGATGGTACACTTTAGAAAATCCAGTGAAAAGTAATAAAAATGATTAGTGGGCCGTATGGATTAGTTTAGAAGATAAATGTAAAGTAACAGACATATTCAGGAGCCTTTCGAGAGCTAATAGGAAGATCTTTACAAGAGAAGGATAGATGATAGTTAAACTCAAGCTTTATTTCAAAGGATCCAGAGGACATCTGCTTTGTGGTGATAGTGAATTGACATCTGATTCCTCAGAAAGTACACTGAGCTGCCAATAGCTTTAGCCTCTAAATTTAGTAGCGCTGTCAGCTTGATTGTCTCGTGTTTGTCTAACCATCAGAGTCTATGTGGCAAAGCTGTCATTATTCCCACCTAAGGTCAAACTTCTTTTCACCTACAGCCCTCTTTTTGGTCTCTAAAATGATGCTAACGTGAGGTTAAACTCTCCCTTTCAGAGCACTCTAAGAGCTATCACTTGTAATAACATCTCCACATATTAAGCTCCAATAATTTGGCTCCTGCTTTGCTGGAACTCCCCCTTGGGTGGCCCTTTGTTTTAAGAGAGGAAGAAGCTGTTTCCTGTTATCTCCTGGTTGCACGATAACAAGATGACAGACAGGTTCTAGGGTCCATTTCAGTTTTCCTTACGAAAAGGTGTGGAATTAGAGGGTGAGACACGGGAGGATCTCACAAGATGACCCACGCTAAAAAGGTGTCTTGGAATTTGAATAATATTTTTATGGATTACCTAAAGAGTTCTCCTGAAGTAAATGTTTATGTTGGTATGGAACAATTTTTGAAATATATTGTCAAGTGAAAGATTTTGTTTTTAATTCCACTGTAGATTATGCTCCCATCCGTGTAAAAAGGGGAGAAGGAATATATGTTTATCGTATGTTTGCTTGTATGTGCAAAGACTATTCTGAGACGGATACAGATACACACAGCAGTAACATAGCAAAGAGTCTAGGGTAGAAGAGACACTTTTAACTCTACACCCGTCTGTGTTGTTTGATTTTCTTTTTTTTTTAATTTGTGCAGAGATTACTTTTTTTTTTTTTGGCTGCGCCAGGTCTTAGTTGCGGCAGGCGGGCTCCTTAGTTGCGGCTTGCCGGCTACTTAGCTGTGGCATGCGAACTCTTAGTTGTGGCATGCCTGTGGGATATAGTTCCCTGGCCAGGGATGGAACCCGGGCCCACTGCATTGGGAGCCTAGAGTCTTAACCACTGTGCCACCAGGGAAGTCCCCCAGATTACTTTTTAAAAATACAAATAGGAACAGTTTTTTAAGTGTGGTCAGATCTTTCTTTCTTTCCGTCCCTCTCTGCCTCTTCTTTCTCTCTATCTTTTTTCATCTCTCTTCATGTCTCTTCACAGCTTCATTAACCTCCCTCTTTCTTCTTTAAATGTTTTCTTCCATGTAGCAAGGTTAGATGGAGGGTAATTTGAGCAGCAGCTCCAGCCTTATTCTTTGCAGTTTAATGACCACAGGGTGAAAAGGACTCTTCTATGTTAGTATATATACGTCCTAAGGAAGGGCTGTGACTGGCTTGGCTTGGATGACATGACCACCTCTTAAAGCAATTGCTGCGGGTAAGGGGATGGGACTTTGGCCAGTTCTGGGTCATCTGCCAGCTTTTGTGATGGAAAGGGTATAGGAGGAACATCTGTAGTCTGGCCGTAATCACCTGATTGGAATAGAGGAGATAGGGTTATAGTTTTCCCAGAGGAAGTGAAAGGAGCTAAAACCATAAGCAGATGGGAAGGGACGCTAGGCAGACAAAAACAATAGATTTCCCCCTGCTTTCCACCCTTCCTAGCATCTATACAGATATAGGGTTACATAAGACAATGTATGCAGTAAATATCAATACTTCATATAGTACCTGAAACAGAATAAGAGATAGATCAATATATATTATTATTCAATATCTCCTTTTTAATTGTGAAGAAATACACATAACACAAAATTTAGCATTTTAACCATTTTTAAGTGTACAGTTCAGTGGATTAAGGACATTCACATCATTGTACAACCATCGCCACCATCCGTCTTTAGAACTTCTTTTTACCTTGCACAATTGAAACTCTGTACCCATTGAACGCTAACTCCCTGTTTCCCCTCCCCCACTCCCTGGCAACCACCATTCTGCTTTCTGTCTCTATGAATTTGTCTGCTCTAGAGACTGCATGTAAGTGGAATCATACAGTATTTGTCATTTTGTGACTGGCTTGTTTAACTCAGCATAATGTCCTCAAGGATCTTTTGTGTTGCAGCATGTGTCAGAATTCCTTCCTTTCTAAAGGCTGAATAATATTCCATTGTATGTGTGTACCACATTTTGTTTATCCAGTCATCCATCGTTGGATACTTGGGTTACTTTCACCTTTCGGCTATGTGAATAATGCTCCTGTGAACATGGATGTACAAATATCTGCTCAAGACCCTGCCTTCAGTTCTTTTGGGTATATACCAAGATGTAGAATTGCTGAATTACTTACATCAGGAAATGGTTATCATAATATGTGTAGGAAATATTTATCATCTCATATAGATACAAAATTAAAGAAATATTTTTTAAAAATTCTTTGTGATGAGAACTCTTAGGATTTACTCTCCTAACGTCTTTCATATGTAACACACAGCAGTGTTCATTGTATTATCAAGTTGTACATTACATCCTTAGTACTTATGTATCTTGTAACTGGAAGTGTGTACCTTTTGACCACCTTCATCTAATTCCCCCTCCCTGCCTCTGGTAACCACAAATCTGATCTCTTTTTCTATGAGTTTGTTTGTTCCTGTTACACAAAATAGTGATTTGGTATTTCTTTACATTTCAAAATGACCACCATGATAAGTCTAGTTATGTCACCATACAAAGGTATTACATGGTTATTTACTTTATTCCCCACACTGTACGTAGCCATATATATATATATATGAATGATTAATTTGCTGGTCTCTTAAGTTCAAACACATTTTAACAACTCTGCATTTTTACTGCCCCTTCCCTCACATTTACTGTTTTTTACATCATATCATACATCTTTTTGTTTTGTGTATCCCTTAACAACTTATTGTGGCTGTAGATGATTTTACTATATACGTTTGTCTTTTATCCTTCCTACTAGCTTTATACATGGCTGATTTACTACCTTTACTGTATATTTGTCTTTACCAATGAGATTTTTCCTTTCATAATTTTCATGTTTCTAGTAGTGGCCTTTTCTTTTTCCCTTAGAGAAGTCCCTTTAACATTTCTTATAAAGCTGGCTTGGTGGTGCTGAACTCTTTGGTGGTGCTTGCTTGTAAAACTTTTGATCTCTCTATCATATCTAAACGAAAGCCTTGCCAGGTAGAGTATTCTTGGTTGTAGGTATATCATGCCACTCCCTTCTGGCCTGCAAAGTTTCTGCTGAAAAGTCAGCTGATAGTGTTATGGGAGTTCCTTTGTATGTAACTTGTTGCTTTTCCCTTGCAGCTTTTAACATTCTCTATCTTTAATTTTTGCCATTTTAATTACAGTGTGTCTTGGTGTGATCTCCTTTGGGTTGATCCTGTTGGGAGTCTCTGTGCTTCCTAGATAGTATTTTAGAAGTCGAATTTGAGATGATGGCTGAACATTAAATTCAGAAAAGTCTTCTCAAAAGCCAGGGAGAAGTCAGAGCTGGATGTAGAGTTTGGCAATCGTCCTTGTATAGCTACCTGTTAAAACTGTCAGTGGATAAATTCTCTGAAGGAAAGGATGTAAGAAAGAGCAACAAAGTGCAAAAGAGAAAAGGAGGCAGTGGAGGAGTCCAAGGAACCAGCGTTGAGAGGAGACGCCTGGGTGTTTCAGAATCTCAGAGGACCACATAGGAGAGATCAAAAGGGTGGGAATGATTGATGAACTCAGATGCTAAGATAGATGATATTTAGTTGCCTGTGAGTAAGATATTGTTAAATGTAGTCATTTTCATGCGAATACTGCCCTGTAGATTCCTTTACGATTTTCAGAATGTTTTCATGTGAATTATCTTCCAACAATCCAGTGGAGTACGCAAGTTATTATTCCTATACGAGAAAGAAAAGGAAGCTCAGAGAGACTGTGATTTTCCTAAGGTTTCTCCTGGCATCTCTCACTTTCCCCAGATGATCGGTCTTTGGGAAGCTGAAGGCCCTAGTTCAGAGATGCCTGAGTCTGAGGAGGCGCGAGGGGCTGGTTGTTCCCCTCTGGTGCCCAGGCAGCTTGTCATCCCAGCGCATGTGCTCTCATTCAGTGCCTCCTGGCAACAGTATCTACTGGTCTCTCTCAGCTTCCTGTGAACTGCTAAGGAATTTGATTGTCTAGACTCTAGAGCAGTGGTTTTTAAACTGTGGGTCATGACCTACGAGTGGGTCATCAAATCAATTTGGTGGGTCACAGCCAGGCTCACGAGAGACCGTGGTGCATGCCTCTTCTCAACCCTGCCTGCAATAACTTCACATTGCTTACTGGAACGCGGCTGTAGTGGACATCAGCCAGCAAGACAAAGTCAGGGCTTTTGTTTGCTCATTTTACCACAGAGGGCCTGTTGTTAAACAATTACTAGCATACCACTGGCCATAACCATCAATTCTTCCTCCCTCCCCCCACAATGGAACAGAATGGAATAGAAAGGAAAATACCAGGTCCATCTATCATAAAAGTAAGAATTGTTCTGTGAGACTTTAAGTCATAAAGCTATTTATTTGAGTGTTCATATGAGATGTATTTTTTACACCTATGCATTGCAGTAAAAAAAAAAAACAGCAAGTTTGAAAGTCACCGGTTTAGGGTCCCTTCATTTACTTTCCTCAGGTAGTTGAACGTCTACTGTTCTCCTGATCCTTAGGCAAAGAACTGGTATCCAGCGCCCTTTTTGAATTAATGACGCATCTACTATAGGAGGAATGAGACTGAATTTTTATCAGGCTAAAAATAATTGTTCTAGAATAGGAAAGGTCCCTCTGTACATCAGTTCTTTTGAACTCAAAGCTATATAAAAATTTGTTCTTAAACCTCACCAAAGCTTTTCTACAGTGAGCATGAATTTATCCTATAGTCAGAAAACAGTAATCATTATTAAATTCCAAAGATTAGAAGGCTGGTGAATAGAAGAAATCAGGTTAAAGTTCATAGTATTGTGTTACTCTATCCCTCTTCATTTCTAGAACTCTCTATAAAGAAATAAAATCTTTTTTAAATTTTATATTGTTACTGTATTTTTATTAATTTTACTGAAGTATAATGATGTACAATGTTAATTTCTGCTGTACAACAAAGTGATTCAGTTATATATATTCCTTTTCATATTCTTTTCTGTTATGGTTTATCACAGGATATTGAATATAGTTCCCTGTGCTCTACAGTAGAACCTTGTTGTTTGTCCATCTTATATATACTAGTTGGCATCTACTAATCCCAAAATCCCAATCCTTTCCCCCACACTCCCCCCTCCTCCTTGGCAACCACAAGTCTGTTCTCTTACGTCTGTGAGTCTATTTCTATTTTGTAGATGTGTTCATTTGTGTCATATTTTAGATTCCACATATAAGTGATATCATATGGTATTTGTCTTTCTCTTTCTGATTTACTTCGCTTAGTGTGATAATCTCTAGGTCCATCCATGTTGTTGCAGGTGGCATTATTTCATTCTTTTTATGGCTGAGTAGTATTCCATTATATATATATATATATATATATATATATATATATATATATATATATCACATCTTCTTTATAAATAGTGCTGCTATGAACATAGGGGTGCATGTATCTTTTCGAATTATAGTTTTGTCTCGGTATGTGCCCAGGAGTGGGATTGTTGGATCATATGGCAATTCTATTTTTAGTTTTCTGAGGAACCTCCATACTGTTCTCCATAGTGGCTGCACCAATTTACATTCCTGCCAACAGTGCAAGAGAGTTCCCTTTTCTCCACACCCTCTCCAGCATTTATTATTTGTAGGTTTTTTAAATGATAGCCATTCTGAGCAACATTAGATGGTACCTCGTTGTAGTTTTGATTTGCATAAGAAATTAATTCTTTTTAAGAAAGTAAAGAAACTTTTGGTGAAATAAATCATTTCCCTTTTAATGACTTAGTGATTTATCTTATAAATCCAGATTATTTACAGGTATATTACATATAAACGTTTTATATATAGACATTATATATAAACATATAAAAATATGTAAACATATATATAAATATATATCTCAGATATGCTTAAGTGGATTACGCTTCAAAACTAAATAGATGTAGATAGATCATAGAATTAGATCCCAAGGACTTTGATTTAGATCAGCCTTGCAATTCTTAAATTTTCAAAAAAAGGGAAGTTATTAAATACTCTTATGCCAAAAAAAGCTCTATGTAAACGTGTTAAATGGTCTGCCCTTAAGATACGTTATCTGAATGTAGTTAAAAAAAAGAAACACTTTTCACTGAGTGATGTCTGAAAGTCATCCAAATAGATGTGTATCTTTCTATTCCGTGCTGTAACTTTATCATGCTCATCTTAGGGTTTGCTGTAATAAGAAAGTGAACCAGAATAAGGGTAATATGGTTTTTACAGGTTTGTAAGAATTAAATATACTTTCAGAAATCAGTTGCGTATAATTTTCTTAGAAGAATTAGGCTTATTGTCTACATGACTTTAGTTCTTTATAGTAGAATTCCTTAAAACGGCATTTTATTAAAACTATTCAATACTCATTTGCAAGTAGGAAGTAAATCTCCCCCATGGATGGACACTTGAGCCCATGTTGGTTTTGGCATCAAAGAGTTACACCAGGTGCTTGTATTCTTCATGAGAATTCAGAAGCATTTCTGGGAGGGCATGAGCGCTTGACGGTGCTGCTGTGGTCAGCAGCTCCCTCTCCCACGTGACTGCATTTCAGCGTCACTCAGGGGCTGCCTTTGCTCTACACAAACCCCTTGCAGCTGTGCGCAGTGCCTTTGTGTCACCCAGGCAGGGTTTCATGAAATGGATCTGATGCTCTTGTGCCTGTGTTGTTCATTCCTGCATACTAGAGCTGTGCCCAGGAAGGTGAAGGGCCAGCAGGTTGGCCCTCACTCCCCAGCTGTCCCTTTCTCCTAATGTCACTCAGGATATAAATAAAGTGATTCATTCACTGTCTTTCTTACCAAACCAGAATGCTGCCAGAGTGTACTACCAGAGCCACTCAGATCCATTGGAAAGGCCTTAGGGACAAATCTAAGGCACAATTTAAAAAGTCTTTGCATTTAGGTAATTTTAAAAATGAATTTAATTTTATTTCTCCTAATCATTTCAGACCTTGGAAGGAGAAAAATAACTCCAGTTTTATGTTCATGTTGTTTGAGGTCTGGGCCTTCTTTATTAGAATGGAAGTCATGATGATTTTCTGTCTTTTCTAGACTAGAAAAGCCATGATCAGATGACCTCATGGGAAACTTGCCTCCCTTTCCTCCAGCAGCTGATGGGTGCTAGAGCACTGGTCTGGGGTGTGGATTGCGGATCACACGGGGCCTTCTGCTGTTTGCAGAAGCATAGTTTGTATTGTTAGTTGGAAATCTTTTACTTCCCATCAGGAACACTGCTGTGCTTCCGCTCATTTCCACAGCAGTCAATGGAATATTTACCAAGCAGTCCCCCTGTAAATATTTACATGGCAAAATGCTGTGAGCTTGGGCCTTGTAAAGACACGGTCTCTGCCCTGAGAAGAGGGTAGCAGGGGAAATGAGGGGCACGTGCAAGACGAAGTCCCCTCCCCCCCACCCCACCCCCAAAAGTTTAAGAAACAATGTTTTAGGTAATTTAGGAAAGTCTGTCCACCATTCTGCTCGGGGAACGTATACCTTAAAGTGAGCATGGAGTGTGAACCTGCTGTGCCTTCTCCACTCCTAGGTGCCTCTCATGGTGTATTTCACCTTGGCAGAATGTCGATCCATGTTTAAAAATATTTTTATTCACTGTGTAACACAAGGCAGTTACTTTAGTCTGGTGCTAGGCTGGGAGAAAAATTGGGTTTGTTGGACTCTGATAGTTGCCAAACCAGTATAATGTATTTTACAGGTGCTTTAAGGTTGTCAGAAGTAATTCTGATTTTATGTTTATGTTGCTTATTGACTTTAGAACTAACCTAATAAGATGTAACTGTTTATTTGGTAAATGCCAAGTGAGTGTGTAAATAGGCAGTATGATGTATAGACATTTGACGAAAAAACAAGAAAAGTTCCACACTAGGACATCAAAGCAAAACAGAAGATGGGATAACTTCAATGGCTGTTTTTTTAAAGTGCTACAAAAAAGAGCTGGCTTCTGATCATGGCCACAGAGGCAGTGAGGGGGGAAATGCAATAACATTATTATTCCATATATCCTTCCTGCCCTAATTACCCCAGCACTGGGTCACCAGGCAGGAGCAGGGATTAAAGCAGCTCTAGACTAGAATTATGGCAGATGTAAGGGACAACTGGCAAATCTCAAGGTGAGAGTCTAACTGGAGACCTTTCACATAAAGATGGGACCCCAAAGGGCTGTATTCTCCATGTGAAGGTTAACCAGAAATAAACCTCCCCTCCCACCTGTGCTCCACCCGCTTAGGCACTGAAAGAAATTGCCTGTCTTGAACCTTGGTGGTGAGTGAGTTGGAGTAGAGGACTCTCCCTTTTTCATTTATAACCACAAACTGGCTCTCATGTAAGCTTGGGCATGAATCGTATTCCCTAGGTGCTCCAAAAAACTTCAAACTGAGAATCTTGTTTAAGGTGGTCCTAAGCTAGTGGTGGCCCCAGGCATCCAGTAGCATTAAATGCATATTTTTTCTGGAGAAATCCTCCTTCAACTCAAATCTCAAATAATTCCCACAAGTAACATTCTGAGAACTGTGGTATCACAGTTTAAAATTACAAAACAGAAAAGGAAACACAGCGCCATAAGCAAAAGTCAGCAAAAATAACAGATAACAATATCAGACCTGCAAAGACTAAGATATTGAAATTACCAGACATACAATTTAAAACAAAAAATTCTCATATGTTTAGAGAAATTAAAGGAGGGAATAAAAGTATGAGTAAAACCAAGAGGTTAAACTTACGACCAAGCAGATTTGAAAAAGAACTAAGTAGCACTTTCAGAATTGAAAAAATATAGTAAAGTTTAAAATTCAATGAATGGGCTTAGCTGCAGATTAGATCCAGCTGATGGGAGATTTAATGAGCTGAAGATGTATTTAAAGCAATTATCTGGAATGTAGCACAGAAAGAAAAAGTGGTGGAAAACCCAAGTGAGAAGCCCTAATAGACATCTAACTGGAGTTCTGGAAGAAAAATGGGGCAGGGACAATATTTGAAGAGCTCACAGCTAGAAATTTTCCAAAGCTAATGAAAGGTACACAAATTGCAGTGAATCACAAGAAATCCACACCTAGATACACCATACTAAAACTTTAGAATACCAAAGACAAAGAAAAGATGTTAAAAGCAGCTAGAGAGAAAAGAAGCCTTACCAAAGGAATGCCAATTTGGTTGAGAGCATACTGCTCAACAGCAAGAGTGGAACCCAAAACGCAGTTTAATCTTGCCATTGATGACAAGAAACAATTACCACACCAGAAATGTACTTAAAGCAAAAATACCTTTCAAGGATAAAGGTGAAATAAAGACACTTTTCAACGCATAAAGCCCCAAAGAATTTGTCCCTAGCAAACCTCCACAAAAGGAAAGAATCTAAAGAATGTATTTCAAATAGAGAAAGATGATACCAGAAAAAGGTCTGAGATGCAAGGAGGAATTATGAGCAAAGAATGTGTAAAAATATGGGCAAATGTAAACATAATAACCAGTGAAGTGATAATTATGTTCTTGTGTGGTTAAAAGAGAGAGAGGGAATGAAAATATCCAACATCAATATCATATAAGTAAAGAGAGAGGGTGTGATCAGAGTTAAAGTAGTCTAACCTGACATTGTACAATAAAAAGGTGAAGATATGGATTAACTTCAGCTTTACCTAGTTTATACAAATGCAAAAATGAATAGAGTAACTGCTAAAAGATTAGAAATGTGAAACTTCCAAAATAGTCAAGAGGAAATGAAATGAGAAAAATAATAAATCCATGAGGATGAAAAGAAAACACAGAAAAGGTAGAACAAATAGAAAACACACTTAAGATTGTAGAAATAAATAAAAATAATAGTAATTACAATAATTTGAGTGGACTAAATGTTCCAGTGAAAGTCAAAGACTGATTCATTGGACAGATATTTACTGAGCATCTACTATGTGCTACACACTACTGTCAGCACTAGGCACACAGCACAGAGCAGTGAACAAAACAACCAAAAATCCCTAATGGGAGAGATAGACAACAAACCAAATATAACACAAATAGTACATTAGGTAGTGGTGAGTGTTCTTAGAGAAAAAGAAAAGCCATGAAAGGAGATAGAGAATAGGAGAGGCACTATTCTAAACAGAGTAGTCAAGAAGAGTGTCATTTGAGTGAAGCCCTGAAGGAGGTGAGGGAATGAGCTGGTGGTCATGAAGGGAAGGGAATTCCAGGCAGAGGGAACAGCATGAGTACATGCCTTGAAGGAGGTCATGGCTGCTGTGTTTGGGAAAGACAAGCACACCAGTGGGGCTGCAGTGTGGGGAGCGAAGAAGAGAGTGGGCACAGATGGGCCTCAAGAGATGACGAGGGGCCAGACTATGAAGGACCCCACGAACCAAAGCTGGTTAAAAGAGGCACATCTCAAATATAAGTATATAAAAAGGATGAAAGGAAAAGGCTGGAAAACGATATACCAGGGGAATGTAGCTATAGTCATCAGACAAATAGATTTTTTTTAATATAATATTTTTTGAACATCTTTATTGGAGTATAATTGCTTTACAATGGTGTGTTAGTTTCTGCTTTATAACAAAGTGAATCAGCTATACACATACATATATCCACATATCTCCTCCCTCTTGCATCTCCATCCCACCCTCCCTATCCCACCCCTCTAGGTGGTCACAGAGCACCAAGCTGATCTCCCTGTGCTATGCGGCTGCTTCCCACGAGCTATCTGTTTTACATTTGGTAGTGTATATATGTCCATGCCACTCTCACACTTCGTCCCAGCTTACCCTTCCCTCTCCCTGTGTCCTCAAGTCCATTCTCTACATCTGCATCTTTATTCCTGTCCTGCCCCTAGGTTTTTCAGAACCATCAAAAAAAAAAAAAAAAAAAAAAACCCAATCCAAAAGTGGGCAGAAGACCTAAATAGACATTTCTCCAAAGAAGATATACAGATAGCCAACAAACACATGAAAGGATGCTCAACATCATTGATCATCAGAGAAATGCAAATCAAAACTACGACGAGGTATCACCTCACACCAGTCAGAATGGCCATCATCAAAAACTAAACAAATCGATTTTAAGGCAAAAAGCATGTCAAGAAATAAAGAGGGGGCTTCCCTGGTGGCGTAGTGGTTGAGAGTCCGCCTGCCGATGCAGGGGACATGGGTTCGTGCTCCGGTCCGGGAGGATCCCATATGCCGCGCAGCGGCTGGTCCCGTGAGCCATGGCCGCTGAGCCTGCGCGTCCGGAGCCTGTGCTCCGCAACGGGAGAGGCCACAACAGTGAGAGGCCCGCATACCGCAAAAAAAAAAAAAAAAAAAAAAAAAAAAAGAAAGAAAGAGGATCACTACATTATGGCTAAAAGTTCTAAAGATTCACCAGGAAAGTATTTAACTTTTTCTTGTTGACTTATTTTAACTAGTATATTTACTGACTTTTCAAATTAAATACAATGCATACTTATGAAAAATATATTGGGCAAAAATGAACAGAACTGCAAAGAGAGATAGACAGATCCATCTTCATAATGGAATGTTTTAATGTAACTCAGTAATTGGTAGATCAAGCAGTCTTAAAATCTTGAAAACATTTTAGGAAATTTGAACCACACAGTTAACAGGCTTGATATAATAGATATGTATAGAACGTCACACTAAGTAAGTGCGTAATACACATTCTTTGCAAGTGTCTGTGGAGTATTTGTGGAAACTATGTAGTAGGCCTTAAATCACATTTCAAAGACCATATTCCCTGATCACAATGCCATAACAAAAAGGTAACTGGAAAATCCTCATGTGTTTAGAAATTAAGAAAGAGTTAACTCATCAGAAAAATCACAATTAGAAAATACTATTTATCAAAACCTGAGGGATATTAAAAAGTAATATTAAAGGAAAATTTATACAGTACTAGGGAAAGAGGAGAGGCTGAAAGTTAATGTGCTAAGTATCTGACTTAAGAAGTTAAAAAAAAGAACAACAACATAAATTCAAAGATAATAAAGATAAAAGAGGAAATTAATAAAATAGAAAATGAACTCACAGTTGTGAGGAACAAATAGGGACATTATTATACATCCTTCAGAGATTAAACAGATGGTAGGAAGATACTATGGATAACCTTACTTTGATACATTTTTTAAACTTTGGTGAGATGGATACAATTTTAGTATTTAGCTTATAAAAATTTACTCAAGAAGAAATATAAAGCCCAAATATTCTTTTAATTATTAGGAAATTGAATCAAGAACAGGTCTTACCGCAAATTCAACACTAGGCTTTTATGGTTTTACTGGCCATCCAAGGATCAGATATACCAGTCTTCCACAAACTGTTCCAGAGTAGCGGAAAAGAGGGAACACTTCCTAACTCTTATTATCATCTTAATATCAAACCCTAACAAAGACAGTTCCCCACCCCCCCAAAGTTCTAAAATTATAAGATCTTAATTGTGAGTATAAATGTGAAAAAGTCTGAATAGAACATTAGCAAACTGAGTCCAGCAATTTTAAAAAAGACATCATGATCAAGTTAGGTCCATCCCAGAGATTCAAGATTGTGTAATATTTAAAAATCGACTAATGTAATTGTCTGCAGTAACAGATTAAAGGGGGAAAAAATCATATGCTCCTCTCAATGGATACAGAATGAGCATTTGATAAATTCAATACCCTCATGACTTTAAAAAAAATCCTACCTAAGTAAGAATAGAAGGGAGCCTAATGATAGAGTATCTCTACAAAAAAGCAGCAGTAACTATCATGCTATTGGTTGGGAAACCTTGAAAATATTCCCTTTAAGATGCAGAGCAAGACGAGGGAACCCATCACTTCTATCGAGTGTTGTACTGAAAGTCCTAGTCAGTAAAGTAGAACAAGGAAAATAAATGACCTAAGAATCATAAAGGAAGAAGCAAATCTGCCATTATTCTTACATAACGTATTTGTCTGATTGGAAACCCAAAACGAATGTTCAAGTAAATTATCAGCTCTGTAGCTGATTCACTTTGTTATAAAGCAGAAACTAACACACCATTGTAAAGCAATTATACTCCAATAAAGATGTTAAAAAAATTATTAGCTCTATAGGAGTTTTCCAAAATCAATTACATTTATGTACATCAGCAACAAACAGGTAGAGCGTGTGATTATACAAAAGATACCCTTTGTATCAAAGTTATAATCATCAAAACATATAATGTACCTAGGGAAAAATCTAACAAAAGATATGTAAGACCTAGTATTTAAAAAATTACAAAACCCTATGGAGAGTCACTTAAAAAAAAATTAATGGAGAGAGAAACATGTACATAGATTAAAAGTCAGTCTGGTAAGATGTCGGTTCAGTATATGCAAATCAGTCAATGTGATACACCATATTAACAAATTAAGGAATAAAACCATATGATCATCTCAATAGATGCAGAAAAAGCTTTTGACAAAATTCAACACCCATTTATGATAAAAACTCTCCAGAAAATGGGCATAGAGGGAACCTACCTCAGTCTAATAAAGGCCATATATGACAAAACCACAGCAAATGTCATTCTCAATGGTGAGAAACTGAAAGCATTTACACTAAGATCAGGAAAAGGACAAGGATGTCCACTCTCATCACTCTTCTTCAACATAGTTTTGGAAGCCCTAGCCAGGCAGTCAGAGAAGAAGAATAAATAAAAGGAATACAAATTGGAAAAGAAGAAGTCAAACTGTCACTGTTTGCAGATGGCATGATACTATACATAGAAAATCCTAAAGATGCCACCAGAAAACTACTAGAACTAATCAATGAATTTGGTAAGGTTGCAGGATACAAAATTGATGCACAGGGATTCCTTGGTGGCACAGTGGTTAAGAATCCACCTGCCAATGCAGGGGACACGGGTTCGAGCCCTGGTCTGGGAAGATCCCACATGCTGCAGAGCAGCTAAGCCCATGTACCGCAACTACTAAGCCTGCACTCTAGAGCTACGAGCCACAACTGCTGAGCCCGTGTGCCACAACTACTGAAGCCCATGTGCCTAGAACCTGTGCTCCACAACAGGAGAAGCCACCACAATGAGAAGCCCATGCCCCGCAATGAAGAATAGCCCCCACTCGCTACAACTAGAGAAAGCCTGCATGCAGCAACAAAGACCCAACACAGCCAAAAATAAAATAAATAAATTTTTAAAAAATTGATCTTTTGCATTCCTATACACTAACAACAAAATATCAGAAAGAGAAATTAAGGAAATAACCCCACTTACCATTGCAACAAAAAGAATAAAATACCTAGGAATAAACCTCCCTAAGGAGGCAAAAGACTGGTACTCAGAAAACTATAAAACACTGATGAAAGAAATCAAAGATGACATAAACAGATGGAGAAATATACCATGTTCTTGGATTGGAAGAATCAACACTGTGAAAATGACTATACTACCCAAATCAATCTACAGATTCAGTGCAATCCCTATCAAACTACCAATGGCATTCTTCACAGATTTAGAACAAAAAATTTTACAATTTGTGTGGAAACACAAAAGACCCTGAATAGCGAAAGCAATCTTGAGAAAGAAAAACAGAGCAGGAGGAATCAGGCTCCCCAACTTCAAACTATACTACAAAGGTACAGTAATCAAGACAGTATGGTACTGGCACAAAAACAGAAATATACATCAATGGAACAGGATAGAAAGCCCAGAGATAAACCCACGTACCTATGGTCACCTAATTTATGACAAATGAGGCAAGAATATACAATGGAGAAAAGACAGCCTCTTCAATAAGTGCTGCTGGGAAAACTGGGTAGCTACATGTAAAAGAATGAAATTAGAACACTCCCTAACACCATACACAAACATAAACTCAAAATGGATTAAAGACCTAAATGTAAGACCAGACAGTATAAAACTCTTAAAGGAAAACATAGGAAAAACACTCTGACATAAACCACAGCAAGATCTTTTTTGACCCACCTCCTAGAGTAATGAAAATAAAAACAAAAATAAACAAATGGGACCTAATGAAACTTAAAAGCTTTTGCACAGCAAAGGAAACCATAAACAAGACAGACCTCAGAATGGGAGAAAATATTTGCAAACGAAGCAACTGACAAAGGAGTAATCTCCAAAATATACAAACAGCTAATGCATCTCAATATCAGAAAAACAAACAACCCAATTAAAAAATGGGAAGAAGATCTAAATAGACATTTCACCAAAGAAGACATACAGATGGGCAAGAGGCACATGAAAAGATGCTCAACATGACTAATTATTGGAGAAATGCAAATCAAAACTGCAATGAGGTTATCACCTCACACCAGTCAGAATAGTAGTCATCAAAATATCTACAAACAATAAATGCTGGAGAGGGTGTGAAGAAAAGGGAACCCTCTTGCACTGTTGGTGGGAACGTAAATTGATACAGCCACTATGGAGAACAGTATGGAGGTTCCTTAAAAAACTAAAAGTAGAACTACCATATGACCCAGCAATCCTACTACCGGGCATATACCCTGAGAAAACCATAATTCAAAAGGACACATGGACCCCAATGTTCATTGCAGCACTGTTTACAATAGCCAGGACATGGAAACAACCTAAATGTCCAGCGACAGATGAATGGCTAAGGAAAATGTGGTACATATATAAAATGGAATATTAGCCATAAAAAGGAACGAAATTGGGTCATTTGTAGAGACGTGGATGGACCTAGAGTCTGTCATACAGAGTGAAGTAAGCCAGAAAGAGGAAAACAAATATCGTATGTTAACACATACATGTGGAATCTAGAAAAATGGTACAGATAAATCTATTTGCAGGGCAGGAATAGAGACGTACATGTAGAGAACGGGCATGTGGACATGGGGCAGACGGGGAGGGTGGGGGAAGAATTGGGAGATTAGGATTGACATATATACACTACCATGCGTAAAATAGCTAGTGGGAACATGCTATAAAGCACAGGAAGCTCAGCTTGGTGCTCTGTGACGACCTAGATGGGTGGGATGGGGGGGTGGGGGGGGGGAGGGAGGTCTAAGAGGGAGGGGATACATGTATACATATAGCTGATTCACTTCATTGTACAGCAGAAACTAACACAACATTGTAAAGCAATTATATTCCAATTTTAAAAAATTATAAAACCCTATGGAGAGTCACTTAAAAAAAAATTAATGGAGAGAGAAACATGTTCATAGATTAAAAGTCAGTTTGGTAAGATGTCAGTTCACCCCAAAATTTATCTATAGATTGGCCAGGATATTAGTTGTTCTTTTTTTTTTTTTTTAACTTAAGTTGGTTCTGAAATTTACATGAAAGAGAAAAGGGTCAAGCCTAACCCTTATACTCTTAAATAATGGGAATGAGAGATAGGGAGCCATGTGTGACTTGTCTTACTAGATACCAAAAATTATTATCAAGATTATTATCAAGGGAGACTTCCTTGTGTGGGAAAAAAATGAAAGTAGATCTGTTCTTCATACCCTACACAATTTTAGTTTGAATTAAAAGCTTAAATACAAAAGGCAAAAGTGTCAGTATTTTTGTAAGACGTTATAGGACAATACATTATGACCATAATGTAAGGGAAAGATTTCTTAAATTAGACCCAGAAAGTGCAGACTAGAAAGGTGAAAACTGATCAATTTGACTTTGTTCAAATTAGGAACTTCTGTTCTAAGACACCATAAAGATGTTGTGGGGTTTTTGTTTTGTTTTCCTTTTATCCTTAAGTTCTTCTCTATTAGAAATACATGCTAAAGTATTTATGAGTGAAATGCTGCGTTATCTTGGGTTTTCTTTGAAGTATTCCAGGAGAAAAAACATGGGGAGAGAGATGGAACAAAAATGGTAGGACGTTGATAATTATCAAAGCTAGAGGATGAGAACAGGAAGGTGTCATACTATTCTAGTTTGTGTGTATGTTTGAAATTTTTTATTTTAAAAAGTTTTTTAAAGAAACCATCCATTTTTATGGTGACTGCCCTGTATTTTCTGGAAGTTTTAACATTTAAAACAAAATCATTTTCTGAAAAGGTCACTTGTTAAGTGTATATCTAAATGCAATCTAATTTTTATCTCTGAACAGGACTTTCCTTATAAATTAATAAATCATGAAACAACCTCTTTAAAAAAAAAAGATACCCTAAAGAGATTGAAGAAACAAGTCACAAACTTGGTGAGGGTGTTTGCCACACACCCTCAAAAAATTAGTATCCAGGTATTAAGCAAAGAACTTTAAAAATCAATAAATAGTTTCTTAGATATGACATCAAAAGCATAAGCAACAAAAGAAAAAGTAGACAAACTGGACATCATCAAAATTTTTAAATTTTGTGCTTCAGAGGACACCGTCGAAATGACAACCCACAGAATGGGAGAAAATATTTGCAAATTATGTATGTAATAAGGGACTTGTATCTAGAATATGTAGAGAAGTCTTAAAACTCAATGATTAAAAAGACAACTCAATTTTTTAAATGGGCAATGGATCTGAACAAGGCATTTCTGCACAGAAGATATACAGTGCCAATTAGCATATGAAAACATTCTCAATGGCATTAGCTACTAGGGAAATGCATATCAAAAGCATAGCAGAATACCACTTCATACCCACCAGGATGGCAGTATTCAAAAAAAGACAATAACAAGTGTTGAGGATATGGAGAAATTGGAAGCTTCATACTCTGCTTGTGGAAATGCAAAATGGTGCAAATGCTTTGGGAAACAGTTTGGCAGGTCCCCAAACCATTAAACATAGAGTTACCATTATAACCCAGCAATATGTATATAACCCAACAGAAATGAAGACATATGTCCAAACAAAAACTTGCACTTGAATGTTTTCAGCAGCATTATTAATAATATCCAAGGTGTAGAAACAGCCCAAATACCCGTCAACTTATGAGTGAATAAATAAATACAGTATATATACACAATAGAGTAGTATTCAGCCATTAAAAGGAATAGCATACGGATGCATGCTACAATGTGGATGACCCTTGAAAACATTATGGTAAGTGAAAGAAGCCAGACACAAAGGACCACATATTATATGATTCCACTTAATATGCAATGTCCAGAATAGGCAAATCTATAGAGACAGAAAGTAGATTAATGGTTGCCTAGGTCTGGGGGGATGAGATGTATGGGGGTGATGGCTGAGAGGTGGGTTTCCATTTCCTTTCGATGAATATGTTCTAGACTTGATAGTGGTGATGGATGCACTCTGAACATGCTAAAAGTCACTGAATTTTACACATTGAATGGGTAAATTGAATGGTGTGGAATTATATCTCAACCGAGCTGTTCAAAAACATCAAGAAGCAACAACTCAATAGGAAAATAAGCAAAAGGCATATCTAGGCATTTTGCAGAAGACAAAACGTGTGTGTAATACTAGATACTTGAGAAGGTGCTCAGCCTCATTCCTAATCAGTCAGATGCTAATTAAAACCACAGTAGGATACCATCATATCCTCACTTGATTCGCAAAAATTTTAAATTCAGGCAATACCGCTTCTCCACATGTAGAGGAGGTTGAGGTTGGGGGGAAGCTCATCCACTGGCAGAGGGGGTATGAACTGGTACAATTGCTTTGGAAACTAAGCTGGCATTATTTTTAGAGGGTTGAAGATGCAAGTATTTATGACCCAACAATTCCACTCCTAAGTATCTATCTAAAGAAATTCTTCCAGTTGTGTACTGAGATCACATACAAGAATAGTCACATAATAAAATAGCACTATAAAATTCAAAACCACATAAAACTAAAATAAAATGTGTAGGGATATAAGTATATGTAGTAAATAGACCTGTTTTTTAAAAGCAAACAAGGGGAAGATAAACCCAAAATTCAAGATAGTGGAAATGAGAAAGAATTGGGAGGGTCTCACAGGGGATTTAGGGTAATAGTAATGTTCCTTTTCTTAAACTAGATGGAGAAATGTAGATGTGTATTTTGGGGGTGGAGGCAGTAGGTACAAGGCAGAGTGTTATCTGATAACCCAGCACGGAGGGAAGATTTAGACAAACTCTAGAGTGTACATAGAGCAATTTTTCCATGTGGTTCAATATTGAATGCTAATAATGCTGACTCTGAGTTTCTAGAAAAGGCTAACTTACTTAGCATCTTTTATTTAAGAAGCAGAAGGGATAAAATGTTCTTATGGGGGGCCGGGAGAAACTAAGAAAACGACACAACAAAGAAGCAGCTGCAGGATGGGAGTGTTTTAGAACCGTTTCCAACAAAAGT
This sequence comes from Grampus griseus, assembly GCF_964374135.1. NCBI lineage: Eukaryota > Metazoa > Chordata > Mammalia > Artiodactyla > Delphinidae > Grampus > Grampus griseus. The sequence goes on along the minus strand of NC_139018.1, from coordinate 26,762,363 downwards.
AGTTAAAATTAATAGTTTTTTACTTCAAAGTGATCTTCATTTATTTGGGCCACAGCTACTTTATTCTTCAGTAATGCTAACTAATCCAAACATTCCTGTAAATTAGTAAAACCCCACGTGCTCATTTCAGACACTCAGTGGTTGGTTGACTTCCTCTTTTTCAGATCCCGCTCACACTAAAAGATGAAGCACAGACACGCGGAGGAGGAACCTGTCCACTACTCCACTACTCCTGGGTGCGTGACTCCAGTGAAGCATCCACCAGTGCTGCAAGGGGTCCAGAGTATTGTTTTTTTTGCTGTTTCAGTCCCCAGTGCCTACCAGCAGAAGTGGCAGTAGATTGTTGCCTATCAGCCAATCCAGACTTTTCCTGAGACGACAGGAAAACATGTCAGCTCGGTTTCACTGGAACTTGGCAGTGGGGACATTCAGCGGAAGCGATATATACCCCATCAGAGCACACGTGTATCTTTTACCCCTTTCACCCCCTCTCCCACCTGCTTAGGTCTTCTCTGTCCCTCTCCTGCTACCACACAGAGATGATATAAAAGAGGCTCTTTGGCTATTTGCATTTTGCTTCCTCTTCTTTTCCAGATTGCAGTATTAAGCTTTACCTCCTAAAAGCCTAAAATCCCAACAACATTATGTACCAAAGTTGTTCTTCCCTTGCAAGAGGGTTTGGGGGAAAGGGGGAGTTTATATCACAAGTTTCCCGGAGAGTGAAAAAAAGTCCGTGTGCTGCTGACCACATGAGCCATGGTAAAGTCACCCTTTGGAATTACTGATTTCTAAAATTAATAAAGTAAGTCTATTTTTATTTTCTTTTTTTTCCATTTACTAAGTTCCAAACAATCAGTATTCACAAACGAGACTGAAATAGGCCCAACTTCTCATTTGATTTCATTGCTGGGCAATTTTTTAAACTTCAGGTAAGAAATGTGAGCTATAAAGAGATGTTTTATTCTTATATTTGGTTTCAACAGATGGTGGGCCCGGGCTCTTCCCCAGGGGCAGCTCCAGCACCTGGGAGGCTGGGGCATGCAAATGTCTCCATTTTCAGACCACAGCAGACGGGTCCTCCAGTGGCACGTGAATCTGTATCCAGTTGCACAGTGTTTACCTAAACAGCTCATCAGAAAGATGCAGCTCAGCCCCCTGGTTGCTTTCTGCTTTACCTCTGCTTTCTTGCTTCCTCATCTGTCCTAGGTCCTCTCTCTGGCCTCCACTGGAGAAAAGGTTGAAAGGTGACTGCAGAGCCCATTGAAGGTTGACTTAGCTGCCACAAGGGAGTTATTGGGGGAGAATCCAGCATCTGGGGTTTCCACAACAAAGTCCTATAGATTCAGCATTGAAATCCTAAAAGAAAAAGTACCCCAAAAAAGGCAAAGAGAAGAAGGGCTCTAGTGCCTTCCTGGTGAATGAAAACAGGTTTGAGCCCATTGAAGCATTCTGTTTGCTTGTGAGGGATGAAGTCTGTCAGTTGCGGGAGAAATGAGAGCATTCCAGGTGTTCCTGTGACTTCTGGTTAGTAGTTTGAGGACCATCTTAACTGTTTTGCTGATTTGGTTATGAATTGGTTAGTAGACAAATTAGAATTCCTTCATAGTCCCCTGCTGATGTGTAGAATTGGGAAATAAGGTGTTTGGGGAGACTCACCATACGGTTCTTTGTAAAAAAGCATAAGAGGGCATGAGTCCAGTAAAAGAACTTTTAGACCAACTAGAGTGTTTGGAATTGCCCTAGGTAACCATCAGAATTGAATCCTCAGGCTGAATTTCTTACTGCATTCACCATGTGCTGATCAGGGGTAAGACCAGACTCCGGATCTCTTCCTTCATTTATCCAAGTACTTTAGTGTCATTATTATTGGTATTGGACTTCTCTTGGTAACAAACCAAGCAAATCATATGATCCTCCCTCCAACAGTAGTGTCCCTCCTTACCCTTCCCCAAAACAGGCACGTATTTTTACAGATGGACAGACAAATGGTTTAAGTTTCTATAGTGCCTGTAAGTGACATGTCGAATGGGGAGGCTGGGAATGCTAATAATGCTGACTCAGAGTTTCTAGAAAAGGCTGAAGACCCCTGCCCATATTTGTATCAGCTAAGATAAGAATAGAGTCTAACATAAAAGGAAGATTTGGGATCACAGTGGGTCTGTTTCCTCTGGGATCCTTCAGGAAACACTGCTCATTGCCTTGGTTCATTAGGATGAACCCTCAGACCAGCGTTCTAATGATGTCTGATGGGGTTGCATAAAAAGGAGGGTTTGGGACTTACCTGGCGGTGCAGTGGTTCAGACGCTGCACTTCCACTGCCGGGGGCTCAGGTTTGATCCTTGGTCGGAGAACTAAGATCCCACATGCCGCAGTGCGGCCAAAAAGAAAAAAAAAATGTTTATTCTAGGCCCTGTAAGACTATTTCCCTCTTCCTCATTTAAGCCTCAAGGACCAACGATGTCAGGTATAAGGCACTGCTTCTCAAGATACAGTTTTTAGGTAGGCTGGACCTACCCCAGTCCTAAAGTCATCTCTAAAGCTGCAGCCGGAAATTGTACATTTTAAATAAGCACCTGAGTGATTCTTCTGCCCGTTGAAATTTGAGAAGGACTGCCATCAATGGAGAGACTGAAATTTGGGCTGGCTATGGCCATGGCTGAAGAGCTAGGCATGCTGCATCCCCTCTTCAGACCCACTGGCTCCCTTGGGTAAGATAGAGCACAGTGCCACCAGATATGATTTTACAGCAGGGACATAGTTCCTGAAATAGAGTGGAAGTAAATGGGTGCCACATAGGCTGAAGTCTGAGAGAGGAGGCCTGAGAACTGCCTGAGCATAGGGGAAGCAGGAAAAGAGTCTCAGGGACCAAATTCAGGAGTTTAATTTGGGACGACTCCAGGCACGGACATATTGTACACATCCTTCCACCTTCAAAATGTTAGCTTCAGATAGACTTCTTTTTTACCAGTGGTAAAGTAATTTCTAGAGGAACATGTTTTTCAGGAGCTGCTCGATGGTTCCTCACTTACTGCAGATGGTTGCTTCAGGTGGACGTGAAGCCGCAATAGAATTCTGCATTGCTCTGGCATCCATGACCTCATAAGAGAACTATGGGATTGCGCTTTTCTTGCCCTCTCCCGTTCCCAAATCCCTGACAAGAGGCCCATCCTCTGAAAAGGAGTCCCTGGTGAGCTCTTTTAGGCTCAACCTGGTAACAGAATTAGCCTCATATTCTTAGGCCATCTGCCACAGGCAGTTTCTCTAATTCTCAACTGAATTTATAGTGAATGTACAAACCAACACATTTCCATACGTGAAATCACCCCAAGTGACTTTGCCCACAACTAAATGGAGGTCAAATTCATATGCTATCTGCACATCTGAGCCACTGCCTCTGTGTGTCTGAGGATAATGTATCCAAGACGGAAGGGAACACAAACAGTAGTGCAGCCCTCTCAGATGGCAGAAGGCAGTGCAGTGTGTCACTGTCAGGGGAATTCACGGTCAGCAATGTTTCGATGTTTGAGATTTTCAGCCCCCGATTCCAGTTACCTCTGATCATTAGATGTGAACATGGAATTAAGAAGAGGGTAATTAAGGACACATTGAGTCAGACTTACACCTTAGAATAAGGCTTTTATTGTTTAGAAACAATCTTCCAGAAAATGAAATGATCCAAGATTCCCCAAAAATATTTATTTATACAAAGATTTTGAGAGTAATATTTGTATTTGTCTTTATACCTCAGTCTATGCGTCTGGGGCCAAGTCATTGTGTGGCACTTGTGCAACTTCCCCGCACGCCTCACACGTTGTAGCACCTGCTTCCAGGAACACCAGATGAGCACAAGGTCTTGGGGGTCAGGAGGGGAAACCCATAATGCCCAAAGGCTGCAGAGACCCAAAATCCAGATACGTGCACCCTGACCTGGAAGGTGTCTAGCCAAATGTCCAAGGAGAAATACGATCTAGGAAGAAGGTGAGAGGAGGAACCCAGGGGGCAGACCAGAGAGGGTTAATTCCCACCCTCTGCTTCTGAGTTCAGCATATCCATAGGGCCCAGGAACTGCATTACCTGGATTCCACCCTCCCCCTCAACCCCGTAATGACCCTTGATGCTGACTGACGTCCAGGGGACAATTTGCAAAACTAACAGATTTGTCCATAATCCCAGGTAAGTATGAGATACAATTCTGGGACTTTGTCTTGGGAACCTGCCTGAAGAAAAACACTTGCCTTGTATGACGTAATCCAGGTCCCCTCGAGCAGACGTGGGGCAGCGATGGATGACCAATCTGACCTCAGCTCCAAGTGTCTTCCAGTCTGGCCCCCCGGCCATTCTCTGCCCTTCCTCCTCCCTAGGGTATCCCAAATCCCATGGCCCTGCGACGTGTCGACTTGCCATCCCTCTTCCTCTGTCCCCACCACCTCTGTCTGTGACACAGAAAATCCATGTGTTCCGTAGAGTTCAACCTTCCCCTAATCAAATCCACACTTTCTTTACTACAGTGATTCTCAGAACCAGCAAGAAAGAGAAATGTTCCAAAAGGGAACCCCCATCTCAGCCATCTGCCTGGAGCTGAAGGTTGTGGGCCAGGCCTCAAGGTGAGGTCCATCGCTCTTGTGTTTCCCGAGGAGCAGGCAGGCAGGCAGTGGCAATCCCTCCTCTCTCTCTGTAGCAGGCGGGCCTCAGCTGCACTTGCAGGACTTCACCACCATGTTAGAGAGCTGCTCCACCTTGGCGGTCCTCCCGACATAGTACAGGATGGTCAGGGGCTCCAAGTCCTGGGGTACGCAGCAAGGGGAGGCCGAGGCTTCAGGGTTCAGGGTGTTGTACAGTCCCAGCACCTGGGGAGGGAGGCATCATTGAGAGGTTGGAAAGCTGAACCTCAGGCCAGGGGCCCAGGGACTCTACAAGGTCTAGGGGCTGCTCCAGAGACTGAGCACATGGTAAATGGGCCACTGGTGCTCCTTCAGAGGAACTGGCGGAACCCAGTTCGGGTGAGTGGCGGGTTACTGTTCATCCACGCGGGATGCAGCACGTGGCGTCTGAGCGTTATCGGTTTAAGCATAACCCCCATAACTGGGGGACTTGGAATTGATCATGAAAGTCTCTTGGCTGTGAAGAAGCCCCCCTGTATTGGTTCATCCTAGCCGTAACTGGTCACTTCGTTGAGAACCATTCTCACTAAACATTGCCTTGAGCCATTTACTCAGTGCCAGAGTATAGGGCCCCAGACAGGATGCAGAAACAAGGAGCTATGAGGAAATACGCTTCACAAGTTACTGCCCTATCTTGGATTCCTCTTGAGGGAAAGACAAGCTAGGTTCGGTCGTGGACTTCCCTCTCTTTCCCTTTGTTTCGTATAGTCTTCTTCTGTGTGCTTTACATTGTCTTTTAAAATAACTTTTCTACATTCAAGAGGCCAGAATTATCAGAGTTCTTTATCCAACAGTAGAGGCCTTTCGGCCCCAATATTCCTTGCCAGCCATGTGCATCTCTGACATAGGGGGTGGCATGTGACAGTAATTAATTTCCATATTACAAAAGCAAATAGACAAAGCAACTTAAAAGTCTGGGTGAAACTAGGGAAGGAATTTTAAAGGGTAGAATGTGGCCCACTAGAGTTGGGCCAGGTGCCAAGATCGGAACCGTCACCAAAGGGATTTTACACCCCAGGTCATCCTCCGCTCATTCAACATGCAGCCCTTCATGCATCCTTTTTAACAAGTGGCGTACTTGGCTTAGCCCCACCCCCCACGCGGCATGACCCTGTTCCATACTGAGCTGTGGGTAGTGTCTGCGCTGCGGAGGTATGGGCACGGGCCTGAGCAGAAGTTGGCGTAGTAGCCCTTAGGTTCATGGACCCATTTCCAGCCCAGATCCTGTCGGAAGTCAATGTAGAGAGGGCGCACACAGCAGTTCTCCTCCAGATTGCTACAATGACAACGAAAATGATTTAAAAATCAACCTAAAAGGAAATCACCAACATAAAAAACTTCACAAATAGCCCTCATATTTGCACTTGGAATCCTTCCTGGTCATCATAAGAGGTGGCTCTAATCAGTGGACTCCCAGGTTCGAGTGCATTGAGCTGTACTAACTATAAAAGCATTTTCCTCTGTTGAAGACCAGAATCCCAAGGACATAGTAGACGTGGATATATACATACATAGATAATGTATGAAGAAGAGAAAAGAGGCAGAAGTGGCCATGCCCCTTTTACAGCATGAATCAAAACAAAGACTTGAAGTGTTCCACATAAAACCAAGCACTGAATGTTACTAACAAACTCAACTTCGTTGAGGTCGGTTTTATTGTTACCTGCCTAATGTGCACCCAACCAGAAATAAACTCTAAGCTTAGGCACTTATGTACTATAGTAAATGACTGCTTAGTCTAAGTCTAGAGGCTATTGAATCCAAACGAGACATATCCTTCTATTAGATTCATGATTCCTAGATTACCCCAAATGTGATTATCAGGCCACTTCAATTCCGTTGCCTGCAGAAATCCGTTTGGCAATACCCCTTGCCAAGTGGGCGTCTGGCCTGTCCTTCAGTACCTGCTGAGACCTAGAACTTGCTACTTCCAAAGGCAACTATTGGCCAAAATCTGGCTTCTTGTGGTTTCCGAGGGTAAACCGTGGCAGACATTCTCATTTTTCTACTCAAGAGCCATTCTTACCCTGCCTTCTCTCTTGCCACCGCCCATTACAGTCTGGAACACCAGATACTTGTTCTCCTGGCCTCCCTTGCAGGTAGGAATGGTCATGTAACCCAGCAATGACCGATCAGACATAAGCAGAAGTATGCAGTGGGCGAGGGCCAATTCTGGCAAAGGTATTTGATTCTTCGTAAGTCACAGATGGAAGAGGAAGGCTGCTGGTTACCTCCTTCCCTCCTCTTGTCTTGAGCATGGACAGGATACCTGGAGCTCTAGCAGTCTTGCTATGTGACCAGAAGCAAGGGGATGAAAAGCCAACATACTGAGCGTGGCAGACTGGAGAGAGAGAAAGCCTGTGTCCTCAATGGCGTAAGTAAGCATCCAGACCAACCTTGGGCCTGCTGCTACACGCTTCTTATGAACAGGAAATCCCCTGTGGTTTAAGCCACTGTCACTTGCAGCCAAGAACATCCATTCCTAACTGACTGAGAGCCACACAGAACAAATCTACGTGCCAGCCCTCAGTTGGAGGCAACCACGCTGCCTTTCCTATACCTTCTGTTCCGCAAGCTCAACATCCCCGGTTCATGCCATCGTTCCTCAGAAGACATGGCTTTAGATCTAAAGATTTCCCACTTCATCCTCCCCAGCTCCCTTCGGGCATCCTCCTCTCCGGCCAAGCTGACCCATTCGTGCGCCTTCCTCTACCCAAAGTGCTTCCTCCTCCCATATCCCTACGTGCTCAAGCCTCACAAAGCCCTGAAGCCTCGGCTCAAATTCCACACCCTTCAGAAGCCTTTCCTGCGTCCATACATGAGCTCCTTGTGCCAAATTCCTTCAAGTACTTTATCTTTCAGACCTCCTCATGGATGCGGCCATTTTCTACCTTTCAGTAATTGCTCTGTGTGCTTTCTTAATCCCCCTCCCTTATAAATGAGAAACTGAGGTATTCCTAAATAAGATGCTATGTTTTAATCTCTTTACAATGGCTACCCAACTATTTCCAAATTAGTTCATAATTTCCCTAGCTCCCATTCCCCACTGCAAATGGAGACTGTCCTGTTTTCCCTCATCCAGTAGCATCCTTGGACCCTTCACAGGGAACTGAGCCCTTCTTTAATGGAAATCTCTGCATTAATCTCCCTACCACACAAACATACCCTACAAGTATTTTAAAGCATGAAAACCATGGAGAGGCCAAGCCTCTAATCCAAACCGTTTGAGCAACTCTCTCCTCCCCCTTTACTTTGTCCAGGCCCTTACAGGGCTGGGCTGTGGGAAAACAGTGGGGCTCCCAGAAAAAGATTTATAAGAGGTTCTAAATCTCCATTCCTGGGAGATGTTTGTGAAGAGCATCAGGGACCCTCAGTTGGGGGTGGCTTAGGCCTGGGGCCTGACACATAGAAGGCGTGCAATCAATGTGGTCTCAGGAGTCTGTGGGTCTTGCGTGAGCCCAGGCTTACCGGAAGCAGTAATTGGTGTCCAGGGCCCGCTTCTTCCTCTGACCTCCCTGGCCTGGGTTGTCCAGCCGGTCTGGGGGAATCATCATGAGGATTAAATGAGGGCTGTGTTCCTTTTTCTTCTTCAGTCGCCCCAGATCTCCTCTGCCTGGATCATCCTCACTGTCCACACCTGTGGAAGGGAAGGAAGATGATGGTCTCCTGTCTACGGAAGGCAGGGTGGCTGCTGCTTTCTCATCCCATCCCCCCACTGTTCAGGGGGAGGGACAGTGGGGTCTACAAGGAAGGGGTGGGTGAGATGCAGCTTCATGCTAACGTCCAGCTGCAGGAAGGGGAAGACTGGGTGGAGGAACCGGTATCTAGGGACGCGCAAGATGCCCCCGGTCAGACCCCCTCGTGACTCCTGTGCATACAGAGGGCAGAGAGCCCTTCCCGAGATGCTTCCTAGGGAATCCACAGGGATTCATGAAGCATCCTTGTCACTAGGCAGCTCTAACACATTTTTTTGAGCTGTCAGTTTAGATTCTGAGACTTAGAGCTTGGGATATGAGTTTCCTCTTATAATCTGAATTGGTCAAAAATAGCACAGAAGTCCTACTATGATTTCAGGTGTCACAATTTAAGACAGTTTGAATGGGAGCCAGAAGAACAAGAATGAGTAATTGTTAACATTCGCATTGCACTTATAGTTTCAAAAGTGTTTTCTCTATAAAACTCAGATAAGATCATGAAGTGTACGGTAAACAGCTTAGCAGGCAAACTGGAAAGGAAACCTGCCATTTCATCTGCAGAGACTGAAAACTGAATTAGAAAGAGTCTCAAGTAAAAGAAGATCTATCTTGTGACGGCCAGCTGCTGGCTGTGGTCCACCTCCACCAGGGACAGGAACGTGAGGAGATGAATTTGCATGGTGACAGGAGGGACTCGGACCTCACGCAGGGGCACTGGGACTGGAAGATAAATGGGAAGATGGACCTCAAACTTCTTTTTCTGAAAATCTTTATGAACAAGATAACGATTAGTGAAGTGGGAGGATTTCAACCCAACCCGGGCTGCAGGTAGGGACTCCAAGGTCTTTTGAGCTCTGAGTTTCTGTGATTAGGATGGCAAATGATGTGCTTTAAAAAAAATTAGGCTCTGAAATAAGGCCCATGAAGGGTCAAAGGACTGCTCAGGGCTGGGAGTCAAGAGAGGCCTGTACCTTTTTCCAGACACGCCTCTGACCTCGGGCTTTGAATTGGTTGGTTTGACCTTGACAAACCTCCTGGCCTCAGGTGTGCCTCAGTCACCCACAACAGAGCTTAGAAAGGAAAATAGTACTTCCCTGGAATCCGGAGACTGTCTAGGCTGAGTGCCTTGGAAACATACTGGAAAACCAGAAATGACTCTCAACTATTTTGCCCTCAATGCAAATACCCTGAGGCCCAAAGCAGTCGTTCAAACCCGGATGTCGGATCGCGTGGGCTCTGCGACATCTGCAAAGCCCAATAGTCAGAGTGCTCATATTCACAGCCACCAAAGTTCATTTCTTTTAGGGAAAGCAAAGACAACTATCACTTGCTGAGCATCCATGCACTCTATTTTACATTCGTTATCGCATTTGATTTCATGACAACCTGGTGAAAGAGGTACTGTCATCCCCAGTTTGCTGTCTGAGCTCAGAGAAGTGGACCAGCTTGCCTACATGATTTCACGGCTCTTACTAGCATAACACTGTCTCCCAGATGCTAATGTATTTCTCTATAGAATAGAGAGTGCTTGCCTTTGGGACAAAGCAGAATCCCTCAAGTACAAAACAGTTGGCCATCTCCGTGAGGGAGCTCACTTGGTTCCTTTCCTTGGGGCCTGGTAGGGGTTTCCTGTTCCGTCTTGCTTCATGAACTCCCCCACCCATTCCACCATATACACATCCATTTTGTTACCTTTGAACTTGATTTCCATCACCTCTTGAATGTTTTCCAGGATATCCCCATTGGGCTGAAAGGTGTGACACGGACAATGAATGCTGATTTCCAGACCTAAGTTGGATTCTGCAAAATAAGACACAGCAATGGTGAGAAAAGCAGTTTGTGTGATGAAGAAGGGTACCCACCAGTCACACACAGAAGAGCCAGGGCCTCTGCCGCCACAGGCAGTCATAGGAACTGAGTTAGACTGAGGCTCCCAGGTGACAGAAAGTGCTACCAAGGCGATAGCAGACCTTCGCGCTCACGCTGCCACATTCCACAAATTTCTGTCGTGTTACAGACAACCAAATGGAGGTATAAACTAGTGGGCACCGTGAAGGAGAACTTTAATAGTCATCTATTTTCAAAGAATGGTTTAGGGAAAAAAAAAAATGTCACCAGCCTACTAGGGGGCAAAAGGATGAGGGTACAGGAAAGGAGAAAACCAGTCACACCCCATACATGTCGGTTGAGAGAGGAGATGTTCTAGCTGTGAAAGGACAGAGGAGAGAGGCAGAGTGCCTGGAAGAGACCAGGGAAAGGGGGAAACTAAAGAACTGTGGGGTAGAGAGGCTGTGATTCAAAAGGCCACAAGATGGGAGGAAGGGGCACAGGCTGAGCTCTAGGATTAAAATTCAGAAAGCAAGGCTAGAGCAAGGTCTCCAGCAAGCAAGCAGCAGAATCAGTAAGGTGGAAGAGGCCACCATTTCTACCAGGGCTACAACTGTAGACAGACAGAGAGAGGTAGATTCCAGAGGAGATAAGATGCAAATCTCAGTTATGCTTGGCTATATTTCCCTTAAGGAACAAGGACATGATGAGGTCAAGATTACTTAGAGTTTCTTCTTTGGCAATCCTTGTTCACCTTAACGGGGGAGTTGTAAATGTATCCAGCGGGGCTGTGGATGGCTCATTGAGGACAGCCACTGGCTCAGGAAGATGGTTGTGAAATTAGAGAACAGGCCGGAAGAGAAGGCAGAGGGCCATGGCCGAGGGCCCAGATGGCATGAGCTCGGAGAAAACAAGTGTGAGGAAGCCTGGAGGCACCAGGGTTTGGTGGCTGATGTTGTGGGGCAAGAAGGCCAGCTCTGGCCCTTTCTCCTATTGCCTGTGGGATCGGGTATTTTGGTAACTAAAATTGGGAAGGCAAGGAAACTAGTAAAAGGGGTTGCATAAAGTGGAAGGAAAAAAAAGGAGGAATAAGGAATGAAAAATTTGAACTGAATCCAGTAGTTTTGTGCAGGGAAACCAGGTAGTCTGGTATCATGTCAGTCCTGGTGGGTAAGACTCAATCGGGGAAGCTCTCTTGATCCGGGGCAGCAGCCAGCTCTGGTCAGGTATGGAAGAGGTCGTGGGGGGATGACCTCTGAAGTCAGGGTCAGCGCCTCAGGGATCTGATTGATGCCCTGCTCTTGGAGGTCACCCTAGTTCTGTGTGAGCATCCAGCCTTGGGGCCAACCTGGGGTCTTCCAGAAATCTGATGTCAGCAGGGAAAACCCCAGAGTCCAGGCCGCCTCAGCACCCTTCTCATGCGCAGAATGGCCCAAGCCCAGAGATTCCAGTCAGCAAAAGGCAGACCTGGATGTCCCAGTTCTACTAGTTAAAAACCAGCCCAATCCCTTCTCCCATAAACTCTAGATCCCAGCTTCGTTTGTTCTCCCCCAGTCAGGGCAGCCTCTGGGACACACTGACACCTGCTGAGCTTGAAGATTTCTGTCCCAGGTTAGCTTTGGTGGGCTGGGGAGGGGCCAATATAACAAGGAAGCTGAGCCCCAGATGGAGAACAAGAAGTGAATAGAGAGGGATGTATAAGGAGTGTCCTCTTTCTGAAAGAAGGAGCTAGAGTAGCTGAAACAGGCTACATAAAACATAGTACACCTCCTATTACCCAGAAAGGTTTAAGTAGTCCGGGAGAGACCTAGAGTGGACAAGTCCTATGAGTCTGTGAGTTAGAAAGTCGAGACGCAGACAGATGTGTTAGGGAGAGTTAGGGTTAGGGTGCAGGGAGTGCGTGTGTGATGGTGCCTGGCTTGGCTAGCAGGCTCTGTCTAGGTAGAGGGCTCAGAGAATGATGACGATAATCACCAACGTTTGTTGAGTGTTGCTACATGTCACGCACCGCTCTAAGACTATGTGTGCATTAAGTCATTTACGTAATCCCCATACTAATCCTACAAAGCAGGAGCTGTTATTACCCCCTCCCCGCATTATACAGATGAGGACACTGAGACTTAGGGAAATTAAATGGCTTGACCGAGGTATCCAACCAGTAAGTGGTAGAACCAAGATTCAAACACAGGCAGCCTGATATCAGAGCCACGTTCCTAACTGTTAGAGACAAAGAGGGACCAAAGAGAGCCCAGCCGGGACCATCAAGGTAGATGCCCACACAGTCACTGAGATACAAAACGCCTGTGTATTCCCAGTGTGCCCCCTGTCCTGAGCCATGGTGCTGGGCGTGTTCCCTGCCCGGCCTGCTTGGGGAGGCCAGGCTCTGCACACAGGGGAGCCACAGATTGTGTGGAACAATAGCACAGGGGTGTGAAGACCTGGGCCCACAGCCCTGGAGAGGGCTCCAGCCGGCTCTGGGCCCAGAAAGCAGCCTGGGAACCGGTGCACAGTAGGCTCTTAGATGTTTGCTGAACTAATACAAGACCGTATATGTGACTCAGTTTCCTCACAGTCCACACCGCCAACGGCTCCATTTGGAGTCCATTTACTGCCTTGTTTGGGGCCAAGAACCCTCAAGAGACTCAGGAGCTCTGCAGAAGTAAAGGTCTGTGTATGACTCCCCCATGCGAGGGGTGGGCAGCAGCGGCCAGAGCGGGAACTGAAGGTTCCAGTGAAGAACTAACCTCAGAATTGGCAGCGGTAGGGACGGTGGGTGGGGAACCCATAGGTTTTATTACGAAATTATCTTTCTGATGTCTCAAGGAGGATGGAAATCATTCTCAGTGCAAACTTCTCATTGAGTTCTGCAGCTGTGAAAATAAGAACTCCTTCAAGTGCCCGGGGCGTCAAAGAAATCCAGGTGGAGCTGATCAAAATCAGACAGGGAAGCTGAGAGATTCATTTCCCCAGCCTCTCCTCTCTGTAGCCATGTCGGGCTCTAGGCAGAGTTGAGTCAGAATTCCCACAGTGCTGCTGTCAGCTGGTGCACATGGGTTCTCCCAGGTTTTTGCCTTCATGCTCAGTCAGGGAGATAGGAGGGAAATCCCAGTACCCTTGGAGCTGAGGCAGGACCTCCAGCCCCCTATCTGCCGACTCAGCCACCAGGTTATGCCCCTCAGATGGGGACCTGCACACTCGGATGCCTACAGAGCCCAGCAGGTTATGTAAGTGAGCAAAGCGAGCCAGTGTATCATGCTGAATTGGACTGGCAGCCACACTCTTGGGAAACACTGGGGAATGGCAGGGCCTGTGGTGACATGAAGAATGCATGCCCGGCCTCAAGAGGTGGCCCTACTCACCTCTGATGGATTGTTACCAGGAAATCTTCCCATTTGTCAAGAAAAGCCAGAAGTCTAGGTTTTATGTGAAATCTCCTGACTTTAAAACAAAAACTGTTGACCACTAGTTAAATTAAAACAATATTGGTAGGCCAACCAGTTTGTGATCTCTGCCTTAGAGCTTCAACCCCTAATTTCCTAAAACACTGAGGACAAGGAAGGACCCACCTGCCCAAGGGACTCTGGGTATCAGTACGTGGATGGATGGACTGTGGCTCCCTAGCAGCTGATGAGAAAAGAAAATTCTTCACAAGACAGGACCACCTTAGATACCCTCAACCCACTGAGCACCAGACCAGGCAGTACCACCAAGCAAAGAAGGGAAGAAGTAGCAGAGCGTGATGCCATGAGGCACCATGACTGTCCATCAGGAGACTCAAGTTCTAATCCAGGCTGGATGACTCTGGTCAAGCCACTTAACTTCTCTGGGCCTCCATTTCCTCGTCTGACCTAATAAAAGCTTACTGTCCCATAACAGGCCAAAAACTTGGAAGTTCTCTTAACTACAATGGATCCTTAAAATAGCTCTGTGAGGCATGAAGGGAAGACACCATTACCTGTTTTCCAGGTGAGGAAGCAGAGCGAGTGGGTGAGAGATTTGGGATGTGTGAAGTTGGATATGCCTATTGGACAGCTCTACCAGGATGACTGCCAGGGCTTTCAAACTTAATCAGCCAAAATGGAACCTGCCCCCAAACCTGCTCTTCTCCCAGCCTCCCTATTTCAATGTGTTACCACATGGGTGTTCAGCCCAAAATCTTCAGTCATCTAGACTCCTCTTGTGTCCTCTCACCCCATATCTAATCACCAGTCAGTCCTATTGGCTCCACCTCCAAAATACAGAACAAATCCATATCATCTCCATACACACGGCTACCGCCCCGGACGAAGCCCATGTTGCTCTCACGTGAGCTGCTACAACGGCCCCTAACTTCTTCCCTTGACCTCATGACAACCAGAGAGTCTTTGAAAGATGTAAACCAAATCACCTCACCCCCACATCCCCAGCCCTGCTGTAACCCACTCAGGACGTCTCATCACACTTGGAATAAGTCCTGACACCTGACCGTGGCCTTACAGTCCTACATCACATGGCTCCAGCTCCTCTCTGAGCCCCCAGCTCACTCTGCTGCAGCCACACCAGTCAGGCTCCTGCTGCTTCTCACTGGTTTTGCTTAGCACATCCTTTATCCTGACCTTCACAGACTGGGTCTTCCTTGTCCCTCATATCTCAGTGCACAAATTCCTTCTTCATAGAGACTCCTTGAACATCTGATGTTGGACCCCACTCAGTCATTATCACTTTGCCCTCTTTTTGTTTTTCCTGGTACTTATCACTATAATATATATAAAAGTCTTATTCATCAATATGTTTACTTGTTTACTACGTGTCTCTCCCACTGAAAGCCCCATGAGATCTGGGACCTCACCTGCCTGGTTCACTGCTGAATCCCCAGGGCCTGGCTCAGAGTGAGCATTTAGTCAATATCAGTTGAGTGAACGACTAAAGGACACACAACAGGTCAATGGCAAAGCTAGGCTTTGAACCCAGATCTGTGTCTCCCCTAGTTCTGGCCTCTTCCCTCTGTGTCATGAAGGACCAAGAGACCTGAGGTTCCTTCCAAAATGCTCATCCTGAGTCCACCTACCTCTTCGTAAGAGCCATTCACGCACAGTGTCTGTGACGTCGAAAGACAGCCACTCAGCAGTGCCCCGCGTGGGCAGATTCTTGCCATCGAGATAGCGCTGCTTGGCTATGTGCTCATCCGGCTGGAGGATCTACAGGGCAGAGGAAGGAATAAGTCCCGAGGCCAGGACAGGGCACCCACGTGTCATGATGTAGGAGGACGGAGAGGGGCAGCAACAGCAAACTAAGACTTCTTAAATGTTCCTTTGAGTTCCTCCGGTTAAGTCTTAATCCTCTTAACGACAGACACAGATACAGAAACTAAGGCTCAGAGAAGGTAGGACTCACACCCAGGTCTGCTGAACTCTGAGCAGCGTGGAGGCCCAATCTGGCCAAGGAACCAGCTTTCCCGCCTGAGTGGTGTCTGTCCTGGGAGGGGGCTCACCTGGAAGAGCTCAATCCTCTGCTCACTGCGCTTGGAGCTGGGGTTGGGCATCCGCAAGACCCGGAATTCCGCTCGGAACAGGTTGGTTTCATTTTTCTCCACTGAGGACACGTTGAAGCGGAAAATCTTGGACGTGATTCCTTTGGGACAGACGGCCAGGTCATCTAGGAGGCAGAGCAGTGGGGGGAGGCACAGCATGAGCGAGACCCACAGGGACAGTGTGCTGCCAGCAGACACTCACCAAGGGGCCAGTGTTCCACCTGTGACCTCTCTAGAAGCTTGAGGCCTCAGACCTAAAAGTGGAAAAACCCAAGGAAGATCCGGGGTGGCCCTGGAACCACACATAGGCCTCATGGTGAAGCAGGACATGGTGCCCCAGGACATGGCACTAACAACTGGCCCCTCCGACCCCTCACCTCGCCATCCCCACTCTGGCAGGCTCTCCAACCTGCTTTCCTACTCTTTTAGAAAATACAGATTCTCCAGTGATATCAGCAATTTCCTCTAGCAGTTTAATCATTGTTAGCTAGTTGATTCATTCATGCGTTTGTTCATTCAGGCATTCATTCATTCATCAGACATGCAGTGAACAAATACTATGTGCCAAGCACAGGCTAACACTGGGAAGCAAAAAGGAAGAGGCAGGGCCCCCGCCTTCAAGGAGATTAATATCCAGGGGAGGCTGTTAGTACATGGACCAAACAACAGGACCAGAGGGAAAGTGCTAAGGGCCTTTGGAGAAGCCTAGGAGTTGCTGCAAACAGGTCAGAGGAGGGAGAGGGTTGAGAGCACTTCGTGGAAGTGGTGATTATTTAATCATCTGTGTCCTGCAGGAGGAAAGGGTCTAAGGATGCAAAGGAAAGAATTTTACATGAAAGGACTGCTGGAAGCACAGGCAGGGAGGGGAGCAAACGCACGTGAGTAAGAGGGACCTGAAGCAGCCAGGCTGGAGCCCGTGAGACAAGGTCAAGACAGTAGATTGGGGTCCACCTGTGGGGAGGCTGAAACGTCAGACCGAGGGGCTGGATTGTATATTATTAACAGTAGGCAGTCATAGAAAGTGACACTCTGGATCTAATGAGACAGCACTGGTGTGACAAGGAGCCCACACATCTGGAGCCTGGCAGACCCCCCAGATGTTTCTTTAGACTAAGCCGGTCTATCACCATTGGCTCCTGTCTCTCTAAGGTTTACTTTCCCTGACAGCACACGCTATGCCAGCCTCTGTCACCCTGCTGGCCTCTGAACCTCCATCCACAAGACAGAAGGCCGCACATGCTCTTTCCCACCCCCTCAGAGCCAGATAAAGGAGACAGGAAGATCCTGTCATTTCTTTACAACCTCAAGGTCTGAGCAGCATTAACACCCAGAGAAAAACTTTCTACACAAATGGTAACAATAGCCAGAACTTGAAACTCAAGCCCAGAGACCCGGATTCCACACATAATGAACATGGCTGGAACAAGCCCATAATCACCCCAGGGGGGGTTTAGGAAGTCATGGACAGGGCGGGAGATCAGAGGCCTGGACACAGGCACATGTGCTACTGAGCTGTAGGAAAGGATGAGTGAGTGTTTCTGGAAGTTGCCATCTGGTGGGTCTGACACTGGTTCTTAGAAAATTAATGGAACAGATGTTGGGAAAACAAATGTGTGAATGCTAGCTAATGAAGCCCTGATTAATAACTGGCTTTGAAAGAACGAATACTGCCAACTATTCCTTAAACCATTTCGGATAAAACCAGAAAGAGGGATCATGATGGCCGTTTAATTTTTGAGTTTGCAAGCCTGTAACCCTCTGGACATGGGTAAGCTCCTTGGAAGGGAAACCTTCTCAAGTACTGACATACTTGGGTCTCAGAGGAGCTGTCATCAATATGGCTTCAGTTAGACTAGTACCTCCAGTAACTGTTGAAAGAGGGAATAAAAGATACGTCAGCACAGTGTGTGCGTTGCTATAAAAAGGAAAAGGGGAACAGAAAATGGCCCGTGCCAGTGAGGAGAGTCAGACTGGGGGGCAAGACAGTGGGGAGCCAGGGGACGGGGGATGACGAGCCAAGAGGGTCTTCAGGACACCCTCGTCACCCTTCCTCCTTGTTTCTTCCAGCCCATCAATCAGGTATCTGTTCCCCAAGCTAGACTCCTCTTGGTGGGAATTTCAAGGAGATTTCAAGGGGATGGAAAGGTCATATTTTATCCCTGGGATCTACAGATTTGTAACAGACTCAGAAGGGACATTAGGGGTCATCTAGTGCAACCCACTTCAGATAAATTCGTGCCCAGAGGGGTCTTGGCCAGGGTCACACATGAATTAGTTGACACAAGCAAACTGACACTAGCAAGCAAAGCTCAGACACAATCATTAGTGATTTTAAAAGAACTGTATAGGAGAGGAAATAAAATGTAAACATAATCTTCCTGACAATTAAATCCACGCTTTAAATAATTTGTGGAATGAGCCAGAGTATAAATAAATAAACAAAATGTAATAACACTATCTTACATTTCATAGAACTTCTATTAACTCATCTGACCCTCTAACAATCCTTGAGGAGAATGAGAATAAGTAAAATTTATCATTTTACAAATGAGAAAAGTAAGTATCAGGAAAGTTAAATCACTCTTCCGAGATCACTCACACAGTAAGTGGCAGAGGTGGGATTTGAACCCAGGTCTTCTGACCTCATTTACTGAAGCAAAGACTCTGGAAGTTGGAGGGGACCTCAGAGATCATTTAGTGGAGGGGTGATTTCACCAACAAACTGTAGCAGGATTCCATGAAATGGGGCTAGAGTGCCAACTTATGCCTCAGACAAAAACCACTTCCCAGTTTTGTGATTAAGCCATGCTTCTGCAGAACACTAGTATTATTGAGAGCTGGCCTAGGAGGTCCACCTTTACAAATTAAATTATGACCAACTTTTTCTATTGCACACAAAGTATATATATTAATGGGTGCTATTTTCTCCTTTTTACTATAGGGAGAGAAAACTAAGCAAAGAATATTCATGCAGGGTATTCATGGAAAAATCTGGAAACAGCTGACCATGTTTAGACCGGGCATTTTTTAATGCTTTCAGACACCTGGGCTCCTAGATGTACTTCTGCTTGTGCTCATCATTTCTGCTAGTAAAATTACTTCTGGTTCCAATGATGGGACTACGTATATCAGTGTGGCAGTGCTCCTCTACCTAGCTGTTCCTTAGAATCACCTGGAGAGCTTTAAAAACAGATGATGCCTGGACCTAATCCCCAGAGATTCTGATTACCTCACTGGAGTATGGGTGGGTCCAGAGCTTTTTTTTTTTTTTTTAAGATCTCCAGATGATTCTGATGTGTAGCCAGGATTGAGAACCACAGTTTATAGTGCTCTGCAAAGGGTACCATGGCATCCAGATGTTCTGATAAACCACAGCTTTAAGGATTCAACCTTTAAATAGGTTAACCTTTAAATGTTAATCCGTTAAAATATTGTTTGGCCAATGCATTGTTTTGTAAAATTTTGAATTAGAAGCCCATAAACATTTTAAGCCCAGGTTAAAAGTTGGGAAATTTCACAGAAAGATTTTCTGCTCTTCTGGGAAGCAGTTAAGATCTAATCATGGTGGACCCACATTCCCCAATGCAAAAATTGGCAGGAGCTGAGTGGTGGGCGCCCTCTTTTAATGGGACATGGGCAGTTCCAAGTCCCCCCGCCACCAGTCTCCCCATACACCCTATTCTCTCCATGACCCTGAAGCCAAGTGTCCTGTGCAGTTTGTCATGGTCCCTGTGCTGCAGCCTTTCCTCTAGATCATTTGCATCAGCGGCCTGGGCTCTGTGGGCTCTTGTGTTTGCAGGCCTTCTAAGGAAAGGTTTTGCCCTCGTTCACTGAGTCTTAAGCGTCAGTGAACTTAAAAATCAATACGGAGCTTGTTAAAAATACAGATACTTCAAGACGACACCCCCAGAGATTCTGATTCTGTAAGGGTAGGCTAGGGACTGGGAATTCATGTTTTTCACATTGACCTAGTCTCTAGTCCACACTTGGAGAAACACTGACCTAGCGTGCAGAGAGCACTGGCACTTAGATCAAATGAGTTCTTTCAATAAGAAACCTCTTTTAATTTTCAGAATGAACAAGATCTAAAAGTAGCATCCAGAAAAGAAACGCTAAAATATCGTTTTCTCTTTGCTCATGAACTCTGGGTTCGCTGGTTGTCTTAGCGTCAGACCTCGGATGAAAACAAGAGTCTCCTGCCAGACACATAAAGAGTCTCCTGCCAGATAATTACAAGCCAGAAGTTAAAACAGCACCTACACTGGTGATATCTTGATAACAAGGATGACAAAAGAACTGAAAAAGCTGTGTGCTTCCCCACCACGTGGGTCAGAGAAAGCCTCTACCCGCTTCCCATAGCAAAATCCTGGACAATTATATAGGAATAAGATATACATGAGTCTTGCCTTCACTCCCCAGCAGAGACCTGTTGAATCATCCCAGATGTATACAAAGAATTGTCTCAGCTGGAAGGGAGCGTAGAGATTATCTCTGACTTTACAGATGAGGAAACTGAGGGTCAGAGGTGTGACTAGCTCAATTCCACATGGTGTAGTTGCTTAACCTGCTTGAGAGTCTTAAGCAGATAATGAAAACACTTTTGTTGAATTTGGGAGAACGTTTGTGGCAGGATGAATCTCCAGGCCATAAAAACAGGCAGAGCTAAGAAAGAGCACACCCAGTGATCCCTAAGCAATCTGCCACCAGGGTTACTAACATACAGTAATAGCTCCTATGCCCACCTGCTTGGTCCAGCATGTGATTCCTTCATATCATAAACCAAAGTTCTCTTGGAGCCCAAAGGTTAAAGGTGGGACTTACAATGCATATTTTATGTTTTGCATTATTGTTTAACAGCATGCATTCTCTAGGGAGAATGTCTAGGTTACAGCCCTGGTTCTCTTGGGGCAAATCACTTAATTGATGCATGTTGCAGTCTCCTTATCTGGAAAGTAGGGAAATCAGGGTACCCATCTGACAGGGCAGAGCCAGAGAACGGTCTTATCCTCTTTGCTCTCACCTTGATGCCCTTTCCCCTACGCCACTGGAAGTTAGTCCTTCTTGCACTTCGCACTCCAG
The DNA here is from genome assembly GCF_964374135.1 of Grampus griseus. Classification (NCBI taxonomy): domain Eukaryota; kingdom Metazoa; phylum Chordata; class Mammalia; order Artiodactyla; family Delphinidae; genus Grampus; species Grampus griseus. Next base: position 26,741,592 of record NC_139018.1, on the reverse strand, counting down.
GCACCCTTGTCTCCTTGCCCCAGCTCCTGCTGTCACTTCCCTCTGACAGCCTGTCCACGGGGTACCGGAAGGGGCTGGGAGTGATGAAATGTGGAAGGGAATGTGATCTCATCACCTCGGCAGCAGGAGCTCTGGCACTCAGATCCTACCAGTGCCCCACCCGTAGACCCCGGCCCACCCTCAGGAGTTCTAGACACTAGGCTTCCCTCGCCCCGACCTTGGAGGGTGGCTCTCTGCTCGCTCTCAGCATCTGTTAGACGTTTGCATCTGCCCACGGCCTCTTTATAATTAGTGTGCCTCGTGCATCTGTCTCTCTGGGACTGGCTCAACACCTGACCAGCCCGAGGGCAGGCCAGGCCTGCATCTGCTCAGCCTCTGTGTCACCTCCAACAGCTGCAGAGTCTGGGCCTGCTTCCTGTTTGCACCTGCAAGGCTCACTGGCATCACCCGTGTCCCACAGGGCCCCGGACCCTTCATGATCTCTCAAGTCGCATCCTGCCCACCGTGCCAGGTTTCTTCCTGGCCTGATCATGGCTCTGTGGCCCCAGGGCCACCCTCACCTACTGCAGTTTCAAGGAAGGTCCTGGTGCTGCAGCCCGGGGCTGCCCAGCATCTGTGCAGCCCTGTCCTGGCTGTCCCCAGGGCTGTCCACTAATTGTACTCTGAGTCTCTGCACACATGTCCACTGGCACCTGGGTGCCCTTACATGTCTCTGGCTCATTTGTTCTCAGCTTGGGATTCCAGGCGGCGTGGGCCCCGGTGACGTAGATCCCTCTTCCCGGGACTCCTCCTCCTGGCCCGGATCCTTAAGGCCCGGAGTCTGTTCCTCTTGCCCTGGACTCTCCTCACACCTCTCCCGCAGGCGTCAGCTTTCCACCCTTCTCCGATGTTTGGCCACTATGTCCTGCCTTTGTGGGTGCCCAGGGGGTTGGGGGTTCAGCCATTCAGCTGCTGGTGCCTCTGGGAACCACAGGCCCCTGAGGACCCTGAGTCAGCCTCACCTAGAGAACCCTGGCCAGGGAACACTAGCTGTGCTTCACTCTCCGGCCACCACCCCACACGGGAGCCACCTCCTAACGCAGCCACAGGAAGCCGGAGCGGGAGCCCCTCGCCAGCAACCGCAGGCTCCTGGGCCTGGCACGGGCCAGCTCCCGGTGAGGCCTCTGGCACCTTCTGCCAGAGCCGGTCCATCCATCGGCTGCCCACTCCTCCTTCTCTCTAGCCAAGTTCCTTTCAGCCCCTGCAGCACCCCCGCTGACCACCCTCACCTTGCCTGTTCCATCCCATTCTCCCACCCCCCACTCTGGGCACTGCCCACCTCTCAGGTGAGCCAAGGCTGAGGTAGCCTGGGCGTCGAGGACACCTGCTGGTAGGAAAAGCAAACAGAGCTATTCCCAGAGTCCCTGGCCTGTGAGTGGCTCACATTCCTCCTTCCTGGGCTGTCAGTTTCCCAGCATCTGCCAAGTCTCTCTCTGTTGTATTGAGGTTTTTTAAATCCCCGTTCAGTAAATACACATGACTTCCACACGTGTACAAACACACACAGACGTCTCACCCAGAAGCCTCCCAGCTTCTCGGCACAGACGGGAGCTTCCTGGGAAGACACACTCCCAGACACACGTCCCCTCTGTATCCACAGCCACACCTCCCACCCACTCTTCCCCTGACACGCAGACACAAAAGGGCTGCCGGCCGTCATCTACACATCCAGAGCCACATCCCCGCTTTCCCCGTGTCCACGGGCCCGGAAGACGCCCATTTTGCACCCATGAATCTGTGTACCGTACGAAACCAGACTACACATCGCTTTAAAGCACACAGCCACGTGAACACAGGCGCATCCCCTTCCCTCACGCACACAGCTCACATGGGTCACAGGCATGGTGTGGACTGAAGGGCCTAGGCAGCGAGAAGCTGTCCCTTGCCTGGGCCTCAAAAAGCTGGACAGACAATAACTTGGGGCAGGTATACTCTTCTTCCCCAGAACTGGAAAAACAGAACGTGAGACGTGTCACAATGAGGTGTGAAAAGCAGGGAGAAGACCGAGGTCTCCAGCTCATGGAACCGCACGGCCTCGCTCATGAGAGAGCCAGCCCTGCCCCTTTATGGCACCTACACGCACCCATCTGACCACACGTGCCACAGCACGCGTGCTAACGGGACAGCGCAATGTCACTCCAAATTCATGTGATGTGAGTGCAGCAAGCTGCTCAGCTCCGGGGCCCCCGGCCTCCCGGCAGCACTCGACTCTCACCAGAGTGCCTCTGTCTCCCTCCCCACCCACCTCCCCAGCCCCAGCTGCGCATCGCACCTCCCCAGCCGGTGCGGGTGAGCCCGGGGCACCCTGCTGTGTGGCTACCGCTAGGCCCCCCTCTGTGGAGCTCCCCACTCCAGGTCAGACCCTCCAGAGCAGACACCCCAGGGGGAATTTGGACTTACTGTGCTCCTCCAGCCCGTGGATCATGTCGAATTTATAGATTTCTTTGGCATAGTACTCCGACTCGGTGTTTTCCTGAGTGCAGTCGTCTCCCCTCTCCCCGTGCACCTCTTCCAGCAGCTCTCGGGTGCTGTTGTAAAGGTCCAGGACCTGGGTGGGGATGTTGGCCAACACCGATGGATCGGGGGGACTGGTGAGCCTGAGTTTGCTCAAGATCTGTCCCCTAATGGCTTCCACCCGCTTCCTCTTGATGTGGTCGAAGTCCAAGGTGGTGCAAGTGGACATGGAGAGACTGACCGTGGCAAAGTTCAGCAGGGCCAGGACCACCAGAGCCCTTTGCAAGTGCATCTTCATGCGTGAGCAGGGGAGAGAGGCCCGGGGGCTGCGAGGCCTGGTGAGGAGGAGACCCCAGCAGACGTGCAGAAGGAGGGAGGAAAACCAGGCGGCCTCCCTAGATCCCGAAGACTGAGGCTTGGCAAGAAGGTGCATGAACTCACTGCACTGCGAGAGCTTCAGGACTTCCAGGAAGCGCTGGCAACCCTGAGCACGAAGACGCCGACTGTGTGCCTTGAAGCTCTGGGTTTCTTCTCCATTTGTCTAAACAGGTTCTGCTGGGCTCTGACTCCCAGCAGGCCAGGTGGAGGGCAAGCAGAGGGCTGGGAGGGGTGGCAAGGCAGCTGGGAGTGGGAAGGGAGCTGGAGTTTTTCCTTAGGTAAAAATAAATAGAGCAGATATCTGATATTGCCAAACGGCCGCTTGGCGATGGGGAGAAAGTGGGTATTTTAAAGAAGGAGCAGAAGGACCATGGCTGGGTCCCAAAATCAAAATCCTTGCCTTGCCCTGAAGGAGAATAAGAAAAGAGGATGGAAAAGAAAAGAAAAAAAAAATTAAAAAAAAAAAAAAAAGATCACCAGTGAGTAGGTGGGGAGAGGCAGGGCTAGGCCGCTGCTGGCCCAGCTAAAGATGGGGACAGCACAGGACACACTTGTCTCTCGGGCACACCATTCATGCTTTCTCTTTTGTTTACACTTCCCCGGGGGCTTTCTAAATGACTCTGTTCACGCTGCCTCTCATCTTCATTGGCTGGGATGTGGGCTTATGTGCAATTGGAAGGCAGGGGGGACAGCCCCTGGAGAGCAGCCCCAGTAATCCACTTGGTCGCCCAGGTCACCAGCACCTCGGCTTGTCTTCTGCCTCGGCCATTGCTTCTGTTCCCTGCTTCTCTTTAAAAGATACAAAAGAAAAGAAAAAGAAAATAGAAGCCAGTTCACTGCACGCCTCCTCCGGAAAGCTGTTATTCCTTCTTTCTCATGCTTCTTCCCCTATCTCTCGCCTCTCTTGCTCATTCCCTTGGACTTGGCTTTCTGGTTCCCTCCCTTTCTCTCCCTCCAGCTTCCCTCTCTCTCCCTCTCCCTCTCCCTCAAGCTCCTCTCCCTCTCTCTCACACACTCACATGCACACACACTGCTTTCTCTATTTCTCTCCGCTGAAATTTTATACCTCCCTCCCATGACGTTTCTGGCCCGGGGCGGGGTGGGGGGGAAGGGGGCGAGGGGAGGTGGGGGGGAGGTGGGGGGAGGGGTGGGGGGAGGGACCAGCGCACGCAGCCTCTTTTGCGGCACGATTTTAATGTTTTAAACAGGCACAGGAAAAGCCGAGCCCATTTGAAAAATACTTCGCGAGTCCTCTCGATCGACGTGGTAACTGAACTTTTTTTACCCTCTTGGAGTCACTCCTGCTACACGTTGACTGTTTTTCTGGAAAGTTACTCCGATGAATCCCCTCCCTCCTTCTACCCCAACTCCTTCGCCCTCTCGCCAGCTGTCAGTCCGTCCTCTCCTCGGCGCGTCTCTGCTCCCTCCCAGGCCCCCCGTCCAGGCCGGCCCCCGGGCCTGGCGGGACACTGGGCAGGGGCCGGCGAGCGCGCGGGGCCTGGGCAGGGGCGGCCGTGCCGACCCTCGGTGGGGCTGACGCCCGGCCTGGGAGCGGGGTTGGAACTGGGTTCGGCCCCGCGGCGATCCTGGCCCCGATTCTTCATTGACAAGATTGGAGTCGGGTGGCTCGCGGAAGCTTGGAGATGCTCCAGGGGCATTGAAAAATGGTGGCGTTTTCCGGCAGATCAAGGGTGCCCTCTGGCGAGGCGAGGCCGCCAGTGAAGGAGGTTCCGCGGGTCGGAGCCGGGAAGGCCGGGAGGGCCGGGGGTGGGGGTGGGGGGGTGAGGCTGGGGGCCTGCGGAGAAGGGGCCGCGAAAGAGGACGAGGAAAACAAGACCGAGTGCCCTGGGGAACAGCTTCCCTCTCGGCCCGACGTGCGTACAAGTGCACTTTTCCCTTCCCGGTCCCGCTCTGCAGCCCCTCTCACAGAAATGTCCTCCAGATGTTCGCGGCCTTCCTCCCCGCCGAGGGTTCCGCGGGGAGCTGCGCCAGCCAGCGCAGAGTCAGCAGTTGGCCCGAGCCCATTTCCCAGATGGGTGAGGGGAGGTTTTCTCTCCGCTTTCGTTCCTTTTCTCAGCCTAAGTTTCTAGGTCTTTTCCCATCAAAAGCTTAGGGAGGGCAAGCCACCATGCCCGAGCCCGTCCCCAGGATTGTCTCTGAATTGATCACTTTCCTGGGACTCAGCGCTGCTCCCTGCCACCCAGCCCACCTCGCCCTAGCCTTCCAGACCCTTCCTGTGAGGTCTGGTTCCTGCCCCTGGCTCATAGGCCACTAACTGAAGGGAGATTCTCTGCATCCCCAGGGCCCTGGTTGATCAGTTTAAGTTGAGGACAGTGAGGCATAGACCCATTTAAGAGGCTTGTGAGTGGTGGAGGTGATATTTAACAAGGGCTCTCTGGTTTGGAAGACATTATTTTTATTTGCATAAAACATGAGGAATCCTAAGTGTAGAAAGCTTAAGGTAACTTGCTTTTGAATTACTTTTAGGTCATAGAGTCAGTGGGTGTCAACACTGAGATTTGGACCCAGAAAATCTATTGCCAAAGTCTATGCATTTAACTACTGTGCTCTACTGACTCTGGAATTCAGCTATCATTTGAGAAATATTTTTGACGTCTACTATATGCCAGGCACTGTTCTAGGCTCTGTAGATGCAACAGTGAACAAAGCAAACCAAACCATTCTCTTATGGACTTCACATCTAGAAGTGGAAGTAGGGCCGTGGGAAATGCAATAAATGAGCTAAATATGTAAATAATGTAGTATGATCAAAGGTGAGTGCCATGGTGGAGAATGAAGCAGGGAAAGAGGAGACAGAGTGCCTAGGTTGGGGGCACGCTGCAATTTAAAATCAGAGAAGGCCCTACTGAGACCTTCAAGTAAATACTTGTAAAATGAGAGGGAAAATTATTAAAGTGATGTCCTTCTGCACCCCACCTGTACCAAATCAGAGTCTACAGGGACGGGGCACTGACGCATGTATTTTTAACAAACTTCATGCTACTGGGTGCCAGTAACATGCACCAGAGAAAAATACTTCAGTAAGATCTGGCGATCCAGGTGCCCAGCAAGGTTTGGAAAGCCCTACTCCAGGGCTTCTTTCTGCCCAGAATGTGCACCCTTTGCTTTCAGGAATTTGGGGAAGAAGTGGGAGTGGAGTCCTGGAAATTAGCTCTAAAGTGGTGGTGGTGTGGCTATGAGCAGTGGAAGGAAAATAGAAATGGAGTCGGTATTGCTAAGAGCTCTCTAAAATGGAACCAGAGGCCTTTGAGGAAGTGTGAAGTATGTGAGTCTCAGCTTGGATAAAATCTGACCTTCTGACCACTTATTGTCCTAATGAAGGCATTCAGAAGATCTGCCAGAAACTCAAGATAGTTATCAGACCCCTACCTTATAATAACTCGTGACAGCCTATCTACTGATCAGACCCTTACTCTAAAATAACTCATGATTCCTTAATGACAAATATTTCCTTTCTTGTGTCAGAGTACAGCCTTGTGGCTTTTGCCTTTGTAAGCCCCTGACCCTTTCTCTTCCCTGGAACACTCTTTTGACTTTACCAGAATCTGTGTCTCCTGAAGTGCAATTCTTAAGACCCCCCCCCCAATAAAGCTCTTTATTCTTTGCAGCCTCGATATTGATTATTGTTCAACAGAGATCACAAGAAATGGAATAATCCAAAGATTAACCCCTTCTTCGTCATCTGGTGCCAAGGAAGAAGGGAACGAGGGCTTCACTGGAGCCTATATTTCATCCATCCTGGGTTTTTGGCAGTGAATGTTTCTTCAGGTTAAAATCTAACAGGGTATTTTTCTCACTGAGAATCAGAGTTTGTGAGTGAAAGATTTTAGGAGTAATCTCTAAGAGCCACTACAAGGGAGGAAGCTGAGGTCCAGAGAGGGCTCTGCCTGGCTACACAGGTAGTTAGCAGCAGAGCTACGATGAGGCTTCAACTCTTCTGACATCCAGGCAGTACTGTTGTTGTCACAGGCATGCTAACGCATAGCCCTACCCAGTAAACATGTATTGATAAATGGTTGAACTGAATAATTTACTAGGCATTTAAGAAATCCTGCATTCCTGTTTTAGAGTCATTAATCCCACTTCCAAGTCCTCACTTTTAAGAGGTAGTCATCTAAGCCTTACCCCAGGCATGGTGTTGGGGACATTGTTCACTTTCAGGGTCATGAGCCCATCTTCTGGGGTCCCGGCTGGGGGTCCTCAGTACTAGGGACTGGTCAGTGGCATTGACGTGGGGATCTTACATGGAGAGTCAATGAAGACTCAACTCGCTTGTCCCATTAGACTGGGAATTTGGGGGCCGTCTTCCTCTGCTGGCCCAGGAGACTGGCTGGCACCCAGTAACATGCACCAGAGAAAAATTCTTCAGTAAGATCTGGTGTTAGAAAGCACCTGGCTCTGCTGCTTAACACTCAGGTGATTTTCCTCAAGGCATTGCTCTGCACCTGAGTGTCTTCAGTTGTTGACTAGAGATACTGCTCCTGCTCACTTCATGGGGTCTTGGAGGGATTATTTGTACTTTTGAAAGTTATTAGTACACAGGTTTTTTGTTTTTTTTTTTGCGGTACGCGGGCCTCTCACTGCTGTGGCCTCTCCCGCCGCAGAGCACAGGTTCTGGACGCCCAGGCCCAGCGGCCATGGCTCACAGGCCCAGCCACTCCACGGCATGTGGGATCTTCCCAGACCGGGGCACGAACCCACGTCCCCTGCATCGGCAGGCGGACTCCCAACAACTGCGCCACCAGAGAAGCCCAGTACACAGGTTTTTGATGTGTTGCTTCAGCGGCTCTGTATTCTTGAAGGCAGAGATTATGTATATTGCACTTTTCATTGTAAATCATCTATTGGCACCTGACCCTCTGTGTGCCTGTTCTTTCATCTGTCCATTGGAGACAATACAACTTATCTTGCTTCCCACACAAGGTTGTTATGCCCTTCCCATGAGCTAATAACTGTGAAGGTCCTCTGTACATTGCAAAGAGCTTTACAAATGGAAGGCATCAGAAAAATTACTACTATTACTAGCAGTGTTTGCACTTGACAACTTATGTGTTTGAACAGAGCTACAGATGTAGGCAGTTTCTAAAGACTAAAACTGTTCACTGTCCCACAGGAGCACCCTTATCAGGATTTAATATCTGGAGATTTTTCCCAGATGTCAAAAAAGGCAGGTTTAGGATAGGTTTGGTTTAAATTGGAGGTTGGCACGTAGACTCCAGGAACGATGCGGCGGACCCTTTAAGTATTGGGATGGAAGGGCGGAGCCGTCGTCAGGGACGCGACTGGGCCGCTGGGTTTCCAGGAAGTGACGTCAGGCGGCCGCAGAGATGGAGGACGTGCTGGACCTAGGCGAGGAGCGGCGTCGCGGCTCGGCCACCTCCGTGAGGACCGACTCGGGGGGCTTGGGGCCAGGAATTAGCGGGTGGGGAGGAGCGACCCCGCCGGCCCCGGCTTCCCTGAGTCCCCTCGGCCCGGCCTGTCCGTGGCGGCCTGAGCGGGCCGGCTCTGAGCCTTGCGGGGGTGAGGTCGGGGAGGAGGCGGCCTCCCTTGCCCCGCCCCTGAGGCAGCGGTGAGCTCCTCGGCTGCTGGCCTAGGGTTTGCTTTCTTTAAAATCCTCAAAGAGTGGAAAACAGATCCTGCCCCCGCCGGCCTCTGGGACCGGTGGGAAATTTCCCAGCTTCTCTCCGCTTTCTGGAGCTGCAAGTGCCAACTCCCCTAGAATGGACAGATCTGAGGGTGACTGGAGGGGCCCTGGCCAGAGTCACGCTTGCACTCATCCTAGTGCTTTTCCCTTGGGACATCTCATAGCAGAAGTTGATGTAAAAACCGTACTGTTTTATGCATGGAAGGAAGGAAGGCGTTAGACAGGGAGGTCCTTTCTTGCCACTAATCCTCATGGGGAGGTGGGCGTTACCTCAGTTTTATAGTTAAGGAAATAAAGATTTATAACGCAGGAGAGTGGCTAGGTGCTCGGGGGACCCAGAGGTCAGAGGGCGTATAAAGCTGTTGCATGGGTTAAAAAAAGTCAACCTCCAGGAACCTCGATTTCCTTATGTCTAGAATGGAGATGTTAATGTCTACATAAAGGGGTTGCAGTGAAGATGAAATGAGGCGTGCGTGGAGAGCATTTAACACAGTGGCTGGCATGTGCTAAGTTATTAGAAGAGGTTAGCGACTGTTGCTTCTGAGGCTGTGATTTACCCAAGCTTATATATAAATAAGCTGAGCTAGATTCAAGACCCAAGTTCAGTGTGTGTGTGTGTGTGTGTGTGTGTGTGTGTGTGTGTGTGTTTTAACTCCAACACAGCCTCATCAAGCCTTTTTACCTTTAAAATTATCAAAGATGACAGTCACTAAAAGATTGGCCCATAGGGCAGGTCTTTAGTTTCTGCTGTGGAATCTCTACACGTTTTGAAGTGCCCTAGTAACATCGGAGATCCTCTAAGTAATTGGAGAGGAGATATGAGCATTGGGAGCAAATTGTTCTACGAAGAAGCAGGTTGCTTGACTGACCAAGGAGAATATTATGTCACCAAGCCTTTCTGATATGTGAGCTTTTTTAGTACCAGGGGATGTGAATGTAGTTATAAATTCATTCTTTCAGCAAATATTTATTGAGCCCCTTCTGTCTGTCAGGCATTGGTTGTCCTAGTTGCTCGGGATATACCAGTGAAAAAAACTAAGTCCCTGCCCTCATGGGGCTTACATTTCAGTGGCAGAAGATGAACAATAAACAGACTATAGATTTAAAACATATAAAACCAGGTAGTAAAGTAGGTTTTCTGCCAGTCATTCCTGTGGATTTATACAGGGTCTTCAAAAAGTTTAAAACCTTAAAATACTTGACAATTATTAGAGAAACCGTCTACAAACAGCATTTAAAGACAAGATCCTTGAATTTTTGTTTGAGCACAACTCACTGCATGTAGTATGCCGTATTCAGAAACCCAACGTTATGATAAATGGAAAAGGGCAGCCATAGGTGAAGGAGTGCAGTTGTCTGTCTTGGGAAGAAAACGAGCTGCTTATTGTCAGAAAGATTGTTTCTGTCATCCCTGAAACCTAAATGATTGATTAGAATTTGACATGTAAATACTATGTAAGGGTTTTTATGTAGGTATCATGTAACCGCTCTCAGTTTATTGATGCAGTCAGGTCTTAGAACATCTTAAAAGAAATTCCAGCAGGGCATAGTGGAAGGAACTCAGGATTTGAAGGTAGAAGAAGATTTAGCTCTTAGATTTATCTGCCACTTAATTGCTTTCCTGGGTCTCAGTTTCCTTATTTGTAAAATGGCCTGAATCCCAGTCACTGTTACTGTGAAATCAAATGAAGCTACATCAAATGAGATCGAAAAGTGCTTACATTAATGCTGGCTTTTTTTTTGTTTTTTGAGAAAAATGTAAACATTTCACCACCCACTAGTCTGCCTAAAGAATGTTTTGTGTACGTGCTGGGAGGTATTTGAGACACAGAGCCTCCACCCCAGCAGGGCTTTGGGAAACACGTGCAGATGGTTCATTTGATGACTCAGAATTTGAAGTGGTCTGATGTCCAAAGCTAATGTCTCAAGATTCTTGTAACATCTTTCCTTTAATGACTGTAAGTGCAAATCCAAGTAGTGTACACGTCAAAGCAAATGCTATCTGTATTTCTCTGGTTTCAGTTACCATGGAATTTCTTTACCCCCCAAATGCCTTTTGGATAACTATTTTTGTGCCAAGCTACAGCTTTGAAATTAGGCCTTCATAAAATCCCGCATAGGAACATGGGAGCCTTGACCACACTCTTCCTGGGCTATGGCATGAGGTCCCTGCCCCCTCTAGAGGAATTTCTAGCTGCATTTCTTTGGGTAGAAAAGGTCTATGGCCATTAAAAGAAAACACTGTGATCAATACATGAATTTCCTGCTCTACTCTATAGAACTGACCATGGGCACTTTGTTTTAAGGGTTTGGAGCCTTTTCTAAGTATATACTCAAGTTGCTCAAATCCCATCCTCCACCCTGTCATCATAAATCCAGTCCTTGCTTACCTTGGCAGGATTGTCTTCCTCATAGTGGCTCAAAGACGTTTGGGTCAGCAATGCCCCTCATCTCTCCTTACAGGGAGCCAAGATGGGGCGCCGAGCTCAACAGGAGTCAGCTCAAGCCGAGAATCATCTCACTGGCAAGAATTCCTCTTCGACTCTGACTGCAGAGGTGAGTGTTAAAAAATTCTGAAGAAATGCACTCTAAGAGTTAGCGATTACTCAGTGAGCAAGGATTTGGTATTTCATATTTTTTTCTCCTTCTCTTTAATGTCAGCCTTCCTCCTATCTTGATTTGGGAATTCCCTTCCTCGGCATTTGTCCTGTTAGCAAGAAGTGAAAGAGGAACTTTTTCCTTTTGATGCCAGAGTAGTTTCTGTGCATTGCTTTATATTCCCAGTGAAGAAGTTTTGTACGTTAACTGAAGCAAGGGACTGGGAGGTTTCAAAATCCAGCCAAAATCCGGGTTTTTATTCCTGCCAGATAAACGCCAGGGAGGCATGCTGGTGACGTAAAGTTGGATTACACAACTGGACATTTGCTCTTGGTGGTGACCTGCGCTTTCTACAGTTTTCAGGCAGGAAGGGGATCCGTACTGGCCTTACTTTCCTGGAAACTTTTCCAAGTGGCCTGGAATCGTGGGAATTTATCCAGCCTCTTTGCAGAGGGTGGGTAATCTTGATGAGCATTGCTTTTAATGCCAGGGCACTATTTTCAGTGGTTTACTCAGAACTTCTTTTCACCCTCCTCTGCCCATTTGAAAAAACTCTGCCCTTTTCAAGAGCTGGCTTCAGGGTAATCCTCGCTGTCAGCTCTTCCTAACTTCTCCAGGCCGACTTAGGGCTGCTACTTCTCAGTTCCCATAGTACCTGTTATAGAACATCTCACATTATGCACTAATTTTCTTTCTATGTGCCTGGCCCACTAGACAGTGAGCTTCTGGGCAACAGGCAACCTGGCTTCTCAGTTGCCCAGCTCATTGGCCTACAGTAGATTTATAACAGATGAGGGCATCTCTGCTGGGAGGCCTTATGGGCCATGCAGGTGCCCGAGTACAGCATGCTGGGGACAAGATACAGACACATTTGACTTACATATCACATAGGTAGGAATATCCTTCACTTTCATCAGAAATAAGATATCTACCATGTCTTTAAGTGTTCCACATGGACCTTTAGTTTATCTTTCATTTTCTCACTGATTTTAGAAATATGGGTACAGAGAATCATTCCTCCTCTCAGATAACAGCCATGCCAACACAGAAAAGCTGGTGACTGAACCTTGGCCTCATTGCCTGAAGATGGTAGGGAGAGACTGGGGTGGGATTGTGGAAAAACCAGAGGCCACATGTACCCTCCAAAGGGTAACCACTATCTAGCCACAGCCAGCTGATGCTGTGGGGAATATAGGTCCAGTACTGCCAGCTCTTCTGATTTTTCCAAGAGATGGCAGTCTAAAATTTTATGTGAAAGCAGCACGGTTTTCGAGGTTAGCGACTAATTATAAAAGTTAAATCACCATATGGGCTAGATTAGGGCTGAGGGTTGTCAGTTTGTGACTTTGACCATAGCACCTCCATTGTAGAGCTTATTACATTGTATTCTAATTATTTATGTGCCTGGCTCCCTCAGAAGATGTGAGCTTTTGGAAGGTGACGGTTGTGTTTCACCTTTGTCCGCCTTTGTTTATCGCAGTGCCTGGCACAGAGCAGGCATGCCATTGACACTGCAAAGGGTGAGGGGGTGAAGTACATAGTGTGTGATGAGGGGCTCTTAGAAGCTAAATAAGAGCGTCACAGGGTCAGGGGTGGCAGACTGTGGCACACTGGAGACACAGTTAAGGGGGTATAATGGAGTGAGATAGTGAAAGACGATATACTAGACCCAACCCTGGATCTCAAGGAGCTTGAACTGCATGGATGGGCAAGCCAATGACTGGATCAGTGGAAGTCTACTCTTGGCCTTTGGAGGATCCATCCCAACACCAGATCATTAATTCATTTATTTAACAAGTATTTACTGAAGCTTACTGTGTGTCAGGCACCATTTTAGGGGGTTGGCATATTTCAGTGAACAAGAGCCAAATCCCCTGCCGTAATGGAACTTATTTTCTCGTGATCACTGGCAGTCACAGAGGCTAATTACAAGCCTACCCAATTGTGAAGGAGGTTATAGCCACCTTAGTGGTGAGGTGAGTGAGTCTGAGATGGGCCGGGATGTCCTGATGGCCTTGAAGCCTCTGTGGCACCCACACCAAATCAGCTACCAAGCTAGGGTCAGTAGGCCTGGTTCACCTACCTGTCCCCTTCCCCTCGGCTCAAGGGAGAGTCAGTACTGTGAGCACTTAACTCCAAAGTCGCAGACTGTGATGAACCTGTCAGGGTTTCAGCCTTTCTAGAATACCTACTTATTTCTGCAGAGGCATGTACCTTTTTTTTTTGGCCCCATCTGGTCCTTAGTATTTTTTCTGGAAGATGATGAAAAGTCATTCTGGGGACTACCCTGGTGGCACAGTGGTTAAGAATCCACCTGCCAGTGCAGGGGACACAGGTTTGAGCCCTCCGGGAAGATCCCACATGCCACAGAGCAACTAAGCCCGTGCGCCACAACTACTGAGCCTGCGCTCTAGAGCCCGCGAGCCACAACTACTGAGCCCACGTGCCTAGAGCCCGTGCTCTGCAACAAGAGAAGCCACCGCAATGAGAAGCCCACGTACCGCAGCAAAGAATAGCCCCCGCTCTCGCAACTAGAGAAAGCCCGCATGCAGCAGCGAAGACTCAATGCAGCCAAAAATAAATAAATTTATTTTTTCAAAAAAAGAAAGAAAAAAGAAAAGTCATTCTGTTCTTCACCCAGCTGGTGCCTCTGACAGCAAAATGCCAGTCAGAATTCCAGGATTCCTTCTCTCCCTGAATTGAGGTTTAAAGCAGCGTGCAGCCTCCCCTGGGGCCAGATGCACATTGTGCTGTGTGGGCCTTTTTGGCTGTTTCTTTCTAAGATTAGATTCTAAGACTTATGTGTGTGTGCCCATTTACATCCCAGTTCTGAATGTATTACTTGATATATTTATTTTTGTCCTTTCACTGACTATATTCTAGGATGAAGCTATTCATGAAAACGTAAATATGGTACCTGGGGGCTGTCAGACGTATTGGAGTTACTTTAGAGTTATATAGGAATTAGTTCAAGCAAATGATGATTTTAAAGCGAGCTGACGGGATGGGGAGCTCCGTGGAGGAAGCGGAGCAACTTCCAGGTGTGCTGGAATAGCGGGAAGGCGGGCTTGGCATCTGAAAACCTGGGCTTGAGCGTGGGCTCTGCTAATTGCCTGGGTCTTGAACAACTCCACTAATCTCTCTAATCCTCCACTTCATTATCTGTCAAACAGTGGTAACAATACTACCAAGGTGATGTGAAGATTAAGTGAGATACTATTTAAAAGCACTTTAGTAAACGGAAAGGCGCTACATGTACAATGTACAAATGTTCATTCATTCAGTAAGTAGTGAACAAGAGAATATTTGGATGGAGCTTTGCTCTTTTTATTAAAGGGCCGCACAGAAGGAGGATGTGAGCCTGAGTCTCTTTTAGAAGCGATTTGGAAGTCTCTCCAAGGGTTGCTACTCATTTCTCCACAGGCTGACTAGTAGTGATCTGAAGCAGGTTTTGTGCTTCCAGATGCAGCGGGCATTCCTCCTGAAGGGTGGATAAGGGCACAGGCCTTGCGGTTAGACAGCCCTGGGCTGAAATCCTGGCCCTGCCACATGTTAGCTCTATGGCTCAGCAAGTTACTTAACCTCTTCAAGCCTCAGTTTCCTCATTGATAAAACAGGGTTAGTATTACGTACTTGATAGGGTGGCCAGAAAGAAAAAACAAGGTAACAGGTATAAAGAAAGCCCTTAACCCAGTCTGACCCATAAGTGCTCAGTATATAACTGCTCACCATTATTGTCTCTCCAGAGCTCGGGTGTTCTGTTATTGTGCCTTAACCCTGCTACGGTTAAAAACTGGTGGCCTTCAGGCTGAATTTTGCTACAACTGTGTCTTCTTTGACCTGTACAAAATTAAACATTTTTTAAAACTTGGTTGTTATTATTTCTAAATTAGGAAAATTTACGTGAAAGTCCAGATTTGGGGCCCCTCTTTGAAACCAGAAGTTCTGGCACAGCAGGAATGCTGGGCTGGCATCCCACATGGCAGCAGTTGGCTGCAGCTGAGAACGGTGCTTGCGTACGCTTGGCCTGCCCTGTCCAGCTCACCATTTCTTACTTGAATACACCTGGTCAGATTTACTCACATCTGATCTACCTGGCTCCTGTTTCCATTCAAGTTAAAACTCCTGCTCTTTTAGGATGGATTGATTTTCGGGTATCCTTATCGGCATTGAATTTGGCTATATGCATCAGAAACTCAGCCCCAGGGTTTGGAGCAGGCAGGAGTGATTTTTCTCACAGCAAGAAGTCCAGTGGAGGGCAGGGTGGGTGCGGTCACTGGAGAAGGTCCTGCGTTACCCTCACCCCGTCTAGACACTTGCTCTGCCATCTGGAACTTGTAACTTGTTCTCATGGTTGCTGACATGATGGCTGGCTGTTCCCCAGGGATCCAATCTGTATTTTAGGTGAGGAGATGGGGAAGAGTGGAAGACTTCAGGGTTCATGCCAACGAAGTGTGTCCCTTCTTATCAGGAAAATGATAGCCAGAGACCTCACCAAGTAGACTTCTAGTTACATGTCATTGGTCAGAACTGGGTCTTAAAGCCACCTAAATTTCAAGGGCTTTCTCAGCTGGGCACGTTGCCACACCCATCACATTGGGGTTTTGGGGTTAAGGAGAAGAGGAATGACTGTTGAGTAGGCAGTTTGCGACTGACATATCAATTTAAAAAAAAATAGAATTTATACAGAGTTTGTTTTTTGTTGTTTTTTTTCTTATAGGCTTGGGTATAAAAGGAAAGGATTATTTTTAGTAGCAAAAGAAATAAAAATAAAAAATCCACATTCCTCTCCTGTTTTCTAATTTGGGGTTGTGTAGAGTTCAGTGAAAATTTGTATGCCCTCAAGTTCCAAGACATCTGATGCAGTTGCCTGTGTCAAATCTTGCCTCGATCTTTTCCTTCTTCCTGTTTTCTCAGTAACCCCTCGGGGCTTTCTGCCTGGAGGATACCTGTGGCTCAGCCCAGGTAATTAGACTCTTCCTCCCTCTCTGAAAGAAGAGGAAAGGTCTCTTTATTGCTTGGTCAATCTGTAAATTTTCAAATAATTTCAAAGAATTTACCTGCCTAATCATACTGATTAACCAGAAAGATGAACTCTTCCTGTAGTTTCACTAGCTCAGAGTTGATTAGCGTCATGCCTGCTTCTTTCAGGTTGTTGTGAAGGTCAAATTAGGTAATGCACCTAAAGGTGCCAGCACACAGGCACCTCTCAAGAAACGGTAACTACTAAGAAAGTTTATGACTGCATCCCTCTGCTTTTTTGTGTTTTTTTTTTTACCACCTGTTACAAATCAGGCTTGGATCCCTAGATGCATAGTTCAGTTAGCAGTTCAGGTTGGCATTACAATTATGGAGACTTTGGTACCATGATGAGCATCTTCACATCTGCAGTGAATAACTTTTTCTGGGCAGAGCAGCTCTGAGAATTAAACTGGATTTCTATGCCTGAGCTTTCACCTTCTGTAATTCAAATGATGCTTCTCCTACACAACCTCAAGAAAAGACCTGGACGCTTTCTACCATCAAGTTACACTACCATACGCTGAAGTTGGGAAAAAGGAATCTCAGGGCAAAACCTCTCAGGACTGGCCTGTTTTTTGTTTTTATTTTTGGGGCTGCCGCACGTGGCTTGTGGGATTTTAGTTCCCTGACCAGGGATTGAACCCAGGTCCTCGGCAGTGAGAGAGCAGAGTCCTAACCACTGGACCACCAGGGAATTCCCTGGCCTGTCTTTTGGATGAGCATTTCTCACTTGGGTCTAAAGTAGTTTGTAGCTTAACTTCCATTTTGCAGATTGTCCTTGTAATAATAATAATTATAGCTGACATTGGGACAGTTCCTACCTCTCTGTCAATTACACACACTAGCCTATTTAAGCCCCGTGGTAACTCTTAAAGTAGTTACTGTACTTATTGTCTCATTTTAGCTGTGACGACACTGAGACTTCAGGGAGTCGAGTGACTTGTCCACAGTCATTCAGCTGACGTCTGGCTGTACTCCCTGAGACTCCAGACAGACTCTTAAACACCACCTAACTTTTCCTACCTGCTGGGTAGTTAGATGCACAGACCTCCCAGTAGAGAAAGGCTTTTGGCGGGAGCTGAGAGACTTTTGGGTTTTCCTCTTGGAATCGTTTTGGTGAGGGAGTAAGTTCTCACTTGATTATCCTTATTCGTCCACTTGTCTGGAAAAGTGTTTGAGACACAGCTGTTCTCTTTCTCTTCCTCCTCCGCCCCCCGTCTCTTTGGTGCTCCTCCTAGGACGCAGAACTGACACTCAGCCAGATTCTCTTGCAGGAATCTGAGAAATGCTGCTGGGCTCATGTTCCCAAATTAGGCCAGTTTCCTCATCCCCCAGCAGCTCTACTCAGCTGGAGCTTCCCTGGCACGTTGCATTACGTCTCTTGCCCTCTGCCTGTTCCTGACTGGTCTGCCAACGGGCAGTTATTTTCAGCCCAGCTAGGGTTATCTGCTGACCCTTTTTGGTGACATTTTTCTTCTTTCTCACAAAAATAACTTTCCTAGATTAGTCACATTTTTCAGCCTTTTTCGTAGTCCCTCTCCAATGGGCTGGATTGAATGATGCTTCTGATAACGTCGTAGGAGAGGGATGCGGGGAATCCGACGTGGAACCCGTTGACGAGGAATGCGTTTTCCACACTTCATCTTTAGGTCATGCTCCGTATGCCTCACTTTTGAACTCTCCCTCGGGGTGGGCAGATGTGCATTCCCGACCCATCCCTGGGGCTGGCCACTATGTGGGCGGGAACGTCATCCCCGGGGTAGATCATGCGATTGGAAATAGCGTCTCAAGATTCTCCTCCAGCGCTTACTCGGTCTCTTTCAGCGCTCCAGTACGATGCCTCGTGCCTCCTTCTACTGTGTATTATGTGTAAAGCTGGCTTCCTACCAGAAATATGGTGCTTGAAGATCACTTAAAATTCTCTCCCTCACCTGTGGGGAGGGTTAAGTCAGAACTACATGGAAGAGTTTATTTAGCTCAGTGCTCCCTTAAGTTAGCCACTGTTATTATCTACACAACGTAAGAAGTAGAAACGATGATCATTTTGTCTTTAATCCCAGCTCTGCCAATTCCTCAGTGTATATTCTAGGCAAGTTACTTAACCACTCTGAGCCTGTTGCTCATCTGCTGAATGGAATAATAGTAGTAGCTATCTCCTAGTGTTGCTGGAGGATTAAATAAGAGAATGTACAAAGCTTTTAGGACAGTGCCCGCCGCATGCTATTATCGTCATTAACTGTGTCACATGAGAATTAGAAGGTATTTTCAGTTTATCTTCAATTGCCGTTCTGTTCAAGATACAGAGATATTCTTATTTCATTGAACTAACTGGCTCTTAGGGCAAAGAAACATTTGGATGAAAAATCCTTTTGGTGAGAATTCTTTGTGCTGCTTAGGACCCATTTTGTATGTCTCCTTGACTAGTTGTTTGCTAATACCTTTTCATCTTCTTTTCAAAATCTAACCCTCTGTCTAGAGATTGGCTGTCTTTCCAAAGAGTGATCCTTAATTGCTGACTTAACATCATTTTGTTGTTCTGGGGCATATGGGTAGAAAAATGAGGAGGGCAAGGAGTGACCTTGGTGACCTCAGTGACCTTGGAGTAGAAGGTAACATCCATTCGTTTCTTCATTCATTTGCTTATGAAACTTGATTGAGAGCTTTCTGTGTGCCAGGCATTGTGCTTGGCACTGGCAGTACAGTGACAAACCAGACATGCTCCCTGTCCTCTCTGAACCTCGATCTGGGGGCTGCAGAGAATTAAGTGCCAGGTGGGGGTGAACACAGAAAGATATGCGAATGCCTTCATCGAGGCCTTTTACTTTTGGGGAAATCTGGAAAGGTTTTCTAGGAAAAAATCATGTTTGAGTTGAGACTTGAAGGATGACTAGAAGTTAGCAAAGGGAAGGGGCCAGGATGGGCCAAGGAGGGGAGAATATTCCAAGTAGAGGAATGAGCATATGCCAAGTTTTGGAGGCCAAGGAGAGAGCATGGCACGTGGGATTTGTTAGTGGAGCAGTTGACCATACAGGCGATGGAATAGTGGTCCTCAGTGACTTTTACAAGCAGTGTGATGTTTTTCAAATATTCAAAAACCAGCCCCCTTGCCTTTTTTGACAAATGAACCATGTGAGACCAACATTTCTTATATGACACTGAAATAATTGGTAATATTATGAAGTTTAGACTGTGACCTTTCAATATTTTTCTAGCATTGTCTTTCACTGATGCATCTTCAGTGCAACCATTACACTTCTCTCTCTATGCGTTTATGTTTTCTGGTCAGGAAACCTCTGAGAAGTGCTTGAGTATAGTATTGATGGCTTGGAACTCTTCTGGCTCATCCTTTTTAAGGAGGGGCTTAGTAGATCAGTAGTTTGCAGTGTTCACACTTAATTTATGTCCTAAAAATTCCTCGGTTCCTCTAAGGATAGACTGTGTGTGTGTGTGTGTGTGTGTGTGTGTGTGTGTGTATTAGATCCTGGTAACTCTAGGAGAGAAATCATGGAAGTAATTTTGAATTAGTCATGATCTGATAGGATTTAGAAAATGTCTTTTGATTTCACAAAATAAGAGATTGTCACCCAGATTCTAGTAATTACAAGTGTATGCTAGATGCTTAATATAAGTGTGTGTAAGTGGATCAATGATACAAGCCCAGTTAGTGCCTGTGATCTATTACTACTGCGTTGCCTCAAGTAAGATGAGAATACCTGTTGTAGTCTTCTCAGTGTTCCTAATTTGCATACACATGATTAACAGCCATAGGTCATACCTGACCCATTTGGTATGGGTCAGATATGGAATCATAGTATTGGAATTTGGTTTGACTTCTTTGGGGGTAAGTAGACTACTGGCTTATATTTAGAGATTTTTTTTTTGGCATGTGAAAATTTTCATGGTAATGATACTTTTGTTGCAATGAAAATTGACTTATATTCAGGCAAGGTTCCCAGAGCAAAGACTTCTCAGAATCTTTGGCTGTAAATAGTATTCTGTTAGGAAAAAAATAAATTGAGAATTAGAGAAATGGCTTAAACCACTATAAACTCTCCTGGACTGAGTCAGTTGCCTCATAACTGGTCTCTCCTTTTGTATTATTGCCCTCCTGCAGTCAGCTCTGGTGGTTTTATAAAATACGCATCATTCATTTCACACTCAAAACCCTTTAAAGGACACCCATTGCCCTTAAAACAAAAAATCCCAAATGCTTACTTTGCCCCTTTGTGATTTGGGCCTTCCTATGTATGTCTCCAGCCTCATTCACAGCGGCTACCTTGTGGCAGTCACAGGGAGTCGTTACTTTGCTTGTACAGTTCCCTATTCTGGTTCCTTAGAGTACTGTAATTCCACAGAATAGAATAGAATAGAACAGAATAGAATATTCCCTGGAATACTTACCCATGCTCTTTGCTGGGCTGACTCCAACTTCTTCTTTGGGTTCAGCTTGAATATCCCTTCTTCTATTTAATGAGAATATTACCTTCTCATTTAACTTAGCTCCCTGCATTGTATTCTGGTAGTGTTTTTTTTGTTGGTGGTGGTGTTTTCTTTTTCTTTTTTACTTTTTTTCCTGTCACCCCAACCGCGGTTTGTAACTGTATGTCTGTGTAATTATTTGGGTCCATCTCCCTCACTAATTGCACACTCCAGAAGCTCCTGTTCGCTCCCCTGAGCCTGGCACTTTGTAGGTCCTCAGTGAATGAGAACCAGGCATGGAGCATGCTGTGTTCAGCTCAGGGGCAGATTAGCTTGAGGGGCCTGTGGGACCACCATCTGGAGATGTCCGGGAGGCTTTGATGTGTGGGACTCATGCTTTGGACTGGGCTCTGAGCTGGAGCTAAGGGTTTGGGAGCCATTCGTATCGAGGTGGTAAATGAGAGCCCAGCTCTGGAAGGGAGAGTTTGTAGAGAGAGAAGAGGAGAGGCTCTCAGCCAGAATCCGAGGAACCCCCATGTTTAAGGGACACACGGCCAAGGAAGGAGGAGGAGTGGCCGGAGGGGAGAGGGCGTCACCAGGCCCCTGTGCTGTCCAGAGCGCAGGTAAGGGACAGTGTCAGGGACTCAGGGGTCAGGAGGGTCCAGGAAGGCGAGACCTTCCCTCTGGAGCAGGGTCTGTCTGATTGAGCAACTAGGGGTCCCTTTTTTCACAGGGGAGCAGTCAGAGAAGGGGCCATGTGCACCTGGCACAGGACCACACAGCGGGCAGGCTGTCAGTAAATATTTGCTGAAGGAATTCAGTGGATAGGTTACGATGCTCGTGTACTCACCACCAAATGTAAAGGGCCTCCCTGTCTCCTTCCCAGGTCTCTTTCTTCCTTTTCCTCTGTTATTGAGCCTTCCTCTGTTTCTCCTTTTTTCCTTCTCTTTCTCTTTTTCCCATATCTCTTCCTGTTTTTTATTCTTCACCAGCGATAACAGAGGACTCCATCCCCCATACTCCTTTTTGCCCATCCATTCCTATATATTTTTATTGATGTATTTAAAAGTAGAACTTTATTCCTTCATTTATTTATTCACTTATTTATCCTACATTTAATATAATATACACTTTCCAATGCAAAAATGAATAAGATAACTTCGTATTCTAGTTATATCGACCCACACACTTAGAGCAAAAAATTATGATATTTAAGTGGCATCAGAGAGTGGGAGCACAGAAGGAGCAACCAACCCTGCCTGGGACTTAGGGATGGCATCCCAAAGGAGGTGACCCTTGAGGTGGGTTGCAGTGAACGAGGAGGGATTTGCCAGTAAGAGGGAAGGGCAGCGGGAAAAGCCTGTTCTAAGGCATGCGTCAAGGGGCTTGGTGTTTCCAGGGCACAGTGAACAACTTAGTGTCTTAGGAATGAAGGCCTTGCATTCCAAGTGGAGGAGTTTGGATTTATTTTATATGTTGTAGGGATTCCACAAAGATTTTAAAGCAGGGAAAATGTTATTGACTTTGTTTTCTAGGAAAGTGAAGCTGGCAGCTATGTGGAGGATAGTCTAGAGGGCGAGAACTTGTTGGCAGGGAGACCAGTGGGAGGCGGTTGGAGCATCTCCTCCTGAGATGATGAGCCATGAACTAGGCAGTGTTCCCAAACTTCAGGCATTCCCAGACCGTTTTTACAGTTTCGGGTATCCACATACCACTCGCATTAGTGTTAACAATTTTCTTTAAATCACCTCCCTTTTTATACTTAAATGCGTTTATTTTTGAAAAGAAACTACAGTTTTTGATAGTTATGTTTTTCCCAGGACACATTAAAATACACATATGGCTATTTTTAAGAGGCACATCCATGTACCACCTCCAGTCACCTTGCTTACACCAGTGGCGTGCGTACCTTACTTTGGGAAACGATAAATAAAGCCTGGCAGAGAGGTGAAGAGGAGAGGGCAGTGCCCAGAGACATTTTTCAGGGAAGATGGGTAAGAGGTGGTAACAGATGGACTGTTGGAAGTAGGAGACAAGGAATGTCTGGAGTTGACTCCATTTGTAGCCGAAAAGGCTGAATGGATAATGATATTTCTGAGACTGAGAACTTAAAGAGTCTCAGCAGTGCGGGGACCAAGAAGAGATGATTGTTTCAATTTGGGGCATGTTGAATGTGAGTTGCCTTCAGGATTTTTGAAGAGATCTGTTGAGTAAACAGTTGAAAATTTGGTCTGGAGCTTAAGAGAGAAAGTTGGAAACGAGTGTTAACAGATGTGGGAGTTACCAGCATATATCATATAATCTGGGGTCTCTAAGAGGAACATACAGGAAGAACTTCTGATTCCTTTGTGTGGCACATAGACCCTTCATTATTTCCAGGTGCAAATGTATGAGGATTTTAAGCAGAGAAGAGAGACAGATTTGCATTTTAGAAAGAGCACGTTGACAGTAATTGGTCAGGGATGGATCCAGGTTTCGTGGGTCCTGAAATTTATACAATTTAGAGACCTTCTTTAAGAAAAAAAATTCAAAATTATGAATTCAAAATGGATATGAAAGTAAATAGTTGTAATGAGAAAAGAAATCACAGCTAAGTTACTAGGCCTTGGACATTCAGGTTTCTTTCTTGGAGTTCTTGTTAGAAATGCTTGCATAGACACGCCTCCTGATTGAGAGCTAGCTTCTCCTCCCTATCTAGAACTCTGTAACTCCTGTCTAGAACTCTCTGTAACTCCTAGGGTCCCGTGCAGGCAGGGGTGGAGTACAGACTGGAGGAAGGTGAGACTGGAAGCAGGGAGCCCAGGTAGGACCCAGCTGAGAGAAGGCAAAACATGAGCTTGTGAAGCCTTAATTTGCATCGTTGTGCAGTTTTCTCCAACACCCCTCAGCAGGCTAGGTATTGACGCAGTGAAGGCATAGGATTGGCTTGATCCAGGTTCAGGGGAGCTCTAGGGGAAATTAGGACATGAATGCCATCAGGACCATGGAAGTGAGCTGGGTTGATAGGGAAGGAAGAGAAACCGAGAAGGAAGTTCTTAGATCAGGAGGGGAGGAAGGGACTAGGTATTTCAGATTGGAGCAGCTCCAGCGTATGAGTTCGAAAAAGTAGCAAGGTCATTGGCATTTAAAGGGAACTATGAGGCTAAGCATTAGATGAACTGTTCATGTGAACCTTGACTTGACTTAGAATGATGGCACTAGTGTTGGGGGAGGAATGCCCACGTTTTTGCTCAATGTGTGCTCAGGCAATTATTTGTGACAGGGATGAAGAAGGTAAGAGATGCAATGTAGCTGAACAATATGAGTTTCAGAAAAATGTTCCATAATAATTTGAAAGAGTAATGGTCTAGAGGAACTTTGGGGAGCGAGACAGGAGGGTTACCTTGGGACCCTTGTTCGTGGGGTTTCAAAAAATGAACAGGCTGTACTTGAAAGAGCTGCAGGAGAAATGAAGTCCATGGGGGAAAGCCAGGATTTAAGAGAGGCAAGGAGATGGAAAGAGTGGGCTGTGAATAGAGAATGTCTAATCTGCTTGGGAACCATAGGATTGTGGGCAGAAAGCCTCATTGACATCGTTAGCTAGGCTAGATTTCTTCTCATTATGTGGCATGTCAGTAATTACTGAGAAGGAGCAGAATGATAGTAAAATATTCTCTTAATAATGATACTTTACAGGAAAAGGGTTCAGACTAATGTTGAATGTGATTGGTGATAGACTGAAACATTTCTGGTCACATGCCTTTACCCAGCATGATAGAGAATTATGTCACCGTGTTTGGCTGATTGCTTTTATATTCCATTTTAATCCCTCTGTTGGCTTTTTAGGTATAGCTTTTTATACTATTTTTTTAGTGGTTGCTCTAGGGATTAGAGTATGCATCCTTAACTTACCACTGGCTAGCTAGTGTTAGTATTATATCACTTCACATAAAATGTGAGACCCTTGTGACAGTATAAATCCATTTGTCCCCTTTTATCGTTTGTGCTAGTAATGTCATGTACTTTAAAACTACATACTTTATAAACCCACAATACAATTGTCATTTCACTTTAAACAGTTGTCACTTGGAGAAATTAAGAAAAAAGATAGCCTTTTTTTGGAATGTTATTTATTTATTTTTTATACATCAGGTTCTTATTAGTTATCTATTTTATACATATTAGTGTATATATGTCAACCCCAGTCTCCCAATTCATCCCACCACCACCGCTTTCCCCCCTTGGTGTCCATACGTTTGTTCTCTACATCTGTGTCTATTTCTGCCTTGCAGACTGGTTCATCTGTACCATTTTTCTGGATTCCATCCACATATATGCGTTAATATACGATATTTGCCCTTTCTCTTTCTGACTTACTTCACTCTGTATGACAGACTTTATGTCCATCCACGTCTCTACAAATGACCCAGTTTTGTTCCTTTTTATGGCTGAGTAATATTCCATTGTATATATGTACCACATCTTCTTTATCCATTCGTCTGTCAATGGGCATTTAGGTTGCTTCCATGACCTGGCTTTTGTAAATAGTGCTTCAGTGAACATTGGGGTGCATGTGTCTTTTTGAATTATGGTTTTCTCTGGGTGTGTGCCCAGTAGTGGGATTGCTGGGTCATATGGTAATCCTATTTTTAGTTTTTTAAGGAACCTCCATACTGTTCTCCATAGTGGCTGTATCAATTTACATTCCCACCAACAGTGCAAGAGGGTTTCCTTTTCTCCGCACCCTCTCCAGCATTTGCTGTTAGTAGATTTTCTGATGATGCCCATTCTAACCAGTGTGAGGTGACACCTCATTGTAGTTTTGATTTGCATTTCTCTGATAATTAGTGATGTTGAGTAGCTTTTCATGTGCCTCTTGGCCATCTCTGTGTCTTCTTTGGAGAAATGCCTATTTAGGTCTTCCACCCCTTTTTTAATTGGTTTTTTTTTTTTAAATATTGAGCTGCATCAGCTGTTTATATATTTTGGAGATTAATCCTTTGTCCGTTGACTCATTTGCAAATATTTTCTCCCATTCTGAGGGTTGTCTTTTTGTCTCGTTTATAGTTTCCATTGCTGAGCAAAAGCTTTTAATTTTCATTAGGTCCTATTTGTTTATTTTTGTTTTTATTTCAATTACTTTAGGAGGTGGGTCCAAAAAGATCTTGCTGTGATTTATGTCAAAGAGTGTTCTTCCTGTGTTTTCCTCTAAGAGTTTTATAGTGTCTGGTCTTACATTTAGGTCTTTAATCCATTTTGAGTTTATTTTTGTGTTTGGTGTTAGGGAGTGTTCTAATTTCATTCGTCTACATGTAGCTGTCCAGTTTTCCCAGCACCACTTATTGAAGAGACTGTCTTTTCTCCATTGTATATTGTTGCCTCCTTTGCCATAGCTTAGTTGACCATAGGTGCTTGGGTTTATCTCTGGGCTTTCTATCCTGTTCCATTGATCTATATTTCTGTTTTTGTGCCAGTAGCATATTGTCTTGATTACTGTAGCTTTGTAGTATAGTCTGAAGTCAGGGAGTCTGATTCCTCCAGCTCCGTTTTTTTCTCTCACGATTGCTTTGGCAAAGATAGTCTTTTATCACCCATATGCTTACCATTATAATTGTTCTTCATCTCCTTCTGTAGATCCAAATTTCCATCTAGTGTCATTTCTCCTTATCCCGAAGAACTTCCCTTAGCATTTCTTGCAGTACAGATTTGCCAAGAACAACTTCTCTATTTGCTCTATCTAAAAATATTTTTATCTCACCCTCATTTTTTTTTTGCGGTACGCAGGCCTCTTACTGCTGTGGCCTCTCCCGTTGCGGAGCACAGGCTCCGGATACGCGGGTGCAGCAGCCACGGCCCACGGGCCCAGCCACTCTGCGGCACGTGGGATCCCCCCGGACCGGGGCACGAACCCATGTCCCCTGCATCGGCAGGCAGACTCCCAACCACTGCGCCACCAGGGAAGCCCTCACCCTCATTTTTGAAGGATCTTTTCTATCTATATAGAATTCTGAACTGAACATTTTTTTCTTTCAGCACTTTAAAGATTGTCATTCCTTTGTCTTCTGGCCTTCATTGTTTCTGACGATTGTTCTCCGTTATGTAAGTCTTTTCTCCTTCCTCTGATTGCTTTAAAGCTTCCTTTTTATCTTTGGATTTCAGCAGTGTGACTGTGATGTGCCTAGCTGATTTGCTTTGTATTTGTTCTGCTTGGGATTTGCCGAGATTCTTAGGTCAGTAAGTCAATATGTCTCACGAAATTGGAGAATTTTAGGCCATTATTACTTCTAATATGTTTTCTGCTCTGCTTTGTCTCTCCTTGTTCCTGGGACTCCAATTACCTGTATGTTAAACTGCTTGATATTGTCCCTTCGGTTCGTCCTGTGTGTGTTTTTTTGTCCCTGAAGCATTGTTAATTTTCCCCTTTCCTTTATCTTTTTGTTCTTCAGATTGGATATTTTCTGTTGATCTGTCTTCAGGTTCACTGATCATTTCCTCTGCTGTCTTCAAACTGAACTTTTCATTTCAGATACTGAACATTTAAATTCTAAAGTTCCATTTCTTTTTTTTACATAGCTTCTATTTCTCTATTAGATTCCCCATTTGTTCATTCATTATGACCATCTTTGAAATCCTTGAACATATATTTATAATAGCTGCTTTAAAACCCTTGTCTGTTAATTCCAATATCTGGGTCATGTTGGTGTCAGTTTTTATTGTTTTTACTTTTGACTATAGGTCATGTTTCTTCACATGTCTAGTAATTTTTGTTGATATGCCAGACATTTTGGATAATACATTGTAGAAACTCTGGATTATGTTACCTTTCTTTGAAAAGTGTTGATTTTTGTTTTAGCAGGCAGTTGAATTATTTTCAGATCACCTTGAATTTGTGAAGACTTGGTTTTAGGTTTTGCTAGGTCAGGTCTGTTTTGGTTTTGCCTTTAGTCCCAGAGCAAATCCCGTAGATCCAGGACGTGGTCTTTACTCCTAAGGTGTAGTTTTTCTGGGATTTCAGTGGAAAATCCAAGGTGTGTATCAAGTACCTTTAACCTGGAACTCATATTCCAATCTATGTCTTGCCTGCAGTGGGCAGCAGCTGAAATTTTACCTCCACTCTTTTTTATTTTTAGCCCTTCAGCAATTGCTTTTCACTGAGTTTCTTGGAGTCTCCTCCATGACCAAAGGATTTTAGGGGAGTTTATACGCAGATTTGGGGCTAACTCCTTCCCAGGATTTCTCCCTGTCTATCTTTAGTGACTCTGGCAGCCCCAAATTTGTCCTCAAACCAATAAAACTGCAGCTTCCTGCTTGAATTCTAGCTGCTCAGTTGCTGCCCAGACTGGAGAGTGCACTCAAAGGGAAAATCCATTTAAACATGGATTTTTACCCAGTGCAGTTCTTGTCTTTCAAGGATCAGATCCCTCCAGTTTCCCTACTGCTTTTGTTTGCCCACTAGTGCCTTCAGATAGTTGTTTTCTATATTTTGTCCAGAGTTTATACTTGGTATCTGTGTGAAGGTGAGTTGAATACAAACTGCTCCCCCATTACTGGATCCAGAAGCTGTCAGTTGCTTTTGGATTGTTTCAGACTACACTGTGGTTTTTTTTTTCCAGTGGTACTGTTGGCAAGAAACGAATGAGAGTGGTTGGTGCAGAAACAACAAACACTTTCTCTTGGAATAACTGACGGGCATTCAGGTGCCTTAGCTATTGAGACAGGAAGTGTTCTAACATCCCTGGTGATTTGGGAGTAATGATCAGAAACATGGGTATGCAAGAGGCCCAGAGACATGGGATTCAGTCCCTATGATGTAAGAGCTAATCCTTGCAGGTGCTGTGCTGAACACTCTGTAAAGGTAGTCGAGAAAGAACTCTGAAGTTATAGATACAGAGAACAAACAGGTGTTTGCCTGAGGGGAGGGGGCGGGGGAGGAAATAAATAGGTGAGGGAGATTAAAAGGTACCAACTTCCAGCTGCAGAATAAATGAGTCACGGGGATGAAATGTACAGTGTGGAGGGATATAGTAGTAACTGTGTAATATCTTTGTATGGTGACAAGACTCATCGTGGTGATCATTTGGAAAAGTATAGAAATATCGAATCACTGTGTTGTGTAACAGGAACTAACATAGGTCAATTATACTTCAAAAACAAGCAGACTCATGGAAAAAGAGATGAGGTTTGTGATTACCAGAGGTGGGAGTGGGCGTGGGAGTGGGGGGAGGGGGAGTTGGACAAAGGCAGTCAGAAGATATAAACTTTCAGTTATAAGATAAATAAGTTCTAGGGGTTTAATGTACAACATGATAAATACTATGAACCCTGCTGTATGATATATATGAAAGTTGTTAAGAAAGTAAATCCTAAGAGGTCTCATCACAAGAAAAAATTTTTTTCTATCTCTTTAATTCTGCATCTATATGAGATGATAGATATTCATTAAACATACTGTAATAATAACTTCATGATGTGTGTACATCAGATCATTATGCTGTACCCCTTCAACTTATACAGTGCTGTACGTCAGCTGAGTAGGAAGATTTACGGGTTACGTGTACCCAGGCCATGCCTTTTGCACCAGGCCATTGTCACCTGGGAGCAGTCGAGCGGATGGCCTTACGCCTTTCTTGTTTGTGAAAGGGTGGGAAGAGAGCCTGAGAAATCAACCTTGGGCTTGGACTGAAAAGCTGAAGAAGAGAGAGAGCATAGCACGTCTTAACACTGGTCTAGGAGGATGTTTTTTTCCAAAATGAGAGAACCAAGAACAATGTAGCACGTTTTTCATAAACTAAATTTATTCACCATCAAGGACCATTCTTTATTCTGGTTTGTGTCCTTCCTAATTTGGGGAGCTTGAACAGATCCCTTCTTTAATGAAATAGTGGTGAGAGGAAATAGTGTTGTTTTTTTTAAAGATTCTTAACAAAATTAAAAGCTGTGAACTCGATACTGCCAACCACATCCCACCCCCACCCCCACAAACAAAGTTTGTTTTTCGAAATACTGGCTGTCCATGAAATCTGGAAGTCTAGGAAACACAGTTCTAGAAGGTTAAAACAATACTTTAGGGTTGCTGGGCTCCCTTGAAATCTTGTGAGGGGAGGTAGTGAGGTGTGTGCTAATTTGCCAGCCATGACTTGGTCTCGCCCAGAGCACCTTCCCTCGCCTCCAGGGCCACCGCAGGGTAAAGAACTGCAGTGCGAGGCCTGTGTTGTCCGTGGTCTCACAGCAGTGAACAGAGTAGGGATTTGGACGGGCATTCCTCTCTGCATCCCACAGGATGGGGAATATTCCCAAATGTTCCCACGTACCCTATCATAAAGAGACCCAAATCCCATATTTCAATACACAGTCCTCAAACTGCCCACTTCAAATGACGCAAGGGTTAATATTTTTCCACGCTCCCTCCACTTCTTTTCTATCAAAGCCCTTGAGGGATTGTGAGAGATCAGGTTTCCTAAAGCAGCGAGGTTACAGCTTGCTTCTCTGCTCTCCTTCTGTTCCAGGTTATCCCAGTCTGGATTGGGTTGAGGTAGCAAGTCTAGGCTCTGCTTATCCGAAGTCACAGGTGCCGGGAGGGCTCGCTTCCTGGAGTGCTGGGAACTCACATCCTCCACACTGTGCGTCCTTCCGGTTACACACATGCACATGGGTTTTAACAAACTGAAAGGAGTTATGAGAATGACAAAAACTATAGGTTTTGATTTATGATGCAAGTTGAAAGGAATGTTTATTTTGGCTGAACCGAAGAAAGTCTGGGGGAACAGGGTATTTCTTTATAAGTGTGTGGAAGGTATAGACCCAAGAAAGCTGATTTCGGATGACCCAGAGGGATGTAATTGAGCTTAAGAGGATGCCACCCAAGGTAAGAACATCCAGGATGAATTTTAAGAATGATTTTGGGGGCTGAAATCTGTTCTCTTTGGATCAGCCTCTTTAACAAATGGCTGGCAGCCCTATCCCATGAGTCATTTGAAGTGGGCAGTTTGATGACTGTATTGAGATATGGGATTTGGGTCTTTTTATGATAGGGTATGTGGGAATACTGGGGGGAGTGTGACACCACGAGAGTAATCGCCAGATACTGTGGTTGCCTGAACATCACATTTATTTCTCAGTGAGCAGAGGGACTGTGACTTCCTCCTCTTGGTTCAGGCAACTTGAAAGAATTTCTCTCTGTTCAGGGAAGCTGGACTAGGTAAGAGCTGGACCCCTGGAATGAAAATTGTGCAAGGCAGTCCCAAATAATATGTTTACCTCCCCCAATCTTCCCGTTGTCTCAACCCTGGGCATTAAGGATTTTTTTCCTCCAAAGGCTGCATTTCATTACTTTTATCATTTCTTATAAATAATATAGTAGCCACTGTCACCAGCACTTATTAAGTGTTTGCTCTGTGCCCAAGATTGTCTCCTGTGTTTACAGTGGGTCTGTAAGAGACTTGTGATCACTCTTATTTTGTGCAGGAGGAAAAGAGGCTTAGTGAAAGTGTGACTAACCCAAGGCTACCTAGCTTAGAAAGTGAGGATTCTAGAATCTGAGCCCAGGACCATCCCTCCTTTCCCTCCTGTCCCTCTCCTCCCTCCCCTCCCCCTTAAACTATAACTTGAAAACTATAGCTTTCCCTCTTTACTTCTTTCTGGCAAACTCCCTCCCCCCTGCCCCCCAGTCACTCATTCTTCAAAGCTACTGCGCTGTTGGTATGTGGAGAGTATCTGTGACATGCAGTAAAGAGACAGCTACTTTCTAAGTACAGAGATTTATATTAAATTCAGCCTAACACAGTTTGGCATAGTGCTCAAGCTGTTAAGGTTTATTTTTGGCATCACTTTTTAATCCTGACTTTACCCTTAACCCTTCCCTCATCTTGCCTCACGAAAGAGGTAAGGGTTAGACCAAGCCTCTTGCTGTTCCTCCTGTCTTACTGAACATATTTATATTATCAGTACATATAGATTTGGTTCCAGGACACCTCCTCTGACTCCCCGCCATGGATATCAAAATCGGTGGATGTCAAGTCCCACAGTCCACCCTCCGTATCCATGGTTCCTCATGGATTCCACCAACCACGGATCGTGTTGTACTGTATTTCCTGAAAAAAATCTGCATATCAGTGGACCCGCATAGTTCAAACCTGTGTAGTTCAACGGTCAACTGTACTTTGTGCCCAGAAGATACATGAAGGAGGTGGTCCTTTTGGTTTGGTCTTCCCAGGTCTTAATCTTGTCATTGATCTAGTCTCTCTTGTTCTTGGGCACTTTGTTCCAGTCCAGACAGATTCTTTTCTGTAGCCACTGTGTCCTTTCACTCCTGTTCTAGCTGGCATGAACCTAGCATCTGGGAAATCATGTATCGTCTGGTTCAGTGCCAAGCTTTGGTGTCAGAAACCAAATTGGATTTGAATCCTTGCTTCATTTCTTACTGCTAGGATGATTTTAAATTAATCTCTCAGCTTCAGTTTCCTCGTGGGTAAACTTGTTGCACAGTAGTGGACAGTTCACAGGGTCTCGGGGATTCTGCAAAGTAATCCTTCTAAAGCTTTGGCATAGAGTAAACCCTCAGTAGATGTTGGCTGGTATTATAATTATGAGCTATCAATTAGTTAATGTATTCTTTCTCATTGGCTAGGTTGGCTTATTCACCACTGATCAAATCTGTGTGCTTACGTATTCTCATTTCTCCCTGTAACCTTTTCTTCTCTGTTTTTTGTCCCCACCCGCTTCATACAAGTTCAGATTGAATATAAACATTTCATGTCATCGTTTACATCTTTTTGCCTAGATACCCTCTCCCTGAATTGAAAAATACAATTCGTAGACTCAGAGAATCACAGAATTGTAGAATTGGGAGGAATCACTTCTACTATGAGTTAAAATCTAGGATCATGAAACTAGTTAGTGGCAGAGTCAGGACTAGAGCCCAGACTAGAAGCAGTCTGGTCTAGTGTTCTTTCTACCACATTTTTTTCCTTACCCAAATTTCACATATGCATATATGCACAATTAAAACACAATCCACAGCAAATTGGGGGTGGGGTGAGAGGTGCGGGGAGGCACTTTTATTTAGAAACTCATTCTCCCGTCATGTCTAGTCCTGGCAGGGATCTGACCTTACCTTTTGGGTGTAGAGTTGTTTTCTGGCCCTCAGGGTACTGGTGTTCGGAGTTCCCAGCCACAGAGTGGAGAAGGTCTCTGTTCCTGTTCAGCACAGGTCTTCATTGAGCAGATACACCTACGAACAACCCTCGTACTGGTGCTCTCCTCTTCCCCACCCCTGTCTTTTTTCTCTTTTGTTAATCTGAACTTCATGCATCTAGTTTTTCTTTTTTACCTTTAGCTTTTCATTAAAATTTGAAACATCCAGAAAAGTAGAAACAATAGTACAATGAACAACATACACCCACCACCTAGGTTCAATTGTTTTCAACATTTTGCTGTATTTGCTTGAATGATAATTTTTTAACTATTTTAAAATATGTATTTACATGTTTTATATATAACTTTTTGCTGAGTTATTTCAAAGCAAACATCATGAAATGTCACTTAAATTCTTCAGCATATATCTCTGAGAAATAGGGACATTTTCCTAGAAATCCACAACTCCACACCTAACAGTATTAGCAATTCCCTAATACCATCTATTACCCAGGCCATATTCATTTCCCTCCGTTGTCTCCAGAATATCTTTTATAGCTGACTGTTTTCAAACCAGGATCCAATCAAGAACCACTCTACTAAGTTTCTCTCTCTTAAGTCTCTTTTAAAAAATTTGGAATAGTCTCCACCCCAGCCCCCTTTTTAATGGTATTAACTTTTTGAAGAGTTTGGGCCAGTTATTCTCAGAGTTTCCCTTGTGCTGGCTTTTCTGATTCTTTTTTCCTTGTGTCACTGAACTTCCTCCTCTTTCACCTGATCTGCAGTAAGCCGGAAGTCAGATTGGAAGGCTTGCTTACATTCCAGCTGAATGCTTGGGGCAGTATCTTTTCCTGGGTGGCACTGTATGCCTCAGGTGGTAGCACATCACGTCCCCATTGTTGACGTGCTAAGTGTGATCACTGAGTTAGGGTGCTGACAGATATCTCTGTTGTCAAGGAACATTTTCTCCCTCGCACCTGGCACATAATGTGTGGGGCGATTCTTTGGCATCAAGAGAATGTCCAGTTCCCTGTCAATCAGTCTTTCACCTAATGGCTTTAGCATCTATTGATGATCAGGTTTCTGTCTTATACTAAAATAGAGTTCGCATCTTGCTATGTCCATTTCAGCTTGAAAGAGCTACATTTATTCATAAGGGTTCAGTTATAAGCTTGCATGCTCCATTACCTGCCATGACCTTAAACCCGTGAGGGGAAGACTCAGGTCTGTGACGAATTAGTTGTCAGACCCAGGTTGAGGCTGGAGGAAGAAATTGGCAGAGATGGAACTGTGCCTGGTGGACAGATTTGAGGAATAAATGCAGCCCCTGCAGTGTGCGCACCTATTAATAAATGTTAGTCTTCTCTCTCCTCAAGCACATAAGAGCAGCTTTCCTGGGTCTTCCGTCAGGTTGCTGGAGGAAGGAAAGGAAGTTTGTTTTTAGCCAGAAATCAAGGGTTGGACATGGGAGGTGGGAGGTGGGAGGTGTGCAGTGGCTCTTGCTTAACTGAATGCCTTTTCTTTGGGGAATTCATGCGTGTGTTTGGACTGACTTTTTGAAACAGGCTGCCGTTTGGATTTTGGACTGATTCACATTGTGGGGTTTCTCCAGGACTTCTGAGAGTGTGTGAGAAGTTTCTAAACTCGAAAGGCTCCTTTTTTGGCACTGCAGTATCTTTTCTATTTCGGCATCTTAAGAATCTGGGGGAACCATATAAAGATCAGAAACAAGTCTAGCCCTAAAGGCTCCCTGTGACTTGGTAATTCCAGTTAGTTGAATCCTGGCCCATTCGGATGAGACCATATAAAGTGGCCGTTTCCTGAATTTCCTGCTCTCTGCCTCTCATCGGCTCCTTTTTGTAGAAAGCTGGTATTTCAGGACCGCAACCACCAGTCACGTGCTTCCACCCCTTTACTCGCAGTCATTTCTGCCCCTGTTTATTTTTGGAGAGAGCACATTTTTGCTTCTCTCCAGGAGCTATGCGGGGTCCTGCCCCCTCCGTCCATCAGGCGGCAGCCCCGGCGGGCTGTGCTGCTTTCCCACACTCGGAGACGTGACTCCAGCTTTTAAGAGAGAACACGAGGGATGCACTGCTTAAGGGCTACCGTCACCCGCTCCTATTTCTGTCCCTCGTGGGGTTGCACATTTTAAGACTCTTTCTTTTTCAAAAACAAGTTTGGGTAATGTTACCTGGCGGTAAATCTGCCAAAATTGGAAATCGTTTTCCCAGCAGATGTCTTGGGGCCATGCCTTATTTAAAGGATAAGCCAGGACTTTTGAATTCTAGGTCTAGGTCCTCTCTTCTTTCTGGCTTTTAAGATCATTCGAGCTCTACTCTCTCTCACCCATCTGGGTTTGTTTGTTTGTTTGTTTGTTTTTCCCTCCTTCCTAACACAGGGATAGGAAACAGATTTCTTCCAGAGTCATACCTCATACAGATGGGTAATGTCTTCCCAGGTGCTTGGTCAAGGAGGATTGTGGAGTTGGTGGGCTCGGTGAAAAAAAAAGCCACAGCTGTCTTAGACTAAGTTTCTAGTTTCAAGGATGGAGCAAGAGTAAATTCCTTTTTCTTTAAATGCCCAGGTCATTACACAGAGAACCCAGACGCACAAGATTTGAGAAATAATAACTCACACATTCATGTCTCCTCTTGTCCTACCCACACCTGGTGGGCAGGAGAGGGAAGGACCCCTGGCCCAAATGGTGGGGTCCGTAATGAAGGGTGACAACTTCTCAGCACTTTCTGTGAGGACTGGGCTCTGACAGTGAGCTGGGGAGGGCATTCAGGCTCCCAGAGCCGCCCAGCATCTGATCTGTCACCACAGGCAGGGAGAGCACAGCAATTCTGGCAGCTGATTCTAAAAGGAGCAACAGCAGGGTCTTGGTCTAGAGTGTGTCCTGTGTTTCACGTCGTCGTGGGGGGAGGGCCGCGGCGCTCTTTCTGAAACTGTGCTAACAGGTGTCTCGATGACGTCGTCATAGCTCTTAGGGAGAGCAGCCAGATATTCAGGGGCTGGACTGTCCATGCAAAAGAACCCACCAGACCTTTGAAATTGTATTGTGAAAAACCAGTCACCCGCTTACGTTTCAAAGATCATTTGCACCTAATTTTAAACTACTCCATTGTGATCAAGTTGCATCAGCTTTCGCTTCCAGCCTGCGTTGTACAGTGATAGGTGCTGAGGACCTTGGACCCTGACCAGTACAGTGATCAGTGAACAGCATTTGCTACAGCCTGAGTGTTATGTGCTATCCTGGTGTCACTGCACCTTGCATCTGGTTTCTTCTGGAATGCTTTTCCTTTACATTTCTGCTTATCTTTCCAATCCAGGGCCTGCCCCACTTATTCCATAAAGCTTCCGTCAACCTCCTCGTCCTCAGCACTTCACACGCTGGTACGATTCTGTGTAGCCTTCAGTCAGGCCTTGCAAACGTATGCACGCTTGTCAGAGCGCTGTCTGAATGATGCCCCAGGAGAGTGTGGCCCAATAAAAACCACCAAAGGTGACGAGAAAACTGCAGAGTTTAGTGGAACTGCCCCAGGGCTGAGGGATTCCTCCTCAGCTTCACCTTTGGACCCTGATGCAGCCTCTCGCTGGAAGGACTGTCAGTTCCTCCATCCCTGATACCTACCTCCCCACTCCAGTGTGGCTTTGGCGTTTTCAGATTAAGCCCAATGTCCATCACATAGATTTCATACAGACCTGATACACCCTGAATTCTGCCTCTTTCCAGCCTCATTGGACCCGGGGTATCATTTGAGGACAGGGATGACGTCTTCTGCTTTTTCTAACTCACCTGATGCGTGTAGGACAGTGCTCAGCTCCCCACATAGGAACAAAGTTGAATTCTGGGGAGAAGCCTTTGTCACTTGGTAATAATGGTTAATTACATCTGTCTCATGGAGACAGGGTATTTGTGTTTTTTGTTTTGGTTTTTTTTTGCGGTACGTGGGCCTCTCACCGCTGTGGCCTCTCCTGTTGCGTAGCACAGGCTCCGGACGCGCAGGCTCAGCAGCCATGGCTCACGGTCCCAGCCGCTCCACGGCATGTGGGATCTTCCCAGACCAGGGCACGAACCCGTGTCCCCTGCATCGGCAGGCAGACTCTCAACCACTGCGCCACCAGGGAAGCCCGGAGACAGGGTATATGTGTGTGCCCGTAACAAGACTCATAGTAGGGAGTATTTATTAAAAAAAAAAAAAACGAAGAATTTCTTATCCTAGGACTCAGAGTATTAAATCATGACCATAAGGATTCCCCATCAGGAGAGACATCTCCCGCCAAACACCCAAGCCCTACCTTGCAGAGAGCTGAGTTCTGCCCGCCCCCCATCTCCTGGCCACCTCAGTGCTCTCTCAGAGGTTGGCCAGGACTCCCAGTGGGGAGCAGGGAAGGCCACTATAACCCTGCCCCATTTGGTGCAGAGAAGTACTTTGTAACTCTTCCTCTCCCAGGTGATCTCAAGGAAGAGCAGCCTATACGGTTTTTACAACATTATGTCAACTCCGGAAGTCTTCAGTTATTAGTGCAAAAGCCCCTTTGATTTGGGGACTAGTTGTTAAATTCTTCGGCTGCGGAGGAGTGACTCTTGTGTGGTGGTCTTTCTGTTTCGAAGCTGCTGTCCTAATTTAGCAGCTGGCACTGTTTCGGAGTGGAAAGAAGATGAGAAAAGAAGTGTCTTTGTGTTACGTCTAGGCCGAAGGGATTCTCACTCATCCTTCCAATAGCTGTGACTTTCTGGGGTTTGTGGTTAAAGAAGAGAAAGCAGATCATTTGGGGGTTTGGAATCTTAGGGAACTTTATTAACCATATGATGCATCAGTAG
Organism: Grampus griseus; assembly: GCF_964374135.1. Classification (NCBI taxonomy): domain Eukaryota; kingdom Metazoa; phylum Chordata; class Mammalia; order Artiodactyla; family Delphinidae; genus Grampus; species Grampus griseus. The sequence goes on along the minus strand of NC_139018.1, from coordinate 26,704,078 downwards.
TCAAAATGACAGCTCAGGCCAGGCTCAGAGGAGTCTTTATTCCCCCTCTTTTCCAAATGGTACAGTATATGTTACTACACGTGGCCTAACCTTTCAAATATTGACATTAGTGATGCTGCTGCTGCTGCTAACAGTAAAGATATAGTACTTGTTATGTGCCAGGCACTGCTCTAAGCATTTACCATATAGTCACTAATTTAATCCCTCAACAGCTCAGTGGTTACTCAAAGGAGTGAGTTTTGACCTAAATTTATGTCACTTATGCTCCTTTTCCACGATGCCTAATCTTTCACAATCTCTCCCCAGTTCAATCCCTGCTCCTCTTGTCCACCACCACCTTTTTTTTTTTTTTTTTTGCTGCGTTGGGTCTTTGTTGCTGTGTGCGGGCTTTCTCTGGTTGCGGCAAGCAGGAGCTACTCTTCGATATGGTTCGCGGGCTTCTCATTGCAGTGGTTTCTCTTGTTGCGGAGCACGGGCTCTAGGCGCGCGGGCTTCAGTAGTTGTGGCTCGTGGGCTCTAGAGCGCAGGCTCGGTAGTTGTGGTGCACGGGCTTAGTTGCTCTGCATCACGTGGGATCTTCCTGGACCAAGAATTGAACCCAAGTCCCCTGCATTGGCAGGCGGATTCTTAACCACCGCGCCACCAGGGAAGTCCCCTCCTGTCCCCCTTGTCACCTACACCCCATGGCAGAAAGCAGAGGTGGGGTCAGGACACACAGGTTGAGGAACCTTGCCAAGGCCACCAGACCCCTTCCCTTCTTCTTGTAGACTATCAGTGGAAAAGTGCCAAATAGGCCTGGGCCTCCTGACACCATGGCAACACGGATTTCACGTGGGTTTATTCTGTCCAACACCCAGAGCAAAGAGCAGACAACAGGGGATCCCAGCTCTGAGAAGCTAGTTCCAGGGCCACACACTCAGATGCCACAGGGGCTAGGCAGGGCACCTGGGTGAGTGAAGTGGGACTGGGGGTTAGACACAGGCATACCTGCAGTGTGCACACTGACGTGGTAAGAAAAGATCTCACTTCCACCCAAGAAATATGCTTGTTCCCATTTTTGTCAAAACATCTGACATAGCTTTCATTTTCCCACTTCCAGTAGGCCTAGGAAGCGAGAGAGAATTCTGTACTGGAAGAGAAACAACAGCACAACCGCCATCGTAATAGATGTCAACTGGCACCTGACTTCAGCAGGAAGGAGAGAGACAGAGCGGGTGGGGGCCGTGGCGAGCTAGAATGCACGTGTCCAGTCACCAGAGGGCGGCTGCTTCTCAGCCCCAGCATTGCTAGAGTTTCCAGTTTTCCGAGAGAAGCCGGAGAGTCCTGTTTTGTATGGAAATCTTACAATTTTTAGAATGGTAGTTTAAATTTAAAAACAGACAAAAACCACTGTATGGCCAAACCAAATATGCAGTTCCTAGTTGTGACCTCCAAATTCAGGAATGCACATTGTCACAAGATGGTCCTACCCTTGGGTAAAGGAAAGTGGGATGTTATCTGCAAAAGCATAGGGAAGAAAGCTGTGGGCCAGATTCGTTTAAAACCTCCTGTAGGGGCCCGATATGATTCAGTTCCAATCTCTTTAACATTTGCAATGCCTTCCACATGGTAAGAGCTGAACAAGACAACGTTCTTGGTCTCTGCTTATACACAACTTTGGCTTGTGGTAGTTTGGGCTTATTCTGATTCCAGCTGGTCCTTATAGTTCCAACACTCAGTGCTGTCTGAGCAGCCTAACCTCTGAGCTTCAGTTCCAGATTCCTGGGACAGAGAACTTGATTGGTTGTGACTGGCTCTGACTGGTGCAGCCCTGGTTCAGTCACCTGTGTCTAAGGGAAGAGGGGTCCTGGGATGGAAGGCTTCTCCGTCCAGCCTGGGGACCGGTGATTGTGTGTGGCAGGGATACTAAAAAAGGATGCATGGACTGGGAATTAATGGTGGGGATCTCTTCGTTCATCTTCTTTGGGTTCCCCCCGAGAGAGACAAGCAATAGTGCGTTTTCTACTTCTACATTTTTGTTGTTTCTGAGAGTACAGAACCTCATTACTCAAGTTTGTTTTCTCTAAAGTACTACTTAGGTTTCCCAGGAGCTAAGTTGGATGCAGGCTTTCCAGGACTTGCCTTCTCCTCCATCAGGCCTTTCCAATAGTTTCTGCTTCATCCCGCAGAAAGACTCCGTCTCTAGATGGAACATGTCCTTGGCAGGCTGGGGTGCTACCAGAGAATCAGGAAAGGAAACACATCTTGGTGTAAAATAAAAATATCAAAAGTTAAAAGGTATTTCACCATATTGAGGGAATGTTTTCTTAAAAAGCTGCAAGCTAGGTTTTAAGCAACAGATTGAAAGGGCATTACAGTGATTTTAGCGCAGGAGTCTGCAGAATACTTCCCGCCAAATTTGGCCCACTGCTTGTCTCTGTAAAGTTTTATTGGAACACATTACACCCAGGTGTTTACTTCTTGTCTGTGGTTTGATTGCCCTGGAGCTTCAGAGTTGAGTAGCTGCAACAGAGACTGTGCGGCCCACAAAATCAAAAATAGTTACAAGAATTCCTGCACTTGGGTTTGTGGATGTATCTATTGCAGGTGAATGCTTCCTGCCCAAATAACTTGAGTAGCTTTTTAACCCACCACTTGAGTTTGTGTCTTTGAAGCAAGCCTCTCTCTTATATTTTTATTTTATTACTTTTCTTTTTATAAAAGTGATATAAATTGACGGTAAAAAGGAATTGGAAAATGCACAACAGCATAAAGAAGGAAAAAGGAATCGCCATAATTCTTTCACTGGATCCTCTCATTCATGCACTGATAGCTGATTAACGCTACATGTTCTGTGTTAGTGATCTTTTCACAAAATTAGAAGCATATAGCTACTATTTTGAACATGTTTTAAAAAGTTAGCACATGTTGAACTTTCTCATATCATTAATTCCTTTTTAATACAGTTTTTTATTATTGCATAGTATTTTCACATGTGTATTCCGTGATTTACTTAAATTCCTTATTGACATCCAGTTATTCATTATATTCAAAAATGACATTGTGTTTCTCTCTGATTATTTCCTTGGGATAAATTCCTGGGGTTAGAATTGCTGGCTCAAAAAGTGTGAGCATTTCTAAGGCTTTCAGTAGACGTTGCCAGATTGTCCTCCAGAAGGGTACGAAAGCACCCAGGTTTCATAGTATTGTATTTGCATTTGAAGGTTTCAGAAGGTTGGTTTAGGTTACCTTAACCTCAGCCCTGTGTGCTTGAACGCTGGTCTTGGGTGACTGTTTTGTTGACGTCTCTTCCCTTGCAGCCTCCCCCTCCCAAGCCACCACGCAGGCAAGGAGGCTGGGCAGATGACTCCATGAAGGCTTCCAAGTGAGTGCTGGCAGGTCACGGGGTGGGGGGCGGGGGCGGGGGGCGGGCAGGGGACACTGTGCTCCTGTGTTGTTCTTTTATTTTTTATAACCGCTTTACTGAGATGTAATTCATATACCTTACAATTCACCCCTTTGAAAGGTACAATTCAGCTGTTCTTAGTATATTTTCAGAGCTGTAGTGTCATCACCACAATCACTTTTAGAACATTTTTATTACCCCCTAAAGAAACGCCATACCCATTAGTAGTCACTGCCTGTGTCCCCCTGCAACCTCCCCAGCCCCAGGCAACCACCAACCTGTTTTCTGTCTCTCTGATTTGCCTATTCTGGACATTTCATGTAAATGGAATCATATGTTATGTGGTCCTTTATGACTGGCTTCTTTCACTTGGCATGTTTTCAAAGTTCCTCCGTATTCTAACATTCTGTGTTTTTCTTAAAGTTACTTTCTTTTTTTTTTTTTTTTTTTTTTTCCGGTACGCGGGCTTCTCACTGTTGTGGCCTCTCCCGTTGCGGAGCACAGGCTCCGGACGTGCAGGCTCAGCGGCCATGGCTCACGGGCCCAGCCGCTCCGCGGCATGTGGGATCTTCCCGGACCGGGGCACGAACCTGTGTCCCCTGCATCAGCAGGCAGACTCTCAACCACTGTGCCACCAGGGAAGCTCTTAAAGTTACTTTCTAAACAGAATGGACTTGCCTGTTAGTTACTGCTGGATTACAAATCATTTTGGTCTTTAATCCCTTGTAGTAAGTCTCAGACGAAAGGTAAACCAATATACATGTATGTATGTATATACGTTTACTACACCAGTGTGATGGCCAACGATAAACTCAGGGAAGGAATTTCTTTTTCTCAAAGAAGAGTCATTACTTTTGTTCAGAATTTCCTTCAGCAGTTGTTACCTTCAAAATAGCACTATCGAAAATATTTTTTTCCAGTTTTCCCCCCTTCCTCCTCCCTTCCACTCCCCAGCTCTAAACACACACACACACACACACACACACACACACACACACACGCACACACACACGTGCATACACCCTTTTTTTCTCCCCTGAATCATCTGAAAATAAGCTGCAGTCATCATGATATTTCACCTGTTAATATTCCAACATGCATCTCTGAAGATTAAGGACATTCTCTAAATAATCACATATAATGATCACATCTAAGAAATTTCATAAAGATTTAATAATATTTAAAATATAGTCTATATTTAAATTTCCCCAGTTGTCCCCAAAATCTCTTCTGTAGTTCCAGGATCCAATCAGAATTCACACATTATGTTGGTAGTTCTGTCTCTTTTTAGGCTCTTTTAGTCTCTAAAATAATTCCAGCTCCCCTTCGCCCTACTACACCTCCACCCAGTATATTGACTTTTTTGAGGAATCCAGGTCAGTTGTCTTGTAGAGCGTCTCACATTCTAGATTTCTCTGATTGATTCCTCATGATCAGATTCAAGTTAAATGTTTTTGGCAAGAACAGGTGATATTGTGTACTTTTTATTGTATCAGAATGGTATAGAAAGATATACTCAGAGATATCTCACTCCCATCCTTATTCTTTCTACCTCATTCCCATCCATCTCCCATGGGTAACTTCTTTATTAGTTTCTGTTTTATCCTTCCTGTACTTCTTTTTGCAAAAAATAAGCATGTATATATAAATTTAAAATGGATCCCTATTTGTTTCTATATGTTAAGATTCAGCAAACTGTGGCCCACAGGCCAGCCACCTGCTTTTATACAATTTTTAAAGGTTACTTTCCATTTATAGTTATTACAGAATATTGGCTGTATTCCCCTTCTTGTTGTACAATACATCCTTGAGCCTGTCTTACACCCAGCAGTTTTACCTCGCACTCCCCCACCCTATATTGCCCCTCCCCACCCTCATTCCCCACTGGTAACCACTAGTTTGTTCTCTGTGAGTCTGCTTCTTTTTTGTTATATTTACTAGTTTCTTGTATTTTTTAGATTCCACATAGAAGTGATATCATACAGTATTTGTCTTTCTCTGTCTGACTTATTTCACTTAGCCTAATGCCCTCCAAGTCTATCTATGTTGCTACAAACAGCAAAGTTTTGTTCATTTTTTTAATGGCTGAGTACTATTCCCTTGTATCTCTATACACCACTTCTTAATCCATTCACCTGTTGATGGACATTTAGGTTGCTTCCATATCTTAGCAATTGTAAATAATGCTGCTAAAAAAATTGGGGTACTTGTATCTTTTCAAATTAGTGTTTTTGTTTTGTTTTGTTTGTTTTGGATATATACCCAGGAGTGTCATTGCTGGGTCATATGGTAGTTCTATTTTTAGTTTTTTGAGAAACCTCCATACTGTTTTCCACAGTGGCTGCATCAATTTATATTCCCACCAACACTGTATAAGGGGTCCCTTTCTCCACATCCTTGCTAACAGTTGTTATTTGTATTCTTTTTGATGATAGCCATTCTGACAGGTGTAAGGTGATATCTCCTTGTGGTTTTGATTTGCATTTCCCTGATGGTTAGCGATGCTGAGCATCTTTTCATGTGCCTGGTGGCTCTCTGCATTTCCTCTTTGGAAAAATGTCTATTCAGTTCTTCCGCCCATTTTTTAATCAAGTTGTTTGGTTTTTTTTGATGTTGAGTTGTGTGAGTTGTTTATATATGTTGGATATTAACCCCTTATTGGTCATATCATTTGCAAATATTTTCTCCCATTCAGAAGGTTGTCTTTTCATTTTGTCAATGGTTTCCTTTGCTGTGAAAAAGCTTTTAAATTTAATTAGGTCCCATTTATTTATTTTTGCTTTTATTTCCTTTACTTTAGGAGAGGATCAAAAAAAATATTGCTGCAATTTATGTCAAAGAGTGTTCTGCCTATGTTTTCCTCAAGTTGTTTTATAGTATCTGGTCTCACATTTAGGTCTTTAATCCATTTTGAGTTTATTTTTGTGTATGGTATTAGAGAATGTTGTAATTTCATTCTTTTACATGTAGCTGTCCAGCTCTCCCAGCACCACTTGTTGAAGAGATTGTCTTTTCTCCATTGTATACTCTTGCCTCCTTTGTCATTGATCAGGTGACTGTAAGTGCACAACCACCTGTTTTTATATATCATGTTTTATTGGAACACGACCACACGCTAAGTCTACATTTTATTTATTTATTTTTGTTGTTGTTTTTGAAGTAGAGTTGATTTACAATGTTGTGTTAATTACTTCTGTACAGCAAAGTGACTCAGTTATACATACATGCATTCTTTTTCAAATTCTTTTCCATTATGGTTTTATCACAGGATATTGAATACAGTTCCCTGTGCTATGCAGTAGGACCTTGTTGTTTATCCATCCTATATATACCAGCTGGCATCTGCTAATCCCACACTCACAGTCCTCCCCTCCCCAACCCCCTCCCCATTGGCAGCCACCAGTCTGTTCTCTATGGCTCTGATTCTGTTTCTGTTTCCTAGATAGCTTCATTTGTGTCGTATTTTAGATTCCACATATAAGTGATATCATATGGTGTTTGTCCTTCTCCTTCTGGCTTTGCTTAGTATGATAATCTCTAGTTACATCCATGTTGCTGCAAATGGCATTTATCCATTATCTTTATCCATTCATCTGTTGATGGACATTTAGATTGTTTCCATGTCATGGCTATTGTGCATAGTGCTGCTAGGAACATAGGGGTGCCTGTATCTTTTTGATTTAGAGTTTTGTCTGGATATATACCCAGGAGTGGGATTGCTGGATCATATGGTAGTTCTATTTTTAGTTTTCTGAGGAACCTCCACACTGTTTTACACAGTAGCTGCACCAACTTACATTCGCACCAGCAGTGTAGGAGGGTTCCCTTTTCTCCACACCCTCTCCAGCATTTGTGATTTGTAGACTTTTTAATGATGGTCATTCTGACCAGTGTGAGGTGATACCTCATGGTAGTTCTGATTTGCACTTCTCTAATAATTAGCAATGTTGAGCATCTTTCATGTACCTATTGGCCATCTGTATTTCTTCTTTGGAGAAATGTCTCTTTAGGTCTTCTGCCCATTTTTCGATTGGGTTGTTTGTTTTTTTTGTTGTCAAGTTGTATGAGCTGTTTGTATGTTTTGGAAATTAAGCCCTGTTGGTTGCGTCGTTTGCAAATATTTTCTCCCATTCTATAGGTTGTCTTTTCGTTTTGTTTATGGTTTCCTCTGCTGTGCAAAAGCTTGTAAGTTTGATTAGGTCCCATTTGTTTATTTTCGTTTTTAATTCTATTGCCTTGGGACAAAGACCTAAGGAAACATTGGTACATAAATGTACATTTTAAAATTTAGATCTCTGATCCATGTGGAATTAATTCCAGTGTACAGTATGAGGTGCAGATCTAGTTTTATCTTTTTTCTAAATGACTGTTATCCCAGCACCATTTATTTGAAAATCCATCTTTCTCCAGTGAATTTAGAAGCCACCTTTTCCATAGTCTGTATCTTTGTATGTACTTGGGTCTGCTTTTGGACTCGTTATTCTGTCTGGTGGTCTTTCTATTTATATGCCATATATGCCATATGCTATTTAAGCGCCACACTGTTCCTTTGGTGAACATAACACTGCTTTTTCGTGTTAACTAAGAAGAAGGTGACTTTGAAGTATGCTAGTGAGAGGCTAATTGAGGAGCCCTACTTTTCTAAGTTATTAGGGGATTCTAGTGTTTATATTATCTGGAATTTATTTTGAAATATGGAAATGAGTCAAATCCTATATCTGCTTCTTAGAGAAAAAGAAAGAGAATCTCAAGTGTTAATTCCTCGATGAATATATTAAAGATTTTTCCAGATCAGATCCATTTTCCCTGGGAGGGAGTGCTCTTCCATTTCCGGTGTTACTTTTCAAGGGATCCCCTTGCTTGGCTCCTCGGTCTGCCGCCTGGTCCTGACCCCTCAGTGTCTGTCGGCATGCCCAGGGCTCGTCCTCCAGCCACCTCTCCTCTGTCGACGCTCGCTCTCGGCATGCTCTCCATCCCTTCTCGGGCGTTTTCCTATCACCTGTATACTGATAACCCCAGAGTTTGTATCTCCAGCCCAGTCCTTCCCCTGAGCATCTAGCTGTCCACATGACCTTTCCACCTGAATGTGCAACTCAATCCTAACACGTCCAAATCGGTCCTCTTCATTTCCACCCCTTCCACCCCGTCTCCCAATCTGCACCTCCCCAAGGCCCCTCAGGTCTTCATAAATGGGCTCCACCTTCCCTGTCACTCAGACGCTGAACTTTGGGGTCATCCTGGACTCCTCCATGTCCACTCAGGTTCAGTCTGTCAGCAAACCTGTTCAGTCACAGTTGAAACACACCTGTCGTCTGCGCGGCCAGTGCTACAGCCAGCGTCGTTCCTGGTGCTGACTCAGGCCAGGCTCTCCTGACTGGCCTCCCCCTTCACCCTCGCCTCCCTCAGTCTTATCTGCAAGAGCCAGAGTGACCTCTTTATAACATAGGTGAGGTCATTTCACGTTTGTCTGCTCAGAACCCTCCAGGGGCATCCCCCACCCCCACCCCAAAGTAAACCCCCCAGTCTTTACCATGGCTTCCCAGGCTCCACCTGACCTCACTTTATACAGAATAGCACCCCTCATCAGTCCGTGTTCCCCATCTCCTGCTGTAGGTTTCACCACCTTACATATATCCATACACACACACGTGCACATACACGTATTGTCTTTCTCTCTCTACTCTCCTGTAAGCTCCGTGAGAGGAGACACACCCTTGTTCACATACCCCCAGTGCCTCAAACAGTGCCAGTCCATGATGAGCACTCAGTGACTATTTATTGAACACATGAATGATGAGGTCAGTAGTTTGGTTGGTCACTTACTGTGTCGGTGTGGCACATGGCGCTCTAGACGGCTGGGAGACCTGTTGGGGAGATGATTCTCTGTGTGAAGGGTGATAAGAGCCTGAACTGGGGCAATGTGTGTGAGCATGGACAGGAGAGATTTGGAGACATCTTGGGGGTAGACTTAAGAGAAGTGCCATTAGTTGGATGCAGGGCAGAGGCTGGAGTTGACGGTCCACTGCAAGGTGCCTGGCTTCGGTGACTGGTTGGGTAGTGGTGCCATCACATGGAGAAGGCAGGAGGAGAGACCTGACTTGGGGGCGGTGGCGGTCCATGCAGATCGTCTCCATGGTGTGGGAGTCCAGAAGAAAGGTCAAAAAGCAGTTACAGTTTGAGCCATACGTACAAATAGAAGACAAGGACAGAACCTTGGATTTGGCTGTTTGGAGGTTACTAGGGGCCTTTGAGGAAGTGATCACAGTGATTTGTGTTGGGACAAAAGCCGATTACAGTGGGTTGAAGAGGAAGGTGGAAGTGAGGAAATGGAGACAGTGGTACAGGCTCCTACTCTGAGAGGGAAAGGAAAGAGGTGGGGCGGTATTTGGAAGGGGGAGTCTGTGTTGAGATTCGTGTGTGTGATAAACCTGGGGAAAGAGTGATTACAGATGAAATAGGGGGGTGTGAAGGAGTAGGATCCTGGAGACATAGGATAAGACCTTCCGAGAGAGACTAATTAACCTTGGACAGGAAGAGGCAGGGACATTTTTCCTCCAGGACAGGAGGGAGCTTGGAAAGGCTGGTAAGTTATCAAAAAAGGCTGAGGGGAGTAGGGAACTGGGGGGAGAGGCCATTTTGAATTGGCCTGCGTTTTTTTTTTTTCTTCTTCTTTTTTCAAAGTGGGAAGGCAAACAGTGTTGAGCTTATTGGAGCCTTTAAAGGAGAGCTGGCATCTGGAGGCAAGTAGAACACATTTGAAACAAAGAGGAAAGGGGGCCAACTAGCGGTCAGAGAGGTGATTGTTGGGCTGGATTGAGGGTCTGCCCCGTGAAGGCTGGAGAACGTGAGCTCCTGCTATTTGCAGGTGCCCCAGGGGAGCTCTGTGCTTCCTGCCCTGCAAGAGCTTTGATTCCAATTAGGGAGATGAGGCATTCTCATTCACAAAAGTCAGGATCGGCAGAAGGAGCACATCATAAGTGAGAAACTAACGGAGTGGCCAACCCTGGTATTGTGACGTCAGAGGAGAGTATTCGCAGTGGTCAGGGAGCCCCTTGCGGAGGAGATGGGGGTCAAGCTGGAGGAATTCTGATGGGCAAAGAGCACTGTGAGGAGGGCATTTTGGTTCAAGGATTGGTGTAGGCATAAGTGTTGGGGGGTGGGGAGCAGTAACCACACTGTCAGTCTGGTTAGAGCAGAGAATTCACACTAAAAATATTGTTCTCACCTTAAATTCTTTTGGAATGATAATAGTGGTACTGTACTAGATACCTGTCTCAGCCAGTTCAGGCTGTTATAACAATATCATAGAAAAGATGGTTTAAACAACAAGCATTTATTTCTCGCAGTTCTGGAGGCTAGAAATCTAGAGGCTGGGTTCATGTGGCCTTCCTTCTGTGCACACACAGGGAGATCTTCTGTCTCTTCCTCATTTTATGAGGGCACTAATCCCATCATGGGGGTTCCACCCGCATGACCTCATCTAACCATAATTTGTTCCCAAAGTCCCCACCTTCAAACACCATCGCATTGGAGGTTAAGGTTTCAGCATATGAATTTGGGGAGCCACACACATTCAGTCCATAGCTACACCTTATATGTGCAATACACCAACCCTATTGGGTAGGTTTTAGTTTCTAAGGTAGGTACCCCTCTACAAGGGAGGGAGGAGGAAAGTGAGGCTCACCGAGGTCTACATTGTCACCAGTGGGAAGTAGGCAGGCTGTTTACAGATCTGCCTGAGGAGCCCTCAACCAGGGATGTGAGTTTCTGGGATGCCTTTGTTTTGTTTGCATAACACTGCCCAAGATAGAGAGCAGGACATGTGTCACCCACCTCACTGGCTAGAGCCGTTGACTGCTGGAACCCAAATACTCACCCCGAGCCACAGGAAATGGCTGTATTCAGGAATGGCCTGGGACCTGGGATCCTGTCCCCTCTCTTGGCACCACAGTCATAGCTATGCCAAAGATTCCATCTTGGAGCCAGGCTGGCCTTGGCTCCAAAGTTGTCTGAGGTGGGGCACTTGTAGTCGGTGGGGAATAGAGCTGAACGAGAGTCAACCAGACTTGGGAAAGGGAGGAAGGAAAGGTAGTCTGATTAAGTTTTGTCTCAAAGTGTCTGTTTTGGGGTTTGTCCCTGCCTTGATCTGCAAGGGAATGAGGTAAGTAATGGCCCCTCGGGGACTTTCAGGACTTTGCTCTCAATGTCAGCCGTCATTTTCAATCACCCTCTCCCTCCCAGCCATTAATTTTGGCCCAGGATCATGGGGACTTGTCCATCTATCACTCCTAATTGACACTAAATGATCTGTCAGCTTATTGATGAACGGCAGGAGTGGAATTGTCACAATATATTTTACTTTCTAACAACTCCTCCTGACAATTTTACCTTGTCCATCTCACTCTCCTCACATAAATCTCCGTAGGCCGCTCGTTCCTTCTCATGGGCTGTTCTGGTGCCAGCCACTTCCACACCATCTGCACGTGTCAAGGGCATCAAGATGGCGGTAGAACAGCCGTGTGCTGGTCCTGAGGTTGCCCCCTTCCCTCCTCCTTCTCTCTTTCCCTCTTGCTTTTTTTTTTTTTTTTTTTAATGGCATAGATGTTCCAAGAATACTAAAGGGCTTCTGCCCTCTCCCTCTGTGTCATTGTCATACCAGAGTCTCTTTACCTTCTTGTTAGCCACGAGTAGTTAATTCTTATTGGGCTACAAAAGTGTAAAAGGCAAAAATTCAGAGCTGCCAGGCTCCTAGATCTGTAAACACCGTTGCAGACACGTTTTGTCCTCTTTAAAGCAGCTCTGTTATAGGCTGTCCATCTCCTTAGAAGTCAGTTTCTTAGAAAGATGTCACAGAGGGTAGGTTAACCAGAGCTTGCCCACTGATGTGCTGTGTGCTGCACTGTGAGTGCAGGTGTACCAGGATGTGGGTGCTCTGTCCTTGGACCTTTTGGGCCAGGCTTAGAGCTGCCAAGGCCTCCAGGCTGTCACCAGTAGCCACTAGCAGTCTCATCCGTGCACCCCAGTTTTCCATACAGCTGTTATTTTTAAGTGCCCCAAGTCTTGAAAAAGATGGGGAAGTGCTGGGTTAGATATATATAAGGGTATATAGTTATTTCATCTTAAGAAGGTGTACCTATGGGTGTGTAAAATCCTTTATCCTTTATGAGGCCAAGGATGAGTAGAGGAGCTTGACAACGTATTAAAATGTCATTGACCTCCTCCCTCCTTCCTTTCCTGCTGAAGATAATTTTTGTTAACTGATAGGGACTGTTTTTGTTTATTAACCATCATTCCATTATCATGCCTATCAAAATTAATAATGATTCCTTAATGTCATCTGATGGCCAGATCATATTCAAGTACTTCCATTGTCTCAAAGATGTCTTTTTATAGTTGATTATAAAAAGAGCAAATCAAGGTCTGCACCTGTATTTAGTCATCTTTGGTCTCTTTCATTCTGCAGCCTTCCCTACCCCACACCCACCTCTTTTTTCTCCCATGTCATTGGTTTTTTTGAGAAACTTGTCCTGTAGAGTGTCCCACATTCTGGATTTGGCCTATTGCTTCCTAGTCAAGGTTTCTAACTTGTTCCCTTGGCGCTCATGTTCCCTGTGAAGCTGGGGGTTACATCTAGATCAGTTGGGGGTTAGACGCAGACTCGCAATCTTGGCAGGAGTACTTTGGAGGCAGTGCTGTGTACATCCCACTGTAGCGCATCCATAGGCACAGGTGTCCGGGGTTCCACTTTAAGTGAGGCTGTGATTGATCCTGGGGGTCAGGGGTGTGGCCTCCATGTTAGTTCCCCACCAGACTCCTGCCTGCTGGTTGAAGCATCCATTGATGATTGTTGCCTAGAGCCATGATTTCATTAAAGGGTGTCAAGTGGTGATTTTCTTTTTTAAAAAAAAAAAGATTTTTTTAAAAAACTAATTTATTTAATTTATTTATTTTGGGGCCGTGCAGGATCTTCGTTGCTGCGCAAAGGCTTTCTCTAGTTGCCGCAAGTGGGGGCTACTCTTCGTTGCGGTGCGCGTGCTTCTCATTGCGGTGGATTCTCTTGGTGTGGAGCAGGGGCTCTCGGCACGCTGGCTTCAGTAGTTGTGGCATGCGGGCTCAGTAGTTGTGGCTCGTGGGTTCTAAAGCACAGGCTCAGTAGTTGTGGCGCACGGGCTTAGTTGCTCTGAGGCATGTGGGCTCTTCCCGGACCAGGGCTCGAACCCGTGTCCTCTGCATCCGCAGGCGGATTCTCAACCACTGCGCCACCAGGGAAGCCCAAGTGGTGATTTTCTAATTCTCACTTATTAACAGAAATTCTTTCATAAGGAACTTTCTCTCATCAACTATTTGGTTGCCTGAAATATAACTTATTATACCTATAATCCTGCCTTTTGCCCGCTCCAGTCTTTTTATTTTGAAAAATTTCAAACCTATGGAAAAGTTTGAGAATAATACAACAAAACATCCTTCTGACAATGTTTCACTGCATGTGGCTTATTCTCTATTTTTTTGTTTTTACTTTTTACTGAACTGTTTGAGAGCTGTAGCTACCTTTGCATTTCCATTACTTAACAGCAAATAGTTACTTTGCAAGAGATTTTTGTCTATACCGTTTGCTTCTCGGTCTGTAGTACTTGACACATACATATAGGTGTTCAGTACATATCTGATGATTGAGTGACTTTTGGACATTTCTTACAGAGCTCCAGTAATTAAAAAGGGACCAGGTGTCCCTGAGTCCTTGACCTTCAGATTTTCATCAGTATGTATGATTTTGTTGAAGTATTGAGAATTTATTTTCCACATGCTGCCCTGAGCCACAAAGATCCCAGAATTGGTATGACATGGCAGGGGTCCTGGGCATCATGGGTGAGCAGTTATTTAGTTCTCAGCGAGGTTGGTCAGGTATCAGAGATGAGTGTCCAGTATTGGATGAAATCAGATGAGGCGGTTGCATGTGAGATGGTTGAGCAGGGAAGGTCTTAGGTAGTTTATTGTGCATCCATTTCCAACAAATGTGCCCAGGGCTTGGGCACCATGTCCCTGTTTCTGTGGCTTTTGGAGATGCCCATGAGAGCCCCCTGCTTGAATCTCTGTCTCAACTTTATCATCATTGCTCCTGCTTGCATATGTGCTTTTCCTCCACGTGGCTTCCAAGACCAAACAGATTCAGAAAAGGTGGCTTCAGGGCCAAGCAACAACATATCTTTTTTATTGGAGTATAATTGCTTTACAATGTTGTGTTAGTCTCTGCTGTACAACAAAATGAAACAGCTATATGTATACATATATCCCAATATATCCCCTCCTTCTTGAGCCTCCCTCCCACCCTCCCTATCCCACCCCTCTAGGTGGTCACAAAGGACCAAGCTGATTTCCCTGTGCTATGCAGCAGCTTCCCACTAGCTAGCTGTTTTACATTTGGTAGTGTACATATGTCAGTGCTACTCTCTCACTTCGTCCCAGCTTCCCCTTCCCCCGCCCGTGTCCTCAAGTCTCTTCTCTACGTCTGCGTCTTTATTTTTGCCCTGCCACCAGGTTCATCAGTACCATTTTTTTAGATTCTATATATGTGCATCAGCATGTGGTATTTGTTTTTCTCTTTCTGACTTACTTCACTGTGTATGACAGACTCTAGGTCCATCCACCTCACTACAAATAACTCAATTTCGGGGTTTTTTTGGCTGAGTAATATTCCATTGTATATATATGTACCACATCTTCTTTATCCATTCATCTGTCGATGGACATTTAGGTTGCTTCCATGTCCTGGCTATTGTAAATAGTGCTTCAATGAACATTGTGGTACATGTATCTTTTTGAATTATGGTTTTTTCAGGGTATATGCCCAGTAGTGGGATTGCTGGGTCATATGGTAGTTCTATTTTTAGTTTTTTAGAGAACCTCCATACTGTTCTCTATAGTGGTTGTATCAATTTACATCCCCACCAACAGTGCAGGAGGGTTCCCTTTTCTCCACACCCTCTCCAGCATTTATCATTTCTAGATTTTTTGGTGATGGCCATTCTGACCGTTGTGAGGTGATACCTCATTGTAGTTTTGATTTGCATTTCTCTAATGATTAGTGATGTTGAGCATCCTTTCATGTGTTTGTTGGCACTCTGTATGTCTTCTTTGGAGAAATATCTATTTAGGTCTTCTGCCCATTTTTGGATTGGGTTGTTTGTTTTTTGATATTGAACTGCATGAGCTGCTTGTATATTTTGGAGATTAATCCTTTGTCAGTTGCTTCATTTGCAAATATCTTCTCCCATTCTGAGGGTTGTCTTTTGGTCTTGTTTATGGGTTCCTTTGCTGTGCAAAGGCTAAGTTTCATTAGGTCCCATTTGTTTATTTTTGTTTTTATTTCCATTACTCTAGGAGGTGGGTCAAGAAGGATCTTGCTGTGATTTATGTCATAGTGTTCTGCCTATGTTTTCCTCCAAGAGTTTTATAGTGTCTGGCCCTACATTTAGGTCGTTAATCCATTTTGAGTTTACTTTTGTGTATGGTGTTAGGAATTGTTCTGATTTCATTCTTTTACATGTAGCTGTCCAGTTTTCCCAGCACCATTTATTGAAGAGGCTGTCTTTTCTCCACTGTATATTCTTGCCTCCTCTGTCAAAGATAAGGTGACCATATGTGTGTGGGTTTATCTCTGGGCTTTCTATCCTGTCCCATTGATCTGTATTTCTCTTTTTGTGCCAGTACTATACTGCCTTGATTACTCTAGCTTTGTAGTATAGTCTGAAGTCAGGGAGCCTGATTCCTCCAGCTCCGTTTTTCTTTCTCAAGATTGCTTTGGCTATTTGAGGTCTTTCGTGTTTCCATACAAATTTTGAAATTTCTTGTTCTAATTCTGTGAAAAATGCCATTGGTAATTTGATAGGGATTGCATTGAATCTGTAGATTGCTTTGGGTAGTATAGTCATTTTCACAGTGTTGATTCTTCCAATCCAAGAACATGGTGTATCTCTCAATCTGTTTGTATCGTCTTTAATTTCTTTCATCAGTGTCTTATAGTTTTCTGCATACAGGTCTTTTGTCTCCTTAGGTGGGTTTATTCCTAGGCATTTTATTCTTTTTGTTGCAGTGGTAAATGGGAATGTTTCCTTAATTTCTCTTTCTGATTTTTCGTTGTTAGTGTATAGGAATGCAAGAGATTTCTGTGCATTAATTTTGTATCCTGCTACTTTACCAAATTCATTGATTAGCTCTAGTAGTTTTCTGGTGGTATCTTTAGGATTTTCTATGTATAGTATCATGTCATCTAACAGCATATCTTTTTAATGTACATCTTACATTTGTTTGTTCTGTGTTGGCTCCCCAGAGAGGAATTTCTTGCTTTGCTCTCAAGTTATGTTCAGAGCCTGGATGGAAAGATGGTAGAGGAAGAGCTAGAGAAGTTTTTACTTTAGTGAACTTAGAGAATTCACAGGGTTGTTTTTGGTTTGTTTGTTTGGGTTTTCTTTTTTAGAAAATTGGAATTTAATTGTGTTGTTTATCACTGTAAGTCATTTACATTCAGTAGGATCTGAGGACAAAATAAATAATACCAAAACTGTGTACAATTGAAATAACTAGTGAAAAATAATTGACCCCACGGAACAGGGAAAGCGTGTGATTTGTCGAGCTCATTTGATCCTTACACCCTTCCTGTCTTCAGACACTTGTGTTGGTAGCTATTAGGTAGGGAGGAATGAGAATAAGGGTCAGATGATGGCAGGACTCAGCTGAGCTGTCCTTTCCTACTCAGCCCCAAAGTGTCCTCAGCCGTAAGGTATTTACTGCAAGTCACCCTGCACGGGCAGAGGTGAAGGTGAGCATTTGTTGATTCTGCGGACATGTGGACAGAGCACTGCCCCTTGACTAGCACGTGCCCCCAGGTCTATCTTTGGCAGACAGAAGCCCTTTTTGGAATGACGGTATTCTGCCTTTTTATGGAGTAAGGTCTATTTGACCTTAAAGCTCAAACGTAACTAAGTTTGAGAAAGGTGAATCATTTCCTGAAGAGGATTGTGAGAAAGAGGAGGATACGGAGACAATACAAATCCTTACATTTTAGACATTGTATGACTTCATGTCATCTTTTGAGACATTAAAACTCTTAGTGAATTTTTACTTTTATTTATTTTAAACAAATTTTTAAAAATCATAGTATAGAATTCAAAACACAAAAAAGGCTGGGATATAAAATGGAAGTTTCTCTCTCCCTTTCTTCTTCCTCCCAGGCACCCAGATTCTTGGAGGCAACCACTGTTCACCAGTTTTTTTGAGTTCCTCCCAAAGGTACTCTATGCCTTTACAAAAAATATAAGTTAATGTATTCTTTTACTACCCACCCCAGCATAAATGGTAGCATATCTATTCTGCATTTTTCTTTTATCATATTACAGTATTTCTTGGTGATCTTTCAGAATCTCAGTACAGAGTAGAACTGCCTCATTTCTTTATTTATTTTTG
Source organism: Grampus griseus (assembly GCF_964374135.1). Lineage (NCBI taxonomy): Eukaryota > Metazoa > Chordata > Mammalia > Artiodactyla > Delphinidae > Grampus > Grampus griseus. The sequence goes on along the minus strand of NC_139018.1, from coordinate 26,686,233 downwards.
AATTTTATTTTATTTATTTTTTATACAGCAGATTCTTATTAGTTATCTATTTTATACATATTAATGTATATATGTCAATCCCAATCTCCCAATTCATCCCACCACCACCACTTTCCCCCCTTGGTGTCCATACGTTTGTTCTCTACATCTGTGTCTCTATTTCTGCCTTGCAAACTGGTTCATCTGTACCATTTTTCTAGATTCCACATATATGCATTAATATATGATATTTGTTTTTCTCTTTGTGACTTACTTCATTCTGTATGACAGTCTCTAGGTCCATCCACGTCTCTACAAATGACCCAATTTCGTTCCTTTTTATGGCTGAGTAATATTCCATTGTATATATGTACCACATCTTCTTTATCCATTCATCTGTCGATGGTCATTTAAGTTGCTTCCATGACCTGGCTATTGTAAATAGTGCTGCAGTGAACATTGGGGTGCATGTGTCTTTTTGAATTATGGTTCTCTCTGGGTATATGCCCAGTAGTGGGATTGCTGGGTCATATGGTAAGAACTGCCTCATTTTTAAGGGCTGCATAGTACTCCAGAATTTCCTATCTCAATGAAAGTAATTATGAGCAGATGAAAGGTATGATATTGATATTTTCCCAGGCTGTAAAAGGAGACTTGCAGTATTTATTCATGTAATAACCATAACATGACTCTTTGGAAAGTATCATAAAGGCTCCAGATATGGTACATATGGATTCCATAGGCTAGGGAAGAGATAGGAAGCATGCATCAACCTTTTTCCCACTGAGGATTGGGGGAGGGGCATTTTCATGCATTTACATCTGGATTGATAAAAGTGATGTTCTACATTATATTCATTGCAGTTTAGGGCCCTGGATGGCTAGTCTAGTGTCACAGAACCAATTTACTTATGCAAATGACTAAATATGAAATAATTGGAATCTTACAATTCTGTCAAGTGCCTCCCAATTGAAGGCGATAGCAGTCTTTTCCCGTAAGCCCCATGTGGGGTAGCATTTGGATACTTCCCTTCCCACTCTGAAAAGTGGAGCAGTCTTCCTGACAAGTGGCCCTGGTCAGTCCCTCCCTGGAGCAGAGGTGAGCACCAGATGCCCAGGGAGATGGGGAGGGGCACATGCAGTGACTTGAGATGAACTTGTTGCCTATGCTTGTGCACCAGGGAGAGGACAGCTGAGGCCCAAGGCTACACAGCACACAGGAGCTGTGTTTTTAGGACCGAAGTCAGCAGTACTGCTCCCAAGTTGCCTGAGGGGAGACCTGTCACAAGGGCTGCCAAAGACTGCAAAGTACGGGCTCCGATCCCCACCTCATCCAGAGCCTGCTCCCAGCTCCCCTGCAGGCCTTCAGCTTTCCTTGACTAGCTTGAGTTTTATTTTTGTGATTGAAAACCAGGAGTGGTTCTAGAATGGGTTCTTAGTGTGTCCTGTGAAGGCTTTGACTCTTAGCCCTTTCCAGTTTCTAGTTTGGCAGAGGTGCAAATTTTCCTATGCCTGGAGCTGGTTCTTTCTGGGAACCAAGGGTAGGATTGTAAAGGAGGAGGGTCAGGAAGGAACTGACAGGCCCACAGAAGTATCCTTTAAATGTCACCAGCCAAAAAGCACAGCATCCTATGGAATATTCCTTTGTCTCTCTGGATTATCACTTAGTGCAGAGGTCTTGAAACTAGAAGTTTCTGTCTAATCTCCTGTCAAATTCTGGTGTCTCTACAAGTGCTGGTCTGGGGTCTGCCTGAACCCCCTCTATTGCTGGGGAATTCAATGGAAACATTTATATTTTTTATAAAGTCTGTTTTAGTTGTACAAGCAAACCAAAGACACTTTAATGATATAAAAATTCAAACAAGATATGAGGCTAGATTTGTCTGAAACTACCATCTCCTCCAATCCTAGTCATCTCTCTAGAAGTAACTACTCATAACAGTTCATTAGTACTTTTTTTTAATAAATTTATTTACTTATTATTTTTGGCTGCTTTGGGTCTTTGTTGCTGCACACGGGCTTTCTCTAGTTGTGGTGAGCGGGGGCTACTCTTCGTTGTGGTGCACAGGCTTCTTATTGTGGCGGCTTCTCTTGTTGCGGAGCATGGGCTCTAGGTGCATAGGCTTCAGTGGTTGTGGCACGTGGGCTCAGTAGTTGTGGCTCGCTGGTTGTAGAGTGCAGGCTCAGTAGTTGTGGCGCACGGACTTAGTTGCTCCGCGGCATGTGGGATCTTCCCGGACCAGGGCTCGAACCCGTGTCCCCTGCATTGGCAGGCGGATTCTTAACCACTGTGCCACCAGGGAAGTCCCTCATTGGTATCTTTCACCAACAGTAGATATATAACATATTTTTACACGATAGATATACTTACAGAAATATATATATGTAGTTGTCCCTCAGTATCCAAGGGGGATTGGTTCCAGGACACCCCTGGATATAAAAATCGTCAATGCTCAAAATGGTGTGGTATTTGCATATAACCTACACACATCCTCCCGTATACTTTAAATCATCTCTGGATTACTTATGATACTTAATACAACTTAAATGTGAATAGTTGTAAATACATTGTAAGTGCTATATAAAGAGTTGCCGGAGTGTAGCAAATTAAAGGTTAGCTTTTTGAGATTTTTTTTTTCAAATATTTTCAATCTGTGGTTGGTTGAATCTACAGATACAGAACCCATGGATATGGAGGGAGGATTATATGTGTGTGTATTTATATGTGTGTACCCATATATACATATATACATACACACAACCTCCCCGCTCTGCGATGTTTCTTAAACAGTTCATCTTTAGGAAATTTGCAGCTCCATCCTCTGATCCAGATTCCATCTTCTGGGGCCACACTGCAGAACCACGTATGGACAGCCCACATGTCTTGCCCAGCCCTCTTGTTGTATGGATGGGAAAACACACACACACACACACACACACACCCCACACCATTTAATGTGGCTTTTGTGCTGGGTGCTGTGCTAAGCACAGTTGTCTTACTTTATCCTCAGAACACCCCCTTGAGGTAGGTGGTGGTATTATTCTCGCTAGCAGATGAGGAGGCAAGTTCAGAAAGGCTAACTCACCTGCTCATGCTTACACAGCTAGTAAGTAGCCAGCAGAATTTGAACCCAGGTGAGTCTGACCGCGGGGTCACGTTCCTGTACTTTGTGCCTCGCCACCTTCTGTTTTGTGCCCTGGAGCCCTGGCAGAGGGCCTTTGCACTGGGTGGAGCCTCGGCGGGTGTTCCCGAGGGCCGTCTTGTTCCCTTGTGGGCAGCGCAGCAGGGGGTTAATGCCTGACCTCGGCCTCTCAGCCTCCCCAGCCAGCTGCCTGCAGAGCTGGCTCCGGGCAGCCAGCCTCCTGGCCAGAGAGGAAGGTGAGCGTAAAGGACGCAGCCTGCCTGTCGGGACGCGAGCCAAAGCCATGCCAGTCCCGCCGTTAAAAGGCCTAATTAGGCTCATCATTAAGTTCAATTAGGCATTGGAAATGACTGTTGCTTCTAAGCCTGCCGTGCCCTCCAAGAACTGGACCCATTCCCAGGCAGCCAGCTCGGGGGCCAGTTCTCGTTACGGGTTTAGGCCATGATTCCTTCCAAGGCCGAGGGCAGAGTTGTCCGGGAGGCTCTCGGCCCAGAGCCCGGGAGCTCCAAGTGCGCGTGGAATGCGGGCGGGCATCTGCCCTGGAGGCCATTCCTGAACCCGTCTCCACTCACCCTCCTTCTTTAGGGCCCCCCCTTCCCCATGCACGTGTTAGGAGTTGGGATATCTGCCTGTGTGCTAGTCCCCCTGCCACCCACCCGCCCTATGACCTTGGCACAGGTCATGTGAACTCTTTGGGTTGAGGTTCCCGAGGGGTTTGAACTAGATGATCTCAAAATTCCCCTTTCAGCCGTAGGATGTCACGATTCTGGTAAATCCCAGATGTTCAAGCCCTGTGTACCCAGGATTTCTTTCCACTGAGCGCTGACTGGGAGAGAGAGGAGGGGAGGTCCAGTGTCACCTGGGGCCGCCAGCTCAGCAGCCTTGGGCTCTGTCTCTTCAGCGTTAGAACTGAGTGGTCTCAAAGGCCCCGCACAACTCAGAAAGAGTGTTTGCCCTTCTGAACTGGGCTTTCTAGATGGCCGCTTGAAATGATTCATTTTGGTCCATGAATCGTGGCCTTGAAATGAAACAGTTGACAAACCCTGAGGCGAGGCAGACCTCCCAGGCACAGGGGCCAGTGGAGGAGGCATGGATGTGCCCTGGTGTGTTTGGAGTGCGCAGAGCGGGGGGCTGAGTCCTGGGGTTCGCCTGGAGACGTAAAGGAAGTAGATGGACAAGGTAGAGAAGGGCCCGCATGCAGGGCCTTGAATTCCAGGCGTGTGCTTTACAGTGTTGGGAACGAGGACCCACTGACATGTTGACAGGTGTGTGACCAGTGGTGCAAGGGACACATGATCACACCTCTTCTGCATGCCTTTTTGATGTGGCACGATCTTGGGGTATTTGCAGATACAAAACGACATCCATTTCTCTCAGTGTAGAGGCCTCCTCTTAAGTGTTGTCTCAGCTCCACTCTGTATAGTGAGTGAGCTCTTGTCTTTCTAGGCTGGATGGAGTTGTAGAGGGGCCTGCTCAGCTTTTCCCCTGAGTTTGACACCTTTTCTTCTGGCAGATTTTGGTGATGTCACTCACCCGTTGTTGCCTGGGAATTGTTCTCCTCTTGTATCCATTTCAAATCATTGCTTTCTCTTATGAGACTGTATGTGGGCCTTTGTCATGACGCTCATGTCTCGTGGTTGTATGATGGCTGCTGTACCTCCAGGCCTCACTTCTGTTTTCCAGGCAGGAAGAATGGAGGATGACATGGAGGTGGAGGTGAAGGGCTCTTTCTTAGCAAGAATTTGTCTTTTGGAGGCGAGGGGCCAGGATATGCTTTCCAGGGACTGCTGCATCTTTCTCACTGATCAGAAATATGGTGTATGCTCACCCCTCAGTGCGCAAGAGGCTAGGGAATGGAATATTTTTAGCTGGGCTCGTTGCCGTCCCAAGCAAAATCAGGGTTTGAATCGAGAGGAAGGGGACATGACTTCTGGGTAGGTACCACGTTGCTTTTTCTGTGGTCGACCCCATCAGGCTGAGCTGCAGAAATCACTGGACAAGACTGTCCTGCTGAGACCGTCGTGTGATGTAGAGGGTCAGGTGTGCTAAGGAACATAAAAAACAGTCTCACCTAATTCTGGAAGCTTCTCAGATGTGAGGAATCCTTTGGAAAGGACTTGAAAGCCAGAAAAAGTTGCTTTTTAGACAGGGATAAACAAAAGTGGCTGAAGTGAACGAAGGGAACCAGGAGGCAGAAAAAGGAAAAGCAGGAGATGGATAGCACAAAAGGGGTGCACAATGAGAGAGCTGGGAGGTAAGCCTGGAGGCTAAGTTAATGTTGTCGTGGAAGGCTGTGGACAGCTGCCGCAGAGGGTCTGTGAGCCGGCCCAAATAGTTCTTATTTGGGGAAGGGGTGTGTAGATGGGCGGCCAGGTTGGGAGGATACGTCTCCAGGGTAGGCTGCCGGGCATGTTGGCTGAGGGGTCCAGACAGGTTCAGCCAGAGGCAGCAAGAATGTGGGAAGCAGGGAAACGTCAGGGGTCTAGAGGCAAAAAGTAGGAAGCACTGGCTGGGCACACCTGGCCAGCACCCACCTCTGGGCAGGGGTTCAGTTACAGGACTGAGGAGGAGAAAGACAGCATCTTGAGCAAGGATTAGTGGCACAGGGAGTAGAGACTGGAGAGAGAATAATAATAATGATGGCAGCAGCAGTGACTGTTCACACGTCCTGTGTGCCAAGTGCTGTGCTTGTGTGAAATAACTTATTTGATTCTAACAACCCTGTGAAGCAAAATGTGGTGTCATCGCCAGTTTTGCGGAGTTTAAGTGACTTGCCCCAGGGCACAGAGCCAGTCAACGGTGACCCTCTGATCTGAGCCCTCTGACTCCAGAGCCCATAGTCAGAGCCAGCTGAGCCCGGACCTTAAGTCCTCCTGGACCTGGAGAAGAGAGGGCTGAGTTCTCGGGTGCCCTCTTGGGAGGTTTGCAGGCTCAGCAGGTCTGAACAGATACCCTCTTTGCAACTGCTTAGAGGGAAAGGAAGTAGAAAGGAGTCATAGTAAGGAGGAAGGAAGCAGCTGGGGAGGTTATGAGTGGGTGAACTGTCTAGGAGAGGAGAGTGAAGGGGAGGTAGAGGTTCTCCATGAAGCTGGGAGAGTGGTGGCCCGTTTTGACAGCACCTAAGAAAAGAGAAGAGAGGACCAAGGAGGAAAATGTCTTAAATTCTTTAGTAGGAAGAGAGTTTGCGTTAACTTTGTTGTCTCTAGAAATGACTGAATAGGGAAAAGGGTTTTTGCCCCCTTCCTTTCCCTCCTCCTTCCTTCCTCCCCTTTCCTCTTTGGTGTGTCTCCCCCGCCATGCTGACTTTGGGATCTCCATACCAGCACATTACAGGGATTGAAATGTTAGGGCTGGATAAACCAGCTGTGGGAAAAGGGGTGGCTGGGAAGTATCAGATTAGGAAATGGTATTAATAGGAACAGATGAGGATGGGGGCCAGGATCGGGAGAGGCAGGGTCAGTGTCATTCCCAGAGCCGGGGAGGGACCTGAGAGGTCACGGAGCGTGGCCCCTTCGGTTTAGAGGTGGAGAAGATGAGGGGTGGGCCTTTGAGCGGCTCAGGTATAGAATCGTAAGAGTTAGAAAAGCCCTCAGATGTCACCTTGCCCCCCCCCCCGCCCAAGGTCACACAGCTAATTAGTGTAATAGAATGTGCCTCTCTTTCTGCAGCCATGCCATCCTGAAACCTTGAGAGCTGCACGCATTTATCTGAAGTTCATGAAAAGGCCGTGCACTGCACTATTTGTGCAACAGCGAGTCTGTGAGAATAAAACTCTCTTTACTGCAATCCTCTGGGACTCTCGCAGAAGTGAGATGTTGATCATATGAAGCAATCTCAGTGAACAAAAAAACTTTCAGGGAAAGTTGTGTCCCCTGAGCCAGCCAGTCTGCTGAGGGGGACACGCGGCTTCGCAGAGTGAGTGGCTAAAAGCCAGCAGGGAGTGACTAGGGACGCCAGCCAGCCATTGGTGAAAATTCTCCCGACATAAACGATCTCCTTGTTCTTCCTTTGATGGATTCAGTCTCTCAAAAATAAAATGCATCTGTGAACATCATACCTGCCTCTTCCCTTTTCTTTTTAGCCCTTTACTGAGAAGTAACTGAAAGCAGTTTTAATTGTAGAGGCCGCAGCCCAGGCGGACGTGGGTATAAATACGCTCAGGAGATAGAGCCCCACTCATAAAATTGAGGTTTTTCTGGTCTCGTGGGGCTGCCGGTGATTTTACTTTTTGTCCCATCTACCATCCCCACGGCTGGTTACCGGGGGCTGTGCAGGTTTCTCCTGGTTTCACAGTGGTCACTGCATAAGAGGCCGTGTTTAGCAGTGCCAGGGTGTCCTTGGTTCATCCATACCGGGGAGTCCCCAGGAGGCTGCCCCACATGATGCCCTGCCCGGCCCTGGGGGCCTCGCTCTCCGGCAGCTGGAGGGGGGCCCCCGCTAACGGCAGGCACCACCTGCCCTTCGAGCAGCTTATTACTTGGGTCAATCTCAGTGTAATCGTGGGCTTTTGGGGGACCACAGGCTGTAAAAGGGCAGAGAAAACAATGGATTAGTGACTGGAGAGAAATCTTTACAGGTTCCTTTATTACAGTGAAGAAAATTCTCTCCAGGAGAAGTAAAAGACCCAACCCATTCAGTGTAAATCCACTATACTTCAGTTTTTTAAAATGGACTGAAATAAAGGTTTTCAGAAACGCTGATAAAAATTTGCCCCCTGACTTTTGGAGCCATGATTTCGCTTGTTTTGGTCACCACATCCTACGTCATTTCACTCTCCATCCTTATGGCCACATTTCCCAGAGACCGGCCGTGAGTCACAAAGTTACTGTCTCTCCCGTCAGCTTTCAGCCCCTCGGATCATGTCAACGGGAAAGTCTCAGTTTGCACCTAGTCTTTCCTTAACACCTTTGTAACCTTGCTAATCTACCTTTTTAACAAAGAGAGAATATGCTCAGACTTCTGGCAAATAGCAATATGTGGCTATAATAAAATAAAATTTGTGTTTTATTTAAATTCTATTGTTTTTTATAATTACCTTCTATATGGCTGGTGATGCTAAATTTCCACTGAGAATATAAAGTTTTCTTTTAAATAAATTTATTACAGTAAAAGTAAGGAATCACCTTAAAGAAATATAATCAACTTAAAGAAAATATAAAGTAGATGCAGAAAGTACACAGCTACAGCAAAATTCATGCAGGTAGAGTTTGAAAATCGCAGACGTTTGGGAAACACTGTCTGATAGCACTTCTTCCCAGAGGCTTTTTCTCCCCATCCTTCCCCAGCAGGAGGGATAACAGAACTTCTTCCACTTAACCCTCCGTGCTGGCTTTTATATCACAGGATATGCAGTGAGTTACCTATCGTTCATTGCGTCCTCTCTAAATTGCCATAGTAACTTGAAGGGAAAAAAAGGAACCCAGTGAAAATTTCTAGCCCCATAGTTCCCTCCTGGTCCCAGACCAATGTCAGCGTCTGTGTTTTTGGAGTTGATACCAATGTGTAAGAGCATCTTGTTCCAGTCTGGCTGCGCACCCAGCCAGCTCCGATTCCCTTCTCATTTTCAGCCACCACCTCATCTGTATTTCAGCCACACACAGCACACCTGGGCCTTTCTTGCCTCCCATCTTTATTCAGGTTGTTTTCTCTAGCTGGACATCCTTCCTGTAGCTTTTCTGCCAGTTGCAAGCCTGCTCAGTCTTTCAGTTGGCACGTCTTCTAGGAAGTCTCCCCAGATTCCCCCAACCGGAAGGGTCCGTTCTCTCTCTTTTTTTTTTTTGTAATTTTTAAAAATTAATTAATTAATTAATTAATTTATTTTTGGCTGTGTTGGGTCTTCGTTTCTGTGCGAGGGCTTTCTCTAGTTGCGGCGAGCGGGGGCCACTCTTCATCGTGGTGCACGGGCCTCTCACTGTCGCGGCCTCTCTTGTTGCGGAGCCCAGGCTCCAGATGCGCAGGCTCAGTAGTTGTGGCTCACGGGCCTAATTGCTCTGCGGCATGTGGGATCTTCCCAGACCAGGACTCGAACCCATGTCCCCTGCATTGGCAGGTAGATCCTCAACCACTGTGCCACCAGGGAAGTCCGGGTCAGTTCTCTCTTTAGTGCTACCATGATATTTTGCTATAACCTCTCTTGTCTTGTTAAGAGTAGGGCATAATAGAACCAGCAATAGATGAGGGATTGTTGGTTTCTAGTTCCAGCTCTGTGTCCAGCTAGCTTTGGGGCTGTAGCGAGGTCGCTTTGGCACCTCTTCGTCTCTGTTTCCTCACCTGGAAGATGCACAGGGGGGATGGTGGCAGTAGTCTTTCAGTCACTGCAGTATGTGAGTCTTCTTGAGGCATTACTGTTATCTCTACAGTGTTCCTTTCTCCAGCCAGATTGTAAAATCCTGAGCAAAAGGTCCCAAATCCCAACACCTCCCGTTTGCGCCTAATAGGTAATTAGTTACCCAATAAGGTTTCTGAATAAAATAATGTTCATTTGAGATACCTAACATCTAGAGATCTAAACTTTACCACTTTTTAGTTTATTCATAGCAGAAATATACATACATTATTATATGTTCCCATAATTATTTTTAGCTACTAAAACTGTTTCTATACATTTCGACCCTTTTTCCTCCTGATAAATCCTGCTTTAGAGTTTGAATTGGAACAGAGATGTTATTTTGAATCTGACCAGCAGGGGGCAAACTTCACCCAGGAATTGCCATGTAAATCACTATCGCTTCAATTTGATAGGGCTTGGGAGTCTACAGATAGGATCTGGAAGTTGGTTTTCATCTTTCTACTAGACACCTTGTTGTTGATAATGCCAGCAGGAGCTAAATGTGCTCTAATATGACCGAAAACCCCAAAGTGCCAAAATTGGGGTGCTGGGGAGTTCTTGTTTGTCTTTAAAAGAAGGGAGAAGGTACAATACCTGCAAGTACATCTGGACACTAAACATGAATGGCAAGAATTAGGAACTGAGGGGGAAAAGAGTGGAGACTTCAGCTCTCAGGAGAGATTTCAATGAGGAGAAATGTATTGGCCAAAGAAAACATCAGTTTATGAAAAATATCTGGTTTTTAATCAGTATTATAGTTGGGGAACATCTTAGAGCAGGGGGTCCCCAGTTAAGCAGTCCACTGCCTGGTGCTGAATGAACCTTGTAGCCATGATGACAACGGCAGACTTCTCCTCTGCTCAGATTTGGGTTTCCGCTGTGAAGGTCACACAATTTATAAAGGTGAAGGTCACAATTGTGACCCACACAATTTGGTGGGTCACACAACTTATAAAGTAGAGCCTTGGTGTTAGATGCAGTGCTAGTGATGTGTTATATGATCTAGGACAGATGACCTCCCCTCTCCCAGGCCTTTGTAAACTGACCTCAATGAGGTTTGGATGCACTTGTGAGATTTTTATTGGACATTTAAGAAATATGAGGGTAGAAAACGTCTCAAGAAAATGGTATTTTGACTGCTTTTCTTCCAGAGGAGTGATATGTTTTGAAAATATAAGGTAGCTTTGGCTTCACTTTAGCTGGTCTCTCATTTCTGCACTTCCCCTTGCTAAGTGTTTATGAATTTGGCCCCTGGCTGCAGAGTTTCTTCTTTCTGTCATGGGAGCCCTGTAAGCTCCTTACTGTGGCTTTAGCTCTTCCCTCATGGGCAACAAGTTGCACTAGTAACCATTTGTCCAAACCCTTCACATCACTCTCTGGTTAGAGGCCGTGGCCCAGGCAGGATGGTCCAGCAGGGGGCCTTCCACTAGGACATCAGGGCTCTGGATGCCCGGCACTTTGCTCTATTTTAAGCCTGTGCTGTCTTGCAGCAGGGAGGTGAGTCTAGGGCCCAATATGTGCTGTGGATATTAAGAGACTTCAAGGACACTTCCCCCCATTTATCCCAGTTATGTCCCCTGCTAAAATAGGTTAACGGTATCTAATTAACCACTGAACATTGTCATGCTGCATAAAGATAGCATCCTGGCTGTTCTTTGAGCCATGGTACTTTATCTCCATTTAGATCTCTGCAGTATTCCATTAAACTCGAGAGCAACATTTTAACCAAGATGATGTCTACATTAGGGCCGCCTTTCACCCTTCAGCACGTGACCCGTGTAGGCAGCAGCTGAGGCCTTCTGTCTGATGCAGCAGGGCGGGCAGAGGAGACTGGCTCTGCAGGTGGGGAGGGTCCTTACATTACGGTCCTTCTCTGCCACTGAGCCCCAGAGTAAAACCGAGGATCCGGGATTGGGCAGTGGTTCTGCGTGGCTGCAGGCGCAGGATGTGCCAGCGCCGTCAAGCTTGTCCTTCACTGACCAAATCATGCCCAGTGCACGTCAGCGTGGTCTGTAAATGTGAAAGGAAGGGAAGTGCATCTGAACAAAAGAAGTTAGAAAAAGCGAGTGCCTGGAGGAAAGGGTGACCTGGCTAGGTGGGTTCTCCTTTCTCCCATGACGCGAGCTGTCGTGTTGTAAATTAACCAACGTTAACTACCACATGGTCAGGCTGACAAAGCTACAGTGCTGCTGTAAGTTGAAAGTATGTCATCTCATCATGGAAAATGTTAATTGAATTTGAAGCAGTCTGTAGAATGAGCCTTTCCCCCGGTGTAGAACTGCCTGCATGCCTGTATCATGTAGGGTTTAAGAAGTGGGCCTTGTATACTGGCCCGACCCCTTTCTAGGTGGGTGACCTTGGGCAAGTTACTTTACTTCTCTGAGCCCCAGTCACCTCATCTGTAGAAGGGAGCACGTTTAAACAAGATAATGTGATAATTAAATAAGGTAACATATAATACTATATATAATAGTGTTATATAATAGTAACATATAAATAAGATAATATAATAACAATGCTTGGCACCCAACAAACTCAGTGTTAACTGTTATCATCAGTCATCAGTCCTCCTGTGACAAGCCATGGGGGCGGGGGCCTGGAAATGGACTCTCCCCTGAGAATCGAGGGTGGATGTGTGGAGCCCAGGCCGAGTCACCTAGTGTGGATTGTGTAGAAGCGGGGTGAACACCAGGAGGGGACTGGTTGAGTGCAGAACTGAAGGACTGGGCTTTAAAGGAAGGTGAGGATAGTGAGACAACGCCCTTACCCTTGAAGTCTCCATCTGTTTAAAGAACAGACGGCTTCACGTGAGGCTGAGAGATCTTAGCGACTTGGAAAGCACCACACAGAGAGGGCCGTGGTTCCCCTCTTGTCAAGTCACTGACCAGGTCTGGCGCATCCCTTGCTGCAAAGCAGGAGGCCAGGATGCCCTTACTCCTAACACCCCGTGTCCACAAGGTGGGAGGTGAGGGCGGACGCTTACTCTCAGTGTCCGAAGTTAAAGCTTTGTTCTTCAAAATGGCCAAAGTAATCAGCAAGTGATGGAGTAGCTCTTGAAAAGAAACCTGGCATTTAATTAACTTTTCAAAGTGCTGGTTCAGCAACCTCTATGTTTTACATTTTGAATATTGAACAAGCATCTCTAATCAGATCTGAATTGCTTCTGGGCCTCCCCCGGTGGACGGCACCTGCTGAGCTTTTACAAGCAACACAGGATCCTGAGTTTCAGGAGGGCCAACTCAGAGTCACTCGGAATGGAGCCTTCAGTCTGTGAGGCCGTTTCCTTCCTCCCCTTAGCCTGTAGGTCAAGTCAGAGTTCGTGAACGCTTCTGTAAGAAGAAAGTAGGCAACTCGGAAGGACAAGGCAGCAAGGCTTACATTCTGCTGCTTAGCGACAGAGTTCAGTCTACTCTCTGAGATGAGGTTTCGGGCAGTGGTTCTCACATACGTGACTGGGCTTCATTTCTAGAAATTACTACCTCAGGGGGCCTGTGATGCAGCCTAGCACACGGGTGCTGCAGAAGCTTCCCAGGTGTGATTCTCTTGTGCACCACTGGTTAAGAACTCCTGGTGTAAAGGATTCTCTCCAGCTTTCAATTAGCTATCTGTTGCCTCCTGTAAGTATGGAAGACCTGTGAGCACAGTAAATCCAACCAGATGGCGGGGTGCCCGGAGGACATCTAAAAATCAGCGGGTATCTGCTTGTGAAAGGGCTTGGGGCAGTGGGTTTGGGAGATAAGGATTCTCGTTTCAGCATCGTCACTAACCAGCTCTGTGGACAAAGCACACAGAGCTTTGGTGGGTTGGTGCCCACTGTCCCAATCTATCGGTATATATAAAACGGTGCTCCTGAAGCCTGCTTTGCCTCTCTTCCAGAGCTAATGTTGATAGACATGAAAGTCTCTGCAGGTTCCCCAAAAGTGCTCTATCTCTGTACATTGGTCTCGCCAGTATTAGAATTGTCAGGTTCCCAAACCCTCTAACGTCCACTTCTGGGGAAACAGTCACGTGGGCCACGGGGGGCAGTAAGAGACCAGAAGCCCGGGGTGGAGCTGGCAGTCCTCCTGCCATAGGTCTGGGCCAGCTCACACCGTTTCCCCGGAAGTGTGTGATGACCCAGAACCTGCAGTCCTCTCCCTCAGCCTCCACCGACCTACACAGTCTGTGGGAGGCGGGGCTTTAGCCCACATCCTTCTTGGGTTACCTACCCTGCTGGGCAATGATAGACCACCAGGTTTTCATTATTTTTTAACCTGTCACCAGCAATTTAAAAATGCGCTCTGCATCGTGACTGGGTATTCCTGTATATAAAACTGAAAAAAATTTTATGTAACATTTATCCTTACTATTTGCAGTACATTCTCTTCACTGTTCTTTGCTATTGGAAAAAAAAAAGACAAAAAATAAAGGCTGGTGGTGATCCTCTAAATTGATTTCATGGCTCACTAATTGTTCATGACCTGTGGTTTGAAAATCCTTACGCTAGGTTCCATGTCACTGCATGGTCTGAGGTGCGTTTGGGGACTAGGCAGGTAAAGTATAAATCTGTGGAGTGGGGGATTATTTCAAAATAGCACGTTAAATTATATCACTGAGATACATAGACAAGTTATTTGCATATTCACACTTCTATAAAGAAATGTACTCTCTGCCTCTTCTCCTAAAGCATGCTTCCCACTTCCTTTTGCTTTCTCGCTTTTGGTAGCGGCAGAGCTACAGGAAATACTTCACTAGCCTCTTAACTTCTGTAAGAAAAGCAGCAGTGCAGGTTCAGCGGTAAAGAGCTAGTAGGGACCCCCAGGTGCCAGGGAGGGTGGGAGCTCAGGCTTGGAGGGGGTGGGGCACAGCCCAGCTTCCCTGAGTTTTTCCTCGTGGGAATGCAGGCCCAGTGTGGCCAGGGTTTGTATCTGAAGAATTCAGAAATCTGGACTTTTTTGTACAAAATCTCCCAATCTGGACAACACATTAATGTTAAAACAGAAAAAAAATTAAACCAAACCAAAATAAGCAGCGGTGTGGTGCCGCCCAAACTTATCTGCAAGCTAGGGACAGCCCAGAAGTGGCCAACTGCTTCAAAAGCAGTGTTTCCTGATGTTTCTCCAGGGCCCCGCCCAAGTTCCCACTAGGCTTTCCATCTCCCGAGCAGAAGGCTCTCCCAGAACCTGCTCTTTCTAGCAGAGAGATTGAGAGACAGACGGACAGGCAGACAGACAGACAGAACGCCCCGTGGGGCATCCGTGCCCTCCATCCTTGAGGGCTGTCTGTTGTTCTTGCTCCTTCCCTGCTGCGGGAGGACCCTGGGCCCCCCCCGGGGTGACAGGGAGCAGGCTGTGGGCTCAGCGGCGATTATGCTGAAGATGGACCTCAGCCCCTGTTCGGATGATGAGTAGATAAATGGCAATTCATCAGCCTTCCCCCGGAAGAGTAGTGTTGTCATTATTGTTTCCTTCAGACAGAATCACCGCTCCTTTTGCCCCGGCACGTGGCTTAGGAAGGAAGGATTCTGTCCTACCTGCCGAGGGTGGTCAGAGAGGGAGCTGCCCCTTCTGCGCAACAGGAAGGCGCCGGCCTAGGCTGCCCAGCCTCTTGAATCCCGTTATTCTTCTGTGACCCCCGTTTCCATCCAAGCTCTTCTGCCGCTAGTGACATAGGACTGGCTCATTCGGACAGTGGGTTCGGAGTTCAGCCTCACCAGGACAGTTAGAGGCAGTGGTCCCTGGGAACTCAAGCCAGGAGCAGAGCCTCCCCTCCACACAGACAGAAGGCAGCCGTGCTGGCGGCGGGGGCCAGGGCGGGGGCTGCGTTCAGGATTCCTTTGACTTTGACTTAGAACAGGTCATAAACCTGGGTCATCTGCCATCACCACGGTGGGGATGCCCTGGGTACCCGATGCAGTTTACCTTTGTGCCCCACCTGCTGCCCTGAAGGTCCCACTCGCCCCCCTACCCCTAGTTGCTCCGTCTCTTCAGTTGGCCCTTTAAGAGTTGAAAACTGCAGCCTAGGAGGTCCCCTCAGAGTTGTTCCATACTGTTCTTCCAACTTTACCTACCTGCTCACTTCCCCCTCCCTGACTTCAGCCAAAATTAATCCTTTCTACCCTCCTTCCTTCCTTCCTGCCTTCCCTCCTTCCCACCTTCCTTCCCTCCTTCTAGCCTCCCTTCCCACCTTCCTTCCCTCCTTCCCACCTTCCTACCCTCCTTCCCTCCCTCCTTCCTTCCTTCCCTCCCTCCTTCCTTCCTTCCCTCCCTCCTTCCTTCCTTCCCTCCTTCCTTCCTTCCCTCCCTCCCTCCTTCCCTTCTTTTACTCTGTCTCTCTCTTTCTTAACAGCGCAGTTATAGTCTATTTCATGGGAAGTAGTCTATTTAGACTTAGGTTTATGATTCTACTCTTTGGGGATTATTTGCCTTTTGAGGAAGGTGCTGGTTGGCCCCCATGCAGCTCTTACTGGGAGGCCTTCTCGGCCTCCTGCTGGCCATTATGACGCTGCCACCACCCTTTGCCCTCGATCGTCATGGTGATTGATTTCTGACTTAAAAGAATTCATAGAAAACGAATACTCTGTTATCACAGAAATTTTCACACATACGGGAAAGTTATGTCCGTGTAACCCACACCCAACTTTAAAAATCTTCAGCGTTTAGCAGATCTCATTTAGAAGACTTAAGATCAGTGTTTCTCAGAGTATCAGTAGGGACCCTCTTGGATTAGAATTACTGGGAATTTGTTTAAGATGCATATTCCTGGGCTCCCCCCCGCCCAAGACCAACTGATCCAGAAATCTCTCGTTGCTGGGTCCAGCAATCTCCACGTCTGACAAGCTTCCCAGATGGTTCTTACACACGTTCAGCTTGGGGAACCAGGACCTCACATAGCGACTGTGCAAACAGACTTCCTGCTCGTGGAATGTCTTACTTGCCCACCATCACTCACAGGGCCTTCCAGTCCTTCAGGTGGAGGAGACAGAAAGTCAGGCCTGAACTGAGCGGCTAGTTCGTCCCCTTTTGCTCACGGGAAGATACACATGTTAGCACAGCAGCTTCAGATAAGACCCAAGGCCTCAGTCCTGAGGAAGTGCTCTGTAAATTGGTCAGTTAACTGTTGAAAGGAAGGCACCATGTCATCTATACCCTTTTGCGTTTTGAACTTCTCACTCAACTTGCACTTAAGCTCAACAACTTAATTTGGAGTCATGCTGAAATAAGGCCATAGGAAGGCATTACTGTAATTTTCTTACGCTGGTTGTGGGCCTTGGTCTATAAAGAGGAATCTAGACAAATAAAGTACTTGGGTTATGCTAATTTGCTCCCACTTTTGAAACCCCCTCCAGCAGGCCATGTCAGCGCAGGAGACTAGAGGGTTCTCATAAACCTTGTCTCTCTTTTTTTCAGGTCAGGAAGGAGGGCTTCTGAAGAGATAGAAGAGTATGTTTCCAGTATTCTTACAACATCCTGTGGTGACCATAGTCAACAGTGCAGTCTGGGTGGTCCTCATCTGTTCAGCCTTTATTGAACACAGCATTCAAAGACAGACAGCAGGAAGTTGGCCACGGGCTGGGGCTGGAGTTAGGAACACTAGTCAAGGGTTCGGTTGATGCGGCTCCCTCAGCTGAAGGGCTGGACTCTGGCATTGATGCTCATGTCGTATCTCCCGCTGCGTGGTTTTTAGAATTGTATGTTCAGGTATCAAGAGTACTGACCCATGGGTTCTGCTTTACTGATGCAGATGGGCAGAAGCAACTCCAGCCTTCTAAACCTAGCCCCTTCTCCTAAGACTTATATCAAAAAGAAAGAAGGAAGGTTTCTGGGTAAAGATGGAATGGGAAGGTAGGGCCATGGATCTCATAGCTGCGGGGTGGATGGAGCATCCTGTCACGGTCGGGGTGACGCTGCCTGTGGGACGTAGCACCCCATGGCTCGTGTGGCCGTACGTGGCAGACCAGCTGCCAAATCAAGTCTGACCAAGTTGGTGGAGGGGGTGGGTCCAGAAGCATTTTCATCTGGGAGAAAGAATGGAAGCAATGACAATATAGGGTTTTCACTTTCTGCTTTCCTTTCCTTCTTTTTGGGAGCAGTCACCGCCTCAGACAGCAGAGCCTGGATGGATCAGATGATGGAGGAGGTAAGATGTCCTTGGGGAAGTCAGAAGGGCTTCCAGACACGTCCCAGAGCATTTCCTGAGCTACAGTTAAGGCGCCATTTGCTGCAGGCTTACTGGAAACATCCCCTGTGGCCTCATGCTAGCCTTTTGTTTTGCATCTCTGCGCCTTGCTAAGTGCTCCTGCCCCTGCCTAGAATACCCCACCTTCTTCTTTATCCACTAATCCTCCTTGTCCTTCAAAACTCAGCTGGAAGCATCACCTCCTCTGAAATGTCTTCCCTTCCATCCCAGCCTTTCTCTGAGTCTGATGTTCTTTCTCTGCGCCGGCAACCTCCTGGGCAAACTTCCATTGTAACACACCACCATGGCAATAATAGCTAATACTTATCA
This sequence comes from Grampus griseus, assembly GCF_964374135.1. Lineage (NCBI taxonomy): Eukaryota > Metazoa > Chordata > Mammalia > Artiodactyla > Delphinidae > Grampus > Grampus griseus. The sequence goes on along the minus strand of NC_139018.1, from coordinate 26,668,297 downwards.
GGTGTTTATTATATCTCAGGCACTGTCCCACCACTTTATAGATGTTAAAGCGTTTCATTTCACAACAACCCTATGAGGCAGTATTATTATTATCCCCATTTTATAGTTAAGGAGACTAAAGTACAGAGAAGTTAAGTTGCCCATGGTCACTGAGCTAAGTGATTATCACACTTCAATTCTTTATTGGCTTGATTGTTCTTCCAGCCAGGCTCTAAGCTCCTTGATAGTGGACACTGTGTCTTATTTATCTTTGCATCTCTCATGCACGACACACAGTAGCCAGTTAAAGGCTGACATTGTAAATGAGGGAGAAACAGCACTTACATGTCCAGCAGCCATGTCACAGCTGAAACCTGTGTTCAGAAACTCAAGAGAAAAGGTAAAGTTTGTGTGTACTTTTACAAGAAACCTACTAGAGTGGAGGTTATCTTCAAGACCTAAATGATCAAAGCCTCTTTTTGAACCCACATATTTACCATTTCCACACTATTCCTTTGTGCAGAATTCAATTTCCATCTTGTATCATTTCCCTTGTGCCTGAAGCGCTTCATTTAACATCTTTTTTGTAGAGCAGGTCCTCTGGCAACAAATTGTCTCAGCCTTGTTTGTCGGAAAATGTCTTTACTTTTCACCAGATACAGAAGTCTGGGCTGGCAACTCTGTTTTTCCTTTGAGCATTTTAGATACTTAGTTCATTGTCCGCTAGCTTGCACTGTGTCTGAGGAGAGCTCAGTGGTCCTCCTTACGTTTGTTCCCCTGTATGCAGTATATCTTCTTCTCCTGCTTTTAAGACTTATTTCTCCTTATTTGTATTCTCAGCAGTTCGGTTGTGATGGGCCTTGTTGTGCTTTACTCTGTGTTTATCCTACTTGAACTTCTTGAGTCTGTGCATTTATGGTTTTCATCAGATACAGATAATTGTAGCCATTGTTTCTTTTCTTTTTTTTAAATTGAAATATAGTTGATGTACAACACTATGCTGGATCAGGTGTACTATGTACTGATTTGACATTTGCATACATTAATGAAATGATCTTCATGATAAATCTATCTGTCCCCATACAAGTTATTACAGTTTTATTGACCATATTCCTTATGCTGTCTGTATATTACTTCCCTGTGGCTTATTTATTTTATAACTGGAAGTTTGTACCTCTTAATCCTCTTTCCCTATTTCACCTCACCCACCCCTGCTCTGGCAATCACCTGTTTATTCTCTGTATCTGTGAGCCAGTTTTTGTTTTGTGTTTGTTTTGGTGTTTAAATTCTGCACATAAGTGAGATCATATGGTATTTGTCTTCCTCTGTCTGACTTATTTCGCTTAGCATAATACCCTCCGGGTCCATCCATGTTTTCACAAACGGCAAGATTTCCTTTTTTAATGGCTGAGTAATATTCCACTGTGTATATATATATATATATACCGTATCTTTCTTATCCATTCATCTACTGATGAACACCTAGGTGGCTTCTCAAATTCCAGCTGCCTTAGCCCCCTAAACTTTGACCTCTGTCTCCTCAGCTCAGCCAGACCTCCCTCCCCATGCTCCACTTGGGGTTCCCCACCCCTGTGCCAGTGTCCAGGAAGCATCTCAGGCAGAAGCCAGGGTGACTGCAGGGCCCACTTCATTTGTTTCCCTTCCCTTGGGGATCACAGTTCTGTGCTACCTCTTGTCCACTGTGTGAAAACAGTTGTATCTTATATTTTTTCCAGTTTGCTAATCGTTTATAGCCGGAAGGCAGGTCTGGTAACAGTTATTCTCTCATGGCGAGAAGTGGAGTCCCAAAGCCTTCTATTAAATAACCTTTGCTTGCAACTACAGAGTGGAGGAGAGAATTAAATCTGTGGAACGTGGATGGTTCTCTTGCCTTAGCTGCCTCACAGGATTAGGGCGAGGGTCATACAGGACAATCGTGAAATACTCTGGGATGGTGGTTAAAATACAGATTCCCAGGCCACCCACAAAACAGAAGCTGGAGTTGGGGCCCAGGGATCTGCATTAATTTAAGTAAGCTCCCTGGATAAATATTTTGCACATTGAAGTTTGACAACCCTGCTGTAGTGCCTCCAAAGCCAGGATTGAAGACTGGAGGGGGAGTTGTGTGCAAGAGTACTTCTGCCTCATCTCCTGCCAAAGGGGTTTGAAGGTAGAAAGGGAGTCTCTGGAGGTCAGGAATTCAGCCTGCACTCTAGGAGTTAGTAAGAGCTCCTGGGCCCGCTGCTCCCATCGTTCTTCAGCACTTCCCTTTTCCATTATCTCTTATTGACAAGCTCATTTCTTTTTGCCAGATATTCCTCCTTAGCTCTGCTCACTGAATTCCTCTCAGCTGCCAAACTTCTCCACCCACTAATAATTCCCAGCGGCCCTGTTCAGCAAGGTATCCTGCACTTCTTTTGCCAGAGTCTGCTTTCCCAGATGTGTTCCTAGGATGTCCTCTGCCAGTGCTACACTGGCAGCTGTGATGCTCAGTGATTGGTGGCTACTGCCACCCTTTGGGTTGGCCTGTCCTCACAAACGCTCTGTTGCTTCAGCCATTGGTTGCATAGGGCAGCAGGGCAACCACCCAGGAGGATGTTCCCTGGACTCAAGGAGGCAGGTCCCTGCCAGACATGAACAGAGCTGTTTGGTGGTTAAGGCACAGCGTGCTTGGAAATTGTGATGCTGATGAATCTGAGATGCTCATTCAATTCATGGTCTACAGAAGGTTTATTCAACTGGGACTTTTCTCCACACCTCTCCCCACCCCACCTTGGACCTCTTTCCAGCTCCCCTCAAAGGACCTCTGAAATCCCACCTTCTCCATTTTTTTTCAGTGTGTGAACATGCTCCATTTCAAGGAGTACCTGTTAAATATTACAGCAAAACCCTCTGAATACTGAAGTTTACACACATCACAAATGCATTATTAGAAGGTTGTGCTGGCCGCCCTTGTGACATCATCACGTTAGAATCAAATTGTTGCAGGGGTTGTTTTTGTAAATTTATTTATTTATTTGTTTATTTTTGGCTGTGTCGGGTCTTCATTGCTACGCACGGGCTTTCTCTAGTTGTGGCGAGCAACGGCTGCTCTTCGTTGCGGTGCGCGGGCTTCTCATTGCGGTGGCTTCTCTTGTTGCAGAGCACAGGCTCTAGGTGCGCGGACTTCAGTAGTTGCAGCACGTGTGCTCAGTAGCTGTGGCCTGCGGGCTCTAGAGCGCAGGCTCCGTAGTTGTGGTGCACGGGCTTAGTTGCTCTGCGGCATGTGGGATCTTCCCAGACCAGGGATCAAACCCGTGTCCCTTGCATTGGCAGGAGGATTCTTAACCACTGCGCCACCAGGGAAGTCCCAAATTGATGAAGTTTTAAGCAACTCTATAGGCCACCTTGTCCAAACCTGCCATTTGACGTGTTAAGAGATCGAGCTTTACAGATTATTATACAGAATCTCAGGACTCAAAGGGAAGCTCTGATCTTCTGACTCTCAAGGGAACAAACACTCTGCTGTCATACTGTGGTGTCCACCAGCATCACTGCCATCACCAGTATTACCAAACATTTACCGCGTTGTGTAGTACTTCTTTTTTCTCATTTAATTCACAAAACAAATCTATGGGAAAGTTCCTTTAAATCAGTTTTATTGAGTTCTAATTTGCATACAGTAGACTGCATCCATTCAAAGTACACAGTGTGAATTTTTATACATGTATATACCCAGTTAAATCTCCACCACCATAAATATACAAGACATTTCCATCACCCCCAGAAGTTTCTCATGCCCCTTGCCAGTCCACCCTTTCTCTGCCCCTCCAGGCAGCTATGATCTGTTTTTTTGTCAAGATAGAGTGGTTTGTAGTTTCTAGAATTTTATACACATTGGATCATATGTATGTACGCCTCTGTGTTTGGCTTTTTCCGCTCACTGGAATGATTCTGAGATGCATCCAGCTGGTTGCATGTATCATTACCCTGTTCATTTTTATTGCTAATATATGGACATAGCACATTTTGGTTATCTAGTCACCTGTTAAAGGACATTTCAGTTGTTCGTTATCCCCATTTTAAAGATGAGCAGACTAAGGCAAAGAAAGGTAACCTTGCCAAAAGTCACACAGCTAGTAAATGACAACATCAGGATTTGGAAGGCAGCTGTGCTCACCACTCCATTACTAACGCAGCATAGCTCAGCACTGGGCTTTGAACGCAGGTCTTGGCTCCAGAGTCCTTGCTCTTGGCCTCTGAGCTGTAACAATGGTACGACCCTCCACTGTGCTGGCATCTCCTTGCACAGGTTGGTTGTGTCAATGTCAGTGCCCAGATGTGTAAGATAGAGTGCTGGCATTACTGATGGGATGCTTAATACAATTTCATTAAGGAAGGGGAGAAGAAAGATACTGTTTTCAGAGAATACCCCTACTATTCTTTTCCCCTTCACAAACTTGGAATGTGAAATTTGTGAATTGGCCTTAATTTTGGCTCCAGAGGTTTGACGCATAAAACCCTTTCTTGTCAGAGTGCACTTGATGTTACCTTCTAGGAGGTATGCCTCTTCCCTGGCATAAATCTGTTTTCCATGCAGTTATGCCTGAGTCCTGTAGTGGAAAATCAGTTCATATGTTCCACTTCACACTCGACTTAGTCCATTTCACTGTATGTGAATGTTTAGAATCCATTATGCAATAGGAATCATATGTTACATATAACTAGTTTCTAGAATTATCTTTGCTCAGGGAATTACTTGGTTGGCTAGTTAAGGCTGCTCCTTTGAACTTAGAATAACCAGTGGGTGGGGAGACTCCACGAAATGATTGCCCTGAACCATCCATGGACGCTCATTCAGCAGTGACATTAAACAGATCTCTGGGCACCTGTGAGGGAACCTGCTGGTTCCCTTAATAAAATCACATCCAGTTCCTTGAGGTCATCAGTGAGGAGTATTCTCACCTGGGAAGAGACTGCTCGTCTTCTGGTACTCGGTGGGGGTGGGCAGTTGACGAGTCGTCTCAAAGGAGAAGATGAATCTCCAGGAACAGAGATGAGAAGCCACGGTCCAGGGCCTCCTCCCAGCGCCTTGGAGGTGAGTTCCACTGAGGAGAGCCAAGGGGTCTTCATGCAGCGCCTCCTGTGGCTCGTGCTGCTCCCATGCCGACGGTGATGAGTGAGACAGCCCGTGCCCTCCAGGATTCTCTGACCTAGTGAGAAATGCCCGCTCTTCTTTCCTCCTCTTCTGTTTTCGTTTTGTTTTGTTTGTGGTACGTGGGCCTCTCACTGTTGTGGCCTCTCCCGTTGCAGAGCACAGGCTCCGGACGCGCAGGCTCAGCGGCCATGGCTCACGGGCCCAGCCGCTCCGCGGCACGTGGAATCTTCCCAGACCGGGACACGAACCCGCGTCCCCTGCATTGGCAGGCAGACTCTCAACCACTGCGCCACCAGGGAAGCCTATCTTTCCTCCTCTTCTTTTATAGAAGACTTTGAGAAGCCATGTCTCTCGAGATATATTTCTCAGCATTCAGCCTCCCTGGATCACTCTTGATACATGGTGGTGCTTCTTCCCTGGGGAAGAAGCCGAGGGAGAGAAGAGAAGCACTTCCTCCCATCCATTGACCCCTCAGGCTTCCGAGGGAAGAGAACAGAAAAACAGAAGAAGGAAGGAGCTGTTGAGATCGGGTGTGTTTTTTGAACGAGAAGCAAAGAGTGAGTGCCGTGTAGGGGTGGTTTGGGGGATCTGTTGGTTAACCGGAATGTATTGGCAGCGGGACTGTTTGCAAGACCAAGGCATGCTGAGCTCAAATGTTTTTAGGGGCCAGGCAGGTAATATAAACACTTGAAACAGCAGAAGTGTTCAACTGTAAAGAATGGTGGGGCCTGTGGTGAGCTTGGAGGGGAGATGGCATGACCTGAAAGTTTTCAAATTCAGATTTCAAAAAATGACAGAATTTTAAAATATCACTTTATGAACAGGACAAAATGCATCTGCAAGTTGGATTAGGGCTTTGGGAAGGGATTTGCAAATCCTTCCTAAGACATTGGAGGGCTCTCCTCTAGGGGAACACAGGACTTTGTTGGGGAGACAAAACATGAAAGATGGAAAGCATTACAAGGGTTAAATAGCTTAGACAGCAGTGTACTGGGTGACAAAGGTAGCAAGTAGTTGTTGCTATATTGGTGATTTATGTTATTAAGGGCTCTCGTGAGGTCAGAAGAGGAAGTGATCCCTGTAGGCTGAGGGCCCTTCAGGAAGAAGGAAGAACTTGCCTGGGTCCTAAAGGCTGGATAGGATTAGGTTAGGCAGAGAAACACGTGCACAGCCTTCCAAGATAAGTTGCCTGGCATGAGGAGCGACTCCACGTTGAGGATGAATAAGGGGTTCATTCACCATAACCAGGAGGGAAGCTGCTTCTGCAGAGTTAAGCCCTGATTCTGGTCCATTCTCAACTACAGATAGTCAACATCCCCACATAAACTGCCTTTCATGAAGGTTAAAGATTGCCAGTCATCTAATTTGCTGATTCTAGGTAGATTTGCTCACAGCTAGAGCTGACACCGTGCTTCGGGGAAGTTGGGATTCGTGGTTCTGGAGAACAGCTAAGAATAATGGACAGCCAGAGCCCCCGAATGACCTCAGGGTCCCAAAATTGTAGGATGGCAAAACAGATCTTTCCTTTAGTGGCTTAATTATCCATTCCTATTCTTGGAATCAAGTTTCTAGTTTGCCCTAGGCCTTCAGACTTCTTCTGTCATGGAAGGTTGTATGTTAGAGAAAGAACATTGGATCTGGAATAGGAGTGAACCCAGTCTCTACAGGCGACAGTGGGCAAGTCATTCATTCACTCATTCCTTTAACCACCATTTGTTGAATACCTGCTATGTGTGATGCTTGGAGCTGGGCACTGGGAACATGATGGTGTACAAACCATTCTTAGTCCTTGCCCTCATACAGCTTACAGTCTAGTCGGGGATATGGGGACTAATCAAATAGTCACACACTAAATAAGTAAGGACAAATTGCAGTTGAGTCCACTGAGGGAAGAGTCTGGAGTGCCATGAGGGAGAATGACGTGGAGACCTGTTTGGGGTTGGGAACTGAGGGAGGGCCACTCTGAAGAAGTGACTTTCAAACTTCGACTTGAAGGAAGAGTAGAAGTTGCCAGCAGGGACTTCCCTGGCGGTCCAGTGGTTAAGACTTCGTGCTCCCAATCCAGGGGGCAACAGGTTTGATCCCTGGTCGGGGAACTAAGATCCCGCGTGCCACGTGGCATGGCCAAAAATAAATAAAAAATTGCTTGCCAGCGAAAGGAGTGTGGAGGCTGGGGGTTGGGAAGACCCTGGTAGAGGAGACAGGAGGCACAAAGTCCTGTCATCTCTCTGACGCCAGAAGTGTTTCCAGGCCTGTTTGGTCTCTTCCGGCTCTAAAATCCAGCTCTCAGAAAGTGAACCCTGGATGGAAAGTGAAACTTCAAAAGGGGCACTGAGAGGCACACAAATGGGAGAAAAGAAATTCTTTGTCTTTAAAAAAGGTAAACAGTATTCAGATTGAGATCATCTCTTAAAACACAATTAGATGTGGACTCAACTTTCAAAAAGTTTATCTCTGAGGTAAAGTCAAGTTAAGATAGAACTTGTGAGCCCCCCAAATAATGGCTTTAAAAAAGTGGAAAGCCTCTGAAAACAGGAGCTTAAAAAAAAGGATTAGCTCTTTCTTGCCTATAACCATCGCATCTTGGTGTAACCCAGGACTGCGGGTGGAATTATAACTCCCTCTTCCTGGCATCTCCCAGTGCCTCTGGGGCATGCCACTTCCCCACTGGAGAGGGCTGTGCTCTTTGCATCCTGGGGTCCAGGTGTGACAGAATCGAATACCTTAAAACCTTAGGAGTGATAAATCCTATGGCCAACCCAAAAGTGTGAAATTCCTAAAGGACAGACTGAGTTGAGCCACTTCTAGCCAGGGGCAATTGGGAACTTAATTCTGCAAGTATAGCAATCTGGATGATCTGAGAGCTCCAAATTTAAGGGTAATTGCTCAATTTTCTATCCATGTCAACAGGGAAAATAGGTAAAAGTGGCTGAACACAGCCAAGCAATGAGGCTGGATGAGATGTGAGATGCTAGACTGTCAGTGGAATTAGAAAAATGCTATATGTAGTGGGATATCGCTTTGTCGCCCCTCTCCCCGTTCATCTCTGTCTCCGGGCTTTCTAACTCTCTTTTGGGCTCTTTCTCATTGCCTGCTTAATCCTTCCACCCTATCCTTCATCCGTTCTCCTGCAAGCAGCAGTCACTATTGGCCCAAGCAGTTTTAATGTGGAGAAAGAGAAAGTGGAAAGAATTCTTTAAGTGCAGATAAATTGGAACCCTGATATCTCAATTCTTTTCTCTTGCTTAGTATGAATGTTCCGTTATGTTGGCATTCCCTTCCTTAAGCTTACTGCAGCACACTGGATTTATTAGGTAGTACCCAAACCTAGTTCCTTTGCCTCCCTCTCTGTGCCTTGTTAAGCTTCATTCTGTTTATAGGATACTGGGTATGAAATTTGAAAAAGAAGTCCTTCTTATAGGAAATGGTATTGATAATCAATGTTTGTAAGTGTTTACCAAGAGCCAGGCCCTGTGCTGCTTTACCTGCAATATTTCAGTTAATCCTCACAACATTTCTATGAAGAGACACTGTGATCATCGCCCTTTTACAGAAGAAGAAATTGAAGTTTTGTGATGTTTAGTAGCTCACAGAGGTCACATGGCTAGTAAGCAATGATGTGCTGGGAAATATTTAACAACCAGCTCTCTGGGGGAGAAAAAGTCCTCATTGGTAGAGTTTGCCGATTTCTGTGGTGTAAATGCTCCCATGAGGGCTGTTTTCAAGCTCCCAGCATGACATCAGTGACCACAGAACTGGGAAGAGATGGACAGTAGCACACCAGTATGTTTCCATCATACAGGTACATTGGATGTAAATAATTTCAAGAGCATAGGCAAAGTAAAATGTAGTAAAATTTAGGAAGTGGTGAGTTTTGAGTATTACCTTTGTTTTTAATATAATTTATTTAATTATAAGGATGTATAATTTAATCTTTAATAATGTTTATGTTTAACAACCTGCATGCGAAATTCCTAAAATTTTTAGCCAGCATGAGCTGCTCCAGGACATCACTGCTAGTAAGTGACGGAGCTGGAGTTGGGACATGGCCTTTGTGACTCATGATCACCTGTTCTCACCACCTTCGTCTTTGCTCTCAAAGTGTTAGGTTCGTTTCTCAAGCCTGCTTATCCCTGAAGCTTGCCTCCACTCATATTCCCACTGCCCTGCTGAAGATTTGTTATCCTTTCCTGATTCTCAGATTAACCTGCTGGCCCCTGTCCTCAGCTCTGCTGATCCTTTCCCCGTGAAGTCTTGGCAGCAACATCCAGGCTGAGCAGAGAAAAGCCAGAGAGACTAGGTCTTTAGGGCTCTGCAACACGAAGCAGAATCTTCAGGTTGGACCACGCCTCTCCTTCATGTTATGTTTTCTTTTCTATCAAATCCATTGGGATTGCTTTTAGATAATGAATTCTCTTCTGGGTCCTTTGGAGAGGAGAGCCTATTTTAAGGGGAGAGGAAGGAGTGTCACTGGGCTTGTGCAGGTGTCAGGGTGAGTAGTGGGGAGTATGGGAAGTTTGGAAGAACAGAGACCCCGCAGGGCACTTCCTGGGCTGTGGCGGGCTATGGCTGGAGCTCTCTCACCAGCGCAGTGCTCTGAGACACAGCTGAGGGAACAAACTGACATCACAGAGACTTGGGACACTCAAAAGACTGCATGGAACGTCAAAGAGCCCCAGCCAGGGGTGTTGGATCATGGTGCCAATACTGAGCTGAGATCATCATGGGCCACAGGTGGACTCAGTGCAGGTTCATTTTAGTATAGAAAATAAACTTTCTGCAAAGTGATTCTCTAAACAAAAGACTTGGTGCGCTTTACCTGTAGGCCATGTCTGTGGCTGGGACATTTGGAAAGACTTCCATAGGCAAATATGACAGTCAGGTGTTTTTGGGTTTTTTTTATCACTAGGTATATGGGAATGGACAGCCTAGAAATAAGGATGTCGTAGAGATAGAAGGCACCTCATTTTGGTGATGAGGAAACTTGGGACAAAAGTTGACAAGTAACTGCACATGGTCAGCAAATCAGGGGCAGATCTGGGACCCAGGTTTCCTGCTCCTAATCAGGTGGACCCTCTAGTACAGCTCTGTGGACCAGGAATCTGGGTTCAGTTCTTCCTTGATAGACAGTTAAGGCCACATTCCTGGCAGCAAAAGAAAAATGAACTCTAGTAGATGTAGACTCTTGGGGCCCCAAGGGCAACTTCTTTACTCCCCAGTGTGGGTTTGGCCCCAGAGTGAGTGAGATGCCAGAGGAGTTACAGGGGACTTGCCAGAAGTTTCTTTAATGAAGCAAGAAAAGTTGTTTTGACTTGCTGTTGTTTTCTGCAGGAGGTAATTCAGGGTCCCATTCACCTACCGTGGGACAAGCATACACCATCGTGGAGTAGGTATCTAAGAGCTGATGGGATGGAATGGCTTAGCTCAGCACACATAGTAGAGACTGGTTTGGCTGCGCTCTTCTTGCCTCTTGCAGAGGCAGAGAGTCAGGGGAGCTTCTGCAAATGGAGTTAAGCTTGGAGCACATTTTGGTTGTTCTGCTTTGTCACCTCAGTTGTTCCGTACCTCGCCCTGGTCCAGCTGCAAAGCACAGCCCAGAGCGTTGACCAGACCTCCTGCTCTGCTGGCAGAGCTGGAACAGAGTGCTCTAGGCCCCTAGTGGGCCCCTACAATCTCTGGGTCACACCAGCCTTTCAAGCGTTCCGTCACAAACAGCTCTGCCCGAAACGTGGTTGACAGCGACCTCTCTGGGACTCCATTTTCTTTGTTCACGTGAGCAGCTTACTGGGATGTCCCCGTCTGAAGAGGAAGAGTGGGGAGCATGACACAGACGTCCTGCACCACGCATGCACGCGCATCGTAAAGGAAGCAGGTTGTATTAACCTTCCTCCAGGAACACAGAGAAAGCTCTGTCAGCATTCCATCGTGCTGTAGTCGGTTTGGAGGAATGTGGTCAATAGTAAATCATCCAACATTAAGCACTGACAAAAGTAAAGAGAGTTAAATCTCCCTGAAATAGTTGTAGAGATCTGGGTATTTATTCCGTAACTCCTTGGATTCTGTCCCTGTTGAATATGGAAGACGGGATCAGGGTAGGACAAAGCCAATCCCGTTTAGTTTCGTGAGATGGTCCTAGATGTGATGGTGAGCTCTGGTCCAGCTTTGGGGAGAGGCACAGGTACTTCTCCGCACAGCTGTGAAACGAGTGGTGGATGAGGGCAGAGAGGAGATGAGGCCATATTGATGAGAACCATTGCCCAGGGACATCTTAGACTCAGATTTTTATGTGACTAGAAGGAGAGGCTCAGTGCTTTAGGATATCTGTTTCAAGTGACGGGGACTGTATAGAGAAAAGGCATGGCGTTCTCTGCCACACACAAAAAAAAGACAGGTGGATTTGTGGGTTGCTCCAAATAGTCTTTGTAACCCAAACCACAGCAAGCTGTGGCCTGGGGACTGTGCTCTCCAAGCAAACGGCCGTGATGCCTCGCTCATCTTGAAGTCTGACGGTCAGATAGTGCTTAGGTGAGACAGGAAGGGACAGGCGTGATTGTTCATCTGAAGTTGGACTCAGTGCATCACTTAGACCTCAATTGAAGTCTTTCCTTCCAACACACGGGGATTAGTTTCTAAAGAAGAACCCGAGATAACAAAGCCTAGGTATAGCAGAAATCCAGGGGAGCGGTGACAGGGGACCCTCTTACCCTAGCGAGAGACGAACTTGATATGGCCAACTGGTAGGTCTTCCTTTCCAGCTTCAGGTCCTCCCAGCTTTCTAAAAATGCCCAGATGTTTGGTGTGTGCATGTGTGTACTCGCCTATATATATACACACACGCGAGGGGACACATACTGGGAATGTGATTCCTGAGTGCATAAGTGTGGTTGATGGACTGGGTTTACCTAAAAGACCCTTTAAGAGGAAGCTCTTGAAAGATGATTACAGAATTGAGACACCATCATTTAAAAGTGCCCGAGGCAAATGCCTTTGAAAATTGCTGCAGCGGAGGGACAGAGAAAGAACCCGGCAGCCCTTGATTGTTGCCCCGTTCCCTCAGGACCCGTCCCCCCCTCCCCCTCTGTTTCTCATCTGATGAGAGAGAGAGCAGCAGTAAGACTCCTCATCTATCTTATGAAAATCCGATTGGGAATGGCTGTGATCAAAACCAGCTGGCTGTCACCGGCAGTGGCCTTGCGAGGAGGGAACCGCTCAGAAGCATTCTGTATGTGGCGGAGTCACGGCTGGCACTGATCAAAGGAGCATTTTTGTAATAAATATATATAAGGAAAAAATACAAAACCTAAGGATTTAGAATAAAAGCAGGGTAGTTTGTCTTGTTTTTTTCAGCGTAACACGGAGAGGATGAAATAGAATCAGATATGCCTGGTTTCTAACACAGAAGCCAGGCATATCTGGCGGCTCTGAGAAGGTGCTCTCTGTCACATTAATACCATATCACTGATCTTGGGCCTTATTGAAGAGAGTGGAGAGTTCCTCACTTTCTATTCCTTCCAGCCACTTCATTCCTCGTCACCTTTGAAGTCGCTTACCACCCCTCGTCCTTAACACATCTCTACGGATCAAAGCTGGAACTGCCACGAAGCTCCCAGAGAGCTCTTGGGGTGGCAGGGAGCATCCCTGTTCATTGTTCTTCTTTTCCTTCAACTGTTGGTAACCACTGTGCGATTGTTCCCTAGAGACCACTCCAGTGCGTGACACCAGGGTCCTCCCAGTGTCAGGCTCCTGGGCTGAACAGGATCCTTCCCTATGGAGAACCCCTGTTGGGCCGTGCTTGCCTCCCATGAGCACTGCCTTTGAATTGCTCCAAAGGGTCAGTCCTGGCTGACGACCCTTTGCGCGGTCAATACTGACTCTTCCACAGCCCCTGGTGGACTGCGTGGGGTGATGAGGCAAATCACATTCTAGGGGATTGCATTCATGCTCCTTCCGGAGAGTGCCACCACCCCTCTGTGGGTAATATGCTGAGGCCGGGCCTGCACGCCCGCAGTAGACCGCGAGCTAAGTCACCACTCAGCACAGCCTCCTGTCTGCCCACCACCCAGCCGGCACCACACCCCCTGAGGCCCGGCTTGTCTCAGAAATGGACTCAGTCCAAGCCCTCCCGTCCAGCCCGTCGTCAGCCAGGAGAGTGGCCACGGCGTGGGTGGCTGGGAGGAACAACCGGCTCTTTCGATGTTCTTCCTGAGGTCGGGGATCTCTTTCCCCAGCAGCAGGAGGAGGGGGTGGGTTTGGCAGGAGCATGGAGACATCTCAACGTACGGGACATAGATAAACCGCCCCCCACCCAAGCCAGCGCCTCAGGACGGACATCTTCCTGCCCCTGTCATTCGCTTCCTCAGGGACCTGCTTGGGCACCTTTTGCTCGTGATCAGTCCTGTTTCTCGGTCCCTGCAGTGGACCTTCTGGCCAGCAGCATCACAGTTTTCAGACTCTTCTCCCATGGCTGCCTCACTCCTCCCCTCCCAGTGACCTGGCCGGATCAGGTGAAATCACCGGGGATCGGTCCTCATAAAGCAGACCCGCCAGGGACCTGCAGATGCATTTTTGCCCCGGAACCCCCGTGCGTCCGGGGAGTGCAGGGGCCCAGGAGCTCCTCTGAGACCGTCCCTTTCCCTTGTTCCTTCGGGTGTTGGAAGCCTGTTGCCTACCACTTTCCCCTTTTCTTCTCCCTTTAAAAAAATTCTCCATTTTTTCACTTAGAAAAAAAAATTATTTATACGATTGAGATCCACTAATTAAAGCCATTTTCTGGTATTTGGTTACTGGAGTGTTTGATGTCTCTCTGACAAGACCATGAAATGCATGGAGTGTCCACAGGGACAGAATTTGCTGAACACGGCTCTTTGTAAATGAGGGGACACAGTGTCGCAGCAGCTCATGAATATGAAACGCCCATGATGCCACCTCAGTGGACTTGGGAACACAGATGAATCCTGTCATGTGCTAAATGAGACCAATTTCTTTCATTTAACTTCATCTTCAATCAGACCTTCTTCCATTTGCCTGTTTAAAATTCCCCATACGTGATGCAGAAGGTAACAGCATTCAGTAAAACAAAGTTTTGCAGCTGCAGAGAAAAATTATAATGATCTCAGGTGTAAAGTTGCAATCTCCTGGAAACATGGACATTCTTTCCTTTCGCTCACGAGCTCTGCTGAGAGTCTGTTGACTTTGAGTGCAACATTGGGGGTTGTCTGGACTGCTCTTCTCGGGGTGTCCCTCCACAGCGTGTCCAGGTCCCTTTCGGGTGGGTTACTGAATGTGGCTGTGAATTATGCAGGGTGGACGTGAGCCCTCAGCAGCCCACGGGTGCTCTGTTGTGGCCAGGGCAGTGGGCGGGGGAACAGCTCTGGGAAAAGATGGTGTGGGTCCGCATGGGGCCTCTGCCGTGGGGGGCACAGTTAGTGGGTGAAGCGAGAGGGGCAGGCCAGCCCCTGGTATCGTTTACTAAGGCATCAAGGTCAGAAAGTGCTGGAGTTAGAAGAGACTTTATGTAGCTCTCTAGAAACCCTTCTGGCCACGACCAGAAAATTCCATTCAGAAATCCCCAACCAAGAAAATCAGCAAAGAGTAGAACCTAAAAGGGACACAGAGAGGAGGGGTTCCCTGCCTGAGCCATCTTTGCCTGGGTGGGACCGAGGGCCGGATCAGGGTGCCTCCTTCGTTCTCTCCTTCCTCTGCGCCAGGGAAAGAGCCTGAGTAATGCTCAGGGTGTACTCATTACAAGCGGAGCCTGATCTAAGAAATCACTTTCTGTTCTTGTACCAAAACAAGCCAACAACAGCTAGATGTGAAGGCAGGCTATCATGAAATACGTTGCAGAGATCTGGGGCCAGGGTCTCTGCAGGAGGCAGGCAGGCTTCTTGCTGTCGAGCCACAGGGGCAGAAAAGGATCCCTCTGGGACTTCCCTGGGTACTTAGCATTTTAGTGTGCGGGTGTGATGGTATTACGGGCAACGTGTGCATTTCAGGGCAAGTGGCAGCTTCTCGCATCTTTGAAACCAGTTGTAATTGATCCTACTGGTGTTCCCACATGTTTCTATTATTTATTTCTATTACTTATTTAAGCACCGCTCATTTATTTCTGTGGTTTCATCTGGTAGTTGGTTTGTTGGTAGATCTGTTGGCAGGCTAGTATGATGGTATCTTGATGAGTTTTCCATTTGGCAACCTCTCTCTTTGGAATTAGCTCTTACTGCTGTTGCTGTTCATTAACAAGCCTTTACTGGGGGGTTCCCAGAAGGTGGCATGATGGAGTGGGGCACGCTAGAGATCAAGAGGAAGCCCAGGGTGAAGAGCAGTGTGACCCAGCCTCAGGATGGAAGCCCAGCAGTCCATATGGACCCAATTTGGATGACCCTTCCTCTGTAACTTTGTCCCCACTCCTCCATTGTTTCTTGTATATGCACAGGCCCTTCCCAGGAGGCCTTGCAGCTCTCAAGTGAGGCAAAGCCTCTGTTGTGATGTCATCAAATCCAGGATGTATCTAAGGATTGCTCTTGGTGGTTCTTGCGAAATGAATCCTGCCTAGGCAACTTTGGGACTCAGTAACACTTATACTATAATTAGAATGATATAGAGAAGATGGACATGGCCCATCCATGTGTGTGACTTGCAGATTTGAGGGGCATTTATTGATCCAGTTCCGTTCAGTTGTCCTTTAGTTTGCCCATCTTTGGGAATGCAGAAGTGACTGGGACGTGGTCTTCACCCTCCACTAGTTCAGCATCTAGGAGGCAGGCCGAGGGCAAATTTCACTTGCTCTACCTACAGCAAAGTAATCAGGTCCATCCTGTGTCCTTGAATATAAAGCATTGTGGAAAGGTAGAGTAGGAAGCTCTGAATTCTGCCTGTTGGGTTCCAAGATGATTCACAAAGGAAGGGATGTGCATTTTCCTTATTCTGCTCATTTATCATCATTTTTTTAATGTATAGACCCTCCCTTTGCAACTTTTCCAAGCTGGGTCCATCTTGGTTTGCTCCTAATATGCCTCCAAAGAGATCTTGCCTATAGCAGGCACCCAGGCGTCTCCTGGCCGGTTGATGCAGGTCCTTCCTCACCTGGCACCTGACGCCCTCTCTCCTGCTTCGCCCCGAGCTGCTCTCTCCTGGGCCCTGCACGCCAGCCACGCCACCCTTTTAGCGAGTTCCTCCTCACCTCCTAGCGCCTTTGTGCACGTTGTCCCCTGCCTGGCTTAGTCCTGGTTATCCTTCAGTGGCCCTGTCCTAGTTCAGAGACCTTCCCTAACTCGACACTCCACCCCCCCCAAAATCCTGAATTAGATCCTCTCTGGACTGAATTAAGGGCATTATGCAGCATCCATTCGATAGAAAACTAGATGGTCATTTAAAAGAATAAGATGCACGTGTACATTGAAAAGGACAGATAAAAGTAAGTCGCAGGACTTCCCTGGAGGTCCAGGGGTTAAGACTCCATGCTTCCGCTGCAGGGGGCATGGGTTCAATCCCTGGTCGGGAAACTAAAATCCCGCATGCCGCATGGCACAGCCAAAAAATAATTTTAAAAAAAAGAAAAGTTGGGGCTTCCCTGGTGGCGCAGTGGTTGAGAGTCCGCCTGCCGATGCAGGGGACACGGGTTCGTGACCCGGTTCGGGAGGATCCCACATGCCGCGGAGCGGCTGGGCCCGTGAGCCATGGCCACTGAGCCTGTGCGTCCGGAGCCTGTGCTCCGCAACGGGAGAGGCCACAACAGTGAGAGACCCGCGTACCGCAAAAAAAAAAAAAAAAAAGTTGTAAAACAATGGATACGTAACATGATGCCATTTGCAAACATTTTAAAAGGACATATGTGCTGTGTATGCAGAAATTCTTTTCAGTAAACATATATGAGAAATGGTTAATAGTGATCACCTCTAGGGAGATGGCTGGGATTCATATAAGGAAAGGACATTTTTCATCTTAAACTTGTCTATAGCATTTGAATTTATTACCACATATGATATTACTTTTGCCATTAAAAATAAAACATTAGGTCTCCCTGTTATTTTGGTCTCAGAGTCCAGTTAGCTCCCTTCACAGTGTGTGTTTTCATTTACAGGCAGCACATTTATTTGTGTTTATTGCTATCTCCCACTACACTGGTGCTGCAGGAAGACAGGGCCCATGTCAGGTTTATCTGCTGTTGTTACTGGCACCTCCTAGCACGGTGCCTTTCACAGAGGGGCTGCTCCGTTCATCCCTTCAAGGATGAATGGATAAACGAATGAACAAGTGAACAAATGCAGTTTCCCCACAGTGTGGCTAATTGGGCAACACGTGGGATACAAGCAGGTGAAAGGCAAGTGAGATGGCTGACATGAGAGGCTGGGAGCAAATGCAAAGAGCAGGGAAGGCCCGTTTTGTTAAGGAGTCTGAGCTGGGCAAGAGCAGCGGGTAACTGGTCAGCAGGGGGCGCTGTCTGGGGGAGCTGAAACGAAGGATGAGGGCACCCGCTGCTGCGGCACTGACGTCTCAGCCCTTTTGCCTCGCCGGCCCTTTTCCTGGGGCCGTTCGAGGCGTCCGTTCCCCTCCTTCTCCACGCAGCCACCGGGTCTCCAGTGTCGGTCCATTTTTCTCTCTGCACCATTTGGCCTTGTTGTAGGGAAGTAGCCAGTCGGCCATATGGTGAGGGAGAGACTTCCCTTAGTTACGGTTATTGGGAGACAGAGAAACACCGAGAACAGAGGACACTCGGTCGCAGGCAAAACGAAAGCTGTCCCAACTATAGGCGGTTGTCTCACCTCTCCACTAGTAGAGGCGTCTTTGAAGTCACTGGACCTTTGCAAAGAAAGCCTCTGGGCAGGGGTGGGGACAGCCTTTTTGGGAGGGGTGCAGTTGAACTGGAGCTGGAAGCCTGCCCTGTCCATTCTTAATGACTCACTTCACGCAAGCTACTTCATCTTGCTGAGCCTCAGTGTTCTCATCTGGAAGATGGTGACAACTGGGCAGGATTAAATGAGAAAATGAGGGTAGAGCCATATAGTTTCTCTCCATGCTCAATGTTTTATCTGTTAAACGAATAAGAATAATATAGAATATTTATTACTTACTAAGCATAATGCTTGATATTTTAGATGATCGCATGTAATACAGCAACCCTGTGAGGTGGGTGTAGTTATGTTCCCCGTTTTACAGCTGAAGAAACTGAGGCACAGAGAGGATGAAGCCTCACAGCTAGTACACAGGGGAGCCAGACTTCGAATGCTTCCAGTGCCTGCACTCTTAGCCACTGGACAGGAGTCTTACCCATATGCTTAAGTAACCCATTGTTTCTGTTAATGTTCTTATTATCAGCAGCATCGAAGAAAATGAAACTAAAGTTAACATAATTATTGAATTTTTTTAAATAGTGGCTGCTTTTCAATAGTCCTAGAGCATACTTCTTTGTTCCTCTTACTGTCTCTATTAAAATTGTTGCTTTTGAATGTTAAGCTTGACACCCTGAATCAGACACTAGGTCACTGGTTCAGGCTTGCAGGTCAAGTAGCCGTCACTGATTACAGGCAGGGCCGGATCATTCCATGCAGGTAATTTTGTGAAGAAGCGGATTGATTTCTCAAGCCTGTTTTCTTTTTCTAGCTTGGGTCATCCTGCATGTGTGTGTATGAGAGAGAGGGGTGGGCGGAAGGGAAGAGAGAAAGAGGACAGAAACTCCTGGGAACACGTTACATATATCCATAAGCAAGCACTTGTCTGTGATTGTAAATCAGAAACTGTAAAATTAGGAAGTTCTTTGAAGTTTGCCCGAAACCTGCTCCACGGCCACCTGTTCCACTGGGGCCGGCAGTTGGATGGCCAGGCTCTGCGGCGATGGCTCAAGCTGTCACTGCACCGGAACGCTCCAGCCTGCCTTGGCCTGGCTGTCATCGCTGGCTTGGTCCCGCTCAGGCAGTTCACCGGTTTCTGTTGGACACCAGGCTTCCAATTAGAGAGAAGTCCCACTGTGTGGCCAGCCCCGCCAGTGCCGCTCTGAGCGGCCCCTTTGCCAAGGCCCGAGCTGACCTCCGCTCTGTCACAGATGGGCCAGCCCCACGCTCCTTCGTGCGCATTTGGAGGAGGGGGGTGGGGACAAACAGGGAAGCCACGGGGACTCAGAGTGGATAGTGGGCAGAAGTGCAGCTCCTCAGAGCTGGGAGAAGCTGGGCAGAGTTGACAGGACCCAAATGCTGACATTGCAGAGCAAGAGGGGACTTGGGGAAGACCCCGTCCTGAGCCCTGAGCACAGCAGGGAGCATTTTCTTACCAACTTCTGAATATTCATCTCAGGCTGGGCCTCACACCGAGGAGAGCCAGGAGCAGCTAACTGCCTCACGCCGGACCTGTCACACTGCTGATGGCGCATGGCACGGCCAGCTTCCGCCCTGCCCCACTGCGGGGCCCGTGCAGTCCTGCCAGCCTAGGAGCCCTCTCGGCCTGGACTCAGGGACGGTGCCATCGGCAGCCCTCACATGGACTGTATTCTTCACTCGGAGTGAACAGGGACGAGCAAGCTGAATTTCTGTTAGCATAAGAAATAGAAAATTAGAGAACTCCGTCTCTAATTCTCATCTAAGCTCTGCACTGTGTCTTTCTAGATAGAGGACTTGCTGAATGTGATTCATTATTTCGGGGCTGGTGTATGTGTCTTCTTTATTTCCCTATCAGCATTTTCTTTTTATTTTCATCCCTTTAATCACTCTCTTTCTCTGCCTGTCTCTTTCTCTCTGTCTTATTTTCTCTGTCTCCGTCTCTCCCTTGCATGCTTTCTGTCTCTCTTTCCAGGTACGGCATCTGTAACCCCTCCATTGGAAGCAATAATAAAGACGCCAGGCTGGGAACTGACATTTATATACTCGGGCTTAGCTTGACGGGAACCATCGCAAAGTCTAAATAATGAATAGCCTGAAAGTGGCAAGGGTCTTCCTAGCTGTTCTTGGAATGATTCTGCATCTCTTAAAAAAAAAAATTTTTTTTTTTTTTTTAATTTAGTCCATGGAAGCAAAAACGAAGGGTGGGGGCTTCCCTGGTGGCGCAGTGGCTGAGAGTCCGCCTGCCAATGCAGGGGACACGGGTTCGTGCCTCAGTCCGGGAAGATCCCACATGCCGCGGAGCGGCTGGGCCCGTGAGCCATGGCCGCTGAGCCTACGCGTCCGGAGCCTGTGCTCCGCAACTGGAGAGGCCACAACAGTGAGAGGCCCGCGTACTGCAAAAAAAACCAAAACAAACAAACAAAAAAAAACGAAGGGTGTCTTCACTGCTCTCTCCTCTCTGGAATTTTTCCTCCTTTTAATATTTGCCGTTGGTTTGGGAATTCCAGGACTGTCTCTCCCTGCTTGGCCTTTTTTTCTGCCCCATCTCTTTTTTTCTCTGTGCAGACTGGTTAAAACAAAGAAAGCCCCTCTACCAGTCAGTGATACTCACTGAGAGAAGGCAGTACTTCTTTAAGGTGTTAGGTTGTCCCCAGGAGAAGATGGACGATTTTTCTGCTATAATAAGCAAGTTTCCACAATTAAGTGATGTGCTGTCTCTCTGTTTCTCCACTTGCATGACTTTGTTAGATTGACAAAGGGAATGGCCTCATGTCTCTTCCTATGTTTGTATGTCTGTCTCATGTGGAGAGTTCAGAGGAGGAGAATCTCCAAGAGACAGCAAGGGAAGTGTCATCTTTAGAGTCAGTGTTGTTTATTATATTAGACCCGGTAAGTGGAGACTCTGATCCTGGACACACTGCTGGGAAGCCAGGTCACATCATTAGGCGTAAAGTGACCTTCAGATACAGGCTCAGGCCTTGCAAAGACTAGGACGAGCTGATACAGGTGTGAACCTTGGTCATGAGGAGGTGCACTCATCCACGAGGTGACATCCACCTCGTGACACTACGCTTTCCCACTTCCTCTGTCTCTGACCACGCCAGGTTCATTCAGCTCCTCTTTTCTTTTCTCTCCTCTAATAAAAACACTTCCCCAAGTGCTGTCTGGGACTTTCTTCTCATTTCTTTATATTTCTCCTTAGAGAGCCACGCCAGTGGCTTCTAACCTGGAGCAAACGTCAGGATCACCCAAGAAATCTTAGGGAAAAATACAGACGCCTGAGCCCCACCCCACTAGGAGATTCTAGTCCAGCAGGTTCTGGGGTAAAGCCTGAGATTTGGGAATTGTTGAAGTTCTACCTTTGATTCCCATGCACACCTCTACTTCAGTTCCACAGCCCTAGACTGGGGTGCTAGAGGCCAGAGACCATTGTGTCCATTCTACCCAAAGCCTGTAGCCCTAACTGTGGCCGGCACGTTGAAGGTGGTAAGTAGCCAGTGGAGAAGCAGGCAAGATCCCCCATTCGTGCTGCTGACATTTTTGGCTTCTCCTCTCATTGCAGATATTCCTGTTATTCCGGACCTGGAAGAAGTACAGGAGGAAGACTTTGTTTTGCAGGTGGCGGCCCCTCCCAGGTATGTTAAATTAATATGAAGTTGGCAGGAGGCAGGGACCATGCCACACACCATCTCCAGTGGTGCTGCCCCCCAGGGGAGATCCAGATGTCTCTGGATGGGCTCCATCCCAGGGTTCCCATTTTATTAGACGTTTTCTCCCCATTTTGGTCCTTCCCAGCTGCCTACGAGGCTCTGGGTTGGTGGCCCGGCAGCACTCCTGGCACTGGTTCTGCCTGTGGTTCCTCCTCACATTCCGTCTTTCCTGCAGCATCCAGGTCAACCGGGTGATGACCTACCGTGACCTGGATAATGACCTCATGAAGTACGCAGCCTTTCAGACCTTGGTGAGTGAGGCAGCTTCTGTGTAGAGGAGCAGGCTCCAGGCAGCATCCGTAGGGAGTTCTCAGTTTCTCCAAAGCCTTACAGCCTCTCCTCCGTGGGTCTCTGAGGCTGCCGGGCAACAGTCCCTTTGCCAGAGACATCATCCTCGGGTATTACAGCATCCCTGGACCCAACATATTCCAGCGTTCCCAGGGCCAGTCTCCTTCCTGCTTCCCTGGCTGCCCGCGTGGCATCAGTAGATATGCTGCTGTCATGCCTGCCATCCTGGTATTGACCTTCCCCCAAGGAGTGCCCAACCTGTAGGACATCATGGTGTTCCCTCAGTTCTCAGTGGCATTGGGGTCCACCCACAGTTTTGCTCTTTCACAAGGCATTTGCAATTTCGCAAGGCATTCTGGATTTGGGAAGTTCCGCCACACTCAACCTGGCCCCCCTCTCTTTGCCAGAGGTCGTTGTCCGAAGGCCTCCGAGGTGCACAGCCTGCCTTTTTTTTCTTTTTTTTTCCCTGCCCATTCACAGGATGGAGAGATCGACCTGAAGCTCCTCACCAAAGTCCTGGCGCCGGAGCATGAGGTTCGAGAGGTACGTAGCGGCGGCAGTGCCTGCCCCTCATTCCCGGGAACAGCTGGCTCCGAGGCTGGCCTCAGCAGGAGGCTGGCTGTGACCGAGGGGACGGCGTCCCCCAGCTCACCCCGCGATGCCTGTCTCGGCAGGATGACGTCAGCTGGGACTGGGACCGTCTGTACACTGAGGTGTCCTCAGAGCTCCTCAGCGAGTGGGACGTGCTACAGACGGACAAGGAGGACCCCGTGGGACAGCAGCCCTCGCACACCTGAGCCCGGGGGTCGCTCTCCCTGCACGCGGTCACCTCTGCTTTGGACTCGAGACACAGGCCATAAACCTAAAACTAAAGAAGCTTGCAAGCAGCTCAGAATTTTTATGTGGACTATTTTGTAATAAAAATATCTATTTTCAGTAGACCGCATTGGATCGTTCGACTGTAAGAAATTGCTTTTTTCTGTAGCCCTCTCTTCCGTTTCTTTCCAGCACTCCCTTGGAAAGATTCGTCAAGAGTGAAGGAGGGCATGTCTCCCCATCGTTGAAGCTTGGGAGGGAAAGCTAGATTCAGGGGGAGAAGCGGTGGTGCTCCTGGAAGCCGTTCGGTTCACAGAAGCCACAGCAGCTCCCCGGAGCATTTACCTGTGAGCACCTGGACGCAGGGATACGGGAGGTGGCATGCAGCTGCCTGCTGGGGTCCTGGGGAGGGCCTGGCCACATGCCTTTCTCACTTTGGACGGTCAGTTATGTTGGTGAAGTTGCACTGTCTCCTTCGAGCTTTCAGTGGGTGCGATCAGATGACCCACTGCCCACGTCAGTGGGTGGCTCTTCTAACAGCACGCCCCTTTCCCCCCTCTTCCTGCAACCCATGCCTGGGGCTTCCAAAGCACATGTTTCCTTTCTGCCACAGGTTCCCAGGGCCTTGTTTCTGGTTCTTATTAGCAGGGGCCAGCTCAGCAGCCCTGAGACGTCCACGGAAACACTCTCTCAGGGAGCCTGGGTCTCCGCTGACCTTTCAGAGGTGTAGCTGTTTGTCTCCGTTGCTCCCCCCAAGCATCATCACTGCCAGTTTCCAAAATGTGCCAAGATCTGGAGCAGAGCCCAGTCCTTTTTCTAAACAGAGACATCTTTTGTTTTTGTTTTTCTCTTAACTCCCCAAGACATCTCATCTGAGGGCAGGACGTCTCCCCGCCCACCTCTCCTAGATGCCACTCTGGGTCAGGCCTACGCAGTCTGGCGGCAACTAACCAAGCCCCACTCCTGGCCGTGGGGAGTGCTGAGTGCTGAATGCTGCTCTCACCCTGCCTGGAAAGCCCTTCATTAAAATTCAGAAAAACAAAGAGGCTCAACACTTCAGAAACACACTGGGGGTTATTTTTTTCTGACTACAGTGCCCTTCCCTGGTGAGCCACCGGCTCGGCTCCGGGGCAGGCAAAGAGAATACTTGTCTGTTAATTATAAACTCAGGGATTTAGTGGCTTTGGGGTCTCGTTTCCTCCTTTTCCAGAGTCACACTTTTAGCCCAGACAGCCCCTCTTTGGAATAATTCCCATGGTCACTGAGAAGTTTCCGTCCAGGCTGGTTTTTCTTGAGCCTGCAAGACTCTGAGACCCAAAGGAGGAACTGCTGTGTTTCGAGTGCCTTAATCACCGGCAAGTTCAACCCTGATAACCTTGAGGGTCTTCAGCCAGCTCGAGCGGGGCCTGGGGGGTGACTTCCTTCCTCCCTTTACTTCTCAGACACCTTTATGTTCCAACCAGTGTTGTCGCCCACCCGAGACTTCAGAGGGCCTCCCAAGAAGATGACCCAAGAAGGATGATAGAATGGTTGAGCTTCGACAGGTACCTCAACGTGGTTTTCCACAGACACCGGCGGGGGGGCGCGGCGGGGAGGAGGTATGGAGTGGGCCTCCTGCATGTGGCGGATTGACTGGGTCCTTACCAGTTTCTCCCAGACTGGCTCGTGTCTGAGAAGCCCCAGCTGGTCTCTGGCAAAATCTCCCGTGGTGTCTTTGGCATGGGGTGGTAGCTGCAGAGCTGCTGTTCATAGGCCGGGCCCTGGTGGGAAAGTCGGTTCCTTCACGAGATTCTGACTACCACGTAGGACGCACCAGGCGCTGTTCCAAACACTCCAAGCAAAACTCCCTTCTCTCAAAGCGCTTCCGTTCTGGTGGGGGAGATGGAGCAATAAGTAAGATAGGGCGTCAGATGGTAATCGGTGCTATGGAGAAAAATCCAGCAGGACGGGGAAGGGAGTGCTGGGCTCGGGATGCAGTGTTAGGTGGGCGGTTAGGGAAGGTCTCACTGAGAAGGTGACATTTGAGCAAAGACCTGAAGAAGGTGAAGGAAGGAGCGGGACTGGTCCCTGGGGAAGAGCATTCCAAGGAGAGAGAAGAGTATTTGCAAAAGCCAAGAGGGGGGCATAGGCCCGGCTTCTTTGAGTAGCAGCAGGAGGCGGTTGACTGGCGGGAGGGGACCAGGGGAGAGGAGACGCTGTGTCTTGCTGGGCCCAGCCCTGGGCCCACCACAGAAGAGGCCTCTGTGCATGTAGGGTCCGCTCTCCCCAGTGACACGCGCACCCTCAGGCTCTGTGGGCTCGTCAGGCCGCCTTTGGAAAACTTTCCTCAGAGGCCTGCACGGCCCCTCCATGCCTCGGCCTGGGAAGAAGGGTTGATGCCTCATCGAGGGAGAGGGGAACCGTGAGTTCTTCTGCCACAGAACTGAGGCCAGGCGGCTGCTGCCAGCTCCCGCAGGCAGGGGCATGCCGTGTGTGGGGCAGATGGCAGTACCGTGAGGCCCCTGAGTGCCACGCTCCCTGGAAACTTGTAGTTCTGATGAGAAGCTCAAGGAAGAAATTCATGTGGGCAGGCCGGCCTGTGGCTGAACCTGAGGCCATCTGCACCCATGATGGTTGGCTCGTCTTTGCTAAACCCCAGGACACCCCCAGACAGGCTTCTGGAGCTACATGCTCCAGACGGAAGTGGACTCCAGTGCTGGCCCAGTGTTGCTGGACCCCAGAGTACTGCTCACAGAGACCAAGGCCTTTCTTGCTTAGTGGTGAGGGCGGCTCCTGGGAGCATTGGTGCTGGAATGAAAGGTAGGATTTGTCACAGCAAGATAAGAAAGTTTAGCATCCTTGCTCTGCTTGCCCAAGCAGTGCTATGCTTTTCTCCCAGAGGCCAAAGAGTCAGTGGGGAAGGGCGTGAGTGGAGGGGGTAAGGAGCAGTGTCAAAGAACACAGATTCTGGAATCAGGCGGGCCTGGGGTCCAGTCGCATCTCTTCACTTAGTCGCTGTGGGTCCTTGAGCAAGCTGCTTTCCCCTTCTTTTCTTTTTTTTAATATATAAATTTATTTATTTGTTTGTTTGTTTATTTATGGCTGAATTGGGTCTTTGTTGCTGCGCGGGGGCTTTCTCTAGTTGTGGCGAGTGGGGGCTACTCTTCGTTGCGGTGCGCGGGCTTCTCATTGCGGTGGTTTCTCCTGTCGTGGAGCACGGGCTCTAGAGCGCAGGCTCAGTAGTTGTGGCGCATGGGCTTAGTTGCTCCGCGGCATGTGGGATCTTCCCGGACCAGGGCTCGAACCCATGTCCCCTGCATTGGCAGGCGGATTCTTAACCACTGTGCCACCAGGGAAGCCCCTGCTTTCCCCTTCTGATCCTGTTTTTTCTCATCTATAAAATGGGGATAATCTTAGGATTGTAATGCCTGGTAAAATCTGACGGCTATTCGATTTTGGAACTGATGGGGTGGAAAAGTGAACCTAGGGAAAGTCACATTGGGTATTTTATTGCAACAACAAACATTTGCATCTCTCAAGGAGCTCCCACCTCCGTTTCCCCTCCTGCATCATCTTTCCGCCATGGATAGAGAATGGTTTGGTACCAGGATTTTTTGTTTTGTTTTTATAACAACTTTATTGACGTTTAATTTGCATACCTTAAAATTTACCCCCTGAAAGTATACAATTCAGTGATTTTAGTAAATTTATGGAGCTGTGCAACCATAACCATAATTCTGTTTCCGGAACATTTTCATCATCCTATAAGGCTCCCTTGTGTCTGTTGACAGTTAATCCCCACTCCCACTCCCAGCCCCGGGCAACCACTGATCTGCCTACTGACTCTTGATTGGTTGTTTCTGGAAATTTCATATAAATGCACTCATATAACATGTGGTCTTTTGAGTCTGGCTGCGTGCACTTAGTGTATTTTCAAGGTCCATCCATGTCGTAGCATGTGCCAGTGGTTCATCCTTTGGAATGCTGAATGTTACTCTGTTGTATGGACACGTACCACATTTTGTTTATCCCTCAGTTAATGGACATTTGGGTTGTTTCTAGTTTGGGCTTAAGAATAAAGCCCCTGTGGACCTTCATGGCCATGTCTTTGTGTGGACAGATGTCTTCATTTCTCTAAGGTAGATTCCTAAGAGTGAAATTGCTGGGTCGGATGGTGTATTTATGTTTAACTTTTAAGAAACTGCCAAAACTGTTTTCCAGGGCATTGGTTTTGTTTGTTTGTTTGTTTGTTTGTTTTTCAGTGCTTTAGAGTATCAGGATTAATTCAGTAAAAATTAAGATTCTTTTTCTTGTCTCCTTTCCGTACGTGTTTCAAAGGTCACTGCTAAGTTTATAGGAGGCACCACCTCCTGATTCCTCCCTCCCTGACTTCTTTCTGTCATTGAGCTTATCTCTGTTGAGAGCACAGAGCTCATCGGTCTGCTCTCCCCACCAGCCTATAAGCTTCTTCAGGGTAAGACCGCGTGTTCTTTGAGTTTCTGTCAAGGCCTTTGCATATTCCAGGAGTTCAAAGTCACATAAGACATGGTCCTGACCCCAAGGAGCTTACAAGCTAGTAGAGAAATAGACAAGATTCCTCTGTGTTCTCAAAGCATTGGTTTTGAAAAACAGAGGCTTTCCGGATGAGTGGAGGAACCCAAATGATCCACTGCAAAGTGCAGGTGAAGAGAGAGAAAGGGAGCTTGGTTTTTCCACTAAGAAATACAGAGGTGGGTTGGTTTGCTTAAAGCAGGGGTCAGCGTACTACAGCCTGTGGACCAAATCCAGCCCGCCACCTGTTCTTGTTAACTTTCACTGGAACACGGCCATGCTCCTTAATTTACATACTGTCTATGGCTGCTTTGGGGCTGCAGTAGCAGAACTGAGTTGTGACAGAGACCATGTGGCCGGCAAAGCCTGAATTATTTACTCTCTGGCCCTTTACAGAAAAAGTTTGCCAATTCCTCCTTAGACGGAAGAATGAAGGTGAGAAATAACAGCCGCAGACTCCCAAAGTTCAGCTGCTTGTTGCTGTTCAGAAACGCAATCGCAGCAGGAGTGATTGGAGTTAGATGTAAGGAAAGACTGGAAGGGTGGGAAGATTCTGGCTCCTAAAAGAGAGCCACAAATTTCCCTTAAGAAAAGGAAAAAAGAAACAAAAACCACTTATCAGTTGCAGCAAAGTTGGGACAGAATCCATCTGGAGACAAAAAGCTGGAAAGGGTGACTGGGTTCCTTGGCCTTTGATCCTGTTTGAGATGTGGGGTGAGGGGGGTCTCTCGGAATCAAATACCTTTGGCGGCAGGCTCAGAATAATGATGAGGAAGCCCAGTGGAAGGGGGTTAGGAGCAAGGGAGGGAGAAAAGCCCGATTTCTCCTTTGGTGAAGTAGAAATCAGAAAGTAAGGGTGTCGGGAGCAGCGAGAGAAAGAGGCTGCCCCTCTTGTGGCCAAGGCGGAGTGAATTAATTCCCGGCATATGTTCCCAGCATCTGTCGTGGTGACCTGGACCGGAGGGGTCAGCGAGAGAGGGGACCGTGCCAGCGCCGAGCATTAGCCCAGAATTCCCGGGCCACAGAGGCTTTTGGCTTCCACAGAATGATGGCTGTCCAGCTCTCCTAGCAGCATCTGCTGCAGCTGCAGCAAACAGTGCTGCGGGGGGGGGGGGGGAGTGCTCCCCACAAGAGAACACCTGCTGTGAAGGGGCTGGACGAAGACCAGAAAGAGTCCTGCAAAAGACCGTCTCTTCCAGGTCTCGGGCTGCAGTGGATTCGACCCGCCAGACGCGCGTCCTGCCAGCAGACTGGAGGTGATGCACAGGACGGCACTGAGAGGAGCAGGGGCAGGGGAGCCACAGCCCTGGATGGAAAGAACGCACAGGGTTGGGACGCCCTCCTAAGTGCCAGTCTCAGAAACCCCCCGGATACTATTTGGGCTGCTCGGTGCTAAAGTGTCCCTCAGGAATCAGAGGTCAACCCGGAGGGGGCAAGGTAAGAGGGCACGGAGGCTAAGAATGCAGACGATGCCAAGTTCAAGTGCCTGTGCTTCCAGGTCACAGCTGCATACTTCCTCGTGCGTCCGTTTTCTTATCTATAGAGTGAGGTAGAAAACAATTCCTGTCTTTGTTGTAGAATTATGATGATTAAACCACATACTATACGTCAAGTGTCCGGCACGAAGCAAGCACTCGATGGTGATTAGTTCTGATCACACTGGGTGGACAGGCAACATTCCCCCTGAAGGCAAGTCACGGGCATTAGGCGCTGACAGCACCTATGTGGGCATCTAACCCAAGGTCGTGGGCTGGAGGCCCACGGACTGACTTCGACCCACAGGACATGATTGATTTGGCCAACACATAAGTTTGTTTTTTTTAATTGAAGTATAGTTGATTTACAGTGTTGTGCCAATCTCTACTGTACAGCAAAGTGACTCAGTTTTATACATATATGCATTCTTTTTTTTTTTTTTTTTTTTTGCGGTATGCGGGCCTCTCACTGTTGTGGCCTCTCTCGTTGCGGAGCACAGGCTCCGGACGCGCAGGCTCAGCGGCCATGGCTCATGGGCCCAGCCGCTCCGCGGCATGTGGGATCTTCCCGGACCGGGGCACGAACCCGCGTCCCCCTCATCGGCACATGGACCCCCAACCACTGCGCCACCAGGGAAGCCCCATATACATTCTTTTTTAATATTCTTTTCCATTATGGTTTATCACAGGGTATTGAATATAGTTCCCTGTGCAATAAAGTAGGACCTTGCTGTTGATCCATTCTAAATGTAATAGTCTACATGTACCAACCCCAAAGTCCCAGTCCATCCCTCTCCTTCCCGCCCCCCTCCCCATCCTTGGCAACCACAAGTCTGTTCTGTGTCTATGAGTCTGTTTCTGTTTTGTAGATACGTTCATTTGTGCCATAGTTTAGATTCCACATATAAGTGATTCATATGGTATTTGTCTTTTCTCTTTCTGACTTACTTCACTTAGTATGATAATCTCTAGTTGCATCCCAACACACGACTTTTTAATTATTTGGTTAATTACCAACATTTAAAATGGAAAGGTTTCACATTAAACCCAGATTTCCAGCCTCTCTTAGGAAATTGGGAGATCTGTCCACCTTGGGGCCACAGTCACTAGGGCAGTGACTGACATGAGCGGAGAGGCCAGAGCTCCCCTGGGTAAGGGCAGGTCAGCACGCCCCACCCCACTCTCACCCTCACCCTCACCCTCACTTACATTTCTGCCTGGACACTGCAGGCACTGACTTTGAGACACCTGCCCCACCTCCTCATTTTGCCTGTAAGGGTCCTGTTCGCCAGGGGCACTCACCCAAGGTCATGGATACTGGAACTCGAGTCCTGATTTGCAGGCTGGCCAGTGTCCTTTGTCAGTAACCAGGACCCCCTGCCTGATGGATAAGCTAAAACCACACGAGCTCTGGAGAAGATCCAGTTTCCCTACCCTGGAGTCATCCTCCTCTGATCAGGAAGCTTAACCCTGTTAAGGACCCCTTAACCATGACCCCTGTCATGGGTCTGACAAGAGTTTGAGCAGAGTCCTGGGATATTTCCAGGGCCAATAACTGGACCCTCCGCCATTTGCCCTCCACTGAATTGTTTAAACTCTGCCCTGGAGCTGACGGCATTTGCTCGGGATGAGGGTCCAGCTCAGCAGTCAACGTTAGCAGGTTTGCCTTCTTTCCGTGGCTGCCACCAGTGCGTCAGTCGTGCGACTGAGGTGTGACGGAGAAGGGAGCAGCTGAGGCTGCAGGGAATGTGTCTGGCTTTCAGGCTTCAGGGACAGGAGAGCACACCCCATCCGCCGGCCAGCAGGGTCCCCGTGCCGAGCTCAGGAGGAGGGACAGCCCTGGCTGCGCCACTCAGCTCGCCCTTCAGGAGAACTTGCACAAGGAGTGATGTGCCTTCAGGATCAGCCTGCAGGCCGAGGCCATGAGCTTCCCAGGCAGCAGCCAGCCAGTTGCTGAACGTGGCGGCAGTGCAGGGCTCACCGATCCTGGCCAGCACAGGACTCCTCTGCGACAGTCTTTGCACCAGAGCTCCCCTGGGTCTGACCAGGGCTTTCTCAGAGCTGCACAGCGGTCTGAGACCCTTGCTATCCAATCCTCCTTCCTCCCCTCTCTCTTCACAGCTGTCAGACCTTCATCATCACCTGAAGCCTCTCCCTGTTACCTCCTGCTTCCTCTCCCCTTTATCTTTCTGTCCTGGTGTCCTTCTCACAGGACCCAAACAGTGGGCCTGGGGTGGTCCAGCTAGACTTGGTGAGGAAAGATTCCCAGGCAGGGCTGAGAGGAGACAGCTGGTTAGGGGTGTGGGTAGCGGCTTCTCCCCCAAATCCATATGCCTCCCAAACCCAGTGGCATGGCTGGGGTGTGGGCTGGGTTTGGAGAGGGATAGACGGGGGTTGACCAGAGCTCGATCCCTCTCTCACTCGTGGAAGTGCCGCCTTAGAACCCAGTCCAGCTGAGGAGGCCCGAGAAGGAGAAGCTGCAATCCCACAGTGGACATGTGGCAAAAGAATCTGGTGTCCTCTCAGCAGGAGAAGAAGATAGCTCCCTTTCTTTGCTGGGGTCGGGCACGAGGAGCCTCTGTTGGTGGCTTTATGGGCAGAGAACAGGGGGGGTCACGGTTACCAGGCCTACCAGGAGACAGGGTGTGCCCTCCAGAGGGTCACATGGTACCCATCATGGTCTGGAGGCGTCACTGCTGAAGGTGGGAGAAGAGATGGTGTTTAGGCGACTGTGCCGAGATCTCTCCAGGAGCAGGGACCTTGTAGCCGAGCCCCCCATGCCACACAGCGATCGGGGCGGCATGCTGTCCACCGGCAGAGGGGAGGCTGCCTCGGGCTTTGTGAAGGGCCAGGCTCATTCTGACTGAAGCCCAGTGGGCAGCACTACACTGTACCTAAGGCACAGCGCCCTCCAAGGTGCTCGTGCAGTTTTAAGGACAAAGACACTGCAACCAAGAATGAACAAGGAAGCCACCTCCCAGGGTGTAGCTGGAGGAGATAGCACTTGGTAGGGGAAGCTAAGCAAAGAGAAGTCAGTTTAGCTCTTTAACTAGAGAACAGAAAAAACAAGAATAAAACTGAAACCTGGATAAGGCAGGGCAGGGCAGAGCGGGGCGGGGATGCTACATAGGGGCAGGAGGGAACCTTTTAGGGTAATGGAAATGTTCCATAATTTGATTGTGGAGATGTTTACATGTCTGTTTATAAAACTCATCAAACTATCCACTTAAAAAAGGGTGTTTTTTTATTGTATGTAACTTGTACCTCAATAAGCATGACTTTAGAAAGATTCTCCCCATCAGTCCCTCATCACCTCAGGTAGCCGAGCTGGCCGAGTTTCCGTTTGTCCCACAGCATCGTACCAATTTTTGCAACATCCCCTGTGCCATGGTGCCCGGCAGCTTGGCCGTCCCTGAGAACTGGGTCGGGAAGCAGAGAGGCCCTGCAGTGCCACCTCCGCCCCTGCCCCTCAGACTAGGGGTCTGCTGAGACTCCGGAGCTAGCTTTAAAATTTTATCTGCAGTTTAATTTTCCATGATTTTCTATGAAAGGGAAATACAGCAAGTTTGACTAGGTAGGCAATTTGTAGTCCAATTTGAAGTAAAATACAGGCATTTGGGAATCATTTTTGACTTTCTAATGGGAACGCAGGTCCGTTGAACACAGAGCAAGGAAGGACACAAGGAACCTTAAAGACCCAAGACCTTTTAAAATAGATGTGACCCTAGAGAGAGCAGGCTGTGCCATGTAATGCATTGCAAGAAATCTTTCGACCTGGGGGATGAGCAGAGACGTAGGAACATCTGATGCCCGATCTTTAAAAAAAAAAGTTTCTCTCTTTAAAAGCTTACAAATCCCATTAAAAAAATATGATCTTTACTAACATATTCACCAAATTATGCATCTACATATATACATAATCACTGAACTAAAAACTGTATATCTAAATATAGTGAATATCCCTATTACCCTGCCCTGCCACGTCTCATTTCACCACCCTCCCCAGAGGTGACCATGATGTCCTTCCAGAGGTTTCTGTGCACCTGCATACACATGGACGTACAAATAGAGACCCAGAGCTTGGTTTTATTTATGTCGTAGTGACCATTCTGCAGGCATGGCCCACGTTTTGCCGAGCTCATCCACTTCACAACACATCCTGTGGAACCTTCCTCTTGGTACCACTCTTCCGCATTCTTTTCAATGGTGGACATTATTCCGTAGGTTTCGCTACCCCACAGTTCCATCCCCTCATCAGCCCTTCCATGCGATGGTCATGCAGACTGAGCCCACTTCCTTCCACCCTGACTGCTCTGAAGGACCCTGCTGCCCCCCAGCGCTGGCTCACCTCTCAATTCCTTCTGCCAGCCTCCCATCAAGCCCCTGGAAAGACAGTCAGCTCTTCTACTCGTTCCAACCACCCATTGGGTAAAAAATGGCAGAGGGAACACCAGTCCCCTGGGGTGGCTAGTCCAGGGCAAAGGGGACTGAGGAGAGCGGGTGTGAGGCCACAGGGAGAAGACCCGGGTACCCGTGGTGGAGACAGGGGAGGCCTGGCTTGAAAAGCTAGGCCAGTCTGTGTGGAGGGGGAAGGTGGGGCTGGGCGTGTTCTGTTTGGTCCCAGAGGGAAAATCAGAGTGGGAATCCGCTGCCGTCCTCTTGATCACGTGTCTGACACACTGGTGAGTTCTCTGTGGCCAGGCACGGTGTCAGGCGCTATTCCCTGAGATAGCCTGGTTAAGACTAAGAGCTAAGTCCCTGCTGTGTCCCTGTTAGCATGTGTCCTAGTTCTTGTTTATCTCCAGTAATAGTAATAGTAGTCGATGTCATCTGTGAAGCCCTTACCAGGTTTCAGGCAACGTATGCAATGCTTTCTGTACATTATCTCACTCAGTCTTCTCAACTCCACGAGGTGAGTACTGCAGTCGTGCGCATTTTAGAGGAAAGAGAAAGTAAG
Source organism: Grampus griseus (assembly GCF_964374135.1). NCBI lineage: Eukaryota > Metazoa > Chordata > Mammalia > Artiodactyla > Delphinidae > Grampus > Grampus griseus. Next base: position 26,634,596 of record NC_139018.1, on the reverse strand, counting down.
GCTTAAACCCAGGCCTTTCTCGTTTCATCCTCATGAAGCAGTAGATGAGGTGGGCAGTGTTCATTCCTGTTTTGCATATATTCAGTGTTCTGTTGGTTCCTCCTCTGGACTGGGGCCACAGCGAGGTTCTGAACCCACACCGGGGTTCCCTCAGTGAGGGGCAGTAGATGTGCCACAGCGATGCCAGACCCTTGAAGCTCTGCCATCCACCCAGCATGACAGGAGCACTGGGCATAGGGTGACAAGGACATCAGGTTTGCCCTGTGCCCTCCCTTCAGTGGGCTGTTTAAGGTATTATCCTAGAGTCTAGAGGCACAACGACAACACTTGCAAGCCAGGGTTTCTCAGAGGTGGCCACCTGACACGGACCACCTGCATCTGAGGGCCCTACAGAGCTTACCAAACACGCAGGTTCCTGAGCCCCGACCCGCTGGATTAGAGTCCGGGCAGGAGACACCTGAGTATATGCATTTTAAACAAGCACCTTCCCAAACCCCCAACCCTATTCGAGAACCTTGCGAACTGCCGGCTCACAGGCTGAAGTCTGCACTCACGGTATACTGGCTAAAACAGTTTTCTTGACATTTTTACATTAACGGTCAATATTTAAAAATCAGGAGTATCACAGGAAAAACGAACAGACCTCTCTTCTTGGAAAGATCCGGCAGTGCCAAGCCCGCTTTCCCTCGCCACACTACCTGGAGGGGACAGGACAGGGCTTGGGGCCCCCAGCGCCCCCAGGCCCTGCTTCTTTCCTCTGGCTTCCATGGACATTTTGAGTTTGTGACCCCTGGGCAAAGGAGATGGCAGTACTTGTGTCTGTCAGTGCCAACACCAGGTACCAGGGCTTAACAAGCAAGGCCAGTTCTGGCGCAGCGTCCTCCCTGTATGTAGGCCCACCTTCGCCCTGCTTTGCAGAGCTTACGTGGACGGCGTCGGTTCACCCCTCCTCAGCCCTCTGCTCTCTGTCCTTAGGCAGCTGCTGCCAGATGTGTTTTCGGAAATGATCCAAACATGAAATGTGCCCCCTGTACCTGGTGTAGAAATCAGTGTTTCTAAAAGCGTAGTTCACAGACCACCTGTGTGGACCCTCCAGGGAAGGCTTACAAAATGCGGAGGCCTGGCCACCACCCTGGACCTGGGGAATCAGAATCTCTGGGGCGGGACCTGAGAATCTGCATTTTAAATGTGGTGCCCCAGGTGATTTGGGTGCACCTTAAGGCTTTGAGACCTGTAGTCATCTAGAGGGAGGAGAGTGACTGTAGGTTTAACTGGGCCCTGGGTCAGATCGGCCTCTTGGGTCTTTGGCCTCCTTGAAGGAAGACAGTCCTTTCCTCAGCCCTGAGCCTTCAGCACAAACACAGCCTGCACCCCACCCCCAGGGCAGCAGGCCCCCAGGGCTCGGCCCTCTATCAGATTCCATCTCCTGTCACTTTCAGAACCAGTTCATTATTCCTTTATTATTCTTGTTCTCCTGCTTATCATTATTAATAATCATTCTAGACAGGCCGGGGTGCTGACAGCTCCCCCCTTGTCCATTCTTTCTGTCTGTTTTAATCCTGCCTGCTTATCTGGCATTAACCTGATCTTTTCCCCCATTTAATTAAGCCACATTGGTCAGCCCACTACTGCCCACGTGGAGACGGGCGTGAGTGGTTCTCCTGATAGGCAGAGGAGTGATGGGCTCTGTGGCCTGGACATTCCACCTCCCCAGAGGGGCCTGAGGGCAGGAACATGAGTCCCAGGCAGGGCCACATCGGGTCTGGAGGGCTGGGGAGGCAGGGCTGGTTGATGACCAGTACCCATCGAAAAGCAATGCTTCTCAAACCTTAGCCTCAGAATCACGGGGAGGGCCTGTTGAAACGCAGATCCCTGGGCCCCATCAGGGATTCTGATTCGGAGGCAGCCATGAATGTGGAATCCTAGTAAGCTCCCAGCTGGTGCTGATGCTGCTGGTGTGAGGACCACGCCTGGAGTAGCCCCACATCCACAGGCTGACCTCAGCTTAGTGACGCACACTGGCCAGGCCCAAGTGTGCCTCGATGGGAACGGATTGAAGAGGAAGAGACTTGAGCAGGGGGGAATTATTTCAATTCCCCGATGTTGGTGAGGGCCTGAGCCAAGGGAAGCTCGGGCTGAAAGGGAAGGGATGGATATGGATTCAGTAAGTGCTCTAGAGAGGCAAGCGGGTCTCAGTGACAGTAGGAGCAGTGAAGGAGAGAAAGTGAAGACACCTCCGTGGTTTTGAGTAACTGGCAGCACAGTGGTGCTTGACAGAAATAAGTACAAAGGAAATGCATGGGGGCGGAGTACGGATACGCTGAGGTCAAGACAAGCTACCGAGCTTGCAGGGCATAGTGAAAAATGAAAATGCAAGGCCCACTGTTCAAAATGATTAAGAATCTCAAGATGGGGAGAACCGCGCATTAGCCCAAGCGTGGGGCCTTTCTAAAGTGCAGGGCTCTGTGCAACTACACGACCACATGCCACAAAGCCTGCCCTGGCCAGATTCCCATGGTAGCTCCATAGCCAGACAGAACGACCATCACCTTGGCAGCCTGCCGGTCACTCTACGGGTCTCTTAGGGGACTGGAACGTCCACTTCTGATGCCACTGAGACTAAATGAGAGGTCATAGGGCCTGAGTCACAATTAGAGTCTTATGAGGGAAAAGGCCCAACTAGGAAAACACAATGGGTTAATACCTCAGAGAAGTTGCCGGTAAGACACAGGGGAGGGTACCGTGGCCAGTATTTATACGAAGTCGCCACGTTCAGGACAACCGGACAATGTCTGCGGCTGGACCTTTAGTTTTTTAAGGCACCACTGATGGTGCATCTCCCCTTTCCAGGCATTGCACAAAGTCCTTTAATGTATTGCTTTAGTATCCTTGCAACTACCCCATAAAATGTATATTACTGTCCCTCTTTTACAGATGAGGAAACGGGTGGAGAGAGGCACAGTCACTTGCTAGTGAGGGAGAGAGCCAGCTCCTGAAGCCTGAGTGTGCGTCTGGGGCTGGGGGTTGCACAGTGCAGACAACCAGAGAACTGGGGGACTGATGTGGCGGGGGGGCGGGGCGCCAGGGGACAGAGCCGTGCACGTGCCTGGGTGTCACAGGCAAACACTTAGACACCCAAGTGCCCGCCAAAGATGGAAGAATTTAGAGCAATTAAAATGTTTTGCCTGGGAGCTGTTTGGAGCCTTTTTGGGTTTTTTTTGAAGCGAGAGTTTTCTGACTTCAAGGTGTTAACAGACTCTCTAAATGGTTTTGTTTTTTAATTGCAGAAAATGACTGTGGAGCCATTAGATTTTTGCCTCTCTGCAGTTGTTTCTGAGCCCTTTCAGTCCTCCTCCTTCTATTTATTCTGTTTAATTCAGTCAGGTAGCTCCGGGGCAATGGAGATCAATACTCCTCTTTGATAGGAAAGAGTCAGGTTTGAAACCTAGAGATAAAACTGACACATTTTGTATAAATTTAATTAAAAATGCACCTTTAGTGGCTTGTTGCAGGCACAAAGCCGAGAGTCTATCTCTCCATCTCCCTCTCTCTCCTCCCCCCACCTCTCTCTTCCTCTGCCTCTCTCTCCGTCTCTCTTTCCTTTCTTGTTCCTGACAGAGAGATCTCTAACTCTGCCTCGCCACAGCCTCGTTTCATGAGTTTGGACTTGAAACTTCTGCGCTGAGGGACACTGAGGGAAGGGGATGAAATTCTAAGCAGATCAGCCCGCCTCCTTTCCCCAGAGTGGGCTGGGGAGAGGGATGCTGCAAGGAGAGGACTTCGGAGCAGAAGCCCAGGCTGGGATGGGTTTGCTTTTCTTTTTAAAACCCTTTTTCTTTTGGTCCCGTGGCCTGCAGGCTCAGAGGATCCTCTGGTCCAGAGCCTGCAGCCCCTACTCCTGTCTCTGTGTCTCTGTCTCTCTCTGTCTCTTGATGGTTTTGACCTGCCTGCCATTGCAGCTGCTGGCACCTCCTGGGGTCCTGGTGGGGTCGCGAGACAGCGGGGAAGGTACAGAAGGCCCCAGCCCCTCTCCAGTAACCCCAGGGCTGCGGCACACATTTGTCTTGTGTTTTACAATCCACCCCTTCACCTCCTTCCCGCCGGCTCTCCCCCTATCGCTCTCTCAATCCCATTTGGCTTTCCTCATTTTTCACTTGAGTGGGTTTCCTATCCCCGACTCAACTCTGGCCTCACTCTGCTCAACACCAATAAAACACACTCAACACGGGTGGAACAAGGTGCCCGGGCCCCTGTGACAAATGGCTCGCCAGCCCTCTAAGCGCAGCTGTAAATCGCCCCTCCCGTGGCCGGGCGGGCCTGGTCCCGGCAGCCTGTCAGTGGGGATGGGGCAGCCAGGGGACCAGCATTTGGCCAGCACCCCCAGGCCTTCCTGGGGTCATGGGCGTCCAGGAGGGAGCAGGGGTGGCGAGTGGGAGGGAAGGAACCCCTGAAATGTTTACACCTGTGGCTTTGGCTGGAGCAGCTTGGCCTTCCGCCCGTATTGAGCCAGAACTCCAGCAGCTGGCACTCGCTGCACGCTTACGTGTGCCAGGCACCATGCTAAGGCTTGCCATCAAATTGTCTAAAATCCTCACAAAAACCCTACAAGATGTAGTTACCAAGACCGTCCCTGTTTCACAGATGAAAACCCTGATGGAGGCCTAGCAAGGTCACGGAACTCGCCCAAGGTCATGTGGCTAGTAAATGGCAAGTCAGGATGAGGGCAGACTTCCCGGACTCTAGAATCAGGGCTTCTCACCACCACATCCATCCCATGTGCATGGCATCGGGCTGGGCACGTTGGGGAGCAAGATGTAATCTCCATCCTCCAGGGACTTTATGGTTTCGTGCTGAGGGGACTGGGGGTCCTGGAGGAAGATCATGGATTCACAACGGGTTTCCTTCTCTGCTTCGTGAGGATCCTCCTGCCGGCTCCACAACCTGTGGGCAGGGGAGGTGTGTTGCTGCTTCTCCCCAGAATGACTGATCAGAGGTGGGGAAGCCCGTGCTTCTGCTCTTGTCCATCCTGGAGCAGTGAGGGTGCCGTCAGCATGGAGAAGCAGGAGGGGGCCTTAGCACTGGGGGAAGCTGAGGAGGGCTGCTCTAGCACGTTCTGCTGCCAGGGGAGCCTCTGGTGCCTGTGGATCTCTAACCTCGTCCGCTGGGCATAAGGTAGCGCGGTGATGCGACGTGTTCCAGCCGGTCTTGTCTTTTGCTTTGGGTGCCTTTAATCGCTGCAATTGCAAGTTCGGACAGGAGAGGCAGGCATCCCGAGTTTGAGCCACTGGGCCTTCCTCTCTGCATCCTTCCTTGCTGGCGATCACAAACACCGGCTTTGTGTCTAAAATGGCCGAGATAATTGAAACGGAATTTGGAATCAGGGCCCTGCAGGCAGCACTTGTTGAAAGAAGAAATAAAGATCGTTTGGGTCACATCTTTTGTAATTTGCGTTTAATAATTGTACCAGGAGCTGCTCAGGGAGGAGAGGCGGCACGTGAGGCAGCTCCCAGCCCACCAGCCACCCTCCCTCTCCCTGGCCCTGCTCAGGGGGGAGGGGCGGGCAGGGAAGGGAGAGCTCGGGAAGGAAGCACACACACAAGTTGGAGAAAGTTCTCTCCGTGCGGCGGTGGCAGGAGAGAGGGCACGGCTTGGGGCGGGCCTGAGAGGCTGAGATGAAGGCCGAGTCAACATGCTGGGTGCCCTCACCTCCTGCACACCCTCCACTCACCCCCCCATCCCCCTTTGAGGGGAGGCTGACTATCAGTGAGGTCACCGGGGCCCAGGAGACTGCTGGAGTGATTTTGAACAGGCTGCAGTGGGACTCTGTTTGGCTCAAAATCTTGGGACTCTGCCACTACTCAGTTTTGCTAGCCACACGTGGAGCTGGGGCAGAAGGTGCTGCCCATTGGAGGGCAGATGCAGCCTCCAGGCTGTGGGGCTGTGGGCAGTCTAGAGTGTCCTCCGGGAGCCCTCCAGCCCATTATTCCCTAGACTCACAGACAGTCATGTTTGGTCCTCAAGAAATGTGCCTCTGTTACACTAAAACAACCCCCCCTCTCCTACCAACCTCATGTGCTATCCATACATAGAGTCACCCCTCCACCTCCAAAAACATGTCCCCCCTTCCCTGTGAGGCTGCCCTTTCCTGTCTGCAAGAACCTGTGGGTTCAGGATCTCAAGGGCTCCCCCAGTGCCCACATCATCATGGGGTAGGGGAGGCTATGAGGAGCTCAGGCTTGGAGGTGGAGAGACGGTGCTATGAGCTGAACTGTGTCCTCCGAAAATTCACGTGTTGGAGTCCTAACCCCCAGTACCTCAGACTGTGACTGTCGTTGGAGATAGGGCCTTTGAAGAGGTGTTAAGGTAAAAGGAGGTCATATGGGTGGACCCTAATCCAGTATGACTGGTGTCCTTATATGAAATGGGAGAGACACCAGGGATGCTTGCACACAGAGGAAAGGCCATGTGAGGACACGAGAGTAGCCATCTGCAAGGCAGGGAGGGAGGCCTTAGGAGAAACCAGCCCTGCCCACACCTTGATCTTGGACTTCCAGCCTCCAAAACTGTGAGAAAGCAAATTTCTGTTACTTAAGCCAGCCAGTCAGTGGTACTTTGGTATGGCCGCCCTAGCAAACTAACACAGATGGTGAGTGGCAGGGGGACCTTGCCTGTGATGCTCCTTGCCCTGGGTCCCCTCCCTCCCTGGCCCAGACATGCATAATGTGTGCTTGAAAGTACCAAAGACAGGAACTCTAGCTGCTTCCCTTTCCCGATGGGGCCAGAATCTAGATGACATGTGGCTCAAGGAGGAGAATGTGCATGCCAGCCTTTGCCCAGGGTTCTTCCTCCGAGACTCAGTGCTGCCCACCACCAGACCCTGGGGATGGGATGCTCATAGCTCTGTGAGGCCTAACTTCCTTCCATGTCTTCCTTCTGCTCTTAAGCCTCTTCCCTTTTTGCCATTGGCCACAAAAAGTATCCCATGTTGGTGGCACAAGGGCCTTTGCAGAAGCCAGAGTCCTCATACATCTGGAACTACCCAGTCAGTAAGATTCCTGAACAAAGAGCTGTAAAAAAGGAGGCGTAAATGAAGAGCTTTCCAAGGTCTGAATGTCTGGTGTGAGCAGTGGTGAATTCCTCCCAAGGGCTCCGACACGCTGGACACACCCCTCTGAGGGAAGGCCTGTGGCCCTAGGGACCCAGGGTGGCCGGAGGAGCACACTCTGATCCTGGGTTCTCCACAGTGCATGGCTTGGACCTTCAGACGAGCAGGCGCTGGGGAGCAGAGGTGACCCAGGGCTGGGAGATGGAGGAGATGTGGCAGCAAAGGATGGAAAGGGACAAACAGTGTCCAGGACTTTTCAGCTTGCAAGGGCTTTGTGGGGAAGAATCATGGCCCTGCTGACATTCCGGAGAACTGTACCTGCTGCCAAGACCTGACTATGTGCCCCTGAATCTTCCCATTTTAGTCCATGCTGGTGGGGGCGGTGGGTAGATGGTGGTATCTCCATTGCACCTGGGAGATAACAGGTTCAGAGAGGTTAGGGACTTGCTTGTGATTGTGCAGCTAAAAATGGCAGACCTGTAATTCAAATCCAGGACTTCTTGTCTCCCGATCCAGGCTTTTCCTTCTAGAGCAGGAGTTGGCAAACTGCCACCTGCCACCCATTTTCACGTGGCCTGTGAGTTAAGAAAGGTTTTTACATTTATAAATGGTTGGGGGAAAAGATGAAAAGAAAAAACAATACTTAATGACAAGTGAAAATGATACGAAATTCAACTTTCAGTATCTAATATTCACAGATATCTATAGATATTCTAATGTTTATAGTTTTATTGGAAGACAGCCACACCCATCCATGTACATACCATCCGCTGCTTTCATGCTGTGCTGGCAAAGTTTGTTGGTTGTGACACAGACTGCATGGTCTTCAAAGCCTCAGATATGTACTTCCTGGGCCCTTACAGAAGTGCTTGCCAGCTTCTGCTTTAGAGTCATATAACTTGGGAGATGGAAGAGGTTCTAGAAACTGTAGTAAACAAAACCTTGCCTCTCTCTTAAACCATTTTCCAAATAAGCAGCATGACGCCCATCTCATCTGAACAGCTGCTTTCCAAGGCTGCCCTCGGGTCCAGGTCCCCCTGCTCCCAGGAAGCTGGGCTCACGGCTGTCTACGCTGGGCCTGGAAAGTAGGACTCTTTGCTCCATGGTTGTGCCTGATGCTTTCCTGGGCCTCCTTTGGCACCAAGTTAGCTGCATCCCCAGGCTCGGGAGCTTGCAGCCTGGGGGAGGCAACAACTTCAGGGCCCAGAGGTGACCATCACCTGGCCAACAGGGAGAGAGGCACACGTGGTGAAACTTGGGGTACACTTGGGAGCAGTAATGCTGTGGTTCATGCAGGTTCAAGTCCTGGCTCTACAACTGTGACCTTGGGCGAATTACTTCAACATTCTATGCCTCAGTTTCCTCACTTGGAAAATGGGGGAAATAATAGCATTTACCCCATGGGGCTGTGTGAGAATTAACTGAGTCAGTGCATATCAAGTGCTTGGAATGGCACCTGGCACATTGTGTTGTGTTCAGTGATGATGATGGTGATGATGATGGTGATGGTGATGGTGATGTGATGATGGTGATGATGGTGATGGTGATGGTGATGGTGATGGTGATGATGGTGATGGTGGTGATGGTGGTGATGGTGATGATGATGGTGATGATGGTGATGGTGGTGATGGTGGTGATGGTGATGGTGGTGATGATGGTGATGGTGATGGTGATGGTGATGATGGTGATGGTGATGATGGTGATGGTGATGGTGATGATGGTGTTGGTGATGATGATGGTGATGATGATGGTGATGGTGGTGATCATCAGCCCTGTTCTAGCCAGCTCATTATTCCAGCCCTACTAGGTTTAAGCAGAGATTTTTACTGGGTCTCCTCCTACAGGGACCTCCTTCCCCATGGCCTTCACAAGACCATCAGCTGCAAAGAGAAACAGGCCGCAGGTCTTAGCTTGAGATTTTCTGCCGAATTTCCCATGGAGTCTGTGTCTGGGCTCAGGGGGATGGGGAACCCAGAGGCTCAAGGCCATAGACTGAGCTCTCTGTCTGGGGACTGAGTTGCTATGAAATATATGGGCAAGATGGCAGGGAAGGCGGGTGAATTGTCAACATGCTTGAACCCCATAAATATAACATGGAGCCCAAAGAGCAAGTTGCAAAAGAAGATGAACCATGCAGGAGCCATTTATATAGAGATTTAAAACATGCAAAACAAGTGTGCATTTTTGGTTAGGGATACATTCATATATGATACAAGTCTAAGGAAAGGTACAGGGATGATAAACACTGCATTCAGGATAGTGGTTCCCCTGCAGGGAAGAGAGGCCACGTGGAGAGTGGTGCTCGAGGGCCTTCACTTAAATTTGAAAAAAAAAAAAAGTGATATTTTAAGCTGGAGGGTGAGTGTATGAGAGTCCCTCATATTATTCTTGATACATTTTGGTAGGTCTTAAGTATTTTATGATACATATATTTTTAATGTAGGCAAGGCTAATTTTGCAAAACCCAGTAGAATTTTGGAGGCCATAAAATTTACCAAGAAGCCCCATGGTTGGGTCAGTAGGGACGAACGCATCGGGTGGACAGTGTGCCCTCGTGGTGTGCGGGCATGGCCCTGACACTCTGTTCCCCTCGTCCATGCCCACCGGTCCCCTCGCCCACACACATCGCCGGCCCCTCTCCCAGCCTCTTCGCCTGTGCCTAGCAGCCCTTCCCCATCTGCTGGCTGTGTTGTTCCTTGCCCAGCCATGTGTCCTCTCCGGGCTGGAGAGCCGGCAGAGGCTCTGGCCCCCTCCCCGCTGAGGCAGAGGGGCTTTGGAACATGTGTTTCGGGGTGGCAGACACCAGCTGGCTGGGGAGACATTTGCATATTCAACTGAGCCCCCCAGAGCCAAGCCAGGATTGTGAGGAGGAGGCTATGGCAGGACAGAGGGAGAGGGAAGGCTCTGGTCAGCTAGGGGTCAGGCGGAACAGATTTTGGATCGGAGAGACAGATGGTTAAAGTAGAAAAAGAGGGAGGGAGCAAATCCCGACTCATACATGAAGAAAGGCATTCAAGAGCCCTGAAATATCTTATATCTTCGCAGGGCTTTGTGGGTTTTGAAGCATTTTCATCTCTTTCATTTGATTCCTCATTGCAGTCCTGCAAAGTAGGTATTAATATCATCCCCATTTTACAGATGAGGAAACTGAGGCTCAGAAAAATTACACCCCTGATTCAAGATCACAGGGCTAGTGCGTGGGAGAGTCTCTGGACTCCTGGTATAGTGCTCTTTTCACTACATCTCAGAGCTAACTGAATTTGCCATCTCCACTTGCTCACCTTACATTCTTCTCTCAACCCTCTCCAGAGGGGTTTCTGACCCCTCCACTCCATTAAGACTGTTCTTCTCTAGGTCAACATTGACCCCTCTTGATGCCAACTCATGGTCACTTCTCTGTGTTCAGCTGTCTTGACCTTTCTGCAGCGCTCGACAGAGGTACCACTGACTTCACCCTTCTTTCTGGGACAGCCTCCTCCTTGGTTGCCATGACAGTACAAGCTCCCATTTCCCTCCCACCTCCTTGGCTGCTCTTTCTCTGTTCTTTTGCAGGCTCTGTTCCACCTTCAAATGTTGGTGTGCTCCTAGCTTGGACCTCGGCCCTCTTCTCTTTCTTTTCTCTCTCTATGCATGAAGCTGAGCCACCTAGTCCGGCCCTGGTACTTCATATATCATCTGTGTTTAAGATTTTCACATCTATTTCTGCAGCGTTGCCCTTGCCTCAGGCTGCCTTACATGGTGGTCGAGAGCACAGACTCTGAAGTCAGACCACCTGGATTTGGATCTCAACTTTGCCACTTATTAGCTATGAGACCTTGGGCAACCTTTCTATGTCTCAGTCTTGCCATCTGTGAAAGGGGAATGATAAAGCCCTTACCCCATAGGGCAGTTGAGAGAATTAAATGAAACGTAAATGGCTTAGAACATTGCCTGGCACATAGTAGGTGCTCAGTAAAGGCAAGATATTGTTACTTGCCATCTGTTCCTCCAATATGCCAAGCATCTTCCTACTCCAGGGCCTTTACACTAGCCCATCCCTCTATCAGAATGTTCTTCCCTTGATTTTCCTAAGGCTGACTCCTTTTAATTCAGATTCCCCAACCATCCAGGCTGAAGTAGTCCCCTAGTCAGTGACTATCACCTAAACCATTTAAAATTTTTGTATGTGTTATACAAAATTTTTTGTATGTGTTAGTTTCAGGTGTATAGCTTCAGATTCTTTTCCATTATAGGTTATTATAAGATATTTAATATAGTTCCCTGTGCTATACAGTAGGTCCTTGTTTATTTTATATATAGTAGTGTGTATCTGTTAATCCCAAACTCCTAATTTATCTCCCCTCTTTCCCCTTTGGTAACCATTAGTTTGTCTTCTATGTCTATGAGTCTATTTCTGTTTTGTAAATAAGTTCATTTGTATCATTTTTTTTTTAGATTCTACATACAAGTGATATCATGTGATATTTGTCTTTCTCTCTCTTACTTCACTTAGTATGATGATCTCTAGGTCCATCCATGTTGCTGCAAATGGTATTATTTCTTTCCTTTTCTGGCTGAGTAATATTTCATTATATATATATATATAATATATATATACACACATCACATCTTCTTTATCCATTCATCTCTTGGTGGGCATTTAGTTTGTCTCCATGTCTTGGCTATTGTAAATACCGCTGCTATGAACATTGGGGTCCATGTATCTTTTCGAATTGGTATTCAAGTCTTTTCTGGATATATACTCAGGAGTGGGATTGCTGGATCATATGGTATCTCTATTTTTAGTTTTTTAAGGAACTTCCATACTGTTCTCCATAGTGGCTGCACCAATTTACATTCCCACCAACAGTGTAGGAGGGTTCCCTTTTCTCCACACCCTCTCCAGCATTTATTATTTGTAGACTTTTTTATTCTGTATTTTTTAATTGAAGTATAGTTGATTTACAACGTTGTGCTAATTTGTGCTGTACAGCAAAGTGACTCGGTTATACACATATATACATTCTTTTCTTATATTCTTTTCCATTACGGTTTATCCCAGGAAAGTGAATATAGTTCTTTGTGCTATACAGTAGGACCTTGTTGTTTATCCATTCTCTAGTAATAGTTTACATCTACTAACCCCAAACTCCCAGTCCATCCTTCTCCCTCCCCCGCTCCTCCTTGGCAACCACAAGTATGGTCTCTATGTCAGTGAGTCTGTTTCTGTTTTATAGATAGATAAGTTCATTTGTGCCATATTTTAGATTCCACATATAAGTGATTCATATGGTATTTGTCCTTCTCTTTCTGATTTACTTAGTATAATAATCTCTAGTTGCATCCATGTTGCTGCAAACAGCATTATTTCATTCTTTTTTATGGCTGAGTATTCCATTGTATATATGTACCACATCTTCTTTATTCATCTGTCAATGGACACTTACGTTGTTTCCATGTCTTGGCTATTATAAATAGTGCTGCTAGGAACATAGGGGTGCATGTAACTTTTTGAATTATAGTTTTGTCTGGGTATATGCCCAGGAGTGGGATTGCTGGATCATATAGCAACTCTAGTTTTAGTTTTTTGAGGAACCTCCATACTGTTTTCCACAGTGGCTGCACCAACTTATATTCCCACCAAGAGTGTAGGAGGGTTCCCTTTTCTCCACACCCTCTCCAGCATTTGTTATTTGTAGAGTTTTTGATGATGGCCATTCTGACCTGTGTGCGGTGATACCTCATTATAGTTTTGATTTGCATTTCTCTAATAATTAGCGATGTGGAGCATCTTTTTTTTTTTTTTTTTTACATCTTTATTGGAGTTGGAGCATCTTTTCATGTGTCTGTTGGCCATCTGTATGTCTTCTTTGAAGAAACGTCTATTTAGGTCTTCCCTGCAGAAGACCTTTTAATAGGTGTTTTCAAAGGTGTCATAATAATGCCCATGGACTTTAGGAAGAAAGCTAGACTTGATAGTTCAAAGTTCAATGGAGGCAGATGACAGCTTAGCATAAAGAGGAACTTTCTGTGACTAATGGATGGATACTCCAAATTGGAATGGGATATGGTGATGGAGGCATCGAGTCCCCACCGTTGGAGTCATCCCTCCTGAAGCTGGATGTTGTAGAGAAGACTCAGACATCGGGACGTTTGAGGGTCTATCTTTAAAGTTCTTAAGTTGAGCAGATGGAAATGAACATGAGGCCCCACCAGAGGGGAGCATCAGAGCCCATCCCACACCCCTCCTCCGATCCTGAGGTGAGGGTTTCTGCAAGTTCCTATGTAAGAATAAAAGGAGGAGGCTTGGTGGGCCTCGGAAGGCCCATGGCTTGTGCTGGACAAGCCAGCTCCTGCACACGTGTGGACCCTGCACACGTATGGACCCTGCACATACGTGGGCCCTGCACACGTGTACTGAGCTGACCCTCCTCCCCATACCATGCAGCCCCAAATGGGTCCCCTGAGGGCTGACCCGACCATGCCCCAGAGCTCACCAGTTTCCTGAGAAGTGTGGGTCCCCTGGTGAGGTCCAGGCAGAGGAAGCATGAGGCACACTTTCTAGCCCCGTATGTGCCTCCGTGTCTTCATTTCTAAAATGGAGAGACAAATACCTACCTTAGAGTCTTGATGTGAGACTCATGGAGATCTCGGAAAGCCTAGAATCGGAAACTGAGGCTGGGGGACTTTCAGCCCTCCAGGTCACCCAGCCCTGGACACTACTCAGGGCTCCTGAACCCAGCCGAGCTCCCCGGCCAGAGCACCAGGCTGTTTCCCACCCCTCAGAGAACAGCCCATGCTCCGGGCCCACAGGTTGCCGTGTGGCTCCTCGGTTCCCACGTGGCCTTGCCCCCGCTTTGCCCACTTGGGGTTCTGAAGCAGGGCCTGATGGCAGCCGGCTGGGCGGCCGAGCTCTCTTCCAGGCATCCATCACTAGAGGTCACTCTTCATCTGTGTGTATAGACTGGAGGGCAGAAATGAGGCTGCTGAGTGAGTGCTGGGACCCCAGGCATCTCCTGGGAGGGTTCATCCAGGCCTACCTGGCTAGGAGTGAGAGTACCAGCCCTTCCCAACGTCTGGGCCTGAGAGGGCGTGAGCTGTTCCCCTCCTGCGAGCCAGGCCAGCCGAGTGCCTGAGCTTAGGTGCGCTGGGAGGGCCTGTGTGATCCCAGGGCAGCCTAGCCGGCCTGAGGTTCTGCTTAGCACTTCTGGTTCCCCCTGTGGCAGCTGCATACGGGGGAATGAGTCTGAGGGGAGAAATCACACAGCAGGAAGCCCGGATTTCCACCTACTAGTCCCTAAGCCTTACTCATTGTGACCTGTATTGGAGCTCACTTTTCTCCCAGGGGTGGCCTCGCTGAGCACTTTCTCTTCTCCAGAAACATTGGCCGCCCCTGTGCCTGCTAAGCCCTTTCCTGCCACAGGGCCTTTGCACTTCCCTCATTCTGAATGCACTGCCCCAGATCTTCATATGCACTTTAGTCTGAGATCAAATGCCACCTCCTCAGAGAGAGATTCTCTGACCTCCTAGTCTAAATTAGCCGCCTCCCAGCTTCACCCGGTTACTCTTTATCTCACCATCCTGATTACCTGCTCCGTGGCACGTACTACAACTGTAATTACCTCCTTAGTGAGCTGGTTATTGTCTATCTCCCCCACATACCCCCGACCATTGCACCTGCTCCATAAATATTTGTCAGAGGAATGAACTGAAAGGTCTTAGAAAGCAGACTGTTATTATTGTCCTATTTTATAGATAAGGAAGTTAGTGAGAATAAGAGATTTATCACGACCACATAGATCGGAAATCATTGAGCCAGGAACTCCATCCCGAGTCTTTGAACTTGAAAACTCTCTCTCCCCGCCCCCAACCCCCATCAACCTCTGAAGTTTCAAGACCTGAGGCCAGATGCCTCATGAGTGTACCCTGGTGGAGGGTCAGCAGACCCACGCTCACGCCTCTCCACCCCACCCCTGACTATCTGGGCTAGGAGCGGGGTGAAAAGTAGAGACAGAAAAGGGAAAATTAGGTCTTGGGTTGAAGGTCATGGTGTGGCTCAGTGACAGCACACGCCTGTCTCAGGAGATCTGGGGACCCCTGAGCCCCCATGCTGTATTTTTTTTTCAGGAGAAGAAAAAACATGTACGAGGGGCACAAACCGCTTTTAAGATGAAAAGTGCAGAAGTGACCACATTTCAGTGCTTGTGTTTACGCGGGTCCCTTCGCTGCACTGGCTGTGGTAACGTGCCCCAGCTAGTTCATCCTAAAGCAACCCCACTCGCCCCACACCTGGAGCAGCTGTCCAGCTCAGCACAGCCTGAGGATGGGCTTCAGGGCCTTTGAGGGCCCCTGCAGTTGTGTAAGCACATTGTCCTGTTTTCACTGGCCCCTTCTAGCCACGGTTTCACAGCTAGGCAGTAAAAGGAAATGTTCAACTTAGACTAATTTTTTCATCTCCTTAATTTCCCAAAGATTGGACATGTCTTCCCCACCCCCAGCCTCCTGCCCTAACATCCCACAGCAACCCTACTTAGTCTCATCAGATTCACCACTCATTTGCTTCACCTGTGTTCCCCACTACCCTTGAAATTGAATCCTGGCACGTGTTCTGCCTGCCAGGCTTGGAGAAGTGGGCCGAAATGCTAATGGAGGGACTGCTGGAGGTTGGGGGCTGATGGAGTGTCCCTTTTCCTGGTAGATGGAAGAGAGAGAAAGTTGGTTAGCTCTGGGGCTGCCAGTAGCATCATAGGGGTTGGAGAGCGGAGTTGGAACCATGTAGACCTAACATGAGACTTCCAAGGGCACAGGACCCAGCCCACTGGGGGGAGGCCCAACCCAAACCAATAAACATGAAGTTCATGGAACCAACCTGTCCTGGCTCTGCCTTGGCCTGAGCCTGATTGGAAGGGCCCTGGACTAGGAACCCAAACACCTGGGCACTAACTTCAGTCCTTCCCTTTAACTAACTGTAGCCTTGGGCTGTGCACTTAGCTGCTCTGAAAGCTAAGCGAAATGATATAATAAAACATAACATAACAAATGATATGCATTTATAAATAATTCTGCTGCAGCAAGAATCATTAATGCAGTAACGCATGTGATTAAGCTCAGGAGATGATAAAGTGCTGTAGAAATGGATGGTGGGCCCAGGCCCTCACCTCGCATTATCCATCTTCTGCTGTGCCTACTGCAGCCAGGGGGTCAGGTGTCACCAGGCAGGGGCTCGGCTTTTGGCCTTAGTGCTTTCCAGGCATTCCAGCTGTTCACCCACATCCCACTCCTCTCTCTCTCCTGGCACATGGGACGATTCTCTTTCTCCACCCGCATGGGCAGGGTCCTATGATTAGTTCTGGCCAATGGGTTGTGGGCAGAAGTGCTACGTGTTGCTTTGAGACTGGAGCATTTGTCTGCTAATGTGAGACCCTCCAGCTCCGCTCGTCACTGGCATGGCAATCATAGAAATCTGGTCTAGATGAAGTTCTGTCAGCTGGGTCTCTGAGTAACGTCAATGAACAGAGCCTCCGGCCAATCCGCTTTGGGCACGTAGATGCAAGAAATGAATTATTGTTGTGAGGCTTTGGGGGTTGTTTGTTATGACAGTGCAGTGCAGCCTAACCTAACTGATATGAGGTTCCATCAGCAAAGTTTCTCAGCTTTGGGGTTCGGGTACCTACTGCCTCAGAATCACATGGAACACTCTGTTAAAAATGCAGTTTCTCAGGCTCCACCTTAGACACACTGAGTCAGGATGCCCAGGAGTGAGGCCCCAGGATCTGCAGTTCTAACCACAGTGACTTCACCTTCAGAGGCAGCAAGTGTATAACCCAGGCCTTGGGAGCAGTAGAGGAGGCCTCTGCTCCCTCCACCCCTCACCTGCTTCCTCTGGTTCTGAAGCAGGCCTGCTCCCTGGTGGGTGCCTGAGAGGTCCCTGCCCTCAGCTTCCTGCCTCCTCTCTCCTCCCACGTGGCAATGCAGCAAATCCCCTGGGCCAGGCGCTGGGGGAAGGGCTCACAGAGTTGCCGCAAAGTGAGAGCGGTAGCAAGCCTTCGTGATGGATTGAAGGAGACGAGACCATTCCCGGCTGATGGCTGACGTGAGGAGGCAGTGACAGGCGACAATGTTTGTGCTCTGAACCTGCAATCTCAGCTAATGGGAGAGATTGAGGAGTTTGGAATGAGACGCGTCATGGGACACAGCCCCATGGGCCAAGATGCTTCTTGACGAGGTAGCACGTCTTCGTGGCTTCCTGAGGAGGGAGTGGGGGCCACATTCCTGCCCCAGCCCCTGCGCAGGTGGGAGAACGGCTCTAGATCGCTGGGAGCTGGGCTAACCCGGCAGGTCCTAGGCTGCCCCTTTGGCTGCCCGTGGGAGTCAGGAGGGCCAAGCTGGAGCTACAGGAGGGGCAGGTAAGAGGGCTTCCTTGTTGCACCCTGAGCAGTGCCCCACCCCCCAGCGCCTCCCACAAGGGGCTGAGGGAGGAGGGGGCCAAGGCAGAGGCCAGAGCAGCCCTCCAGTAACTCCCCCAGCCCCAAGGGAGCTTCAGGTGTCCTTCTGGGCGGGCAGCCTGGTTAAAAAGTAAGAGTCAGGGCTTCCCTGGTGGCGCAGTGGTTGAGAGTCCGCCTGCCGATGCAGGGGACACGGGTTCGTGTCCTGGTCCGGGAAGATTCCACATGCTGTGGAGCGGCTGGGCCCGTGAGCCATGGCTGCTGAGCCTGTGCGTCCGAAGCCTGTGCTCCGCAACGGGAGAGGCCACAACAGTGAGAGGCCCGTGCACCGCAAAAAAAAAAAAAAAAAAAAAGTAAGAGTCAAAAGCTCAGAATCAGAATCAGCTCATAAACCTCCCAGCACTTCTTCTTGGGTTTAAAGCCACATTGCCCTAGGCTCAAATTCCAACCATTTTCTACCCGTGACCCTGAACAATGAAATTCACCTCCCTGGGCCTCAGTTTCCTCGTCTGTAAAATCCGAACGGGGGCAGAAAACAAAAACCACTTTGTGGGAATGTTGTACTAAGGACTGAATACAACAAGGTGTAAAGTAGTGGCTGCGAATCACCCGAGGATCTTATTAAAATGTAGATCCTGACTCAGCAAGGCTAGGATAGGGCCTGAGAGCCTTCATTTGCAATAAGCTCCCAGGTGATGCGGATGGATCGCAGTTTTACTCTCAAGGATGTAAATGATCAGGGCAGGTGCCTGGTTCATAGTGAGCGCTCCAACAATGGTGACTTTGGTTATTATTGTCATCACTGCCAAAGCAAAACAGTTGAGACTGTCCCTTTCCCTGCCACAGCCCTCGTCCTCCTTCACAACTTCCTGTTCCATTTAAGATTTCCCTTGAGGACACCTGGACACAACTTTTGGAGGGGTCCAAAGTGGGGTTTATTGCAAGCCTCACCTCCAGGGCCCACCATGGGTGGCCCAGTGGCCAACCTGTCCATTAGGCATCTTCAGAGGCAGCCACTGCCCCCTCACCCAGAGTTTGATGCGTCTAGTCATTGGTGCCCTCAACTGTGCAAGCTGGGACAGCAGTGGATGTTGCCCAGCCTTCCTCACTGCAGCCATCAGAGCTGCCTGAGGGTAGGACAGAAGTCACTAGCATCCCTATCCTGCAACCCCCAAAAAAGACACTTGCTCTCCTCTTTCCTCATGGGAGGGAAACCTAGGGCTTCTGGGTTCCTCTAGGAGTAGTAGAAGCAGCATGACTCAGTGGTTAAAAGCTGGGGACCTTGGGCAACTTGTGTAATTACTCAGAGCCTCAGTTTCACCACCTGTAAAATGGGTTCATACTACCACCATAGCTTTGTTGTGAGCATGAAATGAAACGATGGATGTGAAACCCTTTTCACATGGTGTGCACCAAAGGCATGTCATTTTATGATCATTAGTGTCTCCATAATTCTGGACCGTGCCTTCTCATCACCTACCACCAAAAGCTGGCCCTGGAACTGCGCGAGCTGTGACAGGAACCGCGGTTTTGAACTGGCTCTCTCTAAATTGGTGGTTCCCATGCTTTGGAGCCAAGTTACATGCAGTGGAAACATGAAACCAGAGGAACCAGAGGAGGACACCAGCTGTTATAGCTGTGACTCAGGTGAGGAGGGCAAGCCATGGGCAGGGGAGGAAGAGAGAAAAGGGGAAGAGAAGGGGGAAGAGGCAGATGCAGGGCCACCCTCAGCTGAAGGCTGATCTGTTCATCATCTGGGGGAGTCTGGGGAGGCTCAGGATGTGTGGTGGATGAGGCTGCAGGGTGTGTGTTGGTGGCAAGAGGGCCAGAGACAGATGCTGAAGGCTTGACACCCAGATACACTACAACCCTCTCTGGGGACACTCGCTGCAGGCCTGACTGTTCCAAACCCTTCATTCCATTTGTATCGATACTTGTAGGGAAATACACATCTTAACTATTTTAACCATTTTCTTTCCTTTTTGTTTATTGAGGTATAATTGACATACAACATTATATTAGTTTAAGGTGCACAACATAATGATTTAATATTTGTATGTATGTATTGTGAAATGATCACCACCGATCAAGTCTAGTTAACATCCATACTATTCATAGTATCAGAATTTTTTTCTTGTGGTGAGAACTTTTAAGATTTACTCTCTTTGCAACTTGCGAATATGTAATACAGTGCTGTTACTATAGCCACTATGCTGTACATTACGTCCCCATGACTTATTTATTTTATAACTGGAAGTTTGTGCGTTTTGACTCCCTTCACCCATTTCGTGCTTCCCTCACCTCTGACAACCATCAATCTGTTCTCTGTATCTATGAGTTTGGGGTTTTTTTTTGTCTTTTAGATTCCACATATAAGTGAGAGTATATGGTCTTTCTCTGTTTGACTTATTTTACTTAGCATAGTGTCCTCAAGGTCCATCCTTGTTGTTGCAGATATTAAGATTTCATTTTTTATGGCTAATATTCCACTGTGTGTGTATGTGTGTGTGTGTGTATATATCTATCTATCTCACATCTTCTTTATCCATTCATCTGTTGACGGACACTTAGGTTGTTTTCATATCTTGGATATTGTAAATAATGATTTTTTTCCTTGATCATTAGCGATGTTGAACATTCTTCCATGTACATGTTGGCCATCAGTATGTCTTCTTTGGAAAAATGTCTATATAGATGCTCTGCCCATTTTTTAAATCAGATTTCTTTTTGTTTGTTTTTGGGGTTTTTTTTTTTTGCCCTGTTGTATAAGTTGTTTATATATTTTGGATATGAATTCCTTATCAGATACATGATTTGCAAATATTTTCTCTAATTCAGTAGGTTGCCTTTTCATTTTGTTGATGGTTTCCTTTGCTGTGCAGAAGATTTTTAGTTTGATGTAGTCCCGTTTGTTTATTTTTGCTTTTGTTATCTTTGCTCTTGGTGTCAAATCCAAAAAAATCATTGCCAAGACAAATGACAAGGAGATTACTGCCTGTTTTTTCTTTTAGGAGTTTTATGGTCTCTATACTTTCATTCAAGTTTTTAATCTATTTTGAGTTAATTTTTGTGTATGGTGTAAGATAGTGGTCACTTTCGTCCTTTTGCATGTGGCTGTCCAATTTTCTCAACACCATTTATTGAATAGCTTGTTCTTTCCCCATTGTATATTCTTGACTCCTTTGTCATAACTTAATTGAAATATATGTCTGGGTTTATTTCTGGGATCTCTGTCTGTTCCATTAATTTATATGTCTGTTTTTATGCCAATATCATACTGTTTTGATTACTAAAGCTTTCTAATATAGTTTCAAATCAGAGAGGCTGCTGCCTCCAGCTTTCTCAAGATAGCTTTGGCTATTCAGGATCTTTAGTGATTCCATACAAATTTTAGGATTATTTGTTCTATTTATGTGAAAATGCCATTGGAATTTTTATAGGGATTGCATTGAATCTGTAGATTGCTTTAGGTAGCATAGGCATCAGTATTAATTATTTTAATCCATGAGCACAAAAATATTTTTCCATTACTTGTGTCTTCTTCAATTTCTTTCATCAGTGTCTAATAGTTTTCAGTGTACAGGTCTTTCACTTCCTCAGTTATGTTTATTCCTAGGTATTTTATTCTTTTTGATGCAATAGTAAATGTGGTGGTTTCTTAATCTATTTTTCTGATAGTTCATTATTAATGTATACAAACACAACAGATTTCTGAATATTAATTTTGTGTCCTGCAACTTTTCTGAATTCATTTTTTTAGCTCTAATAGTTTTTTGGAAGGTTTTCTACATATAACATCATGTCATCTGCAAATATTGATGGTTTTACTTCCTCCTTTCCAATTTGGATGCTTTTTATTTATTTTTCTTGCATAATTGCTCTGGCTAGGAATTCCAATACTGTGTTGAGTAAAAGTGGCAAGAGTGGGCATCCTTGTCTTGTTCCTGATCGTAGAGGAAAAGCTTTCAGCTTTTCACCATTGAGTATGCTGTTATCTGTGGGCTTGTCATATATAACCTTTATAATGATGAGGTATGTTCCCTCTGTACCCACTTTGTTGAGAGTTTTTATCACAATTTGATGTTGAATGTTGTCAAATGGTTTTCTGTATCTATTGAGATAATCATATGATTTTGTTAATGTGGTATATAACATCAACTGATTTGAGGATGCTGGACCATCCTTGTATTCCTGGAATAAATCCCATTTGGTCATGGTGTATGATCCTTTTACTATATTGTTGAATTTGGTTTGCTAATATTTTATTGAGAATTTTTCCATCTTTATTCATCAGGGATATTGGCCTGTAATTTTCTTTTCTTGTGGTGTCCTTTTCTGGTTTCAGTGTCAGGGTAATTCTGGCCTCATGAAATGAGTTGGGAGGTATCCCCTCCTGTTCTCTTTTGGAAGAGTTTGACAAGGATTGATATTAGTTCTTCTCTGAATGTTTTATGGAATTCACCATGAAACCGCCTGGCCCTGAAATTTGTTTTTTGGGAGGATTTTGATTACTGAGTCAATCTCCTTACTAGTAGTTGGTTTATTCAGATTTCCTATTTCTTGATTCAGTCTTGGAAGGTTTTATGTTTCTAAGAATTTATCCATTTCTTCTAGGTTATCCAATTTTTTGGCATATAATTGTTTGTAGTAGTCTCATGATATATTTCTGTGGTGACAGTTGTAATATCTCCTCTTTCATTTCTGATTTTATTTACTTGTGTCCTCTCTCTTTGTTTCTGGGTAAGTCTAGCTAAGGGTTTGTCAATTTTATTTAACTTTTCAAAGAAACAGCTCTTGGTTTCATTGATCTTTTATTTTGTCTCTTTAGTCTTTATTTCTGCTCTGATCTTTGTTATTTCCTTCCCTCTACTAACTTTGGACTTCATTTGTTCTTCTTTTTCTAGTTCCTTGAGGTATAAAGTTAGGTTGTTTATTTGAGATTTTTCTTGTTTCTTGAGGTAAGCATTTATTTCTATGGCCCTCCCTCTTAGAACTGCTTTTGCTGCATCCCATAAGTTTTGGTATGTTGTATTTCCATTTGTTTCATTTGCCTCAAAACGTATTTTTTTTCTTTTTTGATTTCTTCATTGACCCATTAGATGTTCAAAACATGTTTAATCTCCACATATTGGTGAATTTTCTAGTTTTCTTCTTGTAATTGATTTCTAGTTTCATAACATTGTGGTCAGAAAAGATGCTTGATGTGATGTCAATCTTATTAAATTTGTTAAGACTTTTTGGTGGCCTAATATGAACTATCCTGGAGAATGTTCCATGTATACTTGAGAAGAATAGGTATTCTGTTGCTTTTGGGTAGAATATTCTGTATATATCTATTAAGTCCATCTGATTTAATATCATTGGGGCCGATGCTTCCTTATTGATTTTCCATCTGGATAATCTATCCATTGATGTAAGTGGGTATTACAGTCCCCTACTATTATTGTATTGCTGTCTATTTCTCCCTTTAGGTCTGCTAATATTTGCTTTATATATTTAGGTACTCCTAAATATAAATATATAAACATAATATAAAAATATTTAACCATTTTAAGTGTATGATTTAGTAGTGTTAAGTACATTCACATTGTTCTATAACCAATCTCCAGAACCCTTTTTATCTCCCTGAACTGAAACTCTGAAAATCTGACTACTCTAGGTACATCCTATGAGTAAAATCATGCAGCATTTGTCTTTTTGTGACTGGTTTATTTCACTTAGCCTAATGTTCCCAAGGTTCATCCATGTTATATATTTTGTGTTTTTAAGTCCAGCTTTACTAGTTGTTCTCGGAAGCTGGGTTGGCCAGATACAAGCTAGTTGTCCAAAGCTAGAAGCAGTGCAGCCTCATGGCCATGAGGCATGGGGCCAGCTCCCCCACTGCAGCCACCATCACCTGTACGAGGCTAATGTGAGAGACTCCCTCCCACTCAGTACCTCATTTGTGAGGAGTAGCTCCAAGAACACCAGGCTGGTGAACTCAGATGGTTTAGTGTGGGCTTATGAGGTCAAGTTCATGCATTTGCTGTCTCCAAGGACAGTGTTGTACACTGATGGAGAACATGAGTTCTGGGGTCAGGCAACCTGGGTGTGAATCCTGGTACTGTTACTTACTATCTACTTGTTCGTTTATAAAGGGGAGATGATGACAGTGTTGATGTGGGGATTCGATGAGATGGCCGCTCTAAAGTGCATAGCCAGGCCTGGCACAGAGGAAAGCCTTGGCGGAAGCTTTAAATGACTGATTTGACCAGCAGTCCATGGGTTAAAACCTCATCTCCATGGCTTCTGATACTGTCCAGCTTGGACTGAGATAAGGAAAATGTAGTTGACCCCAGGCTAGTTTCGTGATTTTCAATTTTTGTGTATTTGTAAAGAATAGAACACTTTGGGCAAATCCTTTTGTGTAGCCCCAATACTAGGATGGAAAAGAAGGGTTGCTCCAACTGGGGAATAGAAATTCTGGCCCTCCCTGTGCCGGCACAGGCACAGCCACCTACACACATGTGTGCGCGCACACACACACACACACACACACACTCTGTCTCTCTCTTTCTCTCTCAGCTTTCCCACTGCCTCCTCCAATGGAACTCCTATAAAGCCCTGGGAGGGATGGAGCTGGAAATCACTACTTTGTGGGAAGGCACCTCCTTGTGGAGAGTCCTGGAGGGATCTCTAGGTCCCTGTGAACAAGGAAATACTGGGCTCAGTGGGGGGCAGGACAGGACCTCTGCCTGATGGGGCCTCAACCTAGTCATGGGCAGGCTGGGCTGCCACGGGCTCAACTGGGGCCACAAGGAAGCAATGCTGTGGGTCCCTGGGTCCCTTTGTCTCACCTTCTCTTGGGTCCTCACACACACCTTTCCCTCACTTCTCGAGGGGAAATGTAGCTTAAAGACAAGGTCTCTGGTAGTAAGTCTCATCTGCATGAGCTGGCAGTGAGTTTGTTCCTGGCACTGCATGTCTCCAACACTGGCTGAGCCAGAGAAAGGGGTGTGTCAGTGTGAGTAGTGAATGTGTGTGTGTCTGTGCATGTGTGTGCATGCATGACTGTGTGTGCCCGTGTGTGTCCATCCACATGTTTATGTGTCTCTGTGTGTCTGTGTGTGCATGCGTGACTGTGTGTGCCCGTGTATGTGTGTCCATCTACATGTTTATGTGTCTGTGTGTGCGTATGCGTGTATATATCCGTGCCTGAGTGTGTGTTCACGTGTGTGTCTGGGCATGTGTGCATGAATTCTCAGAAGGGTCCTCAGGCTCATCATGTTCCCCTGGAGAACTTCTGATTACTTCACTAATTCACTCACTCATCCAGTCATGCATTCCTTTAACAAACTAAGTAACGAATCTTAAAATGGTGAATT
The DNA here is from genome assembly GCF_964374135.1 of Grampus griseus. Taxonomy (NCBI): domain Eukaryota; kingdom Metazoa; phylum Chordata; class Mammalia; order Artiodactyla; family Delphinidae; genus Grampus; species Grampus griseus. Next base: position 26,609,703 of record NC_139018.1, on the reverse strand, counting down.
ATAATTCTGTTAAATACCGTGGTGCCATGAGAGCATATGCCCATGATTTTGTGCTGTCATAGGCCCTGAGGTCTCTGTAGGTCTCTCTGATCCAAACACTGCCAAGTAGGTTACCACCTGGTTCCTGGCACCCCTTGCAGCTCTGTGGGTCCTCTCTGAGCTTTATTTATGTGTAGAACCCTATTTATCCTGCATACCTGTGGTTTGGGGCCATCCCTGAGAGCACGGCAGTTCCTCTTCCTGCTTTTTGCTACATTAGGTACATGGATCCCATCGGAGGGTTCCTGTTTCAACTCCAGCTTTACGCATGTGACCCTGGATAGGTGTGTATACCCCCTTGGATGTGGGAAGGGGTACTCTTGGGTGTGAGCTCTGGGGGAGACTGAGCTCCTTCTGTGTGGCGTATCCCCGAGTGTGTGAACGTAACTCTGAGCTGAGCCTGGGCCCGGACCCATTCCCAGCCTGCCCCCAGAAGCCCCCACTGCGTTGTCCTGCCAGTAATTACAGCAGATAAACTGCTCCAGTTGAGGGCTGCTGTCCCCGGCTAGCTGCCAGCCGTGCGGCCCCAGGCTGCGCTGTGGGAGTCCATTCATTTTAATAAGAGGTACACCCTGTGTTATTAAGAAGAGTGTTTATTACTGTCGCCATGCACTGACAGCAGCTTCCATCATCGTTAAAGAGCAGATGGGGGGAGGGTAGGGGGGCTGTGCACTGCAGCTCTTCCGAGGCACCGGCCCAGCTGGTGAGGCTAGGGAGGGAGGATCCCTCTCTCTCCTCTCTTGCCCCAGGACAGCATGGCAGCCCCTTTTCTAGAAAGAATGAAGCCATTCAGCTGAGTCTGACCCTGCTTGGGGTGTGGGTCGGGGCTGGCGGAGGGAGGATGGAGGGAATGCTGCTCACTCCAGGTGCTGCCCTAGAGAAGAAAGGGGAACCTGGGTTTGGGTTTCTCTCTAGGGCCAGGCAGGACTACCCGTTGGCCCACCTGCCAGACTCCTGGCTTTGCCGGGAACACCCCGCCCAGAGCTTTTTTCAGTCATTGAGTAAATGAAGCCTCGCCGACTCCCTTACCCTTCCCGTCATCTGTCAGGATGTTTGGATGTGGACAAGTGTCGGGCACAATAATGAGAAGTGTGATGAAATAGAAGGAACAGAGGTTCCTAAACTTTCTCGGTTCATGGCACTCTTACTGTTCAATATTTTTTCACAACACCCCTTGGTCAAAGGAAATACCTAAAACTTCTGTTTCTTAAGTAGTTAGGTCTAAACAACTTAAGTATTTGTGTTTTCACAACTGATTAGCCATTTGAAAAAAAAAAACAGTACATGTAAATTTAAAAGGTTTTATTTCATTGTTAACTGCAATTACATCCAATGGGACGTGTGTGCCTCTTGGACACTGCACGTCTTCTCAGACTTTGTAATAAGATGGACCACCACCACCCCCCTCATTCGGTTCTGCTTTGATTTTTATCACAGCAACCACTGAAAATACAGCTTCTCAAAGATATGCTACCATTGCAAAGAATGTAGAGTGATCTAATGTTGAAACGGTGAACTACTTCCGCCTGGTAATTCACACGGTATCTGACAGACGTCAAACATTTCCTCAACACTGGCAGATGTTGAGTGTTTGTTCGGAAAGTTTAAAACATCCTACTGTGCCCCTGTGCATGTGCTTCAGTGCCCAGGAGCACCTTGGTCCACAGTTTGGAAACCAGGGTGGTAGAAGACCTGGGTTCAAGTCCCAATTTGTTTGTTTGCTTGTTTACATATCTATTTATTTAGCAAACAGTTTCAGAGTACTGACTCTGTACCAGACCCTGTTCTAAGGGCTTTGTAAGTATAAGTCATTTAATCATCCTAACAACCTTATGGGATAGATAGTATTCTGTGATGGTTCATTTTATATATCAGCTTGGTGAGGCTGTAGTGCCCAGTTGTTTGGTTAAGCACCAGTGTAGATGTTGCTGTGAAGGTATTTTTTTAGATACGATCAACATTTAAATCAGGAGACCTTGAGTAAAGCAGATTACCCTCTATAATGTGGGTGGGCCCCCATCGAATCAGTTGAAGGCCTTAAGACTGAGGGTTCCTGAAGAAGAAATTTTCAGGACAGCAACGTAGAAATCCTTCCGGAGTCTCCAGCCTGCTGCCCTTAAGAGTTGGAATTCAAGACTGCAATATCAACTCTTACCTGAATTTCTATGCTGCTGGCCTGCCCTACAGATTTCAGACTTGCCAGCTGTCACAATTACATGACCCTTAAAATCTCTCTCTCTCTCTCTCTCTGAGAGAGCCTAGCTTTCACTAAAACATATCATTATCCTCATGTATGGATAAAGACACTGTTCAGCTACTAACTAGTTACTAACTGGCAACGTGGCCTTGGGCAAATCCTTTTCTCTTTGGGCCTCTGTGTTATCATAGCCAAGTGAGGGAGTTGGACAAGATGAATTGAAGGTTAATTCTAGTGCTAACATCTGGGCTGGGGGTGTGAGTGGATAAATAGGACTACCATCTTGCCAAGGATGTCATGGTAGCCCTTGTTTGTTGGCTACCCAGCAGCCTTTCCTAACCCACTTATCCCTTCCCACCACTCACTGTACAATATAGATACTCTTGTTCCTAGCCTCACTTGTAGATAGGGGTAGCCATGTGACTAATGATGTACAAGGGAGAAGTGCACTGGGGACTTGTAGAAAATATATTTTGTTACCCCATAGGAAAAGGAAGAGAATTCACTGGTGCTGACCTTTCCACTTTCTTTGTGCCCCTTAGAAGGCCGTGACGTCTAGAGCTGCAGCAGCAATCTTGTAACTATGAGGCACAAACCAACAGATAAGGATGGCAGAACAGAAACAAAAAGAAGCTGGGTTCTTAATACATGGTTAAGCTGCTAAACCAATGCCAAGACCTGCCACCTCCGGACTTCTTGGTATGCAGGCTATACCAATCCTTATGGTTAAGCCATGGTGACTGTGAGTTCTGTTACTTGCAGGTCATAGCATCTTTAACTGATACAAGTGCCTTCTTTATTGCTTAGCTTGGTTCAGAGAGTGATCAACGGAAGGCTCCTGACTTTGGGAACTGTTGTTTTGGGCCTCAAGGAAACTGAATTTACTGTTTTTCATTGAGTATAACTTTGACTCCAGGAACAGAGACACTAATACCATGTTGTCCCAAATTTCCAATAGGCGGCCCCACATATTCTTGATCAGAAAGATTGATAGTCGCCAGTTTTAGAAGAGGGTGCTTATCGAGTAGATGGATTTGGAGCTCATTGAAAGGAATGTGGATCACAAGGGACCAGCATTGTTCACACCAGCCAAACCTCACTTTCTGTGTTTTATAATATTGATGAGGGGAAAGTCAGAGATATCCATTCTTGTATGTCAAGGCATTTGATAAAACCTATCACAAGAGACTTGGGTCTGGTACAGAAAATGGGGGTTGAATGATAGCACAGTTCTAGTTCATCTCTCTTGATTAATAAAGTCCCCGCTGTCTGTTTAGCGAACACTTTCGTATTACTTACCACGTGCTAGGCCCTGTTCTAAGAGCTTTACAAATATTAGCTCATTTAATCATCATGACAATCTTATGAGATCGGTGCTATTATTATTCTCACTAAAGAGATCTGATCATTGAATTGATGTCAGACTGGATGGAGTCTCTAGTGGCAGGCCACAGGGCTCTTCTCTTAATCCTGTCCTGTTAAGCCTTTTTTGAAATCAAGGACTTGGATAGAAAACACATGGACACAGTTGAGGACTGCCAGAGCTAACGTATGTTAGATGATTCCAGTGGGCTGCAATGATGGGACTGGAATTATTAAGCTTGGTTGAATAGGACTACACCTTTGTATTTAAAAAAAAAACCCATTGTACTAACACAGAGGTGGATATTGGTGGCTAAGTGGCAGTACACGTGACAGGAGACTGGGGCATGTTAGTTGCCTGCAGGCTCAGGGGACTAGAACTTCAGTGTGGACACATAATAGCAAATGGGACACTTCGTGTGTGATGAAAGTAGGGTGTCCAGGAGTTGGGTGGGGTGGACCTGGGACCTCCTTTTCACAGTTGACACCACATATGGGAGATTAGGTTCTACTCTCTGAACTATACCCTTCAAAGAAAAGAAACACACACAATGCAGACAGAGAGAGTGACCAGGATGGGATAGGCCTTGAAACCATGACTACTACAGTGAGCAGAGGTGGTTTGGCCCAATCTCCATCCTGCCGGTTCTGGAAAGTGCTCCATGATTTTCCCTAGGGGACTCACCCCACCTCACTGGCCATGTCATATAGGTGAGGCCAACCCCTGGAGGTGGGTTTATGACTCAGGCTTGACCATTCAGAGATATGCATCTTTCTGGACACAGAGACTGGTTCCGGGGTGGACATGTGACCCAAGCTCAGCCAAAGACAGTCCTACCCATGACATTTTCTGGAATTATTGGGAAAGAGGAAGTCTTATTCTGTCGCATTTGATGAGCTGGTGGGATTTAGGCTGAGTCTGTCAAGGGCTGCTGCATCAGGAGCTCCTGCCTGAGACCGATGTCAGTGCAGAGGAAGGCAGAGACAAGAAATGGGGACATGCTCCTCAAAACATTGTTTGAACCCTTGGGTCCCATAGTGGCTAACCCTGGATCTTGCCAGTTTCACATGTCAATAAATTCCCTTCGGGGTCAGATTTTGTCCCGTGTCATTCTGACTGACACAGCAACTGAGTCTGTTGAGCCTGACAGAGGTCTCCAAATTCTTCAAGGGGACGAGCTTCTTCTATGTGGATCCTGACAGGAGCAGAAGAGCCAATAGTGGTGGTAAGAAGACCTCACAGGTTTGGGCTCCAGGAAGATGAGGAAGAATTTTCTAAGGGCAAGTGCTGCCTGAGGATGGAATAAACCATCCCCCTGAGGTGGTGAGTTCCTTGGCCACAGAAGGTGCCAGCAGGGGACCATCTATGTCGGGGTTATCATGAAGGCTCTTTTTGTGAACGGCAGAGGATTGGACCAAATAGCTCTTGAACTCTGAGATATGATGATTCAACTATAAATGTATATGGTTGGGTGTGGTGGAGGCAACGATTCAGTAGAATTATGGTCTGGTGGAAAGAGACATCTGCAATCAGATGGGTCCTCCCTCCTCCCAGAGGAGGACGCTGGGTCCTCCTCTCTCTTTCACTGATCAGTTGAGTGGCCCAAAGCAAGCCAGTTACCCCTCTTACTCATGTTCTCTATCTGTCCAAATGGGTATGGTGCTATCTGCTGTCTGAGGCTCAGGTGAAGTAAAAGCTATAAAGGCTTTGAGGATGTTAATGCACTGTCTGGGTAGATGTGGGAGGTGAGATGGAAAGGGGCCACAGGCAGGATGGAGGGTCTGAATGGGACCACCTGGATCCAGGCCTGGGCTGCAGGGGCTTCCTTGGGGGTCATGCTCCCTATGGGGAAGAGGCAGGTGACATAAATGACCGGAACTGGGATGGAGTGAGATGGCAGGTGCCTGTGGAGTGTGGACTGAAGTGAGCCTACCCTGTCTGAAGAATTGCAAATTCTAATTTGATAAAATAACTACAGACCAAATAAAAGACATCCGTGGGCCGTGTTTGGCTTATGGGCCCCAGTTTGCAGCCCTGCAGCTAAATGAACAGGTAAAGAAGGACTTGGGAGGCAGCTAGTGTCTTATGAATGAGCGTGTTTCAGAATTATCAACTCATCCGCACTACAGGGTCCACCCATGGAAGGGGGACATTCCTGCCCGGCTCAGGGTTCCAGGCCATCAGATGCCCATTCCTTCTCAGATGCTTTAGTGGGGACAGATCCCCTCATGCTAATTAGTGAAGCTTGGAAAGGCCCTGATGATTCCTGCATACAACCTGTGAAGTCATCCCCTCGATGTTCTCTGTGCAGGGGACTTCTCACCAGGTAGGGGGCACCACTCCAGGCTCTCTCTAGAAACTGGGGAGAGCTCTAGGGCTAGTGATGCTCCTGCCCTGTCCCCTGCCTGGAAGAAGCTCCTGACCAAGTTGCTCAAGGAGCCCCACCCAAGGAGGGGCTGGGCCAGGGGTTACTCGGCTTGAGGCTGGTTCTCCTTCCTCCCCTCTGCTCAGGGATGCAATAAGCCAGCCTAGGAGCCAGCTGCCCTTGCCTGTCCTGCCTTCTCTGGGGACTTCGGGGTAGACGTGACATTGGGGCTCGTGTAGAGGCTGCTGGCTTTGGCAAGGTTGACTGGGACCCACATGTCAGCCTGGGCCACATTCTTATCACCGTAACTCTGTGCCGAATAACAAGACCACGGGAATCTGCTAGCGCACTCCATTACTCTCTTTTATTCAGCCGGGAGATTTATGTGGCCTATCTCCCTTCCCTTTGTCCACCTGCGAGGCCCTATAAGTCATGTCCCCGGGCTGACAGGTCACAGGGTCTGTGCTGCTGCTCTGTCAGAGTGAGTGATGCTGGGGGGTGATTAAAAAAGAGGAAGGGTGAAAGGTCAGCAGCAGACGGCATGATGGGAGTTGGGGATGTAATTATCACTCCCGTGACATACTGCTGGGTTGTTCTCCCCTTTCTTCTAGTAGACATACACACTTGGGTGCAGCTCAGAGAGGGAGAGGGTGTGATGCTAAGAGATGCCGGGAGGGCCTGCTGGAAGGGGCCGTGTGTAGCAGGCCTCACAGGTGCGCTTAGAGCACTGGGGAAGGAGGAGCATCAGTGGGTCCCCCAGACAGCAGCCCCCTCCCTGCAGTGAGGTAGTTCCCCAAGTCCGCAGCGCAAAGCCTGGGGCAGAAGAAGCAGTACTTGCCATTGTGATTGTGATTGCTGTTAGCTCTGAAGGACATGATTAAGGAAAGGCACCTGCAGAGCAAGCGAAGAAGGTAACTGAAAAGAAAACTCCCCCAGATGGCCTGGACTGAGGGGTCTCTAATTTTCTGGACAGCCTGGCAGTTCCCCCTGGCATATAGTCAGTCAGGGGCACAAAGGAACACGGGTGACCAGGAGATGTCAAGCCCCCACCTGCTCAGGAACCTCTCCCCGACCCCCTTGCTGCAGCGTCTGGAAGTTTCACCAAGGGAGCTGCTCCAGAAGACCACTGCGGCCTGGGAGGTGGGAGGGCCAGGCCCAGGACTGGCCGGGGCTTATTCGCACGCTGCCTGCGGGGTGAACACAGGTCAGTAGGGCCAGTCAGTCCTGATGGTGAGTTTTAGTGGGAGTTGGAAAGGGTTATTCTGGAGGGTGGGTTTGGGAGGGTCCTGGGGAGACCAGGCCTTACCCATAGACTGGGTACTGGGCGGAGGCTATGGAAGGCTTCAGAGACAACCCTCAGCTGAACAGCGGCATCACCCAGGCTCGGCCACTCCCTAAATGCAGGACAGTCACGGCTTCCAGATGGTGCCTTGCTGGGTGGGGTGCTGTGCCTCTCTGATTCACACTCTGGTGTGCTTCCCTCTCCCACTGAACCTGAGCCGGCCCATGACTTGTGGCCAAAAGGAGGTTGTGCAAGTTCTAGGCCCAGGACCGAAGAGGCCTTATGGCTTCCACTTTCATCTGTTGGAGTTCTGAGCCACAGTGGAAAAAAGTCTGGGTCATCCTGTTAGAAAAATCACATGCAGGGAAAGGCCTAGAGGATGAAAGGCCAGGAGGAGAAGAAGTTGCAGTGTTCCAGCCATACCCACTGAGGGGCCAGGCATGAGAGGGAGGCCGTTTTGTACATTGCAGCCCAAATTGCAGCCACGGACCAAGCCCAGGCTGGGATGCCCTGGGCAAGGCTGGGGTGTTCTCTGACATGGTGGCCTCTTCCTCAATTCCTCTGGGGTTTTTCCTCCACTTTTCACAGCTACTCCAAGAAGTGGAATCTGCCTCTTTTCCTTTTGCAACATTGACATATAGCGCAGTGGTTAAGTGGTGCTGGAAACCTGGGCTCAGATCCTAGCTCTGCCTGTAATAGCAGAACTATGTGACCTTGGACAAATTTCTCAACCTCTCTTTGCCCTTAAAACAGGATTAACAATCGCGTTGCCTCATTAAAACTGATGCGAGACCCAAATGAGTCAATATATATAAAGAACGTAGACTCTGGCATGTATTTTTAATTATCTAATGAACTCTAATAGAGCATTATGGGCAGGCACATTAAGAACTTGATAAATATTAACTCATTTAATTCTTCCTACAACCTTGTAAGGTGGGTACCATTATTTTTCCTATTTAACAGATGGGAGACCCAAGACCCAGAAAGGCTAAGTGACTTACTCAGGATCACACAGCTAGCATGTGGCAGGGCCAGGATTCAAACCCAGGTATGTCTGCCTCCCAGATATGAATTTAACATCTACATAGGGGTGTGCTTAGTAAATGTCAGCTATTATAATTTTACTCAGTTTCCCTGAATATACTCTGGGGGTTCCTCTATCTCTGTCTCTACTTTTCTTCCACAGAAATTATACTAGGGACCCCTTTGGTATAAGTAATCACATGAAGAGAGAAAGAAAAATTAAAGCAGGTACCATTTCCCACCCTTCAAATAGGTAAATATTTAAAAGTGTAGTAATATCAAGTATTATCAAGAATGTGGGGAAATGGGTATTTTCGTATACTGCTGGTGGGAGGGTAAATTGTAAAGCCTCTTTGAAAGGATTGTTTGGAAGAGACAATTAAAACCATGCATTCTGGGCTTCCCTGGTGGCGCAGTGGTTGGGGGTCCGCCTGCCGATGCAGGGGACACGGGTTCGTGCCCCGGTCTGGGAGGATCCCACATGCCGCGGAGCGGCTGGGCCCGTGGGCCATGGCCGCTGGGCCTGCGCGTCCGGAGCCTGTGCTCCGCAACGGGAGAGGCCACAGCGGTGAGGGGCCCGCGTACCGCAGGGAAAAAAAACATGCATTCCTTACGATCCACAATGCCACTTCCTGGTGTCTATTTTAGAGAAACATGTGCACAAGGTGACATGGGCATGATGTCCAGTGCTGCACTATGGTAGTGACAAACCAGGAACAACCTAAGTGTCCATCAACAGGGGATCTCTACACAAAGAACAGAACCACATCCTGCCCTGCCCACTATGGAGCACCAGGCGGTGGTGAAAATACTGTGGTAGTTCTGTAGGCCCTCACATGAAAGGCTTTCTAATACTCCATGTTTGTTCACTGATTCATCCAACTAACAAACGTTTACTGAGCACCTACTATGTGCTGGGCACTCTTCTAGGTCCTGGGGGCACAGCTGTGAACAGGACAGAAAAAAATCCCTGAGCTTCAGCCATAAAAAGAAACGAAACTGAGTTATCTGTAGTGAGGTGGATGGACCTAGAGTCTGTCATACAGAGTGGAGTAAGTCAGAAAGAGAAAAACAAATACTGTATACTAACACATATATATGGAATCTAAAAAAAAAAAAGTTCTGAAGAACCTAGAGGCAGGACAGGAATAAAGACGCAGATGTAGAGAATGGACATGAGGACACAGGGAGGGGGAAGGGTAAGCTGGGATGAAGTGAGAGAGTGGCATGGACATATATACACTACCAAACGTAAAATAGATAGCTAGTGGGAAGCAGCTGCATAGCACAGGGAGATCAGCTCGGTGCTTTGTGACCACCTAGAGAGGTGGGATATGGAGGGTGGGAGGGAGACGCAAGAGGGAGGAGATATGGGGATATATGTATACGTATAGCTGATTCACTTTGTTATAAAGCAGAAACTAACACACCATTGTAAAGCAATTATACTGCAGTAAAGATGTTAAAAAAATTTTTTTAAAAGCAAGTGGTAGAACAACACATAGAAAGCTATTTCTGTAAAAATAAAGCCACACCACAGAACAATGACACATCTTTTCCATGGGTGTTCATATATGTATGTAAGTACATAAAAAAAGTATTGAAAGTTTACATACCAAATTGCTAATGGCAATGACCTCTGGAAGATCAAGAAGAGACCAAGACTTAAATTTGGTCAAACATTATCAATAATATACTTTTTTAGAATGATAATTTATTTTTGTATTACTTGTATAATTAAATTTTAATACGGAAGTGGGAAAAAATCTATCAAGGAGTGTGGCTTCCTATGGTGTAGACCTCGAACTTAGACAAACCTGCTATCTTAGTTTGTTCAGGCTGCAATAACAAAATACCACAGACTGGGTGGCTTAAACAACAGACATTTATTTCTCATTGTTCTGGAAGCTGGGAAGTGCAAGATCAAGGTGCCAACTAATTCAGTTCCTGATGAGGACCTGATTCCTGGCTTGTACAGAGCTACCTTCTTGCTGTGTCCTCACAAGGAAGAGAGAGGGAGAGAGCTCTGTTTTATCTTCCTCTTCTTATAAGGACACTAATCCCATCATGGGGGTCCCACGTTCATGACCTCATCTAAACTAATTCTCCCCCAAGGGCCCCACCTCCAAATACATGGGGGGTTACAACTTCAACATATGAATTTTGGAGGGGCACAAACAATTCATTCTATAACACGTGAGTTAGAATCCCAGTCATTTACTGTGTGGCTTTGGCAAATTATTATTCTCTCAAACTCTGTCTACTCAGCTGTAAAAATGGAGCTCACACCCTTCACTTCACTGGAGTGTGGTGAGCTTTGAAACACCCGTATGAGAAATGTAAGACCTATACATGTGAATCCCATTTTCCTGGTGACTTGAACCCTGTTCCCTGCTTCCCTTCTGGACCCAGCACACACATACTCCTGACAGCTTCCCTCACTCATGCACACCACTTCCTGCCGTTGAGCCTCTGCATCAAGGTTTGTGAATGGGGGAAAACACAATGCGTGTGCCAACGTCCCCAAGCCAAAGCCATCAGGAATGTAACTAGTTGAGCAAAGTTGGATCACTGACTTGCTGCAACGAGGCCGAATGCACACCGTGGGGCACCATGGGCTGTCTGGACAAGGGGGTGCTAGAAATGAATTATTATAGGATTGGGACTCATGGCAGGTGATATGAGGGAGGGTTCAAGGAAGTGGGGCTTTGCTCTGGGTTGGATGCTGACAGGAAGTTGGGCTAATTCTATGACTGGGCATCTTCATGATCTTATCTAGAAGAAGACAAGACTAGATCTAGGCTAAAGCTGTAATTGATTGAGAAGCAGCAGTCATCCTATTGGCCAGCTGAGGGGGTGGTTGGTCATTTTGTGCTTTGGATAATGTCCTTGCTTTTGTCTGTGTTCAGACGTGATCTCGAAGTGGTCTTGTTTTCACCCTGATTCATCATGGTCATGGAGTGGCTTTGTCTGATGTTGGTGTTCTTTGAAATTGTTTACAATCACCAGGAAAGCACCACGGTCTAGCTGTGAGAGCCAAGCCAGCTCTTTGATGTCGGAAGCTGCTTTTCTCCTTTCCTATGTGAACAACTTTGTGGTCAATCAAAGTATTTATAGGGTCCTGGATCAATGAAAAGAAAGGAACTTTCTTTTAATTCTGGCTTGGGTTGGAGGAAGAGGATAACATAGCCAAGCTTCCCTCTCTTTCTTGTTCCTCCACCTTCGCCCAGGAGAACTCTGAAGTACCGCCCACCCCACCCCCAGGCAGTCCCCAAGGTGATACCCAGAGATCAGGAATTTGTACTCTCAGCAGCTGTCAAGGCAAATAGGCCTGAAGTTAGAATGGGAGTGGAGGGCGGTGGGGAGGTAAGGAACACTCTCTGTTGAGAAGGTGGGACCCCTTCTCCCAGCCCAGTGTGGCGCTCAGTGAAGGTGGGATAGAATGAAGAAGGTTCTGTGGGGCCAGACAGTGGTCAGGGAATCAATGCATGCTAGTGCTACAGAGACTGGAGCCAAAAGGAAAGCACAGGCTAGTTTTAGCTTCTGAACTCTTTCTTCAAATGAAATCCTACACAGAAACCCAGTATATTACCCAGATAAGACTGAAGTTGAATCAGAGGAGTTGGGGTCTGGAGGCCCACCAACTCCTGTTCCTGGAGCCCCTTCATCAGTGTCCCTAAAGCATCTCTGGGGATCCCTTAGAACTCTGAGGATTGCAGGGTTAAAAACCCTCATCTTACTCAACATTCCACTTTCTAGACGGCTAGAAAGGGGCAGTGACTCATCCAAGGGATGCCCTCTCTATCAACAGTCTTGATGCTTCTGGGTCCTTCATGGCCTGAGGGACTTTGCTCAAATTTCATCCAGCTCTTCTTCCAACAAGATTTTTACTGTCCAGACTTTCCCTTTGGGGGATGTTGGTCAAAGGGTAAAAAGTTGCAGTTATATAGGTTTATTCAGTCTAGAGATCTAAGGTATAGGCATGGTAACTATACTTAATAATACTTTGTTGAAAACTGGAAATATGGTAAAAGGATAGATTTCGGGTGCACTCGTCAATTAGCTTGACTGTAGTAATCATTTATATACATATGTGTGTGTGTGTATAAAATCATGTTGTACACCTTAAATATAGGCAATTTTAATTTTTAAATTTGTAAATTCTAAACTTATATATTACCCCTTGCTGCTGAGGGGACATGATGGACCCTTCTGGGGTGCTGGAACTGTTCTATATCTTCATCTGAGTACATGAGTATATTGCACAATATGCAGAGTGGTGCTGGGTCCAACTCAAATTGGCTCACACAGCATCGCTTCCCAACCTTGCATTCAGTGATGTCATGTTAGTGACTTGACATTGGCCATGGTCTGAGTATTTACACTACAGTGATGGGCAAAGTTACAATCAGGGTTTTTTTTCCCTTGAAGAGCCAGTTAAACGTTTGCTAGCACAGCGCTGGTTGTATACATATATAAATATACAATGAGATGTACACCAAAATTTGTGCACTTCACTGCATGTGTGTTATACCTCAGAAAAATATCTGGGGTCTCCAGACTCCTAGTTCCGTAGTTGCAGCCTAAAATGGTCTTACTGATTGTCTTCTACCGCTGCGTTCCATGAGGAATTTCTAGGGTGCTAATGCAGGTTGGGCTATTCCAAGGGTGTGCCTATCCACGACCTGCCTTGGTTGATACTGCTGAGGCCCCCATGGGAGTACCCACCACTGGTGCCTCAGCAGCCTAGAACTGCAAGGTTGGCATAACTGCTTATCCCCACTACTCTGCCGTATTGGAATATTTGCCTTCTTCAGTCCTCTTCGACACCCTGTAGATAGAATTCACTGCTGTTTCCTCTCTGGCTCTTTGCCTGTCTCTCTACAGAGCACTTCACTTAGCCCTGTGATACAGAGATTGGGGGTCATGCCTGTTTCCCCTGCAAGGTTAGAGGTTAATAAAGACCATGTCTCCCTCATCTCTGCGTGGATAAGACTGTGGGGTTTACAACCACCAGGCCTTAACAGGGGCCTGTTGAATGAGTGAAATGGGCTTCAAGAGAAGAAGAGGGAGAAGGTTTGGAGGAAGAATAAACTTCCCCACTGACAAAGTCACACATTGCTGAAACAGCGGTGACCCTTCAGAAACTGGAAAGGCCAGAGTGGTTTGGGACGTGACCCTGCTCAGTGGTGGGGGTGCTGACCAAGTAGCCTTTTGAGATCTTTTCCACTCTTGGAGCTCCCACTATTCAAGGCAGAGGAGATGGCTGTGAGAATGTGCAGAAGGTCAGAGGTCCTCCGCCATGCTGGCTGCCCTGGGCTGTGTGCTTCCTGCAACCTGACACAGAGACACTCCCCTCCCTCCCCACAAAAACCTAGACCCCTCTGGGTCCTCCAGACCTGAGGAATTTCACTCACATCTAACCCTTTCAGCAAGAGTTTGCATATTCAAACCTCTCCCTAACTGGGGGTGGGGGTGGGGCGTAGAGGGTGGGCAGGGGGCAGCAGGAGCATATGAGGGAGGGGGCTCAGGTGCTGGAAATGTTCTATAGCCTGGTCTGGCCGATGGCCACAGGGCTGGTTTTATATATATGTAAGTCACTGTGCCCTACACCTAAGAATTGTGCGTTGTGTGTGTGTTATGCCTCAAAGAAAAGTAAAAGAAACACAACCAAAACCCTCCCCCTGTTGAGGAAGTCACTAGCCCAGTGAGTACCCTTCCGTCCCTGCAGGGGACCCTGAGCCAGGTGCCAGCAGGGACTGAGGACACCCAGAGGCTGGCGTAGCCAGGAAAGAGAGAAGGCGAGGAGGTGGCAGAGCCTCTCAAGCTTCCCAGGGGAGACAAGGGCACTTGGGCTGTTCGCGGTCAGGCTTGGGGAAGGCGTTGGGCTTGGAGGAAACCCTTGGGAAGGCGGAGGGCGGAAAGGGGTCGGGCGGGAGCCGCGGACCGCGCCAGCCCGCGGGGAGATGCGGGGGCGCGGCAGGAGCCAGCGTGCCGACCCCCGCGTCTCCCGGAGGAGGGCCGGGCGGGCTGGGGAGGAGGGGAGGGGGAAGACGGCATGACTGCGTCTGATCTACAGTGACGAGTACCAATGTTAACTGTCACCTCTCATCTCCAAACTAAATCACACCTGGAATTGGAGGCGCCGAGGAGCTGATAGAGTCAGCCTCACGGAGGCGACAAGTCAATCAGCGTGGAGATTCGCGGGGAGACACCGGCTCCTCGAGGCCGGGCGCCTTCATTCATTCTGGGATTTACACTTGTCAGGCTGCCGCCTGGGGGTGGGCAGGAGGAGGGGTGGGCAGCAGACTGGGCTCACTTCAGCTCCACTTACTTAAAATGGGAGGACTGGCGACTTTGGCGGCTTCTCCCCCAAAGAGAAGGGGGTGGGTGGTGCTCTGCAGGCTGGGTCCACTTGCTCTTGCTGCCCCTCTACTTCACCCTGTGGGTCATTCCCGGGGGTCAGTGGACTTCAGGCTGAAGGAGTGGGAAGAAGCCCAACAGTGGGAAGATGAGGACAGATGGGCCATCTCAGAGCCAGGGGTATTGCGGCCCAAGCGACTCTGTCATGCTGGGAGCACATGAGGGCGAAAAGAATTCTGTCCCGGGCACCAGGCTGTGTGTTTGGGAGGGAGCCATGGGGCCTTGTGGGGGATGAAGGATAGATTTAAGCTGCCTACTTTGGGACAATTCTATTGTCGTCCAACGAAATGGAAAAGGTCTTTATTTCTCCTTTCACTCATTCCTTTACTCATTTAATAAACGGTACTCAGTCAGGCTCTGTGTGAAGTGCTGGGAATTCAACAACACAGAGCCCCCCATCCTGCGAGAAAGGGGAAAATTAAACTGCTAAGGACGTCTCGGGTTGCCATTTCCGTCTTAGTGAATGAACCTATAGTCCCCCTCCATCACTGACCGCACCCTCATAATCCTCAGCACAGTCATTTATAAAGTGCTTTTCACATATAAACATAACTATGCCAAGTCCTGTACCAAGGAGAATGCCTGGAGATATAAATTCCAGATGGAGAGAAAAACACTGGGTCTCCACTACTGTTTAAACATCTATTTTATTTCTGTCACTATGAAAATAATATAACTTCATTACAGAGCATGTGGAGAAATAGAGAGGGGAAAAAAATCACCTAAAGACAAAGCTAGCATTTTGATATGCTTCCTTCTAGTCTTTTAAAAAAATTATTTTATATCGGAGTATAGTTGATCTACAATGTTGTGTTAGTTTCAGGTGTACAGCAAAGCGATTCAGTTGTATATATACATGTATCTGTTCTTTTTCAGATTCTTTTCCACTAAAGGTTATTAGAGAGTATTGCGTAGAGTTCCTTGTGCTCTACGGTAGGTCCTTGTTGATGATCTATTTTATATATCGTAGTGTGTGCTTCCTTCTAGTCTTTTTTCTTGTATCTCTTTAACTTTTTTTTTTTTCTCAAAAGCACCTACTCCAGGGCATGTCCTATGTCATGCGGAGTTAGGTGGAAGTTAGGTTGGAAGCTTTATTTTCTCCCCTGACTCCCATTCAGAGAGGTGCCTGAGGACAAGGCTTCATTCTGCTTGGTGCCCGGGCACAGAAATGGTGATACAGGCATTTGGCAGGCTGATCTCTTAATCCAGATTGGTGTAGTCATTTGAAACTGAAAGCAGCTCCTTTTTATGTCTCCTGCTTCTCAGCATTAACTTCTCTTTGATGTAATTTTTGCTTCTGCTGCTCTCTCCCTTCATGGGTTAGATTAGTGTGAAATTGGCCTGGCTCCTCCAGAGACTGCAGTGTTAAGCTTCAAATACTTGGTCCTTATTGGAAATCCTTAACCCACATCAGGGGGAGAAAAGTGGCAGCATTACTTGGGAGTGTGTGAGTGGGAGGATTGGGTGTTAGGGCAAGAGGGAGAGGCGTGCATGTTGGCAAGGGGAGGATGGGGAAGTTGAGACTCTTCTCCATTTATTGACTGCTGAAGATCTGCTCACCTTAATCTTGGGGCAAGGGAGGAGGAATAGATCTTAGGTAACTTGAAAATGCAGTGCTGGGGGCAGAAAGCCTGTTTAAGTAAGTCGAACCTCTGGTTGGAACTGTCCAAAGGCCTTGGTGCTGAAAAGAAGAGGGAAAGTTGATAGTGTCTGGGAAGATAACAGGGTAATGTTACATAACCCTTTCTAGACCCCTGGGGTTATGCCTGCTCCTATAGGTGTTTCTTCTGGCTCAGATGTGACCTTGAAGCACATACAAGATGCAGTTACCAACATTCTGTGAGGGCTGGCAGGACTGGGTCCCTTTACCAGTTCTGCCCTGCTTGCTTGCCTACTTCCCATGTGGCAGAGAAGAATGGCAACTTGTAATTGGGCCAGACTGCTAGAGGGAGGTACTCAACTGCAAGGGAGATTCACCGGAACACCTGACCCAAGGGAGGGTTTCCCCCCACTTTTAAGACAGAACTAGGGGGGAAGGAGGGTCCTGCTGTGACTTGGACCCATCCAGACTGAAGAGATACTCCAGGCTTTAGATCACACCCCCAACTTATCTCCCTTAACAACAACCTCAGACCCTCTGTCCCCAGATTCGGATTGCCGCCTGAGGCTATCACTGGAGGACAGAAGCTGCCAAAGGTGATTCTGACGGCCAAGCTGGCCCGCGCTGCCCATAGAGGAAGCAATCACCACACATCAGGGTGTTCTGGGAAAACTTCAGACTCGCCATTCAAAGGCAGTTTAGCTCCAGATAGTTCAAGTTTGTTATCAGCCAACATATACTTTTCCCCTGCAATCCCCATCCGGCTTTCTCTGCCAGATGACCTTGACCTTTACTTGTCCTCCAGCTTCTGTCTGTTTTCTTCCTACAATGCCTCATCCCCAAGCCTCAGCCCACTATGTCTGTGACCTTTCTTTTCCTTAGCCTGTTCTCTGTTCCTTCCCCTCACTCCTAGTGGGTCCTTCCAGCCACGTTTCCACCGGCCTGGGCCCCGGACTTTACCCCGGCCTTCCCCCAGTCTGGCGCACTTTCCCCACTCAGTGCCTCTACCCGGTCCCTGCGCAGCTGGAAGGGCCTTGGCCCTCGTTGGTTTAGCCTTGTGGCTCCTTGTGCATGGGCCCTCCTCTCCCCTTCTTGAGTCCGCAAATCACTCCTTCCAGTGTCAGCCGGCAAATTGGTTTATCCTCCCCCCAACCCGGCTTTCATTACCTTGCCGAAATGAAGCGATATCTCCTCTGCGGAGGCTTCCCGTCCGTGCCGCCGCTGGCATAATAAATGAAGACAAAGTGCCGGCGGCATAGACCATCTCTCCCACCGCACCACCAGCCGCTGCCAGCTTCATTATTCGCTTAAGTTGCCGGAGAGAATTACTTAACCCTGACCCGTGTATTAGGGGCCTGTATTAATGCTGCGACAGGCGCCTCTTACGGCAGAGAACAATTTATTAGTGCCGAAACAGGCTGCTTTTCTCTGTCATTTTTCCAATCTGAGCTTTGAACACACATCATTAAACTTGTCTGACTCTCTCCCCTTCTCCATCATTCCTTTTTCATTTTTTTTTTTTAAACAGAAAGCACCGTAGAGAATGGAGATTGTTCTGAAAATCTCCAAGTGCCTCTCCCTCTCTCTGTTCTCCCTTTTCTTTTCTTCTTTCCAGTTCTTTCTTTGGCCTCTTTTTGGTCTTGGACTCTTTGCTGGTGGCTCTCCTACTTTTGGTCGGAATCTGATGGAAGGGAGCATTTGGTTCCTGGAAGAGAATCCAAATGTCCTTTGGACGTGTGGGGTTGGGGACAGAACCACCACAGCTGCTTATCCTTTGAGCCCGCATCGGCTTTCTCTCCCTGGGATTCCTTTGCCAGAGGCAGCCTCTGCCTCTCTTTGTGCCTCAGCTGGGAGCATCTTACTTTGAAAACAGGCATTGGGATTGATTCTGGGAGCTAAAGGACCTGAATGTGAGGACGGACTGGGCAGGGTTCCTATTTGTCATGGGGACTTTATCATGTCCACACTTGGAAGAGATGGTTGGGAGGGGGTTGGAAGCACCTAGAGATGGCCATACAGTGTCTGAAGCACGCTGAGCCCCAGTGCAGTGGCTGGCCACCACCTGGGAAGTTGGCCATTGGGCTGTGCTGCCACAGGGCTGCATACAACGTTCTCCCTGACCAAGGCAGACAGAGTGTCAGTTTCTGGGTGTTCTCATCTCTGGCTCTCCATGTGGCTTTGTCTCAGTAACTGAGTACAACCTACAGCTTCCATGTCTTCCCTGGCTCCTGGTCCTGGCTCTTCTAGCCTCACACATGCCCTTATCTTTAACACCACTGCTGCCCGGAGCCACATGGAGCCGTCGCTGTTTGTGGTGCTTGCCACTTCTCCCTGGTGACCATCTCCTGCCGTGTATTGGGGACACACCTGGCCACTGTCTTAATTTGTGTTCCCGTGAAAGCAGAGCCTGAACAGACTTGGGCATAGATAGTTCGAGAGATGACATCAGGACGCAGGAGTGAGGGGTGGAGAAAGTGAGGGTGATAAAGAGGAAAAGACAATAAAAGCATGAGTCAATGAGGGAGCTGTTTGCTGGCAGTGGGGCTTGACTCCACCAGGCCCTCTGAGCCAGGTACACAATGCCTTCCACAATTGTGCTTCTGGAAAGCCGGGGGTGTTTGTTCACAGGGCCCTGTGCCCCATTGGCTAAGGGTTGCCCCCAAGGGTATAAACTCTCCTGTACTTCTTTTTTTTTTTTAATTTTTTGAAGTTGATTTACAATATTGTGCTCATTTCTGCTGTACAGCAAAGTGACTCAGTTGTACACATATATACACTTAAACTCTCCCATACTTCTCCACCATGCTTGTGCGTGGGTGATAGGTACTGCTGAGCACCTTCTTCTTGGAGAAATCCCTAGGGCAGAAAACTGGAGAGAAATGTGAGGCTCCTTCTTGAGATGGGTTTGGTTGGGACGGGCTCACAGGGACCTGACCAGCACAGCTATCGCTGAAATCAGAGGTGGGCCAGGAGGAGGGAGGTGGCATGAATAACACCTACTCCTGCCACCATCCCACATGCCCACCTCCTCTCAGCAGCCCCTCCCTCTCAATCCCCAACCCCCAGGACCTCCAGTAGTACACAAATGCTATCACAGGCCAGGCAGGGGTGCAAACAAGTGAGGCAGGATGGGGACAATAAACAGGAACTGGTGGGAACTGGCAAATCAGAGAGTAGAGACAATCTTGTAAAGACAATAACATAATTTTAAAATAGCGTAAGTTTGTGCTATTAGACAAACTTGTAAGGGGGCTAGAAAATTTCACCTGTAGACTATCAGTTTAGCATCAGGATGGATGAAGTCTTTGGAGAAGGTATGACTTTTGCAAAGTTTTCACTCACTGTTTAGCATTTTTCCCAACTCTAGCTGTTGGCTTTGGGAACTGTTTGGAAGTGAGTAGTGGGGAGAGGGGTGGAGGGGGCAGAAGAAGGAAGGCCCATGTAAAGGCCAGTGGCTTTCCCCCCAGCCCAGTCCTTCCCAAATTCCCTCGGCCTCCAGATCCCTGCAACCCTCCCTCACACTTAGCTCAATAGCTCTTGAAAGTTCTCTAATCACCTCTCTGCTTCCTGCATTAATGAGCCTCTCATCTCACTGATGGCAATCAGAATATTTGCTTATGAAAGAGACACGGTTAATAACACGATTGCTCCCCTCCACCTTCTTCCTTCCTCTCCTTCCCCCTCCCCTTCCCTCGCCCTCCACACAATTCTCTCAATTAACGATAGGCAGAAATTAATTTTTCCCCTCGATTGAAACAATTGCAGGGAAGCGGATTGCCAGCGTCGCTTCAGATAGGGACCGCTCCCAGCAGAGTGGAGAGAAAGGAGGGGAGATGGAGGAGATATGCACGGCCCTATCTGCAGGCACAGGACAGAGTAATACAAATGTTATCCTTAGAAATGTACTTAAAGAGGATATGTTTATAATTCGGAGGGGATTTTCAGGGGCTCTCCTGCCCTCCCTCCCTCTCTGGGGCACTCCACTCCACGCACTTCGGAATAGCAGAACCCAGAGTTTGTTGGGAATTTTACTCCTGCTGCCTCCGTGAGTGTAGTGGGCCTGGGGTGAGAAGGGAGATCAGGTTAGCTGGGGGCATGGTCGTGGTCCAGGGGCCCAGGGGTTAGGCCATTACCGATAGTGCTGGCTTAGTGGCCAAACGCCAAACACCAGGTGTTAAATCTGGCTGTTGTGTGGGCTTTCCAGGTGAAGGCCTTGCTCATTTGCCACCTTTACCATCCCTTCTGCGCCTGCCTGGACTTTTGGTTTGGGCCTCCCTCTCAGTCCATCCCTCCATCCAGGCAGAGGGGCAGGGGCCTCCGTGGAAGCCAAGATCATATCCTAGCAAGGTGGTTTTAAGAACACGGACTCTGGAGCCAGACAGCCTAGGTTTGAATCCCAGCTCTGCTGCTTAACAGCTCTGTGATCATAGGCAAGTTACTTAACCTCTCTGTGCCTTGGTTTCCTCATCTGTAAAATGTGGATCACATCTACCTCATAGGGTTGTATAGGGATTAAATGACTGAATGTCATTTAATAACATTTTAATTTAATGTAATTTACTTAGAATAGTACCTGGCAGGTAGCAGGTGCTATTTATATGTTTGGGAAAGAAGTAAAAAAACACACAAAAAGAAAAACAAACCTATATTCTAGTGGCAGTCAGGAATTTGTTGATCTATTCATTCAACAAACATTTACTGCGTACTGATCCTATGGAGCATATAGACATTTTAAAGATTGGTGGTTTCTGTACTCTGGTTGTGAACAACCATAACAGCATGGGCAGAATTCAGCACATAAAGGTGGTGTGCAGACTGCTATGGGATTTCAGAAGGAGAAGGGAGGGAAATTCGGGCAGGACAGGGCAATCAGGGTTGGCTTCACAGAGGAGGTGGCATCCAAGCTGACCTTTGAAGAGTAAAAGTTGAATTTCCTATAGGTTGGGAAAGGTTGCTGCTGGGCAGAGGGGGCCAGAAGAATGAGAGTATCAAGTTGTACGGCCAACTGGTCAGGCGGGAAAGTTGGGACATTGGGTGGGGGAGAGGGGATTAGAGCAGAGTATAGTCCCTTCTGTCATCTCCGCCCTTCCGTGTTCACTCAACCCAGCCCCACCTGTCCCAACTCTCCCGCTTCTCTCAACATCCAAGAAAGATTAACTTCTCTCAGTGCGAGAAAGTTATCATTAGCAGAGAATTAAAAGAGTGATTAATCATGCACCCCTCCCCCCACCCCACAGCCCTTATCTGGTGGCGGTGAGCAGGACAATGCGGCGGGTGGGGAGGGGAAGAGAAGGCGAGGGAGAAATGGAAAACAATAAATACCAAGTGCAAGAAAAAAGGGAGCGCAGCGCTGTTCCCACTTGTTAGATTGAAGGCGCCTCTCCAGAGGGGGGAAGGATCCAAATTGCTAATTAGCGCCTCTGAAAAGGCCTCGCTCCGATATGTGCGCCGCTGAAAGGCCGCCGTTAATGAAGCTGCGGCGAGCCCGCTTCCCTTTGACTGGCCTTCATCCCTCCTCCGAGCCCCGGGCCCCCTGAACAATGAGGCGGGGAGCAGCGGCTCCCCCAGGCCTCGCCGGGACGGCCCGGGCAGCGCGCGCGGGGAGCGGCGGGGCGCCAGCGAAATGTGGAGGGGGAGATAAGGCCGAGCGGAGGGAAGAGGCTCACTCCCAGGGGCCCAGGGAAAATTTGCAGTTATTATGAAGGAGATGAGACAGATTAAAAGCCCTTGTGTTCGCCGCTCTGCCCCTTTATTTAGTGGCTTCATCTAGGAGATGAAAGAAGTTGGAAATGACTTTCTCTGCTTTGCGCTACAAGAAGCTTCATGGCACACTTCTTGACTTTATTCCTTCTTTTGTTTCTCTCTTCCTTGCCTTTAATCCCTGAAAGACTTCACTGTGTGGCCATAGGCACTGGAGGCCAGGAAACAGGGACCGGTAGGGTCCAAACCCTATTGACCACTGGTAGCCAGACCTTGGAGAGCCCTGGCTTCTGGCTGATCTCTGGGGGCAGTGGCTGAGCTAGGGAGGGATGAGCTTGCCATCTGTCCCTGGAAGGCCCCAGGAGGAGGCTGGATGACCCATTATCCAAATGGGGAGAGGGGTAGAGGCTCCATAATGCCCTGGGCCTGTTCCCAGAGGGCAGTACACCATTGTGCACAGGGACTCCACAGCCAACTTACCTGGGTAGAAACACAAATTCCACCACACATGAGCTGAGACCTTGGGCAAATTATTGAACTTCTCTGTACCTGTTTGCTATCTGTTAAATGGGGACAATGATAATAATACTGATATCTACGTCACAGGGTAGGATAGACTGATTGCATTGCTGGCCTGGCTTTTCACGCCTCCCTGCGCGTATACCCTTTGTTAGTGCCTTTTCATGCTGACTCTGGGCATCGCCACATTGCTAGCTTTAGCCAGTGGCTCGGTTAATTACAAGCTTGATTCGAGCAGAGTCATCGCTGCATTTTTCCATCTTAGAATGTGTACTTCTGTGTGTACCTCTCAGAACACTACCGCAGTCATGAGACTATACCAGGGCTAGACTCTGGTCATGATAACATGACTGTGCCAGCCTGCTGGAGGCATGTGGAAGATAGCCAACTTGTCCCAGAAAAAGATATACTAGAGCAGCTAGCTCCTTGCTGACTACAGGTACATGAGCAAGCCCAGAGATCTGCCAGTCCTAGCCCAGATGGGCAATGCTATCCAGTCAGCCTATGGACTTGTGAGAAATAAATAAGTGGATGTTGTTTTAACAACTAAATGTTGGGGTGGCTTGTTATGCAGCATTATTCTGAAGTAGATAACTGATACACAGATTGGTGCTTAGACGTTTGATGCTGCCAAAAACAAAAAATAAATCAAAACCCAAGCCTAAGATACAAACGTTGGCTTTGGGATTGGAAAGCAAGTAGGAAGTAGAGGCTGGAAAAGATGATAAAGATATTGCTATAGCAGGTTGGAAAAAAGGTAGCCCATATTATGTATGCTTAAACAATCAGTAAAACTGTTGTCTGAGGTAATCTGGACAGTAGAAAAAGTACTTAATCAACTTATAGATTTGAGTAATTTTCAGGTAGAGTCCTGAAAGGATCAGCTGGCTCTTGCTAGCTGAATACTATAAGGTACTATGAGAAAGAGGTGGACTAAAAAAGGAAACTAGTTTGTCAACAGAATTTAGAGGGAATATAAAGGGGCCAGAACTTCCTGGACTGAAAAATAATCTCTAGTCTCCCAAGCCAGTAGAATATTCTCAATGTAATACAGGGCCTGGGACTTCTGCTTCTGGCATTAATGGAGTAATAGGGACTGTATTTACTCTCCCACCTTAAATAATTAAAGGAATACAAAGTTTTCCAGTATCCAACAAGGTAAAATTAGAAATATCTGAAAACAATAAAAAAATTTACCAGGCACAAAGAAGCAACCATAATGTAAAGAAAAACCAATCAATAAATACAGACTCAGAATTACACAGATGACAGAACTATTAGATGAGGGTATTAAACAGCTTCTATAACTACATTTCATGTTTAACAAGGTAGAGAAAAACATGAGCGTATTAAAGAAAGTCATGGAAATTTTTTAAAGCCCCAAATCTAACTTCTATAAGTATACAATGTCTGAGATAAAAAATATATTGGGTGGGATTCACAGTAGATTAGACAATACACAAGAAAAGATGATGACTCTTAAGACATAGTAATATAAACTATCCAAAATAAAACAGAAAAAAAAAAAAAAAACCAACCAGAAGACAGCAGCAACAAAAAAAGAAAGAACAAAAGGACAACTTAAGGCAATCTAAAATATATGTAATTGGAGTCCCAGAAGTAGAGAGGAAGTGAGAGGAGAAAATAATATTTGAAAAAATAATAGCCAAAAACTTTCCAAATTGAATGAAAATTATAAACCCACAGAACCAAAAAGCTCAATGAATCCCAAGGACAAGAAACATGATAAAAATGACACTAAGACACATCATAGTCAAATTGCTTAAAACTAGTGATAAAGAGAAAGTCTTAACAGCAACAACAGTATAAAGGCATGGCCTATATAAAGAAAAAAATAAGAAGATAAGAGTGACAGGAGACTTTATCTCAGAAATAATGTGAGCAGAAGACAATGGAGCAAAATCTTTAAAAAGTACTAAAAGAAATGCACCGTCAACCTAAGATTCTATACCCAGCAAAATATCTTTCAAAAATGAAGATAATATAAAGATTTTTTTTCAGACAAACTTGAAGGAATCATCAACAACATACCAGAACTACAAGAAATGTTAAAGAAAATAATTTAGGCAGAAGCAAAATTATACCACATAAAAATCTGGATCTACACAAAGGAATGAAAAGCACCAAAAGTGGTATTTGTGAAATCATAATTTTTTTTTCGGATTAAAAAAAAATCTCTTTAAATGATAATTGTCTGCTTAAGGCAAACAAATAAGAATGTATTGTGGGATTTCTGCCATATTTAGAAGTAAAATGTGGGACAACAATAGCACAAAGGCTAGGAGAGAGGAAATGGAGGGATATTGTTGTAAGCTTTTTTTTTTTTTTTTTTATTTGCGGTACACGGGTCTCCCACTGCTGTGGCTTCTCCTGTTGCGGAGCACAGGCTCCGGACGCGCAGGCTCAGTGGCCATGGCTCACGGGCTCAGCTGCTCCGCGGCATGTGGGATCTTCCCGAACTAGGGCACGAACCCACGTCCCCTGCATCGGCAGGCGGACTCTCAACCACTGCGCCACCAGGGAAGCCCTGTTGTAAGCTTTTTATACTAGGTATAAGTGTTACAGCATTACTTGAAGTCAGACTAAGATAAGTTAAAGATGTATACTATAAACTCTAAAGCAAACACTAAAAATATAAAACAGAAGTATAACTAATAAGCTAACTAAGGACATAAAATGAAATAAAAAACCCTCAATCAAAAGAAGGAAGAAAAAGTGGGAAAAAGAACAAAGAATAGATGGGACAAATAGAAAATATATAGCATGATGATAGATTTAAACCTAACTGTTATGGGCTGATTATGTACCCCCAAATTCATATGTTGATGTATTAACTCCCAGTACCTCAGAATGTGACCATATTTGGTAATAGGATCTTAAAAGAAGTGATTAAGTTAAAATGAGATTGTTAGTGTGAGCCCTAATCCAATATGACTGGTGTCCTTATAAGAAGTGGAATTTGGGACACAGACACACACATAGGGAAGATAGTGTGAAGATACAGAGGGAAGACAGCCAACCAGCAGCCAAGGAGAGAGGGCACAGAAGAAACCAAACCTGCTGACACCTTGATCTTAGACTTCAAGTCTCCAGAATTGTGAGAAAATACATTTCTGCTGTTTAAGCCACCCAGTCTGTTATGACAGCCCTGGCAAACTAATACACTAACCATATCAATAATCATATTAAATATAAATATTCTAAATAACCCTTGTCTCCACCATACCACCCCAGCCCAGCCAGACCAAATTGTCCTTTTAATCAGTACATCTCTGGATCAAGAGGAGCCACATTTAAGGAGCTGCATTTGGTCCTAATGTAGATCACAACATCTTAGACTCCTAGCCCAGTGCCGTGGTTGGATGAGACTTTTGGGTGTCCTGGGATGGGGTGTGAATATTTTGCATGTGGGAGGGACATGAATAATTGTGACCCTCAGGAGGACTGTGATAAGATGATGCCATTAATGACTCCAATTTTTCATGTGTCCTCCAAAAAGATATGTTCAAGTCCTAACCTCCAGCTAACTTACTTAAAAATAGAATCTTTGCAGATGTGATCAAGTTAAGATGAAGCCATACTGGATCTGGGTGGGCCCTAGTCCAATACCTAGTGTCCTCACAAGAAGAGAAGAGACATAGTGACAGCCACACACTGAGGGAAGACTGCCTTGTGAGGATGAGATTGGAGTGATGCATCTACAAGCCAAGGAACGCCAAGAACCACACGAGAAGGTAGGAGACAAGGAAGGACACTTCCCTAGAGTCTTTGGGAGGGACCCTACTCACACTTTGATTTTGGACGTCTAGCCTTCAGAACTGGAAGAGAATGAATTTCTGCTTCAAGCCACCCAGTTTTGGGTACTTTGTTATAGCAGCACTAGGAAACTAACATACCACCTCATGACCCCTGCCCTAACTGTTCCCTCTGCCTGGAATGTTCATCCCTGAGATGGTTGGATGGCATACTCCCTGCTTCCTTTGAG
The DNA here is from genome assembly GCF_964374135.1 of Grampus griseus. NCBI lineage: Eukaryota > Metazoa > Chordata > Mammalia > Artiodactyla > Delphinidae > Grampus > Grampus griseus. Next base: position 26,583,183 of record NC_139018.1, on the reverse strand, counting down.
GTGTCTGCACCGATGAGCCCTTGTCAGAGGCACCTATCACAGATAGCAGCAAGGCCCCAGTCCAGCAATCCCTTTCCCCTCATCCTGCTTTGTTATTCTCATAACACCTCCACCACCTGACAGTTCATATATGGATCTGTCTATTGTTTGTCTTCCTCCCCCGAGAAAGGAAGAATACTGAAGGCAGGGACTTTGGTCTCTTTTGTTCACAGATGTACCTTCAGTATGTAGGGTTTGGTATGCACTCACTAAATATATCCTGACTGGCCGAATGAATGTCAGTGCAGGCAGCACCTGCCAAATGCCTCCCAAAAGGGGAGGAGAGAGTGTAGTGCAAAGAGTAGCCTTTGCAATCGGATGCCTCGTTCTGACCAGTTATTTCACACACCAGCTGTGTGACTCCAGATAACTTCTCTAAGGTTCAGTTTCCTCTTTTGTGTAAGTTAGGACAAAGCGCTTTCATTAAATGGTTATTATGAGGATTAATTGAGTGATTTTATTAATATATAATAGAGGTACAAATCTCTGTATAGTCAACATAGGTCTAACAGTTAATGTATATCATGGTTGTGTGTACATATTGCTATGTGTCATGCAGTGTGCTAAGCACTGCTATTCAGTTTAGGGGCATATAATTCAGTGGTTAAGGACATGGCTCTGCCTGGTTACGTGCTTACCAGTGTGTGGCCCTGGGCAAGCTACTTAACCTCTCTGTGACTTAGTTTTCTCATCTGTAAAATGGAAATAAGAATAGTACTGTAAGGATTATTAGGTTTATCCATGTTAATATTTAGAATGGTGTCTGGCACCTACTGAGGACTCAATAGGTATTAACTACTATTATATTATCATCTAACTTGATCTTCTATGCATTTCTGAGGCAGTTTCTGGCACACTGGTGCCTCATAGACACTAATTTCCCTTTCTGGCCCCTTCATAATTCAGTTCGAGCTGCCTTTACAGCACATTTCCCCATATGCTCTCCAACGAGCTGCAGCTTAAACAGTCTCGGCCCAGCCCTCTGAACACTCCGGTTTCTTGCTTATTGTTACTTCCAATGCCTTCCATGTCAAAGTAAGCTCATCTATGCTTGGTTACTTCAGCCCCTCATTACCTGTCCAGACAGGCCCTACATCTTGTGTGAGCCCCTTTCGAACAGAACTCCAAGGATTTGTATTGTCTAAGCTCTCAATGGCTGAACAACTTTCACGCATGTCAGGGCAGAAGGTGGGGTGCACATTGCACTGTCACTTCTGTGAAGGGAATGCAGGAGGGGCATGAGTAGAGGAGCTGCACATTTTGCCAGCCTTAAGTGGTAGAGCAGCTTTTGGTCCCAATGGGGGGCAACAAGATGGTAGTGGATACAGAGCGTGGCCTGAATGGTGGGCAAGTAAAAAGCTAGGATGCTCTTGGCTGCAAGCAACCCAAAGTTGCTTAAAATACATGGACATTTGGTATGTCACATAACAGAACACATAAGTTCTGGAATAGATCCTTCAGGGTTGGTTGTTACCTGAGGTCCAGGTTCTTTTCCTCTCTCTGCCCTTTTATCCTCAGTTTTGGCTTCATCCTTGGGATGTTAGCAAGAAGGTTGTAACAATTCTAGATGTCATATCTAGACATAACAATTTCCAGAAAAGGAAGAGACATGATGTCTTCCTACGATTCTCTCTAGAGTAGAAACTTGTCTCAGTAGGCATCCCCAACAATTCTCCCTTCATGTCTCCTTGCTCGTAGTTGGGTGATAGGCCTGCTCCTGAAACAATCTGCATGGGGAATGGGATTCAACAACACTTGAGATGGGGGTGTGGTCAGCATTTTCCGAGCACATGGATTAGTGGGGAGCTGTGGGCTAAATTATGTCTCCACGCAAGTTCATAAGTTGAAGCCCTGAGCCCAGGACCTCAGAATGTGACTGTATTTGGAGGTAGGGCCTTTAGAAGTGATTAAGTTAAAATAAGGCTGTTAGCGTAGGGCCCTAATCCAATCTGACTGGTGTCCTTATAGTAAGAAGAAATTGGGACACGCAGAGAGCCATTAGGGGTATGAAGAAGCAGCAAGAGGGTTGCCGCCTGCAAGCCAAGGAGAGAAGCCTCAGAAGAAACCAATACTGCTGGCACCTTGATCTTGGACTTCCAGCCTCCAGAACTGTGAGAAAATAAATGTCTGTTGTTTAAGCCACTCAGTCTGTGGTATTTTGTTATGGCAGCCCTAGTAGACTAATATAAGGGGGAAGGCTCCTTTAAAAAAAGGAAGGGGGTTGTCTGGTAGGCAGCCAGTAGCATTCACTGCAGTAGTAGTGAGAGGAAAGGAAGGGGTAGGAATAGGTGAACACAGCTCAGAGATAGTGTGTACAAGCTTTGGAGTCAGGCAGAGCTGGATTTTGGTCCTGACTCTATCCTTTACTGGTTGTGTGAATTTAGGCACGTTTATTAGCCTCTCAAAGCTTCAGTTTTGTCATCTATAAAATGAGGATCATATAACACTGTGATAGGCAGAATAATGGCCCCCTGGAATCTGTGAATATGTTATCTTACATAGCAAAAGGGACTCTGCAGGTATGGTTGAAGTTAAGGACCTTGAGATGGGATGATTATCCTGGATTATCCATGTGGGTGCACATGGGTTCCTAAAAACAGAGAATCTTTCCCAGTTGTGGTCAGAGAATGATGTGATGGCAGAAGGGGGATAAGAGAGATTCGCCATTGCTGGCTTTGAAGATGGAGGAAGGGGCCACGAGCTGAGGAATGTGGGGGGCCTCTTGAAGCTAGAAAAAGGAAAGAAATGGACTCTCCCCTAGAGGCTTCAGAAAGGAACAAGCCATACTGGCACCTTGATTTTAGCCTAGTGAGATCCATGTGGGACGTCTGACCTACAGAACTGTAAGATAGTAAATTTGTGTTGTTTTAAGTCACTAAATATGTGATAATTTGGTATTGAATCAACAGGAAACTAATACGTACACCAACGTCAAAAAGGTTCTGGAGAAGATGAGATGAAATAATGAATTTAAAGTCTTTAGCATGATGCCTGGCCCATAGTAAGCCTTCAATAAATGTTACCTCAACGACCCCCCCCCCGTTCTATAGAGTTGAGGTGGGTACGTGAGAGAGTACGAGAGCTGTGGCAGAGGTGGAGTTTGGCAAACTTCTGCCATCTGCCACCTGCAAAAGAAAAGGCATCAGGTGTCTGGGGCCAGGGAGGAGGGCAAGTTTCAGGGAGTCACTCATTTTTTCAGGTAAATGCAGACACTTCCTGCCCTCCTTGGTGGACACGGCTTCTATTAGGAACATCTCTTCAGTGACTATTGGAAAAATTTCTGGAAAGATTCCAGAATATCTTGGATCAGTTTAAAGAGAAGCTCTGAGCAAGGAAAAGAATTGTGGAGGGACACGAAGGCAAAAAGAAAGACAACGTCCCTGTTCTTATGATATTTATATTCTAGTGGGAGGTGACAGAATATAAATAAGTACACACCAAATAAACAAGGTAATGTTGGATTATGATATAGGCCATAAAGGAAATAAAGAAGATGATAAGATAGAAAATGGTTAGGGGAGTAGGATTTCTTCAGATGGTGTTAGAAAAGCCCTCTTTATGGAAGTGACATTTTAGCCAAGACTTCAAAGATGAGGAGATTCCTTGACCCTCACCTGCAAATCCCTATAGACAGGTATTCTTGGTTGCAGGAAAGCATATGCCAAGGCCCTGGGGTGGGAGTGGGGAGAAAGGGAGGGACAGCTTAGTGGGTTCATATTAGGAGCATGGGGCAGGGACCAGATCCCAGGCTGTGCAGACCATGATGAGGACTTTCAGCTTATTATAACCGCAGGGAATCTAATGAATCAGCAGAGGTACTTTTTTTTGGTGGGAAGGACAAAGGAGGGAGAAGCTTACTGTGTGCAGATCCTTTTAAACTGGTGATTTGCTCATTCAACTTACAGTTCCACCCTGATGGTCAATTGAGGGAAACTTGTTGACTAGACTGTCTTCCTCTTCTTGGTAATTATTAATGTTTTTGGAGTGCTTACTTTGTGTCGGGCTCTATATGAAATGCTTTGCATTCATTATTTCATTTAACCTCCACCCAGGAGATGAGTACGTTCTGTTGTTGTCTCATTTTACAGATGAGGAAGTTCAGCCGTCAGCGCTGGACACAGCTAGGCACATACGGAGCTTCACCCTTGGCTTCTCTCCCGCCTCCATTTCACCTGCTCCAAGTCCGCTCACAACTCACAACCTATCATCCACTATCATCAGTGCCTGCTTCAATCAGCAAGTGTGATGGCCTTTCCTGAGAACTATTCCTCCCCAATTTTCCTTTTGGTCCTCCTTTTCTTAAATGTCACCCTTCTCTGGCTTCTGTACACTGGTTCTCTTCCAATGCTCTCTGTCCTTTGAGCTGGCCACCTTGTTCTCCACAGGCTTCTTCTCTTGCACCCTTTTTCCTAGAATGGCCCTGCCCACAGATCCCACCATCACTAGCTTTCATTTACATTTTCTCTTAAGATTGAGACAAGCACTTCTAATTTCCTGTTCCAGCATAGTAAACAAATATTTGTTTTTTCAACTGACAATAGTTTCTGAGCACCTATAGCATGTGCAAAGAACTGTGCTAGGAATTGGTGAGAATACAATGGCTAGGACGGGGTCTCTGGGGCAATGGAGTGTAGGCTTCATTTTTGTTCACATAGCTATGTGTCCAGAGCTTAGTTAGTGTAGGGCCACACATGTTGTAGGTAGTCAGTAAATATTTGTTATATGAGTAGTTTAGCTGGGAAGGCAAACTTGCACATAAATGGCTCAGATTCAAGGCTGAATGAAGAAGATGATGTAATAAAGATACCAGCAAGTGCTGAGAGAGCCCAACAGAGTAGACAAGCAAGGGGAAGTCTTCATGGAGGTGACATTGGCATTGAGCCTTTATTTTTTAAATTAACTTATTTTTTTAACATCTTTATTGGAGTATAATTGCTTTACAACGGTGTGTTAGTTTCTGCTGTATAACACAGTGAATCAGCTATACATATACATATATCCCCATATCTCCTCCCAGCATTGAGCCTTTAAATCCCCTCAAGTCCCAGGGGTTTTCAAGAAAGAGCAAGTGGTCTGGTGTGCCAAGCATGATACAGGAAGTAGTGGAAGACGGATGACGTGAAATGGTGTTTCAGGAATCTCACTCTGGTGCCAGGGTAGAGAATGACTTTTGGGGGAGAGACTGGAAGTGGCAAGACCAGTAAGGAGGCTGCTGTACCATCCAGAAGAGTGGTTGCCTACCCAGATGTGGCCAGTGGCAGACAGAAAGCAAAGGAGGGAGGGTGGATGCAAGAATACCATCGAAATAGAATCCTCAAAGCTTGGCATTTAATTAGATGAAGAGGTATGAAGGAAAAAGCAGGGACTAATGGCTAATTCACCTGGGTAACTGCATGATGGTGCTGACATTTCCCAAACTGGGAATAGTGGAGGAGGGGCAAACATGACAGAGACTATGGGAGAAACTAAGATTTCTTTTGACATCTTAAATTAGAGATGCTGGTCAAGAAAATAAGTGGAAATATATAGCATAAATCTGAAAACAAAAGCTGGATTTCAAGAAATTTGGGAGCTTTCAGTGCTGATGGAGGCAACTGACGCCATGGGAGTGGATATGATTTGTGGGAGAGAACTTCACTTAAGCAGAAAAGAGGGCTGATGGCTGTGGACACCTCTTGAACATTTCCATCTTTTTGTCCTGTGGGAGTCGCAAATTCAGCACGTCCAAAGTGAACCTTTTTCTCTCGTCTTCTCTCGCTGTGCAAATGGCACCAACCACTCTGTTAGTCACTCTGGCTCAAAACCTCAGTCTTTGCCTTCTCCCTTAATTCTTTACACAATGTTTCACCTACAGAAAATTCTGAAAATCCACAAAAGCAACAGGTAGCAGAGACAGTCCCTTATAATGGAACTATTTTGGATGATAGGTAGTGTATCATTCGGGTCATATTCCTGTGCAAGTATAGATTTAGTTTCCTTTATGTATGAATAGAGTCATAAGCTACATTTTTAGACTAACCTTTTTATTAAGGTACAACCATCATACAGAAATGTACACAGAAATTGATGACTTTTCATGTCATTAAATATTCTTCCACAGTCAATTTCAAAAGGCTGCAAGGTATTCCATCCCATAGACGTAATTTGATAACTAACCCCTGTTGTAGGATGTCTGGCGTTTTTCTAGTCTTCTCACTCCTTCCTCCACGATGCTACAAAGATGAATTTACCTGTATTTAACATTTCTGTGCCCATTTCCAACTTTTTCTTTAGATAAAATTCGTAGAGGCAGAATTTCTGGGTCAAAAGGTATGTGCATATTTAAAAACAAACTTTTTATTTCAGAATAGTTTTAGGTTTCCAGAAAAATCCGAAAGTACTACAGATAGTCCCCACATACCCCATATTCAGTTTCTTCCGTTATTAACATCTCACATTAGTAGAGCACATTTGTCACAATTAATGAACCAGTGTACAGACATTATTATCAACATTAACTGAAGTACATAATTTATCCAGATTTCTTTAGTTTTTACCTAACGTCCTTTCTCTATTCCAGTATCTCATCAGGATACCATATTACATTTAGTTGTCATGTCTCCATAGGCTCCTCTTGGCTGTGACAGTTTCTCAGACTTTCCTTGTCTTTGAAAATCTTGACAGTTTTGAGGAATACTGGTCAGACATTTTGTAGAATGCCCCTCACTTGGGGGTTGTCCACTTTTTCCCTTTTGATTAGACTGGGGTTATGAGTTTTAGAAGGAAAGTACCAGAGAGATAAAATGCCATTCTCATCATAGCATATCTAGTCCACATACTGTCAACATGATTTATCACCGTTGATGTTAACCTTGATCACCCGGCTGAGGTAGTGCTAGTTTCTCCACTGGAAATGTTACTCCACTGTAGTTGTTTCTCCACTCTAAAAGTTACTCACTTCCCCCCACTTTCCATAGTGTACTCTTTGGAAAGAAGTCACTGCACAGTCCACATTTAGAATCAGGAGTTATGCCTCAGGGTGGAGTATCTATAAAAATTGTTTGGAATTCTGCACCAGAGACTTAGCTCTTCTTTCCCATTTATAAATTTATTTGTATCAGTAATTGACTTATACCAGTTTGACTATGGATATTACTTTTACACTTCAAGTTATAATCCAACACTACTTTGTTACTCAAGCATGTGTATCTTTAATAGTCTGAGCAACTCACTCGTGCTACCCCCCCAAAGGTTGTACAATTCGCATGGTTAAGAATGAGGACCCATTTCCCTAATTTCACACACCCTGTATAAAGTAGGTCAGCGATCAAGGGCAAGGCCGACGCCCCTCCCTAGCGCCCAATTTCCTGACGCCTCCAAGGCAGATGAGGCCTGCATGGGTAGGCCCTTCACCAAGATGGGCACCTCAGCCCCACGGGAACCCCCGCTCCAGTCAGCCCCTAAACACCGCCCCTCCTTACCCCCTTGCTTTTCTTCCGGGTTCTCGCGGCCCCGCCCCCAGGGGGCGGAAGTGGGAGCGGCCGCGAGCAGGAAGCGCTGGGCCGGGGCGGGCCCTCTCGCGCAGCCTGTCCCTCCCATTCCACCACCGCCCCACCCCACCGCCTCAGACCGGAAATGAGGTCACAGAGGGAAGCCCCGGCGGGGAGACTCGGCCCCAAAAGCCGCGGCCGTCGGAGGTGACTGCGGCAGCGGGTGAGGGGGACGGGGAGTGAGGGGGTCGGGGCCCAGGGGGCCCGCGCCAGCGGGGATCGGCGCTCCGGGCCGCGGCGGAGCGGCCACGGGCGCCATCGGGCCCCGGAGGCTGGCGGGAGGGGAGAGGGTGGCGGGGCCTTGTTTTTCAGGGCCCATCTCCCCGATCCGGGGGATGAGGGTCGGGCCATTTCCCGGGCGACAGTCACCTTCTCTCTTCTCTAGTGTCTGGCTCTTTTGAGCTGGCGACAGCGTGAGGGCTTGGTGTCCCGAGTCGTGGTCGTCCTAGTCCTCGGGGGCGGGCCCGGGCGTGGGGGAGTCCTTCGAAACATGCTTTTTCTCACGGATGTGGCCACGTTGCGACCCTTGAGCACTGAGGGAGTTTAGTCGCCAGGACTTGCATTTTGGCAGTTTCTGCCCTGGAAGGGCTGACCCCCTGCCCCTGGTCACCCAAATTGAGAAGTTGCCTCCTGCCTCCCCCAGCCCCTCCCCCAACCCGGTCCCCCCACCCCACCCGACCGTGCGCCTGCCTGCCTCTTTACTTCTGCTAGTTTCTCGTTCCTTCCGTTGCGTGCCTCGGACAGCCTTTGTCTCCCCGAGTGCTTGCCTGGCCCCGGGACCCTCTCGGACTGTGCCTCCAGGAAGGGTGGGAGTTCCAGGGTTCTTCTGTCACCTCCTGTTCGAATTGCAGCCTTTGAGCCTGGCATTCGACTGCACAGCCAACTGCAAGTTGTTTGGTAACTTCGTTTCACGTTAAAGTTTGTACAGTTCTGCTTGAGCTTTTAAAGCAGTAGTTCTTTATTAGGGAAATAGATTTAGATAAGTGCGTCCCCACTTATCTATTTTGGTTTTAGAGACAGTTGTTTCCCAAACCCCAGCCATGGTGTTTTAAACTACTTATTGCTTAAATGAGTGTGGCTTTTGACACTTCGAGTTTTGTTTGGTTGGTAGTTTGGGACTAGGTGTCCCCGTTGCTCCTCCTGCCTTTAAATTGCTTGGCATAAGGATTGCATGAAAATAGATTTTAGAAAGTCCTTTGCAAAATGTAAACTGTGTGAAGGGAACTGTGGTCTGAGAGTGGTGCCACGGAGTTTTAAGCTCTAATTATGGTCTTGAAATACGTTGGACTTAACAAGGGCTAGGGAAAAGGTGCTAATTTAAAATGGTTTTTTTTTTTTTTTTTTTTGCCGTACGCGGGCCTCTCACTGTTGTGGCCTCTCCCGCTGCGGAGCACAGGCTCCGGATGCGCAGGCTCAGCGGCCATGGCTCATGGGCCCAGCCGCTCGGCGGCATGTGGGATCCTCCCGGACCGGGGCACGAACCCACGTCCCCTGCATCGGCAGGCGGACTCTCAACCACTGCGCCACCAGGGAAGCCCTAAAACGTATTTAATTAGATGTACGAAGTATATTAAACGTTTCACTTTAAAAAGGCCTTTTGAAAATCGCTCCTCCTGCGCTCAGCCTCTGGAAGGTTTGCCTATGAAGTGATCCCTGAAGTATGATGGTTTGACAAGAATGAGTTGAAAAACAGGAAATTTTGGAAAGCTGTTAGCTAGAAATCTTAGAGACTCCTCTTATCCTTGTCATTTCAACCTCAGTTATAATGTGTTTTTGTGTGACTGTCTGGCACTAAAGCACAAAACTTGGATAACAATTTATTTTCTGAAGGATGGCAAGAAGACTTAAAAGTTGCTAATTATTCACAAATATATGACATACTCTTTAAGGGTCTTTACCTGGTAGCTTCTGGGTGGTAGTTGGGACCAGAATGGGTGCAAACTTGGTCTTTTTTTTCCATGCAGAGTACAAACCTGGGTCACTACAGATTCTTGGAACACTAAAACTGCAAGCAGCCTTCCGTAAAGTGTGTCACTAAGTTGTCTTTCTCTTCCTGCCACACACATTCTTATTAGTGACCCCAGACCATAGAACGGTCTTTTCATCCATGGTTTTGAAGTTGAGTGTTTTTCTGCTCCTGTTTGGACAGATGAGACATTCTCTAATCTTTTTAGCTCTGATCATCAGGTAATTTAGTTTAGCAATTTTAATTGGGGGAAAAGGGGAATGACTGATTTATTCCCCTGAGTTTGCTTGTTTTTACTAATAACCCAGTTGTCATCTGGTGAGTATTTTGAGTTTTTGTGCTTTAAGAACATGCTGACTTCAGGCATTTAACAAGGGCCACATACCTATTCTTAATGGCTTAAGGGAGTATGGATGGTAGGAATAGAGTCTAAGGGTAGCCAGGTGAAAGGTGACTTTATTTTCTGTAGACGGGGTGGACTCTGCAGTGCCATGATCTGTTTGAAAAATTATTCAAAAACAACAGATCCTATTCAGTCTTTCTTCTTCTTTTTTCTCTTTTTTGAACCTCCTTTTGGCAGATGTGGCCTCATGGATGAGCTGGTACATGACTTAGCCTCAGCCTTGGAGCAGACATCTGAGCAGAATAAGCTTGGTGAGCTGTGGGAGGAGATGGCGCTGAGCCCTCGGCAGCAGAGGCGGCAGCTTCGCAAACGGAGAGGCCGGAAGCGCCGTTCAGACTTCACTCACCTGGCAGAGCATACCTGCTGCTACAGTGAGGCCTCTGAGTCAAGTCTGGATGAGGCCATCAAGGACTGTCGAGAAATGGCCCCAGTCACCAATTTTAGTGACTCTGATGACACTATGGTAGCCAAACGGCACCCAGCTCTTAATGCCATTGTTAAGAGTAAGCAACATTCTTGGCATGAATCTGACTCCTTTACTGAAAATGCACCTTGTCGACCGCTGAGGCGCCGACGGAAGGTGAAGCGCGTAACATCAGAGGTGGCTGCCAGCCTACAGCAGAAGCTCAAGGTGTCAGATTGGAGCTATGAGAGAGGCTGCAGGTTCAAGTCTGCTAAGAAGCAGCGTCTGTCCCGCTGGAAGGAGAATACTCCCTGGACCTCATCAGGTCACGGGTTGTGCGAAGCAGCAGAAAATAGGACTTTCCTAAGCAAAACGGGAAGGAAAGAAAGGATGGAGTGTGAAGCAGATGAACAAAAACAGGGCTCTGATGAGAATATGTCAGAATGGTGAGATCTCCCTTACTAAGTCATAGATTTTCCTGGTTAACTTTACCTAAAGCACAAATCCACAGTCTTGATGAGTTCAACTTTCTTTCAAACCAGCCTTTGTAATACTGACTTTGTAGCTCTGCTTTAACCAGTCAGGTTGTGTGTAGCTGTGATCCAGTTTCCCGACATCAAGAAGGCTATATTTTATAGAAACACATTTGTTTCTAAAAATCATCTAAAACGTGTACCTCTTATTTTAAAAAACATTTTGCTGCTCTTTGTGCCACGTAGTTCATACACAGATACTGTTCTTTAGAACCAGGGCCTCAGTAGAGGCTGGTGTGTATATGTATGTACGAGAAAGAAAACGCGGGTGCCAGGCATATGGAGTTTGTAAATGTTCTTGGTAAGCTACCTTTACCCATTAAGAATCATGGCTTTAGATGTTTCTGGACTATAATTCTGTTCTCTGCTACTTACAGTTTGACTGTATTGAGTTTAACATTCAAGTTGTCTGAACACATGGTAGGCTTTGAAAATAACAGGGCTAAATCCCATCAGTCTTACACCAAATGTCATCGAGCCAGAAAAATCTGTCTTGAATGAGTGCATGTTTAAAACGTCAGTATAGTTTTTGGTGACTTTTAATTTTTTACATCTCAAATAGATAGTCCTAGGGACACTGATACTCCCCAGCTTGATACTTTAATATTATTATTAATATTAATGTGTGATATCTGTTTCTCAGTGTGGATGCTGTTGGTGTTTTGGATGGGGCAGTTCTTTGTGGTGAGGGATGTCCCATGCCTTGTAGGATAGTTGCCATCCCTACATTGTTCCCATCACCCTTCACAGTATCAAAACAAATGCCTCCATGGGTGCTCCCTAAGTGGGTTGAGTAGTGCCAATTGAGAACCAGTGTATTCTATTATTGTTAATATTAGTTAGCATTTATTAAGCACTAACTGTGTGCCAGGCACTGTACTATTGTGTAGAACATATATTCTTTAATGTTCATAACTCCCCTGTCTGGTAGGTACCATTATTTGTATTTTATAGAAGAGGAAATAGAGGTTATGAGTGTGGAGATAATTTGCCCAAGGTCACCTAGTAGCAAAACTGGGAATCAAACCTGATTCCAAAGCTCATAGTTAACCACTATGTTTTGCTATGCTTTGAGCTTGCCTTTGCCATGGCACGTTTTCTGTCTCATCTGAACTTTTACAACTGCAAAACAGATGACCTTTCTTAGGACTTGGCTTCTTCTGACGTTTGTCTGAAAAACAAAGGCATAAATCTTACAGACTTGGAGGTGAGGTTTTGTCGGTAACAGGAAAAGCTGTTCAGGTTTGTATGCCTGTACTTATCATGGGTGGTTTTAGTCAAGTTTTTAAAATTTTTCTTAACTAACTTTATATTTGCCAGGCTGTACAACTAGGTAGGCTTATAATTTGGCTTTCCTGATTTTCCTCTAATGTATATTCTAAGGCCTATTTACCCAATTTATATGTATAATTTTGGATTATAAAGCTTTTTTCCTTATCATGCTATTTTTAATCAAACAAGAAATGCCTAGTTAACTTGTATCCTTCACACTGTTGAAACCCTCAATTGAGGTGTTCAAGTTTGTTTCAATGTCAAGCTTACATACCAAATAGTAATCATCGTACTGTTAAGAATGTTTTGGGATGATATTTTTGGATGTATGTATTCCCCAGAATTTCTTGCTAAGCTATGACTTAATTGTGTGTGTGAGTGACTGTTAACTCTGTCTTCTCTAAGATCACAGCCCAAGTGTGGTTCCAAATGCAGAGCCTGTAACCTTGCAGTGAGGCACTTCAGTCTTTCTAGGTCCTTCTTACCCCAGATACATCTGTTGCACATTATAGTCAGGTTGTGATAATATACATCTAGAGCTTGGAGAAATTGACGTAGGCAGCAATTTACTCTTTCAAAAATCTGCTTGGATGTGCCAGTTTGTTTGCATACAGATCAAAGTGTAGAACTTTATATCAGAGGTATTGAGGGTTGTCAGAGTATATGATCCAACTTGTGAAATTATTAAGATGAAGTTGATCATTAAGCTTTACTTAGCCTAGTCAATAGATAGAGTTCTTTTAAAAAGCATATGTTGGGCTTCCCTGGTGGCGCAGTGGTTGAGAGTCCGCCTGCCGATGCAGGGGACATGGGTTTGTGCCCTGGTCCGGGAAGATCCCACATGCCACGGAGCGGCTGGGCCCGTGAGCCATGGCCGCTGAGCCTGCGCGTCCAGAGCCTGTGCTCCGCAACGCGAGTGGCCACAACAGTGAGAGGCCCGCGTACCGGGGAAAAAGAAAAAAAAAAAAAGCATATGTTAGGTGTTTTAGGTTTGAAAATCTGTGTCTCAATCAGAGAGCTTTATTTCTACTTTCCTTAAATTTATTCTGCTAACTAAACATAGAGTAATTTTAAGCTTAACCGATAATTCTTTTCGCTTTTCTGTTTCTGTTCTTCCTTCCATTCTATACCAATCAATCCCTCAGGCGTTCTGAGGAACTGAAAGTGGTTATGATGTAATAGTTTTTTAAAGCCTTCAAAAAGCTCAGTTATTATTTTAATATTTTTCTTTGCATGTGTGTTCCATTCTAAAATGGATCAACTCTTTTGTAAGATTACTTTCTACTGATCTTTATTCAAATTGTCTATATAGCAGCTATTAATTAGGTGAGTTATAGCCTAATTTTGCTTTATTCTTCACTAATACATCATTCATTTGTTCCCCTTGAATATAATTTAGCTTCTTTTCTTTCATAAGTGAATTGGTTTGGTGATGGCCTGAAGTCACAGTCAGGAGCCTTCCTAAGGTGATGTATTAGAAGCCAATCTCACAGGAAAGAAAATATTCCCTTCTGTTGGAAGCCGAGTGACAGAGATAGAGTGCTAAACCTTCCCCCTCCTTCTCTAGCCCAAGCTGACCTTCTGCGCCCCTTGGTGCCTCTTGTTTTCTTATTTTTATAGAAAATCAATATCCTTTCTGACACAAACAATAGCTCAGAAGCAAGAATAAATGGTAGAAAGCTGAGATCTCTGTCCATCACCTCTCACTTTAACTCCCCCAAACTCTTTAATTATGAGGGTGCTTTGCTCCAGGTGTTTGCAACAGTAAAATTGCTAAATGAGGACCATTTTAACCAAAGATTGGGTGATCAATAACACTTTATAGCAGTAGCTTGTTGGATCAATAGCGTTCATTATTTCATGGTTAAGGTAAGTAGCCTCCTTTGCAAGTGGAGGTCATTAATCAGGGGTTACTGGAGCTGTGGAAAAGACTCTGTGTGGTAGGTTGAGGATGTTCTGTTTTCTATTCTGTAAATAGGGATGCTGACCAAGAGGATATTTACCATTGTTGATTGTACCATTGCATTTGAGAGTATTGAGTAGCTAGCATAGAGTGCTTCTGTAGATTTATTCAAAGCTCTGCTACTATATCCTTAGGAACAACTGAGGAAAAAAAAACAACTTGGGAGATAGATTTGATACTATTGTATTTGAAGATCTGTCTCTTGAAAGAAATGTTAGGATTATTCTGTGACTCCAGAGGAAGGAACTAGGACTCATAGGTAAAAAGTACAGCGTGTGAAGTGTTGCCTCAGTATAAAATATAACATTCTAAAAATTAGGACTCTATAAAAATGAACTGAGTTGTTTTACCAGGTGATGAGTTCTTTGTCACTGGAGGGATTCAAGCCTGGGCTTGGTGACCACTTACTGAGTTGTAGAGTTGGAGAGTTTGAACTGAATGACTTCTAAGGTCCCTTGCAACACTGAGATTATGTAATTCTTTTCAGTCACAACCTCCTTCCCATCATTGTAATTTCATATTTTAAAAAGCATCTGATAAGCAGCCTCAACTGCCCCTAAAATATTTATGAAGACATAAAACATTGCAAACTCACATCACCAGAGATCAGGACTTACAGCTGGCTTACTGCCAAGATTTTCTCAAAGTCCGAGGCTGATAGAACTGCGCTAGAGAGTGCAGTTGGAAGCCCACAGCAGTGCTGAACCTGCCCTGAAGGTTGGTAGTGAGGCCCTGCGTTCTTTCTCTATAGTCTGCCCTTGGTTCAGAAAGGCAGGGTCCGGTTCAGTCAGAAAATTGGGCAGCTACAGTTTGAGCCAGAGTGTTGTTCCACCCTTTACTTGCAATCAGTTATCTTTCAGTTTCTCTTGGGAGGCTGTAACTCCCAGAATATACTTGGATAGGGAATCGTAGTGTTTTCTGTGTGTGTATTTGTTTTGAGGGATAGGAGGCAGTCATAGCATATTGAGTTCTGGGAAATACAGTCTCCAAGAGTAGTTTACTGTTGGCATGGACAGAGAAGGAAAAAACACTCTTAGTAGTAGTGCATCCTGGAAACTGGCGTGTTTTATATAACTTCATTTATTGTAGACTCCTGGAATGGGCCCAGAATCAGGCAGTGAGGGTCAGAAGAGGATCCTTTCTCAGTCCCACATAGCTACATGAGACAAAAGCCTACCAGTGACACTGGGGATTAGGCTAGGGGCTCTGCACATCCTCTTGGCCAGTTGTAGATGTGACAAGAGCTTGTTACCTGTATCCAAGGAAGTAGAGGATGGAACCAGGGGTAATTTACATACCCTTTCTGTTGGCAAATACCAAATTTTAGGTAAACCGGTTCTCAGCAAGAGGCTTTTGGACAAGTTATGCAGAATGAGGGAAAGGGAACATCATCTTGAATGTTCAGTGGAAGAACACATCTTTGAAAATGACTGCCAGTGGAAACCAGAAGAACATTTTAGAAAATCTTCATTAGGATGCAAGGAGATATAATCACTTTGAAACAGGAGTAGTAAGTCATAAGGACAGAAAGATAGCTATTTGAAGCCCAGTAGTATGGGAGGAAAAAGTGTAGGGAAATTTGAAATGTAATTGTAATGTTAAAATGAAGGACAATTCTTTCTGCAGAAAATTGAGTTGATGATGTGGAAGACTTTGGAAGCCCTCCCAAAATGCACAGAGAGGAGATAAAAATGAGAGAGAAGGTGATCGATCTGGAGCACAGGGATAGAGGCCCAGTCTGCAAGTATGTAAACACTCCCAAGGAAGAAACCGAAGCATAGGGATAGAAGAGTGATTTTAAAAATGTAACTGAAGGGAAAACATGTTCCTATGTTGAAAAACTTAAGTATACAGATTAAAAGGGAAAACTAATGAAAAGAGACCTCTACCTAGACATATCCTGGCAATATTTTTGCATTGTGCATTGGTGGTGGGAGGGGAGCAGTTATAAAGAAAAATCTTTAAAGGGATGAAAATAAGGTTGATGTTGATCCCTACAGTACTAAATGTGAGGGGCTATCGACTTGCCTGTAGAATTTTGATGGCAAAAGTCTCCCACCTTCCCACCGTGAATTTATATATAGCTAAGATAGATTTCATATGGAAAGGCACTAGAAAGACATTTTCAGATATCAAGTCTCAAAATATATGCTCTTTAAAAATTTACTCTGAAAAGATATTTCATCTAACTGAGGATGAAACTGTTAGTTCTAAGAAAAGGTGAGTCTTAAAAGGATGGGTGGACTTCTCTAAGGCACAGCCCGCGGCTCAGTAGCAGAGTCCTGACAAAAATCATTATCTCTGCAAAGTATACCTGATTGCAGTGGCCACGCTAATGAACCTGTGAAACTAGAGAGGTTGCTGCCTTCTTTTGTGGTGCCATCTGAATGAAGCTGAAAAACAAACTCCTTCGTTATGCATTCTCATAACTTACTGTGAGAGTAATTTTGCGGTTGGTGTGAGATATTTCTCTGAAAAACCTGTCCCTCAGTCCTGTTTACTTTCAGAATCAGAAGTCTGATTACATATAGTTACAAGTGTACCACCTCAGTCCAGAAAAAAGAAGGAAAAAGAATTGAATAGAAATGTTTTGGGTGATAGGTCTAGGAGTGACCTTTCCGTTTTTTGTAAATTCTAAGACAATTAAAAATTTTTGTTAAGTGTATTACTATTTAATAAAAAAATTAAAATGAAAACCCCTTAGTTTTTAGCATGATAAAGTAAGACATTAACTCTATCCTGCTTGTTTCTTTTAAAATTAGATGTAAAAGACACCTCATATTTAATAATCTTAAATGGATGAGAAACCCAGGTGGTAAAGTTAGTGATACCAACTTTTGAATATAGATGGTAAACTAATTCTATACCTCCTTACTGAAATTGTGACAAGTATAAACTACTTTGATTCAGCTCTAAGTTTACAGTCTTATGTGGTTAGGAATATGAAAGAATTATCAAGCTCTCGGGTCAGAGGACAAGCTGTGTTTTCCCCTTCTCAGCTGTGGGAATTCAGAGATTTAACTTATAGAAGTTAGAAACTTCTTGTTAGGGCTAGAAAGGAGGGAATTATTTTCAAAAAAGCATTCATAAAGATGCTGTATTATCTGTTGCTGAAGAAAAAGTTGCCCTAAAACTTAGTAGCTTTATAAAACATTTATAGCCTTACAGTTCCTGAAGTCAGGAATCTGGGAACAGTTTAGCTATGTGATTCTGGTCCAGAGTCTCTCATACTTTTGCAATCAAACTGTTGGTCGGGGCTGCAGTTGTCTCAAGGCTTTGGTGGGGCTGAGGAGTCCACTTCCAAGCTCACTCACAGGGCTGTTGGCAGATCTCATTTTCTTATTGGCTGCAGGATCAAGAGAGTCTCAGTTCCTTTCCACGTGGGCCCCTCTACAGGGCTGTTAGCATTCTTAAGATATGGTAGTTAGCTTCCCCTAGAGCAAACTGTCTGAGAGAGGGAGAGAGCGAGCTCTCACTCAAGTACCCAAGGTAGAACCCTAATGTTTTATAACCTAGTCTCAGAAGTGACATACCGTTAGTTACATCTGCCTGTGCTACTGGTTACACAGCCCAGCCAGGGTGTGAAATACCAGGAGGCTGGGATCACTGGGAGTCATCTGGGAGTCTGGTTACCACAGGTGACCACTGGTCTTCTGAAAATTTTTCCTAACTTAGTGTGGAGCTAAATTCAGGAATAGTATTCTCAAACTAATTATTTCCTCAGAACATACTGAGAGAGTGTTTTTACTGTGATTTCAAAGGAAGGACATTCAGGAACTATAAAGGCAAGCAAGGTATAGATCCCTGAGAATGTATTTTCAGTAAGTATACTGAAGATGAATGTTTACTTTTTAAATTTAAGATATGGCATTAAGGGAGAGAGCTTCTTTCTGAAGTGAGTTTGTAATCCACTTTCTTGATGTTCAGCACATATGATGCATTTTTAGCTGATGAGCTCCTGAAGGCTGGCCCTATCCAGCAGAAGTACACAGGCTCCTCTCCTCCTCTGAAGTGGTTTCCCTTAACCATGATGTCCCACCCCCTTCATCCCTCCACTTTGTTCATCACTCTAGATGAGGGTTCTCACCTTTTGGGCCAGATAATTCTCTGCTGTGAGGCCTATCCTGTGCATTGTAAGATGTTTAGCAGCAACCCTGTCCTCGACTCGCAAGATGCCAATAGAATACCAGTTTCCTCTTCCCCCCTCCAAGTCCTGACAAACAAAAACTTTTCCAGATATTGCCAAATGACCCCGAGGGCTGGGGTGGGGCAGGAAGGTAGGAGGAGGGGGACAAAATTGCCTCCAGTTGAGAACCACTGCTCTAGATGTTTCTGGTATTGAGATTGGGTTTTTACCTCATTGACTCTGCTTTTACCAACAAGTATGAGTTTCAAGTTAGAGAACTCAGTAAGACCAAAACATTGATCTCTTCTATAGAATAAAAATACTGTGATTTTAAAATGGAGAGTTTTGGGCTTCCCTGGTGGCACAGTGGTTGAGAGTCCGCCTGCCGATGAAGGGGACACGGGTTCGTGCCCCGGTCCGGGAAGATCCCACATGCCGCGGAGCGGCTGGGCCCGTGAGCCATGGCCGCTGAGCCTGCGTGTCTGGAGCCTGTGCTCCGCAACGGGAGAGGCCAACAGTGAGAGGCCCGCGTACTGAAAAAAAAAAAAAAAAAAGAGTTTTTGCTAATTTGAAAACAGTACCTTTAATTGCTCTGAAAAGGGCAGACAGTTCGTTTTCAGAACTTGTAAATAAGAGCAGTTCAGATGAAAGCATTTAAAACTTTATATCAGTTTACAATGTTTAGCTAACTCTTTGCCCTGGAATTAATTATTTAAATGGACAAGAGGTATCAATCGTGTTTTATTAGGTTTGATTCCTAAGATAATCTACCCCTCTGAAAATGAATGTGATACCCAGTCATCTGGTCTACCCAGAGTGCCCTGAATTACAAAGATGCTCAGGTGAGGTTAGATGGATGCATGTGTGACTAACCAAAAACAAAGCAAAATGTTAATTGCAATATCTAGGTGATGGAGTGTGAGTGGTAACTTTCAACTTTTCTGTATGCTTGAAAGTCTTCATAATAAAATGTTGGGAGGGGCTTCCCTGGTGGCGCAGTGGTTGAGAGTCCGCCTGCCGATGCAGGGGACAGGGGTTCGTGCCTCGGTCCGGGAGGATCCCACATGCCGCGGAGCAGCTGGGCCCGTGAGCCATGGCCGCTGAGCCTGCGCGTCCGGAGCCTGTGCTCCGCAAAGGGAGAGGCCACAACAGTGAGAGGCCCACGTACAGCAAAAAAAAAAAAATGTTGGGAGAGGAAAGCCGCTGGAACTGCTGGTTAGGTTGACTTTCTTCTTTACATTTACGTTATTTCAGTTGGATGTGGTTCAGTTGCTTCTAACAATGTTATAATAATTAGATAATACAATTAATTGGTAGTCCAAAATCTAGGCTTTAATTTTGTTTGTCTTATTTTAAATGATGGCTATGCTGCTGAATTGTGGAAACATTTTTAAATTGAAAACCATATAGAGAAGTGCGATGTTATTACTATTTTTACTCACATATGAATATTTTTGAGAAGTTTTCTGGCTTCTAAAATGGGGTGACTTTCTCAGTATTATAAGGTTAAATTCTAGGCTTGCCCCACCCCTTATTTGGAGAATTTTCTTCGTTGGAAAGCATTCTTCTTTCTATGTTTTCACACTCTTCTCCCATAGTCTAAGTTTTTTTATAAAATGCATGCAGTTAAATTGTGGTTGACATGCTTCTTTGTTAGTTTTAGTGCTGGTTATAGCAGGGACTGGAATATAGTAAAACTTAATAAATGCTTACTAAGTGAATGAGTGAAAATATAGGGGAAATAGTAGGGGAAATCCTTCCTCCTCCTTCTCCTGTTAGATACATTTCTACTCAAAAATATTTTAGAAATATTCTATGAAGACTTCTTTTTTTTTTTTTTTTTTTTTTTTTTTTTGCGGTACGCGGGCCTCTCACTGTTGTGGCCTCTCCCGTTGCGGAACACAGGCTCCGGATGCGCAGGCTCAGCCGCCATGGCTCACGGGCCCAGCCGCTCCGTGGCATGTGGGATCTTCCCAGACCGGGGCACGAACCCCTGTCCCCTGCATCGGCAGGCGGACTCTCAACCACTGCGCCACCAGGGAAGCCCTATGAAGACTTTTATATGCAAACTATTTATAGATTAGAATCATGTGAGAACAGGGAGTATAGAACAGTTCCCAAGGCAAAGACAGGAGGCATTGATGCCTCTAGGAGTTGCTGTCATTTTACGAAAAGACAGGATTTCATTACCTACTATCTTTGTGGGCTTTGTCTTGTTACTTTTTCTGAAGATTAATAAAGGTTGAGTTTCTGTATTCCTGACTAAGTTTCAGAGGACCATAGTGGAATGGACAGTAAGGATAGGATCACATTTCTTTTTCCTTATAAAAATGAGTAACAGAGCTTTTTTTCCTTGCCTAATAAAAATGCTCATAGCAAAAAAGTTATAAACAAATTTGACGGTTTTGGCATAGGAAAAATGTGTAGTAGCCTGACATCTTTTAACTTTTTGACCTTGTGATCTACAAGGGTACTAAAAGAAAATATTTTTTATTGAAAGATAGCTTATTTTTAACAGAGTATTAAACATTATGTTTAATTAGCTATATTAACATTTTATAGTTGACTAAATCACTATTAAAATCCTATGACTCTGATTTTTTTAAAAAAATCATAATCTCTGAGTCAGAAGTGAATGAAAGCTACAGGACTGGATAGTTTTGGCCTGTAAATTGTAAGGGGAAATATTTACTTCTGCTTCATAGCTAGCACTACATATTTGCATGCTGTATCATGGTGTTTATGTGCAAATATGCCATGAAGTTCCCATTTTTTTCCTCAGAAAATTATGCTAACAGTTTCTTACATATAATTAGATTTCCACAATGCAAGTTCTTCTGAGGGAACAAGATGCTATCAGATGAAATAGTCATTTCCAGATATTGATGGAATGATGACACTTTTATGTAATAAGTGTTCTTTAAGGCATAAATTATTTTCTCAGTGAAGAAAATATGTATCTCCCTTGAACACAGTCTTAAAAACCTGGTGATATTTCTGTGACATCATTGCCATTACTCTAATTAACTTTATAGAAAACTTACAAGTTTAGTCCAATCTCTTTAAAGAACAGTGAGTCTCTTTAAATACTGTTGACAGAAATAGAAAATGTACAGGGACAGGAAGGTTTTAGGTTACCAATACCTTTCTTGATCCAGCAGGTTTCTTTGCGCTTACCCCCTTTATTTAGAGTAAATATGAGGAGAGAATGGAATCCATGCAAAAAAGGATCAGAGAAGCACTGTATCTTGTAGTGCTTACAGGTGGCTGGAAATGAAGGAGGAGAAGAATCCATAGACTTTGTAATAAAGCAATGGTTTTAATTTCTTACTTGGAAATATTCAAATAGAGGAAATATTCAAATAAATATTCAATAGACATTGCAGAGTAGACCTTGTAATACACTTAGAGCAGAGATCAGCAAATTTCCTCTGTAAAAAGCCAGATAGTAAATATTTTGGAGCTTTGTGGGTGAGTCGTTCTCTGTTGCAACTCCTCAACTCTGCAATTGTAGTGTGAAAGAAGCCAGAATCGACAGGTCAATGAATGAGCCTGGCTGTGTTCCAGTAAATCTTTATTTATGGTCACTGAAATTTGAATTTCGTGTCATATCCATATGTCACAAAGTATTCCTCTTTTGATCACCACCACCCCCACCCCCTGTGATTTAAAACTATAAAAGCTATTCTTAGCTCACAGGCTATACAAAAATGGTTGACGGGCGGCTGTTTGCTGACTCCTACATCTCAGTTACTGATATGCTAACCAAGAAAGCATGTAACAGTGGTGGAGTAGAATGTCTGTCTTATGGCCTGATGTGCTTTTTAAGCCCTCCTTAATATCAAGAGGAACTAAAAAATATAAAATATGCTTTACCTTCGAGGCAAGATGAGAGAAATAAAGTAGTTGATATGAGAGAATGTGTATTAAGACTCAGTGGAGTTGGAGTTAGACCACTCTATTCTTAGGAATTTGCTAAAAACATAAAAACAACACCATAAAGTTCAGCAGGCACAGTTCCTTGGATTCAGAAGTAGGAAGAATACAGTACCCAGTGAGGATGTCTTCCGGATTTAACTGCAGAGCTCTTTGAAGATTCTAAATCCATCAGAATCCAGCAGTATAATTTTGTGAGACATTTCTTATATGGACATCTGAGAATGTTCCCACTTATAAGTATAGAGGAAAATAAAATGAAAGAACCTTTAAAGAAACCAGGTATGTTTTATTGGCTCTTGCTGAGACAAATTTCTTGGATCTGTTACCCAGAGACAAGCTTAAGTGAGGAAACATTGCTACTTAATTTAACCGGCATTTTTAGGATTTCGTATTGGCAAGATATTTGGAAATGTTGCAAAATACAAAATATTTTCAGATATTTGATCCAGAAATGTAGACTGGGATTTTGCCAAGCCTGTTCTATGCAGCATGGCGAGAATGCTTCTTCCGTCTTCTAGAGCACGTGAACAAAATTGACTAGCTTAGAAGGAAACATCCCAATCAAGGAAATCGCTAATATTGTAAAGAACAGAGAAATTTTTCTTGAACCAGATAAATCAAATTTGATGATTAGGTGGGAGAAATGCAGCATCAGAAGAGGCAGAATCAATTGTTGGAAGTAGCTCAAAATGAAGCTGACTTGGACAGAATTCTATGGGGCAAAAGTTTTATTTCCGTTTATTTTTTTCCATGCATATAAACAAGATGGGTTGATGGATGGATAGATGGAGAGACGTGTGATAAAGGAAATAGAGCACTGTGCTAATTGCAGAATTTACGTGGGGGGTATATGATGGTTTACTCTACAATTTTTTAAAAAGTATTTATTTATTTATTTGACTGTGCCGCATCTTAGTTGTGGCACGTGGGATCTTTGTTGCCGAGTGTGCGATCTTTAGTTGTGGCGTGTGGAATCTAGTTCCCTGACCAGGGATCGAACCCGGGCCCCCCGCATTGGGAACACAGAGGCTTAACTACTGGATCACCAGGGAAGTCCCTAAAAGTTTTATTTCAGTGAGTTCAAATGGAGTTTGTTTTTTAATTTTAAACCTCCTTTTTTGAAGATGAATTTTGCTGTATCCATTTGCTATCAAGAGAGACATTAATTTTAGAAAATACAACTTTTGTCATACTGATTTTCTTTTTTTTTTTCCTGTTCATGGATTTTTGTTTGCTGCTTTATAAATGGGAAAACTTGAAAGATGCTGGATGCCTTAAAGTTGCATGGCTTCATTTGAAACCAATAGTAGACAATATTTTAAAATAAAATTGGTTGGTAAATTTGTGTTGTTTGATATACCAAAGCAGGTTGAGATTACTTCTGTGAGCCTTAATAAATAACTTTCTAATGCTAAACTAACAAAGTGACTTGAGATCTTTTAAAAGTACTTTAGGGGCTTCCCTGGTGGCGCAGTGGTTGAGAGTCCGCCTGCCGATGCAGGGGACACGGGTTCGTGCCCCAGTCCGGGAAGATCCCACATGCCGCGGAGCCTGCCCACCTGGAGCCTGTGCTCCGGCAACAGGAGAGGCCACAACAGTGAGAGGCTCGCGTACCGCAAAAAAAAAAAAAAAAAAAGAAAAAATGCCTTAAAATATAAGCAAAAGTTTTACAGTTCTCCTCTTCTTACATTTCTTTCATTTGGGGGGAAAATAAACTTACCTCTGTGATTTAACTATGAAATTTACATTTCTGATTGGCTAATGAGCTAGAGTGAAATTAGGGAAACTTGGAATCTTTCAATTTGAAAACCAGAAGACATAATGGACAGTGCTTTGTTTTTGACTGGAGCTGATGCATTCTCTTGTGTTTTACTCTTTTTTCAGTGAAACCAGCAGTGTGTGTAGCAGCAGTGACACAGGGCTCTTTACCAACGATGAAGGACGGCAAGGTAATCTTGATTCCAGCTTTGGGACATTGGTTCAGTGTTTCTGGGAAGATTCTAGTGGTTCTAGGAGTGCCTCACAGAGAATATGATGTTTGTCTATGAAAGTGGTTTTCAAACTTTAGGGCATAAAAGCCACATGGGGGAACTGTTAAAACTGCAAGTTCCTGAGCTCCTGGAAATCAAACTGGTCTAGAGTTGGCCCCTGGAATCTGCATTTTCCACAAGCACCTGTGGTGATTTTTGTGCAGGTAGTTCAGACTTTGAGAATCATTGATCCAGGGGGGTTATAGTGTCAAAGATGGAACTTTGGGAAGTTGCTTTTTATTAAAACCAAAAAATAACCTTATGTATTACTGGATGTTAAGACATTCTTATTTTCACATATGGAGGATTTATTTTTTTAACCTTATTTATAAGTGGCCATAGTGTTCTAGGTGAATATATTATAGAAATTCTTTCTGAAGTTTAGTAGAGAGCACTGTGAATAAGGCTGGTGTATGTTAATTATCAGTTTTTTATTTTTACTATTTAAACAGTAATTTGATCCTGTCCTCTACACTTGCTTAGTGCCACAGTAAGTGTGTACTAATAAGAATTTCTTAAAGCTTCTTTGGACTGTGGTTTTCTTAATCTAAATAAGGGGTTTGTAGATCTTCTGAAATCCAGTGATTTTTCTCCAAGGGTTAAGTGATTGAAGGACAGAGACATGGCTACATGTCTAGGTTGATCCAGATAGGCTCCTTAGTAACTGAAGGGATCCTGGGACAGTGAGACTTAGGTTCCAAGTCCTAATTTTGGAGAGAGGCGGTGGGGAGGTGTCTCACCCATGCCTCAGAGTTGTGGGCATAGATGGAGTTCTTGAGCTTCCTACTATAATGGAGGCTGTTGTGAGTACATTTCTGTTCCTTTCTGATTCCGAGGGAGCTAGATGTCATTAGAAGCTGTGTGTATATACTCCCCGGTGGGCTCTAGCTAGGGTCTTGATTCTCTTATCTCGTACCAGGAAAGTCTGGTTGTCTTTCCATGGATGAACTGGAGCATACTTTCAGAATTACTTTTTCTTTGCTTTTACTACAGTATCCTAATGCATCTCTTAAAGTTTATGATGTGTATACAGGGGTGTAAGAAAGTGTGGACCTATTACAACCAATTAAGTTTTGGACCTTTGGAAAGCCTTCCACTGATAAGGAATCCTTGGTATATTATGGAAGGTTGTAGAATGTTTTATAGCCTCAGCTTTCCTCTTTGTCTCTGCCTCAACTTCACACATTTTGGTGATATTTAGATACTTAGAGTTCTCAGCACAAAGCTATGTTACTTCCTGCTTCTATGTCTTTGTTTATGTTGGTCTCTGTGCCTGAAATCTCATCTTCACCTTTCCTTGAATGGCTGGTCATCCTCCAAGACAGTTCTCATTTTGCTCCTCTGGGGCATATTTATGGACTACATCTGTGAGTTTTCTTGCTCTCAATTTCTTGTTGGGTTTGGCCAATAGGAGGCAACAGCAGAACTATGGAGGGAGGAAGGTGAAAGAGATTGGGTGTATTAGTCAAGTTTTTATTATGCTAATACTGCTTAACAACCCCCAGATTTCAGTGGTTTACTACATTTATTTCTTGCTATGGGGCTGGGGGTTGGCTGTGGGTCAGCTGATCTTGCCTGGGCTCAGCCTGTCTCCGGGCTTCAAGTTAGGTTTGTATCTACTCATTGTTTTCTTATTCTGGGACCTAGGCTAAAGGAGCAATGGCTCTGTGTGGCATGGACTTCTTATGGCAGAGGACATAAATGCCAAGTGACCAAACCAGACCATGCATGAATATTGAAAGCTTTTGCTTGAATCACATCTGCTAGTGCTTTACTACCTAAAGCAAATCAGATGACTGAGCTCCATGTCTGTGTCCGTGGAATGAGGAAGTGTGCTCTGCCTCAAGGGGAAGGCTCTGTGGAATCCCAGGGCAAAGGAAAAGGGTGTGGATGTATCATTCTATTATAGTGAGGTAATAAAGAGTTGGAAACAGTAATGCAGTGTTGGATTAGAGCTGTCCCTGACTCCCTTTCTGTTGGACTGCTGGTTGGTAGGGGTTGTGTTCTCCTGCTGAAGGCTACCTCTCCTCTTTGGGCCCTTCTCCTATAACCACAGTTCTCTCTCTGTGCTCTGGTAACCATTCTATCCCCTTGCTTCTTCAGATCTAGGAATGGTAAAGACTCCCGGCTCTGCTGGCTCCGAATGCTTCAACATCCCTTTGGCTTCTCTTAGTACTGTCTATACCTTTGTAAATAATCACTAAAGTCTCAAATACCCCATTCAAATGTACATGTTTCCTAAAGGGATTCTGACTGATACACTTAGTGTAGGCGTCATCTCCTAGAACCCTCGACTCTTCTTTCCCTGTACTTACTGCTTTCTTATCACTTACCATATTACACTGTTGTTTATAGATGCATGTCTTTTCCATTGAAGCTTTTCAAAGGCAGGAGTTTTTTTAAATTTTCTACCACAATAAGTAACATATTGCCTGGCATATAGTAAGCTCTTAACAAATAATTATTGGGGAACCCAGATAAGGGGAAAATTCTCCTTTTTCTCCCTCAAACAGAAGTGTACATAGAACCTCAAATTATAAAACAACTAAACTTATTTTGGTTAAAGCAAGATCCTAGAGGAGCAGGAGGTCTGGAGCCTGATCCACTCAGCCTCTTCCTTATTCTCTGGCAGCACTCTTTTGAGGAGCTCCTGCATTAGGCATCCTAGTGAACCCAGGTTGAAGACTACTGGTCTAGATGAGATCTCACGAGGTTCCTTCCAGTTCAGTGAGTCCCTTTCTGTATTCTCAAAAATCTTGAGTGAATGCTTGAGAACCAAAAAAAAGAAAATTCCTGTATAGTCTGACATTTGTCATCAGAAAATATGATCTAGCTAAATAATACTATTTTAATAAATGGCCTGAGAAATGCTTATGAATAGGAAGGAATTAATATATTGACTTGCAGTGAAACTAATCATGGTTAATTCTGATGTCTGTCTTTAATTCATCCTTGTACCTGGTTTGGTGAGATGCTTTTAGAGTAGTGGTTCTCAAAGTATGGTCTCCAGACCAGTTTAGCATCACTAGGGAACTTGCTAGAAATGAACATTTTTGGTCCTGTGTAGGCCAGAATCAGAAACTTTGTGGGTAGGGCCCAACAGTCTGTGTTCTAGCAACCCTTCCCAGTCCTTTTGACGCACACTAAAGGTTGAGAACCACTGTTTTAGAAAAACAGCCTGTTGATGTGTGTTTTTATAAGGGAACACTTGGAGCAACTTCTTTAGTGGCTTCTTTCCCCTTTTAGAGATCTCTGCAGTGATTTAAGACTTATCATTTTCCTGGGTGTTAGTGGTCCATGAAACTGATACTTCATGAGATTAGCATGGCCTGAGCAGCTTCCTTGAGATCCAGTACCCATTAGAAAATGAATGCAATATGAACTCTTTAGATGTTCTAGTAATGATTTCCTTCATCCTTGCTGTTTTGAAAGGGGTGTGGGGTAGCAGACATAAAGTTACCCATCTTACTCTTTGTGGGCAGGAATAAGCTCTTTGGGAAATTGAGATGCTATCATTGTAGCCAGTAGAAAGAAGTTTGAACCAAGAGTCTGGGCTATATGGGTCTAGTCTTGACTTTGTCAATAATCAAAAGTATGGCCTTGGGCAAATAGTATAACTTCTTGACAAGCCTTGGGGGCTTATATTGTCTTTGTGGTTAGTTTTTTCCTGGTAGCTTGGATTGCTACTGTCAAGATGATTTTGTGTCCCATTAATGAGACATCAAGGAAGAAACAAGGTATGGATACACATTCTTCATTCGCCTATTATGAGAAATACAAATATCGCAAGAAATTCTTCAGGAATAGCTAGTTTTGAATTGAGAAACATTTGTGGGCTTTGAACCTCCAAGTTCATTTTTACCACTTAGAATGGTACATGGGAGGCAGTTTATTTTTGTGTTGAAGGCTTTGGAGTTAGTCAGGCTTGGGGTTGAAACCATGGCTTCATCATTTACTAACTTGACCTTGACTTCTCTGGGCTTTAGTTGCCTAATTGATAAGTTGGAGTTAGTGTAAGGTTTGGAAGAGACAACAAATTTACAGATTTTTAGCATAGATTCTGGTAGGTGGTAAGGACTTAGTAAATGGTAGCTTTATTAGTTTTTACTATCAAAAGCAGTCCAGTGTACCACAGTATGACATTTATGTGGAACTAGTTTGATGTCCCAGTTTTCATCAAAATATGGATCAAGAAGAAGTATCAAAACAATTTTTTTGTATTTTGGCTTTATTTAAAAAGTATAATCAAACCTATAGCACTGAGAAGTCATCTTCCTATTTGGTTTTTCATAGAGCATGTTAAAATTCCAGCTTATGACAGACTCTCTTTACTTTAGGGGATGACGAGCAGAGTGATTGGTTCTATGAAGGAGAATGTGTCCCAGGATTCACTGTCCCTAATCTTCTGCCCAAGTGGGCTCCTGACCATTGCTCTGAAGTAGAGAGAATGGATTCTGGACTGGATAAACTTTCAGATTCCACATTCCTTTTACCTTCTCGGCCAGCTCAAAGAGGTGAGTTCTGAGGAGACCAAAATATACTTCACACTTACATGATTCTTTCTGGGGAGAGTCTTCCCATGGCAAGCATACTCGTGCCTGTAAGCATGCATTACCTATCTGAATTTTAGAACTAGTCCAGGGATTTTTCTAGAAGATTCAAGGGTGAGTCTCAAAGCTTGAGGTTCTCTCCATTCTTACCTAAATCAATCCATGGAGACTCTTGGGATATATATTAGCAGGGCGTTCCTTCAGCTTGCTATTGCCATTTGTGCCAGATTTAAGGAACCTAGCAGCCTGTCACTGCTGCTTATCCTGCTGTGAAGCTGATGGGCCACTGAGTGCTCAGTGGAAGCCTGAAGTAGTGGATCTTGGAAGAGAACAGATTTCAGTAACAACACTCACGTACAAGGTATAATGACATTTTAAAAATGGATGATTTAAAAATATTTTAAAAAATATTTTAATAATTCTATTATTGTGGACTGTAACGCAAATACGTATCCTTTCCCTTTGCTTTCCATCAATTATGATGTAGCAAAGTGAAATGGAAAGAGCCTAGGACGGGGAAGGAAATGTGGTAATACTCTGTGGTAATACTGTCTGGTACTGTCTCCCTAGCTCTGTGACTGTGGCAGAGTCACTTCATTTCCTAGGGACATCAGGGTCATCACTTAGGATATTGTGACATGGAACAAAACTGTTTCAGAGGTTTCCTTTAGCTCTATAAATTTATGATGTGAGGATTCCCAGTAATCAATAATCAACCAGTTAGTCAGTTACCAAGTATATGTTGAGCATCTATTGGTGATCAGAATTACAATAGAACTGTAAATTCCTATTCTGTAGCATTTCGTTGTGATAAATTTGGGTGATTGAAAGTCCTTCTGAAAGCAGTTGGTTCTTGGTAATGATACTTGGCTGAGGCACGTTGTTTGCTACCTTAAAACTTTCATAAACATTTCAGTGACCATTTCTAAAAGTTCTTTATGTGCCACTTAAAGTATATGCAAATAAGCAAGAATAGGAAGAAGAAACGTTAAATGGCCTATAATCCCACACCCAGAGTCACTGATAACATCTTGGTGTGGATTCTTCCAGTTGTCTCTTCTATGTGTAGAACATATACAGCAATTAGAAAAATGGGATTATACTATACATGCTATTTTTAGAATTTTTTAAGATAATAGCTAACATTTAATTTGCAATTAGAAATTGTTGATAATACCTTATATTTGTGTAGTGTTTTCAGTTTATAAAGTACATTCCATGTGCTATTTCATTGAGTCTTCAAAACAGTCCTGTAAAAGAGGACTGAGCCAGTGATTTTTCTTTTTTTATAGATGAGGATGCCTAGGTCAGAGGTAAATGACATGCCTAAGATCATACTACTGGTGACAAAGACATGGGAATAGTAAATCATTGGCAAATAGCCTAGTGATACTAGTTTAAGGGTCATTTTAGTAAGATCTTGGGGAGGAAGGCTTTTGGTGTACTAGAAGCATATCATTGCTAATGAATCTTCTGCATTCAGTTACTGAGGTCTTTCTTCTTTTTTATTTAGGGTACCATGCTCGCTTTAATCGTCTGCCTGGAGCTGCAGCTCGATGCCTCAGAAAGGGGCGAAGAAGGCTTGTTGGGAAGGTGATAGCTGTCATTGTTTTCTAGGCTCACTGGGAAGATAATATTCCCTATAAGATTTGTGTACATTGTTGATAATCAAAGATGCTGCAGAACTCCCTGGGGTTAATTAAGCCAGGTGTATTTTGCAAGCTCACAAGAGTGAACATTATATAGGGCATGAATGGATGCACACATAAAAGATGAAGCTTGATTCATACAGAAGTTCTGACAAAGCGAACACTGTCATGACAGTGTCTGCTGTCTGTAAATCTACAGGCCTGATCTCTGTCTCTTCTACTGTTTTGATTAATCTTATATTATTATTATATAAGTTGAAATACTTTTGGCTTCTTTATGACTCCTTGAATTCATGAATGCTTCTTTTGTTCTAACTTTGGTCTTTTATTCTAGAATTCATTTAAAAAGAAAAAAACTGGGAAAAAAAACCTGTTATCAAATTTCAAAAGCCCCTCCTTGGCCATGAGGGAGGGATATCTACCATTTACTCAGTTCTGCCTTTGCCAGGGACTGTGCTAGGCACTCAGTTCACTTAATCCTCCCAAAAATCTTGTAAAAAATGTGATATTCTCTTTAGAGGATGAGGAAAATGGGTTCAAAGATGTTAAAGAATGTCTGATGTTACCCAGATAGAAGTGGCAAAATATAGGAAATTGAACCCAGGTCTACTTTTTTATCTTTTTCAATTTAAATTTAATTAATTATTTTATTTATTTTTTACTCTGGCTTTGAGATTGAAAATAGGTTAAGGCTGGGGTTCATACCCAGTCAGAGAGGATTGTGGTGG
Source organism: Grampus griseus (assembly GCF_964374135.1). Classification (NCBI taxonomy): domain Eukaryota; kingdom Metazoa; phylum Chordata; class Mammalia; order Artiodactyla; family Delphinidae; genus Grampus; species Grampus griseus. The sequence continues at coordinate 26,552,053 of NC_139018.1, read as the reverse complement.
ACAAAGAATAAGGACAGGAGAGGCATTCTAGATCATTAATGTGTGTGTTCACTCAGTAAGCATCTAGAGTGCCTATGTGTGTCAGGCTCTATGCCCAGCCAGGTATACAGTGGTCAGACCCACAGTCTGCCTGCCCTCAGGAAGCTACTGTTTCATAGATTAATCCGGGAACTGTTTTCTGCAGAAGAAATGAGGCTGTTTATTTTCAGATGAATTCATATTCTTTTTATCTTTCAATTCAACTTCAACTCTCTAATTAGAAAGACATTTGCTTATTGGAAGAATGATACCTCTTCTTTTGGATTACTCATTTTATAGGCGATAAAATGCTGCATTTGCTATTCTGAGAGCTTATTCTTATGAGGACAGCTAGCAGGGTAGGAATACATGAGGGAGGCAGGAGATTCGGAGTGGGGAGCAGAGCGCTGGTTTGACTTTTTCTCTTTATTGGTTAGGCTTGACAGATGATGATCTCCCTACCACCTACCTTACTTTGTTTCAGCTCCTATAAAATAAGAGCCTTCCGCTTCTATGGAGGTAAATCATTTCATCCTGGAGGCTCCCTTTAGCTTGCATGGAAGGAGAGTAGGGCCTATTGGATGTGTCTTTAATGATTTCAGATGAATAGGATAATATTTACTTGTTTAATTCATCTTCATCACCTTAAAGGGATATTTGTCATTTCTACCAGAGGTCACTGTTCTGCCCCCCTTCTTCTCCCTCCCCCATCTCTCTTCTCTTTTTCTAAATTGTAATCATAAATAATGAGTTTCATTCACAGCTCCCTGCCAGCGAGCTGCTAATTACGCAAAGTACTGCTTGTAATTTACACAGTAATAAACTGTAAATTTAAACATTATGGCCCTTTAAGTTAATAATTTTTCTGCTGTAACAAATAGCTCATTTTTCACCCATCTTTTCCTTTGGCCCCATTACCATGGCTTTGTCTGTGACCAGGAGGCATAGGTGTAAGGAGTGAAGAATATGAAGAATACAGTATGTGAAGCCTTTTCATTTAGCTCCAATCCCACCTGAAATCTGACCTCAAATTAATTTTTCTATAGCCAGTTCTGCTAAAATGTGTACCCTAATATTTAGGCTAATCCACACACATAGACAAATGCAGATAATAATATTTGCTCAGAAACAAATGTGTTTGAGTACCAGGCTTGACATTTTTGACATTCATGTCTATGACTTACGCTCTCTCATCTTAACACTTGCTCATATGCGTGTAACTCTTGCTCCTGTACTGTTGGTACGCATCCCAAGGTTCTGTGATAGATGTTCACTGTAAGTGTACTCACATTAAATGTAGGGTGAGTGCCTTCTGCCATTTTCCAGTTTTTTGGATATGATTAGTTTCTGAATTGCTTGTGGTGTTCTGGATATGATTTCATATTACAATCTTGAGAACCAGAAATTTAAGAAGCAATTTATACAGACTTCTATTTTTACTTTAGGACATGTTTAACAGGCAAAATACAGGGTGACGATTTTTGTAAGTTACAAAAGTCCTTTGACATGTATACATTTAGTTAGTAGATACTTAGGTGTTACCAGTGAGGACTCAGTAAATATACCATTATGAAGGCTCTTGAGGCTAAAACCATATGACTCTAGGGATATTGGTGTGCTGGCCTGTTAAAAATTGGCTGCTGGGCTTCCCTGGTGGCGCAGTGGTTGAGAGTCCACCTGCCGATGCAGGGGACACGAGTTCGTGCCCCAGTCCGGGAAGATCCCACATGCCACGGAGCGGCTAGGCCCGTGAGCCATGGCCGCTGAGCCTGCGCGTCCGGAGCCTGTGCTCCGCAACGGGAGAGGCCACAACAGTGAGAGGCCCGAGTACTGCGAAAAAAAAAAAAAAAAAAAATTGGCTGCTGTTGGATTTTTTTTAAAGTGTTTCTTTTTTTAAAAAAATTTTATTTATTTATTTATTTATGGCTGTGTTGGGTCTTCGTTTCTGTGCGAGGGCTTTCTCTAGTTGCGGCAAGCGGGGGCCACTCTTCATCGCAGTGCGCGGGCCTCTCTTGTTGTGGAGCACAGGCTCCAGACGTGCAGGCTTGGTAATTGTGGCTCACGGGGCTAGTTGCTCCACGGCATGTGGGATCTTCCCAGACCAGGGCTCGAACCCGTGTCCCCTGCATTGGCAGGCAGACTCTCAACCACTGCGCCACCAGGGAAGCCCCAAGTGTTTCTATTTTGATACACTTTAATAACTCTAAGAGGTATTACTCACTATATTAAAATACTGTATATAGTAAAAAAAAATGTTTATAATGACTTTTTTTTGATCACTAGAGAAAAATAAGTTTATAATAACATACAGTACTTTAACAGTAGAGTCCCACAAAAAGGCGCTGTTGGATTTTAAGATTGACAATCTGACTTGTGCTTTGGGGTTGCTGGTATAATTATGGGAAAACATGAGCTTGATGACAGATCATACTTACATATTTGTTTCTGTGGTTAGATGACACTGTTATCTTCTTTGCCTTTTCAGGAGTCCAGCATGAGTAATTTGGGTACTGAGAGGATAGGCCACCTCATTAGTGACCCTCGGCAGAAAGAGTAAGTACTTATGTATTTACTGGCTATTTTCCTTGAAGGAGGCAGCAGGGGAACGTTTTATGAAAGAACCTAAAAATTCGATTGTAGAGCTGAAAAAGAAGGTTTTAAAGATGGGTACTTTATAACAGTTAAAATGGCTAACACCCTAAACTCCCGAGAGTGATTTTTTTTCCTTTCTAGACTAGTTTTTATTTCTTTGCTATTTATGTCTATAGGTGCTGCATTATAAAAGTAGCCTCCAATAAGGATATTATATTTTAAATTCATTTTTCTGTCTCTTAAAAATTTTTTTGTTCAAAATGGCTGATTGCCTCTGTATTCTCCTATATGGTCTTCCCATTTTTAGACCTCTAGACAGAGAGATATCTTTTTGTTCTAACTACTGTGATAAGTGCCACTGGAAAGCCTATGTGTAGCTATAGGAAAATCATTCCACCCTTTCTTGTGACAGCATTGTCCCCTAACATGATTGGCTCTTTGGTGTCTCCACTACATGTCATGGTCAGTATCCAGTTATACTCCTATACCCATCCAGCCTGGTTGAAGTTTTAATCTATAAAATAGGCAAGATGTGGTTTATGCCTTTGTTGAATTGGGGATCCTGTTCTTATTGCACAGCTGAGAGTGCATGGGTGTCACACCACCATCTTGAGTTTTTTTAAAAGTGTCTAGTCTTCTACATTCCATTAAAAGGCTTTTTACTTTGAAGAGTTATTTTCTGCAAAAAAGTTCAGACACATTTAACATCTCTCTCCTTTTCTCTTCCAACTCCATTTTTTTCCTCATTTCTTTGTCTTCATTAACCCAACATCTTTTTATCTTCTCTCTAATAATGTTCCTACCACTTCTTTTATTGTTTTCTTTGCTCTTATTCTCTCCCTCTCTTTAGTTTCTGGTTACCATCAGCTGGGAAAAGAGAACGAAATCAGGTGAGATTGCTTTTCTTTGTCATCTTTATTTTATCATTTGATTTCCTTTTCTTTAGAAAGAATAAAGCGTTGGCTTCTGATTTTCCTCACATTTCTGCTTGTGCACATGAGGTAAGGTTCTTGTTCCTTATGTTATTCTGATTTTCTTGGAGGACTGTTTTCCAAGAATATCTAGTATTCACTGATAAGAACTGTCACTAATTCCCCTTTTTAGTTTCAACTTGTGACCTTCAGTTTATTACTTACAACACATATTTCATAGGAATGCAGTTGTCATTCTGGTTTCGAACTTTGCAGTAAGAAATCAGAATGCATCAGCATCCTGTGCTGAGAAGTACAGTGTTGAATCCTAAACATATGAAGCAGAGGAAGGTAGAGCTACTTTGGGTAAAGTGGGATCGAGGCCTAGAGCCTCTTACTCTTTTACCCTAGCTACCCCTGAGGGGGCCCTTGGCATGTCTAATCCTTTATAGGGGTCATAATTTTAAAATTACTGACAGTGACTCTCAATATGTTCCTTTAACGTTTGAGGCTTTTGAGTTTTGCTGGGAGAGAGGTTGCTTTACCTTGATGATTAGTTGTAAAATAGATGAAGACTGATAGGTAAAAATTCTCAGGCTTTCTATCGCTCCATCGTTTTTTTGTTTTGTTTTGTTTTGTTTGACTGCTTATTAGCTTGTTAAGTTGATAAACATTTTAGACTTGGAACTTTCATCTTGAAGTTACTGTTTCAAAATGAACTAGAACAGTGGTACACCTAACTGGTGTGTATTTATTATATGATTTTAGATGGCTTGTGGATACAGAATTTTTACTTTAAGTTCCAATAATTTACTTTAGAAACGTGATCATTCTATCAAACTTGTTATTTCATAGAAATATAGTAAGGACAAGGGTGAGTAAAGATAATTGATATGAAGAAAAATACTAAATAAGAAGTAGAGCAGGTGGTGGGCAGATAAAGAGAAAGTCATTAAGGTGGGATGTGAGAGATTGCAGTTTGGGGAACACTAAGCTAGGGTATTAATTGTGTTTGCATCAGAGGATCTAAAGGCAAAGAGACCTGTGATGATCACCTAGTCCAGATCTGTTATTTACAAATGAGATGTGTTATTTACAAATGAGGTTTAAGCTATTTGCCCAAAGTCATACAACATTGAGACTGGAACCTCTATGACAGAACAGTTGCTTAGTTTGTATACTTTTTAAGTCCCTTTGAAATTACCATTTCAGTGTTCTTCTAGTGTTGATATATATTTACTTCTCAAATTTTGGGGAAGGAGTACTTATTGTGGAAAAAATCCAAAGAAAGGTAGCCAACATAAAGTGAGGTACTTTTATTACAGTGTCCTAGTTGATCCTTACAGCCCCCTTTTGAGGTGAATAGGTGTTTTACAGATGAGAAACTGAAATAACTTGTTAAACCGAAAGTAATATTTTATGTAGCCCTCACAATAATCCCATAAAATAGGTAAGACAGATAGTGATACGTCTATTTTACAGATGAGGATAGTAAAGGTCAAAGAGATTTTGTGGTTTTTTAATATATGGCAACTCAGTTGTAGGCTGGAACTAAACGTTGGGTATTCTAATTCTTAATCTAGTTCTGTTTCCACTACACTGCTGCTGGTATGTGCTAACCAGTTATTCACTGGAAACATCTGCCAGGATAAGGAAATGAAAAGGTAATTTCATGCTAGTATTCTTGGGAACAAGGGCTGATAATCAGTAGGCATGAGTTCCCTTTATGTTAGTTAGAAAGTACTATCTTTTGCCATTTAAGTAATTATTGTGTATCAGAAGTTTTTGAAAAATTGTTGCTTACCAAGGAATAGTCTGTTTTTTGAGGCGTGCTAGATCAGTTATGCTACATTCTTGGGTACACTGTTGAATATGCACAACTTTATTGAATGGTGTCTGTGTATGGCAAGAGAGTTGAACAGTGAAAGGGCAAAAGTAAGCAAGTAGCAGGTAGCCCTTTAGGATCAGGTCTGTTTCATATAAGCCATACTGAAATAATCTCATTTATTCCTGCAGTTTAATCCTCTTTCTCCCCTTTACTCCCTGGATGTTCTTGCTGATGCTTCTCACCGAAGATGTTCACCAGCACACTGCTCTGCCAGGTAATTGTCTTCGAGTGACTTCTTTTCTAGATGATACTATTTCCTTTGTATAACACTTTGCAAATTAGAGTATGTTAGTGTATACTATCCAATTTGATCTTTTCAACAACCTTTTGAGGTCAGTAGTTGTTTTATAGGTGCAGAAACTGAGGCAGAGTGTTGAAGTTCTCTCCTTTGGTCACATGGCTAGGATGTGATTTAAATCTCAACTTTGACCTAAGTTCTGGCTCCTATTCCGTATTCCTTCTCCTAGAAGCCCCTTCCTCGAAGAACATTATTAATAGTCCTTGCCATGACCTGCAAAACCCTGCATGATCTGACTCCTGCCTTCATGTCCAGCCTCCTTTCATAGACTTTGTCCTCCTCATGGGGAAGAGATCCAGCTGCGCCAGGGAGCTCCATTTTGTTCTTCGAAAATTGCAACCCTTTCCTGCCGCTGAACCTTCACACGTGTTCCCTTTGCCTGGACTGCCTTCTTAGAGCTCTTCCCGTGATTGGCTCCTTCTCACCTCAGCTCAGGCCACCTCCTCAGGGAGGACCTCTCAGACCGCCCTGTCTAAAGGGGCCACCTGTGCCACTCACCATTCATTATCTCTTTCCTTTAGAGCTTTAGTCACAGTCTGAAATGACTTTGTTTATTGTTTTTTTTTTTTCTTCCTACTTCCCCCCCGGTTTCTCATTAGAATATAAACTTCTAGGTTCTGGGACCTTGTCTTGTTCCCTGATATGTCCCCAGTACCTAACACAGTGTCTGGCACTTACTGGGCATTCAGTATATATTTGTCAGAAAGAATCCTGCACCTGCATAGCAGAATGAAACCAGTGCCTCTGAATATAAATTCTCTTAAGTTGGGTGACATGCAGAGTAAATATGGTTTCAGTGATGGCATGCCCTAGCAGGTTTTTGTGCACAAGGAGCAACTAATAGGCTGAACCATAGAACTTTTATTACTTCTAGTGGCACAAAGAATTTTTTTCCAAGGTTCTGATGATTTTTTTTTTCTGTTTTTCTTCCTAACATATTCTTAAGTGGATATGTTCATAGATTTGGGGTAAAGGCTGCACAAAGAAATTATTCTTTCATGGATACAGTTAGAACTTCTGCTGTGGGCTGTAATAATAAACTCTGCACTATAACCTACTGCCTAGCCTTCTACTGGAAAAGTAGTATTTCAATAGGGCAAGTCATTTGAAAAGAGAGACTATCACACATGGTGTTAACTAAGAACTTGGAGGATTAGGGGATCTTAATAAATTGCTGTAAGGCCTTTTCTTTAGTTGCATGCTGTTTAGTCATCATTCATTCATCATTTGCTGACTGCCTACTGTGTGCCAGGCACTTTGTTTAGGTACTGCCCCTATCTATCCTCATGAGCTTCTATCCTCATGGGAAGGTCAGGTGTGGAAATGGAGAACTACAATTTGTAGTGACAAGTGCCTAAAGGTGTGCACCAGAGTGATAGCAGCACAGAGGAGCAGCTCCTCACTCAGGCTCAGGGAGCTTTTCTTAGAGGTGGTGGTGCTCAGGCTGTCTTGGAAGATGAGATTTCAATCCATACGAAAGCAGTCCTCCAGCTATTTGTCTTTTTTTTTTTAACATCTTTATTGGAGTATAATTGCTTTACAATGTTGTGTTAGTTTCTGCTCTATAACACAGTGAGTCAGCTATACGTATACATATATCCCCATATCTCCTCCCTCTTGCGTCTCCCTCCCACCCTCCCTATCCCACTCCTCCAGGTGGTCACAGAGCACTGAGCTGATCTCCCTGTGCTATGCGGCTGCTTCCCACTAGCTAGCTATTTTACATTTGGTAGTGTATATAAGTCCATGCCACTCTCTCACTTCATCCCAGCTTACCCTTCCCCCTCCCTGTGTCCTCATGTCCATTCTCTACATCTTCATCTTTATTCCTGTCCTGCCCCTAGGTTCTTCAGAACCTTTTTTTTTCTTTTTTTTAGATTCCATATATATGTGTTAGCATACGGTATTTGTTTTTCTCTTTCTGACTTAGAGTCTGCAGACTCTAGGTCCACCCACCTCACTACAAATAACTCAATTTCGTTTCTTTTTATGGCTGAGTAATATTCCACTGTATATATGTGCCACATCTTCTTTATCCATTCATCTGTCGATGGACACTTAGGTTGCTTCCATGTCCTGGCTATTGTAGATAGTGCTGCAGTGAACACTGTGTTACAAGCCCCTTTTTGTTTTTGTTTTGTTTGTTTTTTTAATAAATTTTTAAATTTTATTTTTATTTTTGGCTGCGTTGGCCCTTCATTGCTGCACGCAGGCTTTCTCTGGTTGGGCTCAGTAGTTGTGGCTTGCGGGCTTAGTTGCTCCACGGCACATGGGATCTTCCAGGACCAAGGCTCAAACCTGTGTCCTCTGCATTAGCAGGTGGATTTTTAACCACTGCGCCACCAGGGAAGCCCCATCTTTTTGAATTACGGTTTTCTCAGCGTATATGCCCAGTAGTGGGATTGCTGGGTCATACGGTAGTTCTGTTTTTAGTTCTTTAAGGAACCTCCATATTGTTCTCCATCGTGGCTGTATCAATTTACATTCCCACCAACACAGCTGTTTGTCTTAATACCAAATAAAATCATGGCTGTGTGTGGTCTTTGGAAGGACTGTATAAGTAACACCATGTCATGTCAGATGCTGAAAGTGTATTATTTGCCTTTCTCCTTTACCTTTGCTGCCTAGAACTGTGCTGTGCTGAGATTGGTATCCATGCTTTTATCAGGTTTCCTGTTGCCTTTAAGGCCTTATCCTGGTTGGAGTGGGTGTGAGCTTCTTGTTTCTTTGTGTATCTCATTACCCACATCATTATTTTCGTTCTTTTACCAGCAGTGCTGGTGGCTGGACTTGGAAACATAAGGAAGCCTAGGCTGTGTTTCTGGTGCACTCAGCTCTAGGGAAATATTGCTTATTGCTTCAGACCATTGCTGAAAGCAAGATGAGAGAATGTGGGCAATTATAGCTCATCCTTGTCCTGCCTGACATCATTCCTGGGCCAGTGGATACAAAGTAGGTTGCAAACATGAAGGTTCTTTGGGGTAGAGGGAAGAAATTTAAAAAGTTTTTAAATGTATTTTAAATAAATACAGTTACTTATTATCATCCTTAAAATTTTTTTTTTGCTTTCAGTTGTACATATATTAGTCTAGCAGCACATATTTTTGTTTTATGTGTGTGTATTACATATATAAGGAGGGTTTGTTCAGATTTTTTCCTGGTGAGGGTGCACAATCAATGGTTTGGCAACCCCTGATCTGTGGGAAATGGTCAGCACAAGTGACCTATGCAGGTTTTAGGAAATGTGGATGATGGTCTCACTTAGCCCTCGGGGCTCCCTGTTTTCCCTAATAGCAGGGTCCCTGCCCGCTAAGTAGTCAGTAGAGAAGGAGCAGTCTAGCTCCAGTGTGGCTGACTGATGAGATCAGATTCACAAGTGGATGGTGGGCTTTGTAAAGAGTGGACTGTTTAACAAAGCCTGGCACCTAGGAAGGAATGTTAAAGAGTGCTGGTGGTAGGGAAGAGGCAGGTGAATGACCGTATGAAAAACTGTTTCGAATGGAAATTTTATCTTTTTCTTATTCTATTTTATTTGTAGTAGGAAAAGATTTCTTTCAAAGCATCTGGGCAGCATTGGGAATTTCATACCCATTATTAGAACGATTTGTGTGTGTGTGTGTGCGCGCGTGTGTGTGTGTGTGTGTGTGTGTGTGGTGACTATGTTATCATTAGGGGTATAATTTTATTTTGCAAAGAGAGAAGTGTTTCCTGTTTTATCACAGCTTTCCCCGAGGAGGGCTGGTGTATTAATTTGCTGTATTGCCTCCTGGCTGTTCCCAGGCTGTTTTTCCTCTTCATCATGGAATTTTTAATGGCCCTACTGCCTCTTGGGAAGCATGTGAGGAAGAGTTCCTTGGGGAGTGCTTCCCTTTTTTCACGTGCCTATAATTACTCTCCTGTAAGAGCACAAAGAGTTTGATAATCATGCCTGAACGGTGAAGATTTCCTCCTTTCGGGTTACTGAGCTGAGGCTGCCTGCTGCCTGGACATGGCCAGTTCCACTCCCCCAAACCCTCAGCTGTGTGAGAGGGAGTGCTCCTCAACAACCTCCTTCCTCACTGCTGGAGCCTTAACACAGCTCTGGTTCTCTGAGTGAGGCCTGGGGACCGCTGGGGGGCGATGAGTGACCTCAAGGTACTCTCTTGTTTAGAATTTCATTGCTATAAACAAAGAAATAACAGGACCTTGATTTTAAGAGAACGTTTGATGGATGTGTCATTTTAATACAGCCCACATGGCAAATGCAATGAGAGCGAGTCTTTGTACCACCTAATCGATTTGTGGGGCTAAGCGGTTTTCAGAAGTGCCACTCTAGAAATAAGTAAGTTTGGTGGTTTTCATCCCTGGCTGTACTCTTGAATCACCTGAGAAGCTTTAAAAAATATATCCATGCTGGGCCACCAGGTCCCAAGATTCTGATTTAATCGGCCTGGGATGAGGCCCAGGCATTAGCAGTATTTTGAAGCTCCCAGGTATCTCTAATATACAGCCAGCGTTGGGAACTATCACCCTAAATGCATGTGGTTTTATGACTGGTGCTTTGTAATTTGCTTAGCAGGAAATCCCATTTCATAATTGGTATGAGCTCTGTGCTTTGCTGTTCTGAGCACAGTTCTATATGGGAGGTAGAACCCTGGGCTTCATGTAGCTTTGGAGAACTGCTGCAGGTGAGGAAGAGAGTGCTAGGGTCTAGTGCAGTGCCCAGCACATAGTGATTAACAAATGGGCAGAGTTGGTGGGTGGGTGTGTGGGTAGTGGGCAGGGTACCCAGATGAAATTCGTAAACCAGCTGTTTTGGTTTGGTTGTTTTGGTTGCTGGTATTGGGCTGTTGCTATTAAAGTAGTAAGACTTGGTTCCGGTATTAAGGATTGCTGCTGCTCCAACAGCAGATGGTGTGATTGGTGTTCTGGTAGAGGCGGTGGTATTGCTGTCAAGGACACAGTCATGGAATGGTAATAAGGAACTAGTGCTGTAGGCAGCTTTTCCCAAAATGAGAGATTTATTGATTGTGAAGGATAGCTTTTTTTTTCTTTTTTAACCATTATTGTCTTAGAAAACCATAACTGGAACTTATCAATTGCTACATCTCTTTGTGTGATACACAAGTCACCAGTTGTAGTTTTTGAGTATCTTGCGGCAGTTTTGAGTTTTCTCCAACTTTCCTGACGTTTCCTCTATTTTGGGTGGTGACTTGGTAATGTATCACCATTTCCATTTATTCCTTCTTAATCTCATATTAGTGTGAGGCAGACTCAGGTAAGAATCTTGGCTTTACCTGGGTGAAAGACTTAACCTCCCCATACCTCAATTTCCTCACCTTGAAAATGAAAATATTAATATTTTGGGGGCTAGTGGGGCTCAAAATGAAATAATATATTTGAATATTTAGCATACTGGTAGCTAAAATTATTATTTTTGTTATATAGTTACCACCCTACACTGTTCTTAGGATAATTGCAGTTTTACAAACCTTGAGTTGGCTTCCAGAGTTGTTTGCTAATGAGAAGTAGTACAGCTTCCTGAGGTGCTTAAAATGACCTCAGGTGGACTATAAGAGGAGTCATTTGGACAGTGCTGGGTGAAAAAGAGAGACCTTCCTGCCCGATAGAGAGTTGAAATGTGATAGGCTGCACTCATTGTAATTCATTTTATCTGTTCACAAACGTTATGATCTGCATATCAGAGTTGTGTGCCCAGCTGGCTGTGCCACTTGACAAGGAGTTTCAAAGAGCAAAAAGAAGACTCAATTCATACTGTTTATTTTGACCTTTGGAGCCATAGTAAACAGCCTCAGGTTTTACCTCAGGGCTTGGGGGAAAGAACCTTTTATTAGTCCTCTATCTGTTGGGATGCTGTGATGCACAGCAGCTCTTGCTCACCTCTTTAGTGCCTTGGTTTTGGTCATGTGTTAGAAAATGTTTCTGCTCTAATGTTGTCCATAAGGCTGCCCAATCCTACTGGAATTCCCATTATATAGTACACAGTTCTGGAATCTTTTGTCCGCTGTTGGACAGTCTTGTTTATAGCAGCTCTCAGCCAGCTGGCATCTTACTGCCAGAGTGGAATGATGAAAGCATTTTCTCTCTCTCTGTTTTGCTATTGTAATATACCCATCCTTCCAACTGATGTGAAACTATTCTGTTCCTGTGGGTGACATGAAACAGCTTCATGATATGCTAACCTTGGCCCAGCCAAGGGAAGTAGATTACGGAGAATTTTCAGGTGCTAGTGAGCAGTTTGTCGTAGACTGCTGAGGGTTAGTTAGGTTTGCGTGAAAACACTAGTGGGATTGCTAGGATCTCTTCCTATTAGATAAAGCTCCTTTGTGTCCTCTAATTGTGAGGTCGTTTTCTCTCTCTGGCTGCTTCTAGTGTCAGAAGGCCTGGATCCTCTCATACGTGCAAGTCTGTGAAAATACATTTCCCCTACTGGGTGTTTAATAAATGTCAGTTAAGCCTGAAGGTAAAAATCACATGCGAGGAAGGGATTTCTACATCCTTAGATTTAATCCTCTTTTACCACAATTTACCTTCACACTTCCCTTGTTCCTTGATTACAGCTCAGTGTCTTGCATCTGTTAGTTCTTTATGCATCGGCCTCCCTCACTATGTTGTGAGCTCCTGGTGGACGGGCCCTTGGCTCAGTCATCTTGTATATAACCTCTCCACATCCAGCATAGTGTAGGCTTCCATAAATTTTTGTTAAAAATAATTGAGGTGGGGCTTCCCTAGTGGCGCAGTGGTTGGGAGTCCGCCTGCCGATGCAGGGGACACGGGTTCGTGCCCCGGTCCGGGAAGATCCCACATGCCGCAGAGCGGCTAGGCCTGTGAGCCATGGCCGCTGAGCCTGCGCGTCCGGAGCCTGTGCTCGGCAACGGGAGGGGCCACAACAGTGAGAGGCCCGCGTACCACAAAAAAAAAAAAAAAAAAAAATTGAGGTGAATAGATTAGTAATTAAGGAGAATAATTGGAATATATGATGTATATGACCTATGGTCCTTAGAAATATCAATAATTTTTTCCTGATGTTACTTATTTGTGTGTGCTTAAGGAAAAGTACAGCAAATAAATACCTTTTCCCAATAAATTTTATTTTTATTTCATACCAAAAACTGAACTTTTCAATGAGTTTTTAAAATGAGTGATTTTTGAAGGTGAACCATTCCTTAAATTCGCTTGCCATCGGCAGATAAAGATTGTTTTCTTTCCTTAGGAGTGACTCTAAACATCTTTGTTTTAAATCTAAAGCAGTCACTTCAGTTATTTTTTTTGCCAACATTGGTTCTATTAAACATGCATGTATTTCTCAAAGTAAGTTTTTTTTTTGTTTTTGTTTTTCCCTAAAAGTACATTCCTGCCCCAGGGACATAGTGATCTGCCTAGTTTCCTAAGTAACACTGCAGTTTTAACAACTCACCTGATCTTTTCAGTTACCTGCAGTAAAAAATGAAATAGATTTGTTTTGTTTATGTGTGGATATACAGAATACTCTTTCAATTAATTGTTAATCTTCAGCATTCACCTTCACATTTATGAAGTGAATTTACTGATTTTTCCTGAAGTAAGAATTTTTAAAGAGTGTATTTATTATTTTTAATGGTCATTCCACCTCCACCTCCCTAAGTTCTTTTCGGGAAATGCTGCTGAATGTGATGCTTTTAGGGGGAGTACTGCTGACCTGGCATTCATGCTGTGAAAGAAGTAGTGCCCAAAGAGTACTGAGGCCCAGATCAGATGAAACAGAAAAAGAGTGAGCTTCGCTGTCTGTCTTTTCTCTGGGTTCATTGCTTGCATACTGGGGAACAATACTTTTATCTACATTTATATTCATTTAGTCATTCTGTTATTCTTTAAGTTAAATATTTAGATTTGTTTTATGGACTAGCTTGGCTTTGGGAATTTGGTCTATTTTTTTTAGCTCAGTAATTTTCACAGTAGGTAGAAGCTTATGAGAATTACCTGAGGAAGAATTTCAAAATAAACATTACAGATTCTTCTCCCATCCCAGCATGGTGGGAGATGTGTATTTTTTGAAAGTTCCTTACATGATTCTGATAACCATATGCCACTTCAACTGAGAAGGAAGTTTTAACTTGGTAGAGATTTTAGCTTAACTAATACTTAGCCTTTTTTGCCCCTGCATAATTGAAAGGTCCTGTCCCTCCTCACACAGTACATGGTTCAACACAAAAGCAACTGTGTACTGCTCTTAAAAAGAGTTTTAAAAAATCTAGTTAAATCTTCTGCCGTTCAACCTATAAGGATGGGGGTTTGTGTGTTGGTGAGAAGGGGAAGCTCACACTCTTCTCCTGTCCTTTGTGATGCCTCGCCTGTGTGTTGTCCCTTTTCAGTTTCTGTCTTGTGAGACAGCGACACAGAGTAAAAGAACACAATTTTCTTTTTGTTCTTCAGAATACAAAAAAGTAGTTTAATAACGAAAATAATGTAGTAGTTTATAATAACCAAAATATAAAAGGTCTACAAAAAAGTAACATGATACATTCGTGCCCCGGTCCGGGAAAATCCCACACGCCTCGGAGCGGCTGGGCCCATGAGCCATGGCGGCTGGGCCTGCACTTCTGGAGCCTGTGCTCCGCAACGGGAGAGGCCACAACAGTGAGAGGCCCACGTATCGCAAAAAAACAAAACAAACAAACAAACAAACAAAAAAAACCCAGTTTATTTTGGGCTTCCCTGGTGGTGCAGTGGTTGAGAGTCTGCCTGCCGATGCAGGGGACACAGGTTCGTGCCCCGGTCCGGGAGGATCCCACATGCCGCAGAGCGGCTGGGCCCGTGAGCCATGGCCGCTGAGCCTGTGCGTCCGGAGCCTGTACTCCACAACGGGAGAGGCCACAGGAGTGAGAGGCCCACGTACCGTGAAAAAAAAAGTAACATGATACAAAAATAAAACAACACGAATTAAAGAAATAACACATTAAACAGAAAGGGAGCCAAGTGGTTAAATACTTCTAAGTGAAAATGGGCGTGGGGATAGTTCAGTCTATTTTTCTTTCCCTTCCTTAATGCTTTATGTCTACAATTTATAGATATGGAATTTTGGGGGATAAACAGAAAATTGGAACTGCCTCTTGAATAGGAAGCTGAGCTGCAGCAGTTGCCTGCCGCCACGCACAGGTCCCCAAAGAACACAAGGGGCCCTTCCAGCCCACACAGAGTGCTCTCCACTCCTGTGCAGGCCTCTCCTAACCTTCTTAATGTGCTGCACAGCACGGCAGGTTCATCTCCTGTCTCCTTTAACCCTCCTGCTCCGAGCACCCAGCTTCCTCTTGACTTTCCCCTGGCTCGTTCTGAGTTCTCGTCCTTCTTTGTCCTCTAAGGCAGCGGTTCCCAACCTTTTTGGCACCAGTTTCATGGAAGACAGTGTTTCCACAGACAGGGTGGGGGGATGGGGGATGGTTCAGGCAGTAATGTGAGCGATGGGGAGTGGCAGATGAAGCTTGACTCGCTTGCCCGCCACTCACCTCCTGCTGTGCGGCCCGGTTCCTAACAGGCTGCGGACTGGTAGCTGTCCGTGGCCCAGGGGTTGGGGACCCCTGCTCTAAGGTTTTTCCCAAGTAGGGAAAATTAGATTTCCCCAAGCTGTAAACTCTACCATTACTAGGGTTCACTTGGACCTGTCCTACTGTAACAGTTCGGCTGTGTCTCATCCTCCCTCCCCATATCTTTACTAGGAAGGCACACAGAGAAGATATACCTTCTGTACTCAGCCCTAAGTTGTGAAGTTATTCTACTTCTTTTGAAATAGCTCTCCAACCTGGAAATGATCTTAAGAGAAATGTTTTAAGAGGGAAGGAGCACTAAGCTGAATTTTAGGAATGAGCATGACTTCTCTTTATCTCTGCCTCAGTTTCTCTCTTATGCAGATTCTGTAACTAGGAAAGCTGTGCAGCTGGAAATGGGACTAGGCTACAAGCCCATTAGGGAAGAGACTGTCTGTTTTGTTCACCACCGAACCCACCCAGTGCTCAGTAAAAACTCAGTAAACAATGAAAGGAGCAAAAAAAACCCCTACTGAGTAGAAAGGCAATAGTCCACACAGAAATATATACTTTTACAACAAAATAAGGTTATTGACTTAATAAACTGTGTTACCTGGTTTCAGAAAGCCTTCAGTTCTTTCCTAAGTTATAACCAGAGGAATTTACAAAATTTGAAGGCGTAACAATTAGGAGTGGGAATGGGGTGGTAGAAGTAGATCGTTTACTGCAGAGGAGTTACAGGCTGAAGGCTTAACAGTCGGGGTGGGGGGTCGTTTAACGTAGGGACTATTAACCCTGAAGCCCTTAACATCACCGAGCAGGGACGAGTGGGGATCCAAGAAGCAAGGCCTAGAGGGGCTGGTAGTGCAAGGGCCACCTAAGCCTTTGAGTCCACAGCAGCCTTCTAAGGACATTGCAGAATATAGTGCAGTGAATAACTATGTGCAGAATAGTAGGTAAGTAATACTTATTTTCATTTTACTGAAATAGATAAGCATTTAAAAACTACCATATTTCCATTTAAAGCGGTTAAAAATGTAAACATTTTGGTACATAAATGGCTTCATCTTTTTACTCCAAAATGTGTCATTCCTGGAAAATGTGAGATAAATTGTTACTTACTAGGTCCATAAAGGAGTGATAATATGTGCCTTCAACCGTCTTACTGACATACATCAAACATGCAGAGCTGTGAAATGATGGATGGTGTGTAAATAAAAGGCAGTATTTATTTCATTTAGCTCAAGTTGATACTTTAAGAATTACTATCTTAAAACCCTTTTGAGTGCTTTTCTTCTGCTTGTTATTTTGCATCTGTCAAAACTTAGCATTTTATAAACATTGATTGACCTTGAAGAGCAATATTTTTTTATATATAAATTTATTTATTTTATTTTATTTATTTATTTTTGGCTGCGTTAGGTCTTCGTTGCTGCGCGGGCTTTTCTCTGGTTGCGGCGAGCCAGGGCTACTCTTTGTTGCGGTGCGCAGGCTTCTCATTGCGGTGGCTTCTCTTGTTGTGGAGCACGGGGTCTAGGCACGCGGGCTTCAGTAGTTGTGGCATGCGGGCTCAGTAGTTGTGGCTCACGGGCTCTAGAACACAGGCTTAGTAGTTGTGGTGCACAGGCTTAGCTGCTCCACAGCATGTGGGATCTTCCCAGACCAGGGCTCAAACCCGTGTCCCCTGCATTGGCAGGCAGACTCTCAACCACTGCACCACCAGGGAAGCCCAAAGAGCAATATTTTTTAATTAAACTTTTTATTGAAGGATAATACACATACAGAGAAGTGTACAAAGAAATATACACCTGATGAATTTTCATGAAGCCATATCCAAGTAACCTAGCATCTAGATCCAGAAACAGAACATTAGCAGAAAGAATCCCAAAAGTTCCCTGTGCCTTTTCTAGTCACTGTCCCTCTTCCCCCACTACCCACAGCTCAAGGGTAACCACTGTCTTGTCTAATAACATAGTTTAGTTTGAAGAAATGGTGTTAATATTTAATCTGAAAAGTTTTGGAGAGTCCTTTAGTGAGCTTAAGGTAAAGAAGAAAGGAGCATGGCTGTAAACTGTTACCCTTTGTTTGACTTGTTTCTCTTTCTGAAGGTCTTTAGGAGAAGCATGATTGAATTAGAGCAAAGAGCTTGGATAGTTTATACTCAAGTACCTTGTTTGTGGAAAAGATGGAAGTTCTATTCTGTACATTTTTCTGTTTTGAGGAGAAACAAAATTTGTAGTGTCACTTTCTTTTCTGCCTGTGTCTTTGGCTTCAAAGGGAATTATCACCTCTGCATTTAGACCTGTCTACCTTTGATGTTCTGTCCTCCATGTTTCTAATTATTAAATCAACATGCTGATTTAGACTTATTCCCAGGACTCTGTAGGATATGAAAAATGGATTATTTCCCTATTTTACATGTTTATACTTACATTTCACTTTGGGGTTTCAGAATTAACTATTCATGGAGTACCTAACTTACAGTTAACTCTTTTGCCGTATAGATGTAAATGATCAATATAAGGTGATTTGGTGGAATTTTCCAAACCACAGGCTTTATATTGTAAATATCTAGCTGTTGTAGTGTTCTTTGCATTCTAAAAGTTTTCTTATGATTTCAGTCAAATTCTTTTATTTTCTTATTTATAAATTGAATTGACTCCTAAGCTTTTGCTCTTTAAAGAGTGTGTGTGTGTGTGTGTGTGTGTGTGTGTGTGAGAGAGAGAGAGAGAGAGAGAGAGAGAGAGAGAGAGAGAACCCACGTGCATACACAGGCCCATATGCGTTTTTAAAATTTATTTTTTTTATTTATTTATTTTTGGCTGCGTTGGGTCTTCGTTGCTGTGCTCAGGCTTTTGTCTGGTTGCGGCGAGTGGGGTCTACTCTTCGTTGTGGTGCATGGGCTTCTCATTGGTGGTGGCCTGTCTTGTTGTGGAGCATGGGCTCTAGGCGCGCAGGCTCCAGTAGCTGTGGGGCACGTGGGCTTAGTTGCTCCGCAGCATGTGGGATCTTCCAGGACCAGGGCTCGAAGCTGTGTCGCCTGCATTGGCAGGCGGATTCCTAACCACTGCACCACCAGGGAAGCCCTCCATATGCTTTTAAACTGTGGAAGTTGCCAGATTGGGGACCTCTGAATAGGAAAATTTGCCCATTCAACAGTAGTCTTGTTGCCTTGCCAACTAGGTTCTTTTAGATTTGACTGAGGTTTCAGTTTTAAGACTATTAAGCCATGAGATTGAATCCCCAACTAGGACTACGAATTAGGAGTTCATCTGATATAATTTTATTAGAGTCCTTTTTATATGTTTTGTACTCTGGCTATGTTTTAAAAATTGTGGTAAAATATCGTAACATAAAATTTACCATTTTAGGGAATTCCCTGGCAGTCCAGTGGTTAGGACTTGACACTTTCACTGCTGTGGGCCCGGGTTCAATCCTGGTGGGCAACTAAGATCCTGTAAGCTGTGCGACACGGCCAAAAAAAATTTTTTTTTACCATTTTAACCACCTATAAGTGTACAGTTGAGTATTTTGTTTTTAGAACTTGTAGTCATTCGTATCAGTTTTATTCAACAGATATTTAGTGGGGATCAGCTATATGCCTTGTGCAGAAGTTGGTAGGTCACTGGAAAATTATGAAAGAAATGTAAATATAGTCCCTGTTCTCAAGGAGATTAGCTTCATTAGGGAAAAAAGATATGTATACACCGGTTAAATAATGATTCATGGTAGATAAGGCCTAAGATGTTCAAGGAAAACTTTGTATAAACGTGAGGCTCAGCTTGGTCCTTAGTCAGGGGTAGGATCTATCTAGGTTGAGAGGAAGGAGGAAGTAGGGAACTGAAATAGCATGCCAGCATCCTAGCTATGGCAATCAGAGAAGAAAAAGAAATGAAAGAAATCCAAATTGGAAAAGAAGAAGTAAAACCGTCACTGTTTGCAGATGACATGATACTATACATAGAAAATTCTAAAGATGCTACCAGAAAACTACTAGAGCTCATCAGTGAATTCTGTAAAGTTGCAGGATACAAAATTAATACACAGAAATTTCTTTGATTTCTGTACACTAACAACAAAAGATCAGAAAGAGAAATTAAGGAAACAATCCCTTTTACCATTGCATCAAAAATAATATAATGCCAGGAGTAAACCTACCTAAAGAGGCAGAAGACCTGTATTCCGAAAACTATAAGACACTGATGAAAGAAATCGAAGATGAGACAAACAGATGGAAAAATATATTCTTGGATTGGAAGAATCAGTATTGTCAAAATGACTGTACTACCCAAGGCAATCTGCAGATTCAGTGCAATCCCCATCAAATTACCAATGGCATTTTTCACAGAACTAGAACAAAAAATATTAAAATTTGTATGGAGACACAAAAGACCCAGAATAGCCAAAGCAATCTTGAGAAAGAAAAACAGAGATGGAGGAATCAGGCTCCCTGACTTCAGGCTATGCTACAAAGCTGCAGTCATCAAAACAGTATTGGTACTGGCACAAAAACAGAAATACAGATCAGTGGAACAGGATAGAAAGTCCAGAGATAAATCCATGCATCTGTGGTCAATTAATCTACAACAAAAGGAGGCAAGAATATACAATGGAGAAAAGACAGTCTCTTCCATAAGTGGAGCTGGGAACACTGGACAGCTACTTGTAAAAGAATGAAATTAGAATATTCTCTTAACACCATACACAAAAATAAACTCAAAGTGGATTAAAGACCTAAATATAAGACCAGATACTATAAAATTCTTAGAGGAAAACATAGGTAGAACACTCTTTGACATAAATCACAGCAATATCTTTTTGGATCCACCTCCTAGAGTAATGAAAATAAAAACAAAAATAAACAAATGGGACCTGATTAAGCTTAAAAGCTTTTGCACAGCAAAGGAAACCATAAACAAAACAAAAAGACAACCCACAGAATGGGAGAAAATATTTGCAAACGAATCAACTGACAAGGGATCAATCTCCAAAATATACAAACAGCTCATGCAGCTCAATGGCAAAAAAAATAAACAAGCCAGTCAAAAAGTGGGCAGAAGATCTAAAAAGACATTTCTCCAAAGAAGACATACAGATGGCCACAATGCATGTGAAAAGATGCTCAACATCACTAATCATTAGAGAAATGCAAATCAAAACTACAGTGAGGTACCACCTCATGCCAGTCAGAATGGCCATCATTAAAAAGTCTACAAATAAGAAATGCTGGAGAGGGTGTGGAGAAAAGGGAACCCTCCTACATTGTTGGTGGGAATGTAAGTTAGTGCATCCACTGTAGAAAACAGTGTGGAGGCTCCTCAGAAAACTAAAAATAGAATTATCATATGATCCAGCAGTCCACTCCTGAGCATATATCCAGAGAAAATGAGTCTGTCATACAGAGTGAAGTAAGTCAGAAAGAGAAAAACAAATACCATATTCTAACACATATATATGGAATCTAGAAAAAAAAAAAAAGGTTTCTGAAGAACCTAGGGGTAGGACAGGAATAAAGACGCAGACATAGAGAATGGACTTGAGGACACGGGGAGGGGGAAGGGTAAGCTGGGACAAAGTGAGAGAGTGGCATGGACATATATACACTACCAAGTGTAAAGTGGATAGCTGGTGGGAAGCATCCACATAGCACAGGGAGATCAGCTCAGTGCTTTGTGACCACCTAGAGGGTGGGATAGGGAGGGTGGGAGGGAGACACAAGAGGGAGGAGATATGGGGATATATGTGTATATATAGCTGATTCACTTTGTTATAAAGCAGAAACTAACACACCGTTGTGGAGCAATTATACTCCAATAAAGATGTTAAAAAAAAGATACATGCACCCCAATGTTCATTGCAGCACTATTTACAATAGCCAAGGTATAGAAGCAACCTAAATGTCCATTGACAGAAGAATGGATAAAGAAGATGTGGTACGTATATACAGTGGAATATTACTCAGCCATAAAAAGGAATGAAATAATGCCGTTTACAGCAACATGGATGGACCTAGAGATTATCATACTAAGTGAAGTAAGTCAGACAAAGACAAATACCATACGATATCACTTTTGTGTGGAATCTAAAAAGCTGTACAAATGAACTTACTTACAAAACAGAAACACGTAGAAAGCAAATTTATGGTTACTGAATGGGAAAGGTTGTAGGAGGGATAAATTAGGAGTTTGGGATTAACACGTATACACTATTACATATAAAATAGATAATCAACAGGGACCTACTGTATAGCACAGGGAACTCTACTCAGTGTTCTGTAATAACTTGTATAGGAAAAGAATCTGAAAAAGAATGGATATATGTATATGTTTAACTGAATCACTTTGCTGTACACCTGAAACTAACACAATATTGTAAATCAACTATACTCCAATATAAAAATAAAAGTTAAAAAAAATAGCTTACCAGCTATTTCATTGTTAAGTCCATTGCCTTTCAGAGAATGTTTTGCTTTTCTAGCTTTGAAGCTCTCACTCTTTTTTTTTCTTCTGGCCGCGACGTGTGGCATATGAGATCTTAGTTCCCTGACCAGGGATCAAACGCACACCCCCTGCAGTGGAAGCGCAGAGTCTTAACCACTGGACCGCCAGGGAAGTCCCCCCCTTTTTTTTTTTTTTTAAATAAGCTGAATATTCAGTTGAGGGAACATATTTTTGCCACATAATGTTTTTAAAAATCACAGAAACTAAACTTATTATGTAATATAGACACTATTAAAAATCCAGATTTATAGTGATAGAAGGGTTAAACTTCCTATTAAAATTCTGTGCAAATATCTGTGTTCATGTAATGTTAAACTTTTCAATATATTACCAGTTGGGAATAGGTATTTCATTAGTGAGTTTAGAACAATTTCGGTTATAGTTTTTATGAAAAATAATTGTACAAAAAAGAGCATGTAATGAAATACATACTTATTGAAATTAATCATGAATTCAGATAAGAAGTTTACAGTGGGTATATATAGTATATAAAGAATAAGTTATGATTAATTCTGAATAAACTTGTACTGACACTTGATGGCAAAGGATGGTGCCCATTTTGTTAGTCTATGTCTATAATGGGTCAGGGGTTTCATCTGGGCTGAACATATTCTCTTACAATAAGAATTACGAAGTTAAAACAGTATTTTTTCTTTCTCATATCTGCAGACAGGCAAACATACACCTAGGACCGCCATGTTCACGTGACATCAAGAGGAAACGGAAACCTGTGGCTACAGCATCTCTGTCCAGCCCAAGTGCCAGTAATTATATATGTAGTTATCCTTTATTGACCACCTACTGTGTGTCAGGCACTAAATTATATGTTTTATATACCTTTTCATCTCTGACCCTGAAGTCTGTGCTTTTCCACTGTGTCTTACAGCTTTCTTGAGTTTGAATCCCTATATTCCACTATCAACAGTCTTTAGTCATCTGTACTTTTGCTCTAGCACAGACAGGAAATTCGTGTGTGGTAATGAAAATCCTGGTAGGGTGGCAGTTTAGTCAATAGCGAAGGAGCCATATGGATTTATTTACTTTCATGTTTGGTATACAGCACAATACATTATCACTGTTTTAATGTCTAGTAGAGTGCTAATATTCTACCGTTCAAGAAATTTCTAATTAAGTTTTCACGTTAAAACTTAAGGTTTTCTAGGCAAAACTGGTTCATAGAAACCAAAATAATGGTTATCTTCAGTGGGAGGTAGTGACCAGAGGAGGACATAAAAAAGTCTTCTGGGATGCTGGAAATACTTTATATCAAGAACTAGGTGGGGATTACATGAGTGTGTATGCATGTAAAGATTCACTGAGCTGCACGTTTACATACATACAGGTATGTTATCCTTAAATGAAAAAAGGGGAATAATTACGTATTTATATCAGCAAGAATACTGGATGTCTATAGATATTTTTCTTTGAAGTTAAGAGAAGATAATTAAATGTAATTATTAATCATAGGAAATAATACTTTGTGTATTTCAATACATTTTGGGGTGAATTGCTCTGGTTAAAAAGGGCATATCTGCTTGTAGGACCTATCAGAAATACCTATGGTTATTTTCTTGATGATGGTGAATTCACTCTGAGGGAATTGAGCATATCATAAATTACTTTATTTTCTTCAGAAAATACTATATATTATATAGATCAAAGTAATTGATGCCTGAGTAAAGAGTAGACCTGAGATAGATAGGAACTCTTATTTCTCTAACTTTACTTAGTAAGTTTCAGCATACTCTGAAATTGACCTGTTTGAGCTTCTGTTTGGAATGGTTGCTTGGCAGTGGTTCATACTGAACATTCTTAACCATGGGTCTGATGATTGTAGTAAGTTTTTCTTAGGGATTTTCACATGGCTGTGCTCTGAGCTGAACATTTTACATGAATTATTTCACTTAACCTTTGCAACAACTTTATAAGGCAGATGCTGTTTTTATTCCCAGTTTACACATGGGAAAATTAAGGCTTAGAGAGGTTAAATCACTCACTGAGGTTATATGGTTAATAAATTGTAGAGCCAAGATCAGACCAATTTCCCTATGACTCTTGAGCTGCCCTCTTAAACACTGCAGGTGTTTGGTCTTGTATACGACAGAATTGGTTCCAAACCATGACTCCATGTCAAAACCCAGATCCTCATCCAGTCTGTGGAATTGGAAGCAATAAAACACAGTCTTTACCTTTTTGTTCTTTTTTTCCCCCTTAATATCTAGCTCTATTTTTAGCTTTTAGTTGTTTATAAGAGAAGAGCTGTTGAGAAGTTTATAATCCTTATTCCATATTCAAATCAGGAAATGTACTGGGAAGTATTAACCAAGACTTGAGCATTCAGCATTTCCCCTACTGAGCCCAACTCCTCTCACTTGTTGACTCAGGCCTGCTTCACTGAACATTTTTTTTTGTTTTCTATCCACAACCTGAGTGCCCCATGGAGGTGAAGGACATAGCCCAAGCCCACGCCATCAGTCAGTAGAACAAATGGGCTTGCTCTGCCTAACGTCGGGCCATCTCGGATTCCACCTCTTTTATAGAAATGAGTGATGAAGAGAGGTGCGTTCCGCTTTGCCGCTGTATTAATACACATCAGGGGCCAGCTCCTGCCATTAAATCATGCTCCTGCATACATCTGTTATCGGACTCCTCACCAGTGTGATGAACAAGACTGCAGATAGAGGCTTCCTTGTGTCATTCTTTATAGGATTTTCCTAAAAGAATAAATAGCTCAGATCTCTGCCAACACTCTCTCCTGTCACTGTGATGAATTCAGCTTCTTTCTTAAACATGCAGCCACAAATCTTTTCCCTTTTCCCCTCCCCCACTAGTGGAAAGTTTTAAGTTGACTGCATTTAAAGATATTAATAAGGCTAGAAAGGTGAAGAGCAAAAGGGAATAACATGCCTTCCTGTCTTTTTCGTACTAATATTAACAAAGGCCAGGGAAAAGGACCTTTTCATAGGGTCATTAGGTAGATCCATCTTGAAAGTGTAGCACCTCTATTTTCTTCATTTTTATCTCCACTCCCCTTTCCTCTATGGCTTTATAACATGCAGGTGCCTGGTGTACAGATCCACCCCTGGATCCTAGTGAGTAACTGTGTTAACCTGCTTTTCAGGTCGATACACCAGAACAGGGAATGCCCACCAATGTCTCCCTCATGCTGAAGTGTACCAGCTGTCATATATTTTCTTAAAGATTGTAACTGGAAGAGAAAAAAGGGTTATTTTCTCTAAAATTTGAGAGACTTAAGTAGTTATAAGAAACATAAGGAACTCAGATGAAAATATGACTTCTTTTCCTTGAGATGATTTTCTTCATTAGAATGGCAAATCAGAGCTTTGGGTGGGCAAATCCCATTCCTTCATAAAGTAAACACATGGGGCTTCCCTGGTGGCGCAGTGGTTGAGAGTCTGCCTGCCGATGTGGAGAACGCGGGTTCGTGCCCCGGTCCGAGAGGATCCCACATGCCGCGGGGCGGCTGGGCCCGTGAGCCATGGCCGCTGAGCCTGCGCGTCCGGAGCTTGTGCTCTGCGGCGGGAGGGGCCGCAGCAGTGAGAGGCCCGCATACCGCAAAAAAATTTAAAAAATTAAAAAAAAAAAAAGTAAACACATGGCTGTAGGTGAAGGAGAATTGGGATAATAAGATATTCTGTTAAGAGACCTGACTTTTTTTTTTTTTTTTTTTTTTGGCGGGATCTTACTTCCCTGACCAGGGATTGAATCCGTGCCCTCTGCAGTGGAGGCGCGGAGTCCTAACCACTGGACCGGCAGGGAATTCCCACGAGCCCTGACTGTTTTGGCCATCCAAGAGCCATTTCTGACCTTCTTCACCCTGGGATAGGATATGTGTCCTTAGAAGGGTACCCAACAGTTAACCTGTTAATTAGTTACATAAGATTTCAAATACCAGGCCAGCAATGCTAGCGATGCATTCACAAGGGCAGGAATTTTTACCTGTCTTGCTCACTGCTGTACCCCACTGCATCTAAAAAATAATGCTCCACACATAGAGCAGTCTCTAGATATTTGTTGTATGAATAAATGAATAGAATATTAAAGATGAAACAGTTATTCTCAATATTATTCTAATCCTGTGATTGGATTCAGTAGTAGTTCCATTTCAGGTTGGCCCTTGTCTCAGGAGTCATAGGGCAGACTCTTATTGCCTACTGTGCCTTTTAATTAAGTTTAAATGTTTTCTAAAGTTAAAAATGTTTTTTAAAATAAATATTGAATGGCCACAAAAGAATATTTATAGAAAATGTATAAGATATAAAGAAAACCAATACAGCAACTATCCATATACCCACCATCCACTTTAAGAAAAGGAACATCACCTTTAAATTTTTCTTCCCACTCTCCTCAGAGGTAACCATTATCCTGATATATATTTTTGGTTAATCATTTGTCATTCTTTGTTTTTTTCAACTAGTTTTTACAGACATATGTATCTCTAAGCAGTATATTGTCTAGTTTTGCATGTTTTTGAACCTTGTGTAATGGAATGTTGTATTTTATAAGTTACAAGTTTCACCCATTTATGTTCTTGAGATTCGTTCAGGTCTTATCCTACCAGAATCCATTCATTTTCTTACTGCCATATGTATGGTATTCCATTTTATCAGTTGACAGATATAATACAATTAACTGTTCTTGATGAACATTTCAGTCATATTCTTATGCTGTTTTACGCTATTGTGAAAAGTACTGCACCATTCTTCAGGTAAACATATGCAAAAGTTTCTCTTGGCCATTTCACAGTTCTTAGGATAGCTATATCAAAAAAAAAGAAAAAAAGTTGTTGTTTGAAGGATGTGGAGAAATTGGAAACCTTGTGCATTGCTGGTGGGAATGTAAAATAATGCAGCCACTGTGGAAAAAGATACGGTAGTTCCTCAAAAATTTAAACATAAAACTACCATGTGATCCATGGTAGTTCTGCTTCTGGATGTATACCCAAAAGAATTGAAAGCAAAGATTCAAATAGATATTTGTACACCCATGTTCATAGCAGCATTATTGACAGTAGCCAAAAAGTAGAAACAACCCAACTGTTCATCACTGGATGAATGGATAAATAAAATGTGGTATATACATTCAGTAGGTTATTACTCAGTCTGAAAACCTTCATTATAAGAATGAAATTATGAATGTTACAACATGGATGAAGGCAACATGTTAAGTGAAATAAGCCAAACACAAAAGGATGAATACTGTATGATTCCACTTATAAGAGGTACCTAAAACAATCCAATTTGTAGAAACAGAGACTAGAATGCTGGTTGCCGGGGGCTGCAGGAGGAAGAGAATGTGGAGTTATTGTTTAATGGGTAGACAGTTTCCATTTGGGATGATGAGAAAGTTCTGGACATGGATGGTGGTAATGGTTGTGCAACAATGTGAATATACTAAATGCTACTGAACAGTATGCTTAGAAATTATTAGAATGGTACATTTTATATATATTTTACCATAATAAAAAATATGTAGCAAAACAAAGTTTTTCTAGGACAGAGTTTTTTTGTTTTGGTTTGGTTTTTTTAACATCTTTATTGGAGTGTAATTGCTTTACAGTGGTGTGTTAGTTTCTGCTGTATCACAAAGTGAATCAGCTAGCTATACGTATCCATATATCCCCTCCCTCTTGCATCTCCTTCCTACCCTCCCTATCCCACCCCTCTAGGTGGTCACAAAGCACCAAGCTGATCTCCCTGTGCTATGCAGCTGCTTCCCACTAGCTATCTATTTTACTTTTGGTGGTGTATATGTGTCCGTGCCACTCTCTCACTTCATCCCAGCTTCCCCTTCCCCTTCCCCATGTCTTCAAGTCCATTCTCTACGTCTGCGTCTTTATTCCTGTCCTGCCCCTAGGTTCTTAACAACCTTTTTTTTTTTTTTTTTAGCATACGGTATTTGTTTTTCTCTTTCTGACTTAGAGTCTGCAGACTCTAGGTCCATCCGCCTTCACTACAAATAACTCAATTTCGTTTCTTTTTATGGCTGAGTAATATTCCATTGTATATATGTGCCACATCTTCTTTATCCATTCATCTGTCAATGGACACTTAGGTTGCTTCCATGTCCTGGCTATTGTAAATAGTGCTGCAATGAACATTGTGGTACATGACTTTTTTTTTTTTGCGGTACGCGGGCCTCTCACTGTTGTGGCCTCTCCCGTTGCGGAGCACAGGCTCCGGACGTGCAGGCTCAGCGACCATGGCTCACAGGCCCAGCCGCTGCACGGCATGTGGGATCCTCCCGGACCGGGGCACAAACCCGCGTCCCCTGCATCGGCAGGCGGACTCTCAACCACTGTGCTGCCAGGGAAGCCCCATGACTCCTTTTGAATTATGGTTTTCTCCGGGTATATGCCCAGTAGTGGGATTGCTGTGTCGTATGGTAGTTCTGTTTTTAGTTTTTTAACCTCCATACTGTTCTCCATAGTGGCTGTATCAATTTACATTCCGACCAACAGTGAAAGAGAGTTCCCTTTTCTTGACACCCTCTCCAACATTTACTATTTGAAGACTTTTTGATGATGGCCATTCTGACTGGTGTGAGATGATACCTCATTGTAGTTTTGATTTACATTTCTCTAATGATTAGTGATCTTGAGCATCCTTTCATGTGTTTGTTGGCAATCTGTATATCTTCTTTGGAGAAATGTCTGTTTTGGTCTACTGCCCATTTTTGGATTGTTTGTTTGTTTTTTTGGATATTGAGCTGCATGAGCTGCTTGTATATTTAGGAGATTAATCCTTTGTCAGTTGCTTCATTTGCAAATATCTTCTCCCATTCTGAGGGTTGTCTTTTTGTCTTCTTTATGGTTTCCTTGGCTGTGCAAAGATTTTTAAGTTGCATTAGGTCCCATTTGTTTATTTTTGATTTTATTTCCATTATTGTAGGAGGTGGGTCAAGAAGGATCTTGCTGTGATTTATGTCATAGTGTTCTGCCTATGTTTTCCTCTAAGAGTTTGATAGTTTCTGGCCTTACATTTAGGTCTTTAATCCATTTTTGTTTTACTTTTGTGTATGGTGTTAGGAAGTGTTCTAATTTCATTCTTTTACATGTAGCTGTCCAGTTTTCCCAACACCACTTATTGAAGAGGCTGTCTTTTCTCCCTTGTATATTCTTGCCTCCTTTGTCAAAGATAAGGTTACCCTATGTGTGTGGGTTTATCTCTGGGCTTTCTATCCTGTCCCATTGATCTATATTTCTGTTTTTGTGCCAGTACCATACTGTCTTGATTACTGTAGCTTTGTAATATAGTCTCCAGTCAGGGAGCCTGATTCCTCCAGCTCCGTTTTTCATTCTCAAGATTGTTTTGGCTATTAGGGGTCTTTTGTCTTTCCATACAAACTGTAAAAACTCTTGTTCTAGTTCTGTGAAAAATGCCATTGGTAATTTGATAGGAATTGCATTGAATCTGTAGATTGCTTTGGGTCGTGTTGTCATTTTCACAGTGTTGATTCTTCCAATCCAAGAACATGGTATATCTCACCATCTGTTTGTATCATCTTTAATTTCTTTCATCAGTGTCTTACAGTTATCTGCATACAGATCTTTTGCCTCCTTAGGTAGGTTTATTCCTAGGTATTTTATTCTTTTTGTTGCAGTGGTAAATGGGAGTGTTTCCTTAATTTCTTTTTCAGATTTTTCATTATTAGTGTATAGGAATGCCAGAGATTTCTGTGCATTAATTTTGTATCCTGCTACTTTACCAAATTCATTGATTGGCTCTAGTAGTTTTCTGGTAGCATCTTTAGGATTCTCTATGTGTAGTATCATGTCATCTGCAAGCAGTGACAGTTTTACTTTTTCTTTTCCGATTTGAATTCCTTTTATTTCTTTTTCTTCTCTGATTGCTAGGGCTAAAACTTCCAAAACTATGTTGAATAATAGTGGTGAGAGTGGGCAACCTTGTCTTGTTCCTGATCTTAGTGGAAATGGTTTCAGTTTTTCACCATTAAAAACGATGTTGGCTGTGGGTTTGTCATATATGCCCTTCATTATGTTGAGGTAAGTTCCCTCTATGCCTACTTTCTGCAGGGTTTTTATCATAAACTGGTGTTGAATTTTGTCAAAAGCTTTTTCTGCATCTATTGAGATGATCATATAGTTTTTATCCTTCACCTTGTTAATATGGTTTATCACATTGATTGATTTGCGTATATTGAAGAATCCTTGCATTCCTGGGATAAACACCACTTGATCATGGTGTATGATCCTTTTAATGTGTTGTTGGATTCTGTTTGCCAGTATTTTGTTGAGGATTTTTACATCTATGTTCATCAGTGTTAGCGGCCTGTAGTTTTCTTTTTTTGTGACATCTTTGTCTGGTTTTGGTCTCAAGGTGATGGTGGCCTCATAGAATGAGTTTGGGAGTGTTCCTCCCTCTGCTATATTTTGGAAGAGTTTGAGAAGGATAGGTGTTAGCTCTTCTCTAAATGTTTGATAGAATTCGCCTGTGAAGCCATCTGGTCCTGGGACTTTTTTTGTTGGAAGATTTTTAATCACAGTTTCAATTTCAGTGCTTGTGATTGGTCTGTTTATAGTTTCTATTTCTTCCTGGTTCAGTCTTGGAAAGTTGTGCTTTTCTAAGAATTTGTCCATTTCTTCCAGGTTGTCCATTTTTTTGTCATAGAGTTGCTTGCAGTAATCTCTCATGATCTTTTGTATTTCTGCAGTGTCAGTTGTTACTTCTCCTTTTTCATTTCTAATTCTGTTGATTTGAGTCTTTTCCCTTTTTTTCTTGATGAATCTGGCTAATGGTTTATCAATTTTATCTTCTCAAAGAACCAGCTTTTAGTTTTATTGATCTTTGCTATCGTTTCCTTCATTTCTTTTTCATTTATTTCTGAACTGATCTTTATGATTTCTTTCCTTCTGCTAACTTTGGGGTTTTTTTGTTCTTCTTTCTCTATTTGCTTTAGGTGTAAGGTTAGGTTGTTTATTTGAGATGTTTCTTGTTTCTTGATGTAGGATTGTATTGCTATAAACTTCTCTCTTAGAACTGCTTTTGCTGCATCCCATAGGTTTTGGGTTGTCGTGTTTTCATTGTCATTTGTTTCTAAGTTTTTTTGATTTCCTCTTTGATTTCTTTAGTCATCTCTTGGTTATTTAGTAGCGTATTGTTTAGCCTCCTTGTGTTTGCATTTTTAAAGTTTTTTTCCTATAATTGATATCTAGTCTCATAGCATTGTGGTCAGAAAAGATACTTGATACGATTTCAGTTTTCTTAAATTTACCAAGGCTTGATTTGTGACCCAAGATATGATCTATCCTGGAGAATGTTCCATGAGCACTTGAGAAGAAAGTGTATTCTGTTTTTGGATGGAACGTCCTATAAATATCAATTAAGTCCATCTTGTTTAATGTGTCATTTATAGCTTGTGTTTAATTATTTATTTTCATTTTGGATGATCTGCCCATTCGTGAAAGTGGGGTGTTAAAGTCCCCTACTGTGATTGTGTTACTGTTGCTTTCCCCTTTTATGGCTGTTAGCATTTGCCTTATGTATTGAGGTGCTCCTATGTTGGGTGCGTAAATATTTACAATTTTTATATCTTCTTCTTGGATTGATTCCTTGATCATTATGTAGTGTTCTTCTTTGTCTCTTGTAATAGTCTTTATTTTAAACTCTAGTTTGTCTGATATGAGAATTGCTACTCTAGCTTTCTTTTTTTTGTTTGTTTTTTTGGTTTTTGTTTTGTTTTGTTTTTTTTGCGGTACACAGGCCTCTCACTGTTGTGGCCTCTCCCGCTGTGGAGCACAGGCTCCGGACACATAGGTTCAGCGGCCATGGCTCACGGGCCCAGCCACTCCGCGGCATGTGGGATCTTCTCAGACCGGGGCACGAACCTGTGTCCCCTGCATCGACAGGCGGACTCTCAGCCCCTGCGCCACCAGGGAAGCCCCCTAGCTTTCTTTTGATTTCCATTTGCATGGAATATCTTTTTCCATCCTCTCATTTTCAGTCTGTATGTGTCCCTAGGTCTGAAGTGGGTTTCTTGTAGACAGCGTATATATGGGTCTTGTTTTTGTATCCATTCAGCAAGTCTTTGTCTTTTAGTTGGAACATTTAATCCATTTACATTTAAAGTAATTATCGATATGTATGTTCCTGTTACCATTTTCTGAATTGTTTTGGGTTTGTTATTGTAAGTTTTTCCATTCTCTTGTGTTTCCTGCCTAGAGAAGTTCCTTTAGCATTTGTTGTAGAGCTGGTTTGGTGGTGCTGAATTCTCTTAGCTTCTGCGTGTCTGTAAAGGTTTTAATTTCTCCATCGAATCTGAATGAGATCCTTTCTGGGTAGAGTAATCTTGGTTGTAGGTTTTTTCCCTTTCATCACTTTAAATGTGTCCTACCACACCCTTCTGCCTTGCAGAGTTTCTGCTGAATGATCAGCTGTTAACCTTATGGGGATTCCCTTATATGTTATTTGTTGCTTTTCCCTTGCTGCTTTTAATATTTTTTCTTTGTATTTAATTTTTGATAGTTTGATTTATATGTGTCTTGGCATGTTTCTCCTTGGATTTATCCTGTATGGGACTCTCTGCACTTCCTGGACTTGATTGACTATTTCCTTTCCCATATTAGAGAAGTTTTCAACTATAATCTTTTCAAGTATTTTCTCAGTCCCTTTCTTTTTTTCTTCTTCTGGGACCCCCTATAATTCAAATGTTGGTGCATTTAATGTTGTCCCAGAGGTCTCTGAGACTGTCCTCAATTCTTTTCATTCTTTTTTCTTTATTCTCCTCTGCAGTAGTTATTTCCACTATTTTATCTTCCAGGTCACTTATCCGTTCTTTGGCCTCAGTTATTCTGCTATTGATTTCTTCTAGAGAATTTTTAATTTCATTTATTGTGTTGTTTATCATTGTTTGTTTGCTCTTTAGTTCTTCTAGGTTCTTGTTAAACATTTCTTTTATTTTCTCCATTCTGTTTCCAGGATTTTCTATCATCTTTACTGTCATTACTCTGAATTCTTTTTGAGGTAGACTGCCTATTTCCTCTTCATTTGTTTGGTCTGGTGGGTTTTTACCTTGCTTCTTCATCTGCTGTGTATTTCTCTGTCTTCTCATTTTGCTTAACTTACTGTGTTTTTTGGGTCTTCTCTTCACAGTCTGCAGGTTTGTATTTTCCATTGTTTTTGGTGTCTGCCGCCAGTGGGTAATGTTGGCTCCGTGGGATGTGTAGGCTTCCTGCTGGAGGGGACTGGTGCCTGTGTTCTGATGGATGAGGCTGGATCTTGTCTTTCTGGTGGGCAGGACCATGTCTGGTCGTGTATTTGTGACCTTATTATGATTTTAGGCAGCCTCACTGCTAATGGGTGGGGTTGTGTTCCTGTCTTGCTAGTTGTTTGGCATGGGGTATCCAGCACTGGAGCTTGCTGGTCGTTGAGTGGAGCTGGTTCTTAGAGTTGAGACGGAGATCTCTGGGAGAGCTCTCGCCGATTGATATTACAAGGGGCCGGGAGGTCTCTGGTGGACCATTGTCCTGATCTCAGCTCTCCCATCTCAGAGGCTCAGGCCTGACACCCAGCTGGAGCACCAAGACCCAGTTCTTGGAGAAGGGGCCCTTGCAATTTCTAAGGAGCAGGGTTTCTTTGTAACTGCTGTGTCCATGAGATCACAAAGAAAGTTCTCATTTTCTGAAGGAAATGTATCCAGAGAAGCAGATTGCACAGTTTCCATAGTCTAATTCCTCTTCTTTGGATAGGACTCCTCAAAAAGGTAACAAGCCAAGAATCTAGGACAGTTTTTTCACCATGGTTGGTGAGCATCTAGTAATGGTAGTTATAGTTTTATGAAATTTATTTTCACTTAAATAGGAGTGAATGAGCACATGTGTGTGAGAAATAGAGAGAGAGAGAGAGATTTGGGTGGTGATGTCAGATGTATTTCTTGCTGCTATGATTCAGTTTCCAAAATGTTTGAAAGCCACTACCCTCTAAAAACTCTTGTATATGTGCCATGGAGTTAATAGCTTTCAAGGTTTTTTTTTTTTCTTTCTGAAATTTATGTTTGAATGTTGGGTGTACCTGTAAATCTGAAATAAACCCTTGGGTGCACTATGATATAATCTAATCTTTTTCATTAAGAAAAAAAAAGTATTGGTCATGACCCACTACATTGATTTTGTGACACATAATTTGAAAATTACTTTTCTAGGTTATATTCCTAGGAATGGAATTATTGTAACAGGATAAAAGCGAAACTTTTTAACATTTTGCTCTATTTTAGTGTCTATATTTGTTTTCAACAGTGGGGGTATGATGGTGGTTTGTACTGCTCTGCTCAGGGGGCATTTGGAGATGTGAGGACAGTGTTTCGTTGTCACAATGACTGGGGAATGCTTTTGGCATTCAGGGACAGGGTCCAGAATGGTAAGTGTCCTAAAAAAAATAGGACAGCCCTGCACAAGCAATGATTATCCTGTCCAGAATGTCTTAATGTGCTTGTTGAAAAACCATGGGCTTGGTGTGTGATTTTTCTACCATTTGCCTTATTATTCAGTATTTATTGGTGACACCGTCGTATTGGAGGCATAGGATGTTGTAGAAAGAGCAGAGGGCTTGGAGTCCAGTATATGAGTTTGAGTCTTGCTACTTAACCAGCCCAGTTGTGTCCCTGAACAAATTATCCACTTTCTCTATGCCTTAGTTTTCTGATCCAGGAAATGGAGATGACGATACCTACTTCTAAGAGTTTGCATTAAGAAATAAGATTATAAGTATACGTTGTTTACACAGTACAGTGCCTGGCACATAAATGCTTAATAAGTGATTATTACTACATTATGAATTTGTACTACTGAATTTATTCATTTGTTCAGTTAAACCCATTTTCTGAGGTGGAGAAATACAATACTTATCTTACTTAAATCTTGCCTTTATTTTTTGGTTTAAAAAAAAAAAAAACTTTATGTTGCCACTTGGTTTAATAGGACATAAAGTATAAGAATTAAGAAAGTTTTGTGTTGACATCTCTCTCATTCTAATTTGTCTCCTTTTGACTTTTTTCCTCCTTACTTTTATTGTAACACCCTTACCAGTTCACATGGATGCAGTGGAGCCAACCATACCAGTATCACAGGCCCCCAAATCTCCGAACTCTGAGTGGTTGGTCAGGACCTCTGCTGCAGAGAAAACCACTGACTCAACTGCAGCTACATTTTTTAAAATGCCACAAGAAAAGAGCCCTGGATACGGCTAGACAGCAGAATTTCACCCACCAAGAGCCGACTAGATGTTGCTGAAACAAATATTAGACTTTGTATTATATTGTCTTGCATATCTTAATTGACGTTCCCAGTCCTTTCGCCACCAGGACTGACTCCTCTTCAAAGAAGTGGACTCTTTCTCTTAGAAAATCATATTGTGAAAATCTTTTTTTTTTTTATTGTAAAATATTAGGACAGCAATTTTTTTAAAAAAGGTCATCCTATGCTCTATTTGTTACATTGCTATTGCTGTCCCAACAGTTACCTACAGCTCTGTTTACAGAGCTGTTGCTGTTTTGCAGGTATGTCTTTTTTCTTGAAGAACTAGTAACTGCTTTTGCATATTTTTTGTGTAGAGCTTTTAATACCATTTGAGGAAGTTCCAAATTTGCAGCCAGTTCCAGACAAAGTTAAACACAGATTTAAGATCTGTGTGTGGAATTGTTTGCAGGAGATAAGGCTTGCCTTTGAGCCTGGTCTTGATTCAAGCAGAGTGCCAATAAGATAAATCCACCAAGTACTCAATTTGGAGCCTCAGAAAAGACTACCAGCAGCATGGGCCTTGGAAGCTTACTCCATTTTTCTAGATGTCCTGTTGGAATCGCCAGCAGCTGCGTTGTACTTTGCCTCATCTCCAAAGTCTGTGTTCTACTGAAAGAGGACCTATATATATATACACATACAGATCGGTGTCATGAAGAAGGTGCTTTAGGTGTACAGCAAACTTAAAACAGTGGATTGTGTCTTAATACTTCATGTTGCGGTGTAAGCCTTTATGTACTAAACAAGACTTTTATTGTTAGTATTATAGGTCAATAACCTGTAGCAGAAATTCATACTCTATTATAATAATGGCTTTTTGAGGCCATACTTTGGGGAGGAAAAATGTCTTTTTGACATGCCTTTATACTTGGTATGTTTATGACGGCTCAGCTGCATGAAGAGTTATATATACAGCCATGCCTCAAGTTGGATGCTCCTTTGTCAAAATGAGGAATAAGTGACTGCGTAGAGCTTCTGAAGAAAAGCCACCCTTTCTAAAAAAGTATTATCAAGATTGTCTGTCGTTGAGGGACCTGGTTGGCAGAAGGGCCCTTTTTTGTACAAATTGAATGCTTTTACTCTGAGATACACAGAAGCCATTCTCAAGTGTCCGCCGCTCTTGTGACATTCTAGAGGAACTCCCACCCCTGCACCTGCTAGGACAGAGCCTCCTTTCTTTCCCTGAAGCGCAGTTGTCCTTTCTCACACACAATTTAATGGTGGGCCGCTCTGTTGTATTCCTTTAAAAATTGTTGTCCTTATCATTGGTAGCGCCAGAATGTCCTTGTCAGTGGTGTGGGTGTGAATCTGGTGGGAAAGGGGTACTGGAAGCTAAGTTTACATAGTACTTAATGTAAGACTGAGAACATGGCAGTTGTCCACAACAAGGAATATGGTGGAGGGAGGGGCGGGTGGAGATTACGGCATGAGGAGTAGTGCTAAAGCCAGCCCAGCATCCCTGGGAGCCACCCAGATTCTTGTGCAGTCGCGAGTGTACTTCCCTTCCTATGGCTGCACCCATAGCAGAATAGAAAACATAATGTCTGTTGAATATAAAGTGGTTCTACTCAGTTGTTTTAGTGATGAAGGTATCTTTTTGTTGTAATATGTGCATTCTTACCTAGTCCCAATAGTGTCCCGAGGCACACATTTCTAACATAATTTGTTGGATTTAAGGGAGAAATTCATGAACATAATAATTTTATTTTCTTTGCACTAAGCTCCATGGCTCATTCAGAGATCAGTCCTGTGATCATCGCCTGTTAAGACCTCTGTAGTTCGGGTAGCATCTTTTTCTTCATGACATGTAGCCTAATAATTCTCCTTTCTACCTGCGATTAAAAATCACTTGTATGTACAACTTTATTTACCTTTTAAACATCTATGATGTAAAGGTAGGTGATTGCTACCATTTTATAGAGTCAAGAACAGTCTTAGTGACTTGCCCCAAATCTCATAATCAAGTCAAGACTAAAATCCCAGACTTACAGACTTTCTTGGCCCTGGGTTATAATCTTTGGGTTGTCATTGATAGACCTGAGTCACTCTGAGATTCATATTTTTGAAACAGTATGCCAGATAAACAGAATGTTTATCATCTTTCTTGATCAAGCTTTCCTACATATTTTGAATACTTTCAGTGGGGAGCAACCCAAAATGCCATATCTGTAATAACTAGGAGAGAAAATTAATTGCCTAAGAGAATAGCCATTAAGCACACAAATATTCTTCCAATACAGGGTTGTAAATTGTGCTCCTTATTTTAAGCTGCTGCATGAGCATGCTTACAGAATTATTCACCGACTTATTCTGCTTGTTTTTTATATGAGTCAATTCCAGAGGAATACTCTTAGAATCAAGTGTATTTTGAATCTTAAATTTTAAATTTCCTTTTTATATGGCAAAGTGTATAATGTCATAAATTAAGAGAAATCTGTTACCTTTCAACAAAAGGTATAATTTCAAAATCGGGTTTTGAAATCTGTTGAAAAAAAATTATAGCTTGGCTTCTTTTGAGGATAATCATTGAGCTCACTTGTGTTTGATCTGCTCAAAAGTAATAACCAAAGCAGAGTTCCACAGTTCTTCCTAATTTCAGGATTCTGATTTATCCCAGCTTGCTGTCCAGTCTGCTTGTCTAAATCCTAATCTTGGGTATTTTTCACAATGGGCGAAAACATTATGTACTTGCATGAGCATCATTCATAAAGGATAGTTTTGCTTACGGGTTTAAGGGAATTTGAGATTATTTTTCAGGTGCAGTATTTTAAAGGGAACAACTTCATTTGCATCAAAACTTGTGTTGCTTTTTGGTAAGAACTGTTCAGAAGAGTTAATTAATAGCTGTTTACATGGTGCCAAGTTTGGAGGGGCAGAGTATGATCTTTATTGAGTGGTGTGTTCTCGATAAATAGGCCTCATTTAGCCTTGAATTCTTTAGAAATCAAATGCAATTGGAAATTTCAGGTGACAAAGTTTTGCTGGGCTATAGAAACAGGCTGCAAATGAGGCCATTTTGGCAGCAAAATGACCAAAAGCTGAAATAAAGCTTCTTAATCCGTGATGCTTATGGCATCCTTTGCTAAGTAAAGCTCAATACCTAGGAGAGGTAATTTAAACTACTTGTGAATCCCAAATAGGTGAATCTGACATATCTCTACTTTGGAACCAGAAATGCAGTCTAGATCACAGCATAGCAAGTTCTGATGCTAAAAGTACAGGAGCAGAGTTATCATAGCAGTGAGTCATTTAGAGGTGAACGAGTCTCAGAGTGTCACGTGAGGAAGGAGCTAGGTGGCACTGTCATTGCTGGTGTGATGGGTTCTCCACTTCGGCTCCAGGAAAAGGCTCCTGGGGATGCCTGATTCATTTCAAGCCTTTGCTTTATTTTGGCTTCACTACCATGATTCTGAGCCACAAGCTTTTGTATTTCCTGGGGATTAAGCTGTGTAAAAATACAGCATTAGCCGTATTCAGCATTCTGTATATTTGGTGAACCTTATCTGAGCTGGGATGAGAACAGAGTGGCTTTCTCTAGCAGCAGTGGATACAGTCTAGTTGGGGGCATAGCTTATAGGCTGTATCATGGTTCATGGGATGGTGGGAGGGGTGGCAGAAGCGGTTTGCTTTTGCTGTCAGCTGCTTCCTTTGCTAATGTTTCAGCTGCCCATTTTACTTGTCAGTATTTCCTTATCTCCCTCTCCAGTTGTGACAGTTAGTGTAGTTAGTGACAGCAATCAGGTTGGGTTCCTACCCCATGAGAAAACTGGCACAGAGGAAAAAAGGTGAGGAAATTGGTGGGTTCTGCTATTAGCACTAAACACAAGTGGCCCACACATGCTTTCATTAAGATCACGAAACAGATGAACATCAAGATCACGAAACAGATGAACATCAAATGCCTGGAAATAGCAACATGGAAAAGAAACAAAGGAAATTGAGTGATCTTGCCGAAGAGTGTGGATTAGAAGGTTTTTAACAAGCCCAGCAAAACAAACTTATGGCCAAAAGAAGTTTTCCTGCCACTGCCCTGCACTGCACTTGGTAAAATTGTCAAATGTGGGGGAAAAAAAATTTTCCAAGCACAGTATTGAAGAATGGGGCAGATCCTGAAGATGTTCACCAAGGAAAGGAATCTTGGCAAGGTTCAGACTGGGAAGGCAAGGGGAAGAGAAGGAGATGCTTAGAGCAGGGCTGCTAGGGCCCCGAGATCAACAGCATGCATACATTCTCCCCCCACCGCAGATCTGCTGAATCAGAAACTCTGAGGGTGAGGCCCAGGGGTCTTTTACCAGCCCTCCAGGGGACTTGATGTTTAAGAACGATGCACAATGATGTTTAAGAACCGCAGGCTTTGCCACAGTTAAAAAGAAGTGTTTTAATATACTGGTGTCCCCCCCAAGCTCTGAGGTGCTCTTATACTTTACTCCATAAGTATGGAGATGTTTTGTATATGGTTCTTTGCAGAAACTGTTAAATGTCTTTATTTCCCATACTTTTTCCCTCAAGTTCCTGAAAGATCTCCTGGAAATATTGAGAAAGGATGATGTGGAGAAAAATGCCATTGAGGCCATTTTTAGATGGATAGAAACAACCTTTTAAAAGTGAATTAAAGTATAACAATGGATTTTCAGTCTGTGAGTGATCATTGATTTTCATAACCGACAGTAAAACATTTGTGTAAGATACTGCCATCCATGATTTTATGATACCTGTTCATTACATCTTAGTTTCATGGGAAAATGTCATATATTTTCATAATGATGAAGTCTTTAAGTATGGCTCACAAAAATGAAAAAAATAATTGGAAGAAAAAAACACCCTGAGTACATAGCTATTGTGTAATAAATACCTGTTGAATTATTAGTAATCTTTTGCTGGGAATTAATCTCAGTACTTCAGAGCATGTAAAAATCAATTTTCAGTGATCCCACTTAATCACACCTTACTGTCTTTGTTTTACATTTTCAGCTAGTGATTCCGCAGGGGTTGGGAACCAGTAGTAACAACATGTTATATTTTTTCATCGTCTGACTTAGGATTCAGTGTGTCAGAAGACAGTACTCTAATCTTAAAGCTTTGAAGTGGTGGTATGGTCATTTTTTCTTTAGATTTTATTTGTGTGAATTGGCCTAGGCCCTACTTTATTACTAAAGCCTATGAACCAAATTTCTCTTGGAATATGTGTGGCTACGGAGGAGTTCTCTAGTATCATTTCCTCAGATGCTCATGTTTCGTGCCTGGATTTTTATTTATAAAGGTGACTGATGACGCGGAAAGGTCAGTGCCATTGAAAGAAAAGTCTAATGTTACAGTTCCCCTAGAAACAGGAGGCACGGTTTGCCATGCAGGGCCACAGGACAAACACCAAGTTTGGGTCAGGAGGCAGAAGACGGGAACAAGTGATAGGTTTAGGCCAGAGCCATGATCAGGATTTTCTTGGCAAAGCAGGGCAGGGAGAACAGTTTAGGCATGGCTAGTGAATAATTCCAGGGCCTTAGGGCTACAGTGTGGGCTCCAGTTGCCTGGTGCCTGGCCCTGGGATGACTGTGTCCTGGGGTGTGCAGGCCAGATGGAGGAGGTGTGGCTCCATCAGACGTGGTTAGTTTGCACATCAAAAGCATGCTGCAGGCTGAGTCCTTTGCCGGCTCTAAGAACCGGCCAGCCCTGAGACGGGTCATCTTTCCCCATCCAGAAAGTTTTTTTAAGATGTCAAAACATCATAATATATTGGAAATATAAAACATGATTAATACACATGTATAGACTGTTTAGCTCTCCTTTCAATTTTTGTAGTCTTTTAAAG
The DNA here is from genome assembly GCF_964374135.1 of Grampus griseus. Classification (NCBI taxonomy): domain Eukaryota; kingdom Metazoa; phylum Chordata; class Mammalia; order Artiodactyla; family Delphinidae; genus Grampus; species Grampus griseus. The sequence goes on along the minus strand of NC_139018.1, from coordinate 26,511,267 downwards.
CACCACATAATTTTTCTTTTCCGTCTTGAAAACCATTTGAAAGTACCTCTGGCCAAAAATGTTAGCGTTACTAGATATTATCAAGGTGTGGGAATATAAAAAATTTTAAGATGTAAATTATGAAAATAGTGTTTTCTTTCGCTAGAAGTGAGTTCTGATCCTTGCAGATCCCTCATTCAAATGTTTAACTGAAAAAGGGAAGAAAATATCAGAGAACTTATAAGTAGCCTTGGTGACTGACTTAAATCAACCCGTTTCACTACATATAGACTCTACACCTTGTTCCTCCCAGTGGGCCATGTATTTCTCCATGAAAATCTGCTACCCCAAAATCATGGCGACAATTTGAATTGCTCTAAATATTTATCTTGCTCAACCTCCCACCTATTGTTAGCAGCTATTGCAAACTGGCCATTTTAAACCCTTTCAGTCCCCACCTTCTCTCAACCCCAGCAGCTAATCTTACCTCTCCCCTAACAGATAATAGAGCATTAGATGGGGAAACTCCGCTTACACACCTTCACATACACCCTTCCTCACCTCTTTGTCTTGAAAATTCCTGTCCTCCCCCTAACAAATCCCTTCTCTTACACTCAAGGTCCTCTCCCTTGATCAGATGCCTTGCTCAATACAGCTTCTCACTCCTGACACATATGGCTTTGCATTTAAACACGTTCAAAGACTCCCTCTTCAAACAAAAATGCCTTTCCTCCACCCTTTGAACCCCTTGACTAGCACTAAATACTGTTCTTTCCTGTACTTTGTCTATTAATTCTCAGTTCACTGAAGCAGTAGTTTTTAACCCTGGCTGCACACTAGGATCATCTGGGGAGATTTTTAAAAACCCTAATTCCCTTGACTGAACCACAAGCCAGTTACAGGAGAATGGGGTAGTGGGACAATCTTTTTAAAGCAAAGACGTTCAGCCAACGTGCAGCCGAGGCTGAGAGCCGATACGCTAAAACCTGGCCGCTACGCTCGCCGCCATTAAGATTGTTCTTGCTCGGTTCACCAGTGACTTCTGGTTGCCAAAATTTAGTCCTTAGGTTGATTTTTATGTCTTGATACCATATAACTGCTTCCTTTCTGGAATTCTGAGTCTTCTGACCCTGCTCTCCTGATCTTTCTCCTGCTTTCTCAGCCTCTCAGGCAGGGTGGTCAGTAGGTCAGTCCAATGCAGACTGAATGTCTGCCTCTGCCCTCCCCTCCATTACTTCATCAATACCCATGTGCTAGTGAGTTCCTTTGCCATGCCGCCTTAATGTGCTGGCTTAAAGCACAGATGGGAGTGAAGCACTTCCATTCATTGATAATTACCGTAAACTAGGAAAGCCATCTCAAGGTGTCTGCTCCTTTCCTCACTTCTCTTTGCTCCTCCTTCAAGCCCACTGAAGTAGGAAGAATTGCTAACCACACTAGTCAGTTTCTATGATGGATAGCCCCTATTTACTAGTGGGTGGAATTGTTCTTCATGAAGAGTCAGGCTGAACTGTGGTCCCTTTTCTGCTTTCTCCTTTCCAGGGTCTTGGGCTGGTAAGGAGGCCTGGGCCCACTTCTACATATAAGAAGGCTACCCGCCATGTAGTACTTGCTTCAGTTTTTTACTTGCTGCTGTTGGTAAGATTTTAGTTTGAGTTTAGGGGAGAGACAGACCCATTTCCTCACCTCTTTTTGACCTTGGGTGCCATGTCGGAGCTTACTTTATCAGAAAACTTTGTTGGAGTCTCAGGCATTCTCCCCACTAATAATAAAGTGGAACTTGATTTTCCACATCACTGCATGCTGCCTTTGGAACTCTATGTAGGGGCTCCACCCTCACCATAAGGGACTGTGTGTTTCTGGCTTCTTTACATCACTAGTTTCTGATTTAAAATCTGGGGTAGGTGGATCTGATTGTCAGGTGCCTATGTCCTATGAGAATGAGGTTATCTGGAAAGTTTAGCTTCTACTGGGGAGAGATGAACTCCTTAAACACAGTATGTTTTAATGTCTGGGAGAGCTAGTCCCCTCATAATTTCTCTTTTTCAGTGTTTTTCTGGCTATTCTTACATGTTTGTTTTTCTATATAAACTTTAGTGTCAACCGGCGTAACTCCATTTTGAAAAAGTGTGTTGATATTTTTATTGAGATCGTATTACATTTATTAACTAACTTAGAGAAAAATGGCATCTTTACAGTGTTGAGTCATCCTATCCAAGAACAGGGGATGTATTTCTACTGTTCAAGTCTATTTTTGTGCCTTTTAAAGACTTTTAAAATTTTCTTTGTATAAGTTTGTGTTTCTTGTTAAGTTTATCCGTAAGTATTTAATCTTTGTTGCTAGTAAATGGGGTCTTCTCTGCCATTATGTCTTCTACTTTGTTATTGTTCTTATATGTGAAGGCTGTTGATTTTTATATGCTAATTTTTTATCCTGATAACTTACTGAATACTTTTACTTTTGGGTTTAGTTTTATCATTGATCATTGAGGGTCAAAAAACATCTTTCTAAATGCACAAAGCAGTGGAAAGAAATGAAAGAATCTGTAGAGGTCAAAAAGGGATGTGAAAGCTCGAAACTTGGGAGGCAAGTAAGATGAAAGCCAGCTTTCACCCTGAAGGTATCTACTGAGAGCTGGTCTCCTTGAGTCTCTGTCACGATGACTGTGATGCTGCGTGCAGGAGGTAAAGCAGGGTCTGCTCAAGGCAGGGAGATCTGAGGTCTCCCACAGAGCGAGGACCCTCAAAGTGCTACACTTACAGTGTAAGGGTAGATACTAAATAAACCCACCAAGCAGAAATAACAGCAAGGGAACATGCCTTTCTTGACCTTGGCCCTGGATGGAGGAAAAGCTTTTATTTTAACCTAAAAATTTTTAACAAGTTGCCCCTTATAGAGGTTTATGGCCCAAATTTATACTACTCGTGTGGTCCAAAATACTGCAAGTGGGAATTTAATTTACAATGGACCCAGGTAGGTGGTAACCCCAGATGACTGGCAGAAGCAAACACATTCTCTCTGGAGGAATGAAACTTCAATCTAGGTATCAAAGAATTCCCACAGATAAAGTCACAAAGAATATGGGTAGCTCACAGTTAAAAACCACAAACCAAAGAAAGAAATGAGTACCATGAGTGCAAGTCATCAGAAACAACATACAGGAGAATCAGACTCACAAATAACTTAGATATTGTACTTATTAGCACAGAATATAAACATGTTACACATGTTTTAAATATATTTCAAGAAGTCAAAGAGAGGCCTCAAAACACCAGGCAACAAAAGCATATACTTTTGAAAGGGGTTGATGAGAGTTAACATGTCCTACCGCCCTTTAATTTTTCAAGAGGAGAGTAAAGAGTCTTATTTGTTAGGGACTTTAGGTAAGTAGATCTGTTAAAATATTTGGAGTAACTTTTAAAATAATAAATATAAAGAATATAGCATTTAAACTAATAATGGATAAAATGAATGATAAGAAAATAAATTAGAAAGTTAAGAAAAATAAGAAGTATACAATAAGATGGTAAAAGGATTCAAATATAGTAGTAAAGTGTAAATGAATTACTCCAGTTGAAAGATAAAGCCTATAATACTGGATTTTTAAAATCCAGCTATATGCTCTTTATAAGAGACATATCTAAAACTTTAAAGAAAGATTGAAAAGGAAAAGGATGGAAAAAATATACGAGGCACATATCAGAGGAAGTAAGGATAATCTCTACAAAATAATAAACATTGGTTCAATTACTGATAAATGGTTCAATTTGTCAGGGGGATATACTAATTCTCAACTAATCTTAATAATACAGCCTCAATATACATAAGCAGAACTAAGTTTAAAATATACTCTTTCAGTAATTGATATAACAAGTGGACAGAAATGGTTATGAATATAGCATATTTAAATAACAAATACGCTTAGTGTAATGGACATGAATGGAATCACACCCAAGAATATGAAGAATTACACATTATTTTCAAGCACAGATTGAACATTTATAAAAATTGACTCTTAGGCCATAAAGCAAACCTTAGTAAATTCCAAAGATTAGAGTCACATAGATCACACTCTAATCACAACGAAAGTAAATTTAAAAGACAATAGCCAAAAGGGGGGGAGGTGTGATTTTCTAATGCATTTAGAAATTTAATAACATATCTAAACCAATGAATCAATGAAAAAATCCTAATGGGTATTAGAAAATACTTATAACTGGGCTTCCCTGGTGGCGCAGTGGTTGAGAGTCTGCCTGCCGATGCAGGGGACACAGGTTCGTGCCCCGGTCCGGGAAGATCCCACATGCCGCGGAGCAGCTGGTCCTGTGAGCAATGGCTGCTGAGCCTGCGCGTCCGGAGCCTGCGCTCCGCAGCGGGAGAGGCCATAACAATGAGAGGCCCGCGTACCGCAAAAAAAAAAAAAAAAGAAAGAAAATACTTATAACTAATTGTATAAAAATCCTATGCATTAACACTCTTCAGATACAACTAAAGGGATAGTTAGAGGAAAATTTATGGTCTGAAATGTTTTGAGTTAGAGAAGAAGAAAGGACTGAAAATTTATGGGGTAAGCATTCTACATTTACACTTACTAGAAAAACATTATTCTTCTAGAAAAGAATAATAGAGAAGTCAAAAGTAATAAAAGTTGTGAGATCAGAACTTAATGCTATAGAAAATGAACATGTAATTGAGAGATCAACAAAGCCAGAAATTAAGACAAATAATATAAGCAAATCTCTAACATCATTAATTAAGAAAAACTAGGGAAGGCACAAAAATATTAGGAATCAAAGGGGTATATAATTATAGATTTAGAGATTTAAAAGTTAATAAGGTAGTGCTATGAACAACTTTAGCCAATAAATTTGAAAGCTTAGACAAAATGGACAGATATCTAGAAAGATATGATTTACCAAAACTCAGCTGGGAGAAATAGAAAGCTTGGTTAGTCCTGTAACATTAGACAAATCTAGTCAATACTTTAAAAGCTGAGACTGTATGTTCTTTGTAGAAAGCTTTTGTGTGATCCACTGAAAATGCTGGAAATGTCTAGCTCTTTCTGGAGCTAGGTATGTTAATTATAAAGTTCATTTGGAAGAACAAGTGTGCAAGACTAACCCAAGAAAACCCTTAAAAAAGAGCATTTGGGAAGGGAGGGTATTAAAACATAAAGTCTCAAAAACTGAAAATGAGGTATAGGCACATGCATAGACCAGTGGAACACAATAGAAAATTCAGAAATAGACCCAAATGCATATGAAAATTCAAGGTACAATAAAGGTGGTTAGTTCAAAAACAGATACATAAATCAGTGGAACAGAATAGACAACCCAAAAATAAACCCACATAACTAAGGTCGTTTAATCTACCACAAAGGAGGCAGGGATATACAATGGAGGAAAGACAGTTTCTTCAATAAGTGGCGCTGGGAAACTAGATAGCTACATGTAAAACAATAAGATTAGAACATTTCCTCACACCATACAAAAATAAACTCAAGGTAGATTAAAGACTGAAATGTAAGACCTGAAGCCATAAAACTCCTAGAAGAGAAAATGAGCAGAACACTCTTTGACATAAATCGTACCAATATTTTTTTGGATGTGTCCCCTAAGGCAAAATAAATAAAAGCAAAAATAAACAAGTGGGACATAATTAAATTTAGAAGCTTTTGCACAGCAAAGGAAACCCATCAGAAATATGAAAAGACAACCTACTGAGTGGGAGAAAATATTTGCAAATGAGATGACCGATAGAGTTAATATCCAAAATATGTAAAACACCTCTACAACTCACCATAAAAAAACACACAACCCAGGGCTTCCCTGGTGGCGCAGTGGTTGAGGGTCCGCCTGCCAATGCGGGGGATACGGGTTCATGCCCCGGTCCGGGAGGATCCCGCATGCCGCGGAGCGGCTAGGCCCGTGAGCCATGGCCGCTGAGCCTGCGCGTCCGGAGCCTGTGCTCCGCAACGGGAGGGGCCACAGCAGTGAGAGGCCCGCGTACCGCAAAAAAAAACCCCACACAACCCAAGTTAAAAAATGGGCTGGGAACTTCCCTGGTGGTCCAGTTACTACGACTTCACACTCCCAATGCAGGGTTCGATCCCTGGTCAGGGAACTAGATCCCACATGCCGCAACTAGGAGTTCGCATGCTGCAACCCCACATGTCGCAACCAAAAAAAAAAAAAAAAAAGATCCCCCATACTGCAACTAAGATAAAAGAATGGCCAAAGACATTTTCCAAAGAAGACATATAGCTGACCAACATGAACAGATGCTCAACATCGTTAATCATCAGAGAAATGCAAATTAAAATCACAGTGAGATATCACCACACACCTGTCAGAATGGCTATCATCAAAAATAACAAATGTTGGTGAGGATGTGGAGAAAAGGGAACTCTCGTACACTGTTGGTGGGAATGTAAATTGGTGCAGCCACTGTGGAAAACAGTATGGAGGTTTCTCAAAAAACTAAATATAGAACTAGCATATGACACAGCAATTCCACTTTAGGTATATATCAAAAAAAACTGAAAACACTAATTTGAAAAGATACATGCACCCCAAAGTTCATAGCAGCATTATTTATAGTAGCCAAGATGTGGAAGCAACACAAGGATCCATCAATGGATGGATCCATTGTGTTGAATGGATGAAGATGAATCCATTTCATCCATTCAGATGAAATGGATTCAGATGAATGGATAAAGAAAATGTAGCATAAATCTATATCTATAGCTCTCTATATATACACAATGGAGTGTTACTCAGCCATGAAAAGGAATGAAATTCTGCCATTTGCAAAAATGTGGATAGACCTAGAGAGTATTATGCTTAGTGAAATAAGTTAGAGACAAATATTGTATGTTATCACTTAGACATGGCATCTGAAAAAATTAATAAATGTATATAACAAAATAAACAGACTCACAGATATAGAAAACAAACTAGTGGATACCAGTGGGGAGAGGGAAGTGGGAAGGGGCACAATAGGGGTAGGGGATTAAGAGATACAAATTACTATGTATAAAATAGATAAGCAACAAGGATATATTGTACAGCACAGGGAAGTATAGCCCTTATTTTATAATAACATTAAATGGAATATAATCTAGAAAAATATTATCACTGTGCTGTACACCTGAAATATAATATTTTAAATCAACTATACTTCAATAAAAAATAAAATAAAAGGTGGTGCCTTAAGTCAGTGGGGGGAAAAGATGGACTATAAAAGTGAATAGTATTGGGATAACTGGATAGCCTTATGGAAAATGAAAATTGATCTGTTCCTCACACTATGTGCCAGGATAATTTTCAAATTGATCAGAGATTTAATTGTACAATATTAAACCATACAACTACTAGAAAAAATAAGATGAATTCCTCAGTAGACTGGCTGGTCTAAATCTGTGAGTCTATTTTTGGGCTACTGAGAGCTAAGTAAGAATGTTTTTTTCAATTTTGAAGGGTTTAATAAACAAGGAGAAGGAGGAAAAAGACAGGATCATATCTGGTTATAAACCCTAAAATATTTTAAATAGTTTTTTAAAGGTTGTCAACCCCTGCTGTGTAACATGGGAGTGAGGAAACTTTCCTAACAGTATTGGTTAATTATTGCATAATAATGCCACATGTCTTTCAGTCTCCTTGGATCAGTAGGAAAATATTCACCCATTTGGTGGAAGGAATTGTAATTCACATGGTAAAGCATGGGGATACAGAGAAGGGTGAAGAATTGGGGCCAATAATGTAATCCTCCAGACTAAGTATGACTTAAAAATCCAGATACAGCAGAGATATATTTGGCTATGCTAAAAACCCAAAAAACAAACAAAAAACATTCCTTTTGCATCTCAAACATACCAAAGTAACGTAGAATACAAGTGATAACTGGGAAAACATTTTCAATTTATATCACAGATTAAGGGCTAATATCTCTAGTTTATAAAGAGCTTCTAAAAATAGAGTCAGTCTTATAGAAAAATAGAGAAATGATAGGAACAGTTCACAGAAAAAAATGCAAATGCCCCTTAAACATATGAAAAGATGCTCAACTTTCCACAGTTGTTTGATTTTTACAACAACCTGGTGAGGTGGATATTCTTATCATCCCTATTTTACAGACAAGAAAACGGAGTCAAAAAGAGATAAAGTGTCCTGCCTGAACTCAACTAATAAGTAATGGTGCTAGGATTTGAATCCAGTCAGGCGGGCTCTGGCTAAGAGTAGTTCACCATGACTAAGTGATGCTTATGTCAGGAACACAGGATCATTTAATATTAAGACTAACTGGGTGTTTCCTTAATATGATAAAATATGTTTATCTCAGTCCAAATTCTGCTTAATTGAGAATTAGAGAAGCAATTTCCTTAAAATCAGAAACAAATCAAACAAACAGGAAAACACCTTCATTACCTTGAAGTAGGTAAATACTTCTTACGCAAAATAAAAAGTACTACCCAGAAAAATAAAGACTGATGCATTAGTTTATATTAAAATTAAAATTTTCTATTCAAAAGACCTCATTAAGAGTAAAAAAGTCAGCCACAGGGTAGGAGATTATACTTGCAATACAAACATCTGACAAGACTTGCATCCAGAATCTATTTTAGAAATTGCTACAAATCAATTAAAACAGATAATCTAATAGCAGGCAAATGACTCGTACAAAACATCACAAAAGAAGATATCCAAATGGCCAATAAGTGTATGACAGAGGGTTAAACATCATTAGTCATTCATGAAATGTAAATCAAAACCACAAAGACATACACACGCAACAGACTGGCTAAAGTTAAAGAGACTAACAACACTGAGTACTGGTACGGATGTGGAGCAACAGACACTCCCCTAAACTGCTGGTAAGGGTGTATATACAGCCACCTTGGATAGTTATTTGACAATATCCACTAAAGCTAAACATATGCAAACCTGGCCACCCGGAAGTACCATTCTTAGGTATATACAAAATAGAAATGTGTACATATGTGCACCAAAACACACGCACGTAGCAGCCCTATACAGCGTAGCCAAAACTGAAAATGACACAAAAGTCCATCAACAGAATGAATCCATATATTGTGATATAGTCATACGGTGGAATACTACATAGAAACAAGGATTAACAAACTACACGCAGCAACATGAAGGAAGCTCGAAAACATAATGTTGAACAAAGCAGCCAGGTACATGAGGACGTGTTGTATGATTCCATTTACATAAGGTTAAGAACAAGCAAAACCGAACTTTGCTGTTAGAAATCTTTCCTGTAGGTGTGAGTATAACTGAAGGAGACAGAAAGCCTCTGGAAGTTTCAGCAATGTTCTTGCCTTTGTTTAGAGGGTGTGATCTCTTTGTGAAGATTCACTGAGCCGTAGGTTTACAGTTGTGCATTTTCCTGGAAGTATGCCGTAGTCAATAAAAACAACACAAAATAAAACAATAAAAAATGTTTGTGAGCAGGGGTATTTTTGAGTATAGGGTCATGTCTGACAGCCATGACAGGACATGTGTAGACCCCACTTTCCCTTGAAGCTCAGGACCTGGGCAGGAAGTACTACCCAGAGCCCTCCCTCCTAGACTGCCTTGAGGGGTCCTCCCACCCTGCCATCTGGGGATTCTTGAGAGGCCCTGGCATTTCCTTTCAGAATAGGTCATGGGGCCATATATAATTCTCCATGTTTTGTTTTGTTTTGCAGTACGCGGGCCTCTCACCGTTGTGGCCTCTCCCATTGCGGAGCACAAGCTCCAGACGCGCAGGCCCAGCGGCCATGGCTCACGGGCCCAGCTGCTCCGCGGCATGTGGGATCTTCCTGGACCAGGGCATGAACCCGTGTCCCCTGCATCGGCAGGCGGACTCTCAACCACTGTGCCACCAGGGAAGCCCCCTCCATGTTGTTTTAAAAAGATCTTCCATAGCGAAGGCCATGCTGGGACTCAGTCCCCAGTCTTCTGGCCATCATCTCTTCTGATTAGGATAGTCGCTGTCCCTGTAGGATATCCCTGGTGTGGGACTAAGCAGCTGCCCACAGATGTCTTTACCACCGTCCCCCTCCAGCTTCAAAGGGGCTGAGTACCTACCTGGTCAGTGTGGAGTAGAGGAAAGAGCCCAGGCAACAGGGAAGTGAGACTGATGGAGCCCCAGAGCCCAGGGGAGAAGGACGCAGGCAGAAGTGACGGTGACCAGCCAATGGGGGTAGAACCCAAGGCATGAAGCTGAACTCCTGTAGGGAGTGAATGCAGGGATGTGAGGAGACACTGCCTCAAGACCATTCTAGGAGGTGCGTGATCCACAGCCTCTCTGGTGTGGGTCGCTTGCAAGTCATTTGTGAATTGAGTAACATAAAATGAATCATGCTCCTGCTAGGACACATGCTTTTATTCTAAGAGACTTAAAAGTAGCTCATCTTTGTAACACAGATATAATCCTCTACATGTAGAAAGGCATTGGGAAAAGTACTGTATGTAACTAGTGGAATTGGTATCCACATTGTGTAGGTATGTAAAACATGAGTTCCTCAATTCTACCTACAAGCAGAAAACAGCCTCCTAGTCCTGGACGCTCCGATCATCACCGCAGGGACCCTACACAGAGTCTGAGAGTTGGAAAGCTCATTGGATGTCACCTGGTCCAGCCTCCCCCAGCCAGAGGGCTTGGTCCAAGATTCCTGGCCCTGGGAAATAAAGTAAGTGGAGTAAAAATGTCTATTCACATCTCCTGGGGCAATTCCTACATGAAAGGGAAAAATAGCAGTAGATAATCCTGGAGCTTTCCAGAAGCAACACTGCCTTATAGGTCTATGTGGCTGCAACACTGAGGAGGTTAAATGCTAATAGAAAGCCCTGTCTGGAACCAGAAGGCGAGTACAAGTGCTAGGTATCAGGATATTACTGGTTTGCATTCCCACTTAAAAAGATAATAAAGTAGTATTGCTTTCTCTTCCCCCTGGACCCACAGGAACAAAAGTTCCCTCTGTTAGATCCAAGATTCTCAAGCATTTTGTTTCAAATGTTGAGTTCCTTTTGGGGAGGCAGGAACATAAACACTTTTGGTGTTTGATTTGTGTGTGTGTGTGTGTGTACACAAAGAAAGGTTGCTTCTTCCCTCTCACCTCCCCACATTACAAGTCTCTGCCTCTTTCTCTGAACTTGCAAGTTTCAGCATTGTGCCGGGGGCATATGCAGTTTCTAAGTTGTCAGTTTTCCAAGGTCATCTTTTGAGATTAGCTGACTGCTGGATGCATCTGTAACAAGTCAGAGAAGGGTTTCTTCGACTTAGTTGGCTCTTCCCCTCTGATCTGAACCTGCTGAGGAAGTTTCCGTGTATCCTGTAGCCTGTTTAGTGAGTGTAAATTCCTAAAAGAAAGTGAAAGCAGAGTTTAATAATTCCTGGTGCCCCGTTCCTTATCTCCTCTCCCCCACCTCCCTGTCCTTTGGTGAGTGTGAAAGGACATAACAGTGTCTGGAGGAGTTGGTGGAGAGAAACAGTGGCCTGTGGGTTGGGACTCAGAGAAAGAGGTTATCCTAGGATGAAATACAAACCATATCACATTGATTTTTCCCTTTGGGGGGCCCGGATATCACATCCTTCGATTTCCCTCTAGTCCCTGCCCGCCATCAACAGGGAAGCATTAACAGGGAATAATCAATGGCGCTCTGTCCTGAAAATAAAAGGCTTGTCATGTCTCTCCATTTGGTGGAATGGATGTGGGACCACGGGTAATGTGGCCAGCTCCCATCTGTCTCCTGACACAGGCACTGACTCAGACATGCTTTCCATCCAGAGGGCTGCAGCTCGCAGCCAGGTGATTGCAAACTCTGTGTGGGCATCAAGAAAAAACATGACTTCAATTTCTTTGAACTCTTGTGTCAGGAGCTTGGCTAACTATCAAACATGGCAGCTAAGGAGTGACTTTACTGAACTTTAATTTCTGGGTTACATAATGGATTGATGTTCCCTAATATGATAGATGTTGTGCTTGCAGTCAAAACAAGGCTGTGTATTCACTGTTTCATGATAGAATCACAGAAATTCAGAATTGACAGGGACTTAAATCTACGTTCCAGCCCTATTCCCCATCTGATGTATGAATTTGCTATAAATTTCCTGATAAACCCAATGGTTGCCTGAACACTACTGCCTCCCAGCGTTGCCCATCCATTGTCAGAAAGCTCAGCTCTTGGAAAGTATTTTCTCACACTAACCAAAATCTGTTTTGTGGTGCTTGTGGACAGCACTCAAAGTTTCCTCTCCAGATGCCCCTCTGCTTTCACTTAGATCCAGTTCCCACTTGGTTCCCAACCTCTTCTGATTCTTTCCCACCAATAATCCTGTTAAGTTCCTTTAGATCTAACCCTTATATCTGGTTATTCATCAAAGACTCTGGCTTGGAAGCATGCCAGTAGTCTTTCTCCTTTCAGACTCCTTGGGTAGCCTTCCTGCTCCCACCTAATCCCCCACCATCAGCCCAGAGATAAGTGGGAAGCATCCCCTCCCATTTTCTGTACTTGTGGTCACTTAGCTGGCTTTGGAAGACATCCTTTGGACTTGTGTTAAGATAGCTCTAAACTAAACTCTCTTTGCATTTTTAATGCATGCTACAAAGCCACTTTTCTATCTTATACCTGTATGGCTTGATTTTACTTGGACCTACATGAAGAACAATACCACTATTACTATTACATTTTATCTTGTTAGATTGGTTTGTTGCTCCACCTTTTTAAGATCTTTAAAATCGGAATCAGATTCTGCCATTGCAAGCATGCACCTTCATTCTCAGCTTCGGTTAATCTGAAATATGATAAGCATACCTTTTCTGTCTTGGTCTACAACACTGGCAAAAATGAGAGGATGGGGTCCAGGACAGGGTCCTTGAATAACCTTTTAAAACCTCTCTTTAATTAGTATCTCTGAGGCAATCTCATTGGGTGTGGTAGTTGCTAATCCTGCTAATTAAACTAGCACCTATGCTGTATTTTTTTTTTTTTTTTTTGGCGGTACGTGGGCCTCTCACTGTCGTGGCCTCTCCCGTTGCGGAACACAGGCTCCGGACGCGCAGGCTCAGCGGCCATGGCTCATGGGCCCAGCCGCTCCGCGGCATGTGGGATCCTCCCAGACCGGGGCACGAACCCGTGTCCCCTGCATCGGCAGGTGGACTCTCAACCACTGCACCACCAGGGAAGCCCTATGCTGTATTTTTAAATTTAATTTTTTAATTGAAGTATAGTTGATTCACAATGTTGTGGTAATTACTGCTGTACAGCAAAGTGACTCAGTTATACACACACACACACACACACACACACACACACACACACACACATATATACATTCTTTTTTAAAAAATATTCTTTTCCATTATGGTTTATCATAGGATATTAAATATAGTTCTCTGTGCTCTACAGTAGGACCTTGGAACCCCTCCTTCCCCCAACCCCCTCCCCCTTGGCAACCACCAGTCTGTTCTCTATGTCTGTGATTCTGTTTGTTTCGTTTGTGTCATACTTTAGATTCCACACATAAGTGACATCATATGGTATTTGTCTTTCTCTTTCTGACTTACTTCACTTAGTATGATAATCTTAGTTGCACATGCTATATTCTTAATGATGATGATTACTTATTGAGCCTTACTATGTGCCAGACTTGTTTCATTTAATCTGCATAATAACCTAGTGAGGTAGGTACTGTCATTATTCCCATTAAACAGATAAGGCACAAAGAGGTTAGTCAGCTTGCCTGAGACCACAGAGCAGAGCCAAGATTTGAACCCAAGTGTTCTGACTGAGTCCATACTGTTAACCACTCTTTTAATAGATTTATTTATTTATTTATTTTGGCTGCGTTGGGTCTTCGTTGCTGTGCGCAGGCTTTCTCTAGTTGCAGTGAGCGGGGGCTACTCTTCGTTGCAGTGTGCGGGTTTCCCGCTGCGGTGGCTTCTCTTGTTGCGGATCACAGACTCTAGGCACGTGGGCTCAGTAGTTGTGGCTCACGGGCTCTAGAGCACAGGCTCAGTAGTTGTGGTGCATGGGCTTAGTTGCTCCGTGGCATGTGGGATCTTCCCAGACCAGGGCTCGAACCCGTGTCCCCTGCATTGGCAGGCAGATTCTTTACCACTGTGCCACCAGGGAAGTCCCTGTTACCCACTCTTATACTGATATCTCATCCACTGCACTGTGAAATTCCTTGTCATGTGTCTGTGTATTCTAGAACATTCAGCAGCTGCATGCTTATGCAAGCCAGTGTGAGAGCTGGATAAAGCCACCATGAGCATGAGTGTCCCACCCTGGGGACCTGTTCCAGCTTGCCTTCCACCAGCCCATTTCAATATTTCTTGCTCACTGGCTCCTCTGATTTCACTGAGATTGGGTTTGATGGGGTTGGAAGTATAGAGATAAGATCCATTTGCCTTCCCAAGTGGGGAACCAACTGAGAGACCCAGTTGTCAGAGAGATGGAGACCAAGATGTCAACTCTCTAACAGAATAGAGTGCAGGGACAGAGCCCACCCCACCAAATTACTACATAACAGGGCGGTGACTCCCAGTGGGCAGGCAGGCTTTAAGCGAGCCCAGAAGGGGCTGGTGGACACGCTCTGTTCCTTCTCAAAATGCACCAGAGAAGTTTTTGCTCCTCCCGTCCTGTTAATAATATTAAGCCTTTTATGGTGCCTTTCCATTTATGAATCACTTTGCTATGCATTCTCTCATTCAATCCTACCTCAACTGTTTTATAGGTGGAGGTATAAAGTATAGTTCTTTTATACTTTCCTCGCTGAAGTACTTCCACATGTTAACATAGACCCTGGAAACAGATTACCCCAGGGGTCCAAACATAGTTCATTCACCGTATTTCCAGCAACAGCTCTGATCTCCTTAGGGGGATCTGTCCTCCTCTCACTTCATGACGTTTAGATGAAATCTCTCCTTCCCTTCCCTAAGCTCAAGGGATGGGCATACCACTAAATAGAAGTTTGGTACAGTGAGTCCCACTGCTAACCATCTTAAGTGAGTGAAGCAAGGACAGCCTCCCATCCCCCAGAGACAACACCGGATCCATGCGTGCCAGTGGGAGTGCCCTGACAAGAGAGTTCTGCGCGTCCTTGCCCTGCCTCTCCACCTTCCTACCAATTCTGCGAGTTCTCCACTACTTTCCCAGGGAAGCCCACTGTTCCCCTTAAATGTATGAGGGAGTCTATTGCTTATAGCAATATAACTAAGAAAAATAAAGTGCAGGCTTTGATTGTTACCAGGGTCTGACGCCGCTTTCCCTGATTCAGCTTCTGGCCCCATTAACACAACTTTCCAGGTTTCCTGGGCGATGCCTCTGACATGCGTCCACATCCATTAAGGGACAGCCCAGCCTTGTGCCTGAAGGGAGGGGATCAGGAAATCTTTCGCTGAATTACAGATATACCATATCCAAGAGCCTACTAATCATGGCAAAGATAGAAATGATGTCAATCTGATGTTACGCATGTGCATTTATAAACGAAGCCACACAGCATCCCTCAGTTCACCATTTTGTATTTTAAGTGCTTGGCGTTTATTTAGAATTTGATGCTCTTGTTTGGGTGTCAGTGATAATCCCCTTTATTTGCAAAATAAACTAGCAGTGGGACCCTTGGCAGATCTGTTTGAACCTCAGCATCCTCATCTGTAAGATGGATGCCATCCCACTTATGATTCCAAGCTTCTGTGTGTGGCTTTATCATTTACCATTTATTCTCTCATTTGATCCAACTACACTTGTTGCAAAGGACCAACAATAATTCGTGTGAAAATACTGAGTGAAATGTAATGCATTATATCTAGGCAGCAGTTTGTTATAAAAGCTCCAACCTTCATCTTCTAGAATCTTCTATTCTCCCGGTTGCTTCCAAGATCCTTGACAATAATTTAGCAATCCCATTTGCAAGAGTTATCAGCACCCAGGAGGGTAATTCATCAAAGTAAGCCACTTTAATTCATTAGAGTAGCTAGAAAACAGGTGAGTCTCTTCACTCAGGGCTTTAATTCTTTCTTATCAAACATTTGTATTACCCATTTCATGGTAAAAGATTTTATTTGACAGAAAAGATGGAAGCAAATTAGGGGGTGTAGAAGTTCTGCTTTCTTTCTGATAAAAATCACTACCATTCCTAAACAGTGCCCATGGCATCTTTTTCTTTGACTTGCCCTAAACTTAACTTTAAAAAGCAGAAGCCATTTTTGATGCCCTTGACTCGTTTCACAAGTCTCCACTCATTGTTGGCTTCAGCCTTCTGACTCTTTAGCCAAAAGCCATCTGCTTATTAACTTTTTTTCCACATTCTGCTCTGCCCAGATTATGAAGAACAGAAGCGCATGAAGATAGAAGCGTTATTGGGGAAAGTGTTTTGAGCACTGTGTCAGTTCAAGATCCAGTTGCCCCACTCAAGGACTGAAGCCTCTGCTGTTGGTGTTAATCTGGAAGTGATCCTAAGGGTTCACCAGGCCACAGCCCCCATTATAGACACACATCACCCTGTCATCACAAACTTCTCTTCTATAGCACTCTGCCCATCACTGTTCTCAGAGTTATGTAGGTCCCTGGTTTCGTGTTTCTTCTTCTTCTTCTTTTTTTTTTTTTTTTGCGGTACGCGGGCCTCTCACTGGCTCACGGGCTTAGTTGCTCCGCGGCATGTGGGATCTTCCTGGACCGGAGCACGAACCCGTGTTCCCTGCATCTGCAGGCAGACTCCCAACCACTGCGCCACCAGGGAAGCCCCATCGTGTTTCTTCTTTCTACCGTTTATATTTGAGCTTGTCAGAGCTCCTCCTGCAGCTACTTAGATTTTCTTACAGTCCATTTCCCTTTCTTTCCTTTTGGTGACATTTTTCGTTACATAGTCAGGTTTGAGCTTTTGAGAGTTTCCCAGTCATGAACTACCTTTCTCATGCTATGGAATCATTGCTAATATGGCTAAAATTTAGAGACTAAACACACACACATTTCTAATTATCGAAGTAAGTTATACTTATTGGCATACTGTGGACCATTTGAAAAGTTTAGAGAAGTAGAAAAAAAATCACAATCTTACCACCCCAGAACAGCTACCCATTGGCATTTTGGTATAATTCATGCACACATTATTCTACCTGTATTTCAAAATCTACATGTGTATAGTAAAAATACTGTACATCAAAAGTTTTGGACATGTTACATTCGCCCCCCCTTTATCAATATGAGTTCTTGATAAGTGCTATATTTAATGCCTGCATAATATTGCACACATGAAACATAGGTCTTCTATTATTGAACACTGAAGTCATTCCCAGGAATTTTTCTTTTATAAATAATCCCATGTGAGGTTGGAGGAGGGGCGCAATCCACAAGACTATCCTAATTTCTGACACCAACCGCAAAGTTAGGGAACAGTTTACATGAACACCCTCACTTGTGACACCATTGTAAGTTTAGGGGTTCCCAAGACCACCTTGAGTTTCTGTAATTCACTAGAAGGACTCACAGAACTCACTGGGAGCTATTACACTCGTGGTCATGGTTTATTACAGCTCAAGAATACAGATTAAAACCAGCCAAGGGAAGAGCTTCCAGCAGTCCTCTTCCCATGGAGTCACAGACAGGGTTACTTTTCTGGCAACAATGTGTGACAACAGACACCAGCACTGCCAACCAGGGAAGCTCACATGAGCCTTGATGTCTAGAGATTACAGATATGCCGTATCCAAGGGCTCCCTGGGTGACTGCCCCTTTAGTCTCCAGCCCATCCAGACACAGAGTGGATACCAATGGCCCAAAGCCCGCATCATAAATCATAGTGTTAGACTCTGTTCAGTGGCCAAGGCCCACAGGTAAACAAAGACACTCTTATCAGGTGGGACATTCTAAGGGCCTAGAGATCACCCCCAATAGCTGAGGGCCAAGGCTGGACTGCTCTTTGGTGTACATCTTGTAATGACTATCTTTGTGCATAAGTTTTGTCCATTTTGAGGGCTATTTCTTTAGGGTAGATTCCTGGAAATGGAATAATTGGATCAAAGGATAAGACTTGATACATATTATCAAAATGACTCTGGAAGAGTGAACCAATTTATACTCCACTCCTCTCCATCCCCACCCAGGAACACACCAGAGTATCTGTTTTATCACACCCTCACTTGCAGTGGCTATCGTCACTTAAAAATATTTCTGGCAATCAGATAGACACAAAGTGGTATCACGTGGATTTTGCTTATCTAAGATTACTACTAAGGGTATATACTCATGTTCATTTTTTTTTTTGAAACTTTTACAGCTGGTTTATTTTTAATTTCCTTGAAAGAACTTGTGAAATGTGGTTTGCCTCATAATGCTTCTCAATACTGTAGTTTTCATTTAAATTATAATTTTATGTTTAAAAACTGAATTATATGATAAGTGATAGAAGATAAACTGTCTTTAATAATATTTCTTTTTTTTTCTTTTTTTTTTTTTTACATCTTTATTGGAGTATAATTGCTTTACAATGGTGTGTTAGTTTCTGCTTTATAACAAAGTGAATCAGTTATACATATACATATGTTCCCATATCTCTTCCCTCTTGCGTCTCCCTCCCTCCCACCCTCCCTATCCCACCCCTCCAGGCTGTCACAAAGCACCAAGGTGATCTCGCTGTGCTATGCGGCTGCTTCCCACTAGCTATCTACCTTACGTTTGGTAGTGTATATATGTCCATGCCTCTCTCTCGCTTTGTCACAGCTTACCCTTCCCCCTCCCCATATCCTCAAGTCCATTCTCTAGTAGGTCTGCGTCTTTATTCCTGTCTTACCCCTAGGTTCTTCATGCCATTTTTTTTTCTTAAATTCCAAATATATGTGTTAGCATATGGTATTTGTCTTTCTCTTTCTCACTTACTTCACTCTGTATGACAGACTCTAGGTCTATCCACCTCATTACAAATAGCTCAATTTCATTTCTTTTTATGGCTGAGTAATATTCCATTGTATATATGTGCCACATCTTCTTTATCCATTCATCTGATGATGGACCCTTAGGTTGTTTCCATCTCCGGGCTATCGTAAATAGAGCTGCAATGAACATTTTGGTACATGACTCTTTTTGAATTATGGTTTTCTCAGAGTATATGCCCAGTAGTGGGACTGTTGGGTCATATGGTAGTTCTATTTGTAGTTTTTTAAGGAACCTCCATACTGTTCTCCACAGTGGCTGTATCAATTTACATTCCCACCAACAGTGCAAGAGGGTTCCCTTTTCTCCACACCCTCTCCAGCATTTATTGTTTCTAGATTTTTTGATGATGGCCATTCTGACTGGTGTGAGATGATATATCATTGTAGTTTTGATTTGCATTTCTCTAATGATTAATGATGTTGAGCATTCTTTCATGTGTTTGTTGACAGTCTGTATATCTTCTTTGGAGAAATGTGTATTTAGTTCTTCTGCCCATTTTTGGAATGGGTTGTTTGTTTTTTTGTTATTGAGCTGCATGAGCTGCTTATAAATTTTGGAGATTAATCCCTTGTCAGTTGCTTCATTTGCAAATATTTTCTCCCATTCTGAGGGTTGTCTTTTGGTTTTGTTTATGGTTTCCTTTGCTGTGCAAAAGTTTTGAAGTTTCATTAGGTCCCATTTGTTTATTTTTGTTTTTATTTCCATTTCTCTAGGAGGTGGGTCAAAAAGGATCTTGCTGTGATTTATGTCATAGAGTGTTCTGCCTATGTTTTCCTCTAAGAGTTTGATAGTGTCTGGCCTTACATTTAGGTCTTTAATCCATTTGGAGCTTATTTTTGTGTATGGTGTTAGGGAGTTTTCTAATCTCATACTTTTACATGTACCTGTCCAGTTTTTCCAGCACCACTTATTTAAGAGGCTGTCCTTTCTCCACTGTACATTCCTGCCTCCTTTATCAAAGATAAGGTGACAATATGTGTGTGGGTTTATCTCTGGGCTTTCTATCCTGTTCCATTGATCTTTCTGTTTTTGTGCCAGTACCATACTGTCTTGATTACTGTAGCTTTGTAGTATAGTCTGAAGTCAGGGAGCCTGATTCCTCCAGCTCCATTTTTCTTCCTCAAGATTGCTTTGGCTATTCGGGGTCTTTTGTGTTTCCATACAAATTGTGAAATTTTTTGTTCTAGTTCTGTGAAAAATGCCAGTGGTAGTTTGATAGGGATTGCATTGAATCTGTAGATTGCTTTGGGTAGTAGAGTCATTTTCACAATGTTGATTCTTCCAATCCAAGAACATGGTATATCTCTCCATCTATTTGTATCATCTTTAATTTCTTTCATCAGTGTCTTATAATTTTCTGCATACAGGTCTTTTGTCTCTGTAGGTAGGTTTATTCCTAGATATTTTATTCGTTTTGTTGCAGTGGTAAATGGGAGTGTTTTCTTGACTTCACTTTCAGATTTCTCATCATTAGTGTATAGGAATGCCAGAGATTTCTGTGCATTAATTTTGTATCCTGTTACTTTACCAAATTCATTGATTAGCTCTAGTAGTTTTCTGGTAGCATCTTTAGGATTCTCTATGTATAGTATCATGTCATCTGCAAACAGTGACAGCTTTACTTCTTCTTTTCTGATTTGGATTCCTTTTATTTCCTTTTCTTCTCTGATTGCTGCAGCTAAAACTTCCAAAACTATGTTGAATAAGAGTGGTGAGAGTGGGCAACCTTGTCTTGTTCCTGATCTTAGTGGAAATGCTTTCAGTTTTTCACCATTGAGGATGATGTTGGCTGTGGGTTTGTCATATATGGCCTTTATTATGTTGAGGAAAGTTCCCTCTATGCCTACTTTCTGCAGGGTTTTTATCATAAATGGGTGTTGAATTTTGTCAAAAGCTTTCTCTGCATCTATTGAGATGCTCATATGGTTTTTCTCCTTCAATTTGTTAATATGGTGTATCACGTTGATTGATTTGCGTATATTGAAGAATCCTTGCATTCCTGGAATAAACCCCACTTGATCATGGTGTATGATCCGTTTAATGTGCTGTTGGATTCTGTTTGCTAGTATTTTGTTGAGGATTTTTGCATCTATGTTCATCAGTGATATTGGCCTGTAGTTTTCTTTCTTTGTGACATCCTTGTCTGGTTTTGGTATCAGGGTGATGGTGGCCTCGTAGAATGAGTTTGGGAGTGTTCCTCCCTCTGCTATATTTTGGAAGAGTTTGAGAAGGATAGGTGTTAGCTCTTCTCTAAATGTTTGATAGAATTCGCCTGTGAAGACATCTGGTCCTGGGCTTTTGTTTGTTGGAAGATTTTTAATCGTAGTTTCAATTTCAGTGCTTGTGATTGGTCTGTTCATCTTTTCTATTTCTTCCTGATTCAGTCTTGGCAGGTTGTGCATTTCTAATAATTTGTCCATTTCTTCCAGGTTGTCCATTTTATTGGCATAGAGTTGCTTGTAGTAATCTCTCATGATCTTTTGTATTTCTGCAGTGTCAGTTGTTACTTCTCCTTTTTCATTTCTAATTCTATTGATTTGAGTCTTCTCCCTTTTTTTCTTGATGAATCTGGCTAATGGTTTATCAATTTTATCTTCTCAAAGAACCAGCTTTTAGTTTTATTGATATTTGCTATTGTTTCCTTCATTTCTTTTTCATTTATTTCTGATCTGATTTTTATCATTTCTTTCCTTCTGCTAACTTTGGGGATTTTTGTTCTTCTTTCTCTAATTGTTTTATGTGCAAGGTTAGGTTGTTTATTCGAGATGTTTCCTGTTTCTTAAGGTAGGTTTGTATTGCTATAAACTTCCCTCTTAGAACTGCTTTTGCTGCATCCCATAGGTTTTGGGTCATCGTGTCTCCATTGTCATTTGTTTCTAGGTATTTTTTGATTTCCTCTTTGATTTCTTCAGTGATCACTTCATTATTAAGTAGTGTATTGTTTAGCCTCCATGTGTTTGTATATTTTACAGATCTTTTCCTGTAATTGATATCTAGTCTCATAGCGTTGCGGTCGGAAAAGATACTTGATACGATTTCAATTTTCTTAAATTTACCAAGGCTTGATTTGTGACACAAGATATGATCTATCCTGGAGAATGTTCCATGAACACTTGAGAAAAATGTGTATTCTGTTGTTTTTGGATGGAATGTCCTATAAATATCAATTAAGTCCATCTTGTTTAATGTATCATTTAAAGCTTGTGTTTCCTTATTTATTTTCATTTTGGATGATCTGTCCATTGGTGAAAGTGGGGTGTTAAAGTCCCCTACTATTAATGTGTTACTGTCAATTTCCCCTTTTATGGCTGTTAGTATTTGCCTTATGTATTGAGGTGCTCCTATGTTGGGTGCATAAATATTTACAATTGTTATATCTTCTTCTTGGATCGATCCCTTGATCATTATGTAGTGTCCTTCTTTGTCTCTTCTAGTAGTCTTTATTTTAAAGTCTATTTTGTCTGATATGAGAATTGCTACTCCAGCTTTCTTTTGGTTTCCATTTGCATGCAATATCTTTTTCCATCCCCTTACTTTCAGTCTGTATGTGTCTCTAGGTCTGAAGTGGGTCTCTTGTAGACAGCAAATATATGGGTCTTGTTTTTGTATCCATTCAGCCAATCTGTGTCTTTTGGGGGGAGCACTTAGTCCCTTTACATTTAAGGTAATTATCGATATATATGTTCCTATTCCCATTTTCTTAATTGTTTTGGGTTCGTTATTGTAGGTCTTTTCCTTCTCTTGTGTTTCTTGCCTAGAGAAGTTCCTTTAGCAGTTGTTGTAAAGCTGGTTTGGTGGTGCTGAACTCTCTCAGCTTTTGCTTGTCTGTAAAGGTTTTAATTTCTCCATCAAATCTGAATGAGATCCTTGCTGGGTAGAGTAATCTTGGTTGCAGGTTTTTCTCCTTCATCACTTTAAATATGTCCTGCCAGTCCCTTCTGGCTTGCAGACTTTCTGCTGAAAGATCAGCTGTTAACCTTATGGGGATTCCCCTGTGTGTTATTTGTTGTTTTTCCCTTGCTGCTTTTAATATGTTTTCTTTGTATTTAATTTTTGACAGTTTGATTAATATGTGTTTTGGCGTATTTCTCCTTGGATTTATCCTGTATGGGACTCTCTGTGCTTCTTGGACTTGATTAACTATTTCCTTTCCCATATTAGGGAAGTTTTCAACTATAATCTCTTCAAATATTTTCTCAGTCCCTTTCTTTTTCTCTTCTTCTTCTGGAACACCTATAAGTTGAATGTTGGTGCATTTAATGTTGTCCTAGAGGTCTCTGAGACTGTCCTCAGTTCTTTTCATTCTTTTTTCTTTATTTTGCTCTGCAGTAGTTATTTCCACTATTTTATCTTCCAGGTCACTTATCCGTTCTTCTGCCTCAGTTATTCTGCTATTGATCCCATCTAGAGTATTTTTAATTTCATTTATTGTGTTGTTCATCATTGTTTGTTTCATCTTTAGTTCTTCTAGGTCCTTGTTAAATGTTTCTTGCATTTTGTCTATTCTAGTTCCAAGATTTTGGATCATCTTTACTATCATTATTCTGAATTCTTTTTCAGGTTGACTGCCTATTTCCTCTTCATTTGTTAGGTCTGGTGGGTTTTTATCTTGCTCCTTCATCTGCTGTGTGTTTTTCTGTCTTCTCATTTTGCTTATCTTACTGTGTTTGGGGTCTCCTTTTTGCAGGCTGCTGGTTCGTAGTTCCCATTGTTTTTGATGTCTGTCCCCAGTGGCTAAGGTTGGTTCAGTGGGTTGTGTAGGCTTCCTGGTGGAGGTGACTAGTTCCTGTGTTCTGGTGGATGAGGCTGGATCTTGTCTTTCTGGTGGGCAGGTCCACGTCTGGTGGTGTATTTTGGGGTGTCTGTGGCCTTATTATGATTATAGGCAGCCTCTCTGCTAATGGGTGGGGTTGTGTTCATGTCTTGCTAGTTGTTTGGCACAGGATGTCCAGCACTATAGCTTGCTGGTCGTTGAGTGAAGCTGGGTGCTGGTGTTGAGATGGAGATCTCTGGGAGATTTTCGCCATTTGATATTATGTGGAGCTGGGAGGTCTCTTGTGGACCAGTGTCCTGAAGTTGGTTCTCCCACCTCAGAGGCACAGCACTGACTCCTGGCTGCAGCACCAAAAGCATTTCATCCACACGGCTCAGAATAAAAGGGAGAAAAAGTAGAAAGAATTAGTAGAAGTAGAAAGAAAGAAAGAAAGAAAGGAAGAAAGAAAGGAGGGAGGGAGGGAGGAAGGAAGGAAGGAGGGAAGGAAGGAAGGAAAAAAGATAAGGTAAAATAAAATAAAGTAAGATAAAATATAATAAAGTTATTAAAACAAAAAATAATTATTAAGAGAAAAAAAGTTTTAAAAAAAACAAAAAAAACAACAACCAAAAAAAACGGACGGATAGAACCCTAGGACAAATGGTGGAAGCAAAGCTATACAGACAAAATCTCACACAGAAGCATACACATACACACTCACAAAAAGAGGAAAAGGGGAAAAAATCATAAATCTTGCTCTCAAGTCCACCTCCTCAATTTGGGATGATTCGCTGTCTATTCATGTATTCCACAGATGCAGGGTACATCAAGTTGATTGTGGAGCTTTAATCCGCTGCTTCTGAGGCTGCTGGGAGAGGTTTCCCTTTCTCTTCTTTGTTCTCACAGCTCCCAGGGGCTCAGCTTTGGATTTGGCCCCGCATCTGCGTGTAGGTCGCCGGAGGGCGTCTGTTCTTCGCTCAGACAGGACGGGGTTAAAGGAGCCGCTGACTCGGGGGCTCTGGCTCATTCAGGCCGGGGGGGCGGGGCACGGAGTGCGGGGCGGGCCTGCGGCGGCAGAGGCCGGCATGACGTTGCACCAGCCTGAGGCGCGCCGTGCGTTCTTCCGGGGGTGTTGTCCCTGGATCCCGGGATCCTGGCAGTGGCGGGCTGCACAGGCTCCCCGGAAGGGAGGTGTGGAGAGTGACCTGTGCTCGCACACAGGCCCCTTGGTGGCGGCAGCAGCAGCCTTAGTGTCTCATGCCCGTCTCTGGGGTCCGCGCTGATGGCCGCGGCTCGCGCCTGTCTCTGGAGCTCCTTTAAGCAGCGCTGTTAATCCCCTCCTCGCGCACCAGGAAACAAAGAGGGAAGAAAAGTCTCTTGCCTCTTCGGCAGGTCCAGACTTTTCCCCGACTCCCTCCCGTCTAGCCGTGGTGCACCAACCCCCTGCAGGCTGTGTTCACGCCGCCAACCCCAGTCCTCTCCCGGCGCTCCGACCGAAGCCCGAGCCTCAGCTCCAGGCCCGCCCGCCCCAGCAGGTGAGCAGACAAGCCTCTCGGGCTGGTGAGTGCCGGTCGGCCCTGATTGTCTGTGCGGGAATCTCTACGCTTTTCCCTCCGCACCCCTGTTGCTCTGCTCTCCTCCGCAGCTCTGAAGCTTTCCCCCTCCGCCACCCGCAGTCTCCGCCCGCGAAGGGGCTTCTAGCGTGTGGAGACCTTTCCTCCTTCACAGCTCGTTCCCATTGGTGCGGGTCCCGTCCCTATTCTTTTGTCTCTGTTTTTTTCTTTTGCCCTACCCAGGTACGTGGGGGGTTCCTTGCCTTTTGGGAGGTCTGAGGTCTTCTGCCAGCGTTCAGTAGGGTTCTGTAGGAGTTGTTCCACTTGTAGATGCATTTCTGGTTTATCTGTGGGGAGGAAGGTGATCTCCGCGTCTTACTCTTCCGCCATCTTCCCGGAAGCCCTCTTCATGTTCATTTTTAAAGCTTTTATTATACAGGATTTTGAGCACACACAAATGTTGACAGAATAGCTTAATGAGTTCCCATGCGCCCATCATCCCAGCACAACCATCAGCCTCTGGGTCTTCTACCTCATTCAGAGCTCTACCTTCTCACTCTCATCGTTTTTTAAAGAAAACCGCTTAGACGTATCATTTTATCTTTTATATTTCAGTATGAATTTCTAGGACTCGACTAAAAGTCCACAAATACAATTACTATACTTCAAAAATTAATAATTTCTTAATGTCTTCAAATATCCAGTTGATATTCAAATTTCCAATTGTTTCATAATTATCAGGGTTTTTTTTAAAAAACATTAGAAACACCAGGATCCAAATGAAGTCCAGATACTGAGATTTGTAGATACATTTTTTAATCTAACATATGTTCTTTAATTTATGAACCCTCTCTCTTACCCTCCTCCCTCTCTGCCTCCCCCGTAGAGATGACTTTGTTCTTCCTCCTCTCCTTCACCACCTCCCTCTAAGACATGACTTGTTCACGGCTGTATTCCTGGTGTCCACACCTTTGGGTAACCCCCTCCTCTTGACTGACTTCCTTCTAACAATTAGAATATGGCAAAGGCAATGGGATGTCACACCCATGACTATGTTATGTAAGACTCCTTTCTCTCTCCCTCCGTCTCCCTCTGCCCCTGCCACTCCTTCCCTGTTGCTGCCTTTGGAGAAGCAACCTGCATGAAGCAGCTCAGGCGGCAAGCGACTGTGGGCAGTCTCTAGGAGCTGAGGGTAGATTCCAGCAAGAAACTAAAACCCTCACTCTGGCATCAGGTGGGTGAAATAAAGGCAGGAGCACATTTACTCTATAGATCGTAAACGTGTCTTTAAAGATGCTAACTTTGTGGTAGTTATGTGGCATAGAAAATGAATACAGAGGGTGTTTGCTAAGCCTATGCATAATACAGAAGGCTAGTTAAGAACTGGTCAGACACTCTGCTTTTAGCTGAATGAGTCTTCCAGCCATTGACCACGTGGTTGAACATCACCACCACTGCCATGGCCTTTGAGGTGGTTCGTGACCCACATTGGCACTGATTGAGCTGGCCAGGTCCTCCTTCTAGCCAGGCCGACTGTACTATACTCCAACAACTTTGCCTCCCCGCCCTACCCCACCACCTCCATCCTTCCCCCATGATCGCTTCTCAGCCTGCTTACGGTGACCTTAGGGTGAGCTTCTGGAGGCTAAGCGCCCTCCTGAGAGCTCTCCAAGGGTTTACGCCTTCTCAGTATGCCTGGTGCTTGCTCTAATGTGGACAGCACTGAGCGTATGGTCTTTGGGTGTCTGCCCTGCACTTTCTTCACCCTGTGAATATCTCTGCCTTTGATATAATTTACCTTCTCCTCTCTACACAGCTTCCCCAGTCTGATTTCTGGATGACTGTGAATTGCTCCCAACAAAAAGCTTTTGAGTGGGACATAAACACGCAGCCCTGAGCTGACCCTGTGTGCTCACGGTGCACGCAGGCCACCCTGGGAAGCTCCCTCACCTTCCACCTGCAGGGGCAGCTCTCCTCTTTGTCTCCACGGCCCAGCCCAGGGCTTCACAAACCCTCTGTTCTCAGTGCTCTCTCTGCCACCTCCCAGATTCCATTCAGCCTGGTGTTTTAAAAAAGCGTTGTCAGAATATGCCATTCAATCTGGTTTCATTTTTTCCTGTAAAATGAGGAAGTCAGGACTACCAGTAAGACCGCAGATGAATAATGAAAGAATCCCTCCCAGCTGTTCAGGGATATATATTTTTCCCTCAGTGGAGCGAGACGGATTCCCATCACAGCTCAGGGACTTGTTCCATGAAGCCTCTCATCTGTCACGCTCCTGGGGGAAGGGGAAGGTGGAGAGGTGTCATTATGGATGTAACTGGGCTCAGAAGGGACTGGTCAAGGTTGACGCTGCAGTTCTGATGGAGCGGTTGATGGAAATTTTCCTGGGGGCCGCTGCTGGCTGGTGGAGTGGGCAGCTCCAGACGGCCCCCACTGCCCTGTTCTGGGGCTGACTCCTGAATCCTTTCCAGTCAGCCTGCCTTGAAGCTAAAATAAGTCCCTCCAAGGTAGCTACCCAGGGAAAATACCCTTGACCTGTTCCAAACTAGATAGGAAATCAAAACAACATTCTTTCAGTTTTGCAATAAGCCTGAACCAGATCCCCTTAATTGTCTCTGCTTTCCTGTCCTGAAGCCAGCCTGTCTCCCTGGGAACTCTGTGCAGAGTGGAGTCAGGTGGTCTGTATCTGTAGCTGGTTCCTTATACCCAAAGGGAGAAATGCTTGTGATCTGGGGGGCCAGCATCAGGTGTGCCAGTCTTGTGTGAATGCTGACTTAGCCTTAAGACTAAGGAAGACAGAAATAGGTCCATTTCATAAGATGGAGAAGCCAGACCTTGATTTCCTCTCCTTATCCCCCTTTCTTAACCCTAGAAAACAACTTGCACAGAGCTTTTTTGCTGCTAACAGCTGTTCTTCCCTACCTTCGCTCCTGCTTTTTCAAAGGCTGACCCCGAGTGCAGTGCCTGCGGCGGCCGCTGCCAAAAGGGATCAGGGAAGGTCCTGTTGTGCCGATGGCTGTCACCCAGCCACTCCTCCTAGGTTTTCAGTTTGCTTGGGAAAAGACTCCCTCTGCCTTTTGAATTCTTATCGCCAGTCTTGTTCCTAAAAGGATTTGAGATGTCTGACAAAAATACAAATAGTACAGCAAAGTAGAAGGTAAGGGAGGAGCATCAGGTGGGAGAAATAAAGGCAGGAAAAATAAAGCAGCCACGCAAGTCTCTTATACCAGAGGCTGATTGATGTGCACTTGCTAATTTGTTTCTGGGTTTTCTGGAAGAAGGAAACATAATCAACGATTCCCTCCTCAGTGTCTATGAGATAAAAGCAAACTAGTTGTTTGGGGGAAAGTTCTGAAGTACCAGACACATCTCTGGTGGGATGTTTGTTCTTTCAAAGAGGTGAACAATGCCCTCAATAATGCTGAGTGTCATGGAGCAATTATTGAAAATGTTTAACTTTAAGGCTGTCTGAAGATCACCAGTGTTTGAATTCTGTGACTGTCTTAAGAATTGATGTCTTATGGAATCAAGTTTAAAATAATGATTTTCTTTCCTCCTCTCTCTCCTTTTCTTCTTTGTCTTCCTCCCCCATACCTCTTTATTCTTCTTGAAAGACTAGACGTTTCCTACTTTCTGGGATCAAGGAACCTGGGCTCTGATGCTGACTCTAAGTGGTTATCTGTATCACTGTGCCACGTGTCATGATCTGGTGTGTTTCTGCCATTGTGTGCTCCTGCACAAGAGTGAATGCAAGTGTCTAGTCCAGCTTCTTTACCAAGTTATTGTTAAATTACATGCAGTGAGTTGGGGGTAGAATTTTTCCAGAGCTTGAGCATGTATCAGAATCTCCTAAAAGGCTTGTTAGATCACAGATTGCTGGGCCCCATCTCCAGAGTTTGACTCAGGAGGTCTGGGTGGGTCTGAGAATTTGCGTTTCTACCAGGTTTCTAACAGGTGGTGCTGTTGCTGTTTGTCTAGGGATCATGCTTTGAGAACCACTATTGTAGAATAACTTCCTTGCCCCTAAACCATCCTAGGTTGGACAGTCAGTTCATGTACATCTGGGAGTTCCCATCTCATTTTTTCATCTTCAAAATGAAAAAGTTAAAACTAGCCCAAAATAGCCTCTGTCTTTTGGCTTTGTTCTTGACCCAAACTAGGACCTCGGCTGGGCAAGGTTAAGAGTAGCTCCTGCTGAAGTCACAGAGAAGCAAATGTAGACTTCATGCGCATGCATGCTCTCTACAGACTAGTACTGGGCTTTTCCACAGTTCTCATTTGGGCAAAACACCGTGTGGTGCCGCTCAGATCCTGAGAATGTTCTGAAAATGAGATAAACATTATCCACATGTGTGGAAAATATGTCAATACAGGTGGCAGTCTAAAAGATTTAACTTGCTGAGTTAAGATCCAGGCTCTTGGGCTTCCCTGGTGGCGCAGTGGTTGAGAGTCCGCCTGCCGATGCAGGGGACACGGGTTCGTGCCCCAGTCCGGGAAGATCCCACATGCCGCGGAGCGGCTGGGCCCGTGAGCCATGGCCGCTGAGCCTGCACGTCCGGAACCTGTGCTCTGCAACGGGAGAGGCCACAACTGTGAGAGGCCCGCATACCGCAAAAAAAAAAAAAAAAAAAAAACTGCAATGAGGCACCACCTCATACTGGTCAGAATGGCCATCATTAAAAAGTCTACAAATAATAAATGTTGGAGAAGGTGTGGAGAAAAGGGAACCCTCCTACACTGTTGGTGGGAATTGGTGCAGCCTCTGTGTAAATCATCATGGAGGTCCCTTAAAAAACTAAAAATAGAGCTACCATATGATCCAGCAATCCCACTCCCGGGCATATATCTGGAGAAAATCATAATTCAAAAAGATACATGCACCCCAATGTTCATTGCAGCACTATTTACAATAGCCAAGACATGGAAGCAACCTAAATGTCCATCGACAGATGAATGGATAAAGATGTAGTATATATACAATGGAATACTACTCAGCCATAAAAAAGAATGAAATAATGCCATTTGCAGCAACATGGATGCAACTAGAGTTTATCATACTAAGTGAAGTTTAGTCAAAAAGAGAAAGATAAATACCATATATCACTTATATATGGAATCTAAAATATGACACAAGTGAACTTATTTATGAAACAGAAAACAGACTCACAGACATAGAAAACAAACTTATGGTTACCAAAGGGGAAAGGGGGTGGGAGGGATAAATTAGGAGTCTGGGATTAGCAGATACAAACTGCTGTATATAAAATAACAGGGTTCTACAGGGTATAGCACAGTGAACTATATTCAATATCCTGCAATAAACCATCATGACAAATGTGAAAAAGAATATATAACTGAATCACTTTGCTGTATACCCGAAACTAATACAATGTTGTAAATCAACTATACTTCAATTAAAAGAAAAGTTTGTTGTTTTGAGGCACTAAGTTTGGGGATAATTTGTTACATAGTAATAGAGAATACACAACAAGACAAACATTTACACCACTGCTGCAGAGACTCTGATCCTGTCACGTTCCTTCTGAGACACTTTCAGTGACTCTTCATTACCTCAGATTAGGTGCTCACTCTTCAGTTAGGTGACCAAGACCCTCCTACGTCATCTCCCATAACTTCCCTAAACAGTCTCAATTGGACTATTGGCTTTGCTCTGAACACTCTTCACACTTTCACGCCTTTGCCCACCAGCCTGAAAATATTCCCTAGATCTCATTTCCATCTTTAAACTATCCTTGCATCCTCAAATAGAGAATGTAATAGAACAAAACTAAGTTGGTTTTTTGAAAACAAAATTGAAAAACCTTTAATCTAACTAAGAAAAAAAGAAGACTCAATCCATAATGAAAGAGGAGACATTACAATGGATGCCTCAGAAATAAAGAGTACAAGGGACTATTATGGACAATTATATGCTAACAAATTGGCTAACTTAGAAGAAATGGATAAATTCCTAGAAACATAAACTGAATCAAGAAGAAATAGAAAGCCTGAACACACCAACAAAGAAGGAGATTGTAGAAATCAAAAAACCCAGGACCAGATAGCTTCATGGCTGAATTCTACCAAACATTCAAAGAATTAATACCAATCCCTCTTAAACTCTTAAACAAGGGATAGTTTAAGAGTTAGTTTAAGAGATAGTTTAAGAGAGTTTAAGAGATAGTTTAAGACTCTTAAACTCTTAAACAAGGGATGGTAGAAGGAATACTTCCAAACTCATTTTATGAGGCAAACATCACTCTGATACCAAAGCCAGACAGACACCATAAGAACTACAGACCAATATCTGATGAACATAGATGCAAAAAGCCTCAGTAAAATACTAGCAAACTAAATTCAACACCACATCAAAAAGATTATACACCATGACAAAGTGGGATTTATTCCTGGGATGTAAGTTTGGTTTAATGTATGCAAATTAAACAATATGATACACTATATAAACAGACTGAAAGAAAACCACATGGTCATCTCAATAGATTAAGAAGCATTTAACAAAGTTCATGATAAAAACTGTCAACAAAATAGATACAGAAGGAAATTTCCTCAACACAAAAAAAGGCCATTTATGAACAGCTAAATGCATAATCAATGGGGAAAACTGAAAGCTTTTCCTGTAAGGTCCAGTATAAAGCAGGGATGCCCACTCTTGCCACTTCTAAGCAACATCAGACTGGAAGTACTAGCAAGAGGAATCAGACTAGAAAAATAAAGTGCATCTAAATCAGGAAGTAAAATTACCTGTCTGCAGATGACATGATCCTTTATATAGAAAACCCTAAGGATCCCATTAAACTGTTAGGATAAATGAATTCAGGAAAATTACAGGATATAAAAAAGTACAGAAATCAGTTGTGTTTCTTTACACCAACAATGATCTATCCCAGAAGGGGAAAAAAAATCCCATTTACAATTGCATCAAAAAGAATACTTAGGAATAAAGTTAACTGAGGGGAATAATCTGTACACTGAAAATTAGAAAACATTGAAAGAAATCAAAGGTACAAATAAATGAAAATATATCCCAGGTTTAAGGATTGGAAGAATATTGTTAAAATGTCCATACTACCCATGTCCATACACATTCAATGCAATCCCTATCAAAATTTCCAATAGCATTTGTCAAAGAAGTAGGAAAAAACAATTCTAAAATTTGTATGGAACCACAAAGACCCCAAATAGCCAAAAGCAATCTTGAGAAAGTTAGATTAGCATCATACTTCCTGATTTCAAATTATATTACAAAGATATAGTAATCAAAACAATGTGGGGGCTTCCCTGGTGGCGCAGTGGTTGAGAGTCCGCCTGCTGATGCAGGGGACACGGGTTCGTGCCCTGGTCCGGGAAGATCCCACATGCCGCGGAGCGGCTGGGCCCGTGAGCCATGGCCGCTGAGCCTGCGCGTCCGGAGCCTGTGCTCCGCAACAGGAGAGGCCACAACTGTGAGAGGCCCGCATACCCACCCCCCAAAAAAACCAATATGGTACTACCTCTTGAAATGAATTTAACAGTACTGACCTATTATCAGCATTCAGACCATTTGATGAGATGGAACAGTCTAACAATTTCATCTTCTGGACAGTGAAACTTAAAGAGGTTTCAAAGATGGGACTGTAGGGGAACAAAGTTTGCCACCCCAAAATATCTTTGACATGTGGATTATTTTGAGCTTAAAAAAATAATAATCAAACCCCCAAAAGACTCAGAAACTTTGACTTTCCCTGTAAGTGCCTAAAGAATTTAGATAGCTCTATTCCTATGAGAGCCTCTATCACCAGAGATATCTGCAATAAATATGGGCTAGGTGTGGTGGGGAAACTCATAGCTAAGGGTCCACTCTGTCCTATTGTTTCGGCATGGCCCAGCAAATGTTTACCAAACACTTGCTTTTCCATCTCCAGGTGAATTGCCTTCCTCCACTTTGAAGTCCCAGATCACTACCCCCAACATCCTCTTTTGTCTTTAGCTGAAGAGGATATTTAAAAGGTGAGGTTTTAGGCCATTTTGGTGAGTTACTCAGTTTTTCTGGATTTCTCCCATGTATACATGTTAGTAAAAGTTTGATTTTCTCTGTTAATCTGTCTCATGTCAATTCTTAGACCAGCCAGAAGAACCTAGAAGGGTAGAGGAAAATTTCTTCCTCCCCAACAATGGTAGATCATTCCGGTTCAAGTCATTGTGTCTTTCTAGTGTATTACATCTTTTATAGGATCATACACAACATTTGTAATCTTATTCCTAAGTATTTTATCATTTCTGTTGATATTTCCCCCTCTTTATATCTTTCTACATAGTCTCATTTGCATTGATGAAAGGTACTGATTTCTAAATAAATACATACCCATCACTGTACCAAAACCAAAACACAGTATGGGACTGCATAAAATCAGATACGTAGATCAATGGAACAGAATTGAGAGTCCAGAAATAAACCCAAACATATACAAAGGATTTTTGACAAGGGCACCAAGAATACACAATGATGAAAGGATAATGTCTTCAATAAATGGTACTGGGAAAACTGGATATTTACATGCAAGAGAATGAAATCAGACTCATCTTGCATCATAAACAGATCAACTTAAAATGGATTAAAGACCTGAAACCGTAAAACTCCTAGAAGAAAACATAGGAGAAAAGCTTCTTGACATTGCCTTGGTGATGATTTGTTGAATATGACATCAAAAGCTCAGGCAACAAAAGCAAATATAAACAAGTGAGACTGCATCAAACTAAAAAGCATCTGCACAGCAAACAATCAACACAATGAAAAAGCAACCTATGTATTGGGAGAAAATATTTGCAAACCATGTATCTAATAAGGAGTTAATATACAAAAAAATACAAGGAACTCATACAACAATAGCAAAAAAACCTAAACAACCCAATTTAAAAAACTGTCAAAGGACCTGTTGGGCTGCACCCATGGGCCTGCAAGCCTTGTAGTTGCCCAGGCTTGAGACCGAAGAAAGAACCCAGAGACAGCGACAGAGGCATCAACGATTTATTGGACAGGGAATCTTACACGTCCGAGGCAAAAGGTCCTGGAGTGACACCTCACCCCAATGGGTTAACACGGCCTAGGCACTGGGACCATTGCTCCTGGGATATTCAGTTATAGCTCGTAGGGCTCGAGTTAGCCTCCTGGTCCTCGTGTTGAGAGAGCGGTTTCCCGTCTCAGCTGTTGTTTAAGTAGCCTGTTCATCCTTCCAATTAGCCGGGCAGCAGCGGGGTTGTAGGGCAGGTGGAAATGCCAGCGTATGTCATTTTTATCGGCCCACTCCTGAACTTCATGGCCGGTAAAGTGGATCCCTGGGTCACTGTCCAATGTCCATGGGGGTCCTGTACATCACGCACAGCTGTTCTAGACCCTGAATGGTGATTTTGGGTGTTGCTCGAGGCCTCGGGTAGGCCTTCTGTAAGGTCTCCCACCTGCTGTAACGCTGTGCAGATGCACATGGCTGCTGGTCCATCGCACTATATGGTCGCTCTGCCCGCTTCCGTAGCTGGGATCAGGAGCCCAAGGACACTCTCACTAGTTTGCCGTTGCCACGGGCCCCAGGCAAACCCTTCCAGGTAACTGGCCACGTCCAAGTCACAAGTCTGTCCCTGAGTTAATATCCCTAAAGCCTGTGTCTGTAACTGTTTAGGGGTGGAGGGTCCGACAACACCCAAGTATCTGATAGATAATCCAGGTCCTTGCGTTTTTTTCTGTATTCACCAGGGATCCCCGTGCGGTCAGAGGAACCACAAGCACAGGGCTGTTACTTTTAAACTGGTAAGAGATTCCAAGGTTAACAGGATATCATCAATCTAATGGAAGAGAAAGACATCTCCCATGGCAGTCGGCTGCCACGGGGCCCCTCAGGCTAGTGGACGGCCACCTCGGGATCACCCCTGCAATTTTCCATTCCCCATCCTTATTTCCTGACATCTTGGCGCTCACAGGAGTTTTCTCAGCCTCCTGGCTGGCTCTTCAACTGTTGGGCTGCACCCGAGGGCCTGCAAGCCTTGTAACTGCCCAGTCTGGAGACTGAAGAAAGAGCCCGGAGACAGGAACAGAGACATTAACGGTTTATTGGACAGGGGATCTTACTGGTCCACAGCAAAAGGTCCTGGAGTGACACCCCACTGTGAACGGCAGCTGACAAGCAGACTATGGCAGCCACCTTTGCTACTTGGTGGGGAAAGAGGCTACCATTTATAGGGGGAATTGACATCAGGTTGGCTCATCAGTTACCAGGGAAACCAGCAGCTGGGGCCCATCCCTCACAGCCCCTCAGGTTAACGACCATCACAAGGTCAGATGTTTCTCTTTAATAAACTAGCAGGTGGAGCCGTTCTGGCCTAAGGATTAGAACTATCACTAGCTCGGGCAGGGGGCAAGTGCGTTTATGCAGGTAGGGTATAGGTGAAGCAAGGACTGGTCCAGCAGGGGATATACAAAGAGCAAGAGAACAGCCATCTTGTGTGGCCTGACCATACAGGATCTTAATAGACATTTTTACGAAGAAGACTTACAAATGGCCAACAGGTATATGAAAAATGCTCAACATCACTAATCATCAGGGAAATGCAAATCAAAACCACAATGAACTATCACCTCACACCTGTAAGGATGGCTATTATCAAAAAGACAAAAGATAAGTGTTGGTGAGGATGTGAAGAAAATGGAGTCCTTGTACACTGTTGATAGGAATATAAATTGGTACAGTCATTATGGCAAACAGTATGGAGGTTCCTCAAAAAAATTAAAAATAGAACTGCCAGATGATCCAGCAATCCCTCTTCTGAGTATATACCAAAAGGAACTGAAATCAGTACCTTAAAAAGATATGTGCACTCCCATGTTCATTGCAGCATTATTCATAGTAGCCAAGACATGGAAACAACGTAGTGTCTATCAACAGATGAGTGGATAAAGAAATGTATACACATCCATTTGCTACATCATGGGTGAAACTTGAGGACATTATGCTAATTTAAGTAAGCCAGAGACAGAAAGAAAAATACTGCATGATCTCACATATATGGAATCTTAAAAAGTTGAATACGTAGAAGCAGAGAGTAGAACCATCGTTACCAGGGGTGGGAAGGTAGGGGAAACAGGGGAGATGTTGGTTAAAGGGTACGAAGTTGCAGTTATGTAAGATGAATAAGTCTAGAGATTTAATGTACAACGTGATGACCACAGTTAATAATACTGTATTGTATACTAGAAATTTGCTAAGAGAGTAGATTTCAGGTGCTTTCGCCATATACAGTACCAAAAAAATGGTAACTTTGTGAAGAGATGAATATGTTAATTAGCTTGACTATAGTAATAATTTCACTATGTACATGCATATCAGAACATCATGTTGTACATCTTAAATATATCCAATTTTTATTTTTTTAAAGTAAATAAAAGTAACATTTTTACTTTTCTCTTTCCGTTTCTCATTCTTTTCCCTACCCACTTTTAATCATCAGCCCCTCTCAAGGGTAACCGCTATCCTTACTTCTCATGACATGGATCAGTTTTGCCTGTTTTTAAATTTCCTGCAAATGGAAGCGTACAGTGCTACTGTTTTGGTCTGGCTTCTTTTGCTTATTATTACATCTGTGAGATTCATCCGACTTGTTGTAATATCTATCAGTAGTCTTGTTCATTCTCATTGTGATAGTATTCCATTGTTTAAATATACCACAATTTATGCATTCACTCTATTGTTGATGGATATCTAGGTTGTTTCCAGTTTGGAGCTGTTACAAATAGGGTTGCTATGAATATTCTTCCGCATTCTTTCGGTGAATGTATGTACACATACCTAGGGACTGAATTGATGGGTCATAGAGTAGGTGTGTGTTCAGTTTTGATATATATATAATGCCAAATGGTTTTTCAGATGTTGTCTTCTTAGTCATCTACTCACATTCCTCACCCTCTTGTCTTTCTACCTTCAAAGAACCTACTTTGCACATAATGGATACTTAACAAAGCATCATTATATAATATTATATATTACATATATGTGTATATCTACATCTCTCCATGCTGTATATAACAGAGTTAAATGTAATAATAACCCTAGTAAGCCAACAGTCATACATGCTATTGCTATGCTGGGATCACAAAGGGTGTGAGGTCAGCTGGGGGTGGCTGGGGAGCACCCATTCCCATTTGAAATTTGGGTCAACAAAGGATTCATCCATTAGTGTATTGCAGTTGCCCCTTGTCTGAATTCTAGAAGTTGGTACAACTTCTTTCTTGTGGTAGTTGACAAAATGGAATCAAGCCTTTGTAAGGAAGGGGAGTTAATGAAGAAAAAGTTTATCTTTCTTCCGCAGTGCTGGAATGGGGAAGAATGGGCCATGTTAGGATACTTGGAGAAGAGGAACGAGATCTTTGGTGTGGGAACAGTCCAGTAAAAGTTGCCAGGCCAAGACTCTTAGAGGTCTTATTGACGTTCTTAGAATCATTTTCGTTTCAACAAGCTACCTTTTCCTGAATGTTTTTTCTGATTCAACCTTTAGAAAGGACTTGGTTTGCATAGTGATATTAGTACGGCTCTTCTGTGAACTGTCTCCCAAAACTGGGAACAACTTTCAGAATTTCTATAAATGGAAACATTACGGTGTTGGGTGATTTTTTTTTTTTTAATCACGGGAAAGCTCTAAGATGTGTACTGTGATTTGCTTCAATATTGATTGGTCTCATGTGCAAATTTAATGTCACTAAGAAACATATAATTTCCCACAGATGTTAAATTTCTTTATTAAGCTATTAGTATCCAGGAACACTGTGTGCTCACGAAAAGGGCCAGAGTCTGTGACTTTGGCTAACCACCTACCTGTTCTCAGTTTCTAATGTAAAAAAAAAAGTCAGTGATTGCAATCCAGGATCCCTTACAATGAAATTGTGTGTGTGGTGGGGATTTATCCATCTATCTTTTATCATAAGCAATATGGGTGATTCACATTGAATGGCAAAATTACAGGTCTTTAAGTCAAGTAATTGAAGTCAAGTAAAAAACTACAGAGTCCAAGTAGATCTGCACATATGTATCAGAAAATGCTACAGAATTCATAAAGTTGAAGCGAAACAAACAGTCATTAATAATTTAAAGGAAAGAATGATGACTATTAAAAACCCTGACTTGGGACTTCCCTGACGGTGCAGTGGTTAAGATTCCACGCTCCCAATGCAGGGGACATGGGTTCAATCCCTGGTCGGGGAACTAAGATCCCGCATGGTATGGACGAAAAAACAAAAAAACCCTGACCAACTTAGGATAACACTGACGATTGACAGTACACTGATAATAAATTGTCCTTTTCAAAAGCTGTGGGAACCTTGAGTCTATGCGTGCATGTTCAGGAGTTGCTCCGTGTGGCCCAGGACTGCGTAGATGCCAGATGGCATAGCAGACCCAGGACTGCAAGTCCCTGGTGAACCCAGGGAATGTGCTAATGTAAGCTTATGAATGTGAAATTTCAGTAATCCTTAATAACCTCCTTAAGAGGTTACTAGTAAGAACCCCTTAGTCATATGAAAAAGAAAAGTCTTTGTAATTGTTCATCATTTGCCCTGAAAAGAACCAAGAAAGAACTCATGCTAGTTCTTAGCCCAACAGGGGACCCCACAAAACCCAACAGTGGGACGTAGACCTTCTGAGAACCTGGGTCCTATACTAATACGGCAAATAGGAATGGAGGCCCCAGTCCTCTTCGCGCAGATGTTTAGATCTTCCTGCAGGACTTGGGTGATATGGGATGAGTTAAGAGGCACGCCCTAAAGGAGCACAGAGTGCAGTGCTAGCTATGGCTCCGCAGACCCCAGTATCAGCAGCCGAGTGAGTTGGGTTGAGACTTCGGTATGAGGTGATCAGTTACCATGCGTGTTACGGTGGACTGAGCGGGGATGATAGAGGTAGCCTAGGTTGGGAGAGGCCAGGTCAGCACGTTTTCTGATTATTTCTCATCTTCTCTAGGTGATTTTCAATCACCTCTCATAGCTCATATATACACTTAATCGTCAAATAATTTCCTTAAAAAGCAATCAGCAAGCCAGGAATTGATTTATAGCTGAAGTCAGTTTCTATGTTGTTTGGTTCCAAATATATATATTTCAAAGCTCTGTATGATATACAGAACCATACAGAGATCAGAAAACATACGCAGATCAGATCTTGTCATTTGTGAATTTGGTGAATTATACCATTTGAATCACCACTTGAAAGTGTGTTATCCTACAAGTCTTATGTATTTCTCCAAATAAAGGAGGTCTTCAGATACCCAGGTGTCCAACTGCTCTCCTTTTTAGCTACCTAATATATTTTGTATTAATCTCCAGTTTGCCTTTCTCAGTCCTCAACTGCTAAACGTTACTCTAACCAGATTCCCAGTTGATTATTTTTTAAACGAGTATGCTTGTGAAGGTGGCTTAGAAAGATAGTTGCACATCCTGAGCTCCTGCAGGACATCAAAAGACAGAATTAGACATGAGTGTCCCCCTCTGTGCTCACCATGAAAATATTAAATAGGCTAGAAGCACGAGGAAGGCACAAGAGCACACACCTTTGTAGTTGGGTTTTTCCACTGGAACCTGCAGATCAGTCTACATTTTGCAGAATATTTTTTACAAATGTGTTTATTGACTGAGTTTTAGAAAGGTAGGTGTACCTGTGGTTATCCTATGTTAGCTACCAGTAGGCTTAGGATTTCCTGCCTAATGTGTTAACTAGGTGTCAGGAACCTGTCACGCTAGTAAGCAATGGAAGGCCACCGGGACCTGAGCAAACGCTTAGTGCATGGACAGATCTGTGACTGACTTGTCGGCATACCTAGTTTGGTCTTAGAACAAAAATAGACAAATTTAGAAAGTCCGCTTGCTTTCTGTGGTTGGCATGTCTTTATTCTTTGCCCTGAAATGCTAAAGAATATTCTGTCAAACTGCAGTTTCTAGCATCCCAGCCTGTTGTGACAGCATTAGAAGTTGTCAAATACCTCACCGCTATTCTTTCTTCCCCTAGAAATGGAACTTTTACGCAGAACCACTTCTTACACAGGCAGGGGGAAATGTGAACTTTGCTATAATTGCTACTCTGATGTCGTCTACCCTCCCAAGAGCTTGGGGTCTCCCAAAGCTTGATTGGAAGAAACCTGGTGAGGTGTGAGAGTCTATGGGGAATGAGAACGTTTGGAGTTGGAGGGAGAAGGCAGAGAATCCAGTAGAGGTTGCAGCTGTCTTGATGATAGAGTCAAGTCCTCAGAGAAGTGGAGAAAGCCTATAGCTCAGAGAACCAGCACCGATGGACTGACACACCTTGAGGCAGAGAGGGTGCTGGGACTAAGAGCCCTTGGTCAAAGCCTTCACCTTAACTGTGCATGTCCACTTTTCACATACTCAATGGCAAGGGTGCCTTTGCAGTCTAGGGAAAAGATAGAGCATCAATTAAGCAATTAGCGTCACTGTCTCCTCCTCTAAAAGGACTTCTCTACCTGAAGGAAGATAGCTGGCTTTATGTTTTCTTGGAGCTCACCGCTCAGAGTTAGTTATAGTTGGAGAAAGGGAAATAAGAAGGGGGAGTGTCACCATTTCTATATTCACTCCGAAAGTCCTAATACTATCTCTATTCCCATCATCTGAGTGACTCCTTTTGTTTTTGTAAAGTGTGTTTCACAGAAGATCTTTATCTTCTTGCTTCTTGCAGTTGGAGCTTCCTACTTGTTTCTAACCGCACTTTAGTGGCAAAGAATCCAAGAATGATGATGAATTAATTAGTGTTATTGACTTCCTAAAGGGGTGAGCAGTTCATCTCACAGAGTCCAGTAATTTTCTAAAGCGAGAGGAAAGCGTTTGTGTACATAGAGATGTGCATATGTAATGAACTTTGAAATGTATAGAATGTAACACTCACTGGGACCATTCTTAAAAAATTAAACAGATTCTCATTTAGTTTCGTCACATATCCAAGTTAGCCTGGAAAATGACCAATGAGACAGGTCAGTCAAGCAAGCACCAGTCCCAGTTCCAGAGCCAGTGTGATGGTGGGCTTCTAATATGTATGAGACAAACACACAAACAACCCAACAGATTGAAGCTTTTCTTCTCCCTCCAGCCTCCCTACCCCAGGCAATGTCTCTTAACTCTTTAATTCAAGGCACCAACAATAACATCAACACATTTTGGTCTCACTTCCTCTCTCCCTTTTTCTGTTTATTCTCAAATTGATTTTCTGGGGAGTCAGGAAACAGCCAAAAGCAAAATATCATGGGTGGTTTTCAGAAAAGAAGAGCTCCTTGGACACCTATAAACAGAGTAGGAGTGCTTTGCGTATCTACATTAGTTATATGTACTTAGGAAATATGTGGCCAATCCCCCCACTCCCTCCCACTCCTTTCCCCCCCAAACCCAATTCCACTCCCCCAACCCCATCCCTGGACGTATCCACTGCTGGTCACCCTGAAGTGGAAATTACGAGCAGGGAGGGGAGAGCTCACCTGCACACATAACTAGTTTTGACCTTGTTTGCTTGTGGTGTCTGTGTTAGCGTGTGGGTGCCTGCACGTGCGGAATTCTTTATTCTCTTTGCATGTACCTCTAATTGATCTTGAAAAGAAGGGACAGTTAAAGAAGATGTTAGGGTGAAATGAAGCCATAACTGCAGCTGGAGACTTTTATTAAGTGTGGCAAAGTTCCCTGGGCTGCGCTGAAATTGTTTATTGATTTTGGTATGGCTGGGTGCTCAGGAGTAATCGCCCAGAATGCCGCTAGAGAGAGCGTCTTGTTAGCTCCCGCTCGCTCTCTCCTCAGCGCAGCGCTCACTCTGGAGCTGGCCTCTTTAACCTGTAAATAAATACCCCTGGTTAACTCCTGAGGTGCCTCTGCCTGGGACCAGAGCTGCTTTGGACCTGAAGTTGCACACCCTCAGCAGCATTCAAAGACCACAGTGGGGTTTAAGTTCTCCCCTTGGAAAAGGTGGTCTAGAGGGGGAGGGAAAACAGGGTTAGATGTGCTATTAAGGGCGTATACAATTTTCCATCATTAGTGCGTATTTGGTTTGTTTTTTCTCATTTCCCTTTTAGTATTTAGGTGGGAAGTTTGAAGAAACAAAGTAAGTTGAGATTTTTCAGCGGTGTTTTCACTGTCTCATCCCTGTATCTTTCCTTGTGTGTTTGTCAGTTTCATGGGCTTTGCCCTTGCCGGGGCCTTCCTGGTTTTCCCATTGCTATTTCTAAACTTTCTCCAGAGTCTCACTAGGGCAGCGATGCCAAGGCTGTTCTCTGGCAAGCAATCCTATGTAGGGCAGCTGTATGGCAAGGACAGAGTGTGCACACGGTCATATGGTCCATGTCCTCAAGCTAGCGAGGAGGCAGGAAGAGAAGCCTGGTTCAGGATAATGCAAGGGAGGAATCAAATTGTGGGATGAGAGTCAGGATGTTGGGATAGCTGGAAAAGGGCAGGCTTAACCTAGAGTATCCCTTCTCCAAAATAGATAAGGTTAGCGTCTCTTGGGAGCTCCCAGGTTGACTTCGAGTAGAGTCATATTGAAGGTATTTTGCTTCAGAATTAGGGTTGGCAGTGATGGGGAATTGCCATCAGTTGCATTGATCGGTTTTATTCCACATCATCCAATGAAATACCCCCATGGTTATTCCTTCCTTACCTTTGAGATCCTTCTGCAAGTATCAGGCATCATTTTTTGCCAACTCCATGACCATGCTGCTCACAGCATTGGAAAAATGGCTCCAAAATAACAGAGCTACAGAGCACATGGGACCAGGGGTTTACACTGGAGTCCTTTGGAACTATTCAAAAATAGCATTCTATGAATTATTTCTTCTTAGTTATCCCTAAACGATCTCTCTCAAGAAGCTGATCTAATGTCATGTCCTCTGTGAATGCCTCTGTATTTGCCTTTTCCCCCTCACTTAGTAATTTTTTTTTTTCAGACAGTAGCATATTTCCTCATTCCATTCTGACCACAATGAGTTTTATTTTTTCTTCTGAGTTATCAGGTATCGTATCTGTTCCTATTAGTTATCTGAGAGAATCAGAGATTCTTTGGAAAGCATTGTAGAAAGAAAATCTACAATTTTCTACCTCCACCATCCTGAGTATCATGACAGCTGTGCCCAGTGTCTGAGGGAATGACTCTACTCCCAGGGAAGGGAGCGAAGATGACAGACAAACGCATAGAAAACTTGAGCTATCCCTAAATTACTACTGCCTTTTCATGCCTCTACGTAGCCTCCTGTAAGAGGGGGGTCATATTTGTTCCCGCATCCAACTGGTCAGTATTGGTCAAGACTAAGGAGGAAGTTGGAGCTATTAAGATGAAATGGACCATAAGTTAACTCAATGACAAATGCCATTACACTGAAATCTCAGCGTAATCAATCAAAAGATTTCTAAACCTAAGATGATATCTTCCTTAACCTCAAAAACCACTCAACTGAATGACATGTTAGTGAACCAGTGGGGTTTGAGTGGTCCTTGGGCCAAGTTTGACTTGTATAGGTACGATTTGTATAGATATTTGACATACAGATAGCGTTGTTAAGAGTGAACATAATACCTTCTGCTTTGGAAAGTAGCACGCATCTAGGGGAAATTTTTTGCGTCAAGCAGACTTGTATTCAAATCCCAGTACTATCCTTAAATATGATATTGAACAAGTTATTTAACCCTTATGAGTTAAAGTTTTCTCACGTAAAACGGAGATGTGGCAATTAACTAAGATCCTATAGACCTTTCTGCAACAGCCTAGATGGTAAATATTTAAGGCTTTGCAGGCCATGTGGTCTCTAAGGCCACTACTTAACTCTACTATTGCAGCAAAACAGCCATAGACAATATATAAATGAATGGATGTGACAGTGGTCCAATAAAACTTTATTTACAAAATCAGCCAGTGGTTGGATTTGGTCATATAGCACCTGACTGCTGCTATAGATGAAGTATTTGGCAGATGATCTGGTATTCACAAACATGAAATGCCTTCCCTTGCATTGATCATAGGATAGCTGGCTAATACTTAGCCTATATTCAGCAAACTGGTTTGGCCACTATGAAAAACTAATTTTTATTTTTTTTTTTTATTTATTTTTTTTTTTAAACATCTTTATTGGAGCATAATTGCTTTACAATG
Source organism: Grampus griseus (assembly GCF_964374135.1). NCBI lineage: Eukaryota > Metazoa > Chordata > Mammalia > Artiodactyla > Delphinidae > Grampus > Grampus griseus. Next base: position 26,466,877 of record NC_139018.1, on the reverse strand, counting down.
GTATGTTAGTTTCAGCTTCACAACAAAATGAATCAGTTATATATATACATATGTTCCCATATCTCTTCCCGCTTGTGTCACCCTCCCTCCCACCCTCCCTATCCCACCCCTCCAGGCGGTCACACAGCACCGAGCTGATCTCCCTGTGCTATGCGGCTGCTTCCCACTAGCTATCTACCTTACGTTTGGTAGTGTATACATGTCCATGCCTCTTTATTGCTTTGTCACCGTTTACCCTTCCCCCTCCCCATAGCCTCAAGTCCATTCTCTAGTAAGTCTGTGTCTTTATTCCTGTTTCACCCCTAGGTTTTTCATGACATTTTTTTTTTCTTAAATTCCATATATATGTGTTAGCATACGGGTCTCTTGTAGACAGCAAATATATGGGTCTTGTTTTTGTATCCATTCAGCCAATCTGTGTCTTTTGGTGGGAGCATTTAGTCCATTTACATTTAAGGTAATTATCGATATGTGTGTTCCCATTCCCATTTTCTTAATTGTTTTGGGTTTGTTATTGTAGGTCTTTTCCTTCTTTTGTGTTTCTTGCCTAGAGAAGTTCCTTTAGCAGTTGTTGTAGAGCTGGTTTGGTGGTGCTGAACTCTCTCAGCTTTTGCTTGTCTCTAAAGGTTTTAATTTCTCCATCAAATCTGAATGAGATCCTTGCTGGGTAGAGTAATCTTGGTTGCAGGTTTTTCTCCTTCAACACTTTCAATATGTCCTGCCACTCCCTTCTGGCTTGCAGAGTTTCTGCTGAAAGATCAGCTGTTAACCTTATGGGGATTCCCTTGTGTGTTATTTGTTGTTTTTCCCTTGCTGCTTTTAATATGTTTTCTTTGTATTTAATTTTTGACAGTTTGATTAATATGTGTCTTGGCGTATTTCTCCTTGGATTTATCCTGTATGGGACTCTCTGTGCTTCCTGGACTTGATTAACTATTTCCTTTCCCATATTAGGGAAGTTTTCAACTATAATCTCTTCAAATATTTTCTCAGTCCCTTTCTTTTTCTCTTCTTCTTCTGGAAGAAAAACTAATTTTTAAAAGCCTTCTAAAAGCTTGTACTGGGTATCAATCCTAAATTGTAATCCATTCTATCTTCCTAGTTAATGTTTTCTTTTCTCCCTAAGCTCGAATGTCAGAGACCTCATTCTGACCCTCCCTTTGCCACAGTCTCCAGTTTGGCCCTGGGCTACCTCGGTCTTCCATTACTTCCGCAGCCCACGCCTGTTAGAGAATTTAGAATTCCTGCTAGAATTCCCCAGTCTGTTGCCTCCATTGGAAAGAGTTATTTTTGACCTACCCTGACCCCGTCTTGAACAACAATAAAATGGGGATTGGGAGAAATGTGACACAAATCAATAGGTTATCCCAACAGACGTGATCTTTGAAGCTGTGTTTTCTCGGAAACTTGCAGCAGTAACAAAGATAAATAGTGATTCCCTCACATGGCCATCTGAGTAGTAGGTGTCTCAGCGGATCACGATGTGACCTCTAGTCTGGGTGAGCAGCAGATCTGAGTGGTATGAGGAACAGGGGAGAAGAAAGGTTCTGGCCACAAGGAGGGAAAAGGAGGTGGCCAGAGGACAACGGTACCTCCCCTCCGTTTGTAGTCACAGTTGTCGGGGCACGTGGGTCTCCTGCCTGCTTTTCAGTTTGCTCTGCTCACTCACTCACTCACCCACTTTCTCATTTATTCTCATTCCCTTATTTTACAGACATTCAATAAACATTTCTTGAGCACCTGCTGTGTACAGAGCACTGGCATGGTGTCTCAGGCATTAGTAGTGGCTCTGGTGGTCCCTTGCCTGATTCTGAGCAAACTGAGGTTGAGAATTGATTGCTGTGGCTGATTCCAGGACCCTGGGGGGGGAGGGGAGGGGAAGGTAACGCAGTGCCTTCCTCTTCTACCTTCCTGGGTACCATAGCTGGCTGGAGAGTGATCAAGAGCAGACAGAATAGATGGAAGAGACTCTACTGCCTCTTGTATGGGTTATGTGCCCCTCTTTGAGCTCCCGTGGAACTGGTAGTGATGATAATAATAGCTAACAGAAATATCGATCAAGGACTTCCCTGGTGGTACAGTGGTTAAGAATCCGCCTGCCAATGCAGGAGACACGGGTTCGGGCCCTGGGCCGGGAAGATCCCCCATGCGGCGGAGCAACCAAGCCCGTGCTCTGCAACAAGAGAAGCCACCACAATGAGAAGCCCGCGTACTGCAACGAAGAGTAGCCCCCCCACTCGCTGCAACTAGAGAAAGCCCGCACACAGCAACGAAGACCCAACGCAGCCAACAATAAATAAATAAATGTATAAAAATAAATATCGATCAATTATCATACATAAGGTGTATTCTAGCCGTATTACCTATATTTACTCATCTAATTTTTACACAACCCCATGAGGCGGGGGTGATTATCATTCCCATTTAAACAAGAGGAAAAGTCCAACAGAGTCGAATTCGCTTGTCATCGCATGACTAGGCTGTGGCAGAGCTGGGAGGGGAGGCCAGGTCTTCACATTTACCTCACTGTGTTATAAGTGTCTGTTTACATTTCTGCTTTCCCAGCTTGACAGTGAATTTGTTGGTGGTATAAACATTCACTTAAAAAACAATTTATATTGTATGATATAGCACATGTACAGAAAATTGCACAAAACATAAAGGGTAAAGTGCAATAAATTATTGTAGAACAAACTTCTGTGTATCCACTGCCCAGGCATTGCCAGCACCCCAGAAAATTCCCCCATCCCCCTCTCAATCCTTACACCTCCTCTCCTCCATAAGTAACAATTCCCTTGACCTGTAGCACCACGGTTACTTTTGTCTACGTCTGAACTAGAGCTACATGGGAGCATAATGTAAATTCTCTTTCATGTTTGGCCTCTTTCGCCCAGCTTGGTGGTGTTATACATCGCTGTAATTCGTTTATTTTCATTTTGGTACAGTACTCCATTGTAGGAACTTGCCATAGTTTATTTGTCTAGACTATTGTTGATGGACATTTGGGCAGTTTCTAGCTTTTGAATATTATGAAAAGTCTTGCTGTAAGCTATAAACATTCGTGTCCACGTCTTTTGGTGTTCCTCTGCATGCATTGTCCTTGGATGTAGATCTAAGAGTGGACTTTCTGCGTCGAAGTGTTCACTTTGTTTTTACAAGTTTCCATCCCCTGTTGGTTCTTGCCTCACTAGCACAGGGATGTCAGGTTTTTTAAATAGATGGTGGTAACTCATTCTGGCCTTAATTTGCATCTCCCTGATTCATAATGAGGTCAACATTTTCGTGTTTACTGGCTCTGTGGAATCCTCTTTTTGAATTGGCTGTTCAAGCCTCTTGCCCATTTTTCTTTTTTGTGTTTGCCATAAAAAAAGAGTTATATATTTAAATATAAGTGCTATACTGGTTATATGTTTGGCAAATAATCTTCTCTCACCCTGTTGCTTGCTTTTCACTGTCTTGATGAACTGACATTCTTAATTTTAATGATGCTAAATATATCGATCTCTTTCTTTACACGTTATGCTTTTTTCTTACGTACTATCCTGTTTACTGTCCTGTTTTCATTGTAGAGCTGTATAACGAGGCTTTACTGTTCTGTTTTCGTTATAGAGCTGTAGTCTATTTGGAGTTGATTTTTGTGTATGATACAAGGTAGGGGTTGACTTTCTTTCTTTTTATTTTCCTTATTGATATTGAATTGACCCAGTACCATTTATTCAAAAGACCTTCCTTTCCCCACTGCTCTGCAGCGTCCCTTTTGTTGTAAATCAAGTGACCCTATAAGTATGGGTCTATTTCTGGACTCTATTTAGTTCCATTGGTCCATTTGCCTATCCTTGAGCCAATTGTATACAATCTTAATTACTGTGGCTTTATAATAAGTCTTATACTCAGTGGATGAACTCCCACCTAGATCTTACCTGAATTCTATATTTCTATCCCCGGTGCCTATCCCAGTGCTTGGCACATTATAGATACTCAAGAAATATTTGTTTAGTGAAAGGGCCTCTGGTGCTGGTTTCTGCAGAGCTGCCACTGTGGAAGGCTGTGGGAAGAGGATGGTTTCACTCCTCTTCCAGGATGGAGGCTGGATCTGGAGGGAACTTTGGACCCATGGGTGTTTTGTTGGGGTAGCAAGACCTCATTGTCTACATTAGGCATATTCACAAAGGCCATGGGGGTTAGTGGAGCTGGGAAGCTCCGACAGTGACCGGCATCAGGGGTGGGGCAGAAATGGCAGGGTGAGTTAGCTGGGTGCCCTTGGCAGTGACAATGTCATCCAGCTGTGCCCCTGGAGAGAGGCAGAGGCTTATCTGTGGGAACTGTAGAGAGCATTTGCAGGCTGAAGCTTTCATCAAATGTAAACCCAAAGCTTTCCTTGCCACCCACAGAGACTCCTTTGCCTGGAACTGGGCCTTGTCAAGCAAACTGCTGGGTTGCCTCCTTCTCTCTCCGTCTCCCAGTGCGATGGTGGAAGGGATCCATATTCCAGAGATGGCTTCCCGGATTCTGGTCTCTCCCTGTCCCTGTGGGCAGCTAAGCTTCCTCAAACACCACTTTCAAACTGTCACCCCTCTACCTCAAGACCAACAGCAGACTCTTGTCATTTACAACATACGTTCCAAACTCCTCAGACTGGACCTTAAAACCCTCTATAATCTAACCCCTAAGTACCCAATCTTCCTCTTCTCTCCCAACTATTCTCTGGTTTACTTAATTATCTTATCTCCTATACAGAAAATGCTCATTCCTAGCCAAGTTGTTCCTTTTACACAAATGTCTTTATCTTCTCCTCTATCCTACTCTATGAATTCTTTAAAGCCCAATCCCAGTTTCATCTTTCCCTCAACTCAAGCCCTTTCTGACTATTTCAGCACCCTGTGCTCTCCCATCTCTGAAACTCTTCGTGTATCTTTATCCAGTATTGAAAAGTTGCTCCTTATGGTTTTCCCCATAGGTTGCACAAAAGGAAAGCCCTGTTAGTCAAGATTCTCTTGGTGGCTGCATTAGTTTGCTACGGCTACTGTATTAGGGCTCTCCAGGGAAACAAAACCAATAGGATGGATGGATAGATAGATAGATAGATAGATAAGAGGATATTTATTATAAGAACTGGCTCAGGCTGTTATGGAGTTGAGAAGTCCCACAATCTGCCATTTGCAAGCTGGAGAACCAGGAAAACTGGGGGTATAACTCCCAGTCCTGGGTCAAAGTCCTGGAGTCCAAAGGTCCGAGAACTAGGAACTATGATTGTCTGAGGCCAGAAAATGATGGACATTCTTCTTTCAAGAAGAGAGAGAATTCACCTTCCTTTACTTTTGTGTTCCATGCAGGGCCCCGACAGATTGGATGATGCCACCCGCACTGGAGAGGGTGGATCTCTTTACTCTGTTTACTGAATTGAATATTAATCTCCTCCAGAAACACCCTCCCAGACACACCCAGACATTATGCCTTACCAGTTATCTGGACATCCCTTATGACAGTCAAATTGACACATAAAATTAACCATCACAGCTGCAATAACAAAATACCACAGACTGATGATTACAACAACAGATATTTATTCCTCACAGTTCTGGAGGCTATAAGTCTAAGATCGAGGTGTCAGCAGGTTTGGTTTCTTCTGAGACCTCTCTCCTTGGCTTGCAGATGGCCACCTACATGCTGTGTCCTCACATGGCTTTTCCTTTGTTTGCAGATGACTGTGGTGTCTCTCTGTATGTCCAATTTCCTCTTCTTATAAGGACACCAGTCAGATTGGATTAAGTTTCACTCAAAGTCCCATTTTAACTTAATCACGTCTTTAAAGGTCCTATCTCCAAATCCAGTCACAGTCTGAGGTACTGGGGGTTAGGGCTTCAACATATGAATTTGGGAGGGACACATTTCAGCCCGTAACAGTAGCCAACTCATGGTGGATAAAGTGAAAGAGAGAATTTATCACCTCCAATATCTGAAAAGCTGTGGTTGATCAAATTGTTAGAGCTGGATCCAGGTACCCCACGTTGTTTGGAACATTGTGCCCTCACTCCCTCCATCATCTCCATGTTTTCTGGCTTGAAATCATTCTCAAAAAGCTTCCTTTCCACTGTGGCAAGATGGCTGTCACAGCTCTCAGCTTGTCTTCTGCCAACTCAGCAACTCTAGGGAAAAGAAAGCTTCTAACCCAGTGGTACCAGGAAAAGTCCTGGGGCCAGTTCTCATTGACACTGACTAGTCATGTGCCCATCTCTTCGCCAATCACTGAGATTCTAATTCGACTGACCTTGGCATGCCCTCACCCCCACTCACACACACACAAAAGGTGGAGTCAGCCTGATGAAACCACATAGACTGAGGGGGACAGGGGTTCCCTGTAGAAAAGCCAAGACTTTGTTATAGAAGAAGGGCAACAGGGTGCAGAGTAAGAAAGCAAGAAATTTCCATCCCCACGGCTTTACTGTTCATCTTATTTTGATCCACACATTAACCCCAAGAGGGAGGTTTTGTTTATTCTCATGTTCATAACAGAGAAATGGATGCTCAGGGAGGGTAAATCAAGTCACGTAGCTGGTAAGTTGAGAACTAGATTGAAGTTCCAATCTCTCTGACTCCAAACTGCTCTACTATGCCACCTCTCTCAACTCTTTCTGGGCAGGGACTTAGCTTCCAGCTTCCTCCACAACTGGCCCAGCTGTAAGAAATCATAGGCGCTCAAGAGATGATAGAGGCCAGAGGGTGATGGTAGTCGGTTGCACGTTGCACGTGCTGCAAAGTGCGTTCAACCTCAGGCCTGGGGTGGGGGCAGGTACGGCTCCAGGCTGGGAACAGAGGGTGTGTGAGCAAGGAATTCTGGGTGAGACGGTGAGGGGGGGTGGGGAGGAGAGAACTTGGAGGTACACAGGAGCAGGTCGGCGGGTGGGACTGGTACAGCTCATTTCCCACGGCTTTGCCAGGCACGTGGGACACCCGCCTGTTGTCTCCCATTTCTCCCCTCCAAGACTTGAGCTTTGCTCTTTGAGTGAGGGTGAGTCTATCAGTATCCTTCAGATCTTCCCCTTTGTTCTTCTTCTTTGTAGACGGCTTTGCAGACTTTCAAACACTAGAACATTGAATTAGAGATTGCTTGGCTCACTGCAATAGAGTGGAGAGATTCAGAGAGCAGTCCAGAGGTGGTCTGCCTGGCTCTGCCACTTAGTTGCTGTGTGACCTTGGGCAAGTTATTTAACCTCTCTGGGCTTCAGTTTCTTTATGTGTAAGATGGGGAGAGAAAGAGGTTGACCTTACAGAGTTGAGATGATCTACCATAATCTCTCAGCTCAATGTTCCACTCACTGTATATGCTCAGAAATAAAAATGTCAGGTGTTCCTGAGAAGCCGGGCTGGACAGGGGCTGCCCAGCCCAGAGCAAAGACCCTGATGAGCAAAGGTGAGCTGGCTCCTTGTTCAGAATATTCCTGCAAACTCAACTCAGAGTTACAGTTTTGTCTCCTTTAGGGGAGAGCTCACGGGCAGGCAGTCAGCGTTACATCTGAGTTTGCTTTCCTTGAAGAGGGCTTAGAACAGGCTTCTCAGAAGAAGTGACTCATAGGGAACAATTTTAAGAAAGGGAAGTTGTTGATTAATAGGGTGACATGAAACTTCAAAAGCTGACCTCCATAAAAATTTAACTAGTGGAGCAATTTTTATCCCCTCATATTAACTGAGGGCTCCTTTGCCTTGGAAATCTATACCCTCTGATAATCCCAAAAGCACCTGTGATTTCACAGTGCACACACACACACACACACACACACACACACACACATAATTTTGGCAATAGATTTACTTCTTAATCACGTTTGTAGTTTAAATTAATATGGAAATTAACCCTGAAATTAACCCCAGACCATTTCAAAGCACTTCACTTTACAGATCTTGAACTACCCTAAAATAAATGCTGAAAATGTGAACTGCATAAAAAATAAAAGCTGATAGTTTTAATTTAATTTCATCTCCATTAAAGATATCACAAATGATTTACTGAGCTTTTAAAAGTGAAAAGGCGTATGCTCTGTTATGGGCACATGCCACTTACAGATGCAGGTTGTTAGAATGAAAAACGATGCTTTTGCCAGATGCTAGTTTATGGCTGGATCCCAACCCAGGAATAAAATTTTGTGGGTTTCACTTTAATGATAACCTCTATGAACGCATGTCTTTGTGCAGAAACATCTCATATCTTTTGCAGTATGTAGCTACATACCAGACTTTGTCACATTCCACATTCTGGGGAGAATAAATTTCAAACCATCTTTACTGTGGATCTGAATTTGTTCATTCACAAGATGTACTGAACACTCACTATGTGCCCTGCACTGTGTTGTGTATTTACTGAAAGTAGTGGGTAAAGAGAGCAGATGTAGTCTCTGCCTTCATGAAAATAGTAGCCTGGGGGCAAGGGAGACATGAGAGAAGTGAACCCAAATAAGTATATAATAATGATTTGGGATAAGTGCTTGAGAGAGAATTTGGAAAGGGTGTTTAATTTGGTTTGCAAGAGGTCTGAGAAGGCCTCACTGAGGAACTGACATTTAGCCTGAGATGCAAAGAAAGGTGAGGACTTTGCCTGTTCATGCGCACACAGGTCCCCTCTGCACACATGTTATTATGTGCCTGTGGAAACGTAGCAGGAAGGTTGGAAGGATCTTCACATACCATGTGCTTAGCTCAGGGTGAGGAGGGGTAGGGGTTTTATAGGGAGGATTCTAAGTGTGCATCATTCCCAGTCACACTCTTGGTAAGTGGCACAGCTGGGATTTGAACCCACATCTCTGACTCAGAGTGCATGCTCTTTCTCTCACACTACAAAGCCTCTCAGAAAAGAGGAGCTTTCTCCTCCACTTAGATTCCCAGCACGTCATCAAGGGCATCTCGGCAGGTGGTTGGAATTTCATCTTTCTTCTTCAGTTTGGGCTGAGACAAGCGGTCTTTCTCTTTCCCAGAGGAGCTCCCTGGACCAGAAGACCTGAGCTATCACTTCCCCCTCTGAGGCTGTGTCTGTCCACGCGGTGGCTCAGATCGATGGACGGCTTAAACGGGACCGCTGTAACCAAAGCCGAGGAGTTCCTTCAGATGTTGAGGGGTTTCTTTAGTGCCTTTCTTCCCAGCTAGAAGCCTGTGGAGATAATTCCATCACCAGCTGGGGGAAGGAGTGATAAGGCTGGAGGCTGAGGAGAAGTGGACCCGCCTGGGGGTGGAGAGCGGGTGGGGGTGGGGTGCCTGCCAGGTGTCACCTGTAGGATGGCCACACCTGTAGGGGAGGGGAGATACGTGGCATTCTAAGCCCCAGAGAAGAACAGCTTCTGACCTCTATTCTTTTTTTCTTTTTAACTGACATTTGAAAAGACAATTCAAGTATAATTTACATATGATAAAATGAGCAGATCGCAAGCTCAGCTCCACGGATTATGACAATGTGTACACCTAGGAAACTGGATGATATAGAACATTTCCACCATTCCAGAAAGTTCTCTTATTCCCCTGCCCCCACCCCACCATAGAAAACTGATGTTCTGACTTCTATCACCATTGGTTAGTTTTGTCTGGTCTTGGATTTCAGTTACATGGAATCACGCACTTCTGGCTCCTTTCACGTCTGGCTGCTATCTCTTACACGTATGCATGTATCAGGAGTTTCTCCCTTTTTATTGCCGACCGGAATCCCGTTGTATGGGTATACCATAATTCGTTTATCCAGTTTTGGTTGGCGAACATTTGGGTTGTTTCTGGTTTGGGGTTTTTATGAACAAAGTGCTATGCATATTTGTGTCAAAATCTTTTTAGAGATATGTGTTTTCATTTCTTTTGGGAAAATACCTAGGTGCGGAAGTGCTGGGTCAGAGGGAAGTTGTACTTTATGTACCTTTACTCTGGCTTCTAGTAGAAAGAGAAGCAGTGGGGAGATGGAATCTCACCCACTCATGGCTTTGCTGTCTTTTCTGATAAGCGTCAGTGCATGCAGCGTATTTATATCCCGTCCCCACTCCGGTGATGCTGAGCAGACAGCCCTAAACAAATGCTGTGGACATTGCTCAGCAGGTTGCTGCTGAGTAGAAGGGCTGGTTCTTACCCTAAAATCGTCTTTCCCTTGGCTTCATTTCCTGTCCATTCTTAGTTCTCTAACTCCAACGGTTAGGTCCGTCTCCACGTGTCCACTTCTCTTGCTGCAGGCAGGGGATGTTGTATAATTGGCAAGCTTTGGAGTCAAGCAGATTTGGTCTGTCTCCTGGCTCTGCCACTTATTAGCTGAGTGGAAAGAGCAATTACCTAATGTCTCTGAGCCTTGGTTTCCTAGAAACTGTTGAAAACAACTATCTTGAGGAGCAGTTACAGGAATTACATCAAGGCTCCCAAGTATGGCCATGCAGGGTGCTCAAGCCCAAAGGGACCAGTGCATGCTCTGCTGCCGAGCCCTGTGTCTCCGTGTCACCATGGAGGAAGGGGCATCTTTGGTAATTCGTCTGACAGAGGGAGAAACTTTTCAAGTTTTCCCGCCCAGGGGTGGTGTCTTGTAATTCATACAAAGACGGCTGTAGTCAAACCACACGGTGAACAATATTCCACATTCAGAAGGTGCTAAATAAATGGTAGCTATTATAACGCAAATTGTATCAGGCAGGATTCTTGGTTGCAAGCAACAGAATTGGCTCTGGCTCTCTTATGGGTAAAAGGAAATTTTCTAAAGGGATATCAGGGGCTCACAAACTTGTTAGGAGACAGGAGAGCCAGGCTTGGGAATGTCAGGAACCAAGGGCACGGGGCTGTTTTTAAGGACTGTGCAGCAGGAACAAAAGCCAAGACCACCTGAGCAGGAACTGGCTGGTCCATGTCCTGCAGTGACTGCTGAGATAAATATGGCCTCCAACTGTCCCACATCCTTGAATCACTCCAGGAAGAGAGTGTCCAATTGGCCAATTTGAACTCATGTTCTCGCCCACCTTTGGGGATGGGCCAAAAGAGTCAGGATTGAGCTTCCTTAATGATGGGCAGGCCCTCCCTACCCCCAAGATGTCACCACATGGACAATTCCCCATTATGATGGTGCCTCTTTCCCAAGAACACATCTAGTGGGGATTTCCCATATTGGGATGGTAACAGGAAGGGGGATTATATGCTGGACAGCCAACGAAATGATGAATCCCATATTTAGGTCAGTTCTGAGGAATGGAAGATGTTCAGGTTTATTGCCAGGAGTCCTCGTCACTTGGTAAACCAAGCCTTAAAAATGCAGGAGCCTGTTAACCCAAGTCTTCTCTTAAATTAATGGCATGACAAAGACCCTCAGACAGAGCAGGGCACAATGCCTCAGTCTTTTCCACTTTGGTATTTGGAGAAACACTCATTCATTGTTGTTTTAAAAATGCAGAATCACCTGAAGAGATACGATTTTAGTTCTGGGAGAGCTGCCTGCCAACTTCCAGAGGATTTATTCCTCACATTATTGACTGTTAGCATAGCAGAGTGAAATGTGCCTGAGAAACTGTGAAAAAAGTAACAAACATGGTGGTGATCAAGGCTGATGGGAGGATGCTCTTGGGGAGAGTTGAGGTTTTGATTTATAGCTTTAGCATCAAGGAGTCACAAGCATTGCCGTTGCAAGCCACATTGTCACCTGATACTAACCATGGGGGAAGATTCCAGAAGGACTCAAGACTAAGTTTTTGGAGGGATACAGACACCAAGAAGAATGCATTATACATTCTATGGTGGGGTGACGATCTGGTAGGGTTGGGGATAAGTGTAGGGTGAGCAGTGGGCTCTCAGTTCCTAAAGAAGGAAAGCCAGCCTTGCAGGGCAGGAGAAGAAGGTGCTGATATTAGCTGGGCATCATTCTGGGCACTTCAGCTCTGTCAACTCGTTTAACCCTCACCACAGCTGAGTGTGGTAGGTATTATTATTCCCATTTACATATGAAGAAACTGAGGCTCAGAGAGGCCATCTAAATTGCTGTATGGTCTTATTCAGATGGACTCGTGTATGGCTAGAAGTTTTAAAGGAAGTCCTAGAACATTGCCACGCATCTGAGATCTGGAATCAGTGGGAGGGAAGGATATTCAAAACTGCTACATCAGCCACACGATAAGAGACCCTTGTCACCTCTGCGTTTTGATGACTCTTCATGGTCTTTAACATGTCCTAGCTGCCCTCAGCCCTCAGGTTCTCAAGGCAGATCTTTCCTGATGGCACGAGAGGGCACGGAGCCTCCTCCTGCCACAGTGTGGCTGCGCCTATGCAGAGGGTCCAGCTGCTGCTTGTCAAGGAAAGGAGAAGAGGGAGGAGGGAGGACAGGTGAGTGCTGCTAGGTACTCAAGCCACGAGGCCCCTTTCTCTATGCAAACAGCCCCGGCAGAGCCGCAGAGGCCAGGGTTCGTTGGTGGCCCAGGCTGCACTCCTGTCACCTTGGGGGGGGGGGTCTGTGAGCAGAAGTGGCTGATCCCTCCACCCCTACTTCCCATGTTTTGTGCGTTCTGAAGAGCCACCCTATCCCGAGGCTAGGACATCCCCAACTAACCGGAGCGCGGCCGTGATTATTTGGCTAGTAACCACCTCCTCTGTTGAATTTCCTCAAACCTGCCTCACTGAAGGTATCCAAACACCTCACCCATTCCTTCATCCCACAGATATTTACGAGGCACCTGCTCTGTGTCAGGTACCATGCGGTCCCCATGGGTTTGGCGAGCAGTCCCTGCCCTCAGGAGGCTTACAGTATGGTGGGGAAGACAAACCATTCTCTTCCATAGCTCCGCCACCCCCAAAGCATCCCTGCTATTTTCTCTCACCCACCTCCCACCCCAGTGCCTACAGTCCCTGGGTCCTCCCCGCAGCCAGACAACACGATGACAAATGCTGGGCTGCTCATCAAAGACTCCATTGAGAGCTGGTCACCGTGTGCAGAAAGCAGCAGTGTTAGTCCTGAACCTGACCCAGGAAGCACTGCTTATGGGCAGCGTTGTTTTGACAGCCCTTGACAGCAGGTGTCTGTCAGCCCTCTATTCGTCCCTTCCCCACCCCACCCTCAACACATACACACACAGCCTCCAAGCGTCACTTCAGTTTGGAAAGCATGGAGGGAGCAAGGTGGAGAGAGGAGCCAGGCGTCACGCGGCCTGTTGACCAGCGATGGGGGGCAGGTGTGGCCAGAGGACACATGCAGCTGTGCTGAAACACCCCACGAGTGTGATGCAGCCCCTGCCCTCGAGGATGAAGGGAGTGGGGGTCACGGGTCCCTCAGCTGCAACACTTCTCTCTGCCTGTGCCTTTGAAGAGGGCTGTTTTCTTCCGTGGACCCACCATCAGAGTATGCCTTCTCAGTGTCTCACCCGGTGGAAAGAATTGCTCCGGCTGTAGGGTCTCGGCGATGAGAGGAAGGGAATGTCCTGGGTAAGGGTGTGGGCTGCCAGAGACTGATTTTAAGGGAAGAGAAACGGAGTGAGTATAGGGTAGTGAGTTAAAGCTTTGGAGTCAGATGCACTTGGAACTCAAATCCGAAATTTGATCCAGCAGTTCCATTCCTAGAGAAATGAAAACACCTGTCCACACAAAGACATGTATGCAGATGTCCATAGCAGCATTATTCGTAATAGCCAAAAAGTGGAAACAATCCAAATGTCCATCAACTGAAGAATGGATGAATAGAATCTGACGCATCTATACAGTGGACTACAATTCCGCGGTACACAGGAGTAGCGTGCTGACACGTGCTACAACATGGATGAACCTGAGAGCACAGGAGTAGCGTGCTGACACGTGCTACAACATGGATGAACCTGAGAGCGTCAGCTACACGACAGAAGCCAGATGCAAAAGCTCCTAAGCTGTATGATTTCATTTATAACAAAAGTCCAGAAAAGGCGAATGTCTGGATACAGAAAGAAGATGGGTGGTTGCCTGGGGCTGGAGACAGGGGGTGGGGCGTGAACAGGGAGTAACTGCAAATGGGGACAAAGGTGATCTTTTTAAGGAGGTGCAAATGTTCTAAAGCTAAGTAGAGAGGGTTGCACAGCTTTGTAAACTTACCAGAAGTCGTTAGATTGTGCACTGAAAGTGGGTAAGTTCATGGCGTGTAAACTGTACCTCCGTGAAGCAGTTTCAGAAATCCTAATTATGTCACTCACTAGCTGACAGACCCTGAGAAGCTACTTGACTACTGAGTATCCCCATCTGTCAAATGGAGATAATGATACCGACCCAGTAGGCTCGCTGTGAAAGCCAAGGGGCCTGATTTAAAACGAGCATTCAATAAACGATAGCAGCTTTTGCTACCACTCCATTTTTTTAAAATGATTTGGTTTATAAAGATATATGGAGAGATACCAAGAATCATGGGTAGCAGTGAAATTATAGTGTTTGAGGGCTCTCCCTGTACTAGATAGATTTTTTTAAATGGTCTGCCTCCATATACATTCCTGAATGTTTCTCTGAATGCCAGGGAGACTGGTTTAAAAAAAAAAACCAAAACTCACACCAGCCAAAAGCGTAATGGGGGTGCAGGTCTTATATCAATATTGACAGCAAGGGGAGTGAATTATACTGAAGTGAAAGCGAAGGAAATCCAGTTGGTGACTAGTGTGCCTTCCTATTCCAGCTCTTCATTCCTATTTATGAATCCAGGAATGCCTTTGGAGTTTACTGTGAGCAACAGGTGGGCTGAAAGATCTTTCTATGAGTCAAAACCCTTCTCATTGCAAGTGTGGAAACACAACACAGACTGGCCAAGAAAGAAAGGAAACATAGACCCCAGATCCAATGATAGAATGGGATTTGAGCTTGTCTGGATCTAGGATCTCAAGTGAAGTCAATTCTGGTCCCTCTAAAGCTTGGCTTTCCTCTGGGTTAGATTTATTCCCAGGAAACTTGTCCCTCTCATGGTGACAACAGAGTTCGCAGCAACCCCAGGCTCATGTTCATTCAGCTTAACAACCCCAGGGAAACAACAATTCTTCCCCAATAGTTTCAGCAAAATCCCCAGGGTTTACTCTCCTTCATTGTACCTAGATCTCCTGTGCCTCCTGAACCAGTCACTGTGGCCTGGAGAATGCAGCATGCTGATTGGCCAGACTGGGGTCACATGACCTTAGGTAGGCAAGGTCAGCCCCACGAAACACACGTTGATGGTAAGAGAAGGAGGGGAGGTCCCTCAAAGGGAAATTAAGAGATTCTTACCAGAGGAAGAGAAAATAACCAACAGTCAGATAAAACATAGATTCCACTCTGACCATCCACCTTGGGGCTTCTACCTTCTTTGTGCAGGTCTTGGAGTAATTTTATTATTTTTTATTTATTTATTTATTTTTGGCTGCATTGGGTCTTTGTTGCTGCGTGCAGGCTTTCTCTAGTTGCGGCGAGTGGGGGCTACTCTTTGTTGTGGTGCGTGGGCTTCTCATTGTGGTGGCTTCTCTTGTTGCGGAGCACAGGCTCTAGGCATGCGGGCTTCAGTAGTTGCGGCTCGCGGGCTCTAGAGCGCAGGCTCAGTAGTTGTGGCACACGGACTTAGTTGCTCCGCGGCATGTGGGATCTTCCTGGACCAGGGCTCGAACCCATGTCCCCTGCTTTGGCAAGTGGATTCTTAACCACTGCGCCACCAGGGAAGTCCCTTGGAGTACTTTTAGAACTGTTATTTGGGGAACTCTTTGGCCCTGTTTGATGGATCCCCTTAGTCTGCTATTTTTCAGGGGCTCCAAAGCTGTCCTCCTCTTCAGGCCTGAGTACTGGTTAGCAACTTCATTTTCATAAGAGAATGTTAATCCCACCTCCCAAAGCATATGTTTCAGCATTTCACTGGAAACACAATATCTGCATTATAAATTCTTGATAAGGAATATAACTTTAAAGATTTGACTCTTATAAAAAATTTGATTTCAGGGGCTTCCCTGGTGGCACAGTGTTTAAGAATCCACCTGCCAATGCAGGCAACACGGGTTCGAGCCCTGGTCTGGGAAGATCCCACATGCCGCGGAGCAACTAAGCCCGTGTGCCACAACTACTGAGCCTGCACACCTAGAGCCGCAAGCCACACTACTGAGCCAGCATGTTGCAACTACTGAAGCCCGCACACCTAGGGCCTGTGCTCCGCAACAAGAGAAGCCATCGCAATGAGAAGCCTACACACCGCAACAAAGAGTAGCCCCTGCTCGCCGCAACTAGAGAAAAGACCATGCGCGGCAACAAAGACCCAACACAGCCAAAAATGAAATAAATAAATTAAAAAATTTTTTTGATTTCAAAATGTAATTCACATGGAGACTGTTTAGAGTGCTTACAGTGTAGTCGTTTCTCCAGATACTCCAGACTGCAACCCTGGGTCAAGCCAGAGCTACCCAAGAACCGTATGGCTACTTCAACTGCATGGCTTTGGCTCCCCTGTGCAACCACCTCTTGGGAGTATGCCACTGGTTTTTACTGAAAAAAAGTTTTTTACTATAAGAGTAGCTAATGCTCTTACTATAGTTTTTTACTATAAAAAGCCATTGTATTAGTCAGGATATTCCAGGCCATGATGCAACAACAAATAAACCCTGAATCCTCAGGGGTTTAACACAACAAAAGTTGACTTTTTGTTCACCTTGCAGTCTGATGTGGGTCAGGTGGTCCTCTGCCAAAGAGACTCAGGAATCTAAGCTGCTTCCACCTGACTCCTCAGCTGTCTCTGATTTCTTTTCTTGCGTTCTTGAGGATGAAGCAGCTGAGCGGAAGGGAACCAGTGAGCAGAATTCATTGATACTTACATTCTCTTCCCTGAAAATTCAGCTACATGATTCCAAACTAAAAGGGGTTCTGGAAAATGTCATCTCCCTGAGTGCCCCTGAAGAGAAAAGAGGCTGGTGAACCCACGGCCTTGTCTCTGCCACATTGGTTTTAGGAAAAACACAAGCTTATTTGTTATAAGAAGGCTGTTGAGATTAAGTAGAGCAGATGGAAACACATGCATTTATTACCATTCCTTCCCCAAACCCAGCTAAAAGTATAGTAAATGGATTTTCGAAAGGCATGAACCCATGAGGATAAAGAGAACGAGAAGGAGATGACAGCAATTAAATTTTGGAAGTTGGAAAACGCATAAACAAGTGGGTACCGGCCACTTCCAGGAAAGCTGAAGCCTTAGTCAGGACGGGGTGGAGGTAGGGTGAGGTGAGAGAGGAGCCCGGAGGCAGGCTAAGCCCAATCCCAGAAAGGCTTAGATGTCAGAGGCGCCAGGTAGTACTTGGAAAGTAGGGGGACAGATGGTACCAAAAACAGAGGGACTGGTTTAAATTTGTAAAAGTAGCCTTTAGACCACCCCCTACCCTCCTCCACACATGGACAACTGATTTTTCTATCCCACTCCAGCAAAAGAAGAGAGGTTTATCTCTCTTCTTTTGCTGGAGTGGGATAGAAAAATCCAGGTGGGTCTGAGGATCTGGCTCACCTCCAGGCAATGTTAGCAGGGCGGCCCCCCATGCATATACACACCACGCATAGGCTCACACGTGTGCACACCCTACAGGGAGGTTAATAGAGATCTACAGCCCTCGTTACCATTTGCTTTCATAAATAAATATATTAAATAGGTAAGCCAAATTTATTTCTGCCAACAGCTTGCTGGCTACACCTCCCCCTCTTAGTCCCAGTTCCCGCAGTAACCCCAGCCTCTTCCACCCTATCCCCAGGCATGATTTTCTCTCTTAAAATTTTATTTTTAATTTGTCGTGATGAATGAGTGACACCTCTGACAGCCGATTCGCGGAGATTAATAGAAACGACACAATATTTACGTCGGCGCTACGAACAATTATCCTGCCATCTATCTCTGAGATTATCTTCCTGATTGAAAACTACTCATCCATGTAATCGGAATTATTTGGAATTAGAAGGGAATTTATAGCCCCCCTGGAGCACACTCTCTCCCCTTGAATCAACACCTCGGGCTTCATCATTCTCTTGTCCTTCCTCTGGGGCTTTGGCCTTCTCTTCTGTCTTGATGATGAGCAGGGAAAACTCCCCTCTCTTCCAGGAGGGCCGCTTGTCAGGGCAGTGGGCATCTCTCTGGCCTGGCATGGTGACTGTGTGATGAGGGGTCTGGATGCAGTGGTTGGTGGGAGAGAGCGACCAAGTGATGTTGGAAGAATCAGGGGTCAGCAAGGGCGGCTTGTGAGCTCAAGATAGATGAGCACAATCTGAAGAAAGAGGCTAATACGAGAGTGGAGAAGAAAGGTGACTTTGGGAAGCAGGTGGAATCAGGTTGGACCAGCTGAGAAATCTAAAGGAGCAGGACAGGGTCTAAGAATGATGCTGAGATGGGTGGTGTGCAGGGCCAAGCAGGCTGAGTCGGGCGGTCTGGAGCAGGACCCTATTAAGAGCCACATTTGGGTTGCAGGGGTGGGGGAGGGGAGGCTGCATAACAGCTTGTGCAGATCAGGGGAGGCCATGGAGTGGGATTCAAAGGATGAAAGAATGGTGATGCTATGAGTATGTTCTTTGTTCTCTGCCTGGTCCCTGTCTGCTAGCCCAGTGGATACTGAATCAGACAGACCTTGATTCTGACTCCTCACTCTGCCACTTTGGAGCTGTGTGACCCCAGGCAAGTTTCTTAGCCTCTCTGAGCTTCAATTTTCAATCTCTAAATCCCCAATTTACAATCCTCCCTGTAGGAGTGTACACAATCTGTACATTGAGGGTAGTAACAGTACCTACTTCACAGGGGTGTTATGAAGATTAAGTGAGATAATGCATGCAGGGTGCTTTGCACAGTTCCTTGTATGTAGGAAAAGCCCAGTATGTGTAGGTGCCGCAGAGGAGATAAACCTTTGTCTCCCTTTAGGAGACAAAGACCTGGGCTCCAGGATTGGCCCTGTTTGCCAAGTTCCTTTCCCCTCCCTTGGCATCCTCATCCTGCTAACACGTTGGCCTGCAGCCTCCTCCTCCCCTCCCCCTCTGTAGTACTGGACTGGCAACTGCAGCTGCAGAAAGCAGGCAGGTGCTTGGTTTGATGGGTGCATGCTAGGATTTCAGAACCACTTTCTGGTACTTCTCCTGTCCTCTAATCCTTCTAACTGCTAATGTGTATTGGACACATATTAGCATATTTTAAGTGCTTTACCCGCATTTAATCAATATAATATCACCATAAACTATGTGCTATTAGTTAGTAACATTCTCATTTTACAGATAAGGAAACTGAGGACCTGGGAGGTTAGATAATTTGCCAAAGTCACGTGGCTAATGTGATGGGCGGCCTCTAAGATGCCCTCACTGGTCTCTACCTCTGGCATTCACACCCATGTGTCATCCTCTGCCCTTGGGGCAGGCTGGACCTAGTGGCTTGCTTCTAGTGAACAGAGTATGACAAAAGTGATGGGATGACACTTTAGAGATTAGGTTCCAGAAGACTGTGACAACTGTCTTGCCCAGTCTCTCTCTTCCTAGCTTTTCTCAGGTCACTTGCTCTGGGGAAGCAAGCTGCCAGGTAGTGAGCTCCTGTATGGAGAAGCTTCAGGGAGCGGAGGGCAGCCTCTGATCAACAGCCCATGAGGAACCAAAACCTGCCAACAACGCTGGGAGTGAGTTTGAAGGTGAATCATTCCCCAGTGGGACCTTAAGGTGACTAGCAGGCTAGCAGGACTTGTCTTCAACAGGAAAACAATCTGGCTTTTACCTCACTCGCATTGGAGCCCAAGCTCATCCGACAGAAATGAGCTCATCACCACTGTGTTGTGAAAGGCCCTTCTTCCCTTCATGGACTCCCATCCACACCCAAGTCCCCCTCCCACTGCCTGTGTCCAGCGTGTGTCCCCCTCCCACTGCCTGTGTCCAGCGTGTGTCCTAGAGACATAACAGGACCGAGCAGAAGAGACTAGGGAGGAAACATATGTGAAATGATGTGTATGGTTACCCTTTCTTAGGAACCACTTCGGATGCAAATAGACGATTCTGCAGAGGACCAGGGCAGGGCCCAGAGACAGAAGTTGAGCCTTATTTAAAAATGACAGTAGATGTCTGTATTTGTTTGGCAGTGTGGATTGCGGGGGCAGGGGGCACTGCAGTGAGGTGCGTGCTATTCTGGTGGGGCCTGGGAGCAGAACAGACGGGGCCGTTGGAGCCTCATCCACCCCGAGCTGAGGGGCATGATCTCTCCTATCCTTGGGCAGCACCCGGTGCTGGAGGAAAATCAACCCAAAGCAAGTCCTCAGAGCAAGCAGCCTCTTCATGAGAGGGGCCACGGGGGGCAGGCAGGAAAGTCATCAGGGTAACCAGCCTTAATAAAGGTAGAAGATGAAATGGGAGAGGGCTGGGCTGGAGCAGGGGGAGTCGCAGGGAAGGAAATGGTTGCTGGAGAAACAGATGCAATTGAACAAGACTCGTGGAGATGGATTTCCCTGCCTTGGTCCAAACTCAAATCCCTGTGCTCAGATTAATTAGCAAGGAAATATTTTCCTGTCTGCAGAAACAGGCTGCTGGATTGCCAGTGGGACATGAGGGTGGGCAGTCTATCAACTAACTACTAATTAGGTTACTTCCCACTGCTGTTGACATGTTCCTGGGCCAAAATAAAGGAGGGAGGAGGAGGGTATAGGAACAGAGACAGAGAGAGAGGTGCAGGCCAGGATCTTCTCTGCTCATTGTGCAAAACTGTTGGCTGGAATTAGGAAGGAGACCTGGGTCCAAAGCCCAAAGGGGAGATGACAGAAGACAGCCATGTTCTGAGTAGCGGACAGCCCTTGGCGGAGAGCTACACTTGTGCTTGTATTGCCTGGCTTTCTGCAAAAGCTCCGAAAACATGCACAGTAGGGAAGCCCTGGGTGGGAATTTGAATGATGATAATAATGACAATGGGTGCTTTTTGAAGTATCGGTAGCACTTCATTCGTTCATTTGTTCAACGAGTATGAGATAGGGGCGTGGGGGGGCACAGAGAATGGGAGATTAACATTCATTTGCCTCATTGTTTCTCATAACTAGGGAGAAGGTATTTTAGCCCCTTTTTATACATAAGGAAATTGGGGCTCAGAGAGGTTAAATAACTTGCCCATAGTCACACAGCAAGTAAGAAGTAGTGAAACTGAATTTTGCACCCAAGGTGGTCCTGATTCCAGCCCTGCCTACCCTTAATCACTGCTCAGTGGATAATGCACAGTCAACAAATATATTGTCTTCTTTTGTCTGCCTGAGTTCCCCACTTCTGCCCTAAAGTTCTCAAGGCATATTCTTCAGTATGTCACATGCAGGAACTTTAAATATCCTGCAGGAGGGGCACCACCATGTTTCCCAAGGTCTGAGGCCATCATTTAGTTCCCGATTTTAGAGAACCAAATAGGAAGGTTGGCCAACCCATTCCACTGGCAGCACCATCAAGTCATCTACATTGTGCACGTGTGGAGTTTGCCTATTTGCTTACAATCTCTCACTGCAGATGGGGCCGTAAGCTGTGGTGCAAAGCATCTCATGGCCATGCCCTCTCCTGGGCCGGTCCATCCTCCACCCTCCACCCTTTCCCTGTGAGCAGAGTTGGACCACAGGATATCCCTCTGCTCTCTGGGTGAACCTCCTGCCTGGTGAGTCCTGTTCTGCCCTGTTGTTTCTTTCTTTCTTTCCTGGAATCTCCTCCTGCTATTAAAGTAGCTCTTTGTAGCCTGTGCACTAGATAGCAAGTTTCTTGAGGCCAAAGACTGTGTCATG
Source organism: Grampus griseus (assembly GCF_964374135.1). NCBI lineage: Eukaryota > Metazoa > Chordata > Mammalia > Artiodactyla > Delphinidae > Grampus > Grampus griseus. The sequence goes on along the minus strand of NC_139018.1, from coordinate 26,445,203 downwards.
TTCACCTTTGCGTTCCCTGAACTTAATATTGTACCAGGGACCTTGTGATGAGTGTTCCATGAATGTTTGCTGAATGAGGGAGTAAATGGCTGAAGGACTCTGTTTGGCTCACATCTGACCTGCCTCTAAATGTTTCCCTAATTTTTACTATTGCACCAGACACCAGAACTGGGGTGTCTATTTATTCTCTGCTAACTAAGTATGGCACACAGATGACAGTGCCCCCAAGATGCCATTTTACCCTGTGTGCATGCAAGTTCCCTCTTAACATTGAACGAGTGGGGACTCTGTACAGAGGAGTTGCTACTGCTATGGACGGTGACTGGAGTTCAGGTACTGCTGTTCTCCCTCTTAGGCCTTTGAAAGGCAGATCCAGACCTGAGGGCCTGGGCATGGGGAGGCTGACGGATGGGGTAGGGAGATACATCAGAGTGGCCGGGAATGAAATAGTGTCCAGGAAACCTGCTTCCTCGGAGCGAGCCCTGTGCGAGCAGAAGGAATCTATCCACAGAGGGGTGAGGTAGCAGAGCAAGTGGGTTACCTAAAAATAGCAGCGCTGGTTTCCCACGCTTAGAGATGGATCCTCTGTGAGTCGTCTTGGCTGGTTTGTGCAAGTTTGCTTATTTATTGAGAGTTAGAGAAAAGGACCAAATCATTCACCTGCAGGTGGAAATCTGCAAGCCCTTCTGCAGTGAGCAACTAGACAGGGCAGCTACGCAAGAGGCTCCTGAAACCCAGAGGCCTGGGGCTTGCTGTGGGGAGGCAGCCAGGCCTAGGAGCCCCCCTTCAGCTGCTTCCTGCCTTTATGGCACAGTTGATGGTGGGCAGAACCTCACTCCAGTCACGGGAGACTTCTGTGGAAGAGGCATGTATATACACACAAGCGCCCATAGATCCGTCCGAATGTGTATCTCTTTGAGGGAGTTAATGAGCTACTGGGCATAAATCACCTAGCCCAGCACCAGGCACCCACAGTAGGTGCCTAATAAATGTTAACTAAGGAGTCAGTTAGGTGGAGTGAAATCAGGACAGGAGGAGGTAGGGATGGAGAGATATAATATAAAACAGCCATAGTGTTTTTGAAGACAAGGGATGGATTTTTGGAGTCAGGAAGCCATAGGTTCAGATCCTAACTCTGCTGTTTGCTAACACTGTAACCTCAGGCAAATTACGTCACCTCTCAGAATCATTCCTCATCTATAAATTTTTAAAAACGGGGATAATAATACCTATCTCATAAGATTGTTGGGATTATTAAGTGAAATTATATAGAGTACCTGTACAAGGCTGAGTTCAGTAAATTAGAGCTATTTTTCTTTTTATTATCATTTGTTACGAATAGCATCAACAATGAGGACCCTCAGATTATTAACAGTTAGAATATTACTTTAAAAAAGAACTATTAAAGATGCCAATATTCCCCAAATCGATCTCTAGATTTAATGAAATCCCAATCAAAATACCAGTAGGCTTTTTTTTTTAACAACTGATTATCAATTTATGAAAAACGTTGATTTAAGCATCTGCAGTGGTGACTTCAGCCTCAACTCCTGGCTCAGTACTGACGGAAGGGATATGCTTGACAATCTCAGAAGCGCTGTGCAGGTCGATGAGTCGCTTGTGGATCCTCATCTGGAAACGATCCCAAGTCTTAGAACCTTCACCACAAGGAGTTTTCCTTGTAGTCTGAGAATATTCTCGGAGTCTTGGTAGGCATCGGAACCGGTCCTTTCATTTTGAGATTCTTTTCCTTCGCACTTCTGATCAGGACAGCACATACCTTCTCCAAAGACTGCACGCTACGGCTGGTGAGGGTGATTCTAATGCCGTCAATCGCCACCTCGGCCTCCACGGGAGTCTTTCCGGTATCTTTAAAAGCCATGGCTGCGGCGCGGCTTCCTGACCGACTTGTTCCTCGGCCAGAGCGAACAGCGGTGAGTCAGGAGCAGGAGCCGGTGGCCCGAGGCTCCGCTGCAGGGATCGCATCTTCCTCCAAGAGCCAGCAGGCTTTTTAAAAATAGAAATTGACACACATATTCTAAAATTTATATGGAAATGCAAAGGCCTCATAATAAACCAAAATATGTTTTAAAAGAAAAAAGTTGGAAGAACTATACTACCAGATTTTAAGACTTAAAAGCTACAGCAGTAAATATTGGCATAAGGATAGGCGTATTGATGAATGAAACCGAACGGAGAGTTCAAATGTAGACCCATTTAGTTGCTTTTCTACATAGGTGCCAAGGTTTTCAATGTGGAAAGGATAATATTTTCAACAGATGGTGCTGGAATGGCTGGATATCCATTTGGAAAAAACAAAACAAAACAAAAACCTCAGTTCTTCTTACCTCACACCACATACAGAAATTTATTCAGAATGGGCTATAGCTTTGTGATGGCTAATTTTACGTGTCAACCTGGCTGAGCCATGGGATGCCCAGATATTTGGTCAACTAGTATTCTCCATGTTTCTATGAGGATATTTTTGGATGCGATTAACATTTAAATCAACAGATTGAGTGAAGTAGATTACCCTCCCTAATGTTGGTGGGCCTCATCCAATCAGTTGAAGGCCTGAATAGAACAAAAAAGCTGACTCTCTCTTGAGTAAGAAAGGATTCCTCCTGCTTTCCTGCCTTTGAGCTGGGACGATGACTTTTTCCTGCCTTCAGACTTGAAATGAAACATCAGCTCTTCCTGGGTCTCTAGCTTGCCAACTCTGCAGATCGTAGGACTTGTCAGCTTCCATAATCCCATGAGGCAATTCCTTGTAATAAATCTCTTTCCATAAATATATAGATATATCTCCCACAGGTTCAGTTTCTCTGGAGAACCCTAATACAGACGAAAACTTGTGTTTATTGAAAGACACAGTGGTAGATTGAATATTGGCCTCCCCAAAATGTCCATGTCCTAATCTTGGAACCTGTGAATATGTTACCTTACATGGTAATAGAGACTTTACAGATGTGATTAAATTACGAATCTTGAGCTAGGGATATGTTCCTGAGCTATCCAGTGGGCCTAATATAATCACAAAGACCCTTTTAAGAGGGAGGCAGGAGGGTCAGAGACAGAGAGGAGATGTGATGATGAAAGCAGAGGTTGCAATGATGCAGGGCCACCAGCCAAATAGTCAGCCTCTAGAAACTAGAAAAGACAAGTAAATCAACTCTCCTCTCGAACCTCCAAGAAAAATGCTGCCCTGCCAGCACCTTGATTTTAGCCATCAAAGGAGGTGAAATTGACCTCCAGAACTAGAAAACAATAAATCTGTGTGCTTTTTAGCCACTAAGTTTGTGATAACTAGTTACAGCATCAATAGGAAACTAATACAGACACCACTGAGAAAACACACACGCACACAGACATAGGACTTATATCAAGAATACATAAAGTCTTATAGTTCAGTAATAAGACAACCCAATTTAAAAATGGGCAAAAGATTCAAACAGACAAAAGAAGACATACAAATGGCCAATAAGCACACAAAAGATGCATAATATCACCAATTACCAGGAAAATACAAATTAAAACCACAAAGTACTATCTCATGATCATTACAATGGCTAAAATGGAAAAGACTGCCGATGCCAAGCGCTAATGAGATGGAGGACGAGTTGGACTTGCATACATTTCTGGTGGGAATGCAAAATGTTCAACCACTGTGGAAAATTGTTTGCTGGTTTCTTATAAAGTTAAACATAGATTTACTACATAACTGAGAATTCAACTTTTAGTTATTTACCCAAGATGAATGAAAACATATGTCCAAGCAAAGACTTGAACATGAATGCTCATAGCAGCTTTAATCTGTAAAAGTTAAAATTCAGAAACAACCCCAAATGTCCATCAACCAGTGAATAGATAAACTATGGTATATCAATAAAGGAATACTAACCTGCAATAGAAAGGACGAGACTACAGACACATTCAACAGCATGGATGCATCTTAGAAACATTATGAGAAATAAATTTAGTCAGACACAGAAAAGTACACTGTGATTCCATTTACATGAAATTCTAGGAAGGGCAAAATGAATCTAGAGTATCAGATAGCAGATCAGTGGTTGTCTGGGACCAGGGGTAGGGCAGGCAAAGAGGCAGGAAAGAGCTTTTGGGGGATGATGGAAATAGTCTATGTCTTGATTGTGATGCTGGTTAGAGGTCAGCAAACTTTCTTCTATCAAGGGTCAGATAATAAATATTTTAAGCTTTGAGGACCATATGGTGCCTGTTACAACTACTCAATTTTATCACTGTAGCATGACAGCAGACATAAATAATACGTAAACAAATGAATGTGGCTGGATTTGGCTCAAGGGCCATAGTTTGCTGACCCCTGGTCTAGACTCTTCAAACTATATTCTTTAAATACGTACATTTTATTATATTATATAACATCGATAAAAATAACACAAATCAAAAATATTATGTAGCTATTTTTGAAGTTAATGTTTTGGAAAGCTACATACAGAAAATGTACAAATCGTGTACAGCTTGATGAATTTTAATTTTAGCCATTCTAGCAGGTGTGGAGTAGTATCTCATTGCAATTAATTTATATTTCCTGGTCACAACTGATACTGAGCACGTTTGATAATGCTTACTGGCCATTTGGGTATTTTTGTGTGTGTGAAGTGCCTGTTTAAGTCATTTTAAAGTTCAGTTGTTGGGACTTCCCTGGTGGCGCAGTGGTTAAGAATCTGCCTGCCAATGCAGGGACACGGGTTTGATGCCTGGTCCAGGAAGATTCCTCCGCGGAGCAACTAAGCCCGTGTGCCACAACTACTGAGCCTGCACTCTAGGGCCCGCGAGCCACAACTACTGAGCCCACGTGCTGCATCTACTGAAGCTCACGCGCCTAGAGCCTGTGCTCCACAACAAGAGAAGCCACCGCAATGAGAAGCCCGCACACCGCAACGAAGATCCAACGCAGCCAAAAATAAATAAAATTATAAAATAAAGTTGTTTACCTTTTACTGATTTGTATGAATTCTTTGTATAGTCTGGATACAGGTCTCTTTGTCAGATATGGGTATTGAAAATATATTCTTCTAATCTACAGTTGACTTTATGCTCTTTTTATTGAAGTATAGTTGTTTTACAATGTATTAGTTTCAGGTGTACAGCAAACTGATTCAGTTGTACATACATATATATACATATATATATATTCTTTTTCAGATTCTTTTCCATTATAGGTTATTACAAGATATTGAATATAGTTCCCTGTGCTATACAGCAAATCCTTGTTGTTTTATCTATTTTATATACGCTAGTATGTATCTGTTAATCCCAAGCTCCTAATTTATCCCTCCCCCCCCCACGCCCACCCTTGTTTCCCCTTTGGTAACCATAATTTTGTTTTCTATGTCTGTGAGTCTATTTCTGTTTTGTAAATAAGTTCATTTGTATCACTTTTTTAGATTCCACATATAAGTGATATCATATGATATTTGTCTTTCTCTGTTTGACTTACTTTACTTTGTATGATAAACTCTTAATCCACGCATGCTGCTACAAATGGCATTATTTCATTCTTCTTATGACTGAATAATATTCCATGGTATATATGTGTACCACATCTTCTTTATCCATTCATCTGTTGATAAAGATTTAGGTTGCTTCCATGTCTTGCTTATTGTAAATAGTGCTGCTATAAACATTGGGGTGCATGTATCCTTTCGAATTAGAGTTTTTGTCTTTTCCAGATACATGCCCAGGATGGATCATATGGTAGGTAACTCCATCTTTAGTTTTTTAAGAACCCTCCATACTGTTTTCCACAGTGGCTACACCAGTTTACATTCCCTACACCAACAGTGTAGGAGGGTTCCCTTTTCTCCACACCTTTTCCAGCATTTATTATTTGTAGACTTTTTGATGATGGCCATTCTGACCAGTGTGACACTTTATGCTCTCTTAATGGTGTCTTTTCTTGAACAGAGCTCTTAATTTTAATACAATCCACCGTATCAATATTTTCCTTTATGGTTAGTGCTTTCTACGACCTGTTTAAGACATCTTTACCTATTCCAAGGTTATAAAGATATTTCCCTGTTTTCTTGAAAGAGCTTTATTATTTTAACTTTCACATTTAGTTATTCAATCTGGAAATGGCTTCTGTGAATGGATATCCAAGTGACCCAGTTCCATATATTGAAAAGGCAACCGTTTCCTACTTCATTGCAGTTACACCATTGTCATAAATCAAGTAACCCTTGTGTGAGTCTGTTTCTCTATTCTGTTCCATTGGTCTAGTTTTCTGTCTTTGTACTAATACTGTACTGTCTTTTCTTATAAGGTTGTTATTTGGTTTTGATATTAGGGTAATGCTGGCCTCATAGAATGAGTTAGGATACATTCCCTTTTCTTCTGTCTTCTGAAGGAGATTGTAGAGAATTGGTATAATTTTTTCCATAAATGTTAGGTAGAATTCACTGTAATTTACCTGGACCTGGTGCTTTATGTTTTAGAAAGTTATTAATTATTGATTAATTTTCTTTAGTAGTATAGGCTTATTCAGCTTGTCTATTTCTTCTTGTGTGAGTTTTAGCAGATTGTGTCTCTCAAAGAATTGGTCCATTTCATCTAGGTTATCAAATTTGTGAGTATAGAGTTGTTTATAGTATTCCTTAATTAACCTTTTAATGTCCATTGGATCTGTAGTGATGTACTCTTTTTCATTTCTGATATTAGTAATTTGTGACCTCTTTCGGTTTTTCTTAGTTAGCTGGTTAGAGGCTTATTGATTTTATTGATCTTTTCAAAGAACCAGCTTTTGGTTTCATTGATTTTCCCTATCAATCTTCTGTTTTCAATTTCATTGATTTCTGCCCAAACTTTTATTGTTTCTTTCGTTCTGCTTCTTTGGACTTAATTTCTTATTCTTTTCTAGTTTCCTAAGTTGGAAGCTTAGATAAATTTCCCCACTACTATAAGTTTCCTAAGCACTGCTTTCACTGCATCCCACAAATTTTGATAAATTGTGTATTCATTTTCATTTCATTCAAAATATTTTACAGTTTCTCTTGAGATTTCTTCTTTGACCCATGTGTTATTTAGAACTGTGCATACTATCTTAATTAGTGGAACTTTGTAAAAATTCTTGGTATCTTCTTATAAGTCCTCAAATTTTGTTTTCCTACTTCAACATTGGCTTTTTTGTTTGTCTGTTTGTTTTGTTTTTTTACTTTGCATTTCCATATAAATTTTAGAATCAGCTTATCAATTTCTTAAAAAACTGCTTGGGATCTAATTGGGATTATACAGAATATATACATCAATTAATGAACAGTTACCCTTTTTACAATTCATGAATATTGCATATCCCTCCATTTATTTGGATTTCACTTTCTCTCAATAACTTTGTAATTTTCTATGTAAAAAAATTTCGCACATCTTTCGTTATGTTTAAGGTATGTGATTTTTTAAATGCTATTGTAAATGACATCTATTTAAAGTACATTTTCTAATTGTTTGCTTCTAGTATATAAAGATAAAATTGACTTTTGGGTATTGGTCATGTATCCAGAGACCTTGCTAAATTCACTTATTCTAATAGTTTATCTGTATCGTTTTTGTATTTTCTACATAGACAATCATGTTACCTGCAAATAGTGACAAATTTATTTCCTCATTTCCAGTTCTTACACGTTATATTTCTTTTCCTTTTTTATTTCTATTTTATTTCTTCCTTAAATCTTTGGAAGCATTTACAAATGAAGCCATCTAGGCCTAGAAATTACAAATTTAAAAGAGAACTATTCAGATTTTCTGTTTTTTTCTTGTGTCAGTTTTAAGTTTTATTTTTAAAGGAATTTGTCCTTTTCATTTAAATTTTCAACTATATCAGCACAAAGTTGTTATTCTCTAATCTTTTAAAAGTCTGTAGAATCTGTAATTGTGTTCCCCTTCTCATTCTTCTTATTAATTTTTTTGTGTGATTCTTGTTAAGGGTTTTTCAGTCTACTAGTCTTTTCTGAGAACCAATTTTTGGCTTTGTTGATTTTATCTTACATACCTTTATTTTCTATTTAATAATTTCTGCTCTAATTAGAAATAAACTACAAGAAAAAAACTATAAAAAACACAAACAAGTGGAAGCTAAACAGCATGCTACTAAAAAACCAATGGATTGCTGAAGAAATCAAAAGAGGAGATCAAAAAATACCCAGAGACGAATGAAAATGAAAGCACGATGATCCAAAACTTACAGGATGCAGCAAAAGCAGTTCTAAGACGGAAGTTTATAGCAATATGATCTTACCTCAGGAAATAAGAAAAGTCTCAAATAAGCAACCTAACCTTACACCTAAAGCAACTAGAGAAAGAAGAACAAACAAAACCTAAAGTTAGTAGAGAGAAAGAAATCATAAAGATCAGAGCAGAAATAAATGAAATAGAGACAAAGAAAGCAATAGCAAAGATTAATGAAACTAAAAGCTGGTTCTTTGAAAAGATAAACAAAACTGATAAACCTTTAGCCAGACTCATCAAGAAAAAAAGGGAGAGGACTCATATAAATAACATTAGAAATGAAAAAGAACTCACAACTGACACCACAGAAATACAAAGGATCATAAGAGACTACTACAAGCAACTGTAAGCCAATAAAATGGTCAGCCTGGAAGAAATGGATGAATTCTTAGAAAGGTACAGTCTCCTAAGAGTGAACCAGGAAGAAATAGAAAATATGAACCAACCAACCACAAGCACTGAAATTGAAACTGTGATTTAAAAACTCCCAACAAACAAAAGTCCAGGACCTGATGGCTTCACAAGTGAATTCTATCAAACATTTAGAGAAGAGCTAACACCTATCCTCTGAAACTGTTCCAAAAAATTGCAGAAGAAGGAAAACTCCCAAACTCATTCTATGAGGCCACCATCAGCCTGATATCAAAACCAGACAAAGATACCACTAAAAAAGAAAATTACAGGCCAATATCACTGATGAACATAGATGCAAAAATCCTCAACAAAATACTAGCAGTCCAAATCCAACAGCACATTAAAATGATCATACACCATGATCAAGTGGGGTTTATCCCAGGGATGCAAGGATTCTTCAATATCTGCAAATCAGTGTGATATACTACATCAACAAACTGAAGAATAAAAACCTTATGATCATCTCAATAGATGCAGAAAAAGCTTTTGACAAAATTAAACATCGATTTATGATAAAAATTCTCCAGAATGGCATAGAAGGAACATACCTTAACATAATAAAGGCCATATACAACAAACCTACAGCTAACATCATACTCAATGGTGAAAAGCTGAAAGCATTTCCTCTAAGATCAGGAACAAGACAAGGATGTCCACTCTTGCCACTTTTATTCAACGTAGTTTTGGAAGTCCTAGCCACGGCAATCAGGGAAAAAAGAGAAATAAAATGAATCCAAATTGGAAAAGAAGAAGTAAAACTGTCACTGTTTTCAGATGAAATGATACTATACATAGAAAATCCTAAAGATGCTACCAGAAAACTACTAGAGCTCATCAGTGAATTTGGTAAAGTTGCAGGTTACAAAATTAACACGCAGAAATCTGTTGCATTTCTACTCACTAACAACAAAAGATCAGAAAGAGAAATTCAAGAAACAATCCCATTTACATCGCATCAAAAAGAATAAGATACCTAGGAGTTAAACTACCTAGGAGACAAAAGACCTGTACTCCGAAAACTTTAAGCACTTTAAAGATGCCATTCCTTGTCTTCTGGCTTCTATCATTTATATTAAGAAGTTATCTGTCAGACTTATTGTTGCTCCTTTGACTGTGATGTATCTTCACTATGGCAGCTTGTAAGATTTTCTCTTTGTTTTCAGTTTTCAGAAGTTTGACTAGGATGTGCTTGGGTGTGATTTCCTTTGTATATATCCTCCTTGGGGTTTGTACTGCTTCTTTGCTTTGATATCATTCATCAATTTTGAAAATTCTAGGCCTTTATTAGGCTTTCATATATTGCTTCCACTAATTCTCTCTTCTCAAATTCTGGAACTACAAATCCACATATTTTAGAACTCTTACCCTAACTCATGCCTGTTTGCTTTTTTTTTTTTTCACATTTTCTCTTTGTGCTTCAGTCTGACTTTTTTTCTACTGACCTATTTTCTAGCAAAGCAATCGTCTCTTCATCTTTGTCCATTATGCTGTTACATCCATGTATTGACTTCTTAATTTGACATTATATTTTTCAGTGATAGAGACTCCAGTGTTTTGTCAGTTATTTTCTTGAACACTTTCATCACATTTATTTTAAAACCTATGTCTAATAATGTTCATATCTGACTCATCTGTGGATCTGTTTCTATTGCTTTGTCCTCTTCTTTTCTGTGCCAGGAAATTTTATCCAATACCAGATTTGTGGTATTGGATTTGAGCAGGATTTGGGGCAGGTATTGGATTTTGGGCAGCTAGGGCAGGCAGATTACCTCAATCCAATTAGAGACTGAAATAATGCAAAGCTGGACTTAGACTTTTAAAGTTTTGTTCTACCTCTGATGCTTCTTACTCTTAGGGTGTAGCCCTCCGACAGTTCTAACTGGGAGTTAAGGATGTTTTCAAGGCCCGTCCCCATTGTCCAGCTGTTTTGGAAACGCTCCGCTGACCTCAGATAGAATTTTGTATTTTATCCAGCTTTTCTGTTTGTTCTTGGTGGGAACATTGGTCTACTATAAGCCACTGCATCCTAGTGAGAAGCAGAATGTAACAAGTATTCTTTTTATAATCTCTAGAACTGTCATTTAGGCTCTGATCCAGGACTAGAATTCATACATTTTCTGAACAATATTTATTGAGTTTCTACTTATAATTTTAGGCACTGTTTCGGTGCTGGAGATACAGCAGTAAATAAAGAGCAAAAATCACTGTACGAGCGTACCTTGGAGTTAAGGCAGATTCAGTTCCAGACCACCACAATAAAGCTAATATCACAATAAAGCGAGTCACACAAATTTTTTGGTTTCCCAGTGCATGTAAAAGTCATGTTTACACTATACTGTTGTCTATTAAGTGTGCAATAGCATTATGTCTTAAAAACCAATGTACATACCTTAATTTAAAAATACTTCATTGCTAAAAAAATGCCAGTCATCATCTGAACCACCTTTGCTTGTGGAAGGTCTTGCTTTGATGCTGATGGCTGCTGAGTGATCAGGGCGGTGGCTGCTGAAGGTTGGGGTGGCTGTAGCCATTTCTTAAAATAAGACAACAGTGAAGTTTGTTGCACTGACGGATTCTTCCTTTCATGAATGATTTCTCTGTAGCATGCAATGCTGTTTGATAACATTTTACCCACAGTAGAACTTCCTTCAAAATTGGAATCAATTTTCTCAAACCCTGCCACTGCTTTGTCAACTAAGTTTATGTCATATTCCAAATCTTTTGTTGTCATGTCAACAATCTTCATAGCATCTTCACCAGGAGTAGATTCCGTCTCAAGAAACCACGTTCTCTGCTTATCCATAAAAAGCAACTCCTCATCTGTCAAAATTTTATCATGAGATTGAAACAATTCAGTCACATCTTCAGGCTTCACTTCTAATTCTAGTTCTCTTGCTATTTCTACCACATTTGCAGTTACTTTCTCCATTGAAGACTTGAACCCCTCAAAGCCATCCATGAGAGTTGGAATCAACTTCTTCCAAACTCCTGTTAATGCTGATATTTGGACCTCTTCCCATGAATCACAAATGGTCTTATTAGCATCTAGAATGGTGAGTATTTTCCAGAAGATTTTCAACTTACTTTATCCAGATCCATCAGAGGAATCACAATCTATGGCATCTATGGCCTTACTAAATGTATATTTTTTTTAATTAATTAATTTATTTTTGGCTGCATTGGGTCTTTGCTGCTGGGCACGGGCTTTCTCTAGTTGCAGTGAGCGGGGGCTACTCTTCGTTGTGGTGCGCGGGCTTCTCACTGCAGTGGCTTCTCTTGTTATGGAGCATGGGCTCTAGGCGCGCGGGCTTCAGTAGCTGTGGCACGCGGACTCAGTACTTGTGACTCACAGGCTCTAGAGCGCAGGCTCAGTAATTGTGGCACATGGGCTTAGTTGCTCCACGGCATGTGGGATCTTCCCGCACCGAGGATCAAACCCATGTCCTCTGCATTGGCAGGCGGATTCTGAACCACTGCACTACCAGGGAAGTCCCACTAAATGTATTCTTAAATAATGAGACTTGAACATCAAAATTACCCCTTGATCCATGGTTGCAGAACGGATGTTGCGTTAACAGGCATGAAAACATTAATCTAGTTGTACATCCATCAGAGCTCTTGGGTGACCAGGTACATTGTCAATGAGCAGTAATATTTTGAAAGGAACCTTTTTTTCTGAGCAATAAGTCTCAACAGTGGGCTTAAAATGTTCAATAAAACATGCTGTCAACAGATGTGCTGTCATCCAGGCTTTGTTGTTCCATTTATAGAGCACAGGCAGAGTAGATTTAGCATAATTCTTGAGCCCTAGGATTTTTGAAATAGCAAATGAGCATTGGCTTCAACTGAAAGTCACCAGCTGCATTAGCCCCTAATGAGAGAATTAGCCTATTTGAAGCTGTGAAGGCAGGCATTGACTTCTCCTCTCTAGCTATGAAATCCCTAGATGGCATCTTCTTCCACTCTAAGGCTGTTTTGTCTACATTGAAAATCTGTTGTTTAGTGTCCCCACCTTCACTCATTATCTTAGCTAGATCTGGATAACTTGCTGCAGCTTCTGCATCAGCACTTGCTGCTTCACTTTGCACCTTTATGTTATAAAGATGGCTTCTTTCCTTAAACTTCATGAACCAGCCTCCTCTAGCTTCGAACTTTTCTTCTGCAGCTTCTTCACCTCTTTCAGCCTTCAAAGAACTGAAGAGAGTCAGGGCCTTGCTCTGGATTAGGCTTTGGCTTAAGGGAATGTTGTGGCTGGTTTGATCTGCTACCCAGGCTACTAAAACTTTCTCCAAATCAGCAATAAAGCTGTTTCTCTTTCTTATCATTTGTGTGTTCACTGGAGTAGCACTTTTAATTTCCTTTAAGAACTTTTCCTTTGCATTCACAACTTGTCTAACTGTTTGGGGCAAGAGGCCTAGTTTTTGGCCTATCTTGGCTTTTGATACACCTTCCTCACTAAGCGTAATCATTTCTAACTTTCGATTTGAAGTAAATAAATTGACTCTTCCTCTTGCTTGAAAACGTAGAGGCCATTGCAGGGTTATTAATTGGCCTAATTTCAATATTGTTGTGTCTCAGTGAAGAGGGAGACCCGAGCAGAGGGGGAGAGATGGGGAATGGCCAGTCTGTGGTGCAGTCAGAACACACACAACATTTATCAAATAAGTTCACTGTCTTATATTGGTGAGGCTCCTGATGCTCCAAAACAATTACAACAGCAACATTAAAGAATGCAGATCACCATGACAAATACAGTGATAACGAAAACGTTTGCAATATTGTAAGAATTACCAAAATGTGACACAGAGACACAAAGTGACCACATGCTGTTGGACAAATGGCGCCAATAGACTTGCTCAATGCAGGGTTGCTGCAAACCCCCAGTTTGTAAAAAATGAAATATTTGCTAAGTGTGGGAAAGTGAAGCGCAATAAAACGCGGTATACCTGTACATGTGGTGCTTGTATTTTAGTGGGAAAGACAGAAAGTTGGCTAAATGATGATGTAAAATATATAGTGTATGAAATACTGGGCATATACCCTGAGAGAAACATAATTCAAAAAGAGCCAGGTACCGCAATGTTCATTGCAGCACTGTTTACAGTAGCCAGGACATGGAAGCAACCTGAGTGTCCATAACAGATGAATGGATAAAGAAGATGTGGCACATATATACAATGGAATATTACTCAGCCATAAAAAGAAATGAAATTAAGTTATTTGCAGGGAGGTGGATGGACCTAGAGACTGTCATACAGAGTGAAGTAAGTCAGAAATAGAAAAACAAATACCGTATGTTAACACATATATATGGAATCTAAATAAAAAAAAATCGTTCTGAAGAACGTAGGGGCAGGACAGGAATAAAGACGCCGATGTAGAGAATGGACTTGAGGACATGGGGAAGGGGAAGGGGAAGCTGGGACGAAGTATATACACTACCAAATGTAAAACAGATAGCTAGTGGGAAGCAGCCGCATGGCACAGGGAGATCAGCTCCGTGCTTTGTGTCCACCTAGAGGGGTGAAATAGGGAGGGTGAGAGGGAGACGCAAGAGGGAGGAGAAATGGGGATAAATGTATATGTATAGCTGATTCAGTTTGTTATACAGCAGAAACTAACACACCATTGTAAAGCAATTATACTCCAATAAAGATGTTTTTAAAAAAATTTTTAAAAATGTATATATAGTGTATGAAATAAAAGTGTTAGGGAAAATACGTGAAGAAAGGGGAATAGAAAATGTTTAGGGGAGTGAGTTGTAATTTTACACAGGATGACCAGCTAAAGTCTTACTGGGAAGGTAACACATACATGAAGACCTGCAAGAGGTGTGAGAGCAGGTCATGCAGATATCTGGTGGAAGAGCCTTCCAGGCAGATGGAACAGGAAGTACAAAGCCATGAGGCAGGGGCACCCAGTATGTTTAAGGATGTGCAAGGCGGCCAGTGTGGCCGGAAAAATGAGTGATGAGAGAGTAGTAGAAGGTGAAGTCAGAGAGGAAAAGGGGCCATTTATGAAGGACCTTGGAGGTCATTGTAAGGCCCTTAGTTTTTACTCTGAATAAGCTGAGAAGGCATAGGAGGGTTTTAAGCATAAGTGTGACATGACTGACTTATGATTGAACAGGTTCACTCTGGTTACTATGTATTGAACAGATAGAAGGGCGACAGAGGAAGCAAGGAGACTTGTTGGAAGGCAATAATCTAGGTAGGAAAGGTCTTGGATCAGGATGTAAACAAGAAAGGCAAAGATGAAGCCCACAGGATCAGATATGGTGTGAGAAAGAGGGGGAGGAAGGATATCCAAGATTTTTTGTCTGAGCAATTGGAAGATGGAAAAACCATTTACTAAGATGAGAACAGCAAGTTTGTAGAGGCCAGAAGGGAGATTGCTAAAGCTCAACTTTGAATGATGACTGAAAATATCTATTAGATATTCAAGTGGAATCAGATGGTTGAATATAAAAATATGAAATTCAAGGGAGAGGGCTGGGCTGGAAATGTAAATTTAGGAGGCATCGGCATATAGCTAGTATTTAAAGCTATGAGACCTAAGGATGTCTCCAAGAGAGATGTAGGTAGAAAAGAGGTAAAGACCAGGACTGATCCCCAGGCTCCTCCAACAGTTAGAGGTCCAGGAGATGAGGAAAAACTGGCAAAGGAGACTAGGACGGAACATCCAGAGACACACTAGGAAAATGAAGACGTATTAGGAGAATGATGTCCAGGAGGGAGTGACCACCTATGTCACTGAGGCCCAATTTGATAATGATGGGTAACTGACCACTGGATTCAGTGGCATGGAGGCATTTGGTGATTCTGATAAGGGCCTTCTGGCATCATGGTAGGAGGGAAAAGCTCTTATATTTAGGTTCAAGAGAGCTCAGCAGAAGAGAAATTATAGACAGTAAGTATGGGCAACTCCTTTCGGGAACTTTGCAATAAAGCAGGACAAAGATGATGGGCAGAAGCTGCACTGGGAAGAGAGGTCAGAGTGTCTTTTCAAATTGGAGAAAAAATGGCATGTTTGCCCTTATGGCTGGAATGGTCTAGTGGAAGGGGAAATTGATGACAGAGGAGAAAGAGGGGAGAATTATAGGAGCAATGTCCTTCAGTAGGTGCCAGAGACTGTGCAACGTGCATGCATGGGGGTTGCCTCAGCAAGGACCACAGACAGTTCAACAATAGTCACGTGACGTGAGCCAAAGGCTGCTTTGGCCACAGATATCCAAGAAGAATAAGCTTTCTGACCTGTTCATCCCATGACTGCTGTATTTCACTTGTATTTTATTTAATTTTTTTATTTTTATTTTTTGGCCGCACCATGCGGCACGTGGGATCTTAGTTCCCCTACCAGGGATCGAACTCACACCTCCTGCATTGAAAGCACGGAGTCTTAACCACTGGACCACCAGGGAAGTCCCTCGCTTGTATTTGCATACTAAATAGTTAGCTCCTCCAACAAAGATTCGACAAAAGGGGGAAAAGCTTGTGCCAAGGGAAAGCGGCACCTTCAGAAACAGAAGAAGCAGATTCCTTCTCTCCTGCCCGTGCCCTTTGGTTCAGGCTGTTTTCCAGGAACTGCAGGGCAGCCTGAGGGGAGACCGAAGTCTGCAGTTAGGACTCAGCCCTGAAGGCCAGGCTATCACTTCTCCGGCACGGCAGAGGGAGGAGCGCACCCATCTCTGCCTTGGTTCTGGTTGTTATCATCCACCAGGGTCCCAGGCCGGAACTCTCACAGCTACCTTGCTTCTTCTCCCTCTGTCACCTCCACCAACTAGTCAATTATCAGATCTTGTAAATTCTATTTCAGAGATGTTTACTGCAGGTCCCCATGCCTCTCCATTCCCTCAGCATCGCCTAAATCTACACCCATGTCTTCTTCCTCTTGGTCTATCCAAGGCCTCCTACGGGTCTCCCTGCCTCCTACTCTCTGTTCCTCCATCATTATAGGACCCGTAGAGTTATCCTCTTAAAAAACAAAGCTGGATTTGTCACATATCTGCTTAAAAGCCTTTTTTGGCTTGCACATGGCTAGAGGGAGGAATTTTGAACCTGGGGCGCATACACTGCCTGAAATCTCAGATACAATTTAATGTGTGTCGCTATGTGTGCATTTTTTTTTCTGGGGAAGGCAGCGGCTCATAGCTTTGCTCAGATTCTCGGAGGTGTCCATGACCTCCACAGGCTAAGAATCATAGGCTTGAAGGGTAGCAGGCAATCTCCCTTCTTAAAATACGAGGTCCCCTGTTATTTGACTTCAGTTGTACCTGCTGTCACTTCTCAATATTTAACAGGACATTTGTTGAGCCAGGCATTTTTATGCTACTAAGTGCTGGGCATTGTTGTGTGTGCCAGAGAAAATGGAGATAAACAACATATGGAGCTTACCTTTCATTAAGGGCTGGGATTGGAGAGGGTATAGAGATAGAAAACAACAAATAAAGAAAAAGAATAACATATTTTTTAAAAACTAATAAGTGCCACTTGGGAAATTGAAGTAAGATTATACGAATGCTAGTGAGAGGCTACTTTAGGTGGTGTTGCAAACTGAACTAGGCCATTTGGTCAATGATAACCCTTAGGTTATTTTTGGTTGGTAATGGGAGTGGCTAAAGAAGTTTGAAGAGGATGAGTGTTAGCTCTCCCCCACAATTTCACAAGCATGTTATTAGAGAAGCTACTGCAGACCGAATTACACCCTCATAGAGACCTTCATGAACTAAACTTCTACCAGGAGTCAAGCACAAAAACAGTTCATACACCTATTCTGTAGGCTCAAAGGAATCCCAGCTCTCTGTCCTTTTAGGTGCTCCAAAAATGACCAAGATTCCAGAGGCAGGATTCTTACTACCCTGAAAGCCCAACAGCAACTAGAATTTTCCATAATTCACAGCTGGCTGATGATAGAATAACTTGGGGTTTGGCTTAGAGTATCTCCCCGATGGGTAAAACCTACAGGCTCCACTGGATTCGTATACTCTACATACAAGGGAGGGAGAATGTTTCCACACATTTAGCTAGGCCAGTTGCTGTCTTACTTTGGGTTCTCCCAGAAGCAGACCCCTGAGACAAAACCCTGGGTACAGCTATGTTATTTCAGAGATTATTTCAGGAAACACAAGTGAGGGAATAGGGGAGGTAGAACAGGGAAGAGAGGAAAGACGGCAAAGGTTTTACTAAGGAGAGAGTTATTGCTGTGAGTGGTTGGACCTTAACCCATCAGGGACCCTCTGGGACACCATGTGGAGCATACCTCAAAAATCTTTCCACCAAAGGACTGGGAGACTCCCATCTCCTATCAGTTGAAGTTTGCCCCTGGGGGCATTAACTCTCCTGGCTGGACCTGCTTTTAGCAGAGCAAGCTCCAGTGGCGGCAGAGGAAAGAATCAAGCTGAAAACAGAAAAGACACAGACAGTTGAGGTGGGAAGTGGCCAAGCTGTCAGACACTGTCAACCTCAGACGCAGGTGAACCCAGATGGGCAGAGGGGTTATGGGATGGGGCACCCTCTCACACGGTTTTTGAAAATTTCACAACAGAACTCATTTCTAATTTACCAATAAAATTCCATTTCTGACATTCACTGTGCTACTTAGCCAAGTGTTGCTGGTTGATCTAGACAAAAATACCAGATGCTCTGACCATGGGCCTCCCAGCTAATGGGCAACCCTCACCCTGCACTGTGCATTCTTGATTGAAATGCTAGAGGTCCCTAGGTTATAGCTTAACCTAGGTCTCACACATATAATACCACCCTTACATGCTGGGGTCTTTTAAGGTAAGTTACAGACATTCTGACAGGTGGGTAGCCAGGGAAGGTGTCTCGGAGAGGTGACCACAAAGCTGAGGTCTGAATGACAAGAAGGAGCCTGCCAGGCAAGGTTGGACATTTTAGGCACAGGGACCAGCTCTTGCCACTCCCTCCCCCTCCCCACTCCTTCTTCCTGGGCATGCCAGAGCCTTTTATGCTTTTTGCTTGTCTGGACCTGGAAAACAACACTCACCTGCCTATATGCCTACAATCTCCTCTTCAGGCTTCAAAGCCCTGCTCAAATATCCTACTTCCTCATAAACTCTCTTTTGACAACTTCACTGGGGTCCTCTGAGCATCCAAGGCACTTGATCATTGACCTTGACCTCTGACTTAGTATTTATTATGTTGTGTTATATTTTGCTTTTGTATGTTTGCGTTCTTAAGAAGCCTTGCTCATCTTCAGATCTCTAGTCCTCAGCCCTATGCCTGGCTCCTAGTAGGTGCTCAATAAACATTTGCTCCACGAATGGTATCAGCAGGCTGGGCAGGTAGTCAGGATAATTAGCCAGGGTTGACTCCTCTTCCTAAGTCACTGCTGCCAAGTCCTTACACCCCCAGCCCAACACCTCATCCCCGGTAGTACCAGGAAGGGAAATGGTAAGAATGTCTGAAAGGGAGAAACTGTCTTCTGCGTGCTGAGCACAAGGCAGGTCTTTAGGTATATGCTGTGGGGGAGGTTTGGCCCTCCATGGTTTAATGTGTAACTGGTCACCTTTCCTGAATGTCAATTTCTTTTATTTGCCTGTAACACATTCACCTTGCTCAGTCTCCTTGGTTACAGTGCGCAGCTCCAGTCCCACTGCAGTCGCTCCACAAGCCTGCCCACCTCCACTCCATGTTGATTGACGGAGGCTTTGACACCTTGTCTCCAGTGCCAGGGGCACAGGGCTAGACTTCCCAAGTCTCCCAGACATGCCCCCAAACCGTCCCTGACCAGCGTCCAGCTCCTAGGAGCCCTGGGTGTTCTTTCAGAGTAAGAGCCTAGGGCGCACGGCCTGTCCTGTGCCTTGTACATTGGAGGTACTGAAAGAGTATGTGCGGAATTAAACCAAATTGCTGTCCTTCTGCTAAGTTTCCTTCATGTGAAGATGGCCTGTCTCCTAGAAGAGTTCACACTAACCCAGAAGCTTGCCCACCTTTCCTTCCTCCTTTCCTTCCTTTATTCTACAAATGTTAATTGAGCACCTAATATATGTCAGGCACAGAGGGGCCGATGGTAAATAAGCCATTCCAGGCATCTCTTTTACAGTGATGACCTCACAGTGGGGTGGGGGAGAGGCGAGTCAACAAATCAACAAGGTGACCACTAACTTTGGGAGATGCTCTAAAGGAAATAAGCAGAGGCCCCAGACAGAGAGGAGAGGAGAGGGGTCTACTCTGTAGAGGGCAGTCAGGGAAGGGGCCATTGGAAGAGGTAACAGAACACCTGATGAGCAGTGTCAATGTCTTAATGATATAAAATTTTGTTTCCTAAAAAAAAAAAATCTGCCGCTAACGACATAAGGTTAACATTTCTTCCTTTTGGTGGTGAGTACATAGGTATTTATTACCTTTTGCACTTTTCTGTATTAAAAAAGCTTTCTGCCTTAAATCATCTAATTGAAAAATTCTACTCCAACAGTTCACAATTTGTGACATGTGAGCGGTAGCTCTTATGAATGACAAGTAGCCACCTTGAAGCATCATCACTGGGTCCCTGAATGATCCTCAGACCCTTGTCGTGTGGCCACCCAAGGCTTTTTCCTTTTCTCTTCCTGGCAGACTCTTATTCATGCTTCAAAACCCAGCTCAAATACCACCTTCCCAGGGAAGACTTCTTTTACCTCCTCTTAAGGAGAGTCAGATGTTCTATGGATTGTGGTTGCTCAGTACATTGCTTATGTATTTCTAATAAATCTTAGCATACTGTATCATAGTTTATTTGTTTGCATATATAGAATCTTCCAAGGCATCGTCTGAATCTCATTCAACTCTTTATCCTTGGCTTCTAGCACAGAGTACATAGTAGCACATTGTAGATTCTCAGTAATGTTTCTCCATGATGCCTGTTGGATGAATGAATGAATGTTTAACCTTCAATCAACAAGCTCTCGAAAGAGTATTAATAGAAGATATTTGCATATAAGGAATATGCTAATTAAAGTTAGTTTTATTTATTCATTCATGCAAACTCAGCAAGAACCCCATTTGGTTGCTGTTAATGTTTAGTGTGATTTACTGCAAGTACTAGAAATGTAAAAAATGTGTTTCTTTTAAAAGGAAAGCCACAGTTCCTTCTGGTTTCCCCCCGCTCCCCCCTTCCATTTGTCTGAATTAGTAAAGCTTTACTTTAGCTCAGGTCTTTTCCTGAGACTTGTAGGCTTGTGGCATGCTAATTTAATTACTTCTGAGTCTACTGTAGGCAAATACCAAGCAATCTACGGGGAAAGATTATGGAGTTCCAGGTTATTTATTAAGTAAGCCTTGGTAGTCCTTGTGGTGGCAGTGGTAACCCCACCCCTCATACCTACCCCTTGGGTGTCAAGTGCTGGGAGGGAAACCCACGTTTCCCTAGATCTTGGAGTGAGCCAGCAGGAGGATGGCAGGACGCTTATATAAAGACCAGCCAAGACAGAGGGATGCTTAGCTCCTCCCCAAACTCTGGGTTCTTCCTGGAGGGATACAGATTCATAAACATAGAATGGCTTTCTTTTCTTTCCAGGAAGGAGTTGCCCCCATCATTGAGCAGGTTGTGGGGGAAGTGTAGGTCTGGAGTGGGACTAACTTGGTTCATGTCCCAGCCCTGCCTCTTTCAAGGTGGGAATGTTACAGGGCCTCCCTCTGCCTCAGTTTCCTCATCTGTAAAATGGGGATGAGAATGGTATCTCCACTTCATAGGGTTGCTGTGAGGATCAGATAAGCTAACATACGTAAAGTACTCAGAACAGGGCACATAATAAGTGCTCAGGTGCAAAAGGAGTTCTTCAAGAGACTCATTCACAAGGCCCAACTGATACAGAGAAAGAGGGTGACCTTCATTGCTACCGCTTGTCCCTTGGCTGTTTCCTCACCCCTGTCCCTGGGGGTGTCTACCTGGGGGTTATTGTGGCCTAACTAAATGAATAGTGTTTTGTAAATTGCAACAAAAAGTATGCAGGGTTTTTTTTTCTCTGGCCCAAAGACTAACCATTTGGGGGAAGGTGAAGGTTGGGGCTTGGATTACAGCTAAGGGGAGACAGTACCAACTTATCATACACAAATCAGAGACAAATGGAATAACCAAAAATCAAATTCACACTATTGATACTGACTGATGTTTGTGTTTAGGGATTCTTCATTTATGAAGTCTCAGGATTTTTCTGCTCATGTACACCCAGTTTACATTAATTAACTGGCTCCCAACTTGCATTGCCATATTTAGCATGAACTCTCCCCGCCCCACACACACCAATACATCACTTAGAACGCTTGGGGTTGTAAGTAATGGGAAAAAAAACGAATAGGGATTTAAGTGATTAAAACACACATTATCTCCTATAACAAGTACATGATTCCAGGGTCGATTTTGGTTCAGCAGGTCACGGATGCCCTCAAGGACCCATGCCTTTTCCCCTCTTGTGCTCTGCCATCCTTTGCATATTGGGCTTTTCTCCTTCAAGCTTCTTTCTTCATGGTGGCAAGGTGGCCTCTGCAACATTTCCCATCTCTCTCTCTCTGTCTCTTGCAAATGTCGCTTCTCCGCAAACAGACTCTTCCTTAAGTCTTACTGTCTAACTGGGACATAAGGCAGCCTCTAGCTGTAAGGAAGGCTGGGAAAACCAGTGGCATTTTCAGCCTCTACAGTGTGTGACGGGTCCTGGAAACGCACTGGGAGAAGACCGTAGGGTAGCCAGCCAATCATGTCTGCCAAGCTCGCTCAAGCTCCTCTTCTAGAATTCTCATCTGTGTTCCCTTTTCCCAAAACCCCTTCCAACGCACATTAACTGGCTGGTTATTTTTTCCCTGGGAAAGGATCTATGCCTTCCTAAGTCTGTTCTTTTTCTGGGGCTGCTGCGTATAGCTGCAAAGGTAGTGATCTGCATGATCCTAGGAAGTTCATGTGGACCCTCACATGAATGGTGCCTCCTGGGATTGTGCAGTGCGCCACCTACTCCACCAGCAGCACTGTGGACCATTTCGCACTCATCCTACATCGATCTCTGACCTCACCCTTCACCTTCTTACTCTATATTTCGTCATTCATCAGTTTTCATTCATTCAGTCAGTAAACCTTTGTTGGTTACCTAGTAAATGCCAGGACCTGTGATAGGCATTGGTTGGTAGTGGGACAGAGGATGAAATAAACATACAAAAAACAAGTCCTCATCCTCTAGCAGTCGCATCCCAGGAATGGCGACCAATATGTGAGCAAATATGTACAGTACCAGGTGATAAGTGCTGTAGCTGAGTGTGCCACACAATCCTGTAGGAGTACAGAGGAAGGAGTGGCTGAAGTTGGGAAGGGCTTCCAGAGGAGGTAACATTGGAGCTGGGTATTGAAGGTTGCATGCTATGTTCCGGGCAGAGGTATGAAAGAGAACGCAATGTTGTAGAGGAAAAAGCTTCACATGGCAGGATACAGCGAGAGATGTAACCAGGAATATAATACACAGAGCAGAATTATTCACTATAGATTAGAGCCAGACAAAGGACTTGGATTTTACCCCATGGAATGTAGAGAGCCATGCAAGCGGGAATCCACGGCAGAGATGATTCAACAGTGGCTAGGAGCACAGCCTTTCCAGTTAGGCAGATGTGGGTTCAAATCCTGACTCCCACTGGGTGATCTCACTTCATTCTCTGACTGCCACTTTCCTGGATGATGAATGGGGAAAAGTATCCCTGCCCGATAGGGTAGTCGTAAGGATTAAATAAGGCAATGTAGAGCTTTACACAGACCCTGGCACACAGCAGGTGCTCAGGTCACGGTGCCTAATTTCCATTATCACCGCTTTGCTGTAGCACGAGGCAAATACTCAAGAGAAGACGGTACACGACTCAGGGCAAAGTGGCATGCGGTGGGTGGCTGGAAGGAGATGTACTGTTGGCGGTGGGGAGACCAGCAGGTCAGACCCCGGTGGGCAGGGAGTGCACAGGCAGGACGTCATACTCATGAAGAATGAATACAAATTAGGGGAGAGAGAGAGGGAAGGCAGTAGAGCTAGGAATGCACCCCGCAGGGAGAGCTTATTGATGGGACACCCGTGTAGCCTGGGTGAGCAGCAGGGCAGGGTCACTTGGGGTAAAGGGAGAAATTGGGGGAGGGGGGGCTGGGCCTGGGGATTTTTAATTTGTTGACTTGGCCCCTTGTTAGGTCTCCTGTTATTCCCCCATCCCTGTTCTGGTACCTCCCCTTCCTCTAAGAGTGTAGGACCCCCCCAAGAGGGTTGCAGGCCTGCATCCAAAGGCTGGGCCTGGCAGTTCCCAGGCAAATGGAGTTCCTGGTCAAGAGGTTCTGCGTCCACTGAGGGGGGGTGGGTATTTGCTTCAGTGGGGGCATCTCCTTTCATGGCCGACCGTCTAGGAGGGGATCAACTGCCCCTTACACCTCCTCCTCCCATGCAAGACATCCCCAGCCCACATCCCTGTGGAATGCCCCCCAGAGGGAAAAGCCAGCAGTGTCCCAGCTCTGCCTGGCCCTTGTGTGGAACGCCAGTGCCCACACCAGTGCTGCTCCCTGGTCTCCTGTGTCCCAGTGGGAGATGATTAATGACCCAGCTGCACCGATGTGTTGTATTTAGGTCTATTCCTGAGAAGATAGATTTTTCTTTCCAGATCAAATGAAGGCAGGCCCTTCCTGGGCTGCGGCGGGTCCTTGCCCACCCCTCCCCTTGGCAGTCTGTGAGGGAACTCTGAAAGGTAAATGAGTTGATAAGCCGGTGAGAGCAGGCATGACTGTACCTTCAGTGGCCCTTGTAAACAGCATAAAGTCACCTTGATGTGCCAGGACTAACGACGTTGGGGCAAGCCATACGGAGTCCAGTGGCACCAAGCCAGGGCAGGAGCCTGCATGCCTACGGCCTGAAGACGGGCTATCAAGGCTTCACCTCCCTCTGAGTGGGTGTCTTTCCCGAGGTGACACCCACTCAGCTGTGTCTCATACTGAATGCAAGACCTCCTGAACTTTCAGCTGCTGCCTCTGTAAAAGGCGATGGTATGGGTTGAATTGTCTTCCCCCAAATGATGTGCAAGTCCTAACCCTCAAAACCTGTGAACATGACCTTATTTGGAAATAGGGTCTTTGCAGATGATCAAGTTCAGGTGAGGTCATTAGGGTGGGCCCTAATCCAATATGACTGTGTCCTTATGAAAAGGGAAATTTGGACCCCAAAACAGACCCATGCACAGGGTGAACACCACAGGAACAAGAAAGCAGAGGTTGGGGTGGTGCTTCTACAAGTCAAGGGGATGCCAAAGTTTCCGAGCAAATCACCAAAAACTAGGAGAGAGGCCCGGGCCAGATTCTCCTGCATTCCCTCAGAAGGAACCAATCCTGCCAACATCTTGATCTTGGACTTCTAGCTTCGAAGAATGTGGGACAATCAATTTCTCTTGCTGTAAACAAACTGGTTTAGGGTACTTTGTCATGGCAGCCCTAGCAAACGAACACAGGGAAATAATAATTCTCCCCTTAGGTGTGTGTGAGAATGTCACCTGGGGAACCCATGTGAGGGAGCTGGCACGTCGTGGGTGCTCACAGAGAACTGTCAAGTGTCCACGCCAGGAGGCTCACCCTAAGACACGGGGGCCAAGACCAGGGTGGAGGCCCACAGGTGGAGGCTGGTGGACCACATGAAACAAGAGGTGCCGCAGAAGGGTCAGGCTCCTGTTTCCATAAGACAGACAGGTGGGCGCAAGAGGTTAGGAGGAGGCCACACGTTATGGGAGTTCATTTACAGGATTTGTCCACAGTGGGCAGATCCATTCCGACAGAAAGCAGATTCAGGTGGCCCGGGGGTGGGGGAGGGAGAAACAGGAAGTGGCTGCTACAGAAGGTACAGTGTCTCCCTTGGGGACCATGAAAATGTTCTGGATCCAGATAGTGGGGACGGCTGCACAACACTGTGAGTGTATTAAATGCTGCTGCACTGTGCACTGTAAAATGGGTGAAACAGTGAATTCTGCATATTAAGAAAAAGTATATATTGCATGCTAAAAAAGAAAGGTGAGTACAGAAAACTCAAGAAGTCCCAGAGTTGAAATCACCTTTGAAGGAGGAAGGAGAGCTCATAATCTCAGGGAATTACAGGTTCAGTAATTGGGGTTTCAGAGATACTTTGGTCGCTTTTTTCAAAGCCGTGTTCAGCTATCCAGCTGCTGGATGGTAGCTGGAGGTGGGATCCTCAAGTCTTCCGGGATCCTGAGATACCAGAACGCTCAGAATACTCAAGGTGGGCAGAGAATCTCTTTGGAAATGGGAGGAGGTGGTGGACAGAGAGGCGAGCAGGTTATGAACCTGGCCCTTTGGGTGGTAAGGGGATCAGGGTCCTCTGGGCGCTCCCATTCTTTGCCTCACCCGCCCCGAGGCTCACACACTAAAGCCCCCAGGTCCCCGCACAGTTTTCCTGACCTCTGACCTCTGGCCAGGCTCTGCAGGCAGAGCCCTTCTTGTGGTCAGGTGCTCGCCCTGCCAATGCTACCGCCTCTAGCTGTGGGAGAAGAGCCAGAGCGCGCTGTGTAATGTGGCAAAGGTAGGCAGAGGTGTGCACGGGGGCTGGTAATGCTCCCCGAAACATTTATGGAGGATTCTCATGTGACAGTCACTGTTCTAAGCATCTCCTTGCATTGAGTCATTTGGTCCAAGTGACAATCTGAAGAAGTAGACACTTAGAATTGCCACATTACAGATGGGAAACGGAAGCACAGAGAAGTTATGGGATTTCACCAGTTTCCCAATACTAAGTGGAAGAGGCAAGATTCCAACCCTGGGAGCCCCGATCCAGAGTCTGTGTTTTAACTGCTGGGGGTGTGTCTGCGTGTGCATCTGCCCAGGGCGCCTGGCTCTTGAAGCTAGAGAAGCTTTAGATGAGAAAACGGGGCTATTAAGAGCCTCCTGAAAGCAAAGGCCTACAGACTGCCCACAAACACATGAAAGAATGCTCAACATCACTAATCATTAGAGAAATGCAAGTCAAAACTGCAATGAGGTATCATCTCACACCAGTCAGAGCGGCCATCATCAAAAAAATCTAGAAACAATAAGTGCTGGAGAAGGTGTGGAGAAAAGGGAACCCTCTTGCACTGCTGGTGGGAATGTGAATTGGTACAGCCACTATGGAGAACAGTATGGAGGTTCCTTAAAAAACTACAAATAGAACTACCATATGACCCAGCAATCCCACTACTGGGCATATACCCTGAGAAAACCATAATTCAAAAAGAGTCATGTACCAAAATGTTCATTGCAGCTCTATTTACAATAGCCCAGAGGTGGAAGCAACCTAAGTGTCCATCATCGGATGAATGGATAAAGAAGATGTGGCACATATATACAGTGGAATATTACTCAGCCATAAAAAGAAACAAAATTGAGCTATTTGTAATGAGGTGGATGGACCTAGAGTCTGTCATACAGAGTGAAGTAAGTCAGAAAGAGAAAGACAAATACCATATGCTAACACATTTATATGGAATCTAAGAAAAAAAATGTCATGAAGAATCTAGGGGTAAGACGGGAGTAAAGACACAGACGTACTAGAGAATGGACTTGAGGATATAGGGAGGGGAAAGGGTAAGCTGTGACAAAGCGAGAGAGAGACATGGACATATATACACTACCAAACGTAAGGTAGATAGCTAGTGGGAAGCAGCCACATAGCACAGCGAGATCAGCTCTGTGCTTTGTGACCACCTAGAGGGGTGGGACAGGGAGGGTCGGAGGGAGGGAGACGCAAGAGGGAAGAGATATGGGAACATATGTATATGTATATCTGATTCACTTTGTTATAAAGCAGAAACTAACACACCATTGTAAAGCAATTATACTCCAATAAAGATGTAAAAAAAAAAAAAGGCCTACGGTCTCCCATGACGACGACCAGCATTTCAAGGGTGCCCCTCCTGATCAGAGGGGTGCCTGATGGTTATCAGATGCCCCACCCCCAGCCCCGCCCAGGGCCGCTCAGCGGAGCAGACACCAAGGCTCAGTTCGTTCAGCTGCGAGAGCTGAATCACTGGGAATAATGCAGAGATCAGCCTGGAGGTAAAAAGCCAAAACCGAAGTCCCACAGGAGCTTTCTAAGGAGGATGCCTTTTAGGAGGTGTGGCTTGGTTCAGTGCATTCACTGAGTGCCTACTACAGACAAGGCATGGTGCTGGAGGCCGGGAGGCTCTGGGAGAGGCTGCAGCCACAGGGAGAGACTCATGCATGATTTCTGCCAGAAGTCAGGGAAGGGTCAGCAAGAGTCCGAATGGGCGCAGCCGAAAAATTTGAATAGAAAGCAGATAAGTCTTCCGTCTGCATCGGAAGACAAACGTTTTCCCCTGAGAACGAGCCTGGCAGTGAATGTGGGTCCAAGTGGCCATAGCCCCAGTCATCAGCATGGGAACTGGTCTACAGCCCTGCCTCTCAGCAGGGTTATCGGACTTCCTAGCAACTACACTCACCGGAGAAGCCCGTGAGTGCTCAGGCCTGATTAGAGGGAGTGCTTGGTGGCCACACTGGCCAGGAACCCAGAGCACAGAAGTTCTCAGATGAAACTATGGATAAATGGTGTGTCAGTCAGACAGTATCCGCCTAAAGTCCTACTCATAACTCTCTACCTTCCTAGGGGCACTCTCATAATACAGACATTCTTCTAGAGAGAATGTCTTAGTCTAAACGCGTAACTCAAATGGTGGGTATCTTAGGCATCACTCATTCATTCACTCATTCATTCATTCATTCAATCAGTTAGTCAGTCAACCCACACCCAGGAAAGTCTTCCTGTGTGTCAGGTATTGTGGTAGCACTGGAGATGCAATGGTGAATAAGACGAACACATGTCTTTCCCCTCTGAGACCTTATATTCCAATGGCAGGTTATTCGTGGAAATGTTTGAGGTCCTGCATATTAAACGGGCTTTGACTTCAACAGCCTGGGTACCCTTAGCCTCAGAGTTTCTGTTAACCTGGAGAGTAAAGAATTAGATCTAACGTGAAGAGGCAATTCCACTTCATGTTTTTTTAAAGTTGGAGATGGGGAAGTTCTAAGGGTGATGAGGTGCCTGTCCCTTACCACCAGCAAGGGGCTGGGCCTATCCATCACTCTTCGGGAAGCGGGGAGCCTCCCCTGAAATTCCACCTAAATCAGTGCGTACAGGTAACCAGATCATCAAAGGTAGAGGACCCTTGTGTGATCAAAGCACGTGGTCTCCAGATGGCAGGATGGGAGTCCCCGGGGTGGTCAAGAGCTCACCTGGTTACTTGTTGGACGTTCACAATTCTGTCGTTTCTCCACAACTCTCCGGAAACTTTGCCCCGTGGCTCAGCTTTCAGAGATGGGCTGGACCGCCCTGGGGAGGCTGCCCCACTTTTGCAGAAACTGGGGCAACCAGTGTTTCTTAGAGACCCCCTCAGTATCCCAAAGACTGGGGCTCATTTCCCCAAGAAGAAACTTTTTCAGACAATTCAGCCTCCTAGGAAATCTTTCTAGAAGAAGCAGAGACAGCAATGCCCCCATGGCCTTTTAATCTTGGGCAGTTCTTCTGTCTGGAATGTCACCCCTTGAGCTTTTAAAAACCCATTATGTGCTGCGAGTGGGCCCACTGGGCCCTGCCTCACCAGGCACAGGTGACGCTGTCCCAACCCCTCACCTGCAAATCCTTCCCCCACCTTTCCCGGCTCCAGGAGCCTCCTGCGTGTCCCCCAAGAAGCCTGCCTGGCCTCTGGGCTAGGAAATCTCTGTCTACTCCCTCCCTTCCTCCTGATCTGGCAGGAGGCATGGAAACTTTCGTGGAAAGCACTTGTGCTGACGAATGCTCCCAAGTCAGGACTTTGACTCCAGCCCTGACCGGGCCAGGGGCTCAGGGATGTGGGGCGGGGCCTCTCCTTCAGGGGTTCAGGACCTCCTGCCTGTTCCCCCCCTTGCCGACCATCACTCCTTGGCTCTCCGGTGACACCAAGTGACTGCTCCACCACCAGAGAAGTAACTGTCTTCCACACTTTCTCTCTTTTTTTGTCCTCCCTGCCCCACCGTCTCCTCCTGCCCTTTATTGTATATTTTTCTTCCCCCCCGCCTTTCCAGTGCCCATCTGTGTAGTCTGCATGGAGCTCTGCGGAGTTGAAAGTCTAGAGCCTTTTGCTGTTTTGTTTAAGACCTGGTTATGGTTGTGGGATTTTTTTTTTTTTTTTTTTGTCAGCTGCCTGTTATATCAATCACGGAGTCGGGATCTATTTATAGGTTGGGAGTACTGTGTCCTTAGTCACAAAGAGACACAGACAGGGGACTGTCAGCTGGTGCCGGAGGAGCTGAGCAACAAGCCATCAGCAACTGGAAACAGCTGAGGGAGAGACCCTTCCCTGCCAGCCCTGTCCCCTCCCCAGCCCCAAGCATGTAAGTACCAGACTTCTCCCTCCCCTCTGCCCCAGACTCTGCCCTGGACCTTCCTGTCCTTTTTCCCACACATCCCCCCTTCTCTCTTTCTCTCTCCCTCTCTCTTTTTAATGGATAAAAATATCTCGGCATGCCTGCTCTTTCATCCTGGGTTTCGGCACCATTGAGCATCTCTGGGTGGCCCAGAGGAAAATGTTGCCTCTCACAGACTGTCCTGGGAAGGTCAGAGGGACCCGGAATGGCTGGGTGGGACAGTTATACAAACTCATTTAGAATCAGTACGTTCTCTTTTATTTTTATTTGTTTTCACTGAGAAAAAGTTAGTAAATCAAAAGGGCAAGGGAAAGTTTACATGCGACTCAGCGGGTGGTTGTCTCCCAGCATAAAAACTTTTATTTGCTGGCAGCTCCGGCACAGGGTGAGCTGGGAAGGTTCCAGAGGGAAGACCCATTTCACACAGGACAGGTGATGATGGAGGACAGCCGGCAGGTTCGGGCTGAGCCCAAGAGCTTCCAGGTTCAGGGGGAGTCTTGACAGTCCCAATGGCCAGCTTCTCTATAGCGCCTTAAAGGAAAATGACTTTTTTTTTTGCTGCACAGGGCAAGTTTGCTTTGAGAAGTAGGGATGAGAGCTGACAATTTGTCCGGCCTTCCGGGCTTTCGTTGGTTCACTGATTTGGTGTGTTTTCTTCATCCTGAAAGGGGAACTTGGGCGGAGGGCAGGTGGGGAGGAAGAATGTCTGAAAGAACAGAAGCCAGGTGTGGAGTGCCATGGAGCCCTTGCTCTGCATCCTTCCCGAAGGAAGAAACTTAATATCACGATCCTTGTCAAAGCCATGCTTGTTTCAGACAGTCAGAGCACAGGCTCTGTGAGCACACTGGAGGCTCCTAGAGATGGCAGTCCCCAGGCATTGTCCACTGGTCCACACAGCTAACATGCCACCAGCTTCCTGTGGAACATTTGGGACTTTAGTTTCTGGAAAATGCACCAGAGTTAACTAAAAATGCTACACTTGGGGAGATTTGCTATATATTATTTACGAAGAAATAGTAGTACTATTTAGTAAATAATAAATTTAGTAAAATTTAATTTACTAAATTTTGAAAAAGAATGTGATGATGCTTAAGGTATGTGATATACAACTTTTAAAATGCATCTCTTTTTACGAGTCAAATAGTCCCTGAGTTTCTATTTACTAAAACAATGCTTACCATATACTATATTGCTAAGCACTACTTCTTGGCTTGTTTGGGAAAACAGTATCCTAACAAAACAATCTTCCCAACAATTTAAAAGCATTAAACAAAGCAGACATGTCTGGCTTGCTTTTGATTAAAAACAAAATTGTTTTGGCAGCAAATCTAACGATGAAAGTTAAATAATATGGACACACACATATATTTAGAGAGGCAATTTGGTCTCATTTTTATTTTGACCTTTATGAAACTTTTGCTTTCCTTCTCTTGGTTCTTTGTTTTTACCAGTATTTATTTAAGGTTATTAATGCCTTTAATCCATTCATTCATTATTTTGGAGGACAGAATGGGGATCAAGAAGGAATAAGAGATTAGAAAGTACAATTCACATGTTCACTATATTCATGGGTAGAGAAATTAGAATAAGGAGTTTGGTGTAAAATCGGGGGAAATGTCACTATTTCAAACCTAGTAGGGAAAGTAAAGTCCCAGAAATTGAGAGGAAAAAAAAAACAAACAGGAATTGAGCATATTATATACATAGCATTATTATTTTCTCTATCCCAAGGACTCTGATTTAATAAACATATCCTGCAAGGTTTCCCACAATAATACTGCGGTGGGATTTGGTGGGTGAGCATTAATTAAAGCTCGAGTGAATCCAACGATTGAGACCTTGCATTCAGAAATCTCAGCAGTCAGCTGTTGGCAAAATTGAACTGTTAGGACTTTCTGATCTCAATGGCTTTTTAGGAAAAGTGTGACATTTTTAAAACCTTTTCATACAAGAGCAAACTGTTCCCTCCCCTTTTCAACATGCACCCTGGAGCCTGCTGGCCGGTGATTAAATGCACTGGGAGAGAGTCCCGAATTTCTGAGCAAGTCCTATGTTCTCATTGGCGTTAACAGTTGAGAGGGAAGAATATTTGTTGGCACATTTAGACAAGAACTGCTCCTTCCTTTGGCCACCTGTGGCTGCTTTTAGGTGGGATGGGGGCTTGTTTGGCAGTGTGATGGAAGGCCTGGCTTTCATCCTCAAGTTCAAGATGTGGCTTTTCCCCTTTGGGCTTATTTATAGCGATGCAGTTGGGGAAACTTCAATGTATTTGCATAAGGCAGCCTCTGATTACTTAGTTTCTGCTTCAATAACGATTCATTTTATGTGGACCAAGCTGTCGTCAATCTCATGTTTTCCCCAAACTGATTGCTTACATGCAGTTGGTCACAGGGCTGTCTGTGACTTCAGGTCTGTGAAATCTCACCCATCCCACCCTCATCTTTGTTTATTTCTTTGATGTAAAGTTGCAGTTGCCTGTGCACATGCTGTCGTTTTATGTGTTCCCCCTCCTCCCTTAAGCTTGTGGAAACCCAGCCCCGACCTCCTCCCAAATTGGGGACATTGGGGCCAAGGAGCAGGTGCTTCGGACGCAGCAGGCTCAGGTACAGGACCATCAATCTCGAGGAAGAAGGAATCGCAAATACCTGGAAAGCGCTCCCCTCATTCAAACAATTTTCCAGAGCTGAGGTCTCTCCAAATATCCCACAAATAAAAAAATGGCAGCTGGCAGGATTTTTCAACCACGGGCCATGTACAACTCTTTCTCCCCATCACTTCACCTCTACACTGTATCTGTCCATCTTTTTCTTATCTCTACTTTTACATTTCATTATCTTCCTGCACGCTGTCGCTCTCTCTCCCTCCCTCCTCCTTTTCCTCCCCCCTCTCGCCTTCCCTGAAAAACACATTTCTATCTGGCACAGAAAATAAACTCAGATTGTGGGTAGTTATGTTAATCTAATTCAATCCTCAGCGGGTTAAGAGTGAAATTCTAATCGTGGAGCTGTTGAGGGCTTTTTTGTTAATGGCTTGGGGATTACATTGAGTTAAAGGCTCATTTCCTAATCAAACAGAGAGGGAGAGAGTGACTCCGAATATTTATGAGTCTCCCAGTGAGAGTTTAAACATTCAACTCCAAAAGCAGGGTTTCTGCAGGAGGAAAGAGTTAAAGCCCCTCAGGGCTGCTGGGGGAAAAAATTAAACCGGTTAAGCCATCAGCACTTTCAGGCTGCTGTACAACTTGGGCAGAGTGGAAGGCGGAGGGGAGAGAGGGGAATCATTTCACGATTGAAGATGGAAACTGTGACAGAAGCGCCGAAAAAAAGTCCCCCGTAACAGACACGGATCCTGGGTTCACCAAGGGCCTGGAGGGCCTGTGTGCCTTCAACTCCCCCAGTCAATTCTCCTCCAGTCCGGAGGTGAGCTCGTGGAGACAGGAGAATGGCTCAATTTACCAGCAGCGAGAGAGTTCCCCCAGCTGCCTGGTGAAGCTGGCGGGCAGGAGTCTCCCCCACTTCCGTCCTGTCTCTGAAATGCTGAGGGCTGGCTTCCCCTTCTAGAGCAAGTTCACATCCCCACAAGCTCCCCCTTTGCTATGTCATCGGTCTGGGTCCCTCGGTCCCTTGGCTTCGCTCTCTGCACACCAGGACCTCAAAGCCCATCTGGATGGCTGTACCCAGGAGAAAGCAGGTGGAGAACGCCCATCTCCAGCCAGAGAAGGCATGGAGCAACTTGACCAAGGTCAAGCAAAGTCAAGGCCAATCTGAGGTCGGGAGTCTTAAGTTCTGCACAAGCGTACGATAGAGGAGAGGGGAGATTCAGAGCCATAAGGCTGCCAAAAACGTGCCCTGGCTCCCCCAGAGTGCAGTTTCCTTCCCCAGCTTCGGGAAAAAGGGCAGGAATCCCTTATACAGGAGGATTCTGACTGCTCTGTGGACACTTGGCCTTTTTTCTCCACCAGACAAGTGAGCAGTTTCTAGTCCTTTCGCTTGGGTCTTTTTTCCTGCTCCACAGGGTCAGTCGGCAGAGGCTCTGGAAGCCACCTTTCTGTCCACAGGGTCCTTTTGTTCCCCTCCAACCTGGGCACTGATCTTTCTCTTAGTGCTTCATGCTCAGGGGCCGTGAGGCCTCTTGCATTTGCCCTTTCTCGAGTCAGGGTGGCGTTTGTAACTTGTCTACACCAGCTCTTCTGCCTTGCTTACCTGGTTGGCATCTTCCTCTTCTTGGGGCCCCAGCTGATGTCCCTCCATCATCTCATTCACCCCTATGGGGCGATTGCCCCCATGGGCCTCCCTCACTGTACCAGGAACCCCCAACTGCAGGGGCTACGTGACATTCCCCTTTGTAAGCCTAGCTCATCCTTGCTCATTCCTGTCCTCCTGCCCTGACAGGTGCCTCCTGCGGACGGCACGGAGCTGTGGTTAAGAGCGTACACTCTGAGTCAGAGAGCCAGAGTTCAAGTTCCAGCATCACCTTTTCTCAGCTGTGAGACTTGAGCTCTTAATCTCTTAAGGTCTCGATTTTCTCATCTGTTAAATGGGGATATATAGAGCCTACCTCATAGGGTTGTCGGGGAGATGAAATGCATGTGAAGTATTAGCGCTTTGCCCTATTAATAAGTCTTAGCCCTTTTATTTGCTCAGCACAGAGCAGTCACTTCTGCACACATCATGTCACACCACTAAAAACAGGTCCCTATGCCTCCCACTAAGGGGCTATATCCTAGTCAGCTTGGACTGCCATGACAAAATCCCACAGACTGGTGGCTTAAGCAACAGAAATTAATTTTCTCACAGTTCTGGAGGCTGGTCCAAGATCAGGGTACCAACATGGTTGGGTTCCAGTGAGGAACCTCCTTTTTGTAGGTCATCTTCTCATTGTGTCCTCACATGGAGGAAAGAGTGAGAGCTCTGGTTTCTTCCTCTTCTTAAAAGGACATTAATCCCATCATGGGGGCTTCACCCTCACGACCTCATCTAAACCTAATTACCTCCCAAAGACCTCACCTCCAAATACCGTCACATGGGGGATTAGGGCTGCAACACACGAGTTTGGGTGGGGACACAAACATTCAGTACATAACAGGTTATTTTCCCTGAATTTTGGTGAGCAGAGTCCTGTGTCAGCAAGACTTCCAGTTTCATCCTCCAATGGGCAATTCCAAATGGAAATCAGAGTTCAAGGCATATTGGGAACATCCTCCCTGCAACCTAAAAGGAACTTGGGGCTTTAAACCACTCTGGGAGAGCAGAGGATGTGAGCTGGGCTTCAGGCAGCAATCCTAAGTCAGGGGAAGAAGGCTTGACTCTTTTCTGCTCTGCAGAAACGGAGTTTGGTGAACTCTCTTGGCCTCACTCACATTCCAACGAACAGCTTTGATCTTGGGTCTCTGAGTCATCCTGCACCCCTCTCTGCCCTACATTCTCAGATGGCAGTTCAGGCTCTACCCTCACAGTAGGCCAGGCCAGTCCTGGCTGTCAGGCCCACTGGGCTGTGTTTTCAAGGCAGCAGGTGCCTGCTAGAGTCCTCTCTCTCAACAGGGTCACTTGACCAATGAATCCAAGAGCCACACGGGTGTCATCAGAGTTCCTGCCAGAGGCGTGCTCCCCTGGGCTGCCTGCAGTGCCGATGTCCTCGACCCTCCCTGTGTGTCTTTGTAGAGACTCTAGGCAGCAAGGCAGTGAACCCTCCTCCTTTTCTCCCCCCGCTGATCAGGGGATCGGAGTATGTATGCAGCGCCACCCAAACTTGCAAAATGCCCCATGTTCCTCTCCCCGCCTCCTCTCTGCTCTCCCTCCTAGAGCTGGAGATGACAGTACTAAACACTTGAATTGTCACCGCCTCCCTTTTGCCTCCTTGCTATTCAGCTTTGGATGCCCCTGTGCCAAGCACGATGCCTGGCATACAGTATGTGTTCAATGACTGCACGCGCAGTGAATTGCATGGAGCCTCTCCTCTCAAGGGGGCACTCCCAACCCGTTCATTGTAGGGAGGGGGCAGTGATTTGAAGTTATGAATGTCCAGCTGCCTTAACTACCTCAGCTCGTAACCCGTTGACCATGGTCGTTGCCCCTACCCTTCTCTGTCCCTCCTGTCTTCACACTCCTCCATCCAGGAAAAAAAAAGAATGAGGTGTGTCTTTTATGCATATGTGGTCAAACCTTCCCCGGAATTTTATGCTGTTCAGTAAGGAAGCTTTGTCTCAGTTGATGTCAGATTTAATTGCTAAACTGGTACCTCTCCTGTGATGCTTTCCCTCATCTGTCACGCCCTCCCCTCTCCCCTCTCCGGGCTGTACCTGCTTCCTCTGCCTGTTCTCACTCTGGGGTCCACATCCTCCTCCTTTGCTTTGATCACGCTGGTCCCGGTTGGTGCACATGAGAGGGAGACCCTCCTTCTGAAGTGCTCCAGAGTGTCTGCTGCCATTAGCACAGACAAGGCTTGTGAAAGGTGGCAACTTGGGAACATCATCTTAGGCACTGGATTCTTCCCAGCACAGCATTTCTGCTCTTTGGGAAGTCAGGGGAGAAAAGCTCAGGCCGCAGAGGGTTAAATGAGAGCAGTGAAAAATCTAGGCTCTCTTGGGGGCTGGTCGCTGGCTGAGACAATTGATTAGCTTGGCTTAGTGATCTTTCTAGCAATATTCAGGAGTGAAATTATTGCTGATTAGACCGTGTGTGTGTGTGCGTGTGTGTGTGTGTGTGTGTGAGGGCTCACAGCAGTGAGGAGGGTAGGATAAGATCTCAGAAAGCAATGTTATGGATTGTTTGCTCCTAAATCAGTCTTAGGAAGAGACCTATCACCCCACGTGTATCTGCAGTTATATTAGAACTCTGTGTGGGTACGAGTCAGCTGGAGGGGCAGGATGAATTGTGCACAGAATCTCCCTGGCCATTTTCTTTGCGACTCCCTGTGACGTTAGAATTATTCTGAAATAAAAAGTTAAAAACGGGGAATTCCCTGGCGGTCCAGTGGTTAGGACTCCACGCTTCCGCTGCCAGGCACCCAGGTTCGATCCTTGGTTGGGGAACTAAGATCCTACAAACCGCGAGGTGCGGCCAAAAAAAAAAAAAAATTAAAGACCGAAGTCAACTGGAGGAAAGCCCACTGTTGAGGGCTGCTTCTGTCTGTGGCTCTAGTGGATAGAGGGCCAGCCGGCTACCCTGGGCAGAGGCAGGTGCCAGGCGGGTTCAGTCCAGTTCACTCCCAGATCAGTGATAATTATTGAGATGCACAGGCTCTCAGGGCCTCAGTTCCCTGCATCATAACATGAGGGATTGGACGAGATCTCTTAGGCCCTCCAGCTCTAAAAGTTTACATTTTAGAACTGTTCGTGGTGGACCTGGTTCATGGTACTCCTGACATAACAAATAACTGCAGCTCAGACTGCCTGTGTCCCTTCTTTTTTATTTTTATTATTATTTATTTTATTTATTTATTTTTGGCTGCATTGGGTCTTTGTTGCTGTGTGTGGGCTTTCTCTAGTTGCGGCGAGCAGGGGCTTCTCTTGTTGCGGAGCACGGGCTCTAGGCGCGCAGGCTTCAGTAGTTGTGGCGCACAGGCTCAGTAGTTGTGGCTTGCGGGCTCTAGAGCGCAGGCTCAGTAGTTGTGGTGCATGGGCTTAGTTGCTCCGCGGCATGTGGGATCTTCCTGGACCAGGGCTTGAACCCGTGTCCCCTGAATTGATAGGCAGATTCTTAACCACTGCACCACCAGGGAAGCCCCTGCCTGTGTCCCTTTAATGCAAAACCTTGGGCCCAGACTTGGCTTTGGGGTGCTCTGTGCCTTTACCAACTCAGTCAGTCCCTATTATCTATCATCTTTTTCAGCCTGTTCTCTATCCTCACCTCCCTCTGTCTGTGAGTACACCTGGGCGATGAGTGGAAAACTGGTCAGGCCTTCTTTTTCAAAAACAAATATTGTATAAACTCTGCATTTTTAATTTTGTTTTCAGTTGGTGGCGACCATGGTTTTATACCTCTGTGGTCCTAATATTCCTCCCTCACAATCTGCCCCAGAAGTTGCATCCGGGCCTCTAGGTGTCTGGAGAAGCCCCAGTGGCAGGGCACCTGCTGCTCCTTGGGGTTTGCTCAAACGCTTAGGTGGGAGCACAGTTGGGATTTGGGAAGAGAGTTACCAAACAGGGTGACCTTGGCAAGTCCTTAACCTCGCCCTACGTTCATTTCTTCACCAGCAAAAGGGGCTGAAACCTGCTCTGAGTGCCTCATGAGATTGGCGTGAAGCTAAAATAAGAATCAGAGGGCAAACGTTCCTTGAGAAAGGGCAGTGCTTACCTATTTTAGACTAACTTATTCTCCTGCACGGTGACTCTGTGCAGTGGTTGGGTGGTGACGAAACGAGCGATAGAACCATGCTGCCAGACCCATGTCCTCTTGTACTAGTTGTGACCTTGGACAGGTTGCCCACCCAGTCCACTCCACGCTCAGTTTCCTCATCTGTATAATGGGCATGGTAAGAGCATCTCCCTCGTGGAGTTGTTGTGAAGATTAAAGGAGACCCACGTAAAGGCCCTTGAACAGTACCTGCTAGATAACAAATTCGGAAAGCCATTGTTGAAGATGATAACATCTTGGCTGTTGTCATCATTTTCTAGAGTCCCATGCCAAAAAGGCCAAGACGCAGGAAACGTTCAAAGTTTCCCTACATTCCTCCCAAAGCCCCTCTGGGTAACTTACAAATGCAGCAGAAGGTGCTACTCTAGAGGTGATTTAAAGACATACCGGGTCCTCTGCAATTCCCTGCACTTCCATATCCAGTAACCAAGTGGGCATTGTCCCGGTGCCTGCCGGGCTTTGGGGTGATCTGCCCAAGCCTGTCATCTGTCATGGAAATCTGTTCTCCATGGCCTAGCGTACATGGCTGCTGAAGTCCAGGTGTGAGGTTGGAAATGGTTTAGATGGGTTGTCTTGTGTGTCCGTAAGTGCAGTGAAGTCACTAGAGTGTGTTTTCTGCGCAGGGCCAATTCCTCCTCCTGTACAACGTAACTGAGTGGGGATTGCTTATTTTCCATATATTTGATGGTGCATATTTAGGGAGTGCTTAGCAAGGAAAGAAAAATGGGAATAGGTAAGAGCAACTTCTGATGTCTCCAAGGGGGCCCGATTTGTACATTTCAAGGGACCTGTAGAACCAACGTCACCTTCTTAGGGGAAAATTCCAGATTGAGACTTGGGACCAGCCTGTGTGTTTGTGCACACGTGTCCACGTTAAGGGTATCGTGGTCAGTCATCCTGGACTCTCTTCTTTCCCCATCTCAGGCTGAGAGTAATCTTGAAGGAACATGTAATTACTGTCTACTCTAGGGCACTCAGTTGGGAACACCCTCATGTAATGACTCTTGAGTTAATTCTGCCTTCAGACGCCCATCTGCTGCTGCTCCTTTGGAA
The DNA here is from genome assembly GCF_964374135.1 of Grampus griseus. Taxonomy (NCBI): domain Eukaryota; kingdom Metazoa; phylum Chordata; class Mammalia; order Artiodactyla; family Delphinidae; genus Grampus; species Grampus griseus. The sequence goes on along the minus strand of NC_139018.1, from coordinate 26,405,718 downwards.
GTCAGTGGGAACCAAGCACCACATGGAAAAAAGGTCATGAGACGGATATTAGTCCCTGCAAGGTCAAGGTTTACTCTTGGGCAACAGAAGTAGTGTGGTGGCATCTTTCTCATGCAGAACCTTCACGCAGATCTCTGCCCTTAGGGATAGAAGCTTCGAAGTAGAACCAGCCATTAATCGAATGAGCAGTCTTGGTGGATTTGAAGAGTCAGCAGCACTGATAAAGGAAAGGCATTCGGAAAAATTCTAGAGATAGGATTGTAGCATTTATTTAAAGTTTTAAAACGTGCAAAGATGCTGTGCATCACCATTTTGAGGGAGGGGGATGAATTTGCCTGATCATTGAAGGTGGGGAATGGGGTAGAGGGAAGGCAGGTGGGTGCATTGTAATGAAACCTGCAGAATTTATTTGCTAAAAATATCTGATATATTACTTTGAAATATGACACTCTACTGATGCACTTGGACACTGTTGTGGAGGCCACCAAACTGCTTACGGAAATAAAACTGATTTGTGTGGCAGTATATTGAGTGAGGCTTTAGATTGGTTTCCAGGTGCCCATACTGCTCCTAGCTCTGCCACTGTCTCATGACTTTGTACAAGCGACTTGATTTCTCTCTGCCTCTGTTTCTTTATGTGTAAGAGGAATTAGTGGACTAGATAACTTCCAAGTGCTCCTCTGGGTGCAGCTCTGAGCCTCCCCAGTGCCCCACCTAAACAGTGATCATCTTGAACCACAGCTGTTTGTGTGGTGGTTTCCCTTCCAGAATTAAAGCTCCAAGGGCAGGGACTGGTGGTCCCATTACCCAGCACAGTGCCTGGACATGACAAGCACCCAACTTGCCTTTGAAGGTACTAATGAAAGAACTGACACAAGTAAATGCCAACTCCCAAACCCGGTATCAACTTGGCTGTTTCCAGAAATGCCACAGGCCTGGCTGATGGTTCTTAATGGCTTGAATTTCCACCCTCTGTGTCCTCCCTCATTGGTCAGGGGTGGTGGTTTGTGCCTCCATAGTGTGAACTGGAAAATCTTTTAGCAGCATGTAAATTGAGCTGCCTAAAACCAACCCGCTGAAAACACCTTTTAGGAATGACATGATTTCCCAACTGCCATACCTGCTTCTTTGTATGACCATTCTGGTGTCTGTTTCTGTTCTTTTTTCCCTCTCTCCATCATACGCTATTAATTTGAAAATATTACATTTGGAGACTTGCTAAATAAAGAGACCTCAGAGCACAAAATATCCCTTATCCATTTTCTGGGTCCCTATGTGCTTCCTTGTAAAGATTTTTTTCTTATTTTTTTACTAAATGGCCTTAATTTTATCACTAATCTCTGTGTGACAATTCTTTTAGTGTCTAACAATTCTTTTACTGTCTAACTTATTTCTAAAATATTCTCCCACAAGAGTCCCCAACTCTACTCTTATTGATCCCTTGTGCCCCTTTCACTTCTGTCTTTGCTGTTTCATAAAACTTATAAAGTGATTCCTTTATAAGTTGGACCCTTGATCTCAGTCCTTTCCGAGTCCTCCACCAAAATATCCCAGGAGGACGGTTCTGACAATTGGACTTTCACAGTTCAGGTGGTCTTGGGTCGCTGTCATTTCCATACTGAGCCTGGGGACATGCTTTGTTGTCTTTCCCCTAAAACTCATATTTTCTTTAACCAGCAGTTTTCCCATTGCAGATGAACCACATTACGAATTTAAAGCCTTAAAAACATCTTCAACATCACTCTTTTGCGCCATATTGTGAAGGATTCCACTTTTTTTTTCCTTCTCACCACATGTCAACAATACCATTACCTGGTACCTAAGCGTGACATTTCCTTGAGACATTTCTTTACAGTTTCCTTACATTGTTGCTTACTGCTTGCTTTGTTTCTTGGCTTTTTCATGTGTCCCACCTCTGCAACTACTCTTCAGAGTACGGGAGAAGAAAAGAGGCATTTATCAAGGGCCCATTGTATGTTGGAAACTTTACATAGTTTATCTGACTTGGCCCCTGTAACGACTGAAAGATGTAAGTATTATTATTATTCCCGTTTTACGGAACAGGGGTCAGAGGCACTGAGGACCTTGCTTAAGGTCACCCAGGTAGTAAGCTCTATGGTCTGACATCACCCTCCGCAGTATACTGCAGGGCTAAGTGCAAGCAGGCAACCAATGAAAACCACACCAGTACCCTTTGGTATCATTTACATCAATATTGAACTTGTTCCAACATTTGCAAAGTTTTAGTGTTTTTATTTATTTTCTCGAAAAGTGTCAGATGTGCCCCTTAACGGACTTGTCAAGAGATCCTACAATTCTAGCTTTTCTTCCCCAAGTCCCTGCATCCTTGGAAATAGTACAACACAGATGCTTCCATCAAGGGAGTCCTCTGTTAATCACCCTTAGCTCTCCTTTGCCACTACCAACAGTCTTTCCCCTACATCAATTTTTTAAACCTCTCCAGAGGAACTGGGAACCCTATTGGTAACAGGTGGACCTAACCTGTGGCTAAAATGGGTAGACTTTAAAAGCTCCCATGATGCGGGGTTCCTGTTTCAGAAAGCACGTTCCTGTTCCTCCTGCTTTATTCCGACCGTTCCTTGCCTGCTCCCCCATCACCTGTCCCACTTCTGCCTTTATATCCTCCCTCCAATTAGCCCATAGACAGGGTTTTCATTGGCTTTACGTTTCCCGTTTTGTCTTTTCCCCCGCCTTCCTCTAACCACACGTCCTCTGTCTTGACTTTGTCTGCTGAGAGCTACATCTAGTTTGTAAACCTGACACTGGTGCTGTCCCCCTCTCCCGCCATCAGTATCGTCCTGACTTCCTGTAGGATGTTGTGTGTCCTTCCCTCTTGTGTGAGCTACACCAACCATAATCCACCACACTTTTTTTTTTTTTTTTTGAGGGAGTGAGGTGAGGGAGGAGGGGTCTCTCGCCAATGCCAACGCCACAGCCTTGGATGGCTGGACTTGCTGCCTAGTCTCCTGTGGTCTTTAGTTCCTCTTCATCTGCCCACCTTGGCTCTTGGGATGCCAATCACATTCCAGAGCAGAGTTATAATATCTCCCCACCTTAGATGGAGTCCAGCATGCGCTCACTGTTTAGGACAAAGAGTTTATCGTCTCCCTGTCTGTGACCTTCCGTGGGTACAGGTTCATCAGGTTTCCGCCTTTCCTCTGGCTTCCGTTTCTCTTAAGGGGCCCTCACAGCCTACAGTCTGCCTCCTGAATACGGTGGGTAGGGGGCGATGGTGCTCACTTGTCGGGCCTTTGCAATGAAATGCTAATGAGTGTTTGATAGTCACTGCTACGATTTCCAGTGTTTCATGTTTCCCCCTTGTCCCCAAGCCACGGTGTCACATTGAGAACCTATGTGAGATCATTGAAGCTGTTTAGACAGTCAGCGGAGAACTTTTCTGTCTCTGAACTACTCGCTTGCCTTGGAGACTTTGTTTCCTGCCTTGTCTGAGGTTCTTAGGGTCTCTAATTCCCCATCTCTCTTTTTGTAGGGAGAATATGAAAGTCTTTCTGTGTGTGTTCGGCGGGCGGGGGTGGCGGCAGCATGTTTGATGTGACTGTCGTTGCTCTTGGTGGAGCCCACTAGGTCCTCAGTTGCCGTGTGAACTGCAGGACCTGTTGGTTTCCTGAGTCGTAGCCTTAACCCAGGCTCTGCTTCCCCAGATAACAGTGACCCAGAGGAGACCGATAGTATTCTCTCCTACTTCTGGGGCCTTTGCAGATCCAAGGCCAGCATCTTCCCCAGGTTGGGTGAGTCTGCTGCTTAGCTGTTGCCTCTTCATCCGATGGGTGTGCAAGTGTCTCTGCTTCGCCGTTTTGGCATTTACCTTGCTTGGGGTTCCACCATCACCTTGGCAGTTTGGGGAAGACTCCTGAGAGATGGGGAGGAGAGTGTCTTTGGTCAGTGTCCCTAGAAGCAGAGCCTGAAATGGAAATTCTGGGCGAGAGATGTATTGAGGGAGTGCTGTCTGGAGACACCTGTAGGGGAGTGAGGAAAGAGAGAGGGGGGAGGGGAGGAAGCTGAGTAAGTGCGTGGATTCAGGTGAGGTCTAGCTTCAGCCTGATCCCACGGGGCGCTCTGGAGCATGAATTATACCACAGACTTGTCCCACCTTGAGGCAAGCATACTGGCCAGGTGCATCTCCATGTCAATCAGGCATTGGTTGGGAACTGCCCCGAGGTGAGTCAGCAACCTCCCAGACCCTTCTGGACCAAGGGGGCTCCAGTGGTCAAGGGCGATTCTCAGGAGAAGGCTGCAGCCCTTAGCATCTTGAGACGGCTGTACTGGGGGTGTGGGGGGCAAAGGGATCTGAGCAGAGCCACAACAGCATCTGCCACAGACAGACTGTCCGAGTGTGGGCCTCTGTCTCTCCACCTCCACTTGGAATTTGACGGTGGGCTTCCATCACTCTCCAACATGAGCCCAGGGAAGAGCCATTATAAAGCACCTGGGTGTAGAAGATGGCAGGGTACAAAGACAAGGACTCTGAAGATGCCAATGCCCAGAGCTGCGTTCCACTTCTCTCCCTGCTGGTTGTGCTCACCAAAGGCAGAGGAAGAGAGAATCACTCACCACCTCATGCTTTCACTCTGTGGGAGCCGGAAACAGAGTAAGAAATAGCCTCTTCCTCTTGCACAGAGGATGGTTTCCCTCTAGGTCCCTTAGGTGGAATTAAGAGCCTCCCTACAGGAGAAACTTTTGGCCTTTGATTTGCCTAGAGCCAAAGGAAAAGATGGGGTATGTAGGCATTACCTGTTACCAAGCAGCACTTTACGGTAAGTCCCCTACGTACAAACAAGTTCGGTCCGAGAGCGTGTTCATAAGTCCAATTTGTTCATAAGTCCAACAAAGTTAGCCTAGGTACCCAACTAACACAATCGGCTATATAGTACTATACTGTAATAGGTTTCTAATACTTTTCACACAAATAATACATAAAAACAAACACACACAGAAAATAAAGAAAACATTTTTAATCTTACAGTATAGTACCTTGAAAAGTACAGTAGTACCAGCTACATCACCGCTGCTTTTATGTTGCTTCCGGACATCCTGGGCTTGAAATAAAGATACTGTACTACTGTACTCTGTACAGTACTGTAAAGTACACAAAAGCACAACTACTTTTAGAGGATGCACACACATGACAATATACGCCAGACACGTGAACTAACTTATGTGATTGGACATGCGAACGCACGTTCGCATCTTTGAAAGTTCGAAACTTGAAGGTTCGCATGTAGGGGACTTACTGTATTATAAATGGCCACGTGCCTGGCTCTGTGTGGAGAAAATACCGAAAGATCAGTTCTTGGATTTTTTTTTTTTTTTGAGTTTGAAATTAGTTGGGGGGGGGCGGAGTTGCGAGGAGGGGCGGATCACCTGCATACCTGTACTTGGTTGTAACTCATCTAGCTGCCTCAGGGGAAAGGCCAAGGGATGTGTGTAAGGAAAGCAAGTTGCTGCGGGAGGAAACCACGAGTGCCGAAGGACCATGCTTAGAGTACGCAGCCAGGGTCTTTGTGTGTTGTTGCATCTGATGGCCACGGCAAACCCTGAAGGACTTGTTATCTCCAATTTACAGCTGAAGGAACAGAGGCTCTCACATCAGCCTACCTGAGAGCACTGCAGACCTATGAATGGTAAAGATGAGTTTCAAATCAAGCCTGGTTCCCTCTCTATTCCGTGTTACCCCATCCCTAAACCAGGAGGGCTTGGGTACCCGATTCTGGGAACACTGTGGTCAGGCCCCTGAGGGTATGCTGGCCCAGCGACTCCAGGTTGCCCAGTTCATCCCAGTCCCCAAGGGCTTGATGCTTCTCCCTCTTGAGCTCCTCTGCCCTTCTCAATCCCCTCCTCTCATCCACCTGCCGTCACGCACACCCATTGTGCACCCTCCCCCCGAGCCTTATGCCAAACCACATCTTCTCTGTGATATTTTAAGATGTCTCCTCCCCGGAGCCGCCCTAGTGATATAAAGCCCAGTAAAGTACCCCCATTCCGCATGTCCAGCACCCATCGCTGATTCCCACAAGGTGTCCGCGCACCCGGAGCCCACAGATGTTCACGGCCGCACTCATGGATACAGGCGCTCGTTCTGTGTGCCAGCTGCTCAGCCCTTTTGGCCACACAGCTTGCGGGATCTTAGTTCCCCGACCAGGGATTGAACCTGGGTCCTTGGCAGTGAAAGTGCCAAGTCCTAACCACTGGACCTCCAGGGAATTCCCTGCTCCGCCCTTCCTACGTACCCACTCAGAATGCCGCCCACAGGCCTGTCCCCAACACCGCTCTGTGCTCTGCACTATCGAAACAAAAAGAGAACTTCAAGACACAATGATGTCCCCATGCTGAAGGAGCCTACCTGGTGGGCCGATGCCAGCATTGGACTTAGGGCAAATCTGGGTTCCAAGTCTGGCTCTGCTGTGTCTTCAGTTCATGGTCTCAGGCAAGTTAATGTGCCTCTTTGCACTCAGTTTTCTCACATGTGCAAAGGGGTTGATCAAACCCAGTCTCATGGGGTTGGTGTGAGGGTTAAGTGAGGTGAGGCAAGAGGAAGCACGGGCTCGCGGCTGGGCTCAGGAGCTCTGCCCTCCTCATGGCTCAGTGGCTAAAGTTCACGGACGATGAGTACGATAGGGTTTTCATGGACACAAAGCCCCCAGGGTAGGGGCAGTTCTGATGGTAACAATATTAGTCTAATCTGAAATTCTGCTGACTCAAGAATTTGATCATAGACGTGGGAAGAGGGTAGGAATGACGTTTGCTTTGCAAGACGTTTCCACACCATTCCTCACTCCTCCTCGACCCTTAGGACCCCATGACACATTTAAAAGGCCACACAGCTTTCGTCCCTGGCTGTACCATGCACAGAGTGGGGAAAGAAAGCACTTTCCCGCCAGCAGCTTTTCCGAGCACCTGGCACGTTTGCTTCCCTGGGTGGAGGGAGGACTCTGGGGTGCACGGGCCACCATCTGCTGGAGCCTCCGTGCCCGGGCCCAGCACCAGCCCGGCCTCCGGGACCCCAGCCCCAGCTTTTGGCAGTTGTCTGGGCTGGGGGAGCCCGGGCTGGGTGACCTCGCAGCTGTGCCTTCAGCCCATCGGGGGCTTGTGTTTCTGTGTCTCTCTGGGGCCCATCCTGGCTGCCAGGCAGAGGGCCCACTGTCCTTCAATACCAGAGGCTCTCGTTGCCCGGCCTGTGCCAGCAGCTGGCAAAGGATCCTCAACCAAGAGGCCCTCTCGCGTCCGTGGCTGCCTGTCCCACCAGGGGCATAGGCCCCAAGTCAGCGTGGGTCTTCACCAGCTTTTCCATTTCTCTCTGACAGGCCTGGAAACTCCTTAAAAAATATCCATTCTCACATGAGTCAAAGGGGAAAATCGTGCAGATGGCTCTGAAAGCAGAGATACCTGATAAATTGTACTGAAAGGATATTGACACTAATCTAGGGATGGGTTTTTTCCTAACCTGACTCCATGGAAAATATACAGCTTGTGATGATGATGGAGGGAGGGGAGAAGAAGGAGGAGGAGGAAAGAGAGGGGGAGAGGGAGGGAGCAAGCACACACCATGCTTGGCGCCCTAGTCCTGTTGTTCCTTCTCATACACAGCAGCCCTAGGAAATAGGTGCTCTAATTTCCCCCATTGTACAGATGAGAAAGATGAGGTCCAGAGGAGTTAAACCATTTGTCCTAGGCCACACGGCTGCTGAATGGCAGCACAGGGATTTGAGGCTGGCCTCTCTCTAACAGGTGTGCTTTCTTTTTTTTTTCCCCCACATACTTTTATATACATTTTAATATTTGAACCACAAGTATATATTATATATTCAAAAACTTAAAATTTTGTTTAAATTAAGCGGTTGATAGTTGTGTTGCAGTTTTCTTTCTTTGTCTGCCAGATTTTTTATTGTAAAATACACATAACATAAAATTTACTATCTACCATTTTTAAGTGATAAGTTCATTCATATTTTTGTACAACTATCACCACCATCCACCTCCAGATCTCTCCTCCTCTTGTAAAACTGAAACTCCAGAGCCATTAAACAATAAATTCCTATCCCCGCCCTCCCCCAGCCCCTGGCAATCATAGTTCTACTTTCTGTCTCCATGAGTTCGATGGCTTCAATTACCTCATATAAGTGGAATCATACAGTATTTGTCTTTCTGTGACTGGCTTAGTTCACAAAGTATAACGTTCTCAAGGTTCGTCCATGTTGTAGGATGCATTAGAATTTCCTGCTTTTTTAAGGCTGAATTGTATTCCATTGTACGTACATACCACTATTTGTTATCTATTCATCTGCTAACGGATGCTTAGAGTGCTTCTTCGTCTTAGCTATTGTAAATAATGCTGCTATGAACAAGGATGTACCAATAACTCTTTGAGACTCTGCTTTCAGTTCTTCAGAAATTGAATTGCTGGATCATATGGTAATTCTATTATTAATGCTTTGAGGAACTGCCATACTGTTTTTCACAGTGGCTGAATTATATTACGTTCCCACCAACAGTCCACAAGGGTCTAATTTCTCTACATCCTCATCAACACTTGACTTTTTCTGGGTTTTTTTTTTTTTTTCTTGACAGTAGCCATCCTCATGGATGTGAGGTGGTATTCATTGTGGTTTTGATTTGCATTTCCCTAATGATTCGTGATGTTGAGCATCTTTTCACGTGCTTATTGGCCGTTTGTATATCTTCTGTGGAGAAATATCTATTCAAGTCCTTTGCCCATTGTTTTAGTTGCGTTGTTTGGGGCTCTTTGTTGCTGAGCTTCAGGAGTTCTGTATATATTCTGGATATTAATCCCTTATCAGATATATGATTTGCAGACGTTTTCTCCCATTCCGTAGGTTGCCTTTTCACTCTGTTGATGGTGTCCTTTGATGTATGGAAGTTTTTAATTTTTATAAATTCCAATTTGTCTCTTTTTCTCTCTTGCTGCCTGTGCCTTTGGTGTCATATTCAAGAAATCATTGCCATATCTAGTTTGCCCTATGTTTTCTTCTAAGAGTTTTATAGTTTTAGGTCTTACATTTAGGTCTTTGAGTGAATTTTTGTGTATGGTGTCAGGTAAGGGCCCACCTTCATTCTTTTGCATGTGGATATCCAGTTTTCTCAGCACCATTTGTTGAAAAGACTGTTTCCCTATTGCATGGTGTTGACAACCTCATAGAAAGTCATTTGACCATATTTGCAAGGATTTATTTCTGGTAACAGTTATACTTTTAACAGCCATTCCTGCACTGCATTTCAACACTGTGCAATGCTTAGTGGAATTATGGAATATCAAAGCTGTAGGAGACCCCAAACAAGTCATGAATACTTCCGCATTCTGTAGGTGGAAAAACTGAGGCCAGTGGTCAGAGCACTCTCAGTCTAGTGCTCAGGCCAATACAGGACTCTGTGAGGGTCCTCACCTCCTGGAGTGAACTGCAGGGTTGCTGGGAGACTTTTCATGCCTTTTAGCAAATGCTCCATTCTGTGGGCAAATGCACTCATGTGTTTTAGAAATCAAAATCGTAGAATGTAGAGGCGAGTGAGGAAGCATCAGGAGTTGGCCCAGCAGTGAGGTGTGCTGTGAGGTGTGCTGGATGGAAGGCCACTGAAACCCCCCTGAGTCAGGGTCCAGGACCACCATCTTCTGGATGACTCTGGATGGTACCCCCCGATCCAGGCACAGGAGCAGCAGGCAGCCTAAATAGCCTGGGTGTGTACAGATCCTAAGTTTCTCCATGGCCCAGGCCCCACTTAGCCCCCAGCACACCTCCTAGGCTCCGCCCTCACCTCCACCTCCCTTCTGCCCTTCACTGCCCTTGAGTCCCAGTTGCTAGCTCTGTTCAAATACTCTATTTTCCTGAACACAGGCCAGGCTGAGTTGCACTCCTGTGTCCCAGCTCACACAGACACATTTACAACTGTTTATCCCCTTCTCAGAGAAGCCTTCCCTCATGCCCCCTCTGGTAGAAGTCACCTCTCTGGCCCTGGTGCACCATGGACCCTGTGCCCCCTTCTCCACTCTCCCTGGAATTAGAGTGACGTGTCTTCCTGCCAGAGCTGATATCTCTTGAAACTGTGTTGCAGATGTTCAAAAGACTGTCCTAAAGAGATGTGTGTGTGTGCGTGCGTGTGTGTGTGTGTGTGTGTGTGTAATCCTCAGTGCACACAATAGCTGCTCAAAACACTTTCGTGAATCCAGTTCAGAGAGGGAGCAATGAGTGAAAGGTCCGGTTGTGAAGGGAGCTGCCGGCTCAGCGTGGGCCACGGCTGGGAGAGTGAGGGCTGGGGGAGTGAGTCGGGGGCTCATCGCCAGGGTTTTACGGTACTCAAGCAAAAGCAATTGCGTATTTGTTTGGCCACCATGCCCCACTAACTCCAGTGTAAAATTGGATTTTCATTCTGGGAAAGGGGCTACCGATAAGCTTGTTTTCCCAGGGCCCAGGAAAGAGTGAAGAGAAGGAGGCGGTTCCCAGCTGAAGAATAAATGATCAAGTCAATTTCAGGTTTAATTTCCCTTTGACCTCATGTCCCTGACTGTCACTGCCGCCAAGCAGTGCGGGTGCCAGCAGGTCACCCCTGCGTGCCAATTCCCCATCCCGTCCCTCTGCAGGGAGCTGGAGGCTGTGTGTGCCCCTCCACACTAGCTGTCGCAGCTGGAAACAGCTGTGCGCATCACAGACACCGCTCAGCCCAAGCCAGGCGCTGACCTATGCAAACACAGGAGGAACTACAGCCACGCATAAACAAATTAGCATCCTTTAAAAGGTGAAAAGCTCCATAAGATGTCTGGGTTTTGTTTACGGCTTCGAGGTGGAAGTGACGGGGAGTCGGATTAAATCACTGGGGTGCGCATGCGGTGCTGGCCCTCCTGCTTCCTCTTGCCTCCCCCCACCCCTCGGGCACGCGGACACAGCCCTGCCTTAAATGGCCGCTGCGTCCGCCCTGGTCCTGCCGTTGTTCCAGCCAGCCCGGGTCCCAGCAGGTGTTCCCTAATTAGCAATCTCTTCATTTCCAATCAAAGCACAAAGCGGCCCCAAAAGCCTGTCTTTACGAGGGAGCCAGCAGCGGCTAGGGATGTGCGGGGGGATAATTGTCTTCGCCAGTGGCGGCAGTAAGCGGGTTGGCTAATTCATTATTGTAATAACTTTGCTTGTCCTTGGGGAGGTGGGGTGGGGGAGGGAGGAAGGGTAAGGGGGGAGGGGACTGAGTGTGGCTGAAGGTGGGGCGGGGTGAGGGTCTGGGGCAAAGGGGTGGGGAACAGAGGAGCGAATGAACGATGCACCTGCTCGCTCCGGTCTCCCCGACTGGCTGGGCACCCGCTTCCCACGGCGGGTGAGTGACACGGTTTGTCGGCCCCCAGCAGGGCAGCAGCCACCAAGTGGCAAGGCATCCAGACTTTCCACGGCGCAGGGAGGGGCCCTGGATTCCGAAGAGGCTCTGGGCTCAGGGAAGATCACGCTCCGTTACCCTCTGGGGCCTGAGGGGCTGAGGCTGGGTGGCGGGGTCCCTGGAGCCAGGCTTCTGTCTTCCCAAGGGCTGAACTCTTGGACCTTGACCGTCATCCAGCCTGGACACAGTGGCAGAGGGTCACCAGTTAGAATGCCCCAAAGAGCTGCCTCATACTTCTGTTGGCAGAACGGTGTGGATGACAACTCAAAGACCCTTCCAAGTTTGCAGGGGCCACAGAGGTGGCTGAGTGCATCCATAAAATGAGGCTGAGGTGACCCCAGGTCGGGTTGCACCCTTGCTCTGTCTGGTGCACTCTCCCTGACCCATTTCTCCCACAGCGAGCAGGGCCTGGGAATAAAAGTTTGGAGAGCCCCTCCCTGGCAGCCCCGGGCTGGGTAGTCAGGTGGCTTTGTGAGGGATTCAGAATTCCAGCTGAGCTTCCATCTGAAACCAAATACAGGTAGAGGCAGGAAGGGAGGGTGAGCCCAGTGGGAGAAACAGCATGGGCAAAGGCACAGGGGGAATCCTGGGACTGGGGGTGAAAGGCATCAGGTCCTGTGGGAGAGGGGATGGGTGAGGGGACGTGCTGAGGACTCCCGGGAAATTCTGGGAATGGAGGGGGAGGCCGGCCCATGGAGGGCCTGACTGGCAGCCGAGGGCTCAGTCTTCATCTCTTGTGCCCCCAAATTAACAGCACAGCAGCCCTGCTAGAGAGCCTGCGGATGGCCTTGCCCTACCCTGGAGGAGAGGTGTTAGGGTAAACCCTCAGCTGGGAACTCAAGGGAAATGGCCTGGACCGGAACAGGGACCTCCAGGGGGCCAAAGGGAGGGGGACAGGCTCTCCCAGACTCCTCCCTCTCCCCTGCAGCTGCAATCTCACATCCGCCAGGTGGAACTTGTCAGGGGACATTAGAAATGGACCAGCCCTTGCCTGACCACTCACTGGCCTGCCTTTGAGCTGAACCTTTCCCCTGGCTGTAGTGCCCTGTGGTGGCTGCCCAGTGGCTAGGATCGTGGGCTCTGGAATGGGAAGGCCTGAGGTCACATCCTGGCTCCATCCGCTATTCACCTTTGCGTGCCTCAGTTTCCCCATCCATAAACTTGGGATGAAAGAGTCCCTATCTCATGTGAGTTAATACCTGTGAGGTTCATAGCACAGAGCTGGCTGTGGTGAGGACTCCAGCCATCTAGTGCCTGCCCTTAAAGACGTAGGGGTGGGAGTAAGAGGTACAGACTACTAAGTATAAAATAAATAAGCCACAAGGATATGTATTACAGCACAGGGAAGATAGCCGATACTTCATAATAACTATAAGTGGAGTATCATCTTTAAAAATTGTGAAGCACTATGTTGTACACCTGAAACTTATTTAATATTGTAAATCGACTATAGCTCAATGGAAAAAAAAAAAGACATGGGGTGGAGAGGGGGACGTGCGAGGGTCTGGGGAGGGAGCTTCATGGCCCTGCTTTCACCCAGTTTTCTTCCTTGCTTGTGAAGCGGGACAGGCGAGGCTGTACTGGGACCCTCCAAGGTCTCAGGTTGAAGGATGATGGGAGGGGGTGAGAGGTGGGACGGGGGTGGAGGGGGCGCTGTTGTGCTGGGCAGCACCCTGTCCTCTTGTCCAGGGACTAACTGGGAGATCTTCACATTGACCTGGAGACGGAGGCCCAGCCTTGTTCCCTCTCAGCCCTGCCCCTGTCTCTGTGCTTCTGATGGAGAGGAGCTGCGGCGGTTCCTAGACCCTGGGGGGCAGGGGGTGAGGGGTGACTCCCTGACTGTGCTGACTGGGAGTCTCCCTGGTCCTGGACTTGGTCTGACCCCCGGAACAGAGTTTAGAAGGCCTGATGCCCAGCCCCCAGACCTCTCAATAATGGTCATTGCCTTTTTTTTTTTTTTTAATATTTATTTATTTATGGCTGTGCCAGGTCTTAGTTGCAGCATGCGGGATCTTCGTTGCGGTGTGCGGGATCTTTAGTTGCGGCGTGCAGACTTCTTAGTTATGGCATGTATGTGGGATCTAGTTCCCCGACCAGGGATTGAACCCAGGCCCCTTGCACTGGGAGCACGGGAAGTCCCCCGATGGCCATTGCCTTGGGGCACTGTGGCTTTGGTCCCTGCCTCTCAAACTAGCTTAAGAGTCAGAAAAATCAAAGAGCCAGTCTTGCCTATACCCCCTGCCCCCGCCAATTTACAGATCATTCTTTCAACAAATATTCATGAAGCATCTATTTTGTGCATAGCGGGAGAATCCAGTGTTACACAAGTAAATAAGAGGATGGTTGGGGCAGCCTCTCTCTGAGGATGGAGACAGCTTCTCTGAGGAGGTGACATTTCAGCTTCAGCCTGAGTAACTGGGAGAGAGCTAAATTAGGATCTGTGGGCTAGAGCAGTGTTATCCAGTGGAAATATAATGCAAGCCACAAACGGAAGCCATTTGGGTAATTAAAATTTTTCTAGTAGCCACATTTTTAAAAAGTCAAAATAGACAAGTATAATTAATTATGTATTTTATTTAACTCAATATATCAAAATATCATTTCAACATGTAATCAATGTAAAAAATTATGACTGAGATATTTTACATTCTTTCTCTTGTACTAAATCTTCAAACTCTTGTGTCTATTTTACACTCACAGCACTTTTCAATTCAGACTAACAACTGCATTTCACGTGCTCAATAGGCACACGTGGCTAGTGGCTGCTGTATTTGACAGCGCAAGTCCAGAGGTTAAGAGTACAAAGTCTGGGGCTTCCCTGGTGGCGCAGTGGTTGGGAGTCCGCCTGCCATGCAAGGGACGCGGGTTGGTGCCCAGGTCCGGGGGGATCCCACATGCCGCGGAGCGGCTGGGCCCATGAGCCATGGCCGCTGAGCCTGCACATCCGGAGCCTGTGCTCCGCAGCAAGAGAGGCCACAACAGTGAGAGGCCCGCGTACTGAAAAAAAAAAAAAAAAAAAAAAAGAGTACAAAGTCTGGAGCCGCTTGCTAGCTGTGTGACCTTGGGCAAGTTGCTAAACCCCTCTGTGCTTTGGTTTCTTTACCTGCAAAATGGGGTAGCAATAGACCCCATCCCTTGTAGTTGTTATGAGAATTAAGCTCATAAACATAAAGAGCTGAAATAGTGCCTGGCCAGTAGAAAGTGCTATTAGATGTTAGCTATTAATAAGAAGAATTAGAAAACTGAGAATAATAAATCTCTGAAGGAAGAGAACTCACTCAAGGCAGAAAACAAAGAGCAGAAGGAAGAGTGGAAAGGCTGGTGGCCGGGCGGGGTGGTGAGGGGCAGCAGAGGAGGCCAGCAGGGTGGACACCATCAGGACACCATGAAGAGCTTGGTTTCCTTTACAGCTCCCTGAGCAGAGAAACCGGAGAGAAAATTCTAGGGGCTGAGACTTTGCCTGACACTTGTTCCTGTCTCAGGGGCTGGGGTGGGAGCCCCGGGTGGGAGGCCTGGTGTATCCCTCAGTCTTCCCCATCTTGCTCTGACTCTGAAACTGTTGCATGCTTCCCACTCACAGCCGTCTGGGAAGCACCGGGGCGTCAGCTGGAGGGGGAATATTAATGATTCAATTTTCAACCGGGTTCCACTCCAGGGCCTCGCCTGCGACATGCATTTTTAATCATAACAAAACAGAATGACAAAGGGAGTCATTTGCAGCAAGGCAGCCCCTGCTGGCTGGCCCCCCTGAAGGGTCTGCTTAGGGGGTTGTGGGGAGCTGGCTTCCCAGCCCACAAGACATTCCCCATTCTGGTGCCAGAACTGTTTCCCGACTTCCTAGAGGGTCTAGCTGTGGCGCCAGTCTCCGGCTGTGCCGTGCGCTGCAAGCCATTCTCTCTGGGCTGTGACTTTCTTCCAAAAGGGGGCTACTGGGTTAGGGGAACCAGAAACACTGGATGCGCATCCGCTAGGGCTGGTAGAAGCTGGGGGTAGCAGAGACTTGACCATCTCCCTAAGGGTTCTGGCTGGTCCACGGCAGGGACAAGGAACCATGGGGGTGGTGAGGGGCCATGTGGGTATGGAGGTTGCAGAGAATTTGACCTGCCCGTCCTCCAAGACCTGGAGTCGTTCTTCTGTCTCTGAGCCTCTGTCACGCTTGGGGTTGGTTACACGGAGCGGGCCTTCTGAGCTGACCTCACCGTGGTGATACCTGGTGATTGGCTGGCCCTTCTCTGAAGGAAGCTGCACCTTAGTTCCCTGTTGGATCACCTTCTGCCGTCTGTTGGGTCCTGGCCCATCCTGTTTGGTGACTAGCTTTGCACTGAGTCAGTCTGGAATGTTCTTCCTCGTCCTTCTTGGAATTCTTGAGAGTCCCACTTGCATCCCATCTCCTCCATGAGCCTTCCCTGGCTGCCGGGCCACAATGACAGTCACCATCAACCAGCTCCTGGTCTCCTTTCCAATCGCATTACCCAAGTCTGCACCATCCCCTTGGCACTTTTGCTGCCCTCTGACCGTCCCTCTGTCCATCCTCCCAATCTCCGAGCACCCAGTGTGCACCAGGCGCTGTGCCTGCTTGCTCCGTCTAGTGGGGAAGGCAAATGGTCGGCCCCTAAACCTTTTCACTGTAAGAGAAGTGCTGTAGTGGGAGGCATGAAAGAAGCTGTGGGGCCCAGGGGCCAGGATGCTTTAATGTGTACATGCTATTTATTCCACCAGCATTTATGAAAGACCTGTCTGTGCCAGGCACTGTGCTGGGTGCTGCAGCTACAATGGTGGAGAAAACAGCCGTTTCTCCACCTTCACAGAGTTTACAGTTTGGTGGAGAAGATTAAACAAACCAACAGGTGTCCCATGCTTCTTTTTGTATCTGCCCTTGTGTCTTGTACACAGCAGGTGCTCAGTAAATGCTTGCTGGCTGGCTGGTTCTCAGTTGCCTAATTCTCAGATTGTGTCACCTTCTTCCCCCTTGCTCTATAGTTATGAGGCTGGTTCCCAGGTTGGGCCTTTACCTACTCCCTGCCAGGAAGCCCCTGTCCTGATTCGGCTAACTCTGATCTCAGGTGTGATAAATTAATAACAGCAATCACCAACGTTTATTAGGTGCTTGTTAGGTGCGAACCACTTTGCCAATACAGGTAATACCATCCTATTTAATCTTTACAACGACTCCATGGAATGGGTACTATTATTCAACCCATTTTACCAAAGAGGAACGTCAGGCGCAGAGAGGTTAAGTCACTTGTCTGAGGTTGCACAGCAAGTAAAGGGCAGAGCTGGGAAAGAAACCCAGGCAGCCTGACCCGAGTCTGTGCTCTAAACCATACTGGGTCGCCCTGCAGCTGCCTACTATCATATATAAAATAGGTCAGAAAGACCTTTTCACCCCATTTGCAGAAACTTGCTGCCTTTTAGTTGACAGCCATTGCTAGCTACTTTTAGGCTGTGCACCACACCCTCCAGGAATCCCAGAAGGCCTTGCTGAGAGGCCTCAGAGGTCCTCTTCTGCACCTCTCTCATGTTTCAGCCAAAGGAACCAAGGACCAGGGACGGGAAGGGGCTGGTCCAAGGGCTTAAGACCAAGTCTTCACTGAATGGCCTCCTGGCCCAGGCTAGCCTCAGCCCTGGGCTGACTTCCTGAGCGTTGTTTTACAGGGGTTAGTAGACCGGGGGGCGGACAGCTGGTCTCAGATGGAGGGGGCAGAAAGGCCTGTGAGCAGCCCCTGACCCCTTGAGTCTGTACCTGCCTCTCAGCAATCTTTGAACTCCATCGACCCTTATTCCTGGGCTCTTGGGCCCACGGCTGTCTGCCCTCCTCGCCCTATGCCCCCATTTCATAGCCAGCGCCTCCCTTCTCCTTTCCATTATCTTGCCCCTGGGGTGCCAGTCAGCATCAGCCCATGCTTCTCGCCATGTGGCCCAGGGCAGGAGTGGGAGTAGGGAGTCTGCCCCAAGGACCCTCCTCGCTCTTCATGCATCCCAACACATGCGCTAGCCTGTCCTGGGTGTGGGGATGCAGTAGTGAACAAGACAGACGGAAGTCCTTGCCCTCGTGGATCTTACATTCATGTGTGTCGGGGGGTGGGAGGGAGCAGATCAAAACAAAACAGAACCAAACCTAAGATAAAAAATGCAGTTAGTGTATTAAATAGGTAAGTATATGGAGAAATAGGAAAACAGGAGAGCCGGAGAGCCCTTACTGCAGTTCAGTAGAGACCTGAAGGAGGTGAGGGAGGGTGCCCTGCAAAAGTCCAGAGAAGTGTCAGGACTAGGGAGCACACAGCAAGTGCGAAGGTCCTGAGGTCGAAACGTGCCCAGTGTGTTCAAGGCACAGCAAGGAGACTGGTAGCTGGTGTGGAACAAATGAGAAGCGTGGAAAGAGATGCCGTGAGAGAGTGAACCTCAGAGGATGAATGGACACCCTCTGATGCCATTGACTGAAGGTGTCAATGAGAGACAGAAATCACTTGCAGCGGCCCTGAGGCTGCCTGTCCAGTGGGTGGGAGTAGAGAGGACTCTCACCATGGAGTCAGTCTCCCTGAGCTGCCCATTAATGATTGGCTCAAGACATACGAGAGGGTCTGTGAAAACCACTGGCAGGTAGAAAAGTACACAGTGGTAGTAGTTTCTGTCCTTCCAACCCCTGCTTCTTGACCAAGGGAGTTATAGAAAAAGACTGGTCCACTTTTACCCCTTGTCGTCCTCTCACCTTCCATGGTACTGTGGGCGGAATCCGTAGAGGTGGGGGCAGGTGCTTGACTTTTTGTCTGGCCGAAGCTCCATCACCTGGAATTCTTTACAATGGAAATGATCTTTCTCTTCACTCCGGGAAAGGACTCTTCCAAGCTCCTGTTCCCACAGCTGCGCTAGGAAGGAGGCCTCAGTCAGGCAATGACTTTGCTAGGAACTTAGGAGCTCCTGGTCGTTGTTTTGAGGAGACTGTACCCAGGGGACACTCAATGAACACAGCCTCATTATTTACGACCCCGTCCTGCGTCTCCTGCTTGCCCGGAGGTAGGAGGCCCTGATGTGACATGTCCCCTGTGGGGAGCGAGCCACAGGGCGAAGGCTATTTTGCCCAGTGGAGCCTGAGGCTTCTGCTTCCTGTGCTTATGCTGCCCCTCCTTCTTCCCGCCTCCAGCCGCCTCTCTCAGATTTACGGGCAGGTTTTATTCCCGAGCTGCCTGAGGGCTCCTCTTTCTGATATTATTAAAGGCTCCGTAATTCTCCCCTCATTAATGATTGGCATATTTTTACCTCTCACTAAAGGAGCTTCAGGGCGACTCCCGGGGGCCCTACTCTCCGAATGAAACAATTTCATCCTGCTCCAGAAACGCATTAAAAAGGTTTGTCAGGATCTTATCACCAGTTAGAGAAAGCTAATCAAATTACTTCTATTTATTAGCTGGTACAGCACTGTGTCATCCCATGAAGCGCCCGCCTAGGGTGGGCAGGAACAGAGAGCACCCTGGCTGCTGGAAGAGGGCACTGCTCGATGCCCGGCCTGCGGCTCAGCCCCTCTGCCCCCCTGGCACCTTGGCACCAGCCCTGCCTCACAGGAGAGCCGGGCTGAGCTATTGGCACACCTAACTGCAGTCACCTATGACTCAAGCGTGATGGCCCCTTGCGGGTACCTGCGTATTCTCATAGACAAGAGGGCGCATCTCAGCCCCACACTGCCTGTCCTTGGCAGAGCTGGGAAGGAAATTGCAGTGTATTTATAAGAACACATGCATTCTCCCCTACTTTGGGAGAGAAGAGTATAGACTATTTTGTTTTCCTTTGGGGAATAGGGTTTTAAAAAAAAAAAAAGAATAGAAAGAAAGAAAGAAAATAGTGTTTTTAAGAAAACAGTACAGAAAACAGTATGTATCTACCACCCCAAATCAACGATTGATAATATGTTGTTAAAACAGGAAACATATATAACAACAGAATTCACATTTTGGGTAAGTTAGAGACTGCTTTGTGCCCATCCTCCGGTTCCCTTATTCCCCACACTCCCTCCCCAGTGACAAGTATCATGAATTTATTAAGTATATTTCTAGGCTCTTAAAAATTCTTTAAAATAACGTATGTGTGTCCAAGGATGGTACAGTCTGTTGGGAACTGTTGCTCATTTCCACTCTGTAGCACCATGGGTGTCAGCCAGCATGAACGGTGGCATCAAGTTGCAGCTCGCAGCTCTGTGACCCTGGGCAAGTAACCTAACTTCCCTATGCCTCAGTCTCCCTACCTCTAAATTGGGAATAACAACAGCACCCGCCCGCCAGGGTTTGTTGTGAGGATGAAGTGAGATAACAAACGCGCTGGGCCATGTGCCTGGCAGGTGGTGAGTGCTCGCAGATAAAGGACGTCATCATCAACATCCTCTCTCCCCCTTCCGCTTGCACCTCATGGGGGGGCCCATGTGGTTTCTGGGCTCCACCTCAAGTGTACGTGTTCATGCCCACCCAGCCTGAGGCTGCTTCTGGATGTGTGGTGTCCAGTTGTGTGGACGTGTGTGCGCTCTTTGCAAGGAATTCTATGGTTCGCCGTGTGGAGGAGGCGGGCTGGGTGGGAGAACTGGGCCAGGCTGCCTGGCGTCTTGGCCCAGCATCCCCTGAGCAGACCCAGGCTGGAGCAGAGGAACAGCCCCCTGGCCTGGCCAGCCCGAGGCAATGCGGGCTCTTCCAGCTGCACAGCTGTCTCCACGACCCCAGGAATGGTTCAAAAGGCCATGCCGCATGCCTCATCACGGCGCACAAAAGGACATATTGATTGGTTTGTAGGAGCATTTCCTGGGGTCCTTTATATCTCTCTCCCTCGCCACCATGATGAAGAGGCTGAGTGCACAGAGGAGGGGAGAGGCCGGCACACATCCATCCGGGTGGGCTTTCTTCATCTTATCAATCAGGACTTTAATTAGACACGTCCGAGAGGGCAGTTCCGTCTTGGGGCAGGCGGCAATCTTTATCAAGCATGCCACATCTCTAATTACCGTGTACTGACAGATAACAAGTCGGGGGTAGGGTGGGGAGCCCAGGAGGCAGGGAAAGGACAGCAGGGCCTGGTGAGCAGCCGTTCACCCAAGGAGAGCGTCCTTTCCAAGCAACCTGGAGGGAGTCGCTCTGGCCCTGATACCCAGGGGCAGGGGATGTGGCCTCAGATAACAGCCCTCAGAGTGATTGCAGGGATGGGGCCTGGGGAATGGCCAGGCCAGGAGATGGACGGGTGTAAGGATCCCCATCTCCAGCCCCTGAACTCCGGATACTGGCTCCTTTCTTTTCTATAGCTCTGAATTCCACGTTTGCTCCGTGTTTTCAATGACGTAGAAAGGGCAAGGAAGTTCTAAGTTTGAATCCTAGGGCTGGGCTACTTGGCTCCATGTCAGTCTGTTTCTGTGACCTCAGACAAGTAGCTTATCCTCTCTGGGCTCACTGCGAACCGGGGATGGTCGCACCACTCGTGGGATTGCTGTGGCCGTGAACTGAAATGTGTCCAGGGATGTGTGTGTTTCCCTCCTCGCCTGCCTTTCCGTCCTTCCCATCCATGTGGTGGGAGTGGGGACAGCTGACATCATCAAAGGCTAAAGACAAAGCCTCCTGCCATTCCGGGGTGAGTCTGTTGCTCAGCAGTGTTGAAAATCATCAGGGATGGTGGAGCTGGGGCTGGAAAATGAGGTACAGAGCAGCAGGCTGGTGAGCTCCGCCTCGGGTGAGGTCCGCTGCCTCCGAGGTGACAGGAACACACGTAGGGTCAGGGACCTGAACTGGAATGCTTGCACTCTTATGAGTGTGTTCAATTGTTTATTACTTCCAAGCCTCAGTTTCCTCACGAGAATGGTGTAATCACCCCTCCCTCCGGGGCTGGGAGGTTGGCACATGAAGTACCCAGACTCGGCCCAGCCCTGCACCCAGGTAGCGGCTTGGTGGGTTCATTGAGATTGAGGTTGCCCAACCCCGCTCTAATCCACACATGCCTGGTGCTTTCTGAGACCTGCCATTTCTCAGAAGAGCGGGCTGCATGGTGCTCACTTGTCTAGACATCATCCCAGCTCTTTGTTCACTGGTTCTCAGGCTGGGGGCCTCCTGTCCTGATGGCCCCTACCCTCACCACATTCGGGCCTCTTTCACAGATACCTCAAATGCACACCCCTTTGGCCAGGCCTCCAGTAACCAGCTCCTGTGGTCTCTCCCTGTGGCCTCCTGTCCCACAAGGCCTCCCAGCTCTCCTGACACCATTGAAACCTTGTTCCCAGACCCCAGCGGCCAGCGCTTCTCTCTCAAGAGACTTGGCTTTAAAGCTTTCACACGCTTCCGGCCTCTGGGGTCTCAGGCCAAGTCCCAGGAAGGTACCCTGGGGTTCCCAGGGTAGAGTGGGGAACAGAGGCTCAACGCTAGCTCTTTACGAAGTATTTAATTGATCAAAACAGCCTTTCTAGACCGAGATCTTAATCCCTGCTCAGATAGGTGAATAAACTCACCCACTGTCTCTCAGAGCCAGAATTTGAACCTAGTTCTGGAGGTCAAGTTGATCTTCTTTAAACTACTCAGACAGGCAAGTGAGAACGTTCAAAACTGAATGAGACCGGGCACCACAGGCTCGGGGATACTCTGAGAATGTCACTAGGTGATAATTCTTGTGAGATGCTTTTAACAAGCCAAGACTCACCTTTCCCTAAACGGACAGCCCCAGGTCTGTTGGAGAATGGCATAGAAGGTGGCGCACTCAGAGGCAGGGTTTATGGCCCCTGAGAGCACCCCGTGAGGCCATCGGCCTGGTTGACGCTGGGCATGGGCTGACGGGGACCCCAGGGTGGAGTTCCAGAATGCCAGGCTGGTTGGGACATGAGAGGACAGGTGGTGGAGGTGAGCATGAGGGTGAACAGAAGGGCAAAGCTCAGCCTCGTCTTAGAGACATCAGGACGTATGTGTGGGGGAGGAGCTAACACACGGACCCACCAGGGAACAGCAGAGGGCTCAGTGGACGGCAGAATGGGCATTCACGGGAAGGAGCGGGCCCCTCTGCCTCTGCAGATCACACATCTTTCAGAAGAGGTGGCATCCTAGCAGGGAAGAATGAACATGGTGAGCAAAGGTGGGGGGTCGGGGAAAACTTGGCAAGAGCCCTAAGCAGGCCTGCAAGCAAAGCCCACCGAGCTCCAGGCCTTTCCAAGACAAGGAAAGCACTGCCGATCACAGAAATGGCATCCCTCCCCCCGACACATAACACGTTACACATACCTCCACCTGCATTCTTCCCCAGTCACCGGCTACCCTGGGAGGTAGCTGATAGGATCATCCCCATTAATCCAGATGAGGAAACAGGTGCTTAGGAGCAGGGTCTATGGGGCCAAAGAGTTCTGGTTTGAATTCGGTCCACCTGAGCTTTGATTTTCTCATCTGTAAAATGGGAAGAGTAACATTCATGCCACAGAGTTGTTAGACAGCTGTTACTTAGCATATTTTCCGGCTCAGAGTAAGAACTCTGTAAAGAGTAACTGCCTGGATTCTTCATTCATTCGTTCATTCATTCGTCCATCAAGAAAATACTTGCCAAGTTCCTACTCCATGCCAGGCACGGTACCAGGTCCTGGGATCACAGCAGCAAACTTGACAGCCAAGTTTCTACTCTTTTTTTTCTTTTATAAATTTATTTATTTATTATTATTTTAATTTTTGGCTGCATTGGGTCTTCGTTGCTGCATGTGGGCTTTCTCTAGCGTGGTGAGCAGGGGCTACTCTTTGTTGCAGTGCACGGGCTCTAGGCGCATCGGCTTCAGTAGTTGTGGCACGCGGGCTCAGTAGTTGTGGCATGTGGGCTTAGCTGCTCCATGGCATGTGGGATATTCCCAGACCAGGACTTGAACCCATGTCTCCTGCATTGGCAAGCAGATTCTTAACCACTGTGCCACAGGGGAAGTCCCCCAAATTTCTGCTCTTGAGGGACTTGTGTTCTAGTGGGGAGGTGGGAAGTGACCAAGTAAACATAGAGTGAGATCCCTGTGAAGTGGAATAATCGGTGAGGAAGGAATTAAACAGGGTGGTGGGGAGATAGTGGCTGGAGAGACGGAGAGATCGTCTAGATCCCAGGGTATGCAAAGAAGGCAGCTCAGGACTTCTTGACATTAGCGGGAAGTGTGAGAATGACCCAGTCATGCCAAAAGCAGCCCAGGTAGAGGGAACAGCATGTGCCAAGACCTGGGGTCCTGAGAACAGAAATGTGTGGAGCACAGTGAGGCAGAGGGTGGTCCAAGAAGAAGTTGGACAGATGGACCCACAGGGCCTCGTAGGTCATGGTTAGGAGATGGTGGTTTATTCTAAGCACAGTGTGAACTCCTGGAGTGGTTTTAAGGACGGGAGAGATGGTGTGATGCAGTGCTCGAGAGCATGGAATCTGAAGCCAGGCTATCTGGATCCGAGTCCTGTGTAACCAACCCCTCCCAAAACTTATTGTTTTAAATCAATAAAAATCATTAATTTTGCTCACAAACCTGAAACGTGGGCAAGGCATGGGGAGAATGGTTTGTGGCTGACCTGTGTACATCAAACTGGGCCGGAGCTAGAGTAGATGGCTCACCCACGTATCTAGCAAGTGGTGCCGGCTACTGGCTAGACTGTCAGCTGGGGGCCTCAAGCCCTCCCCACGTGAGCCTCTGCTGCTTGGGCTTCCTCACAGCATGGCGCTTGGGTTCCAAGAGCAAATATTCCAAGCTGACTGGCTGCTTCTGATCTGGCTTTAGAAATCATGCGTCATCACTTTTGCCCCATTTTATTGACTAAGCTAGCCACTGGGGCCAGCCCAAACTCAAGGGGACAGGAATCAGACTCCATTTCAAAATAGGAATTTAACCTTGTACCAGAGAGTACCATGTACCAGGGAGTTTGGAGAGGTAGGTTAGGGCAGAGATAGATCAGGCAAAACCTTGTCAGTCATGGTAAGGAGTTTTTATCTTATTCTAGGTGTGATGTGAAGTCATTGGGTGATTTTAAATGGGCTGACTGCAAATGTGGTGGGTGATAGCATGCATTCTTGGAATTAGGCTGCCTGGATTTCAGTGCCTGTACTAATTAGCTGTGTTACTTTGAATATGTTTCGTAACTTCTCTGGGCTCAGTTTCCTCACCTATAAAATGGGATTAGTAACGGTACCTACCTCAGAGGGTTGTTGTGAGGATGAAATCAATGTAACTGTTGCTTGTAAAGGACTAGAACAGTGCGTGGCACATATGATGTGCTCAAAACCTGCTCTGTTACCATTAGAGCTATGCTTTTGAACACTTGCTCTGGCTGCCATGCAGGGAAGGCATTGCAGTGTGACTTGAGTAGGATCAGGGAGGCTCAGTTACGTGGTGGAGCCAATATTTGAATTTAGACCTTTCAGGTGCTCTGCACACATGCGTCTCCTTAGGTATTTACTGTGTGCAGGATACTGTCTGTGTTTGTTTCCTAGGGCTGCTGTAACAAAGTACCGCAAACTGGGTGACTTAAAGCAGCAGACATTTATTCTCTCACAATTCTGGAGGCTGGAAGTCCAAAATCAAGGTGTCTGGCAGGGCCACGCTCCCTCCACAGGCTCTAAGGAAGGATCTGTTCCATGTCGCTCTCCCAGCTTCTGGTGGTTGCCAGCATCCTTGGAGTTCTTGGCTTCTAGATGCGTTACTCCCATCTCTGCCTCTGTCCGACATGGTCTTCTCTGTGTGTCTGTGTTCCCGTGTCCAAATTTCCCTCTTCTTATGAGGACTTTAGGGCCCACTCTAATCCAGCATGACCTCCCCTTAAGTTGATGACATCTGCAGGGACCCTGTTTCTAAATAAGGTCACATTCACAGGTGGACATGCATTTTAGTGGTACAGCAGTCATTACACTGTCAGGGCTGTTTTCGGGGCTAAAATGATAGAATAGTTGCAGATCCTGCTTGAAAGATGAAGGAAACCTGCTACATGGATAACTGTCACACCTGGTAGGGAACTGCTATATGGCCTAAGGGGGAAGTTAACAGCCCCGCTGAGACCCTAGAACCTGGCCTTTCTCAGTACCTCCAAGGCCAGACCCTGAAATGACTCCACCAGCCAGGACAAAACACTGGGTCTCCTGGGTTCTAAACCAGGAGGCGGAGAGGATAGGAGCTTTGTGTCTGCCGGAGGGACTCCTCTGGGGCCAGGCCAGGGCGCTAGGTGCTCGGTGAGCTGGCAGGGAAAGCCGGCCACCAGGCCAGCCCTTCCCATGTCCCAGCAGCCGGCTCTGCTGCCTCTGGGGCCTGGGGTCCACATGGCCAGGCCCTGGGGGCGTCTTCCCGGCCCCTCCTACAGGCTGTCCCCGACCAGGCTGAGCCAGGCCCTGCACAGTCTGAGGAATGTGCCCGGGATCAACCGGGATTCCGTAATTGGACCGTTGTTCTTTCATTTTGCCACGTCGTAGCATGCGGATTACGGACACCACACGCTATAGATTTCCTGTCAGACCTCATTTATCAGGCCCCACTGTCTTATTTACCACTGGCCAGCGGCTATGAATATCATCGCCCTCAACACTCGCTCACAGACCCGTGCTAGTGCACCACTGCCCACAGAGCCGGCCTGTTCTGGGTCTCCAGCCACCTCGACTGAGGAGGTAGCAGGAGGGAGCCTTTCCCCTTCTGCCTCCCTGCCCCTGCCCCGTTCCCCTTGGAACAAGCTAGAGGCCTGGTCGCCCAGGCAGCAGCCTTGCTCTGGAAGGAGATGGTTTCGTTCAGACTTTATTTTTTCTCATCCAACTTGGGCTTATTGTCTGTGGACTTAGGGACGGGTCCAGCCTCTAGACTAGCCTGCAGTCAGTCTATGCCCGTCCATGCAGGCAGTGAGAGAAGATGAATATTGTGCCCGGGCCCTGGGGCCAGAGAGATGGGGCTTAAATCCCAGTGAGGTCCCTCACCACTTATGCAACCCTGCCCTGGTTACATGTTCCCTGAGTCCTAGTTTCCTCATCTGTAAAATGAAGTAATAATAGCACTCATTCATGAATGTGTGTGTGTGTGTGTGTGTGTGTGTGTGTGTGTGTGAGAGAGAGAGAGAGAGAGAGAGAGAGAGGGAGAGAGAGAGAGGAAGAAGGAGAGGAGAGTAGGGTGGGGTAGGGCGAGGGGTAACTAAGAATTCGTGTGAAGCACTTAGCACAGTAGCAGGATAGATGCTGTTAGCTATTATTATGGATGCTTAATGCTACTGCAGGCATGTCATAGATCCCGAGCCAGCTCACTAATCTGCCCAGCGGCTCTTCTAGGTGGGCATGGCTCCATTTTGCATATAAAGAACTCAAGCCTCGGAGGGGCTAAGTAATTTGTCCAAAGTTGCATGGCTAAAAAACCAAACAAACAAAAAATTAAGGGCTTCCCTGGTGGCGCAGTGGTTGAGAGTCCGCCTGCCGATGCAGGGTACACGGGTTCGTGCCCCGGTCTGGGAAGATCCCACATGCCGCGGAGCGGCTGGGCCCGTGAGCCATGGCCGCTGAGCCTGCGCGTCCGGAGCCTGTGCTCCGCAACGGGAGAGGCCACAACAGTGAGAGGCCCGCGTACCGCAAAAAAAACAAAAACAAAGTTGCATAGCTATTAAATGATGGAGCCCGGACTCAAAGCCAGCTCCATCTGGCCCTACGTGCCAGGGTATCTCCGTTAGGCCCACTTTGAAGTCAAGGACTCCAAGAAAACAGTTCAGAAGCAGCCTCTTTGCCCCACTGAGTCACCACCCACTCAATTGCCAAAGCAGCGGCTCCTTCCCTCCCCTCTCCTGCCCATGCAGGGGCTGTTCAGATGGACGCTTCTCCTCCTGTGGAGCTTAAACCCTGATCTTGTTGCTCAAGGCTAGTGGGGGGTCAGGGGTGGAGCTTATTAGATTTTTGCTTTTTTTGTACGGAGTGTCTATACGACTTATAGCATGTGCATCAGACTGTGAGCTTCAGAGATTATGCACTATGTGTGTCTAGTTCACCGATCTCCCTACCCCTGAAAACTCGGCAGGAAGTACCTGGGTGGTCGGATGAATGGATGGATATGTCCCTACTAGCTTCATAAGAAAAGCGTCTGGGTACTTTTTAAACTAAATATGTGCCACATTTCCCATTGGATCTTTCTTGTCCGATATCCTTAATAACAGCCACTTCAAGGTGGCACATACCTGGAAAAATCATCATTAAAATGCAAATTTCTGTGCTTCAATTTATCTTTCTTTCTTTCTGGCTGCATTTGGTCTTGGCCGCTGCGCGTGGGATTTTTCTCTAGTTGCGGCGAGCGGGGGTTACTTTTTGTTGCGGTGCGCGGGCTTCTCATTGCAGCGGCTTCTCTTGTTACGGAGCACGGGCTCTAGAGCGCAGGCTCAGTAGTTGCGGCACACGGGCTTAGTTGCTCCGCGGCATGTGGAATCTTCCCGGAGCAGGGCTTGAACCTGTGTCCCCTGCACTGGCAGGTGAATTCTTAACCACTGTGCCACCAGGGAAGTCCCCTCTGCTTCAATTTAAACAGAGATGCTGGCTCCCGGCAAAGAAAACACCAATGACCTTCTCCGACCCCTCCTCCCTGGCCCGAGTGCAGGGCTGGACTGGCCTCCGGGTAGGGTCTGGCTTGCTGGCCCCCAGAGACTTGCAGGGGGCTGGACTTGGAAGACAACAGGAGTCCTCCCAGCAGAACACTGTTCCATCACATCCCCACAGACTGATTTCTCACTTTTCTCTCCTCGTGTCTTCAACACACAAGTCAGGAAAGGGGACTAAGGCTTCCATTTTTTCTGGGCTTGTCCCCAGTCACCTGTGCTAGACCCCAGAATCATTTTTAGCTAACTTCATTTTTAAAGGCGGTGCGGTTCCTGAGAAAGCAGGTCACTTGGTCTCTCCGAGCCTTGATTTCCTGATCCATAAAATGGGACTAAAAATATCTGTCTCACGGGGACGTTACGGAGCTTGGAGTCCTGATGCTTCCCCAAGTCTAGGATAAAGGATCATATTCCATGTCTTTTGTGTCTTCCCAGGCACATAGAGTGTATTAAATAAATACGGGTGATTGATTACGGAGCTGTTAGTTGCCACCTGGAGCTTCGGGAATTCTAAGCATAGGTGCTTTGGCTGGGGCCTGGATATGACCCCGTCAATGTGTGTATTAGGCCCCTTTTGTCTGGGAAGGTAGACACATTCCTTCCTTCCCCCGAGAAGAGAAACTTCCATGGAGTAATAAGGTTGGCCTGGCAGATAATGTTTGAGTGAGATGCATCCTCACCTCAAGGCCTGTTTGGTGAGTCATCTCCAAACAGGCCCCCTCCCCGCTCCCCCGCAAAAGCTTGTTCTGTGCCCAGAGGAAACGCTTCATCCTCAAATGTAATTGTGTCTGAGGAGGTGTCCTCCGCGACCAGGCAGGTCACGGAGCCCACAAGTGAGTCAGCCCATCCGGGCGGAGTTAATTAAAGCGGGGAGGGCTGGCGGGGGCCGCCAGAGGGGTCTGCTGTGGCAGGAGATGACTCCCAGCAGGCATGGGGCCCAGTGCAGCTGGGCTTTTGGCTGTGGTCTGCTGGGCTCCAAAGGGTGCAAGGGGGCCATGGTCACAATGGGGGTGATCCAAGTCTAGGCGGGGAGATGAATCCAGGGGGCGATGGAGGCCTCCTTGGCTCTCCAAACTAGCTCAACAGTTTGGCTTAATATTGGGTGTCTCCACTGTCCTTTGGATTCTGTACACAATATTCACAAATAATCAAGAATTCCCTGTGCGTTCTCTGTGCCCAGAGAGATGGACTGGTCTGGCGGGGAGTGGGTAATTCTCTTCAACTGCTATTCACCCACGGAGGTGTGGCCTCCTGACAGATGCCCAAGATGTCCAGGGCCTAGAATGGTACCCGCACATTGTAGACACTTACTTGACAGCTTTGAATGAATGAATGAGGTTTAGGCTCTCCATTTGGGGTTTATCTTGGCTGCCAATAGCTGGGTAGGTTGTAAGAGAGGAATGAAAGAAATGAGTTGTTAAGAGGCAAAGAGAGAGATGCATCCTCTAGAATGTAAATTCCACAAAGGCAGGATGTTTTCTCTGTTTTCTCACCACTGGGTCCCTTAGCACCTAGAACAATACCTGGTTCAGAGTAGAACTCCTTAAAGGTTTGTTAAGTGATGAGTGAACAGAGAAGGAAGGAAGGGAGGGAGGGAGGAAAGAAGGGAAGGAGGGAGGGAGGGGGGGGAAATCCATGCAACAGGGTAGGCCTAATGAGAAGTGGCAAGCTTGGTGAGAGCAGTACCATTCTTCCTCTATACCATCCTTCCATCCTCACCCCATTCCTCGGGCACCTGTTCATGGGGAAGACAAGTGTTCTCTTAGCAAATGATGTGGCGGTTTCTTATCTGCCTCCTTACCCTTGCTGCCACCCACCAACCTGCTCTGATTTCTGAAATATCCACCCCAGGGGAGGTTCCAGCCAAGAGCTGTCCCCAGTCCCAGGCGGGACACGTAAATGGAATCTCTGCCCCTTTCCTTCCCACGTAAGCTGGGCGGGACAATTCGGAAGGACCCTCTACTCCTCCCTCAAGCATGTCCTCCCTCAAGCCAGCTGGGGCTGCGGGCAGGGCGGGCCACGCGCCCAGCTTCCGTTGACTGAGGAAGGCATTGTTCTAGACCAGCCCCGCCCTGCGAAGTTAGCTGTCTCCTGGAGCTGCATCTGAAAACCTGTCTGCCCAGAAGGGTTTCGCTGAGCTGCAGGGCTGCAGGGAGATTCAGAGCGAGCGCTGCCGGGGCCCCAGCCTCCCAGGATAGCAGAAGCCGCTAGGCCCATGTGTATCGGCAGCTTCACAGTGGGGGACTGGGTGGGGGACGGGGTCCCTCGTAGTTTTCAGATCTGGCACTTCATGTGTTTCCAAACCAGAATATTCTAAGCCAAGAGAGTCAATATTCTGCCTCCCCAAACCTGGAGCTCTCAGGTGAACCAGGCACAATGACGGCCGTCTGAAGGCACTTTGTAGGGCGGCTGCTGAGTGAGAGGGTCTGGGCCACGTGTGACTCCCCAGGAGGCTCGGGCCCTCTGTCTGCCACTGTCGTGGGCCACCTGGACGCAGCTGGATGGACTGGCATGATGCCGCCTCTCCCTCTGCCCCTCCCCTCTCCAGGAGTCGACGAGCGGTACAGCAGTAACTCGGGGCTTTGGCGATGCTGAGTGAGGCTGGCAGAGCTGGGGCTGGCAGATGAGGTGCGGGCTCCCAGGCACACCTGCCTGCTATCTGCCCTGCTATCTGCCAACTGGAGGCACCTTTGCCATCCTGGTGGGAGCCATGGGCTAGTTCAGACAGGTAGAGGACAGCAACGCTGAGACCACAGGCTTGGGATTGATGCCATCGCGGCCAGTGAGCTCTATACCAGGAATACCCTGACGCTGATAGTTGTGAGGGTGGAATGAGGCAAACAGTGGGTGGGTAAGCCAGGTTTAACCCCATTAATGGAAAAAAAAAGAGTTAATACTATTATAGTAGTTTCCTAGGGCAGTAACAACATACCACACACTGGGTGGCTTCAAACAGCAGAAGTTTATTGTCTCACAGTTCTGGAAGCTAGAAGTCTGAAATCAAGGTCTCAGCAGGGCCATGCTCTCTCTGAACCCTAGAGGGGAGAATCTTCCTTGCCTCTTCCTAGCTTCTGGCGATGGCCTGCAATCCTTGGAGTTCCCTGGTTTATAGCTGTAGCGCTTCAGCCTGTGCCCCCCCTGTCACATGGCATTGCCCCCTCATGTGTGTGAATGTGTGTGTCTGACTGTCTCCTCTCTCCTTATAGGGACACGAGTCATATTGGATGAGGGCCCATCCTACTCCACTATGACCTCATCTTAAGTTGATTACATCTGCAAAGGCCATATTTCCAAATGAGGTCACATTCACGATACTGGGGGTTAGACTTTCATGTATCATTTTTGGGGACACCATTCTACCCATAATAACCATCCATGCCCTTCCTTCCAGGTGAAGGTCAGGAATATTATCTCATATATGGCACCCTATGCAAAAAGCTTGATTTCCTTGCTGTTCAGTCCACATGGCCTCTTCTTATAAGGCATCTAGAAACAAGAACTAAGTTAATGTCGCTGGGGACTCCTATAGCTGATGAGGAATGTCAGCTCCAAGAAAGAGTCTTTATCTGTCCTGTTGACTATTGAGTCCCCAGCACTTAAACAGTGCCTGGCACAAAGTAGGTGCTCAATAAATGTTTTCTGAATGAATGAATGAATGCATATGGTGGTGGGAAATCCAGAGGCTGTCAGGTTTTAACTGTGTGACCCCACGAAAGTCACTTACCTCCCTGAGTCACATGTAAAATGGAAATAAGAATGAGGACACACAATTCACACATTATTGGGAGTATTGTATGGAACCGATGTAAAGGCATTAATT
This sequence comes from Grampus griseus, assembly GCF_964374135.1. NCBI lineage: Eukaryota > Metazoa > Chordata > Mammalia > Artiodactyla > Delphinidae > Grampus > Grampus griseus. The sequence goes on along the minus strand of NC_139018.1, from coordinate 26,373,948 downwards.
TGGTTCCTGGCACGTAGTAAGTGTTCAATAAATGCTAATTAAATCAGAATCTGTTGGAGGCCATGGTGTGGTCTTTGAGTTTTACAGCTGGAGTGATGCCAACCTGCTGAGTGGAAATGTAGCTACACACTTCTTTTCCACAGGGAAGGGTTGAGCTGCTTTAACCAGTGACCTGCTAGTGAGAAAGTGATTAACCCTCAGGTGGAAGGAGGAGAATGGATTGCTAGGGAGATAATGTGATAGAGTGACCCATTAGGGCACAGGCTCTGTCTGTGGCTGCCCCTGGAGGTTCAAATCCCAGCTTTGGCCTTTGCCAGCTGTGCCGAGACTCAGTCTCTCCAACTCTAATGTGGGGAGGTAATAGCATCTATCTCCTGAGGTTCTAGTGAGGATTGAATTGCAGTGACTGTGGCACACAGTGAGAAGTATGTACAGTTAGTATTATTAGTATCACTTTTGTAAGTACTCTGCCCTGATTGCTCGCGGCTAGATCCTTGGAAAACCTGACCCTCGAGTTCCGGGCTGACTTCTGGGGACACGGGCTGTCTTTCTGCTTTTCCTCACCCAAAGCGCGCGCATGGCATGCACCTGCCCACCCGCGCCAGCGCCCACTCGCGCCTGACAGCTCCGCGCACTGTGAGATCCAGTGCGCCCTCTGGTGGCGCTCGGCGGCCGCGCTGAGAGTCATCTGTGGGCACGTTCAGGGCGCTGACGCTTCCTGTTCTCTGAGATGCCCTTGACCATGGCTTTCGTCCCTGCGGGGGGTCTGTAGGAAAAGCTATGTCTCTCCGCGGCCTCTTTCGCGCACTTGCAGCTGTTCTGGAGGGTCCAGGAGCCGAACCGGCCTGGAGAGCGCGGAGGGGGCGGACAGAGGGCACCCTCCTCATCCAGAGAGCAGAGCTGAGGGCCTCTTTTACACCCCCCCATCGCACTACTTTTTTCCTTAGTATGATGTTGAAACTGACTGGACAGCTAAAAGGGCCTGATATCTATAAATTTGCCCCTTTGGGGGTTCACCCCATATATCTTGGAATATCCAGCCATCTCCAGCCCCTAAGACTAGGGGATTAGAGTTCCTGCCCTGTCTGTTATGTGGACCTATTTTGGCATCCCAGCCTCAGGATTTTATTGTCATCATCTCTAACGTTATTTGGCACTAAGCCCATGCCAGGTGGGGTTCTAAGTGCTTTATGTGCATAACTCCTTTTTTTTTTTTTTTTTTTGCGATACGCAGGCCTCTCACTGCTGTGGCCTCTCCCGTTGCGGAGCACAGGCTCCGGACGCGCAGGCTCAGCGGCCATGGCTCACGGGCCCAGCCGCTCCACGGCATGTGGGATCTTCCCGGACCGGGGCACGAACCCGTGTTCCCCGCATCGGCAGGCAGACTCCCAACCACTGCGCCACCAGGGAAGCCCATATGTGCATAACTCCTTTTATCCTGAAAAGAGTCGGACCTAGAGGGACAGTAGCACCTAGGAGGAAACAGGCTCAGAGAGGTTAGCGATTTGTGGAAGATCAAACAGAACAAGGATTTGGATCCTGACAGTCTGGCTCCAAGCTGATGTCACCACCAACCGGTCCTACTGCCCCCCTGATGAATTCTGTGTTGTGGTGCTGCACCCCTACCCTTGTATATGTATGCCCCGACCCCTATATCTAGAATTCCCCTCCTCTTCTCCAGGATGCCCACTTGGCAAACTCTCCTGTGAGTTCTTCCCTGCCTCTCTGTGGGTCCCCTGGACCCCCACTCCCAGCCCCATCTCTCCATATGCCTGTCACCTGTGTTACTTGTTTGCCTCTGCTACTGGGCTCTGGAGTTGCTGACAGCTGGGACTATTTGCCGTTTGTCTTTGCTCTGTCAGCGCCAGGCACACGGCAGGTGCTCATTAGATGAAGCGAGGCTCAACTAGCAGCTGCCTTCTTCCAGGGACACATCTCACCATTGCCTCTGAAGTGGGGAGGAAACGTACATTAGTCCCATTTCAGAGATGGAAATGCTGAGAGGGTAAGGGACTCAGCCAACTGCACAGAGTGAAGCAAACAGGAGATGTTCTTACATAGTCCCTTGTTCTGTGCTCAACTTCTCAGGCCAGAGACTAGTGAGAGACAAGGAAAAGGTGAGGCCTGATGGAGAGTGGAGGTGTTCATGTGGGGAGGTCCTGGGCTTTATCTGCCTAGGCCAGGGAGGAGAGAATTTAAAATTAGCACTTGTCTTATTCTCCAGGGTCTCCCCTTGAAAGATCTTATCCTTTGGGTCCATCCTCCTCCCTGGCATGTCTCCTTTCCATGTAGACTTCTGTGCAGGCTGAAGCAGGGACCATGTGACCAAGGCAGTGGGGACCCAAGTAGGGGCTGGAGGAGTTGAGAACCCAGGGCAGCTGGGGGCTGGCATGCTGGGTGTTTGCCTGCTGGGCCCTGGCATGTCTCACTCACTCACTCCCTGTTTAACGACTGCAGTGCTTGCCTCACTCCCCTTTCCCCGCGTCCAAGCCTCACCATGTCTCTCTTGGCCACATTACTGTTTGTTTCCTCTGCTCCACTCCCATCGCACTCCACTGAGCCATGTCACTGAGCACTGAGTTTGTGTCCATGTGGATCATGTCAGGGGTTTCTGGGCTAGTCTTGTTTCTCCTGTGCCAGTGGATGCTTCTCAAAGAGAAGAACCAGGTCTTCTGTCCTGTTTGCCTCCCTTCAGTGGCCAGCACAATGCTGAGCACTAGTAGATGCTTAAGAGAAGGCAAGTTGCTTAACTTATCTGAGCCTCAGTTTCCTCCTCTGTAAAATGGGGATAATATATCCATAGGTGTGAGACTGAGTATGTCAGCGTACCTAGTACAGGGCCCAGCACACAGGAGGCAAACACTCAATGTCAGTTTCCCATCTTCCCTGTCAAATCAGGCTGGATCAGCCCCCGGCTTCCTGCTCTGCTGGGGGTGAGTAGCACCTTCCACCTTGGGCCCTGGTGGCTGGTGTTCAGAGGTTCAAATGCCTTCTCCTTTGTAGTCTTCTTTGCAACCTTGGGGACTAGAAGGGAAGGGCCGGGGACTCCCTGGCCCCAGCAAAGTGGAGGTTGGGTCTCGGTTGTCGCCCCAGGATCCAGCTGGAGCACTGCGGAGCTCAAGGTTGAAGTTGCCAGTATGACTGTCATTGAGTTGACCTGCTTGAGAGCCTCATCCCGCCTCCACCAGAAATGGCCCAATGAATGAATGGGTTGGGGGAGATGGGGATGGGGCTTGGATTTCTCGCTGGGTTCGTGAGTGATGGTGCGAAGGGCATGACAGACATGTCTTACCCTTCTCCACTGGCTGTGTCTTTAAGCCAAAGCATAGGCTCCCATGGTGTGGACAGGTTTATTGGATGTGTCTGAGTGTTTCCTCATATTAACTCATTTCATCCTCACCATAACCCTGTGAGCTGGGTACTATATTTCTCACATGTTACAGATAAGGAAACTAAGAGAATCTACCTCTGGAAACTGTGCTCTCTACCACTGTTGTACTGTCTCCGGGTTGACAGAATGAACATTTTAATTTAAACCCCGCAGCCTGATTTCTTCTAGTGCCAGCCCACCTTTTTGGCTCATGGCCTGGTACCAGGGCCTGCCAGTGTCTCATGGCCCCAGGTGAGTGCTCTCTGCTCAGACCTCCCAGCTCTAAGCTCCCTTGAGACTCATCCTACCCTCCTGGCACTGCCCAGCTCTCAAGGGGAAGAGGAGAGTCCCCAGGGGATGAGAATAGCAGCTCATGAATATGTAACACTCCTGTCCCGCCCCATCCCCCCCCCCCCCCCCCCCCCGCACAGCCCTGCGATCGCTCTGGGTGGCTGGACACTCTCTGTGGGTTTAACTTGGCCTTATTCTTTTGTCCAACTTTACGCTGCCTCACTGTACCGCCTCCACCATGATTTCTGTCTCTCCTGAGGAGAGGAAAGGGCTTTTTTTGGACCTCTGATGGCCACTAAAAGCTTCCTGTGGGGATCCCCAGGGAAGGCTTCCGCTATCCTTGAAACCCCCCTCCTCCCCACATGCACCCCGGGGGGAGGGTTGTCCGGGCTCCTGCCAGGTGTCGCTGCCCAGCTGCAGAGCCTCTAATGGGGCCGGGGGGCACAGCGGACGGTAATTTACTAGCACTCACCACTCCTCTCCAAGGTTACCAAAAGTATTCTTCTGAGTTCACAGGAGGATGGGAGAGAAGGATCTCTATCCAGAAATGTAAGATGCTGGGAGGAGCTCAGAAATGTGCAAAAGTATTACCCAAAATGAAATGGAGTTTGTGTTTAAAACAGTACAAATAATAAAGAGCCCTAGTAAAACATTCAGGGCCTTTGACTCAGTAATTTCACTTCTGAGAGCTGATTCTAAGGAAATCATTCAGAGAAGAAGGAAACATGAGGCCTAAAGGGGTTCATTACAGAAGTGAAAAATTAGAAACAACCTAAATATGGGAGAATGGTGAAATAAATGGAGACTTTGATGTGATGGTATCATGTGAGATCCTTTCAGATGATGCTTATGAAGAATATGTAACAACTGGGAACATGTGTACAATACATTGTAACTACATAAAATACAAAACTACATAAAATGTATGTGCAGAAGGGAATGAGCAAAACTGTAATAATTTCGGTGTAAGTGAAGTGATTAGGGTGGTAACTTCCTTTAAAATAATTTTCCTTGCTTGAAATACTCCTACAATTAAAAAGAAAAAGAAAGAAATGAACGACGCAGGGGTAGTGATTGGAAGGGGGACATCTGGGGTGCCGGCAGCGTTCAATGTCTCGATCTAGGTGCTGGGTACATAGACGTGTTCATTTTATGAACATTTTGTGAACTGTACACTTGGGATGTGTGAACATTTCTGTGTGTGTGTTACTTCAATGAAAAGTTGAAAATAAAAGAAAAAAATGAGATTTAAAAAACAGAAATGGTGACTACCTCATGTTTTATTGGATACACTCTGAACTGTAGCCTACACAGTTAGTAAGGGTTTTCTTTTTTCCCTAAAAGGCCCTCTTATTAAAAATTAGTAATGACTGTTTTAAAACAATTTTTTTTTATTTTGGAGTATAGTTGATTATTAATGTGTTAGTTTCTTTTGTACAGCAAAGTGATTCATTTACACATATATCTATTCTTTTTCAAATTATTTTCCTATTTAGGTTATTACAGAGTGTTCAGCAGAGTTCCCTGTACTATATACAGTAGGTCTTTGCTGGTTACCTATTTTAAATATAGCAGTGTGTACATGTCAATCCCAAACTCCCAGTCTTGTCCTCTCCCCCATACTTCCCCCCAACCCCCGCTAACCATAAATTTGTTCTGTAAGTCTTTCTGTTTTGTAAATAAGTTCATTTGTATCATTTGTTTTAGATTCTGCATATAAGTGATATCATATGATATTTGTCTTTCTCTGTCTAACTTACTTCACTTAGTATGATAATCTCCAGGTCCATTCCATCCATGTTGCTGCAAATGGCATTATTTCATTCTTTTTAATGGCTGAAGAATATTCCATTTTTTATATATATATATATATATATATATATATATATATATATATACACACACACACATATCACATCTTCTTTATCCATTCATCTGTTGACGGACATTTAGGTTGCTTCCATGTCTTGGCTATTGTAAACAGTACTGCAATGAACATTGGGGTGGATGTATCCTTTTGAACCATGTTTTTCTCTGGATATATGCCCAGGAGTGGGATTGCCAGATCATGTGGTAGCACTATTTTTAGTTTATTAAGGAATGACTGTTTTTAAAAGTCCTGTTCTCTGGGATCGTTTGAAGCTGGGTAGCAAGAAGATAGGCTTAACAACCTACATGCCCATCGACAGACGAATGGATAAAGAAGATGTGGTACATATATACAATGGAATATTACTCAGCCATAAAATGGAACAAAATTGGGTCATTTGTTGAGACGTGGATGGATCTAGAGACTGTCATACAGAGTGAGGTAAGTCAGAAATAGAGAAACAAATATCGTATATTAACGCATGTATGTGGAAGCTAGAAAAATGGTACAGGTGAACCGGTTTGCAGGGCAGAAGTTGAGACACAGATGGAGAGAACAAACGTATGGACACCAAGGGGGGAAAGCCGTGGGGGGGTGGGGATGGTGGTGTGATGAATTGGGCGATTGGGATTGACATGTATACACTGATGTGTTTAAAATTGATGACTAATAAGAACCTATGTATAAAAAAATGAATAAAATAAGATTCAAAACAACAACAAAAAAGAAGATGGGCTTAAGACCTTATAGTGCCTAATCTCTGTGAAACCTCAGTTTCATGGTTTCCAAACCAGACCGTGCATCGGAACCTTCCGGATGGCTTGACTGCTTGTTAAAGCATAGATTGTTAGGTTCACCTAGGTCTGGGGTGGGGTCTGAGAATTTGCATTTCTAACAAGTTCCCAGGTTATGCTGCTGGTTTGGGGAACCCACTTTGAGAATCACTGCCCTAAAATAACCATCTGGAATCCCAAGCTTAGTAGTAGGGGAGGGCTAAGACATAGTCTTTTTTTTAAAATTTTATTAAATTTTATTTTTTTTATACAGCAGGTTCTTATTAGTTATCTATTTGATACATATCAGTGTATACATGTCAAACCCAATCTCCCAATTCATCCCACCACCACCACCGCCTCCACTTTCCCCCTTGGTGTCCGTACATTTGTTCTCTACATCTGTGTCTCTATTTCTGTCCTGCAAACCGGTTCATCTGTACCATTTTTCTAGATTCCACATATATGCGTTAATATACGATATTTGTCTCTTTCTGACTTACTTCACTCTGCATGACAGTCTCTTCATCCATGCACATCTCTACAAATGACCCTACTTCGTTCCTTTTCATGGCTGAGTAATATTCCATTGTATATATGTACCACATCTTCTTTATCCATTCGTCTGTCGATGGGCATGTAGGTTGATTCCATGACCTGGCTATTGTAAACAGTGCTGTAGTGAACATTGGGGTGCCTGTGTGTTTTTGAATTATGGTTTTCTCTGGGTATGTGCCCAGTAGTGGGATTGCTGGGTCATCTGGTAATTCTATTTTTAGTTTTTTAAGGGACCTCCATACTGTTCTCCATAGTGGCTGTATCAATTTACGTTCCCACCAACAGTGCAAGACGGTTCGCTTTTCTCCACACCCTCTCCAGCAATTGTTGTTTGTAGATTTTCTGACGATGCCCATTCTAACCAGTGTGAGGTGATACCTCCTTGTAGTTTTGATTTGCATTTCTCTAATAATTAGTGATGCTGAGCGGCTTTTCACGTGCCTCTTGGCCATCTGTATGTCTTCTTTGGAGAAATGTCTATTTAGGTCTTCTGCCCATTTTTTAATTGGGTTGTTTGTTTTTTTAATATTGAGCTACATGAGCTGTTTATATATTTTGGAGATTAATCCTTTGTCCATTGATGCGTTCGCAAATATTTTCTCCCGTTCTGAGGGTTGTAAGACATAGGCTTGAATGTCAAGACATACTCTTCCTTCTGCAAAACCAAAGCTAGTGTTAGGTCTTGATGATCATGATTCTGCCACCCCGAAAGATGTCAGTGCCTCTGGTCATCGGTGCTCTGCTCTGTGCGGAAGGAATTGATTTTGATGGGCCTTACAGATGCTTTCCAAAAATTCTAGCCAAGGCTGGTATTGGTGTGAAAGGGACATAGAGTCAAAATCATTCAAGAATGGGGAACAGGGCTTCCCTGGTGGCGCAGTGGTTGAGAGTCCGCCTGCCGATGCAGGGAACACGGGTTCGTGCCCCGGTCCGGGAAGATCCCACATGCCGCGGAGCGGCTGGGCCCGTGAGCCATGGCCGCTGAGCCTGCGCGTCCGGAGCCTGTGCTCCGCAACGGGAGAGGCCGCAGCAGTGAGAGGCCCGCGTACCACACACACACAAAAAAAGAATGGGGAACATACAAATTAGAATGCCTGGCATTGTATCTTTAAACTCAAATGAGTGCCTTTTTAGGGGGTGAAAAAACAGTCAACATTTTTTACTGTTATTTTTACTGTTATTTTTACTGTTACATTTTTTACTGAGCAATTACCCTAGGCCAGGCACTATGCCGAGAGCTTTATGTTCTGTGTCTCAGTGCATTCTCAGAACCACCCTCCGAGGTCAGTACAATCATTGCCCCCATGGGCAGCCCAAAACTGTGGTGTATACATAGATGTGTGGATGGAAGACCAGGTGCAGAGCGTGTGGCCATGCGCAGGGAGAGCCGGTGGGCACCCAGTCACTCCCCCTTGGAACCACCTGCAGCGGTGGCCAGGGAGGAGGGATGCCCTGCGGCCTGCACGGGCAGATCAGGGAAAGGATGGGTTTCGTAGGAAAGGGTGGTGGAAGAGGTAGGCTGTGGGGAAGGCTGGCCTGAGAAGGCGGGGAGGAGGAGGATACATTGTGCAGGGAAAGATCCAGGAAGCAAGGCACCATGGGCTGGATTTGCTGGGATTTGGGGATGAAAGAAATGCAAATCAGAGAAGCAGAAGCCCCAAAGGCTCACTTATCTGCAGATCCCGCCCTCAGGGGTGGCTGGATCCACCAGGGCTACCAGGACTCCACCTCTCCTTAATTTCTGACTTTTCTACAAGGGACATAATAGAAAAAGAAAAAAGGAGTGGCTAAGGTCAGGTGGCCAGGGGTCTAGTTTTAGTGGCCTGAAGGTGCTGCTGAAGTGCTTTGAGGCATCCTGGTGGGGAGCCCTTCCAGAAGCTGCTCTTCCCCCCTCCCCTGGGTGAGCGTGGCGGGCTGAGTGTGCCCTGCTGGCACCCCTGTCGCACTGTCGTGTTGCTCTGCTCTGGATGCAACCTGGTGTGTGAGGGGGGCGAGCCCGCCCTGTGCAGCCACTCCCGATGCTTGCGTGACTCTGTAGGGCTCTTGTTGGTACCCAGATTTTCCCCCGTAGGTGCTTGTTCTTCACGCCTGCTCCCTGCTGCCTCCCCATGGACCCAAGACATCTGGGTCTCTGCAGCAGACCCTGGCCTTCTCACTTGCAGGCATAGGGAGGGGGCTGAAGGTCTCCCTTTCTCTCTCTCTCCTTTGTTAAAAAATAAATTTATTTATTTAGTTAGTTTTGCCTGCGTTGGGTCTTCGTCGCTGCATGCGGGCTTTCTCTAGTTGCGGCGAGCAGGGGCTACTCTGGGTTGTGGCGCGCGGGCTTCTCATTGCGGTGGCTTCTCTTGTTGCGGAGCATGGGCTCTAGGTGCGTGGGCTTCAGTAGTTGTGGTTCGTGGGCTCTAGAGCGCAGGCTCCATAGTTGTGGCGCACGGGCTTAGTTCTCCGCGGCATGTGATCTCCTGGGCCAGGGATCGAACCTATGTCCCCTGCATTGGCAGATGGGTTCTTAACCACTTCACCACTGGGGAAGTCTCTCCCTTTCTCTTTAGTGTACAGCGTTCTATGAGTTGAGGCACCTCACCAAGTCTACTGCTTTGCAGACTGCTTTATCATGAAGCTCTGTCGTGTTGGCTGGCATTTTGTATAACAAGACTTAATAGATGATCAAGATTCACTATTGCTCTGTCTCCCTGGTCTCAGATCTGATAGCACCTGCCTGCCTCTCTGGGTTGTTCTATCCTGAACTGTAAGGACATGCTATTCATCTTTAATATCTGTTCATTCCACAATCTACCCACCCCCACACTGGGAAGGGACCCAGGAGTGTCACCCAGAGGGTGGATTGACTTTATTTATTTCCCCCTCACCAGATGGAAGGTACTGTTCTGCCTCTGATCATGAGCTAACGAGAGCCACGAGACAGTGTCCAGGAGGGGTTTTGAGATGGCAAGGCATCTCTCTCTCTCTCTCTCTCTCTCTTTCTCTGTCTCTCTCTCTGTCTCTCTCTCTCTCTCTCTCTCTCACACACACACACACACACATAGCTTCCACCCTACTTGGAGGGGCTGCTACCTGGCCCTCCTGCAGTCTCTCTCACATTATTGGTCATGGTATCATGAAAGGACACATTTGAGAAGCTATTCCAATATTTTCATTACACTGAGACCATCCTTCATTGGAGATGGTCCCAACATATCCCAGATGACTTGGCTACCCAGGACCAGATAGGTAGGATCAGGGTCTCACACACTTCTCTGCCTGGGCTGCTATCTGAGGCCATTCAGGGTGGCTGCACTGAGAGTTACCTTGAGATGGGAGGCTGAGGTGTGAGGGGGACCTCAAAGTACTCAGCTTCTTCTCCGCCACACAGTGAGGTGAAGTGAGTCCAGCCGTGGGAGACTAAGTAATCCTTGTCTCTTCATTACCTCCAAAAGGTCCTTTAGAGAAGAAATAGCCAGTATTTGGATTTTTACATATTGATAACTCTTCCTCCAAGATTAAGAGATGGGAGTAATATATACATTTCTGAGGGTTGCCTGGGCAACACCCGATGGTATCAACGGGTGTGTAGGAGGATTTCCAAGCATGGAGTAAGCCTCAGAGGCTACAGGAGTGGCAGTTCCTTTTACCCTTGTTGAAAGACTCAGATCCCAGTGGAATGTTAGGTCAGCATGAAATTCCATGTTTGAATCACAACAAAAACTCAAAGCAGACCCAAGGGCATCTCTAATGGGTAGTCCTAACTGTGTGGCCATGACCCTGATATTGCATGAGAGTCTGCAGCTTACCGTGATGGACCAGGCATTCAGCACTTAGGTTACGTGGTTGGGAAGCTCATGGTGAGGTGGGCAGAGGGTGGCCAGGCTACGAAGAGCTATGCTCCCATCACAGCTGGGGGCTCTGGAGCAGCGATAGAGCAGAGAGGGAAGCTGTCAACAGGACTCTCAGCGAATAAGTGTAGCCACTGGCTAACCTTAGCTTCAGCGGTCCTCTTCTCCAGAGGGCTGAACGTAATGTGGACAGTGGATGTGTTATGCAGAAGATCACTGTGAGAGTGGAGCCAGTGTCTGTTGAACATAGATTCTGTGCCAGCTACTGTGCAAAGAGCTCTACCCACACTACCATGCAACAAACCAGTTTAAAGACTGAGGAAACACGGACAAGGAGGTTACATGCTGTCCCAGGATCATAGAGCTAATGAAGGGCAGAGTGAGGGTTTGCGCTCAGGTCTGCCAGCCTCCAAAGATAGACCCTTTACTGTGCTTCTTAACTGCTTCCCCCAGACACAGACGGCAGGAGACTTTTACCTGGAGACTGTCTCCCGACAGCATCCGAGTGTTCCTTGTAATTCACAAAGCATTAGCTGTATCTTGATTCACCCCTTTTGCTCCCACTCAAAAAAAGCACATCCCATGCAAGTGAATGAAAGTGATATTATTAAATACCATTTGATAGTACTAAGTACTAAATGAGAAAGAATATTGTGCTTGCAAATTTGGGTACTTTACCAATATTAACATTCCTAGTAACTGACTTCATACCATACCCGATTTGAAATCCACCTGTACATCATGACCCTGTTTGAGAATCACCCAGCTGTACTACCCATGATGATGAGTTTGGTCCTCGCTCACATATGCTGCAAGGCCAGCCACCTAAATGGGGCTGGTCTCATCCTGAGTGGCAAAGGACATCGATACAAAAAGCAAGGGTGTTTAGGCAGGTTGCTACCTTTCAACAAAGTCCTCCTCTAACATGGCCCCGGGGTCTCCAAAGGGGCTGCCGTTCTAGGCCTGGGTCTGATTTGTAGTAGTGACACTTCTTATTTTATTTATTTATTTACTGGTTGATTGATTGATTCGATGATGTTTAGAGAACACTGATTTTAGAGATACTGTTTTGATTTTCAAAGCATGCTCCGGTGGGGCTTAGAGGTTCCATAGATATGGTTCATGGACTTCTTGGAGGTGTTGGTGAAGGACCTGGACTGGGAACGACTTACCAAAGAGAACAGCTACTTTTTTGCACTTTATATAACAGAGTTCTACGTACAGTTCCATCTGAAGAAAGGCTTTTGGGGGATCTTTTTAAAAGTTCGAAAGCCACTGCTTTAAAATGATGCTTTTGCAATCCCATAGGCAATATCATTCCTGCTTATGGGCGAGTCCCTCTCCTGTGAACCCACTTACCGGCTGGCAGGGAAGAGTTGCTCAGGCACTAAATCTATGTAAAGACCCATCCTCTGGCCTATGCTTTGATAATGGGGCAAGAAGTGAGTCTCCCTTGTGGAGTGGCTGGGCTAGCTAGGATCCAAGGAACAAAAGGAAATGTGCATTGGTGGATGTTGAAAGAAACAGGAAAATAAAACCACCTATTCGGTCTCATGGTGGCCTTTCAGACTGGAAGGGGAAGGAATATGGGGTAAGGAGCCCTCCTTGTTTTATTAGGGAATTTATTCTACCTCCAGAGGGGGCCTCCTAATTTCTCGGGTGTTTGCAGAAACCATTCGCATGCATCCAGGCTGTTTCAGAATTCCTGCGCATTTGAACCTGCTCCAACCAAGCAAATTGACCCTAATGGGGAAATTTTCCTTGGCAGTAGATCGTCTTCCTTTTCACCACCCCCTCTGTCTTCTTCCGGCTGCCCTTCGTCTTTTCCAAGTCATAGAAAGTTAAAATTCACCCTTTGGCATCATTGCATAAAGTCAGTTGGTTTCTTCCCCAGTGTTATTCTTTCTCTCATTTTCTCCCTTCAGTGCTGAGCACACACCTCCTTCTGGTTTGAAAGACCTTCTCTATTATGGATGAACGTGTCTTGCTAAATACATGTACAGTGGAAGTAGGTCTGACCCATATTGACTTCCCAGGGGCTATGTCCCTAAAGTACTTTTGTAAATTGGTTGACTGGACCTAAGCACACATTTTCCCATCCAGCCATTGGCCCTGGGTTCCCAGGCCTGCCCACAGAAGCCTCTTCTCTAGCCATGGGAGGCAGCGCTGGTGTGGACTCTCTCAAGGTGACATGGTGGAATGGACAGAGAACCCAGGTTTGGGGATGAGCTAGAATTGGGTTCAAATCTCAGATTATCTTCTGCCTTTGAGCCACTTACCCTTAGAGCTACAATTTCCTCCTCAGTAGATAAAATGAGAGTGCTGACACCCACCTCAGATGTAAAGTAGGCTCGATTACCTTGAGTTAGGGCTAACTGGCAGAACAGTGCTGAGTGCCCAGCACAGAGTGGGTGCTCAGTAAATGGTACTTCCCTGTCACCCCTCTCTACCCCCATCATTGAGTCTGAAGAGTCGTACTAGAGTTGGTATTCTTCAATGAACAATGAAAAAAGCGGAGAAAGTGAAAATGCTACAATATTAGTGAGGCACCGAAACAGGGAATCGATCATAGCATGAATAAGAAATAGAGTTTCTGTCTCTATTGCTGGTATTAGGTAACAGGCAGAATTATTCAACTGGAGGAAGATGGAGTAGATGGAGACAAGATGAAGACGCTGAGAGGCTGTCTGGACAGTTTCTGGGCTCAGGGATGGTTACTGCTGACCTGTTTGGAGATGAATTCCCTTAAAAATATCCTAGGGGAATGTGGTCAGTTGTCTTTCTCTGTTTCTCAGGACTGCCAGTCCAGCTGGGGGTAGGAAGAGACAGAACAGCTGGGCAAGAGGAGGGATGGTGGACAGACCCTGAATATTTGATGCCTGGACCCACCCTCCTCTACGACAAATTTCTACCTAGTAATAATCATGTAATGATTAATAGTAATCATTATTTTCCTGATTGTTGATTAATTTAAAAATAAACACTTTGAGGGCTTCCCTGGTGGCGCAGTGGTTGAGAGTCCGCCTGCCGATGCAGGAAACGCGGGTTGGTGCCCCGGTCCGGGAAGATCCCACGTGCCGCGGAGCGGCTGGGCCCGTGAGCCATGGCCGCTGAGCCTGCACGTCCGGAGCCTGTGCTCCGCAACGGGAGAGGCCACAACAGTGAGAGGCCCACATACCGCAAAAAATAAATAAATAAATAAATAAATAAACACTTTGAAACCATGAACAAATTTCAATGTTAAAGATATTATTCAAATTCAGTAAAATTTGTCATGTAGGAACTAATATTTGAGCTTACAAATATCCCATCTCACAGTTCTGCTCTGTTTCACTGTTTTAAATTTTAAATGCAAATAAAAATTTCACATAGAATAACAAGATTGAAGTAAGCTGAGTTCTTTCTCTGTCTCTAGGACACCGTGCTATCATTGTTTACTTTGAACCTACCGTTTGAACACGGGGATATGTTTAGTAAGTACCACAGTGACCAAGACACAAACGGGCCATAAGTGAGCTTGAACAATTCTGCATTTTAAGAATGGAATTTTTTTTTTTTTGAGAGTTATGTTTTATTCGGCAGGAATTTTTAGGACTTCAAGCCTGGGAGGCAGCATCTCAAGTAACGCTGAGAGAACTGCTCCAGGGAGGCCAGGCAGGCGTCAGGTTATATAGAAGTTTTGCAACAAAAGGGCAGGTCGTCTGACCTTCAAAAGATTATTGTTAATTAAAAAAGAAAACATATCTCAAGTTAAGAAATTTAGCGCTTTTCTATGCATGGGAAGATGCAAGAGTCTGGGCTCACTGAAATCATCCCTTTGATATGCACCTCAGCTATCTGGGGCCAGTATCCTGTGTTTTCACATCCTGAGTTTCCTCAGGGCTACCCGTAGGGAGTAGATGGCAGGTAAAGTATGGACTCTTGAAACACCCAGGGAGCTAAGGGGAGCTAAGTTTGTGTGTGTTTGGCTGACTTCATAACCTCCAGGTGGAATGTGATTTTTATTAAAGAACAGGTAATAAGAACATGCTAATTTGAAGCTTACGTATATTATTAAAACTCAACAGCAACTACAGCAGTCGTTTAGAACTTAGACCAACGAGAGGTTTTCTTGGGGAGGATATTTTCTCACTGACATTGTTTCGACTTTCTAGAGCAAGACGAGAAAAAAAAGTAGCCTGACTTAGAGTCAGTTTTATTATTGTTTTTACATCCCTACAGACGATGAACCTCTTCTTGTTCACATCCCGTCGGTGGCCTATCACCACGGCCCTGCCAACGGTAAGGCCCAGGTGTGGCAGGCACTGTTTAGTGCTCACCCACCAGCCATTCCTACTTCCTCCTCTAACAGGAGTCCATCTTGTTTGTCACTGAACGTTAAAAAGTGAGCCTCTCCCCCAGCTTCAGGGAGTAAACATATTTTAAACCAATCGTGGCAATCCATTTCTCCTCTGACAGTGATTGCTTTGGGGTCCGTATGTTTCTGGATTCTGGCCAAGAAGATGTGAGGATGAGTCTGCTGGAGTGGGAATGGGGAACTTCTGGGAAAGATTGTCCTCCGGAATCATATCAAATCAAAACAAACAAACACTGAAAAACAAACTAGAGACATAAGGGGTGACATTTCTCCCAGCATAAACACACATATGCATACATCCCCTTCCTGGCTTTGGACACACTGGGTGAGGAAGTGGTGCTTAGGCCACAAGACGCAACCTTCATCCCTGGGGGAACAAGGCGAAGGCGACAGCCAGTATGCTAAGGACGGCCCACCGAAAAGATGAAACCACCTGCCCCTGGAGTCTTTGCCGTGTGAGATCATAGACTCCTATCCCTGAAGCCACTGGACTCTCCTGGTGCTTGAAGCCAAAACCAGCATAGAGTTATCGTTGAGTGGGTGTGCATGCGGGGAAAGACGGTCACCCAAGGAAGTGGCACGGCTCAGTATGGAGAAAAGCAGCGAGAAGGGAGAGCACAGTGTGTGCTGGGCCTCCCGTGGTATGGGGGAGAAGGAAAAGAGGGGAGTGGAGAAGAGACATGGGGCCAGGGGCTTCTGATCTTGGCTTCGGATGATACCACTGACCTGAACGTCTTGGCAACTGAACCAGAACCAAGGTGTCTGAGTGGATGAGTTGGGGGATGGATGGGGCAGCGTCCACATGGGCATTTGTGAGCCAGGGAGGCTGTTACTAGTGCAGTGACCACCCATGTAATCCATCAGTCATTGCACTCACTATGCTTCTCCTTCCCAAACAAGGAAGGCATAGTAAACAATAAAATAGTGTGAACTGAGAGAAAGTCAGTGGCCCTGAGCCATTTGCTGATTCAGTCTTTATCCTAGCCTTGGTCCCCTACAAAACAGAGCCTGAGGCCAGCTTTGAAATGCTGATACTTCATTGGAGAGGTACAAGGCCAGGGAATGGAGGGTGATATAAAGGGGAGGTGGGGGGGAGGACGGATGCCAAGCAACAGGACATGATGTGTACTGTGCTGGCCACCACGTCTCATCTGGCCTCAAAGAGACCTAGCAGGTTGCTTGGGGTGCATGGCTCTTCTGGAAGGTTTATAAAGAGAAATCACACCATGAAACAGGGCACAGAGGGCAGAAAAAAAGGGAAGAACTCAGGGAGCTACCCTCCTGAACTTCTGGGGTGCATCGTCCGGCCCCTCAGTAAACCAAACCTCATGCACCAGACGTGGAGGTGAGACTCAGCCTGAGTGGGTGCTGAGCAAGAGAGAGAAAAATGGAGACAGTCGAGGGAACCTGCAATGACACCTACAGTGTGCACGTGTGGCTCGGGCTCTGGACCCAGGTAATGTCCTTCAGTGTGCAGGGGCAACCCATCCCACCTTGTCCCACAGTTGTCCCTCTCCTTGTGGGGCTCAGACACCCTTCAGGAGGCCTTGACACGTTCTCCACCACTCTTCCATTCCTTTCCTCATCACCCTTCCGGTCTGCTTTCGAAGCAAGTCCCTCAGGGCTGAGCATAAAATTCCATCAGTGCCTTTAGTAAGGGAGAGTAAAGAGGAATTATGGCTGTTCTCTGCTCGGCTGGGTTTTGTAGAATTACCCCAAAGCAGTGTTTATCATGCCATTGAGCTGGAGGAACCATGCTTAATGTGCTATCTGTCCTGACCCCAGATGTCTCTCTGCATCGCTGCTCTTCCACCAGCTCTCCTACAGTCTGGCTCATTGTAGGGTCATTGCTGACAAGTGTATTACCCATGTTTATCCATATTAAATCTTGTATCGTTGACTGCCCTTTACCCATTTCTGTAAACTCTCTTTGGTCCTCCTGCAGTTTCCCTTCCTGCCTTGCCGTGTCCTTCTTGGAAAGGCAAACCCTTCTAAGTCAGGAGTTCTAGTGAAGCTTGTTTCTAATTGTTTACGAAGGATAAAGCTGTTAGAGGTGGCCCTGCTACAAGGCTGGAGACTTCACCTGGAATTGGTACTGACCCATTCATAATTACATCATTCAGAGCAGTGGGGACTTCACCCATGGAACTGGTTTCATTACAATAATATACATTTGGGAAGCTAACAGTTGGCCAGCACTTTTCTCATGTAAAAACACAGCCGAAAGCTATCATCTTAATCATGTTTTACATAGCTAGAGCATTTGACAGTTTATAAAACACTTATGTTTGACTTTTCCTAAAACCTAAAAGCATTTGCTATTTTTCCCTCTCCATAAAACATTTTACTAGAACAAAAATAAAATGCATTTTATTCTGAAAAATAATGAAATAAGTTTTACCTTAACTGAGCCATTAGGAAATGAAAACACAGTTCAATGTTCCCAGGGTTGACTTTTATGTCATTAATGCTAGGGACACAGGCTCAGCCAACATGTTTCTTTGTTCCCAGTAAATAACGACACCTTACATGTGTTTGGTAGTTTAGAATTAATTTGCCCAAAGTTTCATGTATTTCATGATTTCTTTAAGATAATGATCCCTGAGAAGAGAAATGAAATAGGAGCCGTAATCTGTGAGTTTGCAAAGCAAATTCTTCACTCTTTCTGTGGCTAGTGTTGACCGTGAGATTTTGGCAGTTAAAACTATCATCAAAGAAAAAGTTTGCCTTCTACCAATGATGAGGCCCTAGAAACAAATTGTCTGCTTGGTATTTGAAATCAACTATGTTTTATGCTTAAATTGATGCAAAAGTCACAAGAAATTAGATGATAAATTAATATGTGACAAACGAAAATAAGGTCAAATCTCTTTGTTATTAGTTACGAAAAACCCACAATCCAGGGCTTCCCTGGTGGCGCAGTGGTTGAGAGTCCGCCTGCCGATGCAGGGGACACGGGTTCGTGCCCCGGTCCGGGAGGATCCCACATGCCACGGAGCGGCTGGGCCCGTGAGCCATGGCCGCTGAGCCTGCGCATCCGGAGCCTGTGCTCCGCAACAGGAGAGACCACACAGTGAGAGGCCCGCGAACTGAAAAAAAAAAAAAAAAAAAACCCCCACAATCCACTGTAATGGAAAATATTTCATTAGACAGATCATTCATTCAGTTAATCGCTGGTTGTTTAATGCCTCCTAGGTAGCAGGTACTATCAAGGCACATTCTCCTCCCCCCTCCCCCTCCCCACATCCTTCTCCTCCTTCTCTGCCTCTCTTCCTCTCTTTGTACTCCTTCTCTGGATCATCTTTCTTTCCCCCCAAATTTGGCAGGTGACAAAGCTCTTAGAGTCATGATGTGTTCTTATTTTCCTGGTGATGAGGAAGGAAAACGATCTTTGTTTCTATGGAGAGACATGTCTCACCCTCCTGACCCCACAGCTGGCCCACTCACTGCAGTCCCCATCTTGCACAGGGCAAGGAATCTTTTTGGCCAGCAGAGAACTTCAATATGCCATTCAGCTGTGTTGGTGAGAATGGGATCTTGAGGCTCAGGGAAAAAAAAAAAAATGGAGCTTTGAAATATCTGGAAATTATTCCAAGACCCCTGGTAAGGATTTCAGATGATGAAACGGCTGATAGTGGTGGTGGGAGGGAACCCAAGCATTTATCTACTCAAGACGTCATCCCCTTCACATTTTATCTTTGGTGTCATGGCGGCAGCACTAATAGGACACGAGCCTTCTTGCCCCAGTAATGGCCCATTACAGCTTCAGGAAAAGCCATCATGTTTCCGCAGCATTTATCTGTCAGCAGGAGACTATTATGGGAGCACAAACTCGCATTGTATTAGCGTTATCAGTTCATTATGATTCTTGGGACGCGTGCCAGCCAGTGGGCTGCCAGTCTGCTGACCAGCACTCGGGGATATAACTCCACACCCCAAATTCAAGCACTGAGAAGAGAGTGGGCCCACAGGGGTGTGTGGTTGGGACATTGTCTCTGGCCAGGAGTCCATGGAGCCCTGGCCTGATCAGCACGGTATCCGGAGATGTCCAGGTTAGGCTCACTCTCCAGGCTGGGCCCACCATAGTCCTCATGGACCGTCAATGGTTGTGCTTCCCCGACTCACCTCCCCCAGCGCTTACCCTGGGGTGGAACAGAAACAGGCTTGGACTGTGATTCAGTTTCACGGAGGCATCCTCTCCTTCCTGGGCTGGTGGTAAGAATTAACTATACACCTTGTGTTTCTCAAGGCATCATTCTCACCTGGAAACTTGGTTCGGGGAACATGGGTAAGGTTGAGGGACAGGGACGCTGTAACCAAACAATCAGTGTCCCGCATTCACCATGCTTAGGGAGCACGTGGTGGAATTGCCAGAAATTCTCGTTGCTCTTGTCTTTTAGTGATGAAGCCATTAGGTCCTCCTGCTAGGTTGCCTGGCTTGAAAGCTGAGAAAAGCGTCCCCATGGTTGAGCTGGAAGCAGCCCGTCCAGGGAGGGGATTCAAGAACCCGAGAGACACCGCTTGCTGCTGCCTTGCATGTGCAGTGTCAGGGGCAGGGGGGCACCTCAAGACAGGGACATACACACCAAGACCAGTGCAAGGTGGCGATCTTCACCACACTTGTGGCAAGGGGTGCTGCACTGGGGTCAGCCGCGTAGATCATGGCAAGACAACTTGAGTGGCCCTCGAGATCCAGGTGCAGGCATTCGGACAGCCCATTCTAAGGACTTAGCCAGGCTGGGATGGAAAAGAGTGGGTGGCTAGTGTGGACCTGGGTTCGGCTATGCGTGAGATACCTGGTGCTTTTTGTACCCAGGGGAACATAGATTTGGGGGACAGAACACTCCGAGCTGTGTCTGGGTATGTTTTCCTACTTATCTACCTCCCGGACCCCACCCCAAGGAGACCACCTGGGGAAGGGTGTGGACACAGAAGGCTGGGTCCCCACCATCTCCCAGGTGATGTGTGTGTGGAGTGTTGTTGCCAGGGGCATGGTTCTCGTTTGTCTTCATATTCCTTAGGAAAGAGCTTGAACTTGGGCAAGCAGGGAGGAGGGAAAGTGAAGAGACTTGCATACAGAGAGTTAGGAGTTGAATAAGTAGAAACCCGTGCTTTGCCAGTTGTTCGCCATGTGACCTTGGGGAGGTCCCTTCACCACACAGGGCCATTTACACATTTCCGTATTTATAAAGTCTGCTGATGGTTCTAAATGATTCCCTGAACCCTCCCCACCCCCACTCTCCAGCCGTAAGGTCCTGTGAATGTAATAAATATCTATTTAAAGGAATTTGTCACAAGAGAAAGTCAGCTGCTGTCCCCTTCTACCCTCCACAATTACTGTGTGTAATACATTTTGTTCCATTCCCTTTGGGCTGACTTGCCCACCTAGGCGTGCCAGTACTGGGACACGGGACAGTGAAGGGGTGGCTTAGAGTTTTTTGCTGGGGTGGATTACCAATAGCCCCTGCTCCAGGGGAGCAGTGGAAGATTGAGATGATGATTGGCTGAATGAATTTCAAGCTTGAAGGAGCACAAGAGCCTTGCCCACCCCATTCTACCCCCTTTGTTTTCTGGAGAAGAGATGACATCAGCAAGGCCACGCGGAGTGGTTAGGACCAGATCCCGGAGTCCTCTGCACGCTCCCACACTACCGCTTCTCCAGCTACAGGCGTGGAACCCACTCTAGCTTCAGGAAGGAAATCCATCCCCCCATGAGCTGGCTGAGGACAGAGAGGGAGAAAAGCTTGTACCATGAATAGTGTGTGTCCTGGCCATGTTTGCCTGGAAAAACCACAGGAGAAGCCTGGGTCTGCCAGGCTGAATCAGGTCACCAGGATGTCTCTGCTGGTGGGTCCTCTTCTCTCCTGCAGTGGAGTCCACAGGCTCACACTTGCCAGGGAGGGAAGGGAGGAAGAACTCTGCCCCAGGGCCATGTGCAAGGGGACTGGACAGGCACCGCGGAGGAAGATGGTCAGAAGAGGACCAGATCTTAGGGACCTCACTCTCACCCTGGAGGACAATCTGCTTGTGCCCAGGGATGAGGCCCTCAGTTCCTGCATCCCTGTGCCTTGGATGCAGACAGTAGTTGTGTGGGCGTTAGCCTAGCTTTTTTTTTTTAATTAATTTTTATTAGAGTATAGCTGAGTTACAGTGTTGTGTTAATTTCCGCTGTACAGCAAAGTGAATCAGTTATACATATACATATATCCACTCTTTTGTAGATTCTATTCCCGTACAGGTCATTACTGAGTAGAGTTGCCTGTGCTGTACGTATTCTTATTAATTATCTACTTTATATAATATATAGTAGCTTGTGTGTGTTTTGAGCCTGTTTTCCCTCATTCGCCCCCGGTGGCTTTGCACCCACTGCTCCGGGCCGTGAAGTTGTCTTTCTTTTCATGCTCCATCGACTGTGCTGTCTCCAGTTTAAAAAAAGGTGCACCCACCCAAAGCAAGGAGCCAACAGATCTCCTACAACCTGTCAGGGACTAAGCCCCTCCAGGGTAGCCAGCCTGTCCCCTCAGCAGGCTTTGCCCACTCCCACCCTCCAAACTGCTGTGGTCTAACATTTCATTCAACGAAGTCTTTATCAGGCAACTGCTGTGTGCTAGGCACCGGTAAGCACCGGGGATTCTCCAGTGAGCAAAGACAGACAAGGTCCCCGCCCTTATGGAGCTTACAATCTAGTGCGTGTGTGACGGGGTAGGGGGTATTATTCATACCAATATGCGTATAATTGCAAACTAATAAATTACCTGAAGCAAGGCAAATAGAAGGTTCTGGCGTGATCTGGAAGGTGGGGCGTTCTAGGTGGCAGGGGCAGAGCCTGAGGGGGACACGGCATGGGCTGAGGAGAGGTGGGGAGACAACAGGAGCCTGTCATCTGGGGCTTGCCTTGTAGACCACAGGGAAGGACTGGGGCCTTTTTCCTGATTGCAACAAATTGCAAAGGAGACTTTGGGTGTGCATCTTACAGTGCACTCCCTGGCTGCTGTGGCTTGGAGAGTGGATTTCCAGGGGCCAGAAAGGATACAGAGAAACCAGTCACTGAGGTCTTGGCAAGAGATGGTGGTTGTGGCTCTGCACCTCTCTTTCCGTCTCCAACGTAACCAAGTACCTATGTGATTAAAACAATCCGGGCTGCCAGGGGTTCTGCTGACAGAGTCGACATCTTCATCCATCTCTCTGTGAGATATCTGCCAGCGCCCCGAGCCTGGAGAATCCCATGCGTTCCTCCACTTCAGCACATAGGAAAAACCTCAGCTTTGTTTCCCAGCCTGCACAAGCTTCCATTTATCCAAGTCAAGTATCATCTGCTGTGTTGCTGCCCATTCCCCAGCCCCTTCTGAGTGGCCAGCCCCTCTGGGGTTGCTCACAACCCTCCTGCTTTTATTCCTGAAGTGCTTGGACACTGCCTGCAGTTACACTCCATTTAGACATTATTTTGGTGATAAAATGAAATTTCCCGCCCTTGGGCTCATTGTCTTTTGCAGAATATAGGAGAATAAGGTGGTGGTCTCTCCTGAGGGCTTTTCCCCCTCTTTAAATAATTCTATACCTATCCTCTCCCCACACTCATTTGAATCATCAAATTGATTATCCCTGTGGCTGTCACATCTCAAAAGATGACAAGCCCCAGAAGAAGGATAGGGGCTCGACGTAAAGCCGGTTCTGGTACAGTGCAGCCCATAACATTCAGGTTCATGGAGGGAGCAGCAGGCAGGGATTGCAGGTGTGTTTGTAGCTGGGGCTTCAGGTGTGTATGTTGAAGTGTCTACTTGTGCCTCGAAGTGGATGTGGCAGCTAAGTTGGTTGTTTTAACCACAACTGTGTTTTTCTAAGCAGACAGGAATTTATTTGCTCGTGTCTGTGTCCTGGGTACGTTTCTGAGAGTTGCCAGTGAGCATGATTTTATATATCTAGAGAGCGTCTTATAGAAGCGTGCCCTGCGTCTCGCCATATGAGAGCCTTTCAGAACCCACCGGCCCAGGTGATGAGAGCTGGGAAGGGAATCAGTTTCTATCCTGTTCTCTCTTGCTGGGCCTCACCTGCTGGCCTGACCCTTTGCACTTCTGTGCACCAAACACCAGGTTTGAGGCTATGAATTTCTAAGGCGCTGGCCTCTTCTCCTTGATATGAGGGAGGAGAAATGTGACTCATTTTTAATTTGTAAAACAGACCCCTTCCGAAAGGCTGAGAGGTGAGTTTGCTAAACCTGCCAGTTAAAAGATAGGATGGGGGTGAGAAGATATACAAGGGGCATATCTTTCAACCCCCCAAACCCACCAGCCAGTTGGACAATTTTTTTTTTCTTTAATGGCGAGAGGACAGGCCTTGCAGCTCTACAGCACAATCCTACTCCTCAGGAGGTGGGGACCTCGCGCGAGCGTCTGATTCCATTGAAGTCTCTCTGGCTCACCCCCCTCCCCCCACCCCAGCTCGATTCTGTCACTTTAAGTCCAGCCCCTGAGAGATAGCCAATAGGAGCCAAACCATACATCAGTCTCCCAGCCTTAAAGCTACAGTAGGGTTAGTGGGCTCCAAGTCTCTGGTGCCCGAGCCTCCTCCACGGCTCTCCATCCCCTCTGCCCGCTCGGAGTGTGTGCATCAGTGGCAGCGCTGGGCTGGGCGCGCAAGGCTCTCTGCCTCCCTCTCGCCCCACCACGGTGCTTCCTTCCACTCTGCCTTCTCCCGCTCACCGTGCCCCTGCCCGGACTCGCACCTCGCCGGTGCCCTTCACTCGCTCTTCCGCGTGATTTCCCCGCCGCCTTTCTCTACCAACTGGGAATGCTAAAAGGGGACTGATGGACGTGTCAGAACTCTGCATCCCGGACCCCCTCGGCTACCACAACCAGTAGGTCCTCTGCTTCTCCCTCTGTGTCTGTCCTTCCGTCTGGGTGTCGCAGTTCTTCTTCTAGGCATTCTTGAAGTGGCAGGGACCCCGGGGGCACTTGGGGGGGGTGGGGAGGTTGGAAAGGGAAAACCACCCACTTCCTGGGTTTCCTTCTGGGGATAAACCCGACTCTAACTTTTCCCTCACCCCCTTTTACAAACCCTCACTTTTAGGTAAGAGCGGAGCTTTCTCATTCACTCTTTCTCTCAGACCTTCCCCGCGGGGAGAAAATCTTTGCGTTTCTGTGGGTTGGGGAGGAGCAAGCCTAGAACAGGTGCGGGAGTGTCGCAAGGATACCGGGTCCCATCCGGGAAAGCCTCCCTGCGAGCCCTTTGACTTTAATGTTTATTTCCATACTGGGGACCAAAAACGATCCCGGCAAGGGGACGAAATCGAACGTGCCGCGCAGGTTTGGAAACTGTGGGCGGCCAGCGCCGTCTCGCACCGCAGTCCCAGTGGGGCGCCCCGAGGGCACGCACGCGGCGCGGTGGACTCAAGCCACCCCAGGGGTGCGGGCGGCGCGGCCCGGGCAGACTGCGCCCCGCACGCCCTGCGAGGGGAGCCCGCATCCCGCTGGGAGTGGGGACAGTCGGCTCAGCACAGTGGCGGAGGCAAAGTTGGTTCGCGGCTTCAGGAGAGGCTGCGCCCTGCGAAACAGACTGGCGTGATTTCCGTGCCCCGGGGCGGCTTAGCGCTCGCCTCCCTGGAACCCGGGGTTGTCTGAGCGGCGTGCGCGTGGGTGACGGCGGGGACTGCAGGAAGCGACTCGCAGTAACCGCGGGTCCCCGAGCTTGGGCAGCGTGCCGAGCGCGCAGAGTGAGGAAGCGGAGAACTGATTCCCTGAACGGTGGGAGGCTGCCCCGCGCGGCCAGCCTGGGCTCTCCGGGGTCCTGCCCCGGCCACCCGCGGTTTCCCTCCCAGGGCCCTCCGCGGTTGTCGTCCCACCTGCCCAGGTACCTGCCCTGGTCTCCCCGCGGGCTCTACGCGTGCCGCCGCGCTCCGGGCTGGTGTCCCGGCGTCGGGGTGTGGGCGCGTGCAAAGTGGTCCCTCGGAAGGCTTCAAACAATAATACAATGAAAACTCTAGGTTCTCGCGGAACTGTTTAACTTCTTCCTCTTCTTCCTCCCCCTTTTTTTTCCTGAAGCAAACAGAACTACCAAAGTCAGTTCTCGTACCGCCATCCTTTCATTTTTATACCACCCCTTCCTCCCAAGAACCGCGACATCCCTACAACAATACTCTGGATAACGTGGGGTCCCAGGAAGTGTGATTACATCCCCCTCGCTGCACAGAATACCTCCACCCCAGGTGGACCACGCGTGAGAGAGGAGGCAACTTCACAGCAGCATCTCGTGGGGGTGACCGGACTGTCCAGCCTCCACGCTGACCTTTTTGCTTGTAGTTTTGGGGTTTCCCTCGACAGAGGGTCCTTTAGATGCCGCCAGAATTTAGACAGAGTGTCAGAAGAAGGCGATTGCGTTGGGAGATGAGGGGAATCTTTAATTATAATGGATTCAGATTTCCATCCGTTTGAAAAGTGGCTTTTCATTCTCTTTAAAGGTTACACTGATCCCAGCTTGCGTGGCTGGTGGGGCTGGAGTGAGGGGTAGTTTCACACGGTGGTGCTCCTTCCGTGAGAGAGTGGGAGCCCCCAGAGGAACCTCCGGCGTGGGCGAAGCTGTGAACAATGTAGGATGTTCGTGGGGGCATTTCCTCACGTAAAACTACCAAGTACGACAAATATTGGATATTTAAATTATTTAGGTCACTCTCTCCAGAGGTGCCTTCTTTAGTTGAGCTTGAAATATCTATGTATTTGTCCCTGGCTCAAGTCACAGTCAATAAATATGAAATTTCCTGTGGGGAAGTACATCTTTTGATTATGTTGACCAAGAAAGCAAGGAGAGATGGGGGATTTAGCAGTTGGGTAATTCATCGAGTTGACGGCAACCCTGGCTTGAGTTTGAGGAGAAATATGGGCAAAAAAGGAATGTCGGGGGAGTGGCAAAGGGGAGAGAGGGAGCTGAGGTCCTGGGTGTCTGGGAAAGGTTTGAAGTGGAAATCAGTTATAAAGTAAGCCTGAGAGTGGTTTGGACCCCCTAGCCTTCTTGGTTTCTTTGCAAGGAATTAGCTTCTCGCTCCATGGGACAGAGGAAAAGCCAGAAACATGCCTGCTTTTTCTACGGAGGAGCTAAGCATCCCTGTGAGATGCTGTTTCTCAGAGCCCAGGACCTGCTGGGCAACCGCCAAAGCATTAGTGAGCTGGCCCCATATACAGGTGTCTGCCTCCTGGCGAGGGTTTACCTCTGCTGTAGTCACAGGGGTCCAGAATTTCCAAGGACGAGCTTGTGGAGGTCAGAGGCTGGTTTGGGGGGAGGCATCTTTCTGACCTCAGCCCCGGTGCTTCCCAAGCAGCTTTAGAGCCACTGGTAGCAAAGTCACGAGACAGAGGACTGCATTCTTTGGTCTGTTCGAAGGACCATAGAATGAATCCATCCATTACGGTGCCGATGTTTCTTGGGGAGCATATACAAGAGTGG
Source organism: Grampus griseus (assembly GCF_964374135.1). NCBI lineage: Eukaryota > Metazoa > Chordata > Mammalia > Artiodactyla > Delphinidae > Grampus > Grampus griseus. Next base: position 26,347,463 of record NC_139018.1, on the reverse strand, counting down.
GTTCGAGTGCTCTGTACACACAATTTCTACCTCTTTGGCTTAGTTGATATCCCTGGACTGGAAAAAACCCAAGGGTGCAGGGACCACAGTCCAGTGAGAAAGAACTTCCCGTATTTCCTTCTCACCTGCTGATACACGGAGAGCATTTTTTTAATGCTTTAGTGTTATTTTCACTTTCCAGGTGAGAAATTCACACACACACACACACACACACACACACACACACCCGGACCTTCATACCTTTCTCTCCTTCATTTTCATTTTCCTGTAGCCAATCCTGTAGGTGACTCCATTACCAGTTCTAATCAATATTTTATGTACATATATAATCAGCTAGAGTGGGAGTGAGTGTGCTGGCCTGTGTGGGCTTGTGTACAAATGCGTCGGGGACGGACCTGATGGAGACCCTCGGCATAAAATCCAGGGAGCAGGGGGCGCTGCGTCACCCAGCGTCCGATGACCACTTTGCTGATGTTAAAGAAACAGAGAACAAACTGTCCTGAAGGTAAAATATGTGGGTTCACACGTAGGAAAAATGCCACATGGTAATTCAGAATCAGTGACCCAGAGAAAAACAAAGGGGGAAATTAATTTTTAATGGTACATGTAAAAATAAATCAGAGTGAGGACATTAGTCTTGGTTTTCTGAGGGAGGGGCTCTAGGAAAGAAACTTTTACGTGCCTGCCACACTTCTGGAGGTGTGGGCTGCCATGGAAGAGGGTGGGCTCGTTCAGGCCTGAGGGTGATAAACTAGGAGAAAACAGTGGGTCAGCGCAGAGGGCCCCAGTCCCTGGTAAGGCCCTTTCCAGCTCAGTGAGGTCTTGACATCAACTGGAAATTTCCTCTCAGAGCTTATTTCCCCAACTCCATTTTACAAACAGTCCTCGATTTTACCAATAATTGGGACATATAAAAATATGTTTCTTTAAAAAATACATATGAAGAAACAAACTGACCCACCAAACAAGAACATTTTCATTCTATTGATTTGGAGTAATCAATACCTATTCCATTTAGTCTAAGAGAGGAGGGACAGAGGGGACTTTCGGGGAAAGCTCTGTGAGGGAAGTGGCTGTGATAGAGATTTCATGTCACAACCCTGCCTTCTCAGAGTGCCCCCCCCACCCCGGCCCTAGCCCAGGGGGCCTTCGTGACCTTGTCCTGTGTGCTTGATCCGTATTCCTGATAATGGGACATTTTGCCAAATGGTTTTTATTTAAGATAATCCATGCTCATTGAAAGTTTGTCACCTTCCTCAGTGCTCTGCAAAATGCCTAGTTTCTTTTGAGCAGTTGGAACTGGGAAGCTCTGTACAAGTCTGGCAGCCCCCAAAAAGAGGGGTGGGTTGTGAGACAGACATTGTGAGCGTGTTTGCCTGGCGGGTGGGCGATAGAGCTGGCTGTGTGAGGATTCAAAAGGAAATCAAGTTCAGTTCGGAAGACAGCCGAACAGTTAGATAAGAGGCGGATGCTCTTGACGCGGTTCTGCAGCGCTGTTCCCTAGAACTTGTCTTCGCGGATGCTTTAAGTGGTTTCCTCAATATGATTAAGATTATTCGCGGTTCTAATTTAAGGGGAAGGAATAGCAGATACTTAGACCGTAATCCACTCCTTCAAAGTAAAGTCCAGCCCACACCCTGAACACCCCAGGCTGGTGCCTTTCCACACCTACCAGCCATCATCTGGCTCTGTCCCTTTTCTCTCTGCAAGCAAGGCCCTCCCAGTCTCTTCCAGCTTGACCAGGAGGTCTGCCCAGAATTAGTCAGGACTCCTCACAGCTCTTGCTGGGAGCTTGTTTCTTGGTATCGGGTGGCTTTTGGCTGAATGATCCCATGGGGGACCCCAGCATGGCTTGAGGGCTGAGCCTCTGATGTCCTCCGCAGTGGCCGTGGTTCCCAGAGGGTGCGTGGGCCCAGGAGGGTGCTGCTAGTAGGGGGTCCACAGACCGTGCCAGGAATCCTGGAAAGGCTCAACTTGGGGATGCTGGGACCAGACAAGTCTGAGCCCACCTCCTGCGCTTGAGGCCATTTGCTGATTTCTAGGGATAAATCAAAGGTCTTTTTAGCGCTGTTAAGTGCTGCTGACCCCTGACTGGGTTTCATCTCTGGTGAGCATCCCCTTTCTCAGTCCCATCAGCCTCAGACCTCCGGGGAAGGGTCACATGCATGGTCATTCCTCGGAGGAGGGGCCCATAGGCTTCTGCTGGCCCCGGTGTCCCGCATGGCTGGGGTGGCCTGCGGCAGGATCACATCCCGGTTGTCCCATCGGCTGGTATGGCCAGGTCCCTGCGCAGGGAGGTTGCGGTGTTTATAATTGCAAATGTAATTAGCAGACCAGCTCTGGGGGGACTGGGAAGCTCAACTTCTCTGCACATCACAGTGACCCCTGTGCTGGCTGGCCGGCAGATTAACCCTCCCCGGGCCAGCCTGCCCCCCCCGCTCTGGTGAGGCCGCTGACCTTTCACTGATAATGGCAGGGCTGTCCCCGGGGGAGGGATGGCAGGGCCAGACCCCTTCCTCGGAGAGGTTGTCAGGGCAATGCCTGGGAGAGGTCAGTCGCTGAGGGTGTAGTTTTTCCCTAGGCCACTGAGCACGTGACCCTTACCACTAGTGACAGTGTGGCCCCACGTGGCAGGCTGCCCTGGGGCATTTCCTCGTGCACTTCCTGGGCCACGCTGGAAGCAGGTCACCAGAAGACTTTGGGTGCGTGCTGGTCTGTGGCTCTGGGCGCCTTGTTGGGGAAAGCAGGGCTCTGGAGGGGGCGTCCTGTGGCTTCGGAGGACTGCTCCTGGGGCTCAGCGGGCAGAGGGGAGTGAATGCCTGCTGGCTCCCAGGTTCTGCGGGGCTGCCCCCACTCCGGATGTGGCACGGGGAGGCACGCCATAGGACAGCGTGGGCTCAATTTGTCCCTAGGAGCAGAGACCGCCAAGCAACCATCCAGCAAAAGACACTGACAGGGCTTCCCTGGTGGCGCAGTGGTTGAGAGTCTGCCTGCCGATGCAGGGGACACGGGTTCGTGCCCCGGTCCGGGAAGATCCCACATGCCGCGGAGCAGGTAGGCCCGTGAGCCATGGCCGCTGAGCCTGTGCGTCCGGAGCCTGTGCTCCGCAACGGGAGAGGCCACAACAGTGAGAGGCCCACGTACTGCAAAAAAAAAAAAAAAAAAAAAGACACTGACAAACGAGATGAGTGGGAAACTTGGAGCCGCCTGGTCCCTAGCCCCAGCCCCTCCTGTGAGTGTACTGGTCTCTGCCCACTTAGAGGGCCTTTCTGTACCGATCAGGATTAGAACAGAAAGGATTTTTAATAGCACCTTTAGTTGTAAGCATTGGCTTAAGGGAGTGTCAAGACCTTTCTTGTTGCCGTCAACACCCTTGATATAGAGGATATCTCTGAACCCCGAAACATCAAGAGCCGCATCTGTTCCTAGGAGAGTGTCTGTGTGTGTACGCGTGTGAGAGCGTGCTATGGTGGCGCTCCCCTTTCAGATGGGCGTCACGGGGGCGACGGGCTCTGCTGTTTAAACACAGCCCCGGCCACCCTGCCTTCTACCCCTTGCCTAGACTGAGGTCAGGCTGTGGCCACATTTCCATGAAGGGCTGCTGAGCCTTGGGGTTTTTCTGTGGTGTGAGAGGGAGCGCAGAGAGACTCAAGGGCTGGCTGTCCCTGCTGCCAGAGGAGTTCAGTCTTTCTTTAGAGGCTCTCTCGAGTTTTCTGGGCCTGGGTAAGGCTGGCAGACCCCAGAGAGGGTGAGCAGGCCGTACTGCCCTTCTCCAGCAGAACAGATGGCCACGCTCAAAGGAGCATTGGGATTTCTGCCCCAGGTCCCCGACTAACCCTTCTCTCCCTGGATAGGGCCACTGACAGTCTATCGCTAAAAAGGTCAAACGTGTTCTTAAGGAAAATCAGACTGGTTTTAATCTGCCAGTTCAGTATGGAATTGGACAAGATGGGGGAAAAATCTATTGGCAAAATATCTTAAATTCAGAGTTGTGTGTGCTTGGGTTAAAATAAGCCCCAAGCAAAAGTTTTCCTGGGGGTTACAGACATAAGTTTTTTCATCTTCGTTTTGCCATGCTTTTTAACCTATACACATTGTAGTCCCAAAGAAGTTTTTTTCCCCTTCTTTTCCTCTCTCTCTCCCTTCCCCCCTCTCTCTCCCTCTCTCTCTCTTTAAATTTCTGTCCTCTGTTCCTTAGGACTTTAAAATATTCTATTCAATATTGTCATTTGGTATCCCCGGGATTGAGCCTTTTCTGGAAATGGTTTTCTGGATAATGTTATTTTGTTTCTCAATGTCATTTCATCCAGAGGTCAAAAGACAGTTAAACAAACTCCAACAAGCTTTTGTTTTTATCTTCTTGTTTCAAAAGTGATCAATTTTCATTTAAAACTGTATCAGAATCCTCTCCTGCCAATTACAGCAGCAGTCAGCCTCATGCCTCATTGGTGTTTACTGAAACACTACATTAAAATTGCACAGATGTGAAGTGCCCAATTAGAGTCAAGCTTTTCTATCTAGGAAGCCATGAGTTTCAAAACCCCAAATGCTAAGTGTTACTTTAACGTGGCTCTTTATTTTTTTTAATTGCTTGAATTAACTTGAATTCATAAATTTGGGTTTTTTTCTTCTTATTGTTATAAAATTCTTAAAGTATTATATTTACTTAGATTGATGCTTTCGGTTTTTTCACCTGGCTTGTATGTTTAAAAAGATACCCGGCAAAAGGTTTTTGATCATCACTGGTCTTTTCGTGTGTTCTTGGTTTCCAAAGGGCAAAGAACAAGGAAATACAGTCGTAAGAAAATGCTCTAGGGGAGGGTGGAGGATGTGAAGGGTGGTGCTTCAGATGAAATTCTCTCATGTCTTCTACAATTTAACATTTTCCTTTGTCTTATTTTTTTCCCTCTATTTTCATCCCAACTTGCTCTAGTTTGCCTTTGTCCTTTCATCCCTCTTCGGTTTTCTATGTTTTGGAGGAAGGAGTGTAGGGTGGTGCGTCTGTGTGTGTGTCTACCTGAGCGTGTGTGCATGTGTGTGTGTCTGAGTGTGAGGGTGTGTTGGAGCCGTTTTGAGCTGCTGCGCGCGATTAGCCGAGACAAGTCCCAAAGCAGAATGGCTGTCGTGGGCCACCCTGTTCCGATACAGCCATCAAGGCCTTGACCCACTGTCAATGGCCTGCTCGCATGTGGTGGGGACACCAAAGAGGGTAAAAACCGCACGTTCCAGGTTGGTTGTCTGTTACCTGAGGAGGTGCAGGTGAGGGGTGTCAGGACATACCGAACTTTATTCGAAGTCTATTTTTCCATCTCTCTGCTCTCTTATCTCACTTCCTAGCACGTTGAGCTCTAGTTTGGGATCCTGGTGTTGCTGAGTGAATGAGCTAGCGTATGCTTTTGTTTTTGCTTTCCTAATCGATCGGCAGAAAACATTCCCTTTTGATGGTGAGACATGTCTTCAGCACGCAATGCAGAGTGCAGTATTTATCCTTTTCCTTTTAGCCTCACTCTTTGTCATTTGTCCCTTGGGTGTGTTGACATTGTCTACCTAAGCAGTCAGGCTAACAAGCTTTGGCAGAAAGAACACCGCTTTCACAGAAATAATAGCAAGAATGTGATGGTTGTAATAATTATAACAGTAATAACAGCTTGCAGCTTTTTCTTCCCCAAAAGCGCAAAGCAATTCTCATAACCAGTTTCCTCGTAGTGACTGGGTGAGGGTTGCTGTGTCTTGCCTCTGAACATAAATGTTTTTCTGCAAACATAACTTGCACAGGCTTCAGGTTTGCATGTCTAAATTCATCCAAGAGCAAAAAATGCCTGGTGTTTGAAATTTGAACAGACTGGTGAAGGAGAATATGGTGTCAGCCCCACGGTCCCCCTCAGAAATGCTAGGTGTGTTGCCTTTGAACTGGGAAGGGAGAAATGTTTCTTGTAAAGGACACTGGGTCGGGTCTGACCCTCCTGTCACAAGCATCTGAGGTCCATGCCAGGCTCTGCCTCTCCATGCCCCCAACGTTCCTTGGTTCCTCTGGCTGCAATCTCAGGAGAAGTTTGCAGACCAAAGGCACACAGAGGACAAGAGGGGTTATGACTTGGCACATGTGAATAGCTGGGAAAAGAACTGGGTGAAGAGAGAGGCAAAGTCACCTCACCACCCTTGATCACCTTCTTGGCCATTCAGCGTCTCCCAGGGCTGCTGTCCCTGTTCCTGGGTACCTCAACCTGTTCTCTGGAGGCAGAAATTAGAGGGAGGGCACCGGGGAGCCGCCCCCTCTGGATCCCTGAGACCCCTCTTGTGACTTTTCATGCCGAGTCCCAGGCCTGGACCTGCTCACCTGCAAACTGCTTATCTGCGCATTACTTTTGAAATTGGTGCTGCCTTTGTTATTTCCTCTCTCACCACCACCCCCTATTTTTGTATGTGCGACTTGGAAATAGGAGACAGCCTAATATACCAGCCTAACATAACAGGAGACACCTAATATACCAAGGTCCCATGACTGTATTTTTTTTCTACTTCAGTATTCTTACTCGTGTTCTTACTCAATTTTTCCCCCAAAAATACCCAACAACCTAAATTTTTGGGTTATTAATTGATTATTATCTGATTTAACAAACAAAACATCCTACCCCACAAGGAATCCCAGCAAGGATCTGGCTGTGTTGCTGAGGCTGAGATCTGCTTTTTTCCCCCTCAGTCGGTGAGAAACGTTATAGCTTCAATTCCCTTGCTGGACCCTGAGTAAAAAATTAATTCATGAATAATAAAAACCAATCAGTCTTGTTGAGTTAAGAAGGATTAGGAGAAAGGGTGTTTTTTCTTACAGAGAACATTTGGAATCTGCGTGTCATTGTCACCGAGTGTTCGGGGTGGCTTGAGCGTGCCTTTATTCACAGCAAATGAGCTGTTTATTATCCCGAAGTGTAACACGTCTTCCTCAGTTGTAAGGCCAACTTACTGAAGATCGTTACGGGTTTCCCACCCAGTTCTCTCCCACGATCCCATACCGCAAGTCAGTGATCATTCATTGAAATTAAGACAGTTTCCTGTGTAAGTGGCACATAACCAAAGAGCAACAGACCCGGCATTGCATTATGAATAAGCCAGTTTGTTGATGGAATGGAGTCTGCCTCTCGATTTCCCTCCCCTTTCTTTCCCTGGGAAGTAATTGACTAGAAATTTACATGCCTTTGCAAGAAGTAGAGAAATTAGACTTGTAGATACTCTTTTTAGTTTCCAGAATACTATCTTCCTCCCAGGGTTATTGTGAAGATTAAACAGAGGTAATTCACAAGTGTCAGGCACATAGTGGGTGTACATTAAATGTTTGATGTTCTTGTTAATTTTTTGATGCTATCTTATTGGAAGTTACTTTTCATTCCTTTGATATAACCTCACAATGAAAGTCCTTCCTACTCAGCAGTGAGATTGGGGTGCTTGAACTGATTACTTTGTTTAATGCGATCAATGTGGCTTGGGTTTCCATATGTAACACAAGGGGATTACAGAGGGAATTACGATTTGGGGCTGAGGTGATGAATAGGAAATTTCCTCTGAATGAATCCCTATATCCTTGGACCATGGGTAGAGTTGCCCAGTAAAATACAGGACACTCAGTTACATTTGGATTTTAGATAAGCAACAAATAATTTTTTAGTATAAGTATGTCCCATGTGGTATTTGGTAAATCTGGCAACCCTACCATGGGTGTTTTTCTTAAATTGGTCTGATTAAAAAACACATTTCCCTTATCTTTTCTACTTTCGACAAAGCCCCAAAGAACAATTATGTGTAGTTTTTTCAAAGTGTTTTTTAAATGACTATCTTTAACTTTTTGCCAATATTAACTTGTTAGGTTGGCCATGTCCTTAGAAGTTAGTGCGTAGAAGTGATTTCTGTCATCCAGATATATTGATAGAGTTGCAATCAGGTAAACAGATCCTGCCGAATGAGGTCTCCTAGCGTAGCACCCGGAGCTACTGAATTTTGCCTTACGGAGAAACAGGGTAAGCAGTCTTTTCGGGAACCTGCCTCTGCGTGATGTTTCCCTGACAAGCAGGTTGAGGGGCTGGATTGTTAGAACCTGACATCCCAGCAATTGGAAGCTACCCTGGCTGCACCTGGGAGGCCAAAGCAGCGGCCTCTCCCTGCCTTCCCACACAAGGACAAGAGGCTGACCTTTTGGAGGCATCCCCTAGGGGGCTGTGAGGGAAACGGCCCAAAGTAGTGTTAGGTGGTGGAGTAGGAAGGCCAAGGGGCTGAACCTGATACAGTCAGTTGGGGGCATGGATGAACTGGGACATACGAGGGACCAGCAAACCCCAGCTTCTCTTCACTCACCTCCCAGAGCAGCATAGTTGCTCAGCCCGGTAAACACAACCCATTGTTTTAAGCGTGGTACCCTCGCAGCCCAGAATATGGGAAATGGAAGAGCTCTAGAGCCCCCTGCAGGCCATCAGTGGCACTGCACCTCGTGGGCGACTCCCACTTACAGAGCCTTATGAGGGTGGGAAGGAATGTGGAGGATCCCAGCAGGTGAGCCTGCAGCAACACAGGATCCTGGAGGAGTGGGTTAGGGTTAGGATCCCGGCTTCAGAAAGTAGCTCTGGTTTTGGAATCGCCTTTCGGAGCCATGCTCCATGCTTTTTAGCACTGCAGTTGCCTCCTTGTGTGGTATGCCAATGCCCTCCCCCCACGCACACATACACACGCAGGACTCTGACCTCCCGACAGGTTGAGCAGTGCTCAGGCCTCACTCAGCTTAAGGAATGCCCTCCAGGCGTCACCGCAGCCAGTGCTATTTTCAGAGCCCAATTGACACTTGTGTCCAGACTGTCTTCTCCAAGACGCCTAACTCCCTGGGGATCATTTAGGGTTTGCTGGAAGAAAAATTTGGGGGAAGACAAGAGAGCTGAAAATAAACTGCAGGGTCAGAGGTGGACAATTGTAATACTACTAATAATAACAGTCGTTAACATTTATCGAGCACTTACTGGGTGCCGGGCTTTGTCCTAAGAACATTTCATGTATTAACTCACTGCTTTCTCACAATAACCCTATTGGGGTTAATTAGAAAATAGGAACTAGGTCCAATTACTATCCCCATTTTACAGGTAAGGAAACTAAGGCACAGAGATGCTAGGTCACTTGCCCAAGGTCACACAGCTGGCAAAGCTGGGATTTGCTCAGGAGCAATCTGGCTGTGTGCCTGCACTCCAGCCAGTGCTATATGTGTTGTATGTCACTCAGTGAGTCTAGAATTCTAGCTTTCTAACTCCAGCTTTTACACCACCCCTTCTTAGCTGTGTGGGTCGAACACATAGGTAAAATTTGGGGTGGAGGTGGAAGGGGGAAATTGGGCCTCATGTCTTGTTCCTAGAAAAGCAGAGGGAAGAATGGCCACAGCGGGTTGGGCCCTGTTCCCCCCTTAGCCTGTGTCATGGGCAGAAGGGAAGGCTGGAGAAAGGAACTTTTAGTCTTCCTGACCTCATCCTCCAAGAGCCCATGGCCAACCTCCAGGGGCACCCGCTTCGTGCCTCCCTCTGAGACTGTCGTCAATGTATGTTGAAGCTGTAATTTTCTCCCATCTCATGCCTTCCCCTTGTTTTCTTATCACCGGCTCTCCAACAGCTCCTAAGTCTGAATCTCAGGGTTGGACTCTGGTGTCCAGCTTGGGCTCCTGGCTGGACCTCACGCCAGCACGTGCAAAAGAGAATTGCAGCATCGCCCTCCAAACTGCTTCTCCCCGTGTCTCCCTTGTCTCGCCCTCCCTTGACGCAGGGGCCCCCAGCTAGGATATGGAGCGTCTATCTAAATATACACCTCAGATCTATTTCCTATTCGTGCTGTTATATACCCGCAACCCCCAGTCTGCCTGGCAAACTTCTATTTAGCCTTTATTTATTTTTTTAACTTTAATTTTGTAAGTTTTATTCAACTTTTTGAAATTTTTATTTATTTATTTATTTATTTATTTATTTATTTATTTATTTATTTTGGCCGCACCACGCAGCATGCAGGATCTTAGTTCCCTGACCAGGGATCAAACCCGAGACCCCTGCAGTGGAAGTGTAGAATCATAACCACTGGACCACCAGGGAAGTCCCCTCTATTTATCCTTTAAACCCTGCTCATGTGTCCCCCTCTGAGTGAAGCCATCCCTGACGCCTCCCAGGGGGAAGTAATCTCTCTCGTTTTGCAGCTACAGTCTGGCCCATGCCCTTGACTGGGTTGTAACCTGTTGGATTTGAATATATGCTTATCTTTTCCCACAACTTCATGAGCCCCTAGAGTACAAGCTCATCTCTGTCCCCACCGCCTAGAACAGCACCTGGTATGAAGAAGGTGCTTAATGCATGTTGGTGGGGCTCACCTAGGGAGATCAGATATGAGTAAAGGGGAATTCTGCAGGCATAAGAGGGAGGTAGAAGGCCATGGAAACAGTGGCCAGGAGGGGCCTGGCTCTGCAGCATCTATTGCCCTGTTGACCGATGAGGGCAGATCTGGCTGGCTAGGTGGCCTCCATGCCCTTCTTGGGGGCAGTATAATGTAATGGTTAGGGGGGAAAGCGCTGGCTCCAGAATGACTGAGTCTAAATCCTGGCCCCAGTGGTGTGCTGGAACCAGCTCAAACTGGCTCGGGAGAACCGACCATTTTCAGGAATTTTGTAGCTGATTGTTAAACACAATCATCATTAAAAATGAAATTATATAAACTTACTAGTAAATACATTGTCTTAAAAACAAAGGTAGGGCTTCCCTTGTGGCACAGTGGTTGGGAATCCACCTGCCAGTTCAGGGGACACGGGTTTGGGCCCTGGTCCGGGAGGATCCCACATGATGCGGAGTGGCTAAGCCCTTGTGCCACAACTGCTGAGACCACGTGCCGCAGCTGCTGAACCCCACGCACCCTAGAACCCGTGCTCCAAAACGGGAGAGGCCACCGCAGTGAGAAGCCCACGCACCGTGACGGAGAGTGGCCCCTGCTCGCCGCAAGTAGAGAAAAGCCCGCATGCAGCAGCAAAGACCCAACACAGCCAAAAATAAAAACAAATAAAATAAATAAATTTTTTAAAAAAGCTAAGTAGAAAATAATTGTTTTTACAAAAACAAAACAAAAAAACTCAAAGGTAATAAATACTCAAAACTCACTACTTTAATATTTTATTACCTTTATGTTCTTGAACTAAATTTGCATCTAGTATGTCTGCATGGTAGGAATACTATATGACGGATTGTTAACTGCCCATCTCTTCACAGTAACACGGCATCAGTGATGTCACATTGGTAGCTTGAAGCTGGCCACGATGGTATTTACACTATGGAAGCAGGCAAATCATTCCCCTTCTTCCATCCAGTTCTTAAACATTTACTGTCACACCACTGCCTGGCTGTGTGACATCCCAGCTCTGTGACCCCGGATAAGTTACTTAATCTCTCTGTGCCTCCGATTCCTCATTATCAGTGACGACCTTCATTTCTGTAAAGATTAAAAATTGATCAATATAAGGTACTTAAAGCAGAGACTGGTACACAATAAGTGCTCCAGAAATTTTGACTCTTTTTAGTGTTTCTTCCTCACGGTTCCAAGCATGTCCCTATTGAAATTCTATCAAAACTAATGACTTTCCCAGATAGCAGAGTGTGAGTTTTATCCTTAGAGTGTAAGGTTATCGTTTTTCCCTGCTGGACCCTTGCCCATGGGGTTTAACTGTGGTAGCCAAGAGCAGGAAGCAGAAAGCACTAATCTTCCAGGGGGAAAGGCCCCTGTGGAGAGGCACACTCAAGCCTCCGGGCCAAGAGAGGAACTGGGACCACAGCAGCCACCAATGTGGCTGAGCAGGTGAGGTGGGCACAGGTGAAGTCAGGAGAGAAACAGAGCAGATGCAAAGAATAGCCAAGCGCCAGGGTGAAGGGAGGCTGTGCAGTGGCTGCAATGGGTCCCTTAGATCACATGAGGGGGCAGATCGTCTCCCAGGAAATGCTGGGCAGTGCAGCCATGCCTGCGGAGAAAAGGGCTCCCCTGGTTTGGGAGTTGAAGGAATATTCCAGACCATCCCCAAGTTAGCACACATGCTGTAATCAGCTTGAGCTGGAGTTGCATGGGCCGTGCTGCAGTTGCTGGGGAAGCCGCAGGAAAATCCACAGCTCCCAGCACAGCAGAGGCCCAGGAGAGGCCAGAGTGCGCTAGGCTCTCCTGGACTCTTCCTCGGCTGGATTCTCGGGCCGCAGTAAACTCTGGCCCCAGAGGAGGTCTCTGCACTGGCAGTTCCCTGGAAATTGCTTCTGGCTCAGACCTTTGGCATCAGGAGGTTCAGCTCAATGACTCAGTCACACACAGCCCCCAGGCCAGGCCAGCCCGCTTTCAGTGTTGAGTGGCCTGCAAGCCTGCAGACATGGGTAACAGCTAGATCTGCACAGCTTTCCAGGCCAGGGGTGCATCTCATCGCTGGGGGCTCACTTCGTTCTCCGAATCCCTATTCTGTAGAGAAATGCCCTTAGAAGTGGCCTTGTCAAGGAAGAGGCAGCCTTGAGAATCAAACCCTCTTTCCCACGTCTCCATGAGTGTTGCCCCATCACCCTGAGCCCCTTAAAGGCCTGGGTCCAATTTATTTGTGAATCTGCAGTGCAGGGCCAGGCATGGAGGAGCCTTCAGTAAATACGAGGTGAAAGCTTGGATACAATTTGAGAAAATTTATGTACTGAGTTGAGCTGCTGATGGGCCACCTGTACAGTTGTACAGGTTGTTCACTGACCAAGAGTTCCTGGTTGAGGGTGTGGGTGAGGTCTGAACCTAGTTGTTCTAATTAACCCCAAGATACACATGGCAGGGAGGAGAGGCGGTGAGTATTCAAGTTCAGGGCCTAGAGGGGCTGAGGAGTCTCAGGCTCTGACACACAATGGGAACAACCCCCCTAACTAACATATGCCGTGGTTGTCTAAAAGCCGCTGTGTTTCTGTCTGCTCAGCACCATCCTTGCAGCCTGAGTTTAGAGCCTGATAAGGTCTTCAGAAAGCTTTCTGTTTTGTCTAACTGCAGTTCTTAGTGGGCCCCCAGAGCTCTCCATAGGCAAGACCAGGAAGGGTCACCCAGGCCCTGTTCTGTTGCTGCCCAACACATTGGGCCCCTGTGTTCCCAGACTCAAGGGGCCGGGTGGTGTGTGGGTGTGGGCAGGCGGGGGCCCTGGCTGGCAGGGCATGTTAGAGGGAGAGTCTCACATGGTCCCTGGGCCCCAAGGGCCTCGGTAAGTAGATTTTGGGGAGCGCTGGAGCTTAGTAACTTGAAAGGGAAGGGAACTGCTGTGTTAGCGTTTGATCGGGTGCTCGCAGGCAGGATCTCTTTAAATTTACAGTAACACCTCCGTAAAGTAGGGGGTCCTATCCGCCTTTATGGGACGAGGAACTGGAGGTCCAGAGAGATTGAGTGACTTGCCCAAGGTGACATGTGGGTCCACTTTAAAGGTCCAGGCTGCGAATCCAAGCCTGCCTGAGTAGCGCAGCGCTCCAGACCAGCCCTCCTGACACTTCCCCTGTCACGATAACTGGTCCCGAGCTGCCCCTGGGCTCAGGAACGGGAGCAGAGCCCCCGAGGAGGGCATGTGGCTCTCGAGCTGCCCGGGGCACCTGAGCAGAGGGTCAGGGCATCCGGAAGTGTGGATGTAGGTGCCTGTGGATGTCTGTGCTGGGCTGAGGGAAGTGCCTCTTCTCGCCAAAAAGGGAGGAGGAGGAATGAAGTACCCGCCCGCCCCCCCCACCCCCCCCCCCACCCCTCCCCGCTGCTTCCAGGTCAGCTGCCTTGGAGCTGCTGAGAGCAGTCAGCCTGCTCGAGTTGGAACTCAGGCCTGTGGTGGTGCCTCCAGGGGCCTCCATGCAGGTCTGTGGGGGAGGGGATGTTCCAGAGGCCAGGGTCCTGCGTGTAGCCTTTAGGGCACAGTGGAGAGGGAGCCTGCATTGGCTTGTCTGTGCTGTGGCCAGTGTTTAGCAGGCCTGGGTTTGGGTTTGAGGTTTTCCCTCTCCTGTATATCCAACCTCCCCATCGCCGCAGCTCCACCCCAACCAGCAGAGCAGTCTCAGGATTGACTTGGGGCAACAGTGGGGGACCCACCCTGCCCTCCCTGGGGACAGGCACCCCTCAGCAAAAAGGCTCTCATCGCCTTGGGAAGGGCCCCAGCTTGGCCCAACTAGACACCCGCACGTGTGCTCATGGCTGTCAGCCTTGCCCACCCCTTCTCCACCCCTGCAACCTCCTAAGTCTTTACTCTGCCAGGTACTTTCCTCCGGTAATAGTAAAAAATATAGTTACAGTGGTCCGCAATGGATCTTTTTTTATTTGGTCTGTAAATATATTTATCTAAAAACTGTTACATGTTGTGACATCTAGATATTGCATGAAATACCTTTATGGCAGAGGTTAAAGTAACCTGAGATCAGAGCAGTCCCAGAAAATAGGGACCCCTGGCGGCCAAGCCAGGCCCACAGGGAGTGCAGAGGTCAGAACGGGAGGCAGGGGTCCTGGCAGTGCCAGGTCGTCATCGTGGGTGTGGCCGGTGTGGGCCGCTGCTCATGGGTCGGTGGGTCTGCAGTGTTGCCGAGCAGGGGCCCAGCCAGCAGCCAGTGGCCATGTGCAGCAGATACCTGCAGGATCTGAATCAGAGGCCTCTCCACGGGCATGCAGGAGGACCGAGGGGTGTAGAGGCGGGGACTCGGGCGAGGGACGCCATAGCCGCAGTCTTCTCGGGGGGTCACTGGATTCTGGTTTATTCAGTAATCACAACTCCTGGCCATGCAGGTGAGGCCAGAGATGGTGCCCATGACCGGGAGACCCAGCCACTCCAGGCTAAACCACTTTCTCTCCGCGTCTGCAGCTCTTTTCTGTTTCTCCATCATACTTGCCTCCCAGCCCTGTAGTCCTGCCTCTGTTATCCTAGGCTTGTTTCACTGTATTTTTCTCTTCTTGCTGCTCATGGCCACAGTCGTCATCACTAACATCTGCTGAATGCCTACTATGAGTGAGGCACCGTGCAAATCGCTTCCTGTGGACACTCGCATCTTTTCCGTCCTCTCTTTCCAGACCTTCTGTTCTAAAGACTCAGCCCTGGGAGCCCCTGAGCACCATACATGGGTGGCGTGTGGGACTCCCTACTTCCCAAAGGGAGAAGGCAGAATCTGGGGGCTGCGGAAGACCCAGGAGGCTCATGGGCGCCTCAGCCCTCATTTGACAGATGGGAAACTGAGGCCCTGAGCGGATGAGGGTCTTGTCTGCAGTCCTGCAGCTCATGTGCAGAATCCAGCCCAGGCCCCACCCAGCACCTGGTCGTGCACTGTCTATCTTTCTGGATGGAAATCCTCTTTGCCCTCAGCTTCAGGGAGGGCCTCCAGGACCCGAACTGTGAGCCTCAGGGCCGAGCAGTGCTCGTCACCATCTCTCTCTTCCACTGTTACCCTGTGCGCCCACCCTAGCCGGGCCGGGTCAGGCAACAGAAGGAGCCGGTGGGAGCCAGACAGAGAATCATAGGGGTGCTGGACAGACTGACATGAACAATTCCAATCATTTTAAAACATCGAAGGATTGAGAGAGTTTCAATAGTTGGAAACTGGCAGGAAGAGAGATGAGCTGGTGGTCCTGGGCAAGGAGGCCCCCCACTCCTCGTGGTTCCCCTGCCATCCATCCCCAATGCACGCCTGTGAGCTCCTTCACGTTTCCCTCCCAAGGCATCTCTTAGACTGGGCTCTGCTCTCGGTGACCAAGGTGGAGACAGCAAGGATCTCCCCATGTGGAGGAGAAGGTGGGAGATTTGAGCCACGTGACAGTAATGACCACGTGCTCTGTCTGGCTCACGCTGGCCTTCCTGGTGCCTCACCCCATGGCTGGCACCAAAAAAGAACACATTGCCCTGCTGCCAACCCTGTGGGCACTTTCAGGCAGCATCCAAGCTGCTGCAGCCCATGTCCAAGGTCAGCACCTAACTGGCCATCCCTGATCCGAGGTCAGCGTCAGGGTCTGTAATACTCCCGGGTACATAAACGCACCCGGCTGGGCTGGCGAGGCTAGAGAAGGGCCCCTTGGAGGAAGGAGAGGGTACCCTTTCCTGACATCTGACTCACACTAGCGGCCATGCAGGAATAGACCAGCCCTGTGTGATGTGCTGGAGAGGGTGGAAACTTTGATGTCAGACTGGTCTGAATTCACCTGGTAATTCTGGCTCCCCTTGCTGTGCAGCCTTGAGAGAGTCACCTAACCTCCCTGTGCCACGCTGGCCTCATCTGAAAAATAGAAATAATAACCCTTCTGGGACTTCCCTGACAGTCTAGTGGTTAAGACTCTGCGCTTCCACTGCAGGGGGCACGGGTTCGATCCCTGGTCGGGGAACTAAGATCCCACATGCCATGCGGTGCGGCTAAAAAAAAAAAAAAAGAAATAATAAGCCTTCCCTTAAGGGTTGTGAGAAGCTTTAATACAATAATGCTTGTAAAATGTTCATACAGGACCTCATAATGTCCATTATGCCCCAAGCATTCTCTGTAAACATTCTGTGGTCATTGAAAGGAAACGTGCAAATTCATTTTAAAGTATGACTGAATTGTGAATTTATTATGTATTTTTCCAACTGATGAAGAATAAAGGTACCAAGATTATGATACAGGAGAATCAGGAAATGTTTTGATATGAAAAAGCCCTCCTAGGTCCGTATGGACTGATGCAGAAATATAGACAGCATAGAGTTAAGTGAAAAAGCAGAAGGCTGAGCAGAATATATAGTAAAATTACATTTATGGCTTTTTAAGTTCCAAATGCTGGGCATATGCTTTGGGAATTTTGGGAAGGAGACACAAAAAGCTGTCATTTGAGTTACCTCTGGGGAGTCTGCTTGGGAATCCTGGAATTGGGAAAGATTTTTCTTTTGACCTTACCCTTTTGGTCATATGTGAGTATGGGTTCTATATGAAAACAATTGTAATTTAAAAGTTAAGGAAACCGACTTAAGCAAGCACATTGGCAAATGCTCCCAAGAAAAACATCGAAATAAAAAAGGGTCCTCTACAAGCTTGGAAGCCAGCGCTCTGGACAGACAGACTTCCAGAAACGGGGCTCTGTCCTTGCCGGGCTCCCTGCCCCCCTGCTCCCCCTTGGCCCCTGCAGTGCACGCCTCACCACGCAGGGGTGGGTACCTCTGCCCGCAGCAGCCGCAGAGACGAACCTGGGTGCAGGTCCGCCCGCAGGCTGGGCTCGCAGGCGTGGTGCTGACAGGGGATGAGGCAGCCGGGCTCTCCCGGGTTGGCAAGGGCTGGCCTCCTCACCACAGCCGTTTTCCGCTTCACGCCTCGCAGAGCCAGCCCGGGGGAGTCGCTGGAGGATCTTGGCTGGATGAGTGGGCGGCCGCCCCCCTGCCTCAGAAGCCATTAATCTTGTGTCTCCTCGGCCTCCCACCCCCGCTGCCCTGGCACAGACGGACTCGGGAAAGGACATGAAAGGGGCCCTGGGCTTCTCTCTGTGGTGGACCGTGACCCTGGAACACACCATCTGGCTTTTCTGTGTGTCTTCTGACACGAATTCCCCAGGTCGGGACACATCAAATAGAGCTGTGTCTGGTGACATTTCTCATTGTTATTCCTTTGGCGGGGCCTTCTGATTCAAGGTCACAGGTAGGTGCAGCCTCCAGAGGCTGCCTGCGGGGCCGGGGGCCTCCCGTCCTGTGGATGCCTCAGGAGGGGGCTTGCACAGGGAGGCCCAGGACCGCAGAGAGGGCAAGACCCTACTCACCGCCCCAGGCAGGCCAGTCCCACGGGCCAGGCCTGGCCCCAGAACTTCCTGGTGCTACCAGCTCTGGGCTTCCTTCCCTGCAGTCTGACTCTTCCCACACAAAATAGCCAAAGTGCCAGGTACCCAGTCTGGGGTGTCAGCAAATGTGTGTAGTTTGACCTTGGCCCTGGGAATATCGGCTTTAGTCTCAGGTCCGTATTTGCTTTAGGAAGGCAGAGGTTGCTGGCTTTAGAGTAATTCCAAAACAGAGTGATTTGGGGTAAAGTAATTTTGTGCAAAGGAGAGGGTCTTTTTTTTTTGGCTGCGTTGGGTCTTCGTTGCTGGGCGCGGGCTTTCTCTAGTTGTGGCGAGCGGGGGCTACTCTTCGTTGTGGTGCGCGGGCTTCTCATTGCGGCGGCTTCTCTTGTTGCGGAGCACGGGCTCCAGGCGCGCGGGCTTCAGTAGCTGCATCACGTAGGCTCAGTAGTTGCCGCACTCGGGCTCTAGGGTCTGCGGGCTCTAGAGCGCAGGCTCAGTAGTTGTGGCACACGGGCTTAGTTGCTCCACGGCATGTGGGATCTTCCCGGACCAGGGATCAAACTCGTGTCCCCTGCATTGGCAGGCAGACTCTTAACCACTGCACCGCCAGGGAAGTCCCAAAGGAGAGGGTCTTTGGTTAACCTAGATGTTTGGTACTCAAAGTTGGACTATCTTCTGAGCAGTGAGTTCTCCATCACTAGGGGCATGTAAGTGGAAAGGGGACCTGTTTGGATTGAGCTTGCTGTTGTACACTTTGCTCTTTAGAAAAACCCCCTTCGTTTCATAGCGGTGGGGAGGAGACGGTGCACCTGCACAGGGCCACATTGGACAGCATCTCACTTTTTTACTTCTGATCTTTCCAGCATGGGGCAGCGCCTTCTGAGCTACCTTGCACTTATTGGAAAGTTGGTTCAATAACCCTAATAGCTAACACATATCTATGTGTTTAACTATGTGCCAGGCACAGCACTGCATGCTTTTATCTACTTTTCATCTTTGAATCTCAACAGTACTGCAAGGTAGGCACATATATTTTTCTCATTTGACAGATGAGAAGGCCGGGGCTCAGAGAGGTTGAGTAGCATCCCCAAAGTCACAGAGCTAATAAAAGGCAAAGCCAGGATTTGAACCCAGATCCACCTCCGAGCCCACTCTGCTGGACACACTTGTGGATGACAAATGGCTCCCTCTGTATTCTTTGCTCCCCGTTGGAAATTGTTTGGTTCTCCTTTTTGTCACTCTTTACGCTATCAGAGTTTAAAGGCAGTCAAGAAACTGGGTGGTCTCTGCTTTGCTGCTTCCTGCCTTGGCAGGCCTAATGGCTGGGAGGAGGGCAGGGCTACAGGGGAGGGGGTCCGAGAAGAGGACTCTCTGGGCAACACTCTTGCCACATGAGGGCATTCACCTGGGGTAGGGGGTGCTTAGCGTCGGGCATCTCATTCAGGGTCAGCCTTCCCAGGCCCCAGATACACACGCTCATCCAGTCGTTGCAATAACGCAGTGGAGCAGAAGCTCTCCTGTGCCTCGCTGCACGGACACTGAGACTGATGCCCAGATTGGCTGCGTGGTTGATCAGCTAGTGGACAGTGGAGTCAGATTCAGATCAGATCAGAATCTACCTGATTCCTAACTCAGTCTCTCCACCGCCATCCTGCATATCGTAGAGATCAGTCTCTGCTCTCTTGTTGAGGGAATATATGGGGAAACAGAAGAGACGCAGTTCCGTAGGTGAGTGAGGGATTATTCTAATCCTCCTTTTCCAGATCAAGACCGTGATGCCCCAGAGTGTCTTGTTGAAGTCAGAGGTTGGGGACCAAAGTTACCACCAGGCCCCTCCTTGTCCCCTGTCTCCGGTCTGTTCTCTTTGCAGAGGGGTCCAAACAGTAGATGCTGATAATTTGAAGGAAATGGTCACATGGCTGTGTGCAAGGGGAGGAAACTGGATGATGTGTTGGCTGGCTGGTTGTTTTTTGCTTGTTTTTAAATCAGTACTCACATCCCGATTTAAACAGGTGGAATGCTTTGGCCAGTCCAACAGGAAGTTCCCTGTGGTGGAGTCTGAGGCCCTAGCTCAGCCCCTTTGGTAGATCTGTCATCTTAACTAGTCAGCCTCTGAGCCTCCATTTTCGCATCTGTATAATGCGGATAATATCACCCCAGCTCACTGGGTACATGCGAGGGTTAGGTGAAATCAAGTCTCCAACAACGGTGAGATGCGACTCCCTGGGAGGCACAGCCTAGCAGTGCCTCCATGCCCCACCCCTCCTTGGTGGGCCCCACAGTCTGCATCATCTTCTCTGAATTTGCCCGCTGGTGGCGAGTCTTCTTCCTACGGGGGTGATTTCATTTTTAATGTAGCCAAGGTCATATGGAGGCAAGTGTATGGAATTAGCTGGGTGACAAAGCGATTCTTGATTACAAGGAAAAGTGAGGATGTGACTCTCTCTCAGGTAATCTAGCTCTCAAGGCAGTTCCCAAGAGGAGTTTCAAAAAGGCTTTGACCAAAGACAGCATCGCTGGGAACTGGGAAGGGATGCCCAAGGTGACCACGTGGAAGGGGACAGCACTCTCCAGGTGTATAAATATCGGTTGGTCACAATTGGTCTCCTGACTTCACAGTCACACTCCGTTGCTCCTGACGAGCTGCCCCCGTTGGCAGAGCAGACTTGGGGCGGGGGGCTCATGCAGGCATCCAGGGGAACTTGGGTAATTGTGGCAGCCGCGGGTCAGTCTCAGTCCCTGCTCCATGCAGAATAAGTAACGGCCCAGCAAGATGCCTATACTTTCTCGTTTTACCAGCCAAACCCGCAAATTACCCAGCAGAACCCATGCTGCTTCGGCCAGGAAGGCCAAATGAGCCGGAGCTCTGGAGAGTCTAGCGGGAGGCAAAAGGGAAAAAGGACACTCAGCCCCTCCCGACCCCCAGGACATCATTTGCTCTCGAGAATTAGCCTGGCAGTGGGAGCCCCAAAAATGGGCACTTCATTCCCGTTTGCTGGTACTGCCATCCCCTGGCATTTTGCTTCTGGGAAAACTTCCCGAGAAACCGTTCTGGGAAACGTAGAAATTCGGAAGTTTTGAATAAGAAAATAGCAAGCCAAGAACATAACTTGGGGAGAAAGGCAGAGTACGGGGGCAGAGAACCCTGAATAGTGGCAGGTGGACCTCAAATGCTGGTCTGAAGACCGTTAGAGATCAGAACAGAATGGGAAAGGAGCAGTACCACGAACCTCCCAAAAGCGTTCACTTCAAGGGCAAGATTGTCCTTATTGTGAGATTTTTATTTTTAAATGGCTCTTCTTTTATGAAATGATGGTCATACTAGGTTCTTTTTTTTTTTTCATTAACATTCTTACCTGACAAAATAGTCAACCTTGTACTGATTCCCAAATTTGGTGGTAGTGGGGTAGAGTGAGGTTCATTCTGTGAGACTGAAAGATGGGGACCCACTGGCCTAGAACACAGAACCCAGACACCAGCTGTCCTCAGGCTGGACCACGGGCTCTGCAGGGAACCTGGGGCAGCAAGTGCAGACACGGGAAACTAGTGCTCGCACCTGATGTTTTTCAAGGGGAGGCTCCTACGAGATGGGGCTCCGTCCACCCAGGAATCTTCTTCCCCCTGGAAGCTCTGCTCTTTGTGCTGTTCAAAGGGCAGCTGACTAGAAGTCACAGAGAGAGGAGATTTCTTCTCGGCTTTGGCCAAGTGCTGCTGAGAACGCTGTCTTCACCCTCCCTGGATTCCGCCCGAAGGTCTGGCCTCCTGCGAGGCATCGGCAGCTGCGTGTCTGAGAAGAAAGGCTCCTATTACCCTTTGTGGTAATGGCAGTTCAGGGCCAGGCCACTGTTGAGGCCAGCATAGCCCCAGATATTCACGTGGGAGGATCGAGAGGAGAAAAGCAAGCAACTCCTTGCGTCAAAGGAGAAGGGAACAATAAAGGAAAATCTGAAACAGACTGGGAATTGTCATCCATGAAAGAGCATGTCTTCTTAATCCCCACTCCAGCCTTTCCAGCCTGGAAGACTTCAGATTAAAGGGCCATGATGAATAGTGACCACAGTGACACATTACTTCAGAGAGCGCCCCAGGATTTAGGTTGGGGTTGGCTCCACTTTCTGGGCAGTGGGTGGGAGCAGATCCTACAGCCCTCTTCGATCCTGACCCTCAGCTACAGCGCTCCTTGAAGCATTCGTGGAACTTAGGGACTGCAAGATGCTCTCGGGGGAAAAAAAGGTTTCTGTAGCTGTATTAGTCAGGGTTCTCCAGAGAATCAGAACAAATAGGGAGGGTGTGTGTGTGTATGTGTGTGTGTGTGTGTGTGTATCACACATATAGGTACACATACACACACACATATATATGTATATATAGAGAGATTTTAAGGAATTGGCTCATGCAATTACAGACGCTGGCAAATCCCAGGACCTGCGGGTCAGTCAGCTAGTCCAAAGGCCTGAGAACCAGGAGAGCTGATGTTGTAGTTCCAGTCCAAAGGCCGACAGACTGGACACCCAGGAAGAGCTGCTGTTTCAGTTTGAGTTTAAAGGCAGGCAAAAGCTGATGTCCCAGTTTGAAAGCAGTCAGGCAGGAAGAGTTCTCTCGTACTTGGGAGAGGCCCTTTTTGTTCTATGCAGACCTTCAACTGATTGGGCGAGGCCCACCCACATAAGGGAGGACAATCTGCTTTACTCAGTCTACTAATTCAAATGTTAATCTCATCCAGAAAGGCCCTCACAGAAACAGCCGGAAAAATGTTTGACCAAATATCTGAGCACCTTGTTGTCCAGTAAAGTTGACGCATAAAATTAACCATCACGTGGTCAGATGAACTTGGGATACTCTGTGTACTATAGCTGTGTCTCACACCTTCCAGTGTGCGTTAGTATATTAAAGGTTCGGAGAAGTTCTGCAGTTAAAAAAACCTATTTGACTTGTTCGCCCAAGTGTTTTGCTTATTTATTTGACAATGATTTTTTTCTTTCTTTTATTTTTGTGGAGGTGGTGTGGGGAACAGACAAGATACCTGTTAAAATCTCATGTAACTAGATTCTGTGGACCAGGCAGTGGGAAACACTGCCCTGGAGACATTAGCTGAGACATCACTGGTCCTCAGAATTTCCTCTGCCATAACTGCCTCCCTGCAAGTATTTGATTTTGGCTTCTTGGGCTTCTCTTCCCTGCTCTCCCCCATGCTGAGCTGGCACAAAGGTGGCCTGTCCATGATTGGGGCTATTGTGCATGTAGAAGATTTCATGCACTATCGTGGTCAAACTGCAGCCAAAAGTAAAACGACTTAAGAGAGAACTTTCTGAGAGTTCTTATTTAGGTGGCTTTTCTTAGGTACTTACTCAGTGCTGGCTTGGTGCTAAGTGCCTTATTTATATGCATGATCTCATTTAATTGTTCCAACGACCCTTTGAGTTAGGAACTGGTATCTCATTTTACAGATAAAGAAATAGGCACGGTGGGAATTCCCTGGCAGTCCAGTGGTTAAGGCTCCGCACTTCCACTGCAGGGGGCACGGGTTCAATCCCTGGTTGGAGAACTAAGATCCCGTATGCCACGTGGCGCAGACAAAAAAAAGAGAGAAATAGGCACAGAGTTTCCATTACTTTCTAGCAAATGGGAAGTCAGTATTTGAACATGGGTTCTGGAGCCCATGTGCTCCAGAACCATGCCCTTTACCACCGTGCTACCCTGATTTGCAATGTGTGACTGGGAAACCTTTAGGAACAAAGGAAGCAAAGTTCTCACAGGCATGTAGTTTGAAATCGGTCTATTGATGGCAAAAGAGAAAATTGGAGAGGTTAGGGAAGGGGAGGAAGATAATGCCAGTTAGGGAAGAGAGACTGTGTTTGTAAAATGTGCTCGTGTTCCAGAGGGAAAGGCAGAAGAGCGTCAGCTTAGGATGTCCTGGCCCACGGTCCCCCTTGCTGGTGACAGACAGACCCTGCTCAGCTGTGTGTTTCACTTGGTGCAGGAACGGCCTGGTGCCCTTGGAGATGATCCCTGAGAGCGCCAGTGGGCTGAGGTGGTAACAGGCAGCAAGGTCCTGCTAACCGGGAGCAGGACGTCTGGTCCAATCATAGGCCTGGCTTGGACAAGCTGGGTGCTCCCAAATATCTGGCGTGCTGTCTGCCTATCTGCTAAGTGAGCAAGGCGGCTGTGTCCGATTTGGCACAAGGGTATTCCACAGAGGAGGGGCGGTGTGTGTGCGTGCGTGTGTGACCATGTCTGTCTGCAGCGGTCGGTGCCCATCAGGGAGGGGCTGGCTCCTGCCACAGAGGTGCCCACAGGAGTGTGTCTGCATACTGTGTACACACCACACATAAATGTGTTCCTGCATCACACAGTACTTTTAAGTTATTTCAATTATATTATAAGTATGTATTATATTGTATTATATCCTTGTTAATCATCTGTCCCTCCCAAGAGAATAAAAGCTGCCTGAGGTCACAGACCTTATTTTCACTGCCAGGGAGTGTCCAGAGCACTGAAGTACCCAATAAATATTATGAATGAATGAATGGATGAATGGACAGACCACTAGGTATAATCTTTTAGTAAATTGTCCTGAAATTTACACCTTCCTGTGAACTGCACCCCTTCAGCAGAGCCCTTCGGAAACTTCAGTTAGCTCTTTCAGCCTTCTTCCCCTCCCCACCCCCTCCCCTCCCCTCTCCTATCCTCCCTTCTTCCCTTCTCTCTCCCCCCCCACCCTCTCCCTCCCTTCCTCCTCCTCCCCTTCCCCTCCTTCTCCCTCCCCTTCCTCCTTCCCTTCCAGTTCTCCCTTCTTCCCCACCCTCTACCCTTCCCTCTCACCCTCCCCTTCTCCTCTCTTCTGTGCCCCCTCCCTCTCCCTCCTCCTCTCCCCCACCTCCTCCTCTCCTCTCCTCCCCCTGCCACTCCCCCTCCTTTCTCTGTCCCCTCCCTCCCTTCCCCCTCCTTTCCCCCTCCCCTCCCCCTCCTTCCCTCCCTTCCCCCTCCTTTTCCCCCTCCCCTCCCCCTCATCTCCCCTTCCCTCCCCCTACTCCTCCTCCCCCTCCCTCGTCTCCTCTTCCCCCTCCCTCTTGCTCAGTTTCCCCTCCAGGTCCCTGGTGCTCAGAGTCATCTCTGGCTTCAGCCCAGCCTCTTGAATATCCTTAATGACAATTTTTACCTTTTTTTCTAAGAGACAAAGGTCATTTGGAACCCAGCATATGAGCTGGTTTGTTGGCCAAGTTGGTCACTAACCCAGAGATGATAAATGAGTGTAGTAGTAATCAGACTAATATTTTTTTGAATATTAATACCTTTTGGAAGACGGCCCAGCGCCCAGAGGGTGGGATGAACTGCCTTCTAAGTTTCCTTTTGAGGTGGTTTGGGAGCTTGGATGCTGAGTTTATGGGCATGACCAGAAGAGGGTAGAGTTTTCCCGGCAGTTTTTCCTAGTGAACCTGGGGGTGAGGCTCTGTGAACTTCAGCAAACAGATCCCAGAGGGGAGAGGGAAGTGGACAAAGCCCAGAATCTCCAAGGGCCTGCTTTGGTCAGGTTGGTAAACCAAGGTTAATTTAGCTCTTCTTCTCTGCCAAGCCTTCCCTCCGCCTTTGACGTGTCACTGTGGGACCTCGGCAGCGACTCCTCCCACTCTGATTTCCTCTCTCCTGGGCTTGCATCTTATTCCACCCTGTGCTCACTACCTGCCTGGGAGAGCAGCTACCCAGGAAGCCAGGCCCTTCTCCTGTGATGGATGGACCCCCGCAGAGGCAGAGGTTGGCCCTGCTACCCCTGGGCGTAGTTAGGGTGGGACAGAACGGCTGTGCCCTGCCTCACAGACTACCTCTTGCTGGGCAGGCCCTTCATTCTGTCTACAGCGCTGGCCCTTGGGCTGCATTGCCACTTTCTGCCCAAGCTCCGGGAGCCCTGATCCTGGGGCACTGGGCACTGAGCCTGGTTTGGAGCCATTGCCCCTGCTGCTGCTCTCACAGCTTAGCACAGAGCCTTGCACGCTCCCAGCCAAGGCTGTTTGAGATCTTCACAAATCCATATCAAAGCATCCATGTTAAATGCCTCATTAATATAATTTTTATTGTAAAAATTACTTGGAAAGGTTGAAAAACATTTGGAATTTCAGGGATGCAAATAACTCATTGAATTTACAATAGACTCTGATTTCTTGGAAATCATTAAGCCAACTCAGATATTCTTACTAAAAAAAAACAATCTAACCTACCGATTATTTTCAGATGTGATGAAATGTTTATGAATAAATCATTAACGAGGCAAGTTGACATCATGTTATGCTTTGTGGACATTTAATTAAACATTAAAAATTTTTTGATTTTGCATTTTTTTCCTTTTCATATTTGGGCATTAATAATATTTTGCATATTTCAAACATATGAAGGTCTTTGAAAAAATTCACAGGCCAGAGGCTCTGTGTATGTAGAGCTGAGTGGACAAACCGACCCTGTTCCACCCTTGGGAGTTACAGGGTAGGGAAGGGGCAGGAGGGGGAGGTGGGGAAGGGGAAGGTGATGGCTGGAGAAGCCCAGGGTCTCTGAGAGCCAACTGGGGTGGAGCTAGGGCTGAGAGTCAGGGCTGTGTTCTGGAGTCTTCTCTGATTGTTAGTTGATCTCATCTGTAAAAAGGCATTGAAGCCTTGTTCTGTTGCCTGGGGTGCTTCTCCTCCAAGCTTCCAGACAGCCATTTAACTCCCTCCCTCTCTTCAGTCAAGACCCTACTCAAATGTCATCTTAGTTAAAATGGTACCTCATCCTTCTCCAATATATGATGCGGTGTTAAGAAGCCACTAATACTATGAAGACAGATAAATCAGGACAAGGAAGTAGGGAGTGTCCACTGTCGTGCATTAGTTTATTTACTTGCGTGTGGTCTGTCTGGACCCTTTTCCTGAGTGGGACTGTGTTTTGTTCATGGCGGCGTCTCCAGCTCCTTGGACAGTGTCTGGCACCTAGTAACTCCACACGGTAAATGCTTGTTGGCTCCATAAATGAGCGAATGAATGATCTTTGTCTGCCTGCCTCCAGTGGCTGTCAGGAGAATCAGGTAAGAAGAGATGCACTCTTCAGATGATAAACTAATGTGCCAGGGGCCCCAGGAGTCAGAGCACATTTTCTGTTTGCAGAGGGCTTTCCAGGTGTTCACGACGTGGCTCACAGGACAGCAGTTCTCAAACTTCCATCCTGGTAACAGTCGCTTGAAGAACGTGTTGAAGTGCAGGTTGACGCCTCACACCCAAAGATTCTGATTCCATGGGTCTGGGGCAGAGCCCTGGCATCTGAATTGAACAAACTTTCTGGGTGATACTGATGCTGCTGGTCACCAGACCACACTGAGAGAAGCCCTCACCGAGCACTAGTTGTAACCTTCGCTTCATTTCGCAGATCAAGACAAGAACCCAGAGCCCCTGGGCTGTCTCAAGCTGGAATGCAGTGTGACCCCAGAGCCCATGGTTCCAAAGTTGGTGGCAGGCGGGAATGGGGCTGCCCCTCTGAAGGTCCCAGGAGCCTGCACTGAGAACCGTGACTCTGGCTTGGTACCCCTGGGTGCTGGAGTTCTGGTTTGCCTATTTCTTCTTTTTAGACCAGAGGATTTGGGAGCTGCCAACCACACAGGCAGCTCAGGGCGCACACCAGGTCCTGCGGGGCCAGCCAGGCCACTGGGCCTGATTCACACTCAGCCTGAACATTGATAGGGGCTGAACTGTCTTGGAGAAGCAGGTCTGGGTGCCCTCAGGAGGTCAGAGGTAACCGGTTACTGCCTGAAGCCCTTGGCACGAGGCACAGAATTGCTGGCATTGGAAGCTGAACAGCCCACAGCTAATGAGCCCAGTGTGGTTGGAGGCAGCTGATTGGCTGCTTCTCTGAAGCAGGACAGATCCTCCCAGCCTGATCTGCTTGTACAAAGCGCCCGTGAATTCCTCTGGTGCAGCCCCTGGCTGGGTGACTATTGACACTGGACTGTGCGTCCTGGCTGCCCAGCCCTCTGACAGACACCAGGCAGCACATGGTGTGCAGGTCACAGATGCACCAGTAATCTTCGAGGACAGGGTATCTGGCCACAGTTACTCACATCTGCAGAGCAGACTTGGGACCCCCGAGTCATGAGGCCGGTTTGAGGGGCCATCAGGACTTGGCCCAAAAAGAGTGCAGGTGGCCGTTGCCAGAACTCTGGCCTCACTCATTGATTTGTTCTTTTTTTTATATATATAAATTTATTTATTTATATTTATTTTTGGCTGCATTGTGTCTTTGTTACTGTGTGCGTGGGCTTTCTCTAGTTGCGGAGAGAGGGGGCTACTCTTCGTTGCGGTGCGCGGGCTTCTCATTGCGGTGGTTTCTCTTGTTGTGGAGCATGGGCTCTAGGCACGCAGGCTCAGTAGTTGTGGCACGCGGGCTCAGTAGTTGTGGCACACGGGCTTAGCTGCTCTGCGACATGTGGGATCTTCCCAGACCAGGGCTCGAACCCGTGTCCCCTGCATTGGCAGGCGGATTCTTAACCACTGCGCCACCAGGGAAGCCCCACTGACTCGTTCTTTTGTTCATTCCACAAAAATGTATTAGGCACCTTCTATGAGGACACCAAGATGAATAAGACAGTCCCTGTCCTCAAGGAACTTAACCAATAAACGATGCCCCAAGGCACAAGCACTTACAGAGCAGCAAGCAGCCATTAAACACGCAGTGCTACACGCAGCAGACACCCAGTAAATCTCTGCTGAAGAGAGAGGTGCAGGGGAACATTGAGGAGGGAGAGAGAATGGCGCAAGGGAAGGCTTCTTCTCGAAGGACAAGGGAAAAGGCATTCCAGACAAAGGTGTGAGAGTCATAAAATATTCGGGGAGCGCCAAGAAATTTGGTGTGAGTGGCAGTGTAGAGGAGAGAAGTAAGAGCTAACTTTTATTAAACACTGAGTCCCAACCAGGCAATGTTCTTACACATGCTCTTAACCCTCAGGCGATGCCAATGTATAATGGGAGTGATAGCAATCTCTTTAACCCTTGGAGATTGCTATCACTCCCATGATACAGTTGCATAGCCCGAGGCCCAGAGAGGTTAAGTTAATGCTCCAGGCCATGCAGGTAGTAAGTGGTAGAGCCAGGTGTTAAACCACTCACCAACTGGTACTTAAGCAGTCTGAGCCTCGATTTCTCCATCTGTAAAATGGGATACCCAGGCTTCTCTTGCAGGTTTCCTGGAGGGATTAAGAAAGCTATGCATGAATGCACATGGAAAATCTGTGAAAAGATACAAGATTCACAAAAAAACTTGGTACCAGGGGTTACTGTGGGGAGGCTGTTAGGGGACCAAGAATTAGGAGACGGGAAATAACATAGTAATCTCTGGATCACTTGTTGGGCTCTAGCGTGTAAAGGTTAAGTGAAAAGGAACCTTAAGGGGAAGGAGTTGGGGTGAGGGTTCAGTCTGGGAGGAGAAAGAGTGTTGAGGCTGGTATCCCTAGAGCAGGGATGGCATTTGTCTGCAGCGGACAGTCCCCCTGCACCCCTGCCCCTCTCTTTGAGGGGCGGGACACTGTGGCGACAGGCCTCCTCCTTCGTACAGTGTGTAATTTTATCTCTGCAGACTTCTTGCAGACTTGGTTTAAAGATCTCAGCTCAATACCATTAGTGTATATCTGCAGAGGGCCCTTTGTAAAATTGATTAGAAAGTGGGCTTTTGCATGTGGGGTGGGAGTGGGGGGGACCTAATCGGATTTGAACACTAGATGGTATCTAATTCCCTGCATCTAGCAACTGGCTTGGGGACCTCCCTGGGAGCCAGGGCCCCTAATTTGGTTTGCGAATACATTAGCCAAACAAGCTGAGGGGGCTCCTTTGGGGAGAGGGTTTGGGGGGGACGAGGCAGGGAGATGGTGGGAAGGCTGAGGAAATGAAAGAGGTGCTTTCTGCGCAGGTCCTGGGTGTAGCTGTACCCAGCATAGCCAAGGGTGTGCATTTTTGATGGTTTTAGCCAGTCCAGGAGAATGAAGCAAAGTTTTAAAGGGACTTGCATTGCTTGCCAAGTTATTAAGCCCCTATATGTATCTTTTTTTCATTTTACAATTTTTTTAAAGTAATATTCACATGTATAACCAAAAAAGTCAAAGAGTTTGAGAGTATAGGCAGTGACTGGTAAGTTATTCTTTCTCCCATAATCCTTGGTTCCACAGACAGCCTTCCCAAAGTAACCATTGTTACCAAGTTTTCTATGAATCTTATGTTTTCTCAGATTTTCCATGGGCATACAGAGCTTTCTTAATGCCTCCAGCAAACCTGCAAGGGAGCCTGGGTGTCTCATTTCACAGATGGAGAAATTGAGGCTCAGATTGGTAAAATGCCAGTTGGTGAGTGGCAGGGCCAGGATCCAAATTGTCAATGGCCTGGCTTTAAATCCTGGAGTCTTTTCATGGAATCATGTGTCAGTCCTGAAAAGAGAGGGGACTGCTTAAAGCTAGACCCTTGGATTTTTATTTCTCCAGCTCTTCTCTTGAGTCCACTCATGTGCTGTCATTTGGTCCACTTTTACTCAAGAATCTTCAAAACAGGATGGAAACTTGCAAGGGCATCTTGGTGGGAGACTCCTTCAATTCGACAGCCCTCATGAGACGGCCTGGAGTGAATCCTTGTCTGTTTTATCAGGATATGGTGGGCGGCCTCCTTCTGTCCCCTTCCCTACCAGGCACTTGTATGTGTGTGGAGGAGGGAAGAACTGTGTGCAAGTGGCAGTGTGGGCTGTAAAGTAAGTGTGGCTTCAGAACCCAGGGTCAGCGCCCAGCTTATTACAGATGGTACTGGTGCCAACCTCATAGGTTCTTGGGAGGTCTGAATGGTATGATGGCATGGCACCTGGCCCATGGTAACGTCTCAATAAATATTAGCAATTATTAGTAATACTACCTAGGTAAACTTTCATATATTACTCATCTACTCTGTACAAGTTACCCCAACTAAAATATAAGAATAGTACTGTTCTTATATTATTATACTGTTATTTACTATTACTTAATAGCTAATATTATTTAAATTATAATTCTGTTTCCATAATAGAGCTTTTAAAGAACAGAATTAGTGTAAGGATAGGCATACAAGAAACGCTCAATAAATGTGATTTTGCATTTTTTTCCCTTCCCTTTACCAGCTTTAAATCGAGATCTTGGTTCTCTTTTATCTCCATTCTGAATCTAATTTCTCGAGGGGAGAATGACAACAGGGGAGTCAATCGCAGCCCAAGCTGTTTGGGGGGGACTGGGAAGTGCATGGGGTAAAGGGCTAGGCTCCCTCTCCCCACATTCTGTAGGGACCAGAAGACCTCAGCCCTGACGCTGAAGTGTAAAACCCAGAATTATGTAACAGCTGGATTACGGGGCGATTATTAGCTTTGCTTAAAGATTTTCTGCTTACACAAGGATTAGCTGCGGGGTTCCTTTAAATAGCTGGCTTTGCTAATGCATTTGTACTGCAAAGAAAGGGGGTGGGAGAAAAAAGAGGACAGGTCTGTGAGGCAGAAGGTCTTCGTTCTACGCCTGCTGCGTGACGGGCATTTTACCTCGTGGAGCCTCAGTTTCCTTGACGGAAATGAGAAGCGTCTGCCCTGAGGTGCCGGCAGGAGGACCGCCAACCGCTGTGTCAAGGCTGCGCTGCACAGCTAAGGCGCCCAGCTCGAACCGCAGCGGGGGGGACAGACCCGCCTCACGCGCTGTGGGTGTGATGCACCAGCCCAGCAGATGCTCCAGAGCCCCGCAGCCGCCCCGCAAAAGCTCAGAGGTCCAGACGCCCTAACGTAGCCCCCAGGGATTTTCTGGAACGAGCCCCTGCCCACCTCTCCATCCAGATCCCCTGTCATGCCCTCATTTGCCCCTGTCCTAGACTTTCCAGATTCCGATTCCTCGATGTATACTGCTGTTTCCCATCTGTGAGTTGCACGTGGTGGTCCCGTTACCCAGAGGCCATTCCACACCCGCTTTCCTTATTGGCCTAGCGAACACCTTACTTGTCCTTCAAGACAGCCTAGAGGACACCGCCTCCAGGAAGGCTTCCCTGACCCCCTTTCCCCTGAGGAAGGTTAGACACCCTTCCTCTCTGCTTCAGGAGTCCCCGTGCATAGGCATGTGTGACTCTATCAGAACACTACTGGACACTTTACTGTCAGCGTTCACTTGTTTGTAGCTGCTATGAGCTGCTGAGATTGGAGCAGGGTCCTTGTGTTTGACTCAGTAAACTTGTAGTAAATGAAATTTTTTTTATGTGAGGTAAAGGTGCTTCATCCCCAGGCACCACATCCCCCAGGAAGCATACAGCATGTCCTTAAGAACCAAACCCTGGTGTTAGACCATGGGAGTCGAAATTAATCCTGGCTCTACACCAGCTCTGTGACCAAATTACTTTGCCTCTCAGGTTCCCCACCCTTCCTATGGGACTGTAATAGTTCAGACCTCTTAGGGCTGCTGCTAAGATGAAGTAAGTGCTGCACTTAGAACAGGGCCTGGACATCGTTCTGTGTCGGGCGGTGGATTTCATTCCGGAGGGCTCTGGAATCCTGCCCCTGCGGATCCTCCCAGCCCACCCTCACCCCCTCCCACGCCCCCAAGTTGCTGAGCTTGCCATTTCTGTCTCTCCCCTCGCTCCGGTGAACTTTCTCACTTCCCTCCCCACCACAACCAGTCAGCACGGAAGTAATCCAATTTTACTTGATTATTAGTCATTACTTTCTGCTGCTGTTTTTGTTTATTACTTTTTTAAAGCCTTCAAGATTTAATTGAGTTGATTGATTAGCACAATCACTGATTGGAAGGAGATACTCGGTAACCCTCTCCTCCCCCAGCCTGTACCTTTGCCCAGAGAGTACCTGGGCTGGTTGTTAGGGTCCAGGGCTCCTGCCCTAGGGATGCAGTGGCATGGCTCGGTGGGCTGGGAGCCAGGCACCTGACCCTACCTGGCTGAGTGACCTGCGGTGAGTTCCTTACCCTCTCTGAGCCTGAATTTCTTCCTCTGTAAAAAGGGAATTGAACTCAGCGAGCCTTCTGATCCTTTCCTGCCCAAAAATGCTATAAAGACTCTACATCTAAGTACCACCACCCCCCACCCCTGCCCCCGCTCCCGCCTTGGGCTGTGAATCATTCATTCATTCAGCGTCACTGAGACCCTGTGCCCAGCACTCAGCCAGGTGTTGTGGGATCCAGATGTGAGTGAGACCAGGGCCCTGCCTTCCAGGAGCTGGGGTGGGGATAGCCTGACCAGCAGCAGATTCCAGCATTTATAACTTCCCTGTGTTCTAGGTTCAACAGGGTTTTGAGGGGAGTCCCTAACTCTGGAAAGCGTAGAGGGGGTGACCTCAGTGCAAAACGAAACAAAACAGACTGTGATGGGGGGCAGTGACCTTTATGGAGGTCACCCCTCTGTGCCAAGTACTGTGCTTAAGCCCTTTCTTTTCATTTCCTCTGTGATCCTCACAGCAAGCCTGTGACTAGGGGAATGCAATAGCAATTTTACAGACGGACACTTGAAACTTGGCAGGGCTAAATGGCTTGCCTAAAGCTACACAGCAAGTAAATGAGGTGTGAACGATATGAAAGCATGTTCTCTTTATATAGTTTTCTACCATGTACAGTGTTCAATAGTTTGAGAAAGGGTTTTAAAATGTTCAGCTGATTTCCCCAAATATCACTTCTCTTTTCATTTTTTGTACATTATCTTCCACGCATACCCTTTTTATGTTGTGAATATATACATCTCTCCAGTGCAAAGGCCCTGAGGTGGTGATGCCCTTGGCGTGTTTGGGGACGAGAAAGGAGGCCAGGATGGCTGCAACATGGGGAGAAGGGTGGAAGGTGAAGTTGGAAAGGCAGCCAGGGCTAGGGCATGAGGGCTTTGTAGACCTTGGTAGGGGCTGGCTTTTATTCCCTACAGGTTTTGCCATTGTCTTCCAGTTCCTGTTGTTTCAAAAGTCAAGCCAGTGGATGTGACCTTATTTACCAACACTGAGGTTGTTTCCAGGGGGCAGTGTGTGTGCATTGTGTGTGTGTGCACTCATGTGTGTCTGAAGTGAACACTATAGGTTGCATTTCAGGCATATGGCTTTTGGCTTCTGGTGAACTTTCTTCGTCTAAAGCAGTAGGCATTGAGGTGACCGGTTTGGTGATCGATCATTTGTGTGACTAGACCAGCACGGCCAGGCTGTGACTTGTGGTGGAGAGAGGGGAAGGCACTGCAGCCAGCGGATGTGTGAGTGCCAAGGCGCAGAACCAAGGAAGAGTAAGGCTTGTCCGGAGGCCTCTGGCCCTGAAGGAGCGGTGGGCGATGGGAAGGTAGATGCCACCTCAGGACAGTCAGCACGCGTGGCGCTTCACCTTCTCTTCAAGAGGCAAAGTTGGAGCTTTTACATTTTTTCCAGTATTTTTTAAAAAGTAATTTATTTATTTATTTATTTATTTTTGGCTGCGTTGGGTCTCGGTTGCTGCACGCAGGCTTTCTCTAGTTGCGGCGAGCGGGGGCTACTCTTCACGGCGGTGCGCAGGCTCCTCATTACGGTGGCATCTCTTGTTGCGGAGCACAGGCTCTAGGTGTGCGAGCTTCAGTAGTTGTGGCTCGTGGGCTCTAGAGTGCCAGCTCTGTAGCTGTAGCAAACGGGCTTAGTTGCTCTGTAGCATGTGGGATCTTCCCGGACCAGGGCTCGAACCCGTGTCCCCTGCATTGGCAGGCGGATTCTTAACCACTGCGCCACCAGGGAAGTCCCCATTTTTTTTCTAGTTTTTTAAAAAACTTTTTATTAGGATAGTTTTGCTTTTGCAGAAAAATTGCAAAGATAGTGTAGACAGTTCCTGTATACCCCTGTCCAGCTTTCCCTGTCACTAACTTCTTACAACGTTATCATGGTACGTTTGTCACAATGATGAAAATGACATGGGGACACTATTAACTAAACACTGAACTTTGTTCAGATTTCATTCATTTCCCACTGCTGTCCCTTTTCTCTTCCAGGACCCAGCTCACCACCCCACCCTGCATCCAATTGTCATGTCTCCTCAATATCCTCTGGTCTGTGACAGCTTCTCTGACTTTTCTTAGTTTTCATGACCTTGACAGCTTTGAAGCTTGCTGGCTAGGTATTTTGCTTTTGCATTTTTAAACTTTCTATTTCCATCTGAAATCGTGACGTTGGGAACGCAGGAGTTGGAAGGGCCTGGGTTCAAATCCTGGCTGTGCCCCCAACCCAGGAGGCGACTGAGGAACCCTTCTATCCTCCGTTCCTCCCCCCTTACAGTGGGCGTGAGTTGCCTCCCGCTGGGACCTGGTGAGGGTTCACTGGATGGTTGCTTAAGTGCTCAGAAATTCAGGTTTCATTTTCGTTTTCATTTCGATGGACACCTGCTGGGACTGATTGCCCTGAAGACCTTGTTCACTTCCTCTCCAGGAGCCAGGGTTGTGAAATGCCAGAGCGAGCAGGATGGCCGGGAAGGTGTGACAACTTTGTCTGAAGCTGACACTTTGCAAAGCTTTTGAAACTAAGATCCTAACTTGATCCCCACAGTAACTCCATGAGGTAGCAGGATGAGTTAACCCTGGTTTATTTTATTTATTTATTTTTAAATTATTTATTTATTTATTTGTCTGTGTTGGGTTTTCGTTGCAGTGCGCAGGCTTCTCGTTGCGGTGGCTTCTCTTGTTGCAGAGCACGGGCTCTAAGCACGCGAGCTTCAGTAGTTGTGGCGCACAGGCTTAGCTGCTCCGTGGCATGTGGGATCTTCCCAGACCAGGGCTCGAACCCATGTTCCCTGTATTAGCAGGTGGATTCTTAACCACTGCGCCACCAGGGAAGCCCCAGGGAGTGTTTTCATTTTGTAATGTGGGGTTTTTTTTTTTTTTCTTTAAGTGATTTCATTTTTAACCCTTGAATTACCTGTGAAACTGGGATGAGCCAAAAGCTTGTGACTGGGGCCTGCTTCCTGGGGAAATCTCGGGACCAGTGGCTCCAGCTTCCCCCCAGAGGGCCCACTGTGCTACCTCCTGTGTCATGTGTCTTCAGGCCTCTCCTGCAGATGGCTAGGCTGTCTCCATTTTGCAGAAAGGGAAATGGAGTGACTGAGATCAGACAGGGCAAATGACTGTCTCAAGAACACACAGCCTTGGAGCTGGGGCAGAAGCCTTATTAGTCACTGGGCTCTTTCTACCTGGTATAATAAGAGCTCAGAAGACCCTTGTGCTGTTTACTATTTCTTTAAAAACCTGAAATGTAAACTACAAAATGGCAACTCCACCCTTGAAAAGGGAGCTGGAGGGCGTGTGTGTGTGTGTGTGTGTGTGTGTGTGTGTGTATGCACACTATGAGGACAGAGAACAAAGCAATTTTGGCATTTAAGCCTGACAGCCAAAATGTGCCCTCTATTCCACCAAGGCACACAGAGGGTGGAGGGGTGGGCAGTCCTTTCTGAAAGGACCTCTGGGGCCTGTGGCTGCCATTCCCTTGATATTTGAGGTTCCCATTCCATCCTCTTTGAACTTGCTACATTTGGGGCTCACAGGCTGCCCCCAGCCCCTCGTAGCTCTGCACAAGGATGATGTGGCCCTGGCAATTCTTCTGGTTCTAAGTGACATCTCCTCTGTGTGTCCCCCATCACCAAGGTGTGCCCAGGTTTTCAGATCTCTGAGAAGCTTAGCATCTCACGGAGCGGACTGAGTGTTCGCCCGCTCCCTCCTCCTCTTGGCCCTGGTGGTTGGCCTTGGGACATGGGTCACCGTACCTGGGTGATCCAGAGAAGAGTTTCTGCTCAGACCTGCTGTCTTAGTCTGTTTGTGATTCATAACAAAATACCGTAGACTGGGTGGCTTATGAACAACAGAAATTTATGTCTTACAGCTCTGGAGGCTGGCAAGTCCCAGATCAAGGTGCTGGCAGATTCGGTGTCTGGTGAGGGGCCACTTCCTGGTTCATAGAGAGCTGTCTTTTCCCTATGGCCTCACGTGGTGCAAGGGGTAGGGGAGAGAGCTCTCTGTGGTCTTTTTGTTTTGTTTTTTTTTTTTTGCGGTACGCGGGCCCCTCACCGCTGTGGCCTCTCCCGCTGCGGAGCACAGGCTCCGGACGCGCAGGCTCAGCGGCCATGGCTCACGGGCCCAGCCGCTCCGCGGCATGTGGGATCTTCCCGAACCGGGGCACGAACCCGCGTCTCCTGCATCGGCAGGCGGACTCTCAACCACTGCGCCACCAGGGAAGCCCTGTGGTCTCTTTTATAGGAGCACTGATCCCACTTATGAGGGCTCCTCCCTTATGACCCAGTCACCTCCCATAGGCCCCCCTAATACCATCACAATGGCGGTTAGTTTTCCACGTATGAATGTTGGGCTGAGGACATACACATTGGGTCTATGACACCTGCTGTCTTCTTTCTGGCTGTCAGTAGCCTCTGCCCCTCTTACCAGCCAGACCCACTAAGAGGAGGAAAGAGCTTCTCTTCTGCCACCTTTAAAGACCAGACTGGCCAAGAAAGGGAAAAAGTAACTGTTTGGAGTCATCACACTTCTCCAGAGATAGTCCTTGATCTTTGGAAGGGGGCAGGTTGGGCAGAGTGGCTGAACCCCTCACCGTGGGCGTCAGGTTGGATTAACATACAACCTTCAGTGAACCCTAGAAGCTGTGTGGCCCGTGAGGCCCATCGGTGCCCCCACAGACTTTCCCGTTTTCCCAGTAAAACAGGGCTAAAAATCCAGAATTATTGGGAGGATTAAATAAGCTTGCATGCGCAAAATGCTTCACACATAGTAAATGCCTGCTAAACAAGATAGGAAATTTAGTATAATTACTGCGTTAAATAATACAGCAGCATTAATTGTTTTTTTTTCCTTTAAAGGGCTTCCACGTCTATTTTCTTACTGAGTCTTTACAACCACCCAGGAAAGTAGGGTGGTTTTTCTTGGATCCAGTTTACCAGTGCAGTACCTGAGATGCAGGGAGTATAGTGACTTGTCCAAGGCCACTCAACAAGGCAGTGGAGGCACTGAGGCCTGACCCTGAGGTCCCTAGGGGTATCCCAGTCTGGCATACCTGCAGCCCCAAGGGCCTTTCCTGTCCGGAATGACAGCAGCCCCTGCCCCTCTGGGGCTCCCCTCATGAAGGAAAAGGACAATTTCCTGTCATCCTCCTGTCTCGCCTTCCTGGAGCAGCTGTCTTCCCCACCCCGGCTGTGACTTCCCAGGGAGAAGGGCCCTAATCCTTGCTTAGTACTGGCAGGGGGTGGCTCCACCTCTCAAGCCAGTGGCAGGGCTGGTGTCATTGCCAGCAGCATCTTGGCAGGATGAAGGTTGCATTAGTGAGCAGTAATTGGAATGCAAAATAACATTTTGATCGAGCCAGCAGGCTGTTTATTTATCAGATCAATAGTCAAAATGCCCCATCTGGAGAAGTCCGCGTGATAAGTGACAGCATTTCCAAGGGCAAGCCTGGTGAATCCAGCCCCTCACTCCCAAAGGTTTAGATTAAGGAGAGCCAAGGAGCCTGGGAGTGACCCACCACTGCTTCCCCCTTTCCTCATTTTCTTCTTATATCCAGTTTATAGAGGAGACGACTGAGAGCCAAATTGTCAGACCATACCTGCCATGGCTGGAAGGACCTGCATCCCAGAGGCCTGAGGAATCATAGTAACAGCTCACATTTATTGAGCACTTACTATGTGCCGGCGCTGGTGTCAGTGCTTCCCATTTATTGTGTCATTTAATCCTCAGAACACTTCTCGGAGGTAGGTATCTTTATATTACCCATTTTGCAGATGAAGGAACTGAGGCATGGAGAGGTAAAGCAACCAGTTGTACAGCCTGTAGGTAACAAAGCCAGGATTCGAACCCAGGTGATCTGGGCCCAGAACCCTTGTGCCTGGGCCTGGTTCTGTCCCCTCTAGAGGGCAGGGAGAGGCAGTGGCTATTTTTTCACTTATACAGATTCGGGGTCCTGGCTCTGAAGTCAAGGCGAGCTTTTTCCAACCTCACTTCCCACAGGTTTTCATGAATTACTTTGCCTTTTGTGTTAAAATATCTTCTTTAACGTTTCAAAACTAGATTTCTTGATAAGTGGGTCTGAGGTGCTAGCTTCTCTAAGTTCCTTCCAAACACATGACAGGCATTCGGGTGCTTAAAAAAATAAATAAATAAAAGTAAGAAAAATCCATACATCATAAGCAAAGCCTTTTCCACCAGGATTAGTGGAATTTGATGGGAACTGGGGGCAGGTTTCAGTGGGACTGTTGGCTGGGCCTCTGCTCTTGAGGTGCTGGCTGACTCCTTTGCCCTGACTCTGGCCCTATGTTGTTTGTGGCTCAGGCCTGTGACTGTCACAGCCCGAGGGGGGGCAGGCCTTGGGGACTCGTATCCCACCCAAATCTCAGACCTCCTGCTTCATTTGTTCACCCAACAAATCTTTTCTGAGCATCTGTTGTGTCCGGTAGCGTCCTAGACAGTGGAGAGCAACAGAGAGGAGGGCAGAGGCCCCGAGGTGGAAGCATGCGATCTGGTCCAGAAACAGCCGGAGTGGCCCCGTGGGGGAGTGGGCAGCTGTGGAAAGGACTCCTGCTTTCCTGGGGGTGTGATGGGAAGTCCCTGGCTGTCTGGAGCAGGGGAGTGTTGTGACTTACTCCCCTTTGCATTGTAACTCACTCCAGTACTTTCTGGCAGTGAGACCCCTGCCAAGATATTTAGCCCCTCTGGCCTCTGTTTCTTCATCTGCAAAATGACGACAGGTTGTTGAAAGGAATCGCTGACCTCGTGCGTATAGTTTCGTGCCCAGTGCAGAGTGAGCCCTCTGTCGTCACCATTATGGAGCTCAGAAGCAGGTTCCCAGTTGGCTGCAGTGTCAGGTCCCCACCTGTTCACCCGAGTTAAGATGTATCTTTGTCATCTGCCCAGGCTGCCCATTGGCACAAAGACTGAAAAACAGAAGAGAGTCAGGAAGAGAAATGGATACTGGGAGCCCCAAACTTCCTGTGTCATCCCTGCTGTGCATAAGGCCACATGGAAAGGGCCACTGCTGTGACCAGGTGATATATGGAAGTGTGGTCCCTCTCACTGGGTTTGCACACTGCCCTGCAGGAACGCACATAAGAAGGGGGTGGTGACACCCAGGAACAGCACACATGAAAGAGACTCAGGTGTGTGATTGCATAAGGAGCAGAGGGGAAGTTAGCAGTGTGAACCAAGGGCCTTAAACGCTGATCCCATCTAGGGTTGCATGAAAAGAGGTATAGTATCAAAAAAAAAATTTTTTTTTTAAAACAAACTTAGCTTTAGAGGATAAAAAAAAACCCAGAAGTATAGTATCTAGGACGAGAGAGGTGTCAGAACTGTTCTGCACTGGTCAGAACTCACCTGGAAGGCTGTGCTGTATTCTGATGCTCCTTTCTGTGAGGAGTAAACAGAGCAGATGGACTGTTCTCAAAGGAGGGCAAAATGTGTGCAGGAGTGATTCTAGGTCCAGGAGATGTGCTCCTGGTGAAGACGGGGCTCAGCAGGGAGCAGGAAGCTGCCTTCAGCAATCTAGAGGGCTGTCAGATGGAAGTGGGGGGTTAGACTTGTTCTGTAGGTCCTGAGGGAGGGAGCTGTATAAACTATAACTGAAAGCTCCAGAAAGAAGAAATATTTTGGCTCTTGACAAAGAACTTAAAAAAAAAAAAAGGGCTTCTCTGGTGGCGCAGTGGTTGAGAGTCCGCCTGCCGATGCAGGGGACGCGGGTTCGTGCCCCGGTCCGGGAGGATCCCACATGCCGCAGAGCGGCTGGGCCCGTGAGCCGTGGCCGCTGAGCCTGCGTGTCCGGAGCCTGTGCTCCGCAACGGGAGAGGCCACAACAGTGAAAGGCCCGCGTACCACAAAAAAAAAAAAAAAAAAACTAAGTTGTCCAAAGACGGAAACAGCTGCTGCCTGAATTAGTGATCTCCTTATCACTGGGGTCTTTAGCAAAGGCAGGCAGCCTATGGGACAGACCAGGAGCCCTTTGAGGTCCTGGCCTGGTCCAAGTGCTCCTGGCTGGGACAGGGCGCTGCCCGCCTACCTCTCCCTATCTCTCTGCTATTCCTTCAACACGGAGCTCTCCCTGCATGCCTCCTTATCTGTTTTTCCTCGGGCTTCTGCTTAAATGTCACCCTTTCAGAGAAGCCTTCTCTGGCCACTGTGTCTGGAC
This sequence comes from Grampus griseus, assembly GCF_964374135.1. Taxonomy (NCBI): domain Eukaryota; kingdom Metazoa; phylum Chordata; class Mammalia; order Artiodactyla; family Delphinidae; genus Grampus; species Grampus griseus. The sequence continues at coordinate 26,306,528 of NC_139018.1, read as the reverse complement.
ACTCCTCCACTCTGCCATCTGTCCCCAGCCCTGCTCTTTCTTCATAGCGCTCATCACTAACTGAATTTATACTATTTGGTTGTTTACTTATTTATTAGTTAGAGTGGGTCACGCTAGCTATTGTTACATACAACCTCAGTTTTTCAGTGGCTTAGGATGACAGGTTACGTCTTGCTCACAGAACATTTTGGTGAAGGTACTTGGCAGATCACCTTTCATGAGGTTTTTCATGGGTCCAGGCTCCTTCCAACTTGTGGCTCTGCCATCCCCCAGGGCCTTGGAGTCCCCTCCTGGAGCCTCTGCATGGATCTTGTGTGGCCTGCAGATGGGGGAGGACAGAGAGAGGGAGGAAGTGGGGGCGGGGAGGGCCATGGGAGATTTTTATGGGCCGGAGGGAGGAGTGCCTTACATCCTCTTGCCCACATTCCATTGGTCAGGACCCGGTTGATGCGCACAGCTAACTGCAAGGGAGACTGGGAAATGTGGTCTTCCTGGGTCTAGAAAGAACATGAAACTGCTTTTGATGACCTCGTGGCAGTCTCAGCTCTACTCATTATCATATTTCATTGAATCTTTGACATCATAGACACCATTATTTCTGGAACCACTAATTAAATTAAACTATGGCAAGCCATCCACTCAAGATGCATTCTGATTGCCAAGATGTTAAAAAGTGAAAAAAGGGTGTAGTTTAGAGTCAATGAAATATGGTGCTGTCACTCCTTGAGGAAAGGAACACGTCCACCTTGGGCACCAACCATCCCCAGGGCTAGAACGGTATCTGGCACACCGAGGGTACTCAAGGAATAGTAATGGGATGAATGAGGGAGGGAAGGAGCGAGTGGATGAACGAACGAGACGGCGTGTCAGTTGGTTAGCTATCAGAACCCCCTTGTGTGAGCTGCCACACCGGGGAGTCAGGCCTCGTCGCTCACCTGAACAGAGGTGCTGCCGTGCTGCCGCGCAGCTGCTAACTAAGGCTCCCGGGCCCCTGCCCCTGGCTGGCACCCTTCTCTGCTGCCAGCTTCCGTATTCTTCTTTCTCGCTGCACACAGGAATAAGAGAGAAAGGAGGCTGGAGTCAGTTGTCAGCTCCTAGAAGAGAGGCTAGTTAGTTCTAATAGTTGGTTCTAGTAGTGCCTGAATAAGGAATCCCTCTGTCTGAAAAGGGACTTCCTCAGTGGAAGTTCCCGCATGCAGAGAGGCACACAAATGCATGACTAAGTGGTGGATGGACGGATGCACGGATGGATGGGTGATGGGAAGGAGAGAGGGAGCAAGACAGTCTTGCTTGCTGTGGGAATGGACTTTTTAGAGACTGAATGGAAGCCATCTGCTCATTACCAAAAAGGGTGCTAGTAACAACTGCTAACGTATTTATTGAGCACTTTCGCCAGGCACAGTTCTAAGCTCTTTTCTGTATTAACTCGCTAACCCTCAAGACCACCCTATAAGATGAATACAATAATTATTATCATCCCTATTGTACAGATGAGGAAACTGAGGCTCAGAAAGGTTAAATAACTTGTAAGAGACAGAACTGGAATTCGGACTCAGTCAGTCCAGCTCCAACGACTCAGCTCTACGGCCCAGCATCTCAGCTCCTCCAGGACTGAATGCCATCTGGAAACTGCTGAATTTGTTCAGTGACAGTAGGTGGGATGTTTATGCTGTATCACTGCTTGATATGGGGTAAAAATAAAACAGATTCAAGTAGAGTTAAGATAAATTCACAGATGTCAGATCTCCAAGAGATATTGAAAGGAAGATCGCTAGAGGTGTGTTTGGGGGCATCTTCTGAAATTGTGAGCTGTCCTTCCTCCAGACACACCCCTTTGTGGTGTCAGAGGCTAGAGTTGGCCATATGGGCTAAAGTAAGAGCCATCAGGTACCTTTGGCTCCTGCATGAGGACACTCCCTTGAGAGGACCGAGGTGAGGGCTGAAATTTCGAATTGGTCTCCCCAGAGGGGGCCCCTCTTTCTAATCCACACACAGCCACAGAATGAGCCAGCAGCGGCTGCCCATTGTGGGCCGGAGCTTTGCCGGGGGACTGGGCCCTTCCAGCTGTCCCGTGGCAGCCACTTTGCTTCCAGAGGTCTCCTCCTGCTTTGGCGAGCCTCTCACTTCTCATGATGATGGATGCAGCCTGGGACATCATGGATAAAAAGCCCCAATTGAAAGGCACTAATTACCCATCATTATTTTCCATGCAGTAATTTGTATGGAACGAGATTTCAATCAGTTGTCTGGGATCAACCTGGTTTTGACTAATCTTTCTAACGACAAGATGCTTAATTACAGATTTTTGCCTGAGTTCTGGCGTACAGGGGGAGGCAGCTCTCACTGAAGCCAGTTTGCTATCAGGTCATTTTGTAGTCTTAAGTCCCAGAGGGTCCCCTGAGGGGACAGAGAGAAAGAAAGAATGAGGAAAGTATTCCTGAGGAGACCAGACAAAATCGAACCAGCACAGGACCGGTGCTGTGGTAGTGACGTGGTGATGGAGGGTAGCAGGTGGGCTGAGTCAACCTGCTCCCCTGCGCAGGTCACCTACCCACCGTGTCTCTACACCCCTAGCCGGCCCCCAGCCAGCCCCCAGCCAGCCTGGCTCTCTAGTTAGTGTCTCTGAGTGAGTCACGACTTCTAGGGCCTTCAGCTGCTCATCTGAAAGGCACCAGGCCAGGCAGAAGAACCTCTGAGCGCTTATGATTCACTGACTCCCTCTGTGCCCTGTCTGCCCAGAAAAATAGATCCACTGATGAAAGACACTCATTGCAGGGTTTCGCAAGGAGTGATAAAAACACTGTTTATTAAAACAGGTGATTCAGACCACTCCGAGGGAAGGTCAATTTGAATTAAAGAAATATCTGAGTTTAAGGAAAGAATATATAACAAATAGATGCATGGAATTGGATTAATTATAATCCTTGGTTAGTAATACTTTTCATCACTGGCTTCCCATTCCCACTCCTTCCTTCCCCCTCCCTTCCCTTCCTCCTTCCCCCCTCTCTTCTGTCCCTCCCGTGTAATAAGTACCCATGGATCCCTGTCCCAACAGGAATACTAGGACCTTGTCAATTTAGCCATATGGTCCCCCCCATCCTATATGTCCATTAAAGGCCCATTGTGCATTGTCTAATAATATTTTTAAAGGAAGTTTAGCTCTGTTACTTTCAGGTGCCTGAGGGGCTGATTCATAACAAATAAAGCCTTGCTGGAGGGTCTGAAGGTCTGCTTTAATGAAGAGCTCAGTGGCCCCTGGTTAGCAAACTAATCATGGAAATGTACCGTAAGAGTTTCTCAAGTGTACGGAACCATTTTTCTTCCGTAGAGTGGATTCCCATTTCAGGCTTATTTATCCTCTTAATTCACCTAACCTGCTACTTTCTTTCCTGGTAAATGGCAGGTTCCTTGTGGAATTATTATACTTGGCCGAGCGAAGAGCTTTGCTAGGTTTAACCACAGGCTGCCGCCAGCTGCTGGATTTTCTGGAAGGGGCTTCCTGGGAGAATCACAACAGCAGCCACTGTCCCCTGAGAGCTTGCTGGGCTCTAGCACGTTCTAAACGTTTTGCCTGCATTAGCCCCTGCTCGCCCAGAACAACCCTAGGAAGGAGGTGCTGTGGTGGAGCCCATTTTACAGATGAGGACCCTGAGGCCCAGAGAGGGTGACCTGTTTAACGCAAAGTCAGCAGCTACTGTGAACTGCAGTGCTCATCTGACGTCAGAGTGATGGCTCTTAACCATTAAGTGACTCAGTGGCTTGTTTCTGCTGTTACAGGGGCAACCCCAGCACAGAGCCAAAAGGCGGCTGTGAGGGCAGCCCCTCGGCATGTGATCCGGCTTCTGGCGTGTTGTAGGGTGGACTCTACTCAGTAGATGACAACAAGCCAGGCCCTAATCAGACCATCACATCCCTCTTCCCTCCAGGAGCCTCTGTTCCTCCAGAAGCTTCTCTTCTGCTGCCTGCCCACCAGTAGGTAGCCTTGAGGGGGGTAGGTCCCTGGGATTCCAGCTCAGATTTTTATTTTTAAAATTTTTTATTTTTATTTCTTTTTATTAAAAAAAATGTATTGCAGTATAGTTGTTCCAACCTAAAGATTTATGACTGTCTCTTGCTGATATCCTGGAGTTTCTCTTCCTCTAGAGGTCCGTGGCTAAATAGCTGAAGAGTTTGGGTTTCCTTCAGAACTTCCAAGATTCTGTTGTATTTGGAAAAACTTCAACCCACTTCACTGTCCAGCAAGGTGATGTCCAGCAGAGGCAGAGAGTCCCCAGTAAGCTCAGGCGTCCCTGGAGGTCAGGCCGCTCTGGGGTAAGGGTCCCACACTGGACACTAAGAGGGGCAGGACTAGGTGGGGGAGGGGACCCACATTAATCAGATGGTGGTGACATTGAGGCCAGGGCAGCTCTGGCTGTGCTCCTGTTACGAGATGGATCAGAGGGAAAATGATGCCTCGAGGGGCTTCGACCACTGACTACTGCTCTTTCACAGGCGGCTCAGATGGGGCAGCGGTCCCCTCCTGTAAAGTCAATAGTCATCGACCAGTTGGGAACTGGGACCCAGCCAACCACAGATGATGGACTCGACATGACCCTCTCCTCCCCAGAGCGCAAGTGTTAGCCACCTCCCCTTCACCCCTAGGCTGTGCTCTCCCTGCTGCCCATCCTAGCCACCTACCCAGTGGCCACATCCTCCTGGGCCTTGGCATCCAGGCTCCACCTCTGAGATCTTCCCTGACCCAATCTCCCATCCTTGCAGCTGTCCTGCTCCTTCCTCCTGCCGTACCTCAGCCTCCCCCGCCTGGAAACCCCCATGCTCTCGGGCGCTCCGTTTTCTCCCAATTCCTCTCTTTGTGACATCACTCTAGCCCCAAACTACACCATATGCCCACGCTTCAGCTCCTGGGCCCTGTGCTTACCCCTTTCCCGCCAACGTCCAAGTCAGTGGTTCTCAACTGGCGGCGATTTTGCCCCCCGGGGAGCATCTGGCAGTGTCTGGAGAAGGTTTGGCTTGTCATATCTGGGGCTGGGGGTGCTACTGGCTTCTAGTGGGTAAAGGGCAGGGGTGCTGCTAAACGTCCTGCAGCGCACAGGATGGCCCACAGTGAAGAATCACTGGCCCCAAATGTCAGCAGTGCCCGGGCTGAGAAACGCAGATCAAAGCTCCCCTGTGTTGCTGGCCCTGCAGAGTGAGTTAAGGGGCCTGGTAAAGCTTTATGCCCCTGATTTGTGTTCTCTCCTCCTCCCACAGTTGCTGTTGCAAACTTTCTTCCTTTTCCTGGATCTCCTGACCTCACCTCCCATTTCACAGAATGAGGAGAGGCCACGTGGGGGGCAAGGGAGGCCACCTCCAAACTTCCCCTCTGCACAGCCAACCCTCCCTCCCCCTCTTACTGCTTTGGCTCGTTTCTCTTCTCTTCCAGGGCATCCAGATACCTTGCAAACTCCCACCAGGTCCCCTGACTGCATGTGTTATTCCTGTAGGATTCAAACTTGACTCCCCTAAGATTCACATCTGGGGTGCTGAAAGCAAAGCAATAAGCAAAACCAAAAATGCAGGGGCTTCCCTGGTGGCGCAGTGGTTAAGAATCCGCCTGCCAATGCAGGGGACACGGGTTCAAGCCCTGGTCCGGGAAGATCCCCCAGGCCGTGGAGCAACTAAGCCTGTGCGCCACAACTACTGAGCCTGCACTCTAGAGCTCACAAGCCACAACTACTGAAGCCCACGCGCCTAGAGCCCGTGCTCCTCAACAAGAGAAGCCACCGCAATGAGAAGCCCACGCACAGCAATGAAGACCCAACACAGCCTAAAATAAATAAATTAAAAAGATTTTTTTAAATGCAGATTTCTGGGCCCCTCCTGCAGGGCTGAGTGTCCAGAATATGACTGGGGTGAGGTTGGGTCCAGGAAGCTACCTGTTCAACCAGCACGTTTGCTGACTCTGATGAAGATTGGACTGGAATTTGAGAAAAATCTTTTGTGATTGCAATCTTTCCATCTTGATTCGCTCTTTACCATTAGCATGTAACATGGAGTCACCATAGAATTCATTGCCTCCTCTGGGGAGTAATGGGGAGCGATGGATAATTATACGGGGTCAGTAGGTGGGATCACGATTGCCCAGGGCAAACTGGAAAGTAATTTTTAAATTCCTTACATTCTTGACACACCCCCTCCTCATCAAAGAGGCTGATAAATTACGGACAATAACAACAAAAACATTCCTTCCCTGCCGCCACCGCCCCTAAGTTCAAGGGGATGGTGCTGCCTACAGGTGAGCAAGGAGGACGCCACCCCTACTCCCTCCTCTGCCCGGCTCGGCCAGACATGGCCAAACTCCCTGAAAGGATTGTCTGCTGTTCAATGCCTCCTGCAGACCCGGCCCTGTGACTCCCATCCCCCCATGCGTGATACTGCTCTGACCAGCCACATCCTGACTGTTCACTGCAGGGGACACTGCACTCCTGACTTCACCTGACTTTGTGGCTGCACGTGACGTGCCGCCACCTCCCTCGCGATGGCTCTCCTCACTGCATGTCCACGACTCTCTCTCGTCTCCTCCAGCTCCTCTGGCCACTTCTTCTCTGCCCTCTTCTTGGACTTCTTTCCCTCTGTCCTTCCTTTAAATTTTGCTTTTGAGTAAAGGAACAATGTCCAGGAGGTCAAGGATGGGTGGAGGGAGGGGTAGGTTTCCTGGAGGGAAAATGAAGGCAAATATGAATAAATGAGTGAATGAATGAAGTCAGACCAAAGGGGCATGGCGGGGGGGCGGAGGGAGCCCTGTCGGTGTCGTGTTCCACACCCCCAGCCCCTGCCTTGCTGGCGCTCTGCACACGTGTGTTTCTTTTGTGTCCGTCCTTCCGGTGAGAGGATGAGCTTCTTGACATCATGGGCTGCGCTGGTCACGTCCTGCTGTCTGGCCAGCACTTGGCACATGGTAGGTGCCCGAAGTACTTGTTGACTCACCCTGGAAAAGACATTCTAGGGGCCAAAATAATGGTCACAGAAGTGAGACACCTGCAGGGATGAAATCATCAGACCCTCCTCAGCTGGGGCTCAGGCACTAAACCAGTAGGTGGATTTCTGTGCCAACGCTGAGGCCAGGGTCAAGTTTACTTCCTTCTCAGTCCTAGAGTCTCTGACCAGGGCCTGGGGGCAGCGGTCACTAAAGAAGGCTTTGAACCAATAAGGAGAGAGGCAGGAGGGGAGACCTGTGGCTTAGGGTATGAAACCACTGCCTGCCCTGAGTGTCCTTCAGGGCTGGCTGAGCCGTGAGTCTGGGGAAGACAGCTGGGGAAACTGTGTCCTGCTGTCCACCAGGCATGGCTGTAGGTCTCCCCAGCTGCGTCTCTCAGGGCACAAGCTTCTCATCCGTCCAAGGGACAGATCTGAAGCGGGTGGCATATAACACGTGCTCACTAAATAGCAGATGCTATCATTACTGCTTATATCAAGTGTATCTCCTGAAATCTCAGGGGCACTCACAGCCTGGGAGAGGAGTGGGATGGGGGGCTTGGGTCTGGGAGCTGCCTTGTCCTGCAGTGTTTGTCACAGTGGGCCTGGGATGTTCCTGGGCACTGCAGAGCCTAAAGCAGCAGGAGGAGGGGATTACAAATGTAAGAGCACCCGGTTTGCTCTCCCTGCAGGCCCAGCACAAGGCACTGTGGGGAGTTAACCCACAGGTGCATTTGTGTTTCTCAGGCCAATGGCATTTCCTGAGAACACACCAGGGAGCCTCTGGTGGATGGAGGGGGTGGCAGGTAGCCTTGTGGAGGCTGGGGACATGACAGGGCACCAGCCAGAGATGTAAAAAAAAAAAAAAAACCACCAGAGAAGACTTTCAGTGTGGTACCCTCTGCCAATGTAAGGGATGGGCTAGTAGGAGAGGTATCTCAGAAGACTCAGGAATATTCAGTTTGGAACAGAACAGACCTGGGAGCCTCTATCTTCAAACACTACATTCCAGTAGATAATAAACTTCTTGACAGTAGGATCCTTATAGGTATCTTTTATCTTTTTATCAGAAGCAGCTCCCAGCTTCTGATTAGAACTGTCTGCGGGGCAATGTGTTCCCTGCCTCCGGACATGTTCAAGTGTAGATGGATGGGACAGTGCCCTGGGAGGGGTATTGACTATGAAATCACTGGTGGGACCAGGGACAGTGGAGGCCCCTCCCCATCATAAGATTGCTTTTGGCGGTGCAAGTGTGTGGCCAAGGTTTTCTTGGGAGGGTGGGCTTTGTGGGTGTGGTAAGACAGGCCTTTCCCCACATGGTGAATAATCCTTTCCCCAGTGATCTGCTCAGGAAACAGGGGCTACCTCTGAGCATCGTTGGACTGTGGCTGCTTCCCCAGTGGGCCCTCCAGCACTGGGACACTCCCTCCCTCCCCACTGGGGCCATCTTTCGATGAATGGGGCTGTACTGCCACCCTCTCCAGCCCTTTTCGTTCTCCAGGACACTTCCCTCTCTCTTTTTTTTTTTTTAAAGAATCAATTTTATTTATTTATTTATTTTTGGTTGTGTTGGGTCTTCGTTGCTGCACGCGGGCTTTCTCTAGTTGTGGCAAGTGGGGGCTACTCTTCGTTGCGGTGCGTGGGCTTCTCATCGCGGTGGCTTCTCGTTGCAGAGCACGGGCTCTAGCCGCGTGGGCTTCAGTAGTTGCGGCACGCGGGCTCAGTAGTTGTGGCTCCCAGACTCTAGAGCGCAGGCTCAGTAGTTGCGGCGCACGGGCTTAGTTGCTCCGCAGCATGTGGGATCTTCCCAGACCAGGGATCGAACCTTTGCAGGACCCTTCCCTATTAACTTTCACCTGCTCCTTAGGCATCCGCCTTGGCCTCCTCTTTACCTCCACCCAGCCAGGCCAGGACATGGACAGATGAACCCTGACCCAGCCTCCCGACTCCAGGGCCTGGCTGGCCCAGAGCTCTTGGGCATGGACTGCAGCTGGGCTTTCCTGAATGCATTTCCCGGCCCTTCCCTCTCCTTGCTCACGTGGGAGAGAAGCCCCTCCCCTCATCCTGGGAGCTAGGATGTGTGAGGGTCGCACTTTGCCTTCTTACCCTCTCAGCATGGTTCTGGGAGGAGGGCTTTTCGTTTTGGGAACTGTCTTATGACCCTTCCTCGTGATCCTGCCTCACTGTTAACGCTCCCTTGACTCTACAGTGAGGCAGGGACCTTAGAGGTTGAAGTTTGAGTTAAGAAACAGCTGGGGGATGCGCGGAGTTGGGGTTGGAAGGCCTCCTCATGCTGCATGATTGAGGCACAGTCTCTTGAGGGGGAGGCCAGCCTGATCAGGGCTATGAAGAGGAATGAAAGAGGGGGCCTGGGGGCCACCCACCAGATGTGCCCTGGGCCAGAGGCAAAACCCGGAGGGCAGCCAGTTGGGCGGACGCCTTGGCCACAAGCCCTGCCTCTTGCCCTGGCCAGGTGGCTTGGCGTCTCTGGTCCCAATCTCAGCGATGGTGGCATTTGTGGGAAGCTCCAAGCTCGGGCTTACCTGCTGCCCCCGGGGCTCAGGTGAAGTGGGTCATCAGGTCATTGTACTGAGGGTGTCTGGTCCAGGAGCTGGCACCCCTGGACTTTCAAATGTATTATTGTTGTGCCAGAAGGTTGGCCAAATATTTTGGCTGAATTATTACCACTTTTGTCACCCTCAGACCAGCAATTTGCAAAGGACTGGGGGGCCTCATCTGAAGTTTGTTGATTGATCAAAATGTAGTTTTTGTTTGGAGGACTCAGAAGGTTCTGGTGGGTAATGCCAGAAACTTGCTCTGGGCTGTGCCGTTTTTCAGCCCAATTGACCTTCTCGGCGAGCATTTTATCTCACCGATGCCTTAATGTAGGGCCCCTCCCAGCCACCCCGCCCACCCGGTGCCCGGAGCCCAAAGCTAATTCCTGGGGACAGCGTCACACCCACCGCACCCTCTCCGAGCTGACTCCTGCGCTCTGTGTCCCCAGGCTGCTGAACAGGATGTCCGCAGACGACCGGCACCTGGTCTCCAGCTGCGGCTCCTTCATCAAGACCGAGCCATCCAGCCCGTCCTCGGGCATCGATGCCCTCAGCCACCACAGCCCCAGCGGCTCGTCCGACGCCAGCGGCGGCTTCGGCCTGGCCCTGGGCGCCCACGCCAACGGTCTGGACTCGCCGCCCATGTTCGCGGGCGCCGGGCTGGGAGGCACCCCCTGCCGCAAGGGCTACGAGGACTGTGCCGGCGGCATCATGGAGGATTCGGCCATCAAGTGCGAGTACATGCTCAACGCCATCCCCAAGCGCCTGTGCCTCGTGTGCGGGGACATCGCCTCCGGCTACCACTACGGTGTGGCCTCCTGCGAGGCCTGCAAGGCTTTCTTCAAGAGGACCATCCAAGGTGCGTGGCAGCAGGGTGGGCCCAGGCGGGGTGCGGGCCCGGCAGGGAACCGCGAGCTGCCAGCTTGGGTCTGGGAGCCACTGGAGCCCAAGTTCTGGAGGCTCCCTTCTCTGTATCCCAGGTGTTCTCATTTTGGGATTCTGGACAAGGGTTCTAAGTTCCAGGCTTTTGTTGAAATGGCATGCACCCCCATAGGGAGCCCCAGAAGACCCAAAGAAAATCCACACAAATGCCTTAGCACAGGTGTCTCTCTCGCTAGGATGGGGAACGCTGTCAAATGAGTGTCCCTAGAAAGCTGAATGTTTTGGAGAAAAAGCCCTCTTTGCCCTGCAACTCCAGACCTCTTGAACTGTAATGGGTCTCTCCTTTTGGTTTTATCTTTTTTAATTGCACAAATGGAATGTGACTATTTTCTTCATCGTGAAACGGTCAGGGCCACAGAGCAAGGGAAATCTCCCCCTGACTACTCATCCTGTCCCATCCCCGTGGGGCCGCTCTTTGAGGGCATGTGCATATCAGCTGAGTCATGTTCCAAAGGCCATGCGGTGGCTGTCTCTCTCGGTGGGTACTCACTCTGAGGAAGTCAGTCCTGCGCAAATTGGGGATAACAATGGGTCCGCCCTCACAGGGCTGTTATGAAGGTCATGGCACAGGGTGCAGCGCAGAGGAATGGCTGGGCATGCCAGCCAAGATTCTTTCTACAGTAGGTCACGCGTGGGGCACTTGCTTCATGCGTTCCCTCCCGTCCAGCCTGACGCTAGGATAGACCAAAAGCCTTGCTCGTGGAGGTCACTGAGATGAGCAGATGCCGACCCCTGGGGACAGAAACTGCAAACCAGACTGGAGGAAACCCAGGGGTGCCAATCCTGTCCCCGTCCTGCCCGGCGATCCGAGGGTGTCCTCCCTTCCGCCACTCCCCTATTTCACTTTTGGAAGAGGCAGGCTGAGCTTCCCTGGGGTGATTCTTGGCCTGTTCATTCAGCGAATATTTGTTTCAATTTCTTGTGACGAGTTATTTATTAAACTAATTGAGGGCGCTAGGATTGTCTATGTTTCCAGTTCTATGTATTAGTTGAGATGGTGTGGTGTCCTGGCCAACCGCCAGGCGGGCTCCTGGGTCACACAGCTCCATCCCTTACCTTATAGCTCAATGCCTTTGGGGCCTGCCTCAGTTTCTCTCTCTGCTTCAGTTTGCTCTTGGGTAAGGTGGGATGATGTCATGCCTACCTCACATAGAGCTGCTAAAACAGGCTTAAGTGCATTAATGACTATAAAGCACTCATACTTTTTTTTTTTTTTTTTGTGGTACGCGGGCCTCTCACTGTTGTGGCCTCTCCCGTTGCGGAGCACAGGCTCCGGACGCGCAGGCTCAGCAGCCATGGCTTACAGGCCTAGCCGCTCCGCGGCATGTGGGATCTTCCCGGACCGGGGCACGAACCCACGTCCCCTGCATCGGCAGGCGGACTCTCAACCACTGCGCCACCAGGGAAGCCCTAAAGCACTCATACTTTTGCCTGGCACTTAGTAAGCGCTAAATAAATGTTTGCAATTATTATTTTCACTTTCGCAATATCACTTAGGACATATTAAGACAACAGACCAAATTTGTTTTATCTTCCAGAGCAGGCCTTTGTAATTAACGTACATTTAAATGAAACAGTACGATCACTATTTTGACTTAACAGGATTTAAACTATTTTAGCTACTTTAGTTATAGATAAATTCATTCATTAAGTGAACACTTTAAAAAAATATAAACATGGTAAAAATTCAAACAGTACGAAGGAATAAGACAGTAAAGAGTAAGTTTTCCTAAAACCCTAGGCCCCAGTTCCCTAGACCTTTCCCCAAAGGAGTCATGATACCAACTTCTCTCAGCAAATATTGATTGAGCACTTTTGTATCAGGCACCGTGCTAGCCTTCAGCACAGTGAACGGATGCATCCTGGTCCCTGCCAGCTTCACATTCTCCAGTCTGGGAGGAGGCCCTGGAATCTCTAGATGTCAAAAGCACTGCATTAATTCTCAGTATCCTGCCTCAACCAGGGTTGAAAACCTCCAGTCCAATATCCAATGAGTATCATTGGATATTTGACAAATAAACATGAGATGTTTAAACCAATTTAAGCTACTGAAATAACAGTGTTTTTCTTTACAAATTGGGAAGTGATCTTGGTAAGATTGCCACCATTTTAGACTCTCGGAGGGCGGTTTTTGAAAAATTGCTTTTTAAGAGACAGTTACATTTTCTTCTGTCCATATTCTTAAATGTGCTGGAGAGTTCTGGATTAAATTTTCTGAAAGCAGAGCCTGGTGTAGACTCAGGAACCTTACTACACCCTCAACAGCGGCCTGGGTGCTGACAACATCCTCTGCAAGTCAAGAGCCCACAGGAAGAGACTTCCCTTGCAGCGCAGTGGTTAAGAATCCGCCTGCCAATGCAGGGGACACGGGTTCGAGTCCTGGTCTGGGAAGATCCCACATGCCGTGGAGCAACTAAGCCCGTGCGCCACAGCTACTGAGCCTGCACTCTAGAGCCCGCGAGCCACAACTACTGAGCCCACATGCCACAACTACTGAAGCCCGCGTGCCTAGAGCCCATGCTCCGCAACAAGAGAAGCCACCGCAATGAGACGCCCACGCACCGCAACCAAGAGTAGCCCCCGCTCGCCGCAGCTCGAGAAAGCCCGCGCACAGCAACAAAGATCCAACACAGCCAAAAAAAATTTTTTTAAATAAATAAATAAAGAGCCCAGAGGAAGGATTTGTAAATAGTCTTAGTTATTTGCTACCACGTAAAGGATAAAGATCTCTTCCTAGAAGTCCAAAGACAAACAGCAGCCTTTATTGCGATCAGAACTGAAGTACTCTCGTTTCTTTGTCACAAGAAGAGTTACTCATTTCCAACCAGAAAGGTCTCTATCTGAAACAGGGACCAGTGAACTCTAAGGCTGACGGATTGCTCTGGTTATCTTATCAATTCTTTGGTTTTCTTCTAACAAAGATTTTGATTTTGTTGTTTCTGAGCATAATAGTTGTAGGAAATTTGGAAAAATGGGGAAAATATAAAGAGGAAACAAATGATCTACAATTGGACAACCCCAGAGTCAGTTTAGTACCAAGAGAGCATTAATTTAGTCCCTGCCCTGAGTAAGGTGCTTCAGGGAGAGAAAGAGACAGGGTACCTGCCCTCAAGAAGCTGGAATCTGAGGCTTAGAGCACACGAGGCTGCAGGCAGAGCCTTAGCCCAGCCAGGGCAGTCTTCTAAGCACCTCCCCAATTAAGGAGGGTACGTAGGCCATCTTTAAAAAGGCCTTTAGTCACAGAATGATCCATTCGCAAAGTAAACGCCTGGACAGCTCTGAAAATCATGCTAGCTCACAACCCCCCCTTCCCTCCTTAGATCCCTTCCATCTGCCCAATTCGGTGGTTACGTCAACATGGGAAGAAATTTATGGAAACAAAGAAGTCACGATAGACTTAGGGAGAAAGCCCTCAGACCGCCATTCCTTGCCTACAAATATTTATCGAGCACTCAGTGTGTGCTTGTCTGTGCCGGGGGCTAGCGCTGTGTGGATGGGGGAGGGGATGGGAGTGGTGGGCAAAGTACAGTTTGCCGGCGGCTTCCTGCTTTTGTAAATCAAGTTGTATTAGAACAGGGCCACACCTATTTGTTTACATATTGTCTGTTTTGGTGCTTTGGTGGAGTAGTTGTCAGAGACCTGGCCACACGCAGAAAGCATTGACACTTTCTGGCTTTTTACAGTAAAAACTTGTAAACCCCGCCCTGCACTTCAGCACTGAACAGGTAGATGCAGCCCACTAGCCCTCAATGCCTAGTAATGCATGTTAAGTGTTCATTACACTTTGCCCATTTCTATGCCATCAGTGCTGGGGCTTATGTCACTCACCCAGAGTAGATGAGCTCGGAGATAGACAAAAAGGCACAGTCCTGAAGGGACAGAAAGGCTCCATGGCAAAGGAACCACCCTCAACCTGATTGAATTTACTAGCATATCTATGGAAAAAAAAGAGGATGGATCAGCCCTGGAGGCACAGAAAAAGAAAGCTGACTTTGGCAAAGTCCCCACCCGAGGTAAAGGGAGTCAGCCTGGGACAGCCTATTGTGATTAAACATTCAATGGATTTGATTAACATCTTTCTGATTATAATCTGGGTACCCTGTTGGTCTTCTGCTTGGAGCCACCTTGCTGGTTAGGCAGGATGCTGGCTGGGTAGATCAATTTCTTATCATACTTGAGTGTGCAGGCATCCTGGGCTTATACATCTGGTCCCTGAATTGGGGCAATGGGAGTCAGCCCCTGAGAGATGGAGCCCTTTTCTGTGGCTGACACAGTCAGGCTTCTGGATCATAGGGCTAAGCGCCAGCTTCTGGACTGGGACGCTGACCCACAGTAATGAAAACCTTTGTCATGAGTACCGCAGTGACGAGGGGGCCTTTCGGGGAGCCACCTGGGGGATCTTTGCTAAGCTATACCCCCAAACTCTGACCCTCTCTCAGCAGCCACCCTGCCTCCTCTCCTGTCCCATGGGGAAAGTGGAGGCCCTCAGATGGGCACTCCCTCAGCTTGTTGCCACCAGCCCTGCCCACTCTCGGCAGCATCTCTCATTCACTGATGGTACACATCTTCATTGCTACCCACTCGTGCGGGGAGAGGTGGCTCCCACCCCAGGCTCAGCTTTTCTCAGGCTTGGAATCCATCTCCTCACCACTTCCCAGAGACCTTCCTACCCATTATCTCCTCTCTTTCATCATCTCACTCCCAATGGGCTCCTTTCCATCAGCATTTAAATACTGTTAGTAGCTCCAGTCTTAAAAAGAAAGTCCCTTCTGGGACTTCCCTGGAGGTCCAGTGGTTAAGACTCTGTGCTTCCACTGCAGGGTGCACGGGTTTGATCCCTGTTTGGGGAACTAAGATCCTGCAAGCTGCGTGGCCAAAAACAAAACAAAAAGCACAACAATATGCCCTTTTGTTAAACTTGCATATTTTCAGTCATATTATGTAAGACCATGTATTATTTTTTGAAAACCTTTTTCTTAACATTTTGGAAGACGAGGTTTATCAAATGTTTCACATGACTCTTTGATGAAAGTGTCTTTGCCGCTTTCCGCATCATTTGGTGCAGTGTTTCAGAGCACACCACCTTCACTTCATCTTGGTTATGGGAGATTATATGAGCGTGTATGTGCTGCTGTCCCTCAGATTTTTATTTTGAGCACTAAGTACATTTCCTAGACCATTAGGATAGTTCTGTTTTAGTTGTGTCAGTATTTTTTAATTGAAGTTTGATTAATTTACAGTGTTGTGTTAGTTTCAAGTGTACAGCAAAGTGATTCAGTTATACATATATATGTGTGTGTGTATATATATATATTCTTTCAGATTCTTTTTCTTTATGTAGGTTATTACAAGATATTGAGTAGAGTTCCCTGTGTTACACAGTAGATCTTTGATGTTTACCTATTTTATATAGTTGGGTCAATTTATAGTCATGGTTTCCACAACATATCAGGTACCATACTGCTTCTTTTTTTTTTTGCAGTACGCGGGCCTCTCACTGTTGTGGCCTCTCCCGTTGCGGAGCACAGGCTCTGGACGCGCAGCCTCAGCGGCCATGGCTCATGGGCCCAGCCGCTCCGCGGCATGTGGGATCCTCCCGGACCGGGGCATGAACCCGTGTCCCCTGCATCGGCAGGCGGACTCTCAACCACTGCACCGCCAGGGAAGCCCCCATACTGCTTTTGACTCTCAGTGTTTGTTAATTATGGTTCATATCCCCAGCAATAACTAAATTTGGGCTAAATTTCTTTCTGCCTTTGTTACTGATTCAGTCCGGTGACGAGCCTTGATTGGGGTCTTCTCAGGGCACTGAGTCTCCCCAAAAGGCAGTTGTTCAATATGAAGGGACTGACACAGCACCTCTGATAAGAGACTTCACAAAGACGCAGATATTAAGCAACTTCCTCTCCTTTCTTTCTTTTTTTTAAAATTAATTAATTCATTCATTTTTGGCTGCGTTGGGTCTTCGTTGCTGCGCGCGGGCTTTCTCTAGTTGTGGCGAGCGGGGCTACTCTTCGCTGCAGTGCGCGGGCTTCTCATTGCGGCGGCTTCTCTTGTTGTGGAGCACGGGCTCTAGATGCGCAGGCTTCAGTAGTTGTGGCTCACAGGTTTAGTTGCTCCGCGGCATGTGGGATCTTCCCAGACCAGGGCTCGAACCCGTGTCCCCTGCATTGACAGGCAGATTCTTAACTGTGCCACCAGGGAAGCCCACTTCCTCTTTTCTAAAGGACAGTGTTCGGGGAAAACTCCTGCCTTACATCTGAGCTTAGGAAGCACTTGTTCAGTTCTTTGGTGATACTTTACTGAGTCCCAACCATTGTGCTGGGAGCTGAAGACAGAACAATGGGCCCTACTCTGTGGTCTTGTATTCTCGGGGGTAAGGCAGACAGTATATACGGTAACAAAGAGGCATAATGACAGACCCAAGTGAGTACTGTGAAAGAGAAAAACCAGTGATGAGAGCAAAGGTGGCTGAGAGAGGGGGTCTAATTTAGCCTGAGGATTAGGTAAGGCCGTGCTAAGAAGGCGACTTTCAAGGTAAGGGGAAGTTCAGGCGTTCCAGGCAGGGGAAACAGCGGATCTGTTTCAGGACCAGAAGGAGGGCCATTGTGGCTGTTATGAGTGAGTAGAGGCCAAGTGGAAGGAGACGGGGCTGAGAGGCTGACAAAACTCAGGCCGTGGTGAGTGCAGCACTTGGATTTTCTTCTAGGTGGGACGGAAGCCGTTGACAACACATGCTGCGTGGCCATGAGGGGCTGTGCAGAGGGTAAAACTGCCCTGTCCCCTTCCCTGTGTTCCCAGGGCAAGTGGCCAACTTTGCAGGTCACCAGGAGGCCCCTTGAGTAGCTCCTTAAGATGAGGAGGAACAAGCAAGAAAGAGGCCCTGGCACCGAGCTCCCTCTGTTCACATGGGGCCCCGATGCAGGCTTGGAAGGAAACTCCCCAAGGAGAGGGGCGGGGGGATGATTGATGGCTTATCCTGCCTTGGACCACCTCCAGGCCTTTTGTCCTGGTGAATGAGGCCTGGGATCCCAGGGGACAGAGACTGTGACAGGGATGCAGAGACAAGCCAGGAGTAAGTGGGAGCCCAGAGTGGAGTGCTGTCCCAGCCCTGCCACTCGCCAGCCAGCTGACCTTGAGCAGGGCCTAGGATCCTCTGGCCTCAGTTTCCTCATCTGTACAAATGCATAAAAAGAGTCAATTAAACCCACAAAACATTGCTGTCTGCCGGGCACTGAGGCAATGAGAGGAAGAACAAATCACAGTTCCTCTTTTCAGAGGCACAGCCAGGGTGAAAGTCAGGTGAGACACAGCCAGACAGAGCAGGGAGGGCTTCCCAGAGGAAGGGACATTTAAGCTGGAGTGGAAAGTGAACATCCTTGGTAGAAAGAACAGCAGGAAGAGGCCCACAGGAGTTGAGTGTGCTCTGCTCAGCAAGAGGGGACCAGTGGTAGGTGAGGGGCTGGAACAGAAGCTGGGACCGGATGTCAAAGGTTTTCACAGGCCCTTGGTAGGAAAAGTATAGAGTAATATTTCTGCTTGAGCTGCTTCACCTGGCTTAGAACCCCAACTTCACAATTTCGTAGTTGTGTCAAGTTGGGCAAGTTACTTCGTTTCTCTGGTCCTTAATTTCCTTGTCAGTAAAAGGGGACTGATGGGGCTAATAAATAGTTCCCGCTCCCAGGATATTCTTGCAGAAATTAAATGAGACATGAATGTAGAGTGTTTAGCCTAGTGCCTGGCCTATGATAACCATTAGATAAATAGGATTTGTTATTTGTTATTTATACTTGGCAACGAGAAGCCATTGAAGATTTTTGAGCAGGGAATTAATCACATCTCCTTTTAGCAAGATAATTCTGGCAGTGATAGGGAAGATGGGCTGGAAATGGGAGAGTCTAGGGGCCGGCAGACTAGGCGGCGATTTTAACAGTCCAGTTCAGAGATCTAGTTAACAGTCCACTTAGAAGTATCCAAACCCCAACAGTGGCAGAAGGGTTAAAAGGAGAGGTTAGGATTTTGAAAGTGATTTCAGTATAAAAAAATAGTAACTGGATTGTGAGACTGGCTCTTAGATGTCTAATTTAGGCTACTAGAGGATGGTCAGGCCATTGGCGGGGGAGAAACCTAGAAAGAATAATTTTGCTAGTGGAAGGGGGGTGGGCAGGGAGGAGAGGTTGGGATAATGGCTGAAGTCTGAGGCATGTTGAGTTTGATCAGTTCACAGGCCTTAACCTGGGCAGTTGGAAATGCAGGGCTAGACCCCAAGAGTAAAATCCGAGTGGGCTTTTGGGTCTAATGAGATCCTCTAGGGCAGGGGTTCTCAAAGTATGGTCCCCACACCTCAGCACAGGCTTCACTAGGGGGCCGGTTAGAAATGCAGATTTCAGGCCTGCAGAATCTGAGGCTCTGAGTTAACAGGCCCTCTGGGAGAGCTTGTTCTAGGGAAAGCTGCTCTGAAGGAGAGGGTCAAGGGATAAGGCGCCAGGAGGAGGGACGCTGGTGAAAGGAAGGGGTCAGAGCCTTGAAAGGAGACTGAGAAATACCATATTTTGTCAGTTCTAAGATGCACATTTCCCCCGTGTAACGTCTCTGAATTGGGCCGATTACTGTCTGCTAGGTGACAGATGTATGTGGTTGTCACTGCCCTCACAAGCACATTAAAACTTGCAGAAAGGGGCCAGTGACCTGGAAGGAAACCCCTACGAGAACAAGGGACACTCAGGAAGCACAGCGTCCTCAGCTCGTTTGTCAGCAAAGAGGACCGATCTGTGGAAAAACACAAAGACAATGACTTTGATCAAAAAGGATTAAGAAGAGTCACACTCTGAGAAATTTTAGCAATATCTTCAATTTATTTGTCTTATGTTTTCCCTTTCATGTATCCACAAGAATGCTGTGTGATCAAATCTGTATCTATCAATAAGTCTCAAAGAGCTCTTTTAATAAGAAAAAAAAAGAGAAAATGCTAGTGGCGAGGAAGCACAGCCGTACTTTGATTGGCAGATGTTTTTCCTCTCTTTCTTGGTGGTATATAAAATAATGGTGCAATCTTACCATGAAAAGCATCTTAGATTCTATGCAATAAATATAGACGCGATCAGAGACGTTACAAGAGTCCCTGGAGAGAAGGGAGATGAAATCTAACAGAGTGGGTTTTAAGAGGTGTGATGGGTGTCTGCTGCTTCCGGAAGGACCAGGATGGGGAAGGCCCAAGGGAGGGGATTGCACTTGACAACTGGAAGGTCATTGTTGAATTCTAGGTTTCTCTGGGTGGGCACTCTCTATTTTTTTTTTAACATCTTTATTGGGGTATAATTGCTTTACAATGGTGTGTTAGTTTCTGCTTTATAACAAAGTGAATCAGTTATACATATACATATGTTCCCATATCTCTTCCCTCTTGCGTCTCCCTCCCTCCCTGGGTGGGCACTCTTGCTTTCAATTTATTTGCCTTGATCAATGGGTGCTTCAGGGGGCAGACACTGTACTTGAGATACAGAAATGAAAGACCTAGCAATCTCTATCCCCAGTAAGCACGCAGTTCAGAAGGGAGGACAGCATGCAAAATCCTGATTATGAAACATTAAGCTAGTTGCTTTCAGTGTGTGTATGTGTGTGGCAGGCGGGGTGATGGATGAGGCCTCTGGGGGCAAACAGGAAAGGGCATGTAAGCCTACCTGGGACAGAAGGGAAGAGGGCGTCACTGAAAAGGCCACATGCGCGCTGAGCCTCCGAGGATGTGGAAGAGTTTGCCAGGAGGGGTTTCAGCTAGAGGGAGGTATGAGAGGGCCCAGAGGCTCCGTGTGGTTTTCTGGAGCCTACAAACCGGGGCCCTAGGTGGAGGGAGATTACAGTGGACTGGTCAGAGGTGGCCAGATCATAAAGGGCCCGATGTGCTTTTCCCTGGAGGTTAGATTTCATCTTTACACAATGAACAAATTAATTTTAAATTAATTTTTAACTTTTACCAAAATAATGTATGCACATAGTTTAAAAAGACCCAAAGTATAACTCTTATAATGAAAAATAAGAGTCCCTGACCCTATCCATTCTCTCCCTCCATGATCTAGAGTTAGCCATTTAAGAAAATCTTTCTTCTAGCCCTTTGTCTTCTTAATTACGACTATGATTTTACAGCTATACTTACAGCAATTTTACATTATTTCTTGACTTCCTGTTATGGAAGATGAAGAGTTAGTTCCCATTATACAAACCATCCCAACACACATACATTTCCCATCTTCCCATTGTCTGAATATGGTTATATCACAATTTTTGGTTAAATCTCTTTGTCTATTGCCAATTCCTCCTGGATGTCCCCTTGACTTTTCTCCTGGTAGGATCCTCTGTCCTCTTCCTCTTTTGGGTCCTTCCCTTTTGGGGTGGGGCGTGGGGGAGAAGCTCATGCTAGAAAGGCACAGGAGAGGTAAAATTGTTGACATCTTGGATGTGTGGAAATGTCTTTACTCAATCCTTCAACCCATACATTAGATGCTAGTTGAAAATAATTTCTCCCGAGAATTTGGACACGATTGCTGCTTTGTCTTCTAGCTTCTAGTGCTGCTGTCCAGAAGTTTGATTCATTCACTTAGAAAATGTATACTGAGGCCTCACTCTTTCCCAGACATGGTTCTAGGTGTTGGAAAACAGCAATGAACAAAGCAGATAATAAACAAGCTAAATAAACAAAAGTCAGGTGATGAGTGCTAAGAAGAAAAAAGAGTGGTGAGTATGTGCACTAGTTTTGTGTATTTGTGTGTGTACAGAGAGGGTTTTTTCCCTTATGGTTTGAGATATGGTGGCCAATCTTATTCTTGATCCTTTGTATTTGACTTTTTTTTTTTTTTGGCGGTACGTGGGCCTCTCACCGCTGCAGCCTCTCCCGCTGCGGAGCACAGGCTCCAGACGTGCAGGCCCAGCGGCCATGGCTCACGGGCCCAGCCGCTCCGTGGCACGCGGGATCCTCCCAGACCGGGGCACGAACCCACGCCCCCTGCATCAGCAGGTGAACACCCAACCACTGCGCCACCAGGGAAGCCCTTGACTTGTTTTTAACACTCTTGCTGAAAGTTTTTAGGATCTTTTTTTGGTCTTCCATGATGAAAAATCTATGTTGTGTGTATAGGTCTTTATATTATTATTATTTTTTTAGTACCTTCAGATACTTTTAAAAAAATTTATGTATTTTATTTATTTTTGGCTGCACTGGGTCTTCGTTGTTGCGCGTGAGCTTTCTCTAGTTGCGGTAAGCGGGGGCTACTCTTTATTGCAGCGGGCGGGCTTCTCATTGTGGTGGCTTCTCTTGTTGCAGAGCACAGGCCCTAGAGCACGCAGGCTTCAGTAGTTGTTGTGCACGGGCTTAGTTGCCCTGTAGCATGTGGGATCTTCCTGGACCAGGGCTCGAACTGTGTCCCCTGCATTGGCAGGCAGATTCTTAACCACTGCGCCACCAGGGAAGGCCCTATATTATTATTATTATTATATTTTTGTTTTGAGGTAATTGTAGATTCCCATGCAGTTATAAGAAATATTACAGAGAGATTCCATGTACATAGATCCCATACATTTCACCCAGCTTCCTTCAGTGGTAACATCTTACATAACAATGTAGCATATATAACTATATGTAGCTATATGACATAACACATATGGGCTATATAACATAAGTATATATAGCAAGATACCACAACCAGGAAAATGGCATTGATATCCATCAGGCTTACTCAGATTTTACTAGTTGTACACTCTCATCTGTGTGTGTGTGTGTGTGTGTGTGTGTGAAGTTCTGTGCAGTTTTATCACTGCAAATTCCTGTGAGCACCACCACAGTCAAGATACAGAACGGTTCCATCACACAGGATTCCTGGTGCTACCCTTTTACAGCCACACCACCTGCCTGTCTCTTCCCTCCCTGACCCTGGCAGCCACTGATTTGTTCTCCACCTCTATAATGCTGTCCAGGTCATTTTCATTCATTCTTCTGGACTCTCAGCAGGCCTTTTGACCTGGAAACTCATATTCTTCTGGTCTTAGACATTTTCGTCCCTCCCCTCTTCTCGCCTTCCCTTTCTCCCTTGGTGATAACTTCCTCTCCACTGTTTTCTCTTTCAAAAACTCCTCAGGATTGGATATTGAGTTTCCAGGACCAATCTTCTAGTTCTTACCTCTTTTCTGGCTTATTGTCCATCTCTTTGATTTTTTGTTCTATTTTAGAGTAGCTGCTTAGTTGATTCTTTGGAATTTTTTTGTATTTTTAATTTCTATGAGCTCCATTAAAAAAATAATAAATTTATTTATTTATTTTTGGCTGCATTGGTCTTTGTTGCTGCACACGGGCTTTCTCTAGTTGTGGTGAGCGGGGGCTACTCTTGGTTGAGGTGTGCGGGCTTCTCATTGCGGTGGCTTCTCTTGCTATGGAGCACGGGCTCTAGGTGCACGGGCTTCAGCAGTTGTGGCGTGCAGGCTTCAGTAGTTGTGGCTCGCAGGCTCTAGAGCACAGGCTCAGTAGTTGTGGCGCACGGGTTTAGTTGCTCTGTGGCATGTGGGATCTTCCCGGACCGGGTCTCAAACCCATGTCTCCTGCATTGGCAGGTGGATTCTTAACCACTGCACCACCAGGGAAGTCCCTGAGCTCCATTTTATACTTTATTTTTATTGCATGCTGTTCTTGTTTCATGAATGCAGTATTTTTATCTTCTCAAGTCAACAGTATACTGAGTATTGCTTGTGGAGGTTCATTTCTCCTTCTTGCTTTGTCCTGGTTTCTTCCCACATAATGTTCCCCCTGTTTATCTTGGTTAGTTTTTATATTGAAGCTTTTCACAGATGTAGTGATAATCCTTGGCTGTCTTAAATGCAAACAGGGATAAAAAGCATAGAAAGAGCTTTCCTTTGGCTTATTTTTTATCTGCTGATTTTTTTTTTTTAACATCTTTACTGGAGTATAACTGCTTTACAATGGTGTGTTAGCTTTTGCTTTATAACAAAGTGAATCAGCTATACATATACATACACCCCCATATCTCCTCCCTCTTGCGTCTCCCTCCCTCCCGCCCTCCCTATCCCCCCCCTCTAGGTGGTCACAAAGCACCGAGCTGATCTCCCTGTGCTACACGGCTGCTTCCCACTAGCTATCTATTTTACATTTGGTGGTGTATATATGTCCATGCCACTCTCTCACTTCGTCCCAGCTTACCCTTCCCCCTCCCCCGTGTCATCAAGTCCATTCTCTACGTTTGTGTCTTTATTCCTGTCCTGCCCCTATACCTGCTGGTCTTTTCTCTGATGCCATTTGTTTTTCCAGAGAAGATTGCTACAAATTCCCATCTTCAGGCTAGGGGAGTAGGGAGTGGAGGGTGGGAGTGAGGGTGTGGAGTAGATGTCTGCCTGCTAGAATTTTGGGGGTGAGCTTGGGGAGTGGGGCTGGGCGGTCTCACTCTTTGGTGTGCAGTATTCGGAAACTTCAGCTTCCCGTCTGCCCTCAGCTAAGCCCCTGAGTCCGGATTCACTTGCTTAGACTCTCCAGAGATGTAGTTGGCTTCTCTTGTGCAGGCTGTGGGGAGATCCTTGGAGGCCACCCGTAGTGGCAGCTAAGTACTCCTTAAATACAGACTTCCAGCAAATTCCCATTTTTACTCCCATACCTCACTCCATCTTCCATTGTGTCTTCAACACCTGAGGCTTTTTGAGGTTCTGCGGTACAAGGGCTTATTTCTTATCCGGAATCCCCTCCGGTTACTTTGGTTTTGACTTCCTTCATTCTTCCGTGACTGTTCTCACTCCCTTACTGCCCTTTGGCGGGCTCCTGGGAAGGCATGCAGACAGAAGTGGGTGATCCATCGAGGCACTTTGCACAGGAGTTATTCACGTCTCTCCAGGGGCGGTGTGGAGGGTAGACTGATTGGAAAGGGCAATGGTGACAAGAGGAAGCAAGTGCGTTAGAGGAGAGGGAAGAGACGATGGGCGTGGGAACTAGCTGTGGCAGGAGGGGAAGGAGGGTGGAAATATCAGGCAGGTGGGATGAAAAGGACCTTAGAAGTAAAGGAGAGGCATGAATCTACGATGCCACCTCAGTTTCTGACCCAGGTGGCAGGTGGCTTAGTGATGGCTTTGCTGAGACAAGGAACACAGTAAGAGAAAGTCTGGGTGAGGATGGGTTCAGGTGGAGGAAGTATGAAGAACCCAAGGGAATTCCAGGTGGAAGTAGCCAGCAGGCAGATGGATATAAGGGTTTGAAGCACAGACAGTGCCTCTTGCTGCCCGTCCTTGCCAATTACATAAGCTGAAGCCAGTGGCATGAATGAGATCATCAGCTGGAGGGTAAGGAGGAGGGAAGGGTGGAGAGCTGAGGACAGCGGACTGTGCAGAGATGAAAGGGAGAGTCTCTCTCCTCCAGGAGTGAGATAAATAAGGGAGTGGAACCAAGTGACTCCCAGCCCAGCCCTATCACTCCAGAGCTAAAAATGGTGGCCATTCAGAATGTTAGCTAGCAGCCCCTGAGCCCATAAATTCCTCACGAGCTGTTTATCTAAGCTCTGCAGCCCCCATCCCTGAGCCCCAGGGAGGGGACTGCCCACTTTCCTGCAGCTGTTTCAGGACAGCTGATGGGGATGCCCCTGGGCTTTCCTTCTCCTGGGGCACAGGATTGAAGAGAGTTGATGGTGGGGATTTCCCTGTGCCTTGAGGTCACACTGAAATCCAGATCATTCCTGACTCCCTCTCCCTCCCACAGGCAGCATGAGCTCTGAGGTCTATCTATGGGAGGCCTGGTCCTAATGTTCTTAAATGGCAGAATGGGTGGCTGGCCTCAGGTCTGACACCTGGAAAGGACTTACCCTGGGGTCTTCTGGCTATATGTACCCTGGCAGCCCTGATGCATGTAAAAATAAGCATGTTCACTTTGCTTGCCACCCAGTGCATGCACTTCACTAAGCCCTTTATGTGCTGAATCCTCAGGACTGTATAGTTGGGAACATATTGTGCCCATTTTACAGATGAGGAAGCTGGGGCCCAGAGAAGTTGGGTGATTTGCCTGGGGTAGAGTCTGCATATGTCTATACTGGGCACACTCCCAGGTTAGAACTCTGAATTTATGCTAGATGTTGGCTGTGTCCTTGTCCTGTGAGAGCCCATCCCCAACCCTGCCACCCCTCAGCCCCTGGTGAGTGAGTGAGTGAGTGAGTGAGTGAGTGAGTGAGTGTGTGTGTGTGTGTGTGTGTGTGTATACACGCCCCTCCCTGCTCCTGTGCTCTCCTAGACTGCCCTCCAGAGACCACAGGAATTCTGATGAATTAATCTCATCACTTTATCAAGGAGGCACTTACAGAAATTACAAGGCAGGGCCACCAGCCTGGCTTTGCTGGCAGTCAGCCGCTGGGGCCATAAAACAAATTGAAAGGAACAAAAATAAATAAATAAAATTAGATCTCTCTCCCTCTCACACACACACACAGCCACACCCACAGAGTCAAGAACATCCCTAGGTTCTTGTTAATGCTCAGTCTCTTGTCCTGGGAGAGCAGCAGTGCCAAATCAACAGATACTTATGGACCCCTTGCTGGAGTGACAACCTAAGATCTGTCCTTCAAGGGATTGATAGGCTGGCTGGGGGGCTGAGACCAGTGAACGTGAAGAGTTAGCCACCTGCAAGTGGCATCCCAAGGCGACCCGAGTCCCCAGGCCCCAGGCCCTGTAAAGTCACCGCCCAGGCGAGCAGAGCAGAGCCAGACCCCCTGGTTTCAAGTCCTTGCTCTGCCTCGTCCTGGACTCTGCTTACCTTTCTCATCTGTAAGATGGAGAGGAAGATGTTTACCTCCAGTGTTGTTGGGAAAATTAAAGATTCAACATAAGAAAAGTAGAACCGCAGCTGCTTCATAACAAGCTCTCGTCGGTGTCAGCTCTCAGTGTGTATTGAGCACCTACTGTGTGCCAGGCACTGGGACTACAGAGAAAAGCTGATTTGGGAGGAGGAGACACACAGTGGCGACCGGGTGATGGAGAGAAGGGTCACCTTCCCAAGGGGGACCAGGAGGTGTGGGCAGGCCAGGCCAGGAGGCGGAGGGAGCAGAGTGGCCTTGTCCTAAGCAGCAAAGGCCTGGGAGCCTAGGAGGTCATTGAGTTCCAGGAACTGAGTTATGCAGAGCAATGGGGAAGGTGAGGCTGGAGAGAGAGGAGGGGAGTGGGGTGGAGGCCGGGGCCAAATTCTACAAAACCTTCTAAGCCGGGATAGACCTGGATGAACTAGCTTACGTATGGGATTTCCTCCTTTCTGTTTCTCTCTCTCTCTCTCTCTCTTTCTTTACAATGTTGTGTTAGTTTCTGGTGTACAGCAAAGTGATTCAGTTATACATATATATCTCTTCTTTTTCAGATTCTTTTCTATAATAGGTTATTATAGGGTATTGAATATAGTTCCCTGTGCTATACATAGGTCCTCGTTGTTTATGTTTTTTTTTTTTTTTTTTTTTTTTTTTTGCTGTACGCGGGCCTCTCGCTGTTGCGGCCTCTGCCGCTGCGGAGCACAGGCTCCGGATGCGCAGGCCCAGCGGCCATGGCTCACGGGCCCAGCCGCTCCGCGGCATGTGCGATCTTCGCGGACCAGGGCACGAACCCGTGTTCCCTGCATCGGCAGGCGGACTCTCAAGCACTGCACCACCAGGGAAGGCCCTGTTTTTCTATTTTATATATAATAGTGTTTATTTGTACATCCCAAGCTCCTAATTTATCCCTCCCCTGTTTCTCTTTTTAATCTTACCATACTTATGTGAATATTGAAATTATTTCCCAAGAAGTCATAAAGAGAGTGACCTAAGAAATGGTTAGGGTCAGGTAATGGAAGGGAGGGGCACACGGAATCTTTATTCCTCCCCTTTCCTCTTACCTCCCATCCTCCAGCACAGAGGATGGCTTCTGGCCCCCCTCCCCACAGAAGGATGGTGCCGGCTGGACTTGAGAGAGAGAGAGAGAGAGAGATCTGTAAGGTGTTCCGGCCAAATCGACCTCTGTGAGCCTCAGTTTTCTCACCTGTACAAAATGAGGATCGGAATGCTCACTGGGACGTTGTGAGTACTCAGTGTAATTAGGCATCTTGTAATTGGGGCTCAATAATTTCAGTGCTTCAAAACACTTTTGTCAGTGGTGGAACCTGGTTCATGCTTGTTCTCAGAAAATCCAAATGCTACCTGGGGAGGCTGAGGCACAGGGTCACCTGAGGACAGCCCCTCTCCCCTTCCTCTAGACCACCTCAGTAGCTGGGTTAGCATAGGGGCCTGTCTGAAGTCCCCAAGCTTCTTGTGGGGTGCAGGGGTGGCACAGCGGCTCTGTGTGGCCTCGGGTAACTCACTTCAGCTCCCTGACTCTCAGTTTCTTGGTCTGTAAAATGGGGCACTGGTGGGTCCCAGAGGGTTGCCGTGAGGATGGAGGGGTCTGAGGCAGGTCACGCTCCTAGCAGGTGCACAATGAAGGTGGCTCTTATTGCTGCTAAAGTGGATGGGTTATGTGTGTGTGTGTTGGGGGGGGCGGGGTTCTGGGCACAGGCAGGCCTGGAGCTGCCCTTTCTAGCACGGTGCAGGGCTGGGCGTGGCCTTTTGGTGGCTGCTCCGTGCCAGGCAGTGTCCTTGTTGGGTGAGCTGGGCCCGGGAGGGGAATCTGGACAAGCGGCTTGCTGGGCATCACTTGACCCTGCTCCCTGAGAAGGTGGCAGCTGGATGGGTGTTGGGATGAAAGGTTTGCAGTCTTTCAGAGTCTGTTCTCTGAAAACCACAGACTCAAGCAGACTGCACTGACTGGGACGGGGGCCGAGGAGACATGATAAAATCCAAAACGGCACAGTGGTCCGCTGTCCTGCACTTGTATCTTTCTATTGCCTGTCTCTCCGCCCACCCCCAACAATTCCAGTCCCTTTCCCCCTCCCATTGCCTTTCCTTTGGCCTCCAGGCTTGTTATAGCTGCACAGTGCACATTTGTGACATGAGTGCAGACACGTAAGAGCACTCAGGGCAGATGCTGTGCCCCTACGTTAGAAAGGCAGCTGCAGCCTCTCCCGACTGTGCTGTCAGCCCTCCCAGGAAGAGGCCCTGCAAAGGGACAATGGCCTCCCCAGAGCATTCGAAGATCAGCTCATCCCGAATAAGACTGTAAACCACTCTGTAAACCTCAGGTTTCTCATCTGTAAAATGGGGATGGTATCAGTACCTACTTCATGGAGTTGCTATGAGGATTCGGTAGATTTTTATTCAGCAGGCTTGTCTTGCACGCCTTCTGTGCAGCAGGGGTTGATCTCAGTGCAATAGAGATGACGTGATGAACAGCACACCTCTTGCCTTCGTGGTGCTCACAGCCTACTAGGAGCATGGGGTCAGGTTCACAGAAGCCATTATTATCACCCAGTTAAGGGGTGACATGGAAAATTAATCACAGTTTCCCTCTGCAGTAATGAACTGTGCTTATAAAATCACCAGCTCACTTCAAATCGTGCTTTACAATTTTTAAAGCAATCTTATATACCTGATCTTGCTTAATCCTTCATCTAGCAGATATCACACTATTTTGCAGATGAGGAAACTGCAACTCAGTGAGAGGAAAGTGATTTTCTCAAGGTCAGCCAAGCTGGGTGGCCTGGGCCTCTGCCGTGGGATGTGGGATGCAGGCCCTGGTCCCTGCGGGCTCAGAGCTGCCAAGAGGTTTTTCCCATGAGTTGGGGCCCAGGCTGAGGGCATAGGGCCGGTGGGCCACACTGACATTTTGGTCAGCAGTGGGATAAAATTTCTCTGCTTGGGATAAAATGTCAGCTCAGTGAGTTTTGATGTCCCAGTTCAGTGGTGGCTTCAAAGCTGTGGCTGCCTGGCCAACCTGACCTCTGGCACTGGGATCTCTGTATTTAAGAGAGGAGGAAACACCCTGACGTGTGTCTCGGAGCACCTCCTACTTTGAGAACCACTGCCCTGTGGGAACCTCGGGGCTGGAGAGTAGTGATTTGGTCGGTGAGTCCCCATGCAGCCTGTGGCTGGCAGATGGGGGCAGTACCTGGCAACCCTTCTGTGTCTGCTTACAGGGAACATTGAGTACAGCTGCCCGGCCACCAACGAGTGTGAGATCACGAAACGGAGGCGCAAGTCCTGCCAGGCCTGTCGCTTCATGAAATGCCTCAAAGTGGGGATGCTGAAGGAAGGTAAGAGGCCCCGCTTGGCCATGCAAGGCGGAGCCGAAGCCTGGGCCCTGGGCAAGCTCTTCTTCCCACGGGAGGCCTCAGACCCCCGGGAAATGCCAGCAAGCCCAGGACCTTCTCCCTGAGCGGCGCACGGGAACGGGCCTCTCCCTGCAGCCCGGGTGAAGGCCCTGCCCCCCGGGCTGCCTGTCTCACACAGCCTGCAGGCAGGTGTGCGGCCTCCAGTCCCCGTGGGCGGCTAAAGCTCTCCGCGCTCTCGGGACGCTGCTGGGCAACAGGAGGTGGAAGTTCTCCATTAAAGATCCTTTGGGGAATCATGACCCCACTTGGGCCTTAGAAAAGCTGGCTTGGCGCTCTGGGGAAGGCCCTCGTCGGGGCCAAGAACCCTCTCCACCCTGGGAAGGAAGCCTTGGGATGCTTTATCACCTCTCGGTGGCCCATGGAGTGTGGGCATGCGGAGAGCAGAGACGTTGAGGCCCAGAATGACACGTCATGTACCCTTCACCTGCCAAGGTCAACCTCTGTTTTCCAGCAGGTGCACAGGACATGGCTGTCCCCTGGCCAGTGTTTTCCTCCTCCTGTCCCCTGCCCCCACCCCCATCCTCTCTCTTCCCTTTCCTTTCTCTACCTTTTGCCTCTCTTTCTCCTCTAGAGCCTGCCATCCAACACGGCAGCGTGAGCCACGTCTTCTAAGTGTAAATTACACACCAGATTTTGAAGATTTACTAGGATGATAAAAAGGAGTGTAAAATATTGTGGTAATAATTTTTTAAATGATTACATGTTGAGATGATGATATTCTGGACATATTGGATTAAACAAAACGTATTATGACATTGATATCACAGCTTCTTTTTACCTTCTTTAGCGTGGCTACTAGAGAATTGTAAGTGACCTGTGGCTCTCGTTATTAGGACAGCACAGCTCTCGGTCTCCCGCACCGCCTTCCCTGTTGATCTGCTCAGGCTGATGAACCTCGTTTAGTGCCATTTTTGGAGACGGGTAGTGTGTGTGTGTGTGTGTGTGTGTGTGTGTGTGTGTGTGTGTGTGTGTGTTTCTCCCCTTCCCCTGCTTTCAAGGGGAGCCAGTGGCAATTTCTACAGATCTGCTTTTATGATTCTGGGCCCTGGGATCCTTCCAGAAATGAGAGGAGTCAGGAAAAGAGGTGTGTGCTGGTGATCAGATTATCGGATCCAGAGGGGCTGGGAGAGGAGAGGAAGGGGCAGGACTGGAATGCAGGCCCTCAGTGGGAGGGGCTTCTGGAGCCCAGCCCAGCCTTTAAGAGCCCGAGGCCCTCCTCCCATCCTGGCTTCCAGGCGCCCTCTGGGAAGAGGGCGCGAATCTAAGGTGCTTTGTTAGTAGGACGACTTGGACGTTGTTGTGATGTGGAAATCGGGGACTCCGTCCGTTTTCCATTCCGGGTGCCCCCTTCACCTCCGCTGAGCTCGGTTCCTCCATCGCCCCTGTGTCAACATGGCACATTGACCCTTAAACTGCGTTTCTTACTAGTTGTTTCATGCAACCCTTTTGACATGGAGGAGGCCCCTCAGCTCTTATTCACATGCCAGCTGCTCCACCGGGGGAACCAGCTGAAGAAACAGCTCTCTTTCTAGATTAGAAACAGGCTGCGCTGGACCTGCTGAAAGACTGTGTCTGTTCATTTTGATTCTCCCCAATTTTGGTCTACCCCCGTGTAGGGTGTGACCCCAGCTAGTGGCTGAACCAGGTCCTCTGTCTTCTGTACCGGGTCCTTTCTGCTGCTCCAGAGCATCCTGGGGTGCACAGATGAGGAAACTGAGGCACAGAGGCCCTCAGAAGCGTGCCTCAGCGCTGGTCTCCTGATCCCCCCTCTGCATGCTGCTGAGAAGCAACCGAAGGCTTTGTCAGCCTTGGAGAGACTCTGCTCTTAAGTGTGTAAGGATGTTCTGGGAAGCCAGGTGTGAGGGCCCTGACCCGGGCAGGGGCCAGCTGTCCAACAGCCTTTCCTGGTTGGAGCGTGTAGCCTTCCTGGCTTACTTCACAGCGTCTGAGGAGCTTGGAACAGAAGCAGCTGATTGCTATCAATATACTCCTGAAATGAAGGCAGGCAAAATTGAGTCCTGCAGCGACGCACGCTGGTTTGAGGGGAGCTGGTCCCAGAGCCTGGAGCTTCTCCCTGCTGTGCTGTGTCTGCTCCGCATGGCCCAGGTCAGGGGTGGGGAGGCTTCTAATCCCAGGCCACCTCACCCTCCCCCCAGGATTATGAGCAGGGAGGGAGAGAGAAGGAAAAAGTGGGGACCGCCACTTGAAATCCCAGGACCACCTTGCAACCTTTGAGCAGAGTCTCTTGAGGGGTTACCCAGTGCTGGGAAGAGAGCAGGGGTACTTCCCAGTGGCGCCCCAGAAAGGCAGAATGATGAGGGGTCCACAGAGGCAGGGAAGCAGGTGGCCAGGGGCACAGTCCATCGGCAACAGCAGGCCAGGCGCCCCGCCAGCTACTTAAAAGGAGCGAGATGGACGCTGTGTGGCCCAGGATGATGGTGTGGGCTGCTGGGGGAACGAGAGCCTCAGGTGGGGAGCACACGCGTGCTGGGCGTCTGAGGCTGTTGGCGGGAGCCGGGCAGGTGTGCCGGGGTGAACTTCCCGGGGGTCAGCCCTCAGGAGCTGTGCCCCAGGAGAAGGGCAGTCACCAGAACGCTCCCTCCCCCCGCTCTGCCCTGCCCCCCGCTGCTGACGGGGGAAGATGACACAAAGGCGCCTTCGTTTAGCTCTTCCGCGCAGTACAGAGCCTTGGCAAGGTCCCGGGCTCTGAAGCTCCGCGGGGACCGGCCCCTTCAGAGGAGCGCGCCTCCCTGAGAAGGCTGTGTCCCTGCCAGGGAGCTGCCCTGGCTTCTGCTTTTGTTTAGGTGCCCGTCCCCCCACCCCCCATCATGTGCAGGCACGCAGCCTCCCTCTGTCTCCCTCAGACTCTGACCTGACTCTGAAATGCAGACCTCAGCCTTCCCCAGGTGCCCCCCCCGCACCCCATCTTCAAGGCTCCTCGACATCGGGGAGCCAGGGGCTGGGGTCCTGGGTCTTCTGGGGGAGGGGGATGGAGAAGGGGAGAATGGAAGGCCAGCCTCCCCTCCTCCGCATCTCACCTGCACGTCAGAACGCTGCTTCCCTCTTCTGTCCAGCAGCTCTGGATCCTTATTCGGTCTTTCCTTTCTTAAGTAAAATAACCTGAGAGAGCGCCACGCGATTTGGGGGCCCAGCAACTGCCAGGGAAAAGGTCAGAAGTGGGGCTTTCTTTGGCTCAGCCTCTGCCTCGAGGCTGCTGTCAGTTCTGGAAGCGTCGGCTGTGGAGCACAGGTGATGTCCAAGGGTCTGTCTTGCTTCAAGCAAATCCCGTGTATGAAAATCTGTATTTTCAGAGAAAAGAGTGACGATTCTCTTTATAGGAAACTGAATACAAAATCTGCTCCGGGCTGGGCGTCAGTGCCTGTGTCCCCTCCTGGCTCTTAGGTATCCTTGCTTTGTCTATGATTTCTCACTTACGAGCCTGGGCCTGCATTTCTTCACCTGTGGAGCAGGGGTGTTGAAACCTGCTCTCTATCACTAGGTCAAGGTGAGGACCAGATGGGACGACTCCTTGGTAAGATCTGCTGTGGGACCGCTTTAAAATGTCAGCTTCCTGGGCGTGTTAAAGTAGTATTGGATTCAAAGATGCTCTCGTTTGCGCCCATTGTGTTAGGTGGGGCCTACTAGTGTCCAGCTGCCTTGAGTTTCCTCCTGGATTGGCTGGTGGGAGACCTAGAGGTGGCATCGCCTTAGGCTGACCCCGTCTGGGGTCTAAAATGAGGATGAGAGGGTCCCTTGGGAGGACCATGGAGAAGCCCTCCCCAGATAGGTGAGGGTGTGGCCTGATGGCCTCTAAGCCAGGAGAACCTGGAGAACCATTTGCTGCGTGTCACAGGGGGCACCCGTACATCCGGGAATTCTGCAGATCTTCCTGCACAGACTGTCCACGCA
Source organism: Grampus griseus (assembly GCF_964374135.1). Lineage (NCBI taxonomy): Eukaryota > Metazoa > Chordata > Mammalia > Artiodactyla > Delphinidae > Grampus > Grampus griseus. Next base: position 26,272,919 of record NC_139018.1, on the reverse strand, counting down.
AACTTCTTCTGCTCACCTCACTTTACCTCCCTCAGGCCACCAGCCTCCCGGGCCCGCTTCATTTCCTCCTCCCCTCAGCCCCTGGTCTGCCTTTCCCCAAGTGTTTTCGAAAAGATATTTGATTTCAGTGAAAGCTGGGCTGACATCCATGCGATACGCTCTCAATCTCTTTGTGCTTGTTGGGAAGGCGGAGGGCTCCTCCGGGGATTCTGGGTAATTGGGTTAGTGGCCAGCTCATGTCAGGAAATTAAAAGGAGGCCCTGATCAGGTTCCCGCTGCATGGGATTTAATGGCTTTGTATTTATAGAGTATCCCGCCTCTAGCCCATGCCAGAAATACCACTTTTCTGGCCCTGTGAATGAAGAAAGAGGATGAGAGATGACTTGCCTTTAAAAATTCTTTTTCTTTTCCAAAATACATTAGTGTTCTGAAACAAAACAACTCTCGAGCACTTCAAAGAATAGTTTTGAACTAGAGCCCAAGAACTCTGATGGCTGTTTGTATCCCCCGAACCACCTTCCACCCTACACACACACATGCTCACGCACACACATCTGACGCCTCACAAGATCTTCCCATGTGGCCTCGCACCTTGGGCCACTCAGGCACGATGACCTGATGACCTCTGGTTGGGGAAGCGTTAATTGAATGAAGTCACAGAAGATGGTCTCGTCTGTGCTGAGCCCTTATTACTGTCCATTCAGGGCTTCTGGCTCATCAGACGTTGGGTAACAGGTTCAGTGGTCACACAGACCCGATAAAACCCCAGCGGCACCACGTATACGCTCCTTGGGTGATTTACTAACTTCTTGAAGCCTCCCTTTCCTCCTCTGTAAAAAGGGAATGCTAGTAGTTAGTTGCTGTTTCATCTTGCTCCTGATTCACCAGGGAAACTCCTGGAGTTGTACCACAGAGTAAAATGTTAGTCACTGATTTGAGATACTCTGCATCATGTTACATCACTGGTTCCTTCTGTGTTTCAGAAGGCAGTTGTGACTCTCCTGCAGCCTCTTTCCCTGCTCCTTGGCCGATGACCTTGCTTCATGTTTGCTTGAGAAAATAGAAACAGTCAAGTGGGGAATTTCTAAACCTCCTGCTGTTGAATCCACAAACCTACCTACTTGTTTTCTGTCTTCACTCTTGTTAGAGGTATTTCTGTTCCTATCAAAAGCCAGGCTCCCCATCTCTGCGCTGAATCGCATTCCTCTTTCTTTATTAGGGACTTCACTCCTATAGTATCATGTCTGCTTCCAACCCCATCAAACCCTTCCTCACTGCTGGATCATTTTCATCAGCACCCAAACAGAATTTAATTTAAAACACCCACAAGTGTATTTTGATCCAAACTTTATCTCTGTTCAGCTGCTGCTACCTTACCCTGCTCCCTTTCTCAACAAAACTTTCCTGAAGGGTTGACAACACTTACTATATATCTATCCACTTTAAAAATAAAAATGAAAACAAACAAAACACTTCCTTAAAAAGTAAGCATTGAGGGACTTCCCTGGTGGTCCAGTCGGTGGGATTTCGTGCTCCCAATGCGGGGGACCCAGGTTCAATCCCTGGTCAGAGAACTAGATCCCACATGCGTGCCGCAACTAAGAGCCCGCATGCCGCAACTAAGAGATCCTGCGTGCCACAACTAACACCCAGCGCAGCCAAAATAAATAAATATTTTTTTTTTAAGTAAGCATCAAGTAGATCCAGAAAAATATTTATAGTATGTTATATTAGTTAGGGTAAGGCTAAACTTCTGTACAAAGAGACTCGCTCCCTCAAAGCAAAAAACTCAAACCTAAGCAAGATAGAACTTTAATTCTCTCTCATCTCTCATATAACAGTCCAATATGTCTAAGGTGATCCAGGACTGGTTGGCGGCTTTGCCATCCTTAGCAAGTGGTTTCCACTTGTGGACCCATCTCCGAGACAGCCAAAAGGAAGAAAAGCCTGTATCCGATCCCTCGAAGGGCAGGACCCAGAGTAGTACAAGTTCCTTCCATTCACAGCCCATTGGTGGAATCTAGTCACTCGGCCACACGTCTTTGCAAGGATGTCTGGGAATTGTAGTCTTTAGCTGGGATGCCATGTGTCCAGCTAAAACTATGTTGGGATGGGAAAAGAATAACATATTTTAAAGGACAGGCATTGTCATTTGCCAAAAACATACGTGAAGTAGGAAGAACATTGATAACGTTCCACCCAGTCTAATAAAAAGAAATTTTACCCTTACTTTTGAGCTTCCCTCTGTGTCTGAGCCGCATTCATTACTTTCAGGGGCAGCTACCATCCTGATTCCACATTATTTTCCCTTGCCGTTCTTTATGGTTTTATCATATATTTGTATCTCAAATCATATCATGTTTTTCCATTTTAAATGAAATTATACTATACATAGTCTTCTGCATCTTAATTATTTTAATCAGTATTTCCGAGATGAATGCTTCCTGTTGCATGGTGCTATCATTCATTTATTTTCATTCTGTATTACAGGAGTCAGCCGGATACATATTTTAGGCTTTGTGGGCCAAAAGTGAAAATACTTTTAACTAGTTAAAGTTAAAATACTTTTAAAGTATTTTAAAGTAAAGTATTTTAAAGTATTTAAAAGTATTAAAATACTTTTAAAGTATTTTAAAGTAAAGTTAAAATACTTTAAAGTTAAAATACTTTTAACTATACTTTTGAAGTTAAAATGCTTTTAACTATTTAAATCTGCTGTTGTAATGTGAAAGTGGCCACAGACAGTACGTAGAGGAGTAAACAGAGCTGTATTCTGTGAGGTACTTGTCTGAGCCTTTCCTCAGATTTTCTACTTCATTTAGAAATCTTTGTATGTTCTGGTCATTTTTATGAGTCATGTTTTCAGTAGCTGGTGGTGTAAAAATCTCATTTGTAGCTCTCTTCTCTTTATGGCATCCTTTGATGAACAGAAGTTAGTAATTCTAATAAATTGAATGTATCAGTCTTTTCCTTTATGGTTTGCACTTCTGTGTCATTAAAATATATATTATTTATCTACTTAACCTGCTACTGTAAAGATGCTTTCCTAATCTGCCTTACCCATGTTGGTCTGGGATCCTGCTGGACTTGACTTTTGAGTACAATGAGCTGGCTCCAGGATGGCAAATTGCTTTCAGCTGGACTGTCAACTGTAGGGTGGGGAGCAGCCGCCTAGAATGCATGATTGGAAGGCTTTTTAGGCAGTGCCTGGGATCAGTAGGCAGGAGTGCTGTGACTGATTAGCAATGTCTGCCACAGACTAGGAAATGGAGGGTGGTGGCACAGCTGACAGCTTTTTGTCATGACTGATCTAGTGCAACTGAGTTTAAGTGATTTGCCCAAGGCCATGCAGCTAGTAAATAACAGAGCTGGGTGGAATCTAGTCTCCTTGGTTATACAAGAATTCCTTCTAAGAAGCCCAATCCAACTCATTGAGATGCCTTGGCCAGTAGCAAAGTCTGTAGCCCTTCCTCAAAGTGGGAAAAAGAGGAAGGGAGTGGAAAGGGAGGCTGAGCTGAAGTAGTCTTTCCTGGTTAGGTGTTCAGTTTTAGAGACTTTCTGGCAGCTGGGAATGCAAGGATAGCACAGCCCTACTGAAATGTCCTTGGGGACACGGTGCCCTGGGTGAGAAGGGTCCAGAGGAGAGAGCAGCAGGAGAGTGGACACTTCCTTAATAAGCCGAAGGCCAGGGTCTCATCACCCAGTACCATCCTGGAGCAGCTGGCACAAGCCCTGGAATATCAGGTGGCATGTGTGTTTACCCGCCCGCAAGGCTCTCTCGGCTTATAGTGAGTCAGGAGTGAGGCACTCTTCACCATTATCATATAGCACCAGGGTAAGGGGCAGCCCGAGATAGCTGTCCTGTCGGAGGCAGCAAGGTGAGCTCACCTGTCACCCAGGACCTCCTGCCCGACAGGGTGGCTGAAGGGAGCTCAGATCGTGCGGGGGGTGTAGATGAGTGTTTAGGAGGGCATTCTGCTGGGCTGGGGTGTCCATCAGTGTGTCCATGTGACCCACAGCCCCTGGGCCCTCAGGAGCCCAGAGTACTCCTCTCACCTTTTGTGTGATTTGTTCCTCTTTCTGGAGATGGGTCAGCTATAGTTTGGTAGAACTTATAGGTAGAGAGTCAACACCTAAGTCTCCTGGAAGGAACACTGGTTAGACAAAAGTACTGCATAAAATAGGTTTAGTGCATGCTCCCCAGACCTGGTAGATAGTAAGAACCATTGGAGGAGCATTGCAAAATTATCCATTCCTGTACATCTCCCCTATTGACTTAGAACCTCGAAGTGGTAAGTCCTTAAGGTCTGTGTAGTTCAAAGGCTTTCGGGGCATTCTGACGATCATACAGGGTAGGTGGTCTCAAGTTCAGGGCAAAGGAGATAAGACTTAGAGATTAAGGTTCAGATCCTCCCTCAGACCTTTCCTGGCTGAGGAAGTGGCCCTGAGAAAGTCACCTGCCCTTTCTGAGCCTCAGTTTTCACATGGGAATAATAATAATCATCATGTGTTCTCCCTCCCTCAATTCTGGTACACAGATCAAATGACATATGGAAATAGCTTTGTAAACTGTAAAGCATTGCACACATCCTTAATAAACCAAGGACATTAAATTGTGTGTGTGGGGGGGGCGGGTTTCTAGGTAAGGGGAAGAGAAGAGTCTTGACCATGACAGCTTTGCAGTGTCGGGACGGCAGCTCTGCAGAGGAGGCAGGAGAAGGACACAGGCTCAGAACCTCTCCCTCTCTGCCTTGTCTGAGCCTTTCCCGTGGGAAGAGAAATGTGATGGGGCAGCACCTGGGACAGGCTGGGGGCCAGGTGCAGGGCCAGGCTTTTCTGAGCTTTAACCGGTTATTTTTAGTGCCTGGGATAAAAGAAAGAAACTTAAAACTGCCCCCACGCTGCTGCCGCCCCTGCACACTCTGCTATTTTTACTTCGGAAAGGCTGGGATCTCATCCAGCTTAGTGGGGGGGGGGGGGTGGCGGCGACCGAGGGGAAAGGGGGGAGTTGGAGGGAAGCAGGAATTATTTTACTTCCATTAAGAAAAAAGTCAGAAGCCTCATCTTATCAAGTCAGCAAGTGGACATGTGATCCAGGACACGGCAGCCGCAGGCTCTGACTGCTCTGACGTGCCTGCAGTGTGGATAGGTCAGTCGATGGGGCAGGGGCTTGGGGGAGCCCCACTCCCCTCCCCGCAGGCAGTTTCTTCCTCAGAGCAGCCCAGCAGCTTCTTTGCTCTTTCCTGTGCCCTGAGCTGGGAAGTAGGATTGGACGCTGTAGATAGAGGGCCACCAGCCTAGTGATGAGACCGCTGGGGGTTGGGGACTATACGGCTGCAGCCGAGCATATTCAAGAGAGTACCTGTGTTGGTGCTGTGTGCCCCTGGGCACAATATCCAACCTCTCTGAACCTTAGTTTCTTGAGAGTTTTGTTTAACACATCTGACCTACGGTAGTTATAACTAAAGGGGTGTGTTTCTCTCTCTTCCCATGAAGAAAGCTAGCAGTTTAAGGCAGACACTACCACTTTCATAGGCAGATGAGAGGAAAGAGATGACTATTGAGGGCCTACTGTGTACTAAGCACATTACTATGTTTCATACATTTTATGTTATTTAATTCCACTAATCAGAGAAAAATGAAGTATTTTTAAAAATCTTTTAATAGCTTTATTGAGATATAATTCACCCATTTAAACTGTACAATTCAGTGGTTTTAGGTATATTACATTGTTTTTTTAATTGTGGCAAAACATATTCAACAAAATTCACCTTTTAAAAACTTTTTATTTTTCCCGGCTGAGCTGTGTGACTGTGGGATCCTAGTTCCCCAACCAGGGATTGAACCTGGGCCATGAGAGTGAAAGTGCTGAGTCCTAATCACTGGACCACCAGGGAATTCCCTAAAAATCATTTTTAAGTGTACATAAAATTCAGTGGCATTAAGCACGTTCAGTGTTTTGCAACCATCACCACTACCTGTTTCCAACACTTTCATCATCCCAAACAGAAACAATACTATAACTCCCATTTCTCCCCCAGCCCCCACCCCGGGATCCTCCAATCTACTTTCTGTCTATTCGAGTTATTTCTTATAAATGAAATCCTACAACATCTCTCCTTTTGTGTCTGGCTTATTTCACTTAGCATAATGTTTTCAAGGTTCATCCATGCCATAGCATGTATCAGAACTTCATTCTTTTTTCATGACTGAGTAATATTCCATTGTGTGTATAATTCCACATTGTGTGTCGATGGATACTTAGGTTGGGGAATTCCCTGGCGGTCCAGTGGTTAGGACTTGGCACTTTCACTGCCAGGGCCTGGGTTCGATCCCTGGTCGGGAAACTAAGATCCCACAAGCCACACAGCTCAGCCAAAAAAAAACTTAAAATTAAAAAAAATTTTAAAAGGACCTTTGAAAAAAAAAGAAAGGATACTTGTGTTGCTTCTACCTTTTGGCTATTGTGAATAATACTGCCATGAGCATTTGCAGATGAGTATCTGTTCGAGGTCCTGATTTCAGTTCTTTCGAGTATAGACCTAGGAGTGGAATCGCTGGGTTACATTTCCACAAGTAGTTAAACAAATTTTTAATTAACCTTTTAAATTTTGATATAATTGTAGATTCATATGCAGTTGTAAGAAATAATACAGAGAGATCTCATGTACCCTTTACCCAGTTACTCCCAATGGTAACATCTTGCTAAGCTATAGTACAATATCACAGCCAGAATATTTGCTTTGATACAGTCAAGATACGGAACAGTTTCAAGGGTGAAGTATTGATATTTTTAATAATAATTACATTGGCTAACATTTATTGAGCACTCACTACGTATTCATGACACACTTATGAATACTTAAATTTTGGCCTGCACATGTTAAAAGATGACACAGTGTTGAACTGTAGTTAAAACAAAGGATAAGTATTTATTATAGTATTTGGAGCTCTGGTATACTTTACATGAGAATATTATTGATGCTTTTTTAAATTCAGAAAGTATCAATAAGATGATATAATCTAATAATCCTGGACAGCAATTTTAAGTTAATTAGTATTTTAATATGCTCCCTGAGCCTACTTTTTTAGATATTTCACTAACATAAGAACACAAACAATAAGGCAACTCTTATTTCAGGTTCAAGTCCCCGCCTTTATTTTTTTCCATTTGCTGTTTGTAAGACTTAAGCATCCTAATTTAAAAAGTAATTGCCCATTTTATCAGTTAAAATTGCTTTCTGCTGCAAGTTACAGAGAACTTGACTGCTAGTGGCTTAAGCATCGATAAATGAGATTGATTGCCCCACCTAAGAAGACCAGAAATGGCCAGTTGCACAGGCTTCTCAGCCACAGCATCAAGGGCTCAGGCTCCGCCTTTCTTCTCTGGTATCCTCACATGGCTGCCTCATTGTTACAAGGTGGTTGCCACAGCTCTAGGCTTCATCTTCCAGGTCAGGGCAGTAGAAGGGCAAAAAGAGCTGCACCAACTATGTCTGTCTCTCTTTTTTTTTTTTATGTCTGTCTCTTTTATCAGAAAAACAAAACCATTCCCAGAAGCCCCCACCATGGACTTCACCTTACATCCCATTGGCCAGAACCAGGTCATATGACCAGCCTTGGTTACCAGGGAAACTGGGAAAGTGGGGAACAGGAATGCTGGGACTGGCTAGGGCTCTCTATGAAGAAAGCCCTATGTGCCTATGAAGAAAATCCAGTCTCTGTTAGCATGGAAGAGGGGGAATGGAATGAAATTGGGTGGGAAACTAATAATGTCTGCCAGATCCAACTGTTAGTATTTGGTGATGCACTTCTAAAGGATTCATGATACAACATCTTGCTGTATTACCTCTTGGGGAGGGGCTGTTTCTTTCTTTTTTTTTTTTTTATAAATTTATTTATTTATTTTTGGCTGCTTTAGGTCTTCATTGCTGCGCACTGGCTTTCTCTAGTTGCAACAAGCGGGGGCTACTCTTTGCTGCGGTGTGCGGGCTTCTCATTGCGGTGGCTTCTCTTGTTGTGGAGCACGGGCTCTAGGCACACGGGCTTCAGTAGCTGTGGCACGCAGGCTCAGTAGTTGTGGCTTGTGGGCTCGTGTTGTGGCGCACGAGATTGGTTGTTCCGTGGCATGTGGGATCTTCCCGGACCAGGGCTCGAACCCGTGTCCCCTGCATTGGCAGGTGGATTCTTAACCACTGTGCCACCAGGGAAGTCCCCCCAAAAACACACATTGGCAGATAATAAGTATAAACATAGACCAATGTCTGTTTAGGCAGAGTGCAAAGGAATTCAGACCTCTGTCCACTGCCTCTGCCCTTGAGGGGCTGACCTTTCTCGCATCAGGTCGCATCAGTACAGACAAATGTGTGGAAGGCGAGGAGGTGGCTGGCCTAGAACACTGTACAAATGTAGAACATAAAGGGTACTTGAGCATAGAAGGTGGATGCCCAAGGATGTTCAAGTCCATAAAGGGTTGTCTTATGGAAGGGAGGTGGCCTTGTTGGATGGGATGCAGGGTAAGGAGTGATCTGGAGAAAGAATTTAGCTCAATACAAGGAGAAAGTTTCATGAGGAATAGGCTGCCTTGAGAGAATGAATTTCTGGAGGCTGGAGAGACAAATGGAAGCTGGGGCAAGGATCAGACCCTGAGATTCTTTCGTTTCTTAACTCTGAAGAGCTTCATTTTAACTGGGCGCGTCATTTTACTCAGACACTTGGTTACTGACCGCAGGCTGTGTGCTGAGCTTGGGCTGCAACGATAAATGAAAGTCCTTGTCCAGAAGTTGCCCACAGTCCGCCAGGGAGATGGGCACATAGTGCATGATGGTGAAGAGTTGTTTTGACCTTGGTTGCTGTATAGAGAAAGAACAAAGGGAGCCCAAGAATGGCGTGGCCAGCTCTGCCAGGGGAGTCTGGAAAGGTTTCCCGGTAGAGATAATAGTTGAACGGGGCCTTCAAGGGTACCTTTGATGGTATGGGCAGGTCACTTAGGTGGGGGCCCATTTGCCCAACCCCAGCCTGGGTCTATGCCCCAGGACCCCTCTACCCTAAATGGTCTTTGATAAACCCTGACTGTGGGGCAGTGTAGGGGGGGAAGGGAGAACTCAGAAAATGGGGCAGACCTGGGCCCTGTCCTCCAAGAGCCCACTGAATTGGAGGTGGCATGTGGAGTACCAGGTGGGTGTCAGAGCACAGAGCCATGGGAGTGATGGCCTCACCTGGCTACTGAAGCCAATTCCCAATTTACCAATAATTTTCCCACTATGATGTCATTTGTCACAACAGCCACATGCGGTGAGCAGAGTTGTTACTACCACTGCCCCCTCCGCTGTATCCCAGACCAAGGCCACGAGCGCCAGCTTGGCTAAGGCCACACAACTCATAAGGGACCTTGATCACTGGATCCCGTGGGCTTGAGTGCCTTGGGTTTGTGTTCAGAGTAGGACTTGGAAAGCAGACAGGTAGCAAGGAGGACAAACACACCTCATAACAGGTATCAATTTGTGCATAATCAAACGCAACAGGCTACTCTTTTTTTTAAACAGAATAACCTGTTAATTGATACACTTATTGATTGGCGCTATTGACCATTGTGCTATAAAGATCTGGTGGAGAAAATTTAGAGAGTTTATACCTGTTGTGCCCTGGGAGGTCATACCCTGGAATGGCAAAGAGCTTGGATATTGGCTCATTTATTGGGCAACTTGCTAAATCTCTGTGAGTCTCAGTTTTTCTCGTTTGTAAAATGGGGATAATAGCACCTGCTTTATATGCTGTGGCTTAAATAGGGCGACGCATACAGAAAGTCCTCCGTAAGTTAGGCTGTTCTCATTGTCATTATCAATGTGACTTACCAGAGGGTTGTACGCAGCACAGGGGAAGAGCAATAATAACGATGACAGCGACGATCATAGTAACAGCTCACATTTTCTAAGCAAACACGTGGCACGTCGGGTGCCACGACAGTCCCTGGAGTAGCACGGTGAGCAGCCTCTGGCTGTAAGGGGCGCCTAGTCGTGAGGGGAAGCCCGATGTGTTATTGGAGCCCAGGAAGAAGCACCCAGCCTGGGTGGAGGCATATCCCTTCCTGTATGTGTCAAGACTTTCTTGAACACCCACAAAGAGCCAGGCCCTGTATCAGGACAGAGAGTATTTCACATGGATGCCGCGACAGAGGTGGCATCTGCCCATCTTCTCGCCTTGCTGAGGGATGGGCGCCTCTTTTTACTTTTTTGGAGCAGTTCACTCTCCTGCTGACATCTGTCTGGGATCGGGCAGCCTGGGTGGGAGGGGGAAGCTCATGAGACTGGCATCTAGCAGACAGAGTCAGTGAAGCGGGGAAGGGGTTCATCTTGGACTCCAAGTCAGACCCTGGCATATAGTAGGTGCTCAGGAAACTGGGGTCCTCACGGCCCTTTATGCCTGACGCTTGGCATTTTCACTCTTGGTCTTGCCAGCTTTCCAGGGGGAGAAGCTTGGTGGAGGGTTTGACTCGCCTCGGGTGTAGTAGGCAGGGCTGAGCTGCTTTGTGGCTGTGTCACAGGATGGGGTCAAGAAGACTCTTGCAAACAGGGCACTTCTCCCCAAAAACCTTTTCCCCAAAGGGAGGAACTGTCCTCCTTCCTGCCCTTATGTGCCTGCTCCTTCTGCCCTCACAGAAGGGGCCGGGAGGGGTGAGCCAGAGTCCCATCAGCACATGAGTGTGGTCTTGTGCTGGATGGGATTCCGCTGCCCCTTCAAGGTCCGAGGTACTGATGGACGTGGATGATACAGCCACATCCGCTAGGAAGCGGTGGTCGTTATTGACTTTCTTCCTGAGAACACCTCCAAAATAAACTTGCCTACATTCATGTCCTTATCGCAGTGTCTTGTCCCAGAGAACCCACTGTAGAGGTGGTCAGTTGCAACCCATTCTGACTCTCGAAGCAGAAGGGGAGTTCATGGCACACCCGTCAGGAGGCTCAAGGACCACACTTAGCCAGACAAGGACCAAGGGAAGCCGCTGAGAGCCCAGGCACGGGAGATGCAGTAATCAGGAGAGTCTGGCCCAGGGCTGCCCACACCCCTGCGGCTGACAGCACTACTGCTACCCTCCCCAGTAAGATGACTCACAACAGGGGAATTGCCTTGAAATAGGAAGCAGGGGTGGGATGCTGGGTAGACCCTTTCCTGGGGAAAAGAGTTCACTACAGCCATGTTCAGCATCAAACACAAAAGTACCAGGTTGTGGGGTAAAAAGGATGCTGCTGGTGAAAGGGCGAGCACTGATTGGCCCCCAAAAGACAGTCCCCTCAGGCAGTCTGGCTGGGTGTGCTTACAGCATCCTCCTGGCCCTCCGAGCACCCCCGTGAGCTAGGAAGATGGAAGAAGGTAGGACCGGCAGGAGGAAGTGCCGGGGAAAGACAGGGCCCCGAAGATCACCTGACTGGGGCTCTGTGCCCATGACGCTCTTGACCTTTGGGGAAAGGAGGAGGAGTTGAAGCCACCGAGCTTGCTCGCTCTGGGGATGCTGGCTCTGTCTCTGACTTCTTATGTGTTTTAGTCAAGGTCCATTTCATGGTAAGGAAAGGAGAGCCGCTCTGCTTTCTGTGTTCGTTCTCACTTGGAGCTCAGTCAATGTGTCCCATCCATCTTTTCATGTCAGGTCACATAGGTTGGTGGCTACACACAGGCTTGTGTAGCCTTGGGTGAGGACCCCCCCTGGAGGTCCTGTCCACCCTGCCTAATGGTGGGGCTGTCAAATGGTACCAACAGCTCTGTCCAGACAGCAGGAGCTGTGGGTGGGCAGCACTCTTGAAGGTGGTATGGACCCAGTGACGATAAGGGGTCTGTCTCCCTAGGATAGGGCCTCACTCCTGGAAAGGGACGTCAGGGTGGAATGGCCACAGCTGCTTTCGTACCTGCTGTTGAGAGCCTTCTGGGCACCGGTGTTCCTGGTGTGGCCAGGACAAACAGCATGCTCATCCCGTGGGGCGTTCGTATAGACAGACAGAACTGAATCCTAGAATCTCTGAGGGAGGGATCCAGAAACTGACATCTGTAACGAGTGCCCATCTAGATGCTTTTTATGTGAGCAGTTTGCAAGTCTTTGTTATAGCTCTTTGGAGGGGCCGCGCATGGCAGGGATTCCTTTCCTCTCTTCGTAAAGCTAACTCAGTCCTGCCTGGATTCACGGCAGATCTAAAATGATGTGTCTTCTTTCCCCAGCCGTTGGAGGAGCGTGTTTGTTGTGCTTTGTCTTTTGGAGACAGAAAGACTCAAGAGCTGAAGGTTGCTTGGGATGGATTTCAGGAGGATGTTGACTCCAGAGAGGCAGGACCAGGCCTAGGGCAACCCGGATGGGCCATTATGACCGTGAAGACAGTTATCTTAGGATTGTCCAATCACCTGGCCTGAGGCTGGCCATGTGGCAGCTGTAAAAAAAAGCCATGGACGCGCAGCCCTGAAGATTTAGCCGTTGCTGAAATTCCAAAGTCAGCGCTAACACCCCTGGTGATGTTGAACAACTCTGAGACCTTCTCCCTTTCCTCCCCAAAAGGTGTGCGCCTTGATCGAGTGCGTGGAGGCCGCCAGAAATACAAGCGACGGCTGGACTCAGAGAGCAGCCCGTACCTGAGCTTACAGATTTCTCCTCCTGCTAAAAAGCCATGTGAGTGCAGGGCATCCCTGCCCCTCTTGCCAGCATCTGTCCCTGGAACATCTGGCGTCCCTTTGGGGAAATGCCATCTTCACACTGCTGGGTTATGGGGCACTGAGGGTCACGGGGAGGGGCATCAGTGTCTGGCATTGGTATCGGGTACTTCAGGCTTCATTCAGAAGACCTTTCCTGTGGCATTTACAGAATGTAGCTCCAAATGCAGCATGATCCTAAGAGGGCACAGGCCCAGCATCCCTCACCTCCCACTCGAATCACGTTCATCTCAGGAGAATTCACCAGGCAACTTCCCTTGTTGGGATATCTCCCAAGAGCCCAAACCATCACTGCCAGCAACTCTGTGGAGTCAGAAAGGGATGGACTGGGAGTTTTGGGTTAGCAGATGCAAACTATTACATATAGAATGGATGGACACCAAGGTCCTACTGTATAGCACAGGGAACTATAGTCAATGTTCTGGGATAAACCATAATGGAAAAGAATATAAAAAAGAATGTATATATGTATAACTGAGTCACTTTGCTATATAGCAGAAATTAAAACATCATAAATCAACTATCACCAATAAAATAGAAGGAGAGAAAGAAAGAAGAAAGAGAGAGAAAGGAAGAGAGAGAAAGAAAGAAAGAAAGAGAGAAAGAAAGAAAGAAAGAAGGAAGGAAAGAAAGAAAGGGAGGGAGGGAGGAAAGGAAGGAAGGGAGGGAGGGAGGGAGGAATGGAGGGGGGTTTTTAGCCATGTTTGAGCTTCCTGGGGCTCCTCAGAACCCGGCTTTTCTTCCTGAGCCATCTCAGATTCCACCTTGGCCCCTTTCCTCTTTGCCCAGGCATTTACATTCTCCCTTTTGTTGTTGCAGTGACTAAAATCGTCTCCTACCTGCTGGTGGCTGAGCCGGACAAACTCTACGCCATGCCACCCCCTGGCATGCCAGAGGGCGACATCAAGGCTCTGACCACTCTCTGTGACCTGGCAGACAGGGAGCTCGTGGTCATTATTGGCTGGGCCAAGCACATCCCAGGTGAGTCCCAGAGGACTGGGGGAGAGTGTAGTCAGAGGCTCACAGCCGCTCTCTCCGTGGCTCTGGTCCTGATGCATGGGAACCCGTGACCCAGGAGCCCTGTGGAATCTTGGCAAAACTATTTTTCTCTGGCCTCCTTTCTCTCTTTGTGGGATTGGAGGTGAGCCGTTGTTTGGAAGGTCCAGTGATGTTCCTGAACTGCTGGGGGCTCTTCAGAACGGATTATCATTCTAGCAGGGGTATGACTGCTTCTACAATAGGTAATAATCAGAGCAGGTTCTTTGAATCCTTAAAGGCCAAAGAACAGGGTTTTATCCTAAATCTTATTGGCAATATACCGGAAAACAACACAGAAGAGGGATTGACTCTTGTTTCCTATTAGAGGCAGGTGAAGTGGAGTGGTTAAGAACATGCGCTTTGGAATCAGACTGGGATTCAGGTTCTGGGTCTGCAACTTGCTAGCTGTGTAACCCAAGGCAGGTCGCCCGACCTCTCTGCAAACAGGAAACACCAGCAGTACCTCCTTCGTGGGCTTTGACGTGGGGCTGAAATGCGAGCGTGTGTATGATGCTTGGCACATCCTGACGTCAGCTGCATGCTCACTCTTGCCATTTGCCTGATCTTACGGGAGGCCTGTCTCTCAGTTTGGATTCTGTGATTTTTAAGATCATTTCTGGCATGAAAAGTACATGTTACGAATGTGTTTTGGGTGATCCGGACTTCTCTTTGTTGCATGTGGCCCCAAACTGCTCTTTCAGTCTTTTTCATTCTGGATAGAGGGAGGGAGCTGATTTTTAATTAGTTTTTGTAGACTCCGATACCCACATACTCTGCACCACACCCTTCTTGGGGGGCTTTCTAAAGTCTGTGCAGTTTATTCCTTTGTGGTCCTAACAGCTTGGCTCATACTATCGGGGAGACGTCCTGTTCTTCTCTGGCAGTGACCTACCATGGACTCAGATTCTTCCTAGCTTTGTAATGTGGGACAGTTTATCTTCCTGTCTCTACGTCCTTTTTGTGTTTGCCACCGGCTCTGAAAGATGAATACAGCATGCATGGTTATGTAGCAAAGGTGTCCGAAACTTAAGATGCCAAGGCCCACAGTTTGATTGGGGCAAGTCAGAAAGTCCTCATATAAGATGTTATGGGCACAGCTTACAGGAAGGAGCCTTCCTGCGGACAACGGCTCAGAGGGGGTGCTGGTGTCACTTAGTTGGCAGGAAGCCTAGAATTCCTTCCACAGGGACTCCCTGACTCACGGGTGGGCTCCCTGGGGATCTGGGCTGGAGCGCCCTTACTAAGGAGCTCAGCCTCTTGGGATTACACACTCAGTAGTTTTTGAATCTGCCCTGCGCTGATTCAGCACCACTGTGGGGTCAGGCCACTGCTTAAGACACCTCAGCCTGGATTGCTCCACTAACCCAGGGCCAGGTTAGGCACAGCTCCCCCTGCACACACCCCCTTCCCATCACGCACTCCTCTTCCAGGCTGAGCAGATACTGCATCGCAGCCACGGCTCAGGAGTGGCTCCTGGCGGGCCCGTGGGTCACTGCCCGCTTCTTCTACCACCTCGTGCCCACAGTAACCCCCAGGGGGTAGAGTAGCACCAGGAGGCAGTGCCTCCCTTGCACCCATTTTCCTTCTCATCTCCCAGCCCCACCTCCCGTCTGTGCCCAACCAAGGGTGCAGTGGCAGAGCAGAATGGTTGCTGAGGGCACAGACTTTGGATTCAGGCAGACCTGGCCTCTCATCCCAGCTCCGTCCTTACTGGCTCTGTGCGAGATGCTTCATTTTTCTGTGCGTCAGGGTCCCCACCTGTGAGTAGTAGCGCCTCCCTCACTGGGTTGCTGGGAGGACCTGGCTCGCTTAGCCCAGGCCCCTCACAGAGTGGGCACCTGATAAATGGCAGAGACTGTGACCATGGTCGTTGCTAATAGTATTAAAAGCCTCCTTTCACATCATCATTTCTCCTTGTCCAAAGCTGAATTCTTTTTGCTTAAAAAATAAACATAGGGGCTCATTTGTCTGTCTCAAATGCTAATTTGCCTATTTTGCATACATTTGCATGCTGAATTATTTGGGCCTGACCTTCTAGTGTTTAAGGTAAAATTAATTAATAGGGTCTCCTGCTACTGCATGTAAACCTCATATTAAGGGTGATGACATAATCCAGTGCCTGATATAGTTAAACTAATTGACTTAATCCCATCTCAGATTAGATGGAAAACTTATCTGAAGACCTGGTCAGAGAATGAGAAAGAGAATGAGAAACAGGGCAGGTTGAGTAGGAAGCCAGGGCCCCACCCTGGGACTTTTGTCAGCAACTGTCCATCTTGGTCCCTGGACAGACAGAAGGACTGGCTTGGCTTCTTTAGACGCTCAGGTTAGAGCTCTGGAGAGGAGCCCAAGCCGCTGCCCTGAATTAAGCACAGGATACCACATTTCATGCGTCAGTATTGTCTAATCCAGAGCCTGGCACACAGAGGGTGCTTCCTACTTGCTTTTGCATGCATTTATTGAGTACTAACTGTATGTAAACTCTCTTGCTAGGAGTTGTGGCCCATCTAAAGAATTAGATTAATTGCTGCCCTAAGGGTCTCATTTGGGAATAAGTTAGATAATTTAAAAAAACAAAACAAAAACCTTTTTTCATGGAAAATTTCAAACAAAGGTAGACCAAAGAGTATGATGAACCTCCCCATTACCCTGCTTCAACAGTTATCCCCTCAACGGCCAATCTTGTTTCCTCTCTACCCACCCATTTCCCACCTCCTGTATCTCAGACGTGAGAAGGCAGATGCTTAGTTAGAATGCAGCAGGAAGAACCACAGGATGGAGTGCAGAGGCAGGAGGGATGCCGCGGGCTTGCGGGGAGAGAGTAGAACAAGAGTGAGGCCTTCAGGATTGATGGGCAAGTGGCCATGGAAGAAAAGTCCAGAGGGACATTAAGTGCTGTGCACAGAAGCGGACATATTCATGCGGGCACTGAGTGGCCAGCTTAGCCGGAAGGAAGGCTCATTTGAGCACGAACTCATTCCCAGCACTCCTCTCCCTTTTCCCCATATTACTGAACACACAGGATACTTCTGCAAGGGTGAGTTCCGTGGGAAAGCTAGGGCTGCTTGTGATTCCCCCAGAGCAGCAGCCACTCTTTCGTTTGAGTCAGTCTGAAGTTGCCCACCCCAGCACAGGCTTTTCCCTTGAGTTGAGTTTTCCAAGTATTGGGCTGCCCAGAGAACAAGCCCAAGTCTTTAGAGTGTCCGCCTCTTATTCCCCATGAGCGAGAGATTAGAACAAGAGGCAACAAACATTCACAGGCAGTGGGTATCACTTGATGAATTGCAGCCTGCAGATGTTATTAGGTGTTACCCTCCCAGCCCAGGCAGCCCCGAGGGTGCCCCAGCCAGGACAGCCTCAACCAGCTGGCCCTGCCCAGCCCAGGCTGACACGTGCACGGTTTCTGCAGGGGACACCCCCAAGGGGCCTCCTAGCGGAGGGTCCCTCAGAGACCCTGCTACCAGGAAGCCACTGTCTGGCTCACACTGGGGAGAGAAGAACACCAGCGGCCGATGAAATATGGGCTGACGAGTGACAGCAGCTGTGTCTGGAGTGGCCTCAGATCCTATAATTACATCTCCCTTTATTACCTCTGCTAATGGCCCTCCAGGTCGACAGAAACGATAATAAATTAACAGATTATGAACTCCACTTGCCACAAATTATGTGCTCTTTTTTTTTTTTTTTTTAAATTCTAGAAGCTCATGCTGTCAAATCACTGGGGGATGGGGGCTTGGGAAGAGCCCGAATGTTATTAGATCAGTTGGTGCAGATAAAGCAACTTTCCGGGGGCAGCAGAGCTCAAGGTGGGAGAGGTGGGAGTAGGCAGCCAGCTGGGAGAGCCCCAGGGGCACGGGCCACACGTAGCCTCTCCCAGCAGCCCCTCTGCCCCAGAATTGCTGATCAGTTGATGGAGGAGACTCAGCCCAGCACAGGAACGCAGAAGTGAAGGGTGCATTGCTGAAGGGCAGGGAGGAGTGCTTCAGCTCTTTTGTTTGGGTTTAATAAAAGAAAGAATATGTGCTTCCAGTAAAGATGTGGCAGAGGGGTGGAAGTGATGTGTTCCAAATACCCATCTTTCCTAAGCCTCATTCTGGGAATTTGTGTATGTGTATAGCCACTGTGTGTGTGTCCCCTCCCTGCCATCGTTCATACTATAACACTGCTTTACACTCTGCGTTTTTCATTTAGTTATATGAAATAGTAGCATTTACTATATGCTAAGCCGTGTTCTAAGCGGTCCACACGTTAGCTCATTTAATCCAAACCACCCAACGAGGTAAGTACTATTATTATTCCCATTTTACAGATGAGGAAACTGGGGCACAGAAAACGTGCCCAGGGTCACAGCCAGTGGTCAGCAGAGCTAGGGTTCCAACAGACAGGCTGGCTCTGGCATCTGTGCCCTTCATAGTTAACATCTCTCTTGGGCAGTGAGTATCTTTCTACATCCACATTCATGGTTCTTCCTTATTCTCTCTAGTGGCTTCTACTGTTCCATTCACCCAGCTAATAATTACATTTTATTACATTTATATAATAAGTACATATAGTACATTGGTTACATTCACGTTGTCGCCTGCTTTGGGTCGTTACAAACAGATCTAACAAACAGCCTTTTCACATTTATCTTTTTATGTTTATGCATACTTTTCTTTCTAGGAGAAATTCCTAGCGGTGAGATTGCTAGGTTGAAGGGAGAATGCCTTTTGTGTCATGCTTGATTTAATGTCACTTCTTCAACACGGACAGGTTCAAAAGCCAAAACTAGACAAAAACGCGTAGGCAGAACTCTCACCTCCATCCCCATCCCCTCCCCCTCCTTTCTCCTAGAGATAATTTTTATTTCTCATTTTTCCTTCTTGTGTTTCTTTTGTCAAACATTAGAAAATATTGGAGCTATTTCAAACATTAGAAAATATCCAATATTTCCCCCCGACCTTGCACAAAACCAAGCAGCCTCTATCCGCTGTGCAGCACTTTGGGGTGTGCACCTGGATTTTCAAAGCTATTTCTAGATCCTCCTGAAGAAGCTCAAGGAAGAAGAGAAGAGTCAGGGGCTGAGTCACTCCTCAAACCAGCCTAGCAAGGGGTGTGCACACAGGCCTCAGGACACCCTCAGGTGGTGGTCCCACATCCCCAAGTTGCTCCATCCCCCCCTCCACGGCACCCTCTGCCACCGACCTGCCCTGTAGGCCTGCCTCTGACTCAGGCATGATAAGCAAAGGCAGCTAAATCTGGACTCATGTCTAGAGGACTAAGAGGGTCCATCTATGTTCTTCTGGCCCATCTTCTCGTCACCCAGGAGTCGAGGACCGGTGGCATCTGTCCATTCTTGCCTCTGTGCCAGGAATGTTTGTGGGGCCCCTTTGCACCACGCTGGGCACTTGGCAGTGGGGCTTGGAAGGTGAGCGGCTTGGTGCCCGTGCTCCCGGGAGCCTGGGGCTCCCAGTCACAGGAGTGACTGCGGTCCGTGCAGACACACCCCTTCAGGGCTCCACCTCGCCCCTCAGAGCTCAGCCCCAAAGTCTCCTCTTCTGCAGAGTCCCCAGGACTCTCTCATTTGGGCCACATTCCCCCGTTGCATGTTCTCAGCCCTTCATCTCACTGGAGCTCTTCTTACAGCTGTAACCTCATGGGGACACTCTGTAACTTGGGGTGTGGCTTTCCCTCTTGACTGAGCTCTTGAAGGCAGGGATCGGCTCTGGTTCCAGCTGGCCATTATGTCCCTGGTGCCTGGCACAGGGCCTGGCACTTAGTAGGTGCTCAGAAAATATGTGGGGCGTGAACGAGGGGGCAGAGCGTGTTGCCCATGTTCTCCTAGCCCTGAGCCTCTCGTGAATCTTTTGTCTTTCGTTTCCAGAAGCCTAGCTCCTACCTCACCCTCCCTCTCTGCCACCTTCCAGTTCAATTGTCTATTAATTTTGCCCCGTCCACCTCCTACATCTTCCCTCCCAGTCTGTCTGCCTTCAGACCCGCACCCCCAGTGCAGTCCCACACGTCCCTACGTACACACACCCCCCGTGCTGGCTGATTGCTATCTGTTAATTAATGTCGCCCCAGGCCTCTCCTGCTCAGAGGCCCGATAAGGGAAATTGGATGTCCATTTCTATCTATCTTTCATTACCACCCGGCTCTCCGGCTCTCCCCGCCACCACGGGCAGCCCACACCCGCTCCCACTCTGGGATCTGGACGACAACACACGAGCACCTGACCCCTCTGTGCCACAGCCTCTCCCCCGAGAAGACGCATCAATCCACGCTCACCCCGTGTCGGCAGTATAATCGCTCCAGCTCTGTGGGCGATCACCGGGGATGCCAGCAGCCGGGTGGTGATCCCAGGTCCGGGTTGTACAGATCGGCCTGCGAACTGTGATAGTCAGACTAAAAAGGGTGTTTACTGGGAAAGGGGTACCTGCTGAGCGAAGGGGGGCTTCCTTCCCTGGATGCCCCTTACAGTTGGACACTGGTTGTTGCGCTGGTTGGAAAACAGGGAGGGACAGTGGCTCTTAGAGACAGAGGACAGCAGATGAGGGTGAAATAGACTCCAAGAGAACCCAGAGGGATGGGCCAATCCAGAGGCTTGGGACCGCCCCGGGCCTCCAGTCTGGGGGTGGGGGAGAAGAATCACGTCAATAGCGTGCTAACAACAACAACAACAACAGTAATAGTACCTACCTTCCTCGTTCACGTGTACTGAGCACCAGTTGTGTGCAGGGGGAGGTGTTAGGTGCTTCCCGCGGCCATCTCTTTTCATCCCCACCGCACCCTGAGTCAGAACACTGCATCTAAGTGGGGTTAGGTTCTAGGTCAGCAAGTAAAGAGTCCTACATAAGCAAAATTACCCGTGGAGCTCCCTTCATTTCAGTTGTCCGTGACGGGTGCATAGTGCAATGGCTTTGTGGATACCTTTCCTTTTTGGTACATCGGATGTGGTCAGTCGTGGCACCCATCACTGAGTTTCTGGTTGAAGTTACTGCCTTGTGTTTAGTGACCAAGATATTTGAAAATCAACTCTCCTCCTCCCTCCCTGCTTCCCTCGCTCTCCCTTCCTTCCT
This sequence comes from Grampus griseus, assembly GCF_964374135.1. Lineage (NCBI taxonomy): Eukaryota > Metazoa > Chordata > Mammalia > Artiodactyla > Delphinidae > Grampus > Grampus griseus. Next base: position 26,252,133 of record NC_139018.1, on the reverse strand, counting down.
TCCTTTTCTTTTTTCTTTCTCTTAAATCAAGATGTTCATTGACTTTACCTAAGTTAAGTGCATATATAATACAGTTCCAGTGCGTCATTCTCATTTTGCAGGTGAAGACTTTCTTCTCATCGTTAATAATAATAGTAAGAGCTCAGTAAATGTACGTTTTGTAATCATGGTCTCATTTAGACCTCACAGTGACTCTCTGAAGCAGGCACTACTGTTATACCCATTTCATAGATGGGGAAGCTGAGGTTTGGGGAAGTAGCACAGCTCTTACAAGGTCAGCCTACAGGTAGTAAATGCAGAGTCGGGATTCAAGCCCAGGCAACCTTCAGAGCACACTGAACAAGACAGTGCCATAACTCTGGAGCCCCCCCTGCCCCCGTCCTTCTTTCACTCTGAACTCAGCCTCCTTGCTAGTAGGGAGGGGGAAACACCCCTGATCCAAGCTCCCAGAATACAGGACTGCTTGGGTCATTGTTAGGTGGAGAGTGATGGCCAGGCCAGGGGGGGTCTGACCTCTGGGAGGACAGGCTGCCTGTGAGAAAGTGCCCCCTGACCCTGGGCACTCTTGAGCTCTTAGCAGCCCCAGGCTGTGGTCACTGGCCGGGAACAGCTGATTCCTCCTCCTTCCTGGTTGGGCCCCTGGGTCTCGGCACAGCTGAGACTGCATTGAGGTCAGGCGTCACTCGAAAGCACTAAAGCGTCCCCTACACTGAGCAGAGAGGGGGATATGGAAACTCCTCTGAGTGGAAGGCACCCTATACTGCCACCTCCTGATTCTACTATGAATTCAATAACTCCTTAAATAACAAATGCATTTCATTCATCAAAAAGCCTCTCTGCACATTCGAAAAATGCCATAGAACTAACAGTAATAATGATAATAACAACCGTCAACATTGACTGAGCTCTTGTTTTGTTAAGTCTTTTCCATGAATTCCATGTCTGACTCATTCACCAAGGGAAGGACAATGAGACCAGCAGGTAAAAGGGAGAGGCAGGGTCCAGAGGTTCCCCACCAGCGCCAGGGAGGCCCCCTGACCTCCGCTGCCCTGCTTGCGCCCTCTTCCTGCAGGCTTCTCCAGCCTCTCTCTGGGGGACCAGATGAGTCTGCTGCAGAGTGCCTGGATGGAGATCCTCATCCTGGGCATCGTGTACCGCTCGCTGCCCTACGACGACAAGCTGGTGTACGCTGAGGACTACATCATGGATGAGGAGCGCTCCCGCCTCGCGGGCCTGCTGGAGCTCTACCGGGCCATCCTACAGCTGGTGCGCAGGTACAAGAAGCTCAAGGTGGAGAAGGAGGAGTTTGTGACGCTCAAGGCCCTGGCCCTGGCCAACTCAGGTACGGGCGGGTGTGGGGCGTCCAGGGGGAGCTCCAGGAGGTCTTCTGGGCCTGGGGAGCACAGCTCTGGGGCCTGTGAGCAGGACCTCTGTAAGGGGCAGGAATGGTCTGAGGACGCCAGAGCTTCTTGTCACCAAAGATTGTGCAAGGGGTGGCCTGGAGTCGAAGAGATGGTGATGGAGGCTGGCACTGGCTGAGTATTTCCTAAGGCCTTGATTTGCAGGGCATCCTGCTGGGCCCTTGCCATGAAGATCAGCACAGGGTTAAGGGCACAGATTTCAGAGGCAGGTTGCTAAGAGTCAAGTCCTGCTCCTGCCACTTGGGCAAGTCTGTGCCGCACTTCACTCTGTGCCTCAGTTTCTTCATCAGTATAATGGGAACAACAAACAGTCCAGAAGACTATGGAAGGGATTTATTTATATATAGTTATGCTTACACTATGCTTGGCATATAATAAGTACTCAGTCTGTTAAATCAGTTAGCCATGAACTGATTTCATCTTACAGTCAACCCTATGAGCAAAGTTATTATTTTAACCCCATTTTACAAATGGGGAAACTGGGGCTTGGAAAGGTGAGGCAAATTGCCCAGGGTCACACAGTTAAAGAGCGTCAGACAGAGCTAGGACCCAAACCAAGGTCCTCTGATTCCAAAGTCAACTCCAAGCTTATACCCACTCCTTGAATCTCCCACTCAAATTGCTCAGGCCCAAGAGAGAAAACTTTCCTGGCATTAAAAAGGAGGCTTCACTCCCATTTCTTTTAGCGCCCACCAACTTCTAGCTAGACTATCTGGGGAGAGGGACCGGGCATTGGTAACTCAGGTGAGTGAGCTTCAATGTAACCTGTGTCCACACTCTGCAGGTACCAGGCCAGGTGCAGGGGTTGTGGTGGGGATTGCAGAAGAAGGAGAAAGGCAGGGTCCCTGTCCTAAAGAGAGAGTGTCAGGCACGCAGACACATAATTCTGCTGCTGGGCGCATGCAGTAGTCAATTGCTCAGATCTCAGTCAAGTTCAAAGTGGACCCAAGTTCAAATTCTAGCTCTGATACTTCGTAGCAGTGTGACCTTGGGCAAGTTGGCAACCTTCCGTAGCTCTGTCCTGTGTGTAAAGTTGGGATGTCCCCATCCCTCCTCCAAGCACTTTTTTAAATGATTGACTGAAGATAACACGCTTAGCCCAGTGCCTGGCCTAGAGGAAATGTTCAATAAATATTATTATCATTATTATTAATATTAGAGAAAACAAGTGTTATCAGTGTATGGAAGAGAGAGAGCTGGTTCCAGATGGAGACAGTACAAATAGGGGAACCAGCCAGTTTGCTTAATGCTGTCACATTTTCACTGGAAGTTCCATGTCCTGGGAAACCTCAATCCCTGTAAAACTGAGACAGTTGGTCCCCTAACAAATGGCTTCACAGAGAATACAGGGGATGCTGTCACTGCCCCACTCAGACCCCCTTTACTGGGTTAGTGCATCCGTGCCCCAGCTGCTGAATTTTGCTGCTGATAGCACACAACTGCCCCCTTCGCCAGACACCTACCCTCACCTGCCTTGCTTGGAGGGTTACATATCCAACCCCCGACCCCCTTCTCACCTTCAGCCAAAAGCAGACCCACACAGGGGAACCAAAGGCTGGACTCCCGGAGTGGGATCAGGCACAAGCCAGGCTGTGTGCATCCTTACCGTGCTTGCCCCGCCCTCGCCCTATCCCGCCTCCTCACCTTCCTTTCTCCTGAAAGCACACTCGCCACAAATCCCATGCACCCGAACCCCCATCTCAGGCTCTGCTTCCAGGGAATATGACCTAATAGACAGAAGGAAGCTTTTTTTTTTAGTTCAAATCCCTTTTATTAAAAAACTAATGCAAAAAAAGAGTTAAACATTTTACATACTTCTGTAGAGACCATTTACACACACCTTGATTCCAAAATTGTAATGCAGTCTGTTAGAGAATGCTAATGCTGTTGGTTTCTTTCTGGTACAGTTTCAGATTGACAGAATAACTGAGCAGATAGTATATAGAGTTCCATACACCATCCCACCTTCATTCCCCAGCCCCTGTACACAATTCCCATTAACATCTTGCGTTAGTCTGGTAATTTGTCGCAATTAATGAGCCAATTTTTTTTTTTTAATCTGACGGCTTTTTTTTTTTTTTAGTTTCGTTTATTTATTTATTTTTGGCTGCGTTGGGTCTTCATTGCTGCGCGCAGGCTTTCTCTAGTTGCAGTGAGCGGAGGCTGCTCTTTGTTGTGGCGCGCGGGCTTCTCACTGCAGTGGCGTCTCTTGTTGCGGAGCACGGGCTCTAGGTGCGCGGGCTTCAGTAGTTGTGGCGCACGGGCTTAGTTGCTCCGCGGCATGTGCGATCTTCCCAGACCAAGGCTCGAACCCATGTCCCCTGCATTGGCAGGCAGATTCTTAACCACTGAGCCAGCATGGAAGCCCAATGAGCCAATACTGATACACTATTATTAACAAAAGTCCACAGTTGCCTTCAGAGCTTACTCTTTGTGTTGTCTGGTTCTATCAGTTTTGACAAATGCACAACGACAAATCTCCGTCATCACATATCATGCAGAAGAGTTTCACACCGTCACAGTTCCCTGCACTCTCCTGTTCCAAGGGAAGCATTGTCATCAGCGGTTGTAGAGGGGCTGGGGGTTTGGGTGGGCCGAGGAGGAGAGGAAACCAGTGAAATCAGAGGACACAGGGCAAGCACAGCGAGATGCAGCAAGGCCGCCCAGACCCTGGAGGGCACCTCCTGGATGTTGGACTCTCCTGACCACTTCTCACAAGACCCGGAGCTCACGCTTGCCCAGGCCAGGAGAGGAACGTGAGGAGGTAGGAGGCCACTCAGCTGTCGCCTCCACCCACTCCTCAACGCCAAGCTTTCAGAGGACTCTTTAGCTCTGTCAGCTGCTCTGGCCTTAGATCTCAATACGTACAGACATGCACGCATGCACATGCGCACACACAGACATACACACATACAAATATAAAACACCTGAGGACCGACGGAGCCCGGCAGGAGCTGCTGCTAGCATCAAGCTTTGCCGGAGTAGGTGCTTTGCCATGAGAGACAAAGTGCCGGGAATCTGGACTTCTTGCCCCAGTGGCATTTACCAGGCCATCCTGCAGCTCTGTGCAGGTTCAAGAGCTCCAAGTGGAAAAAGAGGAGTTTGTGATGCCTCAGGCCTTGGCTACCTCATGGAGCGATCAGATGCAGGCAGGAAACAGAGAAAGAACAGGCCTGTTTGGAGGTTAGGCTAGAAGAGCTGTTGGTGTCAGAACAGAGGCTCCAGGACTCTGAAGGGAGTGGGGTGGAATAGGGTCAGTATAGGGAGCCGTGAAAGGTTGTGGAGGAGCGACCTGTCCCCAGCAGCGAGGTAGGACAGTCACCCAGGCAGACAGCGTGTTAGCTGGAGGAGAGACAGGGGCTAGGAGATCACTGGAGTGGTGCTGGTGGCAGCCCCGAGGGCCACCACGGGTGCCACTGCGGAGGCTGAGTGGGCGGTAGCAGGTCAGAGGCTTTGGCCCCAAACCACGCCCCCTCGGAGCCTGCTGGCTGTCTTTCACCCCACCTCCCGGCCTCTCCAAGGCTCCCTGACAGCAGAAAAAATTCATAGCCATTGATTTTGTAATTAACAGTTTATCAATGCCATCGATACAGACTCGCTGATGGATTGCAAAGGAATTAATCTTCCAATGTTATTTTATTTCAGTTTTGGTCGAAGGCAGCTGCCAATTTTGGCCTCCTTGGGGAGCGTGGGGTGGTGGGGAGAGGAAACCGGCAGGAAGGAGAGGAATCTGGACGGCCAGGTCCCAGCCTTACAGGGACTAGTGCATCTTGGCTGCAGGCTCTGGAATCAGCCAAGAGTGTAGGAATGGAGCCACGCTTCATCCCCAGCTGGCAAAGGAAGAGTCCTCACCGCCTTGGTAACAAGGAGCAGGAAAATGTGGAGGAGTCTTAGGTATGGGGCCGGCCCTGCGAGAGCACTCTCCTGCAGTCTGAGTTTTCACAGTAATGATAATAACAACATTTATTAGTGCCTGATGACGTGCTAGTTCATTTAACCCTCACCACTACCCTGTGAGGTAGGCACTCTCATTTGCTCCATTTCACAGACAGGAAACAATCTCAGAGAGCCTAAGTAACTTGGCCAAAGTCACACAGCATCTGAGACTCCAGAGTCTTACCCACCTCATTCTACTGCTATTCTCCTAAGAAAAAGAGACAGGACCCTTGGAGGCATGGGCTGAGTACGGATCCAAAATGTCAGAGGGAATTACTGGGCTTAGCCAGTTGGTACAACTGCCCTTGGCAGTCTGGTATCTAAACCAACCCAGCATGCAAAGGAATTGCCCTGCTTTTTTTTTTGAAGAATTCAGGAAACTTGCCCAGTCTTCCTTGACAACCCACCCAGAGCTTCAAGTTCCCTTGATTCACATGCACCCATCCTCTCCCACCTTTGGCAGGCCCTGGGGGCTGCAGTTCAGGCACATCAGCAGAGGGCTGGTTATTTTCCCCAAGGCCATGAAGTGGGTTCTACTTTGCTTCTGCTCAGACCCAGCCGTCAGCAGGCACCTCCCTGCCCCTTTGGGATTTAGGTAAATTTCATTTGAAGTTCATGGCCTGAGCCCGAAGCCTTCCGCAGGATTCTGTAGAACTCCCAAGAGCATCTTCCATCACTGTGCCCCATGTGTCCAGCCATGCTCTCTTAGCGCCCCCGTATCCCCCACCGCATGGCACGCAGACACAGCGCTCAGCCCCTTTATCGGTGTATGTATACTGTAGCAGCTATTTTGTAAGCTTAGTGAATGCACTGAACACTTGGGCTGGTGCCTGGTGGCAGCAGCAACAATAATAATCATGATGAAGGTCGTCACGGTCATGACGGTTATGATGGTGGCGATGGCGATGATGATGAAGGTGATGGTGGTGGTGGTATTGATGATGATTGACGGTGACGATGGTGGTGAAAAGATGATGGTGGTGATGGTGTTAATGATGATGCTGCTGGTGGTGGTGGTGATGGTGATGATGATACCACTAGCTGGGCACTTATTTTGTGACAAGTACTGTTTTAAGCCCTCGATCTATATTAACTCACTTAACCTCTTGAGGTGTAGGTATGGCTATTATCTCTTCAAAAATTAGGACAATGAGGCACAGAGAAATTAAGTAACTTGTCTAAAGTCACAGAGCTAGCAGGTGAGGGACGCAAGATTACAATTCCACCAGTTTGGGTTCAGAGTCCACCTGGCACCTGCAGGACAATGACAGGTCTGCTCGTGTTTAAGCCCTTCAGGGTCTCCACTGCCACCTCTTGGTGGGTTCTCAAGAAAAGTCCTCCATGGATACAGATCTCTTCTTGGGTGTGAACCACAGCTCCGTCATTGGCCTCTGTGACTTCAGACTGGCACCTTAACCTCTCTGAGCCTGGGTTTCTCTCTCTGGCTCCAAAGCAGAGATCAAGGACCCCGGGGTGGCCCCCACGCCCAGGGCAGTGCTCTCCGGCCACGCCCGCTGATGCTCTGCCTTGCGTCCACAGATTCCATGTACATCGAGGATCTGGAGGCGGTCCAGAAGCTGCAGGACCTGCTGCATGAGGCGCTGCAGGACTACGAGCTGAGCCAGCGCCACGAGGAGCCGCGGAGGACGGGCAAGTTGCTGCTGACGCTGCCCCTGCTTCGGCAGACGGCTGCCAAGGCCGTGCAGCACTTCCACAGCCTCAAACTGCAAGGCAAGGTGCCCATGCACAAACTCTTCCTGGAGATGCTGGAGGCCAAGGTCTGATGGCCTGGCCCAAGGACCGAGTCCCACCCAAGGACAGACAAACCGACGGGGAGACCTCCACAGCCACCAGCCTCAACATTCAAGTCCTGTATCATGGCCGCGAGCAGTCCCAGAGGAAGGGGCTCCTGGCCTCCTGGCTGTGTGCAGAGCCCTGGGTGCTGTGGGGTAGGGAACGGGGATGGGAGGGCAGGGCGCGGGGCTCATCTGTAACTGGCTTTTTCTTTGGTATGTTTTTCCTCCGCCACGGGCAACGCTGAGGCCTGGGCCAGAGCTGACTCCCCTGAGGCTGGAGACCACCGAGGAAGTGCCCCCTCTCCCTGCCAAATCACCAAGAGGCAGCACTAGCAGAACACACTTCCTAACCCCATGCCCGACCCCTGTCCTCTGTCCATGGCCTGCGTGGGCAGTGCTTAGCGCCCAGCATACTCAAGTGGGGTACCTTCTGGAGGTTTCCCTCTCCCAGAGTGCAGTTAACTTTCTTGCAGGGGTGCTGCCTACTCTGGGCTTCTGTGGGGCCCCTCAAGAGGCCCTACACCTTCCACAGTCCAGACGGCTCCCTCCCTCCATCCTTCCTCTAAGCTCCCAGGCCCGGCTCACCATCAGGAGAGTAGCGCCAGAACTCATGCGTTTCCCTGGTGACCCCACCCCTCGGTGCGCCCCCCGCCCGCCTGTCACCACGGCCCCAGGGCCTGTCCTCCCCCTCTCTCCCCCAGGAGTCCTGCTGCTACTTCCTGCCCTACCTCAGAGCTCACTCCCACAGTGGGTTCAGCCAGCCAAGACCTCAGGGCCCGTGGGTAGGACTGGTGCTGGCTCGGAGAAGAGCAGGGACCAGGCAACACTCCCCAGCGCTCCCCCTTCTTCTGGCTTCTCCCACTCCCCGGGGGCAGGTCCAGAGCAGCTAGGCCTTGGGAAACGAGGGAGATGCAGGGGCCTGACCCCGTCTGAGGGCACCCTGGGCACTTGGTTCTGGCAGCCCTGGGAGGACCGGGTCAGGATAGTAGGGAGAGCCCAAACCAATCTTTGCCGAGCACAGAAAGGCCCAGAAGCAGAGATGAGCAGGCGGGGGAACCCTGAAGACAGAGGCTCGGTGGAGGTCACCAGCCCACCTGATCTTTCCTGGTATCCAGGGGCAGTGGACACCGAGGCCCCCTCCCCTGCATCCCAAGGGCTGGGTGAATCAGCGCCACAGGAGGGGCTGCTCCTGCCATCCTTGGCCTAAGGAGGTGTAGCGTAGCTCCCTGGGTGCACTTAGAAGACCAGCTTTCTGGCAGGACAACCACTCCGGCGCCCCATCAGTCCTCCAGGCTGCTGTGTAAGGTGACAACCACCCCAGTTCGCCCAGGACCGGTTCTGGCACTGAAAGTCCATTTCCCAGGAAACCCCTCAGTCCTGCCCAAATGGGGACAGTTGGTCACCCATTTCTGCGAGTGGCTCTGAAAGTTTGTTCTCACCCACTTGTGGTAGGTCGGGGGCAGCCTTGAACATGCCATCCGGTGCTCACGGGGTTGGCTGAGGGCCGCTCAGGGGATCGCCCGAGGATGAATGGTTTTGAGCGTTATGGAGAAGCTGCTTCCAATCGGCTGCCTTCTGAAGCAGGGATAAGAGCATCCCCCGTGGGGCACATCCCTGGGGAATCCACACACACATTCTAACCCGACCTCTAGTCACTTGGAGAGGCAGGCAGATCCCACCCACCCGTCGCTAGGACCAGGAGGCCAGGCGCCCTCCGCCACAGCCTCGCAGCTTTCCAAGGGAAGCAGCCACCGCTGGCTCCAGCTCTCCACCCCCAGACTCTGCTCCTTCTGAACTTTTGCTGGGACGTGCCGAGGTCACCCCAGGCAGGAGGGTTGGCTAAATCCTAGCAGCTGCTCTCAGATACCTTCACATAGAAAATGTCAGGGGTTCCAAGAGACTTCACAGACCAGCAAAGTGTGCCCCCCCTCCCTTTTGCCACAGTCACTTGTCAGTCAGCATTGGGATGATCCGGGATGCTTCAGCCCTAGCTCTCTCTGCAGTCTCCAATCTGGGCGGACAGATACACAGGTGCCTCTAAGGGACCAGGGGTAAAACCCAGGCCTAACCTAGCCACTGGGGACCATGCCATGAAGTCTGGACTAGGGAGATGGCACGGTGCGAGAACTTGGGGTCTGCTGTGCGGGAGCCTCCCCTAGCCCCTCACTGCTGTGTGCTCGAGGAGGTGGGGCAGAGAGTCGCACCTCATCACCCTCGCTGTCTGTAGCGTCCCTGCTCAAGCATGAGGACCCAAGCTGTGAGCTGCGGCAGGGGCTTGTGCACAGCTGGCCTTTGCAGTCCATCTTTTCTAGAAAAAGCATCTCTGGCTCACAGTGCAACAACTGGTTTGCGGTGGGTGGGTGTTCTGTACGCAGGGCAGCTTCGCCTCGCCGGATCACACACATCTGCAAGTGTCCCGGCATCAGAGCCCCTTTAAAGCAAAGAGGGGGCAGTGGTCCTGATGGCCTGGTGCTAACGAGGTGGACCCTCCTGCTGCTGCTGCTTTTACACTTAAAAAACGCCAACGGCGACAGGAAATGTATCGGTAATGATGAGAATTCTGTCCAGTGGGAAAGGCCCTGGTGTGTACTTGAAGGATCCACTGGCTTTCAGAGAAAAAGTTCAGGAGCCAGCTTCTTAGTTGGAAGTCTAGCCAGCTTCTTAGTTGGAAGTCTAGCCAGCTTTGGGACCTCCCTGGGAAGGGGTGGGGGGCTGACTTAGTGGAAGACAGTGGAGCAAGGAGAGTTTAGGACACCCCATCCCCCCAAACAGAGCAAAACTGAAGTTTACCCACAAATCCGCTCTTCCTGGAAAATCTGTAAAGAGGAAATAGCCCTTCTCTGTTGTACTCTCATGATACAGGTCATTGAAATGAACCAAGAAATAAAATGAAGAAAATCCAACCATGGAGAAGGTGGTATTGGCTGGGCTTTGTTTGGTCCCCATGTCCCCACCCTTTCTAAAGATTCTAGACTGGTTTCGTCTCATGTGAACCTTGATGGCGGCTCCCAGTTTGGGCATAGGGGAAACCTCGGTGATTTCCCAGGGCACAATTTAAGAACCGAGTAGGAAGACCAGAGTAGGATGTTGGGTGGGAGGCCATGGCAGGGCCTTAGAGGAGCCGGAATCTGCACCCACCCCTGTGTCAGGGTCTCCCTTCCCTCCAGACTCTCCCCTCCCCCTGCGCAGTTGGCGAAGGTGGAGGGGGGTTGTGGCGAGGGGAGGTAGTGACAAACTCGTGACCAGAAGACAGAGGGGCCCATGCCCACGGAAGAGCACCAAAGAAAAGCACTATGTGGAGATTGTTTTATTTTCTAATAATGATAATATGGCTGGAATGGCTTCTTAAGATGTATATATTTTTTAAAATGGCGGTCCCTCATTGCATCACCCACCTGTACGTACTTCCACCTCTGTATATGTTCTCCCAAACACCCTAGGATGCTTCCATCCGGGTCCCATGTATCTGGAATCTAATAAATAAGGAACGGCCTATCGGAGAGTTTCTTCACACATTATCGTTGCTGGCTGGCTGTCCCCTGGACAGCACTGCCCTCAGGTCTCAGGTTGATGCTAGAAGAGACCGTCAGGAGAACCACCTCAGCCTCAGAGTCCTCTGGGGATTCAAGTGAGCATTAAAATGTGTACTCAGCAGCAAAACTCAGGAACGTAACTTGAGCTGATACAGGTCTGAGAACCACTTCTGCTTCTTTTCAGACTTTTAGTATTAATGGTGAGGCCCTTTATTATTTTCATTAATGTCAGAGAAATGGAGCATCAAGTATATGTGAACCAAAAACATTTCATGGCCTTAGGATTTTGAAATGCATCTGTGTATGCATGCACATGACGCAGACAGTGCAGAAAGCCCACGTGTTGTACCAGGACACACTAAGGACCTGTGAGAGGCAGAAGGGAGGACCTGAAAGAAATCGAGAGGACTGTATCAGGATTTTTTTTGTTGCAAGTTAAAGACACCAGAGCTTATAAGGCTTACTGGGCTTATTGCCTTGGATATATGTGAAGTCTAAAAGTGGATCAGGCTTCAGGCAGGGTTTGATCCAGAGGTTCACAAAATCAGTAGGGCTCTGGCTCTACATTTGTGATTCTCTCAGTTCTGCCCTCTTCTGTCTGTCCTCAAACTAGCCTCTTTCATAGTAGCAAGAAGGCTGCCAGATTTTTATTTAGCATCATGGGGAGAGAGAAAAAATCTTCCTACAACCATGGAAAATATCTGAGAGCTTCACTCCAAATCCTAGCTGCTTTTGTGCCTATCCATTAATGGACCACTGTGACCACCTGGGGGTGGGGCCAGTCTCACATCAGTCTAGCTGCTACACAAAAAGGGTTAGGTTGAAAGTCTAGGAGGTGACCAACCAATCATGATGCCCACAGAACCCACACACCTAGACAACTCAAGGTCTGGTCAACTTTCAGTGGGCTCTTTGTAGGTTTCCTGAAGCTCTTGGAAGAGAAGATCCACATGGCAGTCTTTGAACTCAATACCTAGCAAGTCTTGTGCACTTGATACATAAACTGTTTGTGGGAATTAAAGTACCTGGTCTGTGGATTATTTTAGGTAAATTCCCAATTCACCTACATCTGGTGCATGTGTACATGTGTGTACACAAACACACAGCTGGTATTCATGCTACTACCTTAAGAAAAAATAATTAGGAAAGAGTCAACCAGAGCATCATATAAGGCAATCAAACTAGAAATTTTTATTGGACTCTCTATTTTAGGATTTTCTGTACTACATCTTCAATTTGTCTAGATAATTGTGATCAGACTAGCTAATAGCTCATTTTTTCAAAGACTTAACCCTTATCCATTTCTTTATCTCTCTTTGTTCGTTCTCCAAATATTCCCCCCTTCATGTTAGCAAAAGAATTGAAGCTTCAAAGAAAGGGGAAAAAACACAACTGAGGGTCATTCATTCATTCAACAAATATTTACTGAGGGTCTGCCCTGTGCCAGGGCAGAGAGACTAGACTATATCAGTAAAGAGAACAAGCACAGTCTCTGTCTTCATGGACACACAGTCTAGTGGGAGAAAGAGAGAGACAATGAGCACAATAAATAACCAGATTATATAGTTTGTTAGAATGTGATAAGTTCCATGAGGGGAAAAAAGCAGGATACGGGGGATCAAGAATGGGGGGGTTGGGATATAATTTTAAAAGGAGGGACTTCCCTGGTGGTCTAGTGGTTAAGACTCCATGCTCCCAATGCAGGGGGCCCGGGTTCAATCCCTGGTCAGGGAACTAGACCCAGCATGCTGCAATTAAAGATTCCACAGCTAAGACCCAGCGCAGCCAAATAAATAAATTAATTAAAAAAACAATTTTTAGGGCTTCCCTGGTGGCGCAGTGGTTGAGAGTCCGCCTGCCGATGCAGGGGACACGGGTTCGTGCCCCGGTCCGGGAGGATCCCACGTGCCGCGGAGCAGCTGGGCCCGTGAGCCATGGCCGCTGAGCCTGCGCGTCCGGAGCCTGTGCTCCGCAACGGGAGAGACCACAACAGTGAGAGGCCCGCGTACCGCAAAAACAAACAAACAAACAAACAAAAAATTTTTAAAGGAGTGGTCAGAGCAGCCTCAATGAGACTGTTTCATTGAACAGTAAGTTGAAAAAGTGAGGGTCATGTGAGTGTCTGGAGGAAAAATTCTCCAAGTAGAGGGATCAGCCTGTACAAAGTCCCTGAGGTAGGAGTATGCCTGGTGCGTTCAGTGAACATCAAGGGAACAAGTGTGGCCAAAGTGGAATTGGTAACGCGAGGGGGAGTGGGGAAATCACAAGGGGGCTTGAGGCCACAGTAAGTGTGGCTTTCACTTTAAGCGGAAGATTTTGAATAAAGGAGTCCTATGACCTCATGTCTCAATGGGAGCCTTTGGCTGATGTGTTAATAACAGGCCACAGAAGGACAAGGATGGAAGCAGGAAGACCAATTAGGAGACCACAGGTAAGGTGACAGTGGGTTAGACCGGGGTCAGGGAAGAGCAGGGGTTAAGAAGTGCTTGAGTCCTGGATCAGTTTTGAAACCACCAGGATCTGCTGATAGATTGGATGTGGAATGTGAGGGAAAAAAGGAGACATATGGGATTTCAAAGATTTTGGCCCCGACAACTAGTCTAGGGTTGTCATCCACTGAGGTGGGAAGATTCAGAGAAGGCAGCTCTGGGAGCCAGAGGTGGGGAATCAACTGTGTTACGTTTGAGAAGCTATTGAAAGTCCAGAGGAGACACCAAGAAGACAGCAGGTGTGGGGCCTGCTAAATGGGGACCAGGGAATGAGAGCATCCCTAGAGAGCAGATGTTAGCACTGACCATCTTCAGCGGCTGTGGATTCCTTCTCACATCCAGCCACCAGCAGCCGTTGCTCTCTAAGGCAGTAAAGTAGATTCATCTTAGAAACACAGATTTTTGGAACAGAAGGGGCTTAGCAACTACCGTTTTATATCCCCATTTGACAGTTGTGAGAAATGAGCCTAAACTCTAACCTCACCCTTGATTCTCAAAAACAGTGCGGGGTGCTGGACTCAGGCATGCACAGCTGCTTGACTTGATTTAGACCAGAAGTTCTCAAATGGGGACGACTTTGTCCCCAGGGGTACACTGGCAACGTCTGGAGACATCTTTTGCTGTCACAAAGTGGGGCGCTACTGGCATCTAGTGGGTGGAGACCAGGCCCCACAACACAGGATAATCTGACCTCAAATGCCAACAGCATTGAGGTTGAAAAACCCTAATTTACACACATTCTGGGCATTATCAAGGAAACCCCCCACTCTGAGTTCCAGGGAACAGAATTTGGGGGTGTCAACTCACCTTACCAAGCCCCTCCCACCACTAGATGCCACCTCTGCCTCACCTGGTCTCGCTCTGGCCCCGACACATCTGTCGGGGCAGATGTCCCACGCTCTATGTGAACGATTCCTACTTAGACTCGACCTAGCGGTACGAGGAGAGAGGGGTCCGGTACTGCAGTCAGGCCGATCTGGTTTCCTTTTACATGTAAACTTTTGGTTTGGGGAAGCAAGATCACACCTGTGGCTTCCTGTCTGGAAGAAGTGGAGAGCCTTGCTGGCAAACCCTGTGCTCCCTGTTTAAGGTGCTGAGAATGAAGGTGCCTCCACCTCCTCTAGGCCTCAAGTGGCCCTCCCATGACTGTCCCTACAAGTTCAGCTCCATCTGTGAGTTTTTTCTCATCATTTCCCTCGCTGGCCTGGGATGGGCAGGGAACCTGGGGCTTAGCCTTTCAAAATCCCGTGTCTGATGGTCAGATGCCAAGCCTTCTTCTCTACAGGAGACTTTTTTTCCAATTTACTTTTTCCAGGAAGTTGGTCTCACTTCTGCAGTCATCCCCCCGTTCTCAGACCAAATGCCCAGCCCATCTGTGCAAAGATCCCATTGGCAGCTGTTTCAAGTCAAAGCGAGGGCACTGTGGCTCTCAGTTGGGTACTGAAGAGTCTCCCCACCTCCCCTGCGGAGAAGAAGGAACACCAGAGCTTCCCGTCACTTCCTCCCACACACGCACATGACAAGCCCTACAGTCAAGCTTGGAGCAAGGCTGGGACAGGGGCTGGCATAAAGGAGAGAAGACTCCGGAGCAACCCATGGGCCACACGGACTGCACTAGACCCCGTTCTCAAGAACCCTCGTTAAATCCATGTTCCAGGTAAAGCCGCAATACCACATTCAATGCCCAGCTGGTCCCTTCCAAAGAAACAACAGTCCAGCAACCACAAAATAACTAAAGTGACTGTAGTCTTACCCTTAGCATATGCTTAACACCACCAGTGAGATGTTAAATTACCAATGTACAGCAAAGCTCCATCAGGAACCTCTTTTTACATCTCTCTCTCCCAGGCAGCACCTGCTCCTGGAAATCTCTCTTGTGCCTCTCCATACCGTCCCAGCTCCCCCTAACTCAGTCTTCTGGGCGCCCCTTCTCAACTGTCCCATCCCTGATTCGGCTCTTTGCTGCCTAGATCAGCTCAGCCTCCCCAGCTTCTTTCACTTTTCTGCACAAGCTAAAGAGGAGTTAGATGCTGATCCAGGAAGCAAGATCTCTTCTTGAGCAGAGGGTGTGTGGTGGGGGCAGTAGAAGACTGAAAACCTCACCACCGCATATATTTTATTTTGCCTCTGATGCAAATTCACTTCGCCCCCAAAGGAGCAGATGCTACCTGGAATCCCAGAGAGCTGCCCCTTACCTGCCCCGAGGCTCTGCCGTGCAGACTGCAGTCCCACAGAACCAGGACGTGCCCATCCAGGAACCCACCTCCAGGCTCAAAGTCTGGCAGCTGTTTTAGGGAAACACCCAGAAAGGCAAATCTTTTCCGAGCCAGGATGTGCTGTCTCTTCCCAGTAAGCCCTCTTTTTCCTTGCTAATTCTAGTCACTTTGGCCTGCTCTCTTTACTCATTCATTCATCACCCGGCATGGGGCTAGATCTGGGGGTATGGTGAGGGCTCCTGATTTAACAGAGAAGATAGACGGCGAACTAGCGGTTTATGAGGCCACCTTATCCAGGAGACTTTCAGCAACATATGGGCATGTGTAACAGGGCAACCAACCTGGTGTTTGGGGGAGTGGGGTTTGTGCAAGTAAACATCTTTTGGGAGCAGCTGGAGGCTGAGACCTGTAGGAGAGGAGGAAGCCAGGTGAGCCTTGGGGAGAGAATTTCCAGACTAGAGAGAGGAGAGACACACACACACAGAGGATGATGTGCTCCAGGCTTGCTCAAGAAACTGGAAGACCACTTGATTGGTTGGTCGGTGGCAAAGGGGTGGAAGAGGAGAGAAGGCTGGAAGTCAGAGGGGCCAGACTGCGTAGGGATTGGCCAGCCTTGTTGAGGACATTGCTCTCTATCCCAGAACAAATGGGAAAGCCTGGCAGAGTTTTAAACAGGGAAGGGACATAGTCAGATCCGTCTCTCCCACCTAGAGATAGTGGGTCAAGCTTTCTGTCCTCCATGGACTGGCTCCGGTCATGAAGCACAGGTTTTGGGTTCAGACCGGCCTAGACTCAGAAGTCCCTGCTCTGCCCTCACTGGCCAAGGCCAGGCCCCTCCCTTTCCATCTGCACAATGGAGCTTACCATACCCTGTAAAGATGCTAACAAGTTACGTATTCGTGGGACCCCATCTACATCCCAGACACTTTACACGTATTATCCCATTCGTTCCTCATGATGCGTGTTTGACACGAATGCTGCTGTCTTCCTTTGATGGGTGACTAAAGCTCAGAAAGGTTAACCAACTTGCATAAGGTCACAGAGCTCAAATTTGAATCCAGATCTGTATGAGTTCAATTAAACTCTCTTCTCTTTCTTTCTTTTTTTTTTTTTTTTTTTGCGGTATGCGGGCCTCTCACTGTTGCGGCCTCTCCCGTTGCAGAGCACAGGCTCCGGACGCGCAGGCTCAGCGGCCATGGCTCACGGGCCCAGCCGCTCCGCGGCGTGTGGGATCTTCCCTGAGCGGGGCACGAACCTGTGTGTCCCCTGCATCGGCAGGCGGACTCTCAACCACTGCGCCACCAGGGAAGCCCAAACTCTCTTCTCTTAACCACCACACCATATTTCAGACTAATTATTTAAGGGCCAGGCACACAGTAGGCACTCAGCAAGTGTCTGTTCCTTTCCCAGATCTCCTCCCACAGCAGGGGGCCACATGGCCTCACAGGAGCCACCCCAAGCCACAGATGTCTGCTCCCACCCCTGCCAGGGCCAGCTCGCCGCCCATCCAGGTCAGCTCATGTGCACGATCGCAAAGGGGCCTCTGGAGGGGGTCTTGCTGTGCCAGTTAAGTGACTTTACCCAAAGTCATGCCCCTTGCAGGTAGCTGGGGTGACGCCGCTGGCCTTCAGACCACATTACTGGGGACAAAATTCCAGGATCTCCATACCTCATTCTTACCCACTTGTCTTTGAAAAATTTCAGTCTTGCCTCATGGGCCAATATTGTGATGACATTTCTGTCATCATCTGAAAGGTCCCTGGATGGAAGGCATAGACTCATTAAGAGGAAAAGCCTCAGTTATAGGCTACCAGAGGTCAGAGCTTAGATAGAAGGGATCCTCTGTCCCCATATAAAACACGGAGGATCGTAGGGTACCCTGGGAGGTGGAGGTAGACAGGGATGCCTGGCGCAGGTATTTTGTGTCCCTCAAACCATGTCTGGTAGGTGGTTGGTTCTGCCTAAGGTCACTTTCTTAGTCACAGGTCTCCTGCAGAGTGGACATGGGGAGGGGGTACGAGTGTCCAGCACAGAGGAGGGGATGGGCGATCCCTGCCTGTCCCTGGCCAGGTCCTACGTCCTCTTCATCCTACGGCACGTGTAACCCCCTGCTCCACACTGAGATCACTACCATGAGGGTGGGGTGGGTGTGGGGAGTGAGTAGGCGGCCAGTAGAGGAGAGGGACCTGAGACAGATGTGAAAAGCTCACCAACAGAAAAAGAGAGAGAGAGAATTTGACTCAGAGGCAATGTGCCTGGAAGGAGACAAAGCTCCCCCAGCTTCCTCTGGAAATTGCTTTATTTAAAATGCAAAGTGCAGATGTGTTTAGATGACATCTTAGCATCCATCACCCTATGCAAATACAGACCCTGGGGAAGAGGAGCCCCTGTAAGTCACTCGGATCCCCTAATCGAGTGCGTGTGGTGACGGCAGGCCGCGGGAGCAGCACAAGGGTGGGTGACAGCTCACCACCCAGGAGAGGGGTTGGATAAGGGGGTGGGAGGAGGGAGCCCAGCCCTGGGCATGGGGTCGGGGTGTCGGTGGATCCCCAGCAGTAGGGATGAGCTTCGCCACCTGCGCACACCGCCCACCCCCCGCCCCAGGCGAGCTGCTCTTGGATGGGGATGCGGGGCGTGGGATGCTGCTGCAGGTGATAGAAGGACAGCGCTCTAAACAAGGAGCTGACAGGCTCAGGGACAGTGAATTAAATCCTTATGGGTGAGCGGGGAGGATGCCCCTTGCCTGAACACTCTGCCCCGGGAAAACTGGGGAAATTGAAGGCCTGGTTAGGGGTGGGGTGGGGCTCTTAAACTCAAACCCACCATCTGATATCTCAGCCAATCACCGTACCTGCTCTTCATCATGGTGTTCCAGACTCGGCTTGTATAACTTCAGTGACAAAAACTTAGCCTGGTAGGATTACCAGGTAAAAGCCTAGATGCTCAGTTAAATTTGAATTTCAGATAAATAAGGAATAATTTTCTAGTATAAGCATGCCCAAAATATTGCATGAGATTTTTGTCGTTTACCTGAAATTCAAATGTAACTCGGTGTCCTGTATTTTTACTTGTTAAATCTGGCAACCCTACAGCCTGGACGATCCATTCCATTTCTGCACATATCTAATCACTAAGTCATGGGTTGAGCCCACCTCTGCCTTCTTGTTATTCCTATGCATCCCAGCCCATCCCGGTTCTGCCTTCCAGACCACATGCAAAAACTTTACTTCCTTCCCTTTATCTTTCACAGGTTCCCCCCACTTCCCCCCACCCATAAATGTCCTGCACTCCCAACCCCATCTTAGCCTCTGCCTGTGGTCCTCAACCCTGGGGAAAAACCGCTCAGCTTTGCTGTGAGCTCCACTCCAAACACACTGTCTTCGATATTCATTCCTCTACTCAACAACTGTTTGTTGAGTTCATGCTATGTGTCTGACACATGGGTAGACACTGAGGATCCAGTAGTAAAAAAGACAATTGTGGTCTCTGCTTCGCTGGGGCTTCCATGCTACTTGGGTTAGACAGATTTTTTAAAAAAGAAGCAGCAGCAGCTAATAAAGTAATTATAAGTGTGAGGGATAGAAAGGAATAAGGAAGCTGAGATGGAGAACTATGGGATGGGGAGGAAAGCTACTTTAGGTGGGATTATTGGGGAGGGTCACTCTGAAGAGATGACATTAAAGCCAAGCTCTGAAAGATGAGACAATGTTAACTGTGCAGAGTGAGTGGAAGTATGTTCTAAATAGTGAAAACAGCATGTGCAAAGGCCCTGGGGTAAGAATGAATCTCAGCAGTGGGGCTTAATGTTAGCCAACTCTTTCATTGCCCAGAACTTTTATTTTATATTTATATTTTTTATTTTATTTTTTTATTTTTTTTTGCGGTATGCGGGCCTCTCACTGTTGTGGCCTCTCCCGTTGCGGAGCACAGGCTCCGGATGCACAGGCCCAGCGGCCATGGCTCACGGGCCCAGCCACTCCACGGCATGTGGGATCTTCCCGGACCGGGGCACGAACCCACGTCCCCTGCATCGGCAGGCGGACTCTCAACCACTGCGCCACCAGGGAAGCCCTATATTTTTATCTTCAGTGGATATTCTGACTTCCAGTATTCTTAAGATCCCAAGCCAATCTCATCCTTTAGCAGGTGACCTCACCTCCTGATGCACTAAGAAGATGGAGGCAACACACTTCCTTTTATCACCAAGTTTCCTCCCGTGGTCACACACCAATTTCTTCCTTTCCTTTGTTCTTGAAATCTGTTCTGACTTCCCTCCATAGCCAGCCCTCCCCCCAGCCCCTTTGGGGCCTTTGCTTCATCAATTATTTCCTCTGTCTTGTACTTTCAACCTTGCCCATTCCACTGGCTCCTCCTCTTTCACCTTCAAACTAGCTCAAACTTGATAACTCCTCTTCCAGCTGTGACTTTCATCTCTTCCTCTGTGCTCTTAGCTGTTCTGTTCTGGAGATATTGATGTCTTCATTGTTTCCCTCCCGATTCACTCCTCACGCATGCCTTCTGTCTTCTGCCATCTTCCACCCAATGGCCTCTGCTCTTTGAAAGGCAATCAGTACCGCCTTTCCCAGACTTCCTAAACATGTGGTTCTTCTCCCTCACCCTCTGCACCGGTCTGTGTTCTGCTGCCTGGGACATCATGTTATTTCCTTGCTTGAATGCAAGGTCCTTGAAGTCAGGGACTTGTCTTATGTTTTACCACCCAAAGCCCCAAGCACATTACTCTGCCCAGAGGAATCGCTCAGTACATATTTATGAGTTGAATTCAATTGGGGTGTCTCCTGGGACACTTCTGGGAACAAATGTGAGAGAATTTCCTCTGGGGTAAATGTGAGAGGGCTCCCCTCAGTGGCAGAATGAGGAGGTTGGATTGGAGATGGGGGTGGGGAGAGAGAGGGAAGGAAGGGGGAACAGGCAGAGGGTGCCAGCTTTTATAAGAGGATGATAAATGATAGCAGCGCTGGGAACAAAACCAAACATCTTTCATGCTGTCAGAGCAATGAAGCCAACACATTCCAAGACGCGGGCACCTGGCAGTGCCTTGCTTTCGGAACAGGCACAGACTCTCAGTCCCCTTCTGCTCGTCTTCCTTGGGGTGTCTTCTGAAACTGGGGGGAGATGTGTATCCTGGGGTTGGTGAGACGGAAGGAAGTCAGCCTGAGCCAGCTGTCCTCTTCAACGTCCCCTTCCTGGGCAGTAGTGGTCTCATGTGACCCTACGGGTCCTTTCCTTGCCTGGGGTCAACCAGATGGCGTTGGCTCCCATGCGTGTTGCAGGGCATTTGTCCCACCCTCTTTTATGGAGCACTAAAATATTAAAGTAAAGATGCTCTAAGAATAAGCAAACTGAAACCACCTGCTGGGGGTGATGAGAAGATCCCAGAGACTTAACTGTTGCATATTTTCTTCCTTTGTCCACAGTAGGGTGTGAAGTGGAAGAAGCCGTGCTCTGACCGTCAAGAAACCTGCCTGGATTCGGGGTCTGGCTTTGCCATGGAAAAGTTATTTCACCTCTCTGAGTCTTGATTTCCTAATCCCTAACTTGTTGGGTTGAGTAAATGAACCCCAAGTTACCTTCCTATTTTCTTATTCTGTTATTCCTTGTGCAACTCAGCAATGGGCATCTGTGGTGTTCTCAGCCCATTTCTGTCTTTATGATAACAGCACCCCACTTCACCATTCCCTTTCCACATAGTCCTGGCCAGGCTGTCAACCATCCTGCCCTCCCCAACAAGGGGTGGGGCCAGGATCCAAACTCAGCCAATCAGACTCTGGGACAGGGTCACGTGTCGGCAGCCCCCGCAAGGGACCTGCCGTGGGTCCAGCTACCCAGCTGCCCCGGTTCCTGCCCTGCCTGAGGTCAGATTGTCCGTCTCCTCAGCTCTTCAAACTCTCCAGTGTTGCTCCAATAAAATCCCTTTTTCTCCAGGGTCAATGTCTGGTGTTTATAATCAGTGACCTTGATGATAAATTGTTAGAATCCTGAATCCAGGATCAGAAAGTGACTGGAGATGGCAGATTGAATTGTCAATAAAGCTGCCTCCCGGCTGGGGAGACTTTTAATAGAGAAACAGGGAGTAATCTTGTTAAGTTTTACTGTCTGCTCCTGAGAGAAAAGGGTGCCTATTCAGCAACTGGGGATCCCTTGGAGAATTCTGAGAAAACTCTGAGGCTCCCTTAGAGAATGCCATATATGCCAGTGTCTTTTGGCATTTCCCACCCAGGGTATTCCTCTGTGCCTGAGCCCAGACATGGGTGCACCTGTGACCTGAATGATGCTTCCAACAGGCCAGGCCAGGTTAGTCAGCAGTTCACATAACCTCAGCAACTGCCCCTGACCCAACACTGCCCAATAGCATTTAACAAGTCAACAAGGAAGGAGCCACTGAGTGCCCTCCATGGGCTTATAGAGCTGACCTTCCAAGAAGCCCTTAACAAGTGTGCTGTCGAACGTCTGAAACCTTAGGTAGCTGGAAAGAAAAGAACTGGAGCAAGAGTGGAGGTCAGGGACTTCATCTTTGCTAAATGAATTTGAGTATAAGAATGATGAAGGGGGCTTCCCTGGTGGCGCAGTGGTTGAGTCCGCCTGCCGATGCAGGGGACACGGGTTCGTGCCCCGGTCCGGGAAGATCCCACATGCCGCGGAGCGGCTGGGCCCATGAGCCATGGCCGCTGAGCCTGTGCATCCGGAGCCTGTGCTCCGCAACGGGAGAGGCCACAACAGTGAGAGGCCCACGTACCGCAAAAAAAAGAATGATGAAGGGAGGTCACCTGGCCACTTAGGGAGCAGACCTGAAAAGGAACTCTATTTTGGACTTTCTAGTTCTTCCCTATAGGACAGTGTTTCTCAAAGTGTGATTATGAAACATTTTCTCATGGCGCTTGGATATTTAAAACATTTTTATTGGGACTTCCCTGGCTGTCCAGTGGTTAAGACTCTGCACTTCCAATGCAGGGAACACGGGTTCGATCCCTGGTCAGGGAACAAAGATCCCACATGCCACATGGTGTGGCCAAAAAAGAAATTTTATTTTTAAATTTTGTTTTGCTTTATTTTATTTTAATGTGTATTAGAGAAAATATTACTAACCTACCCAAATATGATCTACAGATATTTTGCTTAGGAAGAAGCTAAGGTAGGTCCATAAGGCTACAAAGTGAGTTCGTCTGAGTAAAGATATCAAGTAGGTAACAGTATAAGTGGGATATGAATTTGGTGACCTTTGCGAAGGTGGAGCTGGAGTAACTGAAGTTGGGCAGCACTTGTGTAAGAGAAGCTCTGAGCCTCCCCCCACTTCCTGCCCCGCCCCCTCGCCACCTCCAGCCAACGTCTCTGCCTCTGCGTGGCTGGGTGAGGAACCTATCTTGAGTCTGTGAGCTCCTCCAGGCACGGGCTAGGCTTCGTTCACATTGACTCCTCTGTGTCTAGTGCACAGCCAGCAAATAGGAAGTACTGACAGATTGAATAATAGTTTTATGCCCTGCCTTGCTCTAGAAAACAATTAAAGCAGACGACACAGAGTAGACGTGCACAGAAACAAAGCATGACACAAATTCTAGCCCTTTTTCACAGCACGCTTATCCTGTCCAACTGGTCAACCAATCCCAACCACTCGATAAGTAGCTTAAAACCATCCCTTCTGTCTACTGCCATCCATCCCCATTGCTACTGCCTGGGTCAGGCCACCAATATTTCTCACCTGAAATATTGTTTGTTGCTATCTCCTGACTACTGTCCCTGTCTCCAGTCTTACCACATCTAAGCCATTTTTTTCACCCAACAGCCAATGGATTGTTTCCAAAATGCAGCTCCACCCCCTGATGGCTTCCTGCTGCTCACAGGTTGAACTCACAGTCTTTAGAATGATAGACAAGGCCTTTCGTGACCTGGCCTCTGTCTACCTCTCCAGCATTATCTCTTACCAATTGCATTCCCTACCCCACTCATCAGCCATATTGTAGTTTTCCCTGAAAGCACCATGCGTCTGGGCCTTTGCACACACCACTCCCTCTGCTTAAAATGCCCTTCCCTTTCTTCTTCTGCCTCACTCCTCCTCAATCCTCAGGATCCACTGAAGCTTCTCCTCCTTCAAGAAGCCAGCCCAGACTTTTCAATTTGGGTTTCATGTTCCCACAGCACCTGCCCTTACTTATCCTAGTACTTAGAATAATGAGTCCCAGTTGTTTTTTGTCCACCTGCCTCATAAATCCTCAAAGTCCTTGAAGGCAGGATCCATGGCTTATTCACCTTTTTCTAAAAATTTATTTATTTATTATTTATTTTTGGCTGCGTTGGGTCTTTGTTGCCGTGCGCCGGCTTTCTCTAGTTGCGGCGAGCAGGGGCTACTCTTCGTTGCGGTGCACAGGCTTCTCATTGCGGTGGCTTCTCATGTTGCGGATCACGGGCTGTAGGCGCGTGGGGTTCAGTAGTTGTGGCACGTGGGCTCAGTAGTTCTGGCTCACGGGCTCTAGAGCGCAGGCTCAGTAGTTGTGGCGCACAGGCTTAGTTGCTCCGCAGCATGTGGGATCTTCCCAGACCAGGGCTCAAACCCGTGTCCCCTGCATTGACAGGCAGATTCTTAACCACTGTGCCACCAGGGAAGCCCAGCTTATTCACTTTTATATTTCCAGAACCCATCCCAATGATGGATGAGAATAGGCCCTCAGCAAATATTTGACAACTGAGTAGCTGATGGCCACAGTCCTGGGAAAGCTCATGACAAAGGGGCTTGGAACCATGGAGCTTCTTAAACTCATTAGTGCTATCCACCAAGTAGTTCTAACTTCCCACCTGCTCAGCGCACAGTAGGATTGCACTCCCTGGCCCCCCTGTAGCCCCCCACATGGTGGGGACCATGTGATTATTGTGGTCAATGAGTTATAAGCAGAATTACCAAGAGTCACTTTTAGGCTGAAGCATTTAATGCCAGAGCTCTCCCTCTCTCTGCTCTGAAAACCTGCAATGATCCAGATGGTGGCTTCTCCATCAGTCAGAATCCTAGAGTGCCTACAATGCCAAGTAGAGCCCCCTGCTGACCTGTGATTAACACGTGGGATAAATGAGAATAAGCCTTTGTTACAGTAAGTTTCTGATTTTTTTTGTTTAACCAGCATTACCTATCACAACTAACACACCCATGTAGCCCCTGGGGCCCAAAGGACTTAATCTAAACTATATTCTATCCTTCTATCTTCATTCTGGTCTAGTTCACTGCTCATGCTGACCCTTGCCTAACCAGCCCCCTCTCACCCAGAAACAATGAAGGAAGGAAGGAAGGAAGGAAGGAAGGAAGGGGGGAGGGAAGGGAGGGAGGAAGGAATGAAAGCCATCATACCATTAACCAGGAACCCAGCTGAATGGCCACTTGGGAGACATGGCCTCAAGCACTGTGAAGTCCAGGGCTTCCCTGGTGGGGCAGTGGTTGAGAGTCCACCTGCCAATGCAGGGGACACGGGTTTGTGCCCCGGTCCGGGAAGATCCCACATGCCGTGGAGTGGCTGGGCCCGTGAGCCATGGCCGCTGAGCCTGTGCGTCTGGAGCCTGTGCTCCGCAACGGGAGAAGCCACAACAGTGAGAGGCCCGCGTACCACACAAAAAAAAAAGAACTGTGAAGTCCATAGTGAGTTCACCGCCATGAAGACAGCCCAGCCCACCCTCAGACAGCAAAGGGGGAGCTGGGTAGTTTTCCTCTCTGTCCTCTATATAGCCAGTTATTTGGGGATCCTTAAAACTCACAGTGCGTTTACCCTCTAAATCTGACCCTCATCCCACTCCTAACTCATATGTACCCTGAGACACCCTTTATAGGTAGGTATACACACCCTGAGGGGGGAGGAGGTCACAACTCACACAATATCACACCCCTGCCACCTACCAGCTTGCCTTCAGCCAGTGTCCATACCACTCACAGCTCACAGAATGTCCCTCTGCTCGTCCCCACCCTGTTCTTCCTTTTTTAATATTTATTTATTTTGTCTGTGCCAGGTCTTAGTTGCAGCATGTGGGATCTTCACTGCAGCGTGCGTTATCTTTTAGTTGCAGCATGTAGACTTCTTAGTTGCGGCATTTGGGATCTAGTTCACCGACCAGGGATGGAACCTGGGCCCCTTGTATTGGGAGCGTGGAATCTTACCCACTGGACCACCAGGGAAATCCTGGGCTGTCTGTTCTTGAACACATTGGTATCATGGTTCCCCAGATACCAATGCCATCAGCCACACATGTAGGGAGTTATGGTTGGGCACCATCTTGTTCTAGCCTCTGAGTCCTGGGGTCCTGATGTGAGGTCCTGTGCTTCCCTGGCAGGGGGGTATGTACAGCATATAAAACCATGTATATGCTAGGCCTTCTCTCATACCCATTAAGCCCAATTAGAATGCCAATGCATAATCATATTATTCTAATGCCCCATGTAATGATTAAGAATAATGGTGATTTCCACTTCCCTTCCCCTTTCTTCCCCTATCTCCTTTTCCTCTCCTCCCACAGAAAGGCTTCATGTTTGCCTCTTTATGAATTTTCGCTTGACTTTCTTCTTTCCCCTGGGGACTGGGAAGATGTTGGCTGGGTGATGATGGTGATGCTCATCCCATTCTGGCATTTTTGTCACTGGATTCTCAGTGCCAGTTACGGAACATGGCATCAAATGTTGCTGATGGGGATGAGGACAGGACCGAGAGGAGGAGAGTGACGTTGACGGGGTGTACACATTGGGAGTTGCTCTCTTGGACATTTGCTCACTTAGTTTTCATGGCAACCAAGGGTAAATGATATTATAACTATCATGAGGACTGTCCAAGCTGGGGAACATTGGACCTGCAAGGTGGGTATGAGAGGGCAAAGCAGAGGAGAGAAAAGGGAGAATGGAGCTGAACTGCTCTTCCCAGAGCCCTCCCCCCGCAGCATCACACACACACACACGCACATGCACACGCACACACAACCACCACGTGTAGAAAGTTCTTCCACCCAAGCCCTGATCGCTTGTGTGCACAGACTTACCCAGATTTGCTGGATGAAAGTGGTAAACTCTTTGAGATCTGGGAGTCTGAAGATTCACTTCCTCAAATAGGTGGCTTCCTGTCTTCAAAATGTCCATCCTATATCCAGCCTGGAAATAGGATGATCCTGGAAAGTCCACTGTCAATGTAAGATGCACCTCCTTGGTGTGGGGTAAAGAACATGGACTCTGGAATCAGAAGGATCTGGGAAAGTCTCTTAGCCTCTCTGAGCCTCAGTTTTTCTATACTTAAAATGGGAATGATCATGCTTACCTCATCAGACTGATGGCTCACACAGAGTGCCTAGCACATAGTAGGTACTTAATAAAATATTAATTGGAGGTAAACTGAGTCTTTATTCATATGAAATGTATTACTTAACTTTAGTTTTTAAAAGATAGTTTCATTGGGTATAGATCTTAGGTTGACATTTTGAAGATAATATCATCACTATCTTCTAGTTTCCATTAGTGCTATTGATAAGTGAGCCACCACCCAGTTGCAGTTCCTTTTTAAGTGATCTGTCTTTTCTCTCTGGCTTTTTTTTTTTTTTTTTGGCTGCATTGGGTCTTTGTTGCTGTGCACAGGCTTTCTCTAGTTGCGGCGAGGGGCCTACTCTTCGTTGTGGTGCGCGGGCTTCTCGTTGTGATGGCTTCTCTTGTTGCAGAGCACAGGCTCTAGGCACTCAGGCTTCAGTAATTGTGGCACGCGGGCTCAGTAGTTGTGGCTCACGGGCTTAGTTGCTCCGCGGCATGTGGGATCTTCCCGGACCAGGGCTTGAACCCATGTCCCCTGCATTGGCAGGCAGATCCTTAACCACTGCACCACCAGGGAAGCCCTCTCTGGCTATTTTTTAAATCCCTTTTTCTTTGATGTTTTGCAATTTTACTCTGATGTATTTGGAATGAATGTGTTTTGATTTATTATGCTTAGAGTTTATTGGACATCCAGGCTGTGAGGATGTCTTTCAACAACTCCGGGAAATCCTCAGGCATTATTTCATCAAGCATTGGCTCTTCATTCTGCTTCTCTCCTTTTGGGACTCAAAACAGGCGTATCTTAGATCTTCTCACTCCACCCTCCATGCCTCTTTAACATCTCTTTCATATTTTACATGTCTTTGTCTCTTTGAACTAAATTCTGGAAAATGTTTAAATCTATCTTTCATATTATTAGTATTTTTCTCTTCAGTTGTGTCTAATTTTTTGTTTGATCCTTTGATTGACATTCTAAGTTTAATTATTATGTTCCCACTTCTACAAGTTCCTTTTGTTTTATTTCCAGCTATTTAAGTTGTTCTTTATATTCTCATACTCCTTGCTCTTACTTCAAACTTATTTCTCTAGATATATTTGTGGTAGGCAGAATAATGGCGTCCCAAAGATGCCCATGTCCTAATTCCTGGGGGGTTACGTTATATAACAAAGGAGAATTAAGGGTAGGCATGTTTATGGGAGGTCTGTTTCTGTTTTGTAAAAATTATGTTCTATTGATCCATGTGTCTATCCATCTGCCAAATTCCATACAGTTTTGATTACTGTAGAACTGGTGTTAATTCTTCTTTAAACATTTGATAGAATGCTCCAGTGAAGCTTTCTGGGCCAGGAGTTTCTAATATGGGAGTTTTTAAATTACAAATTCAATTTCTTCAAAAGTATAGGATTATTCAAATTACTTACTTCATATTGGGTGAGCTGTGGTAGTTGGTATTTTTTGAGGAATGAGTTCATTTCATCTAAGTTGTCAAATTTATGTGTAGAATTGTTTGTAGTATCCTTTTACTTAAAAAAAATATCTGCAGCGTCTATAGTGTTACCCCTTGTTTCATTTCTGATATTGGTAATTTGCATTTTCTCTTCTTATTCTTTGTCAGTCTTGCTAGAGGTTTGTCAATTTTATTGATATTTTTGAAGAACCAGCTCTGTTTTCCATTGATTTAAAATTTTTGCCTGTTTTTAATTTCACTGATTTTGGGTCTCATCTTTCTTATTTCCTTGCTTTGCATTTATTTTGATCTTATTTTTCTAAGATTTTGAGGTGGGAGCTTAGATTATTGATTTAAGACTCTTCCTCTTTTCTGGTATAAGCACTTAATGTTATAAATTTCCTTCTCAACATGGCTTTACCTACAAAACCACAAGTTTTAACCACTTTCATATTCATTCAGTTTGATTTTTTTTTAATTTCCCTTTAGACTTTCCTCTTTGACCTATAGATTACATGGAATTGCATGGAATTGTAATGTTTCATTTCCAAATATTTGGATATTTTTCTATTATATTTCTGTTATTGATTTCTAGTTTGATTCCATTTTGGTCAGATAAACCACCCTGAATGACTCCAACTCTTTTCAATTTGTTGAGATTTAGTTTATGGCCCAAAATATGATCTGTCTTGATATATGTTCCATGGGCACTTGAAAAGAATGTGTATTCTGCTTTGTGGAGTGGAGTGGATTAGATTCTATTGGTTTATGGTGTTGTCAAATTTTTCTATACTCTTGCTGGTTTTCTGTTTAGTTCTATCAATTACTAAGAGAGGGGTATTGAAGTCTCCAACATTAATTATGGATTTCCCTATGTCTCCTTCCAGTTTTATCAACTTTTGCATTTTTATCAATATTTTGCAGCTCTGTTGTTTGGTGCATACACCTTTAGGATTGCTAGGTGTTCTTGGTGGATTGACACTTTTATCATTATGTAAAGTACTTCTTTGTCACCAATAGTTTTCTTTGCTCTGAAATTTACTTTGTCTGTTATTGATATAGACATTTCTCTTTTCTCCAGATTTGTATTTGCAAGACATATCTTTTCCATCCTTTTACTTTCAACCTACCTATATTGTTACGTATAAAGTGAATATCTTATAGATGGCATATAGTTGGTGTCATGGACTGAATGTTTGGGTCCCCCCTCCAAATTTATACGTCAAAACCCTATTCCAATGTGATGATATCTGGAGGTGGGGCTTTTTGGAGGTAATGAGGTCATGAATAAGATTAGGGCCTCTGTAAGAAGAGGCCAGAGAGCTTGCTAGCTCTCTCTGCCTTTTGAGGATAAAAAAAGTCAGATGTCTGCAACTCAGAAGAGGCAACCCAACCATGCTGGCACCCTGATCTTGGACGGCCAGCCTCCAAAACTGTGAGAAATAAACTTCTGTTGTTTACGTCACCAAATTTATGGTATTTTGTTATAGTAGCTTGAGCTAAGACAGTTGGGTCATGTTATTTTATCCGCTCTCTTTTATTTTTTTTAATTTTATTTATTTATTTTTGGCTGAGCTGGGTCTTCGTCACTGTGCGTGGGCTTTCTATAGTTGCGGTGAGCGGGTGCTACTCTTCATTGTGGTGCACAGGCTTCTCATTGTGGTGGATTCTCTTGTTGCAGAGTGCGGGCTCTAGGCACACGGGCATCAGTAGTTGTAGCACTCGGGCTCAGTAGTTGTGGCCTGCAGGCCCTAGAGCGCGTGGGCTTCAGTGGTTGTGGTACATGTGCTCTAGAGCACACAGACTTCAGTAGTTGTGGTGCACGGGCTCAGTAGTTGAGGTGCGCAGGCTAAGTAATTGCTGCTTGTGGGCTCTAGAGCACGGGCTCAGTAGTTGTGGCACATAGACTAGGGATTGAACCCGTGTCCCCTGCATTAGCAGGCCACTGGACCACAGGGAAGTCCCCATTCTCTTTTAAGTAGTATCTTTGAGTCATTTATATTTAATATAATTATAGATATGCTAGAGGTTTTTTTCTTTGTGTTCTCTCTGTGTTTTGTTTCTGTATTTTCTTTTTCCTGACTTCCTCTGGGTTCCTTGAACATTTTTTAGAATTTCATTTTTATTCATCTATTTTTTGAGTATTTCTGTTTGTATTGCTTTGTTAATGGTTGCTCTAGAGATTACATTACATGTACAAATCACAATCTACTGGTATCATCATTTTATAAGTTCAAATGAATTGTAGAAACTTTACTCCCCTTTATATTCCTTTACCCTCCTCTATTATATAATTTTCTTAAATATTTCTTCTACACAATTTAGAGCCACATCAGACTGTGTTATAATTTTTCTTCAACTGTCAAATGTAATTTAGAAAAACTAAGAGGAGAAGGAAGGTCTGTTGTATTTACCTGAATTTCTGCTTACTGTATTCTCTCTTTCTTCCTTGTGTTTCAAAGTTCCTTCTTTTATTCTTTCTGTTTAACTAAATTCCCTTAGTCATTCTTTCAAGGTTAGCTCTAATGGCAATGACTTATCTCAGCTTTCCTTCTTCTGGGAATGTCCTGATTTCCTCCTTTATTCCTGAAGGATATTTTTTCTGGTTATAGGATTCTTGGTTGATGGTGCTTTTCTTTGAGTGCTTGAAAACTGCTGTGCCACCTCCTTCTGGCCCCATGGCTTCTAATGAAAAACCTGCTGCTATTTAAATTATTTTTCACCTATAAGTAAGGTGTCATTTCTCTTGTTGCTTTCAAGATTTTTTCTTTGTCATTAGTTTTCAAAAGTTTGACTATCATGTGTGTTGGTGTGGATTTCTTTAGGTTCATCCTGTTTGTGATTTGCTTAACTTTTGAACCTGTAGGTTTATGTCTGTTGTCAAATTTGGGGAGTTTTCAGCATTATTTCGTTGAGTACTTTTCAATCACACCCTCCTTCTCTCCTTCTAGAACTCTGATGACACAAATGTTAGATCTTTTGTTATAGTCCAAAGATTCCTGTGACTGTTCATTTTTAAAGTCTATTGTTGTTCTATTTTCAAGTTTACTGATTCTTTCCTCTGCCCTCTCCACTCTGCTGCTGAGCCCATCCATTGAATTTTGTCTTTTTTTTTTATTTTGGTTATTGAACTTTTCAGTTCTAAAATGTCCACTTTTTTAATTTATATTTTCTATTACTTTTCTGAGACTGTTTTTCTTTCATTTATTCCAAGCATGTTTGTTACTTATTGAAGCCTTTTAATGATAGCTGCTTTAAAATCTTTGTCATCTAATTCTAACATCTCTGTCATCTTGACACTGACATCTATTGATCGTCTTTTTCTTTTCAGTTTGAGATCTTCCTGAACCTTGGTATGATAATTTTTCATTAAAACTTGGTATTATATTATGAAACTCTGGATCTTATTTAAGCCTTCACTTTTAGCTACTTTTCTTTTGACTCCACTCCAGGAGGGAGTGAGGGGGTGCAGCCTTGTACTGCTAGGTGAGGGTAGAAGACAGTTCTTCTTCTTTTTTTTTTTTTTTTTGCGGTACGCGGGCCTCTCACTGTTGTGGCCTCTCCCGTTGAGGAGCACAGGCTCCGGACGCGCAGGCTCAGCGGCCATGGCTCACGGGCCCAGCTGCTCAGCAGCATGTGGGATCTTCCCGAACTGGGGCCTGAACCCGCGTCCCCTGCACCGGCAGGCAGACTCTCAACCACTGCACCACCAGGGAAGCCCGAAGACAGTGCTTCTTATTACTCCTGGGTGGGGGTGGGAGCTCTGGCTCCTCACCAGCCGTCCACTGACACCTCCCTGGCTGGGAGGAGTAGGAGTGCCTCGTTCCTGCTCTCCATGTGGCCTCACTGACACCACAGAGTGAGGGAGTGGCCTCATTACCAACTGATGGGGTAAAATTCCCAGCTCCCTACATGGCCTTCTCCGACACTACCCTGAGGGGTAGGGTACCTCATCACAACCTGGCAAGGATGGAAACCTAGGCTTCGCCTTTGTCTTTGTTGCTGGGAGGGGATGTGGCCTCATTTTTTCCGGTGGTATTTGGCTAGAGTAGTTATCGTCTGTAAGTTTTCTGTCTTGCCCTTCCTGATCCTTTGGATGGGGAGAGCAGGCTTTTGTTTGAGCTTTTAAAAATCTGTGCTTATTGGTGTTTCATGTTGCGAGCTTCTTCAGCTTCCATTTGGGGGCTTATGAGGCAAAAAGAAAACACAGAGAATGCACCAGCATGTTGTTCCTTGGGCCTCGACATCCCTACCGGGTCTTCCATCTTCTCTTCACCTTTCAGAGCCTTTTACTGGTTGTTTTATATGGAATGTCCAGGGTTTCTAGTTTTACTTAGTGGAAGTAATAGGGGAAAGTATGTCTATTCCAGCTTCCCAGAAGCAAAAGTCCTACTGCATGACTTTTAAAATTAGAAAAAACAGTGAGTGTATACGGGTGTGTGTGTGCCTGTGTCAGTGTGTTTGGGAGTATTAGGATACAGACACATTGGCCCTCCCTGGTGTCCAGTGGTTAAGACCTCACGCTTCCACTGCAGGGACCAGGGGTTCACTCCCTGCTTGGTGAACTAAGATTCTGCCTGACACTTGGCGCAGCCAAAAAAAAATTTTTTTAATTAAAAAAAAAAAGACACAGGCACATCAAGGTTCATTGTCAGCCTCTTGGTTAGCTGCCAGGCACTGTACTGGCACTACAGGGACAGAACAAAATAAGGCACAACTCCAGCCTCAAGGAGCTCAGCCTGGAGGGTTGAAGCGAGCACATAGGTAAGTAAGTACAATACCTGTTACACTTGCTGTGATGGAAATAGGCCCAGGTAAAGAGATCTGGTCAAATTCTCCTGGGGCCTGGCTTCATGGAGGAGGAGATGCTTGAGCTGAGTCCACCGGAGCTCCTGGCCCATCCCTAGAAATGGCCCTTTCTTGGCAGGTCAAGGTGGGGACATCAAAGCTGTGGGAGTGGGGAGCAGGTGAGAGCAAGGATAGCAAAATAGTTTAGAGTAGCACTTCTTAAATTTTCATGTGCATGTGAATCACCAGGGCATCTTGTTAAAATGCAGATTCTTATTCAGTAGGTCTGGAATAGGACCCAAGATTCTGCATTTCTAACAAGCTCTCAAGTGATGCCCGTGGTGCTACCAGTCCACGGACCACACTTTGAGTAACAAGGGTACAATATGGACTTTGGAGTCAGACAGTGTTCAAATACCAGCTCTGGCTCCAACTAACTAGGCGCGTCGCTAAACACCCCCCTCAGTTTCTGCATTTGTAAAATGAAGACAGCTTAGCTCCTGCCCTATCGGGTTATAGTAAGGACTAAAGAGGCAATGTATGAACAGTGCCTGGTACACAGTCAGCACACAGTGAAGTGGTGGGAACCAGGCTCTTCGGTTCTGCAGCCGTCCCCTGGCCCTGATCACTGGTTACACGAGGCTGCTGGGACTATATGGGCCTGGTGATGGCACGTGCAGGGTTAATGCTCGGGCTCTTGCCCAGAGACAAATGTTTTGTGTTGAGGAGTTGCTGCTGGGAAGGAAAAGGAGGGGGGAAAGAAGGCCCCTTTTTTATTATTCTGAGGTGCATTTTAATTTGCACAAGCGACGTTGTGTCTGTGATGGATGACACAGAGGGAAAAATTACAGCCCAGCAAGCCTGGCAAAGGGGGAAAAAAATAAAAGAGATCTAGCAAGGATTAAAAACAGCCCACTATGATGCTGCATCCCGATCAGGGGCTGGGGGCTGGGGAGGCCAGAAAGGGAGGCTGGGGAGGCCAGAAGGGGTGCCTGGGAAGGAAAGTGCCAGGCGGAGCCAGTCTTTGGCAAACTGAGAATTTGTGGGAAGTTTGCTTTTTGTGCCTCTGGCTTCCCCTTTCTGAATTTGATTCTCCCCTCCATGGCACTGCCACCATCTCTGGGTCATCCAACTAGGAACTTTGGGGGGAACCTCTTTGATCTCTTCTCCCATTAACAAAACGCAGGAACCTTGGAGCCTCCTTTCTTCTGCGGGTGTTATACATCATTGCAACACACAAGGGCAGAACCAGAGCAGCCCAGGGTTAGGGATCTAAATGAGGCAGCTCATGTCCTAATTGCTTAGAGCAGATCACTGACGGCTGCACTGAAAGGAGTTACAGACATTCTTCTCCTTGGCAACTGCAGGCAGTAGTTCAGAGCATAAGTTCTGGAATAGGATTCAGAGACCTGGGTTTGAAACCTGACTTTTCTACTTCATAGCTGTGTGACCTTGGGCAAGTTACTTAACGTCTCTGTGTTTCTGTTTCTTTAACTCTAGAATAGAGATAAAATTATACCTACCTCATGAGGACTATTGTGAAGATCAAATAAAATAGTGAGATACTTCTGCCCTGGAAAAAAATCGGCCAAGCAAGATTCAGGGGGGTGGGAATTCCCTGGAGGTCTGGTGGTTAGGACTCCGTGCTCTCACTGCCGAGGGCCTGGGTTCAATCCCTGGTCAGGGAACTAAGATCCTATAAGCCTCGAGGGACAGCCAAAAAAAAAAAAAAAAAAAAAAAATTCTGGGGGGTGAGTAGAGTTAGGAAGGGCAGTGGTCCTGGCAATAAAACTGGCTGTCCCCAGTGCAGACAGGCAGCCAACACTCACCTTCAAGACTCTCAGGAAGGAGACCTCGAAATACGCCTGATCCAATAACTAACCTACGTCTATCCTCACGTCAGGGCAGTTTCCTCTCTACAAGTTCTTGGAGGTGGGGGAGTAGCTGGCCATTGTCTTCTGTCTAATATCCCCCGCTGAACTAAGGGAGGGTGCCTGCCCTCTTTCCTTTTAGGAGTGAAATTCAAGCAAATCTAAAGCTTCTCTATGCAAGACAGCCACTCCACAGCCTGGCGCCTCTTCGCCAGGAGAGCTGCTGGGCAGGAAAACAGAGGTGATGTTTCTTACAGGCAGCTCACCTAACGTTGATGGTGCAAGAATAAGGACACCTTAGAAGTTGTAAGGGACCCTCACGGAACACGCCTCCTGCACATAGCAGCTCTATTCCAGGGCTAGGTGCCTCTCACATCCTCACTCACTTATCAATGATCCAAATAGCTAACATTTGTTGAATACCTTCCCTGGTGGCGCAGAGGTTAAGAATCCACCTGCCAATGCAGGAGACACGGGTTCGAGCCCTGGTCCGGGAAGATCCCACATGTCGCGGAGCAACTAAGCCCGTGAGCCACAACTACTGAGCCCGCGTGCCACAACTACTGAAGCCCGTGCACCTAGAGCCCGTGCTCCGCAATAACAGAAGCCACTGCAATGAGAAGCCCGCACACCGCAACGAAGAGTAGCCCCTACTCGCCACAACTAGAGAAAGCCCGTGCACAGCAAGGAAGATTCAACACAGCCAAAAATAAAATAAATTAATTAATTTTTTAAAATCTCTAAAATAAATTTTAAAAATATAAGCACTATATATATATACATATATATATATGTATATATATTCAATTAATCCTCCAAACAATCTAAGAGGTATGTGTTGTTATTATCCGCCTTTTAAGGAAACAAGAGAAGTTGAGAATCTTGCCCAAGATCACAAAACCTAGACGCACCAGAGCGAGGATCCATACTCAGATAGTCTAGCTTCAGAGCCAAGCGTTCTGGACCTCTGCTATAACACACAAAGGCGCGCAGGACACCAGCAAACCCTCCTGGGCGTACACGAGTGTTGTAAGTTATTTTTCTCTAGCTGAGGTGCGTCTGTACTGTGAATACCAACATTGGAGAGTTGATCTGAGCGCTTTGGACGGTATGGGTTAGGGTGGGGCACAATTTGCTGGCACGAGTGCCCAGAGGGTGCAGCAGTTACCAAGAAAGATAATGCTTTCTGGAACACGTGAGAACTTTGCTTTGTGCATATGTAAGAGGGCACAGACGGGGCAAAAATGCTCAATCAAGTGACTGCAAAATCCATAATTGGATGCTTTTAGAGACTCTGAGACCTTTCTTCTCCTGTCTTCCTAGTCTAATGTGGGTCGCCATGATTATTATATGGTGCTCTTTTGCGTTTTCTTCTACACTTGGCTCCAGGGGGCCCCATGCTTTCGTCCCATTCTGACTCAGCCCCCATGTGGAGTCTGGATTTGGGGGAAGGCTTAGGACCACAGGGAAGAGTCTTAAAGGAATGTGCTTTGAGTTGGAGCATAACGCCCCATTTGCAAACACTTTCCTGCCAGTGCCCTTTGTCACCTGTGGGACAGCAAGGGGGGAATCAGCTGGAGTTAGATGAGCCAGGTTAGAGTCTTGCTCTACTGTGTGACCTCTTTGAGCCTCAATTTTCTGTGTGGGATAATACTTATTCCTTCTGCCTCAGAGATTATTAAAAGAGCTAAACAAGGTTAGTGATGATTGTTATTAGATGTGGTCCTATCACCTTATGTCTAATTAGCCATGGAGGATGACCTCCTGTGGGGTATCAATGCTAAGGACCTCACCTAGAATCTCTCCACTGTAAACAACTTTGCGGAGTCTGAAATTCTACCATTAGTGATGTACTTGTTTGGATCTATCATCATTCTTTATTAGTATGAATCCTTTGGGAGTGGTGATACCTTCAGTTTTATCAGGTTATCCCTTAGAGAAATGGTTCTTAATATTTCTGGAATTAAGACCAGACCTTCTTTGAGAGCCTGATGAAATCTATAGATGTTCTGTCCAGAAACATGCACAAATTTGGGGGGAGGCAGTGTCATAAATCAGCTTCCCTGCCCTGTCAGAGTACATTCTGTCAGGAGCTTGGCTACAATGGATATCTGCTCTTCATGCCTGCTCTGCATCCCCATCCTCTCTTTTTGGTAATAGCCTCTTACTTCCCCTTGGGGACCAACTGCAACAGAGAGTACCAATTTTCCCAAACACACTGGTGACTTCTCACTGTGAGCACTTGCCAGAGGGCTCTCTGTCCCCAGAAGCATGCTCAGCCCACGTGCATGGAGCAGGAAAGACGTGCTGGGGAGTTAGTGTTCCCAGGAACAATCCTCAACTAAAGATAAATTGTGCAGTGGTGGGTAAATGCCCCACTTCCTCAGCCCTCGGGTGTGACAACTTCAAACCTGCTTCCACACAGTCTCCCAAGGGCCTCGGTGGAGCTGAGCCCCAGTTGCCCATCATGTAACCTGCCTGTTAATGCACTTCAATTGTTTCTCCCTGTCTCCCTTTCCCATGCCCCTAATGATGCTTTCTGGGACCACCTCCCAGTTAAAACACCTGCACTCAGACCCTTGTCTCAGGGTCTTTGGGGAAACCCAGCCAAAGACTTCACTTTTTCACCATCCTTTGTTCATGCATTTCAGGTGGAACTGACTCAAGGCAGGGGCTAGGGTCATCCCTGTGACTTTTGCTGATAGCGTATGGAAAAGGGGACAGCCTTTTCCACTGGGGTCACTGGCCACAAAGACCAGGAAGGCCTGCAGCTACCAGATTCAACCTCATCACCAAGTAGAGAAAGACCAAGGCCAAGAAGGCTGAGAGACGGTGGGAGGGATGAAAGCACCCAGGTCCCAGCTCTGCAAGAAGGCACACCTACCCGTGGACCTTTCCATGACAGGAGCTGATAAAACCCTTAGTTTGCTTACAACGTTGTGCTTCTCATGACCCCAGCGGAGGTGACTGTCTTCAAAGGACACCGGGAGTTTCTTGTGCTGTCTCACTGGGTCTGCCGCTTCCAAGGTTGGCCGAGTGCACAAAAACGCGACAGCCCAGCAGCCCCTGGAGAGAGAAGCACACTCTTCCTCGTCACCTCTGAACAGTGCATCTCTGATCAAGACAAGAGAGGGCTCACCTCCCTGGATTGTGATTCTGTGGCCCTGGGCTTGCTGCCCCCCCGGACCTGTCTGTCTCCTCCCCAGTGGGTCCCCAGCCTAGAGAGCAGGGCAACTCTCCTTGTCTGCAGGCCTAGCGGTGGGAGCTCTACGGAGACAAAGTGGAGGTACTGCGGCCCAGGGCACTGGGCCTGGCTAGTTCGGGGCTAACCTGTGTCGGATCTGCATTGGCTGCCTCCACCTCCACCCTAACCCTCCTTTCCATTAGGGTATGAAGATAAAGAACTTAGCACCATGCTCCAAACATAACGAGGCTTTGATAAGTGGTAGCTATTATTGCTGTTACTACGATATTGCTACTACTATTGTTATTTTCACTGCCCCTCTTTGGGTCAGGTCCTTAGCACCTTTGGATTTTGGCAACAGCTTCCTAAATTTATCTTGTCACCCCGGTATTCCCTCCTTTTCACATACAAATTCTGTACTGGGAGCCTTTGTCCCTCCCTGACTGGGCCCTATTCTTCCTTTCTAGCACTTGTTTCCTCATCCATCTTTCCCTGAATACACTGGCCCCTCAACTCTTGCTCATGCAGTTCTGCCTGCCTGGACTGTCTCTCATATCTTCCTGTCAAAATTTTGCCAGTTCTTCCAGGTAACATCAATAATCTTCCCCTCTGTGTTAGTCAGGTTGGCCTCAGTAACAAATAGCCCCCAGATCTCGGTGACATGTGGGTTCATAGGAAAGGGTTCTTTCTCATGTACGTCGTATGTTCATCACAGAGAACGATAGCCTCTGCTCCACGTCACCCTCACAGGAGACGCTGGCTGCGAGGCTCCATCATCTTGAAGGTAGTCACTGGGTGTCGCCCATTCCACCCAGCTGGTGAGTGGAAGCCATGCGACATGGTCTCAGCCCCTTGCCTGTGACTGATTCAGGGACAAGGCTGGGCTAATGTCAGCCAGTGAGATGTGGGGAGAGGCTTGCTTGGGGATCACGGGAAAAGAACTTCAGTCTCACCAGACGGCCACACAAAGCTAGTCTGTTCGAGAACAAAGCCACGCCGCTCCCTAGCAGGCATTGCATTCATTTCCTGAGACTTCTGTAACAAATGACCACAAACCGGTGGCTTAAAAAAAATAGAAATGTATTCTCTTACAGTTCAGAGGCCAGAAGTCCAACATCAAGGCACTGGCAGGATTGGAAGGCTCTAGGGGAGAATCCTCCTTGCCTCTTCCAGCTTCCGGTGGCTCCAGCCGTTCCTTGGCTTGTGGCTGAATAATTCAGTCTGTGCCTCTGTCTTCACGTGGCCTTCTCCTCTGTGCCTAAGTCCTCTTCTGTCTGTTACAAGGATAATTGTCATTGGATTTAGGACTCAGCAGGCCAATCCAGGATGATCTCATCCCAAGATCCCTAACTTAATTACATCTGAAAAGACCCTTTTTCCAAATAAGGTCATATTCACAGGTTCTGGGGCATAGACATATCTTTTGGGGGGCCACCATTCACCCCATCCCAGCCATTTTCCAATCTGGAGGAAAGCCAGCCTGAGGACAACACTAACATGTGGGAGAGGGCAGAGCCAACAAATGGCAAAGAAACCAAGCCAGAGCCCTGATTGCTCTGTGCCTGAAGCTAACCCTACCTCTCTACTTCCTCCATGTGAGATAAGTTTCTTTGTTGTTCAAGGCAGAGTTTCTATTACTTGCATCCCTTGCAGCTTCGACCACCTGTGTGTGTCCCCATCCCTCGGGGATCTTGCTAGACATTCATCTGGACTCAGATTTCTCCTGCTAGGTGGACCTTGGTTCTTCAGGTCTTGGGCATCTGCTGCACAGCACACACTGTTTCCTGGGGGTAATTCTGTCCTTTTCATGTCTCTCGGGTTTCCCACCCTCCCCTGTTTGTGTCACTCTGGCTGAATTATACACGCAGCTTTAATTGATCAGCCAGTAACTTTTCCTTCATTGAGACCATCAATGTAATCAGGCACCTACTTCTGCTCAGCTCATCTCCGCCAGCAGCAGCCCGGTCCCGGCCCCTCGCCCCTCCTGTTTGTGGCTCCCATTCATCACACCTTTGTTTATAGCCTTTCAGCATAACCCCATCCCAGAGATGTTCCCTGTCCATGCCAATTTAAATTAATTTTGCCAGTCAGATTTCATGAGACACTGAATCAAAAGCTTTTCTAAAAATCAAAAAGCACTAAATCTTCAGTGGACACTCTTCCCACTAATATTACAAATTAGTTAGAATAAAAAAAGGGTTATGGTTTCCCGGCATGACTTCTGCGTAAACCTGCCAGCACAGTTTATGGCTCAGGCCTCTGTTGCCCTCCAGCTGCTTACTGGATTTTCTACTCATAAAACTTATCGTAAATTTTTAATCATAAAATTTGTTCTGTGGCTTGCCTACAAACGGAACTTACGGCTTCCCTGGGGGGGGGAATTGCTGGAATCGGTTTTCTTCCTGTTTTTCAAGCCCAGTCCCATGTTCTTCCTCTCTACACCATCTCCCATGGTTCACTCTCTTTTTGAAAGTAAATGTCAAGAGTTCCTTAAGTTCATTAGCTAATTCTGGCCAGATCTTTTAGTTTATGTGCTCTGATTTATGCATCTTCCTAGATTTAATTTTTCTAAGTGACCCTTTACCTGTTTTTTATTGTGACTTACTAATTGCACCCATTTCCTAACTTTATTTTTCTTATTAAAGACAGATTTTAGGGCTTCCCTGGTGGCTCAGTGGTTGAGAGTCCGTCTGCCGATGCAGGGGACACGGGTTCGTGCCCCGGTCCAGGAGGATCCCACGTGCCGCAGAGCGGCTAGGCCGGTGAGCCATGGCCGCTGAGCCTGTGCGTCCGGAACCTGTGCTCCGCAGTGGGAGAGGCCACAGCAGTGAGAGGCCCGCGTACCACAAAAAAAAGGACAGATTTTAATAGGTGGTTCATTTCTCAGTCACTTAAGGGTCCTGATTAATTTCACTCACCTCCCAGTCATTCAGGAAAGGATCACCTTTCTTGCTAATATTTCTTTGTCCCTGACGGGACAGGTCTGGAGTTTGTACTTGAGTGGCGGGTAGATGCCTGGGTACAGGCACGGGGGTCTGGTTCAAATTCTGCCTCCACCACTTCTAGGTTACAGGATGTTACTTGAATTCCTCGTGTCTAGTTTCCTCATCAATCAAAGGAGGACAGGGGAATCTACTCTAAAACCTCATGCTGGGACTCAGTGAGACAGTGCAAGTAGGCTAGGTCCTGGCACATAGTAAGTGCTTAGTAAACGCTAACTATGCTTTTTGGGAGAGGCTCTTTTCCATCCAGATAGTCTCATCTAATTCATTCTTTTCTAAGCAACTTCTGTTTCTAATATTCTGCCAGGTTGAAGAGGGGGTGGTTACAGAGCTAAATACTATGACATTGTTTCCAATCCAGGTTCTTTTCTTGATAGCACGTTACTTACCTCCTAGCTCCCAAAGTCTTAGTTCTAAGCCTTCCATCTGAGGAGAATTCCAGGACAAAGAGACAACTTTGAACTCTTGAGCCCATGGGAGCCCACCCTCCCTATCCTTCATGGGCACCAAGCTGGGGTACATTCTTGAGTCCACTGACCCTCTAAGCCAGGGCTTCTCAACCTTGGCTGCACTCTAGAATCCCCTGGGGAATTTAAAAGAATCCTGATGCTCAGACCATATCCCAGACCCAATCAATCAGAATCTCTGGGTTGGGATCCAGGCCTTGGTATTTCTGAAAGCTTTCCGGGCAATGCCAACATGCAGCCACAGCTGAAAAACTCTCTCACACTAGTGCTCTCAAGCTCTGGGGTAAATCAGAATCACCTGGAAGACTTGTTAAACCTCAAATTGCCGGGTCCATCCCAGGTTTTCAGTAGTTCTGGAATGGGGACCAAGGATTACATATCTAATGAGTTCCCAGGCGCAGCCCCTGCTGGACCACACTTTGAGAACCGATGCTCTAGTTGGCCTCACTCAAGTCTCACCCAACCATGCAGATACTACTGGGCACCCAAAACACTCTGCATCTCCCTTCTGTGTCACCCCTCCCTCATGAGAGCCCTCCCCCCATAGCTCCATACAGATCCTGTACATGCAGGAAGAGAGGACTTTAATAAAATAGGAGACATGAGGAAATTCGGCCTCAGATAAATAGGATTGATTATGAAATGAAAGGGCAGAGGGCAGAAGAGTTAATTAACTTGAATGTCTGTGTCACTTATTTAATATATCCCTTCAGTAGCAAGAGGTGATTTTCATCCTGTGACCGGCAGCTTTGGTCACAGCCGAGGGAGACAGGCCACTTTGGAAAAACCTGCTCTCAATCAGATCTGCCACTTCTGACTGTGGGATTGTGGCCAAGCTGCTAACGGCTCAGTTTCCCACTCTGAAAACAGGGCTATAATGATACTTGCTTCTGGTAGAGTCGTAAGGCTGAGATTAAGTAACATTTGAAAGTGCCTATTCAATAAATGGTAGCTCTCATTATTACTGCTATTGCTCCCATATGATTATTCTTGGCTTTGCTGCTGTCAGTGCCCCTTAGGTGAAGATTCTCAGCAACGGATTACGCTTACAGTTTAGTGTAGGGAACCTTTCTCTCGTCCGATTAGCCGGGGCACTTCTATTGGTTAACAACAGCTGCTGTGTTTACCAAGGAAACTCAGGACCCAATTCTGTGACGTTTTGACAATCGTCTTTAGACAAAGTTCTCTGGTATAAGTCTGTCACCCTTCTTTACTTACCTTGGTCTCATTCCTTACCACTAGCTAATTTTGTCTCCCCACTGGCTTCTCAGATCCCCCAAAAGAAGTCTTGCAATTCTCTGCTGTGTCTCACTGGATGGCCACTCAGTCATGTTTGATGGTGGAGGGATGTGACATCTAAATGAATATGAATGACCTAAAGTCCTGCGGAGCAATGAGTGATTTAAAAGCAATAAATTATTAAATGCCCAGAAAACACAAGGAGTCTGGGTCTCACTGGACTCATCTGTGAGATGGAATCAATTCTATTTTAACTAACATCCGACAAGAACAGGAAAGTCAATAGTGAAGAGAATAGAACATAGGGAATCCTGAGTTCAAATTCTAGATCTACCAGTTCCCTCCTTTCTTTCTTTTTATTGGGCAGGGTCTTCAACCTCACTAAGCCTTGAGTTCCTCAGGTGTAAAGTGAAATTAATGATGTCTCCATTGCAGGCTGCTGTGGCAAGAGGATATGACACGTGTGGGTACGCCTGGCATAGAGCCTTTCCCTTCGGCTGTTCAAGTACTCTTGACTCTACCCTGCCTTGTAAAGATTTAGATCCAGCCGCCCTGTAGCTTCTACAGACCCAGGCCTGGTGGGGGGGGGGGGGGGCGGGACAGGCCGCAGAGGGGAGGCAAGACACCACAGCATTTAAGGAGGCCCCGACTCTCAGGGTTATGCAAGTGCATGGTCAGCCCCTGAGAGTCAGCGCCTCCTTAAATGTTGCTCCCTAGATGCTTTGCTTGCAGCAACTTAGTCTCCACCTGGGTCTCCTGCATGACTTTTTGTATCTCCGTACCCCATACACAATTTAATTTAAATGACCAACATGAAACTGGCTTGGAATCCCCTTTGGGGTTCTCAGAACTGCTGGAATCTGGGCTTCCCTGGTGGCGCAGTGGTTGAGAGTCCGCCTGCTGATGCAGGGGATACGGGTTCGTGCCCCAGTCCAGGAAGATCCCACATGCCGCGGAGCGGCTAGGCCTGTGAGCCATGGACGCTGAGCCTGCGCGTCCACAACAGTGAGAGGCCCGCGTACCGCAAAAAAAACCCCCAAAAAACCTGCTGGAATCTGTAGTTTTCAAATCTAATCAAAACAGATGGTGAAGCGCTGATGCTAGGTCAGTATGCAAAAGCCCTTGGGCGGTGGGGCTGGATCCCTGTCCCCGTGCAGCTGACCCACCCGAACAGAGCTGGGCACCTTTCACAATCCATCCCCTACTTAGCTCATCAAGTCTGGACCTCTCTGACCTCCGTGAGGTGGGAAGGACAGTTAGGGTTCTCCCAGTTTAAGCAATTAGGAGGTGGGGGAATGAGTGATTCTCCTAAGGTGACAAAGCAGATTAGGTTCGAAGCACTGGCTAGATCAGTATTTCTCAAAGCAGAGTCCGAGGTCACCAGGGGTACTTGTCCAAGTCCAGATTTCTGGGCCTGGGCGATACCCTAGACCTCCCAATTCGGTCTCTGGAGGTGGGGTTGGAATGGGTAGAGAAGCTTGTGGAGGTCCTAACTTCTCTGACTTCTGTGTTTTGGTCCCATGTCAGCCATCACACCACACATCTGAGTGTCCAGGAGGGAGGGACGCTTCAACCCACGTGTAGCATGTGTGTGTGCCATGGTGCTGCTTGGTATAGAGTTAAGTTCGTTGCTCGTAGTAGCCAAGCATTCATTTTCACAGTATTGGGAAAAATATAA
Organism: Grampus griseus; assembly: GCF_964374135.1. Lineage (NCBI taxonomy): Eukaryota > Metazoa > Chordata > Mammalia > Artiodactyla > Delphinidae > Grampus > Grampus griseus. Next base: position 26,207,793 of record NC_139018.1, on the reverse strand, counting down.
CTGTCACTTCAAGCACATAAGTTCATGAATTTTTGCTTAGGGTCAAGTTAAGTTTTGAAATCAATTTAAAGTTGATTTTAAGAAAAGATGGCACATGTGGTACTGCAATATGACAACAATCGTGAAAGTGATACAACAATGATTACAGTTTGGGAAACACAACTTTGGGCGATTCTATGTCAGGAGCAGAAGTGAAGCTGGGAGGCAGAACTGCTTCTACAGGGATTTTTAGCGCCCTGCACAGAGACTCTACCTCTGTGCGTCAAACACCGCCAGCAGCCCATAAACAGCATGATAACTATTTACAGCAACCATTGTCATCATGCCAGGTGCCCGGGGACTGTAAAGCTCTCCTCTTAGGGACAATCCATAACCCTTTCCAACAGGTGGTTCGAACCCTAGACTCAAACTCCACCCAGGTCTGAAGACCAGGAAGCAGGCAGAGGATGGTCCCCTATGGGGCAACTTCCAGAGGGCTGAGACCTGCATCCTTCTCACATCTTCCGCAGGCTTTCCCAGCGCCAGTGCTACCTGAGGCGGCTTTTCCCTCCCCTTCCCAAGGGACCACTGCAGAGGGCCAGGTCGGCAGGGGTTTGGGGTTTGGGGAGGGGCTTTGTGCAAGTAAGAGATGACAGAGAGAGGGGAAGAGAGCAAGAGAATGGGGGTGGGGAGGGGAGAGACTGGAGGAGAAAGAAGAAAGGAGAAGTGGGGGAAAAAAGGCATTTGTAAAATTAAATGGCAAGGCCCCATCAGATGGTGTTGGGCAAGGAAAGCATGTTACAGGCAGGAATAATTGGTAATCGGAGCTGATGTGAAGAAGGGATGATTTATGGGAGCATGCAGACAGGGGTGGAATAATTTTTGGAGCAGAACGGGGAACTTACTGAACGCCTGAAACTCAGCTACTTATCCGCTCGTTCTTGTGATGAATTAGCTCTTGTTTAAAGTAACCGTGGCTCCATTTTCATCCTGATTACTACACTTGATATCTTTCTCTCCCTCTGTTTCCCGCTGACCACTGCCCCCTTACCAGGCTCTGGGTGCAGAGGCACTGGGTTTGTAGAAACTCGTCACCCCTCCTCCTTTTACCCCCACCCCACCCCCATAGCAATATTAACTCTAAATGGCCAAGTCTAAAATCCAGCCGCTTGAAATATTACAGAGATTAGGAATGTGCAGAATTAGCAAAGACCTCAGATGCAAGGCTGGCCTGCTTGTGCGTCCTAAATGATGGCGATTCCTCTGCTATCTGATGTGGGAAGTCTCTCTCCTGGCCCGTCTACTGTCCTTAAAAGTGTGAAGTCCCGAGAACACTTCCCACCTGGCTGGAGCGCTCCTTTTGGAGATGGAAAGTCTTTTGAGGACCCCGGCAAGCCTCATGAGAGACAAATCAAGACGAACAATGTCCTATACCATGTACCCTTCCTCGCCAACATTTTAAAAAATCAGTTTAGGGGCTTCCCTGGTGGCGCAGTGGTTAAGAATCCGCCTGCCCATGCAGGGGACACGGGTTCGAGCCCTGGTCCGGGAAGATCCCACATGCCGCGGAGCAACTAAGCCCGCGTGCCACAACTACAGAAGCCCATGTGCCTAGAGCCTCTCTCCGCAATAAGAGAAGCCACTGCAATGAGAAGACCGTGCACCGCAACAAAGAGTAGCCCCCGCTCACCACAACCAGAGAAAGCCCGTGCACAGCAACGAAGACCCAACGCAGCCAAAGATAAAAGTAATTAAAATAAATACGTTTATTTTTTAAAAAATCAGTTTAAAATTGATATTGTGCAGAAAAGAAGCAGTTCTAGGAACAGGTGTAGGTATACCAGTATCACGTTTTTATTATTTAAACTTTTTTTGTTCTTGAATAAATATACAACCCTTAAAGATTTAGCTTCCCATGTGGTCCAGGCTCAACACAAATTTCCATTGGAGAAAAAAGCCAGTCTGACAAAACAGTGATTCATACCAGTTAAATATTTATAGCAGTTGCTTGTGAAAATAACAAAGGGAAAATATTTATCTGATGCTCGGAAAACATTTCTAAGGTGCTCTTGACAGCTTTTTCCCTCCGCAACTATCAACTCTACCCGAGAAGTTCTTGACGCTCCTGCGTGTGGCCCCAGGTCAGGTTGCTGCCACGCCCAAGCAGGCTATGCCAGGCAGTGGCCCAGCTCTCTGCTTCTCGTCACTGCCACCCAGCCCTCAAACGCGGCTGCCTCTATTTTCTCTCCTGTTAGTAACTAGACCCCCTCCTCCTCCTCACCACCGGGCCTCACCGTCCCCTCGGTCTCTGCCTTTACCTGCTGCTGGCACCTTTCTTGCCTTCCTTTGGTGGTTCTATCTCAAGTCTGTCAGGATCTTTCCTTTCCCAGCAGACCCCTGGTTCTGTCGGCTTCTGTTCCAAAGTGCCCTCAGCACCGGGGCCTCACAGCCGCTGTCTTCTCTGATTTCTTGACTCCTGCAGCACCTGGGCCCTCAGGTACCTGCACACTCCCTACCTCCAGTTGCCTTTTGGCTCCTGACTCTGGCTTCCATCTTTAAATCCAGCTTCCTGGGGCTCCCTGGAGCTCAAGTCTATGCCTGTTGGTTTGTTCGGCAATGTTTGCTCATATCCAGACTCCAGCTCTCCTGGCTCTGGGTTCCCTCCCCGCCTGGATGATTTCCCTCGGCCTTGGAGGGACATGGGATAGGAGAGGAGACGAGTGTGGCACAGTAGAGAAAAGCTTTGGATTTGGAATTAGGACACTTAGCATCCAGTCCCAGCTCTGCCACTGATTCTAGGCAGTGGGTTTCCCTCTTTGGGGGATAAAGAAATGAAGTTTCCTCCTGTAGAAATAAAGAGATGGAATAGCTAGTCACGAAGGTCCTTTCCAGTGTCATGGTTAAGAGCATGTGGTCTAGAGTCAGGCTCAGGGTCAAACCCCATTTCTGCCCCTCACTGTTGATCTCTCTGAGCCTCTGTAAAACCGACTTCCTGGGGTTTTATGAGGATTAAATGAGAGACTGAATACAAAGTACTGATCACAGCACCTGGCACTCCGTGAACTCAGCGTTAGCTGCTGATATGATGATGTTAATAATGATGATGACTTACTATCACTCTGTCATTGAACTAATCTCGGAAGGCTTTCCTTTTCACTTTGGTTTACACAATCAACTTTTTAGAGCAGCACCTCTGTCCTTATTCTGCTTCATCACACTTGTTGAATAAGACCCACTCTCAGACAGCAGCAACTCTCAATTGAGCCAGCAGGGATATCGGAATCGCACAAAAGGGAAGAGGAAACAGCCCCCAATAGCAGCTGAGAATCACTCTTGCTTCCCCTATAAAAAAACATCCATCAGAAAGGAGCTGGTTCAGCCTGACGACTGAATCCTCAGCGTAGCCAAACAGGTCCGACACTCTGGGAGATGCCCAGGTTCATCCACCCTCCAGGCCAAGGGGTCCTTCCTGGGCTTTGGGAAGCAAGGTTGGGTGCAGGGCAGGGTGGGGTTGGTCCTGGCCAGCAGAGAATGGAATCAGGGAACTGGAAAGACAGCAAGCAGGGCTGACGCCCAAACTGAGAAGCAGTTAGATGGTCCCACCTGAGTTCAAGAGGCTGGCTAGAGAGATGGAGCCTGGAGAGCTGCTGGCTGGGCTTGTAGAGCATGACTGTGACAATATACCTCATCCCAGGCCTCCTCCAGCCCCCACCAGTGCCGCATTCCGGACCACCTCCCGGACTGAGTGGAAAGCTGGGCTCAGATGGAGTACGTGCCCTGTGGTGACCTCCCCCCTTCTCCTCCAGCTGGTTGGTGGGGTCCCTGCATGTCTGGTCATTAGGCAGAAATTCCAGAAAGAAGACACTCATCTGGCTCCTTCAGCAGCAGTGGGGACTTGAGCACCCAGTTTCTATCCAGCAACAAAGGTCACTTTCCTTTCTGCTGGAGGTCATCTTACCTGGCTGGGGCTTGAAAATGGGCGGTTCCCCTGAGCTGAGCTCGCAGCCTTTGATTCCTAGAAAGCAGAGCTGATTGTACCCCTCGGGCCCAGTGCGACTCAGCAAGCTCGCACTTCTCCACCTGGGACCCAAAATTCACTTCAGTCCTCCAGTCCTCCGTTCCACAGATGGTTACTGAGCGCCGGTTATGTGTCAAGCACTTGATAGGAACTGGAACTGACTCAGATCCAGGGTTGGAAAGCCAGTGAGCTAACCTACCCTTGGAGACAAAAACCACCCAGAGCACTTGCTGCTCCCCTCTGGGGACAGTAAGCCAATTCCATTAGCTGTGAGCTGCTGGAGAGCAGCAAAGGGGCCGTTCTGTTCATTACTGTCGAGTCAGCGATTAGCACAGTGCCTGGAAACGAGAAGACACTCTGGAGGGGATGCTTCTTCCAAAAGGGTTTGTGGATAGATGGTCCCCAAGTGCCCCAAACCAGATGGCCCACATTTGCAGCTGTTCCTCTCCAGGGTCGCGTGTCAATTCACACGCGCCCATAGATGCCAAGCCAGTCCTGATGTGACCCTTTGTAACAGCGACCCCGAGAGCTTGGATGATGGTGATGATGGTGATGATGGTGATGATGGTGATGATGATGATGTTCCTACTCCAGCTGAGGAAATCGAGACTCAGAGAATTTCAATGACTTGCCCACCGTCAAACCCAGCTTCCAAAGGCTGTCTTCTCAACTGTCAACACAGGGGACACTATTGAGGAGTTTGGGGTGAGGGTGTGGAGGTTGGAAAAGGAGAGGGAAGGGCAGGAGGAAGAGTTATTACCCGTTTGGGAACTCCACAGCAGGAGGCGGGGCTTCCAGCCTAGACTCAGGAAGAACCTTCGGTGTGTGTGTTTTTGAGAGGGGGCTTCAGGGTGAAGACCTCCGAGCCCTCATCCCTTCGCCGAACAGTCATTCAGCAACTCTGATTGGCTGCCAGCTGGCGGAATGGGGTGGGGGAGGGGTGGGGTGGGCAAGGTGGAGCCGGGCACTAGCTCCGTGGATTTCCTCCCAGGTGACTGCAAACTGGTTGAGACGGGCTCAGAGTAGAGTTCAGGTCTGCCAGGCGGGACCGAGGTGGGGCCACGGACCCATGCTGTGATTGTTCAGTAACCGAACTTCCCTCTTCCCCAGGAGTCCCTGCCTCTTTTAAGGTGAACTGCAGATCTTTAAGTTAATAATTAACTTGTCACAAGCTCATCAATGCCCCATCAAGGGAGTGGCAGAGAGAGAGGGAGGGGAGGCGGGGGAAGGGAAGGGAACCCAGCCCACACCTCAGCCAGCTGTAGCTCCTGTTCACCTGGCCCATAATAAATAGGATGAAAGGCGCTCCTGATAAATGCCCGTGTCAGGGAGAGATTTTACCTTCACTCAGAAACAATGTAATATCTTGGCTATTACCCCAAATAATTCATCAATGTGTAATAGCTTTGTGCAGACCTCAGATAGGAGGGGAGCTGCGCTATCAGAGATGGATGTAGCCTACCTTCGGCTTTTAATTTTTAATGCTCGCAGCCAGCTTTGCATTAAAGGCCAGGTGTCATATAAAGACTTAATGTAAGAGGAGAGTTCATGAATTCTAATCAAGGGAGGCGCACTCCCTGGCTGGCTGCTGTCATCTCCCGCTGTTCTTAGTGATCTTGTGTTTTCTCGCCTCCAGTTCTTCTGGCTTTTCTGTCTCCCCTTCCCCCCCTCCACCTCACTCCACCCCATCCCTCTTCACCCTCCCCACCCTGCCGACCTTCCCCACCCCACCCTTTCCCCTTCCCAAGTCTCAGCCTTTTCTCCCCCCAAATGAGGGGGCGTGTCTCGGGCTGGGCCAGGGCAGCGAAGATTCCATAATATCTGGACTAGCTCGCAGGATGGCAGAACTCTTTTCCCTTTCATCCCATTTTTAATTTATTTATTCATTTCTTTTTCATTCAGTTATCCAAAAAGTAGTTTTGAATACCCACGAGGGGCCAACTCTATGCTTGGCCCCATGGACAAGGTTAGAGACAAGCAAAGTGGTTTCTGCCCCTTAGAGGGGTGTATAACCTTGCTGGCAAGAGGCTCCCACTGCCAACGTACACGTGTACATGAGACTTGAGACCGTTACGTGAGATTCAAAGGAAACGCTCAAACGTCGTATCCTCAGTGAGGCCTCCCCTGACCGTCTTTTAAAATTTGTGCACCTAAGTGTGCACACAGACACGCCTGTCCAGCATTCACCGTGCCCGTCTGCACTCTCCTCCAGCGCGCTCACAACCTTCCCCCACGCTTTGTAAATTGTGTTTATTTTGCTTACGATCTTGTAGCAGGAAGACAAATCTGACTACATGTTGGATCTGTTTCTTTTACTTTAACCTTTGCTTTCTGCTGCTTTTGTTCTCTAAAAGGATACTGTCTATACACAATGGCCTGCCTCGGGGAACCCTGCCCCTCTGCCGGAATGTAAAACCAAAGTGCCTTTGTTCAGGCAAACTTCCCGACCCTGTCCACCAGTGGATGGCTGCAAGAAAGAAGAAATGAACACATCCCCTCCCCGAGGCTGGCCGTTCCAGGGGATATTTGCAAAACTTATGGCCTTTTTACTTTACTTCCTCATCTCCTTCCCCTCTCTGTGCTATAAAAGAAACTGGCATCCAAGCCCTGATAAAGCCCTGGTTATTTTGAGACTTTAGTCTGCCATCTTCCCGAGTAAAATCGTGATCCTCGCCTCAGCACCTCGTCTCTGATTTGTTGATTTATTGGCCTGGCGAGCAGAGCGAGCTTGGGCTTGTAACAATCTGTCTCCTCTTACAAGAGTGTAAGCTCCACGAGGACAGGAACTTTGGCCTGTTTTGTTCACTGATATGTCCCCGGTGCATAGAACAGCACCCGATAGAGAGTAGGTGCTCAGAAAATATTTACTGATGAATTAAGCGACCAAGAGTTGAGCTCAGAGAAGAAGAGTGGTGTCTGTGTGGTGGGAAGGGGAGGCTTCCAGCCCACGGTCACTCCAACTCTTCTGCCCAGTGCCTGTTCTCTGCCCTGGGGATCCTCCTTAAAATGCCCCTGTGGTTCCCCAGACAATCCGCCGCCCTTCCCGCCTGATCCCAGCCTGCCCCTTGGCTGGGCTCCTGGCCCTTCCCTCCGTGTGGCCCTCCACTGGCCCGACTCAGATGAAAGGTTGTCACAGGGTGGGGAGGGCATGGGCACCTGGCCGTGAGCTCCTCAAGGTGGGGGCTGGGCCTCTGCCTCTCTGAGCTCCGAGCACAGGTCCTGGTACGCAGCAGGTGCTCAATTCCAGGCAGGCCAGTTTTTAAGGAGAGATGCATTCCTGGAAAACCTCTCCTAATTTCAAACTCACAGAATTCAAGACTAATTTTCCTATAGAAATAAAGTTAAAAGCTGCATTATTTCAAATTTTGGACAAGCGAAACTTAACTCATATTGTTCGTATTGCCCAGTTTCCGATTTGCTTAAAATTGCAGCTGTGGGACTTCCCTGGTGGCGCAGTGGTTAAGAATCCGCCTGCCAACGCAGGGGACAAAGGTTCGAGCCCTGGTCCGGGAAGATCCCAAGTGCCGCGGAGCAACTAAGCCCGTGCGCCACAACTACTGAGCCTGCGCTCTAGAGCCCACGCGCCACAACTACGGAAGCCTGCGAGCCTAGAGCTCGTGCTCCGCAACAAGAGAAGCCACCGCAACGAGAAGCCCGCGTACCACAACGAAGAGTAGCCCCCGCTCGCCACAACTAGAGAAAGCCGGCACACAGCAACAAAGACCCAACGCAGCCAAAAATAAATAAATAAATGTTCCTTTAAAAAAAAATGCAGCTGTGTCGAATGTTAAGTCCAGAGGGGGCACATTCCTCCCCATTCTCATTTTGTTCCTGTTGCCTCTTGTGCCAAGGGGCCTCCTTCAACTGTTCCTATGGTCGAGGGTGCGGTTTCCTCCCTATAGTTCCCTTCTCATCCTCTAAGAAGACCCACTGCAAAAGTGTGCCTCCTCCATGAAGCCCTCAGGCACAGTGGGTCCCTCCCTCCTCTGAGCTCTCCAAGAATTTTGTTCCCGCCTTGTTGCCTTGTTCGCAGGCAGTTGAATTGTTAACGAGTTGCTAATGGGTCCTTCCCTACTAATCCTGAGTCAAGGCAGACCCTGTGTCTAAGCATCTCTTTAATCCTTGAATATGAATAAATGAATGATGAATGAATGAATGTGTGCACAGGTAACTCCCACAGATATTCCCCAAAGCTGAAGATGTAAACTTCCAAGACGATTTCCTTAGAATCCTTTTTGGAGTTTCAAACAAACAAACAACAAACCGCCCAGATTCCTGGACTCCACCCCAACCTTGCTTAGAAAGCCCCTGGGAGATTCTGATAGTCTGGCCGGTGGGAACCACCCACCTGTAACTGGACTCAAGTGGGGCACTTGTTAAAGGCACAGATCCTTGGGCCCCACCCTGAAATCTCTAGGGTGGGGCGTAAACGTTTAACAATCGCCTGCAGGGATTGGAGGACTCTCAGTGGCTAGGAAACACCTCCTGTGCTCTGACGCATCCCCCTCGAGGGCTTCAAAGTGAGACAACACTTCCTCCAGCCCTAGCCAGTCAGTGAGGCCCTTCAGAAGCCCCCAGTGATTTTCAGGGCCGGAAGGGACACTAGTGATCATTCTGTTCCAGGGTTTCACAGCCTCGGTGCTATTGACGTCTGGGGTCGGATAATTCTCTGTTCCGAGGGTTCTCTTGTGTAGGGTAGGATGTTCAGCAGCATCTCTGACCTCTTTCCACCAGACGCCTGCAGCAACCTCTCCCTCCTCCAGATATGACAACCCCAAAATGTCTCCAAGACATTGCCAAATGTCCCCCAAGGGACAAAATCTTCCCTGGTTAGGAATCATTCCAGTTCTGCCTGGGGCTCAGAAAGGCTAAATTCTCTGCCAAAGAAAAGTGACACAGCTAAGATTTCAGAAAATCATCGGAGAGGCAAACTTTTACCTTACTCTCTAGGGGTCCTTTTGCCTGAGCATGAGAATTAAATTGACATAAGACTGATCAACAGAGAGAAAAGAATACAATGTTACTTAGTAAACATTTTATGTGACATGGGAGCCTTCATAAGGAAGGAAGACCCAAAGAAATGGCAAAACCTCCTTGCTTTTATATCAGGTTGAACAAAGAAGAAATATTTTAACAGGGTCTGGTTGTATAGAATTTTCTTGGTCTCAACTTTGTGACTTCGGTGATAAGACTATTACTTTCCTTGGTAGAGGGAGAACATTTTTCATGTGGGAGTTTCATCTCCTGCTTTTAAGAAAAAGAAGGAAGGTCAAGAGTTTTCCTTATATTCGCTGTTTTTCAAGTGCTGTTAACTCAAAACAGTCAATATGCCAGAGAGGCATATTTTGGAATGGCATGTTCTGAGCTCCTTCCTAATCAAAAGTAAAAAGAGATTACCATTGCCATTGTTTATAATGGCAAAAAGCTGGAAGCAGCCAAAGTGACTAAAAACCAGAGTGATTTTTTTCAAAATTTTTGGCACTTTATAAGATGGAATATTAGGCAGCCATGAAAATACATAGAAAATGATTAAAGTTTAAATGAGAAAAATCAGTTTACACTGATCACTGTAAATCAGTTTAAAGTGGGGTGAAGAGCATGGTCTCAATATTATTTAAAATGTGAAAACAGAAGGACATAGTTTTGTGCTATTTCACAATGGAAGCGTATTTAATTTTTTTCCTGATAAAACATTATTGTAGTAAAAAGTTAAAACAATACAGAGAAAGTGAAAATTCTCCCCATACCCAAGCACAAGGCCAGACAAAAGCGTGAGGGCTCCCCAGGCCAAGTTAGAATTAATACAGGTTATGCTGGTAATCTTCAAGCACACATTCAACAGAGATTCAGTGGGAATGAGGAGAAGCACACTTACCGAACAACAACAAAATTTCTATTTCGAAATAAATCATTTATTGAAATGAAGAAAAATGTTTTGTTTTCAATTATGACATATTTGAAACATACAGAATATTATAGAAAACAATACAAATTCTTATGTACCTAATGTTAACTTATTTGCTTTAGAACTTTTAGTTTTTAAGGAATGTTGTAATGTTATAGATATAGTATAAACCTTGCTCTCTTACCTTTTCTCTCTTACTTGTAGTCAAAAAAATCAGTGTATTGAAGGTGATGTAAATCACCCCTAAGCATGTTTTTACTATCTTTACTATACATATGCCTCCATAAACAATTTTGTCTTACAATTAAAAATTACAAATAGTATCAAATTGTTTTGATAGTCTCTTGCAACTTGCTTTTTAAACCTTGTGTTTCTTTCATGTTTATAAATATATGGATTTTTTCATATATATATATATATGGATTCATTGATTTCATTAATTCATTGATTTCAACTGCTAACTAATATGACATTAAATCACTGAACTACAATTTATCTATTTTCCAACTGAAGGACATTCAGTTTCTTTCCAATTTTTCTGCTATTTCTGACAGCAACACATGAACTTCCTTATACAGATTTCCTTGTGTATTTGTGGGAGAGTTTTATTTCTAGGGGAGCACTTCTCAAACTTTTTGATCTCAGGAGTCCTTTAGAGTCTTAACAATTATTGAGGACCCTAAGAGCTTTTGTGTAAGAGTGTTATATCTATTAATAAGTATCAGAGCTACCAGTTTAGAAATTAAAACTGAGAATTTAAAAAATAGGTACTCATTAATTAATTTAAAACAATAGTAAACCATTACATGTTAATATAGATAACATATTTTTATGGGAAATAATGTTTTTCAAAATAAATATAGTAAGATGAGTAGCACTGTTTTTCTTTTTTTACAAGTCTAATATCTGTTGCACTACATGGTTTTGGTTGAAGTCTATAAAGGAAATTTGGCCTCGCATATATACGTAGTTACAGAAAAGGGAGGAGTAATTTAGTAGCCTTTTCAGATAATTGTGGATACTGTTTGAAAATACACAAAACTCAACAAGCATCATTTCTTAAGGTCAGTTGCAATGTGAAATCTGAAACCGTATCAGTTAACTTTTTGTACATTAAAAGGCAATGATCTATCTTGTACTCTGAGTAGATCTTTTACTCGTGATTTTTGTAGCATAATACGTTGATCATTTGGAAAATATTGGTTCACCAAGTCCTGTAGATCTTCCAGATGTTGACACTTCGTCATACAATAGCAAGAATCTGTTAATATCACCTCTGATCTTATCACAAAAGTCTTCAAGTGTGGGAAGCTGTCACACTCATGGTGACAGACATAAGTTTCCTAAAATTTAAAAGTTCAAATCTTGACATTGGCAATAAATTTAAAAGTTCAAAAATTTATCCTTAATGTGAGAAGCTCACTTTATTTCTGAGAAAATATCTACCAAATAGCCAAGCCTGAATAAACATAGTTTTTTTGTTTGTTTTTGTTTTTTGGGGCCACGCCACGCAGCTTGCAGGGTCTTAGTTCCCCAACCAGGGATTGAACCCAGGGCCTGAGCAGTGAAAACGTTGAGTCCTAACCACTGGACCGCCAGGGGATTCCCCAAATAACTGTAGTGTGTGAGTTGTGCTTTAAAGGAAAAATAGTGTTCCATGAAAAAACTGGCTAGCTCATCTTTCGACTCAAGATAGCTGCAGGTGTGATTTTCCTCCAGACGTCTGTACTTGTGTATTCAGCAGAAGGGCTTTATGTGCAATTCCCATTTCATCACACAGAATTTTAAAAAGACAAGGACTCTGGGGTCAAGGTTTTTAAAAATTAAAATTTTTACTGCTCCAAGTAGAACATTCTTCAGTGAAACTCTTTTCCCCCTACAAAGTGCATGGCAGTGCAGAATGCAATGATAGCTGGTGTACTTTGGGGTCACTGCATTGATTCATGCTAAGGTACCAGCAGTCTCATCCACCATGGCTTTTGTACCATCAGCGCCAATGTTAACACAGCAAAAGAGACAAATAACATCTTAATATTATTCTGAAAAAAGTTTTGACCTTGCAGATCCCCTGGCAGCAGCTCAAAGATCCCTAGAGGTCTGGGATTATACTTAGAGAATTGCTTCTTTAGGGTATCTAACCAGAAGCTGAATTGCTAGGTGGTTGGATGTACACATCTCACCTTTACTTGTCACTCCCAAATCGCTCTTCGAGGTGGGTTTATTAACTTTACTCCCACCAGCAATGTGTAAGCATTCTCAGCTCTCCATATCTTGGTCATCACTTAGTGTAATCCAATTTATATTTCGCCAATCCAATGGGTATGAAATAGTATCTCATTTTTGCATTAACCACATCATAGCATTTCAAAGATATTTGGAATGTTTTTTCAAATCAGTTTTTTAATCACTCATACTTAGATGGTGTTTATTGCACTCACTAATAATTGAGGTAATTGACATGGATATAGATATAAAATATAAAGTCTCTTTCAACACATGTTTAAGAGGGTTTTTTTCTCGTTTTCATGTTGGCAAATATTTCCCACTTCTCTTCAATTTCCTTTTGCAATTTTCCAAATGAGAGAGCTTCTGGGGAATGCTTGTCTAGGGTTTTTAATCATTTATTTCCTGTAAACATTGCCAGCACATATGTGATTTGGTTTCAGAATTGCAGTTGATTACACTGCAGATTTGAGCCCACAGGTCTCAGGGCTGGTGATGCTGCCTATAGTAGTTCCTTGCACCTTACATGTATAAATGTTGAAACGCTCATCATGGGTTTGTAGATGCTGGTAAACTGACTGCGCTAGACTTAGTGAGAAATAGATCAATTTCTGACATAAAAACTTTCAGGGGACCTTCCAGGATAAGTTTGACTGTATGTGATTTTTCCTTTACATGTTGATTTCACAAGCTAACCCACATGGAAGAAGCAAGGCCATTCTAAGTAGTCCTGTGTGGGAGCCTGAATTAACAGGCATCAAGTTTCTCGTCTATTTCAGTAAATTCTTTGGTTTGGGTTCTCAGCATTTGTTCATCTAAACTGTGCGTTGGCAAACTTCTCCGTAAAAATCCAGATATTAAATATCTTAGGCTGTGTGAGCCACAGAGTCTCTGTTGCGACTACCCCACTCTGTGGAGTAGGGCAAAACAGGCATAGATGATAGGTAAACCGATGGTGTGGCTGTGTTCCAATAAAACTTTATTTACAAAGAGCAGGATAAAACTGTAGCTTGCTGACTCCTGGTCTAGACTGCCTCTTCATCTGGTTCTCTGGACAAAACTGTTGCTAATCCTTTAGTGTCTGTGCTTCTCGTATGACAGTCTGTAGTTTACTTTTCATATACGTGTGCCTGTGTATGTTGTTGAATCTTTAATTTAAAAAAAAAGTAAATACAACAAGTTGAAAAAGAAAAGAACGTGGATAATAAATAAGGACATAAATAGTCTGAGAGAACTTAAAAAACAAAAACCAGACCCATCCAGAGTTTCAAGGCTAATCTCTCTCTCCCTCTCTCTCTCTCTCTCTCTCTCTCTTTTTTTCTTTCCACACCACATGGCATGTGGGATCTTAGCTTCTCGACCAGGGATCTAACCCATGCCCCCTGCAGTGGAAGCGTGGAGTCTTAACCACTGGAGCACCAGGGAATTCCCAAGGCTAATCTCTCTTAAAGTCAACTGATTATGGAGTTTAATCACATCTACACAACATCATCACAGCAAAGCCTAGATTAGTGTTCTATGGAGTAACTTGGGACTATAGCCTAGCCAAGTTGACACATCAGAAAAAACATCACAGATACCAAACCCCAAGGCTTCCCGTGGAGCCTGAAGTTATTTGCTTCAGACCACATGGCCATGAGCATCTGTGCACACAAGCAGGGAAGATCATCTTGAGTTTGGTTCCTTAAGTTCAGACAGGCTGGACAGACAACTTAGCTTATAGATCAATGCATAGTGAGTTGGCTTGAAAGAAACCTTGGGGCCTTCAGGGCCTAGAAGAGGGAGTGTGCCCTGCTCAGCTAGGACAAGCCCTTGGGGCCCCTGAGGCTCTGCTTTGGATTCACTAGTGCTTTCCAAACTGTGGGTCACAACCCACGTGTGGACCATAAAATCAATCCAGGGGTGGTTGATCCACACTTTTTTTTTTTTAAATGAAAAGGAATAAAATAGATGATGGTAGAGTGCATCACACATAATAAAGATAAGTGTTCCAGGGGTGTGTGTGTGTGTGTGTGTGTGTGTGTGTGTGTGTGTGTCTTTTCCCATAGCTCTGACATACTGACAGGCATAAAATGTCATGTATTATATGATTCTTTTTATATGAAATATACAGAATAGGCAAATCTATGGAATCAGAAAGTAAATTTGTGGCTGCCAGGGGCTGGGGGAAGGGGAGAATGGGGAGTGATTACTTAAAGGGCAAGATGTCCTTCTGGGGTGATGAGCGTCTCGTAGCTGGAATGAGGTGGCAGTTGCACCACACTGAATGCACTACATGCTGCTGGATTGTACATTTTAAAATGGTCAATTGTATGTGATATGAATATCACCTCAATTACTAATAAAAAAAGAAAGAAAGAATCTTAAGTGATACTTGGGGAGGGGAGAGGGAGGCTTCTGTCCTTCCCATGTACCCTAGGGCTTCCCCCCGCTGACCAAAGACTCCATCCTTGAAGAGTCCTGACTCCACTCCAGCCAAAATGCGACAATAGAAGGTCCTGTTTGCAGAGAAAGAGAACAGGCTTCACCCCCCTCTCGCAGCTCCTGGCACCCTGGGCCTCTGGTCTGGCTGTGTGCCAGCCAGAGCCCTCTGCCCCTATGGGGGGGTGGTACAGCCCTAGAGTGGTTGATAGGCTGCATAGCCCTGAGCTCAGCAAAGGTCCCCGAGGTTCCTCTGATCTCCTTCCGAGGTCAGGCCCCCAGGGGAGGCGCCTCCTGGGTCCCCGCTGGTGACCAGTGGTCTCAGCTCCTCTATTCAGGGTCTCTGGCTGTTGAGTCTGTGGCTAACACAGTGATTCTAAGTGCCGTGTACTACAAATTAATTCATTCCTTTAGGCCTTGCTGTTCTGTAACTGGCTGTCACAGCGATCGCCCCGGGAGCTAATTGAGAGTTGCGATCCGTGGCAGTATTTCCATTAGGGGCATAATGACAGAAGCCGCCGTGCACACACAGATACACATGGAAGCAAAAAAACATAGGTACACGTACACTCATGGAAGCTAAACACACACACACACACACACAGAGCTGATTAGCCCCAGTTCATTAGCACAGGGACCACTGGGCTGCCCATATTTTAGGAGCCTCTGGGTGAGGATCAAGCCCCTATGACCATGGAACACTGTGGGTGGACCCAAGGCCACTGCCAAGAACACAAGGGCCCTGCTCCATGGCACCGCCCCTCTGCTGTGTCCCGTGTCAAGGCTCCCCAGTGGGCCACGGGGACCTGGGCTCCTCGTTGGCTTCCTCTGACCAGGGGGAGGGGCCGGCAGTGACCACGGCAGACACTCTGAGTGTGTGTGCACAGGCACGTGGTGGCGGTTGGGGTGGATGAACGACGGGATCAATGGTTCTCACTCCAACCAAAGTTCACTGGCGGCCTCTTTGTGGCAGGGAGTGCAGATGCGTGAATGCATGGATTCCTTCAAAAAGTCCTTATTTGGCTGTGAGCCAGGCACCATCCTGGGCACTCAGGGGTTGTCCTAGGTTGGATCTAGGCCCCTCCCCACCCCCCAAGCAGAGCCTAAGATGTGAGCAAGGGGGTATTGGGGACACAATCCCAGGAAGCCCCGTCGGGGAGTGGGGAGTGAAACTAGGAAGGGAAGGGAGGGGATTTGAGAGCAGCAATGAGCAACTCACCACTGCATGGCTGGGATTGGAGAGAGTATGCACAGTTGTTCCAGGAGCCCCGCGTTTACCCTCAGCTCCCAGTGATCAAAAGCGAGGGCTGAGGGGTGCCCCCAGGGGCCTTAGCTCCCTGGCGCTCCCAGTCTAACCCTTGAGCAGACCAAGCGTGCTTCCCTGCCAAGCAAGTCCTCAGGGTCACAGGTACTTGCAGTGAGTACCTGCAGGGTGAGTACATACAGGGCGAGTGCAGAGGGGGTGCAGGGGAGAGGGATGAGTGCAGAGGGGACAGCTGAGTGCAGAAAGGAGGGGTGAGTACGGAGGGGAGATTATTAGTGCAGAGGGGAGGTGAGTGCAGAGGAAATGTGGGCCACAGCAGTAGTCTTTTTTCTCAGTGGTGCGCAAGGCAGACCCAGTCCCTTTCTTTTTTTTTTTTTTTTTGCCTCTCACTGTTGTGGCCTCTCCCGTTGCGGAGCACAGGCTCCGGACGCACAGGCTCAGCGGCCACGGCCCACGGGCCCAGCCGCTCCACAGCACGTGGGATCCTCCCAGACCGGGGCACGAACCCGCGCCCCCTGCATCTGCAGGTGGACTCCCAACCACTGCGCCACCAGCGAAGCCCTAAGGAGCTTATTTCTAATGAACAAGACCAGGAAGTCAAGTTCAGGAATCAGGACTCAGTGGCTCAGAGCTGAGCTCTGGCACCCAGTGGAGGATGGTAGAGGATGCTCTAGCCGTGAGCTCTTCCCCCTGCTGGTACTCCTCACGGCTCCATCCAGGGGCCTCTGTTTCTTACCCTATATCATCTCCTTCAGCCAATCCCCTGCACCCAAAACTTCAGTTGCCCTGGTAGGCAAGTGACCCCCCCCACCTCAGATAACTCTAGTCTGGCCTCTGCTCCAAGTCCCAGTGCTGTGTGTCCAGCTCCCTATCTGACATCTCCACTTGGAAGTTGTGAGGGCACGATACACTAAAGAAGGATAAAACCAGCTCATCATCTCCCCTCCTTCTCAGACACTGGTCACCTTTAATGTTCCCCATTCAGAGTGTGGCAGCCATTGCATTTCTCAGGCTAGAAGCCTGTCTGGACACCTCCTTTCCCCATCACTGATGGCCAATCAACACCAAGTTCTATGGATTTTTCCCTCCCGATGCCACCTGTTCTATCTCCACTGCCACCACCTTAATCTAAGCCACTCCCCAGGGAACACAAGATGGGCACTCAGAAAAATCTGCTGATGGAGGCAGGATGCAGACGGGCTTGCACTTCTACGAAGGCTCTCGAGACTATCTACTCTGCCAGGGTGCTGCAGTGACACTCTGGGAGCGTGCCATCCACTTCTGAGTCTGCATGGTTCCAAAGATAAATAAAAAGAAATATTTTCCAAAACTAGATAAACTATAAAACCCAGGCAAGGAGTCTGATAGATCCATTCTATTTTTTTTTTTTAAGATTTTTTGATGTGGACCATTTTTTTTAAGTCTTTAGTGAATTTGTTACAATACTGCTTCTGTTCTTTTTGTGTTTTGGTTTTTTGGCCCCGAGGCATGTGGGACCTTAACTCCCTGACCAGGGATTGAACCCGCACCCCCCGCATTGGAAGGCGAAGTCTCAACCACTGGACCGCCAGTGAAGTCCCTGATAGACCCATTCTAGATGAATTGCAATTAATATCCTTCCTTTACTAGCGATAGAAAATATGACCCAAACTCATGACTTAAGCAAGGGGGAGAGGTGGTGGTGGATTTAATGGCTCAGATAACTAAAAAGGCCAGAAGTAGAGCTTCAGGCGCAGCCTGATCTGGGTGCTATTGATACCATCAGAACCCAATTTCTCTCTGCTCGTCTCTTGACTCCACTTTTTCTATATTAGTTCCCTTCTTGGAGAAGTCCTGACCTCACAATGGCAAAATGGCTGCCAGAGGTCCAGTCCATAGCCTTGTGGGTTCCAAACCAGAAGAAAGAATTCTCCCTTCCTGTACGAGTTCTGGGAATCACTGTAATTGCATTAATTTGGAAAATGTGCCCATCCTGAACCAACCTTTGAGACCAGAGGTATTTAATATGCTGATTGACCAGGCTCTGAAGTCTTGGACAGGGCCCTGTATACCCTGAGAGTAAGGGAGATGGATCCCCAAAAGTGAATCTGAGTGCTGTTTACTCAAAGAAGGGGAATGGAAGCCAAGGGCAGAGGCCACAGACAACAAATCCTCACTATTAATACACACCCAGAATAAGAGGATGTGTTGCCCAGGGCCAGGAGGACCCTTGGATGGAAGGTTGGGGAGGTCAGTCACCGTGAGCCACTAACTATGTGCAGCAGCCACTTGACCAGAGCTCTGGGTCTGCCTCGCTTGATCCAGAGTCCACTGCACAGGTAAGGCCACACCCTGCAGGTATGTGATGCAGGTGTAAGGGTGGGGGTGGGGGAAGTAGAGATTTGGGTCCTTCTTCTTTCTCCAGGATCCCGTTTACGGATCATAGTGCCTCTCACTTGGTGCTCTGGGTTGAACAATGTCTCCCAAAATGCATATCCACCTGGAACCTCAGAATGTGATCTTATTTGGAAATAGGGTCTCTCCATATGTAATTAATTAAAATGAAGTCATACTAGATTAGGGGTACCCTAGATCCAGTGTGACTGGTATCCTTATAAGAAGAGGAGAGGACACACAGACAGACACACAGAGAAGAAAAGCCATACAATGATGGAAGCAGATTGGAGTGGTGCATCTACCAGCCAGGGAACACCCAGGGCTGCCGGCAGCCATCAGAAATGAGGAAGCACGGGAAGATTCTTCCCTAGAGCCTTTGGAAAGAACACGACCCCGCTGACACCTTGCTTTCAGACTTCTAGCCTCCAGAACCGTGCGAGAATACATTTCTGTTGCTCTAAGCCACCCAGTTTGTGATGTTTTCCCACAGCAGCCTTAGGAATCTAATACACTTGGGCTGACCTTGTTCCATACAACTCCATTCCTTAATACCCACCCTTGCAAGAAACAGATGAAGCCCATCATGGACACAAGACATTTGTGTGTGTAGCAAACATTATTGAAAGTTTGGAGGAGTTTTTATTTGGTCACATCAGTGACCTGTGACCTTAAGACACTGGGATGCCCTTTTCCCCAATGTCTTTCCTCTGCCTTCTCCTAGAAAATCAACTTCCTCACTTCATTATGCAGAACAATCTAGTCCCCGTGTCGTCCTCTCCTCTGGGTTCACCTGACCCTCCAAAGCCCACTGCCCTGCTCTGCAAAGACAATTTACTGCAGGACTTGTCTTCAGCAACAGGAAACATGGCAGGTCTTTGGACCTTTCTGTCTTTCTCTTCTCTTTCTCTCACACGTGTCAGTTAGAGGAAGAAGGCAGTAGAGAGATTTATTTCTGTACTCATTTGAATTATTCTTTCTTCCTTGGGAAGCAGAAACAGTACTCTTTTGGTTTTAAGTAGCATTTCTCATCACCAAGCCTGGAAAGGCCATGTCTTCTGCCCATGGTGTATGGGCCACAGTTGACCTTTAATTAGCTTTGGTGACTCTTTATCCAGGTGGACCCACTGCCTTGGTTCAAAATCCCACCCAGTTTCCAACTGCTACAGATGTGGGCCGTCTTCCCAGCTCCTGCTGGAGGCTCTCCTCCCCCATCCATGGCCATTTTGATGGTCAGAACTGATGGACATGTTGAGAGACCTCAGAGTCCATCTAGTGTGGAAACAGAGACCTAAAGAGGAAAGGGACCTGCCTGGGTCACCCAGCAGGTGGTGGAGGAGCTGAGACTAGAGCTGGGTCTCTTGCCTCTTCCAGCCAGTCTGCAGCGGCTGAGGCAGCGAGGCAGGCACTGCTTACCGCCCACAAAGCGCTGCTTGCTAGCTGAGGCTTTCTCCAAATTCCATTTAACCTTGATCTCAAATTCTCTCCATAGGGCCCTGGTTAGAAGGAACATACGCTGCCTCCAAAGTAGCATATACTCAGCATGTGGCAGTAAAATGATAATAGACCATTGCAAGGATGCTATCTTATGTGGTATACAATATACACAATGGAATATTACTCAGCCGTCAGAAAGAACGAAAGCATGTCATTTGCAGCAACATGGATGGACCTAGAGATTATCATATTAAGTGAAGTAAGTCAGACAAAGACAAATATCATACATCACTTATATGTGGAATCTAAAAAAATAATACAAATGAACTTATTTACAAAACAGGAACAGACTCACAGACGTAGAAAGCAAACTTATGATTACCAAAGGGGACAGTGGGGTGGGGCCCAGGGTGGGTAGACAAATTAGGAGTTTGGGATTAACATATACACATCACTATATATAAAATAGGTAAACAGCAAGGTCCTACTGTATAGCACAGGGAACTATACTCAATATTTTATAATAACCTATAATGGAAAAGAATCTGAAAAAGAATATATGTTTATATATGTATCACTGAATCACTTTGCTGTACACTTAAAACTAACACAACATTGTAAATTAACTATACTTCAAAAAAATAATAAAGTGTGTCCTAAAAAAATGACTTTCCCTGGAAAAAAAGGAATGACATCTTACACATTTAGGTTTACAGAGTCCTTTCCCATAGATCTCAACCAAGGACTATTTTATCCCTCAGAGGACATTTGGCAATGTCTGGAAACATTTTTGGTTTCACAATTGGGAGTTGCCATCTACTGGGTAGAGGCCTTAGACACTGATAAACATGCTACAAAGTACAGAACAATACCCACAACAAAGAATGATCTAGTGCAGTGGTTGAGAAGCACTGCCATGGGTCATATCATTATCCTCCTGACAACCTTCTAAGGCAGAACTTCCCAACCCGGGTCCAGGGCTATAAGCATGTTACACACAGCAGATTCTCGTCTTCACCCTTGAGGCATCCAGGTAGGGCTGGGGAGCACCCCAGTCCCCACTAGCCTCTGGCTGCCTATAGCCTCCTGCTGGGCCCTTGCAAACATGGCCAGAGCTGAGCATAAAAGTGCTTAGCAAGCATTCCTTCAGTCTCCAAAATAGGCAATAGTATCCTTATTACAAAGGTAAGCAAACTGAGACTCAGGAAGCCTGTCAGTTTCAAAGTCACACAATTAGGTGCGGGTTCCAGGACTAGGGAAAAATTAAAGCACAGTTTTTGATGCTCACCATGTAATGTAGGGAAGTCATGTCAATTAATTCCTAAAATTCCTGTAAGTAGAACTGGATTCAAACTCAGGCCAGTCCTATTCCAAAGCTTGTGCCTATTTTCCATCATATAATACCCCCTTCCAGGTGTCTCTTCTCGAGATGAGTGGTAGGTCTTATTCCTCTTGTGGCTGAGTTCGGCACAACACCCAGTACACCGTCGGAACTCAAAAAATGCTTATAAATTGAACAGAACCATCACTCCTTCCATCATTGGCTTAGGTACCCAGATTCAGGACTACTAGAAACTCCTGAGTTTATTGACATTTCCCAACTGCTCCTCTTGCTAGAACTCTGCCCCCAGCAAGGCTTGTCCTTCCTTTCATTTCAGGCTCCACTCACATCTCTCCTCTTTCAGGACAGCTCCACAAATGAACCCTAGTTACTCATTTTCTCGTCTACCTTGAGCATGTAAGCAGGTGGAGGTTGATAGGTAGAATGGAAAGAGCATGAGGCTGCATGCCAGGAGACCTCTTGGGACCTCTGTTTCTTTTTTATGTTAAGATAGTTGAAAAGATTATTTGTAGGATCCTTTCTGTGGGACAGTGAATAACGGCACCACAAAGATGTCCATATCCTAATCTCCAGGGAATGACCAATTCCTCTAACAGCTAGTTGTTGAGCACTCACCATAGCTGGCCCTGATCTAGATGCAGGAGGAGCAGTGGTGAGCAAGATAAACCCCTGCCCTCGGGGAGCTTGTACCCTAGTTTGGGAGCAGGATTGGTCCTGCTGATGACGATGCTAACACAGAGACATCGGAACAAGGCTTCATGGTCTTCGGGTCTCCTTCAATAACCACGTGTGGCAGGCTGCCCCACCTCCTGGGTAGACGCTGAGGCCCAGGCAGGGAAGCCACCAATTTTCTTGCTGGACCCCATGGGTCAGGTCCCCCTCTAGAGGCATACATCCTCTAACCAATCAACAGAGTATTTTCGCACATAAAGCCCACCTGAAAATGAGCTCCCAATCCAAAATTACAAAGCATATGGGGAAACAATCCACCATGACTGAAAGTTAGCAGGCAGAACAGATAAAATCAGGTCCTCAAGAAATTCAGATAAAAAGACTATAGGCACAACTCTGGGAATATACTAAAATCCACTGAATTGTCCCCTTTAAAAGAGTGCATTTTATAGCATGTGAATTATATATCAGTAAAACTGTTATTAAAGGAAAAGACCACAGGGTGGAGACCACAATATACATATGTTTAAAATGATTAAAGTCACATTATCTTCCTGTGGGATTATTTAAGAATTAGAGAAAATATATAATTGGCATAAAACAGTAAGGAGTATTAATTATAGTTATTCAGTGATTATTAATTTGTCCTCATTTCCACATTTCCTAAGCTCCTTATCATTAAATGTACCTGCGATGTGTCCCATTCTACTAGAGCCTTAATACCATATTCCCTCAATTCTAAAATGCCATCAATTGTAACACACATCAATTCAATAAAAGTTTTTTTTTAATAAAGCAATCTATCAAATGTACTTACCGACTGTAAGTTGCACTCTGATTTTGGAAATATAAAAAAATGTGAAAACACATTTAAATTTATAGTACCTGATAAAATTATTTGTGGTAATGTGATAATGGATGCTACTGAGTAACTGACTTCATGCTTTATGACTCTAAATCCTAGAGTATCTGAAGGCTGGCAGCTAGAGATTGGCAATGTTAGAGGATGGAGCATAAGACTGTCACAGCCGAGTATGTTTGCCCCCAAGGCAGTGGAGCCCATGGGTCTGAAACAGGAAGGGAAGGACAACGCAGAGGCTCCAAGAGGGAAATTGCTTCCGTAGCAGGTAGGCATGACCTGGCCCAGTGCTGTATCTTCCTACCAAGGACCCTATACGACTCAGTGTTTGGTGTCATCAGTCTTCCTGGAGCTTTTCCTCGCTCCTGGGCCTCAATTTCCCTAACTGTAAAATGGAAATGAACCACATTTTCCAATGGACCACTACCAGTCAAGGTTTACTTGGCTCAAAGTTCGGCAGGATGGAGCTCTGTTTCTTCTTCGCCCCCTCTGTTTCTCCCAGTGAGAGGGGATCTACTCTTCAGGAGAGAGCACTGTGGCTAAGGGTGGTGCCTGTTAAGAAGATATCAGGGATCCACTATTGTCCAGGATTACAAGGCTGGGACTTGTAGGGAGGGCAGAAGGAGAAGAAGGCAAGGGTCAGGGAGACAAAGGAAGAAGGGATTTGCAGATGTCCATCCATGGCTGATTTGGACCTCCCTGAAAGACCATCTAACGGTAGTGATTTAACAGTGGGATTTAATGGTGCACGGAATAAAGCACTGCCACAGAAGTAAGTGTGAAGTTCAAGCCCTTTCACGAAAGATGATGAGGCTGGAACGCCTAGGCCGTCAAGGCAAGGGTCTTAGTATATGCCAATGTCTCTCAAACTTCAGAAAACCCACAAACCACCTGAGGAGATTATTAAAATGCAGATTCGAATTCAGCAGATCAGGGTGGTGCTTGAGTTTCTACATTCCTGACAAGCTCCCAGGGAATGCAGATGCTGCTCGTGGTCTAGGAACCACACTTTAGTAACAATGGCATAGGAGGTACTGGACCAATTGTCATTCATTCACTCATTCATTCAAGCATCCAGCAAATATTTATTGAACACTTACTATATGCCAGGCAATGTTCTAAGTGTGGAGATACCAAGTAGAAAAAAAAAAAAGACAAAAATCAAAGCATAGAGCTTCGATTCTAAATGAACAAATATATGATTGAATCAGTTAATGAGTGGTGGAAACTTGTGGTTTAGTAATGAAGATGCAACAAAACAAAATCTCCCCTGTGATAATTTATCTTGCAAACCCAGGCTCCACTATTTATTCATTAAAGAAGGGGTGGGAGGAGAGAGGGAATCCTGGGCCACTCACCAACAGAGTGACCTTGGGTGTGTTCCTTAACTTCTCTGGCCTTTTGATTCTTGTAAAGGAGGAGCCTCTTGCAACTTTCCATGATCACTGTGAGGATTAAATCAGAAAATGTGCCCAAATGAACCTGGTCCAAAAGCCTGGCACATGGTAGGCACTTGATATATGGTGACTGCTATC
The DNA here is from genome assembly GCF_964374135.1 of Grampus griseus. Taxonomy (NCBI): domain Eukaryota; kingdom Metazoa; phylum Chordata; class Mammalia; order Artiodactyla; family Delphinidae; genus Grampus; species Grampus griseus. The sequence continues at coordinate 26,183,765 of NC_139018.1, read as the reverse complement.
ATTTTATTATTACTGACCAAAGTGTGAAAGTGCAGCTGCCTGGGCCCATGTTTCTCCCCAGTGCCCCACCTGGAGTTCTCCCTCCCCCATCACCCTTGCCTCAGGGGGCCACGAGGCTACCGTGATGAGCTGTGCAGCTTACTGTGAAATGCGCTGCGTTTTCTCCCCAGCTGCCTCCTGATTGCAGTATTTACTTTTAATCTCCTGTGCCTCAATGCCCGATAAAAACTTTGTCACATTAGATGGTGACAGATGGGGGAGAGAAGGGGGGTAGCCCTGTGAGGGAGCGCCCAGGCCGCTCAACAATCCTTCACCACGCCAATTACGTCCTTCGGTGCTCCCTGGCGTGGGCACCCATGTCAGCGCAGAGGGAAATGGAAAAGCATAAATAAAGACAAAACCAGGCTCGGCGAGGCTTTAATCTGCAGAATAACATTTCTCATTTGTGTGAAATATCACTGGATTCTCTCCCTATGCTCCGGGGGCACACATGAGTGCACACACACACCAGGAGGGAGACGGGTTCCCAAGCCCCGGTCGTAAGTTAACTGTGTGCAGCGCGCCTCCTCAGAGCTGGGTTAACCCACCCCGTGTCCCTAACTGGGCTGTCAGGGACATCGCTTCTTCATGTTTGCAGGGTGTAGTGGAAGAAGAGAGACGGGAACTGACAGAAAGAGGAATGAAAGTGGCTAAGAAATTATCAGATGAGCGTGGAAGGGAGAAGCAGGGCCAGACAATCAGAATTGGTTCTGTTCTTACAATAATGTATAATTATCTCATAATAATCTATGGGATTGGTGCTTAACACTTTCTAAACCTCTTTCTTTCACGGGTAAACTTCCTGATCCTCAACAATTCTGTGAAGCAATTAAAAATCCTCACATACGTGGAGAGCTTTTCCTATTATGTCTGTTCTCTCTCTCTTTAGGGATGTGTAGCGTTTTGAAGAGTGTGTTAGTGTACCAGAGCAGCTGTGACAAAGTATCACAAACTAGGCGGCTTAAAACAATGGAAATGGGGCTTCCCTGGTGGCGCAGTGGTTGAGGGTCCGCCTGCCAATGCAGGGGACACGGGTTCGTGCCCCAGTCCAGAAGGGTCCCACATACCGTGGAGCGGCTGGGCCCGTGAACCATGGCCGCTGAGCCTGCGCGTCCGGAGCCTGTGCTCTGCAACGGGAGGGGCCACAACAGTGAGAGGCCTGCGTACTGCAAAAAAAAAAACCAAAGAAAACAAAAATAACAATGGAAATGTCCTCTCTCATCGTTCTGGAGGCCAGAAGTCTGCAAGCAAGATGTTGGCAGGGCCAGGCTCCATCTGAAGGGCCCAGGGGAGGATACTTCCTTGCCTCTCCCAGCTTCCGGAAGCCCCAGACAGTCCTTGGCTTGTGGCAACATAATTCTAATTTCTGCCACCCTCTTCACATGGCCGTCTCTCTGTGTCTGTGTCCAAATTTCCCTCTAAGAGCACCAGTCATATTGGAGTTAGGGCCCACCTTAATGACCTCATCACAACTTGATTACATCTGCAAAAAAAAAAAAAAGTCACATTCCCAGGTGCAGGGTTTAGGACTTAAACGTATCTTTTTAGGGGACAGGATTTGACCCATAACATAGAGGTACAGTGATGGAAAGGCATGTGTTTTGAAAGCAGACAAGCTTGTGATTGACATCAGCCTTAGAGACAGCTGCTGTGTCTTCTGCTGTAAGAGGGGAGAGTCCCCGGGGCCACACTCTTCCACCTGAGGCAGTGAGGTCCACTAAAGCCCTCCCGCCCCGCGGCACATGGAAGGCTTCGCGGAGCTGCTCGTGCGCACACTCAGGAGCCTCCACCTGCCTGCCCATCTCGCACACATTCGCAGCACACATCTGCAACATCAGGGGGCGAGGGGAGGGGCCTGAGCGCTACTGAAGGGGTTGACAGAGTCCAGAGAGGAAGGCAGAGGCTGTGTCTGAGAGACCCCGTGATGGAAGCTGCAGGGGCAGGGGCTGAGGGCTCTTTGAGTACAGTTATGAGTCCCTGGGGCCCGAAATGACCCACTGTACCAGGACTTGGTGAGCTGCTGCTGCCCTAGACGACACTTGAAGTAGAACTGGGTGACTGAGAGCTGGACACGAGGAAATCAAACACAAGTACACTTCTAGACACTCCTGGCTATAGGTGTCACCAAAACCCTAGCAGGACAGCTTTGTCAGCTAACCCCTGAACCGCCTGGCTTCATTCTCAACTGCACTGAATGGACACTGGCTCAAGGAGAAGGAAAGGGGGCTGCTGAGGCCTGGCCACTGAAAGGGCAGGAGTGGGCAGCAGGGAACAGGTGATTACAGACAGCCTGGTGGAGAAAGCCCTATGAGAGAAAGCCCAGGAAGGAGAATTCTAGCAATACCCAAAGGCAAGAAGTGGAGGGGAAAGTCGCAGATAGGGTTATCCCCAAATTGTAAAGCAAGTCTTTTTTTTTTTTTTTTTTAAAGGAAACACACTCTCCTTATGACTTTTGACTGGTTTGTTCTCCTTTTTTTTTAAAAAATTAATTAATTTATTTATGGCTGTGTTGGGTCTTCATTTCTGTGCAAGGGCTTTCTCTAGTTGCGGCGAGCGGGGGCCACTCTTCATCGCGGTGCGCAGGCCTCTCACTATCGCAGCCTCTCCTGTTGCGGAGCACAGGCTCCAGACGTGCAGGCTCAGCAATTGTGGCTCACAGGCCTACTTGCTCCGCGGCATGTGGGATCCTCCCAGACCAGGGCTCGAACCCGTGTCCCCTGCATCGGCAGGCAGATTCTCAACCACTGCGCCACCAGGGAAGCCCTAAAGCAAGTCTTTGAGAAGGTGATTGTCTCACAGATGGAGGATGGGGGTGCGGAGACGCTGTCGAACGGCACTGTGACAAGAGGAAGATCTTATGCAATGTAATCTTTTTTAAAAATTGAGGTGAAATACACCTAACATAAAACTAACCATTTGAAAGTGTACAATTCCGTGGCTGTTAGTACATTTGCAGGTTGGGCAACCATCCCCTCTATCTATCCAAATATTTTCATTACCCCCAAAGGAGACTCCACCCCCGTTAAGAAGCCACTCAGCATTGCTCCCCTCTCCTCCCCTGGCACTCACTAATCTGGTTTCTCTCTGCATGGGTATTTCATATAAATGGAACTTCGCAACAGGTGACCTTTGGTGTGGACTTCTTTCATTTAGCATCTTGGGGTTCATCCACATTGTAGCATGTATCAGTCCTCCGTTCCTTTATACAGCTAAATAATATTCCATTGTGTGGATACACGTTTTGTTTATCCATCATTCCTTGATGGGCATTTGAGTTGTTCCATCTTTTAGTTACTGGGCATGCGATGTAATTTTGATAGGAATTTTGTTAAAGTAGCTGTTTATTCCGGCCAAGTGAATGTTGAAAGAACAGTTACTATGGTTATTATGATTGTATTCCAAGTGGGCGTTTACAGTGGTTATTGTATGGAATAAAATGGAATAAAGGACTTCTAGAGAAATCTCCCTCCCTCCCTCTCACTTCCTCACTCCCAAAGGTAGGAAAGGAAACAATGAGAACGATCCCTCTCTCAATCTTTCTCACTCTCTTCTTCTCTCCCCTTCTCCTTCTCCTCCCTCTCTGCTCTCATCCATTCATTTATTCAACAAATGTTTCTGGGGACCCCCTATGTGGGGACCCTGGGCAGCATTGTTAACTCCCAGCTCCAGGTCCCAGGGAATCATGGCCCCAAACTACAGATGCCACTCCGGCTTCTGGTGGCAACTTCCCATTTGCCCTTCAGAGCAGAGAGAGAATGGCTGGCACCTGGACTGGGCTTCCATCCAAAGGGCAGAAAGGGCTCAGTTCAAAAGTTAAAGAGACCTGGGGAACTTCCAAAGGCCCAATTGCTAACACGCACAAGTACCCCAGTGAAGACAGGGTACTTGTCCCCTGGAGGGGCTCCCAAGAGCACCTTGGCCCTGACGCATCCACGGGAGCAATGAAGCCTTCACTCCTTCTGAGGCTGGGGCTGGGGTGGGGGGGAGCAATGGATGGTTCCCTGGACTGGGCCCCTCTTTGCTCTCCATACCTTGGGTGTCTGCATGAGAAGCTGAGAGACAGATATGGAAAGAGACAGAGACAGAGACAGAGAGACAGAGAGAGAACCTGATTGACTATTTAGTAAGTTGACAGGGCCTCCAGTGAGAACATAAACCATAAAAAAGGGAACTCCATAATATTGTTAAACCATATATTTCTATGTTTAACAAAACTACCCACAGTTTATTCTCATGTAGATTCAAGTCTTCTGAAACACTCCTTCTATCGCCTTCATAAGATCCTGCATAAAAGCCACCTTCAGGCTTGGTGTTTGAGTCCACACTTGTGGGGTTCAGTATGAGAGTCCAGACCAAAAACACCCATGCAGTGTTTCTCCAAGTGTTACCAGTGGAACATGCAATACAATACATGCAAGCTGGGGTACTTGTGTAAATTTTGGATTCCTGGGTCTCCCGTGAGAAGAGTGCCTCTTTCTTAATGGTGTCCTCCCACCAAAGTCCAAGAATTGGGTCTCCTTGGTTCCAGTTTTTCTGGCTTAAATCATGTTCCATCCTAAATCAATCGCTATGGACAGAGGTGAGGGTAGGAATGGAACACTCTGTCAGCCAGGACAAGTGGAGAACAAGGGAGGGTGTTTGCAGAGAGACAGATTTTGAGCCCAAGAAGAAACCCTTTCCAAAAATGAGAGCTGACCAGTATCTGATAGGCTATGACTTAAGGTATGAGCTCCCGCTTACAGGAAGTCCTCGAGCAGAGGCTGATGACCATAAATCAGGTTTGCTACAGAGGGGTTTCTGTATCAGGTAAAAAGCTGGAATAAATGAGGGTCTCGCATTAGTTCTCCACGGCTGCTATAACACATTGCCATGAACTTAGTGGCTTAAAACAACACAGAGGTATTATTTGACAGTTCTATAGGTTAGAAATCTAACATGAATCTCACTAGACTAAAATCCAAATGTCAGTAGGGCTGTGTTCCTTTCTGCAGGCTCCAGAGAGAATCTGCTGTCTTGCCTTTTGTTCAGTATTTCAGAAAATGAAATCAGAAACTTCTAGGGGCCACCTGCATTCGTTGACTTGTGGTCCCCTTCCTCCATCTTCGAGCAACAGTGGGTTGAGTCCTTCTCCCATCACATCACTCTGACCTCCTCTTCTGCCTCCCTCTTCCACAGTTAAGGACCCTAGTGATTATATTGGGTCCATCCAGATAATCCAGGATAATCTTTGTATTTTAAAGTTGGCTGACTTTTGTAAGTCAGCCTTACTTCATTCCATCAGCAGCCTTACTTCCCTTTTGCCACATAAGATAATGTATTCCCAGGTTCGTGGGATTAGGACATGGACACTTTTGGGGGCCACTGTTCTGCTTACCATAGGACCTCCGTGTCCCTTCCCAACCAGAGATTCGGGGGTCCTATAACTGATTGGATCACTGGGTCTTTTCAAGCAGGACAGAGACTCGGACACAATCGGGCACAACAGTAATGCTCTTCAGATCCCTCCAAGAGCACATCACGTGTTGATTGTTTGCTTTGAAACCAGAAGGCGGGTTACACAGTAATTACCTCTTTGTCTATTAGCAGCAATTACACTCCACTCTGTAGGAGGTCTAGAATGACCGCGGACTCAGCCTCTTTCTCAGAAAATCTATTAACTGTCTGTGTAACTAAAGAGCTATTACAGAGCACTTGAAATTACAGTTACCTGCCTTAGAAAAGTCCCTGCCATCTTCCAGAGAGGGCAGAGAGGATGAAGCAGCAGGTAGACAGTGGGGGAGGGAATCTTCTCCCCTTGAAGTCTCATGGTCCCATGAAAGTTGGAGCATTCTGAGCCTTGACCCAAAGGCAGTGATATAAAATAAAAGTGGCTCTTCATTGCTACTTCCTGGGTGACAGGCATGGAGCTGGGGCTTTACACACCCCAGAGGCAAGTTCCTGAGGGATGCTACTCCTTCAGGGCCTTCCCAGGCTGAGAGGAACACCCTGAAAACGTGTTTCAAGGACAGAGGGGCATAGGCCTCCAGGGGTCTGAGTGTTAGCTGGGAAAGGCATTCAGGCCTCAGCCTTCCAGAACCATCCCGAGCCAGCCTGCGCCCTTAACAAAGGCAAGGGGGTAGAAACAGCACTGAGCAAGGGACATGCAAGAAAGAAGCTTATTTTTTAAAGCATGCAGTTTGGAACAGAAGAGTGAGGCTGGCTGTGGGCTGAAGCCAGGCTCTGGAGCGTCTTGCCTTCTAGGTTAAAATGTTTATTCCATCACCATCAGGAACCATTGAAAGGGTGGGTCGGGACATGGTTGTACCCTTTAGACAGACCTTTCTGTCGACTGTCAGCAAACTTTTTCTGCAGAGGACCAGAGAGTAAATATTTTAGGCTTTGCTGGCCATCTGCTCTCTGTCACAACAACTCAGCTCTGCTGTTATAGTGCAAAAACAGCCCAAAACAGTATATAATCAAATGAACTTGGCTCTGTTCCAATAAAACTTTATTTACAAAAGCAGGCTGGGGGTCGGATTTTCCTACGGGCCACAATTTCTCAACCCCTGGTCTAGATGATGGATTTGAAGAATATGTGTATTCTGTGTCCTATACTCAGGATTCCCACCCACTCTTCTTTTATTCATTGGCATATTTAAATGGATTGTTGGACTGGCTCAAATAACAACAGTGATAGCAATTTATCATATTAATATAACTTTTTACAGTTTACAGATCTCTCTCATATAAACAGTTTCACATGATTCTTACATAAGTTGAGGACATGAAGACTCAGGAAAGTTAAGTGACTTGCTCAGATTTTTTATCTGTTTGAGGCATTTTTAATTCTGTTTGAGATCAGTTTTTTGTTGTTGTTTTTTGTTTTCTTTTCTTTTTTGGTCGCAACGCATGGCATGCGGGATCTTAGTTCCCAGACCAGGGATCGAACCCAGCCCCCTACAGTGGAAGCGCTGTGTCTTAACCACTGGACTGCCAGGGAAGTCCCTGAGATCAGTTTTGCCAAGGGTCACATCTGTCTCCCATTTCCGTATGTTCCTCTTATTAGTAAGAAAATATGAAGGCTGTGGAAGGGAGGGAGATGCAAGAGGGAAGAGATATGGGAACATATGTATATGTATAACTGATTCACTTTGTTATAAAGCAGAAACTAACACACCATTGTAAAGCAATTATACTCCAATAAAAATTAAAAAATAAATAAATAAATTTATTTAAAAAAAATAAAAAAAGAAAATATGAAGGCTGATTGAGCAGTTCATACTTTGAGGGTGTATTATGATGGTAGGAACTCCTACCCAAATTCCAAGTTCCAGAGAGCTACCTGAAGAGCAGGATGTGGTGCAGACCCTGGTCTCAAGCGTGGGGCTGGGCTGCACGACAGGGAAGGTCTTTGGGACTGTGGCTAGGTCTCATCTCTCCCTCTGCACCAAGCTGAGAGGATGACTCCTTTCTCAGGAGGACAGCAGCTGTATCCAGGAATTCAACTCCTGGCACTGGCTTCAGAAGGCTCATTCACAAGGATGATGTTGACACGGACCAGTTAAAGGAATACCGAATTGAGGAAAGATATGCAGGGAGTGGGAATCTGAGCCATTTCCTGGAGTGTAAGGAATAAGGGAAGCTTGGCATTACAGGCCCAAATTCAAGACAATAACTCCTGCCTAGAGGTTAGAAACCCAGTTCATGATAATGGCTTTTAGTGTGCAAGGGGGAGGGGTCGGCTATTCCAATAATTGGGCTTCCCAACTGACATTTAGTGGGTGTGTCCAGGGAGACTGGCATCCAAAAGCACACAGGATAATCCTGCACAATAAAGATTGTCTCCTACCTCATGTGAATTTTAAAAACTCTACTGGACATTCATGTAATTGAAAAACCTGATTTGAATGATCTGAATCTGAACCTGACACTTTTTTTTAACATGTAAACACAAAGCAATCTTTTGCAAAGTTTTAACATGACCAACCTTTCCAGCAATTCAAACTCTTGTAAATCAAGGTGAAATTGGACTCTGTTTTGTTCAGGACTTGCCATGAATTGTTCACTATTTCAGAAAATGAAATCAGAAAATGGGGACACCACTCATAGTATTTCACTCATTTGTAGCATGTATTGGTCTATACTTCCGAATTCACAGTGAATCTACAAATAGGTGCAAGGTTCCAACTCCTCTGTAAAACTCTTAGCTCATATTTTGAAACGATTACAGACTCCCAAGAAGCTGCAAAGATAGTACAGAGAGGTGCCCGATACCCATCATCCAGCTTCCCCCAATGGAAACATTTTACCTAACTATAGTTCAGCAGCAAATTCGGGAAATTGATTGGCACAATACAATTAACTAGACTATACACCTTACCCAGATTTCTCCAACTCACTCTTCCTTTGTGTCTTCTAGTGTCATTGTGCGTGGTCATTAATAGATTAAAATACAAATGGTTTTGTTATAAATTATTTATATATTTTTCTATATATGATGCTTAAAGTCACATTATTTTCTTAAATAAACTACTTTTATTTGATTTCTTCCTTGTTCTACACTTAGAACTTATTATTCTTAAAATATGCATTTATATAGGTTATATTATTTGTGGATTGCATTTTACAGTGGTAAAAGAGGCACGAAAACATCTGGCAGAAGAGAGGGATGGGGTTGAAGAATTGATAAGGTTAATGCCATCCACAGCTCCCTAACCGTCCCTGTCCCCTTGCACTGCTGGGTACCTCATCAATGTGCTTGCTTGGGTATTAGCCATTTTTGTGCAAGAGAATTTTAGCCCTTTGCTTCTCCCTCTCTGCCTTAGTCAGCTCAGGCTGCTAGAACAAATACCATAGACTGGGTGGCTTGAATGACAGTTACTTATCTCTCATGGTTCTGAAGGGTGGAAGTCCAAGATGAGGATGCTAGTCTGGGTTCTGATGAGGGTCCCCTTCCTGGCTTGTAGACTGCCTTCTTGCTGTGTCCTCACATGTCAGACAGACAGCTCTGGTCCCTTCCTCTTCTTATATGGGTACTAATCCCATCATGGGAGCTCCAGCCTCATGACCTCTTCTAAACCTAATTACCTCCCAAAGGCCCCAGCTTCTAATACCATTGCACTGGGGATGAGGGCTTCAACATACGAATGGGGATGGGGGGACACAAACATTCAGTCCATAGCACTTTCCTACACTGGTTTAGATTAATTTATCCAACAAACAGGGGAGTCACATTCATTGTAAGACAGGGTGGTATAACTTCCTACAGGGAACACAGAAATGATTAAGTATGGTTCCTGTTCTCTAGGGATTCACAGCTCGCTGGGGTGTTCAAAGACCCACTCCCTCTCAACCCCAGGATCTGAAGATGAAAATGCAGCCGCACCAACAGGAAGGAGAGTACTTCTCCGGCTCTCCTCCACACCCCTTATCAGCCAAAGGCCATCCAGGTGTTTTCTGGGAGTTCCTAACAGACGTGTCCTGTGGTCTCATTACCAAGCCCTCTGGCCAGCAGGTGGCAAAACCCTTCTGCTTCCACAGCTGGGTGCCGCCCAGGTACCCCTGAGAGCACTTACCCTCACCACCATTGCCTCTGTGGCTTCTGCAAGGGGGCTACGTGGGCACAGACACCAATACTGCTGCTTTTGACCGAACCTACCCTTACAGAGGCTGGCGTAGGCGGTGGACATCATCCAGGCCTCCCAAAGAACCCGGCACCTTCCAACACCAGGAGCTCCCACCACAGCTACTGCCGCCACATCCTACACCACAGGCCCCCTCCTGTCATGGGCACAGCTGACACATTGTGCCCCGGGGACTCCCGCGTGCCAGAGCCATCTCTGCTGCATGGAGGGGGAAGAATTCCTCTTAGCATCCCCCTACCCCCCAACAGTGCTGGCGTGTGCACCCAATTGCCCAAGGAGATTTGGAGTAAAAACTGTTTTTTGGTGGGGGAGGTGACGGCAGACTTAGAGTCAGAATGCTTGCTTTTGTATCCACATCTGCCCTCTACTGCATGACCTTGGGCAAGAAATTTTCTGAGCCTCAGTTTCCACATCAGAAACACAGGCAAGACAATAGTAACTATGTCATAGGTTTTGTATGAAGATGCATGATAATAATGACTTAAAGAGCATTTCACATGAAACAAGAACTATTCTAAGAGATTGAATCCTCACACCAACTATTATCATTCCCCTTTTACAGATGGGGGAACGAAGACACACAGTAATTAACTTCAGTTGCCAGCAGTCACAGAGCTAACTAACGGCATAGCCAGCATTTGAACACAGACCTTCCAGTTCCAGAGGCCATGTGCTTAACCTCTGTGCCGCACTGTCCCTCATGGGGAGCCCTGTTCTCAGTGCTTTGCTTGAAAGAACTCACGTCTCCTCCCACAATCCTAGGACATAAGAACTGTTATTATGCCCATTTTACAGAGGTGGCAACTGTGGCAAAGAGAGAATAAGCAGGCAGGATACAGCAGATAATGCACTTAAAAGTGTGCAGCACTAATTATATGTTAGCCTACTGTTCCCAGGATTCAGACATGCATCCAGGGAGCTGGGTTCGGGAGGCTCTCTGAGGTCTGGGACCTCCCCTGTGCCACAAACAGCTGAGACAGGCCAAGCATGGTTAGTACTTAGAACACCATCAAGTTCTTATTTATTGATAATTTTCAGATCTCAAACAGGTTTTTTGGGATCCTCTAGAGCCCAAGGGCCTTTGTTTAAACCCTAGTTCTGTCATTTAGTCTTAGTCATGCACATGAAGTATGACCTTTTTGAAATTCCATTTCCGCATCAGCTGTGTAGGTAAAACAACACCTGCTACTCAAAGTGTGGTCCATGGACCCGCAGCAACAGTATCGCCTGGGAGCTGGACAGAGATGAAGCATCTCAGACTTCACCTCAGATCTGCTGAGTCAGAAAGTCACTTTAGCAAGATCCCTGGGGATTCCTGCACGTTGCCACACCCATCCCATGGCACTGTTAGGAGGACGGTGGTAATGATGAATCCCAAATATTTAGACGGGGTAACAGACTCTTAGCTGATAACAGCTAAGCTTGTCAAAGTGCTTACCATATGCTAAAGTCTTAACATACATTGTTCCACTTAATTCACATGATGTCCTATGAGGTGGTTTTTATAATCTCAGGTTTGCAGAAGAGGAAACCAAGCACAGGAAGGTCATGTGGTTTTCCCACAATCCTATAGCAAGTAAGCGGAGGAGGCAGGTTCCTCCAGAGTCTGCAATATCAACCACAAGGCTGGATGTTTCCAAAGCACTGTCATTAAGTCTCCTAACAATGCTTCCATTAATATAATAATAGCCACTTCCACTAATTGAATCCTTACTACGTGTCAGAGAGTGGGCTCTGTGCATTCATAGGCTATCTGACTCTCAAAAGTCCTGTGAGGAAACAATTTTCATCCCCATCCTAAAACCAAGACACTTAGACCAGAGAGGTTAAATAACATGCCAGTAGTTGCACAGCCAGAAAGTGGTAGAGTCAGGATTCCAACCAGGCAGTCCTGCTTCAAAGCCCAGCTTCTCCACCCACAAACTATGCCGTCTCCTCCTGGCTTCAACCTGTCCTCCTCTGGTTTTAAATTCTGTTTCCACCATAATCTCACGAGATCTGCCCTTACGCCCAGGCAATGGGGTCCTTGTCCCCGTACAGTCACTCTTCTCCAGCTGTACTCCTCCCCATGGGACAAGGAGTCTGGAGTCAAGCCTGTGCCCCTTTGTAGACCATATTCCCCGTCCACTTGGCCCTAAATGGCTTCCAGCATCTATGTGGGCCTCTTTCCTGGGTCCACCCTTAGGAGGTGGGTCAAGCTTCCAACGTGCTCACCCCATGCCTGATGGATGGTCAAGAGGCAGCTGTGTGGCACAGAGCCAAAGCTTGGGGTGCCGGCTGGGGTGTCCTTGGGGAGGAGAAGTGGGAGAGCCCTGTACGCTCTGTTCCAGCCACACAGGGGGGAGTGGGCGGGCTCTCAGGCCTTGCCCTCCGGTTGTGTGCTGCCTATAGTTTCCATCTCCACGCTTTGGTCTTAAGTTCCTGGTTGAGAAGCACTTTGACTTAAACTCCTCTCGACCACCCGGGGCCTAAGCAGGGTGCCGTACCCTCTTTAAGTGCATTGGGCAAACATGAAGCCAAGGGGTCTTGTTGATCTAGCCCCAGTTTCAATTCTGGTTACTAACAGGGTGGGAGACAAGGGGATCCCCAACTGGCCACAGGCCGCCAGTCCCAGCAGATGGGCCAACGGGCAGAGACCCCCCTCAGCCCTCCCAGGCCCCGCCCAGGCGGGAGGAGAGGCAGCCGAGGGTGCAGCTTGTGAGGATGTGTGAACAATGCAGGGTGGGCATGGGGTGCTTCTCAGAAAGATTATCTCACAGTTCAAACTCGTTAATGAAAGAAATAAATTAACCAAGCTCATTTTTCAGGGAATTCTTGTGTAAACTGGAAATTTTCCAGTCTGTGAGCCCTGTGTCAGGCCCTCCCATAAATCACAGCAAGTAGGCTGTCGGCTTGGCAGAGGGGGAAGGGGCGAGGGGGAGAGCAGCGGAGCAGAGGGGAAGCCAGAGGCTGCCAGGGCAGCCGCGCTGGAAGGACCGTGCTCTCCCGGCACCTTCTCTCTCCACGAAGCGCTGGGAAAAGAAAAAGGAAAAGAAAGAGCAGCACCCACCACAGGGCTTCTGCCAACCCGTCTGCAAACACTCCTAGGTCCCCACACTTCTCACCTGGGAGAGACCCCGAAACAGGTCATTTTTTAATTGAATACGATATTAATTACCGCGTGCACCATTAACAGTTTGTGGGATTTGACTAATTAATGTAATAGTTTTTGAGTCACGCTCATTAAATATGAAAATTACGCTGGTGAAAGGTATTGGTTTCATTATCAATCTTGTATGGACAGGATGGGGGCAGGGACCGGCAGACGGGATGGACCCCTGCCTGCCTCTTCTGGCTGTGAAGAGCTGTATTGTGGTTCCACGATTGAGGGGAGCCTGCAAGGGGGCCTAGTGGAGGAGAGAGGGAAGTTGAGCCTGAGGGAAAGTTGGGAGCAAATTCTCATCAGGCCTGACCCCTGATGAGGTAGTGACCACACAGGGCTCTGAAAACCAGATCCCTGCATTCCTTTCCAGCCCAGACTTGTCCAGGTGAAAACCCTCTCTTAGATTCATTCATTCATTTATTCATTCATTCACTGAGGTACGGTGTGGTGGACACTGGTGGCTCACTGTCTAATACAACGTCCATCCCAACCCCCGCTCTCTTAGCCTGCCTCCATCTCGGGCTAAAAAAGGGAATACTTAGATTCAGAGCCTCCTTTGCAGCTGAGGATGGTCATGTGACACCATGTGGCCAATAAGATTTAAGGGGGGAGCAAGATTGAAAGGACGGTTCTGGTGTCACTGTTCTTTGTCTTGTGTTTTTTGAACATGAGGGGAAAGCCAAGAGACATGCAGAGATGCTGGTCCTGATGTTGTTGAGCCCGTGAAGCATCCCCAGAATCATCTACTCTTTGTTCTGGGAGACAAAAATAACCCTCTGTTTACTGAAAACACTGATAATCGTTTTTTCTGTTATTTGCATCTAAAAGTGTTCCTAATGGATACACGTGATACAGGCACTAGGCTGGGTGCTGTGAGAAATTCAAACAAGCTTACAGTTTAGTCACCATGAAGGGCAAAAGGATAAAAAATTTTAAAATACCTGCCATTCGAGGCAGCCAAGGCCAAGTGCCGGTTGAGTGGCCTCCAAGGGTTGCTCTTCATCTGGGGAGCCCCACTGAGCCTTACTATTACTTACAGCTGGGGCACATCCTGACCCTCCAGTGCCCTGGTTCTCACACATTTAGATCATCACCTGTGGGTACAGCCGCCTGAGGTTTTCAAAGGAAGATGGGTCGCATTGTCCGGGAAACCTCTGTGTATGGTCAGGACAGGAGGTGACTTGGGCTTTGAAGGATGGATGGGATTTCCAACAGCAGAAGTGGGAGAGGGGAGGAGAGGGCTGCCTCCCACGGTGGGTGAGGAAGAGACAGCAAGCAAGGCCCAGAGGTGGGAAAACGAAAGTCCATCTCAAGGGTTGAAAAGTAGCCCCAGTAGGTTACAATGGAAGGAAGAGAGTGTGGGATCCCCGCTCTCTGCCCTGATGCAGAGACCAGCAAGGACCTGGAAAAAACCTGATAGTGACTGTGCTCATTTCCTATTATTGCTACAACAAACTACCACAAGCTTAGTGGCTTAAAACAACACGTGTTGGTCATCTCACTCTTCTGGAGGTCAGAAGACCCAAAGGGGCCTTATCAGGCTAAAATCAAGATGTCAGCAAGGCCATGTTCTAGAGGAGAACGCGTTTTCTTGACCTTTCCAGCTTCTAGAGGCTGCCGGCGTTCCTCGGCACGTTCCTTAGAAGAGCTCATGGCCCCTCCCATCTTCAAAGCCAGAAATAACCAGTCAAGTCTTCAGCACATGGAATCACTCCGACACTCACTCTTCTGCTTCTCTCTTCCATGATTTAAGGATCTATGTGATCACTGTGATGGTTAATTTTATGTGTCAGCTTGGCCAGCCCATTTCTTTGGTCAAACACCAGTGCAGACGTTGCTGTGAAAATATTTTTTAGATGTGATTAACATTTAAATCAGCAGACTTGGAGTGGAGCAAATTACTCTCCATAATGTGGGTGGGCCTCATCCAATCAGTTGAAGACCTTAAAAGCAAAGATGGAGGGCTTCCCTGGTGGCGCAGTGGTTGGGAGTCCGCCTGCCGATACAGGGGATGTGGGTTTGTGCCCCGGTCCGGGAAGATTCCACATGCCGCGAAGCGGCTGGGCCTGTGAGCCATGGCCGCTGAGCCTGCGCGTCCGGAGCCTGTGCTCCATAACGGGAGAGGCCACAACAGTAAGAGTCCTGCGTACCACAAACAAAACAAAACAAAACAAAAAAAACCCTGCCTGGGTTTCCATCCTGCAGATTTCTGACTCAAGACTGCAACATCCACTCTTCCCTGAATCTCCAGCCTGCTGGCCTGCTCTTACATTTCAAACTTGCCTGCCCTCACCACCCTGTGAGCCAATTCCATATATATATTTCCTATACAGTTCTGTTTCTCTGAAGAATCCTGACTGATACGATTACACTGGGTCCACCCAGATAATCCAGGATAATCTTCCTATTTTATTAATTTTATATTTTTAAATTTTGGCCACGCCTCACGGTTCAGCATGTGGGATCTTAATTCCCTAACCAAGGATCGAATCTGCGCCCCCTGCCGTGGAAGCTCGGTGTCTTGACCACTGGACCGTAATCTCCCTATTTTAAAGTCAGCTAATTAGCAACCTAACTCCATCTGCTACCTTTACTCCTTGTTGCCATATAACCTACCATTTTCACAGGTTCTGGGAATGAAGACATGAACATTTCTGGGGGGGTGGAAGGATTTATTCTGCCTTTAGTCAAAATGTAAATAAATAGAGCTTTATTTTCCTCCCATAATAATGTGTCTGGAAGTGGAAGTTGAGGCTTGGGGGCATTGCTCTATGACTCAGGCTCTTTATAGCCTTCCATATGTTGGCTTTGGTTCTTAAGCTCGCCACCTCATGCTCACAAAACAGCTGCCTCAGCCCCCAACATTATATCCTCATAGCACTATGCCAAGCAGAAAGAGAATAGGCACTACGCCACCTCATGCTCACAAAACAGCTGCCTCAGCCCCCAACATTATATCCTCATACCACTATGCCAAGCAGGAAGGAAGAGAATAGGCAGAAAGGCCTTCCCCTTTCATCCAAGGCAACAAACCTTTCCTGCAGCTTTCCACAAACTCCTTTTTGCATGTACTGATGGGACCCGAGTTACATGGCCATTTCTAACTGCAAAAGACACTGGGAAAGTATGTGACTTTGTATCCGGTATGGAGAGAGGCAGGTGAAACAGAGGGGGCTTTGAAATGGCTTTGGGTATCCGTACTGTGATGTCTGCCACACAAGTTCACACACAGCTTTGCATAGCAGACCTGGGACTGGGCAGGGTCCTGCAGGGGGCTCGTGACCCCTACTCTTCTTCATGATCCTGTCTTAACAGCAGATTGTCTGCACAAATCAGGGGAGCCTTGTGGTAGGAGTGTGGCTCTCACTGCTGTTTGAACTCGGTCGCTTCTTCATCAGTGAAGCAGAGTTGCTCTGAGGATGAATGAGATAAGCTGTGTAGATTTGTTAGGTAGCAGAGCAAGTTACTTTTACCCAGAAATCACAGCCTGGGGGGGGGGGGCAGAGGAGATGCAAGGGGAAGACAGGAGACCCAATCCTGGGGCCCCAGCCCACCCATCACAGAATGTGCAGCCCTCCATTTCCAAAATGCTGTCTCCACCCCTTGCAAGTTCTTTATTGGTACTATTGATTATTCTTGTTCATTAATTAGTGTTTGCTGAGTGAAGGAGAGAGACCCATTGGGCCAAAACCTCTTTCAAGCTGCCAGGGGACCCAGAGCAGGGCAGCAGAGATTTCAGCAGGAACAGGAAGGCAAAGGCCCTCGGAGGAAAATCAAAATCCCCTTCACCCCAGGCTCTCTCCTCCCAAGCACCGTGAAGGGAGCTGGGGACCCCGGGCCTGCTGGTGACAGTGACTAACTGCGGGGCAAGCCCTGGGGAGGGGCCAGGCCAGCTCCATTACGTTTATGGTCCTGGCTTGGCGGGCGGGTTCCCGGGTGAGCTCAGGGGGTGGCTGTGTGCCAGGTGGGGGGCTGGGGGAAGCAGCACCCATGGGTTTGGGTGGGGAGTGTGGGGAGGGAAGGAGGGAGGAGCCAGCGTGTTATAAAACACTAAACCCTGGTTGAAAGGTTGTTTCCTTAATTTTAAAAAAAGAATTAAGGGATGTTGCTTGAGAAAAACAGAGAGGGGGAACTGAAAAAGAGGCGAAGACAGAACAAGAGACAGAAGGACAAGGAAGGACAGGAGGGAACAGGAGAGGGGACCAGGAATTAACGAGGCTGGGCACCAGATACGGGCGGAAGGTGGGGGGCTGCTCCTCAGAGGTGGGGAAACTTGCTCGGGTCTCAAAGAATGGCTTTGAATTTGGCCTCTCTGACCCCAAAGGCCAAGCTTTTCACCAGGCCACAGGCTGTGGAGGTGGAGGTGGAGAGGGAGGCTCTGGGGACGAAGGGGCCCAGGTGTAACTCACCTGAGTGGGGGAGGAGCTTGGTAGCCCCACGGTGGCCCTCAGGATCACCCTGATCAAATGCCCTTCGTGGGTTGTCTATGATCTGTGGTGACAGCTGCCATCCCTGGTGGAACTGGGGTGCCTCCCCTGCGTCCTTGAGGTATGGCATTGCCTGGAGGTTAAGGGCTGTGACTCTAGAGCCAGACGGCTTGGATCCAAATCCTGGCTCTGCCATTTGAGAAAACTACTTAAATCCTTATGCCTCAGTTTCCTCTTATGGAAAATAAGGGTAATAATGGTTTCCATCTAATAGGGTTGTTATGGGTGTTCAGTGATGTATGTAGTGTGCTCAGAACCAGCATCAAATAAGTACTCAACAAGTTTAGCTGTCATTAGATACTTCTTTACTAACAAAATCCTTATGTTGTTGAGGATGGCAATGTGCCCAGCTAAAAAACTACATTTCCCAGCTTCCCTCACAGTTAGGATATCCCATGAGATGTTAGAGGAGGTCATTGTGCGGGTCTTCCAGGAAACCTCTTTAAAAGGGACCGACTCTTCTGGCAAGCTCATCCTTTCCCCCCTTCTTCATGCCAGGAAGGTGGGTATGATGACCTGAGCTGCAGCAGCCATTCTGCAACCCTGAGGTCCCCTTGAGATAGAAGCCATGCTGTAAGGGTGGTGGAGCAGAAAGGTAAAGGAGCCAGAGACACTGACCACGTCGAGGGACTGGACCTCCTGTCTCCATAAGCCCTTTGCCTGAGAGAAAAACAAACCCTTAACTTGTTTAAACTACTGTAGCTTCAGGTTTCTGTTAATTGCTGCCCCCAAAATCCAAGCTGATACAGATTGAAAAGTTAAATAGATTCTAGAAGAGTTAGAGAAATTTAAACTGATAAATCCAAAATGAGTGATTTGTGGAAAGTGGGTGTGGTTGGGGACATGTCTGGGAGGTTTCAAATAACCTCAGATGTCCCATGACCTGTCCCTTGGACTAGAGTATCTGTGAGTCCAAGTCAGGGAGTGATTGTCTTATTATTGTCTTTACCAAAGCAATGAGAAAAAAGGTTTTCTAGAAACCAGTGCAGAGCACAAGCTCCTAGACATCAACATCCCATTGTCAGGAAGGGAGGGAAGCCCCCAGAAGACCACCAGAAACAGGACTGTTCAGCAACCTGAGGTCATAGGGGCAGCTACTGATGTTACCCGTCTGCACGGCTCGCTTCGTGCTTCTGAGGATGACACACACTCTAAGCCTTAGAAAGTCTCAAAAGGCCACTGTTGTGTTGGGATGGGGTGAAGGAGGGCCCTAGGATAATTCTCATCTCTAAACCTCTGCAGTTCTCCTATGGGTCCGTGTGCAGCGGGCGTTCCATGTCTGGAATGTCTCATGATCCTTGGGACACAGTGTGTACCACGTTGCATGTGCAGCCCCAGGTGAGATCGGGGGTTCTCGGCTCCTCGGGTCCTGGTCCTCGGGTTGGATGGTGGCCACTTCTTGCAGGAAATAAGGAAGGACTATATCTTCCCAGGGGAGTAGGGGTGGGTTGCTCCCTGCACCACTTCCCCAATCTCAGCTCTTTGAAATGAATGAGAAGAGAAGGCCAAGGGGCCAGGAGAGGCCCCAAACAGGTGTTCCCCGCTCAGACACCTGTGAGGGTGGGCTGAGGAGAAGCTTCATGCGTTGATGTGGTTGTTTGAAAAAAGGACCCCAGATTAGAAAGACGGTAGCACTGAGGTTCCCCATTGGGGCCTGAGGCCAAGGGGCAAGGAGAGGCCAGCACTGGGTGGAGGGCAGCAGTGAAGACCTCCAGAAGCCGGTCAGGGAGGCTCAGGGCTCCCTGTGAGTGTACGCGAAGACTTTGTGGGTCCTGGGCTTCCACGTGCGTTCTGCAGGTCTCTACACATGAGCGTGCTTTCTCATCAGTGCATTTCTTAGTTGACATGGAGTCAAGCGTGTTTGCAAATGTGGGGAAAGTATCTGATTCTCTCGTGGAATCTTGGCTTAGAAGCGGGGTGGAGCCCCAGGGCTAAGGGAGGAGGGGGAACCCCACCGCCACGGAACCGGGAGCCTCCCACACTAGGGCAGAACAGAGATGGTTCATCTCCGCAGAGAACGCCCAGTAGAGATCAAAACCAAGTAGGCTCAGGATGAAGCTATAGGCCAAACTTCCTTGGAGGTATGGGATTTCAGGGGTGGAGGACCCCATGCCTGGAAGAGCCCCCTGAAGCTACTTTCACACAGGACAGCGTTGAGGACTGCAGTATCAGGGTGGCTAGAGCCACATCCAGCCCACTCAAGGTTTGTCTCCTCACCAGGAAAGGCTTCTGGGGTCTCTCATTCATTCGTTTAGCCATTCACTTATTCTGTCTACAATTCCTTTGCGGGGCCGTGCACATAATAAATAGTTCACTCTGAGTCATATCTCTCGATTCCTCTGGTGCTCAATTCTAAATTCACTGCCTCCCTTCTTTTGCTGGGGGTCTCTGATCCAGCTTGCTCTGCTGCTTGTTGAACTGCATCCCGGAGGCGCAAGGGC
Organism: Grampus griseus; assembly: GCF_964374135.1. Lineage (NCBI taxonomy): Eukaryota > Metazoa > Chordata > Mammalia > Artiodactyla > Delphinidae > Grampus > Grampus griseus. The sequence goes on along the minus strand of NC_139018.1, from coordinate 26,164,033 downwards.
AGCACAGAGCTAGCTAGAGTCAGCCCCTTTGCCTTGCTTCAAAGTCATGGATGCCACCCAGTCCTGGCTACAAAAGTATCATTGAACAAGAGGTCCATTTCTGCCATTTTGGCTCAGGGTCCCAGAATTTCTGCTACACTATTAGGATCTCCTCAAGGGTCTGAAGTTGACCCAAAGTTGTTGAGAGCCTTCATTCCTCTAACACCTACTTTTTAAGTGCTTCCTGAATACCAAGTACTTCACCAGGCATACCTCGGGGACACTGGGGGTTCCGTTCCGGACCACCGCGATAAAGCAAACATAGCAATAAAGTGAGTCAGATGGCTTTTTCGGTTTCCCGGTGCATATAAAAGTTATGTTTACACTATACTGTAGTTCTAGTAAGCGTGCAATAGCATTATGTCTAAAAAACTATGTGCATACCTTTTTTTTTTTTTTTTTTTTTGCGGTACGCGGGCCTCTCACTGCCGTGGCCTCTCCCGTTGCGGAGCACAGGCTCCGGACGCGCAGGCCCAGCGGCCATGGCTCACGGGCCCAGCCGCCCCGCAGCACGCGGGATCCTCCCGGACCGGGGCACGAACCCACGTACCCTGCATCGGCAAGCGGACTCTCAACCACTGCGCCACCAGGGAAGCCCTGTGCATACCTTAATTTTATTTATTTATTTATTTTTTTGCTGCTTTTCCAACTTTATTTAGAAAAACAAATCCAGGTCCCAGTGCCCCAGTGCCCTCCTCCAGCCCAGCCATAATTTAAATAACTTAGAGACAGAGGTGGGGTCAGGTGGGGAGTGGGTGGGAGAGGGAGAGAGGAGAGCCCACTACAGCCGCTGCAGCGCCCGCTTCTTGTCCATCTTTTTCTTGCCTGCCAGCTTCTTATCATGCTCACCCGCGTGCTTCTTGGCCATCGGCCCCTCGGCCCCTCCCCGGGCGTCCAGGAGCCGTGGCGTCGGCGGTGGTGGCCGCAGCCCCGCTGGCCGGGGACCGCCGGCCCCGGCCCTCCCGCCGCTGGGCCCGCCTGCGCCCCGGGGATCTCTGTGAGCAGGCGCGCGCGCCGCCCGCCTCCTCCTTGAGGGCAGACGCGGGGTTAGGGTGGATCAGCAGGCACCTGATGGTCAGCAGCACGTGCCAGATGCCCGGCTCAGCTGTCCAGCCCGTCTTGAGCACGTTGACGCAGATCTCACCGTTGGCGCCCACATTTGGGTGGAAGATCTTGGTCAGGAAGTAGCCCTTGTGTGGGGAGGCAGGGAAGTCCTTCCCCAGCAGGAGTTTCGTGCGGAATAGGTCTGCGGCGTATGGGGTCCCCTCAGGGCCCTCGATAGTGACCTGCAGGTCAGTGAGGCCCTCCTCGTTGGGAAAGACCTTGATGCCATCAGGTGGCTCAGCTGTCAGTGTCGTTGCCTCCTTGTACACCAGGCGGATGATGTGGGCGGGGCAGGTTCACGACTGCTGCCGGCCAGGGGCGGGTCCCACTGGCCCCCTTTCTGCGCCCTCCGGCCGCCGGCCGGGGTGGGGGGGGCGCCCAACCGCTGCCGCTGTGGCCCTAGCGGGGCCCCGGTGGCCCTGCTCTGCTTCCCGCTCCCTCCGAGGCCCGCAGTGACCCTTGCCGTCTGCAGCTCCTCCCACCACCCGCCCACTGGTGCCCGCACTAAGGCACACACCTTAATTTAAAAATACTTTATTGCTAAAATATGCTAGCCATCCTCCGAGCCTTCAGCAAGTCGTAATTTTTTTTGCAGTAGTAACATCAGTGATCACTGATCCCAGATATAATATAATAATGATGAAACAGTTTGAAATATTGTGATAATCACCAAAATGTGACACAAAGACATGAAGTGAGCAAATACTGTTGGAAAAAAATGGTGCCTATAGAGTTGCTCAATACAGGGTTGCCACAAACCTTCAATTTGTTTAAAAAACAAAAACCACAGTACCTGCCTACAAAGCGCAATAAAGCGAGGTATGCCTGTACATGGAGCTTTTCCTGCTGGGACTTAAGCACCAGAAAATCCACAAGAATGGCTGTATTTCTGAGATACACACGTGGGCAAGGTCTTCAAAATAAAAACAGAACCATGGCACCAAGGTCAGGCTAGGTTTGAATTTTCGTAAGCTCTCCTGGGGAAATAGATGGAGGAACCAGGATGGAAAGCCAAAAAATCCATAGCCAACCTCTACAACAAAATTGGCAAGGAGAAATCCCATGAACACCCAGATATGAGCGGGCGAGGACGAGCACCCAGTAGCATTAGGCCTGTGTAGTATCAGCAACTGTGCCAGAGGGAGCGCAGACAAGACCAGGTTGCTTCTGATGGCTGGAGCAGCTAGAGACCCTTCAAACCACCAGCAGGTGCTGGCCTGAAAGCGTGACAGGCCAACTTGAAGGAGCAGTGATGCTGGGCGGGGTCTCAGCAGGCCCTGAATAGCAGGGGAGGGTGCCCTGGAGCAGTCTAGACCTCACAACGGTTGAAACTCACAAATGAGAGTTCCTTTTCAGGACAGAACTGCACACAGAGGAGGGACTACTGGTTGGAGTCTTCAAACTGAGGAGGACTGTGACAGCCGGGGCAAAAGAGAGATAAAGTCTAGAATTCTGCGTGGCTCAAGATGGAAGCCGCTATCCATATATGGCTTTTGACATTTAAGCTAACTAAATTTAAATATTTAGTTCTTTTGTTGCATTTGTCATGTTTCAAATTCTTTGTTTATTTATTTTTAATTAATTTTTTTAAATTTTTATCCAGTTTTTAAAGGTTACTTTCTATTTATAGTTATTCTAAAATGTTGGCTATGTTGTACCCTACATTCTCGAGGCTGTCTTACAGCCAGTAGTTTGTACCAACCCCTCCTCCACCCTATATTACCCTTCCCCCACCACTAGTTTGTTCTCTATATCTGTGAGTCTGCTTCTTCTTTGTTATATTCACTAGTTTGTTCTATTTTTAGATTCCACATATAAGTGATACCATACAGTATTTGTCTTTTCCTGTCTGACTTATTTCACTTAGCATAATGCCCTCAAGTCCATCCACATTCCTGCAAATGGCATAATTTTGTCCTTTTTTATGGCTGAGTAGTATTCCATTGTGTATATATAGATCAACCACGTCTTTTTTATCCATTCATCTGTTGATGGACACAGGTTGTTTCCATATCTTGGCAACTGTAAATAATCCTGCTACGAACGTTGGGGTGCATGTATCTTTTTGAATTCACGTTTTTGGTTTTGGTTTTGGTTTGGATATATACCCAGGAGTGGAATTACAGGGTCGTATGGTCGTATACGTATGGTAGTCCCATTTTTAGTTTTTTGGGTCGTATGGTAGTTCCATTTTTAGTTTTTTGAGAAACCTCCACACTGTTTTCCACAGTGACTGCACCAATTTCCATTCCTACCAACCATGTGCAAGGGTTCCATCATGTTCCTAATTCTTACAGCCACCTGTGGCTGGTGGCTTCCATTTTATGGTTACTGTATAGGACAGCACAGACATAGAACATTTCCATCATCATAGAGAGTTCTACTGGACAGCACTGGAGATAAAAGTCGGGGAGGGAAGCAGAGGTCTCAGAAAGAAAGAGGTCATCTTTTTTTCATTTCAAGAAAACAACCAAAGAGCAAGTTCTTGAGCAGAAAGCTACAAAAGGTATCTTTCCCATATCCCCTTCCTAACAGTTCAGGAACACACAGCTCCCTTAGACAAGGGCAAAGGAAAAGGACTGCAGTCAAATGCCCCCCAAAAGGCCAAGTCACTTATAAGGGAAAGAAAATCAAATTGTCATCAGACTTTCCAACAGCGATACTTTGTGCCAAAAATTTTTTTTAAATAGATCAATATATTAAAGCTATGCCAGGAAAGTAAAAGTGAGTGAAGGATGTTCTACCCAGACAAACTGATAGTCAAGTATAAAGACTGCAGACAAACTTTTGAACATCCAAGAAATCCCCATGAACCCCTCCTAAGGACTTTACTAAAAATGAACTAAGACAATAAAAATGATTGGAGTAATATTGACTAAGGCTGGAGATGAGCATTAAAAATGTAAATATATTTAATATATAGAAACATATGCTTAATATACAAACGTAATTTTCTGTTTATATAAATGTATATAAATACAGTCAAATTATCAAAAAAGAGGGAAGAATGTGAAGAGCATTTGAAAACCATAATAAGATATCTGATTACCGTAAAGGTCTTAATCGGGAGTAAAAAGCCATTGCAAAGGGCTTCCCTGGTGGCGCAGTGGATGAGAGTCCGCCTGCCAATGCAGGGGACGCGGGTTCGTGCCCCGGTCCAGGAGGATCCCACATGCCGCAGAGCGGCTGGGCCCGTGAGCCATGGCCGCTGAGCCTGTGCGTCCGGAGCCTGTGCGTCCGGAGCCTGTGCTCCGCAACGGGAGAGGCCACAACAGTGAGAGGCCCGCATACTGAAAAAAAAAAAAAAAAAAAAAGCCATTGCAAGGAAAGAATAGTGAGTGGGTCATTCTGCCCTCCCTAATATGTCACCTGGGTGCTGTAACTTCTTCTTTGATGTTCAGTTATCCCAACTGGAAGATGGAGGGAAATAAAACCTTCCTTGCCTAACCTGTAGGGTATGAAAAAGTGGTTGACATTCTGTAAACATCAAATTTTATTAACCTACGACCTGGAAAAAAAAAATGCATTTACGAGCTGAAGAGACTGGAGGTTTTAGCCAAAGTGTGTGAGCGGGAGGAGATGAGGATGCAACTGAGCTACTCAAGCCTTTTGCTTCTCTCTGGAAGACGCGAGCCCTGGCCACTCATTAGGCTGCTCTGGGTTGCACCAGAAATGCGGAGCCACACCCTAGGGAAGTAAGCCCCCCAGGGACCTTGGAGGAAGCATGCTGCTCTGGAAGGACAGAAAACAAGGCAAGCTGGGGGACAAGGATGGGTGGAAGAGAAAGCCTAAGTCAGAAGATTAGAGACCCAGCTGGCAGGCTTCACTCCTGAGACTGGAAAATCTCGGCTGGAAGGAGAAAATCAAATAGGGGGTAGTCATTTGTTGGGGGCATACATGGGAGTCCCAAGGGTAAGTAGTCCCCACAGACACAGAGGAGGCAACTCTAGCTTTGTGCTGGTTTCAAAGACACACCCCTCCTCCTTCCCTAGCAGGTGGGGACGGATGACCCTCACATGCACCAGCCGAGTCACATCCGCCAAATGCACACCCAAGACATCCAGAGAAATTTCAACTCTGGGTCCCAACCCTCAGGGACCTAGTGATTCTGGGAGCCTCTGAGGCTGAGCTGGTCCCTGACACTTGGTCAAATAAAGTTTGCCCATGGTCCCGTCACTGCTGCTGTGTCCCTGACTCCCTCTCCAAGGAACCCTGCTCTCCATTTGTCAATTTTAAGTGATAATTTCTATTCAATCTGATACATATTGTAAGAATATAAACAAATGCCTCTCCCCCTATCGGCACCATAATCACTTTCTTTTATAGCTATCATTTATTACAGGACGACAGATGGCCAGTTCACAGAATTCCAAAGAGGCAACATGCCGGCCAGTCACCTGGGAACACAGGCACATTTACATTTCTCCAAAACAGATGGGAAAGGGTGGGGGGAAGGAGGCAGATTCCTGTCAAAACTTTGGCGCTTTCCAAAATGTGTTTCTTTTGCTTCTCCCTCTTTCCCTCTGCCTTTCTCGCAGATGGTACATATATCCTCTCGCCCCTTCCAAACCTCCTCACACACCCCATTCATTCTTTTCCCATCAGCGGCAACTGAAACCACCAATATGGCGGCCTTGAGGGGCTGGAGACAGGGTGGGCTCTTGGCAGACCACTTTCTGGGGACTTCCAGGGCCTGCAGCGCAGTATTCCAGCATTCCTTCCTGGCTTGTTATTTGGGATTGAGGCTGAGGTCAGAGGCCAGAGGAGGGTGAGAAGTGGGTCTGCTTCACAGAGGGCAGATGCTGGAGGCTGCCTTCTTCACAAACTACAGAGCAGTGGTTCTTGGCCCTGACAGCACATAAAATCACCTGGAGAGCTTCTAAAAAACATGAAAGCCAGAGCCCCACCCAGAATGATTAAATCAGAAAGCCTGGAGTAGGGGCTTGGCAAGGTGTACAGGTATGGCTGAGAACCCAGCGCTGCAGAGGCAAAGACAAAACAGGAGGTAAGAAGCCATAGAGAAGAGAGACAGCTGTGCGCCAGACATTGAAAGAGCTGCAAATTTGGAACTTGGTGAAAGGAAGGTCCCTGCTCCTGGCCCAGTGGGATGAATGTAGATAAACTGCTCACTGCAACAGAGAAGGGGAAGAGCTGTGAAGGAGGTGCGTTCAGCATGAGATGGGAGAGAACCCACTGGTGGGAGCCTAGGGACATCTTCCTACAAGTAGCAAATAGAGGAAATAAGAGAATATCTGTATGCCCCCGACGGAGGGAATGATTTCTTAAGACACAGGAGTAAAAATCATAAAGGAAATGATCGTTAGATTTGCCTACATTAAAATCACGATCTTTTGTTCACCAAAAGATACCATAATGAGAATGAAAAGACAAGCCACCATATGACCCAGCAATCCCACCACTGGGCATATACCCTGAGGAAACCATAATTCAAAAAGAGTCACGTACCACAATGTTCACTGCAGCTCTATTTACAATAGTCCGGAGATGGAAACAACCTAAGTGTCCATCATGGGATGAATGGATAAAGAAGATGTGGCACATATATACAATGGAATATTACTCAGCCATAAAAAGAAACGAAATTGAGCTATTTGTAATGAGGTGGATAGACTAGAGTCTGTCATACAGAGTGAAGTAAGTCGTAAAGAGAAAGACAAATACCATATGCTAACACATATATATGGAATTTAAGAAAAGAAAATGTCATGAAGAACCTAGGGGTAAGATGGGAATAAAGACACAGACCTACTAGAGAACGGACTTGAGGATATGGGGAGGGGGAAGGGTGAGCTGTGACAAAGCGAGAGAGTGGCATGGACATATATACACTACCAAACGTAAGGTAGATAGCTAGTGGGAAGCAGCCGCATAGCACAGGGAGATCAGCTCGGTGCTTTGTGACCACCTAGAGGGGTGGGATAGGGAGGGTGGGGGGGGAGGGAGACGCAAGAGGGAAGAGATATGGGAACATATGTATATGTATAACTGATTCACTTTGTTATAAAGCAGAAACTAACACACCATTGTAAAGCAATTATACCCCAATAAAGATGTTAAAAAAAAAAAGAAAAGAAAAGCCACCAACTAGAAGGTATTTGTGACACAGGTCACTAATAGAGGATTAATATCTAGGATACATAAAGAAGGCATAGGACTCAATAGGAAACAACAACCCAAGAAATAATCTGGCAAAGGATATGAAAAGGAAACACACATTAAAGGAAAGAAGAAATGTTCTATAAGCATAAGAGAAAAAAATCATTCATAATCCACAAAATGCAAATTACAACCATAACAAGATACCATTTTACACTCATTAAATTGGCCAAAACTTAAGTCTGACAACAAGTGTTATGAGGATGTTGATGGTACTGGGTGTGTGAATTGGTACAACCACTTTGGAAAAGCCGTTCAGTGATATTTACTAAGGCTGAACTCTACCATCCAGCATTCAACTCTCAGTACATCTGGTAAAGAAACTTGCACATGCGCCCCAGAGATGCACATAATGAGAATCTTCACAGCAACATTGACCATAATAGCAAAAACTGGAAACAATCCAAATGTTCATTGACAGAAACATGGGTAAATAAATGTTGGCATAATCATAAAATGGAAAACCACACAACTGTGAAACTAAACAACAGCCATACATCAACATGGTTGAAATTCAAAAGCATAATGTTGACTGAAAACTGCAAATTGCAGAATACATAGAATATAGTTCTATTGGTATAAATATATTGTTCAGGAATGCTTACACATGTGGTAAAATTGTAAATAAAGGCAAGGAATGATTAACACAAACTTCCACGAGATGCGTGCTGTGGACTGAATGTTGGTTTCCCCTCAAAATCCCTGTGTAGAAATTCTAACCTGAAAAGTGATGGGGGCTTTCAGAAGATGTTTAGGTCATGAGGGCAGAGCCCTTGAGAATGGGATTAGTGTCCTCATAAAAGGGAGCCCAGAGAAATGCCTTGCTCCTTCCACCATGTGAGGACACATGAAAAGATGGCTGTCTACAAACCAGGAAACAGGTTTGTTTTATTTTGTTTTTTGTTTGTTTGTTTGTTTGTTTTGCGGTATACGGGCCTCTCCCTGTTGTGGCCTCTCCCGTTGCGGAGCACAGGCTCTGGACGCGCAGGCTCAGCGGCCATGGCTCACGGGCCCAGCCGCTCCGCGGCATGTGGGATCTTCCCGGACCGGGGCACGAACCCGTGTCCGCTGCAACGGCAGGCGGACTCTCAACCACTGCGCCACCAGGGAAGCCCCAGTTATTCTATTTCTTAAGGTGGGTACATGGGTGTTCATTTTATTATTATTACTTTATACATACGATATATTTCATTTAAAAAATTTGTACTGAAAACAAAAGGAAAATCACATGTAAAACCTCATATTACAGTTGCCCCTCGGTATCCATAGGTGATTGGTTCCAGGACCCCTGTGGATACCAAACCCTAGAATGCTTATATAAAATGGAGAAGAACTGCTGGTTCTCCGTGGTGCCCCACATCTGCAACTATATAAATGTTATTCCTTGTCCCAAAGTTTATCTAAGAAAGTGGCCCAGTGTGAACATTTCTTCCCATAGGAAACATCCACCCCTTAGCTTACTGAAATAGCTTAATGGACCCGTATCAAACACTGGGTGGACATTGTGGCCAATTTCCAGCTGAGAGACAGGGGTCTGGGGTTTGGAAATGGCCCATGATCTGCAGGCCTTTTTAGACCCTCTCTGCATCAGTCAGTCCATAAGCAGCCACCCTCTGAAAACCCCTGAACTAGGTGCCCAGGGAGAGTTGATGGTCAAACCCCACCCCAGTGCATATTATCATCTAATAATGAGGCAGATCAAGTGACCAGTCAAAATAGCCATTAAAGTAAACACCAAGGAGTGACAAACATCGTGCTCTGCTTATTTGTGGGAGTGGGGATGGGGGTGGAGGTGGAGATGTGTACCTGCGCTGATGGTCTGGAAGTTGGAAAAAGTCCCAGGATGATGACTACAGGCACTATAGACAATATTCATACTTCTCTGGGCCTCAATTTCCTCATGTGTCAAGTGAACAGAGTGGACAAGGGCTACCATTAATGTCCCTTCCAACTTTAGACATTTTGATCCTACATATTTGGGGCTAAATACCCCAATACATATTTAGCAAATCATTTGTTTACACCTAGGCTAGGAGTTCGATTCTCAACCTAATTGCATAGCTATTTGCATGACTTTGATGCACAGAAATGTAAGGAGAAAGTCAACATGCCTCCATGTTTCCATCAGAGATGGATATTGACCAAGACTAGAACCTGACCTTGACGCCAGCATCTGGGCAAAGAAGAGATTATTGACAGTGGCAGAGTTTGAGGGGATGTGGAGGGATGAAATTCTCAAGAGAGGTCTGTGAAGTACCACAGATGTAGGAAATCTGTAGGGAAAGTGGGGTGTAGGTCTCCTTGCTGCCATTAGGGTATGAAGAAGGTTTGCCAAGGCAGGGATGGTGCAGTGTTTAGTAAACAGGAACCTCCCTGACGGGGGGGGGGGGGGGGGGGGGGGGCGTCTCTCACGTTCCTGGACAGGCCTTTGATTCCAGGAGTGTTTGTTGATCCACTAGTCACCAAAGGAGTATTTCTGAGAGAGGGGGCTGAGTCTTGAGGAAGATGATTCCTTCTGTCGTGGACAGGATAGAGCTGAATAGGGAAGGATGGAAGCATGGAAGTTGCAACAGGGGCTAGCAGGGGCAGCTGGCGTGGCGGGGATGGGGAAAGGGGGCCGATTTGAGAGCCACACAAAGAGGACCCCTCCGGGACAGAACCTGTGTATGTTCACCCCATACAAACGGCCCGAAGCCCGGCAGGTGGTCTGTGCTCAACAAATAGATATTGAAGGAGTGAAATCCTGATAATAGCTAACGTATACTGAGAGTTTACTCTTTGACACTGGGCTGAGCCCTTTGCACACATCACCCTGGCAACGGCCTGAGAGTTCAGTGCTGTTCTTATGACCATTTCACAGCGGAGGCTATTGAAGCACACAGTGTGGTTACAGGTGGAGCCGGTTGTGACCTTTTGTCTGATTTCAGAACCTGTGGTCCCTCAACCCCGCTGTTCTTGTTGGGATCTCCTGAGAAGATATTCTAATTACCTTTTTACCTTTTTTTTTTTTTTTTTTTTTAACTTTTGGCTGTGTTGAGTCTTTGCTGTGCGCGGGCTTTCTCTAGTTGTGGCGAGCGGGGGCTATTCTTTGTTGCGGCGCGCGGGCTTCTCATTGTGGTGGCTTCTCGTTGCGGAGCACGGGCTCTAGGCACATGGGCTTCAGTAGTTGTGGTACGTGGGCTCAGTAGTTGTGGCTCGCGGGCTCTAGAGCGCAGGCTCAGAAGCTGTGGCACACGGGCTTAGCTGCTCCGTGGCATGTGGGATCTTCCCGGACCAGGGCTTGAACCCGTGTCCCCTGCATTGGCAGGTGGATTCTTAACCACTGCACAGCCCGGGAAGTCCCTCTAATTACCTTTTGACAGACGAAAAGGCTGAGGCACAAGCGGAGTGAGTGGCCTATGGCCATACAGCTACCTAATGACAGAGGGAAAGGCTACCCACGAGATGTTCGACTCCTCTTTTCCTGTTGCCCTGGGCTGCTGGGTGGGGCCACACAGCGTGGACTCAGGCATCTTGTCGGCAAGTTCGGAGCTACCTCATCCCAGGTCATTACCCTGATGGCATCTATAGTGAGAGAAGGAAAGGCATGGAACCAGCCCCGCAGCTCCTGCTCTGTGCTCCCGGGTGGGTTAGGCCCTGTACCTCTCATTTAAGACCTCCAGTAGCTTCAGAATTAATGAATTCTCACATCTGTTCACAAAGAAGAACACGGACAGCGAGAGGCTCGCAGCTGGTTTGGGCGCTGGCAGCTCTGCCCGCCTTCAGAGTCCACGTCCTCCGCGGCACAAGCCTCCTTCCGCAGGTTCAGGCTCAGTGTGGGACACAGGGCTGGGGAGCGGTCAGCCTGCAGACCTCTTTTGTAGACCTGCAGCATCCATTTGTTTTCCTGGTTTCACATGATGCTCTTAATTTTAGACAAGTGTGACTTGGGGAGGAGGGGAGAGCAGGAGGGAGGCAGAACCTCTGGGCACAAGCATCCCAGTCCAGGGGTGTAGACTTGAGAAAAACCTGGCATTGTGCCCTCTGTGGACCTGGCCCTCCAGACAGTCCCTAGGGGGTTGAAGGTAAGAGATGAAAATTGCTCTGGGTGGGCTTCCCTGGTGGCGCAGTGGTTAAGAATCCACCTGCCAATGCAGGGACACGGGTTCAAGCCCTGGTCCGGGAAGATCCCACATGCCGCGGAGCAACTAAGCCTGTGAGCCACAGCTACTGAGCCTGCGTGCCATAACTACTGAAGCCCACGCGCCTAGAGCCGGTGCTCCACAAGAGAAGCCACCACAATGAGAAGCCCGTGCAGCACAATGAAGACCCAACACAACCAAAAATAAATAAATAAAATAAATTTATTAAAAAAAAAAATTGCCCTGGGTGCCACCTGACTCGGGGAACAGAGGCGGGGTAGTAGCACTGCTCTGGGAAAAACTGACTTCTTTGAACACTTTCTTCCAATTTTTCTAAGCCCATTCTCTTCCTCTGGCTGCATCTCTCTCATCCCTCCTGCTGACCTCAGGTTTGTCTTCCTGAACCATTTCATCCTGACTGGGATGTGATGATTGTTAATCTCCACATTGGTAAACTGAGGGGCTTCGAGCCCTACCAGGCCCTGACATGCTCTGTCCCAGCCCAGGAACAGTGGGCAGGAGCCAGAGGCCTTGATCCAACGTTCACTTTTGTCCTGACTGGCTGTGTGGCCAGGATGAGTTACTCACAGCCCCAAACTCCAGCTTGCTTTTTATGAGATGCACATACAGGCACTCCTCAGAGATGTTGTGGGTTTGGTTTCTGACCACCACAATAAAATGAATACTGCAATAAAGTGAGTCACATGAATTTTTTGGTTTCCCTGTAAATATACATAAAAGTTATGTTTACACTATACTGTAGTCTCTTAAGTGTGCAATAGCATTGCGTCTAAAAAACAATGTACGTAGCTTCATTAGAAAACACTTTAATTGGGAGAGTAGCATTGACATATATACACCACCAAATGTAAAATAGATAGCTAGTGGGAAGCAGCCGCATAGAACAGGGAGATCAGCTCGGTGCTTTGTGACCACCTGGAGGGGTGGGATAGGGAGGGTGCAAGGGAGATGCAAGAAGGAGGGGATATGGGGATATATGTATACGTATAGCTGATTCACTTTGTTATACAGCAGCAACTAACACAACATTGTAAAGCAATTATACTCTAACAAAGATGTTAAAAAAAAAAAAAGGAAACACTTTATTGCTAAAAAATGCTAACCATCATCTGAGCCTTCAAAGGATCATGGGAGTAGCATCAAAGATCACTGATCCGGGCTTCCCTGGTGGCACAGTGGTTGAGAGTCCGCCTGCCGATGCAGGGCACATGGGTTTGTGCCCCAGTCCGGGAAGATCCCACGTGCCGCGGAGCAGCTGGGCCCGTGAGCCGTGGCTGCTGAGCCTGCGCGTCCGGAGCCTGTGCTCCGCAACGGGAGAGGCCACAACAGTGAGCGGCCTGCGTACCGCAAAAAAAAAAAAAAAAGATCATTGATCCCAGATCATCATAACAAATATAATAATAATGAAACCATTTGAAATATTGTGAGAATTACCAAAATGTGACACAGAGACAGGAAGTGAGCAAATGCTGTTGGAAAAATGGTGCCGATAGACTTGCTTGATGAAGGACTGGCACAAACCTTCAACTTGGAAAGAACACAGTATCTGCAGAGTGCAGTAAAGTGAAGAGCAATAAAAAGAGGTGTGCCTGCAATAATAGCACTTTCCTCTATGAAAGAGTGTGAGGGTGAACGACAGAGAACGGCACCCAGGGCTGGCAGAGCCTGTGTTCTCTAAATGCTGGTTAGTGCTGGTATAAGCCCTTGAACTAAAGGGTGAAACCTAAAGAGTGACTTCTTCCAGAGCTATTTAGACCAAAAGATGGAATCTCTCACCAGAATTTCAGGCATCTGTAAGCAGGCAAGTAAGAGGCAAGGAGAGCTTTTTGGTGACAGTCAATTCACACTGGTCAGCAGCCCTGGCCTGGAGATGGGTAACTATGCGTAATAACAATGGTTAGCACTCAGAAGCACTTCCGCTATGCTGGCACTGTTCAAGGTCAAGGTTCAGCAAACTTCAGACCTGGGCACATGGGGCCCACCATCTGTTTCTGTAACCTTTAGCGAAACACAGTCACACCGTCACGCTTGTGTATTTACGTAGAGTCACAGCTGCTCTCCCACTACATTGGCAGAGTTGAGTAGCTGCGCTAGAGATCATCTAGGCTGCAAAGCCTAAAATAGGTACTATCTGGCCCTTCCCAGAAACAAAATATCTTACCCCTGTTCTAAGAATTTGGCACACTTAATTTAATTTAATCCTTATCATATGTCTAGAAATAGGTGATGGTTGTCCCCCTTTAAAAGATGAAAAACAGGTCAGAGAGACAAAATAACTAGCAATTCATTTCTGAATGTAGGCAACGCAGTGCCAGAATCTGGGATCCTAACACCTACAAGGGGTGGGGCTTCTCTCCCTGGTGGAGTCACCAAAGTTTAGCAAATAAAAATACAGGATACCTGTTCAATTTGAATTTCAGATAAACAACAAACACTTTTTTTAAAGTGTAAGTATAGCCCATGAGATATTTGGGATATACTTATATTAAAAAACTATTCGTTGTTTACCTGAAATCCACATTTAACTGGATTTCTGTATTTCAGCTGGCCATCCCACTGAGGACCCTTGGAGGAAGGAGAGCTCAGCCAGGCCTGGGAAGAAACCAGTGTCCCTGGGGTCTGTTCCTGGGAAGGTCTCTGCCCACAGCCAGATCTCTTCCTGGAAGGCTCGGGGATGGGTCCTCCCACGCATCTCAATCCCTTTGTCCCACAAAGGACAAACCTTTCACAAGGTTCTTGGGGTATCTCAGGGGGCATTGCCATGTTGCTTCAGACTCAAGCAGCCAGAAACAGAGAGAAAAGCTATGGGGGAAAGCATGAAGCCCCTCTCTCCAGTCCAAAGCCGAGCATCACCTCCCTTCCCTAGAAACCTCTGGAATCCTCCTCTCCTTTTCTCCTGTCCTTCTGGCCAAAGGCCCCGCCAGACCCTCTCTCCCCTTGAGATTGCATAGGAGTTTAAGAAAGAGAGAAAAAATATGGCAAGCCAGAGTGACAGCAATCCAAGGCCAGAGGGGGCCAGGGGTGGAGGCAGAAAGAGAGGGATGAGAGGTGGGGGATGGGAGAGGGCCATCTAATTTTTAATAGACGGAGACATAAATGCAACATGATTCACTTTGAACAGGCCACCTGGATTAGATGGAAGTTAATTAAAACAATCCCTCATTTCTCAGCGCTTAAAACTTCTTAAGTCTCACTTGGGGAAGGGTGCGGCAGGACTTTTTATTACTCTTAGATGGCGTTCAGGCCCATAAATACATCTCCTCTTCCTGTGATCCCATTAATCTTGCCGCCTCTCCTGCTCCTCTCTGCCAACAATCAGATCCCAGTAAACAACCTCAAGTGAAATTTGCAACTGTCAGATAAACATTAAAAATGCTTCTCTTGTCCTTTCCCATTGATAGTCCCATTAATATTGTAATGGAACAAAAAGTTATGAAAATGAATGCATGCTGGTTTTGGAAATAAATGATGCCAACCGCTGCTGGGATGTAGACACACATGCATATGGATGGGCTCAGAAGATAGTGGATGCTATCCACATCCACAGCAGGGCTGTGTGCCGATAGGACAGGCAACACACTCACCGGGGACCAAGGACAGCCACGCACACCGCTGGGTACACACGTGTCCACACGTGTCAGGACATCTAAATGGAATAAAGGAATTCCACCCCAGAAACTATTGTAGATATATAACTCACCACCTGGCCTTATACAGAGTAAAATATTACGATTTCTCTTTTATCATTGCTTCTCCTCTCCCTTATCTGTTTGCAGTCAGGGGTTGGGATTCTCTCTAAAGATAATAAGATCCCCCGATTGATAAGACTCTCTTGACGTTTCTTCCTCATCTATTTTCCATGCAGTGGCCTCTTTAATACACATGCATCCTCTCGTGTGTGTGTTTATCTATCTGACGAATGAGGCCTTAAAATCTGAAGGTAGAATACATGGAAACTTTATAAGAAGAAACTTATTAAAGGAGTATTTAGGTCAAAGATTTATATTTGACGGAGGAGGTGAGTTTGAGTTTTATGTGTATTTAAGTTCACTAGGAGAGTACACAAGAAAGCAACGAAACCAACACACAAAACCCTTGCACCAAGATCTTTTGTAGAGGGATTTTTTTTTTTTTTTTTTTTTTTTTTTTTTGTGGTACGCGGGCCTCTCACTGTTGTAGCCTCTCCCGTTGCGGAGCACAGGCTCCGGACGCGCAGGCTCAGCGGCCATGGCTCACGGGCCCAGCCGCTCCGCAACATGTGGGATCTTCCCGGACCGGGGCATGAACCCGTGTCCCCTGCATCGGCAGGCGGACTCTCAACCACTGTGCCACCAGGGAAGCCCCCAGCCATGCTTTTAACCACACACCTCAGCCTAGTGAATTTTTATCCTTCTTCAGGTCCATTCGGGGAAGCCCTCTTGGCCCCTTTGAGTGAGATAAGTCTCTTCACTACGACTCCCCAGAGTGCCTTTCTCTGTTCTTTGCCAACAGCCGACGTGGGTTTCCTCCAGGCTATGAGCTCCACGGTGGTAGGAGCCTGACTCAGAGCACAAGCTCAATAAATATTTGTTGATTGACTGATGGAGTAGTTATTTTAAAAGGAGTTACATAAACTCTCTATCCTGACCTGTAAGTACTTAACTTATGTCATTTGCAGTGAGGAGTAGGGAGACCACTGGCATGTTAAACACAGACCAAATCTTGGCCATATGCCTGATTCATAGTGAGACCTAGAGGAGGTCAGCTAAGCTCTCTGGGCCTCAGTTTCCTTATCTGTGTCAGTAAAACAGCATCACATAATGTAACTGCAAAGCAGAGGAAACCAAATGAGATATCCAAACTACTCAACATTCAATAGGATATTATATTAATACACATGAGCTGTATATATGAAAGAGCTAGGAAGGATATAAAAATAATGCAGAATTTCATTAAGTTCTTACTTAGAAAAGAAAACATATACAAAATTGAGAGACAAAGGGGGGAAAAAAAGGAAGATGCCCTCTCTACCACCTAATTGGGAGTTGCTGGCTTTCTGGAATGCGCGTAATATGGATATATGGGTAGCGGACTTCACCACTACCCCCTTTGAGTTGTGGTGGCATTGACATTATAGCAACCGTAAATAAGATTTAGTGCATCCCAAAAGGGGCATGGATCGGAATCCAGGTAGAATCCTGGCGAAATCTCAATCGTCAATAACCTCAGCGAACGGGATGTCACTGCTTTCCAAGGGACACGCCTTGTTCAACTCCAGGAAAATCTGTAGTTAAGTAAGGAAATGTTTAAGGAAATGAGAATTATATTTTAATATATTTGCATTAGGGAATCTTCAAAAATTTAATATCCTATCTATTTGCAAAATTTAAGGAATTTTTGCCTTTGGGGTGACAACTTTCTACTCCAATTTAAAATGTGTGATTACATAATTGATTTAAGACTTGGGATTTTACATTGTGAAAAATGTAATATTTTACATTTTTGAGTGTTGGAATATTTAAGAGGAACTATACTCATTTTATTAGTTGAATTTCATAGGTTTTTGGGTTTTCTGAGTACTTGGGAAGGTTTTGTTTGTTAAGTGAGGAAATGGAAGTACTTAAGAAGGAAATAAAATGTATTACATTTACAAATGCAGTTTTAAATACTCAGAAGTATTTAACAAACTAGGTTTTGAAATGGGGTAAAATCGAATTCAAGAGCCCCTTAAAATGGTTGCTAAAATAAGAATAACAAGATTTGTAAAATGACTTACAAATAAAATAATAAAATGTGTAAGCTGATCTTAAAAGACTGCGGAAAAAATCTTGTTACACGTTACAACACGGATGAACCTTGAGGACGTGATGGTAAGTGAAGTAGGCCAGTCACAAAAAGACAAAAATTGTGTGATTCCTCTTATATGAGGTGCCTATAGCAGTCAAATTTATGGAAGCAGAAAATAGATGGGTGGTTACCGGGGGCTGGGAGGAGATAGGAAAGGGGAGCCGTTTAATGAGTACAAAGTTTCAGATTTGCAAGATGAAAAAAGTCTGGAGGTCTGTTTTACAACCATGTGAATATACTTAATACTAATAAACTGTACACTTTAAAATGGTGAAGAGGGTAAATTTCATGTTATGTATTTTTTTAAATCACAATAAAAGCAATGGGAAAACACGTATGGAAGAATTGGGGCTTTTAACATATAATTTTAGCTTATTGCACATTAATGTGTAAAACCCTAAATAACTATTTCCTTTATACAAAAGCCACCCTCAAAGGCATAAAAACTTCACATTAACAATCTGTATAATGCAGATAATCACGTATGACAAAATCGCTGTGAGGGTTAGTGGAGATAACATTCAGAACACAGGCCAAAAGAGGTTCTTGTTTTTAGAGGTTGCTACAAACCAAATCAAACGAACAAAAATGAGTCTCTTGGAAGA
This sequence comes from Grampus griseus, assembly GCF_964374135.1. Taxonomy (NCBI): domain Eukaryota; kingdom Metazoa; phylum Chordata; class Mammalia; order Artiodactyla; family Delphinidae; genus Grampus; species Grampus griseus. Next base: position 26,146,140 of record NC_139018.1, on the reverse strand, counting down.
AACTGAGTCACATGCCCACCCCTGAGCCAGTCACTGTGGTTGGTAGGTCGGCTGATGACCAGTGGTAATTCAGTCACATCTCCTTCCACTGGCGCTGGGGTGGGGTGGGGTAGTTTCCCAGAGGAAAATCAGGGAGTTGTTACAGACGAATGGAGGAAGTTTGCAGGGAAGGCAAGTGCAGCTGACCCCGTGACAACGCCCTTCTCTACGCCTCTGTCCTCATCCTTTATAATGCAGGATTCATCAGAGCTCCTAGAGCACCTCCTTTGTATCTTTCAAGTAACTCCTGCTTTTCTTCCCCACTAGAACCCTCTCCAGCTTCACATACATGAAAGAAGGAAGTGAAAGGTACATTTATTGGGGAGTGAACACTTACAAAACACCTACAGGATCGGCAGCGTCGTGCCTCAGCTAGCAGGCTATTAATTTACCACCTTCACTATCGAGGCAAAGATATTCTGAGCATATGTGACCTTCCAAGACCAACTGAGCAAATATTTCCATATCCACAGATTTTTGTTTATAAATATATATTTATTGCCTATTTGAACAATTGAGCAAATAAAAGATTGTAGCCCAGAGAAAGGAAATGCTCTTTATCTGAGCATCCTGGAGCATGGAGGAAGGGAGAAGTACCCAGGCAATTCTAGCAGGAATCAGGGCAATTAAGACTGACTGGCTAACACTTGCAATGTACCAGTTACTATTCTAAGCGCTTTACATGTAGGAATCTACTTAACCCTCATGACCACGCTTTGAGTTTTATTATCCCCATTTTATAGATGAGAAGACCTAGTCTCAGACGGCTTAAGGGATGTGATCAGTTACATAATTTGTAGGTGGTAAAGCAACCTGACTCCAGGATCCACACACACACTCTCACCTACTGGGCTAGAAAATTGCAATGATCCTCTGTGTGATGCTAAAAGTACAGTTTAGAGAGATTAAGTGACTGGACTGGCCTACACAGCGGACAAATAAAAACGCTGAGACTTCAGCCCTGGACCCCTCATGATAAGCTCTTGGGCAAGAATGCAAACCCAAGAGTATTGGGTTCTTCAGGGAGGACCAACCATAAAGATGGCTTCTTTTTGCTCATTCTTGATTTGCAAGTCACTCTGCTCCACTCATGAACCCCTATTTTGCCACTTGGTTCAGTTTTGGCTGATTTTCAGAACCCACAGTGACAAAAAGAAAACCATATTACTATTTAATGCAGTGGTTTTTAGCAAGGGCTACTCTCAGAATCACCCGGGGTGATTTATGAATTATTGATGCCAAAGTTCCACCTTAGACCAATAGATCAGAATATCTGGAGCTGGGGGCAGGGGCATCAGTATTTCTTAAAAGCCAACCAGGTGAACTTAATGTGTAGTTAGGGCAGAAAACTACTGATGTAGCCAAACCCAAACACGCAGGGGACCCAGAGGATGCTGCAGAACATGTCTTCACTTTCTGCATTAGCTTGCCTTTCCTCCCAAGCAAACTCTGCCCTAGACGGACACCTTGGAGTCTCTTATTCCCAGCTTGTGTCTTTGTTCTCTTCTCTTACCCACCCCGCCTCAACACTCCCCGCCCCCCCACCCTCCAACCCCCGCCCCCACCGTCAGAGTCCCCGGCTCCATCCTCCGGGGCTAAAGTGCATCTTTACAGAAGGAGATGAATTCACCTTTTAGAGTCTTCAGTGTGAAGCAGCTGTAAGACAGAAAAGCCTTTCTCTTACTAATCCTGACAGATGAGGATGGGCAGGGATGAAGAGGGTAAAGGAGGCAGAGACCGCCATCCTGCTACAATTACAACTGAGAAGTACTGTGAAGGAAAAGTGGAGAACATCGTGAGCAGGACAGCAGGACCACTTGGGGCTGAAAGGTCTTCAGCTCTCTTCTTGGTTCATATTTCTACCTATTAAACCAGACTGTGACACCTAGTCACATATTGTAACTTGGTGGACACTACTGAAGTCACTGGAAACTCTATCAGCTCCTTTTCTCTGTCCCATCTGTTCATATGCTCTTCACCATGTGTTGATGCTGGTTCCCCCTGCCTCCCCCAAATGTGGAGCAGTTTCCATACTATCTATAAAGGGCTATAATTTGAGGGAAAAGTTTTAGAACACTTTCGTCTTTAAGATGAGGTAGGCAAGAATTACACCACAAGGGTGGGACCTTTGGGAGAGATGTAGAAAATAATTCAATGTGCATTTTCTAAGCTTTTACTTGGGGTCAGGCTCTATGATGGAAAGAAGACTCTGGATCTGTGCCCCTGAATATATCCTATAGAGCAGTCATTCTCAAATACTGTCTTGGGGGTTGCCAGTGATCCAGAAGGGTCTTCCAGATAGACTAATCCTCTGAAGTAGCAAGGACTATGAAATGAGAGTACCTACACTTCTGTTTCTGAAATGCTGATAACATTGCACTTCATGGGATTCAGTGCCTTTCTTCCCATCTCTCCTTCTAAGCTCCTTTAGCTGTCACTGAAAATGCGGATAAAGTAGACAAATGGGGCATATAGCCTCTTGTCAAATAAAGTAGTGTGGGCCCTAAAGAAGTTGGAGAGACATTTCTGCATGATATCCTCAAGCTAGGGCCTTCACAGGTCCTCCTGAAAACTACAGTGATTTCTGCCACATTGCCAGTTTTCTCACTTCCAGTCCCTCAAGAGGTGAAGCTGAAGAAGATGCAGGCTGACCTTGGATAGCTTTAGGAAGTCAGGAGGTTAAATAAGGAGGATCCATATTGTGATTGTTTGTAGAGAGGTTTCTAAGCTTCACAACAACGCTCTGAGATCACTATTCCCGTTTTACAGATGTGGAAGAGGCAGGCTCAGTGACCTTAATGACCACAATGAAGTTGTCCTCTGCGAAAAACTGCTAAAAAACTTTAAAAATATATGAAATGGCTGATTTCAGACTTCAGATAACGGGTATCACAGAACCAAGGAAGGAAACAACCACTCTACTTTTCTGCCTGGAAGTATTTTCCAGACCACAGTTCAAAGAGGGAAAACCCAAGCAGAGAACAACAATCTTGTTGAATTGAGGAAACTGAGATTGGAGTTGAAGAAGGTTGAAGTGGCTGGAATTTGAAGGGCAGAGTACCAAAGATAAAGGAGTTATACAGAGAAAGAGCTCCAGATATCTGAGGGTCCTCCTTGAGACTGCTGATCAAAAAGGGCAGGGAGTGTCCAATTAACATCAGAGACATTCAGTAAAGACCCCAGAAGGGTAACAGCTTAATAATATAGCTAATAGAGTAATGGCTACTTTAGACCCATCCTAACAAAGCTTAAAAACAAGTCTAGAAAAAACAAGTTGATCCACAAGTAACTTAAACATCTACCAATAGGGCTTTCCTGGTGGCGCAGTGGTTGAGAGTCTGCCTGCCGATGCAGGAGACACGGCGTCGTGCCCTGGTCTGGGAAGATCCCACATGCCACAGAGCGGCTGGGCCCACGAGTCATGGCCGCTGAGACTGCGCGTCTGGAGCCTGTGCTCTGCAATGGGAGAGGCCACAACAGGGAGAGGCCCGCATACCGCAAAAAAACCCCAAAAACCCAAAAAACCACAAATCTACCAATACAAACTTCTCTTCTCTTTAAAGGAAGACAATAAAATCCAGACATTAAACAATGTAACATCCAAAGCATCCAGTACCCATTCAGAAATTACTAGGCATTCAAAGAAGCAAGGATGTGACCCATAACCAAGAAAAAGAAAAAAGCCAATAGAAACAGACACAGAAATGAAGAGATGATGGGTTTTAAAAGACTTTAAAATAGCTATTATAGGGGCTTCCCTGGTGGCACAGTTGTTGAGAATCTGCCTCCCAGTGCAGGGGACAGGGGTTCGAGCCCTGGTCTGGGAAGATCCCACATGCCGCGGAGCAACTAGGCCCGTGAGCCACAACTGCTGAGCCTGCACGTCTGGAACCTGTGCTGCGCAACAAGAGAGGCCGCAATAGTGAGAGGCCTGCGCACCGCGATGAAGAGTGGCCCCCGCTTGCCACAACTAGAGAAAGCCCTCGCACAGAAATGAAGACCCAACACAGCCAAAAATTAATTAATTAATTAATTTAAAAAAAAACTCGGAAAAAAATAGCTATTATAAATATCCTCAAATATTTAAAAAGAAAACACGAATATGGAGAGGGAAATGGAAGATATGAAAATGAACTAAATGGAACCTCTAGAACTAAGCAATATATTTGAAATAAAAAATCCATTGGGTGGCCTGTTTAGCAGATTAGATACTTCAGAAGAAAAAAAGGTTATAAAATATAGCAATTAAAGAATTAAAGATTTAAAGATATAGGAGTAGAAACTATATACCCTGAAGCACAGAAAGAAAAAAGTTATATATATACACACATACAGAGCCTTAGTGACCTGTGGGAAAATATCATTTGCAGTCAAATATGTATGCAATTGAAATTCCAAAAGTGGGAAGAGGGAGAAAATGTATTTGAAGAAACAGGGGTCAAAATTTCTCCAAATTTGATGGAAATTATACATCCACTAATCCAAGAAGCTCAGTGTCTTAGTCAGCTTAGGCCACTATAACAGAATATCACAGACTGGGTGGCTTAAACAATAAACTTTATTTCTCACAGTTCTGGAGGCTGAAAAGTCCAAAATCAAGATGTTGGCAGCCTCAATTCTTGGTGAGGACCCTCTTCCTTGTTTGAAGACAGCTGCCTTCTTGCTGTGTGTTCATATAGCCTTTCCTTGTTGTGTGTGTATGGAGAGAGAAGATCTGGTGTCTTTTCCTCCTCTTACAAGGGTGCTAATTCCATCACTGGGGCTCCATCCTCATGACCTCATCTAAACTTAATTATTTCCCAAAGACCCCACTCCCTAATACTATCATATTGGGGGTTAGGGCTTCAACATATGAATCAGGGGAGACACAAGCATTCAGCCTATAACACTCAGTAATCCCCAAGCAGGAGAAACACAATAAATAGCACACTGGGACACCTGTAAGCAACTTTCTGAACATCAGCTATAAAGAGAAAATCTTAAAAGTAGTCAGACAAGAGAGATCTATTACACACAGGGGTATAGAGACAAGAATGACTATAGACTTCTTGTCAGAAACACTAAAAGTCAGAAGGCAATGGTACAACATATTTAAAATGTTGAACAAAAATTGTCAATCTGTAATTTAAATTATATATTCAGTGAAAATATCCTTCAAAAATGAAGAAAAAAATGCTTTTTCACCCAAATAAACACTGATCTATACTGCAAGAAAAGTCAAATGAATTTGTACAGGCCAAAGGAAAATGATATCAGATGAAAACTCAAGAACTATGTGGAAAAAAGAAAATTGCTGGAGGTGGTAAATATTTAGGTAAACATAGAACTCTGTTTTATCTAGTTTTATTTATTTAAAAGCTAACTGATTGTTCGGAGAAAGAATAATTCCTTCTTGGGAAATAAAGAAAATAGGAAAGATTGCAAATACAAACAGTTTAATTATCTTTTATTCTTGTCACATTACCTTCTGCTTACCATAGTCTATCCACAATGGATGTGACCAACAGATTATTTTCCTGAAGCCCAGCCCTTAGCATGACACTCCAACCTCAAGCACTATTCAGTCTTTACTACCTCCCCATTAGAAATGTGACAAAGTCTGTAATACTTAACCTAACATTCAAAGCCTTCTGTAATCTGGACTAAAACTGTCCATCCTTGTCTACTGCCTCTGCCCCCCACAAATAATGTGAGTCTTCTCACCTCCCACTCACCAGATACCCCTCCCAGATTCTCATCTTTAAGCCTCTACTGACTTTCTTTTGTCCCTAGCATGTTTCCTGCATGACCCTTCCCACACACACATAATTTTTTCTAACCTATCCCTCCTTTAAGACCAAGCTTAAGTCTGGCATCCCTTCCCACTTTGCCTCACCCTTAGAGTAGCCCTCTGGAAGTGACCTCTCTCTTTCCCAAGGTCATTATTGTCTACAGAAAGACCGTGTGATTTGGAGTCAGATGAACATGAATTCCAGTCCCAACGCCACCACTAAATGGGTGAGACACCTTGAGAACTGGTTTACTTCAATTTCTCCATCTGCAAAATGAGTGGTAATTGTCTTATTGAGGTGTTGTCAGGATTAAAATGAAATGATGGGTGTTAAGTGCCAAACACTTGTAGTAAATATCTAATTATTAATTCATACCCCCGCTTCTCTTTTAAAATACGGGATTCAGAAGTGAATATAGCATCCCAGGAACAGTCAGAATGGCACAGTAGATCAAATGACCCTTGTTTCCTTTATCCTGGATGTTATTTCTATCAGTGCAGGTTAAGATCCCAATGGCTTCATACTGAGCTGACAACCACCTTAATCTTTTTTTCATATTTGCTGCAGCTAAGTCACAGTTTTTCCAGTTCTGCTTGCTCAGTTGATTTTGTTGAAGCCAAGAACTAATTCGTGCCCAATTTCAAGTCATACATGGAATTCCCTCTTGCCTATCCTTTGTCTCTGAGCTCAGACAAGGGAGGCTGCCTGCTGACTTGCAGGGGCGGGGGGGGGGTTGTCTCCAGGTGGTAAAGGCACTGTCTTGTCTGGGTGTGATCGGTGGTCTTTGCCAAAGGTCTCTGCTATTCTCAAATGTCTCCCCTGCCCAAAGAACCCCTATCTGCTTGGGGTTCTAACCACTGGAGATTTGGGTGTTAGTTGACACAGTAGGTCTTCAGTCCGCTTTTCAGATGTAGAGTTTCGAATTTAGAGATGGAAAGAGCCACAGAAGTAATCTAGCTTAACCTTCTCATTTTACACATAAGGAAACTGACGCCAGTCATGTGCATGGTCTAAGCAGTGGGATTCCTGATTCCAAGTGAGTGGGCTTCTCACTTGGTCAGGGATGATACAAAAGTTTATTCCAGACCGCAGGACTGTCTGTGTTGTTCACCAAAATATATCCAGCACCTGGCACCAATCTTGGCCCTAATAGGCACGTAAACACTTATTGAATGGATAAATGAATATTCCCAACTCTGATCAGTCGGACTGCTAAATTCTGAGGCCACTCACTCACAGGCTTAGCAGAAAAGTGTGTTGTGACCTCTTGGTGATGTCTGTCATCATGCAGCAGGGGGAATTATTACACCCTAGTAATAATTAGTTTACAAGCCATAAAGAGTTCATTTACATCCCAAGGCTCTGAGAGAAAAGCACACAAGCTAGGCACCCTGAAATTTTGGGTTCATGTTTGGGAACCAGGTGTTCCAGCAGTCACGATGAGGGTTGTGCCAGGTAAGCTTGGACCAAGGTTACACTGAGCATCAGTTGCATGTGCGCTGTGTGACCCCAAGAAGTACCACCCATCACCCCTCTTTGCGATTATCTGCAAAGGAGAGATGGTGGCCTGAAGAGCATTTTCTGCATTTTAACTGGGATCAAAACCTTAAGCTGAAGAAGCTTCAGCCAACAAGTCAAAGAGATTCACGTTCAGTCAAGCTTTTGCAAGTACATTAGTTTCCTAGAACTTCCAGAACAAACGACCACCCATGGACTGGCTCAAAACATAACAAATTTATTCTCTCACAGTTCTACAGTCTAGAAGTCCAAAAGCAAAGTGTCATCAGGGCCATGCTCCCTCTGACACTTCCAGGGAAGCCTCCTTCCTTGTCCCTTCCAGCTTCTTGTAGCCCCAGACATTCCTTGGCCGGAGGCAGCATCACTCCAGTTTCTGCCTCCTCCTCACATAGTCATCGTCTCTGTGTGTCCGTGTCTGTGACCCTTCTTCTCTTATCATAAAGGCACCAGCCACATTGGATTAGGGCTCATCCTAATGCAGTATGACCTCACCTTGATAACATCTGCGAAGACCTCATCTCCAAATGAAGTCTCATTTAGAGGTTCTGGGGGTTGGGGACTTCAACATATGTTTCTGTGGGGCACACTTCAATCCGTAACACCAACCCTTCTTGGCCCCGGGACAACTTGGAAGACAGGGAGAAAAGTGCTTGTCAGCTGAGGCAAAGCCCTGCACCTGCACCTGCCTCGACCTCCTTCCAAGTTCTCCAGATAAGGTCCTTTCCAACAGGACCAGTGCCAGGATGTCACAGCTCCTTCCAAGACCTGAAGTCATCGTGATGAGACAGAAGCAGCCCCTGACCCCAAAGCGTTCACCCAGATCCGAGGCTCTCAGACTCTGAAACCTTGGACGAGTGACACAGCATCTCTGACTCAGCTTCTTCCACTGGAAAAGGGGACCTCGGCGTGTTGTTACAGAATTCAATGAAAAGCTGCATTTAAGCTGTTCAGCACAGAGCCTGGAACACAGTAGGTGTGTTTATTGTTTCTAATAGAGTCAGGTTGAGGCTGTGGGCCCAGCCGCCTGCTTCTTCAGCACCAAATAAAGAACCCAGAGATGGAAAAGACCTCTGAGGTGATGCGCCCAATTTCATCCCCACAACTAGGGAAAAAAAGGGAGACAAATAAAATGGCCATGTTAACTTATATCCCCGGCATTAATTTTCACAGTTAACTGCTGAACTGACTAAATTCTTTTCTTTTCTTAAGGACTTTTATAAATTCAGACATTAATAAAATCATTAATAAAATCAGACATTCAATTAACAGGAAACTCCAATTGGTAACTGATCGTCTCCTCGATACCTTTCTCTCCCCTCCCAGTTTGCAGACTCGCTGGCTCGTCCTGGGCTTGGTCCTGCTAATGTGCTGTTTCCCATTTTCCCCTCTTGTTCCCCCCATGCCTGTCACTGGCCCCAACAAAAGGCAAAGAAGAACACGGGCTGATTCCATTAACCTCTGTCATTGCTTAAATCTCTTTCTTAATTAACATGAGTTAATATGATTAATCAAAATAATGAGACAAACCTATTAAATTAGGGGGGTTTAAATGACAGAACTTGCAGGAGAAGTAAAAGCAAGAGGAGACATCAGAAGGGCCGGCGGGGAGCGGGGAGTCCAGAGGTGAGGTGGGCAGCAAGCTGACTGTTGGCCCTGTCCAGCCCAGTCCAGCCTCGGGCTGCGGGGAGGGGAAGGTGGAGGACAGGGAAGGAGGCCTGGAGAAATTGCTTTGGGGGAACATGTTCAGTGTTTGCATCCATCTCAGTTAATTATAACCAGTCCCCACACTTTTCTGGGGCCTATCCAGCTCCTTCTTAGCCTCCCCCAGCTTCTGAGTTCTTGGTGTCCCTTCTTGGTGTTAACTCTCCCTGAAATCTCTATCCTCTCTCTCCTGAGGCCAGGCTCTTAGTCAGAATTTCCAAAACCCCAGCTCTGCCTCTCATAGGGTATGAGACTTGGGGAGAGTTATTTTACCTCTCTGAGGCCCAGTGAACCCAGCTACAAGGATAGGAATAATATTCCTGAGCTGGGATTACTGCCGTAAGAATTCAGAGAGAGGCTATGTGACAATGTCTGGCCTGGTGCCAGGCCCACAGAAGACCCGCCCCCCCCCCCCCCCCACCGCCCAGGACAAGTTCTTTCTTCCTTCTTCCCCTGTTATAACTGTGAAAATACCTTGAGATTCTATACTGCTTTTAAATTCTAAACTTATTTCCATATATAGCATTCTACCAAAAATCTAGGAGATGAGCATTACAGGTGTGAGTTTACAGATCAGTGAGCTTGTGCCAGCATTACTGAGCACCAATTGTGTGTCAGCCCCTGTGCAAGGTCACTCAGATCCAATAAGGGGAAAGGACTCACCTGGGACTTCTTCTAGAACCAGGGTCTCCTAACTCCCAGGCCAATGGGACTTCCATTGCCCCTAAGTGCAAGGGACCAGGGTACCCACAGCGCCCTCAGGCCTCCTTTATCTCCCGGCCATCCCCGTGCCTCAGGAGAGTCTACCACAGGCCTGCGGCTCTGTGGCCTCCAGCTGGCTCTCCAACGTGGGACATCTGACCTCTGACAGATGATTTGGGCTCATCATCGGAATTTCTTATTCCAGTGAAACTGAGCCCCTGGAACCCCTTCTGTGTTATCTTCAGTGGTCGATCCTCATGACTCAAAGACAGAAAACTACACACAGACAAGGAAGTTTTCCATGAAGAATCCAGACACCCCTAAAACCTTTAGCCCCACACAGTGATGCGTTAGTAACCCCCCGCTAAGTCCTTCAAAGGCAGAGGCTGTGTGTGCGTGTGTGTGTCCCCTTCCCTGGTCATCCCCTCCCCCAGAGCATCTACTCTATGTCCTGTACAAATGCTCCCAAAACACCAGTGACTGGAACTGTGAGTAGTTGTGTGGTACAAATCCCCAAGCTGGGGTCCCCGGGTGCTGAGTATTCCACAGACATACAAATAAAGGTCCTACAAATTTCACTGAGATTGTCTTCACTGGCATGCCAAAGTCATTCCCATGCCTCTCCTACGATCCCCTTGCTGCCTTCCACTACAGAGTCTGGAAAGCCAGGCACTAGGTTTCCCAGTTTCTCTGGCAGCTAGAGGTGGCCATGTGATCAAGTTTTGGCTGTTGAGATGGGTGAACTGCTAGAGGGATCTTAGAGAAACTAACTTTCTTCATCAGAGATAGATGGGTCTGGAGCTGCCTCTTCCTGCTCATCTTGGACGTGAATGACCACAGCATCTATTTCATGACCTTGATGCAACACACATCAGGCTAAAAAGCCAACATTCTCGGATGGTAAAGGTAGGAGAACCTGGATGTTTGGTGTCATTTTGAGATTGCAGAGCAATCTGAGGTCTGTCTGCATTAGGACTTCTTAATAAGTAAGCAATTAATACCCAAGGTTTACGCCACTTTCGGCTTTCGATTACCTGCAGCTACAAGCATTCCCATCGAACACAAACTCTTAAATTTGTGCTTTAACTTCCATGATTATCTAAGAATTAATGTAAGCATATCCTGGGTCGTCCACCTTATATAAGTGAATACTGTCATGATAGTTTAGTTCTCATGTTTATATTAATCAACAATTTTTTGGTACCAACTAGTACAGGTATCCTTTGCTATCCAAATACTTGCCATTTGAACTCAGGAATTGAATAAAATCCCAAAATTTTAAGAATGGGGTTAATATCCTTTGCTATCTGAACTCTTGGTATTTCTTATCCAAAACTCAGAAACCAAATAGCTTTGGATAATTCAGCATCACTTACTATATAAAATCTCACTATGTGGATTTTGAAATTGAATAGATTTGGATTGTGAGGAATACGTGCATTTTGTCTTGGGTTGAAGAAAAAAGAATAATGACTAATTTAATATGTAAATGATACATTCATCTAAGTAAAGATCAACTTGTGTTACTTCACTGGGCCTGAACAAACACGGCGTTCGTAGGAATTAGAATAGGAAAGGGATGGAGCGACTGAGTTATTACAGCACAAAAAGAAAAGTAGGCACGTGAGTTCAAAAGAACCTAGAGAGCAACGGTGTGCTGGAACCAGCCTGTTGTGGCTCACAAGAGCCAATTGTTAAATTTTCAGGTATTTTGTGAGCCAGTTGTTAAACACAATGATTATGATGGCATCCAGAGCAAGAATATTTACACCATGGAAATCAGCAAACACCATGAAACAGGCTTTCTTTTCTTGTGGAAGCCAATTTATCAGCACATCACTCTCAGTAACAGTCAATTTCATATTTGCCTTGTGAGCGGCAATTTAGTTTCAGCAAACATCATTATCTAGTCCACTAACAATGTGGAATTTTATTGGTTTTACGCCTTTTTGTAGTTCATTTGTAAATTGGGTTTACTTTCACGATTCATATAAAAGACATATGCATAAGGGGTGTACACCTAGTTTTATGTCTGTATATATTTAGGTACTATTATATTAATAAGTTTTAAGTCAAAACTAGGTAGTAGCAAGAAGTTTTTGATTCACTCAAGTGTGAAAAAAACACTGATCAAAGTCCCTTAAAGCTAATAATCCCAGCCTGGCACACAAGGCCCTCTAGGATCTGATCCCAACCTGACTTTCTCCATCTTGAACTCCCTGCTGCAGCCAAACTGGTCTCTCCTTGTCCCTTCAGTACATTTCTCAGGGATGTGGCATTTAACTGAGATAATAGAAATGAAAGTACAGCACCGACACTCTACCCCTCTGGCCTCTACACCAACTCCATATGCACTGACTCAGAGTCCTCCTCGCCTATGGAGACACCTCTCTGATTACTCCAAGGGGAGGTGATTCCTCTCTTCTCTGCACATACCACCAGGTGTGCTTGATTTTGTCAAATGATGCCACTCACCTCCTTGACTAGAGGGGAAGCAGTTGCAGACAGTAAAGTTCTAAGGGTCCTTACAGATCCTTCTGTCAACTCGCCTGCACCTCCAAATTTGCTCATCATCTCATACTTCTTTCCCTTCTGTAACATAAGGCAGAAGTTTGCTTATTTCTTTCCAACCAGCTCTTCCACCAACAGTCCTGAGCACAACCATTCCCACTTCTCCCATCAATTCTCCTTTCTCTGTTTTCGGTCTTGAACTTCTTTCTTTTCTCTGAAATTTCTCCCTTTATGCTGAGTTTCTGCCAACCCTAAAATAAAATAAAATCCAGTGATATCCATCATTGATGTTTTCAGCACCATTATAGAAAACTCAACTAAAATGGTTGAAACAATCATAAAATGTATTATCTCACATTAATGAGAGGTCTGCATGTAGGACAGTCTCCAGGTATCACTAAGATCAGAGTTCAGCTCTCTGTCCTCAGACTGGCTTCTCTTAAGGTGGTTATATGGTTGCTGGTAGCAGGCATGGCCATTCCTTGATCAGTCTGATTGGACCACAAAGTCAAGTGCCCATCCCTGGACAATAAAAAACAGTGGTCAAGGGAATGCCTTGCACTGATGGACTTAAGCTTATGTTCTTGAGCCTATCAATGGCAGAGAGGAATGAGATTACCGTGATTGGCTTAGATTAATCAGTATCCATCCCTGAGACTTTGAGTCAAAAAGGTTGCATCGGGGAAGGATGGAAGCCTTAACAATGTTGGGGTTCTCTCAGAAAGCAAGAAGTGGGGGAACAGAAGCTTGGAAGACAACCGACAGGTCCATTGTTCCATTTTTCTCACTCCCAGCTACTGCTTTCTCTCTCTTTTTTCTCCTAATCTCCTTTAAGAAGACATTACAGGGCTTCCCTGGTGGCGCAGTGGTTGAGAGTCCGCCTGCCGATGCAGGGGACGCGGGTTCGTGCCCTGGTCCGGGAAGATCCCACATGCCGTGGAGCGGCTGGGCCCGTGAGCCCTGGCCACTGAGCCTGCGCGTCCGGAGCCTGTGCTCTGCAACGGGAGAGGCCACAACAGTGAGAGGCCCGCGTACCGCAAAAAAAAAAAAGAGAAGACATTACATTTGCTGTCTTCACTACTCAATGCACTGCAATTCAGTTTCCAATCCGGCCACTCTGCTACAATCTCTCTTGTAAAAGTCACTGGTGTCCTAATTTGGCTGCTCTTTAGGCTTTGACACCTCCACCAACTCCCTTCTTTACCCTCTTTCACCCATCACCCGACTCATAACCTTCAGATGATCAATCCATCCTCTCCCACAACATGCTCCTCATGACTCAGCAATGGTTATTCCACAAACATTTTTTGAGCACCTACCCTATGCCAGTTCAGTATATCCAGCTCATAACACTTTGCAAATTAGTCCTGAATGCATGGTTAAGTCTCCTCATTTTTCACCTCCACAACTGCGATAACTTCCCAACGGGTCCCTCCACCTCCCGTCTCTCCCCATCAGCAGTCTGTCCTTCTTGCTCACAAGTGTGATCTCACCAAACGCAAGGCTGATCATCATAGCCTCCTGCTTCCAGTTCTCCTGCAGGAGAAAGCCTCAAAAACCCAGAATGGCTTTCAAAGCTATGGTAATCGGTCCCACCAACCTCTCCTAGTCTGTAACCCATCCGTTCCCCTCTTATATTTTAAGCTCTAGGCAGAATGAACTACCCTTTTCCAAACACAACATGAGCTTTCTTAATTTGGAAGTTTGCTCATGTTCATTTTTAAACTAAAATGTCCTCTTCTACTTTTTCTGCAAGGAAAAACCCTACTCATTTTTCAAGATCCAGGCTCCACGTTACCTCCACAATGAAGTCTTCTCCAAGGCCAAGTCAAGCACATCCTTTGTGGCCCCAGAGCACTTTGTCTACATCAATAATAAGCCATCCTCAGAGTGTATTACAGTTAGGTTAATACTCTCGCCGGAAGGGCTGGGTCTAAATTATCATTCTGTACTAAGAACAAGCACCTGGCAATACATGTGCAATATATGTTTGAAGAATTAAAACTGAACTAATTATTTCAACCTCTTTATTTTACAGATGGGGAAACTGAGGGGTAGAGAGGAAGTGATTTGCAATGGTCATTCTGTGTATTTAATCACTGTCCTTTTGCTTCAAGTAGAAAAAAAAAGGGAATTGTTTTGGCTCACTGAAATGAAAACTCTCTCTTCAAGTTCAACTTCTGTCTAAAGATTCAAAAAGTATCATAAGACCCGTTTTTTTTAAGCTCTGCTTCCCTCTCTGCTGCCTTCATTCTCTGGTTCTACATGAGAACAAAGTGGCTGCCAACAGTTCCAGCCTAAACTGCTCCACGCCCAACTTTACATCAGTAGAAGAAAGAATGTCTTTTGATGGTCATTTAAGCAAAAGTCCCGACACTTGTTCTGATTATGACTTGAGTCACATGTAATACCACGACTGGTGAGTTGTAGGTCACACGTTCATCCGTGGAGCTGTGGAAAGAACCAATTCCACCAAAGCCTGTGGACTGTGAATGAGAGAGGAGTGATTCCCTCCAGGACAACATTACCCAACAGAGTTTTCAGTGGTGATGAAAATATTCCTATCTGTGTTGTCCGGTGTGGCAGCCACTAACCACATGTGGCTACTGAGCATTTCTAATGTGGCTAGTGTAAATGAAAAACTGAATTTTTAACTTTAATTTTAATTAATTTAGATTTAAATGTAAATAGCAACATGTACCAAGTGGCTACTGTATTGTACAGCACAGCCGTAGGAGAGAGAAGGGCTGGAATTCCACACTGTCCTATATGGAAGTCTCTAGCCACAAACAGCTACTAATCCACAAGGAATATGTACACCCTGGTTACTGTAAATACGAAGTTCTCAAAAGCCCTTCGAGGACGGGCTGCTTAAGAATAGCCTAGGTGTTTGCTTTTAATCCAGATTTCCAAATTTACTCCAGTCTCAGGTGTTCTGATTATCAGTAGACCAAAAGCAGGAGCTGGGAATTTTTATTTAAGTCTCCCTAAGTGATTGAGGTGCACAGCCAAGTCTAAGACTCAAAGCTATGAGGGATGGGAGTTTATGGAGGGCAATGGGTGGCATCTCTGTGGCCATAGCATTATTTTCAGTCTCAGAGTTCCCAAAGCTACAGAGTACTGAACTCTTCTTTCTTCCTTCCATCAGCCATACCTTGAACATCTCCCAGGTGTAATTTGCTATGCTAGATACCTTACATCATTGTTTCACTCATTCATACATTCACTAAATATCTTCTATGTGCCAAGTGCTCAGCTCCAGAAATTTAAAAGTTGAACAAGAAAGACAGAGTCGCTTCCCCATCTGGAAAGTAAGACAACATGGATGGACTATTTACCCAAACCATGGGTGTTTGGAAAGGAAGAGTACAAAGCAGGGGCTCCAACACATCCAGAGGAAGCCTTGCTGACCTTAGGTTGAGCCCGGAGGATGAGGTGTCACCTGCCCAGATCTGCATTTTCAAAAGATCCCTGTGGAAATTTTGAACCAGGTGGCCCAGCTTCCTTTCACAAGTGGCCATCCATTGCTCCCAAACCCCAGCTCCGTCTACATTTCATATCCTTACTCCCCAAAAGATATTATGATTGGGTCAGTTTATCACAATCCAACACAGAGCTTCCAGGGGCAGTCATATGCCAGGCGACTCATGGCCTCCCCTGTGATTGCTGCATCCCAAGGACCATCTTTTCCTTGGGCACTGGTTCCTGCTCTCAAGGAGCAGGACAAGACATGGTCCCTTGATGCAGACTGATTGGGACCTAGGGTTTCAGGTGTCTCCAGGACAGCCACTGGAACTAAGCAGAGATGGCCGAGGATGGAGGACAGCTGCTTTTAGAGATTCTCTCAAGTCCCTGACCAGGCAAAGAACAAGAACCAGAACTCTCCACACCCACTCTAGCTTTGTTTTCTGATGAGAGGGAAGGAAAGTCTTCCAGAAGAGCAAAGTTAGAGGATTAACACCATCTGATTTCAAGACTCATCACAAAGCTACAGTAACCAGGACAGTGTGATATTGGCATCAATATACAAAAATAGATCAATGAAACAGAAGAGAGAATCCATAAATAGATCCACACACAAGAACAACTGATTTTTGAAAAGGGTATAAATGTAATTCGGTGACGAGAATATGGTCTTTTCAACAAACGATGCTGGAACAATTGAATATTCACATGGAAAAAAACTGAACTTCAGTCCATACCTCACATCATATCCAAAAATTAACTCAAAATAGATCATAGACCTAAAGGTAAAACCTAAATCTATTAAACTTCTAAAAGAAAAAATATGAGAAAAACCTTTGCAATCTTGAGTTGGCAAAGGTTTTTTTTAGATAAGATACTACCGAAAAACAAAAGATACGTTAGACTTTATCAAAATAAAAGATTTCTGGTCTTTGAAAGACTGTTAAGAGAAAGAAAAGGCAAGCCACAAACTAGGAGAAAATATTTGTATTCATATGTCTAATAAAGGAAATGTGTCCAGAATAAAGACCTTTCAAAACTCAATAATAGGAAAACAAAAAACACAGTAAAAAAAAATTAGCCAAAGATTTGAACAGACACTTTGGCAAAGAAGATATACAGATGGCAAATAAGCACATGAAAAGATTTTCAACTATCTTTAGTTGAAAACTAAACTATCATTAGTCACTAAGGATAATTAATGAAGTCTAAACCATCACTAGTCATTAGGAAAATGCAAGTTAAAACCACACACCTATTAGAATATCTAAATTTAAACGGAAAGGAATGACCATATCAAATGTTGGCAAGAATGTGTAGCAAATGGAACTCTCAACCAGTTTGGAAAACAGCTTGGCACTTTCTAAAACAAAAACCAACCAAACAATAACAAGAGAAATGAAATCATGTTTACGCAAAGACTCCTACGTGAAGGTTCATAGAATATTTATGAAACAACCCAATGTCATCAACATGTGAATGGATAAACAAATTCTGGTATATCCATACAATGGACTACTCCCCCGCAGGAAAAGAAATGGACTTTTCATGTGTATTTCAATGAATCACAAAATAATTATGCTGAGTGAAAGAGTACAAAAAAGAATGTGTATTGTATGTTTCCGTTTACTAGAATTCTGGAAAATGCAAACTAATTTGTAGTAAGGAAAAGCAGATCTGTGGTTGCCTGGAGATGGAGTGAGGAGGACAGGGCCAGGAGCGGGTGATTACAAAAGGGCATAAGGAAAGTTTGGTAGAGTGGACAGTGGATATGCTCATTATCTTGTCTGTGGTGATGGATTCATGTTGAAACATCAAATTGCACACTTTAAGCATGTGTCCTTTTTTTATACCTCAATAAAATTATTTGTCTTTGTCTGACTTGCATGCGGAATCTAAAAATTACAACAAATGAATGACTGTAACGAAACAGAAACAGACTCAAGAGATATAGAGGACAGACTACTGGTTACCAGTGGGAAGAAGGAAGTGGGGAGGGACAAAGTAGGGGTAGGAGATTAAGAGGTACAAACAGCTATGTATAAAGTAAATAAGCTACAAGGATGTATTGTACAGCACAGGGAGTATAGCCAATGTTTTATAGTGACTTTTCTTTTTTTTTTTGCGGTACGCGGGCCTCTCCCGTTGTGCAGCACAGGCTCCGGACGCGCAGGCTCAGCGGCCATGGCTCACGAGCCCAACCGCTCCGTGGCATGTGGGATCTTCCCGGACTGGGGCACGAACCCGTGTCCCCTGCATCGGCAGGCGGACTCTCAACCACTGCGCCACCAGGGAAGCCCTATAGTGACTTTTAACAGAGTATAATCTATAAAAATATTGAATCACTATGTTGTACACCTGAAACTAATATTGTGAATCAACTAAACTTCAATTTGAAAAAAGTAAAATAAAGTAACATAAAATTAATTTTAAAAAGAAGAATCCAGGAAAAAACAAAACCAAACAGGGCCTTTCTCCCCTGTGTGCTGTCACTCTCCCCATTCATCACAGAGCTTACTTGCGACTGAAAAGTGGGAGCCGTGTTTTCTGCCCCCACTGCCAATCACTTATAATTAATTATAAGGGATAAGCCTGGGTGGGGAGAGAAAGAAGACGGGCAAAGGTTTCTTCAGCAAAGTCAAGCCAATTCCTTAGCAAAGCCTCTGGAATCCAACGGACCTGGGTGTCAATTCTGGCTCCGAGACTTAGCAGTTTTTTAATCCCTAACCTCTCCAAACCTCTGCTTCTTTACCTGCAAAACGGGATCATAATACCACACAAAGAACGCAGGGAAGATTAAGTGAGAGTCTCTTTATAAAGAGACATACATCAGGCCTGGTACGGAGTAAATGATTTCTCCATCCAGGGAGACAGCTTCTAGAAAGGAGAAGGGCCCGGAATTCGAAACCGAAAAATGTGGGCTCTAGTCCTAACAGCTGCCAACCCCTTCCAAGACCTTGCTGACGGTCTGTGAAACCCTTCCGCACTGGCTGGAGAGGGAAGAACAATGGACAGATCCTATCAGTTCACTCCGCCAAGCTCTCCAAGCCCTGGAGGATTCAGTTAGATCAGGAGTCAGCAAAGGACAGCCCACAGGCCAAATCCAGCCCACTACCTCTTTCTGTACAGCCCACGAGCTAAAAATGGTGTTTACATTTTAAATGGTTGAAAAAGTGTAAAAAAAGAATAATATTGTGTAACATGGGAAAGTGATATGAAATTCAAATTTCATTGTCCAGTAATTAAGCTTGGCTGCTTCAAGATACAAAGTCGGAACAGAGCAATTGCAATTCTGAGCACCTGGGCCAGCACTCTTTACTACCTGTCCTTTTCACAGAAAAAGTGTGCAGACTCCTGAGTTAGATCTTTAGAAACAACCTGCTTGTCTTGCTACTTGCTCAGCTCCCCACAGAAAAGTATTCAGTGTGTTGAGATTTAATGTTATACCCTAAGCTTTTGTAGGATTCATAAGAAACATCCATTTGAACGGAATTTCTGTGTCTTTTGCAATAAATATTTTCTTGAATATTATGCCAGGGAAGAAGTTTGTCTTCAATTGGCCTAAAATACGTCATTATATTACCCCAGTGTAGCTGGCATATTAAGTGGTAGACAGAAAACTTGTAGATCATTTTAAATGATATCCCAGACAATTCTTCATTTTAATGATTATGCATTTATGTATGTGTTTACCCTCTTTGTGGTCAGTGATGGTGGTTTTCCATTTATGAAAATATCAAATTTTCTTTTTAATTTAATTAAATGAAACAATTGTAATGATTTTTTAAATGTCAAGTAAGTAACAATTTGGGTAGATCTACAAGAAAAAAGTGATGGCAGTTCAAGAATGAAAGAAGTTTGGGAGATACCATATTGGACAATAGGAACAACATGTTTTCCTTTTTACCATGGTGGCTGGGAAGCTCAGGATTAAAGGTAGTGCCCATTTGCAGTAATATCCAGGGTTCTGTAACCTATCTCATCTTACTCTTTTGCATCTACCTTTATTAGAGCGTTGACCACACCATATAGTTTCTGTTAGCTCAATATGTCTGTCTTCCAAGAGAAATGGGAACTTTGTATCTCATCCTGTCTGTATACCCAATTCTTTAAGAGCTCTTGTCAGACACACAGAAAGGGGTGTGAAATTAACAAACAAAGGAACGAAGGGATGAAAGGATGCAGGAATGGTAGTATTTATTTCCCTGTTCTTTTTAACAACTAACTGAGAGGGATTCCAGACAGGAAGTGGGAGAGAGAGTGAGGGATTCAGCCCACCCTGGGGAGAGGATGTTTGTGAAATTCTGGCTGCCTGTCCTCTCTGAGCTCTCAAAAGCAGGTTCACCAACTGACTGTGGGAAATGGGGCAGTGGAGGTCAGGGGTGGAGCTAGTGTCTAATAAGAGTGATTAGTATATCCCAGACTTAGTGCCTGCCTGCAGTATCTCAATTAATCTATATAACGATTCTGTCCAAGTACATATTGTTATTATCCCCGTTTGGTGATGGAACTCAGGCTTAGAGACTTTGGGATTTCATGGATCAATAAGATATCCCCCAAATCAGGGAGGGCACCCATACAGGTGTTGCAAACATCTATTTTCTTTGGTAAGGTCAGTAGGCAAAACTACCATCTACCGTCACCCTTATTTCATAGAAGAATGGACATGTTAACAATTAAAAGAAGGTTGAGAGGAAAGAGCCTCTGAATAAAGAACAATTTTTTTTTTAAGAACACTTCTTTGTTTTGTTTTGCGGTACGCGGGCCTCTCACCGTTGTGGCCTCTCCCGTTGCGGAGCACAGGCTCCGGACGCGCAGGCTCAGCGGCCATGGCTCACCGGCCCAACTGCTCCACGGCATATGGGATCTTCCCGGACCGGGACACGAACCTGTGTCTCCTGCATCGGCAGGCGGACTCTCAACCACTGCGCCACCAGGGAAGCCCAAGAACACTTCTTTATGTTAAAAAAAGGTTAACTTTAAAAGAAACCATCACGTTGTCCTTAATTTCCTCATTTCCCCAGCAATCAAAGAAAAATTTAACATGAAATGCAGTAGGATGGGTTTAGGGAGCCCCTACGGTAGACTACAGGGAAAGGAACTCAGGAGTACTGAGCAAAGCTTCGGTGGGGGGCAGAGGTGGGCATGCCTGCCATGGAGAGCCCCAAGCCCCCGCCCCCAGTACACACCTGGGCCAGCACTCAGGACAGAACCTGGGGAGGCCTTCAAACAAGATACCGGAGATGTCAGATGCTTGTATCCACACAAGGCATCTGCCCAGGCATCCTAGAGAAATAGGATTTCAAACCTAGAGTGTACCTGTGAGATCGTGCTGCCCAACCCCTGATGTTGCTGAGAAAGAAATTCCGTCTCAGAGAAGTTAAATGGTTTCACAGAACCATGAGGCTGCCAGTCGCAAAGCCAGAATTCTAACTCCATCCTCCCAACCAGTACATTTTCCACCACATCACTGGTACCTGCCAGAGGACAAAACTCTGCAGAAAGGAAGCTATACTCTATCTACAAGGGCATCTCCCTGTAAAGGTGGGGTATGGTGGTTTACCTTCTCCAAGGTCCTGGAAGGACACACTTCCAGGGAAAAGAGACCCCCCTCCCACTTCCACAAACATGCATGAACAATTACCAGATCTTGAAGGTGCTGAGGACCTACGTGGTGAGAAGAACAAACGCCCCACCCAGGAGCCCCAGGAGTTGTCCCAGCACGGGGCAGTAGCCCATGGAGTTGGGACTCTGGGTTGAGGAGAGACTGCATGTTCCCCGAGCTCTGTCCCTGAGACCAGCCCTCACTGGACATGCCGGTCAGAACTCAGGGGACACAGTGGGTTAACCTGTTCCATTTCCTGTCTTCCTAGTCCCCTTGAACCTGATGACAAGTGACTCCCACTACTTGCCTAAAACTAATCCCACAGAGGTCATCAATTACCTTCAAATGGCCAAAGGCAAAGACCCCCTTTCAGTCCTCAATCGTCAGGACCTCTGCTCCGCACCCGAGCACCTTTACTTATGTGATTACATCGTGTAAGCGGATGGCATCCCATCCACCCAAGAGCGCGAGCCAAACAGTTCCGTTATCCTCGACTCCTTGCTCTGCCCTACGCTTCCTGTCCAGTCCCATCCTTTCTTCCACTGAAGCACCTCCTAACATTCCCGGCCCCTCTGGGAGCCCCACGGCCCTCACTCAGACCTTCTCATCGCTCCCGTGGACCTGGCCTCAGCTCCACTCTCTCCACTTTTACCTTCCCGGTCCCGCTCTCCAGGGCTGCTGGTCACTCTCTAAACAGGAGCCGACAGACTGCAGTCAGACAAGGTGGGCCAGGCCCACCCATCACCTGCTCTTACATTTTTTAATGGTTATACAATGGTTATGCAGATTTCTGGACCCCACTAGCTAAACATTCTGGTTCAGTGGATCTGGGATCGAGCCTGGAATCTGCATTGAACAAACATCCACTGCACACAGCCCAGGGGTTCTCATGTAGGTTCTGATTGTAGGTCAAGGTCCACACCTCATGAAATTCTGCTCTAATAACCATGGGGTGAACCTGAAGTTCCTGAGCCACTGCAGACGTTGCCGTGCCTCTGCTCTCACATTTCTGTCTGCCTGGGGAGCCTTGACAAATGCTCTCTCTCAAGGCTCTGCATGAAGGCCACATCTTCCAGACCCCCGACCCCTACACCAGACAAGAAGAGTCACCCCCTTCTCTGTCCTGCTCCATGAAGCACCTGTCCCTCTACCACACAGATGACGTGCATGTCCGTCTCAGTAGCCACACGTGAGCTCTTCACGGGAGGCACTACTTCACTGTGCCCCCAGCCGCGGCAGAGAAGTCGCTTGATCAGTATTTGATGAGTCAATGAATGAACAGATGGACTTGCTCCAAATTGCCACATGACACAGTGCAACGTCAGGACTGGAGTCCCAACCCCAGACACCCCGCCGGGTGACCTTCTTGCCCATCCATCAGCTTCGAGAACAGAGTGGTTCAGAGCAAGGGCTGGCCTGGGTGAGAATCCAGCTCCAGAACTTGCTAGCTCTGCGACCTTGGGCAACTTGTGCAAGCTCTCCGAGCTTCGTTACATCATCTCTAAAATGAGAAAGGTGACACTAATAACACCTACCTCATAGAGGTGCTCTGAGGCTTAAATGAAATAATCCACGGAAAGCTCTGCAGCACATCGGAAGCATTCAGTACTTGTTAATTGTGGTTGTTATTCCATCATCTTCCTTTGTCCACAGCAGGCAAGTGCCCAAGGGGACAGGAAGCCTCGGCCTTCGACTAGGGAGGGAACAGCGGGGACTGTTCAGACTTGACTCTCAGGGCTGTCACTGGAATCCCACAGGAAATCACCAACCAAGGAAGCCCTGTCAAGTGACCCAGTACCCTAGGAAGAGGCAGACCCTGGAACTCTTAAAGTTCAGGGCCCCAGCTCCCAGGCCAACTCAAGAAATCCATCCCAAAGGTTGCAACTAGAGATTACTATACTAAGTGAACTAAGTCAGAAAGAGAAAGATGAATACCATATTATATCACTTATATGTGGAATCTAAACTATGCCACAAATGAACCTATCTATGAAACAGAAATAGACTCACAGACATAGAGAACAGACTTGTGGTTGTCAAAGGGGAGTGGGGAGGGATGGACTGGGAGTTTAGGGTCAGCAGATGCAAACTATTACATATAGAATGGATAAACAACAAGGTCCTACTGTATAGCACAAGGAACTGTAGTCAATCTCCTGGGATAAACCATAATGGAAAAGAATATAAAAAAGAATGTATATATGTGTATAACTGAGTCACTCTGCTGTACAGCAGAAATTAACACAACATTGTCAATCAACTAGACTTCACTTAAAAAGAAAAAAAAATCCATTCAGCAACCATCCCATTCCCTGGAAGGTTACGGCAGTTGTTTCAAGAGACAGAGGACACAGTGGGTGGAGAAAGTGGCAAGGGCTGGGACACACAGAGGATGCTGGCCGCAGGCGTCCAGGGCAGCAATGGACAGCACTGCACTTTTGTTGAGCCCTCGTCCCTGAGCTGACACCGGGCAGATGCCAGCAGCCCCAGGGAGAGGGTTTGATGGAGATGCCGCGGGTGCCCACAGCGTGGACCTGCCATGCACAGATAGCAATGTGGCACATCCTTATGTGGCAAATCCAGGATGACCTCTGGGGACTCAGAGACCAGATTACAGGTGACAGGGACCCCGTCTTACAGCCCACAGGGCTACAGAATCAGAAAGACTTGAGTAGTGTTTGGCCTAAACACTCTTTTTAAGCCATTCTTCAGTTGCATGAACCAGAAACCTAGGAGTTGACCTTGACAGCTCTCTCTCCCATAATCCCCCCAACCTGACCCTCCATCATAGAACGCCACCATTTGTTTTTCCTTCCGCTGCACTGAGTCTTCGTTGCTGTGTGCGGGCTTTCTCTAGTTGCGGAGAGCGGGGGCTACTCTTCGTTGTGGTGCGCAGGCTTCTCATTGAGGTGGCTTCTCTTGTTGCGGAGCACGGGCTCTAGAGCGCAGGCTCAGTAGTTGTGGCACATGGGGTCAGTAGTTGTGGCTCACGGGCTCTAGAGCACAGGCTTAGTAGTTGTGGTGCACGGGCTTAGTTGCTCTGTGGCATGTGGGATCTTCCCGGACCAGGGCTCGAACCCGTGTCCCTTGCACTGGCAGGAGGATTCTTAACCACTGCGCCACCAGGGAAGCCCAACGCCACCATTTTTACCTCCCAAGAATCTCTGCTGTCAACTACCCCCAGCCCCAATCTCCCTACGCTGTTTGTTTTTGTTTTCCCATTGCACATAATGCTCCCCAGCATACTAGCTTATGTGTTATTATGTTTACTGTCTGTCTCTCCCTCACTAAAATGTCAGCTCTGTGAGGACAGGGATCTTTGCCTGTTTTGTTCACTGAAAAGTACCTGGCACAGAGTAGGTGCTCAGAAAATATTCATGGACTGCTTCTCCATGACCACCATCTCCCGTCTGAACAACTACAGTAGGCTCCCGTTGGGCCCACCGCTGCCCACTCTGGTCCATTTCCAGGCACCCCCCAGAGTGGCGTCTTCTCAAAATGCAAAGCTGATCATATGCCTGCTCTGTGCTGTTGCCACCTGCATGCACAGGCTTCAGACACATCCATGGCTTCCCACAGCTCTTGGGTTGAAGTCGAATCCCCCTGACACGGTCCCCCCTGCGTGGCCTCTTTGCTCCTCTCCCTCCTCCCTCTCCCTGCTCCAGCCCCGCTGGCCTCCCTTCAGCTCCACCCATTTGCCCCAGTGGCTCCCAGCACAGGGCCTGAGCCCAAGAAGATTCCCGTGCTCAGAACGGTCCTCCCTTTCTCCTTCAGCCCTCCTCGCTCATCCTTCAGCTCTCCTCTGACACGGCCCTCCATCCTTCACGGGGTGAGGATCCCCTCAACGTAGGACCATCAAGCTGTCCCCTCCATGGCTCCTGTCACAGTTGCATTTTTATACCAGTCCATGGGTTCCGGTGGCATCTTTCTTCTTGACTGTAGTGTCAGCTCCAGGAGGGCAGGACATCTTCAGTGCTCACTATTTTATCGCCAGTGCCGAGCGGTGTGCAAGCCCCTAAAAGGCTCTCAATAAACATTTGTTGAATGAATAAATGAAGTGAGGAAACCAAGGCCCAAAGAACAGAAGTGACTTCCTCACAGTGAGACAACCTGGAGACGACCGCGCTGAGCTAGGAAGACAAACCTCAAGGTTCTGCCCAGAATTCATTCCCCTTCTGTTTGGCAGAGGAGTGACAATGGCACCCCAGCAAGCAGACCGTGGCCACCCAGCACAACCAGACAGGGGGATGGTACTCGGGCCTTCCTGAGGCCCTTTCTGGAAAAATAGCTCCAGGCAGTCAAGACAGAAGGTCAGTATTTTGGAGAATATTTCACACTAAATTCCCTTCTTGGAGATTACAATTCACGTCTGCATACCGAAGGCTCTGAAAATTCCCCAGGTCACAAAGAAACGGTTAACAACAAGCAGAGAGAAACATTTCTGCACATGACCAGTCCACAGGTCCTGAAAGCAGGTCCCCTTGAAGGTCAGCTCCAGGCACAAACCAAGTGGACATTCATTCTTCCAAAAACCATTTACCAAAGACTCAGTGCCTGGTATGTGCCAGGCTCCAAGGCAACCACAGAGGGAGAGACAAGCAAGGCCCCTGCCCTCAGGGAGCTTATGTTCTAGGATGGAAGATGCCAAGTACAAAACCAATTAAACAATAAAATCATCCTTGACCACAGATTGAAATCACAGTGAGTGCAATAAAACGGAGGACGGGTTGACTGCCAGGGCAGAGCTCTGAGGAGGTGACCACAGAGCTGACAGCTTGAGGCCCTGGGGTCAGTTTGACCGGAAGACCAGGGTCAAACCTTCCAAGCTCCTACTAATCCTGTCCTTTTGCTGTGAGTCCACTTGAGGCAAATTCTAGCGCCCCTGACGCATTTCCACATGCCCCTTCGGCCGTCACCCAAGTGAGAAACCACAAGTCTCTCTCCAGATTGTGACTTAAGAAGAGTGACGGGGGCGGGGTGGGGGGGGCTCAGTGTTGCCGCATTCCAAAATCATTACTCCTGGTTGGAAAGCCACACGCAGAAAGGAGTGTGCCCCTTCCCAGGCACGATCTCGAAAACCCAGCAAGATGAATGTCTAACACCTCCCTGAATGAGCTCGAATGCTTCTGGAGAGCAAAAGAATTTCTTAAATAGAAAATAATTGTTGAGGGGCCATTATTACTAATTCAAGATGTGTCAAATGGCATTGAGGTGTTCCAGTTAATGTTCTGTCATTACTCTCATCTTTTAGAGAGTATAAAAATGAGCGTTCATCTGAGGACCTGGAGGCCCACACCTATTTCCCTCATAATCTCTCACGACCATCCTCCCGGAATTCTCCAACCTTGAGTTTGCAAGAGCATAGCCCTCCGGCTGAGGAGTCAACATCCAGGGCCTGGAATGGTCCGAGGCTACTGAAACGTTAAGTGACCTTCTCCAGGGGACTGGCAGAGGGAGCCGTGCCATCCGAGAGCTGCCCCTCACAGGCACTCATTGCGTGCAATCCCTCTGTCTTGCATGGAACAATGAGGGGAGAACTGGCTGCTGCGTCCAGGATCCCAGCCCGGAAGCTTGCCCTGGTTGACCCTCACAGTGGAGTGTGAAATGTTTCCCAAAATTTAGAGGAAACACCGGGTGCTGCAGAAAACAGCAGCGGGAAAATAAGGTTTGCCTGACCCCTTGTGGTGTGTGGCTCTCAAAGCCCGCTCTTGGCTGTCCAGAGAGGACGGGCAGAAGACTGGGTTCAGTGTGAACGTGGGCCTGCGGTGGGTTGACTAGTGCACGCCCCAAAGATACGTTCCCCCAGCGTGACCGTATTTGGAAAAAGGGTCTTTTCAGATAGATTAGAGATTTTAAGGTGAGAGCATCTTGGATGACCTGGGCTGTGCCCTAAATCCAATGGACAAGTGTCCTTATAACAGACAGGAGAAGACACAGACACACAGAGGAGACGGCCGTGTGAAGATGGAGCCAGAGACTGGGTTACATGGCTACGAGCCAAGGAACACCAAGCATGGCCAACAGCCACCAGAAGCTGGGAGAGAGTCTCACTCAGAGCCTCCAGAAAGAACCAACCTTAATTTCAGACTTCTGACTTCCAGAACTGCGAGAGAATAAATTTCTGTTGTCTGAAGCCACCAAGTGTGGAGTAACTTGTTATAGCGGTCCTGGGACACGAATACAGTGCCTTTTATGTTCAAGATGGGGTTGAGGGTTAGGAGGCCTCCAAGTCGGTGGTTTCCAAACGCTGGGTTTTGGAGAGAGTGCATCAGAACCACCCGGGGCTCTCGTTAAAACAGATTCCTGGTTCTGGTTAGATCCCTGCGGTGGAGGCTCTGGAATCTGTACATTTAACAAGCGGTCCCCAGTCAATCCTCCTGCACAACCTGTTCTGGGAGCTGCTGCTCGGAACAGCTCAGGGATAACCTTGGTGGTCGTTTATTAGCACTGTTCACTGAATATTTCTAGCTCTTTACCTTCCAAACACAGGACAGGATTGCACTTCCTGCCCCCCACCCCACCCCCATGAGTCACTTCCAGGCTGAACATTTCACTGCCAGTGCAAGACCCTGTGGAGCTCTTTTCCTGCAGTGTTTGGAACAGGGGCAGCTCCATCAGCTGGGCCCCTGCGTGGCTGAGCAGAGCCCCCTGCCTACGTGTAATGCCAACATACATCTCGGGTTTTCAGGCCACTGAATCGTCAGGTTGTTTGTCACTGCAGCATAGCCTGGCCCGCCCTGACTGATCTCAACACGGGAATGTTTAATTTCAACTTCAAGTCACTCACCCTAAGGCATAACTTGGATACAGATACATTTTTTGAGCTTTGGGAACAATTTGCTTAACATGCCTCAGGCTCATCATAGCGAACACTTCTCGTATTTTGGGGGACACTGAACTGAACTAACTCAGTATTAACTCCTGAACAAACTCCAGAGCTTGTTTTTCCTGCTATTTTCTTAATTCTCTAAAACTAGGAATTTTCTAGCCAGTATCAAACTTTACTGGGCACGTGAGTCACCTCAGCATCTTGTTAAAATACAGTATTAAAATTCAGTTGTCCAGGATGAGTTCCATAGTTCTAACCAACTCTCAGGTGATGCCAGTTCTGCTGGTCTATGGAGTAGCAAGAATTTAGGTAAAGTGTTTCTACAAAATTAACTACTGAACTAACAGTTAAATTAATTTCATGACATCCATAATTATAATAGCCTATATCCGTAAAGCCATCCATAGTTTCACACGTGTCCAATTTCAGCCTCGTGATAGCCCTGTCTGTAAGGGAGACCAAGCAGATATTCTTACAACCATTTTGCAGACGAGAAAAATAAAAGCTAAGAGACATTAAGAGACATCCTTGGGGTCATGTAGCTAGGGAATGCCAAAAGTCCGACTAGAGCACAAATCGTGTTTATGCTCTACCACTGCCTATTAATAGTCCTCAAGATTTCATCAGCATTTGAATGCTCAGCAAGATTCTAAACAGTGTGTGTGTGTGTGTGGTTGGAAATCACTTCAAATTCAAATTCTTTGGCCACTTCAACCTAACCCCTGAGTGAACACACCACTTTGGCTTTGGGATGTCCCCTTTCACGGGGAAAACACTGCCATCTGGTGGAATTTTAGAGCATTAATTTTTAGGACACAAGTCTGGGTTATATGCTTGCCATTTGGACTTCATAGCTCCAGTTCTTTGAGTCAACACGAATGCTAGACTCTGTGTAAGAGATCCAGACATGGCTTAAGCTGTGGTCCTCACCTTCTAGGAGCTCTGGAGGCAGATTCAGAGACATAACTTTCTACCTGAAACAACTTGTTCATAGCGCAAAGCCTGTGATCAGAAGATACGGGTAAGTTTTAACCTCTGTTAGTTGTGTGGCCTTGAGCACGGCACTTGACTTCTTCGATCCTTAGTGTCCTTATCTATAAAGAGAGGGCTTGCCTTTCTGGATCACTGGGATGAAGATCCGAGATTTGTTTGAAAAGCCAACAGGACTTGAGAATGGAGATGCTACAGGAATGGAGAAGGTCACGATTCCATGATGGAGCCACGATGCTGAGCTCGGTGCACAGGGGTAATGGCAGTGCCACCGGCGGAGGGGCGAGCTGGCAGCTGATTTAAGGGAGAAGATGACAACTTCAGATTTACTTATGAGTCTGAAAAGACACCAGGACGCTACGTGGCAACACCCAAAGCAGCTGGAAAGAGATGCAAAGTGAAGATACAGATTTGGAAAGGCAGGGGAATGCAGGGGTCAGGGGCACAGGTCTGGAGCCAACAACCTACTTTTAACTCTCAAGTCCACTACTTCCTAGCTGCGATCCCAGCAGGCTCTTGAACTTCTCAGTGTCTCAGCCAGGGCACCTATAAAATGAAAATAGTGGCTGCTGTGAGAATGCAAAGAGTCTGTGCAGGTACATGGGTTATAACATCTATTCAGTGCTTTCTGTTCCCTGGAATATAAACCTCCATGAGGTCAGGACTTTGCATTTATTTCTGTCCCCCGGTGTGGAATAGGCATTCAGTAGTCACTGAATAAGTGAGTGAATACATGAATGAATGAAGTAATTGCCACAGGATGGTGAACAGAGGATCTGTTTGAGGGAGAGTCTGAAAGGGAAACCAGGAGGTTGGGCTCAGTTGCTGCCCAGATTTAGGGGCTGAAGGCCACCCTCTAACTGTGTTCTTTTTAGAAGTGTACCATGGAGGTTTTTCCCTGTAAAGGACTAGATTAGTGGTTCTCCACAGGGGTAATGTCTAGAAGGAGACATTTTTGGTTTTTGAAATTGGTGGGAGTGGGGAAAGCGTGACTGCTATCCAGTGGATGAGGTCCAGGATGCTGCTAAACATCCTGCAGTGCATGGGACAACCCCACAGTGAAGAGTTACCTGCCCCCCAAATGTCCACAGTGCAGATGTCGAGATGCCCTCAGCTAGATTTAGGAGTCTAAAAGACGATTCTGATCCCAAATGTTTCTCACTAGCTCTGTAGCTGTATCAGTCAAATCCTTGACCTCCCTGAGTTCGCTTCTTTATCTGTAAAATGGGAACATTAATACCAACTGAGGGTTGTGATGAGGCACAGAACGGTGTGCTCACAGCCCCTGGCACACAGCAGGGCTGTGTTGAATCTATCAATACCGCTGTGATTAGTAATTACTCTCACGCAAAGGGATGCATAACACAGATAAAGGCTCCCCTCTTGGGTGAATGACTGAGGCCGAATCCTGCTTATAGAGCTCGATCCGTGTCACTTTGAAGGTCAAATTCACTCACTCTGAGCCCCCACCATTTACACAGAGAGCAATCATACTCATACTGGTCTGGTTCCTCCCCCCATCGGCACTGAGGATGAGAAAAGCAGTGCAGAGTCCAAATGACCCCAGACTTGCCACCAGAGCGAACACAAGCTGAGGTTCCTCTCTCTACAGTCAGCTCATACCCAGCTTGTAACCTTGACCCAGGCCTGACCCAGGCAAAAGTTAGCCAGACTGAGTTCCCCATCTCGACGGTCTGCCCAATAGAGCAGCTTCCGGAAGAGGCATGACTTGCATACCACAAAAATTGCCAAACATAACTAAAAACATAAAAGATCCGTCTCCATGGTAAAAAAGAAAAAAAAGAAATCTGTGTAGATTCTCGGGACGACCACACGTTCGTTACACGTTGCTGTTAATGAGTGTGCAGGTAGCTGGCCTGGTGTGTGAGTTACATACATAGACCTTCCTGCTTCCCTGAACACACTCACATAGCCTCCCTAACACTCAGAGGCCAAATCCTGGCCGCCCTTTCTCTGCCTTCTTCACTGCGGTTTACAGGTGACTCTGGCCCGACCGACCTCACCTGAGGACAGAGACCCAAGCATCAGTTCTTTCCTCTGCCCTGAAGATCTCATGAAAGATGGAAGGGTGCGGGATAGGGGATAGGAGTTTGGACAGGAACACGGAAAGAGTGGGGAAGAAATAAGGAATAGGTATGAATAAAATAAGAGAAAAATAAAATAAGAATTAGGTAATAGGATTGCCGAGAAAGAATAGAGCTCCTCAGTGGACAATAATAGCTACCATTTCCTGAGCACTTACTTTATACCAGGCACTGTGTGCGCGTTCATTGTTCAATCCTCCAGCACTCCTGTGAGTTCAGTTTAAGGATGCCCATTTTACAGAGGTCTAGTAAAGTGTGCTCTGAAAATTACGTTGCCTCAGATCAGCTCAATCCCGGTCTAATCAATAAATATGACCCTGGGGTAGGATGTGAAGTGGTTTCAAAGGAAGACCTGCCTTACAGGAAATCCTCCCCACCAGGCACTTGTGTGTGTGTATGTGTGTGATGGGGGAGAGGATGCGGAAGACAGGTTTTTTCTTCCACTTGGATGACTGGGGATGGGGAACCCCTCTGGTATTTACTGGGCAAGCCAAAAATGCTAAACACCCTATGTTGTAAAGACAAGACTCTGGTTGAGAAACAGTGGAACTTTCTGACCCTCAGCTGCTCCACCTCTACAGTGTAAACAATATCACCTGCATTATCACGTTACAAGGAGGATTAAATGACCACGACATCTGGAAGGCACCAGCTCCCACAGTGCAGCAGACGCTGTCAGAGCTCCAACCACACCCTTGGGCTACGTCCCATTTCTGAGCTGGCTGGCTTCACCTCCACCTGCCAGCATCTGCATCTTTCTTTAGGAGAACCGTGAAAGCACCCTCTACCCTTCCTGGACAAGGCAAGCTTGAGGCACACCATGCCCTCAACCAGTGACCGGCACGAGCTGGTGTTTAAATGCCCCGGCTACCTCACCCCTCAGAGGGAGAAGTCTGAGGCTGGAGCTCTGCACAGTTTCCGGAGTTCTCCAGTAGGACTAACCTCTGGTTCCCTGCAGTGGTGACGGCATCCTTTCCTCCTCTGTCTTACAACACCCCCAGGCTTCCTGAGACCACCTCCCAACTAATTCATTTGCTCTCAAATCGTTGTCTCTGGTTGCTCCTTGGGGAAACACTACCTAAGACACACACCGAAGAGTTAAATATTAGTCCCTTTCCTCTGTGCCCTTGTTGGTTTACATGACTTTTCAGCCTAAAGCTCCCATCTTGAGAGGATGCGTGTCTTCTTGCGTGGGTCCTGTTCACGCTAGTAACTGTGTCCTGTGAATTATGTTAGTTCCTCTCTCTGGCTCATTAGCAACATTATTAAAAATCGAGTGGGGAGGGTGGCCCATTAAACCCCACACACTGAAAATAATTCTTTCCCAGACAATGTGAGCACTGCTTCGGGACTAATTTCTGAGAACCCCCCAGCCAGGAGAAGAGCGGGCCCGGGCACATGCAAGGGCTGTGTCTGGGGAGGCATCCACTGCCCCCGCGTTCACGACAACCTGCGCCGGCCAAGCGGTCCCTCCGGAACACAGCAGTGCTAGAGGCTGGCCGAGGGGACACACGGGAGGAAGGTGAGCGACCCTGCCCTCAGGAAAGGAGACAAAGCTCAGGCCAAAGGGACACCAAGCAAAAACGCAATCCCAAAGCCACCAGTTCTCGGTGAGTTCCAAGCGGGGAGCACAAGCTGCAGTAAAGAAGGGCTGGTTTTGCAGCTGGTCCTTCGTCCCTTGAATTTACGCCTACCTTGCTTTCATTCCCTCCCCAGGACCATTCTACTTCCTCCGAGTTGATGTCCCTCATGGGGAAGTGAAGTCACATCCAGAAGGTTTGGAAAATGTCCTGAAGAAATACATATTTTCCACGTCACCTGCCTTTCTCTCATGCCGATGGCAAGACCTCATCACTGCAACGCCACCCCCGGGGACCTCTCAGCCCTTGTTGCCTACTGTGATAGGCCACGGAGGGTGGTTGCTCAGGGCCAAAACTGGCATCCTGCATTGACATATTTTGCTACTTCACCCCTGGGGGCTTTAGCCTTGCCTCTGTGTGTCCATGAGTAAGGCACTTGGGCTGTCTGTTTCAGATTCCACAACTGCAAAGTAGTTATAACAATAACCACTTCAGAGCCGAGACGTGAGGATTAGATGAGATCATGCCATGGAAGGAGCCGACACAAGTTCCTGGTAAGCAGCATGCAATTAATAACTCTCAGCCAGGAATCGGAAACAGCAGTTATAGCAGGAGAACAGTGGGTGGTGAGGAGCCTGGGCTCCAACGCCGCCTGCACTTCCCTAGCAGCTGCACAAAGCTCTTCACATAGCGCATGCTCAAAACATATTTGCATGAAATAACCAGGAAACCAAGCCAGGCCAAAGATGCTGTTTAAAGCTGTTGTCTATTGAGCACTTATCAGATTCCAGTTCCTGTGCCGAGCACGTCATACAGATTTCCTAATTTGTTCCGTTTATATTTTTCCCTGTTTCTGAGGTTTCCGTCTGGGTGGAGCTAGCTCCACCCACAGAAACACTGAGGCTCTCTCCAGCCCCTCACTCCTTTAGGGCGCGTCTCATCTGATGGGCGAGTTGGAAGGAGAAACTGGGCATGCGCCAAAGACCCTCTTCCCACCAACGTCCGTCCTTTTGGGGGGGTCGCTCCTTGGCTCTTCCATCCTTTGAGTTTAACTGGGGCTGAACAGGTCCATGGATGCTGGTGGCCAGATAAAGTTGTCAGTTCTGGGGCTCAGTGTGAGGAAATCCTCTGGCCTTGTAAACACAAGCTACGTGTTACCTGGCCTTTATCAGTAATAAAGGTGATCTGGGGCCTCCCTATAAGGACTCTTTTGTTTTCTTCAGGAGTTGGTTCAGACCCATGTGGAGACTCTCTGTTCAACCTTAACGTAATCCCTGCACCAACCCCGTGATGTAGATGCAGGTAACATTATCCTTTTTTTTTTTTTTTTTTTTTTAATAGAGGGGTTAAGTCACTTGCCCAAGGTCACACATCTAGATGAGCTAGGATTCAGACTCGGGTGTTTTTGACTCCAAAGAATGGCTCTTACCTATGCTGTACCCCTCAGTGGAAAGTTTCTGTGCCCCCCATCACTAGCAGAAAAATGGATTTTGAGTCTCATGAGAAGAGAGAAAAGAGGACCATTAGGGTTCTCTCCACAGGGGACCCTGACCCGGACTTGCCAGACTAGCTTCCCAAGGTAGGCCTTGCTGACCCGCCATGTCTGTTGGCTTGGCCCACTGGCCTGTAGCTTCCCTCTCACCCTCAGGAGTTTTGCCCATCTTCATATTTGCTTCTCTCCACTTTTTCATTGTTTGGCAAAAATATCCCAAGCCCTCAAGGACACGTAGTTCCAAGACCGTCCTCCATGAGCATGTTTGTTTCTCCTGGTTGGCTGTTTTATTGTTTCCTTCATTTATTCCTGAATGCTCTCAGGATGACTGGAATTTCAGAACCCATTCACTTTCCGAATGACTTGTTGGCACTGCTGTGTGGCACCGCGATCAGGAACAGAATGTGCTCTCATCTCCTTCCTGTGCGAGCTCTCCTTTGGTGCACTGGCAGCTCTTCTCACATGCTCCCATTCTGCTGGGTGTCTCCAGAGGCAAGGAATTTAGCATCTGGAAGGGACTCTGCCTCTTCCTCATTTCCCTCTATTTCTTTCTCAAATAACAGCTTAGTTTCCTGCATCTGAAAAATAGTGCCTAGTTGTAAACTCCAAGGACTTGGAACTGAAAGCCCTACTGCTCTAATATTATAGATGAGGAATTAAGGCACAGAGAGGTTAAGGGAGTTGCCTAAGGTCACACAGCAAACAAGTAGCTGAGCTGAGCCAGACTAACTCTCAGTCTCACGATTCTCCATCCAGTTCCCATGCCGGCATGCCATTTGGTTGAATTGATCCATGGGCTTAAGGACCACATAATTGAATGAAGCCGTTACATCCCATTCCCCACCTTACTGAAAGCTGAGTTCTGTTGGATCTGTCCATTAGGGTCAGACCCCACCTCCTGCCTCTCTGCCTCACTTTTCAGGCTCACTTTTCTTACTATCGTGCAAAGTCAGTTCTTGCCCTCAGATGGAATACTCTTCCCAGCTCTTTGCATAGCTCCTCAGATCACTCAGGTCTCTGCTCTAAAGTCCCATCTTACCTAGACTTGTCCCTTCTTTCCTATTCCTTCCTATGCCTCCTACCCCTCTCTCCGTTTTTCAGAGCACTGATTGATTACTCTCTGAAACATCGTCCGTGCTTGTTCTCTTGTTTTTGTCCACCTCCCACACAGAAATGTGAATTCTGTGAACGCAGGGACTTTGCCTTGCTGTATCCCCAGCATCTGGCACTCAGTAGATGATCAATAGATAATGAATTTGTCTGTTATTACTATATTATTGATTAGTAGTCTTTAGAACCAAAATATAGCACCAAGCATAGGGTAGCAGGCAACCAGGTGGCTGCCGTGAGACACAGGAGCACGGCGGTGCTTTCCTGAGTATACCTAGATTCCAACACTCTGCAGAGCACAGTACATCTGGCTCCTGAGTGGGGAGGAACCTCCACAGAGCAGGGCCACATCTCCTCCAATGCCAGGTCAATGAGCTAAAACACAGGAACGCGGCCAGAACTTCAAGCTGCCCAGGAAGGATTAAGGTGCTCTTTCCTACACCCTATTTTTACCAGATAACAGATTCTCTCCATGATGAGATGCCCACTGCCTGGGACCCCACCCCTCACTAGGGCCCCACGCCCCACCAGACCACATGGCTGCCCTTAGAAATGCATATCATTGATGGTCACTCCGTCTTCCATCTGCAAAGATAAGAAGGTAACTGGCATCTTTAGGTGAGGGGTCTGGTTAACCCAGGAGTCAGCAGAGAAAAATGATCTGCCTCTGATCATGGAATTTGGAATATCAGTGCTAAGTGCGGGTAAGGGGGTATCTTCAGGCCTAGCGGTCCCTTTCTGTGACATGTGACATCACGAACCACTGGGAGCCACAGAAATCCTTCTCCCACCTCAGGAACCCCTCAGTCAAGTGAGGAGGGAATCACCACACCAAGGTGGCCTCACGTTTTCCCTTCTTACACTCTCATTGAGATGCTCAGTGGCAGCCCAGTTTTTTTCCTGCCCTTGGCCCAAGCCGGGAACATCTCTGTATGTGAAGAGACTGCGTTTACTCTACAGGGTGACCCGAGTACCCTAAAATGCCCTTGGAGCTGCCCAATTCTGCTTAAAGATGGCTTCAGTATTCATGCTTTATTACATATTATTATTTTAATCAGTGGCTAGCATTAATAATATTATATGCTAGGCACTGTTTTAAGTATATTACTTGTATTAATTAATTTAATTCTCACAAGGCCCTATGAGATAAGCAGTATTATTACATCCATTTTCAGGTATGGAAATTGAGGCACAAAATGGTTAATTT
The DNA here is from genome assembly GCF_964374135.1 of Grampus griseus. Classification (NCBI taxonomy): domain Eukaryota; kingdom Metazoa; phylum Chordata; class Mammalia; order Artiodactyla; family Delphinidae; genus Grampus; species Grampus griseus. The sequence continues at coordinate 26,109,515 of NC_139018.1, read as the reverse complement.
GCACAAGATTCTGCAGCTACTAAATGGTAGAAAAGGGATTTTCAACAACCCATCTGGCTCTATAGCTGCATACTCTTAAGTTTTTAAGGCTATGAATTTTCTTCTTATTTCAGCTTTAGCTATATTCCTCACTTCAGTTTGTACATTTTTCATTGTAATAATTTTCTAAATGTTATAAAACTTCAGTTTTGACTTTATTGTTAACCTAATAGTAGTTTAGAAAAGAGTTTTAGGTTTTTCAAGTGATTTAAGGTTTTTTTCTCTTTGTTTGTTCTTATGAGTTAGAAGTCTCTGATTGCAAGGAAAAACCTCCAGCTGACTTAGTAAAAGAGAAGTTTTTCTAAGGATATAAGGCTTGGTGTACTCCAAGGGCAAGAGTGCAAGTGAAACGTTTTAACAGCCACAAACCAGTGAGTGGGAAGTCATCAGGAGCCTCTCTCCATGTCTAATCTCTACTTTCTCCTGTGCATCTATTTCATTCTCTTTTTTGCCAACATATTTCTTCTGTCTTAAATTCACATGGCAGCTCATGATCACTCAGATTCTCAAATCTGTTTATTACAGGTCCAGCCACTTGAGAGATGATATTCCCCTCTCTGTGCCTCAATTACAAATTCTCAAGAATTCTGGCTCAGCTGGCTCAGGTGTCCAAAAATCAATCAATCAATCAATCAAAGCCTGTGAGGTAGGGTTAAATTGCAATAAGTCGTTGTTGGAAGCCCAAAGCTGGGAGACATAGTTTTGGGAAATGGGGGAAGAGTAGTTGTGACCAGATTGGACACACAAAAAGGTATTCACTACTGTTTATTTTCTTATTTATTTCTGGGTTTACTACATTGTGGACAGAAAATATATTCTGTCTTATTTCTGTCTTTAGCAATTTATAGAAATTTTCTCAATTATGGCTTTTTTCTTATTTACTTTTATAGAAGGAAATGTGGTAAAGTTTCCTACTGATACTGTGTCTGTCCATTTTTTACTATATTTTAATGCTATATTGTTTGACACATAAAGTTTCAGATACATTGCATTCAGTTTAAGGAGTATATTCTTCTTCTCTTGGATGCTTAGAAGTCATAGACTCTCAGGGTTGGAAGAGAGCTTAAATGTCATTTAGATCATTCCTCCTTCAGAAACTTGACTGCTCTTTCTAACATTCCCCCAAGTGGCCATTCAGCCATGTCCTCTCTCCCAGACCAGGAAGCCCACTCCGCTATTGGTCTGCTCTGACAACCAGAAAGTTCCTTCTCAATGAACTGGACTCTACCTTCTTGGTCTCAATTCGAACATTGAGCATCCTGTCCCATACAGCATCTCTTCACATTTTTCAGATCAGTTTCTAGAAACACAAAACCAGACCCTTCTTTCTGGATGTCTTTTCTGATAGCTTCAAATGTACTAAACATATCACAAATTCTGAAATGCTCATTGGGAAAGAAATACTTGAAACCTAAAAATCTTCTTTTTTCTGCCCCTCACTTTATGAGGGATCCTTTAAAAAGTTAGACTATGTTTTCTTTGCTTTAGTTTCCCCTCACTACTCACTAGAGACACAGAACCCTAGATTAGAACTACATCACAAGTTAGCTGTCACACAAGGCCAGTGGCCCAGGTGACTGAGCTCAGGGTTTGGAGATGACTCTGGAGGCTATTCACTTGAGTCCAGCCTGGTTCTGAGGACACAGAAGCCCTTATGGTTTCTCTGAGAATACCCAGGATGGGCAGATGGCTATTCTGCCTGCCTCTCCATAGGCTGAGGGTTCCAATTTCATGAGACACTCCAGGACCAGAGGGAGACCCAGATCTCAGCTCTAATCTTCACAGTTTGGAGAGTCTGAACCTTATGAAGGGTCATGGACCTCTTTGACAATTTGATTAAATCTTAGAATGCTCTCCCTAGAAAAAATCTCACAGGTGTGTACATAGCTGCTGGCATGCTGTAAAGCCCGTCCATAGTCACCAGGCTATTCATAGTCACTAGTCACCCTGGTGCAAAGAGTGAGCCCTCTGATTGGACTTGCTCCAGGAATAAATCAGACTTAAGGGCTAAGGAAAAAGTCACAGCCACACAGAAGTCGCTTTATTTTTGAATCATCTCATGTGATTCGAAAGCTGATATCTTTGTTTGAAGGGAAGGGGTCTGAGAGAGAGTGAAGGGTGACATTTAAAAGACACCTGCATACAGTTCTCAACCAGCTACTTTATTTTCTTTACATCTGTCTCATGATATGGAGAATCTAACAGTATTTCCATTTCCTTGGTAATTTGGAAGTTCATTCTAAAACACAGATCCTCAGAACAATATTGGCCTGCAAACAGCAAGAAATGTCCCCTCTCTCCAATTATGGTCTTCCTTGCCTTTCAGCAAGCCCTGGGTTGCCCCTCCCATATATCTGGCAACCACATTTCCTGATCCACGTACACTGGGATAAACTATCCGAAATCAGAGGCAGCCAGAGGTGTTGGAAGTCCATGGGCAGGGTAGGCAGGGTATCCCACCCAGCACTGCAATGCCAAGTTTTGGATATCACAAGATTGAACTCTGAGAAATTTTACATTTTTCTATTGGATTGGTGGATCTTCCTCCTTTGGTGCTTCTGAAAATCTGATAAAGCTACACACCCCCTCATACAAATATACAGTGTACACAGAAACAAACATTTGTAACCATTTTCAAGGGATTCACAACTTCCCTAAAGTTTATCCATGAATGCTCTAGAGCTGCACCATCCAAGATGGTAGCCACAAGCCCCATGTGGCTACTGAGCCCTTGAAGTGTGGCTAGTTGGAATTGAGATACACCAGAGTATAAAACGCACACTGATATTCAAAGACTTAGAATGAAAAAAAGAATGTAAATTATCTCGTTAATAATTTTATATGATTGCAAATTGAAATGATATTTTGATATATTAAGTTAAATAAAGTACATTATTAAAATTAATTTCACCTGTTTCACAGCCTTAGGAGATTCTGGATTCCCAAATTACAGATATTACAGATATTTGCTTTAGCTTAATTTCACCTGTTTCACAGCCTTAGGAGATTCTGGATTCCCAAATTACAGATATTTGCTTTAGCTTCTGCCTCATCATATTCCCTACTGCCCCGTTTCCTGATGTCGTCAAGGTGGCTGTGCTAGGCAGGGCTCCCTAGGCCATACCTCTACCCTTTCCCTTCCTCATCAACCTCGCCCAGGGCTGAAAGGAGGCTTGAGAACAGGTAGGGACCTTCCTAAGGGAGAAGGCCCCTGATCAGGCACCAGGGAGATGTCACAGCCTCTTGGCAGACACAGAGCACTGAGCCTCCAGATGTGGCCAGGGACCTTTCAGCATGAGAAATGCGCCAGGGCCAAAGTTTTGCACTTCCTGCCAGTCCACCAGCCTCAGATGAAAATTCTGAAGCCTAGGTTCTAGGGGCCACAGCTCCTAAAGACCTGGGCCCAGCTGGCCATATAAATAATGATGCTCCCATGTTCCCCGGTATACGTGAAGACCATGCAGTGGTTTCCACCACAGCCTTTGGACGTATTCTAGTTCCGGGCAATGTCAGCTACTAAGACCCAGAAATGCCATCTAGTCCAACCCCTCATCTTACAGATGGAGAAACTAAGACTCAGACGGGTTGAGTGACTTGCCTAGCCACACCACTGCTCAGTAATATCTTCAGGGTCTAGCACAGAGCCTGGCTCAGTAAATACATGCACCATGAATGAGTAAACAATTGCTCTGGGGAAGGAAACAGACGTCTTGCTGCACAGGTCAGTGCGTATTTTGTTACCCCACTGACATCCTACCCTCACCCCTCTTTGGAAAATAGAGAATTTGTTTACCCTGTTGGCGACCACAGGGGAAGTATGCAGGAGAAAAACATAAGAAGCTGAACAGGATTTGAAAGGAGAGATTTGACCTGTGAGTGATCATTGGCTCCAATCATCCTTCCCTCCTGCATAGGGGTTTCAGGGTCTCTGTAAACCCTAGGTACTCTCACCTCCAGACACCCCATCCCACTGCTTACCAAACATATTCAAATGCTCCCATAGCCTACTCAAAATTTATACCTGAAAAAAAAAAAAATTTATACCTGACTATCTGAGTTGATATGTAATTAGTTATTGACATATGTTATGATTTATAGACATTTAATTAAAACATTATTAACTTTAATATTTGGGTGTGTTGTCATTGTTGTTATTGTTAAGTCTCAAACATTTTCATGGGACTTCGCGAAACTCAGACTCCAAAGGCAGGGCAGCTATTCACCTGGTGACTCCAGTACAGCTGTACTGTTGTTTACCTCTGGTACACTTCTAATTGGCCAGTTCCCATGCCTGCCAGATGTTAAGTCTTTGAACATTACCTGTGCTCAAGGATAAAATAACCCTGTGTTCCATGAGCTTACTTTGTCATTGGATAAGCAATAAGCTTAATTAACAGTCTCAGTTTGTTCTTTCGCAGAAGGAAAGAACAAGTCATATGGGTCTTAAAGAGTAACAACCGATTCCCAAAATCAGAGGTCCACGTGGGCCCCACCCTCACTGAGGATGACTCGCCTGCCAGAAGCAGGATCCCACAGCCATTGACCACACTAATGCTGACGCTGCTCACTAAGAATGATAATCAACGAACACATACACAGCACTTCAGAGGTTGTAATTTCACATACCTATTTTTGCTAATAGGGTGGTGGAGAACATGATGGTGCACATGCTCTCCCACCACTCAGAAACTGGAGTCCTAGTGCATCTGGGCCCCTCTTCAGCTGCCAGGAAGACCACATAATCCCACATCTGGTTCATCTGAGACATGGGGCTGTGGAGGGGAGGTGTGCCCTGAGGCCATGTAGACCCCATTCCCAGCAGCATGGACATCTTCTGAAAGATCATTAGAAATGCAAAATCCCAGGCCCCACCCCAAATCTACTGAATCAGAATCTGAAGCCCAGGTGATTCATTCATATTTTAAAAATTTGAGAAACACCGCTCTGATAGATATAGTGGCGGGGTTGAGGTCTGGAGAACTGGGTTTGCATCCCAGCTCAGCCACTTACTGGCTGCATCACCTTGGAAAATTTACTTATATCTGAGCTTCAGCATCCTCAGCTAAACAGCTAAAAACAATGATAATGCCCTTCTCCAATCTCTTACGAGGATTATTGGAGCATGTACGTAGAAGTGTTTTGTAATGTATTAGGTGCCAGATAAATGTAACATTCCATTTCTTTCCACTGTATGCATTTTTTCAAGTAACTCCAATGCTCTATGGGCCAAGAGGACAGCACCCTATTTCCCTTTTGACGTGAGGCTAGCGCACAGTCACACTGAAATGATAGCAGCTGCACCCATAGCTGCTCCTCCTTGGACACAGTCCTTGTCACTGTTTTCCATGGTCCCACGTGGACTTACTAAGACTAGGCAGCCTCAGTGTGAGGGGAAGCCAAGCTGTTCATACAATTCCTGGGAGATCTGCCAGATTAACATTTATTAAGCCATAAAGAGGGAATATTGCAAAGAATATGGGCTTCCGAGACTAACAGATATGGCTTTAAATCCTGATTCTGCCAGTTCCTAGCTGTGACCTTGAACAAGCCAGCTCAACTTCTGAGCCTCAATTTCTTCATTTGTACAATGAAAATAATAACACAGACTTTCTTAGACGTTTTTTTTGGGGATAATGTACGTAAGGCATCTAATATAGCACCTGGCACATAGGTGCTCAATAAATGGTGCTGGTAGCAATAGTTACTGTTATAACCAATAAGAATTATTATAATGCTCATTACAGAGGTCTGGTTTCCCAATGACCATGAGGAGCTTGTCCTAGGCAATCTTTTGGGCCTAGAATAGCTTAGGAGAAATATTCAGTAATTGACTCATTACTCAAGCACTTATTAAGCTCCAGCTGTATGCAAGGAAGATTTGTGTGGCAACAAGAGCATAGACTCTGCTGTCAGAAGAGCCCGGTTTGCATCTCCAAGGCTCCTTCCTGCTCTAGCATTCCAGAATGTGTCAACTTGCAGTGTAAGGAAGGAGAAAAGGGTACCCTAGAGCAGGAGCAATTCTGAATGTCATAAATCAGGTAGGATTGCTCCTTTGCTGAGGGGAAAAGATATGATGGGGGGCAACAGGGATGAAAGAGGAGGGCATAGCAGAGAGCCCCACTTCACAGGGAGTCAGAGATAATCCGACCTCCAGAACAGAGCCCATAGGGTAGTCTCCCAACCTAAACCAGAGGAATGTTTGATTTTTTATTCTTTGAGCAGCTTGGAACATACTGGAAGTTAATGCTGTAGAGCAGCAATTCTCAAACTTACATGTGCCTCAGTGTCACCCAGAGAGCTTGTCAAATATATAGATTAGTGGGCTATAGCCCCAGAAAATCTAATTCAGTAGGGCTTGGCATCCACACATTTAACAGATGTTTCTGATGCAGGTGAAAGAAATTCTGCCTTAGGGACTGAAACACACTTCTTCTGACTCTAAATTCTGTTCTTTTTCTATCATCCTAAGCTCCCCTGGAAGGATGGATAGACACATGGATGGATGGATGGATGGATGGATGGACAAAGTGAATGACAGTTTCCTCCACATAGGTCCACAAGGCTGTGGGTGCATAACAGAAACTGGGGCCCTAACCTTGTTTGTCATTACTGTCTCCTTAGCATGGTTCTGGGAAGAACCACTGAGCTCTGGAGCGCTGGCCAGAGGATTCTGGGACACTGATCAAAGCCAACTTGTGTGATAGAAAGGGTGTGAGCTATGGAGTTAGAATACGTGTCCAAGTAAGTCTAAGCCCTTGTACTCCCTGGGTGTATGATCACATGGAATTCACACCTTTACTGAACCTTGATTTTCTCATTTATAAAAAGATGATAAAAGTGCCCAACCCACAAGAGTGTTAACTACTAAAGTATAATAAACGCTAGCTAATTTATCCAGGTAAGGACACAACTGCCAGTCTTCACTTCTTTTTCCTGCCTGATCTGAAATCCTTAAGGGGGATCTAATTACCGCTCACGTTTATGTACACACCACTTTCAGGTCCTATTTGAGTCCCGCAACAGCGTGTGGCTCTTGTGAGGTGGTTGGCGGTTATAATTCCCAACTGACAGATCGTTGAGGCAATCAGAATGCAGAGAAGTCAAGCCACTTATCCAAGGTCACCCTGGCAACGGTTGGAGAACTACAGATCTCAAGCGCCTCTTTGGGTTCGAAGTCCAGTGGCCTTTTAACTACTCCCCAGTGCCTCCTCCAGAAGAGGGTGCTCTCACATGAAACCTGAAAATCGCCTTTGACATGGCTTGGGAGTATGGCGGGGTCACAGCTAAAATTAAGTCGGTCCCTTACATTTATTACTAAATTACAATTGGAAGTATTTGAACATTCAACTCCTGCGTGTCTACATCTTGCTGTCTAAGACTGGTTGGGCTGAAGGCATTCCTGGGAACTCTCTTGAAATCCTCTCCTCAAGTCTGTTTCGTGGACTCTTTGCCCCTCTGGCCTTCAGAAGGCATTTGCATCCTGGTTTCTGAGAGAGGAGGCTCTGTGAGGGGACAGAGTCTATTTATTCTAACTTGCTCTGTCGCCTCTAATGTACTGTCACACAAGTGACTTGCTGTGCAATGCTAGAAACAATAAAATGCACGATTAAGAGTGTAGCTAATGCCTCCCAGGGAGCCGGACTCTCTGGAGGTCACATTTCCCCGTGAATTCATCGTCCATGGACAGTTTCCCCACGGCCTTCAGAGGGGCTCTGCTGTGGGGTGCCTATCTTGCCCTTTTTTTCTCTTTTCCATATGGAGTTGGGGGTTAAGTGGAAAGTGGGGAGGGGAGAATAGAGAAGGTAGAGGGACCCACTCCACCCAGTGACCCTCTAGGTGAGAATGGACCTGTCTCACCCTTTCCGTGGGGTTGTCTCTCCTCATCCTGAGTTCAACCCTTGCTTCAAAGAGGCAAGCTCTGGCTTTTATGACTCAAATGACCTAGAACAAATAGATCCCACTGTGCTGTTATTGCTCTGATCTTTTTAGTAAGTCCAAGTCTTCCTGGTTCTTTCCTTTTTTGGAGAGACTAAAGGATTCAGGTCTTCTTGGATTCTTTTAACAAACACAATTGACTTAACAAGAATGTCACTTCCCTCCAACCACACAGTCCCAGATATTAGGGCAATATTACCCCCCTATTGTCAAGAGATGGGGGTGGCAGGGACCCAGGAGAAAACTACAAGAAGGGAACCAGCATGCATTGCATATAATCACGTGCTGGGCATTTATATGGCTATCTCCAACCTCACCCAGCCAGATGGGTGGTGGAGCCCCGGTCCGGCTGACTCTAAAGCAGTTTTCTTCCCACTGTACCTGCCCTTGGATGACCCTAAGTGGCCTTCTCTGAGGAGACCCATCAGGTAAGAGAAAGTCCAACAGCACCACTGGCAATAGGAGCGTGGGACACAGCCCTGCTGGGGACTGTAATCGGAAAACTAGATCTTGCTCAAGAAGCTGCATCGAAGTACCTGCCCAGGTGTCCCTTCCCTGACTCTTGGAGGAGCCCCTACACAGAATCCCAAGTCAAGGGCACATAAGGAAAAATCAGGTACTGGGTAAACTGTGAAGAGAAAGTTGGTTTTTAGTTCTTCTGTTCTCTCGAGGCTGGTTGTCTCATGCTCCCTCCTGCCTCACGTGTACCCTGTTGACACACCTGTCCTGATCCTCAGGACACCAGGTACCACATAGTCCATCTGATAAACTTACCTGAGGTCCTGGGGGTCAGCAGGAGAGCCAGGGAAGCAGCGTTAACTGGGGCCTTCTGGAGCTGAGATCAGCGTCTGGCATGCACCCTCACTGACCCCTACTTGGGAACTTCAAGACAAGGGGAAACCAGCCCACAGGGAGAAGGGGCTCTTTGGCACCCTTCACACCACATCCTGGCAGCTCAGGGAATGCCACTTCTGGCTCCTGTGACTCCTACCTGTCGGCTTATGCCCTAAGGGATTCCCTTACTGTCTCTCGGCCTCTGACACAGGCTCCTCTGAGGTTTGAACAGAGTGCTGGGGTCTTTATCTCCACCGACAGCCAGCGACAGCTGTGCAGGATGCTGGGGCAATCACCTCCAAGATTCTCTGTCTTCTGTGGACTCCCCTTCTCTCTCATCCACAGCCCTTGCTACTCCCAACCATATCCAGCCCTGGGGAGAGGGGGTGCAAACTCAGCCCTGCCCATCTCCCGCCCTCCCAGCCAAGGAAGGTCTCCTTCAGGAGCTCATCTGGCCCCAATCCTTGAACGCTGGGTTGTAAAGGGGGCCCATCCCTGAGGAGGGCTGATTTTGAGCAAAGCCAAGCCCAGCCCACTTGCAGGATGAAAGAGGCTTGGATCTGGGGGTAAAAAGAATTCCAGCCGAGCAGCTGCTCAGCCCTGGGCTGGAGAAGCAGTCAGAAGGAGGGGGCAGGGCTTCAGAACGGAGGCACAGTCCCCCTGGACGTTGCAGCTATCCCGTGCTTTCAGAGAGATCAATTAGGGGCTGTCTTACTCATAATAAAAAGAAACTGCACTTGATAAAAGAAAAAAAAGGAAAGAGTGACCACAGGGTTCTCTGAGTAGCGACTACCCGCACTCTTTCCAGACCCGCTTCCAGTGAAAGCAAACTCAAGTTTGGGGTCAGTTCTCTCGGCCTTGTTTCCGGGCCCACGCCTATGGCATTGGTGCACCCACGCTGCTGGGGCTCCCAGGAATCCGAAGACACCCAGAAGGTTTCAGGGCAAACCAGGCTGGGTGGATTTCAAGACACGAGCTCTACGAAACAAACCCAGAAGGCGCTTTCCGGAGGTGACGGCAGAAATGCCACAATGCAAATTGTGAAAAATCAGACTAGCGAGTGTAAGACAAGGCACAGCGTATTATTCTCCCCTTTATGCGCTTAATTTTGGGGCATCTCAGTCAGCGCTGGGTGGGCTGGAGCGGAGCAGGGTTACGGGGAGATGGACTCATGGCTCAGAGCAGAAGGTAGAAAGGCCAGAGAAAGAAGCAGAAGAAACAGCCAGGGGGAAACACAAAAGCAGGGGGGACTCCGTGGGGCTTGCCGCTGCAGAGCCGAACTTGCAGCTCCTGCAAAGCTGACTTTAAGCCGACCTTCAGCAGCGCTTCTTAGCAATGTACACCCGGCAATCGCTGGTAAATCTTTATTAATTTTAATTGGCGGTACCCATTTATAAGAACCATTAAAAAGGATAAATTGAGCCCATCCGGCGTAATGTCTTTTGTTAATTAGTTTGTCAGCACTGTTTTAATAGCCCCTAATGACTTCATATTTCAGACCTGACATTAAAGGAGACGCTGTGAGAAAGGAAATGGTCTTATCACCGTGTACTGTAACGTTTTTCTTTTTTGAACAAAAAGTGTCCTTCCAAATGCTGACCAAGGTTAGATGTCATGTAATTCTCAAAGGTAGGTGCCCCGAGGACTTCTGAGGCCCCCAAGTCCTGCCACCCAATCATTTCTCAACTTGCCTCTTTCCTCCAACCATCTCCCATAGGCATTCCCCAAATACCCATTCATTTCTTCCTTCCTCTCTTCATTTATTCAACAAACAGTTATTGAGCCCCTCAGAATCAAGGAAGTATTTGGGGATGAAGTCAAGTGAGACACAGATACTTTCTAGGAAAAAAGACTTAAACGCTTTGCATTCTCCATCCCACTGAAGGGCTTTACTCTCAAGTTCAAGTCCATCATTTTGGGGGGGCAAGAAACAAAATACGGGAGGGAAGAGAAAGAAAGACACATACTTCAGATGGGCCTTGACTCCTGGTTCCAAAGAGTTTTGCTCTAAAATCAAAACTCACACACAGGTAATCTCCCAAGGAAGGAGCACGGGGAGAGAGAGAGAGAGAGAGAACTACGTTTGGGTCTTAGCACCTTTTGCCGTGGGGTTCAAAGGAGAGGGTATAGGATGAAGCACTGAAATGTTGGAAGCTTTTAGAATTATTTACACATTTCTAAAATCTAAACCAAAAAATAGGAAATTAAGCTTTGCTAATGTGTAGTGAAAGTTTCACACCTTCACTCTGCCTTGGTCTGCGTGTCCAAGGGCCCCTGTGACTCAGAGTAAGGGGTGAGGGAGGAAAGTCAGCAGCCGTGTCCACTCGGCTTTCTGTGTGTTGTCCGCTCAGTTTACCTTTGCCTCGTTCAGTGAAGTTACGGGAATATAATCCAGGTTTACCTGAATTACTCTCACAAAAACCACAATGAGAAACTGTAGCTTAAACTGCAAGTTGACATGAAAAATGACAGAGCTGAACCTTCTCCCGGTCCCGGTACAAGCTCTTTGTCAACCATATTATGAGGTAAAAATAATGTTGCCCTAATCACATTTGACAAGCAATTGGCCAAAAAAAAAATGTGTGAAAAATTATCCGGAAGACTATTTGAAGTGTGGATTTACATCCACTATTATTCACAGTAAACTTTGCCCTGGGCATATTCTGTGCCTTGAGATATTAACTAATTAGTCCCATAAATGGGACTAATTTATGCTTTATGGATAAATAAATAGACATCAGTGGAGGTGCATGCAAGTTCAAAAACATTCTTACTGGTAGGGTATGCAACCATAAAAGTCTGGAGACCACCCAAGTGAGGGACTCTCGGCAAGTACTTAACCTCCTGGATCCTCAGTTTTCTCATCTGTTTTCTCACCTTGTAGGTTGTTCTAATGACTAGAGATAAAGCATTTAAACTGCCCATTCCAGAGCCTGGCACTGGGTGGAGATTTCATCCTCATCCTCTTCATCACATCAACCATCAATAAGTTACGATCCCTTCCAACAGAGTCTACAGCAATTATGGAATCACCGAAGATTAGAAACAAACAAACAAAACCAAAGTCTCCTTAAAAGAGACAATAAGAGTTTCTTGCAGGGCTTAAAGCTCTCTCGATGCACTTTCTCAGAACTTTCTCCTCTCTCCTACATTGTATGGATGCTGTAGGGCCGGGCCTCAGCGGCTCCAGCAGACAGGTCATGCACAGGGATGAAGAGGGCCTCAGGTGGACCACCTGTCTAGAGGAGTGGCTACTTCTCAGCGCCCTGCAGTAGTAGCCTTGTAGGAAGGTGGGAAGATCAGAAAGGCAGCTACCCTTAGGTGAAATCTTTCCATGTTTTAATCTTGTATCTGTCTGTTATAGTGCCTAAAATAGCACTTTGGAGGTGCATTTTTGGGGTTCTTGCAGGGTTTTCAACTTAAGGTGTCCCCTATTGAAAAACAAATATTCATGAGTTCATTTGGTCTCAACTAACATCTAAAAAGAGATTTACAAGTCAGTCTTTTGAGAGTGAAATCAAAGCCAAGAGGGGGAGTGGGGAGCAGGGATAGAGTGGGAGAGGAAGAGGAAAAAGGGCTAAAAGACAAAGTGGGGGACCCTGAGAGTGTTTAACATTACCCACACCCCCGCTTTGCTGAGGCTGACCCTTAGTCTTGGAGAGGGGATTATTTGCTTTTGCATATCTACACCTCCTTTTCCTCCCTATATCTTCTCACTTCCCAACCGTGTCCAATCTCCTCTCCCCCAAACACACACACACACACACACCTCAAAGCTTCTAGACCTCCAAATTAAAAAAAGCAAAAAGCAAAAAAGAAAAGGTTATGACGTAATAAGCAAGATTTGAAAAACCACTAGATTCGAATACAGGACAAATTTGAAAGGAAAAACATTGTGTGTACATGTATGCATGTGATGTGTACTGTTTACAACTTTCAGCAACAACTAATCCTCTCATTCTCCAAAAACAAACCTCTATTAGCTCACACTATGAACTAGACCTCATGCTAAGTGCCAAAGGTACTATGACAAATAAATAATAATCCTTGTCCTCAAGGAGCTCACCATTTAGGTAGCAACGTCAACAAGCACATCATGACAGAAAAATTGTCACACATTTTAACAGAGGTAAATCTATAGGAACATAGATAAGAAGGGTCCCCACCTGTTCCACTGGGGAAGTTGGTTTGGGGAAGGCCTCATAAGAGTGTCCCATAAAATTGATCATTCCTAAAACTTTTTTTTTACTGTGTGACGCATCATAGAGAAATGAATATAAATGATGCACATGTTCCTTTTAAAAATAATAAATGAACATCTGTGAACCCATGACCCAGCCTAAGAAATAGAACAGCTTCCATACCTTTGAAGTCCCTCTGCATGCCCCTTTCTGATATAATACTTATGTTTTATTAATCAGTCCTTTGTTTTTACTTATAATTTTACCACATATATATCTCACTAAACTATATACTTTTTTGGTTTGCTTGGTTTTGAATTTTATATAAATGAAGTGATGCAGTATTATGAGTTTTTTTATTCAACCTTTTGTGTGTTTTTTGAGAATTATCTACATTCATATATGTAGCTACAGTTAATTAGTTTTTATTGATGTATAGTAGTCTGCTGTATGAACAATACCCTAATTTATTGATCCATTTCACCATTAGTAACTATTGATATTTGGTTGTTTCCAGTTTTTTGCTATTATAAACAAGGACACTATGAACATTCTTCTATAAGTCCCCAGTACATATGTCCTCTGCAAGAGGAACTATTACGTTGTCACTGGTATGTATGAATGCAGTTGGCTTAAACTTTGATTTTCTATCCAATAACTTTGCTAGATGTTCTCATTAATTAGAGAATTTTACCTGTAAATTGTTTGGTATTTTTTTATAGACAACTATATCATCTGAAAATGATGTTTGTTTCTTTCTTTCAAATCCTTATATATATTCTTTCTTATTTTACTACAATTGTTAAGACTTCTAATATGAACTTGTATGGAAGTGATGATAGCTGACATCTATGTCTAGCTCCTGATCTTAAAGAGAATGCTTTCAACATTTTACAATTAATTATGCTATTGTAGGTTTTAAAAAATACATTATTAAGATTCCTTTATTAGGTTAAAGAATATTTCTTCTATTCATAATTTGCTAAGAGGTTTTTTTTTATCATGATTGAATTTTTAATTTGCCAAAAGTTCCTCTGCTTAAAAAAAAAGTTGTATGATTTTTTCACCTTGAATCTGTTAATTCCTTAAGGTGAATTACCTTATTCAGTTGTCTAACATTAAACCAACCTTGCATTCATAGGAAAAACCCAATAGTTATTATCTATGTTAATGTATGTAGCTACAATTAATCAGTTTTTATTAATGTAGAGTATAGTGAACTTAGTGCCTTTTAGTCCTAGCTGGCAGTGCTTTTGCCAATAAAACTCTCATAAAGACTTTGTGGGTTTCCAGTTTATTTGATTCTGGTTTGCTTCATGCCATAGAGCTACATTCACAATTCTTTTTTAGATAGGGCTCTCCCTATTTTTGGAAAATTAAAACCTTTTTGTCTAGCTGAGCAGGTCTAATAAAATCATCATAAACTTCAGAAGTCTTATCTAAGGGCCCTATAGCCACACTCTTGACTCAATCTTTACCCTGAGGCCATTACTTTGAAAATAATTTACTGGCTTCAGGGACTGGAATTAAGATGTAGTTTTGGTTCCCAGCCCATTAAGTCCTGGCTTCTCTATAGTCACTCTAAACTCTTCTTGCAAACTGAATAATTCTTTCTTCAGCTTATCTCCCTCTTCTCATACCTTATCATAGGCAACCAAAAGAAACTAATCAAGACTGTCCACATTCTGCCTGGAAATCATCTTATCAAAGTCCACTTTCTCTGCATCCTCACCAGCTTTTGATATTGTCACTAATTTGTATTTCAGCTGTTCTGATACACGTGCAAAAGTTTCTCATTGTGGTTTTAATTTACAGTTCCTTGTGGTTAGTGCTATTGAATATCTTTTCATGTACTTATTTTCCATCTGTATATAATTATCAGTGGAATGTCTCTTTGTATATTTAGCCCATTTTCTAATTGAACTGTTGGCTTTTCTACTGTTGAGTTTTGAGATATATATATATATATATATATATATATATATATATATTTTATCCTCATGAAGTCTAGCTTATTGACTATTTCTTTTATGGGTTATGCTTTTGGTGTCATATGTAAGAACCCTGACCAAGCCCTAGGTCCCAAAGATTTTCTCCCATGTTATCTTCTAAAAGTTTTGTGACTTTACATTAAAATATATGATCCGTTTTGAATTAATTATGTAAGTTATGAAACAAGGTGAGCTTCATTTTTTGGCCTATGGATGTCCAATTGCTCCAGCATCATTTTTTTTTCAATGTTAAGAGACTCTGAATCTTGCACACTATTATATACAGAATGGATAAACAACAAGGTTCTACTGTATAGCACAGGGAACTATATTCAATATCCTGTAATAAGTCATAATGGAAAAGATATCAAAAAATATATACATGTATAACTGAATCACTTTGCTGTGCACCAGAAAGTAACACTAACTAAACTAACATTAATATTGTAAATCAACTATACTTCAATAAAATAAATTTAAAGAGAAAAGAGAGTCTCTAAATCGTATTTAACTCCTCTGTTTTTGAACACAATGCTTCAGTGGGAAAAATGGGGTACTACCTCAATACTGCCAGGTGTGAGTGGAAGTTTGGATTTCTCATCTCATTTGACATCTGGGGGACCCTGGGAAACATAGCAGGAATCAGCCCCCAGTGTAAAGAGCAGAGTAATAGATCACAGAGCTTGCGGGCCCAAGATCAGTTCAAGAAAATACTTAGAAATATTAATGCCTTGTACAAATGTTAGCTATGATACATGGATATGTGGTGTGAGGTGCACATTCATCACCCCTTAAGAGATCATCCATTCTAAAATCCCTGTTTTACAGATGAGCCCACTGAGGCTCAGAGAGAGACTCAAATGAATGCCAGATATACTCATAAAACCTCAAAAAAATTTAAAGTATGCAGTCATGACTAGAATTATTGCAGGGAGGAACAAGGTGTAACGGTAACTGAGCCAATCACCAGTGAACAGTGTGATTCTGAAACTGGGGTCTTAAAAGACATTGGGATTCCCTTCTTGTTTTCTCTCTCAGTTCACTCACTCTGAGAGAAACCAGCTACCATGTTGTGAAGATACATCAGGTGGCCGTGAGGAGAGGCCCACATGGCCAGGAACTGAAGTATCCTACCAACAGCCAGCAAGGAACAGAGACTTCCAGTCAATGGCCCTGAGTGAACCATCTTGGAAGCAGCTCCTCCCTCCCCGTTCAGGCCTTCAGACAATACAGCCCCACTTGACATCTTGAACACAGCCTCATGAGAGACCGTAAGCCAAAACCACCCAGCTAAGTGGATGGTTCCTCACCCACAGAATCTAAGGTAATAAATATTTGCTGTCTTCAGTCACTAAGTTTTGGATACAATTTGTTATGCATCACTAGATAATAGCACAGTGAATTATTATCATAAGACCTTTTAAAACCTGTTCCCATTTCCATTTCTTGCCACCTCAGCGATCATGGCTGCCCCAGTCAATTCCAACCCGTGTCAAAATCTCAAAGTAAAGAGGGCTGAGTCGTGATCCCTTCCTTTCCAACTTTGCCACGTCTCAGGCAGCAACTGCTAAGCTCCACCCACCAATGCATATATGGGAGTGGCAATAGGGTCCCACACCTGCACAGCTGGACCTCAGGAACTGACAACTACCTTCCAGTAACAGAAGACTGCCTGCAAATTTTAGAGATCAGCTCTCCGATTTCAAAAACTAAAAAACTTTTTTGGAAGAAGTGTTTCTATTAGGTCACACTTGTGAAAATGTTTCCATTGAACTACTCCCTCAGTAACAGAGCAGAAAGTTTTAACTGGCCCTTCTGAGAGATGACCAATTTACACATCCACTGCTCCCCGACCCAACACACAGACACACAGAGGTAACAGGTAATGCACCACTCGCCACTGAATAATGGGGCGTTTGCCATGGGTATCTGATAGTTATTCTTGGGGGAAGCCAGGCTCACCTCCCACCATGGAAGCTGGAATGAGGACGTGCGACCTAATCTCTGGCCCGTGAGGATACAGAGAAGTCAGAACCATGGAGATCCTGCCTTGGTGGCAACATCCAGTTTCCAGGGCCAGCAGATGGCCGTGCCCACAGCCCCACACCCGTGTCTGGCAGTGAGGCCAGGCAAACGGGGCGCCCAGTGTTTAACAGTGGTGGTGACAGCTCTGTCATCATTGGGCTTGTCCATGGTGCTATCTCTGCACTTCTGGGTGCCTGGTCTCCATATATGCCCAAAATGACTGCCCAGCCTTCCCAGACAGCCAGGGGTTTCCCAACATCCCTTCCAAAAGAGCCACTTTCTGTAGCTTGCAACTAAAACCTCAGATGAGAATACATTTCTTCCCTAAATCAGACCAAGAAAACTTCGATGTAAATTCAGGGTTGAGTAAGTGAATTCATGAAAACCAAAAAGCCTAAATTAACTGTCATCATCACCAATTAATAGTTGTTTTCCATGAACTGCGTATTGTTTTAGGCAATGCATTACCCTAGAAATGACTTTTTTTTTTAAGTGTAACCTTCTTTTTCAGAAGAAAAAAAAGGTACATGGGTGACGACTTGGGAAGACAAAATCCAGAAAACCAAAGCAAAAAATGACACGTGATTTATGAACTTGAGTACATAAAAGGCACAGAAAAACAGTCTTCAAAGATAGTGCAAGAAAGAGGAGAATAAAGGAAAATGTTGCTTCTTTATTAGATGGGGACAGAGAGGAATGAGTAGCAGATGATAGGAAAAAAATATGAAATAATATTTTGATCTGGTATGAGCTTGATCCATATCAAAAAAAATGATAAGGTGCAGAAAAGCAGAGTTAACACAGGAACCTGGAGAAAGGAAGGACAAAGTTGCAGGCTTGAAGCTAGGTCAGAAGCTAAGAAAATTCATTTGAATGAGCTGAGACATGAATCTTAGGAAACTAAGTGCAGTCGTTGCCGGCAACTGCAAACTCAACAAACATGTATGGATTACTACTATTATGTTTGCAGTGCTGGCAACTGCAGACATATTCCACTCACAACAATGTTTTCCAGTAAAAATTCTTATCCCTTAATCTGCAGGTAAAGAAACTGGGTCCAAAAGTCATGTGATAGGAGTGGCATGGTCCTAGTGCATCTTTCCCACAGCTACCTTCCTAGGTGGGGAGATGAGGAAAGAGACAAAGACCCCAGAGGAACCAGCCTAGACCCTGGGCCAGATTCAGGGTAGCAGGTATTGGAGGTAGGTAGTGTGCTAACTGTTGGCAGAGACAGAGAAACCAAAAGTGCCCTGGAAATCAGCTCTAGAGCCTGCCTACTAGCTGTGTGACCTCGGGAAAGTTAATCTCCTGCTCTGGGCCTCAGTTTCCTAGTGAAATGAGGAGACGGGTCCGAGGGATCTTTGCCGTTGCTTCATATTCAAAGTCTATGATCCTGGCTAGGATTCGAAAATTCATAGAGGGATTCTAAGAAAGCTCGTGAGGCCTAAGAAAGACTATAGTTTTCCATTTACAGAGCACATATATATTTCTCTGGATTTCTGTTGCGTTACCAACACCGCTTGTGTCCTGAGTTTAGCACCCTGCTCCTACCCCCCTGTCCTTCCTTTGATGCATTATTGTTCCCACATTCCATGGAATTCTGATGGGGCTGCCAATCACAGTACCGACCCTACCCCTGGCCTAAGTGATTGGCCCAAAGGTTGGGCACATGACTCAAGAAAACCAATCAGAATCTTTCCCTGAATGTTTATGGGTGGATACAGGGGGAAGAAATGAACTGACTCCTGGGGTTGTAGGACTGATAAATATATACTGGAAATATTCTCTCATCACCCTCATCCCTACTACCACCACCCTTCCATATAGATATTTCCTCAATTTTCCACCTCACTGAGGAGGTTTATCTAGGGTAGAAGAGAAGCAGAGGCAGGAGGTAATGGGAGGAAGGGAGAACAGGCACTGTGGGACCACATTGCATGAGGACCTTAAAGCCAGCTCCACTCAAGGCTTCTTAGCATGGGAATCCCCAAAGTCTACATATTTGGGGGTATCATCTTCCTATGGCTGCTATAACAAATTACCACAAACTTAATGGTTTAGAACAACTGAAATTTATTCTCTCATAATTCAGTAGTCTCAAAGTTTGAAATCAGTATCACTGGACCAAAATCAGGCTGTCAACAGGGCAGTGCTCCCACCAGAGGCTCCAGGGGAGAGTCTGCTCCTTGCTGCTTCTAGCTTCTGATGGCTGCTGGCATTCCTTGGCTGGTGGTAACATCACTCCAATCTCAGCCTCTGTGCTCACATTGCCCCCTCTTCAGCCTGCATCAAATCTCCCCCTGCCTTCCTCTTAGAAGGCCACTTGTGATAACAACTAGAACCCACCTGGATAATCCAGGATAATCTCCCCATCACAACATCCTTAATTCACTAGCACCTGCAAAAGCCCTTTTCCCAAATAAGTAATGTTTACAGGTTCTAGGGATCAGGACCTGATATCTTTGGGTGGCCATTATTCAGCCCATTTTGGGGTGTTGTTAACTAGCTGGAATTCCATTTCTACTATTTGCTGCAGAAAGAGTTGTAACATAATGTTGATTGCGTAAAATTAGGGAAATAACAGATATAAAGAAGAAAATTAAATCCCACCCCATTTAATCATTCAACTATTAACGAATGCCTAATATAGAACAAGGTGCTGGTTAACAGGAACAAAAGTGGCCTGATTTCTAACCACTGGGGCCTCATAGTCTGATGAAAGAAAAAGAAACAAGTAAACAAGCAAATATAAACTGCTCTGATGGAAACTATGACAATGCTTTATTGCCTTCCATTATTTTCCTAGGCACATTTTTTGCTATTGCTATATGCAGTTTTATTATCTCACTTTCTTCACTTGATTTTATATATGTAAGTAGCATTGCCCATGTAATTAGGCATTCTCCTAAAGCAAAATTCTTATATTGAAATATTTCTTTATCTGAACATGCGGTGGTATGTTTAGTCAT
The DNA here is from genome assembly GCF_964374135.1 of Grampus griseus. NCBI lineage: Eukaryota > Metazoa > Chordata > Mammalia > Artiodactyla > Delphinidae > Grampus > Grampus griseus. Next base: position 26,089,541 of record NC_139018.1, on the reverse strand, counting down.
TCTCTAATACTGTTTTAAATTCTTTTTACTCTCACAAACAATATGATGAACATCTTCACTGGAATGACTAATTGCTTCCTTAGAAAACATTCTGAGAAATGGAAGGAGTTACTAGGTCGGAAACCATTTTTTAAATAGCTCTGGATGAATACTGCCAGGAGTCTCTCCAGAAAGAACAGCAGTTCACACTCCTACAAAATTGTTTCACAGCGTCTTTCTCTACATTTCATCTTTTATTTTTAAAAATTTATTTAGTTAATTTATTTATTATTTTTGGCTGCGTTGGGACTTCGTTGCTGCGCGCGGGCTTTCTTTAGTTGTGGCAAGCGGGGCTACTCTTCGTTGCAGTGCGCAGGCTCCTCATTGTGATGGCTTCTCTTGTTGCAGAGCACGGGCTCTAGGCACTTGGGCTTCAGTAGTTGTGGCACGCAGGCTCAGTAGTTGTGGCTCATGGGCTCTAGAGCACAGGCTCAGTAGTTGTGGTGCACGGGCTTAGTTGCTCCGTGGCATGTGGGATCTTCCTGGACCAGGGCTCAAACCCGTATCCCCTGAATTGGCAGGTGGATTCTTAACCACTGCGCTACCCAGGAAGTCTGTCTACACTGTATTTTAAATTTCTGTCAAGTTGATGGATAAAAATTGTCTTTTTTAAATATGTATTTTTCTGATTATTAGAGTGAATCTTTTTTTAATCTCAGCAATCAACTTTATTCCTTCTATGAATTTTTTTCATGTCCTTTGCCATTTTTGCCCTTAGATTATTAGGTTTTTTTTTCATGAATTGGTAACCAAATTGTCATGTCTGTGGCAAATAGTTTTTTTCTGGTTTGCCAACAACCTTTTTATTCTGTTTGTGATACTGATTTCAGACTTGTGGCATCCAGAATTATGAGAGGCCACCAAGTTTGTGGTAATTTGTTACAAGGGTCACAGGAAATGAATACCCCCCAAAGGGGACCCCAAATGTGAACTTTTTAGCTGAAAGAGGTCTGGCTTTGCCTCTGGAGTTACCTCCATGCCTGACAGTGGGCTTACTGTGAGGAGAGGGTCAGCACTCCAGAGGTCTTGATTCAGTCTCACAAAACACAGAACTGAAATGTGACAATGTTCTTTTGGAGACAAAAATGCAAATTGCTCTTTGGACTGGGCTTCACCTTCATTTTACGATTTATCTGTTTTTGGTACACATATGGTTCATTCTCAAGATCTACAAGGTCTAAAAACCAGTTTTGTAAAAAAATTCCCATAAGTACAGTAAGTTCTCCTCTAAGTTGACACACTTCTGACAAACCTACCCCACATGATGAGAAAGATCTTGCCAGTTGGAGTGCAAGGCCCAGCTGGGAGCATGCATAGATATAGGACAGTATGTCGCTACTCTCCATCCCCACCCCTGGAAGAGCATGAGGGTTTTGTCATCACTATTGCTGTTCATCTGCCTTTCTGTGTGTTTTGGAAATCATTTAATATGACACATGTCTGAGTGTACAAAGACAGTCAAAGGGTACCCAACGGCACCCAAGCTGAGAGCCGGAGTTCAATTGCTCAGGATAAGAAAAAAGAGTTGAGAGGCCATAAAAGCATAAAGAGAGAAAGAGAGGAAACAGGTGCCTGGCACCTGGAAGGAAACTGAAGAAGGAATGGAGATGTTTAAAAGGAGATTTCATGAGTTTTATCACGAGGAATGTGGCGCAAGCCTTCTTCCTTCAGGGAAATATACACACCCCACAGGTGCACTTGGAATGGGGCCATCGGGTGAGAAGTGAAATGGTGAGAACAGCCTTGAACTGGATGCTGGTTGAGCACCAAGATGGAGGGAGAGGGCCAGCCAAGCCCGGATCACAGAGGCCTGGGGCACTCGCTGGCAGAGGGACGGTCACTCTCCGTGATGTGGTCCAGGGGAAGGCAGCACTCTGGCTCACCAGCTCACACTGGGCTGGTTGGCAGGATGACACTCTTTGTGCCTCTTTTGGCTACACTGACCAGAGTAAGCTCATGCCTCCATCCCTTCCCACCCGGAAATTCCCAGCAGCCTCTCACCTGTCCCGCCCCCAGCCACCAGTGTGATCTCTCTAAGTCACAGGTCTGATGCATTTCCCCTGGATTATAACCTTTGATGACTCCCACTTGCCAGCCCTCTCCTGTGCACGCAAAGGCTGGAGACATCGTCCCGTCCAAGTTTCCATCCTCGTCCCCTCTTCCCTGTGCACAGAGCCTCTGTTTCACCACGCACGCACGCTCCAACCTCCACACTCTGACACATGTCCTTCCCCACCTGAATGCCATCCGGATTCCTAGGTTGCTCTGACAGATTTATGCACCCCCTTCTCTGGGCTCTCAAAGCACATCAAACCTACATGGATTCTTGTAAAAAACAAGTTGAGCCTCCGAGTACCTATTACACACCAGAACTTCTGCTAAGTACTTTACTGTATTAGCTCACTGACCCTACAACCTTGTGAGCTCAGTCCTACTGTTAGCTCATCTGAGGAAACTGAGGCCCAGAGAGGTTACATGCCTTGACCAAGGGTATATAGCTAGTGAGTAGCAGTTCTGACGTTTAAGCCCTGGCCTCTTAACCATCACTTTATATGGCTCGAAGCACTTCCCATATTGTATTTTAATTGTGTGTCTGCAGCAGGAGCTCCCAACCCTGGCTAGCCTCAGGATAACTTACTCTTAGCCTAATGAATTGGAATGTCTTGGGGTAGGGCCCAGGAGTCTGTCATTTTTTAAAACCTGTCCAGGTGGTACGGGTGCTCAGCCGGGTTTAGGAGTAGAGTGACCAACCATCCTGATTTGTCTGGCACTAAGAAGCTTCCCAGGATGTGGGAAAATCCTGGGCAAACTGGGACGAGTTGACCACCCACTCGGAAGGTAAGTTGTGCCCTTCAGTCTCCTCTCAAGGACTGTGGGCTCCCTGTGGCTGAGAACCACGTGTTACTCACCCTGTATCACTCTGGCACCCAGCAGTGTCTGGCTCAGAGTAGGAGCTTGATAAATGGAGAGACACGTGTCATGTGTCTAGAACTTATCAACAAGCCAGAACAATTAGCTTCAGGCTCTGCTGGAAAATCATCTTCAGGGGCCCTGAGCAGGGTGGGAGGTCAAGTCAGAGACAGTCACCCGGGTACAGCCCTCGTCTTGTTCGCACCACACTGCCCCACTTTACCTTCCCATGAGAAGCCACTCTGGCTTGGGGATAACCAGGTGGCAGGGGTCAACTGGAAGACCAGGAGACCTCAAAGGGATTCCTGCTTTTCCAAGCCATGTGTGAGCAACATGGGGCTCCCAGGAAGACTCAGAGAGTGAAGGCAGAGGCCTTGGTGAACACTGGCCCAATCCCCTGCGTCACAGATGAGGAAACTGAGTCCCACCCTAGTGGATTTGTGTGTGCTCTTTGTGAAAGAAGGAAACTAGCTCTTTGCCCACGATATATTTGCAAGTGTATTTCCTCAGTTTGCCCCTGGTCTTTGAGGTATATTTATGGTATTTTTTTCCCATAGTGATGTTTTTTAATTTTTATGTAATCATGTACTATTAATGTCTTTCCTTTATGGCTTTGGGGTTTTATGCCCTACTGAGAATGGCTCCCCTACTACTTACTTTCTTCTAGAACTTTTATAAAATATTTTGAGTGTGAAGACTGTTAGGGATCCAGCATTTTCCCCCAAAATTAAACCCAGACAGGAGAAATAACTCTTTCAAAGTCACAAAGTGAGTCTGAGGTCTGCTGAGATTAGGGTGTCCCATTCTGAGCTCACCACACTGTCATTATCCCCAAATTGCATAGAGATCTTGTCTTTAACCACTCTTTCTGTGGTTAAAGAGAAGCCCCAAAAGAATAACTTTTCACAACTTGTTTCCATTGTATTCTGTCTTGAATTATAGTCATTTGTGAGTTTGGATTTCCTCATACTCATTCTGTAACTACATTCTGTTCATCTGTGGCTCCCACCAACCCTCAATACCTTGCCCAGTGCTTCGCATAAATAATTGGGAATTAAACTGAGTTGTGTGCTGCAACTGGCTGTGTGGAGTGAAGGGCCCTTGGATCTCCTCAATGCAGAAACAAGGGAGCTGGTTGGGTCACTGACCTGTAGACCCTTCTATTCCTAAGGCTCCATGACCTTGGCAGGGGTTGCCAAAGAAAGAGATGCACCCAAGTGTGACCTCTGTCTTCCCTTCCCATTTGTCATGATCGGGAGCCTGCCTGCCAGAGGGCTCTGGAGCAGTTGCTGGGTTCACAGGATAAAGGGGCTTGATCTATGGGGAAACACAAAGAAGGGATTAGACAGGAAGAGAAACTGCAGCTCCTCTGCCTGATCTTGGGTCTTCTCTTGTCAGCCCACCTCTCAGATGGGAGTATTTCTTAGACCACAAGGGACAGAATGGCAGAAATTGAAGAAAAGTGAGAACTGAATAGGCAAGAGGGTGCTCTGTGTTTCTCGAGCCTTCAGAAACTAGAATCTGCCCAGTGTCCTTTGTGGTCAGCATATCCCACAATTCAAGGCCAATACAAGCATGTCCCAATTCTTTAGAATGCTCAAGGAATGCAGTGTCCTGACATGTTGCAGACCCTTATGCGTAGAATGGCCACCATTACTGAAGGTGCCTTGTTTGCTTACCCACTCAACAGTTACAGGATGCCTGCTGCGTGCCTGACTCCATGCGCTGTTCTAGGTGCTGGGAGACAGCAGTGAAAGAGAGAGAGAGTTGCCTGTTCTCATGGAACTTACTTTTCAGTAGAAGGAGACAGAGAGCAAACAAGTAGACCCAAAATGCACAAGAAAAGATCAGATACTGATAAATGTTACTGGGAAATGCTATGCCAGGCAGTGTGTTAGTGGGGAGTCAGGAAAGGAGGGGTCATGTCACCTGAGACCTGAGGGATGAGAAGGACCCACCCACCTTGTAAAGACAGAGAGGAAGAGTATTTCAGGCAAAGGCACAAGTGGAGATCCTGAGGCAGGACCTAGTGAACTGGAAGAAGGCCAGCTGGAGCATGGTGAGTGGGGAGGAGACGGGACAAAATCGAGAGTACTAGATAACAATAAAGTACACTTCCCGTGCACTGACAATGGCTGAACTTGTCAACAGTGATTCCGAAAGATCTTTATCACCTATGCCTAGAGGGACTTCCCATGTCACAGGTGACAGGGTCTTCAGCCAGCGTCTGGTCCAGTGTGTCTCAAACTCAGGAACTCTCTCTGACAAAGGAGAATAACAGCATATCCCCAGAGTTTCTAGAAGTTTTGCTTTTTGAAGATGTGTGTTCTAGCTTTGAAACAAAAGCAGATTTTGCATTCAATTCCCCGAGATATCCATATTTGCTTTCATGTTTAAAATGACGTTCCGAATAATCACATTAAATGAATGCTCCAAAAGGTTGGCCATGGATGTGCTCTGTGGCCTTACGGACCCCCTGGCATGCCATCAGGTACCCCAGTTTGAGAAACACCAATCACCTGGCAGATGAGAGAACAAAAGCCCAGAAGGACAGGATGAGGTGATTTTCCCAAGTTCACCCAAGTTGTTGGAGAAACATAAAGTGCTGGTGTCTTGTGCTTTCTGAATATTAGGATTCTAATGGACAGCTGTTTCCTGCTCATTTGAATATATTTTGAGGGCTTGTTTTATTTCTTTTTTAATTTTAATTGGAGTACAGTTGATGTACAATGTTGTGTTAGCTTCAGGTGGACAGCAAAGTGGATCAGTTACACATATACATATATTCACTCTTTTTTTAGATTCTTTTCCCATATAGGTCATTACAGAGTATTGAGTAGAGTTCCCTGTGCTATACAGTAGTTCCTTATTAGTTATCTATCTTAGATATAGTAGTTGTATATGTCAATCCCAAGCTTCCAATTTATCCTTCTCCCCTTTCCTCCCTGGTAACCATAAATTTGTTTTCTACATCTGTGACTCTATTTCTGTTTTGTAAATAAGTTCATTGGTACTATTTTTTTTTGAGATTTTCTTTTCTTTTTTAAAACTCTTTATTTTATATTGGAGCATAGTTGATTAACAGTGTTGTGTTAGTTTCAGGTGTACAGCAAAGTGATTCAGTTATACATATACATGTATCTATTCTTTTTCAAATTATTTTCCCATTTAGGTTATTACAGAATATTGAACAGAGTTCCCTGTGCTGTACAGTAGGTCCTTGTTGGTTATCTATTTTAAATACAGTAGTGTGTACATGTCAATCCCAAACTCCCAATCTATGCCTCCCCCCAACCCTTCCCCCCATAACTTCATTCCCTAAGTCTGTGAGTCTGTTTTGTAAATAAGTTCATTTGTATCATTTTTTCAGATTCTGCTTATAAGCAATATCATATGATATTTGTCTTTCTCTGTCTGACTTACTTCACTTAGTATGATAATCTCCGGGTCCATCCATGTTGCTGCAAGTGTCATTATTTCATTCTTTTTTATGGCTGAGTAATATTCCATTGTATATATGTACCACATCTTCTTTATCCATTCCTCTGTTGATGAGCATTTAGGTTGTTTCCATGTCTTGGTTATTGTAAACAGCGCTGCAACGAACATTGGGGTGCATGTATCCTTTCGAATTAAGGTTTTCTCCAGATATGTGCCCAGGAGTGGGATTGCTGGATCGTATGGTAGCTTTATTTTTAGTTTTTTAAGGAACCTCCATACCATTCTCCACAGTGGCTGCACAAATTTACATTCCCACTAACAGTGTACAAGGATTCCCTTTTCTCCACTCCCTCTCCAGCAAGAGCTTGTGTTATACCCGGCTTGACAGGCTCCTCTCTGTTCCCAAGCTAGTCCTATTGGCTTCATCCTAGTCACTGCATTGTCCTTTCAGGCTGTGGGAGATGAAGGGCATGCCAGCCCTGTGAAGGGGATGCTGGGGGCCAGAGACACTCCTTGTGCAAAGCTGCCTTCCCAGGATCAGCTTCCCCCACGGACCAAGGGAAGCATCCTCAAAATTCTTCTGGGCCCCCACTCACGAGGTAAGAGAAGCCATCTCTCCAGCAAAGATGAAACTGTCTTCCCATGGCTTTAAAATCCTTGCACTGGCCGCATGCAATGTATTGTGCCACTGTTTAGCATGAGACTTACAAAGAGGTTGACGTGAAGGGAGAAAAACTTATGTTTTAACGCTAGTTAAAGCAACAGATGACAAAATTAAATATGCAGGGTAAACTCAACTAAACTTGCGGGGGAAAGCATAGGAAAAAGGAAAGACTAGAAAGAATTAGGCCAAAAGGCTAACAATAGTAGTCACAGGAAAATGAGATTGTGGAGAATGTGGGGATGTGGGATTTGGGCTATTTTTATGATTTTTACATTTTCCAAATTTTCTCTGTGTGTGATGAGGTAGAGAGGATTGAACAGAAGGTGTCTTTCTCAAATTCCAAGCTCAAGAAAATATCAATATGAACATAGAATATTTTTTAAGTCTTGAAGGTGAGTATTCAATGTGTTTATAGAGAAAGCCGTGTGGAACTTACTGGGCTATTGTAGCTGCCAATTAATTAATGGTGATAAAATAGATACGAATAATTTATGATCAGCAAGTTGATTGTTCTGAAAAGAGTGCTTCTAAAATTCTGGAACTACTTTCAAATGGACTAAACATTTTCCATATAATCCTGTTCATATTCCTTACCATTTGGGGAAATCCTTTGATAGTTTAAAAGGGAAAGCAGCTTAATCCTTATCTAAGTTATCACAAATTCATGGAACCCATGTACTACGATTCCAGGGCACATCTGGCTTGACCTGTCCACCCCAGCCTGTGGCAGAGGGGAGAGTGTCCTGGAGAAAATGGCCAGGAGGCTCTCACCCCTGCTGTCCCAGTTCCCTGGGACCTCGTAAGGGGTCAGCCCCCATCCGTCCCCCCCGGACTGAATTTCTTGACCTGTAAGATGAGGAGCATGGCCCAGGCATATCAAATGTCTCTCCAAGTTATTCATTTATTCACTTTTACTTATTGAGCACCCACAGGGGCCAGGCATGTCTCCAGGCACTGGGGACAGCATTGAATGAAGCAAAATCCCCATTTTCTTGGCATTTCACCTTCTTCCCAAGCATGTGGAGCTCTGACCTTCTCTAACACCTGTTATAGACAGGGCTGCTTTCTGCACGTAACCACACACCGCCTGTCATGTGAGTTTAACTGACCTGCCAATGTAATATGGAAGAACCTTTTGTATTCTATTACAAGTTAATCACTAAAGGGATGTTGCCTATAAGCTTAAATTATACATAATGGCCCATCTCTGGAAACCCTGCCTTTCAGGCAATGAGCATTAAGCTAAAATACCTTTGTTCAGTTCACAGGAAACATCCAGACCAGGCTCACCTGTGAACGACTGCAGGGAGGAAGAAATTAATACATGGCCTCTGGAGGCTGACCGGAACCGGGAAATGTTTGACTTTACTCCCTTTCCTTTTAGTATAGAAGAAGCCTGGATTCTAACTCAGGCAAGATGGTCCTTTGGGACACGAGTCCACCATCTTCTCAGGCTGCTGGGTTTCCGAATAAAGTCGCTACTCCTTGCCCCACCCACTCATCTCTCCATTTACTGGCCTGTCGTGAGGCGAGCAGTACGAAGCTCGGGAATGCCAACTCGATTATAAACCCCAGGGGAGCAGAGACCAGGATCTCTTTCACTGTGTTTCCACAGTCCTTAACACAACCCCAGCACCCTAATTTTTCAATTAGGAAAGCACAGTATCTGCACACTGTAAGGACTTGATGAATGTTTGTTGGGTGAATAATAAGGATCATACAACATGTTGGACATTTACAGACATTACCTCCTACAGTCCTCATGAAAGCCCTAAAAGGTGCAATTTATGATGGGGAAAGAGAGGTTAAGTGACTTGTTAAGACACACAGTAGGTGGTGGATCCTGGAAACAAGCTCAGGTCTCAACCTTCATAAAATAAAATGTAACACGAAACAAGACAGTTTCTGAAACATATCACATGCATAGTGGGAACAGTAAGTTCTTCAGAGAAGGGAAGGATTTGTGAGGCCAGAATGGGCAGGGAAGAAATTATGGCAGAAGTGGGCCTTTGGCTGGACTTTGAAGGATGGAGGAGGGGAGGATGGCAAAAATGACAGTGAATGAATCCATGAGGTCCAGAGCACCCAGGCAAAGACCTGAGATTGGCCTCAGCTGACTCAGGGCACCTTAGCCAACTGAAGGGTCTGGTGCACATTTCTCTAACAGCTGGAAAGTGATGAGAAAATAATTGTTCAATATGTGCAAAAGATCACTAGCCTAACTAAGCATGTGGATGAGCTTGAAATGAAGCCAGACACCCTCCCCGCTGTGAACACCAGGCTGCAGAGCAGACCTATTGCTGCTGCAGCACCTGAGCCTGACCCTGAGCAAAGCAGTGGGGGCTGGGAGCAGGTGCCCCTACAAGGCCTTCAGTGAGGTAATGGGGGCCCTTCATACACTGCTTGTTTCTGCAGAGCCTTGACCTCTGCCATATGCACTCTGACTCAGTGACCTCTCAGGAAGAGGTTATTTCACACCCACAAGATGCACTCGCAGGCCTTCCAAAATGACGCAGGGAAAGCACCCTGGCCTTTGATCCTGGTGACCAGAGTTCTTGATCTAGCTCTGCCATTTCTGGGTATGTGACTTTGAACAATTCATGACAAGACTTGTGGTCTCTGAATAGTAGTACGGGACAGTACAGTGACTTCCTCACATCATGTGGTACCCTCAAACCAGTTGAGATTAATATAGTGCATCAAGACCAGGACTTCTTAGAATGATATGAAATGGAATAGCATCAAAAACTCAACATGCCCAAAGATGACACACAGGTGGACAATGGGCACATGAAAAGATGCTCAACAACGTTAATTATCAGGGAAATGCAAATCGAAATCACAATGAGATATCACCTCACACCTGTCAGAATGGCTGTCATCCAAAAGAACATAAATAACAAACGTTGGCAAGGATGTGGAAAAAGGGAACCCTCGTACACTGTTGGTGGAAATGCAAATGGATGCAGCCACTGTGGAAAACAGTATGGAGGTTTCTCAAAAAACTAAAAATAGAACTACCATATGACCCAGCAATTCCACTCCTGGACATATATCCGAAAAAAACAAAAACACTAATTCGAAAAGATACATGCACCCCAATGTTCATAGTAGCATTACTACAATTGCCAAGATATGGAAGCAACCTAAGTGTCCATCAACAGATAAATGGATAAAGAAGATGTGGTGTATATATAAAATGGAATACTGCTCAACCATTAAAAAAAGATGAAATTTTGCCATTTCCTTCAACATGGATGGACTTGGAGGGTATTACGCTAAGTGAAATGTCAGACAAAGACAAGTTCTGTATGATACCACTTATATGTGGAATCTAAAAATAAAACAAATGTCCCTATTGGCAATCTGTATGTCTTCTTTGCAGAAATGTCGATTTAGGTCTTCTGCCCATTTTTTGATTGGGTTGTTTGTTTATTTGTTATTGAATTATATGACCTGTTTGTACATTTTGGATGTTAAGCCCTCATCAGTTGCATTGTTTGCAAATATTTTCTCCCAGTCCATAGGTTGTCTTTTTGTTCTGTTTATGGTTTCCTTTGCTGTGCAAAAGCTTATGTTTGATTAGGTCCCATTTGTTTATTTTTGCTTTTATTTCTATTGCCTTGAGAGACTGACCTAAGAATATGTTGGTATGATTTATGTCGGAGAACGTTTTGGCTATGTTTTCTTCTGGGAGTTTTATGGTGTCATGTTTTATATTTAAGAGTTTAAGCCTTTTTTAGTTTATTCTTGTGTATGGTGTGTGTGTTCTAACTTCATTGATTTACATGTGTCTGTCCAGCTTTACCAACACCATTTGTTGAAGAACCTGTCTTTTCCCCATTATATATTCTTGTCTCCTTTGTTGAAAATTAATTGACCATAGGCATGTGGGTTTATTTCTGGGATCACTATTCTGTTCCATTGATCCATATGTCTGTTTTTGTGCCAATACCACACTGTTTTGATTACTGTAACTCTGTAGTACTGTCTGAAGTCTGGGAGGTTATGCCTCCAGCTTTGTTCTTCTTCCTCAGGATTGCTTTGGCAATTCTGGGTCTTTTATGGTTCCATAGACATTTTAGGATTATTTGTTCCAGTTTTGTGAAAAATGTCATGGGTAATTTGATAGGGATAACATTAAATCTATAGATTGCTTTGGGTAGTATGGCCATTTTAACAATATTAATTCTTCCAATCCAAGAGCATTGGGATATCTTTCCATCTCCTTGAATCATCTACAATTTCCTTCTTTTTTTTTTTTTGTTTTTTTTTTTTTGGCCTCACCACACGGCTTGTGGGATTTTAGTTCCCTGACCAGGGATTGAACCTGGGCCCTTGGCAGTGAGAGCATGGAGTCCTAACCACTGGACCACCAGGGAATTCCCTACAACTTCCTTTATCAATTTTTTATAGTTCTCAGCATACAAGTCTTTCACCTCCTTGGTCAGGTTTATTCCTAAGTATTTTTTGGATGCTATTTTAAAAGGGATTGTTTTTTATTTTCCCTTTCTGATACTTCATTGTTAGTGTAAAGAAGTGCAGGACTTCCCTGGTGGTCCAGTGGTTAAGACACTGCACTTCCATTGCAGGGGGCACGGGTTCGATTCCTGGTCAGGGAAGTAAGATCCCACAGGCTGCTCAGTGTGGCCAAAAAGAAAAATAATTGTAAATCAAGTACACTTCAATTAAAAAACAAAACGCCAAAAACAAAACAAAACTGATTTCTGCATGTTAATCTTGTATCCTGCTACCTTGCTGAATTTGTTTATCAGTTCTAGTAGTTTTTGTGCAGAGTCTTTAGGGTTTCCTATATATAGCATCATGTCATCTGCATATAATGACAATTTTACCTCTTCTCTTCCAATTTGGATACCTTTTATTTCTTTTTCTTGTCTGATTGCTGTGGCTAGTACTTCCAATATTATGTTGAATAGAAGTGGTGAGAGTGGGTATCCTTGTCTTGTTCCAGATTTTAGTAAGAAGGCTTTCAGCTTTTCACCATTGAGTATTATGTTGGCTGTGGGTTTGTCATAAATAGTTTTTATTGCATTGAGATATGTTCCCTCTATACCCACTTTGGTAAAAGTTTTGATCAGGAATGGATGTTGAATTTTATCAAATGCTTTTTCTCCATCTATTGAGATGATCATGGACATTACATCAAAAAAAAAGCATAATACACATTCTTTTCAGGTGCACATGGAATATTCTCTAGGATTAACCACATACTAGGACACAAAACAAGCCTCAACAAATTTAAGAGGATAGAAATTATTTCAAGCTTCTTTTCTGACCACAACAGCATAAAACTAGAAATCAACCACAAAAAGAGAAATGAGAAAAAAAACAATTATATGGAGCCTAAATAACTTGCTACTGTTGTACATCAACTACACTTTAATAATTAAAAAAAATGTGCATCTCATGTTTGATGAAACTTATATTCATAGAAGGTGATCACCTTAAAATGATTCCCATTGTGCACCATGCTCAGAAAAGTCTGAAAGCCCCTGGCCTAGTGGCTGAGGGTGAAGGGTGTGGAGTCAGATGGCCTCAGTTTGAATTGGGCTCTGCCACTTGCTAGCTGTGTGATTTGGGGGCAAGTTATTTCACCTCTCAGTTTCAACATCTATAAAATCTGGAAGATAATATTACTAACCTCATAATGTTGTTGAGAGAATTCAATCATTCAATCAATAAATCAATATATATAAAGTCCCTAGGACCACACCTGGCATTCAGTAAGGAATCTGCTGCTGCTATTTCCATGTTGGTTGTTGAGGCAGCTGGACCAGAAACAACTGAAGTCCAGGAGGTCCCAAGACTAACTCAAGATCCCTTGGTTTTCGCTCAGTTCAAAGAGCCCAGTATCATTTTTCTGAAGCTTTAGCTTGGGTCCAGGCAGGCCTGGGGGCCAGTGACAAAGCAGGCATGGAGAGGGTCCTGGTTTCCTCTGCCCAGGCCCTGAGATTCCCCCCAGAACTGTCCTTCACTCAGAGGCAAGAAGCACCAGAATGCTCTGACAGCAAGCATGTCTTGGAGCTCCAAAATGAATGCACCAAACTGCAAGAGAAACTGCAAAGACACCCCTCACCCCCTTCACACACACCCCAGGGCCGGGAGAGCCAATGTCAGTAAGAGAGACAGCTGGCAAACTGGTTTTGCTTTTGCTTGTTTGTTCCTGCAAAGTAACTCACAATTTGACAGAAAAATAAGATAGAGGTCACAGTCTGTTAACGGTCTTAGAGCATGTGCTAAACATTGTTAAATTGTTCTCCTCAAGGATAACACTGAGTTACAATATGAACAGTTATATACATACATATAGTCAGCACATATACGATACAACAATAATGTGTAAGTATTGTGAGTAAACCTATTTCCTCACAGCTTTCCAGCATTGGATTTTACTACTTTATATTTGCAAATTTAATAAGTATATAGGGACACCTATTCTAACTTATTTATCTTTAAATAATGAGGCTGACCTTTTTTTCCAGGTGTTCACTTCCTACATCATTTTTTCCTAACATGTAACCCCCGGTCTTTCAGTCAGCAATGTGTATTATGTAATTGCTAGGAGTTGAGTTTTACATTAGGTGGTAGAAAAGCAATGTTTATAAAAGCTGCAGATAAACTTCCTGTTCTCAAGGACATGGCTCCGGAATGGTCATGACAAGAACCAGCTTCACTATAACTGTATGTGCCGGCGAATGTCACTTCTAACAAGGTCCAAGCCAGCCTACTGCCAAATGCAGTTTTATAACAATCACTTTGCCTATGATTCTTCCTGCTATCCAGAACTGAACATCTCTGTCTATAAGTCAAGCCTCTGGGTCATACATGCAACTGCCAGAGGTGACACCATCCCAGCCAAAATCAATACATGCAACTGAAGAAGCCAGAGGTGACACCATCCCGCCAAAATCAATGAGACCATTTTCTAACCATCCCTGTTCTGGGAAAACAATGGCCAGCAATGCCTTCATGATATGTGGTGTGCTGTCTATGACCAGGATGGTGTCCACCAAAACTGAAGAAATAGTCTAAGTATATGCCACCGAAACCCAAAAGGAACAGTACATCACCTCCAGTTCCAAAAGAAGTGGTGAAATGTGACCAACCTGCACTATGGTCCAACTGTCCAAAAACTGTACATGGGCAGTGATGGCTACTGGACCCACTACCATGTTGATTTTTATCATGTGTGAGGAAGACAACAGGAGGGTCAGGCCATGCCAGAGGATAAAACCTCTGGGGCTGGAGACAGAAAAACTAGACACATTTGTATTTATTGGTTGGTTTGCTGCATGTGTGTTTGCTTGTGTCTTCCTTACACAGGAGGCTTTCCTCAAATGTTTGGTGACCTTGGCTGTCTGTTCCCATTTAGGAGCAAGACATTAAAAGTCAGTTAGTACCCTGAAACCTAGAAACTCCACTCCACAGACCTGCACACAAACATGCACCAAAAGATACATATGAGAATGTCCATACCAATTCTATTTGCAATAGCCCAAAGTCTGAAACTACCCAGAAGTCCAAAGAGTAGAAAGGATAAATAAGTTGTGGCATGTCAACATAATGGGAAAAAATGCCTCAATGAGAATGAACAATCTATAACTGTGTGCAAAAATATAGATGACTCTTACAAACATAATTCCAAGTTAAAAAAAAAACAGAAACCAAAAGGCTCACATGCTATATGAGTCCATTTATTTAAGAACAGAACAGGGAAAATTATTAATCTATGGTGTCAAAAGTAAAGATGGCAGTTATCCTTGGATGGGGATAGTGAATGTTCCTCCTATGTAAAGCAGAAAAGAAAAATGGAGAGAAATACACTGTAGGGAGAATTTAACACACCATTCTCAGTATAAGACAGATCAAATGGACAAAAATTGAGCAAAGACATAGAAATCTAAACAACCTAATCAACAATGTAGGCCTTTAAAACCATTTAATCCTGATTTGAGCACACACATGTGCACACAAACACACACATATTGGCATTCTGATTAGAAGGGCATTAAACTTATATATTAATTTTAGAAGGAGTTATATTTTTATAATAAGCTGTTTCATCTATGAGTATGGAGCGAATCTCTCCCTTTGTTAATATAGAGAAAAGCTACGGATTTTTGTATATTTATCTTGTATATAGCCCCCTTTCAAAATTCTATTGGTAATTTTAATAGTTATTCATTTTAATCATTTGCTATGAGACTAGGTTTGCAATCTGGCCTGACAAAAAGATAATTTTCCCTTCTTTAATAATGTTCATATGGACTATTTCATTTCCTGTCTTATTTCATTAGTGAAAATCTCTAAAACTGTTCATCATTAGCAGTGATAACAGACAACCTTGTCCTGTTACTGATATTACATGGACGACTCTCTCAGGCACTGCTCAGAATCAGAAGGAGCCTGTGTCCTGTAGCCCCCTACCCAGGAGGTTACCAAGGTCCTGATGTAATAGAGAAGGACAAATCTGACTCCATATTGGATGTTTCTTTTACTTTAACCTTTGTATTCTATTGCTTTTGCTACAAGTTAAGAATGTTGCCTGCAGCCTGAAATATATAGGATAGCCATTCTCAAGACTCTGACCTATAAAGGTATAACACTTTTCCATTCACATAGAGATAAAAAGTTACAGAACAGAGAATAATAATTGTCTTGTTGGAGGTGTATAGGAACACTGTGACCAGACCTACATAGACAGCTGCAAGAATGAAGGATTCAGCACCAAGAAGCTTGCAACAATCAACCGCACCCCCTCCCCTTTTAGTATAAAAGAAGCTTGAATTCTTTTTTTTTTAACATCTTTATTGGAGTATAATTGCTTTACAATGGTGTGTTAGTTTCTGCTTTATAACAAAGTGAATCAACTACACATATACATATATCCCCATATCTCCTCCCTCTTGCGTCTCCCTCCCACCCTTCCTATCCCTCCCCTCTAGGTGGTCACAAAGCACCTGGCTGATCTCCCTGTGCTATGCAGCTGCTTCCCACTAGCTATCTATTTTACATTTGGTAGTGTATATATGTCCATGCCACTCTCTCACTTCGTGCCAGCTTACCCTTCCCCCTCCCCTTGTCCTCAAGTCCATTCTCTATGTCTGCGTCTTTATTCCTGTCCTGCCCCTAGGTTTTTCAGAACCATTTTTTTTTTAGATTCCATATATATGTGTTAGCATATGGTATTTATTTTTCCTACAAACAAGTCAATTTCGCTTCTTTTTATGGCTGAGTAATATTCCATTGTATATATGCGCCACATCTTCTTTATCCATTCATAAAAAGCCTGAATTCTTAACTCAGGTAAGATGGTTCTTTGGGACAGTAGTCCTCCATCTTCTCAGTCTGCTGGCTTTCCAAATAAAGTCACTATTTCTTGCCCCGACAACTCGTCTCTCGATTTATTGGCCCATCAGGCAGCGAGCAGTACCAGCTTAGACTCAGTAACGCTGACCATCACAACCCTTCACTCCAGGAGCCTACAATAGCCCGGAGCTGCAGTCCCTGGGGAGGCCTCTCTCCACTCCTTTCTCTTCTATGTCCCTAGCTCAGGCCCCCATGACCTTGTTCCCAGTCTATTACAGTGGCCTCCCAATTGGCTTCCCTTCCTCTCCTCCTTCCCCTCCTGTGCCCTCCTGCAGTCTGTCCAGCACACTACAGCCAGCGTGAGCTTTCAAAATGCAAATCTGATCATGCCCTTCTTCTTCATCCCATTCTTCTGAGAATAAAGTGGTACAAGCCTGTGTGAGCACTGCACCCCCTCCAGCTTCATCTCCTCCACTCTCCCACCCTCTCAGGAAGAACCTACTGTCTTTCAGTTCCCTGAATGCACCCTGCCCCTTCCTGTGTCACCACCTTACACCTGCTTTTATTACTTCCTGTACCACTCACACACACACACACACACACACACACACACACACACACTCCCTAACTCACACATATCACCAGTGTCATCAGCTCCACAGATGCATACATACAATTATCCATTCAATGTCTTCACCTCTAGACCATAAATTCCACCACAGTAGAGACTGTGCGTTTCTGCCACCCTTAACCCCAGGACCCAGTACAGGGTTTGGCCCCTAGGAAATGTCCAATAATTATTTTAAATTGATAATTAGTAGGCCAGTGGTTATTAGCCTTTCATATTTCATAACCCACCGATTCCTGTTTTATCCCCCTAAGAGATAGGTAGACATAAAAGCATCTTTTATCCTTATTTTAAAAAATAGTTTTTGGGGGCTTCCCTGGTGGCACAGTGGTTGAGAGTCCGCCTGCCAATGCAGGGGACACGGGTTCGTGCCCCGGTCTGGGAAGATCCCACATGCCGTGAAGCGGCTGGGCCCGTGAGCCATGGCCGCTGAGCCTGAGCGTCCGGAGCCTGTGCTCCACAACGGGAGAGGCCACAACAGTGAGAGGCCTGAGTACCACAAAAAAAAAAAAAAAAAAAAATAGTTTTTGGGAATTCCCCGGCGGTCCACTGGTTAGGACTTGGCACTCTCACTGCCGTGGCCCAGGTTCAATCCCTGGTGGGGGAACTAAGATCCCACAAACCAGGCAGCATGGCCAAAAAATAAATAAATTGGGGCCAGGCACATGATATTATATAGGCTGGTTTTTTTCGAGTCTCAAGGCTGGGTACCACAACTCCAGTTTCCCCTGCCGAACCTTGGTCATGCCGTGCAGTTTCTTTACCAACCAGGAATGGATTATCTGTTGAGATTTCATCCCTCTGTGATTCACCACAAGGCCCTGAGCAGGGACACATGAAGGAGGTATAACTCTCAAGAACCCACAGAATGTGTGTTTGTTCCGCAGTCACTGCACACACTCACCTCCAGCACCCTGCAGCTTCTTCCACTGAAACCCAGCTCTCAGTGCTACTCCCCAGCTCAGACCTCTTCCATGCCCAGGGCCTCTGCCCAGAGTTTTGTTCTTTGTTATGTCGATGGACAGGGGGAGAGCTCCGACAGTCCCACTTTTTTTTTTTTTTTTTTGCGGTACGCGGGCCTCTCACTGTTGTGGCCTCTCCCATTGCAGAGCACAGGCTCCGGACGCGCAGGCTCAGTGTCCATGGCTCACAGGCCCAGCCGCTCCGCGGCATGTGGCATCCTCCCGGACCGGGGCACGAACCCATGTCCCCTGCCTCGGCAGGCGGGCAGTCCCACTTTTAAAGATATGCTGTAGGAAGGAACTCCAGCTGGCGTCCCTCCCTGGAAGCTGAAGCCTTGCGGCACAGACAGAATCTTACGGATACTTATAATTTCGGCTTCCTGTTGGTCTGCTGCAAGTGCACCCTGAGGGCATGCCTGAGCCCGAAGGCAGAGTTTTGGAGCACTTAACTATGAACGCAAGAGACCTCCCCTCCCATGTGGTAGCCAAACCGCAAGTGTATTCCCTTCACTCATTATAATGTAGCTAAGACAGTTAAGTATGGTGACTGTGGCACAATTAAAACTCATGTAATTAAGGAAAGTGGGGGTGAGAAAAAAAGGACTGGTTCTGAAAGCTCAGCCCAAGGGTTGAGAAAGAGACCAATATTTATTTTCGCCACTAGATGGCAGGCTTCCTGCTTTATTCCCCAGCCAGTCCAATTAAATTGAGAAATGATCCGCAATCAGCCCTGCCACAAAACAATCCTCCAAAGTACCCTCATAGAGACTCAGAATGTTACGGGCCGACAGTTTGGTGAGGTTTTTTTAGCCAGACCTTACATTAACAGAACAAGAGAGAGCCCAAGAGATCAGTAGATCCCAGGTTTACAAATTCTCCCGGGCCACCCTGCCTCTTGACAAAAGCCATCCAAAAATTGACTTAAAAAGAGATATGATATGGATATGCTCAGTTTCTGAAAAATTCGTAGAGCCGTGTTATGATTTGTGCACTTTTCTGTGTGTACGTAATACTGACAGAGAGAGAGAGAGAGTAACTCTTCCACAAATGGAGTGGGATGTTTGCCTAGATTTGGTCTTGTTTATTTGTGAGCTTGGCTAGCCCTTGGCTGGTGAGCAACTTGAAGTCTGGGATCCTTTATGCAGCTCTGTGCTCCCACAAGCCTTATGCAACAACTGACAAAAGGACAGATGAGGCATCTGAATTGTTTGGAATAAATTAAAGTGACTGCAACCAGCTGGGTGACTTTAGCCAAGGGACTTGCTCCTCGGGACCTCAATTTCAAAAATTCAGTGCTGAATTACACTATCATCTAATCTCTGAGTACAGAATAAATCCGAGAAATACCTAGTAGAGTGCTGCAAATGTTATAAGACAGTGTTTCTCAAAGTGTGGTCCAAGGACCCCTAAGGGTTCCCCTTCCCTTTCCCAACCCTTTCGGAAAAGGGCTGTTTGTAAGAATAGCAGTAACGCCAAGGAAAATGATAACTTTCCATCGTGGCTGTAGCTATTCAACCATGTAAACTTTTTTTTTTTTTCTCTTCAAAAGACATCCTTAAGGAATCCTAAGTATTTAGCTGGAATCTTGTGCTGGTGGCCAATTTTCTCCTTGTGTGTGTTTGGGAGAATAAAAGGAAATGAACTGGTTTTCTTTCAACACTGTCCTCACAGATCCTCATGGATTTTTGCTGCTGGCGGTAGATAAAACAATCAGGGTGCGAGGATGGTTTTCTTCATATACTTCCATCAAAACAATATATCACAAGACATTCAATGCAGAAGTGGATATGAGAATGTATAAACTAAAATTAAAGAGATTTGCAAAAATGTAAAACAATGTCATTTTTATAAATTTCTTTAATTTGGAAAAATATATTGTTCATAAAAATTATGTAATTTATGTTAACATGCAATGGAGTCTTATTGTTATTTTAAAATATATTAAGTATTTAGATTTTTCTCAGTTATAATTTATAATAAAGTATGGGAAATATCAGAATATAGAAACAAAAGCTGTTTGGGGTTCTCAATTGCTTTTACGAGTGTAAAGGGGCCCTGAGAACAAAAGATTTGAGAACTGCTGTTGTAGGAGCTTAATTAATCCCTTTATTAGCTCTCGGTTATTTATGTTTCATTCTTCAAAAACAGAAAGTTATATCTCACAATGTTAATTTCAGCATTATCAACACGAGCAAAGAAAAAGAAAAAAGACAAGCTGAATGTCTAATATGATAACATATGCTCCATTAAGGCAATGGAATTATATCATATAGTGTTGCACAATAAAATGATTATATGACATCATGTTAAGAGTGTAAAAACATAAATCGGTATTGCCACTAACTGTAAAAATATGAGATTGGAATCTGATATATAAAATGAAAACAATAAACACCTATTATATTATGTTGGGATGTTGAGACTATAGGTGCTGTCTTTCTTTAATTAAACTATTGGCTATTAGCATTTCACTGCATATTTTTTAAAACAGCATTTTTAAGTGAGCACTTTAAGACCTGGCTTCCCCAGGTCTCCCACACTAGGGCCAAAGAGGCCATCGCCTCTTTCCATTTAACAAGCCAAAAAGATTCCTGATTTTGAAAAGCCAACTTCCTCCAGCGGACCCCCAACAAAAGTCCTTGTCTCGCAGGCCTCTGGGAACAACCTCTGACGAATGGCAAATCTGTACAAAACACAACTGCCTTGGCCGTAGCAACACTTGAAGAGAACCAGTACTGAATGGGAAGTGGTCTGGCGTTCAGCGGGTCAGCAAGCAAACAGGAGTCTTTGTGAAGGGAACAAAACTGCATCTGCCCCTCACCAAGAGGGTCTCCGGCACCCCTCATCTCCTGCGCTGCCACCCCCACACACTCACAGTGAGCATTTATGTTTTGCTTCATAGGCATACTATAAACTCCGTCTTAAGCCAACTGCTTCTGAGGTTTTGAAGTGAAAAACATGGCCAGAAGGAGGATGCGTGCTTCAAGGAACCCTTACCTCCAGTCCATTAACTGGGTGCTGTTCACATCTTTCCCAAGACCAGCTGGGGTTATTCCCCTTCCTAACTCCAAATGTGCTTATGGTTTATTTCAGACTCCCAGGATGGGCAGCACAGTGTGAAAGAAATACACTGGATAATTAAAGAGATGATCTTATTCAGGCTCTAGCAAGAGGGAGGTCATTCATTAATGCAGAATATCTCCGAGAAAAGGCAGGAGGGGTTTTACAGAGGCAAGAGAGTGGGGAGGAGAGTGGACGGCAGGTCTCATCTGAAGGCTGGAATGGATCTCATCTGTAGTGGGGTGGGTCTCATCTGAAGAGTGGGATGGGAATAAGCTGAATACGTGAGGGCAGGGTTGTCCTTTGCAGTTTCTCCACTGTCCCAGCTCCCCGGCTCTCTGGGAGCACGGGGCTCAGATAAACTTCAACATGGTCAACAGATTACTAAAAATCTGGACTCGCTTGTAGCAGAGAGGGGAGGAGGTAAGTGGTGAGAGTGAGGTCCCAGATGCCTCCGGGGAGGTGGTGAGGGGAGAGACGGAAGGGCGGGAGAAGCGGACACCCCTCTAGACAGTCTCTGGGCAGCTGAAATTTTGTTCCTCAAATTCAGAAAGCTTCTCCTTTTCCCCTCCTGTTCCTCTCTCCCTCTTTCTTTCTCAGGTGCCAGGTGAGTGAGGACAGTGTTGAAAGAAAACCAGTTCGTTTCCTTTTATTCTCCCAAGCACACACATGGAGACAATTGGCCACCAGCACAAGATTCCAGCTAAATACTTAGGGTTCCTCAAGGATGTCTTCTGAAGAAAAAAAAAAACGTTTACATGGTTGAATAGCTACAGCCACGATGGAAAGTTATCATTTTCCTTGGCGTTACTGCTATTCTTAACAAACAGCCCTTTTCCTAACATCTTCTTTGATGAAAGCAAGTCCTACCCTGCTTCTTTGCCCTAAAGCCCCTCTTTTCAACCAATCCAGCCAGATGTGTGATTTTTTCCATTCACACAGCACAGGGTTTAAGGATGGAAGAAGGGATGAGCTGTTTCCCTCATTAGTGGCTCTTTCCACCCCTACAGAGACTGTTTGTGGAGGATTTGTGTTGCTGGCTGTAGATAAAACAATCAGGGTAGGGGCCGCTTTGGAAATAGGGGGAGGGATGGGGATTTTTCCATCTGGAATCACAAGGCTGTTGGTGGCAGGGCCAGATGGAACCACAGTCTGTCTGTGGAAACAAAGCTTCTCTATAAACTGGTCATGCAAACAAGAATATGAGGTTTTTGACAACACGATGGCCAAGAGATAGGAAACTGAGACTGGTTATGAAATGCCAAGGACAGATCCCTCCAACTTTGGTGAATTAAGCCCTGGATGTAATTCAGCAAGGAGCTTCCTTGGGCTGATGAAAGCAAGGACTGTAAAGCTTTGAATTCAAACTGGGACACTAGAAGAACAACTCACGGTCAGCCAGTCTCCATCCTCTGAATTTAAGTCATCTTTCAGCTGGGAGCGAACATGCTTCCTTAACGCACCAGAACAATGTTGGGACTTAGATTACTGTAAAGAATTTTATAAATGCTGAGTGTCCCTGTCAGCACTATTAATGAACATCCTCTAAGCTGCACTTGAGCCAAATTCCAAGGTATAATTAGGGGTTCTAAGCAATGATAGAACATAGATGGCAAGTTTGAAGCTCCCAACATCCAATTAGAGGGATGGGAGCAGATTTCCCAGAGCACAGGAGATGAAAACCACCTGTTTCAGCCTGCTTCCTAAGTCCTTCCTTCCAGGAGAGTTCTTTGTGTCACCTAATAATGCCAAAAGGAACGCTTCTTGGCCCTCAAACCCCATCTTGCAACCAGAGGTCAATTAACAAGCTGTGTGCCCTAGAGCAGGTCACTTACCCCCTTTGAGCCTTAATTCTGTCTTCTACAAAAATGCAGCCGTTGGACAAGGATCCGTGTTTTCAAACTTTTTAAAGCAGTGGAACCTTTCGTTTTTCCCCTGAGGAAACCTTTATGATGGAACTCAATTTGTAAATATCCTATGTCACTTGGAGGAACTATAGTCAATATGTCACGTATCAGAATGATGAAGGGAAATAGCTCAAGTCTTTGTAACTTAAATCTCCAGATAGACTATCAGTTCCAATGTATTCAATCACTCCTGGCAAATATTAAGTGCTTTATAAATATTGCGTAGGGAAAAAAATGTGCTTCAGTGGAAAACCATTCATCATTTAGAGCATATGCACTTCCAGGTTACCTGAATGTGATGCTACCGGGACTCTTTCACTGTCTTTGAGCTATTTTACAACTCTGTAAATTGTAGATAAGTGATAGCAATGCAAATAATTCTTGTTTATAGACATACAAATAAATTCTGTCCTATGGAAATGCCATTGACTTCCCTCCCAATCCCCCAAGGGAAAAGCCATTTTTCATCTATTTGTAAATGTATTTCAACATTCCTTTACTCCATATACATTGAGGCTTCTTTAACTTCTCATTTGAACTGGTTGTAACATCTCACTAGCTCTCATTAATAACGAGCTAAATAAAGACGTTAACATGTGTTCATTTATATTTGTATGAGTGTCATGATTTTTAGCTTTATTTGAAAATTACCATATTTTGAAAATGTTCTAATGTTATATCACAATTCTTACCAATCCTGATCAAATGTGTAACCTCCACATTGAAAGGGCCACCCAAAGCCAGTCTTCAAAGTCTCAGTAAATCCTCCAACTTGGCCCTCCCTCTATGGCTGTGGTTCTCCCCATCACCGTGAGCAATAAACTCAGCCTTTCCCTATTAACAGCTTGTTTTGGTGATTTTGGGGAGATGGCATTTGAGACAAGGGAAAATATATGTGGAGGCAATTGTGCACTAAGCCTAAATCCCTCAGGAGGGTTTCTGCCCGGGTCAAGTTCAGTGGGATGGTGGCATTTGTTTTCCCATGTGGATACAAAATCTAGAGTTTAGGGGGCTGGAAGGAATCCAGGGGATGATCTCATCCCTTCCTTCCTTCCTTTATGGATGAGGTCACTGGGACCCACAGAAATAGGTCAGCTAGGGGCTGGGATATGAATTCGACCCTGCAACTCCAGGCCAGGTGCCCTGCATTCATTTATTCTCTCACTCGTTCGTTTTTCAACAGCCATTTCCTGAAGGCTGGGCACTGTGCCATCTGATGAACGCTCGGAAGTGGGGTCCCATTTCTGAGATATCTGCCCCCGTGGCCCTCTGTCCCTTTTAGGCAAATCTTGGACTCCATGTTTTTTTTCTCAAGAAAGTAGTGAGAGGGGAGGAAGCTGAGAACTGCCTCTGTGAGAACATTCAGCTTCCAATCCCCGAAGTCTAAACACTTGGGAAGAACAGAGAAGCCTATAGGTAACGACTGAAAAGTCCAGTAAAGGTTTTCCCTGAGCTAGTATCAGAGGGGAGAAGAAAGGAGTGGCTGTGCCCTGGTCTGGGGCAAAGCCCCAGGGATGCCCGTAGCAGAGCCGCAGGAGGGAGTGCCTGTGTGGACAGGGCCCCAAGGAGGGCTCCGAGTCTCTGCGACACAAAGCGGTGGAGAGCCCCACCCTCCCCAAGGCCATGCAGACAAGACTGAGGGACAGCTCAGGAGTGACCTGGGGAACCAATACCAGGACTGGATGACCTGGCACCATTAGGGTCTTGGCTCCATTAAGACTCTGAAATTTTTTTTAAAAAGGGGGGGAGGGGGAGTTGGTGCTGCAGACAGAGGGATGGGCGCTCAGAGCCAAGGAGGCTCCAGGATTTCTCCCCAGATCCGGGTCAAGAGGACAGTGTTTCCTCACTCTCCGCCCAGACTAATCAAACTCCCAACCAGCACTGGGGGTGGCCACTCCCGAAGTGGGGGCCACCCACCCTCCAACCCACTCTGGTCATAGGAGAAAGAAAAAAATTCTTCCTGAGTTGAGGTTGTAAGGAACTCCTCAACAAAGAGAAATCCTGGGCAGAATGATGCTGGGATGGTGGACACTGTCAGTGCTTTTATGTCAGTGTTTGCTGACTGTTGCCACAGCCAGGAATTGGGACCAGAGGGGATCAGGGGGGAGGCGCAAGGAAGCACACACAGCCTCACTTCCTCTCTTCCCACGCAGCAGCGGATGGGACCCCGGTGTGACCCCCCCGGTGCTCCCCTCTCCCCTGCTGGCCTCCAGCCAGATCCCAGATTCCAGTCCTTTCCAGTGCCCAAGAGGACCCAACTTTCAAAAGGGGGAAGGAAGGAAGGAAAGAAGGGGAGGGGAAGAAGGGCTCATAAGAGAATGGAGGGTTTAGGCGAGGAGGAAAGCAGGCATTGGTGGGGAAGGGGAAATCAGACAGGAGGAAACAAAATGAGTAACTAATTGTGAAATGGTGGCACCTGAGGCCTTGGGCCCTTTTGGTCAACTCTCGCCCAGGGTCCTATCACAGGGAGCTCAGGAGGGCTGTTTCCGGTGTCGCTCATTCATGTAGTAGCTCAAATTTAGATTTACAAAGACCTCCAAATGAAATACTGAGAAGCACAGACCTGCGTTTTAAGAAGATGCTGCTCAACCTTCAGCTTGAAGCTTGTCTTCATCCTGGTCACCCCAGATGCCGTGTGCCATGAGTCAGTACTGCTAACCGATACAATGGTCCTCCTGTCCAGTTTCACTGCAATGTTTTCTTTGTATTTAACGGACTAATCTGTTGAAGGCAAACATTTAAAATAAATCGCAAATTTTATAATGCTGTTAGGGTTCTGCTCTTTGTTTTTTAATTTACAGGGAGGCTTTAAAACCAGAAGTGATCCAAGTCTCCCTCAGTCCCTGAGAGGCTGTGGTACCACCTCTCACAGCCTTAAGCCTCTATGGGGCCTGAGTTTCCCCTGGAGGTCGCCCACGAGAACAAGGACAGCCCCTCCAAACGCTCAGGAAGGAAGCAGTCAGGGCACCATAACTGTTGAAGAAAAAATTATTCTGACACCTGTTAAATGGGAAGGAGTGTTTTATTTAGGACTATCATAGTAGGTGTCAAGACTATTGCAAGAGGGAAGAGCGATTGGGCTCAACTCCTAATACAACAAGAACAAGTGGGGATTTATAGCCAAGGAGCCGGGAGGGGGAGGGGGTATCAGTGGATGGAGAATTACTAAGAGGAGACATGGGGTGCTGATCAGGAATTCTTGCTAAACCAACTTAAACAGGATTCTTGCTCAAGGCAGCCAGGGTGATAGGCCCTCAAGGGTGGCGGTATTCTCCCTAAACTGACTTAGCAGGATCCTTGCTACTGCAACTGGGCTCTGCAGGCCCAGCAAGGACAGGCTGAGGTTGAGGCATAGTTGTGAAGTGGGCTCAGAGGAGCCTGACTCAAGTTTGGTCAAGGAGTCTTTGTCAGTCACAGCCTCTTTATCCCAGAGGGTCTCACAGCTATTGTGACACCACGTGAATTAGTTCTTCATGAGAGACTAAGAGGAGGGGAGAAAAGACATTCTCTGGGATGCCAACTCAGAGAAGATTTGAGCCCTGACAAAGTGCCCCCATTTGTTGGTGACCCACACAACAGCCTTTCCCTGACTCCCTCCTCTCATAGGAGGAGTTGCAAACACCAAAGACTCACTTTCCCAGCCTCTTTGGTAGCTAGAAGGAGCCTTGCAACCCAGTTCTGGGCAAAAAGGGAGAAGGGAAATTCTCCTGAGTGGCTTTTAGGAAATATTTTCCTCTCTGAATGAGGGAGTGGGAAGATAACACGCCTGGTGCTGGGGCAAGCATCCCCCATGGCGAGATGCAAGCCCAAGGATGTAGTGTCCTTGGAGCGTGCTGAAGATGGAGGGAAAAAGGAGCCTGGGTCCTTGGTGACATTGCTGAGCTGTTGCACCAACCCCTACTTGTCTATGCCCAGACTTCTAATTATGGGAGATTTAACTAAGCAGCTTTTTGATTTAAGCTACTCTTATGCTGGTGTTCTATAACTTGCAGCCAAAAGTACTGCCAACCCCCAGGGCTGTGCTAGGATTTGTAAAGGACACAGAGACATCCAAGCATCAGTCTCTTCCTTCTATTCTAGAAGTTTACGGTCAAGGTGGGGAAACTAGACATATGTACACATGTACCATGTCCTTAAAAATTAAACAATTTGAATATAATCAAGTTTTAAACTGAAGTCACAGCAATTCCACTCCCAGGAATTTTTCCCCCAAAGTATATTAAAAGATATCCACTGAACTTTAACATATAATAGAGAAAATATGGACATACCCTAAATGTTCAACAATAGAGGTTGAAATTACAGCCCATACATAATATCATTAAAGATGATGATGTTGATCTATACTTAATTATAGGCATTCTCCAAACAAAAATTGGGTTAAAAAAAAAACCGGGTTATTAACTGTGCATTAAATAAATCCACTCTTGTGCAGAAAAACATCTCTGAGTCTAGGTTAAATGTGAAGCTGTCAGCAGTGCTTATTGTTATATAGTGCAATTATGATTGAGCTTTATTTTCTTTATGCCTTTCTGTACCTTTTGCTTTCGTTGCAATAAACACATATTTATTTTATAATAAGTCCACTCAGAATGCTTAGAAGTGCAACTGATCAGTAAGTCTCTATATACTAATAGAACACCATGGAGAGCTTTACAAAATCTACCAACAATTTGCAGAACAATATGGTATATGAGGAGGGAGGTTTAGAATAACAAAGATGATTCACAGTCCCAGACACAGTTCACGGCTTTAAAGAACCAGGTCCCAACTTGGGGGCACTAAGGACCCAACCTTGGGTTCACTCACCCATATGCAGTAAAGACAATCTACTGACACCAGGTGGTGGTAAAGAAAAGTAGAGTATTTACTGCAGGGCTCCAAACAAGGAGAATGGGCAGCTCATGCTCAAAAGAGCAGAACTCCCCAGTGGCTTTCAGGGAAAGGATTTGAAAGGCAGTGTGAGGGAGGGGTTGCAGGGTGTGGGATCAGCTCATGAACAATTCTCCGACTGGTGGGCATCAATGTGGTTCCAAGTATCATCAACCTTCTGGCTTCAGCTGGTCTAGGGTCTATGTGCTTGCAGTCAGCAGTTTTCATATGGTAGGGGTTGGCTTCCTGTAAAAACAACTTAGGAGTGTGTGCCAGGCCTGTATATCTATATCCTTCAGGGAACTGGGAGTTCAGTGATTCTGCTGTGTGGCAGATTTATAGTCTAAATACCAGTTTCCCAGCCCAGGAGCTATTCTTTGTTTCTACATCTTTACATTTCCTAATTATTAACTCTTGAGTCACCCTTTTGAGACTCATGGGAGGCCTGGGAGACTAAAGCCTTTTACTTCAAAAGACAGGGACATGGGATTGTATATGGTTTCAGACAGTTTCTGAAATGGTTCTGTCCAGTTCTATGAGCTGTAGAATATTCATCACATATCTCACCCTCCCCAATGATAGGATGTATACTGGAGCAAAACACTGAGTGGTAACTATTTGACATTGTGGAAAATAACTCTAAACAAAACTTTTTGTATTGTACGTGGTATAGACAGAGTATGTAATTCAGGCATTGTGAATAACTTCTAGGAAATGCTTTCAGG
Source organism: Grampus griseus (assembly GCF_964374135.1). Taxonomy (NCBI): domain Eukaryota; kingdom Metazoa; phylum Chordata; class Mammalia; order Artiodactyla; family Delphinidae; genus Grampus; species Grampus griseus. The sequence continues at coordinate 26,061,003 of NC_139018.1, read as the reverse complement.
CTCTTTTCCAGGCTTTTGCCTAGGAATTGTTTGAAAAGTCCGCTTTAACATTCCGTCTATAATATAGAAACCTAGTTCACACCAAAACACTTTGTATTTCTCAGAGGCACAAATACATCAAAGGCTCTCTCGATATCTAAAATACTTTCAAATCATAAAAAGTGTTATCAGTTGAAACTCTGTGATATTCTGATTGGCTTATTGCTCACTTGGTGTGACTCTGATGCTGCCCGCGGCACAACTTAATTCCGGAGGTTGACCTTCTTTCCCTGTTTCCCAGTATATTCTAGCAAAATAGGTAGCATTCCATCACTCCTTAGACAGTGTTAAAATAATTGTGATTACATTTAACATTTGAGTACAGAAAAAGATGGTGAAAGGTGGCAGAATGTGTCACCTCAAAATATGCCACATTGTGGTACAGTGGTTGAGAGTCCGCCTGCCGATGCAGGAGACGTGGGTTCGTGCCCTGGTCCAGGAGGATCCCACATGCTGCGAAACGGCTGGGCCCGTGAGCCGTGGCCGCTGAGCCTGCGTGTCCGGAGCCTGTGCTCTGCAACGGGAGAGGCCACAACAGTGAGAGGCCTGCGTACCACAAAAAAAAAAAAAAAAATGCCACCTTGGCATAAGGGCTATTTTGAGCTAAAGAACAGCAGATGCAAGAATGTCATTCTGACCTCCCTTTTTTCCCTGAAGGCAGGAGTTAATACTCCCATGTGAAAGATGCCCTCCTGTAACAGAGAAGAATAAACCTGCCTCCATATTGGATCTATTCCTTTAGCTCTAACCTTTGTGCTCTGTTGCCTATGCTTAGTCATGCTGGCTCTGCAGCTTTTGTAAAAGAATGTTGCCTATAGACGGAAATACACAGGATATTCACAGGATAGCCCATTCTCAAGGCTCTGACCTTTAAATGTATAACACTCTTCCATTCACAGAGAGAGAAAAGGTTGCAGAACAGGGAATAATATTTGTCTTATTGGAGGTTTATAGGAACATTGTGACCAGACCTACATAGACAGCTGCAAGAAAGAAGGATTCAGCACCAAGAAGTTTGCAACAATCGGCCACACTCCTGCCCCTTTTAGTGTAAAAGAAGTCTGAATTCTAACTTGGGTAAGATAAATTGTTGGGACACTAGTCCACCATCTTCTCAGTCTGCTGGCTTTCTGAATAAAGTCACTATTCCTCGCCCCACCAACTCATCTCTCAATTTATTGGCCTGTCTTGCAGCAAGCAGTATGAGTTTGGACTTGGTAACACTCCCTATACCAGGAGGAAAGAAATATTATCATCACCAGAGATGGGGAGTCAAAGCAGAGAGAAATCCATACAAACAGACCTTGTTAGGATTACTCTTATCTCCTTTTAGTATCCCCATATATTTTAGTAAACTTTTCCACAATTGCTGCTCTTTATTCAACCTAGTATATGAGCACTTGGGCCTATCAGCGTTTTTGGGTCTTCCTTTTCCTCTGGCGGCTCCCATGTACATGCAAAAATCTATATGCTTGTCTCCTCTTATTCTGTATTATGTCAATTTAATTCTCAGGACCAGCAGAGACCCTAGAAGGGTAGAGATAAAGTTATGCCTCCCCTACAATGATCTACGTTTATTTACCAAACCGAGCCACCCAAGATTTGGGTGACATTCATCCATCCCACGTTCTTGTGGTCACTCGCCTCTGGGATGCTTCAGCTGCGTTACTTGACTTCGGAATAATCTGGCTGTCCTGTTCATATTGCCAGTGCCCTGCATACCACTGACCCAGGCACTGGACTTGCTGGGACTCATAACAGGCTGCCCCAAGACATGCCACATTGATTATTTTGAGTTAAAGTTACTTAAGAAACAGCCCGTGGGAAAAATGATATAAAAACACACAATGACACCCCCTCCTTCCCCTTGAAAGTAGGAAATAAATCTCCCATGTAAAAGTAACCTCCCTACATCAGGAGGGTAGAAAGTATCCTCATCACCCGAGTTAGGGAATTCAAGGCTGAGAAAACTGTATAAACAAACGTTGTTACTTCTTCATTAGTCTGCTATCCCAAGCACAAGGCCCTTTGTTAAATCTTCACACAAAAAATTGTTTCCTTGTCGAAAAATGATATAGAAACAGCCTGCTTTGGTCGCTTCAAGGGTCCTATTTCTATGAGACCTCCATGCATACAAATTAAATTGGTTTTGTTCTCCTGTTAATCTGTCTTGTGTCCATTTAATTATATGACCAGGCCAAAGAACTGCAAGAGGGGTAAGGGAGAAATTTCCCCCTCCCACATACTCAAACTACTTTCCCAGTTTGGGGTGTGTGTGCGTGTGTTGAAGGCTCTACTAAAAATCAGTGCATGTGTCACATGTATAATTCCTTTTTCATTTTGATTTGTAGAATAGCTTTACAGTAGAAACACCAGCAAACAACTTTTAGACTATTAAAAGGCTTTCTTCCCTTCCTAAATGTTTTAATTGTGCCAAGAAGCTTTTTATGGACCTTGCAACTTTGTTGCTAGCTTCAGGTTGATTATTGTGATTGTATTGTTCACTGTGCGTAGAAATAGTATGAATACGATTTACATAGATTGTTCAGTTTTTAATATTAGCCATAGAACTGGTTAGTATCTCAGTAGTTCAATGAAACGTTTCCTGTATTCTCATCTATTTTGAGAAATTCTGTGGGGTTTTTTTTAATTGTGTCTTATGGTTCAAGTTTGTAGATTTTAATAAGCAAAAATGTTTAAAGATGTGGTAATCTTCCAACTAATACTTATCTGTCTTTCATGACCGCACAAACTGCATCTTTAAATCCATAAATAAGTTTCCTTAAGTATCATACTTTTCTGGTCTTTCATGCTTAGTGATAAGGGGGAAGCACAAGAAAAATTTCAGTAGAATACAGTTTTTATTTTGTAAACACTAATGTATTAAACTTGCTATACATTGAAGCAAATAATATCTATTTTTATTTGAATTGTATATATGAATTGGATGTTATAACTAGTTGATTTTTTTCATTGTGTTAGAGGTATTTTCACTGAGCAAGGTCAATTGGTTACCTCAGTATTACAACCAATATAGTCCAAGGGACCATTTCAAAATAAATAAATAAATAAATAAATAAATGAAAATAAATCAGTGCATGGCCTCTTGCTTCCTCTTTCCTCCCACCCCCCAGATACAGGAAGTGGTTTGTCTCTCTTTTGTTGCTTACTGGCCAGGGCCTTCAGCATCTCACCTTCTTTATTCAGTCAGTCAATAAATATTTATTGAAGGCCTGCTACGTGCCAGGCACTGTGCTAGGTGCTGGGGGAGAGGCAGTCACGTAGCTTAACTTCAGAGAGCTTACTGCCTCATGTCAAAGACAAACCTTATTCAAAGAATCACACAATCAAATATAGTTCCCTAAGTGCTTTTTTCTTAACTTCTTATTCTGAAATAATTTTAGATTCACCTAGAAATACTATAGAATTCCTGTGGACCCTTTGCTCAGCTTGCTTCAATGACAGTACCCTATGTAATCACAGTACAATGATCAAAACCAAGAAATTAACATGGATACAATACTAAGCTACGGCCCTTATTGGATTTCTCTAAGGGCTTTTTATTACATTAATTCTTTAGTAATTATAACAATCTTGGGAAGTAAATATTGGGTTGGCCAAAAGGTTCATTTGGATTTTTCCCTAAGATGTTACGGAAAATCCCGAACTAACTTTTTGGCCAACCCAATACTACCATCACCCTCCATTTTATAGATGCAGAAACTGAGTTTCAGAACAATTACATAACTTGGGCAAGACTCCAGCTTGAAAGTGGCACAGTGAGGACTGCAGACCCAGGCAGCCTGGCTGTGAGGGGTCTGCTCCCCACCACTGAACTACACCTCCTCTTAACATCAGCCAAGCAAGTTTCCTTGTTCAAACTCAAAGAACCTTACTGTCACAGCACTACAATAAACGGCTGGGGAGCTATTAGAACGAGTTGTAACTGTTGGATGCCATCTTTAAAGTCAAAATATTTGCTTCCAAAATCAAAGTTTGTTTCAATGGCAAAGGCTTCCCAAAGGAAATTACTATTTCAATCACTATGGATGAAACAATGTTCTTTGGGCTAACAAAGGCTGAGCTCTCAAACATTTCCCTCTGGTTGAAAATAACTTTAGTTGAAACATTTTGACTCTCAAAAGGAAGTTTCTTTGTAAGAAACTGCAAGAAATCCAGGTGCAGTTAAGGCTCACCCCAAACCGAAGCCTTCGGAAAAGCCAGCTTCCTCTCAAAATCATACCGTTTCCAACTGTCTCACCCCTGCATGACTCAAAGCCAGAGGAAATCTGCAAGAATAGAGGTATGTTGATCTGCTTTGCATAGGAGGATATCAATCCCAAAATGGGAGCGAGGGGGAGATCAAAAAAAAACTGAACAAGGAAAAATACCTTTCTTGCTTAACTATGCATCTGTGGAATTTGTACTTGTTACCGAAATGCAGAAGTTACTTAAATGACCGCAGGGTTCCACTTCTCCCTTCTCCAGCGCTGAGATGCAGTACTACTGAGCATGTCCCAAAGGCAGTTCAGTTACTATAAAGAGGAGTCTCTTTTTTAAGATATCGCTGTTAACAGTAACATCTCGTGATTCCGTCTACAACAGATTATAGCTCGGGTTTGCTCTCCGCTTTGTCCTTCCTCTGATTTCGAGCCAGTCGCCAGGCCCTTTGGAATGGCTTACTTTCTGGATTTTGCTGAGCAGAAAGCAAGGAAGCTGCAAATCAATGACTCCTTTACATTTTTGGGAGGTGGGGGGTTGGGGAGGGGAGAGACAAGAGCTACGGAAATGTAGTGAAGAGGTGTGTCCTCAGAGTGGAGTAAGAGTAGCAAGAGAGAATCTTCCAGCCTGCACTGGGGAGCCATGCATTGCTTTCCAGCAAGATCTGAAGGGATAGCCAGCTATCTGGTGCACCTAGGGGTGCTGAGCCCCAGACACCAAGGCTTCAAGTCTTCTCAAGAGTCCCTTGCCCCAAATGTGGCACAGACACAGCAAGGGCCTAAAGGAACATGCAACAGGGACATAGGGGTCCCAGAGTAGCCAGTGGGACTCAGGACAAGCAGAGTATTTCAGATGAGGCTTTAGAGCTTAAGGTTTCAAGGTCTTCGTGTAACCTGGAGAAGGTGGAACACTGTGGGGAAGACCCAGTTATCACTGAAACTTAACTTCCCACCAGTTCAACACGTGGGATAAACCCAAGATGACTTAATACAAAGAAGTTTAATATTTTTGAACATCTGAGTTTGTGAGCTGACATTCACACCAACTATACATTCATTTATACATCTATACATACATTCAACTATACATTTGTTCATCTGAAAAACACATCATACACTGAGATGGGACCTGAGGACATGGTGGTTCCCCAGGCTCCCGTGATCAACAGTCAGACGTGTCCATCCTAAAGCAAGGAGAGGCTGCTACACGGTCACTAACGGTAAGATAAAGTCCTGGGGTGACTTACAGGCGTCATTATAACCTTCCAGGGACTTTAAAGCATCCCCATTGGACACAGCCTGGCATCCACAGCACTGCTGGTCTAGCCCAGCAGGATGGCTTCCTGCTATAACCAACCAACAAGACAGAACCTCTGGTTTTCAGAAAACGTCACTCTCCTGCTTACCAAAAAGAATGGGTCCACGCCCTGTCCTTCACCCACAAAGATGACACCACCAATGCACACTGGCTTTATTTCTCCCGGGGTGGAGATGGTTAGCCATGTTCTAGCCACACTCTCTGACCCGGTCTGACAAGCATATAGGCAAAGAGGGCAGGCTTTGGTAACTCTGGAAAGGCACTAACCAGCACTTTTAGAGTTTCACTCGTGGCACGAACGTGTCATAAACCGGTGATGTTTGCCCAACTGTGAAGCTTGTCAAGAGGTTCGACTTTACAAAGTCAGCCTTTCAAGTATGGATTTTTAATTTATACATTCACATATTTATTTCTGTGTTTGATATATATGGATTAAGCATCTCCTCAGTGCCAGGCACTGTTTTAGGAGCAGGAGACATAGTGGTGAACAAGACAGACACTGGCCCTGTTCTCATGTTGCTGGAAGGAGAGACACTGAACAAGGGTTCAGAGGGCTTTGAAGAGGGAGAAGCAATGGGTGCATTGTGTGTGTGAAAAGGAGGCTGCACCCAGTCTAAGGAGGCAAGGATCCATGCTCCCCAAAGAGTCAGAGTTTAAACCCAAACATGGAAGGTAAGTAGGAGTGGGCCAAAAAGGGCAGGGGGTGGGGGGCGGATCAGGAGGAAGAAGAATGCGTCAGGCAGAAGGATGCGTTAATGGCCAGAACCTAGGACTGCAGTCTGTGCGTAGCTAAGGAACTGAAGGCGTCCGAAAGGGTTGGTGAGTATGGACGAAAGTCAAGCTGGAAAGGCAGGCAGGGGCCAGAATGTGAAGGGTTATTTTAAGTCCAGTTAAGAAACTGAGGCTGTCCTTACTCCAATGGGAAAGCATCACAGAGTTTTAAGCAAAGGGGTGCTTTGCTCCCAGGTGGAGAATGGATTGCCTGAATCTCCAGTAGTGGCCCTGAGTCATGAGTGATGGTTGTTGTGTAGCATAAACCCTATGGAAAGGCTTACTGCAGCCTGGTTTAGACAACTGAAAGGAAGCAGAGATGCCCACCGGGACTTCTATGCTTCCCACACTCCCCATCACAGCTTTCAGAACCATACAAACAAGGACATCTTAAAACAAAATGGAGTAGAGGCAGGAATGCCACACTGTCCTAAGCACTACAGACTTATCATACCTCTGATCCTGCTGGCATACATCTTCCAGCTTTCTTTTTTTTTTGCTCCAGACGCGCAGGCTCAGCGGCCACAGCTCACGGGCCCAGCCGCTCCACATGTGGGATCTTCCCGGACGGGGGCACGAACCCGTGTCCCCTGCATCGGCAGGCGGACTCTCAACCACTGCGCCACCAGGGAAGCCCTCCAGCTTTCTTTTTCTTCTTCAAGATTATCTTTACTCTTCTTGGCCATTTGAATTTCCATATGAATTTTAGAATCAGCGTGTCTATTTCCACAATGTAAAACCTGCTAGTATATCGATTGGGATTGCATTGAATCTAAAGATGAATTTGGAAAGAACTGACCTCTTTGCAGTATTAAGCCTTCCAATCTATGAACATGGTCTAGCCCTCCATTTATTTAGGTTTTCTGTAATTTCTTTCAATAATGATATGATGTGTCCAGTGATGAGGTCTTGCATATGTTTTGTTAGATCTATTCCTAGATAGGCGATGTTTTAGGTGATTGTAATGGGCAAATATTAGAGATGCTAATTAAAGGAAGTAATGTCTGGGGAAAGTGCTTTGCAAAATGTAAAACTTTATACAAATCCAAGATATTCTTTCTCACCAACACTACTGAGCACATCACTTTGGAAAGCCAGTCTACACACCCGTAAGGCATCTTTCCCAGTAGCTATGGATTAACCAAGACGCTAAGGCTCTAGAACCAGGAACTGCCAAAAAGTGACATCAGAGGCCAAAGAAGAGAATTACTGGCCTGGAATAAACTCTTAGGAAAAAACAACTTCTCAGTCTGAGTCTGAATTTTACCCAACAGCCATCAGATGGCCTCAGGGGGGAAAAGAGCTCAAAAAGCACATCCTTCATTCAAAACTCAGGGACTTGATACAAGATCTTATTCAGTCTATGAGCTCCTGACACTGTTGCTGAAAATTAGCATAGACCAGCCCTCAGTGGGAGCTGAGGTCCTGCTTCAGCTTCTCATTTTCACAGGAATTCTGCGCAGAACCAACGAAGGGCAGATCTAGCTTCTTCCTGGGCACAGTCCCTGGCAATGCTGACGCTCTCACTTTCAGCTGCCTCTGAGTCTGAACTAGTGACTCACAGCCGCTTCTCTGAGCCCAGCCTCACAGGCACCCTCCCCCTCCTGCCAAGCGCTGCCTGCCACAGACACAGCTCGGGTTCTCACCTCCTTCCTCCTTCCCCCAGTCTGGAGGAGACAGTGGCCAAGCATGAAATCTTCAGGATATTAAGAGTACTTATAAAATACAAAAAGGAGACAGACTTTGCTGTTATTTACCCCCAGATCATTCCATTCCAGTTTCTCGGACTCCTCTCTCCATTCATCAGTGTAGCAATAATCATTATTCACTGAATCAACAAATATTTTTTGAGCATGTGCCACATGCCAGGCAGTATTTTAAGCACCCGAGATACAGCAGTGAACAGCACAACTAAAGTCCCTTCCTTCGTGCAGATTATACCACTGTGGGAAGGGGTGACCGTGTCCCCAGGGAAGGAGGAGAGGGGCAGGGAACAGGGCCATCAGTTGCAAATCGAAAGGATTTTAGAAGCCCGAGGTCTTAGTTTGGGTTCCCCCCAAAGCAGACGCTAAGATAAGGATTTGAGAGCAGGTTGCTTATTGAGGGAGTGATCCCAGGAAGTATAGGTGAGCAAATGGGGAAGTGCCAGCAAAGAAGGAAAGCCATAGTTTGTTAATGAGGGGGGTAAAGCTGTGGGCGACTGAGGCCCAGTCCTGGGTGTCCCTCATAGAGATATAAAATGTGCCTCAAAAGTATCCCTCTGCAGGACAAGGAAGCTCAGGGGTTTATCCACCAACTCCCACCCTTGATTAGTCGAGGGTCACTCCTAGGGTCTTAACTCCCTGGCATCTCTGGCAGAGAGAGGCTGGAGGCCACGAGCATGTACAGGAGCTGTCTGCAGGTCACCTCTGAGATGCGCTCCGGGGATGTGGGTGGCACCGTTGGCATCCGCTACTCCCAGTCATCTTGTTCCATGACATGCCCAGCACCTAGTGTGGTTTCAGGTGCACGGCAGGCACTCAATAAATATATGTGGAGTAACTGGGTGTCTTATCACCTGAAGATGCCTTTAAAGCTGTCCCAGAGTCAGCAGGAGAAAGGGCCCTGAACGTGAACTTGTCAACAGTGGGCTCCAGGCACATTAAGCTAATGATCTTGGGCAAGTCCCTAACCCCTTCCAATCTCAATCTTCACAGCCATAAAAAGGAGACTCTAGCAACTTCCTTGCCTGCCTCATTGGACTGTGATGAGACGCCAATAAAAGAAACGCAGTGAAAGTGCTTTGGAACACCAGAACATGCTAGAACTATCTTTCTTGTGGAAAAAGCCTGGAATATGGAATGTGGTCTGAAAAAGTAGATTCTTGGTCAAGTCAATTGTGTGTGTGTTTCCTCAATTATAAAACAGGCACAATGATAATCAGGCCACGACACGTCTCAGAGTGCTGTGATGGGGCTCATGAGGCAAGATAATGGATGTAGCGTGCGCCACTTCCTTCTGAAACTCTACAAAAATGACAAAAAGGGATGTGGATTTTTAAAGGGGGGGGGGAATCATAAACCCATGATGACACGGCAACAGGAGAGGAAACGATAGCAACAAAACTCTGGAAGCCGGAAAGTAAACGGCCAATTAGCAAATGGCTTAGCTAGCAGAGCAAATTAAATACTAAAATAGTGCTAGGGAATGAAGGAACGTAGCTCGCCCCAAACTTTAGGCACCAGACACCTCTGGCAGTGAGGGTGAAGGTGGGGCAAAGAACAGGAAGACTGGCCGAAAGTCTTTTTAAGAAGTCAGAGCTTCAAACCCCTCCTCAACCCTGGCAGAAACTCTGGGGGCGGCCCCCAGCCAGCTGTTTCTACAAGCCCTCCGAATGATCGAGGGGCTCGCTGGAGATTATCTAATCCCACAAGGGTGCACATTGCATTTACAGCTGTCTTTCTATGGCCTTGGCTAGTTTACAACCCTGTAAGGATAAAAGTTTACTTGTAGAAAAACTGAGAGCAATGCAAATGTTTCTTGGCCATAGAAATGCAAATTAATTTTTCCAGTAGAGATACATTGGTTTTTAGAAAACAATAACCTCATTCCAGTTCATTGCCCTATAGCATATTAACTAGATTTACATCCATTGGCAAATTCGTTTCAGTATTACTGATTACATAGGTCTGTTCAAATTTTCCCCTTAACTGGTTTTAACGACTTCCTAGTTCTCTCATGATTAAATAAATAAATCTTTAACACAAATTCATTTTACACATGTATGACAGCTACTTTCAGCTTTTTGAAAAGTATGCTTTAGCACAGTGATTCTCAGAGTGAAGTCCTGGACCACCGGGGCGTCACCTGGGAACTCGATGCAGATTCTCAGACCTCACCCAGACCTGCTGAATCAGAAACTCTGGGGGTGGGGGCCAGCCACTTGTGCTGTTAGGAGCCCTCAGGTTCTAATGCACACTCAAGTGTGAGAAGCACTGCTTTAGCACTTCCATCAAACGCTACCAAGATGCTACCTTAGTCCTGACTCAGTTGAAACCTTGGAACTTGACAGTCTACGTGGTCTCTAACATAGCTCTGCCTGTGACAGATGAGAACAGGCCAGGCCATCCTTCTCTCTCATCTCCAGGGATGCCTCAGCTGTCCCGTCACTCACTCCCTGTCTCCTTGCAGCACCAAGAGATGGAACAAGGGTCCTTCGTGAGCTGGACAGAACATAAAATTCAAGATTCCTTGAGAGGATTCGTTTAGGGCCCGTTGGCACCTGCTGGTCTGACTCTGTGGGACTAAAACCCTCAAGCTTAGGAACTAATGGTCCCAAAGGGACCATTACCCCAAAGAGAAGGGATGAGCATGAAGGAAAAAGCTACCTCAGAACCCAGCCCCAAATGTTGTGTTTATTTATTCTCTGCCTCCTGCAATAATAATAGAGTGTTATTTCATTGCTGACAGATGCAAAATAACAAGCCCGTTGTGTGCTGATCTGGAGCACATATGCCACCCATTTGTCTTGCAGCCTGACCGGGCGCTCTGCCCTGTTCACAGGCAGCCCTCCCTGACAGCCAAATGCCATACAAGCCCGATAATTGCCCTTCACTGGGGGGAGGATCCCCTTCATCTGCACAACTGATGCTAACGTGTAGCTGGGCTTGAGAACCATGGTTGTAATCTGGTCAGACCAGTGAAGTGAGCTGCTTGAGATAACCTGAAAACCTGAATCAGCATGGGTCTGACCTCCATTCTGGGCTTGTATGGGGAAGGGCACTCTAGCCACTCCTCACTACCACAGCCCCAACTCTGCCACTTAGCAGAGGGGTCAACTTGGACACGTTTTTTTCCCCTCTTCTAGCCTCTGTTCCCCTGGTAGAATGCAAATAATAGAAACACCTTCCTCTAGGGGTGCTGTGAGGACTAAATGAACTGAGGATTATGATTATAACGCCCTTAACACAGAGCCACTCCCCAAATAAGTGTGGGTGTTTGTACTTGGTGGTGGGGTGTGATGATGAAATAGATTCCCTAACAGCCCCTTGGAAGGGGAGTAGGGGCCATAGGAAGAAAAACAGGCTGAACTAACTGAGGCCAGGAAGGAGCTGGTTATAGAGGACCCACTCCATCAATGAGAAGCCCCCAGCCTGCACTGAGGTCCCGTGGCAACTTCTTGTGACTGTCCTTTGCCTTGTATACGACAGAGTGAGCCGCAGGGCCAGTGGGAAGAGGGAAATCTGAGTGGACGCTCTTTGTCAAGCAGGAAAACACTAATTAAATGATTTTTTTCCTCCTTTCTTCATTGCCAAAATACTTGTTTTAACAAGATCCTCCTAGGTCCAGGTGGAAGGCCACTGCTTACCTAAAACCAGTGGTTCCCAACCGGCAGTGATTGTCACCAGTGGGAACTTGCTACTAGCTTCTAGCGGGTAGAGGCCTTGGATGTTGCTAAACATCCTACAGTGCACAGGACAGCTCTTCACAATAAAGAATGGTGCGGCCCCAAGCGCCAACAGTGCCTAAAACCAAACATGGTTGCCCATATTAAGCGAATCTCTCCCTCCACTATGCTCTTCAGACACCTCGTTTCAGCCTGTGCTGGGGCACTGGTCTGACTCTGCCAGGTGTGGTGGTTAGCTGGTGGCCTCCTGGAACAGCAGAAAGGGCAGAGGCTCTGAAACCTGGCTCAGCCACCCACTGGCTAGGACCCAGAAACAGTCATTTAGCTTCTCTGAGGCCATTTTCTCGTCTGAAAATGGAACTTAGAATCCTAATTTGCAAGGTTATGGTCAAGATTAGGCAAAATACTCTGTGTAGAGCACCTGGCACACGGTAAGTACTCAGTAAGTTATAGGGTCACATCTTCCTAGATACAACCCAGAGGGCCGCAGTGATGTCTTGCGTATCTTTACATTGCCTCCAGCATCTCAGGCTATGCCATGCACACAGTAGGTGCTCAGAAGTTGTTGAACTACAGTGAAGTCTTGCCTGGAAGCCAAGGCTCAGGAAATAAACCTAGCCCACCTCATGGACCTATAGTCCTGCCACTTGTACATGGTTTTAATTCAGTCCTCAGGATGCACCCGTATCTCAGAACAGGATCTGTTTCTCCCTGTCACCAAGTCCTGGGTCCTTCCAGTGAGCAGGGAGGCTGAGCTTGGCCTTTGATTCTTTCAGGGACAGCCAGAGCCTTGGCCACTGCTTGGGAGCAACTACCACAGTCCAGCCATTCCCAGCCGACCAACTCGATAACCTGCCAGTAGCCAAACACCTGCCACAGTACCTGGAGAAATAAGTCAAAGGAAATGCCAGTTTCCTAACAAAGGAGGGATGCAAGTCTGGATGAGTATGATTTGCTTGGAAAATGAGAGGGGCCATCACCCAGTCCTCCAGATTGAACAGAGCCTTCCTAAATACACACCCTGCCCACAGCCACCCGCTGACACACACAGCTCAGCCAGAGCGGGAAGCAGATGTGAGAAGACCATCTCTATCCCTTTCCACTGAAAAGCTTTCAAGGGTTCATCTACCACCAGCTTCTCCCCTGCTAGAGAAGACATCAGGGAAGGCATATTGGACCAGGGGGGAGACCTGAATGCAGGTGTGATCCCTGCCAATAGCATGTTGTATCATTTTGAACAAGTCCTGTCACCTCTCTGAGCCTCAGTTTCCCAACTATGAAATGAAACCTGACCAAGAAGGGCCCTTCCGGCTGTGATAGCCTATGCTCTTTCTACGGCCAGTCGTGGCTTCGCTCCCACATAGACCTGCTGAATGCCACGCAGACAAACGCTGATCCATTCCGAGTCCAGCCCTTGCTGCTCTCCAAGGCCTGGATCTCCTATTACTTTACCAGGTGGCCCCCAGCGAACGGCAGGGGAGCCCTATCTCCCCCTCTGTTAGAGTTCTTTGGAATGGACACAATAGTCCTGCCCCTCCTCAGCACCCCACCCCCACCCCGGAGGCCAGGCCAGGCTGCCCAGGAAGTATCAGGCAGGGACTCAGATTGCAAAGATACACGGTGACACAGACACTCTGCCAACCTCCAGGAATCCTGGCCAAGAACAGGTAATGCTGACACCAAGCAGGCACCATAATTGCTAGGTGTCTAAGAGCTAACTGCTCCAGGCGTAACATTGCTCTAGGCTGCTTTCTCCAAATCCCTGGATAAAAGGAATCTAGGCACAACCATCAACAAAAATGAGAACTCCACTCCAAATCCCCTCTCCTGTCCTATTCCTGAATCTTCTTCCCTCCAGGCCCCAGTACCCTCTCTGAGTACAGTGTCTGGGTCCCATTAGCTCAGGGGCTTCCCCTGACACACAAAGGACTGCATCTCACCTGCACAAAGCTTTCTTTCCTATGCGATGCAGAGCAGTACACAACTGTCTGCCAGCTGCCCTGCACTCTTGGCTACGGGGGAGGCTCAGGGTGGGGAAGCGGAAAGGACACCAACTCCGGAGTGGGAATCCCAGCTGTGCCAAGTAGGACAATTTATAATCCTCAGTCTTTTTGCATCTTAGTTTGCAGATCTGTAAACTGATATTAGCAAAACCTACCTTACAAGAGTGTCCTGGGGATTAAATGAACTGACCTACCCTAGGTGCTCGGGAAAGGGCGCTATTTTTATAAGGGGTTTCACCAACTTGGCTGAGCGATACAGTTCTAGGCACAAAACACTCAAAACAATTTGTAAAAGAAGCATTTGAAAACCAGAGTTCTATTGGCACTTTATTGGAAGTGAATTGGATTCCCTTTGGACTAAGGAAGAGCAGACTTCTTCTTCTCTAAGAATTGTTCATTCAATTCAGACAGATGCCAAATGCATGGAGGACTTTGATTCTGTTGTAGGAAGCCCAGAATGGAGGTCATGGGACCCATGCTGATTCAGGTTTTCAGGTTATCTCAAGCAGCTCACTTCACTGGTCTGACCAGATTACAATGGTTCTCAAGCCCAGCTACACATTAGCATCAGCCCAGGAGCTGTTCCAACCTATGGGTGTGCAAGCCCCATCCCAAAGCAATTTCACCAGAATCTCTGCCAGGTAGGGTGAGGTGTCAGTACTTTAAAGAGCTCCCTGGATGCTTCTCATGTGAGATCCACTGGACCAAGAGATCTCCATGATCCCTCCCAGGCATCCTGGTGTGTACAATAACGTATGATTCAGAGTAGACATTTAGTATATGTTTATTGAATAAATGGATGAAGATTCTGACTCATCTTTTTTGCTATTTCCATATTCACCAAAAAAAAAGAAGAAAATAAAAAGAGCTGAATTCCAACTAAGAATCCTAGAGCAGTACTGTCTAGTAGAAATTTCAGCAATGATGGAAATGTTCTATAATCTGTGCTGCTCAGTACAGTAGCCACAAACGGTATGTGGCTACTGAGTACTTGAAATGTGGCTAGTGTGACTGAGGAACTGAATTTTAAATTTTATTTAATGCTGATTAAATTTAAATAGCCACATGACTTCTGGCTACCACACTGGACAGTGCAAACGAAGAGTATGTACCTTTCATGAACACATCTACAGCTGTGTGCTTCCACGTCCCTCTTTTACCAACAGCACCCCATTTTCATTTAGGGCAGCCCCCTGTCACCACCACCTGCAGTCTTTTGGGGACAGCTAATGAAGTTGCCCTGCCCTTCTCCAGCCAAGGGGTGAGCCCAGGACACAAGCTACATCAACCTCTCCAGAAATTTTACTCTAGCTTCAGTGTCACAAGAATAGTAAATGATGGGCTTCCCTGGTGGCGCAGTGGTTGAGAGTCCGCCTGCCGATGCAGGGGATACGGGTTCGTGCCCCGGTCTGGGAAGATCCCACATGCAATGGAGCGGATGGGCCCGTGAGCCATGGCTGCTGAGCCTGCGCGTCCGGAGCCTGTGCTCCGCAACAGGAGAGGCCACAACAGTGAGAGGCCCGCGTACCGAAGAAAAAAAAAAAAAAGAATAGAAAATGAGTTGGAGTAGATAAATACCAATGTTAGTAGTGGCATTAAGACACTGTGTATCGGTTTCCAGAACATTAGTCCAGAGTTTGACGATCACAACAGTGATATATGAGATGGGCTAGGCATCATTATCATCACCATCCTTGTCATCATCAAAGTCCCTGGTACCTAGAAGATCTGATGTGCCAGCTTCTGAACTAAGTACTTAAGTTGCCTAGCTTCCCTGTGCATCATTTCTTCATCGGTAAATTGGGAATTAACTCCTCCTAACCTCTTCCAGCGTTTTTGTGAAGACAGATCAGGTCCATAAGAGCTTTGAGCCAAATAAGGAGTTACCCAAGGTTTCCCTCTCTGGGCATTAGTGTGGGGGAATCATGAGAGGATTTGATGCAGGACACAGTATCTAGGCCCAGTTTACAAGCTGTGTGACACCAGGCAAGACACTTGTCCTTTCTGGGCTTTCAGTTAAAATGAGATTGAGTTAGACAACTCCCTTTCCAGTTTCTCCATTTTCTAACTTATTTGCATGCCCCTCCCACCTGGACTGACACCTATCCCTTCCCACTTCTAAGAACACCCCCCAGAAAACTCTCTAGCCAAGACCATGCTGGCCTTTTGGCCAACTCATTTCTTCTTTCCCCGACACCCACCTGACCAGAAAGTTGCCCGGGGTAAGCACTCCCGTACCTTCCTGTACTAAGCGTCTGGCAAGGCACTTTACTGGAAACATGTTTAAACATCTCCTCTACTAGTAGACCATAGCCCTACTAGGGCAAAGACCATGTCCCTCTTATTCACCACTGTATCCCCAGTGCCTAGTACAGGGTCAGGCACATAAAAGGTGCTCAGTAAGTACTTACTGTTTGAATGAATACCCCAAATCTATCTATTTCATTATTTATCATTGCAGGAAACCCACAGTATTCATTATCTAATGCTGTGTAACAAAGTATCTCAAAACCTACCGGCTTAAAAACAACGACGATCACTTCTTATCTCCCAATTTCTGTGGGAGAGAGATTCAGACAGGGTACGGTGGGGTTGGCTTGTCTCTGCTCCTTATCTGGAACGTTGGCTGAAAGACTCAAAGGCTGGGGGCCGGAATTGTCTCAGTTCACCACCTAGCTGGTGGTTGAGGCAGGCTGTTGCCTGAGAGCCCAGCTGGAGATATCGGCCAGACCACTTCATGTCACCTCTCCCATGTGGCTTGGGCTTCCTCACAACATGGTGGCTGCGTTCCAAGGGTGGGTGTCCTGAGACAGTAAGAAAGAGACAGGAGGAATGTCTCCTTTTTATGACCTAGGTTTGAGAGGTACATCCTATCGCTTCCACCACCTTCTATTCATTAGAAGCCAGACACTAAGTCCAGCCCACATTAAAAGGGAAGGGGATTAGACTCCATCTTTTGAGAGAAGTGGTAAAGAGCTTGCAAACATATTTTAAAACCATTACAACCATTTAGCTAGCACAAGAGGCAAAATGCATGGTGAAAGCTAAGTGTCTGAAGAAGCAGGGATTCAGGTCAAATTATTAGCTGTGTGAACGTGAGGAAATGACTCTCTGAGACTGGGTTTCCCTATCTAAACAATCAGTAGGTTGCAGTTATTGGTCCCTGGTGGTATTTACATGCTTGGAGTCTTCTTGCCTCAGTCATCTTAAAAGGATCGCCTCGTAACTTTCTGGACATCCACTGACCCTTCCCATCATTGATCACCCTTGGTTTCTGACAGTGGAGGCAGCAAGAGTTTGCTACTGGAGCTAGGGGACCTAGGATTCAGACACCAGGGGCAACTTTAAGGAACAGATGTTGAACCATTGAGGACCTCGGGATTCTCCAAGGTCTTCTCAGTCCCAGCCCAGGAGAGGTGAGAAACGCAGCAGTCACAGACCTGAGGAATCTGACTCTGCCTGCCGGGGCCCAGGGATCTGCATTTACTTTTTCACACTAACTGCTGCTGGGGGGAGGGGAGGAGTCTTAAAGCACGTACCCCAGCTGTCTCACCTTAGTCAAGTTCCTTGCTTTTGCTCCCAGTTCGAGGCTTTTCCGCTCCACCACTCTGTGAAAGGGGGAAGGGGAGGGTGCCTTGAGTCTCCGCAGTCCTGGGCCCCGCATACAACAGTGAGCCGTACTTTCGCCTTTTTCTGGACCGGCTGACCCTCCCCAGCCATCGCCTCGCCTGGGTCATGGTCCTAAGACTCGGGCGGAGCATCCCCCTGCCGTGTGCGCCCGGCGCCCAGAGCCGGGTCCTGGGAGGCCCACAGGGGCGAAGTCAGCACACCCCGCTATCACTGGTGCAGGTTATGGGGTGGAAATGGGTGACTTTTAACCCTTTCATTTTCAAGGGGTAGTGACCCTGACCCCTTGATAGCCTCCTTTAAGGAACACGCGCGCCGGGAGATCTCTGTGCTCACCCAGTGTGAAGACCTCGGCTGACAGATGGGGAAACCAAGGCCCATAGAAGGCAGTGATCTGTTGCATGTCCCACACGATCTAGAACCCTGGATTTTCAAACCATAGTCTGGTTTCTACACCCTGAGGGAAATTCAGTCAGGCAGTCCCCTTAGGAAATTCCCGACCGCGGGCCTTCCGAGCCCGGAATCTCCATGGAGTTTGAGTTCGTTGCGAACTTCGCCTGCAGCTCTGCACCGGCTTCGCGGCGTCCTGAGAGAGGGGTGAGAGGGGAGCGCGAGCCCACCGGCATCCTAGTGGTAACTGGGGGCAGAGGAATGGCTGAGGGAGACGGAGGCCCCGGCGGGAACGCACTGGCCCTTTAAGGGGGGGACGGAGCGCATGCGCGGCGCGGGCCGGAGTCGCGCCGGGTGGGCGGCGGGCCGGCAGTGGACCCCGCCGGCAGCTGCTGGGTCCTGAGGCGGCGGGGGTGGCGGTGGCCTGATCTTCGCCGAGCCTCGGAGAAGCGACCTGCGCGTGGACCCCGCGCTCGGCGGGCTGCTCTCCGGGGACTAGCGCAGCCCGCTCTCGCCGAGGCTTTGTCACTCGCCTCTAGCTTCATCCGCGGCCGTGGCTGCGCGAGCCTCCGGGCTTGCTCTCCCCGCCCAGCTGTCCTGCCTCCAGCCCTTAGCTGGGGGCGTGGGGTACGCAGCTGGAGCCCGAGCTAACAGCCGCGGAGCATCCTTCGCCCGTCCCGGCCGCGCCACCGCCCATGCTGCAGCCAGTCCAGGGCGGCGACCCTGTGGCCGCAGCCCGCCGCTCGGTGACCCTGCGCCCCGCCCGAGCCTTCCCCGCTGAGCCCCGGGCCCGGGAGCGGGACCCGCGCCCCGTGATGGCTCGGCTGGCGCAGGTTGGCGCCGGGTGCCCGCCATCCGCCCGCTGAGACGCGCCCGGCTGGGTACCGACGGGGCCTTGGCGCTCCCCGCTTCTCTTCCCCGCCGCGCCCTTCCCCCTTCTGGGGGCTCCGCCGCTCCTTCCCGGGGGCGAGGGCACAGGGGGCCGAGACAAAGCCCACTTTGTGCGGGGAGTTGGCTGCGGGCGTGGAATGTGCGCGTCGGCGCGCGCCCCCTCCCCGCGCCCCGCCAGCTGCGAATCTTGGCTCCCAGACTCGTCTCGTCGGAGAAATCGCGCCCCCTCACCGCCCTCCGGTCCGGGGGTCCCGGCTCGGAGCTGACGCGGCCTGGAGTCGGGTCGGTCCCCCACCCCGGAGCACGCGCAGGTGTGAGAGTACGATATTTTGTAGTGGAATTTGCTTGCCTTCAAAACTGGGAGCTGGGGCGCCCAGTCGGCGTGGGCACCCGTGCCTTGACCCTTTCGTGGCCGCAGATCTGAGCTGCCTGGCCTCAGTTTCCGTCTGACTTTCCTCTGCCAGCCCAGACTGTTGTCCGTTATTGTTCTCGCCGTCAAATGGGGGTGCTTTGTGAAAGCTGCCAAGTTGGGAAGTATTCTCTAGATCCCGTTTTTCATAAAGAACAAGGCCTCTAAGGCTCATCCGGGACAACCAACCCTCTCTGCCCCGCACTTCACGTTGAGGCACTGATTTTTTTCCCCCCCATCAAGTAGTATTTTATTGTACGGGAGCCACGCCCTGGTTTCTTAAAGGCGCCTTGCACTCTGTTTGGCCATGTGTTATCTCTGCAGCTGGTGTGTGGGAGGCCTCCTGTGAGCCACCTTTTCTACCCCTGTCCGCTGAGACATCCTCCCACCCCCGTCAAGGATTTGGGGATGCCAGGGGGGAAGAAGGTGGTCGGGGGCAGCAGCAGCGGTGCTGC
The DNA here is from genome assembly GCF_964374135.1 of Grampus griseus. Classification (NCBI taxonomy): domain Eukaryota; kingdom Metazoa; phylum Chordata; class Mammalia; order Artiodactyla; family Delphinidae; genus Grampus; species Grampus griseus. The sequence continues at coordinate 26,041,494 of NC_139018.1, read as the reverse complement.
CCCCACTGCCGCTGCTGTCCCCTCTGGGGCCAGGCGTTTGGAGACCAGCGAAGGAGCCTCAGCCCAGAGAGATGATGAGCCAGAAGAAGAAGGGGAAGAGGACCTGCGAGATGGAGGCATCCCCTTCTTTATCAACCGGGGTGGGCTACCTGTCGACGAGGCCACCTGGGAGAGGATGTGGAAGCACGTGGCTAAGATCCACCCCGATGGAGAGAAGGTGGCTCAGCGGATCCGTGGGGCCATGGACCTGCCCAAGGTGAGGGGTTTGTGTGTGGGAGGGGAGCGGAGAGCTAAGATCTTAGTGACCTTGGGGCTTCCAGAGCAAAGGGACACTTTCTGTGTTGGGGTGGGGAACTACTGGCATGGTAATATGTTAAAAATATAGGTAGGTTGAACCTGTCCAGAAGAACTTTCAGTTGCCGTTGAGGTTGTTCTGTGAGGTCCACCTGCCCTGTTTCCAGGAGGCCCTCCTCTGTCTCTTCTAAAAAGCCCATGTTTTGTGGGCAGAGCAGCAAATTAACTAACGAGTACACTAAAGTGGCCTGACATCTTATTTGCTAAGTCAGAGAACTGTGGGCAGAGAGAGAATGAATGACTAAGGAGGCTCCAGGGCTTAAGATGTTGAGAAAATATTTTCATGTGTTGTTTTGCTGAATTCTCCAACAGCCTTGTGCATTAAGTGCAGTTTGGGGACCCATTTTACAGACAAGAATGCTGAAAACTCAAGTAGGAACTAGGGGTCCCACAGCCAGTAAGTGGCAGAGCTTGGGTCTCACCCCCAGGTCTTCCGGTTCCAGGGCCTTTGCTTGGGGGGACACGAGGTTCAAGGGCAGTTAGAAGAGGGCCTGTGGAGAGGGGCAAAGTTCAGTCATTTATCTGTGTATGCCTGGAACTTCTCCATGACAGCTCTCCTTCAGTTGTGTCACCGTGGAGGCTGAGGCTGTCTCATTCATCTTTGTCTTTCCAAGACCTCCTGTGTGCTTGGTACAGAACAGGCACTTGTAAGTGTTTGCTGAATGAAAGGGTTCTTGAGACTTTCTGTGCCCTATAGTGCTAGGTGGAAAAACGTGCCTGATTTTTTTTTTCCCCAACGTTATGGTTAAGACTAAGAAAGCACTCTCCCAAATGCAGAGTCCTGAAATCCCCCAAGAAAAGCCAATTGGACAGAGGTCAGATCCCCAGGCTCAGGTCCTGCCTGCTCAGGTGAGAAGGAGGGGGCCAGGGAGAGCAACAGTTAATGTGGATTAGACATGGAGACAGGTGGCCTATTTTGTTTTCTTTTTACCAAGTTATTGGTAGAACCATCAGAGACTATCTTCTGGGACAGGCTGAATTCAGAGGTTGAAGGTTGAGGAACTGCCATATATTTCCAGGGGAAATCAAATGTGGTTTGATTTTGAAGGCTACCTAATCGCCTTCTGTACTAATTTAGAATTTAGCTAAATTCCCTGTGTCTGGACATTGTTTCCGATAATTTACTCTTAAAGTGAACACTGGGTTGCACATTCTAAAACATGAATTTTTGTGTCCATCTCTGATTATTTCCTTGGGATAAATGCCTGGAAAAGGAAGTGTGACGTCAAAGGATATGGACATCTGTTCTGATCACCCACCTAGCTATGAACTCAAGCAGGCCCCTTCAACCTGTTTGAGCCACAGTTTTCTCATCTGTAGAATGGGGTTGATTGTAGTGAAGCTTAAATGAGAGAATATGTTTTAAAGCATTTGAGAAACTGTAAAGCCTCAAACCAGTACTGGTTACTGGATGTTCATTACCTCTGTTCACATCCTTCATCAGGAGAGGAGGCTAGATCTCACTCAGCATTTGTTCCAGTGAAGCTAGAGCCACATGCTTCTCCCACGTGAGCAAGTTGGGGATTAGCAGATGGCTATCCAGCCATCCTGCTGATGTCTAAATCAGGCTACGAGAGAGTGTGAATGGACCCCTGCAGAACTGTCACAACTCCTGGGGGCTGAAAAAAAAAATTGACAACCTCATTAGCAACTGGTTTGGTAATGTCATCTTGTCATCTTCAAGCTTCGTGCATAGGAAAGATACTGATGAAGGAATGAAGCTATTGTCTGTCGGGGGGTGTCATGACTGACAGGCGTGTGCAGGTCCTGAAGGAATTTTGTGAGAGGATTGGGAAAATGGAAACTTCTCCTCCTCAAACCACAGGGAAAGTGTTCCTCCTCCAAAGGAGGGTTCCTCCTCCACCTCGGCCCAGAGTAGGAAGGAGCCCCAGAGTCTAGGCAGGGTGGAGGAGGCCGGGAGGCAGCAGGGTCAGGTCCCAGCAGTATGAACCCAGTGCTGGGCTGGCCCCTCCCTGAGTGGTCATGCCCTTGGAGTTGACACAGAGGCATTCACAGAAGAGATTACACTGTGGTGAGACTAAGAGTTTGGGGATGGCATAATGGGTTTTTTTTTTTTTGGTTTTTTTGTGTTGTTGGTTTTTTTTTTGTGGCTGCGTTGGGTCTTCATTGCTGCGCACTGGCTTTCTCTAGTTGCGGCGAGCAGGAGCTACTCTTCGTTGCGGTGTGCGGGCTTCTCATCGCAGTGGCTTCTCTTGTTTCAAAGCATGGGCTCTAGGAGCGCGGGCTTCAGTAGTTGTGGCATGCAGGCTCAGTAGTTGTGGCTCACAGGCTCTAAAGTGCAGGCTCAGTAGTTGTGCACGGGCTTAGTTGCTCAGCGGCATGTGGGATCTTCCCAGACCAGGGATCAAACCCGTGTTCCCTGCATTGGCAGGCGGATTCTCAACCACTGTGCCACCAGGGAAGCCCTGGCATAATGTTTTAAAAGGCCACTTGAGCCAAAATTTAAAATAGGGAGATTTCACATTCAAGGTCCAGATTTTTGGCATCTTTTCAGAAAATGAGAAGATCTGGAAACAGAGAATCTGTGACCCCACATGGCAGCAGGCAGCTGGAGGTGAGGGCTGGTTCCACTCCCCCAGGTGGCCACGGTCCCCACCACTCACTCTCAGCCTGCTTTCCCTGTGGTTACCTGTACGGCCCCTGCAATGTAGTGTGATAAAACATCACATCCACCATGTTCAAATCCTGGTTCTTCCGTAACTACTTGTAGGTGGAAGGTATGCAAACTCCTTGTGCCTCAGTTTCCTCAGCTGTGAAATATAAAATAGGCATAATAGCAATACCCACTTTTGAGGGGTTATTGGGAGGAACTGATGAAGTAAAGCATGTGAAATGGGTGAGCATGTAATACGTACCCAGCAAATGGAGCAAGGAGGTGAGGGTGCAGCAGACCACCCCACAGGCACTTTGGGGAAACGTCCTTTAAAAGGATGATGCCAGTATGTTAAAGGGCAGCAGTTTCTAAAAGGATCGCAGATCCAGGAGCAGTTTGTGCCCCTTTGTATGAATGTCTCCTTGATGTTTCAAGCTGCCACTGCCTATTTTTTAAAAAATAAATTTATTTATTTCATTTATTTATCTTTGGCTGCGTTGGGTCTTCATTGCCGCGTGTGGGCTTTCTGTGGTTGCGGTGAGCAGGGGCTACTCTTCATTGCGGTGCGCGGGCTTCTCATTGCGGTGGCTTCTCTTGTTGCGGAGCATGGGCTCTAGGCACACGGGCTTCAGGAGTCGTGGCTCACGGGCTCTAGAGCGCAGGCTCAGTAGTTGTGGCGCACAGGCTTAGTTGCTCCGCGGCATGTGGGATCTTCCCGGACCAGGACTCAAACCCGTGTCCCCTGCATTGGCAGGCTGATTCTTAACCACTGAGCCACCAGGGAAGCCCCTGCCACCACCTTTGTGAAAGCTCAGTGGCCACTGGTGGGGCTCTGGACACCGAGCTCCTGCAAAATGCGAATCTGGACATCTCCCCCAAAAAAGCCAGCATTGCCAGGGTCCTCATGGGCTGGCACGCATAGGAATAACAGTGACAGTGGGCAGGACCCGAGCCTCTGCTGTGTACAGAGGACTGTGTGCAGGGCCTTAGGCCCTGTCCTAAGGCCTGGACATGCAGTGTCTCATCTAGGCTCTGAGGTTGGTTCTGTTATGGAACCCACTAGGATCTCGCTGCCAGGCAGTGAACGGCAGGCTTGGGATTTAGACAGAGATGGACCGGTTCCAGCTCCAGCTCCATCAGCCTTTAGGCCATCGTACATCTTGTCCACACACTTAGCTGCAGGCTGCCCCACCTCCCCCAAGCCTCCTTTCTGTTCTAGTCTGAGATGGACTCCGCCGGAGGAGAATGTCTTAATAGAACTCAGGACTTTAGGGGGTTCCTGGAGCAAAGGTAACCCTTGGCCTTGGTAGTGGAGGAGGAGTCATCCCTGAATTGATCTGGGCCAATATCACTTACCTCCACTGTGACCCCACTTAACCCCACAGCTCAACAGTGAGGGCGCATTTCCTGGCTTCTGGTTTGGGGTTGGGGGCTGTGGGCAAAGCCAGGCTGCCAGCCCTCCACTAGGCCCGATCATTTGGATGTACAGAATCTTGCCTGTTTGTTTTGAATGAATGAGTGTATGCTTGTGTGAACATTCAGAAGAAAGGTGCCGGCCTGTTGGCAATGGTTAACGTGAGTTAATGTGTCACTGAGCCGCTGGACAGCTCCCTCCAGCTAGGCCTCAGTGATGGTGGCCTTTAAGCCCCTGCTCATGGATCCCAGGTCTTTTTTAACTTTTTTGGAGCCGTTTAGTTTTTGCAGAGCCGCCAGTTCCTGGGTCCTCTGTCTGGGTGGCAGGGGATGCCCTCGTGGGTACCGCCCGGCCCTGGCCCAGGGCTGGCCCCTGTGAGCTTAGTCTAAGGACTCTTGGACCACAGTGCCCTCCTTGTTTGGAGTGTCTCCCAGGAGGGTGTACTTACAGTCCCTACCCAGGCTCCTCGAAGTCACTGGATGCCCTCACGGAAAGTGGGAACGACGTGCCTGGGATCGATCTTCCACCTGAAGAAGCCACGTGCCATGCTGTTTATAGTAAATTGTGCAGTAATTCCTCTCCCACCCCATATCCTTGACACGGGGAGGCCAGCCAGGCCCTCAGAGAGTTCTGGAGCCCGTCTGGCACAGGGTGGTCAGGCAGGCAGGGGGAGAGCCCACCGTCCGGGGCTTTTATCCCCCTGCTGATTGTAAGTGGTGGCGACAGTTTGGGCAGCAGGGGGTGGTGTGAAAGGGAAAGTAGCTTCCTCCCGATGAGGTGTCAGTGGCTTGGGACTGCCCAGACCGGAAGGAGGGGACTGCCCAGGCCGGAAGGAGGGGACGGGCAGGGAAGGGGAGGAAGTTCCCGCAGAGCTGCCTCCTGGACCTGGCCTTCCCTCTGTGCCTTGGCCCCTTGGGGCAAGTAGGTGTCTGTTAGAGGCTGTGCTGTGTCCCCCTGCCATCTGTGATCACTGGCGTGTCACTTCCCTTCATGTCAGAGCCCCAGCCGCTGTAGCCACGTTATTTAAAAGGCTGTGCCTTCACCACACCACAGGGAGCACCTCCCCCAGCCCAGCCCTACCTGTGGGCTCCTGCTTTGCCCTTTCCCTTCCCCACCTGTGCACACTGACACTCTCAGCAGCCCCTGCCTGCTGGGGGGCTGGGCAGAGGTCTGGGGGGAAGAGCGTGGGACCTTTTCGTGTGAGGAGCCTGAGGCCACCTCACAGCTGGCAGTGCTGGTAGCCAAGGGGGACCCCAGAGGGGTGGGCCTTGGCCCTGGAAATCTGGTTCTTCTACCCAGTGAAGGCCGTTCTGTAACCCCGAGGACCCGGTTGATGCTTCCCTTGGCTTCTGAGGCCTCACTGACTTGTGGCAGCCAAACCGCCAGCCATCGGGCTCCCCTGGCCAGAGAGGGTGGCCTGGGGGTGCACACCTGGTGGTGGCCTCTTTCCTGGCAACGGCTTGGTTGCCGAGGGACAGCCCTGGGGGTCCACAGCTCCTAACCTGACTCCCAGCATCCAGGCAGCCCAGGCTGGCGGTTCCCAGCCCTCAGGAGGCCCCTGCCCGACACCCCACCTCTCCGCTTCCTGGGTCTGGCTCTGGAAAGTCTCTTCTGGTGAGGAGGACTGTACAGTTCCCTGGTTACCTGTGCTGATTACAGGTGTGGAGCTGGTAGGACAGGGGGCTATTGAAGGGGAACTGGAGTTCCTGTGCTGCCGTGGAACCCCTTCAAAGTGGCTACTCCATGGCAAGACCTGTCCCAAACCACGTGCCCCCTGCACTTACTCCTGGACAGCTTAGCTTGGAGCTGGAAGGCCTGGTCGCTGTGCTGTGATACGGGGGGGTGGTGCGTGACACCACCTGCCGAGGGTGTGTCCGCCTCTCACGGAGCGCTCCCCCAGCCCAGGACAGGGACACCCGATAAACCGATTTTGATCCGGCCCTTGAACCAGAGTGAACACCACCCCAATACTGACATGCCTGTTAGGCCTTGAAGTTAATGAAATTTAAAATTCAAACACCTGTGAGTCAGGTGAGTCAACCTGTGTTTTTCTGAAATCATTAAAGAAGCATAAAATTGGCACATGGACGTAAGCTCCAAATTAGAAATGCTGTCCAGTGCCAGGAGGGAGAGGAAGGGCTGTGGTGGGGGCCTGACGGGAGCCTCTGGAAGGGGCTGCCGAGGAGAGAGGCTCGGCCGAGGAGAGAACCGGGGTGGCCCTCCGTGGAATGTGGCTTCTCTGGGGGCTAATCTGAGTGTTGGGTGGGCTGGAAGCTCCACGGTGAGCGTCCCTCTGTGACCAGAGCTCTTTCTCCGTCCCCAGATTCCCATACCGAGTGTGCCTACGTTCCAGCCCTCTACTCCCGTCCCTGAGCGCCTGGAAGCCGTGCAGCGCTACATCAGGGAGCTGCAGTATCCTCCCTGGTCAGGGTCATGGCCACCGTCCGGCTGGTCCAAAGGCCAAGTGGGGCTTGTTTACGGACAGGGCCAGAGAGGGCCCGGCAGAGCAGCCTCACTCCACAACTCCAGGGGCGCCGTTCCCATGGCATCTCTGTGCCCCGGAGTCGTGTAAGCACAGCCTGTGTCCGCCCGGGTGTTGGAGGTAGTTTGATGAATGCCAGACGCACTCCAGCCTCTCTGCCACCTGCTTCTTCCTCTGTGTGAGGGGTAAATGTCTCCTGAGCGACCTGCTGGTGGAAGCCTAGTCCAGGTCCGCCAGGCCAGACCTTCTCTGCTGACCATCCAGCGCCAGCAGAGGGAGAGAGGGGAGTTTCCCTTGGGGCTGTTTAAAAACTGGTCTAAAATGGGTATGTGGTGGGAGGGCGGCAGGTAGATGGAGAAAAAGGATTTTATGCTTTGGGAGGTAACTTCCCCATCTTGGAAGTTTCTCCCATTTCTTCACCTTTTTCTTCCCTGGCAGGAGGCCAGTTGCCCAGCATGGGAAGAGCCTCCCCTGAGCCCAGGATTCCCCGGTGTCCCTGAGTTGGGCCCCTCCACCCCTGTGCCCTGCCTGGAGCTATGCGACCTAGGCTCTCCCCCGCCCTCCTAGCTGCAGATTCGGTCAGAGATGGCAGGACCAGGCACCAGGCGCGGGTCCTGAGCAGAAGAAAAGCCAGGCTGGTGACTGAAAACTGGGTCCAGCCCTTCCTTTGCCGTGGGGGGGGGGGGAGGGCGTTGGCGCCCAGAGAGGGAGGCGGTTGGCTTGGGAGCGGCACTCAGCAACGCAGTCGTGCAGGAATCCCACCCCAGCCTTCTCCCAGTTCGCGCTGCTTCTCACTGGTTGGACTATGAAGTACTGCAGAGAGCTGTCCAGGGCTCAGCCTCTTTCCCAGCCCTGGCTGCCTGCCCCATGGCTCCCTCCCTAGGAGAGCAAGGGTGGCAGCAGAGGATGAGAGGGACGGACACAGAGGGGCCCTGTGGGGCGAGGAGAAGCCGCGTGCTGCGTCCCCTTCTCCCTTCAGACAGTCAGGTCTTGAGTATCCTCCCAGGTGCCTTACAGAAGCATTTTGTGGGGTCCTTATCCAGCCTGCACCCCTGGGAGTGCTGGATCCCCAGGGTCTGGATGAGGGCAGAGGGACACACCTCTTCCAGGTCAAGCCAGGAAGCCCTTAACCGGCACCCACAGGTACAATCACACAGGGACGCAGTTCTTTGAAATTAAGAAGAGCAGACCTCTGACAGGGTAAGTGTGGGGAGTGCCTCGTCCCTCTGCACCAAGGTAACAGCGCCTGGTCCAGTTGGAGCCCCTCGGGCACCTGTGGGTGGAAGCTTATGAGGCAGGCAGGGACTCTTCCCAGGGGAGCCCGCCAGCAGGACAAGTACCACCGTGGGGCCCTCCTTAGGACATCCTAAAGAGGGGACTCTGGCCAAGACGGGCAGCCGGGGCTCCCTTGAGGATGAGGAACCCTGACATCCACGCTGAGCCAGGAGGGTGATGGCAGCCCCCCAGCTTGGTGATGACAGAGGGCAGTCCCAGGTAGATGTCTGGGTGTGAGCCTCGTCTTCTTTTTAAGAGAGGTGGGCCTCGCAGGAGAGCCCTCCGCCTCTCTCCATTCCCTGGAGCTGCCTGTGCACTCCCCACGGCAGGGACCTGCATGTCAGTGGCCTTACTGGACTCTCTTCTGGTCATTTAATACAAGGCCCAGTTTCTGAGCAACAGGGACCCCACTGGAGAGAACACTGCATCTCTCACTTTCCATTCTACACCCTAAGTGTTGACCCCTGACTGGATCCACCCCGAAGAAACCCTTAGGGCAGATCAGAATGGAGACTGAATGCCACAGCTGGGTCTGGGGGCCCAGCCCAAAGCTGTCCAGGCGTCTAAAACCCTGTGCTTTTAAAATTAATGTGAATTTTATGTCTTGCTCCACATATAATCTGTCCATGTTCACTGCCTTGTAAAAAATGCTTTAAATGGCCTATTAGCTAATTACTTCATTACCCCCTTTCCAAGCCCCGGGGTGGAATGCAGCCTTGCTCACCCCAAAGCTTCGCTCTTGTTGTCCTGTGGCCGCTGTGTGTGGGGGGCCCAGCTCCAGCCTCATGGGATGGAGGAGTCCAGCACCCTCCCCAGCAAAGCCAGTGGCCAGGCTGCATTCCGAGGCCCAGAGGGCAGCATTCGGTGAGGAGGGAGGAACCAGGCTTCAGGGATAGTCTGTGTTAAAGTGGCCTGAATTCCAAGTTCAAGAAGCAGGCAGGGGAGTCACTGGGCAGCTAACTTCCTGAGATCCCATGTCCAGGCCCCAGGCAGCTGGCCAGCTGCGGGGCAGCAGTTACAATCAATTACAAACTCTTCAGAGAAGTCAGAGTTGGGTCAGGGGTGTCCACTGTGCTGTGAAGAGACAAGATCAAGATCAAGGCCAATGTCTCCAGCACCCTTGGCATGCTTTCCCATGGGCCCCCCAAACACCACCTTCACAGAGGGCCCCTAGCCCAGTGGCTGTCAAAGATCTGCCTACCACTGCATGCCCCCCATTCACCCTCCCCGCCAGAGGTCTTGGAGCAGAGCCTGAGGGGAGGGGGAAGAGGCCTCTTTCCTTAACTTCAGTGGTTGCCTCTTCTCCCATCCCCTTAGGCTCAGGAAGGATGTGAGGGGAAGGAGAGGGAGGTGCTGGGCCTGAGCTGAGGCAGCTTGGAAGGGAGGGGAGCCTCTGTCCATCTAGCATCTCTAGTCCACCTCGTGATACTCCTTCACCGGAAGGAGCCTCTGTCCTTATGACTCTTGCCTCCCTTCCCCCCAGGCTGATGGACCTGGCCAAGGAAATGACCAAAGAGGCTCTGCCAATCAAATGCCTGGAAGCCGTGATCCTGGGAATGTATCCTTCCTCTGAGAGGCCTGGGTGGGGGTAGGCACGTGCTCAGCACCTCTGGGCCAGCTTCGTCCTCTGGAAGAGGAGGGCTGAGTGAGCTCCAGGGCCCTCCCAGCTCCCTCTCCCAGCAGTCATGAACTTGGCCCAATGTGAACGAGCTTGACGGGGACTCAGTCCCTTGCATCTGTTGCTAACTTCCGAGGCTTACTGGGCAGCTTTTTTTGAGTCGTGGACGCGGTGACCCTGTTCTCAGAACCACAGATCAGGGCACATTGTTTCATAAGGCTGTTGTGCTATTTCCCAGAACCAGAGTCTGGAAGAAGCAGGTTGGATGCCCAGATGTTGGCATTTCCAGGACATGTTAATTTGTGGAGATAATGGATGGGATCTTTGATATAAAACTGCCTATTAAAAAAAAAGCAAACAGGGTTTCTCAGTCTCCCCCACCCAAAGGGTAGAACTGGGACCTATGGCTGGGTTACAAGAGTAGCTAAGTGGGACATATAAGCCCCCCAATATCCCCAGTTAGAGCAAAGTAAGGAGACAGGTGTTTATGGCCAGTCCTCTGTCATAAGTGGACCCTGCCTGAGCCCTACCCTGTTTTGTTTTTTTGCAGAAAATCTTAACCTTGTAGAAGCATAGATTAATATAATGGAACCCATGTGCCCATCACTCAGTTGTACCAATTGAAGGCCAATCTCGATCCATCTCTGCCCACCACCCCTCACATCACCCTCTTTCCTGCACCTACCAAGGCTTTTAAATATTCTGTTTGCCACCCCTGGTGCAAGCACCTGGCTCTGTGCTGAGCAGGGCAAGGTGGCAGGTGCCTAATGGGACGGAGGAGTCCACTCGCTAGGGCAGGTCCCGGAGGAGAAGACAACGGTCAAAGGCCAGGAGCACAGCTTCTTTGAGGAGGACTGTGATCTGAGGGGGACACTCCCCACCCCCGTAGGCATACCTGCCTTAAACTATGTGAAGACACTGAAGGGGTGCCCCCCGGTCCCCCTCCCTGAGGGGTCCTCAGAGCTAAGCCTACTGTGGCAGTCCTCTATGGACCAAAGAGCCCCACGAGCATGGCCCTGTCCAAAGGGTTCTTTGCTGGGACGAGTGTGAGGCCAGCCCAAGAACTCCAGGCTGCTGCCAGCAACCCCTTCAGAGCCACACACCAAAGTGGAGGTTCCCACCCCATTGTAAGAGGGAGACTCAGTTCCCCTTCCCCTGAGCACACAGAGAAGCTGGTCCAGACGGGATCACGTGGTCCTGCAGGCTTTTCAGGGGTTACCTGCTGGCTCGTATGTAGGCGGGAAGAAAACAGGAGCAGCCCTCATCTGGGGGGACCCCTCCCCACTGTCCCCACAGGACCACCACGGGTCCCTCCTACACACGTGGTGAGCACTGTATTGGGTTTGTCCCTGGGCCTCATCCTCGCTGCACACTGAGCCTGCGCCTTGCTCATCTGTGTCCCCAGTCACTCGCTTGCAAGGAGTCGGTCTCCGTAAGCATCGTGGTGACTGAGAGAACAGACTTCGGGGTCAGGCCAACCTGGACCTGAATCCTAGCTCTGCCGCGTCCTCACTGTGTGACGCCGAACAAGTTCCTTAACATCTCTGAGCCTCGGAGTCCTCCTCTGCAGAAGGGGACGATGGCAATCCCACCCTGCAAGTTTGTTAGGACAGTTGAATGAGCGGGTGCATGTAGGACGCTGGATGCAGTGTCTCCGTGGTCTCTCCTCCAAGCTTTTATCCTGTTTATCTCATTCTACCCGTTTGTTCAAGAACAGTTTTGAGTGACTGTTATGTGCCCACCTCTGTGCTGGGCCCCAGAGATACAGCAAAGAACGTGACAGACAAAGTCCCCATTCTCAGAAGATTACATTCTAGTCGGGGAGACAAAAAATAAGCAAGTAAACCAAGAAGTAAGAAAAATAATTACAGATTGTGGTGATGTGCTGTGGGGAAAATACGTAGGGCAGACTTGCTTTAGAAAGGGAGGTCAGCGGTGCTGGCCAAGCCTGAGGCCTGAGGACGAGCTGGCAGCTGCAGCGGGGGGTGGAGGGGCAGCTAGAGGAAAGAGCTGGCACAGAAGGTCCCCCGGGGAGGTTGCAGTGGGCCGCTGGACCAGGCTCTCGGCCTCCCAGGCCACGGGGGCAAGCTTGGTTTTATTTGAAGAGCAACCGGCAGTATGTCTGTGCGTAGGGGGTGGAGAGAGAGAGAACAGGATTGGCAGTGCATCTGTGAGGAAGTGTGTGTGAGAGAAAGACGGTGTGAGAGGCAAGGTAGAGGTGAGGAGGGCTGTGTGACTGACAGGAGGAGAGAGGGAGACGGGGTGGTGGGCAGAGGGCCCTCTTGCCCTTCCTTCAGCCCAGGACTCTGGAAGGCCCTGTGGCTTGGAGTGCCGGCCTCACTCTTAAGGTGTTATTTGGTGAGCCCTGCCTGAGGTCATAGCAGCAGCTGGTAATCACTGAGCGCCCTGACCCATAAAGATTGAGTTTATTGAGCACCTACTTACGCCAGGCCCAACCCTGACGACAGGAAGTGGAGGTGAGCAAGACCTGCTGCCAGCACTCAGGAGCTGGGGTGCAGGGCCGCTCACTTAGCCCCTCCCAGGTTGGGGTGGAGGCCGTCCCCGTCCCGCCCCTGCGCGCTGGCCCTCGGGCCTCTCCCTGGCTGTTTCCTTAGCTGGGGCGGCGCGGCCAGTTACCTCACCAACAGCATGCCTACCCTGGAACGCTTCCCCATCAGCTTCAAGACCTACTTCTCAGGGAACTACTTCCGCCACATCGTGCTGGGGGTGAACTTCGGCGGCCGCTACGGGGCGCTGGGCATGAGCCGGCGCGAGGACCTGATGTACAAGCCGCCGGCCTTCCGCACCCTCAGCGAGCTCGTGCTGGACTACGAGGCCGCCTACAGCCGCTGCTGGCACGTGTTAAAGAAGGTGAAGCTGGGCCAGTGCGTGTCCCACGACCCGCACAGCGTGGAGCAGATCGAGTGGAAGCACTCGGTCCTGGACGTGGAGAGGCTGGGCCGCGACGACTTCCGCAAGGAGCTGGAGCGGCACGCCCGCGACATGCGGCTCAAGGTCCGTGTGAGCGGCCGCCCTGCCCGCGAGCGTCCAGGGGTGTGAGCATCCAGGGGCCGACAGGGGTGGAGACGGAAGGGCTTCCGCTTCCTAGGGGGTCGCTCTTCCAGGGAAGCCCCCTCCCTCCTCCCCTGTCCCCCGCCCCCGCCCCAGCAGAGGTGGTGCCAGGATTAAGGGAGATGAGGGGGAGAAGTTTCCGGGCTTTGCTCAAAGGTCATCATCCATGAGACAGTCCCCTCCGGTGAGCAGGCCAGGGGAGGCTCTGGAGGGGGCAGCAGACGAGCCGGGTCTGAGCACGTAGAGGAGGGCAGGGGTGCCACAGGCCAGGTGGAGGGGGCTGTGCGTAAGGACTGGAGGGAAATCATAGCCTGTCTGGAGGGAATGGTCGTGTGGGGTGGGCAGCAGCAGCCATGACCCCTGTGTATCCTGACTCTTGACCCCTAGCCCCAGTGAAGGGCTAGGAGGAAGTCAGAAAAAGGAGGAGGTTCAGACTGTGGGGACACAAGGCGGGGTGGTCCCTTCTCCCGCTTTCCCACACCCACTGAGCAGGGGTCTTGGAGGAGGGGGAAGGGCTGCTGGACCCAGAAGTAGTCGGGCTGAGCTGCTGAGGAGTTGGTCCCCAGAGCCTTACGGGTGAGCAAAATCTTGGCCTCTCCCTGGTTTCCCGTGGATGGGGGTGCCTCCTCTGGGGCCTGCCAGCCCCTCCCCATTGCCCAGTCATGCAGCCCTGTGCGCTGCCCCTCCGGGTAGCCTGGGGCCGCAGCCATGACTGTGGCAACTTTGCATCCACTGCTGCTCCCCAAAACGCCGGGAGGGCAGCGGGCAGCGGTGGGTGCTCCCTTTTCAGGGTAAGGAAGTGAGGTGCGGGCAGCCCAGAGACTTGCTCGCGGGCTGTGGGAGGCAGATGGGACTGGGGCTCAGTGTCCGGATGGCGAACCCAGGCACATCACAGGTGCTTTCAGGTGTCCCAGCGGGGATGCGGCAGAGCTAAGGCAGCCCTGCCCCGCCAGCCAGCCCCTAGGCCAGGACCGTGGGGCAACAGTGCCTTCCCCAGGGCAGAAGCGGGCTGTAGTTGACCCTGCCGCTTTCAGGGGCTGCCCTCTTCCCCTGCAGAGCTCTGGGTGCCCAGCTGCTGGAGTGTTACTGCATCTTCAGGGGAGCAGGTTGGATCTAGAGTTGGAGGCACTATTACCTAGTTTTTTGTGCTGTGTTTCCCAATCTGTTTTTTGCTGTGCATTTCCCATGTTATTTGCCCGCTTCCAGTACCACTCCCGTATACCCCAAGTTTTGAAGATTCAGGTCAAATGGACAGTGCTGCATAAATTCACTTGCTTTTCTCATTTTTTTCCTTAATCAGAGATATAGCTGCTAGTCTGAACTTCTGATTGACTCGAGATAACCAGTGTCACCCTTGGGTCTGGTAGGATCCCAGCCCATAGCTCAGACATGGGCTGTTTCCCCAGCCGGCACATCTACCTGGCATGGGTAAATGGCCCTTTTCTCAAGGGCCACCATGAACCCTCAGTAACTTCCACCCATATCCTTGCTATTTCAGGGGCCAACAGAGATTAGGCAGCCCTGCTGTGGAACCACTGCCCTGGCAGTTGTAGTGCCTGGGAAACAGGTTTGGGAAGACCCTGGGACGGCAGAGCATGGCTCGAGGCTTCCTGGGCCCTGCCCAGGGCAGCTTTGGGGCTTGTGGCTCCTGCCGGGCAGGACGGGCTCTGGGGCAGTCCTGGAATGAGTGTTTGTTTCTTCCTCCCCACCAAGATTGGCAAAGGGACCGGCCCTCCCTCCCCCACCAAGGACCGCAAGAAGGATGTGTCCTCTCCACAGCGGGGCCAGTCTAGCCCCCACCGCAGGAACAGCCGCAGTGAAAGGCGGTGAGAAAAGGGTTTCGCCTTGGGTGGGGGGCTGGGGAGACAGCAAAAGGCGTTTTCCTTCCCTCTCATCTTCCAGATCCCTCTGTTCTTCCCCCCACCTCTTCTCTTTCTCACCTTTCTCTTTTTTGCCTCTGCTGGAGGGAACTTAGGATGGTGTGTTTGTTTGTGTGTTGATATGGAGGCAATGCGATCCCATTTCTCGAGAGAAGACATTGCTGGCCCACCGGTCATCCTATGCGGGGCCCAGATGCCAAGCCGGAGACCCACAGGGAAGGCTGGAGGCCAGCTGCAGAATGGGCTCTGTGGGAGGGAGGGTAGGAGGGGCGGGGCCCTGCCTACAGTGAATCCTTCCAGGAATATCACTGGAAAAGGTTTGACGTCAGATGGCAGCTGGAGGCTGGCTTTGAACGAAACTTTTGCCCCTGTGAGTCTGTCGTTTCTGCAGAAACATCCCGTTAAGACACCAGGCTGCCTCATCAGATTTGTCTCCTACACGTCGGCCTGGCTCTTGCTTTAAATGTCGTTGTCATTCTGGAAGCACCTCTCTGGTGTAAGGGCCGCCAAGCTGGCCTCCAATATCCAGCATCCTTCACTTTGACCTAGGAGGGTTTCAGAGAGAACAGATCCCCCTCACAGAGACGGACGCATTACACTATTACTTTCTTACTTAACTGCAGCCGGAATTGCTGGCCTCCGTGAAAAGCAGTACCCTGCAAGGGAGTGCAGGGACCACACTCAGGACAGCAAGGCGTGTGGGCGCTCCAGAAGCACACTTCCACAGGGGCTCTACCGATTCCTTTGGGACACCTTGGAGACTGGGGAGGTGGGGAGCCAGCAGGGGCAGCCACCCCTTGCTCCCTGCTCCCGCACCTCCCTGATGGGCCACTCACCCCTTCCCCCTCCTCTGCTCTCTCCTCCCTGCAGGCCTTCTGGTGAGAAGAAGCCTTCGGAGCCCAAAGCCATGCCAGACCTCAATG
The DNA here is from genome assembly GCF_964374135.1 of Grampus griseus. Taxonomy (NCBI): domain Eukaryota; kingdom Metazoa; phylum Chordata; class Mammalia; order Artiodactyla; family Delphinidae; genus Grampus; species Grampus griseus. Next base: position 26,025,862 of record NC_139018.1, on the reverse strand, counting down.
GGTACCAGATCCGGGTGTGAGGCAGGCGGCAGTGCCCCAGCCGCACCCACTTCTGGGGGCCGGCATCTACCTGCCAGAACTGGCCTCGCTCCTGGGGAAGTTGGGGCTGATGGTGGGGCAGGGTGAGGGGCAGCGGGAAGAGCGTGTCCCAGCTCAGCCACCCAAGATGCTGCCCCTCCCGCTGGGCCAAGCCCCCTCACTTTGGACCACGAGGCAGTGAAGAGTTTAATTTTGAGTTTTTAACTCAACAACTGAAATTTAAGGTATTTGGGAAAAAACTTAAAACTAATGGATCTGCCAGTGGCTGGAAGGCCAGTGCTTAGAGGATCTAAGCACCACAGGGCTGGGTGAGGAGGGGTTGCTGGCTCTGCTGGTACTCCTGCCCCAAGGTCTCTCTGGGATTTGGGTCCATTCCATCTATGGGAAACCTCCCAGCTCTGCTAGGCCTGTGGCAGGATGGAGGGAGGGGTGTTTCTCCAGTCCTGTCTGCCCTGGCAGATCTTCACCCAGGGAAAGGAAAGCAGGGTAGGAAACACCCTGAGAAAGGGCTGTATGGCCCGTATCAGGAGCTCAGCACAGGCCACATCTGCCCCGAGAGCCAGAGCCTGTGGCTCAGAGGGTCCTCGGGCCCTTGCAGCCCCATGGACAGTGTTTTGTGGACTGACATTGCCTCGTGGCAGGGCCCGTGCTGGGATGGGCTGGACGAGAGCCCAGGAGAGAACCACTGGGGGAAGGGTTCCCGGACCCCTACCTGGCCTCCTTGCTCAGCCCAGCTCTGCCTGTTGCTGAAGCCGGGGCCTCCCTGCAGAGGGGCTGGGCTGTGCCAAGGGCCCAGATATGCACTGGGCTCAGCATGACTGTGGGGACTGAATAGACCTGGTGGGTCCAGGAACCGTGGCTGGGGATGGGGTGGGCCACTCAGGCCTAGGTCTGTCCCCCTGGTAGGTAGTCCCCAGGGACTGCTCCCCCTTCCTGTTACCTTAGCCCTTGCTGGGGAAATGAAGACCAGATCAGGCTGCCTGTGTCCCAGCCCTACCTCCCCTCATTCAGCAGCCTGGGTAGGTGTGGAGGGCCCAGTGATGATCAGGCCTGTTGTGTGAGGCAGCTCATCAGGGAAGAAGCTGAGCTGCTGGCGTCTGCACAGCCTGCCTGGCAGGTGTGAGATACCTGGCGGGCAGGTGAGAGGTTGTGGAGAGAGGTTGGAGGGCCTGCGGGAAGGTTCTGGAGGCCCAAGTAACAAAGAGGTGTAGGTCAAGGGGGCAGTGCGGCCACTGAGGAGAGGCAGGGCCCGAGAACTGGGGAATGTAAGTGAGAAAAGAATGTGGGGGAGAGTTTAGAATCAGGCGGCTTTGGGGAGTAGTGAGTTCCCTATTGCTGGAGGTATTCAAGCAAAGACTAGATGGCTGCTTGTCATCTTGAAAGCTATAGAAAGGATTTAGGTTACGGAAGGATAACTGGATGAGATGACCATTAAGGTTTCTTAATACTGAGAGGCTAGGATTCAGCCAGGAGCAGCTGGCAGTAAGGCTGCAGCGGGGCTGGGGGCCTGGAAGAGGGAGGACCAGAGCCAGAGTTGTAAACTCAAATGCCTGCGGGGCCAGGCAGATGACTAAAAGGAGGGCTGCAGGGCTGGGTGGGGATTGTGGCCAATTAATGAAGACATACCCCATTAAAGCAGCCGCTGTTGCTCAGCCATTCTGAGCGCAGGCCCTGCGCTCAGTATCAGATTGCCTGATTTTTTTTGTTGTTGAGAGGCCAGAACTCTGAATTTTTATGTGAAATATGCTGATTTTTAAATGTTGGCAGTCAGTTCAGAAAATTGTAAAGCCCAACGTGAAAAAGAATGCTGGTTTGTAATCTCTGAAGTAGAGAGGGCTTGGGCTGGGGAGAGGTCCACCAAGGTACTTTGAGGTGGAAAGCGTGAAGAGTTGTAGGCCTCTCAGAGCAGGCCGGGCCAGGGCAGCGTCCTCGCTGCTGACGCTGTTCAGAGTGGGCAGCTACCCCACGTTCATGTTCGCTCTCCCTGCAGACCAGAGACATACCAGGAACTCCCTGTGGTTGCTGAGACACCAGAGGGGGTGGAGTGGAATTGAAATAGTGCAATTCTCAGCCTGCCAGGGAGATGGATTGTGCCTGAGAAACAAAGAAAGGGAGAGGGGGAGACAGGATGTGTTTGCTGACGCAAGTGCCCGCCAGGGAAGGCACCAGGCTGGCAGCTCTTAACACCAGCAGCTCTTGGCCCAGAGCCAGGCCCAACAGGGAAGCCGGCTGCTCAGTCCCCTGGGTTTCTCATGGGTCACTGGGCCCTGGGGAGGTGCCTAACCTGTCCCCCGGACTACACCCCAGCCAGACCAATCCGAGGGCCACTGTGAGCTCTAACTCACCATCCCATCCCATCCCAGTTTTCAGGGAGAGGGGTGGTGGGTCCCCACGTTCACACATTCGCCTGATGCAGAGATGGATCCGTTTGGGAGGCGTGAGGCTGAAAGTGAGGACTTTTGTGGGTCTGGATGTGGGTGCCTCGTGCAGGCTGCTCATCGGCAGACACCCCAGATGCCCCTGTGGACCACAGGGCTTGAGGGTGAGATGTGAGGGAGCCGCTCCTGGTAAGGGAGCCCAGCAGGGTGCTCTGACTCTCTGGCTCCTTCCTGAGCCCTTTGGGGAGAAGGAAGCAGGACGAAGCCCCAACCCCTACTGCTGTCTTCCAGGGAGGGAGCCGACCACCCACAGCTGATAACCCCCTAGCACTCCCCCTTCCTCGCTCAGACCTCGGGCCTGTGGACACCCACAGGATACAGCGGTGCTTTTTAATTTAACTGTTTCACAGATGTAGCAACCCCTCCTCCCCTCCTGGGCGTGTTTACACAGGCTCTGCTCCCCAGGGCTGGCCTGGCTGCAGAGTTTCTGGGGAGGCAGAGGCAGGGACTTCAGGGCCTTAGTCACCATCCTCAGTATCACCTCATCTCAATTCCTGTGAGGGACCAGGCCTCGCTCCTCCCGACTCAGGACTGCCTTCCAGCTCTCAGCGTGGGTTCCTCAGGGGTAGGGGCTGCTGGCTGGGGAGGGGTCAAGGGAAGGGCAGAGAAAGCTGCTTGATGAAGGGGGCTCGGCAAGGGCGGGCAGTGATTGCTCCCCAAGGCCTGGCTGCTCGTGCTCTGTGCTGGGTGCCGGGTCAGAACACTGGGACACTGGGTTTCAAGCCTTCCCACCCACCTACCTGCCAGTCCTCTCCCTCCCGTGGCCTCAGTACGGTCATGGTCCCCTCGCCCATCTCGCCAGCCAACCCATCCTTCCTGGGCGTGGCCAAGTGGGGAGAGCGGCGCCCCCGGCCCCCAGGTGCCATGATGAAGCCTAGGGCCAAGGTTCTGAGCAGCAGAAAGAGCCTGGAGGTTGGCCGTATCTGGTTTCTGGCCCACTCTGTCATCTTATGCCCCCCGCTTATGCCCCCATCTTATGCCAACGCTTCCAGCTCGGACTGGACTTCCCGGCCCAGGGACGGGGTCTAATTCTGGCTGGTGGCACCCAGAGGCCTGTGTGCCTGTGCGTGCCTCGGTCTCCTGCCTGGGTGGTTTCCAGCTTAGCTACAGTGGCTTCCCCAGGCACCGCCCCCCGGCCTCTGAGTATAGGGAGGTGTGAGCTGGGCCCAGCATATCGACCACGTTCTGTGTGCCAGAAGTGGGCTGTGTTGAAATCCCCACTTCCCTTGCTCCACTGAGAAACCAGTGGGAAGGGCAGGGAGATCCTCTGGGGGAGCGTGGGGTGGGAGGTGAGGTCTGCCCCCGGCCAGGCAGGGCTGCTGCGGTGCTAGCTCCAAGTCCATCAGTATTGACCCGCTCGCCCCATCTTGGTGCTCCAGAGTCCCAAGTTCCCCTTTTTCTTCAAGTCTGATGAGAGAAGAAATCGGGTGCGCTTGGCCTGGGGCCTAGTGATGGTGCACGGCCCCTCCCTCGAGCTCTGTGTTGGCTGCCATGTTGTACTGGACTTTGTTCCCCCTCTTCTCATATCAGTGTTGGCCGTCCCCCTTTGACTTTTACACTTCGTCTCATTCCTGTTCTCACTTTTTCCTTGAAATGAATAAAGTCTCCCCAGCTCAGCTCTGTGGGCTGGGAGGAAGCCCCAGTTTGTAAACCTTGTCTTCTTCTCTCTGGGAGCTGAGGCTGGAGCTGCCCCACCCACCAGTGTCAGCCTCGGCAGCTCCGGAGAGAACCTTCCCCAGAGGTGAGGAGAGCCCCAAACAAGCCAACAGGACACCTCACAGCCCCTGCAGTCATGATAAAACTTCTGGGGTCCCAGGCTGTCACCCTCAGCCTGCTGAAGCCGCTCAGCTCTTGCTAATCCTAATCTGGGAGATCTTTCCTGCTGGCTGTAAATGAATGCATTCTCCCTCACACAGCCAGTTCAGCCCCCAGAGGCGCAGGATGCATTCCAGAGCCCTGCTCTTCCTGTCCTAGTCCCCAGCAGTCCATCAGGAACAGGAGAGGAAGGCTGTCCATCAGGAACAGCAGTCCATCAGGAACAGCAGTCCATCAGGAACAGGAGAGGAAGCCTCATCTCCTGGGAGATGAGGCTATTTCAGGAAACCATAGCAACAGGGATCTGCAGTCCCTTCTCATCACAGTTGCCAGTGCAGAATCTATGGTGGTTAAAGCCACAGCTTTGGAAAACACCGCTGGTTCCACCCTTCTTCCTCTACACTGTCCCTCCAGCTCTGGACCTCTTCCCAATGCTTTAAGGCAAGTCCAAACAATTACAACCAGACCTGCACAGAAATATCTTTTAGACCCCACAGCATTTTTCACCTTTAACCCTTCCTCCCTGTTTCTCTGGTCTCCTTTCATTCAGCTTGGGAGTAAAACCTAGACTTATAAGAGGAGGGAGTATATTTCCTACTTCTTATCGCAGCCAATCCCCATAAGGTCCTAACTAGAAGTGTTGTTTAGCACAGCAAGAGTCCCTCACTTTCAGTAGCGTGGTGGTGAGGCATGGCCACTGGGAAGAGGAGGGGTGGTCCGGTGGAATCCATGAACATCTTAGACTGTACGCCATTAAAAAGAGGCAGTTATGTTAATTACAGGTTCATTTAAATCCAGCTTAAACGATAACGAAAAAGAGCCTTTCAATAAACCAGAGTTTGTGAATAACTCGGATTATATACCTTTACACAAAGGCAGTCTTGAAATTTACACATTCAAGTCCAGCTAAAGTACCAAGTAAAGGGCCTTGTGGGTGGACTGCAATGAGATGGGCTCATACACAGTAGGCCCCTGGAGTGCTCTCGTGGAAGGGGGGCTGGGTTAAGTGCGGTGAGTCTGTATGAGTCAACCAGGCTCACCGTGGACACTGCCTGGCCACTTTCTTAGAATTGACGCAGAGGTAAGTGCCAATTGTGGACTCCCAAGAGGACCCGAACGCAGCTTGCTGGGGGCATTACCGCACTTCCTTCTGCTCCCTTTCTTTCAAGCTCACGGCATGTGCCTGCCTAGTTTAGGCACATGACTAGAGTGGGTCGGGCCTTTAAACGCAGGTGGCACTTCTCAGAGCCCTGGACGCGAAGAGATTGAAGCTCTGCACCCACATCTGCCAGGATCTGACATCTTGACCACGACTGTGGAGGGCAGTGGTGACAGGAAGTGCTGGTCATACGAAAGACCAAGCCGACTGGGCCACGTGCAGGCTGCCTGGTAACCCTTACAGTGTTTGCCAAGGGGGTGAGGGGCCCGCTGAGGCCTGGCAGGTGGTTGGAGATGGGCCACCTCAGGTGGGCTGAGGGACAGCGCTCTGAGCAGCCCACATGGGAATGTGCACTCCCTCCAACCCCCAGCCAGAAAGGACCTGGTCACGGGAAAGACAGAACCTCCAAGAATGTTAAGTGTGGAGACTCCACTCTTCTTTCCGCAGCTGTGTGAGGCCTCTGGCCTTATGGGCACAGGAACTGACTAGGGATGGGGCAGAAGGCAGAGTTCCCAATTAAGGTCACGTTCTCCTAACCTGGGAGAGATCACCCTACCAGGTTCTCATCTGGCTGCCTGGCCCTTGCCTGGGATAGTTTTGTTTTGCTCTCTCTCCCCGGGGGGAAACTAGAGGAGGTGGGCCCCTGCTGCTCCCAGAAGACGGGAAGCCATGCTTTGCCTTATGTAACCAATCAGAAAACAATCCTCTAGTCCAGCAGCTACACCAGGGCAAGAACTGGGGAGAAAAACCAGGGTTTAAAAACAAGCCAGCAGAGGACTGGTTGGTCATTTCCCTTCTCCCAGCCCCAGCCCCATGCATCTGCCTTAGAAGACAACCTGTCTCCTCTACTCCCAAGAAAGGCTGTGTTCTGAGGAGTTGGGTGGCAAGAAATAAAGGAGGTTCTCAGTTTACCTCTTCGGGATCTCTGTTTCCTTGGATATAAAGGTAAGATATGCACACCTGAACTGCCACCTTGTAGTGCAACTGTCTACTGATCATGGAAGTGGAAGCACTCGAAACTGAATCAAAGTGCCGTGCAGATGCTACATGACTCACCTCAACCAGGGGGAAGCCCTCCAGGCCAGGAAAGGGGTCTCTGGGAACATACCTCAAAGCTTAGGAGCTATAAAATAATTCCAAGCCCCCAGGGCCAACTGTCCAGGCTGACTAGGGAGAACTACCCACCCTCAATTCCTATTGTAACCAGTAATTACCAATTATTGTAATTACCAATAATACTCTGGGATTTTTAGCATCCCTTCAAATAACGTAATTTCAGATCTGAAAATTCCTCACACGTGGAAAAGAATATTACTTTTAATTTCTCTTTCACCAAGATATGTGCAACATAGGGAGGGGTTAACTTACCCACAATCACCAAGTGACCAGGCCAAGATGACAAGTGGTGTTCCTAATCCCTGGCTAAATCCCAGCCCAGGCGGTTCAACTGGTACCCAGGTAGCTTTAAATAACCCAGCTTCTCAGGTACTGATTCAGAGGTGTGGGGTCTGGGATTCTGTTCAGGTAAGGCAGAAAACCACACCTGTCTCAGGGCTTCTTCCCACGGGCACAGGGGCTGGTGGACCTGCTGCACAGGAAGGCCGGAGGAAGAAGTCCCAGCACAGTGAGGCCCAGGAAAGATGAGAAACCTTGCCAGCAACAGGTGGCTCACAGCTCAGCCCTGGCTCCTGAACACAGAAGAGATGATCAAAAATAGAAGCGCGGCAAGAGGCATCTGCCACGTGCATCGTGCCTCACGCAGCTGCCATAGCTTTGACCAGGAAAACACTTCTCATCCTGCTTTCGCCACAGATCCTCCTCTGCTTGGACTAGGCGGAGGTATGGCAGGTACAGGGGCAGCAGATGGAATAAGAATGAGAGCAGCTGAAAGCAGTATTCTCCTCTAGCTTGGCGAGGATGGAGAAGAGAGCTGCACCCCACGAAAGTCCGGGCAGGAGGCTGCGCTCAAGCCGTTCCTCCCAGGCCTCAGAGTAGTGGGCATCTGCTCAGTTACCAGAGGGAGATGATAACCCTTTTCTCTGGTCTAGATCTCAGGTTTGAGGCCCCACCCCAGGATCAGTCTCTTCTTCTCTGCCCACCTCATTCCCCAGGCCTTCCCTCCCCCATGCCTTTCAGGATCCTAATAAAATAACCAACAGTAGGGGGGAAAGGTAAACCTTTATTTGGAAAAGAGAGTTCAAATGACCATTTAAAACCCCCTTTCATTTCCAAAACAGAAAATAAGAAAACAAGGAAAAGATCATCTATCAAGCTCCTGCCCTCTGCCATCTTTAGCCATTTTTAAACTACGTTTCCTGGCAGAAAAAAACAGTGATGGGCCCTAGTCCTACAAACCAATAGGGCACTGTCTTGAGACCATCTCAGGAGATGCCCAGGGAGAGACAAACAGAGTGGATGGTGGAGTGTGGACAGATAGGCCTGGGGCTCAGACAGGCACATGCCCAGTACCCAGGAAACAATGTTTAAAAATATACATGAATAGATAAATTCCCCAGAACCCAGGCATGGAAAGCTTATAACCATGAACGCAGCAGCAGAATTATTCAAGCTGGGTCTTCGGCTCTCAAAAAAAAAAAAAAGGAGAAAACATTAACCTCTAGCTAACTGTCCCGAACTCCAGCCTCTCAGCTATATCCTCCAGTCCCATTCTGGAGGCCAAGTGGGCCAACAGCAAGTCAAGTCTGCAGGGCCAGCAGCCACACCCAGCGATGCAGGATTCAGGCATGCAGGTGACTCATGTGGGCAAGGGAGCACCCCCTGGAGGCCCCAGGGTGCTCCTGCACCAGGAGAGGGAAAGCAGAGGCCATGAGCCGCCTTGCCGGAGGTGGGGCACCGCCACCTCCAGTTTGCCCAGGGCCACCTTTCTGCTGAGAAGGTCTGGCCTGAGCTAAATACCAGGCTTTTCTAGTGGAAAAAAGGAAGGGGATGGGGGAGGCAGCAAAGAGTAAAAAGCAGTGGGAGGAGAGGACCAGAGAGCTGCAGCTTAGCTGTGCAGAGGGAAGGGAACAAGTCCCTGAGGTCTTGCGTCCCAGCTGAGGCAGCTGCAGAACCTTCCGGCTCTCTCCCCGCTGGGACTCCCGCCCTCGCTGCAGTCCTCCAGTGAGATAGGAGCTCCCTGACAGTTCTTCCTCCTCATGCTTAAAGAGTTTGGCACCTCAGTCCACTACCCCTGCCCACCGACCCCACACAAGGGTTCAAACTTTGGCCTCCCACAGGGCAGCCTGGGGAAAGGGATGAGCCCTGGAGGAAGCATGCCAGGCCTGTGGGGAGCTCTGGGTCAAGGGCATCCCTGAATCCACTGCTCCAGCTCGTGGGGCCCACTTGTTACCAGAGCCCGGACGATGAGGATGCTCTGGTTGGCAGGATGGACACCTAACGAAACACAGATGATAAAAGGAGAGACGGGCCCACGCTCCTGCCGCTGGCAGCCAGGTGCCCATGTGCCTGGCAGCACACAGCTACCCGGTCACGCCCTCCACCTGCCCCTAGGCTGACAGCCCCAGTGTGGAAAGTGGGCTAGTCAGAGACAGGCATGACTACGCAGAGCAGTCCCACCCCGAGAGGATGCACACACAACACACATCTCACGCGTGTGTGTCTGGCAAGAGGGCTGGGCCCAGGGGTCTCAGGCAGGGAGAAGGTCAGGTCAGAAGGCACCCCACCAAGAAACGGCCTGAATACAAATAACCAATGAGATCAATAGCTCCCGCAACCCTGGTAATTAAAAATCAAGGGGGAGCGCTGGATACATGGAAGGAAGGGGAACCCCCCCTTCTGCCTCTCCCAGGGCCACCCAGTATGTGGCACAGGTTTAGGAAGAGGCTGGGGCGGGGCAGGGACCACAGGCAGAGAATGTGGACGGGCCTGGAGGAAATCTAGCCATGGGAGAAAGGGAACGAGGAGGGGAGGGGAGGGGAGGGGACGTAAGTTTCTTGGAGCTAAGTTTCCAGAAGCATGGGATATTTCCACAGTCTCTGATCCAGGTGGCTCTTCTGGAAGAGAAGCTCTCTTCCCCTGGGAGACCGTCATAGGGCGGTGACTTCCATCTCGAAGCTGGCCAGTAGGCAGAGGTGGTCTGAAGAGCAGAAGGGGTTGGGTAAGCCATTGGCAGCCCAGAGGATCTCTTCAGAGAGGAGCGAGAGCCGGCCCAGGAGCTTGAGAGTTCCATCGTGACAAAGCCTGCGATCTGGAGCACAAAGCGGAGGCCGGTGGGTAAGGCAGCCGCAGCCAAGCTGCATGGGGTGGGGGGCCCCGTGGGAGCCACACCTCAGGAGGCTGCGTCTCCTAGGCGGCCCTATCCTCCCTCACCTCCTGCCGCCTCTGGCGGAGGGCTCATTTTCTCAGATATGCCATGATATGTCAATGAAAGAAGCCAGGTGGCTTCGGTGGGACTGCAGCAAACTAGAGTGCACGTCCAAGCCCAGCATTACAAGATCTTCTGATTTTCCAAGAGAAGCCGAAGTCCAGATTTGCTATGTAAAATTTGATTTCTCAACAGAAAATCCAAACATTTTAAAAGACATGCTTTAAACAAAACAGGCATGGGGCTGATAGACTGCTATACTGTGACTATTGTGAGAGGTGAGAAGACAGGAAATAGGGTTTCTAACCTAACCAAGTCCCTTACTAACCAGCTGCCACTGAACAAATCCAATAGAGCACTTCCTGGTGCTCTATTTTCATCTTTAAAACGGAGGGACGGGGCTTCCCTGGTGGCGCAGTGGTTGAGAGTCCGCCTGCCGATGCAGGGGACATGGGTTCGTGCCCTGGTCCGGGAAGATCCCACATGCCGCGGAGCGGCTAGGCCCATGAGCCATGGCCGCTGAGCCTGCGCTCCGCAACGGGAGAGGCCACAACAGTGAGAGGCCCGCGTACCGCAAAAAACAAAAAACAAAAAACAAAAAACGGAGGGATGGCTTGTTCTGCCCACATCTCTCTAATGCTACAAGGATAAAAGAGAAGGCGGGCAAATGGCCTAAGGGAAGTATGATGAGGATGACCAGTGTCAGGTAGGTATGAGATCTACTCCTTTGCTGGTCAGGTCCCAGCAGCCCAAGCCATGTGATCAAATGCCTGACCTACCATCAGTTCCCAGGGACTCTTGGGGGTGGCTTCTAGGAATCCAGGATCCACCAAGCTTACCAGTTCTGTTCCCATTCTTGCAGGACTCAGCTGAGAAGAAGATGTAATCTACTGTCATTCCAAGACCCAAGGGCATTGTGGTGACCTCTGGGCGGCCATGCTGGGGCAGGAAATGAGTATATACCGAGGTCAGGTGGAGGCAGTGCTGGATGGTGCCTACAGTCCTTCGGGGATGGAGGGGAAGATGTCAGTCAACAAACATTACTGAACTTTTCCCAAGGTCACTTCTCTGTGGGTTTTATCAAGTTTTTTAAGGGATGATCCCAAATAACTCAACCTCAGCAAATGCCTTCCCATGCTAATTAAGAGGCTGAGGGTCTTAGCTAAAATTAGCCTAGAAACAGACACATTTATGTACAGTCCTGCTGACATTTCTCACCCCCCACTCTCCTCTTGCTACCTGGTGAGGTATACCTAATGTACCCTTGTCCATGGGTCAGCAAGCTCTTCTGTGAGGCCTTACTCCCAAAGGAAAAGGGCAGGGGCTTTTCATCTGCAAGAACCTAGGTGGGTCACCTCTGGCCTCTGCACACCAGTATGTTCCTCCATAAACTTAGCACACACAAGGGGAAGAGAGAGCTCAGCAAAATGTGTTCGCCCAAATCAGCCCCAGGAAAGCCAACAGGAATCTCTCTAATACACCTCGATGGGGCTGGAATGCAAGCAGAAGGGAACTGGAAGAAGATTACCTGGGGAAGTCAGGCTCAGGCTCAGATATGTCTTTCTCAATGACAGGCTCGGCCCAGCCAGCAGGTCGCTCTGTAGAAGACCGGAGACAAAGGGATTTATCAATCACAGACAGTGAAGCAGGGTTAGAACCTTGCACCCTGAAATCCCACTCAGATCCTTGACTGGATTGTTCCAGAAGGGAAAAGGGAAAGAGAAAAGTTGAGGAGAGGAAGAAAACAATGGACCAAAGTCAAGAACCTCAGGAAGCAGACAGACAGAGGTCTCTAACACAGACATCTCTTCCCTGGCTCAGCAACTTCTTAAAAAATTTAAATTCATTCTTTAGGTAACACAGTCACATGGTACAAAAATCAAAATGTAGAGAAAAATATCAGTGAAAAGGCTCCCTCCCACTCTGGGACCTTGCCACTCAATTCCTCTCTCCGGAGGCAACCAATGTTAACAAATTCCTGGTGTATTCCTCCAGAGATTTTCTATCACCCACCATCCATTGTGTGCATATATGTATCTGTGTATGTATGCGTATACATATGTAAGCACACACACGTATCCATACTTATACACACCTATACATGTACACACACATACACAAAGAAAAAAGACACACATTACCAATATCAGGAAAGAAAGAGGGAATATTATTACAGATCTTACTGACATTAATAGGTATTATGAACTGAATGTTTGTCTCTCCCCAAAATATGTTGAAATCTTAACCCCCAGTGTGATGGCATTAGGAGGTGAGGCCTTTAGGAGGTAATTTGGCCTTGAGGGTGAAGCCCTCATGAACAGGATTAATGCCCTTATAAAAGGGATCCCAGAGAGCTGTCCTTTCTGCCATGTATGGATGCAACAGTAAGCTGGCAATCAGCAACCCAGAGGAGGGTCCTCACTGAAAATGCACCATGCTGGCACCCTGACCTTGAACTTCCAGCCTCCAGAACTGTGAGAAATAAATTTCTGTTGTTTATAAACTACTCAGGCTGTAGTGTTTTGGTATAACAATCCAAACTAAGAAAAGGATAACAAGGATCAACAAAATTGACAAACCCTTAGCTAGACTGACCAAGAAAAAAAGAGAAAACTCAAATTACTAAAACCAGAAGTGAAAGAGGGGGCCATCACAACCAACCTTAAGAAATAAAAAAATTATAGGGATACAATAAACAATTGTATACCAACAAATTAGATGACTTAGGTAAAATGGACAAATTCCTAAAAAGACAAAAACTACACAAACTGACTCAAGAAAAAGAAGAAAATCTGAATAGTTCTATAACAATTAAAGAGACTGAATTAGCAATTTAAAAATTCTCACAAAAAGCCCAGGCTCAGATAGCTTTACTAGTGAATTCTGCTAAGCATTAAAAAAGTAATATGAATCCTTCACAAATACTTCCAAAATATAAAAGAGGGAACACTTCCCAACTCATGCTATGAGGTATTATTCTGATATCAAAACTAGACAAAAACATCACAAAGAATGAAAACTATAGACTAATATCGCCTATGAATGTAGATGCAAAATGCCTCAACAATTACAGTTCTGTGATTTATAAGAAATGTATATTTGGTCATTCAGATGACCAAATATATATTTCTCATATATAGTCAGTCTTCATATACAGTCTTAGTCCACAGTTGCTGGTTCAAAGCTCCCCAAACCCTTAGAATTTCCTGAGTGTTGAGAGTGAGCAAGGTGCCTTTTGTTATGTTCATGAGGCAATTTTGGAAAATACCTAAGGTTGGGAGCTGGTTGCCAATGGAACCAACCATGTGATCAGAGGAACTTTCAGTCCCACCCTATGACCTCTAGGGAGCGGAGAGAGGTTGGAGGTGGAATCAATCACCAATGACTAAGGATTTAATAAATCATGCCCATGTAATGAAGCCTTCATAAAACCCAAAAAGGACAGGGTTTGGAAAGCTTCCAGGTTGGTGAACTTATGGAGATTCGAGGGAGAATGGTGCACCCAGAGAGGGCGTGGAAGCTCCACATCCCTTCCTACATACCTTGCCTTATGCATCTCTTCTGTACAGCTGTTCCTGAGTTATATCCTTTTATAATAAACCGATGATCTAGCAAGTGAAATGTTTCTCTAAGTTCTGTGAACCACTCTAGCAAATTAATCTAACCCAAGGAAGGAGGGGATTGTGGGAACCTCTGATTTATAGCCAGTCGGTCAGAAAATGCACAGGGAACAACCTGGTCTTTTGACAGGCACCTGAAGTGTTGGAGGGGTGGGTCTTGTAGAACTGAGCCCTTAAGCTGTGGAATCTGATACTATCGCTGGGGAGACAGTGTCAGAATTGAGTTGAATTATTTGTTGGCGTTGGGGGAAACTCCTCCTCTCCCATGTTGGAAAACGAGTCTCAGAACAATATACTGGCAAACTAAATCCAGCAAAATAGAAAATGACTATATACTATGACCAAATACGATTTATCCTAAAAATGTAAGGTTGGTTTAACATCTGAAAATCAATTAATATAATACATCATATTAACAGAATACTGAAGAACAAAAACCACGTGATTATCTGAATAGTCACAGAAAAAATATCTGACAAAATCCACTCCTTTATGACCAAAAAACAAACCCACAACACTTAAAAAACTAGGAATAAAAGAGAACTTCCTCAATCTGGTGAAGGGAATCCACAAAACACAAACAAATAAAAAGCAAACAAAAAAACCTCATGGCTAACATCATACTCAATGCTGAAAGACTGAAAACTTTACCCCTAAGATCAGGAATAAGACAAGAATATTCGCTGTCACCACTCAACACTGTAATGAGAGTTCTAGCCAGGACAATTATGGAAGAAATAAAATGCATCCAAATTGGAATGGAAAAAAGTAATACTATTTCTATTTGCAAGGTGACATGATCTTATATATAGAAAATCCTAAGAAATGCACTAAAAAACTATTAGAACTAATAAATGAGTTTGAGGGACTTCCCTGGTGGTGCAGTGGTTAAGAATCTGCCTGCCAATGCAGGGGACACGGGTTCGAGCCCTGGTTGAGGAAGATCCCACATGCTGCGAAGCAACTAAGCCCATGTGCCACAACTACTGAGCCTGCGCTCTACAGCCCGAGAGCTGCAACTACGGAGCCCACATGCCACAACTACTGAGCCCACGTGCCACAAGTACTGAGCCCACGAGCCACAACTACTGAAGCCCGTGCGCCTAGAGCCCCTGCTCCACACAAGAGAAGCCACCGCAATGAGAAGCCTGTGCACCACAACGAAGAGTAATCCCTGCTCATCCCAACTAGAGAAAGCCCACGTGCAGCAATGGAGACCCAACGCAGCCAAAAATAAATAAATTTATTCATTTAAAAAAAACTGAGTTTGAAAGATTCCAAGATACAAGACTGATATACAAAAATTGCATCTCTATACACTAGCAATGAACAATCCAAAAATGAAATTCAGAAAATATTTCCATTTATAAAAGTAACAAAAGGAATTTTAAGTAGTTACAAATAAATTTTACAAAAGAAGTATAAGACACACTGAAAGCTATAAAACATGGAAAGAAATTAAAGATCTAAATAAATGGGAAAACTTCCATGTTCACTGATCATAAGATAATACTGTTAAAATGGCAACACTTCCCAAACTGATCTACAGATCTGTAAATCCCTACCAAAATCCCAACTAACTTTTTTGCACAAATTGACGTGGTGATCCTAAAATCCACATAGAAATGTATAAGAGACCCAGAATAGCCAAAATAATCTTGAAAAACAACAATGAAGTTACAAGATTTACACTTCTCTATTTCAAACTTATACAAAGCTAAAATAATCAAGGCAGAGTGGTACCGGCATAAGGCTAGGCATATAGATGAATGGAGTAGAACTGAGAGTCCAGAAACCCATAGGTCCACTGTTGATTTTTTACAAGGGGAGGGGTAAAGGGAAAATAACTGCTAATGAATATGGGATTCCTTTTGGGGGTGATGAAAATGTTGTAAAATTATATTGTGATGATGGTTCCACAACTCTGAATATACTAAAAGCCACTGATTTGCACACTTTAAATGGGTGAATTTTATGGTATGTGAATTCCACCTCAATAAAGTTATTTTTAAAAAAAGGTAAGAGAATGTTACGGACAACTTCATGCCAATAAATTTGTTAATTTATATGAAATGAAATATTCCTACATTTTCCCTGTTAAATTGTTTTCTTTTTGTTGCTATTATAAATAGGGTCTTCTTAAAATTACATCTTATAACAAATATATCATTATTTTATTATATGAATACTATTGATTTCTGTATATTAATATTCTGCCCAGATACTTTCCAGAATTAATGCTAATAATAGTTGTTAGGTGATTCTCTTGGATAACCAGTTATATAACCATATTAACAGCAAGTAATAGTTTACCCTCTCCTTTCCATTGTTTACTTCTATTTTCTTGTCTATATTTCTATGTTCTATTTCTAATTCTGTGGCTGGTGTCTCTCACAGTTGAATGACAGTAGTCATCCCTATCTTGTTCCCCACTTTGACAGGAATGCTACTAGACTGTCTTCTTTAAGCAAGATGCTCATTTTTGGATTGAGATGAATGCTTTTGTTTTTTTTTCTTTTTCAGGCATCTGGCGGCTCCACGCCCCTTCCTCCATGGTGCACCAAAGCGCTGACTGACCAAGATAAATGTATTTTAAGGGTATAAGGAATTATCTATTTTTTCCTTAAGAAGGTTCTTTTTAAAAGAATCCGGAATAGATGTTGAATTTTAACAAACGTCTCTGACATCTACAGGATGACATGCATTTCTATTTTTTAATAGATTTCATATATTTATTAGCATGATAAATACATTAATAGATTTCCCAATACTGAACTACCTTCATATTTCTGATAAACTCTATTTGGGCATAGTATATTGCTCTTGAAATGTGATGTTAGATTCTGTTTCCTGATCTTCTATGTACATTTTTTGCATCAATATTCGTAAGTGGAGAATATTAAGGTCTGTAGTTTTCTTTTCCTGTGTAACTGTTGTCAGGTGTTGGTGTCAAATACTTCTTTTGTAAAAATAACTTGGCTCCCTTCTGCTGTGCTCTTTAACAATTTAAACAGTAATGGAATTACAAGTTCTTTAAAGGTCTGATGATGTTCTCCTATCAACATGAACATGGTGTTTTTGTGGGACTGTATCTCTGAGAACTTTCACTATTTTTTCACCCTGTGGTAATCTATTTATGTTATGTCTCTCTTTCACAATCAGTTTTAGTAAATTACATTTTCTAAAATTAACATAGGCCATCTAAGTTTTCAATTTCTTTTGCACTCAGTTGAGAAAAGAACCCCCTTATAATCCTCTTAATTCTTCTGCATCTGAATACTTTTACTTGCTCCTCCCCTGCTCCCTTAAATAGGTTAGCTAATCTGACAGCTGTTTTTCACCCAAAAAACCGATTTTTAGAGCTTATTAGTCCTACTGTTTTTCTGTTCTCTAAATTATTTTCATTTTCATCTTCTGCTTTCTTTCAGCTTGTTCTCTTTTCTAACTTGGGGGATACTTAATTTACTTACTTTAATCTTTTCTTACCAATATAATTCTCTGATTCAAGATATTCTATATAATTCTATGAATTTTTCACTGAACGCTATTTTAGCTATATACCACAAATATATGGTATTTTCATTATTGTTATTTTCTACACACTGTGCAGTTTGTTTAAATTTCATCTTTGACCCAAAAGTTGTTTGAAATTTTTTAAATGTCCAGATGATAGCATTCTTTTAACTTCTATTTTTAATGCATGTGTGATCACGGAAAGTTGGCTATACTATTTCTACTGTTTGAAATTTACTGATTTTTTTTGTGATAGTCTAATATATGGCCAATTCTCAGGAATTTCCTGTGGATATTTTAAAAGATGTCTTTGCTCTGCTTTCAGTGCTCAGAGTTTGATATGTATCCATCAGATTTACCATACAACATGTTATTTAAGTCTTCTATATTCTCAGTTATTTTTTATCTACTTGAACTATTGTGAACTGAGAAAGATGAATTAAAATCTTCAACCATTAGTTATTTTCTGACTATTATTCCTGTTAAATACTGCAGTTTCACTTTGTGATGACTGATGTGATGTTATTTGGAACATAAATGTTCCTAACACTAATATCTTCATTTTGAATCAGAAAAATCACAGTGACCAGCAGGATATTGAAAATGGTCTTCTCTTCAGCAAGAGGCAAGCTAATTTAGGCTTCTGAATCATATAAGAGGTCAGGAATCAGAGGTACCATTACTCCAGAAAAGAGGTGGGAGGTGAAAATCAAAACTGGCACAATGAACTCACCAGTCAATTAGTACCATCCCTTACACAGAGCCATTACGTTTTCATGTCTCATTCCTAAATGTGAATGGACACCTGATGGAATCTTTGGGAACAAACAGTGGGGTAGGAAGAAACTAACTCTTAATTAAAAGAACCTTGGAAGGAACAGATGGAATTTTAAAAATTATCATCCTCAGTAGTAGAAAGGCAATATTGCATTCATTAAAAAAATCAAAAAAACAATGGTATAAAAAAAGAAGGAACTTTTAAAAGGAGATTTGGAAATTAAAAATATAATGGCAGGGCTTCCCTGGTGGCACAGTGGTTGAGAATCTGCCTGCCAATGCAGGGCACATGGGTTCGAGCCCTGGTCTGGGAAGGTCCCACATGCCACGGAGCAACTAGGCCCCTGAGCCACACTACTGAGCCTGCGCGTCTGGAGCTTGTGCTCTGCAACGAGAGGCCGCAACAGTGAGAGGCCCGCGCACCGCGATGAAGAGTGGACCCCGCTCGCCGCAACTAGAGAAAGCCCTCGCACAGAAATGAAGACCCAACACAGCCAAAAATAAATATATATATATATAAAATGGCAGAAATTTAAAATCACTAGAAGGAATGAACAAGCTGAGAGCATCTCACAGATGGTAGATTCTAATATCCAATTAACAGTAATTCCAAAAAGAGAAAGCAGAAGATAGGAAATTATTGAAGAAATATTACCAGCAAAATTATGTGACTCGAAATAAATTAGTTTCCATTTGAAAGGGCTGTGGAGTATCCAAAATAATGAATGAAACCAACACCCTGAGTAGGGTAAACCATCATGAGATTTCAGAAATCAAGGGATTAGAGATAAGAACCAGAAAGTCTCAGAGAGGCAAAATAGGTGATATACAAAGAAAGGATCAAGAATCAAAATGGCAGCAGACTTCTCATTAGCAATGCTGGAACCTGCAAGACAATGGACTGATTTCCAAACTAGACATTTACACTTGGCAAATTTTCATATTAGTGTGAGGATAAAAAAAATCAAGTCTTTTTTTAGTACATGAAAAGAAAAACAAAAAAGAAAGAAAGAAAACTGCTTCTCTCAACACCACGTTCTACCCATGCAGCACTATGTACAAACGGCACTGCTCCAGCAGTTACATGGGACTCAAGGCCTCTGCCTGTCCCACCAGGCCACATGAGCACATGGGCCACAACTGCCTCTACCTGAGCTGCAACATCTTCCTGGACCATTCAGCACTGGCAGCAGCCAAGCAAGTAAGTTCTTCTGCAAGTGTACTTGGGAAGAGGATAATAAGTTGTGCAGGGATGGGCCAGTGGAGGAGCTGGATTCAGAACTTTCCTGGTTCAAAAACTGATCAGACAGACTTTCCTCTGTGGCCATCTGGTCAGTTTGTTAACAATAGTTTACGGAAGTCATTTATTAGCAACTGTTTTTTCCTAGAATGCACTTAATTGGGCACATGGTTTATTTTTACATGTTAAAAGACCTGAAGCTCTGGAGATAAATGGAAATGTGCAAGTGCTCATGAAAAAGAAAAAAGAGTAACCCCTTTCAATGTCTTTAAGAATCATACTGGAAAGAATAAACCACTAATAATTAAAAATATTTACAAGAGGGGGACTTAAAATTTAGATTCCCATCTTATGAATTATTCCTTCACAAAGGGAGTTGGGGAGAGTGAGAATCACCATTTTTTTTTTATTATACAACTTGTGTGACGTAGAACACTCCAGCACAATGCAACGTCAACTTGCTGGAAAGTTAGACCATCACTCCCCAGCACTGTAGCTACTTTGGCAATTCAGATGCTTCCCATTAAAGTCAGTGTCACAGTCAACTTGGCAAGTTTGATTGTCTACAGTTGAGTTGGATGACTGGAAATATTATTTGTTAGCACATCTAAACAAATCCTCTAGAAAAAAAGATCACACACTATGATCTCCTTGTACTGCACCTGAAGTCTTTCTACTCATGGTCTAAAACTGGTGGTAGGTTTTTAGATTTGGAGTCCTTAAAAGAGATTCATCAGGACCCTATTCGGCCCTGGATGGGGATACTAAACAAACGGAAGGGTACGTTCACAGTATGTGGAGGATGGGTGTGTTTATCCAAATTTAATCTCAATTTTGAAAATACTGCTATTACTGGGTACTGTTAGTGAACTGGATATTTTCCCCCATATAATGATTCTACTTAAAAAGTGATTGTCAGTGTATTTTAAAGGTTCTTATTTTGTTACTAAATTGAAATGCTTATTTTATGTTTCAAGTACAGTACTGATTTTTTAAAAATAACCTATTCTTAACATGGAATTACCTATGTGGGATCCTACTACTGTTTAACTTTAGGATTTTGTATTCTTTTTTTTTTTTGGCGGTACGTGGGCCTGTCACTGTTGTGGCCTCTCCTGTTGCGGGACGCGTAGGCTCAGCGGCCATGGCTCACAGGCCCAGCCGCTCCGCAGCATGTGAGATCTTCCCAGACCAGGGCACGAACCCATGTCCCCTGCATCAGCAGGCGGACTCTCAACCACTGTGCCACCAGGGAAGCCCAGGATTTTGTATTCTTAAAACATTGAGCCACTGCTTCCCTGCCTGAGCCCAAGTGATCCAAGCACTTATCCCAGTTCCTAGCACACGCCAGTCGCTCTATGCATGGTGGCCACCACTATTATTATTGCTATCACCACAGTTGTAATAATACACTAGCTTTGCAATTAAAAAAAAAACAAAAAAAAAACCAAGCCATTGAAATGTTCACTGCTCTTTGCAAAATGCCAATTCAAGTTAAATTCCTTCAAGAAAAAAATGAATTCATTGCTTACCACCAGTCCTTTACTATAGTTTTTTCAGTCATTGCTTGGTTGTCTTAAGTTTCTTAAGTTTCTTGGTTGTCTAGCCGTTTCTTCATGAAAGGCTTTGGGTTGAGTATAAAATTTTTGACCATACCGTCTTTCTTTGAAACCTTGCTCTCCTGTGTTCCAGAGTCGAACGGTAATGTTACGAAATCTGAAGCCTACCTGATTATTTTTACCTTTAAAAATAGCCCAATTTTTTTGGTTCTGCCCAAACGATTCTTTTATCTTTGACTTCTGTTAACTTCACTAAGATGTCTTACTGTTGACTCTCCTATGTCATTTTTTACTGAGACATGGTATATCCTTCTCAATGTGGAGTCAGATCTCTTGATTTTGGGAAAATCTTCCCTGAACCATACCTTTAAATATTCCCTTTGTGCTGTTATACTGGATTTCTTCTTTGTGAACTCGAACTATGTGTATGTTGAATCTCTTTAACTTCCACTACTGTTATTTTCTTTCTAGTGCTTTTTATCCTTCCTGGCCTCTGCCTCTTGCCTTGTTTTCAGCAGTGCCTATTCTCTCTTGGACTGCTTCTAATTTTGTATTCATTATGTGATTCTTAAATTTTTTATTCCACTTTTTTCCTGAGCTCTGCAGTTTACATTTCATCTACTGATGTCTTGCCATGTGCTTGAACTTATTTTATAAAAGCAATTATTTTATTTTTGCACTCCTATGTTATAAAGACAATTGCTTAATTTTTTTTACTCATGGGAAAATAATCATAATGTTTATATGCTCCATGGCAACAATTTTTATCTTCGAAGTATTCTTTATCTGCCTTTTACTTTTCCTGCTCTTCCACCTCTTTTTCTTATAGTATTTTAGTACAGATCTCACGCTGGCTCCTTTTGGGCAGCCCAGCTTGGAATTAGTTAAGGTTTTTATGTACAAGCTATTGGTACAAAGCTTATACAAGCAAAGACCTGGGTACGCATTCCAAGTAACAGGCATCTTTCCTTATGACGCAGGGTTGTGTGTGAGTCCTGTTCATCTTTACTTCCCCCTAGCCAAAAGAAATATGCAGTTTAAGTATTACACCTCCCCCCACCACTTAAACAGTCTTCTTCGTGCAAATTTGGCTTGATTCCTTGATCAGTCTTTCCTCTACTGCCTCTCTGGACCAAAAGAGGTTCAGACAATATCCTTTCACAACCTGTGCATCTTATTCTTGTTGATGAAACAAGGGATTTTGACTTCGTGCCTCGGGGTACGCTCCTCACTTTGGAGAAAGGCACCCTGCTGGTTCTTTTGGAGATCCATATGGCCCCACAGACCAGTCTCTCCATACCTGCTCCAGCACCCCTGCATGACCTCCAGTGCTTCTTGCAACCATTCCACCTGTGCTGTGGTTCATGATTTCAAATATCTTCAGGTCTCCTAGCTTTCTCAAAGATGGAGTTTGCATTTCTCTTTTTCATTCTCCTTGTTGCTTTGGAGTGTTTTCAGAGACAAGAAGGGGAGAACATCAAGCATACTCTGCTACTTACAATCTGGAAGTTCTCAGTAGGAGTAACTTGTTATCACATCCAGGAGTACTGTCACCTTATGATTTTCAAAGCCATCAAGTGTATTTTCTCTCTTAAACATGCTGTATACATGCTAGTTATTAGCAACTTAATACTAAAAAGCTTGTGGCTTACTCAAGGTCTCAGAGCTAGTTAGAACCCAGGTCTCTTGATTCCTGGTCCATGTTCTGAACACACTGCACATGGCCGGTGAACTCCACTGACCTTCCTCCTAAGCATACTTATTACCAGAAGCTGATCTCTAAGAATTATACCTAGAAAAGACTAAGAAACCACATAACTGACAAATATCAGAGGTGCAGAGGAAAGAGGACCAAGCTTAGTTGGAACAAGTTAGGGAACAAGCTTAGTTCCCATTACCTGGCTTAGTATCTGTCACTCCTTCCATACGAACCAGTCCTACAGGTCGCTGACAGGCGATGCTGCAGAAGCGGAAACGTAGCAGGAAGTCTCGGCTATACTTACGTTTCTCTGTAAACCAGGAAAAGCCATACAGTGAAAGACAGGAAGAGGAGCCACATGCTGAGACTTCCTTAATACCCAGAAGCTTACAAGTAGGGACACAGAGGAAGTCTGGCTCTGAAGACAAGGAGATTTTCCAATGGCTATGATTTAAAGTTGTCCATTTCATTGGGTGACCATGAGGAGGACAATGAAAAAAACAAAGGAACGTGCTAAGAGAACTGAGGGAATTACACTTTCTCTTGTCACTGAAAAATGGGCATGGAGGGACAACCAACCAAGAATGTGGCATGTGCTCACCGGATCTCTTGGGGTGACAGGAGGTGACATACTGACAGCAATCAGTGATGCCCAGGGAGCTGGGCCATAGTGGGGCCTGCAGCTTCCTCTGATAAAGCTGATGGGAGAAGTCTTCCTGTCCAGATACCTACAAGGAAAGAGCAGATGGGAATAAGGAATCTGAGATGGAAAAAGGAAATAGCCCATGTTTTGGGACATGCAGACAAACATACACACACACACACACACACACACACACACACACACACACAGTCACATACTAGGTACGTAACACAAGCAAAACACATAAGTCTCAGGGGAAAGTTAAAAATAAGGAGCTATTTAAAACCATTATTTTATTTTTTTTACTAGAAACACTGAAATATCTATGAGACAGGAATAAGGGGTTAAGAGAGTGAGGTATGTGAGTCAAAGAGAACAGAACTACATGAACATATGGTCCCCTAAATTTCAGCTCAGAAAAATCTACACTACTCTGCCCAGGGAATGTCAACTTTCAGGGGCTTTAATTTGCAGTGGGAAAAGGTTTACCCTGATCTTTGGATCTTCTGGATCAAAGTCTAGCATCTTAAGCCTATTAGTGGGAAACCACGGGGTCAAACCAAATGGGAAATTCACCAAAGCACTTTACCGTATCTACGTCACCATCCTCGGTCAAAGCCAATGAGCAGCCTGGGAACGGACAGAACGTAGTAGGGGAAACATTCGGCAACATCAGTCATCTGCGTATCTCCAACGTGTGTAGCAAAACCCCCTTTATTTCATTTAACAACAACAAATATTTGAATGCCAACTATGTGCAAAACACTAGCTAAGTGCTGGGGAGAGAGCAGTGACAGACACAATCTCTCTGCCCCTCGAGGACACACATTTTCAGAATGCCATCAGAAGTAAAACACACCTTCAATTTAATGGCCATTTACTAACTGTGTGACTTTGGGCAAGTTAGTTAACTCTCTTGGGTTCAACATGCTCTACTATTGAATGGGATAATAATACCACATACAATTAAGAATCCTGGTAACCATAACTACTACCAGTTACTGACTGCTTCCTTTGAAGCAGAAACTGGAAAACACTGTGTGCATTATTTTATGTAATCCACCAAAGAAAACCCTCTGAAGTAGGTCCCATTATATCCCCAGTGTATGACGAGGCAAATGGGGCTTACGGAAGTGAAGTAACTTGCCCAAGGTGGCAGAGCAGGCATCTGAACGCAGGACTATCTGGCTTCAAGATGGTGCTCTTAATCACTATGCTTAACGGCAGCTGTCACGTGGTAGGCACTTAGTAAATTCTTCTTCCCATTCCCTGAGCCCCTTGATAACAGCAGCTTCCTGGCAGGATAATGCCTTTCTCTGCGCATGTAGCAACCAGGACATCGCTGGCACTTGAGTAATCTCATTAAAATAAAAGCCCAAAGGGCTCAACAATAATTCAGTCATTTTATGTCTTTTCTCTCCTGTGCCTTGCCAAAAGTTAAGCAACAAATTGGATCAGCAGGGGCAAAAGAGAGGAACAAGGAGATTAAGTGACATGTAAAGAAATCAGCACAAGCTGAGTGCTCCTCAGTAGGGCTAAATAAACTACAATAAAACTATAAGATACCTAGGTTATAAACATTCAGCAGTTAAAAGGAATGAGACAGATACATATGTACATTGTTGAGTGAAAAAAAACAAGCTACAAAATGAAATATACATAATATATCACATTTATAAACACACACAGTACATTATATACCAGCTGTTAGAAGCAATCACAGCATAGTATTGGAGGGCAAGAGCTCTGGGGCCAGACTACCTGGTTACAAATCCTGGCTCCACCACTCACTACCTGCAAAAACTAGAGTAAGCAAATTGCCTAACTTCTCTACACCTTAGCTTTTTCATTTATAAAATGGAAGGAATGATAGAAATTGTGAAAATTAATGAATTAATACATGTAAAGTGCTTAAAATAGCACCTGGCACACAGTAAGTGCTTAATAAATGTAGATTATAATTACATCATCACAACAGCTTAGATACTACTGCAAATGCATAGAAAATGACCTGGAAGAACACCACCAAACTTTGAACAGTTATTACTTGACTCTAAGTGGAGACGTGGGAAATGTAGGTAATAAAGGGGGCTTTGGTCTTATTTTAAAATGTCTGAATCCTTAAGGGGATGCACTTGTGTACTTACATGCACTTACATATATACTTATGTACTTGTAAATTAAACATAAGTTAATGATAAAAACTGAAAGGATTCCAATATACCAAAGGCACTCACGAGCTCCTAACTTCCAGGCTTGGGTACCAGATATCAATAGAACAAGAAAAAGCCAGAGGAAGCCAGAACAGGTGTAACTGAGGTCCCTGCCACAGAAGCAACACCAGATGCCAACACCAAAATCTCTCCCTAAGCCAACCCCACAGTGGCCTCTCCCATTTCACCTTCCAGGCCGGCATCCCATGGTACTGGAGTTCTCCATCCCTGATGAAGTTGTAAAGAGGTGAATCAGGGACAGAATTCAGGTCCCCACACAAGATGATGGGGCAGTGGCTGCCATCTGACAACCTGGCCACCTTGTCCACTTCAGCCAAGAAAATGGCCATCTGGGCTAGCTTGACATCGCCCCGACGTGGGTTGTACAGGACGTGAGTATTTGCCACACATAAGGGGGCCACTGAGACTTGCCCCAGGCCTTCTGGGACTAGTGGCTGCAGCAGCAACACTAAGCCCACATTGTCCCGATTGAGGAGCTCCAAGCCAGGCCGAAAGTACTCCACAGGGCTGGCGCAGAGCAGACGGAATCGCGTGGGCTTGTAGCAGACAGCACAGCCATCTGTCTTACACCCGGTCCTCCTCTTGTAGAAACAGGTAAAGCCTGCAAGGAACACCCCACCAAGGAGATGGGTCAGAGTCCTTGAAGATGGGTTAGGGTCCCTCTACCCAGTGGCAGTAGCCCAGGCATGTGTGCCTAATGCATTGCTCCTGCAGTTCAATAAGGGGAGTCCTTGCCCTTGCCGATTCCTTGGTTCTGCAGAGGCTCCCTTACAGTTGTAACCACATGACTGAGTGGCTAGAAGGGGAAGAAGGGACAGAAGGGTATGAAGCAATAACCTGACAGGAAAAGCATGGACTCTAGGGTCAGACAAGCTGGAGTCCAGGCTCCACAACCTATGAGTTTCATATTACAGCTTTGTGACCTTGAGCTAGTCACACAAATTTTCTGAACCTCAGTTTCCGCACTGTAAAATGGGGATAATAATATTCAGCCTCACAGGGTTGGTTACTTCAAGGATTAAATGGAAATGTATGTCAGAATTGCTCTAAAACTTCAGGACTCTCCTCACCCACACAAAGAAGCTAGCTCACAGATGAGACTGAGGGTTTACTGAGATGAAAGAAAGATACAGTGCATTCAGGAGAGAGCAGACAGGGCTGCAGGAAGAAAGACTGGCAAACGTGCCAGGGAGCGGCATTACCCATCATTCTCAGAGAGGGCTCCAGCTGCTGCCAGTAATGGTCTTCCTGGACTTCCTGGAGACACAAGATCTGGGAAATGACAAGGAATCCAATCACTCCAGAGTAATGGAGGGCCCTGGAGTACGACTCCCACCCCAGAAGCAGGCACTGAAGCCACATGGGAAGCTGCTGTGGGTCTCAGGCTGGGTCACACTGAAACTTCCCCTGGTGCTGACTCTTCCCTGATAGCCACTACCAGCAACAACAGGCCCAGAGTTAAGCTGAGATCAGATACATGCGCTGGATCTTCCTGCTCCTTGAATCCCTCACGTCTCCCTGCCTGCACAAAGGTGCTAGAAAGTGTGCACCCACGGACAGTCTTCTTAGCATCTGCCCCAAACTCATTACACCAGGCAGGCAAGCACCAGTCCTAGGCAGGAGGCCAATCATATGAACAGCTGTGGGGTTCAATTCATTTTCTAAGAGCATTGGGACAGCCAGGGTCCAGGGCAAATGCAGGATGGCACATCTCCCCATCTTCACTCACATCGGGGTCCCAGTGCTGGAATTCCTGCATGAGGTTCGCAAAGCGGTAGTTCCAGCTGAGGATGTCTGGATGGCAATGCAGATAGAGCTCTGAGCTCTGCTGCATCAGGTCCTGAGCCAGGATGTTATAGGACATCAGAGTGAACTGGAACTGAGGGCCATCCCCCGCCTCCAGGCCCTGAGCATCTGGCTGAGTGGAGAAATCCTCCCATTCTCGCCACAAGATTTCTGCAAAGGTGTCGGGAAGAAGAGGTCCATGGTAAGTCCATGTTATTCACAGGGCCCACCATCTCCACTCCTGACTCCATGATACTGCGACGAGTTCCTTTTTTCATTTTCCCTGTCATTCATCCCTTTCTGTGGTGATTTGAACAACACTCTAAGGACATTCTCAGACGAGACAATAAACTCCACAAAGCCTAAGATAATCTTGGCCTGTTCATCACTGTATCCCTAGTACCTAGCATAGTACCTGGCACCTAGTACAAGTTCACTAAATATGGCCAACAATTTCTCACTTCTGATAAATCCATGGGTCTCTGGGGAATCACTCAGATGAATGTGCTTAACAGTCATCTGAGATTAAAGACATTTCTAGAGTAATCTCAGCCTTGGGTGTTTTCTGACCTCTAAACCTGAAAATGCCTACAGAGCCAGAAACCATAATGTGTCTCCCATGTGCCCTCGAGCAGGGAGCTGCAGAGTGGAGTTCAAACCTATGTGAGCCACAGCACTCGCTCTCCAAAGTCTAATGGAAGCCTGACATATAACACAGATAAAAATGGAGTCATCCTGGTCGAGGCAGAGAGTGGAGCCCTGAGCGCTCTCCACCGCTACCCCAGGTCACCTCCAGAGAACCAATAATGTAGAGAATCAGAGCTATGGTCTGCTTTCAGTTCTGCCACTACCTAGCTATGTGACTTTAGGCATGTCCTGCTACCTCTCTGTGCCGTGATCACTTCATCTGAAAGGCCACGGGGTTGGATGAAATGCTCTCTAAGGCCCCTCTGGATCTGCCACTGCAGGAGTCTCAGAAAAACACAATGCAGCAGCAGAGCTCCACACAAGAGAACTTTAGCAGTGACTGTGTGCACATCCGAGACAACCTGCTGCCCCGGCTCACCCAGCCGGTTGTCAGACTCACCATGATATGGGATTTCCACTGGGGGAGGCTGCAACTGCCCCAGGCCCTCAAAGGACCAGATGGGAGCCTCTTCCTGGGGCACAGGCTCCGGTGCTATGCTCCAGGCCACAACTGCGGGGTCCTCCTCCCACTGCTCTGCAGCCAGGGCACCCACTGGGAGGACAGCACAGTCTGCATACTGGGGGCCAGTCTGCACCGGGACTTCTGCCCACATTGGGCCCTCGACCTCTGGCAGTGGCTCCCCTCCTAGCACCTCAGGGAAAGACTCCTCCAGGTTCTCTGCTGCCCACAGGTCACTCAGCTGCCTGCTGGACCACTTGTCTTCTGAAGCAGCATCCTGTTCTCCAGGATTATCCATCAGGTGCGCCAGGCTGCTCTCGGCTACTCCCTTATCTACAAGCAGACCCTCGCTCACAGTTGAGAGTGCCTGGCTTGACCCTTCTTCTTGCCACTGCTGCAGCAGGCCCTCACACTCCTCCTGGTCGGGGCCCCGAGGGGCCATGGCAAAGTCGCCGTCTACCTGGGGGGACGAGCTCTTCGCCAGGAAGGCATTTTTTCGACATGTGAAGAAAGCATCTAAGAAGAAAGCCAAGATACCATGTTATAAGATGACAGCATCACCCAACCCATGCTCTTCTCCCAACTTCTAGTAAGTCTCATACAAGCAAGAATCATGTCCACCTTGCTCATCACTGTACCATCACTGAGCCTGCCCATTTTAGTGCCTGGAACATCCTCATCATCAGAGCAAAGTGCTTACTATGTGCCAGGCACTGTTCTAAATGCTCTACAAGTATCAACTAATTCATATAGTAGGGATCTGATAAATATTCATGTGTGAATGAAAGAATGGATATCCCGCATAATCTAGGACAGAGATGGTCACATACAACCACACTCCTTTTATCTGGAGGTTAAGATTCCTATTAACGTCAACTCTCTGGTTCTAAGAGCCGCATTACACTGGAACCAGCACTTGACCATGAGTCAGAACTGTGGGTTATGGCCTAGCACTGAAATTAACAAAGCTATGTGACCTTGGACAATGGCCCTAGTGAGATGGACTCACTCTTGACTGTAAAATGAGGACAAGGGAAGTTTGAACTAGATAATCCCCAAGAGCTTTTCTAGTTCTATAAATCCACTAATCTATGAATGCATTCTAGAAGAAAAAGGCCTAAAGTAGACAAAAAGGGTGTCTCAAATCTGTACAATCTCTCTCTTAGCAAAGGCCCTGGGTCCTCTTCTCAAATCTATTTATTCTACTCATAAATCTTCACAGACTTCATTATCATCTTTCCCATTCCATAGTACTCTAGCGGCTGTAAATCGGAAGGTGCCAACAACTGACAGCAAGAGACAGCTGCCGCCTCTCTGCTACGGCAGCCACAGTGACAGCCAACAGGCAAAAAGCAGGTGGGAAAAACTACAAAACTGGAGCCCCCAAAATCCAAGCACAGTATTTTGGTGCAAACAAAACCTCCGCCCACCAACACACACTAAGTCACTTATTTTTAGCATAGGACAAGTGACATGTATGATGATGACCCTCAATCACCAGAGATTTATTTTATCAGCTCTTTTTTTTAAAAGGCAAGAAAAACTTCAAAATGGTTCAAACGTTGAAAGACACTATCTTATTTAGGGTCTATGTGGATTTACGTCCCTCAAACCCGTGGTTTTTCAACCAGGGGTGATTTTGCCCTCAGGGAACATTTCTGCATTGTCTGGAGACAGTGGTCGTCACAACTGTGGGGATGCTACACTGGCATCTAGTGGTTATAGGATGAAGATACTGCTGAATATCCTAACAGTGCAAGAGACACCTCCACAACGAACTACCCAGGCCCAGACGTCAACAGTACTGAGATTGGGAAACCCTGCTCTAAACCCATGGGCTGGGTTGCTGGCCTTAGTCTCAGGAACTTATTAATTCCCTGCCCTTTGAAACATCCTCTATGTGTATCGCATGGCAGAAGTTCTTTGATTTATATGTGTGAGGTTATTAGTTTTCAAACTCAGCAGGTTTTGGTTGGTGGTGGTGGTTTGTTTTTCAGCAGCAGAATTCTTTTATTAAAAGAAAATCTGTAGAAACCAAATGTACAAATACAAATGGGACTACTTTAATAGCTGTGTGCAAGTGGGTGGGGGGAGGCGGCCCTTCCTCTGACATACCTAAAACTCTGACTACTGGTCTAGAAACCTCTGGACTAGTATATGTCACTATGGCTGCCATTATGGACACTGGCAGAGCTCCAGAAATGACAGCAACATGGTTAGAAGAATATGCCTTAGTTCTCTGAAAACAATGACTTCTGTGGAGTTCCTCATTTCTGAGAAGTATGTACACACAAGACATTCCCGAACTGAGTGCCTACTGCATTCTGGGCAGTATGCTAGCACTAGATACAGTGAGCAAAACAGACATGGCCCTGCCCTCCTGGAGCCCGCATTCTAGTGGCAGATACAAACATACACATACATACATTAAATGTTTTATATGAAATATATAGGAACAGAAATTACAAACACACACACACATATTGTGTAAAGTTCCAGAAAGGAAAAGCACAGAATGCACACAGTTGGACATCTTATTTCTAAAAGTCCTTCTTGGTCTGTCCTGCTCCCTAAAATGCCAGAGAAAAGTCTGGGGGTTCTGTGGGATCTCCCAGAGTAACTGATGGTCTCATAAGAGCCCAGGAGTGGGGAGCGCAGGCAGATCATGGCAAAGTTAAACAATAACTCTTCTCTAAGTACCCGCTGGGCACTGCCTCCACCCCACCACATCTCTAAACGCACGGGACATTGCTTCAAAGCCGAAGTTTCAATGTGCCTCTGGATTCTGAGCATCCGTTTTTTCAACCAGACTCCGCTGAGAGGCGGCTGGGAAACGTGAGTGTGGAGTTGACCCAGGGGAAAAACAGGTACGTCTAGGTCTTCAGTCCACAGATCCGCCCCCAGGGCCGACTGGCCCCTGTCCACAGAGAATTCGGACATTAGCCTAGGCCCCGAGCGGCCAACCCTCCCCGACCCCCAGGGCAGTGACTCAGCGGGACCGGAACCTCTCCGCAACCCCGGGGCCAGAGAAGGGCAGCTCTGGCCCCTCCCCACGCCGCCTCACGTTAACTGTGGCCCGACACCTCCAGGTCACAGGGGTGAGGAGGGGCCCGCCCACGACGCTCGCCGGCCAGACCCGGGCCTCGTTTAGTCCAGGACAGGCACGGCGGGGCCGAGGGCCGCCTCCCCACACCTTGGCACTGCCGGGGGAAAGTGGTCGTGAGGCCGCCCGCGACGCACGCCGCCCCAGGCCCCGCGGGGCCCCGCCGAGGCACGCCCGGGCCTGGCACCCGCCCGTCAGGACACAGGGCCGGTACCTGAGAGGGCGCGGAAAAGGCGCGCGGCCGGCAGCAGCAGGTAACACAGGCACGACGCGATCATGGCCGGCCGCCTGCGCCCGCTCCCGCGCCCGCTCCAGTGCCCGCCTCCCTTCCTCGCCGCCGCCCGCCAGGTCGCCCTCCGTTCGGCCCCGCCCCCGCCCCCGGCTCGCCCCACCCCCGGCTCCGCCCCCGGGACGGCTCACATGGTACCACTGCGCTTCAACAACAACTTTATTAGGTGCTCAGGGCCAAGCGGGCGCCCGCTGGGCGGGGAAGCCAGTTCCCAAGGCAACGGAGCATAGTGGGCCGGGCCTGGCTCTCAGCTGCGGCAGAAGCGCCGGGATTTGAAATTAAACCCTTCCTGGAGGCACCATAGTATTATTTAAAGTCCACAGTTTTATTCCCGCTTCTGCCGCCTCAGTACGGCTCCACCTTGGGTCCACCACATAATGTCTCCGCCCCTCAGTTCCCTCATCTGTAGAATGAGGTGCTGGACCTTGTCTAAGGCCTCACCCAGCTCTGACTTCTATGATCTTGACCGGCTTAGCCCAGACTGGAGAGAGCCAGCTCTTTCCCATTTTTCTCCTTTTCCTAACTCTCTTCCCCAGCTCAGATTTAGGTCAAACATTGAGTCCACACCTTGCTTCAGCACATAAGATTTTATCTCCTCATCCTGTTCCAAATGGGCCCTTTTTCCCCTAATCTGGAAAAAAGGGGTGTCCCATTGATAAGGGGGCCAAGAAGGGGAGGGGGTGAACCCTCCACAAGGGCAACGGGACCAAGTCTGGTTGGTTGGTTGGCTTTCCTTGAGGTATCTCTTCTCTCCAGTGTCTATGACAGTGTCAGACACATAGTAGGGACCAAATAAACCTTTGTTGACTGAACAAAATATATGTCACTAAAAGAAGGCCAGTTCTTCCATCAGCTCTGTGCTACCCAGACCTCTTTAATTCTCTCCTTCCCTTTCCCACTCTCAATCTTCTGCCGCTGTAAAGAAGGAGGGACCACTTAATACTCCCAGTTTCAGTACCCAGTGTATGAGCTGTGTGATTTCCAATTTGTGGCTGGAGCCTCGGTTGTTCGGGGAAGCCCTCTGCGGAGTCACCAGATCTGGGACCATCTGGATACATCATAACACTGAAAGGCGGAAAGGAGGAAGAAGGAGAGAGTCAGTATTGTGGCCTTCCCACTCTGTCCCCTTAGCTCTAGAGGCAGTGTATGCCTTCAGGCAACAGCGCTCTTGCCCTTGGCAGAGATGAGGCAGAGGCTCCAGGGGCAATCTGAAGGTTGGGAAGCCTCTTAGAAACTAGCACACAAATGTTAACTCTACCTAAGGAGGCTCCAAAGTCAGATCACTTCCTTGATATGGCTTAAATAAACCTTCCTTGTATGCCCTTCCATGTTGTCCCAATAAGTACCCAGAAGTCCAAGTTCCAAATCAGATCCTAAATCAAGGCACTTATCTAGAGACTAGGTTTTGTAAAATGATGGTTCCCTTAACACTTGCAAATGTTTTTACTTATTTTTTTAATTTATTTTTTTATACAGCAGGTTCTTATTAGTCATTCATTTTATACACATCAGTGTATACATGTCAATCCCAATTGCCCAATTCATCACACCACCACCACCACCCACCGCCGCTTTCCCCACTCGGTGTCCATACGTTTGTTCTCTACATCTGTGTCTCACTTTCTGCCCTGCAAACCGGTTCATCTGTACCATTTTTCTATGTTCCACATATATGTGTTAATATACGATATTTTTCTCTTTCTGACTTACTTCACTCTGTACGACAGTCTATAGATCCATCCACATCTCCACAAATGACCCAATTTTGTTCCTTCTTGTGGCTGAGTAATACTCCATTGTATATATGTACCACATCTTCTTTATCTATTCATCTGTCGATGGGCATTTAGGTTGCTTCCGTAACCTGGCTATTGTAAATAGTGCTGCAATGAACATTGGGGTGCATGTGTCTTTTTGAATTATGGTTTTCTCTGGGTATATGCCCAGTAGTGGGATTGCTGGATCATATGGTAATTCTATTTTTAGTTTTTTAAGGAACCTCCATACTGTTCTCCATAGTGGCTGTATCAATTTACATTCCCACCAACAGTGCAAGAGGGTTCCCTTTTCTCCACACCCTCTCCAGCATTTGTTGTTTGTAGATTTTCTGATGATGCCCATTCTAACTGGTGTGAGGTGATACCTAATTGTAGTTTTGATTTGCATTTCTCTAATAATTAGTGATGTTGAGCAGCTTTTCATGTGCTTCTTGGCCATCTGTATGTCTTCTTCGGAGAAATGTCTATTTAGGTCTTCTGCCCATATTTGGATTGGGTTGTTTGTTTTTTTGATATTGAGTTGCATGAACTGTTTATATATTTTGGAGATTAATCCTTTGTCCGTTGATTCATTTGCAAATATTTTCTCCCATTCTGAGGGTTGTCTTTTCATCTTGTTTATGGTTTCCTTTGCTGTGCAAAAGCTTTTAAGTTTCATTAGGTCCCATTTGTTTATTTTTGTTTTTATTTCCATTATTCTAGGAGATGGATCAAAAAAGATCTTGCTGTGATTTATGTCAAAGAGTGTGCTTCCTATGTTTTCCCCTAACAGTTTTATAGTGTCCGGTCTTACATTTAGGTCTCTAATCCATTTTGAGATTTATTTTTGTGTATGGTGTTAGGGACTGTTCTAATTTCATTCTTTTACATGTAGCTGTCCAGTTTTCCCAGCACCACCTATTGAAGAGACTGTCTTTTCTCCATTGTATATCCTTGCCTCCTTTGTCATAGGTTAGTTGACCATAGGTGCATGGGTTTATCTCTGGGCTTTCTATCTTGTTCCATTGATCTTTATTTCTGTTTTTGTGCCAGTACCATATTGTCTTGATTACTGGAGCTTTGTAGTATAGTCTGAAGTCAGGGAGTCTGATTCCTCCAGCTCTGTATTTTTCCCTCAAGACTGCTTTGGCTATTCGGGGTCTTTTGTGTCTCCATACAAATTTTAAGATTTTTTGTTCTAGTTCTGTAAAAAATGCCATTGGTAATTTGATAGGGATTGCATTGGATCTGTAAATTGCTTTGGGTAATATAGTCATATTCACAATATTGATTCTTCCAATCCAAGAACATGGTATATCTCTCCATCTGTTGGTATCATCTTTAATTTCTTTCATCAGTGTCTTATAGTTTTCTGCATACAGGTCTTTTGTCTCCCTAGGTAGGTTTATTCCTAGGTGTTTTATTATTTTTGTTGCAGTGGTAAATGGGAGTGTTTCTTTAATTTCTCTTTCAGATTTTTCATCATTAGGGTATAGGAATGCAAGAGATTTCTGTGCATTAATTTTGTATCCTGCAACTTTACCAAATTCATTGATTAGCTCTAGTAGTTTTCTGGTGGCATCTTTAGGATTCTCTATGTATAGTATCATGTCATCTGCAAACAGTGACAGTTTTACTTCTTCTTTTCCAATTTGTATTCCTTTTATTTCTTTTTCTTCTCTGATTACTGTGGCTAGGACTTCCAAAACTGTGTTGAATAATAGTGGTGAGAGTGGACATCCTTGTCTTTTTCCTGATATTAGAGGAAATGCTTTCAGTTCTTCACCATTGAGAATGGTGTTTGCTGTGGGTTTGTCATATATGGCCCTTATTATGTTGAGATAGGTTCCTTCTGTGCCCACTTTCTGGAGAGTTTTTATCATAAATGGGTGTTGAATTTTGGCAAAAGCTTTTTCTGCATCTATTGAGATGATCATATGGTTTTTATTCTTCAATTTGTTAATATGGTGTATCATATTGATTTGTGTGTATTGAAGAATACTTGCATCCCTGGCATAAATCCCACTTGATCATGGTGTGTGATCCTTTTAATGTGTTGTTGGATTCTGTCTGCTAGTATTTTGTTGAGGATTTTTGCATCTATATTCATTGGTGATACTGGTCTGCAATTTTCTTTTTTTTGTAGTATCTTTGTCTGGTTTGGGTATCAAGGTGATGGTTGCCTCATAGAATGAGTTTGGGAGCATTCCTTCATCTGCAATTTTTTGGAAGAGTTTGAGGAGGATGGGTGTTAGCTCTGCTCTAAATGTTTGATAGAATTCGCCTGTGAAGCCATCTGTCCTGGATTTTTGTTTGTTGGAAGATTTTTTTTTTTTTTTAAAGAAGATGTTAGGGGTAGGAGTTTATTAATTAATTAATTTATTTTTGCTGTGTTGGGTCTTCGTTCCTGTGTGAGGGCTTTCTCTAGTTGTGGCAAGTGGGGGCCACTCTTCATCGCGGTGCGCGGGCCTCTCACTATCACGGCCTCTCTTGTTGTGTAGCACAGGCTCCAGACGCGCAGGCTCAGTAGTTGTGGCTCACGGGCCTAGTTGTTCCACGGCATGTGGGATCCTCCTAGACCAGGGCTTAAACCTGTGTCCCCTGCATTAGCAGGCAGATTCTCAACCACTGCGCCACCAGGGAAGCCCTGTTGGAAGATTTTTAATCACAGTTTCAATTTCATTACTTGTGACTGGTCTGTTCATATTTTCTATTTCTTCCTGGTTCAGTCTTGGAAGGTTATACCTTTCTAAGAATTTGTCCATTTCTTCCATGTTGTCCATTTTATTGGCATAGAGTTGCTTGTAGTAGTCTCTTAGGATGCTATGCATTTCTGTGGTGTCTGTTGTAACTTTTCATTTCTAATTTTATTGATTTGAATCCTCTCCCTCTTTTTCTTGATGAGTCTGGCTAATGGTTTATCAATTTTGTTTATCTTCTCAAAGAACCAGCTTTTAGTTTTATTGATCTTTGCTATTGTTTTCTTTGTTTCTATTTCATTTATTTCTGCTCTGATCTTTATGATTTCTTTCCTTCTGCTAACTTTGGGTTTTGTTTGTTCTTCTTTGTCTAGTTTCTTTAGGTGTAAGTTTAGATTGTTTATTTGAGATTTTTCTTGTTTCTTGAGGTAGGCTTGTATAGCTATAAACTTCCCTCTTAGACCTGCTTTTGCTGCATCCCATAGGTTTTGGATCATCGTGTTTTCATTGTCATTTGTCTCTAGGTATGTTTTGATTTCCTCTTTGATTTATTCAGTGATCTCTTGGTTATTTAGTATCATATTGTTTAGCCACCATGTGTTTGTGTTTTTTCCTTTTTTTTCCCCTGTAATTGATTTCTAATCTCATAGTGTTGTGGTCAGAAAAGATGCTTGATATGATTTCAATTTTCTTAAATTTACTGAGGCTTGATTTATGACCCAAGATGTGATCTATCCTGGAGAATGTTCCGTGCACACTTGAGAAGCAAGTGTAATCTGCTGGTTTTGGATGGAATGTCCTATAAATATCAATTAAATCTATCTGGTCTATTGTGTCATTTAAAGCTTGTGCTTCCTTATTAATTTTCTGTTTGGATGATCTGTCCATTGGTGTAAATGTGGTGTTAAATTCCCCCACTATTATTGTGTTACTGTCGATTTCCTCTTTTATAGCTGTTAGCAGTTGCCTTATGTATTGAGGTGGTCCTGTGTTGGGTGCATATATATTTATAATTGTTATATCTTCTTCTTGGATTGATCCCTTGATCATTATGTAGTGTCCTTCTTTGTCTCTTGTAATAGTCTTTGTTTTAAAGTTTATTTTGTCTGATATGAGAATTGCTACTCCAGCTTTCTTTTGATTTCCATTTGCATGGAACATCTTTTTCCATCCCCTCACTTTCAGTCTGTATGCGTCCCTAGGTCTGAAGTGGGTCTCTTGTAGACAGCATATATATGGGTCTTGTTTTTGTATCCATTCAGCCAATCTATGTCTTTTGGTTGGAGCATTTAATCCATTTACATTTAAGGTAATTATCGATATGTATGTTCCTATTACCATTTTGTTAATTGTTCTGGGTTTGTTTTTGTAGGTCCTTTTCTTCTCTTGTGTTTCCCACTTAGAGAAGTTCCTTTAGCATTTGTTGTAGAGCTGGTTTGGTGGTGCTGAATTCTCTTAGCTTTTGCTTGTCTGTAAAGTTTTTGATTTCTCTATCGAATCTGAATGAGATCCTTGCCGGGTACAGTAATCTTGGTTGTATGTTCTTCCCTTTCATCACTTTAAGTATATCATGCCACTCTCTTCTGGCTTGTAGAGTTTCTGCTGAGAAATCAGCTGTTAACCTTATGGGAGTTTCCTTGTATGTTATTTGTCGTTTTTCCCTTGCTGCTTTCAATAATTTTTCTTTGTCTTTAATTTTTGCCAGTTTGATTACTATGTGTCTCAGCGTGTTTCTCCTTGGGTTTATCCTGTATGGGACTCTCTGCGCTTCCTGGACTTGGGTGGCTATTTCCTTTCCCATGTTAGGGAAGTTTTCGACTATAATCTCTTCAAATATTTTCTCGGGTCCTTTCTCTCTCTCTTCTCCTTCTGGCACCCCTATAATGCAAATGTTATTGCATTTAATGTTGTCCCAGAGGTCTCTTAGGCTGTCTTCATTTCTTTTCATTCTTTTTTCTTTATTCTGTTCTGCAGCAGTGAATTCCACCATTCTGTCTTCCAGGTCACTTATCTGTTCTTCTGCCTCAGTTATTCTGCTATTGATTCCTCCTAGTGTATTTTTCATTTCAGTTATTGTATTGTTCATCTCTGTTTGTTTGTTCTTTAATTATTCTAGGTCTTTGTTAAACATTTCTTGCATCTTCTCAATCTTTGCCTCCATTCTTTTTCTGAGGTCCTGGATCACCTTCACTATCATTATTCTGAATTCTTTTTCTGGAAGTTTGCCTATCTCCACTTCATTTAGTTGTTTTTCTGTTTTGTTTTTGTTTGTTTGTTTGTTTGGCTATATTAGGTCTTCGATGCTGCGTGTGGGCTTTCTCTAGTTGTGGCGAGCAGGGGCTACTCTTCATTACAGTGTACGGGCTTCTCACTGTGGGGGCTTCTCTTGTTGCGGAGCATGGGCTCTAGGAGCATGGGTTTCAGTAGTTGTAGCATGCAGGTTCAGGAGTTGTGGCTCGTGAGCTCTAGAG
Organism: Grampus griseus; assembly: GCF_964374135.1. Classification (NCBI taxonomy): domain Eukaryota; kingdom Metazoa; phylum Chordata; class Mammalia; order Artiodactyla; family Delphinidae; genus Grampus; species Grampus griseus. The sequence continues at coordinate 25,987,551 of NC_139018.1, read as the reverse complement.
CGCAGGCTCAGTAGTTGGGGCACATGGGCTTAGTTGCTCCACGGCATGTGGGATCTTCCCGGACCAGGGCCCAGACCCATGTCCCCTGCATTGGCAGGTGGATTCTTAACCACTGTGCCACCAGGGAAGCCCATTTTTCTGGGGTTTTATCTTGTTCCTTCATCTGGTTCATAGCCCTCTGCCTTTTCATCTTGTCTATCTTTCTGTGAATGTGGTTTTTGTTCCACAGGCTGCAGGACTGTAGTTCTTCTTGCTTCTGCTGTCTGCCTTCTGCTGCCAATGTTTTTAAAATACAACTTCCTAGGCATTGTCCCAGGGTTCTGATTTAACAGGTCAGGGATGGGGCCCTTAAACACTCACCAAGTTATCCTGATATACAGTCCTCTACTAAGGGACCTACCCTCAGCTGGGCTGTTCAATGAACATGTGGGCAAAATGTGTCAGGCCAACTGATGCCATGTTCTTTCAGAGCCTTTTCCTGAGGCCAATTAAGCAAGGCTGGCTTCTTTTTGTTTCCTGATCCATTATCAGCTATGCTGGAAAGGATCCAAGCTTTGGAGTTAGACCACCTGGGTTCAGGTCCTGACGCTGCCGCTTCCTAGCTTAGGAATTACCTAACCTCTTGGAGGTTCCTCACCTTGCCCAACACAGGGTAAGCTCTCAGTGTTTACTATGACATTTTTTTAATTTAGGCCCAAAACAACACTGGCTACTGCTAATGTAGGGTCATCTTCCACAATTCTGGGCAGAAATAAGGGCCTTCCAAACTGTAATGTGGCACTGCTAAGCAAGCCATAACAGCAGATCCAAGGAAACTTGTTCAGGAGAAGTGCAGCCTCATGAATCCCCAGTCAAAGGAAAATTACGAGTATAATCTGCACCATCTGCAGCCTCATCATGTCAGAAATATTCCGAGAAGAGGGACCACATGAGCCCCTCAATTCATCCCAACTGTGACCACAGCGCAGGCAATGATAAACATCTGCCTCCACCACTGAGCGTTTTCAAGGAGCCAGAACCTACCTAATGGGGCAGGTGGGAGGTTTTTCAATACTTTCAGGGGTTTAAAATGATCTTTTAGAGGGAAATTTCCTGTATATAGGATAAGCCCTCAACTATTCATATTTTGCTTATGCTAACAGACATGTATGGAAGTTCAACATGGTGGCTGCTTTTATTAATTTATTGGTTGAACTGTGCAATATACAGGATGGCATAACGCTTCCTTCAGGATTGCAGAGGCTACTGACCAAACCCTAGAGCAGTGCTGCCCAAGACAATTATCATCTCAACCACATATGTACTTTAACATTTTCCAATAGCCTCATATAAAAGGTTGGGAAAAAAGCAGGTGAAATTAATTTTAATAACGTTTTATTTAATCACACTTAAAACATTTAGCATTTTCACGTCATCAATATTTTAAAATGAGATATTTTGTGGGTTTTTTCCTTTTTTTTCTACTAAGTCTTTGAAGTCCAGTGTGTGTTTCATGTGGACAGCCCATCTCAATTCATACTAGACACATTTCAAGGGCTCAGTAGCTATAAGATGGTAGTGGCTACTGGACTGAATCCATGCAGGTGTAAAGGCCTCAAACAGCCTGTCAGATAGGATAGGCTGAAAAGAATTGCCTATGCTCAACTATTATGATAATCTGAGACCCATACACTCCTAGTAATTGGTTACTAGTAACCATACACTCCTAGTAACATTCTTCTGGGAAGAATGTGACAGATTGGTATGAGTTGATGCATTCATTCTTTCACTCTTTCCAATTCATGCATTCATGTATTCATTAGAGATTTATCAACCACTCATCAGTATTTACCCCAGCTTCACCCTGGTCTTATCTTGACCTCAGGTCCGCTCCTCCCCTTTCACTGAAGACTCTAGCCCTGGACTCCCAGTCTTCCCTACCTCAAGTCCTCGCATCATTATTGCGGATAAGCCATCCCAAATCCTAGAAGCTCATTGTCACCACCTCCTCATGACCTAATTCCCACTGTACTTCAGACACCCTTGCTGTGTCATTACAGGGTACTGCTCCACCTCTAGAATCATAAAGTCACACCCCCACTCTAATGGATCCCCTCATGGCTTTCTGCCTCTCTCACTTTCACTCCTGCATCGTCTGTTCTTTAACTCCATTGAACCCATGAGCCATTTTTTAAATTACTCTCTTCCTAATATCAACTCTCTTGCCCACTGTTCTTTGACGACACCTGCCTAGGTTAGTAAAAGCCATTCTCCTCCTTGGCTCTTACATCTGGGCTGCTGAGCACCAGTGAAACAATTACTAACCGCACAGATTGGAGCTATTAGTGTGCTGGTCTGCAACCCCACTTTAGCCCTCAACCTTCCCCAGCCATACTGTCTTCTTAGCTCTCTCTCCTATTTCCACAATGGCCATTCTTTTCAAACTTGCTGCTCTGTTGCCTCCCTTCCTGCTCTGAAGATCAACTTTAGAGAAAAAATAGAACCACCCAGTGCAAACTCTCTGCTCCCCGTTGCCACACCAACACGATGGCCAGCATCAGTAACCACCTTTTCCTCTTTTCCTCCCAACACAGTGGCTGACTGCTCCGCCAGGCTTGGGATCTCCCACTCTTTCCTCCTCAGGGACTGTGCCCCTTCTGCTCACCCCTCTCCTTTTCTTCCCTGACTTCTTCCCATCAACATTTAATCATGCTCAAATCACTCCTATACTATGAGAGTCAGGCGACGTCTCCCTCCAGCCATTCCTCCGTCTCCCCACATCTTCAGAGCCAAGCTTCTTGAAAGACTTGTCTGCTCCTCTGTCTCCTTCCTCACCCCTCATTCATCTTCATTCCACTGAGGTACAGCTTCCACCCTCATCACTCCACTGACTCCCCACCAAAGTTCCCAATGCCTTCCTTGTGGATAAATTCAATAGACACTCTCCAAGGTTTATTATTTCTTGAATATTCTGTAAATTTGCATAACTCTCCCTTCTTAGAAGATTCTCTTCCCTCAAGTTCTGTGACATTCTCGTTTTCCTTCCAACTCTGTGGACATTTTGTCCTAGTACCTTTTATTTCTGTTCCATCCTTTCAATGATGGTATTTCTAGGATTTCATCCTTGGCCTCTCTCCTCTTCTTTAAAGTGCCTCTTTGTGAAACTTTCACCACTCCAATGGCTTCAAATAGCACCCATATACAGATAACTCACACATCTACATTTTTAACCCTTTTCTTGGGCCATAGACTCATAAATCCTTCTGCCTATAGATTTCTCCAGCAGATGTCTCAGAAGCACATCAAAGACCCAACACACAAAGTTGCACTCATTTCCTTCCCCCACTATCCACTAAAAATCCACTATCCCAGCTTCTCAGTCCTCTTCTTTGTGAGTGGCACAATCATCTATCAAGTTATCCTGGCTTCCTGCTTTTTCCCCATCTTTTACTTTCATATCTGATCTATCCCCAAGCCCAGGTGGTTTGGCCTTCTTTATATTTAGTCAGTCCACTTCCTCCCCGCAGCCACTTCTAACTGGTGTTGATCGTCCTCCTACCGTCCATCCACTTTCCACACCGCGGCCGGAACAATCTTTCTACCATGCAAATCACGTCGGATCATACTGCTGGTTAAAAACCTCTTTGCAAACCCTCACTATCTTCAAAATTCAGTCAAACTCCATAGCATAGCATTGAAGGCCCTTCATTATTGCCCTCTGCTCACCTCCCATCTCATCTGTTAGCTCTTCCTTCCTATCACAACTCTCCCTGGAGGCGAGAATCACACTGGAGGCGAGAATCACACTGCTAAACTGCCTGAGACTCCAACGTGCTGTCGGGACTTTTATATGCTTTCTTCTCAGCCTCAAATACCTCTCCTTCCCCACCAGGTCTACCCCATCCCTCTGCCTTCACCCAATTACTGTCTAACAGGCTTTCAAGTCTCAGCCTAGACATTCCTTCCTCAAGGAAGCTTTCCCAGATCTCCTACACCCACCCACCCACAGACACACCACTGCCCACACCCCCGGTCTGGGCCAGAAGCCTCCTCCTATTTGCTTCTGAAACATCCTCGCTTACTTTGGGCTCAACGCTGTCACTATCTGTTTACTCATCAGTATCTCAGGAAGTTGTATACTTCATGAGGTTCACCACTCTAATGCCGTCACCCAGCCCAGTGCCCGGGCATTCAACACATTCATTCATTCATTAGTAATTAATTAATGAAAAATCCTTCTTTCTGAAGAGCTTTGGTTTCATAAAGAAACCAAGCATAATAACATCCAGACTTGCAAAGGCGGACACACAATGGGAACTTCTCTGTATTTTCCAAAGATTTTTTTGCTTTACAGAATAATTCTGAAAGTGCTTTTCTTTCAAAGTCCCCCGCATATTTGAAATCTGACTTGATTTACAGTTATCATTTAAAGAAAAACAGCCCTTGCATAAAACTGGATGTTATTACACCTAATAATGAGGCATCTGTTTCCTTCTGTGGCTGTGCTCCCTCACCCTGCCTCCTCACATGGCTCCTGCCAGCCTTCTTTCTTTGATTCTTTTCTCTCCATTCCTTCCCTTGGAGTACTAGAGCCTTGCGTAATTATCCCATGCTAATGGCCGTCAAATACAACAGCAAATTTTCTCCCAAAGGACCAGATAGAAAATGTTTTTGGCTTTGCAGGCCATGGGTCTCTGGAGCAGCTGCTTGACTTTGCCATTGTAGCACGAAAGCAGCCACAGAAATACCTAAATGAGTGATCCTGGCTGTGTTTCAACAAAACTTTATTACAGAAACAAGCAATGGACCCGACTTGGTCCTCAGGCTGTAGTTTGCCAACTCCCGAAATACATAACCTGAGCACAGACCCTTTTGAACCATGAACAACAGTTGCCCTGAGTGGGGAACAACCTTGTCCTGTTCAAGGAATAGCAAGGGGGTCAATGTAGAAAAGCTGCAGCCAGACCGACTTCACTTATATCACAGACCTACCACTTTCTCACTGTTTGACCTTGGGCCAGTAACTTAGCCTCTCTGTGCTCAGTTTTCTCCTCTATAAAATGGGAATAAAAATAGCGTCTCATAATAGTTGTTAGACAATTTAAATGTGTTAATACATGTAATGACCATCGAACAATGCCTGCACTTATAAGCGCTCTATAAAAGGTTATAGGATAGTAAAGGGTCCCTCTGCCATGATCCCCACTAAAAGATAGATTGTTAACAAGAATATTGGCAATAAAGAAGAACACGGTCATTCTCTTAGTATTTGGCCATACCTTGCTCTGGGTGACATTCTCTTGGACTCATTTCCAGTCAAAATCACAGCTCCCTCCTCCCCTGAGACTGTCTCTTTTGCCCTGCTCTGTGGATAGCCTGTAGTCAGTCCACCTCCCACCTCTAAATGCCTTAGGCCCACCTCCCAGCACCACGGGGGCTTATCTCACAAACTAGTGGTTTAAAGTACATTTTGATTAGGTGGTCCATCGCATGCTCGTTATGTGGTTTTGGAAATACTAGCCCTGCAAAAAGATGCCTATTTTTGACAGTGGTGAAAAGATAATACATGGAGAAAGAACAGTCTTTTCAACAAATGGTGCTGGGTCGTGTGAACATCCACGTGCATATATATGTATATTGTATACTTCACACCTTATCCAAAAATTAACTCCAAATGGATCGTAGAAAAAGTTCTGGAAATGGATAGTGGTGATGGTTGTGCAACATTGTGAATATAACTAATGCCATTGGATTGCACACTTAAAAGGGTTAAAATGATAAATTTTATGTTAGCATATTTTATTATGACAAAAAAGATAATGCATCATAGACCTAAATATAAAAGCTAAAATGGTAAAACTTCTAGCATAAAACAGGAGAAAAGCTACGTGACCTTGGGTTAGGCAGAGAGTTTAGATATGACACAAAAACATGATCCATAAAAGAAAAAAATTGATAAAATTTGACTTCATCAAAATTAAAAGTTGTACTCTGTGAAAGACATTGTTAAGAGTAAGAAGCTAAACCATAGACTGAGAGAACATATTTGCAAATCACATTTCTAACAAAGGACTTATATCCAGAACACGTTAAGAACTCTCAAAACTCAGCAGGAAAATAAACAATTCAATTTTTAAATGGGCAGAAGGTCTGAACAAACAACAAAGAAGATATAGGAATGGCCAATAAACATATGAAAGGATGCTCAACATCATTAGTCATTAGGGAAATTCAAATTAAAACCACCACGAAATACCACTACACACTTATTAGACTGGCAAAACCAAACCAAAACTGTCAATATCAAGGATTAGTGAGAATGTGCAGCACTGATGCTCTCATATATTCCTAGTGGGAATTCAGAATGGTGCAGCTGCTTTGAATAACAACCTGGCACATTCCCAGAAATGCCTCTTCCCCACACCTTACTTGTCCAGAGCCCACGAATAACAGGGACTCCTAGATGTCTATTTTATTCTTTGGGTTACAGTACGATACCACTGTTTATTTTGCTGTTCAAGTTCCAACCCTGGCTGTGGGAGCTCATTCAGGTTGGCTCCTGGGCCTTTTCAACAGGCCCCCTCTTTTTTATTTTTGTTCTTGATCCCTTCCTTTTCTGGCACCACAGGAATTAACCACCTTTCCAAGGAAAATGGAAACCTAGACCTGGGCACTGGCATGCTCATCACCACTGGGTTGTCACTGCTTCTGGTCCCTTTCAGTGGATAAAGCTAGGAAATATATGTATGTATAACAACCCATGCATAGCCCATATATAACCCATAACTCATATATATTTATTTCTATACCCATCTAACTGTGTATGTATATTAAGCAAAACCCAAACCCATGAATCTACACGGAAAGCTCTGACTCCAATCCAGCGTCACTCTTTGTGAGCCCATGAATGCTCCCCAGCATGACCCTTATCAATTTCCGGTACTGCCCTTAGACCCAGGCAAGCAGTGTCGCTGCCCAGTGGCTATTTGCAGTGCCTTCCTCCAAATTTTCTAATTTGCCCTTGGTACCTGAGACCACAGAGCACCAGGCAGAGCACCCCAAACTTAGACCAGGATCTACATACTCTCCGGTCACCATTTTTCTCCTTTAAGTACACTTTCTTATCCTCTGCACCAGCATGGGGTTGACCAGATATCCCAAGGGTCTCCAGGACTTGGGCCTACCAAGTCATCCTAGGAGTTGATCACTCTCTCTGGCTTGTTCAGTATTTCTTTCACAGAACCACATGAGATTGGACCACTAGAATGATGCTGTCATGCTGATTTAGGATGACTCAAATTGTTTATTTGAACAGGAGCTCTGCCAAAGGTATTTATTTGCCCAGGACCCTCACAACCTAGGAGTGGCCCTGTCAATTTCTTGTTTTATACATGTGTTGAAAGGTCCAAGTCTTCACCATATCTGCATTCCCCTCCCCACGATGGTGCCTATCTTAGTGCCTTGAATGTAATGGATGCTCCATAAATATTTTTCAGAATGAATGCCTGGAGGAATGAGTAATATCTCAGATTTACATATTTCTTTTGATCCAAGGTTCTAACTATGTTTTTCCTACACAAATTCCCAGATCTTCATCATTCTTCTGAGTGGTAAAGAGGGATTTTCATGTCCCCAAGCCCTCCAGTCACTGACCTGCCCGTTGATGTGCTGATAGTTTATCAAGAAGGAACAAACACGCCTCCAGGTTCTCTTGACAGTAAACTGCAAGTGAACTTCAACTCCAAGACACGTGAAAACAGCCAAGGGTGGGAATGATGGTTGAGTGGTTTCAAGTTAGGCAGCCTGGTAGTTTGAACAATGCTTTGGCTGTAACAAATTGTAGTGATAGAACATATGTTTGTCGTGCTTTGCTTTTGATCTTCTGCTCCAAGGTTGAGGATACTCTCCCAAGGGGTAAAGAAAAAAGCAAGATGAACTGGGAAGAAGAAAACTGACCTCACCCATCACTGAAATATTTCGTACCTGAAGCACCTTGAGAGAAGAACATGGTGGCAGCTCAAAGCAGTCACCTGATTAAGGGGCTTGGGTTTGGTCCTGACTCAGAGGGAAATACAACTCCACCTAGAGGCCCCCGCACAGCACCTGCACACTCACAGCCAAGCCTGGGCTTGGCCCCAGCAGATATAAGAGAAAAGATGACTACCAGAGCCACCAGGAGGCTGGGAGGCTTGCTGTTGCCAGGTCCACCCACGTGGATCACAATGACCGCATGAGGTCATGGAATGTTGAAGATGAAATTTAAGTGGGTCCTAAGTCATAAAGTTGCAGGTAGGTGGGCATCCTTTCAACAGGGCTCCCAGGAATAGAGCTGTACCTCTCTCCTTGATGATCCCGGGAAGTAGCTACCTCTCCCAGACAGAGTTGGGGTCAAATCCAGACATGTCCCACCAAAACCCACTCTCCCCAGGGCTTGCTGGAATAGACGGATAACTACAGCCCCCAGCCCCCAGGATCTGTCTAGGTGAGGGCAGGGTACGCAAAGTTTGAGACAGAGGTGAACCGACAGGTAGCTTCTTAGGGAAGCAGCAGAAAGGTGGCAAGAAGCTGGCAGCAGCCCCTGAGAGGGCCCCGGCACCATGGACAATGGCGACCCTCTTGAGCCTGAGACAAAAGGTGACAATGCATCCCATTTCTCACCACTCAGGCCCTTCTGGCTGCCTCAGTGTAATGCCTAGTGACCACATAGACCCGGAAGCGCCCTTCCCTCCTCTCCTGGGACCCTCTAGAATTGGGGTGATGTGTGACATTGACTTGACTTCAGGGCTTGCCAAACAGGGAGTGAGAGAGTTGGTTGCAACGCTGTGCTGGCACTGGCTCACACCAGCTCTGGCTGACTTTAACTTTCATTCTGTGAGCTGGCCCATGTCATGTTGGTAGTTGGAAATCAGCCATGTTAGGAATATTTACACCACCTGAATTGGCTAACATTACAAAGCAGGATTTTTTTTTTTTTTCCTGGAGAGCCAGTTAAACAGTTACCAACATTCCACTGGTTGGATGGAATTCTAAAATTGTTTATCCAATGAGGAAATTAAGAAATCATCCCTTTTTGAGGGCTACGTCTGATGGCTAAGCTGCTGTATGTCTTCTAAATGTCTGACTGCTACTTCCACCCCTTGTCACACAGACCTTGTCTTATAGGCTGGGAAATAAATGTTGGAGCTTGGGTCTATGGACAAGGGCTGAGAAGGACACAAACCTGCATGGAATCATTAGGAGCTCCACTATCTTAGAAACTGGGGGGTCAAAACTTGTGACCCATGCCATGAATGCTCAGCCCACCCGAAGAGAGAAGGTCGGTTGAGTTTTGACAGGCCATCCAGGGGTGCAGCCTGGCTTCCTGAAACCACTGCAACCTGCTGACGTGGGAGGACTAGGCCTGGACTTTGTGTGGCTTTCAGGAGCCCAGGGCTGTTTCCAGATCAGTGGCCCAATGGCAGAAAAATCACATCTAGCAAGTGCAGGGGACTAGTGTGAGGGAAGCCCAGGACACTTGTATTTAATCATAGCAATTAGTTTCAATCCCAGGGAGATTTGCAAGCCCTTCCTTCTGCGTGGTCATAAATTTGGACTGGAAGGAAGAGAAGCTAGGTCAGGTCCTTAGGAATCAAGTTATCCCTCTCACTCTCTGGAACTGCTTCTGTTCTGCTTTATTTTACACTTGACCCAAGTCACCTGCCCTTCCCCTTGCCCTCCCAGCATCATTTGTGCCTGCCAATGAGGAATTCTAGGCATTAGCACACATCCTTCCTCTGAAAGAGTAAAGCAAACCCTGAACACCACCCGAGCTAATAAGAAGGAAAAGAAGGAGCAAGCAGGGCTTCCCTGGTGGCGCAGTGGTTGAGAGTCCACCTGCCGATGCAGGGGACGCGGGTTCGTGCCCCGGTCCAGGAAGATCCCACATGCCGCGGAGCGGCTGGGCCCGTGAGCCATGGCCGCTGAGCCTGCGCGTCCGGAGCCTGTGCTCCGCAATGGGAGAGGCCACAGCAGTGAGTGGCCCACGTACCACAAAAAAAAAAAAAAAAAAAAAAGGAGCAAACAGCCAACATCCAAGGCTGGCCCAACACAGGGGGTGGGACAGGAGCGAGGCCTCCAGAGAACACGAAGGGCGTTTAGCACAGACGATTCAGCCAGGAGGCAGCTCTGTGTCAGGGAAACAGGGCTCATAGAGGGGAGCCCCCCTTGCAGGGCTGAAGGAAGGCTGTAGTCCCTTGGCACCTTGAGCCACGCGAGGCTGAGGGACAATGGCTGCAGCCAGGACTCGGGCTGCAGATGAGAGAAACAGAGGCCCAGGGCGGCCAGTGGTGGGCTCCACCTGAAAGGCCAGCGGGTTTCGTTTCCAGAATCAAGGAGATGAGTTTTTCTTCCAGATGAGACTGACACCATGTCGGCACAGCAGAGCAGTGAGGAAACACTCTACTGTGAGGCAGAAGCCCCTGTGGCTGTCGAAAAAGAGAAACCAGCCTGGGAGAGCTCAGAAACAGACCTTGAGATCGAAGGTGAGCGAGCGGGGGCCTTTGGCGGGTGAGGGGTGGCTTGCCTTCTTCCTCAGAAGCTGGAGAAATAGGTTTCCAGTTGGCCAAGGCTCTGCCCGGTGGGATGTGCTGCAGAGGGAACGGGGCAGAAACACCTGTTTTATGCCACGACCTCCCCGACGCTGGCCCGGGGGCAGCAGTCTCTGCTGCCCCATGCTCGTGGCTGGACTCATGAGCAGAGGGGTCCCATCAGCTTGCTGAAAGCTGGAGCAATAAGTGAACAGGGGCTTCTGGTTTTCTGAACGTTTCCACATGGCATCTTACGTCACCTTTGCAATAGTCCCGGGAGGTAGGCGTTATTACCTGCCCTTTACAGAGGGGGGAAACTGAGGTTTAGAAGGATTGTGTGAGTTGCCCAAGGCCACCGAGAGTTTGCCGATGTCTGCCGACCGCATGTTCCCCCCACCTTGTAGATCTACCTTCCCTATTCCATATTCCAGGGGCCCCTGGAGGATTTACGGTCCATCTTGCATCCTGACGACGTTCCTCTACTCACATTAGAGCTCTTGTTTCCCCAGCTTGAGAGCCCCGTGTTTTCCTTCCCTGTGTTTTTTCCCTCCAACAAATCCAAGCGTGTCTAGGTATGGGGAGGGGTGCAAGCTGAGTTGGAGCAAAGACTCTGTTACTGCAAACAACACCTCCACCCTCTTCTCCTTTCCAGTTTCCCCAAGGAAGGAAGTGCAAAAAAGGGCACTTGGGAAGCAGGGCCAGAACGGTACTGGCTCCACCTGATGGGCCGGCCCCCAACTTCCCGGGCTGTGGTCAGCCGGCCCAGTGGCCCTTTCCCTCCTGTGTCCCGGCGCTAGGTGGTAGGCTGTGATCAGTAGCAGCAGAGATGCAGGGGAAGCTGCTCTGCTCGTCTCCATGGTCACCGCCCCCCCCACCAGGGTCCACATACAACTTCATCCTCAACACAGACCTCCTCCCTGCCACCGCCCGGGGAGCCTGTTGTTGCCCTCCTAACTTCTTTTCCACTTCGAGGCTGCTGGTGATATTGCTTGCGACACTGAATTTTACCTGGTTGGCAGGGTGGCAGATGGAAACACTGGATGTTTTGTCCCAGACTCCAGCTTCTAGCTCATTGCCCCTCCCAGCAAGTGATAACATTGTTGCAAGCTGCCTCTAAAACGTAACCTAGGGAATACAGCTAGAAGGCATCTGCAGAATCAACCGGAGCAGAGTGAGTGCCAAGGACAAAGCTGGGGGTTACCTACTCTGCTTTAGCAAACAGGAGCCTCTAACGACTGAATCTGGCACCAACTATTCTGTGTCGGACGGACACCCAGGGCTCAGCTCCTCCAGCTTCTGGTGCCTCTATAGCTGGTGCTGAGATGCTGGGAATGGGGCAGGAAGGGCTTCCTGGGATGAGCTGAGACATGAGCCAGGTGGGAATAGCAAGCTGGTGGTGAGGCTACGGAAGAGGGTAAGTTGCTCGGCCACCACGTGCTGCTCTTCCTATACAACAGGCGATTTTGCACCCCAGGGGACACTTGGCAAACTGGGGGTGGGGTGAGGGGTGGGGGGATGCTACTAGAATCTCATGGGCAGAGGCTAAGAATCCTGCCAAATATCTTACACTGCACGGAACAGCCCCTCACAGCAGAGAATCATCCAACTCAAAATGTCCTTAGTGCCGAGGCTGAAAAATCCTCGTCTGCAACCACCGGGAAAAGAAGCCCAGTTTGTAGCTGTGCCTGCAAAATCAACTTCCTTGCAAAGACCTTGTCCTTTCACCAACAAAGCTTCCATTGTCCGTCTTAGAAATGTCTGGGGTGCGTTGGCCAAAGACTCTGAGATCTGAAGGAAAAAAACAGATGCCGGCTTAGATCCCCGCTGACCATGGAAAGCCCTGTGTCAACAGAGCTTGCTTCATGAGGACAGGGCTGTGGGGCATCCAGAACCCAGGGAGGCCCTCTGCCCACCGACCACGAGTCAGGATGGTCTAAAGCCCAAGGAACAAAAGCCCCCAAGAGGTTAGAATGGAGAAGAGCAGCCCCCATTCTGTTCGCTGGTTCAAGTACTTATCAGCTGTGTGTGATTTGGGGCTAGCTCTGTTCATCGGTAAAGTAGGAATGACAGTCCTTTTTGTGAGGAAAAATGACATGCAAGTCTTTGAAAGAAGCAAACCCACTCAAATGCAAGTTTGTTTCTGACGGATTTGGGGGTCTCTCCATCTTGCACTGATCTGCCACCTTCAGAAGCCCACTGTGTGCTACTTGGGCTTTTTCTAGTTGGTACTTCTCTACATCTTTAGTAAAACTGTTTGTGGCTCACATTTTTACAGTGGTAGTGAAACTAAAACTGCAATGGAGACTCCCTCAGCCATCACCAATCACCAGCTTTTTGTCTGGTTGGCCTTTCAAAGCTGTCCTGAGGTGGGCAAGGATGCGCTCACACACCCTTGTGCTCAGTCACTAGATGCAGTCAACCTGGGAAGGTGGGGACGGAGCATATTGTTTCTCCTAGGTAGCGTGGAGCCTAAAACCAGGGGCCTTCTCTCTTACCCAAAGGGAGATGTCCACATGGGGCTTTCTGGATTTAGGGTCTCCCACCACTGGCTGACTTTCCAGTTGGAGCTGGAACATACACCCATAGGGACAGAGCCTCAGACAAGAGGGGACACCAGTCAGAATCGAATGTGGTCTGGGTTAACAGGGAGATAAGGCAAAGGTAGAAGAGAAACTCTGCTTCATCCACTTGCATCTTTTTCTGCAGATACGGAGAAATTTTTCACCACCAGACAAAGGGAGCTGTACCTGGAGGCCTGCAGACTTGTGGGCGTAGTGCCTGTCTCCTACTTCATCCGGAACATGGAGGAGTCCTATGTGAACCTCAACCACCGTGGGCTGGGCCCCAGGGGTACCAAGGCTATTGCTATAGCCCTGGTGGTGAGCATACCAGTGCGGGCACATGAAGGCTGGCAGAAGTGGGGACTTGACAGGGTGGTAGGCCCAGGAGTCAGAGAGCCCCACCTTGGGACCCTGCATTGCAACCTCTATGCCCACCTTGCCCTAGACTCTGCATGACTACCAGTTGCTTTCCCCAACAGGCATGGATGCCCATTAGCTCCTGGGAAGGAGGCTGCTAGAGACCTGGGCCTTGGAAGTCTATGCTGTTTCCTATCCAGAAAGCAAAGGCACCAGCCTGTGGGCCCTGGAGAAGCAACTGGTCCGGGCTTGGGCCCAAACGCTAATGTGAGAACACAATGCAAAATGTCAACCAGGTCTCAATTCCAAAGCTCACCTTTGCCATAAATGAGTTCACGACTGAGCCATTCCATTTGATGTCTGCCTTTTGCAGTATGTTAGGTAAATCTTCAAGACCACACTGTAGAGTGGATCATGTTTTCCCACAGGAAGAATGTTCTCTCCGGCTTGGCTTGAATGATAAGACTTGTCCTTGAACTCATCATAGCTTTCTATAATTATAATTGATTATATACAAAACTGACTCCATCCCAGGAAAACAGAAAATGTAACAGGTGTATGTCAGCACAACACTGTTCACTTAGGACAGTAAAGAAAAATTTCGATTTTTAAAAAAAGCACCCATTTTTGGAACCATAACTGCATTTGCACTTAGCGCAGGCCCATTAAGAAGTCACATGATGTGAGATTGTGCTGCTCTCTGGGGAGGGGGAGGGAAGGGAGGGAAGGGCAGAGAAAGAACAAAGCCATCTTGAAATTTATGGAGCGTTGAAAGACTGATTAATGAAGTGTTAGGAATTCACCATTACCTCATGAGCTTCATGGAAATAATAATAAAATCCACTCAGAACTTGGGCCACTTGTCTCTCAGTAACAGCAGTTTCTGTTTAAGGGGAGTTTTTCTTCTCTGATTCTTTGTATCATCCATTTGACAATCATTGTGGCATTCCAATGGACTGAACTTTTATTTATCTTTGGTACTGTTTAACTTCTCACATGTTGTGTTTCCCTGGCTTAGAGGAAGAGTATTCCGATAGGAGGGATCATTTTCATACTTCTTTGGGTCTGTCCCTCCTCTACCTATCTCCATGCCGTTGGACTTGGTGGGCTATGAGCCCCTCGAGAGGAGGAATGGTCTCTGTTCATCCCTGTTTCCTCGGCAGTTAGCACAGAGGGTGACAGATACTCACTCGTGTGAAATGAATGTGAATGGATTTGGTGATCAGGCCACCTGCTACACCACATACTGTACTGGTCCCCGGGATGACTCTGAAAGTGGTCCTTCAGCCCCCATTTCTGCTAAATGACACCTAGACTGGGGGGCCCCCTGAGCCATCTCGCTTGCCTTTGAGCACGACTGAATTTTCCCACCCCTGCAAGAGAGCGGAGGCCCGAAGACACTTCATGAAGGCCCTGGGGGGCCATTCTGCCTTGCAGTAATTCACACTATCACACTTTCCCTTTGCCTGAACCGAGAGCTACTTCTCTCACTGCTTTGTGTGCTCTGAAAGCTGCTCAAATTCAAAGACATGTCTGTTCTCTGTGCCTTTCTGCACGGGGAGCGGTGGGGAAGGGAAGGACAAAAGTTCTGGTTAGAGCTAACCCCAGTCCCTCACGCTGCAATGCTAGTCATTTCCACCTGTCTTGCTCCCTGTGGGAATGCAGACTAACTTGGATGTAGATATTTATTTAAGATTTAAGTTCCAGCTCCTTCTAAACAGCCTTGAGGCAACATCCTGACTATCAGAGAGTACCAGACAACCCTTAAGCCTGAACTAGAAGAAAGGCCTCTGAAGGAATCAGGCACAGTAAAGGCGTTATGCTTAAATACGCTTCTTAAATAGCACATTCTCCTTAAACTTGGAGTAGGTCACAGGCCTCTCTCCTTAAAGCTAAACAGTTAAAATCTGTTCAGCTCACCCTTGTGCCTCATCTTTTTCAGGACTTTATTTTAATGTCCCTTTTCTAAATCCCCCTTGGTACCCCTTTTGGGGAGGGAGGTGCCCAGAATAAGCATGTCATCCTAGCAAAACTCACTGGGATGGCTTGTCCCCTGCGCTATTCTCCTGTTCCTAGCCACTCCTCCAGAATCGCTAGCCTGCCTCTCTGTACCCTCTGACGTGGCTGGGATATTCGAGAGGGGTGATGGGCTCTGGGCAAGGGCAGGGAACTGACTAGGTCACCAACCACCTCTGTCTCTCTCCCCCTCCCCTTGTGGTGGCTGAAGTCCAACACGTCTGTTCTCACGCTGGAGCTGGCAGACAATAGTATCACGGAGGAGGGCATCTTGAGCCTGGTGGAGATGCTACAGGAGAACTACTACCTGCAGGAGATGGTACTGTGCCCTGTTCTACCAGTTCCTACAACCATGCTTAGAGTCTCAGAACCCACTTCAGAGAAGCCAGCGTCCCCTGCCCGAGCCCAGGCCAGCCTCCAGGCTTCCTGCAATCAGTCTGGGGCCTCCCCTCCCCTGGAAGCAACTTCTCAGAGGAGGTTCCGCACATGAGAGCCTGGCCAGGGGCACTGTGTTCCCTGTGGCCGTAGGAAACCCTGAGAAACCATTTCCATCTGGATCTCATAAGCCCCTAAATGAACAAACTTACTTTAGAGTTGCCTTAATGTAAACTTTCTTAAAGAAAATAAAGCCATGAAATAATTCCATAAAATACAGTGTTGCCTGGAGACAGATGTTGATGATGGCTGCACAGCAATGTGAACCTACTTCAGCCCATTGAATTGTACACTTAAGAATTGTTAGGATGGTACATGTTGTGTTACGTCTATTTTAGCACAATTTTAAAAATTAAAAAAAGAAGGGGAAAGACAATTAAGATGCTAATGGCTGGCTGATATAAAGTCCCTCCCACCCACCTGAAAGGACCATGTCCGTTTTATACCCCTACGACTTCTGAGCACAGTGATTCATGCTCGTGAACCAATGAAGGGAATTACAATGATTGCTTACTCTAAATTCATTTTTCAATTGTTTCATGCCAAACCCTCCAAATAAAGTTGTCTTAGGTTTCAAAAAAAATAATAATACTATGTGCTTATCTGAAATACCAGGGCTAAATTGGGGAGGTGGGGAGTCACTGAGCTCAACGTCAGAGAACTGAGATCAGCCTGAGAGCTTCACGGTGAAGCATCAGAAAAGCCAGGGGTTCCTCTCCTCCTCCTCTTCCCCTTTGCACCACCCTAACCCTTCCCATCCTTTCACCCCAGCCCTGCTCTCCCCACCCCACCCCTACTCCCTCAGGGTAGGCCTCAAGTAAGCCCCCACCCCCATCATTTGTTAATGAGGGCCCTTTGGTGGGATTGTCACATACTTAAGTGTTCTCTTGCCTTTTAGAATATTTCCGACAATGATCTTGGTTTGGAGGGGGCCAGAATCCTCTGTGAGTTCCTCCAGAATAACACCTCTTCGCTCTTTAGTCTTCAGCTTTCAGGTGAGCCTATGAAGGAGGGTGGGGAGGACACTGGGAATGTAATGGAGAGAAGGGTCAGAGCAGAGAGATCCAGGGTCTAACTGAGCCAGACCAGGTCCTGCTGATGTCAGAGACCAGAACACAGTGTCTACACCCTGCTAGATTCTTCCAACCATTCTCGTCCCCTCTCCACAACCACACTGGCTTCACGGCTGTCCTGGACAAGAGACTTCTGATTCACTTTGCAACATTCCCACCTCTGCTGGAAAGTCTCTACCCCAGATACCTGCACAGCTCCCGCTCCCCCTTCATTCCTGCCTCCGCTCACAGGTCATCTCCTTAAGGGGACTTCTCTGACCTATCAAAGCAGCACCTCCCCGTCACCATCACTCTCTAACCTGTTTCTCTTCCTGGTTTTCCTAACAGCACTTATTACTACCTGACCCCCTGTAGTATAACTAATTTTTAATTAGTTTATTATCAGTCTCGCTCACAGAAAAAAAAGTCACTTGAGAACTCTATTACCCACAGACCTGCCCTCATTCAGGTTTATGGTTTGCATTTATACTATCTTCAGGGTGCTGGAATCCCTATGGCAGGAAATGAACATGCAAAGTGGTCCTATGTTGGTAATACCTTGGGGCACCCAACAGAAACAAACATAAACCTCTGACAGGCTCCAGGCTGTTGGGGATTCCCACAGATAAAGCTCCGCTAAAGATGGGCTCACAGTCCAAAACTGCAAAACAAGGAAACACCATGAGAGCTGTCAGACCCAACAAGTAATAGCATGGGACCCTCGAAACTTCAGGAAATAACGTTATCCTATATAGACTGTAAATTGAGTGACCATAAAATTTATCCATCAAACTGCACAAGAGCACTATCAATTAACTGAAACTTCTAATAAATAGATATCTTGCACCCAACTCTAAATCAAGTTTGATATGATTAAGAACATAAAACATACAAGAACAAATCACTATTTTTTAATAGATCCCCCCCAAATAAAACTTCTACAAATGAAAAATATATAATTATTGAAATTAAAGACTCAATGGATAAATTCAACAGCAAATTAGATACAGTGAATAAAATTAGTGACCTGGAAAATAGATAAAAGGACACTTTATCTATCTTTGCAGTATAGAAAGATAAAGATATAGAGAATATAAAAGATAAAAATATAAAGGAATGAATAGACTCAATATAGCTAATAGGCAGTCCAGAAGAAGCGAACAACAATATATGAGCAAATAATAGCTGACATGTTTCCTGAACTGATGAATTCTCAGATACAGGAATCCTAGTGAGTCCTAAGTACAGTAAAGGAAAAAGAAATCCACACCTGAGTATATCACAGTAAAAGCACCTAAGATAAAAAGATCTTGAAAGTATCCAGAGAGAAAATACAGAAACAGAGGTTATGTATTTTTTAATATGAATTTTACTACATATTATTCTCCAATTTTCCTTTTTTCCCCTCTAAATATATCTTGGATTTCTTTCTATGGCAGAAACGATAGATTTATCTCATTGTTTTGAACTCCTGGGTAGTTTTCCATGGTATGATTATAGCATAATTTATCTAATATCCCCCTTTTTGAAGGGGAGTGCATTTAGGTCATTTCTAGTTTTTCAATCTTCCAGATAATTTTTAAAGTATTTTCTTATCCATGCATCTTTTGAGCACATGTTCTAGTATTTCTACAGACACCCCAGAGCAGAATTATTCAATATAAGGTACACCCGTTTTAGTGAAGTTAAAAATTAATTTCCAAATTTCCCTTAAGAAGACTATACCAGGTTGTAATTCCACCAATGGAAAGTCTGTTTCCCCTATATCTCCACCAGAAGGGTTATTACCAAGCTGTTTGTGAACCAGACAGTTAAGTGTGTTGAAGTCACAGTACTTGGGTTCAGATCCCAACTTTGACACTAGGCAATTTATTTAACCCTTCTGTGACTCACTTTTCTCATTTATAAACTAGGGACAATTATATTACCTATCTCAGGCAGTGATTGTGAGGATTACGTTAATTAAAATCTGAATCACCTAGAACAGTACATAGGACGCAAGTATTCAATAACTGTTCACCACTATTATTATCTTTATTACAGTCCCACATTACTATTGAAATAGAACATCTTTTCAGATGCTTATTTTCATTTTAATTTCTTCTTCTAAGAAATGACCAATTGTTATATGGGGTTGTTTGTATTCTTAAGTGTTAGGCACTCTTTATATAGTACAGATACTCATACTTGAATGTTACATATGGCTTTCTTCATGGTGTTTTCTTACATGAAAGTTTGTATACTTACTGTTGTCAAGTTCATCAGTCTTTTCTTTTATGGATTTAATTTCTGTAGTCTTGCTTAAAAAACGGTTTCCTACTTCAGATTTAAAAATATTTTTCTTTACTTTCTTCAAATATTTTTGTAATTTTGGTTTTTTCCACGTAGACCTTCAATATACCTAGAACTTATTTTTGTTCATGGCATTAGGTAGGAGTCAAACATTCTATTTCCAAAACTCACAGCCAGGTGCCCCAGCATCATTAGTTGAATAATCTACCATTAACTAATTTGAATGTCATCATCTATTAAATTCCCATATAAATATAAGTTCCTTTCTAGAGTCTCTATCCCACCTCATTAATCTATTTCTATGCCAACACTGTACTGTTTTAGTATGCTTAGAATGTTAAAATTATAATATGCTATATAATATAATAATTAGTTGTAATTAAAATGATATATCAAGTATGTAATATTCAATATATTAGTTTTATAATTATATGATATGCTATATTTTATGTTTGAGTGGACAAAGTCTGACCTTTTTCAAAGTAATCTTGGCTATTCTTGTGTGGTTTCTCCTCCAGTTGAATTTTAGAATCATTTTGTCAAGTTCCATTAAAAAGAAAACTTACTGGGATTTTGGTTGGGGTTATATTTAATATTCTAGGTAAATTCAGGAAAGAATTGACATATTTAAAGTATTGGATATCTTCATTTAAGAACATGCTTTCTTCAGGTCTTTTTTATGTTCTTCAATAAATTTTATAGTTTTACATCATTATAAGTCATGCATATTTCATATTAGCTTTATGTTTAGGTCTTTTATCATTTTATTCTTATGAGAATAGAATGTTTTTCTATCACGTTTTCTAATTATCAATACTTATTATTGGTATGTTTGAGAGCTATTAATTTTTGTACACTGAGCCTATTACCAGTCACTTGATTGAATTATCTTACTAGTTCTAACATTTTGTTAATTTTCTTGGATTATTTAGGTAGGTGACCATATCTGCAAATGATGGAAGTTTTTGTCTCTTCTTTCCAATATTTATAGCTCCTAGAGAGGTTTCTGATTGTATTGGCTAAGACCTCTAATATAATATTAATACAGAAAGCTCTTTGCAAAACTACAAATTTCCCAGCCCTATCCCAGGCTGCTGAATCAGAATCTTTAGGGAGAGAGATCTAAGAATCTGTGTTTTATCAAGCTTCCCAAATGATTACTTACAGCCAATGCACTGTTGATAACCAATGGTATAAACACAACAATTTGAATAATAGATTGCCTAATTTTATACATTGACTAGATTATTATCTCATTTTATTGCACTGGTACCAGAAACAGCCAAAGAAGTACTTGTGTTTCAGTGGGTTCATTCATTTTTTCATTCATTCAGTAAGGATTTACTGAGCACCTGTTATGTGCCAAGCACTTTTTAGGTGCTAGAGGCATAGAGCTTATTAAGGTTTCAAAGGAGAAATTCGGGTGTAAGGGTTTGTGTCATTTATTCTCTGGAAATCACCAATATTTTAGATCGCTTAGCAATCTAGGGCTAGGGTAAGATAAGGGAGGCACTCACCTCAGCCACAAAACTTAAGGGGCAACAAAAAAACTCAGTAACCAAGTAAATAATATCATAATGCAACATTTTTGAAAGTGAAGATTAATGTGAAAACAAATCCATGATGAAAAAAAATCAGCACTTTAAATAAAAAACAGGATCCAACAGGGACAGATCGGGGTGAGGCGAGTGAGGCCTGGCCATGCAAGCACAGGGTCAGATCCTGCTTTTATTTAAAATTTGGTTCATCATAGATGTTTTTGCATTGATTTGGATTTTAAAATATTAAGATATTACCCATCATGATTACTGAGATTTTCAAGTGCCTCATTCATCCCTCTAGTCCCAACCCTGCTGCTCAGACTTGGATTAGCGTTTTTATAATGTTACACATTTTAGGCGTTAGGCTAGGGGTGGATGCTGTCAATGCACAGGGTATGGTGTACCAACCCCTGGAACTCCCTGGACAGTCATGGCAGAGAGAGAAGGGGAGAACTGTTAAAGAGATGGTAACTGGTTGCCTTTTTTCCCCTGTGTTCGCCTGTGCCCAAACATTTGCTTTAAGTACTTGCCACCTTTTCTACGTCTGATTGTTCCAAAGGCAAGAGACTAGCAGGGCTAGGATACGGAGAGTAAGGGAGCCTTAGTCTGGAGAACATTGCTAATGCCCCCCTTCACTACAGGAAATAACTTCAAGGAAGAAGCCGCAGAGCTGTTTTGCCAAGCCCTATCGGTAAGAAGCAAGAGGCGGGTGCAGCCAGCCATGTGAGAGATGCCCCGGGAGATGGGTGGCTCTGAGCACAGGGAGGTGAGGCTACTTGCCTGATTTAGGGAGCTGGAGAGTGTTTAGACTCCGTCAATCCTATCAAAAACCTCAGCAAGTGGTAGGACTCTTTGGATGGTGCTAAATTCTCGCAGCAGTCATCAACAGTTCAGCAGGAAATGAACAAGAAATTGTCCTCAGTCTAAGAACACTAGTCTACTTAATTTTTGGCATATGGGGGCCCACACTGTTCTAAGAGAGGTATTTGCAGTCACAAAGAAGACAAAAATTACCTCTCTCTGCACTGTTTCTTTCTCTAGACCAATTACAGAATTAAGTCGCTGGATCTCAGTCACAACCAGTTCTCTGATAAGGCAGGAGAGTACCTGGGGCAGATGCTGGGTGAGTCTTCCGTGGAGGGAGGAACCAGCAAAGGAGAGGGACGTGGGGTATCCGCGGAGGGAGGAACCAGCAAAGGAGAGGGACATGGGGTATGATAGCTTGTCAGAGCTGCAGCTCCGGTTTCTTATTGTTATTGAACGTTCTGATTAGAAAAAGTGATGTAAACCACACCCGAAGTACACTTTGAATGGAGCAGACACCTGAATGTGGGAAGTAAACTTTAAAATGATTAGAAGAACGTAGAGAGAAGTAACTTGCTGACTTCACAGAGACTACGGATTATTAAACAGAAATGGGCAGAAACTGTAACAGAATAGTGGCAGAAACTGTAACAGAAACGATTCATATATTTGACAACGGTAAGTTTAAAACTTGCTTGTGATAAAAGACATTGTGGGGCAATGATAGAAAACAAGCAATAGTTAAGGAGTAGAAATATGCAGAATTTGTATCATATAGAAGATTACTCTCCAGACTATTGATAAAAGCTCCTATAGCTCCATTAGGCAGCGATAAATACTCCCAATGAAACAATGGTCAAAGCATATGGACAGTGACAAAAGAAAGCCAAGTGCCCATGTTTAGAAACATGAAAAATAAAACAACAAAAAGATCTCCCTTGTCATCTAGCAGAGCTGTAAAAATTTCCCGTCAGAGAACATCAAGGGCTAATACAAGCAAGAAATAGGAACACTCACAAGTCTACTAGGTAAAGGCGCTTTGGAGAACAATTTGACAGTGTTTACTAACGTCACAAATGTGTATATTTTCTATGACACAGTTTCCCCTCTATACGTGTCTCAGAGATGCTCTCACACATACACAGCGAGAGATGTCTGGGGAGGTTTCACTGCAAAAGTGTTATAAAAGAAAGAAACCTAAATGCTCATTCCTGGGGGGAATGAGTAGAAAAGGAAAGGACTCCTAGCAGTAGGGATGGGACGCTAATCTAGATGGAGTGGTGAGGGAAGCCCCACAGGGAGGGTGGCTCTTTGTTGAAACCTGAATATCAAAGAAGAAAGAGCCGTGCTAGGGTCTGGACACACAGGGCTCCAGGCAGAAAGAATGGAGCGCGTCCTGTTTGAGGAACTGGGGGGCCAGTGTGGCTGGAGCAGAGGGGACAGGGGAGGAGGATGGAAGGAGAAGATGTTGTTGCCTGCAGCCCCTGACGTCGGGCCGCGGGAGCCATGGAACACAAGGAGCCTGGGATCCACGCGGCGCACGACGAGGAGTCGTGGAGGATGTGAGCGTGGGGCGAAACGGTACGGCGTGCAGGAGCAGATGTGCTGTGTGAAGCCCGCAGCTGACGAGGACAGGAATGGAAGAGGGAGGCTGGTCAGGAGGCTGGTGTGGGGGTCCAGGCTAAACAGGACAACAGCGTGAGCTCAGGGAGGAGGTAGTGCCTGAGCAGTGGATGGATTCAGAATATACTTTGCAAGTAAAGCCGAAAGGACTTGCTGATGTGAAGAAGGAGGGAAGGGAGAGAGAGCCTCACGACTCTTTTGTTTCAGTCACTGGTTAGAGGCAGGTGTCATTTACTTAGAGGGAAAACTCAGGGAGTAACAGTATGGGGGCGCGGGGCAGGAGTTAGGAGTCGAGTTTTCCTTTTTGGCCGTGGAGGGCTTTTTTTTTTTTTTTTTTTTTTTTTTTTGCGGTACGCGGACCTCTCACTGTTGTGGCCTCTCCCGTTGCGGAGCACAGGCTCCGGACGCGGAGGCTCAGCGGCCATGGCTCACAGGCCCAGCCGCTCCACGGCATGTGGGATCTTCCCGGACCGGGGCGCAAACCCACGTCCCCTGCATCGGCAGGCGGACTCTCAACCACTGCGCCACCAGGGAAGCCCTATATGCAGTTTTTAAAAGAATCTTTATTATTATTAAAGCTACCAAATATAAGATGATTACCATGTGACAGGCATCATACTAGGCTTTTTACATCAATCCTCACAAAAAAAAACCTTGTACAGGTTAACATCTCTATTTTATAAATAAGAAAACAGAAGTACGGGAAGGATAAGTAACCTGTTTAAGGTCACAAAGCTAGTAAGTGTTGAGAACAGAATTAAAATTTTAATTTTGTAGCCATTTAAGAGAGGCAGGCTTGCAAGGTTTAACTTAAGGGACTTCCCTGATGGTCCCATTGTTAAGACTTTGCCTTCCAATGCAAGGGGGGCAGGTTCGATCCCTGGTCGGGGAGCTAGGATCCCGCATGCCTCGTGGCCAAAAAAGCAAAACACAAAACAGAAGCAATATTGTAACAAATTCGATAAAGACTTTAAAAATGGTCCACATCAAAAAAAAATCTTTAAAAAAAAAAGGTTTAACTTCAGTGAGGGACTTGGCACAGAAGAGGAGAGAAAAATAAGAATAGGATGAGGGAGACAGGCAGGGAGAGAGAATGAAGGCAGGACAAAAGTTTGTTCTCAATATAATAGAAGGTATTATGCACTTTCCTGAAAGTCTGTCCTGGTGGTTGACACGAGAAAGACATGATCAGTACAGAGTGTTCTGTCCATAAAAAATAAAACAGGGGCTTCCCTGGTGGCGCAGTGGTTAAGAATCCACCTGCTAATGCAGGGGACACAGGTTCGAGCCCTGGTCCAGGAAGATCCCACATGCCGCGGAGTAACTAAGCCCGTGCGCCACAGCTACTGAGCCTGCGCTCTAGAGCCCGCGAGCCACAACTACTGAAGCCCGTGTGCCTAGAGCCCGTGCTCTGCAACAAGAGAAGCCACCGCAATGAGAAGCCCGCGCACGGCAACGAAGAGTAGCCCCCGCTCGCTGCAACTAGAGAAAAGCCCGCTTTCAAGAACGAAAACCCAATGCAGCCAAAGATTTTTTTAAAAAAATAATAAATAAATAAATAAAACAGAATAACACATTTTTCCTGGGCCTGAAGGCGATTCCTCCCACTCAATAATCCTTCAAGAGCACTTTAGTCTCTCCTTCCAATGGTGTCCTCGGCACATCCACCCTCCCCAGATAAAAATAACAATGATGAAGTGTTTAAATAGGATGCTTTCCCAGCCCTATGTAGCACGTGAGCAAAAGCATCTTTAAGTTAAAAAAATGTGCAATTTCTGTGCAAACCCAACTTCTAGACAAGCCTGATGCCTCCACACTTCCACCTGGTTGTATCCCTAAAGCTCTCCCGGATGGAAATTCTGAGGCTTCCACTGCTCCCATAGATCTCCATGAAAAAGACATCGCGCAATACCACACACCATGCCCACCATAGTGTTCCTATGTAAATACAAGGTTTGCCGTGCTCTCTCCATCTGTTTTAATGGTTGTTTAATTTTCCACCAGATGGATATTTATGTTATGCTTTACCCTTCCCCTGTGAGTCACAAACTTTACTTTTATAAGTGATGCCAGGGAAAACATCTACAAGCATGTCGCTTTTCTTAAATCCTGTACTGTCTCCTTAGGAAGAGTCTCAGGGGTGATAATGCTGTGAGATAGAGTAAACAGATTTTAACAGGAAAATGTCTGTGACCAGATAGTTTTTGCCAAATAGAGTATACCATTTGCTTGCCACCTGCAATGTATGAGTATTTTACTACGTTGTTGCCAGCCTTGGGAATCATCTTAGAATTTTGTGTTTAAATGAATAACTGATGAATTATTACCTACGTGTTTTGCTTTGCATGAGGATTGAGCGATCCTTATCCCCAATGTGATGGACCTCTGCCAACCCTGAGACTGGGTTCTCTGGGGTGTGGTGGACGCTGAAATGACTCCTTCCCTCCCACAGCCCTCAACGTGGGGCTCCAGTCGCTGGACCTGAGCTGGAACCACCTCTACATCCAGGGGGTGGTGGCCTTGTGCAGCGGTCTCCGGGTAAGCCCTCCGGGAGTGGTGTGTTGAGCCCCTGAGTCAGCCACCTTGAACCCTTCCCCATGGGTAAATTCACCCTGCTGAAACCTAGTTGGCATCTTTGGGGGTACTTCAAGGCGACAGTTTAACTAGGGGGTAGGGAATGACATCAGCCCAAAGGGAATGAGCCTCGAGAGTACTGGAGACTCTGAGCCCAGCTGGGAGGGATCTGGGAAGATCTGGCTGATCTCCCTCCTGGGGACCACTGAGCACCTTGTCTGGATGAGAGCAGAGGACAAAAATTGGGGCCCGTTGGCTGGATGAGTTGCATGCAGCCTTCATGCCGCTGCCGTTCTCCCTTCTCCCTGCAGGCTAACGTGTCCCTGAAGAAACTGGATCTCTCCATGAACAGCTTTGGGAACGAGGGGGCTGCAGCCTTAGGGGAGGTCCTCAGACTCAACAACTCCCTGGCCTACCTAGACCTCAGCAGCAACAACATCAACAATGAAGGGCTGTCCAAAATCAGCAAAGGATTGGAGATGAATGAAAGCCTCAAAGTTCTGAAGGTAGTCTTCACCCGAACTGGGAACGGGACATCTTGTGCATGCATTTGTGTGTGTGTGTGTGTGTGTGTGTCCGTGCATTCACGTGTGTGTCCATGCTTCCATGTGTGTGCATCTGTGTATGTGTCCGTGTGTCCATGTGTGTGCATGCACGTGTGTGTATTGGCGTGGGGGCAGCAGGACGATGGGGCTGGATGTTGCTGGAGAGAAAATCTACCTTGTGCTTCATATGTGCGTACGTTCTTGGCTGTCTCTCTGCTGTAAACCCAGTGTCACCCTCTGCTCTCACCTGGCACAGGGTAGGGTCTTCCTTGCTCCCATCTGGGTCTCCTCCAGTTTCTTTGCTTTTCTTTGCTGAGAGACCTGCGAGATCTTAGTTCCCAGACCAGGGATTGAACCCCAGCCCTGGCAGTGAAAGTGCCGAGTCCTAACCACTGGACCACCAGGGAACTCCCTCCTCCAGGTTTTCTCCACACTGCGGCCAGAGTGCGGATTCTGAGCGTAAATCTGACTCCCATCCCCACCCACACCTACTCTCCTCCCACTTAGGCCCCCCCCCACCATGGCCTCTGTTGCTCAAAACCCGTTCTCTCACCCTGTGTGCTTCTCCAGCCTCAGTTTACCCCCACACTCTCCCCCGCACTCCAGCCATGGCCTCAGGGTCTTTTTTCATCTCCGTTCCCGCAGGGCCTGCAGTGCTCCCTCCACTGGCCTCAATTGCTGGTCTGCCTCAGAGCACAGCTGGAGCAGCAATTCCCCAGGGACCCTGCAGGAACACTCACATCCTGTTTGCCCCTTCACACAGAACTCACCGGAGTTTTTCCTTATACTCTCATTTGAGTGACTATTTGACTGTCTGTCACCACTAGTTCGAAAGTTTCCTGAAGACAAAGACGTGTTTGGCTTTGCCCATTACTATATCCCCCGTACCTAGCAGAGTCCTGGGCATAGAGCAGATGCCCATTGAATATTTATTAAGTGAAAGAATGAATACATATTTCATTTTAAATCAATTTGCTCATAGACGCTAATTTATAACATAGAAGTTCATGGGAAGTTGGGAACTGATGTAAGATGAGGACTTCTACTAATAGGTCCCCTTTCTGGGACTCCTACCACAAGCCAGGTTCCATATCAAGTGATTTGCCTCCTTCTTCATGGCCCAGCCCTACCAGGAGGGCTCCAGTAGCCCCACTTGTCAGATGAGAAGACTGAGGCTGTGTGACTTGTCAGGCCGTGCAGCTAGCAAGAGGCAGAGGGATGTCAGCTCTACCTGGCTTTCCACTGCAGCTCCAACTCCCGCAAGATGTGGAGATGACTCGGGGGGACCAAGGACATGGGAGTGCTGGTAGAAGAAGAATGGGAGTTAGGAATCAGTGAAGGCGAGCCGCCATCCGAGAGGACAGCCACCTTAGAGCTGCTGAGGTGACGACGGGGAGTCAGATTCCAACCTGTGGAGGGAGCGTGCTGACTGCAGACCAGACCAGGTGGCCGTCTAGTGACTGGGGGAGCTCAGAGGCCGGCCTGGCTGGAGGGGCACCAAGTGTGACTCAGAGAAGAGAGACTGACCCAGCCTGCAAAGGACTGAGCCTCAGTCGGTGGCCAATGAAGCCAAGGAAAGTTCAGAGAATCTGAATTTTAAGACTAAAATGCTGCCTCAGCAAAATGGCAAAGGATTTTCTCTGGTTAGTGGGATATAAGCAATGCTAACATTTTTTTCTACTGCTTTTTAAATTTTTTCTACGAAGACCAAATATTTTATTTTAATTTTTTAAATTGTTTTAAAAGTGAAAGAAAAAAAATCTTAAAATATACCTTTTAGTTTGGTCGTATGTGGAGGCCACATCAGTTTTGCCACAGGAATTACCTGTTGCTCTCCACAGCCAGCCCCAGCCCTCCTTTTCTTAATCTTGGAAAAATAAGGAATTCCCCCCGCACGTGAGTCAAACCAAAGATTCTAGATGCTAAGCCCTATGAGGGCAGGGCTCCAGGCTGTCTTTTCTCACTGGAGTACTGAAAGAGCCTGGGAACCCCCTGACATAGAGTTTTGGTCAGCCTCATCAGGAAACCATCAGCTGAAAGCCTTCAATAATAATAAGTGACATTCATTGGCTGCTTACTATGTACCGTGCACTCTTTTGAATGCTTTACCTGAAGTTATGTATTGACCCCTCTGTGCAGCCCTAGGCGATAGGTACACAGTAGTCAGGGAACTGACACAAGACCAGAAAACTAGTAAGCAGAGCCAATGGGCTCCGTGCTCCCTGCTGTTAACCTCCATACCACGCTGCAGTGGCTCACAGTACCATTGAGATAAAGCCCTGAGTACTTAGCTAAGCCCCCAAGTCCTGTGCAATCTGACCCATCACAGCTCTGTAGCCTCACGCTCTCTGCTCCTGCTCATGAAACGTTTACTTTTCCCCACACACCTCTGCACCTTTGCACTTGCCTTCCCTTGTCTTCTTTTTTTTTTTCTTCTGCGGTACGCAGACCTCTCACTGTTGTGGCTTCTCCTGTTCTGGAGCACAGGCTCCAGATGCGCGGGCTCAGCGGCCATGGCTCATGGGCCCAGCCGCTCCGCGGCATGTGGGATCTTCCAGGACCAGGGCACGAACCCACGTCCCCTGCATCAGCAGGCGGACTCTCAACCACTGCGCCACCAGGGAAGCCCCCCTTGTCTTCTTTGTTGCACCTTATTCCCTCCTCTGGGACTGTCTGCCTTCTTCATCCCTAGCTAATCCCCATTAGTCCTGCAAGGCTTAGCTCAAATGTCCCCTCCACCATACTGGATGTCCCTTCCCTCGTTTTCTACGGTACCAGTGGGTACCTCTGTCATTGCCATCATCGCACTTCAGATGTCATTTGCTTGTTTGCCTGTGTCCCCCTCTAGAGTGTAAGCTACCTGAGGGCAGAGATCTTGTCATGTTTGCCTGTGCATCCCTCGGTGCTCAACCCAGTGACTGGCACGTGGATAATTGTTGGATGGATATTTGGATGGATGGATGGATGGATGGATGGATGGATGGATGGATGGATGATGGATGGATGATGGATGGATGGATGGATGGATGGATGGATGGATGATGGATGGATGATGGATGGATGGATGGATGAATGGATGATGGATGGATGGATGGATGGATGGGTGATGGATGGATGATGGATGGATGGATGGATGGATGGATGATGGATGGATGGATGGATGGATGGATGATGGATGGATGGATGGATGATGGATGGATGGATGGATGGATGATGGATGGATGGATGGATGGATGGATGATGGATGGATGATGGATGGATGGATGGATGAATGGATGATGGATGGATGGATGGATGGATGGGTGATGGATGGATGATGGATGGATGATGGATGGATGGATGGATGATGGATGGATGGATGGATGATGGATGGATGGATGGATGGATGGATGGATGGGTGATGGATGGATGGATGGACGGATGGATGATGGATGGATGGATGGATGGATGGGTGATGGATGGATGGACGGATGGATGATGGATGGATGGATGGATGATGGATGGATGGATGGATGGATGGATGGATGGGTGATGGATGGATGGACGGATGGATGATGGATGGATGGATGGATGATGGATGGATGGATGGATGATGGATGGATGGATGGATGGATGATGGATGGATGGATGGATGGGTGATGGATGGATGGATGGACGGATGGATGGATGGATGGGTGATGGATGGATGGATGGACGGATGGATGATGGATGGATGGATGGATGATGGATGGATGGATGGATGATGGATGGATGGATGGGTGATGGATGGATGGATGGATGGATGGGTGATGGATGGATGGATGGACGGATAGATGATGGATGGACGGATGGATGATGGATGGATGGATGATGGATGGATGGATGGACGGATGGATGATGGATGGATGGATGGATGGATGGGTGAGCAGTGAGATGGACAAGTGAATGGATGACAAATAGACAGGGAGATGCGTGCTTACAGAGAAGTCTGGGAGGAAGACAGAGATTGAGATTTGATGGGAGGAAATGGAAACCATGCTCTGAGCCAGGCTCTCCTGTCCTCATCTCTGCCTCCTTCTGCCTCGCCCTTCCTCCCACAGCTTTACCTGAACCCTCTAAGTATGGATGGGGCTGTGTTACTTATCCTGTCCATCAAGAGGAACCCCAAATCCAAGATGGAGGACATTGACATTTCCGTAAGTGATCAAATTGTTTGCTTGTACTTGGGAGCAAGCCAGTTACCATGGCCACTGTGCCAGCTCTAGTCCTCAGGGCCCTCACAGAACTGCTCCATGAAAAGGCTACTCCTTTTAGAGTATGACTCTGCCCCTTCCAGAGGTCCTTTCCGTAGGAGTAGCCATTCGGTCAAAAACATCATGGTGTGAAATTATTTACCAGATCCTGGGAACCCAGGACCTGCACCCCCAGTGGGCCTGAGGGCAGAGAGGAGGAACACCAGAAGCAAAGACAGGGGGACCCCCAGACTTTGCTTGGGAGAGTCCGCTGGTCTGGGAGATGGCACGATGGCAGTACCCTCCCCTGGACGGGTCCCCTCTCTCCCTGCTTCAGAATGTGCTGGTGTCAGAGCAGTTTGTGAAAATATTGGATGGAGTGTGTGCCATCCACCCCCAGCTGGACGTGATGTACAAAGCAGTGCAAGGCCTCTCTAACAAGAAAAACCTCTTCATGTGGACGAACCCTGTGAAACTGATCCAGGTGAGCCCTGCTTTCCTCCAAGAGCCCCCAGGGACCCCTGGAAAGCGCTGACCTTTGGCTCAGCTTCCTAGAGTTTCTCCTCCCCCAGAGAGTCTGCACAGTCCTCGCTGACAAGGAACATCTCGGCTGTGGAATATTCCTTTTGACTCCCAGAGGAAGGACTGAGAACTGGCTGAAGTGGGAGGGCCTTGGAATAGGATGGTTTCTACCAGCCAGGCTCCTCCACTGCAACGAAAGACGAGTGACTGAAGTGCTCTGTACTTCAGTCTCGTCACCTGTAAAATGGGCATGATAATAGCACCCACCCCACAGGGTGCTGTGAAGATTAAATTCTATACTACACACGACTTAGAGCAATGCTTGGCAGGCAAGAAGCACACAGTTCATGCGGGCTCTTTCCAATAGCTGGTAAGGATGCCACGACGTCCTGACCCTGTGGTCGGGATGGCTATCTGGTGGCTTCAGCTAACAAGGAGCCCTCAAGTGTTTTATACCTCATAGTCACCTTGCCCCTGGCTCAAGTCTTAGATTGTGTCTGGCAGTCACAGGAGGCAGATGAAACAGTGGAAATAAAAACTCAGAGAATGTTAGAGCTGGAAGAGATGTTATAGCTCCTCTGGTCGGACAGCCTCACAGAGCAGTGACTGCCCAGGCCTGGTGTTTCTACCACCAGCTCTCACCTGCTGCTGGGTGCAGGACCATTGCCACCTGAGGCAGCAGGAGCTGGGAAGGTGCCGTGTAAACACGGTTCTTCATGGTGTTTGCCACTGGGGCTGCTTCCTGCCCCTGGTTGGTCTGCTCTATGCCTTAGTTTCCAGAACCAAAGAGGAGAGCTCTGGCATGAAAACTATCATTGTATGAAAAGTTCTAGAAGGCAAAGCGGTATGAAGTATCTTTATATCTTTTCAAGTAAGATGATGTCAGGTGGAACTGAGGGGAAACCTGTTTTGCAAGAAGAGTGGGAATGGGGTTATCCGATGCAAAGTGGGAACTTGCTCCTTGTTTTAAAACAGTGTAGAAAAGGGATCCCAGAGGAGAGCCTCAACGATACATACAGTGTAAACCACAGTCCTTCCCCTCGGGGGCCCGACAATCGGGTTGGGAAGATGGGACAGACACAGTCATTTCTAATAGAAAGTGTCATATGATAAATAATAAACAAGTGACAAAGGCAGCAAATACAATCCAAACTAGAGGTCACTGCAGGCAACCAGAGAAGGATGCTTCCTGGCAGAGGTGGGGCTGGGCAAGGGCCTTGACAAGCGGAAAAGATGCAGGTGAGCAACAGAGAAAGGGAGGGAAGAGAATGCCAACCAGCGAAGGAGCAGAGCGGGAGTGGCTCGCAGTGTGTCTGGGGCGTGGGAACCGGACCGTGTGGCGCTGGTCTCAAGGGAAGCCTGGGAGTCAAGGCTGCAAAGAGAGGCTGGAGCTGGATGCAGCAGTCCTCAGATTTTAGGCTCAGAGTGAGGTTTGAGTCCACAGGGAGCAGGGAGCCAGTGCGAGTTGCTGAGCAGAGGCTATGATGTAAATCCAGCAGGACTGAGGGGTAATTTTTCTGGCAACTGGGAGGGAAATGAACTGAGGGGGTAGATATGAGACTGGGAACACCAATGAGGACACTATTGTAGTATTCCAGACCTAGAACGGTAACTTGGCTGAAAAGGACAGTGAGAGTGGAGGTACAGATGTAGGAGATATCTTTATGGAGCATCTCCAGGACTTGGTGAGTGGCTGTGTGTGTGTGTGTGTGTGTGTGTGTGTGTGTTGGGAGAAGGGAGGTGTGTGGGGAGAGGAGAGAGCCAAAGATAACCCCCAATTTTTAAGCCCAGTGGACCAAAAGAACGATGGAAACATTGCCAGCAGTAGGGAAGTCCTGTGGGGAAAAGGGACCGCCCCCTGGCCCCGCCTCCCGCTCCGGCCTCATCCCTCCCATCCTCCCCCCCTCCTCTACATTTCAGCCCCACTGGATTTCTCCCCATTCCTTTTTTTTTTTAATTTATTTATTTGTTTATTTATTTTTGGCTGTGTTGGGTCTTCGTTGCTGCGCACGGGCTTTCTCTAGTTGCGGCGAGCAGGGGCTAGTCTCCCTTGCGGTGCGCGGGCTTCTCATTGTGATAGCTTCTCTTGTTGTGGAGCACTGGCTCTAGGCGCGCGGGCTTCAGTAGTTGCGGCTCGTGGATTCCAGAGTGCAGGCTCAGTAGTTGTGGCTCACGGGCTCTAGAGCGCAGGCTGAGTAGTTGTGGCGCACCAGCTTAGTTGCTCCGCGGCATGTGGGATCTTCCCGGACCAGGGCTCAAACCCGTGTCTTCTGCATCGGCAGGCGGATTCTTAACCACTGCGCCACCAGGGAAGTCCCTCCCCATTCCTTTTTGCATCAGTTCTCTCTTAACATTAACTCTGAGTCCCTCTGCCTAAATACCCTTCCTCTGTGTCTCACTCACTCCTCCTCGCTCTCTAGGTCTGCACCCAGAGTGTCACGTCCTCGGGCAACCCTTCTCAGGTTTCCTGGTCAAGGGTATATGCCCTTGCCACACACTCCTGCAGCCCTCTCCTTCACCCTTTCACCGCAAGACTCTGAACTCCTCCGGGGCAGGAGCTACGTTGGGTCTTATCAAAAGCACCTACCAAAGTAACAGGCCCTTATGCCCATCAAGGCTCTCAGTTGCTGACCACAGAATCCACTCCGCTAGGTTAAGCAAAGAGGGATCTATTACGAGCGATAGACCCCAGAGACATTAGGAGGGCTGAAGAAAGACTCTATGTTTAGATTCCAGAAATGGCTCCCCAGACACCCCAACTGGCTAGCCAGGACGACTGCTGCTTCTGCCTAGGTCAGGAAGCCGCCCAATCAGGAATCGCCCGCTGAATTGGGAAGCCACCCCCATGGCTGCCAGCAGCCTGCTCTCTCCAGATCACACGGGTCACACATATGCGTCACCCAAGGGCTTGGCGAAACCCATCCCATTCTGACCCGTAGCTTCAAGGGGGCTTGGGGAATTCTGGTTTTTAGTTTTCCAGCCTCTGTTATAGAGAGGCGGGCTGTGAAGGAAGCGGAGGGGGTGTTGAGAGCCCGCCCATGGTATCTGCCGCAGCACGCAGTAACAGATTGCAGAATTCAGCTGACGGAGGTTTGCTTTAGACGTGTAGGATTGAGGTGTCAGTGGGGTTCAGCATGGACTTGCGAGCAGCTGCTGGGGACGCAGAACTGGAAGCGTAGGTGGGATTCACCCCGGGGTGGGCTGGTGTAGGCAACGCACACCAGAGAGGGAAGTGTGGGGAGAGGAGAGCAGGGACCAGGGACTGATCCGCAAGGAATTCCTCTGTGAGCAGGGTGTCTGCAGAAATATCTATCGAGAAAGCTGGGCCTTGCCTATGGCCTTTCGAGAGTCAGAAGGGAAAAGAAACAAAAAGATACTAAAAAAGGACCCAAAAGAATATTTTAATAGTATTGGAAAATTCACAATATATTAATACAGTGCACTTTATAAAACAGTATGTTTAATAGATAGGTAGATAGATAGACAGGTAGATAGATAGATAGACAGGTAGATAGATAGAGAGATAGATAGATAGAGAGATAGACAGGTAGATAGATAGATAGACAGGTAGATAGATAGAGAGATAGAGAGATAGACAGGTAGATAGATAGATAGATAGATAGATAGATAGACAGGTAGATAGATAGACAGGTAGATGAAAAATATACATCAAGGTGCTACCTCTGGATGGTGGGACAGAAAATTTTTAATTTGCTTCTTTCTATTAATCTATACTTTCCTTAAAATGTGAGTAGGGAATATCTTTGAATTGAAAACAGTGAAATATTATTTTTAAATATTCTAACACAGTATGTCTCCATATAAGTATTTGTATAAAACGATGAGAATTCTGTGAACACCGGGAGCCTGTCCTGCCTGTCCCACTACCTGGCTGCGGTTCGGTCTTTTGGTTTCTGAGTTAACAACAGCCCACCCACGTACATAGAGCACCATCTTTGCTAGTCTTAGCAGGACAACTTCAAAACTAAATAATACATGTAAACATGATCACCGCCCTATTCCCTCCGAACTGTTCCCACAGTTCGCTCAGCAGGGTCGACTCCAGTCCTTCCACCTGTGGAACGTGGAATGGCAGGAGAGCTCAGTGTAGGTGGGGCAGACACAGAAGCATCGTGGCGTGTGGCTCTGCCTGAGCTCAGACCTCGGTCTGGGTGGGCAGGGGTGGGAAGCTGGGGTTGGGGGGGGTGTTGCGGGGAGTTGGTATAGATATTACAAGGCTCCTGGTGTCTCCTGCTTCTCTCAGAGCTATGCAGACCAGCACAAAATCTCAGTCCTGGACTTCTTCAGGAGCTTGAACCCTCGTGGAGGGACGGCAATGCCTGTGGGCGAGTTCCGGAAAGCTATGATACAGGTGTGTGGATTCCTGTGGACACAGGTACTATGTGTGCACGCGCAGGGGTGTGTGTGAGAGAGAGAGACAGACGGGCCACAGCGTGAGCACCTCAAAGAGCTCCTTGGGATTGGCTGTGAGAAGCCAACTTATCCACTGCTTTATCTAGACCCAGAGGGACACCTAAGGCCTCCTTCCACTGCCTGCTGAAGTCATTCTCTGTACTGCACGTCTGGGTGCCGCTGGTGACCCAAGATGCTGCCTGAAGACACACATTCTTCATCTCCTAGGTCTTTCTCCCATTGCATGTGGCCACTGGGCAGATTTTAAAAGGGAGTGGGAGAAGAGACCACATCCCCAAACCCCAGTATTTCGCCTTTGGCCCTATCATCTTGCCTGAAATCCCACACCTTCACACGTGGGGTATGATGGAGGTGCTGAGGGCCCCCTGAAATGCAAGCATGAAGAGGTCTGTCACCAGGGCAGCCCTAGGAAGGACAGGCCCTGCAAGAATAGGACTTCATGGGAGCCCAGGTGGGGGGATAAGACCCTCGGTGCCAGGCCCGTGGTAAAGAGGGCCGGCCAGACTCGGTAGCAGGGAGGTAAGGATGAACTTCCCATGCTGCAAAGTTGCCGCCTACTCCAGCTGGGTCCCCATCTCCTTCACCCCTATTGCTCCCCAGAGAAAAGAGGGGCTCTGGAGTCTGGGCAGTGGCTCACAGACATGGGCGGGGACGCTTATTCCTGCCCTGCATGGTGTGGGTTCAGTTTCTTCTGAACTGAGGAAACTGTTGCCAGCCATGGTCCCAAGGGCAGTGAGGCATTGTGGAGTGTGTGTGTGTGTGTGTGTGTGTGTGTGTGTGTGTGTGTGTGTGGGAGACGGGAGAGGTCTGGGGGGAGCAGAGAGCTCCATTGACCTTGCATGTTCTATCTGCTTCCTCAGCAGAACAAGGTCCCCATAAACCGGTACCAAGTCAGGGAGCTGATAAAGAAGCTGGGTGAGAAGACAGATATGGTGGACTTCAGGTCAGCCCAGCCCCGCCGTCCGGCCCTGTCTGGGCTACCCTTCTGCCCTGGGCAGGCCCCCGGTTCCCTCTAGGGCACCCTGGCTCCTGGGGCCGCCCTGTAGCAGATAGGAGGTGACACAAACAGCAAATGGTTAGGCCCTGGTGTGGCGAGAGGGGCAGTTGGGGGCGTGTACAGGTATCACAGTGGCCCAAAGAAGAGGTATCACCGGGGGGAAGGGGGTGTCACAAAGACAGACAGGAGGACAGAGGACGGGAAGTACCAAGCCCAAACTGTGGGCCAGCACGGTGCACTGAGGAACTGCAGGTCTTTCAACGCTGCTGGAGTTTAGGCAACCAGGCAGGTTATGACTTAGGCTGAACTCCTTGAAGAGCTCGGAAAGGACCATGATAACGGTCATAACAGCAACCAACATCCATGAGCCCTTACCACGTGCCAGGTGCTCCGCCAGTCACCAGACGGGTGCCTGAATTCTCACAGCGCCCAACGGGCACTAGTACACGCCCATGCTGTGAATAATGATCGGAGCTTTAGAGAAGGAAAGCACAGAGCCAAGTGCTTGTGGCCAGAGAGGGGCAGCTGTGGCCTTAGCACCCCGATCTGCATGGTGCCAGGACCCACTCCTCCTCGCCGAGGCTGCAGAACCCTGCTGGTCTGCAGGCTGGTCCATAAGGCCCTGCGGCTTGTTGTCTCATGGAATCCCTAAGGAGTCTGTCAGAGGAGGCCCCCATCTGGTCCTGCCCCACAGCCTTCTCCCAACACCTCCGTCCTTGCCCCCATCAGCATCTCTCATGCGTGGAGAAGCCACCGCACAGACTGACCCAGCTGCAACCCTGCTCTAGCTAGTAAGGGTGCGGCCGTGCGCAGAGCTCTCAGTCTCCAAGTCTTTAGAATGGGGTGATAACCACAGCACCTGAGAGACTCTCATAAGAATCAAGTGGAGACAATGCACAGAAGGGGCTGGCACGTGATGCTGTCATTCAGGAGTGACACCATCATCCGGCAAGCACCCCGACACCCGCAGGGTGGCTCAGGCTTGCATACCGCCCCAGGCCCCCCTACTCTGTGCCTGTGTCCTGGACCTCCCCGCCTGCCCTCCCTGAAGTACGGCCTCCTGTTCCTTGGGATGCTGGTGGGAAAGAGCACAGGGCAGAGGTCAGGAGACCGGGTCCAGGTCCAGCAACCCTCCAGCTTTGCAGATGAGGTCACGTGGCCATGGAGAGGCAGAACTGAGGTCTCAGGACCCAAGTGGGGAGCTCTTGTGGGCACCTCAAGTTCCCCTCAGGTCACACACTGCAGCTCTGTTGGTTCCCATTGAAGAGCAGGGTCGTCATTTTTACTGTTGCATGATTTTTTCATTGTCATTTTTTGATACAAATAATATCTGCTTGTAAAAATTCTAAATCCACAGAAATCTACTAGGGAGAAAGTGAAGGGCCTCTTTTACCTGCCCCCACAGCC
Organism: Grampus griseus; assembly: GCF_964374135.1. Classification (NCBI taxonomy): domain Eukaryota; kingdom Metazoa; phylum Chordata; class Mammalia; order Artiodactyla; family Delphinidae; genus Grampus; species Grampus griseus. The sequence continues at coordinate 25,949,636 of NC_139018.1, read as the reverse complement.
CCTGCTGCCTCCAGAGGGCGCTAGTGAACAATCCCAGGTGCACGTTGCCATAGCTTTTCCCACGTGCTTGCGATCAGGTGTGTCTGCTACCAAAGCCCTACCGACAGCGGCAGCGTAAACCCATGCCCATCCCTGTGCTGACGCCGAACCTCACCACGTTCAGCACTCTGCCGAGATGACAGATGGGTTTACAAGTGGTCTCGCTTGGACTCGAGCCTGTCCCAACACTCTTGTCCATCAGCCACGGGGCTACGTTGGTGGTCAGCCTTATCTCCTTACCTTTCAATCCAGTTCCTTGAAAATGACGAAGCCATAGCAACACATCTGGTCTGGAAAGAAGCCTCAGTGACAGAGAACTCCTGGCACGTTGGCTCGTGGCTGGAACGAGGTGGAGAGCTGGCTGAAACCTCGGCGGAAAGACACCAAGGCTGTGAGCGAGGCAATAAAGTCTAGCTTGGGTCTCCGGGCTGCTGGTGGCATGCCCTTCCCCCAGGGAGCACCCTCCTGTTTTAGGGGGCACGTCCTTGATGGCCTCGTTAAGAGCCAAAAGAACAAATTGGGAGAGCGTGGGGTTGCTAGGCGGTGGAAGAGAGCGGTGGGGAGAAGGTCAGTGCACAAAAGCATTCATCACAGTGCTTGTAAACTGTGTCAAGGGGAGATTGCTGAGATTCAGGAGGCAGTGGCAGAGGGAACAGATGCTCAGGAAATGAGGACAGGGGCCTTTAGAAGCAAATGCCAGGGGGTCACGTGGAGAGAGCTCAGGGAACTGGCATCTAGCCGTGGCCCAGCAGGAGCTGGCCACCTGAACTTGGAGGCTCATGGTTCCACCTGAAAAGTGGGACAGCTGAAAAAAGGGATCCCCATCTGTTCTAGGGATCTGCCATTCTGCATTTCTTTGTAAAATTCCTTGGAAAACTGGGGAGGCATGTGGAGCTTAGCAAAAGATGGGAAGGTTTAACCAAGAACAGCATATACAGAGCAGGTGCGGGGAATGGGTACCTTCAAGGATTCTGATTAACCTCACCAGTCACCCTTGGGATGGACAAGGGCAGGAAGTGTCTTGTGCGCCTCCTTTGCACCTGCACAGTGCCTGCTCATAGTAAGTGCTCAATAAAAAATACCTGTGAAATGAAAAACCTCATTCACTTGGCAATTGTTTTGGGCAAGTGGTGGAAAGCTGGGAGAGTTTGGGGGGTACCCAGGAACCCACACTTTGGAACACCAGTGAAGTGCTGGAATGGCATCTGGGAATCAAGGCACCAGCCCTCGGATTTCACTTTGTTTCTTCATCGAGATGGAGGTGATGGAAAAACTTCTCACTCCTGGCAGAATCATTATTTGAAATAATCTGTGTCCCCTCCCCACAGCATATTTCCCCTCCCTTCCCTTATTCAAAGTCTTAACTTGAAGTTGAATTTTCATTGGACGGTTGTATGGACTCAATCAAAATTAGGATGATGAAAAGAAAATAAAGAAACGCAATAAAGAGTTTGTGAGCTGAAACTCACGTCCACCCTACTCATCAGGGTATGTAGATGTCTTTGCTCTGACTCCCCAAATAAATCAAATCCCCTTGAAGTCAGGGAGCCTGTCTTTTAAGTTTATTATAATCTATAAAATTCTCCATCAAGTCCATGCCCGTAACTGAGCATTCATTAATTACTGGTGTCTGGGTGGAACCCTGAAGATTATTAGGCTGTGAAGTATCAAAATTTGTTATGGACTATAGATTAGGGATCAATAAAAACAGCAAGTTTTCTCAAGATGCTTTTCTTCATCTTTAATAGAAAAAGCAGCACATTTTCTCATCAAATGTTATTTTTTGTTTGGGTAGCTTTGGGGGAATGATGGAGATATGGGGAAGCCAACATCCCCGACCCTCCAGGCCACCCCTTGACACTTGCCACCCCCCATCACGCAAGCCCAGCCAGAACCCTGCCTGTCTGCAGGTTGCCCTGGAACCTGCCCTACTGTGGAGTAGTTTCTACTTGTGGCCACTAGGTGTCACGTCAGCTCCAAAATCCACCTGAAGGTTGTGCTCCCATCAGACTGCTTTGCAGTCCTTCCTATGCCCTTTCCCTGATCTCCTAAACTTCTGCCCCCACGGAGCCTGACATGAAATCAGAGCCCCAAAGGGTCTAGCAGCCTGACACCTGGGCAGACCTGTCCAAGGCTTGGTGTCCTCATTATGAATCAAAGTTACTCACAGCTACCTCGCACTCTTGTTGTGAGGAAGACAGTCCGGTGCTTAGCACGAGCTCCATAAACATTCAGTCCCCTCCCTCAGCCAGCCCACCCTGGGGCTGGGCAAGACTACAGAGGAGGCCTGCTCCATCGGGTGAGGGTACTGCACAAGGAACACGCCCACTGACAATGGGCTGAGTCGTGCTTTATCAGCTTGGCATGTCAGGAGGCTGCATGCAGGCAGGACCCCAGCAGGAGCTGAAGACCAAAGCGGAGGGACAGAGGCCTTGCAGGAGTAGGAGAGGCTGTCAGGTCAAAGACGGCCCAGAGGTGCTGGCCCGTGAGCCCAGCACCAAAGGGGGTCAGCTGCAGTGCAGGGGAATGGTACCCTGGCCATGCCCTCCTTCCATGCCCAGCTCAGTTTGGCTTTGTGCACTAACTCTCTGTTTTGTTTTAATTTTTACTGGAGTTTAGTTGATTTACAGTGTTGTGTTAGTTTCAGGTGTACAGCAAAGTGAATCTGTTACATATATACGTATACATATTCACATATACATATACCCACTCTTTTTTAGATTCTTTTCCCATACAGGTCATTACAGAGTACTGAGTAGAGTTCCCTGTGCTATACAGTAGGTCCTTATGAGTTACCTATTTTATATATAGTAGTGTGTGTATGTCAATCCCAATCTCCCAATTTATCCCTCTCCCTCCCTTTCTCCCCTGGTTTTCTACATCTGTGAGTCTATTTCTGTTTTGTACATAAGTTCATTTGTACCATTTTTTTAAGATTCCACACACAGGTGATATCATATGTTATTTGTTTTTCTTTGTCTGACTTACTTCACTTAGTATGACAATCTCTAGATCCATCCAAGTTGCTGCAGATGGCAATATTTTATTCTTTTTATGGCTGAGTAATATTCCATTGTGTATATATACCACATCTTCTTTATCCACTCCTCTGTCAATGGACAGTTAGGTTGCTTCCATGTCTTGGCTATCGTAAATAGTGCTGCAATGAACATTGGGGTGCACGTATCTTTTCGAATCATGGTTTTCTTCTGACATATGTGCACTAACTACAGGGACCCTATGCAGTGAGGTCTGTAATCATCCCCATTTTACAGCTGGGGAAACGCAGGCATGGAGAAGTTAAGCATCTCGCCCAAAGCCCTCTGCTAGTAAGCAGCAAGGCTGAGATGCAGACCCAGGCAATATGACCCTGGCTCCCTGAGGTCTTAACCACTGTGCTCCCCTGCCCCTCTGTGGCTTCTGCGCAGCTTTGTATCTACAGGGAGAAGTTTAAATGCACTTTCTCTGTTTACTTCGTTTCTGTAAGAAACAGAAAAATAACTCAATTGAGAAGCAAGCATGAGCTCCAGGCCAGGCTGGACGGGCCAGTGGAGAGGGAAGCAAAGGCAGAGCTGATGATGCTCTATGTGACTAAATTCTCAAGGTCAGGTTGGTGTGCCCTCCCTGCCCACTATGTTGCTCAGAAATTGAGCCAGGGGAGGTGAGATGGGAGATGAGAAGGAAGAGTGTGGAATATCTGTGTGCCAGAACCGTAAAGTGGTTAAGAATGCAAATTCTGTCATTCGACAGTTCTCGGTTTGAATTCTGTCTGGCTTCACCAATGATCAGCTCTGTGACCTTGAGCTAGTCACTCAACCTTCCTGAATCTCAATTTCCTTAACTGTATATATTGATGATAATGGTACCCCTGCCCCCGCAGAGTTGCATGTGAAACACTGAGCCCCAGGCCAGGCACATAGTAAGTGCTTCATGTAAGCATGACCTCATGACAGCGGAGTTCCTCTCCTATGAGGGAGAAGTGCGGGGAGATTGAGGTCCAGGAGGGTGTTAGGGGCCAAACTGAGCAGCCATCTTTGAAACACCCAACTACTGGGTCTTTGAAACACCGTGGGAGGCATTCCAACCTTGGGCTTTGGCTTAAAACTTGCATGAAATCGAAAGAACTTGCCCAGAATCTTAAAAATCGGAGGGAGGTGGGAGGGCCAGGGGCCAGCAGCACTGTGTGGGCAATGCCGGGGTGCAGTGGACATCTGGCCTTTTGCTTGGCTCCTGAGGTCTGAATCCCCTTCCTGGGCTGGGAGTGCGCCAGTTTACAGGTCCTGAGAGGGGCAGCTGGGACTCGCAGCTGGGACGTAGGCTCATGCCTACACCAGACACGCAGTCTCCGGGCTCGGTTCAGGAGCCAGCCTCCGAAGAAGCAAGGACCACGGAGAACTTCCTCCAGCAGCTGTGGCTTTGCAGCTGGATGGAGTCCCTGAGCAGTGGCAGCGGTGACGCTGGTGGGCGTGGTTCTGGGTGCCAGGCCTGCAGGTCGTCAGTGCGCGCTGCAGCCTCTGGTATGTGGCTGCCGTGGCAGCTGCAGTGTCTGTCCTCAGGGGACCAGGCTGCCTTGCCAAGCAGGGGCTTGGGATTGGTTTCGCTTGGTTTGGTTCTAAACAAAAGAAAACGATGATTGGCAAGGCAAGCCTGTGTCCTAAGCACTGGCTGCAACCAGTCGCCTTGAACTAGAGGAAAGGAACGGCTCTCCTCCAGGAAGCAGACATCCTGGAGGGGAAGGGAAACCGAGGGTGGTGTGGGATGGAGGGGCTTCTCTGGGGCTCAGCGGGTCCTTTTAAGAAGGGACAGTGGTGTGACCCCTGGGGTGGGGGGCTGCTGTGTTGTTCTGCCACCTCTTAGTGGGTCTGTGGATGAGCTGGGGTGGGGCTGACTCGTTTCTGTGTGCCCAGGCTGAATGAGACTAGCCCTTGTGCATGTGTCCACATGCTACCGTATAATCAAGAGCATAACAGGTCTTTTTCCCAGTTCCTGGCATATGCCTCAAAACCCTCGGGATTTCCTGAGTGACAGGAGTGTCTTCGTGATGCTAACGAGGTGACCCAGGGTGGTCCCCTACCTAGACAGCTTCCTGGAAACACCAACCATGTAAGCAGATGTTGGGACTTCCAGCCAATAGAAGGACAGGGAGCTGGAGACTGAGCTCACTCACTAGCCAGTGTTCAATCAGTCATGCCTGCGTAATGAAAAGTAATGAAACCCCAGTGAAAACGCTGGATGCCAGGGTCCAGGGGAGCTTCCTGGGAGGTGACTTGCCTCGACTCCACAGGGAGAAGGCACAGAAGCTCTGCCTCTCTCTCAGATCTTGCCCTGCATGTCTCTTCGTGTGGCTGCTTCTGAGTCATAACCTTTATAATAAAGCTGCCAGCATCGGTATAGCACGTTCAGTGAGTTCTGTGAGTCACTGCAGTGAATTACCAAACCTGAGGAGTTTGATGGGAACCCCCTACTTTGTAGCTGGCTAGTCAGAAGTGCAGGTGTCCTGGGGGAACCCCACTTGTAGCTGGCAGCAAAGTGGGAGCAGTCTGTGGGGGACCAAGCCCTTAACCTGTGGAGTCTGATGCTGCCTCCGGGAGGTTAGGGTCAGAATAGCACTGCAGCCGATCCCAGGCGGTGTTACCCCAGGTGCAGTGGGAATGGAACACGTGTACACAAAAGCATGCTCACATTTGAATTACAGGACACGGTGTGTGTACTTGAATGTGTCCATGCCCAACAGGAGGGGCTTGCCTGCGTACTAACCCCCAGACCCGCCTGCTTTCTTGCCAGAATCCTAACAGTGGGGTTTCAGTGCAGCCACTCCTGGCGTGTACCGCTCTCCCGGCTGTACCTCAGTTTTTCCAGTAGAGGGCGCTCCAATCCCACAAGTCCTCTGACTCCGCACAGCGGCTTCAGCTCTAAGAAAACAGGACTCCAAACTGGCTCAGTGAAATCGAATTCTTTTTAGGTACCTGAAAAAGGCAGCAATGCAGCTGGCTTCAGCGACACCAGCGGAGCCCGGGCCAGAACCCTCAATCTGCCCCCTCAGGGGAAGATGCAGGTTCTTGGAGCCTGAGATTATACAATCTGGGGAACTTCTTTAAGTATATATATATATATATATATATATATATATATATATATATATATACACACACATATACAAATTTACAAATATAATGTTAGGTATAGAAAGTAGATGTATATTTAGAATGACGAAAAAAATCACAATAAATGACACATTTTAAAAAGCTGACAATGGCATAAACGTCAAATCCACCCCGTGGCCTTGCAAGGGGGCCCCGCTGAGTAGCTTCTGCAGGTCGTCCCGCAGAGAACAGACACCTTGCTGACGCAGAGTCCAGTTTGCTTCCTGAGCCCATCTTGCCATGAAAACGGGCTGGAGGACTCAACCCCGAGGATTTGCCCTTGTCGGTCCTCTGCACCTCCCTCCTCACCGCTGTCCTTGGAGCAATCACTTGTAGTCACACCATGAACATGCGTGAGGCGCTGTCGCTTTTCTCTCTGTCACACCCAAGAGGCTGCCACCTCCACACCCTGCCTTTTGGGAGGCAGCAGGCAGCTCTCCTGGCTTCTCCTTCATGAGTCCTGGTTGCACCGTGGGTCCTCCATCCACTCAGTGTTATTTCAAGACTATAAAACTCACAGCCCCCCCACCCCTGACAAATACTTTTCCCAAGAGCACTGTGATGCAGGGGAAAAACCCTTCTTGAATTAGTGGGGAAAAGCTTGCAATGTAAGGGGGAGGGAAAACACGTACATTTATTTACATTAAAGTGTAAGCGACTTCAATTAAATTCAATAAACATTTATTAAGGGCTTGCTAGGTGTCTGGTGCTGTTGTGGGTATGTTTGGGATACATCTATGAATAAAAATGATAAAACCCATCTTTTACACAGCGTTTCCATTCTAGCAGGAAGAGACTGACCACAAGTAATAAACATAATAACTAAGTGAATCACGTACAGTGTTAGAAGATAATAAGTTCTATGGGTGAAAAACTAGAGCGGCGTACGGTGGCTCAGGAAGGTCATTGCTAGGGGTGGGGAAGTTATGATTTTAAACGGGTGAGGGGCGGTATCTGAGCAACCGCTTGAAGGCAGTGAGGGAGAGCCATGTGGATCTGGGGGAAGAGCTCTTCAGGCTGAGCACGGGCCCCAGGACAGGAGCCAGCCTGGGGCCTCTAAGGGTCAGTAAGGCAGCCCAAGGCTGGAGCAGACAGGGAAGGAGAGCATGGCCGGAGGTGAGGTTGGAGCAGGGCCCGATCAAGTGGGGCCTTGAGGCCTGTGGGCAACGTGGGTGTGAGTGAGATGGGCCCTTGCAGGGTTTGGGGCGGAGGAGGGCCAGACTCCGACGTCTTTGAAAAGGGTGTTCTGGCTGCTGTGTTAAGAATAGGCTTTAGGGAGTTAAAGGCGGGACCAGGAAAATCCACGGAGAGACTATTGCAATGATGGAGGCAAGAGCTGAAGGAGGAAGCGCTGGGGTGATGGGTGTGGGCGGACCCTGGATGTGTCTAAAGGTGGCATCAACCTTGCTCCCCATCAGGGGGGGCACTGGCTGTGCGAGAAAGAGAGGCATCACGTGGCCCCCAGGCTCAGGCCCCCCGCATCTGGAGGAATGAAGGCTCATCACTGAGCTGGCTGAGGGGCACTCTGCTGGAGTAGATTTGGGTGTCGGGGGTGGAGAGAGAGAAAACTGGGAATTGGTTTAGGGATGTCTATTAGACATTGCAGAGGGGGGTGGAGCAGGTGTTGGAGTCCAAGCCTGGGCTTGGAGGAGGGGCCTGGACGGGGGTGTGTTTGCAAGTCCTGGACGTTATATAGATAATATTGAACGTCACAAGACCAGATGAGGTCCCTGAGGGTCTGAGTGCAGAGGGAAGTGAAGGGACAAAGGCCTGAGTCCTGGGGGGCTCCAGAATCCTTAGCAAGGTCTGTGAGAAGAAGAACCAGCAGAGGGGACCAAGGGGGAGAGACCGGGGAGGAAGAGGGGGCCCCAGAATGGGGGTTTCTGGAAGGCAGTTGAGGAAAGTGGCCAAGCCAAAAAGACTCACCCCCAAGCCTTTCCCAAGAACAGTGTGTGGAGGTGGGCGGGACGAGGGGAGCACAGGTGGGCTGAGGGCAAAGGCGACAGAAGAAAGGGATGGGGGCGTGGCCACTAAATATCCAACCTCTCAGCAGGGCTCCACCCTCTGAGGTACGTGCAGCCCAAAGCCTCCTGGGAGGTACCGGCCACCCTCCCGGGTTCCCTGCGCTCACCATCACTCTGCACGCCCACTGGTGACACATGGCCCTCCCCAACTGGACTGTCAGCCCCTGGAGCCTGGGCTGAGCTGTCCACGCGTGGCTCTCATGCTTAGCACCGTGACTGGGGCAGAGTTGGGGGGCGACCTCAGAGATATTGAGTGGATCCAGTCAAAGGATGGGAGAAGAGTGAACAGATCCTTGCTCTCAGCGGCCCAGCCATGGGGTTTCCCGAGAACGGTTCCAGCAGACACACCGCCCAGCAGCCTGGCGGCACCCGCTGCAAACACGTCTAGGGTGAACACCAACAGATGCTCCAGACGGCGGGAGTACTGGCCCCGATGCTGCAGCTCCAGCCAAACTCTGGAATCAGAAAGAACCCTATGGTGTTCCAAGGTCACTGGGAAAGCTGAGGACTGGATTGCTCACTGGGAGATCATCACAGGTGTTTCTTCCAGAAGAGGCCTCCCTGGTGACACACTCCCTGCCACCCAGCCTCACAGGGCTGGGGAGGCAATAAATCTGTCAGGAACCAGCTGGCCCAGTGGGGTGTCCCATGAAGGAGAGCCTCCCCAGAGCCTCAGTAGTAAGGACCCCTGATGGGGCGTGGACAGGGTGACTCCTACTTCCCAGCCTGGGTGGATGCAGGGCCCCATCCGGCCCTACTCTGGCCCAGCAGAAGTATGTCAAGGGAGAGCGGGTTAGATGGAGGCAGTGCAGCCAGGTGGTAGGGGTGTGGGCGGGACGTCAGGCCAACCTGTGTTGCAATCCTGACTCAACCCCCTCCTTCCCTCCTTCCCCTGTTCTTTATGGGGGTCTTACTATGTGCCAGGCCCTGTGTGTGTCATGGGCCACATGTGAATTCAAAGGGCAGCGCTACTCAGTGACGTGGAGCTTAAGCCCGATCAGGGAGGCGCACGTTGAACAGACAGCCACACAAACGTTGCCACCACGATGACTTCCGCAAAGGAAGGGCAGCGCGGGGGGAAAACGTGGCAGCCCTGTGGCCTGGAACCCGCTTCTCAGCTAATCTGACTCTCACTTATAATAATAGGACCTACCTCCTATGGCTTTTGTGAGAATGCATGGGACCCTGCACACCGACGGCTTGGGCCCCTCGCCAAGCCCTAAGTGCACCCTAACTGGAGGGTGGTGGGCTTTCTCATCCCTGAGACTGGTAGGAGCCTGGGGACGAAGCTGCAGGCAGGAGTGTCTTGCCCAGGCTGTGGGCTGAGGGGCTGCCAGGACAGAGCCGTGGTCCCTCTGGACCTGGCCTTTCCCCACCACTGGAGGTGGGGTTTCCTGCCTCTTCTCTCTGACCCCAGCCTACCTGCTGCTAGCAGAGCCCGGCGCAGTTCCCAAGCAGGACACTCCTGGACCCAGGGCCCACTGTCCTCCAAGGCAGTCACCCTGCCAGGTAATGGCTGAGCCAGCCGCTGTGCGGTGCAGACAAAGGACAAGCAACGGGGCTTGGCTGTGCGGATGCCTGGTCTGGAGCCGGCAAAGCAGCCCTGAACGTCCCCGCTCCCGCCCGCCCCTTGGGGGGGATGTCACTGCTGGGAACAGAAGGCCGGGGGGGATCTTCTCGAGCCCCACCCAGAGCCCTGGGGTTGGCACACCATGGGTGGCTGAGGGGAGCCCCGGACTCAGCCGCCACCACTGTCCCTCCCCAGTCTTCTGGGTTGGGTGGTAGGACACAGGATGGTGAGTCCCCAGGCCTTCCTGCTGTCTCAGTTTCCCTGGGAGGAAGGTCAGGGTGGGGCATCAGACAGTGCCCCTGAGGACAGTGTCAGACGTGAAGAAGCAGAACTGGGGGATGTCTGCTCAGACCTGCCTTCCGGCCAAGTTCTCAAAGACGTGGTCCAGGAGAGAGATGGGGTGGGGCTGAGGAGGGCCAAGGATTTTCTGGGAGCAGGGCTGGTGTTATGGGTGCAGCCTGTGCCGTCACACAGGGCCAGACTTAGAAGGGCCTGGGGCTTGGTTTCATGCTCTGCTGTCACTCTCTTAAAATTCTTAACAAAAACCCCACAGACTATGTGGCCCGTCCTATCTGAGGGAGAGGACATTGACACACAAAGGGCCTTCCTGTCTGGGGGGCAGAACTGGGGAGAGCTATAGCAGCCAACCCATCACCTCCCCGCAAGAGCTCCAGTGGAGATGAGACTAGAGACCTCCTCTTGACTTTGGCCAGATGGAAGCTGTGATTCTGGAAGAAAGGAGAGATGAAGAACAGCCCTGACCTCAAAAGCTTGCAGGTGAGGGCAGGGGTCAGGGAAGGACACGTCCCTCCCCCTTAGGCCCTGGTTGTCTCCCCAGGAGAGGGGAGGGGGAGCACTGACCCCCCCTTCGGGTTGGAGTTCTCACGCCGCGGTTCAGAGGCAGGCGGGCAGAGACTCCGGTGGGAGGCGGTGAGGTCTCAGAGCCAGGAAGAAGGCTCTTCAGGGGCCTCGGCCAGCTGGGCCGGCCCAGGCCCGCTCTGGCCTCTGGGCTCCAGCCAGTAAGTAATTCAGAAATTCCTCCAGAATGCTGCCCCGCCTGCCTGCCTCGCTGTCCCAGCCTGAGCCAGCCTGCGGGGGCCGCCGATGCCTGGTTTCCACCTCCTAGAGGCTGGCCAGCCGCTCCCACGCACGCACGCGCGCGCGCACACACACACACACACACACACACACACACACACAGAGCGCCCTCGCTCCCAACTGGTCCAAGGGCAGATGGTGCCGGGAAATGAACTAGCAGAAGAGGAGCTGGTCGTGGGTCCCCAGCCAGGGCCAGGCTCCATGGAAGAGGGTGGAGAGGAGGCCCAGCCCTGTGTGTGTCATGGGGGAAGCGGCGAGGCTTGAGCCTTGGGGATCTGCTGAGGCCCAGCCTGGAGCCTGGCCCAGTTCTCAGAAGCCAGCCCAGCAGAGTCTGCCCTTCCTGGCAGAGTTGACCAGGCGTGAGCCAGGAGCCCCGGGCAGGGCCTGCCCCAGCACCCCCATCTTCTGTCCCCGAGGCTGAGAACTGGGCCACCAGAGACTCCTTCCCTGGCATCTCCCAGGATCCCAGGCCGCTAATCCCCTCTCCATTAAGATGCAAATTTTCTCAGAGGCCGGGAGAGGCTGGGACTCATGGCAGCCTTTCATTTTTCACATCTGTGGGAAGCTGTGGCCAGCTGACCTCAAGTAAAACCCAGAGAAAAGGGCGAGGGAGGGAATTCGGTCAAACTGCTGGCAGCAAGACTTGCTTCTGCAGGGGAGGAAGGAAGCGGGCAAAAAGGGTAGATGCACTCTGCTCACAGGACAGTTTCAAAACCGTGTCCCGGGCGGGCTTTGCTACCAGGGCCTCCAGCTTTGCAAGGCCCATCCGGACAGGGCGCCAACGGCACGAAGCGGGTCAGGAGTCAGAGCCCAGCTTTGCCACTGACTGGCCGCAGGACCCTGGTCAGAGCGTGACACGTAAACGGGGAGCTGATCGCCCCCTCCCAGGGTCGCTGCGAACGCGGTCGTCACCAGGGACTCGGAGGGGCTCGGCGCCATGCCCGGCTGCGAGGATGCACTCCCGACGCCGACCCTGCCCTTTTCCACGGCGGTAACTGCCCACCCCTGGCCCGAGCTGCATTCCCCCACGTTCCCACGGCCCAGCAGCAATCCCAGACCTGGTTCTCAGACTCGGGGTGTTAGCAAGCCGGATGTGGACGTGTCCTGGGAAGAGCTCCCCGGGCCCCCAGCACGGTGGAGGCAGCCTTCTTCCCTCGCCTTTCTCGGTACCACGTCTTCACCACGTTCCCAGAGGCCAGGTGAACCTTCGCTGAAGGACCCTGATTCCAGGTGCCTAACGTTGTCAAAAGAATCCAGGAATACCCTGACTCACCTCCAGGTTTACCAAGTCTACGAACCTGCGGAACACCAATCTTCAGTCCTCATCTCCTTGAAGAATAAGAGGGTCCCCCAGAAGGGCCTCTACAACCACAGGGCCTTTAAAGTCGGAAAGCCAAGCAAAGTCCTCTCTGCCTTCCCTGGAGGGCGACTCTGCCAGCCACTCCTACCTGACCAGACGACACTCCGCCCTCCACTGCCCCCCTATTGCCTGCTTCTCAGAAACCCTGACTCAGTTTTCCCTGAGCACAGCTTCCCCGCAACTGTACTCCCCTCCCATCTTGACCTCTGTTCCTGCCTGAGGCCTGACTCTTGGCCCCAGACCTTCAGCCATGAGCTCTACATCTTTCACCGCTGATCACTCCCACCTGTCACCTGGTCTCCCTGACACCAGCCAGTGCTAGTCTCCTTGTGTGTTAAGCTTAGAAACAGCTGATAAAAATGGGTGTTGCCGGGACTGCCCTAGTGGTCCGGTGGTAAAGAATCCACCTCCCAATGCAGGGGACCCGGGTTCGATCCCTGGTTGGGGAACTAAGATCCTACATGCCGCAGGGCAACTAAGCCTGTGCGCCACAACTACTGAGTTCGCACCTCAACTAGAGAGCCCACGTGCTGCAACTACAGAGCCCACGCGCTCTGGAACCCACGTACCGCAACTAGAGAGAAGCCCACACGCTTCAACGAAGACCCCGCGTACCGCAACTAAGACCCGACGCAGACGAAAAAATAAAGAAAATAAATAAAGAATATTTAAGATTTAATTTAATATTTAAGCTAAATTCACATTTGGCTGCTGGAGGGTACAGAGCGACCCTGTGCTGGTTCCTTGCTTCCCTGGCTCTGCAGGGTTTCCCGGAGGCTGGGGGGAGGGGGGACCAGCTCAGCCTCCGAGCTCCGGGGTCCCTCCTGGCTCTGTGATTAGCTGAGTGCAGGCACCTCGGAGTGGGGTGAGTCTACGGCCCTAAGGATGAGAGCACAGGGGGACTGACTGGGTGGGGAACTCTGACCCTGAATGAGAGCTGAGGAAAGAGAGGGCAGGGTGTTTGGTGTCAGACCAACGCGGGTAAATCTTAACTCAGCTGGTCCGTGACCTTGACCTCACTGGCATTCGTTTCTTCCTCTGTAAACTGGGAGCAATCGCACCTCACAGGCTGTGGTAAGGAGTGCCGTGGGTAGCCCTTGAGCGACAGTGGGTTCAAGCGTGGTCAGCTGTCAATTACGCTTCCTCACTTTTATGTGCACGTGCTATCTATTCTTCATGCGGAATTGAGGCTCGGAAACATAGCAGATGTTCAATATGTGTTAGGTTTCCCTGCACTGGGTACCACGAGGACATACATCCCCCATGGGCTTGTCTCTCTCTCCATCCCCTGGAAGGAGCCAGAAAGAACACCCTGCACTTGGCAGGGAAGAACCATGAAGGTGAATCTTAGGTTGTCACCCCGTAAGGTCCCTTTGCTTCAGGAGATCCGTGAAGATCCCAGGGTGGTCATCCCGGGATGGGCAGGAAGGCTGAGCCTCCCGGGATCCTTAGTGCAGAAATTCCAGGGGAAGGCTAGACTCAGTTTTCCAGGAACATAATTCCACATTCCTTATACTCTGACACACAAACATGTAAGTTTTCTTTTTCCTATTACTAAGCTTAATTTTTATCATGTCACATTCACCCCTCTATCATCTCAGATAACATAGAATTTAATTCAATAACTTCCAGATAAACTTCCAGTCGCTGCAGTGATTTCTAAATTGTTTCATGCTTGAACTCCATTAAATCAGGAAATCCCTCTGCATCCTCATCCCCTCCAGGGCTGGTTCTAACGCTGGGGGTCCAGGCAGTTTCCCAGGATGGGTGTGTTGGGGTCCATGGCTCAATTTTGATCTACCCCGTGCGGTCCACACTCTGTCCTTTGGCCTGCCTCCCATGTCAGGCCCCGCCAGCCCTTAGCCTCACCTCTGCATCATCCTTGCTCCTGCAGAAAGACCTAGGGGTGCATCCCATGGAGGGGTCTGGGGACTCACAGGACCCCATGGAACCATCACTAGATTTCTGGCACTGTCTGCCTTCCCAGAGCTACAGCCAGAAAGCAGGGTGCTGGTCCCTCCACTCTTAGTTGTTCAAACATAACTGGGGCTCCTAGTGTCTGGCCCCCAATGATTCAGCCCAGCCAATGGGGAGGTGAGAAGATCCACACCAAGTTCCCCACCTCGTGCCCAACCTTCTTCCTCCCTGACCCAGTGACCTCCTGGGGGTGATGGGAAAAGGGGGCACAGGAAGGCGGTCATTAGTCTCGCCTGATCGTATGTCCCATCTTTAACCTTTAAAACAATGTAAAAGCTTCAAGCCTGCGTCGATATTCATCATCTTTTTTTTTTTTTTTTTTTTTTTTTTTTGCAGTACGCGGGCCTCTCACTGTTGTGGCCTCTCCCGTTGCGGAGCACAGGCTCCGGACACGCAGGCTCAGCAGCCATGGCTCACGGGCCCAGCCATTCCGCGGCATATGGGATCTTCGCGGATCGGGGCACGAACCCGTGTCCCCTGCATCGGCAGGCGGACTCTCAACCACTGCGCCACCAGGGAAGCCCGATATTCATCATCTTGCAGCTGGAATGCTGAGGAGTGTCCTAGGGCTCATTGGTCAGCTAGTGCTTGACTGTTGTCTCACGGCCCCAGGGAGAGAGTGGAGTATAAAACCCTCCCCCAGGAGCCAGTGCTGAGGTCATAACCTTCAGTGTCCTCTGCTGCGAGCTGGGGCCCAGAGCTGAGGATGGGAGAGCCTGAGAGACGCCTCCTTCCTCTTCCAAGGAAACAGAGCAGATGGTGGTTGCTCTCAGCCCCAGCTTCTCCCCATAGACCAGAAAGAGCTGCCCAGCTGCGCAGCAGCCTGGCTTCCTTCACTGTCCCTGGCCCAGACCCTTTCAGAGAAGCTCACCTGCAGCCTCTGCACTGACTCTTCCTCATCCCTGCTCACTCCAGGCCTCCACGCCCTGGTCCAGAGGGGAGCTTAGAGTCGGGTAGAACTGGCTTTACCTGCCTCTACCGCGGACCACCTGTGTGACTTCAGCAGGCCACTTAAAACTTTGGGCCTCAGCTTGCTTGTCTGTACAATGGGAATAAGACACTTCCTTCCAAGGGTTATGAGAATTAGGTAAGAGGATGGGTGTCGAGTGCTGAGCTCAGTGCCTGGTTCAGAGTCAAGAGAGGGTAGTTGTTTTTCTTCTTACTGTCATTGTCCCCATCATAGCAGGGAAACAAGTTAATAAATTGTTCCCCAACAGAGCCAGTTAAGGGAGACCTGCTGGGCAGCTGTCCAGGTACTAACCCAGGAGGAGGCTCAAATGCTGGGTGTTATAACATCACTGGTCCTATAACTGGACTGGATAGCTGTGCTCTCCAGCACTTCCCAGTAAGAGGACCCACTTTGACAAGCTGCTTGGGGGCTGGAGAGAGACCCTCGCCAAGGAATATGCTCAATACAAGAGCTGTTTACTAAAGCACCTTCCAAAGAGGACGGGCTGGTGACTGGCAGAATGTTTGTTGGTGGAGAGGGGTCAGCAACTCGGGGCAGGGCTAAGTTTCCCCGGAGAGTAAAGGAGAAACAGGCTGCCGCCAGCTTCCCCTCCTCTACCCTGCACCCGCCACTCAGGGCTCTGCCTCTCCTTCAGACTAATGTCAAAAAATATTTAAATAACACAGTGTGAAGGCACTCTGAATTATTAACAGACCGTGTTGCCACACAGCCCTGCCTGGGCCTCCTGTCTCCCCAGGGGCTGCTCCGAGCAGAAGTGTAGTCAGATAAAATGTTGGGGGAGAAGCCCGGAAGTGGGAGGGGCAGGATGGGGGCTGGGAAGCCACGTCTTCAAGGTCCCACACTGGCCATCTTCTCTGAAGTTTTCCCCCTCTTGCCCTGTGAGACCCTCTCTGGAGCAGGGCTGCTCAAAGTGCCATTGGGGGCCCTTCTGCAAACCGCTTGCTCAGATCCAGGGACAAGTACAGAAAGTGTCTGCAAGCATTTAGTTACTTACCTAGGAATTCGACTGTCAATTTACGTCAGTTGAATCCAATAAAAAAAAATTGTATTTCTTGTTCGTTTCATTTTTTTCCAGCAATTCTTTCCTGTTATATTTTACAAAAGAAGACAGCCGTCATTTTTTAAAATTTTTATTGAAGTATAGTTGATTTACAATGTTGTGTTAATTTCTGCTGTACAGCAAAATGACACAGTTATACACGTATATATTCTTTTTCATATTTTTTCCATTATGGTTTATCACAGGATACTGAACATAATTCTCTGAGCTATACAGTAGGACCTTGTTGTTTATCCATCCTATATATACTAGTTTGCGTCTGCTAATCCCACACTCCCAGTCCTACCCTCCCCCACCCCCTCCCCCTTGGCAACCACTAGTCTGTTCTCTATATCGGTAAGTCTGTTTTTGTTTCGTAGATATGTTCATTTGTGTCATATTTTAGATTCCACATATAAGTGATATCACATGATATTTGTCCTTCTTTTTCTTACTTCACTTAGCATGATAATCTCCAGGTCCATCCATGTTTCTGCAAATGACGTTATTTCATTCTTTTTATGGCTAAGTAGTATTCCATTGTGTATATATACCACATCTTTATGCATTCATCTGTCGATGAACATTTAGGTTGTTTCCATGTCTTGGCTATTATAAATAGTGCTGCTAGGACATAGGGGTGCCTGTATCTTTTTGAATTATAGTTTTGTCTGGGTATACGCACAGGAGTACAATTGCTGGATCATATGCGAACTCTAGTTTTTTTGAGGAACCTCCATACAGTTTTCCACAGTGGCTGCACCAATTTACATTCCCACCAGCAGTGTAGGAGGGTTCCCTTTTCTCCACACCTTCTCCAGCATTTATTATATGTAGACTTTTAAATGATGGCCATTCTGATAGGGGCCCGTTGTTGATTAGAAATTACAAAGAAAACAATTTGCTCTTGACCACAAAAAGCTGGAGAAGCTCTGCTCCAGATGTCTCTTCATCTTGGTCTTAGCAACCATCACATCAACATATCACATTAAAATGTGCCGCTTAGAAAGACCGTGCACAGGAGGCGCCAAACGCCCCCTTCCCTGGTCAGCTCCCCGACCTTAGCTGTCCAGCTTGGAACCTCCCTCCTCCATCAAGCCCTCCCTGCCGTCCAGTTCACAGCTCTCTCTCCTTTCCTGGAATCCATAGGACTTTCTGTGTCCACCACTCATTTGGCACTTTAGCTAATAAAAATTATAATAATTGAGTGCAAGGCTTTGTGCTGTCACATTAAACGTGCACCTCCATTGTGTTGTCTCTTGGGGCTACTTTTCAGCCTCTGCTGCAGACACTTGACCGCTGTGTGTGGAATCCTCCACTCCTAGTTTTGAGGATCCCGGGCAGCAAGCCCACCCTCCTGGGACCCCACCCCCCACCCCCGCTGGGCACAGGGCACCGAAGGCAGCAGACAAATAGACAAATACACAAATAGACCCAGTGGCAGAACTGCTGCCGGGGGTGCTGGCAGTGAGTGGGGGAAGGGAGGAGCAAAGGAACGCCTTTCTCTTTCTTCAACATTTATTTCCAACCACCAGGGTTTTTTTCTTTTTGTTTTAAAACATACTGATTCTTTTTTTTTTTTTTTTTTTTGCGGTACACGGGCCTCTCACTGTTGTGGCCTCTCCCGTTGCGGAGCACAGGCTCCAGACGCACAGGCTCAGCAGCCACGGCTCACGGGCCCAGCCGCTCTGCAGCATGTGGGATCTTCCTGGACCGGGGCACGAACCCGTGTCCCCTCCATCGGCAGGCAGACTCCCAACCACTGCGCCACCAGGGAAGCTCTGATTCTTTTTTAAGTCATACGTTCACAAGGTTAAACAAATGTGAAACCTACAGACAACAGACATCAGATAGGGTGTGTGCCGCCCACCAGACTCCTAGGACCCCCCCGCCCCCGCCCCCCGCTTTGGAGACAGCCACTCCTCCCCTCCCTTCGAAGATGTCTGTGCATCTGCGGGTATTTTGTGTCCGTCTCTGCCATCGTTTTCACGTCTGTGAGAACACACCACAAACCCCTTTGGCACTTAGCCTCTTCTGTTTCAACAGCAGATCTGCAGGCAGCTACCCACCCTCGTGGACTTCTCTCAGAATCTTCTTTCGCATAGATCCAGAGCTGGAAGGTTCCGCAGAAACCTGCTCTTCCAGTGATGCCCAAATGGGGACGCAGGTGCGGGCGCCTGCCTGCTGGGTCAGAGTTACCTGACATGTGACCACACCTTGGCAGGGGTCAGTGGGAGGGCACCTGGGAATCCGTATTTCTTTAAATAAATTGAATAAATTCAGCTTGGTAATCTCAGGTGAGCCTTGTGCAGGTTGTTTACTCCTCTCTAGTTACAAGTGAGGAAACTGAGGCTCAGGGAGGGAAAACAATTGCCAAGGTCACACAAGAAGTGAGTGTCAGGGAAACTCCTAGCCTGGGGTTGGCAGGGTGGTGCATTTCCCACTGCACCAGACCTCAGTTAGTTTCCAAGGACTACCCTAACTAATTACCACAAACTGGGTGGCTTAGGAGAACAGAAATTTATTCTCCCCAAGTGCAGGAAGCCAGAAGTCTGTAATCAAGGTGCCCACAGGGCCCCACTCCTTCCGAAGCCTCCAGGGGAGAATCTTCCCTCGCCTCTTCCAGCTGCTGGAGGTTCCTGGTGTTCCTTGCCTTGTAGACACATCCCTCCTATCTCTGCCTCTGTCAACACGTGGCCTTCTGCCCTGTGTGTCTCTGTGTCCTCCCCTCTTCTTATAAGGACACTAGTCATTGGATTTGGGGCCCACCCTAAATCTAGGATAATTATACCTTGAGATCCTCAACTTACTGCATCTGCAAAGACCTTATTTCCAAATAAGGTCACATTCTCAGGTTCCAGATGGACATGAGTGGGACAGGTGGTTATTCAACCCACTACAAACCTTCCCTAATAAACAGCTCCGTAGGCAGACTGGAGGCCTGCTTTGGCCTCCCAAGCCCCAGCCTCAGAGGTTTCAGGCAGCCTTAAACCTTGGGGCCAGTGGACCCAGAGGGGCAGCTTCAGGCCAGGAGCTGCACATCCAAGTTGCTGGGCATAGTGCCCCAGCTTCCCTGTGCCAGGTGCCCACCCCCAGCTGCTGTTAGTGTGAGTTGCTCTCAGCTGACTCCTTCTTCTGAGAATTGCCCCAGCCTACTGGAGATGCCTGGCTGGAAATGCTGGTTGTTTCCAGACAGAAGCAACAATCAAATGATACTGGGGTACAATAAGCCAATCTCCGTGTTTCAGGAAGGGGCAAACTTGGCAGTACCATTCATATTCCAGAGCTCCTCATGGGACCAGCTGAAGCGAGACCTCTGCTGAACCCACCTGTTTGCCAAGCATCCTCCCTGCCCCCTCCTGCTTCTCTCATTCCCTTACAATTTCACCTGACAGCCCTCCTTCGAAACCTCACTTGCACAGGAATCCCTGCCTCAGGCTCTGCTTCTAGGCAATCTGACCTAAAACAGTGAGGGAGCAAGGCCGTGTGTAACAGGTGGGGGAACAGACACAAGGGCTCTCCTGCCTGAGCCAGCAAACCACCCAGCCCTCCCGCTCACTCGGCCCTCCCTGGCATTCATTGGGTGAGAATACCATGGGCACCAGGCACCCTCAGGGAGGAGGGGGTGGAGTGGGCATGAGGAGGAGGAAGAGATAAAATAAATAGGTATCTCCATGGAGCTTGTATTATGGAAATAAGATGCACAGTCATGAGCTGACTTGAGAGCAATTGCAGAGGATGTGTCAGCATGCCAAAACCAGCCAGCAGCTCTTGGTTATCTGGGGAACAAGTCATAAACGGTTGCTGAGCAGGAATTCATTTCTAGGTACCCTCCACCCCCGACTTGGCCATATTCTCTTGGCTAAAATACCGGGAGGTGAAGGGCCAACAGGGCCAACTAGAGCCCACCTGCCACAGGCCCCAAGGGCAGGCAGCACTCAGGATCCACAAGTACCTAAGCCATTCTTGCTAGTTAATTAGTTGGTTGGTTAGTTAGTTAGCTAGATAAAGAAAGAGAAAAATTGGGGGCAACCCAGGCAGAGAGAACAGCATGGACTAGGGCTAAAGAGAGCGTGGCCTGGTTAAGTACTATATGAGGAGGCATGCTATATGCAGGAGGATGAGGAAGATTGTTGGCAATGAAGCCCGGGAGCTGGGCAGGGAGACCACAGTGATGTGGAGGGCCTTGAGCGCTAAGCACAGGGGTTAGGGCTTCACCTTGAAAGTTGTGGGTAGCCACAGAAGGATTTTAAAAGGAAAATTATTTGATCAGATTTTCATTTTTGAAAGATTACTTTGACAGTGGTTTAGAGGGTAATTTGGGAAGTGGTGTATTAGTTATTTACTGCCACATAATATGTTACTGTAAAACTTAGCAGCTTAAAACAAAGAACGTTTATTATCTGACATGGTTTCTGAGGGTCAGGAATCTGGGAGCAGGCTAAGTGGTGGTTCTTGGATCAGGGTCTCTCCTGAGGTTATAGTCAAGCTGTCTGAAGGCTTGACTGGGGCTGGAAGATTTGCTTCAAGATGGCTCACTCACATGCTTTTGGCGGAAGGCCTCAGTTCCTCCCCACGTGGGCCTCTCCTTGGGGCTACTCACAACGTTGCAGCCAACATCAGAGCCAGACACCCAAGAAAGGATGAAAAGGAAGCCACCGGGACTTAATCACATGAGTCACTTCCGCCATATTCTATTTGTTAGAAGTGAGTCAGTAGGGCCAGCCTACACTCAAGGGATGGGGTTGGGGGTGGGGCAATTAGCCTCCACCTTTTGGAAGGAGGAATGTCAAAGATTTGTGGACATGTTTTAAAACTGCCATACGTGGTTGGTTAGCCTATAGGGAGAGACAAGTTAGAAGACTACAGGAGTATTCCAGGAGAGAAACGTCAAGGTCTGAACCGAGGCAGGAGCAGCGGGCATGGAGAGGAGGGGGCAACTTACAGGGATAGCCTATGTAGTGCGGGAAACCGTGATGGGTCAGGAGCCAGCCTGTGGAGCACACCCCCTTGAACACCAGAGCCCTGGCACACAGGGACAGCTTAAATAGCCTCCACCTGCAAATAGGAAGAGTGGTGGGAACTAACAACCTCCAAGAGTGTTTGGATGGTAGTAGTTTTCTGTAGCAGCTTGAGGGACGGAATCAGCACTAACCAGGCTGATAGCTTCCTGGAGCCCAGTGGTGAGAGTCTTTTGAATCTATCCCTCCAGAATAAGATTAGGACGAGAGCACCCTCATCCCTTATAGAAGATAGAAACCATAGGAGGACAATGATAATGGCAGAGCAACATGCTCTGAGTCAGTATGTCAAGTACTACAACTTTACCAACCATCCTGGATGTGACAAGCATGTGTTCATTCAACCAAGTTTGCCGAATGTCACCATGTCCCAGGCATTCTGCTAGGCCCTGCAGAGAAAAAGGAGGAACTTAAATGGCATCAGACTTCTCAACAGTGACACAGTGTCTTCTGGAAGCTAGAAGACAAAGAAGCAATGCTTTCAAAGTTCTGAAAGAAAATTATGTCCAACCTGAATTCTATATCCAGCCAAACTATCAATCAGTATGCAGAGAGAATGCATATGTTTCAGACAAGCAAGCCCTCAAAAATCTTTATTTCTAATGCACACTTTCTCAGGAAGATTTGGAAGGTTTGTGCCACCAAAAATAGAGAGAGAAAGAAAGAAAGAATTCCCAGGATAGTGGAGGGAAGGAAGACTCCAAGATGACACTGGAGACACAAGTTCAGTTTGAAGCAGAAGCAGGACAGGGCTCCAGGAGAGAGGCAAGAAAGGAAAGGAAAGGGGAAAGAGGGAAAGAGGGAAAGAGAGAAAGAGAGAGAGAGAAAGAAAGAAAGAAAGAAAGAAAGAAAGAAAGAAAGAAAGAAAGACAGACAGACTACCACTGGCATTTTTCACAGAACTAGAACAAAAAATTTCACAATTTGTATGGAAACACAAAAGACCCCAAATAGCCAAAGCAATCTTGAGAAAGAAAAACGGAGCTGGAGGAATCAGGCTCCCTGACTTCAGACTATACTACAAAGCTACAGTAATCAAGACAGTATTGTACTGGCACAAAAACAGAAATATAGATCAATGGAACAGGATAGAAAGCCCAGAGATAAACCCATGCACATATGGTTACCTTATCTTTGATAAAGGAGGCAAGAATATACAGTGGAGAAAGGACAGCCTCTTCAATATGTGGTGCTGGGAAAACTGGGCAGCTACATGTAAAAGAATGAAATTAGAGCACTCCCTAACACCATACACAAAACTAAACTCAAAATGGATTAAAGAACTGAATGTAAGGCCAGACACCATCAAACTCTTAGAGGAAAACATAGGCAGAACACTCTATGACATAAATCACAGCAAGATCCTCTTTGACCCACCTCCTAGAGAAAATGGAAATAAAAACAAAAATAAACAAACGGGACCTAATGAAAGTTAAAAGCTTTTGCACAGCAAAGGAAGCCGTAAACAAGACCAAAAGACAGCCTTCAGAATGGGAGAAAATATTTGCAAATGAAACAATTGACAAAGGATTAATCTCTAAAACATACAAGCAACTCATGCAGCTCAATATCAAAAAAAAAAACAACCCAATCCAAAAATGGGCAGAAGACCTAAATAGACATTTCTCCAAAGAAGATATACAGACTGCCAACAAACACATGAAAGAATGCTCAACATCATTAATCATTAGAGAAATGCAAATCAAAACCACAAAGAGGTATCACCTCACACTGGTCAGAATGGCCAACATCAAAAAATCTACAAACAATAAATGCTGGAGAGGGTGTGGGGAAAAGGGAACACTCTTGCACTGTTGGTGGGAATGTGGATTGATACAGCCACTATGGCGAACAGTATGGAGGTTCCTTAGAAAATTAAAAATAGAACTACCATATGACCCAGCAATACCACTACTGGGCATATACCCTGAGAAAACCATAATTCAAAAAGAGACATGTATCAAAATGTTCATTGCAGCTCTATTTACAGTAGCCAGGATATGGAAGCAACCTAAGTGTCCATCAACAGATGAATGGATAAAGAAGATGTGGCACATATATACCATGGAACATTACTCAGCCCCAAAAAGGAATGAAACTGAATTATTTGTAGTGAGGTGGATGGACCTAGAGACTGTCATACAGACTGAAGTAAGTCAGAAAGAGAAAAACAAATACCGTGTGCTAACAAATATATATGGAATCTAAAAAAAAAAAAAAGAAAGAAAAAGAAAATGGTCAGAAGAACCTAGGGGCAAGACAGGAATAAAGATGCAGACCTACTAGAGAATGGACTTGAGGATATGGGGAGGGGGAAGGGTAAGTTGGGACAAAGTGAGAGAGTGGCATGGACATATATACACTACCAAACGTAAAATAGATAGCTAGTGGGAAGCAGCCACATAGCACAGGGAGATCAGCTCGGTGCTTTGTGACCACCTAGAGGGGTGGGATAGGGAGGGTGGGAGGGAGGGAGATGCAAGAGGGAAGAGACATGGGAACATATGTATATGTATAGCTGATTCACTTTGTTATAAAGCAGAAACTGATGCACCACTGTAAAGCAATTATACTCTAATAAAGATGTTAAAAAAAAAAAGAAAGAAAGAGAGAGAGAGAAAGAAACAAAGAAAGAAAGAAAGGAAGGAAGGAAGGAAAGAAAGAGAGAGAGGGAGAAAGAAGGAGGGAGGGAGGAAAGGAAGAGGGAGGGAGAGAGGGAAAATTAGTAACTCCAAGTAGTATAAGAGAGGAAATGTAACCATAGTACACTATAGGGCTCATCTATGAACGAGTTTTACATACACATAATAATCTAAACACTAAATAATGGTTTAACCAAAAATGGACAGGTGTATAGGAAATGTGTTTGGATGAGGAATAGGGGATGTGGTTAGAGAGCTAAATCCTAAGATTCCACTAATAGGAAACCACTTGATAATATCTAAAATTATATACATATGATAAAATTTCTAATACTTAGAAATCTGGAGGTAATTAGCTTAAAAAGTTAAATGCAGTTGCCTCTGGGGAGAAGAAATTGGGGTAGGGAAGTTACATTATAAGCCTTCTAGTACATTTGATTTTTTAAAACACATACACTGGGCTTCCCTGGTGGCGCAGTGGTTGAGAGTCCACCTGCCGATGCAGGGGACGCGGGTTTGTGCCCTGGTCCAGGAGGATCCCACATGCCGCGGAGCGGCTGGGCCCGTGAGCCATGGCTGCTGAGCCTGCGTGTCCGGAGCCTGTGCTCCGCAACGGGAGAGGCCACAACTGTGAGAGGCCCGCGTACCGCAAAAAAAAAAAAAAACAACACATACACCTATTACTTTGATTAAAACAATAAAAGTAAGTAAATAAAAACAGAATGGCTAGTTGGTGAGGGAAGTCGAGCTAGCATATATAGACAACTCTGTCCTTCTCCATGAAGGGAATAGAGAGGTAGTGGTCTCGAGAACCTGGTGAGTGGGCTTGAAGTGGATGGCAGTGTCAGAAGCCTTCTTGGCTGGGTCACAACAAATCTAGATGGCAGAAGTTCTAGCCCCTTTATTTTGGATCAGTGCCCTCTAGGTAGCAGCAGGTGAAGAATAAGAGCAAAGGAAGCCGGGTAAGGATCTTGCAAAGCAGTAGCCAATCCCAGTTGAATTGAATACTGAAGTCAGAAGCTTTTAGTCGGTAAGCCAAACTGAGTTTATGCTTCCTAAAGAGTCCTAAAAAGGTCCCCCTTTTCTCCCTTAGACATAGAACAGTCTTGGAAAGACTTAGATGGTTTTGACCATTGTAAATGGGCACTCTCTTCAGCCAGAGAGTGAAACGGGGAGCAGCACCCCTAAAGTAGAGAGTGTCTGTTGTTTTAGCCAGTCCAGCATCTAATTCTTCTTCCTGGTGGAGCTGCACCCCCTCTCTCAGTTCATGAAAGACTGAGGGGTCAGCCAGGCTCCATGAGGGAGCACATGACTCAGGGCTAACCAATGAGGGCACTGAGTGTCCTTGACCACATGATTGGTCAGAAGTGGGCATGTGACCTAAGCTGGGCCAATGACAGGCCTCCTCAGCTTTTTTGCTGACTGGGGAAATAGTACGATCTCACTGCATGGGTTGCTATGATATAAGTCTGATGTTGCTGATAACTGTCTGGCCACCACCAGGCAGAAACTGCTTGAGAATGAAGCCTGCTCAGGGGTAAGCAGCAGGGAGAGAAGGAAGGAACAGGCTCCTGATATCATCCTCTGTGCACCTGATCCAGTCACACCTGAAAACAGCAACCCCAAAGACTTTTAGTTAATTGAGTCAAGAAATTCCCTTTTGGGGACTTCATGCCACTTACAACTGAGAAACTTTTGAGTGATACACCTCTCCGGAGACAACATGATATGAAGTGGGAGACCTGGAGGGAAAGGTAAAACACAAAGTCAGCATAACCAGATTATCTAATCCAGCCATCTAATCACAGCCAACCTCTGTAATTCTCCTTCCAAGGTTAACCCAGTGCTGGGAGTTGTTCTATCAAGGGAGGCTTATTCCCTTACCTGTGCATGTGCAAAGACTCATAATTAGGAGGGTCATGTGATGGTACAGCTGAG
The DNA here is from genome assembly GCF_964374135.1 of Grampus griseus. Lineage (NCBI taxonomy): Eukaryota > Metazoa > Chordata > Mammalia > Artiodactyla > Delphinidae > Grampus > Grampus griseus. The sequence goes on along the minus strand of NC_139018.1, from coordinate 25,923,815 downwards.
CCCCTCACATGCTCAGATATGGAGACCTCGTCTAGTTCAGCCCTTATCTGATCCAAACATTGTTCCTTCAGTCGGCCCAGCTTAGGGCCATCCAGTTTCTTTGGAAACTCCCAAGGGTGAGGACTGCCCCGACTTCCTGCCGACTTTTCCACTGAGGCCAAGAACAAACAGCATAGCTCGAAGATTCTTTCTCCATCTTACTGAGCCAGTTTCTGTTTCTCTGAACCTTCCACAGTCCCTAGCAACACAGGAAAAGTCCAAACCCACTTCCAAAGACAGTCCTTCAGGCGTGTAAGGAGAGCTGCAGTGTCCGTTTTACTAACAGGGATTGAGTTCAACTGCATGAAACAGAAACCAGACTACAGCGGCTTAACTGAATGCAGAGATAGATATTTCTTCACATTACAATAGGGCTGGGCAGCCCAGAGCTGGTGTAACAACTCTGTGAGGTTCCCAGTGTCTCCATTTTATCCCTCTACTGCACCACCCTTAATAAGTAGCTTTCATCCTCGCAGTTGCCTCAGAGTTGCAAGATGCCTGCTCTATCTCCAGACCCCAATCCACATTCCAAGCAGGAAGGAAAAAAAAGGAAAGCAACAGGAAAACAAAACTTTCCCAGAAATACCCAGCAGACTGCTGCTTTCGTCACATCGGCCAAAATTGTGTTGCATGGACTACACTATGTTGTGAAGAAGTATAGGATATCTTTTGTTTATCTGTTGAAATCCGGACTTGCTGCTGCCTCCGGTAAAATGATGGTGCTATTGGTAAAAAAAAAAAAAAGAAAAGAAAAGAAAAGCAAGAATGGGCATTGGGTAGGCAACTTCAAAAGCTTTGTCCAGACAAAATTCTTTTATAGAGAAGCAACATCGGAGCAAGGCTGACCCCTTGACTTGAGGGAGGGGGAGTCAGATAGACCCCCAGCTCCAAGTCCAACCCCACCCCTTCCTTTCCTGTGTGACTCTGGGGATATTCTTAAGTAATCTAAGTTCCTGTTTGCTTGTTTCTTAAAGAGGATAAATGTGTTTTCTCAAGGGTTTCTGGAGTGATTAGAGCATCTCCATGCAAAATATCTTAACAATGAGACACTCAACAAATGGTAATTCTCCTACTTCCTATAATTGCTCATCACGTGACATGTTTCTAATCCTTTCCTTCTGGACATGCTCCCAGGATCTGCTCTAATGTCTTTTTCGAAATGCAGCCCCAATATGGAACGCAAAACCCCACTGTGTCTCCACATTGTGGAGGACGATGGGGACGTTTACCCTCCTTGCTCTGGGCATCGTACTTCTTTCTCACACCACCCAGCGTCTTTGGGGTTCTCATGAGCACATGATAACAGCAGGCCTGGGGAGCTCTACATTCACTTCTCCTCCCCTTGGGCTCTTGGCCCATCAAGAACAGACTGGAAGGAGCTAAGCAGGGACCTGCACTCAGCATTATTAAAGCACAGCTGGATGCAGAATCGGCAGGACCTCCAACTCCTCTCCTCAAATCTAGACCCTACACAACCCTGATGAAACCTCCAGTCACAACCAGAGAAACTGGAACCCAGGGAGCAAGGGCCTGGCTGGGCCCGGCCACGGAAGAAGGCCTGCTCAGTCTGCTTAATCCAGCGCAGCCCAGACAGGAGCTGCTCCCGCACCGCAGCTGAACTCTGCCCATCCCAGCAGTGTCATGCCCTCCCCAGACCACCCAATCACATTGGAGGAGAGTGAGAAGGGTGGGGAAGGAAGCTGTGGTAGGCCAAATAATGGCCTCCCCAAAGGTGTCCACATCCTAACCCTTGGAACCTGTGAATAGGTTACCTTATGTAGCACAAGGGATTCTGCTGGTGTGATTAAGGATCTTGAGATGAGAAGATTATCCTGGATGATTTAGGCGGGCCCTATGTAATCACAAGGGTCCTTCTAAGAGGAAGTCAAGAAGGTCAAAGGCTGAAGACAGAGATGGGATGATGGAAGCAGAGGTTGTAGGGATGGGTGAGAACGGGACCCTTTGCTGCAGTGCTGGCACCTGGTCATACCTCTCCTCTCCTCGAGCTACAAAATACAAAGAAAATGTATGGGACTAAAAATAACCGTGTGCCTGCACACAGTTGGGGCAAATTCTGGACCCAAAAGATACAAAGAGACCAAAAAAGCCAACTGCCACTTTTGAAGAGCCTGGAGCAAAAACTGGGTGTCAGGAGCAAAAGCAGGGTACTGGGTATGCCCCCTGCACTCAACACCAACAGAGGGGTGGGCAAAACCCCTAAGCCACCCCTCCGGCCTGACCCCCTAGACACACCCCTACCCCCACCCCATATAAGGAACAAGCTTGCCCCCCTCAGCGAGCGAGCAAGGGAAACCGTTGTTTGTTCTCGTTCCCCCCTGCTTCAGGAGGGGCCCCAATAAAGCCTTGCCTGAATTTCTTGTCTGGCCTCTGATCAATTTCTATTGATTGGGGAAGGCCAAGACCCCTGGTCGGTAACACGGGGACTGAAAGAGAGAGGACTGTACGAAAAGGAGCATTTGGAATCACCTAGGACTCCAAGGCTTTCCACAAGCTCAGTCGTGGGTTTCTTCACTGTGTCTGCCAACCAGATGCTTCCTTTATCCTTCAAGGCTCGGTTCAAAGGTCGTTCCCTTGTCGAGCTTTTCCTGGCTAACCTGACCTGGAGGGGTTGGAGTGATGTGATCTGAAGATAGAGGAAGGGGCCACAGCCAAGGAATGCAGGTGGTCTCTAGCATGCACAGGGCACTCTGTCTACACCGCTGTTCTGGACATCGCAACTCGGTATGTAGTTTTCTGTCTGTGTGTCTGTCTGACTTTCTCATCAGAGGGGGAGCTTCTTGGGGACTGAAGCTATAGTAATTTCTCCTAAAAGCATATTGGATTGAGTAGAATTAAGCCAGGCCCTCCCCAACCCAGACTTGCGGTACTGAGCGTCTCTGCTTTCATTTCGACCCAACCCAGCCATTCACAGCTCATCACCGCAAACGGGAGCACTCCCTCTGCATCTTTGACAAGCTCTCTCTCAGTGTCCTGTCTTGGCATCAATATAAACGTTACCATGGATACCTAGTGTTTTATTTGCATACCTCCTATCCAAGTCCTTCCCCAGGAGTTTTGAATCAGAACCAAGAGGTTCCAGCCCAGACCGGTTGCTCCTTTGAATAGAGGACTTGTTAACCCAGCTGCCATTGTTTTCATTGGAAATTTTCTCCTCCCAAGTTCTGTACAGATGGGGAGGGAGAAGCAGGAGGCAGCGGGCGGAGAGGGGAGGAAGGACTTTCTGCGCCTCCACACTGCCCCGTCCCTGGTTTCAGTGCATCCCTGAGGCCTAACAGCAGGCCTACCCTGGAACTCTTGAGATACTGTGGGGTCTTCCCAGTAGATTTCCTGTTTTGCTTAGCTCAGCTAGAGTTCATTTCCATCCCTCACGACAAAAGCAGTCCTAAAAAATTCGGAATGGAGTGAACAGAGTGTTGGCGCATTATATATAGGGTACATTCCCAAACTAAATATGGTAAAGGCTCACTTACCCAGAGGTCATGAGTGTGTCCCCTTGCCCACACAGAATGCTATGGAAAACCCAGAAGGAAGAAAGAGTGCCTCTCGTTCTATCTGCCTGACTGCAGGGCGAGGCCAGGAGGGGACAAATCATAGAGCAGAGTGAAGATTAGGAGATGAACATGGATTGGAACTTTGGGAGCAGAGGCCAAAGATGCCAGGATCTACTGGTCAAACAGAGTAGGCAGAAACCAAAGAGGAGCGGGCCAGGGTCCAAGCAGGTGGGAGGAAGCCACCCTTTGTGCACCAGAGAGCCCTGATGAATGTTGTCTGTGAATGGACACCCCTCTTGAAGGCCAGGACCATTGTCACTGGCACCTTCCATCTTTGCTAGAGCCACTGAGTCCTGAGGCCAGTTCCTGAGGCCCGGTCAGGCTTAAGGGAGGCTCACAGAGCTATGCACTGGTTCCATGAGTAGTCCACGGGGCTGGACTCCACACTTCTTCACTCTTCTTTGGGAAGCAGTCTTAGCAAGCTTGATTAACCAACTACCCAGCCCACGATGGATGGGAAATCCCACATTAGAATCGGGGAGAGATGCTATTAGAGGAATCCCAGTGACAGTGGCGGGAACTGATAGGCCACCACAGGGCTTCTCCACCTCAGCACAAACGACATCTGGGCTCAGTTGATTCTTTGTTGCAGGGAGCTGTCCTGTGCATTGCACAATGTTTACCAACATCCTTCTGCCCACTAGATGCCAGTAGCACTCCCTCTATTCGTTGTCAAACAAAAATGTCCCCAACATTGCCACAAGTCCCTGGAGGACAAAACCATGCCAGGTAGAGAACGACTGTGCTATAAGAAGAGAGTGACAAACAGTTTTAAAATATTCACAAGAACAACAACGAAACTGCAACAGCCCAGGCCAGTTAAAGGGGCAGAGCTCAGCATCAGTCCCTGGCCCTCAAGGGTGAGTCGTTTATAGCAGAGTCACACCATGCTTTCCACTGACCCAGAGCTTCCCTGGCTGGCTCTCCTGCCCCTCTATCACGCTGACGGAAATCCCCCCAGAGTGACAGAGCTGGCCATCCCATTTAAGAAGGCCCCTTCTCAGAAAGAAAGTGGGGAGAAATGTGCCTCCACAGGGCGGCAGCACTTCCCTGGGGAGGACGGAACCATGGGATTTTTTTTTTTCCTCTCTTTAGCATCCTTTGACAGTGACTGGCACATAGCAGACCCTCACTAAGTGGAGTTAAATGCAATTTTAAAGGTTTCTACACTGACTCCATATTGTTTTGGGACTCATTGGAGGCCGAGATCCTCTCAATACTTGGAGGGCCATCCGCAATTCTGCCTCCCTGCCCTGGGGCCTCTCTCCCATGACCCTTCCCACCTCTCCCAGAACCTTGACCTCCCCCCCACACCCCCACCCCCGCCCCACCTCCACCCTGCCCCATGCTTATCATGTAAGTCAAGAGGAGGTAAGAGGCTCTTAGCCCAGTCAGAGCCCTGCTGTGGTGCAGAGTCAGATATATGGGGTGTTCGAGGTGGCCAGCGCCCACGGAGTCTTGACTTGTAAAGAGGTACTGCCGTCGACATCTGGGGTCTCTCAAATCCTAGTCTCCTCTTTTTGTTCAGAACGTCAAAAACCTGACCTGAGTCGGATTAACTGCTCTCTGGCCTCTGAACAGGATGGTTGTGTGTGCAAATGTGTGGGTGACTGTGGGCGTGCTTGGGAGAGGGAGGGAGGATGTGGGACCATGTTCACGTGTGCGCATGCGCTGGCAGGGCCCGAACGCAAGGTTTCAGCTTCAGGTTATTCAGGGCCTGGATTCGGTTGCTGGAAGCAGGTATTGGGTTGGCCAAAAGGTTCGTCCAGTTTTTGGGTTTTTTTTTTTTGGTTTTATTTTTTGTCGTACGCGGGCCTCTCACCGCTGCGGCCTCTCCCGTTGTGGAGCACAGGCTCCGGACGTGCAGGCTCAGCGGCCGTGGCTCACGGGCCCAGCCGCTCCGTGGCATGTGGGATCCTCCCGGACCGGGGCACGAACCCGCGCCCCCTGAATCGGCAGGCGGACTCCCAACCACCGCGCCGCCAGGGAAGCCCGGTTCGTCCAGTTTTTTCGGTAAGATGACTCTAGTGGCACTTAGTTGTCTTTAACTTCATTCAAAACAGTTTCGTTAGTTTGTATGTGAGAGCTGTCATATCAGTCTGCATTTAAAAAAAGACTCATCAAAATTGGTGAATTTTTGTGTAGCCATTTTAATATGGAAGAAAAAAAAGCAACATTTTCGGCATATTATGCTTTATTGTTTCAAGAAAGGTAAAAACACAACCAAAATGCCAAAAAAGATTTGTGCAGTGTATGGAGAGGTGCTGTGACTGATCGAACGTGTCAAAAGGGGTTTGCGAAGTTTCGTGCTGGACATTTCTCACTGGACGGTGCTCCACGGTCGGGCAGACCAGTTGAAGTTGATAGCGATCAAATCGAGACATTAATTGAGAACAATCAACGTTACACCACGTGGGAGATACGCCGACATACTCAACATATCCAAATCAAGCATTGAAAATCATTTGCACCAGCTTGGATACGTCAATCGCTTTGACGTTTGGGTTCCACATAAGCGAAAAAAGCCTTCTTGACCGTATTTCCGCATGCGAGTCTCTAATTAAACATAATGAAAACGTTCCGTTTTTAAAACAAATTGTTACGAGAGATGAAAAGTGGATACTGTACAATAATTTGGAATGGAAGAGATGGTGGGGCAAGTGAAATGAACCACCACCAACCGCACCAAGGCCGGTCTTCATCCAAAGAAGGTGATGCTGTGTATATGGTGGGATTGGAAGGGAGTCCTCCATTATGAGCTCCTTCCAGAAAACCAAACGATTAATTCCAACGAGTACTGCTCCCAGTTAGACCAACTGAAAGCAGCACTCGACGAAAATCGTCCAGAATTAGTCAACAGAAAACGCATAATCTTCCATCAGGATACTGCAAGACCGCAAGTTTCTTTGATGACCAGGCAAAAGCTGTTACAGCTTGGCTGGGAAATTCTGATTCATCCGCCGTATTCACCAGACATTGCACCTTCGGATTTCCATTTATTTCGGTTTTTACAAAATTCTCTTAATGGAAAAAATTTCAATTCCCTGGAAGACTGTAAAAGGCACCTGGAACAGCTCTTTGCTCAAAACGATAAGTTTTGGGAAGATGGAATTATGAAGTTGCCTGAAAAATGGCAGAAGGTTGTGGAACAAAAGGCTGAATACGTTGTTCAATAAAGTTCTTGGTGAAAATGAAAAATGTGTCTTTTATTTTTACTTAAAAACCGAAGGTACTTTTTGGCCAACCCAATACCTCAGCTAGAGGCCTCTTTCATCCCAGCGGCGTGGGCCTGGGCATTTCCTTTTGCACTAGAAACGGGTGCTGCCATTAGTCATGCCAGTGGCTGGACAGTGGGGAGGCTGGGCTGGAGAGCCAAGGCTCCCTCCGAGCTGGGACAGGGCCACACGGTCAGACTTTCGTCAGGGACAGAAAAGAATGGCCCATGGCAGGCATACAAGGCTCCTGGACCATAGCCACTGGACAGGAGGGTCACATTGCTGGACGTCAAGGTTGAGGCACACAGCCTGGCATGGGCCCCAGGACCTGAGTAGACCTTTACAATCACCTTGGAAGAGGTCGAGGGGCAGGGAAATTTGCATCATGGGAGTTCCCAAAGGCTCCGTCCTAAGAGATCTGATCTGAAATCCAGGGCTAGCCATGGAAGAAGTTGGGCTGGTCATGAGTCCGGTCCCGACTGGGTGCTAGTTTCCAGTGCAGGGTCCATGACAAACTCTTGTTCCTGCAGCCAGGAACCAGAGACACTGAGAATGCCAGTTGCAGGAAGACCCTGGGACAATCCTTCAGGGTGGCCAAGATGAACTGGGAGTTCCAGAATAAGCAGCAGAAGGTACAGCAGAGAAAAGGATGAGGATTCACACTGAGAACACACTTTGGGGGACGTGTCCCAGGCACCTTGCCAAGTGCTGCGTCATATACCAGCTCGGGGATCTTCAAAGCAAAGCCCAAGGGCACTGGGGCACTAGACGATTCAATGGACAGATGAGCAAACCGAGGCTCAGAAAGAGGAGATGATTTTCCTGACATCACACAGCCATTAAGAGCAGAGCCAGCATTCAAGCAAGGTCAAGAATGAGGTACAGAATGTCCAGCCATCAATAGACTCGTTAAATAAATAATGGTTTATTTATGGAATACTAAGCAGCCATTGACATTTCTTGGTAGAAGAAATTTAATGACCTGGAAAGATGTTCAAGATATACAGTTGAGTGGAAAAAAAAAAAAACAGGTTACAAAACAGCATGTGCAAATGGGGTGTTAAAAACTAAAATACAGAGGTGCGATTTCCAAGAAAAAAAATCAAAATATTAGCAGAGACTATCTCTGGATAACAGGAGTAGGTGTGATTTCTATTCTATGTCTTCATCCATTGTTTCTTACAAGGATCATTTTGTAACAAGGACAAACCTGACAGAAGGAGCCCAGGTTGTGTTTGGGGGCAGGGTGGGGGGGGGAAGGGAGGGGCTGGATTCCAGGGCTGAACGGACCGGAGGGTGTGGTAGGAAGCAACACCCTCCTCAGAACACTTGGACTTCTTCTGGATCAGGCAGCAGGCAGAGTTGGGTGCCTGCCTCTGCTAGGGGAAGCCCGGCCTGGCTCTGTGTGCACCCGTGATTGAGTTCCACCCCTTTGGGCCTGTACTCGCAGGGCAGGTGGGCGTGGGGAGAGGGCAGCGTTGGACTGGGTTTATCCTGGGTGTGCGTCGTGGGAAGAGCCGGGGAGAGTTGCTTAAATGCATGCCTTTTTGCCAAGTCTTCAGTTTAGGGGCGACAGGGGGCTCGCTCAAAAGTCACGAGTGGCCGTGTGAGCTCAGTCCTCTGGAACCGTGGCTCTCAAACTTCTGAGACCCAACAACAAGCCTGAAAACATTTACAAATATTTTATAATACTTTAATAACCTGAAAGTAAATTTGTTGATAATACAACCTACCTACAGGCATAATAGATATTGTCAGTCAATCTGATGCCCTAACTGTATTAGAAAGGAAAGAAATCGTTTCTAATAAAACAACAAGTATTTCAAGATGTAAATGCTCAGGCAAGACTATACAGTACTAGACAGCATCCCCTCACCTCCACCACCGCCACCAAAGGCACACACAGATTTCCAAAACTCTCCTTAGGGGAGATTCAAGCCAGAGGACCACTGGTTAGAGTAATCATCCCTGGTGTATAGTGAATGCTTTCTCAGAGCCAGGCTCGCTTTCTCTCTCTCTCTCTCTCTCTCTCTCTCTCTCTCTCTCTCTATATATATATATATATATATAGTCATCTAATCTTCACAACACTATGAGGTAGATGCTCTTATAAGCCCCATTTTACAGATGAGAAACAGAGGCCCAGAGAGGTTGAGTTACTTGCCTAAGGTTGCACAGCAAGTGAGCCGGGGAGCTGGGATTTGAACCCAGGCAAACTGGCTTTCCTGGGGGAGGAGGCTCAGCCTGAGGGAACTGGGTCAAATCTGAGGAGCATGGCCCCAGGCCCTCTGAGCTGCAGTGTTTCTCAACCTCAGCACAATTCATATTATGGGCTAGATAACTCTTTGTTGCGGGGGCTGTCCTGGGCAGAGTGAGAAGTTTAGCGGCATCCCTGGCTTCCACCCATCAGATGCCATTACACCCCCTGCATCGGTAACGACCAAAATGTCGCCAGACATAGTTAGAGAGCTACTGGCTTAGAGAATCAAGGTAGAATCTAGAGAAGGCACAACCTGAGCCAGGTCTGCAGATACGGGAGAATTTCTGGAGCTAGAGAAAAGCGGGGCAATGCCCTAGGGGAGGGATGGGAATGACATGGGTATGGCAGGAGTGGGTGGTTCTAGGGAGGACATGGGAAAGGGGGTCTGGGTGGCCATGTGCACAGAGATAAAGAGAAAAATTGAGGGACTTCCCTGGTGGCGCAGTGGTTGGGAGTCCACCTGCCGATGCAGGGGATGCGGGTTCGTGCCCTGGTCCAGGAAGATCCCACATGCCGCGGAGCATCTGGGCCCGTGAGCCAGGGCCGCTGAGCTTGCGTCCGGAGCCTGTGCTCCGCGGCAGGAGGGGCCACAGCGGTGAGAGGCCCGCGTACCACAAAAAAAAAAAAATTTTTTTTAAAAGAGAAAAATTGAGATCATGTGGCCAGAAGGAGGGGCAGCTGCCTTCCTTCCTGGTTCCTCTCCTGACCTCACATCCTGCCCTGAGAGAGGACCCCTGATGAAGACAGCACCAGCAAACGATTTTGGTTGAGAATCCCACATTGATCAGAATTTACTTGGCCTTTCCAAGCCCACTGCACCCCCCTCTAAAGGTTTGCATGACTTTCCGACCCTCAGATGAATCACTCCCACACGTGGAGATCCATCTCCCTGTTTTGTAACCTCCCCTCATTCTTAGCCAGTATCCCAGCCACACCTTCTTGGGCCCTGAGAGCCATTTGCAGTCTCCTCAGCAGGCAGGCAGAAGGAGAAGGGGTGGGGGACTCCTGGCCTGTAACCCTGAGAAGGGCGAGGAGCAGGGGAGACAAATGCCCTGGGCTGATCAGTGAGGAGCCCCCTGCAAAACCTCCTTCACCTCTTGGCTCTCAGTTGAGTCCCTCTGCGGGGAGAAGCGATTCTCAGACAACCCTTTGGCCACTACACTTGGCTCTGGACTGGAATAATTAGATCTGGAGCCAGGAATGATGTCATGCCTCTGCGGGAGACTAGAGGACGACTTTGAGCAAGGCACTCACTGTGGCCTCAGCTCTCTTCTTTGTCTAGTGAACTAGGGTGGACTTGGTAATTTTTAACACTCTTGCACTGACATTCTGATTTGAAGATGAAAGCCTAGGCAAGTCCCCCTTGGAAGGGTATGGCGGCCATGGCTTTGCATACCCAACTCACTTCCCCTCCTTCTTCCTCTAGTTTCCCCGAGAGCCTCTCTCCTTCCCCAGGTGGTACTGATGCGGCTGTCAATATGATGCCCTACCTTATTCCAAAGGTGTAAGGGTGGGTGAGCGTCCCAGGTAGAGGACACTCCCTATGTTGATTGGTTCATTAATGGACATGCTCCTGTGTGAGCCAGTTAAGACTCTTCCCTGCGATATGAAAGACAGAAATGACGTTTAAAGGGACTTATTAGGCTAGAAAGGTGTGAGTCTAAGGCTACCAGCTGTCATCTTCCTGACACAAGAAGAAAGCCAATCTATAGAATAAAGCCAGGATACAGAGCACAACAAAGCTGAGAGCCCAAGAGACAGATAAAGCCTTGATGATATTGTTTGAATCCCTGGATCAAACTGTGCCTGACAGTGATGCCCAGTTGTGAGTTAATTCTCTTTTTGCTTAAGCTGGTTTAATGTGGGTTTCTGTAACTTACAACTGAACCAGTCCTAACTAATACAGCCCTTCAGCAGTAGGGCTATGCGAGGGGGTATTGAGTATATGGAGGGGTAGAATCTGCCAGCTTATACCTCCAGCCCAAGGCAACAAACCTCAACCGCCCCACATTTATCTCTCCTGCCATGTGCTTTGACGGTCCCTTAGCCTCAGCCTTACGGAGGGGCACTCTTCTAACCTAACTTATGACCCAGTGCCATCGTGCATGTTTTTCAAGCCCAAAGCTTGGTAGCAGCTTTGAAAAAGGATGTCCTTGCCCCAAGTCACATAGCACCCAGGAAGACAGGCAAGTGGACTCTGTAATGCACAGCTTTGCTATGACTGAACTGTTTCCTCTCAAAATTCGTATGCTGAAGCCCTAACCCCCAATATGACTATATGTGGAGACAAGGCTTTTAGGAAGCAATTAAGATTAAATGAGATGATACGGGTGGGGTTCTGACCAATAGATTGGTGTCCTTTTAAGAAGAGGAAAAGATAAATCTCTCTGCAAGCACGGGCTCCAAGGAAAGGCCACATGAGCACAAAGCTAGCAGGCAGCCGTCTGCTCACAAGGAAGAGGGCCCTCACCAGAACCTGACCATGCTGGAGCCCTAATCTCAGACTTGCAGCCTCCAGAACAGTGAGAAGATAAATGTCTGCTGTTTAAGCCACTCAGTCTATGGTATTTTGTTATGACAGCCAGAGCTGACTGAGGCACACTCCTCTCCACCCCCACCAGAAGGCCCCATGTGGTGGTGAAGACATAATTCTTAGCCAAGAGCTCTCAGCATTTACCACATGCCAGGCTGTTCTAAGCGCTTTCCATACTTTAACTCACTGAGTCCTCCTAACAATACTGTGAAATAGGCAACATTACAGGTTTCCCCTGATATCTGAAAGCAGAGAGTTCCTATGAAAGCTTTTGTAAGCTGAAATGGCATAAGCAAAGGATTTACCTTAGGAGATGAAGCACAGATGCTCAGACACAGTTCAAAGCTATGGTAACTTGATGCTGAGATGCTGACTGTAATTCCTGGGAAGGAGCTTGGTGCGCCACCCTCACTGCTTGGGGTGCACGCTGCCTCTGTAATGCTTGCTGCAAAACTAACGCTGAACTCTATCTTCACTTTACGCCTTTTTTTCATAAAAGCAAAAATCCTCTTTGGATTTCAGTTAGCAAAAACAGGTACTAATGTAGGTCTTTTGTAAAAGCGAGGTGGCGTAGAGCAAACTTTCAAAAAGTGGGAGATACCTGTATAACCATTATACAGATGAGGCAGCTGAGGCACAGAGAGGTTTGGGAAACAAGGTCACACGGTAATACTGTAAAACTGGCTTCTAACCCGGCAATCTAAATCCAGCACTCCTCAACTCTGAGAAACTAAGGAAGGAGAGAAAGGCAAGACTGCCCACGACCACCTGAGAGAATCAGCAGAAGTGGAAGGCCCTGCATTCAGACACGGGACAGTGCTGTGTGGGAGAACAAACTTGGTTCCCAGCTCGGCATAGTCCACGGGACGTGCCCTGCCGCTGCGTGCCCTCCAGGAAGGCGCCATAAGGGCCATTCTCCATTCAGTAGCCCTGTGACCTAGCCTAAGTCATGTGAAAAATAGGAGGTAGACAACAGGATGCTCAAAGCCCTTCCCATTCATTCTGTGGCTCTAAAAGTACACAGGCACAGCCCCTCTGCATGGGGGCTGCTGCCAGAGAAACTGTATGGAATCAGATCACCCAGCATGTCCCCCCTGGGGTCTGTTCATTCTGGCTCAGGGCCTGGCACGGATTCCAACTCACCCCTGAGGGGAGCAGAATCTGCTTTGCCCCCAAACATCCCCAAGCACTAGAGCTGAGGGCTTACCCCAGGCCCACTCCCTCTGAGACCTTTCTGGAAGCCTCATCCAACCCTAGTGGACAAGTGCCACGACATAATGACCTGGCCAGGCCCCCAAAAATCCTTGTGTGATGGGGCATTGAATACTTCCAAGAGTCATCTCCTTGTCTCCAGTGGTCCCCAGTGCCTGGGACCCTGGGCTGGTGTAAAATGGTGGGTTGCAACCCCTTGTAGGAATGGACTCAGACCCCACCCCCGTGTTCAGATGCCCTGTGGGATGCTGGAACCAGGGACTCGGCCCATAAAGGGCCTCTGGGGTCTCCTTGTAATGGCGCCCAAGGCCCACCAGGTGTCACTGTGTAGCCGGCGCGATGAAGGGTGATGGCGGGAGGATTTTCTCCACCACCGACCCTAGGGATTGGGGAAGCAAAGGCAGGAGGCCCGGGTGGAGCAGAGTGGTGGCCCTGTCCTCCGGCCTGCAGGCCAGCGGAAGCACCCCCTTCGAAGACACATGTCGTGATCCGTGAGCCTGGGGACAGCAGAGGTCTCCGTCCAAGGCCTGAAATGAGATAAGGCGGAGGTGGGAGAGCAATTTCCGATCTGTCTGCCAGGCCACGTTTCCCCATCCCAGCAAGCCCGCCCTGGGACTGGGTGCCCTCCCACCCGCTCCAGGAGCTCCCCTCAGCTTCCTGGGGCCCCTTCAGCCCCCACCCACAGGGGCCAGTGAGCCATGGAGACTGCGTGCATCTCTTCAGGGCCAGAGAGCAGAGCCCCTGATCTCACCCCCAAGCAAAGCTGGTTCAAAGTCAGGCAGGGCTGGGAAGACTCAGACTGGTCACTTCCAGCCTAACCAGAGCCCCAAAGGCTTGTCACCCAGAAGCCAGCAGGCCCCGACACTGGCTTCCGTCCCATCCTCCTCCGGCCATGGAGGGAGGCGGGAGGAAATATGTTTTCTTGTCCTCACCTATTCCAGCCTCTAAATCCTGAGGCTCCGCGCACTGGAGGCCCTGGGTATTGCAGTGGAAGGACTTGGAGCATTTTAATTTCCTCAGGCTCCACCCACCTGAGGACAGCTGTGGGCTCACTCGGCAGCTCCCAGAGGTCGAGTTACACTTCTGGCAGTTCTGGTTCTCCAGGTGGGCCTCAAGGGAGGGAATGTCAAAATGAAGAGGGGCGGGCGTCCCCCGCAGGCCTGGGGCTCAGCCCCTCCAGCTCCAAGCCCTTCTGTCTCTGACAGCCACGCAGAGACCACCACCTAGCACTTCCCTGGAAAGGAAAATCAAAGCGGTTGAGGGGGGGAAGAGAGCAGTAGCTCTGTGAGTGACTCAAAGCCCCATGGGTGAGATGGAAAAGGAAGGCAGGGGATGGGAAGAGGCCCAGGAAAAGCAGGGGATGCAGGGGTGGAAGTGAGGAGCCGGCTGAGATAGGGGGTTGAGGGGTTTGGTCTGGGTAATGGCTACTGAAGGTATCACAGGTGTGGTGGGTGCATCGAACTAAAAAATTCTGTTAGCATAAATCTCCCACTGTCCTTCCTTTATGCATCAAAGCACAAATACAAACTGATCACCCACTGGAGGCTGCACTGTGCCAGGCAATATAAGGGAGACACCAGATGCATCCTGCTCCGAAAGGCGTTACGGTCTAGGTCTAGGCAGGAAGACAAGACTTAAGAACGAGAACACTTGTGTGTGTGTGCATAGCATGCAACATTGGCTGAGCGAGCTTGTGATAACTGTACAGGTGTGTGAGACCCCAGCTATTAAATATTTGCTCACGGCTGCTCCCTGATCATTCCTAGCATAAAAAATACAACAAACATACAAGACTCCCAGAAGCCCTGCCTTATTTCCAGTGTCTGCTCAAGATTTTGCACCTATATGTGTCTGTGCGTGTGTGTGTATGTATGTGTGTTTGCGTGTGTGAGACCAGGCATATCAGTAGCATCTGTAGCTTTGTGCTTGGGAGTCCTAGATGAAGGAGTTTCTAAGAGTTGTTGCATGTCAGAGCAGCAAAGGAACGCAGGGTTCCCATAGGCCTCTCGCTATACAGAAGGGGAGGAGAAAGTCCAAGGGGCTAAATCATATGCCTCAGGTCACTCAGCAGTGAACAAGGTAATAAAATTGGCCATGAAGCTTATCTCATGTAAGGCTGACACGTGGGCTCACTGGAGGGCAGAGGTGGAAGCAGTGTTGGAAGTGGACTACGGGAACGCTTGTTTCCTCTACGGCCTATGACAACAGAGGGGAAGGTGGGGACACGTGGTGTCGCTGTGCCAACCTGGGACATGACAGTCACTGGGAGACGATGAAGGAAAGTGGTTAAGGGCCGGGCTCTGGAGACAAACTTCTGTGGCTGGAATCCTGGCCCTATTACTTACTAGATGCTTCTTAACATCTCTGCACCTCCATTTCCTTATCTGGAAAATAGCCCGCCCATGCCCCCAACTCCAGCCGTGGGACAAAGCCGGCACCCCTCAACCTGCCTTATTTTCACCAGGAGGAGGCTAGAGCTTCTATCTGTTTTGTCAGGTTTGGGAATTACAGGGTAAATCAATGAAAAAGGAAGCTCATGAGCTGGGAAGCCCAGAGGGTAAACTCTGGGTCCCAGCAGCGGTCTCCGGCCGAGGTGGGCTTGCTGGAATCCCGCTGGCCAGGAGCGTTAGGCAGCAGACTGATGCAGCTCCTTTTAACTTTTATCATTTGCTTTACTCTCTTCATTTCCACCCCTGCCCTGCATCATCATATGTCAAAATCAGCAGGAACCATGGAGCCGGCCTTGTCTTCATTTTAGGACAGAGGACCCTGCGCTCAGACGAGAATATTTTTCCTGTGGCTGGTGGGAGCCTCGCCAAGCCTGCCGAATCCAGGCTGGCCACAGCTCAACCCTCTAGGCCGGGTACCAGGCCTTCCTTAGCAACCGCCTCTGAATCACGGCAGACAGCACTCGCTCGTGGGATCTGGCCCCCAGGGTGGGTCCCTGTCAAGAAGCCACACTTGAGCCTGAGCCGGGCAGAGCTGGCGAGAGGAAGCGCGTGGGCTCCGCGCTGGCACGGGGCCGCCTGCCCCTCCACCCCTGCAAGAACCCGTGACAAACAACCTTGCCTGGTGCCCGAGCGCCTGCCAAGCCCTGTCGCAGTAAAACCCTGGCAGACTCCGCAAGGAGTCCAATTTCAGCCCAGCGGGTGGGGGGAACCGAGGCAGCGGGAGCCCAATGTGACCAAGCTCACACACAGTGCTGGCAACCAGAGACGGGGCACCCAGGGCTTCAGGCTGACCCCCGAGCCATCGGGCCACTCCAGGCAAGGCTCTGGGCCTAGCACAGAGCAGGAAAGAACATCGCCTGGATTCCTGCCGGCAGCGGAGCCCAGAGAAAGACCCAGCGCGTTCCATCCAGGGGTCCTCACTGCGGTCCCCTCTCTCCTGGGGTAAAAGAGCCACTGGGGACCCCCAGGAGCTCCCTGGGGCATCAGGTCCAGGCCAGGAATCCAGCTCTAGAGCCTTCCAGCTCCCAGCTGAGTGCCTGGAACAGCAGACATCAAAACCCTGGCAGGCAGAGGGAGAAGGGAAGATTAGATCATTACAGCAGAATGAAGGCAACCAAGAAACCCAGGGAGGGGAGGAGGGACAGGGGCCAAGAATGTGTTCAGGGCAACCTGAAAACGCCTTTAGATTAAAGCTGGCCCAGACACTGGCGGCTTCCCCACTGCCCGAGTTACTGGCCGAGGAAGACCTGCTGCGTCTCCGCCCTTCTGGGGGCCCAGAGCTGGTCCACACACGTGTGTGGCATCGGCACCTAAGTGTCACAAGGGCATTGGGAACAGTAAGCAAGTTCGGTGCTCTGTGTGCAGACGCACATTTGGGCATAAAACACACATGTGCAGGTATACACAGTAGTGGGTGCGTGTGTTTGTGTGCAGTCTACAAACATGTTTTCACCAAGCTCAACGAGAAGCAATCAGTCATCTTCGTGGAATCTTAGCAACCGCCATCCCCAGAAAAGGCTCCTGCCAGCTGGAGCCGAGATGAGTCAGCAGAGGCGGCTGGGGTGGGGGAAAGAGGCGAGCTCTCGCCCTGGAGCCGGCCTCTCCCTTCTCCCGGCCTGGCTGCCTCGCCTGGGTCACTGCTTTGGCACCGACGTCCGAGAACACATTCCTGGAACTGGCCAGCACAGGCCGCTCAAGGGTTTTTCCCTCCTCCTCCCCTTCCTCTCTCCTCCCCACACCCGCCCTTCAATTTTTCCTTCTTGCTGCAAAACCAAAACACTGCACTCACGAGTTCAGGAGCTGGGGCCAGATGGCAGGAGCCAGTGGTGGAGGGGTTGGGACATAGGAGTTGCCCAGGCCCAAGGAGGCCAGGGGCTGAGGACACCTCCCCAGGGCCCTGCTGGGGACTGCTGAATTCGGCTTAACTCCGACTGGTGCTAAAGTGTCATTGCCTGGGGCTCCAGGGAACAGGATTTCAAGGTGGCCCCCAGGGAAACGGACTGTGTCTGCCTCTGCCCCATAGCAGAGCCTGAGGTTGTTACCACGGATGACGGGCGGGAGGCTGAGCAGAGGAAGAGAAAGGCACCATGATTAGTCAGGGCTCTGTTGCCTGAGCGCAGGTTCATTTTATCTTCACAGCAACCCTGGGGGTGGTAGAATTATCTCCTTTTACAGGTGGGGAGATGGCGGTGTAGACAGATAAAGGGATTTGGCCCAAGGTCATGCAGCTATTAGCAATGGAGCTGGATGGAATTAAACCAGGCTGGAGCCGCCTTGAGGGTTTTTACCGATGGACCACACATCCTTTCTTCCTGGGCTGCACCTACCCGGCGCGTGCCAGGATCACTGCACCTACATAAAATAAATACAATAAAACCCAAAATGGCTAGTGCTGTCCCTTATCCCTCTCCCCTCCCGAGCGAACAGATCTGGGTGAAAAGCCATCTGCAACCTCAGCAACAGTGGCGGCGGAGGCAGGGGCGGGAACAGCCTGGCCCAGCCTGAATCCCTGGCCTCTTTACTGGAGGCAGGAAATGAATAAAAGCTAAATGAGTCTGAAAATGCCAGGAGGCAGTGTTTATCCCCGTCTCCCTCCCCCTCCCCCTGGCAAGGACCGTGTATAGTTACAGTTTAATCTTGGAAATGCCAGACAGCTGTTCCCCGTTGCTAAGAGACTGGCCCACATTATGCAGATGTCAGGGACCTCAAATGTCTGCCGGAAATTAGAGATCATGTTGGAGGAGCAGAGGGGCCTTCTCTCTGCTGGGGAAGCGCAGCAGGAGACACCCACGCCCCCAGGGTGGGGGTGGTTTGTAGACGGCAGAAATAAGGGGCCCACCCCTTCCCGGGTCTTCCCCTCTGAGGATCTGGATCCTTCGCTGTGCCCACTCTGCTGCCCTGGCTCCCTCCTTCCTGCATATCCCACTCCACATCCATCCAGCCCCTCCACCTTGGACAACTGTACAGATGCCCATCTCCACCCTTCCCCTCCAGCTTTCCTCCTGGAGCATCCTTCTTCCCTCCAGTGTCCTCTGTCTGTTGTGCAATCTTCCCTGCCACCGGGATGCAGCTGAGCTGGCTGGGACTGAGCTGGGAGGAGAGACGGGCCCCACTCAAGGAGGAGGGGATCCCAATCCCTGAGCCCCCCTCACCTGGAGCTGAAAATGGGTGCACATGCGCGCGCGCACGCACCCTCTGTGACATCCTCCCTCACCGCCCCCACGGAAACCTAAGAGAAGGCCATTGCCATGGTAACCACAGGCTACAAGAGCTGCTGCATCCCTGGTCCCTGGGGAAGGGGAGCTGCCATCTGGGCAGAGGGCGGGGGAGGAGGAGGGGAAGCCCTTTTCCAAACCCGCACTGTAACATGGACCCTGACTGAAAGTGACAGGGGAATCTATCAGGGCCCTGGAGTGGGAGGGGGCAGGCACAGATCCTCACTCAGGTTGGAGAGGGGCTCAGAGAGGCTGCTGGGTGGTGCCAAGGGAGCAATGGCACCCGCAGGGTCTGAGGGATGACCGTCGGGCATTGTGGAGGTGGGAGATGGGATGGGGCCTGGGTGCAGAGTGGGCGCTGAGTGCCTGCTGTTCCCCTGAGAGTCCACTGGGTACCTTGAGGGCAGAAACTTTATCGCACTGCCCTTGCATCCAGGCGGTATCTGCTCTCCCTGCTGCCAGTTGAGTGACCTTGGCTTCCTCCAGTCTCATAAAATAAAGCCAGGCATACTTTATGTGTCATGGAAGGTGGCTGTGAAGATAAGAATGGCGCGCACGTGCGTGTGTGTGTGTGTGCCCATAGATCAAAGCCCTTTAGAGAAAGGTTCCTAGAAGCCCCATGAAAGCAGGGCTATATTACCACCCAACCAGCCTTCCCTGGAGATGCTGGTGACGCTGGTGGGAAGGCGATGCTATTTACACAGCTTTCCTTCCACATGGCCAGATCTTCCTCCCTGCAAGTGGACACTACCCTCAAAGAGTGCCTCACTGACTTTGTGCCCTGGCTCCTCTAGCCAGCTCCTCCCCTTGCATGTTCCTACAGCAATGGTGATGTGAGATGGGGAAACTGAGGAACAGAGACTTCCAAGACCTGCCCGAACCATCACAGACCATTAGCTCCTCCATGGCCCCTCAGAGCTGCCCACCCTGTACCTGTGTCCTCCAGCCTCAGCCCCTGCCCTGGATTTAAACCCCAGGAGGACCATGACCTCTGTCCCCACCAGTCAGATGTCCCAGGTCCCTCCCCAGCGTGAGCTGGGCAAGTAACCAGACCTCCTTAGCTCTCCTTTCCCCTTCTGGAAAATATAATAGTATGGACGTCTTAGGGTTGCTGTGAGGATTGGATGAGATAAAACATGTAACCTGGGCTTCCCTGGTGGCGCAGCTGTTAAGAATCCGCCTGCCAATGCAGGGGACACAGGTTCGTACCCTCGTCCGGGAAGATCCCACATGCCACGAAGCAACTGCCCGTGCGCCACAGCTACTGAGCCTGCGCTCTAGAGCCCGTGAGGCTCAACTACTGAAGCCTCTATGTCTAGAGCCCGTGCTCCACAACAAGAGAAGCCCACGCACCGCAGGGAAGAGTAGCCCCTGCTCGCCGCAACTAGAGAAGGCCCACACGCAGCAACAAAGACCCAACTCAGCCAAAGATTAATTAATTTTTTTTTTAAGTATATAAAAAAACACGTAACCTGCTGAGTTCCGGCTAAGATGGCGGTACATTTCCGTTCTTTTATTAAAGTGGAGCCAGTCGCTGGGCGCTGCCTCCTAAGGTGTCAGGTTTCAGCAGTGAGAGAAGGGGGAACTCCTTGGGCTGCATGCACACCTGCTCTCCCCTCAGCACAGCAACCGATTTCTGCCTCTTTGGAAGGTTCTAGACGGTTTGTCCAGGACAGAGCACCTGGGAGAACTCTGAGGACAGGCACCAGCCATAGAGACCTGGGAGGTTCTTTGGGACCTCAGAGAAGATGCTGCCCCAGAAAAAGAGTGGATGGTGGAGGATGGTGTGCCGTCACCCCGCCCTCCCCCCTTTCAGGCCGTGGAAACTGCTGAAACTGCTGAGCCAGGAAGGATTTGGTGCCGAGCAGGAGCCACCGAGACCGAGCATGGCTGGCTCCCAGTTCATTCAGCCACTCGCGGCGCTCTGAGGCCTTCACTTGGCAGGAGGGAGGACGGAGCAGCTGCTCAATCTCATCTTTGTTCATCTCTCTCCCCTCGGCCTCTCCCCATCCTTTCATTTCCTTCCCCCCAGCTTTCTCTCTCCCTCATTCACTTTCTCGCCCTTTCTCTGTTCCCTCCCCCTTTCATCCTTCCCTTGAAGCCGATTTCTTGCTTTCTCATCCTTTCTTCTTCCTCCGAGCTCAGAATCACACTTGGCAGGCAGTCCTCCCTCCCACCTCCCTCCCTCCCCTGTGTCCTTCCCTCCACCCTCTCCTCCAGCAGCTTCTCTTCCCTCCCCCTCTCCATTTCCTCCCTCCTCCTCCTTCCCTCCTGCTTCTCCTTTCTCTCCCCTCTTATCCTCCACCTTCTCTTCTCTATCTCTTCTTCACTTAAAGGAGACACTCTGAGTCCCCAGACAGACAAAGCCAGGTCAAGGTCATCCATCATGCCCTCCCCAGCCCTGATCTGGGGGATTGGGGTCCAGAGACCAAGGTCAGAGCTGAGCAGAAAATCAGAGTAGGCTGGAGAGAGTCTGTCTCGGCGTCCCGACAACCCCTAGGGCACCTGGAACCCTCTCCCTACCTGGGGTTCCTATGCCAGGCCACCTGCTTCTTCCAAACGCCCCACCTGGCTCCCAGCTCCCTGCTGCGTATGCTGCCAGTGGAGCAGGGAATGTCTGAATCCTGACCTTCCCTGGCTCTGCTTACCTCCTTACTCTCTGCCCTGGTGAGTACAGGTGAGAAGGCAAGAAAGAAATCAGAAGGGGTAATAACCTGCTTCGAACTGGAAGGAAACTGGGGGAGGGTTGTTCCGTATATGAGGGGCACGTTGCACTAGGAAAAGCGTGAGGCTTTGAGACCAGACAGGCTGAGCGTGAATGTTGACCCTACTTCTTAGTAGCCAATGACCTTGAGCAAGACACTCTGCACCTCAGTGTCCACGTCTGTACAATGGGGATAGTAAAAGGGCACCTCCCTCCCAGGGCAGTGGTGAGAACCAGGGAGAGAACGCAGAGGAAGCGCTTGGCACTCGATGGCTGCTCCTACCTAAGCGCCAGTTTTCTCTCCTTAGAGAAAGAAGGCTGCGTGCAGGAGATGGGTTTGTTCTGGGTGTTGATGGATGGATAATAATAGTAATCATACTTCTATTTTGGTTGACACCAGGTGCTATGCTAAGCACTTTGAATGCATTGTCTCCTTTAAATCCCCAGCAACCTTATGAGGCAGTTCTTTTTTTTTTTAATCTCTGTGGCTGGAAGTTGAGGCTCAGCAAGGCTAGGCAATTTGCCCCAAGTCACACAGCAAGGTGGAGAAGCAAAATTCTTAACTCCTCTGCTATCACTTGGGGTGGGGGGTGTGGCATAGCAGAGTGACAGCTGGTAAGACCAAGCCAACCTGCAAACCAGGCACGAGCAGGGAATAGAGGGCCTGGGTGTGCTTAGGGGGAAATTCTGAGGCCACCGCAAGCCCACTGCTCCCCCTTGGGTCCGACTCCGAGCCTTCCTGGTTCCTGGGTCAGTGCTCGGCCAGCGCCAGAATTCTTGCTGTTGAACCAGGTGGGGAAGGGAGGGGTGGGTTCGGGTTCCCATCTCTGGAGCACCACGTCCCGGACACTCCCCCTCCTTCCCACGCACACCCCCTGCAATGCTGATAATCCCTGAGGTTCCGTCCAGCCCCTTGTATGGCAAAAATGATCTCTCTTGTGTTTTTGCCACCCTGTGTTGTATAACGGGGATAATCGGCTCCTTCTCTGGGGAATCAGGGCAGGCCCTGTGGGGCTACTGCCTGAGATTACAAATGGGCGTGGGGAAAGAGGGCAGTGGCCGCGGGACCGCGGGCGGCAGGTGATTTACGGGAAAGAGCCGGTGGTGAAACCTTAAAACAGTTCCTGGTCATAAGAGGGGAGCCTGGAGGACATCAGCCAAACAGGTGTAGTTGCCCCACCTCGGTACCCAGCCCCCCCCCACCCTTCCCCCCCACCATCCCCCCCACCCCAGCTCAGATTACACCACGCCTGGCTTTCAAATAGAACTCCGCAGTTTCCATGGCAACTCACCCACGTGGTCTCCGCCTTAGAGGCTGACGGCGGGGGGGGGGGGGGGGGGCTGTGAAGGGCAGGTGACAGGAGGCAAGAGGCTCTCCTGGAGGGTGAGGGCAGAGTCCCACCCTCCCAGGCCCTGCTGCCCTTCCGACCTTCACCCTTCGTTATGGGGCCCCCGGCTGAGGCCCCACAAAGACCCCAAGGAGAGAGGAGAGGGAGCTCCAGGACAAAGAGGCGGCAAGATCACTTCCCCCAAATGTGTCCTTGACCTGAGCCTTCCTGTGCCACTGCCACGGGCCCTGGGACAGCATCTCGTCATCGTCTGGCCTCTGTTCTCCTTAAGGAGGGGTCAGGAGAGAGCCTGAGTAGGAACGTGCCTTCTGTTGTGTCTCATCGTCCCTTCCTGTGAAACGGGGTCGGCGTCCTGTTCTGGAGCTGGGCTTTGAATTCTTGCTCCGCTTCTCTCAGCTGTGTGACCTTGGGAGAGGGGCTTGACCTCTCTGAGCCTGTGTCCTCTTTACAGTGGGGATGGGCACATCCACTTCTCTGTGTTGTCAGAGGGGAGCACATGAGACAACATTTGGGAAAGTACTATGTGAAAAAAGAAACATGTAAAAGAGAGAGCAGCAGAGAAGCTCCAGGTGAAATAGGAGGGCACTCAGAGCCCACCCTTTGCCTCTCTCTGTGGCCAGGGGCCCAGCTGTACTACAAAGAACCTGCAGTTCAGAAACCCTTGTATTAAAGCCCTGATTTTTTTTAAGCCCTCACCTTCCTGTACTGACTGTGTCTTGATTGATCTTCCCAGGACTTGACCCTTTACCAAGAGCATCTCCTTCTGGCCAAAAATCTAGCGTAGAACCAAGTGCCCCGCGAACGTGCCTCGCTGCCCTGCCTCCGTCATTCTGATGCATTGGGCCGGTGAGGCTTTCCCTGGAGAGGACAGCAGCACATCCTTCTCTGGGTGTTTCCGCCCTTTCTCCCCTCCTGTCTTTAGACTAAGAGGCTCCCTTGTGGTCTCTGGCTGGCAATTTCTCTCCAGCCCTGCTTGTGGGGACTCACCGGGGCCTGGTCCCCTGAGAGACAGCCAAAACCCCGGGAAGCCGAGCTTGGCAGGGAATGCCAAGGACAGGGCAAGGAAGAAAGAGGCCAGAACGCCTGCCACACTCCCTACCCCAGCAAAAGGGGCTTGAACTTGGCCATCTGTGTCTCTCTTCCCCCCAGTCTCCAGGCACTGGCTCAAGAGGAGCCCCACAGGCTACATGCAGTCAGCCACCCTCTGGAGCCAGCATGTCCCTTCCCTTCTCCCAAGAGGCCCTGGGTTTCCCTGAGCTGCTTCCTCATGCCCCGGGACCCTGAGTGGGCTGCCTGCCTCCCTCCCTGGGCCTCTCTCCCTCATCCATCAAGTGGGGGGTGATCTCCGAGGGCCCCCTTGGCTCTAAAACACTGACTCGGCAACTCTCTGCAGCTGGCAGAAGCGCCTGGCCTGCAGCCTCCCGCCCCACAGCCCAGCCCCATCCTTTCCTTTGTCACCTCATTCGGCAGTGCCCCCGAATCCCGGAGAGGCTGGCTTTCATTGTTTTTTCTTTATTTTTATCAAAGGGTGTTTTTTGTCAAAAATTGTGTCTCCCCTGAGACAACGCAGCCTCAGAGCAGGCTCCCCTTGTTTCCATGGTGACAGCAGCTGGCTCACATGTGTGGTTGCTGTAGCAACAAGGCTGGTGGTTCTCCTCCCCTCCTCCCCTCCCGTCTCACTTTCCCTGCCTTCCTCGTCACCTCCTTCTCCTTCACACCACAAATATTAGCGAGAGAAAATTGAAAACTTCACACCACCTGGGAGGCAAGAAAGAGCAATGGAAGTTCCCCACCCCTGCCCGGCACCTTGGGAGCCGACTGGGTCCTGGCCGCTGGCTGGGCCATCGCCATGACTGGGCCCACGGGGCGCATCTGCAGGGGCCCTTCCTTCCCCCTGCTGCGATGTAGCTGCTGTGATCCCCAGCGGCGTGGGGTACGAGCAGCCTTGAGCGCTCTAGACAAGGAGCCAGGCGAATCCTGCCTCGGACGGGGTAGGGGCCTGTGTTCTCCCCGCCCAGGACAGACCCTACCCCAGACGTGTGTCCGGCACCTCACGTTACATACAAAGCCTCTTCCTGCCACAGAGTAGATGTGTGAAAGAAAAGGAAGGCTTCTGGGGAGGAAATCAATGGCAGGAGAGATGCAGGCAGAGGAGAGAGGGAGCATACAGGAGAGTTCTGCCTTGCTTGTCAGTAGATGTTATATAGGTTATGTGTAATTTTTCCCACTGACATGTAAGCCTTTAAAGGGTGGGAGCCCTACCTGACTTGTCACTGATGAATCCTCAGTGTCTGGGGGGAGAGAGAAAAAATAATATACACCAAAATGTTCATAGTGACTTTTCTAGGTGGTGATCTTATTAGAACCTTTTTGCTTCTTTTCTTCAGCTACCGTGTATTAAATGTATAAAAAGAATAAACAACAGGTTTATTTGTTTGATCTTGGAGAAAAAAAGGAAGGGAACTTGAGAGAGGCCAGAGACTGGAGCAAGTCGGAGGCTCTTCTCCCTAAAGGCTGGAGCAGGTGGTGGCATGACTACCTGACCCGGCCTCTCGCGTCACGCGCTGGGGCCGAGAGAGGTGAGGCGATGCTCCACTGTGGCCTAAAAGAGGTGCCAGGGATCTTAAGTTAGAGCAGGAGAGAAAGGCTGTCAGCCCAGGGAAGGGCAGGCGGGGTGAGACTCTGACATCTGCGTGTATCAAGGTGACAGCAGTGGGGCTCTGAGGCCCAGGACACAGTAGCAGCCCAGGCAGGCCTCACCCCGCCGTATGTACTTCAGCCCAAGGTGGGCGCTGGCACGCCCTCCCCATGCCCCCGTCCCGGCCCTGTCTCTCAGGCCTCAGGCAGGGAATTTGGCTCCACTGTGCTAGAGCACGTGTGAAAGCTGCCTGCGGGCTGACGGCGCCAAAGGGGCAAGGCCCAGATCTCCGTCTCCAGTCTCCTGAGAGGTAGGGCGGGAAGGCCTTCTCAAGGTCAAAGAAAGTGTCACGCAGATTCTTGTCCTCAGCCACGGGCACCCGTCTCTGTCTCCTTCCCCCCACCTGCAGTCAACACACTGGGAGCGGACCCAGGCGTGCCTCGGAAATCCGAGCACCCTGGGGGGCGGGTGGTGGAGGGATACAGGGGCCTGAGAGATCATGCGAATGTCCTCACCGTCCCCCCATTCGATGGACAGACAGACGACAGGGGAGGCGAGGGCTGGCCTCGGCTCATCCCTGTCAGCTAATCCTGCCAGGCTTAAAGGCAGAGAGAGGGACAGGAGGAGAACAAAGAGGAGAGGCAGAGGAGGGAGGGAAAGCAGGAGAAAGAGGACACCCGCTCTCCCTGCCACCCCGCCAGCCACCGGGGAGAGAGCCCTGCCTTGCTCCGCTGTGCTCCTCGGTGAGGCCACCAAGAACAGACTGGGAGGCGCTGAAGGTCAGGGATGGGTGGGGGGGCGCGACATGCGGGAGGGTCAGGATTTTTTGTGATGGGGGGGGGTTGCATTCCGTGCTTGGTAATTTAAAAAGCTGAAAATTCAGGTTTGTACTTTTCAGGTCACAAAACCTTCATAGCAAGAAAACCACCACATCACAAGGCTCTGATTTGCCTGGTACTACCCAGTCTGAGCCAAGGCTCTGAAGCAATGCTGTCTTTCTGCTGTCTCCTCACCAAAGCCAAGTAAAAGTGCCTCTAGGGTACCGTCCAGCTTCCCTTCTCTATGGTGTGGGAGGACCAAGGGTCAGAAGGCCTGGCAGTGAGTCGTGTCCACTATAAAGTCTCAGAGAAATTGCCTCTACAACACCCCGGATGAGAGCTTCCTCCACCCTCTGCTTGAATGCCTCCTGTGACGGGGATCTCATCTTCTTATAGATACGTCCTCTCCCTAATCCTGGGTTTCAGTTTTCTCTCGCTAATATTTATGCTACCTTTTTCATTTAAAAAGAAAAAACAAAATAAAAAGCCGTGCTTTCTATTCCGTTATCTTTACAGAGACGATCAATGACAAATAGCATCTGGGTCTATCTGTCATCCATGAAGGCTAAACTAGCCCTCACCCCAAGCAGGTTTTCCTGATTCTAGCCAAACTTTTAAAACTCCCTACTTTCCCTTCACCCCACCCTCTGAAACACTGTTTTGCCCTTGGCCCTTTCTGCAAGCCTGAGCCCCATGCGGAGGGCAGCAGGCTGGGTTCTATTCTTGCCATCTCAGACGCTCCTTTATTCTTGCCCTTGGTTCTGCGTCCTTCCTCCAGCTTTGAATGTGTCCTTCTCCGGCCTGAGGTCATCTGCCAGCTCTGTGATGATGCACTTCATCTCTTAGGCTCCTCCCCTTCTCCTTCTCATCAGGCCCTTTCACGGTTACACAATCAGAATTTTGTTTTCAAGGGCCTCCCAGACCAGCTCAACATTCTTCTTTTAAGGCTCACCTAGAGGATCACGCCTGTCTTTTCCTTCTGTGTTTGGGATGTTACCTGACCAAGTTAGGTATGCTAGTGTCCTCCTCTCAGTTTCTTTGAAGTGGGAGATTGTATTCGTTTCCCAAGGCTGCAGTAACAAATTACCACAGACTGGGCGCCTTAAAACCACAGACATTTATTCTCTCAAGGTCTGGGGGCTAGAAGTCTGACATCAAGGTGCCGGCAGGACCGTGCTTCCTCTGAAGGCGCTAGGGGAGGATCCTTCCTTGCCTCTTCCAGCTTCTGATGTTAGCCAGCAATCCCTGACGTTCCTTGGCTTGTAGGCTGACGACTCCGACTGCTGCATCCATCACCACGTAGCTTTCCCTGGAGGTCTCTCTGTGCCCGTGTCCGTATTTCCTTCTTCTTATAAGGATACTAGTCTTTGTTTTGTTTTTTGTTTTTTTGCGGTACGCGGGCCTCTCACTGTTGTGGCCTCTCCCGTTGTGGAGCACAGGCTCCGGACGCGCAGGCTCAGCGGCCATGGATCACGGGCCCAGCCGCTCCGCGGCATGTGGGATCCTCCCGGACCGGGGCACAAACCCGTGTCCCCTGCATCGGCAGGCGGACTCTCAACCACTGCGCCACCAGGGAAGCCCAAGGATACTAGTCTTTGGACTTAGGGTCCACACTACTACTCCAGTATGGCCTCACCTTGATTATACCTGCAAAGACCCTATTTCTAAATAAGGTCACATTTGCAGGCTCCTGGTACATGTGACTCTTGGGCGGGGGACACTGTTTGACCCAGTGGGCGCCCTCACCCTCATCTTTCACTTCTCTCTCTCCCCTACGCCCACCACCCTCAAAAGCTTTCCAGTCAGCCCGGCTCTTCCTTCTTCACATCCTGCCAGTCTGCCCCATTTCACCATCCTGACAGATGGGCCCTTTCCATTCAGCGCCGACTCCGGGGCCAGTCTGAGTCCTGGCTTCCCTGTTTCAATATGGGAACTTGAGAATGTTACTTCACCCCTCCGGGCCTCACTTGCCTGGCCTGCAAAGTGGGGATAATAGAACCTACTTTATAGGATTGTTGCGGTGATCAAGTGCATTCCTCTTTGCAAAGAGGAGAGCGATGCCTGGCACGGACAAGGCCGCAGAGTGCGAGGTACCATTTCAGGCCTTCGTCATTTCAAACATGGATCACTGCGGCGGCTCCCGAGCCAACTGCTTTCCAGCTCCAGCCTGTCCTCGAAACACAAATCCTACCACGTCACTCCGTGTCATCTACGTGTGTTCCCCTGCCTTCAAGTCAGGTCCAAAAATTTGCAGTGAACACAGGACCTTTGCCAAAGTGGCTCTGACCTACTTGTGCCCCCCCCCATCTCATCGCTCGCAGTCCTGTGCGTGTACACGCGTGTACACACACACACACACACACACACACACACACAAAGCCACACTGTGACCTAAACGTAGCTCTTGGGAAGCCCCAGGCGCTTTCCTGCCTCTCGGCCTTTGTACCGCTGCTCCTCCCCCCAGACGTCTGCTCCGTGTCCCTCGAGATAGATTAAGCTGGGTCCACCGTCTCCAGGACGCTGCCCCCTGCCCCCAGAGCCTTCCAGCCTGCGTCTGGGCTCTGTCATCTGGGGCCCTGCCCTTGTGTCTGCCCCTCACAGCTGTGAGCTGCTCCAGGACCAGGACTGTGTCCTTTCTCTGCATCTTTGGAACACTCCCTGGGACACAGCCGGTGTGGATGTGAACGAAGCGCACGTAAGGAAACGATACCTTACCGTCCAGACCCTGCAGGACTCCTCTGATCTGCCTTCCTCGGGCTCCCATTTGACCTGACATCCGCCGGTCTTCACCAGGTCCCTGGGACCCTCTGTCTCCTGCCAGCCCCCGGGCTTCCTCCTCCCCAACTTCCTGCCGTTCTGCGGCCTTTCCTGGCATTCTGGGCCTCTCCAAACAGCCTGCTAGAGACTCCGCCCCTCCGGTTTCAGCTGAACTCCGTTCCTTTCTTCCCTCACTTGGGCCACTCGTGGGGTATCTGTCCTTCTCTCCAGGCTGCTGTTTGCCCCTGTAATCGGACTGTTTGCATGCACGTGCTGTCTGGGGACTCGTTCGTGGGAAAGACTTTCCTAGCGCAGTTGTGCGGGGTCGGGTGCCGGCAGGTGAAGGCCCAGGAGCCCCTGGTTGGGGGAGGGCGGCGCTGGGAGGCAACAGAGGGTGTAAACACTCACCCCCCGGGGTGTGTGTGGGGGCTCGCACTCAACACCCGCCACCCCAGGGCACCACCCCAGGGCACCTGGGCTCCCCGGGGCGCCTTGCTGGCAGAGGAGGAGGTGGTGGAGGAGGAAGCGTTTCTCCTGGGGTGTTGCCCATGGGAAAGAGCCTCATGGGGCTGCTGCGGGGCCGGACTGCAGGCAGAGGGAAGAAGGGCCGCGGGGTGCCCTGGGCTGCGGAGGAGCAAAGGTCCCCTTCTGGAAGGGAGGCTGCTCTGCGTGACAGAATTGCCCCTAGCCCCAGGCCCCAGTCAACAGAGCCTCGCCTGACCCCTTTCTTCCTTTGGGTGTGGGGCGGCCTGGGGGGCGCGCAGGAGCAGGGCTGCCTGCGTGCAGTCAGCTGGTGGTCTCACAGGGATCTTAAACTCACTGTCTTCCCCCTACCTCCCAGCCCCAGAGCCTCAGGGCTTCTCTTCTGGATACAAGGCAGCCCCATGCCCGCAGCACCTAACTGCCCGAGCCAGAGGCCGGGAATTTCTCTGGAGGCCTCTCTCCCCACCATGCACGTTGAGCCAGTCACCAAGAATGGTCATTTGTACCCCAGAGCACTGCCCCGCGGCGGCCCCCAGGCCCTTGGCCACACCAGACTGTGACACTGGACGGCTCTGATGGTCCCTTCACTCGCCCCTGCGTTCCCTCTCTCCCAAATCACAGTGGGACCACCCAGGCTGGAGGCCAAAGTGAATATACAATAAATGGCTTGTTGATCTCGCAAGACAGCATAGGACACAATCATATGACCCATGTCTCCAGGTTTCCTGACCACCCTACCCTCTCCACTAGCAGCCCGAGTGGATTTGCTCATTCACATCTGATCTTGTCTCTGTTCTGTTCAAATCTTCCACAGATTTCCTCTGATCTCAGAAAAAAAAAAGGTCCAGACGTGTAACTTGAAGGTCTCCTGGGGCAAGATGGCGCTGCAGGGGAGGACAGCTGGGGGCCTTTTCCACCCAGACCTACTCCAGACCCTTCCTGATGGGATTCACTTTCTTCTCTTGACTCTTAAGCAACACCCCTCCCTTAGAATTTCCCCAATTCCCAAGCTGCTGGAAGTGAGCCCCCATCTCTGGAAGTTTCCCTGAGTAAGTTTATCTCTAAGCCTTCCTTCTACCCTGCTTGGGAAGGTATTGACGGGTGGGCACTGCCTCCTTCTGCCCTAACCAGCTGGAAGGCCGATCGTGCAAAACACCTGGGCCCAACCGAGGGACCGCAAGTCTCTCAGCCCAGAGCCCCAAGGGCAGCACCGAGCTCTCCCTTCTCGCTCCAGCCCCCCGTCTCCCCTCCATTTTGTATCCGAGGCCCATTCCCTGCTTTGATGGACTGGTAACCGTTTCCTAGCTGCCCCAAGCTCTTCTCTGCATTATTGATGGGCTCCAGTCCCTTTACTACTGACACAGGCTGATCTCCTGCTCCATTCAGAGGGTGAGAAAGCCAAGGCCCTGGTGAAAAAGTGCCCCTTCTTTGCCCCTCCCACCATCTCTTTTCTTCTCTGCCCTTTTCTTAAGTCAAGAGGGTCAAGAAGAGGGTCTGTGATGGCCACACACACCTCCAGGGTCACTGGGGCCCTTCAGCCGTTTGCCGCTTCTCATCCAGACCTGCTGCCCGCTCTGTGGGCCTGGCTCTACGGAAGGTTTTGGGAGAGCTAAGGGGTGAGCTAGGAAAATCCTTCCTGCACAGCGGATTTGGGTTTCTCCCATCCTGTTCACAGCCCTGGGCTCTGCCTTTCAAGTGAAGCAGGTCCCTTGGGGACCACTGGACCTAAGGAGACAGGAGAACAGGTCTTCTTGGTCATGTTCCTGCCCCATGGCTTTGCTCTCCTCCGCCCTCACCCCCAGGGCTGGTGACAGGCCACCTTGGGCCGCTCCCACCACTGGGCTGTGTTCACCCCACTCCCAGTAGCTCTTCTCTTGTCCAGTCTTCCCTATTCCATCCCCAGGCCCGCCTCCCCAGCCCCAGCTGCGCACTGGGGGCGCCAGGCAGGTGTGGTGGGGAAAGAGGCCCTCCCCCTGAAGCAAGGAGGCAGGAGCTGGGCCACCTCCTCCAAGGCTCCACAGCTGCCTTCCCTGGTGACCCCACATGGCTTCCCTGGAGGACGCAGACAGACGACAGGGTCTAGAGGGGCCCTACCGTGGCAGGTGGGGGCAACGGGTTAAAACCACCCAATCACCGTGCTCTGAGCCCTCACCTAGTCATCATATTTACTCTTTAAACAACTCTTTGAAGCAGAGAAACAAGCTGAGAGATGTTAATGTGACCAAAGTCACCCAGCCAGCAAGGCCCAGATTCTCTGACTCTAAATCACCGCTTCGAGCCATCTCCTGGCAAAGGAGGTCTTTTTCTAAGCATCCTCCTTGCCCGCCCAAATCCGCCCTTGCCACCTTTCCAAGGGCCGGTTCAGCAGAGCCTGGGGAGGCCACGCCCAGCTGACGGGGGATGCGGCAGTTCCGCCTGCCCCAGAAGGACCCAACTGCTAATCAGAAGCACTGGTATCCAGGCAACCAACCTCCCCGGCTTCAGATAAGCAGAAACAGCTGGGAGCTGCCCAGGCTGGGAAGCTGTCAGTGGGGAGGGAGATGGGGGAGCCAGCCAGCCAGGCGGCCTTATTTTGAGCCTGCTATTCTCACCTTCCCTCCCAGGCCACGGTTTGAGAGAGGGCCTTTCCCCCAAGCTTGCCCTTGCCACTGCTGCGGGGGAGGGGTCTCCTGGGGCTCTACCCAGCCCTGAGCCCAGCACAATTTGGGGGAAGGGGGTGGGGGGTGGGGGGGACTGCTGACCCTCCCTCTTTCTGTGAGGAAGGGAGGGAAGAAAAGTTAGTCACAGGCGGCCAAAGTACAGGGGCTCTGGGGTCACCTAATACACAGCACTGGTTGAGGTTCACTTTTCAGGGCCTCTAGGCCTCATTGAGAGGATTTCCTCTTCCCTCACATCAGGCCAGCAGGAAGCATCAGTTCAGCTGTATCCTCACCCCACCTGTGATGGCAGCAGTAATTGGCAGTGGGTGGCACGCCTACGGGCAATGTGGACACACACACACACACACACACACACACACACACACACACACACACACACACACACACACACACACACACACACACACACACACACACACACACACACACACACACACACACACACACACACACACACACACACACAGGCTGGAGGTGGGAAATAAGTGAAAGTACATGAAATGCCCAGCACAGCGTATGGAGCTGTCGGTGCCAGTAGGGCCTTCTTCCCATCCTCGTGTTTGGGCCTGCCCCGCCCAGCCTCTGCCAGCTCTCCCACACAGGTTCTGTCCTCTCCCCAGCTATTTCTGTCTCCTGTTCTAAAGGTCAGGGCCCTTCCCGGGATTTGGCTGCTGCCGCCTCTTCTCTTCCTCTAAGCGGTGTCAGTCCCATGCTCCAGGGACAGTGGTCACCCCAGGTGGTTCCCCCTCCCTCACCTTTACCCAGGACTGGCCTGGGCATGCCTAACCCACTTTACACACAGTTTTCCAAGGCTGCCGCTCAGCCTGGAGCATAGCCACTTTTGACTGACTCACTGACCGCAGCCAATGCTCTTGTCGCTCCTTCAGCTCCGGGACTACCAGGGCTCACTGCTGACCACAGGGACTCTTCCCCTGAGTTCCGCCTCCAGGTGATGCCAGGCCCTCCCCAAGGGCTGATGGGCCTTCCCTATGAGGCGGCTTAGGAAAGGACAGGAAGAGACGGCACGCCCACCCCAGTCAGAAATCATCACGGTAAACTGCAGGATCACACGCCGCTCCCCTTCCCACGCTGCCCCCTCTCCTCTGCTGGCGGGAGGCGTGTCATCTGGAAGCCCCCCTCCACCCCGCCCCCGCCTCAGGCAGCCAACAGGTGCTTCTCATCCCCAGCATCTTGCAGACCAGCACCCCTGCGCTGGGGGAGGCGGGAGAGGAGCCGGTGGTTGAGTGATCCGCCCTTGTAACCAGAGCTTCAGCAGCCGGGCGGTGACTAAGGAAGGCTGCGGGGAGGGATGTGGCTTCCTGCCAAGTGCTGCTAAAAAGCCTCCAGGAGACTCATGCTCGCCAGTCCCCGCAAGCACCCCATGGGATGTGACCGACCCCCCAACCGTAGGCTCGCAGCTTCCCCGTGTCAATAGCGCCTCACATCGCCATTTCATGCAGCCCTGACGACAGGCCCCCCTCAGAGAGAGGACCGGTTGTCACTCCCATTTTACAGAGGATGCGACTGAGGTCCGAGTTCCCCCAGTGTCCAGTCCCACTGCGCCTGTTCTTCATTTTCACAGACGAGGTCCTTCAAGGGATCACAGTGCGTCCTGACCAAGAGGCAGGGGTCCGGGGCTGAGGCTCCCCACCCCCACCCTAGGTATGACCTCACCTGAGGGCCCAGGAGGAAAGGTGAGAGGATGGGGCTGCCCAAGGCCTGCACTGGGACAGGGATGCTGACAAGCACGAAGGGGAGCTTATCAGGGGTGGTGGAGAAGGAGAAGGGGTTGCCTGGTGGCCCAAACCCAAGAAATGCAGAAAAGAGAAAGAGGCAGCCTCTGGACCTGGGGGAGGGGGTTGCGGGGGTGGAGCAGCGGCCACCTCTTCCTCCAGCCTGGCCCCAGCCCATTTCTCCTATTCTTTCTGGCCCCTCGAATCTCCTCCCCCTCCCCTCCATTTATCCCACTCCGGCTGCAGCGTTTCCTGGAGAGGAACAGAGAGAGACACAAAACCAAGATAAATAGAACTGAAGGGGGCTCGGGGAGGAGCATTCCAGAGCTAAAAATAACAGGGTCAGCTGGCTAGAAGTGCTAGGAGGCCTCTGGGCCGACCCACCCCTGCAGGGCGGCCCCTGCCAGCCCCCCACCCATCCCTTAGCTCTCAACTGGGTCTCCAAATCTGAGAAGTCAGGAATGCTAATCTGCTGTCTCCACACTGGCCCCCAGGTGTAGGGCTACAGCCAAGGCAGGCGGGGAGCTCATGGCAGCTAGGCCCTCCCCCTCCATGGTGGCCACTGGAAAGTCTGGGCAGCTCCAGTGGGGCCACAGCTCAGCAGCTGACCCTCCGTCCTGCCTTTTCTATTGTCGTCGTCATCATCATCATTTTGATAACAGAGGAGTTTGCAGTCCTATCAGCAAAGGACAGCTCCTTCAGACCAGGACGGACCTTGTTCTTCCTATAAGCACAACACCCCGGCCCCCTAGAGTGGCACCAGATGCCAACTCTCTCCCCTCCAGCAGCTCAGAGGGATCCACTGCAGCAGCTGAGACCAGTCCTGGAGCAATCACACCTGCCAGAGTTCAGAGCCTTCTGGAAGTGTCAGCCCGCTCCGCCGAGGCTGGGACCAGGCAGCCTGTCTTAGCCTGTGTGGGTCCGGGTCCCTGAGGACTCCTCGGGTACAGTTCTGTCCGTCTAGGGGCAGCTGCGTCTCTGCTGAGAAGAGGTCGGGGAGCTGGGGTTGGCCTGATAGCTTAGGCAGGAGAGCCCTTTCCTCATATCCATGATGCCCCTGGAGTGTCCCTGCAGGAGTCTGGACGGTGAGTGGGCGAGTTTCAGGCAACCATGCCTGGCTGCAGTAGCCCCACAGACGTGAGGACGCCCTTTCCTGAAAAGCGGGGAGGGCTTGGACCGGGCTGCACAGCATCAGCCCAGCCCACTGCTCCACCCACGCTGGGGTTTGCTCTTCTCCTGGCCATGGGCAGAGAGGAAACAGAGACTCTTAAATCCAGAGCAAGCAGGGCCGGCTTAGCTGGGACTTAGCCCCGTGGTCTTTAGCCAGCCGGCAGAGGGGTTTTTGAGCGGCTGTGGGAGGTGGCTGCTGTCCTCCTGAGATGCAGGGAGGCTACAGAAAAAAAGGAGTGTTCACAATCGCAGAAACTCAGTCTCCTTTCTGACTGGCTCCTGGGTTGGGGATACCCCAGCATCCTGTCAGCCTCTGCTTGAATACATCCAGTGATGGGAGGCTCATCCCTGTGAAAAAGCTCCGGTTATTAGCAATCTCTTCCTTGTCGTGTTGAGCTAGACTCTCCATCCCTGTGCCTCTCACCATCGGGTTCTGCCCTCCGGAGCCACAAAGCTGCTTCCCTTAAGCAGGAAGGCCCTTCAGAGGTAGAGCACTGTCTCTCCAACAACTGGGTCGAGGCACGCTTTCAAATGCGAGAACTGGGGAAAGAATTAGATGATTCAAAATCATGCTGCAGTGTTGATAATAACACTTCCCAACTCTGCTCGTGACCCCGTGTCTCGCGCCATGCACACGGGGGCTCTTTAGGTAGCGGGGTGGAATCGTTTACTGCCCAGCCTGGGTAGACTCTGGGGAGGAAAGAGTCTCACGTGTCCAATAAATATTGGGTCTTTCTCTGACAGCAGCTGGACACGGCATTGTTTACCAGATTGATTGGATTCCTCAGGCCAGAGACCTGGGTGTCCTGGAGACTCATCTCATTCCCTCCCCACCCCCACCCTGAACACGTCCTCTCAGTTCCCCACCCCACCCTGTACCCCCTCTCCCCGCAGGTCTCATTTCTACCCACTTTTCTCCATCCTCATGGCCAGCACCCTAACCTAAGTTGCCTTTACCTCTCACCTCCTCACTCTCCACTTCCAGATCCACCCCCACCCCCACCCCCCAGTTCATTCTCTACCTAGAAGCCAAAGCATGGGTCAGAGCCCATCATTCACCTGGGTAAACCTAACAGTGGTTGTCAATGTGCCTCGATAAAAAACCGAACTCCTCACCATGGGCTATAAGGCCTTCAACACCAGGTTCTGCCCCACTGCCTTGACCATTGGCCTTCCGGAGCATGCCAAGTCTTTTCCTGCCACAGGGCCTTTGCACTTGCCAGTCCCTCTCCCTGGAACATCATTCCATTAGCTCTTCACAGGCCTGGCTCGTTTTAACCTTCAGAACTCAGCTCGACTGTTACCTTCTCGGAAAGACCTCCTGTGACTACCCTACTTTAATTACAGCCTCTGTTATAGGGCTTTTTTCATTTAATCTCTGTCACTTACAATGTATTTATTTGCATACTCATTCGTTTATATTATTGTTTGTCTACCACACAAGCATATAAGCTCCATGAGAACAGGAGCCCTGTTTGTCTTGCCCCCTGCTGGACCTGCTGCATCCCACATTGGGCCTGACACACATGGGCACAGAGGGAATATGTGTTGGATGATAAATAACACCCTTGCCCTTGCCCAGTCTACAGGGATGTTTGGAATCCAGCCCTCCTTGGAAACAGAGAGATGGACATGGAAACCACCCAAGGGCCTCCTGAACTCCATCAGAGGAGGATTGGCATTGAAGAAAAATTAGCCAGTTCTCCTGGGTATATCTGTTCACTCATTCACTTAGTAATTCCTTCAGCAAAAACTGAGCACTTCCTGGTAGCCAGAAACCATTCTAGGGACTGAAACTTTAGTGGTGAACCATACTGGCAAAGTCCCTGCTTCAAGGACCGTACACTCACACCATAAACCTTGGGTAATAACCAAGTAAACAACAAAACGATTACAGATGGTGGTAAGGGTACAGCAAAACCGGAAACTAGGTCTTGGGAGTAGAGTTTGAGGGAGGTAGTATGTTAGAGAAGGTGGTCAGGGGAGGTCTGAGGGCTGTGAACACAGGACAGGTCTGTTATGCACGAACTCCCCCTCACACACCCCCATTTTCTCACCAAATATCAAGATGCTATGGGTAGAAAGACAAGACTAGGCGGGAGGGAGCCAATGAAGTGTACCCTTGGCTGGCTGGGTCCCCATAAAAATGACACAGCTAGGTAGCTGTGTCCCTGGGAAGCTCTGTGTCCACTGAGCCCTTTAGAACCTCCCGGCAGCCTCAGACTCATGGGGCCTGTTGCATAAAGGAAAGTGGCAGAGATTCCTCCTGTAGAGCCCAAGGTCAGCACTGCCGGGTCCTCTGTGTTCCATACCCACCTGCCCGATCTGCTTACTTAAAACGAGGGGTGGCTGCAAACCGATGCCCTCATAGGTAGACCTGTCTTATGGTTCAGGAAACGGGGCTCCACCCTGACGCGGTTAGCAAAAGGAACTCTGCAGGGAGTAAAAACAGAACTGTAATTAAGTGTGTGATACCTGATTTGGACACTAACACGACCGAAACAAGACAAAACAAAATGCTGCCCATCTAGGTGACGAAGTTCAACCAGTTGCACGTCTGCACGTGAGGGGCCAGCACACTCTGTCTGGGCACCGGCTCCTTCAGGTTGCGTGCAACTAGGGGGCAGTGTGTATTTGAGTGGAGCCCCCTTGTATTTCTTGTTTCCCGTACTTTCTTATCTCTTCCCCTTTCGGCAAATGTGATCTAGTCCTCGGTGGGCTCTGGGGTGGGGGTAGAAGCTACACAAGAATGGTAGGAAGGAGTTCTCTTCCAGAACAGTTCATGTCCCTATTTTCTGTCTTGGGGAGCACAGTCCCGCCTACCTGCTGCCCTGGGAGATGTCCTGGACGCTTCCACTTCATCATCCTTTCACTCAAGCACCAGATACAGTCACTTCTTAAAGAGTTCTGATCTCCTCCCCACCTCCTGCTGGTGCCCTAGGTCAGGCCATTGTCCCTCTGCTGGATTGCTGTATAAACCTCCCCTTAACCTTGCATCCACCTAACCTAACCATCCCCTCACCTCCACCACCTCAACCCTCCTCCACGGGCCCTCCACAGGCACAGCCATCTTTCGAACACACATCTGGCCTCGCCCTTTCTCACCGAGAGCCCACAGGCCTCCGAGCGCCTGGCTTGTCCCCCTCCCCATTCCTGACCCCGCCTGTCTGGCTCCCGTGGCAGCCCCTCCTTCCACGCTGGCTTAGATGAAGCATGAGCTTCCAGAGGTTCGCACAGCACCTCCCTGGACCCCATCTCCCCCGAGGAGGGCAGCACGGTGCCCAGAACATGGTGGCGACGCACCGGGCCGAGGCGACCTGTCAGATCTTTCCTCCTCAGCGAGCCGGGTAACCACGTGGAGGCAGCCGAGGCCCCGCGGAAGGAGCCAGCAAGCCGGGCCAGGCAGCAGCTGGCGTCGCCATGGAAACCGTGCGCAGCGCCACCCGGGGCCTGGCCTTTTCACTCTGCCTCTTTGGCCGGCTTCCTCAGCCACCCTGAAACCCATTCACCCAGGCGAGCCGGGGCCTCGCCCCTGCCCCCCACCGGCCCGCCCTTCTGTCCGCTCCGGCCGGCTCTTCCTCCCCCACCCCTTCCTCCCCCTCCTCTTCCTCCCCGCCACCCTCCCTTCGGCAGCCTTTGCCAAAGCGCTGGGAGGGGAGAGCTGGGCCAACGGAGGACTCAGATTTTCAATTCTAAGCAGATTTCCCCTGCACAGGCAGAGAGCCCTTTCATGCATTTTTTTCCCCTATTATCATAAACGCAGGAACTTGCATTAGGATGAATGAGCAGAAACTCCTGTCTTTGTCAGAGCCTTGGCAGAACGCCAGGCGTAGAATGACCTAAAACATTCAGAACTAAATGGAGCTGGAGAGGGGGTGGAGATCCCTCGCCAGTGAGAAATGCAATAGTGGGGGGCGGGGGGGCCCTTGTTTCTAATTATAATGATAGTATTCGCTGTGTGCCCAGACACCCGGCTCGGCCTTTTGCACAGCTTCTTGTTTAATCTCCCCAAATTCCTATGTCCTATATATGCACGCCCCACCCTCACCCCCACCCATTTTTATAGATGTTGAAACAGAATCAAGGCCCTAGATCACACAGCAAATGACTGATGGAGTGGGATTTGAACCCTTCAGACTCTGGAGCCTGGACCACAGCTTCAAGGTCACCTTCCTGTGGGCTGATTCAGGGCACTGCCACCAGTTCCCATCACCCAGGCCCCCTAACCTCCCACCCCACCCCACCGCCCGCCCTCATTTCCATTTGTCAGTGTGATTTTGCAAAGCAGACCGATTCATCTGCTTGATGCCCCCAAATCAGATAAAGACGGGAGACCCCTGGGCGGGGGTGGGGTGTCTTCCAGACCCAGTCCAGGCACTTTTGTGCTGCCTGCAGGGCAGAGCCCTGGCTCTACCAACATTCACATCACATTGTCTCCAGAGCGCAGACTCTGAGACGGGGCAAGTGCTCAGTGAATGTTTATTGCGCGGGCATTGAAGGGCCCCCATATCCCGCCCCCCCCCCCCCCCCCGGCAGATCCAGGTCCACCTTTCCCCACCCTCTTTGTGCCCTGGAGCCTGACCTCTAAGGACTGTGTCAGGGAACTCTTGCTCTCTGGCTTCTGCTTGGATTCAGCCAACGGGATGCTGCAGCCAGAGGGGAGAAGCAGGAGGAGAAAGAGGTGGGGGTCTTTATTCTCCGTTCACTTCCCTGCCGGGCCAGGGGTTGGCGGTGGCCGCTTTCCTCTGCTACAGGCCTCAGCTCCCGTCCCATCGTCCCCTCCTACAGCTCAGCTCGGTCACACTCCCTCGGGCCCACCCTGTTGTGAGCCCTGGCATGCTTTTTAGTTCTCCTTCCCTTGTCTACAATTTCAGAAATAGTGCTCTCAAGGAGCTGCCCTCCAGCATCCCGTTGAAGCCTGCAATCTTCAGTTTCCTGCCACGGCTCAGTCAAATACAAGCTCCTGCTCTGTGTCATGCCCTCTTGCAGGTGGCAGGAATGCAGCAGTGAACAAAGCAAACAAAAACCCCTTCCCTCCTAGAGCTGGCATAGAGTAAGACAGACAATAAGCAAACGAAATATACCATATCGGGAAGCAATGAGTGCTATGAATGAATGAACAAACGGGTAAAAACTCGACGCGTGCTATCACTTAGACATCACAACTAGACTTTAGAGATGATCTAGTCTAAACCCGTCACTTTGCAAATGAAGGAAAGGAGGCCCAGAGAGGATGCCCAAGGTCACACAATGAATTGTTGGTAAAAGCCGGCCTAGATTCCAGCTGTCCTTGACCCTGTCATGGCTGTGGCCAGAGGGGTGCAGTTCAGCCCATGGAAATGGGGGGTGATGCAAAAGGCTTTTCCCTTCTTGTTCTTTCCCTTCTTTAAGGACAATCTTCCAGAAGCAATAGTGGGGCAGCAGTGAGTTTCCTGGGAGGCTCGGGCAGCAGGGCAGCAAGGAAAGCGTCACCAGCAGGAGTAGTTGGGCGTGCCCCTGTTCCACATTGGAGGCACCTTGCCACCCACCCGAGCAGAGGGCACTGTGGGCTCTGGAGCCCCCAGGATGCTGGAGCAGGGGTGAGTGCGTGGAGAGGCCTGTGGACCAGGGCACTGGGGGTGCAGAGTGGTGGGAGCTGGAGGAAGGGCTCGCCCTGTGGGCCTGGCTGTTTGGGAAGGGCATGTTCTTCTGTTGCTGACTAAACCCCAGCCCATGTGCAGGGCTTGGCTGGGAACCTGTAACTGCCCTGTCGACTGGGCCGTCCATTTCCCAAGCCCCACAATTCTTCCTGTTCCACCCACTCACCACCTTGGCATGCCCCCAGTGCCCCACTGGGTGGAGGGAAACAGAGGGAACCAAGTCTGAAGTCTGCAATATGCTGTGTACAACTCATGCATTACCTCAAAACGTGATCATCTTTGCGACTATCTATGAGGTGAGTTATTATCCCCATTTCACAGATGGAGAAACAAGCTCATCAGAGTTGTGTGACTTGCCCAGGGCCAGAGAGGGGGAGGATTCAAACCCAGACTTGCCTAACAGGAAAGTCTGGTTTCTTGCCCCACATGCCTCTCAGGCTCTTGCCAGCCCACCCTTCCAATTGGCCCAGAGCATGGGCTGCGGGCCAGGCCCCTCCCCCCTTTCCGCTGTCTCCTCGGCGTTGGCCGCCCCTGGGCCTGCAGCGTCTCGGGTCCATGCCCAGTGTAGCTTCTCTGCCATGTGGGCCTGCACCAGGATCTTGGCCCCAAGGCCAAGCTGGGGTTGCCATGGCAGTGCCCTACCCCTGGACTGCCTTGTGGGCCCCACAAGCCACTGGAATGTCTCAGAAATCCCACCATTCAGGCCAGCATCCAAACCAGCTCTCCCAGACAGCCACTCATTATGAGCAACAGGAAAATCTTTTCAGATCGTGTCCTGGTTTTCAGTTTGGAAAACAGATGGCCACCATTGCGAGGCCCCCATACGGCCTTTATTTCCCTTTTCCCTTCCATTCTGTCCTCTCTTTGTCTCTCTGCCCAAGAGCATGTGGTGGTTACAGACACAGACAGAGCCTGAGCTCAAATTTTAGCTTTTCCATTTCCCAGACATTTGACTTTGGACTCGTCCTTGGGTTTGATTTCCTTGTCCTTCACAGGGATGATAACGATCATATCTGCATCCTTGACTTTTACGTGAAATAAAGTGACTTACTGGATCAGAATCTTCTCAGCAAGGCCTTCCCAACCCTCTCCTCTTAAAATTACAAGCCTGTCCCCACCCCATCACCCCTTCCCTCTTTCCCCTCTTTATTTTTCTCCAGCACATATCACCGTCTTACACACTATTTCAGCTGTTTCCTTTGGTTGTCGACTGTTTTCCCTCCACTAGAATGTAAGCTCCATGAAGGCAGGGATTTTTTTAAAACTCTGTTTCCACAACTTGTCCCCTGTGATTAGAACAGTGTCTGGGGCACAAACACTCAAAAAATTTTTCTTGATCAAATGGATGAATGGGGAAGCGCCAGTGGCCCAGGTATACTGCTAGGCTGTGATTGTGAGGCACCTGGCATGGGGCCTGGCCCCTGGGTGGCTGGAGGTTGGCCGAAGCTATTGTCTGGTTCCTTTCACTTTGCTCTGCCCACACCCACACCTCAGGCCTCCCAGTGTCACCCTTCAGAAGCTCTGCTGGGAGCCCGCAGAGGGAAGCCTTGGCTGGGACAGACAGCATCGTGACCCAGGAGCCGGCCACTCCAGCTTCTGACCCATCCCACAGGACAGCCCCCAGCTGCCAGGCCCTCCCTCCCCTCCTTTCACCCACGCGGGAGGTTGAGTCAGGACAGAAGACGGGAACAGTGGCCTCAGGCCACCCTCTCACTGCTCAGTCACCCAGCTCTGCCCGGGGCTGCCGCAAGAAGGAGCCCCAGGCACAGGGCAGGCTGGGAGCTGGGCAGGCAGTTCCAGGCAGGGGACCTGGGGACAAGGAGCTGCCCTTCCTGACTGGGGTCCCTCTGCAGGCAGCTGGCGTGCTGTGCGCTCCCCGGGGCCACCTCCTCCACAGGGCCACTTTCACTTTCTATGCTCTCCACCAAAGCAGGAGCGGCCAGGCCCGGGGCAGCAGCATCAGCTCCTGGAGATGGAGCGAGGGCGGGGGGGGGGGGGGGGGGGGGGGGGAGGCGGGTCAGAAAGACTGGCCCCGGGGGAGAAAGGGGGCTCAGCAGCTTCCTGTGCCCGTACCCCTGAGAGTAAATCCCAACTAAGGATTCCTCCTCCGTCAGGGATACTTTCCAGAGCACCATCGAGATCATGATCTTACTGGATCCACACTCTGGGGCAGGGGGGATGGAGAAGACAGGAGTGAAAAATCAAAAGCAGGGAATGTCCTCCAGGCTCAGAGGTGACCGAAGCCACAGAACCAGGACACGAAGAACACCTTGTACCATTTCCATTTTGCCACATTTCCTCACTTTAACCGGAGGTCCACCTTTGAACTCGTTTCCCTGCTCGATCCCTGTCCACCTAGGAGGAAACTGAGGCATGTTGGCCTGGCAGGACCTGGAGTGGAAACGGGGCTGGCGCCTCCCAGATGCGCCTGAGGGAAAGGAATTCTCCACTTCTGGATTCCCCAGCAGAGCCAAATGTGTCTCAAGAGAGAAAGTGACCTCTGGAAGCGGGGGCCACCCAGAGCATCAGTAACTCTAGAAGAGAAATTGTGTTCATTCTCATTTTCTAGACAGTAAATAACTGGCCTAAAGGTGCACAGCTAGCAACCGAGGGAGGGGGAATTCTCAGCCAGGTCCGGACTACTCCAAAGCCTTCCTGCTGGTCTCGGGGCGGTAGCGACCCCTGTAGCCCGCATCCGTAGGCCCTGCTCAG
Source organism: Grampus griseus (assembly GCF_964374135.1). Classification (NCBI taxonomy): domain Eukaryota; kingdom Metazoa; phylum Chordata; class Mammalia; order Artiodactyla; family Delphinidae; genus Grampus; species Grampus griseus. Next base: position 25,880,656 of record NC_139018.1, on the reverse strand, counting down.
GGACACTCCCGCAGGCCCTGTCCCTTTACCTGACGGAGTCTCTCCAAGCCTGCCCTTTGAGGTCTTGTGTTCCCTTTCGGGCCTGCCCCTCATCTGCGCACTCATGGATTAAATGTTACTAAGTACCACTTGTCCCAGACACTGTTCTAGGGACTGGGGACACAGCGGGGTCACACAAAACAGAAACAGCCTTTGCTGTCAGGAAGCTTTTATGGGGACTTTCCTGGTGGCTTAGTGGTTAGGATTCCGGGTTGTCCTTGTGGTGGCCCCCGTTCAGTCCCTGGTTGGGGAGGATCCCGCAAGCCACGCGGTGCCGCCAAAAGAGAAAAACAAAAAAACCTATAGAAGAAGGCTTTATGGAGGGAGGAGTAGACAGACAAAAAATATGTAAACAGACAGAAAGATAAATGCAGGTAGCAGTAAATGCCATGAAGGCAATAAAGCAGAGGAAGTCATGGAGAACGAGGGGCAGTAGGACGGTCAGTGTCAGTCTCTCTGAGGAGGTGAGGGACATTTACGCAGAGATTAGGGGAGCCAGGCAAAGATGGGGGTGGGGACGAAAGCTCTAAGCCCAAAGTAGGGCTGCCTGCCCAGGACAGCCCCTGTTCACACATGTTGTCCTGGTGTCATTTTTAATAGTGAAATTTAATTTCATTGTCAAGAGTGACACGTTTGGAAGATGTTCCTCATGAGGGGTTGAATTTAGTCTCAGTGCGGCAGGAAGCCATTGGAGGAAATCATGTGATTGATGTCTTGAAAAGATCTCACTGGGGCAAATTAGGGGGGCAATAGGGCAGAAGAGCCAGGCCAGGGGCGGCTGCGGCCACCCAGGTGTACGGTCATGTGCCCTCGCGCTAGATTCCAGTGGGGGGTCTTAGGGAGCAGAGAAGGAGCCCAGGGATCACCCCCGCTTCCCCCAGCCAGCCCTGGCCATTTCTGAGACGACCCTCAGCGCCAGGGACCTCTCCTCACCTTTCCATCATCTGTGCCGGCGGAGCCCAGCCAGCCCCTGCCTCCCTCCCACCTGCATCCAGCCCCTCCCAGGCCCGGCAAGGCTAGCCCCCCACCAGCCAGGCCCACCCCACCTCCCTGCAGGAAGCCGGCTGGCAGCCCTGCTGCTTGACCTTGAGTTGTAGGTCTGGCATTTCCAAAGTCAAAGTGAGTCACTTCCTCCCTGGGGCCTCCCCCTGAGCGGGCAGCTGGCGGCCGCTCCCTGCCCCCTCGCTGGCCAGGGCTGGCGCTGGCACAATGCGCTCTGCATGCTAGATGCTCCCACCCGAACCTCCGCCCCAGGCTCATTTGTCACCCGCTGCTGACTCAGCACTTCTGGGGAAGGCTTTCCTTTTGCCTTAGAGAAGGAGGCCCTGAAATAAGGCGGCTCTGGCTCTCCCTTCCCTTCCCTCTAGGACATGTGTGCGCGGGGGTGTCTGTGCCTCTGTGTGCCCGTGTATGTGAGTCTGAGTGTCACTGGGTCTGTGTGTGTCTCTGATGTGTGCCAACATGAGTGTGCATTTCTGGGTCTGTGTGTGTCTTCTAGGTGTGTGTTTGTGTGTATGTGTGTGTATCCTATAGGTCCTTGTATATGTCTGTGGGTGTGTGTCGGACTCGTGTGTGTGTGTGTGTGTGTGTGTGTGTCCGTCTGTCTGTCTGTCTGGGTGAGTGTGGGGAGGGGGCTTCCCCATCACATTGCGGGCCTTTCCCCTCCTCTCTCCTTCAGGCCCAGCATCCTCCCCTCAGACCTCACCCTGACTCCTGAAATGACCCTCACCTTACCTCCCCTGGTCCCCTCAGCCCCATCTGTTGCCTGCACCCTCTAGCTTCTGTCCTCTAAACACAGGAACTCAGGGATTACAAGCATGAGCTCTGGAATCAGACAGATCTAGGTTTCAGCCTTGGCTCTGCACTTGTCGGCTGCGTGACCTTGACTGAGATTCTTACCTTTTCTGAGCCTCAGTTTCCTCACTTATAAAGTAGAAGTGATCATATCTCCCTAAAAGAGATAAATAGTCTCGTGATGGAGCCTGGCATACGGCATGCTGCAAAGGGTACCTGCTATTTCTTCCTAAAGCAACTGGCCCAGTGTCAGGCACACAGCCAGGGTCTAATGAACAGTAGTCAAGAACAAAAGCACAGAGAGGCAGTCTCCTTGGCCACTGGGGAAGGGAAGGGTGTGGGAGACGGTGACCTGGATTGGGAGCTGGGCAGGAGTTGTGTGCATGACAGCTAAAGCAAGGAAAGACAAGTGGTGACCTGATTTAGTGCTGCCTGGGGCAGCCAAGGAAGCAAGGGAGGAAATCGCAGGCCAGGGCCTTGGAGCTGCCCTGCCCTGATCTTCCCCAAACTGAGTGCTACTTGACACCCAGCGCCAGCACGCCTCCAAGGGGAGCAGCAGAACCCCTCCCCACACCCCACCCCCAGAGCAGCCCTCCTCTTGTGTCCCTGGGAGACCGCTCACATGCATTTGTTTAGATCTTCTTAACAACCCTGTGAAGGAGATTCTTGCATCCCCATTTTGCAGCTGGGAAAACTGAGACTCTAGGAGGTTAAGTTCCAAGATCACAGTGCTGACCTGTGGCAGAGAGAACCCTGGCATTCCAATTCCCAGTCCAGTACTCCCTGGATGTCTACACCATCTGCCCTCTTCCCGCACACACAGATATACACCAGCTCACACTTCGAGGGCCCTCCCTCCCCACCCTCAAGCACCCAGCTACGCTGGTACCACGCTCTCCCTAGCACTAGCTCCTGCAGCAAATTCCTCCCAGGGCCAGCCAGTTCCTGCTCCCCTTTGTTAAAGGTAGACTTTCTTCAGAAAGGTGAGTATTTATTGTCTCAAGGCCTGCAGTGTGGATCCTCTCTCCATCTTATTGCTATGTCCAGCAGGAAAAAGGAAAACCAGTTTGGGATCGGGACACTGGGCCTGCTTCCGGTGGCAGGGGAGCCCGGGGCAGGCAGCCCCACACTTCAGAGTTGCTGCCTAGGCTTGGTCCTGGAATCAGAGGGTAAGAGGTGGAACCAGCTGGTGGGCAACCCAGGGATCCAGGCAGTGAGAGTAGTGAAAGAGTGGGGGCTTGGAGGGCAAGGGACCCCAGTTCATGCCTCTGGGGTCATGAACTCACAGTTAACTAGCTGCGTGGTCTCGAGCAAGTCACTACCCCTCTCTGGGCCTGAGTGCTCACAGCTGTGAAATGAGGGAGGTTGCTCTCAGGTTCCTTCCAGCTCACACACAGCCCCAGAGGCTACTAGACCTCCGTCATGGCTAGGTCAATGCTATCAGATGCTACCAAAGACGTAGATACCAGGAGACACGACCACCACCACACTCTGCCCCTGCACTGCCTCCTACTTTCCCTGGGAAAGCAGCAGACAACGGGCCATGTGGGCAGAAGGAGACAGCATTAGGGGTCTGGGTACCTGGAGATGGGACTTACAAAAAGCCCAAAGGAGAAACGAGCACCAGAGAGCTTCTTTTGCTCCTGACTGGCCCTTCCTGCTCCAGGGAATCCAGCACCAAGATGGAGACGGGACGCCAGTTCTCTGCTCAGCTCAGGCCTGCATCTGTAGGTGAGGCCAGGAGTCATTTCCGCTTTGGGGGCCTGTGACTCGTGGGGAGAAAAGGGATGATAAGCATCTCCAGCCTTCCTGATTCACAGGGTTATCCGAGCATGAGGCAGGTCCCCTTGCAAAGCAGACATGCCCATTTCTGTCCAGACACAGTTCGGGCGGGCAGTGGGCGGCTGCAGCCTGTCCTTACATGGGGCTGAAGGGGCCCAGCCACCCAGTGACTCACTCACTTACCCAGCCAGCTAAAACCCAGGCCCCACCCTTCCCTTCTTCTGCTATCCACAAAAGCCCCTTAACATAGCAGTCTCGTCACATGGAGACTAAGGTAGGGAAAGGTTGGCAGATGACAACCAAAGGCAAAATAACCAAGAAGTCATGTGATCACTTACCCAACTCAGGATCCACCTACCTCTGAGCTTCCTGGTGTGTGATTTTATTAACCAACCCCTTACTATTTAAGTTGTTTGAGTTAAGTATTTTATTTTTGCCATATTCTTGCAGCCCAGAGCAGCCCACTCACCACTGCCCCCGCCCAGTACGAACCTGGTGGGCCTCCTGGGAGTGTTATCCTTATCTCAGACACTCTGCTAGTAATAGGGCTCCTTGCCTATCCTAGAGGTGCCTGAGATTCCGGGGGGGATCAGAGGAACAGATGTGGTAGCCTGATGAAGGTGGTGACTTTTAGGACTGCAGGTCTGGCCGAGGGTGTATTAGGAAGTAGAACATGGAGAGAGGACCTCAGCAGGAAAATTGACACATTCCAGCTGTCAGGGGTTGAAGACCCTGCAGAGTGAAGAACTGACATCCCCAGAGCAATTGTGGCTTGAGACCCACTAGTGGATCATGAAATCAGTTTCGTGGATTGCACCCAGAATTTTTTTAAAAAAGAATAGAAGGGAAAAACATAAGCGTGGGTTACATATGGGAAAAAGGAAAGTATAGTTTCCGTACAGCTTGTTTCAGTGTATATAAACACTCATCTGAGTAACGGGTTGAGATGCGAAATGCATTTCTCACCAAGGGTGTTGGTTTTGAAAGTTTGGAAGCCACTGCTCTGGAAACAAAGGCGTGGAGCCCATAGGGCGCCCTTTGTGTGTATGAGGGGCAGGGGTCTCTTTGTCCTGACGTTTGGGTCCAGCCTCCCCAGGTGTCTGGGGGGGGAGCAGTTGACCCCCACTTTCCTGAGCATAGAAGGAGCCATCCCCTTTACACCACCCTGTGCTCTTTTTGCTGCTTTCCTTAGCAGGAGGGGAGGGGTAGGGCTTTTACTCAGATTCTCCATCTCCAGAATGTTTTCATGTTTCCCAAGGAACTCCACTGGGCAAGTTGGTCAAGATCTTTGGATACAAGGTCATTTCAGAGCCTTCTCAGCGGCAAGCGCCAGCCTATCCCCTTCCTTGTCCTGAGAACCCGTTGAGAGGCAGAGGCCAGCCACCGAGGAGGTCAGGAGGTCTGGCCCCTCGGGAAGTCTTTCCTCAGATGCCCTCCCCTCCCATGTCCATAATTTGGCAGAATCTTGAACGTAGTGGGGCGGGACAGAGAAAAAACTAGAAAGCTCAACTTCTGCCACCAGGGCCGGAAGCCCCACTGTGGCCCCAGCTGGTGGTTAGCCCCTGTTTGTCATTTTGCAAATCTGGTCTACCCACCTCCAGTGAAAACTCCCAGCCTCACCCCAGGAAGCCATGACTAATTACAAAACACATTTTCTCTCTTTCTCGTTCTGCTCACTTCCCTGCCCACAGTGCCTCCCCGCACTAGCCCCAGCTCCCTCGCTAGAGGAGGGTTGAATGAACTCTTGGCCTGGCCCCTCCTCGCCAGACTGCACCCTCTGGGGTTCTTTCCTCCCACTCAGCTCTCCTTTCACTTTCTAGTCACTCTCACTCTCCCTTGGCTTCTTCCCCTGGAGCCCTGGCCCTTTCTATACGCGGGGGTCACTGCTGAAGCCCTGAGCTGCACCCAATTAGTCAGGTTTTGATTCCACGCCAGTCAACAAATATTTATCCAACGCATTCTGTTCCAGTCTTCAAGTAAGCAATGATGGCGACCTGGGCAAGGTTCCTGCACACACAGCTTCTAGAAGCCTGGTGATACGGAGACACAATCAAATGATTAGAAACAGTGCACTACAGCTTGATCCATGGTGCTAGTGAGGCCATGGAGAGGGACAGCTAAGCCATCCTGGGGCAGCCCGGGAGGGCTCCCTGGAGGGGAAGACGTCTGCACTGAGGCCTGAAGGGCTTGGAGTTGGCCGTTAGCCAGAGGAAGAAAGGGAGGAGTCGTTCCAGGCCAAGGGAACAGCCTGTGAATGGTGGCCTGTTGGTGAGGCTGGCTGGAGTCCACCGAGTAGGGGGTAGTGAGAGGAGCTGGGGTCCCCAAAGGCAGGAAGGAGGCAGATCTAAAAGGACCTTGAGGGCTTCCCTGGTGGCGCAGTGGTTGAGAGTCCGCCTGCCGATGCAGGGGACACGGATTCGTGCCCCGGTCCGGGAAGATCCCACATGCCGCGGAGCGGCTGGGCCCGTGAGCCGTGGCCGCTGAGCCTGCGCGTCTGGAGCCTGTGCTCCACAACGGGAGAGGCCACAACAGTGAGAGGCCTGCGTACCGCAAAATAAATAAATGAATAAATAAGTATAAATAAAAGGACCTTGAAAGCTTGCTAAGCTATCTGGATTCGGTCCTGAGGGTGATGGGGAGTCACTGAAGGGTCTTAAGCCAGAGTGACATAATTGCACAGACAGCGTTAGAGGGCAAGACTGGACACGGAGAGGTGGGTCAGGATTGGGTAGCTGCAATGAGAGGAAGCAGATGGACGTGAGCCATACTGAGGACGCAGGGTTGATTGGGTACTGGAGGTTGGGGAAAAGAAGCAGGCAGGGGTGACCCACAGTTCCTGCATAAATGGCGGTCCTCTCTGTTCCCTACAGGAGGAAGAGGTTGGTGGCGGGGAGAGTATGGGGGGCTGGATGACAAGGTTCTGGACAGTTTGAATTCCACGTGCCTGCGGGACACTAAGCCATTGGCTACAGCGCTCTGTGCCCCCGAACGGGGGCCTGGGGCAGAGTTCTAGACTGGCCGCCACCTATGTGCAGTGGTAATGGAAGGCAAGGTGAGGTGCAGTGTGAGAAGACGTGAAGGTGTGAGGGCCTACAGTAGAGAAGCCACTGGCAGAGGATGACATGACACCAGCAAAGCACCGGAGAAGGAGAGGCAGGAGGACAGCTCAGGGTGGGTCGGGGCAAACCCGATGCTTCAGGAGTGGGATGCGGTCCGGGTGTGGCGCGCTGCTGAGAGGGCGGGAAGAGGAGACCAGCAAAGCTCCCGTGAGATGGAGGGCCATTTTCGTAGTGAGAGCAGTTTCGGTGATGGTGGCAGAGGAGAGGGACAGAGAGCAGTTTGGTTTTGAGGTTGGGGAATGGCAGGTAGGGAAGGGAGCGTCCTGAGGCTAGGCCAGCTCAGCAAGGCCTGACAGGCCCCAAATATCCTCTTAACCTTCCAGTAAAGCGTCATTAAAATGTCTTTACGTTTCTTAAGAGATTATTTCTTATTTTGTGCCCAAACCTGCGACCCCTGGAGGCCACATGGAACTTGACAGGTCCTTGTCCCCCCTCCCCCCATTTCCAGAGCCGGTCCAGAAAGGATTTACGAGTATCACTCAGTCTCTCCTGTTCCCCAGGTTAAACACTCCCATTTCTCTGCATTCTTCTTTCTCTATTCTCAGGCCTGTTTCTGCCACGGGTTGCTCTCTTCTCGCCACAGTCCAGCTTGTTTGCTCTTAGAATCGTGCCCAGATCCGAACACCGCCCACCTGGGTATGTTCTGTCAGCATGCAGGGTGGGACCGTCACCTCCCTCTCTCTAGACGCCATTTTCCGCAAAGCTGCCTCTCCCAGCGTGCACTACCCTCCATCACAGATCTAACTCTAAGACTGGAAAAGAAGCGGATATTCTTTGAGACCTAGACTAGAGTTCAATGTCTTAACTTGATAGGTACAGAAACTGAGTACCGCTAAGGCCACAGAGGTAGGAATTGGTGGGTGAACAATCAGAACCACCGGCCCATGCGGTGGGCACGGCCAGCCATGGCCCAGGGTAAGCCTGTAGCCTTGGTTGTGGTGGCGGCAGCAGCAGCGACTGCGTGTGGCCCGGCAGCCCTCAGGAGCTGTCAGTGGCAGCATATACTGGTAGAAACATTTTGGGGGGGTATCAAAAATAATTCAATCCAAAAAAAATACAGGGCTGTTTATAGATAAATTTTTAAGGTTGTTGTACCAGTGATGGCTAATTATTCCATAATATATTTTCTCCTCTTCTTCTTTTAGCAATAGAACCCCCCAACTTTTAGTGGGGCACATCCTACTCAGTATAAAGGTTACATTTCCAGCGAGGTGTGGCCACGTGATCAAGTTCTGGCCAGTGGGTGTGGGCAAAAGTGATGTGCAGTTTGTGGGTTATGTGCTTGGAGGGAAGGGATCTTCCATTTTCCCTCTCCTCCACTTCCGATGGCTGGCATCTGGACCCGGAAGGTATGGTGTTGAGTCTTCTATCAGCCACATAGGCAAGGGCTTCAAGATAAAGGGAATTTGCCTCCCTGACAAAGCAGAGCCACCCTGTCCGCCACAAACTGCTTAAACACCTACTGAAACTGGAGAGATAACTTCTGGCTCGTTTAAGCACCTGTTACTGTGCGTCTTTGTGAAAGAACTGCATCCTAACTAATACAGATGTTCATTTCAACATTGTTTATAAGTTTTTTTTTAATGGAAATGCCTGAATGTCCATCAGAGAGAAAGTAAGTAAGGGAGCCATGGTAACTCCACACAATTAAGTACATGAAGTCATTAAACAAAGAATGAAATAGATGTATGTATAGGAACTGTGTTCCTGGTAAAATATTAAAATGAAAAATGCAAGTGACAGGACAATGTAGAAGATGCTATGGCTTGCTGGGTTTCCGGGGCAAGTCACTTCCTCCCTCTCCTGTAGAAGCTACAGGGGACACATTCTGCCTTGCCTTGGGTGGTGTGGTTTGAGGATGGATGTGCTGTGGCAGCCTTTTTGTTCCACGAGGGAAGATCCTAGAGTTGGTGAAGGGGGGAGGGGAGCAAATACTGAGTGGAGCCTAAAGAGAAAGTCCACCTATCAAAGGACAAAAAAGAGTCAGAGAACCAGGTCTCTGAGGATACTGAGTGGCTGGATCAAGCCTGAATGGAAGTCAGCTTTGGATCTGGAATTGTGTGGTTACTGAGACTTCAAACTCCATTTGTTTATTGGTTTAAGTCAATTTTAGCTAGGTTTTCTTTTGCTTTATAAAGATGACTCATAGGATATTTATTATAGTTTATTAGTAAACAAAATATTTTTAAATCTCAGTTTCCTTAAAAACAGATTAAAGAGGTGATGGTACTTCTAACCATGAAATTCTACGCAGCCAAAATTTAAAAAAAAACAACAAAACAACTCTGTATGTGTTGATATAAAAAGATATACCCAAGATATTTCATTAAGTGAAAAAAAGTGAAGATTATGTAAAGTGTGCTACCATTTGTGTGAGAAAAAAATAACGTGTAAATGAATATGGTTCTAAAAATGCCTGAAATATCTCTTGGAGGATACTCAAGAAATTGGTAACAACAAGAACCTAAACAGCTAGGAAACTGAGAAGAGAAGGATGTTTATTTTTCACTGTCTATCCTCCTTTACTCTTTGAATTTTATACCATGTGTATGTAATACCTGTTCAGAAAATAAAGTTTTAAAAAATTTAAAAAGAAGAAGACTCCTAAGTGATAGAGTGAGCACACGGGAATTTTATAATTGTCACATGTACCTGCAAGTGCGTGCAAGTGTCTAGATGTTCCTAAAAGTCTGGAATGATGTGCACCAAACTGTTAATAGCGGTTACCCCGAGGAAGAGGAGTTGGAACGTGTGTGTGGAGGGGCAGGGGTGTGCAGGCAGCAGGGGATAGTTTATCAACTGGACACTCACCCCGCACTAACATTTCTTGCCAGGCGCTGTTCTACACTTTACACGCATCCATTCACTTAATCCCCATCCCAAGAGCTGATGAAGAGCACCTCCATCACCTCTACTTAATAGATGGGGAAAGAGGCGGAAAGGAGCAGCTAGAGAGGGCAGAGCTGGGATTTGAGCGGAGACAGTTTGGCCTCGGGTGGCCTGTCCTTACACATGGCATTATCCCACCTTTCTGACCCCCTGGGCGAGGCTGCTGGGTCCCAGCCATGCACTGGCACGGGAAAACCCCTTTGTCACGGAACCCTTCACAAAACCACCTGGAGGGCTCCAGGGAATACCACCTGAGTCTCCCACTTTCCCCAGCGCTTAGCTGACAGACGCCACTCCCCTCGCCTTCCCCACCTGGAAAACAGGAAACTGGAAGTTGACAAGCCCCGTGGGACTGCATTTTGTTTCAGCTTTGTTTGCATTCCCCATTTGTCCATACATTGGGAAATGTATAAAGAATTGACAATACCCAGTGCAGATGAGGTTATGAGGAAGAAGGTGCTTTGGTGGGACTGCAAGTGCTTTGAGGGAGACAACTGGATAAAATCCATCCCATTTAGGAAAGGACGTACCCTTAGAACTAGCCATTCCACTTTTAGGAAGGTATCCTACAGAAACATTGAACAAGTATGCTGACTGCAGCATTCCCATAAATTGTAACAGGCTGTGGAATTCTAGGCAGCTGTCAAAAGGAATCAAGTAACTCTGACTTAAGAACAGGCACAGAAAATGTCTGTGGTAGAGTGTTTTATTTTATTTTTTTTTAAAGAAGCCAATTTTTTTTAATTTTAAAGATTTATTTATTTATTTATTGGCTGTGTTGGGTCTTCGTTGCTGCTCGTGGGCTTTCTCTAGTTGAGGCGAGCGGGGTCTACACTTTGTTGCGGTGCACGGGCTTCTCATTGCAGTGGCTTCTCTTGTTGCGGAGCACGGGCTCTAGGGCATGCGGGCTTCAGTAGTTGTGGCTCATGGACTTAGTTGCACCACGGCATGTGGAATCTTCCCGGACCAGGGCTTGAACCCGTGTCCCCTGCACTGGCAGGCAGATTCTTAACCACTGCGCCACCAGGGAAGTCCTGTGGTATAGTGTTTTAAAAATGAGTTGCAAAATAGTATGTAGACAATAATCCAAGTTTTAAAAAAGCAATAAAACAATGTGTATAGAAAACATGTATATCTATAGAAAATGGTCTGAAAGTGTATACGCCAAAATGATGACAGTAGGAAGCAGAATTCGGGAGGAAATGGGAGGTGAAATAGAACTTTTCATTTTTCATCTGTGTGCTTCAATATCGTCCACATTTTTATAAGAATATCTTAGCTTTGTAATTAAACTTTTAAAAAATTTGTAGTTAATAGATGAACTTTTCATGGCCCAAGCATCAGTTTGCCAACTGTCCCCTCTCCCTCATCGCCCCCTCCCTTCCACATGCTGTCTCATCTCCTTCTCCCATTTACTATCTTTGGACCTGAGACTCCTGAGCTGGCTGCAAGGCTCCAGAGCCCCTCCAAACCACACTCACTAATCCCTGCCTAATCCCGGCTCCCCAGCAGCTCAGACCGGCTGCTGTCTGCTCCTGTGGGAAGTGGGCAGGAGTCCCCTTGCTTTATGCCCATCATGAAAAAGGAAGCAGCTGTGGCCCTTTGGATGCTCAGAACTCCAGGACATGTCAGCCTCTAGAGAGGGGACCCGGCCTCTCCCCGGAGAGCATATTCCTTCCTCTCCTTCCTGAGCTCATCCATTGCAGTCAAAGCATTTTCTAAGAATTGGGCGAGACTCCAGAGATGGTCTTGTCCAAAGGTCTTACTTTGCAGGTGAGAACACTGCATCCAGGCCAAGCCTTTACCATCTGCTTCTTTCCAGATGCCATCCCTTAATTTCAGAGTCTGAACGCTCACTCTTGTTAACTGTTCAGTAAAGGATTTCCATCAGACATAGTGCCGTCTGTATCAGTGCTTCTTAGCCGTGATAGCACAGAGGGATCACCTGGAGAGATTTGCAAACTACTCACACCTGGGCCCTACCCCTTGTGGTTCTGATTTGTTTTAACTGGAGGGCGGCCTGAGCACTGGGATTTTGTTACTCCCTAGGTGTTCCCAGCAGGCAGCCACGGTTGAGAACCACTAGTCAATACGGTATGTTGTGATGTGTGCGTGTGTACATGGGCTGTGTGCCTACATAACCCATGCATGGAAACCTATACACACACACAACATGCAAAGATGGATTTCCCAACACACAAAGTAACACATACTGCTGAGGTCACCAGCAAAGCAAGACACCCAAAAAAGTGAGAAAAAAATTTTTAGAATGTGATATTTAAAAATGAGAAGGTCAGCATGGGGAAAATCAGAATCTTCACTGGGTTTCTTTACTTGTTTTCGGATGGGGTTTTTCTTGTACTACACGCGGGGGAAGAAGGCCCACAACCCTTTCCAGACGGGGCCCCAGTCTGGCTCCACACATCCACAAAGAGGGCTGGTTGCCCACAGTCATGCAGCAGGTTTTCTGGTTGAAGTGTCCAGTCCCTCTGTATGCAGCAAACCCTCACCTGGTTACTCCAGGCCAAAGTCCTCAAAGGCAGAGTCCTGGCATGGGGCTGGGGGCCAGAGGGGCCTAAGAAAGCCATGTTCCCAGTCCTCCAGGAGCTCCAGGCCCTGCCCCCACCCCACAGGAATGATGTGACCAAAGGAACTGAGCCCCTATACCTGCAGGTGGCCCCAAGGATTAGGGGCTCTGACCTCAGGGTGAGGGGTACACACGTATGAGACGTAAGCACGTAGGCCTGCCTGAAGTAGAGGAGAACTGGCCGACTTCAAGGTCGTTTCCAAATCTCAGTTTGATGAGTCAAGCATACAGAGTGAATCCAAAGGAAGTCCTATGGGGAAGTGATTGGTTGGTTTTCATCTGGGCAATAAGGGAAGGATTCCCGGAGGAGGTAAAAATTTGAACTGTGCCTTGAAGGATGAGCAGGATTTAACAGGGAAAGGAGAGAAAGAAGACAGAGCGGCCCCCACTCCTTCACTCCTCCCGCTTCCCCTCCTTGACCTCAGAGAACCAGGCTCTGCCCCAGGAGCCCTCTGCAGCCTTGAGGACAGAGAGCTCTCAGGGTGGCCTGGGAAGGAGGCAGAGGGTGCCCCCTCACTCCCCTCTTGGAGCATATATCAGCCCCACAAGTGAGCATCCCTCTCTGGACCTGCTGGGCTCAGTCCTGACTCCTCTGACCTGGCTTTGAGGTGCCTAGCCTTCTTCAAACCCCTGCCTCCATCCCTCAATGCATCACAGCTCCAAGTCGAAGCTGGGGGGAAACGCCCTGAGGCCTTCTCTGTAGGCCCTTGGCGCCAAGATCTCAACCTGGAATTGCCTCAAAAGGACCTGGAGAGCTTACAGATATCAGAAGCCAGGACCCCACCCTCACACCTGCAGAGTCTGACCATCTCAGGTGGGTCCTATGTTTTGTGAAGGTTCTTCCAAGGATGCAGATGGCCAGCCAGGATTGAGAAGCAGGGTCAGTGCCCCAAGGTAGGGGAGAGAGGAAGGCAGGCAAGACAGAAGGAGGGGGCGGGGAGGGACAGCTGCCCGGGGGAAAAGTGCAGAGGCGCTGGGACAGGTGGAGGACAAGGCCCAGCAGAGAGGGGATTCTACAGAAAACAAGCGTTCAGTGAGTGGCACTGAATCCTGCCTCTGTTCCCTGGGCTCTCGAGGTGGGGGAGGGGGGCTAGGGACAGCTGTTCACCACCAACCGGGACAGAAAGACACAAAGGCTCCCAAAGAGGGCCTCCTGTTGTCTATGGTCAGTGCTTCCCTGAGAGCAAAGACTTTATCTCATCTGTTCACTGCTGTCTCACCAGCACCTGGCACATAGTAGATGCTGCTGAACGTGATGACTGAATGAACTTTAAATGCCAGCCCGTTTCCTCTACCAGGACTGTCAGGTTTTCTCAGTCTGTGAGTTTCTCATATGGAACAGGGGTTAAGATAGTGCTGCTTGGAAAGAAGGCCTAAATAGACATTTTTTAAAGAAAAGATGCAGATGGCCAACTGGCACATGAAAAGATGCTCAACATCGCTAATTATTAGAGAAACGCAAATCAAAACCACAATGAGGTATCACCTCACACCAGTCAGAAAGGCTATCTTCAAAAAGTCTACAAATAATAAATGCTGATGAGGATGTGGAGAAAAGGGAACCCTCTTGCACTGTTGGTGGGAATGTAAATTGCTGCAGCCACTATGGAGAGCAGTATGGAGGTCACTTAAAAAACTAAAAATAGACTTACTATATGATCCAGCAATCCCACTCCTGGGCATATACCCAGAAAAGACAAAAACTCTAATTCAAAAAGATAAATGCACCCCAATAGTCATAGCAGCACTATTTACAACAGCCAAGATATGGAAACAACCCAAGTGCCCATCAACAGATGATTGGCTTAAGAAGATGTGGTATGTATACAGTGAAATATTACTCTGCCATAAAAAAGAATGAAATATTGCCATTTGCAGCAACATGGATGGACCTAGAGAATATAATGCTTAGTAAAATAAGTCAGACGGAGAAAGACAAATATGTGATATCACTCATATATGGAATCTAAAAAATAGTACAAATGAATCTATATACAAAATAGAAACAGACTCACAGACAGAGAAAACAAATTCATGGTTACCAAAGGGGAGAGGGAGGGGGAGGGACAAATTAGGAGTATGGGATTAACAGATATAAATTGCTATATATAAAATAGATAAGCAACAGGATTTACTGTGTAGCACAGGGAATTATACCCAATATCTTGTAAAAACCTATAATGGCATACAATCTGCAAAAAAAATCACTATGCTGTACACCTGAAACTAACACAATATTGTAAATCAACTGTACTTCAGTATTTTCTTTAAAAAGAATCTACTTAAGATACACACGCACACAAAATAGTGGTGCTGGGGAGAACTTTGGGAAGGTGGGGCAGAGAAGGATACTTGGCTTGGGCTCCCTTCCGTCCTCTCACCAACCCCACTTCCTTGGGGTTTTGGAATCTGGATGTAAGGGAGCGGGCTGCAGGTGGCTGCCCACAGCTGCCCTTCCAAACCAGAAGGTTGGAGGAGGAGGAGGGAATGGGGCGGGGGGAAGAGTGAGCAGAGAAGAGGAGTGAGCTAGGAGCTTGAGGTAGCTGCCTGCAGACTGAAAGGTGCCTGATCTGTCCACAGAAAGGCGTGAGGCCAGGGAAGGCACCACGTGGTCTCTGCGCTCCCGGCATCTTACTCCAGAGCCTTAGTAGAGAGGACCCAAAGCCTGTCACTCTGTGTCTCACCCCAGGAACATCCGCTCAGGCCTGGAAACACTTTTCCCACAGGTGGCGGGAGCACAGGGCAGCCTGGTCCCAGCCTTAGCGGGTCTGATTTCCCACACATCCTGACCTCCAGAACTCAGCCTCCAACCAGGGCCCATGCATCCCTAACACACACACACACACACACACCCCCAACAACCATCCCAGTCAAACTCTCATCCTGCCCATTGGGTCCCGGCTGTCTCGAGGGATGAGGACAACGCAGGGTTAGTGAGTGGCTTTGTCAGGTGCATTCCTCAAGGCCCACGAGGAAGCTGTCGTGGAGGAGGCACTGGAACAGATAGCCTCTGGCCCCAGCTCCTCTCTGGGGTTGGGGCAGGGTGCTGGTGAGGAGAGCTGGCTGCATGCTGGGCTGTGTGATGCCCTGACACGTGGCCAAGGCCACTGTTACGTGGTCACAGAAGCTGGAGTTGTGAAGTCCCCTCATTTCACAAGCAGAAAACCAGGCCCCACAGTTCTGAGCACAGAACTGGGACTTAAGACCAGCTGCCCACCTTCTGGAGAAGGGCTCCTGTACCAGCCCACCTCAGGGCCTTTCACTGAGCCCTGGGGAGTACCAGTTACCTGACCTGGCACATGTGTTTCTAGAACAGTCTTCTGGAACACCGTATGAATCCATCAACAGGCCTCCCTGTGCCCCTACCTAGCCTAATAACTTAGGACTGGGTCATAGCTCTCCCTTCCCTCCCCAAGGTCTTTGCATCAATATCACTGAGCTGCTTGATTAAAATGCAGATTCCTGAACCCCATCTCGACTTTTCAAATCAGGATGTCTGAGGCTGGAGCCCAGGCATCTGCTTTCTTATCTAGTACCCCTTCCCCAGACCCTCTACAGCTACCTACAACCAGCCCACAAATCTGGCTGATGTGCCTCTAAAATGCAGGTCCAAACCCATCCTCCAGAGATTTTACTTAAGTTTGGGGGAGGTTGGGCCTGGGAATCTGTATTCGTTGCAAGCATTCCCTGCTGACTCTTGGAAAACACTGCTTCACCATTTGGGGTGAGGTTCCTAATGAACCCCTTGGAGGGGTCGTCAGATTGGCCTGGGCAGTAGTAGCTAATGACCGTGTGTAGGAAGACCTTCCTGGCATGGGGTCTAGAGGTTTTACAAATCCCTCCAAGAGGTCCCTGACCCCTAATAAGTTAAGGTCAAGGAGTCTTGGTTCTAGAATGATGGATGAAGAAGAGGGAGCCCAGAGGGGGTGTCCCTTTGGGTCACTTATGGCTAGAGGCCTGGGTTTGAATCACCCCCTTAACCAATGGATACCCCAGTCCTGCCTGAAGGCTGAGTCCCATGGTCATGGCATCCACCCCAGCCACCCTGCCTGTCTCCCTCTCTCCACACCTCCTCCTTCTCCTGCCGTCCCCTTCCCAGCCCCACTCCTCCCCCCCACCATCCGTCTCCTTAGGATGTAGCCATGTGAGGGATGCAGATTTCAGAGGCAAACCCATGATCCTGTTGCCACCGCTCTGAGCTCTGGCTTTGGGCACACTGGCCCTCTTTCCAGGTTGGGAGCTGCGTGTGAGTCTGTATGGGGGTGGGGTGGGAGGGAGGCACGGCTGTCCACAGAAAGGCGTGAGGCCAGGGAAGGCACCACGTGGTCTCTGCGCTCCCGGCATCTTACTCCAGAGCCTTAGTAGAGAGCCAGACTCCGTATCTCCCAGCACACTCTCACCTCTCCAGCTGCCACACTCCCTACAGGAGTGGCTCCCAGAGCAGGGTGAGGGATGTGTGGAGAGGAAGTGGGGAAGGAAAGGAGAGCATCACTCTCCATTTGAGTAGCACCAGGCAATTTTTCCCCCGGGGGTCTCTATCCCAATAAGAGTTGATAAAGGTATGACGCTCTTTCTATCACCTGTGGGTGCCTGCTTTGGAAAGCTGGGTGTGCTTGGGGGCTCAACTATAAGTGTGTGTGTGTGTGTGTGTGTGTGTGTGTGTGTGTGTACAAATGCAGATGTGAACGTGGCTTGGGTGTGCTCACAGGAGCCCATGGTACAGCCTCTGGAGAATGCAGTACCTGTGTGCACAGGAAGTAGATTGAGTCTGTGACAGGTGAGTTTGTATTTAAAGTCTATTTAAGCTGTATTTGTGGTCCTAAGTAGGGCACATAATGTAGCAGTCCCTCTGGCCAGGAGTTCTTTTTATTTTTAAGAAGATGTTGGGGTTAGGAGTTTATTAATTTATTTTGGCTGTGTTGGGTCTTCGTTTCTGTGCGAGGGCTTTCTCCAGTTGTGGCAAGCGGGGGCCACTCTTCATCGCGGTGCGCGGGCCTCTCACCATCGCGGCCTCTCTTGTTGCGGAGCACAGGCTCCAGACGCACAGGCTCAGTAGTCGTGGCTCACGGGCCTAGTTGCTCCGCGGCATGTGGGATCTTCCCAGACCAGGGCTCGAACCCGTGTCCCCTGCATTAGCAGGCAGACTCTCAACCACTGCGCCACCCGCGAAGCCGCCAGGAGTTCATTTTAAAGCCATCTTTAATGAGCGCTCTGGCCTCTCATTCCGGGGTGCCTGAGCCCACTCCTCACCACATCTGAAGCAAGGGTCTTCGTCCCTCAGGAAGAACAGGCTGGGACCCTGCCTTTCACATTTCACGACACCAGGAACCCCAGGCCTGTCTGAACACTGGGAGGCGATTTCTAGTCACGGGCAGCCCCTCTCACCTGTGTTGCAGGCCTGGGTGTGTGTCTGGTCTGTCGCAGAGCTCAAGGCTGGCCCTGGGGCAGTGAGGAGGGGAGGGGGCAGGCCGGAGGTAGAGCTGACCAGAAGGTGCCCAGGGCCTGAAGTCCCTAAAGCAGCCGGTGGGCGGTGGTCGGCAGCCCAGCTGGCCCATCTAACTTGTCACTGAGATGCTGGTGTTCCAAGGCTATCTTCCATGGTGTTCGCATTCCAAATGAGAGGCAAGACAGCCGAGAGTGGAATTTCAGGTAGTGGAGTGCAGTGGTTATGAACCTGCACTCACGAAGTTCAAATTCTCCACCTTGACCTTGGGCAAGTCGTTTAACCTCCTTGTGCCTCTGTGTCCTCATATGTAAAATGGGGAAAGAGTAGCACCCGCCTCGCAGGGTCATAGGATTAAATGAGTACCTGCCACCTGATGCATACGAGCGCAAGCGTGAGTAGCATTATAATTTGCGGTATTTCTAGGAGAGATCTGTTTAGAAGTGGAAATGTCTTTCAGTGCCTCTCAAACCATCTCCACAGGTGCTTTCCACATCTCATGAAAGGCCAACCCAGCTGCCTGGCCAGGACAGGGACTTTCAGAGACCAGGTGGCTGGTGTGTCTAATCTGGATTAGGCAATTGGGGCCTTTGAAATGCGAATGAGGATTGTGTTTTGACTCTGGTCAGTTCCAGGGGAAGCAATTGGAAGCACTGTTTCCCCTGGGAGGAGGGCAGAAAAGCCCTGAGGTTTGGGGGTCTGACGAGGAAAGCTGGGGGAGGGGCCACTGGTCATCAAACCACTACAAGGAGAACTGGAGAAACCTGTGATATCACCAAGTCCAATCCTGCCATTGTACAGATGGAGAAATTTACTCTCTGGTGAGTATTTATATCCTCTGGGACTGCGTTTCCCTATCTCCCGAGCAGAGGTGTAACTCCATTCTGCCCAGCTGCTGGGCATGTGTAGGAGGCAGAGAAGATGAGATGGTGGAGCCCTTGGGAGAAGTGCGTTCTGCCATAGACGTCACCCTGGCTGGGCCCAGGGCTAGTCAGGCGGAGCTGGGGGGTGGGGCTCACGGTTAGGGTCAAGTCCCTGGCCCCTACCTCCGCCTGACCCTTCCCTAATGGGACCTGGCAGTCCAGGCTGGTCCAGTAGGAGTATGGCAAAGGATGAGATGAGTGGCAGTGGCCACTCAGAGGGCCCCTCGCGGCAGTTTTGCAGCACAGCCCCTGTTCTGTGCCCTCTTTTGGATCATTTTTGTGCTGCCCTAATTTCTAAGAACTTAGAAACTCCTTCAGCAACCAAACTCGTCATGGGAATAAAAACTCAATTCAATCCTCCACTAAAAGCATGTCCTCCATTGAAACACTTTGCACAGATATTGGATTCCAACAAGTCCAGTTTTGAATCCCCATCCCACCACTTACGGGTGGAACAACATTGAACAAACCTTGTCCCTTAGAGCTTCAGTTTCCCCATCTGTAAAGCAGGGAGAGTCATCTCTGCTTTGCAGATTATTGAGAAGATAAAATTAATTCAGTCATTCATTCAACAAATTTTTACTGAGCACCTACAATGTGTCAGGCATTGATGATACAGCTCTGAATATAAGAGAGACAGGGCACGTGCTCATGGGGCCTTCAGACAGGTATGAACCACCAGTGACCCCAGAATCTATGTTAGGTTGTGTTGAGTGCTGTGGAGGAAAAGCACTCATGAGGAAGTACTGGGAGCTCCGTTCTGAAGGATAACTAGGTGTGATCTAGTTCACTGAATCTAAAACACTATTATTTTAGATAACACCAAGAAAGAAAAACTCTAGTAATTAACTATGACTCAGAACATTCTTACCCTTAGAAATGTTATTTTGTGCTTACTGAAAGAACTCTTTTAGGCTTTCCTTCAGCCCCAGAGGAGTTTCCTATCTCCCACCCAATTTAAAACAAAGAAGGTCTGTAATGGCAGGGATCAGAATAGGGTAAAATCCAAGAGAAATCCACCTTGCCCTGCAGCAAGCTCGCCTGGTATAAAATCTCCAGGCAGATAGGCTCCCAGACTGTGGTTCAGTGGAAAGGGGAGACAGGACAAAAGGGCGTGTGAACCAGGCAGAGAGAACGGTGGGCAGGTTGGGGAAGGGGTCCTGGCAGAGGGCTCACTGCTGGGCTAAGCTTCAGGTCGAGCAGAAAAGTGGCCAGAGGGAAAAGAGCCAAATGCTAGACCAGTGGATCTGTACACACCGTAGACTGTAAAATGCATACTGTTGTCAGAGATTGGAAAGATGTATCTTCCGCAGAAGCACAGAGCACCCCAGTTCCCAGATCTTGGTTTCTAAATGCCATTCTCCACTGAAAGGAACCAGCACTTTGGGGAAACACCCAATTCCAGGGCTGACTCAGGCAAAGAATAAAATGACCCTGGAACATTTTGTTGTGCCAGGAAGTGATGATGTGCTTAGAGAAAAAATAATACTGAGGACATGTCAGTAAGAATGGAGCCTTAAAGGGGTTTCTCCTGGACAAATCTGGCATAATTTGAGCACTGAAATAAATAATGAGTTATAGAATATAACCCAAAGATCAAAATAGGAATCCATGAGTCCATCCTAAAATAAATAAATTAATGAACATACAAATGATTAGGGAAGAAAAGAACATTCTTCCTTAACAAAAAATGCTAAGGAACGAATGTAGAAGAAATGATGGAATTAGAAAATCACCATTTACCAATCATTACTCATCATAATATCAATTGTTTTAGGCAAGAATCATAAATGGATACTACAACCAGCAGGGGATACGACAGAAGATATTTACATAGTACACAGAGCAGAATTTTTTTTTTTTTTTTTTTTTTGCTATAAACGACTTTAGTAGGACATTTGGAGACGCTTGAATAAGGTCAGAAAATAGAGTTGGATAGAGTTGTATAAATACTAATTTTCTGATTTTGATAAATGTACTGTGGTTATTGTATGAGAATGTCCTTCTTTTTAAGAAATCTGCACCAAAATATTTAGGGATAAAGGGACATGTCTGTCACCGATTCTCAAACCCCTCAGAAAAAAAAAGGACTATAAGTGTACGTACACATAAAGAGCGATGCACACACACACAACAAAGAGAGAGAAAGAAAAGACATTGATACAAGGGTAGTATGGAGGTAAATGTTTAACAGCATTTCCTGCGGAAAAGGCCCTGATTACCAGTTTCTATGCTGTAGATGCTCTGCCTCCACAGCCATTTTCAAGCCACCAACGTGAGGTCACTGCACGGGGAGTTGGGAAGAGACACACAGAAATGGCTCTAGCATCTAACACACCAGTACAAATGTAAACATGCCGAAAAGCCAACATTTGGGGAAACTGAGTGAAGGGAATACGGGAATTATTTATACTGTTTTTTGCAACTTTTATGTAGCCCCAAATTATTTCAGAGTAAAAAGCTGGTCTTTTTTCGTGTGTCTCTTATAGTTGATAAAACTGGGGAAAGATAATAGATGAGCATCCAGGTAGAGGCACCTGCTTGTGCAAAAGCCCTGAGGCTGGAGAAACACAGTTCATTTGAAAACAGAAACAAAAACCAAAGAAAACCTGGTGACCGGGGGCAAAGTGAGTTGAGAGGTGGGCAGGGTTCAGGACACGGGGATCTTGTAGGCCATATTGAGGGTTTGGGTCCTGGTGACAACAGCAGGGAGGAGCCATCTAAGGGCTTGTAGCAGGGATGGGGGGAATGTGGCCTTATTTGCGTTTATCACTCTGGCCCCTGGCTGACCCTCAATAAACGGTGGCCATTAATACTGCCTGGTCTGTTGGACTCTTTGCTGTCACTTCCCTTAGGGACCTGTTTGCTCAATTGGAGTTGACAGCAGGCGGCCCCCAAACTCACTTCTGCCAAGTTGACTTCCAGAGGTCCAGGCCCAGCCCCGCCTTCTCCCCTCGCCCCACTCAGCCCCGGTCTCTGTGCGCACAGACCTGCCCTCTTCTCCATCAGTTTCCTTCTGGGAGTCCCAGAGCCCACTGGGGCCTGGAGAGGTTTGAGTTCAAGGTGGAATGAATGGACTGTTTGATGGGGATCTCCCAGGGCAACCTCCAGGCTTGATACAGTTTGAGTGGCTGTGGGCTTCCTTTTTTCCAGATGAATCACTGCTCTGTGTGTCTGACTGTGTGCGCCCCCCCCTCCGCCCCCCGCGACGTGCCCTGCAGTAACGGGAGTGGACTGGATCTGTGCACAGAGCAGCTCCTCCTGTGACTTGCCTTAACTGTGCCAAGTATCCTGCTAGGCATTCCTGTGCACTCCTCATCCAACCCTTACAGCAACCCATGAGGGCACGCACCATGAAGTGCATTAAACTGAGGCTTTAAAGGTTTACTGGAGTGCTCAAGTTCACACAGTTGACCCCAAAATTCAACCAGGCCCTCTGGCCCCCGCAGCCTCCACTTCTGCCCACAGCACCACCCTGCCTCTTCTGGTGGCTCTTGGGCAACAGTGTCATGGGCATTCGGGCCACGTAGACGGGGGACCTGACGTAGCTGAGGACCCTGCTGTGCCAGGAAGGGGTTAACTGGGATGCCCTCAGCAAGCTCTGGTTTGGTGAGGCCGGATGCCACAGCAACAGCAAGGCTGGGGGAGGGGGAGGCCAGCACAGCAGGCTCTTCTAAATCACTGGGTGTATAGCCCATATGTTTATTCTGTGGTGAACCCCTTCCAGGGTCCTCTGGGACTGCACGTGGCCACCAGGAGCGGCTGTGCAGGGCAAGGGTGAGGGCAGGGGTTCCCTGAATCGGCAAAGCCAGGACGCCCTGGCCCTGCTGCAGCCCCTCACCCAGGGTGCTCTCACCAGCACACCCTGGGAGCCTTTCCCACCAGGAAGACCCAGGGCTTGTGCTTTCAGCTTCCAGATCCCCAGACTAGGTGGAAACCAGGATGAACACAGATTTGGGCCAGAAGGAGTTAATCGATCATTCATTTATTCATTCTTTTACCAGATACTTAGTTCTTGCCCATAACAGACCAGTCACTGTGCTAGATGCCGTGACCTGAGTTTCAGCTGGAAGCCAGATGGGCTCCGCAGATGCACTCATGGGCCGGAAGGCCCCACCACATGCTCTCTGTGTCACTTCAGGCAAGTCTCTTTCTTTTTCTGAGCTTGTCTGCAAAATAGGGTCCATTTTGCAAAGTGGTGTTGTGTGGATGAGACGATATATTTGAAGCATTTACCAGCACATAGTAGGACTAAATACGCAGTTATGACATAAAGGCCTGCAGGCCGTTCCCCTTTCCCTCCAGCCTCAGGAGGAGCCAGGTGATGATAAGATTCACCAGTGAGGAGCCCCAGACTCTGGACCCTGAGGGTCACCATGAGGCAAAATCTCCACACTGACCCAGGTAGAAAGCCAGGTTCTTCCCTCACTGGGCGTGTGACCTTGGCTTCAGTTTGCCCATGTGCAATGCAGAAAGGATCCTCCAACACTTACAGGAGGGAATATACCTGAGCTGACGGGCAGCATCACAGCGAGCGCCTGACCATTCCGTTCTACCATCTGAGCCACACCCAGGTAAGAGGAGCCCAAGGCTGCTACCCCCAGGCATGATAAGACGCCACTCCTATAAGCGATATCATGAGATATTTGTCTTTCTCTGTCTGACTTACTTCACTCAGTATGACTATCTCTAGGTCCATCCATGTTGCTGCAAATGCATTATTTCATTCTTTTTTAGTGGCTGAGTAATATTCCATTGTATATATGTACCACATCTTCTTTATCCATTCCTCTGTTGATGGACATTTAGGTTGCGTCCATGTCCTGGCTATTGTAAATAGTGCTGCAGTGAACACTGGGGTGTATGATATGTGAATTCTAAAAAAAAGCTACATACAAATGAACTTATCTACAAAACAGAAAGAGTTATAGATGTAGGAAATAAACTTATGGTTACCAGGGGGTAAGGGGGGGGAGGAATAAATTGGAAGATTGGGATTGACATATACACCCTACTATATATAAAATATATAACTAATAAGGAACTACTGTATAGCACAGGGAACTCTCCTCAATACTCTGTAATGGCCTATATGGGAAAAGAATCTAAAAAAGAGTGGATATATGTGCATGTATAACAGATTCACTTTGCTGTACACCTGAAACTAACACAACATTGTAAATCAACTATACCCCAATAAAAATTAAAAAAAAAAAGACCCCACTCCTGGTCTCACACTCCAACCTGGATCTTTGCCTACAACGGACCTCAGCAGCTATCTGTTGATTTGATTCAAGCTTGATTTTCTAAGCCGAGCTACCCTAGCCAAGGAGAAACACCCCTCCCAATGCCAGTCCAAGACTCTTCCCTCCCTGTTCCCTAATTAATTTGTTCCCCGTCAGCCCTGAGCTTGACTATGTGACCTCCCCACCCCACCCCACCCCAGGCCTGTTTTCATGGAAGGACCCCTGAAGTCCTCAAGGTCAACCCTGGAGCCACCCTCTGCAGCCTCAGCAAGAGCAGGCCTGGTGGGGGACAGGAAGCTCAGCTGGGCTGATTACAGATAAGCCCAAAACCAAACCCATACTTAGGGAATCAGCAAAGAAGAAAAACATTTAAGAATTTTGCATTTTATATTTCAAAAAATACAAAACTTCAAAATAGTCATCATGGGAGAATTGAAAACGTTAAAGGGCTTCCTCACACTTATTTTGTGGCTTAGTATTGATTTCTTTTGTACTGCTCAGGGAGGTGGAGATGGCCTAATCTTCTCGGAGCTTGGTGCCTCTGGAAGTTTTAATCACGGCCTGGGAAATGGAAACGCAGCACACAGTCTGTGGACTCCCCTCAAGTCCATCCCTGGAGACAGAGAGGGAAGACGTCTTTCTCTTGCTTCACTCTGACACCAAAGGAGGTGAGATTAAGCTTGGTAGGAGGTGCTGCTGAGACATCCAGGATTTGCTTCTCTCTCCACTCTTGAATTTTCTTCTCCTCGGCTGGGTGTCAGGGGACATATTTACAACAGGACAGGGCTTACAGAGCGGATCATAGCTGTCATTTGTTGGTGAATTCTTCCTAGAAGTTCGATGGGTTGGGAGGAAGCTGGAATGGGGGTCTGCAAGGTTGGCAGAGGAACTGCAGAGATGAAAAATCTCCAGGTCAGCCTGGCCCCTGAGCGGGAAAATCTTGAACAAAGGCTCAAGGCAAAACGTAAAAGAGAAGGACAGACAGACAGACATGCCTAGCAAACACGTCCTCCTGTGAGGAAGTCGGAAAACACTTGCACAGCAGAAGGAAAGGATGAGGGTGGGGAGAGAGGAGAAGGGAGCCCAGGGAAAGTCCGAGGATTTTTTTTTCTTTCCTTCTTCCTTACTTCCTTTCTTTTTTAACAGATTTTTTTTAAAGAGCATTTTTAGGTTCACAGCAAAATTGAGCAGAAAGTACACAGGGTTCTTATATGCTCCTGTGCCCACTCACACACAGCCTCCTCCCAACCATCAACATCCCGACCAGAATGGTACACTTGTTACAATCAATGAACCTACACTGACACATCATTATCACCCAAAGTCCACAGTTCACACTAGGGTTCACTCTTATGTTGTACATTCTATGTATTTGGACAAGTATGCACCACTGTAGTATCACACAGGAGAGATTCACTGCTCTGAAAACCCTCTGTGCTCCACCTATCCCTCCCTCCCTCCCAACTAACCCTTGGCAACCACTGATCTTTTTACCATCTCCATAGTTTTGCCTTTTCCAAAATGTCATAGAGCTAAAATCATACAGTAGCCTTTTCAGATTGGCTTCTTTCACTTAGTAATATGCATTTAAGATTCCTCCAGGGCTTCCCTGGTGGTGCAGTGGTTGAGAATCTGCCTGCCAATGCAGGAGATACGGGTTCGAGTCCTGGTCCAGGAAGATCCCACATGCCGCGGAGCCACTAAGCCCGTGCGCCACAACTACTGAGCCTGCACTCTACAGCCCATGAGCCGCAACTACTGGGCCCACCTGCCACAACTAATGAAGCCCATGAGCTTAGAGCCCGTGCTCTGCAACAAGAAGCCACTGCAGTAAGAAGCCCGCACACCGCAACAAAGAGTAGCCCCCACTCGCCACAACTAGAGAAAAGCCTGAGTGCAGCAACGAAGACCCAACGTGGCCAAAAATTATGTAAATAAATCTATTAAAAAGAAAAAAAAAAAGGTGAATGCAAGAAATCCTACCTTAAAAAAAAAAAAGATTCCTCTGGGTCTTTTCAGGGCTTGAAAGCTCATTTCTTTTTTTAGTGCTGAATGATATTCCATTGTCTGGACGTCCGACAGTTTATTTATCCATTCACCTATTGAAAGACATCTTGGTTGCTTCCAAGTTTTGGCAGTTATGAATAAAGCTGCTATAAGCATCTGTGTGCAGGTTTTTGTGTAGACATAAGTTTCAACTCCTTTGGGTAAATACTAAGGAGCGTGATGGCTGAATCGTGTGGGAAGAGTATGTTTAGTTTTATTAAAAAAACACCAAAGTGGCTGTACCATTTTGATTCCCAACAGCAATGAATGAGAGTTCCTGTTGCTCCACATTCTCACCAGCATTTGGTGGTGTCAGCGTTCTGGATTTGCCAACTGTATGTTTTCTTTAGCGAGGTGTCTGTTTAGGTCTTTGGCCCATTTTTTATAAATCAACTTATTATTGAGTTTTAAGAGTTCTTTGTATATTTTGGAGGCCAGTCCTTCCTGAGATCTGTCTTTTGCAAGTGTTTTCTCATCTGTGGTTTGTCTTCTCATTCTCTTGAACCTTGGCTTTTGAGTTGATGGTTCCGGCCCTTGACTGAGCCGGCTATGGTATAAGGTTAGCCATTTCCACCTAATTCAGGACTCCTCTAGGGGACAGTCTTTGCTCCGTGCACATAGGAGGCTGCTGGCAGAGACCTTATCAGATCTGTACTGTGGTCTGCTGGCCTCTCCCTGACCTGCCCAATCTGGAGTTCTCTCTACTCCTTCCCAGGGGCTGCTCCACACAAACTCCTGGGCACAACTAACTCTGTCTCAGCACCCGCTTCAGACCTAACTGACCTAGCCCTGGGGAGGAAAGAAGTCGGAGTGATGGGACAGATGAGTACTGAGGGGAGTCAGGGAAGGCCCCACTGATAATGTCAGGCTGAAATCTGGAGCCGAGACAGTGCCCGGCAGCCAAGGGGTCCGGAGAAGGGGGCAGCAGGTATAAAGGCTCTTGCCTATGTGACTGAGGCAGGGGTGCCTGCCTGAGGAGTGGGAGGAGATGAGGACAAAGGTTCAAAGATTGGGATGGGAGCACATCCTCCAGGCCACAGTCAAAGGTTGGATTTATTCCAGATGCAGTGAGTAGCCATCAGAGGGTTTTCAGCCTAGAAGTGACACGATCTGATTTGCATTTTTTAAATCTCACACTGGCTGCTGGGTGGAGAATGGATTACAAGAGGAGAAGCAGGGAGAGGAGTTGGGCATTTTATTGCTTTGGTTCATGTAAGTATCCCAGCGCAACAACTTCTCCCCTGCAAAGACAATCATGCCGGTCATTTGCACAGAATCCCATGCACACTCACTGCAAACACTCACACACCTCACAGTCACTCACACTCATAAAGACCCACTGACTCTCCTGGACACATGTGAACATGCATGCATCCGTGTTCCCCCATGTGCACAGAGGCACACAGTCTCATGCACACAGGCTCTCCCATACACGGCACCAGCAGATATTTTCATGCAGGTACAAGCACAGGCACTCCCATTTATACACACACGTCCTCACACATGAGATGCTTTCATGCACACACACACACACACACACACACACACACACACATAGGGCTACACAGACACACCATTCCCCATTTTCCAAAGAGAAGCAGGTCTGAGCAGGGGAGGTAGCTGGGGAAAGGTGTTAGGGTTTTTACAAGAGGAGGTGTTAATTGCGAATAGTCACTGGAGAAACAAAATGCCCAAACGAATGCCTGCTTCACCCTAAATTGCACCTGACTGTTGGGTCAGCCAGTTACTAGCCAGACTGCATTAAAGCCTTCATTCATCAGGTTGCCTCAGTCCCCAGTTCTATAGTTCCTCCTCATTCAGGCACTGCCACCCCCCTGCGCACCCACGCCCAGCATCCATCAGCTCTCACGACACTCTTGAGGACTCACAGTGAGGCAGGCCTGGGACCTGAGACCCTTTGCTGCAGGGCCGCGAAGCTTGCACCTGGACACACCTCCCCTCCAGCTACAAAACACAAAGAAACTATATGGGACTAAAAATAACTGCGGGCCTGCGCAGTTGGGGCAAATTCTGGACCCGAAAGA
This sequence comes from Grampus griseus, assembly GCF_964374135.1. Classification (NCBI taxonomy): domain Eukaryota; kingdom Metazoa; phylum Chordata; class Mammalia; order Artiodactyla; family Delphinidae; genus Grampus; species Grampus griseus. Next base: position 25,852,743 of record NC_139018.1, on the reverse strand, counting down.
TACAAAAAGACCAAAAAAAAACCCAACTGCCATTTCTGAAGAGCCAGGAGCAAAAACGGGGTGTCAGGAGCAAAAGCAGGGTACTGAGCATGCCCCGTGCACTTAACACCACCTGAGGGGTGAGAAAAACACCTAAGCCACCCCTCCGGCCTGATCCCTGGATACACCCCTACCACTACCCCGTATAAGGAAAAAGCTTGCCCCCCTCAGCTAGCGAGCAAACAAGGGAACCTGTTGTTTGTTCTCCTTCCCCGCTGCTGCAGCAGGGCCCCCCCCCCCCCCTCCCAAAGCCTTGCCTGAATTTCTCTTCTGGCCTCTGGTTAATTTCTATTGATTGGGGAAGGCCAAGACCCCGGGTCGGTATCAACAGGCCATGGGGGGAGGGCGTCTGCCCCTAAATCCCTGGGAAGTGCTACAGCTAGTGGGAGGAGGAGAAATGGGAGATTTCCTTTAGAGCCTCACCTGCTAAGGGGGGTGGAGGGCAGAGGACAGGCTACGAGGAGGTGGGACTCCTCAGAAAGGCCTTTTCAAGGCCCTGGAGGACCTGCCCCACCCCTCCCTTACCGCTGGCTTCTCCCATCACTTCTTCCCTTCTGGCTTGGAGCCCCAGCTCCAGTGACCTGGCAGCAACCAGGAGCTCCTCAAACACACACCTTCAGATCTTTGCACATGCTGCCCCTGCTGCCGCCTGGACCAGCTTCCTTATCCCTCCAGACTTGACTTAGGAGCCACTTTCTCAGGAAAGTCATCTCTGATCGTGCCACCGTGTCGCTCCGATCAGATGTTCCCCCTGCCCCCGTGCTCAGCTCCATCTCAGGGCTCCCTGTGCTGCCCAGCACCCACCGGGTTCTACTTGTCCATCTCCCCTTCAGGGCAGAGAGCATACATGTGCCCAGCACATGAGGTGCTCAATAAATTTTTTTTTTTTTTTGCGGTACGCGGGCCTCTCACTGTTGTGGCCTCTCCCGTTGCGGAGCACAGGCTCCGGAGGCGCAGGCTCAGCGGCCATGGCTCACGGGCCCAGCCGCTCCGCGGCACGAACCCGTGTCCCCTGCATCGGCAGGCGGACTCTCAACCACTGCGCTACCAGGGAAGGCCTCAATAAATATTTCTTAACTAAATGAGTACATGAAGGTTACTCCCAGGTGCCACTGAAACTAGAAAGAAAATGATTTCTGAAAAGGATTCCTTGTTCCCTTTTCTTTCTTTGTTACTCCAGGGGCCACTTGGCAACCACTAAGGCTCCAGTTCACCCCATAGGGTGCCTGAGGCCGTGATTTATCTTCTACTTATTCTGTCTTCAACCAACTCTGGTATGTGTTGCTGGAATAATGTCAGGTCCCCTGAGTTGGGGCAGGAGATAATGGGGGAGATTTGGAAAGCGGGGTGACACGTGGTAGAGAAATTCAAGTTAATAATTCCCTATAACTTACTATGGGGAGGAGGTGGTGCACCTGAGAGAGAGAGAGAGAGAGAGAGAGAGAGAGAGAGTGTGTGTGTGTGTGTGGCATCTGTTGGCAGGAGGATAAGGTTGGCATTTGAGGATTGAAAAGAGCAAGAGAAGGTCCCAGGAGGAAGAAGACCTTAAACAATCTAGGTAGGGCTGCAGCAGTTTGCTGATAAAGGAAAGGGCTGGCTGGGCCATCCTCGCCGCCGTGAAGTCTGTGCTGAGCCAGGACAGCGGGCTCAGTGACTCAGGACCTGGGCGGTGCTGGCGGGAATGGATCCTGCTGGTCAAGCAGGATCCTGGTCTTTCTGACCCCAGCAGAATCCTACTTCTCTTCCCAAAGAGCAGAGAAATAGGAAAACTGATAGCTCTCATTTAGTGAGTGTCTACTACAGAGAAGGCAAGTCCATTCTACTGCCACTTCCTGGTCCACAACGTGACAGCCATCACGAATCAATCATGAGGGCACCCATCACCTCTGGGCCAGGACGGGGAGTCAGACTTCTCCACACAGTGCTGCAAGGAGCCATTTCTGATCAGTTGGAACTGGCACGTAAGGTGGACCCTTTTGCCATCACCGGTCTCCTAAGTGCCAAGTACTTAATAAATCTCTCATGCAGTTCTCCTGACAGATCCAGGAGATGAAAATTAACTTTTATTTCCCAGATGAAGAACAAAGACGGGCCAGCCTGGTTGAGGAACTTGACCAGGTTCACACAGATAGTAAAAGTTGGGCTGCAAATTCAGACCCTAGTAGGTCTGTCTCCAAGTTCATGCTCTTGCCACTTTACCAGGCTGCCTGCCTCCCGTGGGCATCGGTGCCACCATGTTGTGGGCATTGGTGGGGGCTCTGTTGCCTCCCAGTCTCCAAAGTTTCTGTATCATTTGAGATTCCAACAGGAAAGAGGTGTTAGCCTCAAACAGGGCAGTTGAGGAGTCTTTCACCCTTTTACCAAGGGTGGGCAGTGCCAAGGGCAACCACAAAAACAGTGAAGACCCTGATGGGACAGGGAGGGAGCTGACCGGAAGCTGGAGAGAGTCATAGCTGCAAAGGGAAGTAGAAAGGGGAGCAAATACCCCAGCCTCTGTCCTCTCACCCCCCAAACAGTCCCACTGGACAAATCCAATCGCAAGCAGAAGGCGTGAGACTTCAGCTGATGTGGCCCCCACACCGGTCAGCCTCCTGGACTTCAGAGTCGGAGCGGGAGTCCGGGGGGAGGCTAGAAGGATGGAGCTCTCGATGAGCAAACTGAGAAAATCACCCATGTTCTTGCGCCGTTTGGGGGCCGAGGGTGGGAATTTCCCTTCCTGGGAAGTTTTTATGGGCTAATAGTGTTAAGTCCCAGTCCAAGGGCAGGAGAAGACCGATGTCTCCACTCAGGTGGTCAGGCAGAGAGAGAAAATTCTCCCTTCCTCCACCTTTTGGTTCTATTTGGGCCCTCAACTGATTGGATGAAGCCCACCCACATTGGGAAGGACAGTCTGCTTTATTCAGTCTATAGATTCGGATGCTAAGCTTATCCAGAAACAGCCTCACAGAAATACAAATATCGGGGCATCGTGTGGCCCGGTCAGGTTGACACATAAAATTAACCATCATCACACCGTGGATGGCAGAGGGGTGACGCCAGCAAAGGCATCCTAAGCAGACTGCCCTGCGGTGTGACCCTGGCAACGATGCTGACTACCTAGCAGCCCTTAGATCTGCCTGAGCTGCATCTCCAGCCTTCCTGCTGATGCTGTGAGCATCCCCAAATCCTCCCAACAAATCTTTCCTCTGCTTAAAAGTGTCAGAGTCCACTTCAGTTTGTTCCCAATAAGAACCCTGATTGGCACAAGGGCCAGGGCAGAGTGATGATGTATATAGTGGTGAGTGGTCCCCTGGCAGGTGCACCAGGAATGCATCAGACAAAGATGCATCTAAGGACGTCATCTAAGGACGTCAGGGAGGCTCCCAGGTCCTCAGAGGCTCCCAGTTCCATCTAAGGACGTCAGGGAGGTCCTCAGAGGCTCCCAGTTCCCCTTGTGAACCTGGTGGCTCCGCCATTCATAAAATTAGGCAAGCTTGCTCTGAGGTCATTCCTGTTTTCAGCTGAGCTGCCTCCGGGACACCCCAGGGGAGTGAATCCTACTGTGTGTGTCCCATTCCCAGACATGGTTTGCTCTTGGAGGCTGAAGACGGACAGACTGCCCCGGCCCCAAGACAAGACCCTGCCACAACCCACGTGTGGCTGCCCTGAAGTTGACGGTCCTGCAACAGACACCTCTCCCTGGAGGAATCCTCGAAGGGAAGGGCCCCCCCCACCTGCCCGCTGGGCAGGCACCCCAGTCCCTCAGCAGCCACCCTCTGCCAGAGGCCTGCAGGTGAGGTGTGTTTATCTTGACTGAACTGCCTTGGGAAGTAGTCAGCTGCGTGACCGCCTCCATCCCCACCCAGGATTCGAGTGTCTCTCCGGATGTTCCATATTTGCTCAGGGAATTAGAAGAAAAGCAAAGTGGAAACCACACCTGAGGTAACTGGGCCACAGAGCGGGCAGGAGGGCCAGGGGCAGGGCAGCCTGAGGACTGGCCAGAGGGACCAAGTGGGGTCCGGAGACCCAGGGGGCTCTGGCCTCTCCCTCTGCACCCGGGGCTCCGGCCCGCGGGGCTTGCACACACGTCAGCACCAGGGTCTGACCGGCCAGCAGGACTGATGCCCTGCGCTCAGGGCCCAGGGTCCGTGGGGTCAGCAGGCTGCAATGAGAGCAGTGCGGGCATATTCCCTGCCCTCAGGAGGCCTCGCCTCGGGCTTGTGGGGGACACAGCGGGCTAAGTGCTCTGGTGGGAAACTGCAGGGAGGCACCAGCATGTCGCAGCGGCGCCTTGAACCAGCTCCTCTCCCCGAGACCCCAACCCTCCTCCTCTTCCTCCAGCCCCGTGGGTCCTGAGGACAAGCTGGGCTCTCCAATGTCTCCCCTCACCTTCTCCATCTGCCCTCACCACTGGAGGCAGATCCCAGGAGGTGGTCTGGGGAGACCGAGATGCCTCCTCCCTGCCCTCTCACTGCCCCAGACACACTGTTTGCCTCTGCCCGGCGGTGTCACCGTCCAACCCAGCAGCCCCCAAGCTCGTGGGGAATGGCCCCTTCCCAGGTCAACAGGGAAGCCCCCTCTCCCGGGACAGAGAGAAGCCCAGCCCCCATGGAGTCCTGCACCAAGCACAGTCTTTGCTGAGGAAGCAGAGAACAAGGGCCCCGCCCACATAGGAGAGCAAGGATTGGGGGCCACCGCCCCAGGGACCTCATCAGGCCTGAGCCCGTCTGTGTCTGGGCCACCTGTCGGCACCACCAGCCTGTGCCTTGTCTGAGGCAGCTGACAAAGTGGGAGCCTAGGGCAGGGCATGCACCTCTGCCCACCCTGCTCCCCTCACTCTCTCCCCAACCTCTGCAAGCTGCCCACTCGGAACTCGGCTCCTGTCATGCCCCAGGCTGCCCAGGACAAAGGGGGGTCTAAGCATTTTTGAGCTTCTCTCTCCCCTGGCTCCATAGGTCAGAAGGGAGGGATTGAGTAGGTGGGGGCAGGATCGGGGGGTGGGGGGACGAGTGCTGGAAAATCAGCCTTTCATCTTGGCTTCGTAAAGCAAACCCCCCTCAGCCCAAAGCTGGCTGGCATTGGCATGCGCCATAAATCTCCTGGATGCTGCAGCTGTGACTGGATTATTTATAGCTCCAGTGTTACATTTCTAACACGAAAATATCACACAAAGGGAAAGGTAATGAAATCTCACCTCTCCCGCATGTCCCTCTCTCCAAACTGCAGGGCTTTCCAGAAGCCCCTGTGGCTGAAGGAGGGGTGAGAGAGGCCCCCCACCCTGCCTGCCTCCCTCCCTCCTCCTGTCAATCACACACACATCTCTTCTCACCCCTGCGTTCCCTCTCACACACACTCTCTCCCATTTCTTTCCCTCTCACACATGCATTTCCTCACAGATGCACAGACAATCCTGTTCTCTCTCTCTCCCTCTCAGCTTCCCCTGCCCGAGCCCTTCCTACCCCCCAGAAACACACACACATCCTTGCCCTTTTCCTTCCACCATTGCCGTCTCCCTGCGTGACTCACCTCCTTCGCTCGCGTGTTTGCTGTTTTGCTTTGTCAGTGAAGACACCGGCACATTAATTACCAGGCCTGTCCTCTGCAAGGCACCTCAGCTCCTTGTCAATAGCGGGTGGAAGTGTCAGCTTCCATTCATCTCGCTCTGCCTTTAAAACCCCTGTGGGCCTTGCCTCCACGGGGGATCCATGCTGTGGCACACGGCAGTGCGGACGCGCACCCCTGGGCTTGACACCTACAAACACATTGAAAACAGGGGCCACAGAACATACCTGTCGCCCTGCGGGAGGGAATATCAAAGGATGTGCTCTGGGAGTCGGATGCCGGCCCAGGTGCGAGGACCAGGAGATCCTCCCGGTGCTCCTGTGTGACTGTCTTGGTGTGTTATGGAGGATCAGCCTTACGCTACCCCACAGGCACAAATTGGAATCTCTGAGCCCTGTGCAGGCTCCCGTGGAGAGCCAAGACCCAGCCCCTTCCCTGCCTGGCCCCCTCGGCCTCAGTGGCCCGGGCCCACAGAAGAATAATCAGAAAGAGGGACCGCAGCCCAGCCTGACATGGCCCGTGATCCCTTCCATCCAGACAGCCACAGTGGCTGGGATTCTGTGTGAGTGTGAGTGTGTGTGTGTGTGTGTGTGTGTGTGTGTGGTGTGTACTCGCATACTTCTTGTGCTGGGATGAGGGGAAATCACAGACAAGGACAGTTCACCCTGGGCTAGGGGCCAAGGGAAGGGTCTGGGGACAGAAACCCTGCAACTCACCATCAGGGTGGCATTTCCTGGAAAGCTCTGTCCTTTTTTATATTAAAAATACTCCTGGCAAAAAAAAAAAAAAAAAAAAAAACCTCCTGGATTTTGCCATTATATCTGTCATCATCACAGTATAAAAATGTATTAAATTAATTATAATTAAATACTTAATTTTTTTCTGAAATCTTTGCTTAAATATTACCTTCTTGGAAGTTAAGTCTCAAAAACCCTCTGGCTCATCCCAGAGCCTCTGAGGACTCACACACCCCAGTTAAAGATCTAGGGAACCAGTCTATGGGATAAGGATATGGGGTATGAAACTATAGTGTAAGCATAAGAACGGGGACTCTTGGACTTACTTACATTCTGGCTCTGCCAATTATTAGCTGTGTGACCTCAGTTAAATCACTTAACCCCTCTGTGCTTTAGAACCTTGACCTGCAAAATAGGAATGATAATAGCACTTATCACACAGGGCTTTTATGAGGATTAAATGCATTAATGCATATAAAGTGCTCAGAACAGTGGCTAGCACAATATAGATGTTTGCAGTTGTTTTTCTGTAGCAGACCAACATGAAGCCACTGGATCAACCGCAGGGACTGAAATTAGAGTCTGATTTCAGACTGAAATCACTCCTGCCTCTCTCCTAGGATGTGCTTCTGGCCCCAGGCCCATGCCTCACCTCCAGCTGCAGGCTTCTAATCGCGCATTCTATCTGCAACGCAGTCAGTCAGAAACATTCTCCTCTATTCCAGGCACTGTTCCTGGACTGGGCATTCAGTATCACACGAGCCCTTCTGGAGGTGGAGGTGGAAACATGCCAATAGCATCTGAACCGCCATCAGAACCGAAGACCCAAAGATGAGTAGTTGTCATCCTTTTTTTCAAAGAGTCCCTGCCTCGCTGCAGGGAGCCAGCGGTAGAGAGAGAAAAGATTGAGGGCACTCAGTGTGGTTATGACATTGTCACACGGCCTGGAACACCCTAGCCTCACATATATATCAGATCTCTTCTTTGACGTCACCTCCGCTGCAGGGCCTTCCAGAACCAACTGTGTGAAACAACAACACTCTCCCCATCCTGTCAATCACTCTCCCCCTCCCTACTTTATCCATCTGAATAGCATATGACATATGCTGACATATTTTGACGTATTTATTTGTTGTTGGTGTTCCCCACTAGAATGCAAGCTTCCTGGGGACAGGCCCTTTGGTTTGCTTTCTCCTGAACGCCCTGTGCTTGCAGAGACTGCGGCAGAGAGCACGTGCTCCATGCGTGTCTGCTAAATAAAGGAACTGTGGGCAAATCACTCTTTAATGTCTTGACTTTCCCTTCAGTGAAACAGGTGAGGAAGCCCCATTCTCACTTGCCACGTGGGGAAACTCTAAATTGAAAAGAGAGAATACAGGGCTTCCCTGGTGGCGCAGTGGTTGAGAGTCTGCCTGCCGATGCAGGGGATGCGGGTTCGTGCCCCGGTCCGGGAAGATCCCACATCCCACATGCCGCAGAGCGGCTGAGCCCGTGAGCCATGGACGCTGAGTCTGTGCGTCCGGAGCCTGTGCTCCGAAACGGGAGAGGCCACAACAGTGAGAGGCCTGTGTCCCAGAAAAAAAAAAAAAAAAGATATTACATGATAATCAGACATGCTTTTGACTCATCCAAAGGGAGATGCAAATAAATTCAGCTGAGACCAAATCCATGCATGGCTTTGCATTCCCTGCTGTTTAAGCGATGAGGGGCTACTGTCACAAACAGCCCAGGTGTGCCCACTCCACAAGTTCTGCCCTACAGTTGATCTATCTGGTCCTGGAAATTGTGAGCATGGGCTCACATATTCAAGTGGGTGACAGCCTGGGGGCACATAGCTAGCGTGGGATTGTGTGCTTTTGCTATTCAAGAGGTCTTACCTGTGAGTGCTTATGGGGCTGCAGACTCAATCAGGCTGTGTGTGCAAGGTCTGGACCTAAGGAATAACTGGAGATGGCCATATAGGAGTCTGGGTCCTGAACCACTGAGCCAAGTGAGAGGTCTAGGAGGTGGCAGGTCAAGGACTGAGCCAAGCTATTTCAGGGCCAAGCAAGAACAGGTTAAAAGAGATGAGGGTGCCTGGTGGTCGTGGCCAGGGCAGGCAGGGAAGAGGGCAGGGGGCAGGGAGATGGGGAAGGCCTCCCATCCGTGTATTTTGACTCTCTGCAGCACCAATAAAATGTCCTCCCTTGACCTCTGTGCTCCCAGTTATCAAGGCACTGGATGGCACACTCAGAGAGAGAAATTTGCTTTGGGCCAAGTTTTCTTCCAACAGAGCCCAGAGAAGGGCTGGAGGCCTGGCCAAAATTACAGTATCAGGGAACTCTACCGTCAGACCCAGAATGGTCTCATTCCTAAGTCATGCTTTCCTGCCACCTTAGAGCACCTCCTAGCACTCATGTATTCTGCACAGGGTTGTTTTTTCATCTTAAACCAGTGGACAAATAAGACCTGGGATTTTCCCTTCCCTGATCAGTGAACTCCTATTCACTCATCAAAACCCAAGCCAAATTGCCCAAGCTAAAGCAGTTGCCCCCTGTTACCAAGTTTTGTGTTTCTGGAACCCTTCCCCGATAGCTTGTAAGCACACCAACAAGGACTTTGGCTTATTTATGACCACATTCTGAATGCTGAATAAGTGATAATTGACCAGATGACCCAACAAAGCAAGGACAATCCATGCTTCCTGACTCTGAGAGCCTGATTACATCTCTCATTCCTCCCCCCATAAGCCAGGCATCTACTCAGCTGAGGGGACAGGACGTTCCTGTTTGGCAGGGACAGTTCCAGGTTTTGATGACCTGCCTCAACCAGACTGGTATCTATTCCAAGTTATTGTTTGTGCATACTCGGGGGGGGGGGTGCTGAGGGAAATGGTTACATAAGCCAGCGAGACCGCATCCGCCTGCAGCAGCCCTTCCTCCTGGTGCCACGGACCCCTGGCTCGCTTTAGGCGAAGGTTCCTCATGTTTTCCCCCAGCCTCCAATCTTCCTGCAACCACCTGGGCAGAATGGAAATGAGAACTCCTGAAAATGGCCAGGAGCTCCTCCCCTTTGGGGGAACCTGGGGTGGAATCAACTGGGAGAATGTCACTGCTCTTGTCTGACGGTGTGAGCCCAGGGGCCTTGCACTCTGGAAGGGCAGTGGGTGTGTTCCACCCTGGGCGATGCAAGCTTCTGCTGCTTCCTCAGCAGCCCAGGCAAAGCCAGTTTCTTGATCCCCCCCGCAAGGCACCAGTAAAGCATCTTGACCCATCTGCAGCTTCTCCCCTGTAGCTTAGAGGTCTCAGGGCTCTGGGACAAAATTCACTTTACCAGCATCCTAACTGCCCAGCTTGTCACTCCCACAGCCACCTTCACTGCTCCTCAATTAGGAAGGTAATAGCATCAATGCGTCAGAATTGACAACTATAGACGACTTCACAGTTTACAATAATCAATCGTCTCATTTGACCCCCTTTATAACTCTTCAAAGGAGGCACTATTCTTACTTGACAGAAAGAAATTCAAGGCTCAGAGTGACTTTTCCAAGATCACTAGTACAGAAGAAACATGAAACCCTTCTGTCTAATCCCAAAGCCTGAATGAACTCTTTCCAAATACCGTCCCCCCATCTGTGTATTTCATGGGCTTTTCTGGGGGAAGCCCCGGCTGAGGAAAGAAACATACAACCTTAATCCCCTAGAGCTGCAGGGACAAAGCGAAAACTCTAAAAAAGGGCAAGACACAAATCTCAAACTCCACTCTCAGCCCATATCTTTCCTTCCTCCTTCCCTGAGCCTTTAACCAGAGTGGCTGCAGAATGAGAACCCACAGCCCCTGACCTCCCAAGGAGACTCTAGGAGGCTGGCCTGAAACCCACATCCCCGAGGCCGAGGTGACAAGGGGCTGGAAGTATGGGGGAGGACTCAGATTGTGCCTGATTAAGAGCACGGGCCTGCAGCAGAGTCCCTGCATTCAAGTTTCACCTCCACTTCTGTCTAGTGGGGGGGTCATATTCCCTTAACCTCCCCGTGCCTCCGTTTCCAACACTGTAAAAAGAGGAGACAATAGTAGCTCTCTCGTGGGTGCTGTGAGGATAAAGTGAGATCATGCCCAGAGAGCACTCGCTGCAGGCCAGCCGCATCCCTAGCGCTGCAGATGCGGGGGCCCAGAGATGCAAGGAGTGGATGGGAGACGGGTTTCCGCTGAGCACTGCTGCTCCGCGACCTTCAGCCAGCGCCTTAAAGCTCTCTGGCTCAAAGGCTCATCTCTCGGATGGAAGATGCTTTGCAGCACTGCCTTAAGGCTTGCAAGTCAAGTAAGGAAAATGCCTTGCACATGTAAAGTGCTCAGAATCCACCAATCCTTTCTTTCTCTCTCCTGGAATGTGAAATTTCCTCCAGAAAACATATAACCTCAGGCTTTGGTTTATCATCGAGAGGGATATATAGCTTCGTATGTGCCACACCAGACACAGTAATAAATGTCCCTTTCCTTGAGGAGGTGAAAGGGGGATAAGCTGGATGGGTGCTGGGTAGTGTGGGGAGAGAAAGAGCTGAGCAGGAAAGTGGACAGTGGCGGGCAGGCAGGGGATGCAGAGGTGCCTTCTGGCTTGATCAGGGGGTGCTCAGGGGAGGCGCACCCAGGAGGTTGGGGGCCAGTCCTCATGCCTCACTCAGGGAAAAGGGAGGAGCCAGAGCAAAGCCCACAGGGCTCTGATCCACCAGCCTCTTGTTTGCTGCTGACATTAGGGAAATGACCTGCCCGCTTTCTGGGCCTGTTAGCTCTCAGCAAAACGAAGTGCTCCAAAAGGTCCTCCCACCTGGAATTTTCTGGGATGCCCGGTATCAGCCCCTTTCTTTGGGACATTCACTGGGGGTGCTAAGGAGGCCTGGTCTTCCTGCTTGTCCGAGGCCTTCTGCCTGCCTCCTCTGTCTCCCAACATCTCACCCTCCTACCCTCTCCTGCTCAGACACACAGGATTTATTTTTGTCCAGGGATTATAAGCAAGGATCTGGAAGAGTCAGTGTGCAGAAGTTCCAGCACTTGCTCGCTCCTCCCCCACAGCGGGAAGGGGAGGAGCTTGGGGCAGGGAGACCAGCCGCAGGTGTGGAGTGAAGGGCAGCAGGCCTGGGCACTAACGCAGCCCAGCCGTCCTTGGCCAGCTGGAGGACTGGACGAGGGCCCGTGCTGGCCCTGGCTGCTCTGGTCGGGAGGACAGGGTGAGCCTGTGGCAGGGGTGGAGTGGAACCTTCTGGGCTTTCCTGACATCACCTCTCCAGGAGGGGCTGATTGGCCCAGGGCTTCCCTCTCCCCTGGGGAAGGCTCTGAGCAGAGTGGCCTAATGCCCTGTATTGCAGGTCAGGCCTCTGTCCCGCTCTGGCACAGGGGAGGGGGCAGGCGAGGCCAGGTTACCGAACAGGCGGAGTAAGCGTGTGCTTAGGGCACTGGCAGTAAAAGGGCATCAACAAAGCGTTTTGGTGTGGTTTGTTTTTTTTAAGAGCTAATTCTTAGTATTTCAAAAATAGCAAGGAAGTAGTCGTCCTGGGAAAAATCAGAACTTTGTTGGACTTCGTCACACCGATTTAAGGTTTAGGGTGGTTTTTATTTTGAATTTGTATGTGAGTGGGTGGGGGGAGGTGCATCTTAACCTCTCAGCTCTGAGGGAGGCTAAAGGTCTTAATCCAGCTCAGGGTAAATCAAGGATCAGAAGGGGGGAGGGGACAGGACAATGGGGTGTTGAGGAGGAGGGAACACGTGACCTCAGCCCACAGCTATATCCCCTGGACGGGGAGGCCTTCCGGAGGGAAGGGGCACTGCCCTATTACACAGGGAAAGCTGCTCTCCCTGGAGAGGATCTGGGGAAACTAGGGTGTGAGACAGTTGCGGAGCGAGGGGTAGGATTGCTCAGGGCCCCAGAACAAGGCCCGACAGCCTGGAATTCCCAGCTCTGGGCCAGGGCTTGGATTTGTTCTACCTTTGCTCACTCTGGAGATGAAGTGGCCAAAGATGGTGGCCCGTTTGGAGGGGGAGCTGGCAGCCCATTTCCTGGAAGACGGTTCCAAGGATGGCACTCAGCCCTCTACGTCCCCTACAGGGTAGTGCACGGACATGGTGCCTTTTCTCCCATCGTCTCCTGGAGTAGGACCATGTTATTCCCAGCCCAACTGCCTTCTGGGCCCAAGCAGGCACCCACCAGCAAACATCTGCTAAGCACCTACTACGTACCAGGCACTCTCTGCCCATTACCTCATTTAACCCTCCTGTCATGTGGTCACCCTATCCGCAGTCTGCAGACGGGGAAACAGGCTCAGAGATGTCCAGAGCCTGCTGGAGAGCACACAGCTGGCTAGTAGCAGGGTAAGGACACAAATCCAGTGGTCTGACTCTGTCGGGCATGCTCCACTTAATACCACAGGTCTCACCCCAGCTCCAGGCCTCCGAAGGGACAGAGCCCCATGCAGCCTCCCTCATCCCTCTCTGGGCCCATCACATCCAGGGCCAGGTGCCAATGTGGGCCCTGCCACGTTCATTATGGGCTAGGAGACAAACACCTCAGGCCCTAGAACCTGAACAGGCTACATAACTTGCAGGGCTCAAGCCAAAATGAAAATGTAGGGCTCCTTGTTCAAAATTATGAAGAATTTCAAGATGACAAAAGCAAAGCATTAAACTATCCCTTTCGAACAAGGTGCTCAGTGTTACTGCACAGGTCCACACCCATAAGCCCGTCCTGCCGAGAACCCACATGATCCGCCAAACAAACTTCTTCCTTTACCGGGAGATCCCATCTCCAAGTCAGGTGGGTTGGATTTCACAGTCCCCAAGAGGACAGACCTTGGGAAGTAAATTGCCCACCAGGGGCTTCCCCGGTGGCGCAGTGGTTAAGAATCCGCCTGCCAATGCAGGGGACACGGGTTCAAGCCCTGGTCCGGGAAAATCCCACATGCCGCAGAGCAACTAAGCCCGTGCGCCACAGCTACTGAGCCTGCGCTCTATAGCCCACGAGCCACAACTACTGAGCCCACCTGCCACAACAAATGAAGCCCACGAGCCTAGAGCCCGTGCTCCACAACAAGAGAAGCCACTGCAATGAGAAGCCCACGCACCTCAAGGAAGAGTAGCCCCTGCTCGTTGCAACTAGAGAAAGTCCACACGCAGCAACGAAGACCCAATGCAGCCAAAAATAATAAATAAATAACAAAATGTCCCACCAGCCTGGATGCCCTGCCACCAGTCCTCAGGTGCTCAGGATACTACACTCTCATCTTCCAAGTCACATCTGCATGTAACTTGGGATCTGCCAAACTCAGCCCATAGCGTGCTGTCTTAGGTGGGGTGCAGCTTGTGGGCCCGCGGATATCTAACAGTGCAGGTTACGCGCAAACTCTCCACTTTCCTTTTCTGACTAATTCATCCTAGCACCTCCTCCTTCACTCCGTCCTTAATCCCTGCTGGAGACGCCCTCTGCCCAACAGTTAGTAACCATCTAGGTACTCTGATGAGGCTCTAGGGATAATAATAATTTCATTCTAGAACAGTACCTGGCCCCTGCTCCATCAATGTCTGTAGAAGTGGCAGAGGTAGCTTCTGTATAACAAGTGTCACCCAGGTGCCTGGCATTGCTATGGGCATGCCCACTCACGCACATGATCTCATTTCATCCTCCCCACGGCCCAGCAGGTGGGCATCACTGCCCCTTTGGCCTGGGAAGAGACGAAGGCTCTGAGAGGAACGTGCAGAAGGTCCCATGGCGATGCAGTGGAGTGAAGAGACTGGGATCTGGTCCCAAGGGCTGCTTCAACTCCAGCACAAGCTGCTCTTACACCTGCCTGCAAGGTGCCGTCTGACCCAGGAGAGGGCCCATAAATAGATAAACACTGTATACAAAAGGACCAAGGACTCCGCAGATCCCTCCATCAGCCTGTGCTCGCTTCCTCCCTCCGCTCCTCCCTCCATCAGCCTGTGCTAGCTTCCTCCCTCCACTCCCAGCATGAGAAGCACCCAAATCTGTCCCAGGCAAGTCCCTCCACCTGTGCTTTCTGTTCGCCAAGCCCTGCTCAAGTGTTTTATGGGCATTTACACATTTGATCCACCCAGTAGCACTAAGAAATGGGTACAATTCTCATGCCCTTTTTTTGGCAGGGAAACTAAGGGACAGGAGGACAAAGCAAATGAGTGGAGGCGCTGGGATTTAAACCCAGGAGGTCTGCTCTTAGGTCTGGTCTTCACGACTACACACCCCTGGGGGCACTCTGCCTGGACTCAAGTCCTGGCACATGGGCAGCACCCCATGTTAGCTGTGCAACGTTGGGCAAGCTACTTACCATTTCTGTGTCAGGGCCGTTCATCTGTAAAATGAGGATAATAAGAGCACCTACTGCATAGGCTGTTGTGTGGACCAGGTGGGGTAGCAAATGCATTGCGCTGAGAACGGTGCCCCGCACACAGCAGGCACTTAAATGACAGCTATTATTAATCCGACTTTCCAGTGCCCTATGCTGCCTCTCCTGCTGTCTCCTCCCCTCCTGGAGCCTGTCATTCATTCATACCGATCCCCCTCCTGGTATATTCAACCTCTCCTTCTAGTTCTTTCCCTATAAACATGCTTATGTCTCCCTCAACTTGGATCAGAGAGACTCCCGCCCCCCCGCCCCCTCGCTGCCAGGTTCACTCCTTCCCTTCGGAGCCAAGACCCTGGGACAAGCTGGGCCTTTTGCTGTCCCCTTAGTACACTGCGTCCTAGCCTCTGTCCCCTCCACTCTCTACACACCTCTCTGGCCAGGGTCTCCAGGCACCTCCCTGCTGCTAAATTCAACGGACACCTTTTGGGCCTTATCTTCCTCCGTCTCAGCCCAGCGCCTGACGCTACTGACGACCCCATCCGGCGGCATCTGCTTTGGCAGGCAGGATGCCACTTGCTGTGATTGTCCTCCCTTCTCTGCTGCTGCCCTTCTCCTCCCGGGCTCCTCCTCTCCAGCCCTGGAAGGTGAGTGCTCCCAGCATTCCATCCTCTTCTCATTTTCTGCCCACTTTCCCTCAGGGACCTCACCTAAACTCACACCTCTGACTACCACCCACAAGGCAGACAGCACCTCTCAGTTCCTGCCCAGACCTGTCTGCACAGCCCGGGCCTGCAGGTCCACCCTGAGCTGGCCCGTGGCACCTCAGACCAGCGCCCCAAACTGACCAGACCTCTTCCCCTACCCCTGCGCCCCGTGCTGCATTCCCTGGGCACCTGAGCTGAGGATGAGCCTGCCTCCTTCCTTCCTCTGCCTCACCCTCAGGCACCTGCCAGCTCTCCTCCTTACAGCTCTCGGATGCCCCCACCCACTCCCCGCCAGCCATCACAGGCCCTCCTGAACTGGCTTCATCACCTCTTGCCTGGATCACTGCAGCCGCCTCCTAGCTGGTTTCCCATGCTTGCTTCTCCTGCCGGATCATCTAGTCCTCGCGCTGCGGCCAGAAAGACATTTCCAAAAGGCACATCGGACGGTGTCCCTCTGCTCACACATCCTTCAGTGGCCCTGCGTGATTAATGCCAAGACCCTCAGCTTCGCTCACGAGGTCCTGCTTGCTGGCCCTGCCTCACCTCTCCCCACATTCCAGACCAACCAAGCTAAGTCTTCGTCCTTCTCTGGCAGAAACTTACTCTCCTGCCCCCTAGCCCCTTTCTCCCCTCTCTTTCCTTCCCTCACAGGCCCCACTTTCTGGAAGGGGTCTTCCCCAGTGATCCAGATCTGTGCTCCTGGGGCCCCGTGGTCACAGCACCTAGCCATCCCCTCCCCCTCCTAGCACTGAGCGTGTGTATGTGTGTGTGTTGGGGGGCGGGTGTCAGTGATGGGCGGGGCCTGAGCCAAGCATGAACAAGGGTAGGAACAAGTAACCAACGTGCACTGGGAGCCGACCAGACTGGGTTGTGCTGACACTGACACGAACTATCTGTTTTAATTCTTCCAACAACCTGGTGAGGGGTGTTCCCATCGACAGGGAGGGCACTGAGGCCCTGAGACATCAAGCAACTTGCCCAAAGCTAACAGCAGAGCCAGGAGTGGAACCCAGATGTCAACGGATCAATGGTTGTGGGGTGAACCCAAGTCTTCAGTGAAGCGTGGACCTTTGATAAGTGTAGAAGGAGAAGCAGGGGGCGAGAGGAGGACGAAGGCGAGGGGAGCAAGACGGTAGAGCGGAAGCGGCAGCCTGGCTGTGTGCCCTCCCATGGCCTGGGCTCCAGGCCCCTCTGGCAACCTCTGCCGTCCGGAGGGAACAGGAACCCTGCTGCAGTCACTTCGCCTCCGTGGGGAGGAGAGAGATCCCTGGGAAGAAACCACTGGCAGGTGCGACAGGAGATGAAGGGATAAGGAGGCTGCAGGCTCTGACTCAGCTGGTTCCCAGGGAAAAGGGCTTGACCTGGCCCATGCGGGATTAAGAAAAGGAGGCACAGGCTCTCGGAGGCCCTCCCCACCCTGGCCCCTGCCCCCGCCACCTGCTGACCCCTTCTGCCCCTGTTGGGGAAGGGTGGGTTGAGGACAGTAGGAGCGGGTTAAGGCATCCTACCTCCCCCTGCCCCAGTTGTGGTACTCAGTCACCGAGGAGACATGAAGGCCCTTCTGGGGCAGGAAGCCGCCTGGAGCTGAGAAGCCACCTCTGGGCAGATGGATTGGTCAGTATTTTAAGCCCAGGTGAGATGGAGGACCTCCCAGCAGCTCCTCCTCTGGCCCCCCTGCTCCCTGGGAAGCTCAGCCGCCGTTCTCTCCCCCTCCCCTAAAATGATCCTAATTCCAGAAGCCTCCCTCTCCAAGTCCCTGGGTCCCCCTGCCCCACTGGAGTGGGCCTGTGGGCAACTTCCCGAGTCAAGAATCAGTTGCCTACAGCTCCAGGCAAACGGGGGTGGGGGTGGGGATTTGTAGGCGGTGGTCACGTGACCGTCTGGGCGGAGACCCAGGGGCTCAGAGTTAATTCCTCCGTGTTCACATGGCCCAGCATTCCAGAGCTGCCTGTCCCCGGGTGCTGGCCGCCAGCGTTGCCCCCGGCACCCTCAGCAACCCAAACCTGTTCTCAGAGGCAGCTGGACCTCCTCGAGCTGTGGTTTCTGAACCACTGCCCATGGCTCTGGATTTCACATGCTGGCTCCTCCTTGCAACAAAACCCAGGCCTCCCTGGAAGGGTTTGCACTGGTGGAGAGTGAAGTGTTGGGGCGTGGGCCTGGGGAGCGTGTGAACGATCTTCCCCTGTGAGAGAGGGAGTGAGGCCAAGCTGGGGGGGGGGGAGTTACTCACTGCTCTGTGACTTGGTTGCCTTGTCTGTAAAATGGGAGTAATGACAGTACCTACTATGGGTATTTTCCTGTCAAAGGAGAATAATGGCAACGAGCAGCCTCCAAACCTTGCCATAATAAAGGAACAACAGTATATGACCATGCCTAGCCCAGAGGGTCCAGAGGTTACGTTCAATAACATTTCTCCCTCGCTCTTTTCTTTTAGCCACAGTTTCCCGGTCTGTCACCTAAGAGACCTGAGGAAGCAGTTCTGCCAGCTTCACCAAGCTGCTGTGGGGGATGGGAAAGGGAGAAGAATGTGGCAGTAGGGGAAAGCGCTGGACACTGCAGGGAATACCTGGTGTCCATGGCCACTGCCCCATCCCCATCCCTTCCAGAGAACACCCCCCAGCCACAATGGGGCTGGCTTAGGAAGCCCAACGCTAGCACCACAGCGATGTAGGTAGGTATAAGTGCACCGGCGTGGGCCAAGGGCACACACACACACACCTTGTCCAGGAGCCAAAGAAAAGTAATAGCTAATCCCTGGCTGTGGAGGTAGAGGACACCCCAGACCCAGACTGGGGCTCTGACCAAGTCTAGTTCCTTGCCCTGGACCTTCCTTCCTGTCTGGCTTATTCTAAGATCTACGCCCAGGAGATATATATTATAAATCTAAGCTTCTTTGTGCATCTAATGCTGCTGAAAATATACACAAAATAACTACCAGCAGTGCTTCCCTCAGCGGAGGGGAACTGAAGACCTGGAAGGAAGGAGACTGACTGACTTTTCACCGAGTATCTTTTCATGCTGTTTGATTTTCTTTTTTGCCATGTATATGTAATACCTTTTTAAAAATTAAGATACTCTACCCCTGGGATGGAGAAACAGTGGAAGGCTTTGCTTGCCATGCTGAGGAATTTGGACTTTATCCTGTAGGCAACAGAGAGCCAAGGGAGGTTTCTAAGCAAGGAGATGACATGTTCAGATGTGTAAAAGAATTGCCTGCTACAGAGCCCTGGCCTGGAATGCGTGGAGACTGGAGCCCACGAGAGACCAGTTGGGAGGTTGCGACACAGCTCTCGAGTCTAGCCTGAAGTGCGGACCCACCAATCATGGGTCCACAATGTGGTACCCACAGGAGGTAAGCTTTTGTGGCTCATTCTTAAGTTTAGGGGTAGGAGGCAGCTTGAGGGAGACTCCAGAACAGTCTTGCTCCAGAATCCCTGATTGGAAATATGGCTTGGACAGCACCATGGTGTGTTCCGAGCACACCAAGCCTAGAAAATGCCCTCTCCCAGGGGCTTCCCAACAGCGCCCCCCCCCCCGCCCCCCGGGGACAGCCTCACTCACTGGCACTGGCCAGCCTCACATGGAGACTCTGGGAGATGGGGAGGGCTGAGGGACAGGCTCAAGCTCTGAGCCTGGGTTTCCTGGGCCCTGTGGGTCAGAAATTAGAGGCCCCCTGCGTGGAGCAATATAGGAGTCCTGGCTCTAGGCTGCCCTGGGCTTGAATGGAATACCAACGATGGCTTTGGGCATTTAACCTCTCTGAGCACAGTTGGCACATCTGTAGAACGAGGGTCATCACACCTTCCTCGTAGGCTGGCCTGAAGTGTGCATCCACCCGGCACCTCACACAGCACCGGGCATGCCACTTGTCTCCTAGATGGCCAGGCAGAGGTGGGTGACAGGGAGAGACGAGAGAAGCCCCAAGTTCAAGGGAAGGTGGCAGGAGTCCTGGTCTCCCTAACTCTGACCTCTGTGTCCAAATGGTTACTTATCTGACGGTCTTTAAACCTTCAGAAGTTTCCAATCATCAAAGGGGGAGGGGTGTGAGGGCCCACAGCTCAAAGGTTAAGAAAGGACTCCACTAATTAAGGACCACCTGATATTTACAGTCAGAAACCTAGACACTGCTCTCCACATCCCCTTCCCCCAAAGGTATGGCTGCAAAAGAGACCAAGGGACAAATGCTTGTTCACTGTCCTCCAAGAGCTACTAAAAACACTGAGCCCCACCCCACCAGGTACTCACTCTCCTTTTGCCCACTTCGTCAGCACCTGCTCTCATATAAAACGCTAGGTAAGTTCAATGTCCTTAATTTTTTTAAATGTGCATTAGAGTTGTTCTTAACAGGAATCTAGCCTGGGATCTGCCCCTGTGTGACTTTAGGCAAGTTCCTTCACCTCTCTGTGCCATGGGGCCCTCATTTTTACTAGGTGGATGAACTAGACCTAGGTTCTAACCTCAAGTTCCACGGATGGATTTTAGATATGCATGAACCCCTTTAAAAATTGGGTAACGCTGGTTGCATCCCTGAAGGGAGGTAGGTGGCTGAGGGGCCACTTGTAGAAAGGAAACCTTACGGTTGTACTGTATTCCCCTTGCATCTTTTGAATTTTGAACCAAAGGAATATATTACCTATTCAATATAAGTACATAAAATTAAAAAGGAAAGAAAATGTATGCAAGTCCATGTGTGTGGGGGGCACCTGTACTTTCTGAGGAAGTATCCATCATTTTCACCAAATTTTTCTAAGGTCAGAGGACCCCAGAAAGGTTTAAAAAGCATTTCACCAGATGCCCTTAAGGGTCATTCCCTGTCCCAATTTCCTGGATTTGACAAAGTATGAGAAAACAAAAGTGAATTTCAGTCCTCCTTACATCAATAGCCTGGGCTGGATGAATGTGAAAATGAACCGTCAAAGCACATTTAAAAACATGTGTTCACGCCCATGTGAGCAGAGCGAGTTCAGATGTGAATGCTAGACTTGACATGGTGAGCTGTCCTCACTGGTGGATCTCCCATTTTGCAACCTTCAGAGATCAAGGTCAAAAAATGTTGACTGTTGAATTGTCCTCTTTGCCCCACCCCTGTGCCCACTCAAAGAAGCATCAGGCTTAGGTTAGCTGCACAAACGATGCCTATAAATAAAAGCAATATAGATTTTTCAATGTTGGCCACTTTGGCTCGGAGTGGGAAGAGAATGAGAAGGAGGAAATAGAGGTGGGGAGATCCAGGGTGAACTGCAGATGAAGGAAGACTAGCTCATCAGAGATCTCCATCTGAATCTCTGAAACCCACAAGAATCTTCCTGTACTGGAGAGGAAATTGCTTCCTGGGTGTGCAATGTGGAAAGTGTCAGGGTAGGGGAAATCTAGCTGAGGGATCAAAGCAAGACTGGTTAAGGCAACCAAACTAGCAGCGGAATGGGTCAGCACAAAGGGAAAGGTCACACAGTTCCAAAAACAAAGAAGGGGGAGCTGCCATTTAACAACGGCTCCTGGTACTGGTAAACTTTAATTAACTGCACCATTATAATTCACTTCCACTCAGCCCGTGCTCTCCCTCTTACCCCCTCCCTCCTTCCTTTCCCCCAGGTCTCATCAAGGCAGGTTTCCTTAGTGAAACCTAACTGGCCGCCTGTGCTGGATGCTTCATCATTACAGCTCTGCCTCTCCTGCACCCAGCAACAAGAGGGAGCAAACTACAGTTCTCAGCTCTTCATGACAGGCCCCTTTCCTACCTATGTGCACTAAATCGAGGATCCCATAATCCTAAAAGTTCCTGAAAGTAATACAAGAGCGATGAAGAGGCAGCGGAAGGCCAGCAGGAGCGGATGCGCACACAGAGGCAGGTGACGGGGCCAACTCCCACTTGGCTCCACCGGACGGTACTCAGCGGGTTCGCACCTGGACCGGTCATCCACACGTCCAAGTCGGCGTGTGCAGCTCAATGCTGTGGCTGCACCCGCCATGCCTTCATTCACTGGTGGTTAAGTTACACCCGTGACGCTCTATCCCTGTATTCTCAGCCTGCTGAGCTTCACCCATTTTATGGGTGTGTGCGGTGGGCGTGGGGGTTGGGAGCACCTCAGAGGACCTTCCAGGCGAAACATGCTTGGTTTTTATTAATGAGCTGATGAGAAAAGCCAACCCGGACCTTGAAGTGAAATGTGTGATTGGTGGCCAGGCGAGAATAGGTTTTAGGATTAACTCTTCCTACAGTCTGCTGTGCATTGTCACCCCCAAGTTAATTACCCCTGAGGATGAAAATAGGTTCCATGACTCATAAGCACCAATACAACACTTGGCAGCAGATGAAAATGCAAGGACACATTTGCAGGAAGCTGACACGCACATCTATTTATATGTGGGGAGATTCTTGATGAGGTGAGACAGGTACCTCCCGGGTACCAGGATTAAGAGGCTGCAGCAGATACGCCAACTGCCATTTATTCACACCTCCACACACACACACACACACACACACACACACGCACACGCACACGCACACAAACACAGAGTCATGGTTTCCACTACTTCAGTGATGGTGGCGGCAAAGCAGGAACAGAAACTGAAAGCATGTTGTTAACAGCAAGTCTGAACACCAACCCAACCTCCACCTCGGTGTTCTGGGCTAACCAGTGACTTGTTTTTCCCCAAACTCACCTGCTCCCTTATTCGCTATTCCTCTGGCCTTGTGCGGACAGTCCTGGCCCAGTTTGCCTCCACCAGGAATGGGGTGTGGCCAGGAATGGATTTCTGATAGGATCTGGGGTTGTGTTTTGCTTCCTCCCTCCCCATTTCCTACTCCCCTTCCATTTGCCTCCCAGGAAAGTACAAGGTTCAAACCAGGTTTGTTTGCCTTCCCTCAGAGCTCTGGGAGGGCTCCAGAGCCCTAAAGGACATTCCAGTCCCATCCCCATCCCTCTGTACCTCACAAATGCCACCAAAAAGTCAACTAGATGAATAATCGCATTTCTTCACCAGTGGGGACGGGTTCTATTTGGTGTCATAAGCGATTGTTCCCCCACGGTTTGGGACTCTCTCTTCCCCACTCTCCACAACCAGCTAAGTGTCCTGCCTTTTGAAATGATTATCAAAAAGGAAGGGAAAGAAAGAAACGTCATGAATGAGGTGAAACTTCTCCTCCGATGCATGAACTGGAAGCTGCTGGGAACTCAGTCCTGAGAACATGGATTTGTTTCCCACTTCCCACACCCCTCCTGCCTCCACTGCTGGCTCCCAGCTCTGTGACATGTTTGCTTTAAATGTGCAATAACAGTGATTTTTGCCACATCTAGGAGGCAAAGCACCCCGGTTTTGTTCTGTTTCCCCCACCCCACTTGCATTAAGTCACAGCTGCACTGGGTATCAGCATATACTCAGGACCACAGGGAAAGGCACCAAAAAAGCATTTCTGACGATGCTATTTGCAGCTGGGGTGCGCGTCAGGGGAAAACAGAGATGCTGAAGAGTAAACAGAAATCGCTTAGTCAGCAACTGTCCTGCCCCAGAGAGGTGAGTGTAAATAGTCTGGTACTGAAGGGGAGGGGCAGTCAGCCAGCACAGGGCCTTCTACAGATGCCACCTCTGAGGGCTTTCAAAGGCACCAGCATTTGTGTTCTGTGGTGGAAGTAGGGAGGGTGTCCCCCATGTTGGAGCTGTGTGGTCTTAGCCCCAGAAAAACACACTTGCTGACTCGGGGCAGAATTAATATCAATTGAATTTATTACAAGTTACTAAGCTCCAAGGCACATTACAGTGTTCTGTTAACTACAGAAATGTATAAAGGACAAACAGAGCAGATTCTCCATGTCTAGCATTTCGCTCTACTGTTCAAAAGCATCCGTGCATCAATAAAGCAAAAACAAAACAACACGTGAAGATCCAACACATTCAGGTCAGTAGAAACAAACCAAAACATTTTCCCTCACAAACTTGCAACAAAAAACACCCACCCCCCCAACACCCCCCTTACCATTTTGCAAAGGAAACAAAAACAAAACAAAATAAAGTGAAGACTTCAACACTTGGGGCTGTTCAGAAATGAAGCTCTCACCATCTTATAGCATCATTTTTTTTTTTTTAGGCAGCAACACTGGCCTTGGCAAAAAAAAAGTCATTTTCTTTTGTGTTTTTCTTCCTTTCAGTGAGTGCATAACAATTACAAAAATACACACCAGCAGCAGTCGTTGCTAAAGGCTATTAATTCTGTACCTAGGCAAACACTCTGCCACCAATAAATGCTAACGAATATGATGCAAATGACCGAACCAATATTATACTGCTTAACACAAACCAGCTTATCCTTCAAATGAAGAAGTTACATACCTTTGTTTCAAAATATAGAAACATACGACGAAAATAATGTCTATACATAAGACTAACTTTTTGCAGTGTGTTATATTCACAATTCTACATCTTGGGAGTGAGGGAAGAGAGGGTCGATGTGGGTGGGGGAGGGGCCCTCTGGACGGGAGAGGAGCTGGTCTGGGGCTAAGGAAGTGGCTGTCTTGTGGTTCAAGGGTCTCTCTCCTTTTTCACTTTAACATCCCCAGCTAAGATCGTCGCGATTTCGCCCTGCATGAAGGCCCAAGGTACATTCGACCCAACCAGGGGGCACTTCTCTCCGCTGGGGCAGTACACCTCGCCGGTCGCCCCCTGGGCCTTGATACTCTCTCTAGAGCAAGGGAAGCAGAATTTGTGGCTGGGAACAGAGGGGCACTGAACGAAATGCGTGTCCTCCAAACGTTCGTGGCAAATGGTACAGCAGAGGGGCCCGCTGTTGGCCATAGGGGAATCCGGAATGTTTTGGGGGTGCACTTGGTCCATGCCCGGGTGGGTGCTAGGCGGCGGGGGCGCCACCTGTAAATTCAGGTCCCCGTTCCGTGATGCCAAGCGGCGCTGCCCGGGTACGGAGGCCGGCGACACTGGGCTGCTGCTGTTGCGCCGTGCGGACGCAGTGGTGGAGTGCACAGAACTGCCATCCTTAGGCGAGTGCGCCGTGCCCAGTGTGTCTGCCACCGACATGAGGGCGGCCATGGGCGACGGGCCGTTCTGAGGGGCTGACTCGGGCGGGGTGGTCCGGTTGGAATGGGGTCCCAGGGGTGGGGGCGGCGGAGGCGGACCCCCTGCCGCATGCCCCGGCGCCGCAAAGCCCCCGGCCGACATGGTGAGCTTTAGTGCCTCGCTCTGGTTCGCCATCCACTGCTGCCTCTGCTGCTCCTCGCCCAGCTTCAGCGCGCCCTCGGCGGAGTCCGGGGGCTCGGGGGACGCCTTCCTCTTGCGCAGGCTGGCAGCTGCGCCCCGGCCCGAGGGGGCGGCGGGCGGCAGGGCCCCGGTCCCCGGGGGCGCGCTAGGGGCGCGGCTTAGACTCACCAGAGCCGTGGGCAGCATGGGGCAGCTGGCGTCCAGGTAGGGCTGGGGCAGCATGTCGGCGCCGGGCACGCCCTCCTTGAAGAAGCGCACGGCCTCGGGCAGCAGGTCTCCAAGTAGGCGCCAGTCCCCGGAGCCGTGTTTCTTCTCATACTCCAGATACTTGAAGCCGGAGGAGAGACCCCGACCGAAGTCCTTCATACAGTCCTGGTACATCTGCTTGGCCACACCAGATGCGCTGGAATACACGTTGCCCGAGCCCGTGGGGTACTCAATAAACAGCTTCAACTCGTAGTCCATACCAGGCTTGGAGACGGCGTCGAAGGCGAAGACGCGGCCCAGCAGCGAGTGGTCCTTCTTAAAACGCACCTCGTAAGGCGTGCAGCCGGCCAGCGTGAGCAGCGTGTCGCGGACCATCTTGGGCTTGTTGGCCCACTCCTCCGCGCGGTTGCGTAGGCTCTCACTCAGCTCAGCCAGGGCCTCGGCGTTACGCTGCTTCTCCTTCAGCTCGCGCTCCTGGTCAGTGCTCGACACGGAACCGGGCCTTTTGCCACCAGCACCCCCGCCCACCTCGGCCACCGACGACGAGGTCGAAGATGACGCGGAGGACGACGCGGCCGATACGCCTGGGCCGCCCCCGAGACAAGCTGGGCCCCCGGGGGCCCCGGGGGGCGCGGGCGTCGGGGGCCCACGGCTGCCCAGACCATGAGGCGGCGGTGGGGGCAGCACGGGGGCGCTGGCCGGGCCGTTAAGCAGCGTCTGCGGCAGCAGGTTAGGGGGCACGGTAAGCTGGGGGCCTCCGCCACCCCCCGGGTTGGGCAGCCCTGTCACTAGTCCACCATGCGTCCCGCGCCGAGACGCCACCGACGCCGCCGCTGAAGACGAGTTGGGGCTCTGGCGGTTCAGCTCCGGGGGTCCCTCCTCCGGTGTGGGCTTGGGGAAGCCGTTGGGGCCCCCCAGACCGTTGGGCAGCCGCGCGGAGTGGCTGCTGCTTCCCAGGCTCACCGGTGGTGGAGGATATTCGAAGCGGCTGCGCTGTTCCACCGCGGCGGCGGCGGCGGCGGCGGCAGCAGCGGCTGCGCTCAGACCATAGCGCTCCAGGCCGGACGGGGCCGCCAGCACCGCAGGCTTGGTGGAACCATCGACGTGGTTGAGCTGTTGTTGCTGCTGTTGCTGCTGCTGTGCGGCGGCCGCCGCTGCCGCCGCCGCCGCCGCCGCCGCCTCCTTAGCCGACAGGGCCACCGTCTTGACCCCGACGGGCGGCGGCGGCCCGGGGGAGCGGCCGTCCTGGAAGCAGCCGTGCGCCCGCTTCAGCTGACGCGCGGTCTCGATCACAAACTCGATGCGATCCGCGCCCTCGTAGTTGACGCAACCGCGGCATACGGGTTCCGAGAAGTCCCAGATCATGGCCCAGGGCATGCGGGGCAGGTCGCACAGGTAGCAAGATTGTCTCCGGGACGAGGACACCTGCGCCGCCGACATGATGCCGGCCCTCGGTAAGGTAGGCCCCCGCCCCGGCTGTCTCCGCGGCGCTTTCTCCTCCCGGAGGGCTGGCCGGCTGGGGAGGGAGTACGGCTGCGGGGGAAGGAGGGGGGGCGAGAAAGTTCTGCCCCAGGGGCTGGAGGAAGCGCGAGTCTCCACCGCCCGCGCAGCGCCTCGCTGCGGGGGCTCCACCGCCCGGGCAGCGGACGAGTTCAGCCCGCTCCTCGCCCCCACCTCCTACTGCGGCTGTTTCGTCGGGAGGGGAGCTCAGGCGCCTTCTTCCTGGTGTCGCAGACCCGGGCTGGAAGCTCCGGGCCCGGGGGGAGGGGGCGAGGGTGCCGGGTGCTGGCCGCCGTTGGTTCTTGGCCCCCTCCCCGGAGTGGCTGGTGCCTGGAAGCTCGAAAGGGGTTGTCTCTTCCTCTCCCCTGGGGGGGACCCCCTACGACTTGCGTCCTCTCCCCGCCAGGCTCTCTGGGACGAAGGGTAGAGGGTTCAGTGCCACCCGGTGCCCGAGTCCAATCTTGCTGAAGTCGCTGCTTCCCCGGAGGACCGGGGGAGGGGTTGGCAGCCGAGAGAGGAGCTTCTCCCCTCTCAGCGTCGGCCGTTCCGCTGGCGTTAGCTGGGTTTGCACGGCCGGAGGGAGCCGCCGCGGCCACTGCTTCCAGGACGCACGAGAGCAGAGGAGAGGAGCGCACGCACTCAGGCTCCCGCCGCCCCCAGGCCTGGCGGGCGCCCGGGCCCCCGCGGCTGGCGGCGCTCACGTTGGCTGTAGGGCGCTCGCGCGGCGCCTCGACCCGGGTCGCATCCCTTCCCGCTCGCACTCGCCCGGAATGTGGGGTTGTGATTGTTACTCTACGTTCCGGAGGCGCGGCTCGGCGCTCCCGCTCGCGCTGCGGCTCGCGCTGTCCCGGGCTCGGCCGCGCGGGATGCCGCCCAGGCGGAGCGCTGACGTCACCGCCATGCTCTGCACCAGTTCTTCCCCCCTCCCCTTTACACTTCCTCTGTGGAGCCCACTTGTTGCTCGGGAAAAGCGCATGCGCGGCAGGGCGCCCAGATTCCTCCCAGTCGGCCCCTCCTCCGCGCCTCCGCCCTCCCCTCCCCCTTCGCTGTGTGTGTACAACAGCTGAGGCCCAGCGAGCTAATGCTGGAAGACCAGGGTTGGGGGTGGAAATTAAACAGACTATGACCTTTCCTTTCTCCGCCCGGCTTTCCCAAGTTAAAACGCGTTTGAAAACCACAAGCGTCGTTTCCGATCCCGCTCCCCACCCCACTCCGAGCAGTGAATTTAAATGTCCTGTTTCAAGATTTTCGCTGTGAATTTCATAAGGGTATTACCCATTACATCTGCAATCAAACCTCCCCCCCCCTCGGTATGAACGTCACATTCATTGCTACCACTGATGCCGAAGCACCTGCAAAATTAGCTGTTTTCCAGTCTTTCAGAAACTGCCTTTTCGCTTTGTTTTTGTGCCCTGGTCTCGGAACCTGAGCTTCAGCGACGGAGCTAAATGAATTCAGGGTGAGATACCCCTCCCCCAAGCCGTACTCTAAAAATTTTGGCTGAATGTCTAAAGAAGCTATGAGCACCCGGAGGCCTTTAAGGAAAACAGTCTACTGGCTGCGCACAGCTGCATTTGGGGGCAGGGAGGGGGAGGTGCTGGAGAGACCAAACAGGTGAGTGGTTTCTTCGGGATTGATAAAAGAAAGTGGGGGCAGCATTTAATAATGTTGATATATCTTTGTAAAGCACAGCCACAGTTTTCAAAGTTCTTTCTTGTGTGCTGTGATTTCATCCCATAGTGCCCCAGATGGCTGAGCAAGGCCCTGCTTTCTTTTCCGTTACAAGATCACCTCTCGTCATTAGTGTTTATTGCAGAACAGATATGTTGGTCAAAGGGCTAGTTGGGGCATTTCAACTGATTCTTCCAAATATTGGGCCTACTTTTTTTTTTTTTTTCCATGAAGATTGAGCTAATCCTGGGCGAGGCTGGAGAGGGGTGGCAGTATAATGGAATTTCAGGTTCTGGAGCGTGGCACACTAGGTTGGAATTTCCTCTCTGTCACTTACTGGCTTTGTGACCTCGAGCTAGTTACTTACCCTAACATGACCTCTGTTTTCCACCTGTAAAATGGGATCAGAGTTCCCAACTTATTAGGACTGTTTGAGATTCCATTTTGTTTCTCGTTGTAACAGGAGGCAACTCACTGAGACTTGCTGTGGGCCAGGCACTGCTAGGTGGTTTACTTGCATCATCATTAAACTCAGTATTATCTGCAAGGTAGATTCTATTATTAACTCTGATTTACAAGCTCAGAAAACAAGGAGGTTAAATAACTTGCCCAGGGTCACACAGCCATTAGAGACAGAACTGGGATCTGAATCTAGTAAGTCTGCTTTGAATGGTGCCTTGACAAGCTTAAGTTCTCAGAGGTGGTTTGGGGTGCTCAAATTTTCCATCAGCGCCCCCCCATTTGTTACAATACATACAATCTCACGTAAAGTGCTATGCAATTACATCTTCATAACCAACCCCGATGCTCCCCTTCCAAACAGATTGTGCCATTAGATTTTTCCATATACAGAAGTTGTGGATCTGCCACTGCCACAGACTGTAGCATAAATGCGCCGTACAGTGTGTAGAACACAGTGTCAGGTTCACAGGAAGCCATCGGTAAGGGTTGGTTATTATGAGTGTTGATATTAATGTTGATACTATTGCTGGTTAACGTGTGGAAGTACTTTGCAAGTTGCACAGAATGTAAGGATCCCTACTCATCACTACTATTACTACTAATTGTAATAAAGTTCAGTTGAAGCAACAAGAAGTGTTTGTTTTATTTATTTAGTTGCACCGGTTCTATATTTGCAGCATGCGGGCTACATAGTTGTGGCATGCAAACTCCCAGTTGCAGCATGCATGTGGGATCTAGGTCCCAGACCGGGGATCGAACCCAGGCCCCCTGCATTAGGAGTGTGGAGTCTTCTCCACTGCACCACCAGGGAGGTAAGTCCCAAGAAGTATTTATTTTTATTTTGACACTTGACCTTCAGAACCTGTTTTCCGCATCCAGCCCTCCCCAGCACCCCTATTTCCCACTCATTCTGGGGCCCTAGGTGCAAAAGAAGGTGAGTTTTTAAGGATAGGGAGAAAGGGGGAAGGAAGAGCCCTAGGGAGCCCCTCTTTCATCTCAAAGCAGCCAGATTTCAGTTTTTGCAAAACAGTGAGCTCACTGTGCACTCCCCAACAATAATAAACTTTATCTGGCCGGCTGGCTCCCGGCAGTGATTCCTCTGTAAAGAGCTGCTGGGAGCATTGCCTCACCCTCCCAGACGTCAACCCTCCCCACACCACAGCTACCCTGGAGTGAGTCAAAACAT
The DNA here is from genome assembly GCF_964374135.1 of Grampus griseus. Taxonomy (NCBI): domain Eukaryota; kingdom Metazoa; phylum Chordata; class Mammalia; order Artiodactyla; family Delphinidae; genus Grampus; species Grampus griseus. The sequence goes on along the minus strand of NC_139018.1, from coordinate 25,823,165 downwards.
AGGGCTAGGAAATGGAGTGACATTCCCACCAGCCTGGGGCTTGAGGCTGCTCAGCTCTGGCTTGGCTGGTTAATGTTTCTTTATATTAATATTTATTCAGTCTGTCCCTTTATTAAACCAGAAATACTGAAGAAAGCAACTTAGCCCCAACCCTCTAGCCAGGCTGCTAGAGAAAGCAAGTCGGATTCTGTGTCATAGTGTTATATTTGGTATGCACACACATATGTCTCCATCTCCTTGTCTGTCTCTTGTCTTTGCTGTTACTAAAGGAGATATATATATATATATATATATATATATACACACACACACACATACATGCTGGGTGTCTTCAGACACACAGTTAGAAATAAACATGCATTTAAACAAACTTCCATTACAGTCTCATAATACTTTAATTTAAAAGGCATAGCTCTCTGGATATCCTTCCCCCTCAAAGAATCACCATCACTTGTGGTGATAAATTTCTTCTTAACTGCTTGTCTGAGATGGCTCCGTTTGGGGACGTGTCAGGGATTATGAGAGGCAAGAACACCAATATTTAGGAGATAAATTTCCCTTGGTGAATTCCATGTGACAATACTGCGTCCACAAAGGGAAGTAACTGAGCAAGGTGGGGGGGGGAGGGGGGCTTCAACCTAAGACACCAGGTGGAGAGACCCACAGATGGGACTGAACGCTGGCGGTGGGGTCTGGGGACTGGCAGAGTCAGGGATCAATCTGGCGCAGGGGGAATGCCTGCAATCTTCCCGAAGTTCCTTCCAACAGTTGCTCTCTCCACCCCCCACTCAGCTTGCCATCTGAGCTGGCATTCTCGGAGGACCCAGCTTTAAACTGGAGCAAAAGGTCAGCTCTCCACTTGGCCTTTCCGGAGGCCACAGCCCAGCGTTAGGGGTGAGAAGGTTGCAGCGGGCTCACGCACCTCGAAGCTCCCTGCAGTCTCCCTCCTGTCCTCCTCCCTCCCTGCCCCCGCCGGTTTGTGGCAGAGATGGGGGGGGGGGGGAACTGCCCTGGCATCCTGCAGCCAGCTGGCTCGGCCTTCGAGGAGGCCAGGCTTGAACCTCGCGTCACCCCACTGCAACGTGTGGGCCAAGCTCTCAGGCAGGAGAAAGGCCTTTTTTGGTAACGCTCAAGCCCGCAGTAAGCAGGACCCGGTTCTTCGGCCCGCTAGAGACGCCTCGAAGTAGATGAAAACAAACTTGTGGGCTGGGCCCTCCTCTGGCCTCTGCCAGGGCCCCCATCCCCACGCCAGGAACCCCCCGGGCGCTGTGGGCGTGGAAGAATCAAGTCAGCACTGTGATTTACACATTTACTCCCAGGCCGCTTCCGTGGCGGAAGTATTTGCCTTTTCCTAAAGGATTAATTCTGGTATTAAAAAAAAAAAAGGATTAATTTAGGCCAGGGCATACGGTTACGCAAGAGCCACTAGACCGTGAAATCCCAGGAACAACGTGATTCGCTAAGAACCCCCGGGGAGGGGAGGCTGCGCCGCCCGCCAGGACCTGCCCAGCCTGGGGCGCGCGGGCAGCCGGGCGCTCCGTGCAAAATTGGGTGGAAGGGAAAGGAGGACGTAGCGGTTGATGCTGGCACAGCGGCCGCTGCGAGCGATCAGATCTCCGACTGCTTTCTTCCTGAAGGGGCGGGGAGCAGGGAAGAGAAGAAAGGCGGGGGGAGTCGCGTCTGGTTCCTGCTTTCGCCGCTTCCTCTCCTAGCCAGCGTGCCAGGGCACGGGGGAGCCCAGCGCTGTCCTCAGCAAAAGCCGGTGTGTTTTTTCAAGTTCAAAAGTAAAGGAACCCTGGAATGAGTCTCCCAGGGACCAGGCCTAGCGGGAAAAAAGGGGAAGCGCCAGACAGGGGTGCTATTCACCGACCCGTTTGGGTTGAAACAAACACCCACACCCCAAGAAGTGGGGTAGTCGGGAAGGACTTGGAGGGCGAGAGTAGGCGGAGAGGCTGGCGGGTGGCCGTCAAGGCCACAGGTGCTCACACCCTCAGACCCTCCCGCCCCACCCCGCGTGCGTCTGGGCCTCAGCAGAGAGCCAGAGTACCAGCGGGTTCCTACCGGCCCCGCACCAGAGCTGGGGATTTCCACCGCCCGGCTTCGGAGACCCGTCGCCGCCGGCGCTTTCCTGCTGGGGCCGCCAGAAGGCGGGGCCTCGGAGCGGGAAGCCCTCCCTGCTGCCTCACTGTCCCTCGGTCAAGTCAGGTACAGGCGGGTAGCCATCACTGCTGTCCCTGGTTGGGGCGGATGGGCCAGAATCGCCAAGTATTTTGACTTGCCTTTCTTAGCTGGGCGGTTCAACTCGAAACCCAGGAGACAGGGAGGAAAAGAGGGCGCTTAGCATTGAGTACGTATTTACATTATGTTGTTCAGCTTGGACTTGGCCGACCCTAAATAGCTGTGTGACCTTGAGCAAATCACTTGGACTTCTGTTTCTTAATCTGTAAAATGGGAGTAATTGCACTGCCTCATTCGTCTGTGTGGGAGATAAATATTATAATGTACTCAATAAAATGGAAGAGATTAGGAACAATATAATGACCAACATTTGTCTAGAGCTCCGAAGGGCATTCCCAGACATTATCTCACCAATCTGCACACCAGCCCTGTGAGGTAGGTGTTACTTTCATCACCCTCCTGTATAGGTGAGGAAAGCAGGTCCAGAGCTAGTCCGGAATTGTTGGAAACCAAGTTCTCTGGCTCTAAACTCAGCGTTCCTTCTTCTGTTCCACGGTGCTAGCCTTTTGGGGGGTGGGAGTGGAGGTGGGGGGTGTCCTAGCTGTCCGTAAGGAACTACAAGAAAGTAAAACTCCCACAGGAGTGGCAAGTGAAGAATGCCACTACTGTCCTAGTAGATGTGAGATTATGCATAAATTAGCACCAGTTTGGGGGGAGTTAAAATCAGTCACCATTCAGCTTTGAGCAACATTGTGTAGCTATGATTCCCTGGCATCCCCTGAGACCTTCCTGGGTTTTCTATACCCTGGCCTTAGGCGGAGGTGATGGAGGAAAATCTGAAGCTCTAGAACATAGCAAAGCATCTAGGAACTCACTGAGTTACCCTTACTGAGGATAGCTACGTTTTGGAGGACCCCAGGCTGCATGATGAAAGGGAAGGAAGGAAGTGGAGAAGGTGCACTTTATGGTGGAAGTAGCCTCTTTCCAAAACCACAGATCACATCACACAAGTAACAAACTTTAGTTCTCAACGAATTCAGGTCCTACTGAGTATGCACTCACACAATAAGTACCGTCCTGCACTTGGGCTGGGGGCCACTTGACTATGGCAGACTACCCCTCAAAGCACTTCTAGCCCAGGAGAGGCATATACCCTGACAGGCAAGCCTGGCCTAGGTATCACTGGAGCCAGAAATCAAGGGAATAAGATAGACCTCAACCCTGAGCCATCTAGAGGACCACCATCTAGATAACCTGAACTTCCCTCTCTGGCCAGCCCCAGAGGATCCACGCCTGATGTGTCCCTATGAGTGTGAAGCTATTCTCATCACATTTTGTTTCAAAGCTGAAACTTGGGTGCCAGATGGCCTGGTGGGTTTCCATTTCCCAGCTCCTAATCTTGTGCCCTTCTGTTTGCCATTCATTAGGTTATTCAACTATTTAATTAGAGAGCACTTTCTCTCTCAGTCATAGGGATCTAATGATGAACCAAGCCAGATTGGCTCCAGCCCAGAATCTAGAAGCTTCCATTTCCTCCTAGGTGTCGTTTCCTGAAGCAATAGCCCCAAAGCCATCAGAAACAGTGTTCGTACAACACTCCCACCAGCCACATGACTGACTTAGAGCGATCTGCTTATTCTCTCTGAGCCTCAGTTTCCTCACCTGTCAAGTGTTGATATTAAAACCTGTTTTCCTTACTTCAGGGGCTTGCAGTGAAAATCTGTATGTTAATACCTAGGGGTGTAGAAAGGCAAGTGATTGTCAGGAGTCTCCTTTCCAGCGTGAAGCCTTTCTAGGTAAAATAGCTGGAAAAATGCAGGGCTGATCCACACTCTTCCTCGTGCCTTTAGTGGGTTTCCTCCCGGCCAGCCCAGCATCTCTGTTTTTCTGGGCTGAGGACAATCAAACAAATAGTGACTGCCTCTGGACCTAAGAGCCAGAGGGAGACAATAGCAAGGTAGGCTGTCTGCTCCTCTCTCCTGGACGGACGAGGACTTCCCATCCCCGTCCCGCAGCAGTTGGATTTATTCGGGGCTTTTACTGTTCTGTTTTGGTCAATTTGGAATGAAAAGAGGCAATGACCTCTTCTTTAAAAAAACAGAACTAGGCAGGAAGTGTGCTGGGCCTGAGTGGCAGGGACTAAGGGTGTAATTACAGGTTTTTTTGTTCAGCATTTTCATGTAATTAAATCCAAAGGAAAGCGAGCCTGGCGAGGCTGCTTGGATGCAAGGAAGACAAGAGAGGTGTGTGTGTGGGACGGGTAGAAGAGGCAGGTGAGAAAAGGGTTTGCTTTTCAGGCTGAGAAGAAGCGGGTTTCTCGCCTTTATTAATATTTTTACACTCCTTTTCCAAAAGGTAGCCGATTATTCATCTTTTATTCGGTGCCACTGCACTCTCCTCGGTGATATTTCCCAGCCGCGCGCAGCGTTCTCGGCACTGATTTCCCTTCAACCGTAGACTCTCCCCCTCCCCACTTTTTCATATCGCCGCTTTCTGCCTGGTTGCCCACACAATAAACCCACGGCAAAATCCACAGCTAGTGTTCTTGCCTACGGAGTTTCCATACCAGCGACCTCTGACGCCGCGAAATAGTCCCTCCTTTTGTTTTGAACATCTTCTGGCTTTCCCTGTGCAGCTTTACGGTACTTCGACCACCACCGCCCCACCCAACCTTCCCCGCGGCGGCCTCGGTTTCTCCGGTGAGCCGCTCTCAGCACAGGAGCCCCAGGTGTGCCACGCCGGAGCATCCGAAATGGGTCTGAAGCCTTGGGGCACGCCGGCTCCCCTCCCCTCTCCAGCCCCTGCCCGAGCCCTCTGACGTTTCCTGGACGCTGTGAACCGGCAGCAAGAATGGATCCACTCTACTCACATTTTTAAGGCCAGGAAACCTGACCCACCCCAAAACCACGCGCTCCAAAGGAAAGGCAATTGCATTTTCCGGGAGGGCGGGCCTGGAGAGCCCCCTCCTCTCCTCCTCCTCCTCCCGCAGCCCCACCAACAAGGCCCGGAGATTACCGCCCGTCCACCCCTTAACGCCACCTTCACCTACTCTTCCCAAGAACAGATTGTTTATCAGAACGGGCAGCCAAGAACCCTACTCCTGTTTCTGGCCTCTGCCAGACATTAATCACACTTGGGAAAGTCAAGAACTTAACTGTGTGGGGCGGGGCAGAGGGGGGGGGGCGAGTGGGGAGGGTAGTTAAAAGGAAAGACCAATAATTTTGACATTTGACAAACTGACCAAATTGGTGCTACCTTTCCCCTCCTTTATTTTAGAATGTCAGCGCAGAGGACTGAATTATATTCCATTATATTCCATATATTCCATTCCCACTGCCTCTACCCCCCATATTTCCCCTCCTTCATGTTTGATGCTTTAATAGTACTGACTGGCTTTTAATTCTGATTAATATTTTCAGGTGTGTGTGTGTGTGTGTGTGTGTGTGTTGGGGGCTGGAAAGACACATTCACAAACCTGACCACCTGACAGATCCCCCCTTTTCATCCTTCCCTTTGAAATGACATCTAGATGGACTGTGGGGGGGATGAAGAGAGGAGGCATGGAAAAAAGGGGAGGGGGAAGCAATTTATGTGCTTTTCTAAGGCAGCTAGTTAAATTCCTAGGGGAGAACAAATGCCAAAATTGACTGTCTTGGTGTGTTTTAGACCAGATCGTCAGGGTGAATCACATCAGTACTTTGCACTGGACCTGCAGCCTGCAAGCCAGGGACGGGCACACAAAACATCCCTGCGGCTGGGAGGTATCCTTCTGAAGGAGGCAAGAGATAGATATTTGCTCTTGCCAGGTTCTTCTCCACCAGGATTTTTTCTCAAATTCATTGCAAGATGGATTTAAAAAAACAGTCTTGATAAAGAAAAACCAGGGGGGCTTCCCTGGTGGCACAGTGGTTGGGAGTCTGCCTGCCAATGCAGGGGACACGGGTTCGAGCCCTGGTCTGGGAGGATCCCACATGCCGCGGAGCAACTGAGCCTTTGCGCCACAACTGCTGAGCCCGCATGCCTAGAGCCCGTGCTCCGTAACGGGAGAGGCCACCACAATGAGAGGCCTGTGCACTGCAACGAAGAGTAGCCTTCACTCGCCGCAAGTACAGAAAGCCCGTGAGCAGCAACGAAGATCCAACGCAGCCCACCCCCCTCAAAACCCCCCCCCCAAAAAAAGGGATAGAAAATGCCCCATAAAACATGGCCCCCAAAGGGAAGGTGCAAAACCCATTTGATCCAAGATATAGATATCTCCACCCTGGATTTTTTTTCCTTTGCTTTACAACTCTGCAGACATCAGGTTAGCAAAAGGTAATAAATAGTCCTTGCACAGCAAGGTCTGGACTAGTGAAAACAGTTTACTGAAATTAATGGGCCTCGTTTGAACCAAAACCTCCACTTTGGAATTAATGCCAGACATAGTTTTCCTGAACTCTTTCCAACCGCCTAAGCAGCAGACAATTTTCATTCTATTTGTGCTGGAAAATAAAGCCCGGGCCCTTGATCTTAGTGTAGATTATGATTTTAAAAAAAAATATTTAGCACAGTGAACGCTATGCCAATTTCCAGTTTCTGCTGGTAGAAGCCCTTGTGCTCTGGGCTGTGCTTGACAGAAGTTATCTGGTAAACTTTCCATTGAAAACCATCTCCGAGCTCTCTCCCCATCGGTGGCCTCAGAGCTCTCACCACGACACCCGAGAGATTCAAGGAAAGCTCCAGAAACAGACTCGGCTCTCAATAACAACCCTTTTCCCCAGGGCTCTTGGAAAGGCTGGATCTGAACAACACTGCCTGCATGACCTCAATTCCCCACCCAAAAGGAAGCTCCAAAGCACCCAACCGAACCCCCCACCCCCCGCCGCCCGGGCCCCGGAACTCAGGGTGTCTACAGTTCTGAAGCTGCTTTTATTTTTATTAATGTATTTTTAAGGCTGAAAGGCACACACGCACACACCCCACATAGGTTCACACCCAGTGGTTCTGGCAGGTACAGCGGAGACCCGGTGCCCCGGCTGTCAGTGTCTGATCCCAGCCGGCCCTCCCTCCCCCAATTATTAATAAAAGCCCTGTCATGGGTAGCCGGCGTTCTGGTTTTCATTGTACAGTCTGCACTGGTGACACAGGACATGTGGAAAATTTTGAGAGCACTGCGGTGAATGGCGTGGAGGGGGAGCGTGAGCGGGGGGAGGGGAGGGAGGGGAGCGAGTTACTTTTTAGCTTCCGCTAAGTACTTGGCAGCTCGCCAGACCCGGAGGATTCTGGGAAACGAAAGCCTCCCCAGTATAAACCGCCAGCTTTAAGCAGCCCTGACAGTTATGCTCCTTCCAAACTTGGCAGCCGTTCAAAGTGTTCTTTCATTTGAAATGCTGGAAGCCTGCCATGTGCAATGCAGATTTGCTGTGCCTGTGCGCAGAAGGAACTGATAAATGCCGTTGCGGTTGCCATGGGGACAGGAGGCTATCAGAATGGCCTTGTGATCCGCAGCCTCTCAGCTCGGCAGGCTCTCGCTCTGCCTCCCGCCCCTCCTCCCTCTAGTCAGTGAGATGGTGAAATAAATGTTCTGGAAAAAGATTAACCCTCCCCGCTCCGGTGCCGAAGCCGAAGCGGAGATTAACCCCTAGGCACTTCCCTGGCCTTAAATGCCAACCGGGACCACCGGCCTCGGCACCGTCCTTGGGCGGGTCACCAAACTCCCCACCAGCCACCCAAGCAATCCCCTCCCCAAGCCCTGCTTCCCGCTCCCTGGGGGCTCTCACAAAGCTGTGTTTTTAATAGAGCTTTTCAGTAAGCCCAAGTCTAAGTCTTTGAGTCATCACAACCCGGATGTAAACACGGCAGCCCTACATTCTGCACAGTTTGCATGTATTTTATCTTTTTAATAATATTTAGCTGGCAACTTAAAACAGCAAGAATGCCAGATATTTTAGCCAGCAACTTACATCATACAGCATCCATCTTGGGGAGAGTGGCTGCCTGTCCTTCCCTTGTTCTCTCCCTACCCTGAGACCTCAGGAAATCTAGGTCTTTCTGAAGGCACGGTATTGCAGCAACCGAGTCCCTTAGAACCATGGGCTTTAGAATGAGCATGACATCACCCTGGGCAACAACAGAGGATACGTTCCTGTCTGAGACAAGACATCGGGTGATTGGAGGTGAAACAGGTCTTTCATTTACGCTGAGTGTTAGGGTGTGCCTGTCTGGATGGCTGGCCGCTCCCCCTCCCCCCGCCCCCGCCCCCACCCCCCGCCCATTTTGCACAAGCTGCTATTTGAAATACAGTCTGATTCAATGTACAGAAACAAAATAGCACACTCAGATTTGGTACATGTTCAGGTCTATAATGCCAACTCTCCGGGTGGCCTGTTTAATGGGGGGAAAAAATGAAATACTCCATTCCAGCCAAGGCCTGTGGAGGCCAAGGAGGTTTAGCGATTTATTTACATTGAGCAGTATTCCCTCTCAACCCAACTCGCTATTTCCTGAAGGTTTCCTGAACCTAAACCTTCGTTAACATCCCAGGAAGAGAACATATTTTTCCTGTGGCTTTCAATATTTTCTGCTAAATATATTTCAGCACAGTGTTTATCTAGGGTTTCAGCTTTCAGACCTTTATGTACTTTTGACACCTTGAGGCTGTTCCACTGAAAAATGGTATATGTTTATTAAAGAGGACTTTATGTGCTGGGCGTTAGGCAGCAGGAATTTCTGTTGGGTCTGTCTGTATAATGAAGGCTTCAGGATAAGATCCAAGTCAGAGGCCTGTTTGGTTTGTGAAGCCCTTTTGACAAAGTGGGCTCCACATAGCTCACTCAGACCCTTGAATACCACAGAAGGTTGAACCAAATGAAGTATTTCTTCATACGTGCACGGCTGACACGGAGGCCGGCCGGCCGGGAGAAAGACGGAAAATGCCCCGGCTTCCTGGGGCTAAGCTGCAGCGTCTTTTAACCCGCCTCTCTCTGGGCGTCTGCTTACGATTGTCATGGCCGTTCTGGCCAGGGCATTCTGTTTCGCTGGAATTTCCTTACTTCGAGGAGCCCCTTCCAAATAAATATATTAATCAATAAAAACCATCTGCTTCACCTTGCCAGCAGGCGCAGAGCTGGCTGGGTTAGTGCTGAACGTGATTTTTAGGAGCAGTTGGCTCTTGAGATGTTTCCAGGTGGTTTTTGGCTTGGAATTAAACAGGAGTTGGAGGCAATAATCAGGTGATTGAGAAAGTCCCTCTCTCTGCCCCATCGTCACCCCCATACCACCCTCTACTCGGCCCCCACCTTCCCCAGAAAATCCAGGCAGCTGAGTTTTTGGCTCTCACAGCTGCTGAGCTCTGGCAAGCCAAAAGCATATTTTGTGGTGGTGATTTCTTTCTCAGGTTGACCGGCGTGTTTCTGCACTGAGCGCAAGGGCTGTTTCCTGACTATGTGCGTGAATCAGAGGCTGGATTTTTCATCTAGGGCTTCTGATAACAGTTTTAAGCTGGAAGGAACAAAGAAGATCATGATGAACCCCTATCATCAGGGTCCAAAGATAAAGAATCTATCCAAAGAGCCGGCTGCATAGAGCTCAGATGTACGATGTTGCGCTTTAGCCATGCCCAGAGCAGCCCGTGCCCCCAGAAGGTGGTTCCCGCACTCACACTTCAGACACTGTCCCCCACCTTCCTCCCTCCCTCTCTCTCTCTCTCAGTGTCCTTGTGGTGTCTGCTTCTTTGTTGCCTTCAAAAGTTCTTCCTTTTTTCAACCTTCCTCTCCCAAATGGGAGGATCCGAAAAAGCCATTTTGGGGCCCTTGAATGTCTTTCCAGATGGAGGCATGCCCTGAGATTCAAAACAGCCTAGACACTACCCAGTTCTGCCCATTACAGCAAGATGACGAGAGAGGGGAGTCGGTGGTGTGGCCCCTCAGTCCCATGGCCTGAGGAGCCAGCTTCCCAGAAGTCCATGGATTAGGAAGGTCTGCTTCAGGGGCTGCCAGGGAACAACTCCCTTTTGTTTTGCTGGCTAGCATGTGACCAGAATGCTGCCAGCTAATTTTAACCCCACCAAAGTACTGCTGGAAAAAAAATAAAAATACAGCAACAACCAAAAAAATGGTCTTGCCTCTGGAGAGAGAAATGCTGTGTGCTGGATAAAAGCTTTTTCAGCCTGTGTTCCTTCCTGTTTCAGTTTCCAAACTTGCATTATCGGTAACCTGAAAAATGATGAGTTTCACCAAATTCCTGGATATTGCACAAGAGGACAATGAGACTATTTCGGGTGCTGTGAGTGTGTCTGGCACAGACCCTGGAAGCCATTGTTTTCGGGAGGGAGCCGATTTCTGGTTTCCTGGTGCTTTCCTTCTAGGGTCTCAAAGCCCCGAAGGGTACTGGGGGTGGGGGGTGCTCTCCATGGCAACCACGCAGGCTGCACTCTGAAAGGACCTGGATGGGAAGTGGGTGGTTAGGCTAGGCGGGGTGGGGGTGGCAGTGGCAGTGGTGGCCTTGGAGGTGTTAAAAGGTAGACGGTAGGGAGTGTTTGAAGTGGGACAGCAGGAGAAGGAAGAAGTGGAGAGAAGGAAGCTTTCACAATAGCTGGGTGCCCCCCCCCCCCACCCCGGAACATAGGCCACCAGCTCTCCTACTAAATTTCCATATCCGTTTTCAGTACCAGGAATTAATGGAGGACTTCAGGGAGGTTCTCACCGTGGATACTGGGTTCGCAAAGCATTTCCATGGTGGTTAATTGTCGCTGTCCGGCTGGGTGGCCGATGAAGCTGGGGAAAAGGTACAGAATCCCAGGAGCCAAGAAAGGAAGAGGTTAGGATAAGATAGAGTGTAGCTCGCCGCTACTGCCGGCTGTGCTAAAACCAGGTAGCGCCATGGGCTATGCGCTGGGTCTGCAGCGCAGTCCCAGAAGATAATATGGCGGCAAAGAGACTGAGGGGAAAGACCCCAGTTAAGGCGGCAGCACTCCTGGCAACCAGGTCGGCTTGGTGGCATTCGCCCTCACAGCGGCTGAGGGCTTCAGCTGCCTAAAAAGCCATTTGCTCAGCTTGCCCTGTCTGGCAACTTCTATGCATTTAAAGGGTCCTTGCTGGTTTCTGAGGCACCCCCTCTACCCCCGAATCCTCCGGCAGACACCGTCTTCCGAAGACGAGGGAAGCTCCTGGGAGACATTCGCCCCATCGTCTGCCTCTAAGCTACTGCTATAACCTTCCCACAGCAGTCAGGATCAGCTGGCAGATCCCTAAATTAAGGTTCTGATTACTCTGTTGTTCCAGAGGCTTGTTTTGAGCAAGATGCTGTGCTTTAATTAAAAAGATGAGCGCTCATGAGTAAGTGAAAATATTTTCGACGCTTCACAAATATGTTTGACTTTCATTTTCTTGCATGTCACAGTAGGGGTGGGGGGGTCAGGCTGGTCAGCACTTTTATCCATGAGACCAATAAAAACCTTTCCTGTTAGCTAACAGCTGGCTCTTTGCACAGCAGAATTGTAAAGGGGGTTCGAAGTCCGGAATCTGTTCCTTGGGCGTCTCTGTTTGCAGATTTCCGCCAGCATTCAGGTGTCATTAGGACACATTTCTCATTTACCTTTGCAGCCAGAGATTCTGAAATGTTTCCTAACAGCAGCGCCACAGCTGGAATGCAGCTGCTGCAGGGTGGAGCCAACACAAACTCCTTGTGGGTCAGCCGGGTGAGGGAGGGCAAGGAATCTTGGAAGGTTGGGAAAGTCCTTCTTTCTAAAGCCAGAGCTCAGGAATGAGTGGGGCCTCTGGTGTGAAAGCTTTCCAGATGGGGGAAGGAAGGGTAAGTTTTTGCCCTCTGGGTAGATTCCAAAAAATCGCTTTGGGGAGGCCAACTATTTTGAAACTGCCTTTAAAGCAAACAGCACAAATGTTTATATTGACCTGGAAAACCCTTCCTTTTTCCTTTCCCTACAATCCAAGTCTGTTCCCTTGAATATTAATCAACAGGAACGTTTGCCCAAGCTTTTCTCCTCCCCCACCTCTTTTTTTATTATTATTATTATCTTTGGTTCAAAAAACTTTTGGAAGCTTTTCCAGGCTGGAGCTGTAGAATGCTTCCAGGAAAATGCATAAGGAGTGTCTGTATTTTGTGTTTCTCTGGAGGGGGCTAACCGTGTTTTTCAGAGAGACTGAGCTGGGGGCAGCCAGGTCTTGTGCAAGAGGCCAGCCAAGCAAAAGGGCAGCCGGTACCAGAAAGATCTGTGCACATCCCAAAGCACTGAAACGAAGGTACGGTTTAGCTGGCCCGCCTGTTCTCTTCTTTCAGTCTTTTATTACCGCAGCTGCCTCAATGTCAGTTTGTGCGAGAAGCACCCCATCTCCAGTAGATGACCTGAGAACAGCTGGGTGTCAGGGTTTGAACTTCATTCTCAAGTTAACAGCACTTGTCATTTCTGCCTAAAGAACACTTGGAAATTTAGCTGGAAAGGTGCAGGAGGTCAATACTCACCCAGCAGGCAGGGATCCCACCCAGGCATGGAATGTAATGGGCATAAGGTGTCCTGGGGCTCTTGCTGCCAAGGGTGGTGTCAACCTCCAGCCCATGCCAGCACAGCTCCCCTTGGGCCCAGAAACACAAACACAGCTGCATGCATGCACGTCTCGGAAACATCTGTACACAAAACCAGAAAGCGCATACGTGAGGCCCGAGGGCGATGGGGACTCACAGGACCCCTCACTGGTAGTCACAGCTCTTGAAAGCAAAGGTAGTGGGGCTTTCCTGGAAATACACTCCGTTTAGGCTGGTTCATGAGAAAAGGAGCAGAAATAGCTCCATAGGAGGGCAGCCCAAAATGAGGGCAGAGCTGCCCCAGCCACTCTCCAGTGCAAAGGCTGCTTCCTCCTGGGTCATCCCCTGTGGCTGTGAGGGCCCAGAGACCTCAGGAGAGGAAGGGGCAAGCAGGGGTCTGCAGCGCTGGAAACTAGAGGACACGGCTTCTGGCTCTCCTCGGCCCATGAGCTTGAGGACTATTTACCGGTAACACTGTCATGGTTCCTGCAATAGAATCTCTTTGCTTTCCGCCCAAGGGACACAGTGACTCCAGAAGGCATCTCACCCCGCAGCGGGTTGGGAAGGCGCTTAACAGCCCAGACTTTGGAATATTAATAACAACGATGATAGGCACAGCTAATATTCATTGGGAGCCTCTTCTGTGTCTGGCATTGTGCTGAGAGTTTTAATGCATTCTCTATTCTAAGCCACACCTAATGAAGGGGTTCCGTTATTTTCCCCACCGTATAGATAAAGAAAAGGAAGCTCAGAGAGGTTAAGCAACCTGTCCCAGGACACACAGCTAGTAAGTGATGGCTGCAGTTAGAACTCAGGGTTGCCTTACTCTAGAGCAGCGGTCCCCTACCTTTTTGGCACCAGGGACCAGTTTCCTGGAAGACAATTTTTCCACGGCCGGAGGGAGGGGTGGGGTGGTGGTTCCGGCGGTAACGCAAATGATGGGGAGCGGCAGATGAAGCTTCACTTGCTGCCCGCCACTCACCTCCTGCTGTGTGGCCTGGTTCCTAACAGGCCGTGGACCACTACCGGTCCTCGGCCCAGGGGTTGGGTGCCCCTGCTCTAGAGTCCTTATCAGATAGACCTGAGTTTGAATCGTAAGTTGGCTTTGTGTGATTGTGTGGCCCATGCCAACCTCCAGGTTCCTTCCCTGTTCCCATAAATTAAGCACATCAAATACTGGCAATTTCATGTAATTTGGCCTAAACCTTCTTTATTAGATTGTTGTAAGTATTAAATAAGATAATGTATGTAGAGTACTTAGCAGAGTGCCTAGAATATGGTAAACACTCAATGCTACCTTTTAGTGACAATCTCAGAGTCAGTATGTTTGTTCTGTATGGATACATTCATCAAGTTATTCATAGTCTCTGTGGGTTTTCTCAAGCCCTTGGAAGGTCCGGCACATCCCTGTGTGGCACATTGGGCCCCGAGAACAGCTGGATGCAGTGCTGATGAGGGGAGAACTCCTTCTCTTTGCTCCTCTGTGACTGAACTTGTGTCGGGATCCACACGTCTGGAGCACGCATCTGTGTCTTAGCCGTTGATTCCTCTCTTCCATGTTGCCTACTCACGTTCACTTGGGTTCATTAGGGGTTCCAAGGTCTTCAAAATCATTCAAATCTGATTGCTTTACTTTCCTGCTTAAAAATCTTCCAGGTGCCTAACAGAATCAAGACAAACTCCTTAGTTTGGAACGCGAGGCCCCTGGAAAACTGCCTCCCACCCGCCTTTCTGTCTCTTCCTGCCCCGTGCCTTTTGCAGGGCTCTTTTCTCTGCCTAGAAAGAATGCTTTCCCCTCTTCTTCTTTGAGCAAACTTCTGTGTATCTTTCAAAACCCAACTCAGTTTTTACCTTTCCTGTGAAAGGTAAAAACTTTACCTTTCCTGGTCTCCCACATTTCCCTGCTCTTACTTCAATGACAGTCTGCATGTATCACAAAGAACTGTAGTTATCTGTTCATACAACTCCCCCACTGGGGACTCATGAAGTTCAAGTCTAGGGCTTACCCTTCTTTTCCCAAATCACCTAGAAGGCCCTAAATAAATGCTAATAAATACATACCTTAATGTAAACTCTTATGACATCATTTTATTGGCAGTAAAATAATATATGAGTGTATCTGTATATTATTTATACCCTCCCTTGTTCCAGCAAGAATTTGAAGTCGATGTGCATATAACAGTCTTTCTTACTCACAAGCAGATGTAGAATAGTGCTTGGTGCACCCTACAGTAGAAAGAGCTAGGACTTTAGAGTCAAACAGTTCTGGGTTCAGATCCTAACTTGGCCTCTTACTGTGACTTTAAGTCATTGCTTCATCTCTCTTAGCTTCAGTTTTCCCATCTGTAAAATGGAGATAACAGTAATGACCTGTGTGGCAGACATTGTTGATTACCACCCAATAGTCACTCCTGCTTTCTTCCTTAGTGCCCTAAATTTTTTTTTCAGGAATCCACTCCCTCTTCCTCACGCCCAGGGTGGGAAAGGGGGAAATCCTGATGAGTCTAAACAAATCTTGGTATAATGTTCCCCTTGCCAGTGATTCTTTTTGGGATGGATCTGTGACTCAGTTCTGGTCAATGAGATGTAGGGAGGGATCTTTGAGAGGTTTGTCTAGAGAGTTGTTCTAGGAAATATTCCCCTCCTCTTAAAACATGAGAGAAACGGTTGTCCTTCTGCAGCTGGACGTTATGTCTGGAGTGATGGCTGGGGCCACAGCAGCCATCTTGTTGTGATGAAGGCAACTACTCAGAGAGTCAAGCCAACACACTAAAGACGATGGAATGGAATCGTGGAAAGAACTGGGGTCCTGGTGCCACGTTCAGCACCTAGAGCCACCCATCTCTGGACTTTTTCCTGAGATCATCAGTCCTTCACTGTTCAGTGAGGGACCCCTAGCTCAATCCAGTAATGTTAAGGTAGCTGTTACTTGCAGGTAGAAGGATTCTAACAGATCAACTTCATGGAGTTACGGTGATGACTAAATAAAATAAAGTTGATAAAGTATCTAACACAGTGCCTGGCACGTTTGGTTCTTAACAAAGATTAAAGACCTTCCTGCTGAGACATTCTGAGGTGAATGCATGAATGACCCCAAAGACGTGGCAGATGGTAACGCAGTAGGGTTTAAAGCAGTGCAGAGGTGGGTGGGTACTGGAATGACAACGAAGATGATGATGAGAGTGAAATTTAAACATTATGTTAGGAAGTGTCCTGATGGAGCTTCTTGGGGCTGTAACTGTGGTTTTCCTTTGTACTTCTCAGGCCTCCTCTTACTCCGGTCAGAGTTAAACACTGCACAACACAGGCTTTTCTAATTGTGGGCAGCCACACTTGTGCAATCGGGGTGGTCCCTGATTACCCTGGGGCATGGAAGCCCTGCTCCGGGATGAAGCCTAGAGTGTAATTTGTAGCTCCAGGAGGAGCCAAGATTCGGAAGCAGAACTAACATACCCACGCCACGTAGAACATGGTCTACCACTGACAAAAGGCACAACACCCCTCCCTTCAAGAATGTCCAGGGAGGCCCCGCAGACTCCTGCAGCTTGAAAGGCCTGCCTTTGGGGGCCTTGGGGCCAGGCGTCCCACCTAGCTTTTGGCCGGCTAACCAGGCCAGAGTTTTCCTCCACTCCAGTGTGTGGAGCGCTCAGCCACACCAGTGTCTGCCAGACTTATGTCCGCCCGTCTGCGTGGGCGGCCCTGGCAGCAGGGTACGGAGCAGGGTTTGTGCGAGGACACTGTGGCCCCTGCAGCAGGGTTACGGGGGAGGCAGTGTCACCTCAGGGGCAAGCCAGGAGGGAACCTGGAGGAGGTGGGGAGCAGAAAGCTGCGCACCCAAGGCATCCTCGGCCCCCTTTTCGAAGGCCCTCTTCCCCTTAGAAGCCGGTTCCAGGCCCCCTTTCCCTCCAGCTGCCCTCTGGCTGTTTTATTCCTGCTGGGCCCCTCCCCTGCCCAGCCAAGTTCAGCACGGCCCTGCTTCCTGGCACTGACATTCATTCTGTCCACCAAATATTTATTTAGACTATTCTATGCAAGATGCCATATTCCTGCTAGCGACTGGGGGGGTGAGAGAGATACAAAGAACAGCAAGATTAGACTAGAAAGGACTAATCCTAGTCCTTAGTCTAGAAAGGACTAGAAAGGACCTCAAAATGGTTTTCACACTTCTCTCGGCCTCAGAATCTTCCCCCACTCCCCCTCACAAAAACCCAAGTATTTAAGAAAGAAAAAAAGCAAGATTGCTGCAGCTGAATCTGGAGCAGGGCCCCATCCACTCTGGTCAGAGGCTGACTCCATGGACAGAGTCTGAGAAGTCCTGATCTAGACCAGAGGGGAAACTGAGGCCCAGGGAAGTGACCTCCCTGAGACACACTGCAAGTTAGCGGCTCAGCCAAGTTCAAATTCAGGTGTTTGAGTGCCTGGCCCAGTGCGTTATCCATTGTACTGCCCTACCCCTTGGCACTTGTCTCAAAGATCCACTGGAGAGAAGAGGCAAGTCAACACAGAATAGAATGCATGTGCTACAGGCCAGTTAAAGAGCGATGGTTCCAACACAGGGAGAGAAGCCCTCATGGCAGAGGGGCAGGAGGCCGGACCTCGATCGACATGGGCAGGGTTTGACATGGCAGGGATGTGGTGGGCAGTTGGGTAGTGGGAAAGAGGCAATTCCAGGCCCCAAATAACGTGGTCACCTAAAGCCTGAAGAAAGCCTGGCAGCTCAGAGACCTGGGTTCCAGCCCTGGCTCTGCCATTACAAGCTGGGTGACCTTGGACCAGTGGCCTCCCCTCTCTGGGTTTGTTTCCTTGCATGTAAAATGGCAGAGGGGGTGAGCTAGCTTGTCCACTGTGACATGCTTTGATGCTTTTTCCCCTCCCATGAGGCTGGCCCTCCCCTCCCCACCATCACTACCAACGTCACCACCCAGGACACTCGCCAGTGTGTGCCAGGTGGCTGGAATTGACACCAAGAGGAAGTGTCCCTGGGTGCTCCATCAGAGCAGCACGGAGCTGGCAGACCTGCTCAAGGGGCCCGCCCAGAGCTTTGGAGAACAGTGACAAAACACGAGGAGGCTGGAACCCAGGCAGAACTGGGGCAAGAACAATTCCTCTTCTGGGAAGGGTTCTTTCTAATCCAGTCCTCTCTGAAGGCCCAGGCCTCAGCCAGTGCCCCCCATCGCCACCCCACGCCCACCACCTTGGAGCAGAAAGGGGAGGTCTCAAGGGTAGCCACTTAGCCCCAAACCTCAGTATTCTTGCTTTTAAAATGAGGTGAAAATAGAGACTTAGTATTTTTTAAAAATAATTTTTTTAAACATTCTTTTTTAAAAAATTTATTTTATTTCTTTATTTTTGGCTGCGTTGGGTCTTTGTTGCTGCATGCAGGCTTTCTCTAGTCGTGGCGAGCAGGGTCTACTCTTCGCTGCGGTGCACAGGCTTCTCATTGTGGTGGCTTCTCTTGTTGCAGAGCACGGGCTCTAGGTGCACAGGCTTCAGTAGTTGTGGCACGTGGGCTCAGTAGTTGTGGCATGTGGGCTCTAGAGCACAGGCCCAGTAGTTGTGGTGCATGGGCTTAGTGGCTCCGCGGCATGTGGGATCTTCCCAGACCAGGGCTCGAATCCGTGTCCCCTGAATTGACAGGCGGATTCTTAACCACTGCGCCACCAGGGAAGCCCAAAACTTAGTGTTCTTATTTGTAAAATTGATCGTGCTTGTCAAGTGCCTAGCACGGTGCCTGGGGTAGGAACCACTCAGTAAATATCAGATCCTGTGCATTGCCAGGGGGCTGCCTGCTGGGGACGACCGCACAATCTGAAGGCTCCTGACATTAAATAGTCTGCTTCAAGTAGGGCCCCTGTGTGTGCAACACACGCTCAATCACAGGAGAGGAGAACCGCAAAGGGCACCTGGGCAGATTGGTGAGAAGCCCGCTAGAAACAATGTGTGTGCGCCCCCTGCTGGCTGGGAGCAAAGGTGCAGGCCTTCAGGCTCAGGGTGCCGGGGCCGTGAAGGGGGATCCTTGTTAGCACAGCGTGCTGCTGCCTGGTAGATTGAACCCAGTAGTCACAGAGCACCCATGAGGTGTCACCCACCTGGCAACGCGCCAGGTTGCGGAAGGATGACTGACAGTGAATTACAAACAAAATGAGTGACAGGTAAGCTCTGTTTTGGGAGCCAATTAATTTGAGAGTCAACCAGGCATCAGTTCAAGCTCAGAGACCACCCCAGAAACCATCTGTGCTGGATACAGCAGTGAGCAAAATTCCTTGCATCTTGGACTTGTAGTGGGTGGAGTGACCTTGGACAGGCCACATAATCCCTCTGAGCTTCAGTTTCCTCATCTGTAACGCTTAAGTCTTCTCCACCCCTTACCCCCATACAAGAGGGTAGGGACCCTAGGTGTGGATCTCAAGGACTCTGTCATCTGCGGGGAGTTGAAAGCCATCACCAACAGCCATGTCTTCCTAAGGAAAACCATCCCTTTGAACCTGGGCTGTGGCCTGTCACACTCCTGTGGCATGCCAGGCTGCCCAGGTTCTCCCACCCACCAGGTACCCCAGCAGACCCCTGGCTCTAGACCCTTCTGCTCCAGGATGATGATGGGGCCCTAACCTCTAATGAGAGACCATCGGAGTGGATGTGGGAGGACACCGGGATGGCAAGTCCCCACACTGCACGATCCAGGCCACAGAGGGTATTTCTCCTTGCTAACTGGACTGCTTCGCCTCACAGTGTTGCCTGGTGGGGGCCTTTGCCTTCCAGGATCCCTGTTCTCTCCCAGACCACTGGGAGAATCCGGTCTCACGTGGTATGATTTTGAGGGCTTGAGGAGGATGGGGTAAGATGTTCTCAATGAATTTTTTTTTTTTTTTTTTTTTTGTGGTACGCGGGCCTCTCACTGCTGTGGCCTCTCCTGTCGCAGAGCACAGGCTCCGGACGTGCAGGCTCAGCGGCCATGGCTCACGGGCCCAGCCGCTCCGCAGCATGTAGGATCCTCCCGGACTGGGGCACGAACCCGTGTGCCCTGCATCGGCAGGCGGACTCTCAACCACTGCGCCACCAGGGAAGCCCTCAATGAATTTTTATTAAGACCCATCATCGCTACCACATCAACGAGTTTCCATTCCCAGTGGCCTTTACTGTAGAAGTGCACGGATGCACACACATGTTTGCGCACACACACACACAGAGCAAAGGGGAGGGTTGAAACCAACTGATACCAGAGGAATGTTTGAACACCTGTATCAAAACTTTAGTTGCACAAGTTAGACAAAAAATCGTCTGTTTTGATTTCTATAAATATTTCTCTTGCATATTTTGTTATTAGTCCCTAAGGTATGTAAGAAGAAGGATTAGTGTTCATTAGTGTTCAGTTTATTTTTTAAGGGTGTCTGTAGTATCCTCTCACACTCTGTGTGTATGTGTGCTCTTGCATTCATTCATGTAACAAGGTTTTATTGAGCTACTGCCAGGTATTGAAGCAATAGCAGTAAATAAAACAGACACAAGTCCCACACAGTGCTTACATTCTACTATGTGTGTGTGTGTGTGTGTGTGTGTGTTGACAGAAAAATAAATAAACAAGTGGCACAAACATGACATTTGCTGGTAATATGTGCTGTGGAGAAAACTAAAGCAAAAGAGGGGGTTTGGGTGCCCCAGGATAGGGGGGTAATTTTAAATGGAGTGGTCAGGGAAGACCTCATTAAAAAGGTGACATTTAAGTAAAGATCTAAAGGAGGTGAGAGAGTGGACCATGTCGTTATTTAGTAAAAGAGGCTTCCAGGCAGAGGAAATGGTGATGCAAGGGCCCTGACGCAGGAACATGACTGATGACAGAGAAGCCATCCTGGAGAGAACAAGGAAGGGGAGTAGGATATGTGGTCAGAGAGGGAAAGGGGAGGAGCAGGTGGTGTTGGGCTTTGAGGGCCATTGGGAGGACACTGGTGTTTACTCTGAGTGAGATGGAGCCATGGCAGGGTTTTCAGCAGACGGGTGACATCGTCTGTCCTGTATCGGAGCAGGATCATTCTGTCAGGAGAATGGCGGGAGAGCAGGGGCACCAGGCTATTGGAGGGATAGAGGCAAAGGGATGGTGGCTGGAACCAGGCGGGTGGTAGCAAGGTTAGTGAGAAGGGGTCCATTTCTGGGTGCAGCCTGAAGTCAGGGCAGGTTGCACAAGTTAGATGAAAAATCATCTGTTTTGATTTCTATAAATATTTCTCTTGAATATTTTGTTATTAGTCCCTAAGGTATGTCGGAAGAAGAATTAGTGTTCATACACACACTAACGAGCGAGTGACACAGCAACGAGCGAGTGTCCACTGCGAGGCCCCACCCAGCTCCTAAGGTAAGGACTCTCACACCCCACAGGGGGAATGGTGACAATGGTCCTTCCCTCACAGGTGTGTTGTGAGGACAATACATGCAAAGTACTTAGCAAACTCTTTGGACTTGATGAAGAGGAGTTATTTTTATTAATGAAGTATGCTCAATGGTCCTCCACACCCTTTTTCCAACCTGTGTAGGTAATTTCATCCCTCTTCTGAAAGTTCAGAAATTAGCACCTGCCTTGTAAATAGGACACGACAAAACACTACTTAGAGACATATGGTGGGGAGAGGTTAATCCGGGTAGGCTTCCTGGAGGAGGAGCTTGGCTGACTTCCTCTCTTTTCAAGCAAAGAAACTAAGGCTCAGTGACATTAAATAACTTGCCTGAGGTCACAAAGCTAGAAACTGGCAGAAAAGGACATCCATGCTTTTCTGGCTCAGAAGCCACTGCTCTTAGCCAGTGTGCTGCCATGGTGACAGGTCATTCCCATCAGAGGAGAATGATGGCCGTTCATGTGAGGACCTGGGACAAGAGGATCTGAATGGCCATCGCTCAGTCTGGGTGGAGCAGAGGTATGGGAACCTTGGCATGGCTTCAGTAATAATCATAGATTATGATTATCTGGTGAGCAGAGCAGTGTGCCAGGCCCTGGGCACCAGGTCTGAGATGCATGATTTCATTTAACCCTCAGTTTGCGGAGGAAGAAACTGAGGTCTGACAAGTGTACTGGTCTCACTTATGGGTGTCAGAACTGAGACAAGAACCCAAGTTTTTCTTTTATCTACTGCTGTGTAACAGTGGACTCGAGATGTTAGCGGCTTTAAACAACAACGCACTTGTGATTTTGTGAGTCAGGAATCTGGGCAGGGCTCGACTTGTTGCCCTGCCCTCCACGTGGCATTAGCTGGGATCATTCTGCACTGGCAGCGAGACTGGGAGGGAAGGGCCGAGAAGGCTTATTCACATGCCTGCCAGCTCGGCGCTCCTCTACATGGCCTCCCCCGTGTGGCCAGCATGGTGGCTTCAGGGTGGCTGGTTTCTTACATGGCAGCTGGCTTCCAAAGGATGAAAGCAGAAGCTGCCAGGCTCCTTAGGGGCCAGCCGTGGAGCTGGCATAGCGTCACCTGCACTGCATTCTACTGGTCAAAGCAAGTCCTGTGGCCGGTCCAAGTTCAGGAGGAAGGGAAACAGATTTCTCCTCTAGATGGACACAGCAGCATGCTCATTCTGGAATGCAAGATGCTTGTGGCCATGGTGAGAGACTAACACGCATCCCCAGCTTCTCCACGGGCAGCCTTCCTCCCATGTCTAATTCCAGGAAGCGCTCATTTCCAGGGATTTGCTAAAGCCCACCAGGCCCCCGCCACGAGCCACATGCCTATGTTTCGTCTTACCTGGCCCTCCAGCCCAATGACTGCTTCATGCTCCGAGCCTGGCTTTACAAGAATCTATCTTATCTTGTTTTCTCCAAGGCAGGCACCATTTCCCCCTGCTTCCCAGGGGCCCCATCACCTGAGTTAGCCTGAGCATGTCTTGTTCTCAGGACCCTAAAAGAACCGAACATGTGACTTGCAGACAGTCAGCCACCTGAACAAGAGTGGGTTGGATTCATCTTTGCAGAGCCAGCACCAGCACTGAGTTTTCCCCAGAAGAAGAGCTCCGTAAACAGGACTTTCTGGCACCAAACTTCACACGCTTGGGCCTTGAACCAAGGAAAAGAGCGTCTTACCTCTCCAGGATCGGCATCATCATCACCTGGAAATGTGTCTAGGGTTGTGGCCCTCCCATCCTACCTCCTGAACCAGGACTTGCATTTTAACAGAAACCCAAGTGACTCATATGCGTGTTCAAGGTTGAGGCAATCGAGGTAGCAGTTCCCGAGGTAAAGAACGGGAACAGGCTGGGAAGACAGATGCCAGTTGAGCCCATCTGGAATGATCAGGCGAGGGTCTCACCCTTGGCTGACGGTTACAATCACCTGTGGGCCTTTAAAAAAAAATCCTGATGCCCAGTGTGCACCCCAGTCAATTAAGTCTTACATTCCTGGGGGTGGAGCCCAGGCAACAGAATTTTCTAGAATCTCCTTAAGCGATCTCACTGTGCAGTCAGGGTGGGGAGCCGCTGGTTTAGGGTACTGCTTCTTCAAGTGTAGTCTGCAGCTCATCTATGCCCAGATCACTTGAGACACTGATTAACTATGTAGATTCCTGGGTCCCACACCCGGTTCTTGAGTCTAAACATCCGGGAGCATGGCGCAGGAATCCACATTTTTAGCCATCTCCCTAGATGATTTGAGTGTGCACTAAGTTAGAGACCACTGGTTTAGGGCCCTGAATAAGCGACAACAATGGCAATGGTGTTTCTAAATGCTACAAGGTATAACGTGCACACATTAGAAGATACAGGTAAGTCCAAGTAGGAAACAAGAAAACGCGTGTACTCCTTCTGTCTAGGGATGGTGGGGGCCCTCGGCACCCACTCTAGAGAAGGGAAAGCGCCTCCCTCCCCTAGGGAAGCTGCCACCCAGCGCTGGGTCGGCTGTGATTTGGGCTCTGATTCGCTGGCAGGGTGGAGCCTGTTCTCTGGCCCGGACAGAATTATTGCCTCAAATCACGTGGTTGATTATCAGTTACTCGTGTCCGTGTGAGAGCGTGTGT
This sequence comes from Grampus griseus, assembly GCF_964374135.1. NCBI lineage: Eukaryota > Metazoa > Chordata > Mammalia > Artiodactyla > Delphinidae > Grampus > Grampus griseus. The sequence goes on along the minus strand of NC_139018.1, from coordinate 25,799,481 downwards.
GTGTGTGTGTGTGTGTGTGTGTGTGTGTGTGTGTGTGTGTGTGTGTGTGTGTGTGTGTGTGTGTGTGTGTGTGTGTGTGTGTAAGTGTCTTTGCAAATCATTAAGGGTCGTCATTCTGGATTATCGTTGATTAACGAGAGGGAGGCCTGGTACCTGCAGCAGCCGGGATGGCAGCCCCGCAATTATGTCCCAGCTGATCGGTAATTGGCGCATCGCAAGATGATTTCTCTCTCTCTCCGCTGCTCCTCCCAGCCTCTCCTGCCGACTCCGCAATTAGCGCCCTTGCTCATTCCCTTCCAGCCCGGGCTGAGTTCAGAGGCCTGCTCCCTGGCGAGTGGGTGCGGTAGGGCTGGCTTTGAAGACCAGAACCCAAATGGGGCTGTGACGGTGATGTGCGGGGTGGTGGCAGAGGCTCCGTGGCGGGGGGTGGGGGGGCATGGAGCTGGCAGGACCTCAAGCGCGCTACCTGGGCCCGCCTTATCGTTCATTATCCTTCCCAGGAAGCCCAGGGGCCATTCTCTGAGCTCCCTGCCCCTCCCCCACTGCATGGACCGGGAAACTGAGACCCAGAGAACGAAAATAGCAAATAGGAAAAAAAAATCCAAGACCACTAATTCAGAACAGCACGGTACCATGAATCCAGCCCCACAGAGCAAAGGAAAGAGCAAAGTTCCAGAAGGAACTCCTCCCCACCATCACTTCCATCCTGCTGAGGCTGTCACCTCCCAAGCCAACACTGCTTGTCTCAGTTTCCCCGAGCAACGCAAGCTTTTGATACCCCAACTCCCGGGGTTTGGGAGGAACTGCCCTGAGGAATGTGTGGTGTTAATTCAAGGCAGCAGCACCCACCTGGATTATGGCAACGGCCTCCTCACTGTTCCCCACACGTCTACACGGGGCCCCCAATATCCATCACGCTGGAGACACAGGGATCTTTATAACGCCTGGTCTTACTGCTGATGAGATACCATCCCTCCATGCGATGTTACTCCCCATTGCCCTCAGGATAAAGTCTGGGTCCCCAGTCCCCTTTCTTGCTCCACCCCACTTGCTCTCTCTGCCCAGCACGGACCCCTCAGTGCTCTAGCTCCCTCCCACCACCTTGTCCTTCACCCAATCTGATCCCTCTACCTGGTACCCTTTCCCCTCCTCCCATCATGTTTCACCTGGGCACACACCTGCGGGGGAGGCAATGATGCTCACACTCATACTTGGGCTCCATTGCCCAGAAAGGGGTTCTGCGCTCACTGGAGACCAACAGTGACAGAAGCAGAAACTTTAAGGATGGCTTTAGTTAGTTTAGCAGGGGTGCGAGAGGATGGGGAAGGCGGGGCCGTTCCGGAAAACTTCCACATGAAAGACTCTCCCGTGGCTGCAGAGCCACCAGGCAGTTTGTTTCTGAGCCTTGCAGCTGTCTTGGCCATTTTCATTTTTATCTACTTAGGGTGGTCAGCAGGTCACGGCAAGCGGGAGATGCAATGCTAATGACTCCGGCTCCACGTGGCAACCATTCAGGAAAAAGCTGCAATGTTCTCTCTGCCACATTAATCAGAGAAACACATCAAGAGCTGTTGCGTGGAGACAGCTTTCCTCCCAGTACCTGCCCTGCATACTAATCACCACCCGCTCCTGGCGGTGAGTCAGCTCCATGCCAGGCAGGCAGTGAGGGAAGGTCAGAAACGCCCGCTCCAAGCACGTGGGGACAGGCAGAAGGGCGGCAGCCGTGTCCCCACCCCACAGACACACACTGCCCGCAACCATCATTGAGCCCGGGCAGGTGGGCACAGCAAATTCTGGGAAAGTCCATCCAAATGCAGACTCTGGGTTAATTCCTTCGTCTAGGTCTTACCCAAGTCTACCAGAGGGACCTCTCCAGAAGCTGATCCCTGGACAGAGTCTGATAAAAGCAAGAAGGGCCTCACTGCCAGGCACTTTGATAACAATAAGACATAATTTTAGATCGCACTTAACATGTGGCAGGCATACGTGTAAGCCTTCTAGATGGATTACTCAGTTACTCCTCATATAACTCTGTGAACTGGGTACCCTTACTAGTCTCATTGTATAGATGAGCAAGGAAACACACAGAGAGGTTAAGTAACGAACCCAAGGTCACACAGCTAGTAACCACCCGCTGGGTTTGAACCCCCGCAGCTGTGTTCCAAACCATTTCCCTCCACTTCCCCTCATTGTGCTACTAGAACCCAGAGTCGCCTGAGCCAGTGGTAACCACGACAAGCTTCTGAGTGTCTTTTGCATGTATTCATTCATTCACTCATTCGTTCATACAGCAACTATTTGTTGAGCACCTACTATGTACAAGGCACTGTGCTGGGCACCAGGGAGACAAGGGGAAACAAAACAGACATACGCTTAAGAGGGAGACGGGCATCAATTTAACATTTTCACAAATTTATAGTAATTGCAAAATGTGATAAGTGCCATGAACAGAAGTACCAGGTCCCATGAAAGCCCATGGTGGGGGACGCTCATGTCTCTGGGAAAAGTCCAGGAAGGCTTCCCGAGGGAGTGACAGATGAGGGGATGGCTTACATCTGCAATTCTCAAAGGGTGGTCCCTGCATGGGCAGCATGAGGTCACCTGGGAACTTGTTAGAAATGCAGATTCTTGGGGCTCACCCCAGACTTACTGAATCGGGGACCCTGGGGATGAGGCCGAGAAATCTTGAGTAAGCCCTCGGGGGGATTCTGATGCCCACACAAGTTTGAGACCTACTGGCTTATGCAAAGGCCCGGAGGCAGGCAGGAGCAGGCATGCTGGAGCAACTGCAGGTGGTGTTGGGGCAGGGGATGGAGTGCCTAAGATGAGCTGGACAGGGTTTGGGTCACCTTGGCCTTGTAGGCATCCTAAGTGGTGCAGCCCTGCATCAGCTCCCATCACCAAGAAGCCCAGTCAGAGGGTTCCTCGGCCCTGGGGACCCTCAGGAGTAGCAGGTCACCCAGGTGTCCAGTCTGGCTGAGGCGAGAGGATGGGAGTGGCTGCGTCATATGGCTTCTGACCGGTCACCTGACTTCTTGCCAATGTTTTAACTTTCAGGAAGCACTGGTGAGAAGGTGGATCCTGTGGCTGGGGAAGTACCTCCATCCTCAACGCCGGGAAAGGAACTTAGGATAGAAACTTCTCCTTATCCTCAAGAAGCATCCCAATAAAACACCAGCAGCAGCAGGTGGCTACGACCCACTGAGTCGCGAGCTGGCTGGGTGTCAACACTGCGAGCACCTGAAGCCAGGTTCATCGCAGGAGAGGGACAGGGTGAAGTTCCCTAGCTGAGCCTGGACGAACTGGAGGTGGTCGCACCTGCTTGCAGAGGTGTCAGCATAGAATAGATCAGAGTTGGTGACGACCAAACAGCCTTGTTGGGCTCCTTCCCATGCACCTCCCCTGCTGCAGGCCGCCCCCCTCAAAGGGGCTTCACCCCACGGGCTGTCTCCGCAGGGTCTACTGGACGACCTGGCCGCCAGAGCAGGGGATGCAGGTCAGAAGGCCAGGATGGATGTTGGGTTGTTACTGGTCCGCTCCAACGTCACAGGGGCCTTTGATATGGATCCAGGTCACGTCCAGCTCTCCCAGCCAGGGTTCCTCCTTCAAAAGAAAAAACTAAGAGACCTTGGAGGAACTCACTGTCCCAAAAAGTGCAGTAAGGAGTGGGAACTTGCAGAAGGCTCTGGTAGATGAGGGAGTTAGACAAGGAGCACAGAGGAAAGGAGGGTACTTTTCTTTTTCTTTTTAATATTTATCTATTTGGTTGCACCGGGTCTTAGTTGTGGCTCGTGGGCTCCTTAGTTGTGGCATGCGAACTCTTTAGTTGTGGCATGCATGTGGGATCTAGTTCCCTGACCAGGGATCGAACCCGGGCCCCCTGCATTGGGAGCGTGGCACCCTACCCACTGTGCCACCAGGGAAGTCCCGGGTACTTTTCTTTACACTAGCTTTTTTCTCTCCATAAAAAAATGTGAACACAGACGTAAAGAGAGAAAAAGTGAAAGTTCCTTTTTTTCCCGTCTCTTACTAATATCCCTGCTTCCTTAGCAGTAACCTATATTAGCAGTTGGCTCTATATCGTCCCAGACCTTTTCTGGGCATTTACACACACACACACACACACACATACCCATGCGTGCATGATGCCAGGATGTTTGTTTTTCTTTGCTTTTACATAAATGGGATCAAGCCGACCATATTGTCCTGCAACTTCTCCCCCATAACAATATATCTTGGACATTTTTTTTATGACCACATATATAGAGCATCCTCATCTGCTGTTGCTTTTCTCTTTTTTCTAATTTCTGCATAGTATTGCACGTGCGAATGTAACACAGTTGATTCAACCACCCCCTTTCCACTCACTCCCTCACTCAGGGTCCCTGTTGCGGCCCAACTCTGGGGGGCGTTTGTGGTAAGTGATACTGCTGCACAGCCCAGGGGACCCCATCCACGCTCAGGCTGCAGCCGCCCCTCCCACCTCCCATGAACAGACTTTTTCCCATGCAAACAATTCTACAACCAGCATCCTTGCCCATGCCTCTTGGTGCACACACACAAGTATTTCTGTGGGTGTTGATACCTCGCGTGGGTGGAAGTGCGCGCCCTGCCAAGGTGTGGGAGGGCGCTGACAGCCTCCTCTGCCCCCATCCCCCCAGCACATATCCATCACTGGCTGCCGCCTGGGCCGCCGCTTCCAGGAAATCCATTGCAAAGATTGAGGACTGTCAGTGGCTCACACGCTGGGGGCCATCCAGGGAGTAGATGAAATTGTAGGAGAAAATCCTACCCGGCTCCAGACCGCTCGTAATGGAGACCCCTTGGTGACCTTTCCGGAGAAGTTAAAAGAACACAGGCAGACACACTCACCCTCCATCATCCACCACCAGTCCACCTGCCGGGAGCACAGCCCTCTGTCCTTGGAGAAGCCGCTCCTCATTAGCAGGCCTGGTGGGAAGGGGGAGGCTGGTCCAGGGCCCAGGCCGCCGCTGTGCAGGTAAGGAGGCCAGCGGGGGCACCTGCTTCCCTGGAGGGTGAACCCAGTGGACCACAGGGCCCTTAGCTGCTCAAGGTCAAGTTACCTGCCCCCTTCCGCCGCCCCCTAGAGAGACCATCTGGCAGCCGGGCAGCGATCCTCCAGTGATTCCCCTCCACCCAGTCCCCAGGCCAACGGATCCTGCATCTGCACTCAGCCCTCCTTCCTCCCTCTGTTCAAACAGAGGTGCCGGCCCCGTGGCCTCAGTTCTTCTTATCCAGCTTGGCAGCCTTGCCCTGCACCTCCGGGAGGAGGGGGCCTCTGAGCGCAGTGCCCATGAAGCAGTTGCCGGTGGACAAATCCAACATTTTCCTTACCCGGGAGGGTGACCTGAGCCTTTACCTGGTTTCACAGCAGCTAGGTTCATAATGCCTCACCCTCCACCCCTCACCCCCGTTCCTCCCCTTCTTGATTCCACCCACCCACACCCACACCTGGCCCCGCACAGAAAACCCAGCCATAGCTGTGAACGTGGGGAAATACGCAATCGTTTTCTGTATGCAGCTGTCTCCCTGCTCTCCAGGCCTATTTACCTGATAATGACTTAAAAAATAACCCTAGCTACATCTATTGGGCAGTGTGCCAAGTGCTTTATGTATATATCTGACTTAATTTTCGCAAACTCTACACAGTAGATACTGCTAAGGATTTACAGGTGGGGAAATGGAGGCTCAGAGAGGTTAAGCAACTTGATTCAGGTCACACAGCTGGTGAATGCTAGAGCCAGGCTGGAAATCAGGTCCCCATCATTCTCCAAGGCTATGAGCTTAACGGTTGTGCTACCCTGGCTCCCACTTACTTCATTTCATTCCTTCTTCTGGGTTGTCCCAAGGACCGGGTTGAGCTGGCCAATTCCCCAGGCTGCCCCCCAGACTGGGGGGAGCTGCGGCTTCCGGTCCCTGGAGCCGTATGGGTTCCTGGCAGAGGAAAGACCCTCACATCTCCGTGTCCAGAATCTCTGACTCTCTCGTGAGCACACCCAGGCCCCCTCCAGGCCAGTAGAAACTGACAGCCCACCCTGCCTGCCAGCAAACACTTTGGCTGGCCTGGCCAGCTCAGCCTGAGGACGGGGGAACTTCCTCCGGGCAGCACCTCACCGCCTGGACCCAGGCAGGGGCTGGTTTCAGGGCTGCCCATCCGCAAGCAGGCTGGGAGGCGGGAAAGGGAGGCAGCCCCCATTCCAGAGGGGCTTTTGCTGCCCTCGTGTGGCCTGGACACACAGCCCTGCACCTCCCTCCTCCCTCCTCCCTCCTTCCTCCTTGCTGTTATCCAGCCTTCCCAGCTGCCAAGAGCCCACACCCAGTCCCAGCCCTGGTGCAAGTGCCCAGGTTATTTTGCGGCTGAGGAGAGGGCAGCACGAAGGCCAGGGAAATTCACAACCACCAGTTCGTACCCCAGAGCCAATAACATGGATGGAGGTGAAATTTACGTATCTGTTGACCTGAAAAGATGTCCTAGTATATTGCGCTGTTAAAAAAAAGGGGGGGGGAGGAAGCAGGTTTTAAAGCTGTGTACAGTAAGAGAGCATTTTATTAATTAAACAAAAGTATTATCTATGTAACTAATCATAGAAAGAGGATATTTGCCAAGATGTTAACAGATGATTTTTGTTTTCTTCTCTTGGCTTATCTGTGTTTTCTATTTTTTTCAATGAACATCAATTACCCAGATAATTTTAAAAAGCAATCAAAATAAACCAATCCCAGACTGATTGTACATCTTCCTGTCCCCCCTACCCCCAACAGCTCTCCAAAAAAGAATCACAGATCCATATTCCTGGACCTTCCTTTCTCTCTCCAATCATTTCCACATCTCAGTCGGCCTGTGTTGGTTGGAGGTGGGGGGAGGATTCCTACCTGCTCCAGGAAGCCTTCCCCTGACTAATGGGAGGTGTGAAGGCTTCTTTGCCCAGGGGGCTTTTTCTCACTGACCCAGCTCTGCCCAAATGCACAGTGCCTGGAGGCCATCTTCCCTCCCTCTGGTGCCTTTTCACGGAAGAGGAAATGCTCTGCTTTCTACTGCATTGTTTGTTCCTGCAGGCTGAGCCGACTTCCCTGAGGCTGAGATGCTCAGAGGCAGCCCAACCCTCCATCACATGGACCGGAGCCCCAGGGCAAATGGTTCCACTGTCGAGAGGTGATTATGGCAAAATGAAGAGTGAGGGAAAAGAAGTGACAAAAGAAAGAGCAGTGCTTCAGGAGAGGGCTATGCTGCCCCTTCCAGAAGGACCCGAGGAAACTAGGAAGGAGATGGGAACGGAGATTCCTGAGCATTTCCTATGTCCACACAGTGGACCCTCCGAAGACAGGCCCTTGCCCCTCACTTTGTGCGGGTGAGGCCACCGAGGCAGAAAAGCGCCCAGGCCTTAGCTTCCTGCATCTCTGGCGCTTCACGCCACCGTGTCTCACGACAGAGGAGGCTCCTGAAAAGGTCTCTGGATGGAGAAATTAGCGTTGGTGGGCAGTGTTTTCTCCCACCCACCCCCGCCATGTTAGCCACTGCCCAGGCTCCCCAAGAGCCACAGACACCCCTCTGCTCAGGAACGGCAGCTGGGACCAAGCACTGTCCTGCAGGGGATGGCCCTCTGAGCGCCTGCTCATTAAATGATGAAGGTTGCTAATGTCATTGTTCTGGCCATCAGAAAGGCAGCCTAGAGGGCCCAGAGAGCTAGCCGGCAACCCAACAGAACCTAGGGTTCAAGGGAAAGGAGAGGACCTTTAGTGTCACCCTGAACCCCTAACTTTCAAATCACATTCCCTGAGGTGGCCATCCCCAGAGACGCAGGAACCAGGCTCCCATCCCTGCCAAGCCTCCACACACAGGACAAATGCAGTTTGCACACCTAATTGGGAGGCAGGAGACCCTCCCTGGTACTCTTTGAGCTCTGTTCCTAGCCACCTGGGTCATCTAGGCCAAGTCACTCCTCACCACCACACCTCCCCTTCTACCTACACGGTGCTGTGGCGTTAAGAAGGGCTTCTAAGGGTGCTGCTGAAGAATGCTCAGCCCCTGGCAGCGTCTCCTCCCTTAATGGGGGTCTGGTAATGAGTTCCATGCCCTGAGCAACTCGGTTTGTGGACAGGTAGTCGAAGCGTGATTGATAGCGACACCCCGTGGACACAATGGGTAACTGCAGTCACCTGGACGGAAGCCACAGGACGACCTTCGACTTTCTTCATTATGTGGAGAGGAGCTGATTGCAATTAATCCCACTCATCACCTTTCACAGGGAGCTGTCTTAGAGCTGAAAAAGAATCCTTCCCCAAACCAGAAAACAACCCTCCAGCCACACATTTCCATCAGCCTCCAGCTAAACACCTGTTTCGTTTCAACTTGTCCCTTTTCAATATTGACCTGATAGAAGTATCTAGTGGCCATGGAGGGAGAGTAATGTCAACAATAATATTAATAGAGGAAATATGTAAAGGGCTGTTGACTTTTGCCATGAATTTCATGCATTGTCTCATTTAATCTTCCCAGCAAACCGTGCAGGTATGTGCTCTTACCCCCAGCATTCAGAGGAGGAATCAGAGACTTGGAGCATAAGGGGAAGCTAAGTTTCAAACCTGGGCAATCTGGCATCAGACCCCATTCTCTTTTAAACACCAGTCTGTGCAACCTCACTTCCCCCAGTGTCTACCCACCGTGGTAATCCCTTGAGGCTGGAGAAATCCCAATTCCTAGGGCACTGGCTTGAATCCTCAGACTGGACGCCCCTGAGTCACCCTCTAGGGCAGTGAGAGGCAGGTGGACATGAGGGCCTTTAGGGTTCAATAGGCCTGGGTTGGAGTCCCAGCTCGGTCCCTCATTAGCTATGTGACCTTGGGCTTATTCCTGAATTTCACTCCCCTGAACCGCCAAATGTGCGTAATAATCCCTTGCCTTGGAGGGTGCTGTGAAGGTTAGAGAAATCATTCGGTGCTGAGCGGATGCTCCAGAAATGGTGGCTACTCTTATCTGCAGGGTGGGTGTGCCCATTGACCTTGGGAGGAGCCAGCCTGGAAGATTTCCGTAGGTGGCAAATTCTAATTCAGCCTCTTTAGAAAATACCACCACTAAGAAGGGCTAGGATGAAGGTGAGGGCCAGCTTTCTCACCCTTAGGCTTGTCCGATTTCGGAGGGAGCAGCTCATGGTCATGGTTCAAAGGATCCCGGAAGGGACTGACTTAACCAAGTTGGCAGAGCAGACACAAGATCCTGTGACTTTGGGCCCCATCTTTCCTCAGAGACCCCATTATGCAGAGAACAGTGTGCCGGCAGGATTCAGGTCCATGCCTCTAGGTATCTGCAGAGACTCTGGTGCCACGAACCAGCCAATGGTCCATTTGTGGTACTTTGTTACAGCAGCCCTAAGAAACTAACATGGTCATGAGAGATACTGTGACTTCCCCCTTGCTCTCCCTTGAACCACGCATCCTGGGGGAAGCCAGCTGCTATGTCATGAGGCTACTCAAGCAGACCTATGAGAGGTCCGCGTGGCAAGGATCTGAGGCTTTCTGTCAAAGCCAGCGCCCGCTTGGCACCCTGTGGGTGAGCCTCCTTGGAAGCAGATCCGACAGCCCCAGTCAAACCTTCAGATGACTGCAGCCCTCCTAAGAAGCCCGGAGCCTGGGACTTCCCTGGAGGTCCAGCGGTTAAGACTCTGCACTTCCACTGCAGGGAGCAGGGGTTTGATCCCTGGGCAGGGAACTAAGATCCTGCATCCTGTGCGGTGCAGCCAAAGAAAACAAAACACACAAACAAACAAACCACAAAAGAAGCCTGGAGCCAGAACAGTCAGTTAAAGCTTTCCCCAGTTCCTGGCCTACAGAAACTGTGAGATAATAGATGCTTATTATTGTTTGAAGCTACTAAGCATTGGAGTAATCTGTTGTACAGCAATAGCCACCTAATATTCACATTTATCATACTGGGGCCCCAGTATAACCTGAAACAGAGAGAGCTGCGTTTTTTACATACATCATACATCACTTGAAATGGATCAGGGGCCCCAGCGCCATTCTCTCTGGGGATGTTGCCAACACTGGGCTCCACAGGTGTCCCTGTTATTCATTTCCGCGTGAGCACCTTCCATGTGCCAGACACTGTGTTACCGGCTGCGGCTATAGATGTGAACTGTCATGTTCATGGCCAGTGGCCATTATGGCCATAGCTCTGCTAGTAGACAGATGTGTGAAAAAGGAGAGCGCTCATCTGCAGAGGCGGGGGTGGGTGGGTGGGGGGGGCATTGAGATGCTGAAAGGAGAAGCCTTCAGTGGCGTGACCCTGCAGAGGCAGGAAGAGAGCCAGGTTCAAGGGTCCACAAGAGCAGTGGGAGGTAGAGGGAACTAGAATCCAGACTCCCCACTTCACGGCCTTCTCCCCTGTGTCTGTCTGTTCTGTGTCTCTCTTCTAAAGATACTAGGCATTGGATTTAGGGCCTGAGCTAATCCATTACAACCCTTAATTACATCTGTGAAGACCCTACTCCCAAATAAGGTCACCTTCACAGGTATGAGGCAGGGTTAGGACTTCAATATATACCTTCTGGGGTACACAGTTGGCCCACAACAGTGACCTAGCCTTGGAAGTCACATACCATCGTTTCTTCAGTAGCAATTGGTTACAAGGGTCAGCCCTGTTCAGGGCAGGAGGAGACCACACAGAGGTGAACATCAGTAGGTGAGGATAACGGGGGGCCATCTTGGAGGCTGGCTGCCAGGAGATCAGACGGCAATCTGAGCATGAGACCCGCCCTCAGGCGCAGTATTCACAAAGGAAACAATGGAGAAGCAGTTGCACAGCACTTAGGCCCCCCGTACAGTCAAGAATATAAAAGGGGCAGAGTGGGGAACAGAAGGGTCTGGAAATAGAAATCATCCAAGAGAGGAAAGCTATGTGGAGAGCTCCACCTCCATCTCAAGTCTTGTGATGGGGGCTTCCACAAAGCCATTTACAGCCATCTGCCCCCACGGGCCTGGGCCAAGAGGACGGGCTGCACTGGGATTGGCCAGGGGCCCTGTGAGTGCTTCCCGGGGCCTCTGGGGAGAGAGGGCCGGCGTGGCGTCATTTTAAGTCCTGTAGCGCTTCCTAATGGGCAGGAAGAAGGTGGAAGGGGATGCTGGATTCTTGGGGCTGAAGATGAAGTCATCAGCCATTACCCGGAGGAGAGACGAAGACCAGGAACCTCAGCAGAGAGCCTCAGGGACGGGAACCTCCGTAGAACCCAGGGGAGCCCCCGGGAAACAGCGCTCACCATCTGTCAGGCCCGGAGGGCTGGCGATTTTGCAGTCATATAAGCATTGCCCTATTCCTCTGTTCCCTCATTTCTTCTCCCCGCTCACCCCTCCCCCTTAGACCCTGCAAGCATCAGCATGTGGGGAGCAGAGGCCGTCAGGTGAGAAAATAGACAAAAGCCTCCCACAGCCCAGTCCCTGAAGGCCGGCACCCCAACTCCAGACCTTGGAGCAGAAGGAGGAAGATTGGTCTCTGAAGGAAGATGAACGCGTCAGGTCATATCTATAACCAGCTGCTTTAGAGCTCTAAATCGACTGTGGATTTTATGACGTAGAATGACCATACCTGAGCCTGACCAGAAGAGACATGGGGTCAGCTGGGCTTTCATCCAAGGCGGGTGAAGGGGAAATGGCTCCTTCATGGAAAAGTTCAAGTGGAGGGAATTCCCTGGCAGTCCAGTGATTAGGACTCTGCGCTCTCACTGCCGCGGGCTAAGATCCCAGAAGTGGCATGGCTTGGCCAAAAAGAAAAGTTCAAGTGGACAGTGAGAGGTGCAAACTGAGCTGCATTTTGATTACATCCCACGTTCAGCGATTGGTTTCACTGAGCTCGAGCTTTCTCAAGGCAAGTTGGGCCTTATATTCCTCACTCTTGTCACCCCCGGGGCACAGCCTCGATCCACAGGGAAGTTCCCGAAGAAAAGTCTGTCTCAGCTTTTGTCCAAAATTGAGGCATGTTTACTCAATTTTCCTTCCTATTGTCTGGAAATGACACCAAGAACAGGGGGGAAAATAAAAAAGGACAACTTGTCCCCGTGCAAAACAGCCACACCCTCTGAACTCTTCACCCTGCTGTGTTCTGACTTCACCCTGGATGGGGAGGTGAGGTATGAGGTTGGCAGAAAGGTTCCTGGGAGGATACGCTTGGCCTGGGAACAAAAGCTGTTTTTCTGAAAGCTTTGTGCACGTCAACTAAGTGAGGGAGGGGTCTGAGCAAAGACAGGAGAGAGAATCAGGGGAGGAAGTTCTGCTAAAAAAAATTTAAATTCCCCAGGGATGTTGGAGCTGTCATCTGATCAGTCCTTTAAATGTCTTGTTATTATTGAAAAAAAGAAGGTTGGGGCTTCCCTGGTGGTGCAGTGGTTAAGAATCCGCCTGCCAATGCAGGGGACATGGGTTCGAGCCCTGGTCCGGGAAGATCCCATGTGCCGCGGAGCAACTAAGCCTGTGCGCCACTACTGAAGCCTGTGCGCCTAGATCCCGTGTCTCACAGCAAGAGAAGCCACCACAATGAGAAGCCCGCGCACCGCAGCGAAGAGTAGCCCCCGCTCGTCACAACTAGAAAAAGCCTGCACACAGCAACAAAGACCCAACGCAGCCAAAAATAAAAAATAAATAAATTTATAAAAAAAAAGAAGAAGAAGGCTGCCTGTGAGTCTCTCCTCTCTCACTGTCCTTGCACCAAGCTTGGAACCAAAGCTTCCTTCCTTCTCTAGGAGTCAGGCTCTGAAGAGAAGTGCCCTCGAGATTAGGCGCTAGGACCCGGCAGAAGCTGGGGCTCTGCAGCAAGAATCCAAGGTCTTCAGCTCACAGGCCTGCAGTTCAGACACCCACCAGGTAGGTTCCAGCTCCCAGCAAGGACCCAGCCGAGCAGAGGCATGAGCTGGAACACAAGTGGGGATGAAAGCCTGGAAAGCAGGGGCATTCCACAGTCAGCGCTTCTAGAAAAGCCTGTCTTCCCCAGCACAGAGGCTGCAGGGAGTAGCGACTCTGGTTCTCTATATTTCAATAAAAAGCATTTATCGTGCTGATGATGTTGGTGATATTTCAGGACCTAAACAAGCCTAATTTTTCACAGTCTGTAGGACAGGGGGCTCCTAACACTTTTTAAAAGATGCTAGACCCTAAATAAAATCCCTTGTCACCAGGCCACCCATTTCTCTCTCCCCCAGGCCCTGGTGCCATGAAACAGTCACAGCCCCCCATCAGCCGATGGCAGCGCTCTTGGATCTGTTTCCCGAAGAGCTTAATCGTGAACAAATTGCTGTCACTTGGCCTGGAGCTGAGAAGCCCAGGAGAGTCTCAGGATGAGGTCTTCCCTGGTGAGAACACAGCCCTTCTGGGAGCCTCTCTTCCTCAGTGCATGTTTGCACTGGGGAGTAACTCCAGAGCACCGAGCGCCGTGTGGGGTTAGCAGGGCTTTTCAACTTCAGCACTAATGGCATTTGGGCTGGATAGTTCTTTGTTGTGGAGGTGGTCCTGTGCCTTGTAGGATATTTAGGCCTATGCCTGGCCTCCATCCACAAGACGCCGGTAGCATCCCCTCCCCACTCCTCCTCCCTCGTGACAATCGAAACTGCCTCCACGCATTGCCAAACGTCCTCAAGGCCAAAGTCATTCCTGGTTGAGAAGGACTGGCTAGGAGCAGCGCTCATTCCATGACTAGACAGCTAAGGAGACCCAGGGTAGAGCTGGGCCACCCGTATCTCAAGGGAATTTTCACTCCAGGAAAAAAGAGACCAAGTCTACACGGCCCTTGTATCAGTGCTCTGTTGGATGCAACTCTAAATGACCTGCCAAGGGTGAGGGGTGGATGCTGTCTCTTGTAACTGAGAAGACCACGGATTTAGGCACATTGCTGGCTCAGGCCCAGCTTGAACCAGGACTCAAGCAATATCACCAGGACTTGATTCTGTATTCTGCTTTGCTCCAGCTTTGGAATTCTTGCAGGGGCAAGATGGCTGCCAGCGCTCCAGTCCTGTATCGTCCTAGGTTGGCGACTTGTGGAAGAAAAAACGGGAAGTGTTTTCCTTTCTGCAGTCCTAGCGAAAGCGTCATTGTATTTGCTTGGCTCCGATTTGGTCAAGAGTCCGTCACCAAGCAAAAGCAAAACACCATGGCCAGAAATGTGCTGGCCTAGTTGGCCAGGCTGTAGTCACATGCCCACCTCTGGATCTCGGAGCACAGTCAACCCGGCATACAGGGAACCAAAGACGGAAATGTGAGGTTTCCCAAGAGGAAAATCAGGGTACAACTACCAGGGGACAGGTGAAAGGATTCCAGATGACAAAAAGCAACAGGTCGCTACCACAGTCTAGACCAAAAAGAGGTTCAGCTCATCCGTCAAGGCGAGAGGTAATGAGAGTGTAAGGAGGACTTCAATGAATGGCAGTACAAAGGCTGTGCCGTGACTGTCCAAGTCAACCTCCAGGAGACAAACAGAACCCTCTTAGGTGTCTCTAGGACAAACTAGCAACTGACATGATCCATTCAACTGCTGCCTGAAATGGAGACCACAGGAGTTTCACCAAGATCTTTCCCCCCTTCTTCCATAGTAACATATTTGCAGTTGGGCCCATAGCTGCCCAGCTGGGCACAGCATTTCCCAGCCTCCCTTGCAGTTAGGTGTGACCATGAGACTAAGTGAACACTACAGGAACAGAAGAGATGGCCAGACCTATGCCTTAAGATAGTGGGTGTCTCATCCACACTCTTTCTCCTTCCCTTGAACCAGAACATGAACTTTCCTGAGGCCCAGGGTTTGACCACACAAGAGAGAATGATGCCTTAAGGGACGACAGAGGAAAATGCAGAGGAATCTGGATCCCTGAATGACCAGGGTGGAGCAGAGCCTCCTGCTAGCCTGGAATGGGTACCTCAAGTGAAAAAGAAAGAAATGTCTGTCTTTTCTAAGCCACTAAATTGTTGCATTTCCTCTATTTGAAGATGCAAGTTTTTTTCGTATTCTAATATCTCCAAAATCCATGACACCATTGGCCAGGCAGTGGCCACCCTTAAGTCAGGCCCCAGGAAAATATTTTTGTGAGGCTCTTGTCTATATAAACAAATTACAATTAACATATTATAAAAATTCATAAGTTCATGTGAGACATAGTGATTTATCAATGAAGATTCAGAATAACGGGTAGAGAAGAGCTGCTTACGTATTTGTTTATTGTCTCATCAATGCACATGAAGATTCTTCCTCCAGGCCAGACACCATCTCTTCCTGTTTAGATCCAGAAATCTATCTCTTCATAATTTCAGGTCTCCCACCAGGAGAAAATAGTAGTGATACATCATTATGTTGACTAAATACTGGACACATAATATTGTTTTTTTCAGAACAGAGTGACAAAGTTCTGTGTCAGCCTTCACTTGCCTTTCTTGCTGCCATTGACCATTTGATATTTATTGAGGTTTCGTCTCCATTCTGGAAATTGCATAATGTGTGGAAGTGATATTCTGTGCTCATTTGATAGAGATCCTATGTGTTTCTGGTCCCTGATACCCTCGTTGGCCAACGCTAATGGTGAAAGGGATTTTTAAACAAGTAACAGTGATAACGGAACATTTGGGTTTTGAATTTAGAATATATTTAGACCATAAAAGCTAGTTTCTACAGTTTCTTTCACCACTTGAAGAAGGTGTAAAGTGAGTTGCTTACTTGCTTTCCAGACCTTGGGCAGGTCCCGGCGCCGCAGAGTCCGGTTACTCTAGGTAGCAGAGCACGGGTCTGTGCCCAAGTCCTAGGGAGCACGGTGCTGTGCGCGCCTACGCAGACGCAATCGGGACGCCCTCGCCCGCCACGCCCTTTCTCCGCACCCCTCTAGGTGCTCCAGATACACGAGGCTCTTGGACTCGCACCAGCCGCGGACCGAGTGGTGAGGCGCCTAGGTGGGTGGGACTGACTGTGGGCCTGGAAGTTTGACCTTGGGGGTGGACATCAGGAAGAAGATGAGAAGAGCCTGGAGAGCAGGGGTGCGACTAGGGGCGCTAGAACGCAACCAGTTGGGGGAACCTGCAGGGCGACAGGACCCTTCCTCCGCGCTGGCTCTCCCCGGGGCTGAGACTTTCACCTTGGAGGCTGGTGCAAGACCAGCCAGGAGTCAGCAAAGGAGCTGTGAATGGGTGAGCCACAGGCCACATTATACAGAAACAGCATAAGGGTCAATGTTCTGAGTGGGAAATGGCAGATAATGGGACAAGATCCTGTGTCAACAGAACCTTTGTATCAAAATAATGTAAGTCAAATCCTTTAGGGAAAAAAAAAGTTAATCCATCTGCTACTGTAACTGCAGTCATCATCCAATATCCAGGGCTTCACTTAGGCTCACAGATCTGGCCAAAAGTCTGGGAGGTGCATGAGGGATGCCTAGACTTGGAGCAGCATTTGCTGCTGGGGTTAGATCTTTGGTGGAGGCCAGTCATGTCACAAAACCTTTGTTAATACCAAAGTCATGACCATTTAGTGACACAGGCTGGACTTTCCGAGGATATGATGCAATACAGCATTCCTTTTTTATCATCATCAATCTTTGTGCCAATAGTGAGTAGACTCCAGGCAAGGGCAGGGGCTCTGCTTTTGCTGGTACTGGTGTTAGTCACTATGCAGGATCCTTCTGGCAAGATCAAGAAAGTACCAGCATCAAAACCCAAGGAGTGTCCCTACCTTGGAAAAAAATCCCCAAAGATAATAGTGAAATACTCTTTTAAGATAAGCTGCATCTATCACCAATGCTCTTGACATGAAGAGTGATGTTGGGGAAAATGCAGCAATGATTCTCAGATGGAAAGTGGTTCAGAAGAGCTGGCTTCTGACGGAGAAGAGGATCGGATGGTTGACGTCAGTGAGCACACACATTCACTAGTCACGGTCAGTTCCATCATCTGTGGTTTTGGGCTGGCCTCACCAGGCTGGATTGTTTTCCGCTGGGCCTTAAGACAAGGCAGTGTATCAAGATGGGTTCTGTCAGTTCCAGGCCTCACATTTGTGCTGAAGACACATGATGTGTGGGCACAGAGCCACCCCGGGAAAGACCCCATCAGCCTAGTCAAAGCCACATGGGTGCGGCAGCTGCTGTGATTTCCTCCAGCTTGCCTTTAGAGAATAACAAATGCTTTACAGTTTGTAAAGCACTTTCACTTACATTATCTTATCCCATTCTCACAACCCTGAGAAGAAAGGCAGACATTATCATCACTCCATTTTAGAACTGAAAAATAGCTCAGCGAGGTAAGGGAACTTTATCAGGGAACCCTGGGTTGTGACAAAGCCTGGATCTGACATCTTTAATGACATCTTTAATGCCACACCCTGGGCTCTGTCCACCATACCACAAAGTCTACTTTCAGGGAAATTCCATTTCTATCTTTTATCTTTTGCATTACTTGGAGCTATTGGGTTGGCCTAAAAGTTCGTTGGGTTAGTGAATACGTTGTTCAATAAAGTTCTTCGTGGAAATGAAAAATGTCTTTTATTTTTACTTAAAACCAAACGAACCTTTTGGCCAACCCAACAAATAGTTTGTTTTGTGTTGGTTGGGTTTTTTTTAGTTTTTTGTTTTTTTAGGGATGGATGTTTCTAGTCTAGGGTGAAAATTCTTGTAGAGCAAGAACCCCATTTGACTGCAACCATTGCTAATTTCTCTTAAATGACATTCTCACAGATTGCCCATGAGATAGCAGCTTTCATGCATTATATCCCTTATGGAAAAAAGAGGTACCTTTAAGAATGGGGTGGGTAGTCTTTACCTCATTTTCATGTTATACAACAAACCCTCAGTACTCTTGGGTTTTATAAACTATGGGATGGAGTTTACAGAATGCCACCAAGTCCCCCGCCCCACCCTCACCCCAAGAATCAGTAACAATTTGCATCAGTTGGCACAGTTTTGTTATTTGTATTGAAGTAGAAGGGTTTTTGAGCTTTATTCATTTTGTTTTGTGGGAGTTATTCTGTTTGGGTGCAGAGCTTCCTGGGGAGAAAGATAAGAATAATGGAAGGAATTGATGAGCTGTCTGTCCCCCATACTGCCTGAGAGACTCATTTCCAGCCCCAGGGAGGGAAGAGTTAGGGTGATAAATGGAGAGAGGAGTAATCATGTAAGACGTTGAGCAACTAAAGATACAAGCGGTTCTGTTATGGGACACAGGCAGCAAAGGACAGCCATTCAGTGAGGAGGTTATTTGTTCCCCGCTACTCCATCCTGCCCTCCACTTTGGCAAGTTGGTGGTGTAGAGTGGCCCCAGGAGAGAATGCCATGCCCAGGCAACAGGAGTGACCACTATAAGAACAGAGTCCTTACAGAAGACACACGTGCTGATGAGGTACCCTTTTTAAGGGGCTGTGGAGAGTAGACCATCTGTGGGAGGTCGCGGTGGAAGAGCATAGTGGACCTTCCCTGTTTCCTCTGGGAGACACCTCAGGGACCTCCAGAAGTAACTGAGGAAGAGTTGGCAGGGCACAGGATAAGTAGAAACTTCTACAGACCTTCAAGAGGGGCTCAGAGCTAATAAAATTTAGTCTGGATGTCAGTGTGACCTCATTGGCACCCACAGGCTTGTGCACTTTATTCTTCTCCTCTATATGCCATTCGACTTAAAACATCCTGTCTTTAGTGAAGATGCCATGAAACGTGCTTACGGTGCAGACGCCTTCCAAGAGCAATTCTCCCACTAGCTGATGGCCCTGCCTCCGCCCACCCTTCTAATAAGGGGGAATCGTAGGGCAGCAGCTGGAGAAGTCTACCTGCAGGGTTTGGGGCTGGGAAGAAGAGAAATAACTCTTTTCTATGTTAAGGTAGAGCACCAGATATGATTTGCTAAAGGCTTCTGAGTGACGAGGTTATTAGGCAAAGATTTTTGCTATTTCAACTGAAGTTGGAATGAGAGAATCTGGGGGGTAGGCTGCAGCGTGAAGGATTTAGATTAGAGCAGTAACGAATTTCCCAACATCAAAGGGAACGGGTTCTCTGCTCTAGGCCCATTTTTAAAGGTAAATAGAGAGGTCTCCCTTGTGTGTTAACCTTCCAGATCTTGCAATGGCTCTCTACATATCTTTTCCTGAACTCCCACCCTCTTCCTGAGTTCCATCTGTGTCCTACAACCTCATCACAGCACTTAACAACACTGAGCTGTGAACTTCCTGGGGTAGAAACTGTGTCTTATTCTTTAATGTGTCCTTGACCCTTAGGAGTTACAAAGCACACAGTGAATGTTGGTCTGATCATAAGGGAAAAGCTGCTAGGAGACTGGAGGATACGTCAGTACGCGTTAGAGCAGTATGTGTTCACACTTTTGAGTTTCACCTGGGGAATGGGCTGTGAGCGGCTACTGGAAGCTGTCATGAGGACGCAATGAGGAAGCACCAGGAGAAACATCTCTACAATGCCTGGTATCGTACAGTCCCCTTCTCCCCTCTGTCCCCTTCCTTCTGCCTGACGTTGGGTCTGGAAGCAAAGGTCAGGTGCTCTATGTGAAGATGGGAGGTCTGAATGATTTCTCAAGAATGGCAAAGGATCTGAGGGAACTGGACGGCAGAGATGAGCAAGCTGCAGGTCCTGCCCTGGGATCTGGAACGGCAAGCAGAGAAACCAAGTGTGCTGACAGAAATGGGGGAGGGGGGACAATTCTGGTGCCAGAGTATGGCTACCCACAAGAGCTACCTCCTTCCTCTGTGGATCCAGCCCACTCAGGAGGGGCAGTCGGTGAGTGTGCACAGGGTCGGGCACCAGTGTTGTCAGGAACAGATCCTTCACACCATGGCCTGGCACCTTCCTGAGGAAGAAAAGATGCCAAGCCAATCCCCCAGAGAAATCAACTCAAGGGAAAGGGGCTCGTCAAACCCCAGGCTCTGTCTAGCCGTTGTCTCCCCAGTGGGAAAGAACTTAGCCCAAGGGATCAAAAGACTCCTTAGCGCAAGATCTGGAACATTCCAACGTCCCTCCTTAAGCGGAGGGAGGCTGATGGCACTGCTGCAAAGTAGACAAAGAAAAGCAAGGGACTTCTTTTAAAGTGAAACGTGTAAAATAGAGGGGGGTGGGGGAGACCGTGAACACCGGGGCAGCAATTAGGCAGAAAGACTGCAGTACAGACACAGGGCAGTACCATCCTACCCGACAACACTGGCAGTGTCATACTCCAAAAGAGCTGTTTAAAAACTGCTAATTACTGAGATTCCAATAAGAGCTCTGTCTTAAAAGTGATTTCAAACTGATTGCAGCTTTTTGAACTGATCGCAGCTGTAAGCTATAAAGGAAGGAATCTAAATAAAAGTGAAACATCCTTTGATCAAACACAAAGGAACTCTTCCAAATAAAAATACCTTTATTTTACATACACATCATAGCTGTCTCACATGTGTAAACAAATGATTTATACACATCTATTAAACAAATAAGTTCCCTGAGATAGGGATCATACTTGTTCATCCTCATAACTCCTGACAGTATTTAGCATAGTATCTGGCACATGGAAGATGCTTACGGAATTGAATTTCATCGAAGCAATTGCAGTATTAATGATTTAATCAGATCATTGTCATTTTTTACAATAATGGGCTACTATAAAATGAATACTAGGGTACAGCAGTACAAAAGGCCATTGTAATAGCCTCAAATCCAGGAAAAACATACCTATTTTTCCAGAAGACCAAAAGAAATATGCAAATACAGTCGTTCTCGAAAGGCAAGTCAACCACTCTACATTCCACAACAGAGACCATGTTGATTGTGCTGTGTGAGTTGCTAGGCAACCACTTGGTAATTCCCCATGTAATAGAGACGAACCTGTCATCTGCTTTCTTGGCTATAATGTGACATGAGGAGACAACAGGTAAAGGACAGCCAAGAACACCTACACCTGGATGACACAATCACTCCTGAAGTGTGATGACACTGGAGAAAATCCCCATGCCCTGCAGAAAGTGCTGGAGGGAGAATTTCATTAAACTATTAGCACAAGATATCCGGTGAATTTTCTTGGATTTACCCTGTGGGTAAATCCTGCGGGTGATCCTGTTATCCCTGTCCACAAAGCCAGGGACCAAAATCCCTGAAGTTCAGCTTGTGGATGGCTGTCAATCCAATAAGGCCTCCAGATCAGCGGGTCCCATGACTCCAGCTGGGAGAAAATTTTACCAGATAAAAGCATCCTTTTAAGTCTTAAAAGGGACACTTAACATCTCAAAGAAACCCAAGTTCTGGGTGAACAAACCATACTCTTTTATACCAGAAGAAAATGCTCTTAGTAATTTCTTTGGACATGATTTCCCAGACATTTTAGGCAAATGAGCTACCTTGTAAAGACCCCACTCCACTGTAGGTACTGACATCCCTGTCTTTGAAATAGACTGAAAACCCAATAAAGCATTGGAGAATGAATGCATAAGGAATGTCTGAAAGTTGCTCTGACATTAAGAACTTAAATTTAAATGCCACTTCAAATTTGGAAGACTAAGAGTACTCATCTTTTTCATATGAATTTCAAAAGGACCACTCCTCCCCAGATTTAAAAAAATAGAGGAGGGCCTCCCTGGTGGCGCAGCAGTTAAGAATCCGAATGCCGGGACTTCCCTGGTGGTCCAGTGGTTAAGAATCTGCTTTCCAATGCAGGGGACGCAGGTTTGAACCCTGGTCGGGGAACTAAGATCCCACATGCCGTGGGGCAACTACTCCCATGCGCTACAACTAGAGAGTCCACGCAGGCAAAAAAAAAAAAAAAGAATCCGCCTTCCAATGCAAGGGACACGGGTTCGAGCCCTGGTCCGGGAAGATCCCACATGCCGTGGAGCAACTAAGCCCGTGCGCAGCAACTACTGAGCCTGCGCTCTAGAACCCTCGAGCCACAACTACTGAAGCCTGTGCACCTAGAGCCTGTGCTCCGAAACAAGAGAAGCCACCGTAGTGAGAAGCCCGCGCACCGCAACGAAGAGTTGCCCCTGCTGGCTGCAACTAGAGAAAGCCTGCGCGCAGCAACGAAGACCCAACACAACCAAAAATAAAATAAAATAAATAAATAAACAAATAAATAAAACAGGAATATTTGCCCACAACCTATTCCCACAAATATCATATTTCAGTCTTTTCCGGAAATTACTTGCTTCAGTCTCTTGTTTGAGATTTAAGATCTTGGACCTGGGATCAGGCAATCCGTTGGAGATAAAATCACCAGTTTTGATGAACAACTGGGCAAGGCTTTAACCTAACATCTGGTGCCAACCTGATTTATCCAACCTGTTGAGATGCTGACTGAAGCCCAGCTGGCCAACCCTGCGGCGCGAAGGCTGTCAAAAGCACCAGCCCTGCCTAACCAGCACTGGAAAGGGGAGTGCTGGTTGCGAAGTTCCTGGGCACGTCTCCATCTGCAAAGGAAAGCCACGGCATCCGTCATCTCTACTGACTACCAGGTTTTACAAGGGTTTTCATGGAATTCCGAATAGAATCAGCCAGGAACCAAATCACATGTGAGGAAGGAGGATGCAGGGGCATTCTTGCACAAATGCTCAAAAGACCTTCCAATGACTGGGCTTGGGGTGAGGTGACGTAGGAGGGGCAACAGAGGCTCTGGAATTTCTTTGCCAGAATTACAAGTATGGACAAAAACCTTTCGGCAGCTACCTTCACTCCATCTTTTCAACATGACACGTACAGTCGTGTGCAAAAGGCCTGGAGGTGGGAGAGAGCGGAGCGTGTCAGGGAACCAACAACAGAAAAGGGGATGTCCATTCGTCCCTTGCACCAGTGGCCCCGGAAGCCACTCACCCTCCTGGTTGGTGGCATCTTCCTTCTCTGGAGTCCAGTCAGTGATGGGTAAGCCCACTGTTAAATTTTCAGGAACCTGGCGTCCCACTGATGTCAAGTTGGTTGAACACTTACTACGTAGAACTTGCTTTGTGGGAGAAAAACATTCAATATAATCCCTGCCCTGAAGGAGCTTAGACTCCAGTGGGGGAGACAGATGGGTACCCAAGAAATTATAATGCAAACCAGTCTGGATTAAGGCACAAGAGGCGGAAAGTGTTCAATTCGGGGATAATGAATGTCCGTGTGGAGGCTGCCCCTGATTTTGGGCTCTGTAGCCAGCTTTGTATTACCGGAGTTGTAACAGGGAAGAGCTGTGTTTCTTTGACTTTAACCTTTGCTTTTCGTTCCTTTTGTTATTATAATCATACATAATGGCCTGCCTCAGGGAACCCTGCCCACATGTGAATGGCTGCAAGAAAAAAGAAACTAACACATGCCCTCACCGAGGCTGGTCATTCCAGGAGATATTTTGCAAGACTGACGGCCCTTTTACTTTACTTCCTCACCACCTCTCGCTCTCTATTCTGCCTTTTTACTTTAATTCTTCGCCACCTCTCCCTCTCTGATTCTATAAAAGAAACTGGCATCCAGACCCACGTAAGGTGCTTTTTCAGAGACACTAGTCCGCCATCTTCTCGGTCTGCCGGCTTTCCGAATAAAGTCATATTCCTTGCCTCAGCGCCTCGTCTCCGATTCACTGGCCTGTCGTTCGGCGAGCAGAGTGAGCCTGAACCCGGTAAGAGAGCGTCAGGTTCCACTGAAAAGCCTCAGCTCCGTCTGGCTTTCTGCTGTGGTGGCCTGTATTTCTTGCCTTTGGGCGAGCCCGCGGTGGGGAAGTCCGCTGCGATCCGAAAGCTGTTTACACATGGGACAGAAGCCCATTGGGCAAGATACGAGGCCAAGGAGAACCTCTGTCAAAAATCAAATGGTTCTACAGAAAGGGACAACTGAACAGCTTTCTGAGTCATCTAGAGAAAAAAGTTGTGAGTTTAAATCAAAGACTTCACATTCAGTGGGGGGAGATGACACTTGAAAAATCTTTCCACTAAAAAGATTCTAGATAGGGGATCTAACAAGTAAAGGGCAGCTGCTGAGTGCTTTGGAAAGATATGTGGGTTGAAATCAGCATATACCCTGTCACACACAACAAAATATCTCTACCACGTGCAGAGTGAAAGAGAGAGGATCAGACGGAGGTGTTTTCTGCACTTTGCCTTTCCAGTGCCCGGTCTCCATTCCTGGTGACCTTTCCCACACAAGTGCTTGTACCCAGTGCCTTCCAGCTCCGCTCCCCACTGGTCTCCCGCTCAGCGCAGCAGGAAAGGGTGTGGTAGCACCATTTCCACTGAACACGCAGCCCAGCAGAGCGGCCAAAAGCAAGGACTCTGGAATTCAATTCCTGGCTCTACCACTTAGCACCAGTCACCTTGGCAAGTGACACGGCCTCTTTACCTTAGTTTCCTCCTCTGTAAAACGAGGATAATGATACCACAACCATGTCACGGGACTGTGGGAGGATTAAATAAGTAAATCCGGGCAAATCACTTAGGACAGTGTCTGGAAATAGCACTCTGTGCCAGTTGTTATGAGAGAATTTGTCTTGGGTTCTGGAGTATTTGCATGTCGAGCAATTATTCGTAAAGGAATTTCGGGTTTGGGCAAGATGGAGAGATATTAGGGAGGGGTTTTCATTGTCCCCGATCAAACTTGTGCCTATATATCAACACCCTGTCTGTAATCCAATGCCTTTCTATTGTCTCTGCTCTTCTAGATAACTCTAAAAATAGGAGCTAAGAACTAACCTGGCTGGTGGGTGCCCAGTCACTTCGCTGCTAAGGAAACAAGGAACATGCATCCTGCTATCACCCACCTCTGCCTCTGCCAGCCTGGGACCTGTAGGTCCCTCTCCCCACGCACAGGCTGGAACCCCTTTCCTCTTGCTGGAACTCTGGGGCATACACACACCTACCATCCCATCAAATCATCTTAAAAATCTGTGAAGTGGTCAGCAGTAATGTTGGATGCCAGATTCAGACTAGAGGATAACTATGTTACAGATGGCCAAACTCAGAAAAAAAAGATGGTTCTCAGGTGTCACTTCAAGAACTGATGCCAGTCCTTGTAGTGACGTTTTCACTGATCCTCGGCAAAATTGGAAAAATAAGAATAGCAATGAGTTTTTCATAAAGCAGAAATTATTCAATTTTTGAATTGTGAGATTATGGCCTATCATCCTTCCTATGTCTGAGAGAAGATGTTGAAATGCCCCATCTTTTATAAAATGATATCAATAGGAGCTGGGATTTGAAACTAGATCTTTTGCATACTTTCACTGTTATTATACTATTTTAATTACTTTAAAATAATTTAAAAATAACCAATTTCAAATTCAACTTTAAATGTTAAAATAAGTTGTAAAGAATTATTTATAAATATTGTAAATGATATAGTAGATTGGATACTTGAAAATATCTTCAAATAAAACAGCACAGGGTTAACTCTTTGTGGCATCCTATGCAGGACTGAAAGCTCAAATCGTCACATGGACAGGGCCGCGAAGAACTTAATGAAGTAGGCTGGGCAGAGGTGCAGTTTCTGACCTCCAGTCTGTGACACTCCGTGAGGGCAGAAAGGAAAAGAAGCCTACTTGCAGTTCCCTAAGTGTAGCATTTAAAGGAGCAGGTCTCCCCCTGCTGGCAGCAGTGGTGGCAAAATGAGTCTTGAACCACAACTGGCAGTGAGGACTCAAACAGGAAAGGGTTCTACAGCAAGAAGCAATGGTGCTTGGAAAACCACTCTCCGCCACGGAAACCTTAGCCACGTAAACAAGAGTGTGACAACAAAGATTGAAAGAACTTGCATCACTCTGATAGGAAACTATCAACAGAGATGCTGATTTACAAACTCTGGTGAATTAGCAAAGAAAGAAAAATGTTTACATTCGTTTGGCTCTATAAAAAGATTCATTACCCATTTTCATGAATCGCTGATTCTATGTATCTAACTACATAGGACCGTACAGTGGCTCAATTAAAATTACACCTATCAGGGCTTCCCTGGTGGCGCAGTGGTTGAGAGTCCGCCTGCCGATACAGGGGACACGGGTTCGTGCCCCGGTCCGGGAAGATCCCACATGCCGCGGAGCGGCTGGGCCCATGAGCCATGGCCGCTGGGCCTGCGCATCCAGAGCCTGTGCTCCGCAATGGGAGAGGCCACAAAAAAAAAAAAAAAAAAAAAAATTACACCTATCAGTAACTTAGTCTGATTCATTTGGTCCCACTACCGCATTTGTCTTTGAAGTTCAAGTTATTGATACAGCATGGCTGTCTGGTCATAAGATAGCTAAAATCAGGGAAGTTTGACTTATTTGCACTTTTGGAGGATTAAAGTAATCCTCGCGCCTTTGTTTATTTCATTTATTCTCCTTTGGCTGGCATGCATTCTGCGCTCACCCGCTTCCATTACTGGATATCCTACCTTTACCTGTCCTTCTTACAGTTTTACTTCCTGGTCTCTTCCTCTTTCAACAACAAACAGAAAACAAGCAGAAGGTTATTTTTCACTCCCTTGATTTTATTAACTCGATTTTGTTCACAATCGTCTGACATTTATCACATTCTCTCTCATACTATTTATTAGAACATGTCTTTTTCCCATACCGGATTCTAAGGTATTTGAGGGCAAAAACTGTTTTATTCTGCCTCAAAAAGATCCAGGGCTTAGTAGTTTTGTCATCACGGACATAAACTTCAGTGCCCTCATCTATAAAATGGAGACGTTCATAACAGCGACCTCGTTAATTTGTACAGGCATCATAAGAGAATGCATGTAAAGCTGCCTGACTCTTAATTACTAGATAATTGTTAACTATAGTTTTCACTCTCTCCATCCCCTAAACAAAAGCCTTACGCGCTGCAGGCATTCAATCATTATTTGTTGGTAGAGCTTAATGCTAATAAATACATTCACGCCTGGTAATGCATTAGCATTATCTGTGTCTGGAGGACTAATGTGATTACTTATGACCTAGCAGCACTTAGCAAGGCTTGGATTACCAACACAGGGAGAGTTTCCCCTGCCCCACCATCTAGATCCAGTGTAATTCTCTGTGATGCTGGCAATGTGCTGTACCAATAAAGTAGCCATTAGCTACGTGTGGTTATTGAGGACTTGAAATGTGGACAGTTTCCGTCTTATTTAATTTTAATTAGTTTAATTATTTAATTTTAATCAGTTTCAGTACCTCCTAGTGACTCTTGGCTAACCTACTGGACACGTCAGCTCTAGAACTTGCCTCTACCGGTGAGCAATCTTTACATTCACCGTGTCCTCTTTTCCACCTGTGAAGGAATTTTTCTAACCTAAGAAGTAACCTTCACTGATTCAACGCATCAGAACTTTAAATGATCCCAACCCCTTTTTTTCTTTAGTGGGTTCGTTATGACACTTCAAGAACTGGCGTGAGAAACAGGATCCATGTGAAACTCAACATCTCGGTCAGTTGCACAGGACGAAATGAGTCATACATAATATGACATGCAATCATCCCACAAGAAATACTAATTGCGTCCCTGCCTCGTGAAGCATCGTCTGGAGGGATGGTAGGGGACGCAAACCAGCCGCTGCGACAGGTGTGGCAACACAGTGAGCAGCGCGCTGGGCGGTCCGGGCAAGCCTCTTTCGGGCCGAGACAAGGCGAGGCTGCCAGCCTCCCCTCCCACGCCGGCCGCCTCCGCACGGGCTCGCCTGCAAGTCAGCATGGCCTGTCCCGGTCCCCAAGCCTAACGGCGTGCCTCTGTACAAACCGAGAACGCTGTTTCCCCCAACCGACTTCCACCCACGCCCCCGGGAGAATCACTCCTCCTGCCTTGTCCACTAGAAGCCGGGCCACCCCTGCTTCTCCTGACCTTGCCTCTGAACCACGCCCCCCAGCAGCTCGTTGCTCAAGATCCCCGTACAAAATGGCGGCTGAGTCTGGAGAACCAACCATAGAGACGCCCACCTTCCGCGGAGAGCGCGCCGACCTCCTAAGGACGCCCGCGCCTCCCTGATAGGCGTGCCGACGTCATCTTCCGGCGGAGACGAAACAGCGGGCGCCGCCAAGGGCCCTTCTAGGAGAACAGCGAGCAGTCTCTGTGGTGCCGGGTCGTCCGAGCCGTGTCACGTGGCTGGCGAAAGCCGTCGCGGAGGCTGGGGGGGAGGAGAAATGGGCGGGAGGACTGGGGGATAGCTTGAGACCCGACGACAACGGGGTTGTCATGGAGCCGCGCAGCCGGGCTCGCGCATGCGCCACTCTACTCGCGGGTCGTCCGGTCGCGGAGCGGCGACCTCGGTCCTAGGTGAGAAAAGGAGGGCTGAGGGTGAAGGGGGAGGGTTTGGGCGAGGAGCGTGGGAAAAGGAAGTGGGAGTAGGGGAGAGAAGAAGGGAAGCAAGGTAGTCAAGAGGCAGAGCCGGGACTTTCTGGGGACAGAGGGCCAGATGATGGGAGCAGGGGGTGTTGCGTTCCTCCCCCATTTAGTTGGTCGGTTTTGCTGCGAGGGTCAGGACTGCGTGGCAGAGGAGATAGCGGGTGAGGAGGGGGCTGTGTGTGGGGAGCAATTGGGGTAAGACTGTTAGGGCGGGTGAGCCCTGGTCTAGCCCTGGGGGCAACAGCCGGCTGGGCATCCCGGCGGGGGAGCGCTTGGAGGCCCGCCGTGCTGTGAGCAGAGGGGCAGGGAATGGGCAGGTGAGTGAGCGCGGGAGCTGGTAACCCTGTGAGGGTCCTGGGCCTCCCGTTTGGGGATGAGGGGTAGTGCTCTGTTCTGGGCCCGGGGCACAGGTGTGCTGTCTTTTTCTGAGACTTGCTGTCACCCACTTGGCTGGTTCTTTCCCTTGGGTGACCAGCTTGCCAGGCGTGGTGCCAGGGGGTGGGGAGGTGGGAGAGAAGGTGGGCATTGCCAAGTAAGGAGTTAGTGGTTAGTGTGGGCGGGTTCAGAGGAGCTCTGATCCAGGCCCAGGGCACAGGCCGCAGCCAGGCTCCCTGTTATTGCCCAAGTCCTGGCAGTAAGCGTTGCCTGGGCGTTTGCCCTGGGGGGCTGGTGGTATGCCAGTCACAGCACAGTCCTAGGGTCTGCCCAGTTCTGCCCTGCTGAGCTGGCAGGCTGGTGGATGCCTGGAGGGCGCTCCTGCTGTCTGGTACAGATGCATCGTGGGCTGGTGCGAATGGGGGGTGGGTGGGCACTGTTAACTGTGAACCCTTCTCCAAGCAGGGGATTTGAGGAAGTTCTCTAATCTTATCTTCTCTTTGAAAGAGGAGAGTGGAATGAGCCATACCAGGTTCCAAACAGAGGACATTGTATGTTCAGGATCTTTGACGTGGATTTGCAGCCAAGCTGGAGCATGGAAATGGATGTGAAGGGGAAGATGAATATTAGAGATTTAGGTAGACTGGCTTTTTTTCCTCCTTTGTTAAAAAATCCACAGACATTCCCCCAGAATGGCATCTCTGAATATGCAGACCAAGAGAAAATGACTTCAGAGAAAACCTAGTAATGTATTTATAATTCCAGCAATTACTCATGGCTTTCTGGGTGGTAAGGTCTTGATTTTCTATGGCCTTGTCGCTTTACTGTATTTAAGCCTCTGCTTGGGCTTTCACCTCACACCTCTGTTCATGCATGCCTGTTAAACACATGACACATTTTAAAAAGAACTTGAGCTCTCAGGAAAGTTGCCAAGTATCTATAAAAGGAGAGATCTGTGAGCAGCATTTCAGATCCTTCCCTTGTACACCTTGGGTCTCCTTTTTATCATAGGCCTAAATCTCCATAGAGATTGTTTGTGGATTAGACCAACCTCTAATTTGGTTGCTGGATTTACCCCTGAGGTTTCAGCTTAGAATAAGGGGTGGATGAGATACCTGTTTCCTGCAGGAGACCAGACCTGGACGTGAGGTGACCGTGGTGTTTGGAAATGCAGACTCTTGACCTTCAAGCTGTTCAGGTATTTTGGTGACAGCTAAAGCTGCTAGGGCTGTCAGCAAGACTCAGCACGACAGAAGAGTTGTTGCAATTTATTATTCTGTGAGTACCTCACACATTAATTGTTGGGCGCTGAGGTTGCAAAGATGAAAAGACAACCCTTGAGGTTGAAGAGACGAACAGATAATTAGACTCTAATGTAAGAAGTGCATAAATAGAAGAAACAAGTGCTGTGGAGCACTTGTTAGAATTTTATCTTATACCTATTTACGTAAACCTCTAGATTCATTGATTCACTTTCCACTGTGAGTTTTAGTGTATATTCTCTGTGGGAACCTTTTGGACAGTGTGTTACATGTGCACTCGTCAGAGGCCCATTTAGGGTCAATCCAAGCTTAACTTGGAGTCCTCCTAATGCAGAGTTAGGCTTCTGAGGATCTGAGATGTTTGTAGGCAGTCGTAGTGGTTTCCAGTTTGTGCCAGGAAGCAGAGATGGCACAGTGGGCATGAGCTTGGTAACCCATTTTCAACCCCTGGTCAGCTTATGAGCATCTAACTTTATTGTAAAATAATACTGAAGAGGCAAAAAAAAAATCTTCTTGAGGTTTTCAAACTTCGCCATTGGTGTGGCCCTGGGTTTGAGAGCACCAGTAGTAAATGCCATCACTCTGCCTCTCTCTTATCGAGGGCCTCGTCTGGTGCTGTGTATGAATGGGTCTGTTGTTCACTGGCTAATTGACGTCCTCAGCGTCACTCCCAGGAGGGAAGTGCCTCTCTCAGGGAGAATAGGTCAAGATGGCATGTAGCCCTTCATTCTCTTTCCCACTTGAACTTGCCTGGGACACTAAGACTATCTGCTGCTTGAAGAGAACTTTACTTAGGACAGAGGCTTCCACGTCCAAAGTAGTCAGTTTACTATTCAAGTAGATTATGCATTCTTTATTTCCAATTGCCACCAGTTCCCCAGGATCTAAAATTTTAGCATCTGTTCTCCTTTTAACGTCACCGTTTCAGCATTTTGATTCCACAACCAATATTGTCCTACTCTCAGATGAGCCAGATAAATTCCTGTGTATTTTCTGTAGCTCCGTTGACTACACTTTAATAACAGTAGCAAGACCTTGTTCGTTGTCTTGTCACAAGGATTGTAGAAGTTGAAGTGCTTTATCTAAAATGCCTGTGAAATAATCCATTTCATAAGATATTGTGAAACTTTGTCAGGGTCTTAATTAGTTGCAGCTAACATGAGCTATCTTCCTCATCTAAGTCAATAGTAGGTTCAGACTGAATTCAAGTCTAATTGCCCATCCATCACCGACGTCTGCTTCCATTTTTGAAAAAGCCCTCCATTCACTTTCAGACAGTATTATTTCAGGAAAATGAAACTATGTACGTTTGTTGGGTTTCATACAAAAGGATCCTGATTTAATTAGAGATAGTTTTACATTTTATTCTGCTTTTTAAACTGGATTTTCCATGCTGTCAAACTTCATAGCCGTCCAGTAGAGACATGTGCTTTTGCATAGTGTCATGCAAGATGTGACAGTGCCATTGTTTATCTTTCATGCACGTAGTACTAAACGTGGTCTGTCAAAGAGTGCTTGGTTGACATGGACTGAATGGGGAAGCCAGTCCCTTTAAATGAGTTAGATATGGTACAAAATAATTTTTACTTGGAATTGAGTTTAAAATTCTGATCAGTGTGCGTTCCCTTTAGTCCACTTCTACCGTATGCAAAAGTATGAGCAAGAGGGTTTCTCAGGGCTGCCTGTAAACCTCCTTGTCTTCTATTTAATTTTATGTTGAATCCCTCCTCTGCTTCTGGAGTAGTTAATGTTCTTCGCTAGATCCTGTATTAGCAGAAATGTTCACACTCGGCATTTTCAGGGTATTTCAGATACAGTGCTGTTTGGCAGGGGGCCATGTTTCCCTCTACTCAGAAGGACAAATGGATGGAGTCGAGAATGGATTGTGAATAAAAACGCCATTGGGTGTTGCTTAAACCTACTATCTTAGTCCATTTGGGCTGTCATAACAAAATACCGCAGACTGGGTAGCTTATAAACCACAGAAATTTATTTCTCACAGTTCTAGAGGTTGAAAGTCCAAGCTCAAGGTGCCAGCATGGTCCAGGGAAAGCCCTCTTCCAGGTCACAGACTTCTCACTGACTGTGGTGGAAGGCGCTAGGGACCTCTCTGGAGCCTCTTGTAAATCTCTAATCCCATGAGGCGAAGCCCTCATGGCTTAAGCCCCACCTCCTAATACCGTCATCTTTGGGAGTCAGGATTTCATATATGAATTTTGAGGGGACACAAACATTCAGACTGTAGCACTTTGCAGTTCCATTATTACTATTGTTTTCCCTGTTGGTCCCCTGTTCTCTTTATCCCTGCAGTATCCTTACAGCTGGCATCCCTTGGCGATTCAGAGGGCCTTGTTAAAATATCTTGAAGGGCTCATTGCTCTCATACTTTGCACTGTTAGCCTAGTTCTGGATCTGCTTTGGACTAGCTGTGTATCACTGGATCAAATCTAGGCTTCTTTCCAGGAAGTGGGCGACCAGGTCTGTTTGATTGACTCTATACCCCCATTCCTAGCACGATGCCTGGTTCATAGCAGGCACTTGATAAATATTTTTATTTATTTATTTATTTATTTTTGGCTGCGTTGGGTCTTCGTTGCTGCATGCGGGCTTTCTCTAGTTGTGGCGAGTGGGGGCTATTCTTCGTCGCAGTGCGCGGGCTTCTCATTGTCGTGGCTTCTCTTGTTGCAGAGCACGGGCTCTAGGCGCTTGGGCTCTAGGCGTGCGGGCTTCAGTAGTTGTGGTGCATGGGCTCAGTAGTTGTGGTGCACGGGCTCAGTAGTTGTGGCTGACGGGCTCTAGAGCGCAGGCTCAGTAGTTGTGGCGCACGGGCTTAGTCGCTGTGTGTCATGTGGGATCTTCCTGGACCAGGGCTTGAATCTGTGTCCCCTGCATTGGCAGGCGGATTCTTAACGACTGCACCAGCAGGGAAGTCCAATATATATTTTTAAATGACTGAATGTAACTTATCTGAGCCTCAGCTTCCTCCTCTGTAAAGTGGGATAGCAACTGAGGAGGACATGGTGAGGCTCAAGGAAAGAACCTTAGCAGTAATAATGTTATGGGCGTTTCTGGAATCAAAACACTATTACATATGGTCTTATGTGTGCATAGAAGTGCTTTTTAAGCCAAAATGTAGCATGCATATATAAGGAGTTGTTTTTACTCTGTTCACTACCTCATCCAAAGAAGTGGAAAGTTAATTTGAGAAACTACACTCTGGGAGGTGGCAGAAAGTCCCGGGCCTGCAGATGTATCCTGGGAGGCAAGCCTGGTCCGAGGTGGGCATTCCCTCTGCTTTCCTCCCTCAGGGAGCATTCCAGAAAGCCTAATCAAATGTGCCTTTGTTAGCAGTCTACAAAGCTTCCACTGAGAATGTGGTTTGTATGCTTTGCATTTGTAATGGAATTAGAGGGCAGCGAGAGGACAGTGAACCTCCTTTTGGGTGGAAACCATTCTACTGTTGAGTAAACTTGTAGCCTTTGTCAGCTGAGACCGCTGAGAAAGTGCACACAGAGCAAGTGGGCGCCGCTGGTGTTCTTTGCCCTTAGTTTACTCACCGTTTGCCTCACCTGTCTCAGCTCTTCAGGCAATGACTTCTTCTGTAATTGTTTTTCACAGGGCAGTCCAGATGAAAAGAGTACTGACGAATGCACTTCCAGCCCAGTAAAACATGGAGAGGAAGAACCCATCCAGAGAGGGCTCTAGAAGGCTCTCAGCCAAACTGAGCAAAGGCCCAGAGATGAAAAAAGTGTCTCGTCAACTCGGCGTGGCAGCTGCTGAGTCAGATAAGGACTCTGGATTTTCAGGTTAAAAATACCTCATCATTTCTACATTGGAATGAATGATTTGCCTGAAAAACGTCCTCCGTAAACACTCATTTGTGTGATGAGGATGGGAAGATTTCACCCACAGGAGAAATAGTTTTCTGATCTCTTCAAATGGTGATTCTGTTGCCATATGGCGGGGTACTCATCCCAGTCACAGTGGGGTTAGTTCTGAAGGAACGATATGACATCTTTTTTCCACTTAGACTCTCAACTTTAAATCTTATATTTCCAACTGTGGCAAGTGGCTACTGGAAAAATATAGTTAAATACTCATAATTCTATTGTCTTACCTCCTTTTTCATAGGAATAGTTACATTGCAGGGAAAGATACTGGCATGTTGTCCCCACATATAACAAATTAAACAAAAGTAGTATATAATTTGTTAAGATAACTTTTTTGCTGAGAAAGTGTTTGCTGTGTTTAAAAACATTTCCCCCCATAACCCATCCCTGCCGGTATTTGTGCCTTTTGTCTTTGGACTATGAGCCTCCTGGCCCTATTCCAAACTTGGGTATCTGTTAGAGACAAGAAAGCAAGACAGTTTTCCTTATTGGTTTGTCTTAAACTTTATCTGAAAGGACTAGTTGCACACCCAGTAAATCTTTTCATTTTGTGCCGAGGCTTTTTTATTTCCAGGTCTGAGAGTAGTGGCTTAAATATGGCTCTAGTGTAAACATTTTGGCCCAGGGGAGGCAGAGGGGTGATGCCAGGGGATTCTGGCTGGGTTAGCATCCTGAGAGTGGAGCCCTCTCCTGGAGAAAGATTTATATTATCCAGCCCACAGAGACTTACCAATCCACTGTGTTGATTTATTAATTTATAGTGAGAAATGCAGCTGTTAGGAAAACTAGAACTCAATCATCCTTAGATTGGTGTATTTTCTCCCTGTAGGTATGCTGCATGGGAAGCCAAATTATAAATAGACTGTTTCTCAGAGGAACAGAGCACCGTCCTAGGGATTAGAATAGGCACAGTTCAGGGAAGGGAGGGCAGGTTTATAGCCCTTTGGGTTTTTCTTCTCAGTCTTTTAGCATTGTTTCCTAAGCTTGCCTCATCGTAAGGCTCATCTGAGGCACTTGTTAAAAGTACTGATCGCCAGACCCCTCTTCTGGAGACTGTGATATTGAGGGTCTGGGGGAGGACCCGGAATGTGAGTTTTATATTTTTACAAGTGTCTCTGGTGATTCCTGTGATCAGACAGGTTTGGGAAACTTTGCAGGCCTAGTGTCTTTTTTCTTTCTTTCTTTTAATATCGTGTTTGTTTTTTGTCTGTTTTTCATATCATGAAGGTAATATATGCTCATGGTAGAAGCTTAGAAATTTAGGTACATGCAAAGAAGAAAACAAACATTAACCATACTCCCACCCCCTGTTATTCTCAATACTGTGGCCATTTTGGTACTTCTTCCAATAACTTCAGTTCTATCAGACCAGCTGTTCTGTAGCATGTCCCGAAGTCTGGATAGTTTTTCTGAAAGTTTCCTATTCTCTATGCAGAAGTGCCTTAAGAAGTATCGTGCTGTTCACATAAGGCAGTATCAAAAATACTCAGATTCGCTGTGCTCCAGAAAGTGGCCCTAGTGAGTACCTTCAGCCACATCTGGGCCAGGTGCCAGTGGTTTCGTCAGTGCCTGAGTTATTGTTCCAGTTACCTTGGAATGTGATGTAATTTGCAATGATTAATTAGCTGCAGTCCATATTGAGATTTTTCCCATTGTCCCAATAGTGGCCTTTATAATTGTTAATCTTTTTGTATATTTGTTTGTTTTGGGTCCAGAACCCAGTTGAAGGCTGTGCATTTCATTTAATTGTCCCTGTCTTTTTTTTTTTTTAATTT
The DNA here is from genome assembly GCF_964374135.1 of Grampus griseus. Classification (NCBI taxonomy): domain Eukaryota; kingdom Metazoa; phylum Chordata; class Mammalia; order Artiodactyla; family Delphinidae; genus Grampus; species Grampus griseus. Next base: position 25,763,933 of record NC_139018.1, on the reverse strand, counting down.
TAAAATTTATTTATTTATTTAATTTTTGACTGCGTTGGGTCTTTGCTGCACGGGCTTTCTTTAGTTGCGACGAGCTGGGGCTACTCTTCGTTGTGGTGCATGGGCTTCTCACTGCGGTGGCTTCTCTTGTTGCGGAGCACAGGCTCTAGACGCATGGGCTTCAGTAGTTGTGGCACGTGGGCTCAGTAGTTGTGGCTCGCAGGCTCTAGAGCACAGGCTCAGTAGTTGTGGTGCACAGGCTTAGTTGCTCCGCGGCATGTGGGATCTTCCCGGACCAGGGCTTGAACCAGTGTCCCCTGCCTTGGCAGGTGGATTTTTAACCACTGTGCCACCAGAGAAGCTCTGTCCCTGTCTTTTAAATCTTATTTAGTCTAGACCAGCTCCTTCGTCTTCCCGTTCTTTTTTTCGGGACATTGTCATCTTTAAAGGAGTTAGGCCCGTTGTTTTGTAGAATGTTTCACACTGGATTTCTCTGGTAGCTGCCCCATTATCAGAAATAGGCTAAACATTTTTTTAATAGAAAACTAAATTTTTGATGTTCTATCCTTCTCATTGCAACACATAAGGTGACTCCTAAGTGTGTCTTATTCTTGGTGACACTCTGATTAAAGGAGTAGATGTATACCAGATTTCTTTATTGCAAAAGTACTCTTTTCTCTTTGTAATTAGTGAGCAATTTATGGGATGATACTTTGAGATTGTGTGACTGTCCTGTTCCCCAGCAGACTCTTGACTAGTGATTTTAGCATCCGTTGATGATCCTTGCCTGAACCAATTACATTTGTGGTCTGAAAATGGTGATCTAATTCTATCATTCCTTGTATATTTTATTAGCTGACAGTCATCTTCTCTAAAGAAGTACTTCTCTCCTCTGCCCCCTTTTTAGAGCATCACTGTGGATTCACGGAATTTTTTTGTGATTTTGTTTGTCAGTCCATTATCATTATTATTTTTGACACTCAAATTGCCCCACGTTTGGTCAGTGGGAGTCCCTTCTAGGTGGCGCCTGTGTCTTTGACATGTCCCCATTTGTGTTGGAGCACTTCCTTGCTTTCTGGGACAGTAAGATGTCCAGGCTCATCTTGCACCTTCCCTGCCAAAGATATCGGCCATTTCTCCAAGGAGCCCTGGTTTCCTTTTTGTGCAGAATGACGTTTAGAAACCGAGATACACGTGCAAGGTGCGCACTTTTCTTCTGAAGTCCTTTGTTTCTGGCCTCATAGTTCTTAACTAGAGGTGCACATTTGGATTACTTGTAGTGCTTTGTGAAAATAACACGTGCCTGGACACCAGATAAATCAGTTCAGTAGAGTGAGGGGAAGACCCCAACACCAGTAATTTCTAAAAAGCATCTTTGGAGAATCTGATTAAATGCCAGTGTTGACAGTTGCTCTCTTCTAAATTACAGTCACATTCCAGTCCTGCCTCATCCAGACGACTCTGAGATTCTTGATGAGCATTTCGGGTATTCCCAGACTCCTCGCTGGCAGGGTTACTGCAGTCTCTTGGTTTACTCCAGCAGGGAGCTAATTAAGCCCTTTCTGTATGGGTTTCACATAGAGCAGCCTTCTTTTCTTCGTGGCAGAGAGTATCTTTCCGTCACCCATTGTGCAGAACCCCAGTGGGCACACTCAGCGTGCATTTAGGACACGAACAAAGGAGGTGCTTAACTGCGTGGAGGAGGAAAACAAAGGAAGACACATTGTAAACCTCATCTTGATGAACTTATCCAGAATTTTACAATTAGAAAACTTAGGAGGAAGCTATTTTAATTTCAGAGTGGAGGTAAGTCTTGAGGTTTTATAGGTTGGTTTTGTTTTTGTTGTTACTGTTACATCATGTAGTGCCCAGGGCCTCTAAAGGTCTTATTAACCTTGCCCCAAGTCACACGCACACTCCTCTTCCCTTTCAACCACAGATTCTTAAAAGTAATGAGCTAACTTCGAAGGCCTTACCCACTTCTCCTGTAGACGGGTGATGGTTACTTTCTCATGAACCCAAATGGATGCAGGCTTTTGTCTGTAATAGAGTTGGAAGGGCAGTCAGCTGTCCTAGGGCAGTGATTCTCAATCTTTTGGGATGGGAGGGATAATTACGGCTCCCGTTGAGAATCCAGTGAAAGTTAGATACCTCCTCCTCAGAAAAATTCACAAAAACACATACCACAAATGTTCCATTCCGTTTCGTGGGGTCCAGGGCTCCCCAGGAGGACTGGTTGAGAGCCTGAGTGAACTGACCATTTTTCCGCCCACCAGATGGGAGCTCTGAATGCCTGAGCTCGGCAGAGCAGATGGAGTCTGAGGACATGCTGAGCGCCTTAGGCTGGAGCCGAGAAGACAGGCCAAGGCCGAGCGCCAAGCCTGCGAGCGGTGCCTTCCCAACACTGGCCCCCATGGTTGTCATGAAGAACGTGCTGGTCAAACAGGTGAGGAGGACTGAGCTCTCATAACTTCTTTGCACGCCAGGGTTTCTGAGCTTCCTGTGCACAGAGCTTCTCCCTCTCTGTCAAGGAGAGATGCGAGGAGCAGACCACCAGCACCACACCAACACGCGCTTCTGTGCTGGGAAGAGGATGTGTCCTTTCAACTACTGGCGGTGTTTGAAAAAGGAATACGAGAGTCATCACATGTGTTCTCATTTTCCAGATAGTAAGACTATTTTATTTCTGTATCCCTAGTTTGTCCAAAGCGATCTGGAATACTTTAGTCATGTTAAACGGAACCAAGCAGAAATGTCCTGACTTTTGTAGTGTGTGCTAAGATATGACAGAATTTAAGGTAGAAACAAGAGCATCTCTTTTTAATTTGACTGGGACTTTTAGAAATATTTTTTTGAGAAGGAGAGGCAATTTCCCTGTTTCTCATGTTACATTCTGAGCACTTTCTTAGTAATCAGCCAAAGCTATATCATTAGTGAGGAAGGAGCTCTTTGGTTTAGGTATGGCTATACCAGCAGACTCCACCCAGCATTGTTGAGGAATTGAAAAATAACCCTGTTTCAGGCTTTCTTATATAACTATGCAAATTATGTGATTATTGTCTAGATACGAAAGAAAAGAAGATTTAGATAAAAATCTAAGCTAAGCCCCAGTGTTTGGAACAAACAACTCAATCATATGAACTTGAAGAACGTGTAACCTTACCCTGCTTTGCCCTAAAATAGATCAGTCCTCGCATGGGTCTGTTGATGCGGCTGCCCAAAGCTAGTGAAGGTTGGAATCTGGCTGTATGTTGCTGACCTTCCCACCTTAGGTAGAAGAACGTGGCTCTAGCCTGACAGGAGACCTTCATGTCTTAACTGTTACCTAGTTATTGCTGAACAGCACAGACTGATTTTCAACGAGGCAACCTGGTGAGTTTGGAAAAAGAATTTGCAGATATTTGCTTGGCAGATCACATCTCAGCTGGAAGCACAGCTCTCCTCGCCGAAATGAGGCGAGAGAATAAAGACATGAAACGGAGCCCAAATGAGATTGTCCAGGCCCCACCGGTGCTTCTCAGGGCTTCCTGTCTCCTGCTCTTTCCTCCCTGCCTTCCTCTCTGGCCCCCTGGTCACTCTTTCTTAGGCATCTTTGTTGATTGTTGTGGGCGAGGCCGGCAGCTCCAGAAGGCTGTTGCCGGGTGAGTGGGCGGGGCCAGCAGAGCCATCTCCTTCAGGACAGAGACCCACTGGGAAGGCTGCTGGACTTGATCAGGAGACAGGAGGCTTGGGGGCAGACTGACCTGATGGAGCAGTCTAGGAGTTTTGTTTTTTCACATATGCTAGAATCCAGCACAGTCCAAATTTAAAAGCATTATATACTTCTTAAAATCTCTGCTTATTGCATAATGTCTTAATTATTGCTGCTTGGTTTTAGGATATTTCTTTTGAGGCTCTGATTCCAGTTCTGTCACCAGACTGCGTGATCTTACACACAATTACTTAATCACCGTGAACTTCATTTTCTTCATCTTCAACATGAAGCTAGGATTCATTCTAGAGATCCTATCCAAGACCCTATGATTCTGAGATCCTATCCAAGTCTAAAGTCTTGTCTGGTATTCCCTCAGGTGATCTCAGTAAGAATGGTACCTTGTAAAATCTAAATTAGAACAAATAAGCCAAGTATCTAAGGGGGCATAACAATAGCATTAGGAAGAATAATCCAGTGAAATCAGCTTGGGAAAGCAACGAGTTAGGTATTTTCTGGATCCATTTGCCTTGTAGGTCAACCCTTATGGCATGAGTGAGCAGGGGGACAGCCTGAAGTTCTGCTCTTGACTGACCTGGACGAGGCTGATCTCTTCTTTGAAAGACCCCCGATTTTTGTATCTCCTCTGACGGGGGAGTGTGGTTGCTAGGCCCAGCGTTGCTTGCTTATGGACATCCAGAGTGTATTTGAACACCAAGAGGGCTCCAGGATGGACTCTCCAGGTCATCCCAGCCTTTGCACAGGAGATGAACTGTAGTTGAACTTGGCCAGGAGTTCCTAAGCAGGTATCCAAGAAGCTGAAATGTATGCAAATCAGGTGCCGGTGTGGGAGCACAGTCCATCGCTTTCCTCAGATAAATCACATGACTGCACTAAGGGTAAGAGCCTCTGTCAGGTTCTCTCTCTGCCTGTAGCCTCATCTACACTCATATCTCTGGGCCTGGGTTGGAATTGGACTGGCTTTTAAATATTAGAGACAAGTTCATGGAAAGTCCTTGTAATAAAGAGTCTGAGTCCATCTTTTAAATGAATACATACATGAGAAAAGTAGCCATGCCCTTCTTTATTAGATTACTATCTGAATCAGTACTTTAATTAAAAATTAAAATGTATAATTGAGCAGTAATAGAGCAAAAGCAATGTAGCAGAACGGTTTGGATGGGTTTTAGAGTCAGAGGATGGAATCCTATCTTCACCACTTAGTAGCTTGGGGACTGAAAGCAAGTTATTTCAACTTCCTAAGCCTCAGTTTCCTGTTTGTGAAAGGAAATGATAACTACCTCATGGGATCATTATGGCGATTCCGTGAGACAGCGCAGGCGACACATCACACCCAGTGCTAGCCTGTGGTGAGCACCCGTACACGGTGGCTCTTCCTGCCTTGCAGAGCTTTGTGGTAGCCGGGCGTTATTGCCTTAAATACAGGGGCCCATGGACTCCTGACAATACGTAACTGTTTAATCAAAAGTTGTTTTCAGGTAAAAGAGGTTCCAGATGTAACTAAATGAAGATAGACTGGTGTGAAGTCACATTTATAGTATTGAGATTAGCACATTTTAACTTATGCCAGCAAATTGTACTATCCATCCTTTTTTTAAAAAAAAAATTTTTTTTAATTAAAAAATTTTTTTTTAATTTTTATTTATTAAAAAACTTCTTTTTGTTGCACTGCATGGCATGCGGGATCTTAGTTCCCCCACCAGGGATCGAACCCGCGTCCCCTGCAGTGGAAGCGTGGAGTCTTAGCCACTGGACCACCAGGGAAGTCCCCTATCCATACTTTTATTGCCTTACTTGTGACCTTAACTGTGTCACTACTTCACGACCTTCCTACAGTTTCTTTTTCTCAAGTGATAGCACTTGAATAAAGATAGCTATTTCCTCCAGTTTTCCCTTAAGAAAAAAAATATATGATGTCAGCCCCAAATGAATTTTTAAGCCACATCTCCAGTCATGCTAAGAAGGGCCACCCCGTGTGTGAGGGAGGCTCTGTACTTATATCTGAGTATGTGCTTTGCCTCTTGGACAGCTGCAGGTAACACGTAGTGTGCTGCTCTTTGCCTTTGCTTTTTCCTTCAGGGCAGCAGCTCATCCCAGCTCCAGTCGTGGTCTGTGCAGCCCTCCTTTGAAGTGATCTCAGCACAGCCCCAGCTCTTATTCCTTCATCCACCTGTACCGTCTCCTGTCAGCCCATGTCACGCTGGTGAGAAAAAGTCGGACTCCAGGAACTACTTGCCCATTCTCAATTCTTACACCAAAATAGCCCCACACCCAGGCAAAAGGGGCCTCTCCCTCAGCCCAGAAGAAAGAGGAGAAGGTGGAATGCAGAAGAAGATCTGTACTGAGAGACTGGGGCCAAGCCTGTCTTCTAGTGAGCCGACCAAGACTGGTGCTGGCCCACCCGGGCCCCCGACGCCAGCGCCCCCCAGCACCAAGCTTGCCGAAGACTCAGCTCTTCAGGGTGTGCCCTGCCTGGTGGCAGGTGGAAGTCCACAGACGCTTCAGCCAGTGTCCAGCAGCCATGTGGCTAAAGCGCCCAGCCTGACCTTTGCTTCCCCCGCCAGCCCTGTCTGTGCGTCAGACAGTACCCTGCACGGGATGGAGAGCAACTCCCCGCTGTCCCCACTGTCAGCTAGTTACAGCTCCCCTCTGTGGGCTGCAGAGCACCTCTGCCGCAGCCCAGATAGCTTTTCAGAGCAGCGGCAGAGCAAGCACAGGCGCTTTCAGAATACCCTAGTAGTCCTACACAAATCTGGTTTGCTGGAGATCACTTTGAAAACCAAGGAGTTGATTCGTCAGAACCAGGCAACTCAGGTGGAACTAGACCAGCTAAAGGAGCAGACCCGGCTATTTATCGAGGCCGCCAAGAGCAGGGCTCCTCAGGCTTGGGCCAAGCTGCAGGCGTCTTTAACATCAGGGTCAGGTCATCCTGGCAGTGACCTAGAAGCGTTCTCCGATCAGCCAGACATATAACATAGAAGGCATATTTTCCTGTTACTTGAGTGGTTCTTTTTAACTCTTTTACCGTCGTCTACTCCTGTTTCCCAAAGCTTATGTAAGAGCTTTCCTTTTAAACTTAAACTGTTCAGCGGTTCACTTACGAAGCCACATGCCAATACCTGGCTGCTGTCTTAACCTGTGGTCTGTGCACAGTTTCCCTTTGTCTCCGTTCCACTGAGGACCTCAGATTGTCCTCGAGTCCCTCTTCCTTAGCCTGCAGGCACTTCGATGGATCACGGTGCAAAGCGGGAAAGATGCTTGTGTGGGGCCCCTCTAGCTGTCACGTCCCACCATCCCACTCACTAACCGTGATCAGGGATGCAGTGACGCAGACAAGCGTACAGAGTGACACCTGTCAAGCCAGGGAGTAGGTGACATAAGGAGACCTTCGTGGATCTTCCCTTGAAGGTCTTAGTCACAGAGGAAAATATAAGAGGAGGGTGTTTCCATTTTACGAGGCCTTGTGCCATTCGGGAGAAACCTAAAATGCTCTGGGCACACATTGGTCCTCGGATGCAAGCACTTAATCACTTAAAGCTTTGTTTCTTTAAACTCGAAAGTCAAGGGGAAGGGGTGGTACCGTTAACTCGTACACTTTCATCATAAGCCAGATTTCTGTTAAACTGGTAGGTGAAATATTTCAGATTTGTAAAGTATGGAATGGATTTAGGACCATCTGGAGCTACAGTTGATGAACTGCTTTTTTGACTCAGAGTCTGAAGAAAGAAATGGCTAACATCTCTTGGTTGAGAGCTGGAAGATTCTGATAATTTATGCTTTTTTCTTTCTCTCTCTTCTTTTGAAACAATGCAAAAGAAGATTTTCTTACATGTGAAAATCCTAAAAGAGAGCTTCATGGTTCCCGATTGTGTAATACAAGTCAGCCCTCTGCTACCATCTTTTTTCCCCCCTTTGTTTTTACAAAAGAGGAAAGAAATGATTATTAAGCTTGATAAACTTTGAATTAAAATCATCATAATGTTATGACATTAAGTCCACAAAAAATTGGAAAACGTTATCCATTTTCTTTCCACGTCCAGAGTTTTCCTTTGTCTTACGTCACGGTGACGTGGAGCAGTCTTCTGTGTTTCTTTCGTGCATTGGATTTGGCTGCAAAGCCAACGGTGTAGTGGGTTATGTGAAGTCCATCTAGAAGTGGAGAGTGTTATGAGACCTTGCAGATGATACACACCCTTTCAGCCTCATTGTAAACTAGATTTCTGAGTCGTAAAGTTGCCAGCTTTTTATCCTCCCATTTAAAAATTTCATCCTCTTGAAAATCTTTGTACCAATTACTTTAGTAAGAAATTCTGTATGACCAACTTCATCTTTTCTGCAAGGAAAATGTTCTTGAAGTTCTACCAAGGCCAGAAGCTAAGGCTCGTGCTTGCTGGGTAGTTGTGACTCTGAACATAGTTTTAAGATTACAAGCCTTCAGATTGCCTGCATTTTGTTCTCAAACATGCACAATTTAGATACGACCAATTTAGAAGTAAACAACTCCGTAAAATCTTCAGACTCTCCTGGTAAATGCAGAACTATTACCTGCCATTCGCTTTCTGAAAGATTTCAAAAATCAGAGCAAATGTGTCTTTAAGCAGACTCTGCTCCTTTTACTGTTTTTCTCTTGGCCCACACCCTTTGCCTCCCCTGAATCTGTGTGGTGCTGCAGGAACTCTGCTCTGCACGCCGTGCTAGGAAGCTTCCTTTCTGGCAGAGTATGTTTGGCAGCAAAGCTCTAGAAACAGGTGCCTTCAGAGCAGCCTGGGCACCAGTCATGAGTCTTACTGAGTCAAAAATCTGAACACACTTGCTGAGAACCAAATTTATTCCTTCAGAAAAAACCTCTGTGGAGCTTTATGCGTCTTGGACTCTTCTTCCTAGATTAAGGTTTGCATTCCCTCCTGTCAGGTACAAGACGATGAAAGCCGTCATTGATCCTCACTGCTGAGTGACAGGGAAAAGCAGCACCACCCCGCGGCTCTTCTCTGATGTTGTAACTCAGTGTGGAAGTCTCTCTGGGCTCTTAGCATGGGTGTTCTTTACCTAGTGGAGCAGTAAGCAGATGAAGCCACTTAGAGAAGCTGGTCGTGGAAGGAGAGATCCACTGAGGCTAGCAGACATGTGGAGCCAGAAACCAGATCGGCAAATGGAGGAACCTCGGAGTTGACTGGAAGGATCTCCGTTGGTTTCACGAGGCTGTAAGTAGTAGTGGTTTTAGTGATGCGTGATTTGATCTGGTATGAAGTTCTGTGGCAAAGCTGCTGTTTTCTAAAAGCCATTCTTAGCTCAAACCAACCCTTAAGAGAAGTTTCGGCAGATTGTGTTGGCAGTATTGAAAGACATCTAGAAAAAGCTGCTGATTGAATTGGTTATGGGAATGGAGTTTGGTGACATTTGTAATTTAATACACTCATTGCTTTTTATCGATTGTGGTATTGTCTGACTTTACTATGATTCCTTCAGCAGAAAAGTAACTCTTGTGCATATATTGAAGTGTTTTTCCAGCTATGAATTCTTTAGGGTAGAGATTTATTTACCAAATGTGAATTCCTTTGAGGAAGTATGAAGTTTTGTAGAAATTGACTGTGAAATGTCAGAGAAAAATAAAAGTCACTTACTTGAAAACTATTTGGCCTTTGGGCTTTATAACTGCTTAAAATGCTAAGTGAAATCAAGGGTAAATGTTTGATTGATTTAGGTTTCATACATACGTACTCGTGTCATTTGGGGACACTGGGATTAGTTACTGAACTTGTGGAAATTCATTGTTCAGACTCTCACCGGTGTGAACTTAAGGGAGATGCAGGCACTTAAGGCAAATGGATAGTGCAGCTTTCCCTGGAGTCATGGAGGTTTATACTGGGTAGGTTGGGAGGAGAGAGAGGAGAATACTATCCAGTGATTTCCTCCATCTGATAACGACACTTTCACAAACAGAATTTTTAAGTGGCAGAAGCACTACAGTCGTCTCCTGGGATAAACTAAAGCTATATCAAGTGAAGTTCTTTTACCACAGGGCAGTCCTTAGCAAGTACATCTCCAAGCCTTTTCCTTCCTGCTTCTCCGAGGTGATTCCTAAGGCTCTGCTCCTCCTCATCAGGGTTCACCTGCAGGGTCTCAGCAGGGAGATGTGTAGTCTTCCCTGCTCTCCGAGGCCAGTCAGGACACCCCTCCTGGGAAAATAAAAAGCTTATCATCATTTAAAGGCCTGTAAGGTTGCCATAGTCTAATTCTTAAAACATTATTTCTGTTCTATACAATTTTCTAAGTAACGTTTAAAAAGATGGCTGTAAGATCACTAAAACAAACAAAAATGGGTAAAGATGGCTAGAAGAGGCCCCTCCTGAAATAGAAAAGCACCCTCCCATAGAGATGGAATCTAGAGGCACGAGAGCCACTGAGTGTATACTGCAAGGCTTAGGCGAGCCCTGTTACTGTCGTCCCTGGCCCTTGGACATGATTCCTGTATGTGGAAATACCTGCCCGTTGCAAACATGTCTGTTTAATCCACGTCTTTTATGACATAATTGCAGATTGTAGCCTGGTGCAGTGGGGTCGAAAGACCTCCATGCACCTGTCACATCTGTCACTCATTAACTGGGTGACTTTGGATAAGTCACTGAACCTCTAGGTATCACTCCTCTCAGTTGAATAATAAAGAATTGGAACTGGTTCTGTCTACGGTGCTTCCCATCTCTAACCATTTGTAAGATCTCTGTCTGTCACAGGTGAGGCTTAAAATTACAGATCTTCCTCATTTTACAGTGGGGTTGCATCCTGATAAACCCATCATAAGTTGAAATTATCCTAAGTCAAAAATGCATGTGGCGGCATGGCCTTCATCAAATCCAAAAGAGTGAGCTCAGCGGAGAAATAGCTGCGCACCCTTCCCGCCGAGAGTCCTGGTCCACATTGGAAGCAAAGAGACAGTTTTCTTACAAAAAGTTGGCAGTTATCATAGAGTTAACAGTACTGTCTAGGCTGTTGCAATATATCCTCCTTCCACTCCCTTCTCCGCCTCCTCCTGTATATCCTCCTCGATTAAGTATTAAAACAGTATTTGAGTTGAAAAGAGTTTGTATATATTTAAATGAATAACTTTTTATACTCTTTGTTACATGTTTATAATCAGTATTTAGTGGAAAATGTTTTGAAGTTTTTTTTTGTTTCGTTCTTGGTTTTTTTGTTTTTGTTTTTTAACTTGGGTTAGAATTTTTCTTTTTGTACTGTTTCTTTAAAACAGAGTTCTTAGTAACAGAGGCAGTTCCTGAATTCAATTTTGTATGTCCAAAAAAAAAAAAAATGCATGTGGTACACCTGACCTACGGAACATCATAGCTTAGCCCAGCCAACCTTAAACTTGCCCAGAACACTTACATTAGCCTACAGTTGGGCAGGATCATCTCACACAAAGCCTATTATATAATGATATGTTGGATAGCTCATGGGATTTGTTGACTGCTGTACTGAAAGTGAAAACAGAACGGTTGTCTGAGTACAGAATGGTGGTAGGTATATCACTTGTTGACCTTCGTGATTGCGTGGCTGACTGGGGGCTGCCCAGCATCATGAGGGGATCCTACCTGCACATCACTAGGCCGGGGAAGAGATCAAAATTCAAAATTTAAAGTAGGGTTTCTGCAGAATGCCTCTCTCTTTCGCACCATCGTAAAGTCAAAAAATCCTAAGTCGGAGACTGTAGGTAATCAATTAAATTTTAAAGAAAACCCTGGGTGCCTACAAAGTAGGTTCCTAGTGCTCTGGTTAGTTGATTTTAAGGTGTTCTGTCAGATTTTAAACTTATATGTGACTCTGGGAGAAGCATTTTGCCAGCCTGCATTGGTTTTGATTACCTGGTTGCAGCTAACATGGATTTACTAACTCCCATATAAGAGACTGCCCTCGAGTGAAGACTCATTAGCCCCAAAGGAGAATAATTGGGGATTAAATCAAATTATGTCCTTTCCTAGTCAGTCATCTGCCAATAGCTCTTTCATCTGAAATGAAGGACATAATGGGTTTTTATATTTTAGAGAATATGTCAGTTTGCTTTTATTTTGTTCCAGATTTCTCTCCCCATAACCTTTTAATATATTTCTCTTGGCCCACTCCCTTTGCCTCCCCTGAATCTGTGTGATGCTGCCTCAGCTCTTCTCTGTGCACCGTGCTAGGAAGCTTCCTTTTTGGCAGAGAAGATGTTGCTGCGTGTTTTCTAAGGAGGCTCTTAGGTTGGTTTAACGTTACTTTAATGGTAAATAGTCATAGACCATGTAGATGTGGTGGTACTTTGTAAGGACTTTATTCTGGTCCCAGGCTCTGGGTATCATCTTTCATCCCCACCGGGAGAGAGGTAAGAGATGAGAAGAGGTCTGCCTGGGCGACACAGCACGAGCAGAGTGGCTGAAGAGAAAGAGGCAGCAGAAAGAAGCTTTATCTCAGTTCCCTTTATTATAAGAGAAGGGGAGTAGTCCTTGCTGTCCACTCGACATCCTGGGATTATGGTGAAGTACAAAAAAATGATGTCTCTAAAGTACTGTGAAATTGCTCCACAGAGCGAGGCAGCCTTCCTGCACGAAAGCCCAGCGACGGAATTCAAGTGATGACCTTCCACCCCTAAAGGGTTGTCATTTGCTTGGAACAATTAACGGTATTTTCTACCAAAATCACACTGACAACTAATGGGAAGAGAGTAAATCTCAACCCAGCCTTTGACTGGTTTCCTGGAAGGAGATATTCTGTGGGTCCATGGACTCCTGTGACCGCTCTGGCATTTTCCTCTCTTCGTTCTTGTGGCACGTGGCTTTCCTATCTGTTTCTCTTTCTGAAGGATGGTTATGCAAGGCATGAGAGAATTGCTTGAAAGAACAGTCTGTGTGGTTCCTGCCTCACATTACAGCATCTGGAGGAGATGAGAAAGAAAGAGAAAAGCCTGTGGAGTAACACAGTGAGTGGGTGGAAGCTGTTAGGAAATGAAAGGGAATAAAAACTGAAAGTAGGATCCCGAGGCCAGCCCGCGTGAGGGCCCAAGTCAGGTTGAATGATGTGCGTTTGGAGCGAGGCCTTCAGAGTGGCTTGAGAGCGCGAGAGTAAAAATAGCTGCCTTTAATCTTCCTAAAGCCTCACTTTATCTCAGGAATTGCAGGGGCCTTGGAGGAGTGCTCGCTAATTCTGGGAAATGTCTGTATAACAGAGGTGGGCCAGGGCCTCTGTTCTCCAGGGTCACCCGCAAGCCTTTGGCCTCTGGCTGGGCAGGTGGGAGTGCTTGGCTTGGAGCCTATCCTCCGTCTGGGGCCGAGAGCATGGCAGTTCCTGAGCCCTGGTCGAAAAACCCAGAGCTGCTCCCACTCGCACATAGTAAAACCATAATACCCCTCCAGAGAGCTGGGCTGAAATCACCATCTCTTCTGCTCACCCCGATACAAATTCATAAGTCGCCCCAGAGTCAGGGGAAGAGAAGAAGCTTAAAGATGCCCACAAATAAAAAACTGCACCTTCAGTAGGCCCTGCCTCCTATATAACAAGTGCAGGAAAGTCTGGTTCTGGAGGTCAGGTGGTCCCCCTAGAGAATGCTTAATTCTGACTCCCCTCTGTTCTTCAGCAAGGCTTCTTGCCTGTCACTGGGCTGCTCGGGAAATGCAGGTGTGTGTTCACTTAAGCAAAACACGGAGGAAGGGCAGTGAACCACCAAAACCAACAGCCCAGGATGCCCGCAGCTGACAGGGCAGTCCCAGGCCTGGTTTAGAGAGCGCGCTTTCACTGATGGTCCCGGAGATCCAGCAGGCCAGAGGCGCTGGGGTAACTTTAAGGTGAACGCCTTTTTTTAAAGCCTCAAGCCGATGCTTGTCTAGTCAAGATGTACTTGGAAGTTTATGCTGCTTGCATTCTTGAAGCATTTTCCAGGCTCAGTTACTCTGCGAAGCCCCTAGCTAGTCACTTACCAGAGTTGCCAATTGTACTCGTCAGGTCCGGCCGCAGTGACAGGACTGGCCTCCTGGCCCCGCCAACTGCAGGGCATAGGGAAACGTGGGAGAGCATGTACCCAGCTGTAAATGTCTCTGTTGCACTGATTTTTTTTTTTTCGGTACGCGGGCCTCTCACTGTTGTGGCCTCTCCCGTCGCGGAGCACAGGCTCCGGAGGCGCAGGCTCAGCGGCCATGGCTCATGGGCCCAGCCGCTCCACGGCATGTGGGATCTTCCCCGACCAGGGCACGAACCCGTGTCCCCTGCATTGGCAGGCAGATTCTTTTTTTTTTTTTTTAATTAATTAATTTTATTTATTTATTTTTGGCCGTGTTGGGTCTTCGTTGCTGCGCACGGGCTTTCTCTAGCTGCGGTGAGCGGGGGCTACTCTTCGTTGCAGTGTGTGGGCTTCTCATTGCAGTGGCTTCCCTTGTTGCAGAGCACGGGCCCTAGGCGTGCGGGCTTCAGTAGTTGTGGCACGCGGGTTCAGTAGTTGTGGCACATGGGCTTAGTTGCTCTGCGGCATGTGGGATCCTCCTGGACCAGGGATTGAACGCATGTCCCGTGCATTGGCAGGCGGATTCTCAACCACTGCACCACCAGGGAAGCCCCTGGCAGGCAGATTCTTAACCACTGTGCCACCAGGGAAGCCCATCTGTTGCACTGATTTTTTAATTGAGGGAAACAAGCATTCTGGAACCCACAGACTCAGAGGTGAGCAGGCATCTGACAGCAGAGGTCAGCCCCATGGTAGGTCCCACTTTGGGGACCTTTAAAAATCCTCAAACGTGGTCCTCACTACTCAGATTTTTCACTCCCCCTACCCCCCTAAGATTTGTATTACTCTCAAACCCTGATCATTTCCACTGCTGAAAGCTTTAATGTTTCCTGAAGCTTACCTGACCAAGACATTACCATTGTTAACTTCGGAGTAACAAATACGTAAAATTGTCAATACATTTATGTCCCAGGTGCTGACTTAGTTGTAGGGTATGAAATGGTGAATGAAACAGACATGTTTCTTGCTTCTGTTCTAGTGGGAGGGTAGCAATGACCGTCAGTTAGTCAGTCTTCCCTTTGATGGTTTGGGTCTCACCAGGTCTTGTACATCCAGAGTTCTGTGTGTGAGCCTGGGCAAGGTGATATGGCCTACTCACTTCTACTTTTATTTCAAAGATTAATGTTTTGATAATTTTTGGCTTTAGCATCCTTTGATTCGGGCAAGAGCCCTTCATGTTAAACCACTAGCTGAGAACAGAAGTGTTGATAGAGGCGCAGTATATTAATTAGTTGGTAAGTTCACTCCAACACCCAGCACACTAGGAGAGAGTTCTAGAAAGTGGATTATCCTTCGGACTTCTGGGCTCACCCACAAGAGAACTGCGTCTGCTTTCCTCAGCCTCCCCCCAGCTGCCGCAGAAGCATTTACAAGACCCCAAGCGAGCCTGGGCACCTCTTTAAATTTTGCACCGTAGGCACCTCGCTTGCCTCACCCGAGGCCCAGCCCTGGCAGCACCAAACAGTTCCTGAGACCCAAGTCCTACAGAAAGACACACGTGGTCTCCCGCCTTGGGGCCCTCACAGCTGAGCCAGGAGATGTGACTCACGGGGAGAGTAGCAACAGCGAGGTAGTGTGGCTGGTGCCCAAGGTCAACTACAGACCAGGGTCGTAGGAGCTCTCCAAGGTCTCGAAAGGAACACAAGGCGAGTTGAGCTTCGAGCTCAGCCTTGGCGTTGGGTGGAGTTTAGATAAGCTGAGAGAAAGGGGAACAGCATTTTAGCCAAAGGCAAGAGTCTGAGTAGAGGCATCATGGTGAGATGGAAATACAACTTTGGATCTGGTTTCTGTGTGATCCTGGCAAGTTACATACCCTTCCTGGGCCTCCTTTCCAAGTTTGTTAGATTACTATCTCCTCTGAACGGTTACTGTGCCGTAAGGTGTGAAGTGTCTACTGCAGTGGCTCCACGTGGGGAGGGGGAGGGGGTGCTCAAGAAGCGGTAATCATACGATCGTTGCTGCAGGTAAAGCACGAAGTTCGAAGCTCGAGGGGGTAGGATGGAGCCAGCTGAGCTGGCCTCCATCCAGGGTCAGCCTTTCACGTAGTCCTGAACGGGCAGTGAGCAGCCAATCAGCCCAGCTCCCTGCCGGCCTCCCACCCCCGGCTGCACCGAAAACAGAGCCCCTCCTTAGCACACACACTTGGCAAGCACGCTCTCCCAGCCTGTCCTAGGCCTCACCCCTCTTTAGGCCTATACAGCCAGGGGGTGGGGAGCTATTGAGGAATCCGTATTGATTGCAGGCCCCACCCTAGCCAGGATCCTAATCTCACACGTGGCCCAGACCCCTAGCTGATGACTCAGCCTCCAGTCTCGGCACATTCTGTCCTCACACCTGTACGGGGTGAACTTCTTCAGACCCTCTTGCTCTGGTCACTGCCCTCTGCAGGCACCTCCAGGGCAGCGGGTCTAGCCCTGGCTGCATAGCGGAAGCCCTTGAAAATCCCGATGCCCGAGGCCACACCCCAGACCGATTCTGTCAGCTTCTCTGGGAGGTAGGACCTCCCCTTCCCTTTCCCCATCAGTAATTAAAGCTCCTCAGAGGACTGCGAATGTACAGACAAAACTGGGAACTCCTGCAATGGCTCCCCATCGTGGGCTTGGGTTTAGGGAGGGGCGGAGGAGAAGGGACTAGCCCTGCACTGTGCAGTGTGATCGGTAGCGTCGCCATCCCCTGGAGCTTTTTAGAAATGCAGAATCGGAGGACTAGCTGATTGTGAATCTGCACTTCTACCAGGTTCCCGGGTGATTCCTGCACACTGTCAAGCACTGGCACCAGCTTTTACTAGACGCTCACGGTGGTCCAGGTGGGGTGCCAGGTACACACATGCCATTTCATCTCAGCCTCACAGCCTCTCAGCCGTTAGCGCACCCTCTGACAAACAAGGAGACACCGGCCATTCGTTCAACAAATCCTTCCTGAGTGCCTAATATGAGAGAAGCTCCGTACTAGGGACTGGGGATCAAGAAGGGCGCTCCCCTGCTGGACTAGTGCTTAGAGACCAATGGGGTATGATGTCAGCGTTCTCACTTAACAGCTTAACAGTCATGGGTGACTCCCTTGGCCTCTCTGAGCTCCAGTTTCCTCTTCTGCAGCTCTGGGCTGTGGTCATGATTCAGTGATTTCCCCTAGGCCAAGTACTCACCAGAAGGCTTGGATCTAGCTTGAGTTCAAGAATGGTTGCTATTGTTTATACTAGTAAAATACCAGCAGGTTGTGGGGAGGAGGGGGAGTGGGGTAGAGGGACACCAGGCCACAGTGGTGCCTGCGGAGAGGCGGCAGGGATGAGGGCGAGGTCGTGAACGCCAAGAACCTCCCAGGAGGTGATGCGCCGGGGAGGAGCCGGGGTGTGGACAAGGCTGCCCTGTCCTCGCGCTGCCTGGCGTCATTTCTCCGGATCAGGCTGGTTCTTCCCACTTTTCTGACGAGTAGATGAATCAGACCACTAGAAGCAGCATGAGTCTGGGCCTAGATCTCGCCCTTGGTCCCTTGAAGCCCTTTGTGGTTCCTCGAGGCAAGACACCGAGCAGCCCCTCCAGACCCGGGCTTCATTAGCCCGAGGTCCTCTCCTGCGCCCCACCTTGGCCTGCGGAGCGCGGGCGGCCCCTTACGGCGGAGCCGAGCCACGGCAGCGGGCCCTGGCGAGTCCCAGGCGTGCCAAGGGCGACGGGGAAGCGCAGCCAAGCCGGCTGAGACCCCGCCCCACGCGGCCCTGGTCTCACGGGGTGGGGCCCCGGCTGTGGAATTGCGGCCCGGGCCCGCGCAGGGGTCGGGTCCGCGGAATCGGCTTAGGGGTTTCGTGTTCCTCGGAGTCCCACCATTGTTTCCTGTAATTTAATTTTCTCTCCTGAAGGCGCTGCTAATTAAATCCTTTCTCCGGCGAGCCGTCGTCCCCCTCCCCTGCTCCTCTGTTTATTAATTACCCAGCACGTGCGAGGGAGCCAGGCGCGCTCAGGTGGACGGGCCTCGCTGCTCGCTCTACTGGCCGCCTGCTCAGCTCCCTCCTCGGGTCTCTCAGGGCTCTTTCCACCTGGACCATGTGAGCAGTCCTTACAAGTCTGATTAAAAGCAGGAACAGCCCTTTTCCTGCTGCTGCTGACCTCTGCTGGCTTGGAATCCATCAAAATCCAGTTCATTGCATTTCGCCTCCCCTTTCTTCCCACCTCTGAAACCGTACTCCTCACTGCTTTTTCCCCTAAGCGCTCTTCCTGCCTTGCCCCCCACCGTCCAGTGCACGACATGCTAGGCAGAGGTTTGCCACACTGAGCCCCGTGGCTTGTGGAAGGTCTCACAGCTTATCTAAGGCACAGATGGGACTAGAACCCAGCTCTCCTGAAGCTTAGCCTCTCAGGGGTCACGAACTCCGAAGGCTCCAGGGGCCCTATGTGTTGCACAGTGGGGAGGGGTGGAGTCTGCGGCAAGGGAGAGCTGTGCTTGCCCCTTTGGGGGGGTTCATTCAGTGTGCCCCACTGAGGGCCGAGAATGGCCACTTCTTGATAAGTCTAAGAGTGAGTCCAAAGAGGGTGTGAAGAAAAGGGAAGCCTCCTACACTGTTGGTGGGAATGGAAATTGGTGCAGCCGAAAACAGTATGGAAGTCCCTTAAAAAACTAAAACTAAAGTTTAAGCAATTCCACTTCTAGGCATATAATTGGGAAACAGTGAAAACTCTAATTCAGAAACATACATTCACCCCAGTGTTCATAGCAGCACTATTTACAATAGCCAAGACATGGAAACAACCTAAGTGTCCATCGACAGATGAACAGATAAAGAAGATGTGGCACATATATGCTATGGAATATTACTCAGCCATAAAAAAGAAGGAAATAATGCCATTTGCAGCAACATAGATGGACCTAGAGTTTATCATACTGAGCGAAGTAAGTCAGACAGAGAAAGACGAATATCCTATGATTATCACTTATACATGGAATCTTAAAAAATGATACAAATGAACTTATTTACAAAACAGAAACAGACTCACGGACATAGAAAAACTAATCATGACCAAAGTGGAAAGTAGAGGAGATGGATAAATTTGGGATTAACAGATACATACTACGCTATATAAAATAGATAAACAATGAGGACCTACTGCATAGCACAGGGATCAATATCTTGTAATAAGCTATAATGGGAAAGAATCTGAAAAAAATATCTATCTATCTATAGATACATAGATGTACATATATATCTATGTACGTATATATGTACAACTGAATCATTTTGCTGTACACCTGAAACATTGTAAATCAACTATACTTCAGTAAAAAATTAACATTGCATATTTAACTATAAAAAAGAAAAGAGTGAGTCCGATGTCCGAGGATGGCAGTGACCGGAACCACTGGGCACTTTGGACTCACCGTGTGGTGATCTTTCCAAGATGCTGCTTAGGGGACATGTGAGCCCCACCCCCATGCCTGCCCATCCAAGGCCTAGTTCTGCCCATGCTGTGGAGAAGGTTCCCAGGCTGGCACCCCTCCCACCGCTCATGCAGGGCCCCCCTTCCCCTCAGATCTCCCCATGTCTTGGACGCCACTCTCCCCTCCTCTCTGTCTACAGTTCCCCATTCAGACCGCATCTGGCCCAACTCTCAGCTCTCTATCAATCAGGCAGAAAAAGAAGGCAGTTCCAGCGGATCCCAGAATTTGAAAGGAGGCGTTGTGGCTGGGGTGTGTGTGCTGTCTTTAAGGAGATACTGGTGGTGGGGATTTCAGGCATCACAAGGAGGCCAGAAGGGGGCATTTGGGGACAGGGACTCTGGGAAGGAGCCCACACACAGGACTGCCTCCCCTCTGGAAGCCTCCCAACGCTGGCTCTCAGCTGCTCTCGGCTCAGAGTTTCAGGTCAGTGCCCTGCTCCCTGCCTGCTAGCTTCTGGCTAAGGCTGCCTTCAGTGGGGAGGGCGTTAACATGTGATCTCGCTTCGCCAGCTATCCCTTTGGCCCCTCCGGAGGCTTCTCTTTTCGCATAGGTTGTAGATGAGCTTTGGCGGCTGTGTCTCTTCCTCCTTAGGACCCACTCCATCTTAGGGTCTTTGGTGCCTCCCCTGCTCTGGTCTCTGTGGGAGGGGGTGTGAGAGGTGCCCGGCTGTGCTCAGCCTTCTGGCAGTGTCTGGTCCCCACCTGCAGGTGCCCTGATACTGCCTGGGAGTAACTGCCTGGAAATAACTGAGACCTTTCCCCCGGGCTAGGCATTGTCCCTGAGCCCTGGAGGATGGCCCCCAGCCTGGACTGTCCTCAGACCCGCACAGTCAGTCTCTGGTAGAAGCTGCTTCATCCAGGGCAACTCGCCATCATCATCAGTCTGGGAGGAACCAGATACACCCATAGTTCCTGAAATCAGCCTGTTTTCACCTGCACAGTCACCTCAAGCAGCTGACTGTCTGCTCTGTGAAGAGAGAGGCTGAGCCTTATTCCTGTCTCTGTTCCCACCAGGGCCTGTCACATAGTAGGTGCTCAATAAATTTGTTGGCTGAATCAGTCAGTCAATGAACTGATGAATAAAAATGCGACTCCTTGTTACTTTTCAGCAGGGAATTTATTGGATGTCTACAACAGTCCACGTAGAAAGACAATCTAGTGTCTGGGTTAAAAGGATAAAGTCAGGAGCAGGCAGCCTGGGTTTGAATCCCAGCTCTGCCACAAGGCTTTGGACAAGTTATATAACCTCTTTGGGCCTCAGTTTCTTTATCTGGAAAATAGGGGTAGTAATAAATCATACCTCAAGGGGTTGCTATGAGGAATAAATAGTGCAGGTAAAGTGTGTGTACGACAAGGGCCTGCTATGCAGAGAATGTTCAGTAAGTGCTGGCCATTCTCACTCACGGTAGAATTACTGCGACAGTAGTGTCAGTGGACTGCACTCTACACTAGGAATGGGGGAAACCAGGGCACTTCATCGTCCCCATTCCCGCCCTCTAAGGTTCACAGTAGAGTTGGGAGATGAAATCCACAAGGAGGGAGGAAGTTAGAGCTGCCAGGTGTAGGGGAAGATTCCCCCAGGGCTGGACTAATTGAGGAGAGGCCCTGTGGGATGTAGTGGGGCTGGGAGAGGCCTAGGCTGATGGAAGAGGCATGTGGTTGTGGGGTGTGGGGTCACCCATGAGGGGGCAGCGGGCCACAAGGGGGATGTGGACCTTGCCAGTCAACTCAGGAGACTGTACATCACGCAGGTCATCCCTACATTTCAGGGTTTTCAGCTTTTCAAATCTACTCGAGCTCCTGGAGGCCATCCTGGCAGAAACAGTTTCCTTCCAACCGCATTTGCTGAGTCTGGGTGGGAAGGAAAGAGTGATGGGGAGCTCCCAGAGGCCCCTCTTTGGGCCCAGGGTGAGGTCCAGGGATCTCCGATGGTCCCAATTGAGTTTTCCAGCAGCTTCAGGCTGAAACTCTGGGCAATAAACATGACCCCCTGCCTTTGGTCTCCAACCTGGAGGACCCTGCTGATCTAAACATCAGTTTGTGCCTGATGCACCCAAGCAGGACACCCTTGACCTAGGATGAGCCAAGGGTTTGTAAGAAGTGATCAGAGGGAGGAGACAGGGGGAGCGTGCCTTTAGGGCTAAAATCTTCTCTGACTGTGGTTGCATACTCATGCTCCTATCACTCCTAAATGGAGACTTGAAATTCCCAGAAATCAACTGGCATCCCTGCCCCTGGATAGTCCTTCCCATCCCCACTTCCACCCACAGCCTTGCTTTTCTGCCTAACCAACTCCTATTCATCCTCTGTGACCCAGATGTCACCTCCTCTGGGAAGTCTTCCAGCCTACCCACGGCTGAGTGAGTGCTCTCCTCCAGGCTTCCCTAGCACCCTGTCCTCCTCCTTCCATCAGCGCTGTCATACCACAGGACCGTCTGTGATTGGTCCTCTTCCCTGTGAGCTCCCCCAGGTCAGGCAATGGGTCTCATTCATCTTTGCCTTCCTGGTTTTTGGCACCATGCCTGGCATCGAGTCAGCATCAATGAATGTTTGAGGCATGAATGGAGAAGCTGGGCCAGCACGACCCAGAGTGAGAGGAATAGGGCAGAGGCAGAGGCCAACACCAAGAGCAGCTGAGCTACCCCAGACACTGCCTGCCCCACCAGCAGGCTCGCCTGGCCGCTAAGCAGGTCCAAGGTTCTACCTCATCTCTAAGGCACCTGGGATAAGACAGGAGTCAGGCATCCTTGCTCTCTGCCCATCACCCCCTTTTCTCCCCAGCAGGAGGGGCTGCTTCCCAAGCATCCCTGAGTGCATGCCCAGAAGCAGGGCAGGAGGGACGTGAGGGGAAACAATGAGGCCAGTTGGAGGACACAGGGTACAGAGAGGAGCCAGGGCACTGGGGGGACCAAATACATGGAGTGACAGGGACAACCATGCTCTTAGTGGAGGAGACTGGCTGAAAGATGGCTGCCAGGACCGAAGGACTGGGCTCCTCATTATAGTGGAGGGGGATGTGGTTTAGGTCTCCTCAAGTACATCGTTTCCCCAAAGCTCCTTTGGTTCCCGAGCGCTGGGGAGCCCAGTATCTCCCTGTGTTTGCCACTGGGTGTGGAGACCAGAGGACCTATGACCTCTGCTGCCACAGGCAGATGGTTCCCCACCCCCCGGCTTTGGGAGTCAGAGACTTGTGCGTAAAAAAGCTCTGAACCCCTTCCTCCACTCAAGGTTGCAGAGTGGTTATTAAGAGTGACACCATCAACTGCCAACCAATGGGCCAATGACAGTGGCGAGCGCTTCAGGGGCCCTGAACCCTGCCCAGGGTCATGTTCTCCTCCCAGTTCCAGTGCTCCTGATGGCCTGTCCTTTGAGGTCACACTGATCACCCCATCTCAACCTTCAGGATCACCTTGGATCCTTTCAGCAGTGCCCCTTCAGTCATGCTCCATGTCTGTGAAGTGCCTCTGATATCCTCTCTTCCTTACCAGCCTGCAGCCACTATTCCCCCCTAGACCCTGGTTACATCATACACAGATCATAGCAAATGCCTCTTATCTGGTCCCTCCCACTTCCAGTCTACCTGCCAAGGCTCCATTTTCTGAACTCTAGCTCTAATCAGGTAATTCCCTTGCTCAAAACCTTCAATGGTTCCCTATTACCGGTCAAATTTATTCCAGATCTCTTAGCTTGGCATTCAAGGCCCCTCTGCTCAGGTCCCAACTCTTAGCCTTAACTCCCTCTGCCTCACTGTGATGTCCCCGATCCTAACTGTTCCACGATCATTCCAAGGCTCGAGGCCTGTTCCCTCCACCTGGACAGCCCTCTCCATCCCTCTCCACCCGCAGAGATCTCATCCCTCCTTCCAGGCTCTGCCCAAATGGAAGCTCCTTGCTCCCTACCTCTGGATGTGCTCTCTTCGTCCTTTGAGCACTCCCAGGAACCTCTCCCAGGATGTGAACCCCTGGAGAACAGAGCTGTCTCATTTGTCTTCCAGCCCCACTGTGTGCACAGCCCAGTACTGGCACACAGGTATGCGGTGAGCGAATGAGCACGGATCTGTGCAATCATTGAGCACCTACTACGTGCCTGGTCCCTGCCAGGCATCCAGGGTACAGTGTGAACAAGGCAGGTGTGTCTGCCCTGTGGGGTATGGATAGCTCAGACTCTAGAATGTGCTGAGGGTTAGCTGCAGCTCCATTCATCCCTTCCCGCTGGCCCCAGCACATCTCGGGACTGCCTTGCTGGTTGCCCCTTGGTGTGTGTTCAGGGAATGCCGACCCATATGCAACACTGACCTTGGCTTCAACAGCCCAAGTAGGATGAGCACTTTGCAGCTGTGTCTTCCATCAGTCCAGGCCTGCACATCTTTGGATGCATCAGAGGCTATGCCCATTCCCCTGCTCAGGGACCACTCCCTCCCTGCAGGGCTCCACACCCTCCCAGCTGCCAAGGGGCCGAGAGGAGGGGGCCCTGCCTGATCCTCGGTGGTGGGCAGCTCTGGCTGAGATGGAGGACCAGGCGGACTCCCCTCTGCATTCACTCCCCAACTGTCATGGGAAGGAGTGAGAGAGGGGGATTGCGAGAGGGAGGCGGAGGCAAGTTCCCAGGTGGGACATTCCATCCCTGGTGCCTGTGGGTCCACGCAGACCTGCTACCAACCAGGGTTGATACCCGCACTTTTACCAGCCACGTGGCACAATCCTGACCGCTCACAGTGGACACTGGCTGAAGGGCTGGAGCAGGATCCTGGGGGCCCCGCGCTGCTGCCAGGCGCTGCCCTTTTCATCGCTGGATTCGAGGTGAGCCCGGGATCCCAGGGAAGGAGCAACAGTGTCTGGGCAGCAGGGGCGGATTACTCAGGGAGTCTGGACACTGGTTACTTACCTACTGGAACAGAAGCGTTTTTAATACTTACCTTAAATATTTTAGCAGCTAGTATGACCGTGTCGGTATACTCCAGCCTTGCCAGCCCTGCTACCAACCAGAGCGCCAAAACCATCACAACAAGCCCAATTTAAAACCACATATTTTATTGATGTTCTTCATCGACATTATAGGGCCATGTGTACAAATATTTCTCAAGTCCTACACCTGGCAACCTCCCCACTGTCACCCCCACTGGCCAGTCAGCCAGGAGATGACTCCCTGCACGTATCCCTTTTGCTCCCTCACACTGCTGAGCCTCCAGGAGACTGAGCAGGGCAGGGCTGGCTTCCAAGCCTGAGCTTTGGGGTCAGGAGTGAGCCAGGCCCTTTCCCTTCTCGCCTTCCACTCCCACTGATTCAATATGGTCAGAACTGAGGGTGAGGATGCCCCTCCCGCCCCAATGGCCCCTCCATCCAGGAAGCCTGGGCTCCCCTTCAACCCTCTCCGCCACATCCTTCCCCTCCAAGCGACCTATCCTGCTGCCCAGCAAGATGGCAGAGTGACTGTTTTGCAGGGTGTGGGGACATGGGGTCAGCAACAGGATGCTCCTGGTGGTAGGGATTTCATCCTGTTCACCACCGTACACCAGTGCCTGGTGGAGACCTGGCACACAGTTGGTGCTCAGTAAATACATGTAGGATGAACGAGTGAATAATATAAGAGGGAGAACTATGAGCAGGTGGCACCATTACTACATTAGTTCTCTAGGGGCCATGAAGGCAGAACCAAGATAAAGTCCTCCCAAGCTCTGCTCGGGAACTCGAGGTGCTGTGCAGTGTCGTGTGGCAACGGTTGGGGTCACTGTGGCCACCAGCTGGACACTGCAGAGTGTGGGCTCCAGCAGACTGGATGGCAGAACGGCCTTGGGACCCGGTCAGGAGGGGGCGCTTGTGTTGTCCCCACTCCCTCATATGCCCCAGGAGTCTGGTCTTCTGGGTCCCAGAATGCAGAGCAGTGCCCTCATCCAGAGCTAGTCAGGGCTGGTCTCCCAATTGCACCCCTATATTCCGGTCTCCCTGTTCCTGAGCCTCAACTCTCCCAATCTCACTCCTCAGAGTTGAACGTGATTTTCCAGCTTTGCTCTCCCCACCACTGCCCCGACCTGCCCCTGACACTGCCCCATCTCCCTGTCCTCAAAGGCCAACCCCCTCAACTAGCATTAATACCTAGTAGTCCCATCTCGCTGGTGGTCAGGTAGGGTCCTGAAAGTTTGCATCATGATTTTCAGACTACTCCATCCCGCCCCATCCTCCACGAAAGCAAATAATTCACAGGTGTCTCTGCAGATCTTGCCTCTGGACCTGGCAATCATGAAGAAGACACTGGCATCTTGGGGTGGGAAAGGATCTTCCTTTCCCTGACCGTGTGCAGAAATTCTTTCCACAGCATGCCTGCCAGATGACTGCCTAGTCCCTTCCGGAATACCTCCAGTTGTGAGGCACTCACTACCTTCCCAGGCAACTATTCAAACACTGAACAGCTTTAGCTGCTAGAATGTCCTTCAGAAATGAACCCATTTGCCCCTTTCATTCTCAGTCCCCAAATATCCCAGTGCCCAATCTCTGTGTGACCCTCTCTCTTCCCATTCTTTCTCTATTTTCATAACAACATTCCTCACCACTTTCTCTCTCTCTCTCTCTCTCTCTCTCTCTCTCTCTCTCTCACACACACACACACACACACACACGATCACATGCCCCCCCTTCTATATGGTTGTGCAGTCACACACCACTCTCATTTATCAGTATCTCCCTTTCCTTCTCTCTTCTTCCTTGCCTTCCCAGCATCTAGCAAAGACCCAGAGGCTGGAAGAGTGCCAGGGAAAGGAAGCATCCAGCCAGGCCCTGGATGGCACTGGGTAGCCGGCTGGGGCGGGGTGGACAGGGGACAGCAGCTAGAAGTCCCAGGCCATTGGCTGCTGTCTCCCAGAAAAAGGCCTTGCAACTTGAGGGCTGGGCAGCGAGCTGCTGAGTTCTTTTTTCCCTCCATTGTTCACAATTCCACGGAGGGGATGAGGACACACACCCCTCCTTTCCCAACCTCACTAGCAGCTGGCAGAGCTGACTTGGCTGCCTCTCACACGTGGTAATTTTAAACCTTTTGCCAGACTCCAGGTCCTGGGGAGCTGCATACCAGCAGCAAGAATCCCCTCCCGACTCCTGACATGGGGCTGAGAGGAAAAGCTCTAGCAGATAGCAGTGATGACATGAGACTTGGTGGAGCGTGGGTGAACCAGGCAGAGGGGAAAAGCAGGCACCCCAAGGGGGAAGAAACAAAAGAGAAGCTCTGAACGGTTAGCAGCCACCAGGCTGGCTCACGGGGAACCTAGCAACGCCTCAGTGGCCATTTTCCCTCCTTGTCATGATCCACCAGCCAACGCTGTTCTCTGTATGTTACAGACCAGGGGTGGATGCTAGGGCCTTACCGGCCCAAAGCTGTAGTGGGCCATGGGTGGAGACAGGGTGCTGTGGTCTTATGTTCACGAGGAGTCAACACACACACACAGAGGAATGATGGGAGTGCCTGCTACTTGTCCCGCTGCTTGGAGCTCTCACTTCCAACATTGAACATGGGGACCAGCAGGCCCAGGAGCCACCTCTTTCCGAAGACCTCCTGTAAGTTCTTGCGCCAAGGCCGGGCCCTCACTGCCACCCCCTTCCGCACCTGGTGGCGGGTCTGCCCCCGGAGGATCAGCAGCAGCTGATGGCAGCAGAAGCCAGCGCAGGCCAGGCCGACGGCAAACCAGAGGTAGAGCATGAGGATGACGAACATTTCAGGACCAAGGACAGCTCCTGCAGGGGGGCGGGAAAACAACAGAATCGCTTTACACCCAGGCCACGCCCCGAACTGCCGTCCAAGCAGGCGCTTTCCACTAGGGAGGGAGATTAATGAGATTGAAGCTACATCTCAGCTCGGCAGCGAGGGAGAGGAACAAGTTGTCCTAACTTCTTCCTACTGCTGATGGCTCCTGAGGCGAGAGAGGAGAACTGGGGACGTGGGAGACGCTTCTATGGGCAGTGCCTAGATGCTAGCATTTCCTCAGGGTCAGTGATACCATCTCTCTCTCTCTCTCTCTGCCTTCTCTTTTGGGGCTAGAAACAGGGAGAAGGGTTGTTTTTCAGGAGGAGAGAGGAGTGAGCTGAGGACCCTGGAGAGGGAGCTGGTGCCTGGGCAGCTGTCTAGACTGCAGTGCCTTCTCCTCGGAGCTGTGAGCACTGGCTGGGAGGACTCGGGAAAGTGACAGCATGATGGAGAACAGGGCCTAGTCATCAAGAAGAATAAATCACGAGTTTCAAGGCAGTGCAGAGGATAATTCAGTCATCAATGTTAAAAAGAGGACAGTATGGCACTGGAACTTTCAGCCACAGCCGTCCTGTCAGAGCTTGCTAAGGCTGGAAAAGGCCCCCAAGGTCATCAGTCTAGGTCCCTGCCTTGAGCTGGACCTTCCCTAAACCCCTCTAAACCAGCACTCTCCATGACTGATTTAAACATCACTGAGTAAGAAATTCTCCACTCTTCCTCCGAGTTGGGGTGGCCGGTCCGTGCTAAGTTTGAATCTCCCAGCTCTGTGGTCTTGCACAAGTTTCTTAATTTGTCTGAGCTGCAGTTTGCTCATAATGTAAAATGGGTATAACAACAATGACTCCATGGGGTTGCACGTTTCAGAGAAATTGTGTGCGCAGTGGCCAGCATTCTGGTTCACACTCAGCGCAGCACTCCCTGCTGGGCATCCTTCACAGATAAGGAGACTACCTCCAAAAGGGGCTCAAGCTTAACTCTTAAGACCATCACGCTTTCTCCTTCTCCTTTCCAGGGCTTGGAGATCTGGCTGGGTTACAACTTTAGCAGCCTTGACCTGCCCAGCAGCCAGGGCAGTGGGCCCAGGAGAGAACTCAAAAGCCCTCCTCAGCCCCTCTCTCCAGCAGGGCAAGCTCACCATCACTTCCTCCAGTGAGATGCCAGAGACCCTACCTTATAACCTATTCAACCTCTGCAAATCTCAACCCTATTCCTCCCTTCTCCAGCTTCCCGTGGTGCCCACGGAACTCTTCTCAGCTCCCCACGTTTCCATTCCCAGACCCCTGAGGGCTGGGCTTTTAAAACTTTTCCAGGGACTTCCCTGGTGGCGCAGTGGTTAAGACTTCACGCTCCCTATGCAGGGGGCCCAGGTTCGATCCCTGGTCAGGGAACGAGATCCCACATGCATGCCACAACTAAGAGTTCGCATGCCACAATTAAGCAGCCTGTGAGCCTCAACTAAGGAGCCCGCCTGTCACAACTAAGACCCAGTGCAACCAAATAAATAAATTAAAAAAAACACTTTTCCAATCTGAGCAATGGTGGACTCAGTGGCCAGGAGGATGTGGATATGACTCAGGTTTGCTCATGAGCATCCCCCTCTTGCCCTCAGCCCTAGGAGCTTTGATAGCAGGTTTCTCTTTGCAAACTTGGGGACAAATAAAGTCCTGCTGTCCAGGGGACGGAAAGCTCAGTCCAGCTGGCTTGCACGGGGGGCAGGGGGCAGCAACGGTACAGGGCTCACCTTGCGCTGTGCCATGCCTCTGACCTACTTCTTCCTTGTCAGCACAGGTTAGCTCATGCAGCCATGTGCAGGATGAAGGATCCTGGAACCATGGTGCCCTCTGGGGTGCAGGAATGCTACAGGCAAAGATGGCGTTCAAGCTGGGCTGTGCAAACATCAGAGCTGTCGAGTGCAAGCCTGCCTTGCACCTCAGCCTCAGGGACAAGCCTGGGCTGATGGAAGCTGTTTTCCACAGTCTCTTTTTTCTGGCGCTAAATCAAGGCATGAAGAAAAGACCTTGTGGCCTTTCCCCGGCCCCTTGCAGCAGCTACAAAAGGCTAATCTGGGGACATGCTTTCTCTCAAAGTGTTTGAAGCTGCCTAGCCTGGCTGCCTCAGCTTCTCTGAACTATTTAATAATAGTTCTGCTTCTTTTAGAAAATCACAGAATATTCCTAATGGGCCTGAAGGGTCACACCACCCAATCACTCCACCCTGGCTTTCCACCAAGCACCTATAGCACCTCTGACAGATCATCACCCAGCATCTTTAATATACATCCTGGGATAAGAAGCTCTCTCCCTCCCAAAGTGGCTCATTCATCAAGAAGCAACTGCAGGGAGGCAGTATTGTGGGAAGAATGTGGGCTCTGGAGGCTAGCAGCTCTGAGTCCAAAGCTTGGGTTGGACTCATACTAGCTGTGTGCTTTCAAAGCAACTTAACCTTGTTAAGCCTTTGGTTGCTGAGTCTTTAAAAATAATATAATAATACCTACCTCACAAACTTGTCCTGAGGATTGGATGAAATGAGACCTGCACAGTGGTTAGCACATAATATTTGCTCAACAAATATTAACCCCTTTTCCCTTCTACTGGACTTTCTGGCACTCACCACACTGGCGTACTTTTCCAAATGCCACGACACAGGTCAGATGGTGTCATCTCCATTTCCCAGATGAGAAGAATGAGGCTCAGAGAAGTGACACAACCTGTACTGCTCCCACGAAGCCAAAAGAAAGAACAGCTTCTAAAATCTAACTGGCCAGTCTCCTTCCTCTCTGGCATCAACGGAGGGCATGTGGGTACAGCCACCAGAAGACCCCCACCCCACTTCTGGCTCACGGGGCCCACACACGGCCATCCCGTGCTCTGGTGGCAGATCTGCCTTAGGGGCAGTACCACAGTTGGGGACAGCTCAATCTAGCAAATGACTTGTCCCTTTTTACTTCCTGTCCACCTGGCCTCTGGAGCAGATGAGAGGGCAGTGCCCTCAACCATCTGGGTTGAGAAGAGAGGGAGAAGGGACAGGAAGGGAGAAGCTGAACAGGTGAGGTGTGTGTCAGGGCAGGCGAGAGAAGGGCTGTCAAGGGGAAAGATGAAAGGCCAGCAAAGGAGGAGGATGAGATGGGAGAGTTGGAGATTAGAAATCACGGCCTCGGGACTTCCCTGGTGGTCCAGTAGTTAGGAATCTGCCTTCCAGTGCAGGGGATGTGGGTTTGATCCCTGGTCGGGGAACTAAGATCCCACATGCCATGGGGCAACTAAGCCCGTGCACTCTAGGGCCCGCGGGACAACTAGAGAGTCCCCGCACCGCCACTCCGGAGCCCGAGCACCACAACTAGAGAGAAGCTCGCGCGCCGCAGCAAAGAGCCCATGAACCGCAACAAAAGATCTTGCACGCGACAATGAAGATCCTGCGTGCCGCGGCTAAGATCCAATGCAGCCAAATAAGAAAAAGAAAAAGAAAAAGAAATCTTGTCCTCCTTTTCCTAGTGGGTCTGGTGAGGAGGTAAAAGATAGTGGGACTCATTTTTCTGCTACAATAGGGATCTGGGCCCCAGGATAGGCACTGACTGGCTCTGCTCCCTCATCAGATCAAAGCAAGAGGTTCCTCTTCTTTACTTTCCTGTCTCCCACCCAAACCTAGCACATATGGACAGGCCTCAAGCCCAGCTTAAATCAAACCATTTCAAGATCCTCTCTTTGGAAGCATCCATTTTTATGTGATGAAACTACTTGGAAAAGAAAGTGTAATCAGCCTCTCTGGCTCTCCTCATCTCTCCACCTGCCTGTGCTCACACTCTACCGCCTAGCCCGCCCACTTTCCCTCCCTCGTCCTGGCTATTTCAGTCCCAGCAGCCTCCTATGCTGGCGCCAGGATCCAGAAGGTCGGAGAGCTCTGAGTTCTGGGTCCAGCTCAACCACCAGCCCTCAAGGCAACCCTCATAGCTGGGTCCTTCCTCCAGGGCCTCTGTGTTCCCACTGCCAAATGGCACAAAGTTTTACACCTGCAGAGGACTGGGCTGAGGCCCCAACAAAGACCAAAACGATGGCTTCCCCCAGAGTGGGGCCAAATTTTATGAATGTCCAGCCCAGGCATATCAAGACAATTTGGGGCTCTCAGTGGAAGAAGCTGCACTCTGTCTTTTTTGTCCCTGAAAGGTCAGTGGGGTATGAAACACGCTGTATTCCCTCCGCTGCTGCGCGTTGTCTAAAGACCTGGGAGGCAGGCCAGAGGCTGCTGCTCGGAAGTACTAAGATCCTGGGGAGCCATTTAACCCCATCTGAGCCTCAGTTTCTTCATGAGAAATGGAGATGACATCACACACGCACAGCTACGTGTCCCTATGTGCATGCTACTAATTGTAACAGCCAAGTCAGTCAGAGTCAAAGGCCGGGGTAGGTGGAGTGAAGGAAATGAGGTAGGGGCCAATTTCATGGCCAGGCAGGGTGGGTCCTGACCGGTGTCAAGGCCTGGTCCCTGCCACCAGGAACCAGGTTCTCCTTGGGGTACTCTCCTTGGGGTACGCTATATAAAGCACAGTCCTCACCAGGGGGCATAGCTGAGCCCCAGCGTGAAGGTCTACATGCCTGGCTCCTGCAAGTGTAAGAGCCTCCTGGAGGGTCAGATCCCACGCCAGTCCCATGGCGCTGTGGTGTGAAGATGGAGCCATTAAATATGGCTGCATCTCCAACCAGATGCTCCTTGCTCTGAGCCATCTGCAGACTGGAGGACCACCTGGAGGGGGTCAAACATAGCGGGTAGGAGGGCGAGGGTTAGCCTCCTGCTGGGACTGGCCCGGCACCCTGGTCAGCCTTACTGTGGTTGACCAGCAAGACCTTTGGAGGGCAAAGTCCTCGGAGGAATGTGAGCAGGATTGGGGTCCAGGCAGAGGAAGGACATAGCACGGGGGTACCTCACAGGCTGCACGGAGGGACGGCCAGCAATCAGCCCCTCCTGGCACAGGGCAGGTGTATTGCCTGGTTTGCCACAATTCTATGAGCAAATGGGCAGCGGCGAGCACCGAGGAGAAGATGAATGAGGATGGATGTGGGGAGGGAGGTTGCCAGCTGACATACAGCATGCCCAGTTAGTCTGCTTTTGTTTTTTTTTTTTTTTTGCGGTACGCGGGCCTCTCACTGTTGTGGCCTCTCCCGTTGCGGAGCACAGGCTCCGGACGCGCAGGCTCAGCGGCCATGGCTCACGGGCCCAGCCGCTCCGCGGCATGTGGGATCTTCCCGGACTGGGGCACGAACCCGTGTCCCCTGCATCGGTAGGCGGACCCTCAACCACTGCGCCACCAGGGAAGCCCTGCCCAGTTAGTCTGAATTTCAAACAGATAACTAAAAAACTTTAGTGTAAGTATGTCCGCTGCAATATTCAGGAAATACTTATATTAAATAGTTATGCATTGTTTATCTGAAATTACAATTTAATTGGGCATCCTGTATTTGCTAAATCTGGCAAACTTGGGGTTGAGGTAGAAGGTCTTTGCATAGGGCCCAACCTGCCTGCCAAGGCCCACTCACCGGAGAAGAACTGGCTGATGGAGGTGGGAAGGAGCGTGAGGAAGGCCAGGGGGTGGGCGAAGGAGATGGAAAGGACTGCGGAGATGTAGGCCACGCCGGCCACCATGGAGTAGAGGCAGGCCAGGGAGGTGTAGAGGCAGAACAGGATGAAGTTGCGCATGTTCCTGCTCCCGATGCAGTTGCCGGTGAAGAAACAGTGATGGTCGTGCCTCAGGGTGACTCTGGCGCACACTCGGCAGAAGTGGGCGCTGGGCGGAGGGCACAGGGCCCTCCTGGCTGCGGTCCCCTGGCAGGCGTCCAGGTCGTCTGGGGAGTTCTGGATGACCAGGACGTAATTACCCAGGGCGTTGGTTGAGAGGAACAGGAAGAATGCCCCGTGGAGCAGCGCAGGTGAGAAGAGCCGGGCGGCCGAGGGGTCCTCACGCATACTAGGCAGGAAGAGGAAGAGCTGCAGCACGAAGGTCACCAGGGAGATGCACAGGAAGTAGGCGGGGGCCACCACGTTGAGCAGCCTGAGGGCCAGCATCCTCGATTACATTCCTAAGGGGCCCAGGGGGAGAGGAAGACTCACTGCAGCGTCCGGAGGGCTCCCTAGGGCTCTCCCCAGCGCTGTCTGTCCGTCCTGCTCCACGCAAATCCATGTCCCTCGGACCACCCCTCCTCTCTTCCCTAACCCGTGACCAAGCAGGCGTGAGACCCCGAGATCGTG
Source organism: Grampus griseus (assembly GCF_964374135.1). Taxonomy (NCBI): domain Eukaryota; kingdom Metazoa; phylum Chordata; class Mammalia; order Artiodactyla; family Delphinidae; genus Grampus; species Grampus griseus. The sequence continues at coordinate 25,730,830 of NC_139018.1, read as the reverse complement.
ACAGCGTCTGGGAGCCAAGCCCTACCTTCTGGTGCCCACCTCCTCCGTTTTTGAGGCACCTCGGCGCCTTGACGGCCCGGGGGTCAGGTACAAGGAGGGCGAGGTGGGGACTTGTTCTCAGTCCGTAGGAGGTGGCTGGGGGTGGAGGAGCGGCGGGCGGCGGGGGGGCTGCCTAGGGCTCTGCTTTGTTTTTCTTTTTCTTTTTTTTTGCGGTACGCGTGCCTCTCACTGCCGCGGCCTCGGGCCCAGCCGCTCCGCGGTATGTGGGATCCTCCCGCACCGGGGCACGAACCGGCGTCCCCTGCATTGGCAGGCGGACTCTCAACCACTGCGCCACCAGGGAAGCCCCTAGAGCTCTGCTTTTTTATGGCAGTGGAGACGTGCCCAGGTTTGGGATTCCTCCTTCAGACCCCCTAGGAGGAGAAAGCAGAAGATCTGGGGTGGGGGCAGATAGAAATGACCTACTGGAAGTACTGTTTCACCTCCCCTTTCTCCTTGCCACCCCCCCATATTGGGCAATACTCAGGGACCTTACGCATAACGCAAAGAGCTTTGGGGGTATGTGTGCTTGCCTGTGTGTGTGTGTGTGCGTGTGTGTGTGTGCGGGGGGTGCTCCTTGTGTGTGATTTTGTATGTGTAATCTGTGTGTGCCTCGGTATCTGTGTTTGTGTGTATCTGTGTGTACACACACGCAGCCGCTGCCACCTGGCTTTTTAGAAAAAATCAATGACAACAATCGATACATTTCCACAAGCACTTAGGCGATGGGTGGGATGGGGGGCGCAGCAGGAATACCTGTGTCAGCCGTTTCCGGTCAGCCCATCTCTCCGAAGCTGGCTGCCCTAGCTATTTCTTGGCAAAGAGCGTTTTCATTTGAGGCGACGAAATTAAAATCGCCCCCCCCCCATCCGCGCTTTCCTCCCGCCCTCCTGGAGCGAGAAACCCAAACAACCCCGATGGCGCTGAAACCCCTTCGATGCCAACAAGCTCTCCCTGGGCGCAGGCGTGGATGCTTGGCCAGGTTTCCAGGGGATCGACCCCCGCCGCTGAGCGCAGCCCTACCACAAATTTATTCCACCCCGCCCCACAGCCCCGGTTCCTGCCCGGCTTCGGAAGCCACTGAAAAATAGGATTCCGGGCGCCCGCGAGAACTTTTCCAGGGGCTAAGGAGCAGGCGAGCCCGAGGCGCGAGAAAAGTTCTGGGAAGGCTGCTGCACCCAGGACGGCGAATGCCACTAGGCCTCCGTCCAGGCTGTCCCGTCCCCACTGGGTGACTGATCACCTTGGAGTCCCCTTTGCAGGTGCCAGTGCCCCAGGAGACTCGCGCCAGCCGTGGGGACCGCGGGTCTCTCTCCGCCGCAGGGGCTCAGCGCAGGGCACGCCAGGGGGTGGTCGCTGGGGGCTCCCGGGGGCTGCGGCGGCGCTGACCACCCTAGAGAGCCCTGGCCCGGGATCCGGCGAAGCGAGTGTCTTCCCCACGCTGGTCGCCAGGGGGGCCGCGGGAGCAGCCTCCAGATGCGCGGCGGCGCCTGGAAGGCGAAGGACGGGCTGGGGGAGTGAGGGGCGCACGGAGGGCGGCCGCACCGCAGCCCCGGCCCTGTGCGGGAGAAGGGACATCGGAGACCGCCGGGGCGGCCCGGTGGCCGTTTAGCACTGGCGCCGGCCGCGCCCGCGGCGGCGGGCGGCACAGCCGGAGCCCTAGCGAGGCAGGCAGCGCGGGCGGCCGCCGGCCACCGCCTCCCGGACGCCCGGGAAGCCGCCCCCCGCGCGGCCGCCGCCGCCGCACCGCCGCAGAGCAGTGGGGAAATGAACTCACCAAGCTCTGGTCGCGGACAAGAGGAGCCCTGCACGCCGGCTCTCGCCCTCCCCGAGGCTGCAAAGTTGTGGGCTCGGCCCCGCTGGCTCGCAGCCTCCTCACGCTTCGCTTCGGGGACTGGGCAGGTAGCGGGGGTGTGGGGAGGAGGGAGCGGGCAGCTGCCGTCCTCCCACTGGGGCGCCGGCGAGTGGGGGCCAGGAGACGGCGGGGATGGCAGCTGGGCACCCCCGCCCCCAGCCCGCCACCCCTCCCTCCCCTCCTAGGGGCGGTGCTCTGGCCACCCCTCTCAGCCTCGGGGACTTGCCCCCCTTCCTCCCCTCACTCCTCTGGAGCGGGCTGGGGCTCCCCGCCTGACTTCAGCCACTGGTTCCAGCTGGGAGCTCTGGATTCCACCCTGATGTGATGCTCTAACCATCATCTGCTCCTTCCCTCCCCACTGTAGCTAACAGCCCTCCGCTGCTCTCCATTCTCGGACCGAGGAAAACCTGGGGGTTTAGGAGTTCAGCTTGCCAGGGGCAACACCCATAAAGATCAAAGTCATTGTGCACAGAAGTGCTGAGAGCCCCGACTCTGGAGCCTGTCTGCCCGGGTCTGAATATCCATCATTCACTACTGTGTGATCTTCAGATTCCAGTTTCCCCATCTGTAAAACAGAGATGTGAGGGTTATATGACAACAATTTATGTAAAGCCCTTAAACAGGGCCTACCTATGGTGAGCACTATTTGAGCATTATTTTATAACCATTGACTCTATCTATTGGGTCCTTACTAGGAACCAGGCACTGTGCTAATAAGCCTTTAGCATAAGGCAGCTTTGTTGATCCTCTCAGCAGAAGCTCCATGATCCCCTTGTATGGATGAGGAGATTGGTGCACAGAGAAGCTAAGTCACATGCCCAAGGACACAGAGCGGGTAAGTGACAGAGCCTGGATTTGAACTAATGGACCTGCTCTCAGCCTCTACACAACGCAGCATCACCCTGAGACCCAGGGAGAGCTCTGATTTGGGAGAAGGGAGGACAACTGAGTGGTTCATCCAGACACAGAGCTTCTGCCTGGAGTCCCGCCCTCATCTCCCTGTTCCTATTTCCTTTCTTTTTCTGATCCCACTAGTCTGAGGTGGGTACCAAGAGGGTGGGGACAGTTGGCCAGTGTGTGTCAAATGGAGGTTGGAGGGAGCAGAGACAGCTTTGAACCACTGCAGGAATATTGACACCGCCACTACGTCGGTTTCTTGGGCTGTCGGAGCTCACCTACCTGCCCTGTTCCACTCCTCTGGGTAAAGGCAAACGTCATAAATAAATGATTATTTATTGCTTCCTCAACGGGTTGATTAAAACAAGAACAATCCCTTAAAACGAGGACAATATGCTTATCAGCTCAGCCTGTATTTTTGAAACATCACATACTGTTTTCTCTGGATTTCGACAGTGTGCATCAAAATAAAAGAGGGGGGCTTCCCTGTTGGTGCAGTGGTTGAGAGTCCACCTGCCGATGCAGGGAATGCGGGTTCGTGCCCCGGTCCGGGAAGATTCCACATGCCACGAAGCGGCTGGGCCCGTGAGCCATGGCCGCTGAGCCTGCGCGTCTGGAGCCTGTGCTCCGCAAAGGGAGAGGCCACAACAGTGAGAGGCCCGCGTACCAGAAAAAAAAAACCAAAAAACAAAAAAAGAGGGGACCAGGAAACATTTTCATGTTCTGAAAGGATTTTACATACAAACAAAAGAACAGCTTGCCAGGTGTTGGCTCTGAGAATCTGGCAGCCCTGTGAGATCCAGCGGCCACAGGGCAGATAGAGGAAAGCACAGGTGGCTTTTTTTTCCTTTAGAGCTTCTTGGTGTCAAAATCATAGCTGTCTGGAGGAGACAGGGAGGGAATGGAGCATTTGGCTCTATTGATTGAAGATCTCCATTCCCTAAATACGTTGAGAGTTGGGGGGTATTTCTAATTTTATTTTGCATATGGGTGTGTGGTGGGAAGGTGTGCGTCTGAATGTCTGTGTGTGTGTGAGGGTAGGGAAGGAGAGAGAGAGAAAGGAGAAGCTTTAAAAGAAACGTGGGAAGATGTTGGTGGGGGAAGGGAGTATTCAGCCAGGAAAGAGGCAGAGATCTGGCCTTGGAAACACAAACGGACAAAAACAATGATTTATTTAGAAATATGGTTTATCAACAGAAAAGGCCATTAAAGCTTCAGATCTAGAGCTAGTAGCTCCTCGGCACCCCGCTCCTAAGTGAACGGAGTAAGAGGAAACACAGCCAAATGTTATTTTGTTTTTGTTTTTCTAAAGTTGGTGATTATCTCTGACAAAATCAATATAGAAGGCAGTTCGAAAACTTCCCTTCAATTCTGGCCCCACCAGAATTAAGCAGACTAAGAATGGACACTTTATTGCCACTAACCAGCTGTGGCACCTGGAGCAAGTCATCAAACCTCTCTGATCTCAGTATTCTCATCCGCAAAACGGGATGAAGATGTTACCTTGTGGTGTTGCTGATGATCAAATGAGATGACATAAGTGCCTCAGTCCCAGCAGGAGACTGGACAGTGTTAGCTTCTTCCTCCTCCTGTCTCTCTTCTGGGCTCTTATCTTTATCGGCAAGAACGCCTTATCTTTCTAACTAAAATGAGAGCTCCCGGTCTATGTTGGAAATATTTGGGGGTCTCCTCCATATTGCCTAACATGATGATGGGACACTGAGTAAAAGTGTATCGATGATGAATTGATACTGGTCTTTATCTGAGAGGAAAAGCTACATTCCAAGGTCTTTGAAATGTCTGCTGAGGACACATTTCCCATTGATCTTGCATCCCGCCACCACCCACCCCAACTCCAGTCTCATCCTCCACAAACAGTGCCAGAAAATGATTTATAAGCCACACTCTCCCTCGCCCTTATCATATGTTCTCATAGTCAAGCTATGACTGTACCTGCAGGCGATCCCAAGGGGTCAGGAACACAGACAGGCATCTGATTGCTTGTGAGCGCTTTCCCAGAAATATGTACCACAAATCTTGCTATTTCCTGAGGTTATCTGAATAAAATGAATTCCCTTCCCAGTGGCGATCATTCCACTTTGCTTCAAAATATTGTGTACAAAGAGAAGAACTCTGTGCAGTAAGCAGCTTCTCCCTTGGGTGGGGAACCCTACACATGTCTGTCTGGCCCTACAACTCCCCAAGTATCTGGGACAGAGAACATTCCAAGAAGCAAGGGCCACACCTAAGGAGGCAGTGGGGGTGGGTTTCCTTCATTCTCATGCTCTTATTTCAGATTGATCAGGATGAAGATAGACTGGGGTCTCAAGGTTACCTTTTTGTTTTTTCCAATGTTCAGTTTCCTTTAATGACTCCCATTCTCCCTGAAGGGCAGGTGCAGGCAGCTAGGCGATGGCAGGAGATGTTCACTTAAAGATATTGCCCTGATTGAAGGTTTTGCCTAGTGCCCTGAAATTAAGATTTTAATAGACATCCTCAGACAGGATGCTCTTCACTGTCAATACCAAGTCATAGCCAGAGGCAACCACAAAATGCTCCCCAAGTCTCAGAAAGTTTAGTGAGACGCCATCCCTGCCTGCCTGGATTCAAAAAACATACAAGTGTAATCTTCGTCTTAGCCAGCCGAATACATGAAAATTGGATTATCACAGAATTTCTATTTGGAGGTGATAATTTACTTGGCCAACTGCATCTTCACTTTAACAGTAACATTACTTTGATGTAATATACTGCTTTGCAGTTTACAAAGTACATCTACAGAATTAAAATTTTATTCCACAAGCCTCTCCACAGCCCTGTAAGCTAGCTGGGGAAAAAGTATTAAACCCATTTTTCTTATGAGGAAACTGAGGTTCAGAGATTTCCTGCACATTAATTTGCAAGCCTTGCCTATGTTCGATTTAAAATGTGGCTTAACATGGAAAAATCTCATTGCTAGTTAACTTTTCTGGAAGATGAATGAAGGATGCAGGTACAAAACATACTCCCTCAGAATAAGAGATCTGCATAATATCTCTTTACATAAGATATTTGGGTAAAATTGCATAAACAAAGTAAGCCTGCAGCACATTAATCAAATGTTCTCTAACGCTCTGCTGTTTGTGGTGCTGGAGAGTGTGAATGTGATTGGGGCCAGTGATGTTCATCATGCAAGAACCACATGCCAAGGTAGAAACAGCAGGTGTGAATGTCACCCTCTGAGTGACAGGTACCCTCAGCGGTCTCCCTAGTGATTGATGCATCAGGGTGGCAACCTTGCCTCGGCTTTGGCAGAGCCTCCTTTGAAGTGTTCAGGCTATGGAAAAACGAATGCGATCTTTTACCAATTAGCCATGGTTTTCAGGGACTGCTCAGGCAGTCGTGGTAGGAATGCCTATGCCTGTGGACCGGTACACAGTTTAGCGGACAGAGGTAGTGGCAGCAAGATTAATTGGCCCTTTCGTCTCCAAGCATGCAGGAGGCAGAGGGAGAGAGAAAGAGGGAGGGAAAAGAAGAAGGAGGTAGAAGGCAGAGGGGAGAAGAAGGAAAAGGAGGGAGGAAAGGAAAGCGGTGATGAGAGAGTGGACATTCACCTGTCTGACACAACCTCAGTGTATGTCTTCAGGATGGAGAAGCTCGGGAGGCACAGGAGGAGGTCGGCGGTCTCCGTGGAGACCCCTGCAATGCCAGGTGTCCAAGATGGGAGGGTATGAGGCAGAAGGTTGACATCTCAATTAGAGGAGGAGGGAGGGGAGACCAGGAGAGTGAGGTCACTGCAGTGCGCTTGGCTGTCATAGGGCTCTTGGCTATGCCCTTATGGCCGCAGAGCAGCAGGCTGCCCAGACCTCACACCCCGGAACCCCCGCTGCTCCAGCAGAGATGGCCCAGGGCCTGGTGTGATGTGATGGAAAAAGCACGAGCTTTTGGTGTGAGTTTTTGGTGTCTGCTGGCTAGAGCCTGAAGCCTTGTTTTCCCATTCACTTGCTGTGTGACCTTGAGGAAGTTCCTTCCTTTGAGCCTCAAATACCTTGCCCATTAAATGGGGCTTTTAACTAACCTGCAGCTTTGGTTGTGAATTTTAAATGACAAGGATAGCACCTGCCTTTTCGACTGAAATAATCCCCCAGCTACTAACTACCAAATAATCCTGCTTGCTGCATAGCATCTACTGCTTCTATGATGATCCTGTTTGTTTGTATGTTTATTTTCTAGTTTGTTGTCCCGTTCCATCTGATAAACTATAAACTTCCAAGGACAGGGACTTACCTGTCAGCTTTGTTTCTGTAGCTTGGACCCAGCACAGAGCCTGGCACACAGTGGGTGCTCAATAAATGTTAGAATGAGTAAGAAACAGTCTTGGGGACGAAGGAGGGAACAATTTGGGTGTGGAAATCTATACCTTGATTGTGGTGGTAGTTATATGACTATATGTTTGTCAAAACTTATAGATCTGTACCCTTCAAGAAGGTGGACGTTACTGTATCTCAGTGTCTGACCTTTAAAAATAGGCTAGAAGGAGCAACGGATAAACAGAATCCCACCGCATAAAGATTCATATTTACTGATACTTATTGTGCCTGGCCGGTGGGGGCCAGGAGCCTTCACACTGGTTATTTCATTTAATCCTTACAGCACCCATGCCTAATGAAAGTCTGATTCTACCTATTTTGTAGAGGGGGAAAATGGGGGCTCAGAGTGGTTTTGAGATGTGCCAAGATTGCAAAGCTTGCTGGCAGCAGGTATAAAATTCACTTTACTTGATTCCAGTGCCCAAGCCTCACCCAGTGTTGTTCCTTCTGTGTTTCTCACACTTAAACCCTCACACTGACATAGAAATAAAGAGCCTGCTTTTCTTATGGAGCGGGAACATACCATGCTTAGGCTGGTCTCTTATGCTTTAGCCTGAGTTAGCCAGCCAGAATCCTTTCTCAGTGAAACAAGGTGTAAAGAGAATGGGCTTTTTGCTGGAGACAGGGAATGGGGTGGAATGGGGACTAGAAATAGCATAAAGAGGTCTGCAGTAGGGGATGGAAGTGTCAGCTGGGACCAGGAGCCAAAGGAGAGGGTCCGGAAGAGCAGTCAGAGGACAGCCTCCGGCGCCAGATGATCTAGGCTCAGACTTCAGTTCCATCAGTCACCTGTGTGACCTTGAGCAAGTTAATCAACCTCTCTGTGTCTCAGGTTCCTGATTTGCGAAACAAGGTTAATAATAGTTCCCACCTCATAGAATTTTTATATGGATTAAACAAGGTAACACTTGTAAAGCACTTAGAATAGTGGCTGGGGCAGAAATATTAAGTAAGAGGTAGCTATGGTAATTAATTAAGGTTAGGTTCTGTGACGTATGACAGAAACCCCAAGAGAACACTGGTTTAAACTAAGATGGAAGTTTACTTCACTGTCACATCAGTGAAGTTTAAAGGAGCCAGTCCAGGGCTGCTACGGAGGCTCAATGTTTATCTGCCCAGACTCTTTCTACTTTGTTGCTCCATCATCCCAAGCATGTTGCCTGATGGTCCAGAATGGTTGCTCCTGCCCCAGCCATCATATCTATATTCCAACCAGCAAGAAGGGGACACGGAGAAAGGACATGCCCCTCTCTTTAAGGATGTTTCCTGGAAGTTGCACACAACACAGCCACTTACTTCTCATCACCTAGAACTTAGTCACATGGCCACACCTAGCTACGGATAGCTAGGTAATCAGCTAAAATTTGTGAGTTGTATTGATAAAAAGGAAAAGTAAAATTAATTTGGGGGAGTGCTTTCTTCTACTATGGAAAAGCTTAGGCATATTCAAGTTATTTATCCCCCAGATCTCAGGACAGACACAAGATTTTCCTGGCACTTCCGGCCTCTCTGAGATCCCAGTTCCTCACTGGTCAAATGGAGCTACTACCCCCTGCCCTTCCCCCCACCCCCACTGCCCTTTGCCTTGCTCTTGGCATCTCTCCTCACAGAAACAGGCCCAGGAGAGGCAGCTGCAGCCTGCCAAAGCCTTGACCTCAAATGAACATGGACAGTAAGGACTACAGGCAGCTGTGGTCAGTGTCCCAGACCATCTGGCCAGCTCAGCAAGCTTGAAATCTGGCCCTGGATGAAACAGAAAAGAAGAGACAGAAAAGGTGAATTTAGAATTTTTTTTTTTTTTTTTTTTTTTTTTTTTTGGCGGTACGCGGACCTCTCACTGTCGTGGCCTCTCCCATTGCGGAGCACAGGCTCCGGAAGCGCAGGCTCAGCGGCCATGGCTCACGGGCCCAGCTGCTCCACGGCATGTGGGGTCTTCCCGGACTGGGGCACGAACCCATGTCCCCTGCATCGGCAGGCGGACTCTCAACCACTGCGCCACCAGGGAAGCCCAAATATTTTCTATTTTTAAAAATCATATGAGTAACATGTTTTATAAGAAAACACAAAAATTTTTATTAAAACGAAGCAGAAATCCTTTAATACTAAACCCAGAGATAATCATCATTAACATTTCATATGTGTCCTTCAATCCTCTATCTATTCAGACTTTTCCTCCTTAATTACAAATTTGGGCTCACACTTCATCCTCTTTTATAACTAGTGTTTAAAATTCAGCAATAATAAAAAAGTCCTTCCATGTTGATAAATACATTTCCCACATCATTTTCAATGGACCATTTGTATGTCTCTCTTACAGAAGGGACACAGTTTAGCAGGGAGGCAATTTGCCTTTGACCTTGGTATCTGGTCAGAATATGCTCTTTAGCTTCATCTTCAGCCTTGGTCTTTGAAAGGCTGAAGAGCTAAGTTCAGACTTCAGCATCATTTCTGGGTTCCCTGGACTTGTGTATGATCCATGAGCTATGACTGTGTTACATAACCTTCGCATCCAAGAAGCAAAATCGTCTCCGTTATACACACATGGCATGTCATTTGGCTCTACCGCTAATAATCACTTTCTAATGTAGATCACCTTCTAGAAGTAACTTGTAATGAGTATCTTCTTTTGTGCTCTATTTGTTGAAATTCTACCAGTTAAAGAATAAATGTATATTTATTATTGCAAAAGTAAAATGCTGTATCACTCATGATAATTATAAACACTGTCCCTTTTTTTGGGTACAGAAATCATTATTAAGCCTTTCAAATGTTTAAATATAGAAGGAAACATGGATAGCTAATACAAATATTGAGAAAGCATGTCAGCCAAATACTTTTAGAAGATGCTTTTGGAGGCGACAACAATAAAACATTAAAATATTATGAAGCAGAATAATAGAGATTAGATTGTATCGTAGTTCTAATCTTTGTAGAATTGTTTGTGACACTAGCATTTGCAACACTAAACAAAATAATCTTTTTTTATTTTTTTAAATTTATTTATTTATTTTTGGCTGCACTGGGTCTTCGTTGCTGTGCGCGGGCTCTCTCTAGTTGCAGTGAGCGGGGGCTACTCCGGTGCGGTGCGTAGGCTTCTCATTGCGGTGGCTTCTCTTGCTGCGGAGCACGTGGGCTCCAGTAGTTGTGGTGTGTGGGCTCAGTAGTTGTGGCTCGCGGGCTCTAGAGCGCAGGCTCAGTAGTTGTGGCGCATGGGCTTAGTTGCTCCGTAGCCGGACCAGGGATCGAACCCGTGTCCCCGGCACTGGCAGGTGGATTCTTAACCACTGCACCACCAGGGAAGTCCCAATCTTTTAAAATGTAGTCAACTTTTAGTCACCTTATTCTATCTAGGTCATGAAGCTTTAATAGAAAGCCCTATTTGTCATTATTTACACCTTGTAAAGATAAAATAAAAACAGAATGTCAACCAACATCCCAATTTCATGAGGAGGCAAACCTCTAAAATAATGTGTAATACTATCCATGGCAAATCATATTTGACCCAACATAGGAAGAAATATAAAGAATTTAAAGAAAAGTAGAAATTATTAGAACAAGTGAGGATCACACTTCTCCACCATCCTCAGTTGAAAGTAAGCATCAATTTATTAACACAAACGTGCGTAGTATCCAATACAGGAGCAAAGCTCACTACTGCCAGCCCTGGGGAAGTGAGTATTGCTCTCACTCTAAAATGTTAAATGGTTAAGCATTGACAATGACATTCATTAATAATGAAATTATCATCACAAGCAATCTCTGATAAAATTTTAGATGTACTCTTTATCAAAGATGTTTGTTCCATAAAGGTCATATTAGACATTGACCTGGACTTCAGCTGAATAGTACTGATCTTGGCCATTTGGCATTCAACCAAAGTGTGTGTTGAGTGCATCTCTGACTTTAGATTATTCCCAATTTCTCACTATTATTAGTAACATTGCAGTGAATGTCCTAGCACAAACAACTCTGTGGGGCTCTATGATTATTTCCTTGGCTGAATTCCTAGAAGTGGAGTGGCTGAGTGGAAAGGATCCCTATTGCCAGCTACCCACCGCAGAAAGTTTGTACCAGCTTCTCTCCCATAAGAGGAGTGGAGCAGGGCGAGATTGGCTCCTGGCGCCTCGACAGCTATGGCACCTGTATTCTCAACCTCCCATGGTGGTTAGCAGTTGGATGGTTGAGAGTAGCATCCTTCAGGTAGCTCCAAACCCTCCTGGATCCCACCACTGTGACCATAGCTATACTTCCTTTTGGGTTTATCTTGTTTCTGGCATTGTGATAGACCCTTTAGGGACTTCTTGCCTTTTAATCCTCACAGTGCTGGTCTTAGTAAAGATTCCTTGCCTCATTTTATACATGAGGAAACTGAAGCTCAAAGGTTGGGTGGCCCTGCTCCCAGCCCTAATGGAAGCCTCCAGAGGCTGGCCAAGCAGCAGAGCGAAAGTTATTTCCTGCAAGTAAATGAAACTGTAAACTCCAAACCCCATTACGCCAACTATTCAGTCCCTGGAAGCTAACAGGCTCCCTGAGGCCTCCTACCTGCATCCATTCCAGCCAGGGCTTGAAGGTAGAAGAAAGGTGAAGGGCAGCGCCGACCGAACCCAACCGTGCTCTGGGCTGGGCTCTGTGCTGGGCACTTTACGAGCTTTGCATGTCCATCGCTTCTTGGTTGTTTCTGAAGGAGGCTGGGCCAGAGCCTCTGTTATCCCTGAGCAAGCTGCCCCTCTGCCTGGTGTGCGTGTGTGTGCGTGTGTGTGTGTGTGTGTGTGGTAACTCAGACTCTAACAGCACCAGGAGAAGGTCAAGACTGTTGGCCACTGAGTCCCCCACATAGCTAGTTGACAGTTGACTAGTTGGGGAGAAGTGTAAGTAACGACCACATGCCTGGGACTTTATATACACTATCTCATTCAGATCTCAAACTGCCAGGTGAGATATTCACATCTTACTGGAGAGGAGCCAGAGGCTTAGGAAAATGTTCAAGAACTCACAGCTAGTAAGTGGCGAAGGACACAAATAGTCCAGGATAGACGCTTACACTTTCTCTGATCCAGATGGGAAAATGCACCCTAGTACATTTCTATAAATATTACCCTTGTAAGAGCCTGAAGGCTTGAGGGAGAAACAAGCAGTCTTCAGAAGCCCCATAAGAGCAGGAAGGCTGCTGTTCTGAGGCCTTGCAGAGGAAGAGCGCATTGTCCCTGAGCTGAGGGGGACACACGAGGGGAGTCCGCCTGGGGAGGGTGCTGAGCCCTGACTTTCCAGGCAGGAGCAGAATTGCCTGGGCTGAATGAGTGGTAGCGGTGAGGCGTTGTCCTCTCATATGAGGACCTACCCCCTTCCTTTCTTTTTCTAGGTCTGGGCCTCAGGAAGGGAGACCTGAAAGCTTCAAGGAGATGAGGATGGGAGTGGTCTCCTCTCCTCCCTGGTGTCCTTCAGCAGAGACACATATAAGACCCATGGGTGCCACTGCCAGAGCTTGGAGTCACAGATCTGAATCCAACCTGTGTTAGTTACTCTCCAGCTGTGTGACCTTGAGCAAGTTACTTAACCTCTCTGAGTCTCAATTTAAGCCATAGAATGTGGGCGCACGAATAGTTCTTTACCAGTGGTTGTGAGGATTGAGGGAGCTGAAGCCCCAGCCCCATTGCCACCTCAGCCAGAAGCCAGCCCTCTGACTCACTGTCTCCAGTGCCCACCTGTGCAGGGAGCCTGCCCTGGGAAGTGACCTGGGACCCCTGGAGTTCCAAGGACCCACCTGAGGCCCTCCAGGATCCAACCCCAAAGCCTTGTAGGCTGCATGCTTACTCAGAGCCTTCCGGCCTTTGCATGTGCTATGGCCCCCAACTGAAACACACTTCCTGCCCCTCTGCCTGCCTTATTGAACTAGCCTTCAGGCTTGACATAGCTGCCCTTGTCTCCAGGAAACCTTCCCTAGCCCCCAAGTCTGCACCATATCACACCGAGTTTTAATGTCCTGTTCTCCATTGAACTGTGAGCTCCTGAAGTGTAGAGAATAGGTTCTGCCCATGTTGTAACCACAGAGCGTAGCATGGAACTTGGCCCAGAGCAGATGCTCAGGACATGTGCACAAAGTAGAAGGAAGGATGAATAGAGTCTACAGGGGCCTGAGTAGCAAAACTATCGGAGACAGACTACAACAGAACCTCTGTTTGAGCCAGGGAATCCCAGGCAAGAAAGAGGAGGGCAGGGCTTTAGTTAACATGGTTTCAGGGAACCTGTCTTTTCAATCTGTCAGGCGAGGGGAGATGTATCTAGGGCCACCCAGTACAGTTGTTCAGGTTCTGCACTTTACAATTCCAGGGGGCATCATTTTCACACTTGAGTCATCCTAGATTTGCATGGTTATTATGACAATTTTCCAGTAGATGGCGGTAAAGCATCTCGAGTTAGGGGCATTTTTTTCCTGTTTGTGCAAATGCACTGTTTGTGTTCTCTAGTGCTGGGAGCACCTGTCTACCAGCCCTCCAATCTGCTGAGAGGTTACCTAACGTCCCCAGCCTTGTCCCACCTCCTCTTCACTTCAGGGCTTTACAAACCACACCCAGGGTCATTAAAGCCAGAAATCCCCAATTGCATCCTTTGTTCCAAGGAAGGTAATGTTTGTGATCAGAAGCCCCAGGTTCAAGTTCCAGCTGCTGCATTTCCTAGTGAGTGGTCTTGGGCAAGTGACTCTGCAGTTCTACGACCTAGCTTTCTCTTCCAGAAAGAATGCAGTAATAATCCCTGCCCTTGAGGTTGTGAGGAACAAATGCTACCCTCAACATGGTCGAGCCATTGCTAGCTGTATTCCTAGGAATATCCTGCCTTAATAACGTGCAGGACTTTCCAGCTGACCCCAGGAGGATTGCGCTGTTTGAGCAGGGGTGTGCTACCTACCACACCACTCCTATTTTCTCACCGCCCCACCCCCCAGAGTCATCGTCTCTTCTCCTATGTTATCTCTTTCCTGGTCTCCACCACTATTTCATCCCCAGGGGTGCTTTGGTCCCCTTCAATCTCTGCTCCAGACTCCTTAGTACAGTACAGAATAGTCAGTCTGCCAGTAAACAAATACTCAGCCAGCATCTTCTGTGCGCTGGGTGCTGCGCTGGTCTCTACCTTTTAGTTTCTCATAGTCCCATGGGGGCATAAAGTTAACTCAGTCACCATCTTGGTTCTGAGTCTTCAGACCTCATTCTCATTTTTAAAACACTTTGGAGTGTTGTTACATAAGGTGTTTTAAAGGGAAGGGATTATCTTTTTATAGGAAATAATGAGAGGCCAGAATATTTTTCAAATGTACTCTTTCTTTTAGGTTTACTATTGCTCCTCTATTGAAGTTCATTAAATGAAGAACTGTCTTGTTTAAATGTGGCAGAGGAGAATTCAGCTCAAAATTGTGAATACTGGAAATGGAAATTATTCTTTTTGGAAGCTGTGTCTCTATTCCTCTTCTGCTGGCTGTCAGGTGGATTTTAGAACTGTATTTCCACATGTTCTGTTTCCATGATAGCTGGATGCTTCCATGAAGAGAGGATTACACACTGTTCTTCTGTTCCAACATATATAAGTGTCCACTCACCATCTAGTTCTGGAGGTCAGAAGTCTGGCCTGGGTCTCACTGGGCTAAAAATCAAGGTGTCTGTCTGCTGGGACCCTGAGGAGAAAGAGGCCTTGCCCAGTCCCTCCCTTTCTGGCTCCTTGGCCACTTAATGACTGGACACTGTCTTTGGCCCCCATCATTAAATATCCTCCAAGGTCCAGACCAAGAGAGGCTTAGCTGGGGTCTTCCCTGCCCGTCTCATACTAGCGAAAGCCTAGGTGAGGGACGCAGAGAACAAACTCACTATGGGTTTCACTGAGAATTTGGTTTGGCTGTGAAGGGACAAGAAACTCAAAGTAGGATTGGCTTAAATGACATAGACTTGTATTGCCCTCTCATGTAAATTAAGTCTAGAGGCAGGCCATCCACAGCTCATATAGACACTCTACAGTGTCAGGAAGGACCCAATCCCTTTCCGGTACCCTGTTCTGTCATCCCTCAGGTGAGGGCGTGAGGACCTGTCAGAGCCGGGTGTGAAGGAGTGCCTCGGCCCAGGTGTTCGGCCTCTTGCACCTCACTTTCGGACACTGTAGATGACAACGATCAGAGCTCCAACCTCGCTAGGTAAGGATGAGATGAAACCATGCATGCTGAGCGCCCAGCACAGTGCCCAGCACAGGAACCAGAAATGTTAGCCCCTGAGGGGACAGTGCAGGAATGGGGTGAGTGAGGCGCCCTGCTGATGGGCAGGGGCTGCCCAGCTCCCATCCTCCAGGCCATCAAGTGACATCACAGGGGCCTCGGCCTGGGAAGCTCCCCGCCCTGGTGATCAGGTCAGAGATCCAAGCCTCTGGCCGGCGGTATGAGAGCCCTGGGGAGGAGAAGCCCAGCAGGGAGCCGGTGGGTGGGGACCCAGCAGCTGCACTGGAGCCTGGGTTATCCTGCTGAGTCATTCCCCCTGGGGCTGTGAAAGAGGGGGCAGGCCTGTGTGAGGGAGAGGGAGAGAGAGGAGAAAGAGAGAGCGAGAGCGCACACACACACACACACACACACACACACACACACACACACACACACACACACACACACACACACACACACACACACACACACACACACACACACACACACACACACACACACACACACACACACACCCCTCCCAGCTTAAGGAAAAGGAGCCCCTCCCAGCAGAGAGAGGCTTTGTTCCGCACAAGATGTAAAAGCCACGGAAACAAAAGAAAGGCAGCTCCCACTGCCCCCATCCCTCAGCTGCCATTTCTGCCCCCTCTCTCTATCCTCACCCCATTTCCACCAGCCCTGCGATCCATCCAACCCCGACCCTGCCCCCAGGGTGGTGATAGACAGTTCCAGGGACAAGCTGCTCACCTTATTTGCCCAGTTCTATCCCCTCCTCATCGTGCACCCATCCCCCTGGCCCCATCCCCTGTGAATCGTGCCCACCTGGCCCCTCTCAGGCGATAGACGCTTTCCTGACTCTGAGGTGGTGTTCTGATGTACCAGACTTTTCCTGGCACTGGGGACGACAGATGAGGGAGGCTGGGTCCCTGTGCCCAGAGGGGCTGTATATACCCTGCGGGGTGGGCGGGCTGAGGATGGAATTCATCCCCCTCTAACCCAGAGCCGGCTGAGTGCTGGGCCCCCGCGAGGCCCGGCTGCCTGTGAATCATAGGGTCTGGATGGGCCGGAGACTCAGAGGCAGGCCAGGTGGAGACAGAATGCTTCCTTCATTGAAAATCGCTTTTTGTCTGCGTACAAAATCCCCAAGCCCGACTATTATCTAATACCCAACTCTGTACCCGTCCAGACGTATTCCTATTCATGTGGACCTGGTTTATGGAAAAGTCTGAATCTGACAGGATCAAACAGGACACATTTTTGCTTTGTCTCTCGTCACAGCCTTCAACCACGCTCTGTCACATCTCTTCTTCTGGCCTTGAACAATATTCCTGGCAGATTTCTAGTTTTCTGATCAAACCTCCTAGTTGTTTTTTCAATGATTAAAAATTCAGGTTAGTTTAGTCCAATTTAAAAGTTAAACATCATATGCAAATACGGGCCAATCCTACCCCCTCCTCCCCCAATGCCAAGCAAAGCTAGGAGTGGGGAGGGGGCTTCTCTTCCCTCTCTCCCCCATCAGAATGCTTTTACCCCCTGGGTTTGAGGTTGGGGTGTGATGGGGGTTGGGGGATAAGAGCTGGAAGGGGGAGGCCACAGGTCTTGTTCTCTCGGCCAACACTGCCTGATGACCAGGGCCTCCTCGGGGTGAAATCTTCCAAGTGGGGTGAGGAGTCGCATTCTCTGGGGAGAAGGGTCATCTGGCTAGACTTTTTTCAACACACCCTGTCAACACTCACCCCTGGATGCCCGTCATTGGAATTCCTCCTCAGTTACCTCCTTAGGAGGTACTGACCCACAGGAAACGCCTGCATTCTTGCCTAGCCAAATGGGGGCATGCAGACCACCTTCACTGCCCCAGCTCTGCCCTGCTGTCTCTGTCCATCCTCCTTTCCATCCCCCCTCACCATGGGTGGGACAGGTTGGCCAGTCAGCAGGCACTCAACTAAGAAAGGGGGTGCCCAGCTCTCCTCTCACAGGCACTCCTCCCTCTGGGAATAATCTCTAGCAGCCCTTTCTCCACAGCCAGAAAGTGGAGGGAAAACCAGAGCACCCCTGCCCTAGCCTGGGAACACTTGATCTGTGCAGTCATACCGTGCTGCACGCCCAGAAGTGCCCCTCACTTGGTCTGATGCTCTGCTGTCTTGAAATTTTTTGTGATATTTGAACAAGGAGCCATTCATTTTCACTTTTCACTGACCCTGGAAAATTATGTAGCTGGTCTCCCCTGGGACTGACTGCTCTGACCACCCTCATCAGCTTGTAGAGTAGCAGGGCTGGTTCGGGAAGTACCACCCCACAGTGATTTCCACATCCCACCCTACTATCTTCCCCTTTGGGTTCCAGTCATCACTCCCAGGCAACAGGATATGAACTAACCAGCATCCTATTAGGCATAGAAGCATCCTTTAACGCTATCCTTTGACATCAAACGCACTAACCAAATTGCAGGTTGAATACGTTCAGATTATGTGCTTTTTTGTGTTTCTTACAACAGTGAAATCATGTTGAATATATTGTTTTATAGCCTTCTTTTTTCACTTAACAATACATTGAAAATATATTTTCATGGAGCAAATACCCATCTATAATCTAACCTTCAACATCTGTTTCAGTTATGTATTGCTGGGTTACAAACCACCCCAAACCCAGGGCTTAAATCAACAGTGATTGATTGTTTCTCATTATTCTATGGGTTGACCAGACAGTCCTGATCATTCACAAGAAATACAAAAACTAGAGAAAGAAAAACTGGGTTCCAGTGTGAGCTGAGCCACTTCCTGCTTGTGTGACCTTGGTCAAGTAATTGAACCTCATATTCCTCATCTGTAAATTGTTACAGATGATAACAGTGATGTCTCCCTTACCTGAGATATTTTGAAGATCAAATGAGAACTATAATAATAATATCTACCATGTACGGTTGTCATGAGGATTAGATGAGTTAATATGGCAAAAGTAACAAATGTTAGCTATTAGCTATTATGCGTCTTGGTGAGGGGCCAGGCTACAGAGGGGATTGCTGGGGCAGGGAAGTAGCTGGTTCTCCAGCTCATTAGACTGAGACATAGGAGGGAGGGAGGATTTCTGCTGGGAATAGAAGCATGTGAAAGGATGCAGTGAACACACCTGAGAGTATTAAGCATTGCTCAGCCACAGGGGAAATGAGCGCTGGGGGAAGAGTCATCTTGCTGCAGTTGAAAAATACTTACTTGTAGCCACATTTTTCTGCATACTGATAATATGCTGGTAATAAAGTCAGGATTAAAGTATGCTGGAAAGCAGATAGTGCCAGCCTAGTGATATCAGACTCAAAGAATGACCCATGGGTATCCACTGCCTCTATCCCTGCTCTATCATAGGGACCCTTTCTTCAGGAAACAGAGAGAAGAGGACGAAAACCAAGGAAGTATCTTTGAAGGGCCAGAAAAACAGTATCAGGTAGTCCAAATCTAGGCCCCAAAAGCTTTCTGTGCCCCAAATGTCTCATTTCAACACTTTCATTACACTTTCAGAGACTCTAACATGTTAAGATTCATGTCCCTGTGTCTCTTTAAAAATTATGCAATATTTACAACAAAAGGATGTAAAGAATAACACAACAAAACCCATGTTCTTGCTACCAGCTTAAGAAATAAAACATTGCCAACACAGTTAAATTTTCCTACGTTTTCATAAGAGGTAACCACTATGCTGAACCCTGAGGTTGATTATGTCCTTGTACTCTTTTTTATTTTTCAGATACATGAATAAATCTGACAGAAAGGATAGGTTGTTTATAGAAATTTGTGTTCCAGTGAAGGACTTTTAGGTTCTCCAGCAGGATCTGGATGACTTCCAAAGAGGCTACAGGAGAAGCAGAGAGGGAAATAAAAGGTTGTAAAAAGAAGAGAGTCTCAGTAGCCTGTGACAATATCAACTGGAATAATATATGTAATTATTCCATATACTTGAGGGAGACATATCCTTGAAAAGATAATGGCTGTAAAATTTTCATATTTGATGAAAAATATAAACCCACAGATCCAAAAACGGAATCAAGGCCAAGCACAAGAAATTATACCAAGGCACATCATATTTAAATTGCTGATAAAAATAATTACTGAAAATCAATGATAACAAAACTCTTTTCAAGGAGCCAGAGGAAAAAAGAAACATTATATAAAGGAAGAAAGATACATGAATAATCTCTGACTTCTCATTAGAAATAATACAAGTCAGGAGACTATGGGACTAAATCTTTAACATCCTACAAGAAAAATGAGAAAACTGTCAACCTAGAATTCTGTTTCCAGTGATAAAGCTGAGGGAAACCATCACCTGCAGACCTGTTGGAGGCTTGAGGGAAATGATACCAGGTGGAAACTCAAATCCCTGCAAGGAAATAAATAGAAAGAAATGAATATGGGAAATGGTAAATGTAAACGATGTTTTCTCTTCATTTTAAAATTTATGTTAAAGATAAGTAAAAGTTTAAACAAAAATAATGACAATTTACTGTGGAGCTTATAATAAATATAGAAGTAGAATGTATGACAAACAAGCACAAAGGACAAGAGAGGAAGAAAAGGAACTACAGTGTTTTAAGTTTCTTGTGTACTATGTGAAGTGGGATAATATTATGTAAAGGTAGAAATTAAAGATGCACGTTGTAAACTTTAGAGCAAACACTAAAAAAAGAGAAAGGAATAACTAATAAGCCAAGAGATAAAACGAACTCCTAAAAAATACTCAATCCCCAGCAGGCAGGGAAGGCAAAAAAGAACAAAGAACATATGGGGAAAATGGGAAAAAATAGCAAGATGGTAGATTTAAACTCAACCATAGAGATACTTACGTTAAAAGTAAGTGGACTACATGGATGAACTGTGAAAATATTATGCTAAGTGAAAGAAGCCAGTCTTAAGAGACCACATATTGGATGATTCCATTTTTATGAAATGTCCAGAATAAGCACATTTATGAAAACAGAAAGTAGATGAGTGGTTTCCTAGGGCTGGGGGAGGGATGGGGGAGGGAGATGGAAGTGACAGCTAATTGGTATGAGGTATCTTTTCGGGGTTACAAAAATGTTCTGAAATTAGATTGTGGTGATTATTGCACACCTCTGTGAATATGCTAAAACCCACTGAATCGTACATTTTAAATGAGTGATTTGCAGGGCATGTGAATTATATCTCAATAAAGGTGTTTTCTTAAAAGTAAATGAACTAAACATTCTAAATGAAAGTCATCAAAGAGCTGATAAGAGGGTGAAGAAGCTGCTTTAGTTCTACAGACATTGCCAAACTAGAAGAGAAAGATGCAAACTTGGGCTGTGTTTCTGGCTGCTGGGCTACCCAAAATGATGAGTTTAAGAACTTCCCTACTTTCAGCTGGCACCCAAAGGACAAGCCCTCCAGTGTAACAGTGAATTAGAAACAACTCAGTTCTTGTGTAAGTTTTTAGTCAAGGTTCTTGTCACACCTTTGATCAAGAAAACCTCAATACTTTAACTTGACTTAAGGTAGTTCCAGTATGGTCAGCAAAAGCAGATGAAAATCCTCCCTGGGGACAGTGCTATGATCCTAGGCCTCAAAGTATTTCAGCAAATACTCTTCAGATGCAATGTCCATTCGTATAGCACACAATTAAGCAAAAGATAACCAAGCACACAAGGAAATAAGACACTATGAGCAAGGAACAGCAAAAACAACAAGCAACAGAAACAGACTCATAGACTCGAAGCACTGGAATTCTTGATCACAGAATATGAAATATATGCTTACTGTTTTAAAAGAAATAAGTGCTTAAAATATGTGCATGGGAAAAAAAGAATTAAAACAAAATCTAGGGCTTCCCTGGTGGCACAGTGGTTGAGAGTCCGCCTGCCGATGCAGGGGACACGGGTTCGTGCCCCAGTACGGGAAAATCCCACATGCAGCGGAGTGGCTGGGCCCGTGAGCCAGGGCCGCTGAGCCTGCGTGTCCGGAGCCTGTGCTCCACAACGGGAGAGGCCCCAACAGTGAGAGGCCCGCGTACCGCAAAAAAAAAAAAAACAAAAAAACCCCAAAATCTATAAGAAGTGACAGCAGTCACTGTAAGTTGCCATGCTAACATTTCAAAGAGAAAAAAGTTATCATTTTATTGGATGCAGAAGAAGTGATTGATAAAATTTAACATTTATTCATGATATAAAAGCTAAGAATAGAGGTATACTTCTTTAATCTGATAAAAGGTATCTATTAAAATTTTACCAAACATCATGCCTAATGGTGAAACAATAAAAGTTTTCCCTTGTGGTTGGAAACAGACAAATATACTATTATATTTTATATTTTACATCCTAGCCAGCTCAGAAAGGAGAGAGAGAGAGAGAGAGAGAGAAGGAAGGGAAGGAGGGAGGGAGGGAGGAAGGCAGGAAAAAGAAGAAAGAAAGAAAAAGGTATAAGGGTATTATATTAGTCTGCTAGGGCTGCCATAACGGAATACCACAGACTGGGTGGTTCAAACAACAGAAATTTATTTTCTTACAGTTCTGGAGGCTAGAAGTTCAAGATCAAGGTGCAGAGTTACTTTCTCATGAAGTGTCTCTCCTTCCTTGCAGTTGGCTACCTTCTTGCTGTGTCTTCATCTGGCCTCTTCTCTGTGTGTGCATGGAGAGAGAGAACTCCTGGTCTCTTCCTCTTCTTAAAAGGACGCCAATCCTATTGGATTAGGGTTGCACGCTTATGACCTCAGTTAACCTTGATTATCTCCTTAAAGTCCTTTTCTTCAAATACAGTCACACTGGGGGTTGGAGCTTCAACATATGAATTTGGGGGGACACAATTCAGTTCATTACAGATAGGAAAGGAAGAAACAAAACTGTACAAATGATATGCTTATATATAGAGATTTAGAAAATCTAAAATAATCTCGGAATTATTAGGATTAATAGAGTTTAACAAAGTTGCTGAATACAAAAGTTAGTATATAAAAGTCAATTATATTCCTATATAGCAAAAACACATACTTTGAAAATGAGAAAATTTTAATGTATTACTTAAATAGTGGAAAAATATCAGAATTTGGAAATAAATCATTTTTAAAAAAGATGTGCAAGACCTCTATAGGAAAAATGATAAAACTATACCATGTTCTTGGTATGATATACCATATTCTTGGATTGGGAGATTCAATAATTCTAAAATGTCAATCCACCCAAACTTATTTATAGGTTTGATCAAAACTGAGTCAGGGTACCACCAGGTTTGTTTTAGAACTTAAGAAGCTGAATCTAAATGTAAAGAGCTGAGAAAGGTCAATGATACTCTTGAAGTAAAAGGATAAGGTAGGAGAAATTGCTCTATCATATTTTAAGTTTTACAATAAAGTTTTAGTAATGGTGGTTGCAGGGATAGACAGATAGGCCAACAGAACAGAACAGAGAGCCCAGAAACAGGCCCCACTTGTTTGGATCCTTGACAAACGACAGACCTGGTACTGCAGAGCAGTCTGGAAAGGTCAGGGTTTTTTCCTCAATAAATGACAATGGAATAATGAGTATCCACAGGTAAAAAATGAGATTGGACTCGTATTTTCCATACATACAAAAATCAACTACAGGTGGACTTTTTTTTATTAAGATAAAATTAACATAAAATTCACCATTTTAAAGAGTAAAATTCAGTGGTTTTTAGTATATTCACAGAGTTGTGCAACCATCACCACTATCTAATTATAGAACATTTTAATTACAAGATGACTTTTTCCCATTAAGCAGTCACTCTCCATTCTCTCCTAGCTAAAGGTTTGTCAATTTTGTAGATTTCCTAAGAAAGCACCAACTTTTCATCTTGTTGATTCTCTCTATTGTTTTTCTATTCTCTACTTCATTTATCTCCACTCCAATCTTTATAGTTTCCTTCTTTCTACTTGCTTTGAGTTTAGTTTGTTCTTTTTGTGGTTTCTTAAGTTGGAAGTATGGGTTATTGATTAGGAATGTAGGAATTTATAGATATAAAGTTAATGTTCTTTTTTAATGTAGGAATTTATAGGTATAAAATTCCCTCTGAGCATTGCTTTCACTATATCTCATAAGTTGTGGTATATTATATCTTCATTTTCATTCATCTCAAAGTCTTTTCTAATTTCTTGTGAGATTTCTTCTTTGACCTATTGTTTAAGCATGTGTTATTTAACTTCTACATTTTTGTGAGTTTCCCAGATTTTTTTCTATTATGGGTTTCTAATTTTATTCCACTGTGGTCAGAGAAGATATTTTGTATACTTTATATACTTAATGTATTAAGATTTGTTTCATGGCCTAACTTGTGGTTTATACTGGAGAATGTTCAATACACATTGTGTTCTCAATACACATTGAGAAGAATGTGTATACTGTTATTGTTGGGTGGAGTGTTCTACAGAGTCTGCTAGGGCTAGTTATTTTATGTTGTTCAAGTCTTCTATATCTTTGCTGATTTCTATATAGTTGTTCTATCCATTATTAAAAGTCGAGTATTAAAGTATCCAACTCTTATTGTCAAACTATTTCCCCCTTTAAACATTTACTTATTTTATTTATTATTATTATTATTTTTGGCTGTTTCGGGTCTCAGTTGCAGCACATGAGATCTTTGGTGAGGAATGCGGGATTTTCGTTGTGGCGTGCGGGCTTCTCTCTAGTAATGGCGTGTGGGTTTTCTCTCTCTAGCTGTGGTGCATGGGCTCCACAGTTTGTGGCACGCAGGCTCTTTCGTTGAGGTGTGCTGGCTTAGTTGCCCTGTGGCATGTGGGATCTTAGTTCCCGACCAGGGATCAAACCCATGTCCCCTGCATTGGAAGGCAGATTCTTTACCACTGGACCACCAGGGAAGTCCCTTCCCCTTTAATCTTGTCAGTTTTTGCTTCATATATTTTGGTGCCTCTGTTGCTAGGTACATATACGTATATAATTGTCGTATCTTTTTGATGGAATGACCCTTTCATCATTATATAATGTCATTTCTTTGTCTCTTGTAACAATTTTGTCTTAAAGTTTATTTTGACATAATATAGCCACTCTAGCTCCCTTTGATTATTGTTTGCATAGACTATCTTTTTCCATCTTTCACTTTGAACCTATTTGTGTCTTTGGATCTAAAGTAAGTCTCTTGTAGACAGCTTATACTTGGATCATGTATTTTTAAAAAATTTACTCTGCTAGTCTCTGCCTTTTAATTAGAGTTTAATCCACTTACATTTAAAGTAATTACCGTTAAGGAAGGACTTACTTCTGCCATTTTGCTATCTGTTTTCTTATGTCTTATACCATTTTTGTTCTTTATTTTATCCAGCACTGTTCTCTTGTGTTAAATATATACATTTATTTTCTAGTATATCTTTTCAATTTCCCTGTTATTTCTTTTTGCTATATATATTTATACATTTATTTATTTATTGGCTGCACTGGGTCTTTGTTGCTGCGCGTGAGCTTTCTCTAGTTGCAGTAAGCAGGGGCTACTCTTCGTTGCAGTGTGTGGACTTCTCCTTGCAGTGGCTTCCCTTGTTGCGGAGCATGGGCTCTAGGCGCATGGGCTTCAGTAGCTGTGGCTTGTGGGCTCTACAGCACAGGCTCAGAAGTTGTGGCGCACGGGCTTAGTTGCTCCATGGCATGAGGGATCTTCCTGGAACAGGGCTTGAAACCATGTCCCCTGCACTGGCAGGCAGATTCTTAACCACTGCACCACCAGGGAAGTCCCTTTATTTGCTATATATTTTTGAGTTATTTTCTTAACGGTTGCTCTGAGGATTACAATTAACAGCTTAATTTATAACAATCTAGTGAAGATTAATATCAACTTAGCTTCAAAAGTATGCAAAAACTTTGTTCCTGTATAGCTCTACACCCACCCTTTATGTTGTATTGTCACAAATTACATCTTCATACATTGTGTGCCTATCAACATAGATTTATAATTTTGGTTTTATGCAGTTATCTTTTAAATCATAGACGAAAAAGAGGAAGTACAAACCCAAAATGCATTAATACTGACTTTTATATGTATCTGTGCAGTTACCTTCACCTTATTCTTTATTCTTTATTTGGTGAGGCATCCATTCTCATGGTTTCCTTTAGTTCTTTGCACTTGGTTTCCTTTAGCTCTTTGAGCATATTTAAAATGGTTGGCTTAAAGTCTTTTCAATTAAGTCCAACGTCTGGGCTTCCTCAAGAACAATTTCTATTAATTGCCTCTTTTCTTGTATATGGGCCATACTTTCTTGTTTCTTTTCATGCTTTATAATCTGTGTTGACAATTGGAAAATTTGAATATTATAATGTGGCAACTCTGGGAATCAGATTTTTCTCCTTCCCAGGGACTGTTGTTGCTGCTTGTTGCAGTAGTTATTTGTTTAATGTCTTTTCTGAACTAATTTTGTAAAATCTATATGCTTTGTTGTGTGTGTCCACTGAAATCCCTATTCCATTAGCTTTGTGGTCGGCTAGTGATTGGACAGAGACTTCTTTAAATATCTGGAATAACAGCAGCAAAAATACCCCCCAGTCTCTGCAGCTGGGCTCTGTGTTTGTGTGGGCATGCTTTCAAAACTCAGACAGTAGTTCACAACTCTGCCTTAACCTTCACTTTCCACATGCACAGAGACTGAAGGCGAGCCAGAGGTGAAAGCTTAGGAACTTCTCAAGTCTTTCCAGAGCATGAGCCCAGCCCTGGGGGTGTGTTCACCCTCTAGATTCCCAGGTATATGTCAGAGCTTTTCACATACCTGGGAATCTACCTGGAGAAAAGGGAATCCTCCTACAGTGTTTGTAGGAATATAAATTGGTGTAGCCACTATGGAGAACAGTATGGAGGTTTCTTAAGAAAGTAAAAACAGAGCTACCATACGATCCAGCAATCCCACTCCTGGGCATATATCCAGAGAAAAACATGGTTCGAAAGCACACATGCACCTCAATATTCATTGCAGCGCTGTTTACAATAGCTAAGACGTGGAGGCAGCCTAAATATCCATCGGCAGATGAATGCATAAGAAGATGTGGTCCATATACACAATGGAATACTACTCAGCCATTAAAAAGAATGAAATGAAATAATGCCATTTGCACAATGTGGATGGACCTGGAGATTATCATACGAAGTGAAGTAAGTCAGACAGAGAAAGACAAAAATATGATATCGCTTATATGTGGAATCTGAAAAAAATGATACAAATGAACTTATTTATAAAATAAAAACAGACTCACAGACTTAGAGAATGAACTTATGGTTACCGGGGGGGGGGCAAGGGTGAGGAGGGAGGGATAGATTGGGAGTTTGGGATTGACATGTACACACTGCTGTATTTAAAATAGATAACCAAGGACCTACTGTATAGCACAGGGAATTCTGCTCAATACTCTGTAATAACTTAAATGGGAAAAGAATTTGAAAAAGAATAGATACATGTATATGTATAACTGAATCACTTTGCTGTACACCTGAAACTAACACAACAATTGTTAATCAACTATACTCCAATATAAAAGGAAAAAAAATTTTAGATCCTTATTCCCCAAAGGATCTCATTTCCCAGCTTTTCTTCCCAAGTTTTTGGTTAGCCTATTTTTTGCCCCAACTGTTATCCATTACCCGCAACTGTTGTCTAATACCCCCAACTGTTATCCAATACCCCAGGCAGCGGCGATTGATTCATTGGCCTTAAAATGTTTTCCACAAATGCCTCCAAGTAGCCACCTCAGCAATGGGAGAATTCTGAGTTAGGTGAGATAAAGGCAAGGCTTTTGAACCAGTCCTCCTGGAAGCTACCAAGCAGGTCGAAGTAAACAACTATAGCATTTTTTTAAAGAATGGGATCAGTACTGCTAACCTCCCAGCGCTGGTACTAGGAATGCAGGCTGTTGGCACCAGGATAAGTTAAAACACTGTAAAGCATGTACAAGATCTACATAAGGAAAACTACAAAACTCTGATGAAAAAATTAAAAGAATAACTAAATAAATTGAGAGATATTCCACTTGTTCATGGATAAGGGGACTCAATATTGTCAAGATGTCAGTTCTTCCCAACTTGATGTATAGATTTAACTCAATCCCAATCAAAATCCCAGCAAGTTTATTTTGTGGACATTGAAAGAATGATTAGAAACTTTATATGGAGAAACAAAAGACTGAAAACAGCCAGCACAATATTAAAAGAAAAGAACAAAGTTAAAGAACTGAAACTACTGACGTAAAGATTTACTATAATATGATCAAGACAGTTTTTTATTGATGAAAGTTTTATTGATGAAAGAACAGACAAATAGATCAACAGTTTTATTGATGAAAGAACAAATAGATCAACAGAACAGAATTAAAAGCCCAGAAATAGATCCACATTAATATAATCAGCTGATCTTTAATGAAGAAGCAAAGGTAATACATTAGAACACAGAGAGTCTTTTCAACAAATGGCGCTGGAACAACTGGACATCCACATGCCAAAAAATGAACCTTATACCCTTCACAAAAAATTAACTCAAAATGCATCTTAGAGCTAACTGTAAAATTCAAAACTATAAAACTCCTAGAAGATAACATAGGAAAAAAGCTAGATTACCTTTGACATGATGACTTTTTGGATATAACACCAAAGGCCATGATTCATGGAAGGGAGACTTGTTAATCTAATTGTTTTAATTAATTAAAAATCTCTGGGGTCGGGGGCGGGGAGGCAGTTGTGGGAGGCGTGCCATGAGGCCTCGGCTCGCCCGCTGCAAACCGTGAGCTAGCTGTGGCGCGCAGATGGCCTGGCGGGGCTCCGACTGTAGCTGTGTCAGTGTGTTATGATGCAATCTCGTACCAACCTGGCTACCGAAATCCCCAGTAGTAAAGTGAAATACTCAAGGTTCTCCAGTACAGACGATGGCTACATTGACCTTCAGGGAGGAACTAACTGCTAAAGCCGACAGATTTGTGGGAATCTTCCTTCTTTCCTGATGTCATGAGATCCAATTTATTAAAGTTTAAGAAAGGCCCTCCTAAGATTCCATATAAGGCCATTGTACTTGCTACGTTGCTGTTTTGTTTTTGTTTTTTTAATAATTAATTAATTAATTTATTTTTGGCTGTGTTGGGTCTTGGTTTCTGTGCGAGGGCTTTCTCTAGCTGCGGTGAGCGGGGGCCACTCTTCATCGCGGTGCGCGGGCCTCTCACTGTCGCGGCCTCTTGTTGCGGAGCACAGGCTCCAGACACACAGGCTCAGTAGTTATGGCGCACGGGCCCAGTTGCTCCGCGGGATGTGGGATCTTCCCAAACCAGGGCTCGA
This sequence comes from Grampus griseus, assembly GCF_964374135.1. Lineage (NCBI taxonomy): Eukaryota > Metazoa > Chordata > Mammalia > Artiodactyla > Delphinidae > Grampus > Grampus griseus. The sequence continues at coordinate 25,702,231 of NC_139018.1, read as the reverse complement.
ACCCGTGTCCGCTGCATTGGCAGGCAGATTCTCAACCACTGCGCCACCAGGGAAGCCCTACAGTGTTGTTTTTGATTGGTGCCTTTCTCATTATCATAGGCTCCCTCCTGCTGGCAGACTATATCAGCAAAGGGATTTTGTTCTCAGATAACAAGACATGTTTCTTCCTTTGAGCTTCAACAAACTTCTCCCAGAGTTCCTATGAGGGGGTAGACCGGGCTGTTCCTGTCCTGATCATTGGCATCCTGGTGTCCCTGCCGGGATTTTACCACCTGCGCATCGCCTGCTATGCACCCAAAGGCTACTGGGGACACTCCTACGATGACATGCCAGACTTTGATGACTAGCACGCACCTCAGCCCTGAAGAAAAGAGTCCCAGATGGGACTGAGCCCAGCTTTAAGACATTGAGCAGATACTATGGCTAAGGGCTAAGGAGTTCTGCGATTTGCAGATATTCAACAAAACAGTGGCCAGATTTTATGGGTCCATCCTAAAGACGTTAACTGAGCTTACAGCTATCCATGTCATCAGGACAGTCTCTATTTTTCATCTCCTGGCCCTGGCAAGAGCTCCTGACAAGTTTTTCCACGTGAATATGTATCGTGAAAAGTAGCCATGTTAATTGTACGGGAAAGTGGGAGGTTATTCTGTAGTGGAATGTGTTGCTGCCACCACCCTTTTTAGAGTTGAGCATTCTTTTAAATAGTCCTCATTGTCAATATGTTCTTGTGGCAAATGGAAGAATGCAGTTAAGTCAGATTTCTTATTACTAAGTAATTTATTTTGAAAATATCTAAGTGTCTTATCCCCATACTCTAACCTTGTGTTCTAGTGGAAAATCTTGGCAAAATCAAATAACCAGTGTGGTGCATCTCTAATATTTTTTACTTGCTTTCTTATTAACAGCAACTAGAAATTTTTTAAACCTCAGAGCAAATTTTCAAACCGTAAACACATTCTCTGTTCACCGGTCCTGGGCCAGCTCTGATCTGGTTCACCGACAGGTTGGCCAGCGTATAATTTGGATAATTCTGTCCTTTGTAGATCTAGATGTTCTGTATATCATGCCTTTAAGGACTGGACTTTTGGCTGTTTCCTAAGGAAAAAATGTAAATAAGTGGTTATTATTTATAGTTTTTAACCCTGTTGTTAGCACCTCATATTATGATGTCATCCTGCTGAAGATTGTAAGAACTGGCCTGGATCTCTAGAGGACAAGACTGCCTTAGTTTGATTCTGTTTCCTAGCTTACAAAAAGTGACTTGTATTCAAAAGAAATTAAAATATCAAAATCTAAAAAAAACCCACAGAAAACCCCCCTCTGCTCTGTGAAAGACATGGTCAAGCGAAAAAGAAGATGAGCCACAAACTGGGAAAAAATATTTGCAAATGACGTATCTGATAAAAGATGTTATTCAAAATATATAAAGAATTCTGGGGCTTCCCTGGTGGTGCAGTGGTTAAGAATCCGCCTGCCAATGCAGGGGACACGGGTTCAAGCCCTGGTCCAGGATGATCCCACATGCCTCAGATCAACTAAGCCCACGCGCCACAACTACTGAGCCTGCGGGCCTAGAGCCCGTGCTCTGCAACAAGAGAAACCACAGCAATGAGAAGCCCGCGCACCGCAATGAAGAGTAGACCCACTTGCCGCAACCAGAGAAAGCCTGCACGCAGCAACGAAGACCCAACGCAGCCAAATATATATATATATATATATAAAGAATTTTTAAAACTCAAAAAGAAGAAAATGAGTAACCTCATTAAAAAATGGGCAAAAGGCCTGAACAGACACCTCATCAACGAAGATATATAGTTGGCAATAAGCATATGAAAAAATGCTCCACATTGTAGGCTACTAGGGAATTGCAAATTATGACGGCAATGAGGTACCACAACACACCTATTAGAAATCCAGACACTGACAAAATCAAACGCTGGCAAGGATGTGGAGCAACAGGAGCTCTCCTTCATTGCTGGTGGGAATGCAAAATGGTACAGCACATATTGTTACCATATAGTCCAGAAATTGGGCTCCTTAATATTCATCCAAATGAGCTGAAAACTTATGTCCACACAAAAACTTGCACATGGATGGTCAGAGAAGCTTTATTCGTAATTGCCAAAACTTGGAAGTAGCCAAGATGTCCTTCCATAGGTGAATGGATAAATGAGTTAAGGTACATCCAGACAATGGAATATTATTCAGCACAAAAAGAAATGAGCTATCCTGCCATGAAAAGACATGTGGGAAACTTAAATGCATACTACTAAGTGAAAGAAACATCTGAAAAGGCTACCTACTGTATTATTCCAACTATACGACATTCTGGAAAAGGCAAAATTATGGACACAGTAAAAGAATCAGTGGTGGAGGGGAGAGAGAGATGAATAGGAAGAACAGAGAGGATTTTTAGGCCAGTAAAACTACTCTGATGATATTAAAATTGTGGATATATGTCCGTATACATTTGTCAAAACCCTTGGGATGTACAACACCAGGAGGGAACCCTAACATAAACTATGGATTTTGTGTGATTCTGATATGTCAGTGGCGGTTCATTTTGATAGCAGGGAGGCTGAGCATATGTGGGACCATGGGGAAATCTCTGCCTAATTTTGCTAAATTCTTGAACCTAAAACTGCTCTAAAACATAAAGTGTATTTAAAAAATACCGTAAACCTTTCTTACTGGGATTCAGCTGCTTTTTCCCTTGATTAAGCATTCCCCGAGTGCTGCAAGCCTTCCGTTAGTTTCCAGAGTTCCAAACAAGTTGACTCTGATAGTTTTTTTTTGCCAGTTTATTCATTATTTTTGAGGACGGACAGACTTTTGGAGTTACCTCCCCTGCCATTGTCACTGATGTACCTCCGTATAGATTTTAGAGTTAAATGTAAATTGCAAAAAACTTCAAACTTTTAGAAGGTAGTACAGATGAATGTCTTTAAGTCCTCAGGGCCAGGAAATATTTCTTAAATATGATATAAAGAAATAGATAAATTTTGCTAAATTAAAATTTGAAACTCTTGTTAATCTGAGAACACCACAGACTGAAAAGGCAAACCCCCAAGCGGGAGCAGATAATTGTAAGGATATTTTTAATGTCTTTCAAATCAATCAGAAAGACAACCCAATTTTTAAAAACTGGGTGAAAGGCTTGAACAGGTACCTCCAAAAAAAATTCCAAATGGCCAACAAATACTTGATCATGTACGTCACCTCATTCATAATTCATGAAATGCATATTAAAACCACAAGGAGACACTACTAAAACCCCACCAGGATGGTAACAAAGACCATCAATGTCAAATATTGAAAAGGATGTGGAGCATCGGGAATTCTCACCCACTGCTGGTGGAGGTACAAATTGATACAACTCTACCTTGGGAAGCATTTTAGCGTTAATTAGTAGAGCTGACGATACACACCCCCAATGTGGATGGTCGTCCCCACAACTTTACTCGTGGTCTACAGAAACTCGAGCACACGTGCAGCAGGCATAGTGGCATTGTTTTAGAAAACACGCTGATGCACAAAAAGTTGTTCGTAACCCCAATGTCCACCAACCAGGATAAATTAATTACGGCAGAGTCAAGCAATGGAGTGCCATACAGCAATAACAATGAATAAACTACAACTGCATGCCACAACTTGAATGAATCTTTTTTTTTTTTTTGCGGTACGCGGGCCTCTCACTGCTGTGGCCTCTCCCGTTGCGGAGCACAGGCTCCGGACGCGCAGGCTCAGCAGCCATGGCTCACGGTCCCAGCCACTCCGCGGCACGCGGGATCCTCCTAGACCGGGGCACGAACCCGCGTCCCCTTCATCGGCAGGCGGACTCTCAACCACTGCGCCACCAGGGAAGCCCCCATTGAATGAATCTTTAACATATAACGTTGAGTAAAAGAAGCCCTACGTGAAGTATATACAGACTCGGATTCCATTAATATCCACTTAAAAAAAGAGACCCAACCGAACTCTATTGATTAAGGATGAATAATCAGGTGGTAAAGTATAAAGAAAAGGAAGTAAAGGTTACCATTAGGGTCAAGAGAGGGCTATCTGTGGGTGGGGGGGCAGGTGGAGAAGAGAGGGGTGCGACTGGGTAGCAACACAGGAAAATGTCTGGTATAATGTTCTATTTCTTGACCTAGGCAGTGGTTACGTAGTGTTTGCTTTAGGATTATTCATTATAGCTCTCATTTCTGTTTTATATACACCTCTCTTAGGTCCATTTTTTTTTTTTTTTTGGCTGCGCTGTGTGGCTTGCGGGATTCTTAGTTCCCTGACTGGGGATTGAATGCGGGCCCTCATTAGTGAGGGCATGGAGTCCTAACCACTGGACCACCAGGGAATTCCCTGTCTGTGTATTATATTTCGCAAGTTAATAAAGGTATAAAATAAAGAATGTGTTCATTACTGGAAACAAATGCCAGCTCCCACAGTACAGCAGAGCTGCTTTCAAGAGGCTGGCCATGGAGACGGGATCCTCACTTTGTAGCCCAGGAGAAATCCAATAGGGAAACCATATTTCTGCCCTATGAGGATCTGCTTGAGGGGTGAGGGGTGGTCTATAGCCTCAATAAATATCAACATGAGGACCCAAGTATTTATTTTTTATTGAGGTAACATTGGTTTCTAACATTATATGTTTCATGTCTACATTATATTTCTACTTCAGTATATACTACGGCAAACTCACCACTGCTAATTTAGTTTCCAAGTATTCTTTTTTTTTTTTCTCGGTACACGGGCCTCTCACTGTTGTGGCCTCTCCCGTTGCGGAGCACAGGCTCCAGGAGCACAGGCTCCAGACGCGCAGGCTCAGTGGCCATGGCTCACGGGCCCAGCTGCTCCGCGGCATGTGGGATCTTCCCGGACCGCGGCACGAACCCGTGTCCCCTGCATCGGCAGGTGGACTCTCAACCACTGTGCCACCAGGGAAGCCCCCCAAGTATTCTTTAACAACCTAATCCTGCAGGGCATCAGCCAGGCTCAAGACAGAACTGAGGTGAGGTTGTGCAGGCTTCAAACCTCCAGATCTGCCCTGGAAATGTTCAGTTTAGCTCAATTCTGGATGGGGAAACCCTCCCTCTCCAGTGTGTCTCCAGAGTTCCAGCACACAGTGGCGCTTCCCTTGTGGTGTCATCTGCATCCACCTCTGACCCGGCCCCACGAGAAGTTTCCAATATTGATAATTCGTAGTGACTTGGAGGTAGATGACAGTGACCTCCCTGAATTTCCCCTCTTCCGGGACAGAAGTAAAAGAAGCTGCGGCTAGCTAAGAGCATCTACCTGGTGGGGCCTTGGTGAGTGGGGACCCAGTCTGAGGCCACGGGTGAGGGAGGGCAGGGAGGCCAGGGCTGTCCCAGCGGAGGGGAGGCTTAGGTTCTCTGCCCTGAGGACCATGTGGTTAGAGAGCCCTGACTTCTCCACTCTGGCCCCACCAGACTGGGGAGTGCCAGCTTCCAGTGAGGGGTCAGTGCTGTGTGTCTCTCAAAACCCACAACCCCATGTTTGATTAGATAGAGGACACTGAAAAAATAGTATTCAATCCCAGTACATTGCTTGCCTACTTTCTGAACAGGTAATCAAATTTCCTTCTGTTTGGAAAGGCAGAGTAGAGTGTGTGACAGAAGCCTGAGCTCCCAAAATAGACCCACCTTCTTGGAGAGTTTTGATTGGGCTCCTGGGGATAGGGGATACCCTAGAGTATCTGGATTGTCACAAAGTGTGAATAGTGATGTGGTTCTGCCTTGAAAAATACTGTCCCTGTCAGTGGCATAAGTTTATTTCTAGATCTTATAGCAAAATCTGCGGACTCTCAGGACCTCCAGACCTGCCTCCCCCTTTCTTACCCCCTACTTAGCTAGGTGACTAGCACTGGGCTTTAGGATGATGGGGACACTAGTGTATCTCTCTTGCCTCGAAGCCATCGAAATGATGTGAAACAAGCAGTGGGCACACCTAGCTGACCCTTTCCTGGACCTCCCGCTTTTTTCCCTCTTATTTTGAATTTTCCTGAACATCTCCCCTGGACAGTGAAGAAAGGCCATGCACCGTTGTGTAGCCTGTGTACAGTTGTGTTTGTTTTTGGAATTACAACCAGTTCTGCAATGAAAATCCTGTGCATGTTGGTCTTGTGAGCTCAGGGGAGTGTTTCTGATGAAATGATTTCTAGACAACAGGGGTAGGGTCACCACGGGCTCGTAACACTCTTGGCTGTGAGGGCTGTGGCCCTGCAGCTCTCCACCAGGGTGTTTTGGGACCTCAGGCAATTTCACTGCTCAATATTCCACATCAGCTGGTGGGACCCTACTAAGCTCTGGTATCTAAGGTAACACAGATTTCACCCCCTTAGTTATTAAAAAATATTTGAGTTAGCACTGTGCTAGACACTAGGAATAAAAAGAAAAAGGAGATACAATCTGATCTTAAAAGGATGTATAATCTAGTGGGAGAAGGTATATATCAATGAGTCAAAATCTCTACTTTCTGACCCATCAGGAAAGGTATTATTTTGAATGGATGCTGAAGGTTTCTACCCTTAAGCATACAAGTTTTACGTTAACCATTTTCAGACACACTAGACATATCATATAATTGCTTTCCTTTTAAAATAAAATATTCCATCAGAATTAATCTTCTCTTAATGATTCAAGATTGTTATTCTGAGCATTTCCAACATTACCTTGTAATACAATGGTGCCCCCAAGGCTTCTTGGCCCTGAACTAAATGACCCCAAACTCTGAGTTTGTTTTATATCCTCTTGTTTATATAAGTTGTTCTATATCCTCTTGCTCTAGGCTTTTGCTAATTTCACTGTGCTTGCTTTTTGTAAGTTCTTTCTCCTTCCAATATGCTCTTTTCCGTCTACTGTGGGCTTGAAAATCAGGAAACTAGATTTATCAGGCTACGGGTTCAGCTGCTGTCACAGACCAAGGTGTCAATAGTTCAGGGCTCTTCTTCTCCAGGTCATCATGAGACTCAGGTCTTGTAGATTGGCCAAAGTCAGGTCCTTGTCAGCATCATCAAAGTTGTCCCCGCCTCCACCCCCCTGTCCATGGTCCAGTCTGCACAAGGGGAAAGAGGAACTGGAGAGCAGGCAGCTTCCTTTTAAGAATGTGGCCCAGAAATGAAACAGATCACTTCCACTCCCATCCCATTGGTTATAACTTAGTCTTATTGCTGCACTTGCCTGCAAGGGAGGCTGGGATATGTAGTCTCTAGTAGGGTAGCCATGTAGCCAAGTTTCAACCTTGGAAGCTCTACTGCTAAAAGAGGGGAAAAAAGGACATAAGCGGATACTTAGTGGTCTCTGCCACACTGGATCTGTTTAAACCGTGCGTAGAATAAACGCAGGTGGGCTGTCATTGAAGACACAAGGTGCTCTCCTACAGAAAAAGCGTCTGATTTTGACAGCAGTTCCTTCCGTTTGGATTGCTCAGAGGACTTTTGTGTCTTTGTTGTTGTCCTGGATTACGATCCCGGACAAGACACTGGAGGTTAAGAAAGCAGTCACGAAGACAACACTCGTCATCTTTCAGAGATCTCCCACCTTAATCACATGAGTGAGAACATGAAAGATGTTCTCAGCACCCACAGGCCAGAAGCACCTTTTCTTTGAAAGCCTCTCAAGGCCACAGCTATTCGCAAAAGCCTCAGCTATTCATTCCCACACACCTTCACGTCTCGACAAAGCACCTTCTACCAGCCTGACACTCGTCTAGGTCATTGATGTTCAGTTGGTTAGGGTCATCTCTCTGATTGTCCCCCCATGCAGCCCACCTGGTATTCCCATGGATTCCCCCCCCCCCGCCTTTTCTGTATCTCCCTTTATTGTACATCCTTGATGCCTATCAGGTCTCGCCTCCAGGAACTGGAGTGGGTTGGGTGTTGGCTCAAAAACTTTACCCTGTGGCTGCTGTTCAAAAACTTTCCACGGCTCCCTTTGCCTGCTGAGCAAAGTCTAAACTCCTGAGCCCCGCGTGTGAGGCCTTTCAGGACCTGCTTTCAGCCTCCCATTCTGGCCTCAGCTCCCAGCAGAGGGCATGTTCAGGGATCGGGCTCATCCAGGGAGGCTGGTTCATAGGTTCTGTGTGGATGGCACCTGGCCAAAGGGGGCTGGAGAGCTGCTGATGCCAGCTCTGGGTCTGAGCTAGAATACCCACTACCCAGTCTTCTCACAGGACACTCAGTCAAGGATGCCTAGAAATTTCAGCGCTAGGGTCTCCCCTCCATTCTATCTAAGGTCCTTCCTGGAAGGGAGAGATCAATATTGATCAGTCTCTGTTTGCGAAAAACTGACCCAAGTAACTTACATGCATTTTATATTCACACTGACTCTATGAGGTAGGTACTACTGTTGGACTCCTTTTATTTCCATCTCCGTTTTATAGATGTGAAAATTAATTTCAGAGTGGCTAAGTAACTAGTGCAAAGTCACCCAGCTAGTAAGAGGCAGAGCCCCGATTTTTTTTTTTTTTTTTTTTGCGGTATGCGGGCCTCTCACTGTTGTGGCCTCTCCCGTTGCGGAGCACACGCTCCGAACGCGCAGGCTCAGCGGCCACGGCTCATGGGCCCAGCCGCTCCACAGCATGTGGGATCTTCCCGGACCGGGGCACGAACCCGTGTCCCCTGCATTGGCAGGCGGACTCTCAACCACTCTGCCACCAGGGAAGCCCAGAGCCCAGACTTGAACCAAGTTTCAACTGGATCCAAAGACCATGTTCTTTCCACTTAACACAGGGTCTTTCTAAAGGAACGGCTATTACCCTCATACATAAGACGCTTAATCCTCCCACCCTGGAGTCAGACACTAGTTCTGTAGTGAGGAAGCAGAGAGGAGGACAAGCTGCTTTTGTCCAGGTTTTACTCTCTCCCACCAGTACCATAACAACGACAGCAAAAACAACAATATTTATTGAGCATCTACTTTGTATACAATATCTCATTTAATCCTCACAACTACCCTTTAAGGTTGTTATTATTATTCCCACCATTTTGCATATGCAAAGAATGAAGCTCAGAGAGGTTAAGTCCCATATTTAGATGGCCCAGCTGGGACTGGAATCTGGGCAGCTAGAGTTCTTAAACATTACTTTTGTACTTACCTGGTTTATATTTGTTCCCACCAGACTCTATCCTAGAAGAGAGGAATAGAAATGTTAGGGCCAGAGGGGCCTTAAACCCCAACGAGCCCAGCCCTCTCAGTATTACAGATGAGAGGGAAAAAGAAAGAAAGACAGATCAAGCAAGTTATCCAAGATTGCAAAGCGCACTAGCAGCTGAGCCCAGGCTAGAACCCAGACCCTTGATACGCTGTTGCCATTGCATGATAGACAACCAAAAGCCTTCCTAGTCCTTGAACGAATGAATAAACGAATGGGTGAGGGAGCGAAGAAATGGACGGATCTCAGCAGAATGCCTAGTGGCTCACTTTGGGTTTTCATGGCACTGCTGGGTCAGAAGAACCAGGGGGTGAGGGGGCGGGGGCAGGTGCAGGGGAGGGAGAGAGATGACCAGGGTGCGCCAGCCTGGAGGGAGCGCGGTGCTGCTGCTTACGGGGAGCCAACCCCTGAAAGCCTAGCTACCCTTTGACCCTCCTGTCAGTGTCTCACGACCTTAGACTCACACTGATTACTCTGTGGCCTTCTTAGCACATTGCTAACAGCTCTGTCAATATCTTACCATTATATAACTGTTAAAAGAGAGTCACTTTCAAAGGTTGGTCAGCAACCTGTCTCTCTCGTAAAGTCTGTTAAATAAACATGCTTAGGCCCCTTCCTGGGAGAGAGGAGAGTGGCTGTTTACTACTGTCCCTTAGTTTGTATACTGATCTTTGGGGGTTCGAACACTGGCACCCGCCCCCAGAGTCAAAACTAGTGTCTCCAGCAGAGTAGCCAGGACTTTGAAGAAACTGGAGACCTACAGGACTGTGGCCCATGGCAAACTGGAAATGACCCAGCCCACCCTCTTGGGCCTCCTGGACAGGGCTGTGGTCAATTTGTAGATGTTCCCTTTGCTGGGGAAGAAGGAACCAATCACTGGGCCGGTGCCAGGAGCTGGTCCCTGGGCGGGGCTAAGCGCTGTTACCTTTGTGCGGTTGTCTTTTCTCGCTTTGGCTGGCGGGGTTGGGTGGGTTGAAAGGGGCCCTAGCCTCAAAGGAGAGCTTGAAGTGGGGGTGAAGGCTGTAGGGTGGGCAGAGAGCAGCAGGACGCCTGCCAGGGCCCAGAGCTTCGGAGGGTGCTGGAGTGTCTACAGCAAGGGACTGCCAGCCTTGTATATTTGCGATGGTAATTTGCTGATGGTTCCTGGTAGCTACAAAGTCTCTAAGGCGGAGCCTGGGCCTTTGCATATGAAAATCCAGCCTGGGTTCCCTCGCGGGTCAAGCAGCATTGGGGCGGGGCCAAGGTTGGCTTCTGCCTGGGAGGGGCCGGGATGCCGCTCCCATGGTGATGCAGCGGGGAATTTGCTGACAGTCCCTTGCCAGGTGGGGCTGGCTTCACTAGGCCCGCGAGGAGGACGACCGGCTGGCAGTCTCCTCCCAGGTAGGGAGCGTGTTGCCCGTCACCGCATCCCGGCGGCCTGCGTACCTTTCCTGGCGCTGGGGCCGTGGCGCCGAGGCGCCGAGGGCGCAGACGTGGTGAGCAAGCGGGTGGTATCAGCTGGAACTGGTCTTCCCGGCTGGAAGAAGGGGCGCACAATCCGGGTCCTGGACAGGGGAGGGGGTGGGGCAGGACTGCTTGCTCTACGCTTTCCGGGACCTCGGACTGGGAGGGATGGGGGCGGGGGAGACTGCGCCACACTCCGTGGCCTCGCCGGCTCTCCCCCAGCGTGGACCCAGGGCAGGGTGGAAGGAGCCGCCTACCAGGAAGGGCCGTGGCTTGGTCGACAGTATTCATTGGGTCGGGGGGGTGGGGTGGGTGGGCAGGAGGCTTGGCTGGGGTCCCGCTCTGTCTGCCTGTTGGTTACCTCTCTGGACCACCCCCATGCAGGGATTCCCTGGGGCTGTGCCTCCCACTCACTGGGCTGGCATGGGAGGGGCGCGCTCTCCCCCGCAGTCTACAACGCGGTTAGGACTTCTGGCAGCGTCACGGCTGCGCTGCAGTTGGCGGGGGTGGGGTGGGGGTGGGTCGGTCTCATTCTGTGCTGAGTGGGCGGGACTTCTGGGCTCTCAGGGGCAAAATACGGCACCTTTTCTCATATGCTTTCACAGAAAGGTTCTTGCGTTCATCCTCACCTTGGCCTTGAGAGAGAAACTTTGGATCTGTATGATGGACCTGGGGAAACTGAGGCCCAGGGGTGCTGTGGCTTCACCAAGGTCACTCAGCAGGTCCTGCAGAGCTGGCCTCCCAGGCACTGCCTTGCCCTGACGCTCTCTGGAGGGCCAGGAGCTGAGCTTACTCTGAAGGCCTCCGTTCCAATCTGGGGTGGACACCCCCCGCCCCCAGTGCCCCCTTTCCTCATTCCTGTGAATGGAGGGAGATATAACTTCTGTGGAGGCTCCAGAGTGTCATGGCTGTGAACACTGCAGGGATCAGAATTGTATGAGGACAGGGAAAAACTACTCATGAAAAACAGTCATCTAAGTAGAGGAGCTACGGGCCCCTGTTCTGCTTGTGGGCTCAGGGAGAGAATGAGAGTTGGCTTCCAGGGGAGGAAGGCCGGAAGGGGCAGCCCAGTTCTGGGCTTCAGTCTCGTGTACCAGCCTTGATGAAAGCCAATTGGAAGTTCCCAGGCTGCTGTGGGAGGGACGGGGGACAGGCAGATGGACTTTCTCCGTTAACAGCCCTCCTCTCCCTGGAGAAGAGCTGGGGGAACTGAGTCCACCTTCTCTCAGCGTCAACCCCACCACCACCCCGTGGATCTCAACCTTGCTCCCTCCCCAGCTCCTGTCCCCGGGAGAAATGGACTGCATAGGATCTGTTGCCCTTGGAGGTGAACTTTTCCTGAATTCACCTTGTGAATTCACCCTCCTTCTCCCTGGTGCAGATGCCTTTCTCTGGGGGGAAACTGAGGCGGGCAGAGAGCTGTATTTTATTTCAGAGCTGGAGCCAGGCAGTGTCACTGTACAGGTGAGGAAGCTGAGTCACCGAGGGTGTAGCGAGTTGCTCCAGGGCTCTTACCTGCACCCAGGTCTGCTGCCTCCCCCGGCCCATCGCAGGGCAGACTAGATGAGGCCCCTTCCTCTCTCCTCCTCTCCACCTTCAGCCCCTGCCCCGGTGAGGTGAGGCTGTGAGTGCCTCCTGATGGGAGGGGGGTGTCAGTGGTAGGGGACAGCTCCAGCATCTTCTCCATTGAGATGTGTTTTCAGATTTCTTAGGAAAGAAGCAACTTGAAGAGGGGAGCCAAAGTCTCTTGGTTACGTTCCCATCGTGCACCCAGAGTGGACACACAAATTCTGTGGGCCTCTCAGAGCCAAGAGCAGCTATTTCTCCTGCCCTAGTGCCAGCAGCTGTGATCACAGCCACTGAGGGGGCCCACGGGCAGAGGGACTTCAGTTATCCCTCTGACAGCATCACAGGATGGGAAGTCCGTGATTCTGAGCAAAACAGTTACCATGTGCCTGGTGCATGAGTTGATGCTTTTCAGACATACCCTCCAAGCACAGAGCCCCTGAAAGCTGGCCCCTGGTGATTCCATCGCATGCCCTGGGCTACATGATGACCACGAGTAATCACTGGGGTGGCCTGTGGGAGGGGATGGGGTTCTCAGATCACAGCTAGCTGCCTGTGGAGTGACAGTACAATGCCAGAGAGAGGAGTACCTACTGTGTGTCTGGCTCCTCTGCCCCCCAAGGGTCCCTTCTAGCCCTTCTCCAGGAGGAAGGCCACTGCCCCATGACCCAGGGAAGCTGGTGGTGATCCCTCCTGGTTGGCAGAAGCAGAGGCAGAGGCAGGCCTTGGAGAGGCCCTCAGGTAGTGGGAGGACAACCACTTATGGAACATAGTACCTGCTTCTGGACCAGAGCCCCTAGTAGCTGGCACTCTGCCCTCCAAGTTTCCCTACCTGAAAACATGAAAACACGTTCCCCTGATGGGTGGGAGGGCTTTGGGCACACGTCAAGTGTTTATTGCAGATGGGAAATGTTATTCCTGGAGACTCTGGTCTAGATTGAAGCCATCTGTTTCCGGCCTCGATGGGGGAAATGTGGCCAATCCCTCTGCGGAGGCTGCCCTCTCCCCGCCATGGCCAGTCTAGAGCACCCTTCTAGGTTTGGCAGGCAGGCCATCCTTCCCCAGCCCAGTTCATGTTGTGTTTTGGCCCTTGAGGACTTCCCTTCCCCCTCCTCAACCACCTGTGACATTTAACATGATTTCCACACTGTAAGCACAGCAGACCAGCCTGCAGGCCTGGATCCTCCCCACTGACTCTCGAATCCCGTGGACTCTCCACTCTGGTTCTTCCTGGGAAGGAGCTGGTGAAAGAACTGTAGAGATAACGGGCGTAAAGTGCTGGGAGCTCTTTGCACAGAGTGTCCAGGGTGCAGGGAGGCTGCAGAGCATTCGGGCCATGGGCAGGCTCACCCTGGGAAGGCTGTAATGGAAGCGCTTAGGGGAAGCACTCAGCTTCAGGTGAGACCAGCAGCTTTTAGTGCACTGTTTTGCCTGACGTGGGGCCCGGCATTCCCTCCTCTTCCCTCTCCGGGAGAGCAGTGGTTTTTGCAGCTCACTCACAGGTCAGCATGGGTGGTGTACAGCGGGCCCCTCGTTCTTGTCCACGAGGTGCCTGGTGCAACTTGTGCAAAACAGGGTAATGGGGGAGTTGAGATGAGAACATGACACGGGCAGCTCATGAGGTATGCTGTGTCCTTGTTCTAGATCTGTCTGGATTGCTCTAGGCCAACCAAGGGTGGCTCTTTTGAAGAGCACCAGTGGCCAGAACTTTCTGTCCTGTGTTTCTAGGGCAGGGTAGGTACCCAAGCTGCCACGGTCCTACCCAGCGTGCCTGGGGCTGGTACTGGAACCCGCAGAGGCAGGGGGAGGGGGTGTCCCACTGTCACCTCCGGTCTCCTCGTGATTAGTAATGCTCCAGAAAGAACCTGAAGCCTGGGCCCAATTAGAAAACCGGGATCCAAGTGTCCTGGGCCCCCTCCTTCTGCTTTTCTCACTTTCCACTCTGCTGTTTCGCACGAGCACCCGGAAGGCAGGCTCTGAAGAGCTGAGCTGGGGTGGCTGAGGTACGGCACAGCCCTGTGCCACCTGCAGACCCTTGGTGATGCCAGGTCGGGGCCTCTGGCAGCCTCAGAGGATCAGAGGCACAGAGGTCAGGCCAGCTTCCAGCCAGAAACCAAGCCTGCCCTCCCCATGGCTGAGTGGCCTCGCCAAGGAAGGTGACCCCGGAGACAGGAGCCTTCTCTTCCCTCTGGCTGAGTCTTCTCAGAATTGTGCCCAGCCAGCGGGACACTGGCCCCAGGCCACGGGGTCCTGGCAGAAGAGCAAGGCGTCCTGAGATCTGTGGAGACACCGATGAGCAAGGTGGACCTCTGGCCAGTTGGCCAAGGATACGGCTGTCTGTTAGGTTTTTGATGTGGAGGCCAGCCATGCTTGATGGAGAGCTTGGGAGCGGGGAGGCCGGCACACCAGACACACTGCCTGGGGGCACTTGGGAGCTGAGTTTCCACCTGCTTCATTAACTGCTCGCTTCACCTCTGTGAGTCTTCCATTCACAACATGGCAGAATAACCCCCACTGCAATGGGCCATGCGGAGGATGAGTGGGAGGAAGCAGAAAGGTGTCTGGCATGTGATTGGTGACTGGGAGCCTCCTTCTTCCCAGTTGCTCACCCTTTTACCTGCCGAGTGGCCAGCTGTCCTGGGGTCTCTGGGTTGGCTGGCCATGCTTTGGTGGCAGTAGCTGACCAACGGTGTTGGTGGCCCTATAGGCACTGTTGGAGCTGAGCTGTTCCCTTAAAAAGAGCTTCAGATCCCTGAGGACCTGGTAGAGCGGGACATCTCAGAGCCAGAGCGGGGCATCCTTCAGTACAGCAAACAGGTTGGTACCAGGTCAGGGATCCCTCCTGGGCCAGGACCTAGTGTACCCAGGCCTGCGAATTAGGCCAGACTTTGGGAAGACTTCCTCAGGCACCGGAAGAGCAAGAGCCTGAACAGTGTCCCTGGCCTGAGATCCTGGTGCCACTCAGCAGCCTCACATTCCTTGTCATTACTTTTTAGTCCTCTGCACGCCCAGGAGAGGGACAGAGCAGGTGTGAGTAGCCCACTCGAGAAGAGAAAGCTGGGGCTCAGAGAGGTCGTAATAGCCACAGCCACACCCACGCACAACAGCGGTGGAGCCTAAACTGGCCCAAGGCTGGTCCGTCTCCAGGGGAGGGTTCCTCCTCCCTGGAGTGCAGCTGACACATCCTCAGCTCGCCTGCCCTTGCCGCTGCTGCTGGTTTTGCTGAAGTTGCTTAAGATGAAGTGAAGGTCATGCGTTTTCCCCTTCCCCTCCACTCTGGGCAGGGTGCCCAGAGCTGGGTTCTGCTGAAGGGCAAGAGGGAAAATGGAAGGATAGGATTCCCACCCCACCCCACCCATGCCCTGGGACACACTGAAGGCGTATTCAGGATGCCTGAGCCCAGGCAGAGGGAAGAGATGCTCCTCACTTCACAGACGGACTCCTCGGAGCCCTGGTCCAGGCACCTGCGCGGAGCAGGGGGCGTGGAGGGGACAGGAAGCGATGTGCAAGCCCCTGGCCTGGGCTCCCAGAGCAGGTAGAGCTCCCTCCCTCCTGTGGGTCTGGGGAGGAAACCCAGGCCCCACAGCCCTGATTTTTTCCCAGAGACAGAGGAGGAAAAGAGGTTGGGAGGAGCGGGCTCTCTGACATAGGCCTTATTCCAGGGGCCGAGAGCAGCTACCTGCCTGCCTGTCGGATGAATCATCTTGGAGCCCAGCTCTGACCTGGTCCCTTCTTACTGGCTCCCCAGAGCCCGCCACTGAACGGTCATCTTGGATTAAGCCCCAAATACCTTTTCCAGTCTGTCCTCCTGCTTCCTTCACCCTTCCCTCGCACCCTGCTCCAGCTCAGAGGCTCTTCCTGCATGGGGACAGGGGAGGTATCAGATCACCTTGAAGTTTTTACAAAACACACACACCCCACCCCCAGCTCGGCTAAGAACCATTACTCTGGCAAAGCAAATGTACCCTGGATTGTCCCACCCACTCCCCCCACCATCCCAGTCCTTGCCCTTATCCCCATCCTCATCTGTTCAGGGTCTCCCTGGTCTTCAGACCCCAATTTGAATGCCTTCTCCTCCATGAAGCCTTCCCTGGATCCCAGCCACAGGAGGTCTCGTAGCCTTTAATGCGCTTGTCCCATTTGAGTCTGTCTCTTCTGCTAGACGGTGAGCTCATCCTTTCATTTATCGTGTTCATTGAGTGCCAGTCACATACATGCCCTCCAGTAATTCATGGGGAAGGGGCAGGTAGGCACGTCACCAGATAATGACGACAGCTTCAGAGATGCTCCAATAATGGCAGTACAAACACCGGGGGACATTTGGGCAATGGCAATGAAAGGTGAAAATGTACATACTTTATGACCAACAGTTTCACATCTGGCTGTGTAATTATCCAGAGAAACTCACACATGTGCATAAGGAGACGGTTCCATGGCTATCTAGGGCAGCAGTGTTCGAAATAGAAAAAAAGAGGTGTCGACCTCAATATCTACAATAATGGAGTGGACAAGTAAAAATGTGATGTTACAACAGCAGTTAAAATATAAATAATTGGAGAATTTTATGTTTTATAAATTATACCTCAAAAAAGTTGATATATATACACACACACACATATCCTTTATTATCATGCACCAATCTCAAAAACAATATTGCAGAAAAAGGAAATTGCAGAATAGTACCATTAGTGAAAATTTAATTTTAATAAAAATCACAAAACAATGTCTATGATTTATGGACACATAACATGTTGCAGTGCTGTAATACCTACCAAGTTCATGCTTGTGCTGGTCTTTGGAGAAGCAGAGAGAGGGCACTGAGACTGAAAGGGGAAAAGAAAGGACTTCTAATTTGTAACACTTCTTTTAACAAGAAAGATCGGAAGCAAAAATGACAGAATGTTAACATTTGGGTTTTTTTAAACTTTTTTTTGTTGAAGTAGAGTTGATTTACAGTGTTGTGCCGATCTCTACTGTACAGCAGTGACTCAGCTATACACACATAGACATGATTTTTTTAATATTCTTTTCCATTACAGTTTGTCACAAGATATTGAATACAGTTCCCTGAGCTATACAGTAGGACCTTGCTGTTTATCCATCCTGTATATACCAGCTGGCATCTGCTAATCCCACACTCCCAGTCCTCCCCTCCCCCACCCCTCCCCCTTGGCAACCACCAACCTGTTCTCTATGTCTGTGAGTCTGTTTCTGTTTTGTAGATTGGTTCATTTGTGCCACATTTTAGATTCCACGTATAAGTGATATCATATGGTATTTGTCTTTCTCCTTCTGACTTACTTCACTTAGTATGATAATCTCTAGTTGCTTCCATGTTGCTGCAAATGGCATTATTTTGTTCTTTTTTATGGCTGAGTACTATTCCATCGTGTATATGTGCCGCATCTTCTTTATCCATTCATCTGTCGATAGACATTTTGGTTGTTTACATGACTTGGCTATTGTGAATAGTGCTGCTATGAACATAGGGGTGCATGTGTCTTTTCGAATTATAGTTTTGTCCGGGTACATGCCCAGGAGTGGGATTGCTGGATCATATGGCAATTCTATTTTTAGTTTTCTGAGGAACCTCCATACTGTTTTCCATAGTGGCTGCACCAACTTACATTCCCACCAGCAGTGAAGGAGGGTTCCCTTTTCTCCACACCCTCTCCAGTGTTTTGTTTTGGTTTTTTTGCGGTACGCGGGCCTCTCACTGTTGTGGCCTCTCCCGTTGTGGAGCACAGGCTCCGGACGCGCAGGCTCAGCGGCCATGGCTCACAGGCCTAGCTGCTCCACAGCATGTGGGATCTTCCCGGACTGGGGCACGAACCCGTGTCCCCTGCATTGGCAGGCGGACTCTCAACCACTGTGCCACCAGGGAAGCCCCGAGTATTTGTTATTTGTAGACTTTTTAATGATGGCCATTCTGACTGGTGTGAGGTGGTACCTCATTGCAGTTTTGATTTGCATTTCTCTAATGATTAGTGATGTTGAGCATCTTTTTCATGTGCTTACTGGCCATCTGTAGGTCTTCTTTGGAGTAATGTCTATCAAGGTCTTCTGCCCATTTTTCAATTGGGTTGTTTGTTTTTTTGTTGTTGAGTTGTATGAGCTGTTTGTATATTTTGGAGATTAAGCCCTTGTCTGTCACATCATTTACAGATATTTTCTCCCATTCCATAGGTTGTCTTTTTGTTTTTTTTATGGTTTCCTTTGCTGTGCAAAAGCTTGTAAGTTTGATTAGGTCCACAGAATGTTAACATTTGTTAATTTTGTTGGTTTTATACTTTTAACTTTTTTGTGTCTAAAATTTTTCAAAATTAAAAAAAAAATTGAGTAATCTGGGATGTCAGAGGAAAGGTGCTGACGTTTCCCAGGGAAATCAGGAAAGGTTCTAAGAGGAGGTGACAGCTGGGTGTTGAAGGAAGGGTGGGAGTTGGTGGGTTTAACTGGGTGGGGGGAGTTGGGGAAAGGAGATGTAGGGTGTTCAAGGCCAGGGAGTAGGTGGGCAGGCTCTTTGCACTTTTCAAATGTTTATCAAGCTGCCCCTCCCCTGCTACTTTTCTCATCCTCACCCCTCATTCTAGCTCCTCTATTTGTGGGCTGTGCACATAGTAAATAGGCTCCTGGAAAAAAAAAATCATGTGTCACTTTATGATTTTTTTAAGTCCAGATAATCTAATGTGAGTTGGGGGAGGAATGAGCCAAACATAACATTGAACATTAAATTGGAGAAGTAGCCAGTGATACAGAGAATTCTTTAAGGATCCTGTGCTCGACCACATGCAAGTTGAAAACCATCTGAAACTGAGAGTTTTCTGAGAAAATACAAATCATCAGTTTGACCCCAGAAGAACTAGAAAACCCCAACAGACCAATAATCATGGAAGAAACTGAGTTTTCATAAAACTCCACTCCAAAAACCCCAGGTTTAGATAGCTCTTAATTTCTATCAAAGCTTCAAGGAAGAGATGATTCCAATGTTATTTAAACTGCACCAACTGTGCCAGATCACAGAGAAGGAAAGATTCCAGAGTAGTCTATGAAGCCAGCACAACCCTGACAGAAACAGCACACACACAAAAAAGAGAGAAAGTACTACAGAAAATCTCATTTATGAATATTGGTGCAAAATTCATAAATTACTAGAAACAGACTCACACAACCTTATGTTTAAAAAATGAATATACCACAAGCAAGTGGGGTTATATTCCAGAGATATAGATTCAATGTTAGGAGAACTATTAATATCATTGAACAAACTAACAGTTCAAAAGAGATGAAAAATCATATAAGCAGCTCCAAAAATGCTAAAAATACTTAAAAGGCATTTGATAAAGTTCAACATATGTCCCTGATTTTAACTCTTACTTAATAGGAATAGATGGATATAGCTTAACATTTTATGTGTTTGTGTATGTATGTGTATATGGGTGTACAAAGACATACCTACAAGGAACAAGTGACCACCATTACCTTCATTCTTTAACACTTCCCTAGAAGTACAAGCCAATACAAAGTTTGAAAATGTGAGTTATAAAAGGAGGCCAGTTTATCAATTTAAATTGTAGATGATGAGATTGGCCATCTGGAGAAAAAAGAAGATAGTCCACTGAAAAACTATTAGAAATAATAATGGAATATACTAAGATGACTGCTAATAAGTATTAAGAACAAAAATGTATCGTTTTCCTGTATATAAACTTTAGCCTCTTTTAAAATATAATGGGGCTTCCCTGGTGGCGCAGTGGTTGGGAGTCCGCCTGCCGATGCGGGGGACACGGGTTTGCGCGCTGGTCCGGGAAGATCCCACATGCCGCGGAGCGGCTGGGCCCGTGAGCCATGGCCGCTGAGCCTGCGCGTCCGGAGCCTGTGCTCCGCAACGGGAGAGGACAACAGTGAGAGGCCTGCGTACCAAAAAAAAAAAAAAAAAAAATATATATATATATATATATATATATATATATAAAATGAAAAAAATATTTTTTATATCAGTAAAAGTGCTAAAAATAACTAGAAGTGAGTCTAGCCCAAGGGGGCAGGAACAGCTTTTATTACTGCTGCTCACTCCTGGTTCCCAACACTTACTTAGAACAGGGCTTCACACATAATTATAGATACTTGTCGAGTGATGGAACTGCCTCACAGATCAATGAAACAAAAAGTATATCTAGACAAAGACCCAAGCACGTTTACTATGTGGTGATGATAATAGTAATCACCAACATATAGTAATTCCCATGTGCCAGGCACTGTTCTGTGGCCCTCACCTGTAGCCTAACATGTGATCTATCGTGGAGAATGTTCTGCGTGCCCTTGAGAAGAAGGTGTATTCTGCTGCTGTTGGGTGGAGTGTTCTATATATGTCCATTGGGTCCAGTTGGTCTATAGTGTTGAATATATCCAAGTCCTCTGTTTCCTTATTCATCTTCTGTCTGGTTGTTCTACCCATTATTGAAAGAGGTTTATTGAAATCTCCCACTATTATTGTGTTTCTAGTCCTCCCTTCCATTCTGTCAATGCTTTCTTCATATATTTGGGTGCTCTGCTGTTAGGTGCATATATATTTATAATTGTTATTTCTTCCTGGGGAATTGACTTTTTATCATTATATAATATCCTTCTTTGTCACTTGTGGCAGCTTTTGACCTAAAGTCTGTTTTATCTGATATAAGTGTGGCCACCCCGGTCTTTTTTGTTTACCATTTGCATGGAATATCTTCTTCCGTCCTTTCACTTATAGCCTGTGTGTGTCTTTACAGCGAAGGTGAGTCTCACAGTTTCATCTTTCTACATCCTTTTTCTGAAATAAGTCATTGAAGTCTCATAATAACCCTAAGCAGATGGTGCTATTGTTGTCCTCATTTCTTCCCAAAGTTAGAAATATTTATTTATTTAGAATGAGAAATGAAATTATATCAAATAATGTGTCAGAAAGCTGACAAGTACCACACATATCCTAAAATCCATAGAAATAATATAATATTTTTCTTAGTGAACTGCCTGAAAATCCCCACAATACTTTGTTCCCCTATATTTTCCCCTACATAATTCGGTTAACCCCATTTTTAGACAAGGAGACTGAGGCACAGGAAGGTTAGGTAACTTCTCCTGGATCCAATGAAGTTGGCATTTGACTCAGCACTTGACTCTTTGTTATCTATCCTAATACGTAGTTAAACTGAGATTTTGAATGTAGAGGGGTGACGGGCAGAAAATGAATTATCCGAACATGACTTTGAGACAATTAGCCCTTTGGAGAAAGAAAGAAAGCTGGCCTACCACACTTGAAACACCAAAATAAATTCTAGAAAGAAAATTAAAAAGAAAAAAAATCCTAATAC
This sequence comes from Grampus griseus, assembly GCF_964374135.1. Lineage (NCBI taxonomy): Eukaryota > Metazoa > Chordata > Mammalia > Artiodactyla > Delphinidae > Grampus > Grampus griseus. The sequence continues at coordinate 25,680,701 of NC_139018.1, read as the reverse complement.
TAGTGGAAAACATGGGCAAATATTTTTAGGATCCTCTAGTAGGAAATACTTTTTTTTATTATAAATTTATTTTGTTTTATTTATTTATTTTTGGTTGTGTTGGGTCTTCATTGCTGCGCACAGGCTTTCTCTAGTTGTGGCGAGCGGGGGCCACTCTTCATTGTGGTACACGGGCTCCTCACTGCAGTTGCTTCTCTTGTTGCAGAACATGGGCTCTAGGCATGTGGGCTTCAGTAGTTGTGGCACGTGGGCTCAGTAGTTGTGGCGCACAGTCTTAGTTGCTCTGTGGCATGTGGGATCTTCTTGGACCAGGGGTCGAACCTGTGTCCCTTGCACTGGCAGGCGGATTCTTAACCACTGTGCCACCAGGGAAGCCCCAGGAAATACTTTTGACTACAGAAAAATCTGAAATTTCTGTAAACAAAAGATGCCATAAATAAAGTTAAAAAAAGAGACAAATGACAATTTGTAACACACGTAAAAGTTAATTGCCTTAATTTAGAAAAACCTCTTAAAAATCAGTAAGATAAATTAGAAAGAACATAGTTCACAGAAAAATAAATGCAAAGGTCAGTCAATCAATAAACATGAAAATAATGCCTGCCCTTTCTGATATTTAAAGAATTAAACATTGAAACAAGTTGCCGTTTTCAACTTGCATATTGGCAAAGTTTAAAACTTCGATAATTCACAGTGTTGTCAAGGGTGGTGGTGGGGTAACAGGCACTCTTCACGCGTGGCTGGGCAGCGCAAACTGGTTCATCGTCTTTGGAGGACAATTTGGCAATATCAGAATTTTAGATCCACCTAACTTTTGACTCCTTACGCCTAGGGATTTATCCTACAGCTAACCTCACACTTATGCACAAAGGTGTATAACCAAAGCTGTTTACTGCAGCTTTGTTTGTGCAGCAAAAATGTAGAAACAATCTAAACGTCCACCAACAAGGACAGATTCGTGTAAATCATAGTGCGTCCTTCAGTGGAACATTATGAACTGCTACAGGAATGAAGGATCTGCCTCTTGGTATGCAGAGATGTGTGGTGTATACTAACTAAGAGACAAAGATAGAGTACCGGGAATATGGTCCTGGTTGGGTTTAAAATAAAGATGCAGACATAGATATATATTTGTCAATATTTATGGAAAAATCCTTGAAGAAAACAAACAGGAAAGTTAACAATGTTTATGTTTGGAAGTGGAACAGAGGTCTGGAATAGCAGGGAGACTTTTCATTCTGCATTATTTTGAATGGTTTGATTTGTCCCACCGTAAGTATGTTATTTTCAGAATTCAAAAAGTGAATTTAAGAAAAACTATTTATACAGGGAGAATACTACTTAAAATGCTCCCTGAACTTCCTTTATAAATTTACTTCTCAGTGGGTTCACCTCTCCTTACATTCATAATTTTACACCTGGAAGGGCCCAAGAGGTCATCTCCAATCTGCATTTTGTCCACGAGGAAAATGAGACCCAGAGAGGTTTTCAGGGGCTGCCCAGGGCCCCTGACGAGTCTGCTGCAGAGACTGGGCTCCTATGATGCTGCTTTTAGGGGAGGGACTGATGACCCCCTCATGCGTGTGATCAAAGTTTCATCCTTGGACTTGTAGACCCTTTCCCAGCACATAGTGCAGCGAGTCCTAGTTCATTTGCACTCACGTGGGAAACCTGTTAAAATGCATGTTACCAGGCACCTTCCTGGAGATGGGCTAGGATAGGGCCCTTAAACCTGCAGTTTAGCAAGACCTCCACCCCAAGATGATCCTGGTCGTACTTGAAGTCACCTGATGGTTATGGGTCCCTCTGATCTCCCCAGCTCAGCCCTGCAGGCAGTGTCTGTGTATCTAGCTGAAGCCTCCACCCCACCGAGGGAAAGTGGGAGTGTTCTAGCTCACCAGGGGGAAGTAGCAGAGCAGACCTAGGTGCCGGGACTCCAGTGCAGTGTTCTGTCCATGGTCCCCCTCCCTTTGGGCCCTTGCCCATCTGCGATGAAGGATGGCTTCCTGGCTCAGCCACCCCAGGGCTAGGCAGCTGGATGTGGAGGTGGGGGGCAGACTGGGGGTCATGGCTGCATCCTGGGTGTCCCTCACCCCATCAGAGCTCCACTGAGTCAGGCCTTGTGGGAACATGCTGACAAGCATGTTGGACCTGGGAGGGGCCTGGCCTGCTTGGGCTGGGGGAGGAGCCACAGGGAGGCTCAGGGAGGACTGGAATCCATGCCCGCCTGCCCTGAGAGCGCTTCTTTGTCCCTGTGCCACAGAGCCTTGGAGGACCCATCTTTGTGGTCAGGAATTAAGCAGGGACTCAGCTGGGACGCTTGGAAGCACCTGAGGACTGATTAAGAGGAGGGAGGGCCAGTGACAGCCCATCTCCTGAGTCCCCGACCTCACCTGCTGCTCCAGGTAGGTGCTGTTGCCATCATCCTGCCCAGCAGGGCAAAGCCCCTACCACCAGCTCCTTCCTCAAGCCCATGGCCCGTGGCTGTCTAGTCAACGCTTGAGCAAAGGCCCTCCCCAGCCCTCCTAAATCCATAGCCTAACAGGAGAGGCCAGGAAGGACACTGTCCCAGGTGACCCTGGCTCCTGAGACCTGGGAAAGGGGCCAAAGACTCTCTGGCTCTGGTTAGGATGCCCCCAGCCCGAGCTGCTAGCTGAGTCCCGAGTGGCTCCTGCCCAGCTGACTCCAGTTTGGGAACGGGCCTAGTCCCAGCCTGACAAGGCTCTTCTGAGAGTTCCCTGCCTCTTGACAATTTTTCCTTGGGAAAAGGTTAAGACAGATGGTATCTTCATAGACTGTTGGAGCTGGAAGGACTCAGTGATATGTTCCAACCTCAATTTCTTTTAACTTCTCAAGCATTACTTATACGAATAGTGTCATTTAAAATGGTGTAGGCGAACATCTCAGAGGAATCAAGCGTAATCTTGTTAAAACAGCACAGGAAGCCCTGGGTCTCAGGGCCCTTCCTGGGTGCAGCTGCCTCCTCCCCACACGGCCTCAGCCACCCTGAGCCCCTGCTCCCTCCCTCTCCTTCCATCTACCTGGTGACTCCCAGAAACTCATCCTCCTTTGCGCAAGGGACGCTGGTGGTGATCAGACCTCCAAAGCTAGAAGATGTTAAAGCCAGGTTAACATCAAAGTGAGGCTTTCTCTCCTATTTAAGTAAATAAGTGAATACATAAAACCAAGGAAGGATTGGATAGTCAAGGGAGGCTATAACTGTGATAAGATTTCTTTGTCTGAGAGTCTCTAAAATTTCTTTTCCATGAAAGAAGTTATCCTGTATGGGCTCTTGGCCAAGAACCTTGTGATTGTTGCTATTATCAATAAAAGTGATCTGAGCTATAGTTCTTTTCAGTTCAGATCAAAGTGCTTGATGTTCACATCTCCCTTGTACTCTCCTGGTCTGGCCTTGTGAGAGCCCTCCAAGGCAAGCAGTCTAAACCGCAGGCAGCGTTTCACTTCTCTTCCTTTGGCCCTGCCCACTGCCCAGGGCATGCTGGACCCCTGTTCCCCCCAAGCCAGATCCCTGTGAGAGGCAGCATCAAACAATGGTAAAGAAGGCAGGCTTGGGAGCCAGGTGAGTTCAGCTCCCAGCTCCACCACCTACTAGCCTTGTAATTTCGCTGCACATCAGTCTTCTCATCTGTAAAATGGGAATAACAACGTACTACCCCCTAGGGTTACTATGAAGAGAAAAGTTGGTATCGGTAAAGCACTCGAAACAACTCTAGCACTCAGTAAGTGAGTGCTTAACACGTTAGCTCGGATCATTACGAAAGCCTGTTCTCCCCCAACCATGCTTTGCTGCCTGATTCCCCTCCCTAAACCACCGCGCAGTCATCTCACTCCCCTGCTCTAAAATCATCCGTGGCTCCCCATTGCCTATTTAGTGACTGCTGAATGTTTACCGAGAGAGAGAGTTTCTACCCTCCAGGTAGGTTAACTGTGTTCCTCGGCTGGGAACCCACAGCTGGGGTTTTGATCCAAGCTCTTTGGCCTCCCCACTGGTGGGGAGCTAGATCTGTACACAGGGGTAGGTTTGGTTTCCCTGCATCTGCTGGGGCCGCAAAGCCAGGGAGCCCTCTTTTGGACTCCAGCTCTCATGGTGCACACCGGAGTGAGGAGAGGACGCCTGGCCACGGGCCAGAACGGGCAGTGTTCACACCCTGATGAGCTCAGGCCAGGTGGCAGATGTGACGTCATTGTCCTCGTTCATCATTGGGACGTGGCCAAAACTTCAGCTTCCATAGCTCAGGTGGGAAGCCCGAGGCCAACAGAGACCACCCATGATGTGGCACCTTGGACAGAGAACTCAGCAAGCTCCGCTCTGCTCCGCGCATCTCAGCTGCTTGTCCGGCAGAAGAGAGGCCATGTGCCATGGAGGAGCAAGCACTGGGTTGGAGGAGGATAGATCCATGTTCAAAATGGGGCTCCTCATCTGGTGGAAAGAACTTGGCCTTATCCATTAGCTTCTCTGAGCCTCTATTTTTCCATCTGTAACATGGGAGGATAATTCCCACTCCATAGGGCTGATGGGAGGTCAGAATGGAACAAAATGCCTAGAGCCCCTGTATAGTGCATGCAGTGGTGGAAGCTCGTTAATGTGCAATTATTCTGATGAGTCCATCAGAGTTGTTCTTCCAGGCTACCGAGTGGGGTTGCCTTAGTCCTGCAAGCTTCTTGCTTCCCTTAACTGAAATTTTCCTCGACTGGCCCCCACTCCAAGATGAAGGGAAGTGGTGGCATTTTGGGCAGCATAAGGAAGAAGGAACAGTCCAAATCTTCTCAGACTCCTGGCAAGGGTGAGAGGCGCAGCAGGGAAGAAGCAGAATTCTGTCTGATTTTCTCAGAGATTTTTCCACTCAGGCACTGCCAAGCTTAGGAAGCCAGGAGCGAAGTGACAGGGAGGAAACAAACCAGACTGTGCTGGTTCATGCTGGGTGGTATTTTTCTCTTGATTCATTCCACACATGAATGGATTTTTTGGGATTCCAGGCACTATGCTAGGCACTGGAACGTTCAGCAGCAAGTAAAACAGACAGGGACCCTGCCCTCAAGAGGCCTTCATTCTAATGAGGGTGGGGCAGACAATAAACAGCATAAACCATGGATGAAGTATGTTAGAAGGCAATGAATGTGATGGGAAAACAAAGAAGGAAAAGGGGCTGGGGAGTGCTGGGAAATTGAGTTATTAAATGAGGTCATCAGGATAGGCCTCACCAAAAAGGTGACATTTGAGACACCAGTTGTCTGATCCCCTTGGGAACCCCTGAGAAGTCTGTGGACTCAGAATCAGGGCCAGGTGCCTTTCGGGAGCTCCTAACAGAGGAGCAAAATCTAGAATCCCTTCCAGTCTCAGCCCAGATAATGTCATGCTCTTCCTCCGAAACCTTCAATAGCTCCCTACTGCCTGCACAATCAAGTGCAAATCATTCAGCCTGAAATTCAGGACCTCATGGTCCCCAACCTGCCTATTATCTTACAAGATTCTTCCCACCCCACTTCTGCAGCCAAACCAGTCTACCTGCTATTTCTGGACTATTCCATGCTATGCTTCCCTTCTCCACTCACTTGTCCCCTCTGCTTGAACTGCCCCTGCCCCCACTGGTTTCTGCCAGCCTAGAAATCCCACGTGCCTTTCTCTGAAGCCTTCCCTGGCCCCTGAGGCTGTGGTCTTTTAGCCCCATCACCTTGGCTTGTACCTTTCTCGTTGCGTGGCCCTTATGCTGCCTTGGGTGTGGGCACTGGTTTAACTGTCTGATCTCCCACCTGACAGGCAGAGCCCAGCAGATACAGGGCTGAGTGAACATTGGCTGAGTTGAGTGTGCCCAGGCTCAAAGGCCCGCAGCAACACTGAGACAAGCTGAGAGAGCCTTTGCCTACTCAGACAAAGAAGGCAGAAATGGGAGGTGAGCAGGAAAGGAGAGACGGAACTAAAATGTAGGTAAGATTTGATGGAGAAACTAGTGAAGGAAGGGGAGAGATAACGCCCCACCCTATTTTTCCCAGACAGGCGAACTGTCAAAGACACAAGGTTAGGCCCCTCTTCTTCCCCAGAAGAAGGTCTCTCTTCTCTCGTGAGCATCCTAGGCCAGTGCTTCTTGGTTTCTAACTAGAATACCTTTTGCTGCGGCTGGAGCTCATTTCCTCTGGCTCCGTCCTCTGGATTCAGGTCACTATTTGAGTACTCATTTAGCATGGCTCAGAGTGGCTTTCCTTACCCCTCACCCAAGGGGCAGGAGCAAGGTTGTAAGGAGGCTGGCCCCTGGCCTGGGGGCTTGTGTTCTACTTGAGGAGGTCAGGGACCCCTAGAGCCACACAGAGACTGCCTGGGGGCCACGCGAAGTCATGGAGGTTGTGCCAGCCAGTCACCCCTCAGCCTGTCTTCAGGGCTAAACTTCATCACAAACAAGTCTGTACATAGCGGGCCGCACCCCTGCAGCACTGGGAGTCTCAGGCCCCTGTGTCCGCACTTTGGCCCCGGCCAAGTGAAGCCATGTGAGGCAGACCTGCAGCCTCTGCCATCAGGCTCCCACCGTTCACTGGAGCAGCTGCACTCAGAGAGAGAGCACCCTCCCTCTGCCTCTGTCCAGCTCCTGCCCAAGGCAGCAAGGCAGCCAGTGGGCTGTCCCTCCCTAGTCTGCTGCCCTGACGGAGGGGTGGTGCCTTTCCAGCAGGAAAGCCTGGACACAATCTGAGCCCACCACCCTCTCTGCAGGGATGCACACATGGTCTCCTCCTGGAATGTCCTGCCCCGGCCTCCACACCACAGCTCCTCTTTCAGGTCAGGATCCCCATAGATCCTCGAGGCTGGGAATGAGGCTGCAGACTGGGCTCACATCTCCCTTCAGTGACAACAGTTCCCGTTTTGGGATTGTTGTGAGGATTGAAAGAGCTCATGCTTGCAAAGTCTTAGCACAGTACCTGGCAGTAAGGTTTCAATTAGTGTAGCTACTGCTGTTCTTCCCTTAAGAACTGCCTTGGCTGGAACCTGCCCCAGGCAGCCTTTCCAGATTGCCCCAGGCTCAGTCACGGGCTCCTCCTCAACGCTCCCAGCATCCCTTCAGCAGGCCTCCTGAGTCCACTTATGCAGACGTGTCGTGGTTTCTTTGGGGGTCTGTGTACCCACCAGAATCTTGTGCCTAGACTGTAAGTGCCTTGAGTGCAGGGAACAGAGCCCATTATTTTGCTGAATAAATGATTTCCTGAGTGACAGGTGGGTAACTGTGAGAGACAGACTGTGAGAAGAGGATTAAGCCTGCCAGCCCTGACTTGGCCAGGGCCTGTCCTAAAAGAGCTGGAAGCCTGCTGCAAGGCCTACACAAGGGGGAAGAGGAACCCCATCCCCTGTTGTATGGTCTAACACAGTGATTCTCAAAACAAGGTCCCAGGTCCAGCAGTGTCGGCATCACCCAAGAATTTATTCGAGACGCAAATTCTCAGGTTCCACCCCAGACCTAGTGCATCAGACACTCTGGGGTGGGGCCCAACCATCTGTAGTGTAACAAGCCCTCCAGGTGATGCTGACGTACCAAAGTTTGAGAACCACTGCTCTAATGCTTCAAAGTAACTCAGGTTCATGGGAGGGGATCTCTCTCTCAGGGGCCTCTGTTCTGCTGAAGGCTTCCAAGAAGGCTGTCAGGCTAGGCCCCCAGAGTATGGCTCCTGCTAGACCTACATCCTGACCTTGAAACCCTTAGGCCGACAGGACAGGCGCAATGGAGGACACTCTCCCCACGGACCTCCCCTTTCCCAGGTGGCTCTGCTGCTCCAACCTAGCCTGAAGCTAGTGCCTCCCCACGACCACTGGCCTGCATCCTCTGGAGGCCAGCCTCTACAGCAGGGGCCCCAGGGCAGGCTTCTGGAATGGTAGGGCTGAGCGAGACCCTAGAGATAGATCATTGGCTGTATACACATATGCCCGCAAACACACCAAAACACACATACACACATATGTAAACGCACACACATAACTACACATATATGAACACGTAAACACGCATGCACCCCAAAACGCACACAAGCACCCCAAATTCAAATTACAGTCATAAACACTTTCCCAAGCACATCCAAATACCCGCCCAAACATACACAGATACACACACGTTCAAAACCCATTGATACACACACCTCAGAATACACAAACACAAATGCATAGACCTATTGTATTCATTTCCTAGGGCAGCTGTGACAAATTACCATAAACAGGGTGACTTAACAGACATCTGTTCTCTCGTAGTTCTGGAGGCTCTAAGTCCAAAATCGGGCTGTTGGAAGGGCCGCGCTCCCTCTGCAGGCTCTGGGGAAGAATCCTTCCTTGCCTCTTCCAGCTTCTGGTGGTTGCTGACAACCCTGGGTGTTCCTTTGCTTGTCTGTTCCTCTGTCTTCACATGGTTTTCTTCTCTGTGTGTCTCCATGTAGCCTTATTGTAAGGACACCAGTCACTGAATTTAGGGCCCACCCTAATCTAGTATGGCTTCATTTTAACTAACTATCTCTGCAGAGATCCTGTTTTTAAATAAGGGTGTATTCTTTCTCTTTAGTTGAGGTATAATTTTTTTAATACATTTATTTATTTTATTTGTTTATTTTTGGCTGTGTCGGGTCTTCGTTGCTGTGCGCGGGGCTTTCTCTAGTTGTGGCGAGCGGGGGCTACTCTTCATTGCAGTGCGCAGGCTTATTGTTATGGTGGCTTCTCTTGTTGCAGAGCACAGGCTCTAGGTGCGCGGGCTTCAGTAGTTGTCTCACCGCAGGCTTCAGTAGTTGTGGCTTGCGGGCTCTAGAGCGCGGGCTCAGTAGTTGTGGTGCACGGGCTTAGTGGCTCCGCGGCATGTGGGATCTTCTCGGACCAGGGCTCGAACCCGTGTCCCCTGCATTGGCAGGCGGATTCTTAACCACTGAGCCACCAGGGAAGCCCCAGTTGTTGAGGTATAATTGATAACATTATATGAGTTTCAGATATACTACATAATGATTGGATATTTGCTTATATTGCAAAATGATCACCACAGTAAGTCCAGTTAGCATCCGGTTAACATCCATCACCATATACAGTTACATAAATAAGGTCATATTCTGTGGTTCCAGGTGGACATGAACTTTGGAGGGACACTATTCAACCCAGTAGGTCCACACATCCCAAACACACAGGTACAGAGACAGACCCACACAGATACACACACACACCCCTTGCAGATGAGAACTCTGAGTCCCTTGATGTCAGAGCTGCCGGTTCCTCCTCCCCGAGCCCAGCACAAAGTTCACACCCTATTGTAGTACCTGTCACGTGGTGCTTTTCATCTTTGTTTTGCTTTTTTTGGTTTAATTTGGTTAGATGTGAACTTAGTACAAAATCCAAAAATTAAAATGAAAATATCATGAAAAGAAAGCCTTCCTCTCCCTGCCTCGGCCTCCACCCCCCAGGTGGTATTCCTCTCCCAGGAGCCAACCACTGTCAAGAGTTCCTTGAGTCTCCTTCTGGAGAAAGTCCAGACGCAGGCAGGTGCATGGGAGATGGCATCTGCATCTTGCTTTCTTCACTGAACAGAGCACCTGTTCCTCTTTGCTCTGATTGTGTGCTCTGGCCTGACTGTGAGCTCACTGAGGGCAGGTCCGTCTGCTATGTATCTTTCCTCCCCACTTCCTAGTCCGGTGCCGGGCACAGAGCAGGTGTTCAGTTAAGGCTGGCTCTGTCTGCACACCAGCGAATCATCAACAGCTGGTTGGTCTGCATGGACTAGGGCTCAGCCTCCCGGCTGCAGAGCCTTGGGTCTCTCTGTCTCCTCCAGCATGTGGCACCGTCCACCAGAGCCCATGTGGCAGCAGACACAGCTGGGGTAGGACAGCACCCAGTAGCATCCAGTCTATTTGCTTCTGCTGCAGGCGCCTTCATCCCAGCTCTAACTGGGGCTGACTCTGGGATGGACTGGGGCCTCTGCTGTGGCTGCATCTCCCCTGCCCTCCTCTCTCAGTCCACTCAGGACTCCTGCAGAGGAATCCATCAGGGAAGAGGCTGAAGAGAGAACAACACTGCTGGCATCTTAGGCTGGGGGATGGGGTCTTGCTGCAGACAAGCCTTTTGCCCAGTCTCCGCTAGCTGAAGGCTTAGTCTGGCCTTGTTACCACGGAGACGGGAATTACGGCAATAACTCAGGTTGAATGGAAGCCTGCAGCTTCACAAGGCTGTGGTGGGCATGTATTTTTTTCCACAACCCTCAGATATGAGATGACGTGTGACTTCTTTTCCCCTAAATCGACAGAAATGGATGCCTCAGTCCAAGATTTCACCATGCCCTCAATCCACTGAGTGAGCAGAACGCAGGGGGAGAGGGAGTTGGGCAGGAGACCTGTGAGACTGGAAGCCAGGGAAATGTTAGCCAGCAGCAACCTTCGCTCATCTGGGGAAGGAGGGGCTTAGGTTAGAGGATTTGTAAGAGCCTCTCCAGCCAAAACACTCTTGAGTTTGAGATCCTGGGGCCAAATGAGACCCGCCCTAGCCCCACTGCCAATCGTCCCTTTCTTCAACAAATATTTGTAAAGCACTGTGCTCTACCCAGCACAGCAGAGAAAATAATGAGCAAATCCAGCCCTGGGCTGTGTCGTCAAGGAGCTTTCCATCCACTGGGGGAGTCAGCCGTTTGCTGTGTCATCCCATAAATAAAATCAGAGGTACTAGGTACTCACAAGGAAATAACACTTCACTGTGTTGAGCCATGGCTATGTGCTAGGCACTGTTCTGAGTGTTTCACGTGAATTGGTTCATGTACTCCTCACATCCACCCAGTAAGGTAGATGCTATTAACATTCTCATTTTACAAATAAGGAAACTGAGGCCGGGAGGTTAAGACACTCACCTAAAGACATGAAGCTAGTAAACAGCAGAGGCAGGATTTGGACCCAAGGAGTCTAGCTCTCCCTAGGGACCCACATCTAAATGCCCCCTATGTCTGTCTCCCAGGATGGAATGTGTGGGCTTGACCTGGTCTGGAGGTCTTCCCTAAGGAAGCAGAAATTGAGCTGAGATCAACTAGTGGGAGAACGAGTTAACTCATGGGAAGGGGAACATTCCAGGTAGGAGGACAAGCATATGCAAAGGCCCTGTGGCAAGAGGGAAGGTGGCATGCTACAGGCATTGAGGGACAGACAGAGGGGCCAGGGGATGGAAATGAGGGGAGAGTTGGGTGAGACGAAGCTAGAGCCATAGGCAGACCTTGTTGGCCAAGTTAAGGAGAGCTACAGAGAGCCCTTCCAACAGAGTCCATCATGACCTGCAGGACAACTTAGGCTCCCCTGATCCTGGAAGGGTCCCTAGACACTCCAGATTGGGCTCAGCTCCCCTCACGGCGAGTCCTGCCCCTGTGGCAGCCCTTTTTACACACTATATATTATAATTGCCTCTTAGCCAAGCAAGGCCTTTGCCACGTCCCTTCTAGAATGAGGTTGGCGAAGCGAGAGACACATCTCATTCTCTTTAGCACCTACTACCCTTAGAGAACTCAAGAAAGGATAAGTGAGGGCTCTAAGAGTTGAGGGGAGGATGAAATTGCTGAGACCCAGGGTGCCTGGAGGAAGCGGAGCTGAGCTGGCTTGACAGTGGAGCGTCCTGTCGTGGGGAGGCTCACGAGGCCTTTCCACAAAGCGGAAGAATGGAGTGGGCAGAGAAAGCCAAGGCCTTTGAGGGACAGGGGTCTACCCATCTGCTGGAACTGAGGCTTCTTAGAGGGAGATGGGGGAGTTAAGACTGGAGGAGTCCCTGGGGCCAAGGGGTCCTCCCCCTGGAGCAGGCCAGGAGTCAAGAGCTCAGATGTCAGAAGGAGCAGTGAACTACGGAAAAGCGCAGGCGCTGGCTTCAGACCCCCACCTGCATCTGCTTTACCACTGCTGGCTGTGTGACCCTGGGCAGGCTCCTCACCCTCTCGGGGCCTCAGCATCCTCACTGGTAAGATGGGGACAGTCATCACTCCTGCCCCCACAGGGCTGTTGGGGGTCAGGTGGGATGACGGCTGTAAACACACTTCATAACCTGGAAAGGAGTGTGCACCAGAGCCTGTCGGGCACCTCAGAGACAGCCCAGAGGTCAGGCCCAGCCCAGGAGGCTCCTGCGTCTCTTTTGTTCCCTTCCCCACGGGAATCTAGGTTCAGACCATCCGCCAAGTGGTCCCCATCTTCCACTGATTGATTGGGGTGGGCTGGGGAAGAAGGGAGGGGCTGAGCAGGGGGCAGGGCAGGCTGGCCCCCGCCTGCCCAGGTGAGAACTGGGCTGGGGAGCCACGGAGCCCCCTCCCTGATCACTGCACCTGGGTCTTCACACTGCGGTCAGCACCGCAGCTGCCAGAGGAGCTACTGAGCTGCCTCGGCTTCCAGGCTGACCCCCAGGGGCCTGGCGGCTCCCTTGGCCCACGTGGTGCAAGGTCAAGCCTTGACCTTCCTGCACCTGGCCAAGCCAGGCCCTGCGGTTGGAGGGAGGAGAAGGCGGCCTCAGATTCAGGCCTTGAGTCTTCTTTCTGAGCAGGCAGCCTGCACAGGAACCCCTGGACCACTTATCACCCCGAGGGCCAGGCCCCTGCCCCCCGCACTACCCCCTTGACCCCCCTGACAAGCTTGAGTGGTAGCTGGTCAAAATGTGGGCACTTGAGGGGGGAAGAAGAAGGGTTTGATGCCGAAGGCTGAAGGGAAGCTGATTGTAGGTAGGCTTAGAAATATCAAGCCTGCCTTTTAAAATACGATTTTTTCTAATTATAAATAATAATTCATGTTCAATAGTTTTTCAAATTCAGAAAAAATTTTTAAAGACCGGTGAAAGAACATAGTCTCACCACCCAGGGATAACTGGTCTTTTTTTCTACAGGCATTATTTTGGTTTTTTGTTCTCCCCCCATCCCCCGCCTTTCGTTTGGAATTGAAATCATCTAGTTTAACGTCATTATATCCTGTTTTTACTTCCTACTTCGTCTTTTTGGCACAAGTAGGCAGTTGCCCCTCCATCTCCCAGTGTCCCCCTGTCACTGCCCAGCTCCCAGGGGCTGGTGTCGAACACATCCCCATCACTGCCTCGCCCCTGCCCCCAGCCCCATTTGGACATGATCATGGCTGCTCACCGACTTGGGGGCCATAGGCAAAAAGGCATGAGCCCTGGGTTGGGGTGCAGGGTCTGGTGGGCAAGGGAAGGAACCTTCCCAGCAAGAAGAGGGCCTCCTATGGAGGTCCCAGAGGTAAGACGGGTGAGGGGGAAGCCGGCGCACTCAGCCTCCAGCCTGCGGCCAAATGGCTACCATCTCCCCTGGCTGTGCTGCAGCTCCCTCTGCCCACCGCAGCCTTTCCTCCCTGTTAGTGGAGAGTCCCTTGGATGTAGTACAGATGTGTGGGGGGCGCCTGTCTTCCTGTACCCCAGGAATACGGCCCTCCTGGAATGGGCAAAGCAGCTCTCTCCCCAGTTGTGCCTTCAGAGATCACATGATGTAGTAGAACCAGGCCCTTACATTGCAATCCTGCCTCTGTCTCTCTCCAGCTGTGTAGCTTTAGGCCCATTACTTGAGCTCTCTGAGCCTCAGTTTCTCTACCTTTAAAATGGGGATACTGATGGTACCTACATTTTAGGCTGCTACCTCTTAGCTTGCTCGTGAGGTGTGAGTGATGGTCAGTGAGATAAACATACGAAGGCACCAGTGCCATGCCTGGCCCTTCACAAGCATCTGTGTCATCTCCTTCCCCTTCTTCTTCTGAGGATTTGTCGTGAGCTGTGTCCACTCAGGCCTGGAGTTCGTTTCCAGAATTCTTTGTCATCTTTTTCTTTTCTCCATTTAGCTTCTGTATTTAGCCTGGGGGCTTTATTCCTGTTTGCTGGGATGTTTGCTGGTGTTCTCTGCCTTGGGGGTGGCGCACAGCAAAATGATTAGGAGGGGGCTGGGTAGGTGGATGTCCTGGGCTCAGGTCCCACTGCTCACTGGCTGCCTGAACTAGGCTGGTCACTTAACCTCTCTGTGCATGAGATTCTCTGTGCCCAAGATGGGATAATAGTAGTACCTACCTGTTGTTAGTACAGGAAGCAAAAACCACTTTAAGAACTTTAAGCAAATAGAATTTAAACCAGAGAATTACATGCTCATAAAATCACCAGAAGAGTTAGAACCTGAGTCTTTAAAACAGAACAGAACTGACCCACTAGCCAAACTGCTCCTCAGCCACAGCCAGGATGGGACTACTGGAGCCAGGAATTCACATCCTCTCACCTGCAAGCTAGGACCAGGGAGCCTCTGCAGCCTGCACCGCAGTTTCTTCTTGCCCTCCCTTCCCCGGGAGCCAAAGACTGGGCATTGATCTCCTGCAGACAGCTCCTTCCCCTCCTCAACATTGCTTGTCAGCTGAGCACAGCAAGAACAGCAAGAAGATGGCCTCCGCCCCACTTCTGCCTTATAAACCTAGCTCCAGTGCATCTCATAGACTGAACCTGATCTGTATTCAGAACCCCAGCTGCAAAGGGGTGTTGTAAATGTAGTTTTCGGCTTTCCAGCTTCTGCAGTAGAGGAAGGTGCACTAGAAAGAGGTGGGGATGGATGCCGAAGGCCATCGACCGTAGCCAACGGGCAATCTGATAGGTTTGTTAACCCAGATGATGCATCAGGAGACTTGGCACAGTGCCTGGCACGTAGAGCTCATTCAGTAGCTGTTACCTGGCCTTCTCGTTATTGGGCCAGGGGTATCAGCAAGCACTGCCCACAGAGCCCTGGCACAGAGAAGCAGCAGCGGAAATGAGTTGCTCTATGTGGCGCTGTCCGTGGTGCTGAGTGCCCTTCTGATTTTAGCTGGCGTGATCGCAAAATGGAACACCAACCCGCTCACCCCGTGCTGGGGCTGGCCACAAGGGTGATGGAGGGGATCATTTAGGGGCTATCCTCGATCCTAGGAAGAGGATAGCAGAGGCAGCCACCCATATTTGGGATACTTATAGTTTATAAAAATGTCTCCACTTATTATCTCCTTTAAGCAATCTTCATAGCACCCTGGTATAGGCAGGATGGACATAATTATGTCCATTTTATAAAAGAGAAAACTGAGCAGCAAGGTGTTAAGTAAGAGTTAGCAAATAATAGAGCCAGATCCACACCCGATCTCCTGACCCCAAATCATACGTTCCCTTTCCTCTATGCTGTGACATGAGGCGCAAGACTTGTTAACCAACTGTGTGCTGTGGAGAGGTGAAAATGAATGACTCAGGTACTCTCTGCACACTATGCAAGCATATGCAAATCACCCACATTTTATTTCCTGCCCCAAATGTGGCCCTGGATAAAGGCCCATCTATTTCCTTGAGCCCTATAAATGTTGGTCATGGTGGGCGAACCGCAATGACATAGGCCCTGCCATCAAGAAGCCCACAGAGGGCTTCCCTGGTGGCGCAGTGGTTGAGAGTCCGCCTGCCGATGCAGGGGACACGGGTTCGTGCCCCGGTCCGGGAAGATCCCACATGCCGCGGAGCGGCTGGGCCCATGAGCCACGGCCGCTGAGCCTGTGCGTCCGGAGCCTGTGCTCCGCAACGGGAGAGGCCACAACAGTGAGAGGCCCGCGTACCGCAAAAAAAAAAGCCCACAGATTTGTCAGGGAACTGGCCATTCTTGTGCACGGAAAACCAGGAGAATTGTGCCAGGTGGTGGTAGCAAAGGCCGGCTGTGAAAAGAGGGTGGGGACAAGGTACAGACCGGGCTGCTCACTGGAGGAAGGCTTTGAGCTGGACCCAGGGGCTGTAAGGCTGCTGCGACCAAGACTCCAGCCAAGGCCAGGAAGAAGTGGCTCAAGCTCAGTCAGGGCAGGAAGAGCAGCCCTGATAGATATGGGGGCAGGACAGACGGCAGGCATGGTGCGCCGTGAAGAAGTGGCCAGGCCATCGATCTCTGACATAGGGAGAAATGCAAGAGTTTGGGGATTCAAGTGAAGAAGTGGTGTGGGCCTCTAGATTTCCAGCCAACTTTCCGCAGACTCAAAATGAAGGGGAGGGGAGCTCTCCGGAGAGAGGAATATAAGGACCGGTCTCATGAGCTGCCCCACGGTGGCACGATTTAAGGGGCCACTGAGCTTCCATCCTTTATTCCCAAATCTCCTCATCCTCCCTGCTTATTTAGGGGGTGTCAGAAAACCTTTGGGATCTTCAAGAACTCCTTATCTAGATGCAAATAACCCTAGAAATCTTAAGCTGGTGTTTCTCTTTCTTGGCTGTATATAAGAATTGACTGGAGATTCTCATTCCTAAAGTCTGGAGTGGGGCGTGAGTATCTGGATCTACTAAACACCTTCCAGGTAATTCCAGTGTCCCCAACCCCAGGCTGAGGATCACCGGTCCAAGCCCAAGAGTGCTGAATGGGGAACCAGAAAACCCAAGTTCTGATCCCAAATCTACCACTTTTCCCAGCCTTAGGTAGATGTCTTCACCTGCTGGTGACCCAGTCTCTTCATGTGTAAAGTTGGACAAACCATCCTGTGAAGATATGAGGAGACCCAAGAGCAGTTTAGAGCAAGGAAGGGCTTACTGACACTTGGGGAAGAGTCATGGCCAGCTTGCGTGGCAGGTGGGGAAAGACATTAACCAGAACCTCATGGCGGTTACACCCGCTTCCCCTCCTCCCTGTGCTCAAAGCCACTGCCCCCTAGTGGTGAGAGTGAACCTGAGCCCCTGAGCTTTTGTCCTGGAAAGCTTGGGGGTGGGAGCAGATCTGAGAGCAGAGGGCATGCAAAGGGGATTTAAGGAAAGACCCAGAGAGGAAAGGGAGATGGGAGGGGTGCCCATGGCCAGGAACGCTATTTTTTTAAGGTCCAGAACCATGGGGAATAATCTTTCTTGTTGTTAACAAGAGGTGATGAATTATTGAAGAGACTGAGAAGGCCAGATGGCAGGGGGTGCAGGGCAGGTGCTATAGCTTTGTGTACTCTGTGGCGGGGGTAGACCTGGGGGGGGATCGTGGTGACTTCCCCCCCACAGCTTCTTCTCCTAGGACGTGGCTTGTGACTACAGTGATTTGCTTCTCCAAATCAAAATGCGGGCCCTATGGACCAGTTCCTGAGAGCTCATGGGGATGGTGGAGCAGAGTCAGCTCTGGCCAGTGCCGGGAATGCAGGCCGTGTGGCTGTAGGCTGTGTCTCTGGGACACCCGGAATCCTGGCTCCAGCCTGGACCTTGGAAGCCTCCTACGAAAACCCCAGCCCAGAGGAGGGAAGGCAGCTGCCCAAGGTCACACAGGTGGCCTAGAGCCCAGCTCTCCTGGGATCCCTCAGGCCACAGTACCTTCCACTGCTCCACCCTGAGAGGCTGGGAAAGGTTCTATCCCTGGACTAGGGCTTGAGCGAGGTCATCCCCTCCCTCTGACTCCTGCCCAGCACTGCCAGCCCAGCAGAGGCCCAGAGGGTCTAGGAGGTGTCAGAGCAGAGGGTTATGAACTGCCCAGTTCAAGGCCCAGCTCTGCCACTTACCAGCACTGTGACTTTGGGCAAGTTATTTAACCTCCGTGAGCCTTAATTTTCTTTTTCATCTAGGGGAGATTCTAGTACCCTAGGGTACTTCTGAGGATTAAATGAGCTAGTACTTCAATAGGAAAGATTTTCCTATAATAAATGCTCAATAAAGCATTAGGGGTTAATAAGATTGGCCGCTTCTAGGGCTTCCTGGACCACCTAAACTCTGGGATTTGGACTTGGCCTTGAGATGGCCAAGTGGGGAGGAGAAGTGGGGAGCAAAGTGCTGGCCTGTCTAGTTAGGATGGCAGTAGCTGAAACCAGGCCAGGTCTGGAAGCCTGGAAGTGAACGATGGACCAGAGGAGTAATAAGGGCAAAGCCAGTTCTTTCTGAAGCCTTTGCCCAGTTTCTGAGGAAGACTTTGGCCAGGCCTGGGACTGCTGAGCCTCCAGCTTGTGCTGCAGGAGACGGATGGGGCAGAAACGGGAGGGGAGGAAGGCCTCGCACTTCCTTATCAGGTAAGATGTGCAACTGAAGGGACCTGAGAATCTTGACTCACCAATCACCCTTAACACCATCCCCCCTCCTTGGCCCAAAAAGCAAGGCTGACATTTGCTTTCCATGTACAGGAAGAGCAGAAGCAGCACCAGCCCCAGGCTGCAGTTTGGGGATATTGTAAGGTCCTTCCCATGCTTTTGCCTGTTCCAGAGCAGAGTAGGGGGAAGGATGCTAGGAATGGTCCCATCTGGGCCCCTTACTACCAT
The DNA here is from genome assembly GCF_964374135.1 of Grampus griseus. Lineage (NCBI taxonomy): Eukaryota > Metazoa > Chordata > Mammalia > Artiodactyla > Delphinidae > Grampus > Grampus griseus. The sequence goes on along the minus strand of NC_139018.1, from coordinate 25,662,494 downwards.
CTCACGAAGAAGCTAATGACAAGGATGACAGTGCTGGCTAATTTTGAACACATGTATTTCCAAGCACCATGTAAAGGGCTTTATGTGAATTATCTTACTTCATCTTCACAATAACCCTGAGAGGCAGTACTGTTGTTATCCCCACTTTCCAGATTTGGAAACTGAGGCTCAGAGAGGTGAAGTCACTGTCCATGCTCACACAGCTAGCAAGGGTAGATCTGGGACTTAAGCTCAGACACTCTGGGTCCAGAGAGCCTACTTTTCCCTGATGCTCTGAACAGCCTCCCTGTGCTCTGCTGTGAAATTCATGCCCAAAGAGAGGAGTTCCTTTATGCCCCCTGCACCAGGCAGGTTGGTGTCCCTGCTCTGTGTTCCTTTAGTACCCTCCAAATTTCAAGTTTTATCATTTCCAGGGCCGATACTCTGGTCTCCAGAAAGCTTTCTGTCATCTTCTTCACACACAAGAGCTAGTTCCACCTCCAGAAAGCTCTCCTTCCGGAAAGAAGAGAGAAGGAAGGTCCAGGCATGGTTTAGGGGTGAGGAGAAAAGGCTGGGTGCTGCTCTGTGTTTCCATGGCAACGCAGCAGCCTTCCTCATTACTGCTTCGTTTGCTGCTGAGAAACCTGAGGAGGGTGGTGAGGTGGGGGTGAGGCTCTCTTCTCTCCTTTCCTTCCTCACCATCCCTTCAGGCTGGGCAGCCAGGTGAGCTGAAAGCCTGCACCTGACACAACCTTGCTGGCTGGATTCCACCCGACTCCAAGCTTAGAGGCTGGGACCTTGTAGCTGGAGTCCTCCTGGGCAGACTGGCAGCCTGGGCCAGGCCTCTCAACAGCATTCCCCTCCCCAGATCCCAAAGGCTGTGAACTCCCTAAAGAGGACGGCATGTTTGTACCTCCAGGGTCTCCACAGGGCCTGGCAAGAGTAGACACTCAATGGATTCTTATTGAATGAATGAATGAACAAATGAAAGAACAGACCAGCAATCCATCCTATACTAGAGCTACGAGTATTCATTTTCACGTTCCCAAACCTCCATGCTCTGTCTCCCTTCTGGGTCTTTGCCAATACGGTTCCCTCTGCCCATGCTTCCCCACTGCACTGTGCTGATTCTGACACCTCACGTCTCAGCTTGGAGGTCACATGCCCACAGAGGGTTTCTGTGACTGCTTGAGGGTGGGCCCTCCCCATGGCCCCTGGGCTATGGGCGTGTGCTGGAGTGCAGAGGCATGTGCCTTGTGTGCTTGTGTCTCTCCCCAGTGAGTCTGGGAGCCTCGTGCAGGTGGGAACCATGTCTTCCAGGCCCCTAGATCCTGACATGAGGCCTGGCCCATAGTAAGTGTGCAGCTCTTCTTTGTGAAAGGTCAGGAAGGACGGGGTGGTTCTTTTGGAATAAGAGAGAATGAGGGAGTGGGAGTTGATGAGTGAAAAGAACAGCATACAGAACTCAAACCTCCTTAGAGTCGGATGGAAGCCAGAGCTCTTCACAGCCCAGGACCCCTCCCCTGCCCTCATCATGCATAGTGTTAACCAAATAATAGCAACAGTCCCAAGTCCTTGTGGCTGTGCAGCAGCTCACCAAAGCTCTTTCACATCCTTGGTTCCAGTCCCCAGACAGCCTTGAAGAGAGGGCCTTATGAATTGTTCCTCTCATTTTTTTTTTTTTTTTTTGCGGTACGCGGGTCTCTCACTGTTGTGGCCTCTCCTGTCGCGGAGCACAGTCTCCGGACGCGCAGGCTCAGCGGCCATGGCTCACAGGCCCAGCCGCTCCGCGGCATGTGGGATCTTCCCGGACCGGGTCATGAACCCGTATCCCCTGCATCGGCAGGCGGACTCCCAACCACTGCGCCACCAGGGAAGCCCCTGTTCCCCTCATTTTATGGTGCTGGGCAACTGGATAGCCACATGCCCAAAGATGAACTTAGACCCTTACCTCATACCATATGCAAAAATTAACTCAAAATGGATCATCAACGTTACTGTAAGAGCTAAAAACTATAAGGTTTTTAGAAACATTGAAGAAAATCTTTAAGACTTTGGGTTAGGCAGAGACTTCTTAGATACAATACCAAAAACATGGTCCATAAAAGAAAATTTGATAAATTGGACTTTGTCAAAATTTATAACTTCGGTTATAAGTTTGGCTTCAAAAGACACCACGAAGAAAATGAAAAGATAAGCAAAAGACTGCAAAAACCTATTGGCAAAACACACACATGATCAAGGAAGAGCATTCCAAGCTCAAAGATGACGAAAGGGGCCCTGAGGGATGATGCCTCCAGCAGACACAGTCTGGGTTCCTAAGTCTCGTGGACTCTCCACTGCATTTGCTCTTTTCCAGCAGCCCCGTAGCTGAGCCCCGTAGCTGAGTGGGGCCTCCAGGCCTGACTGGGACTCTCGCTGGAGAACTGACTCAGGTAGGAAAAGTCTCTCCCAAGGCCTGCAGACTTAACCAGATGCACCTCCCTCCTTTTTCCACCTGCTTCCTCAACAAGGGCTCCCCTGAGTGGCCACCGGCAGAACTGTAGCTTCCAGCCACAGCTGACCCAGAGCCTGGGATGGCTGAGATGCCTGTTCCGTCTGCCAAGAGACCCCAGGAATGCCATCGCTGCTACTCTGACTCTCTGGCAGATGGCTTACTGTTAAAATGTACTGTGTTCAACGTAAACTATTACACTTTTACATTTGGCTAAACATGTCAGTGTATATGCGTGGAAACCAGTGACCTGGGATAATTAAACTGTGGGCAACCTAGGCAGAAAGAGGGGAGCAGAAAGTAGGGAAACTTAAGGAGATAGGCCAGAGGCTCCCTGCTCCCGTCAGATGCTGATCCAGAGGCGGGTGTTGTCCTCCTTCCTTTTTCCAGGACTAATCTCATTACGCCCTTTTCCCCTATTTTTGTGAGTTAGCACAGGGAATCCAGACTCCCGGGCCACCTCTTGTCTCCTGTACTCCAGTCCTTTATTCCCTTTTCCATCCCCAGCACCCAACCATCCCTAGTACCTAGAACCATTCCAATGTGTCCCCTGGAACTCTGTGTCCACTTTTCATTTTACAGATATCTATGGGATACTTCCTGTATTCCAGGCATTTTTCTCCATGACTGATAAACCTTAGTCCACATGTCCCTCTTAACAGCACTGTGAAGTGGGTACTAACTGATAGCACCATCCCCATTTTACAGATGAGTAAATGAGGCATGGATAAAGAGCTTGCTCCAGGTCGCTTGGCAAGTAGGAGTTGGAACTTGGATTCAGTGCCAGAGCCCGCGGTGCCCAGAAACACCCCCCAGATCCTCAGAGCATCACCTTTTCACTGGGAACTGAAACCCAAGACTCCCGAGGAGCCTTACCACCCTCTCCGCAAGTGGTTTCTGTTTCTCTCCCAATATCATGGACCTGGGGATGGGAGAGATGTCTTTCTTGCTCTTCTTTGTAACTTTCAGACTATTCTTCCCTCCTCCCTGCAAAAGCTCCCGTCTTGTACCCACGGGTGTCAGCCTAGACGTCCTGCTCCCCCTCTGTGTCATAGGCATCTGCTCCCCGCAACCCGGGTCACACCCCTCCTTCCTGGAAGAGTTCAGTTCCTGCCTCAATGTCATGACACTACTGCTCCTGTCTTCATTCTTGCTGATTTCAGTATCCACATATCCACAGAGATGATCTGTCTAACAGTCTAGCCCCATGGTTCTTTGACACTCAGCCTCTCACTCCATGGAAATGCCCTAGACCTTATCACTACCAATAACTGCAATCCCTTCTTAATCTCAACATCACCCAGATCATTTTCCAACAGCCAGTTTCTGTCTGTCAACTCACACCCTCTAGGACTCAAAAATTCTACCCACTGGAGCTCCAACAGCTTTCACTGTTCCTCGCCCTTCTCACGTTTCATTTCTCTCCTTACGTGCCTTAAATTCCACGGCCAGTCATTAAAATTACTCCCTTTCACCTTCAATCCTCTTGTTTCATTCTCATACTTGCTTGGGAAAACCTCCACCCTGGTTAAAACTATCTGTGTGACTCTTTCACACCTGTAAGCACACAGATGGATACAGTTGAGGGAAATGCACAGTAAGTCTGGCTGCTCTTGTTGGAAATTCAAGACCGTGAACCTCAGTGGGCCCCTAGAGCTGCCCGTCAGTCCTGCTACATTCCCCTAACCCATTCACTCCTCTGGATTTCTGCTTCTACCTTTCTTCCTGTTCTCAAACAGCCCATGTCTGCCTACCACCAGCATCACACACTCACCTGAGACCTTGTTCCCTCTTTTACTGAGAAAATAGAAACTGTAAGGAAAGCACGTCCACAATCTCCACCAGTACTCCTGCTACCGCGGGTCAGCTATCCGCCCTCAGCTCTCAGCAGAGGCCAGCTTCTCTCCTTGGGCACTAGTTCCCAGCCCCTCCTACATCCTCGCTTTGCTCTAGTGATTCTGCATCTCTTACATCACCAGATTTTTATTTTCTATTGGATCGTTCCCATCAGCATACCATGCGCAGCTATTTCTCCCTTCCTAACCACTTCCACCTCTCCATGCTCTTCGAAAGAGTTGCTGACGCCCCTGGCTCCAAATCCTCTCCTATCATTCTCTCTTGCAGCTCTTCTAGTCTGGCCACCGATAACCTCCACCTTGCTTCAACTGTGGCTCCTCCTCAGTTCTACTCTTACTTGACCACATCAGCACAACTGGCCCCTCCCTTCTCCGGGAAGCATTTTCTTTACCTGGCTTCCAGGACAGCACTGTTTCCTGCTGTTCCTCCATCCTCACTGCCTGCTCGTCTCAGTCTCTTTTTCTGCTTCCTCCTCATTTGACCAACTTGCATATATTAGAGCAGCATTCCAAGGCTCAGAACTTGACCCTCACCCTCCACTCCAGTGATCCAGTCCTACGCCTCGAACCGTCATCTGTCTCCATGCTGGCGACTCCCATGTTGTGTGTCCAGTCTCTCCTCTGAACCGCAGACGCATATCCAGCCACCTGCCTGGCATGTCCACAACCCAGCTCCCGGTCCCCCCGCCGTCCTGCACTTCCCATCCAGCACTTCCTGTCTTTTTCATCCAATGGCAGCACCTCCAGTTGCTCAGTCCACAAGCCTTAGTCATCCTGGATTCCTCTCTTTCACGCTCCCCTTTCAATCTATCAGCAAGTCTGGTTGGCTCCACCTTCAAAATATTTCCAAAATCTGACCACCTCACGGCTCTCATCGCAGTCCAGGCTACCACTATCTCTCTCTTTTTTTTTTTTTTTTTGCGGTACGCGGGCATCTCACTGCTGTGGTCTCTCCCGTTGCGGAGCACAGGCTCCGGACGCGCAGGCTCAGTTGCCATGGCTCACGGGCCCAGCCGCTCCGCGGCACGTGGGATCCTCCCGGACCAGAGCACGAACCCGTGTCCCCTGCATCGGCAGGCGGACTCTCAACCACTGCGCCACCAGGGAAGCCCGAGGCTACCGCTATCTCTTGCCTGGGTTGCCACAGAGTCCTCCCAAATGACCTCTCTGCTTGCCCTCACCCCCATTTATTCTCAGTGCCAGGGTCAAAGTGACCCCTTTAAAACATGAGTCACTTCATGTCACTCCTTTGCTCAGGTACCCCCCATGCCCTTCACTCTCCCCTGTCCAGCCACGCCGGCCCATTAGCTTTTCCTCTGCTCCAGGCAAGCTTGCACCACCACTACTACCGCCCCAGGCTTTTGCTCTGCCTGCAGTGTCTTTCCCCCACGGCTGCATGGTCTGCTCCCCTCTCTTCAAGTCTTCGCTCAGATGTCATCCTCTCAGCGAAGCCTTCCGCAATCACCCTCTTTACAATCCTAATCTCACCCTGACCCCTGCACTGCTTCTCCCCACTAGAATCCCACGAGGGAGGGATTTTTTTGTCTCGTTCACTGATATACCACCAGCATTAGTCTAGCACAAAGCAGTCGTTCACCAAATATTTGTCGAATGAACAAGCCTACTTTTCTTGAATGGGAGTGAAGAATTTCTAGAGTGTGATGCAGTCTGGAGCCCAAACAAATGATCTTTTAAAATCAGAGCAACCTTGCAGGTAAGTCCAAGCAGCTGCTGGTCACATCCAGCTTTTGCTCGTACTTTCTGCTCTTACCCAGGTCTGAAGAATACGGATGCCCGTGACCACGAGCTCAGCATCTGAGTCTCTGACTCACTGTATTGGCTCACGACCATGAACAGGTGTTGATCTCCCCGGTTCAAGTTCTAGGTGAAACAGGGAGTCATTGCTGTGTGTCAGGCACTCTGTATCCTTTCCTTACTTAGTCTTGGGAGCTATTGCCTTTCTTGGAAACTAGATGAGAGAATCGTAAGACGTTAAAGATGATCGTCAGTGGCCCTACCTGCGCGGCACCCCGTGATACAGTGGTTCCATCCTCTAAACTGAACCTTTCCTCTCTGAGACCTTTGTGAGGCTGGTTCATTTATGTACAAGAAAAGCTTCACAAAGGTAGAAGTAGGAAGGCCCATTGGAACGACTGCTTTGTGCATTTTACAACTCTTTTAGCAAAAGGAGCAAGTGGTACAAAATAAACACTCTCCCGGGGAATCTGGGCTATTCTGTCATCTTGGCCCTGGGTTTGAGGAAGTGGTGTCTTACAGCAGCAGTTCCCAGCCTATTTGTCACACGGGACCGGCTTCATGGAAGACAATTTTTTCATGGACTGGGGGCGGGGGTAGGGCATGGTTTTGGGATGATTCAAGCACATTACATTTATTGTGCACTTTATTTCTGTTATTATTACATTGTAATATATAATGAAATAATTATACAACTCGGGATAATGCAGAATCAGTGGGAGCCCTGAGCTTGTTTTCCTGCAACTAGCTGGTCCCATCTGGGGGCGATGGGAGACAGTGACACCCGAAGTGTGTTGCTTATGTCTAGTCTGCTCTGTAAGACGCAGCTTAATTGTCACTCTCCACTCACTGATAGGGTTTTGATATGAGTCTGCCAGCAACTGATTTATTATGGTCTCTGTGCAGTCAGGCCTCTCTGCTAATGATAATTTGTGTTTGCAGCCGCCCCCCAGCGCTAGCATCACCGCCTCAGCTCCACCTCAGATCATCGGGCGTTAGATTCACATAAGGAACGCGCAACCTAGATCCCTCGCATGTGCAGTTCACAGTAGGGCTCCCGCTCCTGTGAGAATCTAATGCTGCCCCCGATCTGACAGGAGGCGGAGCTCAGGCGGTAATGCAAGCGAAGGGAGCGGCTGTAATCGCTGGCCCGCTGTTCACCTCCTGCTGTGTGATGTCCCACCAGGGGGTTGGGGACCCCTGTCTTAAAGGACAGGGCTGCATGCCATCTCAGGGCTGAGCCTCCTGCCTTGACCATTTATAAGCTCAGCGCACCCCTCCCAGCTCCCCGGCAGGCTTCTGCGTGTTGCATAATGGGGGGGGGGAGGGGGGCCTCATGTTTGACCTGGAAACCCCTCTGTTCACCAGGGAGCCTCCCAGGATGACTGTCTCGCCGGGCAACCTGAATATGGTGGAAAAGTCCCGGAACTTCTCGGCTGACGACTGCTTCCACTCTCGGAGCACTGTCCTGCAGGGGCAGCCCTTTGGGGGTATCCCCACTGTGCTGTTCCTCAACGTTATCTTGTGGGTGGTGAGTTCTGGACAGTGCAGTGGGCAGACAGAGAGGTCTCACCCAGGGTGGATGGTCCAGCTTTCACAAATGATACAAGGGACCCCAGCTGTCCGTGGATGCCAGCCACAGTGGTGGGAACTATCTGAATGTCAGTTCTGCCCAGGGAGGCCCAGGGTGGGTGGGCCTTGGAGAAGAGGAGACTGCAGGAGCAGTGGAATCCCTGATTCTCTTCCTTGCACCCTTGTCCAAAGGTCCCCCTGGCCAGTGCCCTTGAGCCTCCCATCTGTCCCCTGATTTATTCAACGAGTGCTCTGTCCACTGTTCTGAACATGCCACCAGCGCCTCTATTCAACCACTCTGAGCATCCACTCTGTGCTGGGATGCTGCCGGGCACTGGGAATCTAGAGTTGCAGAAGGCATGACCCCCACCCTGACAGAGCTGGCCACCTAGCGGGGAGCCCCTGGGGACCTCAGGGACAGTCTTCCCCATGGGAATTCAGGGGTCAGTCGAGGGGAAGGCATCCATGAGCTCTCTTGCGCCATGTTGCTTTTCCTGACCTATAGGTCATCGTCTTGGTTTACTCCTTCCTCCGGAAAGCCGCATGGGACTACGGACGCCTGGCTCTGCTGATACACAACGACAGGTGAGGAGAGGCTGGGCGTCAGGAGTGAGCTGCTAGCTTCATCGGGGGATGTGCTGCTGTGACCAGTGCCCATACTGCACAGGTGTCTCGTCAGCAGGTGGCATCTTATTACCACCCCTGCCCGTGTTCTAGCCCTCCCTGCATTAGGGTGACTTGGAGAGCAGCCACCTCTGGGCACGAGGCCACTTTTTTCTCCGATCTCAGCCTTTCTGGATCTCATGGTTCCCAAGATGCGTTGGCCACCTGTCTGTGCCCAGAGCTGTGTGCTCAGCAAACACGTTGAGGCGTGTCTGCTACTGGGTAGGAGGGGACCACAGCCCTCAGCCCAGGGAGCAAGGCTGGCACCTAAGAACTTTCTCCTTTTCCACCTCCCCACTACCCTTCCTGGCTGGCAGCCTGACCTCGCTGATCTATGGGGAGCAGAGCGAGAAGACGTCTCCCTCGGATATTTCCCTGGAGATGGAACACAGGGACAAGGTGGGTGCTGGGGTGGGCCTGGGCCTGGTGAGGGCGGGGGCAGGGGTCCGGGCATCTGCAGGAAGGAGCGGGTTCATCAGCTGGGGCTTTGCAATCAGCCACCCAACCACTCCTAGCAACGTGACCTTGGACAAATGCCTCCACCTTGCCAAGCCTGTCTCCCCATCGGAAATATGGAGACACTGACCGTACCTGCCTCCTAGGGTGCCGAGACGGTGGTGGCAGTAAGTGCACGAAGGAGAAAGGGAGCAAGGAAGGCCCTCCAGAGCGATGGAGTGGAGCTAAAGCGCTCTAGATGGCGCTCGGGACTGGTCCGAGCTGAACTCCAGAAGAGAGGTCTGGCTTGCTGTCTCCACATTCTCACCTCCCTCTCACTCCTCAACCCCTCACACGTGGCTCCCACCCAGACAGCCCCAGGGCCACCAACCGTCCCATGCGATGAAATCCAATGGGCTCTCCTCAGTTCTCATCTCTCAGAAACACCTGAGTCTGCGGATCATCTTCCCTCCCTTTTTTTTTTTTTTTTTTTTTTTTTTTGCGGTACGCGGGCCTCTCACTGTTGTGGCCACTCCCGTTGCGGAGCACAGGCTCCGGACGCGCAGGCTTAGTGGCCATGGCTCACGGGCCCAGCCGCTGCGAGACATGTGGGATCTTCCCAGACCGGGGCACGAACCCGTGTCCCCTGCCTCGGCAGGCGGACTCTCAACCACTGCGCCACCAGGGAAGCCCTCTTTTTAAGTTTTTTAAATAACGTATATTTTATTTTTTAAAAATATTTATTTATTTATTGGCTGCGTCGGGTCTTAGTTGCGGCACGCAGGATCTTTCGTGGCAGCGAATGGGCTTCTCTCTAGTTGTGGCCTGCAGGCTTAGTTGCCCCGTGGCATGTAGGATCTTAGTTCCCTGACCAGGAATCAAACCGGCATCCCCTGCATTGCAAGACCGATTGTCAACCACTGGACCACCAGTGAAGTCCCTGCATTCCTTTTCTTCAGCAGTCTTAACCCAGTCTGTGATGACTCCTCATCTACACAGTTAATCTAGTGTGCCCACTTCCCCCACTGAGAGCTATACCGGTCTTACTCCCCACTGTCCCAGCACCTGGTCCAGCCTGTCGTGTAATTAGTATCTGATATGTGTTTGTTGGAAGCAAATTTTCATCCATTTTCATCCCTCCAAGAGACCTGGTCCCTTTACTTGCCAAGACCTGCCCCTGACAAGAATGGGAGCCTCAGACAGGTTCACGTCCTGGAGGTTTCCTCTGTCGAATAAGGACAGTAACACCTACCTTGCAAGGCAATTCTCAGATTTATCTTTAGAAACATCACTTCAGCTTTGTGTGGGTTTTTTTTTTCTGTACAATGACATTTTATTTTAAAAATATCTAGAAGATAAATCATGATGGCAGCAGTGGGGTAGTCAAACAGAAAAGGGTAGAAATTAGACAAGGAGGAAGAGTGCGCTGAGGTAGCCCCTGGCAGATGGCGAGGCCTCAGCCAGGCTGAGTGGAGTGGGTGAAGTGAACAGGTCTCCTCATAGCGCCCTCAGCAAGTCAGGGCGGATGTGGCGGGAGTGGGGAGGATGGAGCCACTGAGGTGGGTGCAGTGAACTGACCGCTGTCACTCAGGCTTGTCAGCTGAGCTGGCTCCTGGGAGCCTGTGGCCATTTCCACGGGGTGGGGAGAAAAGGAGAGATGTGTCTGCTTCTCAGGCCCACTGTTCAGCTGCTAAGTTTTCTGAATGGTTTATGCCTTTCAGAGGTACAATATATATGCAGGGGAGTGTGTGTGTGTGTGTGTGCGTGCGCACGTGTGTGTGTGTGTGTGCACGTGTGTGTGAGAGAGAGGGAGAGAGAAAGAGAGAATATGGGTCCATACCTGGTCACTCACACATCTGTGTCCACGTGCCTTTCATGGGTACATAGGCCACACTTCTACTCACTACCTCTGTCCTCCCACCGATACTCCTCCACTCTGCATATCCACTAGGGCCCGTCAGCAAACCTGCTTGCTCCCTTAATGAATTGCACGTTGGCCCAGAGCGGGGAGGTGAGGAAAGACTCCCCATGTAGGGAAGGGGTGGCCAGACTCTCAGCCCAAGTCTTGTCTAGCAATTCACCCCCTCCCTGGGACTTTCCCAGTCACCACTGCCACCATCATGCCATTTCCCGTCATCGCTCTGCCTCATCCCCGGGCTTTTATCCCTACTTTAGTTCCCTAGGATATAGCTGGGGAAATGGTCCCCCCACAAGTGGACACTCCTGATGGGCATTCCCACTGTCAACCCACCCAGCACAGGGAGGAGGCCTAGAAGGTGGGAACCTCCTTCTGTTTCATGTTTGCCTGCCCCTCATTTCTTCCTTTTGGGAAATATGCCTTCCCCCATCCATGTGGTTCTGGGGGACTATCAACCAAGTGGGCCTGCCTGGGTGGCTGATGGGCTCGTGACCCAATCAAGAGCTGCAGCCTTTTCCAAGGTTTTGCCAAACCCCTGGGATCCCAGAAGGAAGCATGACCAGGGTAACTGAAGCAGCTACAACATCTGGCAGCTTTTAGAGCTGTGGCCCTCTGCCTACCCTATGCATACAGTCCCCGAGCTGACTGCCTCTCTAGCCCCTCCCAGCCCCCGGCTGAGGCCACCTTTTCCCACCACCCGGAAACTCCAGACAGCAAGACCCTGAGAGAAATGTATAATCGACAGGACCCCCAGATGCAGAAGAAGAAACCCAGCTCAAGTTAGCATTATAACAAAAGGGTGATGTGTGGCCTGAGTGCGGGGAAATCTAAGGGAAGCAGCTGCTTCGGGTACAGCTAGATCCAGGAAGTCCAGCATTGCCACCAGGATCCCCTCTGTGGTCCTCTCTCCTCTGAGCAGGCTTTTTATCTCAGACAAGCTCCTTCATGTGGCATCAAAGACTCACAGAGCCCCTCCAGCATGCCTGGTGTTGACCGAGATGCAAGAACTCAGAGGAAGACCCTTCTCCCAACACCCATATCAGTCCCCTTAAGAGCATTTTGCTTGGCCCCTCTTGGGTCATGTTCCCGTTGGTCAACTGACCACTGGTAGCAGACACCTTCTTGACGGGCCACATGCATAGGGGAGGGGCATTTCCCAGAAGGAAGCAACGAGGGACAGACAGAAAGCAATTGACATCCACCCCAAAGTCCCTTCTCTCCCTCCAGTCTGAGGCCCACCCTCTAAGCCACCACTTGCTGTAACAGGATGCCCGACTTCTGAAAAGACATCTCCCTCAGCACCGATTCCAGTCCAGACCTTGCCGGGGGAGGAAGCCCCGGACACTGCCTCACTGCCTCGGACGCCCCAGCGCTGGGTTTTCTCACACTTTCTCTCCTTTTTCCCCAGGGCTTCTATTCCTGGTTTTTCAACACCATCACCATGAAGTAAGTGCCTGAGCTTCCTGAGCCTTGTCTGGGGGAGGGTGGGGACAGGGTCTCCTGCCCTGCAGGACCAGGCCTTGGGCCTAAGTTCTGTGTCCCAACGTCCACTCCCCACTCCCCCTGCCCACCGCAGCCCGGCCCTGGCACAGGACGCTTTCTTGTGCTCCATTGGTGAAATGGGAACTGGACGCTGCCCACAGCCCATTTTCCCTCTGCCACAGTTCTCAGGAAAGACCCCTCTCACATGCTTGTAAAAATGCTTTTATGAAGCCCACACGAGGAAAAAGAAATCCTTCCCAGGTACTCTTTGCTTTACTTCTGTGAACATCATTCCTTATATTTGCCTAGATGGAAAAAACAAAAACCACCAGGCGGAAGGGCAGGTTTCCTCTCCCAGCCTCCATGCCCATTACGGAGGGACAGCCCCTGGCCCACCACACCTTCTGGATCTCTTTAGTGTGAGACCCCGCTTGGCAAGGAGAGGGACCCCGAGTCACCTGTCATCTCCCGATGGCCTCATACCAGCCAGACGCCTCCGCAGAGCAGACACCTGTCAGAGCTCAATGCCTCCACACACATGCACACACACGTGCACACACATGTGCATACACACTTACATGTGTGCACACAGCTGTCGCCACCTCAGAGCGCTGTGTGTTCCTGGGCTCTCCCTAAATATCCCCCATCTGGCCTGCCCTGCCTGTCCTTTGAACCCCTCCTCCAGGGTCCGTCCTTGCCTGGTGATGCCTGCTTTAGGGTGCAGCCTCAGTGCTCCCCAGAGGCCACCTGCACCAGGGGCCTGCCTGGACCTGCACGTCTGCTTCTTTGCCAAGGCCCTTAGGGCTTCTTCCTTCATGTACCTCCATGCCCACACCATTCAAGGGCCTTGCTGGGAGCATTCAGACATTGCCGCAAGATCCCATCCACCCGCATGAGCTACACCAGGGCACCTCTCTTTCCCCAGACCTGTGGAAGGGCCTGGGACCCTTTGGGGGCACAAGATACCATGACTGGGCCTTGGGAATCCAGAGCTGGGCTTGGGACCAGCAGCCTCTGGGGTTTGAGCCCCAGCTCCACTGGTGGAGGACTCCCCATGGCCTTGGCCTCTCGTCTTCGTTCATCGTTCACCAGAGTCCCGAGGAAGTGATACAGCTAGTTTGTGCGTGGGTGGGAATCTTAGCCACATGTTGGGGGAGTGGAGGGGAGACTTTTATTTCTTGGCACCTTCTCTGGTTTTGCTTTGTTAATTTTTAAAACATGCACCAGCTTGCATAAATACATCTTTATTAAGAGAAACCTATACCTCCAGTCTCTCATGCCGCTCTTCATGACCGCCCTTTCCTGCAGAAGCCAAAGTCCCAGCGCACAAAGCCCACTCAGTCTAGTTAGAAAAACATGGGTTGACAAGACCCACTACACATGATTGATAATGGGGAGAGCATAACTGCTGGGCAAAGGGCATTTGGGAGAGCGAGAAATTAATTCCAATTTGGGGGTTCTGAAGAAGCATAGTTTTGAGCGAGGCCTTGGGGAATGGGAAGAATTTTGACCGTTGTGATGTGGAGGGCCCATCAGAAATTAAGGACTGCATGAGCAAAGGTTTGGGGCAGAGATGGACAGGGAGTGTCCAGAAATGGTAAATCTTCTGGTGTGGCTAGAAACAAGAGTACGTAGCAAGAGAGGGCATGAAAGATTGGGCCGGAAGGATCAGCTGGGATCTTGACTACCATACCGAGAATCTTGGCCTTTGGTTTAGAGGCAGCAGGGAGCCAGCGACTACTTTTGAGCGGGGCACTCAGGTGATGTCTGTTTGTAGGCAGGGGCATGAGGGGTGAATGGCAGTAGGAAGAGTCCAAAGGCAACGTGAGCAGCTAAGAAGGTTTTTCCAGCGTCCAGGTGAGAGGTGCTGGTGACCAGGGAAACAGTGCGGAGGAGACGTGGGGAGGGAGATGATGGGGCAACAACAGTCAATGGGTTGTTTCCACCTGGCTTCCACCTGGTTAGGAAAAAGGGAGAAATCGAGGTCTGGCTTCTGCGGAGGGTAATAATACCACCAGCTGGGAGATGAGGAGATATGATGAGTTGGGAAATTAATGACATAGGGCCGGGGTGAGCATGTGAGTTGACCGGCAGGCTGTTGAGAAACAGGATTAAAGCTTAGGAGAAAGGTCGGACCTAGAGATTTAGACTTGGGATATGGGTGCACAGAGGTCGTAGTTGAAGTCATGGGAGCAGATGGGACACCCAAGGGAAAGGGCCCAAGAAAGAGACTGGTTGGGACAAGAGGAAAAGGTGGCAACCTCTAGGGCACGGGCTCACTGAAGCCAGGCAGGCGCGAGGTCCAGACGGGGTGTGGTCAGCAGCCTCCAGCCCTACGAGGTTGAGTAGCATGAGCACTCAGCAGAGGATGTCGGCTTTGGGGATGCGAATCTCCACTGGGAGCGCAGTTCCAGGACGAGGAGATGTCCAAGAAGTAGGGGCAGAGAATGGAAGCCACCTTTTTCAAGAGGTGGGTGGGAGCAGGGAAGGAAGGATATTGGATGGAACTTGAAGGGAAACTGGTGAAGGAGTGGATGCTTAAGGAGTTTCTTGGGGTTTTGTTTTTTAAGAGTAGCAAATGAGCCCTTGAACCTGGCTGTAGTTGAAAGGGAAGAAGTGTGGGCATCTGTAGAGACAGATGGATGTTAATTTAAAGATGAGACAGGTAGAGCAAGTCTCCAGCAAGAGGTAGAGGAGAGGAAGTGATTAGGGCAGAGATGAGAATTAATTGTGAGTAGGAGAAAGAGTGATGCCTGGAATGTCATGGGGCCGGCACTTTAAAGAGTGGCGGGAAGAGAACAGAATTGAGTAGAGGAATCTGTCTAGGCAGACTCAAAAATTCAGGCTTCCCTCAGAACTGTAAGATAGGCTGCTGAGTATAACCCGCGCTTCCGCTTCCGGTGCAGACGGAGCAATGGGCCCAGTGGGGAGGCGGGAATTGTCAGCCCAGAAAGGAGATTCTTGTGTTCTTCGTCCCGCCCAGCCCTCTGCTCCCTCCACCTGGTTGGAGGCTCTCACCCTGCCTCTGGCACGCTGTTTCTATCAGGTGAGCAGATCTTGGCACCCCAAGCCTGCAGGGGGACATTCCCCCATTCTCCCTTCTCACCAGTTCTCATCCACCCCATTCTTGGGATTTAATTCTCAAGTCCAAGGCAGGAAGTATTTTAACTGCTTGAAGTTAAAAAAAGGTTGAGAGCTCTAAATAATTACCTAAATGGTGATACTGAAAGCCTTAAAGATATGCTCTTTGTAATATTGTTGAAAAATAAATCTGAATCCTGGACTGAGTGCTAGAAGTTGCAACCTTCCAGTCTGATCAGAGGGCAAGGGTGAGTAAACTGTGGCACGTCCACCAAAGGCGGGGGCGTGCAGCTTGGGGCTGGGTGGGAATCAATAATCCACAAACAGAGGCTATGGTCACCATTAGTATTGGGCAGCCATAAAAATATTTAGACAAAATGTAAAACGGTCAGAAAAGACTTAAGATTAAATGCTGAGCAAAAGAGCAGTACATCAAATGCTGTTTATACTACAGTCAAAGTTAAACCAGCAATACAATACGAAGCTAAAGGAAATTGGCCAGAATGATTAATAGCCATTATCTTAGGTTTGATGAGATTGTAGGTGAATGATTTTCTTCTTTTGTTATTTTCCAAAGTTTCTATAATAAGCATGTATTGCTTAAAAGTTTTTTAATTGAAGTATAACACACATACAGAAAAGTGCACAAAAAATGTGTCCAGCTCAATCATCACAAGCAAAGCCTATACAAGCACCATCCCGATAAAGAATTAGAACATTGCCAAGACCCCAGAAGCCCTCCTCCTTCTCCCTCCCAATCTCCTATCACCTCCAGCCTCTCCAAAGGTAACCAGTATCCTGACTTCTAACTCTGTAGTTCAGTATTGCCTATTTTTGAACTTTGTATATGAAATGATATGGTATGTATTGTTTGTGCCTGACATCTTTTACTCAACGTTGCATTTGTGGGGTTCAGCTATGGTCATTCATTTTTATCTCTGTATGGTATTTCATTACATACATATAATGTGATGTATATAGCTCACTATATATATATTTCACTACATATATATTTCAATTCTTGTGTCCATTCTACCTTTGATAGACAATTAGGTTGTTTCCAGTTTGGGGCTGTTACAAAATAACGTGTCTGTGACATTCTTATACATGTCTCTTGGTGCCCATGTGCATGTATTTCTGTTGGGTATAAACCTAGGAGTGGAATTGCTAGGTCATAGGGTATACTTATAGTCAACTTCTGTAGATAATGTCCACTCTTATCCAAAGCTGTGTGCCAGAGTAAGTACCCGTGAGTGTGAGAGAGCTCCCGGCATCCCACACCCTCACCAGCACTTTCTCACCAACACTTACCTCACCGACTTTCCAACTTTGACCAGTCTGGCAGTGTGGAGTGATACCTCATTGTGGCTTTGAGTACCCCTTTTTAATTTAAGGAACAACTTTTTGAAAAATAGGATGAATCCTGTTATCACTAATGGTTTATTCAGTGCCTGCGCTATAGCAAGCACTCAACATGTTTGAAGAAGCAATAAAAGAGGAAATAAATGCCTGATTTAAGAGGGCTTCTGGATTCCCAGGAGTGTATCTGTAGCCTCTATCTTTGATACGCCTGTGAAATTCAGTGAAATACAATTCAGGCATAACAAGTTTTGAGAAGGGTGATATCTCTAAAGATTAAAAACTCGGGGGTAGGGTGGTCATCTTCTCTCCCTTTCCTCTACCTCCGACTTCCGTTGTAGCCACACTGGCTCCTGAGCAATGTCCTTGTCTCTGTGTCTCTTCCAGGAACGAAGATCTGATTAGCAAGTGTGGAGACGATGCCCGTATCTACATCATGTTCCAGTATCATCTCATCATCCTTGTGCTTATCCTCTGCATCCCCTCCTTGGGCATCATTTTGCCCATCAACTACACTGGAAATGTTCTGGGTAGGCAGAGCTCAGCAGGTCCCGGGCCCGGCCCACTAGACCTAAGAGGCAGCCCGGTAGGCAGGACAGAACTTGGGTCTTGAGCGTCTAGGAATCTAAATTTTAATTGCACTTCTCAAAATTAGTTATGTGACCTTAGGCAACCCACGCTTCAGTTCTCTCACATGGAAACCGGAGATGATACCTCTTTTGGTATAAATTTGGCCCAGGGCCTGGCACACAGAAGGCAGATAGTAGTAATTCAGTCTAAAACTGAATGTTTATTTATGACCCCACACTGCATCTGTCCAGATGTTCCTGGAGGGCTTGTTATGACATGTGACCCACTACAAAGATCTCTGGACCTGATCTCTCTCTGTACCCACTCTGATGGACACAGCACGCAGAATTTCTCATAGGGATTCTATCCACACTCCTTATAACAGGGTAAATTTTCACACAATAATGTGGTGGGTGAGGGCTTGGGCTTCAAAGACAGAAAAATCATGGTTCCCCAACTTTTACCCACATCTGCTTCCCAGAAAATTATTTCATCTTATACAGTGTCCTCAGGCCTCAGTTTCCTCAACTGTCATAGGGATAGAGAGACAATGCGTGTCAAGTGGTTGGCACAGTGCCTGATAGTGGGCACTTTGAATAACAGCCAGAGTTTCACTAGGAAATGCAAACATAGAGCTGTATGAGGCCCATACAACTAGGTGGTACAGGATAGCACCTTAAGTGCCCAGGTGGCAGCCAGGTGTACGCTGATTGCTCAAGTTTCCACCTATTTCTCCTCGGCCAGTGGTAGACCTCAGTTATTCAAGGTAGCCCCCATTTCTCATGCTACCAAATACCACCACCAGAGTAAATAACTACTGAGCCCTGCCTTCCCAGATTCTCATCCTAAGAGCTAGTATGTTGGCAATGATAGTATGATAGTACGGCAATGATAGTATGATTTCATAAAACTTGGAGATGTCTAAACCAGCGCACTGATACACTCAGCCAGAAGGATTTGCTCTGTTTGAATGAGGCAGCAATGCATTTTCAGAAGTTCTGGGTTTTGTGATTGTTGCCAGCGGTAACAGTGTTGCTAATTTCATCATTCCGCTCATGGTGGGGCTGCCGGGTCCCTCCCACCAGCGTTCACCGGTATCTACCCTGAGTCAGTCACGCCCTGGGGTTGCCGCACCAATGCTCGGTCTTGCTTCACAGCCGAGGAGCCCCAGTCAGCAGTCCCAGGGAGGAGAGGAGGCCTCTGATGGGGCTGTTTGGAAGCTGGGGACAAGCTCTGGGGAACTAGAAGGAAGACCAGGACGTAGACAAGCATCTCTAGACCCCGGGCGTTCGCTCAGGAACCCTGAAGTCTGGCACCCAACCAGTCAAGGTGCCAGGCTTGAGGTCAGCAACTTTCTTCTCTTTCAGACTGGAATAGTCACTTTGGTCGGACCACCATTGTCAATGTCTCCACAGAGTAGGTACCTGATCCTCTTACCTCCCATTCTACTGGCTTGGGGGCTGGGTGTTAGCGTGGAGAGATGGTCCAATGTGTGGGTCCGAAGCATGAGCCCCACCCTGCTGATAAGAAAGGCCTGGTTTCCTGGGGAGCCCAGGTTCCAGGTGGGATGCCGGAAGTTGCATCCTCTTGATAGGGAAGTATTCTTGGTGTCTCAGTGTCCCCATCTCTGTAATGAGTGGAACTACCTAAACCGGTCACTCCTGAAGATTTGCAAAGATGGTCCTATTTGCTTAGTATGTCCAGCTCCCAACAGGATTACTGCAGTAAGCAGAGGTTTAAGGTATTGCTTCCCTGCCCACAAAATAGTTCAGGTCAACCCTCATATAACCGAGTGAAGCTCAGACCTGACTCCCACAGCAGCGAGACAGAGGAACCACAGGAGCTGGGTTCATGCCCCGGCTTTGCCATTAGCCGGCCCTGGGTCTGGGGCAGTGCACCCTCCCGCTCTGAGCTTCATCCCTAGTCCATGGTGGGGGGAAGAGCTGTTGGACATGACCTCTAAGCCCCCTCCAGCCCTCATGATCCGGGAACCTGTGGATTTTAACGTCAGCCAACCCAGTTGGTGACCAGATCAATCTGTACTGAGCCAGATGCGGCCCTGCCGGTCCAGGCTGAGACATCAGTCCCCCCCTAGGTCTCATGGCCAGGCTTGGCCGACTTCCTGACAGAGCTGAAGCACTACTTCCAGTACCTGAAGCAGGTGTGAGTGGGGTTTGCACACTCCTGCCCCACCTCCCCTTGCCCCACCCCTGGTCCCCTGCCCCTGCACCCCTGCAAACTCCATCAAATTCCAAATCCATCAAAGTCCAAACTCAGCAGAATGGTTGGGCACCCTCTCGCCTCCACCTTCAACCAACTCTTTCCCGGGTACTGGCAACACCAGAGCAGAGCTTACCAGCCTCTCCCAGGCCAGCCACTGTTGTAAGTGTGGCACCTACAACTTCCCAACTAGAAGTGAATTTTAATAGGACAGCAAAGAGCCTTCAACGTTTGTAAGTCCATACTGGCAGAGAGCTGGAATGTCCCTTAGGGACCATGTCACCTTGCCCCCTCCGAGAACACTGAGGAGAGAAACATGTAACTAGATGGGGGAGGTTAGGTGAAATGCCAGCGCGGGGACAGTGGTGAGGAGATATTCTGAAGCAAGGCAGCCTTTCTCTCCTCCAACTGCACCACATAAGGCGGGCCCTATTTCCAAGCAGTCCTCCTGGCTGGGTGCCTTGGGACAGCATCACGTGAGCACAGAGCCCAAGGGCCAGCCCTCTTCCTACCCCAGGGAGGCGGGCCCAATCTGCAGGCCTGCGTGTGACCCCGGAGTCCCTTACCACAGAGGCCGGGTGGCCCCTCCTGCTGTCCTCACGGTCGGCGGGGGCGGCCTGAGCCACAGCCGCCGGCAGCACGACACGGCGTGAAGAGTGTAAGTGCTTCTGCAGCTCACCTCCCGGCACTGCCACAGCTAGGAGTGACCTCGAGCGGTCACTCTAGCCCTTGTTTCCCTACGGGTAAACTGAAGGCATTCACAGTACCACCTTCACGAGGTGCAAGAGTCTAGTGAGAAAATGTCCACAAAGCATCTAGTCCCACCCTGGGCCTGACGTAGAGTAAACACTCAATGAACGTGAGCCTCTATTAGTCGGAGTGGACGTCCCCTTCTCCATTCCCTTCCAAGGTGCCTGAGTGGAGGCACCAGAGGGTGGCGCTGGGGAGACCGTGTGGGGTGGAAGCGGGGGTCTCACGCCTCCTGTGTCTTGTTCTTGGCAGGAGTAAGTTCCTGTGGCTGCACAGCTTCTTCGCTTTCTTATACTTTGTCACCAGCTTCCTCTTCATGACTCATCACTGTTTAGGGTTTGTGCCCAAGAAGAGCTACAAGGTGAGTAAGTGAAAAGAGCTACTAGAGCAACACCCTCTCGGCTAGAGGCTCTCCCCAGCTGGACACCATCCCACTCCCATACTTCAGAGGCATCCCAGCTTGGTGTGTTCTGCACACCTGGGGGTGGGCAGTCTCACCTGAGTAGGGCAAGCCTCCTCTGCTTATCCCTGGGAATCGTCACCTGGCACATCTGTCTGGGCTGTTAAACCACTAATACACTTCCAAACCAATTGGTAAATAGCTGCTCCCAGGTGCCTCGTCCCCCTGCACCCCTGCTGCCCTGGACCCTCTCCAAGGACCCCTGGAGCTCCCCACCATCAGAAAACTAAAGGCTTAACTAAGCCCTGAACCTGCGAGGGGCCTCCGTCTTCAGTGGCCAAGGCCCCCTGCTGACCCTCTGGGTAGATATTTTGACCTGCTGTGCCCAAGCTTCTTGCCCTTCCACCATCTCCCTGAGGTCAGAGACCCCATGTCCTGCCCCAGTGTTGTCCCCACTGTCTTGGTTTGTGTGTCCCCCATCCTACCTCCCAAGCAGACCCTGAGACAGGGATTTGCGTAGTGTTCACTTATTTGGGAGGTGATCCCAGGAAGGACCACTAGGTGGGTAGGGTCTTCTGCGGTGGAAGGTGGCAGGTAAAAGCGAGATCAGCTCCTTCAAGCTGTCCATCCTAAAGGACGGATTCACTTTACCCCATCCCAGAATGCAAACGCACATACCCCTGAAAGGTAATCCCGAATGTTTCAGCCTGAGGCTTGGGCACCCCTGACCAGTCTGGACTCGGCCACTTCAGCTTTCCTTCTTGCCACCAGAAGCTTCTGCCCAGACTCCCCTCTCTTGCAGCACAGTTTACCAGACTGTCACCTTGAGGCGATGGCTCAGGAAGACATTTCCCACTCACAGAATAAAATGTGGACTTTGAGGGGCTTCCACATTCCCTCCCCAGAGTCTAGCTCGCCTCCTAACTCCCCTGCACAGTCTGATGAGAGGGACGACCCAGCGAGGTGGGACGTCACTTGGAGCAGCGGAGGTGCGGGGAGACTGTAATCAACAAGAGGGTGTGAGCAGCCCTTGCAGGGCGTGGGCTGTGGTCCTTCCCAGGCCCTGTCTGCAGCCTCTGGCTCGCCCTCCATCACAGCCGTCTATGGCAAGGGGTCCACGGGGGGCACAGAGGTTAACAGAGGTGTAGCTTCCCGGGCTGCAGCTTCCCACGGCCTGCTGACCCCAGGGACACGGGCTGGGGCAGCTGACACCTGGCTCACCCAGCAAGGAGGCGGCCTGGTGTGAGTAGAAAACCTACTCCAGGTTCTGGGCCACCTGAAGACCCAGACTCCAGGAGTCCTGTGTGAGCACAGGCTTCTTTCTCCATTGACCTTCCCCACCTAGGTCACAAGGACACTAATGATCACCTATGTCCCCACGGACATCCAAGACCCAGAGATCATCATTAAGCATTTTCAGTAAGTGGGTCGGGTGGGCTGAGGTGTGGATTGCATCCTCCTGGTAACCCTGCCTGGGTCCTCATGTGGGTCGTGATGCACAGGATGGTGGAGTGGGGCTGTGGCTCACCCCAGATTCAGCTCAGGATCAACCTTGCAGAATGGGGGAGGCCCTGGTTGGGGCCAGAGCAGGGTTTCTGAAGTCAGGGAATTTCTGCATGGCATGGGTGTGATGGGGGATGCCTTACCCTTGTACCGCCAACTGTGGAGCCCAGGGAGCTGCCAGATGGCAGTTATCTAGAGCGGGTCATCTTGAGGCAACTTTTGTGACCCGAGCTCCTAGCCACAGGAGCCAGTTATCTCTCCATGAGCAGCAATTTCCAGCTCTGCTCCCTGGCCCTGTTCTGTGTCACCTGGGGAAGATGTGGCAACTCTCAGATTAACAGGGATCAACCCTGACATCCAGCCTTAGGAGCAAGGGGTGGATTCTACCATCCAAGCAGCAGGAACCATGGGTATAGCTGAGCCCCCTAGCCCTGTAGGCTGTAGCTCTGGGTAGGGGGTGGGGGGTGGGGAAGGGGGAGGTCCCCAGCCCTACGGAATGGCTCAACCTCCATGTTTGTGGCTTCAGTGAGGCCTATCCAGGGTGCGTAGTGACCAGAGTCCACTTCTGCTACGACGTCAGGACCCTGATTGACTTGGACGATCAGAGGTGAGGCTGTAGCGGGACCTGTCTGAATCTGGGGTGGGGAGAGAAGGAGAGGTTGTGGCTCTGCTGGCACCCTGACCACAAGATCCTTCTCCCATTGCCCATTGGCTGACAGGCGCCATGCAATGCGGGGCCGGCTCTATTACACTGCCAAGGCCAAGAAGAAGGGGAAGGTGATGATCAAGGTCCATCCCTGCTCCCGGCTGTGCTTCTGCAAGTGCTGGGTTTGCTTTAAAGAGGTAACTGGCAAGGGCATCGGGGGACACAGCGGAGGGGCTAGGGCACCGGGTCTCCAGGCTTTGTCCAGGGCTCTGGGCAGCGCCCCTTGCCCGCACCCTGGGGCCACAGGCCTCATTCAGGTCTGCTCTGTGCTGCGGCATCTGGCTCCTGCTTTCCTTTCCACCCGTCCTATCTCGCTGTTGAGAGGAGTCTTCCTTGGGGCCCCCTCCGGAGCGATCCAGGGACGCTTGTTCTTGGCCCCTCCTGGGCTTGGATGGGAGGACCAGTGAGGTCACAGCAGGCTGCTATAGGCTCCCAGGCCTCAGGCTTTCAGAGAGCTAGGACAGGAATATTTGAAAGCAGTGGATTCAGTCTTATCGCCCAACCACCGTGGCTAGAAGGAGGTCTTGGCAGGACTGAACTCCAGCGAGTCCAGAAAAAGAATCATCCCCTTTCCTGAAAATGCTACAGACACATTCTGTCACTCCTCTGGAGGCTACTCGGAGTCCAAAGGCACCCCCTTACCCCCAGCGATGCCTCGCTTTCGCTAGATCTAAGAGCAGGGAGCTAATCTCAGAGTCATAGCCTCTTCCTCTTCTAGAGCTGGGATCTTGGAGCCCACCTGGGGTCTGGAGCTTTTTGCCGGGCTTCCAAGGGAGCCGGGGATGGAACCAAGCCCTCGGGCCTGCCGCCTGAGTGGAGAGAGGCCTCCCATCCAGGCGTGAGGCCTGGAGCTCTGGCTGCTCCAGCTCTGAGGGCCACATCTCACCCCAGGTAGACGCAGAGCAGTATTATAGTGAGCTGGAGGAGCAGCTGACTGATGAGTTCAACGCTGAGCTCAACCGCGTGCGGCTGAAGCGTCTGGACCTGATCTTTGTCACCTTCCAGGACTCCAGGATGACAAAGCAGTGAGTGCCAGGGCCAGCTGCTTGCTGTGCCCAGCCCAGCCCTGACAGTGGGCCTCTGCTTCTCTGAAACCATCCTCTTTCACCCCCATTCCAGCCAAGGGGAGGAGGAGAGAGAGCCTCCCTCCGGTTTGCCATATTCTGCCCTCCCCTCGACCCCTCCATGCTCCTCATGGGCATGGAGCCACCATCTTGCTTTCTAGAGCATGGCCACATCCGTCTTCCCCCAGCTGCCAGGCTCAGCTTGTCTCCAGAGATGCCCAGGCCCTGGGCTCTTCACTCCCATATGTTCTTGCTTCAGCACAAAAGTGGTCAGAGTAGCTGTTGACCTCTTGGTTCCTCTTCCAGGCCTTGACAAGAATGGCACCCAGTTCTCCCTCATTGCACATCACCCCTCCCCTCACCACGAGTGACAGAGTCAGGGTAGAGGAGCCCTGCTTGCCATTGCTCCTCTCCTGCTGCAAACCTCCCCTGATTCATAGCCCTACTGCCTCCTCTCTCCTCCACGCCAGCCTCTGGCAGCCCCACCTTGATAGGGAGTGGATGAGGGCCACTCTGGAATGTTCTGGAAGGAATCTTAGGACTGGGTCAAATAGATGGGAGCCTCAGAATCAGTCTTTTGAGGATTATGGGGCCCTCCTCTCCCCGAGGGAGCCTGATCACTCACCACATTTGTCCTCACCCCCCCAACCCTACCAAGGAACAGTGGCAGAAGCTAGAGTTTAGTCGCAAAAAATTGTGTACAATTTTGCAAGTCACTTACACCCTCTAATTTCTTACCTATCAGATTTGATTACGTATATCTTCCCTGTCCTCCTCCCAGAGGGTTAAGAAGGGATATGTGTTCTAGTTAGTGTATGTGTTATAGAAAACAATACATCTACATAAGACAATAACTTTCTGAGAACACTCTCTGCAGAGAGGATCTAAGGTTTAATTACAGCAGATGTGTGAATTAGAAAACCAAAGATGAGGCTCCGGTGCCAGCACCCGCCCCTCTTTGGTTGTGTCTTCAGTCATCTGTGCAATTAAGACGATGTTAATCACCAATTAGCACAGCGTCATGCACTGTGTAGAACTCAATAGTCGGTAGCTACGGAGACTAAGATGGGGCTGAAATGAATACCTCTCCTGTCAGCCTCACAGAAAGAGCGCGTCTTTGTGCTGTCACTACTGTTAAGGGGAAAAGACGTGAACTGAGAACCGTGTGGCCCCCTTTTTTCCTGGACAGTCCCTCCCTCTAACGCCCCTTTCGTTCAGTGACTAGGCCTTGGGGACTGCCCACTTACAAGGTCGAGAGAGACATATCCAAGTCTCCGAGACTTCCCAGGAAGTGGATGAGTCTCTACCTGTGGGATGGCCACAGCGGCCCCGGGCCCCTGGCATGAGCCCTCCCCTGCCGCGGGCCATCGTCCTCACCCCCGGACCTCTGTCTGCTCCCGCATCTCCGCAGCATCCTGGAGGATTACAAGTTCATCCAGTGCGGTGTGTCGGCCCAGCAGTCCTCAGTGACCACCGTCGTCAAATCCGACCGCTGGAGGGTTGTCCTTGCCCCACATCCCAAAGACATTATTTGGTAAGCCCTCTCCGTCCCTCCCCTCTCCTTTGAGCTCCTCTGGGACTGAAGAAGGCCGTAGGACGGGGAAGGGAGTCAGGGCCTGTCCTCCTGCTTCACTGCCCACACACGGCCCCCGCTGGGCTGTTTCTCTCGTGGGCATCACAGCCTCCTCCCACGCCCAAGCCCACCCCACCACAAGCATGGAAGGCACCCAGCCTTTGGGGAAAGAGTTTTTTCCTGCAGAAAGAATTCGGATCGTTTTTTTGGCTCGCTTTACAAGTGGTGTGACTGAGGGGAAGGCCCAGGGCTGTCTCATGCAGGTGTGGGTGGGCCCACGGGCTTGAATTAGACCAGGGCAGCCTGGTCCACAGCTGGCACGCAGGAAGCAGCACGGGCTGTGTCTGAGGGCTGAGACCCGGGGTCCTAAGTGCGTCTCCCTCCTCCATCCTGCCCAGGAAACACCTGTCTGTCCGCCGCTTCCATTGGTGGGCCCGCTTCATCGCAATCAACACCTTCCTCTTCCTCCTCTTCTTCTTCCTCACCACGCCTGCCATCATCATCAACACCATCGACATGTACAACGTCACCCGCCCCATGGAGAAGCTGAAGGTGCCTCCTCTGCCCAGGCCAGGCGCGGGGGCCCCAGGGAGATGAAGGAAGAACTCAGGCGAGGAGGGGGTGGGAGGCCCACTGGGACGTGACTCCGATGCCCGCACAATTGTGGCCGTGGCAGCGGTGTAAATGGTGGCACAGCGCTTCCTGTGCTCTAAAGGGCATGAATGTGGGTCGTTGCCCATCTTAGGGACCGGGGCTGAAGAGTGGGGGAGCCCCAGGCAAGTTCTGGGATGAGTTTGGGGGGTGGGCTTGGAGGGCTGCTTTACATTGGGCCCAGCTAGAGGTACAAAAGGGGCAGCAGAAGGTGTGGCGAGCGTGACAGCTCTGTTCTCCCCACGTTCCCTAGAGCTGGGCTCCCTGCTCTGAAGACAGGGTTGAGAGCGGGGCAGGCAGAGGTTAGTTCCAAGGCAGCCCTTCTAGAGGAGAAGGCCCTCCAGCTCTGTCTCCACTTCCCGCACTTCCAGACACACCCACAGCTGGCTGGGCGTGTGCGATGGCTCACAGGAGTCATCCCTGGAGGGAAGGGCTGCTTCATATGGACAGAGGTGTTCCGAGGAGCTGGACTGGCTCGTTTCCAAGTTCCATAGCCTCAAGGCTGTCGTAGTGATCCCAGAAGGCCCCTCCTTTCCTGTTATCCCTGTGCCTGTTCCAGCAAAACACATGCACCCACGCGTGCGCGCAGCCAAGCACGTCTGCTGCCGATGCCTACCTTTGCCTCCTTTGTCAGCTTCTCAAGAGGCCCCAGGCAAGGGCACCACAGCTCTCCCTGGGAAGTCTTGCTCCATACCCTCCCCCTCTTTGCCACGTCTCACACAACATCACAACAAAAGCAGCGTCTCCGGGGGCTTCCCTGGTGGCGCAGTGGTTGGGAGTCCGCCTGCCGATGCAGGGGACCCGGGTTCATGCCCCGGTCCGGGAGGATCCCACATGCCGCGGAGCGGCTGGGCCCGTGAGCCATGGCTGCTGAGCCTGCGCGTCCGGAGCCTGTGCTCCACAGCGGGAGAGGCCACAACAGTGAGAGGCCCGCGTACTGTAAAAAAAAAAAAAAGTAGTGTCTCCTCCCTGAGGTCTGAGACATGAGTGACAGCAGCTGGCTGTGGCCTTAGGGCCAAGTCACTAGGGGCAGCCTAGGGCACCCCTCCCGTGACCTCAGCGTCGAAGGCCTGCACTCCCTGGGGATGTCACTTGACCTTGGGGTGTCAGCCACCGGCCGCCCCGGCTGGGCAGACCCCTGACCAGGAAGGCGGGTCAGAAAGGCCAGGCGCACTGTGCAGCCTCGGGGACACCAGGCCTGCTCTGGGGCTGAGCTGGAGAAGAGGCCAGGGACGTGGGCGAAGGCGAGGGAAGCCTGCAAGGAGAATGGAGCTTCTCGCATTGACGTCTCTCTGCCCTTCTCTGCTCCACCCCTACAGAGCCCCATCGTGACCCAGTTCTTCCCCTCCCTGTTGCTCTGGGCCTTTACGGTGATATTGCCTCTGATCGTCTACCTGTCCGCCTTCCTTGAAGCCCACTGGACCAGGTGAGCTGGGGGCCCCCCCTCCTAGCCCTGCTCTCGGCACCTGCTTCTCCCTCTGCCCCCCCAAACCCCACCAGCTTAGGACTCTGGCTTCCTTTCTGGCCTCAGGAATGGAATAGATATGGGGTGGCTTTGATGCCTGAAACCATCCCAAAACACTAACGATATTTTTTCCTTTGGAAAGAGGGGACGGGTTTGCCTCTGGGCCTCTGGGCTCAGGGATGCTGAGATAGGGCCACCATACCAGGCATGTGGGGTCAAAACCCAGCCCTCCTCGGGCTGCTCCCTCAGCCTCCAGCCACGCGCTGAGGGTCTGGAGCTGCGGGCAGAGATAGACAGCGCCAGGAATTCCAGGCAGAGGGCAGAGGATGAGAGTGAGAGAGCAGGACTTGTTTGGAAAATGTCAGAAGAGCTGCTATGGCCAGAGCAGAGGAGCCCCTGCACTCAATCTGACTGCAGACCCACGTAGCCTACACAGTGCCCACATCTTAAACAATTAAGAGCTATTTCCTATTTATTAGCACTAATAGTTCTATGGTAGGAGCTAATTAGTTAGAAAGGATTTACCGTATGCTGGGGCAGGTGGACCTGCTTTGGCCTGAAGGCTGCGTGGGTCTCAAAAGTTATTTCCTGCACCAAAAGTTTCTATCATTCTATCAGGCAGTAAGCCAGGAGGTTTATCTTAACAGAAATCCTTACTGGTCTTTCCTCTGGCCAAGAACAGGGTTCATGTTGCTTATTGAAACTCTGCAAGAATTCTGAGTATCATTAGTAATGTCCCTTGAACAGAGATGTCAAGTATATGGTATGTGTGTGCCTTCCCTTCCTTTTCTTATGCCCAAGGCAGACATCACTAGTTGATCATGCTATTCTTTCCTGCTGCTCCCAGCCACAGCACAGCCCACAGTGCTCCGTGGAGATGGCACTGGTATGCACTGTGAAACCATTTTCTAGGCCAGGTAGCCGTCTCTCTCTCTCTTCATTCTGTAGTAAGGCGTTTGGTTCTTATCATGTCTCTCTTTGTTTCCTTCTAGATCAGCTCAGAATCTGATCATAGTGCACAAGTGCTACATCTTTCTGGTGTTTATGGTGGTCATTCTGCCCTCTATGGGACTGACCAGGTACCTCACCTCCAATTCTCTCTCCTCTGTCAGCCAGGCTCACCCTAGAGTTGGAACCTCCTCTTTCAGACACTGTAGGCCCACCTCTGGTTGCTGCAAATCCATTCCTCAAATGACAGTCCAGTGCCTGTCCTGAGCTTAGCATGAGTCAGGTATCATGTGAACTCTAGGCTGTCAGCCATGAACTCTGACCTCAAAGAGCTTATCCTCCAGCTGGGGAAACAAGCTGTACCTATCAGCTAACTGACAGCCCAAGGTGGGAAGAATGTGCAGTAGAAATTCAGAAGAGGGAGAGAACACTATGGGAGCAATGGCTGGCAAAGGTTTGCTAGAGGGGAGGCCTTGAGCTGAAAGGCCAAAGGGTTAGCGCCCAGCATTAAGAAGAGAGGCAGTGTGGATTGGCCAGCTAGAATATTAAGATGCAAGAGTCTTTGGGGATTGGGCAAGGGAGGTTGAAAGGAAGGAGGCCAGCCCAAGAGGAACTGAACCCCAGACCTTAGGTCATAGATTCATTAACTGAAGGGTCTGCTTTATTCTTGTTCTTTTTCTTGTGCTTGATTCTTTATTCTAGTTTGGATGTCTTTTTCCGCTGGCTCTTTGACATCTACTATCTGGAACAGGCATCCATCAGGTTCCAGTGAGTACTAGAGTGCATGTTTCAGGTGTACTCCCAGTGTGCATTGGGGCTTCACACCAGGTGGATATGTGTATCCTTTATTTGCTCATACAGGTAGAGGTGAATGCATGTTAACACTCTCATTAGGCAGCCTCTTAACATTTCCTGTGCCATGGACCCCTTTGGGGGTAAAGCCCAGGGACTCCTTCTCTGAATGAACTAATTGTAGATTTGAGGGAAATTGCCCCAAAAAATGTCCTATGTACCTTTTTTTTTTTTTTTTTTTTGCGGTACGCGGGCCTCTCACTGCCACGGCCTCTCCCATTGTGGAGCACAGGCTCCAGACGCGCAGGCTCAGCGGCCATGGCTCACGGGCCCAGCCTCTCCGCGGCACGTGGGATCTTCCTGGACCGGGGCACGAACCCGTGTCCCCTGCATCGGCAGGCGGACTCTCAACCACTGCGCCACCAGGGAAGCCCCCTATGTACCCTTTATCCAGTTTCCCCCAATGGTAACATCTTGCATAACTATAGTACAATATCACAACCAGGAAACTGACGTTGAAAGAATCCACAGAGCTTGTTCAGATTTTGCCAGTTTTACTTGTACTCTGAGTAGATTTCTTTAAACGTACAAAATACCTGGGTTATAACAAAAACCAATTATGCTGAAACATAGTTATCAAAATACTTTAAAATTCAAATTTGTAATGCAATCTCTATTAACACGTTTAATAATAGGCTGCTGCATTCTAAAGGTAGGCAAGCAAAAGTTACACTTTATTGTTTTAAAGGCATCGGTGTGAAAGGTGATGTTACTTACCTAGAAGAAGAATATTAAGTTGGGCAGGGGAGTGGTTTTTTGACAAGGCAACATGCATGTCGTGTTAGGTATCCAGCCACTTTCTTTTTTGTTTTGTTTTGGTTTTAGGGTTCCAAATGTTGAAAGTCCCAATTTTCAAAGGTATATTATTGCAAATGACATTCAAGCTTTCATAGCTTGCTTTATAGGGCAAGGACCAGAATTCTCCAAGCTTTCTACAATTAAACTATAACTGTAATAAGTTGATTTTTTCCCAAGATGAGTGAGTTCATCTTTGGCTAGGTCATTATCTTCAATACAGTTTGTATATGAGAAAGAAAAGAATTGTGAGTTCATGACTCAACTCTGATGCCCTCAAGAAAGAATAGTGTTTGAAGGAGTTATGAAATATGTCCAGGGGCTTACAGATTTCTCTTTTCAAGGAAGGTGACAGAATTGTGTAGATGGAGACACTGGAAAGCAACAGAGATGCCTGGGTCACCAGCGTGAGAACAGGCAGTGTGCCCATCCATTCAGGTGGCTGAATGACTACTAGTTGAAGTCGGCCAGCTAGCTATGTGAAACACGCATGTGCAGACAGAAAAGTCTCAATCATGTGAATTTAGCATGTCTAATTTAGTGGCCTGACTAATAACTAGCATCATTTTGAAATGATGATGAGCACAAATGGTATCGTAAGGGCTCAGCAATAAGTACAACACGATATGAAAATACCTCATTTCAACTGGTGACAGACTCATGGCTATGGCTGACATCGCTGTGATTTGTTGCCCATGCTCTTAATGGAAGGAGATGCTAAATCGGAGAAAGTAAAGATGTAATCTTTTCCCTATTCAAGGTCACAGACCCGCAAAATTCTACTTATGGACTCTCCAGGGTCTGTGGATCCAAGTCAAACAGTCCTTCTTTATTATTTGTTTTGAATTTTATTTTAATTTATTTTTTATACAGCAGGTTCTTATTAGTTATCTATTTTATACATATTAGTATATACATGTCAATCCCAATCTCCCAATTCATCCCACCACCACCACTCACCCCCCGCTTCCCCCGCCTTGGTGTCTATACGTATGTTCTCTACATCTGTGTCTCTATTTCTGCCTTGCAAACCGGTTCACCTGTACCATTTTTCTAGATTCCACATATATGTGTTAATATACGATTTTTTTCTCTCTCTGACTTACTTCACTCTGTATGACAGTCTCTAGGTCCATCCACGTCACTACAAATGACCCAATTTCGTTCCTTTTCATGGCTGAGTAATGTTCCTTTGTATATATGTACCACATCTTCTTTATCCATTCGTCAAACAGCCCTTCTTTAGAGCAAGCCAGTGCATGTATCTCCTAACCCATCCACAAATGCCATAGACCACCCCCAGCCCTGCTCAGAAGGGCCCTTGTTAACTTAAACTGGTCTGAGAACACACGTAGACAGTCAGCCCTCCATATCCACATCTTCGGATTTGACCTACTGCAGATCAAAAATATTCAGGAAAAGAATTCCAGAAAGTTCCCAAAAGCAAAACTTGAATTTGCTGTGTGCAGGCAGCTACTTGCACAGCATGTACGTTGTATCTACAGCTGTTTACATTGTGTTAGGCATTATAGACGATCTAGAGATGGTTTAGAGTATACAGGAGGCTGCATACAGGAGGATGTGCCTAGGTTATATGCAAATATTGTGCCAGTTCATGTAAGGGACTTGAGCATCCCTGGATTTGGTATCCACAGGGGCTCCTAGAACCAATCCCTCACAGATACCGAGGGATGACTGTATTGGAAAGCTATTCTCCCCATCTCTACCTCCACCCCATCCCCACTTCCTCAATTCGTTTCCTCTCTCTCCTCCTTCCTCCCAATACCTCTGCCCTTTCCCTCTTCCCCGGCTTCTGTGGCTGTCTTCCACCCAGGTGTGTGTTCCTGCCAGACAATGGCGCCTTCTTTGTCAACTACGTGATCACGTCAGCTTTGATTGGCACAGGCATGGAGCTGTTGCGCCTGGGGTCACTCTTTCTGTACACCACCCGCCTCTTCTTCTCCAGGTCGGAGCCGGAGAGAGTCCACATCAGAATGGTGAGGGCCAGGCCCTTCCCTGAGCACAGCCCTCAGAGTTTCCCTTGGGCGGGTGTCAGGAAGGGGACCTGTTAGAAGCACGGAGGGACCGGAGGTGGGAGGCATGGTGAGGTGGGGCGAGGTGCTTCTCGGACACCAGGGTTGGAAGGGAGGTTGCCATCCCAGACAAGGAGCACAGAAGCAGCAAGCCAAGTGGACCAGGCCACCTGAGGAGGACCCCTGCCTTCTGCCCCAGAACCAGGCCATGGACTTCCAGTATGGGCGCGAGTACGCGTGGACGTTGAACGTCTTCAGCGTGGTGATGGCGTACAGCATCACCTGCCCCATCATTGTTCCTTTCGGTGAGTCATCCCTGAAGCTCCCTGGGGACTGCACACCCTCGGACTGGGAGCCCCACAGCATCCAGCTCCCTCCTAGATCAGGAGGGACAGCCTGTCAGAAGGGTGGGAGGGGCCAGGTCAGAGCCAAGCCAGTCAGGGGTTGGGTGGCTGTTTACATAGGATGTTTGTTGACAGAATAGGTTCTAGGGGCTCAAGGGAAGCTGCTGGTCCCAGAGGTCAGCACCGTGGAGCTCCCACAGCCTGTTCTTGGCCCTTGCCACTCTGACAGACCTGAATCTAGCATCTCAGGCCTGGGTGGGGAGCCTTGGGACGGCCGCTGAGCGTGCGTCCATCTCCCGGCCCCCAGGGCTACTCTACCTGTGCATGAAGCATGTCACGGACCGCTATAACATGTACTACTCCTATGCACCCACCAAACTCAACGAGCAGATCCACATGGCTGCCGTCCACCAGGCCGTCTTCGCACCGCTCCTGGGTCTGCTCTGGATGCTCTTCTTCTCCGTCCTGCGGTTAGGTAGGTACCCAGCCCGCCCCAGCATCCCGCCTCTGCCCGTTCCCCATGGCTCCGTCACCCCTCAACAACTCTGGAGGAGCAGAAAAAGGCTGGGAAGCGCAAGGTGTTACTTGTGGAACAGGGCAAAGCCCAGTGCCTTCTCTAGGCCTTGAGGGCTCGTGTTAGAGTCCCGGCAGACCTTGGAAGCTAAGCGGAGGACCAGCGTGGTCCAAATCATATACATTTTGGTTTACAACTTTCAGGGCAAAACCAAAGCAAAACAAACAAAAAATTTTTAAAAAATCCTATTCCTTCATTCTAACTCAAGACTGGCAGGAAATAAAATATTAGCTAACAGGCTCCATTCGCAAGACATTCCCTCTGGGATCCTAGAAGATGCCTGGCCTTATGTGTTGTCAAAAACCTAGAGGAGGATTCAGAGCCTGCCCCAGCAGCCAGCTTGGCTACACAAAGCTGCTGACCCCGCCCAGCTGAGCTCAGAGACACCCTCACAGAGAGAGGCCCCACAGGCCACATACTGGAACCCCCCGGCTCTTTCCCCTCAGAGCCACCCATGCCCCAGGCAGCAGTCTCTGCCAGCCCCTTCCCAGTCTCAGAAAAGGCTCATGCTGACCTCCCCGTCCTCCTTCTTCCCCCCCACCCCCCACACTTGCCTTCCCTCAAGACACTTGACCTTAACCTTCTCAGTGGTGTGGAGAAGGGAAAGTCCATGTTTTTTCACTGCCTGTCACAGGGGTGTCAGGCAACGTTCAGCTCACAGTTATTTATATGCATTGTCCATTTGTTGTCGCCCCCGAAGCCTTTCCTGCCCCAGGAGACTTCATTTTTTTAATAATGCTTTTTTTCTAAGTCTAAAGAACTGCATGTTTATTATCAAAAATAGAGAAAATTGAAAGATCAAAATTTGAATGACCTACCAGCTCCCCTACAGCCTCATGTCTATCGCTCCCACACCTCACTCTGTGCATACGTTTTGGGGGACAGGGCAAAGTGGAGGGAGTTTATTGGTTTACTCTTACTTTACAAAACTGTGATGTCCACTTTATACTATTCAGACTTGTATCCTGAGTTTCTTCACTGAACATTATGTTCTTAGCAATTTCTTGCATTATCAAAATACTGTTGAGTACATGCCTTTTAACGTCTGCGTGAAATTCTGTCACTTTTAGTCAGTTCTCCATGGTTGGGATATTGAGGTTGTTTATCATTTTTTGCTTTTATAAAAACACAACAATAAACATCATTACGCAATAACTTCTGACTGTAAAGACTGATTTTCAATATTCATGTAGTTAGAAAACTGCTACCATAAAAAAGTTACCAAACATCCCCAAACAAAAATTCTGAATTGCTTTTCCATGCCATTAGCACGTGTAACCGAGCACACTCGCTCCAAAAGGGCTTACAAGGGCCAGACAGAGAAAGACAAGTATCATATGATATCGCTTATATGTGGAATCTCAAAAAAAAAAAAATGGTAACAAATGAACTTATCTACAAAACAGAAACAGACTCACAGACTTACAGAATGTACTTATAGTTACCAGGGCGGTCGGGGAGGGATAGACTGGGAGCTTGGAATTGACATGTACACACTGCTATATTTAAAACAGATAACCAACAAGGACCTACTGTATAGCACAGGGAACTCTGCTCAACACTCTGTAATAACCTAAATGGGAAAAGAACTTGAAACAAGAATAGTTACATGTATATGTATATCTGAGTCACTTTGCTGTACACCTGAAACTAACACAGCATTGTTAATCAACTATACTCCAGTATAAAATTTAAAAAAAATTTTTTTAAAAAGGGCTTACAAGAAAAGGTGTGGGTCTGAGACTGACTGTATTTTGGGGCAGTGGCATAAATGAGTGACTCAGAGATACTTCCCAGGGACCGTGAGGTGGAAGGTAACTGACATCAAGGAGGACGTTTAATGGGCACCTAAGTGGATATTTAAGTCAATTAATTTATTTCATGGAATCCACTGGATGCCAAATCCTAAACTGGCCAAATAGCACAGAGGGTTGATGTCCCTGTGTCGGGCTCATTGATCAAGTTGTTAAGGGGAGAACTGGGCAGGGACATCTCTGCCCCAGGCTCCAAACTCCTACAGGGGTGCTGAGCTGGGCCCCAGGCATCTGTCAGCCCGGGCGGCATCTCAGCCGGCACCCCTGCCCACAGCTCTGGGCCTCAAGCGCCACGCCCATGCCTTTCCTTCTCCTTGCAGGGCCGCTACACGCCATCACCTTCTTTTCCCTCTCCACCCTTATCGTTTCCATGATACTGGCCTGCGTTGGCACTTTTCTGGGGAAACTTCGGAAAGCGTCTGACTATGAGGTGAGTCGCCAGCCTGGCTTTCCTCCGCAGGTTCTCCCGGTCCCAGGGCACACAGCTCCTGGACGCCCACCCGAAGCACCACGATGACGAGAGGCTCTTGCCTTCCTCTCTGATGACGGGATGTGCAGACTCAGTGCCGGGTGTACGTGCTGCATGTATCCTTGCACTGGCCCCGGAATCACACCTCCCGGGGCGGGGAAATCCAGAAGACAGCTGTCCTCTCCTCTTCTCCCCTCTTTCATCTCCTCCGAACCACAGGCTGCTGGCCCATCCCTCCTACGATGTGAGCCTAATCAGCCACTGAGCCGCGAGGGCCATTCCAAGGCATGGAGGCTTGAGAGAGAGGATGGAGTGAAGGAGTAAAAGAGGGAGTGGTAAAGGAGGATAACCTGGGGAAAGGGGTCAGTCATCTCACTTTTAAGAATCTCAGGATATTGAACTTGTCTGGAAGGGAGGCCTGGCTCCCTGGGCCCCATGACTCTTTCGGCTCTTTGCCAGTGGGGCCGAGCCAATTATTAGAGAAGGGATCTAATCCATGCCAACAGGACTATGTGCTCTAGATCAGCACTTCCTAAAGTGGAGTGACCGTAGAGGTGTACGGGAATGATTTCCAGTGGACTAAAACATTTTATATTTTTCATGGTCACACATTTATT
This sequence comes from Grampus griseus, assembly GCF_964374135.1. Taxonomy (NCBI): domain Eukaryota; kingdom Metazoa; phylum Chordata; class Mammalia; order Artiodactyla; family Delphinidae; genus Grampus; species Grampus griseus. The sequence goes on along the minus strand of NC_139018.1, from coordinate 25,626,552 downwards.
TTTCTACTTAACCTTGTTTACAGCAACTGACACAGGATTTCTGTTCATAAGAGTGAATTGTTTCCTTTTCAAATGAATTTAAATCAGAAAGAAAGTTGATTTAAAGTACTAGCATCCTGCTGAGTCAGAGCAGGGAGCCTCTGAGAAGAGGATCTTCTTGCTTCCAGTGGTTCCGTATCTGTGGCCCTGGGCACAGGTGCCTGCTGCCCTTTCTACCTGGACCCTCCTCCATCCCCTGGCCCGAGTCCACGCTAGTGAAGGACCAGAGCGAACGACGCCTCTGGCTCTGTCTTCCCAATACAACGGGATCTGGGATCTGGTTACTCAAGGGTCCATTCTAGAGACAGAAGGTGACGGGGGACCTAACCCCTCATTTCATTACAGAGATAGAGGGGAAATTCTGGCAGGAGATAAGGTATTATGGAAGTCAAGGCTTCTCCTAGAGTCAGAGCTGTCTCATCTTTGAACCGCAGCCTCCACTCTGCTTACTCTCTCCCACTGTGGTCCTTGCGAATGGAATATTTCAGAAGGGTCTCCCCAGCTTCCCAGTCTACTCTCTGTCCCCCTGGGCTTCAGCCCTGCCAGCTGGACTGCGGGTCTGGAAAAATAGAAGATGAGTTGAGTTTAAGGGGAGCAGCAGGCCCCTTAAGCCTGAGTTTAAGGTCCAGGCTTCTCTGGACGTGGGGAGGGTGGGGGCACCCCGTGACCCTCCTTGTCTCTTCCGCCGCTGCAGCCCGAGGAGGAGATGGAGACCGTGTTTGACCTGGAGCCCAGCAGCACCTCCTCCACGCCAACTTCCCTTGTGAGTCAGTGCCTTCGACCTGGGACGTGTCGGGAGGCGGGTGCTTGCAGGGGTGGGCTACTCCAGCAGCATTGCGGGGATACCAGCAGTTAGTGGCCACCCTGGGTACTGGGGAGGAGCCGGGCGTCCCTGGACCCCCTCCTCTGATGCAGCAGCCCGTGGCCCTGGCTGAAGAGCCTTCAGAAAGATAGAAGATCTGGGATTTACTCCAGGACATTCTCTAGAAGGAGCTCAGAGAGGACAAGAACAGTCAGGGCGAACCCAGCCACAGGGAGCTCAGTCGTGTAGACGCAGGGCCCTGCTGGGGCTCAGCCTCAGGACCGAAGGCTGCCTCCAAGGGCACAGGGGCCAGGCAGAGTGGCGCAGATAGAGCCGCAGCGAGCTATTGGAAGTCTGCACCGCATGGTAAGGCAGGGGCCGTTCCGGATGAGTGAGTCCGTCAGCTTGTGAAGAGACGAGGCCGGACTCAGAGTGCGGGGGGTCCAGCAGGCTGGGCGTTGGCTCCCACACTGTGGCTCAGCCTGGAGGGGCGTGAGCGCTCGCCCGCAGCCCGGCCACAAGTGTGGCTGCAGGGCCACTGATGCATGCACTGAGCAGGGTACCGGGTCAGCCCGTGCCCCGATGCCAGGGTGCCTTGGGGAGCACTGAAGAAGGGTACCAGCCAGCCTGGGCACTCAGGGAAGGCTTCCCGGAGGAGGGAACATCTAATCCGACCCCAGGAATGGGAGAGTAGGCGTTACCAGGTGGAAGAGTGTGTGGGGGAAGAGCATTCAAGGAAGAGGATCAGCCTGTGCAAAGACCCCGAAGAGAGAATCTGGAGCACCGGGGAACCTAAGACAGTTTGGGGCCTGGAGCAAATGCAGAGTGGGCGGCAGGGACCGGTGCGAGGGGAGGCCCTTTAGTCATGGCAGCGTTGGGTGAAAGCTCACAGACGCAACAGTGGGCGGATGTGCCCACACCAGGTGCCTAGAACTACAGGTCTGCCTCACTCTGAAACGAACCCTACAGATAGGGCCCGATGAGCTCTGGGAGGTGGCAGGCAAGAAGGAGCTCCAGTACCAGAGAGACAACAAAGGTTTCGAAGCAGGAAAGTCTCTCTTCACATAGCATCTCCCCTGGGGCCCTTCCAAGATGACCCCTCTGGAATATTGTAATCAATCGGTTATTGAAACCTTACAAACTAGACGCGTCACCATTCTCGCTCTTGATCTTTATGATAAACCTGCACAGTAGGGGGTTTTTATCCTCATTTTACAGATGGGGAAACTGAGACTCACAAAGGTGAATTAATTTAGACCCTAGAGTACTACTATGCAAGGAAGTGGCAGAACAAGGTTTGAACCAGGTCTGTCAGACTCTAGACTTCGAGCTTTAAAAAAAAAAATTCCTGGAATTGATTTTTTTAAATCTTTCATTATTATAACAGAGGGGTCTAAGCGTTGTAGATAATTATGGGGAAAAAACAGAGAAGCAAAAATAAGAAAATTAAAAGTCCATGTTTCTACCACCTAGAGATGACCACTGATAATGTATATTTTTTCAGATATATAGATATTTTTTAATGACATAATACTGTACACTATTTTATAACCTGCATTTTAAGTTAACAATCTCTGTCTTTCTGCCTATATGCATGTTTACCTCTTCAAATACCCAGTCCATATTCAACTTGCCCTACGTGTTCCAGAAATATCTTTTACAGCTTGTCCAGACCAAGATCCAATCCAGGCTCTGTGCGAGATTAACCTGGCACCTGTGCATGTCCCTTTTATTTTAGCACCGTCTCTGCTTTATGACTTGTTGGAGAGACCAAGCCAGGAGTCCTGCAGAATGTCCCAACTTCTGGCTTTTTCTGGCTGTTTCTTCATGGTGTCTTACAGGAGGTTACACTATCTCCTGTATTTCCTGAAAACTAGAAGTTAGATCCACAGGCTTGATAGATTCAAGTTCGACACTAGGGGCTAGATAGAACACATTACAGGCAGTGCTGTGAGTCACACCAGGCAATATATAATATCCCATTTATTGCCATTAATGACGCTGAAGTGACTCCCTGATTCAGGGATGACTGCTGGCTTCTTCCATCGTTCAGTTACCATTTTTCCCTCAGAACCCAAAAGTCATCTATGGGGTTTATTTTGGCCTTATGAAAATACCTCAGTTCTTCTGTAGAAAGAGTGTTCTCTCATCAACTAGGGCTGTTTAGTTTCACTGAAATAAATTCCCACAGGAGAGGTTTAATTCTACCCAATAATTACCTATTTTCAAAATAAGGAGTTGGTTTAAAAGTCCCTTCAAAGGGTGACAAACAGCTCTGACCCTAGTACTTCTTGTATTTTTCTAGTCTGCTGCCATCGCAGGCATTCCTGGGCCCATGCCTGGATTTCACAGGTCACATGACCAAGACCTCAGCTAGCAGCCTCAGTTTCAAATCCTAGCCAACCAATGACACAGCCCGAGGGAGCTGGCTGCACCTCGGAAGCTGTGTTAGAAAATGCGCTAGCTCAGGAATGGGGTGTCCCTCCAGACCCCAGTGTAAGGGAGACTCATGTCATCACCCCCTGGGTTCAGCCTGACCTGGAACCAAGAATGAATGGCACGTGTGCTGAAGAGTAGACTAGGAGACTCACACTAACCAGCCCAGGGAGCACACAGATGCTCGATAAATGATCGAGAGCAGCTGGGCAGGCGGGATGGCCAGGACTTGGGCTGCGGGGGAAGAAGGAAGGAGCCACGGCTTAGAGGGGCAGAGGCTCTGCGTGTAAAGCGTGAGGGGGAAGCGTGTGCCCAGGGCCTTGCCCCAGATGTGACCTCACCCCATCTCCCCTCTCTGTCCCGAGCAGCTGTATGTGGCCACCGTGCTGCAAGAGCCGGAGATGAACCTGACCCCAGCCTCCTCCCCAGCCCGGCACACCTACGGCACCATGAACGGACAGCCGGAAGAGGGAGAAGAGGAGAGTGGTGTGAGGGGCTTTGCAAGGGAGCTGGACTCGGCCCAGTTCCAGGAAGGGCTGGAACTGGAGGGCCAGAGCCAGTACCACTGACCAGGACCCAAGGCCTCCACCTGGCGACGCCAGCCGGGAGTGGCGGCCAGGGGAGAGCCCAGCAGGGGGAGGCAAAGAGGGTGGCCTGGACCGCCGCCCCACTACCTCCTGCAGACTTTGGGAAGGCCCCAACGGAGCCCCGGCTATCTGTCGGCCACGTGGAGGCCCTGACCTGCTGACCAGCTAGAACGGGAGATGACAGGTAGTGTCGAGGGACCCCAGGATGGTATGGAGGATACCGGCGAGCACCATGTCTTGGGAGCAGGGGCTGGAGCCCTGAGCACAGAGACTGAAGGCTGGGGGACTTCCTGGGGTCATGGTGGAGAAGGTTCACATCAGGGAAGAGGCAGGAGGAAGCCCACTGAAGACTCTCTGGGGTCGTCGCCACCCTTCCACCAGCTGCCCTGCCCAAGGAGCTTCTGCTGCTGTCCTACCCTAACCCTCACTCCCGGCCCACCCCTCTCCTGCAGTCTGAGGAAGCAAAGGTATGTGTGCTGGCCTCGCCAGCAAGACACAGACGGCCACCTCCTCCGGGTTTCCCTGCACGGGGATCTGTAAAGAGAAAGTCTCTGCACCGGCCCGCAGGAAGGGGCAGCTGAGACCATAGACTTAAAGGAGGCGACTGAGCCCCTTCCTATTCCTCTGCCCCTCATCAGATGTCCCCAGGAGCAGCAGGGTAGAGAGCCTTCTTTCTATTCCTGCAGGAGTAGCTGGGATGTGGTCACGCAGGGCTCATTAAACGGGACCTGTGTGCATTTTGATGAAGGCTGCTGGTTACTGTAAGGTGGGCGGGGCAGAGGCAGAATCCATGGAAGGAGGTCTTCTCCCAAAACGCTGAGTGATGAGAAACCCGATATACCTCCCCAAGCCCCGGGGCCTAATGAGAGGACCCCCAAGGTCTAGGATGTGGCCACTGAGAGCTGCTCCGGCCGCATACCCATCTGAGTGCCTAGGCCCCCCGGGTGACCAAGGTGGGGGGTAGCTGAGGGTGAGAAGCCCTTGCTGCAAACTGAAGGCACTGGCCTCTCCCCGGCCTCCGAGCAGGACCCTTCCTCTCCTCTCGGGGCCGCCCTGCGCTCTGCACTGAAGAGCAGTCCAGTGGCCTCCAGTGTGGTCCTGGCTCAGACACTGCGGATGCCCTGCGGGGGACTGAGGGGCGCAGGCGGGAGCTGCGTCCTCCATGGACAGGCAGAGTAAGGCTGCCCTCCCGGGGCGGCCCCCACCTGAGGCCTGGAGGAGCCGAATCCTGAGTGGGAACAACGCTGATGCCACCACTGCTGCAGGCCGGGTGTGTGCAGGCCTCTGGGGACAGGCCCCCATCAGGACCACCAGGCAGCCAGCTGGGGGGACACGAAGAAGGGCTGGCCAGGGCCTGGGTGCACCAGAATGAACCAAGTCAAATGGGATCTGCACGCTCTAGAGCTCTCCTGAGCGCCCTCCTCCAAAGGTCTGGGCCCCTGCAGCCAACCTACTGAAGGTGGGCGTCCAGGTTCACCTCACCTGGGTGTTTCCCACCGGCTGCCGGGCACACACGTGCTCCTGAGCTCAGATCACCTGAGCCTCACTTCTGCTCCACCCGTGCCCACATCCTGGCTCCAGAAGCTTCAAGCTTGACCCCAGAGGAGAAGTAGCACTTGAGGGGCAAATACTGCCCTCCCCCGAGAGCTCAGCCCAGACCTTGGCGTGAGGGATCTTTCCAGAGAGCCTGGCTCATCTGGGAGGAGGCTGTCTCTCCTCGTCCAGGTAGGAATAAGGAGGAAATACCCAGCTGGTCCCTCGTAAACCCAGGCCCCGCAGGGCTATCTCCCCCAAGCATTTCACCAGCCAACTGGGGAAGTGGTCCTTTCCAGGACAGTCCAGCACGGAGCCCTGCCCACCATGGGGAGGTGGCAGCCCCAGGCCCTGCCCCGCGCCCAGGTGTGTGGCGAGGGCCGTCCTGCCCGAAGCTGGCCTGAGGGCTCGCCTTCACTTGGCACTACTTGCTGGCATCCGCCCCGGCCTCCGCAGCCCCTGCGGGACTGTTCCTGCTGCTTGTCTCGCCTCCCACTGCCCTGCTGGCAGCCTGTGGAAGCTACATATGGAAAGGTCCCAGCAGATGCTACGGCAGCATGGCTGGGGCTTCCCCCTCTGAATCTGGGTCAAGTGCAGTCTGGTTCTGAGAGAAGACGGTGAGGATGTTGGGAAAGTTGCTGCGTCTACTGGCGTCTCTACTCTTCCCGGAGACCCTGGCCACAGCCGCTCGACCCCCCGTGGTCACTGCTGCGGGTGTGGGCGTACTTTGGCTCCTTACACGCCACGTCCAGGCCCTCCTCAAGCATCTCCCCTCCAACCTGCTCTCTCGGCCCACACGCTTCTCACCCACTGGCCTCCGCCTACCACCATCCACCCCACCCCACTGCCCACTTCCCAGCCGCCCCTGCCCCATCTGTTCCCCCAAGCCCCGCCTCTCAGACCTGATCCTCTCTGGAGGGAGCTGCCTCGGGGGACCAGATATTGCCTAGAGCCTTTGAGAAATGCCCCTCCCGGGGCCTAGGGCAGCTCCATGCTTGCCTGCCTCTTCCTCAGACACTTCTGGAAGCAAAGTGCCTATCAGCAGCATTGCATCCTCTGGGGACCCCGGTGGGGAGTGTGGACTTGCCTTGGCCATCACCACTAAAGCAATGTGTCAGAACGCCGAACCTTCTTGTTACTAACGCTATGACCGTGCCTTGAATAAACAAGTCCTCCCAACCTCTGCTGGCCTGTGCCTCTGCATCTGAACCAGCCCAGCGGGGCTTTCCCTCCATCCAGAAGGAGCCAGAGCTCCCTGAGGTGGCCAGGCTGGAGCACCACATCTTGCTTTGTGGCTTTGGCCCCTGGGGCCAGAGCTGCCACTCTGGGACCCTTGACCCCTGAGGCCTTCCCTGGCCCCTGTCCTCACAGGGGAAGGCCTGGCAAATGCTACCTCATCTGCTGGAGAAACAGGAAGTGAATCTGCCTCTTTCCACTGCGGATGCTCTGAGAGTCCCCTGAGCAGTAGAGGAGAACTTTCCGGTCCATGAGCTACTCAGGAAGCCACCAGGGCAGCCTTTCCTGGGCAGCAGAAGCCCTGGGGTGAGTGCTGGGCCCTGAGAGTGGGCCCCCGGCCAGATGAGCTGCCGGACTGGACAAGACGAAGACTTCAGGTGGGAGCCCCCAGCAGGAGGCAGCATCAGCCTCCACCAGCAGCACGAGGGCAGGGGGAGGTCAGGGAGAGGCTGGGCATTAGGCGGGTATGTGGGGCTGTCACAGCAGGCCTGCACAGGAGAAGAAAACCCTCTAGCGAAGGGTAGTTATGTCTGCTGTCACACCTGTGGCAAGGTGGGTAAATTCCCTGCCCTGGGGGACGTGTGTACTGGCCCTTCCTCTAGCTAGCTCGCTGACCCTAGGCTGGTCACCTCATCCTGAAAGCAGGAGGACGGGAGGCTGACCACTCTGTCTCATTACTGAATAGAGCAGATTCAGCCGCAGGGACAGAGGGAACAGGGTGTGGAGGGGGGCTTCCTCCCCCGCCGCTCCCCATGAGGACAGAGGCCACTCTCGGGGCACAGTGCCCAAGCGATGCTCCTGAGCCCCCCTCGCTGGACCTTCTCCTCAAGCTTCCATAGTCCACCCATGGGCAAGGGCTCAAAGCTCCCCATGGTGTGAACCCGGGCAGGGGGCCAGGGCCCATCCCCTTGACCCCTCTCCCCTCAAAGCAATTATCTTCCAAGTCGAGTCAGATGAAATCCACAAGAGATGCTTCAGTGGAGAAAGGAGTAGGAAGACCACCCTGGCCGGGTGGGAGGGGCTAGGTCCTGCTGCCTGGGAATGGGGATCAGGGGGTTAAGGAGGCGGGGAGTGGGCAGATGGCCAAGAGGGAGGCCTGGTGCCAGGGAGGTCCAGGATGCCAGCTCCATGGGGCTCTGCCCAAGAGGGCATTGGTGCACCAGACTGAGTGCCAGGTTGGGCTCTGTGGGACTGGGGAGGAGGCAGAAGGGCCCTGGGCTCCAGGAGGCTGTGCCTGGAGGCCAAGCTTGGGGCAGCTCCCCGCCACCCTCCCAAAGCCGTCACTCGGGAAGCTCCATGCTGGCGGACTCTGGGTTTCTGAGCTCGCTCTGTGAAGGGCCCGGGGAAGCGTGGCGGAGCCTGGCTTATGGGAAGACAGTTCACAGGTGTTTTCAACAGAGGCTGTTTTTTGAACATCTGAGGTCCCACCTTGACAACCAGCAGCCCAGCATCTCTGAAGCTTCAAGTGCTGGGTCTCTAGCCCAGCTGCAAATTGGAGTATCCTGGGAGATTTTAAACATCCAGGCCCCCTCCACGAACGAGCCAGAATTACTGGGGAGGGGCCCGGACATTTCTATTTTACGAAATCCCCCCGGTGACTCTGGTGTGTAGGAGGGTTGAGTGAGCAAGGCTCTCGTGGAGCCGGAAGGAACCATCCCAGCCTCACGGCCCTGGAACCAGGCAAGCTGCTCTCAGCACCTCACACTGCCTCTCACCTCGGGGAGGGGGTGGCCCTGTGGCTTGTGCGTAGTTACAAATCCATAGGCTGGGAAACCTCTCCTCCCTTCACTCTGCCTCCAGAGAGCTCAGAAGGCAGGTGCCCGGTAGGTAAAGATTAGGCCCAAACAAGCATTTTCCTTTGGGCTTACAAGCAGTTAATGCCTAGCGTGGGCACAACTTCTGTTGTAATCATCTTACTTTGCAGTAAGTACTACTGTTGGGCCAGAGAGACACACACACCAGCTTCAGGGGTCATTTCTGCCTGTCTGATCACCTGCAGCAATGGTTTGAAGCCTCTCCTCTTCTATCCAAACATAGAGCCCAAAGTGGCTTTCTTGACAGCCTTCCCATGTGGAATGCAATAGATTATAAGTACAGTAAACAAATTTACATAGTGGGAGGTCAGGACAGGTGCTTTGAAGAAAAAATAAAGCAGGATGGGGGGGCTTTCTAGAGATGGGGAGGTTGGGGGACGAGCTCTGTGGGAACGTGACATGAGACACGTGAGCCAGCGGAGGCTGCATGAAGCGAGTGGGGACTAAACGCGGGCCCGAGGACCAGCGAGGAGGCCAGAGTGGCCAGAGCAGAGTGAGCGAGGGGAAGAGAGGAAGGAGGCGAGGTCTGAGGGGACCATGGGGCTCTATGGGCTAAGCTACTGGAGGGTTCTGAGCAGGGGAGAGACATGATCTCCTTACTAGCCACTGGGTGGGGACAAGACAGAAGCAGAAAGCCCCGCTGGGGACTCGAGGCCTCCAGGGGGCGACAGTACAGTACCTCACCCAAGGACAGGGCAGCGAAAGAGGAGACAGGTAGTGAAATTCGGAAAAGGGCCTGGGGATCCCTGGATAGATTCGATGGGGGGGTCTGAGAGAAAGCAAGGAGGTAAGGATGACTCCCAGTTCTTCAGCCTAAACAACTGGGTAAGCTGGTTTACCAAAGCAGAGAACACTGGGAAGGAGCAGGTCTGGGAAAAAGACCAAGCGTTCCGTTTTGGTTGTGTTACGTCTGAGATGGTGCCTTGTGTGGACGTTGGGCAGGTGGCTGGATACAGAGTCTGGAGTAAGGGCGAGCTGGGCTGGAGGAGTAAACTCCAGAGTCATCAGCGTCCGGATGGTGTTGAACGCATGGGACTGGCTGCGACCTCTACAGGCGCAAGCGTAGGTCGGAGAGAGATGGGAAGGAGGATCTGCAAGGGAGACTGAAAAGGAGTGGCAGAGGGGAAGGAGGGAAACCAGGAAAGCCTGGTGTCCCGGAAGCCAAGGGAAGAAAGGGACTCAGAGGGGAAGGGGGACCCCAGCTCTAATCACACTTGACAACAAATACGGGGCAGAGAGGAATGAGCTCAAAGACGCCACCAAGAAGCACCATCCAAGTCAAATGCTGGACCTGCCACTGAACAAATAAGCAGGTTTCACCCACAGATCAATAGCCTGGGGGAGGAGGCGAGAGGCTGGTAGAGAACGGGAGGTTTAGGAGGCACAACCAGATACAGTGTGTGGCCCCTGACTGCATCTTGAATTGAACAAACCAGCTGCAGAAAGACATCTTTTAGATACCAGGGAAATTTGAATATGAACTGGGTGTTCTTAGGTGATGTTGAGGAGATAACTGTTCATCTTGGTAGGTATGTTGACAGCATGAGTTAAAAGGTTAAAAAAAAAAATCAGCTAGAAATTCATATGGAAGACTTTACGAGCGAAAGAACATGATGTCTGGGATTAGCTTTGAAACTGTCCAGCAAAAGAAAAGGGCAGGGGGAGGTCTTGAGTTGCTTCACTGCTGATTCTGGGTGAAGGGTACATGGAGATCTGTTAGGCTCTGATTTTTGTGTATGTTAACATGTCTCCATGTTTAAAGATAGAAGAAGGGGTGATCAACACTTCCAGGTGCTGCTGAGCAGAAGAGGAAGATGAACACTGAGACACGGCCCCTGAGTTTGGCAGGATAGAGATTGTTGGTGACCTTGACGGTAAGATTGGTGGGTGGATGAAAGCCTGGTTGAAATGGGTTACCATCCTCGTACAGGAGTGAGGACGTGAGAACGGCGAGGAAAGACAACTCTTCTGAAGAGTTCTGCTATCAAAGGAAGTAAAGAAATAGGGTGGTAGCTGGAGAGGGAAGGGGGCGGTGAGGGAGGGGAGGTTCTTTGTGTAGGACGCGAGGTATGGGCTGATGGAATGAGGAGAAGAGAGAGAGGATTCTAGGGTTGAGACCTGGAATGGAGGAGGAAGGAACTACCCGCCCCGCACACACACACACACACACACACACACACACACACACACACACACTCTCTCTCTCTCTCTCTCTCTCTCACACACACACACACACACACACACACACACACACACACACACAAGTGGAAGAGAGGCCTTCAAGAGAGGTGAAAGCACCCATGCTTAGGATGGCTTAAGACACATCAGAGGAGGCTGTTTGGCCTCTCCAGAGGCAGGTCACCCCAGTCTCCTGGGTGGCTGTCAAACATTCAGGAGCCTTAGGCCAGGCTTGGCCACCAGATCCTGAGCTGCTGTTTGGTCACACAGCAGAGGAGGCCTCCTCACTGGAGCCTGTGTGGGCACAAGAAAAAGATACTTTTGATGCCCCAGTGGGAAAAGCACTCCTAACACGCTCCAGACCCAACATCTGCAGTCCCACAGCCTGGCAGGCCTGGCCCCCTGAGCTCAACAAAAATGAGGCCCCAGCTGGAGCTAGGGAGGCTCTGCTGGTGCCAGTGGCATTGGTGTGGGCTGAGAAAACCGGACCTCGGGGTGTGGGTAGCTGGCCTGGGTGCAGTCCCTCCAGCCATTCACAGCCCAGCTCCAGGACCCCACCCCTAGGAGGCCAGGAGCACGTGGCGGGTTAAGCCCAAGCCTGCTCGGAGGAAGCCCGCTCTTAAAGTCACTCGCTCCCCGTGCCCCTGGCTATGTCTCTACCGTTGTCTGCATGCTCCTCATAACCACACCCCCCCCCACACACTCACACTCACACCTGCTCTTCAACTCCAATGTGCACCCCGGGTTATCACGTTTAGTCTCCTTAAAAAGACCTCCCTGGGATTGGCACCTACCCCTGCCAAGAGGATCTAGAAACTTTCCTCGGAAACACTGTAAGATTTGGTGCTGCTGTCCTGGCACCTAATCCATTCGATCCCGGGCCTCACCTTGTCCACCAGCAGGTGGGCTCCCAGACCCCTGAGCAGTGAACTGCTTCAGACTCTGGACTAGTGTGGGTATATGTTGTAACAAACCAACCCCCAAATGCACAATGGCACAAACACAGTAGAAGTTTATGTCTCTTTCCTGTAAAATTCAAAATCGGTGAGCCCCTGCTCTACATGCTGGAGAAGTACTTGGACCCTGCAAGGCACTTCTGATTAGTGGGTGCTCTCCTCCAAGCAGTGATTCAGGGACCCAGCTCCTTCCACCTGTGACTCTGCCACGTTCAATGCGTGGCCCTCGAGGTCACTGTGAGGTCTGCATCAAGCTGGTGGAAGGATGACAGAGCACAGAGGGGCATGCAGGAGTTCGTGGGGACCAGGTCTGGAAGTGGTATACATGTCCACACATTCCATTGGCCAGAACTCAGTCACATGTCCCACCTAAATGCAAGGGACGCTGGGAAATGTAGTCCAGTTGTGTACCCTGCCAGTCAGTTTCCACCACAGACCCCTGGCTCCATCTCGGCCACTGGCTTCCCCACACCTTTTCCTACTTTTCCACCCACTCTGGCCTTGGCCCTGCTGAACCCATCCTCCCACCCTGTCCTACATCCACCGCCCTGCATCTTCATCTGGCCACAAGCCAACACCAAAGAAAACACCAGTCCCAGCGGGTCAGAGGGGCACACAAAATAGGTTTATTTCTCATAAGTTTATACAACCACAGCACACAGCAGAAGATAAAAGTGGAGACAGCTCGGGGCGAGGGCAGGGGGCCTCTCCTGCAGCTTTGTCTTCTATCCATCCAGCTAACTACAGGCACACAGCAGGTATTAAATACGGGGGTCTGTGGACCTGCCATCGGTATGGGCAGAGGCAGAAAGGCTGGTGAGGGAAATGAGACTCAGCGTCTGACGGGGTCCGGGGTGACCAAGAGCCGCTGGGAGTCAGGTCTCTTGGGAATGAAGCCCTCCTCCTTCCTTGCCCTTCCGCAGCCTCACCCCACCCTGGCTGGCTGGCTGGTTCTTACAGAGCAATAATAGGGGCGCTCCCACCAGACACTACAAAAGAAAAACTACTCTGTCGGGTGGCACGTGAGTGGGCAGATAAGCCCCATCACGGAGCCAGGTCTCCCTTCCTCAGCAGCTCTCCTGGCCCCCTGCTCCTGCTGCCCGTGATTCCACCATGAAGGCTGAAGCTATCCCACCTCTTTCCTTGTGAAAAGCAAACACCCCTGGGAGAGAAAAGCACTGAAGGCAGGTAAGCTGGGAAGCTGCCCGAAGCTCAGCCGCGCCACTGCCCCGCTTGGCCCAGGCTCGCCTGGGAAGGGAGGGTGACAGAAAAGCCCATTCCCTCAAACCCCATACCCTCTGGGTCCGTGCCACCTCTGCTACCAAAACGCTGCTCCTCCTCCTGGAAGAAGAGAGGAGGCTGCAGAGGAAAGAAGGCCGGCAGGGAGGAAGCTACTGGAAATTCAAGGAAATCCGAAGGCCCCTTTCTAAGGAAAAGCCACCCTGTCTGCAGTTGGGGGTGAGGGAGACTGAGACGCAGCCCTGCTCCATCACCTCGCTGGCATGGCCCAGGGGACAAGGACCATGATGCAGGGAGGCCTAAGGGAGCCTGGGCTACAATGGACACAGACCAACAGGTAGACACAGACCGTCAGGGGCCACCAGGTGGAGGCCGCTGGGCAGGGCTGCCTCTTAATCGCCATCCCAGCCACGACTCATGGCCTGTACCACGGCTCCGTAGAGCTGGCTCCAGGCAGCCCGCATGGCTGGTGTGAAGGCAGGGCCCAGGCACTTCTCCAGCATGTAGAGCAGGGACTCACCCACCGTCTGCAGAGGCAAGGGGCACCTGTCATTCCCAAAGGCAGGAAGGCGTGCCCTCATTCCACAGGTGAGAAAACTGAGGCTTGGGGCTGGTAAGGACTCCTGGGCTTTTCTTCTCTCCTGCACGGGGGTCCATGCTTCCTGAGCAGGATTCTGCCCCAATCCTTGTGTACACCTTAAAGGTGAGGCTTTAAAGTGAACAAAGCATTTCACTCCACTCCCAGCCTCACAACCACCCCATGAGTGGAGCCGAGGCATTGCCTGGGACCTCCAGCTCAGACCAAGCAAAGTCATTGCCTCCAGGCCTGTTTCCTCCTCTGCAAGACAGCAGTCATGATGTTAGGAGTCCAGGCTCTGCAACCTGAGATGAACCTGAGTTCACTTTCTGACTCTACTACTTATGAGCTGTGTGACCTTGAGCAAGTTAGGTAACCTCTCTGAGCCTCAGATGCTTCATCAGTAAAACAGGGAATGTAAAACTTCCAACTCATCAGATTGTTGGGATGATTAAATGAGATCATCTATGAAAAGCTCTTAGCACAGCATCTACACACAGTAAGTCTTCAGCAATAATAACGGTTCTCATGTTTTATTAGTAATTATAAAATACAGTTTATTTATTCCACAAATATTTACTGAATATGCACTAAATACCAGATACCGTGCTAGTGCTGGGGATGGAGAAAATGACAAGACAAACTCAGTGCCTTCCTCAAGGTGCGTACGTCTGGCAAGGTGACTGTGTGGTAGGCTGTCAGGTCAGGGTCCCCAGTGAGCCACACCTCAAGGATTCACACCCTTGACACTGGGCTCATCCGTGTGACTGGCTTTGGCAAATGGGACATTAGCATGCAGAGGCTGGCTTGTCCTCTTGAAACACTCCCTCTCGAAACTCAGGTGCCACTCTGTAAAGAATCTCAGCTAGACTATTGAGCAATAAGAGGCCACACGGAGAGAGGTCCCAAAGGATGACAGGCCATCTTGGACATTCCAGCCCCAACTGAGCTCCCAGCTGAATGCAGTGCACGCGTGGCTCCAGCCACAGCACGTGGAACAGAAGAACCGCTCAACTGAGCCCAGAGAAATCAGAAATCATTGTTTTAAGCCAGGCTGTTCTGGGATGGTTTCATACACAGCAATATAAAACTGAGCAGACCAGCTAATCCCACAGGCTCCTTCACTTCCTATGGTTCTGAGGGAAACCATACCAGAGAAGAAAAATTGGAGGCTCAGAGAGGTCAAGGCAGTGCCAGGGTCACACAGCAAGTACCTAACAATGCATGCCCCAGCCCCGGTCATCTGAGGGTATAGGCATGGGAAGGATGAACAGGTGGACAGGAGAGGCCTGGGAGAGAGTGGTGGCCTCAGGCCAGGAGCTTTGGAGAGAGAAAGAGCCCCTTTACCCACCGAGAAGGAGCTGAGCTTCACACCCACTGCCCGGTGCTTCCTGCCCAGGCTGGCAAGGTACTCCTCCAGCGAGGACAGGTTCTCCACATTGGTCACCGCAGCATCGATCACGAGCATCACCTGCCAAGGCCAAGGTCGTGGTGAAAGAGAGACCAGAGCAACTCCCCATCCCCACTCACGACCATAATCCAGAACCTGGGGGTCCCAACCAGAAGGAAGAGAGGACCCTCAGTTTTCCAGTATCAGAGACGAAAGGCAGCCTGCGTCTGCATACAGTAGGCGCTCAACATATGGTGGCCAAACTACTAATGTTACACCATGGAGGAAGCTGCTCTCTTCTGAGGGGCTCAAAGCCCTAAACACACCTGCTGGACAGTGTTGTCCTCCTGGGACGAGGGGACACGGAGGCCCTGTGAGAGTCGCCAGCCTCTAAGAAAACCCCAGCTTGGTTTTCCCAGGCAGATGGCCCCTGATGGATCAGCGCCAACACCACCTACAGGAGCCAGGGGACAAGGCCAAGGGCAAATGGCAGAGCTGGGAGCAGCTGGCTGAGAACAGGGTGGGGGAGGAGGCTGACTCGGGTGCCCCAAACTCTGCCCAGCTCAGCGCAAAGGGAAAGGGGCAGATGCCTCTGACAGGAGGGAGCAGAAGGAGGGGCTAAGACCAGGGCTGGGGCAGGAAACGAAGTAACTCTCCCGACTTCCTCGTTCTCTCCCAGGAAGGTGCTCCGCCCACCCCTCACCTTCCTGATGTGGTCCAGGAACTCAGGGGAAGAGAGGCAGTCCTCCGGGCTGGAGAACTGGCGGCAGTTGTACTGGAAGAGGGGCAGCAGGTCCGGCTCCAGGTCAAACAACCTGTGGGTGGAGGCCCGGTGTCAGCCCTGGGGTGTTGCCCCTGCAGGCTCCATGGGCCCTGGCTGCCCAGCAGCAGGAGAGGGTGGGCAGAGCCTTGGCTGTGAACTATAGCACACCCTCCAACCTAGCACGCACCCCTTGGCCAGCTTTGCCGGTGCCCCTCTCTTACCTCTTCCACAACCTGGAAGTGGCATCCTGGAAAAAACAATGTGTCCCCAGGCCTCTCATACGACCTGGCATAGGGTAGCCCCTGCATAAACCATTGAGGGGTGTGGACTGGGACAGGAAGGGGTTCTCAAACAGGAAGCCTGGAGAAAAGAAAACCTCTCTCTCTCCCTATCTCCCCCTCTCTCCCCACCCACCCCCCTCTCTGCCTCTATCCCTCTCCCTCCCTCCCATTCTTGGGTCAGAACCTCCCAATGTCATCATGCCCAAGAGGGCTTGGGCCAGCAATGATAATTATAGTATATAGAACCCCTTACACTTACTGAGAATTGAGTACTTTACACGTGGTTAACTCATGTATTCCTCACAATCCTAAGCAGTGGGTGTAACTGTTATCCCAAGTTTATAGAGGAGGAAACAGAAGCCCAGAGAGGTTAAGTAACTTGCCTAAGGTCACACAGCTTAGGAGTAGCAGAGCCACAGAGGGTGCCTGAGAAAACAGTGGGTTTGGGGAAAGCTGGGAGGCACAAGCAGAAGCTCTCAGCCACATCTGGGAAAGCCACTGGGGTTTTGTGTAACTGCAAATTTATTCCCTTTTTGTTTGGGGGAGGTTTTGCGAAAGCCTCTTCAGAAGTTCTGGGCTGGCTTAGGGAGCCAAGGCTCCTGAAAAACCATGGTGAGGTAGCATTGCCTCTTTGGTGATGGCAGAGGGGTTACCTAGACACCCTCAAGCTGCGGTTGAAGACTGGCCTCCCCTTCCCCTTTGGGGTCTGCACACTCCCTTACCCCTCTCTCTAGTGGTGAGAATTGGGCACCTGTCATCCCTTCCCTGGCAGTCCTCTGGTCCTAGCCCAGTCCTTTCCTCAGAAAGGTTTATTCTCCTGTTGCTGGAAGCTCACACTTCTGGGGCCCAGACCCTGTGCTCTGCAGGCCAGGCGCCCAGTACACCCTCCCCACACAAGCCCTCGGGACACCCCAGTCTACCCGTATGGGCAGCAGTGGGCACCCCTGCAGTCACCACCCAAGAAAAGACCACTCAGGAGGCACACAGCCAGGGAGGGGGTGCAGCGTGGGGACCGGAGGCCGCTGGCCCGAGTATAAGGAGGTCCGCCGGAGCGGACCCTGTCCGGCACCCAGAGAGCCCCATAGAGAGCGGGGCGTGCTGGCTCGCAAGACGGGCCACCGCCGCGGGAAGAGCAGCAGGGGCCGCGCCACCCGTCGCCCTGCGCCGCTCCTCTGGCGCACATCTGGAGGCGCCCCAGCGCCCCAGCAGCGGGCTAGTTTCCCTCCTCCGGCGCCAGCTCAGCCGCCTCGAACCCATTCCTGGCGAGGCACCCCAGTACCCGCACCCCGGGGGCGCTCGGGCCGCCCTCACCTGGCGAACAGGACGGTGCCGTGCTCCAGCGGGCTGCGGCTCACCTCCCGCCAGCTCTGCCGGATCAGCTCGGGTTCCGGGCGCTCCATGCTCGCCCGGGGACGCGGGGCGCTAGGCTGGGACCCTCGGGGCGCGGGCACCGTCACCGCACGTGCCGCGCCATCTCCGCGGCGACGCGGCCAGTCGGCACCTCCTACGGCCCCCGCGCCTCGGCCGGGCGGGGTCCTGCAACCGCTCCTTCCCCGCCCAGGTGGAGGAGCCCCCGCCGGGCCTGCCCCGCTGGCGCTTCCGGGGACCCCGCTCCGGCCGCTGCGCCCTGCACCCCACGGCTCCGAGAGCTCCCCGCCCCCCGCCGCCCGGGCTGGGGCGCTTTAAAGCAACCGCGCCCCCGCCCTCCTCTCGTCCTTACGGACGTGCATCTCTGGGCAACTGCCTCCGGCCCGGGGATGACCCGGTGGCCTGGGAAACGACCGGGCTTCAGAGCTTTGCAGAAATCGTCGAGCCTCTTGGGACCTCAGTTTCTCATCTGGTGACACTCCCTAGTTAGGGCAAAGAGTTCAATTTGATCGTCTTAGGTAAGCTCTGCGAGAGCCACCTCTCCAAGAGCCCCACTCAAACACTGCCTGGAGGCATCTGATCCCTTGCTACAGGGTCCCCTTCCTTATGCCCCAAGGTGGGCCAGAGAATGCCAGGGCGCCTACCTGTGTGACAAGGCAGAAGCCAGGGAACGGGGGGAGGAGGTCTGCCCCAGTTCTGGGTATGACTGAGGCACCCTGTGACATTTGGGGACCACCAGGACTCTCAGCTTTAGGGACAGGGCCAAGACCACAGCCATTTCCAGCCAGGCCTGGGTTTTCTTGAGAAATCTGTCAGCTGCCATCTTTAGAAATTTGTCAGCTCAGGTTCTAAACCCAGCTCTGCTTGGCCAGGGTGGGGTCGTGGATGCAGCAGCTGTGAGCATTCCACTACTTGGACATTAAGGGAGTTACGCTAGAACATTCTACTATTCAGCGATTTTTAATAGACTTTTGTAAATGTTTAGATAGAAGTACTATTTATTTCTTTAATTTGAAGTTCAGGATACAGGATCTCATGTTTGCCATTCAGGGTGTGAAGTCAATTAGACCTAAACCTCTTTCTTTTTTTTTAAATATAAATTTATTTATTTATTTTGGCTGCATTGGGTTTTCGTTGCTGCACACGGGCTTTCTGTAGTTGCGGCAAGCAGGGCCTACTCTTCGTTGCAGTGCATGGGCTTCTCACAACAGTGGCTTCTCTTGTTGCAGAGCATGGGATCTACGCGTGCAGGCTTCAGTAGTTGTGGCGCACGGGCTTAGTTGCTCCACGGCATGTGGGATCTTCTCGGACCAGGGCTCGAACGCGTGTCCCCTGCACTGGCAGGCAGAGTCTTAACCACTGCGCCACCGGGGAAGTCCTAAACCTTTCTCTTTCAAGCATGAAAGTTCCTCAGGCCCCAGCCCAGTTCCAGTGGCCCAGGTTTTGAAGAGCAAGACCCTCATTTACCTTTCATTATGTCAAGTCTCTGAGCCTGTCTCCTCTCAGTCTGCCCACCTCTCTTTTTCCGTTTCCTAAGCTGTATGGAGGGGTTGGGAGAGAGGTCTCCAGGAGCCTCTCAGCCCGCCTCCGGTCCCTGGGTACAAGGTGAGTGTGCTGGGGCCTTGGGTCACGAACAGGCTGAGGCTCCGTGCCCAACCCTGTGCTAGGCCTGAAGTGTTGAATCTTTGCCTTCTAGAACTTCTCCTGCTGGTCCCCCGTCAGGACTGAGGGCCTCAGCAGAACTCCTCTTTCTTGCTCCCAGCCGAGCCCGGTGACCATCCCGCTGCCCTCCCTCTTCCGGGGACTCGAGAGTTTAGAGCTATTAGGAATTTAGCTAATAATATAGGAATATGACCCTATTCCTCTCTTCCCCATCCCTCCCCGCATCTCAGGGGGCTCTGGGCTGGAGCAGGGGAGCAGAGCTGTAAGGCAGCCTGGCTTGTGTCCTAAGGAGTCCAGGAGATCCCCAAGTGAGAACACAAAGGGCCTGGGGGCTGAAGGGAGAAGGCCGGGGTGCTCAGGGATTGGACTCCCAGGTTGGTGTCCCATGGCCCTGCAGCCAGGTCAGCAGGTCACAGGAGAAAACCACGTATATCTCTGGCGACCTTTACCTTTCAGTGCCCAGATGCCCAGTGCTCCAGGCCACCTGGCTTGTCTAAGGCTTCCCACGCCACCCAGTTTGCACTTCCTGCCAACAGTCTACACTCAGGACCCTCCCTGCCTGTTTTCTCCTTTGGGCAGGGTCTGGAGTCTGATAGGTTAATGAGTTGATGGCCTTAGCTAGTAAGTGGTGAAGCCAGCACTCACTCTGCCTTTCTAGAGCCAGGAGGTAGGAGGAGAGAGCTGAGTGCACTCCAGTCTCCACTCCCCTTAGTGAAAAGGCCCAAGAACCTGGCTGGGTCTAAGCAGTCAGCGTGGTGTTTTCCAGCCAGGAGACAGAGGGTCTGACTCCACATTTGAGGGGCTGGGGGAAAGTCACCGGAGCTCCCCTCCCTGGCATCTGGCCACAACTTGGGCAGGAGGTTCTAATCGAGGAGAGGGTTCAAGTGCTGTTCTAGAGCCAGTGCTGTCACTGAGGCCGACTTATCACCAACAGTAAAGGGTTAGCCTTTATTGGGCATCCATGTCCAGACACTGTGCAAGGGACTTTGCATCATTCTCATAATAACTTTTTTCATTCTCATAATAACTCTGCGAAGTAGACCCTATTTATTATAGCCTGTTTTACTGTTGAGGAGATGGAGGCAATGAAGCTAAGTAACTGGCCCGAGGTCACGTAGCTAATCAGTGGTAGGGCCAGGATTTGACCTCTGGACTGACCCTGGCCCCTCCAGTGGGCCTCCGTGCTCCACTGCCTTCCTCACTCTAACGGACTGTGCCCAAGAGCTGTGCCCAAAGTTCAGACCAAGCCCGGATCACTGGGTCTGGGTCAAAGGTGTGTCAGAGCTGGCTCTCAGATGGCTTGTGACAGCCAACTGTGCTCACCTTTCCGGCTTCTCATTCAGGAACATCAGGCTGGTAGCCTGAAAGAGGCCATGGTGGAGTATATACACCATGAAAATTGGCATATACTACAAATCAGGGTCTGGGTGCACCAGGAAACACTGGGCCCTGGATGAGCTATCAATGCTTTAGGCAGAAGGTACAAAGGAACGTGCTGATCTAAGCCTTTTCCGCAGGGGATCCAGGTTGTCCTGGGCAGGCGCTCCTAGTCCCAGGACCAGGCTGGAGAAGGAGAAAAAGCCCAACTCGGCACCTAGTCCTGGCTCTGCTATTTACTAACCAGGCAATTAACTGAATCTCTCCTGGGTGGAATGGGGACAAAAACAGCACGGACTTCACTGGGCCTTTATGAGGATTCGGTGTCACAGACGCATCATGAGCTGGTAAACTAAGCTGTGCGTCAAGAAGCATTTGGTCCTTCTCTAACCTTCCTGTCTGCGGCAGTTCCATCTCCTGAGGATCTGCACGATCCCCTCTCCACCTCCAGCTACTCTCGGTCCTAAGAAGGAGGTTGGTCAGACAGCCCAGAAGATCCCCAGTTTCACAGTGCAATGGACTCCTCTCCTCCCTCAGCTTCTGTCTAAAACATGTCAGCTCTTACCTCCTTTGGACCCTTAACATGACTCCTGATAACAGGTGACCCCTGTCAAGACGGGGGCCTCTAGGACTTCCCTGGCGGTCCAGTGGCTAGGACTCCGTGCTTCCAATGCAGGGGGCACGGGTTTGATCCCTGGTCAGGGAACTAAGATCCCGCAGGCCGCATGGTGCGGCCAAAAACCAACCAAACAAACAAAAAAACCAAACCAAAACAAAACAAAACAAAAAAGATGGGGGCCTCTTTGTAAGCAGAATGGACATTGCTGCTACCATGCTGGGCCACTCAGCTGTCTCAGAAGTGGACAACCGTTACTCTCTCTCATTCCTTTCTATACTTGTGTGAGGAGGTTAAAAGAGAAAAAGGTCCAGCTTCCTACTTATTTTAGAATAAGTTTAAATAAATCACAGTAACAACCGACATTACTCAAGTAACCTTAGCCACGAGAGGGCCTACATGCTCCCTGGCGCGATCAGGCTCGCCCGCCTAGTCCGGGCCTCTGCTGGAATTGGAACGGCCTTAGACTCCAGACACAATGGAATGGTTCCTGCACTCAAAACATTCTTCTCTTCTTTCTGGGAGCCAGAGGGCAAGTCAGGTTCAATTAAGTACAACAAGAACAACATGGCGTTCAAAATAAGCGCTATTTATTACAAAAGTAAACGGCCTCTGATTATCTGTGGAAAGTTTTTTTTAATATAAAATGTGGTTCAAGAAGCCGGCTGGAGGTTGAGCTAACAAACGTCTCCTTCCTCCGCCAGCAAGTCTGTGGGGCGTGTCACATTCTGCCTGCTCCTGGGGGCTGGAGCCCATATTCAGAGCACCACCACGACAGCCCCTCTCCTCAGCATCCGCCAACAACAGAACCTGAGTACCTGAAGCTGCATCAACCCATGCGGTCTTGTCCCCAGAGAAGTGTCTGCCAGTCTGGGCAAGGAAGAAGAGGAGGGAGTGGGCGGACAGTTCTTCTGCATCTTTGGAAAGCAGTGTAAGAGACAAAGGAAACTTTTGTCCCCAGTGTGGCCAAATTAGGAGGGAGGGATGGGCAGGAAGCCGGCTGAGCTTTCTCCTTCCTCACCCTCACTCAGAGTGGCTGCCTTCAGAGCACCTCCCTTCCAACAAGTTCCTATTAGGAAATAAGGCACAAGGGAACATCAGCCACCTTCCGGTTGTCATCGTGGGGCTGTTGTTCTTTGCTAAGAGCCAAGCACAGGTTCCTGGATTCCACCTCCAGGAGAGCCCACCAAGATGGCTGCCCCCACCCAGCTCAGAAGAAATGAAATTGGCCTGGGGGAGAGAAAGGGAGAAGCGGAGGAGGAGGGGAGAGCGGGAGGTTCTCCATCCCAGTTCTCCTTCCCTTCTAGAAATTCAATTAAGCAAGCAGCCCAGACTCAGCACCCGGCAGCGCTTCCTGCTGGGGGAAGTCAAAAGGGCTGCAGCCCTGGGAAAGGGAGGTCATCAGGCCCCAGATCTAATTAACGAAACTGCCTTGCTTTTGACATTGCTGCATTTCCTCTATTAACTTTAATGATGGTTGGTCTGAACGTCCGAGCATGGCCAGAAGCTTCCCTCCCCACCACCCAGTACGTAGTGCAGCCTGTCCTTGGGACCAATTTCCAGTCTCCGTGGCAACCGCCTAGCAAAGATGCTCTAAAGAGCTCTGACCCTGTCAGAGCTGGTGGGGGCTACAGAGGAGGGAAGATGGAGGGTGGCAGAGATGCATCATTAAACCTTGAAGCATGACAGTTCTCTGAGACAAAATAATATTTTGTCATGCACTGGGAGGACGGAGGACGGCTGAAGGACTGGCCTTGGGTTTGTTCAGTGCTAACCCAAGGGTTTTCTTTATCTCTTTCATATGGGGAAGAAGTAAAAGGAACAGCTCTGAGCTTCCTGCTTGGGCTTCAGAGTGGTAGAGAGGAGAAGCTCCAAGGCATTTCTAGGTGCTCTGGGTCTTTGGGGAAAAAGAGATTGGTGAGACAGTGACACAGAGTAAGGGAAATGAAATGAAGTGAAAGGGAGGGGGGCTGTCAGCAGGGGAGGACTAGAGAAGTAAAACTGGGGAAAGCTTAGTGAGTGACAGGAACACCAGCCCGGAAAGGCCAAGGCAGCCCACACCCCGACGCCCTGCTGGGACCCCAGCCCAGCACCATACACATCCCTGCGCTGCCACACATCCACCTCAGCTGCTAAGAGAGGGGCCCCAAAGGCTATCCCTGCAATCAGGAGAATGCATCGGGCCCACCCTCACAGTCAGGCTGGACGCAGAGGATAAGGGATGGGCAGCCAGAAATCACCTCTGGCTCACAGGGCCTGAGAACACACAGTAGCCAAGGACAGGGTGCCACCCCTCCCACCAACCTCGTGACGTGACGTTCTCAGACAGCGAGGAACCGAGGGCTGAGGAGGGCCAACAGGGCTGGTGAGTCCTCAGCTGCCTCGCTCTGGGGCCCAGTCCTCTGCGCACATCGCAGGCAGAAGTCCAGCCGCCTGCGGCCACGGAGGAGACTTTCCGGCAGCAGCCACGTGGGGAAGCAGCTGGGAGGCGGGCCCTCCAGCTCAGGGGCCTCAGCTGTATTTGTTTATTTGTGGGAAGGAGGGCAGCACAGCCGTGACGATACCATCTGCTCTGCCCTTGGTGACATCCCAAGGTGGGGTCAGTGCTTTCAGTCTTCTTGGAGGTCTGAGAATTTTTGATGAATCTTACAAACCAAATCCAGTGTGAAAAAAACCCCAGAGAATACTACTGTAGCCCTGGACGACTTCTTAGAGTTTATGACACTCAGCTGTCCACAGTCACGGTCTAGCTTCCGCAGGTATACGGACACACGCACCCTCACACGCACACTCCCCCACACGCTCACACCCACCCTCTTGCACACTCATCCCTCCTCATGCTGCAGACTTGGGGAAACGGGCCTGAGAGATGTGTCGCCTGTTGCTGAGCCAGCCCCAGCAGAGGAATGGCTGTGGTTAGAGCAGAGCCATGGCCCTCTCTAGTGGCTTACACTCCGGGTATGCTGCCAGGGCGTGGTCCTGGCAGGTGGCAGAATTCCGCGGGCTCCTCAGGCAGCTTCCTCCACAGCTGGGAGGGTCCAGGGACTGGCTCCACAGCTGGCTGTCCCCAGGAAGTTCCTGGACCCAGGCTGGAGTCCTTGCAGTGGCCTCAAAAGTCCCATGATTCCAGCCACCTTAGTCCTGCCATCGGACTTCGGGGGTCCTGGGCTAGCGGACCAACCATCCCATACGCCAGAGGATGGAAGAGGTAGAAGCTGAGGGAGAGAACCCAGGGGGACGCAGTGGGCGCCCTGCCGCCTCAGTGGAGGCGAGGTGCCCTGCAGACCCATGAGATTCAGCTCCTCCTGCCAGGGCTCATCGGACCCTCTCTACCTACAAGACCCACCCCTTTTGGTCACCATGTCTGCGTAAGTTTGCCACCTGGCCATACCAGAGGCTGTGAACTTGGAAGAGGCTGGCTTAATGCCAGTGAGGGAAAGGGCTCTTCCCAAGAGGCCCAGGAGACAGAGAAGTCCAGGGTCTGGTCATGGACTGTTTGGCCCAGACCTTTTGTTAAAATGTGGAAATGCTCCCGGGCCTCAGGCCCCCGATTCCCTGCTCAGGCTTTTATGTTGCCCCGCCGCCCCTAAAGGCCAGTGATTCTCAGCGCGGATCTGTGAGGCCTGCGAGGTGGGGAAGAGGGCGGCTTACCAAACGACACCCCCTCCTAGTCATTCTGAGCCGCACCACAGCCCGGGCGCCCCTCCACCACCCGCTCCCTCACCCCACTGAGAGCTGTTCTGGCTGGGAGCCACGTGACTAAAGAGGGGCGCCCTCCCACGTGAGCCGGAGTGGTCCATAAGCTGGGAGCCACTGGCAAGAGGAAAGAATGCAGAGAGGTAGCCCGTGCTTCGCCCATCTGGCTGCACATTCGGGTCACGTGGGGAGCTTTAAAAACTGTGGCTGGACCACAGGATCCAAATTGAGCTCAGCTGAATCAGAACCTCTGGAGATGGAGCCGGACACCAGTGTGCTTCAAAAGCATGCCAGGGGGTCCTAAAACGCACCTGGGACCGAGGCCTCAGTGCTGGGGGGCAGCAATGCAAGGTGCAGGGGGTGCTCACCTGTAGGCAATTCCCAGGAGCAGGCTCAGGATTCCCAGCGTGTGTACGTGCCCAGCCAGAGAAAAGGAGGCCAGGCTCCAGGCACAGAGCCGCAGGAGTGTGTCCCACAGAAGGCCTATGGAAGGAAGAGAAACCTCGCACCGGTCTGGCAGAGGATGCCTTCTGGGGAGGCAGCAGACGGAGCCCCCCAGGTCAGGGAAGCAGAGGGCTCCCCCCAGCGCAGGCGCTCCATGGTGGCCTCCTCCCCGGCCCCGCCCTCATTCCCCAGGCCCAGGAGGGCAGCGCTGACCTGTCAGCATGCTGGAGAAGAGCATGGCGGGGAAGTAGTGGTGGAAGTAGAGGATCCGGCCCATCAGGAAGAACGGGAAGTAATGCATCATCCAGCCCAGCAGGAGCTGCCCGCCTCCTTGCAGCAGGACCTGGGACAGCCCTGGGCCCCAAGCAGCACAGCCCAGTCAGCCGACAGGGAGGGGGCAGAGAGCCTGGTCTAGCCCAGCTCTGCCCCTTCCTTGCTGTGTGTCTTGCATAAGCCTTCCTTCTCTCCTCTGCCCAAGCTGAACAATCCTACAGCAGCTGGCAGGAGAGGAGCAACTGCTTGCTACCCGGCCCAGGGAGGCCTCGGCACCCACGGCAGGGGCGCCAAACCCCAGCAGCAGGCAGCCTGGCCTCCAGCTCCAGCTCCCATATCTCTGCTGTCATGCAGGTCTTTGCAGCAGCAGACGGGGCGGAGGTGCGGGCAGAGGTAAGGACGGAGGTGGGAGAGGGGGCGGTCGGGGACTATGTCTGTTCAGACGCGGAGCTGCAGAGGCAGAGAGAGCCTGTGTGAATGTCTCAGATACTGTGGCCCATGGCCTGGGGGCTGCTCTCTACGTGACTAGAGGACAGGGCCATGGGACGAGGAAGGAGCAGAAGAGAAAAGGTGGGAAGCTCTGCATAGAGCATAGAGGTCAAAAGTGAAGGCTGTGAACTCAGTCCGCTTGGGTGTGAACCTCAGTTCTATCCCTTACTGGGACAAGTTTCCTAACCTCTTTGTGCCTTGATTTCCTAATCCATAAAGCAGGAGTAATAAACTCTACTTTATAGGGTTGTTGGGAGGATGTAGTGTTTAACACAGCACTGGGCTTTTGGTGACTGAGTTCCAAAAAGCAAAAGAGGAGGGAAGAAGGGGAGGGAAAGGCAAAGGAAGGGCCATCAGCAGGCGGGCCCTCCCCGAGTGCAGGCGCCCTCCTGACTGCTAGGTGGGAGGGCGGGAGAGCCCAGGGACCTGACCTTCAACCTCGGCGGGCAGACGTGCCCCTCTCTGCAGAGCCACAGCAAAGATGCTCCCTGAGAGCAGGTAGAGGGCGATGCTCAGCAGATTCAGCCACCAAACCACCTGCAGGGAAACGAGAACAGGAGGGTGAGAGAAGGCAGCAGCTCTCCACGGGCACAGCTCAGGGCCCAAAGCGCGGTGCGCGGGCACTCACCGGGTTGCCGAGCAGATACACTCGGAAGTCGGTGTCATTGATCCCTGAGAAGCGCAGGCCCTGTGGAGCAGAGGACACACTGCTGGCCCAGAGCTCAGCTCCTCCCAGCCGCACGAGTTCCAGGAGGAGGAAGACGGGTCACCCTTCGTAGACAGGGAGCCCTGACGGGAGGCTCGGAGTGGGCGCCTTCTACGGGAGCTCCCTGAGAAGGCTGATCCGAATCGGGGCAGAAGACAGAGCCCGCCTCTGGCCACCCCGAGCCAGGCGAGGCCGCGCCCTGCGCCCCCAGCGCACCCCACATCCACCAAATCTCAACGTCCTCTTTCTTGCCTCGGGCCCTACCTGATAGTTGATAGGCCAGTGCCAGGGTTTGGACGTGAACTCGTTGTCTTTGGGTTTGAGGCCATTGTTCCCCTGCAGGAAAGTGGCAAAGAAAAGCTAGTCAAAGCAGAGCTCTAGAAGGCCGACAGGAACGTGAGGGATGGGGATCTGATGTGTGGCCAGGTGTCAAGAGAAACCCTCTCTCCTCTCCCCTCCCCTTCCCTTGCAGGGAAGAATCAGGTGCTCATTCTCAGTCACTGCCCACCTGCTTACAAAAACTGACTTACTTTTCCCAACAAGCAAGCCTCCATGTCCCAGCAAAGACAGTCCATTCAGACCCTCTCTGCTCGAGAGAAAGAGGAATGAGAGACTTGTTTCCCAGAGGCACAAAATACATATCCGTCTCCAGGCCAAGGATAAGGTGTCAAGAGGATGGGGTGGGGCATAGAAAATCAGGGCTGACTCACTTGTTCCCTTGGAAGGCCAATTTCAAACACAAACCCAGAAACTCTAAGTTCCTGGACTTTGAAAAAGTTATTTTAGCCTAATGTTTCTCAGTGTTTTTTCCCATTATTGCCTGCCCCCCCTCAACCTTTTTAAGACATCTATTCCCTAAACACTCCCCCACCATGACATTTTAAAGAAATTTTTATTGAGGTATAATTGATATATAACATATTAGTTTCAGATATACAACATAATGATTTAATATTTGTATATATTGCAAAACAATCACCACAATAAGTCCCCTCATGACACTTTAATACCATAGCTATTCTGTATATCTGTTTACATAATGCAGGAACACCTGTGCTTTATACATTAAAAAGTTAAGGGCTTTTTTTTCTTTTTCCCACCCTCCAAGAATACATTTTGCCCCCTGGGAGCGATATCGCTCTGGTTGAGAATGCACACTTTAGCCTGAAGGACCCAGACACAGCCCATTTAGTCCAACAGCCAAGAATACCCAACAACCTGTCTCTAAATGGCAAAAGCAGGCCTTTGCTGAAACAAGAAGGAAAAGGAGCAGGATGCTGGATCCTACCCAGCAGGATGGCGTCAGCCTCATCATCAGGACAGACTGAGAAGTCATTCCCGAGAAGGGGAGTGAGGTGCTAGGAGTCAGGCTGGGGTTTCTCCACCTCGGCACTATTGACATTTGGGGCTGGAGAAGTCTCTGGTGTGGGCTGGCCTGTGCCATGTAGGGTGTTTAGCATCCCTGGCCTCTACTCACTAGATGCCAGAAGCATTCCTAGCCCTCCATGACGCCAGCCAAAAATGTCTCCAGTCATTGTTAAATATCCCCTCAGAGGCAAAAATCGCCCTCTGTTGAGAACCACTGGCCTAGCCCAAGAAAGATCCAGGTCTGGTTCAGTGAACCACCACCCAGTGCCTTACTAACCCAACTCCTTGAGGTCTTGGGAATCATTTGCAGGCCTCCCTACGGTGGCTGGATTGATCCTCCAGGGTTAAAAGAGCCAGTGGGGTGTCACGCCCAAAGGGGTCAGCTGCACAGCCCCTGAACCATCATGGCCATCTGAAGGGCCTTGGAATGAAGAATGAATCATTCTGGACCCCAGAGCAGCTGCTGAGGGCAATCAATTCCTTCAACCAGTCCAGTCCAGTCCCAAACCCAGGCACTCCAGCCGGAGCTATACCAAGCCAAGGGCATCCTACACATTAAACTCTTAAGAAATCCAGCTCTTTTAGTAAACCAAGAAACGGAAGGAAGGAAAATCTGTAACCATTATAGGCATGTGTATCTGTACACTGTTCTCTGTGCTTAACGCCTAGTGGGCTTATTCCAGCTAACCTCAGCAGGCTGGGCAGCCTTCTCCGCCCAGGCCTTAGGCCCTCTGCTCAGATAGCAGAAGCCCTGTCCCCTGCAGTTTCTATAGTCCAGACAATTTTGATCTCTCTCCCCATCCTGACTCTACATCAGTTGAATAAGAAAGGTTCCTTAGGTCCCTTTTCTTCTTTGACTCTACCTCTCAGATAATGAAAGAAAAAACGAGACTATTTATTTAGACTTAGTCTTAAAATTCTACCCGGATCTAAAATGATATTTTGACCGACAGGCACATATTCAAAAGAACTATGTCATCAGGCCAGAGTGACAGCTACAAACAGAGAGTCAGAGAAGAAGGTACCCAGAGATTGCTTATTGTCAACTCATCACCTCCCAATGTGCAGAAATGACAAAATTTGAATTTTTAAATTTAATCTGTTGAAATAAGTCAACTATATTTACTGAGTACTGCTTACATAATCACTTCCAGGAAAGAACAATTGACAATGGCTCACCAGGGGAAAAATAACAACTGCTGCACCTCTCTGCAATCCTGCACAGATACACGAACCTGGCTTGAGATACCGTGATTCTTAAACATCGTTCCTGCAGAACACCGGTTTTCCAGAAGCCAAAGTAAAGAGGTTTCCCCCTCAACATCAAAACCGCATCAGGGTTTTTCCAATTCACAGAGGAAACTTTAAGCTACTAGGTAGAACTTTCTCAATTTAAAGATTTCTTCTCTCAATTGTTCTTAAACCTTTGATGTCGGCTGTCAGCTACTAACGATAGACAGTACAAACGACGAGTCTTTAAAACCTTAAAATGAATCAACCATGCCCCCTAAACAGTTTGTTTCTGTCTGGGAACCTGAGTGGGCTCTTGGTTGGGATTTTATGCTGCATATAAACAACACACTCAAATTAGCTGTTCATCCTAACTAATCCTAATTTCATATGATGGAATCACCTATCAGTGTCTCATGATTTTCAACCAAGGGCACTATGATTTTCAGGAGCTCTGCCACTTCAACAGATGTGAGACTCACTTAGAGGCAGAGGAGTGTAGTGGTAACTAGCACTGACTCTGAAGGCCTGGATCCACCTCTTACATTTAGCTGTGTGACCCTGGGCAAGTTCCTTAACCTCTGTGCCTCAATTCCCTCATCTGTAAACTGGGAACGATAATCTCTGGAGGACTGTAATAAGTATTAAGTTAATATATGTGCAGTGCTTAGAGTCGTGCCTGGCACATAAGAGCTACATAAGTGTTCATCATCATTACCGTCACCATCATCGCCACCACCATTCAATGCCTTTGAAGACCAAGTAAGCCAGTACAGGTGAAGACACTAAGTCCTCCACAAGGGGGCAGTGGGTCTATACCAAGGATACTGATCCATGATCCAAATTTGTGGATGCCCAAGAGCTCTTAGAGAAGCCACCAAATGGGAAGGGGCCACAGTACCCGGATCATCACCATGTGGGCCTCCAGCATTATCTCAGGAAAACTGGGCTGCAGCACGTCCAGGCTGATGTTTGGCACTAGAAAAAGAAATGACAGAGGCGTAAACCTTTCTCACACACCCGCTCCTCATGGCTGTCTGTCCATGGTATCCACACTGCTGTCAGGGTCTGAGTGTAGCCTTCCTGACAAGCTAGCCAGCAGGTGAGAGTGTTGAGGAGACAGAAGGATTCTTGATCATTCACTGAGCACGTATTAAGCACTCAGCAGATATTCTGAGGGAGGCAATGGCAACAGACGAAAAGCCCTGGCCCCGGAGCTCCCACAGCCCTCGGCACCATCAGCCTTCATGACGCCGCTCCCTCAAATGCTGCTCCCCCACGAGGCAGGGCTGTGAGGACAGGGACCGAGCCTGTCTCATTCACCAAGGCGTCCCCAGGACCCCACATGGCTCCCAGCATCTAAACAAAGAGCTGTTTAATTACTTAGTTAATTAGCTGGTTGGTTAAATTAGGTGGTAAAAAGAATGAAATGGGAAGCATGAAGAGGAGAAATCAAGCAGAAGTGCGAAGGGGGTAGCTTAAGAGGACAGATGATGAATCCAGACACTCGTTGAGTTGAAGATGACGCGGGAGTGGAAATGTCAGTTGGAGCCTGGTAGTATAAATATGGGGCTCAGATCAAGGGCTGCAGCCATTGCTTTCTGTATAAGCCTGGGCTGGATGTGGGGAGGGGAGGAGCCTACACAGGGGCAGAAAGGGAAAGAACCGGCCTGCTCTAAGCCTTGAGGGTGGGGAGGTAACCACAGAGGGGATAGAATAGCCCAGGAGGCAAGCAGATGGACCTGCATTATAGGCGGCAAGAGAGTCATATCCAGTGGGAGGCAAGGAAAGTGACCAGAGACAACCAGCTCTGGCCCCGAGTGAGGTCATAGGTCACTTTAGGGAGAGGAGTTTAAAGAGGATGGGAAGTTTGAGTGGGTGGGGAGAAAAAAGGAGCTCCCTATCTAGACAATTCATATGAAGAGATTAGGTTTAAAAAAGGAAGAAAATGGCAACAATAAGATAAAGTGGCAGCAGAGTCTGTAAAGGTTTCTTTTCCTAAGATGAGAGTTACTTAGAAATGTTCCCTTCAGAGCCAGCCTAGGACATGGCCTCACTCACATTTGGGATTGATATGGTCTTCCACATTCCAGATGGAGTTGAGGGTTTCCTTTAGGTATGGAGTGCAGGTGACTTCCAACTGCTCCCAGCCCCTGTGAAAAGTAGTCACAGATGTCTCTCAGAAGACCTGAAACCCACCGGAGAGTAACACTGCCAACTGCTCTTCAATCTACGGTGCCCCTCTCTTTCCAACCCAGTGGCCATGCTGTTTTCAGCCTCACACTTTTATATTCCACAACTGTCCTAGGAGGAGTCGAGCACACAATATTCCCAGTTTAGAAAGAGACATAGATCCAGAGAGTTATCACAAGCCAGATGTACAAATGCTCAACTATTACAACACACGAAACACCAGAGGAACTCTGGAGCTCTGGGCTCCATAAAACTCCTGATGCCTTTCCTCCCTCCATTCACCACAAAGAAAAAGCAAACCTGAGGTGAACATCGACCCCTGCGAAATGGAAGTTTTGGGTATCCTCGTAGTGTGAAAGGAAAAACATGAGCCACTAATGGGACATCAAAACCCCAGAGACTCACCACTTGGGCAGGACCTTTCCCGAGGAGCCCAGGACACAACCTGTCACCAGATGGATGAGGCGAATTCGACTTCTCAGCACTTTGATTCGGTTTCCAAATTTTCTGTTTACAACCTCAATCCTCCAGAAGTCATTTGAGTCTCCTGTCCCATTCTGCCACATAAATCAAGAAAAAAATACAAAGAAAGTAAGATGACTTTAGAGAAGACGTATCAGAAAAGGGAGATGGTCACCCTTTCAGATGCCATCATGTTACAGTTTGGCCAAAGACCAAACTGGCCTAAATGACTGAGGTGGGAAAGGGAACGAGAGGGCCATAGAAATATACCAAGTGACTGCCATTGTCCCAGCACTCGCGATTACAACCAAGAAAAGTAGTATAATTCCTCAAACCTTAAGTCTAATTCTTCACTTTATAGAACTAGAGTTTAAGTTCTAAATAAATGTTTTTGCCCTTAAACTAAACTCAAGACATCACCGTGTGCCAACAGAAATAAATTTGGGCTATTTGCGTCCATTACTGGTGGCCATGGGGACACTCACTCATCGAAGAAAGGTCTGGCCCAGATATCGTACTGTGGAAATTAAAACAGTTGTGTCTAATTCTCCTCAGGAAATGCTCACCAGAAAAAGATGAAGTTCAGAGTCTTGGCTCTAGTATAATGTGGGATGAGCAAATAGAAAGAGGGTTGGGAATCCCACCTTAAGGAACCCAGAATCTTTACTGAAGCACCAAAGCCCTTGGAAGGGAACGTAACAGATAGTCATAAATCTACTTTCCCACTAGTTGTTTCTGTTTTCAAATTACTCCCCAAGCCATAAATACTCATAGAGCTTCCTCTATTAACTGCATCACCCCAAGGCAGTAAAAATCCAAAGCAATGGGGACAATATCCCTCTGTGGAACAGGGAAGTAATCCTTAAAAATAAAGCCAATGAGGGCTTCCCTGGTGGCACAGTGGTTGAGAGTCCGCCTGCCGATGCAGGGGACATGGGTTCATGCCCCGGTCCGGGAGGATCCCACATGCCGCGGAGCAGCTGGGCCTGTGAGCCACGGCCGCTGAGCCTGCACGTCCGGAGCCTGTGCTCCGCAACGGGAGAGGCCGCGGCAGTGAGAGGCCCGCGTACCGCAAAAAAAATAAAAATAAAAAAATAAAGCCAATGAGAATTTGGAATCTGGCAAAGGATAAACTTGTATATTCATCTGGGGTCATATTGTGGCCCTGTGGCTTCTAAGTATAACATGATTTTAAAAGGGACCCTTACAGTATTCATATTTGACATTTATTAAGTGTCAGAACATAAAAATGGCATGGTAATTATGGGAGGCAAGAGATGGAAACAAATAGACTTCATAGGCTGCCTTTCCCACAGCAAAAAGCCTAGCCAGAAAGTTCCTAAATGTTAAGAGTCCCTGTGCAGCCAATCGTTAGGAACATTCCAGAATTCTGGGGAGGATGTGTTCCGCCACATGGCCCTGAGCCAGGCCCCACAGTTTTTGACATCCTGCTGACACTCGAGTGGCTCACTTACTATGCCATAGCCTGTGACCTGATAGTGCTTCCGGGTCAGGGGGGCCTCGTGATAGTGACTGTGCAAGTTCCGAGAAGTCCTAGAAATTAAAAGAGAGAAGTGCCACTATCCTGAAGAAAAGAGATGTGCAATGTTTCTTCTTTTACCAAGGCTACTCAGAGTCATCTGTTTGGATAAGAAAAATTAGAATCCAAACCATTAAATCCAACGTATCGCGAGGAGTACTGGACCATACGCCAAGAAAGGGGCTTCACTTCCTGTTCACCCCACAACTTCAGGTGGGGGGCAGGGGGATGACTGAACACATTGGTGGCTTTGAGGCAAGCTAGCCTGACTTAAGAGGCAGGTTTAGGGAGAAGAAAATTAAAATTTGTAATCTATGTATGCCTGAGATAGGTAAACTTCCTCCCTACCATCTATGCTTTCTACTCCTATCACCAGTTTTACAAAGTAGGGATCTGTGGGGGAAGTGGAGGGTTTCATTTAGATTTTGTTTACTTTGTGCTTTTTGTAATAATCCTTACTTTTATCCATAATAAGTAATCAATGTTCATTATAAAAATATTGGAAATTTGCAAAAATAAAATTTAGTTAATAAATTTTAATTTATTTAAAAAAATTAAATTAAAATTTTAAGTATCCATAATCTTACTGACTAGGGAAAAAACACTGCTCATAGCTTTTCTATATGTATATTAAAAAAATCCCTGATTAAAAAAAAATTCTGTATCTGACAATTCATATGAAATTTTTGCAGGGCTGCTTCTGTTGCCTATTTTTCCTGTTCATTCTTGCACATGGTGCCCTATTTCCTTGTGTGCTTAGTTATTTTTTACTGTGTACTATTCACTGTCACTGAAAAAC
This sequence comes from Grampus griseus, assembly GCF_964374135.1. Lineage (NCBI taxonomy): Eukaryota > Metazoa > Chordata > Mammalia > Artiodactyla > Delphinidae > Grampus > Grampus griseus. Next base: position 25,592,498 of record NC_139018.1, on the reverse strand, counting down.
TATTTATAGGAATAGATAACCATGTATTTCCCAAAAGAGAATTAACATTTGCTTTTAGCCAGGCACCTAGGGAACATTACCACAGTCTTAGGACCATGTTCATTTAAATTCATGGCCTGAAGATTTTGAGACCATCCAGGTGAAATGAATTTGGGTTGCAAATCCATGTGAAGATCAACTGGTAATTACAGCTTCTTAGGAACCAGATTTAGTGTCCCTACCAACCTCACCCCCCGCCCTGCTCTCCCAAACACACTCTGGATGTAGGTAGATAGGGCGGATTTATCCTAACCCTAAGCCTTTGGGGGTTACAAACTTTGGGGAAGATCCAATAATTTACCACTTCGGGTGAGCCTAGAGCTTTGACTTTAAAACTTCTTCTCTCTAGAGGCAGTCAAAACCCAAAAATCAAAACTCAAGATTGTGGGTTCAAGGCAGAAGTGGCCACAGTGTCCCACTTTTTCTCTGGATTCCCCCTTTCACTGAGATTTTGACCTAGTAACTCCTTACTATCTTGTCAGTTCTTTATGCTTTTAAGATGTTTCTACATTTTCCAGCATTTTTAGTCATTCTCAGTGAGAACACTGGTTAAATGAACTAGTTTGCCATATTCAGAAACAGACTCCTATACCTTTCTCAAGGCAGCCGCTTAAGAAAAAGCTTTGGGCAACTCAATTTTTTTCTTTCTTCCCCCTAGGAAAAGGGCAGTTGAAAGGCACCTTCAAAATCCAAAGCTTCCCAAAGCCAAAACAGGCAAAGTAATCATTCTCCCATTCTAGCACAGCAGCCTTGTTCCATTTCCTAGAGCCTCATCCACATTTGACTTCTGTTTATTTCCAGCTGAAAAGAGCTCTGTACCTTTGATGCTCATGCCACTCATTTATCCCAAACAGCAAATTTACTTACTCTTTGTGTTCTAGTCGAATGACATCTCCATGTCTTACAAACTCCACAGGGAGTGAAGGGTCTAGGGGATCTGTCAAGGAGAAACAAGCATTGATGTCTGAAACCGTTCACTCATTAAGCTAGCATTAATTAAGGACCTACCGGTAAAGAGTTATAGTACAACGTGGTATGCGCATGAGGTACTGACAGAGTGCTGTGGGACCAAAGTGAACTGTCTCAGAGGATGAGGGAAGGGTCTCCCAGAGATAATGACTGAAAAGACTCTCAAAGGAGAGGGAGAACTTGTCAGGTGAGCAAGTGGGGAAAAGCCAGAGAGGTATGAAAGAGCAAAACTCATCTGAATCAGTGGCAAATGAATTCACATGGTTAGGGAGGGTGGGCAGGAAGGAGAGTGGGAATAGGTGAGGGTATGGACAAACGGGGCCAGACTGTGTATGCCATGCTAGGAAATGTGGCCTTTATCTGACAAGCACTGAAGCCCCCACTAGAGGATTTTTAAGCTGGGAAGCTAAATAATAAGATTTTCCTTTTAGAAGTAAAAATATAGTCTTCCAAATATGAATTCCATGCAAAAGACCATTTGCCCAGCTCTCTTCAAAATCAAATGTTAAACCCTGCATATTTGGCCAGTGATTATCTTGTCTCTGGCTATAGACTTGATAAATGTGAGGCAAAGAAAATGATGAAAGAAAAGAACTACTTCTGTATCGTCAAGAAGTCAAGACCATTGAGGATCTAGAAAAGTGATGACAGTGGAAAAGGAGTTGGCAATAATCACAGCAACACAGAAGGTCCTTGCAAATTTCTGTCCCAGGCAGTAGACACTAACACTCAAGGTCAGGAAAGACAAATCTGCCAGGACAAATCACTGGCTCTCAAGAGAATTAGAGAACTCAACTGTAGAAATGCCCATTCCTGCGCTGCCTTCTAAGGTCTCTTAAGAAGAATAATCAGGACTTCCCTGGTGGCACAGTGGTTAAGAATCCGCCTGCCAATGCAGGGGACACAGGTTCGATCCCTGGTCCAGGAAGATCCCACATGCCACAGAGCAACTAAGCCTGTGTACCACAACTACTGAGCCTGTGCTCTAGAGCCCATGAGCCACAACCACTGAGCCTGCAAGCCACAACTACGGAGCCTGCGTGCCACAACTACTGAAGCCCACGCTCCCTAGAGCTCATGCTCCACAACAAAAGAAGCCACTGCAATGAGAAGCCCGTGCACTGCAACCAAGAGTAGCCCCTGCTCACCGCAACCAGAGAAAGCCTGTGCACAGCAATGAAGACCCAACACAGCCAAAAATAAATTAATAAATTTATTTTAAAAAAGAAGAAGAATCAGCAAGATGACAAATCAAATAAGTCAAAGGGGAGGGAAGTTTTACTTAATATGGATCTGTGGGGGAGGGGCACTTATGGCCATGAAGAACACAAAGACCTTTGTCTAGACAGCTCCCCCTTCCCAGAATGCCTGTAGTGATCTGCCTTCACACGAATCCTTAGTCACTGGAGTGATATGCAGCCACCTTAACCTGGAAGCCACAGTGGAATAACAGAACAGGGACGTTCAAAGACTTGGTCCGTGCCCACATGACTTTAGAAGGAAAGCTGGTCTTCCCTCAGAACCCCTCATTGCAACAGACCGCTTATGTTTGGCCTGTTGAATCAAAACACAATCTATAACAGTACTATAAGGGACAGAAATAGATCCTGCCCAATGGTGTCATAATTTATATTACTGAGGACTAGGATGCAAAGACAGTGGTCATACGGGCCACGTTTCAAGGCTAAAAACCATGGCAATAAGGGGAGGTGGCGAAAGGAACAGAGAAGGTAAATTTAGATGAGCAGCTGCCCACTTCCCCACAAAGGTCAGGAGCAGCTGACTCGAGACAGGCTGAGCCAGGTGGTGTTTGCTGAGGAGAGAACACCTATGGCATAAGACAATCAGAAGGTGAGCGGGAGATGCCCTCTGTTCTGTTCTCTTCTCGGCCGCAGCAAAGGGCACAGTCTGCAGGTAGCCAGCTGTCTGACCGAAAAACCAGAAGATCCAGACATAGCCCTTGTCACAAAGCCCTGGGAGCCCCATAGGTGTGCTTCAGAGCAGCTTCACCCTGGCCTGTCAGAGGCAGATGCGCAGGCATTGAGGGAGGTCCTGGGCACCAGCCTAGACGAGCCCAGCCACAGGGCTGGCAGGCCCGCAGATCTCCAACAGACTGGCCCAGGCCTGGGATGACCAGTGGGCAGCAGCCCTCTATCACATCCAGACAACCTGAGCTGTACCACATGCTGGGGTCTGCAAGGCTTGGTGTGCTCTGAATCAGAAATGAAAGCAGCCACAGTGTGCCCCAGGCACGTGTCCAGGTAACCTCTTCTGGATTAAGTCTGAGCCTCAGCTGTCTGAGTCCCATCTATATGCTGTCTACAAGAGGCCCACTTCAGACCTAGAGACACATACAGACTGAAAGTGAGGGCATGGAAAAAGATATTCCATGCACTTCGAAATCAAAAGCAAGCTGGAGTAGCATTACTCATATCAGATAAAATAGACTAGAAAATAAAGATGTTATAAGAGACAAGGAAGGACACTACATAATGATCAAGGGATCAATCCAAGAAGAAGATATAACAATTATGAATATATATGCACCCGACATAGGAGCACCTCAATACATAAGGCAACTGCTAACAGCTATAAAAGAGGAAATCGACAGTAACACAATAATGGTGGGGGACTTTAATACCTCACTTACACCAATGGACAGATCATCCAAACAGAAAATTAATAAGGAAACACAAGCTTTAAATGACACAACAGACCAGATAGATTTAATTGATATTTATAGGACATTCCATCCAAAAACAACAGATTACACTTTCTTCTCAAGTGCACACAGAACATTCTCCAGGATAGATCACATCTTGGGTCACAAATCAAGCCTTAGTAAATTTAAGAAAATTGAAATCATATCAAGCATCTTTTCTGACCAAATGCTATGAGATTAGAAATCCATTACAGGGAAAAAAACATAAAAAACACAAACACATGGAGGCTAAACAGTATGTTACTAAATAACCAAGAGATCACTGAAGAAATCAAAGAGGAAATCAAAAAATACCTAGAGACAAATGACAACGAAAAGACTACGATCCAAAACCTATGGGATGCAGCAAAAGCAGTTCTAAGGGGGAAGTTTATAGCTATACAAGCCTACCTCAAGAAACAGGAAACATCTCAAATAAACAATCTAACCTTACACCTAAAGAAACAAGAAGAAAACAGAACCCAAAGTTAGTAGAAGGAAAGAAATCATAAAGATCAGAGCAGAAATAAATGAAATAGAAACAAAGAAAACAATAGCAAAGATCAATAAAACAAAAAGCTGGTTCTTTGAGAAGATAAACAAAATTGATAAACCATTAGCCAGACCCATCAAGAAAAAGAGGGAGAGGACTCAAATCAATAAAATTAGAAATGAAAAAGGAGAAGTTACAACAGACACCACAGAAATACAAAGCATCCTAAGAGACTACAACAAGCAACTCTATGCCAATAAAATGGACAACCTGGAAGAAATGGACAAATAACCTTCCAAGACTGAACAGGGAAGAAATAGAAAATATGAACAGACCAATCACAAGTAGTGAAATTGAAACTGCGATTAAAAATCTTGCAACAGGGCTTCCCTGGTGGCGCAGTGGTTGAGAGTCCGCCTGCTGATGCAGGGGACACAGGTTCATGCCCCGGTCCAGGAAGATCCCACATGCTGCGGAGCGGCTGGGCCCGTGAGCCATGGCCGCTGAGCCTGCACGTCCGGAGCCTGTGCTCCGCAACGGGAGAGGCCACACAGTGAGAGGCCCGCGTACCGCAAAAAAAAAAAAAAAATCTTGCAACAAACAAGAGTCCAGGACCAGATGCCTTCACAGGCAAATTCTATTAAACATTTAGAGACGAGCTAATACCTATCCTTCTCAAACTCTTCCAAAAAATTGCAGAGGAAGGAACACTCCCAAACCCATTCTATGAGGCCACCATCACCCTGATACCAAAACCAGAAAAAGATACTACAAAAAAAGAAAATTACAGACCAATATCACTCATGAATATAGATGCAAAAATCCTCAACAAAATACTAGCAAACGGAATCCAACAATATTTTGAAAGGATCATACACCATGATCAAGCGGGATTTATCCCAGGGATGCAAGGATTCTTCAATATACTCAAATCAATCAATGTGATACACCATATTAACAAACTGAAGGAGAAAAACCATATGATCATCTCAATAGATGCAGAAAAAGCTTTTGACAAAATTCAACACCCATTTATGATAAAAACTCTCCAGAAAGTGGGCATAGAGGGAACCTACTTCAACATAATAAAGGCCACATACGACAAACCCACAGCAAACATCATTCTCAATGGTGAAAAGCTGAAAGCATTTCCTCTAAGATCAGGAACAAGAGAAGGGTGTCCACTCTCACCACTGTTATTCAACATGGTCTTGGAAGTCCTAGCCACAGCAATCAGAGAAGAAAAAGAAATAAAAGGAATACAAATTGGAAAAGAAGAAGTAAAACTGTCACTGTTTGCAGATGACATGGTACTATACATAGAGAATCCTAAAGATGCCACCAGAAAACTACTACAGCTAATCAATGAATTTGGTAAAGTTGCAGGATACAAAATTAATGCACAGAAATCTCTTGCATTTCTATACACTAATGATGAAAAATCTGAAAGAGAAATTAAGGAAACACTCCCATTTACCACTGCAACAAAAAGAATAAAATACCTAGGAATAAACCTACCTAGGGAGACAAAAGACCTGTATGCAGCAAACTATAAGACACTGATGAAAGAAATTAAAGATGATACAAACAGATGCGGAGATATATACCATGTTCTCGGATTGGAAGAATCAATATTGTGAATATGACTATACTACCCAAAGCAATCTACAGATTGAATGGAATCCCTATCAAATTACCAATGGCATTTTTTACAGAACTAGAACAAAAATCTTAAAATCTGTATGGAGACACTAAAGACCCCGAATAGCCAAAGCAGTCTTGAGGGAAAAAAATGGAGCTGGAGGAATCAGACTCCCTGACTTCAGACTATACTACAAAGCTACAGTAATCAAGATAATATGGTACTGGCACAAAACCAGAAATATAGATCAATGGAACAGGATAGAAAGCCCAGAGATAAACCCATGCACCTACGGTCATCTAATCTATGACAAAGGAGGCAAGGATGTACAACAGAGGAAAGACAGTCTCTTCAATAAGTGGTGCTGGGAAAACTGGACAGCTACATGTAAAAGAATGAAATTAGAACACTCCCTAACACCATACACAAAATAAACTCAAAATGGATTAGAGACCTAAATGTAAGATTGGACACTGTAAAACTCTTAGAGGAAAACAGAGGAAGAACACTCTTTGACATAAATCACAGCAAGATCTTTTTTGATCCACCTCCTAGAGTAATGGAAATAAAAACAAAAATAAACAAATGGGACCTAATGAAACTTAAAAGCTTTTGCAAAGCAAGGGAAACTACAAACAAGACGAAAAGACAACCCTCAGTCAGAATGGGAGAAAATATTTGCAAACGAACCAATGGACAAAGGATTAATCTCCAAAATATATAAACAGCTTATGCAGCTCAATATTAAAAAAACAAACAACCCAATCCAAAAATGGGCAGAAGACCTAAATAGACATTTCTCCAAAGAAGACATACAGATGGCCAAGAAGCACATGAAAAGCCGCTCAACATCACTAATTATTAGAGAAATGCAAATCAAAACTACAATGAGGTATCACCTCACACCGGTCAGAAAGGGCATCATCAGAAAATCTACAAACAACAAATGCTGGAGAGGGTGTGGAGAAAAGGGAACCCCCTTGCACTATTGGTGGGAATGTAAATTGATACAGCCACTATGGAGAACAGTATGGAGGTTCCTTAAAAAATGAAAAACAGAATTACCAGATGACCCAGCAATCCCACTACTGAGCAAATACCCAGAGAAAACCATAATTCAAAAAGACACATGCACCCCACTGTTCACTGCAGCACTGTTTACAATAGCCAGGTCATGGAAGCAACCTAAATGCCCATCGACAGACAAACGGATAAAGAAGATATGGTACATATATACAATGGAATATTACTCAGCCATAAAAAGGAACGAAATTGGGTCATTTGTAGAGACATGGATGGATCTAGAGACTGTCACAGAAAGTGAAGTAAGTGAGAAAGAGAAAAACGAATATCGTATATTAACCCATATATGTGGAACCTAGAAAAATGGTACAGATGAACTGGTTTGCAGGGCAGAAATTGAGACACAGACGTAGAGAACAAACGTATGGACACCAAGGGGGGAAAGCGGCGGGGGGTGGGGGTGGGGGTGGTGTGATGAATTGGGAGATTGGGATTGACATGTATACACTGTTGCCTATAAAATGGGTGACTAATAAGAACCTGCTGTATAAAAAAATTAATAAAATTAAATTTAAAAATTAAAAAAGAAAAGACAGCTCTAAGAGTGAGATCTTATCTGTCTTGCTCACTGCTTATCCCTATGCCTATAACAGTCCTTGTAACGTATCAGGGGCTCAATAAATAACTGTTGAAAGGATAACTGAGATCTGTAAAGATGGCAAAGAATGCTCAGGAAAGCCCATCCCAGCACCATTCTTTTGGAGGCATGAGAAATGTTAAGGAGGGCTCAGAGTAAGTAATAATACAAGAAGCGCCAGTTCCCTACCGCATTACCTGAATTTGTATTATGTTTCTTGATAATCCACAGGTTGTTGTAGTCCTTGTGCAAATAGGTGGTGACCTGGGTAGGGTGGGGGAGGGAGGAGGAGGTGGGAGGGAGAAGACAGTCACTATCAGCACAGCCGGCCACAGGACAATCAATAGCAAGCCAATGTTGCTTAAGCCTTTTTCAGAATCCCCAGCCACCAACCCGAGGGGCTGTGTTTCCCGACAGGGCTCCGAAGTAGCATTTGGTAAATGCTACTTTCTCTCCTTCCTTCTATATTTAGAGGTCTTTTCCCACAAAAGCCTTTTTGATTTGTCTCTGTGCACCCCTCTGCATCCTATCTTTCAACTTCCCACCTCCTAGAGGGAGGAACAATAACACCTTGTGTAACACAGTCTCCAGCACACAACGAGGATTTAGTTCATTTTTAAAAAGTCATCAAGACCATGTCTCAAACTTTCTAAATGAAAAATTCATGGTATTTTTCTAGAATATGGCCAAATGAAATGAAAAAAACTCTATTAATATCTTATCCTAGGGACTTCCCTGGTGGCGCAGTGGTTGGGAGTCCGCCTGCTGATGCAGGGGACACGGGTTCGTGACCCGGTCCGGGAGGATCCCACATGTCGCGGAGCGGCTGGGCCCGTGAGCCATGGCCGCTGAGCCTGCGCATCCGGAGCCTGTGCTCCGCAACGGGAGAGGCCGCAGCGGTGAGAGGCCCGCGTACCGTAAAAAAAAAAAAAAAAAAAAAACTTATCCTAGAAGCCTGAAGTTTTAGACATAGCCATTTTGTATACACTGATTTTTAAAAAATTGTATGTGTGTGCATGTGTGTACACGCATGTAATGCTGCAATTAAACTACCAGCAAAAATCCTGGGAACAATATAAATGTCCAATACTAAAGGAAGAGTTACGTGCTGGTTATGTCCACAGGACAGAATATTATGCAGCCGCAGAAAATGTTTCAGGGCATTTTTACCCAGCACAGGAGAAGGTGTATAACATGCTGCTGTTGAAAATGGTTACCATTTATCACTAGGCACTGCTCTAAGCACTGGACAGGTCTTATCGCTAGGTTGTAGGGACTATGGTTACCTCCACCTTACTTACAAGCAAACTGAGGGTAAGTAATTCTCTGAGGTTAAGTAAAGGTCTCACAGCTTGTCAGCTGGAGAGACAGGATTCAAATGGAGGGAGCTAGCTCCAAAGCTCCCAGGATAGAGACTGCATACATACAATTATGCTAATTATGTATACAAGCACATAAATACCCAGAAGCAACGGAAACAAAGGCATCTCTCTTACAACGTGAGTTTTAATAACTCCAATTGGACAAAACATGACTTATTCACTTGCAAAGAGATTTGGAATTAGCGTGTAGGAAAATAATTATGCGTGTATCATGGCTGCTTTGTTTCAGTGGTTTTTGCTTTCTCAGAAACAATTAGGAATAATGGTATTAAGAACATACACGTTAAAAGTTGTGGCAGCCACAGAGAAATTAAGTCCACGCTCCCCATCAAAAGCTGCACACATCAAGCTCACCCAGGTTGATTTTGCTCAAGGATGTTAAGCTTTTGTGGTGCTTGTGTGTGCACCCTGCACTGTCATTTTGTTTTTTGTTTCCAAAAACCATTATTATTAAAATTCCTATTAGAAAAATCACTTATTGTGAATATAGTCCATGGCCTCTTTTTCCCCTTGAAACATTTATTTTTACAACGGAGTTTTTTATAATATGAGGTCTCCTAGGGACACAGGTATGCTATTACAGCAGAATGTTGTACATCAAACTACGTGGATAAACAATGATCCTTGGATTATGTGTAACTTTGGGTTTTTTTTTTATACTTTTCTACACTTTCCAATCTTACTTTATAAACGTTATGCTTTAAAAACATTTAAAAATCGAGACCTAGAGCTGTTAACAAGACATTAAACTACAGGGCAGAGGAGGGCTACTAGAGGTTATTTAGTGCGGTCCTCTCATTTACAGATGAAGACACAGGCTGCGAAAGGCTCAGTGACTCAGTCAGTGACAAAGCCAGGCTCTCTGTCCCTTGGCCTAATGTGCTCTCTCTAGATGACTGTCACAACTTCATGCCTCTACCCATGGGCTTCAAGTGTGTAACACTAAGACCAGCTTAATAGGGCCTTTCAGAACATGGCTCTTCTCTCCCTTTGCACAGTATAGATGTTCCTCGTCACCACATCTGTAACTTTATCTCCTACATGACACCAGCAGCAAGGTATCACTATGGAAGGGCTAGCAGTACATTAGACTCTTCTGGAGAGCTTAAAACCAAAACAAAAATGCACAATGCATGGGCCCCATCCTAGGTCAATTAAGTCAGAATCTCTGGGGTGGACCTCAGGCATCAGAATTTTTTAAAAGCTCTCCAATGGACTCTAAAGCACAGCCAGGGTTGAGAACCACTGTGCTAGAGAGAAGCGGAAAGTCAAGAACGGGAAACTGATACCAAAACCCAATACTCTGGGTCAACCTTCTAGTAAATAAGGAAATAATAACAATAAAATATTTTGAGAAGCCAAAGTTTTTCACAAAGTAAAGGTTTTGGTCATTTTGCAGGAAGAGAAACTTCACTTCAAGCTTCTCAGAGCAGCAGCCAGCCCTGAAGCCCCGACCTCCGCACTCTCCTCTCCTCGGGTCACTGCATCCGAGGCCTCCGCCCTGCCCACGCCATGGAAGCCACACTTGTCAGAGTTGCCAGGCCTCCCATGTTGCCCTTCGAAGGCCTCTTCCTCTGTCCTCACCTTCTCCGAGGTCTCTGCAGCACCTGAACTGCTGGCGTCTCCTCCCACTGGAGACCCTCTGCTCGGCACTCTCCTCCCGTTCTCCTCCAACCTTCCCGTCCACCCCTTCCTTCTCAGCCACTTCTACCAGCACCACTCTGAGCGCCTTTAATGCTGCCTTACGTGCTCTTGCTCTCCAGGGCTCCTCTGCTGGCCCTCCTCCCTCTGCACACTGCTTCAGGGCAATGTCACACATCCCCCACTGTGTCACTGACACCTGTATGCTACACACTCATGTCTCTTTCCTGAGACAAGTCCCAGAGCTAAAATACACAAAGGAAACTCATCTCCAAAGCCATGCTTCCTCCTTCATTTCTGATTATGGTGAAACAGCATTATCACACAAACACCTTGACCTCCAGACTACAGACCTGGACATGGCTCATCCCTGACATCTATCAGTTACCAGGCCCTGACATTCAACCTGTGAAGAGTTTCCTAAATCACTTCCCACCTCTCTCCCTGTGGCCTCTGCCTCCGTTCACCATCCTTTGTCATGATTATTGCCTCTAGTCTCCTCCTCCTTCCAATCCACCACACTCCTGCTAGAGCTGTCCTTCTAAACTAGAAATCTAAGCACATCTTATCCCTTAATAAGTTTCAACGCCTCCCCAGCGTCTACAGAACAAAATTAAATCTACTGTAACACATAAGGCCTCTCCATAATCTGGCCCCACGGACCTCTCCGACCCCATCCTTCTCCCTCTCAGGCATCATCCACCACAGCCACATCCACCACTCCTCAACGTGGACGCGGACAGTGTCGCTCACTCGTTCAGATCATACTCACGGCTAATCCTCCAGCATGCACGTCATACGGATTATCTCACTTAATCCTCACAACAACCTTATGATGGAGAGAAGTACTATTTATTTTCCCCAATTTAAAGATGAGGCCACTGAAGCACAGAGAGGTTAAGGAATTTGTTCAAAGTCACACTCTAGTGGAACCAGGATTCGAACCCAGATAAACTAGTCTGGTTCCCAGGCCTGTGTTTATAACCATTACGCTCTACCCATCATCCACTTCGTGCTGGGCACTGAGCCTCGCAGGAGCCAGCAATCAAACAGCAAAGAGACAGGAGGAAGGAAGCACTCACAATTCAATGCGAAGAGGGTTACCACACAAGCTTGTAAAGGTGCCGGGAAAGCCGCCCACACCAGACGCACCTAACCCAGGAGCAGGCAGAGGGAGGTCATGGTGGTCAGAGGGGAACTCCCCAGCTGAAGCCTAGGGAAGCTGGAGTTAGGCAGAGGAAAAGGATGTTTCAAGCCGGGGAAACAGTGCGGGTAAAGGAGGGGAAGCCAGAAAGAGAACGGAGGGTTCAGTCATGGCAAACAGCTTAGTGCTGCCGCAACTCAAGCGCACAAAGGGCTCACTGACCTGCTGCTGGCGGGCGCCGATGCCCTCGGGGTAGAGGTGCCCGTGCGAGTGGAGGTAGCCGACGGCCATCCGCGCGCTCTTCACGGTGATCACAGAGCCATAGGCCAGGTCTGCGGGCAGACGGCGACGGTGTGAGCTGGCGCAGCGCTAGATCTGCCCCTGACTGCAGGGGCCGCTGAAGCCACAGGCCTCCTCAGCCCCTAACAGACTGCACTGGGTCCCGGACTGCCGAAAGCAAGATGCGCGGCTGCCTTCTCACCCCAGTGGAGTCAACTCAAGAGGATCTCACCAAATAGTCTCGCCTGTCCCCTCCCCTCCTTCTTAAGGACTTCAGAAGAAGCTGGGTATTAACAATGCTATTATCAAAGCAAAAGACTAGGAACAACTTGTCCTTCATTCAAGGTCTATCATATACATTCCATGGAATAAAGAAGGAAGAAGCATCTTATATCTTCATCTGGAATGTTCTCCAAGATACAGTGTTACTATAGACTGTTAAGAGAGACTTTTCACTATATATCCTTTTGTGCCTTTTGAATCTAGTACCACATGTAGTAACCGTTCAATGGTGTTTTGGGTTTTTACTCTGAATTTAAAAAAACAAAAACAAAAACCCAGAGTAAACAGCTTACCCAAGAGCATCCATCCCCTCCCCACACAGGCCCCGGCTTACGGAGGAGCCTCTTTGCCTTCTTACTGTCCCTCTTCTCCACGCCCTGCAATCTGGCTGCCCGCCATTCCCCACTCCACCGAAACAGGTCTCACTGCACCAGTGCTGGCCGCTCCTGTCTCCCTTTGTTCATTCATTTGGTCGCTAGACCGTATCGATTACACGGTGGATCCAAAGGTGGAGGAGACCTGGCTGCAGACCTAGTGGAGCCCAGTCTTGGGGATGATGGCGTCACACACTGAGCAGCACAGGATGATCAGCAAACGCTCCAGCAAAGGTGCGACAAGGTGTGACATGGTGGGAGCCCAGAGCAGGGTAGAACAAATTCTTGCCCAAAGAGTAAAAAGAGGATGGCTTGATGGAAGAGAATATAGCTGAGCTAGGCCTTTTAAATAACGAGTAGAAATCTGCTAACGCCACCACTCCATCCTTCTAAGTCCTCGTGCTGGTCAACACACGCAGCCCCGCACGCTGCTGACCGCAGCTGCTTCTCGATTATGCTCTGTCCCCCATCTCAACCCCACACTCCCTCACGGACTGCTCCTGAGCAGCCCCTTCCTCCTGCATGCCCAGTGGCCTGACTGCACCCTGTCGTCTTCCTCTTTCTACAGCTTCCTCACAGACCACAGCCACTGCACAGCATCGACCATCCCTTACTTGGCTAGTCCTCCTTTGAAAGCCTCAGCCCCAAGCCCACTGGCCCCACTGCATGGATTTCCTCAAGCAACTCAAGGCTGACTTCTCCAGTGTGGAATCCAGTGTCTGCCTTTCCGAACCAATTTTTGCCTGCTTTCCTATTTTTCATTCTTTCCACACTCTGGGTGGGCCCACTGTGTTCTAGGCCCTGGAGAGACTAAAAGACATTGTCCTTGCCTCCAGGAAATAATGACTTGGGCCCAACCTATCTTGTCAACCTTATCTTCCAGTATTTTTCTGCATATAACCTATGCCTTAAATTCTGCCCTGCTCTTGGCTTTGATCATGCTCTCCCTTCTGCCTGATACACCCTCTCCCCCATCTCCCTCTGCTGAAACCTACCCATTTTTCCAGGGCCTGACTCCAAGGCAACTCACTCACTCTGATCACCCCCCAACCCCCTAACAGAAGTGATCTCTTACACCTTTGATCCCCACAGCTCTGCGTTCCCTCTTTCTATACTTAACACATACGGTCACATCATGTAGAGGTCCTCTACTGCAGACTCTACTCCAGACTCTACTCTGGAGGGCATCCGCTTACAGCCTCCGACGTGGCTAACACTTGCTCAGTTACCCGGTGTGAACAGTGAATGGATGCGAGTAGCAGGATACTCTGGTGGGAACTGACCTCTAGCCCTGAAGGGCCTTGTTCCTTCACCAGATTCTCTCTGTTGGTCTTCCCACAGCCACGACGGACAAGCTATTCTTTAGGGTCAAAGAGCTCGTTGCTCAGGACGTCTTCCTCTGCACTTCCTGTGCTCCTATTCACTCTCTTGAGTGCTCGGACCAGATTTAACTGGATCTTTCTCCCACTGTGCCCATCTAAAATAACTCAGGCTGTCATATCATCTTTTCCAATACAACTCCCAGGAATCCCTTCTGTCCTACCTTTGTAAAGGACAAGAGACACTCACGTTCAGGGATGGAAGCATTGTGAAGGTTGTTTCCTGAAAGCCGGGCCTGGAAGGCAGAACTGAAGAAGCCATCGCCAGGACCACTGTGGGGAAAGGCAGAGAGAAGACAGCCAAATTAATGGAGTGAAACTGTGATTTCCCAGGAGCCCTAGGAAGAGCTCTGCACAGCTGGTTTAAAAGAAGTACAAGGGAGTGGCAGTGTGGTATTGTGGACAGACATGGGGGATAGAGTCAGAGAAACTGGGGTCCAAATTATAACTCGGCCACTTACTAGCTAGGTGAACTTTGGAAGATACCTGGCCTTGTTTAGCCTCAATTCTTCATTTATAAATCAGGGATTTAAAAAAAAATCAAAAGAATTATTATGGGACTTCCCTGGTGGTCCAGTGGTTAAGACTCTGTGCTTACAACGCAAGGGACACGGGTTAGATCCCTGGTCGCGGAACTGAGATCCCACATGCCTTGTGGCACGGCCAAAAATTTTTTTTAAAAAAGAATTATTATGACTAAATGAGATAACGTATATAAAATGCTGAACACAGTTCCTGACACATAGTCACTACCTGTTAAATGGGAGCTGCTGCTGGTGTTATTGTTATTATTATTCTCACTCCAACTGCACATGCTTATGGTGGCCCATCCCTGTTAAGCACAAGGAACTGTGTTTAGGGATAAGGGGCAGTTTGGCTATTAGAACATTCTCTTCTTCCTTCAGGCCAGGGTACCCAAAAGAGAGAACATAAGAGGAAACCAACAGAAAAAAAAACCCTGGGTCCCCTCCGAGCATCCCAACCAGACCCAGGAAATCACACGGCCCCTCCATAGGCTTAGAGGCAAGAGGAAGACCAGAAGTGAGACACTGGAAAGGCTCTGGCTGTACCTTTTATTCAGCACCATGAAGTGAACAGCGTACGTGGCCGTGTAGAGAGCCAGCGGCAGCACTATGAGGCACAGGATGCGAGCGGTCAGATGTTTTCCCACAGTCACCTGCAAACCAAGCCAGTGCAGGGTGCTGGGCATATGAGGCATTATTTGCCTTATGCCTGACATGTGTGTTATCTGTAAGTTTTTATGTGTAAGTCATAATCAGAAACAATTGAAAAACTAATGGCTATCAAGAAAGAAAGACATGGGGAAACCCTAAGCCTTCCCATAACACCCCCCACCAACCAAGCACTGCAGGGGGCTGAACCTGGGCCAGCCCTCCGCTGCCTGTCCAGACCCTCACCGAGGACCCCGGGCTGTCCCCGCATTACTGCCAAGGTGTGGCCTGCATCTTCAGCATCGTCACTCATCACTCCCTCTCCATCCTAGTCACACTGACGCCCTGCACTTTCCCCATGCTTCTTGCACTGTACCAGCCCCACCCATCACATTGATAACTGCTCCTTATCTTAACTTTAGGCCTCAGCTTCCTCCTAGAAGCCTTCCTGGATTGCCCGAGACTGGGTTTATGCTTTCCTCTGTGCTTTCACAGCCTTTGTTGGCTGGACCATGACTTATTTTTTCTTTTCTTTCTTTCTTTCTTATTTCTCTCTCTCCATTGTCTCTAGAGGGCAGGAATCTTGTTTTAATCATCTGCATATTCTGTGTCTCACACTTAGTGGATGGTCTGTCTATATGTTCTGAATGAATAAATGAACTTGTTGGGACTTTGGTTCAGAGGTGCATTACAGCAAAGTATCAATAGTTCAGGCCTGGAGTCAGCCTCGCCTGTTTGAATCCTAGATCTACCTCTTACTACTTGTATGACTTTGGGAACATTATTACCTCTCTAGGTCTCAATTTCCTCATTTGGCAAGAGGGTAATAACTACCTGCCTCACGGGTTTGTTATGAGGAGGAAATGAGATGATGAAAGTAAAGCATTTTGCATACTGCCTGACACAGAGTCAGCTCTTAATAAATAATATTGTAATAAACCATAAGGCCCTTACCAGCCTCCAGATGCAGAGACTCTGGGTCAGGAAAAGAAAATTTTAAGTTCAGGAAGTCAGTCTACCAATTTTACCTCAAGTCCCAGGCAGTCAGTGTCTGTCACACATTTGGCATGAGCCCAGATGGACAGAATCCCCTGGCTGGGTTGTTTGCAAAGCATTTAAAAACCAATGCAGGAACAAATGCCAAAAGAGAATCCCAAGGATATCAGTCCATCCTCTCTCTTTATACCTCTCTAGCCTGTCAGCCATGGCCCACTCCCTGCTGCCCTGCTCCCTACAGAGGGCAGCCAGATGCAGCCCACCTCGGGCCCAGAACACAGCTGTTCTGCCACCTGCAGCAGAAGCAGAGAAAGACCACTGGCTCTGCTAAGCGAGGAGCCCGGGAGCAAAGACATTTCTACAAGCACTTGGGCTCTCACCATTGAAAGACTGAGGTCTCCAAACAGGTGCCAAAGGTCTGAAACGGTGTTCCACCCCACTTGCAGGATGATAAAGAGGCCAACAAACTTGACCCCCAGAGCACCAGCTAGATTAACGCCAGTCAGGCTGAGCCAGAGCCACCAGGGGGCAGAGAAGGGCCTGAAAATCAACAAGGCACAGAGTTCAGTTTGGCAGCTGGAACCAAACTCAAAAGCAAGAGCAGCAATGGGGAAGGCAGAGGTCCTCTGACTCTGGGAGGCTGCACTGTGGCCTCTCTCTTGAGGGCTCCCAACCTCAGGGACCATGCATGGCTCCGAGGAGGAGGTGGTCTGTGAAACCCCTGAAACTGCAGGAAGCACAGTGTGAGAGTCAGTAGGTGATTCTTCTGGGGAGACGCACCATCGCTTTCCTCGCTACAGGGCTTCAAGTAAGCAAGGGGCTTATTCTTCAGTGGTGGCCAATCAAGTGGAAGGAAAAGGAAAATCCAGAGAAGCCTGATGGATTCAGTCAGCCCTGTCTTTTGTGCCACCTCTGGACCCTGTAAAGGCCAGCAGTTACTGAGTGCCTACTATGTGTCAGGCACTGTTGCAAGCACTTCACACGTATTAACTCTTTAGCCTTCCCTACAACCCCCTGGAAGCAGATCCTGTCATCAGCCTCTTCTTCTACACGAGGACTCGAGGACTCGAGGTCCAGAGAGGTTAGGTAATACAGCCAGCCAGCGGGGGAGCACAGTGCTAAGCCCAGCAGTCGGTTCCCAGGCTTGCTGCACTTAGATCACCTGGTGCTCTGAGCTGCAGTCTCCTCATCCCCTGGCTGACCCCCTGCCACAGCAAATGCTCCTGAACAGCCAAGACCTATGTGTTCCTGTACCTCTAGCTCCTGGCACAGTACCTGGCACATAGCATGTATTCAAGAAATGGCAGGTGGGGCTTCCCTGGTGGCGCAGTGGTCGGGAGTCCGCCTGCCGATGCAGGGGACGTGGGTTCGTGCCCCGGTCCGGGAAGATCCCACATGCCGCGGAGCAGCTAGGCCCGTGAGCCATGGCCGCTGAGCTTGCGCGTCCGGAGCCTGTGCTCCGTAGCGGGAGAGGCCACAACAGTGAGAGGCTCGCGTACCGCAAAAAAAAAAAACAAAAAAACAAAAAAAAAAAGAAATGGCAGGTGGAAGGGGATGTGGTGCAAGTAGAAGATAACCCAAATCCGGAGAGAGCTGGTGGTCACTGCTTGGTTGTGGCGAAACCAAGGTGACTTCTGAAAAAGCCTTAGCAGAGCCAGCTCTTTGGGTCTGAATAAAATGAATGACCTACTCTACTCTCTCAGAGGCAGAAGCATGATCTGGAAGGGACTATTCTGGAAGAAGGCCAGGCCCTCCAGAACAGCTTTAGAATTGACTGGGGCCTGCAGGGATCCTCTTGACTGATGTAGACCCTTCAAGCCAAACTTTATATACGTTATTCCTATCACCAAGTCAGGACTGGCTGCAACCACTGAGGGCAGGGAGACAAACAGTTCCCAGGCAATATCTATTCTGGTGTCCCCCACCCTAGGCATCACACCCACCCTGTCCCTGGCCATTATATAAATTCCAGAGCTGCCACAGCTTCTGACACCCCCTCCCAAAGATGGTGTTTCTGACCTGTTGGCATAGGAGTTGTACTTGACCATGCTCAGCATGGCAGCCATGATGAAGAACATCAAGATGGGGTCAAGGAGGATGTACTGGGACAGAGTGAGGCATCCTGTGTCTGAAAAACATGAGCTCAGTGGTCAAAAAGTGGAATCAGAGATGGGCCCCCCTGAGAACCAAACACCCCAGTGGTAAGAAACAGTCCCCCTTGTGCTTAGTTGCATTTGTACAGTCAAGATTAGACGGGCAACTGAGTCATCTGGAAGGTAGAAGGCCACAGCTTTGGGGTACACCAAAGCCCAATGATATGAAAGAATATCTCACACTGCTTCCAGGCCCTTGCCCCACAAAGGGATCATGTCATGCATTCAGATACAGAGATCCTGAGATGAGGGCTCCTGCTAATTTCCACCATCAAAAAGGGAGTTCTGCTACCATGCTTATGCAGCCACAAACTACATACACCCGGGAAAGAATCTTACCATTTCATATGAAGTCTCCGTTGGGAGTTGATTCTCCATGCAGGTGCTGAAGTGATTTTTCTTTTAAACAAAATTTCATTACATCATGGCCTGGCCTAAGTCCTCCAATGTCTTCCCATCTCATTCAGACTAACAAGCTCCTTCAGACAGCCTCAAGACGGCCACCAAAGCCTTCATGGTCTCCCCACCTATCCAGCCTCCTCTCCCAACACCCTCTGCCTCACTCACTCTACTCTGGCCTCACTGGTCTTCTTGCTGTTCCCTGAATCCACCAAGTGCCGCCTTGCACCAGGACCACTGCACATGCTATTTCCTCTGCCCAAACACTCTTCCCTCAGATCTCTGCATGGCTTAATCTTTGGCTTCACTCAGGTCTCTGCTCAAGGCCACCTCCTCAGGGGGCTCTTCACAGACCACCCTGCCTAAAACAGAATCACTCCCCATTACTCTATCCCTTACCCTACCTATTTTCTACATTGTACTTATTGCTTAAGGTGTTACATTACAGACTTAATTTACTTGCTTATTTATCATCTGCCCCACTAATGAGCAAGATCCATGATAGCAGTGTCTCATCAGCGTATCCTCTGAGGCCAAGAAAGTGGCTTAGCACAGAGTAGATGCTTGAAAATAGTTGTGGAATGAAAAATGAATAAACGAATAACTGAAGAGGGAAGTTAAAGACGCAAGGGAAAAGCCACCAGTCCTCTAGAAAGAGACCCTGTAGTCTTGCAACATTATCTGTCAGAGCAAAGCCAGAGGGACTTCCCTCGTGGTGCAGTGGTTAAGAATCCACCTGACAATGCAGGGGACACAGGTTTGATCCCCGGTCCGGGAAGACCCCACATGCCGCAGAGCAGCTAAGCCTGTGCACCACAACTACTGAAGCCCGCGCACCCTAGAGCCTGCGAGCCATAACTACTGAGCCCACACACCGCAACTACTGAAGCCCACATACTCTAAGGCCTGTGTGCCGCAACTACTGAAGCCTGAGCGCCTAGAGCCCATACTCCGCAACAACAGAAGCCACCGCAATGAGAAGCGCGCACACCACAACGAAGAGTAGTCCCTGCTCACTGCAACTAGAGAAAGCCCGCGCGCAGCAACGAAGACCCAACGAAGACAAAGAAAAAAGAACAAAGCCAGAATCGCCCCTAAATTAACCACCTAAACTGGTCTGGACTTCTTCAAATGTTAAGCTCTATGAGGTCAGGAATTCACTTTCATATGAGCAAGGCTAAAAACAGGATCAGTTTCTCTGGATCAACTCTCAATTAGCCATGTGAGAATTATCCACAGAAATAAAGTTCCCATTTTATCCTCTGCCACCCAGCTACTTCTGTGGCATCTACCTTTGCATTCAGTTGAAATTAGTTTAAGGAATGCAAACTAATCTTGACAGTAACCTAAGAGAAGCAGAATTAGAACTGTAAGCCTCCTTCAAACACACACACACGCACACGCACACACAAGCACACATAAACTTGTTATCCATTCCAAACTCAAATGTGGATAACTTGCAGATAATCTATTCCTTGGGATATATAGATTATACCAACTCACCACTCCAATAAAATATAAAGGCTTGCTACATATAAGTATTTATATATGTAAGTATTACTGGTGAATAAAAGGAGACTTGTAGTACATTTACCCAATCCTCAAGTTACTTAAGAACTGGGCCCGTAGACAGAATCTTTAAGTATATTGATTTCCAGCTACATTCATAGCGTGGCAGTCAATATCCCAAGACACGTGGTCTAGGACAACTTACCAAAGGTGAGGAGGGCAGCCGTGAGCAGCGCTGCCGGGAGGGACTGGGACAGCTCCAGTACAGTGAGGTAGGCAAAGGGGATCAGCAAAGCGCCGAGGAACGCACAGAACTATGGAAGGACGGGAGAAGCAGTCAAGTAACTAACTAAGCAAAGCATCAGGGACCTACTTGGCTTGGTACAAACTAATCTTTTAAGATGGAGGGCCCTGATGATGGCATGACTTGGTGACCTAAAATCACCTGCAATATGTTTAAATATGAAAGGGGTGGTGTAACAGTGAAGCATCAAATCAAGCAACATTTACGTTCCCACTAAGCACCAACTTGTGCACTGACAAGAAATCAGCAAAGTTCAGCCAGGGAGGTGTGGGCAAGACGGCCCACGATTTCAAGTGGGAGACTCCGGGAATGGACCGTCCCATCACTGCTAGCTGTGACCTTGACAAAGTCACGTCTCTGTATCTCAGCCTCTCCTTCTGTGTAATGTGAAACTTAAGAGTTCCTACCTCATAGGGTTTACTTTTTAGATTAAATGAGCTAAAGTTTATTATCACACAGAAAGTTCTTGATAAACACTAGCTTCTGTTATGAAACAGGGTGCAAGTTGAGAAATACCTCTCTGAAGGTGTTTTAATATTTTAGAGAACTCTAATGTTATTTCTGTTATTTCTCCCTTGGTCCTTTTATTCAATCACACCAGGAATCACTCTTTAATCTATAGGTTGTATTTTGATTTTAGAAAAAAGACTGCTTGACACTTCAGCATCTGGAGGGTTGTTTTTCAGTTTTGTTTTGTTTTTAACCACCAGTGTTCTCTCCATCCCCCTACCCTGTCCATCAAAAGTAATCAGACAAACCCAGGGGAATGGAAATTCTCACATTTGGGTTGTCACTTTTTGTTAGCAGAAAGCAATGTGCTCTAGTGTGAAAGGGAACAGGGCTGATATATTTGGCCTTCTCATTTCCATAGCAAGTTCACAGTGAGTCAGGCCTATATCCAATTATGCATGCTATGTGGTATTCAGACATCATTAGGAAGACACAGAATCACTTAAGAATATGAACTTGAGGGTAGTGGACACTTCTTGTTTAATATGGAATGGTATGACCACACAAACAAGCCAGTGATTAGCCCAAGTAATCCCATGGCATTTATCTAAACTGCTCTGATAAAGCAGTTTCCTTGAGGAAAGGGGCGTGTAAATGCTACCTGCTCTGAGAGCTCCACACTGGAGGACAGTCTCCACAGGTCTTACTAGCTCCAGATACAAGGTCCCCAGACAGCTGGGTATTCAGGCCCTGCCGTGCCCCATCAAGGCTGGTGTTGGGACTCAGAGCACAGAGGGACCAGGCAAACACACACTTCCCTTAAAAGACTGGAAAACCCCTTGTGTGCCCGACACCTTCGTGGGGAAAGAAAGAAGAACCTGGTGACATGGGTGTGGGGATGCTGAAATGTTAATAAAGGCCCTCAGAGGTAGGCAACACCCTAGCAGTTGTGGCTGCAGGGGAAGGACGCGTAGCCTACCAATGTGCTGAGGCCAATGTTGGGATTGCAGGAGATTCCTGGCTGCCTGAGTCCCGGGCTGCCCTCTGATCTGAAATCTGATGCCTCACGTTGGCAGGAGAACAGGTGACGGGGTGCGCTTGCTCCTGTTTGTGTCATCGCTGTATCATCTGTGGCCTCCCTCTCCCTTCCTGCCCACCCCAGCTCTGAATCTCTACTACAGGGTACAGGTCCAATCATGCTCCCCCACCAAAGTCCCCTTATCTACACCTGCCACCACTCCAGGGCTTCCAGCTGTCACATTTCTGACTGAGTGTGGCCCCAGGGTTGAGTCGGGCAATAGCAAGTCAGGAAGCCTTACTCCTCTCATTCCCAGGTAGCTGTGATGCTCATATTCGTCCCCAGGCTTCTGGAACAAAAAGGTGCCGTCATATCCAGTCAGGTGGCCAGCAAGGCCTATCAGCATCTGAGGAGAGAAGGAGAGGCCTCAGAGAGAAGATGCCTCCGCCCCCTGAACTTCCCTCCAGCTGCGCCCAGACCTTGGCTTCCCTTGACAACTGTCCATAGAAGGAGCTCCCACTGTGACATTTTCTCCGGCAGCTGTTGCAGAGCAAAGAATCTTTTGTCTACAGAGCTCATTGCCTGAAACAAATCCTCTCTTGTGTTAAGGCCAAGTTCTTGGGAACAGTGCAGACTGAGTATTTAGGAAGAAAAAAATCCCACAATTCGAAGGGCAGGGCCAGTGAGGGGCTCTCTCATTCAGCCTTCTTTCATTTGTTATGAAGTAAAACACGACAGCTCATGGGGGAGGCCATGGGCAGGGGCTGATTCCTGGGAGACTGGGCCACTGAAAAGAAAATGAGGTTCCAAGTCAGAATGAGAAGGGAGGAAAGTGGCCAAGTTGCTACACACCAGGAATAGAGAGAAGGGAAGAAAATGGGAAAGCAGAATGCAAACACAGATGCATTTCCCCAGAGGGGAAGAGAGAAGTCCCAGTGGAAACAATGCCAAAAGGCCTGGGACTGGTTTCTCCTACCGCCAGTATTCCAAAGGGAGGCCACCCGGCACATCCCAAAACAGAACAAATCAACTGTAAACTTAGACTGTGAGCTGTAAGTCCTTCAAAACGTTCGAGAGGGTCAGCCTCTTCATTTCTGTCTTTCCTTGACCGTCAACAGTGTAAAATTTTCTTTTCCACACACGTAATCAGAAGCAGCTAAAACATAAAAACTGTCAGCAGATATGAAGCATCTGTAACAGCCCCAGGCTGCCTCGGCCTGACCCCTGTGCTCGGGTTCGGCCGTGTGGAGGGGCAGAATACACTGGCTGTGTGGAGGGAAAGCCCTTCCCAGCGACGCTGCTTGTGCGGGCTTGGATTTGGACCACTAACCAGCTCACTTTTTCCTCTAAGTAGTTCTAAACACAGTCACTCTCTGTAGTTCTGTGTCAAGGTACAGAAGCCAAAGTTCAGCAGTAAATTATTATGAAGCCTTATTTAAAAAAAAAAAAAAAAGGAATCTCAGGGTCCAGAAGTTAATTTAATATTAATTAATTTAATGTAAAGTAATATAAGGTATTGAGAAGACAGAGCCATCCGAATACCCAGGTGAACTTAAACTGACAAATGACAATCAAATGAATGTCCCTTCCCCCCGGGATCTCAGAGGACAGACCCGCCTGGTGCTGGCATAAATCCCCAGACTTCCTGGCTGGTCTGGTAGAGCGAAGAAATGCACAGACGGTTTGGATCAGAGCCCCCCATACCAGCTCTCTGATCATAATAATCTCTTACCTACAGGTGATAAAACCTTCCTTGCAGATGGTTGTGAGGCTTAGAGGTAATGTTGTAGGCAAAACACTTAGCACTCTGACAAGCGTTTAACAAGCACTCAAAATTCAGCTCCCTCTCAGTTTCCATAAGGTTAAAAGTAGCCCTGAGCTAATTTCCTAACTAAAGAACTCATTCAAATCAATAAGAATAAGGGCAACTTACTAGAAAAATGTTTTCATAGAAAACAAAACACAGATGGCTAAAAAACATATGGAAAAATGTTCAACGTAATTCAGAAAGACACGCAAATGAAAACAGTGATATACCAGTTTTTACTCTCAAATTCGCAAAATTTTGGAAGTATGATCATACCAGTGCTGGCAACGATGTGAGGAGAGCAAGCACCCTCATACGCTGTTGGTGGGAGTATGTAGTATCTCAGCATTTTTGCAGGAAAACTTAACAATGTCCAACACAAATCTAAATATGCATATTATTTGACTCTTTAGTTCAGCCACTGAGGCTCTTTTGGCTACACCTGCAAAACTATGAAAAGATAAATGTACAAGGATGTTCACTGCACTACCTTTTGTAATGGCTAAAAACTGGAAATAACATAAATGCCCACCAGTTGAAGAGAGGCAAAATAATTTATGGCGCAACTGTATAACGGAATAATCTACAGCCATGAAAAAGAATGGGGTACATTTTATGTATTGATTGGAAAGAAGTTAAGATATATTATGTTTAAAATACAAGTTGCTCAACAATTTTAGCCTGATCCCATTTGCATATATAATGTGCTGTTCCCGTGTGCTAATATGTATGTGTGTAGAAATGCATACACACTTATATTTGTATAAAGTTTCTGAGAGGATATATAAGAAACTGTTAATAAAGGTGACTCTGGCTGCCTCTGAGGAATAAAACTGTGAGGGAAGGTAACTTTTGACCTTTTATTTCCTTCTATACTGATCAAACTTTGTGCTATGTGCAGGTATTTTTATTTCTTTTAAAAGTACCTATTTCCTTGGAGCCCCTGGCGCCCAGGGCTGGGACCAGTGTGAAGAGGCAGGTATTGGGGTCAGTACTGTAGGAGAAAACGTTCTACTCACCACTTCATGGGGCTTTTGGATTCTTGGACTGACTTGGCCTCAGAACCTATGAAAGCTACTTTGTTTATCACTCTTTTATCCAGGTAGAGCACAGGACCATCAGGAGATAAATGAGAGGGGCAAATGGATCACACTCTCTGGGGGCAGCCTTAGAAAGGAGCCTCACATTCCTCCCTCCACACAGGGGCCACATGTGAGGAAGGGAAGGCTTCAGCAAAAACAAATCAGCAAGTGTTTTCCACACGCCTTCACTGTGCTGAGCACTAGCAGACTCCAAAAACAGACAGGCAGTCCCCAGATGAAAGACTGGGCTAGGTTTCCTCCTCTACTGGCGGGCTGGGTCCCAGGCTAGCCCAGTGCAAATATTCAGCACGTTCTGTGGCTTAATTCTACAGCGGTAACAGATGTACTTGCCCGAATACTGGGGCAAGGCAAGTTCATCAGGCAGTGGTATAATGGTTAACAGAGCAGACTCTAAGCCAGTCTGAACCTTACCATCTGCCACTTACTAGCTTTAATCCCTATGGCAAACTACTTATCGTCTCTGAGTCCCAGTTTCCCCTTCCGTAACATGAGGATACAACAGTACCTACTTCATAAGGTTGTCCTGAGCATTATATAAGTTAATGCATCTAAAGTGACTAAAAGAGACTGTTCAATTGCTCCAATCTTATTGTTGTTATCTTTTAAAGGAGACAGAAAGAGGCATTACATTTTTTGCTCCTTCTCTGGGCTCGGAGCTAATTTTGAAATAGGCCACCTAGGGACTCCCCTGGTGGTCCAGCAGTTAAGACTCAACACTCTCAATGCAGGGGGCCCGGATTCGATCCCTGGTCATGGAACTAGATCCTGCATGCCGCAACTAAGAGCCCACATGCCGCAACTACAGATCACATGTGCCACAACTGAGACCCGGAGAGGGAGGGAGGGCGGGAAGGAGGGAGGGAGGAAGGAAGGAAGGAAGGAAGGAAGGAAGGAAGGAAGGAAGGAAGGGCCACCTATCCCACCTTCCTCTCCACCGCTCCCACCTGCAGGGCCTTGCCCCTGGTCCCTACCCCATGCTCTGGTGCTTTCCCCCTAAGCCCACCTGTCACAGTCACCACCCCTGCCACCCCTCACCCCCTGCCTTCATCCCCAAGTACTCCACGCTCCAAGAACACTCCCCATCTTCATACCAGGCAAATTCCTGTCCCCTTAGTACCAGAGAGCTCAGCCTCCAGTTAGGAAGAAAGGACTGAGCGAAATGCCAAGGCTAATCCATTAGCCTTCTCAGGGGTATTTGTTTTTAAGAGAGTAAAATGAATTCTGATTGGTGGAATTTCTAATTGTACATCATGTGAAAGGAACAAGTCAAACAACGTGCACGCTGGGAACGGGGAGTGGGAAGGAGTTTCAGGCCCTCGTGGACAGTCAGCTCCCCTAAGCTATTTCTGCTTTTTATGTAACAGATTCCTTCTCTCCATCTCTTTTTTTTTTTCAATTAAGGTAAAATTCATATACCATAAAATTCACCATTTTAAGGTGTACAATTCAGTGGCTTTTAGTTTATTCACAAGGTTGTGCGACCATCACCACTACCTAATTCCAGACTATTTCATCACCCCAAAAAGAAATTCCACACCCATTTACAGTCACTCCCCAATCCTCCCTCCCCCCAGACCCTGGCAACTGCTAATCTAGTTTCTGTCTCTGTGGATTTGCCAATTCTGGAAACATATAATATGTGGCCCTTTATGTCTGACTTCTTCCACTTAATATAATGTTTATGAGACTCATCCATGTCGCAGCATGTGTCAATATTTCACTCCTTTTTATGGCTCAATAATATTCCATTGTATAGATAATACCACATTTTGTTTATCCATCCATCAGTTGGTGGAATCTCTCTCCATTTCTGAGCCCAGAGGACTCCTAAAAACAGCAAAGGTTTCCCATGAAAGCAGCTGTTCTGGAATGTCAGGGAATTCTTTCTACAAGCCCAAGAATTAAATCCAAATCTAAGACTTGGCTCCAACTCTTAGGAGAGCACCGTCCTTCACCACACTGCTCACCTTTCCCAGAGGCGGGTGCACATCAAAGAAAAAGGTGCGGTTGATATAGTAACTTCCCATTTTTCCAAAGTGAGTTTCATCCCAACTAAAAAGAAAACAGAAAGAGAAATGAAATTCTTAAAATTATCATACAACCCAAACAGCCTTAATAAAGCATGGTTAAAATTACAGTTAAAACCAAAGGTTATAAGTTTCAAGCAGTTAATGAGAAAATCTGGATTTAAAAAAAAAAAGCTTTTGACACAAGTGATTTGAGGAAGCAAGACATCAGGCTGTTCCTTAATCTTCATTTAGACAGCTGAGAAAGGCTAGCAAATACTTACCAACCAGTTTCATAAATTTAAGTTAAATCTATACTTATTCTGTATCTTGAGTTTCTATTTATTTTAAAAAGGCGAAGAGTTTCCTATACTATAAAAAGTTTTGCAATGAGAGTTTTCTTCCAAGTCTGCTACTTTTTTAAAAAATAAGTTTATTTATTTATTTATTATTTATTTGTGGCTGCACTGGGTCTTTGTGGCTGCGCACGGGCTTTCTCTAGTTGCGGGCGCTACTCTTCGTTGTGGTGCAAGGGCTTCTCATTGCAGTGGCTTCTCTTGTTGTGGAGCATGGGCTCTAGGTGCGTGGGCTTCTGTAGTTGTGGTACATGGGCTCAGTAGTTGTGGCTCACAGGCTCTAGAGCGCAGGCTCAGTCGTTGTGGCACACGGGCTTAGTTGCTCCACGGCATGTGGGATCTTCCTGGACCAGGGCTTGAACCTGTGTCCCCTGCCTTGGAAGGTGGATTTTTAACCACTGCGCCACCAGGGAAGCCCCAAGTCTGCTAACTTCTAACCCTAAGACTATTTTTGCTACTAGAAACTACATTACTCTTGCTGTTACAAACTACACTGTGGGCTACTGATCAGTAAGAGCCTATAGACCATGGTTGTGCCTGGGGTCTGATTTTGCTCCCAACCTTGTGATAATTAACCTGCTAACTATGAACTCACTGACCTTATTATAATGAACTAACAAGTATATAAAAACTGAGGGCTTTCTTACTAAGTTAACAACCAGTCTAAAAATCTATCCTCATTATTTACAAATTATTTAAAAATTATTTTGCAAGTGATTCTAATACACTAGCTTTTAGACACAATGCAAAAATCTTGCTCTTCTACGCAACCACAGTAAACCTTTCACACCCTACACGGGGGCTTCACAGCGGCAGGCCAGTAACCCAGCAGAACCTGGCCATTTCTGTTTTTCAATCTCTCCCTGCAGCTAAGAAGAACAGTTGCTTTCTAGTGACTATCCATCCCCAGGTCAGCTTCTATAAGTAGTTATCACTGTCCTACAGAATAAGGGGCAAAACATGCTCTTACCAAAAATGCAGGGTCTTTTTTTTGTTTGTGTGTTTTACACACTGGGTCTAATAAACAGGCAGAAGGGTAAATCTACTTCTGCGTCTGCTAAGCACATGGCTTGACATGAAATGAGGACAGTGACATGGCGATGTCAAACAGAAAAATACCTTCCAAGCAGTGTGACAAAATACATTTGCAGAAAAAAGAGAGATCCGGTCCCAGCTCCACCACCCACTGTGGGAGCATGACCTGGCAAAATCACTCACCCTCTCCGGATCTCTTTTCTCATCTACGTGATGAAGACAACAGTAGCATCTGCCAGTCCACCTCGCAGGGAGGCAGGTATGAGGTAACACATGGGAAAGAACTTTACAGACTATAAAGTCCCACACATGCTGGGCACTATTTAAACTGTCCCAACATTTGTGGTTAGTTTTGAAGTCTGTTTGGAAACATATTGATAAAGGGGTGTAAGATTTTTACTTCAAGTAAAACTGGTAGCAATAGTCACGCTTCCTCTTGGCTTTTACTGCATGTTTGCGGTGGGATGGACGGTCTTCTCTGGCTCTCTCTTGCTCTGCAGACCTTGCAGGCTACGCCAAGAATGCAAGGTCCTGGCTGCTCTTTACTCAGGCCACTTCTCAGGGTTATGCTTGCAGCAACCTTGAGGAAGACACCACGTCTCCCTCTGGGACAGAGAGCAGTCTTGTTTACTGCTTATTATAAAACAGCGGATTCCCCAAGATCAATACTCCTCAGCTGTGATTCAACCCCCTGCATGTGCAGGCATTCATCCAGACCCAGGGTATCACATGGGACACTGGGGGCAAGGGGAACTGATGCCAACATACTGATGCTCATCCTGCTTGCTGTGCTGTGAGAAATAAAGGCCTTTGTCTCTGACCCAGGACTTTGTCTCCTGCCAGCATCCATAAAACACTGACAGGTTAACTCATTAGTTGGCAAGTAGCATAAAAATAAAACCCCAAACCCTGATAGTTTCGGTGACAAGCACAGGATGCTGAGTCATAGCTTTCCTTAAGAGAAAGGACAAGGGCCATCATGGACTGGGTGAGGGGATAAGAGAAGACGCCCTGCAATCTGGTGGTGAATGCTCTTGCCCAAGTGGTGGGGAAGGCAGGTAGTAAGACTCCCCCACTGTCCTGCCTATGAATGAGGTTGAGGGGAGAGAGGCAGGATTGAAACAAACAGTCTGCATGCTGCCTTGGTTACTGCCCACGGCCTTCTGGGCAAAAGGAGGAAAGGATATAATCGCAACCCTGGGGCAATAGGCTAAGCAGTCCCAGCCAAAAGGCAAGATGGACGGGCTGATGAACCTAGGAGGTCCCAAGCTTAACGGTGCCAGTGGTGAGGACCTTGCTATTCAACGCAGAACTCTGGGTAAAATGAAAACATTGAAAGGTTCTCGGGTGAGCTGTGTGCTCAAGCCAAAGGTGTGCCTTGCTTAGAGGCTCAGAGCCACTCCGTCCCTCCGTGTCCCGTGATCCCTCCCCCTCTGGCACAATCTCAGCTTCTTTAAAGAGTAAGATGATTACAGGTGGGGCTAAGGCCTCCCTGTCCCTAAAGGGGACTGAAGGCCATACACACCCATCCTAGTGTGGTGGGGAACTCTGGGGAGGAGAGGGACTCAAGCTCAAAGTCCTACTGCATACACGAGCACCCTACTCAATCCCTTGGAGTAAGAGGATTTGCTAGGCGCAGGGATTACCAAAGGTGCCAAGGACTGCAGGGAGGACCATGGCAGTGGGTACAGGGACTGAAAGAAAAAGCCCCTAAGCCCAGGTGCTCACCAGACACAGGAAAGCAGGCTGGGAAGAAGTGGTGCCAAGCCTGCCGAGGGGCTGAAGGAGCAAAAAGGCCTCCTCCTGCGCCCTGCATCCAGCACTCGCCGCACTCGCCACACCTCCCACCTGGGAATGGCATAACCTCTAGCTCCTGATGCAGGCCTATTAGACTTGTTAGTTGAAAGGGGAAAAAGCACCTAAATTCAACTGATAGGGTCTGAGCCAAGTTCCCAGTGGGGAAGGGAAGGGAAAGTGGCTTTGGGTAGGGCCCTTGCAACTACGGTTGTGTCTCCCACTGCTGAAGGCATAGTCGTATTTATCCCATATGTGTCCAAGATTATCCCATTGAGAGACTGCTAATTTAGTGAGAGGTGATCCTGTCCCCTCCCAAGTGGTCCTACAGAAATAATATAAATCACAAGACGAGAAAGGGACATTACAGCTTTAAAGATGGAATTTCAGGGTGGGGGGTTGGGGAGGGGGGCTTGGAGGGCTCCATGACAGCGCCATCTGCTGGACATAGGTACCAAGTACACACCCTTTTAAAGGGGCAACTGTCAACCTACTACTAAGCTCTTGTTGAACTTGAGGGCCTGAACCATGAAGACCTTAGGACTCTTTGGCCTGATACTGTCACTTTGGGGTGGGTCAACTTGAAATCTATGGCTAACGACGGAAGGGCTCAACAAGGCTCGCTGGTGAAATGGAAGTGGTATATTCAAGTGTTGGCCCTAGAGGCATCTTGGTTTTTCAAGAAGAGGTGGCAGCTGCCCCTTTGGAAGAAACTATCTTCCACTCC
Source organism: Grampus griseus (assembly GCF_964374135.1). Lineage (NCBI taxonomy): Eukaryota > Metazoa > Chordata > Mammalia > Artiodactyla > Delphinidae > Grampus > Grampus griseus. The sequence goes on along the minus strand of NC_139018.1, from coordinate 25,561,684 downwards.
ACCGCCTGAAGCAAAGCCGCTGACTCAGTGGGGTCTTGATTCCCAGAGGTTCCTCCTAATGTTTGTGCCTGGTTCACTGATGGTTAGGCTAAATTAAAAGCAGATGGTGTCCACAGGGCAGTAGCTATCATCCAGCCCCACTGACGTTTCTGGAAGACCGACTGCAATAAGGGTTGATTGGCACAATGCACTGAATTGAAAGTCATCACCCTTGCCTTAGACAATACTCCTAAGAAACAGACAAGTTATATTTTTATTTTCCCTTAGGCTTTTGCCATTGGCCTAACCATCTGGTGTAAGGCTATATACTAAGAAATGTAAAACACCCCTCTTCGGAGCCAAGAACTGTGGAAAAAAATCATGGTTGCCTGCCAATGGGCCAATCTGGATCACTCATGTAGATGCCCCCAGTAAGGGCCAGTATTCTGATAAGACGGATTAGAATCAAGCTGCTGATCAAACCTACACCATCCAGACTGCTGCCATTGCCACCTGCATACGTCAATACACCAGGCATGGAAACACATCTACCACCATGGACTGGGCACAAAGTAAAGGACTAAACGTCTCCAAAGCAGAAGCCATTGCTACATTGTGGTAACTTGTGACTCCTGCCAAAAGTTGGCACGTTTGTCTTGCAGTGAAGGAAGCCACATTGCATGGGGTACTGACGACTCCAAGGAAACTGATTGTACTAGGCCTTTATTCCGCATTCCAGGCTATCACTGGTGCCCCACTGCTGTTGACACCGTTTCGGGTTAGTGCTGATGATGCTGTTCCAGTCCAATCATCTGACTCTAGATATATCACTGCGGCCCTTGAAACGAAACTGTGTTGTGTTTTCAGCTTTCCAAACCATCTACAGTCTGACAATGGTACACCCTTTTTTTTTTTTTTTGCAATGGCTGAATAGCCAAAAATCTGATGACATTCCACACTCCAGGCCATCCACGGGTATCTGATATTGTCAAGCACTGAACAGTCTTCTCAAAAAGATTTCTGAGTCAACTTCCCTCACCTTCCTCCTTGTTCACACACCTTAGGCAAGTAGTTTGGTCACCTAACTAGGTGTTCATCTCCTCTCAGCCACCAACTGGGTAATGATCAGAACAAAAGGGGTGGAAGGTTATAAAAACCCATTTTGAAAATTTGAGATTCTTCCTTGACTATTCCTGGGCTCGACTGGTCTCCCCTAACAGCAATTCTGGATCAGCCTGGGGGTGCAGTTGGGGGTTTATGGGATTCAAACTTAATTCCAGTTCAGTCACTTGGGTTTTCTTGTTGGAGTGACGTGGTTTTAGAGCATAAAGATCACCTGGTTGAGCACACTGCTTGTGAGGTCCCGCTACAGTGGCTCACATGGGCCAAGATGGGAGACATAAGTCTCTGTCAAGTTTCTGACAGTGCCCATGACAGAAAGGTCTGGATATTAGTATGCAATAGTTGGAGTAAAGGTGAAATTACAGGTACTAGAGTGGGACACACTGATTCTATGGCAGTGGGAGGAAACAAACAACCTTTCCACCTGGGGAAGGAACATCTTAGGCCCCTGGAAATGTAAAGAGAAGGGAAACAATTAATGCTCTCTTTGCCTCCTAGGCCCAGCACCCAGCCTGGCAAAATACTAACACAGTTCAACTAAGTCAGTGGCAGCTGTAGCTAGCAATCTGACCTATTGCTGACTCTGTTATTCCACCATGAAATCAGAAAAACTCATGTGGACATGGCCGGTCTTGAACTATCCTCATGTCCCTGACGACATCAACATTAACTCCCAAACATGGACCTCCCTCGCATGTGCGCAAAAACACAGACTGGCACAACCTTCTGTTAGTATGACTGATATAAATTCATAAGCTTCTCCTGACACCCTAGGGACCTTAGGTTATGCCTTGTATAGTGATTGAGGCTGCAGCTACGCAGTGACTCTCGCTGCCCATGGGGCTTAACCAAATCACTGTAATGATGATCTAAATCAAATCTGATGGAAATCCAAATAATATTTAACAAAAAATCCTGAACTGGAGTGATCTGCACCCCTTCAGGTAGTATATTAGAATGCAGGGAAGAATGTGCTGTGGAATGCCTTTCCACTGGGCATGGGAGTTGCTTTTTAAATGGGAGAACTCATTGTAATTATTGGCAGTGACATCAAAAATCAGAGGTCAGTCTAAACATCTGTGTACAGACTATAATGGATAACAGACTGGCCTTAGACTACATCTCAGCTATCTGAAATAAGACTTCCTGGTCCCTCCCCACCCCACTCCAGCATCCCGGAGGGCACAGGTTAACACCACAGGTTGGCCTCATCCTGCTGTTTTGTTTTTTTTTTTTTTTGTGGTACGCGGGCCTCTCACTGTTGTGGCCTCTCCCATTGCGGAGCACAGGCTCCGGACGCGCAGGCTCAGTGGCCATGGCGCACGGGCCCAGCCGCTCCGCGGCATGTGGGATCCTCCCGGACCCGGGCACGAACCCGTGTCCCCTGCATCGGCAGGCGGACTCTCAACCACTGCGCCACCAGGGAAGCCCCACCCTGCTGTTTTGACACCTGGTGAAAGCAGCCTTAAATAAATGTTGTATGAGACAAACTAAATAGACTGGGTCCCTGCCTCGGCCAGGTTAATCAGAGTAGCCAATGGAGTTGCACATTCATGTGAAAATTTGCTAGAAGCCAAGAGAGTGTAATATCAAGGAGTGAGACTGTTGGGAAAGACATTCCTCCATGGGTCTCTTGTACTTCCACACATCTTGCTGGGTATGTGGAGAATGCAGGGCCTTGACTGCACTTTACCTGGGCCATTTCCCAAAGTTGTGTTTGCACCAAGCAGCCTTGAGAGATGAGGCAACATCTCTCTCCAGGGCAAAAAGTACGCTTGCTTTTTGTAAATTCCCCAAGCTTGTTGCTCCTTAGCTGCAAGGCAACGCACAGTGTGTGCAGTCATCCATCTGAGCCCATAGCGTCACCCCGTGGGACTTCGGAGCCATGAGAAACTGAATCCAATATGCCGATGTTCATCCTGCTTCCTTTGCTACGAGTAATAAGTTTTTTGACTCTGACCCAGGAGTCTCACATCTTCCGCCAGCACTCATGAAATAGTAACAAGCTAATTCATTAACTTCCAAGTAGGGTAACCCTGATAGCTTGTTAGCCTGCTTGCTTTTTAGTCAAGGAGTTCCATTTCTAACAACCTCTACACTTTCTCCTCAGTGATACTGAGAAAACATGGTATCACGTCTTGGCCAAACAAATTAACCATTTTCAAACTGTATAAAAATTTTCCTCCGAGCTGGAAACCTTTTAAGCTTTTTTAACGAAATCTGACTCCTGCACCTTAGTCCTACAAAATAAAGCCTTTAAGAAAATACATCCTCACAGGATGACCCCAGACCTGCTTCCTGGGACCCTTGTTATCATCCGTGGGCAAACAGGTTGTTCTGGCTCCCGAGAATGTGGTACTCAGATAGGAATGTTCCCCTCCGTGGAGGTCTAAATCCTGCAGATTAGGAACTCAGGCCTTAGGAAATTCTGTACTAAGAATTTCCAATTCTCCTGGGTCAGTTCAAAGCACCTTTAAAAGCTACCATTTGAGAGCCAGGTGAGACGCTGCAGCATAACCTGCAAGACATGAAGACTGCTTCCTCAGATCCTAAGGAATCCCACTCTCACACACACCGAAGCAAAAAGATTTCTCTCACGGAGACTGCACCTGGGCAGAGGCAACCACCAGAAACCTGTTTCCCCTCCAGCGCGGCCCCGCCCCTCCGCCTGTGAATCCCGCCCTCTCCGTGCCTCCAGACCAATGAGAAGGCGCGCCCCTCCCTCCCAGTTGCCATGGTGCCTGCCCAGTCCCTCCCATCACTCACCAGATGTGCGGCGGCTGGTCCAGACGGTGGAAGCGGGTGGCAAAGGACATCAGCGTCACCAGGGCCAGCAGAGCCCACCGGCCGGGCGCCTCGAAGCGCCGCGAGCTCGGAGCAGGCCGTTTGGGGCTCCGCGTTGTAGCTTCGGTGGCCACGTCCGGGCCCACGGCCCTAGCAGCCTGGGACCCACAGCGGCCCCTCCGGGGACGCAGCTCAGACCCTGCCAGGTCTCCGCCTACGGCCGGCGGCATCCTTCCCCTCCTCAGGATGGTCCTCCGGCCCGCAAGCACGCTGGGTCTTGCGAGCCGCCCCGCCAATAAGTCACCAAGTGGCGGCTCGGGGTGCCCTGGGAAATGTAGTTCCCTGCGCCGGCAGCCGGGGGCCCTGGGAAATGTAGTTCCCTACCCCGGACTCTGGGCTGGAAGGGGAGCGCGGTCGCCGCCCGGGCCGCTAGGAGACGGCTAGTGGCGCAGAGCATGACGTCCGGGCGGGCCGGGGAGAAAGCGGGCTCAAAGAACTGCAATTCCCAGCAGCGCCAGGACTGGGGGCGTGGCGGCAGGGCGGGGCAAGCTAGAAGAGACCTTAAAGCTCATTCTAGTCCAAGCCCTAGCTTTACCGAGACGAAAACGTAAGTTCTGACGTGTCGGGGTCTCACTGGGCCTGAATCATCGACGACTCGGAGAGTCGCAGGCGCGAAGTTTCCTGGCCTGGAAGAGGGGTCGCCCAGAGTGCGAGATGCAAGTGGGGAAGGTCTGTGTCATGCATCCGGGGAGAGAGGCTCTACTTAGAAACAGGGAGAAATCTTGGGGGGCGGGGTCAAAGGTGAGCCGCTCGGCCCCGCCCACAGCTCCTACGGCGACTCCCAGCATGCAATGCGCCGCGCTGGCACCGCTCTGCACCTGCGCGCTACTCGCTGTGGCCTGTGATCCCGAGAGGATTGGGCGCGACGTGCAAGGTCCTCGTGGAGAGTACCCGGCTTGGTTTGGTGGCTGTACCCTTGCTCTTCATCTGTCTGTCCACCCACCCCTAACCCCACTCGACCTGCTAGGGCTTCCAAGCGTCGTCCCTCGTCTCCCTGATCCGCACAGCCCTGCCGGTCGGCCCGGCAGGTCTTAACAGTTAAATGGCCTTTCAGGGTTTTTTGCATTTTGAGAGAGCGCCAGGGGCGAGGGGAAACTGTGGCACTTACAGTCATCATAATCACTTGGGGACCTTATTACCAGTTTTAATTTGTATTTCCCAAGACTAACCCCAGAACCACTGTTATCAATCTCTATTAAAGATTTGGAACAGCTATTGTAGCTCAAAGGAAGGTGGCAGGCCCATCAGGTGGGATATAACATCACTTTTTTTTTTTTTTTTTTTTTGCTGTACGCGGGCCTCTCACTGTTGTGGCCTCTCCCGTTGCGGAGCACAGGCTCCGGGCGCGCAGGCTCAGCGGCCATGGCTCACGGGCCCAGCCGCTCCGCGGCATGTGGGATCTTCCCGGACCGGGGCACGAACCCGTGTCCCCTGCATCGGCAGGCGGACTCTCAACCACTGCGCCACCAGGGAAGCCCTATAGTATCACTTTAACAGTGTATAGCCCTCCCACTCCCAAATAGGAGTTTAGGAGTCTTTCTCGAAAATCATGTGTAAGAGGTGGTTTTAAAATAAAATCTGCTAGAGTGGTGAGAATCCATATTTGAATTAAAAACAATTCCTCCAGGAGTGGTGATGAAACGGATATTTTACTTGGGCTTAAAATTTAGCCCTACAAATGCAAAAAGGAACATGGGATGGTTTATGAAGTTATCATTGGTAAGAGAAAGATCAGAGACCGCCCTCCATTACATCTCCTGATGGCCCATAAGTAAGAAACCTGAGGGCAGGGCATTTACAGTGATTCTGTGGTCACCCTTAGTCTAGGTCAAATGTGTAACATTTAGTAATTAGGTAAGGCATTTCTTTAAGGATTCTAAGCTGATGTCTGCAGCTCTCTAGTGGTTCCATTCTGTTTCAGTGTAGCTGCCTCTTGGCCCCAGGGGCCCCTCCAGCCTAACCAAATAAGGAAAGGGATGCACCCTGGAACAGGGTACATCCAGTTGTAGCCTACGAACTCTTCTCCCTCCAAGAATGCCTGCTGCCTATCACTTGACCTTTGTGCCAGAACTATCTTCACTTTCCCCACAAAAGTTGCCTTCAGAATAGACTGGAACTCCCAGGGTCAGGAACTAACTTGGGAGGGACTGGGTTCCCACTTGTGCCCTTGCCCACGTAGAAGATGGAGTAGAAGATGGAGTTGGTAGTTCAGGGATGATGAAAGCAAGGTCAGGTAGCAGCTTGGTGAGCTGGGGCATACAGAAGGGAGAGCGAACTTGGGTGAAATGTCTGTAGTCAGAGGGATGGTAGACAAGGGTGATCTAAGAAATTCTATTGAGTTCTCCCTCATCCAAAAGGCTACATATGTGTCTGCCAGAAGATTCATGAGTGCTAATTACTGGTAACTCTGTTCTGGGTTCTGCTTTGAAATGCTGGTGACCAAGAAGCACCAGAGAAATTAACTTTGAGTCCCCTAAACTTTAGAGGAGAGGTCACACACCCTGCTGCCTTCAGGGGCCTCAGAGTAACAAAAATGAGAGAAGTGGACCAGGTGGGGGCCATAGCAGATCTGAGAGGGCATGCCCTCTCTAAAAGGGGCCATTAATTGGCTCTGATCAATTTTGCTCCTCAGGAAACTGAGTTCATTATCTCCAGATTTTTTTTTTAATAAAAAACGGACAACAGGATTTGTATATGAAACAATGTGACTTTTAATGTTAGCAATGAATTGAAACATTTTTAAATACAGTATAGACCAAACAGAACACTGTGGGCTGCCAGCTTATGACCTCAGCTTTGGAGTCAGTGGGCATATTCCCCAGCTATTTTTTTTTATAGATTTTTTTTGACGTGTACCATTTTTAAAGTCTTTATTGAATTTATTACAATATTGCTTCTGGGTTTTTCTTTAATGTTTTTTGGTTTTTTGGCTGCAAGGCATGTGGGATCTTAGCTTCCTGACCAGGGGATCAAACCCACACCCCCTGCATTGGAAGGCAAAGTCTTAACCTCTGGACCGCCAGGAAAGTTCCCCCCTCTGAGTCTGGCCTGAGTTTTCCGGATGCTATTTTTATGAGATCAGCTGAGAGTCTGGAGGACTGGTGGGTGGAATGTTGAAAGAGATGGGCACCAAAGTGCAGAAAACTAGATTTCCTGGTCTTTCTGCCACTGTTGGAAGGAAATAAGCTATCATTTTAGGGCAACCCTTCATTTTACAGATGAGGGAGCTGAAGACTAGAGAAGGTAGGGATTTGTCCCCAGTCATGCGGGGCTAGGTCCTGCACTGGGACCAGACTCCCAGTATGCCAGCTCCTAGCCCACTGCACCACATGAACTACTGCTTCAAAACCAGGCCTAGCTGTCTGCCCAGGACACCAGACCTGGCTCCACCAGGAGCATAAAAAGCTTTCCCCAGATTAGAAAGAGATGCCCTTTCTGACCAGAGTCAAAGTTCTCCTGATGCCTGTTTAGACCAGCTTCCCCATTGGCTCATGGGATCCACCCCTTTAGGGTTCCTCCCCCTGCCCCGCAGTTCTGTGGGAGGGGACATTCCCTGAGAGGCCAAGGGTCACCACATCATCATGGCTGAGTCTAGGAAGGTAAGGAGGGCACCTGCAGTCTGGCTGCCCCTTTGGGGGCCCCCTGGACATCAGGAATGCATGACAGCACAGTTTGGAGCTGAGGGACCCCACATGACTCCCCAGGCCTCTAACCCAGAGAGCTCTGAGTCTGGCCTGACTTTTCCAGACGCAGGCCTGAGGGAGGAGGCCTAGCAGGCTGGGAAGAAACAGTGCTGGCTTGGAGACCCCTGGCTGGGAGCTGTTGCCTCCCCTCCAGTGGGCTCCTGGGGCTGAGAACCCACCATGCATGGGTTAACATGCGTCCTCGTCTTCTCTCCTCAGCCCATCCTCTATTCCTACTTCCGAAGCTCCTGCTCATGGAGAGTTCGAATCGGTAAGAGCTGTACCTCCACCGAGAGCTGGAGTGGGGTGGTATGGGGTGGAGGGAGGCCTGGGTGAAAAGCCTCTGTCAGACAGGGCACCAGCCACAGCATCCCCAGTCTCCTGGAGCCCTCAGCCTCGAATGGCACCTCCACCTCGGAAGTCCAACTAGAGGAAGTGGGGAGGGGTGTTTTTCCTCTTGGGCCTGCCACCTCTCCCACTCTGCTCTCCAAAGCCCCTTAGCAACCATGCTTCAGGCAGGCTCACAGAATCCAGAGATCCTTGGTAACTGGCAGGGAACAGCTGGCCTTCCTCAGTTCTTATCTTATTTGATCTGGCAAATTAAACAGAGCTGGCCAGTGTGGACCCCAGAGGCTTCGGGAAGGAGAAACTGGGCCCTCTGGTTTAGTCCTGGTTCGACCCTTCTGTCCCTCAGCTTAAGTCTAGCCCTCGGCCAAGGTCATAGTCGTAGCAGCTCGTACAGAAAGAGAACGGTGCTGAGTGTTTTTGTGTACATGACTCCATTTAAACCTCAACGACCCTGGGAGGGAGGTATTATTATCATCACCATTGTACAGGTGGGAAAACTGGGGCACGGGGACGTTAAGTAACTTGCCCAAGATCATGTAGCTAGTAAGAGGCAGGCCTGGAATCTGAACCAGCTAGCCTAGCTCCAGCTAGTCCATGCTCTTTACTACGCTATGCTGCCTGTCAGATGGGGAAACAGGCACAGAGGCTGACGTTACTTGTCCAGGGCCACACAGCTAGCAAGTGAATGTGATGACATTTAAACCCAGGTAGCCTGCTGCCAGGAGCCTGTTCCTGACTCGGAAGCCATCCTCATGACCCTCCCCCTCCCACAGTCACTTGGTATTTGCTAGAATCAGTAGGCAAGAGCACTGGGGTGCCCGAGGACACATTTCTCCAAGAAGACGGCCTCCCTGGGCCCAGAGCCTCTGCCCTGACGGGGCCAGACCAGCAGCGCGGGCACTGTCTCTGCAGGGCCACCACGCATTGGCCTCCTGCCTGGCCCCGACCACTTCCACTCTCCAGGGTGGAGCTGACCGGCGCTGAGAAGGAGCCCCGCGTCTCCTGGGCTGTCTGCAGGCTGTGACACGTCTTGCGCTCCTCCCCTCGCTCATTTGCCTGATACCGGCCATCGCCATATTTTAAGGCACAAGTGTGCACACTTACACACACAGTCTCCTCCACTAGGGTCGACCGAGTGTTTTGCCCTCACCGTGCTGGGAGGAAAAGATCAAAGGAGATGGAGAGGAAATCCAGCCACTGGGAGTCAGCAGATGTGCTGAGGTCACCAGAGAGCCCTGATGCCTTGGGATCTGTAGTCAACAGCCCTGAGAACAGAGAGAATGGATTAGAAAGGGGTTCTCCTCTAAACAGAACAAGAGTGTCCTCTGCCTGTGTGGGCCCTGCGTAGTCACTGAGCACCTTCCCTTGGCCCGCAGATGACCTTTATGGAGGAGTGATTGCATGTCTCCAACAAATAAGCCCTGCTTGCCACTGGGTAAGGCCCTGCCAGGGGCAGAGATGAAGGGGACATTTCCCTGCTGTCCTCCAGGAGCCCTCAGCGGGCCAGGGCACACACCCTCATAGCACCACCTAGAGGCATGAGAGGTCCGCTGGGGATACAGAGAGTCCAGGGGCAAGAGAGGCAGAGCATCATGGCCCTGGGGTAGGGGAGCGGGTGGTGATCCAGGAAGTTGGGAAGAAGGCGACAGGGCTACCCAGCAGTGTGGAGAAAGAAGCCTCCTTCCCGCTCGTCACCCTGGGAAGTGTGGTCAGAGGCTGTCACTGACTTGTCTGCTGTCTCTCCTAGCTCTGGCCTTGAAAAACATGGACTATGAGACGATAACCATCAACCTCACAAAGGATGGGGGGCAGCAGGTAAGGAGGCTGCCCCCAGGCCACAATGTAGGAGTCAGAGGCCTTGGAGAGGGGCCCGGCAGGGGGTGCAGACTTCTGCAGGCAAGAGATGAGCATGCGCCCTGTGGTCCCCATGGCCAGAGGAGGCTGCTGGCCCTGCCCTGTGGGACAGGGCGGCCAGCTGTGCAGCAAGAGGAGCCATGGGAAGGGCCCAGGTTCCAGGCTCCACACCACAGCCTGGCCTCTCCATGTCTGGCTCCAGAAGTGTGGGTGGTGAGCGGGTCCTCGCCCCATGCCAGGCCCTCTGGATGTGCCTTGGTGACCACATATAAAGTGCAGGGACAAGCACAGAGCCAGGCCACTAGGATGAAACCTGTATCTCAGCAGCCACTGGGGTTCAGGATACTTCACAGATCCCCCAGGTGTCACCCTGGGCCTGGGAGCCAGGGCCTTTCCCAGGGGAGGGAGGTACAGGTGGGCAGTAGGCGAGGGGCTTCCTGCTTGCCAGACTCTGCTTTAGCCAGCTCAGGCCAGGCTGCCCAGTCCACCAGGGCCTTGTCTCCACAGTTCTCTGAAGAATTCCAGGCCCTGAATCCCATGAAGCAGGTGCCAGCCCTGAAGATTGATGGAATCACCATTGGCCAGTCAGTGAGTGGCGGCTTTGGGAGGCCCCTCATGAGCGTGGTGCCCTGAGCAAGAGGACCTCGTAGCTCTTCCTTGCCTGTGTCTGCCCAGGGCACCCAGCTCTCAGCAGGGATGAGTGGGGGAGGGAGGAAGGTTGCTTGCTTGCTTTGGGAAGTGAAGGGAGACTCAAGCATATGGGGGACTAAATTCTGTAGGACAAGGGTCCAAAATGATCTCATCCTCTTGGCTTCACAGGGCTCAAGGGGAGGATGGTAAGGAGGGTAAGAAGGGGGGTGGTGACGATGGTGGTGTTGGAAGTGGGGGAGGAAGAGGAGTTTACAGTCCCCCCATGGTCCCTGCCTCACGGCTCGCCTCCGGACAGCTGGCCATCATTGAGTACCTGGAGGAGACCCGGCCCACGCCGCGACTCCTGCCTCAGGACCCAAAGAAGAGGGCCCACGTGCGCATGATTTCCCACCTCCTGGCCAGCGGCATCCAGCCCCTGCAGGTGCGGCTCCCGTGCGCTTTCTCCCTCACATGCCTCTCACCCTCGCATCCCCACATGCATGCACTCTCCCCTCCGCATGCACGCGCACCCTGGCCAGCCCACCGTGAGGTGCCTTGCGGGGTGGCAGGAGGACAGAGGGGATTCTCAGGGGCTTGGCCCTGGCCCCTGTGGCAGAGGGAGGAGGGAGGCCAGAAAGCATCCACTCCCTGGGACGCCAGCCGCCTTCTGGGAAGCCCCAGGTTTCCAAGGACATGTCCGGAGTTGCCGAGGTGGGGAAAGGGCCAGGTGGCAGGGAGAGGCTGAACAGCACATGTCCCAGCCTCCCGCCTTTAACCAGAGCAGCCTTCCTTTCACCTGTTCTGTGTCATAGATTGGGATTCTCCTAAGATTTTTTTGGTAAGTTTTTACTGGTGAAACAAAAAAGTATTAAAACAATTCATCTGTTTAAAAAAAAAATTCATCTGTGCTAATCCCTGACTTTGCAAGTAAGGAAATAGCCCCAGAAAGGTGGAGTGACTGCAGAGTCACTCTAAGTGTGACAGACCCCCTGACTGTGTATCTGTGGCCCCCCGCCCCATGTCACTTTTTTTTTTTTAACAGAAGAAGTTGAAGCAGAGAGACATCCAAATCTCCTGAAAGCCAATCCTATGTGCCTCCCCCATGCTGCCCTCCCCAACCCTGTGTCACACTCCCTCTCCTCACAAGGGATCATGTCAGGGAGAAGCATTGGATGCAATGGAGAGAGGCCTTGGGTTGTGCCTCCACCCTTACACATCTCTGCCAGAGGGATAGGGGCCACGAGGGCAGCCAGAGAAAGTGGCCTCTGGGATCGTCACCTCCCTTCCACCTCAGGGCCCACAGGGTGGGAGCTCACAGGGTCCAGAGTAGGACAGGTGTACAGCCAGGGACACACGGGAACCAAGCTCACCTGAGGGGACTTGGCTGAGTGCGCGGCTCAGCCTGGCTCCCAAAGCTCATCCCAGAGTTTTCTTGGGCTACACAGAACCTGTCTGTCCTGAAGCAAGTGGGACCGGAGAACCAGCTGACCTGGGCCCAGCAGGCCATCAGTTCTGGCTTTAACGGTGAGTCCTTGCCCCTGTGAGCTGCCCCCTGGTGACCTCTTAGAGAAATGGCCCTCACACCGGGGGCCCTGGCATCTGGCAGCGTCCCGGGCTCTTTGGCCTTGGCAGTGGCATGGATGAGGGTGGGGGGGCAGGGCCGAGGAGGCAGTGGGCTGGGCAGAATCCAACCTGGCCTCAACCCCTGGCACTTCTGGGAACCTCATGCCTGAGGCCTTTTGGAGATGGATGGCCCAACTTCTGCTCCACTGCCCACTCCAGGCAGGAAGCCAGGGCCAGCAAAGTGTCAGCACATCGGTGTGAGAACTGCTGCCTTGGCCAGTGGCAGGCCTTGTCCCCTCAGAGGAGGGAATGGTAGCTGAACTTGTAGAGCGCAGGGAGGCATCATCTTATCCCCATGTGCCCATCACCTCTCTCCAGATCTGACTGCCGTGTTCCCTCTAGCACACGCTCCAGCCTGCCACTCAGATAGCTGCCATGTCATAGCTATGCACCAAGGCCCAGAAAGGCTGCTCTCCCCTTAGACTATTCATGTTGCTTCCCTCCAGCTCTGGAGCAGATCCTGCAGAGCACAGCGGGGAAGTACTGTGTGGGAGATGAGGTAAGCTCTCCCCAGGCCCATGGGGGTGGCCTCCTCCCTCAGGCCTACCTCAGGCTGCCACTGTCTTCCACTTAGACTCAGCTACCTCCCTCCAGCCCAGGGCAGGCACAGCTCAGAGAGCTTCCTGAGGAGGCAGCTGTAGCAAGGGTGGGGAGTCAGCAACCCAAGGTCGTCCTCTCTGCGTTAAGCAGAAGTTAGCTCACGGGGAGCTTCTCAGCCCCTTCCTGGTCAGCTGCCTCAAGAGGAAGTGAGTTTCTCATTGCTGGAGGTATTCAAGTTGAAGACCTCATCTCTGAGATGAGGAGGTGGTCCAGCCATCAGATGAGGGATCAGACTAGGTGATGTCTCCATTCCCTTCCAATGCTAGGATTCTAGGATTCAGGTGCCCTTGACTCCTACAGGCTAAGGCCCTGGCTCTATGGTAATTCTGGTTCCAGAGTCCCCCACCTGCACCCAGAGGCTTTCCCTCCCTGCTGGGAGCCCCCACTAAGTGCCTGTGGTGGCAATTTTGAACAAGCACAGTAACATCCACTAAGGCAATCGAGCCTTCTCTGGCTACCCACAGTTGGTTGTCAGCGCAACTGCACTGTAGCCTGGGAGAAGCGCTTCAGCTGCAGGGACAGACCCAGCCAGCCCGGGGAGATGAGGAGGGGGTGGGGCAGTGGGGGTGGGTAGAAGAGCCAGAAGCAGAGGGGAATGCCAGGGGCCAGCACCCCAGTGCTGTCACCGGTGGGAGTCTGGGGTGCGCACCCTGATGCAAGCCCGCCCGACCCTCTTTGCAGGTGTCCATGGCTGATCTGTGCTTAGCGCCTCAGGTGGCAAATGCTGACAGGTAAGAGACAGCCCTGCCACCCTCCCTCTTCCTCCTGGCTCCTCCCCTCAAAATGCCCAGCTGCCTCCTACAGTCAGGCCCTGACTTCATCGACTGAGGTAGCATCTCACGCAGTCTCTCCCCCACTGCCCCCAGCAGCCACTGTGGCCGTAAGAGACAGGCAGAAGCCGGTGTAACACCCTTCCCATGCCCACTGCAGCCCAGGTGATACCGCATAGCCCCCACTCCTAAGAGGAGGGGTGTCACCTGGTGGACGCCCCTGCAAGAGTCCACTCCAAGAGCCTGCTCTCCCCAGACGTGGTGTTTCTGTGCCCGGCGTGAGCTCTGCCTCTGCTTTGCTCCATCAGCCCTTCAGGAGGGCACGGATGAGAACCTCTCTGTGGAAGGCATCGTGCTGGGCACTGTTAGGGGTATGGAAATGTGTGACACATTCCCTGCGCCTGAGAAGCTTATGACATGGGTGGGGAGATGATCTGTATATAAATGCCCAGCACTGGCCTTACACATAGTAGGTTGTATAGATAGCCATGGCCTGGAACAGGAGCGGTAGGAAACTGAGATGCCAGACGATACTGCACAAGACCGTCCCTCCCCAGAGAGCTACCTGTGAACAAGGACCCCCAACCTGGCAGGGCTGCCTTCCTAGGCCTTCCCTGGCCAGCCCCAGGGACCTCATCCAGCCCCGCCTCTGTGCTTCCCCCATCGCCTGCAGGGCAGTCTCCCTGGGCCCCTGCAGACCTTGGCTCAGGGGGATGTTTCTCTGCCACAGGTTCAAGGTGGATCTCACTCCCTACCCTACCATCAGCCGTATCAACAAGTCACTGCTGGCCTTGGAGGCCTTCCAAGTGTCTCACCCCTGCCGGCAGCCAGATACACCCCCTGAGCTGAGGGCCTAGCTCTCAAACCGCGCCCCACTGGTGCAGGGGCCGGGAGCGGGTGCGGGAGCAGAAGCTGCATGGGCTGAAGAGGCCTGGAAGCCAGCGAGCCTTAACTGGAGAGGTGGAAGACCTGAACTCCTAGCCCTTGAACTTGAACTCTAGGCCCTGGATTTGCCTTCCCACTGAAACTCCTTCTGCCTCAGCCCCTTCATCTGTCACATGCGGGCAGAATGGGGTGGGAGAATGCCGGGAGGCGGGTAGGCAGGAAGTCTTCATGACTGTGTCGCGGGCAGTCATGAAGATGAAGTGAACGTAGACTGAAACGTATGCCGAGTTTACCAGAGAGCCATGAGGAAGTCTGAGCGCCTCTTCCCGTCCCCTCGACTGTACCTGACTCCAAAGAATGCCCACACTGAAATCTGGTAATTAAACTAAAGCCCAGGCCCCCGGGTTGTTCACTTAAAGCTGAGCTGGGTTGCAGAAGGTGAACACTCTTCCTAGCTGGAATCCCTCTGTGTCTGGACCAGGAGAGAAAGCCAGCCAGCCACTTGCCCACTCTGTGGTTGGCCTGGCCCCTGGGACCTAAGGGCAAGGAAGAGAAATAAGCCCAAAAGCCTGCCTGAGAAAATCAGACAAGATCCAGAAGAGAACAGGTATAAGAAGCAGGAAAGAAAGCCTCCTGCGACCAGCTGAGTGCCCAGGCCTGGGAGTAGTGCCGTTGCTCACTTCCATGGCAGTGCTGAGGAGACGCTGGCCCGCTCAGCCCAGTCCCTCATCTTCAGGGGCAGCGTTCTCTGGAGCAGCCTCAGGATTAGGTGCTTAGGATACATCCACGTGTGAGCGGTGCTGGGAGCTGGAGGCAGGCTCCTCCGTGGGCAGTATGAACAGCTACTGACCAAGCTAGCAGGAGGCCAGCCGGGTAACGGCTTACCTTGGGCTGCCCTGGAGGGAGCAGGTCCCCATGCCTGGCAGTGCTCAGCCAGAACCAGGATCACCTCGGGCAGAGATACTGTAGGGAGATGCGGGTCACTTCTGGGAGTGAAACAAGATGACATTTATGTTCCATATGTGAGATTTCATTTCCCTGTGTAGCTGAGGTTTAAACAAAGAATTAAGATAGATGTGTCTGGTCCAAGTGGAAGCCACCTTTCTCGGCCATGAGTCCCTTTTCTTTAGCTCCAATGCCAGGGCACCTAGTTCTCCCCTCTCATCCCGGGCTCCTTAGTGGCCTCTCCTTCTCTCTTGAATGGCCTGGGCTCCAGGCTCTAGAATGACCAAGGTGGGCCACTCTTGTTCCCAAGGTGAGTTTGTCCTGGCAGAGCCCAGAGAGAAGCCCAGGAAGGTAGAGGAGACACAGCAATGGTGAGGGATGCTGTGCCTGCCCTGCTGCCATCTGGACCTTTTCCTCAGATTACTCCAGACCTGCCTGGCTGCATAAGGCTCACCTGGGCTCTCACCAAGAAACCTTGACTTGAGATAAGAGACTAATCTCCTCAGCTCAGGGATCAGTAACCGTCACCTGACTTGGACTTTTGAAATTGAAGGTGATTCAAGCTCCTGTGGATTTTAAAGAGAAAATGAACTCAGGGGAAAGGAGGGAAGCCCATACTTCAGGCTGTGCTCCTACAGCTCCCACGGCAGTGTGCTCCCTGGCCCTGGAGAGACATGGGCCCAGCCAGGAGCAGCGGGCAAGCTGCAGGGCTAGCCTTGGCCAAACGGGGCGCTGCCACCACTCGCCCAGATTAAGGAGGCAGCTGGCTCTACCTGTCACTAACAGGTGCCTTTGGGAGCCCAAATAATCCAAAACAACTTCCAGTAGTGCTGAGGTTACCAGGTTCCCCTACTCCTCCCTCCTCCCAGTCTCGTTTCCAGGCAACAGAGGAGCACAGAGACTTCTGGGAAGTACAGGCAGTAGATAGAATCCACATCTAGGACAAGGTACAGGCGCAGAGACAACCTGAGACCACTCCCCAGCCCTGAATGGTTCTATGGGGAACTAGGTATAGTTCCCCATAATGAGCGGGCGGACTGGGGTTCTTCCTAGAAGGAAACCATCTGGTGGCTGTCCTGCTCCAGCTGCTAATGCACGTTCCACTTCCCCCCACTCAGCATGCAGCGAGCCCTGCCAGGGGACTCCCCGCGCTGGGAGCTGGCGGGTGTGGCTGTGTGACTGGGGATATGGCAGACATGGCCCCTGCTCTTACTGAGCTTATGTCCCTCCACTTATTCCTGGAAATTTAACTGGCCGTCTCTATCTCCACCCCTCAACATCATGGGCCTGTTGCCTATCTGCTTGTCTGTCTGATATTAATTTGGTTAACCTGAGGCTCCATCAGCCATCCTAAAACTGGTGGCCAAAGCTGAGTTGGCCACCTTAAAATTTAGATTTTAAGGAAATCTAAATCAAGTAAAGAGGCGATACAGCGTCTGTTATCAAGCACTTATAAAAACCATCCTCATTTAATGCACAAAACTCATTTTAATATTTTTCTCATAGTTCTGGTCCTCTAGTTCAACAGGAGTTTTGTGATACGTGTCCGAGTGTGAGGTGAAAACCAGCCATGGGTAGGGGAGGGGAGGGATCAAATGCTGTGGGTTTTCCTCTGGGCTCAGTGAGATCCTTGGGAGTCCATGACTTTTCTGAGGCCCTCCTTTATCATCTGGTTTTCTCCAAACCCAGACAAACCTGTCCTTCCTCACAAAAACAGATGTGTCTAAGCCAAAGAAACTCACTCCAGGCTCCTCTGAGCTGCCTCACCTGGGAAGTGCTGGGTTCTTCAAGTGTCCCCACATCCATGACCTGAGCCACCCAGAGACACGGCTGACTAACCTTGGTGGTTCTCAGCTGTAGGAGAACTATAGCCCTTCTCCTTGTTCAATGATGTCTCAAGGACTTCACAAAGGAGTCCTTCTCCTTTGTGAAGGAGATTTTTGTATTTTAAAGCTAGAACCATGGGAATTCCCTGGCGGTCCAGCAGTTAGGACACCATGCTTCCACTGCAGGGGGCCCGGGTGATGCCTGGTTGGGAAACTAGGACCCCGCCATGCGGTTCGATCAAAAAAAAAAAAAAAAAAAAAGCTAGAACCTAAGCCATAGAGCTCTCCACACAGTGTGTAGCAACACAAGCCGGTCTCCAGGCCAGGGCTGGGAGCCAGCCTTGCTGACTTCTTCACCTGGAGCCAAGGAGAAGACTAACGCAGGACCAACTCAGCTCCCAAGGGCCTGCCGGAACTTTCTGGAGTCTCCTGTGGCCTTTGGGGGCTGGGGCTGTAGAGGTGAGGGGACCTGGGGGGATGGATTCAGAAGGGCTGCCAAGAGAAGGCAGGCCCAGGGGAGCCACCGGCTCAGGACCCCCTGAGGGATGGGAAGGACTGGGGGGGGCGGGGGGGCAGTGGGATGAGTAGAGTTGAGGCCTCACTGAATGACCACAGCATGAGAAAGAAGAGCCTCTGTGGATTTCTGGGCCTGCAGTTTTATGTCAGAGAGGCTATCACATGTTCCAGGCCCGGGGCCTCCGTGGGGTCCAGGTCATCAACATGCGTAGCTGCCCTGCTGCTCAGTAACGTGGATTTGGCCGACTGTAGCCCCTGCCCTTAGGGAACCATCCTCCCAGGACCTGGGACTGGATACACGGGAGAGAAGAGAAGCCTCTTCTCTATTCCCAGAGGAACTTAGCTGTGCTTTGAGGAGTAAGAGAATGCAGCGTTACTAAGCCTTCTTCCCTGCGTGAGAGCAGAGCTCCCTCAAGCTCCTCTAGGGCTACACTCCTGACCTCTCTTGCCCCAGTACCAAGCAAGATGACTAGCCCTGCTCCATGAATGCATGTGAAACTGAGAGATATCCTTCCCGTACAACCGTGGCTGGCTACCCCCTCCCTCCCTGAATGTCTCTCTCCTCTTTCAGGGCCCTGGAAGATCATGAAGGAGCAAATATTTCCCCAAGTGCATAGACTTTTCTCTAGAGGTCAGACAATGGCTCCAAGGCTTAGCAATAATTAAGCTTCTATAAAGGGTTTTTAAAAACTACCCCCCTGCAATTCCCTCAAGTCTGCAAATAAATTCTTATTTTGGGGGGTCAGATGTATCTCTCAAACCAAAAACCATCACCTATTCAGAGGATGTTTTCCAGGAGGGGTTTCTCCCCAAAGGCTGACTGAATGGTGAAAGTCAGGTCCTTCTTCATTTCCACATCAGTTGTTAGATCTGTGAAGAACGATCCACAGACACCTGATCTTGGGACGCCAGGGACCGCAGGGAGATCTGATCTGCCATCTTCCCGCAGTGGGCGTGGCCACAGCGGATGAAGAACAGACGTTGGAGTGGCCTGATGCTGGTAATTAGATGTGGAGGATCTTCCAACTCTACGGAAGTAGTAAGTCCTGGCAAATAGTTTAGAAGGATGAAAGCAGGAAGGGGGTGCTGCCAGGAAATATTTGAGAACAAAGTTAAATACATACGATTTTATTCCAAAGCAATTTTATATAACCATTAAGGAAAGTAGTAAACTTACTGGACAAGCAGGTGGTGGACAGTACCTGGACACATATTCATAAGATAAGTACTCACTCTACTGGCTCCTCCTAACTTTTAAAGATAACCTTTTTAGCTCTTGATTCCAAGGTCGTAAGCAGGTGTCATCCCATCTGGGCGAATACCTGAACTAAGATGGCTGCTGAGTGTAGCCAGAACCTCATGGGCTAAGGAACATCAGGCTGGATGTCAAGGCTGCAATGTGTGGCCTGCACAAATTTATATGATCCTGAACTATGTCAGGGTCAGTGACACGGCAGATATGAGTGCCTTGAAAAGTTAGCAATAGTCTCCAGTATGTTCTGTGCCAGCAGTGACACACTACCTTTGGCTCACCCAAACACAAGGCATTAAAGGTCCCCAGCTATGTGTAGTCTGCCTGGGCTTTTCATTGTTGCTTGTGGTGTAGTTTGGTGGGAAGAGTATACTCATTTAACTCACAATTAGTTCAGATCTCTTCCTCCTTTATACATCAGCCTCTAAAATATGTGGCAAAGGAAAGCAGGGAAAGATCTAACAGGCTCATCTTAGACCACAGATATCGCCGAAGAAAATATTTAAATGGCACCCCTCTCTGCTCAGATGTGAGTCCTTCCTGTTCTGTAATAGGCACCAACGATGTGCAGAGGCAACATTTTGAGGGATGTCAAAGATATCTTATGGTGTCATTTCTGTAAATGAAAGTAGGCTGGATTAATATCACCTAGACTATGTTAAATGATTACCGTGGTGTCCAAACTACTAATTCCAAATTTGAAAGAGTAAGTCAGTAAACTGGAAAATGAACATCACTGGGGACCAAATACTAACAAAACTCAGTAATATTCTATTAAGTAATCATTACTCTAAACCCAGTTTTTCTGCCCTTGGGCCAAACCCAGATCCCAGTTCATACTCAGCCATAAATTTAAATGCAGATGAAAGATCTATCATTAATCTCATTCTCCATTTTTCTTAATTTTTCTAATAATAGATTATAAAATAACTGGTATAGATTTAAAGAATACTTTTCTTAAGATGCAGACGAGAGATGAATAAAAAAATTTTAACTCTAAGTCACGTTCATTAAGATATAACTCAAGGGCTTCCCTGGTGGCGCAGTGGTTGAGAGTCCGCCTGCCGATGCAGGAGACACGGGTTCGTGCCCCAGTCCGGGAAGATCCCACATGCCGCGGAGCGGCTGCATCCGTGAGCCATGGCCGCTGAGCCTGCGCGTCCAGAGCCTGTTGCTCCGCAACGGGAGAGGCCACAACAGTGAGAGTCCCGCGTACCGCAAAAAAAAAAAAAAAAAAAAAAAAAAAAGATATAACTCAAATGTTTCAGGTGAATAGTGAAAAAGTTTATTTATGACAGATTTCAAAATTCGGAAGAGAAGACAAAGAATGCACAAAAGCATCACGAAACTGTTACATAATATAAAACACAAGAACTGAGCTATTTCAGGAACCATAGCTCAGTATCATCTATGTATCTCAGCAACACATTCAGTGCCACAGGGTGGTAAAAATATGGTGTTTTAAAGGAAAAACCACTCAGCAGGACATAACAAATAACAATTTCGGTAAGAGCTCTTAGAAATCATAGGAGATGCTGACAGCATTCCTCATGATAGGGTACATGTAAAACAAGTTGACCTCAATAAACGATCGCTTGGGATACTTTGATTTTAAAGAAAAGACTGTGACACTGTTTCCCTTCCAGACCCCTTTTTGTAACGTCAGCATCAGTGCACGATACAGAACGATAAGGAAAGAATGCCATTGTGGTTGCCAGTTGCTTAAATATTTACCAAGAAAGCGTGATCATCTTTCAATCAACTGATAGATCTCAGTGCATGGCACCAAAGCAGGCCTTTCAGAAACATAAGCTAAATGGCATAAAGTAGTTTAGGAAAATCCTTGCCCAAAGTCTGGCTTCCTTATAATCCATCACTTTAATTACAAAGCAGCTTTCTTCTGGGGATTTCAAACACTTCCCATTATTAAGGGAAATGGGTGCACCAGATTCATGGGTTACTGGATCGCTTTCTCCAGACTCTACTTGCTCTTGAACATGGCTAAATGGAAATAATTCAACTTGATTAAATAAAAACAAATCCATTTATGGGACAATAATCTCAGAAAGGGCTGCTAGTGTTTTTAATACAGAATTTCTTAGTAAAATGTACTGCTTAGGACATGAGAGAAGGAATTAGGATAATGTTTTCCAGATGATTCTTGCCTGAACCTGAAAACCAACAATAACAGTCACTTACAGGTAACATTACAGATGAGGCATTTCAAACCTGAGTGAGAGAAAGAGTTCAGGAAGAGAGCTCCTTTACATGACGGTGAGTTAAGGGCTCTTCTGTAATCCCATATACTATAATATTTCAAACCAAAACTTAACAATTGTTCATGACCCTATATCAGAACATTTAGAAAATACATTTTGTCCCCTGGAAATCATTTCACATATATTATTTTATCCCTAGATAAGTCAAAACTATCTGCTTAAAATGACAGAAAACTGTGGAATTTAATTTTGAAAAAGTCTGTATCTCTAGACTTCTGGGGCACCTTTTCCTTATCTCTTAAGAGTGAAGAACAGCCATGAAATGAACTCTGGTCCACATGCCTGGGGGACTAAAGACATCAGATCATGAGTTCAAACCAGTGACTGGGACTACAAATAATTTCAAAGCCAGAGTCTTGTGCCTTTGGACTTAGTTTTTGAGGGACTGACTGTAAATGAACCCCACTATCAAGGCTTTAGGCAATTAATTGGGTTTTCCCAGGTTGGTGATAAGACTTTTAAATAGGAGGAGTTTTGTTTGGCCTTCTTGGTTCCAGCAGGGACATGCAACACCCCAGAGGGAGCGGTGATTTCTGAAATCTGGCCACGCAATACTTAGCAAAGGTTCTCTCACCCTTTGGGTCCCAAATCCTACCCTAACCTCACTACCTAAATAACTGGGTAGATGTCAAAGGAATGCCCACAGGTGCTGGACTGGTTGGACAGAGCAAAGGGGCAACACTGACCATAACCAGGTACCAAGAGAGCCAAAGCAGCTCTTGCCGGGGTGTCTCCACCCATTCCCAGAAAAGAGACCACCAGGAACCAACTCCCAGAAGGTTCTCCTTTGCAGAAAGCCAGAGTCACTGCCCACAGAAGACTGGTTCCTTCAGTGGGCTCTGAAGCCAGACTCTGAGAACCTGCAGAGCTCACGCTCACTCTGAGATTCCACTCACAGCCGGTGACAGAATCTACTTCCCGTAGATGGAGGCCTTGCTCTGTTTCTTAGCCAACTCAATTAATTTGTCGTCCTCATCAGCATAGCATTATCACATCCTCTGCACTCACCTGGTAAAGTTAATAAGCGTTCCAACCACACAGTCATACACGAGTTACCCAGCTACCCCAATGTGGGACTATAAGTCATAATCCCTCCTCAGCCCTACTTCCAACCTAGGTTGATCGCCTTTATCTACTCATGTTATTATTTAATTCTGATTAACCGGTAAACTGAGGCCTTAGATACCATGCTGCCAGTGCTAAACAATACTATAAATGAGAGAAGTGGAGGGGGGCCTCGTCCCTCTCTTCACCTCTCAGCTGTGTGGAAATGAAGGCCTAGGGACAGGATCCCATGTGCATGAAAATTGGGACTTTGGCCATAGGAATATTCATCATCTACTGGATTGCTGGAGAGCACCCAACTTGTGACTGGCTTTAGACACCTGTTCCCTATTGACTCCCTGAAGAATCAGGCATCATGGCTCCGTGGGCACAATCAAATACGATGAATACAATGACTTGCTCTCTAAGGAGCATAAATCCCTTAACAAGCTACCCCTCACAACAACAAAAAATGAAATCACCTTCCTTCAGACAGAAACTCACTTTCCCTTTTCAACCACTGAGATTCTACATGGATGGTGCTCTTTCCTTTTCTAGCAAATTCAGGTTTCTAAAAGGTCTACACTTTTGGCCAGGTGGAGAGATTAGTTAAAGTGGTTGATTTGGACCTTTTAGACCCGGGAGAAATTCTAAATGGAAGCTCTAAAAGGAAGGACAAACTGTGTCTGTTTGGTTGGTCCCATTGCCTGCTGTGTGTATGACTGTCCCACACAGATTAAAGAAGATGGCGATTCCTACACCTCACAGGAAGTCAGCCTACAGAGGGCAGAGCTTGTTCACAAACACACTCTTGTGGCTTGAGGCTCTTCTGGGATGTTGGTCAAAATTAACCTGTGTCATCCCTTTTTAGCCATAGTCAAAACCAACTGAGGCTCCAGTGACACAGCTGGAACTCCTCCTAGCCACTTTCTAAACTCACCATCTTTTTTCATGGCACTGGACTCACAAGTCTCAGAGAATATAGAGATGAAATCAATCTTCAGGTCAGGATTACACTTAGCAGAGGAGACCTACTGAAAAATATTTCTAAAGTCGATCCTGTTGGAAAAGACAGGTAGGTTTGGGATTTCTCCAACAAGCACAGTGAGAACCAGTGAGGCTTCTGGCTTAAAGAACAATTCCAACGGATGAAATGCAAACTAAAGAACTACACAAAATCAGGATATGCGCAGAATTCTGGGATACATTTGATAGCTTTTCTCTCTTCCTCTCATTGTTTTCATTCCTTACTATCAATATAAAAAGTCAGTTCACAAGCTGCATGAACTGTTTCACTCTTGCCCCTTCCTCTAAAACAATAGCCTTTTGTGTAAATATTAGGGTCACTCAGCTCTGTACCTTAGAACCTTATACTTTGGGGTTAAAAGGCAACCTTTTGCAGAAAAGCAGTCTTAAAATAAATACAAAAATACAGACTTTAGCGTTTGGGCTTCACCTAATTCTTTCAAAGAGGGACTGGATAGGGCTCATCAAAAACATGCAAACATGTATTTTCTCTAAATGATGTTTTACAACAATATCTAAACCCAGTGATCAAGATAAGACAGTGAGCTTTCAGGTTTAACTCTTCCATATACATATTATAAGGGATAATATATACTTTTTAAAAGTCTAAGGTTTTCTTTCCTAAATAACAGATAAAAATATTTTTAAAGTGCATGAATCAATTAAGAAAAAAATAACTAAGAATGGCCTAATTTCAAGTTGCTACCTACTTCCCTTTTAAACCTACATATTATCTGAGGATTGAGTTTTAATTTCAGAGTCCTGAGGATGTGTTGGAAAGCAACAGAGACTAGAATAAAGTCCTTCCAGAGCAGTTTCACAATTACCTTCACTCTGACATGCCAGGTAGAGAAGAAAACATTAGAAATTATAGCCTGAGGGAGAGAGGAAATACAGCATGAATTTTGAAAGATGGAGACCAAGAAACATTTTTATGAGGACCACCTCCCCAGGTAACTGGCATTGAATGAAATAATTTTGCTAATAAACCAGGAGCTCTCTGACATAGGAGAGCTTATGTCTGTGCAGGGAACATACTCTATTGAATACCTGTCAAAAGGAACAGAATGGCAGAATCATCTTTGTTTAAAAATTAGCAGTTTATAATTTTAACATCTATGTGCTGGATATACATAAGGGTGCTTACTATAGACTTCTTTTAAAATTTTTTTTAAACATGCTTTTTTTAAAAAAAATTTATCTTATTTATTTTTGGCTGTGTTGTGTCTTCATTGTTGTGCACGGGCTTTCTCTAGTTGCAGAGAGTGGGGGCTACTCTTTGTTGCGGTGCGTGGGCTTCTCATTGCGGTGGCTTCTCTTGTTGCGGAGCATGGTCTCTAGGCACGCAGGCTTCAGTAGTTGTGGCTCGCAGGCTCTAGAGCGCAGGCTCAGCAGTTGTGGCGCACGGGCTTAGTTGCTCCACGGCATGTGGGATCTTCCCGGACCAGGGTTCGAACCTGTGTCTCCTGCATTGGCAGGCGGATTCTTTTTTTGTTTTTTTTTTGCAGTACGCGGGCCTCTCACTGTTGTGGCCTCTCCCGTTGCGGAGCACAGGCTCCGGACGCGCAGGCTCAGCGGCCATGGCTCACGGGCCCAGCTGCTCCGCGGCATGTGGGATCTTCTTGGACCGGGGCACGAACCCGTGTCCCCTGCATCGGCAGGCGGACTCTCAACCACTGCACCACCAGGGAAGCCCGGCAGGCGGATTCTTAACCACTGCGCCACCAGGGAAGCCCTCTTTTAAATTTTGTTTGCTGAAAATTTTTTAAAGTAAAATGTTGGGAAAAATTAATACTCTAAACTTTCTAAAAGCCCCGTCTCTCAACAAAGTAGCAAAACTAAACAAACTGAAGAAACTTAAGAACTCAGCCACTCTGTGGAGAGACTTCCAGGCTCTCTCCTACTGTGAAGTACCTTCTTTCCATTGTATGTTAATACTTATTTATCCTCTAAAGAAGACGGTGAAGGTGAAAGCAATGATTTTCATTTGATTGTTTGGTTCTGTAAACTCAGATAGGGAGAGACTAAGGAAGTGACTACCTCTTAGGGTCTGGTGGACTATGAAATTCTCAGTAATTACCTGTGTTTGTTAAGTAATATTTTGTCCCTAAAGTTCACTAATTTCAGATACTTAATATAGGATAGTGAATTAATTGGATGGTGAATTAATTTACCTATTTTTTGTGAATGGATCAAAGAAGCACTGACTTGTTAATGACACACCAGTACAGAATGAAATGTAACAATGTCCAGGACTTCAAAAGGGACCAGACAATGAGAGGCACACAGAGGCGATGGGAACAAGTCCCTCAGCCTTCCTTGATGCAACAGAACTAGGATTCCAAAGAAAGTAAGTACAGGCTCTGATGGCAAAAATAAACAACAATAAATGTTATCCCAGGGAGCTTCCAATGGCCTGACAGCTCCATTTTAAGAGAATGTCAGAAGTCAATAATAAGCAGGAAAAATAAGCCAGGCTTTAGCTGACTGGAGAACAGCTCAGTAGAAAATTATTTTATAAAGATTCTACTCAATTAGCTAAGGCGTGATTCAACTTCAGTGATGAAAAGAGCAGTCATACAGTTACCAGATGGGATGACGCAGAGCAAGTTTGCTTTCACTGCCCAAATAGGCAGTCACTAAAATAATTTCTAACTTCTTACAAGGTATATAAATTTGGGCCAGTATAATCCTCTATAAAATGCACTCAAATATAAAATAATGGAGGTATGAGGCTGCTCAGAGGAGGCGGATGCTATGGTGGTCCACAGCATCCTCTCCTACTTGGGGCTTTGCCCCCAGAGGAACAGAAGGTGCGGCTGTATCACCCTTTGTTCATAACGTAGGTGCCACTACAGACCTATTGTGAGAAGCCCTGTTCTTTGAGTTTCTGCTTCTGTGCAGAGGGAAAACTTGGTGTGAGGCACCCACACAAGGAATGAATGAGCTAAAGGAAACATCGTGAAGAAGCTGACTCCTCAGAGCAGGCAAAGGACTTTGAAGTCCTAGAATCACAGGCTGCCTCTGGTTGGCTAGTCAAGTCCTCTGCACAATCTGGGGCAAATGGGCAGATTCCCTCACAATCTAGAATTCCTAACAGGGAGCGCTGGGGTAAGCTGGCGTAATCCATCCATCTGAGAAGGGGCAGGCTCCTCCCAAAGCATTACAGGACTGACCTGCAGGAGTGGAACATTATCCCTTCCCCACTTCTCCTGAAATCGCCAGCTTTAACTCCACAGAAGAGGTGCCCTCAATGGCTCAGAGCAGATGGAAGCCTTCTGAGAAACAGACGGAAACTGTCTCAAAGGCAAAATGAAATGTGCTTTAAAAATAAATAAAGTAATAAATAAATCTAATTATTCCTCAAAATCCTAAGGCAGTAACAGGCTTGACACAAGGGATAAGAAAGAAGGAGGTACAGATAATCGCAGTGGTCCCTTCTCTGCCCCCTCCTCCGCTGGGGCCCTGGGCACCCCCCTGCTCTGGTGACAGTGGCTGCAGCACCCTGGGCCTCAGGGCCCACAGGGTGGAAAATGCAGTCGCCAGGGACTAAAGAACAAATACACCAGCAGCAACAGTGAAGTTTCATTATCACCTTTCCTGAGAGACTTTGAACACCAAAAGTTTTGAGCCCTCAACGCAAGAAACCTAAATCCAGAAACTCTGGAAATATGACTGGTTCCAAAGCAAAATTTCTAAATAACACTCCTAAAGACAAAAAAAAAAAAAAAAAAAAACAGTCGTGGGAAATCTGGAGTGTTGTTTTATTTGTTTTTTTAACATCCTCTCTCAGACTGTACCCCTCCTTCTTCGATTATACAAAAAAAAATAATTTAGTAATACTTGACTTTCAAAAATGTGGGTTCTGACATCAATCCAGTACCTAATTTCTACCCTTTCCCCTTCGACCACCAGTGCATCTTGAAATAGGAAGTGAAAAACTGGAGGCAGTTTTTCTTCCCAGAAGACCTTAGACTACAGTGATCATCATTTTGGATTGCATGGAAGTTCTTGCTGTAATGGCAAAGACACAGACGTAGAAAAGGGAAAAGAGGAGAGAAAGAGGTGGAGTGAAACCACTAGGACTAATAACACCCCTCCAGAGGCAGTGAGGGCTCCCAGCCTGTGCTAGAGACCACAAAGAAACAGCAGGTGGGAATATGGCAGTGGTGAGAGGCTGGACAGAGCTTTCTCCATCCAGGAAACTGGGCTCCTTCATGGACAATGTGCTTTGCTCTCTTCCAGCCCTTTCAAAAAGTGAAGAGAGTGGGTGCCACTAAACACATCTGCAATAAAAGCTCTGGAAGAGAAGAGAACAGCAACTGAAATAATACACCTTGTACCAAAACAAAACTATATTTAAAACGCAACACCCAACTTCCTTTCAGGCTTTTGCCTGATGGTTTCCTCCACAGAGAGATTTCGCTGGAGTCTAAAGCCAGAAGAGCGTGAGTCAGGGACCACGGAACAGGGGCACTATACCACCATCTGCAGAAGCCTGGGCAGGGGAAAAGCTACATGGGGTCAACAGTCAGGCACGCCAGCCAGGGCGTGAGGGTCGGGAGCTCTTGCCTATCCAAAACAAGAGGCCCCAGCTGGCAGCCTGCTCCAGCCAGCAAACACCGCCTGCCCCCTGTCCCAGCGGGCCTTCAGCTGGTGTAGTAGATGTGGAAGTAGAGAGTCTTGTTGCGCAGCAGCGAGTAGGAGTTGTCGAACTTGAGCAGGTAGATGCCCTCGCCAGGGTAGTCGTGGCTGCCGGCCTGCACGTCTCGGTGGCTGTCCCGCCGGTACACGGGCATGACCTCCCCATAGCGGCCCCGCAGGGAGCTCCTGGAGCCTCGCTCCACGTCTCCAGCTGGGACAGGGTCTGCATGAGCAAAAGGCAGAGTGCCTGGATATGAGTTCAGAGACCAAATACGCCTACCTGAGGGTGAAAAGATGGACCAGGTAACCCAGTGGCTTTCACCCAGGGGAGATACTGTTGCCCTCCTATGGGCATCTGGAAATGTCTGGTGGCCTTCGGGCCATCAGAGTGACCAGTGGGTGATACGGGCATTTAGTGCTCAAGGGTCCAGGAGTGCTAAATATAGGGATAGTACCTTCTCAACAAAGCAGTGTCTCACCTCAAATGCCAATAGTATCTGCACTGAGAAACAGTGATTTAGCCTTATAGAGCCTTCCTAGCTCCAAGAGTATCTGGAAATTTCCAAGGGGGAGAAAAAGATACTTAGAAGGGAAAATTCTGACATCTTTTCATCCAACAGGTAAAAGAACTAGCTAAAGGAGGTAGGAAATGTGGAAAAGTGCTGAAATGCTGAAAGTGCTATATGGAGTGACCCCGAACTCCTACTGGTCCCCCGGAAGGGTAGCAAATAAGATCTGAGGTTCTCCTCCTTCCTGAACACATGCAGATTTCCCTGCAGACTTGCTTTTCCATGAAGAAGCAAGTTAAGGGAATGACTTAATGACTTAATCTTTCCCGTAAGATTATACGGGAAAATAAAGGAACAAGGCTAATGCTTAGAACCTACTCTTATACTACAAAACAAACAAACAGAAAAAAGCGGCTTCAGGGCCATGTGAGCAGGCGCCGCAAGTAACAGCTGGAACAGAGCACAGAGACTATTTTTAAAACTGCTCTTGTCAACCAGCTGTGACAGTTTGGAGGGCGGAGAGAATGGGTACATTTAGCAAATTGTAATCACTCAGTTTGGTTCCAGACCAAGAATAAATGTAAATATCCCACAAGTAAGAGAGAAACATAAAATAATCTCAGATTTATACATGTGATCTGAAAAACACTGCCCATACATACACCAGCACGGATCCACCCCTTTTCCTGCCCCCAACCTATCCCTGTCCCCAAGGAGATCTTGGGGGACATGGCTAGGTACTGATTAAAAAGAAAAGAAGCTTTCCACTAAGGCATCAAAGCCACCCCACCAGAATGTTCTTTGAGGGTCTGACTTTGACCTGCATCACTCAACTTAGCTTGCCATGCTGAAAGGGATTCTTCACCTGCATTCTCAGGAAGAGGACGACTGGTACAACACAGGAAGTGATCGCTGCAAATTAGGTTGAGACAGAAAAGGAAACTGCAGATTATGTTAAAATTAAATTTACCTTCAATCTCCTCCTCTTCCTCCTCATCTTCATCCTCATCCTCACTGGAATCACTGACCTGCACCGTTATGTCAGTGCTGGTTACAGGGGTCCAGTCAAAGTAAACTCCAAAGCCAATGTCGTAGTCATCGGTCGCAAACTCCCAGCAGACACGCTTCCCCTCTGGGTGGGTAGGTACCCGGATGGTCACCACCTCACCCCGCTTCACCACCAGACGGCTGTTCTTCTCTTTGCCCAGCTTGCTTTTGAATTCCTTCATCTTGGCAAAGGTCCAGATGCACGGAGGTGCTATCAGAGGCGGGGAAACTGAAAGGACAGGCAGCTCACCACCGAGAAAGAGACCCGGAGGAAATGCTGCCACACCCGGCATTTTGCTTAGGGAGGTTGCCATAGTCGAAGACATTCTTCCTACTGGCTTCCCTGACTTCTTTTCACAAGGAAGGAGAGAGCACTGCCCTGAGGTGTGTCAGCTACTCAGCTTAAGAAATAGGTCTCTTTACGTACCATATATATACCTGGTACTCTATCCAGAATGTAATATTCAGATACTAGCTGTTTTTCCTCTTTTGTAATATAATCACCTATGTAATCCTATGCTTTCTCCTTCCTTTCTTTCTTTCCTTCCATCTGTCTGCCTGCCTTTCTTTAAGTACCCACTGGGAACCAAAAAAAAAAAAAAAAACACCTTCCACACCCCCAAAGGTCTCACCTCTCCTGTGGTCCCCCAGAAGGTCTGCAGATTCCAAATCAGCTGAAAGAATATCTACAGCTCCTGTGTGCTCAGACTGGATCATAACGATGTCCCCAGACCTTGGCAGACCATGGTACTTGGCCATCTGCACAAGAGAACTCTGGTTACAGGACATATATAAAGGCAGATTCCAATTAGCCTCTTTCCACCTGAAGGCTGCCTCCCCTGCCCTATTACCTCCACTCTCCCAACTCACAGTCTGAGTGCTAGTCAACATTCCTGCTCTCTCCTCCAGCCACAGGTTGCTAATAAATTCTACCCACTTTTTTTAATGCCATCAACATGTTCCCTAGTTTAAAGCTTCTTTCTTGTTCTCTCCTGCTTTTTGCAACTTTCCCACTTCAGACCCTTCATAAAATCCTTGCCCAAGATCACCCTCAAAATTTGCTACTGACTTTTCCATCGACAGCATTTCTGGGCGCAGCGTTTCTGGGCCATGCCTGCACAGTCTCTCCCTTCGGCTCCTCTCAGGACAGCTCTTGCATCTGGGCTTTAGCTCAACCTTCACTCGGCCACACATCCTCCTGCTACAATTTCCATCCACAGGTTACTTCCAGGTCACTGTCAATCAGTTCACCAAAGTACTGCAGAGAGAGAATCTGGCTCCTACTCTCTGGCTGTCTCTGTCTCTCTCTCTCACCCATGGCACACCTTGGATGTCTCACCCTATAGGTTGTCTCATTCACTAACAATGTTGTATAAATAATCACAATCTCACCTTAGACCAGCCCCAGGATTTGCATTTAAACAGTATATTTGCTGCCTGACATCTAACTTGCATGTAAGTGCAAATATCACTCGATACTCACAAAGCCCTCACTGACCCATGGCAGGAGCCTGAAGTCTCTCCCTAGTGGGTTTCACTTCAAACCACTCAGATTACCATTCCCCTATTTCATGCTATTATGACTTAATTTCCTGCCCCTTCTCCAAGCAGTTGACAAGCAACTCAAGAAGAAATGTATGCCTACTGCCAACACGGAAGAGCACATCAGTGAGACAGCAGTCCAGTTAAGGAATCAGACTTATATTTGCAATAAATGAATGAATGAATAAATGAATGCTGTAATCCTCCCAGACTATTTTCTCATAATATCTGTTTCTGAAGAGTTAAGTTCTTCAGCTCTTATTTCCAATGTTAAATGAGGTAAATCAGACTTTGACTAACTTGCTCGAATGAGTCCTTCCTCTTACAGAAGGTTAAACAAAAGATTTAGTTTGCAACTTATTAGTTGCATAGACTTGGTAAAGTCACTAACAGCTCTGAGCCTCAGTTTCCTCATCTTTAAATTGGGGACATAATGGTACCTATCTCACAGGGTTGTTCTCAGGAGTACATGACGTATTATGGATAAAAATGCTTTGTAAACTCTAAAGCATCATACAAATGTAACTATAATGTTCGGCATTGTCTTTACTGACACCATTTGTTATTCTAATATATATGTTAATAATGGTATGAACAACCCATCCCTCCATGGCAGAGAGACCACTACTACTCGTACCATTTCTATGGAATCTTTACCATAAATACCGAGTAGATCTACCACAAGAAAACTGAGACTAACACATAATCCAATGGTTGAAGTTTCCTCACATCAAGTGGATTTTAGACAACATGGGAACATTCATTATAACACTTCATTATTTGAATAGATGCTTACTGGGTCCTAGTACAGTGATGGGCCCTGGGGAGGATACACATGATCATTCCCCAAATAATTAAACCTGAGATGACAGTGCTTTCTAATTCCAACCCACCCAAATGCATCTGAATTCTGTTGTCACAAACTAGTGCTTTTCAGAGAGAGAGTAAGAATGTGCGCCCTACCTTGCTGAGGACCTGGGCCTGGTCTGCAGACAGCAATTCCTGTTCCACCGAGGCCTGTGCCTCCATGGCACTGGCTGCCTTCTGCTGATCTTCTGTGGCATCCTCCCTCACCGGAGATACCATCTGTGGCCTCCCAGAGAAAGAGAGCATGTCAGTTCAAGGACTCTTTTTTTTTTCCCCTGGCCACACCATGCGGCTTGTGAGATCTTAGTTCCCTTGTGGGATCTTAGTTCCCCAACCAGGGACTGAACCCGGGCCCTGGGCAGTGACAGCGTGGAGTCCTAACCACTGGACCGCCAGGGAATTCCCCTCAAGGACTCTTTTCAAAGGCACAATGGTCCTGGAGAAACTCAGAAAGAAAAACAACCTTCAAAGGGTACCCCCAACCCCTGTTTCCTCTGGCATTTGGGCCCACCGTCATTTCAGCTGACCACTGCCCAGGGCTGAAATGGCCTACAATGAAGCAGTGACAGCATGTGAGGGCTCAGGACTGACAACACCACATCCCAGGCTCCGAGAACCACGGTAAACACACAGCTCAGTCATCTGAGATAGACCGCAGGTCTGGTTTTTATTCCTCAGTCTGGGACTGATGCCATTTGCTCTGCACAGAATTTCAACAAAAGAAGAGTTAGAATCCCAGGTCTGTTCCACACATAAAGCTGCTGTTAGAAGCAAAGGGAGGAGGCCTCGCCTAAGCCAGAAGCTGATCACAAAACAAAGGAAGTACAGACTGATTAGCAAGGCAACCCTCTCCGCCTTATCCCAGGAGCATTCAGCGTTTCCATTCACACCCTATCACTGATATCCATAGCACACCCAGTTCACTTTTTTAAGCATGTTAATCTACTATCCCAATAACTTAAAACACAACTATTGGGACTTCCCTGGTGGCGCAGTGGTTAAGAATCCACCTGCCAATGCAGGGGACACGGGTTCAAGCCCTGGTCCGGGAAGATCCCACATGCCATGGAGCAACTAAGCCCATGCGCCACAACTATTGATCCCACGTGCCACCAACTACTAAAGCCCGCGCACCTACCCGTTCGCCGCAGCTAGAGAAAGCCCGCATGCAGCAACAAAGACCCAACGCAGCCAAAAATAAAATTAAAAAAAAGAAAACCACTATTCCAATAGCTGATTTTAAAGAAGCAAGGGAATAATTTATGCTCTCTTCCATTTCTTCTGGCTTTGGAGAGACCAGAAAGTGAGTTAAGAGCCGGGGCTGTAGCACAATACCCCAGGCTTCTTGGAAGTCTGTTGCCAACAAAAGGTGGCGTGGAGTCTTTAGACAAGCAGTTATCAAAGTATGGTCCAGGGACCCCTGGCGTCCTTAAGACTCTTTCAGGGGAGTCTGTGAAGTCAAAACCTTTTCATAATAATTCTAAAATATTATTTGCCTTTTTTCATTTTCATCTTCTCAAGAGTTTACAGTGGAGTTTTCCAGAGACTACATGACATATGATATCACAACAGAACGAATGCAGAAGCAGATCTGAGAATCCAACTGTCTTTTGTTAAGACACACATTAAAGAGATTTACAACATCCCTCTTCTCACTAAATTATTTTTTCTTTGGAAAACAATTGTTTTTCATTAAAGACATGTTATTTATATTAACATGTAATGAGTTCCTTATTATTTTAAATGAATAACTATTTTTTAATTTTCTAGTTTTAATTACTAGTAAACATTGTAAGATATAATTCACATAAACAAAAATTCTTTAAGGTCCTCAATAAATTTAAGAGTGTAAAGTTTTGAGAACTGCTGCTTTAGGGTATCGTCCATTTCCTCAGACAGGCTGAGCAAACAACTGGGAAACAGCACTACGAACTGCACGGGGAAACAGAGGGCTTATTTTGGAGTTCATTAGTTTCTTTCTTTCTTTCTTTTTTAACATAAACAAGAAAGATCACTCCTAGTTTATAAATTACCTCTTCTTCAGATAAAACAGAGCCATCTTTTGGAATATCTAAGTCACTCCAATTGACCTCAGAACAAACAAGAGGTAGTTACTATGAACATCAGAGCTGTGGTTGATTATTCTGTGTGAACTGTAAATTGGTCTAGGCTGTGAGCCTATTTTATTCTCTTAAATCCAGAAATTAGAGCCCATTTTGGTTCCTTGGCACTACTTATTATGTCTCCTCCTCTATTAGGAGGTGAGCTTGATGGCAGGGACTGGGTCTCACTCCCTCTAGACTAACAGCTTCCATGGCCAAGCTTGTCGCATGGAACCCTGAGGCCCTTTGCACTCTGACCTCATCTCCTAGAATGACCTCCTCTTGCCTTGCCCAGTCCACGCCAGTCACAATGGCCTGTTGAATCTCTGAGAGTCCTCGAGCACCTCAAGCACTCCCCCACTGAGGGTCTGGGGGCCTGCTATGGCCTCAGCCTAGAATACTCTTCCCCCAGTTACTCAGGGCTTCCTTCCATCCTTCAGGTTTCTGCTCAGCCATCACTTTGGGAGAGGCTTCCCCTCCCTGGCTCATCACTCTTTACACCCGTACCCTGTTCATTTTTCTTCACTGCACTGATGACTGCCTGACATATTATGCACCATATTTTGTTGACTGCGAGAAGCATATTTGTTTTCAGATTTTAATACAACTGAAATACAGGAGGTCCTAAAAACTGCCGTGGGCCTGGAGTGACACGGAATCCCTCCTCAGGGGATTTGCATTTGCTTCTGCCAGGGCTTGGGAATGCTACCAACTGAGGTGACTTGAATTATGTTCTGTTTAAGAGTTTTGTTTGGACCACACTGGCAGAGTGAATTTACACAACAGACTTGTGGCTCATATTCTCAGGGGAGGTATTTTTCCCCCCTTACACAGCGCCAAGGTTGAGACATTCAAGTTGCCCTGCTCTCCTTTTCTGTGTGGAGCAATCTCTTTCCTCGTTTCTCTTTTCACTGAAGGTGCAGGCTTTTGCGGGAGGTCTCTTATTAGCCTATCTTGGGCATTCTTTCCTTTCTTGGTGGTATATAAAATAACAGTACATCTTATAGTTGATGACAACTTAGATTCTATGAAATACGATGTATACTTTTTTTCCATCTACCTCCCCCACTAGAATATAAGCTACATGAGGCCCGGGATGTGGACTGTCTGTTCATTTGTGGTGTCTTCAGTGCCTAGAACACTGCCAGGTAATAGCAGGCTCTCAATAAATATCTGTTGAATGAATAAATGAATAAGTTAACTTTTGTTTGGGAACAAAAGAGGACTATTCGGAATGTGAGAACACAATAGTTAATCTGACCAGCAGCCTGACCTTACTGTATATGGCAGCTAAAATGTAGTTTCTTCTTTGCCTTTGTGCATGCTACTTTGCACAAATATGGTTCTGCTTATTTAAAAAATATTTTAAACAGGACACGCATAAATTTAATATTCACATTAGCATTTTATGCTCTGAAGAATTAGTGAAAGGTACTTTGGGAAAGATAAATTGCAAATCACTTGATGCAGATGATAAACCATGTAAAGGAAAAACTCTCACTGTAAGCCTTCTGGTTTATGCTAACCCAGAGCAGGGAGGCCATCCCAAAGGGAGGGAGAGATTGGCCAGCCAGCCTCGCTAGAAAAGATCAAGAGTCATGCCATTTCCATTTCTAAAATATACAAAACACAAACACCAGACTTCAGGCGTCATGCATGCTGGATTATTTTTCTTCACGCATCAGATTTTAGAAACAAAACTTGAAATTTTTATCTCCTTTTTTCTAAGAATAGTCTATATTCTTCACTCAAAAAATTTATTTACTCTTAGTATGAAAACATCAGCTCTGTACCAAAAGCCATCTCCCAAGGATCCTTCAAATCAGCATGTGCAGGGACTTCCCTGGTGGTCCAGTGGTTAAGACTCTGCGCTTCCACTGCAGGGGGCAGGGGTTCGATCCCTGGTCAGGGAACTAAGATCCCGCATGCCACGGGCCATGGCCACAAAACAAACAAACAAGAATCAACATGTGCAGAAAAAGCGTGGTGGTAGGAAAACGGAAGGACAGAAGGACACTCTTCTCACAGGATTTGATGAGAACATGAATTATCTCAAATAATCAATGCCTGGAGGAGGCTATGTCTTCTAAAAGTATCCTTATATGTAATAACCTAGTAGCTCTAAGCACAGAACTCAAAACCCTTCTGTTGCTACTTATGAGAAATAATCTGTAGAGTAAACAAAACTAAAGCTGTGTGAACTTGGGAAAATTATTAAATTCACTGTTTCATTTTCCTCATCTTAAAAAAAATACTTCATTCGGTTTGTTACGAGGATTAACTGATATAATACATTTTAACACCTAGTACAGTATTGAACGAACAGAAATATTTGATAAAAAGTAACTGTTTTATTATCATTATTACAAAGAGGCATTCAATAAAGGGTGGCTATTATATTATTATCACAGACTGTATTAAAATTATATTAATTATTATTATTTTCCATTGTCTGAATTCTGGGGGAAAAAGTTTTATTTCATATACAAAGGTAAGAAGAGAGAATTTCTACTTAAGAAATAACATTTTAAATATATCATGGGACTTCCCTGGTGGTCCACTGGTTAAGACTCCACGCTTCCACAGCAGAGGGCACAGGTTCGATCCCTAGTCAGGGAATTAAGATACTGCATGCCGTGTGGCATCGCCAAAAGAAAAAGAAATCTTAACATAGCCCCACCCCCAGCAATCAACTTTGGGTGGGGCATGGAGACCACAGGTTCTACTGGATGGTACTGCACCATGAGCTGATCAGTTGGACTATAATATTCACTAGCTCAGCATTCTCCAAAATAAGTTTTTCATTAATTATTCCATTAATGTTTTGTGGCTTCCACTTATTCTAGGGCACAGTACTACTATTCCCTTTCTGCTATATACTCTGATATCAGTGATGGCAGGAGGATGAGATGGGTGGAGAGGGAAATTAAGAATGACAACCTGAAGATCATCATCGTGGCTGCAACACTGTGTTTGTGTGTGTGTGCATTTTATGGGTAAAAACCAAACACATGTTCTCTTGAAAGTCCATCTGTGGACACTCTTTTTCTTTCTTTTTTTTTTTTCTGGGCTGCGTCGGGTCTTCGCTGCCGTGCGCTGGCTTTCTCTAGTCGCGGCAAGCAGGGGCCACTCTTCGTTGCGGTGCGCGGGCTTCTCATCGCGGTGGCTTCTCTTGTTGCAGAGCACAGGCTCTAGGCGCGTGGGTTTCAGTAGTTACAGCATGCGGACTCAGTAGGTGCAGCACACGGGCCCTAGAGTGTATGGCCTTCAGTTGTGGTGTGTGTGCGGGCTCAGTAGCTGTGGCACACGGGCTTAGTTGCTCCACGGCATGTGCGATCTTCCCGGACCAGGGATCGAACCCATGTCCCCTGCATTGGCAGGCAGATTCTTAACCACTGTGCCACCAGGGAAGTCCCTGGGATCCATTTCTAATGTTTTAACATTTTAACCTGGTCTTCAAGAGGAGATAAATGAAGACACTACACTATTTGTTACAGTTCTATTCTCTGAGAGTTAAAGAAAATTTTATAACCTGAAATAGACCTGCATTCCCCCTAAACACACTTAAGGATTGATTAATTAATGACAAAACACTCCATACTCTTCACTTCATCTTGTCTTCCCCCTTAAAGTCACCGTTTACTTCTTTCATCAATTACTATCTCAGAAGATAAAACTCCGAGAAGCATTATATCCCAAGTAGTTGCTGTCCCTACCTGTAGGATGAGGAATGGGGTTCCGGATCAGAGGCAGAAGCTGCTAGAGAGGTGACCTTGGTGACTTCTAGATCTTCATTCTCTAGAAAATCATGGGAAGAAAAATTCAATACCGGAGAAGGAACACAATCATAATTATCTTGTATCTTTTTAAAAAATCTGGCAGTTTCAACCAACTTTCTCTTTCTAAAAATAATCTAGGCACAAACTTTATACTCTGGGAGCCCCAGTACATAAATTATTCAAGTCATCACGTCCAAGTATTCTCAGACCATTATAACCTACTCATAAAAAAAAAGTTATTTTCCAAAACAAGTCCCCACAGAATTCATCCTAATTCAAGGATCACATTTCACAGAAAGCAAATGGTTAAACTAGGCAGAACGTAAAGGACAGAATGGAATGTAGAATGAAATGAACTGGAATTCAGTGCCAAAGTAGAGAGTGCCACCTCTACATTCGATCAGCTCACATCACTGTATCCAGGGTCAGGTAAAGGATTTTTGTAATTTCATTCATTTACTCACTCACTCATTCACCAATGACTTACTGAATAACTGCTCAGCATCGTCAAGGAATATACAGGTGAAATGTACAATGAAGACCAGTTTCCCAGGCTCACAACAAGCCTGTGACTGGTATTATCATTGCCATTTTGCAGGTAAGGAAACTAAGGCATAGAGATAGGATGCACATCCAGGCAATTATGCTCTTAACCATTAGGTGTTACTAAGTTTCATGGTGTATTCATGTAGCCTTTCCTGTGAGCACTCAGAAAAGCATATGGTTTAGTGTGTTTAGATAACCCCTGGTGAACCTCCTCTAGTTAAGACAGCAAAAAAACTGAAGCCCAAAGTTCACTTCTCAATATAAAATATAACTTACTGATGTAAACCTCAAACACTGAAAATTTCAGAATTTGGTAGCAACATAAAAGTATAAAAGGTAAATATTTGTGATTCAACTTTAGTCTCATTTTTTTTTGTATGTGAATAGGATCTATTTTCTTTTTGTCAACTCACATTCTCATAGGTAGAAAGACCTTACAGCTTATGCTACCTGATTTTCCTCTTGTGAGATAATAGAAAATACATATATTAGTTTCTGCCCCCAGTTCCTGGCACAGAACTAAAACCTTTATAATTCCCTAAGTGATTAGAGCACTATGAGTACCTTTTGTTCTAATATTTGGTCTTTGATTTGGTTCCTGCCACAGAGTTCCTTAATTCCATGGAATTTCCTGGGTGATAACAATGTCTCTTGTTCTAATGAGGTACCTCTTGGGCCCCTACATGGGGGCTGGTAAAGAAAGAGACAAAGCCATGATTAGAAGCTTGGGATTTTCAACCCCACCATCCTTTCTCCAGAGAGGGGAGAAGGGCTGGAAATGGAGTTAATGATTGATCACACCTACATGATGAAGCCTTCATAAAAATCCCAAAAGTACTGGATTTGGAGAGCGGCCAGCTCAGTGAACACATCTCTATAGCAGGAGGGTGACCCACCCCAACTCTGTGGGGACAGAAGCTCCTTCACTTGGGACCCTCCCAGACCTCGCCCTCTGTATCTGACTGTTCATCTGTAACCCTACCATATCTTTTAATAAACTGGTAAACGTAAGTGTTTCCTTGAGTCCTCTGAGCTGTTCTGGCATTTAATCAAACCCAAGGGGGAGGAAGTCATGGGAACTACCAATTTGTAGTCAAGTCTGACAGAAGTTGTGGGTAACCTGGGCAACTACTACTGGCAATTGGCATCTGAAGTGGGATGGGAGCAATCTTGTAGGATTGAGCCCTTAACCAGTGGGATCTGACACTATCTCCAGGTAGATGGTGTTTAGAATTGAGTTAAATTGTAGGACACCCAGCTGGTGTTGCAGAGTTGCTTGGTGTGGGGAAAAAACTCCACACATCTGGTGTCAGAAGTGTTGAGAATGTGGCTGTGTGACAGAGTAAAGGAGAAACACAGGAGGACTGAGGTTTTCTTTACACCTCTCAACAAAGGAACTGAGTCTAAGACAAAAGTCAGACGTTCCCCAGGGTCCCCTAGTCTGTGAAGAGGCCCTTTTCACCAAGAGATAATGAGAATAAAAAGTTCTTCCCTATGTTGACCTAAGTAAAATTCGCTTCCTAATAAATTCTGCTCTTCGATCAATACTCCCCACAATATCCTTTCAAATATTTACAGCCTGCTATCACATTTCCTGCAAGTTCCTTCCCAGGCCGACCATCTCCAGTTCTCTCCATCATCTCTTTGTTCCATTTCAAGAAAAGAGCTAAAATGGACAACTTTTTCAGATGAGTCCTAAACCATGCAGAGTACATGGAGACAATCATCTCTTAATAAGGACACAGTATTTCTTGACGTAAGACATTAACTGGGCACTAGATTTTTTTAACTGCAAACTTACCCCATTGGCCTAAATAAGTCAATCAAGATCTCCAAGGGCTTATAAAAATAAACTTATTCCAAGCTCAGTCTCTCCTATGCTCTATTTTTGAAACAGATTTTTGGAACATAACTGACTTCTTAACTTAAACGCAGGACTTCATGTATCCGTATTACTGATTTTAAATTAGGTTTTTGAAATGACACAAGTACATGCTTTGCGCATTGTAGAGCAAATTAAATACAGATAAGAAAACATTCCTTATTTACCCTTCCAGACTTTAATATACAAATAATCCATTATTCAGTGTAGAAAAATCAGGAAATACAGACAAGAAATAAACAAAACAACCAAACACAATCCCACTAGCCCAAAATAACCACTGTTAACATTTTGGTGCATATCCTCTCAGAAATATATTTATACACATACATACACATATATGTGCATATTTATATGTATTACACATACAGATAAATGTATACGTATAGACATCTATATATTTATATATTTTCCCCCCCTATCCCCAGCAATCAACTTTGGGTGGGGCATGGAGACCACAGTTTCTACTGGACAATACTGTACAATGAGTTGATCAGTTGGACTATAATACCTACTAGCTCAGGTATGAATACAGCTTTTCATTAATTATTCCATTAATGTTTCATAGTTTCTACTCATTCTAAGGCTCAGTACAAATATAAATGTATATATAATTTTTATATATGTATTATATAAATATTTATATAAAAATTCTATTTATATACCTATATTTCCAAAAGGACATGTACCTAATATTATTGAACATTATTCATGAAAATTTTTCAGGGTCAATAAAAATGGGACTAGGGCTTCCCTGGTGGCGCAGTGGTTGAGAGTCCGCCTGCCGATGCAGGGGACACGGGTTCGTGCCCCGGTCCAGGAGGATCCCACATGCCGCGGAGCGGCTGGGCCCGTGAGCCATGGCCGCTAAGCCTGCGCGTCCGGAGCCTGTGCTCCGCAACGGGAGAGGCCCCAGCAGTGAGAGAACCGCGTACTGAAAAAAAAAAAAAAAAAAAAAAGGGACTAAAAAAATAATTTAAAATGGCAGCATATTACCCCATAGGCTGTACCATAATTTCTTTAACCAATCCCCAAGCCCCTATTGTTAGAGCTAGACTCTGTTTCAAATCTTTCCCTGTTATAGACAATTATGTTATATTAGAGATGTCTACAATCCTCTCTTAAGAACTTTGCCTGTCCACAGCCTTGAAGGGGCAGTTCTGTGACCAGGGAACACTATGTTGGCTATTGGTTTTGGGTGAACATCTGCCCCACAGTTTCCAATTCTCTTCCCCCGAGTCTGGGGTTGGTACCAGAGCCCAAAACAAACTGTGAAGAGCCTCAGTCGGGTCAGGGACTGAGGCTACCTTTTGGAAGAAGCCTTTGCATGCCATGCAAAAGCAGATGACTAAGCAGAGGAGACAACTGTCAGAGACAGAAAATAATGCATTCAAGCAAAAAGAAACAAGGCGTGGTGGGGTCCAGGCAGCTGGTGTCAGGTGAACCCGGATTAGGGACAACCAAAGGAAGCTGCGCCTTGGCCTCCTCTGAGCCAAAAGCTGAGCCCTGGATTGTCATTTTATTATTTATAGGAGTTCTGGATACAAATTTTTGTCAATTGTATGTTATAAATACCTGCTTCCACTCTGTGATTTACCTTTTCACTCTTCTAATGGTGTCTGTCCTTTGATGAACCAAAGTTCTTAATTTTAATGTAGTCAAAATTTATCAATCTTTTCCTTTATTAGTCTTTGTGTGTCCTGTTTAAGATGTCTTTCCCTACACTGAGATCAAGAAAATATTCTTCTTTATTATTATTGTCTAGGAGCTTATTGTATTTTTTTTCACATTTTGATCTACAGTCCAACTAGAGTTGATTTTTTGTGTTTATGGTGTGTGAGATAAGGATCAAGGTTTTTTTTCTTTTCCTTCTTTCTCTTAGGATATTCAATTTTACCAGCAATAGTTACCATTCTTGCCCCACTACTCTAAAGTACAATCTTTGTTGCAAATGAAAGATTTTGTTTCTAGGCTCTTATTTCTATTCCTAGGGCTTAACTGGGCTATTCTGTAAAAGCCTTAAAATAAGTCTTGATTGTAAATCAACTATAATTCAATAAAACTTTTTTTAAAAAGTCTCGATACCTGATAGACCAAATCTTCCCATCTTGTTGTTCTTACTTGAGTGTCTTTGGTATTGGCCTTTCATTTCTCTATATATTTTAGAACCAGCTTGTCAAACTCCACCCAAAAGGCCCACCAAAACCTTCTAGGAAATTTATTGGGATTGTATTTTATCTATAAATCAAGTTGGGGAGAACTGACATCTTTACAATACTGAGTCTTCCAAACTAAGAATATGGTAGACCCTTCCATTTACTTATTCTTTAATTTCTCTCAATAATAATGTATTATAATCTTCTGCATAAAGTTTTTGCATATATTTTGTGAGATTTGTTTCTAGGTATTTGAAGTTTCTTTATTCTATAGTAAATTACATATATATATATATATACACATATATATTTAACTTCTTTGCTAGTATACATGAATGCAATGGAATTTTGCATATTGACCTATATCCAACAATCTGGACAAATTTATTAATTTCAATAAATTATCTATAGATTCTTTTGGATTTCCATGTACACAATCATCATCTGCAAGTAACAGACTGAATAGGATTCCTTTATAATCCTCATATATTTTATTTTTCTTGCCTGACTCTTCTAGCTAGAATATCCAGTAAAATGATGAAAAGCAAGTGGTGAGAGTGGACAGCCTTGTCCTATTCCTAATCTCAAAAGGAAAACTTTCAAATTTCCCCATTAAATTTGATGCTGCTTGTAGGGACTTTGTAGATATGCTTTATCCAATTAAGAAAGTTTCCTTTTATTCCTCGTTTGCTAAGTTTTGAATCATAAGTAGAGGCTGAATTTTACCACTTTTTTCTGCTTCTACTAGACTGATAATTTTTATCCTCTACTGTATTAAAATGGTGATTATACAGCTGACTTTTTTTAAAAAAATGTTAAAGCAACTTTTCATTCCTAGAAAAACCCAACTTGGTCATATATATTGCTGGATTCAGTCTGTTAATCTTTTGCTAATGACTTTTTGCATCTATGTTAATGAGGGAGATTAAACTGCAATTTTCTTTTCATCTGGGATCATTTTGATTCTGCCTAAAGAATTCAGTTACCTGTAGGTGATAAATCCTGTTTT
This sequence comes from Grampus griseus, assembly GCF_964374135.1. NCBI lineage: Eukaryota > Metazoa > Chordata > Mammalia > Artiodactyla > Delphinidae > Grampus > Grampus griseus. The sequence continues at coordinate 25,518,375 of NC_139018.1, read as the reverse complement.
TGATTGCCTGAAAATATCTTTATTTCACCTTCATTCTTGAAGACTATTTTCACTGAAAAAAATTCTATATTGGTAGTTATTTTCTTTCAGTATTCTAAAGATAATCTAGCTTTCACTGCTCTGTGCATAAGTCAGCTTTCAGTCTAATTACTATTCCTTTGAAGGCAAACTGTAATTTTTTTCTGGCTACTTTTAATATTTTGTCTTTGCTTTGGTTTTATAGAGTTTTAATTTAATGTGTACCTACTGTGGCTTATATACCCCTACCTGGGGTGTACAGGGCTTTGTGAATCTGTAGATTCCATTAGTTTTGGAAAATTCATAGCTATTATCTCATCAAACATTGCTTCTGTCCATTCTTGCTCTCCTTACCTTCTAGGACTCCAATTATACAAATGTTAGACCTTTTTACCATATCCTCTAAGTCTCATCTCTTTCCTGAATTTTCCATTGTTGTATTTTTACATATTTTCTTTTGACCTTTCTTCCAGTCCACTGTTCTCTCTTCAGGTCTAATAACTTGTTGTTAAACCTATCAACAGAATTCTTCATTTTCATCTGTATTTTTCAGTTACAGAATTGCTATTTGGTTCTATTTTTATAAATTTCAATTCTCTGCCAAATTTCTCAACTTTCTCTTTTACCTCCTGAACATAATAAATATAATTTTTAATTGAAGTATAGTTGACTTACAATATAATTATTTTTAAGTCTGTATCTGGTAACTCCAAAATCTGATGCTCCTATGGATCCATTTTTACTGTCATTTCTTTTGATTTTTGTTCATATTGTGTCTTTTCATGCATTTGGTCATTTTTGATACATGCCAGAAATTGTTCCAGTAAAACTGTTTGTCAAAATAATTTGAAGACTACAGTGACCCTTCAGAAAAGATTTGCCTTTGCTTCTTCCACATACCTGGGGGCACTAGCACCCTGGGGTTAACTTAATCCAATTTCATGAACTCAGATGTTTCTGAAGCTGAGCTGTAGTCTTTGCAATGGCCTGCTTCTAACTTACCCTTACTTCTAGAACATGGCCTTTCATGGTCCTAACCCAGAGAAAAGGGGGTTAACCAGGGTTCCCCCTACTTGATTAACCCCTGTTGCTTTAGTTCAGAGAAGCACTTCCACAGTCTTGCCATTAAGCCTCCCCACTTAGGAGTTCAGCATATCCTCTCAGAGGAGAAAGGAACCCCAAATTGGACTCTCATCCTTGGACCTCTATCTTTTTTTTTTTTTTTTTGCAGTACGCGGGCCTCTCACTGTTGTGGCCTCTCCCGTTACAGAGCACAGGCTCTGTATGCGCAGGCTCAGCGGCCATGGCTCACGGGCCCAGCCGCTCCACCGCATGTGGAATCTTCCCGGACCGGGGCACGAACCCGTGTCCCCTGCATCGGCAGGCGGACTCTCAACCACTGCGCCACCAGGGAAGCCCTGGACCTCTATCTTTATACTTCTGCCCTCACATGGATCATAGCCTAATAATTATTCATTATCTGACTAGCTGACTAGCTTTCCAGGATCTTCAAGCAGATGTTTATATTTTGACAATTATTTCCTAATTGTCCCCAGTGGGAGAAATAATCCCAATTACCTAGTCTAACATTACACAAAACAGAAACCTGCATTGCCTCTACCCTTTTCAGTTTTAAGATACCTTAGTGAATAAAATGGAAACAAAATAGAATTTTTACAAGTCTGCCTTCTTTCTGTCACTGGCGAACAGCATCAGCCTCTGTAAGTAGTGGATCACAGTGAAGACTTCGATAAGGTTGAATTTTTAGACAGAAATGAAAATTAGCACAAGAATAAAGGAAGTCAGTAGTGGATTTAAAGAGTAACATAATAAAATAAGCTGTAAGGATATACTGTACAACACGGGGAACATAGCAAATATTTTATAATAACTATAAACAGTATAACATTTTAAAATTGTGAATCACTATATTGTACACCTGTAATTTATACATTATACATCAACTATACTTCAATTAAAAAAAGAGGGCTTCCCTGGTGGCGCAGTGGTTGAGAGTCCGCCTGCCGATGCAGGGGACACGGGTTCGTGCCCCGGTCCGGGAAGATCCCACATGCCGCGGAGCAGCTGGGCCCGTGAGCCATGGCCGCTGAGCCTGCGCGTCCAGAGCCTGTTGCTCCGCAACGGGAGAGGCCACAACAGTAGAGGCCCGCGTACCGCAAAAACAACAACAACAACAACAGAATTGTATGAAAATCATCCCTAAGGAGATTTACAAACTGTATTTCATAGAAACTTTATCCGAGATAAAAAAACCCCAGAAGAGGTCAGTTCCTGATGAGCAGAAAGGCAAAAAGAGATACATAGAATGGCTCCAACTTACAATATAAACACAGTGAAGAATCTCATGACATGCTTGTGTGTATTTTTTTCTCAATAGGTAATATATGCACATTATTCAAAATTCAAAAAGCATAAAAGTATACAGTGAAAACTTCCTCCCATCTCAGTCCCTACCTACAATGTTACTAGGTTTTGGATAGTCTTCCAGAGATATTTTGCATTAAAAAAGTGTGTATGTGTATATAAAGAGAATATATATATACTTTTTCACACAAATAATGGACATACTAGACATGCTAGCATACACGTTGTTTTTTCTACTTAACATCTCAGAGACCTTTCCATAACTATATATAAAAAAACTTCCTCATTCTTTTCCACAGCTGATTAATATTTCAATGGCTGGATATTCCATAATTTATTTAACCACTTCCCTATTGACATTTATGTCCTTTCTAATCTTTTTTTTTTTTTTTTTTTTGCGGTACACGGGCCTCTCACTGTTGTGGCCTCTCCCGTTGCGGAGCAACAGGCTCTGGACGCGCAGGCTCAGCGGCCATGGCTCACGGGCCCAGCCGCTCCGCGGCATGTGGGATCCTCCCGGACCGGGGCACAAACCCGTGTCCCCTGCATCGCCAGGCGGACTCTGAACCACTGCACCACCAGGGAAGCCCCTTTCTAATCATTTACCATTACAAGCAATGCTATAATAACCTTGTGTCTGTGTCATTAAATAGGTGTGTGATCTATAGGATAAACTCCTGGAAAAAAATGGATCAATGAGGACATATATTGTAATTTTGAAAGATATTGACAAATTGCCCTCCATAGCATTTGTATCAATTTCCACACCCCTCAGCAATACATGAAAGTTTGTGTTTCTGCACACCGTTGCCAACATATAGTGAGATATTGAACTACCCAGCATAGTTACGATTTTCACTTCCCTTATTGTGAGTTAGGTTGAGCATCTTTCATTTGTGAAGAGCCACTTCTCATAGCATCTTAACAACTTAATGTATGCAGGGAAAAAAAAGTGAAAAGAGATATTGCTTTTGATTTTTAAGGTTAAATATATTCGCTAAACTATGTAAGAACTACTGGTAAAACAACTTGTAATTGGATTCAGAGAGGCAGGAAGTAAGAAAAGGAGAAAGAAATATATGTTTATTTCCAGAAGTTTAAAGTGTGGAAGATGCAGTCCTGTTTTAAACAGAGAGAAAACAGGGCTTCCCTGGTGGCGCAGTGGTTGAGAGTCCTCCTGCCAACACAGGGGATGCAGGTTTGGGCCCTGGTTCGGGAGGATCCCACATGCAGCAGAGCAACTAGGCCCGAGCTTCACAGCTGCTGGGCCTGCACTCTAGAGCCCGTGAGCCACAACTACTGAGCCCGCGTGCCTAGAGCCCGTGCCCTGCAACAAGAGAAGCCACCGCAATGAGAAGCCCACACACCGCAACAAAGAGTAGCCCGCGCTCGCCCGCCACAACTAGAGAAAGCCCGCGTGCAGCAACAAAGACCCAACGCAGCCAATAAATTAATTAATTAATTAATTAAAAAAAAAAAACAGAAACCCAAAAACCACTGGGGCTCTTTGGCATAGACTTCCACTCTTTTGCTCCACCTAATATAGTAACCACCAATTTTTAAATTTTAATTGAAATCGAAATAGCCACAGATAAGCAACATTTCCATCACTGCAGAAAGACTTATTGCACTGCTCTAAGTCCTACATAAGAATAATGAACAAGTTCACCTGACCTGTTTGCAGTCCTTGACGTCTACATGCATCGATAGCTCTCAGGGTCATATATACCAGACCAAGTTCTGCTCACTTCAAGGTCATAACAGATTTTGCCCTTTATTTTCCCCAAAGCTCCCTAAACTTAAAAAACAAACAAACAAAAAAACGATGAAAGAAAGAAAAGCCCTGTTCTTAAGTGATGTAACATATGCCTCAGAGAGTTTCACTATATAAAGAGTGATCTCTCTCTCCTCTTGGGAACTGAAGGACCCAGGTGCCCCCAAATAAAAGACTATTAAAAACAATTACAGTTCATAAAACAACAAGAACACCATGACCAATGGAGAGCTTAGTTCAGAAGAACATCAACATTTTTCTTACTTTATTACCAAAACCGCAGCTGACAAACACGAAGACCCTCCAAAGGTATTCTTTGCCTAGAATACCTTTAAAAAACAAGTCATGGTTATTCTGGATAATTATAAATTCCTGCTTTGAAGAACAAGACACATTGAAAAAAATCAAAACCCTTAATTCAATAACAACTCCAATCTCATTTCTTATTGCTGAGAGAATGACACAGACCTCTTTTGTTGTTATTGTTGTTTTTGGCTGCGTGGCATGTGCGATCTTATTTCCCCAACCAGGGATCGAACCTGCTCCCCTGGCAGTAGAAGCACGGAGTCTTCAACCACCGGACCACCAGGGAAGTCCCCCGAAACCTCTTTTGATTTCATTCTTAGGCCTCTATTGCTTACTCATTGGATCATTTTCCAGAGGAAGGTGGCAGAAAGAGCCAATCAAACAAACTGCTAGTTCCAAGCAGTGTTTTGAGTTTACTCCCAAGCCTATACAGCTCTGAGTTAAGCCAAATGCATGCTTTGCACACCACTTTGGAAACCCAGCTGAACTCTAACTCATGGTTTCTCAACAGCTGCACTACTGACATCTGGGCCAGATAACTCTTCATTGTGGGGGCAGTTCTGTGCATTGGAGGCTGTTTAGCAGGTTCGCTGGCCTCTACCCACAAGATGTCAGTAACAGAGCTTCCCCTCCTCCCCAACCCAAGTTGTGACAATCAAAATGTCCCCTGGGAGAGGCAAAATCGCTGCTGGTTGAGAACAACTGCTTTCACCTAAAGAGCATTCTTGATATCTCAACCCTAATTCCTCATATTCATTTGATGCTCCTTCAAACCTGTTGAGACTTTGTCTCACAATCCAGCAAATATTTACAGAACCTCTAGGACACATCAAGGACTCTAGGAGAGAAACAGACAAGATAGATTCTGTCCTTACCCTTAAGCTGGTTTCTTGGGGGTACGTACATAAAGAATTGTAATAGGGACTTCCCTGGTGGTCCAGTGGTTAGGACTCTGTGCTTCCACTGCAGGGGGCAAGGGTTCAATCCCTGGTCAGGAAACTAAGATCCCACATGCCTCACAGTGTGGCAAGAATTGCAATAAAAGACACCCAATTATATAAAGTTTTGAATGGTCGATTTTTCTTCCTGGGTACTCTCATCTTACCAAACTAAAAACCCCTAGACAGCAAAGACCGTAACCTGCCCTAGAATGCCAATACTTGATTAATGGCCAATAAAAATAAAAATAAACTATTCTGAACTTCATCATAACAAGGTGACAATTTCAGACAGACAGTAAAAACTCCACACCTAACTTGAGCAAATAAGTTAACTTCTCTCAGCTGTAGTTTGTTCTTCCGTAAAATGGGGAGGAAATGACTGTTGACAGGATTAAGTCAGATAATACAAGGAAATCTTTTTCCACATTCTGGCACAGAGTAAGCATTCAATTAATGTAAGCTATCATTACTATTATTTTATTAGCAACAAATCTTACCTCAAGGGGAAGAGCTTGCTCTGAGCTACAATAACAAACCCCTACATGACATAAAAGAAATCAACACTCACCCTGTTTTCTGAGGGCAAGAAGAAGAAAGTAATCATAAGTATTTCCATCAACATCCTGGGAGGAAAATGTGAATGCAGGAACCAATTACAAGGTTTGGGGGTGGGGGGAGAGACACACTCAGAGACAAACCCACTATCCTCCAATACATTCCTGGACTATTCTTAAGACCTTTCTGTTTAAAATGCTTGGGTATATTTGCCACAAGGATCTAAAGAAGAAGTAAAAAAAAAAAAATCCTTAATTTATAAATATTAACACATGCAAGGGACAGATGTTTATGAGACTTCCTAAGTGTTCATTTGCTTAATCGTTCAGAAAGTATGCTTAAAATTTCTATTGCTATAATGTTAAATACATGCCAGCAATTCTGAATTTACTACAAAGCATAAGAGTTCATAAGAAGGAAAAAAGACAATTGTTAGATATTTTAAAGTAAGAGAATATAAAGTCACATGAAAAAGCTGGGTGATTCAAAGCTTGTGGGTGTGTGTGTTTGACCCAAGCAGCATTAGGAAATGGGAGATATTTAGGATAGAAGTAAAAGACGGGGAAAGTCACCATACCCGGAGATACACATCCAGGAACACCTCCTCTGACAGCACGTGGAGTTTCGGTGAGCAAAAACAGACCTTATTCTCATAACGGATAACACCGGTTTACTGTGTACCGTGGCTTAGGCACCAAGTGCCTCATACATAGTGGTCCATGCAATCCTATAGTGCCCACATTTTACAGATGAGGAAACAAACACAGATGAGTGATTTGCCCAAGTAAATTCAAGATTCACACTCCAACCCAGGCATCATGGTACCACCTCTACCGCTATACTTCATGGTGTCTATTTTAATTTCAGAACTGGAAATTTAATTTTTACTTGCTACTTAGTGAGCCCAGTACTCTCCCCCTACCTACCCTTCCGTATTTCAAATGAGCATCTTTTTAGTTGCATCCCGTGTGGTGATGATAAGGAGGCTCGGAAGGTAAGTGTAATCGCTGGACACTTTCGCCTTCGGACACTGACAATGAGGTAATCCACACGGAGGAACTAGCGTGGGTGGAAGTAAGACAGTCTCCGGAACAAGAGGAGGGTCCCGGAGAATAAGGGAGGGTCGCCAAAGTTCCTATTTCAGCCCCGATTTCCTGCCTTGGCTCTGGCCGCTATGTTCATTCAAAAGACCCCAGAGCCCACCTATTTCCAACTGCGCTTTTCATCTCGCCCACTCTAAAAGGCGGAGAGGATGGATGCGAGGTGAGGCGCGGGGCCCTATATGCAGGCAGGCTACAGCAAACGGGATTCTGGACAGAGGAAGGCGAGGCTGCCTATTCGGATGGGGGCAGAGAGGCGCGTGGAAAGGCTGGGACCTGGGACAGAGGTGAGGATCGGGGTGGGGAGCCAGAAGCAGGGGCAGCAAGGCCGGTGGGGTCGGGGTCGGCAGGCAAGGAGTGATGGGCAGGCGTGCTGAAGGTGAAGAGGCGCCAGGGTCAGAGATGCCCTGTCACTACCATCCGGGCTGTTCTGCGAAAGGAAGCGGGGCAGGAACCAAGGCATTTCGAAACAGGAGTAGAAAATAATCTCGAGCGAAGACCAGGCCCGAAGGATGGCGGCGGCGGGTGCGGGAGTCGCGGCCCGGGGGAGCCGGGCCCGGGCAGGAGCGAAGGCAGGGTCTCCGCGCGCGAAGGGGCTGCCCAGGCCGGTCCGCTCCTCCGGGCAGCGCGGGGCAGAGCGCGGCCGAGCCTCGCACCGAGGTGCGGGGTCCCGAGGCCGGCGGCACCCACCCGCCGGCGCCCGGCCTTGCGTACCTGAGGCGGCCGCCTGGCTCCCCTCCACTCCCGGGCCGTCCCCGACGCCGTGCGCCGGCCCTCGGCGGGCTGCGGGGCTCCAGACGCCCGGCCCCTCAGCCGCCCGCCGGTCCGACATCTGCAGCCCGCGTCCGCAGCGCCTCCGCAGCCTGCCGCAAGTGGCTCCGGAAAGAGCCGAAGGCCCAGCGCGCCGGGAAGAGCCGAGCGGAGCCCGCGGGCCGGAAGGGGCAGCGCGTCGGCCCCGAGCGGTCGCGAGAGCTCTGGCTAGCGGAGGCCTGCGACGCAGGCTCGGGGAGGGTTACTGCGTGCTTATGATCGCAGGTTTTTAAAGTCAGTGCTTGAAAGAAGAAACGAAACCTGGGCAAGATTCGGTGAGACCCGGCCGGAAGTCGTGGTATCCATAGACACGCTATCGGAAATTGGGGTTGCTAGGAGGCCTGGGCGCGTCGGCTAGTCTGCGTCACGGCTGAAGTCCCAGAAGGTTACGATTCCGGCCCCGGTGAAGATGAAGACCTGCAGCCTGAGAGACCAAAACTTCAGTCTCTTAAGGTGACTGAAGATGTCGAACCAGGCAGCATGGAAGAGGCAGGGCCAGAGCTGCCTGTAGGGACTGACCAAGAGCCACAACCAGAGACGCAAGAAGAGGGCTTCAAAGAGGAGACACCGGCGAGTGCTAAGAATATACACCGACGTCTGAAACCCACCTGGACGTCCGAGGAAGAAGCTCCCCAAAAGTCCAAGACAGACATTTCTAGCGAGATTGAGCTAGGGATTCCCAAAGAGGTAAAGTCGGAGACATCCAGACAGATAGAAGTAGAGCTTTTCAAGGATTTGGAGGTCCTTGTGGACGAAAAGCATGGGGAGCCAGAGGAGGAAGCCAAACCAGATGTCACAGAGGATATGCTCATAGAGGCAGCTAAGGAAACAGATCTAGAGCTACGAAAGGAAGCCGAGTCTGAGGTTCCAGGGGCCACAATCAGTGAGACAAGATTAGAGTTAGTAGAGGGGACCAAACTAGAGGTTTGGGAGGAGTCACTTAGAGAGCAACATGGAAAGACGGGTCTGGAACCTACAGAGCAGACCAAACCGGAATTTCCAAGTGAGAAACTAAGAAGATCAATTGAAGAGGCAGATCTTCAGCCACCAAAGATGACCACACCAGAGATTCCAGAGGAGACACAAAGTAAGTCACCTGAGGAGAAGAGGACAGAGCCACATGAGCAGGCCATACCAGAGTTTCCAGAAGAGAAACCAAGTATGTCTACTGAGGAGACACAAAGAAAGTCAACTGCAGAGAAAGTTCTAGAGCCACCAGAGGACACCAAATCTCCAGATCAAAAAGAGAAGCAGAAAAAATCAACTGAGGAGACAGGTCTAGCACCATCACAGAAGTCCAGATCAGAGGAGACACTAGGAGAGTCAACTGAGGAGCAAGTTCCAGAGCCACCAGAACAGACTAAACCAGAGTTTCCAAAGAAAGAACCGAGAAAGTCAACTGAAGAAACAGGTCAGGTGCCACCACAGAAGATCATACCAGAGGTGCAAGAGAAGACACAAACAGAGCCAACTAAGAAGATAGATTCAGAGTTACCATATAAAGCCAAACCACTACTTAGAATAGAGACATGTGTAGAATTTGCCAAGGAAGATAGGCCAGAACCAATCAGACTTAAGTGTTCTGTAGACAGAGATGAGCCAGAGTACTCTGACTATCAAACAAGAAAGTTGTTAGTAAAAGAAACTAAAGACGTTTCAAAAGACTCTGTGTTAGAGTCTCTTCCAATAAGTGAAGTAGACTCAGTGAATATAGATTATGAGTTTTCTAAAGAACTCCAAAATCTGTTTCAGTTTTCTGATACCAATTATGAATTCTACTCATATTACTCTGAGTCTCAGAGGGATTTAAAAGAGTCCTCTAATGAAAAGAAAGATCTGTCCCCAGAGTCAGTGACACTGGTACCTAAGGATAAAGAAACGCAGCCAAAAAAAAGTACTGACCTACAATTTGAGTATCTTGAATGGAGCCCAGAGAAAGTTGCAGAGTGGATTTGCCAGCTAGGCTTCCCTCAATACAAGGTATACAAAAATAACATTTTTTGAAATCGTATACTCTCATTCCTCTACCTCTTATTCCTCTATCCTTACCTGAGCTTTTGCATCTTCACTAGAAGGAGTGTAGAAGAGGCATGGACTATGGTAGTAACTTGGATTTTAATTTTGGCCTTTCCACTGATACATATTTGTATATTGGGAGAGGAAGGAAAGGTCACGTTTGTTTTTCCTATTCATCACAGTGATTATACTTCTCTGCAATCCTTGAATAAAGACTAAGAAATTTATGTAGGTTTCTTTTCATAGAAATCTGTATTTCCAAAAAGATTTCATCCAAGGTAGACTTTTTGGTACTTTGTTAGGTTGTTTTAGTAGCAACTCCCTTAACTTGAACTTGTGCTATTAATCTTAGTGTCTGCCCCAAATGTGTTATACGTATCATGATCACCTAACAGTACTAATTTATATAGCCAATTAACCAAGGATAGTTTTCTTTTTTAAATAGGGTGAATCCTATTATTTCACTGCCAACTGTGTTCCACAAACAAAACAAGATCTGAAATCTTTGGTACCACTGTAGTTAAAAATGTAGTTGAGGCAAGAAAGAAGCACTGGTTGTATCGTGCCAAAAAAAAAAATTAAGCAGCAGTGTGAAATTTAATCAAGAGTTTAGATGGAAAATATGTGGGATTATTAAATTACAATTTTTTCTCAGTACGGAGCTAGAGACAAATATGATTTATTTATTCCTCCTCCCCTCCCTCCCTCTTTCCTTCCTTCCCACCTCCTTTTCTCTTTCTTGCTTTTTTTCTTCCTGTATTTGCCATACATCTTTTGAGTAATGTTCTCATTGTACTGACAGGAGTGTTTTACCACAAACTTCATCAGTGGCCGAAAACTCATCCACGTAAACTGCTCAAACCTCCCTCAGATGGGTATAACAGATTTCGAGGACATGAAGGTGAGTTGTGTATAATTTCCCACTAGAGCACTGAAACAGTGCTACCATCTCAAACCATCCTCCTTTTATTCCAACGTGGCCTCCAATTTCTCCCAAAGGTGTTATCATACTCCTAGTTTCCCAGGCTCAGAGTGGTTGCTTCCTCTCTTTCCTTTGATCCCCACAAAGATCCCAAGAACCATCAGTTCCTCCTATAGCATCTGGTTTTCTCCATTCCCACTTGTTCAGACCTTTATCAGACCTTTACTAGAATGTACCAGTAGCCTGCTTTTAGCCTCTGTCTATAGGCCCTTTGGATTCAAGGACCCTGCTTTTAGACTTTCACCTTCCAACTATTTATACAGCATACTACTCAAAGCTTCTTTGGATCCCCTCTACTTACAAGGTAGTCTCAACTCCTCAGCTTAGGATTCAGGCCCCTCCACAAGTGTTCTCCCACCACTGTTCTCTCGCCTGGTACTCTTCTATGTGAATCTTCTGCTTCAGCCTCACAGGTCCAGCTCACACCCTCACAAACCCGTCTTGTGCATTCTTCCCTCTACATCTTTGCTCAGTTCCCCGCCTCCCCCGCAAGACTAATATGAATCTTAACCATCCCTCAGGACCCAACTCAATTCTCATCTCCCCATGAAGTCTTTCCTGATCTTCTCAGCCCACAGTAACCTCTCTTCCAAAGCTGTCATACATTTTATGTCTCTAACACCTACAGAACTGACTCACCTTTCCCTTTGTTCTTCCTACAAAATACTAAGATGACAGAGAATGTATAGGTGAGACTGGTGAGGGGTGCAGGAAGAAAGAAACACTAATTTTTTTCTTTTCTTTTTTCATGGAAAGACATTTTAAATATAGCAGTGTGTACATGTCAATCCCAAACTCCCAATCTACCCCTCCCCTCCCCGCTGGTAACCATAAGTTCGTCCTCTAAGTCTGTGAGTCTGTTTCTGTTTTGTAAGTAAGTTCATTGTATCGTTTTTTTTAGATTCCACATATAAGCGATATCATATGATATTTGTCTTTGTTTGACTTACTTCACTTAGTATGATAATCTCCAGTTCCATCCATGTTGCTGCAAATGGCATTATTTCATTCTTTTTAATGGCTGAGTAATATTCTATTATATATACCACATCTTTATCTGTTCATCTGTTGATGGAAATTTAGGTTGTCTCCATGTCTTGGCTATTGTAAACAGTGCTGCAATGAACACTGGGGTGCATGTATCCTTTTGAACCATGTTTTTCTCTGGATATATGCCCAAGAGTGGGATTGCTGAATCATATAATAGCTCTACTTTTAGTTTTTTAAGGAACCACCACACTGTTGTCCATAGTGGCTGTATCAATTTACATTCCCACCAACAGTGTAGGAGGGTTCCCTTTTCTCCACACCCTCGCCAGCATTTATTGTTTGCAGATTTTTTGAAGATGGCCATTCTGGCGGGTGTGGGGTGATACCTCATTGCAGTTTTGATTTGCATCTCTCTAATGATTAGTGATGTTGAGCATCCTTTCATGTGTTTGTTGGCAATCTGTATATCTTCTTTGGAGAAATGTCTCTTTAGGTCTTCTGCCCATTTTTTGATTGGGTTGTTTGTTTTTTTGATATTGAGCTACATGAGCTGTTTGTAAATTTTGGAGACTAATCCTTTGTCAGTCGCATCATTTGCAACTATTTTCTCTCATTCTGTGGGTTATCTTTTCGTTTTGTTTATGGTTTCTTTTGAGTTAAATTAGGTCCCATTTGTTTTCTATTACTCTGGGATATGGATCGAAAAAGATATTGTTGCAATTTATGTCAAAGCGTGTTCTGCCTATGTTTTCCTCTGTTTTATAATAACCAGTCTTACATTTAGGTCTTTAACCCATTTTGACTTTATTTTTGTGTATGGTGTTAAAGAATGTTCTGATTTCATTTTTTTACGTGTAGCTGTCCAGTTTTCCAGCACCATTTGTTGAAGAGACTGTCTTTTCTCCATTTTATATTCTCACCTCCTCTGTCATAGCTTAGTTGACCATAGGTGCATGGGTTTATTCCTGGGCTTTCTATCCTGTTCCATTGATCTGTATTTCTGTTTTTGTGCCAGTACCATACTGTTTTGATGACTGTAGTTTTGTAGTATAGTCTGAAGTCAGGGAGCCTGATTCCTCCAGCTCTGTTTTTCTTTCTCAAGATTGCTTTGCCTATTCGGGGTCTTTTGTGTCTCCATACAAAGTTTAAGATTTTTTGTTCTAGTTCTGTGAAAGAGAAACACTGATTCTTCTCACCTGGCCAAGGGAGCACTGGAAACCACTATCCTGTCTTTCCCATTTATAGTGATGCACTAGCTTGGTAAAAAGGGGAGAGAAAGTCAATCTTATTTATTCTAGGGACAAGCTAGACAAGATAGCACTTGCTTCAGCTTTGTCTTAGAAAATAATTCACAAAATATTTTAAACTATTCACTCCATCAAGTGAACAAAAGAACTCTGTGATAAATATTTGGAGAAGAATATAGATGAATTGCTTATTCCTTTCATATGCATGATTTTATGTTACAAAGTAGAGCCTTATAAGCTTAATAATATCTCAGGAATTTTATTACACCTGCCTTATTGCAAGCTATTTAAATAGCACAAATTCATAACAACATGTCAGCAATTGTCACTGAACAAAAATATATATTTTTTAAAATTTTCAAATGATTTTAGTTTTACAGAACAGTTGCAAAGATAGTACAGAGAGTTCCCATATACTCTCTTAAAAATATATATTTATTTATTTTTTGGCTGCGTCATTCTCAGTTGCAGCACGTGGGATCTTTCATTGTGGCACGCAGGCTCTGTAGTTGCAGCACTTGGGCTCTCTAGTTGTGGCGCATGGGCTTAGTTGCCCCGCGGCATGTGGGATCTTTCACTGACCAGGGATTGAACCCGCGTCCCCTGCATTGCAAGACCAATTCTTAACCACTGGACCACCAGGGAAGTCCCCCATATACTCTTAACCCAGCTTACCCTAATGTTAACATCTTATGTAACCATTTATCAAACCATTTATATATTTATCAAAACTAAGAAATTAACACCAGCACGGTACTATTAAACAAACTACAGACTTTATTCAGATTTCTGCAATTTTTCCACCGATGTCCTTTTTTTGTTCCAGGATCCAGTTGGGGATACTATCTTGTATTTAGCTGTTATGTTTCCTTGGTCTCCTCCAATATATGGCAATTTCTTGATCTTTATCTTTCATGACCTTACTTTGAAGAGTAGTGATCAGGTATTGTGTAGATTTCCCTCAGTCTGAGTTTGTTTTATGTTTCCCATGAGATTATGCTTTGTGGGGAGAGTATCACAGAGATGATGAGCCCTTCTCATCTAATCATATCAGGGAGTACATGGCATCAATGTGATTTATTACTGGAGATGTTAACTTTGATCATTTGGTCAAGGTGGTGCCTGCAGGTTTCTTCACTACAAAGTTACTGTGTTTCCCTTTTTATATTCTATTCATTAGAAGTGGGTTGCTGAGTCCAGCCCATACTCAAAGAGAGGGGAATTAAGCTCCACCTCCTGGAGGGAAGAGTATCAAAGAGTTTATGGACATACAGTAAATACCACAGTAATAGATATACTGGGGGAGGTGGTTTGAGGCTATGCAAATTACCTGTTTCTTAAAGTTTTGCCCACTAATTTTAGTATTCATCAGTGTATCTTGCCTGCATCAGTTATTACTATGTTGTTCTAATGATGATTTGGTTTCCTCATTCCTTCCATGTTTAATTGGAACTCTGCTTAAGGAACTCTTCTGTTTAATTGTCCCTTCTTCCCTATTTGGGAACTCTTTCAGTTTGTCTCCTGTGTCCTTTTGACATGTTCCCGTTATTTCATTTTATTGTTTTTTAGCATTTTCTGGCACTACACTTTACTTCAGACTCATTTTCTATTTTCCTTGCTACAGTCCTAGAAGCAGGCATGTTTCCAAGGAGCCCTGGTTGCTTTTATTAGAGAATGGTATTTAGAAATTAAGATGTGGTCACTAGTTGTGCTTGTTGCTACTGAGGTGTTACTGCTTCTAGGCACTCTCAGCAGAAGGATGTAGGAAATATATGTATAATACTAACCCATGTATACACAAATATTTATCTTATTTCTGTAAGCATGTGTTCGTACTGATATCCCTGACTCTAGTCCATCACCACAGGGTTCATACTAGCTTTCATCCTTCCTACTCCCTACCCCACTTTGCTTCTTTATAACTTCTTTCTCTGACAGTGAGAAACCTGGCTCTGCTTATTTATAAATATGTATCCCTATAAGAAACAAATTTACCAAAAGAGTACAGTATTTGTGTACGGTTCTTTTTGTCATTAGCCTTACACTAACTAGACAAAGCACTGTTTTTCAAAGTGAAAGTTATTTAGGTCAGCTCCTTTCTTCCCAGCCCCCTTCAGTGAG
Organism: Grampus griseus; assembly: GCF_964374135.1. NCBI lineage: Eukaryota > Metazoa > Chordata > Mammalia > Artiodactyla > Delphinidae > Grampus > Grampus griseus. The sequence continues at coordinate 25,503,130 of NC_139018.1, read as the reverse complement.
ATTATGTCTTAATTTGTAATAAAGTTAAGATTCATCTGCGCAGAGTTTATATTCCATCATGGGTTCCCACAACATCCTGGCTTTTAAAATTTTTACCTGCAGTAAAGTCACTCTTTTTAGTATACAGTTCTGTGGGTTTTGACAAATGCACAGGGTCATGTATCCACCACCACAAAACTGTATAGAACGATTCTATCACACTAAAACTTCCCGTGTCCCCACAGTAGTCAGCCTATCCCTCCACCTAATCCCTGGCAACCATTAGTCTGTTTTTTGTCCCTATAGTTTTTCCAGAATGTCACACAAATGAAATCAAATAATATGTAGGCCTTGAGTCTTGCTTCTTTCCCTTAGCAAAATGCATTTAAGATTAATCCACACTGTTATATGAATCAACAAGCAGATCTTAAGGACATTGTACATCTGCTTTAATAATGGTATTTTACCTATCTAAAATGTACTCCTAATGAGCAGTTTTGCATCAGGTTAAGAATTGTCTGTGGTGTGAATTTTCCAGCCTTGTAACTATGGCCAGTAGTTTTAAACAAACAAAAATCCATTCCACATACTCCTATGACTGTGTTCTAGCAGCAATTTCACGGACTACATTCTCACCCAGAGGCAGAATATGAATTCAAATAGCAGTGTTATAACAGACCTGCAATTAAAACTAGACTTTGAAAATGCAATGACAGTTTAGGATACCAAGTGGCATGGTACTCAATGAATACAAAGTATGTTTTAGAGACACTGAAATTGTGGCAAAAGATATTTTAAAAGAATATGCAAGTATAGGCACTAATAAAATAACTGGAACTTTAATGTCTGCTTTTTAGTGTTTGAGATTTCTTTCCAGGCAAAAAATTGAATAACTGAGTAATAATTTTTTTCTTAGTTAACTGAGTCCCTTATAAAGTTATTTATTAACCTTCCTAGAGAAAGTCATGGCTCCTAATCTGAACATATTATCTGCTCATATCATTGGTCAAATTGCTCAGCCAAGAAAAAGAAATGAACCCATCCGCGGCGATCTGATGCAAGGATCTAGAAACATCTTTAAGTGGCACTTTTAAAAAGATAAATCATGTGATGTTTCTCTTAAGAACTGTGTTTTGATAATGCCAGGGTAGGAAGCCTTTCAATGTGTTATCTCGTTATTATTTCCCCATAGAATTAGCTTAAGGGGTTAGCATTCAAGAGGTCTAGGAAACTAAGTAAAACTTACTTGATTTAGTTGTATTTTCAGGTTAATCCCATTAAAAAATTATCCTTGCATTACAGGTAATTTCTCAGCATACCCGGGAGCTACTGGGAATTGAAGAGCCATTATTCACACGCTCCATCAGCCTTCCCTACAGGGACAATATTGGCTTATTTTTAGAGCAAAAATGTCATAGTGGAGTTAAATCTGATTCCTTGACCTTGTCTGAATTTGTGCAAGCAGTGGGATTACAGGATTATGCTCCAGAAATAACCACCCCTGAAGAGGATGCAGCATTATGTTCCATTGAACCATAGGGCAAGCCGTTTCACTTAGCTTGAAAATCAAATTGTATTATGTGGGGGAAGAAGTGTGGTATTTCTGCATTTTCTTTTTCTCTTCATTCAGGATCAGAGTTAGAACTGCTGGCTCCATTCCTAGTTCTGCCACTGACTCACAGCACCTTCCCTTTATTTGTGTGTCAATTTAGTCCCTTGTTAAAACAAAGATAGCAATATTTCTCTTTCTGGGTAATTATAAGAATTCCTGATAAATTCTAGTACTTCATCTGGTAGTAGGAGCACGATGGAGAAACAGACTAAAAGTAAAATCACCTGCCAACCCAGATAATCCTCTTCATAAGTGCAGACAAGGAAACAGTTGTATTATTGAATCAGCATAAAATCAGACTGTGATGCACATTACAGGCAGGCCACTAAAGAGATTGCCAAGACAAGGAAATCTCACCCTTCTATATAGCCAGGCAGATATAATCCATTATTTACATGTTGACTGTCTGTATCCAAAGGAAAAATAAAAGTTCTCATATCTTAGTGACAAACAGAAAGTTACTCCCTGGAGCCAAGCACTTAGGCTAAACCCCCAGCGTCAGGGAGACAAAGCGCCATCCTTCTAAACGCCCGCATTTCAAAGAGGCGGCTCCAAGGGCCCCTCCCCCAAAAGACGGTCCCGGGATGGAAAACTGGCAGAAAGTTTATTCACCTTTTTAGAAGAGGAGCATACATCTCAAAAACAGAGAAAAAGGATTTATATTACAAGTTTTTAAAAGGAAATGTGTTATGCTGTTGGTGGGAATGTAAATTGATACAGCCACTATGGAGAACAGGATGGAGGTTCCTTAAAAAACTACAAATAGAACTACCATATGACCCAGCAATCCCACTACTGGGCATATACCCTGAGAAAACCATAATTCAAAAAGAGTCATGTACCAAAATGTTCATTGCAGCTCTATTTACAATAGCCAGGACATGGAAGCAACCTAAGTGTCCATCAACAGATGAATGGATAAAGAAGATGTGGCACATATATACAATGGAATATTACTCAGCCATAAAAAGAAACGAAATTGAGTTATTTGTAGTGAGGTGGATGGACCTAGAGTCTGTCATACAGAGTGAAGTCAGAAAGAGAAAAACAAATACTGTATGCTAACACATATATATGGAATCTAAGGAAAAAAAAAAAAAGGTCATGAAGAACCTAGGGGTAAGATGGGAATAAAGACACAGACCTACTAGAGTATGGACTTGAGGATACGGGGAAGGGGAAGGGTAAGCTGTGACAAAGTGAGAGAGTGGCATGGACATATATACACTACCAAACGTAAAATAGATAGCTAGTGGGAAGCAGCCACATAGCACAGGGAGATCAGCTAGGTGGTTTGTGACCACCTAGAGGGGTGGGATAGGGAGGATGGGAGGGAGGGAGACGCAAGAGGGAAGAGATATGGGAACATATGTATATGTATAACTGATTCACTTTGTTATAAAGCAGAAACTAACACACCATTGTAAAGCAATTATACTCCAATAAAGATGTTAAAAAAAAAGGAAATGTGTTATGAAAAAGGAGGGGGGACGTTCTCATTCCTTTTTGGCATCAGAGAACAAAATTTTAAAAATATTTTTTTAGATTTGTATTTACCTGTTAAAACAACATGGCTTATAGAAGTATATCATTGACCATGGACTAGGGTCTGGGGTTTGTTTACAAGGCGTTTTATGTGGTAACTCCAGACTTTTATAAAATGAAATTCAGACCAGAGTCTGCCTGTGACTGGACTGTTCAAAAGAAATTAAAAATACTTCTTGTTGCTTGAATGACTCCAATTCCACTCTAGTTTTATAGACTAACTTCTCTTTCTCTTCCCAGCCACCCTTCTTAATCCTAAGAACCACTGTAGGGCTACCATAATCCAGAAGGGCAATGATGTACCCTATCCAGTTCCTTACATCTGAATGAATAGTCAAAGGAATCCATTTCTTTTCCTACTGAGAGAAAGAACAGTGCCTCAAATTAGCATTCATGTCACGTGTTAATGTTTGATGATGAACCTAATTTTTTCCCAAGTGGACTAGCAAAATTTTATCTTATACCATTTAACACCATACCATTGAGTCTGCTTCGCTCACAAGCATGCAAAAAAGAAAAATGTAAATGATTTACCTAAGACCATGGTGGTTTACATGTAGAGTGAATGGTTTTGTTCCAAAGCACTTTAGCATTTGGCAAACAATAGTTCTGTTCAGTGACAGAGCATAGTCAGCGCCATGCTTTCTCAACTTTATGGTTACTGCTTTGTTTTCTACTCTATTATAATTGACATAAAGTAATTGCAAAACGTAAAGGAAATAAATTTGAACTGTAGGTATAAAATCTGTATTTTGCAGAATTATTTTTAGCCATTTAATATAAATGCTGGCTTTTTTTTGTTGGGGGGTGGGGCTGTGTTGGGTCTTCGTTGCTGCGCACAGGCTTTTTCTAGTTGCACTGAGCGGAGGCTACTCTTCCTTGCGGTGCGTGGGCTTCTCATTGCGGTGGCTTCTCTTCTTGCAGAGCATGGGCTCTAGGCATGCAGGCTTCAGTAGTTGCAGCACACGGGCTCAGTAGTTATGGCACGCGGGCTCTAGGGCACACGGGCTTCAGTAGTTGCGGCATGTGGGCCCAGGGCACGCAGGCTCCAGTAGTTGTAATGCCAGCTATTTTTTAAAATGGTTTTATGGTTTAAAATAGTTTAAAGGGGAACAGCTTTAAGTAAGATAGTACCAGAACAGTCATGTTTAGCTGAAATAAGCCTAAAATGAGTCATAATTCAATTAAGATTGTTTACCACACATTTTATTTTTCTACTCAAAGTGTGGGACAGTCAAGGTGTATCATTTGTCAGCTACATGCTGCTAAAGGGAAAGAATGTAACTACATACTGTAGCTACGTATTGTAGGAAAAGAATGCTACAGAAGAAGTATGTAACCATTTAATAATGACAGTATAACTTCTTGAATTTAGCTTTTAGACAAGAGATAATTTGAATTAACTGAATTGATAATTAACTGCTGGGGAAGCAGCTTACTTAAGTGTGTCAGGTTATGTGGTTTCATTCAGTTGCTTCCAAAAGCCAGACACACCCAAATATACTGATGTAAAGAACCTTTTGTTTTATTCTAGATTTTAAAGAGCCATCAGTACAATTTTCTAATTCCTTACTGCCTAACATATGGCAAACACCATACAGGCACATGACTTCCACTGTCAATTATGATAATCAGGGCATTACCACTGTAGAGGGAGAAAAACATCCTGATTCCTGAGGTCTCTTCTCTTATTAGGATGAAAAACCTGTGGAAACCTCTGGCTCTTGTTCTTTGGTTAGGGTGATACCAAATGAATCACAGTATAGGTGGGTAAGGTTGTCCTGAAAAGTAGTGCTGTGTGAGAGATACTGGCTAAAGGGAGTTTCCTTGAGTTGCACAGCAGTCAGATCAAACCAGGGGAAAGGCCTGGGGTAAGGAAAAAAATAGTGTTACTTTTTTATGTCTGTTTAATACATCTGATTTTGCTGTTAAACATTTCCTTTAAAGAAAGTTCTCCTCCACTTGGAAATAAGGTTCTTCATTTTCTATATCAAACTAATTAAAATTCTTAGTTAAATTAAAAATTCATCTGGGTCTATTCAACATGTGGATTTCATTGTACTTATGAGTTTTCACACTTACAATTCTCTAAGTGCATTTAGGGAGGAATTCATAATTAGAGAATGATTATGACAATAAAATCAACATCCTTTTCAGTATATTTTCCTTGAATTTAGAAAGAAAATACATAAGAGGATCATGGACATTAGGAATGGAAGAGACCTCATTTCTTTTACAATATCCTCTTCAAAAAAAAAAAGATACCCTCTTCAACTGTATAGGGAAAGAGGTAGGAGTTAACATGCAAATAAAAATGGGGCAATGTTAAGTATTAGTCTGTAGTGGAATTCAACTTAACAAGCATTAAGACATAGGGTTTTATAGTATTAAAAAAATCAAGAGTAAAGCAAGGATATCTGCTCTCACCACACTTATTCAACATACCACTAGAAGTTGTAGCCAGTGCAATAATACAAGAAAAGGAAATGAAAGGCACACAGATTGGAAAGGGAGAACTGAAACTGTTGCTATATATAGATGACATGATGGTCCATGTAGATAATCCAAAGGAATCTAAAAAAAAGAAAAAATCTCCTAGAACTAATAAACGAATTCAGCAAGGTCATAGGATATAAAATAAACATAAAATAAATTTTATTTATATATATTAGCAATGAACTCTTGGGCAAAAAAACCCTAAAAATGCAGTTCCTTTCACACACAAAAAATAGAATACTTAGATGTAAATCTAACAAAACATGTACAGGACTTGTATATTGAAAACTACGAAATACTGATGAAATAAGGAAGATATAAATGGAGAGATATACTGTGTAAATGGATGGGAAAATTTAACATTATAAAGATGTCAACTCTCCACAAATTGATCTATAGATGTAATGGTAAAACAAAAATTAGTGACAACATCAAATGCTGGTGAGGATGCAGAGAAACTGAATCATACATTGCTAATGATGTAAAAGGATATAACAACTTTGAAAAACTGTTTGGCAGTGTCTTAAAAAAATAAACATGCAGCCAGTCATTGCACCCTTGAGCATTTGTCCCAGAGAAATTAAAACTTATGTTTACACAAAAACCTGTACATGAATGTTCAAAGCATCTTTATTCACAATAGCCAAACACTGGAAACATCCTAGATGTCCTTCAACAGGTGAATGATTAAACAAACTATGGTACATACATGCCATGAAAACATAACTGCCATGAAAACTACTCAGCAATAAAAAAGGAATAAATTATTGATACACACAGCAACTTGGATGAATCTCCAGAGAATTATGCTAAATGAAAAAGGCCAATCCCCAAAGGTTGCATAATATATGATTCCTTTTATATAATATTCTTGAAGTGACAAAATCATAGAAATGGAGAACAGCTCAATGGTTGCCAAGTTGGGGAGGAAGGATCAAGATGAAGGATGCCTAGTTATAGAATTGTTCTGTATCTTGACTGTATCAGTGTCAATATCCTGGTCGTGGTATTGTACTATAGTTTTACAATATCTGTGTATAGCTATTGTACTATGGTTTGTTCCATTGGGGGAAACTGGATAAATGGGTACATGGGATTTCTTTGTATTATTTCTTAATAACTGCATGTGAATCAAAATTATCTAAAAAGTTTTTTTAAAAGGGGGGATACAATTAAAAAGTATAATCTACCAAGAAGATGTAAAAAGTACAAACTTCTGTTCATCAGATGATATGGCTTCAAACTTTATAAAACGAAGATTATAAATATAAACAGAATTTGAGAAACTACAATCATAGTAGAAATATTAATATGCCATGCCTCCCATTCTAATAGGTCATCTGATGTAAAAGACCATATAGCAGCACTTTTCCAACTTTAATGGACATATCACTTGGGAGCTTGTAAAAAGGCAGATTCTGATTCCATACATCTGGGGTGGGGACCCATAATCTGCATTTCTAAACAAACTCCCAGATGATGGCATGGTTATCAGGCAGTTTGAGTGGCAAGGATATGCTGAAAAGGGGAGAAATAAAGTGAAAAAATATATTCTGAATGATAAGACCACCCCTCTCCCTACACATGTGCAGCTTTCTTTCCCCAAGTTGGGTCCCAAAGACTTGAAGATACCAATATTCAGGGTTTCCCAAGGAAAAAGCTGATCAAACCACTCTGTAGTAAAGACCACAGTAGCAAACACAGAGTTTCCAAGCATCTTTTTAGTAACCACGATCTTAAATATGAGCAGACAGGACTTCCCTGGTGGCACAGTGGTTAAGAATCTGCTTGCCAGTGCAGGGGACATGGGTTCGAGCCCTTATCTGGGGAGATCCCACATGCCACAGAGCAACTAAGCCCATGCACCACAACTACTGAGCCTGTGCTCTAAAGCCCGTGAGCCACAACTACTAAACCCACGTGCCTAGAGCCTGTGCTCCACAACAAGAGAAGCCATCGCAATGAGAAGCCCTGCACTGCAACAGGGAGTAGCCCCCGCTCGCCACAACTAGAGAAAGCCCATGCGCAGCAAAGAAGGCCCAACGCAACCAAAATAAATAAATAAATTTATTTTTAAAAAATATGAGCAGACAATCAAGGTTCTCCATATACTTGAAGAAAGCTCTAAAATGAATGATAGAGACCAAAATAAATGGTCAAAAATATCCTGAAGGAAAGACTCCTCAGAGAAGAAAAAACTCTATCATTTACATTCTCAAAGGGATAAAAGATGGTATTGCATAGGGAAATGACAACAGGATGCTACATAAAAAAGGAATATTTGGAGACTAAAAAAATCTTTGAAAGTCAAAATATAGCAAAATGAAAAAACGTTCTAAATATAATAGTAAAAACAGGATAGTTGAGAAAATCTCTCAGAAAGCAGAACAAAAACACAAAGATAATGAAAATAGGAGAGCTAAAGAAAATCAGAGGATCAGCCCAGGAGGTCCAATATTTGGCTAATAAAATATTCAGAAGAGAGAACAGAGAAAACAGAGGGAAGGGGAGGAAATTATCAAAGACATAATAGGAGAAAATTAGAGAACTTGACATGCAGATTGAGAAGGACCATTGAATGTTCTGTTTCTTTTATGGGTGGCAATTACATGGATATTTGCTTTACAATAAGTCATTAAACTGTATATTTATGAATTTATGGAATAGATACTTTTCTGTGTACATATTTTACAATCTTTTGTTTTTTAAGTTAAGGGGAAAAAGGGAGAGGCCCACCAACTGCCCAACACAGTGCATTAAAATAGACCCACATCATGACGCATAATAAAATTTCAGGATGCTGAAGTCAACAGATACTATAAGCTTCCAGAGAGAAAAGGAACAGATTTCAGACCAAGCATGAATTGAAGAATTAGAAGGGCACTGTACCTCTCAACAGCAATTTAAAAGCTGAAAGATGATGGAGCAATGCCTTCAAAATTCTGAGGGATGGGCTTCCCTGGTGGTGCAGTGGTTAAGAGTCCGCCTGCCAATGCAGGGGACACGGTTCGAGCCCTGGTCCGGGAAGATCCCATATGCTGCAGAGCAACTAAGCCCGTGCACCGCAACTACTGAGCCTGCACTCTAGAGTCCGTGAGCCACAATTACTGAGCCTGTGTGCCACAACTACTGAAGCCCGTGCCTAGAGCCTGTGCTCCACAACAAGATAAGCCACCGCAATGAGAAGCCGGCACACCGCAACAAAGAGTAGCTCCAGCTCGCTGCAACTAGAGAAAGTCCACATGCAGCAATGAAGACCCAACACAGCTAAAAATAAAATAAAATAAAATAAAAAATTCTGAGGGAAAATTGTTTCTACCCTAGATTCTTTTTTTTTTAATTCTTTTTGTTGCAATGGTGAATGGGATTGTTTCCTTAATTACTCTTTCTGATCTTTCGTTGTTTGTGTATAGGAATGCAAGAGATTTCTGTGCATTTATTTTGTATTCTGCAACTTTACCAAATTCATTGATTAGCTCTAGTAGTTTTCTGGTGGCATCTTTAGGATTCTCTATGTATAGTATCATGTCATCTGCAAACAGTGACAGTTTTACTTCTTTTCCAATTTATATTCCTTTTATTTCTTTTGCTTCTGATTGCCATGGCTAGGACTTCCAAAACTATGTTGAATAATAGTGGCAAGAGTGGACATCCTTGTTGCTTTGTATTTCTGTGGTGTCCGTCGTAACTTCTTCTTTTTCATTTCTAATTTTACTGTTATGAGTCCTCTCCCTCTTTTTTTGATGAGTCTGGCTAAAGGTTTATCAATTTTATCTTCTCAAAGACCAGCTTTTTGTTTTATTGATATTTGCTATTGTTTTCTTTGTTTCTATTTCATTTATTTCTGCTCTGATCTTTATGATTTCTTTCCTTCTACTAACTTTGGGTTTTTTCTTCTTTCTCTAGTTCCTTTAGGTGTAAGGTTAGATTGTTTATTTGAGATTTTTCTTGTTTCTTGATGTAGGCTTGTATTGCTATAAGCTTCCCTCTTAGAACTGCTTTTGCTGCATCTCATAGGTTTTGGATCGTCGTGTTTTCATTGTAATGTGTCTCTAGGTATTTTCTGATTTCCTCTTTGATTCCTTCAGTGATCTCTTGGTTATTTAGTAACGTATTGTTTAGCCTCCATGTGTTTGTGTTTTTTACGTTTTTTTCCCTGTAATGGATTTCTAATCTCATAGCATTGTGGTGGGAAAAGATGCTTGATGTGATTTCAGTTTTCTTAAATTTACTGAGGCTTGATTTGTGACCCAAGATGTGATCAATCCTGAAGAATGTTCCATGTGCACTTGAGAAGAAAGTGTAATCTGTTGTTTTTGGATGGAATGTCCTATAAATATCAATTAAATCTATCTGGTCTATTGTGTCACTTAAAGCTTGTGCTTCCTTATTAAGTTTCTGTTTGGATGATCTGTCCATTGGTGTAAGTGAGGTGTTAAAGTCCCCCACTATTATTGTGTTACTGTTGATTTCCTCTTTTATAGCTGTTAGCATTTGCCTTATGTATTGAGGTGCTCCTATGTTGGGTGCATATATATTTATAATTGTTATATCTTCTTCTCAGATTGATCCCTTGATCATTATGCAGTGTCCTTCCTTGTCTCTTGTAACATTCTTTATTTTAAAGTCTATTTTATCTGATATGAGTATTGCTACTCCAGCTTACTTTTTTTTGTTTTTTTTTGCGGTACGCGGGCCTCTCCCTGTTGTGGCCTCTCCCATTGCGGAGCACAGGCTCCGGACGTGGAGGCTCAGCGGCCATGGCTCACGGGCCCAGCTGCTCCGCGGCATGTGGGATCTTCCCAGACTGGGGCATGAACCCGTGTCCCCTGCATCGGCAGGTGGACTCTCAACCACTGCGCCACCAGGGAAGCCCCCAGCTTTATTTTGATTTCCATTTGCATGGAATATTTTTTTCCATCCCCTCACTTTCAGTCTGTATGTGTCCGTAGGTCTGAAGTGGGTCTCTTGTAGACAGAATACATATGGGTCTTGTTTTTGTATCCATTCAGTGAGCCTGTGTCTTTTGGTTGGAGCATTTAATCCATTCACGTTTAAGGTAATTATTGATATGTATGTTCCTATTACCATTTTCTTAATTGTTATGGGTTTGTTTTTGTAGTTCCTTTTCTTTGTGTTTCCCACTTAGAGAAGTTCCTTTAGCATTTGTTGTAGAGCTGGTTTGGTAGTGCTGAATTCTCTTAGCTTTTGCTTGTCTGTAAAGCTTTTGATTTCTCCTTCGAATCTGAATGAGATCCTTGCTGGGTACAGTAATCTTGGTTGTAGGTTCTTCCCTTTCATCACTTTAAATATATCGTGCCACTCCCTCTGGCTTGTAGATTCCTACTGAGAAATCAGCTGTTAAACTTATGGGAGGAGTTCCCTTGTATGTTATTTGTCATTTTTCCCTTGTTGCTTTCAAAATTTTTTCTTTGTGTTTAATTTTTGTCAATTTGATTATTATGTGTCTCAGCATGTTTCTCCTTGGGTTTATCCTGCCTGGGACTCTCTGCACTTTCTGGACTTGGGTGGCTATTTCCTTTCTCATGTTAGGGAAGTTTTCAACTATAATCTCTTCAAAGATTTTCTCGGGTCCCTTCTCTCTCTCTTCTCCTTCTGGGACCCCTATAATGCAAATGTTGTTGCGTTTAATGTTGTCCCAGAGGTCTATTAGGCTGTCTTCATTTCTTTTCATTCTTTTTTCTTTATTCTGTTCCGTGGCAGTGAATTCCACCATTCTGTCTTCCAGGTCACTTATCCGTTCTTCTACCTCAGTTATTCTGCTATTGATTACTTCTAGTGTAGTTTTCCTTTCAGTTATTGTATTGTTCATCTCTGTTTGTTTGTTCTTTAATTATTCTAGGTCTTTGTTAAACATTTCTTGCATCTTCTCGATCTTTGACTCCATTCTTTTTCCGAGGTCCTGGATCATCTTCACTATCATTATTCTGAATACTTTTTCTGGAAGGTTGCCTATCTCCACTTCATTTAGTTGTTTTTCTGGGGTTTTATCTTGTTCCTTCATCTGGTACAAAGTCCTCTGCCTTTTCATTTTGTCTATCTTTCTGTGAATGTGGTTTTCTTTCCACAGGCTGAAGGACTGTAGTTCTTGCTTCTGCTCTAACCTAGATTCTCTACCTGGCTATGTTCTCAATAAAATATTAGGTTAGAATAAAAACATTTTCAGACACAGTCCCTAAAAATTACTTCCTATGCAGGCTTTTCTAAGGAAGCTACTGGAGAAGGACAGATTCCACCATAATGAAGAAGGAAATGAATCCAGAGGAAGAGGGGTCCAGGAAAAAGAGATCCAGCATAAGAGAGAGGCAAAGAGAATCCCAGGATAAGGGGGAAGGAAAATTCCCAAACTGAAAGTGTACCACAGGTCATTGGTGATTAATTAGAACACAAAAGATAAGAGGGGGGTAAGATCAAGGATTACTTCCAGGTTCTGGCCTGAACAACTCCACAAAGGAGCATGTAATGGCAACCTAAGTCCCCGAAGTGGAAAAGATCACCCAGGAACAAAGTGTAGAATGAAAAGAAAGGAATGCCTAGGACAGAGCCCTGAAAACTCCCAGATTTAAGGATAGGGCATAAGAGGAGCTGGCAAAGGAGGAATCGGAGGAGCAGGAGGAAAATGAAGAGAATGTGAGGGTATCATGAAAGCTAAGAGAAAAGATTGTTTCAAGAAGGAAGGCATGTTCAATAGCCAAGGAAGAAAAGGATAAATTTAGTGACATGGAAGTCACTGGTAACAAGGGCAACCATTTGTCTCTATTAGATTATTAAAGATTAAAAAGAATGATCTAATAGTTATCAAGCTATAGTGAAATGGCACTCTCATACACTATTGGTAGAAATATAAGTATCACTTTTTTGATAAGCAATTTAGGAATACCTATCAAACATAAACTATATATAACCTCTGACCCAGAAATTTTACTGGTACAAGTGTGCAAAGTTTAAGGATGAAATGTTCAAAGCAGCCCTTTGTGCAAAATGTGGGGCAAAGGAACTACATTGCCATCAAGAGGAAATAGGATGAATAAATGTAGCTAAAGAAATGTATCCAATGGATGCCTGCACAGCACTCATAAATGAAATAGATATGACTGTACTAACATAGAATGGTACCTATGATGTAGTAAGTATAATCCCCATGTTTCTAAAATGTATATATAGATACAGATATGCATATACATTATAATGACAATATAAATATATGTTTGTAAATGCATAGGTAGAAAGACAAAAATACAAAAACCATCAGAGGTAAAGTCTATGAAAAGGGATTTGGGGGGCAAAGGAGGGCTCTCACTTTTCCACTAGTTGGATTTTTTTTATAAGAATGTATTCGTTTTATACATTTCTAAAGATAACATGAAAGGAAAAAGATAAAAGCATCTTCTAAGAAAACAGTGTGGGAGAAGTTAGAATGGCCACTCATCTAATACTTTACCTTTTCCGAGACAGGTTCTTGGCATAGGCTTTGCTGACAAAATCTTGTGCTTGAAATTTTTGGAAAGACGCTCTATCTTTCTCACAGGCTTCAAAGTGCTTGGCGAGGAACAGTTCATTCAGAAGCTGCAGCACTTGTGAGTGGGGCATGTCCTTTTCTGTGCAGACATTTATGGCTGCATAGAACACTCCCTCCAACCATTTGATATTGAGGATTATTCCCCCTAAACATCAATGAAAAAGGAAATACCCGTTAGCACCACCAAAAAGGTTTGCAGGGAACCTAGGACAAACCCCAGACGGTGAACAGCCACCTTCTGTCCAAGACAGTTTGGTTACATGAACCTCAAGATAAGCGCTCTTCCTTTCTAGGCCAAGAACCCTGTTTGTGCCCTTTATAACACATTGCATGTTGACCCTACCAGAGGAAGACAGATATGTTAATGTAGGCGTTGCTGATGACAAATGCATCTCTAGAAATCTCTAGAATGGTCCTTGCCAATAAGGCAAACTGCAAGGTTACAGTAAGGAAAAGCCATTTAGTCCCAGACACTGCATCCTCTGGTTTAAATAGGCTCTCTCCTCTGGTTGTTTCCAATTCATCCTTAAAGGGTCCGATTAATCACACTTCTTAGCTTTCCCTAAAAAGGCTACTTTTTGCCACCAAAGCTGTTCCCATGTAAAACCTAAATAGCTGAGAATGTATCTAGCTTGTACTTATACACACACACACACCCTCAGCACACATGCATGCACGCACACGCACACACACGCGCGCGCGCACACACACACACACACACAGACACACACACACACAGGGATTTAATAAGATAGCAGTAGGCCAAGAGGAAGGTAATTTTTAAAAGTACCAAAAATATCGTGAGCCATTACCAGCAGGACTGTAGGGACAGGTAGCCTGAAGAATCACAGGGTCTTGGAGAGCAGCTGTGATTTCCTTATTGGCCCCCCAGATGCTGGCAAGATCTTCAACACACTGATACTGAGGCCGCAAGACATTGGTGTGCTTCAGTAGGAGTTTCAACCTGAAAGTAAAGCCACCAACGCAGGAAGTGCAGGGCCCAGACTAGAATAAAGCACCACGTGACCCACTGAGTTTACATCCAGCCCCAACAATGTAGTCCCCTGCACAGCACTGCTCACAGGCAAACGCAGGTGTGGGTCGGCACTGGGGCACTACATCTTAGATGGATTGTTCACCCATCCACTCAAAACTTACTCAATGTCACCCCAAGCCAGGCACTGAGCTAGACACTCGAGGTACAAAAATAATATCTGACACATGCTCCACATCAATTTTCATGCTGTTGAGTGGCGTACAAGGGGAACACTCATCAGCTTCAAGTAGTTGGAAGTAATGCTCTACTGCAGTTCTAAACATTTGCACATCAAAGAAAAGGTCCCACCCACAAGTGCTGGAAAAGCGGGGAAGACACAGTTTCAAAGGCTGGCTGGTCCTTCTGCCAATGAAGCTGCTTCCACCTTATGACTGGGAATGACCAACTCCAAGAGGTAGGGGCCAGGGTGGAGATGAGCAGACAGAGCAGTCCTGCCAATCCTGTGCTCACCCTAACAAGATACCTGGGTAGTGGGACGGCAGCCACAAAGCTGTACACAATGCAGGCTTTTCCAAGGCTGGTTTGAATTTCTGCACAGATATTAGACAGCTGAGATGGCAGGCAGCAGAGGAATATCACGTTGGCCCACTCCACCAGAGAAGAGTTACAGTAAAAGCACTGGATCCCCAGTTTCTTGAATTCATCTGGGAGGGAATAAAGGAAGTCAGAAAGATCACAGTACAAAGAACTTCGAACTCAACATCAGCTGTGGGGAGAGGATGACAATTATTTTATCTCAAGTCTTGCCACCACATTAATCAGAAGAGATTCCCTCATGCCTGCTAAAAGCCACGCAGCAAAGCCCTGACCCCATGACTATGGCAGGAGGTGCCACTGCAGCAGTGCTCGAGATTGTAAGATAATTCATCCCTACCTTATGTTTTAGACCAAATGCTAGAATTTTTCAGAGTTTCTTTTTTTAGGAAGAAAAAAGGTCTGAATGAAGCCTTCTCCAATTAACAGAATTCATCGTGTACCAGATAATGTACAAAGTACATACGTTATCTAAGGGAATCTCATAAGGACCTTATGAGACAGAGGCTAGTGTTATTCCTATATTATAGATGCAGAAACTGAGGCTTCAAGAATTCTGTGACTGGGCTGAAGTTAAACAGCTTAACTGGCTTGAAATGATGGGAAAGACTGAGAGAGTGGAAGAGTATAGGGCAGAGGTTGGGAGGAATTTGCCAAAATATGCTTACAGTTTCAGTGTACACAATTTAATGTCAATAAGATGTTTATAAATGTAGAAAGAAATGTATAACTCATGTAGTTGCTAAAAACACTTCTTGGTAGTTAATCATTTAATTGTACTTATTGTGATCTGGATCCTCAAAAGTAAAAATGTGAACTCACATACGGTAGTATGTTTTAAGTGTTATCAGAGAACAGGATGTTAGACATTGCAGAGGTCAGTTCTTCTCTTAACCACCACAAGTATGTGATAAAGTTGATGCTGAGGTTATCTGGGTACTCAGGTACTTCCAGGTAGGAAGATACACAGGACAAAGAAGAACTTTAGAAAACATGCATATCCACTTTGCTTCCATATGTGGTTCTCAAAAGTGCACAGAAGCTGATGCTGAGCATTTTGAATTCTTGCTTCCTTAATACAACATACAGTGATATTCTATGACTGTAATTTTATTATTAATAAACATATCGCTTCCCAGAAGAATATATGCATTTTATTGAAATGTCATATATACTGGTCCTATTGATGAGATTTAAGAAATCTGCCTTGAGGGGTTAAGATTTTTTTAGTTTCCTTAATACAGAAGGAACATTTACAAATCAATAAGAAAAATCATACAGGCATCCAACAGAAAAATTGAACAAAAAAGAACTCAAAAATGATGAAATAGCAATAAGCCTATAAAAAATTTTAATTCTTCTAGTGATCAGTGAAAGACATATTAAAATAAGAAAAATTGTAAAGGCATATTAAAATGGTGATTAAAAAAAAGATTCCCAGAATTGACAAGCGTGTAGTAAAATGGGTATTCTTACACACTGTTGATGAAAGTTTATACCTGAACAACATCCTTTGTAGGTCAGTTTGAAAAAATATATTAGAAGTTTCTTTAAAAATTAAATATACCTATCATATGACCCAGCCACCCCATTCCCAAGTGTTTACTCAAGAAAAATAAAAGCATTTATCCACACCAATATTTGTACACAAATGTTCATAATAGCTTTATTTGTAATAGCCCCAAATTGGAAACAACCTGAATGTCCATCAACAGAGGAATAAATGAACTATGGAGTATCCATGCAATAAAACACTACTCAGAAATAAAAAGAATATCAATACATGCAACACACGGATATATCTCAAAATAATTATGCAGAGTGAAAGAATTCAGACCATTGCGGGGAGGGATAAATTAGGAATTTGGGAGTAATATATACACACTACTATATATAGAATAAACAATAAGGACCTACTGTATAGCACAGGGAACTATACTCAATATTTTGTAATAACCTATATGGGAAAAGAAATATATGAATATAGAATATATTCTGTGTAATATATTTTCTATATATATATACATATAACTGAATATACATAACTGAATCACTTTGCTGTACATCTGAAACTAACACAACATTGTAAATCAACTATACTTCAATAAAAAAATTAATTACAAAAAGAATTCAGACCAAAGAAGAAGTACAAACTGTATGACTCCATTTATACAAAACTCTACAAAATGCAAACTAATCAGTAGTGACAGAAATCAGATCAGTGGGGATTTCCCTGGTGGCGCAGTGGTTGGGAGTCCGCCTGCCAATGCTAGGGGACACGGGTTTGAGCCCTGGTCTGGGAAGATCCCACATGCCATGGAGCAACTAAGCCCATGCGCCACAACTACTGAGCCTGTGCTCTAGAGCCTGCAAGCCGTAACTACTGAAGCCTGCGTGCCTAGAGCCTGTGCTCCGCAACAAGAGAAGCCAATGCAATGAGAAGCCCGCGCACCACAACGAAGAGTAGCCCCCGCTCTCTGCAACTAGGGAAAGCCCGCGTGCAGCAACAAAGACCCAACGCAGCTAAAAATAAAATAAATAAACAATTAATTAAAAAAAAATCAGATCAGTGGTTTCCTGAGTGGGTTCTGCAGGGAGGTAGAGAGATTCATTACCTTGATTACGTTGATGGTTTCACAGGAGCATACACGTGTCACAAAACATCAAACTGTACACTTTATTTTTAAAATTTATTTTAAAAATATTTATTTACTTAGGCTGCACTGGGTCCTTAGTTGCGGCACGCAGGATCTTTCAGTTGCGGCATGCAGGCTTCTTAGTTGCAGCATGCGGACTTCGTAATTGCGGCATGCATGTGGGATCTAGTTCCCAGACCAAGGATTGAACCTGGGACCCCTGCATTGGGAGCTAAGTCTTACCCACTGGACCACCATGGAAGTCCCTGTACACTTTTTAAAAAATATTTATTTATTTATTTTCTTTTTTTTGGCTGCGTTGGGTCTTAGTTGCAGCATGTGGGATCTTGGTTGAGGCATGCAGGATCTTTTTTTCATTGCCGTGCATTGGCTCTTCATTGCGGTGCTCAGGCTTCTCTCTCGTTGTGGCTATGGATTTTCTCTCTCTAGTTGTGGCACGCGGACTCCAGAGCACGTGGGCTCTGTATTTGCGGCTTGCGGGCTCTCTCATTGAGGCGCGTGAGCTCAGCAGTTGTGGCACACGGGCTTAGTTGCCCTGCAGCACGTGGGATCTTAGTTCCCTGACCAAGGATTGAACCCGCGTCCCCTGCTTTGGAACGTGGATTCTTTACCACTTTTAAAATGTGCAGTTTAGAACTTCCCCAGTGGTCCAGTGGTTAAGACTCCACACTTCAATGCAAGGGGCACGGGTTCGATCCCTGGTTGGGGAACTAAGATCCCACATGCCTTGTAGCCTGGCCAAGAAATTTTTTTTTAAATGTGCAGTTTATTATATACAAAGTATATCTGAATAAAGCTGTACCTGTACTTTGACCTAGTAATTTTGTTTTTTAAATTATGTAAAAGGAAGTCCTACTAAATAAGGCACAGTTACATAAATTATCATACAGTCATACTTAGGAATACTATACAACCTTAAAATCATGAGTTTGAAGACTGTCAAATAATATGAGAATAGGCTCATGATACATTAAGTGAAAAAAGCAGGATACAAAAAGCTTTGTAGAGTGTTAATTACTGATATAATGAGAGGAAAAAATGGGAAAGAAATGATAACCCTGCTAGAATTATAGGTAGTTATTATTTACTTCCCTATAGTTTTCTAAATTTTCTATAACATTCATATATTACTTTACATTAAAAATATTTTGAAGTATAATTTACATACAATGCAACACACAGATCTGAAGTAAATAGTTTGATCAACTTTGACAAATGCATACACCTATGTAACTCACACCTCTCTCAAGATACAGAATATTTCCAACTCCCCAGTAAGTTCCCTTGGGCCTCTTCTCAGTCTCCCCAGAAGCAACCACTGTTCTGATTTCTATCACCATAAGTTAATAAATGGAATCATTATAAAACTTAAAAAAAAAATTTCAGTAAATGTTATTTTAAAAGAATAAGGCCAAATATTTGGAACTGGTAAACACCACTCAGACTCTAACTGGTCCAGTTAGAAAATTTGAATTCTGTTTGGAAACCTTCTCTATATCAAAGACCCAGAAAGATATCTCGCCACCAAGGGCACAGGGAGGAGATATGGATATAAATATTTAGGTGGAGAAGAAAGTTGCTTTAAGGAACAAGTTAAAAAACCATCTTCCTGGCTTTTCTGGGGGCTAGCAAGCTGAGAACTCAGCATGCTGTATGCGAGGATTCCTCTTTTGAGGGACCCTTTCAAAATGGCCTCGTCACCACCTAAAGAGCACACCCAAGCCTCCCTTCTATTGCGCAGAGCTCCTCACCTAGGGCCTCTGGCCTCCGAGTGGAGATCCTCAGGCTGTCAGCTGGGATGGGGACAAGCTGAAGCAGTGTGTGAGCCAGCTGCTTCCCAAGGTGGCCGCCTCCAATGATGCCCACCTTTAACGCATCGTCATCAGGAGTGTCTTCACGCAATCCAGCCAAGCGACATCTAGAAGTTTGCTTCTCCTGTAATGATTTTCTGGAGAATGATTCTCTGGAGAATGAACACAGACACACACCCAAGTAAACGCAGACCCTTAGTCCTTCTTGACCGTCAACCTCTGACGTTCTCTGGTTTAACTTCCTCACATGCAGCCTGCTGTGACACCATAAGTACTTCAGAGAGTAGAATTCCAATTATGTCCCACTGATCCAGCTTCACTGATGGAATGAAATGTTCCTCCTGAGTGAATTTTCCAGGAAGTAAAGCATACCCCTTTCAAAGGATCAGAACTTGTTTAAAACATTCTTAAGTGAACATTTTTTGGGTTATATGTATCGTGCATTTCCCTGCCTTCTTAAACACAAGGTCTGACTACTTAACCATTTCTTTGACTCAGGACCATCACTGTGAACAGCCTAATTACAATTACACCTTATCCTGGAACATGGGGAGCCAGTTCCTTCATTGTTTCCCGTGCAGACAGCTGTCAATTTCCATCTCCATCAGGATGAGTGCACCCCTCTCCTACTATACACCTCCTCTTTCTAGTTTGTTATTTCAGTTCTGCACAAACCCAGGAAACCATGTAACTTAGCTTTTTTCCAAACGTAATGATTTATAACAGTAAATGGTTTATAAGGGAAAACAGACCTAAGAAACTGAGGATCAAGGATCTGAGGCCACTCTTTCTGGAGGTTCACTTGACCCAAGATGAACAAAGTCTGACCTCTGAATACATAAGGCATTTTTATGTTGTTATATGGCAATCTTGTATTTGTTCTGTATTTCTGTGAAAATTGGAGTCTTAAAGCTCTGGAGTTTCCATGTAAGCATCACAAGCCCCATTCTAGTTAAGGCTTCTCTTTTGGTTAAAAGGAGAGCATTTTCTCTCTGTGCCTGATCCTTCCAAACAGAAGATGCCTCCTGGAAGTTTCCCATGTTGGTTTCTCATCACTCACCTTGGAGACAGCCAATAGGTTTACTACGCATCCTTATCAGTCAGCCAGTCAGCAAACTTCTTGAGTAGTCTGCCTCCTCGGGTATGTGCTGTATCTATAACATGTTTAATTCAGATCTGGTCCCACCATTAGATTAATTAGGAATTAATCTAATTTCAGAGAAAAGTAAACTGAGAAGCAGACTGAGGGGTTGGGGGGTGGGGACAAATGCTCTAGGAGTGACCTAGAGTTACAGAATCCAGGAGCCTAGTCCTAGGTACTTGGCTCTCACACACCTCCTACTTAAGCATCAGAAGCCAGGACGGGACTGAGAGCTTCTTTGGAAATCAGTATTCCTGGTTTCAGGCAAGTCATCCAGCCATAAGGACCCCCAAATTTCCAGGAAGCTTTCTTGTGAGGAAGCATTCCACTGTTAGCTCAGCCCCAAAAGAAAAAAATGACCCCATTTTCAGCCAGTAGCCATGGAATGGCTAGTGATTAGTAGCTGTGGCAGACAAGCTGGTCATCCTGATGAGGGAGTGAATGATAGGATGGATGAACGAACGAATGAATGGATTATTTAATGTCTACTCACTGAAAGGAAATCACCACTAATCCATGCTTTATTACATAAACACAGCCAAGGGACCCTGGTATGCATTTCCCTGGTGCTTTCAGACCAGCAGTACTCGAGTGTGGGTTGTAAAAGGTAGGAGGACACTCCCCCTGCCAAAGTTACTCTCCAATATAAAAAGTTTAAGTCATCTGGAGTCTCTGCAGTGAAATTCTTCTCCATCTGCCTGACCTTGGAGACCCAGCTTACCTCAAATTATGGAGTAGCTTGCAGAAGAAGGTTGCATGGGCACAGGCCTTGGTCATCAGCCCATGAGAACGGCCCAGCAAATACAGCCAGCTGTGGTCTTCCTCTTGAATCCCATACTCAAACTGCAGTGTCTCAAGGTCCTCTAGCATGTCCATCTCCAAACCAGCATCTCCTGCAACAACAGACACCAATCAACTCGGCTCCCTGTCCGGGAAGAAGAAGGAGTCTACGCAGGAGGGTGTGTGTGCCCAAGTCTCAGGGTCTCCTGATGGTGGCTTCAGCACCTCTCCTCCTGGTTATGAACTGGCAGCTCTCATCCACTTCTCTGAGTGTGAGTCCTGGAGGATTCCTAAGCACTGACTACCCGTGAGTCAGGAATACTGAATTCATGGAAAACCTGGACAAAATCCATATAGGCTCCAGGCACAGTTTTCAGCAGATGCATTTACATTAACAATGGGTTTCACAGGCACATTTCTCCCTTCCATTCTCTCCTAGGTTTTAGACATAGGACTGAACACTTAGACCACATTTCACAGAAATTCTCCCCTTTCACTAAATTCTGTGTTCCCCACAGGGTAGAAAAGAACCCAAACTAAATATCACGGTCCTTTATCTAGGGCGGGGACATCTAGATTTTAGAAAATGAAGCCAGAGAGGTATAAGCCCATCCACATATATCTCTCACCAACCAAACGGAGGAGAAGATGGCTCTGCTCCTCAGTGGTTCTGGAACTGGAGGGTAAGAACTACATTTTCAGGGAGAATTACCCAAGAAGGTTGTCATTATGACTCCTTAGCTACCGGATTACTTCAGTCTTGGAGCCTTAAAGGGGCCAGCCCCACTTAGAGGTTTTCCAGACCTGCAACATGAGGGCAAGAATTCCTTCACTACTTCTTGGAGTACTATACCAGGGCAGTATGGGATCCCCCTTTTCGCAACAGAAGTTTCTAGACTTCTAGTTTTTTTTTTTTTTGGCAGACTGCAATATCATACAGATCTTAGCACTACTCAGAGTTATTTTTCAAACCCCTTCTTTTTGTGTTCAAGAAATCAATGAATAAATAATAAAATAAACAAAATAGATAAAATAAATTCTGAGGATCTAATGTACATCATGGTGACTATAGGTAAGAATACTGTATTGTCTACTTGAAATTTGCTAAGAGTAGATCTTAAGTGTTCTCACCACCCACACAAAAAAGGTAACTGTGAGGTGATGGACGTGTTAATTAACTTGACTGTGGTACTAATTTCACAGTGTATATCAAATCATTATACTGTTATCACTTAAATATATACAATATTTATTTGTCAATTATACCTCAATAAAGCTGGGAAAAATAATATTCAAAACTCTAATCTATTTTATAGCAATGGCAAAATTGAGATCAGAATTCAAAACTGCTCCTCTCTAACCTTTTTAAATTAAAAAAAAAATTTTATTGAGGTGAAATTCACAAAACAGCCATTAAAAAGTGAACAGTTCAGTATATTCAGTGTTGTTCACCCACTACCTCTAGTTCCAAAACATTTTCAACTCCCACCAAAGGAAATGCTATACCCAATAAGCAGTTACTCCCCATTTCCTCCCCACCCTCCCACTCAGCCCCTGGCAACCACATATCTGTTTTTATCTCTGTGGAATTACCTTTTCTGGCTATTTCACCTAAATGGAATCATACAAAACGTGACCTTTAGTATCTGGCTTCTCTAATCCCTTTTGTAGGAGGGCTGTTAGGTCAATCACTTTAAAAGCAAAGTCTCCAGCACTTGAAGTGAAGAGCAGACAAGTTTTCAAGTCTAAGAAACCCTTCCTTAGACCGTAACAGTGGGTAGGCCATCTGAATGTTGCAAGTGATGTTTCCTGATCCGAAGGAAAGAGACGCTCAAAACCTTCCAACTCAGCATGACAACGCAGCACACATTAACTTGTATAAGCGTGGATTCTAGACCCATCCTTTACTTACGCATTCTCAAAAATGGGGATCTGCTGCTTGTGGCGTTGTAACACATCGAGTTGGCTAGGCTGAACTACATTTTCAGCCTACGTGTGTGCCACCACAGGAGAGGTTTCGTGCAGATCTGGAGGTGGAAGTGCAGCAGCCGTTTGTGCTTGCGAGGCTGGGCAGGCACTTCCACTGTCTGTGGGCAGCGCTGTTGCTGTGGGGCAGCAGTTGGGCCCGCAACTGCTATACCTTCCCTGGGATCCTCCTGTCGCTTCTCACACTCCTGGGCCAGGGGTGTGTTCAGCTGTGTGACAAAGGCCACCAGTGAGCTTCCCCTGCAGGTCATCCACTTTCTCAGGTTGGGGGCGGTGAGAACTGGCAGGGGTTCCAGTCCATCCTCATGGGCTCCAGCTCATCCTTGCTCCCCCTCCCCTCACTTTTTATCCATCTTCCCTTCCCCACTGCCTGCCCTATGGATTTCTAGCTCTACCACCAGACATGAAGATAACCTTCCAGAGACTGTACCAGCTGCCACACTTGAGCAAGGTCAAAGCCCTGTAATGAATCCCATATGTAGATTAGACAGGTGGACAGACTGGCAGACTATATAATCCTAGTGGCTCTGCTTCTCTAAATGAACCCTCATACACTAGTTAGGTCACCACTGTTTATTTGAAGATCGGTCAATAACTTCAGCACAATTTAGCAAATTAAACTCCTGTTTCTTCAATAGCAAGAGGGTTGATCCGGAAAGGAACCAAATATGAGGTTACCTGGAATTGCAAAGGCCATTACAAAGTACAGGAGCAAAAGATGGAATCTGATCCCCTTAGAGCAGGCTTTCTCCACACTGGCACTACTGACATTTGGGGCCGGATAATTCTTTGTTGTAGGGAGCTGCCTGTGCATTGTAGGATCGTTAGTAGCATCCCTGGCCTCTATCCACTACATGCCAGGAGCTCCATCCAGTTGTTGCAACAAAAAGTGTCTCCAGGGCTTCCCTGGTGGCGCAGTGGTTAAGAATCCGCCTGCCAATGCAGGGGACACGGGTTCGAGTCCTGGTCCAGGAAGATCCCACATGCTGCGGAGCACCTAAGCCCATGCACTATGACTACTGAGCCTACACTCTAGAGCCCACGAGCCACAACTACTGAAGCCTGTGCACCTAGAGCCCATGCTCTGCAACAAAGAGTAACCCCTGCTCGCCGCAACTAGAGAAAGCCCACGCACAGCAACAGACCCAACACAGCCAATAAATAAATAAATAGATAGATAAATAAATAAATAATAAATTCTTTAAAAAAAAAAAAAGCGTGTCCAGATATTGACATGTCTCTTGGGGGGCAAAATTGCCTCCAGATGAGAACCACATTGCCTTAAAGCCTGCTGTGTGCCTCTGTACGGGTGTCTTCTCTTCCCCCTACCACTTCACCCACTCCACACAGCCACGAAAGCACAGAATCCTACAAGCTCTGAGAGAATCGTGCCCTCCCCTCACAGATTAAGATAATGAGTCCAGAGAGAAGGGGACTCGTCCAGCACCACACAGCTTGTCAGTGGTAGAGCTGGGACGAGAGGCCGGGTCTTCAGCCAGGGGGCAGTGCTCCCTCTGTTAACCACACGGCCCTGCTTTGCCGTAAGCACTGTTATTCCACAACCTGAAGTGCTGACAGGCTGCTGAATGCTGTCACCAAGGCAGATTTGTAGTGGTCCCAAGAGACGGGGCAGATGCTTCACTGTTCTGTACAAAATAACTGGGAGGGAAAGAGAAGGCACCAAGGAAGCAGCAGCTTTATTAGGAGTCTAGGCATGTCTGGAAAACCCAGTTCAGTCACAGAGAACAAAGGCTAATATTGGTACAGGAATGCAGGAAACTGGCATTACAGAATATCCTCTCGAAAACCAACATGAAACTAAAACCTCCATCTTAATAGCCTAACAGAAAAGCTGCTGAGTTTAGCCCCGGTGAAACTTGTGGAAGGTCCTAGTGAAATAATGAGATTTGTGCAGAAAAGGAGAGCTTCCTCCAGCAATGCTGAATCTGAGCTCCATATAAGGTTAGGGGTCTGGGTGGGAGGGAAAGGTAAGGGGGATGCTCTCATCTCTCACACAAGGCCACCTCGGGGTGCAAGTGAGAGAGGAACCAGTTTTTGTACAAAGGGAAGACCATGGCAGCAGAGGGACGCTGGCAATCTCTGTAATGAGGCGGAGGACTCTGTACAGTGTGAGGGCGCCTCCAACAGGTCCTGGCAACACTGGCAGCGCTTCCTGAGGCCCCCTGGGAGACAGCCATTCTGGTTCTGTCCTGACTTCCTTCAGAGCAAAACTGCCATTGTCCAGCACCAAGTCCAGGGTCATAATTAGCTGAGGGGAATGGAGTGGCCACCCTAGGACACCTGTACCTCTCAGTCGAGGAGACTTCCTTTCTGGAGCAGTCACTTTCCGCAGACCAAGAGAGATCTTGCCCAATATGGGCCCAATCTAGAAATTATTCCCACCTTCACATGAGCACCAGGTGGAGAGATTCTCTCATGAGGCAAAGCTTTAGATCTTGCCCCTCAGATGATGGCCCCTGGACAAAAGATCGGTCTGAAGCTGTCGGTGCCCAGGTGCTAGTCTCTGTCCCACAGGTAGCAGGCACTGCCTGCTGACGATGGGCCCAAGCGATGTGATGCTTAACTCTCCCAAGAAGAGCGCTCTCTACTTTCACAGGCAGGAAAGGAAGAAATGAGGCAGGTTTCAAGGGAGCTGATGCCACTTAATTCTTCCATCGAATTTGCTGTGAAAAAAACAAACAATGATCAGTTTTTCACTGATCCTTACAGATAGGCAGATGGAATTCGATAAAACAAGGCCCACAGCTAGGTAATGTAAGGAAAAGAAGGATGCAGGGGGGAGGTTGAGAAAGAAATTTTTTTAATGTGGGGGGGAGTTCATTTATTTAGAGATGGATTAAATACCTATTCTGTATCTTACAAGCCTGATTTAGGGCACTTATTCTGGTTCTGCCTGCCTGAGGACAAAGATTCACTAGCTTTAGCTTGTGGAAGGTTCCAAAATATCTAACAGGGACCTACGCTCCACATTAACAATAAGCTCAGCAATTTTCTGCTATGAGAGATGAGTCAGCTGTGTTCCCCAAATAGCTAAAATCTATTTCACCCACTTCTCTTTCCCAACAGGAAAGTCACATCCAGCCCCAGGCAACTATGCAGTTTGGATATTCTGAATCTGTAACGTTTGTTTCTAGACTCCCAGTAGTTAGTCCTTCCTACCTGCTAGGTTTAACAATGATCAGAGGGCTACAATTGTCAGCCAAGGTCCCCACATCACCCTTATGTCATCCCATATCTCAGGAGTGACTTCTGCTGTTCTAACCAGTGCTTTTGCCCTGTAGGCCCATAGGAGACCCTTATCAAGAGATCCACAGGGCTTCCCTGGTGGCGCAGTGGTTGAGAGTCCGCCTGCCGAAGCAGGGGACACGGGTTCGTGCCCTGGTCCGGGAAGATCCCACGTGCCGCGGAGCGGCTGGGCCCATGAGCCATGGCCGCTGAGCCTGCGCGTCCAGAGCCTGTGCTCCACAACGGGAGAGGCCACAACAGTGAGAGGCCCGCGTACCGCAAAAAAAAAAAAAAAAAAAAAAAAAAAAAAGAGATCCACAGGCTTGGCTGACAGCAATCCCATCCAGGCCGTGGGAATATAAACTCAATGCTACACCATGAACTGTTTACTGACACTGCTGGAGGCGTAAGCTGCAGCTGCTCACCGAGCTGTTGAGAATGGCATCAATCTTCTCCTCCTCGGCAGATCCTTTATCCACCTTGCTCCTGTACACCAGCAATTGCTGACGATCCTTCAGGTCCCGGCAAGTCTATCACCAAAACAGACAACAATAAAAACCACCAATCAGCCTTCTCCAGAAGGGGCTTTTTCCTTTTGTCACTCCCGTTTTGAGCTAAGTTTCAAGGAGAAGCCAGGAAGCTACAGTGGGATAGCAGTGGGGTCAAGCACCCACTGAACTTCATGCTGAAGAGAAGTCTACAGAGGTTACGTGGCTTGATTCAGTTCTATGAATTCTCCGAGTGCAACGAATTTATAAAAGCAGAGAGAAACCAGTCAGAGGGCTGGGAAAATCATACAGGAGTGCTGGTCTCCAAACTAACTCTTGCCAGACCACTTTATCCACTGAGTTGAAACTGACAGACGAACCTCAGGATCTAGGACTTGAGACTATAATCTCCCACCTCCCACTGAGGTCTAACTCAGGGTTTTCATTTCTTACGGACTCACATCAATGACGACATCATGACACTTGAACTTGGTGGCTAAGTTCAACTTTGTGTCCACATCTTCCACCAGATTGACATACTCCTGTAATATCTGTGAAAAGAAGTACTTCTGATTAATGATT
This sequence comes from Grampus griseus, assembly GCF_964374135.1. Taxonomy (NCBI): domain Eukaryota; kingdom Metazoa; phylum Chordata; class Mammalia; order Artiodactyla; family Delphinidae; genus Grampus; species Grampus griseus. The sequence goes on along the minus strand of NC_139018.1, from coordinate 25,475,676 downwards.
CCCAGATGTATTAAACCCAGAGCTCTGAAAGGTAGAAAAAAAAATCCTGAAGAAGGAAAAGAGTCAGTATCTGCAGTCTACAATTCCCATCATCAACCACAGGACTAGTTTTGCAGAGGGAAATGAGGTAGACTCTCTGCAGTACCTCCATGCTCCCCCAGGAAAGAAGGGAAGGGCCCATTCCTCCTTATCCCAGAGCTAGATACCCATGCCAGCAACAGGTATGCCCTAGACCTGACCCCGTGCTGTGCCCCCTTGCTCCCTGATGTCCTTTCTCATTAAGTTCTCTTTTTGCATCATTTGAATAGTATGTCAGTACTCCACCCGGGCTAAACACAGTAGATGCTCCTCAGAGAGGGCAGACTTGGATTACTTCTTAAGCGCAGAGGAGAACTTCCTTCCCTGGCCTTTTCTATGTCAAGGTACAGTACAACCATTATGCTGCCTTTAAGATAAGACCAGAGCAGGTCAAGTCTCCCATCGCTGAGCACTAGAGGCTGAAAGTTAGGTTTCCTAGAAGATCCTGTACCCTCTAAGAGCCATTACCTGGACAGGGGCACTGTTCTTGTGCAAAATTTCCACAACTCGATGGAAGCCAATGGGTGCTCTCTTCTTGGTATAGCCCAGCCAGTTCTGCAAAAGGAAGATGGGGCAGCCGTGGGTAGGCCAGACATCTGAGCTAATCTCCCTAGAGATTAATCTCCCTAATCTCTTCAGACTAGAATAACATGGTGATGAGGAGTGGATGAATGGGAGGCGGGGGAGAGAGAAATGAAGAGAGATGAGAGTTTCAGAAAAGTCAAGGAACTCAGGAGGGTGGAAAAGAGTCAGAGGTATGAAATAAATTCTTAGATCTATAGGCACGAATGCAGAAAAATGTCTGTGAAATATGGCTAAATAAAATAAGCAATTTACTTAACAATCCTTGTAGTATGAACTTATCTGGGTAGACTAATCCTACCCTTTACATCTTTATATTCATATAAATGTTTACTTGTCAGTTCATGAGGAAAGGTCTGGAAAGCCACCCGTCAAACTTTTCACACTGCTTGCCTTGAGGAAGGGACTGAGAAAGGAACAGGTGGACAATGGAAGAGGAACTTCACTCTTTACCCTCTACACTGTCATATCGTGTTTGATTTTGACACAGGCATATATTGCTTTGGTAGTTAATGTAGCCAATTAAATAACTAACAAAGGGGGAGAACAAAAAACTGTCAAACCCATAATGGAAAAATGGATATTTAAACATAAACTAAGAGAGACATGACAACCAAATGTAATGCAAGATCCTTGACTGGATCCTGACAGAAAACAAAAACAAACAAAAAACAGCTCTAAAGAGCTCATTTATATGTATGATAATATTCTTATATTAATGTTAAATTTCTTGAGAATGATAATATTGTGGTTACAAATGAGATAAATGCTTAAGTAATTAAAGGAAAAGTATCATGGTATCTGCAACTTACTTTCAAATGTTTCAGCAAAAGAAAAAAGCATACGGCAAAAATGGTAACAAATTAGTGAAGCAGGTGAAGACTGTTAACTACTTTCAGCTTTTCTTTAGGTTTGAAACTTTGGAAAATAAAAATCTGAAGGAAAAATGTCTACCAGTAACTAGAACTAGAGATCCCAGGAGGCACGGGATGACAAGATGGTATCGCCAAGGCATCAGCGGCATGGAACAGTCCCAGGGCACCCACCTTTGTGGTAAAGAGGGCATCGACATCATGCCAGGCCCGAAGCTTGGCGCGAGCAGCCAGGGCTGTCAGCACATACTGTTTTTCTGGGATCTAGAAAACAGAGGCCAGGGGAAATTCAGGAGGAGTAGAAATGCATCAGGGGATGTGCTTGAGAATTTGGAAAGATAGGCAAAAATATTCCCTGGTGTTGATTCTGCCTCTTAAAATCCACAAATCTCTCAGGTTTCCAAGCCCCAGCACTGTTGCAGGCCATTCGGTTAAAGCCTTCCCTCACTTCCCACAAACTTACTCCATTTTCCCCTTAACCTTGAATGTTAAGGGACTTACTACTGTGCAGGGATAGAAAGCAACATCCACTCCATGCAGTTACTCTGATACTACTTTTACCAAACACTGACTAATTTATATCTACCTTAAATGTCTTCTTCAGGTTGACTGGACTGCTGAATGTGCCCTAGGATGAAAGTGAAGAAGGAATTTTAGTGGTATTTCTCAAATACTACCAATCTCCCCTTTTCTTTTCCACTACATAGACAGTCTACATTTCACTCCGCAACCATTTAAACCCGGAAATTAATTTAAGAGAAAAGCTCCGTCAGGTCTAACTGGATATCACCATAACCCAGCTTAAGAGGACTGGATTAACAGGTATGGTGTATTTCCCAACTTTATGCTAATCCTATTATCATTATGATCATGCCCACCTATAGTCATTAAATTTACACCTCTTCAAAAAACTTTTTTAAAGTACCCACAAGTAACTATCCCCCGCTGCTCTTCTCTGTACTGTGTGAATCCATTTGAAATGGAACCTTTGAACAAAGACTGCTATGGGAGCAGCATCATTCCATGCCAGCTCACTGGAAGCCATGCAAACCCTTACAGACCTCTTTTCTCCTCTTGGTTCACCCCTGCTGAGAGCCGGGAAGGCTTCCCAGATGGATTGCCGAGAATTATGCGCACCCATTGTAAATAGGATATGCTGAAGTACTGGCTTTGAAATATGCTCGTCTTGTGCAGTGAGAATGTGTGGGGCCTTTCTTTCACGTTCTGCCTGTACCTCAGCCTCTGTGTAGTGGTAGAAGCAGGAGTAGAAAAGCGTCGTCACTAACGGCATGTTGAGGATAGAAGCTTTGCGGGGGTGCTTCCGGAAGATTTCAGTCTGTCCTGCTGATTCTAGATGTCGATCATTTGCCTGTGGTGGCGTGAGCCAAGTGAAAAAAAGGACAATGTCCATGGAGTAGAGGCAGGAGAGAAGCCTTTAATATTACAGCAGTTGTGCTTCCTACCCTAGGAAAGAGGCAAAGAAGAGAAAAAGAAAAGGAATTGCCTAGGATGGCCCAGAGGAGCTTAAAATCCAGAAAATGATGACAGGCCCAAGTTGGATGGAGGAAGACCAGAGAAATAGTGATGAAATGGAGTTCTGGGAAATACTTCCAGGTTAATAGCAAGTGAGAAGAAAAAGGATGCCTGAAGACAATGGACAGAAGGCTACCACGTAGAGAGAGAGAATGAAAGGCTCTTAGAAAATGTAACAGGAAATGACCTATGTGGGCAGAGCAGAAGTCTCCTAGCTGCTGAATGGCAGTGAGCTTTGGCACTGAAGCAGAAGTGTAGAGACAAGGAGTCTAACCTCGATAATGATCTGACGTTCCAGGAGCGTGTAATGGTCTTGTATGTGTGCAGAATCTTCTGCTGAAAATGGCAAACTGGGAGAGGGCCAGAAGGTTAGTACCTCATTCTCTACTCAAACAGGAAACAAACCCAACTAAACCAAATCACCACTGTAAGCATAAAAAGCTCATGCGGCTTCATAAATCTGATCTCAGTTCACCTTTAGAGCATCCCTGAAAGGCAGAGAGAGAGAAAGCAGAAAATAGAGGAGACCGTTGGCTGGGATTTTATATTTAAGGTTTTGTCAATTCGAGGAGCCTGAAAGTCCACGAAATATACAGTCACTGGTGATTTTGCTGAGGAATGAATTAGAATCCCCTCATTGTGGGAGTTGGATTTTTTTTTTTTTTTTTTTTTTTTTTGCGGTACGCAGGCCTCTCACTGCTGTGGCCTCTCCCATTGCGGAGCACAGGCTCCGGGCGCACAGGCTCAGCGGCCACGGCTCACGGGCCCAGCCGCTCCGCGGCATGTGGGATCCTCCCGGACCGGGGCACGAACCTGTGTCCCCTGCATCGGCAGGCGGACTCTCAACCACTGCGCCACCAGGGAAGCCCTGGAATGTTTGATGAACGAGTCACTTAGCTAGTGAGTGAGCCTAGCCAGCTGCCTGTCATCCACATCCCCGTGAAGCACAGCGGTTCCTATCATTGCTTAATGTCAATGCTTAACTCTCCTTAATGGGCACTTACATTTGTTAGCAATTTTTTTTTTTGAGCAATTTTTATTGGGGTATAGTTGCTTTACAATGTTGTGTTAGTTTCTGCTGTACAGCTAAGTGAATCATGTGAGCCATTTTTTAATGCAGAGTAATAAGGTAAAATCAAGTTACACAGCACGGCGGTATGTTTGTAGATTAGTAAAGATTTCAGAGCTCCACATATGTCAAGGGTCCCATCTTCAACACTACATTATATTTTTACACATGAAGAAGTTGAGGGACAAATAGTGTGTTGCCTAAAAGCTATATGGTAAGTCAATGGGTAAGGCCAGGAATAGAAGCCAGATTTTAAACTCCCAGTTCCCAGACCTTCCTTCAGAAAGTGCTGCCTTATTCCCCTACTCCACTCACTCCAGGAAGAATTCTGAAATTCAGTTACACTCTCCCAGATAAGTGTGATCCCCAGCCAATTTTTGGAAGAGATAAAGAAGCCAGCAAAAGGTTCCAGTTACTTCACTATTCTAACTTCTCTTTGTTTACGAGAGGCCATACGACGCATCAGCTCAGTAGCTGATAAAGTTAAAATTATGGATTGCATTGAAATAAACAAATTTCTAAATGTGAAACCTGGAAATCATGTCACATGAGGAATGATTAAAACAACTGTGACCACTGAAACTCGAGCAAGGTCTACTGGGTAGACTCCTCATCTGTCTTGACAGATACAGGGAAGCAAGTTTTAGCTCAATATAAGGAAGCACTTTCCAATAATGAAGGCTGTCTGACAATAAAATAAGCTACTTTCCAGAGAACTGTGTGCCCCATCACTGGAAGAATAATATGTGGGGTGGTTTTTACAGGGATTTATATTCTGAATGAAAGCTGGACTGAATCAGTAGTTCTTGGACTGTGGCGTTTCAAGGACCAGTAACACTGAAAATAATATATAAGGTAAAATGTTGCCAACTTTTTCTTTTAATATATAAGGTCACACAAAAAAAATTATAATCCATTTTTCTACCAAAAAGGGGGTGGAGGACGAGGGGAAAAAAAAATCCCAGAATAAAAGGCAGTCTTTCAAATTAAATAAATATAGCTTTAGGAGAAAACTCTCTACATTGTCCTTATTATTCTCAACTTACCACCTATCAGAGAAAACTCTGTGGGGGACTAGTGTTTGGAACCACTGAATGAGATGATCATTAACGATGCTTGTATGATCCATTGTTAGCCTTTCCCTGCAACCATCTATCCATTCTACCCTTTTTTAGTCTCTTCATTGCTCTGTATAAGAGTATTTATAGTTAAAAACATTTCTCCCCCACTTACCCAATGCAGGTCTTAAGAAATTCTTTTCGTTTCTCGGGGTCCTGAATGTTCAAATGCTCTCGATAATGGGTTAGCTACAAAAATCAGAGAAAGGCTTTGAGCTATTTCTTTTCCTCAGAAGGGCAAGGTAGCTCTGTAAGTAGATTTCCCATGCTTAAAAACTAAATTCTCATTACCAGAGATTCCTCTGTGAATAGATTAGGGGGCAGGGGGTGGGGAGGAGGGCAAAGAATGATTCAAAATTATTATCTCTAACTGCATTATCCAGTATGGTAGCCACTAGCCACTAGTTTCAAGAAAAAGTTGTTCTTAGGAAATCTTCATACTCTACGGGGATAAACTAAAAGCAGACTCTCAGCTTTGCCAATTGCAAAGTTTACAAGGTTGAAAAACTCCCAATTTATATACAACAGCATGCATGACAAATCATCTTCAATTCAAACATAATACAGAATATGAAGAAAATAAGAAAGTTTTAGATAAAAATAAGTTATGCAAAACACATTTATTTTCACTGATTAATCAAACTTCAAAATAACAAACTTTATAAGAATGCTATTTGAAGAAAATTCCTTATAGTTTTGAACCTACAGAAATTAAAAATGTAAACAAAAAGTTTTTCAAAATGATTACTACAGATTCCCAATCATTTTGAGTAGATTTAGATAAAGGGTTTTTGAGATTTTCCCATGCCCTGAATATTAAGTACAAGTTCCTTTTACAAAATATTACTGAAAAACATTTTCCTGAATTATATTCTGTTGCACAAAGAAGGTTAAAAATATATTACCACCAATGTGTGGTACAGCGACTAAAAGGACAATCCTGACATTGACGGCACTGAGAAATTCTTACCCCTGCACTATAATGTTCAACTTTTTAAATGGATCACTGAAGTCTGAATAATACAATTACATTTTTGGTAAAATTTCAGATTTATTCTTGTATTCCAGGAGTTTCTTCTCTAATGGTGAGAATTTGCCCCAAATCAATTTTAACAGTCATTGAGCTCTCAGCCAAAATGTGTATTGGGTGCACCACCAGCAGCCTGACCTATCTTCCTTCATGACCTGTATCTGGTTTCTTATCCCTCTTTGCTTTCAGTATTATCTTTAGTATTAGAAGCCAAAACCCCAAAGCTCCAACAAACCAAGAATTGAAAACAACTAGAAATTAAGAGACAAACTCCAAATTGACCAGGCCAATTTTCATTCAGCTATTAAAAAAAAAATTATTCATAAGCCCAATCAAAACAGCATATAAAAAGAAACAAAATGGTACATCATTTGGATTGTTTTTAGGCTTCCCAGATGCCTTTCTCTCCTGGATATAATCAATACCAAAGGAAAGAAAATATTCAATCAGTTTGGGATCTTGGAGGCTGGGTTTTGGCTTAGACTTCTGTTAAAGAGGCCCCCAACTGAAACAAAGGCCACACTTACCGCAAGCTCTTCTGTTCTATCTAGGAACCTGGGAAGAAGCAGAAGGCAGCAGGGCATTTTTATTTATTGATGTGTGGCAGTATAACCTCACAAAATAGGATGACTGCTCTAAAAGAAACACAATTCAAACTCATTTGCCTCTATACATAAGATAAACCCTTCTCTTCTTAAACTCTCTACTGATCAGCAACACCTTGAGAACACATGGTGGATCAGGTATCATCGTTCCCCCATCTACCTAGCTGAGCAAAGAACAAAGAAGACACTGCAGGGCACTAATAACTGTAATGTTAACAGATCTGACAGAAAGGCTCAGAGCCTCCGCAAAACCTTAGCCCACAGCAGTCTTCTGTTTTTTGGTTTTTTTTTTTAAATACAGCTGAAGAGTTTTTTTTTTTTAATAAATGTATTTATTTGTTTATTTATTTTTGGCTGCATTGGGTCTCCATTGCTGCGCACAGGCTTTCTCTGGTTGCGGCGAGCGGGGGCTACTATTCATTGCGGTGCGCAGTGGTGGCTTCTCCTGTTGCGGAGCACGGGCTCTAGGCACGCAGGCTTCAGTAGTTGTGGCTCGCGGGCTCCGTAGTCGTGGCTCGTGGGATCTAGAGCGCAGGCTCAGTAGTTGTGGCGCACGGGCTTAGCTGCTCCATGGCATATGGGATCTTCCTGGACCAGGGCTCGAACCCGTATTCACTGCATTGGCAGGCGGATTCTTAACCACTGCGCCACCAGGGAAGCCCTGGTTTTTTGGGGTTTTTTTTTTTTGTGCTACGCGGGCCTCTCACTGCTGTGGCCTCTCCTGTTGCGGAGCACAGGCTCCAGACGTGCAGGCTCAGTGGCCATGGCTCACGGGCCCAGCTGATCCGCAGCACGTGGGATCCTCCCGGACCGGGGCACGAACCCGCGTCCCCTGCATCGGCAGGCGGACTCTCAACCACTGCGCCACCAGGGAAGCCCCCTGTTGTGTTTTTTTTTTTTTAAAGATGAAAACACTTTTCTCTGTCATTAGAATCTTGGAAACAGATTGTCTATACTGCCCTCTGTTGTTTTCAGGTACAGCATACAATGTGTTTGGTCTCTCCCCAAAGGTGGTAAGGCCTTGGAGAACAAGGACTTGTCTTCTTACCTTAAATGGACCACTATAATTAACATCACTAATTTGGCATAGAGGTGATACTTAATAAAGCCTTGCTGATTGGGAGGGAAAGAAGGAAGGAAAGAAGGAAGGAAAGAAGGAAGGAGGGAGGGAGGAAAGGGTTGGGGGAACAACCTGTCTCGATGAACATGTCTTCTGCAAATTCCTGGCTAACCATCTGTAATCTTGATCCTGCCCAGGTGACCTGCTTTCCCCACCTTAGTCTTCGGGGCAGCTCATCGCTGTGCTGAAGCCATGGGGTAAATGAAGTTACCTTGGGCCACATGTCAGCCTAAACAGAGGTTCCAGCCCCTTCTCTGATACTGAAGAAAGGACATAAAATAGCCCCTACCAGTTGAAATGAGACAGGGAAGAAACACATGATAGAAGACAGCCGCCCCCAGTAGATACGCCTACCTCTTGCCTCTCTACCTATCAAAATCCTACCTAGTCTCACAGGCCCAACTCAATTCCTAATCACTTCCATGAGGCTCTCCGCAGATATCCTGACTGAAAATTATATATGCTTCTTCTGCTCTTCCACTGTACTTCTCACTGGCATCACTGGGGATCAAGTAATAAAAGATACCTTTATTCTAGGTCTTTTGTAAGAAAATACGTCATAAATATTAATACTACAGACTAGGCATTATGCTGAGTGTTTATACACACGAACTCTTTTCATCTTCATAATGACCTGTGGGGTGGGTATCATCATCTCCATTTTACAGATGTGAAAACTGATGCTTGGAGAGGTTGAGTAACTTGCTCAAGGTCACGCTATGAACTAAGTGGTGGAGACAATATTCAACGCAGGTGCTTGACTCCAGAGCCTGGTTCTTAACCACCTGCTGCATGGTCACTTTATCACAGGTTGTGGTACATTATTAGTTATCCCATCACGTTTCTTTTTTTCTTTTTGGCCGTGCTGCACGGCTTGCAGGATCTTAATTCCCTAACCCAGACTGAACCCTGGCCATGGCAGTGAAAGTGCCAAGTCCTAACCACTGGATTGCCAAAGAATTCTCCTATCACGTCTCAATATCCTGTCTAAGCATTTCCATAAAAGAGGGGCAGTGTCTTCTCTTTCTCTGTATTATCGCCCAGAGTGCTTTGAACAAAGTACTTAATGAACTTTATAGACCAGATGATCAGTTCTTACCTAAAGAGGTCCAAAAGCAGCTTTTGATCCCCTATCTCCTTAAGGAAGTGAATGAGATGTCTCAGGGCAACCTGCCGTACCTCCAGCTCTCGGAAGAGGATCTCTAGCAGGCAGGAAGAAGGAGTTAGATGGGGAAAGATTAAAGCCTATTACTCAATAGGAAATTGCTCTCCCTACTCACACATTCCAAACATGATCTCCTCAAAATCCACCAGAAGCTAGGAATGGTTTTCTATGGTGCCCATCCCAATGGCTCAACCCACCAGCAACATACTCCATGGTCCAGGGCAATGCTTAGCCTTTGTGCTAACTTTCAGTTCTCACCAACCCAAACATCAGGCACTGAGCATGGACTTTCACGTCCTCAAACCCACATAGCCATCTGTCTGTCCAATAAATGGAGGGGCTTTGTAGTTACTGCAGTTATCACCCTAAAGGAAGAACAACTGCCCTCAGGGTTGTGATGTGTATTCAGAAGTCTCAGGCCATCCCAGCTGTCCCTAAAGTAGACTTGATGCTGGTAAATTCTGGTATGAAAGCCACAATGCCATTCTCCCTTCAAATGTAGTAGACACCTTACTGACTGAAGATTTCCCTTAAACCACGCTCACCTTTGCTCAATGTCCTCTTCAGGAAGATCAGAACCTAGAGGAAAAAGAGAACTAAGAATGAATTATCCTGTGTAACCTTCCAAACGCAAGGCCCTGCCTGAGCACCTGATGTCTAGGGATGAGGCCAGCAACTCATTAGGAATCTCTGCCGGTCTATACAATAGGTTTCTCTATGTGATAGAAGGACAGGTGATGGACATATGGAATGAGCTGTGTCTTGGGAGTCCACATACCTGTGCCCCTACTGGTGAGAGGCACCTCCCTCCCTGTGTGAGAAGCTGCTCTCACATCTCTCCTCCTTCAGATTATTCTTGAGAACACGAAGTGGCCAACCTACTGCTTCTGGGTCATAATCAAGAGTGCCACACACAATGCATATCCTGCCAGCTAAGCCTTAGAACACGTACTTCTGAGAATCTTCCACTTCAAGAGGAAACCCAGGGTCTCTACTTGACATTACCAACAAGGACCTACTGTATAGCACAGAGAACTATACCCAATAGAATCTGAAAAAGAATAGTTACATATATAACTGAATCACTTCACTGTACACCCGAAACTAACACAACACTGTAAATCAACTATACTTCAAATAAATAGGTTTTTAAAAAATCTATTCTGATTAGACTTTCAGAAACAAATGAAAACAATACTTAAACAACAAACAAAACCCACAACTCACCGCAGTAATGACGTTTCCATCATGCATGCTTACTGCTTCTTCTAGGAGTTGTAGCTTGTCTTGTAAGGAGCGGAATCTTTCCAGGGAGCAGACCTGGCAGAGTAAGAACAGAATTGGTGTGCAAGGAAGACAATTTCCTATATTCTTTTGTCACTGGATACTGAAGAATGGGCAAGAATAAACTAAAATGTCCCCAAGGAGAGCTTCTTTGTTTTTACACAACAGCCCCCAGCACTCTATGAGCCAAGAGATTCCCATCATACCCTCCCTAGTTCAGCCTTATGCCCTAGAAGATGCTGATGTCCTGATGAACTCTTGCCAAAGTCAACGGGTAGAGAGCTCACTTGTTCTCTTTTCCTCTTTTTCTTTAAATCTGTTTTTTCGGTTTGTTTGGTTGTTTTTTTTCAAACCCTTGTGTCGAGGGCCGACTTTCAGTAGGTCGCAGCGAGGGAGCTGCTCTGCTACGAACGAGACGCTGATCCAGAAGCAGGTTGTCTACGAATAGTTTAGGACCAGGTTCCCCAGGAATGTGTGGTGTGTGATGGGCAAGGCGGTGGCTGCCTTTCCAGCAGCGCCCTATGTCCTAGGACGAAGGGCTCTCTGCACTGGACCCCGGTCCCGAAGTTCCACAGGGTACGCCACGCCACCGGGGACAGTGGGGGACCAGCTATCTGCGGCCAACTTGTTCTCTTTTTAATGGGGCATAATTTACATAGCATAAAATCTACCCTATTTAAGTGTACAGTTCAGTGAGTTTGGCAAGTAAATAATTCCATGTAACTACTACCGCAATCAAGATACAGTACATTTCCATCACCCCAGAAAGTTCCCTTGTCCACTCTGATGTCAATAACCTTCTCCCATCCCTACCCCCCAACAACCACTGATCTGTTTTGTCACTAAAATTTTGCCTTTTCTAGACTTTCAGAAAAACAGAATCATACAATATGTACTCTTTCGTATCTGGCTTTTCACTCAATATAATGTTTCTGAGATGCATCTATATGTTGTGGTATTAGTAGTTTGCTCCTATTTGCTGCTGAGTAGTTTTCCATTGTATGGGCATACCACGAGTTTTTAATCCATTTACTTACTGATGGATATTTGAGTTATTTCCACTTTAGGGGCCGTAACAAATAAAGTTACTATGAACATCTGAGTACAAGTCTTTGTATGAACGTATTTTCATTCCTCCTGGATTGTAAATGTCTAGTGAAACTAAATGTGTTTAATTTTGTAAGAAACTGTCAGACTACTTCCCAAAGTAGTTTACCATTCTACCTTCCTGCTTGTACTGTATGAGAGTTCCAGCTGCTCCGCATCCTCCCAATGTGTGGTAAGATCAGTATTTTTAAATTTAGCCATTACAGTGGCTGTATAGTGATATCTCAGTTTTAATTCATGTTTTCTTGATAACTGATAATGTTGAGCATCTTTTCAAGTGATTATTGGCCACTTATGTATCTTTTTTGTGATATAACTAGTCAAATCTTGAGCCAATTTTTATTTTAAAACATTTATTTATTATTTATTTATTTATTTAATTTATTTTTGGCTTCGTCAGGTCTTAGTTGTGGCACACGGTATCTTGGTAGAGGCATGCAGGATCTTTCGTTGCCACATGGGCTATTCGTTGCGGCGCGTGGGCTTCTCTCTAGCTGTGGCGTGTGGGTTTTCTCTCTAGTTGTGGCGTGCAGGCTCCAGGGTGTGTGGGCTCTGTAGTTTGCAGCACAGAGGCTCTCTAGTTGAGGCACACGAGCTCAGTAGTTGTGCCTCGTGGGCTTAGTTGACCCATGGCATGTGGGATCTTAGTTCCCTGACCAGGGATCAAACCTGCGTCCCCTGCATTGTAAGGCAGATTCTTTACCACTGGACCACCAGTGAAGTCCCCTTGAGCCAATTTTTAAATTGGATTGTTTGTGGATTGTGGCGCAGCAGTTAAGAATCTGCCTGCCAATGCAGAGGACATGGGTTTGATCCCTGGTCCGGGAAGATCCCACATGCTGCGGAACAACTAAGCCCGTGTGCCACAACTACTGAAGCCTGTGCACCTAGAGCCCGCCTGCTACAACTACTGAAGCCCACGTGCCTAGAGCCCGTGCTCCACAAGGGAAGCCACCACAATGAGAAGCCAGCGCACTGCAACGAAGAGTAGCCCACGCTTGCCGCAACTAGAGAAAGCCTGCGCACAGCAACAAAGACCCAACACAGCCAAAAAGATTTTAAAAAGTTTAAAAAAAATAAATTGGATTGTTTATCTTCTTATTATTGAAGATAATTCATTATATTTTATATACATATTCTGGATAAAATCCTTTATGACACATGTATTTTGCACATATTTTCTCCTAGCTATGGTCTTTTTGTGATTTCTTTCGTTTGTTCATTTGAATTTATTTCATTTTATTTATTTTTGGCTGCACTGGGTCTTCGTTGCTGCATGAGGGCTTTCTCTAACTGCATCAAGTGGGGGCTACTCTTCTTTGAGGTGCATGGGCTTCTCATTGTGGTGGTTTCTCTCGTTGTGGAACACAGGCTCTAGGCATGCAGGCTTCAGTAGTTGTGGCTTGTGGGTTCTAGAGCGCAGGCTCAGTAGTTGTGGTGCACGGGCTTAGCTGCTCCATGGCATGTGGGATCTTCCCGGACCAGGGCTCAAACCCATGTCCCCTGCATTGGCAGGCAGATTCTTAACCACTGTGCCACCAGGGAAGCCCGTCTTTCTGTGTTTTTAACAGTGTTTTTAAAGAACAAAAGTTCTGGGCTTCCCTGGTGGCACAGTGGTTGAGAGTCCGCCTGCCGATGCAGGGGACGTGGGTTCGTGCCCCGGTCAGGGAGGATCCCACATGCCGCGGAGCGGCTGGGCCCGTGAGCCACGGCCGCTGAGCCTGCGCGTCCGGAGCCTGTGCTCCGCAACAGGAAAAGCCACAACAGTGAGAGGCCCGCGTACTGCAAAAAAAAAAAAAAAGAACAAAAGTTCTTAATTTTGGTGAAGTCCATCTTTTCAATTTTTCCCTTTCCATTTGATGGTTTTTGTGTGCTTAGGTAATAAGTCTTTGCCTAACCCAAGGTTACAAAGATTTTCACCTATATTTTCTTCTAGTTTTATAGTTTTAGCACTTATTCTACATTTAGGTTTATGATCCATTTTGATCCATTAATTATTATGATGTCAATTCTCCCAAAATTGGTATATAGATTCAATGCAATCCCAGTCAAAATCCCAGTAGCTCTTTTGTAGACACTGACAAGCTGATAGTAAAATTTATATGGAAATACAAAGGATCTAGAATAGCTGAAATAATTTTGGAAGGGAAGAATAAAGCTGAATAACTTATATTACCTGATTGCAAGATTTATCACAAAGCTACAATAATCAAGGCCTTGGTAATGGCATAAAGATAGACAAATAAATCAATCAACCAGAAGAGAGTCCAAAAAGAGACCTACATATATATGGCCAATTCATTTTTGACAAAGGCACCAAAGTAATTCAATGCAGAAAGAATAGTCTTTTCAACAAATACTGCTGGAACAAACGGAGAACCACATGGGAAAAAATGAATGTCAATTTTTACCTCACACCATATACAAAAGTTAACTCACAATGGATCAGACCTAAACATAAAAGATTGTTCTCATGCTTACAGGCACTACTTTTCACTCTCATCCATCACTCTTTCCCCCCTTCCCCATCAAAGCAACACTAAACCCTGGAGAATCACAAATTTTGCAGCTGACTTGTCTTCTTAGTGGATTGATTTTCCTCCTGAAAACCACTTCATTTAACAAATATAACTGAAGAGAAAGGTCAAGCTGCCCAGCTTCCCAAAAAATCTCACAAGAATTCTCTCCCCAGTGGCCTTACCTTGCCCTTCCGAAGGCGTCGCACTGTGTCACTGGGGCTCCAATCATTGCTGTAATCCTGAAATATTAGCAATGCATGAATCCCAGGAAGTTAAGGGATCAGAATTGTAAGTGTGCCTGCTCCTCATCTCAAACTCATAAACTTAGTCCCTAAAGGGAAGATATTTTGTGGAAGGAAATGGATGAAAAAATAAGAACTGGGATGGTCTTGTTCTGAGTTTCTTAAGGAACTAGAACAGAGACAATATAGGCAGGAGGAGTTGGATCATACAGGGAATGGATCAACTAACAAAACCAGCAATGCTATGCCTAAGTGGTTCAGGATTTCAACCCCTAAATGCAGTTTTGGGACTCTAATTAACGGCTTTGCCAACAGAGGGAAAGAGAGGAACGTGTTCCTTTTTTGGACCTTATGATATCGTTTCTTCCTTTTGAATCGATTTGCTTTTTTATGTGCTTCATGGGAATATGAGTTCCACCAAGCTTCCAGACCACAGTGGTGATCAAAAGTTTCAAAGTACAACCTAAAAAAGGCAGCATAATGGGTAAGGAAAGTGTGCCAGGACTGAACCAGAAAATGGAGATTCTGAGTCCAAGTTCTACCATTTAACTAGCTGTGAGACTCCAGGCAAGTTCTGTTTAGAAATCCAGTTTTCTTACCTATAAAAGGGGTTTAAAATCATACCTGCTCAAAGATTTGAGAAAATCGAGCAAGATAACATAGGTCAAAGTATGTCAAACTGTGTAAAGATATAACACAATGTAGGATATAACTCACCCTATACTCCCCCTTGGGTCTCCCTAGCTCTGGAGCATAGCTCTTGGCAGGTGTGTCCGACAGAGCTGAAAAAGAACAGGCAACTGATTCAGAAGGGCACCATCTCCTGCCATTACCTTCCTCTACTGCTTCCTTCTCAGGCACACTTTTTTTTTCATTTGGCCCCCAAGGTATCATTATGGCCCAAAGTAGATCCCATTCCTCCCCCAAAGACAGCATCCCTAGAAGTTACCCTTTGCCCCTGTAACCAGAATGGTCTTGACCTCCTTACTCAGCATCAGAAAATCTTTCTAATAATGATGACAGATTCAGAAGAAATGTCATCATCTAATTATCACTTGTCCCCATGACTCCCCAGGTTGTACCCCAGATCAGTAACATCTCCCACAGTAATCAAGAGAAGAGGGTCAATGCCTACCATCAGAGAGGGACTGGAAACTTCCAGGTCTAGTTCTCCCTAAAGGTAAAGTACACATAAGGTCAACAGTTCATGTCAGAGCCATTCAGACTTGGTTAAGGATGCAGTGCACACAGAACTTTTTTATGCAATATGAGAACTTAAGGCTTAAAAAAGTTTTTATTCAACTTCAGAAATTTGAGGTGCTGCGAAAAAAAAAGGCACTGAGGAACAGTTTTAAAATTGTGGTTAAAATATACATAACATAAATTTTACCATTTTTAAGTACACAGTTCAGTGGTACTGAGTACATCCACAATGTACAATCATCACTACTATCCATCTCCAGAAACTTCTCATCATCCCAAATTGAGACTCTGTACCCACTAAACATTACCTCCCATTCCTCCTCACTCTCATCCCCTGGTAACCACTATTCTACTTTCTATCTCTATGAATCTGACTATTCTAGGTATCTCACAGAAATGGAATCATACAGTATATGTCCTTGTATGTCTGGCTTAATTCACTTAGCATAATGTCCTCAAGGTTCATCCATGTTGTAGCATGTATGAGAATTTTGATCCTTTTTAATGCTGCATAATATTCCACTGCATATACATGCCACATTTTGCTTATTCATTCTTCAGTCAATGGACATTTGGGTTGTTTCCATATTGTGGCTATTCTGAATCATGGTATTATGAACACTGGTGTATAAAAATACCTGTTCAAGTCCCTGCTTTGAACTCTTTTTGGTATATACCTAGAAGTGGCCTGCTGGATCATATGATTGTTCTATGTTGAATTTTTTGAGGAACTACCAAACTGTCTTCCACAGTGGTTGTACCATTTTATATTCCCACCAGCAGTGCACAAGGATTTCCAACAGAAACGCACAGGGGTAGGGAGGAATTCTGACCTAGGCAAATTTCTTCAGTACCTGTCACAGGGTTAATGTCAGTTTTGTTCATCATGTTCTAGAAACCCAGTCCAAGCCCTGTGAATTCCCCTCATTTCTGCCCTGCCTGATCCCCAACGGCCAGCTCCAAAGATTTTTTGTCCCTCAATAATCTTTTTCTTACAGAGTAAATGAAAATTATAGCCTCAGCGGTTTTTTTTTAAAAAAGAAAAGGACTTCCTATCCCTTTAACCATCACTCTTTACCTCTAAAAAAGCTGCTCAGGGAGTAGGTAGAAGCAGGTTTGGGTAGTTGTGCATAGGAGGAGAAGCTGTTTCGGTTCTTTAGCTGTTCACGCTCATGGTTTGACCCACTATTACTAGCAGTCTCTTTGATGGACCATGAGATACCTGCAAGATAATGAGATCTAGATCAGTAATTCTCATCCAAAATAATGCCTTGGCATCCAGCATTCCAATAAACTCTAAAAGCTTTTCATTAGAGGCTCTGGTCTCTTGTCAACATGAACTTAAAAAATTGGGGCAGGGAGAAAGGACAGAATCAAATAGACCAATCAACAGAAAAAAGGGGCAAAGGAACTGAATAAATGGATCACAGAAAAGGAAATACAAGTGGCTATTAAACATGGGAAAAGATGCTCAACCTCACTCTTAATAAGAGAATTACACAAAATAAAAGTACACTGAGATACCACTGGCCCCCTATAAGACTGGCAAAGACCCAGAAGTTTGGTAATACCCTGTGTTGCCAAGGCTGTGGTGGAGAAAGGAATACTCTGACACTGCTGGTGGGAGTGCAAACTGGTGCAACCCCTGTGAAAGGCAACTTGGCAAAATCTAACCAACACAGATGCAAATACTCTCTGCCAGTAATTCCACTCTAGGAATTGATCTTTCGGACACTCTTATATGGGCAAAATACAAGGTTATTGACTGCAATATAAACAACAGAAGATTGGAAACAATCTAAAGTTCATCAACAGTGGACTGGTTAAATAAATTATGAGAAATCCATACAACGTATACTATGCTGCTATTTTTGAAAAGGAAGAGGCAGAATGAGAAAGCTCTTTATGTACTGATATGGAAAGATCTTCAAGCTATACTGTCAAGTAAAAGAGCAGGGTATAAAGTATGCTACCACTGGTGTAAAAAAGGGAGTAAAAATATATACTCCTATATGTATTTCCAAATACAAAAAGAATCTTTAGATGAATACACAGAAAGCAAACAACAGCAGTTGTATTTTGGGTGGCCAGGGCCTGAGAACTGAGTAGATGCATGACAGTGGGGAAGGGAAACTTTTCACTGTGTGCCTTAAATACTTTTTACTTTTTAAATCATGTGACAGTATTTCCCAGTTTAAAAAAAAAAACCTTGGGCTTCCCTGGTGGCGCAGTGGTTGAGAATCTGCCTGCCAATGCAGGGGACATGGGTTCGAGCCCTGGTCTGGGAAGATCCCACATGCCCTGGAGCAACTAAGCCCATGCGCCACAACTACTGAGCCTGTGCTGTAGAGCCCGCGAGCCTAGAGCTCCGCAACAAGAAGCCTAAGCACGGCAGTGAGAAGCCCGAGCACCGCCCGCCAGCAGCAACGAAGGCCCGAGGCAGCCTAAATAAATAAATAAATAAATGAAAATTAAAAAAAAAAAGTCAGATGGACTCTGCAAAGGTGTTAAGTGGTATTACAGAACAGCTAGGCAGTGAGACTTGGTGGCTAAGTAAATCAGTTCTGCTAGCCAGTTATGAGCACTTCAGTCAGCAGTTCCCAAATATGACTGCATATCAGAAGCATTTACAGTGCTTATTATCAATTGAGACCCCACCCTACCCCCCAACCACCCCCATCCCCAAGACCTACTGAAGCAGAGTCTCTGGAGTGAAACCTAGAAATCTAATTTTAACAAGCACCCCAAATAAGTCTGAAATAGCCAGCCAAGCATTAGCCCTAGGGTAGCAGGCCTAGATAGCCATATGGAAACTACTGCTGTACTTCCCCAGTATCTTCTCCTGGGTTAAATTTCCAGATGTGTGCTCATCTGAAAATAGTTTAGCCTCATTCCCTTCCCTGACAAGTATTGAGGAGACTTTACTAGTGGTAAGAACCCTGAATAAGTAATCCTTCCTAGGGCCTCTTCTACTTACTTCCCACAGGTTCCCCACTCCAGCTGACTCTCTCCAGGTCATCGTCATCATCATCATCATCCACGAAGTCTCGAAGGCTATTCACTGCCCGCTTGGATTCCTTTAACTGCAGACAGACATAAGGCAGGGCACTCAGGCAGTCATCACTTCTCACCTCTCCTTCTGACAGCCAAGAAGGCTGAGGAACTGGGTCTTGAAGATGGCCAACATTTTCACCCTCTGCAACTGAAAGCCTAGCCTGCTAGACATTTGCCAAGAAAACAATTTGCTTTTTAGCCAACACTGGAGTCCAGCGACAAAAGGTCAGGAGGAATCAAAACCGCTTTTGAATTCTAATCACACTCCTGGTATTGACTTGCTTTGTAGTGAGGTTATCCATCTCTCCAAAAATGAATCTGCTTCCCCATTTGTAAAATAGACACAATAAAGACAAACTTCCAATCCAGTTCATCCTTCAAAAATAATAAATTGGGCTTCCCTGGTGGCGTAGTGGTTGAGAGTCTGCCTGCCGATGCAGGGGACGCAGGTTCGTGCCCCAGTCCGGGAAGATCCCACATGCCGCGGAGCGGCTAGGCCCGTGAGCCATGGCCGTTGCGCCTGCGCGTCCGGAGCCTGTGCTCCGCAATGGAAGACGCCACAACAAGTGAGAGGCCCGCGTACCGCAAAAAAAATAAAAATAAATAAATAATAATAATAATAAATTATACCACATGATAAAAGACAGGGTTCTTGAAAAAAAAAACTCAAAGAAATCAATCATCTTAAGAATGTAAAGGAAAAAGGGCAGAGAGTTGATTTTTACAATCCCCCTCTTTTCTCAGAGTTCTTTTCCATGAAGATTTTTCTAAAGATCTGACTGAAAACACTTCTGAGCCTCATGGAGACAGGTTACTGAGGATGCAAGGGGAAGGGTACACAGTGGAAGAGGGTGAGACCTTCAGCAACTGTTCATGGAAACCTACCTGTGACAGCTCGTCATCTTCGTCATCAAAGGTGAAAGCCTTGAACTTGGAGCTATTCCAATACTCCTCCTCATCACCCTTTGTCCGATTCATCTGGAGTGAGAGGAAGATAGATATATGTCCCTTTCTGGATTCCCCTCAAAAGAGCTCCAAAGTTTTAAGTTCCTAGACTACAAACTCCCCACAGTAATGAGGGATGTGTGAAAGTGTCTGGTAAAGCAAATACTGAACACGCCATATAAAATCAGATCCTTGGGTCTCCAATCAAATCATACTTTTGATCCTCTGATTACCCACAAGTAGTCATTCATTCCTAGAGCTGCTACTTTCTTCACGGTACTCTCTCAGGTGCTGTAAGGAATATTTAAAGTGCAAAAAATAGTCCCTCTCTGAAGGACCCTACAATAGAACTCGGGTATTCAGCATAGGTTATGTATAAAGGTAATAGTACAAAGCAGGCAAGTGTTAAAAGAATGCATCACAAACTTTGCTGAATATACAATATCAATCAAAGCAAGAATATAACAGATAATAACTGCATTCATGTACTCAACATATATCTATTGAGTGCCATCTCTGAAGCACTGTTCTAGGCTCTGGGAATACTACAGTGAATAAAACTGACATATCTTGCTCTCATGTGTGCTTGTTAAATGCCTTAAGGCAAGCAAGCAATTAAAGGAAGCTAAATTATCCCCCTTGTATCTTCAAATCATGATTAATTTATTAACAAGTATTGGCCAAAATGTGGGAAATGAGGGCATGGCCAAAAAAGTATATAAAGAATCAGTCAAAACACAAGTCCCTCTCATAACTACTCTAAAATTAGATTTCACCCCGAAAAAAAGTTTTGCCTTAGAATTACAGACTAAACTATCAATGCCAACTGGATTAGAGTGAAAACTGATGTAAGCCAAGAACCAGGTACTGAACCTTCCACAACACCCAAAATAACTCCAAAGGCTACAAAGTGTCAAATTCTAAAATATCAATTTGCTTTTTCTTTCATCTCAGTAGCACCTTTCTCAATAGAAGGTTAAGAAACACTCATCATGGCAGCCCCATTGAGGCTCCCAATGGCCCTTAACATACTCTGCTCTCACTGTGTTTTCAGGGGATCCAGGGATGGCAAAGGTAGGAAGAGAACTTTTTACTATCTGGTTCTTTCCCATTGCGGACATCACTAATTGATTTCTACTGAACCCAAATATGGCTTAAAAATCTTTTTGTATATTTAATCCAGGGAGTCAAAACCAAATAAAAAAGCTAGCAGAAACAATAAAATCATCCCTTATATTGGAACAAGCATAGGCTTTGTCGTCAGGCAGACTTGAATTCAAATGTCGCTTCTCCAATTCTGAGCAAACTGGGTAAATATTGTTATTTACTTCTAAGCCTTGGAGAAAGTGATATCCTACCTCACAGGGTTGCAGTGAAGAATAGGAGTCAAGAAACAGCTAACAAACTGCCTAGCATAAAGTAAATACTAAATGTTAGTTGTTTTTAGTATAGGATATCTTCTGCCATCTTTCTATCTCAGCCATCTGCAAAATTTGGGCATAACAATAGAAACCTACCTTTTAAGACTGGTGTGAGGCTTAAACCAGTTAAAACAATACATGTAAAGCACATATGCTGACAGAAAATTAATGTTCAGTATTAATTTTTATTATTAATAAATCGCTATCTTGGAAAAAGCTAGAAGAATATTTCAAAGCATTCCTGAAGCTTAAAAAAATTTTGATACAAAAATTCTGAGTAGCCATCACAAACACTGAAGGTGTGCATACAGCAGGTGAATGCCTCTGATACAGATGCCGGTTTATAAAGCACTTTGTCATCCTCAGAACAACCCTGTAACGCAGGCCTGGCAGATCCCATTTCACTGATGAGGGTAATGAGACAAAAAAGGATTAATTATCGAAGTATTAAGCTAAAGCTAGCTGCTCCTAGCTAATCCAGGTTTTCTGTCTCCAGGGTCATTTCCACTGATTTGCATGGTCCTTTTATCACTCTAGGGAAAACGAGGGCAGGTCATTACTACAGTAAATAAATGTAAATATCTACGGATGGGCATAGAATGTGTCTGACAAACCCAAAAATCCACCAGAGGATTTCCGGAATCTTTTTTAACCATGCAACAGCAGTGGACATCTGACACTCATCTGTACTTCTAGCGCCAAGTCAGAACACAGATTTACTTAGCAAGTAAAAAGATAATGATTTAATGGTTCTAGAATTTATAAAGCAACCAGGTACAATTTTAAGCGGAACTGAGAAAACTGCTTCAACATGATTTAAAATATTTCAAAGGCTTGTCCTTGTCGCTTGTTTACTGAGATCCCACCATATAGGGTAGTAGACCCGAGGGGAGAACAGGAACATGACAAAGAAAGGAAAACGATTCAACCAAAAATATCTATAACCAACACGCTCCCGGCCTTAGGACACGCCAGAAACCAGCTACTAAGAAGTTACATTCGGATTCATTTATCATTTTTAGAGCCAGGCTACGAACTGAGACGAGGAAATGTGGGTTAAACTAATAAGACTCTACGGGCGAACGTCCAGGAAACACGGATCAACCGCAGTGGCCAGAGCCCAGAACCCTGGTACAGTAAATGCTCGTTCAAAATCCGTTGTCTGGCCTCACTCGCGGCCCCAACCCCGAGTGGACAGCGGCTGCCTGCCCACGGGTCGCCGGGACTGGAGTAACAGAGTCAGGCCTGGGGGGCCTAGGGACGCCTCAGAGAACAGGGTGAAAGGATATGGATGCGGAGAGGCTTGACTTGGCCAGATATGTGGCCCAAGGGCTTTGGGACACCCTCACCTCTTCCACACCGAGCCCTCCCTCTCAGGTCAGCGTCAGAGTCCTCAACCGTTGGACCGGCCTTTCTAGACAGGCTATGCGGCATAGAAAAGAGGCGGAAAGGGATAGTTCCGGAGAGAGGCGGTCGGCTGTGGGGATGAAGACCGTGGGGTCAAAAAAACGGCCGCAGGGCATGCTAGAAGTTGTAGTTCCTTCCTCCTCTGTCATCGGGCGCTGCCTTGACGGGCCACAGGGGCCTGTTGACTACAACTCCCAGAATCCGCAGCGTACCGTGCTTAAGTCCTTTCCTCTACATTTTCCGCGGTTATCCTGCGGGTCAGTCAACAAGACTACAACTCCCATGAGGCTTAGCATGGCCGATTAAGGGTTCAGGGAAACAATGAGAAGTGTCCTTTGTGTCTCCACGGGTGAGGAATGACCGTGTGAGCGGTAGCATTTCGTGTCTTTTAGGCGATAACCCGAAGGAGTTTGAAGGATCCCTAGAACAGACAGAAGTTAAGGTCCGGCGAGGCGGAACGGAAGCACCTGGTGGGAGGGAGGAGGAGCCGGAAGTTGAGGCGGGGAGGGGGCGGGGGCGGGGAGGTGGAGGGAAAAGCAAGCCAGGAGGTTCTGCGGCCGCTTCTAGTAGTTTCCAGGCGCTGCCGGGCGGCTGGGTCCGCGCGGTTCTGAGGCTGTGGCTGTGGCTGCTCGGGAGCTGGTGGCGGCGCGACCGGAGAGCCGATGGCCAAGTGGGGTGAGGGCGACCCACGCTGGATCGTGGAGGAGCGGGCGGACGCCACCAACGTCAACAACTGGCACTGGTGAGGGCCAGCGGGCCAGGCCGCGGGAGCGCTCCGGCCGGGCCAGGGTTGCAGGGTTCCTGGAACCTCGGCCGGGACAAAGCTGGGGCCGAGGCAGCCTTTCCTGCCCGGAGATGGGTGTGGGTCCTTCCTGTTAACAGGGGTCCGTAGTCCCAGGTCCTTCCACCCTCCGGCCTCCGTTTCATTGGCGGGGGAGGCGGGGGGATGACATGGAGGGCTGCGCCCCAGACGAGGGGTTTCAGATATGAGAACAGAACCCCTTGGCTGCTGCATTCAGCCTGAGCGGGGAGATGCTTCCCACTCGTGGCCGCAGGAGTCAGTGAGACCCAAACCGCCGTGGATTGTGTTGGGAGACTGCAGTGTTAGTCTCGGGAGGGTTGGAATTCCTATTTTCCGGCTTACGGGTGGAATTAAAAGTCAGTCATAGGGGACTGCTGCCTCACTCCAGAAGGCTAAGGTTTAGAACGTGTTCTGCCGGTGCCCAGAGCCCAGTGATCCTGAAGGCGCCGTGGCCTGTCACCCGGAACTATTAAGTTAGTTGTATTGTAGCTCCAGGGACTGCCCCTGGTTGCCGGGCAATCATGGTTTATAACCCAACCACTCTTAAAAGTCTGCTGTCCTTCATGAAATCCTCTACAAGTAATGTCTTATCTTTTGAGTCCAGTGAACTTTGTTCATACTGTCTTTACTGTATTTTTACTTTGTTGCAGCTCTTTTTACTGTTGTTTTCTCTACTAGTTAGAAAATGGGGAGGTAGATAGTTTTTCTTCTCTATATCTCAGCCTGCCTCCTTTCCTCTTAACACAGTGTTTGACTTAATTTTTGTTTGTTTTTGAAGTGCTGGACTTACATTGTTTTCATGGCCATTTAGAGGGCATAGAATGTGTAGAGCCTTTATAGCATAGCCTGAATTTGACAGGTCAAAACACTGTGCTAATGAGATCAAGATTATTGGTTTATTCGTTACTGGACCTTTTAGCTCAATACTGCATTCTGTTGGCCCCGTTGTGTGCTCCTGACTTCAGCAAGATGTGCACAGTTTTCCACTTGGTCAGACGGGGGCGCCACGTTAAAGCGTCTAATGCTGACCCCAGCACCATCATGCTGAGAAAGGAAAGCAGAATTTTCCATTTAGTTTGAAACCACTCTATTACAGCAGTTGTCCTTATTGACATATGGGACTCCTGGTCTTCCTTTTAGGAGTCCCATACTGTCAATAAGGAGTAACACGTTTGTGGACATGCTGGAGTGGGGCTGAGGGTTTTGTGTTCTTTTCCAGCCTCCTTTAGCCTTGGATGTTCTTGCATAAAGCAAGCAGTTGTATCCTTCATTTGGCTGCTGGTCCATAGCTTTGTTTCTGTTTTGCAGGACAGAGAGAGATGCTTCAAATTGGTCCACAGATAAGCTGAAAACACTGTTCCTGGCAGTGCGTGTGCAAAATGAGGAAGGGAAGTGCGAGGTGACAGAAGTGAATAAGCTTGATGGAGAGGCATCTATTAACAATCGCAAAGGCAAACTTATCTTCTTTTATGAGTGGAGCATCAAACTAAACTGGACAGGTAAGTCTATGCTTGGCTTTCAGGACAGAGGTTAACCGCGTTTTGATTGACCTGTTCAGGAGCCGGGGAGAACAGTTTTTGAGAGGTTATGAACTTTTTTCAAGGGAGATAATGCTGTTTTGGAGTCCTATTGAAAACAGTATTGGATGCTGAAATTCTTCTGCCACTGTGGGACACTATTAATGGGTTTCCTCTCTCAGAGTCTCACAAGTCCCCAGTGATGAAGCAGCTGAGCTGCTGAATCTTTGGACCTGGTCTGTGTTGGGACATACAATGTGACATTTCTCAGACTAGCTATTTCTGCCTCTTGGATGATTTTAAAGTGGGGAGGGGGAGTTTTTTGGTTTTCTTTCTTTTTTAACATTTTTTTTAACTCTCTCCAGTGTGACCCTAACAGTTCAGAGTGCTGTGGTAATGAAGCTTGCATGTGATTATAACTTGGGTCAGTTTTATTCTCTAGCTTAATGTTCCTTTTGTGAAGATATTAACATAGAATTGGGCCCATGGTTAGATGGTCCTGACTGTTGGGAGGCTGAATTTTAAAAGACAGTAAAGTTAAAAGGGTACATGTATGGGGCAAAGCATGAAATAAATTTTTGTTTCAATAAACATTTCTCAAGTGAATGCTAATAAAGAGGGGAAATGTATTTATCGTCTTTTTTTGTTTTTTAAACTACTAAAGCACAGCAGTCTGGAAGGAACCTTAGGTATCATCTTGCCCAGTCTCCTTTTTATAGATTGAGAAACTGAGGCCTAGAGAAGTAAAGATAGGTGTTTTGTGAGTTAACTTTGAAATACAGTTAGTTCTGCTATAACGTGACACATGTGTTTCTAAAAATCACCACACTATGCAGAGTCTCTCAACAAAAACCACAGGGCTTGTAGGGAAGATGGGGTTAGGGACGTGACACTATACTCAAAAGTTTTATCAGTGATTTTCTTTAAATTTAGGAATGTAAAAATTGATGGCACAGTTTACACATGTTAAATCATAAGAAATACATAAATAACATGATAAATATGATGCTTTACCTTGACAAAGACCTGAAGTTTGCTTGTGAAAGTGGGTATCAGAAGCCTTGGGGCATGTGGGTTTTTGTGAGGTGGTGGAAGGGGAGTCACCTGAAAAGAGAAGGAGCGTTATAACACCATTGGTGGATGGCGTGGCTCCTAACACACTGTGAACTGAAGTCACTGGCAGACAGATGTTTGAGATGTGTATTTCGCGTATTCCTATACAGCTCCATTCAGCTGGGTTTGGGTTTCTTTGGGTTCACCTAGTGTTTCTCAAGGATGAAATCACATATAAGCAAACATGAAATTGATGTTATGATCAAATCGTCCCTTAATATATCAATAGTATTGGAACAAATTTGTATTTTCCAGACAAGCGTTCTAGCAGAGCTGTCTGTATTGACTATGAACCAAGTCCTCCTTAGCAGAGTTCATGCTGGCGCCAAATTCACATGATTCTTGGTCCCACACTGTAATAGCACAGCCTCAAGAAATCTGATGGGGAAGGACATTTCAGGGTGGGGGGCAGTGGCTGCATCTGGCATGGCATTCTCACAGAATAAAGAAGGTCAGTTCAGTTGTCCAAAAGAAGCGTAAGCAGAATAGTGGTTAGCACGCCAGAGCAGAAGAGGAGGAGAGAAGAGAAGGAGACTGATAACATTGCATTACTTTTGACAGGTACCTCTAAGTCTGGGGTGCAGTACAAGGGCCATGTGGAGATCCCCAATTTGTCTGATGAAAATAGCGTGGATGAAGTGGAGGTTTGTGCTTTCTGTTTCCTCATCTGTCTGAGTCTTCCACATCCTCTTATTCTCAGATGAGAAAAATGACCTGTCATTCAACATGACAGGCCAGGCTTGGCCCCAGCATTCAGAACCCCAGTCTGCAGATGATTCTCTGGGTCTTTGGTGCCATCGGGAGCTCCCAGAGCAGCTTGTGCTTATTTAATTACTTTGCTTTAGTGAGTAGTGTGGGTTCTAACATTAGCCACCTTTGTCTTGGCAGAGAGACCTCGAGAAGCAGCACTCATGGGGATTGTACAAAAACCTCAACCCTCATTTCCTTTGGAAATGTTAGCAGTTATCTGATTGCTCAGCACTGACATTCCACAATGTGGGTGCCTCTCAAGTTATTTACCACCTACTTCTGGTCTTTCACTCAGATTAGTGTGAGCCTTGCCAAGGATGAGCCTGACACAAATCTCGTGGGCTTAATGAAGGAAGAAGGGGTGAAACTTCTAAGAGAAGCAATGGGAATTTACATCAGCACCCTCAAAACAGGTATCCCTTGAGTACTTGCGAGTGCCTTGAGAAGATAGTTTACCACCAGTCAGATGCTAATTAAGGGGCTTGACAGGTCTTTCTTCGGCAAATGGATAAAAATTTGGGGGGAGGAGGCTTATTTCATCTAAAAATCAGTCTATAAACCTTAAGTAAGGGAAAGATCTAGAGACATGTTGTCTAATGTGTCGGCTGTTGAGCATTTGAAAGGTGGCTAGTCCAAATTGAGATGTGCTGCGAGTACAAAAAACGCTATGGATTTTGAAGACTTAGTATTTAAAAGAAAAGTAAAATGTCTCAATAATTTTTTGATACTGATAACATATTGAAATGGTAGTTAGGATATATTAGGTTAAGTATATCGTTAAAATTAATTTCACCTGTTTGTTGTAACGCTTTAGTGTGGCTACTAGAAAATTTAATATTACATTTGAGGTTTGAGATTGTATTTCTGTTAGACTTGCTGATCTAAAGAGTTGGCAGCCCCAGACTCACCACGTGAGCATAGTGTCCTGCACCATTTTTGATGCACATTCTCCAGGGACACTTAGAGGGTTATGTGAATAGTAGTCAGCTCAGCTGTCCCCTAGAATTCTAGTTCTGCCAGTGTGTTCTGATCCTGGCGTCGGAGTACAGATGATCATCAGAGGGAACCGGTATAGAGGTGGAAACCTTTTTTGGTGGGAACCAGTGCTCTGATGCCATAACTGGTTGCGGCTGTCCTACAGAGGCAAGGCAGAGTGGAGAAAGGGGACTAAATTGCAGCTGTGGGTATCTTGGCACACTCTTGAAGTCTTTGGAAGTGCCACTGCGCTCATTGGCTGCCATCCACAGTAGACCTCACGTATGCTTAACAAGTCGTGATGCTTCTAATTGAATCGGGTTTAAAATAATCCCAGTGAACATACTGTGTTCTGTAGCATACACTCAGATACCTGTCTGGCATAGATCAAAGTTAAAGACGCTAAAGTGGATTACTCTTCCCTCCCTTGTCGTGACCTCCATCTGAGTTAAGATGGCCATGTTTGTCAAACTACAATGAAACCCTGAGTCTCAGCTACTAAGAAATAACTTCCAAGAGCTGGGATTTTATCTTTTCAGAGTTCACGCAGGGTATGATCTTGCCTACAATGAATGGAGAGTCAGTAGACCCAGCCGGGCAGCCAGCACTGAAAACTGAGGAGCACAAGGTAACCGGTGTCCCCATGTGCTGGGGCGGGAGGCTGTCTGGAAAGGGAGTTAAGGCACTGCCTCCTTCATAAGTCTCTATATCAGCTCTTTCTCTCCCACCCTAACCTCTGACCCAGAGCTGGTGCTTTGTAGAGAGTCCACAGAGTGTAGTTGTCTGTCTCCCCATCTTTAACCTGGTGTTTATTCATTTATAACAGACCCCTTAGAGCAAATGGAAGCCATCAGGGACTTCAGAGTCCGACTGTTGCGTTTAACCCCAGTGAGGAGGTTATGAACGCAGGGTGGTCTTCACCTATATGCATCTTAAGTATTATGTCTACATTTCATACTTTGATACTAAAGGTGTCATCAAGGTATCAGGGGTTACTTAGATCACTAACTTCACCTAACAGGAGACTGATCGATTTCGCTGCATTTGCAGGGTGAGCAAATATTTTTTCTGGAGGTGGAACTTGTGTGGTTTGGGTTCAGCACTTGGTTTTCAGCCCTGTTGCCCTCTTGTCAGCACACTGAAGGATATTCTGGGGGTGCTGCTTCCAGCTATTTAAGCATAGAAATTCTGCTTGAGAATCACGTGGGGCTCTTCAGAAGTACCTTATGATTTGGTGTGCCCTTCAGCAATGGGCTTTTAAATGAGTGTCACTCTTCTTTCACCTAGAGTGGCATTGAGGATTTTCTGGGAAAGTTCTCCTTCTGACTGAAGTGCCCATGCACATAAATTTCCTCTAACTCTCTGGAATAATTAGCCTTGGAGGTGAAAAAGTTTGTGAGAATGAATAGCAGGGCTATCCCTGAAGACCTGTTAATTGAGGTTTCACCATTACTCTAAACTGACAATTTCACTGCCACTTCCACAGGCTAAGTCTGCTCCTTCAAAAACCCAGGCAAGACCTGTTGGTGTCAAAATCCCCACTTGTAAGATCACCCTTAGAGAAACCTTCCTGACATCACCAGAGGAGCTCTATAGAGTTTTTACCACTCAGGAGGTAAGTATAGTCTTGTCCTTCCAGCTCCTGGCATCTGCCGTCCCGAGTGACTGGAGTTGTGGGCACATCCCCGCATTGTGTGGAGGAAGTGCTGAGTGGAACCGTGAAGCTTTCCTTGTACACTCAGAGGCAAAGGGAAAACTCTTTTGTTCAACCCACTCATCAAAGTGGATTCGTCTTCTTTTTTCTCTTTTATGCTAGTTTTGGGTCATGTAAGTGGGAACCACTGGAATCATTCTTGTTAGAAAAGTAAATGGATTCAAAACAATGGCATCCTAGGTTCAGAAAGAGTTACTTGAGTCGAAGCCTGGTCTCTAGTGGAACAGAAAAGAGCCTAAACCTGGTTCTTGGGCAGAGTAGTGTCTTTGGAAGTGAGAGCTGAGGCATACAGGTGTCAGCTGGCATTTCTCCTGGGTCCCACTGAGAGCCATGCATCTTCTTACCTCCTTTTGCTCTGCAGCTTGTTCAGGCCTTTACCCATGCTCCTGCAATGTTAGAAGCAGACAAAGGTGGCAAGTTTCACCTGGTAGATGGCAATGTCTCTGGAGAATTCACTGATCTGGTGAGTACGTGCTTGCCAGGATATAGCTTTTGTCTGGTCAGAAGAATAACATTTCCTCCTTTTCTTTTTCAGCTCTGTAGATAAAATTTAAGGCTGTAATCTCTTTGGTTAGTAAAACCTCATTTTGTTTTTCAAAAGAATGCTACAATTGAATTCTCTTGCTTTCATATAAATTTTTCTTTAGTGGGGTAAAATTGCTTCTTCCTGGAAAAATCAAACATGGAAGAGAGGTTAGATACATTGGTGGCTTACGGCTTTCCGTTTGTGGCACTGAGATTTCACGTGGGCACAGGTGACTGGACCCAACTTAGGAGTAAGAGGAGAGGCTGTGGCTGATGTCAGTGCAGGAGCTACCAACTCTGGTCCACTTTGTCCTCATCAGTAGTACAGCTGCAGATGGTGGGCTCCGTATGAAAGGCAGATGGGTGATGCTTGCTAGGATTGGATACGTTGCAGTCTATAGTATAGGCTGACCTCTTTGATTATTTTAGATCCCTGAGAAACATATTGTGATGAAGTGGAGGTTTAAATCTTGGCCAGAAGGTAAGTAAGCATATGTATTTATTGCCATTGCCCCCAGAACTTTTTCTTTTCCCCTTAGCCTCAGACCCACATGGAAACCCTGGATCTGAAACCTCCTTCCCCTTTGCCTTTCCCCAGGGCACTTTGCCACCATCACCTTGACCTTCATTGACAAGAATGGAGAGACTGAGCTGTGTATGGAAGGCCGAGGCATCCCTGCCCCTGAGGAAGAGAGGACACGGCAGGGCTGGCAGCGGTACTACTTTGAGGGCATCAAACAGACCTTTGGCTACGGCGCACGCTTATTTTAGGAATAGCAGCAGAGGGTACAGCCCGCCGAACACTTCAGTCCAGCCCTCTCCTGACTGGGGCTTGTGACTTACAGGATTGCACCATCCCAACCACTAACTTGGGGCCGGGACCCCTTCCCTTCATGTATACCTTGGGTTTGTGCATGTTTTCTGCTGGGTGGGAACAGAGGGTGATTTCTCTTTTATGTGTACATACGCTAAATAAACGTAATTTAAAAATCGTGCATGTCTGGAACCTGTGTTGACGGGGTGGCTGGTATTAAGAGTTCCCTTGAAGGTTTTGAACAAAAAAAACCAACGGACGGGTTTTATCTCCGTTCTGCATAAGTGTATGTAATTAAGAGGCCTGAAAAGAGCCTACTTCTCACCAGCAGGCATTCCTGAGCTCATGTCCTTTCATACTGCAGACTGGCAAAACGGGTCTCTTCCCCTCACTGAGGGAAATGTGGGGTGGAGTTTCCCTGGGGTGAACGGTACCAAGAAACTTTATCGCTGGTCCAGGTGGCATCCTGGGCTTCCCACTCTGCATGGCCTCTTATCGTCTTCCAAGAAGAGGTGATCAACCAGGTGCTGGTTTGAGGCGTAGAAAGAGATTCCCCACCCTGTGACCAAGGGGAACTGTGGGCTTTGGGTTTCTGCTCACTGAGCTTCTGTTTATTGAGCGGTTACTATGTACCAGACACTGTACTAAGCAGTTCCCTTACAGTAGCTTATTTAGCCCCCATAATTTAGCCCCTATGAAACAGATACTAGCATTATTTCTGTTTTACAAGAACCTAGTCCTTGGATTTCTTAACGCATATCCCAGACCCTACAACAGATAATTTAGCAGAGTTGGAATTTGGAACAAGGACCATAACCGGCAGAGCCAGTGCTCAAGTCCAAACCACTGTCTACTGCCTCGTCGCGTTCATCCCTGAAAAGAAGCAGCTGCATTTCTAGCATGTTAGGCAGCCTTCCTGGAATAAGAAATTCCAGGCCTGTTGTTACTCCCAGAAAAAGGAAGAAACGAATATAGAGTATTTTTAAATACCTGGTTCCATTAAGCAAGTTTACTGAGCACTGACGAAGGGGTTCCAGTGGGGTCCAGATTGCCACGTTGCAGGAAGAGGTAAACTGTACCTTCACAGGGAGGGTCATTTTCCTCGACAAGCCCCGCCCTGGTGACCTCAGTGTGAGTCAGCACCCTCTAATCCAGACACTACCTCCTGCAGTTACAGCTATTTCCTTCATCTGTCCTTGCCTGTTTTATTAGGTGGCAGTGAGGTCTGCAGGCTAATCCAACCAACATGACTTGGCCAAAATGTAATTAAAGTAGGAAATCAGTACTGATCCGGCTAATTTAGACCCCCAATATCCTCCTTTGGCTTGAATTAATCAACAAGTGCTGGGCTGAACTAATTTGCATCTAGTTCAGCATTAGATCTGCTTCCTGGGGCTTCGAACAGATACTTTTTGATAAACTACCTGTGCTCTAGCTTGAATCAAATCAAGGACCCCTTGGGACTTCCCTGGCAGTCCAGTGGTTAAGACTCCGTGCTCCCAATGCAGGGGGCATGGGTTCTATCCCTGGTCAGGGAACTAAGATCCGGCGTGCTGCATGGCGTGGCCAAAATCAACAAAAACAGCAAATCAAGGACCCCTCCTAACACAGAGACCAGTGACAAAAAAGGACCCCTTTCACACCTGGCGGGAGAGTTACCAATTCCAGAATACCTAAGAAAAATCTGAAGTGAAGTTTACAAGTGTCTTAGTAATAACCAAAGTACCAGGCAAAGTTCCTGTTATATGACAGCTCGGTAACATTCATATCCCCAGGACTCATGGCTGTTCCAATTTTCACCACTTCCATTTCACTGATAACATTTTGGTTAGCCATCGGAGCCTAAAAAGCAGAATGACAGAGCTAAAAACAGAACGTTGGACTTGGGTTTGAATTGTAAATGTGTCACTTCCTAACAAATTGGGCAAATTTCCTCATCTGTAAAATGGGTAGTATAATAGGTACCTATTAGAGATGGATGTAGAAGCTCTGGCCCCCGGTGGCATGTTACCTGCTGACTTCTGGGCTCCCAAGCCCACACATGTTCCCTTGAGCAGGAATTGATCTTCTGAAAATCTGGTTAATTGGCCAAATTGCAAATCCTAGGCCAAGGGTTCTCCTCAACTAAGAACCTCCTGAGGGGAACCTGTTAAATGCAGGAAAGTGGGCTCCACCCCTAGATACTCTTAGTGGGTGTGAGGTGTGGCCTGTGAGCTTACATTTTAATATCCCAGGTGATATTGATACCAGGTGATTTTGAGAAGCACTTCAACATGTTAAGAAAATCTAATCGTAATAGAGGAGCCAAAGAAGCACATCTGGGTCCCTTTTGTGAACAATGAGACAAAGGATCTGAAACATCCTGTCTCCCAAGAGACGAGGGAGGCCAGCAGGATCTGGCAGGTTTGTACTGTTGGTTGTTTTAAACCCTAGTAAGAATTCAATGTGACCAGTCTTTTTTTTTTTTTTAATTTATTTTTGTCTGCGTTGGGTCTTCATTGCTGCGTGCCGGCTTTCTCTAGTTGCGACGAGTAGGGGCTACTCTTCGTTGCGGTGTGTGGGCTTCTCATTGCGGTGCCTTGTTGCAGAGCACAGGCTCCAGGTGCACAGGCTTCAGTAGTTGTGGCACACGGGCTCAGTAGTTGTGGCTTGTGGGCTCTAGAGTGCAGGCTCAGTAGTTGTGGCACACGGGCTTAGCTGCTCCACGGCATGTGGGATCTTCCCGGACCAGGGCTTGAACCCATGTCCCCTGCATTGGCAGGCGGATTCTTAACCACTGCAGCACCGGGGAAGCTCTCAACGTGACCAGTCTTGCCTAGCCTAGAACCTTTTACGAGGTAACCCAGAGGAGGAAAAATGGGGCAAAAACAAACATCCAGGTGGCTGGGGCAGCTAAGTTAGAAACAGCTGTGGTGTTCGTGCTGGATGCGTAGCCACGGATGGCTCCTGGTGTCCGGGATGGGAAGAACAGCCAGGTGAGCCAGGACGGCCTACACTGGACCAGAGCGGAGGAGGGTCCTCTCTGATTTCATGGGCCTCTCCTGGCTCTGACACCAGCGGCTCCTGAAATCCTCCCTTTAACAGGGTCAGTGACCCCTCTGTGATTCTTTCTGCTCACACACAGGTGTTCCCTAAGCCGGCAGCCACCTGCACAGCATCTCTTTCTCCTTTGTACAGTTTGAATAAACACCATTTTATAGCTGATCAACGCCCCAGCCCCTTCAAGGCTCCTTTTCAGCCCCCTTTTCTTTAGTTTCTCTCACCTGTGGCCTGACGTGGTAGCAATTTAGCATGTCACTTGGATTAAAAATGGGGCTGGTTAAGTTCAGTCTGGGTAATAGACAAAGCATTAGGTATAGATTAAATTTAGACAGTGTGTTTAAGTGTCAAGGTAAATTATATTAGGAAGGAGGGGAATTAGTCTGTGAAAACAGACTCTGGGATATCTCTATCTTGTTATTTATTTTTTTTAAGTTTCAGCTAAAACATAATTGAAACATTCCTGTGCTAATCGTATTGAACTCCCCAGACAAGAGACAGGGAAGGGAACTTGGCTCCCACCTAGTGACCCGAGATCCTGGCCTCTCTGACCCTGTGATATTCTAGTTGCACCAGAGTGCTGTTAGACGGTGATCCCGGACCAAACTAATAAACCTCCCTCTAGGTGTGATGTAATTGGAAATATCTGGCTTTCTGAGTTTCCCAGGTAGTGGCTCTGAACACACCTTGTCTCATTCTGCTTCCTGATGTGACTTCCCCAAATGCCAGAAATGACAGTGGAGTGTGTGGTAAGGGTACCAACTAAGGTAGGGGTCTCTCATAGGTGTAATTCTTGGGACAACTCTGCATTGGATCCCCTTGCAGCAAGTTGCTTGGGGAAGTGGGGTCACTTCCTCTGGCGTAAATGCAATTGATCTATCTGACCAAAGGACTTGGAGTGAATGTGCCCCTAAGGTCCTGCTAGCTCTTCCCTGCCTCCTAGGTAACCCTTTACGAGTTTGAGTAAAGATAACCAAGTAAAGATTACCTAACTGATGTTTAGTCTAAACTAAACTCTGCACCCCGGAGCTCTGCCTGCCCAGCAGGGTTAGGTAATCACAAACGCAGTCCAGGGGAGCTTGGCTTGGACTGTAAGCAAGGGCTCCCTACACCCCTCTGCTCTGCTGGGGCTCCAAATTCTTCATCAGACAGAATTTGAAAATAAAGTGCTTTATTGCTGAGGTTCCCAGAAAGTTTCAGGGCAGCTGCCTAGGGGCTAGGACTGAAGTCCCTACTTTTGGAGGCTTTCATGAACAGAGACAGTTGGGATATCAGCATTTCAACCCCGCAGAAGGCAAGAAAGTGTGGTTGCAGAGGGAAGGGGGAGATGAGGGCTGAGGGGAGGCAGGGAAGAGGCACGAGGTGTGCTGGGAGAGCTGATCATAGGCATCTCTTCCCAACTCTGAGCTCAGCGTGTTCAGCGACATCACCTTGGGAGCCTGAAGTGGGCCACAGTGGGAACGTTTACACCACAGAAATTGCCCAAATGCTACAAATTGGGGCTGTCCCCCTGCCACCACCACCCCCCCCCCCCCGGGAGAGCTGATTTACCAGCTCACCCTGCACATGACTCATCCTTCTGGGCTGGTTCTGAACCCACCCCAAGCCTGGCCACTGTGCTCATTCAGGGCGCTGTGATCTCCCAGCCCCACACATTCCTACAACCTGGACAGAACAGAGGTGAGCTGGACAAAGAAAGGGACCAGCATTCACTGATCCGTTCTGCACCTGGATCCTGCCTTGTCTTGGCTGCCACGGCCTGTCTATCCACTTACGGTCCCACTGATGGCCTTCAGCCCTAGACTGAAGTGGTGTCCAATGAAAGGCCGCTCGGGGCTGAGGGGGTGGGCAAGTGGGCCACGTGCGACCGCTCAGCGCTAAGGAGGGCTGCTGGCCCAGGGCTGGTTGGCTGCTGGCCCGCGGGCCGGGATGACGAGACTGGCCCTCACGGCTGGGGCTCTAAGTGACTCACTGCAGGTCCCGGGAATCAGGGTGTGTGGAGAGCCGGGCACACACCTGAGCACAGAGGGAGAGGGAGGACAATGGGTGTCCAGGCTGCGACAGCGCCTCCCAGCGGGCAAGAGGTAAGGCCGCCACAGCTACGCATCTCGGGGCAGCCCCGGGGGCCTTGGGAGCTGAGCTCCCTCCTTTCACCCTGGGCCTTATACACTCTTCAACCTTTTCCCCAACCCCACACCAACACCTGGGGTGCTGACCTCCCCGCCTCAGGTTCAAAGGCAGAGGGCTCGAGGCACCAGACTGGCCTCACCAGGTCTGGGCCAGGCAGGGTGAGCGGCCCGTGAGGAAAGTTCTCCAGCACAGCAGCCCTCATTAGAACTCCTTGGCCTCCTGCAACTGCGCCAGGTATTCCTCCTCGGGGGGGTTGTCCGTGCAGGCCCGGCCATTGTTCGGGGGCCGCACGGCGTGGTAGCGGCTCCAGTCCCCCTTACACAGGATCCAGGGCAGCGTGTCCACCTTGAAGTGCAGCTCGGGCGAGATGTCGGTGCTGACGAGGTCGGGCGCGCCGGCGCCCTTGCCTCGGGTCAGCAGCCGGCTGCCCGCGTCGTAGCAGCAGTGCTGGGCGGCCAGCGTGCTGCTCTCCCCGGACAGCAGAGAGCGCAGGCAGAAGCGGGCCGTGGGCTGGTACACGTCCAGGCGCTCGCGTGGGCCGCTGGCGTCCCTCCACCGGAAGCTGCGGCCCTGGTGCTCGTCCTGCAGGCTCACGGCGCTGGACACGGCCTCCAGCGGGTACGCACACGGGCAGCTGGGCAGGTCCCGCAGCACCTGGCTCAGGTACTTGGCTAGGAAGTCACTCTTGCAGTTCAGCCACTTCTCGCAGCTGTCCACATCTGCAGAGGGCAGGGGAGCGTGGGAAGGGGACTGGTCAGCCCCTGGGGTGGGGGGGACTGGTCAAGGGCCAATGCACGGAGGGGGAAGGCCTAGGCCCCAGCTGGTGCAAAGCTGTGCCTTGGTAGGGCCGTAGGGTCAGGAGGGGAAGGACCCACACCAGAGCGGGGGGCAGTCTGACGTGGCCACCGCTGTTAACAGATAAGGGCAACCACACACCACCCAGGCAAGCTGAAGCAACAGGCCGTAGCCGAATGGACATCGGCCAAGGGGCTGGAGGAGGGGCCTACAGCCCCTCTGCGGAGCTAGGCCTTGTCCCTTTAGATGCTGGATGGCGGGAAAGATCCTGGGATCGTGGGGAATGAGCTGGGGTGGGTGGGGGCAGGGACAGCAGTTTTAGCCTCTTGGTAAGAAAATGTTTCACTGTTTTCACCACTGGCCCATTCTTGTTCTTAACTTTGCCTTTCTTAGGCTCACTCTGTCTTTCTGGGCCCCCTGTGACCCCTCTGTCTATGCTGCCCTCCACCCCTCTCCCTACCTTGGAAAATGTGGCCTCTTGGAAAATGTGGCCTCTGACCCTGGCCACCCAGAACAAACTGCTCCTCCCTCTTTGCTGCAGACCCTTGGGCCCACTTGGCAGTGCTGTACCTAAGTTGGTTGTGTGTGTCTTTCCGCCGAAGACCTGAGCCCCTTGAGGTCAGGGACTGGGCTTGGCCTTCTGGGAATCCCCTGCCCCACACAGGGCCGGGTGCACCCTCCCGGCTCAGTGAGCTTCTGTGGCGTTGAGCATAGGACCCATCTGCAAGGGGGCTGTGGGCAGCTGCCTGCCTCCTTGTGGGGTGCAAGAGACACAGATGTGGAGTGTGCTGGGGAAAGCGCGGCCCGCTCCAAGCTGCCGGAAGGGGCAGTCCTGGAGCTCTGGACCCTGACCTGTTTTTGAGGGCAACTGCTCCCCAGACAGAGCCTGCCAGGAGCCTCCAAGAGTGACCAGGGAGTGGAAGCCAGAATGTCCCCAGCCTATCCTACTGCCAGGGAGCGTACGCCCCACTAGATGGTCTCCAAGCTCTGGGCTCCCCTCAAGACCTTCTTCCCAGCAGGAATGTCAGGCTGGGAAAGGCCAATGGGCCTGGCTAGGGGGTTTGGAAATGTTACGGTCCCCTTGCTGGGGGGGCTAACCTTCCACCTGGAAGATGTACCCTCTGCCTCAGTGGATGGAGGCAAGATTCCTGCCCGCGCGGTGAGGCTCCACCCTCCCGAGAGAGGTTTCCCCCAAACCCCCAGGGGCAGGGCCTAGCCCCCCACTGACCTGGGCTGAGCATGTCCGTAGAATTGTGGGCCAGGGGCCGCCACCCCTCACTGGGGAAGCCCAAGGGGTCTTTGTCCTCAGCGCCTTTGGGAAGAGAGGAGGCCAGGCTGGTGGTGCCGCAGGGCACCTCTGTGCTCCCGATGGGAGCCCAGCCCTCACTAGGCTCTCGGTGCCCGCGGCATCTGGGACAGGCCTGGCACGGGGCAGGACCACCGTGTGTGTGAGCTTCCTGCCTCCCCTCTCCCAAGCCCACCCTATACAAGGCTTACACGCCCACATTCCCAGGGGACCAAGTCCAGCGTGTAAGCCGCTCCGTCTGCAGGAGCTGCGGCTCATCTCACCAGGACGGGGGGCAGGTCGCAGGCACGGGACTCAGTGGCAGTGCAGGTGTAGCCACAGGGCCGAGTCCTCTGCCGGCTGCCGCTGCCGCAGCTCCCACTGCAGGGAGACCAGGGGCTCCATTCCTCTTGAAGCTGAGTCTGCGTCAAGGCAGGGAGCCAGGGGTGAGGGAGCAGAGCCCACGGGGTGCCTTGCTGCGAATTAGCAGAAGGCACCCCTTCCTTGGGAGGATCCGCCCCGGGCCAGGACGCCCCTAGCGGATGGAGCATGGGCTGAATTTCAGCCCCACTAGTCTGCTCATCTGGGTACCCCTGTGCAGTGAACACCCGGGCAAGTGCAGGAGGTGTCACAACTCCCAGCCACCCACTCTGTGCCCACACAGCAACGAAGAGGTAAAGCCACCTGGAGGCCACCAGACCACTGCTGAGGGGAACTTGGGCAAGTCCCCCGACATCTCTGAGCTACAGTTTTTGTGCCAATCAAAACCAAGAGTGACAATACTTCCCTGGCACTGGGGGTATTAAAGAATGTCCCTGCTCCCCACGTCCTGGTCTGAGGGACCCAAAATGCACCATGACAGTACCCACAGGCCTTTGGCTGCATGGGCCTGAGACCCAGGGCTCTCTGTGGAACCCCCAAAGTACTGACACACACACCCAGCTCTCTCCTCGCTTCCCAGGCAGGCCTGAGCAGGCTGGTACCAAGTGTTTAAGGAAAATCAATGGAAGAAAAGCTGAAAGTCATGAAAATTCTGCCTGTTAGCTTACATGACTTTGGTGAAATGGAAAAAGCCTGCTACGACTTAGTCTGAACCAACGATGAGACACCAGGGCTCTGGGGAGAAGTGCTGTAACTGTGTGTGAAACATGTCTGTACCCAGGGAAAATTGAAACTGCAATATGCAAAAATAAAAATGCCTGTCATGGGGCGGGGGACAGGCTTTAGGCGATATTTTCTGAATAGTCTACGTTGTTATGTTGCTTTCTAAAAAAAAAGTAATAGCCAATACTTTATTATGTACTGGCACTTTAAAAGTACTAACTCACGGGCTTCCCTGGTGGCGCAGTGGTTGAGAATCTGCCTGCTAATGCAGGGGACACGGGTTTGAGCCCTGGTCTGGGAGGATCCCACATGCCGCAGAGCAACTAGGCCCGTGAGCCACAACTACTGAGCCTGCGCGTCTGGAGCCTGTGCTCTGCAACAAGAGAGGCCGCCATAGTGAGAGGCCCGCGCACCGTGATGAAGAGTGGCCCCGCTTGGCACAACTAGAGAAAGCCCTCACACAGAAACGAAGACCCAACACAGCAAAAATAAATTAATTAATTAATAAACTCCTACCCCCAACATCTTAAAAAAAAAAAGTACTAACTCACTTACTACCCTCTACACCCAATTCTACATAGTCAGGGTTGTGCCCATGTCCATTTTAGAGAAGAAGGAACTGAGGCCCAGAGAGGTTAACCTGCCCAAGGTCACTCACTGGTAAGCAGCAGACCCAGGGTTCAAAGTCACACAATCTGAAGGTGAGGTCAGTTGTGAGTGGTGGGATTTATAATATTTCTTAATTTGTTGGAAACGGATATGAATATATATATTATTAACAAATGTCTGTTCTGCTTAGGGGATCTCAGGGCTGTTGTGAGGGTCAAATGTTTGAAAAACAAACAAACAAACTTTGCAAGCTATGGGTAATGCTTGCCTGATGATGCTGTCTGCACAGGCCTAGGCTCCAGGCCTCCCCAGCTGCCCCTGCCCGGGAAGCTCTCACCCCCATTTCCACTCAGGACCCCCAGGGCCGGGGATGTCAAGATGGGGGAGCTCACCGGAGCTATCAGGCTCCTTGAAGGCCCGGTCCCCGGGGGACAGCCAGCCCCGCTCCCAGCCTCCTGTGGCCCCACTGAACCCATGCTCTTGGTCATCGTCGTCTTCCTCGTCGTGGTCCTCTTGGTCCTCACTCTCACGGTACTCTGGAGGGTAATCCTCCTCTTCCCCCGCGGCTCTGCCCTTGAGACCGGGCCTCCCTTCCTCGCCCTCCAGGTAGCCCCAGAATAGGGGCCAGAAGAGTTCCTTGGCCGGCAGCCAGCTGGGGGCCCCCTGGGACCAGCGATTGGTAGGCTCAGCCAGCAGGTCCATCTCCACCTCAGCCTGGGGGTCCTCCACCACTTCGATGGTCACCTGCAGAGGTACAGACACACCCGGCCAGTGAGAGAGGGCTCAGAGCCAGACTCCAAAGGCAGGGGAGAGGACAAGCCTGGGGGGAGGGGCAGGGGCAGGGGGAGAGGCCCGACCTTTTCTCCAAACCAGCCCATTCTTTTGGTCCACCTTCTTGGTCTCCCCGGGCACAGAGGGTCACAGTGTAAGACCTGGCTGTGCATCAGAATCTGCTGGAGATTCCTGAGCCCCTGACCCCACCCCAGACACGGATTTAACTGGTGTGTGAGGTAGGGCCAGGCGTAGTGGTCCTAACACGTACCAGGGTGGAGACCCACTCATTTAAGAAAAGCTGGCCTTGAATTCTGGCTCCACCAGCCCACAGGCTGCGCAACTGCTGGGGACACGGACGGCCCTGAATCTCCATTTCCTCATCCTAGGGCCGGAAAATGAGACCAAATGACAGCAGATCCGCACAGCAGCCCTGGGGAGGCTCTCGCCCACTACATCGTGGACAGGAAAGAAGTGACGTGAAACCATTTATGTGA
This sequence comes from Grampus griseus, assembly GCF_964374135.1. Classification (NCBI taxonomy): domain Eukaryota; kingdom Metazoa; phylum Chordata; class Mammalia; order Artiodactyla; family Delphinidae; genus Grampus; species Grampus griseus. Next base: position 25,434,882 of record NC_139018.1, on the reverse strand, counting down.
CAGTGAACTTTAAAAACGTCACTTTGGGCTATTACAAAGCGATAGGAGGTCACAGAACAAAATTTGGGGAAAAGAACAAGCAAAATATAAAGAAGAAAATGGAAATCACCCATATTCCATCTCAGGTAACATTTTGGTGATTAACCTTCCAAGTTTAGATATATAGACACACACACACACACACACACACACACACTTTTAAACAACTTTAGAATGTTGTGTGTTCTATATTTTTGTGACCTGTTTTCTCTTTTGGTGAAAGTGTTTTGTAAGCTATAGATGGTACACAAAATGCAGGAATTATTGTCATTAGGGATTCGGGACTGATGGTGGAGTATGTAAACTGGAATTCCATCAACCCCTCTAGTTTTCTTTCCCATAAAGCCCCTCTGGTGGGCAGGCCACCACCCACTGCTCCACAGGCAGGGCGGGGGCTGTCACCTTCTCCGACCTGCACAGGACCCCTGCCCTCCAAGCAATACCGGATGGGACGCCTGACTTCAGAGCTGAGCTCTTCAGCCCAGCTTCTCTCCAGGTGTCCACTGGGCCCACGGCCCCCCTGTACCTCTCACCTGGATATTGGGGTTTGGGGCACTCAAGTCTGTGTTGGCCAATCCCGGCAGCTTCTGCAGCTCCAGCAGCAAGGGAGCGTCCTCCAGGGTCCCGGGCAAGGAGGTCTTGTCCAGGGTCAGGGCTGCTGGCTCAGTGAGAGCCCAGCGTCTGTGTCGGCGCAGCCCTGCCTGGAGGCGGGCTCTGGAGAGCAGAGGGGGCTCCTCTTCTCTAGGAGAGCTGGGGTCTGGGTAGGCCGAGACCTGAGGGAGAGATGGGAGGGAGGGGTGCCTGAGGTCAGCACCCATGCGAACCCGGAAAAGGCTGGTGGGGGGCGGGAGCAGGGGGAGATTCGGGAGCCCTGGGAGCAGACCAGGTCACAAACTTGCCTGGAGACCGTGTATCCAAACGTGTCTGCTTTAACACCTCAGAGGGTGGACGGCGTCCACAAAGCGCTTGGGCAAATGATGCCAGCGCGAGGCATGAGAAGGAGGGTTCAAGTCAGGTTTCTACACATGGAAGAAACACAGTCCAACCTGCTCATTTCACAGATGAACAAACTGAGGCCCAGAGGGGAAGTGAGATGTTCAAGGCAGTGGCTCCAAAGTGCAGTTTGCAGACACTTGCCTCAGAATCCCCCAGGGCCCTTGTCAGAGAACAGACACCCAGGCCCTCCCACGTCAGGGCAGGAAGGCTCAGGAAGACCGACAGGGGCGTGGGCAGCAGACCCAGGCCCTTCCCCTCAGCACACTCCCCTGCCACCTGGCCTTCCCAAGCCAGCCGTGCGGGGGCTGTATTTCTTGGCATCCCCAACCATAGCAACCTTCCTCCGCCTGCTCACGTGGGGCCCCGCCCCTTTTCCTATTCCAGGCTGCTTGTGTGGCCGTCTGTCTGCCAGTGAATCCCCTCCACCAGCCAGTGCCATGAGGTCCACACTGGGACTGTCCTTGATGCAGCTCAAATAGTAAGTGAAAGCAGTCCTGGATGTCTCTGACTCTTGCTCTGGCCTTCCCTGCTCAGACGGTGGAGCACTGGGTCGGCACCTACCTCCAGGCTGCAGCCATTGCCCAGGTCTCTACACCAGGGCAGGAAGAGCCCTGTCCAGGGCTGCCTGGTGAGCCTCAGGGGCCAGGAGCCTGTGGACCCTGCCTCACCCAGGCCACAGCCTTGAGCCCACCTCCCGCCTCATGCCTCGGACAGTGTGGTACGGCTGAAAAACATGGGTCTGGAGAGTCAGATCAGCTTGGGTTCAAATCGCAGCTCTCCTTCTCACTTGCTCATTCAATTTGATGATTTCTCATCAACAAAATGAGAATAATAATTCCTATCTGGAAGGATTGTCAGAATTTTCTTTATCAAACACTTCCACAGCATCCACTGTGGCAGGCACTATTCTAAACACTTAAATCACTCGTTTAATCCTCCCAACAACCCTCAGAGGTAAGGGCTAGCTGTCATCTCCATTTTGATCATGAAAACTAAGGCACAGAAAAGGCAAGTAACTTGCCTGAGGTCACACAGACATTTACTGTTAGAAGCAGGATTTGAACCGGGCAGCCAGAGCTCACACTCTTCATCAGCATGCTCCAACACTGCAGGTGGGAGCGCTGAGAGGCTACTTCACAAATCAGGGGCTGAATCAGTCTTGTTTCTCATGTCTCTCCCCTTTGACCCCCTCCTTCTGTGGTCCCCAGAGGCCTGGCTCCAAGGCTCCTGCACTGGGACTTCCCTGGTGGTCCAGTGGTTAAGACTCCACGCTTCCACTGCAGGGAGCACGGGTTCGATCCCTGGTCAAGGAACTAAGATCCCGCATGCCATGTGGCGCAGCCAACAAAACAAAACAAAACAAAAAACAGAACCAAAACAAACAAGGCTGCTGCACTAAACACCTGGTCCCAGGGCAGCCGTGGGCCCATCTCAACCGGGGCCGAGTCTCTCGATGAGTGAAAGTGTTCTGGTCCAGATAGCTGGGACGGATGAGCAGAAGATGGATAGATGAGTAATGGAACAACACAACCCCTTCTCTGGCCAATCCTGGAGGCCTGGAGCATCCCCAGATGCCACCTTCCTAGCAGTTCCCACCCATCATTCCACGGAAGCCCTAACTGTCCCTGCGACTTTGCTCAGCAGTTCCTCTGTCTGCAGCCTCTGGGCACAGAAACAGGCAGACTTGGGGCAGCAGCAGTTCAGGGTCTGCAGCCTTTCTAGCTGACTTAGATACCCCAGCCTCCTGGGCACAAACACCAGGTTTCATCTGCGGACATTTGGCAATGACATTTGTAGTTGTCACAGCTGGGGCGGGGAAGGGGGTGCTACTGGCATCTAGTGGGTAGAAACCAGAAATCTTAACAATGCATACATAGCACAACCTCACAGCAAGGATTATCCAGCCCAGAATGTCAACAGTGCTGCAGTTAAGAGACCCTGCTCTAGAGTCAGGCTGCCTGCGTCCGAATGCCCGTGGTGTCCTGGCTTCTGACCTGTGGGACCCTGGCAGGTGACATAACCTCTGTGAGCGTCCTCATCTGTAAAATGGAAACGGTGATGGGACAGAGCTGGTACTGAGCAGGCATTCAAAGTGTCCGTTTCCAGCCCTCCCCACCCTGGTGCCCAATCGGACCAGACGATGAGCAGAGACCACAGAAAGCCCTGGCTCAACATCACAGCCATACACACCACCCTTCCTCTCTTGGAGCCTCCTGCCCTGTGTGTCAGCCCCTGGGAAACTCCCCGGAGCGGAGGGGGACATCTGATCTTAGTTTGGGTTCCCTGAGAAGCCGACCCTGAGACAAAGATTCAAGGGCAAGTGGTTCCTTTGGAAAGTGATCCCTGGAGACACCAGCAGGGAGTGAGGCGGCAAGTCAGGGAGGGAGGCAGCTAGTAAAGAATGCTCCATGAAGCCAGTGACCACGGTGCACAACTGGAGCACATCCCACTGGGCGCCTCAGTTATGCCATTGGTCATCGGCTGAGGGAGGCTGGGTGCGGGAGAGGATGGGCACTCCGGGCGCTTCGGGCTGGCCGTGCACAGCTCAGAGCAGGCCCTAGTGCCAGCAAAAGCCCTCAGGCAACTGGAAGTGAGGTCTGCAGGGATGTGGGCAGAGCACTCAGAGCCCTGACGTGTAAGCACCGTCTGAGCGCATCTTCCGTACCGTGCCTGGACCAGGCCCTTTACATACCTTCTGACACTTACTCCAGCTAGGGTGTAAGCTCCGTGCAGGTAGAAATGTTTGTCTGCTTTGTTCACACTGTATCGCGTGCCTAGCACAGTGCCTGGCACGCTACAGGCGCTCAGTAAATCATTTCTGAGTGATTGAATGAATGCCAGCAATGATGAGGGGTGAGTGTGACTATCTCTGTGTTAACGATGAGGCTGTGGAGGCTCAGAGAGGGTAAGGGGTTTCCATAAGGTCTCACAGGTTACACTATGGGAGCTTAGGTTCAAACTCAGCTCTGCCGGATCTCAACGCCCAGGCATCGGTGCACACGCGCCTGCGCAGACACTCAGGCCAATTACCCCTCAAGCGCAACCCCCTCTGCGTTCAAAAAGCGCTTCGGCTTTCATCTTCTTGTCCGGCCCCGAAGGTGGTGGTAACGAGTGCAGGCTGGAGGCCACATCACCTGGGATCAAACCCCAACTTGGACACCTACTGGCTGTATGACCGTGGGCAGGTTACTTAATCTGCCTTAGTTTCTCCTCCTGTAAATTAGGGAAACGGCCGGCCATCCCTGTCTCATAGGGCTGTTGGGTTAGAACGGCGCCTGGCACATGCAGTGAGTGTTACCTAGAGGTAGTGATAGATAGTTCTCAGAGAGAGAGCGGGCAGCACCCCTCTCACCAGCACGGTGTTGGTTCTTTACATCTTACTTGGTTTGAAGACCGCCCCCCTCCACTACTGATGCAGATCGCTGGGCGGTGTATTTCCATGACATTCTGAAGCAACTTCGGAGGCTCCCGCCTGTTTAAGAACACCTGCCCTATCCCACGGGACCACCTCCCACATCTTTTATGCTTAAATGTGGAGTTTCACACGTGTACAAATACACAGCTCCATTCTTTTGGGGATGGTGTCATTACCCAGATAAACATGAGATATATAGATATACACCAAGATATGTCCCCACCATTCATTCTCTCTCTCTCTCTCTCATACACACACACACACACACACACACACACACACACACACACACACACACACACACACACACACACACACAAACACGGGCCCACGCACATGCTCCCAGGCTGGGCAGGGCAGCCCTGAGCCATGTGTTTCCAGTTAACATAATAGCCCCCCCACCCACAAACCCTTACTGCATTGCTTGAGCATTGCCTGCTAACCTGCTTCAGCTCCCCTCACAGTCCCCCCACTCTCCCTTCTCCCCTCTGCCTCCTCTCAGGGGTCAGGAACTTGTTCTGGATAATGAAATCCAGTTGCCAGGTGCAGTCCAGCATCTCTCCTCCGCGCAGCCACTGCTGAGGTCCGGGTGCATCCCTACAGAGCCCGGCTGCACACACGGTCACCACGGCTTCCCGGAGGTGCTGGAGCCCCATCATTCGAAGGCGGTTGCTTCTCCAGACAGGCCAGAGGACCACCGGCAGAGGAGTGGGGTTGGATGTCACCCTCCTCACTGGTGTGCGCTGTTCTAACCCAGCCCACCCTGGCCTGGGAGGGAGACCTACCTCAGAGCACACCCTCCAAGCACCAGGGCTGGCTTCATGCTGTGTGACCTGTGCACTTGTACAGCACGCTGCACAGGGTTTACTGCTCTGCTGTTGCCATCTTGAAATGCTTAGAGACCCCATGTTTTCATTCTGCACTGGGCCCCATGAACTACGAAGCCAGTGCTGTCGAGCACCCTGCAGGTAGGACCCAATGAATCCTCACAACCACGAGGTACCAGCATCACCCTCACTTCCTGGAGGAGGCAGCCAAGGATCCGAGAGGTGGAGGAACTTGCTCAGGGTTACACGGGGGGCTGGCAGACCAGGTTTTGAGGCAGATGATCTGGCTAGAGAGCCTGTGCTCTTAATCCTTGTGCTTTGCCAGCTCCGGGCACGGGCAGCACCTTCTGGTTCACTGCCTGCCACTGTGGGGTGCGGAATGTGTCGAATGAACAAAACACTAGGACAGGATGTTCTGCTTTTCATATCCATCCTTCCCGTTGATCCTCATAACAACCAAGTGAGGTGAGAAGGGCAGGGACGATTAGGAGACCGAGATCCAGTGAGGCTGGGACTTGCCTGGGACCACTGAGCAGCCCAGCCTCCAGGTCTCAGTTCCTGACCTTCCTTCTCTCCCTCAACCACCTTTCCAGTGGTTCCGACCTCTCAGAGGGAGAAGAATGGTCTGGAGGGAGAACAAAGTTCACAGTCAAGAGGCGGGAAGGTGCCCAGCTGCAGGAGGTGGCGGAGGGCAGGGCCACAGGCTTGCCTCACACAGACCTGGGTTCCAGTTCCCCTTCTGTCAGTTGCTCACTGATTAGGCCAGAAAGACCCCAACCAAAGAAGGCCTATCTTCAGAAAAATACCTGCTTCTCGGTGCCACCCACCTGGCAGATGAGACCTTTCAACCCACCATGCCCCTCCTGCAGTCCAGGCCCTGCTGCCAGGTAACTGGCTGGATGACGCACCAGGACTGAAGCGCTGCCTAAGTACCCCTACCATGTGCATGACGCTGACCCGGGTTTGGGGAGCTCCTTCCTCTGTGTTTAGTCCTTCATCTCAGCCTGCACCCTCACAAAGTACTTCCTCCCATGGCAGCTGAATCCCTGCTGCCGCAGCATGAAATGTGCCCAGCTCTGCCCCGTGGGGGAATCCTTCCTGCGGGACAGTCCTTGAAGCCGAGGAGCTGCCCTCTATCAATTCTTCTCTCTTGCCTAGTTCTAAGCTCCATTACCCTCTTGTGGCTGCAAGTCCCCAGCTCCCCTCCGCCCTGCCCCAGGGTCTTCCCTTGCTGGCCTAGGAGGTGGTGAGTGCCAGGGTTAGGTGCCCAGGGGCTGGAGAATTAAGCAAAGCTGGGTTTGGACCCTGGCTTAGTTATTGGACCCATTGTCAGTTTCCTTGTCCTTCAAATGAGGACAACAAGACTATAGGAACACAAAATGCCCTGCAGCTGTTTGGGTGGTGTTCTGATCCCGACTAGAATAGAAGATACCCAAGGCAGAGCTGTATCATTCTTTGCTCGTCCAGGACCCAACAAATTGCGTGGCTCCAGCCCCTTGTAACGACGAGGCCACCCACGCGGACAGTGCTTTCTCACCCCGCATGCCACCCAACAAAGTGGGTTCTCATTCCCACTCGACTGTGGGAGTAAACTGAGGCTCACCAACAGGCCTGCCCAGAGAGAGGATGGCATATTTTGCTCACGATAGTAATGATTTCAAGACTTTAGATGAGCAGGCTGGAGCATGACACGCAAAGGTCTCAGTGTAGCTCTGGAAAGACAGACCTGGCTCCCAATCCCAGTGAGGCTTACCGTCTCTGTGCCTCGATTGTTTTCATCTGGAAAATGGGAATGATGCCCATGTCAGATATTTGACAATGAAATGACATCATGTTAAGTACTTTGCACTGAGTCTGTCAGGCCCAAGCGATGCTTACTGCCCTGCAGTCATCCTACACCTTTGGATCCGGGGGGGGTTTATGTTCCTCAGCTTCTTCACAAAGCCCCCTGGGCCGGTCAGTGATGTCTGACACATCACCAAGGCCCTAGAATAGCAGTGCGCACTCTCTCAACACGATTCCTCAGCTCACACCTTCGACGTGCGGCTGCTTGAGCACACATCATTCACACATGGGAAACAACGTTTGAGCTGGACGGGACCATGGAGGTGACTTAGCCCCTCCTTTCAAATGTCAGGAAATTGTCCAAGGGGAGTCACACATGAGTTAATAACCAGCTGGGACCAGAACCCCAGGCCTCGGGCTCCAAGCTCTGTTTTTCCTCCATGCCTGTAATTTGTTTGAACATGTTTCTGAGGGCTCTGCCAGGCTCTGTACCAGGGCTTGGGGATGTGACTTTGGCTCTGAAGTAACTCATCCTCTGGGCTGGCCTTGGGGGAAGATCTGGCAAACATACTAAAAATAATTACAGTCAAAGGGGTAAGGAAAAAGTATTTATGCCAATTCAGTTCATTTTATTTTCCATTGTCATCTCCACTGAGGAAGTGGACTGGCCAGAGGCTGTTCAGTTCCTCTAGATTTGTCTTCAGCTGTGGCTCCTAACAACGGGCAGGAAGAGGGGGTATCCCACAGGAAATGACGTCTGGCTCTGGGCAGCAGGTGCTACAGGCATCTAGTGGGCAGAGGCCAGCGATGCCGCTAAACATCCTACAAGGCTACAACTCACAACAAAGATGATGGTGGTGTGGAGGCTGAGATGATGGTGGTGTGGAGGCTGAGAACGCCTGGTCTACAGGACGTACTCTCAACAGGGGCAAAAATTAGATCTTGGAGGAGGAGGCAAAAAAACTAAGTATTATTGCAAAACAATGGTTTGTAACACTCCAAAGGGCCTTAGTGCATGAATAGAGAGCATATCTGTGGTATTAAAATTTCATGGGGGAGGCACTTAGAACCAATAGAGTCTAAAAATCTCCTTAGGAGGGAGGGCAGTCATGAAAAAAAGATGGACAAACAAGGGTCCACAGAGACCACCCCCCCCCCTCAAATGCAGGGGACGTGCTTTCTTCCCGTTGCCTCTGGAGGGCCTCAGCAGCCTGGGCACTGACAGGGCCCCAAGCTCAGGCTCTCGCTCACTTCACTGCTCTCCTGCACCCGCCTCGGGCCCTAAGTGTCCTCATCTGGAAAATGAGAAGAGCCACTCCGGCCTCCCCCTAGAATTGCTCCGTGCACTGAGAGGCCAGGACCCCCTGCCACACAGGCCTGCTCCTGTGAACCCTGCAACAAGTCTGGCGGGCTTTGTCCCCATGGGGATGAGTCCGCTGTGGTCCAGGAGGGAACGGCTGGACCGTTGACCCCTGGCGACGGGAGACGCGGGTTTTGACAGACGGTGATTTCTCTTCGTGTCTAAACTACTCTTGGTCTCACTCCTCTGTCTTCAGTCGCCCGCAAAAGCCCACTCACAGCCCCTCCCCACCCCCAGAAAGCGCTCCTCTACCTCTTACCGACCTCTTCTGCTTGTTCAAGTACCTAATGATATAAAGGTCCCACCCAGCAAGTTGGAGGCCCCCACTTACTACCTCACCTTCTCTCAATTCACACCCTAAAGGACCCAAATCCTTTGAAGATTTGATTGAAGAGGCTGCACCAGGGGCTCACTTCACCGCTGGAACCTCAGCAACACCCGCCCGCCACTCCGCAAAGCGCTGCGGTCCTTGAGCATCCTCCGGACTCCTCGGAACGCGCACCTGAACCTCATGGCTGCAGGAGAGGTTCGCTCAGGGCGAGGCAGCCGCGGGGACGCGGCGGGCGGATGGGAAAGGAAGCCGGGAGGCTGCAGGGTGTCTGCGCACCAAACTCAGCACAGAAGTAACGTTTCTCCCCAGGGTGACCTGCTTCACAGCCCGGGGGTGTTTTCCGCAGGTCCGGCGCACCTGGCCACCGCCCGATGCCCGCCGACGTCCGGGCCGGTCCCGCCCCTCGCACTCGGGGGCCACCACTCGCGTCCCGGTCCTGCTCCCCGCGCGGCCAGAGCTGGGGGCCGGGGGAGCAGGGACCCAGCGCGCCGCACCCCGCGCCGCGCCGCTCACCTCCGCCAGCCTCACGTGGCTCCAGCCGGGGCCCCGCGGCTTCCGCAGGGGGAGCGCTCGCACCGCGGCCAGCAGCGCGGTCAGCAGCACCACGCAGAGAGGGAGCGCCGCGCTGCCGGGGAGTCGAGGCATCCTCTCCCTCCCGAGGCTGCTCCGCCTGGCGCCTTCGCGCCTCCCGGGCCGCTCCGGCGAGTCGGTTGACGCCGGGCCTCGCCTCCTCCGGGGGCGGGAGCGCTGGGACGGCGGCGCAGGCCCGGCAGCGCCAGCGCTCAGGGCTCGGGAGGGGAGCTCCGGCGGCCGCGGGGGCGCGCGGGGCGGGGGCGCGCGGCTCTCCTCTCTCTCTCTCTCTCTCCTCTGTCTCTCTCTGATCTCTCTCTCTCTCTCTTCTCTCTCTTTTCTCTCTGTCTTCTCTCTTTTCTCTATCTACTCTCTCCTCTCTCTTCTCTGTCTCTCTGTCTTTTCTCTCTCTCCTCTCCTCTCTCTTCTCTCTCCTCTCTCTTCTCTCTCTCTCTCTTCTCTCTCTCTCCCTCCCTGGCCCGGCGTGGGCGCCCGGGCTGCTCTCGGGTCGGCGCTCGGGGTGTCCCCCGCCCTCCCCGGAGGGGTGGCCCCTCGCGCTCCCGGACAAGTCTTGGCCCAGCGGGCGGCTCCCTTTGATCTGGCCGCCTCCCCGCCCTGAGTGCCCGCCGCTGTCGCCGGCGCAGCCCCAAGCGAATTCCTGTTCGGGGAAAGTCGCAGCCCGCCTGCCGGCGCTCTCCAGTCCAACTGTGCGACTCCTGCGGGGTCCTGAGGGCGACGCCGGGGCTCACCGACCGCCAGAGCCTCGCGGGCTAGGGATGCGCCGCAGCCCAACGCGGGAGCCTTCAGCTCTTGGGCAAATGTGCACCAAGGTAGGGTGGCTTGGGGAGGAAGGCCTGGAAGTAACTCCCCCAAGGCTCTTCCAGCTCCCCTGCTGGAGGTGGAGACTCGAAAAAACACCTGCCACTCTGCACCCAATTTCCCAGCACTTCAAGAGCCAGGAGAGAGCTGAGACTCAGATGTGAGGATAAAGTCCCGGAAGGACAGCAGCTAGCCACGTTTGAAGGAGTGGTCAGAGATCCTGCCCTGCCACTGGGTGTCACCTAGTTTCATCCTGGGTAAAACAGTGGGGCCACCCACTCCCTCCAGAGGGACACTCGTGCAGTGACCCTCCCGTGTAGGGCGTGCGGTCATGAAATAAAACCTCAGCTTATGATAATGATCAGGAACTATGAGTGGCAGTGACGATTTTCATGGCTGGGGGCTGTTAGGGACTGTGAGCTCCGTGACACAGGGCAGGTGGGGTTTGGACAGGTAGGTGAGGAGCAGTCAGAAGGCATTATTAGGAAGATGCCTACCCAGGGGCCATATGGAGGAACACAAAGGCTTCCTGGTTTCTGGGCAGGGACAGCAGATCCCTGGAAGTGCTGGGAAGGATGCCAGAAACCTGGCCATAGGGTAAAATTTGGGATCTGGGTTTAGCCTTAGAAACTCTTAGGAGACTAAGCACATTTCTGAGAAACCATTCCTATCCCTAACAGCACTGCCCAGGACTCTGCAGTTGTTGTTGTTGTTTTAATAAATTTATTTATTTTTGGCTGCATTGGGTCTTCGTTGCTGCGTGCGGGCTTTTCTCTAGTTGCGTCGAGGGGGGCTACTCTTTGTTGCGGTGCGCGGGCTTCTCATTGTGGTGGCTTCTCTTGTTGTGGAGCACGGGCTCTAGGCGCACTGTCTTCAGTAGTTGTGGCATGGGGCTCTCCCTCGCCGGCTCTAGAGCGCAGGCTCAGTAGTTGTGGCGAACGGGCTTAGTTGTTCCGCGGCATGTGGAATCTTCCTGGACCAGGGCTCGAACCCATGTCCCCGGCATTGGCGGGCGGATTCTTAACCACTGTGCCACCAGGGAAGTCCTTCTGCGGTGTTTTGAATAGTGCATCACAGGCGTTAGTTACAATGCCGATCTGGAGTCCGCCACAGGGGTTTGAACCTTGCTTCTATCATTTACTAAGAAGGTGATATTATTGGGCAAATTCTTTGACCCCTTGGTGGGTGCTTTTGTCATCTATAAAAGTGTGGGGTGTAGGGAGGGGCTACCCACCTCACAGATGTGAGGAGTAAATAAGAATCTAAGGACTTATATTAGGATGAACTACATGAAGTTGCCACTTCTGGGTCAAAAGGGTCAAATGTTGGCAATTTCATGTGGTTCAGCCTAATAAGATGTCTGGTACATGCTAAACACTCAAATATTAGCCCAAAGAAACCTAGCATTTGAGCAACCTGCTACGCCATACTGCTTTTACTAAATGCGAGGCCACTGTGTTCTTTGTTTTTTAGGATTTTTTTTTTTTGTAAAACTATTTTCACATCCAGTCGAATATTTTGTCTTTTCATCAAACTTTTGAACCTTCCCCCAGATTAAACATGAAGTTTGAAAATAAGGAATTCATTCATTCATGTGTATCTGTCTCCAAGTCAGTAACTACTGCTAATGGGAGCCCTTCCCCTTACCTGGCCAGCTATAATAGCCTCCCGATTAGTCCTGCTGTATCTACTCGTTCTCACTCTCTCCTCCCCAAATGCTGTTGGTTATTCTTTTCTTTTTCTAATCAACTTTATTGAGATATAACTTACATAAAATAAACACACCTATTTTAATTGTACAGTTCAATGAGTTTTGACAAATGTATACATCCAGTTAATTACCACCACCATCATGACTTAGAAATTTCTCATCACTCCAATATCCTTCTGTGCACTGCAGGAAAAATAAATATGCTTCAGTGGAAAATAATGCATTGTCTACATACAGTGCATCCTTTTAAGTTATCTGATTCTAGTCTTTCATTGTCTTGGGGCTGTTTTACAACTTTGTAGGTTGTAAGTAACTAATAGCAAAGCAAAATACTTCTTGTCTATATAAATGCAAATTCTGTCCTGTTCTGTGGAGGTTCCATTGACCTCCCTCCTGCTGTGTGGAAGAAATCAGTTTTGTCTTCATTTGTACATTCACTTCAGTATTCCTGACCTATAAAGTTTCTGTTTTTCAATATCTCCTTTGAATTGGCTGTAATACCCTTAACAGTTTTCTCATTAATGAGTTAAATAAAATCTTTCATTTTTACATCTGTAAGAGAGTCATGATTTTATTCGTTTTTGAAAATTATCTTTTAACAGTCCCTTTGTACAGTTAATCCCTACCTCCCTACCCTTGGCTCCTGGTAAGCACTTCTCCACTCTGTCATCATAGGTTAGTCTTGCCTTTTTAGATGTTTGTATCAGTGTAGTCACATTCATGTACTCTTTTGTTTGGCTTCTTTCTTTGAGCATGGTTTTGAGGTTCATCCATCTAGTTGTAGGTGTCAGTAATTTGTTCCTTTACACAGCTGAGTAGTATTCATCATATGACCATTCTGCTGCTTTTCCCATGAACTATAATAGCATTTGGATTGTTTCCAGGTTGGGGCTATTACGAATAAAGGAGCTATGAATATTCAAGTGCCAATTCTCTTGTGGACATGCTTTCACTTCTCTTGGGTGAAATTGGTGTCAAAAACCTGCCAAATTGTTTTCTCCAACGGCTGTACCATTTTGCATTCCCACCTTTGGCAACACTTGGTATTGTAATTTTTTTTTTTAGTAATCTTTTATTTATTTATATATTTATTTTTGACTGTGTTGGGTCTTCGTTTCTGTGCAAGGGCTTTCTCTAGTTGTGGCAAGCGGGGGCCACTCTTCATCGTGGTGCGCGGGCCTCAAGCGGGGGCCACTCTTCATCGCGGTGTGCGGGCCTCTTCACTATCATGGCCTCTCTTGTTGCGGAGCACAGGCTCCAGACGCGCAGGCTCAGTAGTTGTGGCTCACGGGCCTAGCTGCTCCGCGGTATGTGGGATCTTTCCAGACCAGGGCTCGAACCCGTGTACCCTGCATTAGCAGGCAGATTCTCAACCACTGTGCCACCAGGGAAGCCCTGTAATTCTTTTTCTATTTAGCCATTCTAGAGGGTGGGTGAGTAGTAGAATTTTATTGCAATTTTAATTGGCCTTTCCTTAATGACCAATGATATTGAGCATCTGTGCATGTGTTTATTGGCCATTAGTATACTTCCTTTTGTGAAGTGTCTGTTCAAATCTTCTGCCAATTTTTAATTTCATAATCTTGCCTTATTGAGCTTTAAGGACTCTTTATATATTCTAAACAGAGAGCCTTTGTCGGATATATGTACTCTGGACATTTTATCCCAGTCTGCAAACTACATTGTTTTCTGAAATTTTCATTCTGATAAAGTCCAGTTTATCAGTTTTTTTCAGTCATGCTTTTTGTGTCTGAAGAAATCATTGCCACCTAACCCAAAGTCACCGATTTTCTTTTATATTTTCTCCAAGAAGTTTCATATTTTTTTATTTTTTATGCTCAGGTCTATGATTTGAGTCAACTGTGGTATGTGACGTAAGGTTGAAGGTCCTTTCCCCATTTAATTAACTTGGCACTTTTGTCAAAAATCAGCTAACCATACACATGTGGGTCTATTTCTGGACTCCCTATTCTGTTTTATTGTTCTATATGACTAATCTAATGCCAGTTGCAGTCTTGGTTACTGTAGCTTTGTACAAAGTTTTGAAATCAGGTAGTATAAGTTTCTTTACAAAATTGTTTTGACTATTCTAGGTCCTTTGCATTTCCACATAAATTTTATCAACTTGTCATTGTCTACAAAAAAGCATGCTAATGGGTATTTTTTTTTTAATTTTTAAAAATTTATCTTATTTAGTTTTGGCTGCGTTGGGTCTTTGTTGCTGCGCATGGTCTTTCTCTCGTTGTGGCGAGCAGGGGCTACTCTTCGTTGTGGTGCATGGGCTTCTCATTGTGGTGGCTTCTCTTGTTGTGGAGCACGGGCTCTAGGCACGCAGGCTTCAGTAGTTGCGGCACGTGGGCTCAGTAGTTGTGGCTCGCGGGCTCTAGACCGCAGGCTCAGTAGTCGTGGTGCACGGGCTTAGTTGCTCCGCGGCATGTGGGATCTTCCCGGACCTGGGCTCAAACCCATGTCCCCTGAACTGGCAGGTGGATTCTTAACCACTGCGCCACCAGCAAAGTCCCAAATGGGTATTTATTTTTTCAATGCTTACAACTTTTCACTGGTTTTCCCCGGTGTGTAAGATAAAGTCACCCAGGGCGGCAGCCTCTACCACCTCCTGCTGAGCCCCACTTCACCATTCGTGCGAGCATCAACCACACTCTTGCTTTCAGATCCTCCCATCCTTAGAATTCTAAGTTTCCTCTATCACCTCTGTCTAAACCAGACACTGGTTCCAATCTTATCAGGCTCTTTGCCTTTCCTTCATGGCACTTAGCAGTTTCTAATACAACATATATGGTTCATGTGCCTGTTTGTTTACAAAAGTAGGAACCATAACTTTCTGTTCGCTGTTATCGGTAATGCTCAGTGCAGTGCCTGGCATGGAAACAGCACTCAGTATTTACTGGTTTAATGAATAGAGGCAGATACAGCTTTCAGAGTATTTTATTGGAGCAAAACAATATATTTCATGGGATGACTCTTAAGTCATCTCAAGTAGTTCCCCTTCAGCTCTTAACAGGCACTCTCAAAATGGACACACCTCCCCCAACCCATCATTTATAGCTTGACAGTCATCCAACAACAACAGCAACGAAAAGTCATCTGGCAAAAAAAGGAGACCAGGGAGGGGTGTGGGTAAGGGAGAGAGTGACATTTTAACACAACACTAAATTTTAAAAGGTTTTATTTATATTTCCCCTTCTCTTTCTCAGATTGTATGAGCATTACAGGACTGGAGAAGGGTTATCACAGCACCTCTTGCAAATTCCAGTTTACAGGAATGAAAAAATATGGGCCAACAAAATATGATCTTGGCTCTCCATAAGCTATTTCTCTATTCTTATTTTCTCTCTTTCCCCCTTCTTAATGTTAGCTACCTTTATCCAGAGGGGGATCATCAAGACTGTTGGCATGCTGGCTGACATGGTGATCTCACTAGTATCCTGTGAAGAACCGTCAAGGATGCTTTTTATCGTCCAACCATTAACACCACTGAGGTTCAAGACCTAACATCAAGGGGGAAGACAAGTCACCACTCCCCCCTAGTCAGTGATATGTCCCACACTTCCTTGGAAGGCCGGGAACTGTGTTGGAAAAAGCAGACACTGAGTGGGCTTAAGGCTCCTTGTGTATGGAAGGATCCACTATCCACGCAGACAGCAACAAGGCAGGACACTTGGCACATCAGGGCGCTGCTCTAATTTTGACCTTTCATTCAACCTCCCTGTAACTGCTCCAGAAGAACAGAGCTTTGGGTGTGCTTCATTAAAAACACAGTAAAGGCCGTTTAAGAGCCACTGAATTCTTTATGGTCAGTTTAATAAACTCATCATACCACAAAAAAATCACAGTTTATAAGGCCATTTATCACGTGCACTACACAGTAAACAAGACCTTGCCCACAGCTCCCCCAAGTCAGTCACAAGGATGACTGGGAATGTGATACCTCAGACTCAGCAGAGACATTAGAATAAACATTTCCAATAAGGGCTCAAGCTAGCCCCTTCGGTTTCCTCCCTAGAAAAGGCTCAATCTATAGAAAAAGGTGCTTAAAAAACAGAAGTCACTAGAAATGACAAAAGGGGCAACAGTATTTTCTACACATTAAAAGCAAAGGGATCACTGGCCAGTCCTGGCATTTCCTCTGTATGGTAAGGGAGGAAGCCAGCCTTCTAACCCAGCTATCTGGGCACATGGCAAATGGCTAGGAGCCTGAACACTGCATTTCATGTGGATAAAGCTGAAGAGAGAATGGACAGGCTTTTCTTTATGTGGAAGGTGTTTTAATTAACTGGCTTAATGGATTAAGAAAACAGCTGTTCAACAGCCAAGAAGAATCCTTTGATTTTCGTAAATCCCTCTTCATAACTCCTTTGGGCTAAGATGATTTTACCTGTGTGAAGTACTCAACAGTTCTTGACCTTCATGAAAGTGGACAGAGGAAAACCACAACTTTCCCATTTTTTCTAACCACATGGGTTATAGCAAGTACAGATTAAAACCTATTCTGGCTTACCTAGAACACCAGGAAAGACACCCTGGGAATTAGGGCACAGCAATTCTTTATACAAGAGAACCAGGAGGGACCTCCCTGGCGGTTCAGTGGTTAAGACGCCGCGCTTCCACTGCAGGGGGTGCGGGTTTGATCCGTGGTCGGGGAACTAGGATCCTGCATGCCATGTGGCACAGCCAAAAAAAAAAAAAAAAAAAAAGAGAGAGAACCAGGAGACAGTCAATTGTATTTAACCTTTTCTAGGTGGTTTTGCCACAAATTCATACAAAACAAGAACCCAAATTCTCTTTCTTCACTGCCTATGACATGACTAGAAGTTCTGTGCTGCTGCCCAATCCAGTATGACAAAGGGCCAGAGATCCTCATCAATTTGGAAAGAGGCACATGGGGGAAGAAATAGGGCCTTGGCCTCTGAAAGGGCATCAGGCAAACACGCAGCCCTTAGTAGTTGTGTCGGGTTATTTCTGTTCACCTTCCATGACTACACGCGGAAGAGGGGTGTCTGACCATATGAAATCCTCACCTTATCACGAAAGTTTAAGACAGTGACGAGAAGTTCTTCAAACAAGCAAACAGTACTCTGGGCTCTGGAGACCAGAATGTTTTTTTAAAGGGAAAAAATGTTCCAAAGCAAAGCGAAACGTTTAGTGCTTCAAAGACCCTGCCCCTGAACATTCTCTTTCAGTGCTCTAGAACGTACGCCATATTCTACGGTAAGGCTTTTAAAATAAAGGTGGGAGGAGAATCTGCCACTGCCACTTGATCCGTTCTTTGGGTGTGATTTTGATGTCCCCTAGTTATAAACTTCCTGGTTTCTGATGTGATCTGCAGAAAAAGGTGGTATAAACCTGAAATGGATGAAGACAAAGCTAAATAAGAGGGATGAGAAAAAGTAATAAGGATTAGTCACACCTCTGTCGACTAACTCTGATGACCAGCCTTGGTAGTAACGGTTAGCTGATGCCTGTTTGAATCCCATCAGATTCTTGAAGTAGGCTGTGTTAAACCATGTACTAAACAATACTTATTTGTCCCAGACTTCTACTCATTCCCAATGGCAGTATTTATATACACTTGTGTTTCCCCAAGTGCTTGGTTAAGTAATGATATTTGTGATATGACTGGACCCTAGATTTATATTACAGTTTCAAGAAGAGACAACCAGTGTGTGTAATGTTTTGTCCTCTAGAAAGTAGAGGTCCTAGAGAGATCACAGGAGTTTTCTCTCTTCAAAATAAATCTGTAACTTAACTGCATTTATCCTGAAATAACTGCATAGCAAAGTGATATAGATATATATTTAAATGCCCATATTAAGTGACATTTTAAGTTGCAGTGACTTCATGCAAGCCAAAATAAAAGACTGGCCATTAAGTTCATTGCTTTAAGTTTGTGACTTCTGCAAACCCTACATCACTAAATAGTAACTTCAGCGCAAAAGCTCTCTGGTTCTAATGGGGTTCTATGGTGAGGACCTAGATGTGCAGGAAAGGTTCGTAATGTATTTTATTTTACAGGACTAATTACTTAGTTACCACAATCTTTTTTACTTCAACTTGTACATGCTAAATGCAGTCCCGGCATCTCTACTTGGTTCTTTTCACTTTTTTCTATTCTTTAAAAAATTAAAATAAAACCTTGGAATATTTCAAGGGCTTAAGGCTCTCAGATGCTGAGAGTGACCAAAGATAACTTAAGACATGAAAACAAAACTTCACAAACAATAGCATTGCTTACATCCTCCACTACATGTATCTGCACAAAAATACCACAGCTGATGACAAGATGCCCAGGAGAATTTGGACTGAAAATTTTTACCAATAAAAGGAGTGATTTCAAAAATAGAGATGTACAAAACTACTTTCACACAAAGTTTTTCCATTCTGTTCCCAGTCCTTCCCCTATAATACTAAAAGACAAGCTGATCTTGGGTATAAAAAAAGTCAAAAGTTCTCTTCACTTAAGCTTTGGTCAACAGAAGAAAGTAAGAACTTTAACATGGTGATTTTCAGATTTGCTCTTTGGTCAAGCAGTATAAAGCTCGCTGAAAGAAATCCCCTTACTTGGTATGAAAACAGAGTCAAAATAGAGAATCCCAGTTTAGCAATAAATAAGTGTTCAGAATTTCTCAGGGAAAAAACAAGGGGTAATGGAAGGAGATGGAGCCCCTAAAGCCCCAGATGCCAGGTTAGAACTGCATTAGGACATTAAGAATAAAAGAGAAGTATCACTCAGAGTGATTTTTTTTTTTTTTTTTTTTTTTGCGGTACGCGGGCCTCTCACTGTTGTGGCCTCTCCTGTTGCGGAGCACAGGCTCCGGACGCGCAGGCTCAGCGGCCACGGCTCACGGGCCCAGCCGCTCCGCGGCATGTGGGATCCTCCTGGACCAGGGCACGAACCCGCATCCCCTGCATCGGCAGGCGGACTCTCAACCACTGAGTCACCAGGGAAGCCCCAGAGTGATATTTAAATGGGTCATCTTCTAAGAAGGGTAAGTTAATAAACTTTAATCCTTAAATTAGGAACATGACAAATGATTTCTGAGCGGAGATTTACCAACATTCTCCTTTATCAGTTGAAACCCTAATATGGACCCAAACCCAGGCAGAGGCTGTCATGGTTCTGAAAAGTAGAAAGCAGTCAGAAGGAAACCACAGACATTCTACAAGGAGCAGCCACCCCTCTCCCCGCCACCCCCGCCCTCACTGCGCAGGAGGGCGCGTCACTCTGTGGAGCAGCTGTGTACACAGAAGAGTGCGGGGTGAGTCGACTTCGGCACCGAGGTCTGACCAGAGGCGGGTGTGGGTGCTTTTAAAACATTTAAGTGTTTTAAACAGGGGGTGGGAGTGTTAGATTCCAGCTTGGGAAGAACCCGGAAACTGGACATGCCCTCAGATGGTGACCATTACGAAGAAACATTTGATGGTGAAGGAAGATATCATCTGGTGACCAGAACAAAATGGAATAAGACCAAGCCTTGGAGGCTCCTGGCCAGGGAGGGATATACAATGACAGGGAGTTTCAGCAATGTTAGTGTTTACTACTTTTCTTAAATGGCTAAACTTAAGACACATTAAAACGCTTTGGTTGATTACGTGACTGGTTAAACAAGGATTCCAAGGCTGGCAACCTCTGAGACCTGGACTGGAAGTAAGTGGAAGGCACTTGCTCCCCAGGAAGGAGGGCCAGGTGAGTCTCGAGACTGTAATGTCAGGGCCAGCAGGAGTTTTGGATGGGCCCACATCTGTGAGGCGGCTGGGAGAGGAAAATGGCCTGCGTGGTTAGCCAGAGACAGGGTAGGGTCAGTGTGATTTCACAAGTAGAATAGTTATAAAATAAAACATTTTTTAATGGACAAAAAAGCAAAGTGAGTCACCTCTCTTTTTAAAGGTGATGTAGCAAAGGAAGGATGTGAAGCAGTTTTCACTATTTACAAAATATCATTTAGAGTGGAGGTGGCCACCGTCAGTAGTTGAGGAAATCTCTTGCACAGGAAGTGTGGTTCCTGCAACTGGACTGGAAAGGCCACACACTCTCCTGGGTGAGGGAGAGTTCCTTTAGGGGAGCACCAAAAGGCTCAGTCTTCTGTTTCTTCATATGTAGTCTCGTCAAAGGGCCTGTCCAATAGAGGTACCGACCGATGACGGGAATATTTCAGGTGCAAGAGGTCCCCGACTTCATCTATCTCCTTTAAAGCCTAAAATATACAAGACAGAGCAGAGGTTAGTCAGAGCCAGGAGGAGGAAGACACATTTGGTGCTTTATTTTTCTAAAAACAATCATGGCAAGATTATCCTGTGGTGGGACCATGTCCAATGCATTTACTCTGAGAAGACTAGAGTCTAGCAATGGAAAGAGCTGCTTTTTGAGCAAGGACATCAGGCTGACCATGAAGAACAGGTTGTGAAGAGCAGGGATGCAGAATAAAGGGTATAATTCATCGAAATAGGACACGCTGGGACTTCCCTGGTGACGCAGTGGTTAAGAATCCGCCTGCCAATGCAGGGGATTGGCAGGGGACAGAGGTTCGAGCCCTGGTCCGGGAAGATCCCACATGCCGTGGAGCAACTAAGCCCGTGTGCCACAACTACTGAGCCTGTGCTCTAGAGTCCGAGAGCCACAAGTACTGAGCTCGTGCGCCACAACTACTGAAGCCCACATGCCTAGAGCTGGTGCTCCACAACAAGGGAAGCCACCACAATGAGAAGCCCGCGCACCGCAACGAAGAGTAGCCCCCGCGTGCCGCAACTAGAGAAAGCCCGCGCACAGCAACAAAGACCCAACGCAGCCATAAATAAATAAATAAATAAATAAATAAATATTTTTTAAAAAGAGAAAGAGCATTTTAATATTTTTAAAAAATATATGACATGCTTGGAAGAAGAAGGAATATGTATCCTGAATTTGCCAGGCTGGCTATAATTTGTCATTTCTCCTTTTACCCTCCAGTACTTGCTCTTTCTGTTATCACACTACCAAAAAAGTGAGAAGTCTGCATTGGGATGCTTCCTAGATGCAAGATGAAGAGAGTCCCCAAAGTGGGCTGCTGTGCAGACTTAGTAAGAAAAAGTGGAAGCCAGCAAGGAAAGAAACAGAGCCAGCATTTAAACTCAGGTTTGATTTAAAACCCCCAAATCCTACCATTGAGAGATTATCTTGTCTTTCCATCAAAACTCTCTCAGTATAACTTTCTTTTCTATAAAACCTGCTCTTTTATTTTTCAAATATGTTTCTTATAAAAATTAAAACACTAAGACAAGTGATGAAAAGTCTCTTCCTGATTGCAATTACCAGGTAGGCCTGGTAATCTGTGTATGGTTTCTTATACGTATTTAAAAACAAACAAACAAAACCCAACTCCTGGTTGAAGTATACATACATACAGCAAAGTACACAACTCATAGTTCACACAGTTAACTTTCCAAAAAGCAGCACACAGAGAGTCAGAATAGAGAATGATAATATAAGAAAGGGATATATGTTCAGAATTTCTTAGAAAATGTTTAATGGAAGGACAAGGAAATTCCAAGCCCCAGATACCTCTCAGAAAAATCCATGGAAGACAGCAAAAATTTTTGAATCCTAGATTCTAAGGCTTTCTAATAAAAGCACCTGGCTCAGGTCACAGAATGCATTTTCAGGTCATGGCAGCTCTCCAGCCCTGTTATTCACTCCCCAAGCACATGTGGATGTTGCCTAGTGGGTCTAATAGGCCTCAGCTCTGGAGACAATGGCTCTATCTAGGACACCATCTCATTAGACTAAGAAAGGGTAATGTGGGCAGTAGAAGCCCTATTGCCTAAGTCTGACTCTCCAAATTTCCGTCACATCGTATAAATCTTCTGTCCACTCTCATGGTTGTAATCCCATATGAAAATGTACATCTTCTAGTTCAGAAAAGGGAATCAGTTGATTATCAGTAAACAGACACATATACCTGTTCCTAAATTTAACTTTTAAAAAATCAGTGTTTGTAGAGAGGAAAAAGAAACACCAAGAAATAGTATTCCTTATTTATTCTAGCATAAGAAAAAAATACTCTTCACTCCAAATGTGAAAAATATAAAAAGCAAATAAGAGCTGGACTTCAACATGCTATCCGAACAGTGGTAGCTTTGAGAAGAGGTTTAATTAAAAGCTCCATATAGAAACAATTTAAGATTGAATTTCAGCTGAGCGAACCCATTAACTGTTTATTCCCCTGACCTCTGATACAGATTTATTAATTTAAAACAATACATGACTTACTAAGATCACAAAGTAAAGGATATTCAGAAGAACATGATATTTTTCATCAATTAAAAAAGAAAATGAATAGAGACAGAAAAAAAGCCACAGTAGCCCAAAGGGATCTAGATAACAAGATTATGACTGATACCACACCAACTATCTCAGACGAATGGGTTTTATTTATATAAAAGGTAAAATTATGCAACTTCCCTGGTAGTCCAGTGGTTAAGACTCTGTGCTTCTAATGCAGGGTGCCTGAGTTCAATCCCTGGACAGGGAACTAGATCCCACATGCCACAACTAAAAGAGCCCACATGCCGCAACTAAACATCCTGCATGCCGCAACGAAGATGCCGTGTGCCGCAACTAAAGACTTGGTGCAGCCAAATAAATAAATAAATAAATATTAAAAAGGAAAAAAAGAGATAAAATTGTAACTAGAAACTGCTGGTCATGATGTGGGGTTACCTGCTTAGATTAGGAATAATGAAGCATTACAAGTACCAACTGTTAACAAATAGTCTACACTTACACTGAACCTCCAGATCACAGGGTAAGATGGGTTCTTAGGGAAAAAACATGTTAATTTAGGGTTGAGTATGGCCCTTGAATAAGAGAATATTCTCGGATACTTGTGCACCCCTGAGCTAATAAGCTTGCTCTTCTTCTTTTAAAAAATAATAGCTTTATTGAGATACAATTCACATGCCAAAAAATTCACCTTTTTAGAAGTTTACAATTCAGTGCTTCTGAGTATATTCACAAAGTTGTCAACTTTCATCACTATCTAATTTTAAAGCATTACCACCTCAAAAAATAAACCCCATACTCATATCCTCATTCCTCCTTTCCTAAGCCCTGACAACCAGCAATCTATTTTCTGACCCAATGACTTTGTTTATTTCAGACATTTCATATAAATGTGGTCTTCTGTGTCTTCTTTCACTTGGCATAATGTTTTCAAGGCTCCTCCATGTTGTAAGGGTACAAATTCATTCGTTTGCGTGTGGTTATCCAGCTGTATAGAACCACCAGTTGAAGAGACTATACTTTCCCCATTAACTAGTCTTAGCCCCTTGTTGAAAATCAATTAGCCATAGATGTCTGGGTTTATTTCTTGACTCTTAATTCTATTCCATTGGTCTATAAATCTATCTTTATGCTAGTACTCCGCTGTTTCAATTACTGTAGCTTTGAAGTAAGTTTTAAAATCAGGAAATTTGAGTCCCCCAACTTCTGTTTTCTTTTTCAACATTGTTTTGGCCATCTGGGGCCCCCTACAATTCCATATGAATTTGATGATCAGCTCTTCTACTTCTTCCAAAAAAAAAGCCATTGTAATTTTGATATGGATTGCAATGGATCTACAGATCTTGCTTTACTCCACATTAACAATACTAAATCTTCCAGCCCATGAACATAGGGTATCTTTCCATTTATTTAAATCTTCTTTCATTTCTTTCAGCAATGTTTCATAGCAATATGCAAGTCTTTCACCTCCCCTGGTTAAATTTATTCCTAGGTAGTATATTCTTTTGAATGCTCTCATAAATGAAATATTAATTTCCTTTTCATGTGCTCACTGCCGGTGTATAGAAATACACTAATTTTTGTGTCTTTTACTCTGCAATTTTGCTGAATATATTTATTAGCTCTAGCAGATTAGTTTTTTGTGTGTGAATTGTATAGCATTTTCTATATACAGAATCATGTCATGGGGCCCATTAATAAATGAAAGTTCATTTTTATCTCATAATTTTCATGTTTACTTCCATAAAAAAATCATAAGACAAAAGTCATAAGACAAAATCATAAGACATAAAAAAATCATAAGACAAATCATAAGGTTTGTTGACTTCAACAAACCTGTGGTTTCAAAAAATGCACTTTATGCTTAAAAAACCTAAATGGGGCTTCCCTGGTGGCGCAGTGGTTGAGAATCCGCCTGCCAATGCAGGAGACGTGGGTTCGAGCCCTGGCCCTGGAGGGTCCCACATGCCGTGGAGCAACTAAGCCCGCGAGCCACAACTACTGAGCCCACATGCCACAACTACTGAAGCCCACGAGCCACACCTACTGAAGCCTGTGTGCCTAGAGCCCATGCTCTGCAACAAGAGAAGCCACTGCAGCGAAGAGTAGTCCCTGCTCACACAACTAGAGAAAGCCCACGCTCAGCAGTGAAGACCCAACGCAGCCAAAAATAAATAAATAGATAAATAAACAAATAAATTAAAAAAAAAAACCTAAATGGAAGGCAAAGTCAAATAATCCTGCAAGTGGATCTTATGAGAAAAATATTAGCACTCTCAACTGGTAAACGCAACAGAAATATAACAAGATATACTGGTTACATCTAAATTATTTCTCTCTTTTTTAAAAAAATTATTTATTTATTTGGCTGGGCCAGGTCTTTAGTTGTGGCATGCAGGATCTTCATTGCAGCATGTGGGCTCTTAGTTGTGGCATGCTGGATCTAGTTCCCTGACCAGGGATTGAACACGGGCCCCCTGAATTGGGAGTGTGGAGTCTTAACTGCTGGACCACCAGGGAAGTCCCTAAATGATTTCTTGAATGTGTACAGTTATCAGGAGTAAAAACTGTTAGAAAACACAGTGAATTACTATAGCCATTGCATTTAATGACACAGATGTTTTTTAAAAGGTGTGCTGGGCTTCCCTGGTGGTGTAGTGGTTGAGAGTCCGCCTGCCGATGCAGGGAACACGGGTTCGTGCCCCGGTCTGGGAAGATCCCACATGCCGCAGAGCAGCTAGGCCCATGAGCCATGGCCGCTGAGCCTGCACGTCTGGAGCCTGTGCGCCGCAATGGGAGAGGCCACAACAGTGAGAGGCCCGCGTACCGCAAAAAAAAAATAAAATAAAATAAAATAAAGAAAAAGAAAAAAAAGGTGTGCTGAAACTCCTAAACACCCAAATAAAGTAGAGTGGAAGAAAAGTTGATATTGCTGGGTTAAAAAATAATCAATGAAGAAATTCACCAGTAAGATTTTTGAGTAAAGGGAAAATCTATTGGAAAAAATCCAAAAGGTGTAATCAAGATAAAAAAGAAGAAAAACAAAGATACAGTATCAATAAACTGAATTCAATTTCAGTGTCAGAAGAAGATTAAGAATATACTCATACTGGTAGGAGTTTTGCTATGAAGAAATAGGGAAGAAAAATCAAAATCTTTAGCAGTTAAGAAAATTAAAATGTCAATTAAACTTTTAAAAACATACATTCATAATATTCTTTAAGATTAGTAGCTCTCCAATGAATTAATATTATGATATTTCTATCAACTAATTTTATGCAAATATGTTCTAGAGCTCTATAAACTCTCAGAAAGTAATACTTATGTAATATAAAGTCTGAAATCTTGAAGATGTTAGAGACAAGATGGTGGAATAGAAGGACTTGAGTTCACCCCCTCTCACGAAAACACCAAAATCACAAGTAACTGCTGAACAACCATTGACAAAAAACACTGGAACCTGCTAAAAAAGATATTCTACATCCAAAGACAAAGAAAAGGCCACAATGCGATGGTAGGAGGGGCGCATTCACGATATAATCAAATCCCATACCCACCGGGTGGGTGACCCACAAACTGGAAAATAATTACATGGTAGAGGTTCTCCCACAAGAATGAGAGTTCTGAGCCCCACATCAGGCATCCCGGCCTGAGGGTCTGGCATCGGAAGGAGGAGCCCCCAGAGCATTTGGCTTTGAAGGCCAGTGGGGCTTGATCACAGGAACTCCACAGGACTGAGGGAAACAGAAACTCCACTCTTGGAAGGCACACACAAGGACACAAGGGAAAAAGCAGTGACTACATAGGAGCCAGGGCCAGACCTACATGTTGGTCTCGGAGGGTCGCTTGGGGAGGTGGGGGGGGCGGGTGTGGCCCACTGTGGGGACAAGGTTACTGGTGGCAGAAGTACTGGGGAGTACTCATTGGCATGAGCTCTCTGGGAGTCTGCCATTTTGACACCAAGACCTGGCCCTACCCAACAGCCTATAGGGTCCAGTGCTGGAATGCCTCAGACCAAACAACCAACACAGCGAGAACACAGCCCCAACCATCAGCAGACAGGCTGCCTAAAGTCTTCCTGGGCCCACAGCTGCCTCTAAACACACCCCTTGACATGGCCCTGTCCACCAGAGGGACAAGACCCAGCTCTACCCACCAGTGGGCAGGCACCAGTCCCTCCCACCAGGAGGCCTGCACAAGCCTCTAGACCAGCCTCACCCACCAAGGGGCAGACACCAGAAGGAAGAGGAACTACAACCCTGCAGCCTGTGGAATGGAGACTGCAAACACAGAAAGTTAGACAAAATGAGACGGCAGAGGAATATGTTCCACAGAAGGAACAAGATAAAAACCCCAGAAGAACAACTAAGTCAAGTGGAGATAGGCAATCTACCTGAAAAAGAATGGAGGCACAGACCGAGAAGGTACAAGAAATGTATTACAAAGAGCTAGAAGATATAAAGAACAAACAAACATAGTTGAACAAAACAATAACTGAAATGAAAAATACACTAGGAGGAATCTATAACAGAATAAATGAGGCAAAAGAACGGATAAGTGAGCTGGAAGACAGAATGGTGGAAATCACTGCAGCAGAACAGAATAAAGAAAAAAGAATGAAAAGAAATAAGGACAGTTTCAGAGACCTCTGGAACAACATTAAACATTAGACCAACATTAGCATTACAGGGATCCCAGAAGGAGAAGAGAGAGAGATAGGGCCTAAGAAAATATGTGAAGAGATAATAGCTAAAAACTTTCCTAACATGGGGGAAAAAACAGTCACCCAACTGCAGGAAGTGCAGAGTCCCATACAGCATAAAACCAAGGAGGAACATGCTGAGTCACATATTAATCAAACTGACAAAAATTAAAGGCAAAGAGAAAATATTAAAAGCAACAAGGGAAAAGCAACAAATAACATACAAGGGAATCTCCATAAGGTTATAAGCTGATTTTTTCACCAGAAACTGCAGGGTAGAAGGAAGTGGCACAATGTATTTAAAGTGATGAAAGGGAAAAACCTACAGCCAAGAATACTCTACACAGCTAGGCTCTCATTCAGTTTTGACGGAGAAATCTAAAGCTTTACAGACAAGCAAAAGCTGACAGAATTCAGCACCAACAAACCAGGTTTACGACAATTGCATAAGGAACTTCTCTAGGTTGAAAATAAAAGGCCACAATTAGAAACAAGAAAATTACAAATGGGAAAGCTCACTGGTAAAGGCAAACATACAGTAAAGGTAGGAAATCATCCACACACAAATACGATATCAAAACCAACAATCATGAGGAGAGTACAAATGCAGGATATTGGAAATGCATTTGAAATTAAGAGACCAGCAACTTATAACAATCTTGTATGTAGACAGACTGCTATACCAAAACCTCATGGTAACTGCAAACCAAAAATCTACAATAGGTACACACAAACAAAAAAGAAAGGAATCCAAACACAACACTAAAGATAGTCATCAAATAACAAGAGAACAGAAGAGGAAGGGAAGAAAAAAGACCTGTGAAAACAAATCCAAAACAATTAACATAATGGTAATAAAAACATACATATGGGTAATTACCTTAAATGTAAATGGATTGAATGTTCCAACCAAAAGACACAGACTGGCTGAATGGATACAAAAACAATACTCATATACATGTTGTCTACAAGAGACCCACTTCAGATCTAGGGATGTATGCAGAATGAAAGTGAGGGGATGGAAAAAGGTATTCCATACAAATGGAATTCAAAAGAAAGCTGGAGTAGCAATACTCATATCAGACAAAATAGACTTTAAAGACTGTTACAAGAGACAAAGAAGGACGCTACATAATAATCAAGGGATCAATCAAAGAAGAAGATATAACAATTAGAAATATATATGCACACAACATAGGAGCACCCCAATATATAAGGCAAATGCTAACAGCCATAAAAGGGGAAGTCAACAATAGCACAATGATAGTGGGGGAACTTTAACACCCCACTTACATCAATGAACAGATCATCCAGACAAAAAATCAATAAGGCAACACAGGCCTTAAATGACACATTGGATTTGATGGCCTTAATTGATATTTATAGAGCATTCCACCTGAAAGCAGCAGAATACACATTCTTTTCAGGTGCACATGGAACATTTCTCCAGGATAGATCACATGCTGGACCACAAAGCAAGCCTCAGTAAATTTAAGAAAACTGAAATCAAAGTATCTTTTCTGACCACAATGCTATGAGATTAGAAGTCAATTACAAGAAAAAAAACTGTAAAAAACACAAACAATTGGAGGCTAAACTATATGCTACTAAACAAGCAATGGATCACTGAAGAAATCAAAGAGGAAATCAAAAAATACCTAGAGACAAATGAAAACATGATGATCCAAAACCTATGGGACACAGCAAAAGCAGTTCTAAGAGGGAACTTTATAGCAATACAAGCTTACCTCAGGAAATAAGAAAAATCTCAAAGAAACAACCTAACGTAACACCTAAAGCAACTAGAGAAAGAACAAACAAAACCCTGTTAGTAGAAGAAATCATAAAGATCAGAGCAGAAATAAATGAAATACAGACTAAAAAAAAACAATAGAAAAGATCAATGAAACTAAAAGCTGGTTCTTTGAAAAGATAAACAAAATTGATAAACCTTTAGACAGACTCATCAAGAAGAAAGGGAGAGGGCTCAAATCAATAAAATTAGAAATGAAAAGGAAGAAGTTACAACTGACACCACAGAAATACAAAGGACCATAAGAGACTACTACAAGCAACTATATGCCAATAAAATGACAACCTAAATAAATGGACAAATTCCAAAAAGGTACCATCTCCCAAGACTGATTCAGGAAGAAACAGAAAATATGAACCGACCAATCACAAATACTGAAATTGAAACTGATAGCAGTTAACTAATTTCCAAAACTAATTTCCAATAAAGTAATTTCCAAAACACCCAACAGGGACTTCTCTGGTGGTCCAGTGTTGAGACTCCGCACTTCCAATGCAGGGGGTGTGGGTTCGATCCCTGGTCGAGGAACTAGGATCTCACATGCCATGCAGCGTGGCCAAAAAATAAATAAATAAATATAAAAATACTTTGTGTGTGTGTGTGTATAAAAACTCCCAACAAACAGAAGTCCAGGACCAGATGGCTTTGCAGGTGAATTCTATCAAACATTTAGAGAAGAGTTAACACCTATCCTTCTGAAACTATTCCCAAAAATTGCAAAGTAAGGAACACTCCCTAACTCATTCTATAAGGCCACTATCACCCTGATACCAAAACCACACAACAATACCACAATGGAAGAAAATTACAGGCCAGTAACACTGATGAAGATGGTTGCAAAAATCCTCAACAAAATACTAGCAAACTGAATCCAATGATACATTAAAAGGATCATACACCATCCAAGTGAGATTTATCCCAGGGACACAAGAATTTTTCAATGTCCGCAAATCAATCAGTGTGATACACCACATTAACAAATTGAAGAATAAAAACTATATGATCATTTCAATAGATGCAGAATTTTGACAAAATTCAACACCCATTTA
This sequence comes from Grampus griseus, assembly GCF_964374135.1. Classification (NCBI taxonomy): domain Eukaryota; kingdom Metazoa; phylum Chordata; class Mammalia; order Artiodactyla; family Delphinidae; genus Grampus; species Grampus griseus. The sequence continues at coordinate 25,405,189 of NC_139018.1, read as the reverse complement.
TGATAAAAACTCTCCAGAAAGTGAGCACAGAGGGAACCTACTTCTGGGAGTTGCCTGGTGGCCTAGTGGTTAGGATTCAGTGCTATCACTGCAGTGGCCTGGGCTTGATCCCTGGTTGGGGAACTGAGATCCCACAAGCCATGTAGTGCAGCCAAAAGAAGAGGGAACCTACCTCAACATAGTAAAGCCCATATATGACAAACCCACAGCTAACATCATACTCAATGGTGAAAAGTTGAAAGCATTTCCTCTAAGATTAGTAACAAGACAATGATGTCCACTCTTGCCACTTTTATTCAACATAGTTTTGGAAGTCCTAGACACAGAAATCAGAGAAGAAAATGAAATAAAACGAATCCAAACTGGAAAAGAAGTAAAACTGTCACTGTTTGCAGATGACATGATACCATACATAGAAAATCCTAAAGATGTTACCAGAAAACTACTAGAGCTCATCAATGTATTTGGTAAAGTTGCAGGATACAAAATTAATACACAGAAATCTGTTGCATTCCTATACACTAACACCAAAAGATCAGAAAGAGAAATTAAGGAAACAATCCCATTTGCCGTCACATCAAAAAGAATAAAATACCTAGGAATAAACCTTCCTACGGAGACAGAAGACCTGTACTCTGAAAACTATGTGATGCTGATGAAAGAAATCAAAGATGACACAGACAGATGGAAAGATAAACCATGTTCTTGGATTGGAAGAATCAATATTGTCAAAATGACTATACTACCCAAGGCAATCTACAGATTCAATGCAATCCCTATCAAATCACCAAGGGCATTTTTTGCAGATCTAGAACAAAAAATCTTAAAATTTATATGGAGACGTAAAAGACTCTGAATAGGCAAAGCAACCCTGAGAAAGAAAAATGGACCTGGAGGAATCAGGCTATACTGACTTCAGACTATACGATAAAAGCTACAGTAATCAAAACAGCATGGTATGGGCACAAAGACAGACTTATAGATCAACGGAACAGGATAGAAAGCCCAGAAATAAACCCACGAACCTATGGTCAATTAATCTGTGACAAAGGAGGCAAGGATATACAATGGAGAAAAGACAATCTCTTCAATAAGCGGTGCTGGGAAAACTGGACAGTTACATGTAAAAGAATGAAATCAGAACATTCTCTAACACCATATACAAAAAACCCCTCAAAATGGATTAAAGACCTAAATGTAAGACCAGATACTATAAAATTCTTAGAGGAAAACATAGGCAGAACACTCTTTGACATAAATCGCAGGAGTATCTTTTTGGATCCACCTCCTAGAGTAATGAAAATAAAAACAAAAATAAACAAGTGGGATCTAATTAAACTTAAAAGCTTCTGCACAGCAAAGGAAACCATAATCAAACAAAGAGACAGGACTTCCCTGGTGGCACAGTGGTTAAGAACCTGCTTGCGAATGCAGGGGACACGGGTTCAATCTCTGGTCTGGGAAGATCCCACATGCGGCGGAGCAACTAAGCCCATGCGCCACAACTACTGAGGCTGCGCTCTAGAACCTGTGAGCCACAACTACCAAGCCCATGTGCCACAACTACTGAAGCCCATGTGACCTAGAGCCTGCGTACCGCAACTACTGAGCCCATGCGCTACAACTACTGAAGCCCACATGCCTAGAGCCCACGCACTGCAACAAGAGAAGCCACGGCAATGAGAAGCCCATGCACCGCAATGAAGAGTAGACCCCAGTCACCGCTAAGTAGAGGCCGCGTGCAGCAATGAAGACCCAACGCAGCCAAATAAATAAATAAATAAACAAACAAACAAAGAGACAGCCCAGAGAATGGGAGAAAATATTTGCAAGTGATGCGACCGACAAAGGATTAATTTCCAAAATATACGAATGGCTCATGCAGCTCAATATCACAAAAACAAACAACCTAATCAAAAAATGGGCAAAGATCTACACAGACAATTCCCCAAAGAAGACATAGAGAGGGCCAAAAAGCACATGAAAAGATGCTTAACATCACTAATTATTAGAGAAAAGCAAATCAAAACTACAGTGAGGTATCACCTCACACCGGTCAGAATGGCCATCATCAAAAAGTCTACTTAACAGGGCTTCCTTGGTGGCGCAGTGGTTAAGAATCCACCTGCCAATGCAAAGGACACAGGTTCGAGCCCTGGTCTGGGAAGATCCCACATGCCACAGAGCAACTAAGCCCATGCACCACAACTACTGAGCCTGTGCTCTAGAGCCTGCGAGCCACACCTACTGAGCCTGCGTGCCACAACTACTGAAGCCCACGCACCTAGAGCCCGTGCTCCACAATGAGAGAAGCCACCGCAACAAGAAGCCCACGTACTGCAAAGAAGAGTAGCCCCTGCTTACCACAACTAGAGAAAGCCCGGGTGCATCAGTGAAGACCCAATGCAGCCAAAAAAAAAAAAAAAAAAAAAAAACAGTGGACCAGGCTTGACTAGACATCATGGTACTCTTCACCACTGCACACACTTCAAAAAAAAAAAGTCTACAAAGTCTACAAACAATAAATGCTAGAGAGGGTGTAGAGAAAAGGGAACCCTTCTACACTCTTGGTGGGAATGTAAGCTGGTGCAGCCACTGTGGAAAACAGTATGGAGGTTCCTCAGAAAACTAAAACTAGAACTACCATATGATCCAGCAGTCCCACTACTGGGTATATATCCAGACAAAACTAAAATTAAAAAAGATGCATGCACCCCTATGTTCCTAGCAGCACTATTTACAATAATCAAGATATGGAAACAACCTAAATGTCCATCAACAGAGGAATGGATAAAGAAGGTGTGGTAATATATACAATGGAACATCACTCAGCCATAAAAAAGAATGAAATAATTTGCAGCAACATGGATGGACCTAGTGATTATCATACTAAGTGAAGTCAGACAGAGAAAGAGAAATATCATATGATAACATTTATATGTGGAATCTAAAGAAATGATACAAATGAACTTATTTACAAAACAGGAATAGACCCACAGACTTAGAGAACGAACTTATGGTTACCAAAGGGGAATGGTGGGGGTGTGGGATAAATTAGGAGTTTGGGATGAACATATACACATGACTAGATATAAAATAGATAACAAGGACCTACTGTACAGCTCAGGGAACTCTACTCACTCCTCTGTAATAACCTATATGGAAAAAGAATCTGAAAAAGAATAGATATATGTATATGTATAAACTGAATCACTGTTGTACACTTGAAACTAACACAACATTGTAAATCAACTATACTCCAATATAAAATAAAAATTTTTTAAAAAATAAAAATAATCAAGATACTGGTGAGAAGACAGACACCTAAATCAATGAAACAGAACAGACTTTTCAGAAATGAATTTACACAATATATTCAACTGATTTTTGACAAAGTTTCTAAGGAAAACACATGGAGGAATGATAGCCTTTTTTCAAAAAATGATGCTGAATATGAATAATAGCCTAAAAGACCTCTAAAAACTTGATAATATGAAAATAAAAGATAAACAATGAAACTTGGACATAAACTTGTACAGATACTTTATCACAGAAGATACACAGATGGCAACTGAGCACATTAAAAAAAAAAGGTTCAACAACATTTGTGATTAGGGAAATACAATCTAAAGTCATCATGTTATCCAATATACATATTAGAGGGACTAGAATTTAAAAGTTTAATGGATGCAGCTTCAATTCCTGGTCGGGGCACTAAGATCCCACATGCTGCAGGGCGACTAAGCTCAGATGCCACAACTAGAGAGAAGCCTGTGCACCGCAGTGGAGGATCCCGCATGCCGCAACTAAGACCCGACGCGGCCAAAAATAAAATAAATATTTTTAAAAAATTAATAAGCCAATCCTAATTCAGAGAGAAATAAGAAAAACATTAGAAATACTGATATTGATACGAAGGTGTGCTTTACTAAAATATGTGGGATTCCACTGACATGGTGTTCATTGGAAAATCCATAACCAAATCAAAAAGTTAGAAAATAATAGCAAAATAAACCAACAGAAGGATAAGAAAAAATTCAAAAGGGAAAAATACACTAGAAATTCTAAAAAAAAAAAATTAAATAAAAAATGCTAAAAAAAGAAGTCTGAAGTCTCAGGTGTGAAATAATAGCATATTAAGAGAATATCAAGAGATGAGAACATATTAAGAGACCATAAATAATTACATTCAGTAATAATTATGAGCTCCTACTATGTGCCTGGCACTGTGGTAGGTCCTGGGGATACAGAATGAGAAAAATAGACTTAGTCCCTCCTAAAGATTTATCTAATGGTAAAGATTGCCATTAAATAATTACAGGTGTAAAGAATTTCCTAGGGGAGAGTCTTAGGATTTCCAGAAATATCTAGCCAAGAGGGTTTGGGAAAACCCTTGAGCAAGTTTCTTTTAAGTGGAGATGTTAAGAATGAGTAGCAGTCAGCCAGGCAAAGGGGAGAGAAAGGTCAAGAGAGAAACTGCCACAGACAGAACAACACACAAGAAAGCTCAGGGGAGAAACAGCTAGAGTAGAAAGAGAATGTAGAGCTGTAGAGATCATAATGAGAGAGAGTGGAACAAGATGAAGCCAGAAAATTCCCTAGAGCCCTGATCATGCAGGGTCTGGTGGGTGATGCTAACAGTTTTGCAATTTTTTTTAAATAGCAATGTATTAAGCAGCATTGTGCACTCCCTCCTCTACTTCACCAGTAAATATCTCAGGTGCTCAGAGAGCATCAGGACCAACAGATGATTAATTTCATCTGATAAACAGGCCTTCTTAGTATAAGGTATATTATATCAAAGTGAAAATGTCTACTTACAGTATCAAGCATTTCTTTGGTATGAGCTGCTGACAGGCAAAACCTGGCTCTGGACTCAATGATTGGGGTAGCAGGAAATCCTACCACAACTACACCGATATTCCGCTTTAGCATCTCCCGTCCAAAGGCGCTGCAGAGGGAAAACAAGAAAAGAAACCAGGAAGAATAATAAATCACACAGTTCAAAGGCCTGAATGATGTAAACTCTTGGGTGATACAGGCACTAGACAGTTTTATGAGGAATTTCTTCTAACTTCTATGAAAGTTAAAATTGACAGTTTACAAAGACTTTTATTCAATCCTAGAGTGGTCTTCTCCCAAATAGTTTCCTTCAGAAAGGTGAAAGAATATTGTTGGCACAGACCAATTTTTAATAGGGCTTGCCTAAAGTAATTTGCAACTGTAGCCTTAAGGTGTCACTGACATGTAACAGTGGTTCAGAGGTTTCAAAATGAACTTGTTTAAAACCTGGTCCTTGTAGGCTTGGCAGTTTAAAAAGTTCTTAAGATTAAGGATGCAAAGGATCTGGACATCTTTCTGCTGGCAGAAAGGCCAAGCACTAGCCTTCCAGACCAGGCATTTTTTGGATCGACTTAAGTGTTGAGCTGCCTTTGTAATTCAGGGTTTCCTTTGGTGTTTGTGAGGCCAGCTCATCCCCAGACTTCAGATGACCACCCAGACCACACAGTTCTTGTTTAACCCCCCATCCCAAGTCAAACTCGTGGCATGTGACCTTACTCTACATCTGTATCTTGCCTAATTAATACAATTCTAACTTTCATGTAAATTTTGTTATTTACTAAATTATGTTATTCTTTGTCCTTTTCTCTTGTTGACCTACCTTATTCCTTTCTGACTTTTCCCTTAGCTGTTTAAAGCATTTGTTTGAGAATAAAAAATTCCACTCACTTTAGTAATAGCACCAGCTTTCCCCACTCCTAGTAACAGTACATCCTCTTCAATGTGTTTCCTTTGTGTCAGGCCAAGTCCTGCATCTTTAGCACATGCTCCCGAACTGTCTAGTGCTTTATTCCAATTCTGCCTTACTCTCTCTAAATCTTAATTATAACGTACATAGTCAGTTTCACCTGTATAGAATAAATTAGACACAGTCCTCTCTAAAGAAAGCATTCTAGACTAAGTCAATCCTCCAGAACAGGTAACTTTTTGAGTTTATTTATGACGATAATTCCATTTAAAGAAGAATGAGGGAAATCCTACACCTCTGCTTTGGTGTAGGATTCCCTCATTTCCTCCATCTCCTCTGAAGGCCATAATGCCAATTGCCCATATGACTTCCTACTGGAAACTAAACTCCTCTTTTTCCCTCAATGAGCACCCTTTCCCAATATCCCCCATTCACTAACTTTGGAATCACCATACTTGCAGGTTCCCTGATTTAATTTTCCCTCCTATATTCACTTTAATCAACACTTATTGAGTGCAAGGGGCTGTGGTGGGCACTGGGGATTCAAAGATGAATAGAAATATTTGCTCCTTTAATGAGTTCCATTAAACCTGAGAAATGATCCTTACTCAATTTTATATTTACAATCCAGTCAAAACTCACAAATCTGAAAAGATGTGCCTTTTTTACTGAACCTATACTAAGCAGATGACTCCTTTATTTTATTTTTAAAATAAATTTATTTATTTTTGGCTATGTTGGGTCTTTTTTGCTGTGCACGGGCTTTCTCTAGTTGCGGCAAGCGGGGGCTACTCTTCGTTGCAGTGTGTGGGCTCTAGGTGCGTGGGCTTCAGTAGTTGTGGTACGCGGGCTCAGCAGTTGTGGCTCGTGGGCTCTAGAGCGCAGGCTCAGTAGTTGTGGCACACGGGCTTAGCTGCTCTGCGGCATGTGGGATATTCCTGGACTAGGGATCAAACCCGTGTCCCCTGCATTGGCAGGCGGATTCTTAACCACTGCGCCACCAGGGAAGCCTGACTCCTTTATTTTATATCTCTGGTGCAATTTTGCACATAATTATTTTGCAAATAATTAGATTTGTCCACTTCATATCTGCTTTTCATATATATTTTGGTTTCGTTATACATCTGTACTTCTCAAATACATTGAAAGCTATTCCAGGGCAAAGATTTCCATTATACACGCCTTGCACAAGCCAGAGAGGCTGGTGTAAAGTGCACATCTGACCTCATGGCTCACTGTTCCCCCTTGGGCACTGTACTTCAGCTCCACTCACCTCCTGCTAGTCTTCCATCAGCTAAGTATGTTCCTGCATTGTGGCCTTTGCACAGAAGCTTCTTCCTCCGAGTGGCTAACTTGCTCAGCTAGTTCAAGCTCAGATGTCATCTTCCCTTACCCCTGAGGCTGTCGAGGGTGACCACCCCATTTAATACTGTAATCTGCCCACCCACAGTGCACTCTCAAACCCCATATCCTGCTCTTTTTTTTCCTATAGCCCTTAACACCTTCTAGCATATTACATAATTTCTTTATTTATTACGTTTGTCTGACTCTTGCTCCAGTAGAGCATAAACTCCACAAGGACATGGGTTTTTCTGTGTTTTGTTCACTGATCTATCTCAATCCCCCAGAAGAGTGCATTAAACTCAAATGTTTGTTTAAGGAAAGACTAACAAGTTAACATATTTTACAAATTGGAATCCACTTGTTCAATCTATGGCAGATCTAGCAAACAAAGGTTAACATAATGAGGCCAAGACAATTTTACCTAACAAAATATATAAGCCTGGTCTCACATCATGGTAAACCTTAAGTCTAATAAGAGGGCAATCTGTAATCTGCAAAAAGGTACCCAATTTTGGCTGGCATGTAGAGCATCAGAGGCACCACTGGAGAATCTTCATTTCCATAGATGATGAAGCCCATATTTTTCAGACGTCTCCTGAAATATCTGACGTTTTCAGCTAACTGCTGTATACACTCTTTGCCTGGAAAATCATGGGGAGGGAAACAAAATAATACTAAGAAAGAAGAAGTGGAAAAAGACAGCAATCTCCTCCATCTCTATTCTATCAATCAATTCTATGTTTTGTTTCTTCCTTTCCCATATAAAATATTTTTGCACAGTAAACTGTATGGAATATAAGTAGAAACAAATATATCTTGCGTTTGTATTCTGTCATAGTAGGTGTTGATAGCAGATTTTATAGTAATGTACAAAATAAAGTTTAATGACCAGTATTTCCGTGGCACATTAGCATCTTCAAACATTTTCATTGATACTACCTCATTTAACACTCTACCACCCCTTTACAGTAGGTTGGATAATTATTATCATTCTCATTTTATATATTAGGAGACTCACAAAGGTTGTGAGTGGCCTACAGTTACACAATAATGAGTGGCACAGTTGACTAGAAGCTAGGCCTCTCAACTTCAATATTCATTCCAAACACCGTGCTGCAAATAATTTTACACATAAGACCAGAGACAGAACCATTCAGAGCCCCGTATTTTCCTCTTAAGAGTTTATGTTACCATTTCCCTAAAACTTCTACCAGACAGCAATAGCATACACATATAATAATGTAAAAATCATATTTTTAATCCTACTTTGTTCATCTTCCCTAAAACACAAATGGATTAAGACACACATTTCTCTAACTGCTGATTGACTAAATATTTGGCCTGGTTTTGACTTTACGGTAGGTCAATCTATGAACAGATGTCCAAAAACAATCGTTCTGTTACAGAGAGCAAGACATAAATTCAAAAGATCAGCTTGCAAAGGGCTAAGAACTGTTTTATGTTTTTCTAAATCACAAATACTCACAAATAAGAAAAGGTTGCAGTCATTTTCACATACATTAGAAAGCAAGCAAATTCATATTTTAAAAAATACAACCATACAGCTCAAAGGTAAGTTAATCAATTGCAAATACAGATGACTAACAAATGTCCTTAGAATCAAAACACTAACATATCCGTCATTGACGGGAAACTACTCTAGATAAGTTTGCTACAAATAACCCCAAATTAATACTCTATATGTAAATAATTTCAAGTTGACCGGAGAAGCACATACAAGCTTAGATTAGTTTAGTGTGAACACTGAAGAACATCACTTAAGTTATGACATACATCTTACACATATTAAAACAGACATTAAGGTATGTTAAGTTTATGTTGACAACTGATGAGCCACGTACTCTAATTTTCCCCTAGAAATACCAACACATGCTTACTCTACATTTAGAATAAGAGACTTCCACTTCCAGCCATGATAAAGTACTAGGAACCGGATTTTCTTTCCTGTTTGTAAACAACAGAAAGCTGGACAGAGTATATTACAAAATGGTTTTCAGACACTGGGCCCCAGGCCGTGGGGGACTGTGCTGCTGCAGAGAAGGGAAAACAGAAGTGAGTGTCTGGATTGTCCTCATACCACCTGGAGACAGGTCCCGGGCTGCTCCAGGAGTGGGGACCTAGTCTTGTCAGTCGAAGACATCAGATTTTGGAGTTGGGGAGGCTAAGGTGGCTAGAATTTACTGGGTACACAACAGGGGAGGAGGAAGGTGCACGAGAGACCTTTGGGGGTCTACAGAAGAGCATGTGGCAAAGTGCTGATCTGAACACGTATGAGAAGAAACTATGAGGGGCTGGAGAAAGCTCCAACAGAAAGCAGCAGACTGAACAATTCCCAGCACTCATACAGTTGGGAATAGCTTCTATTTTCACCAACCAAAATGGAAAGACCTCAGAATCACACTAGTAGTGGAGCTAAATTAGCCCTAGACTAAAACTTGCTCTGGCCCACCCTAACACACCTTAAAAGCAAGTCTTAAAAGGATCCAATTGATTCCAAGAACAAAGTCCAACATTATTACCTAAATGAATACAAAATGCAGCCCCTAGTAATGTAAAATTCACAATGTGTGACGTATAATAAAAAATTCTAGGCATTCAAAGAAACAGGAAAATATGACCCACCAACTAGGAGAAAAGTCTATTAATAGAAACAGACCAGAAATGACAGAATATTAGCAGACAAGGATACAAAAATGCTATTATAAATATACTCCATACATTCAGAAAAGTAGAGGAAACATGATGAAGACAGAAAGAAAATACATAAAAAGGGAACAACTGATACATGCAAAAATGATGAATCTCAAAAGGATTATGTTAAATGAAATAAGTCAGACACAAAAGACTATACTCTTGTGAATTCATTTATAGGAAATTCTTAAAAAGACATAATTACAATGATAGAAAACAGATCAGTGGTTGCCAGGGAATGGAGAGAGGACTGACAGCAGAGCAGTATGAAGGGGACTTTTCAGGGGCGACAAAAACATTTTATACTTCAGTTATGGTATGGTTACATGACTGTATACATTTGTCAAAACTCATGGAATTACACACTTAAAATCGGTGAATTTTATTGTATATAAATGATATTAAAGGTTTTTAGAAACTGTGTGACACATCTGCTAATTTAGTGTACATTAATTTTTCCTGTACCACTTATTATTTTACAACTTGCTACCTTTTTCTTATCACAAACTACCTTTTGTTAAAATATTTTTTTCTTATTCCAAGATTATCAAGACAAATTATCAAGGAGAAGAAGAAAAGCTAAGAGATTTCGACCTTACCTTTTCCACCTATGGCTATATCATTCTAAGCAAGTTCTCTGTAACAAAAGCAAGTGGAAATCTCAGTCTCACCATTCCTTGTCATCTGTTCCTTGACAAGAAGAGTCCCAAAAGAAAACACATCTAAAATAACATTCATAGGCAAAACTGGAAGATACTGAGAATAGACATTTAAAATCCCCAACTTACATATCCTTATTATTGCTGAATAGTATTCCTTACCAAAGATATACCACAATTTGTTTACCCATTTATGTGTTAACGGACATTAGACTTGAGATTACCAACTTCCATTTTGGCAGCTACAAAGTTCAGATTTAAAAGCATTCTCTCTGAGGGACTTCCCTGGCAGTCCAGTGGTTAAGACTCTGTGCTGTCAATGCAGGGGGCACAGGTTTGATCCCTGGTCAGAGAACTAAGATCCCACATGCCATGTGGTGCAGCCAAAAAATTAAAAAAAAAAAAAAAAGAATTCTCTCCTAAATAGAGGATGTGGATAAAAGGGACCCTTGTACACTGCTGGTGGGAATGTAAATTGGTGCAGACACTATGGAAAACAGTATGGAGGTTCCTTAAAAAACTACTGATAAAAATAGAACTACCATATAATCCAGCAATTCCACCTCTGGGTATATATCTGGAAAAAAAGAAAACACTAATTCTAAAAGATATATGCACCCCAATGTTCACAGCAGCACTATTTACAGTAGCCAAGACATAAAAGCAACCCAAGTGTCCATCAACAGATGACTGGATTAAGAAGATATGGAATATATACAATGGAATATTACTCGGCCATAAGAAAGAATGAAATAATGCCATTTGCAGCAACAGGGACGGACTTAGAGAATATTATGCTTAGTTAAATAAGTCAGACAAAGAAAGACATATACTATATGGTATCACTTATATGGGCATATATCTGGAAAAGACGAAAACTCTAATTCTAAAAGATACATGCACCCCAGTATTCACAGCACTATTTACAACAGCCAAGACATGGAAGCAACCTAAACGTCCATCGACAGATGAATGGACAAAGATGTGTGTGTGCAAGTGTGTGTGTTTGTGTATACACACACACACAGTGGAATTTTACTCAGCCATTAAAAAAAGAACTAATGCCATTTGCAGCACCATGGATGGACCTAGAGATTATCATACTAAGTTCAGACAGAGAAAGACAAATATCATATGATATCACTTATATGTGGAATCTAAAAAAATGATACAAATGAACTTATCTACAAAACAGAAATAGACTTACAGACTTAGAAAACAAACTTATGGTTACCAAAGGAGAGAGGGAAGGGGAGAGGGACAAATTAAAAGTATGGGATTAACAGATATAAACTACTATACATAAAATAGATAAGCAAAAGAATTTACTGTATAGCACAGGGAATTATACCCATTATCTTATAATAACCTATAATGGAATATAATCTGCAAAAATAATGAATCACTGTGCTATACTCCTGAAACTAACACAATATTGTAAATCCACTATACTTCAATTAAAAAAAATTCTCTCCTAAATATTTATTTAAGCATCTTAGTCATGCCCAAATAAGGGAAGAATTACTATAATTAGCAACTAACAGCTCAGTTTCATTTGCTTCTAACTGCTTTAGGTGGATATGGTAAAAGAATGTACTACAGTTGACCCTTAATCCACATATAATTTAGAGTCGGCCCTCCATAGCTGAGGTCTGCAGATTCAACCAACCAGGGACCACGTAGTATTGCAGCATTTACTGTTGAAAAATATCTACATGTAAGTGGACCCGGGCAGTTTAAACCTCTGTTGTTCACAGGTAAACTGTATTTATACTTTATACACAAAGAAACAGGCCCATAAATGTTAAACTACTTTCTCTAAGGCTTTTCATTCAGTAGGAGGAAGATCAAGGTTCTGACTCCTGTTTAGCGCTTTTTCTTCTAAACCACAGCAAGAAATTATGTACTTTTCAAACTTTAAAGTGTTTAACCCTTTATTGGGTAACAATATCTGTATTTTACTTTTTAAACGGCACTTACTAGCAATGAATAGGATAGGGATGAATGGGTGAAGGAGCCTGAGACACAAGGCAAGTATGAGACAAGTGGAAAGTAGTTCTTCCAGTAAACTCATCTGAAATAGCAAACTGCAATCACCACTGGTGAGTAGGGAGTAAAGACGGAGGGGGAGAATCAAGACCAGTGCTGGAGAAAGAAGCAAACTCAATTAGAAATAGTGGTCATAGTGAATCCCAGAAATTAAGTGGTCTGTTTATCCAACAAAACTACTAGGCTGAACCACGAAACTGCCAATATTTGACTATTTTTGACCTTAAAAAGGCGATTTCTTCTGATTCAACCTAATAATTTCAAAGATAATAATAGGAAAAGCAGCCAAGTTAAGTTACTTACAAATCAGTAAGCTTTTGCAGTTATACGTATTGGGAAAGTGGTTGTCCCTTATTCCTGAAGTGACACTGAATTTTAAAGACAACATTGCTACCCATTTTGAATTAAATATCATATAAAATACCAGTTAATATTAATACAAGAAGCATGGTACTTAAGTCCAATCTGCTAGCTCAGTTCTAAAGAGTTTTCTTACTGCAGAGCTGCAGCAAGTATTTGGTCTAACACAAACTTAAAAACAAAGAAAGGTTAGCCTTGTTAAAAAAAAAGATACTGGGCTTTCCTGGTGGCGCAGTGGTTAAGAATCTGCCTTCAGGTGCAGGGGACACAAGTTCGAGCCCTAGCCCAGGAAGATCCCACATGCTGCGGAGCAACGAAGCCCGTGCATCACAACTACTGAGCCTGTGCTCTAGAGCCCGCGAGCCACAACTACTGAGCCCACATGCCACAACTACTGAAGCCTGAGCGCCTAGAGTCCGTGCTCCACAACAAGAGAAGCCACCACAATGAGAAGCCCGCACGCCACAACGAAGAGTAGCCCCCACTCGCCGCAACTAGAGAAAGCCCGCGCACAGCAACAAAGACCCAGTGCAGCCAAAAATAAATAAATATATTAAAAAAAAAAGATACTAACTCTTAAAAGGTCTTTATCCTTGCCTCAGAGAGAACACAGATGGTAATGTAAGAGATCAGCATTCTTCTCTACTTTTCAAACATAAATCTTTACTTTTAAGGGTGATAAAAAGCGTAAAAGCAATTTAGAGAAAACCTCGGTACTGATTCTCTTGAAGTTCACAAATGAACCTTACTGTGTTGGCTGTCCTTCTGGAATTCCTTAATACAATTTGTTAGAACGAAGCCATTTTTAGAATCTCTTCAATTAAAACCTACAGCCTGGCATGAAAGAGAGAAAAGTAAACACATATGTGTAGTTAATGTCCCAGAAAATGTAGCAGATAACTTTAACTGGTCATTTTTTAGTCCTCAACTTCTTGTAATAAATTTTATGCTAAGGACGGAAGTAATGAATATGATGGATCAATAGGTTGTGATGGCATCATTAGTTTTAAGAAATAATGATGGCATCATTATTTCTTTTAAGGAAATAGAAAGCCTAAAAAGGGTGGAAGATGGAGGTAGAAGGAACAGCACAATTATCTACGTATTGATAACCATTATATATTGATAACTTTAAATCACTTTTACAATACAGAATTACAAAGAGAGTTATATTTATTAACCACTGCTAAACAGATTTGCAGTTGTACTAACTGCATTCCAGACATTTTCAAAAGAAATATTTTTACCAAGTCTTAATCCAGATTTCTCTGGGTTCTCAGGCTTGTAATCTTAGGGTTTGAAGGAACTACTCTGTTATTACTCAAATAAAATTCTGTAAGCCCTCCCAGACAGTTACTAATCAGAACAGATGGTGTTCTATGAGATAAAAATTTTCTGAAGTCTCAGGGCCAGTTAAAAAAAAAAAAAGATACTATCTATGCACAAAACAAGAAATACAAAAGGTAGCAGATATTTTGTCTTAAATGGCATTAGTGCTAACTACTCAGAACTCAGGCTTCAAAAATATAGCAAGTACTCACCTGTTTACACAGCAATATAACTTTCAATTTAGCTGATGAGCTTTTATATAACTTATAATCAGCAAAATGAGTTTGAGTCTGCAACTTCAAAAAAAAACATTTCCGGTGTTAACCAAAATCTTTCAAAATAAAGGACACAAATATGACTGATGTTCAGTCAGAGTTGATCCCCTAACTCACATTATACTCCATTACACAGCTCCTAATCTTCTTAGATTTCCTGGATATGCTGATATAATCTGCCTTCCTGGGAAAAATAAAATAAAGTTACTGCTATTCCTCAGACTTATACTTTCCAATTAATCATAATGGGCTAGAAGAATTTGAAACTGAAGAGCTTCTTCCCCCCTCCCCACTTCTTCTTAAACGTCGTAATATCAAAGCACATACGGGTTTTCTCAGTTTAGGGTTCCCAAAACAGAATACATAGCCCCAAGAATGGTTTCAGTTAGCTTTCAGCATTAATTAGGAGTTATGGGACATAAGGCAGGATAAAATATGGAAAAATACTACCCATCGCCTTCTTCTAATTTATACTATCAAAGACATTACATTATGGATATTTCACATAATATCTCTTTAATACTTTATGTCTAAGAATTGAACTTAACTATCAATCTTTCAGTTTATTCATCTGTCCAAAGACTTATTTTTACTATCTGGAAGGTTACTTTTTCTAATATTTTACTTTGGTTGGACTATACTGCAGAGTGAAAAGGAACATGTTTCACTCCTGTGGTTTTTCTCTTGAAAAGCATCTTCTTTAAAAAAATAGAATAAACTCAGACATCCTCAGTGTTTACTCTGCCTATGTTAAACACATGTCTCCACTGATATCTAAAACTGGAGCTTATATCTTGAAGACTTCTTATACAAGTCTTTATAGTATCAGGTAACTCAAATCACATGCAAACTATGTTTTCAAAGGCTATTTCCAAAGTAATTATGGAAGCTTCTAGTACTGACTCCCTTTAAAGCAAAGAAACCATGTAACATAGTAAGCACAGTGCCAGGCTCAATAAATGCTTCTTCATTTTCCTTTTGCCGGTAAAGCAATTTCTAATCAGGGGAAAATTATATTTAGCTTCAGTTATTATATCTCTAAATATTACCAAGTCAACTACTAACCAGCCTTACTTCCTGATAAGATACTACTTTATAGTCTTCCATAAGTGAATGGACGAACGTGTTGATTTATATTAATTTAAACGAACTTGGCATTCTCTTGCACTAGTGGTACTATATCTAAATCCAATATTAGGACAACAGCTCCATCTCCTTCTCAGCTGGAAGTACTCTGGGCTTATGCAAAGGAGGAGTTAGGTGTGCCTTAATTACTGCTGTTATAGCAGCTCCAAGAACTGTAAATAGTTGGCATGGCAGAAAATCTCAGATGCAATCACAATGACACTTTCAAAAGAGACAAGTAAACCTGGGCTAAGAAGAATTCAAATTCCTTTCTTGCTCAACACTTAAAACCACAGCATCTTTCATACACCACATCCGTAATTTCTGAGAAGAAGAACAGACTATTAGTAGACATTCTCATCTCTCACTTTTGGAAACAGAGGCAACTCTAAGAATTATTTTGCAGCTGAGGAAACTAACCTAACACCCGAAGAGGTTATGTAATTCCAAGTGGAAGAACCAGGATTTGAACTCTCTGATTCTTCTGGTTTCAGACTGTTGTCTTAACCACTACTCATTGATCCACTTTGGCTTCTATATTAAGTAGAACTGACTAAAAGGAAATATTAGGAATAAAACGCCTAGGAATAAACCTACCTAAGGAGGCAGAAGACCTGTACTCCAAAAACTGTAAGACACTGATGAAAGAAACTGAAGATGACACAGACAGATGGAAAGATACACCATGTTCTTGGATTGGAAAAATCAATATTGTCAAAATGACTATACTACCCAAGGCAATCTACGGATTCAATGAAATCACTATCAAATTACCAAGGGCACTCTTTGCAGATCTAGAACAAAAAAAATCTTAAAATTTGTATGGAGACACAAAAGACCCTGAATAGCCAAAGCAATCTTGAGAAAGGAAAATGGATCTGGAGGAATCAGGCTCTCTGACTTCAGACTATACTATAAAGCTACAGTAATCAAAACAGTATGGTACTGGCACAAAGACAGACTTACAGAACAGTGAAACAGGATAGAAAGCCCAGAAATAAACCCATGCACCTATGGTCAATTAATCTACAACAAAGGAGAAAAGATAAGCTCTTCAATAAGTGGTGCTGGGAAAACTGGACAGCTACATGTAAAAGAATGAAATTAGAGGATTCTCTAATACCATACACAAAAATAAACTAAAATGGATTAAACACCTAAAATAAATGTAAAACCAGATACTATAAAACTCTTAGAGTAAAACATAGGCAGAACATTCTTTGACATAAATCACAGCAATATCTTTTTAGATCCACCACTTAGACTAATGGAAATAAAAACAAAAATAAACAAATGGGACCTAAATAAACTTAAAAGCTTGTACACTTGAAACACTATGTATAACTGAACCACTCTGCTGTACACCTGAAACTAACACAACATTGTAAATCAACTATACTCCAATATAAAATAAAAATTAATTATCTGGCTCTGCTCTCAGGAAAAGATGTGGTGCCCAGAGACTTCCTTTCATCCTGCATTCTTCTTCCCAATTTCCACTGTAAGATTTCTGTCATTCCCCCATCTTCCAAAAGGGGGCATCCTACAAAATTCTGGTCAATCATTGCCAGTGTTTCTCAATAAGACTGCTATTGGCATTTGGGGCATAACAATTCTTTGTTGTTAAGGCTGTCCAGTGCCCTGTAGAACATTTAGAATCACTGGCCTCTCGGCAATAAATGCCAATAACATCTCTCCATAGCCCAGTCTGTGACAATCAAAAATGCCCCTAGACTCTTCCAAATGTGCCTTAGGAAGGCAGCACTGTTGCTGGTTGGTTGAGAACTCCTATTGGCCCTGTTATTTCTTTATAGGAACCATGGATTTCTTTTCTTTTGTATCCTTAAACCTGAGTTGGAGATGCATTAGCTATATGATTTGGGGCATGTTTTTACGTCCCTTAGATTCAATTACCACATTTATTCTAGAGGAGGATATAAACGTGGGGCAATTTGATATATTTAGAGTACAAAACCACACCTAGGAAAACCTAATATAAAAATACAAGCTAACTGATTAACAGTATATTAAAAGTACCATACACTTATGGTTAAGTAGGGCCTTTATTCAGTAGGCCCTTTCTTTATATATGTTTGGATTCCTTTCTGGAATTTTACTTCTATTTCATTAACTGGACTGTTACAAATTATTATAGCTTACATATAATATATAATTGCATGTGTAATTTATATATTTATATATAAGATATATATAATTACTTGTATTTATAAACTACATATATAGCTTATATATAATAAAATTTACTCCCCAGTTCCTCTACTCTTTGGAGTTTTTCACCTCAATTATTATTATTAATTGAGATATAATTCACATCCTTTAAAATTCATCCTTCTAAAATGTACAATTCGGTAGTTTTTATCTATTCTGGACATTTCATATAAATGGAATCATATAATATGTGACCTTTTGTACTGGCCTCTTTCACTTAACATAACGTTTTCAAGTTTCATTCATGTTGTAGCATGTATGAGTACTTCATTCCTTTTTATGGCCGAATAATATTCTTGTACAAATATGCCACATTTTGTTTATTTATTCATGAGCTGATGCACATTTGGGTTGTTTTTGATTTTTGGCTATCATGGATAATGCTGCTATAAACATTCCTGTGCAAGTTGTCATGTGGACATACGTTTTCAATTCTGTTGGGTATATACCTAACAATAGAATTTCTGGGTCATATGGTGACTATATATTTAACTTTTTGAGGAACTGGAAACTGTTTTCCAAAATGGCTGGGTTATTTTACATTCCTGTCAGTAATATGGGAGTATTCCATTTTATTAGATCCTCACCAACAATGTTATTATTTATCTTTTTTATTTTAGTCATCCTAGTGGGTGTAAAGTGGGATTTTGTGGTTTTCATTTGCATTTTCTTAATGACTAATAGGTTGACCATCTTCTCTTCTGTGCTTTTTGGCCATTTGTGTATATTCTTTGGAGAAGTGTCTATTCGAATTCTTTGCCCTTTTTTTTTTTTTTTTTTTTTTTTTTTTTTTTGCGGTACGCGGGCCTCTCACCGCTGTGGCCTCTCCCGTTGCGGAGCACAGGCTCTGGATGTGCAGGCTCAGCGGCCATGGCTCATGGGCCCAGCCTCTCCATGGCATGTGGGATCTTCCCGGACCGGGGCACGAACCCGTGTCCCCTACATCGGCAGGTGGACTCTCAACCACTGCGCCACCAGGGAAGCCCTCTTTGCCCATTTTTATTTTATTTATTTATTTTTAATGATTGCTTTTATTTATCTGTTTATTTATTTTTGGCCGTGTTGGGTCTTCGTTGCTGCACGTGGGCTTTCTCTAGTTGCAGTGAGTGGGGGTTACTCTTTGTTGTGGTGTGCGGGCTTCTCATTGCAGTGGCTTCTCTTGTTGCGGTGCACGGGCTCTAGGAGTGCTGGCTTCAGCAGATGTGGCTCACGGGCTCCAGAGCACAGGCTCAGTAGTTGTGCACACGGGTTTAGCTGCTCTGTGGCATGTGGGATCTTCCTGGCCCAGGGCTCGAACCCGTGTTCTCTGCATTGGCAGGCGGATTCTTAACCACTGCGCCACCAGGGAAGTCCCGTCCATTTTTAAATTGAGTTGTTTAATTTGAGTTGTAAAAGTTCTTTATATATTCTGGACACTAGACCCTTTTTAGATATATGGTTTGCAAAATTTCCTCCCACTCTGACGGCTGTCTTTTCACTATCTTGCTAGAGTGTCCCTTAAAGAACAAAAGCTTTTAATTTTGATTCAGTCCAATTTATTTATTTTTTTCTTTGGTTGCTTGTTCTCTTGGGTGTCATAACTAAGAAACCACTGTCTAATCCACAATCATGAAAATTTTACATCTATGTTTTCTTCTAAGAGTTTTATAAATTTAGGGACAGTCCAGTGGTTAAGACTCTGCGCTTCCAGTTCAGGGGGCACGGGTTTGATCCCTGGTCGGGGAACTAAGATCCCACATGCCGCGCAGCATGGCCAAAAAAAAAAAAAAAAAATAAGAGTTTTATAAATTTAGCTCTTACATTTAGGCCTGTGATCCATTTCGAGTTATTTTTATATACGGTGTGAGGTACGGATCCAACATCATTCCTTTGCATGTGGATATCCAGTTGTCCGAGAATCATTTTTTTAAAAGACTTCTTTCCCCAATGAATTGTCCTGAATACCAACTAACCATAAATAGAAAAGTTTACCTCTGGATTCTCAGTTCTATTTCACGGTTTATATATCTATACTTAGGCCAGGATGACAATGTCTTGTCACTACAGCTTTGGGACATGTGAGTCCTTCAATTTTGTTTTTTTTCCGAGACAATTTGGCTATTCTGGGTCTCTTGTTTTTCCACGTGATTTTTAGGATTAGCTTGCCTATTTCTAAAAACAGGCAGCTGGGATTTTGATAGGTATGTTGTTGAATCTACATATTTGAGGAGTATCACTACCTTAACCATAGTAAGTCTTCCAACCCATGAGCACAGATATCCTGCCATTTATTTAGGTCTTCGTCCTGTTCATTTCTGTATATTTTTTTCCTTGGGTGGAATTACGTAAATATTCTCAAAATACTGAATTGAGCTGGGAAGATAGGGCAAAAGGAGGAAATGAATAAACACATTAAATATAAAATGATATGTTCCTAATTTGGAGTAAGAATAAATAATGTTTCTCTTTTTTTCTACTTCCATTTCTAATTTCCCCTAATGGGAATGGAATGTTTTTAAAGTAGTTGAAAGGTTACAAGTGTTGGCAAAAAATATGGAACAATACATTGCCAGTGAGAGACTGTAAACTGGTACTTTGTTAAAAATGGCAATATATGCTGAACCTAAAGATATGCCTACTCTATGACCCAGCAATTTCATTCCTAAGTACATATACCCAACAGAGTTATGTACCAAATGGCACGGGTAAGAATGTCACTCTTAATAACAGCCCAAATCAGGAAATAACCCAATTTCCGTCAGCAGAATGAAAAAACTGTGATATATGCAAACAATGGGATACTGGACAGCAATGAAAATGAATTATTGTTTCACCAAAATATGTGAATGAATCTCAAAGACATATGATGGATAAAATACACTAAATTCAAGAGTGATTGTGTGTACTGTACTGTAGGTAAGATTCCATTTACATGAAGTTCAAGAACAGGCAAAACTAATATATAGTGATAGAAGTCAAAATAATGGTTATCTTTGGCAAGGAGGAATGAATTGGGAAGAGGTACAAGATAACCTGGGATACTGAAAATGTTCTACAACATGATCTGGGTGGTGATTAGACAAGTGCGCATTATTCACTAAACTGTATGTTTAAGATTTCTGCACTTCACTGTATCCATGTAAATACTTCAAAAAAAATAAATTTTAATTATTTGGGAAATAAACTGGAAAGAAAACTGGAATGAGGTTAAATGTCTGATCTCTCATTTTATAATCTTAAGTATATCTAACTACCATTTAATAATCACCGTTTTACTTAAAAAACAAAACCAAAACAGAACCATCTAGACATTACAGGGGTGGGCTCAAGCATTTTCCTCTTAGCCTTTGTTGTTTAAGACAAATCTAAAAAAAAACCCAAACTTTTTAGTGCTGGGTGTTCCAGGAATTTGTAAGACAGGGGAAGTGTTATAAAAACAGCACTTTGGAGTTAAAGCCCTTGCCCTGAGGCAGGAAATGAAAGCACAAAGGGATTGGCCCTTCCTTTCTCTCCTTTTAAAAAAAAAATCCTATGGGGATTTCCCTGGTGGCGCAGTGGTTAAGAATCTGCCTGCCAATACAGGAGACACGGGTTCGATCCCTGGTCTGGGGAGATCCCACATGCCATGGAGCACCTAAGTCTGTGCACCACAACTACTGAGCCTGCACTCTATAGAGTCTGTGAGCCACAATTACTGAGCCTGTGTGCCACAACTACTGAAGCCCAGGTGCCTAGAGCCAGTGCTCCACAGAGAAGCCACCACAGTGAGAAGCCTGCGCACCGCAACAAAGAGTAGCCCCCGCTCACCGCAACTAGAGAAAGCCCACGTGCAGCAACGAAGATTCAATGCAGCCAAAAATAAATACATAAGTAAAATTTTTAAAAAATCATATGAATGAATGCACAAATCAGACAATATTGGGCAAAAAATATTTATTTTTCATCTGTGCATCTACTTTCATTCCCATAAAGTTATTTTTTCCTAGGATGTTTTAGTATCAGTTTTTCTTATACATACTTTGTCGAGAGAGAGGCTGATAAAAGGTGGCACCAAGTATTACTAACACATCTGGTTCAGACTGCCTACTGTAAGACTGCCTTTTAGGAGAGCTATGGGACATTTGCATATCCTTTAATAGGGGGAATTGCTGGGATTCCTGACTCCAATTGGTTCCAAAAATAACTTTTACTTCTTCCAAGAAAGGGGAAGTGGGTTGGCAAGTGAACACTTAGATTTGACACCAACAGTAATAAGAATTATTCTGTAATCTCTGAAATTTTGGGGAGCCCAGTGGAAACCAACTGAATTTTGAATCCCTATTATAACGGCTACCATTTTTATAAAAATAAATATGCACATCTATAAAACTCAACAGAACATGTAAATTTGTTCCGCATCTTATTACTTACTCCATATAAATGATGAACTCTTTCATCACATTCAATATTGTCAATTAAAACAAAAGTGCTCATATTTGAGAAAGATGACCAATTTATATTGGTAAGTCTATCAAGTAAGAGTTTTTAAAAAACCCTGCATGTACAGCAGTTGTGTATATGCTTCAGGATTTCTTAGAGAAACTTAAACATTAAAGAAGCTGAATTTAGGGGCTACTAACATTTTTTAAGCCTCAGGGCAGCCTAACTTTAAGATATAAAACTATTTTTTAAAAAACAGAAATCTTGTACATAAAAATAATTAAATAAAAAAGATTTCGTTTATTTCAGTATACATTTGCTAGAGATACAGGAGATACAAAAGTGGTATGATAGCCATTACACCAAAGGCAAAAATCTCACCAGGAAGACTACACAGAAAGGGGAGAATACATCACGTGCTGGGTAAGCACACACTAGACAAATCTATCCTGAGCACCCATCTATTATGTGCCAGACCCTGCTCTAGGCCCTGGGTAGACTGTATCGAATAAAAGACACAAAAACCCCTGCCTGCTACGAGCTTACATTCCAGTATGGGGGACAGACAACAAAAAAGATGAACCTCACTCAAGCACTCATTCTGCTCAAGCGCTGCCTCCATAAAGCGTCAAGACCCCAAAGCAAAGCACACCTGCATTTCCAAGGACCAAGTAAGCCAGTCTGGTTGGAGCTGAGCGAGGCAAGCAGGGAAGAGTGGGACCGGAGGAGGTCAACAAAGGGCCAAATCATAAATTTATTTATTTTACTTATTTATTTTTGGCTGCACTGGGTCTTCGTAGCTGCATGGTCTTCCTCTAGTTGTGGCAAGCGGGGGCTACTCATCCTTGTGGTGCGCTGGCTTCTCATTCTGGTGGCTTCTCTTACTGCAGAGCATGTGCTCTAGGCACATGGGCTTCAGTAGCTGTGGCATGTGGGCTCAGTACTTGTGGCTCACGGGCTCCAGGGCACAGGCTCAGTAGTTGTGGCACACAGGCCACAACTGTGGCTCCACGGCCTGTGTGATCTTTCTGGACCAGGGCTCGAACCCGTGTCCCCTGCATTGGTAGGCGAATTCTTAACCACTGCGCCACCAGGGAAGTCCAGAGGGCCAAATCAGAAGGGCCTCATAGGTCTTCATGTTAAGACTCTGACTTTAAGAAGCAGGAGAAGCCCTCTGAGAGAGTTCTTAAACAAGCCCTCTGAGAGAGTTCTTAAACAAGACTGGCATGACCTCCTATGCTTCAACAGGATCACCCTGAGTGATACATTTAGAAGAGAGTCAAAGACAGAAGCAGAGAGAGCACTGGAGAGATGACTGTGGTTTGGACTAGGGTGACAGCAATAGGTATAAAAAGTGGAGGGAGGATATATTTTGAAGGTAGACTAAACTGTTACCAATGCTTAAAGCACATAGAAAATGCTAAATAAACATTTAATGAAAAAATGAATCTTGAAAGGTGGGAGAAACCAATGTGAACTAGAGTACTCAAGAAAGGTATCAGTCATAAAATTTTACTGGTACTCTGCATGGATAGCTCCTATTCCTAATTTTCAGCATTGTTCATTTATCTGAATCCTTCTAAACCATTTTTCGCTTGACTGATCCCTCTAACTGGTTATTAAATCCAGGTGAAAGTAGACAGGAGTCTAAGTCAAATAAATAACAGTGGGGATTACAGTGAAGTAGAGAGGTTCAAAGACGTTAAGGAGGCATAATCCACAGGCTCTGGTGATTAAATATGCGGAATAAAAAAGGAGAGAAAATATAATAATGATCTCTTCTTCGGACAACTTTATGAATAAAAGATGCCATTATCTGAAATAGGGAACACAAAAAAAGCAGGTTTGAGGGGAAACAAATGGAAAAGGCTAAAAACTTTAGAGAAACAAAACAACTTTGGGAAACAAGTATTTTTGGAGTCTAAAGGTTTAAAATTAAGTATATCAAGACTACTGCTTCCAGGGATTTCCCTGGTGGTCCAGTGGTTAAGAATCCGCTTTCTAATGCAGGGGATACGGCTTTGATCCCTGGTCGGGGAACTAAGATCCCACATGCCGGGTTTCCCTGGTGGCGCAGTGGTTGAGAGTCTGCCTGCCGATGCAGGGGACACGGGTTCGAGCCCTGGTCCGGGAAGATCCCACATGCCGTGGAGCAACTAAACCCGTGTGCCACAACTACTGAGACTGCACTCTACAGCCCACGAGCCACAACTACTGAGCACGTGTGCCTAGAGCCCATGGTCCGTAACAAGAGAAGCCACTGTAATGAGAAGCCTGCGCACCGCAACGAAGAGTAAGCTGGTGCAAAATTAAAATTTGGTTCCTCCTTAGGTTAAAAGGACGAGCGTTTTTTCCCCTATTCGTCTGCTCTTGATAGTAAGATTATAAAAGACAGATCTTATGTTTTGTCAAAATAATCACTTACGTTCTATGTTGTCTTTATCAGATCTTTGATTATTTAAGTAAACCTAGTCCTCTCAATATTAAAAGAGCTAAGTTTTGCACAGTACTAAATATATAACCTTGAATAATTGCCTGAGAGGGCTTCCCTGGTGGCGCAGTGGTTGAGAGTCCGCCTGCCGACGCAGGGGACACGAGTTCGTGCCCCAGTCCGGGAAGATCCCACATGCCGTGGAGCGGCTGGGCCCGTGAGCCATGGCCGCTAAGCCTGCGCGTCCGGAGCCTGTGCTCCGCAGCAGGAGAGGCCACAACAGTGAGAGGCCACAACAGTGAGAGGCCAGCATACAGCAAAAAAAAAAAAAAAAAAAAAAAAAAATTGCCTGTGAAATCTTTGTCACTTTGATTAAATGGATAACTGAGCATTGTTCCACAGTGACTGACCTATGATCCTATCTGACGAAGTATTTTTAAAACTTTTGATATTTTTGACAAATTTCAAAAATAAAATTTTAAATAAAGTCTTTTTTGACTTAGAACTAACTCTGAAATATTATTTCAAGGCCCCTGAAATATCTCAAAGATTGGTTCTCTCCTTATAAAAAGGGATATGTTAAGCTAACTAGGCTTATTTCATATATTAAATTACATGGGAAGCATTTCCAAATAAGTAATACTAAACCTTCTTTATTGTATGTCTGTATAGATATGTGTTATAAATATTTCAGAAACTATGTGAAATTCCTAGAAATCTGGTATGTCCTGAAATAATGTTATCAGTCATAATTCTAGTTATCTTAAAATATTGTATGTCACAGAAATAACCCAATTTCCTTGTCAACTGCACTGTCATCAGATCTCTAACCATGCCAGGGTAAGAATTTATAGAATTCTAACTTAGAAATGGATGACTTCATAAAACTGTTAACAAAAGATCAAAACCATGAATTAATTCCATGGGACTAAATGAACTGATGAAGATGATTATAATTTTTATGACTTTTTGTTTTAAATATTGTCAGTTCTTTTATGCTTTGTCAGAGTCCCCATTTATGTTGGATTCACAAGCTGACAGACCTCTCACAATGTGACTTCCTTATCTTTTGTTATTCGTAGGCACCATTAAACACTGTGTGGGAGGGGAAGTATCCTAGCAGAACTCATCAGCTTTTTGTTCTTGCCAAAATTATGGAGTAAATTCTAACAACCCTAGAATGAAACTGTCCTCCAAAACTGCTAAATAGGCAATTAATATCCTCATTTTCTTCCCTCCCATAAATGACTACTAGTCAAAACTCTTCTAATCCTGTGGTGTTATTTATGTGCCACTGCTAAAAGTAACGCGAATAAAATTATTATTTGTATATATGTATATTATTTGTATATATGTGTATATATATGCATGCAAAAGAAATCTGTAGACTATATGCCAAATAACTGACACTGGTTATTCCTGTTTATTTTCTGTGACATATATTTGGGTTTTTGAAAATGAGCATGTATTGCTTCTATAAACAAAACAAGAATGAATGAATAGGTAAATTCATTTAAACGTAGTATTAAAGGGTTAGGACTCGGCACTTTCACTGTCGTGGGCCCGGGGTTCAATCCCTGGTTGGGGAACTAAGATCCTGCAAGCCGCACGGTGCGGCCAAAAAAAAAAAAAAGGAGTATTAAAAATCTGTTTTTGGATCCCTAACAGGCTGATCCCCGAATTGCATATTTTCATACAGCAAGAGGACTCAAACAAAATAAAACTATATAGAAAAAGAATTCCAAAATCAGAACTTAAATCAGAACATAAAAACACATCTTCATATTTGTACAGATAAACATAAACTCTATATCCATCAGTTTTACTTGTTGGTCTCTTACTTTCATTAATTAGAATCATATAACAAAGTTCCCAAATTAATTCATTTGTTCTTCTTGGCTGTTACTGATGATCTACTTTCTAGCAAATTGCCAAGGGTATAAACATCATGTATGGAACCAACTAAAAATTAATTAATGAACAGAAACTAAAATATAAAGTTAACTGAACTTAATATTGTAAAACTGTCAACATTTCAAGGGAACCAGACTTTAGAACCCAAAGTAGGGTCTTCACTGTCAAGCCCAATATGGAGGGAAAAAAGTTGATAGGCTTAGACAGAGTTTATTCACTCATTTACTTCTCCTGAAGCTGAAAAACATTAGAGGCAAATTTCAGTATCCAAAAAAAAGTGGGCTAATCAACTGAGGATACTGTGATGGCTTTTTTTTAAAAAAAATATTTATTTTTATTTATTTATTTGGTTGCACCAGGTCTTAGTTGCAGCAGGCAGGCTCCTTAGTTGTGGCTCACGGGCTCCTTAGTTACGGCTTGCCAGCTCCTTAGTTGTGGCACGTGAACTCAGCTGCGGCATGCATGTGGGATCTAGTTCCCTGACCAGGGATTGAACCCGGGCCCCCTGCATTGGGAATGCAGAGTCTTAACCACTGCGCCACCAGGGAAGTCCCCGTGACGGCTGATTTTATGTAACACCCTGACTAGGCTTCATGGGCCCCAGATATTTAGTCAAACATTACTCTGTATGTGTCTGTGGGGGTGTTTTGAATGAGAGTAATATTTAAATTGGCTGACTGCCCTATGTAGGTGAGCCACATCCAATCAGCTGAAAGCCGAAATAGTACAAAAAGGTCCCCCCAGGTAAGAAGGAATTCCTCCTGCCTGTTAAGGTGGGACATTTTTTTTTTTCCTCCTGCCTTCATACTTGAACTGAAGCGTCAGCTCCTCCTGGATCTTGAGACTGATGGTATCTGGACTAGATCATTTGGGTCTCCAGTTTGCCTGCTGTAGATCTTGAATCTTGTCAGTCTCTATAACTGCATGAGCTGATTCCTTATAACATCTTTCTCTCCCTCTTTCCCTCTACCTCCCTGTAAAAATACTACACAAGGAAAGCCCAGCAAATGCTTTATGATGATGATTTTAGCACTGATGCCTTAGAAAGCGTGGAACCCTCTCCAAGAGACAGCAATCTATTCATTTGACCAAGTTATTCCAGGTCCAATGGGACTTAGATGATACTTAACAGAAAATTTTCTTGATTAATGGCCATACTTTTACTTAGAAGTTAAGAACAATTTCTAACTGCTGTTAGAGCCACTTATCTTCTACTCTCTTTTCTACTTCTCTCTGCAAATGGCCACAATCCCCAGTACTATCATTTGAAGTATAAGCATGGAATTGGAAAGAATACTAACCCATGTAATTACTGTACTTCACTTAAATGGTTTTGGTTATAAAGAAGAGATAAGAACCACTCCCCACATCAAATATAAAAATGACTAAGTACTTCTTTTATCCTTTATCAACTGCAAAAACAAACAGCTCTCCAGGACCCGGGAACAGAGCACCCTGTCACTGACGGGGTGTTGTTCAGGAAAAACTGAATGGGAGACATTACTCAAAATCACATATAGCAGCAAATATCTTAGAATAAAAAATCTTGTAGCCATGCTCTCTATATATCCCCACAAGAGCAGGCAGGCTTCCTAAATAATTAAAAACTGAACAAGTAGGAGGCATAGCAGAAGTCCCTCCAGCCATAGTGTTGTGTTGTGGGGAAGAGACGGATTTGTAAATCCTAGAGCAAGGTTCTGCCTACCCGAGGCCACTGCTGGGTGGAGACCCTGGGGGAAGCCACTGTCACCATGTCTGACCAGGAGGCAAAACCTTCAACTGAGGACTTGGGGGGTAAGAAGGAAGGAGAGAACACTAAACTCAAAGTCATCAGACAGGATAGCAGTGAGATTCACTTCAAGGTGAAAATGATGACGCATCACAAGAAACTCAAAGAATCATACTGTCAAAGACAGGGAGTTCCCATGAATTCACTCAGGTTTCTCTTTGAAGGTCAGAGAATTGCTGACACTCACACTCCAAAAGAACTGGGAATGGAGGAAGAAGATGTGATTGAAGTTTATCAGAAACAAATGGGGGCATTCAATGGTTTAGATTTTTTTATTCTTCTCCCTCAATCCTTTTTTTATTTTTAAAAATAGTTCTGGGCACTTAAAAAAAAAAAAATAGTTCTGGGCTTCCCTGGTGGCGCAGTGGTTGAGAGTCCACCTGCCGATGCAGGGGACACGGGTTCGTGCCCCGGTCTGGGAGGATCCTGCGTGCCGCAGAGCGGCTGGGCCCGTGAGCCACGGCCGCTGAGCCTGCGCGTCCGGAGCCTGTGCTCCGCAACGGGAGAGGCCACAACAGTGAGAGAGGCCTGTGTACCGCAAAAAAAAAAAAAAAAAAAAAAAGTTCTTTTGTAATGTAGTGTTCAAAACAGAATTGAAAACTGGCACCGCATCTCTTTAAAACATCTGGTAATTTGAATTCTAGTGCCCATTATTCATTACTGTTTGTTTTCACTGTGCTGATTTTGGTGATTAAACCTCAGCCCCCTTCATATTGCCCTCTCCTTTTTAAAAATTACATGTGTGCACAGAGAGGCCGCCTTTTCCAGGACTGTGCATTTGCACGCTTGTGATAAATAACAGCGACTAATGCGAGTGTTCATAATGACTTTCCAATTGGCCCTGAAGTTCTAGCATGTGATTGCTTCACTCCTGGACTGTGACTTTCAGTGGGAGATGGAAGTTTTTCAGAGAACTGAACTGTGGAAAAATGCCCTTTCCTTAACTTAAAGCTACTTTTAAAATCTGAGGGTCTGGACCAAAAGAACAGGAATATCAGGTTGGAGTCAAGATGACAGAGGTGGTGAGAATAATGACTAACTCCAAAGATGGCTTCACTGCAGAGAAAGCATTTTAAGATGAAAGAAAAACCTTGCTTGAGGGGCTTCCCTGCTGGTGCAGTGGTTAAGAATCCGCCTGCCAATGCAGGGGACATGAGTTCGAGCCCTGGTCAGAGAAGATCCCACATGCCGTGGAGCAACTAAGCCCGAGCACCACAACTACTGAGCCTACGCTCTAGAGCCTGCGAGCCACAACTACTGAGCCTGTGTGCCACAACTACTGAAGCCCGCCCGCCTAGAGCCCGTGCTCTGCAACAAGAGAAGCCACTGCAATGGGAAGCCCGCTCGCCGCAACTAGAGAAAGCCCGTGCACAGCAACAAAGACCCAGTGCAGCCAAAAATAAACTAAATAAATAAAAAATTAAAAAAAAAAAGAAAACAAAAAAAAAACCTTGCTTGAAGATCCCAGAAAAGTTCTACTTTTCATTAGCAGTTAAAGTTATTCATGCAGAAGTGTATACAACAGAACACTGCTCTTTTTGGTACTTTTTGGCCTGGGATATGGGTTTTAAATGGACACTGTCTGTACCAGCTTCATTAAAATAAACAAAATATTTGTTTAAAAAAACTGAATAAGTAAAGGTAACAGTGGGGGGGAAAAAACCTTTTCTACAAATAGTAGCAAATATTTGGTACTTGTTAAAATTTTGATACTTTTTGCTTATTTTATGAATCTTACAAATGTATAGATACTGAAGTTGATTTTCATGCCAACAGAAATATATTGATAATTAACAAGGTTAAACCATGAAGGAACTTCTACTTCATGATATATATATTTTTCACATTTAGATGATACCGTAGTTTGTGAGTTGGGCAGAAGAGGGATTAATCCTTAACTAGGTCCTAAAGTTTTCTTCGTTAAAGAATCAGTCTCTTCTTCATTCATCTTTCTAAATCATCAGTAGTCACTCTCTTTGAACAGCTCTAAAGTGAGGGGGCAAAGCAGCAGACAACGCTCTCAACTCTCACCACAGCACTTTCTAGATCAATAAATTATGTACTTGTCACAAGTATCCAGTCAGGATGCATCATGAAGAGCAGCAACTCATGGCCTCCTGGAAGGAGCAAGAGAGACAAAAGAATGCCAGCAAACACACAAATCAACTGACCTTTATGGTCATCCTTAGTTCTTTAACTTCTACATGAACACCTGCAGAGATGCAGATGAAAATTAACATCATTATATCTAAAAATATCTTAAAATACCAAAAGGGACTGGAGAAGGAAGTAGTGGTGGAAGAGAGAATAGAGCATAGGATGTAAAAAAAACATCAATGAAGCTATTTTTAAAACCACACTATGCTGGAACTTGAATTTATCTATTCATGTTTTTCACATGACCTCAGACAAAGAAGAATAAAGTATCCTATTTAAAAAATGTTACCTTGGGACTTCCTTGGTGGTGCAGTGGTTAAGAATCCACCTGCCGGGGCTTCCCTGGTGGTACAGTGGTTGAGAGTCCACCTGCCGATGCAGGGGATATGGGTTCGTGCCCTGGTCCGGGAAGATCCCACATGACGCGGAGCGGCTGGGCCCGTGAGCCATGGCCGCTGAGCCTGTGCGCCGGGAGCCTGTGCTCCACAACAGGAGAGGCCACAACAGTGAGAGGCCCGCGTACCGCAAAAAAAAAAAAAAAAAAAGAATCCACCTGCCAATGCAAGGGATACGGGTTTGAGCCCTGGTCCGGGAAGATCCCACATGCCGCGGAGCAACTAAGCCCGTGCGCCACAACTACTGAGCCTGTGCTCTAGAGCCTGCAAGCCACAACTACTGAGCCCACGTGACACAACTACTGAAGCCCGCACACCTAGAGCCCATGCTCTGCAACAAGAGAAGCCACCACAATGAGAAGACCGTCCACTGCAACAGAGTAGCCCCCGCTAGCCGCAACTAGAGAAAGCCCGTGCGCAGTAATGAAGACCCAATGCAGCCAAAAGTAAAAATAAATAAATTTATTAAATAAATAAAATAAAAATAAAAATGTTACCTAAAACAAAAGTAAAAGAAATATTAGCTGAAAGGCAGGGTAGACTGACTTTAATAACATTTAAGTCCCAATTAAATGGCACTAGACAATCTTCCCGTTAGGCTCTTAAGAGTTCCAGGGAACAGAGGAAAATAAATGTACCTTTCTGCTCCAGTGAACAGTCTTGTAAAAAGGATATTTATAAGGGACTTTCAGGAAGCAAGAGTTCAGTAACTTTGGAACACTGAAGCAAAATGAGTGGGAACTAGGTTTACCATCTTCTAGACACAGCCCCTGTTTTGCTAGACCGTCAACAAATATCAAAGTGCTCAGCTTGGGCAATTGTTAAGTTAATGATCATCAAAGGAGACAGCCCGCCCCTCCCTACCCTAGGGATACTGTTCTAAAGCAGCCCTTTGGTTCTTCATCTCCCTACAAGAATGCATACAAGTATTTGAATCTACTCTCCCATTATTACTACTGCTATTTCTCTCCCCAACAGCTAGAGCAGCTCCTTAACACCAAGCACTGCACAGTGAATTCCTGTCACAAGCACTTGTTTATCACCCTGTCCCTAGTAGTAGTTTAATCCTTTAATTAGTTTTAATGCCCCAAACTAGGATTTCCTGAGGACTGCCACAGGATGTGCAACAAGCAGCAGGGGCCAAGGCTTTAAGTTGTTGATTCAATATCATCAAGAATTTTTAAAAATGGTTGCTAATGCAGAGCCAGAAACAGGGCCCTAAACAAAAGGAAGAAAAGAGGCCAAGTGCCTCTGAAAAATTAAGGAACTGAGTTTTAAAGGGTGCCCGCTCACAATTAGGACAGAAAGGCTTAATTTGTCCAGACTGTCCTACTGTCCTCCTTTGGTACTGGAACATATTACAAGCTACTTTTAGACAGAAAGGAAGGGATGAGGAAATATGCGTACTGTGGTCAAGCACCCACGGACAGATGAAGAGGGTTAGCAAATACAGCAATCACTGGTGAAAGCGAGGCTTGGAATTAAACTAGTTTCAGAGGTAGAAGGCAAGGCAATAAGTAAGAATTTCACAAAACTGATTAGTATTGAACATTTAAAAAAAGAGTATATAGTGAGCAAGGCCTTTTGTAGGTTACGTAGAAAATTTGAGAATCTGAATTAATAGGCTATAAAAAATACAAGTAGCATTAAAAAAAAAATAAAACAAAGTAATTCCAACCATCCTTAAGAGACCTGAACATAGGTCTCTGAATCCTTACTTGTCTCTTTTCCCTCTCCTAATTTGTTCTAACTTCACCTATGCCACTGATGCATTCAGCAAGGACCACCAGCTCTTTAGAAGGAAGCATCAATGCATTTAGATTTCCAAAAACAATGAAAATTGGCAACCTAACATCACCACCAAACTCCTGTTCCACAGGCCAATATTTCCCTTATTTTTCTTTTAAAAGAAACAGATCAAATATCTTGTCTTCCAATTTCCTTTCTTTTCCCCAATTACCACCAATCAGTAGAGTGGCTTTTGGTTCTCATTGATGTAAACGAGCTCAAGAAAAAAAGAGAGAGAATCCTCAAATCTCTTAAAAGTTAGTTTGCATTATTAATTGAGATTTTATTTAAAATGCATAGTCTAAGGCCTTTGTCCACCAAGACTCATGGTCTGGTGAAACAGACTCGAATCCTCATTTTTAACAAGCTCTATAACTGTGGTGCTCAACCCTGGCTGCACATTAGAATCATCTGGGGTGCTTTTAAATAACATCCTGCAGGAGCCTCACCCCCAGATAGTCATGGGTCTGCAAAGGGGCGTGACACTGGCATTATTACTAATTTTTAAGCTTTCCTGTGTGTGACCAAGGTTAGGAACCACCATACTAAAAGTAACTTTGACGCAGGTGGTCCATGGACAAAGTTTGAGAACAGGGGCTTAAAAGAGTACACCTTAATGAGATCCTTCTGAAACTCATTCCACGTATCTACGTCAACGTAGATAGCAGGCAGATACAAGTATTTAGATAATTTATTTTTTCTAAACCACAGGTGACAATTAAAAAAAAAAATCAGGGCTTCCCTGGTGGCGCAGTGGTTGAGAGTCCGCCTGCCGATGCAGGGGACACGGGTTCGTGCCCCGGTCCGGGAAGATCCCACATGCTGCAGAGCAGCTGAGCCCGTGAGCCGTGGCCACTGGGCCTGCACGTCCGGAGTCTGTGCTCCGCAACGGGAGAGGCCACAGCAGTGAGAGGCCCGCGTACCGCAAAAAAAAAAATCAAATGCTCTTCAAAAAGCTCTCAAATCTTAAGGAAAGCCTTAAGGAGGATATCTGTTCTTAACTGAGAAGAGTCCATCTATCTTGTCACTTATTTATACATATTAAGTATTCCTGTGGCAATAAACTGCAATAAAGTTGATGAAAATCTAGGATCAAGTCTCCTAGATAAAGCCCTCAAAAATAATTCTGGGGGGGCTTCCCTGGTGGCGCAGTGGTTGAGAGTCCGCCTGCCGATGCAGGGGACACGGGTTCGTGCCGCGGTCTGGGAAGATCCCACATGCTGCAGAGCGGTTGGGTCTGTGAGCCATGGCCGCTGAGCCTGCGTGTCCAGAGCCTGTGCTCTGCAACGGGAGAGGCCACAACAGTGAGAGGCCTGCATAATGCAAAAAAATAATAATAATAATAATAATAATAATAATAATTCTGGGGGAGGGACTTCCCTGGCGGTCCAGAGGTTAAGACTCTGTGCTTCCACCGCAGGGGTCACAGGTTTGATCCCTGGTCAGGGAACTAAGACCCCACATGCTGCACAGTGCAGCCAAAATTAAATAAAAGAAAAGACAAATAAAAAAATAATTTTGGGGGAAAAAAAGCAATTCCAACTGTGTTAATATTGAGAAAGGGACTTCCCTGGTGGCACAATGGTTAAGACTCTGTGCTCCCAATGCCTGGAGCCCAGGTTCGATCCCTGGTCAGGGAACTAGATCCCACATGCATGCCACAACTAAGGAGCCCATGAGCTGCAACTAAGGAGTCCGTCTGCTGCAACTAAGACCCGGCACAACTAAATAAATAAATAAAATAAATATTAAAAAAGAAAAGATTGAGAAAGTTATTCCTCTTCAACAAACAAAACAGAGACTGGGCTATAAAGTTGACAAATTATAAGTGATGAGAAGAAATGGTCATTCATCTCACCCAAACAGTAAATGAACAAATCAAATCATGGAAAAAAATCTTTAAAATTAATTTTATTATGAAATAAAACTAAGGTAGTTCACCCACTTCAATCTTAAAAAAAAAATAATGATGTGATTCACAGTAGTTTAATTAAGAGTTTAGTTCCCTTATATCATCTTACCACATCTTCTCCAATATGAGGGGCATCGACTTTGGGGCTCCTTTCCTGTCCAAGGGGAACATCCTCAAACTCCTTATTTATGTTGTGCATTAATAACAACATTCTACTAAATGAACAAGTCTACATTTGCTCAAAGGTTAGCTTCCAGCCTGCTGCCTGTGGGCATCTTAACAGCCAGCTTAAAACAAACTCTGAAACAAGATGCAAAAGGAGAGACCACTCTTGTGGCAAGAAATTTTTATTAGCACTTGGATTTGAAAGAAATAAATGGGAGTGGAAGAAGTAATAGACAGACCGTGCTACAAAAGCTCTTGAGTATTCAGGATAGATTTCTGAAGCAGAGAGGGAGGTTAAAGTGGTTACTGATCCATGGAGAGGAAAGAGGTAGGCTTTCATTTGTAGGGGCGATTACTCACAACTAAACTTAGCTGTTTTTTTGAAAATTCGCAGACAAGAAATCAGAAAATTAAAAATAGATTATGAAGTGGATGGAATTCAGGAAAGCCACATTCTACTTGAAGACAAAATATTGAGAAAACTTATCTTGTGTGTGAGCTCAATTTTCTCTACCTGTAAAGTGGTTATACTGCTTGCTGATTTCAGAAGGCTTTAGCCATTCGTTAAAAAGCCCTTTTTGCTAGGTAATAAAGAGGCTACTTTACAGAAAGAAAATCTTTTTCTTTGATTGCTGGTAATTTACTAAAGTGATATATATTCCATAGGAAAAATCCATTTAGATAGAAAAATTAGTAAGAAACATAAAATCAATAAGATCTGAATTTGCTTCAAATAATTAGCTGGATTTAAGGAAGTTTAAGGGGGTTTTTTGGGGGTGGGGGTGAGGGAGGAGGAGAAGGAAGGAGGGAAAACAAGAAAAGGGGAAGCTGAAACAAAGAATTTATTTGTGGCTCTGAAACCAGTCCTTTCTGGAATCTTACCCCTACCACTAGACTATACGCATTTTCAAAGGCAAGGATCATGTATTGTTCAACTCTGTACCCCTCAACAGCATACCCACCACAGGATACAGAGCAAGTGCTTGAGAAATGTTTGATAAATGAAGAATTAAATATTTCTCAACAGTGTTCTAGGCTGTAAGTTACAAGAAAGGAGGGATCTAATCTACTCTCCAGCATTAGATATACTGCTAAACTGTACTGTGGCTAAGAATTAAACTGTGTTCTCTAGAAAACTTGATTTTTACTTAGATGAATCTCTAATAGTGAAATAAACAAATTACATAAAAGCAGATACATAATAATAAAGAAAAAAGTGGAACCCAAATATTCCTAGGCTCAGAAAGCATAGGGATTGGAAAGAAGGGTACCCAGGTTCAACCAAATGAAAAGCCTGCCTGCCAAAGGTAACGAGCGGATGTCAGCACCCCCTCTCCAGAAGCAGGAAATTCTCTTTATGACCACTCCCACCGCCACCCTCTCTCAAGACTGTTTTCTTTAAGGGTTCTGCCCCCTCAGCATGGGGATCCTGGAATGCTTTTAAAAAAAAAAAAAGTTTTAAAAAAAGGATGGGCAGAGAATCTGAATAGAAATTTACAAAAAAAGCTTCTCAGTTCTAATTAGCTTTTGACAGTTCTTGGGATTCTCAAGGTGATCATTTAACACCTCATTAACAAGTCTATTATAGGAATTAATTCAAATGAGCCAAACCGAATTTTAATTAAACCTCTATCTGCCCAAGGTATTCTTTTTCTTCCTCCTATGCCAACAGCCACCTGAATGAGCTCTCAGTTCCCTTCAATACTAAGAAGTACAAAAAGTGCAGTTTTCTACAAAGAAAGTTATTTCTGTCATCATATTAAAATTTATCTAGTAAAATGTACCTATCTAGTTTATTTTGTTCCACAATTTGGCCATTCTGGCTTAACATTCAAGTATACAAGCAACGTACTTTAAGAACCCATCCATTTTCTAACATTTCTCGATCATGTGTGTGTTCATTCATTCACCAAATTTATCAAAAGGCTACTAGATGTCAGACACTAAGCTAGGTGCTGTGCTTGTTATTAACTACAGCTTTGGACAGAAATAAAATACATCAAAACACAACTCTGGAAAATGGAAAAGCGCAATTTTAGTTCCTTTGGTCAGACATTTTGCCTTGATTCATAAATAGATCTTACAGCTAAATTTCTATTACTGGACGTGGATTAGTGACGTGTGAAGTAAAATCTAGAATTTCAAATGTCTTGTGTAATTTGTCAGAATTTCCTAGGTCTCATTTTTTTCTACTCACCAGCCTGTTCTAACTCAGTATGTCTACTCAAGGTACAAACACAATTCCTAACCACTGTTATCTTAGGTAAGACAGCTCTTAGGTGGTTCCTAGGCAAGACGGCTCTCAGTATCTACCCATCACTGTAGTCACATGGCCCTCTCTTCTTTGAGAAAAGGATAGGAATTGGAGGGGAAATGTGGAAAAGATTGGGAGAAAGAAGAAAGGAGTGCTTACAAAGTAGGGTAGGGAAAGGATCTCAACTGCCCCTGCATGCTGCAGCTTTTCTGAAGGCTCTACACTCTCATCACCGAAGAATAACAAGTCTTCCCACAAAAAAGATGAAAACATTTATCAATAATCAACCACAGACTATTTGTGTGTATGTTTAAGGCTTACTTTCAAACTTATCTTAGGCAGGATTTACTTTCATGTAAGTTATTAATGTACTCTGGAGTCTAAAACAAAAAAAGTTTTAAATATAAAAGTAACATATTCAATCTGGTAAAATAAAATTCTAATAGTACAGAAAATTATTAAAAAAAAAAAAAAGAAGTTGCCCTCCTCCACCCAGCCACCTCCATTCCCACTCCCAGCAAGAAGTTCCAGGCTCTGTTTCTGGCTCTCTTCGTGGCTAGTACCAAAATGCTGAATAATAAACTTACACCTCTGCTGCCTCTTCCGTCAACCCTGGATGGTGCTTAGATAAGGCATCTGTACTCCTACTTTCCATGTTTCCTCCACTAATCACCACCACTTTTTGTAATACTACTATTTTAAAATTCTTCTAGTGGCTAGTTATCTTTATAAATTTAAAGACTATTTCTTTCTTTTTTCTTTTTTTTGGCTGTGCTGCGTGGCTTGCAGAATCTTAGCTCCCCAACCAGGGACTGAACCCAGGTCACAGAAGTGAAAGCACCGAGTCCTAACCACTGGACTGCCAAGGAGTTCCCTAAAGACTATTTCGTAATTTCAAAATGTGTTGTTTATAAACTTAAGACGGTATCTACTGACTCTGAAGAGAAAAAATAAAGTATGAATACTAATAAGATACACAGGACTCAAACTTAATTCATTCAGGACAAACCCAAAAATTATTAGACATGCTGAATGTGGCAATAATAAACTTCATATACTCACTGGAATTATGCTATTATTAGCCAATTAGCGACATGTTAAAGAGAAAAAAATCAAAATTCAGTAACATAAAATACTTGAGATATACAGTCAAAATTACAATGAGGGGGGACAATAGAGGGGTGAGGGGTGGGAGGCACAAACTATTGGGTGTAAGATAGGCTGAAGAATGTAGGGTACAACACAGGGAATATAGCCAACATTTAGTAATAAGTGTAAATGGAAAGTAACCTTTAAAAATTGTTTAAGAAGTTAAATATTTTTTAAATAAAAAAATCTTATTTACATTTAAAAAATTGCATGAAAAGGCTTAGAGAATTGCAATGAAAAGGCTTAGAGATTTCATTTTATGTTCAGTATTTTAGGACTGGGACAACAATTGTAACATCTATCATATAAGTCTATTGATTGACTTACACACTTTGAAGAAAACATTGTGTTCAAACATTAAGCACTGGCTCTGTGAGACAAAATTATAAATGTGAGATATAAAGTTGTGAAACATGGCTTTTGGAAGGAAAAAATGAATCAGCACAAAGGTGTCATAAAAGACAGCATTTCACTTTGCTGTGAAGAATGAACAGAATTTCGGTGACAGGAAGATGAGCATTCTGTCAGAAGCACCAAATTGGTTTAAATGAGGGTACAGGAAAAGATGGTTAAGCTGAAGTCAAACTATAGAGGATCTCAAACATCATATAAAGAATTGAACTTTATTCTGTAGGCAACTAGGAGTTACTAAAGACTGTTATTCTATATTTCGGCATCTTTAGGCAGACACCAACAGAAGCTGTATGTTAGGAAGATTAATAAGTGGTACAGGAAAGACTGGAGCAAGGAAAATGCAGTTATGAGTGGTGCAACTGTTTAAGGAACAGGGAGTCAGGGCCTGAAACAGTCATATGGCAGTGGGAATAAGCAGAAGTGACAGGCAGAATCAACAGATTTTGACTTAGACATGGGGAAATGTGGCTACGATTTCAGGCCTACATAACCTGAAGACAGTTACATATTTAGTTGAGAAGATGAAGAGAGGATACAATGAGAAAAAGCAGCATAATTTCTGTGCTGTTCCTGTTAAAGATACGTAGGCTGAATCTTAACCACGAGGAAACACTAGATGAACCCAAATTGAGGGATATTCTGTATAATAACTGGCCTGTAATTGTTAAAAGTGTCAACGTCACAGAAGTCAAAGAAAGACCGAGGAACTGTGACTGAAGAAGAGTAAAGAGACGTGACAACTAAGTACAAAAGGTGACTCTAAACCACATCCACAGCCTCAGGATGCTAGTCTGAGGAACAGACAGTAATAATGTATCATTATCAGTTACTGAAATAATTAATAACATGTTCATATTAGTTAATTAAATAACATATTAGTGTAAATTTCTTGCTGTGGTCGGTTGTATTATAGTTCTGTAGGAAGTACACACTAAAGCATTTGGGATGATGGGGCTTCAGATCAGCAACTAACTCTCAACTGGTTCAGGAAAAAAGGTTTTTTGGGGGCTGTACTTCCAACTTTTATGTAAGCTTGTGATTGTTTTACGGATAAGAAAAAGATTTAAAAACATTATGATGAGGGGCTTCCATGGTGGTCCAGTGGTAAAGAATCCACCTTCCAATGAAGGGGATGTGGGTTCAATCCCTGGTTGGGGAACTAAGATCCCACATGCCTCGGGGCAACTAAGCCCACATGCCACAACTAGGGAGTGTGCACGGCACAAACTACAGAGCCCATGCGCTCTGGAGCCCACGTGCCACAACTAGAGAGAAGCCCTCGTGCCGCAACGAAGAGCCCACGAGCCACAATGAAAGATCCTGCATGCCACAACTAAGACCCGACACAGCCAAAAATATAAATAAATAAGTAAATAAAATAAATATTAAAAAAAATTATGATGAGAAACATCAACTCTGCCATATGACTACAGGTCTACATCACAGAATTTAGGGACAAACATTTGAAATTATTGTGACTTTTTTTCCATAATTTTTAGTTCTCTTCCCCAGCCCCCAGTTCCTTAAAGCCAACAGGGAAAAGCAAGAACACCAAGGAAGATTAGAATGCTCCTGTTTTTCCCTACAATGTCCATTTGTTTCCAGAAGTTGCAGGAAGTTTCAAAAAATGAAATAATATATACATTTAAAAATAAAAGACAGGAAAGATGATCGTTGTACAGCAACAAGAGACGTGCACTACATATCCACAAGGGTCCATATTGGGCCAAGAAAGAAGAAAATAAATACTTTTGTAGATGTAATATATGAGCTCCTTAAGTTCCTAAATCAGTCTCAAAAATGAAATTGTGCCTCAAATTTATGATCATATATAAAATGCTAACAGCTCCAATAACAGAGTAGCTTAGAGAAGATATAAAAATTCATGATCTTAAAACACACACACACACACACACACACACACACACACACACATACCTTTCAAACACCGTATGTTCAGAAAAGTGAATCTGAGTCTCAAAGGGGTAAGGGTGTGGTAATGAGATTAGAACCCATAGATGGTAGTGCAACTGGCCCAGGGAAAAAAGCAAACCAAAAAATACTGTGCTGCTCAAGATGGTGGACT
Source organism: Grampus griseus (assembly GCF_964374135.1). NCBI lineage: Eukaryota > Metazoa > Chordata > Mammalia > Artiodactyla > Delphinidae > Grampus > Grampus griseus. Next base: position 25,364,506 of record NC_139018.1, on the reverse strand, counting down.
AGAAGGACGTGTGCTCACTCCCTCTTGCGAAAGCACAGGAATCACAACTAACTGCTGAACAATCGCTGACAGGAAGACACTAGAACTCAACAAAAAAGATACCCCACATCCAAAGACAAAGGAGAAGCCACAATGAGACGGAAGGAGGGATGCAATCACAATAAAATCAAATCCTATAACTGCTGGGTTGGTGACTCACAAACTGGAGAACACTTATACCACATAAGTCCACCCACTGGAGTGAAGGTGCTGAGCCCCACATCACGCTTCCCAACCTGGGGTCTGGCAACGGGAGGAGGAATTCCTAGAGAATCAGATTTTGAAGGCTAGAGGGATCTGACTGCAGGACTTCAACAGGACTGGGGGAAACAGAGACTCCACTCCTGGAGGGCACACACGAAGTAGTGTGCACATCGGGACCCAGGGGAAGGAGCAGTGACCCCATAGGTAGGTCTGGAGACTGAACCAGACCTACCTGCTAGTGTTGGAAGGTCTCCTGCAGAGGCGGGGGGTGGCTGTGGCTCACCACGGGGACAAGGACACTGGCAGCAGAAGTTCTGGGAAGTACTCCTTGGCGTGAGCCCTCCTAGAGTCCGCCACCAGCCCCACCAAAGAGCCGGGTAGGCTCCAGTGCTGGGTTGCCTCAGGCCAAACAACCAACAGGGAGGGAACCCAGCGCCACCCGTCCACAGACAAGCGGATTAAAGTTTTACTGAGCTCTGCCCTCCCCAGAGCAACACCCAGCTCTACCCGCCACCAGTCCCTCCCATCAGGAAGCTTGCACAAGGCTCTTGGATAGCCTCATCCACCAGAGGGCAGACAGTAGAAGCAAGCAGAACTACAATTCTGTAGCCCAAAGAACCAAAACTACATTCATAGAAAGACAGACAAAATGAAAAGGCAGAGGACTATGTACCAGATGAAGGAACAAGATAAAACCCCAGAAAAACACCTAAATGAAGTGGAGATAGGCAACATTCCAGAAAAAGAATTCAGAATAATGATAGTGAAGATGATCCAGGACCTTGGAAAAAGAATGGAGGCAAAGATCGAGAAGATGCAAGATATATTTAACAAAGACCTAGAAGAATTAAAGAACAAATACCTAGAAAAATAAAAGAACAAACAAACAGAGATAAACAATACAGTAACTGAAATGAAAATTACACTAGAAGGAATCAATAGCAGAATAACTGAGGCAGAAGAACAGATAAGTGACCTGGAAGACAGAATGGTGGAATTCACTGCCCCGGAACAGAATAAAGAAAAAAGAATGAGGGCTTCCCTGGTGGCGCAGTGGTTGAGAGTCTGCCTGCCGATGCAGGGGACATGGGCTCGTGCCCTGGTCCAGGAAGATCCCACATGCCGCGGAGTGGCTGGGCCCATGAGCCATGGCTGCTGAGCCTGCGCGTCCAGAGCCTGTGCTCCGCAACGGGAGAGGCCACAACAGTGAGAGGCCCGCGTACCGCAAAAAAAAAAAGAAAAAAGAATGAAAAGAATGAAGACAGCCTAAGAGACCTCTGGGACAACATTAAAGGCAACAACATTTGCATTACAGGGGTTTTAGGAGGAGGAGAGAGAGAGAAAGGACCCGAGAATATATCTGAAGAGATTATAGTCAAAAACTTCCCTAACACGGGAAAGGAAATAGCCACCCAAGTCCAGGAAGCACAGAGAGTCCCAGGCAGGATAAACCCAAGGAGAAACACACTGAGACACACAGTAATCAACTTAACAAAAATTAAAGACAAAGAAAAATTACTGAAAGCAGCAAGGGTAAAATGACAAATAACATACAAGGGAGCTCCCATAAGGTTAACAGCTGATTTCTCAGCAGAAACTCTACAAGCCAGAAGGGAATGACATGAAATATTTAAAGTGATGAAAGGGAAGAACCTACAACCAAGGTTACATTACCCGGCAAGTATCTCATTCAGATTCAACAGAGAAATCAAAAGCTTTACAGACAAGCAAAAGCTGAAAGAATTCAGCACCACCAAACCAGCTCTGCAACAAATGCTAAATGAATTTCTCTAAGTGGAAAACACAAGAGAAGAAGACCTACAAACACAAACCCATAACAATTAAGAAAATGGTAATAGGAACATACATGTCGATAATTACCTTAAATGTGAATGGATTAAATGCTCCAACCAAAACACACAGGCTTGCTGAATGGATACAAAAACAAGACCCAAATGTATGCTGTCTACAAGAGACCCACTTCAGACCTAGGGACACATACAGACTGAAAGTGAGGGGATGCAAATGGAAATCAAAAGAAGCTGGAGTAGCAATACTCGTATCAGATAAAATAGACTTTAAAAAAAAGACTGTTACAAGAGACAAGGAAGGACACTATATAATGATCAAGGGATCAATCCAAGAAGAAGATTTTACAATTATAAATATGTATGAGCAAACACAGAAGCACCTCAATACATAAGGCAAATGCTAACAGCTATAAAAGAGGAAATCAATGAAAACACAATAATAGTGGGGGACTTTAACACCTCACTTACTCTAGTGGACAGATCATCCAGACAGAAAATTAATAAGGAAACACAAACTTTAAATAACACAATAGGCCAGACAGATTTAATTGATATTAATAGGACATTCATCCAAAAATAGCAGATTACACTTTCTTCTCAAGTGCGCACGGAACATTCTCCAGGATAGATCACATCTTGAGTCACAAATCAAGCCTCGGTAAATTTAAGAAAATTGAAATCATATCAAACATCTTTTCTGACAACGCTATGAGATTAGAAATTAATTACAGGGAAAAAAACATAAAAAACACAAACACATGGAGGCTAAACAATACATTATTAAATAACCAAGAGATCACTGAAGAAATCAAAGAGGAAATCAAAAAATAACTAGAGAGAAGTGGCAACGAAAACACGACAATCCAAAACCTATGGGATGCAGCAAAAGCAATTCTAAGAAAAGTTCATAGCTATACAATCCTACCTCAAGAAACCAGAAAAATCTCAGATAAACAATCTAACCTTACACCTAGAAGAAACAGAGAAAGAAGAACAAACAAAACCCAAAGTTAGTAGAGGGAAAGAAATCATAAAGATCAGAGCAGAAATAAATGAAATAGAAACAAAGAAAACAGTAGCAAACATCAATAAAACGAAAAGCTGGTTCTTTGAGAAGATAAACAAAACTGATAAACCTTTAGCCAGACTCATCAAGAAAAAGAGGGAGAGGACTCAAATCAATAAAATTGGAAATGAAAAAGGAGAAATTACAATGGACACTGCAGAAACAGAAAGCATCATTAAGAGACCACTACAAGCAACTCTATGCCAATAAAATGGACAACCTGGAAGAAATGGACAAATTCTTAGAAAGATACGTATAACCTTCCAAGACTGAACCAGGAAGAAACAGAAAATATGAACAGACCAATCACAAGTAATGAAATTGAAACTGTGATCAAAAATCTTCCAACAAACAAAAGTCCAGGACCACATGGCTTTACAGGTGAATTCTATCAAACATTTAGAGAAGAGCTAACACCCACGCTTCTCAAACTGTTCCAAAAAACTGCAAAGGAAGGAACACTCCCAAACTCATTCTATGAGGCCACCAACACCCTGATACCAAAACCAGACAGAGATACTACAGAAAAAGAAAATTACAGGCCAATATCACTGATGAACATAGATGCAAAAGTCCTCAACAAAATAGTAGCAAACAGAATCCAACAGCATATTAAAAGGATCGTACACCATGATCAAGTGGGGTTTATCTCAGGAATGCAAGGATTCTTCAATATACACAAATCAATCAATATGATATACCATATAAACAAATTGAAGGAGAAAAACCATATGATCATCTCAATAGATGCAGAAAAAATTTTTGACAAAATTCAACACCCATTTATGATAAAAACTCTCCAGAAAGTGGGCATAGAGGGAACCTACCTCAACATAATAAAGGCCACATACGACAAACCCACAGTAAACATCATTCTCAATGGTGAAAAACTGAAAGCATTTCCTCTAAGATCAGGAACGAGACAAGGATGCCCACTCTTGCCACTATTATTCAACAGTTTTGCAAGTTCTAGCCATGGCAATCAGAGAAGAAAAAGAAATAAAAGGAATACAAATTGGAAAAGAAGTAAAACTGTCACCGTTTGCAGATGACATGATATTATACACAGAGAATCCTAAAGATGCCACCAGTAAACTACTAGAGCTAATCAATAAATCTGGTAAAGTTGCAGGATACAAAATTAATGCACAGAAATCTCTCGCATTCCTATACACTAACAACAAGAGATCAGAAAGAGAAATTAAGGAAACAACCCTATTCACCATTGCAACAAAAAGAATAAAATGCCTAGGAATAAACCTACCTAAGGAGGTAAAAGACCTGTACTCAGAAAACTATAAGACACTGATGAAGGAAATCAAAGATGACACAAACACATGGAGAGATATACCATGTTCTTGGATTGGAAGAATCAATATTGTAAAAATGACTATACTACCCAAAGCAATCTACAGATGCAATGCAATCCCTATCAAATTACCAATGGCATTTTTTACAGAACTAGAACAAAAAATCTTAAAATCTGTATGGACACAAAAGACCCCGAATAGCCAAAGCAGTCTTGAGGGAAAAAAACGGAGCTGGAGGAATCAGACTCCCTGACTTCAGACTACCCTACAAAGCTACAAAATCAAGACAATATGGTATTGGCACAAAAACAGAAACATAGATCAATGGAACAAGATAGAAAGCCCAGAGATAAACCCACACACCTGTGGTCAACTAATCTGTGACAAAGGAGGCAAGGATATACAGAGAAAAAACAGTCTCTTCAATAAGTGGTGCTGGGAAAACTGGACAGCTACATGTAAAAAGAATGAAATTAGAACACTTCCTAACACCATACGCAAAAATAAACTCAAAATGGATTAGAGACCTAAATGTAATACCAGACACTATAAAACTCTTAGAGGAAAACATAGGAAGAACACTCTTTGACATAAATCACAGCAAGATCTTTTTTGACCCACCTCCTAGACTAATGGAAATAAAAACAAAAATAAACAAATGGGATCTAATGAAACGTAAAAGGTTTTGCACAGCAAAGGAAACTATAAACAAAACGAAAAGACAACCTTCAGAACAGGAGAAAATATTTGCAAACGAATCAACAGACAAAGGATCAATCTCCAAAATATGTAAACCGCTCATGCAGCTCAATATTAAGAAAAAACAAACAACCCAATCAAAAAATGGGCAGAAGACCTAAATAGACATGTCTCCAAAGAAGACATACAGATGGCCACGAGGCACATGAAAAGCTGCTCAACATCACTAATTATAAGAGAAATGCAATCAAAACTACAATGAGGTATCACCTCACACCGGTCAGAATGGGCATCATCAGAAAATCTACAAACAACAAATGCTGGAGAGGGTGTGGAGAAAAGAAAAACCCTCTTGCACTGTTGGTGGGAATGTAAATTGATACAGCCACTATGGAGAACAGTATGGAGGTTCCTTAAAAAACGAAAAATAGAATTACCATATGACCCAGCAATCCCACTGCTGGGCATATACCTAGAGAAAGCCATAATTCAAAAAGACACATGCACCCCACTGTTCACTGCAGCACTATTTACAATAGCCAGGTCATGGGTGCAACTTAAATGCCCATCGACAGATGAATGGATAAAGGAGATGTGGTACATATACACAATGGAATATTACTCAGCCATAAAAAGGAACAAAAATTGGGTCATTTGTAGAGACATGGATGGACTTAGAGACTGTCATACAGAGTGAAGTAAGCTAGAAAGAGAAAAAACAAATATCGTATATTAACACATATATGTGGAATTTAGAAAAATGGTACAGATGAACCGGTTTGCAAGGCAGAAATGGAGGCACAGATGTAGAGAACAAACGTATGGACACCAAGGGGGGAAGTGGGGGTGGGTGATGGGGTGGTGGGATGAATTGGGAGATTGGGATTGACATGTATACACTAATATGTATAAAAGAGATAACTAAAAAGAACCGGTTGTATAAAAATAAATAAATAAATAAATGCTGTGCTAATTACAGCTTATTTAAAGCCTCTATAATTTAAATTAATTTATAATTTATAATTAAAGCCTCCTATAATTCTTTGAATTATTTGAAACTGAAACAGGAGGAAAAAATAAATAAATAAAGGAAATCAAGTTCCTGGTGACTCTTTGCTGTCTTTAGTCCCATCTGCAAGGGAATTCCATTGGCTCGGCATCCTGTTTGGTGAGAAAAGCTTCTGGAGTGGCCCCACAGGAAGGACTGTTTATGATGAAATAAGTTTACACAACAGAGAAATTTAAAACATGCAATATATAAAACTATTATGTCTTACAAGAAGGAGAAGATATTATGTCAAAAATGAGCTTTTTCAAATAATGCTTAATATTTGTATGCCTGGTAACAAAAGTCAGAGAATAATAGTACAGACATGGCAAGAAAACCAGCTTCTTACTTTTAATATTCCCTTAAACCAACATTAAATCTAGGACCAAACCCTAACATTACATGATCTTTTCCCCTCTCATTCCTAAATAGAAATCATATGTGAGATATTTACCACAAAGTAAAGAAAGAGTTCTTCCATTTGCAATATCAGTATTACCATGTAACAGTCTCTTCTGTTCATATATGGGTTACACTTTGCTTCCCCCATTCCCAACTCACAGTGCTACTGAAATTCACTGAAAGGAAAACCACTCGTATAGGTCTTAGGCAAATCTGACTCTTTCTAGACAAATTTCTTCAAAATATAATCATGGGTATATTATATTCTGTACTTTTCATGAAATCTGAAGGGGCAGTAAAATTCTTAACCTATCTGAAACAGGCCACAAGCCGGCCAATATTAAAAAGCCCACAGAAACTATTCAAGAATTTGAGTTTGATACTAGACAAGGCAAGAGAACCAGTGTGTCTGTGTTCTCATACCAACCTAACACCCCTGCAGGACAAGAGTCCCCGCTGTCCTCACCTCACTCACTCATCCTCGGGCACTCTACCTGTACTACTATGCTCCTGCCACAGTGGCCTTCATACTACTGCTGAACATGGAGTCACCTACATCTCGGGGCCTTCTAGCCCTGGATTTTCAGGGTTAAATTCCCACCTCGCTCAAGCGCTCCATAAAATCTTACCTTCTCAATGACCACCCTATTTAGAATTACAAACTGTGTCTCCAGAACTCCTCAACACCTACCTTTCCTGCTTTTTCCCAGAGTACTTACCACTTTCTAGCAACTGTATGATTTATTTCCCTTATTAGAAACCCCGCAAGGCAGGAATTTGGGGGTATTTTATTCTTTGATGAATCAGCACCTACTACACACTGCAGGCACTCAAATATTTGGTGAATGATTAATAAAACTTCAATTTTTCTATGGTACAGTAATCTCTGGGATTAATACAACAGCCCACTACCCTCTACAGCCCCAGTAACCCCCAAGTGTACACCTCATTCAAATGACCTGCTTGGATGCCCACTGCCTATGAATTCTGATTCACAGAGTCTAACATGTAGTGAGATACTCAATGTTTGTGGAATTAATGAAATTCAATGTTCTGAACATATGAAATTAAGTTTCTCTTAAGGTAGGTGACTTCTATTATAAAATCACACTCAGATAATTAATTGCAGATACCTCTTTTTTAAAGGTCACCTTAAGGCATAGTCAAAAGGCTACTGTCTGGTTCCACCTTTTTTTCTTCAAGGACAATGAAAAGATGCATTAAATGATGTCATAGGGCTTCCATGGTGGCGCAGTGGTTGAGAGTCTGCCTGCCAATGCAGGGGACACGGGTTCGTGCCCCGGTCCTGGAAGATCCCACATGCCGCAGAGCGGCTGGGCCCATGAGCCGTGGCCACTGAGCCTGTGCGTCCGGAGCCTGTGCTCTGCAACGGGAGAGGCTGCAACAGTGAGACGCCCGCGTAGCGCAAAAAAAAAAAAAAAAAAAGTCATAAAAATAAGCACTGCCTTAACCCACTCAAATCTAAAAGAAATCAGGCCAAATTTAAATAGGATCAGGTAGCAGGCTTTATGAGAAATGGTTAGATTTTTATTATCCTCTATTCTGGGAGAGAAACAACATAACCAGCACAAGTCTGTCACACTAATTAAAAGTTTTAGGGACTAATTTTAAAATATATTATCTAAAGGCTGGTAGTGGCAAGTTTTAAAAATGGCCACAAATTCTTTAACCTGCCTCCCATTTGCAGTGGAGTCTGATTCCCCATGCCCTGCAATCTGGGCTGGCCTTGGTGACTTGCTTGTTAACAACAGATCACAGAAGGTCATGGGGTTTCAGCAGGTTCTCTGGGAATGCTCGCTCTCTGCAGGGTCCTATCTGGATACCTGGTCTCCATGCTGTGAGGAGCCCACGCCACATGGAGAGGACACGTGAAGGTGCTCTGGTCAACAGCCTCAGCTGAGCCCAGCCTTCAAGTCACTCCAGCCCAAGTGATGTGTAAGTGAAGAAGCCTCCAGATGATCCCAGCCCCCAGCCATCAGAGTCTTCCCCAGCCGCCTGGGTCTTCCAAGTTCAAGCCCCAGACACTGTGGAGCAAAGACAAGCTATCCCTGCTGTGCCCTGACCGAATTCCTGACCCGCAGAATCTGTGAGCATAATAAGATGGCTGTTGTTTCACACCACTAAGCTTAGGGGGTGGTTAGAGAGGCAACAGATAAACTGGAAAATGAGTGCTAACCCGAAGTCTATATCTAATTACCATATTTCATCTTCTGTCTACCAGTAGAGCCTAGATTTCATTATCTAGCACAGATAGGTCATTTATCCAGAGGTCACACATCACGTGGATCCATGCTCTAGGATAGGGCAAAGAAATTATCTACGGTAACTTTGAGAGCTGTTACCATTCGTTTTTCAGTCACCTGAATCTGTGTGCTGAGTCAACAAGGCTGATGCACCTATGGCAAATAACTAGCTAAGTGCTAGCTACGTACATATATATATATATATATATATATATATATATATATATAAGCATAGATACACATACATTTACATATATGAACATATATGTACACTTAGGTCAAAGCATACTATTTCTAGTTAATACCTTATATGAGAGAGAGAAGGTAACGCTGTAGCTTTGTTAGCAGGGAGCTTCTCACAAGGCTCCATGTGGTGTTCACGACATTAATGAATTATATTCTTCCCCAAAGAATCAATTTATGAAACTAAAAATGATCAACACTTCCAAGAGACAACAAGGATGCATGTACCACAGATCAGAAAAAATATTAAGGGAAAATTCTGATTTAAGAAAACAGGCTTAAATCAATGAAAATGAGACATACTACTTTTTTCTTGTTTTTCAATGCAAACCAGATCAATCCTACCACAAAATATTATACAGCTGAAGAGTAGAGAGCTCAAGGCTGATAACATGAAATACTTCACTAGAGCAAAAGTGATTTTAGAAGTATTAAAAAAGCAAAGAGCAAATGTATGTCTCACACTCACAATGGAGATTCTTCTCAAAGTGAAAAAACAAAACAAAAAAACCCAATTGCTCCCCCTTTATTATAACTTTTCTGTAGTCAACACTGCCCTCTAGTGATATAAAAGTCAAATATCAGAAAGCAAAGATCACTGTTGGTTCACTTGAGTATGTTTTAGTCAGAGAATCTAGTTTGGACTACAAATCCCACCAAAGACAGAATAAATAGATTCAGGATGACCTTTATTATATACTGTATGTTAAATTAGAAACTCTTTTAAAAGGTATTAAATCAAGGACACTAATTCACGGAAACAGCAGCTTTTAAATACTATGGGAACAAAACATCGCTACACAGTGAATTACATCTTCACATAAAATTATGCAATTCAAGAAAGACCCTGAAGGGCTTCTCTGGTGGCGCAGTGGTTGGGAGTCCGCCTGCAGATGCTGGGGACACGGGTTCGTGCCCCGGTCCGGGAGGATCCCACATGCCTTGGAGCGGCTGGGCCTGTGAGCCATGGCCGCTGAGCCTGCGCGTCCGGAGCCTGTGCTCCGCAGCGGGAGAGGCCACAGCAGTGAGGGGCCTGCGTACCGCAAAAAAAAAGAAAGACCCTGAAGACTTATCACCTAAGATATGAGAATACGTAGGATAGTGAGCTTAAAGCCTCACCTTCTGTAGACAAGAAAATTCAACAGGAAACGAGCCAGGCTAGTTCTCATGGTGTGTGTAAACACACTGAAAAGTGTCCCTAGAAACCAAGACCTCACATACCTGCCAGCGCTGCCCATTAGTATACCTGACTCCTCCTTTTAGGAAAAGAGCTCAAGAAAAAGAGTACTTTTGGTTGCTAAGTGTTTACTGAGCCCAGGAAATTTTCCAAGAAAAGAAAGACTTACCAAGGGTGGTGCCGTCCTGCCCCGTGATGCACTTCATAGAAGTGATGATCTGCTCCACAACAGGTGGTGACAGTGACGTGGCGTACACTGCACTATGAGAATGTGTCCGCAGGTAGTCGATCAGCTCCTGGGGAGTTCACAGAAGCAAGTCATTAGAGGCAGTGCGTGAATTCACCGGCAATGTCACTGCCTTCCTCCCAGGTGACAGAAGCCTCCTCCCTTCAATAGCACGGGAATAGGCACATCTATCTGAGACACGAGATCAACCAATACGGTCAAAGCACACTGTCAGCAACAACCGGGTCAGACACATGGCAACATCCTTAGGCTTTGTTTTTTGTTTTTTTTTGGCTGTGCTGCGCAGCTTGTGGGATCTTAGTTCCCAGACCAGGGATTGAACCTGCGCCCTCAGCAGTGAAAGAGAGGAGTCCCGACCACTGGGCCGCCAGGGAATTCTCTGTTTCGTTTTTTAAACGTGCCACAACATGAAAGGAAGAAGAACTAGCTTGAAAGAAGACCTCTAAACTTAGAGAACGTATCATTTAATGTTATAAACAGCTCTGCAATGCTAAATTCAACAAGAAAGCGTTTGAATTGCTGTTTAGATACAACCTACTTCTAAGTATTACAGAAAATATCATTTGCATCTTATCCCATGCCTGCAAAGCTCATCCTTACATTCCCAAATAAGAGACAGGTCTCTAATATCAATTTTAAAGACACTAAATGTCCTCTCCAGATAAACAGAGATTTATAAAATGATATAAATGTGGCAAAAGTTAAACAGAAATTCATTGGGTCTTTCATAAGGATGCTAAAGCCATCTCACTGAATAAAAAAAAAAAACTTGTCTGTCAGTCACAAAAATTTCAAAACAATCAGTTGTATATCTCTATTCTCTGATACCTTTTAACTTCACTAAGTCTTTATATAAAATGTGCACACAAAGAAGCTTATGTTCCAGAACGAAAACAGGAGACAGAAAATGCCGCCAGAAAACAGTGTAGATACTAAAAATTGTACAAAACCAAAAAAAACATAAATACACGGTACCTCAATGATCTCCCAGAGTATTATTTTTCTATCCTTTTGTTTAGCAACAAATCTTACCAAAAACCAATCAATTCTCCAAAGTGAGCCTGGTCCTTTCAAAAATTGAAGTAAATATCTATTGAACTTGACTAAAACCACTGATAATGGGGTTTCTCTAAAAGACAATGAATTATTAAGAGAAAGTCCATGCTTTAAGACTCCCAGCGTCAAATTTTAAAGAGGAATTTAAGGACATTTATTTAAGGACATTTAAGCACCTATCATGTACTATGTACAAATACTTGACATACACTGTTTTTTTTCCTAATACTGGAGAGTTTTTTAAAATAACTGTTTTATTGATATACAATTCACATACCATAGTATTCACTTTTTCAAACTGTATAATTTAGTGGCTTTCAGTATATTCACAGAGCTGTGCAACTTTCATTACTATCTAATTTTAGAACATTTTCATTACCTCAAAAAGAAACCTCATACCCATTAGCAGTCACTTTCCACTTCCCCCATCTCCTGAGGCCCTGGCAACCACTAACCTATTTCTGTCTCTATGATTTGCCTATTCTGGATATAACATATAAAAAAAATACTTTAGCCTTTTGTGACTGACTTCTTTAATTGAACATAAGGCTTTCAAGGTTATTTCTACGTTATAGCATGGACATGTATTATTTTTTAAACCTTAACTACAATCTTATAAGCCAGGCACATTTATCTCTGTTTTCCTGATAAGGAAATCGGAAGGTTAAATACTTTGCCCAAGGTCTCATGAAGTTTGGGAAATACTCAAACCTAGGGCTCTGTCTCCATGGTTGAACCATTTCCACCATGCTACATTGATTCTCAAATACCCCAGAGTTCATTACGTAATTTTTGAATTGGAAAATACAATGCCTTGTTAGTACACGAGAGCTAGCAAAGTAATCTTTTTTCTTCCTGTCTTGATGCTCACCCAAGATGCATCTGAATCCAAGGGTAGGGGAAGAAACTGGTCTTCTATCCCCCACCAGTTCCCCTGACATCCCCCACTATGTTTGAAATAGTGCGCACAGCTCAAACCCAATAGAAGACTATGGCAAACAGGCAGCACCACTGTGTGTTCTTTCATACAAGAGGGTATTCTGTACTCAGACCAGGATGTAGTTTAGAACGAATAAGAAAACAACAATGAACAGAACCAGCTTATCAGAGTCACTCACCAGGCAGCTGAAGTGTGAAGTGTGCTGGCATTATACGCCTAAATCACAAACAAATTTAGGATCTCCACATCCAAGTTTGGGACTCTATCTGCTAAATGTGAGTAACCAAATCGAAATCTAGTAGCCAGTACCTTTATGAACCTTAACTGCTTGATTCTCGGGGCCCATTTACCTTCTTGCCTCCGATGTATCCTCCAGCAGCACCAAAGCTCTTTGTGAATGTTCCCATCATAATGTCCACATCCTCAGGATCCAGGCCAAAGTAATCCACCACACCTCGGCCTGTAGGGCCCAGAGCCCCAATGCTGTGAGCTTCATCTAGATACAAGTATGCCTTGTATTTCTTCTTAAGGGCAATCACTTCAGGAAGGCGAACAATAGATCCCTCCATGCTGGCAAAACAGGGTAAAAAATACACACACTGAGACTTCTTAACTCTCAAAAATTAGGAGTTGGACACTTTATTATTATTAATTTTTTAAGTTTACTGCCTTTCTAAATGGTCTGACAACTCTGCCTGTGGTTTTTTTTTTAGCAGTTTTAACAATTCTTTATTTCCTTGGGTTCATACTAACTCAGGTGAACTTCCAGACAACTTTAGAATAAAAAAATTTTCCCCAGATATATTACACTTGTGGTCCATAATCTTCTCATTCAGTCTCAACAATACCATTGGAACCAAGTTGCAATCTATATTATTAGTCTTCTACATAAAACATGTAACAGTTCTTAACTTACTTTTCCAGTACATTTTATAAGGCAGTTCTGTTATTAACTCACTACTCTCTTCCAGCACTTATTAAATCTTTGTTCATTAATAGACTGCAATGGTTTTTTATCCCCCAAAGGAAAAAGAAAGGATTAATATTTATTGAACATCAACAAGGTGCCGAGTTCATTACACTAGTTTTCCATATTCAGAGTTACAACAAGATTTGGGAACAAGAAAAAATAAGATTACCCTCCAAAGGCTAAACTACAAAGCAGCACATGGTGAAGGAAATTAGTCAGCCTTAAAAGAAGCATACCTCTGGTTTTAAACTGGCAAAGAAAGACAATGCCATGGATAGGCAGATATCTAAAGGAAAGGAGACTGGATCTTTTAAAACAAACACCAGAATACAAGTGATCTTAATTCACCACAGAGGGACAGAGGTCACAGTAGATTCTTCTGAAGTTTGTAATTATAGGCAACATTAGACTTTGCATCACATTGCATGTGTAATTAAAATTACATGAAAAGAATAAAAAACATTAGGAGATGAGAGAATAAATGCAAGGGCTGCAAATAGGTAAGCAAAATAAAGTATTTCTTAAAATTAAATGGCGTGTAATTTGTTCTGACATATTAGGAAACATATTCCAATTCTTGCCCCTATGTATAAACCCCCTCTACAAACAGTGGAAAAAATAAAGGAGCCAAATAGAAAGGAGATCTGGAGATCATACAGCATGATGGAAAGAATAAAGAAGAGCCAGGTATTTTAACAAGTCAGAAACCCTGTCTCCTTAGTTCCAGAGGAGTCTAGATTAGTCTATGACTCCATGGCGCAAATCAGACATAAGAATAATAAAGCAGGATTACCTATATATTCCCTCCACAAGGATTAGAATTTTCTTCCAGGGCCTTCGTGTCCGAGGTTGACCATAAACAATGGCATCTTTCAACAACTTCTCTAGGCTTTGCATATCTATGGCACACAAAAAATAATTTCAGCACAAAGTATCTTCCTCTTTGCTAACTTTATTCCTAAAGTGCAAATATACATTTCTTATTCAGGAAGTGTGTCTCAGATAGCAAAGGACATTAACATAATTAGAACTGGGCAGAAAAAGATAGGGCCAAATGGGTAAGCTACTGCTGGCTTGAATTAAAATCTCATCTAGAATGTAACAAGTGTTCAAAACCACAGAAACTCGACTAAATGAGTGTGGCACAAGTGATTCAGTTGGTTAGCATGCTTATGAAATGACCAGTGTTTCATGTGAAATACCTTGCCATTCAGTTAGCTCTTTTTGTATTTATACAATCAACTGTATCTTTAATCCTAGTGAGTCACTCAGAAGTAAATGCATAAAGAAGGCTGAGCAAGAAAGTGTGAATGAAGTACTACAAATACATGCACCTCCTAAGAAGCAAAATATGGGAGAAAAGCTTCAAAGTGTACACCCCATTTCCTTTCACCTAGGATATATTCAATAAAAGCCTGCTAAGTAGCTTCATCTTGGTAGTGGGTTGAATATACACCAGTCTGGGCAAGCATGAATCTATGTGTTAGCAAGCTTGGCCATCAGTTGAGACTGTTCCATGTCTGACTTGACCAGTTGCCTGTCCACAACCAAGGTCTTCTGGCTCTGTTGGTCATTAAGGTGGTTAACAGGCCCAGGAAACACTTGGCTAGTACTACCACTAATGAGGAGCATAATTTTCCTGTTAAAGACAAATGCTTTGAAGACCACTGCTACCACCACTACAGACTGCATACTTAAAATACCTGCCCTGAAACAACGCCCCTACGAACCCCCCGCCCAAAAATCTATGCAACATTAAGTCTAGGGTGTGTTTACCAGGGGTGGGAGGCATCCCATAAATCTGATTTTATATTCTTTACTGTTCATCACTGAAGGAAGGGGTTACAAACTTACATGAATTTGCTCTCTTCATAAAAGAAGAGAGCAAATTGGCAGAAAAGAGAAATAAGATAATAAAAACACATACTACAAACACAAAATGGCCAAAAGCTGTGACTGTGTTTACACCTTTGGTTATTCATAACAAAATAATCTATCTGCTATCTAACCTAGAGATAGGAGATGCTCCCACAAAGTAAAAAGTCTCATCTGAAGCCACTAGTCTTGCTGCAGAGGGCGACATGTGGCAAACAGCAGGAGACAAGTAAAAATGGACTCATTGTTTCAGTTTCCTCTGTTTATATACAGAAGGGAAGGGAAAAATAAACACTGATTCAAAATTTTAGATGAAAGGAAATATCTATGGAATGCTTGACCATATTATCTACTCAGGAAAAAAAAAATTCAATATCTCTCTCATAGTATACTCTCCAAATCCCATGTAAACTAAAGATTTAGATAAAAATGGGGAAGGCCATTACACAAAATCCAAACAAAAGTCTTAAGACAATAAATGTGACAACATAAACATTTTAATAAGTCTACACAGCAAGACACTAAAAACAAAGTTAAAAATAAAAAATACTGCAACATAAAGGGCTTTATTAATCAGTAAAAAGAGAAACAGTTTGGGGCTTCCCTGGTAGCACAGTGGTTGAGAGTCCGCCTGCCGATGCAGGGGACACGGGTTCGTGCCCCGGTCCGGGAAGATCCCACATGCCGCAGAGCGGCTGGGCCCGTGAGCCATGGCCGCTGAGCCTGTGAGTCCGGACGGAGCCTGTGCTCCGCAACGGGAGAGGCCACAACAGTGAGAGGCCCACGTACCACCAAAAAAAAAAAAAAAAAAAAAAAAGTTGCTCAACACTTAATAATCAAAGCAATAAAAATTAATATGTTATTGGACTTATTAGATTAGAAAAGATTTTAAATGATGCATAATGGCCTATGTTGGCCTGTGAGTAGAAACAGTCACTGTTTTTGAGTTGAGTTGTTGTGTAAAAATTTGTACCATATTTGGAGGCAATCTGGAAAAGCATAGCAAATTTATACCATTTTAACCATGCATTCTAAAGACTGCTGGGAATTTATCCTAAGGTACTAACCAGACCAGTGAGCAAAAATGTGAATGTTAAGTAGTACTGTTTCTAGCAGAAAAATTCAGAAACAACCTGGATGTTCAAACTGAGGGATGGACTGAATGAGGGCATTGCCTGCCACCCCGGCATTATGGGAGGAGGACAGTCACACGTACTCCAAAGTTCCCGATGTGTTGCAAGAAAACAGCAAGTCACACAACAGTGTTTAATAAATCCCATTTACATAAAACAAAATACTGTATATATCTTTCTCACTGTAAAACATTTTATACAAAACAAAGACAAAAGGAAGAAAGTTATTACCATCCATAAACCTCCATCCAGAGGCACAGACCTAACATTTGGGCGTATATTGTTTTAGCCTTTTGTCTATACATGTACACAGTCTGGTAAATGATGATACTGAACAGCTTGGTAATCCTTCCTCTCTACATGAGGGTTTTAACTTGAAAAGTTATGCATTTTTATTGTGATTATTTTAATAATGCACAAAGATATTTCCATTTAGAGAGAAAGGTCTGGCTTAGTGCCACTCTTCTCCGTGCTTATACAGCACCTGTTCATATCTGCATTTCAGTATTCGTCTGCTGTATTCTAACTACTGGTTTGTCTATAGTCTCTTTAGCAACCAGTCAGAGATCCTTGAGATCAGGGAGCTTGCTTTATTCACCTTAATACCCCTAATGTTATGGCAAGACATACCACAGGCATCTAGCAAGTGCATACTAAACAAGTGACTTGTAAACAAGGAAGATGAAAAAGTTCAAAGTAAAAAAAAAGAACAATTTTTTTTTCAATGTTTTTACTTTGTACCAAAAGCCTTCCTTCAGCCTTTATTTTTATTCCAATGAGAAAGATAATAACTTTTAAAAGACTGGACCAGAAAGACATTTTAAATGTTGCTACTTCAGTTTCACTTGTATTTCCTATTAATGTAATTAATGTTACCACTGCCACTAACCCAAAGAATATTACACACTAAAGCCAGCAGTAAATTCCATAACAAACTCACTGTTGTGCTTGAAGACTCGAATGGTTGCTCCTGAGAGTCTGGCTCCTAGAACCAATGATGCATGGTTCAGTTCATCACTCAGAATCAGGCAACCCTGCAAAACCACAAGCACAGGAAGGTAAGAAGCTGGGGGGAAAGGTTTAGTTAGCCAAACTACAAAATGCTAAAATCATTAATAATTATATCTTATTAAGGAAAGCCTGCACAATGGCAAAGTTATCAATTTGCTCTGAAATCTTCTATATTATTATATTAATATTATATATGATATTGATATATTTATTAGTTTATTATATTATAATAAAATATTATATAAATCATTATTACTGTTTACATGCTATAACTTTTTCCATCCTTTTACTTTTAACCTGTGTCTTCAATTTTTTTTTTTTTTTTTTAATTTTGGCCATGCCGTGTAGCTTGCAGGATCTTAGTTTACCCAAATAGGGATTGAACCTGGGCTCACAGCAGTGAAAGCACTGAGTCCTAATCACTGGACCAGGGAATTCCCTGTGTCTTTAAATTTAAAGTAGGTCTCTGGTGGAAGCCTATTTAATTTTATCTAGTCTGACAATCTCTATCTTCTAATTGTAATATATAAACCATTCATATTTAATATGATATCAATATAGTTGTGTTTAAATCTCTTCTCTTGCTTTTTGTTTTCTATTTGTCCCATCTATTCCTTGAGGAACCATATATGTATGTTAACGTAGTCCAAGTACCTCATTTCAAAAAGGAAAATTTGAGGCTCAGAAAGGTTGTGACATGCTCATGGTCACACAGCTAAATCTGACCATATAACCAACCAAAACAATCTCAGGTCTTCTGCTCATTAATACACTGATTTTTCAATATACCATGCCTAGATATCAATGTTAAAATGAGATGTGTAGGGCCAGCCCTTGAGGGCCCTTTCAAGTTGATAGTGCCAATCTGTTAAAATGTGATTTACAAGGTCTCTTATCTTTTATCTCTTCCACTGTCCCCTCACAAACTCTACCCACAGAAAATAAGATACATACATATATATTACTTTTAACTTATTATTTACCTATATTATTACTTTTAACCTATATTATTACCTATATTATACATATATGTATTATATATATATACACACATAATTGGCCCATATATCTCTGATCAACATGCATTACCATAAGAACAAGTATTAGGGACCTATATATTTTCATATTTTTCTATTACAAAAAAACCACCTGATAAATAATTTCCAAACTAAACATCCTTTCTTCCATAATTTTAGTCTGTTATGAGAATCCCTTTAAAACTGTATGAAACGAAGAAGGCAAGAGTCATCTAATGGAAGGAGAAAAGATCATGGGTTCCAGAGAAAAAGCTTCAACTGATAAAAGTCTCCATGGGATACACTTACACACAAATTATATAAAATTTTATGATAGAAATATCTTTGGGTAAACTATGTTTAAAGTTTACAAGAGCTTCTGGCTTGCCTGAATGCCTTACAAAACAAAAGAAGATATATACGAGGGAGTTTTCATAAATGACAGACTAAATCTTACTTTGCTAACAAGAGCAGGAATGTTCATAGAGTTTGTTGCAAATCCCATGCCATATGTCATAGCAGCTTCCACTCCCAAGAAATTTGCCACAAGCTTCTCTAGCTCTTCATGCTTGTCCAGGTTTCCTGTGTGATGAAGTTAATGAAGTCAATACCACCAAACCCCAAATCTAAGAATTACTCATTACTTTATAAAAAGAAATCATAGTCTATGTGTTATAACCTTTTCAGACTAAGGTCTATGAAGGAGTCAGTATTACGAAGAGTAAAGGCTCATAAAGAATACAATAGTTGAATAAAATCAGATGCAGCACCTGTGGTGGCATTTCTATAAAAAGGGTTGCCAACAATTTCTCCCATTCCTGTTCACACATGCTGGTTCCAAGTCTATGCCTTAAGGGGACTGGCAGCATCTGCTTTTATACATTTGAAGTCAGCTGCCATGTAAAATAGTCTAACTAGCCTGTTGTAAAGACAGATCATGTGGACAGGGAGGGGCTCTGGAGGATGAGGGACCATGGAAGGAAGGGGCAGGGCTCACCACTCAGCTGAGGCGCCAGACATGTAAGTGACACTATCTTGGATACTCTATCGTCAGTCATAATGCTCCACCCAACTCCACATGGAGCCGAGATAAAATGTCAAGTCCTTTCCAAATTACAGAATCACAAGCAAATAAGTACATGTTTCTGTTTTAAGCCACTAAGGTTTGGAATGATCTGTTATGTAGTAAAAGCCAAGTTAAAAAACACCTTCCCTCACTTTGTATTATGATTTTACATCAAATGCTCAAATTTTACATCAAGTGCTCAAATCCTTAAGGACCGAACAACACTGATTAACGATAATGGCTGCATGCAGAGAGAAAAGCAGCAGAGAAAGAAGACTGCTGAACTTGGATACTCTGTGTCCTTAAAGCTTAAGCAAGTCATTTATCCTCTCTGGGCCTGTTTCTTATCTGTTAAATACCAATAATAATATTTGCTCTATCTACCCCATGACATTGTTGTAAAGATCAGAAGGGATAAGATGTTCAAGAAATTTATACAATATAAAGCGCCGTAAAGACATAAGGTGGGCTTCCCTGGTGGCGCAGTGGTTAAGAATCCGCCTGCCAATGCAGGGGACACGGGTTCAAGCCCTGGCCCGGGAACATCCCACATGCCACGGAGCAACTAAGCCCGTGCGCCACAACTACTGAGCCTGCGCTCTAGACCCCGTGAGCCACAACTACTGAGCCCATGCGCCAAAACTACTGAAGCCCACGCACCTAGAGCCCGTGCTCCACCACGAGAAGCCACTGTAGTGAGAAGCCCACACACCGCAGCGAAGAGTAGCCCCCGCTCACCACAACTAGAGCAAGCTCGCGCACAGCAACGAAGACCCAATGCAGCCAAAAATAAATAAATAAAAATTAAAAAGTATCCTTTTAAAAAAGATGTAAGGTATGATTACTCTATGTCGTCACTGCACAATGCTCCCTTAACCACATCACTGGGGATAGACCCATGTGAAATAATAATGAATTGTTGTTTTAATCTACTAAGTTTTGGGGTGATTCACAGTAATAAACATCCAGAAAGCTGCCTTATAACTTTTATGGTTATCAGTTCTCTTGAACAAAATGGAAAAATTAGGAGTCCTCCTTTGAACTTAAATAAATCTCTTTGTAGCAATCTGTTCACTTTCACATTTTATAGACTTGTAATAATAATAAAAGAGTTAATGTTTATTGAGGGTTTACCATGCTACAAGCACTTTACATGAATTAGCTTCTTTAATTCTTGAAACACCTCTATAGTGTAGGAATTATTATTAGCCCCAATTTACCAGTATGGAAGCAGATTAATGCTCATATGCCCATGAGCTCAGTACTAGTAAGTAGTACTCTCAATCACTATCATTTGCAAAAGCCAATAAAGTCAACATTTAAGTTATAAATGAAACAAATACTTAATGGAACTTCTCTAGAGATGTTCTGTAAGTGTAACACAATGGAAAAGATAAATATATCTCAAAACACACTGAAAGCATTAAAATCATCCATCACTTCGGAAAAATAAAGCATTCTTTTTACCTGATCTGAACTACATGGGAAAGTATGTATTTGGATGCTCTATACAGTATTCTAGCTCTATCTCAGTATTATTCCCTCCTGAGTAAAAAAGTTAAGAATAAGAACATCAGCTGGCCAAACAGAGCCTACACTTACCAATTTCCTGCCGAGTGCTGCACACTCCAACTCCATATTCCTCCAGGACTTTGGCAGCCGCCTCTTGACATGGTCCAGTATTCCGTGCAAACCCAAGATAGTTGTAGGAACCCATGTTTATAACATCTTTAATTACATTCCCTGTGTACCTGTATTTCAATAGCATAAAAGTTCATGAAACTCAAAAGCAAATCAAATACATGTGATAATAAACTTATTGATAATACAAAAGGAAGCACCATCTATAGGAAGTAGAGAGAATATGGTCTAGATGAAAAGCAACTCAAACTCACTACCAATTAGGAAGACGGAAGTTAAAACAAAATACCAATTTTTACTTATCAATAGGGATGTTTAAAAACTGACCATATCATGGGAATTCCCTGGCAGTCCAATGGTTAGAACTTGGCGCTTTCACTTCTGTGGCCCTGGTTCAATCCCTGGTCAGGGAACTAAGATGCTGCAAGCCATGAGGCAAAGCCAAAAAACATTTTTTTTAATTTTTTAAAATAAATAAATAAAAATAAAAACTGACTACATCCAGTGTTGGCCAGGACACTCTCATACGCTGTAGATAAGAATATCAGTCAGTACCTTTCTTTGGAGGGCAGTTTGACAGTACTTCTCTATTAAAAGATATACATATCTTTGACTCAGCAATTCCTACACACATATAAAAGGATATACGCTTAAGGATCCTTTAAGAGTCACTACACAATTTGTCTACTGTGTCCCTTTCCCAGGCACACAGACCAGTGACTTTCCACATGGTGGAAGCTCAGTCAGCCTGGGACCCCGAGTGAGGACAACATGGTTCAGAGGCTCCACCGATCTAAGATGGACATGAAGTAGGGACAAGAAATAAACTGCTTCTGTCTCAACGCTGAGGTTTTGGGGGTTTTTAACACAGGATGGCGTAGCCCAATCTACTCTACATTATATGTATCTATACTGTAGAACACTAAGCAGCCACTACAAATAGTGAGCCTGCTATGAACGTACACAGGAAGGATGCTGTTACCGGTATGTTAGCAAGTAAAAAAAGCGAGATATAAAATAATTTCCATAGTATGATCCTATTTTTGTAAATCAAAAACTACCTGTGTGCAACCCCAGTAGTACAATATACATATATATACACGCCACAGAAAACATATGGAGGAATAATATACAATAAACTGGTAACAATGGTCACCTCTGGGAAGTGAGGATTTGTGGCGAAGTGGATTTGCAAAAGGATAGTGGTTAGCTGTCATAGGGGACCTTCAGTTTATTTGTATTACTTGTCTTTTTTTTAAAATAATGACCATACAACCATGTACAATATAAACAAAACAAAATCTTACGAATATAAAAAGTTTTCTAAACAATTCAATCCATTTAAGTAAAAATACTCCTTGAATCATTTGAGAAATCAAAATATCCATAAATAAATTCAGATAACTGATTCTGGTAAATGGCATAAGAGAAAGGATGTTTTTTCTTTGTGTGAGTTTTTTTAATAAGTCAATTTTTGTTTTCAACTATAATCCAACACAGTGACAAATGTAGTAGCAAAATGCATTTAAAAAATCTCAGGACTTTCCTGGTGGCACAGTGGTTAAGAATCCACCTGCCAATGCAGGGGACACGGGTTCAAGCCCTGGTCCGGGAAGATTCCACATGACACGGAGCAACTAAGCCCGTGCACCACAACTACTGAGCCTGCACTCTAGAGCCCGTGAGCCACAACTACTGAGCCCTCACGCCACAACTACTGAAGCCACCTAGAGCCCATGCTCCGCAACAAGAGAAGCCACCACAGTGAGAAGCCTGCGCACCGCAACAAAGAGTAGCCACCGCTCACCGCAACCAGAGAAAGCCCGCATGCAACAACGAAGACCCAACGCAGCCAAAATTAAATAAATACATAAATTTATTTTTTTAAAAAAAATCTCAGTAACAATGAACAATATGAAAGGAAACTAATCATGCTGTATTGTACTCTCAGCTTCCACTCCTATTTCGACGGAATATTCAAATTGCAATACAACATCTTCTGAAGTGAAGAAATTCTTTTTTTGTTGTCAAGAAACAATTTCCCAACTGAGACTCACTTGAACGACCAGTTGTAATCATGAGACTGTCTCTCCATGATGTCCACCCTGGCCCCAGGCACACTGCAGATGGGCCGATTCCAGTTGTCTCTAATCCTCATGTAGAGGTTCCTTGTATAGAAGTTTTCGAAATCCTGATACAATGACACAAAGTCCTGCCAAAAAATGGTGAAAATACTATAAATTAAACTGAGTTCCTTTGAAAGTTTTACAACTTCCCTTTCTGTAATGCAAAAGCACTTTAGACTAAGACGTCAATTATACAGAATTAATTGATATGGAAAACATTGGAAAGGCATCAATTCCTTATGTTATTTTTAAACAACTCAATCAGGTAAAATTCACTTAGCTTTGACCATTGAGCTGTAAGAAATGGTTGCAAGTAACTATCTGACAGCTTGAAAGTAGAGCCAAAGAATTTAACTTAGTAGAGCAGGCCTCATAAAAATAAACCTGGTTTGTACAATTCTGTCATTAAATGGTTTTCTTTCCTAAAAACCTTAAAAACATGGCTCTTCTGCCCCACCCCCACCAGTAATATATTAGGGGAAATGCCATAAAAACCCCTATAATTCCAGTTTCAACCAAGAAAAATAATTCCAACATTAAGATTTCATCCTCTGCATATTTTCAAGGATCAAAATGAAACAAATCCAAAGAAAAATTATAAACAAGAAACACTAAAAGGTAGGTTATAGAAGGACAGCTACTTGAGGTTTCTTTCCTTGGATGGGCATTTTTTAAAAATCTCAAAATGGGACTTCCCTGGTGGCGCAGTGGTTAAGAATCCGCCTGCCAATGCAGGGGACACGGGTTCAATCCCTGGTCCGAGAAGATCCCACATACTGCGGAGCAACTAAGCCCGTGCGCCACAACTACTGAGCCTGCGCTCTAGAGCCCATGAACCACAACTACTGAAGCCCACACACCTAGAGCCCGTGCTCCGCAACAGGAGAAGCCACCACAATGAGAAGCCCGCGCACCGCAAGGAAGAGTAGCCCCCACTTGCCTCAACTAGAAAAAGACCGCACGCAGCAATGAAGACCCGGTGCAGCCAAAAAATAATTAAAAAAAAAAAATCTCAAAATGAATTTTCATGATCAGGGATTTAAAGCTCACCCTTCCTCCCTGAAAATAAGTTATGCTAAAATTTAAGTCTGTAAAAATTAAGTCACAGTGGAGCTTTAATTAATGCACAATGTTCTGCTCAGAACACAGTGACCAGACCACACGAGGTCTACTTGAAGGTAAAGAGTAAACCAAACAAAAAGAAAACTGTACTACCGCTTTATGATAGCCAGCAAATCACTGAGCTTCTAGCCCTCAGATCTGGCTTGGGGCCAATCTAAATTCATCTTTTAAATAAGCTAGTCAAAAACATTAAAAGTTTAAGCCTTATTCTGTAAAAGATTTTCATTGCTAAAGAAGGCTCTACATAAAAGTTTAAAATTAACCTTCTCTGACATTGGACTCTAGAAGTGCCTACTAAATAAGCCTCACAGTAGATAAGAATCTCCTTAAATAAAGCTAAGCAGAGTCACGTAGAACTCAGGAATTTGTGGTAGCTGATACCATCTCTCCTGCAACTGGTTCTAACATTTACATTTCCTAAAGAGAAAATATCCATAAATAATGTGTCTGTCACAATTGGAAATTTATTACTTAAATACTATGTCCCGTTTGATAGTCTTTTCTTTCAACATACTGGATCAATTAAAACTGGAACAGAGACACCCAAATTCTAATTAAGGACTTTCCTTTAACTATTATTCACCATGCATTTATTTCACAAAGGAAAAAACAAAAAACCAGTCTCCAGTCCTTCTCAATGGGTAAACAGTACTAACTCTTCTTGATCTCATTTCTTTACAACTTCCTAAAACTGCACATCAACGTTAAAGGTATTAACTCAAATACTTGAGAGAAATACTTCATCATGGACAAGTTTTTATTAGCGACAAAACGCAGTATTTTTTGCTTTTAGTATATAAATATCAGGAAAAACTTAGAGTCCGGTCCTATCTACCAGAAGGGTTACTAAACCCCAAAGAGAAAAGGGCTGCAGACCAGAATGAGGTGAGCTTTGGGTAACCTGTGACAGAGCTGTCTGAGGTTAGGAGGGCAGGGATGGGCTCTGATCTGAACAGAGAGACCGCCAAGATCAGGGAGCTCTGCCTCTCCTTACAAGGAGAGAACGACTAAGTCCCTGAGAAGGAAACAGGCTTGCACAGTGAGGAAGTTGTCACAGTGAGGGATGTTTGAGACCCAAAGCAGGTGAGACAGATGGTAGAAGACAGGGACTTGTGGCCCGGGTAGCAGCTTTGACTGCAGTTAGAAGGTTCAGTAGAGATCTGAAGGGATGCTAACCAAACTCGCTGCAGCCTTGCGATGAAGTAAGAAAGGGGATGGAAGGGGACCACGATTTGAGGTTCTAGTTCTAGGCAATAAGAACGTCTGTTTCTAAAAACATATACACTTTACACTTTAAATATTTTAGGACTAGGGGTAAACTAGAGGACTTTTCATTCATTCTTTCAAATCTTTCAATATATGTTTGATTCATTGCTAGACTTGGGATACATTAAGGACAGGAGAGTTCTCTCTGCAAACAATGACACCCCACACCCCAGCCTGCTCCACATCCCCCTCCCTCTCCTCTTCCTC
Organism: Grampus griseus; assembly: GCF_964374135.1. NCBI lineage: Eukaryota > Metazoa > Chordata > Mammalia > Artiodactyla > Delphinidae > Grampus > Grampus griseus. The sequence goes on along the minus strand of NC_139018.1, from coordinate 25,338,567 downwards.
CTCAGTTTAGTCACTGTGAAATGACTTTAGTCAGGGCCAACCTAATACTCATTTGTTCAGGCACTGAACCAACATTTACTGAGCAGTACTTTCCAGGCACTTAAGCAAGGCACTGGGGATAAAAATGAGTAAGACACAACCTCTACACACTGAAGGATCTCTTAATGTAGTGGAGAGGCACACAGATAAAGTTACAACACAATATAACAAGTACTGTAGAGGGAGGCCTGCCCAGAAACAGCCTAACTGGTAGGTGAGTGGCAATGATAGAGTCAAGTTCAAACAGCCTTACGGATACCCTCCTCATGGACACCTCTGAAGATCTTTACAAACCCCATACACCAGCACATATCCATGATAAGCAGAAATAAAACCTAGCTGAGACCACCTTGGATTGTTGGGCTTGAGGTACTCACAAGTTAAGTGACTTCTACTACTGGCCTGAAAGGTAAAATTGAAATTCATGGATTTGTTAATTAGGGATCAGTAAAGACCTTACCCGAAGTAGTCTGGGGTCATCTTAATCACCCAATAAATATCCTTTATTATTTAAGCCTATTTGAGGTAAGTCTTGTAGAAAACATCCTATATATTGTTTAAAATAAATAGGCACCTATTCTACTGTCTATACAGGCCTTAAGATCACAGGGTAATCTATTAATATATAACCAGTGGGATCTGCAGCACCCCAAAACCCAACACTTTAATATATCTGCAGGAAAGCTATGATTGTTCATACCAAGTGGGATAAAAAAGAGCTGTAAAGAGCAACACATCTGTTCAGGTCAGGTTTTACCACCAAATGTGTTAAAAAAAACTTTTGGTTTTCAGATATTTTAGAGTTTTGATTGTAGATATGGGACTGTGAACCTTCTGGAAAAGTATAGGATGATCCTGACAAGTGAAATTGTGCCCCAAAGAGTTAACAGAAGTTGATAACTAAGAGAAAGTCTTGAACTTGTCTTACAGAACAACAGATAAGGGAACAGCTTGTTAAAAACCCTTTGCTCGTAAACTGCTTTCATTGATTAAGTTCGCCTTAGTTTTTTTCTTTCTCTCTTTTTGCCTCTTCTATAACTGCAGGCCTTCCCAGCTTTCACACAGCCCCAGTTGTTTTAAAGGAACTTGGAGTCTGCTCCCGCCCAGTGTAAGCTGGCTGGGGGCTGCATGGGACCACTGACCCTAAACCTGGGGCTGCGCAGATGTTCAGTAAATGGCCTTTTAACATCAGAGGGCCAGAAAACTCTACCCTCAGACCAAGCTAAGCGACTCTAGTTTGAATATGAAGAAGCATGTAACCCAAATGTGCCTGTGCAGAACAAGGATTACCTCACCTTTTCTCTGCCTTTAATCACCTTTCTCTATGCCTAAGACCACTCTTGCTTATCCCATAAATACCCCAACCTCCTTGCCTTCAGGGAGGTGGACCTGAGGCTTGTTCTTCCATCTCCTCGCTTGGCTGCCTTATGAATAAGCTCTTGGCTGTAAACCAACCCGAGTCTCAGTGTTCGGCTTGCGGCATCTCGGGCAAACAGACCTGGTTCAGTAACACAAGCATTATTCTGGTATTTACATATTTAGGCACCATGTTAACCTCTGCACATAAATGAGTTCTGAAAGCTAATTTCAAAAAAAAGTCACAGGGGAAAAAGGTTGGGTGCTACCACTTTCAGAAGTTGACTTTATAAAAATGGGCCATGTTTGTTAAGACAATTCAGGCCAACACAGATGCATGCCCAGATACTTTTATATGATGAGGATAAAGATGATGAATAATCACATCAATAGAAACAGGAGCTCCCAATTACTGAGTACTTATGATATGTGTTGCCAAGGGCTTCACATATTTTTTCTCTTAAGTATCCCTGAACTCTCTTACAGAAGCTATTACTCCCATTTTCAGAAAGGCAAAATGGCTTTCCCACCTAGAGACCTGGCCAGAAGCAGAGCCAGGAACTGATCCAGGTCTTTTAATTCCAGAGTCTATGCTCCTAACCCTAGCCACAATGCCTCCCATTCTGTGCTGCTACTAAGTCAATCTGAAATCACTTTCTACGGCATTCAAAGCATGTTAAGACCACTGGACTATTGGCCCTCCCACCCCTTTCCTATGGTCGGCCTACAGCCAGCATGTGTGTATGTGCAAGCACACAAAGAAGCACACGTTCACACACACACACATTCACACACACAGTAATAGTGTACAATAAAACTCTTTAAAAAGGTTTATTTTGGATATAGCTTTTCAGTGAGAAATCCCAAGAGGAAATAGATGACTGCTCTATACAATGGGATATGATTCAGCAATAAAAAAATGAATTACCAAAATATACCACAACATGGATGAACCTCAAAAACATTCCAAGTGATAGAAGCCAGACACAAAAGATCACACACGGTATGATCCCATTTATATGAAATGTCTAGAGACAGAAAGTAGATTAGTGGTTGCCTAGCATGAGGTGCAGGAGGAAGGGGTGATTGTTAATGGGTATGGGGTTTCTTCTTCAGATAATGAAAACGTTATAAAATTAGCTTATGGTGTTGGCTGTACACTTTCTGTGAATAGTAATAAAAATCATTCAACTGTACATTTTAAACAGGTGAACTTTATGGTACATAAATTATATCTCAATAAAGTTATTTAAAAAAAAAATTAAGTAGGGAATTCCCTGGCAGTCCGGGGGTTAGGACTCTGTGCTTCCACTGCAGGGGGCATGGATTAGACCCCTGGTCGGGGAACTAAGATCCTGCAAGTGGCACAGTGCGGCCCCCAAAAAAGGTGACTGCTTGACTGCTGTCCTGGGCTCCACACTTACCACAAAACTATGGAAAGTAGAGCTCTTTTTAAACCCACAGAACTAAAAAAGACAAACCAATTGATAATCCCCCAGCTTAATATATCAAGCAACTATACTCATTGTTTCCAAAGATACTGCTAAAGTGACAATTATCAGAATATTCTTAGTAAGCTACTTTTTGAAGGAGGTCAAGAATAAATCCTTCCAGGAATTTGAATTAATGTATTTTAATTCTTTTGTATCTTGAAAATTAAAATATATCAAGATATAGACATATAATGTCCCTTCCCAGTATCCTATCCCTCCCATTTCTGAATATATGATCATGAACTGTAGAGGCAAATGTTAAAGTTTAGTAAGTGTGTGGTAACTATCTACCACAACTTACTCCTTAGATTTCTAGGTATTTCCTATCTAGATACTAGAACATTTTTATTAATTCAAGCTTTTACTATACCTATCACATACATGTTTCTGAACTACTAGCCTCACCTCACACAAAAAAAAAACCAGACTGAGAGAAAACATTTTTATCCAAAACACCACCAATAACAGAAGATCAAGCAGTAAAGAATTCCAGTAATTTTAGCAATTTATATAAAATAGAACACATTTATGCTAACTCATCTTTATTAGCATGACCATGTGGTTCATTTCTACCCAAAGCAACATATGAAGAACTTGCATAAATAGTTTAAACAGGCTCTCTTTTGTAATGGAATGAGGGAGAAAATAAGGATGTGGTTATGAACACTACTCACTCAGAGAAATGAGAAAGTAGCAACATTATATTTGCATTTTATGATCCTAAGCAAGCACTTTCCCTCACCTCTTCCCAGTGTAACACTTAAAAACTGCCCTATCCCTCTCACTACATCTAAACCAGCATCAGAAAACAAACACGATCTGCCATAACGCTAAATGAGCCTTCCTTCCCTTCTAATAGCTGAATTTTTATAAGAAAATGGCAGAATTCAGCTGTTTTAACTGCTAATATTATCTTCTGTGAAAATCCTACTAAAATGAATTTGGATAAACTAGTACAGTCCTCCCCTAAACAAACTCTAGAGGCAAATGTCCCCCTCCATCCTACATATTTCCTCCTATTACTTATTTCAAGAATTATTTCCTGGGGACTTCCCTGGTGGCACAGTGGTTAAGAATCCACCTGCCAATGCAGGGGACACAGGTTTGAGCCCTAGTCCGGGAAGATCCCACATGGCACGGAGCAACTAAGCCCGTGCACCACAACTACTGAGCCTCTGCTCTAGAGCCCAAGAGCCACAACTACTGAGCCCGTGTGTCACGACTACTGAAGCCCGTAAACCTGGAGCCCGTGCTCCACAACAAGAGAAACCACTGCAATGAGAAGCCCGCGTACCACAACAAAGAGTAGCTCCCACTCACCGCAACTAGAGAAAGCTCGCACGCAGCAACAAAGACCCAACACAGCCAAAAATTAAAATTAATTAATTTTTTTAAAAAAGAATTATTTCCTGATTAACTCTGTGCTACTCAGTTTACTTTTTTGTTCTACATCTGCATACAATTCAAGTACTATTTACCTGCATAGTGCTTCGCAAAGGCCCATAATTTTGAAGTGTTTATGTTCCCTCAACAAAATTAGAAACTACTTAAGAAGAAAATCCACGTGTTCCAATTCTTTTTTTTTTTAAATTTACTTTATTTAAGTAATTTATTTTTGGCTGTGCTGGGTCTTCGTTACCGCATGCTGTCTTTTCTCTAGTAGCGGCGAGCGGGGCTACTCTTCGTTGCAGAGCATGGGCTCTAGGCGCGTTGCAGAGCATGGGCTCTAGGCGCATGGGCTTCAGTAGTTGTGGCACATAGGCTCAGTAGTTGTGGCCCGAGGGCTCTAGAGTGCAGGCTCAGTAGTTGTGGCGCACGGGCTTAGTTGCTCCACAGCATGTGGGATCTTCCTGGACCAGGGATCAAACCCGTGTTCCCTGCATTGGCAGGCGGATTCTTCTTTTTTTTTCTTCTTTAAAATAGATCTTTTTTTTTTTAACATCTTTATTGGAGTATAATTGTTTCACAATACTGTGCTAGCCTCTGTTGCACAACAAAGCGAATCAGTCACGTGCATACACATGTCCCCACATCCCCTCCCTCCTGAGCCTCCCTCCCACCCTCCCTATCCCACCCCTCTAGGTCATCTCAAAGCACCATGCCGATCTCCTTGTGCTATGCTGCTGCTTCCCACCAGCCAACTATTTTACATTCGGTAGTGTATATATGTGGATGCTACTCTCACTTCGCCCCAGCTTCGTCCTCCCACCCCATGTCCTCAAGTCCATTTTCTATGTCTACGTATTTATTCCTGCCCTGCAACTAGGTTCATCAGTACATTTTTAAAATATATATTCCATATGTATGTGTTAGCATACGGTATTTGTTTTTCTCTTTCTGACTTACTTCACTCTGTATGACAGACTCTTGGTCTATCCACTTCACTACAAATAACTCAATGTCGTTTCTTTTTATGGTTGAGTAATATTCCATTGTATATATATGCCACATCTTCTTTACCCATTCATCTGGCGGGCAGATTCTTAACCACTGTGCCCCCAGGGAAGACCCCTCCAATTCTTTTACACAAAGTTAAGTACACACAGGCAGCCCCAATACTTAAACAGTCAATTTACCCTCTAGAGACAAGAAAAAGTTCCAAAGATAATGTCCTCATTCACAAAATAATTCAGATGCATCCCCACCGGTTCACTCATTCGTTCATCACACTTTGAGACAGCACCAGCTGTGCAAACTCTCCAGTCACTCCCCTGCTCAAAAATGCCCAGGACTCCTCATTGCCTACCAAACATTCAAAACACAATTTCTCATACATTCACTTTCCATGTTCTCGCAAACATTCCTCATGCCTTTGCGTACACTTCTATCCCCTCAGCAGGAACGCTGTCTACACCACAGTCAGCACTCCCCCCCACCCCCATCTCTACATGTCAATTATTAGGTCTCTATAGTGTTTAGACACTGTGAGAGGTCCCTGTATATAAAGACTTTCTAGTTTGAATATACGAATAAAACTTTAGCCCCCATCAGTCACAGCCACCATCACCTCAGTCTAGCAGGAAGATATTGGTTTGTACACAAATCATTGTAATACTGTACAACACAGTAAGTACATAGTAAGCTAATAACCTATAGTAAGTAGGCCATGCCTAAGGGATGTAAAAAAATCAACATATTGTGGACGCACCCTACCAGGAAATCTGTTTGGGATGTACAGGGGTAGAAAAAAGTGAATCAAAGAAATTTAATTTTTTTTCAATGATGAAAATTAGTTTCGCCTACTGGACCAAGTTCTGAATGCAGGGCTTTGCTTGTTTTAGCAAAAAAATATCTTTTTTTTAAATATATATACAGCAGGTTCTTATTAGTTATCCAAAACATACCTTCTTAATGAAATGAACTTGTAGGCATTTCAGGGCAATGAGAAAGAGGGCCAACTTGTGGTACCAGGGCTGTGAAGGGTGCAGAATGGTTGAGATGAGAGGAGAACACCTGGATCCTCAGTTCTCCCAGCTTCAGGATCCTCAATCCCTATGCTGATTGGTTTTGGCTTCCTAGTAGACGATGAGGTCCTTTCCTTTCCCATGTTTCTTGGTGCTTTCTCCCCCTTCCCATGTCTCCATCATCCATTCCCAGTGTTTACTGGCTCCCCTCTCAGTGTTGATCTTAATGCCACCACATCTGCCTCTCTCCTCTAATGTCCCATGAAAGTGAGACGTATGATAGACAAAAAATTTCTAACTTCTGAATCCCTTCTCTAATCTAGTGCATTCCCTGGGCTAGAGGACAACCCTCCCCATACTTCACATGCCAAGAACAAACAAGTTTGTTTTTCATAAAATCAGGCATTTTTCACTCTAATTTATTTTTTTAATGAAAAAAAAACTTTATTATGGGATAAAGAAAATCTTTTATCATTTTAAATAATAAAATTTAAAGCATTAAAAAAAATGCCCATAAAGAAATATTTTGGTTTGGGAAAGAACATAGTGTTCCTTAGTCCAAGACAAATTAGGTTGTTTTATTTTCGTTAACCTTATTGGAGTACAGTTGACTTACAACTATTTTTTTTAAAGAGTAGATAATACATGTATACTGTACAAAACTCTAGAGGCACAAAGGAGTATGCAGAGAAAAGTGAAGTGAGGTGAATGCCGTCCTCCTCCCCAGAGACAATCAGTATCATCTGTTTACCATTACTAAAACAAGATAGTTTTCCACAGAAACAGAGTAGCTCAGCCAAATTCTGCTTCAGGGCTTGTTTTTTCGTAGAGAAGAGGCGATCTATGAACCAGACATGTATGTGTAATGTGCCTATGTGAAAACACAACATGAGTTCTGAAGAACACAATCTTTCCAGAAGACTGTAGACACAACTTGGGATACAGTATGGTATTGTGAACAGAAAGGACATGGCTTCTGGCTCTTCACAGAACTGTGTCCACATACCAGCTCTGACATTAGGCATCTTTGGGAAATGTTACTTAACCTGTGAACTTTAGCTTTCTTGTCCATAAAATAAGAATAGATTCTTGTGATGATTAAATTAAAACATGTTAAATGCTTTGGTTTCTCCATGGCTTTACCCTTGTTTTTAGCTTCCCTTGTGGAATGTTTTCATTTAACTGCATCTAGAATATTTTTTATTTTAATGTATACCCAAATATCTAAAGAAAAAAATGAGTGAAAACCGCAAGATAAGAGGCTTCCATTTACAGAATCAAAGACTAACAATTACCTTTTGTTCTTCTCTTTCTGTTGCATGGTGACACTTTTCAATTCTCCAATGCCTTAAGAAATCTCGAAGATATCCAAAGAGAGTGAGGACACCATACCCCACATAAGTAAGCACAGCAACCAGCATTGGCGTCTCTTCAAAACCTTCATTAAACGGTCTTTTATATAGTCCTCCATTTTGTGTAACATGATGTATCTAAAAGGGAGGTTAAAAATGTTTCTTTCAGTCATGGTAACAAAAAGAGTGCTACTTAAAATCTGAGTCCTTACAGATTTGCATACCTTCAGAATTCTCTAAGTAATTGTCAACCCCCCCCACCACCACTACCAAACATCTGCTAAGTTCTAAGAGGGGCCTAATTTTTTTCTGTGGAAATAAGTTTTAAGTTATACATACTTCAGATGAACAGCAAAGAAAAGCAAGGGGAGAAGGACTGTGTAAGAACAACACTTAACACTGATTTCTATCACTTGATTTTATGCAAGAGATCCTAGAATGCTATGCTTAGAGAATGCATAATTTTCTTTGTCCTAATGAAGAAAATAAAAAATATAAAACAAAGAGAAAGCCTATCCTGAAAATAGTATATTAGCTTACAAATAATCGAAAGTAAATTCAGTTTTAGAATAAAATAAAATATTTGTAAATGTTTTACTGCTAAATATTCTTAAAGCCACCGAGCCACAGCATTTCAAATAATTATTAGCACTAGGCATCTATGGAAACACATAGTTTATACCAGCTTTGTTGTCAGTGGTAACACAAATAAATTATTCACAAAAATAAAACGCTTACATTAAGTGATCCAGCACTGTATAACGCAGGAAGAAAGTGAAATCCAACACAAGGGGAAAAACTGTTAGAGTGATCACTAACAGTCCTGAAATCATTCTGTCCTCCTTCATCTTGACCAAGTGACCTTTTCCAAACATAAGATTATCCCTACTTTCCTCTTTAGGGATATCCAAATTTTAACATACAAACACCAAGGTACTGTACTTTGATCTCATAGCTGAAAGCTGTTTACTCTTTGGTCAATTTTAATGGAAATGTTGTCTTACAGAAAAATTCCACTAAAGTAGTTTCTGCGTCAACTTTAATCTTAACTCTGAAACAACACATTGCTGTGAGGATGGTCAGTCACAATTTACCAGGAACGTATTTTCTACTGAGCACTGTACTAGAGTTAAGAAGAATTCGAAAGGAATAAAAGATTCTTTCTTGGCCTCTCAGGCAACCTGATCGAAGAGCTAAATATTAGTTTGGGAAAGCTACTAGAATGCTACAAGTTAGAACAGTTTGGAAACAAATTACTGTATTTGACAAAGGAAAGACACTTGGATAGGCATGATACATGAAATCTGTTGGTAATGATTCAATTTGATGGCCTAAAGAACCTCTGAAAACTATTCATAAAACTGACTTAGGTCTTCATCAATCTCTTCCCCAGTGGTGGAATTCTGTGCTAACATTTACTGCTTAAACTTTCATGCAGGAGCAAAGTTGTAATGTGTTTAGAACAGAATAGCTAAAAATGAACCAATATCTGAATATAGAAAATTGTTTAAAAATTAGTAATAACATGTAAGCAAGCAATTAACCTGGAAAAAGCAAAATCAAGAGCACTTAAAACACAAGAAAAATAACATTCTGATTATCTTGTTTTTTAATAAATTTATTTATTTTATTTATTTATTTTGGGCTGCACTGGGTCTTCCCTGCAGTGTGCGGCCTTCTCATCGCGGTGGCTTCTCTTGTTGCCGAGCGCGGGCTCTAAGTATGCGGGCTTCAGTAGCTGTGGCATGTGGGCTCAGTAGTTGTGGCTCACGGGCTCTAGGGTGCAGGCTCAGTAGTTGTGCCACATGGGCTTAGCTGCTCTGTGGCATGTGGGATTTTCCCGGACCAGGGCTTGAACCCATGTCCCCTGCACTGGCAGGCGGATTCTTAACCACTGCACCTCCAGGGAAGCCCCTGATTATCTTTTTAAAAAACTATATCTAAAAATACTTTGCCATAAGAACACACCAGTACCCAACTCACTGTAACTCTGAAATTGTTTACACTATTTTCTCTCAACTGAACATACTAGTAAAAGGTAAGGCAATTTTCAGAGCTCCTAAGTCTCTAACAAACGTGTGGCAGATTTATATGCCAGGAATGCTGTGGGTGGATCTCTTTAAAAGGAGATCCACCTTTATTTCAGACACACCCAAACCAGCAAGACCAAGTATATTTATACAGTTGGTTGGACTGACTAGGAAGGAGAAAGTTAAATCATTAGTTTGCTTTTAAATATTGTGTGATTCTATCATAGCCTCACTTAATAAAATTAAATGCATTTTAAGGAACTGAGATTCAACTATGAAGTAACTTTTACAATGTGGCCTCAAAGCACAGTTCACTATGATCATTCACAGAGTCAGAATGGACAGACCAACTGACATGCAAACTTCTGATAGGTGAAAAAGTCTTAGAGAAAACAAAATTACTTGATCTTCAAATGCAGATGCTAAATGCTATCTCTGACATGATTCAAATAAAAATAATGGTATTACCATCTTATACGTGTATAATATTCTATAAGGGAAAGCACCAGGCTTATTTTGTTCACTGCACAACTAGCACTCAGGATAGTATTTATTAAGTGCTAACAAATAATAAGTACTCAATAATGTTTCCTTTTGGGAACTCCCTGGCAGTCCAGTGGTTAGACTCCGAGCTTTCACTGCCAAGGGCATGGGTTTGATCCCTGGTTGGGGAACTAAGATCCTGCAAGCTGCGTGGACTGGCCAAAAAAAAAAAGGAAAAATAATAACGTTTCCTTTTATTACTATTAGTATTACAGAAAGTGGCACCTTATAGGAGCTCAACAAGTATTTGTAAATGAAAATACACATTATGCTCTTTGCTCTGTCACAGAAGGGGTTAACTTATGATGATTATACAATTAATATTAGAACATTTCTAGAACCCATATCTGATACCTTCTAGTCTCAACTGGACTGGAGATCAAGTTCACTCTAAACAAACACAGTCTACAAACCCTTACAGAATATTTCATATTCCGGATTCACCATGCAAGAGGGCTCTTAAGAGGCCTTTCAGTCACTCTAACTTGAGAATTACACTGTCGACAAGGCAATCAAGAAAAATATTAGCATATCACTCCCTCCAGGTCAAAAAATTTCACATTAAGCAGACACGAGTGTGACACTCTGTATTATTATTCAAGAGAAGTTTAAGAACACCAATGAATACCAAGACACATTTGCCTGAACAGTAATATTTTTTCTAGAAAATGAAGAAGGAAAAAAAAAAGGCAAAGGAAGAAATTTTTTTAAAGTCGACTAAGCACACACCATAAAACATGACTTTTAGGAGGGCCATGGGCAGAATGTTAGAGGCTGAGTGTTTGTGTCTCTAACCCCATTCATATGTTAAAGCCCTAAACCCCCAGTGTGAAGGTATTTGAAGGTTGGGCCTTTGGGAGATAATTACGTTTAGGTGATGAGGGTGGGACCCTCTCGATGTGATTAGTGCTCTAATAAGAAGAGAAGACAGAGATCTCCACTGAGGAAAGGCCATGTGAGCATACTATGAGAAAGTGGCTGTCTACAAGCCAGGAAGAGGGTTCTCGCAAAGAACTGAACCTGCCAGCACCTCTGATCTTGGACTTACCAGCCTCCAGAATCGTGAGAAATAAATATCTGTTGTTTAAGCCACCCCATCTATGGTATTTTGTTATAGCAGCCTGAACTAAGACAGAGGTAAAGAGACATAATGCACATATCCTACCCTCAATTGGTTCAGGAAAAAATAAGTGAGAGAGAGAGAGAGAGAGAGAGAGAGAGAGAGTGTGTGTGTGTGTGTGTGTGTGTGTGTGCGTGTGTGTGTGTGTGTGTGGAGAGAGACAGAACGATGGAGAATTTCTCCATGAACCATCTGTGAGTCAGCTGCAGTTATGCTGCACCTTTATCTTTTAATACTTCAGTGCATATTTCTAAAAACAAAGATATTCTTTTACATAACTACAGAACAATGATCAAAATCAGGAAATTGCTAGAATACTAATACGTACTTTATTTAGATTCCGCTAATCGTCCTAAGAGTGTCCTTTGCAGCAAAAGAAAGTCCTGGAAAATGTATTGTATTCTCTCTTTAGTTTCAGAAAAGAAAAAAAAAAGGGGGTTTTCATTACTCTGTAAAATGACTTAGAAGGAATAATCCTGAGCAGAGGTTTCAAGAATCCCATGAAAGGACACAAAGTAACTATGCAATTTTGGGGAAGTAATTATTGGAAAACAGAAGCTTACATTCCTGACATAGATACAAAATCACATAAGCATGATTTTTTAAAGCAAATAAACACATTCCCGCTTAATGTGACAGCAGGATGACAGAACCTGCCTATCACAACAGAACCTGCCCAACTGGTAGACAGCTTGGGACATTATTTTAAAAATTAATGTCCAATATGAACCACCCATTATGCATCAGCAATCAAAGGACTGTTATGTCTTTTCCTTTAAATGAACCCTATTCATTTCCAGTGATACGCTGTGTTGTTCCTTAAAATAAGTTCTGCTGAAATGGTTCTTTATTGGAATTTTACTGAAAATATACTAGCCTCTCACTACTGCCTACCACTCATACTAGAGAAAATAGTTTGGAGCTTCATGCCCATCACACAAGCTGTGCCACACTCTGAACATATATTTCCAGAAGTGTCTTCATTTTCTTGGCAGGCAAATTTTGAAAAGTTGGGAGTCCACATTTTTTCTTGCAATCAGGATAAGTTCCCGAATTTTTGTGGGTAAGTATCTCGTATGGAATGGACTAAGGAGTGCTTCCAAAGCCAGCTGTGAAAAAAACCTATATTTTGACATTACCATATTCCTACTGAAAACTCAAAAATGCAGACCTCCAAGTATATATGCACTGCAGGATTTCAGTCAGTGTCATCCTGTGCACTCTGGGCAGTGATGTTCTGCACAGGAGTTATTATTTTCACTTGCCACTCACAGCTCTGTAGCACTTCCCTATCTCTAGATAAGCATCAAGGTATGACAGACGGATGTAATAGGAGATTGGCGTACCAGTGCAGCTCTGCCACAAATTCCACGTCTTTTTCTGAGCTCTGTTCCACTTCTAACATGTTCTAGGCCTGTAACACCGTGCCCTCCACTTTGGCTTTGTAGTTGACATGAACTGGAAAGGCAACCCAGTTTGCATCAGTCTCCCTTCTCTGGGAATACTCCCTTATACCAGGGGTGGGTCCCTGGTGGTCACATCTGTGCAATATGACCGATTTCCTGGGTCATAACTGACTGGCACAGCAGTAGGCACCTATGCCAAAATGAACCCAACAACCCTCTCTTGTGGGGATTTAAAATTTCAGTGGGGAAGGAGTCTGAAGGACACTGGACTGCCAACATCCTGGAGAAAAGGTCCATAAACTCCTGTTGCCAAGGTGTCAAGCGCTGTGTTATTTCCTGCCATTTTACCTTTTCTGAGTTGTTCATCAATTCCTCCCTACTTTTTCCTTTTCTTTTGTTGTATACCTATCATCCTTGCAACAAATCACCTTTTTGTTTAGCTAGAGTCAGTTGCTATCAACTGAAAGAAATTTAACAGATACAGACTCTATGTTAAAATTCTTAGAACTTCTTTTCTGCACTTACTGAACAGGTTTTTATATGTTGGCATAGCCTGCAAACTTTTACGTCTTTAGCAAATTTTAAAAAATGGCTCCCCACTTTGTCAATTTTGTGCATTTGGAATATTGTTGACTGTCTTATCTAGGATAAGGGATACCTGGTTCAAAATCCTAAGTACTTACTTCCCTATATTAAGGGACATCAGATTCTAATTGCCCGCTATAACTAACCTCTTCCCAGGTTCTCAATAATACCCATGAAGATAGAGCCAAAAGAGAAAAAAAGTCAGAACTAGTATTTTTTTTTAAAAAGGGCAATATAATGCCTCAAATCAAAATTCAGACAGTATCTGTCTGCTAAGCTCATCTAACTACAGAGAATATGCTCATAACCGTTAAACAAGACTAACTTTTCACAGTAGAAAAATCACAAACTAAAGGGCAAGTAATAGACTATTTAATATAAGATTTTTTTTTTTTTTTTGCGGTACGCGGGCCTCTCACTGTTGTGGCCTCTCCCATTGCGGAACACAGGCTCCGGACACACAGGCTCAGCGGCCATGGCTCACGGGCCCAGCCACTCCGCAGCATGTGGGATCTTCCCGGACCAGGGCACGAACCCGTGTCCCCTGCATCGGCAGGCTGACTGTCAACCACTGCGCCACCAGGGAAGCCTTAATACAAGATTTTAAGGGAACTGGAAGTGGAGCCTGGGAGCCTTGACATTAGGAATGAAGTCGAACCTGGATCTGGAGCCGGGTGGAACCAAGTCAGTCAGCCCCACCTGTGCTGCCATTTGGGGAGCCTCAGCCTGTCCACCCAGGGTGTCATCAATCTGGCTGTGGTGGGCAACCAGGACCCACAGCCCCACCCCCTGTGGAGCCTCCAGTGGCCCAGTGCCAGGCTATGGGCAAACCCCTCCCCCAGGTGTTTCAAGAGTCCCACCTTCTCCAGGGGCACCTCCAGCCTCAACAACACAGGGCCCTTGTGGCCAGACAGCATATGGCCAGTTTGGCCAAGGAGAGGTACAGAATGGGCCAAGCTCCACTGTTCAGATGCAGAGGCTCCCTAGGTCTCAGCCATTTGGATTAGTCCCACTGGCTCCCGTGGTCCGCCAGCCAGCTGTGCTTCAGCCCTATGGCCCTCCCCTGACAAGTACAAAGGTGACTGCTCAGCTGGCCAGAATGCAGATCAGTGGTGCTGTGGCCCCAGAGCCTCCCGCTCTGGGTCTAGCCTATGGTCCGCCAACACCACTTGCCTCAACCTCAGGAAGTTTCCCTAACACCGGTCTGCATGGCTCCTACCCTCAGGGCCAGGCCTCTCCCCTTAGCCAGGCCCAGGGTCATCCTGGGGCCCAGCCTTCCCAGCAATCTGTCCCACCACAGGCCTCCAGCTTCATATCCCAGCTTCAGGGGGTCCTTGAATGCCTCTGATGACTGGTCCACTCCTGCCTGCACAGAGTTTGGGGGGGCCCCCAGGGAGCGAGCCCAACCATGTGTCCTCACCTCCTCAAGCTCTGCCCTCTGGCACCCAAATGACTGGGCTCCCAGGACCACCACCACCTATGCACTCCTCCCAGCAGCCAGGCTACCAGTTGCAACAAAATGGTTCCTTTGGACCAGCCCAGGGCCCTCAGCCCAATTATGAAAGTCCCTACCCAGGAGCAGACACTTTGGGCAGCCAGCCAGGAACACCTCAACTATTGCCTCCTAAGCGCCTGTACCCTGATGCCATCCCGAGCCCTATTCAGGTTGCTGAGGATGACAGGAACAACCAGGGTTCAGAGCCAATGGTTGCTGGTGTATGGGGCCAGGTGCCACCCTTAGTCAACACCAACTTCCTGGTGAGAGACCAAGGAAATGCAAGCCCCCGATATATCCGATGCACATCCTATAATATCCCTTGCACATCTGAAGTGTCTAGCAGGCTCAGGAGCCCCTGGCAGCTGTCATCAAGTTGCTGGCAAGCCTGCCCCAAGAGGAGGCTTCACCATATATTGCTGACCACGGGGAACCTGGTCCTTCGTGCTGCAATCGCTGCAAAGCATACATGTGCCCCTTCATGCAGTTCATTGAGGGAGGGAGGCGTTTCCAGTGCTGCTTTTGCAGCTGTATCAACGATGTTCCCCCCCAGTATTTTCAACATCCGGATCGTACTGGCAAATGTGTGGATGCTTATGACCGTCCTGAGCTATCCCTGGCCTCTTATGAATTCTTGGCCACTGTAGATTGCTGCAAGAACAGTAAGTTCCCCAGCCCTCCTGCCTTATCTTCATGACTGATGTCTCCTACAATGGCATCAGGAGTGGTCTTGTTAGGCTCCTCTGTGAGGAGCTCAAGTCACTGTTAGACTTTCTGCCTAGGGAGGGCAGAGCAGAAAAGTCAGCAATTCACGTTGGCTTTGTCACCTATAGTAAGGTGCTCTGCTTCTACAATGTGAAGAGCTCATTGGCCCAGCCACAGATGATGGTTGTATCTGATGTGGGTGACATGTTTGTGCCACTGCTGGATGGCTTCCTGGTCAACGTCAATGAGTCTCGGGCAGTCATCACCGGCTTATTGGATCAGATTCCAGAAACATTTGCAGACACAAGGGAGACGGAGACAGTATTTGCTCCTGTTATCCAGGCTGGTGTGGAGGCTCTGAAGGCTGCTGAGTGTGCAGGGAAGCTATTTCTGTTCCACACCTCCCTGCCCATCGCAGAGGTCCCAGGGAAACTGAAGAACAGAGACGACAGGAAGTTGATCAACACAGACAAGGAGGAGACTCTGTTACAGCCTCAGACAGGTGCCTGTCAGACACTGGCCAAAGAGTGTGTGGCCCAAAGCTGCTGTGTAGACCTCTTCCTCTTCCCCAGCCAGTATGTGGAAGTGGCCATGCTCTCTGTCATACCCCAGCTAAGTGGTGGCTCTGTCCATAAATATGCTTGCTTTCAGGTGGAGAATGACCAGGAATAGTTCCTTAGTGACCTGGTCAGAATGTACAGAAGGTCACTGGCTTTGATGCTGTAAAGAGGGTCCCGACAAGCACTGGTATCCGTGCTGTAGATTTCTTTGGGGCTTTCTACATGAGCAACACAAAAGATGTGGAGCTGGCTGGGCTGGATGGGGACGAGACGGTGACTGTGGAGTTCAAGCACGACGACCGGCTCAATGAAGAGAGTGGAGCCCTCCTGCAGTGTGCCCTGCTCTACACCAGCTGCGCAGGGCAGTGATGGCTCCGCATCCACAACCTGGCCCTCAACTGCTGCATCCAGCTGGCTGATCTGTACTGAAACTGTGAGACTGACGTGCTCATCAACTACATGGCCAAGTCTGCATACCGGGGCCTCCTGAACAGCCCCGTGAAAATTATTTGTGACACTCTCATCACTCAGTGTGTCCAGATCTTGGCCTGTTACAGAAAGAACTGTGCCAGCCCCTGCTCTGTGGGATAGTTGATCCTTCTTGAGTACATGAAGCTACTCCCAGTTTACCTGAACTCTTTGTTGAAGAGTGACGTCCTGCAGCCTGGAGCTGAAGTCACTACTGATGACCGTGCCTGTGTCCGACAGCTAGTTACCTCCACGGACATGGCTGAGACCAACGTCTTCTTCTATCCTCAGCTCCTACCATTAACCAAGTCTCCCCATTGAGAATACCACTGAACCACAGGCAGTTCGAGCATCTGAAGAGCATCTAAACAACGGGGATATATATTGGGTTGGCCAAAAAGTTCGTTCGTTTTTCATAACATCTTATGGAAAAACTTGAACAAACTTTCTGGCCAACCCAATATTTGCTGGAGAATAGGCTCAACCTCTTCCTCTGCGTGGAACAAGTGTCCAGCAGGGTGTTGTCCAGAGGCTCTTCGGCGTCTCCTCCTTCAGTCAGATCACCAGTGGCTGGAGCGTTCTGCCAGTTCTGGATAATCTGCTGTCCAAGGTGCAAGGCCTCATTGATAGTTTGAGGGCACAGAGATGACGGTACCTGAAGCTTATCATGGTGAAATAAGAGGACAAGCTGGAGATGCTGTTCAAACACTTCCCAGTAGAAGACAAGAGCCTGAGCGGGGGAGAATCCGACGTGGACCCTGTCTGTCATATGCACACAAACACTTCCCAGTAGAAGACAAGAGCCTGGGCGGGGGAGAATCCGACGTGGACCCTGTCTGTCATACGCACACAAACACCTCCCAGCAGAAGACAAGAGCCTGGGCGGGGAAGAATCCGACGTGGACCCTGTCTGTCATATGCACACAAACACTTCCCAGTAGAAGACAAGAGCCTGGGCGGGGGAGAATCCGACGTGGACCCTGTCTGTCATACGCACACAAACACCTCCCAGCAGAAGACAAGAGCCTGGGCGGGGGAGAATCCGACGTGGACCCTGTCTGTCATATGCACACAAACACTTCCCAGTAGAAGACAAGAGCCTGGGCGGGGGAGAATCCGACGTGGACCCTGTCTGTCATATGCACAAGGAGATTTGGCAGCTACCAAGCTATAGTAAGTGGGTAAACAGCATAGGGTCCAGGCCAGCTTCCAGAAGATACCCCAGGACAGCAGAGAAATTGGGACAGTTCCATATCTTATAAGTTATGTAAGTTGACCTCAGTCTCTTTGGAGGAAGAGGGAAGAATAAGGAGACACCTTTTTTCTGGGCTCAAGTATCCGACCACTCTATCACATCCTGCTGTTGGAAGGTGCCCCTATTCCCTCACTTTACCCTCCTTTTTCTAACTAATCCTGTCGTAATGAATGGAGTTTCTCAGTTCACTGTATATGATTTGGTGCTGGAGGATTTGGAGCCACCCAGACCCTCGCAATATTATGTGTCCCTTTGGACCAGCCTCCAAGAAGAGAAGGGCAGGCGGGAAGGAGTAGGGATCCCAGGGGGAGGGGCTGCTAATTCATCTCAGTGTAATCAACTTCCTCTATTAGGGATAAACATACATACAGGTGCACAGGAGTCAGGTATAGACCATACACAGTAGACAGAAAAGGGGTCAGTCTTCTAGGGCCTGGAAGTCAATAGCCAACTCAAGAGTCACTAAGGGTGGTTGACTAGCTTTCTTGCTCTGCTTCCACTGTTCTTTCTCTCTCCTGCAATGATTGGTGACCGCTTGGTGGACAGAGGAACATCATCAGAGATGAATGAGCTTGGGAACAGAGTTGTAAAGTGTATTAACACCTGGGAGAGGTATCAGCCTCCTTTCCAGCTGGAGAGGCCCCAGCACTGGATGGTTCTGTAGGGAGCCTGGCCATCAACTTGCAGTACCTCACAGAGCCAGCCCACATCCCACTCTGAGCTGCTGCTGGAAACACTGCTCTCCAAGCTGGGGGCTGCTGGGGAGAGAGGCAGAGGTGGCTAGTCTCTCCTGCCAGGACACCACTCAGGCTTTCATACTGACAGAGTGGCTGACGGTTATCTCCCAACCTGACCTGGCTGCGGCCGGACAAGGGCTAGGCTCGATGGTGGCCAGGCTTGCCTGCTCCCAGCCTGGGATACCCCTGCTCTGGACCTCTCATTTCTCTTCATTAGTTTATTTTTCAATGCACCTTTAATTTGCAAAGAAATAAACTAAGATGTAGGGAATTCCCTGGCGGTCCAGTGGTTGGGACTCCACGCTTTCACTGCCGTGGGCCTGGGTTCAATCCCTGGTCAGGGAACTAAGATCCTGGAAGCCATACGAAGCAGCCAAAAAAATAAAATAAAATGTAAAAAAATTTTTTTAAGAAAATTGACTGTTCAGGAAAAAAAAACCCAAACCCCTAGTTAGAGCTTTTCCTCATACCGTACTGTGGAAGAGACAGCTAACTCGCCCCTTGTATATATTCTCCGTAAGTTCCCATTGGTAATAGACTCTCTCAGTTTTAGCTGGGTACAAGGCTACCCAGCTACAGTCCACATTCCCAATCTCTCTTGCAGCAAAAGGTAACCATGTGAGGAATTTGGGCCAATAGGAAGTGAATAGAAATGATGAGTACCAGGGCTGGATTACATCCTTTAAAACAGCAATTGCTTTCCCTCACTTCTCTTTCCTTCTGCCTGTGGCCTAGAACATAGATGTGGTTGAAGATGCTAACTGAAGACAACATCCTCAAAGACTGCAAGACAACAGAGAAGATACCTCATAACCTACCTGCCCAGGACTACCTGTCTATCTCCAGACTTCACAAAGAGAAATCATTTCCATCTTGTTTATTTAAATGTCACATTTATAGCAACAAAAACAAATAAATCAGAAAACAATATTGAGACTTTTGCTTCCAAGTTGGAGGTAATATGTAGAGGCAAGCCATCACTTTCACAGAAAAACTACATAAAACTGAACAGATTACTCAAAACAAGAAGTAGTTTTAAAGACAATGAAGAATTGTTTTCCATGCAAAGAGAACAAGATGACCTAAAATTCCGAAGAGGGAAAAGCCTTTCCTTACTGAGCTGAAATTGCTAGTCATTTTCTCTCCTCGTGGTACTTGCAGAGATTGAACAGGAACTGATCATAACTGGACTTGCCAAAGGCAGAGAAACTCTACCAAGAGAAGGAAAAACCAACAGAGTCTATAACAGCTATATACGTTAGTATGAAGAGTCACAGAAAAGTGACCAGTTTTCTGCATAGGACGTTTACTAAGTGCTGGAGAAGCTGGGGAGATGGACTAGAAAGGTGACTTGAAATCAACCACAGTCTTACAATGCTTAAGAGGTAAAGTCATACCAGAGGGAGGGGCCTACCACAAACACACAATGGATCTCATCCTTGAGACACTGTACTCACTAGAGTGAACTGAATCTACCTAAAAACTCAGCCCAGGACTTCCCTGGTGATGCAGGGGTTAGGAATCCGCCTGCCAATGCAGGGGACACGGGTTCAATCCCTGGTCTGGGAAGATCACACATGCCATGGAGCAATTAAGCCCGTGTGCCACAACTACTGAGCCTGCACTCTAGAGCCCGCAAGCCACAACTACTGAGCCCATGTGCCACAACAACCGAAGCCCGCGTGCCTAGAGCCTATGCTCCGCAACAAGAGAAGCCACCGCAATGAGAAACCCGCACACTGCAATGAAGAGTAGCCCCCACTCACCACAACCAGAAAAAGCCCGTGCACAGCAACGAAGACCCAACGCAGCCAAAAATAAACAAATAAATTTATTAAAAAAAAAAAAAAACTCAGCCCAGCCCACCCAGCTCAATCCCTGGTTAGATGGAGGTGCTCAGGCCCTTGCCATATCTAAAATAGCAAAAGGCAAAAATAACACTGACTTTAATCTCTGCAGGTATTTTTTTTTTTTTTTTTTTGGCAGTACGCGGGCCTCTCACTGCTGTGGCCTCTCCCGTTGTGGAGCACAGGCTCCGGATACACAGGCTCAGTGGCCATGGCTCACGGGCCCAGCCGCTCCGCGGCATGTGGGATCCTCCCGGAGCGGGGCACGAACCCGTATCCCCTGCATCGGCAGGCGGACTCTCAACCACTGCGCCACCAGGGAAGCCCTCTGCAGGTCTTTTATTCACAGTGTCCAGCAATCAATCAAAAAATCCTGCTTTCCCAAGAGGCTGGGAGAGAAAATAGGAGTATGACTGAAAAAGAGAAGGCACGGTATACAGTAGTCTACAGTCACCTTATATTTCAGTACTGCTAGTCTTGGGAAATCTCTCACCCCTTGATCCCTCCCTTTAATTTCATGTCCTCAGAAGTGTAGATTCCTGTTAAAGTTTTTTAACATTTCTAAAACTGCAAGAATAATTTTCAGACATCAAAGACTCCCCTAGGAACCCAGAGCCCCCTTTTTACCAAAGAGCTCAAAATCATCATAATCATCTCATTCTTTTCACTCATTCAACAAATATTTCATTTCTACCTATATGTCAAGATCTGTACAAGGTATTTGACCATACAAATAAGAGACAGTCCTTTTTCAAGTCTTCAAGAATTCTGCATTTTTTAAGAGAAAAAACATGCAAAGATCAACATGATTTTTGAGATAAAAGAATAAAGAGGGCTTCTCTGGTGGCGCAGTGGTTGAGAGTCCGCCTGCCGATGCAGGGGACACGGGTTCGTGCCCCGGTCCGGGAAGATCCCACATGCCGCAGAGCGGCTACTAGGCCCGTGAGCCATGGCCACTGAGCCTGTGCGTCCAGAGCCTGTGCTCCGCAACAGGAGAGGCCACAACAGTGAGAGGCCTGCATACCGCAACAAAAAAACAAATAAAAAAAAGAATAAAGAAACTATTTTAAGGGATACTGTCTAAAGGGATTTATATATAAATGCAGAGGACGAAAAATGCACACAAAGTGAGAAGCATTTCTATTACAAGCAATTCTCAAGTTGTCTCACTTTTCTTCTTCACATTACTAATGACAAAACCAAGGAAAATTTAAGCTACTTGTCCAGTCACAAGAAAGTTAGATTCAAAGTCAGGACGAGAATCCAAGTCTCTACATTTTCCATTTGTTACCATTTCTTAGTCATATTCCTGAGATTTTCTATGAATCAAATTTTCTTTTAATTATTTCAGAGATAATACAACTTAAAATGATTGTTTTAAAATTATCAGTGGCTTAAAATTAGAATTTAAACTCAACCTTCGTGCTCATTTTTGCTATTTCATATAATTAGCTATTTTTGCTATTCATATTATCAGCTATACATGGATTGAGATAAATGGTTATATGAGTTTCGTTTCCCCTGCTAAAAAAATGTCTGTTTTTAGGAAACCAGAATGAACGCTAATTAACTTAGCTGCCCTGGAAATAACCTGCTTCCTTTGCCTACATACAAAGCCACAATTGTACGGGAGGCGATAAAGATATTATCCTTTAGCATGAACAGCAGAGGTCTCCAACAGATACTTCTATCACAGTCTTCTGTCCATTTTAACACTGGGTTGTCTTTTTCGGTTTTGGCCGTGCTGCATGGCGGCTTGTGGGACCTTAGTTCCCCGACCAGGCATTGAACTGAGGCCACGGAAGTGAAAGCGCCAAGTCCTAACACTGGATCGCCAGGGAACTTCCTTGGGTTGTCTTTTTATTGTTGAGTTATAAGAGTGCTTTATACATTCCAGATAACAAGTTTCTTATCTGCTATATGATTTTCAAACATTTTCTCATTCTGTGGATTGTCATTTCACTTTCTTCATGGTGTCCTTTGAAATACAAGCTTGTAATTTTGATCTAGTACAATTTATCTACTTTTTCTTTGGTTGCTTATACTTTTGGAGTCATAGCCAAAAAAGCACTGCCTGATCAAAGTCTATAAAGGTTTATACCTATGTTTTTTCCTAAGAATTTTATAGCTGTAACTCTTATGTTTAGGTCTTTGGTCCATTTCGAGTAATTTTTCTGTATGTGGTATAAGGCAGGGATCCAAGCTAGTTCTTTTACATGTGGACGTCCAGTTCCCCCCACACCATTTTTTTAAAAAGGTCATTCTTTCCCCCCCTTGAATTATCTACTCTTGTAAAAAAAAATCAACTGACCATAAATGTAAGGGTTTATTTCTGGACTCTCAATTATATTCCACTGATCTCCAACTTTGTTCTTCTTTTTCAAGACTTGGTCTATTCTGGGTCCCTTACATTTTCATATGAATTTTAGGATCAGCTTGTAAATATCACCAGAAAAACCAACTGGGATTTCAATGAGTTGCACTGAATTTGTAGATTAATCTTAATATTAAGTCTTTCAATCCCTGAACATCGGATGTCTTTGCATTTATTTAAATCTTTTTTGATTTCTTTCAAAATGTTTTGTAGTTTTCAGTGTACAAGTCTTGCACTTTTTCTATTGCATTTTTTCTAATCATTTAATTCTTTTTGATGCTATTGTGTGCAAAAGTTGTGCTTTGATGACATTAGGGTAATCACTCTATATGCTAAGGTCATAAACATTTTCTTTTATATGCTATAGCTTTATATTTTTTGATGTTCACATATGAATATCTAACAACCTAGGACTGATTTTTACAGAGTGGTGTGAAGTTGGGATCTATTTTTTTTTCCATACGACTTGTCTCAGCACCACTTAATAAAAAGGCAATCCATTCCCCACTGATTTGAAATGCCACCACCCTTATCTATCAAATTCCATATTCATAGTGTTTTCTATTCTGCTCCATTTATATACTATCTGATCAAAATCTACTGCCTAAATAACTGTAGTTTTATGGCAAGTCTTATTATCTAATAAAGATGACTACTCCCATCTAATTTTTCTTCAAAACTGCCTTGGCTCTTCTTGGCCCTTTGCTTTTGCACATGCATTTTAGAATCAATTTGTCAAGAAAGAATAAGAGAGAGGGAGGGAGAAAAACAGAAGAGAAAAACACTTGGAGGGTAGGATTTTAACTGGAACTGCATCGTCTTAAAGATCAATTTGAGGAAACTGACACTTGTAACACATTTTCACCTGTGAATTTTAGGAACCCAAGCTGACTCTGTGTAACATTATATTTTGAGATAGTGGTTTTATTCATTTAAAGATACGGTTTGGGGCTTCCCTGGTGGCACAGTGGTTGAGAGTCCGCCTGCCGATGCAGGGGACGCGGGTTCGTGCCCCGGTCCGGGAAGATCCCACATGCCGCGGAGCGGCTGGGCCCGTGAGCCATGGCCACTGAGACTGCGCGCCCGGAGCCTGTGCTCCGCAACGGGAGAGGCCACAACAGTGAGAGGCCCACGTACCGCAAAAAAATAATAATAATAAATAAATAAATAAAATAAAAAATTTTTAAAAAGATACGGTTTGGATCACTTAAGTGGTGGTTCACTGCATTTTAGAAATCAGAAAAAAAATTTTAATCTTTAAACCTCCTTTATTTTACAAAATGATATTCTGATTTTATACACATGCGCGCGCACACACACACAAACACACACATCTTCTGAGTGAGCAATCTCATTTCTAGGCATTTATCCTAACAAAAAAACCCAAAAGTGTTAAGAGAAGTACAAAGGGCTCATATATCAGAAATACTGAGAAAAGTCTAAACATTATGCATGAGGATTGGTTAAATAAATTACGCTATGTATCTGTACTATAGAATTTATGCACCCTTTAAAAGAATGATGTTTGTGGGGGAGGGGCTATATAGGGGTAAGGAGAAAAAGAGTTATTATGGGATTACATGAAATCATGTGTGTGAAACTTTTTTCTTTTTTTGGCCATGCTGCACAGTTTGCAGGATCTTAGTTCCCACACCAAAAATTGAACCCG
Source organism: Grampus griseus (assembly GCF_964374135.1). NCBI lineage: Eukaryota > Metazoa > Chordata > Mammalia > Artiodactyla > Delphinidae > Grampus > Grampus griseus. Next base: position 25,314,129 of record NC_139018.1, on the reverse strand, counting down.
TGCCCTCAGCAGTGAAAGCACAGAGTCTTAGCCATTGGACTGCCAGGGAATTCCCCTGTGTGAAACTTTTGAAAATTGTAAAGCACTGTAGAATTTACAGAATCTTTCATTCAACTAAAAGAAAGAAAATACATTGTAGGGACTTCCCTGGTGGTCCAGTGGTTAAAAATCCGCCTTCAAGTGCAGGGGACGTGGGTTCGATCCCTGGTCGGGGAACTAAGATCCCACATGCCGCAGGGCAACTAAGCCCATGCCACAACTACTGAGCTTGCATGCTGCAACTAGAGAGCCCGCACACTCTGGAGCCGGTGCACCACAACTAGAGAGAAGCCTGTGCCGCAACAAAGGATCCTGCATGCTGCAACGAAGACCCCGCATGCCGCAATGAAGACCCAACAAAGCCAAATAAATAGGTAAATGTTTTTAAAAATACATTGTAAAAAAATGATGTTTGTCTCTACTGACTGATGATAGATTATATTCATGATACTAAGAGAAAAAAACTGTAAAATAGATGTAGTACGATCTCTTTTATGTAAAATTGTAACCCACTCCCTCTCACATTTGTACGTATATATATATATATATATACACACACACACACATACACACATTTATATGTATATATATACACACACACACACATATATAAATACATGGCAGGATATATATCCAAATGTTACAGTATTTATCTCCAGGTTATAGAATTGCAGGAGATAAAGCTGACCCTTGAACAATGCTGCAGTTAATCTCAGTATAATTCATAGTTGGCCCTCCGTATCCAAGGTTCCTCCACATCCACGGATTCAACCAACCACAGACTGTGCAGTACTGTAGTATTTACTACTGAATAATATCTGCATAAAAGTGAACTGGTGCAGTTCAGACCTGAGTTGTTCAAGGGTCAACTGAATTTATTTTCTTCATAATTTAAGAAATATTTCATATTTCTTCATTTATTTCATATTTCTTCATATTTTAATTTAATTTCTTAATTTATTTTCTTTAAACATTAACATATTTTATGTTCTGCAAGTATGGTATTTTTCCAACTCCTATATTTTCATATAAAATAGTATGTAAAGTATGTTGACTTTACAAGAGAAACACTACATCTGTTCATTTTAAATCTTATTGAAAGTATGCAAATTTTCAAGAAATACTTCTTTATAAAACGAAAAAATTTAGAACTTTCAAGTATATGAACTATTGTAAAGAGTGTAACACAGGTGCTAGTCTACTTAAGGGCAAACTCTCCCCACTGAAATTTTAAATCCCCACGAGAGAGGGTTGTTGGGTTCATTTTGGCATAGGTGCCTACTGCTGTGCCAGTCAGTTATGACCCAGGAAATCGGTCATATTGCACAGACGTGACCACCAGGGACCCACCCCTGGTATAAGGGAGTATTCCCAGAGAAGGGAGACTGATGCAAACTGGGTTGCCTTTCCAGTTCATGTCAACTACAAAGCCAGAGAGGAGGGCACGGTGTTACAGGCCTAGAACATGTTAGAGGTGGAATATAGCTCAGAAAAAGACGTGGAATTTGTGGCAGAGCTGCACTGGTACGCCAATCTCCTATTACATCCGTCTGTCATACCTTGATGCTTATCTAGAGATAGGGAAGTGCTACAGAGCTGTGAGTGGCAAGTGAAAATAATAACTCCTGTGCAGAACATCACTGCCCAGAGTGCACAGGATGACACTGACTGAAATCCTGCAGTGCATATATACTTGGAGGTCTGCATTTTTGAGTTTTCAGTAGGAATATGGTAATGTCAAAACATAGGTTTTTTTCACAGCTGGCTTTGGAAGCACTCCTTAGTCCATTCCATACGAGATACTTACCCACAAAAATTCGGGAACTTATCCTGATTGCAAGAAAAAATGTGGACTCCCAACTTTTCAAAATTTGCCTGCCAAGAAAATGAAGACACTTCTGGAAATATATGTTCAGAGTGTGGCACAGCTTGTGTGATGGGCATGAAGCTCCAAACTATTTTCTCTAGTATGTGTGGTAGGCAGTAGTGAGAGGCTAGTACATTTCAGTAAAATTCCAAGAAAAGATCAGCCTCTATAATCAACTCTCAAGAGATGAAATCTATTGTCATCCCTAATATCTAATTTAAAATCCTCAAAAATCATCAGTAAGTTCTGAATTGCCAAATCCAGTGACGTGATAGAGTAAGATAAAGAATACAACCCAGGCTCTATTAACTTCCTAACTGGGTCAGTTATTTAAATGATTTGGAATTCAGTCTTATTTGTAAAATGGAGATAATATTCACCTACCAAGGGCCCTGTGAAGATCAGATAGGTTAAAAGGCTGGGAGAGGCCCTGGCCACAGTAAATGATACCTATTACCATTATTATTCTTGGTTTCTGACCACCAAGATGTTGCTTACACTGCTTAAAGAAACACCCTCGGGCTTCCCTGGTGGCGTGGCGGTTAAGAATCTGCCTGCCAATGCAAGGGATACAGGTTTGAGCCCTGGTCTGGGAAGACCCCACATACCGCGGAGCTACTAAGCCTGTGAGCCACAACTACTGAGCCTGCGCTCTAGAGCCCCTGAGCCACAACTACTGAGCCTGTGTGCCACAACTACTGTGCACAGCAATGAAGGCCCAACACAGCCAAAAATAAATAATAAATAAATAAATAAATACATAATTTCTCTTTAAAAAAAAAAAAAAGAAACACCCTCCGTTTCCTTGGGCTTTCACACACCACTTGCCAACACTTCTGTTCTTTTTCAACCAACCTTCTGCAGCAGTGGTGTGTGTTTGTGCTTGCCTTCTCGCAAGAACACTGATTCCCCAATATTACATCCTTAGTGCCTCCTCTTCTTGCTTAATGCCCTCTTCTATCTACTTTACCAATTCCCATGGCTTTAACTACCACCCATTCATTCCTTCAACTAAGATTTCCTGAGTTCCTATTACATACCAGGCACAATTCAAACAGTAAAACCTCAGATGTTTGCTGAAGGGGCTGACTTATTAGGCAGCAAGAGGCTTATTTAGAATAATTCAAAACCACCACATTTGACAGGTCAGTACTTCATCTGTACAGTAGTTTCTAAAGCTTTCCAAGTCATAAAAATTGTTGAATATTTTCCCCGACCTCAATATGTATTATTTGGAGTAAGGCTGGATCACAACCATAGTCTCAGTATAACTGCATATTTCACTGTACTTAGAAATTATCAGAAAGCTGGGACTTCCCTGGTGGTCCATTGGTTAAGAATCTGCCTTCCAATGCAGGGGATGCAGGTTCGATCCCTGGTCGGGGAACTAAGATCTCACACGCAGTGGGGCAACTAAACCCGCACACCGCAACTACTGAGCCTGCGCACCACAACTAGAGAGAAGCCCCTGCGCCGCCAACGAAGAGCCCTTGCGCAGCAATGAAAGATTCCGCGTGCTGCAACTAAGACCTGGTGTAGCCAAATAAATAAATAAATATTTCTAAAAATAATAATAATAAAAATAAATAAAAATGAGCCACCACCACAGGGGTTATCTCAATCCTTTAGGGTCTTAGAGTATACATGTATTTTTCCTACAATCAGAAGCAAAAATTATTTTAAAACAAAAGGAAAAATTGCCACCTTAACCTTCATAATGGGTCTTGAAGGTAGTCTTAAAGACAACAAATGTTAAGCTAAATTTTCTGAGCTTAAATCAGTCAAGAGCAAAAGGCTTACTTGCTTAATGGGTTTAATGGGTCACAAATTACAAATTATATTATAGAAGCCTTCTTAGAAGCTATTCAGAAGGCAACTGGCTTTTGAGGCCACAAACCATGTATTTAATCAAATAAGACACACCCACTCAGAATGCAAACACAGCCTCTACCCATCCTCTCAATTGCCTATTCTGCCAATAAACACTGCTTCTTTCTTTCAAAAATGGAATCTGGGGCTTCCCTGGTGGCGCAGTGGTTGAGAGTCCGCCTGCCGATGTAGGGGACGCGGGTTCGTGCCCCGGTCTGGGAGGATCCCACGTGCCGCGGAGCGGCTGGGCCCGTGAGCCATGGCCGCTGGGCCTGTGCGTCCGGAGCCTGTGCTCTGCAGCGGGAGAGGCCGCGACAGTGAGAGGCCCGCGTACCGCAAAAAAAAAAAAAAGAAAAAAGAAAAATGGAATCTGATTGAATCTCAACCAATTAACTACTCGTTCAGAACACTATGAAGTTTCTGGGGCACCTAGTCCAACCTTAAAAAGTGGGCAAGTCTGCATTCCCTGAATATCCAAGTTCTAAAATACTATATTAAGAATACAGTGGTTTATATATTAAACACGGGTCTCATTTCCCAAGAATTTTTATTAAAGAGAATTCCTGAGTACCTCAAATGACTCTGGAATCTTTCACATCCAACTAGTAAGACTTGAAATGTTCTTCCCCTTGGAACAAAAAGCATTTGAAACAAAAATCTAGTCCCACGAGTTGTGAACAGTTAACAGCATTATTTTTGCAAAGCTTTGAGGTCTTTGGATGTCTCATCAGGCCCTGAAAAACTTGAACAGGTATACTGGCCATTCTAGTTACTCCTCCAGTTCCTCTGTCATAACTAACTTCTCCTTTTCCCAGGTAATGTTTCCTCTCAGTGGAAACAAAAGCCTAGTCGCTACTTAGTAAACCACCGCTCATTAGTTATTCATTTGCCTTCTTCTAAGTATAAGAAGCAAAACCAGCACTTTGTTCTTTCTACTTTTCTTATCATTTAAATAAGAACATAACTTGTACCCCAATTCCTCCTTAAGAATCTTATTTATTCTGGCAGCTAGAAGGCTATCATCCTTCTAATATCTCATTAAAACTATTCCTAAAGGGAAGAATCTTAGGTCCAAACTCTCTCCAAGGCAGATAATTTTTTTCTTCCATATTTGTTAGCTAATTAAGGAAGGTTAAATGTGTGAACAAATCTCAAAAGTTCTTTAAAGAAATGGAAGACCAAAAGAAAGTAATGTTAACAAGGGGCTTTAAACGTAGAAACCAACTGTATTATATTTCAGGTGCAACCAAAATATGCCATTTATTTAATCAAATGTTAAATCCACAGTAATAAACTCTTGGTAATTAAGATCACTGAATACTCCAAATCGCTGCTGAGAAAATTTCCTGCAAAGCCTCTAGAGGTCTTTAAAAATAGGATAGAATCATCTATCAAGATTAGCTTTAATAAAGTCCTACAAATAGAAAAGGGAATGAATTACATAAACCCCTAAAGGTTCCTTCTAGCTCTAATTCTGCCAAAGCTTCCAATTCTCTTTCTGTTTCCTTAATACTAATTGCCACCTGTTACCTCAAGAAAGGCTGACCCGCTTCTCTCACTCCTCTGAATGGCAGGGAGGAAAAACTACCATTTCTCTTCCTTGTGAAAACTCTATCTACCGTCATCATTAAAAAACAGTAATGTCTACACCCATAAGGATGGCTACCGTAAAGAAAAAACCTAATTCTCCTGCGATGTCTCTCCTTTACTCTCACACTACCTTGCCACTAACACTTCTGACCAGATGTTTGGGAGGTGGGGGGTACACACCACTAAGCAATACTGTGACATCAGCTGGGCGTCCTACATTGTTTTTTCCTTTTTTAAAAAATTGAAGTATATAGTTAATTTACAACGTGGTGTTAGTTTCAAGTGTAGGTGTCCTACAATTTAACTTACTTCTATCGCTATCTACCTGGAGATAGCGGCAGATCCCACAGGTAAGGGCTCAGTCCCACAAGACTGCCTCCACCTCAACTTCAGATGCCAATCTCAAGTCCAGGTTGTCACCTGTGCTTCTGATCAACCAGAGGTTCCTGGGACTCTCTCTTCGTAGAGCAGCTCACAGAACTCAGAAAAATTGTTTACTTACTGTTTACCAGTTTATTATAAAGGATCCAGATGAACACCCAGATGGAAGAGATATGTAGGGCAGGGAAAGTGGGGAGGGTCACGGAGCTTCCAGCTGTGCCACTCTCCCAGCATCTCCACGTTGTCAGCAGCCCAGAAGCTCTCTAAACCCAGTACTTTGGGGACTTTTATGGAGGCTTCATCATGCAGGCATGATTGATCATTAACTCCATTTCCAGCCTCTCTCCCCTCTCTGGAGAACTGGGAGGTGGGGCTGAGAAATCCAAGCTTCTATTCATGGCTTGGTCTTTCTGGTGACCCCATCCAGGAGCCCACCAAGAGTCAGCTCATTAGAACTGAAGATGTTTCTATTGTCTAGGAAATGTCAAGGGATGTAGGAGCCCTGTGTCAGAAACTGGAGGCCAAAGACGAAACATTAGGACAAAAGATGCTCCTAGTGCTCTTATCACTTAGGAAACTACACAGGTTGTAGGAGCTCTATGCCAGCAGCAGAGGAAGTTATATACATATATTTTTTGTCCCTATAATCTCACAGCTACTGTCAAAAAAAAAAAAAAGAAAAGAACAATTGTTGGTGAGACTGTAGAGAAACTGGAACCCTTGTGCACTACTGATAGAAATGTAAAATGGTACAGCCACTGTGTAAACAGTACGGTGTTACCTCAAAAAATTAAAAATACAATTACCACATGATCGAGCAGTTCCACTGCTAGGTATATACCCAAAAGAATTCATGGTCTAAGAGATATTTGTACATCCATGTTGATAGTGTCATTATTCACAACAACTGAAACAGGGAAGCAACCTAAGTGTACACTGACACATGAATGGCTAAGCAAAATGTGGTATATACATACAATGGAATATTATTCAGCCTTAAAAAGGAGGTAAATTCTGATACATGCTACAACATGCATGACCCATGAGGATGTTATGCTAAAGGAAATAAAGTCAGTCACAAAAAGACAAGTACTTTTACTTATATGAGGTACTTACGGTAGTCAAATTCCTAGAGACAGAAAGCAGAATGGTAGTTGCCAGGGACTGGGAGGAGGGGAGAATGCAGAGATACTGTTTAACAGGTACAGAGTTTCAGTTTTACACGATGAAAAGAGTTATGGAGATGGATGGTATTGATGGCTGCAAAACATTATGAATGTATTTAATTCCACTGAATTGTACACTTAAAAATGGTTAAGATGGGGCTTCCCTGGTGGCGCAGTGGTTGAAAGTCCGCCTGACGATGCAGGGGACGCAGGTTCGTGCCCCGGTCCGGGAGGATCCCACATGCCGCGGAGCGGCTGGGCCCGTGAGCCATGGCCGCTGAGCCTGCCCGTCCAGAGCCTGTGCTCCGCGGCGGGAGGGGCCCCAGCAGTGAGAGGCCCGCGTACCGCAAAAAAAAAAAAAGAAAGAAAAAAAAATGGTTAAGATGGTAAATTTTATGTTACGTGTATTTTACCACACACACACACACAAAATTTGGAAAAAAAAAAAACCCAGAAAACAAAACCAAACAGTAATGTCTGATTGTTTCATAACATCCTTTCTACCACAGGAGCTATTTACTCAAACTCTAAACCCAAATCCAACAAAGAGGCAAGCATATAGACTCCTGAGAAAGTAGAGGGATCTTAGAAGTTTCTAACTTCTCTTCTGTTCGTTAAAAGGCAAATGGTGGTATATGTGAGGAAATGAACTTATATCCTGGGTTTAAAAACCCTGTTACAGGGCTTCCCTGGCGGCACAGTGGTTAAGAATCTGCCTGCCAGTGCAGGGGACATGGGTCCAGGAAGATCCCACATGCCACAGAGCAACTAAGCCCATGTGCCACAACTACTGAGCCTGCGCTCTAGAGCCCGCAAGCCACAACTACTGAAGCCCGCCCGCCTAGAGCCGGTGCTCCACAACAAGAGAAGCCACAGCAATAAGAAGCCCGCGCACGGTAACAAAGAGTAGCCCCTGCTCGTCACAACTAAAGAAGTCTTGTGTGCAGCAACCAAGACCCAACGCAGCCAAAAATAAATAAGTTTATTAAGAAAAAACAAAACAAAACCCTGTTACACTGTATTTTAGAAAAGGCAAGACACACGCCTGTGCACTTGACATCTTATGTGCATTTTTACGGCATAATTGGCAATATTTCCCCCAGAAACTGGGGAAAAATACACAGGGCTTGGAGCACTAGCACATCACTTTAATCGAAACAAAAACAACTTTAAAAAATATTTTAAAGATACTCTTGCTCTTATGAAGTTTCTTTTGCTTAAGGAAAAAGAAACGGGGGGAAAAAAACACCCCACAGACAATAGTCCTCTTATAGTGTAAAAGCTACATACCTAAAGTCTTTGTTTTAAAAAGACTCCCGAGAAATTGTTTTCTAGAAGGGATACTGCACCCCTAAACATTCTTTAGGGCATTCCACCAGACCATTCTTCCAAATGCCACCATTGTGGCTTGAGTGAATTTTTTCACTAAAATATATTAGAAAAAGTCAGGCAGATTTTCCAGTTATACAGATTTTTAAATTTCATGCTAGCAACTTGATATTTCTTCATCTTATCAGTCAGCAATCTCTGAAGAAATGTCATGCCCACCAATGCTAAACTGTTCAGGATTATGGGAGGGAGAAATCTGATTTACTACTAACTCAGAACATAAGTGTGTTAAATGAAAAGAGCACTTAAACACAAAGCACCTCTATCGTGTGTACACCTTGCTCTTGATTTCCTTCTCCCTCTTAAAAATCATAACGCACTCATTGGCCTGCAATGTATTTTCTAACTCCCACCATGAGGTTTCCCTTTTACAATTTATACAACAATTTTGTCTTATTAGCCATTTACACTGCTGGGAAAACAACTTCTTCCATGGCTTACAATGAGCTGATTCTTATCACTTCCTGTCTCACACAATTATTTCTTCAAAAATGAAAACAAATTTTTTGAATCTGTATATTATGTTGCCTTACACCTTACAACTTCAGGGGAGGTCAAGTCTCTTTTATGTATTTCCCCCCAACTCTTGTGGTCTTAATATCTCAACCTGACCCGGAGAAATGCTTTACTTTCTGTTTCACACCAAACAGTAACAGGCCTGTCTCTCCTATCTACTGACCGAGGGAGAAGGCTGCCAGATATTTATGGTAATGCCAAATTACAACAGTCACATTTCCTGCCGTGGGGAACGGACTATTTGTGAAAAAAAAAAAGGATTTCCTTAATTTCTTAAAGAGATTTATAAGTACCAAAGTCAACTGCAGACGTCTCAACACTCTCTTCCACCAACACTGACCTTGCATCTTTTTAACCAGCTCATCGTTAAAAAGACATTTCAGCATAATAGCTGTCAGTCCAGAGAACGTGAAGCTTGATGATAATTACTGCCTTGAATTCAGAACTTTTCAAAACATTTCAGAACTGCCTGGACTGGGTTGGTGATTCAGCCTTGGTGAATTAGTACAGACTCATCACATGTCACCACCAGGCTAAACCATCCCCTTGTGAGATAGCACTCTTGCTCAAGGGGTCAGCAGGACCACCTAACTCAACCTGGAGCCCGAGATGGGGGTCTCACCTCGGGCCAAGACCGTAACGCTTTTTAGGCTCTGGACCGGGTTCACTGCCAGACTTGTGGTCCAAGGCCTTACTTGTAGACGGGGGGTAGGTACGTGGTAGGAAAAGACTGGGTGTTTCCGCCTGGTACCACCTCCTAACTTGCTTTGCCTCCTGAGGATCCTAAATGTGGTTTTCCCTGGAGGGCTTCAGAGCTCTAGGAGGAAGCAACCACCCGAAGGCCACAGGAGGGAGGCTCGGGGGAATCCTCCTGGGGTCCGAGGGGGCACTCCCTGCCTCTCCTGGAGGGCAGACCCCACTTCTGGCGGGATCGGGTAGAGGAAGTAGAGCCCAGCCTCCGGGGAGAGGTGAGGAAGACCTCAGGTACGGAGAGACTGGGGAGCCCCAGCGCCGCCCTTGAGCCTTCCGGCCCGGGGCAGGCCCAGTCAGTGCCCGGACACTGCCACCAACACACCTGAGCCGCGCCCGGCCCCGCGGACAGTCACCGCGACCCCGCCCGGCCCCGCCGCCTCTCCGCAAGGGCGCCAGCCCGCGGGGTCCCGGCCCACCGCCCCCAGCCCGGCCCGGCCGCCTGGTCCTACAGTACCTGGCCGGCAGCGGCGGCGGCAGTAGCGGCGCTGATCCTCACGTACCCGTTGCGCACCTCCCCGTTCGCCACGCAGTCGTTCGCCCGCAGCGGGCGACGGCAGCAGCACCCTCCGGGCTCCGTCCGCATCGTCCCGGCAGCACTAGGCGCAAGGCAGGATCCGTAAGCGGCGGCCGAGGCGGCAGCGGCTCCAAGTCCCCCTCCGCACCCCTCCAACCTCCCCGAAACCGGAAATGGCTGCACGCCGCCGCCAATTCCCTGCCGGGCCGTCACATGGGGGCGGGACCCACTCCCCCACGAAGCAGCGGATCGCCGTAGGCTGGGCCCGGGAGCTGGAGACCAGGCGGGGCGCGCAGGAGTGTCGTGAGCCTGAGGACTGCTGACCAATCTGGAGGAGGAGGAGGCGGACCCCAGGCTCCAGCTGTCCAATGACGGGATGGAATAAAACGGCCCGCGGGTGTCAAGGGGGTTTTCTGAAGCGACCTTTGGACCTGGGACCAGGTTTCTAGAGCGGGTTCCCTCTTCTGGACAGGTGGCACCCTCTCTACCCTTGCCTCCCGGGAAGTTGTCGGGTTTGAATCCCAGCCCTTAATTTAATTAGCTAATTCTTCTGTGGGTTTTTATAGTAAGCCTTTTTCGACATTCCTTCACCATTCTTCAATATGCATCATACATTAACACATTTTAAGTAATGATTCGGGTGTCTCTTTGCCCTTCACATCTGTCCCTATCAGGGTTTTCTGTACAACTTCCTTTTAAGAACACTTCCTTGAAAAACAAGAAACCTGGTTGTTCCAGCTCTGACAGTAACCAGAATCTAAACCTTGAGTGTTTAACCACTTTAGGAGCCAAATTCTTTAAAATGGAGTTAATACTTCCTGCTTCATAGACTCATTGCAAGAATTACATTAATAAGCCATTTTGCACCTATCACAATACCTGGCTCCTATTAGAAGCATAATGTATACATATTATTTTTCATCTCTTTAGCTCTATATTCCCATAGTTATTAGAAAGAGAAGAAATGGATTTACATTGTAGCAAGAAACTTTTGGTTACCCATAAAGAATTTAGTGTCGGGGCTTCCCTGGTGGCGCAGTGGTTGAGAGTCCGCCTGCCGATGCAGGGGACACGGGTTCGTGCCCCGGTCCGGGAGGATCCTACATGCCGCGGCGCGGCTGGGCCCATGAGCCATGGCCGCTGAGCCTGCGCGTCCGGAGCCTGCGCTCCGCCAACGGGAGAGGCCACAACAGTGAGAGGCCCGCGTACAGAAAAAAAAAAAAGAATTTAGTGTCATGTTTAAGAGTATGGACTCTGGAGTCAGTCTGGGTTTGAATACTGGCTGTGCCACCTAGAGGGGTGGGATAGGGAGGGTGGGAGGGAGACCCAAGAGGGAGGAGATACGGGGAGGTATGTATATGTATAGCTGATTCGCTTTGTTATAAAGCAGAAACTGACACTATTGTAAAGCAATTATACTCCAATAAAAATGTTTAAATAAATAAATAAAGTAAACAACAATAAAAGGCTGACCAAAGGCTGGAATGATTAGGCAACAGGAGTTCTGATGCGGAAGGCTGGTTGACAGTGACAAGTCTAGACTTTCTATACAGGAAGTTCTCAGGGCAGGAATCTGGTTGGAAGCACGGGTAACGGATTTAACTGGGGCTTAGACAGTGAGCTGAATGAAGCTAGGGAAGGCCTGGGAGGAAGATGTGGAATGAGCTTGATCTTGAAGGATGAGCAGTATTTGAAGAGATGGAAATGAGAAGGAAGGGGTGGGTGATCCTGGGAGAGGGAACCTTTGGAAGCTTAGGTATAGAGGCTGGAAACAGCAATGCCTTACTGGAGAGTGAGAGTTAAGGAGCCTGGCTAGATTAAGGAATCCTTCTAGGCAATCCCTCCCTCCAGAGGGTAGGACACCAGGGCCTTGTCTTGTTCTGCCACTTACTCACCATGTGTGGTCTTGCACAAGTTATGCAACATCAACCTTGGCTTCCTCACGCATCTTACGAAGTTAATACCTGTACTACTTACCTCACAAAGTTTTTGTGAACATGAATGTATAATACATAAATAATCTGATGATCTTGCACACCATTGCTAAATCACAAAAGGGATGCCTCAGAAGGCAGTAGGAAACACCCCAGACTCCATGTACACAGGAAAACAACTCCTTCCAGAGGCATAAGCTGCCTTATCATCATTTTACTGAGTTCATGTGCAAAGCTCTGTGCAAGGCACCACCAAGCTTACAATTCTTCTCTTCCTCCAAGATTGCTCAAACCTCTTCAGCTGTGAAACCTTTCTTGAACTCCAACCTCTAGGCAAAATCAGTCACTTTCTTCTCTGTGGACTTTATACACACCTGTGTAGGCATATGTCACATTGCTTTGGGATTCTTTATTTTGAGAGTGAGGTCACACAATGATTAGAAGCAAGAGCTCTGTAGTCAGACAGGATTGGAGCCCCACCTCCAGCACTTAGAAGCTTTGTGACTTTGGCAAAGCTGCCTAACCTCTTTGTGACTCAGTTCCTTCACTGTAAATTGGGACATAACTCATAGAATTATGAGAATTAAATAAGAAAAGCATTTAGTACCAGGGCCTGTCACATAATATTCAATAAGTGCTGGCGATGATTAGTTCATTAGAATAAATTAACTACTTGTTAAATGAATGAATGATTGAAGACATTAATACCCCAACTAGACAGAGAGCAGGCTCCGTGAATTCAGGGGATTGTCTAATTCCTCTTGGTGTTCTCAGCACCTACCATAGTGCCTGAAACATAGTAAGTGCCCAATAAATGTTTTTTTTGTTTGTTTTTTTTTTGTTTTTGTTTTTTTGCAGTATGCAGGCCTCTCACTGTTGCGGCCTCTCCCGCTGCGGAGCACAGGCTCCGGTCGCGCAGGCTCAGCGGCCATGGCTCACGGGCCCAGCCGCTCCGCAGCATGTGGGATCTTCCTGGACCGGGGCACGAACCTGTGTCCCCTGCATCGACAGGTGGACTCTCAACCACTGCGCCACCAGGGAAGCCCCCAATAAATGTTTGATCAGTGAATAAATGGATGAATGAATGAAAATCCGGCCCTGCCTCCAAGGAGCCTTCTATCACATGGAGACTGTGAATTGAATTAAGGTTGTTTTGACTGCAGATAAGCCAATATTAGAAAACTTAATCAAGTTATACACTACCAAATGTAAAATAGATAGCTAGTGGGAAGCAGCCGCATAGCACAGGGAGATCAGCTCGGTGCTTTGTGACCACCTAGAGGGGTGGGATAGGGAGGGTGGGAGGGAGATGCAAGAGGGAGGAGATATGGGGATATATGTATATGTATAGCTGATTCACTTTGTTTTAAACCAGAAACTAACACACCATTGTAAAGCAATTATATCCCAATAAAGATGTTTTTAAAAAAAAAGAGAGAGAGTTATATATATTTATTGGCACTCTCCTCAAGATAGGTAAGTGTTGGGACCCAGAAAAGAATCCCAAACCTCAGCAACAGAAAATTATAGACCTTCCCCCTAGAACCAGCTCACTTCTGAGGCTTAGCGTTCAGCCACCTACAACTTTCACATTCCCTAGGTAAAGCTTATAAATTCCCAGGAAACAGAAATTTGATTGGCCCAGTTTAAGGTGAGATATCTAATGCTTGACCAATCAATGATGGTCAAAGCCCAAGGTCAAGCTGCTGGAGGTGAGGAATCAGTTACAGAGAAGGAGGATTCACTGTGGAGAAGGAAGGAACAACCCTATCATTGCCCACTACAAGGAATGGAATGGAAAGGACAAATAACAATTGCTTGGAATCAGTATTAAAGGAGGAGGCTTCCAGTATAGTATTTTTTTAAAGGGTCATGCAGGACTGCAGCCTAGGAAGAGAAATAAAGTGAGAGAAACTGTACAGCCGGAGGAGCAGCTGGCCTGCGCTGTCAAATAGGGGTCTTGGTTGCATGCAGCACAAGTTAATGCTGCCTGACTTGCACAGATGGGAATTCACTGGAAGGTTATTAGCAGCTCAGAGACCTGGCTAAAGGCTGGGGGGCCAGGCTTAGAAAAACTCAGGAGTGAGCGGAGATCCAGAGGGCTAGGCAGCAAGGACCTTAGCGAGGGTTTGTGGCAGAAACTGGTGAGCGCACCACCATCAAAATAAATGAGCTCTAACCAGCCCTTCCATCCTTGAGTCACTTGCCCAAGAGTCAGTCATGGGAGAGAGTATCTGATTGGCTGACTTTAGGTCACATTGGTCCATGGGGGTGGGTGGCAAACAAAGAAAAGGGTGTGATACCTTCATCTTTCATGGTGGAAGGTGCCTAACAGGATCCACCTCTCCAAAAGAGGACACAAAATGAGCAGAGGACTTTCCCAAAAGGAAACTGAGGACCTCATAGAAAAAGGGAACAAACACTGGGCAGGCGAAAATGGCCAATGTCCAATAGTAGTTAAAATGACAATAGAATCATAAGGTAGAAAGGGCCCTCCAGAAGAAATCTGCTTTGGTGCAAAACCCAGGGCTGGACAACTCAGAGCTGAGTCGATCTGATCCTGACTCTAAGAGCATCACTTGGTCTTCCCTTTCCAAACCTTTCATGCTTCATTCAATCAGTTATCTCTTTTGGACTTCCCTGGTGGAGCAGTGGTTAAGAATCTGCCTGCCAATGCAGAGGACACAGGTTTGAGCCCTTGTCCAGGAACATCCCACATGCCGCGGAGCAACTAAGCCCATGTGCCACAACTACTGAGCCTGCGCTCTAGAGCCCGCAAGCCACAACTACTAAGCCCGCAAGCCACAACTACTGAGGCCCGTGTGCCTAGAGCCCGTGCTCCACAACAAGAGAAGCCACCGCAATGAGAAGCCCAGGCACCGCAACAAAGAGTAGCCCCCGCTCACCACAACTAGAGAAAGCCCGCGCGCAGCAATGAAGACCCAATGCAGCCAAAAATTAATTAATTAACTAATTAATTTTTTAAAAATCAGTTATCTCTTTGGCCAATCAGTCAACAAATAGTTTTTTCTGGGCATCATTCTAGGTATTGCAAATACAATGATAAGCAGATAGAAACATGGTCTCTGCTCTTGTGGAGCTTACAATCTTTTTTTTTTAAGATTTATTTATTTATTTAATTTATTTTTGGCTGCGTCGGGTCTTAGTTGCAGCACGTGGGATCTTTCGTTATGTCATGCGGGCTCTTCGTTGTGGTGCGCGGGCTTCTCTCTAGTTGTGGCGTGTGGGTTTTCTCTTCTCTAGTTGTGGTGTGCAGGCTCCAGGGCACATGGGCTCTGTAGTTTGTGGCACGCAGGCTCTCTTGTTGAGGCATGCAAGCTCAGAAGTTGTGTCATGCAGGCTTACTTGCCCTGCAGCCTGTGGGAATCTTAGTTCCCCGACCAGGGATCGAACCCGCATCCCCTGCATTGCAAGATGGATTCTTTACCACTGGACCACCAGGGAAGTCCCCGAATTTACAGTCTTGATTTACAAGAAATGGGTCCGTTAGTTCCCTTTTTATTACTCTTAAGCTAATACAATGAATTTAGAGTTACTTCTTCTCTCCTAGAGTTTCTGGCCCTATTTTTGCTGGAATATCTTGAATAACGTTTTTGGATCATTTTCAGTGACAATGTTTGCATTCACAAAACTTAGTAGGCCCTGAGACAAGAATTTAGAATTGCATTGTTGTGAGGCCTGAGCTGTTTAAAGGAATGATTGCAAAAGCAAAGTTTTAAGAGGAATGATGTTTCCTGATTGGTTTGGGGTGCCTGCTGAGCATCCAGTAGAGTGATTTTAATCTGTGTCTAACAAGGCATCTGCAATCAGAGCTCAGAGATGAGACAGATGAACACTCCAAGAATAGGCAGCTGGAGCCTGTCTCTCAGTGGTAGAGCTCTGCCTGGTGTTTCCTTTGCCCTACTCAGCCACCACACTCGCACTGCCACCCTGGACTTCCTGTGGGCACTCACTCCACTGATTATTGTAATCATCTGAGGCTCTGCTTCAGGAAGTGGACTTTTGCATCTAGCTCCAGGAAGGAGGAGAAGGGCGTGGTGTTGCAGATAACGATTACAATGATGGTGGTGGTATTAGTCAAGACTCTGCTTTGCAAGTTTTGAAACTGAGTTCAAACTGGATTAAGCATAGAGGAGGTTCGGCTCACATAACCAAAAAGACTAGAGGTGGATCTGACTGGATCCAGGTGATCAGGAATCAGAAACAGGTTCCTTGGTTTAGCGTCCCTCTGAGTTGGCTTCATTCCCAGATAGATTCACCAAGTGATGTTAAAGATGGCTCACGGCTGGCAAGCTTGCCTTCCACCAGCTTTAAAATCTCAGCTGAGAGAGAAAGCCTCTTTTCTGGGGTCCCAGTGAGAGTCCTAGCTAAGCTCCCATTGGCCCAGCTCAGGTCACATGTCTCAGGTGGATGCTGAATTGTTTGGCCAGGCCTGAATCTTGTGCCCACCCACTCCTCCGATTCTGAGCCACAGGCTCTGAGAATGGGAGATCAGTGGTTTCCCAAATGGGGAAGAGATGGGTGCTGTTACCAGAAAAAGGGGTGTTGGGCAGGCATAAACAACAGATGTCCATTATACTGCTCATGTTAAATATGACGATGACAAGAAGCAGGGGAAAGGAATGCCTAGGAGATTCTCAACACTTTTAGAAGATGTTTTAAGAAATACTGGTTCTAGGTGCTCCCTCTTCCCAAATCTAACCTCTGAAATTTACCCCAAATGTACGTTTAGTTAAACTGATTAAAGTGATAATATCTTATCATCTTCATCAAACTGTCATCTCAAAGCAATTAATAAACATCCTCTGTGTATGTAGTTGTATAAGAAAAAATAGAAATATCATCTCTATAGACAGAATTTACTCCTTAAGAGAGCATTAACCGTGACAAAGGACCCAGAGACAAGCATACCAGCTCTGAATGTTATGCATTGTCAACTTTAAATGACGTAAATTAAATTGTACTATATGTAAAGTATCCCTCAATAAAAAAAATAGTTAAAAGAAAAATGACATAAATAAGAAGGTCATTCATCCTGAGGCAAGGTGGCATATGTACTCTATGGAGTGCGATGTTTACATATTTAAGCAGAATTTGTTTACGGTGAGGCAGCCATTTCTTTTCCACTTCATTATAGAACTCTTCAAAGATTTTGCTGTCTTCCCCATCACTCTCTTTATATTCACTTGACAATGCTACATAATTCTTGTACAAAATAACTACCTTTAAAATGGCCTTTTGGGGTTCTTCCCCCATCCTCAATATTTCCTAACTTTTTTGCACTTTTTTTCCTATCTTTTACTACCCCCCAAACCAATTCTGGTACCTGCTGTCTGGGAGAGCCATTTCAATTTGTATCTAGAAGAGGGCTGTTCTGTTGTTTATGCTCTCGGGGTACCTCCAAAGTCACACTGCAAGTTCTCTCAGTAGATGTCTTGAAAAGCACAGGAATTAGAACAAGTTCTGGGGATGCAACAGAGGTGCTCAAGCAGTTGACAAGGAAAAGGAACTTTCTTGTACCTACTTTACGACACTGATACTCTAACGTCTCAAAATACAGTATATTTCTGTTTTATATCAATAACACCTTTTAAGACATAAATGACAACTATAGAGTCACCTTCTATTTCAATCCAAACCTGCCTTTCCCCATGCTGACCATCCCATGCTAATCTGCCAGTCTATATCTCACATTTCAACTGGTTGCTTCTCCATCATCTATTCCGTTCTTCCTTCACTGGTCAATAGTCATATATTTAGAGTTAACTATTGCCCGGAGCCTTGCCACAGTGATTGGTTCAGGGACAGACACAGGAACTTAGTTGATTCAGTCATGGTAAGACTGGAGATTTGGGTTCAGTGTTTGGAGGGAGGAAATCTACCTGTTCTTCCAGAAGGTGTGCTGTACGAATGTGAAGCCTACAGCTGCTGTAGCCATTTGGCTACCAAAAGGAAAGCCCAAGTAAGAGTGACGCAACATCAGGAAGTGAGCAAAGTCAAAATGGATCAAAGAACTAAAGGTAAGAGATAAAAACTATAAAATCCTTAGAAGAAAATAATGGTATAAATCTTTGTGACCATGGATTTAGAAATGGTTTTACATATGATACCAAAAGCATAAGCAACCAAAGAAAAAATACCAAGATTGGATTTCATCAAAATTAAGAAATTTTAGTATTCAAAGGACACCATTAAGAAAGTGAAAAAACAGGGCTTCCCTGGTGGCGCAGTGGTTGAGAGTCCGCCTGCCGATGCAGGGGACACGGGTTCGTGCCCCGGTCCGGGAAGATCCCACATGCCGCGGAGCGGCTGGGCCCGTGAGCCATGGCCGGTGAGCCTGCGCCTCCAGAGCCTGTGCTCCGCAACGGGAGAGGCCGCAACAGTGAGAGGCCCGCGTACCGCAAAAAAAAAAAAAAAAAAAAAAAAGTGAAAAAACAACCTACAGAATGGGAACAAATAGGGACTTCCCTGGTGGCAGGTGATTAAGAATCTGCCTGCCAATGCAGGGGACACGGGTTCAAGCCCTGGTCCGGGAAGATCCCACATGTTATGGAGCAACTGAGCTTGTGCACCACAACTACTGAGACTGTGCTCTAGGGCCTGCAAGTCACAACTACTGAGACCCGTGTGCCTAGAGTCCGTGCTCCACAACAAGAGAAGCCATCGCAATGAGAAGCCCGTGCACCGCAACGAAGAGTAGCTCCTGCTCACCGCAACTAGAGAAAGCCCGCGTGCAGCAACAAAGACCCAACGCGGCCAAAAGTAAATAAATAAATAAATTTATTAAAAAAAAAAAAAGAATGGGAACAAACATCTGCAAATCATTCATCTGATAAGAGACTTGTATCCAGAGCATATAGAGAACTCTTATAGTTTAATAATAAAAAGACAAATAACTTTATTTTTAAATGGGCAAAGGATTTGAATAAACATTTCTCCAAAGAGGAAATGCAAATGTCTAATAAGCAAATGAAAACATGCTCAACGTCATTAGTCATTTGGGAAATGTAAATCAAAACCACAACTTCGGGCTTCCCTGGTGGCGCAGTGGTTGAGAATCCGCCTGCCGATGCAGGGGACACGGGTTCGTGCCTCTGTCCGAGAGGATCCCACATGCCGCGGAGCGGCTGGGCCCGTGAGCCATGGCCGCTGAGCCTGCGCGTCCGGAGCCTGTGCTCCGCAACGGGAGGGGCCGCGGCGGTGAGAGGCCCGTGTACCGCAAAAAAACCCAAAAAACAACAAAACCAAAAAAAAACCCCACAACTTCATAACCACTAGGATAGCTAAAACTAAAAGCCAGACAATAGCAAATGTTAATGAGGACGTGGAGGAACTGGAACCCTCATACATTGCTGGTGGGAATGTAAAATGGTTCAGCAGCTTTGTAAAACCGTTTGGCAGGTCCTCAAAATGTTAAACATAGGGTTAACATATGACCCTGCAATTCCACTCCTAGATACCTACACAGGAAAAATGAAAACATATGTCAACACTAAAACTTGTATACAAATCTTCGTAGCAGCATCATTCATAACATCTAAAATGTAGAAACAACTCAAATGTACATCAGCTGTTGAATAGATAAAGGGTCATATATCCATACAATGGAATATTATTTAGCAATAAAAAAGGAGTGAAGTACTGATACATGCTACAACATACATGAAACTTGAAAACGTTATGCTAAGTGAAAGAAGCCAGACCAAAAAAACTATATATTGGTCCAGAACAGGCAAACCAGAGACAGAAAATAAATTAGTGATTGTCTTGGGCTGGGGTGTGGTGGGGTATATGTGGGGGTAGAATAAGGTGAGGGCAGAGGGATTGGGAATGACTGCTAATGGGTACAGGTTTTGGGGGTGGGACCATGAAAATAGTCTAAAATTAGATTATGGTGATGGCGGTGCAACTCTATAAATATACTACAAACCACTCACTGCATTGTATACTATAGGTGTTGAAGTTTAATATATATAAATTACATCATGATAAAGCTGTGAAAAACAAAACCTAAGATACTTTACTAAACAAAACAAAACAAAAAAACAACCAACTCTCACCAGGATACTGTCGTCTTCTTTGATAGGAAAGGGTCTGTGTTTTATAAACTCTGTAATTTCAGCAGCACCTACCTCAGTACCTGGCCCATGGAGTATTTGATAATAATTGAATAAAAGGAAGGAAGGAAGGGAGGGAGGGAGGGAGGGAAGGGAGAAGGGAGGAGGGAGGGGAGGGGAGGAAGGAATGGATGGATACGACTGTGATATTCCTTCAAAAACTATTCACTTTCTATAGTGTGCCGAGAGCTAACATACATTATGACTGGCCCCACCCTGCATATGAGGAAACTGAGTCTCCTAGAACAGGGGTCCCCAACTCCTCGGCCTGTTAGTAACCCAGCCGCACAGCAGGAGGTTAGCGGAGGGCAAGCGAGAAGCTTTATCTGCCCCTCCCCATCGCTCGCATTACCGCCTGAACCACCACCCCACTCCCCTTGCCCCACCCCCATCCATGGAAAAATTGTCTTCCATGAAACTGGTCCCTGGTGCCAAAAAGGTTGGGGACCGCTGCCCTAGAGGATCAGTAACAGACTCAAATCCATATACTAGTAGTGAATGGCAGAGGGAAAATCAGAACCCAAGGCTGTATACACCGAAGCCAATAGCCTGTATATTAATTTCTATAATTCTGGTGGTGAGGCTTAAGGACAGATTTCAAAATATAGGGGTGAATCTCAGCTATCTTGATATGAGTAAGAGAACTGTAGATGCATGTGCATCAGGGCATTGATGGGGGCACTGGGAGGGGAAGGAAAGGGATAACTGCTGAAAATCCATGTTAAGTGTCACTGGGGTTCAAAGGGGCCCAGTAAATAATAACCTTAACTTCACTAAAGTTCTGAACCAACTGAGAAGTAAGACAAAAGGGTCAGCAGATGCAGAATTAAAGCGTTGGGTTAAATTCATGGGCTTGGGGCCTTTGTGAATTGCACAGGGCCCTGTACTTGGTTTAATGTTCTGCCATCACCATCTTGAAATTTTCAGTGACTCATTTTGTACTGGGTCCCCCAAATTACGTAGCTTACAAAAATGTCACCTGAAAAATGTCACCTTTATTACTGTTATAAGGGATCTGTGGCTTGTGTGTGAGTGACAACTTCTCACCTCCAATCTAGACCTTGGGCAGCCCACCTAAGGGAAAGTTTGAGTCTGCAACACATATGCATGTTTCCGTCTCCCAATGGTCCTGGTGGAGAGAGAAAGAAAGAAACCAGATCCTCCTAGCCAGGACCGTCAATAGAGCATCGCCACCCAGGGGAGAACATACCCCACACCAACCAGGTACCCCATTCCACCTCCCTGGGGAAGGAGGGGCAGGAGGTAAGTCAGAGAAATGCAGAAAGAGGCATTCTCTTTTTACAGGAGTCTTAGTCAAGATTCTTTTAGTTACAAGTAACAGATAGAGTTAAATTAGCCTAAATGGAACTGGAAGTTTGAGGAAGGTGTGGCAGACACTGTTTGTTTTATATGCAACACCAACCCCCTCCCCCTCTTACCTTCTTCCTTGCTGATTTTATTCAGGTGCAGGAAGGATATTCCTTGATTTCACAGCAGCTGTCCTGCCAACCCCACGAATCATAATTGGTCTAAGCTAATCATGGAAAGATAATTCCCCTTTGCCACTCACTTTTCCAGCCTCCCTTGCAGGTAGAGTAGATACTCAACACTGTTCTAGCCAATATAAGAGGAAGTCTTCTGCAGAGCCTCTGAGAAAGAGGTATTTCTCTTTATTAACAAAAATTGAGCCCCTTCCTCTCTCCTCTCTTCTTTCTTACTTGATGCAATGATGTGAAAACATGATGTCTAGAGCCATGGCAGCGATATTGAGACCATGAGGCAACAACAAGCACAAGAATGGAAATTCATCATGCTGAGTAGCATAGCCAAAAGGTGGAAAGAACCTGGGTCCTTAATGACATAGCTGAACTGAACACACCCCAACTATGCCTGCCTCCAGACTTTTTAAACGAAAAAAAATGTCCTAATGGTTCAAGCAACTGTCATTTAGGTCGGAGGTCCCCAACCTTTTTGGCACCAGGGACCGGTTTCGTGGAAGACAGTTCTTCCACAGACAACAGCGGGTGGGGTGGTGGTTCAGGTGGTGATGTGAGCGACAGGGAACGATTGGGGAGTGACTGGGGAGCAGCAGATGAAGCTTCGCTGGCTCACCCGCTGCTCACCTCCTGCTGTGCAGCCTGGTTGGGGACCCCTGATTTAGGTTATCTCTTACTTGCAGTAAAATACATCCTATCTCACACAGGCTTATATATCACATTCATTGCGAATCTCAAGGAACCCAAGGGCAGCTGCTCTCAAAGGTCAGGAAGCCGGAACAAGAAAGCTGTCATATCCTTAGGGAGTTACTCTTCTAGCCTCATCTCTGCTTCTGAGAATTTGTGTCCTTCTTTCTTCTCTACAGACCAGTTTTCACTGATTCAACATTCAAGTGGCAAAGCCTTCCCTGTCTGCATTTCCTACACCTAAGAGACCAGCTCAGGTTGCCATTGGAGTCTCCAGCTCAATTCCAAAGTCTGGAAGAGAGAATAGGCTTGACCCAGTTGTGAGTCCCATACCTCCCTGGCCCAGTTAATACCATGGAGGCAAGGTCATGTGCTGCCAAGGGCTCACCCAGAAGTGTGGTGTGTGTGAAGTTCTCAAAGAAGGGAGAGACAGGGGCTAAAAGATACCCCTAAGTGTCTACCATATTGGGTGAGGAAGAAAGGAAGGGAGATAAAAATCATGTTATGTACTTTAGGGAGTGGGTGAGAAGGGGCCAATCAGCTTGAGAGAAACAGATTCCAACAGCAGGTGAAAAGCTGAGAGGTAAAAGCTATCCCTGGGCATTGCTGAAAATTCCTCAGAAAAGAAGTCAAATTTCGATCTTGTAAGAACTTTTCTTGAATGAGGAGTGAGGAAAAGAGGTGGGTAAAGAAATAAGAAGGAAAGAAAGGACTGGACCTAGAGAAGAAAAAGAGTTGTCACTGAGAAAATAGAGGGTAGGATTAGGCATCCCTCTAACCTCTCAGCCCAGGCCCACCCCGGAAGAGTGAAAGCCAGGACTTGAGAGAAAATAGAGGGCAGGATTAGGCATCCCTCTAACCTCTCAGCCCAGGCCCACCCCGGAAGAGTGAAAGCCAGGACTTGAGTCTGTTTCAGGCCGAAGTCCCACAGAGAACGTGCGTAGGTATGCATTCCCTAGCAATAGCTGGCAGCAACGTTTCTGTCTAGAAAAGGTCACTGAAACAGATTGGGGTTAGCCTTAATATTGTTTCCCTACAGAGATCAGAACACTTGCATGGAGGCCAGAACGTCGCCCTGCGGGTCGCCAGGTTTTCACGTGGCCCGAACTGATAAGTGCAGTAATGGGGCGTCGGCTGTGAGCGGGGCAGTGAGCAGTTCCGAGAAGCGCGAGGGAGGGGGGCTGGTGGCGTGCGGAGCAGGAGGGTGTGACTTCCAAACTCTTTCCCCTCCTGTGCGCTGGGAACGGCAGGGGCGGAAAGGATGCGCTGGCGCAGGCGCTAGCCCAGGAAACTGAAGCCTGTGTTTGGCGTAAAGCACCGGAAGGAAGTCGGGGAGGTAAGATAGCAGGGGTTCGGAATGACAATTGGATAGTTCTTGGAACACACAAGCTGGGGTCGATTTCCATCCAACTGTCCCTCCCTCCCTCTGTCCCTCCCTCTTTGCCAGCATTCGTACGTGGTCCATCCGCACAGCACTAGCCATCCCCCCACCCCACCCCCGCCCCTTCTTTCATCACTCCGCTCCTTCGGGAGAAATCAAGTCTGTTTTGTTCACTTCAGAACCTCCAGGGTGTGCGCTGCACATAGGAGATGCTTCACAAATGTTTCTTTAATGAGTGAATGGAACTTTGTGCGTAGAACAAATATATAAACAAGACATAAACAAACATACTGATCGTCTGATAAGGGAGTACTCAGGGAGGAAAGTAAACTTTTACGCCACTTCGTCTCTTTGAAATGTTGGATTTGTTTTGTGCTGGTAAAGAATGAGGAGGCAGGGGAAAGATTTGGAACCCCTGGATCAATTAGTGATTTCTCAAATTAATTCGTTCGCGGGGAACTTCTGTTGAAATGACATTTTTACCTGGAAACCTAAACAATTAAAAAAAGATTGAAAACAGGAACAGCAAAACCAACAGCTGCTCTCCTGCCCCATCCTCACGGAAGAGCTGGTTTTAATAAACACTCATTTACTACTACTCCGGGGTTACTGGGAAAGAACTGAAGCCCAGATGGATGTGAACTAAAATTATTGTGGTATGGGACTTCCCTGGCAGTCCAGTGGTTAAGACTCCGGGCTTCCACTGCAGGGGAATGCAGGTTCGATCCCTGATCAGGGAACTAAGATCCTGCATGCTGGGCAGCAGGGCCAAAAAGAAAAAAAAAAAATTATTGTGGTAATCATTTAACAATATATGTTATGTCAAATCATTATGCTGTACACCTTAAACGTATACAGTATTGTATGTCAATTATACCTCAATAAAACTGAATAATTTAATTAAAAAACCCCTGAAGCCCAGAGAGGCTAAGTGACTTACCCAGTGTCACACAGCAAAGAAGGAAAGAAAGGGCAACAACTAAAAAAGCACAGGAACTTGACTAAAAGCCATCAGAAAACTATGGCCTGCAGGCCATATTCTGCCTGCCACCTGTTTTTGTACAGCCTGAGAGCTAAGAATATTTTTTATATTTTAGGTATAGCTAAAACTCAAAAGAAGAATAATATTTTGTGACAGGTAAAAATTATATGAAAGTCAAATATCAGTGTCTATAAATACAGTTTGATTAGTACACAGCCATGCCCATTCACTTTCTGCTCCTTTCACACTAAAAAGGTGGAACTGAGTAGTTAGCATGCAAACTGTAAGTGGCCTGCAAACAAACCTTGAAATATTTACTATCTGGCCCTTTACAGAAAACATTTGCTGATTCCAGGTCGGGAATTCTCAGCAGTTCCTTAGGTTTTCGATGGCTTTGGAAGGCCTTAGATGCTGGGGACTGGCTGGGGTATGTGAAGGGTGAGGGGTGAGGGGAGAGAGGACTGCATATATTGGGGTGCTTTTTATTGGCTGCGTTGGGTCTTGGTCGCTGCGCACGGGCTTTCTCTACTTGCGGAGATCAGGGTCTACTCTTTGTTGCGGTGCTCAGGCTTCTCACTGAGGTGACTTCTCTTGTTGCAGGGCACGGGCTCTAGGTGCATGGGCTTCAGTAGCTGTGGCTCGTGGGCTCTAGAGCGCAGGCTCAGTAGTTGTGGTGCACGGGCTTAGCTGCTCAGCGACGTGTGGGATCTTCCTGGAGCAGGGCTCGAACCTGTGTCCCCTGCATTGGCAGGCAGATTCTTAACCACTGTGTCACCAGGGAAGTCTGATGTTGGGGTCCTTTGGTTAAAGGCCCGGAAACCAAGGGTGAGTTCAGGGCCAGGTGTAGGTAGTACAGAAAAAAAGGCAGGCCTAATGTAAGGTGGTCTGTGGTAATTAGGAAATCAGGGCCAACCTGACTTCCTGAGACTCTCCCATAATGTGTTCCGGACACTGATTATAAACGAGGGGATTATAAACAAGTTTCTAGGATGCTGCGCAAAGGCTCCCAGCACTGTTAGGAGACTGACTGCACATCGCAAATTATAAGAACGCTCTGGTAATTATGGCCGACAATGTCAGCTCCTCACCAGGCCCTGTCCCTCCTCCTATTATATTAGCTAACACTTACTGAACACTTTCTCTGTGTCAGGCATTATGCTAAGTACCTTTCAAGCATTATTTCCTCTGTGGGCTGGACTTTAATATTCTTATCCCCATTTTGCGGATGAAGAAACTGAAGCTTAGTGAGACTAATGTTACACTTTGGCAACTGAACAAGGAAGTGGGTGGGGTCAGGATTCAAACTCAGGTCAGCCTAATTTGATAGTGTCTTTCTTAAGCAGCACACTGCGTTGTCAGTGAAGGAAGCTGGATATATCTCAGTCCATGCAATGTCTTTGAGAATGATAGAGTGAATCATTCAGGGTCTGATCAGGAAACGGGAAACCACTGTGAGCACTTGAAATAGAGGGAGTTTAATGCAGAGAATTGGTGATAGAAAAGCTGAGAAGCCCGAAGGAGAAGCCCGAAGGAGACAGCCCAGAACTTAGCAATGCCAGGCAGCTACCAGAGCTCCTCAGCTGCAAGGGTGTCTTCGCCTGTTCAAGCTGCTATAACAAAATGCCACAGACTGGGTGGCTTACACAACAGAACTTTATTTCTAACAATTCTAGAGGCTGGGAAGTCCAAGATCAAGGTGCCAGGGAGGTAGAATTCATTCTGAGGCCTCTTTTCTAGGCCCCTACCGACTCACTGTGTTGTGTGTGATGGGGGAGAGAAGGGGTGGGAGGGAGGGAGAGAGAGAGAGAGCTCTCTGGTGTCTTTCTTAAGAGGATCAGTATTCCATCCTGATGACCTCATTTAACAGTAATCACCTCCATAAAAGACCCACCTCCAGTACAGTCATGTTGAGGGTTAGGGCTTCAACATATCTGAATCTGGGGCGACACAACCATTCAGTCTGTAAGGAAGGGTAAAAAAGGAAGGTGGTGTTATGGAGACCAGGGATGGGGTCAATTGGTTTAAGTCATAACTGTGGAGGGCCTGCCCAGCAGGAGGTAGAGGCACTGAAAAGATTCAGCAGCTGCTGGGACTTCCCTGGTGGTCCAGTGGTAAAGAGTCTGCCTTGCAGTGCAGGGGATGCACGTTCGATCCCTGGTCAGGCAACTAAGATCCCACCTGCCGCAGAGCAGCTAAGCCCGCATGCTGCAACTACTGAGCTCACGCGCCTCAACTAGAGCCTGCGTGCCACAAGCCACAGAAGCCACGTGCTCTGGAACCTGCGTGCCACAACTACAGAGCCCATGCGCCCTGGAGCCTGCGCGCCACAACTAGAGAAGAGAAAACCCACATGCCACAACTACAGAGAAGCCTGCGTGCCACAACGAAAGATCCTGTGTGCCTCAAGGAAGATCTCGCATGCCGCAACTAAGACCCAATGCAGCCAAAAATAAATTAAGTAAATAAATAAACAATAAATAAATCTTAAAAAAAAAAAAAGATTCAGCAGCTGCTACAGATGCTGTTCAAGGCAATGAGAAAAGGGGAAAACACTCTGGCCTTTCCCTTTCTCCCACCTCCTGATTTCCTGTCTTCTATTGGCTAGGCCCAGCAGGAAGCCAGCTGACTCAGGAAGTCGTGGGAAATGCAGTCTACAGGAGCCAGTCCTGCTTTGGCACAGAGCAGGGGGAGTAGGTAAATAGATCTGGGGCTTGGACTGGCCCAAGGAGCTTCATAGAAATTCTCCTGCTCTGTGCTTGACAAACATAGCTTAGGTCGTCATTACTCAAGAGCCGTGGTGAGTTGCCTACCAAGAACTCATGATGAATTTAAGTATAAATTCAACATACATGTAATGAAAACACTCCTAAAATATGTGGGTTTTTTAAAGGTGCCAAAAGACATACACACACACACACACACACATATATTTATGTATAAACATACCGTGGTCCCGCCTGTGTATGTCTTACGGTAATTAACACTATAGCTGTTGTAGTAGACAACCCCAAAGACTCCGTAGCTTTACAGAATAGCAGTCTAATGTGGGTTAGAGGTTCTTCCAAGTGGCTCCCCTTCCAGTGATGACTTATGATGGGATCCTCCTATCATGTAACTGTGCCCCCTTAGAGTCCTTCATTTCCAGGCAAACATAGAGAGCCATACATATAGCAGAAGGGCTGTGCAGAAAAGTGGGCAGGTCCCCTTAGGGGATCCTTCTGGAAGTAGTATATATCACTTCTGCCCGCCTTCCACTGGCCCAAGCTGTCACAGAGTTCCAACTTAATTGCAAAAGAGGCTGAGAAATGTAGTCTTTCTGCAGGCCCAGGAAGAAGAAAAGGGCTTGATGAGCCACTGTGTTTTTTTGTTTTTTTGTTTGCGATACGCGGGCCTCTCACTGCTGCGGCCTCTCCCGTTGCGGAGCAAAGGCTCCGGATGCTCAGGCCCAGCGGCCATGGCTCATGGGCCCAGCCGCTCTGCGGCGCATGGGATCCTCCCGGACCAGGGCACGAACCCGCGTTCCCTGCATCAGCAGGCAGACTCTCAACCACTGCGCCACCAGGGAAACCTCCGAACCACTGTGTTTTTTAAAAAATAAGCAAACATATGCTTGTGTGTGCATAAAAATGTTTCTGGAAGGATATACATAAGCAGGACCAGCTACATAATTTGGGGGCCCAGTGCAAAATGAAAATGCTAGGTCCTTGTTCAAACGTGATTAAGAATTTCAGATGGTAATGGTAGCACATTAAACCAAGTGCAGAGGGCTGAGCATGGGGGTCTGGGTGACTGCAGAGGTAGTACACCCATGAAGCTGGCCCTGATAAGAAACTCCTAACGGGATTACTTCTGTAGAGTGGTACTGGGAATTGGGGCAGAGAGGGAGAATTTGCTTATCATTTTATACTCTGGCATTTTTTTCCAGGTACATGTATTATGGCAATAATTTAAAAATATTTCACTCATAATGGATTTGAGCTGAGACATACACAGCCACCTTAAAGGGGCAAAATGCCTTCCAGGTTAGCAGAACTTGACACAGTAGCTTGATTGAAGCCATTGGCTTATCTCAAGAAAGAATATGTCTGTTGGAAAGGGGTTTGTTCAGCAATGGGTACTTAAAAAAGGATATGCAAAAAAGCAAACATTGACAGTGCCCCATCTAAGCTTTGTCCTGGGAGGGTGATACATGTGTATCTGATATGTGTATCTATATATCTGTAATTTTATGTATCATATAAAGAGAGCATTTTATGAGTATATAATTATTTTATGAGTTTAAATTTACGGCATTTACTGGACTTCCCTGGGGGCACAGTGGTTAAGAATCCGCCTGCCAATGCAGGGGACACGGGTTCGAGCCCTGGTCCGGGAAGATCCCACATGCCGCGGAGCAACTAAGCCCATGCACCACAACTATTGAGCCTGCGCTCTAGAGCCCGCATGCCACAACTACTGAAGCCCGTGGTGAAACAACTACTGAAGCCCGTGCACCTAGAGCCCATGCTCCGCAACAAGAGAAGCCACCGCAATGAGAAGCCTGTGCACTGCAACAAAGAGTAGCCCCTGATCGCTGCAACTAGAGAAAGCCCACGTGCAGCAACGAAGGCACAACGCAGCCAAAAATAAGTAAATAAGTAAATTTATGGCATTTACTTCTCAATGAATGAGAAAATGTAAATCATTCTGATACACAGAAAAAAAAATTGAAATTTTTGCAATCTGTTGTGATATCAGAGGCATCAGAGTTAGTATTTTTGCTTTTTTTGCCCATGTCTTGGTCAGGATAAGTTAGATTATGCTGCCATAACAAATGATCCCAACATCTCAGTGGCATGTAACAAAGGTTTATTTCTCATTCAGGCTCTATATCCAGCAGGGAACAGACTCTGCTCCATGTTGCCTTCACCTCAGATCCTGGCTCTCCTCATTGTGGTCCAGAGAAGAGAGAACAACGATGAACGTCTGTTAGCTCTTAGAGCTCTGGCTCTGAAGTGACACATATCACTTCCACTTGCATTTTATTGTCCCAAACAAATCACATGGTCAAGCCTGATGTCAACAAGGCAAGGACATATAATCTCATCCAAGGGAGAAGCAGTGAATACTCTTAAACAACAGTACAGTCTACCACAGCAAGATACTACAGAAACTGGATTCATTAGAAATGATAAAAGCTCACCTGACAATCTCAAGGATTCTAATTAAATGAATCCCCAAGCTTGAAGTAAAAATGAGAAAGTTTATTTCAAAGATGAATCACTAGGTACTAAGCTTATTCTTATCATAAATATAAAAGTCAGATAAGAAGCACCCATCTTAGAACAAACATTAAGCTCTCTATATTGTGTTACTATCACCATGTGATGTGTTAAGTATTCATGTTTTGTTGCCCGACTGATTCTTACCCTGTGATAAGAGCAAGTCTCTAGGAGATAAACCTGACTTTTGCTCAGTATTCAATTGAGTGCACAGGGCATGTGCTCCTGTGGTGTACCCACTTGGATAATGTCCCATGAGCATACATGCCCAGGCCTAGTATTTTCAATAAAAACCAGTACAGAACCACAGTCTTCTCCGTCAGGGTCCCATTTACAAGGTGTTCAAGTATGTTCATAGACGTGCCAGGAAAACCCATCCCAAGGACTGCTCCAAAGTCTAGCTGCACTAGTTACCATGCTGTGGTACCCAAATAAAGAAATAGGGCTTGGAAATTCGAATACCTGAAAAGGTCAGGTGATA
Organism: Grampus griseus; assembly: GCF_964374135.1. Taxonomy (NCBI): domain Eukaryota; kingdom Metazoa; phylum Chordata; class Mammalia; order Artiodactyla; family Delphinidae; genus Grampus; species Grampus griseus. Next base: position 25,283,685 of record NC_139018.1, on the reverse strand, counting down.
ACTTTAGTGATAAAAAGGATGACAAAGAGCCCTTGGCCTTCAAACTCATTGTCAGCAGGCTAGGGGGAAGGGAGGAGACTGACAAAGGGAAGAATCTGAGCTTCTAGGAAAAGCAGGTGCTACTCAGCTCCAACCAGTGGTTGCTATGTAGAAAAAAAAAAAACACACCTTTTTTTCCTTAAGTTGCAAATTAAATTTATGTGTGAAACCTGCTGATTTTAAATTTTGTCACTAATTCAAATTTTTGAATAACTGTGTGAGCCAATCTAAACACTGTTGTAGGCTAAGCTTCGAGCTATCAATCTGCCATCTCTGAAGTAGGTAAACCAGGATAGACAGATTTGGAGGAGGGAGGAGAAATCTGGAGAGAAGTAGAGAAGGACTCCGGAAGGAGGGAAGGTGGAATGGAGCAGAGCAGCAGGAGGAAAGGGATGGGGACAGATCCTAGAGGGAGAGGGACCTGGGAAAAAAGACAGAGATGTTGAGACAGAATATTTAGAAAGCTTCATGATGTGTAAACTCTTCACTCTTCTTTTCATAAAACCTTCAGGAAAATAAGACTTTCAGCACAGGCGCTTTGGGAGTCAGATCTGTGCTTTCTTTGTACAGTGGTCCCTCGGTTCCAGGACCCCTGCGGATACCTAAATCCAAGGATGCTCAAGTCCTCTATGTAGGATGGCTAGTACAGTGGGCGCTGCGTATGTGGGATGCAGACCCTGTACCTCACTGTGTTGAGACTGGCTGCAAAGAGGCCCAGTTACATTTGAGTTGTGTTTGAGACTCCACATAATGCCCCTTGTTCTGAGTCCAGATCGCAATCCAGTTTCCCAGATGGGAGGAGAGGCCGGGGAGGTGGGAGATTCAGAGCTTGGGTCTCAGAGGCAGGAAGAACTGGGTTTGAATTGTGGGTCCACCGCTTATTTGCTCTAAACATTTCTGAACCCCAATGCAAAGTGGGGATAAAAATAGTACCCACTGTATAGTGTTGTAGAGAGACTTACTTATGAAGATAAAATGCTCAGCACAATACCTAGCACACGGTATGCACTCAACAGAGTAACTGTGATTGTTATCGTTACTATTTATATATTATTATTTTCCTTTGTAGTCATAAGCGCATAGGGAGAGACCTTGCTGGTCAGCAAACACAAGTAGCCTATCCATCCATTTACAAGTTTTACTTCTTACTAGAAAATGATTAAACAGCTCTCCTGGTTTTATACATCGGTCTCTCGGGGTTTGGTGGTGTGAATCAGCCATGGGGGCATGAGTCCTGCTTTACACAGTCTGGCATTTTTCCTTTTGCTGAGAAATTTACCCTTAGTGCCTCCCACTCTGGAGGAATTATTCCCACAGTCTGTGGGCTTCTCTGGGCGGAAACCAGGTATCAGCTTCACAGTCCGCGCTTCTGGAAGGGATGAAAGCCTGCTGTCTGCTGAAGTGGCTTCGTCTCCCTCTCTCCCTAAACCCTGTGCCATGGTCTGCTCAGTTGTAAAGGGAAGAGAGCAAATTACCCAAGAGAGCAGTGTTTCATTACTATGGAGGGAAATACCATGTCGCTTGGCTCCCTTAGTTTTGGTAATATGAGTAGGTAGGAACTTAGCTCTGAGCAAATAGTATAAGATGACGTTCCTATGGCTTTAATAAAAGCCACTTTATACATAGACCTTTTATGACCAATTGGTATAAGGACCTCAGGAATCTTCTGGAACCAAAGGTTCCAATATTCCCTATCCCTGTTCTTGGTCTTCCCCCATGGAAGTATGAGAATTCTGTTCAGGTGAATCTGGTTGGTTTTTGACCTGGATCTTGTAGCAGCATTATTGTTTCAACCCAGGACTGCTGGAATAAAATTACCACGAGATAGGTCTTCATTTACAATTCAGACTAATATGGAATCACACACACACACATCTGGAATGCTACAAACCAAACTGAAAACAGTGATTATCTTGTTCAGGTGGGATGGCTGGCAACTTTCACTTTCACTTTAAACGTGTATGCTTGCATTTTTCACAAGACTGTATTACTTTCATAATCAGGAAGAAAAAAAATGATCCTGTATTTCCATTTTGAAGAAAAAAAGGAAGAAATGATAGCAGCCTAGTCACTTGAGTATTTCGGGTGGACAAAAAAGTGTTAATTTAATGCTCGTTGCCTAAATTAGAGGACAGAGAGCAGAGAAGGCAGGCAGTCGGGAGAAAGGAAGGAGGGAGCAGGGATGACACACGCTGGTCCCGCCAGGGGAAGGGGGACAGCAGGGACTGTGGGCAGCCCTCCGGGGCACAGAGAGTCCTGTGGGAGCAGCTGGCTGTGTTAGCACAAACCCTGACAGGTCGCCAATTTGGGTTATTAATTTAGAGATGGGGAATCAGGGATCAGTTGTTTTGGCAAATAGCTCAAAGTTACACACTGTTTCTTATTCTTAATCTTTACACTGCAAACTATGCCCACGGGTCTGCCCTTCCTTGTTAAGAATGTGTGACCGTCTCTGAGTCTGGAACAAGATGGGAGATTTAGAATCAAGATTCAGAACCAGGAACTTCCCTGGTGGCACAGTGGTTAAGAATCTGCCTGCTAGTGCAGGGGACACGGGTTCAAGCTTTGGTCCGGGAAGATCCCACATGCTGCGGAGCAACTAAGCCCATGCGCCACAACAACTGAGCCTGCGCTCTAGAGCCCATGAGCCACAATTACTGAGCCCATGTGCCACAACTACTGAAGCCCGTGCGCCTAGAGCCCGTGCTCCGCAACAAGAGAAGCCACTGCAATGAGACACCCCAGCACTGCAACAAAGAGTAGCCCCTGCTCGCTGCAACTAGAGAAAGCCTGCGCACAGCAACGAAGACCCAAGGCAGCCAAAAATAAATTAAATAAATAAAGTTTTAAAAGATTCAGAACCAAAGGAAGTGAGAAGAAGTGAGAAGAAGTGTGGCAGGCAAAGCCAACCCTTCCTGTCTGCCATTAGTTCAGGAACTAGACTGAGGGCTTTCCAGGCACCAGTCACAGGGGTGGCCGTGTCCCATGCTCAAGATCCAGAGACAAGAGAACAGGCTTCTCTCAGGCTCTTAGGCAGGAAACAAGGACATGTGTCCGAGAGCCGTGGTCGAGGAGGTGGCTTGGAGCGCAAGAGAGCGTTGTGGCTGCCCCGCTCTCACTTGCTGTCCATGTGTCCTGGGAATGTGACTTAACCCCTTTCCTGTCAGTTTCCTGGTCTGTAAAATGGGGATGATCATAGCGCCTGGCTTTGGGGTTATAGTGAGGATTAAAGGACATAGTGCCTCTAGAGCCCTCAGCGCTGGGACTGGCATTACTGCTCAGTCAGCATTAGCTATTGTTCTATAGAAAAGTGCTCAGAGGGACCCCCTGAGGGGTCGTGAATTCTCCCCCAGGGAGCCGCAAAGAAGAGTGAAGTGGGTCTCTATGGAGGAGTAAGAGTTTGTTTGATGGGCAGTTTATTGCCAGCAAAAGAACAGGTGCGAAAAGAGCAAGCCCTCTGGCCTGACCTAAGCACAGGTGTGTGTGCCACGTGGGAGGCAGAGGTTGCGGGGGTGGAGGTGTGTGTGCGCGTGCGTGCGCGTGCGTGCACGTGTGTGTGTGTGTGTGTGTGTGTGTGTGTGTGTGTGTGGTGGTGGGGCAGAGGCGGGTCCTGGAAATGTAGGCTCGCTTAACATTGAGAAGGGCCTTGTCAACCAGGCTGAGACCTGGGCTTTTTTTTAAAAAAAATAATAAATTTATTTATTTATTTTTGGCTGTGTTGGGTCTTCGTTGCTGCGCGCGGGCTTTTCTCTGGTTGTGGCGAGCAGGGGCTACTCTTCATTGTGGTGCATGGGCCTCTCATTGTCGTGGCTTCTCTTGTTGCGGAGCATGGGCTTTAGGCGCGTGGGCTTCATTAGTTGTGGCACATGGGCTCAGTAGTTGTGGCTTGCGGGCTTAGTTGCTCCGCGGCATGTGGGATCTTCCTGGACCAGGGCTCGAACCCGTGTCCCCTGCATTGGCAGGCAGATTCTTAACCGCTGCGCCACCAGGGAAGCCCAAGGCTTGGGCTTTATTTTTCATTTGAAGCCCATGGAGGGGTGTGTGGGGCGCTTGAGAAATTTTGCTTGTATTTGAGGTTTCTAAGCAAAGAACAGTAGGATCAGATATGGGTTTTGGAAAGTAGGTTCTGGAAGAGGTGTCCATTCAGGAAAGTGGCCAAGAGCCTCTAGCTGTTGTCCCCGGACTGGTCACTAGAGGGAGGCCTGGGCTCAGAAGTGGCGCCTCACTGCCTGTTGTTGACAGTCTGCTGGTCCCTGGCCTAAAAGGGATGCTACGGAGGCAGTCAAATCCTGACTCACATCAGCCCTTCGGCTGAGGCAGGCTTGCTAGGTTATGGACAAGCACACTGGCAAGTTAGGAAGAAAAGGAACGCCCCTGGTATGCTGTGGGCACCTTGACCTCCATGCATCTATAGATACATGCATCTATACAACTGACCCAGCCCATCTTCCTTCTCTTCCTGTCCCTGCCTCGCCTCCACACCATGTGTGAGGACACCCCAGCCTGCATGGCCGAGCTTTGTCCACACTCCAGCAAGTAACCTGCGGGCCCAGGGGTGCATACACTGGTGGGAAAATGAACCTGAGGGTGAGGACTGCAAAGGCCCAGGGAGCAGGCTCGGGCCATTTGGGAAGAGAACTTTGGGATTCTGGGTGCTCAGAGCACAGTCTAGAAAGAGGTTAAGAGCTCTGGGTAGGCACCTCTGTTGGGCCTTGAGGAGAGGATTGTGGCTAAAGCAGGGAGCAAAGGATGTGTCCTGTTTCACCCAGATCCTGAGTGAAGGATTTTGTGTTATTTCTGTCTCTCCACGTCATATCCAGCTTGAAGCCCAGAAGCTAGTGGGCAGAATTGCTTCTCCTTCTCCAGCTCTTGACTGGCCTCTTGTGTGAGAGAGCAGAGTCACTTTTCCTTTGTCGAGGACTCTGTGGTTTTAAGAAAGATCTCGAGTTCTTTGACACTCTTCTGGAGAAATGGAGCTCAATTCCCCTTCGGGGCTGGACTCTTTTCTGAAGAATACAGAGAAAGTGATGGTGTTCGACTTCGGAAACTAGGTTATAAAGGCACTGTGACTTCCTCTAACTGCTCTGGTGACGCCCTCAGCTGTGTCAAGGGGGCCCTCAGGCAGTCCTGTGGAGAGGCTGCGTAGGGTGGAGCTGAGGCCTCCTGCCAACAGCCATGCTGGAAGCTGATGCTCTAGCTCTGAACAAGCTTCAGACGAAGGTAGCCCTGACCTGCAGCCTCATGACCATTCAGCTAAGGTGCCCCTGGGACACGGTGTGAGATAATACACATTTGTCATTTTAAGTCACTGAGTTTGGTGGTAGTTTGTTATGCAGCAACGGATAACTACTGCAGGCTTCAAGGGGTTCCCCAAAGTTAGCATTCTTATTTCCTGCCTGGGTTTTGCATAAGTCAAGACATAAAACAAATGAAACGTGCAAGATGAAATATCACCTTTATTGGTAGTAAGAGACCAGTCTTTAGCCAACTGAGTCTGCTAATACTGAGACCCAGAATTTAAGCAGACGTACCCACCCAATCCCAACACTGAGTGGAGACAGTCCTTCCCCTCGCAGAGGGGTCTTGCCCTATAAGAGTAAAAGCAAGAAGGTGGGAAGAATGTTTACTCAACAGGTGGGCTCACACCCAAGGGAGACAAGATGTGGGCCGAGTCAAGGATGCCCAAATATTCTTTCCAAAATTAACAGTCAGTCTCTACTCACTCTTCACCACTCTACTCACCAGGGCAGGAGGAGCAGTGGGGCAGAGAGAGTTCCAGAAGTTCCACTAATCAAGTTTCCTTCCGGGAGGAAATGTCAGGAGTGAGGAAGAAGTTCCCTCCCTCATATCCTTCCTTTCTATCTGTCTGTGGTCCTATCCCATGCACGTGACCTGTGACCTCTTTCTTCCCTCTAGGGTTGGCACCCCTGGCATCTTTCTAATAGTGTTATTCTTATGCCTGTTGTGTCCTGGGAACTTGATGCTTTGCACAGTGCTCTGCATATAACAGGCCCTCACTCAGGACATGCTGGGAATCACGATGCTTCAAACTTGCCATTTTGAGACTGAGGTTTTCTATTTTCTCTTTAGCTTGCCCTGTTGTTCCTAGCCTTGGGGGCACTGCTTTATTAAATCATCAGTGCCGATGGACCAAACCATCTTTGCAGGAATATTGTATAAGTGTGAAATCATCAATCTTCTTTTTTTTTTTTTTTTCACAAAGACCTCATCAAGGAGAATCATTACATTTTATGGGTGAAAATGTGGTTCTGAAAATTACTTAATGATCAGCAAGCAGTGGCAGAGATCCAGAAGAGAACAGAAAATCCTGTCATCCATTTTGATAGCTCAGTAATAATATGCACATCTATTTCACATATACAGCTATTTCAAAGTCTGATTACATTTATTTCTTATCATCGGGAATCTAGTGAAATAGCTATACTTTCTTTGCTCTTTCTCTAAATTTATTTACCTGTTCCTTACTAATGGACATTTAGGTTATTTCTGATTGTTCACCGCCACGAATATCATTGCTACGAACATCCTTGTGCTTTCAAGTCTCCCTGCCCTGATCCATCCTGTCCACTGCTGCCTGAGTTAAGGGAGGGGCAGGGACAGAACCTCAGTAGGTGCTTAGGGGCCTCTGGGTAAATATCTGCAAGGTTTTGGCCTAACCCCTTTCCTCTCTAGAAAACAAAGAAGCATTTGTGCCCCGGCCACCACTGTTCCTCTCTCTCTTATCTTCTTGGGCATCATGAAAGGGTTGGAGATGACGCACAAAGATTTATAAAGGAAGATGGAGATATGGCTCTGTGTTAGGAATGCAGGAAAGCATATGGACCCTGGCAGGCTTCCATGTGGACCTGTATGGGGGCTCTGCACTCATGTAGCCCTTTAAATTCCCTGGAGGGCTCTGTGCTGTCTGGGGGTGCTTTTGGAGTCCACATGATTGGCCGAGGTGTTGCAGGAAAGGGTATGAGCTTGGGTGTCTACGATGGGGAGGCAGGCGCAGGAATGGGCTTTGCTTCTGCAGAGGGATTTCTGCCAGAGGGGTGTGTGTGTGTGTGTGTGTGTGTGTGTGTGTGTGTGCGCGCCCATGCGCGCGCGCGCATCGCGGGGGCTACTGACAGGGAGCTACATGTGCCTGAGTGTGGATGTGACCAAACTCAGGGATATGCTGCTGTTAAATGAAGCGAGGCATTGCCATGGCAACATAGCTCTCTGTTCCCAGCCAGATGCCAAGCCCTTAAATTATATTTTTCTGGCTGAAAGCGCCTCAATCACCTCTGGTCTCCCAAGCAATGGGGGTGCGGGGGCAGCAGATGCCTCATCTCCAACCTTTTCACAAAGCCCAAGAGGTAATAAGCAGGGGAGGTGACATGGGGGCACTGATGAATCTTGTCTGGGGAAGGCCCTGGGAGTAGCCTCTGGTGAAGGGGCTTGGGGACAGCCATGGATAGGCCCCCCCTTCTATTATCTCTGAGTCCAGTGATCTGGGGTTAACATTCTCCAGCACTTCATTCTAGAAGGAAATTTGTACAATGAATGTCAGTAGAGATGCCAATCATTTCTTCTGCTAATCATTTCCTTTCCTTCCACCCATTAGCCTTCCTTTGATTTTGATGAGCAAAGTATCCCCGTGTCCCTGGCCACAGCTGACCGGACAGGGGGAACATGTAGAATACCAAGCAGATTCTCCTCCAGCAGTCTGGATGGGGGTTAATTATCTACTTGCAAACAGCCTGGAAGGTTTAAGGTGCAACTTGGGGGCAGCTTTGTGTAAGTAAAGTCAGCAAAGAGGGTCTGCAGTCCCAGGAAGCAGACACAGGCAGAGGGAAGTCAAGACCAGAGAGGGTGGTTGAGGGAGGGAAATGTGGCAGTTGCTGTGGTCCACGGGTCTTTCCTGCTTCTGGTTCTCAGGGAGGCTCTGTGCATTTCCTGCCCTCAGATGCTTTTTGTAGTTTGGTAAGTTTGTGTCTTGCAGTGGAATGGTCCCTGATTAAGGCATGAGGAGCACTTGGATAGGGTTTGGTTGATGATGCTGGAAGTGCCTTTTCTAGCCACATTCCCATTCAGGATAAGCAGTAAACTCCTCAAAAAAGGTTGCCTGGAAAATTTTCAGTTGTCCAACAGTATTTTATTGAGCAGCTATGTACCAAGCAGTATTCTAGATGTTAGGGAAATATCAGTGAACGAGACAGACGAGAACCTGCCCTTAGGGAGCTTGTTCTTTGGAGGACACATATAATAGAGTGAACGAAGGACATGATAGCAGACATTGCTAAGGGCTATGAACAAAACGAATGAATCATACAGAATCATAAACTATTAAGGTTTGAAAAAGTCCTCAAAAGTTTTCCAGATGCTTTTATTCCCACAAGACCAAAGAAACAAAAGAGATAATAAATGGCCTTTAGCCACACAGGAGGGTAGTGAAGCTACGTCCGGCTCATTCTTTGCCAGCTTTTATGTTCCTTCCTGTAGGAAGCCTTTCCCTTCCAGCTCTCTGTTACATGCCGCTCCTGTTGCACCTTGCACTTGGCTCATCACAGCATACTTTATTGCCTGTTTACAGAGGTATTTTTCCCACGTACTGTAGGACCTGAGGGCAGGAACAATGCCCATCGCATTCACATAACACAGTGACTCACACTGCATAGATGCTTAATAAAGTTGCTGGATTAATAAATAACAAGGGCTGCTGCTTGACAGACAGCAGCAACACTGATGTTTCTACAACTCCTGTAGGCAATTCTTCTACCATGTGACCCCTCCAAAGGCAGGAGTAGTTGGATAATGACACAGACATGGCATGGTTGTCTTCAGAGATAGGAGAAGACTCTTCCATGGCCAGAACCCAGGCAAGGCGGTTTGTTAACTCTTTTACAGCTGTTGAGATCGGAGCCTTTGGTGTTGAGCACCTCTTAAAAACGAAGGCAAAACGTTTAGGGCCTCTATCTGGTGGCTCTCAGGAAGTGCTTCATTCCTGTTGATGGGAGCAAATGGGAGCAGCCGGCCATCAGTTGGGCTCATTTTCAGGCCTAATCTCACTTTGGAGACAGGACAGTTAACATCTACCAAAAGGGAACACACACTGAACCCAGGAAAGGTACACGCGCACGAACACCCACCTGTGTGCCCCAACAGCAGGTTTTACCTCTCCTCCCTCTTCCCCTCACCTAATAAACAATAAATCTTAGGGCCCTGAGGACTTCAATGCTATCTAGCCAGCCATATCCCTAGAATACAGTAATCATTTTCAGGGGAGGACTGTGACCCTCGCCAACTGGTTCAACCTTAAGGCTGACTGTTCACTGCCCTAGCAAGCAAAGCCCACGCTGGTGTTTCCATGGCGGAGGTAGAACAGGGTTTCCAGGCGTGGCGAGCTGAGCTTAGGACAGACACAAACGTGACGGAGGCTGATTCTCTTGCCTGGATGGATAGGATCATACACTCCCTAGTCAGCCCATGGAGAATCCCAACCCAGAAACGAGAACTAAAGCCTTTGTGGGAGCAGCTGAAACTGGCTGCTTTCTGCATCACTTAACACAGTACCCGATCTTATTTATAATAGGAAACTTCCAGAGAGTTTGGAGATGTATTTCCTCCATTTTTCATTACTGCATATAATTCTTTATAGGGTTTGCCATGCATAATTAAAAAAATTATATGAATAATACATAAATATGTTCTTGCAAAGAAATCAGACCTCACAAAAGCCTATAGAGTAAAAAGTCCCTTCTACCACCGCCCAGCCCCTCTCCTTCCCACTGTTATGTTTGGATGTATCTTTTCCCCCATCTTTACACACATGTACGTGCATATACAGATAATAGTCTTGTTTACTTTTTACATTTTAATTCATACACTGTACATAGAGTTTTGCTATTTCATGTTTTTCAATAACCAATCTGTCTTGGAGCACTTTTTTTTTTGGCCACTGTGTGGCGTGCGGGATCTTAGTTCCTGGACCAGAGTCCCCTGCGGTGGAAGCGCAGAGTCTTAACCACTGGACTGCCTGGCAAGTCCCTTGGAGCACTTTTCATGTCAGTACATTATTGTGAAGGGCTCCATAGTATTAATATTCCATAGTGTGTATGAACCATAATTCAAATAACTCTTTCCCTACTCTAAACTCTTTCTTTAACATTTGGGTTGTTTCTAGTTTTCCACTATTTTGAACACTGTAATGAACATCTTTTTACACATATCATTGTGTCCCTGATAGGCATTTCTATAGGGGAGATACCTAGAATTGTTGCGTCAAAATTTAGCTGATATATATAATATATATATATATACTGATAATATAATATAGCTTTATCAATGTAATATACTGATAATAGCTTTATCAATGTAAATATACACTGATAATATAATAGCTTTATCAATGTAAATTTCATTTTCACACATCCCACCAACACTGGCATCCATCCATTCATTCAATATATATATAGTGAGAAACTACTATGTGCCAGGCACTGTTCTAGAAAACTAGGGCACACCTCTGCCTCAGGGCACTTGATAATATAATATAATATAGCTTTATAATATAAACTGATAATATAATATAATAGCTTTATCAATATACTGATAATATACACTGATAATATAATAGCTTTATCAATGTAAATTGATAAAGCACTGATAATATAATAGCTTTATCAATGTAAATTTCATTTTCACACATCCCACCAACACTGGCATCCATCCATTCATTCAATATATATATAGTGAGAAACTACTATGTGCCAGGCACTGTTCTAGAAAACTAGGGCACACCTCTGCCTCAGGGCACTTAGAGTCTAGTGGTGGGAAACAATATTTTTTCCTTATTTCTTAAAAATAAGGAAAAAAGAAATTACTATTAAAAAGAAATTATTTCCTTATTTCCTATAATGAAGTTTTATGTCATAAATGCTATGGAAAATAGTGTGGTAAAGAAAATGAGGAATGGCAGTGGGGTTGAGATTTTGAATAGGATAGTGAAGGCAGGCCTCACCCCGGTGATTCTGAGCCTTCCTTGAAGGAAGTAAGTACAAATCTCAGAGAAGAGAGTGTTCTAGGCAAAGGCAAGTCCAGCTCAAAGGTCAGGTACGTGCTTGGTCTGTTCAGAGGGGCAGCAAGGAGGCCAGTGTAGCTTGAACAGAGTGGGCGAGAGGACCAAGAGAAAATGGGGGGCCAGAATGGCGAGGGACTGGTAGTCAACTAAAAGGGCTTTGGCTTTTACTCAGCGCAACAAGTGACATTAGAAAGTTTTGAGCACCAGAGTGACATGAGCTGCCTTAGGTGTTAACAGCCTCTCTCTGGCCATAGTTAAGAATAAACTATGAATAAACTATAGGAGTAGAAGGTGGGGACAAGCATGGAAGAAGTCAGAAGGCTACTGCAATAATAATCCAGTTGACGGATGATAGTGGCTTGGGTCAGGGCGCTACAGGCAAAAAGAAGGGATTAGACTCTGGATACTTTGAGAGCAGAGCCATACTGACCATTAAGAAATAGGGTGGAAGTAAAAAGAACAGTCAAGAGGTTAAAATCTCCTTAAATTTTCCAAATAGATGGGTACAAACATCTAATTTACTTACGTCTCATTGCTTTAATTTGCATTTCCCTAATCCCTCCTTACCCTCCTCTTTCTCTTGGTTAACACTTGATTTCCTTACCAACAATCCTGCTTACTGGGTAGCCTTGCTGTTTAGGCCAAACTCTGAGATTAATTTCTCATTTTAGAAGAACAGCATTGCAGAGCTGGTAGGTAACACAGGATTACTTGGTCAAACCTCCTTAAAGGTGAGAAAACTGGGTTGCTCAAAAAGGTTAACTGAGGCTCAGTGGAGTGACTTATACAAGGTCACCCAGCTAAGTGTTGGAGCTTTACTAAAATTTAGCGTTCCTGATAACCACTCTATTTCACTTTCCATCGTCTATACCATCTTCTTAGAAATCTGTTTTTCCAATAAAACTAATTGAGAACCAACAAACTCATTTCCATGAGGGCTCAAATTTGGATAGGATAGTTGATGAAAAGGATTGTCAATAAAAATTTACTACGCAGGCTAAGAAACTAGATTTGCATTGCTTTTTCCACTGTAATCTTCGAAGCAGGAGAAAACAGGTGAGGTGTCTTTCCTGCCTAGCTCTGCCAGCCCCTCATTCACACTGAGATCAGTAATCATTCCTCGGGCTCCCTTCCACCTCATTACCATTCTAATTTGCCTTAGTATAATCTACCTAGGATATTAGGGTTTTATTTTTTTCCCCTACTCTAATAAACCAACCTTTTAGATGAAGGGAAAACAGAAAAGGGGTAAGACCAGCTTATCTTAGTAAAAAAGGAATTGGGAAAATTAGAACGTGGCAAGCCAAGTCTTGCTGAGTTTGTCCTGTTCAGCACATCTCTGTCTCACTGCAGGCCTGGGATGCTTTAGGAAAAATCTGATGTAGGGTGCTGGAAACGGGCAAGAGGCTCTACTGAAATAATAAGGAAGCAGTAGTGAGAAGATCCATCTTAGCCAGATGAAAGGGCCTCAGACTGGAACGGAGCTGATGAGGGCAGTTAAAAAGGTGAGTGGACACTACAAAGCTGCTGCTGCTGAGTGCAGTGTGTGCCTTACCTGCCCCTTCCAAAAAAGCAACACAAAGGCCTTCTTCAAAAGAGCAGTTTGTGCTGGCGACAGAAAATTTGGGAGATGTAAGATTATAACCCTCCAGCCTTTTCTGTGCATACAAATTGTGCATACAAAAAGCACTGGTAAAATGCTTGTGCATTCTGTTAAGCTGTTTTTCTCAGTTAACATATTGAGCATTTCTTCTGATTACTGAATATGTCCCTAAAACGTGATTGATAGTGGTTATATAGTATCTTATTACATAAAATAGTTTCCTCCAACAAGCTCTTCTTTTTTTTTTTTTTTTTTTTGTAGTACGCGGGCCTCTCACTGTTGTGGCCTCTCCCATTGCGGAGCATAGGCTCCGGACGCGCAGGCTCAGCGGCCATGGCTCACGGGCCCAGCCGCTCCGCGGCCTGTGGGATCTCCCTGGACTGGGGCACGAACCCGTGTGTCCCCTGCATCGGCAGGCGGACTCTCAACCACTGCGCCACCAGGGAAGCCCAACAAGCTCTTCTTGTTAGACAATGCTGATGTTCCTAGATTTGCATTCTAATATATTTCAGGTAGAGGCAGAATTACAACGTAAAGGACTATTTTTTTTAATTGGAAAAAAAATTCAAGCATGTATTCTTTATTTAAAAAATGACTCAGGGACTTCCCTGGTGGCGCAGTGGTTAAGAATCCGCCTGCCAATGCAGGGGACACGGGTTCGAGCCCTGGTCCGGGAAGATCCCACATGCCGTGGAGCAACTAAGCCCATGTGCCACAACTACTGAGCCTGCGCTCTAGAGCCTGGGAGCCACAGCTACTGAAGCCCGCGTGCCACACTACTGAAGCCCGCGCGCCACACTACTGAAGCCCGCGCGCCTAGAGCCCGTGCTCCGTAACAAGAGAAGCCACCGCATCACAACAAAGGGTAGCCCCCACTCGCCGCAACCAGGGAAAGCCTGCATGCAGCAACGAAGCCAACGCAGCCATAAATAAATAAATAAATTTATTTAAAAAAAAGACAAAAAAATTTTCAATGTAAAAAAAAATAGAAATACAGAAAAGCACAAATAGAAGAAACATCAACTATAATCCCACTATCATTCACACTTTGGTATACCTATCCTTCCAGTTTTAAAAAAATATATAAACAATCTATACAGAATTAGGTTACTATGCATGGTTTCATAAGTGGGTTTTCTCATTAAACACAAGTATTTCCTCATATCTTTACTTGTTCTTCCAAAACATGAATTTTAATGGCTATAGTTTTCCTCTGTATGGTTATGTCATTTCCACTAGGATATAAGCACCACAAAAGCGGGTACTTTGTGCAAATCAAAGAACACTGCTCAATAACCATTTATTGAACACATACATGAATTTAATCAACTCCTTGTTGCTGGACATTGAGCTTATTTCAAACTATTACATTCTTATACAAAAATCTTGCAGACAGCTCTAATTACTTCCTTAGACTCAACTAGAAGTGAAATTTATTGGGTCAAATGGTACACATTTTAGAACATTATTAGGATGACCATATAATTTATCATCAAACCAGAACCCTTCTGAGAGGAAAAGGGAACATCATTCAGGCCTGCCCTGGCCCAACTGGGATGTACAACAGAATTACAGGTTACATGATGCCAAACTGAGCCTTAAAGGTTATATAGCAAGTTACACTGCCACTTGCAGAGCATGTGTGCCAGTTTCCCCAGACCTAACATTTGTGACTCCACTCTTAATATCATATACATCCTAGAACACAGAGTATCTACCCTGGCATTTTTGATATAAAATAATAAAGAAAACAAAATATCTTCCCCTTGATGTTTTCTCTTGGTTTCAGGCTCCTTTCTAGGGGTCTTGTTTCCTTTCTAGATGTTGGCAAATGTTTGCTGTACAGCCTGGATCACATCTTTTAGACTTTGTTGCAATTATTCAACTCTGTCATTTTAGCATGAAAGCAACCACAGATAATCTGGAAATGAATTAGTGTGGCTGTGTTCCAATAAAACTATTTATGGACACAGAAACTTGAATTTCATATAATTTTCATGTGTCACTAACATTATTCTTCTGAGTTTTTCCCCCCACCAGTTAAGAATGTACAAATGATTCTTAGTCCATGGGCAGTACAAAAACAGAGGGTAGCTCACAGTTTGCTGACACCTGACTTAGAAAACATCTGGTAGACAACTAAAACAAACTTGGTGGTGGGGGGGGATCATCCTCATTTAAATGTAGAAAAATCACCAACTTTTCCTTTTTCCTTGAGCTGTATCATTTCTGCTGTCAAAGTATAGTTGCATTATATACATCTTCAACTATATGTGCCTCACAGAAATATACATAAAAACGAGAGAAGTGAACTGTGCAAACAATTCTGCGCAACCCTCTCCACCCCACAAATGAGTCCAGGAGCACATCCCTAGAGGAAGCGTGGGCTGGGAGACAGGAGTCTTCCATCCTCTTGGCTGGCCTCAGTTTCCACATGCTTCTCACAGCATACATATCTTGCTTGATGGAGTGTGAGTTTACAGTTGGAACATGTATTTTTTGTAAAATATTGACCCTGAACACAAGGCAATACCTTCATCTGATAACTGACTAAAGAGCAATCTTCTAATGCTGAAAGATAAGCTGACTGCTGGATTTATTAAATGACATGTGTTGGTGTTCAGTGGGTCACATATAACGTACACAGTGTTCATATAATGTACATTATTAAAAATTTAAGGGATTTTTCCAGTGGTAATTTTAATTATATAAAATTATCCTATCACGAACGAATTTTAGAACCTATGTATGTACACATAAAGGATGAACCTGTTAACTTTTATTCCTTCAAACAAAAAAAAACCTACCAAGGATTACAATATAAACTCAATATTCAACACTCCTAAGAAAAAAAAGGCAGGACAGAGGAGAAATGCAAATTTGGCAAGTCATGTCGCAAGCAGCAGGTATCAAAGCAGCTTCTGGTCAGTCGTCCACACAAACAAATAAGCCAGAATGTTTCTAAGAGTCCAGATAGTAATAAAATATTGGCAATATTATGTTTCTAGAAAGGAGCACTAAATTTCCATTATTGTTTGAAATAGCAATATCCATCTAGGAAGATGGTAATAAATATTTTCATTTTACGAGTGAGGAAACTGAGGCCCACCGAGACAAGGTAACTTAAAGGCTCAGGGTGTACCAAGGTGAACTGGTGGGGGTGCACAGATTAAACGCAGTGCTTCATGCATTTTCCATACTGTCTACAATACCAGAAACAGCAGTGACTGGAATATCAAGGAATATTCTCTCCTGTGAGACAGCCACAAAGAATACTTAGGGCAGAAACAGCTAGAAGGCTTCAATAGCATGAATACAGCAAGTGAAAATAGGAAAAAAACGAATCCCAGAATCACCTACCCTCAAACATAGATACAGATCTTTAATTGAAAACTGAGTAAGTTTATTCATGGGGAAAACAGTTACAGAATACCCTTAGGACTTTTTTAGTCCAACAATTAAAATTGCATTTAAAAGCCAACGGGAAGAGTTTATTTACAGACCTGAAAGACATCTGGAGAAACTACTGTCCCTCTTTCCTTGGGTTTATATATATTTACCCTTTAGGCAAGAGAGATAACTGTGATTGTCTTTTCTAGGAGATGCGATTTCCAGTTCCACTGTCTTAAGTGTATAGGATTTTTCTGTGAAGGCCAGAGAAGATCAAAGAATTTGGTGTTGACTGGAAGAATTAAGAAGGTAAGACTAATGGTTGGTTCATGGAACCACAAATCACTAGATGGGGTGGTGGAAGGGGAATTATGTTTCCCATCAATAAAACCTGAGGTATTTAAAGATTCCACAGACATGGAAATTCACGTCTACCTTGCTCAGAGATAACGGCGAGGCTGAGAAGGCTGTTGTGGGAGCTCATACCTCCTTGGACTTCGCACATACGTTAGTGCCAAAACCTAACCGGGACTGGATCACGTCAAGCACTTCTCTGACCGAAGTGGTTAATCAGTTTTCTCTTCAGGATGGGTTCCAAGGCAACAGTGTGATCAATGATGAGTTTTTCCCTGTCTCTGCTTTTGGCCTGTCTTTGTGCTAAGTCTGCGGCAATACAAAACAGCACGGTCATTTACTGTTAAGACCTGCCTGAGTAAAAGAGTGGGGCTCTCCAAGTCTCAGCAGTCAGGGTTTAACCTAGCTCATTTTACTTGGCTGTTCTCATCATCCAGATGGCAGGAACCCTCTGGGGTGATGTCTCTTTTATTCTCCTCCATGAGTTCCAAAGGGAAGTCCTGACCTATGGCCAGCACCTGCCGGACAGTCATGTTAACACGAGCAGTTTTCAAGTAGCTGGCGCACACCTGCCAGTCCTCCACAGAACAGGGCTCCACCACTGAGTCTCTGGGGAGGTCAGCTGGGAGAGGCGTCTCTAGGCAGCAAGGCAAGCTTTCCCCTTCCAGACTGGGAAGGACCCTCGGGACTGCATGGTTCAACAGGCGGCTGAAACCTGACATTACCATGATGTCACCACTGTGCAAAAACATGGGGGTGGGCGCTTCATCTCTTTTGAGGCCACCCAGGAGAAAGATGGCAGACTGTCCGAAGCTATAAAAAAAAAGTAAAACAATACGAATAGTAAGTTTCTGTTACTAGCCATGACTGAGAAAGTTACTGCCCACTGCTTTATTTTTTGGTTGCACTGTGCACCTTGTGGGATCTTAGTTCCCTGACCAGGGATTGAACCTGGGTCCACAGCAGTGAAAGCATCAAGTCCTAACCACTGGACCACCAGGGAAGTCCCAATCCTCCTTTTTATACCATGCTAAGATCCTTCTTTTCTGGCTTGTGTCTATGAGCGACCAGCCCATGATCTGTTATTTAAACTTATTATAGCCCAGAGAACTGCTGCAAAATAAAATCTGAAGCAATTAAATAAGCAAATTAAAATTTATTTGGGTCCTTTAATATATATTTATAACTCCTGTTCACTTTAAAGATAAGGCAATTAATAAAAGATTCTGTTCCTGCACCTTCCTCATGAGATACAGGTGCAGTACTTTGCAGAAATATAAACTTACATTTAGGGAGAAAAGGAGAGTAAACTTTTCAGGCTTCTGTGCTTTGCTCTCCTCTATTCCAAAAAGGTTGCTCACTTTGCCTTATGGCCTCTACCACTTATCTATTCCACAGACACTGACAATACCTCTCATTATAAGACAGACTCCATGCATCTTAAACAGAAATATTCATTGTAATTTGGTCATTACTCGAAAAGGACTAGGCTAATTTTACTTATGATACATGGCTAAGATGCCCAGAAGTGAAAGATTATAGAGTCCAACCATTTAAAAAATCTAATGTTTTATTTAAGCTTAAAAGTGCTTTAGAAAAAGGAATGAACTGATAAGTAATTCAAAATCCCTAGACCCAACTTACCTGAACGAAAGCAGGGGTTTGGAGTGATCTAGTTCAGATTTGTCTACATGGATTCCTAGTGTGGAGTCTAATCGGTAGTAATTCAGGATACCTGCTTCAGCTCGGAAACCCTGAAATCCACAGGCAGCGGCTACTTGCTCTGAGAGGAAAGCCAGGTCAGAAGGGAAAGGTGTATAATGATCTGCTGAGTATTTCTTTGATAAAAGTAGGGAGAATAAGAAAAATAAACAATGATCTCAGGAAAATAGGAAAGTGTGGCATAAGATTAATTACCACTTTAAAATCATCTAATTTACATGTAATATATTGATTGATTGATTTACAATGTTGTATCAGTTTCTGCTGTACAGCAAAGTGACTCAGTTATACCTATGTATACATTCTTTTTTTTTTTTTTTTTCGGTATGCAGGCCTCTCACTGTTGTGGCCTCTTCCGTTGCGAAGCACAGGCTCTGGACGCACAGACTCAGCGGCCATGGCTCACGGGCCCAGCCGCTCCGCAGCATGTGGGATCTTCCTGGACCGGGGCACGAACCCGTGTCCCCTGCATTGGCAGGCGGACTCTCAACCACTGTGCCACCAGGGAAGCCCTACATTCTTTTTAATATTCTTTTCCACTATGGTTTATCACAGGATATGGAATATAGTTCCCTGTGCTATACAGTAGGACCTTGTTGTTTATCCATTCTCTATATAATAGTCTGCATCTGCTGACCCTAAACTTCCAATCCCTCCCTCCCCCATGGCAACCACAAGTCTGTTCTCTATTACATGCAATATTAATATAGCATGATTTACCCATCCCTCAAATACTATAGCCAGTTTGATTTTGGACCCCTCAGCCTGCAACGTAGTTTCATGTGATTTCACTGGTCAATCTGATGGGATGACATGCTCAAAACATCTGAATTTAAACCGACTTACACTGTGGTCAATGCACGACCTTAAAATGGAAGTAATTTTCAGCAATTTACCCCCTGAACTGCCTCTATTTTTTGTACCTAAGGATCATAAATATCCTTTTTCTCTTAAAAAACAAAAAAACAAAGGCCAGAATACTCTCTCTACAAAACATATACAATTTCGGAGAATGACAAGGCAGCAGCCTCCTACGCAGATGAGGCTGACGGCTAGTCTGGCTATGTAAGCCAGCAGCATCCTGATCTCTTCCTTGGGCTGATGCTCCTCTCTCATTCCTCCCGTTACTCAGTCAACCTCAAATCTGATTAGAAAATCCACTTTTGTCTCACATCCCCACTAGTGTTGACTAGCTGGAGCAATGGTCATGGCTCTGGAGAGATGTGAGGTTCTTTTTTTTTTTTTTTTGTCTTTAGTAAGTGATTATTACTGGGACAAAAGACAATTTGGTACACATCCGCTCCAAAGCACAGAGGATTCTATACAGCAGAAACAATCCATTAACAGGAATGCGAACAGTAACACCAACTAGAAACCTATCACACACACACTAATCTTTCATCCACATTTTAAAAAATGGGCTTCAGTATATTTTTGTTATTTCAGTATGTTAACAATATACTTATTTCCTGTTTCTTTCTCTTCCTCTTCTTCATTTTTCTTTTTTTATTAGTCATCAATTTTATACATATTAGTGTATACATGTCAATCCCAATCTCCCAATTCATCACACCCCCACCCCTGCCCCCCCGCCGCTTTCCCCCCTTGGTGTCTATACGTTTGTTCTCTGCATCTGTGTCTCAATTTCTGCCCTGCAAACTGGTTCATCTGTACCATTTTTCTAGGTTCCACATATATGCGTCAATATACGACATTGGTTTTTCTCTTTCTGACTTACTTCACTCTGTATGACAATCTCTAGATCCATCCACGTCTCAACAAATGACCCAATTCCATTCCTTTTTATGGCTGAGTAATATTCCATTGTATATATGTACCACATCTTCTTCATCTATTCGTCTGTCTATGGGCATTTAGGTTGCTTCCATGACCTGGCTATTGTAAATAGTGCTGCAATGAACACTGGGGTGCATGTGTCTTTTTGAATTATGGTTTTCTCTGCGTATATGCCCAGTAGTGGGATTGCTGGATCATATGGTAATTCTATTCTTAGCTTTTTTTTTTTTTTTTTTTTGCGGTACACAGGCCTCACTGCTGTGGCCTCTCCTGTTGCGGAGCACAGGCTCCAGACACGCAGGCTCAGAGGCCATGGCCCATGGGCCCAGCTGCTCTGCGGCATGTGGGATTTTCCAGGACCGGGGCACGAACCCACGTCCCCCCCATTGGCACGGGGACTCTCAACCACTGTGCCACCAGGAAAGCCCCTATGCTTAGCTTTTTAAGGAACCTCCATACTGTTCTGCATAGTGGCTGTATCAATTTACATTCCCACCAACAGTGCAAGAGGGTTTCCTTTTCTCCACACCCTCTCCAGCGTTTGTCGTTTGTAGATTTTCTGATGATGCCCAGTCTAACTGGTGTGAGGTGATAGCTCATTGTAGTTTTGATTTGCATTTCTCTAATAATTAGTGATGTTGAGTAGCTTTTCATGTGCTTCTTGGCCATCTGTCTTCTTTGGAGAATGTCTATTTAGGTCTTCTGCCCATTTTTGGATTGGATTGTTTGTTTTTTTAATATTGAGCTGCATGAGCTGTTTATATATTTTGGAGATTAATCCTTTGTCTGCTGACTTGTTTACAAATATTTTCTCCCATTCTGAGGGTTGTCTTCTAGTCTTGTTTATGGTTTCCTTTGCTGTGCAAAAGCTTTGAAGTTTCATTAGGTCCCATTTGTTTATTTTTATTTCCATTACTCTAGGAGGTGGATCAAAAAAGATCTTGCTGTGATTTATGTCAAAGAGTGTTCTTCCTATGTTTTCCTCTAAGAGTTTTATAGTGTCTGGACTTACATTTAGGTCTCTAATCCATTTTGAATTTATTTTTGTGTATGGTGTTAAGGAGTGTTCTAATTTCATTCTTTTTACACGTAGCTGTCCAGTTTTCCCAGCACCACTTACTGAAGAGACTGTCTTTTCTCCATTGTACATCCTTTCCTCCTTTGTCATAGATTAGCTGACCATAGGTGCATGGGTTTATCTCTGGGCTTTCTATCTTGTTCCATTGATCTATATTTCTGTTTTTGTGCCAGTACCATATTGTCTTGATTACTGTAGCTTTGTAGTATAGTCTGAAGTCAGGGAGTTTTATTCCTCCAGCTCTGCTTTTTTCCCTCAAGACTGCTTTAGCTATTCGGGGTCTTTTTTGTCTCCATACAAATTTTAAGAATTTTTGTTCTCGTTCTGTAAAAAATGCCATTGGTAATTTGATAGGGATTCCATTCAATCTGTAGATTGCTTTGGGTAGTAGAGTCATTTTCACAATGTTGTTTCTTCCAATCCAAGAACATGGTATATCTCTCCATCTGTTGGTATCATCTTTAATTTCTTTCATCAGTGTCTTATAGTTTCCTACATACAGGTCTTTTGTCTCCCTAGGTAGGTTTATTCCGAGGTATTTTATTCTTTTTGTCGCAATGGTAAATGGGAGTGTTTCCTTAATATCTCTTTCAGATTTTTCATCATTAGTGTATAGGAATGCAAGAGATTTCTGTGCATTAATTTTGTATCCTGCAACTTTACCAAATTTATTGATTAGCTGTAGTAGTTTTCTGGTGGCATCTTTAGGATTCTCCATGTATAGTATCATGTCATCTGCAAAGAGTGACAGTTTTACTTCTTCTTTTCCAATTTGGATTCCTTTTATTTCTTTTTCTTCTCTGATTGCTGTGGCTAGGACTTCCAAAACTATGTTGCATAATAGTGGCGAGAGTGGATATCCTTGTCTTCTTCCTGATCTTAGAGGAATTGCTTTCAGTTTTTCACCATTGAGAATGATGTTTGCTGTGGGTTTGTCGTATATGGCCTTTATTATGTTGAAGTAGGTTCCCTCTATGCCCACTTTCTGGAGAGATTTTATCATAAATCAGTGTTGAATTTTGTCAAAAGCTTTTTTTGCTTCTACTGAGATGATCATATGGTTTTTCCTTCAATTTGTTAATACAGTGTATCACATTGATTGATTTGTGTATGTTGAAGAATCCTTGCATCCCTGGGATAAATCCCACTTGATCATGGTGTACGATCCTTTCAATGTGTTGTTGGATTCCGTTTGCTAGTACTTTGTTGAGGAGTTTCACATCTATATTCATCTGTGATATTGGTCTGTAATTTTTCTTTTTTTGTAGTGTCTTTGTCTGGTTTTGGTATCAGGGTGATGGTGGCCCCATAGAATGAGTTTGGGAGTGTTCCTTCCTCTTCCATTTTTTGGAAGAGTTTGAGAAGGATGGGTGTTAGCTCTTCTCTAAGTGTTTGATAGAATTCACCTGTGAAGCCATCTGGTCCTGGACTTTTGTTTGTTGCAAGATTTTTAATCACAGTTTCAATTTCATTACTTGTAACTGCTTTTGCTGCATCCCACAGGTTTTGGATTGCCGTGTTTTCATTGTCATTTGTCTCTAGGTATTTTCTGATTTCCTCTTTGACTACTTCAGTGATCTCTTGGTTATTTAGTAACATATTGTTTAGCCTCCATGTGTTTGTGAGTTTTACATTTTTTCCCTGTAATTCATTTCTAATCTCATAGTGTTGTGGTCAGAAAAGATGCCTGATATGAGTTAATTTTTTAAAAATTTACTGAGGCTGGATTTGTGACCCAAGATGTGATCTATACTGGAGAATGTTCTGTGTGCACTTGAGAAGAAAGTGTAATCTGTTGTTTTTGGATGGAATGTCCTATAAATATCAATTAAATCTATCTGTTCTATTGTGTCATTTAAACCTTGTGTTTCCTTATTTATTTTCATTTTGGATGATCTGTCCATTGGTGTAAGTGAGGTGTTAAAGTCCCCCACTATGATTGTGTTACTGTCGATTTCCTCTTTTATAGCTGTTAGCAGTTGCCTTATGTATTGAGGTGCTCCTATGTTGGGCGCATATATATTCATAATTGTTATATCTTCTTCTTGGATTGATCTCTTGATCATTATGCAGTTTCCTTCCTTGTCTCTTGTAACATTCTTTATTTTAAAGTCTATTTTATCTGACATGAGTATTGCTACTCCAGCTTTCTTTTGATTTCCATTTGCATGGAATATCTTTTTCCATCCCCTCACTTTCAGTCTGTATGTGTCCCTATGTCTGAAGTGGGTCTCTTGTAGACAGCATATAGATGGGTCTTGTTTTTGTATCCATTCAGCAAGCCTGTGTCTTTTGGTTGGAGCATTTAATCCCTTCACATTTAAGGTAGTTATTGACATGTATGTTCCTATGACCATTTTCTTAATTGTTCTGGGTTTGTTTTCGTAAGTCCTTTTCTTCTCTTGTGTTTCCCACTTAGAGAAGTTCCTTTAGCATTTGTTGTAGAGCTGGTCTGGTGGTGCTGAATTCTCTTAGCTTTCGCTTGTCTGTAAAGCTTTTGATTTCTCCATCGAATCTGAATGAGATCCTTGCCGGGTAGAGTAATCTTGGTTGTAGGTTATTCCCTGTCATCACTTTAATTATATCATGCCATTCCCCTCTGGCTTGTAGAGTTTCTGCTGAGAAATCAGCTGTTAACCTTATGGGAGTTCCCTTGTATGTTATTTGCCGTTTTTCCCTTGCTGCTTTCAATAATTTTTCTTCATCTTTAATGTTTGCCAATTTGATTACTATGTGTCTCGGTGTGTTTCTCCTTGGGTTTATCCTGTATGGGACTCTCTACGCTTCCTGGACTTGGTGGCTATTTCCTTTCCCATGTTAGGGAAGTTTTTGACTATAATCTCTTCAAATATTTTCTTGGGTCCTTTCTCTCTCTCTTCTCCTTCTGGGACCCCTATAATGCGAATGTTGTTGCGTTTAATGTTGTCCCAGAGGTCTCCTAGGCTGTCTTCATTTCTTTTCATTCTTTTTTCTTTATTCTGTTCCGCAGCAGAGAATTCCACCATTCTGTCTTCCAGTTCGCTTATCTGTTCTTCTGCCTCAGTTATTCTGCTATTGATTCCTTCTAGTGTAGTTTTCATTTCAGTTATTGTATTGTTCATCTGTTTGTTTGCTCTTCAATTCTTCTAGGTCTTTGTTAAACATTTCTTGCATCTTCTCGATCTTTGCCCCCATTCTTTTTCCGAGGTCCTGGATCATCTTCACTACCATTCTGAATTCTTTTTGTGGAAGGTTGCCTATCTCCACTTCATTTAGTTGTTTTTCTGGGGTTTTATCTTTTTCTTTCATCTGGTACATAGCCCTCTGCCTTTTCATCTTGTCTATCTTTCTGTAAATGTGGTTTTTTTCCCCACAGGCTACAGGATTGTAGTTCTTCTTGCTTCTGCTGTCTGCCCTCTGGTGGATGAGGCTATCTAAGAGGCTTGTGCAAGTTTCCTGATGGGAGGGACTGGTGGTGGGTAGAGCTGGCTGTTGCTCTGGTGGGCAGAGCTCAGTGAAACTTTAATCGGCTTGACTGCTGATGGGTGGAGCTGGGTCGCCCCTCCCACCCCGCCCCGCATTGGTTTTCTGGCCTGAGGCGACCCAACACTGGAGACTACCTGGGCTGTTTGTTGGGGCTAATGGCGGACTCTGGGAGGGCTCACACCAAGGAGTACTTCCCAGAACTTCTGCTGGCAGTGTCCTTGTCCCCACGGTGAGCCACAGCCAACCCCCGCCTCTGCAGGAGACCCTTCAACAGTAGCAGGTACGTCTGGTTCAGTCTCCCCTGGGGTCACTGCTCCTTCCCCTGGGTCCCAATGTGTACACTACTTTGTGTATGCCCTGCAAGAGTGCAGTCTCTATTTCCCACAGTCCTGTCAAAGTCATGCAATCAAATCCCACTAGCCTTCAAAGTCTGATTCTCTAGGAATTTCTCCTCCCGTTGCCAGACCCCCAGGTTGGGAAGCCTGACGTGGGGCTCAGAACCTTCACTCCAGTGGGTGGACTTCTGTGGTATAAGTGTTCTCCAGTCTGTGAGTCACCCACCCAGCAGTTATGGGATTTGATTTTACTGTGAGTACACCCCTCCTACCATATCATGGTGGCTTCTCCTTTGTCTTTGGATGTGGGGTATCTTTTTTTGGTGAGTTCCAGTGTCTTCCTGTCGATGATTGTCCAGCAGCTAGCTGTGATTCTGGTGTTCTCACAAGAGGGAGTGAGAGCACGTCCTTCTACACCAGCGTCTTGGTTCAGGGCTGAGAAGTGAGCTTTAACTTTTCATTAAGAAAGACTTTTCTGAAAAGTCTTTGATGGATGGCCAAGCCTTTTCAGTTGGAATGTGTTTTACTTTTTTCTTCTTTTCCTGAACTGCATATGAGAGCTCCTATTTAATTTCTGAAAACTAAGGGTGTAGTTAGAGAACTTTAAGGTTTTCTCTAACATTTTGTTTTAGTCCTTCAGAAGACCAGCCACTTAGAGCTCTTATTCTATCACTAGATTGCCTCTGCTATAATATAAGAATTACCTTTTTGGGCTTTCATCCCTATCCAAACTGTCTATGTACTACTCTTCTTTCTTAATTCTCTTTCTCTTTTTCTGATTACCCTTTCAGTGCTTTTGATAATTTTCACTCCATGTTTTTCTTAGTAAATGAGGCTAACTTATTCTTTGGAGAATAACAATATCTACAGTAAAATTCATATCATAAAAAACAATAAGCTAACATTTATGGTGTTAATACATTTAACTGCTTAGAATAGCCAGGTGCTGTTGTTAATACTACAAAGGTGTTAATCATTTAATCCTCACAACCACCTTATGAGGGAGGCACTATCCATATTGAAGGCAAGATTCAAATCCAAGGTGTCTAACCCAAAGAAAACCACATGGCCATTTCCCCAAATACAGATGTCTAGTTTTCCATTAAATCTATATCACTGAAAATAAGAATTTTATCATGAATAGTTCTGAGCAACATTTACCATTATTTTGAGTAGTTAACATATTTATTAATGAGCTGGGTTGACTGAAACTATGGAGCTCTTAAAAAGTAACTGATTAGTAGGAAGATGGTCTATACTAATTTGCTTTATTCAGTTTACTCTCAGAATTAGTCCTTCCACTTGGTGGCAAACATATCATTGCGAAAAGAAGCACTGAGATGCCAGCGATAAAGGAGGCGTTTTCTGAATCGTAGGGGTCACAAAAGAAGAAATTGTACCTCAAGAAAACATGGAACTTTGTTAACTGTAGGACATTCTTTCCCATCTCTCTCCTGCTCAGACCTTATACAGCAGTCAAAGGCGTCTAGATCTTGGAAGTTCTTTTGTGAGTTGATGGAAGAGAATACCAGAAGCACATGGAGCTTCTTTTACTCCAGGCACATATTATGTAGAAAATAAATGATCAACAAACACTAAATAATAATGGAAATAAAGATTGTAATTGAGAACTGCTCTTGAATACAGTAAAGAAAAATCTGTATCCCTGAAACCTCCCCAGAAGAAGCACCAATGACTTCTGATAAAATAATATAACCTGAGAACATATGAAAAAGTAATTTTCTCTTGATAAATTATTCATTCCTCTCGAGATACCATATCAAGAGGATTTTAGGAGGGAATAAATGAAAGAAATCCTTCCACATATGTATAATCTGATACTTTAAGCTTGGCCAGGAAGAAGTCAAACTATGTGGGCCCAAAAAGAATAAAAATGGAAAAACAATGGAATTAGCAAGAAAATTTTAATACCTTATTGTCCCAGTTATAATGGTAGCCTAGGGTCACCCAGCGCAGTTTCTCTAGTAAACTTCGGGGTCTCCGTTTATTCACTTCTTTATACCTGCAAAGATTGGAGACAAAAATGATTTATTCACTTCAAATGGCAGCAATAGCCTGTTGTATGGATCCTGGAGTCTAAATTTGGTATTCTATATAAGCTGTTAGCCAAGACCTCCACAGGGGAAATTAGAACAGAAATGAGTTGACCAAGAATACAATACTACTGGGGCTTCCCTGGTGGTGCAGTGGTTGAGAATCTGCCTGCCAATGCAGGGGACACGGGTTCGAGCCCTGGTCTGGGCGGATCCCACATGCTGCGGAGCAACTGGGCCCACGAGCCACAACTACTGAGCCTGCGCGTCTGGAGCCTGTGCTCCGCAACAAGAGAGGCCGCGACAGTGAGAGGCCCGCGCACTGCGATGAAGAGTGGCCTCCGTTCGCCACAACTAGAGAAAGTCCTCTCACAGAAACGAAGACCCAACACAGCCAAAAATAAATAAATTTATAAAAAAAGAATACAATACTACTAAAACACATGTTAGCATTTCTAATTTCTAATCGTTGGTTCTAAATCCTCTGCTGAATGGGATCAATTTTAAATGTCGAGTTTCCAGCATCTCAATAATAATTAAACAAAATGACAACAGAAATGCCTTTACCAGTCCATGGGAAATGGGACAAAGAGCCCTACAGATAACCGAAAATTTGGCTAACAGAACATGTTCAATTTGGTTTGCTAAAAGCAGGACGTGATTAATTACAGCTATCAACTATGTCTAGAATAATGGCGGCTTCCCAGAATTGCAATTTGGGGAAAAAACATTTGGCAAAATACAGTATACAATCAAAAATTACTGGTTTAACATGACTTCTTTAACCCCATATAACAACTTAGATAACTGAGGCCCAGCTAACAATTAAGGGCCACTGTAATTGATTTGGTTTCTGACATTCCCTTATTCAAACCACAGGAGGTTTCTGTAAAATGGAGGTATCATTTCTGTAATTATACCTTGTTTAATCAAATCTATGGGATTAACTACTCTTTTTTTTTTTTTTGGCTGCGCTGCATGGCTTGCGGGATCTTAGTTCCCCGACCAGGGATTGAACCCAGGTCATTTGTCAGTGAAAGCACGGAGTCCTAACCACTGGACCATCAGGGAATTCCCTAACTACTCTCCTTCTAAAGAGGAAGATTGTTTGATTTACCTCTAAGTATCTAAAAATACAAGAATGCTAGGTCTAATCATTTTATTTAGTTTGTTTTTTCTATGTAATTTACATCATTAATGAATCAAAAAAATTTTTGGGGGGGTCTAGGAACCACTGCTCTTTAAAAAAGAAAAGATTAGGCTGCTTTAAGGAGTTTATATTTTGACAGGAGATGACAGATAAGTATAAGAAATGAGGGGAAAATTTAAGGCAGTATAAAATTTGGCACTAAACTGAATAGCACAAGACTTGGAGGGCCACTAGAATTAAGAAAAAGCAGAGCTCAAAGTCAACTGTCTAATCAGTTAAGGCTTCATGGCAGAGTTGGGGAGTTGAGTATGGCATTGAAGAATGGTCAGCATTTAAACAAGGAATGATGCAATAGGCAATATAGACACAAAGCATGAACAGAAGCCAAGGATTTATTACAGGCTCACACTGTAAGTGGCACTCATCTTGAGGTCTGACAAAGTTTACAGAATAGATGCTATCTGTCCTCAAAGAGTTTACATTCTAAGGAGATTGCCACACAGACATACATCAAGACCAGTAACTCAATAAAAAGAATGGATCAAACACTGATATATTGAGGACAGCTGTGAAGAAAGAAGCATAGCAGGTCCGACTGCTATCCTTTGAAAGCACTGCATATTAGGTTGGCCCTTGGCAAGAATCTGGAACTTGGATTCTGGGGAGGTTCACACCATTGCCAGAACTCACTGTGCCTACATTGTCTGTATAAACAATACAGTTCATGCTGAACACCTGCCTCCCTTCTGGGAGTCTGAATTTTTGTCAGGCAGAGACTGCCTATGTGCCATCCCCTAGTAAAAATCTGGGCACTGAGCTTCTTTAAATCATACTGATGCTGCTGGTCCAGGAACCACACTTTTCTAGCCAAAATTAAAAAACAAAACACCTTCTATCTCTTTCTAGCTCAATAAGAGATCATTTTATTCTTGACAAAGAACCCCAAATCAGATTGATCTGTACAAATAAAGATAACAAGGCAGCTCTGAAAACTTGACGGCATTTTAGACATTTTATATGGCACCAATAAGCTGCTTTTCATCAAAAGATTGGGTCTAATGTTCTTTAAGAACAGGGTATACATTATTATAATTAACACAGGTTTATGGTATTAATAAAATTATCAAAATTATAGTAACAACCAAACACGAACATATAGTCTATAACATATCCTTTAAAATTTAGTTTCTTTTTTAGGAAACCAAAAAGAACATGTCTTTTCTACCTTAACTGTATCACTATAAAAAAGGCTTTGGGTTTTGCCTATATTATAGAGGGGGATAGGTCCAGGATGCAAAAGAAGTCAGAGAAGAGCCATGCTTTCACAAGCAATAAGTCCAGTCCTCATAACAAAAAGGAAAAAAAAAGCTTAAAGACGCTTAGTGAAAGAACAGTTGTGATCACCGAGTATGCCATTTTGAGGTGAAAATGTGTGTGTGTGTGTGTGTGTGTGTATGTATGTACTGTGTTAGACCCAGGTAGGTATGAGATTCTATCCCTTATTTCATATCCTCTTCTGAGAACTTGACTTCCATTCTTGCCTTTGTATAGAATTTCTGGAAGGAAAAGTAGCAACAATTGTTGAAACACTTGCCTTCAAGATGTGAGAGAAGGACTGGCCAGTGCTAGACATTTCTTGTCTTAGTACCATTTAGGGACCTTTCTGGTCCCCACGGGCCTCGTGGGTTAACAAAGATTCCAAAAAATTCACTTGAACATTGTGAATAGTATAAGGCCCAAACCAAGTTTCACATGCTCCCAGATCTTTTTCAAACAGAAAATACTGAGGGATTAATGAAAGGATGGGTGGGCTGTTCTTTTTTTGTACCTGATTTGTCCAAAAAAGAAGCCAAGAAGGCTCAGTGCCAGTGGAGCCACTTATCCACCCAAAGGAAGGCAGGGAATATGCTGGCACCTAACCTAACTTTAAATCTTCACCCAATTATCCAAAAGAATGTTTTCAAGCAGGTGTGACCCTAATTATTGGTTCTCACTGCAAACAGAAACATGCTGCCCCTCCAGGCACTAGCTGGAGGATGATGGATGGGTGGGCTGGCACCTTCTCCCCTGGTGAATGTGCCCACCCAGCACTTTGCTCACTTTCTGTCAGGGGTAAAATCTTAATGTAAGCGTTGGCATTTCTTTCAGCAATCTCATCCTATAGCACTGCTTTCAACTGAACCCTAACTGGGTGGAAACGAACTCCTGTCCTGCTTGTCCACTCTCTATGCAGTGGGTAAGCACTGGTATTTTCTTTTCTTTCTTGCCTCAAGGGACAGTAGTGAACCATTGTGAAAGCAAAACTACTCACTCAGGGCAGAAGTCTGAAGGTTGTTTATGACAGAAAACCTTCAAAATCCTATTGCAGGTATTGCTTTTTCGATCATTTTTAAAGATTTAGGGATTGAGTCTTTCACAACTCTGAATATTTCCCTCCACGACTACAGCTTTCTGTCCTTCATCCTTTCCTAGTCTCTCATTTCCATTAAAGCTAAAATTCCATCTCCTGTCCCTAGAACTCCATTTTTTCAGTATTTGAGTGCTTCCAGTTTTGTTTCCCTTCTCAACCTGAATCTGTCAGTCAGCGCAAATAGACATCCAACTCTACCTTAACACTCTTTTGCTATCTTGCAAATGTTAGTCTTATCTAATCTTCTACCTTCTGCTGTAAACTTTCACCATTTATCCAAAGTCCTCAGTCCTGCTCTTGCTCCCTTCCAGGACAAGGAGAATACAGAGGCCTGATCAAGTGATCCAGTTACTGATTTCAACTTTCCTCCCCTACACCTCTAAACTTTTTGAAATCCTTACTCTGTCCTTCCTTCCTGGTTTCAGCAGTGGTCTTACTTCTTTTCATTAAGGCCAATTCTCCATCTATACTATCTCCCATTTCCCTGATGTGGCCTCTGAGGCCCTTCTCCATTATCATCCTTCTTCTCATATTTTCAACTCTTCCTGTGTACTTGTTTCTTCCTCTTGATCTGCAAAAATGTTCAACATTTCCACATACTTGAGAAAACATCATTTCAACTTGACCTCTTACTCGGATACCCTATATGTCCTGCCTCCCTCTGCTCCACATTGCTTCTTCTCTTCACAATTAAATGTTCCTAAAAGGACTCAATATTTGCTGCCCCCACCCCTCCTCTGAGATCTGACTTTTGCTTACACCACTCTACCAAAACTAGTTTAGTTTCAATTATACCATTTAATTGTCAAATCCCAGGCCTACAGACATGGTTGGTCCTTCTCTTATTTTGGAAACACTTCCCTGCCTTGGCTTCTAATAGTACCTTTTTTCCCACCCAGAGCTGATGCTTCCTAGGGCCAATCGCCGCCTTTCTCTGTATGTTTTCCATAAACAAACAAAAAAACACATTATTCCCACTGTTTGCTTCACTATGGCCTTCATGTGTAACTCCCACATCTATATCTATCTCTGCTTCTCTCCCTCTCTCTCATTATGCTCCTAAGCTCAGTTCCATATTTCCAAAGGCATACTAGACATCTCCATGTGGATACTCCACAGGCATTTCAAAAACAATAAGCCCCAAACTACACTAAGGATCACCTCTGCTCATTCTCCTCTTCCTCCAAACCCTATTTCCATTAAATCTTAGTATATAATGTTCCACTGAGGAACACGGAGGTGCAGGTATGTTTTTGAGATAATGATTTTGTTTTCTTTGGATACAGACTGAGAAGTGGAATTGCTAGATCATATGGTAGTTCTATTTTTAATTTTCTGAGAAACTTCTATACTGTTTTGCATAAATAAATAATTACAGCATTATTTACAACAGCCAAGACATGGAAACAACCTAAGGGTCCAACAACAGATGAATGGATAAAGAAGATGTGATACACACACAGAATATTATTCAGTCATAAAAAAGGGAAATCCTGCCATTTGTGACAACTTGGATGAAACTTGATGGCATTATGCTAAATGGAATAAATCAGAGAAAGACAAACGATCATACTTTTATGTGGACTCTAAAAAATCTAAAATAGAACAGACTCGTGGTTGCCAGAGGCGGGGGTGGTGTGTGTGTGTGTGTGTGTGTGTGTGTGTGTGTGTGTGAGAGAGAGAGAGAGAGAGAGAGAGAGAGAGAGAGAGAGAGAGAGAGAGAGAGAGAGAGAGAGAGAGAAATGGGTAAAGGTGGTCAAAAGATAAAAACTTGTCATTGTAAGAGAAGTAAGTTTTGGGGATGTAAAGTACAGCATGGTGACTATAGTTAACACTGTATTATATACTAGAAAGTTGCTAAGAGAGTAGATCTTAAAAGTTCTTATCACCAAGAAAAATAATTTGTAATGATGTGAGGTGACTAACGTGAACGAAGTTTATCGTGATAACCATCTGGAATATATACACGTATGAAATCATCATGCTGTACACCCTGGACTAACACACTGTTATGTGTCAATTACCTCAATAAACTTGGGGGAACCCCCACAACTGAAGTGTAAACCTGCCTGTCACTTAGAAATCTGTGCATAATCCTTAACTACTTCTCTGTCACTTTTCATAATCTCTTGGTTCCCAAGCCCTATACAAAATGTCTTTTCCAGGCCTTTTTCATCTTTTGTGTGGGTTATTAAGCTAAATTCTTTCTTTTTTTGGCCGCACCGCACAGCATGCAGGATCTTAGCTCTCCGACCAGGGACTGAACCCGCGCCCCCTGCAGTGGAAGTGCGGAGTCTTAACCACTGGACCGCCAGGGAAGTCCCTTAAGCTAAATTCTTTTTTTTTTTTTGTGGTACGCGGGCCTCTCACTGTTGTGGCCCCTCCCGTCCGGACGCGCAGGCTCAGCGGCCACGGCTCACAGGCCCAGCTGCTCTGCGGCATGTGGGATCTTCCCGGACCGGGGCACGAACCCGTGTCCCCTGCATCGGCAGGCGGACCCTCAACCACTGTGCCACCAGGGAAGCCCAAGCTAAGTTCTTAATTGTACTTTTTGCAATGACTAAATTTTCAATCCATTTTCCTCACTGCCACAAGAATTATCTCTCTAAAGTGAAAAATCTATTACTAATCTTGATGAATTCCTCCTGTTTATAAGGACAAAGTGCACATTTTCCTATTGTGAAATGAAATTTATGTTTTATGGCAAGACGAGATAAATTCATTCATTCATTCATTCATTTGCTGCGCCGCACTTTTTTGTGAGATCTTAGTTCCTTGACCAGGGGCTGAACCCAGGCCCTTGGCAGTGACAGTGTGGAGTCTTAACCATTGGACCGCCAGGGAACTCCCAAGACGAGAAAAATTTAAACATAAAAAAATCTTCTCTGCCCTTTGGCTCCCTCTCTTCCCCTTACTGTGCATTGTGTATCTGCATTATGCATCGAGCAAACCTCCCCCCATAGGCAGAAATACCTGCTCACGTAAAGAGCAACATTCTCTTAGCAACAAGACAACTCCTTAAAAGATAATGTTCCTTCTTGATCTTGTAAGGGGATGCTTAGATCTGGATTGTGTAAATTGTCAATAATCCATCACTTAATATACAACTCTCTGTGTCAAAAAACTTATATAACTGTGCCTTGACTTCTAATGGCTGAACAGTGCTTGGAGCTTTCTGACATGCTGTTCCCAAATAATAATCCTCAATTTGGCTCCAATAAAATGTTTCCATTTCTTTCTTAGATCGATTAATTAATTTTTTGTCTACAGTATATGGCATGCAAACCCCCTTATAATCTGGCACAAACCTTTCTACGTTCATCTTCAAACATTTCCTACAAGGTAACCTACCCTCCTTCTTTCATGGCTGTGTTTTTGACCATACAATTTTCTACTGAAATGCTCTCTCCTCTCCTACTCTACTCTCTGCATAGCAGATTTTTCTAACTTGCTTTTCCACACAGTTTAAACACTTAAGGGAAATCTTTATCCTCGACTCAGTCTCTCCCTCTATCTACTGTGCCCATACAGCACCTTGCAACTTCCTCTATCAAAGAATACAGCTTTAGTGCTGTAAATATCTTATGAAAGCACCTGAATTCCTCCTTTAATAGTCCCTTCCTCAAAGACATGTAATGAGTTTTATATCCATGCTAGCACCAAATATTTCCTAAAGCACAAATGTACATTATTTAATAAATTAATGAAAATAAGATGGAAAGGTATTGTACTATACAGTTTTTAATTGATGATTCTCAAGTTCAGCATTATGCTTTTATTGGACTAATAGAGAAGATATCAATTTACTTAAAATTAGTATTTACTGAACACCTTCTAATATATACTAAGAATTGTGGTTGGTGCCAAGGCTACAAGAATTTCAAGGTCTGGGGGCAGGGATGGGGCAGGGCAGGTAGTAGGAAGGAGAAGGGGGCAGATGACAGGATTCACTACAATAAATGCTGTAACAGCATCATAAAGTCTTAAAGAAATAGAAAGGGGAAGGAATTAATTCTGCTTCCACATTGAGAATATCAATGGAAAAAAGCACACATACAAAAATGGATACAAAGCACTTCATAAGCTAACTTATGGAATAAATAAAGCTAAGTTGCTTTATTTAAATGTATATTTTCCCTTGCCTTATTCTTTTTTTTCTTTTTCCCCGGTATGCGGCCTCTCACTGTTGTGGCCTCTCCCGGATGCACAGGCTCAGCGGCCATGGCTCACAGGCCCAGCCGCTCCGCGGCATGTGGGATCTTCCCGGACCGGGGCACAAACCCGTGTCCCCTGCATCGGCAGGCGGACTCTCAACCACTGTGCCATCAGGGAAGCCCTGCCTTATTCTTTAAAAAGTTATTTTTGAATAGATAATACATTCACAAAATTCAAAAGGCATAAAAAAGTATCCATTAACTAAGTAATTCTACAAATATTTATTTAGTAACTACCATGCACTGAAGAATAAAAACACAGGGCAAAGGGATAAAGAGGACGGGAAACAGGGGCTATTTTTAATTGAATAAAGGAATCATCTCATAAAATGACACCAGAACAAACAGCTTGTACAAAGAATCTGAGTATGCCTGATGTGTTTAAGGAACAGAATGGAAGCCAGTACTGCTGGAGAATAAATGAAAAGGAATAGGAGATGAGGTGGGAGAGCCAGATCATCTAGGCCTCATGGCCTTGATAAAGACGTCTGATTTTATTCTAAGTGTGATGGGGCTGTAAACAAAGAATCTGACTGGCCTTTGTCCTTGGTTCTTTACAGCAAGGTTTTAAACCCTTGGAATTTCTGGGAGGGATAGGAGTATTTGTTATTCACTGTGGACCCTAAGACCACACCTGAATTTATGCTTAAAAGATGACTCAGGATGTGGGTTTGTTAAGCTAGAAAGACCAATGTCAACTTAGAGGGTTTAGGCTTGAAGTGATATTAGCATGACCTACTCGATAGGTGGAGGGCTAGAGACTGAGTTCAAGCATGCGGCCAATGAGTCAATCAGTCATGTTCAAGTAGTGAAATCCCAATAAAGCTGTGAACACTAGGCCTTGGGAGAGCTTCCTGGGAGGGCTACATGCCCTGATTCCATGGGAAGAGGACATGGAAGCTCTGTATTCAGGACCCTCCAAGACATCACCCTACAGATCTCTTCATTGGATGGCCCTGATTTGTATCCTTTATAGTGAAATTATAATCATAAGTATAATGCTTTCTTGAGTTTTATGAGCTGTTCTAGTGAGTTAATGAACCCGAGGAGGTCATGGGAATTCCCCTGAATTTGTAACCAGTTGTTAAGAAGTGTTGTACAGCCTGGGGCCCTCCCAAACTTGTAGGTGGTGTCTGAAGTGAGGGTAATTTGGTTAAGGACCACGCCCTTAACTTGTGATGTCTGTGCTGACTCTGGATGGTTTGCATTAGAATTGAACTGCAGTATTGCACATTAGAAACTATAAAAGAAATGACACAATTTCTATACTCTGTAGAAAACAGACTGAAGAGGCACAAGAGCAGACACAGGGAGACTGGTTAGGAGGCTACTGCAGTAAATGATGGTGGCTTAGACTACAGTGGTTGTGATGGAGATGCTGAGGAATGATTTTGTTTATTACAACTGTAGACCCTACTATATTTGCTGGAGGGTTGGAGTTAGGATTTTTTAATGGCTGTATAGTGGCTGTATTCTACTGCTGGGGTCTGTCATGCTTGATTTATCTGATCTCCTGCTGACAGACACTTGTTTCTCATTTTCCCCCCATTACAAACAATGCTGCAATAAAGATGCTTACACCTAACTATAGTACGCTTGTGCAAGAATCTCTAGCTACACCATTCACTGACAATAAACTTTGAACAAAGCATAGAACTGAGGTGCCCTAATATTGTGAACAAACTATTTTTGCTAATATGTTCCAAATATTCCTTCATTTCCTACTTAAAAGTTTCTTCCTCCCTGACCACAGAAACCTAGAAAGTTAAAATCGAAAGGATTCTTAGAGGTCCTCTAGTTCAGTGGTTCTCAATGTGAATGTTATGGTAGATAATCAGAATCTCTAGGGAAATCTTTTTGAACCACAGACCTTCTCCCTTTCTGATATGCTCTGGGACAGTGGGAGAACTGGCATGTACTGTCTAGGTGACTCTGACCGTGATTCAGTCACCTTGAATGGCTTATCCAGCCCAATCCCTTTGTTTCCCAGATGAGGAAACTGAAACACACATTCTACACAGTGACAGAAGGAGAACTAGTCCCTCATCGATTTTCAGTGCTGCCAGCAATGTCTGAGCATATCAATTTCTTCCAATCCTTGACAACAGAAGGTATGACCATAGCATTTTTCATTTTTTGCTAATTTATTAGACCAAAAAAAAAGGTATCTCACCATTGTTTACAGGATGATTTATTAAAGAGATTCATCTGAGCTATTATAGAAAATGACAACTGGGATTTCTACAGAGTCATTTGTCAGAAACAAAAAAATCAATTACTTGAAAACACAGGCTGGCTTAGTAACAAACTCTAACCTCTCTGACTAATTTCACTCAGCCATGATCTTCCTTTACTTTGCTCTCAATTCTACAGAAGATACACTTGAGAACAGGATTTTCCTTACTGCTCTTGTCTATAACATAACCTACAGACCAAGAAGGTTTTAAAGGAAAACCAATGCATTTAATTTTCATTTTCCTTTCAACTTAAGAAAATCGTCTATTTCCCTGCTAGAATTAATATGACATAGTTTCTGAAAACTATACCATTAGAGCCACTTAAGTTCAAACAGACCACACAAAGCTGGTATAATGGTTTTAACAGGATGTTCTAAGGATTTCTCACATATTATCTTGTTTAATCCTCACACTATTAAATGAGGAAAAGACGACTCTGAGGTACAGAAAGGTTAAGAAACTGCTTAAGTTAACAAAGCTAGTAAGTGGCAGAACTGGGATTTGAACCCAGGCAATCTGACGCTAGAACTAGTACTTTACATCACTGAACTCTTTACAATCTGGCCCTAACCTACCTTTCCGATGTCATCTCTTGCCAATTCTATTCACGACTTCCAGGAAGCATCTCCCATCATCTATCTTTAATCTAGCCACTTAAGTGACCATACTCATAATCTTATAAACTCTATCCCTGTACATGCCAAATTGTATTTAATTATGTTTACATGTCTCTGTCCTCGACTAACCTACAAACTGCTTGAAGACAGGAAGTGTGTCTTTTTGGTCTTGAATCTCTAACACACAAGCGCAGTTATCTGACACAGCAGAAACTCAACAGGTATTTGTTGAATGAACACATGAATGTACATATTCTGTGCTCCTATCTCACAGAACAAGTTACTCTGTCTTTGCTCAGGCTGCTTTCTCTATCGACAACACCTTCTTGCTTTTCTGACTGGCAAATTCCTAATCATTTTTTTTTTTTGCGGTACGCAGGCCTCTCACTGTTGTGGCCTCTCCCATTGCGGAGCACAGGCTCCGGATGTGCAGGCTCAGCGGCCATGGTGCACGGGCCCAGCTGGTCCGCGGCATGTGGGATCTTCCCGGACTGGGGCATGAACCCACGTCCCCTGCATCGGCAGGCGGACTCTCAACCACTGCGCCACCAGGGAAGCCCTCCTAATCATTTTTGAAGACTCATTTCAAATGGACAGAGAAAAAAAGAGGATAATGGGCCCAATTAAAAAATCATTTTTCCTTGACACCTCCTTCTTGCCTAGAAGAATTATTTCTTCCTCTGGCCCCCACTGCATTTTCCTAAACACCTATCGTAGCAGTTTCTGAGCTCTATTATTTTATTCCTTTTGATACTGAGTTCCTGCTGTAGACTATGCACTCCTGAGTGCAGGGACAGTGTCCTGTTTATCTTTTTATCTCCAATGCTTAGCATCACACCTGGTACATAACTGACCCCCAAAAAATATTTGTAGGGGCTTCCCTGGTGGCACGGTGGTTAAGAATCTGCCTGCCAATGCAAGGGATACAGGTTCGAGCCCTGGTCCGAGAAGATCCCACATGCCATAGAGCAACTAAGCCTGTGCGCCACAACTACTGAGCCTGTGCTCTAGAGCCTGCGAGCCACAACTACTGAGCCCATGTGCCACAACTACTGAAGCCTGTGCACCTGGAGCCCGTGCTCCACAACAAGAGAAGCCACTGTAATGACAAGCCCGCGCGCCGCAACGAAGAGAAGCCCCTGCTTGCGACAACTGGAGAAAGCCCGTGCACCGCAACGAAGACCCAATGAAGACAAAAAATAACTAAATAAATACAAATGATAGTAAAATAAATAAAAATAAATAAATTAAAAATATATATCTGTAGAATGAATGAAATGCTGAAACAACATTAAGGTACAAGGACTAGTTTCCACGAACAACAGCTGACCTACCGTAAAACAGGCAGTAACACTGACTTCATCTAGGAGAGTAGTGCTTTCAGTGTTACTTTCTTCAGGATACCGTAAGTCTTCAAAAAAGACTTTTGAAGTCTTTTCTACTTTAGGTAGAAAAAAGGGCTGAAGCCGAATGAAAATGGATAATCTGGGCTTCCCTCGTGGTGCAGTGGTTGAGAGTCCGCCTGCCGATGCATGGGACATGGGTTCGTGCCCCGGTCGGGGAAGATCCCACATGCCGCGGAGCGGCTGGGCCTGTGAGCCATGGCCGCTGAGCCTGCGCGTCTGGAGCCTGTGCTCCGCAACGGGAGAGGCCACAGCAGTGAGAGGCCCGCGTACCGCAAAAAAAAAAAAAAAAAAAAAGAAAATGGATCATCTGATGATTGAGGATGAACTCATTATCTAAGATATGATAAGCAAATCTTTAAAGTTGGCCTCAATTTAATATAACTGTCAAAGTGTCTGTCCAAATGTTCCTGGGGGAAAGAATATAAATGTGCTGTATTTGAATGGAAATGAGGAAAAATAAATGTTAGTAACTTTCACTGAACTATTATAGAGTAGTTCATTTAAAGATCTGTGATGACGTGAGCTGAATACGAATGCTTTACTGTGACTGGTAAGACTTACCTTAGACACTCTTTGCTCTGTTCCCACAAATCTTGGGTCTCTTCTGTAGTCATATGTTTGTCCAGGTTACATACATTAGGTTTCTGAGAATATAACTTAAGGCACTGCTTCACCCAGTGCCACTGGTAACCTGGGAGGAAGGGGTTTGGGATAAAAATAAATCCTATACAAAAGATGGATGAGAAAAAAAGAAGAGGAGGAAATCCTCCATCAGTTAATCAGATCATGTATTTTTGGTGACATCCTTATACCCATTACATTATTATTTATTCCGTGTCTCCTTTTGCTAATGCTTCCAGTGGCTTCCACACATAAGCATATATTCTCATTCCTATTCTCTAATTTCAGAGGAAGAGGAGTTCCTTCAAGTTAATAAAAGCTGTTTTGATGATGAATGTTAGACATCTACCACTATGCAATTATCTCTAGTTTTTTGGGTTATCCTCAAGAGAAACAAATACTACACAATTATCAATTGTGTTATTCCAAAGCAAACTTCAGAACTGAAACTGACAAGTCACCTCTCAAATTTCACCAGGTATCATTTAGAGAGGTGGAAACTGCTTCCTGTAGTTACTACTTTTGTGATATCGCAGTGTTGCCTTTTTTGTTTTCTAATATCTGGCTAATGATTTTTTTAATATAAAATCATCTGTTAAAATAATTGGTGTGATTTCTGCTTCCTTTGAACTTTGATCACTATAACAGGGAAGAAAGGTGGTATACACATCTGCTCAGTATGCAAATACCTAACCATTTCTCCTCTGTAAAAGACGAATAACAATACTTAACTGGAATCCTATGCATGGTTAAGGATTCATTCATCAAACATTCAACAAACATACACTATATGTACTTTCTTAAGAATTAGAGATAAGGAGATGAAAAACTTTGTCCTAAGTACCTGGAGATAGAACAGTAGAGACGGTTATACAGATAATGCCTTTAGAAGTCTGGCTGTGAAAGGAAACAAAGGCTGAGGAGTAGTCACAGAAGAACAAGGTGGGAGTTTATCGTTTTTAGGGTTTGGAAAGACCTAAGCATGCTTACATGAGCAAAGAGCCAGCAGAAAGGAACTGGCTGAAAACAGAAGAGAAGAAAGAACCACAGCAAGGTCTTGAAAGCTGGAAGGGGTAAAAGAAGGTGGGATTAAAGGGTGAAGGGAGTGGTTTTGAACAGAAGCAATCCCTTTTCCTCTAAAATTGGAGGAAGGAATGGACGTTCACTTATAAGTGTGGAGGCCACTTCTGCATGTGATGTATTAGTCAAATTCTCCAAGTAATTTAGGAGTAACAGGACTGCCAATATTTATAAAGAAAAAAATATGAAAAAAATTTCCAATAACCTACTGTCTGCTATCACCACTATTTCACAAAATAAGAATATTGTAATACCCACAAAGATATCACATCAAAGGAAGAATACTTCTGATCTAATTCAAGTTTGAACAGTGACAGGAAACTGAATACTTTTATAGGCAGTCCATTCCAGACAACTGTTGTCTTCCTTTTATGGAGTTAAAATTTGCCTCTTTTTAATTTTTCATGCATTGGTCTCAGGTCCTGACACATATAGCAACCCCAAATCAGTTGTCAATTCTTCTTGATAAATGCCTCTAACTCTGTAGCTAACATTTACTGAACATTTACTATGTGCAAGGCACTGACCTAAGTACTTTACATGTACACTCACATTTAATCCTAATCTTATGAAGTGGGTACTACCTTTAGACACATTTTACAATTGCAGAAACTGAGGCCAAGAGAGATTGAGAAACTTGCCCAAGATCATACAGTAGGAAGTGACAGAACCAGGACGTGAAGCCATGTAGTCTGGTGTCAGACCTTAATCACTAGTATGCATTGCTTCCCACCCCTTTTTGTGTACAACAAATTTTCAAATGTTTGATGCTGTCATGTTCCCACTCAGGTCTACTCTTCCCCAGGCTCAGCTTCTGGTCTTCAGACCCATCACCTTCCTGCTCACTCTTGTAAGGACAGCTTGTGGTATACTCAGATTCCTTCAGAATAAGCAGGATCCGGAAGTAAACATAATCCTTCTGATCAAGTCAGAGTAAGAGGAGACTCCTTTCCCATGTTCTGGACATGGTACTTCAATTAAATGCAGCTTACAATGGCAGGAAACATAACACAATGAGGTACCAACTCAAATGATGTGGCTTAAGTGTGAAGTCCTAGGAAACCTCAAATAGCAAGTACAATCATACCTCAGAGATACTGCGACTTTGGTTCTAGACCACGGCAATAAAGCAAATATTGCAAGTCACATGAATTTTTTGTTTCCCAGTGCATATAAAACTTATACTTATGCTCTACTGTACTCTATTAACTGTGCAATGGCATTATGTCTAAAAAAACAATGAACACACTTTAATTAAAAAATTTAATTAATTTATTTTAATTATATAAAATAATGCTGAAAAATGCTAACCATCATCTGAGCCTTTAATGAGTTGTAACTTTTTTTGCTGGTGGAGGGTTTGAAATATTACGAGAATTATCAAAATGTGACAGAGACACAAAGTGAGCAAATGCTGTTGGAAAAATGGCACTGACAGACTTGCTTAATGCAGCATTGCCAAAAACCTTCAGTTTGTAAAAAAGAAAAACAAACAAACAAAAAACAGTATCTGTGAAGCACAATAAAATGAGGTATACTCCAATCTGGACAACAGAAAACCGAAGTGGGATTGATAACTTTGTAGTCTGAACAATCTGTTAAGGGAAGAAGGCACAACAACAGAAACATGGCCGTGAAAACAAGAGCAAGGCCTGAAAGGTAAAGAGCAGCATTCAAGAACAAAAGGTGCACAAAACACTACTGGTGATGTATGCTCCTCATTTACTCAAACTCATGAAGAGCAATGCTTTCATATATAAAAGCCACCATTCAACTGTTTTCTTTGTGACTTCAGACACAGAACTGGTCTTTAGTTCTTTAATATAGAACTAAAGTGCACAAGGCCTTTTATAAAAGTTTTAAAGCTGTTACCCTTTCCAATGTTATCAACATATACTTCAGTGCTGATAATGTACTAATAACTGTAACACAGACCTGGCCCTTGGTACAACGAAAATTAATTTTTTTAAAGGAATTTTTCTTGCTTTTAACCCATATTTGAAATCACAAGTGCAATGTTAACTTTATGTCTTCTAGAAACAGGATGCAAATATAAAATCGTTCGGCCAAATAAGGCATTTACAAATTTTCTAAATCATTCATGATAATTAATCTATCAACACAATGGTCCCATGAGCCTAGAAAAAGGGTTAATAACATTACCCACTCTTCATCATTGATT
This sequence comes from Grampus griseus, assembly GCF_964374135.1. Classification (NCBI taxonomy): domain Eukaryota; kingdom Metazoa; phylum Chordata; class Mammalia; order Artiodactyla; family Delphinidae; genus Grampus; species Grampus griseus. The sequence continues at coordinate 25,240,866 of NC_139018.1, read as the reverse complement.
TCTCTACCTGTAAAATGAACTACCTGATATCACTAAAATTCAAAATTCTAGATTATTTAGTCTTTTAGGACTTTTGATCTCATTAACCTCAATTCTCTTTTCAAAAATTCAGCCTTGATGATAGCAACAATTTTTAAGTTGTTATGCCATTCGTGAATGTAGGGATTATGCGACTTGAATGAACATTATGAGTTACTCTATCAATTCAAAGTGCTTCTTTTGCCAGAGTAGATGTTCAGAGCTGCAGCAAGGAGTCCAGAGTCAGTGCCCTAATTTTTGATTCGTACCTGGTTTGTCACTTTCTGCACTATAAGGCAGGCATTACTGACTCCTGTTCTATCCTTTGGGAATGCCAAATAAATGGAAATCCTAGACATGGCAGAATTCAGGAGGGGTTTGGGAGTGGAACATTTGTGTGTTTAGTTTTCTTCTTTGTCTATTTACTTGATTATAACTCCTCCTCCAAAATTAGACAAATGATTGATTTTGCCTTCTGAGCTCAACTGCACTCACCAGGATAGCCTTGGAGACCGTAGGCTCTCCACTTGCTTACGGGCTGAAGTCCAGCTCTGTACGCATCATGGTCACTGACTGAGGACACATTTAGGTGAGATTTGACCACCTGGCAGAGGAAGGAAACAGAAGTCAGTGGGTTAGAGCTATTTTACAGATTAACTGTGAGAATCTCAAACCTCTAAAGGCATTTGTGATATGGGGCAGTTAGGAGTCCTAAGTTTGGGGTACTAAACTTAGCTCTATCACTTACTTAATGCATGACTCAGATAAGTCACTTAACTTCTTAGAACCTCAGTTTCCTCAGCTATGTACTAAAAAACACAACAGAGCTATACAAAATTGAAGTAGTGATGAGCAGCAGACTGACTTTGGCCTTTAAGACTATCTTTTCCTATGATACCACACCTTTGTGATTTCTTATAGGACTCTGAATTATGAAAGGTGTTTGGTATATGGAATACTCTAAGTCACAATGCTATTTACTTCGGTTAGGGCTAACAGTAATGCTCCTGAGGAACTTGTACACAGATGGTGCTTAAACAGAGCTATGAGGAACACCAGGCTGGGGAGGGTGAGTGCTCAAACCACTCAGAAAAAATGGTTCAATAAAACATTGGGAATCCTGTTTGCTAGAAGTACAATATTTGCTCTCTTAGATGGAGCTTCAAAATGAAACTTGTAACTTTTTGTCTTTGTTAGTTACTTAAAAATTAAGCTTTTAAGGGGCCTATGAAGGTTTCTTTGCATTTAAGAGTATCTTATGGATGGCTCATTAAACTAGTTGAGAAATCCAATATTCAGTCACTAAAGTAACTAAGGATATTTAAAAAAAACCAAACTATTCTTACATTAGTAATAAACTTAGGGTCTGGCTTGCCTTAGAATACCTCCAATGTTCTCTCCCCAAAAGATATGATGATCTCTTAATCTATTAACTTTGCCAAGAGTGTAGATTTCCAGACAAACCACCAACAAGTGGCTGCTGTATACCCAGTCTCTATAATGAAATGGCTATCTGAAACTCTCTGAGAGTCCTGACCACCTAACTCTTTCAAGTACCCAGAGAACAGAATGTTTTTATTTCAAACATTTCATAATGATTTCTTAAATAGATCTTACTTAATACTGCACTGTAATTAAGCAACACCCTCAAACTGGAAAGAAGTCTGTGGACCTCATCTATCATATTCTAAGCTGAATCAAACCTCTCAGCCTTTTAAAGTTTGTCTGCTTCCTCCCTTGTCAGACTGTTAGCCATCACTTTCTCCTCTGCTCTCATCTGATGTCTTATTAATAGCAACTTTCTTCTTCTCTAATTTGCTACTTTCAATCTGTTTTGAGCTGGAGAATGAAATACTACCCATGTTTTTATGTACTAAATAAATAGTGCATTTACTGTGTACTTACTGTTTTAGGTACTGTGCCAGATACAATGTCCCCTTCTCAGGTGGCGTACATTTTAAAATTATGTAAGTATTACAGTAAAATATGGGCAAAAGGAGTTGAATGAAAGTCTGAGGGGTTCTTCCATGAGCCAAGTACACTATTCCTGGACTTTCTCTATGTTATTTTGACAACTCTAAGACCATCTCTGCTAACAAATGAAGTTTCTAAGAAGCTGAGTTCTAGATAAATACGATGTTACTATAGTATTCCAATTTTATTGAGATCTATTACTAAGCTTGAAAAGAATGCCTCAACCAGCCATCTGTGGACAACACCAATGGCAAATTAGGGATCTATCTTCAGTGTTAAAGCGATTGAAAAGAAACATACGTTATAGTTGTGATTCTCCCTGCGTCCCCTCCCCCTCTCCCCATGTTTTCTTCAATTTCCATGAGGAATAATGCAGAAATAAGGTAGAAATAATGTATAATGCTTGGATTCAGTTGCCCTTTACTTTCAACCTGGAGGGATTATCTCAGAATCTTTCAATGCCCTCTTTCTAAAAGTCCCAGAGAAGACAGGCCCTTTTATGGACAACGGCTTCTAGGAAGACTCGGGTAACTGGTTTCAAGCTGTAGAACGCTACCGTAACGTCTGCGAACACGATTTACGGGTTTTCACACAAATCTAGGTGCAAATTCAAATGGACAGTTAATGTAAGTAATAAACACCAATTCCCAAGCATTTTTTGACCGAGGCCGCAGCCAGGAATAGCTGCGTGGAAAAATGGTCAATAGAGCCCTTCATCGCCAAAGTGTGGTACTTTCTGGGCAGTTCAACTGTGCACCCATGGAAGGCGGGGATCGCTCAATAACCATCAGTCTGGAAGCGAAAAGAGGATAGGAGAACACTGAAACCTCTCCAAGAAGCGAGGCGTGGCGACGGGGAGGTGCGCGCCGCTCCTCTCTCCGTACCTTGTGGGCACCAGGCCCCGTGCCGCGGGCTGCGTGGGCTACCGAGAAGTCGATGACCCCTCCCAGGTCTACGGTCCCGGGGCGGCTCTGCCGGTAGAAGCGGAAAAGCTTCCGAAAGGCGTCCTCCCCAGGCTCCGCCGCCAGCGTCGCCACAGAACCCACGGCGGCCGCCATCTTCCCCATCTCCCCCATCTCGCTGCCCGGCCTCCTTTGATCCGGAAGCTGATTTCCGTGCTCCGGATCAGGCAAGTTCTTCCGGGGTCGTGACCTCAGGTCACTGGAGGTCTCTCATTCTGAAGATGGCGGCTTCGGCAGCGAGGAGAGCGGTCGCACTGCGTACGAATATCCGCCGGCCGGTTGCGTTTGTCAGAAAAATTCCATGGACCGCGGCCTCGAGTGAGTTGCAGATGTAGTAAGGGCGGAAGTTTTAGGTCCAAGCAATCCTGAAAAACCTTGCTTTCTGCGGAGCACTTAAATCAGCGTGGCGGTTGGATTAAGGCGGCTGAGTATGCTTCTGAGCAAGCCACTGAGTAGAAAAATGTTTGTTTGCAATTAGCCGTGTAGGGATGCCCCTTGAGGTTTTGGGGCACGTATTCACGGTCTCTAGCCTTTCGGAGTTTAAAGGTTTAGTTACTTGGAAATTTAAGACTAACGATTTAGAAGGGGTTATTTTGACGGCAGGGTGGAGGATGGATTCAAAGTGGCAAAAGTAGTTTCAGTGATTTAGTTCAAAAGTGAGGATTTCAGGGTAGTGATAGAAGGAAGGGTTAGATTCACTTATGTTAACCAAACAAAATCGACAGATGGCTTGAATGGGGGAAGAGTACGGATGGGGGAAAGGGTGGAATGACTTACAGGTTTTTAGCGTTGGTGAATTTCGTGGTTAGAATGTAGGAGAAGCACATCGAAAGAAGATGAGGAGTAAAGTTTAAATGTGTTTAGTTTGAAAAACCTGTGAGGTCTCCGTTAGTTGGACAGAGGACGGTGTGTATCGATGGAGAAATGCACTCTGAAGCCGTACTCCTTGGGTTAGAGTTCCAGCTTGGCCATTTGGTAGTTGTGTAACCTGACTAACGGAAGTAACTGGGGAAAAGGGCTCACTACCGTGCCTCAGTTTCACCATCTACAAAATGGAGTCAATAATAACTTCCTCCTAGGATTGTTGATTGGATTAAATGAATTTATATGTAAACTGCTTAGACTTGTGCTCAATACAGAGTAAATACTCAATAAATGATAGTTGTTTTCATGATTACAAAAATTGAAGCTCATGGGAGAGGCCTAGGTTGGAGATAGAGGGCTGGGAGTAATCAGTACTGAAATCTCTCACCAACGTTGATTTTTGTCAGCTGCAGTTTTGAGTTAAGGTTTTTACATATGCTTACAAAACTTTAAAAATCCGTGGTCACTTTTGCAGACATTCAGGTATCAGGTCAGCTCCCTTAAACAAGGAATGGAATGAGTGTGGGTAGTAGAATGGGAAATAGATCAGTTTGTGCCCCACCTTCTCAGACCACACCCAGCAGAATGTCTTGCTTTAGGCCCTGTGAAACTGGAAAGGCCGAGGGGTTTCTGCAAGCATCTTGCAGATGCGTTTCCAGACCATAATGGACTTGCTCAAGATCCTTAAAGAGTGTATAAAATACGACCTTGACTACAGTCTCTCTCAGTTCATTCATTCAGCAGATGTTTAAGGAGTATCTGTTATGTGGTAGGCATTGTTCTTGGTGTTTGCAGCTGTTTTTCCATAACAGTTGTAGGTAATTTGGGAAAAGGGTTACTTTCTAGAGCTAGTTTGCTTTGGAAGTGAATGTTTTCTAGAACTTTTAATACCTGGTTTAAAACTATTTTGTTTATCCTCCAGTAATATGTTCTGTGTGAGAGCCTGATCTTGCCAACTGGTTTGATCAACTATTAGAGCACTACAGAAATTTAGCCCCTGTGGCTGGTTGAAGGATTACTGGACATTTATTTATTCATTCAGCAAATATTGCCCTGTTGTGTACCAATCACTGTGGACATAGTGGACTAAACACTTGGCAAGCTTATGGTATAGTGGTGGGGGTGAGGAGACTTACAAACAACAAATATAGGCAGTTTTTGAACCAGTGAGGTTTAAATGAACTAGGGTGGTGAAACAGGTAACATGAAATGTAAATCAGTGAAAGTACAAGCACTGTAGTACAGAAGAGAAAGCGATCATGTAGTTTTTTGTTTTTTGTTTTTTTCAAATTTAATGTGTGATTTTTAATAGATCCTGTGTTGAGGGGGGACATTTTAAAAACACATTTAGGAAACAATTTGGAAGTTTAAAATATATACTGGTGTTACCAAGTCCAAGCTTGTGCTACTCACTGCACAACAGGCCAGTAAATTGAGAGATGAGTTGTTGGGTGGGGCAAAGAATAGCAGCTTTATTCGGAAAGCCAGCAGACCAAGAAGACGGTGGACTAGTGTTCCAAAGAAACACCTTCCCTGAGTTAAAATTCAGGCTTCTTTTATGCTGAAAGGGAAGCGGGTAAACCCCTGGTTCCAGCCAGACTCCGGAGGGGATGTGTTAATTTCTTCTTTGGAACAGCCATTCACAGGTGGGCCTGGTCCGGACATTTACTATGAGCTAAACAAAGGTATTTTAGCTTAACACTCATTACCAGGGAGGCAGGGTTCCCAGAGATGGGCCATTATGTATAATTTTTTTTTTTTTTAAAGAAGATGTTGGGGTAGGAGTTAATTAATTGATTAATTAATTATTTTGCTGTGTTGGGTCTTTGTTTCTATGCGAGAGCTATCTCTAGTTGTGGCAAGTGGGGGCCACTCTTCATAGCGGTGCGTGGGCCTCTCACTATCGCAGCCTCTCTTGTTGCGGAGCACAGGCTCAGTAGTTGTGGCTCACGGGCCTAGTTGCTCCGCGGCATGTGGGATCCTCCCAGACCAGGGCTCGAACCCGTGTCCCCTGCATTAGCAGGCAGATTCTCAACCACTGGGCTACCAGGGAAGCCCCATTATGTATAATTTAAGCTTTATAGGCGACATCCCTTTAGTGATTAACTTGTCATAGAATACAAAAGTTCTTCCCTATTACACTGGGAGTTAGATGAAATTAGGAAATTATCATTGACTTGTGTGATAATGATATTGTGGCTATAAATTATGTCTTTATTCCTAGGACAGGAGTGCTGAAGTATTGAGAGACGTAATGGCACTGATGTGTGTATCTTACTTAAAATGTTTTTGAAAAACTACATATATATGCATGCATATAGATATGTGTATATGACAAAATGTTAAGAATGACTGAATTTAGATTGTGGGTGGATTTGTACATCTCTGGTTGCAGCCAATATGTGTAGATGTCACTACCTAATTCAGGAAGCAATTTTTTGAAAACTCCTCACTGTTTAACTGTTACACCTCAGGGAAGAGGATCTATGTTCATTTTGTGGGGTCTCTCCTCTGGCCATGCCCAATGATCACATCAATCTCCAGAGAACGGTTCAGCTTCCTATCTATGCTTCCCAGAGCTGTTAATTTGTTCTTGGTAGAGATGGACAAATTAATGTATTGTTTCTTCTTTTACTTCCTGTTCTTAGAGAACAAATTTAAATAAGTGACTTTTTGTCCTATATTGAGGTTAACATCCAGTTTCTCTATGGATCCACTGGTGTGTTTTAACATAGTATTGTGGGTCATCACCTTTACTACTCCCAACTTTAGCACAGCTACTCACACACTACACACTCACATCCCGGAAGGTCTGTGTGTGCCTCAGTTTGACTCTGCTAGGTGAACAATGCTTATTTTTTTTATATGTATAACTGATTTACTTTGTTATAAAACAGAAACTAACACACCATTGTAAGCAAATATATTCCAAAAAAGATGTTAAAAAAATAAAAAACAATAAAATAAAATGTTGCCATTTCCTCCAAACTCTCAGTATTCACGTCTCGTTATTAATTCACCACTCTGTTATTAGGGGTTACCACTGAATCAGTGATGACTCCAGAACTTCTGTAGAAGGGGTTTGGGGCAGGTGAGCAATTCATTCTGGGAAAGAGAGTCTAAAAGCAAGTGAATGGCCGTTAAATTAGCATGGGCAAACTTCCCACATCCCACCTTGTCTCAACAGAGCCATTAACCTAGAAAAAACTACAGTGTCACTTTTCAGAGGTCTACCCTGTGTGCACACATGGAGAAGACACTTAGAACGTTAAAGTCAGCATGTTAAGCAATTTTCTTGAAATACTGTAACTAGCACCCTATTTACTTTCTTCACAGTCCTTTTCATAATCTATTTAATTTTAGTCCTTTCTAATTGTCTGGTACACCTTTAACACCTAAACTCCAAGAGAGAAGGAGCTTCGTCTTATTTCCAGTGCCTAGCACATAATGGTTCTAAATGGAACTGATTCCAAAATTGGCCTCATTTAGGAAAGGATCTGTTGTTATAATCAGGTTTCCGAAATCTTTAGTATCAATACGGAATCCTTTCCTCTCACATTTCACAGGAAGCTAAACTTCTTAAAGCCCAAACATGGATACGTCTGAAGTTTCCTTGACTGATTTAAATTGAATTAAAATAATTATATTGTACAGGAAAAACTTTCAAAATTTTTACATTTTTCAGAACATAACCACCTTTTCTTTCTCTACTTTCTTCCCTTCGAAACAAACTTTGCAACACTGGGGTGAGTTAAATAATCAGAAATCTAGCCCCAAATTAAGCTCTCAATGACATGAAACACATTTTTTGCTCCTTTTTAATAAAAATCCTATATGCAGTACGTTAATGTTTTCTTTTAGAAATTACGTTGACAACTTAATCCCTAATTCGAGGCATCCATATAATTGGTTTACAGAAAGGTTCTTCGGCAAAATATTTAACACAAGATATATATGAGATGCTGAGATCTGGGTAATATACGTTACTTGAAAGGCATGAATAGTTTTTAAACACTGTAGCATAATCACACTTAAGGCCATAGTTACTTTCTTCCCAAATCCCTGCAATTCTATTAGAGGGGAGTTCTAAAAGGCCTGTGTCTTCTCCTGTGTCCACAACTGTAGACGTACACTGATGGCCCTCTATCCTGCTCTCCAAACTTCAAATAAGGGGCCAGAGACAAGGCTCGGGACTTGGAAAAGTCCTAGAAATTCCCTGCCTCCAAAGCAGTTTCAGAGTTTCACCTTTTCCGAAGGATGACAGAGCTGAGTAGACATGCCAAAGTCTTCCAAATCCTGCTGGTTGTTTTGAATTATGGCTACACTGGCTGTGTACCCCTTGAGTTTTTATCTCCACATACTTGAATTAAATCCTGTAGTTCCTCTTCGGTTCTAGCATCTGTGACCTCTTCACACCGTCTATATGCCACAGCTATTTTACCACTTTCTAAAACCACAGTCAGCAGTTTCTGGAATGCATCTCTCATAGCCTTCTGAACAGCAACCTTCTGGGTTACCTTCCTTTTCATAAGGAATGATAATGACCCTTCCTGCAAGTTATCCAAAGGTTCCTCAGCCATGCCAACTTCGGGACTCCTGCACTCGTGGGAGGGCAACACCACCTCTTGATGATCCTTTTTGACCACCCATTGAAACCAAAGTAGTAATTTGCCAATTCTTGGCATCTGGAGCTGTTTAGGGCAGGCGTATTATCTTGAACCGCCTTATGTCTGGTGCCGAGACGAACCTTCACTGGAGATGTCTGAAAAAGTTGCTTCTGGACGCATGGCTTTTGGGCTCTGTGGGCATCCCTTGCTGAATAAAACTTGATGATGGCATAGAACCCAGGACCGGCCACTGCTGCGTTTGGGAAGACTCGGACCGAATACAGAAGGCCAAACTGGGAGAAGATTACAAGGCCTCGGCCGTGAGTCCAGAGCTCAGCACACCAGCAAGGTTTTGTCACCCGCGATGGGAACCGCAAAAGGTACCAACTCCACCATTTTACCGTCACCGCGCGTGCGCGGCTCGGGGCGCAAGCGGACTGCGCCTCAACAATGCTTATTTTGAACTCTTCTGCCTGCTGCTGCCTGCTAGCTAAAAGGTCAGCAGTATTTTCAGTGTTTCAGTATTTTAAGGTTAGGCTGCTGGTTTGCGTCAACAACAAACAGTAGTTAGGAGAAGGAGCAGCTGATGGGCTCAGCCAGCGTCGCAGGCCAATAAAGGCTGTTTCACAGGGCCAGGGAAGGGTCTCTTCACAGTACAAGTGGTCGGTCGGGCTGATGCAGTGAGGCTGCTCAGTAACTTACTGGGAAACCAAGGGCGGTGGGCACACACTTGAAGGCTGCAGGCACTTTGGGCAGAGTGAGGAGCAGCGCGAACGTTCAGCTTCGGGGCCAAAAGGAAACCGGGGATCCTGCCGCCATCTGCGCAGCCATCCGGTCAGGGACACGCGGTACCCACTTATCCAAGTCCGGGTGGGCAGCCACGCGGCGGGGAGGAGGCCAGCGGCGGCCAGGTGGGATCTGGTAAGGATTCAGCAGACGCTCTGGGGGAGGCGGGCTCCAAAGGTGTGCAGCAAGCCCCGAAGCTGCCGGCGCCCTCCGTGTCCCCTTCAATGAGATACACCTGGGCGCGCAGCCAGAGTGCTGGAGACATTAGGGAAGCTGTGAGGCCTCAGCTGCATGCATACGGCCAAGTTTGTTGGACACCTTCGAGTCCCCAGGCCTGGTGAACTACACTGGGGGTGAGCCACTGCTGCACGGTTAAATTTGAGCCTGGGCCTCTGCAAACCTGTGAGTTCTGGTTTGCAGCTGCAGGCTGTGCAGGAAAAGTAGCACCCACACTTCCTCGTCCCAGTCTCACGCTTCACGCTCTTCCTGGGCGCCGAGAGTATCATGACGTACGGATCCCGCACCCACCCAGCCCTGCACAGCTACTGCAGCAGGTGCGGGGTGCAGAGTTTCCACACATTAGTCTCTCACCCCAGCGTTTACAGCGTCACCCCACACTTCCTGGACGCGGGCACGCCGATCATGTAGTTTTTGATCTTTAAAATAATCCACTATTCATCTTTGAGGCCTCACAGGGTTAGTATGTTGTCTTGTTTTGCGGTAGGAGCCCAATAAAATCTGTGAATGTTTTTGGCCTGGGTCTTGAAGGATAGATACAATTTAGGCAAAAGGAGATTGGATTACTACATGTTAAAGGGAAAGAACAGCAGGCAAAGACAGGAATCCACAGGACAGATACACAGATTTTCATTTGTTGTACTAGAAAGTAACTATGGGCATGCAATGGGAAGTAAGGCAGGAAGGATAGGTAGGGTCGACTCAACAAACTTAAGAGTAACAACGATATAACCCAATGTAAACTGTAAATAATGAAAGGCAAGTAAATTGAGATTTTATTTGGAAATCTCTAATATAGCTAACAACATGCTGTACTGTAATTGTTTTTCTGTCTTCTGTGTAATCTTCTGAGGGATTATAATCCATGCGTTTAGCACAGTACCTGGTGTGGTGAAGACACTCAGTATTTGCTGGGGATGAAGATTACAGTCAACTCAGCAATTTATCTGTCCATGTTCCCACCTCATCACCTTCCCAAATCTAGTACATTACAATTTTATAATCAATACCATAGCTATTTCCTATGTATTTCCATATGTATTCCTATGTATTCCCTTTGTATTCCAAGGGAATACAAAGTAACTCCTGTTCACAAGAAGTTTGGGAGCTCTAGGAGCCCTTTTGGTTTCTATATCAATCTAGGATGGAGGATACAAAATTAACAACTCTTAATAGTTTTCTCTTCTTACACAGGTGAACTGAGAGAACACTTTTCACAATTTGGCCATGTACGAAAGTGCACTGTTCCTTTTGTGAGTATTATCTTTTTTAAAAAAAGTAATAATGTTATCCTCTAATTCTTGATTTTTTTGTGTGAAAGCATCAATTTATAGAATTTGTAATGAAGTGAAGCTGTTCAGTCTTTGTTGATTAAATTATGGGTGATACTGCTTTAAAAAAATAAACCTTATCCTAGGTATTTGAGGTATTTGTGTTAGTTTTTTATTGTTGCATAAAATTATGACAAACTTAATGGTTCAAAACAACACACATACATTATCTCACAGTTTGTACAGATCAGGAGTCCAGGCATAGCTTTGCTGGGTCCTCTATTCAGAGTTTCACGTAGCTGTGATCAGGTGTCAGCTGGAGCTGCAGTCTCATCAGAGGCTCAACTGGGAACGATTGATTTCCAAGCTCCCTTAGGTTGTTGGTAGAATCAGTCTTTCAGCTGTAGGAGTGGGGTGTCTGCTATCTTCCTGGCTTTCAGCTGGAGGCTGCTCTCAGCTCCTAGGAACTGCCTGCAGTTCCTTGTTAGCCAGCTTCTCTCCCATGTGGCAGCTTGCTTCAAAGTCAGCAAGGGAGTTTCTCTGGTCTGGTAAGATAGTTTTATAATGTAGTCTTTGGAGTGACACGCCATCATCCTTGCTGTATAACCTGATCAAGGGAGCAATATCCCATCACTTTTGCTATATTCTTATGGTTAGAAGCGTGTCATAGGCCTTGCCCACATTCAAGGGGAGAGATTATACAGGGTCAACATGGTGGGACACATGGAGATCTTGGGGCTGTTTTGGAATTTTGTCTATTACAGTGTTGTAATAAGGACTTCAGAGAGTAGAGGATAATTTTATCATAAAACTAACTGGTGGAGAATATTTTAACCTTTATCCTCATTGAGTTGAGTGCTTTTTGTGTGTGTTTCTATTTGTTACATTTTCTTTGCCTCCTCATGAGGGTTCAGAAATCAATCTATAGGGAATTCCCTGGCGGTCCAGTGGTAAGGACTCTGTGCTCTCACTGTGGAGGGCGTGGGTTCAATCTCTGGTGGGGGAACTAAGATCCCACAAGCCTCGGGGTATGGCATAAATAAGTAAATAAGTTAAAAAAAAGTAATGGAGTCCTTTAATTCCAAAAAAAAGTCTTAAAAAAATCAATCTATAGATTTGTTCTACTTTATCCTGGGCTGTCTTTTTCTGTGGACTCTAGATTACTGTTTTTTGGGGTGTGTGATGTGAATACACAGATTTACACATGCTTCACTAAAACTGCTTTTTTCCTCATGGCACTGAAAAGGCTGTGGTAAAGTATCAACTTAAATTCTTAACGCTTGGTTAAACGTTACTTGCCTTACAAAGATCTAACAGATTACGCATATCCAGTGCTAGTAAAGGTGTAGGGAAACTGGTACTGAAATTGTTGAGAAGTTAACTGATACCTTCACTGAAGGGTAATTTGGCAAAATCTATTAACAGTAAGAATTTGCCTTTGATCTAGCAGTTCCATTTCTAGGAATTTATTCTACAGAAATGTGAGGTCAAGAATGTTCAAAACAGCATTGTTTAATAATATCATAATTGGAAAATCTAAGTGTTCATCAGTGGGGTTGGTTAAATAGATACTAATTCATTGATACAATGGGATTTATAGTTGATTAAAAAAATGAGCATGCGTATTACAGACATGAAAATCTATAAGCATAAAAAATAGTTTTAAAAGTGTATGAAATTGGGCTTCTCTGGTGGCACAGTGGTTGAGAGTCCACCTGCCAATGCAGGGGACACGGGTTCGTGCCCCAGTCCAGGAAGATCCCACATGCCGCGGAGCGGCTGGGCCCTTGAGCCATGGCCGCTGAGCCTGCGCGTCTGGAGCCTGTGCTCCGCAACGGGAGAGGTCACAACAGTGAGAGGTCCGTGTACCCTCCCCCCCAAAAAAAGTGATGAACTTTGTATTTTTTGAAGAGCATTAAAAAAAATGTTTCTTGGGAATTCCCTGGCAGTCCAGTGGTTAGGACTCCGTGCTTCTACTGAAGGGGGCAAAGGGTTCGATCCCTAGTTGGGGAACCAAGATCCCACGTGCCACGTGGCCAAAAAATAAATAAAAATATTAAAAAATAAAGTTTCTCCAAAAGGTAACATTTTTCTTGGTTACCATTTCCCTCTTAAAAGAATTTAGGAGCCAGAGTTAACAGATTTTAGATTTAAACATGAGGTTTTGATTCTTGGGAAAATTAAGTAATGTGTAACAGGAAGAAAATTAGTTTCTAGTAACAAGTTCATTGTACTCAAGTTAGAAATGCAGGTTCCAATTTTAGATACATAGTATCTAAATTTTAGCACAAAAATGTTAATGCCTTTACAAATGGAAATGGCCACCTGGAGTAGAGTGCTTTAGAAATCGTCCTATCTCAGGTAAGGAGTGAATCACTGGGACATTAACAGAAACTTTTCCTGTGTTCTAGGTTAATACTTATAAACTTACCTTCCAGGTATATGGGGGCAATTTCCAAGAATGTGTTTTTGGGGGCAGAGCACAACATAACTTTGTAACAAGACTGATGATGTACATTGAGTGAATAGACATCTTGGCCTTTTTTACATAGAAGGGCTGGAGGGCTGGGCGGGGTACGTCTAAGCACACTAGAATCTCTGATGTATAAGACATATAGAATCTGATGTATAGGTTGAATGATAAGCACTCTGTCTTTTGCACAAAGGGAAGTAGCAGAACTGCTTAAATTAACCAGAAGTCTAGAACTAGGTAAATAAGGGTAACTTTTTTTCCCTTTTTCATTAGGAGCATGTGATGATAATGATGGTAGTTGTGATGAGGGTAGTTAATCTCAGAAATTACTAGAAATGCACCTAGGTCTTAAGGGTTAATTTTCTAGTTTCTAGAAGTGAAGAAGTTAGAAACAGGAAGAGTACTTCTTTATGTGATCAAAATTTCGCTTGACTGTTGCTGTTAATGGTTTATATCTAGAATGACAGAGAAAGCTCTTTACTCATATTTTATTTCTCCAGTGGCGGTAGAGAAGCAGAGAGAGTGTTATGATTAAGAGATTAAGCTTTGGGTAAATAGGAGAGTATTTGTATTAAAGCAGGGTTTTTTATATTTATTAAAATGTGTTTTACTCCATTTTGGCAGATGAAAAAGTTGGTAGTTTGATTTGGAACTCCTGGAAACTTTCTCAAGTTCATGATTATTAATCTCTTCCTAAATTTTGAATTTTTAGGACAAAGAGACTGGCTTTCACAGAGGTATGGGTTGGATTCAATTTTCTTCAGAAGAAGAACTTCACAATGCACTACAACAGGAAAATCACGTTATTGATGGAGTAAAGGTAAATATTTTTCTGTATCATGTCATGAGCTTTCTGTATATCAGTTAAATAGGTCAGAAGTGTGAAATGACAGGGACTTTGGAAGATGTGTAATTTAATGTTTGTTAAAGAATGGTGGTGGTGGGAGAGTGCCCAGTTCTAAAAGGTCTGGAAAGGGAAGTATAAGAAGACACTTTAATGGTTAGCAAGGTATATGCAACACAGAACGGTGGAAACAGCAGGGAGACCCTGGTTGAAATCCTGGCTTTTCCACTTACTGTGTGATCTTGGGCCAGACTGATTTACAATTTTTAATTGAAGTTCAGAGAGTCTTAAGTACAAGGAACAAATAACATCCTTTGACTTCCTGGTGCTGACTCCCTAATAAAACAACAGTTTTCAGTTTTAATGTTTTTGCAGACATTGCCTTTCCTTAGAGTGCTTATTATGTGATTGCTTTTTTTTCCCAGCTCCATGTTCAAGCTCAAAAACCCAAAGCTTTGCAAGGGGACCAAACATCTGATGAAGAGAGAGATTTTTGAGAACATCACTGCCTATTAAATAAAGTAAACAAAACTGGAAATTCTGTCTAAATGTTTTTATTGGAAACAGATAGTTGCACCAAGCAAGAGCTTACTTTCCCCACTCCAAATTAAAACAGAGCACAACAGGGGCCAACATCATTTGGCAGGACACTTCCAATATGTGAACATCCTTCTTTCTACGCACTGTGGTTGGGCTAACTTTATTTGTAAGCAGTCATTCTTAGACAAAATATTAACCCCAAAGTACTAATGTCACTCGAAAGGGAAGTGGCCTTAATTTCATGTGTGGGGCAGTATGTTCTGTAAATGCCAAAAGGTGGGAGAAAGCACAAACACAACCCACTCTTTAAAAAAAACTAAATAATTCAAAGTAGAATTTTTCCATCCCCCCCTTTCTCCTATAATAAAAAGTAGTGCTGGGCTCTGACACCCAGATTTTGTTTTCATCCTGGCCATTTACAAAGTGTTCCCCTATATGACTTTCATCATTAGGGTTATGAATAATAGTTCATTCACTCTGAAGAAAGTATCTACTCCTTTCTCCTCTTCTTGCCTTCATGCTCATGTTCCTTGGGGCGGCTGCTATCTGAGGGTCTTTTAGAGCCACCGTGCTGTTTGGCTTCTTCCAAAAATTTGTCCAAACCAAAAGGATCCTCCTCAAACTGAACTGGTCCTTCTCGGCCTCTTTGTCTACGGTCTGAACCAGAAAACTCCTTATCGGGAACAAATCTAAGGAAAAAGAAACGACCATGAACTACTTTGTTTTCACTGGTGCAGACACAAACTAAACTGTCTGCCTTGGTACCTGTTAGTCTTTATCCTGGCTTCTAGGTCATCACCATACATGTCCTTGTCCAGATTTTTACTGGGCCTGTAAATATTCTGGGCCATATCTTTACCACCTCTCCAGGCTTGATCATAAACATTGTAAATTTCATCTTCTCCACCTGCAAAACCACTGTCCATACCCTGTGGAAAAATAGAGGATGTTAAAAATGTATGTTATTATTTATTAAAAGTTGAATCTGATTACATTCTTGTGAAGAGTAAAAACCCTTGCTCATTTATAGCTCACATTTTCAGTAATCTGAACTGCAAATAAAAAGGTCATTAAAGAACAGTCACAAAGTCCATTAACTTTTGTTCATACCCGCTTTGGGTTCTTAGGTTAAGTGTGGTGCTCACTAACAACTGACTGCTTTAGCATAGTGGTCTTTAAAATTGGAGGATACTAGTATGTTAATTTCCTTTTCCCTGAGGATTGGTATTCATATAACAGCTAATATATGCTATTTCTAGACTCTTTGTACCTTGGATTGGTTGAAGAGCCTTTGGTCATACTGAACTTCATTGGAAGTCCGAGGATTGGGCACACCCAGAGCAATGACTTCGCTGATATCTCGATTTTCATTTCTCTGCAGTTTCGACCTGTTTTGAAATACCATGTCACAAACTGAAAATTCTTCACAAACAAGTTGAATTTCCACTTAAATACAATCGATATCAGAAGCAGAGTAAATATGTACATTCACATCTTGTGAATATATATATTCCTTGATAATGCATCATCAGGATGGCAGCTCTTAAGGCATTTCAGATACATGATTATAAGAGATAGGGTTTTACAGTTAAGCCTTCATGATAGCAGAAAAGAACTGCTAAGAGACCCTTCTTTCCTTGAGATAAAATTGGTATATAACATATAAGTTTCAGGACTACAACATAATTCGGCATCTGTATACCCTACACAAAGTGATCACCAAAAGTCTACTATCCATCACCATACAATTGACCTTCAGCCATTTCACCAATCCCTCAACCCCCTTCCCCTCTGGTAACCACCAATCTGTTTTCTGTATCTATGAGTTTGTTTTTGTTTTGTTTTGTTCATTTTGTTCTGTTTTTGTAGACTTCACATGAGTGAAATCACACAGTATTTTTCTTTCTCTGACTTGTTTCACTTGGCATAATACCCTCAAGGTTCATCCATGTTGTCACAAATGGCAGGATTTCATTTTTATGCCTGAGTTGTATTCTAGTGTACACACACATGCCCCAGATCATCTTTATCCATTCATCTGTTGATGGGCACTTAGGTTGCTTCCACATCTTGGCTATTGTAAATAATGTTGCAGTGAACACAGGGATGCATATACTTTTTTGAATTCGTGTTTTTGTATTCTTCAGAAAAATGCCCAGAAGTGGAATAGCTGGATCATATGGTAGTTCTATTCTTAATTTTTAAAGGAATCTCCATAGTGTTTTCCATACTGACTGTACCAATTTATACTCCCACAAACAGTGCATGAGGGTTCTCTTTTCTCCACATCCTCTCCAATGCTTGCTATTTCTTGTCTTTCTGATAACAGCCATTCTAACAGGTGTGTGGTTTTAATTTGCATTTCCCTAATAATTAGTGATGTTGATTATCTTTTCATGTGCCTGTTGACCATCTGCATATCTTCTTTGCAAAAATGTCTATCCAGATCCTCTGCCCATTTAATTGGGTTTGTTTTTTTGTTGTTGAGTTGTATGAGTTCTTTATATATTTTAGATATTAATCCCTTGTTGGATATATGATTTGCAAGTATCTTCTCCCATTCAGTAGGCTGCCTTTTCGTTTTGAAGATGGTTTCCTTCACCGTGCAGAAGTTTTTAGTTTAATATAGTCCCATTTATTTTTCCTTTTGTTTCCTTTGCCTTTGGAGTCAGATTCACAAAAAACATTGCTAAGACCAATGTCAAAGAGCTTATTACTACTTGTGTTTTCTTCTAGGAATTTTATGGTTTAAGGTTTTACATTCAAATCCTTAATTCATTTTGAGTTAATTTTTGTGCATGGTGTAAGATAGTGGTCTAGTTTCATTCTTTTGCCTGTAGCTGTCCAGTTTTTCCAATACCATTTATTGAAGAGACTGTCCTTTCTCAAAAGAATCATTCTTGATATGGAAGTCTTTAATACAAGCAATCACCTTGTAATGCATGCTGAGATATGAAACTGCTATGGTCTATATCTGCTATTATAAAGGGTTAGGGGGAGTAGATGCAAATTAGATGTATCACATGAATCATTTTCAATAAGCTAGAGTCAGTTCTTTTACCTAACCACACTTAGTAAGTTTATTCTATTAGAATTCTGAGGTAAACATGTCAATGACTGGATTACTCAGTAAGATTTTTGACATTCAGATTAACTTAATTCCCCTGCTGTTTCAGTACATATGAAATCTACATCGCAGTGATACCATAGTAACCATCATCATTTATTTTACTAGAGACTTAGGTCTTAAAATGATTTCTATAGACAATCTAATTTTCATACAATCACAAGTTTAAAGCTTTTCTATGTTATCAATTCTCATAGTTACATTACTGGTTTTAAGGGCTCAATTTATCCACAGAGCCATTTTGATTTTTGCAGCTTAGGAATTTCAGACTAAGAGTGTCATTAACTGTGCACTTTCATACTTTGTTCCTCTCTCCTACACTGTACATTTAAACACAACTCTAAATTCAGATTTTCTGCTTCCCTATGACTTCACTCATCAGGGAGATGAAATATGCCATTAAACAACAAAGAACACCACCAGCAGGAATCTGTCGTAGATATGACTTGAAAAAATAGATTGTATCAGCTCAGAGGAGGACGAGAGCATGGAAAACTGCTTATTTGGAAAGAAAATGTTTTACATTTGCATTTAACCCTTACTCAGAATTCCACCTCTGTATTACAGCATGTCTTCAACGTTTCAGCAATTTCAGTCCTCAGCCTTTGGTGAACCACAAACTTCACTAATCCCTACTTTATTCCCAGTCTCCATACATGTATTTCCTTTGTTCTATACAAGTCTGTACTTATTAAGAGCACTCTGTCAATTTTCCTAAGTAATTTGAAATGACAGCTCTGTCTTTCTGAATTTTAAGTAAAACTGCTCATGAAAAGAGGCTGACCTTCACTTCTTACAAAACCTGCTCTTCTTCCCCACTGTACTTGGTACAGTACTCTGCACGTGAAAGGACCTCAATAAAGGTACAGAAGCTTATTTCCTGTCTAGAGGAATAGGCACATGATAAATTTGTCTCACCATTTGAAACAGGAAAAGAACAGACCAGAACAGGCATATCCTCAACTTTCTATTCACAAACATGATCTCAATTCCCTTTTCTATATCCCCATCATTCTCAATTCTAGCTGACTCTACAAGGTAATGGAAGAAAAGATAACTTCCATGGGTAGTTACTTCTTCTGCTAAGACAGAGTAAGCAGTTAAGTGCAAGAAAATAAGTGCTGATTTATTAAGTTATCAACCTGAAGAGGAAAGAGAGAGAAGCAAACTGGTCTTAGTGCACTAAACCTCCTCTCTAAAAGGTTCACAGAGGCCACTCTTCATAATTCGTATTTATCTCAAATAGTACCTACCTCTTATCTGGAGCTGCCCTGGAAAGATTCCGGTCATGCTGTCTCTCTTTTCGCCTGTCATGCCGGATTTCATCCCTCTCACGTGCCTCCCCATCCTCTGTGTGGACACAGTTGAAAATTATTATTATTATTATTATTTTCAGTTTGCGGGCCTCTCACTGTTGTGGCCTCTCCCGTTGCGGAGCACAGACTCCGGACGCGCAGGCCCAGCGGCCATGGGCTCACTGGCCCAGCTGCTCCGCAGCATGTGGGATCTTCCTGGACCGGGGCACGAACCCGTGTCCCCTGCATTGGCAGGCGGACTCTCAACCACTGCGCCACCAGGGAAGCCCTGAAAATTATTTTATCACTATATTACCCATTAATATTTTGAACAAGAGAATATTCTTTAACCTTAGACAGAAAAATCCATGAATTTCTTTGTACTCACATTCAGCCCTTTTAACCTTACTTGCAATTAATTTAAATCCAACAGTATTCGTTTAATTTTTGAATGTGAATTCCAGAATCATGCATGCAGCTAAAGTGTTTAGGCATAAAGTGTACTGATATCTTTATGAAACACATCAAAGTAGTATGGTGGATTAACAGATGGAGAGAGAGCTGGGTAGGTATGTGATAAAGCAAATTTAGCAATGCTAATAGTTTTTAAATAAATGTTAACTGTAGAATCTAGGTGGTGGAGATATGGGTTTTCATTGTACAATTCTTTCAACTTTTCTATGTGTTTTAAAATTTTCATAATAAAATGTCAGGAAAAAAGAATTATGCAAAGTTTATCCTTATATTTTCAAAGACTGACTTCGAATAAAGAACCTTTTGCTCATGGTACATTGGGGCTGGCTGCACCTTGATCTGTATCTATTGTGTTTATGTCTATCTTCATTTCTCTGCCCTCTCCAGGCTGAAGGGATATAGCGTAGATATAGAAGGAATACAGTGTAGAGCATGAGCTTTGGAGCCAGACTGTGTGGATTCAAATCCTGTTTCTACAACAGATTAGCAAATGTGAAATTGTGCTGATGACTTAACCCCTCTGAGACTTCGTCTCCTCCTCTGTAAAACACTGATAATAACAGAACCACTGCATAGGGTTGCTGTAGGGATTATATAAGGTAATATATGTAAAGTGCTCAGAGTGGTGCCTGCCATAATAAACACTCAATAAGCGTTAGCTTTTATTAATATTTGGCAAGATATTTTTAAAATTTTTAACTAATTTCTCAAGAACCATTCTGTTTTTTGTTTTTGTTTTTTAATCAGTTTAGAGAACTTAGATACAGGGAAGTTTTACTCTGAATTACCTTCAGAGGCTAGGTTACAACAGGTAGCTTTTTAAATCTTGCCTCATTAAGACATATATATATGATTCAAGGAAGTGGATTACTACTTATAACCTTAGTTACTTCCCTATAGTTGAACTCTAGACTCCTATAACAAATTGTCTGCTTGACACCTCCATTTTAAACTTAACATGTCCACAACTAAACTCTTAATCTTTCCCTCCCAAA
Organism: Grampus griseus; assembly: GCF_964374135.1. Classification (NCBI taxonomy): domain Eukaryota; kingdom Metazoa; phylum Chordata; class Mammalia; order Artiodactyla; family Delphinidae; genus Grampus; species Grampus griseus. The sequence continues at coordinate 25,220,399 of NC_139018.1, read as the reverse complement.
TATCGTCCCCCTGCAGTCTTCTCAATATTAGTAAATGGCAACTCAATCCTTCTCAAATATTTAGATCAAAACTTCTAGTCATCCTTGACTCCCTTTCTGTCATTCCTCTACCAAATCCATAAGCAAATTTTGTCAGCTCTACTTCCAAAATACTTCCAGTAACTGACCATGTTTTCACTACCTCTCATTATTATCTCTCATCTGGATTACTGCAATAGCTTTCCAAACGGTTTCCCTGCTTCTCCAAATGACCATTCCATAGCCTTCTAACATATGCAAAATCATGTCACTCTGCTCAAAACTCTTCAAATTGCTTCCCTTGTTACTTGAAGTAAAAGCTATGTTCTTACAACGACTAGAAGGCATACATGACCTGGCCACTTTGCCCTAACTACTCTGACACCTCATCTCCTACTGCTTAGCTTTCTCAGTCTAATCCACCCATACTGGCCTCCTGCTTTTCCTTGAACACACCAGTTACACTCCCAACTCAGGGCCTTTGCACTTGCTGTTCCTTCTATCTGGGATGCTCCTCCCTCAGATATCCACATGGCTCAGTTCCTTACTTCCTTCAAGTGTTTGTGCTAATGTTACTATCTTAGAAGTGAGGCCTATTCCAACCACTCTCTCCTTCTGGCACTTTTATACTCCTTCTCTGTTTTATTTTTCTCCATAGCTATTATCACCTTCTAATATACTATATGACTAACTTTTTTTGGTCTATCTACATTCACTAAAATGCTCACTGCTATACCCCCTACCTGTCTAGTAGAAAACTCTGTGTCTAGAAGAGAGCCTTGCACACAGTAGGTGCTCAGTATGAACTGAATAATTACACTAGTCTAGGATTTATTAATGAAAGAAAAACTACCCTCATAATTTTCTTGAATTAGAATTAGTCTTCTCACTCTACCTGAATTAATATACCAATGTAGACCACTAGATAAAGCCAGAGAGAAAATACTGGCAAATTTAATGATCAAAGGCCTACAAGATAGAAAAACTCTCGATCAGTTTACCATGTGGGGGAGATGAATTATTCAGTTGGAGATAAGATTTCTCTAAGTTTCAAGAAAATTAAAATAAGAGAAAACTAAGCCTATCATTTGAGTAATATGTGATTTTTAAAAGTATACTGCTCAGAACTTTAATAACTTCTGGTGTTCTTGCATATTAGAGGCCCACATTTAAATACACATTCTTTATTTTCTACTGCTTCAGCTTAATAAGGCAGAAACTACTGTTTCACTTCTAAACTATTTCTGAAATATCTATATTTATATGTATGTACTGCTCTGTATGCAATAAAAAACAATAGAGATTTTCTAAAATGAGATAGATATTATTAACAATGCAAATTCAGTTTAGTAAGGAGTATGTCATACCTTTCTCCACATGGGTTTTGATCCCAGCCCTTCTCTCCCTGGCTTTCTGGGCCATCTCTCTGAGCTTCTCTTCATGCTTCTCCTTTTCTTTCTGAGCCATCTTTCTCTCTACTTGAGCACGCATTTCCACAGCTTCACGAGCCTGTTAGTAAAGTCAGATGTTAAATACGACACTACTGGGGATAAAGAATTACAGCTGTCATGCAACTCCCTGACTAAACTCTGGCTTGAAAGAAGTTATAAAGAATTCAAATTTGTTACTGCCGATTAAAACAAAGATTCTTGTCTACAAAAAGATTACTTGTCTAGACGACATTGCAAATTTAGCTTTTTCACTCAGAGAATTGTTTTAGTGGTTGAAACTATAGTGACCCCAATCAATCTTGTAAGTCAGTGTTTCACTAATGTTTCCTCAGAAACAACCTAAAAAATAAAATTAAACAAGATTCCAGTAAAGAAAATTTCAATGTCAATAACAGGAACTGGTTATATTCTCAAAATCAATCAGACCAACTCAAGATAAAGCCTTAGAGGGCAGATAGCAGATGCAAGAAGAATTACAATCCTGCAGCCTGTGGAACAAAAACCACATTCACAGAAAGATAGACAAGATGAAAACGCAGAGGGCTATGTACCAGATGAAGGAACAAGATAAAACCCCAGAAAAACAACTAAATGAAGGAGATAGGCAACCTTCCACAAAAAGAATTCAGAATAACGATAGTGAAGATGATCCAGGACCTCGGAAAAAGAATGGAGGCAAAGATCGAGAAGATGCAAGAAATGTTTAACAAAGACCTAGAAGAATTAAAAAACAAACAGAGATGAACAATACAATAACTGAAATGAAAACTACACTAGAACGAATCAATAGCAGAATAACTGAGGAAGAAGAACAGATAAGTGACCTGGAAGACAGAATGGTGGAATTCACTGCTGCGGAACAGCATAAAGAAAAAAGAATGAAAAGAAATGAAGACAGCCTAGGAGACCTCTGGGACAACGTTAAATGCAACAACATTCGCATTATAGGGGTCCCAGAAGGAGAAGAGAGAGAGAAAGGACCCAAGAAAATATTTGAAGAGATTATAGTCGAAAACTTCCCTAACATGGGAAAGGAAATAGCCACCCAAGTCCAGGAAGTGCAAGGAGTCCCATACAGGATAAACCCAAGGAGAAACACACCGAGACACATAATAATCACATTAGCAAAAATTAAAGACAAAGAAAAATTATTGAAAGCAGCAAGAGAAAAACGGCAAATAACATACAAGGGAACTCCCATAAGGTTAACAGCTGATTTCTCAGCAGAAACTCTACAAGCCAGAAGGGAGTGGCATGATCATACTTAAAGTGATGAAAGTGAAGAACCTACAACCAAGATTACTCTACCCAGCAAGGATCTCATTCAGATTAAACAGAGAAATCAAAAGCTTTACAGACAAGCAAAAGCTAAGAGACTTCACCACCACCAGATCAGCTCTACAACAAATGCTAAAGGAACTTCTCTAAGTGGGAAAAACAAGAGAAGAAAAGGACCTACAAAAACAAACCCAAAACAATTAAGAAAATGGTCATAGGAACATACATATCGATAATCACCTTAAACATAAATGGATTAAATGCACCAACCAAAAGACACAGGCTTGCTGAACGGATAGAAAACCAAGACCCGTATATATGCTGTCTACAAGAGACCCACTTCAGACCTAGGGACACATACAGATTGAAAGTGAGGGGATGGAAAAAGATATTCCATGCAAATGGAAATCAAAAGAAAGCTGGAGTAGCAATACTCATATCAGACAAAATAGACTTTAAAATAAAGAATGTTCAAAAGACAAGGAAGGACACTACATAATGATCAAGGGATCAATCCAAGAAGATATAACAATTATAAATATATATGCACCCAACATAGGAGCACCTCAATACATAAGGCAACTGCTAACAGATATAAAAGAGGAAATCGACAGTAACATAATAATGGTGGGGGACTTTAACACACCTCACTTACACCAATGGACAGATCATCCAAAATGAAAATAAATAAGAAAACACAAGCTTTAAATGACAAAATAGACCAGATAGATTTAATTGATATTTATAGGACATTCCATCCGAAAACAGCAGATTACACTTTCTTCTCAAGTGTGCACGGAACATTCTCCAGGATAGATCACATCTTGGGTCACAAATCCAGCCTCAGTAAATTTAAGAAAATTGAAATCATATCAAGCATCTTTTCTGACCACAACGCTATAAGATTAGAAATGAATTACAGGGAAAAAAACCCCTAAAAAACACAAACACGTGGAGGCTAAACAATACATTACTAAATAACCAGGGGATAACTGAAGAAATCAAAGAGGAAATCAAAAACTACCTAGAGACAAATGACAATGACGATCCAAAACCTATGGGATGCAGCAAAAGCAGTTCTAAGAGGGAAGTTTATAGCTATATAACCTACCTCAAGAAACAAGAAAAATCTCAAATAAACAATCTAACCTTACACCTAAAGGAACCAGAGAAAGAAGAACAAACAAAACGCAAAGTTAGCAGAAGGAAAGAAATCATAAAGATCAGAGCAGAAATAAATGAAATAGAAACAAAGAAAACAACAGCAAAGATCAATAAAACTAAAAGCTGGTTTTTTGAGAAGATATGCAAAATTGATAAACCATTAGCCAGACTCATCAAGAAAAAGAGGGAGAGGACTCAAATCAATAAAATTAGAAATGAAAAAGGAGAAGTTACAACAGACACCGCAGAAATACAAAGCATCCTAAGAGACTACTACAAGCAACTCTATGACAATAAAATGGACAACCTGGAAGAAATGGACAAATTCTTAGAAAGGTATAAGCTTCCAAGACTGAACCAGGAAGAAACAGAAAATATGAACACACCAATCACAAGTAATGAAATTGAAACTGTGATTAAAAATCTTCCAACAAAGTCCAGGACCAGATGGCTTCACAGGTGAATTCTATCAAACATTTAGAGAAGAGCTAACACCCATCCTTCTCAAACTCTTCCAAAAAATGGCGGAGGAAGGAACACTCCCAAACTCATTCTATGAGGCCACTATCACCCTGATACCAAAGCCAGACAAAGATACTACAAAAAAAGAAAATTAGAGACCAATATCACTGATGAATATAGATGCAAAACTCCTCAACAAAATAATAGCAAACGGAATCCAACAACACATTAAAAGGATCATACACCATGATCAAGTGGGATTTATCCCAGGGATGCAAGGATTCTTCAACATACACAAATCAATCAATGTGATACACCATATTAACAAACTGAAGAATAAAAACCATATGATCATTTCAATAGATGCAGAAAAAGCTTTTGACAAAATTCAGCACCCATTTATGATAAAAACTCTCCATAAAATGGGCATAGAGGGAAACTACGTCAACATAATAAAGGCCATATACGACAAACCCACAGCAAATATCATTCTCAGTGGTGAAAAACGGAAAGCATTTCCTCTAAGATCAGGAATAAGACAAGGATGTCCACTCTCACCACTATTATTCAACCTAGTTTTGGAAGTCCTAGCCACAGCAATCAGAGAGGAAAAAGAAATAAAAGGAATACAAATTGGAAAAGAAGAAGTAAAACTGTCACTGTTTGCAGATGACATGATACTATACATAGAGAATCCTAAAGATGCTACCAGAAAACTACTAGAGCTAATCAGTGAATTTGGTAAAGTTGCAGGATACAAAATCAATGCACAGAAATCTCTTGCATTCCTATAAACTAATGATGAAAAATCTGAAAGAGAAATTAAGGAAACACTCCCATTTACCACTGCAACAAAAAGAATAAAATACCTAGGAATAAACCTACCTAGGGAGACAAAAGACCTGTATGCAGAAAACTATAAGACACTGATGAAAGAAATTAAAGATGATACAAACAGATGCGGAGATATATACCATGTTCTTGGATTGGAAGAATCAATATTGTGAATATGACTATACTACCCAAAGCAATCTACAGATTCAATGCAATCCCTATCAAATTACCAATGGCATTTTTTACAGAACTAGAACAAAAAATCTTAAAATTTGTATGGAGACAAAAAAGACCCCGAATACCCAAAGCAGTCTTGAGGGCAAAACACAGAGCTGGAGGAATCAGACTCCCTGACTTCAGACTATACTACAAAGCTACAGTAATCAAGACAATATGGTACTGGCACAAAAACAGGAACATAGATCAATGGAACAAGATAGCAAGCCCAGAGATAAACCCACACACCTATGGTCAACTAATCTATGACAAAGGAGGCAAGGATATACAATGGAGAAAAGACAGTCTCTTCAATAAGTGGTGCTGGGAAAACTGGACAGCTACATGTAAAAGAATGAAATTAGAACGCTTCCTAACACCATACACAAAAATAAACTCAAAATGGATTAGAGACCTAAATGTAAGACTGGACACTATAAAACTCTTATAGGAAAACATAGGAAGAACACTCTTTGACATAAATCACAGCAAGATCTTTTTTGATCCACCTCCTAGAGTTATGGAAATAAAAGCAAAAATAAACAAATGGGACCTAATGAAACTTCAGAGCTTTTGCACAGTAAAGGAAACCATAAACAAGATGAAAAGACAACCCTCAGAATGGGGGAAAATATTTGCAAACAAATCAACGGACAAAGGATTAATCTCCAAAATATATAAATAGCTCATGCAGCTCAATATTAAAAACAACAAGCAACCCAATCCAAAAATGGGCAGAAGACCTAAATAGACATTTCTTCAAAGAAGACATACAGATGGCCGAGAAGCACATCAAAAGCTGCTCAACATGACTAACTATTAGAGAAATGCAAATCAAAACTACAATGAGGTATCTCCTCACAGCTGTTAGAATGGGCATCAGAAAATCTACAAACCACAAATGCTGGAGAGGGTGTGGAGCAAAGGGAACCCTCTTGCACTGTTGGTGGGAATGTAAATTGATACAGCCACTATGAAGAACAGTATGGAGGTTCCTTAGAAAACTAAAAATAGAATTACCATATGACCCAGCAATCCCACTACTGGGCATGTACCCAGAGAAAACCATAATTCAAAGACACATGCACCTCAGTGTTCACTGCAGCACTAATTACAATAGCCAGGTCATGGAAGCAACCTAAATACCCATCGACAGATGAATAGATAAAGAAGATGTGGTAAATATATACAATGAAATATTACTCAGCCATAAAAAAGGAATAAAATTGGGTCATTTGTAGAGATGTGGATGGATCTAAAGACTGTCATACAGAGTGAAGTAAGTCAGAAAGAGAAAAACAAATTGTATATTAACGCATATATGTGGAACCTAGAAAAATGGTACAGATGAACCGGTTTGCAGGGCAAACATGACACACACGCAGAGAAGAAATGTATGGACACCAAGGGGGGAAAGTGGCGGGTGTGTGTGTGTGATGAATTGGGAGACTGCGATTGACATGTATACACCGATGTGGATAAAATGGATGACTAATAAGAACCTGCTGTATAACAAGATAAAATTCAAAAAAAAAAAGATAAAGCCTTAGTGTAGATGTGCAAGAGATAATTTCCATAAGGGTGCTCACTGTGACACAGAAGGTGTACTCTTCTATATTCTATACACACGCCATGATGTATGTAAAGTTCAAATACACATATTAATACCATGATATTAATAGACAGCCAATATTATGAATGTCATTTTCTATAGCATTCAACACATCGGAATGTTTATTTGCCCCTCCCTGATACCTTTTGGGAGACACCTACATTTAAAAGAGAGAAAAATGATGAAACCTAAAAAGAGCAGCTGGCAATCTTCCCAAAATGTGATCGGCCTAGTTAATCATTATTCTGGAATGTTGTGAGGAAGCCGAACCACCAGTGGTGAGGAAGGTGTACGAGTCTACGAACGCTGAGACCAGGTACAGAGCTGCAACCAGCACCTGTCATCTCTCGAACACATCCACAGGTGACAGCCTCTTCAGGTACTCAGCAGTGTAGCTAAAATAACAGTATCTTAGGTAACTGAGAACGGATTTACAAATTATCAAGAGCATTAAACATCTTAATTATAACAGATCAACCTTCCGATCAGCAATGTAGAGGGCTTCGGCCAGTTTTGCAAAATTTTCATTGATGTGAACTGTCTGCAGTCCTCTTCCATCAGCTGCCAGACGTTTATCTAATGGAATTGTATAACCCTAGTGTGAAGGCAGATAGAAAACACTGGTCACAAAAGAGCTACTGCAGAGTCTTTAAAACTATATTTATATATGTCCGTTTTGACAACCATTTAAAGTTTTTTCCTTACATCTTTCTTCACAATTAAGCAACAACAGCAGCAGCTAACAATGAGTGCTTTATGTGGAGGATTGTTTAAGCACTTTATATCCATGGCCTCACTTAACCTTCACAACAATTCTGTAAGACTGGTAACATTATTATTTCCATTTCACAAATAAGGATACTGAGGTAACGTCCCCAAGGTCATACAGTTAATAAACAGACAAACTAGGATTTAAACTTGGGAAGTACGATTTCAGAGTGCACGCTCTGGGAAAACAGATTCTCATGTTAAGATTGTGGGTTATAATAAAAGGAAATCACTATCAAATAGTTAAAGTTGTTCATCAAGTAAATGTAACAGCCATACAAAGGTAGAACAAATCACTAAAATCACAGCGTCTATAGGTAGCTTAATCCGCTATACTGTTCTCATGACTTGTCAGATTCTAGGAACCCTGCAAGTTTTAGTAAATGGAAAAAAGATAAAATTTGCTAGACAACTAAGATTCTGTGTTTTGAAATTTTGCATTCTACTTCAAGAACTCAAGGAATACGTTTGAACATTCATGTAATTTTCAGACTTAGCTTTATTCTTCCAGATTTCTGACTAGACTCCCAAATACTGACCTCTAGTCCATGGTCTTTATTCCCAATATAAGGAAGTGTTACAGAGTCAGCTCAAGATACCATAGTTACATACATATTAATCAATCCAAACCAGACCACCCAACAATCTTTTTGTTTCAGGATGAGTGTATAACTTCTTCTTTTTTTTTTTGGACACGCTGCACAGCTTGTGGGATCTTACTTCCCCGACCAGGGACTGAACCTGGGCCCTTGGCAGTGAAAGTGCGGAGTCTTATCCACTGGACCACCAGGGAATTCCCTAACTTCCTTTAAGCAATAATTTATATTTAAACCACGGGTTAACGTAGCCTTATTCACCCATCAACATCAGAATCATGAAATATTATTTGACAGAAAAGAGGAAACAGTGATTAGGAAATTTATTCTGCATTATTTTACAGATTCTTCATGACTCCTGGTAGCTTTGGTGATTAGTACATATAGTTTATACTTGCATTGTTATAAACAGAAACAAGTAATTTAAAAATTAAAGCACTGAATATATCCAAACATTTACTCTGTTTTGTCATATGATTATTTAAATTGGTTTAAATCCTTTCAGGAAGAATTTTAGATATAAATTTGAGTTTTCTAAAGAATACTATCTTTCATTGATATGTTACTTTATTCTACCCTTTCCTTCTCTATATGCTTCCAGTAACTACAATTTACTAGGAGAATCCACATGGTATTCATGTGCCTGGCATACTAACATTTCTATTACATTAAAATAAAAAGAGAAAAGTCACATAAGTTGAGTGTTCCTTCTTGAAAATCTTCAGCTAAATGAGATGCTGAGGTTTCAGCTAAAGGTACCCAGGCTGAAGGTCCTTCCTGGGTGTTTTCCAGGAGGTTCTAAAACTAAGACAAGTTAATTACCTTTTATGATTTTATGACAAGTTAATTACCTTTGCATTTTTCCAGTTTGAAATACAGGGAGGAATCTTCCACTCTTGTTGTTCCTTCACGGTCATCTGAATTGAGAAAAGAGAGGAAGAAGAGACATTTTTAGATTTATAGTCTAGCTAAAAACCGAAGTGCAATCTTTCTCTTCAAAGACAGCTCAGTATACACTACATATGGATGGATTTAGTCAAAGGTCCTAATTCCATTTGTTTGGTGGCACTATATACTATGTTCCCATATCATGGGTTCTAGTAATAACTTTAATATAAAAAATAATCTGTAAATTATTTTTGACAGTTATAAATGCTGGTTAGTATTTTTACATATTTAAACTGATGTGACTTCTTTCAGATGAGAAACTTGTTTTTTTAGTTGGGTAATAAAATATCTAAAAAAAGCCACTTGGACTATGAAGCACAGACCTAATGATCCCAGGTACTTCCTTCCTATAACTATGATAACATTCTTCTTGTCAAATACCAGACCCTTTTCATTCCATTAAATGCAGGGGTTAGGTTAATAATAATAAAACTACTAGCTAATATTTTACATACATTCTCATAGGCACTCTGGAACTGCATATTATAGTCTTGAGTGGGTCCCTATTTGGTCTTGGAAAACAAATTAAAGAAACAATAAGTGTGGTGAAATGTAACTACATAGGCATCTACACTTTATTCTATGCGAGGTTATTTATAAAATTAGTAATCATGAGTACAAAAAGAGATTTTAAACTAGAGCAAAGATTACCTTTCGGCTAGGAGAATGCATGACAGGTGCAGGAGGAGAAGGTGGTCCCCGGGGAATTTTCTTATTAATCCTGAAGGATAAACCAAAGCACAACCACAGAGTGATACAGATTTTTCCTTTTTAGTTAATATGTCGTCTCCCCTCCTTATTTTTTATTATGTAAAGCTTCAAACAGATACAAAAACAGAGAGTATATAACAAATGTCCACCTATTATATAGCAACGCGTTGAGAAGCTAGAGCTGGTGTATTCAATTAAGAATGTGCAGATTATGACCTGCTGAATGAGGGGCATAAGACACCCACCCAGGGTCTGCAGATAGCTCTCTAAGCATCCAAGCTCCCACTCTGGGGAAGTGAAACACATTGGGTTGTTTCAATTAAAGGTGCAGTTTTAATACACCCACCTGAAGAAGTAGAGTCACAAGATTTATTATTACTTTCAGATCCCAGAAGTGAGGAGTGAGGAATGAGGAAAGAACTGGAGGAAGGATAATCTTCTGTCCTAGGCCACAAGTGAGCAGGAGATGGAGAGCAGCATAGCAATACCTATTACTTATAAGGTAGTTGGGACAGAGGATACTAACTTTTCCTGGGGCTTAACTCTAAGTAGTTATAGTCACCCTTTGGTATCTGAGGAGGATTGGTTCCTCGACGCCTGAGGATACCAAAAGCCGTGAATGCTCAAGTCCTTTATTAAAGTGGCGTAGGGGCTTCCTTGGTGGCGCAGTGGTTGAGAGTCTGCCTGCTGACGCTAGCGGACACGGGTTCGTGCCCGGGTCTGGGAAGATCTCACATGCCACGGAGCGGCTAGGCCCATGAGCCATGGCCGCTGAGCCTGCGTGTTTAGAGCCTGTGCTCCGCAACGGGAGAGGCCATGACAGTGAGAGGCCCGCATACCGCAAAAAAAAAAAAAAAAAAAAAGTGGCGTAGTATCTGCATATAACCTATACACATCCTCCCATATACTTTATTTATTTATTTATTTATTATTATCTTTTTGCGGTACGCTGGCCTCTCACTGTCGTGGCCTCTTCCGTTGCGGAGCACAGGCTCCGGACGCGCAGGCTCAGCGGCCATGGCTCATGGGCCAAGCCGCTCCACGGCATGTGGGATCTTCCCGGACTGGGGCACGAACCCGTGTCCCCTGCATCGGCAGGCGGACTCTCAACCACTGCGCCACCAGGGAAGCCCCTCCCATATACTTTAAATCATTTCTAGATTACGTATAATATCTAATACAATGTAAATGTTATATAAATAGTTCTGGTAGGTGTGGCAAATTAAGTTTTGCTTTTGAGAACTTTCTGGACTTCTTTTTCCTGAATTTTTTTTTACAAACTATTCTTTTGGCCATGCCACGCGGCATGTGGGATCTTAGCTCCCCGACCAGGGACTGAGCCCGTGCCCCCTGCAGTGGAAGCACAGAGTACTAACCACTTGACCACCAGGGAAAACCCTCCCAAATATTTTTGATCTGTGGTTGGTTGGAACCACGGGTGCAGAACCTGCAGATACAAAGGGCCAACTATATTTTAAAAGGTTCCCTGGGAAAGGCAAAGTGGGAACTTATGACCGGCATCCTAAACACAAGTCTTAATCTAAATGTCCAGTCTCTAGGTGTGAGCAGGGTTATCATACTGTAAAATGCCTAGGCAGCAACTCAGGAAAAAAAAAGTTGTTTTCCTCAAAAGTTGTTTTTCTCATCACAACCACTCAGCTTCAACAATTATTAAAACACAGCCAACTCTGTCATCATCATTACCCACTTCACCTCCACACTATTAACATCATTTCATCGAGCAATATACTTTTGCCTTCTTAAGAAACAGCTTTATTGAGGTACAACTAATGTACAATTAACTATACATGAAGTGTACAATCTGATTAACTTCTGACACAAGTAAATACCTGTGAAACCATCATCACAATCAACATAGTGAAGATACCCATCACTACCAAAAGTTTCTGCATGCCCCTTTGCCTATCCCTCTTTTTCCTCTCATCGCCTATCCATACTCCCTCCTTCCCAGCAGGCAACCACTGATCTGCCTCCTGTCATCGTAGACTAGTGTGCATTTTCTAGAGTTCTATATGAAAAGAATCATACAGTATGTACTTGTTTGTGTCTCACTTCTTTCACTCAGCATAATTATTTTGAGATTCACCCATTTCACTTTCCTGCACATATTAAATAAAGTTTATTCCTTTTTATTGCTCAACAGTATTCCACGTATAGATGTCTCACGATCTGTTTACCCAGTTACATGTTGATATACATTTTCCTCCTTTGATATCTTTTTTAGGAATAGTGGTTCCTTCTCATGAAACCACCTACTTACTTGAACCTTGGAGGTTCCATCGGATCTTTCTGCATTTCCACCATTCGAATAACTCTCTGTTTAGCTCCAGAGTTGAAAGCCACTCCTTGTTGAGATGGTGTATATCTAAAGAATGTAGATGAAACTAAAGGTATAACCAGTTCAAGTTTTCAATAGGTATTTTTCTTCTATTACAATCCTAAACTGGACTACACTGTCAATTTCTCTCACAAAGTATTAATCGAAAATTGCAACAAAATTTAGGCAGAGCAGATAGCAACAGAGATAAGAGAACTAACAGCAATTCTGAATTATAAGCACAATGTAAACTATAGTTGTATTAATTTGCAAATAATTCATCACAGTCCATTTTGAACCATGGAAGCCACAGTGTTCAATTTCACAGATAAGAGGTCTAGAAAATAGCACCTATTTTGTAAGTCTGCACCTATTTGAGGAAAAAATGCCTCATGATATCCTCAGCAAGCAACTTATAGTTAGTAGTTTTTGACTAAGCATAGGCTGTAAAACAGAAAGAATAATGGCAGCAGTCCTACCAGCTCTCAATTCTCTGTTAATATCTATATATGAATCATCTTTCCACATAAAGATTTAGTTGAGTGAAATCCCTCAAAATTTGGAAGTATTATAAGGATGCCTATTATTATATAAATGATATTAATATATTAATATTTATAGTATACTATTATATTAAATAATTATAATAGTATTATACTACATAATATTTCCAATATACTAATGTTATATATTATATAAAAATGGAAAACTATAATCATTGTGGTTTGCATCACATACTCTATGTAATTGTTAATTTCGAAAAACAAAAAATGTTTTAAAAATAGCATAATAGCTAATATCTTAAAAGTGGATAGCTTAAAATATTCTGCTTTCAACTGAATGCACAAAGAGTCAATAGGCTTCAAGTCATTTTTCAAAAAACTGCATTTACAGTTGTGACTAAAGATAGTGAAAGAATACCAGGACCCCCAACTACAATCACTTCCAACATGAAACTAAAACCTCCAGGCATGATTCATACCGGATATACTGAGCAGGAGCCAGTTTATCAGCTGCTCGGACTGGCATGGCTGCAGCAACCTTCTGCGATACGGATTTTTCTAAGGCTACCCTTGTCTTTTCTGTTATCTGAAATAAGAAACAACATATAGAGTGGTTTGAAAGTTAATAAAGATGTAAAACGTCATCTAAAATAATTATATATATCAATTCCCAGTTACCTCTTTAATGGCTTCTTCATCAGGTCTTTGCAGGTCTGGGTCATCTGCATTCATGACTTCTTTGGGAACCAGGTCAGTGTACTTGCTATAAATGACCTAAAATGTTCAAACAAAAGCAGGCTTAAGAAAAGCAAAGAATGAAGAGAAACAACCTCATTAAGTCATTTCAGAAGTCAAAATGTCCTCTCAGCACACTTATAAATTTAGGACACAGATTTTGTCTTTTAGATTTTAAAACCAAGGAAGTTTAAAATATATATACACAAATTGCTGCCCTGGCTATAAAAGTTAATAATTTTCCTCTGACCTCATGCATTTAAATTATTTGAGATCGTCTAATCAAGTCAGTGTCCAAATAAATTGTGCCAACAAAACCTTATGCATCAGTGATCCCTATTTTTGAGCCTCACTAGGACTTGAAATTAATGATGATATAAACTGCCTATAGCACCATTATCTTGGATTACAAGCTCACTGGAATTTAAGTCAGGTTACTGAATAATTTCCAAATTCAGGAGGCCTAAAAAATTTCATTGACCTCGCCCTACTTATAATGTTTGTCTTTTACGGCATCAACTCTATTCATAGACTAAGAAAATGAACATATGCCATGGTCAAAAAACCCAGAACACTTTCTTCCATGAAAAAAAAAAATTCTATACACATACCTTATTTTACACTCATTATCCAAATTTAGGACTGTTATCTGATTGGTAGGCCTCTGCCGAACAGAATATTACTGACTTTCATGTCCATCTATCCTTTCGAATACTTCCATAATAACTTACATGGCAGATTTTATAGAAAAACAGAAGTACTGGAAATTTAACAGATAAGCAGCATTCTAAATTTTGCTGCTTGAGTTAGGAATTCTTTGACACACATACAGATAAAGGACAACTTATAAATATGAAAGAAAACCAAATTCCTGGGCACTTGAGATCTTCAGAAATTTTCTGCAGAAGAAAATGTTTACTACTATAAGTCAAAGTCTTATATCAATAATTGCATTCTACCATGACATTCCTTAAAACAGCTTAAAGGAAATGCATGCTATTGCTAATTTCTCACTCCAAACAACAGAGCAAAAAAACTTAATGGCCTATACGACCTGACCTGGCTTTGCCTATAGCTTCAATCTTCCCCTGTACCTCTCGCTCCCTCATTCTTTATGCTTCAGTCACATGGACTCTTCTGTTTTTCAAACACAACCTGCTTTCCCCCAATTCTGGGCCTTTACAGAGTACTGCTCCCGGTTCTTCAATTGGGTTCTCAACCTGAGTCTTCGTTCAAAGGTCAGGTATGCAAGGGGGAGGCCTCCTATGACTACCCTCACTAAAGGAGCAACCCCCTCCCTACCCAATCATTCAGTGTCACAGAACTCTGTTTACTCTCTTCAAAGCACTGCTTACAGTATGAAATTATTAACTACTTTAAATCTTTACCTGTCTTGCCCATTAAAGTAATAACAATTATAATAGGTAACATTTATTAAGCACTTATTTTGTGCCACTGTTCTTCTGCTTTATATATATAAACTAACCTAACTTTCGCATCAACCCTATGAGGTGTGCACAATGATTATACCTACATTATTGATGAGGAATCTCTCATTCATTAAAGTATCTACAGTGCTTCTAACAATGCTTGGTCCCCAGGAGGCATTCAGTCAATAGTTTTTGTACAAATGATTGAATGTGTGACTTTCAGAGATGCTCTATTCTATGCTAAAGGTACATATATTTGGGGCTTGCAGAATGTTCTACATAAGCTGTTGATTTCCTGGAAAAACTGTATCATGACTATAGACTGAAATCTCTAGCTTGTTTTTCTCAGGAATAAGAAAAGGGATCAGGTAAGAAATGTAGATAATTTACCACAAAACATGTCTATTGATATGGGAGCTACTAGTGTCACCATCCTCTCAGAGTGTGCATTTTGGAAGGGACCCTAAAGCTTACTCCAGTGAGAAAAGCAAGGCTCAGTGCGTTAAGATCACACAGCTTGTAGCTGACCTCAAAAGTTTTACTTCTTGGGCTTCCCTGGTGGCGCAGTGGTTAAGAATCCGCCTGCCAATGCAGGGGACATGGGTTCAAGCTCTGGTCAGGGAAGATCCCACATGCCGCAGAACAACTAAGCCCGTGCGCCACAACTACTGAGCCTGCGCTCTAGAGCATGCGAGCCACAACTACTGAGCCTGCGTGCCGCAACTACTGAAGCCTGCGTGCCTAGAGCCCATGCTCTGCAACAAGAGAAGCCACCACAGTGAGAAGCCCACGCACTGCAATGAAGAGCAGCCCTGGCTCGCCACAACTAGAGAAAGCCTGCATGCAGCAACAAAGACCCAACGCAGCCAACAATAAAAATAAATTTAAAAAAAAAGTCTTACTTCTTTTCAGTATGGAAAAAATCTATATCATAAGAATTAAAAGTTATATAACAGTCTCTAGAAAATAATACCAAGACTATGAAGAGTTAATTACTTTTACACAGTAATTGCTACAGGAAGGGATTCTACTCCCTGGTAGTCGTATATACTCAACATAAAGTCTCAATACTAATTTAGCATACAAGAGCCATTTGCTGCTTCTTATTTGGGTATTCCAAAGTTAATAACCCTTTAAATGAGCATCAGTAAGATTCTAGCATTTCACAAAGCTGATGAAGGACATCTGAAGAGCAAGATTCCTCCATGGTATTAACTATAAAACCCCCAATTTTTATTGCCTGAGAACCAAATGTGCTGAAGAAACTCAGTATATCTCAGGGGGCAAAGGGGCTGGGGAGGATTATCCGAAAAATTACAATATACCTTCCAAGGTATCAGGAGCACAAATGAGTTTTGTGAGCAAGATAAAGTAATAACTCATCTATGAAACAGAAGTTTTTTATTACTGAAAACTGGCAAAGGATTGGATTGACTAAAAGGATAAGCTTGTCAGCATAGCTACCATTTCAGAGGTAGAGAAAGAAAACACTGTCTTTATAGACATAGTTCGTGAAATCCCATGAACAAGGTAATAACATACAATTTATCTTGGGGTTAAGGTTGTTTGGAGTTTTTTGGGGGGCGCTGAGGGGTTGAAGGCATTCTTTTAGGCAATATCATGTATGTAACATTTCCTATTTAATAATTTCAGAAGGAAAAATGTAAACACCAGGCTTTTTATTTCAAGATTTATGACTGAAGTCACAACTGGAAAAAAAAAAGGATTTAGTTCTATTGAGATTTACTTAAAAATTTTTTTCTCCTTCCCAATTTTGTATTACCATTAAGTCTTGTACACAGTATTTACTTTACATTTAGAGAGATCAATCGCCTTAGACTTGCCCTAGAATATTATCCCTTGGAACCTTTCCTTGTTCACCTCTTATACCTACAGCTAGTATTTTCCGTTCTTGCTCTTTCACTATTAATATTTCAGTGAGAAGTCCCTGGTTTCTGAAGAATGCCAGATCCCTCTGATACAAATCAGAAACCACTGCAGTATAGCGCAAATTCAATAATCCAATAAGCCATTTTCATCCTATGTCAAGGACCTTGCATATCAGCATTCTGAATGACAATGAATTTTTAAAAAATCTCATTTTGTGCATTTAATAGCCAATTCCCACTTCTAAAACAGGAAAATCAGTGGTTTTAACACAGGGCAATGCTAACGCCTCCAACTCCCCTCCCAGGGCCTATGAAAATATGTGAGATGTTTCTGTTTAAGACAATGGTGGGGGCGGCAGGAGGGGGCACTACTGGCATTTAATAGGTAGTGCCAGTTATGTTAAACATAATACAATGCTCAAGACAGTCCCAAACAATCAAGAAGTGTCCCTCTCCTCTAAATGCCAATGCATAGTTAATGCTGAATTATTACATGCAGTCTAGAACTTCATGCATTAATACATCCACTTTTTAAAATAACGTATTAATTAAATTGGTATAAGGAATTCAAGTGTATATTCCAGGGTATAAAGTCCAGCAAGGAAATACATCCATCATAAACAATGTTAGAATACTCCAGGTAGTCACTCTCTTCAGTATCTTTCCTCTCAACTCATTGAGTGCCCTATTCTTTTTTTTTTAATCTTCATTGTGGTTATTTATTATGATTTTTTTTAAGCAGTCTTAGGAGCAGTTTTCAGAGCAGTTTTCGGTTCACAGCAAAATTAACAGGATGTAGAGAGATTTCCTATATACCCCACACATGTACAGCCTCCCCATTACAGTCAGGGTTAGTATGAACCTGAGAGTGGTACCCCTATAAACTACTAGTCTAGGGTTCATTTCCAGTGGCTGATTTCTAGGCAAACATGTAAGGCTTTTACTGTGTAACGAACAATACTATGGAGACCTTATTTGGCCAGAATACTGAAATCCAAAAATAAACAGTTCAGTTTTAACATTTCTACTCTACTTTCAATACAAAAGAATCACCAATATACATGTAAAATGGGCTAAAACTGTATTTCATTCAAAATTACACATCCTGTCAAAGTCAAATTATTGTCCTAAAATGCTGCTTTTTCCTAATAAATGAGAGGAGAGGTAGCAAATACCGATAAAGCATGGTTATTATTCCAGAGAAGGAGAGGTGCACCAAAACAAAGGTGAATGAAGTCCTTCATGGCCCAGGGTAAATTTCCAGTATATGCCCTGCAAGTATAGGGACCTATTTTTCCTTTTGCAGGAGTGGATCATGCTTCCTTAGTGGCTTCAGGAAAAGTGACTTTCTGTTATTCAATAAATATTGCTATAATACCTCCAACAAACACTTCTGAATGCCTGTGTGTCAAGCTGTCAGGCACTAAGTTAGGTGCCAAAGAGGAAAATGAAAAGATATAAGCTCTGTACTCAAGGAGCTCTTAGTCAAATGACATAGAACATTGTTAGTGAATGGATAACTACAACAAAAGGATAATTGCAACAAAATGGATAATCACAACTGCTACTTTATAGTAAACACAGGGAATAGGGAGGAAGGACACCCAGTCTAGCTAGGGAGGATCAGGGACAGTATCCTGGAATAGTGAAGAGCGAGTTGCGACTTGAAAACAATAGAATTTAGCCAGAAAAAAGAATAGGGAGACGGCTTTCCCCAGCATCGGAGGGCACCCAGGGGAAGCTCCCAAGGCAAGAACGAACGTGCCATAATAGGGGAGCTGCAAGAAGTTCCTCATAGCAGACATTCATAGGGAATGCCTGCAAGTTTCTTCTTCTTTAACAACCACCTGTTATGGTGATTATTTTGTATTGAAAATAAATAGAACGGCTAAAACTGGACTCTTTATTTTTGGATTTCAGTATTCTGGTCATGAAAGTTGATGCTAGGCTAGAAAGGTAAGCAAGGGGTCAAGTGTGCTGTAAGGTGCTTGGCTGGTTCTTATCCTGAAGGCTATGGAAAGATTTTAAGTGTGCATGCTTGTATGTGTTTTTGTGGGGGAGAGAGGGAGAGAAACAGAAAAACGTGAATGACTGTTTCTTCAGGCAGGCAAGACAAATGCCAAGGAGATGGGTTCAGACTCTGCTGCAGTAAATTAAGCAAGAAAAAATAAGCGTCTGAACTAAGTAGCAAAGAAGGGACAATACTAGAGAAATGTTAAGGAAATAAGATAAATCATGGTGACTAACAGATGGAGGGTCTGAGGGAAACACAAAAGAATGGAATGATTGTTAAGCAAAGGCTTTTTAGAGAACATACTGGCATTATGTGTCACATTTGAAATGTGAATATCCTTTGACCCAATGCATAGACTACTAAGAATTTATTTTACACAAATACTCATGTGCAAAAAGATGTTTATATATGGATCTTGAATATAGCACTGTATGCAAAACTAAAAAATTGGAAACCACTAATGCTTAGAATATCTATATAGATTTTTCTTAATGAAAATCTTCAAAACATCTTAAGTAAGAAAAAAAAAGCGTCTATGGGAGTTATGAGAATTAAAATCTCATTCATGTAAAAAAAGGATGTGTATGTTTGAGTGTGTACGTGTGTGTGTATATATGTAAAGTGGGAATACATGTAAAGTTGAGGCTACAAAGAAAAGGGGAAGGGACGAGATCCAGGATACACTAGAATACACCTGGCAAGATTAGGTTTAGATAGGAGAAGAGATTTGTTATGGAGACAAAAGGAATAGTCAAGACAAAAAGACACGTGCAGGATAAAGAAAGCTACAATTTTCTTCCAATAGCCTTATCTGCAAACAGATGGGGAGTCGCCTATTAAACTGAGGGGGGATGGAGAGGAGTAGGAGCTAAGCTTGGAGGAACATCAAGACAGCTCTGCTGAAACCTGAGATACAAATTTGCATGACTGCATAATTGTTTTCCCCAAAAACTAGCAGCCATGACGGAGGAGCAAAGGATGGTTTATCATTAGTGCTGTCTTACAGGGTAAAATGAAAATGTTTGGGAGAGAGAGAAGCAAAGGACAGGTAGTGAAGGTTCTCAAGTACCTTCCCCAATATCTTCAATTCTGAAGAGCCCTTTTACCTCCAAAATACTCCAAATACTTGGAGTATTTATTAAAAAAAACCAAACTAGGTCTTAAAAACAGTTCCTTGGCTCTGAGTGTGGCTGCTCTGTGATGAGATTATTTTAAGTAAACTTCATTTTTGGTCTTTGGATTACTTTGTAAGCAGGGCCATCCTAAAAGTAGCAAGTGTCAGTTTTGTACTTAATCAAGGGAGAAAGAAGTTTATATGATTAATTCTATTCAAATGAACCATTAAAATAATTAAGTATCTATGTACTCTTTTTTTTTTTTTTTTTTTTTGTGCGGTACGCAGGCCTCTCACTGTTGTGGCCTCTCCTGTTGCAGAGCACAGGCTCCGGACGCGCAGGCTCAGCGGCCATGGCTCACGGGTCCAGCCACTCCGCGGCATGTGGGATCTTCCCGGACTGGGGCACGAACCGGCGTCCCCTGCGTTGGCAGGCAGACTCTCAACCACTGTGCCACCAGGGAAGCCCAGTATCTATGTACACTTTAAGTACATGGAAGAGAAATAGAAGACTATACACAAAACTAAATTTAATTTTTTTAGGGTGCTAGGATTGTAGATTTTAAAAAATTTGCTAGCCTTTAAAAAAGTTAGTACTATAAAAGAATTGTTTTTAATATACAGTGCTGTATGTCAATTATATCTCAATAAAACTAGAAGGGAAAAAGAAGAACTGTTTTTTAAATGTAAAACAAATACATAAAAACCCTTAAGTAGGGTTCCCCTGGTGGCGCAGTGGTTGGGAGTCCGCCTGCCGATGCAGGGGACGCGGGTTCGTGCCCCGGTCTGGGAAGATCCCACGTGCCGCGGAGCGGCTGGGCCCGTGAGCCATGGCCGCTGAGCCTGCGCGTCCAGAGCCTGTGCTCCGCAGCGGGAGAGGCCACAACAGTGAGAGGCCCGCGTACCGCAAAAAAAAAAAAAAAAAAACCCTTAAGTATACATAACCTATCATCAATTTGGGGAATTTCAAAGGAAAAAGTCATTGCTGTTATGAAGTCATATTATATTGTTCATATTGTTATGAAGTCATCTTCAGTTAGCCTAAGTATACGTCACTGTTACTTTTAACATAAACTAAATGGCCAGATTTATCATTTTTCATACAATTAAAAAAACTCCTCACAAAATATTTATCAATGGGGAAAAAAAATCAATGAGAGGGTTACCTTGTCTTTTGACTGTCCCTGTCGAGCAATTGCATCATACTTAATTTTTCCTTCAGCATCCACCTGAATGGCCAGTGCATTTGACATTTTTTTCTTTCGTCCCATATCCAGGGGATACTGGGCCACGTGGATCTCTGGAAAAGCACCTCCATCTCCAAAATCCTATATATTAAAAAGAAATAAAAAGAATATTTAATAGTAGTTTGAGATTTAAGATATATTCACTTATTGAACAAATAACCATTGAGCCCTTATTATGCTAGATGCTACAGAAATGGCAGTAAACAAAACAGAGGTCTCTGACCTTGTGGAGTGTGCATTTTAGTGGGCAAAGATATAAAAAGCATAATTTTTGGCTTGTGATAAATGCCTTGAAAGCAATAAAGGGACTGGGAAGAGGGGCTATTTTCTTTATTATTTTTAAAATTTATTAATTTATTAACTTATTTTAGGCTGCATTGGGTCTTTGTTGCTGCGCGCGGGCTTTCTCTAGTTGCGGTGAACAGGGGCTACTCTTCCTTGCAGTGTGCGGGCTTCTCATCGCGGTGGCTTCTCTTGTTGCTGAGCATAGGCTCTAGGTGCGCAGACTTCAGTAGCTGTGGCTCGTGGGCTCTAGAGTGCAAGCTCAGTAGTTGTGGCGCACAGGCTTAGTTGCTCTGCAGCATGTGGGATCTTCCCAGACCAGGGCTCGAACCCGTGTCCCCTGCATTGGCAGGCGGATTCTTAACCACTGTGCCACCAGGGAAGTCCCAAGAGGGGCTATTTTTGATAGTGTGGTTGGGATAACCCTTGTGAAGAGGTAACATGAGCTAAAGCCTGAATGATGAGAAATCAGTCGTGGGAAAATCTGAAGGAAGCATTTTCTAGGCAGATTATACAGCAAGTGTGAAGGCCCTGCTGCAAGAACGAACTTGGCATGTTCCAGGAAATGAGTGTCCATTGGGGCTGTAGCTTACTGAGGGCAGAAGAGCAGACATATAGGTGATAAGTCTGCATGGTGGACAAACACCAGATCACGAAAGGGCTTCTAGACCATGGCAAGGATGTGGATTTTATGTACATGACAGGAAGAAATTAAACAAAATGTTTAACATAAGGAAAAGATTTTTCATTTTAGCATACATAATTTTCTTAGTGAAGGACAGGTCACGCATGCTATAGGTAGAGCAAAAATGTAAAGTATTAGGGAGTTCCCTGGTGGCCTAGTGGTTAGGATTCCGGGCTTTCACCACTGTGGTCCAGGTTCAATCCCTGGTCGGGGAACTGAGATCCCGCAAGCTGAGCAGCACAGCCAAAAAAAAAAAAAGTATAGAATTATATTTCTTCTTCAGATTTTAACAACATCTTATTTATTCAGTGTTCCATGAGAAGCAAATAAATAGGAAGGACCCAGAAATGAGTTTACCACATTTCTAACGATGATTATACAATTACTTAGAAGAGAATTAAGACTTCTAAAGTAGAATAAGCTAAGTCTATCAATGAAGTTTAATATTACAAAAATGTATATCATCAAATTAATATATGAATATTAAATATAATTTAAATAGTTTTGTTAAATTTAATAATACTTGCCTACACATATATTCTCATTTAATTCTTGTAGTTCTTCAACACCTCATATTTTCATATGGAAAAAATTCAAGTTTAGAAAAGTTAAAAGTGATTTTTCCAAGGTCTCATGGATAGCTATGAGGACCTGAACCCAGATCTTTTGACTCCAAAAGTTGTTAAATTTTTTACTAAACTGAAATACCCTGACTCAAAAAAAGGCAAATCATTTCACTAAGAAATGTGAGAAAAAATATATTAATATTAATCATTTAGAGGGGGTTTGATGGAAAAAAATTATGAAAATAGCCACTTTTATATGATCTCCTCCTTCAAGAAATATTCCATTAGATCCTGGATATGTGATTTTCTAGGTACAACATGCTTACTTGCTAAAGAAAGGTTTGACATTTTTTAAAACAAACAATAAAGCTAAAGGAGATGTTTTCTTGTAAATTAGGCAGAAAATAGTTAAGGTATTCCCAAGAAAGGTACTACCTGTAGCCAGGCCATCAATCTGACATGGGCTCAGATTTACTAGAGTTCTTCAACTATAATAAGCACTTCAAGACTGTAGATGTGGCATTACGTGGTCATAAAGCTTGCCAGAAAAATCATAGCTTTTACTTTAAAAACTAGAACAAGATGCTTTCTTCCACAGAACTTTCACTCTCCTCAAGAAGCACTCACAGTATTTCTATTAGCTGGCCATTTTGGTTTGATTTTCAAATAAAATGTTCTGCTCCACCAGGATATATGACACTTTTGATAGTCAAGTAAGATTTTAAAAGCTAATAGTACCTGAATGTCCTGATGCTGAAATGCAAGTAAGGATGAGATTTCTACTGTAGGTAAAATGATGCCTGCCACCCCACCCTAATCTATCGAGAGGCCAAAAGTAGAGCATCTGTAATCCCTAAAAAGAAACACTCAAGCCTTCTGTTAGATAATGACAAGTTCTGTCTTTCTTGCCACAGATAAGACGGCATCACAGCTTCCTTGATATCTTTTATTTTGCTCTGCTTCTCACAAATTACATTATCAGTGAAAACAAAAGCAACAACAACAAAAATCCCATCATAAGTGTGGTAAGACTGGCTTTCACACACTAGAATTAATAAGGACCAGAGGACCGCTGAACAAAAATCAACCAGAGAAACAAAAAAATCACCAGGGTATATGTTAGGAGAAGACATGATCTCTTTAGTTGAGTGTTCTTCTAGGCTGTACAAAGAGTTTGGTAGGGCAGGGGTAATGACAAACATGAGAGAGGCTGAGAATACAGTTGCCTTTTTATAGGTGCTAAGCAACATATTTCAATCCACTGAATACTTAGTTCACTATGATCACCACTTGCAGGCATATGAAAAAAAGCTAAGGACACTTGGCTCTTCCCATTTGTAAAGTAAAATTATAACCATATAAAGACAGAACACGACAAAGTGATAAAATGAAAATAACTGGGTACAAACATGAATAGGCACAGAGGTTTTCAATAGGGCAGGTATATCCCTTGGGAATTGGAGGAGGAAAATCTGCAGGTGTCAGAATGAATACAGGGAGATGGAGAACAGGAAGCAGCTTGGAGGAGGAAAGTCTCAAATGTCTGCGTTTCTCCCTAGATTAAAAAAAAGGTGATCAAGCATGGGCAGTATGCCCTGGAATTAGGGAAAGGAATACGCACTGAACTGACGCACAAGATCCCGTGAATAGGTGCTGCCAAAAAAGTTTGTTCTTTGGGAACAAGCTAGAGATATAAAAAGATCATTTCAGATTCCTCCTTCTCCCTCACTGCCTCTGAATCAACCAACAAATTCTGTCTCTTATACCTTCCCCCAAATTTATCTAATCTGTATGTTAGGATATATTAACATTCTCAAGTTGAAGATAAGAAAACAGATGAAGAGAGCTTAGGACCTGTCCAGGGTCACACAAAGAGTAAGGAACAGGGCTTCCCTGGTGGCGCAGTGGTTGAGAGTCCACCTGCCGATGCAGGGGACGCGGGTTCGTGCCCCGGTCTGGGAAGATCCCACATGCCGCGGAGCAGCTGGGCCCGTGAGCCATGGCCGCTGAGCCTGCGCGTCCGGAGCCTGTGCTCCGCAACGGGAGAGGCCACAGCAGTGAGAGGCCCGCGTACCGCAAAAAAAAAAAAAAAAAAAAAAAAAAAAGAGTAAGGAACACAGCTATAATGCAAAACAATTAATTTTAAAAAAAAACCTCCTTGTCAATGGTCTATCCACTATACCAACAGGAAGAAATCAGAAAAGGAAACGCTGCTGGAGTTTTCCCTGGAAGAAAGTTGTTTCTTCAGGGTGATGCGGCATTGTGCATGAAGGGGAGAGGGAGGGAAAGGCACCTGAATGTGAAACCATTTTTCATCTTTTTCCTCTTACTTTCCCATTATTTTCCATATACTATAAGCCCCCCCCCAAACATAAAGGGTTTGTTAGTTTCTTCTGTACATAAGTAACAGTTTGACATAAGAATAGACATAAATTGTACACTTTTTCAGTGATCATAAAGCAGTGAGAATAAGCAAGAAGAAAAAGCTCAATCTTCTGAGGGAAGTACATGTCTTGAGAGCTCACAACCAGAATTTCTATCATACTGACATTCATATGCAGAAGTTCTAGGGTTTAAACTTATTTTACAAAGGTGCTATAATAATTTTCAGCACAATTATTTACCTCTAATAACCGAGGTATCCAGCCTTTCCGGTACCCGTATGGGGGAGGTTCTCTTCGGGAGGAGACCAGTGAGGTCTGTCGTGATCTCTGCGATCTTGCTTTTTCTTCAGCCTCAAGCTGGTCCTGAGATAGCTGAGTAGGTGCAGGTAAAAAGCTATAAGCAAAGATAATAAAAGTCAGAATTTTAAAAACTCTTATATTTGATTATTGCAATTTGGCCATCAGACACTATTTTCCTGTAATACTTTTTCCTTTGAGCAAAAGAACAAACTTTCCAATGATTTATGGCAGGATTATCAGTCATTTTATTATGCCTGGAAAGAAATAAGTACTAACAGACATACAGTAAAAATATCTGACCAGGATGCAGGCAACCGGTGCCCAGAATAAAAAATTAACAGATATTTCACATAATAAACCATTGAGTTTTTATGCTTCCACCTTTCTTTTCTTACAATAAGTAAATTTTCTCAATTACCAAGGGGTCAACTCTTTAGTATATGGTTTTCTTAGTGTCTTTACTAGTCTTTTACTCCTTATTTTTAACTATTTTACTCTTATGCTTCCTACTTTTAACTATTTTAGCATCAATACAAAAAATAATTAGCACTGAATGTAGCAAAGAGGTGGATAAAAAAAGAAAACACGAGTTGCACATTTAAGTGTGTTTTCCCAAGGTATCTAGTTTAGAATGGAATTTAAAATTTAAGAGGTCAAAGATCCAAAGCAGAAATTCTAAAGATGTAATTTGGTACTCTTGAATCAAAGCAGCCTTTCTACTAAACCATTCTTAACTTTTAAGTATGATAAATGTTATTATAGAGATATCCCAAAGTACCACAAAAGGATTCCAGTATATGAATAATACATTTAATGGAAAAGTTAAGGTTCCTTTGTGATTCTTGACTAGTAAGAATATGTGAATAGGGCTTCCCTGGTGGCGCAGTGGTTGAGAGTCCGCCTGCCAATGCAGGGGACATGGGTTCGTGCCCCTGTCCGGGAAGATCCCACATGCCGCGAAGCAGCTGGGCCCGTGAGCCATGGCCGCTGAGCATGTGCGTCCGGAGCCTGTGCTCCGCAACGGGAGAGGCCACAACAGTGAGAGGCCCGCGTACCGCAAAAAAAAAAAAAAAAAAAAAAGAATATGTGAATAAGCAGTGCAGCTTATTTATTCAAAAATATTTAGTGGTTGCTGGGGTGCAGGCACTGTGTTAGGTAGGCAATGAGATGATGAACAGAAAAAGACAGCTGAGTCTTGCAGGGGAGAGAGACAATCAAAATCACACAAATCCATAGTAATCCACTTACTAAGTGATAAGAAAAAGTACAGAGTGTTATGACAGCGTATGTCACAGGGCTCTAATCCAGTCTGGCGGGTCAGGTAATGTGATGGCTAAGAACTCAAGAGTTCAAATCCTACCTATGCCACTCACTAACCTGGATTAGTTGTTTACCTCTCTGAACCTCAGTTTTCTCATCTGTAATGACAGACCATAAGATTACCTATCTCACAGAGCTGTAATAAGTATTAAATGACAGTACCCATGAACCACTTGGCACGGTGTCTAAATACCATTCAATATGTGTTCCATAAATATTTGATTATGTGGAGCTGTTCCCCAATTCCCCCAGTTTGGGTCAGTTGCCCAAACTAACCACCCATGCTCTCACAAGACCCTCTATGTATCATTATTACAATATCTACCTTATTTACTGCTATCATCTATTTATTTACCTTTCTTTCTCTCATTAGACTGTAGGCAACTTGAGGGCAGGAATCACGCCTTTTGTTTCTTTTATTCCTAACTCTCTACGCATTGGCTAGCTAGCTCACAGCAGGGCCAACTTCAATGTTGGCAAAAGAAATATATTCACTCTTCTCTTTGCACTCATTTTTATGTTACTTGTTCCTTTAAACAAGCCATCTCGGGATCTTTACATTTGCTTTCCCACTGCCATAAAGCAGTCTATTTACTTATTAAGAAAACTCTTCCCCAGATTTTTTAGTGCTTGCTTCTTAGTATTCATTGGCCCTGCTCAATTATACCTCCCAACAGCTGTCACATTACCACCTTGTCCAAAACAGCATTCCACCCCACACTTTGAGTCACTCTCTATCCCTTTATTTGTATTTTATTCTTAGTACTTACTACCTGAACTTGCATTACTGATTTGTTTACTCCTGCAGTCTGTCTTCCCTAGAATATAAGTTCCGTGAGGATAAGAGGTTTACCTGACTGATTCAATACTGTAAAACCAACCCTAGCCTGACACATGGTAGACTTTCAACACATGCGATTTAATAACTGGATGAATGGAGTCAAACGTTTTGGGCTTATACCACAGTTGTTTTCAGTAAACCATGTATACCCAATACATAGTAGGGATACAAAGACAGTAACAAGCCAAAATATTTACTTATGTTTCATTTCTCTTGTCTTTACCTTCTGTTGGAAGAACCAGTCAGTAAAATGATCAAAAGGCAGAGTTTGGACAAACCAGTAAACACAAAATCTGGCCTGGATTATGATTAGAACACACCCTAGCCTTCCAGGGGGTCTTAATTTTGTTGTTCCCTGTAAAGGATGATATTCCCATGAGGTACACTCCTATGGTGGGGGTGGGCTGCATAAGCCAGCAGAAAGTCTACCTCAGTGTTTCTCAACTGGGAGCAAAATATCTACAATGTAGACATTTGACAATGTCTGGAGACATCTTGATTGTTAGAACTTGGGAGGTAGGGGGTAGAAAGGGGTTTGGAGTTTCCACCGGCATCTAGTGGGTAGAGGCCAAAGATGCTGCTAAACATCTTAATATGCGCAGGACAGTCCCAAACAAGAATGAATTATCCAGTCCAAAACATCAGTAGTGCCACTGTGGAGACATCTTAGTCTATCCTTTCCCCTTTACTAAAGTAAGCGTATTAAATGCAAGTGATATTATTAGATACATAACCTTAAACACACGAGTTCAGAAAGTTAAATCAGTATGACTTTAAATCTTTAGTTAGTAACACCAGGACTGTAACACATCAGCATGTCCAGCCCCTGCTGTTAAGAATCCCTGGCAGATTTCAGAGATAACAGTTCACCTGGAAACTTGAGACCATCTCTAGAAACCAAATTAGCTAAAACTCAACAAAATCTGAAAGCTATGTAAGTCAAGCTATTTAAAGACTGCACTCTGCCCCTGCAATTTTAAGGAAAAAAAATAATAATTTTTTGGCCACGCCACACAGTTCCCCCAACCAGGGATTGAACCCGCGTGCCCTGCATTGGAAGCGCTGAGTGTTAACCACTGGACCACCAGGGAAGTCCCTGCCACTGCACTTTTAAGCACACAATACCCACAATATCTCTGATATTTTTCCTTTGTGTCCTTTTCCAATTCCACCTTTTCCACAAAGCCTTTCCTCATAACTTGACTAGTCTTTGTCACACTTCTCCCATCTGGAGAGCACTGAATCAAATGTTTGCTGCCTGCAACATTTACTAAAGAACACGCTCCATTTCATTCAGCTCATTCCATCTAATTCTTTTTGCACTTAAGGTTAGTACTACACAATAAGCATTCTGTGTGGTTCTTTGTTTCATATCTGTATGCCTTGTACCCCATCTTCCCTGCAGCCAAAGACTGTCAGATTTCCTTCTGTATACACACAAGCCCTAGGATAGAGCAAGGCATCCAAAAGTAATTCCCAAAAGAATTTTCTCATTCAAATATGTTTAGGATTCATAACTGTCATCAGCCAGGAAAAACGTATGTGAGAATGAAGGGTGTTTAGGGAACTCAAGCGTATGTACTAACGTGGTCACTTTCTTTACCCTCTGTAACACTCAACTTTTCCTGTTGCGTTCGTTCGCATGGAAAGTTTTTCTATTTAGATGGGGCAGCAAGGTCGACAACTAACAGGAGTTACGTAACTCCTTGGAATCTCCCCCTTAAGCATCTTTCTCTTAAAGGCGGGGACCACTTTACTTGCGGTTGCCAAGGCAACCGGGACAGCAAAAATCCGAAGTGGTTCCATCTACGGGAAGAAATTCTAAGGCCCAAAGTTAAAGTGCGGAGCAGCGGCGCGAATTAGTAGACAGCGGCCAGTACTATGGCTGATTTTAAATCTCCGTTCAGTGCCGCGCCCCCACCTTTTTTTCCCCGGGAATCCTTGTTTAGGGACAGAGACAGGAGAGAGACTTCGGCAGGCGAAGGGCAGTAAGCCAGGCGGTCGCCTCCCACCCGCTTCACTCTGCCAAGACAAATAAGCCACTGCCCTCCACACTCCCATCGCGCCCACCCGAGCCGCGGACCCGAGGGAGCTCTCTCCACACCCCCAAGATGCTTAAGCGAAAACACATGCAACTCCTCGGCATCTTAAGCCAGAGAACTATTCCCCACGCCGCGGCTTTCGGTCCTAGTGAGGGGGCGAACTCAACCCGGGAAGCCGCTCAGGAAAGACCCCAGCTTCGGCTAGGCCTAGTCGCCCCGGCGGCCGGAGAGAGGGCCTAGCCGTGGCCTCGGCCTCTGTCGCTCTGTGACCCGGGCCGGGTTACTGCCCGGAGAGTGTGGGAAGAGAAATGAAAAAGGTGGGTACTCCCAAACCCTTCCGTATCGAGGACCCAAATCAACAACTCACCTGGTGAGCGCCATCTTCTTCCGCTTCTTCCAGCGCGAGCGACAGCACCGCGGGGCGGGTCTTTCCCGGTAGAGAGGTGGGGAAAGGAAGGAGCGCGCGGTGCGCAGGCGCCCTTGCCGAATGGCCTTCTGGGATTTGTAGTTCTTGGAACAAGACTACAATTCGGTTCTCTTCTAACTGGAGTTATCCCGGGATAAGCGCTTCAGTTAAGAAAAAGCAAATGCATCTTTTCCACTGTGACACGATAGAGCGTTCTCTAGGCAAAATACTAACGAAGTTGAGATGCTTTTTAAGTCTCTTTATTTTATTCTACACTTAATCACATTTTCCTTGTTGGGGTCCCAAGTACGAAAGCCTTCCGGGGGCGGCAACGTTAAATAAAAGAGTGGGAAATCGTGAGACTGTCGAATGCAGAATTATTGGACGCTGTGAAAACATTCACACTCAAAAATTTTTACACGCTTTCTTTCTCCACACTCCACCTCCAAAACACTCTCCGGGGGGGAGGTATTGTGTGATCCTTAGTAAGTTACCTTTAGAACACTCCTTATGTGCATTATGTATGTATGTTTTTATATACGTAAGTGTTTTAGATAGATTGTCTTTTACATAGATTATGGATTAAACACAGTCTTTGATGAAGTGATAGGATACATGAAATCTGCTTCAAAATATTGGGGAGAGGGAGGTGGGTGGAATATACTGTAGATGAAACAAGAATAGCTATGAGTTTTGATCACTGTTGAGGCTAGATAATGGGGAAATGGATATTTATTATATTATTCTCTCTACTCTTGTATACGTTTGAAATCTTCCATGATGTAGAAACGAACTTTTTTTTTTTTTTTTTTTTTTGCGGTACGCAGGCCTCTCACTGTTGTGGCCTCTCCCGTTGCGGAGCACAGGCTCCGGACGCGCAGGCTCAGCGGCCATGGCTCACGGGCCCAGCCGCTCCGCGGCATGTGGGATCTTCCCGGACCGGGGCATGAACCCGGGTCCCCTGCATCAGCAGGCGGACTCTCAACCACTGCGCCACCAGGGAAGCCCGAAACGAACTTTTAATAGCAGTATAGCACACATACAGAAAGGTGCATGCACTCAGTGTACAGTTCTTTGAATTTTTCCAAACCACACACACTAGTTTGAGCAGCAGCAGAAGCACCCCACATCCAAGATCACTTGATTTCTGGTGTGACAAGATGTTCAAGGCTAATTTAGTGCTTTTTCTGCCCCAGACCTTGAATCAGTCCTTTATCCAAGAAGGTTTTCTTTAAGTGGAAAGTGATATTTAAAGAAAACAATCTGGATGCTACAAATGCTCATCGTTACTGGACAATTATTGTTTGTAAGGCTTTTCAGTGGACAGAGCTAAAAAATTCACATATACACATAGTTTTGGAGAAAATGCATCATGCATTTATACTAATATTCCAATCCA
Source organism: Grampus griseus (assembly GCF_964374135.1). Classification (NCBI taxonomy): domain Eukaryota; kingdom Metazoa; phylum Chordata; class Mammalia; order Artiodactyla; family Delphinidae; genus Grampus; species Grampus griseus. Next base: position 25,188,846 of record NC_139018.1, on the reverse strand, counting down.
AGTTTAGGATTATACAGATTTTACTTTGATTTTATATGTGTATCTCTTCTGAAAATCTCAGTACCTAATGGTGTTAACATAATTACTCATTTGCCTTATCCTACTATATATATAATGGTTTCAGAATAATATTTCTAATATGATTACTAAACATATGCCTAATGATAATAGTTTCTGAATTTTTTTTTCAAGTCTTTTCTGTCCTCAGGGTATATCTCTCTAGGCATGTACAGTCAAGTTGCATTGCTTTAAAGTGACTTGGAATAATTCCTCCGTGTGTCATTATGCCACTAGCTTGATACCCAGTTAGGTCTGAATATTTCATTTTGCTTTGGATTTTTGGGAGCTGCTTTTTAAAAAAAAAAAAGTTTTGTGAAACACTAATATGGTTTCAAATCCAAAATTTACCAAGCAGGTAGTACATTTAGAGAAGTCTAGATTATTTCCCTGTCTCTTCCTTCTTTTTCCTTTCCTCACCCTGTAGATAACTTTTAAAAATATTTTTTATAGTTTATCCTTCCACTTAAAAGTATACACAAATAAGTATATATATATTTTTAAATAAATTTATTTATTTAATTAATTTATTTTTTGGCTGCGCTGGGTCTTCGTTGCTGCGTGCGGGTTTCTCTAGTTGCGGCGAAAGGTGGCCAGTCTTAGTTGTGCTGAGTGTGCTTCTCATTGCGGTGGCTTCTCTTGTTGCAGAGCACAGGCTCTAGGTGCACAGTCTTCAGTAGTTGTGGCACGCGGGCTCCATAGTTATGGCTTGCGGGCTCTAGAGCGCAGGCTCAGTAGTTGGGCATGGGCTTAGTTGCTCCACGCATATGGGATTTTCCAGACCAGGGCTTGAACCCATGTCCCATGAATTGGCAGGCAGATTCTTAACCACTGCACCACCAGGGAAGTCCCCATATATATATTTTTATACTTCCTTTTCTTTCTTAGACAAGTAGCAGATACCATACACACTTTTGTTCACTTTGCTTTTTTCCACTTGTCAATATATCTTGGAGATCACTCCTTTGCAGGATATAGAGATTACATCGGAGGTTCTGAACAGAGAAAAAACTTGATCTGACGTATGTTTTTAAGACGATCATTATGACTACTATGTTAAAAATGGATTCCAAGAAGCAAGGAAGGAAATGGGGAGACCAATGTGTAGCTTTTGAGATAATTTGGGGAGAGATGCTGATGGCTTAGGCAGGGAGTTAGTAGTGGATATGGTAAGAAGTTGGAATCTGGATCTATTTTGAAGGTATAAGCAACACATTTTGATGATGGAATTGATGTGAAAGAGAGTAATCAAGGATCATTCCAACCAGGATAGAGTTGCCATTTACTGAGATGGGAAAACTGCAAGAGGGTCATGTTTGGGGTGGGGGGAGGAAGATCAGGAATTTGGTTTTCAACATGTTACATTTGAAATGCCTTGTTAGACAGCCAAGTAAATGTGTCAAGTAGGCAGTTTGTATACAAGTTTGAAGTATGGGGGAAATGATCTAGGTTGGAGACAGATAGTACTTACATTCATGATACCAGATGAGATTACCAATGGAGGGAATGTGGGTACAGAAGAGAAGTAGTCCAAGGACAGACTTCTGGAGTTTAGAAGTTGGGGACATGGGAGGAACCAGTAAGGAGACTGAGAGAAAATTGCTAGAGGTTTGATCAATGGAATTAGGAGAGAAAGCATAGGCCTTTCTTTTGGATCAGAAGCTATAAGGTTGTAGGTGTGATTTACCAGTATCTATCTTTCCTGGCATAAAGCAAGAGCCTGTGACAGGGAAGAAAGAAGCCACCATGCAAAAAGGAGAGACCAGAGAGTAAAGAGAAGGAGAGTAAGAGATTGATAGAGGTTGAGACCTCTGAACAACATCATGGGAGTTCCTGGATCTAGCAGTGCCTAAAGACCACACCACCTTGAATTTTTTTAACCAAGTGAGCCAATAAATTATTTTGTTGCTTTAAACTAGTTTGAGCTTATTATCATTTACAACAAAAAGGTTATTTTCTGTGCTCCCATAATAATTGTTCTTCCCCCAGTCTTTTTTTTTTTAACATCTTTATTGGAGTATAATTGCTTTATAACAGTGTGTTAGTTTCTGCTTTATAACAAAGTGAATCAGCTATACATATACATATATCCCCGTATCTCCTCCCTCTTGCATCTCCCTCCCACCCTCCCTCTCCCACCCCTCGAGGTGGTCACAAAGCACCGAGCTGATCTCCCTGTGCTATGCGACTGCTTCCCACTAGCTATCTATTTTACATTTGGTAGTATTTATAAGTCCATGCCACTCTCTAACTTCGTCCCAGCTTACCCTTCCCCCTCCCCGTGTCCTCAAGTCCATTCTCTACATCTGCGTCTTTATTCCTGTCCTGCCCCTAGGTTATTCAGAACCATTTTTAAAAATTCCATACATATGTGTTAGCATACAATATTTGTTTTTCTCTTTCTGACTTACTTCACTCTGTATGACAGACTCTAGGTCCATCCACCTCACTACAAATAACTCAATTTCGTTTTTTTTTATGGCTGAGTAATATTCCATTGTATATATGTCCCACATCTTCTTTATCCACTCATCTGTTGTTGGACACTTAGGTTGCTTCCATGTCCTGGCTATTGTAAATAGTGCTGCAATGAACATTGTGGTACATGACTCGTTTTGAATTATGGTTCTCTCAGTGTATATGCCCAGTAGTGGGATTGCTGGGTCGTATGGTAGTTCTATTTTTAGTTTTTTAAGTAACTCCATGCTGTTTTCCATAGTGGCTGTATCAATTTACATACCCACCAACAGTGCAAGAGGGTTCTCTTTTCGCCACACCCTCCCTAGCATTTATTGTTTGTAGATTTTTTGATGATGGTCATTCTGACTGATGTGAGGTGATACCTCATGGTAGTTTTGATTTGCATTTCTCTACTGATTAGTGATGTTGAGCATTCTTTCATGTGTTTGTTGGCAATCTGTATATCTTCTTTGGAGAAATGTCTATTTAGGTCTTCTGCCCATTTTTGGATTGGGTTGTTTGTTTTTTTGATATGGAGCTGCATGAGATGCTTGTATATTTAGGAGATTAATCCTTTGTCAGTTGCTTCATTTGCAAATATTTTCTTCCATTCTGAGGGTTGTCTTTTCGTCTTGTTTATGGTTTTCTTTGCTGTGCAAAAGCTTTGAAGTTTCATTAGGTCCCATTTGTTTATCTTTGTTTTTATTTCCATTTCTCTAAAAGGTGGGTCAAAAAGGATCTTGCTGTGATTTATGTCATAGAGTGTTCTGCCTATGTTTTCCTCTAAGAGTTTGATAGTGTCTGGCCTTACATTTAGGTCTTTAATCCATTTTGAGTTTAGTTTTGTGGATGGTGTTAGGGAGTGTTCTAATTTCATTGTTTTACATGTAGCTTTCCAGTTTTCCCAGCACCACTTATTGAAGAGACTGTCTTTTCTCCATTGTATATTTTTGCCTCATTTATCAAAAATAAGGTGACCATATGTGTGTGGGTTTATCTCTGGGCTTTCTATCCTGTTCCATTGATCTATATTTCTGTTTTTGTGCCAGTACCATACTATCTTGATTACTGTAGCTTTGTAGTATAGTCTGAAATCTGAGAGCCTGATTCCTCCAGCTATGTTTTTCTTTCTCAAGATTGCTTTGGCTATTCAGGGTCTTTTGTGTTTCCAATATTCCACAAATTGTGGAATATTTTGTTCTAGTTCTGTGAAAAATGCCATTGGTATTTAGATAGGGATTGCACTGAATCTGTAGATTGCTTCAGGTAGTATAGTCATTTACACAAAGTTGATTCTTCCAATCCAAGAACACGGTATATCTCTCCATCTGTTCATATCATCTTTAATTTCTTTCATCAGTGTCTTATAGTTTTCTGCATACAGGTCTTTTGTCTCCTCAGGTAGGTTTATTCCTAGGTATTTTATTCTTTTTGTTGCATTGGTAAATGGGAGTGTTTCCTTAATTTCTCTTTCAGATTTTTCATCATTAGTGTATAGGAATGCAAGAGATTTCTGTGCATTAATTTTGTGTCCTGCTACTTTACCAAATTCGTTAATTAACTCTAGTAGTTTTATGGTAGCATCTTTAGGATTCTCTATGTATAGTATCATGTCATCTGCAAACAGTGACAGCTTTATTTCTTCTTTTCTGACTTGGATTCCTTTTATTTCTTTTTCTTCTCTGATTGTTGTGGCTAAAACTTCCAAAATTATGTTGAATAATAGTGGTGAGAGTGGACAACCTTGTCTTGTTCTGATCTTAATGGAAATGGTTTCAGTTTTTCACCATTGAGAACGATGTTGGCTGTGGTTTTGTCATATATGGCTTTTATTATGTTGAGGTAAGTTCCCTCTATGCCTACTTTCTGGAGGGTTTTTATCATAAATCGGTGTTGAATTTTGTCGAAAGCTTTTTCTGCATTTATTGAGATGATCATATGGTTTTTCTCCTTCAGTTTGTTAATATGGTGTATCACGTTGATTGATTTGCGTATATTGAAGAATCCTTGCATTCCTGGGATAAACCCCACTTGATCATGGTGTACGATCCCTTTAATGTGCTGTGGGATTCTGTTTGCTAGTATTTTGTTTGAGGACTTTTGCATCTATGTTCATCAATGATATTGGCCTGTAGTTTTCTTTTCTTGTGACATCTTTGTCTGGTTTTGGTATCAGGGTGATGGTGGCCTCGTAGAATGAGTTTGGGAGTGTTCCTTCCTCTGCTATATTTTGGAGGAGTTTGAGAAGGATAGGTGTTAGCTCTTCTCTAAATGTTTGATTGAATTTGCCTGTGAAGCCATCTGGTCGTGGGCTTTTGTTTATTGGAAGATTTTTAATCACAGTCTCAATTGCAGTGCTTGTGATTGGTCTGCTTATATTTTCTATTTCTTCCTGGTTCAGTCTCAGAAGGTTTTGCTTTTCTAAGAAGTTGTCCATTTTTGCAGGTTGTCCATTTTATTGGCATAGAGTTGCTTGTAGTAATCTCTCATGATCCTTAGTATTTCTGCAGTGTCAGTTGTTACTTCTTTTTCATTTCTAATTCTATTGATTTGAGTCTTCTCCCTTTTTATCTTGATGAGGCTGGCTAGTGGTTTATCAGTTTTGTTTATCTTCTCAGAGAACCAGCTTTTAGTTTTATTGATCTTTGCTATTGTTTCCCTCATTTCTTTTTCATTTATTTCTGATCTGATCTTTATGATTTCTTTCCTTCTGCTCACTTTGGGTTTTTTTTGTTCTTCTTTCTCTAATTGCTTTAGGTGTAAGGTTAGGTTGTTTATTTGAGATGTTTCTTGTTTCTTGAGGTAGGATTGTATTGCTATAAACTTCCCTCTTAGAACTGCTTTTGCTGCATCCCATAGGTTTTGGGTCGTCATGTTTTCATTGTCATTTGTTTCTAGGTATTTTTTGATTTCCTCTGTTATTTCTTCAGTGATCTCTTGGTTATTAAGTAGTGTATTGTTTAGCCTCCATGTGTTTGTATTTTTTACAGGTTTTTTCCTGTAATTGATATCTAGTGTCATAGCGTTGTGGTCAGAAAAGATACTTGATACAATTTCAATTTTCTTAAATTGACCAAGGCTTGATTTGTGGCCCAAGATATGATCTATCCTGGAGAATGATCCATGAGCACTTGAGAAGAAAGTGTATTTTGTTGTTTTTGGATGGAATGTCCTATAAATATCAATTAAGTCCATCTTGTTTAATGTATCATTTAAAGCTTGTGTTTCCTTATTTATTTTCATTTTGGATGATCTGTCCATTGGTGAAAGTGGGGTGTTAAAGTCCCCAACTATAATTGTGTTACTGTCAATTTTCCCTTTTATGGCTGTTAACGTTTGCCTTATATATTGAGGTGCTCCTATGTTGGGTGCATAAATATTTACAATTGTTATATCTTCTTCTTGGATTGATCCCTTGATCATTATGTAGTGTCCTTCTTTGTCTCTTGTCATAGTCTTTATTTTAAAGTCTATTTTGTCTGATATGACAATTGTTACTCCAGCTCTCTTTTGATTTCCATTTGCATAGAATATCTTTTTCTATCCCCTCACTTTCAGTCTATATGTGTCCCTAGGTCTGAAGTGGGTCTCTTGTAGACAGCATATATGTGGGTCTTGTCTTTGTATCCATTCCACCAGTCTATGTCTTTTAGTTGGAGCATTTAATCCATTTACATTTAAGGTAGTTATCGATATGTATGTTCCTATTACCATTTTTTAATTGTTTTGGGTTTGTTATTGTAGTGCTTTTCCTTCTCTTGTGTTTCCTGCCTAGAGAAGTTCCTTTAGCATTTGTTGTAAAGCTGGTTTGGTGGTGCTGAATTCTCTTAGCTTTTGCTTGTCTGTAAAGGTTTTAATTTCTCTGTTGAACTTCCCCCAGTCTTAACATTTACCACACTTTATAGATTTTGATGGGTTATGTGACTGCAAGGGAGATTGAATCTCTCTCACCATTCACTTGTGGCCATACAATTTTGGGAAGTCCTCAACCCTCACTGGATTTCAGATTCCTCATCTTTTAAAGGACAGCATAGGCTCAGGTAATATCACACATCCCTTCTAGTGTCAACATCCTTTGATTGTTGGTACTTTTCTCTAGTTTTTCAACCTCTACATAAAGAGGTTTAAAAATATGCCATTTTAGGGACTACTGATACATACAACAACTTAAATGAATCTCAAAGGCATTATGATGAGTGAAATAAGCCATTCTCAAAAGATTACATGTTATGTGATTTTATTTATGACATTCTTGAAAAGATAAAACTATAGTGACAGAGAACAGATCAGTGGTTGCCAGGGATGAGGGGTAGGGGAAAGATGTGACCCTCTACAAGGCAATTTTGGGGGGTTATGGAATTGTTCTGTATCCTGACTGTGATGGTGGTTACATGCAACTATACATGCGCTAAAATTCATAGAACTGTACACCCAAAAAGTCAGTTTTACTGTATGACACTTAAAAAAATAAAAATTTTAAAACTCCTGGTCCAGTTCTTACTACCACACTGTTAGAAGGGCCTACTTAGCCTCATTCTGCATCAGCAATGTTTACTCTACACTTGCTGTGGTTCAGAACACATCTTGGGTTCCTAGGCCCATAGAAGTGGTTTCAGAAAACGTGTTTTTGTTTTTTTTTAAGAAGAGTAAGGGAATATTAGATGTATTTGTTTACTATTGCTGTATAACAAATTATCACAAACTTAGTGGCTTGAAACAACACCCATTTATGAACTCACATTTCTGTAGGTCAGAAGGCTGGCACAGCATGAATGGGCTCTCTGCTGAGGGTATCATAAAGCTGAAATCAAATGTTGACTGGACTGAATTCTCATCAGGCTGAGGCTCTGGCGAAAAATCCATTTCCAGGCTCATTCTAGTTGCAGTTGTAGCACTGAGGTCCCTGTTTTGTTGTGGGCTATTGGTGAGGATCACCCTCACCTCCTACACGCCACTCTCAGGTCCTTCCCACATGACCCCTGTGGTTAGTTCACATCATGGCTGTTGGCTTTCTTCCAGGCCAGATGGAGCACATCTCTCTGACTTTCTCCTCTGCTATCAACCAGAGAAAAGTCTTTGCTTTTATAGGACTCATAGATTAGGTCAGGCTCACCCAGATAATCTCCTTATTTTAAAATCAACTTTGCCTTATAAACATAACACAATCAGGGGACTGATATCTCGTCATATTCACAGCCCCAGGGCATGTACACAGAGCTGGGTGTGGGGAGAGGATCATGGGAGAGATCTTAGAATTCTGCCTGCCACAGGATATAAGCCAAAAGACAAAAAATATTTTGGTAAATGCAGGGTTATTGATTGTATTGTATGATGTACCAAGCATGATCTGGGAGTCTGAAGATATAAATTCAAGCTATAGCTTCACTGGTAAGCTGTGTTATCATGGTCAAGACACTGAACTTCTTTGGCCCCCAATTTTATCAAACTTAAAATGCTGATCTTTTCACCTGCTTTATGTATATATCATAGAGTGATTGTGAGACTTAATTGAGGTAATGGTGAATATGTTTTACTCAAATCTAAAGTACTGTGTAAATATATTAGTTATTTCTGTTAATATTTTGGCTGACAGTGATCTGCTTTAACCTCTGCTCCAGGAATGTATTATTTCTAAAAAGAGAATAAAGAAGGGGCAAATTAGAGAATGGTCCCAAAGCCAAGATCAAGAAGCTTAGATTTAATTCAGCAGGTGACTTGGAGCTGAAGGAGGACATAAACAAAGGGCCTGGGTCAAAGAAACTGGCAAGGAAGATAATTCTTAAGGCAGAATGGGTTTCTATGGTGATGAGAGACAAAGGAGCCCACAGAGGAAAAGGTTAAAATAATTAACATGGGAGATCAGTAAGATATAGACCAAGATCTGGGATGTAGGATTGAAAGAAAGGGGTGGAGTAGAGCTTTTACAGTCCAGTCTCATTTTTCACAGAGGCATATCCATGTGAAGCATTTCTACCATTTGTGGTCCCTTGCTGTCCATGGAGTGTATAGAGAATAGCAACTGACTTTAATAGCAATGTTAGCAAAACATAATTATGAAGGCAAATCTACTGAAAAAATAACACGATATTATACCCCAAGGCCAAGTACTTTATTCAGTTTTGTGGGGAGGGGGCTTGTGTTCAGCTGTGCTGGATCATCCTTGTAGCATTCTTCCCTTATTATCACAGGTAAGTAGCGGCTGCCTGTTCATAATAGACTGCCCAGTGTAGGCTGGAATTGGTGATGCTCCAGATTACGAGGAACAATCAGCTGACTCCACTCTGGGTATTCCAGATAGAGGGAGGAATTCGTTCTCAGAGGGCCTAATTTGATTCCTAACTAGCTGTGGCCCCATAGCCACAGTGACATAACTTGTGAGGTAGAAGCGTGGAGCTCTTAAACACACAGATTCTAGAGTCAGCTTTCCTGGGTTCCCATCCCAGCTCCCTAATTTACTAGGGAATTAGGGCAAGTCCCTTAACTTCTGCCTAAATCTCTTGCTGGCCAAAAAAATGGGGAAAGTAATTATAATCTATTCTCATAAAGCTGTTGGGATAAATAAATGAACTCATTAATTAATTTAATCACATAAAGTGCTGGAATAATGTCCAGGATAGAGTAAGTACTCAAAAAATTATTATTATTTTCTGGACATAATTTAATTGGCCTTAACAACATTTATTAACCTTCTTGAGCTTCAGGTTTTGCATTTGTAAAGTGAGGCAGTTAAACTCAATTTTATTTCTAGGGTACCTTCGAACTAACATTCTATTCTGTATGATGCATGTTTTTATTTATTGCAATTCCAGTATTTTATGCTCTGATGCCATTATGCTTTAGTTATTGCTGCTTTATTTATTTATATTCATTCCCTGGTGAAAAGTAGCACTGTCCTACCTTTTTAGAAGCCTTTCATATGCCTTCACAATCTTAAAAAAAATTTTTTAAATCAAAGTACTGATTTGTACTGAAGCACAGTTTAAAAGGCTAGACTCACAGATTACTTATTAACTGCAAAAGAAAAAATGTACCTTTATAGTGGAGAAATCTGGATCAAGGGACAATTTGATATTAGGTGCTTCTGACAGGATGTTCCTAAATTACCTGATCAAGCTAGACCTAACTTTAACCTCACAAGAAATTCAGGAGATAGAGGAATTGGTTAAATAGCATGAGGAAACAATCAGAAAAATCCAGAATACGAGACATTTTACAGGACAACTGGCCTGGAATCTTCAAAATGTCAATGTCATAAAGTGGCACACATTTCATTCCCAAACCCTTCAGCATGCATCTCCTAAAAATAAGGGCATTCTCTTTGTAACCACATTGTCGTTAATACTCCTAAGAAAATAAGTAAAAATTCTATCATGTAGTCTACTATCAGCCGATAAACCTGAACAACAAAAGAAAACAATAGACAAATGGGGCTTCATGAAAATTAAAAACTTTTATGCTTCAAAGGACACCATCATGAAAGTAAAAAGACAACCTACAGAATGGGAGAAAATATTTGCAAATCATATATCTGATAAGGAACTTGTAGTCAGAGGAACTCTTACAAGTCAACAACAAAAAGACAAATAACCCAATTAAAAGAATGGGCAAAGGATTTAAGTAGACATTTCTTCAAAGAAAATATGTGAATGGCCAATAATCACATTCTATTTATGAATAGAATCAATTTTTTGACTGTAGATGCCAAAGTTAAGGTCAACTTGTATGTGGTGAGATGGGCTCCTATGTCTTCTTCCTGGGCATGAGCAGTTCTTTGGGTTGAGATGGAGGAAAGCAGCTTTGCTGGCAGCTACTTCCCTCCTCCAGCTCTGAGACTTCCTGATTGAAAGCACTGCGAGACCTGCTGACCCCATTTCTTTCCAGATTTAATTATTCTTTTTGAAAGTTGGCTCTAACCTCAAGGGGATTTGAAACACAAGGCTCCAGTGGGGATGAAGCTTTAGACCCAAGATAACTATTCCTTTTGCTATTGAACAGCCTGGCAGGGGAACAATTTGCCCCTTGCCCTGAGCACTGTCATTTATTTTGATCGTTTTCATTCCTATCAAGTGTGCTTCTGGCTCAGAAGGCAGCCATCTGATACCTGAAGTGACTCCTTACATTACTTCCTTGTCTTTTCTCTTGTCTTGTAACAAGATATCCCACTAAAATATGCCTGTTTGTGTACTAAGGAGCTGATGTGGGCGTGGATGGCTATGATTTAGTAACCCTAAGGGGGAAAATACGGGGGCAATAAGAATAGTTATTGTGTGTTGATGAGCTCCTCTATGTCTATTTATTTCATTTAACTCTTACAACAACCCTATGAGTAGTTAACTCCTATTTATCCCCATTTTACAGATTGGGAAATGGAGGCTTAGAGATGTTATGTAAGTTACCCAAGACGACAAATGGAAAGTGACAAATCTGCAAAGTGACTTAAACCCCCCAAATATGGTCTTAACCACTGTTCCATACTGGCACCCAAGTGGAAGAGGGTACCTTTCTAAAAATTTGGAGTCAGACAGACCTGAGTTCGAGTCCTGCCACCCTTGCTTCCTAGTTCTATAACCTTTAGCAAGTCTACCTACCTCATAAAGCTTTGAGGGTGCTATGAGATAATACAGTGTGTAAGTGCTTGGTCCAGTGAGTACTAAATGAATATCAGGTGTTTTCCTTCAAAAACCTATCAAGTGCTTTCTCTGTACCAGACCCTGTGCTAATCTGGGGGGACTTGGAGTTAAATACTGCACAGTCTGAGTCCTAAAGACCAGGGGGCTTGTGGACTGAATCTGGCCTTCAGAAGTGTTCTGTTGGTCCACACATGCTTCAAAACTTTTGAATTAGTTGCAGACATTTAAAAATTGAGAGATTTTAATAAACATCTGTATTTCCAGCTTTGGAAACCTAGTAGAGATAGCAATACTGGGCCTATATTCTCACATGGCAGCAATCATCTAGGAGGCAGTTTGCCAATGTGGGAATGTGGGCCACAGTCCCCGCCACTCCCTATTGTATCTGAGGGGGTCAGTGGCCATTCACGGTTGCAGTTGTGCACTGTTTTCTTTTCTTTTTTTTTGGCCACGCCGTGTGCATGCAGGATCTTAGTTCGTGTGGCAGGTAGAATTTATATCCCCTTACAAAATAACCACCCTAAATGCTGTTCCTGACAAAAGCAAGTTAAATTCCTCCCAGGGCAGTAAAGAGAAGCCTCCAGAGGTGAGGTGAGAGTATTTCTGGGAGAATCCAGAAAAGTGGAGAGAGGAGGAATCTAGCTCCTTTCAACATGAGAATGGAAACCTGTCTGAATGGTCAGGGACAGGGTCAGGCTCAGCCTCAGCCCGTAGGAAAAATACTGTTATTCATAGTGGGTAGACTGAGAATTTTTTTTTTTTTTTGAGGGCATTGGGAGCCCATCCCAAGTCTGAGAGACTTGGCAAAGGCTGGGTGAAAGCTGAGGATGGAAGAGAATATTCAAGGTGAAGTTCAACCTATAGTCAAGAAATTTGCTCCAGGGAGTTCCCTGGTGGCCTAGTGGTTAGGATTTGGGGCTTTCACCACCGTGGCCTGGGTTCAGTCCCTGGTCAGGGCACTGAGAACTGAGACCGTGTAAGCCGTGCAGTGTGGTCAAAAAAAAAAAGATAAATTTGCTCCAAACCACGATAAGATACCACTCCACACCCACGAGGATGGCTATAATCAAAAAAGGCAGACAACAAGTACCAGAGAGGATGTAGAGAAATTGAAACTCTCATACATTGTTGGTGGGAATGTAAAATGATGCAGCCGCTTTGGAATACAGTCCGGCAGTTCCTCAAAATGCTAAACACAGAGTTACCATATGACCCAGAAATTCCGCTCCTAGGTGTATACCCAAGAGAAATGAAAATATATGTTCACATTGAAACTTGTACACAGTGTTCATAGCAACATTATTCATAATAGCCAAAATGTGGAAACAACCCAAATGTCCATCAACTGATGAGTGGGTAAACAGAATGTGTTACATATATTCATACAATAGAATATTCTTCAGCAATAAGAAGGAATGAAGTACCCAGAGGTGATGCATCATACATGAATCTTGAAAACATTATGCTAAATGAAAGAAGCCAGCCACAAAAGACTGGATATTATATGATTCTACGTATATGAAATGTCCAGAATAGGCCTATCCGTATAGAATGCAGATTAGCGGTTGCCGGGGGCTTAGGGCCAGGGTGGGAGGACAGGAGGGGGAGACTGGGAAGGAGAAGTGACTGCTACTGGTACAGGTTTCTTTTTGGAGTCTTAAAAAAGTCCTAACATTAGATAGTGGTGATGGTTGTACAACTCTGTTAATATAATAAAGCCCACTGAATTGTACACTTCTTTTTAAATAGCTATATTAGTCTTACTTTATTTTGCTGGCAGATTTTTTTATTTTTATTTTTTGGCTGCGTCAGGTCTTAGTTGTGGCATGTGGGATGTTTTTTTATTGTTGCGGCATGTGGGTTCTTTGTTGTGGCGAGGGCCTCTCTGTAGTTTTGGCACGTGGGGTCCAGAGCGCCTGGGCTCTGTAGTTTGTGGCAGGCGGGCTCAGTTGCCCCACGCCATGTGGGATCTTAGTTGCCTGACCAGGGATCGAACCTGCATCCCCTGCATTGGAAGGCAGATTCTTTACCACTGGACCACCAGGGAAGTCCCTGAATTGTACACTTTGAGAAGGTGAATTTTATGGCATGTGGAATTATATCTCAGTAAAGCTGATACTAAAACAAATCTCTGCTCCAAGTTTCTTCACACTCCGTCTGAGATAAATAGAAGCCACAAGGGACTTTTGTCTGTCTCCCCTTATCTTGGAAAAAGATTCCTTAGCCTCTCTTTACGCATTAACTCCTTATCTGCTGGCTTTTCTTAAGGTTCTGCTTTAGACCCTTTTCTAGTTATGCTCCATGAAGCAGACTCCCAACTTTACCACTAATGGTTGTGTGATCTTGAGCAAATTAGTTAACTTCTTGACCTCAATTTCCTCATTTGAAAAATGAGGATAATAATTGCATTGTTACTGAATCAGGTCCAGCTGCTCGCCGCTGGAAAAATCAATACTCGAGAGAGAGAGACAAACGTTGGTAGAAAGGAAAGGTGCTTTTAATCAGAATGCCAGCAATCTGCGGAAATGGTGGACTCAGTGTCCCACGTTAAAACCACCTCCGAAGATTCTGCTCGGCCATGAAAGTTTATAAAGGGAAAAGGGGAAGTAATCTCAGTTAATCACTGAGATAGGGGACTGGACTCATAGCCATCTCCCACTGTGTGCAGGCTTGTCGACTCCTGGTAATCTTTCTTTAGATGCTATCTTGTTCACACAGTGTATTCGTTAGATTACTGAAGGGGAAGCTGGGGAAGAGATCTGGTCATCTGTTAATTACTTATTCTTCATTTCTACTTCCTTGATCTACGGAAAGAACCGACAATTTAGGCAAGGTATTGTGTGATTAGAAGATTTGAAAGGTGTGCTAGCGCCAGAGATGAGTAGAGCATGGGGGCGCCTGACTTAAGGTTAGTGACAAGACAAAAGGGTGCCTCCTGCAGAGAGCTCTTTCCTGCAAAGAGCTTTTTCCTGCCAATAGCCGCTTACAGGGACTCCTTCATAGGTTAAGTGTGAAGATAAAATAACTAAATATATGAAACCTATTTAGAACAGTACCTGGCACATAGTAAATTCTGTATTAGTATTTTTAATGATTATTTATATATTAAAACCCTAGAACAGTATTTAGCACATGGTAAGTGCCCAATGAGATTAGCTGTTATTCAACCATACCTCATAAAAAGATTAGCTATTATTAATTAATTTTTATTAGAGAGGGTAATGGCAAGCTTGTCCAAGACTTTGCTCTCCTGTTGATGAACATTTGAGCTGTTTCCAATTTGGTGTAATTAATGAATAGTGCAACTTTGGGTATTTGCCCATCAGTTTCTTTGGGTACACACTTAGGAGTAGATTGCTGAGTCACAGGGTATGTGGATCTTCCTATTTCCAGATAATGCCAAACTCTTTTCCAAAGTTGCTGATTCAGTTTACATTCCCACCTCCAACACTTGATATACTCATCATGTAAAATTTTACATCTGGTATGTAACGATGGCATTGATTTTAATTTGCATTTCCATGCTTACTGATGAGGGGAGTGTCTTTGATTTACTCTTTTATGAAGAGCCTGCTCAAGTTTCTTGTCCATTTCTAACTGGTTGATAAGTTTTTTTCTCATCGATTTGTGAGAATTCTTCACGTGGTTTGGAAACTAGTGCTTTGTCTATTGCAAGTATTTTTTAAAAATTTATTTTATTGAAGTATAGTTGATTTACAATGTTGTGTTAATTTTTGCTGTACAGCAAAATGATTCAGTTATACATATATTTACATTCTTTTACATATTCTTTTCCATTATGGTATATAACAGGATACTGAATCTAGTTCCCAGTGCTATACAGTAGGACCTTGCTGTTTTTCCATTCTCTATATAATAGTTTGCATCTGCTGACCCCAAACTCTCAATCCCCTCACCCCCGCCACCTCTTTGACAACAATAAGTCTGTGCTCTATGTCTGTGAGTCTGTTTTGTAGTATTGCAAGTATTTTCTATTACTCTGCTTGTCTTTTTGCTCTAACAATGGTATCTTTTGATGAATAGAAAATTTTAATTCTTAAGTAAGCAAATATATGAATCTTTTCTATAATGGTACTGCTTTTCGTGTCTTGTTTAAGAAATTCTTCCCTGTCTCAAGGTCTGGTTGTTTTTTTTTGTTTTTTTTTTTGCAATACGCGGGCCTCTCACTGTTGTGGCCTCTCCATTGCGGAGCACAGGCTCTGGACGCGCAGGCTCAGCGGCCGTGGCTCACAGGGCCTAGCCGCTACACGGCATGTGGGATCCTCCCAGACCGGGGCACGAACCCGTGTCCCCTGCATCGGCAGGCGGACTCTCAACCACTGTGCCACCAGGGAAGCCCTCAAGGTCTTTAATATGCTTTCCTGTACTATCTTGTAAAAGCTTTATAGTTTTCCCTTTTACACGTAGGTCAATTCCACCTGGAATTGACTATTGTGTATGAGGTGAGATACAAGTGCAATTTCAATATTTTTCTACATGGATACTCAATTTTATCAGCACCATTTATTAAAAAATCTGTTCTTTTCTCACTGCTCTGCAGGCCGCCTCTGTCAGGTAGCAAGTAACCATATGTGTAGGTCTGCTTGGGGGCTCCTTATTCTGTTCCTGTTTCAGCAATTCCTCTCAGCTTGTTCTCCTTATTCAATAGTACGTTACATCTTGGCCCTTTACCTTGAGAATCTGCTTATCAAGTTACGCACACACACACACACACACACACACACACACACACACAAACTGAAAACTAAATAAAACAAAAACAGTTTTCTCAATCAGTATACATCTCAAGATCTAACTGGAGGGTAGGGGGCAGGGTTTTTTTCTTTTTCCAGCCAGAAGGGAACAAAGAAGCATGTAGATAAAGTTGTGTCTCTTTTATTTGACAGCTGCCTTGTTCTAGCGACATCAGTATGGGGTTGAAAACAACAGTCAGAGATGGGCAGAACCAAGGGAATCATTGAGGACAGTCAGACCACATCTTCTGAATCCTTCGTACCTCTGGTTGCTGCAGCTCTATTGGCTTAACTTGGGCGTTTTTTTTGGATGCAACCAAAGGCATCCTAACTCATCTATAAGCTACCTTAAATACAGACTTGAATGCAGGAACAAGTAAAAAGGCCTCTTCATGAAAAGGAAAACAGCTGTTACAAAAATATGAATTTTATTCTATAGGAAGGTAGTATGTAATAACAATAATAATGATAATGATGGTTGTTATAGCTAACATCTGCCAAGCCAGGCATGGTGGCTAGGAATTTACAGATAATATACCATTACATTTATGACCTTATTTAATGGGTATGACCTCCCAGTGCTGTTCTTTTCCCAGGACCACAGATGTTAAGTAACTCTCCCCATGTCACACAGTTAATAGGATTCAAAGGTCTGGCTCCAATACACTTATCAATTGCTCTTTTGACTTAGAATTTTTTATTAAATAGGGAAAATTAAATTCTTCCAGAAGAGTAAGATTTGGGGCAAAGGGGAATTCTACCTCACTATTTGTAGGACATTAAGTGGATAACCTTCCTAGAGAGTAGTGTGGTAGTATGTATTAAATACCTGAAAATGTGTATTGTCTTTTAAACACGAATTCTACTTTTTAAAAATAAGTGCTGCCCCCAAGGAAAGATTTTCAAGGATGTTTATAGCAGAGTAATTTTTAGCAGTAAAAACAGAGCTTTCATTAAATAAATGTTAGGAACTAAAACACTATTGCAGCTATTAAGAATAAGGTTTTAGAGTTTTTAATGGCAAGAAAAAATGCTACCTTAAGTGAAAGAAGCAGATCACAAAACAATATTCACAGCAGGATTTCTATTTTATATATTATTTAAAAGTCAAGAAGAATATACTGTAAAATGATAGTAGTGATTATCTCTGCAGGGGGAGATTATGGATAATATAAGTTCTCTTCTTTTACTTTTCTGAAAGTTTCAAGTTTCAGCTGTGAACTTCCAGAATATATTATTGATGAAAATTTCAAAGATATTAAAAAATAGCACAGAAAAATGAAACTGAAGAATACACCACCGACTTTAACAATTTTCAACACAGGGCCAATCTTGCCTATCATACCCTTTCCTATTCCCTCTCCCGGATTATTTGGATGCAAATCTCAAACATTATATTTCATTTGTAAAACTTTCATTATGTTTCTCTAAAAGATAGACCCCTGTTTAAAAACCACAACCACAGTACCATTGTCATGCCTAAATTAAAAAAAATAATTCCTTGATATCATCAAATATCCAGTGTTTGAATTTCCCTGATTGTCTTAAAATTAGGCTTTACATGTTTTTTTAATGTGTTCTTGGTTTTGCTTTACACACACACACACACACACACACACACACACACACACACACACACACAGTTTTGCTTACCTGAATTGAGATCCAAGTAAGTTTTATCCCTTGTGATTGGTTGATATATCTCATGGAACTGAGCAGAATCCTGCAGGGCCCCTCCAAGTACAAAGGCCCCTCCATGTCCCCTGCCTCTTCTTTGTAGAAAAACTGAAGTCTCCCAGGCCTCCCTGTGTCACAAAAGAGCAGGCTCAAGCAGTTAATGATCAGGACAATAGAGTCACAGAATCTTTCAGCATCTGAGTTGTTTTACAGATACTATAACTGCCACCAGAGGGATGACCAGACTGCAGCCGTGACTTAAGCGGCTCCACCTTGAGCAGTACTGAATCTATGGCTATAGCACAATTCCAAGAACTGGCCTTAAAAGAATGGTATTAACACTGTTGCTCATAATAATCTATATCTTTGTGGGCATCAAAATCATTGTAGCTTGTTCTGCCCATATATGTAAGTAAGCAGGCAACTAAAATTGTCAGCCAAGAGAGCCTACAGACGCATGTCAACATCTTCCACTCTGAGAATATGGCGCCCTATGTTAGCATGAAGAAGAAAAAGAAGACAGACCTTCACCCATAATCCCATAGAAATGGAATGATGTTCTGACAAGTGGGGATTTACAAGCAGCTTTCGGCAGGAAAGAGCTCTCTGCAGGAGGCCCCTACTGTTTTGTCACTTTAGCAAAGCTATATTGTAACCTTAAACCAGGCACCATCAGGCTCTACTCATCTCCAGCCCAAGCACACCTTTCCAATCTTTTGATCACAAAATACCTTCCCTAACCTAACAACTAGGTCTCCATGGCCTCTCACAGACTGGAATTGCAGGTGTCCTAGATTTTCCTAGACTGACCTGGTTTTCTGCCAAAGAAATAGTTTGTCGCACCCCATCATTCAAGAAAGAGGATATCTTCTTGAAAACATGATGTAGCAATGTGTGAGGATGTAACCTTCCAGACATTTCATGGTAAGGCAGCTCCCTTCAGCCCATCAATTTTCTGGAGATTGAGGCAGCTGTGAGCTGTTAGCAGCCAACATTCACAGCAGCTGAGTGATGGGCACACTGGCCTGCTCAAGGGGACCTGGGCAGAACACTAACTGTGTGTACCACATCACCTAAAATTATCTACCACCAGGGGCACTTGTACCATAGTTTAGAAAGTCTGGGTATAAAGAATGGCACTGTGAATGCAGTGCCTTAGGTGGTGTTTCGTGGAAAGTCTTTGATGGGGAGGAGTCTGGAGGAAGGGGTACTGGACGGAAGTCTGTGGAAGTCTAGTCATGGAATGTGCGGGGAGCTTGACAATGTTTGTGGTGATAGGAATGGGGAGGAAGAGAAAGATGGGAAGGGTTATAGAAGGAAGTGTCAAGAGGCTGAGTTCGTGAAGAGGGGTTGAGAAGAATGAAGGAAAAAGGATGACTTGGGTTAGAACCTGGGGGCTTGGGAGAATAGCAGTGCCTGGGAAGGCAGAGAGATTCAGGCTGCGGAAGCCAGCTTGGTCCTTCTGTCAAGACCAAGAGATCAATTCTCTAGCACGAATGTTTGTGGAAATATCCTCTCCTTTGCTTTTATCTGGAATATCCATTGTTAAAAAAGTAAGGATTTGGACTTCCCTGGTAGCGCTGTGGTTAAGAATCCGCCTGCCAATGCTGGCGACACGGGTTTGAGCCCTGGTCTGGAAAGATCCCACATGCTGCGGAGCAACTAAGCCTGTGAACCGCAACTACTGAGACTGTGTGCCACAGCTACTGAAGCCCATGTGCCTAGAGCCCGTGCTCTGCAGCAAGAGAAGCCCCCGCAATGAGAAGCCCCCGCACCGCAACGAAGAGTAGCCCCTGCTCGCTGCAACTAGAGAAAGCCCGTGCGAAGCAACGAGAACCCAACGTAACCAAAAATAAATTAATTAAATAAATAAATAAAAAAGAAGAATTGTGCACCCCGGGACTTCCCTGGTAGTCCAGTGGTTAAGACTCCAAGTTCCCAATGCAGGGGACCCAGGTTCGATCCCTGGTCAGGGAACTAGATACTGCATGTCACAACTAAGACCTGGCATGGCCAAATAAATAAATAAATAAATATTAAAAAAAATAGTAAGGACTTGCTGCCCCCCAGATTTTAGCAAAAGGAGCAGGCTAGGTGGATGTCAAAACCCATCCGTCTCCTCTTCCTACAGAAATTCCAACCCACCCACCTGCCCCACGAGCAGCGTAGGGCCAGGGTGTCAGGAACTCCCAGGCAAAGCTGTAAGATCATCTCCTCTTTCAGGATTGAATTAGTCCTAGACATGAGTCATATTTCCAATTGCCTTTCTTTCTGATGAGAGGGTCCTCGCTGGCTCTGCTGTCCTCCTTTCTTGGCAACAGAAGGGTGGTGTGAGATTAAATTTCTCAAGAAAACTAAAAAAACCACAAAGATCGCCGTCTCCATATCATGTGAGCCAAGATATTCTTTGGGTGAAGAGGGTCAGTGCAGACAAAGGCACTCTGATCACTTGCGATGCTTTCTCTCTCTAATTATAGAAAGTATTTAGCTATTGTTCCCTAATTGCTTGCTGCAGTTGGTTTTTTTTTTTTGACAAAAGCCTGGTTTCTGATGAGTTGTTCTTTTTTTTTTTTCCTTCCCCTGCCTTGGTCCATTGCCATATCAGGCCCTGGCTATCCCACTGGAGAACTGAAGGAGTTGGTATGGTATTTCTCAAGAAGCCACTTTAACCCATCTAATTGTTTTCATGGCTTCTCCTCTCTTCCTCCTAGTTACCTCATAGAGAAAGGGAATTAACATTTACTGAGCATCTATTTAGAATGTGCCAGGCATTGTACAAAACCTTTGCATAGATTATCATATTCAATCCTTGCAGCAAGGCTGAGAGGCAAATGTTATTTTCCTCAATTTACAGATGAGGATTCTAAGGCACAGGAAGTTCTCACAGCCTGTAAGTAGCTGAGCCAGGGTTCAAACCCAGTGGGTCTGAGCCCGGATTCCAACGCAGGTCTGTCTGACTCCATGTCACCTCTCTCAAAAGAGCCCAAGAGTTTTTTATAGACTTTGGCCAATAGAACATTGGTACTGATGCTCCCACCACCATAGGAGAATTGGGGAATCCTGCCCCCTCACCCTGAAAGTGCCTATTTCTAGGCCCTCTGACTTGGTGAGGATGCCTGTAGGACTCTGAAAGGAGATCTGGGATTCCTGTGTTGATTTATGACACATGGAGAGATGGTGGCAATGACAAGGAAGAAAGCCACCCCACTCCCAGGGGCTGCAGCAGTCAGGGTTCTACGGGAAAGAGATGGCACATTCAAGGTTTAAATCCAGAGCACTGAACGGATGGACTGCTTAGAGGAGGTGTGGGACGTTAAGGGGAAGCAGCTGGGCACCAGCAGAGCAGGAAGTCATTGTCATCCCTAAGTCTAAAGGGGTGTGGTGTGGGAGTGGTGCTCCTATAGCCCAGTGGGAGCTGGGGCTAGGGCAGAGGTGCTCCAACGGGAGCTGTGGCAGGAAAGGAACCCAGCCACTGCCAGAACGCAGACAGGAAGGCTGGGAGCACATGCGGAAGGGGGCTCTGTGTGTGTGCAGACATCGGGGTCTCTCTCTTCTTTGGCCTCCCTGCCTCCTGCTCACGCTTACCACTGGCCAAGCTCAACTAGAAGACAGAGGGCAGGGGAGTCTCAGGGATGCAGCCTGTACTGGTCAGCCTCCTGGGCATGGAGCAGGGCAGAGAAGGGTGGAGAGTTGACCTCGGGGAGGATACAGAGGATATTCAGCAAAGGGGCTTACTCAAGCCTGCCCTCCGTGTCAGTCTCTAGGGGTAGGACAGTGCTTACAGACCCAAAGAATCGTGGAATGTGAACGATGGAAGAGTCCTTAGAGTTCTGCCCATAGAATTCCTTTACTTTACAAAAGAGGATCCTGAATCCCAGGGATGTAAAATGACAGGTCCAAGGTCAGCTGCTAATTAGTAGCATAGGCAGGACTGGAACCCAGCTCCCTAGCTCCCAGTCCATCATGCCTCTCAATTTGAGAACTATGGTCAATTAATCGTTGGTAATAAAGGATTACTGCTGAGCCAGCTTGCCTATTTCCTGTTAAACCTGCTCAAAGACCTCAGGGTGTATTGTACTTTGGCCCCAGACGTTTGCCTCAAATGATTCCCTCTCTAAATACATCTGTGATCATAGTGGGCTGCCCATTCCAGAGTGTGGGCTCTGGAGTTAGACTCATGGGTTGGAAGCCCAGCTCTGCCCTTCGGCATGACCTTGGACAAGTTGCTTAACTCTCTGTTCCTCACTTTGTTCAACTATAAAATGGGGATAATAGTGATATGTATCTCATATAGCATGAGGATTATATGAGAAAACGTACATACTTCAAGCACTTAGACTAGCATCTGGCAATGAGTGCTTGATAAATGATAGCATATATATGTATATATAATATTTATTCAG
Organism: Grampus griseus; assembly: GCF_964374135.1. Taxonomy (NCBI): domain Eukaryota; kingdom Metazoa; phylum Chordata; class Mammalia; order Artiodactyla; family Delphinidae; genus Grampus; species Grampus griseus. The sequence goes on along the minus strand of NC_139018.1, from coordinate 25,166,865 downwards.
ATATATAAATATATATGGGAAATATATATGTGTATATATTCCAATAAATAGATTTGCAATTCTGGTTAAGAATTTATATGTTTTTTTTACTGAGATATATCAGCTATTTTTCACAAGGAATTTTTCTTTTCCCTTATGACAGATAAGAAAATTGAAGGGTATGTCAATTAGATTTCAATAAATTTGGAAAACAAAAAAAGCCTGAAGGGCCTGGGTGATGTGCCTTTTGTGGGATTTCTCAGTCAGTCAGAGGCAGATAAGAAATCCTTGTTCTCAATATCACTCCAGCCCCCAGGTTGGAAATTAATTCCAGATTACTCATCTTGATTTACTTCCTCCCAGATACTAAAAAAAAATCCCTTTAGGCTTCCATCAAGTCCAGGCCCGTCTGACCACCTCATGGGGCAGACCAAGCAGGTTTCTGCCCTTCCACTCTACTACACAGATGTACATGGATTGGCACATGGATTGGGCCACCAATCCTCTGGCAAACGCTAAACTGCCCTCTGGGGTAGCTGGATCCTGACCTTCTGGCCCTGGGTCTGAGTTGACTTCCTTTGTCCTACTGGAACATTCTGTCCTGGGCAGGTGCTAACACCAGCTTCGGGCCTCTAGCCCATGCTTCCTTCTGCTGCTGCTTCTGTGGATGGACTCCTGTGGGGCATTGCTCCCCTTTGGGATGCTGCTGGGAGCCAATGCAGCTTTCCTGCTTCCTTTACCACAGGCCCTAAGCCTTCTCCCCCTGCCTAGAACACAGTTCCCTTATTACTTCCTCTGCCGTGCTTTTTTCTTGTTGCCTTAAGGAAGAATTTTGTACTTTGGTTTCTCTTGCTTTTCCTCTGGTTGGCTGTGTGATGCTTTCTCCCAGATGGTCCACCTCTGGGACAAGCCACACAGCACCCTGAATGAAAACCTCTCTTGGACAGCATTCTAAATACTCAATGTACCAAACCCAGGCCTTGCTGTCCCAGAAATGTAACCGGGACCCTGGCAGGTTCTGGAATGAGTTAGTTGCTTTCCTTAATGGCTTTGGTTGCTCAATGCATTTTCTGTTTAGCTTCGCTGGTCATGTCCCCTCTCAATTTAAAACCCTTCAGTGGCTTCCTAGTGCACTTGGACTAAAATCCAAACTGATGAGCTCTCCAAAGGCCCCTGCCTGCTTCTCCTACTTCCTCTTACACTATTCTCTCTGCTCAGTCACACTGGGTTCCTTCCTGTTCCTCAAACCTACCGAGCTCTTTCCTACCCGTGGGCTTGCTGTTCCCCCTGCTTGGAAACTGCTTCCTCATCTTCCCCAGGGCTGATGTCCTCATCCATTCGGGTGCACCTTCCTCAAAGAGGCCTTGTGTGACTACTCTCTCCAAAGACGCAATCAATGGCCTCTGTCCAGTTACTCTTTACCATACCCCCCTGCTTCCTTCCTTCACAGAGTTTATTACATCATGCAACTATCCTGTTATTTCTTTGCATGTCTATTGTCTGTCTCCTCTTTCTCCACCTCAGGTAAATGACACTCTGTGAGGGACCTTTTCCATTTTATTCACCGTTATATCCTTAGCACCTACTGTGTGGCAGGCACTGTTCTAGGCACCACGGATCTAAATCCATGCTCTCGTGGAGCTTATATTCTAGTGGGGGAGACAGATAAAAGCCATCTTAAACAAATGAATGATATAATTTTTAGAATTGATGAGTACTTTAATAAATAAAGCAGTGTAAGGGATAGAATGTGTCTCAGGGAATGTGGAGGGGGGGTGGTGGTTAGATAAGGGTGATCAGGGATGGCCTCTCTGGAGGGGTGATGATGAAAGAGAGAACAGATTGCTGTGACAGAGCAGACCTTTGGGGGAACAGCAGGTGTAAGGGCCTCAAGGGAGCAGGCAGATTGGCAGGTTGAGGAACAAAAAGGAAGCTGGTGTGACTAGAGTGGTGTGAGCTGGGGGAGATGGGTGGGAAACAAAGGCTGGAGACAGAGGGAGTGGTAACAGCCATGAGCAGAAGGGAGGGTTGGGTAAAGAGTTTGTATTTTCTTCTAAGTGTGATGGGACACATCTGTACAGCACTATTCAGTTTCCAAAGCACAAACACCATCTCACTTGATCCTCACAAGAACCTCTGAGGTAAGTAGGACAGATGATAGTTCATATCTTTTATCAAGAAGGAAACCACCATTTTATTAAGATGAAAATGAAAGCTCTGCTAAGTGAGAAAACTTGCTTTAAGTCACACAGTTCAAACAAGATTCTGTGAATCAGTGGTGTTTAACCTTGGCTGTGCATGGAAATCCTCTGGGGAGCTCTGCAAAATCCTTCTATCTGGGTTCTGACCCTGGAAAATGGACTCAAGAGCTCCAGGGTGTGTCCCAGGAGGATTGTTAAAGCTTTCCAGGTGATTCTGCGGGGGCTAGAACTCTGCTCTCAATCTACCCACTTTTCACTATATGAACTGCCTTCTTGACAGAGCCTTTCCACTAAACTGCCCATTAAAATCACCAAGGCAGCTTTCTAGGAATTACAGAGGCCCAGACTCCAAAATCAGAATTTCTGGGGCTGGGGCTCAGGCACTAGCTTGTTTAAAAGCGCCTCACTCGCCTATCTGCTTTGGAGTTTCCCACATATATTTTTAAATTTTTTCTATCTGCTGTTGTCTCTTTTCTTGTTCCTTTTGGGGTTTATGCCTTTTTTATTCCTTTCCTGTCATTTTCATGGGATTTTAGGCAGGCATGGATTTAAATGGGTATACTAAACATAGCATGTTGAACTGGAAACCTGCTAAATTAAAAATTTAAAAAAATTTAAACAATTAAATTTTAATTATAAAAGTTATACATACATTCACTGTAAAAAATTCAAATATTACAAAAGGGTACAGTATAAACTGAAAGTACTCCAGACCCACCTCCCCCATTCCCATTCTTCAGGGTTAGCTGCTAGCCTGCTGGTAACAATTTCATAGTTAAAGTTAATGTCCAATTAGAGTAACCGTATTAAGTTTTTAATATATTTTCTCTCTCTGTGGTTTAAAATTTTCCATTTTAATTTAAATGTCTTTTACTGTATTCTTCATCTTTATGCTTTTTTATATGAACTTTCCTATGCTTGGTCTGCTCCCCAACACCCTTCTCCCAGGGAGCCCCTGTTCAACCTTTGATTCTCAGCCTGTAAGTCATGTCTGAGTTTACAAAGCATTTCAAAATCTCCTGGGAAAAATTAATGCTCCCTTCTTTATGTTCCTATACCACTTCGTTCATACCTCTATTCTAACACTATTCACACCATTTAGAAATTATTCCTTTTTAAAAAATATTAATTTAATTAATTAATTTATTTTTGGCTGCATTGGGTCTTCATTGCTGTGCACAGGCTTTCTCTAGTTGTGGCGAGCGGGGGCTACTCTTCCCTGAGGTGCTCGGGCTTCTCATTGCAGTGGCTTCTCTTATTGTGGAGCATGGGCTCTAGGTGCATGGGCTTCAGTAGTTGTGGCACGTGGGCTCAGTAGTTGTGGTGCATGGGCTTTTAGTTGCTCCGCGGCACGTGGGATCTTCCTGGACCAGGACTCAAACCTGTGTCCCCTGCATTGGCCGCTGGATTCTTAACCGCTGCACCACCAGGGAAGCCCAGAAATTATTCCTTTGTTTTCATCTTAACACTTATACATTGCAAACTCGAGGTGGTGGCAGCTGTATTATGCAACTCTATAATACTGCTAGCTCTGTACTGTAGCCCTGTACTGCAAGTGTCTTCTCCCAGTTAGTGGCTTGTATTTTTCTTCATGCCTTTTGATGAGGAAGTTCCTAACTTTAACGTAATCCAAATTTATCAAAGTTTTCCATACCGTTTTTCTGATGTCATTTAATAAACCCTTCCCTGAGATAGTAGGAAATTTTCCTTCAAAAGTTCTGATTTTACTTTTTCCTTTAAAATCCTTTAATCTATTTGGAATTAATTTTTTGTGTTAGGGGCCCAACAGAGAACCAGTTGGTTCAGCTCATATGCCAGCTCTGTCATGTATCAAGATTCCACATGTGCCTGGATTGTTTTGGGGCTCTCTAGGCTGTTTTATTTTCCCTCTCTGCCTATCCCTATACTAATATCCCATAGTCTTAATTTTTATAGCTTCATAATAAATGTTGATATATGTAAGGGTAAGCCCTTGAAACATTTTACTCTTCTTCAAGAGTGTTTAGGCTATGCTTTGTCCTTTGTTTTTCCATGTAAATTTTAGCTTAGCTTGTAAACGTCCAGAGAAAATCCTGTTGGAAAGTTTATTAGAATTGCATTGAATTGATAGATCAATCTTCCACCCCATCTCTGTTCCCCCACGAAGTAGCTCAAGAGACGTTTGTAGAAGGAATGAAGGTCTGATGATTGTCTCCAAAGTACATCTTATAAACAAACATTCAGTAAATAGAGGTCAATGAATGAATGGGGGATAAAATGACTAAGATCGATCAGCACTTTCTTACTATTCAGCAACTGTCAGTAAAATTCTTCTTTGCCTGTTGTAATACACAAACCCACGACTCCATCCTCCTACTGAACATAAATCTATGACCAATTTGGATAGCTTCTTGAAAATAAGTTTTCAGGAAGGATCCTGGCCGCAGCGCAGGCAAAGAAACAGGCTATCTGACAGGTCAAGTGTCTGTGACCCCTCTGCCTCCCTAGGTGGAGCGGTCCAGGGCGACCGCGGCTGTTCTTTGGCCCTTGTCCCCGCGGCTTAGGGAACCAAGAACTACAACTCCCGGCAGGCCGCGCGGCGCCCCGGCTTCACTAAGAGCAATCCGGAGGTGGCGGCAAGCAAAGTTCCCCGCGAACTCCCGCCACCAGGCTGCTGCTGGAAGCCGGGCGCCGCGTCTCTGTTTCCCACGGGGTGAGTAGGGGCAGCTCCTCGGAGGCCCGCGCAAAGCCCGTGCTGCCAGGGCCGCGGGGCGCGGGTAAGCCAGTATGGACGCGCCCGGCGCCCGCCTCTGCTGGGGCCTCCAGCCGGGAGGGAACCCTGGGCCGGTGACCTTATCATCCGGGGCCCGGCGCGCGGCCACGTGACTCTGGTGACTGGCAGTGCCCCATCACCTCTGCCGCGACTCTCCAGCCTGGCTCACCATTGGGTGGAAGCGTGGCGCAGTCCTGCGTGTAGGTAGAGCTGGAGCTGGAGGGAGGCAGCAGGTGGCTCACCCAGACCTCCTCAGCCTTGGTGGTCTGTGGGCTCCTAGGCGCAGGTGTCCGGGGCTGGAGCGCAGGCTGGATCAGAGCAGGGGCGCGCAGGTATCCTTGCCCTCCGCAGGGGCCTGCGCGACCCCGGAGCGCGCCGTATCTATAGCAACTTGGTGGGGCCCTGAGCTTCCGGATCTCACAGTAAACGTGTGCTGATGACAGCGCTATATGGAGAGCAGCCTATAGAAGACGCCTAGTACAGCTCTCTCCCCAGGTTAAGTGGCATTTCCTTTCTACTAACTATGAAGTCATTCGATTCAACAAGTACTTATTGATCACCTCCATGATCCTTAGCACTTAGTGGCTGCTCAGGAAATATTTGCGGAGTTGAAAGTGAATTAGACTTTATGTGTGCCTTCACACGTTTTCTTTAAGCAGTAGTTCTCAAACTTTAGCATGCATCAGAATCACCTGGAGGGCTTGTTGCAACACAGAAATCTGGACCCCATCCCCCAAGTTTCTGATTCAGTAGGTCTGGGGTGGGGAGCGAGCATTTGCATTTCTAACATGCTCCTAGGATATACGGATGCTGCTGGTCTGGGAACATACTTTGGAGTATCACTGTTTTGTAGGAAAAATTCCTGTGAACTTAAAGCACCAACTCGTCACTCCTGGTCCTGGGCCTTTCTGTTCTGTCTTGCCAGTTTAACTTCGGTAGCGTTAGTAAGCATGTACATATTACTTTTTCACTGTTTCTTCCCCCACATTATATACAGATTTTCATGTAGTCTACACTTGTGTCAATTTTCCTGGGTTACATCATATTGCATCTTTGGCCATTTCTCAGCAGCCCTCAGGATGTAAACTTTGACCTCTGCTGGGAGAGTTTACATTTTTTCCCTTTCTGATATACACTTATTTTCTTGTCACACAAGGGACCTATAAGACAAGAATAGTGCTTGGTTCATGCATTGCCCCCCCCCCCCACTTCCACCCAACTCACTGAATAAGCCATCTCAGTTTAGCTATCTACATCAGAGGCACTTCAGGGACCCACCTCAGGGCCCAGCAAGCCCTGTTCTCGTCCGCCTTGCGCTCTCTTGGCTGGAGCAGACACACCTGTATTCAAGTTCTGGCTGCATCACTTAGCTTCCCAGCCAAGTTTTTTACCTTTTCTAAAACTCAGCTTTCTGATCTGTAGAATGAAGCTGTAATAGGATGCACCCCAGGATGTAGTTGTGAGAGTTACATGAGATGTTTAAGCACTTGGCACCGTACATTTCTGCTTACAATCTCACTCACTCTTCTCCTCTTACCTGCTGCTACTCACGCTTTGTGCTTGGTTTTCCACTGTTCTCCCTGAGTCCCCCTATCTCTGGATGAAGTAAGTGGAGAATTCTATTCCTTGCCTGGATGAGATTTATTTTTCCTGTCTACTCTGGGACTTCGGCATCAGTTGGGGATTCCTTTAATCAATATTGACTGAATCACCTTCTGGGCATCAAACACTAGGAAAGAGAGTGATTACATTTGGATTACATTCCTATCTACAGGGCAGGGCAGGGCAGGCTATAAACCTGCTCAGGTCAACTAGATGATCCCTCAGCATTGATATGAAACATGATGGTATCATCCAACTTGGTTGCTTTTTATCTACATCAGTAACCAATTTTCCCTGAAAACCAGATCACTGTCTCCAAATGTATTATTGGGTCTTTTCCAGTCTTGGGAGCAGACCAAAAGAAATACTGCTCGTTTGTCTAACGGTCTCTCTAGGAAATGGGAGGAGGAGCTGTGGTCACTTTATGGGATTAATGGGATTGGAGCCCTAAATTCTTTCCTCTGTGGCCATTCTCACCTGTGCAGCAAACAGGGAGCGGTGATTCTAGGCTTACTGTCCTGTAATGTGGCCTGGGGAGGAGGCAGCAGGTGGATAGTAGCTGAAAAGTCCTAGCCCTGTGAACAGTAAGTGCTTGGTTCTCTGTTTAGTTCTGCACAGAGGGTGGAATTTCATTTGGCCATCAACTTTTAATTTGTAGAACTTCCCAGACTCTCCTCTTGCCTTGTCTCAATGCTTGCTAGTATGTTTCCTGTGGTCCAGCGAGATGGATTCCATGCTCATCCTTGATTTGACAATAACACAGCTCTCCTAAATGTTTCATAGCCTGGAATTGGTGGTTTCTAGTGAGGTGCTTTGGTTGATGTGTGACATGCTGTTGACTTCCAGGGTGCCAAGCAGTGTCTTCCCTGTGCCTGGCACTGTTTGGGGGTGGTAGAGGGTCAGAAATCATAGTGACTGATGCAGTTACTTGAGAATGGGGTTAAGAATGTTGGGGATTGGAGGTCTGCGAGTCCCTGTCAGGAAGGTCACGTGCCATAAAGAGAAAGGGCTGAAGGTCTACTCTGCCATTTACCAGCTGAGCCACCTGGGGCAAATCACTCACCCTCTCTGCTCCTTGGTTTCCTGATTTATACCTGGGGATGGTAGTAATATCTGTCTACCTCACTGGGTTGTGTGGAATAACTAATGAGATAATGAGTGCAAAGGGCTGTGTAAAGGTCAGTTATTGCTAATATTATTATCTAATGGTTAGGTTTTAGGGTCCAGTGGCCCCAGGCACCTCCCCCTCCCACCCCCAACCAAAAAAAAAGGATGTGCTGTTATGAGAAACAACTCAGGTGAAAGTCAAAAAACGCAAGTAAACAGAACAGGGCAGGTGATTCATTAGCAAAAGATTTAATAATGAAAGGGGTTTTTCATTGACAGACGTATTTCACGGCTGACAGGGTCTTTTAAAATTGCTACCCCAGGAAAGCAACTCATTTACATGTTAAAGACTCACTGACACCTTATGGGAAACTCCAGCTCCAGTCTCTTTAGACACAGTTTGACTCCTATATCATCTATTTTATGTTTTTCAATTTCCACCTCTTTTATTACTGAGGACGTTTGCATGAAAACTGGGTCTTGGGAGTTGTGTCTGCTTTGCTACTGCTTCCCCACTCAGAGGTGGGCTTAAGGCTGGGGTGGCCTCATTACCTAGAGGGACAGGCCTGGAGGATGGTGCAACCTGAGGAGGATGGGGTTCGGGGAGGGAAGTCTGGGAGGGATGTTGGGGGTGACTGGAGGAGGATGGCTGTCAAATTGGCAGCTCCAGTTTGTGATTCTCACCTGGGAATCTGTGTTGTTACTGACTCTGTACAGGTCTCATAGGGTATAGTTTACCCATTCATTAATTCATTCATTCAGTAAATACTTTTGGAGCACCTATTCCATGTGCTAAGCAAGGTTATGGCCAAGCATAGCCTGCAGGCCAAATCTGACCACACCCATTACTTTACATAGTGTCTATGGCTGTCTTTTGCTTTGCACTACAATGCCGGAGTTGAGTAGTTCTAACAGAGATGTTATAGCCTGCAAAGCGAAAAATATTTCTATATGGTCCTTAACAGAAAAAGTTCGCTGAGCCCTATTCTAGGCAGAGAGAATAGCAAGTGCAAAAGCACTGAGGCTGGAATGTGCCTGGCGTGTTGGAGGAATAGCAGGGAGGCTGGTGGCTTTGGGGTGAAGTGAGCAAGGGGAGACAGTGGAATGGCCTGAAACCCTGGAGGGAACTGGGGAGTCAGATCAAGAAGGCCCTCTCAGGTCACGCCAAGGCCTTGGCTCCTTTGAAACCACATACCTCAGATTGGGACTCGAACCCAATTGCACCTCAGATGGGATTCGAATCCAGCCAAAACTCCTATTGGGACTCGAACCCACGGGCTGGGACTCGAACCCACTGTCTTTTAATTAAAGTCACTCACCTGGTGTCAGGACTTACTGAAGCTCAGGTTCTTTATGTCTCAGTGCAGAAGGAATTCAGTGAGAGGCAAAGTGATAGGCAAGGAGTAGATTCATTAATATAGGACACTTGTGAGGAATATAAGCAGGCAGGCAAGGGGGCTCTGGCCTGAGAACTAAGTGGGAAAGCAGATTTATTTAGTGAGATACACACTCCATAGACAGATTGTGGGCCGTCTCAGAAGGCGAGAGACCCTGAAATATGGGGTGGTTAGTTTTTATGGGCTGAGTAATTTCATAGGCCAGTAAGTGGGAGGATTATTCCAGTCATTTCGGGGAAGGGGGGGGATTTCCAGGAATTAGATCATCACCCACTTTTTGGCCGTTTGTGATCAGCTTCTGAACTGTCATGGCGCCTTTGGGTGTGTCATTTAGCTAATGTATCACAATGAGCATATGATGAGGCTCGAGGTCCACTGGAAGTCGAATCTTCTGCCATCTTGGGCCTAATTGGTTCTAACTAGTTGATGTCATATCCTCAATGGCTGTGTCATTCTTTTTTTTTTTTGCAGTACACGGGCCTGTCTCTGTTGTGGCCTTTCCCATTGCGGAGCACAGGCTCCGGACGCGCAGGCTCAGCGGCCATGGCTCACGGGCCCAGCCGCTCCGCGGCATGTGGGATCTTCCCGGACCGGGTCACGAACCCGTGTCCCCTGCATCGGCAGGCGGACTCTCAACCACTGTGCCACCAGGGAAGCCCTGTGTCATTCTTTTAAAGGTTGTGCCCTGTCCCCTTCCCTCCTGTCTCACTTTGAGTGAGGTGGGAGCCATTGGAGAGTTTAGAGCAGAGGAATGCAGAGTTTGACTTGTTTCCATGTTGAGAATAGACTGGAGAAAGTTTCACTCTCTCATTCATTCATTCAGTCTCTTTTTTTTTTTTTTAGCAGACTTATTTACTCACTTATTATTTATTAGTGAATTCTGCCCTTTGCATTTAGTGGAAGAGGCAGATATAGGGCCAGATTATTAGAGGTAAAATCAGTGTACAATGAGACCAGAGAGGAAGGAGCAAGGAACTCTGATTGGCTGACAAAACTTCATAGAGGGATAATGCGGGATTGAGTGTGGGGGGATATTTTGGGAGATGAAGCTGGAAAGGTGGGTTGGGATGAGAATGGGGTGGGCCTTGAATGCCTTGCTAGAGAATTTGGACTTTTTGATAGAGAGTGGGTAGGTAAGAGTGTTAAGAATGCACTTGTGGGTTAGGATGATGATGACTTGTGTGGCAGAGTGAAGGTTGGCTGGAATGTGGGGATGTGTTTGGAATGGGGAATGGTTGAATGGTTCAGGCAAGATGTGATGGGTTTCTCCCACCTCCTTTATTAATTGTACAAGGTTGCGCTGAATTCTGGTCCCTGAGTGCTAGGAGTTCTTCTATATAAGCTCTTCAGCTTTTCAGAGAAGAAGAAATGAAGTTTAAAATAACAATAAGGAGAAGAAGTCTCATTTACTGAGCATGGTAGGCATTCTGTTAAAGCAGCATCTCATTTAATTCCCACAATGACCCTATGAGGTAGGTACTATCAAGAGCCTCTTTTGTAAATGGAGGCTCTAAGAGGTTGTGGTTTGCTCACGGTCACACAGCTGGTGAGCAGTAGAGCCGAGGCTCTTCCCGGCTCCAGAGGCTGAGTTCCTGACCACCGGTTGCTCTGTACTGCCTTCTTAGTGTGGGCTTTTCTGCAGACCCCACAAGGAAGGTCCCTGGATCACCCCTCATGGACCTTTTCGAACTGATGATCTTGAAGGAGGAAGGTGTGTGAGGAGTTGAGGGCACTCAGCCTAATTTAAGGCCTGCGTCCGGGTCCAACTGGCAACCTGTGTCTTGGCAGAAACAAGGTGGAGGGGACATTGAGCGTGCTGCCCCTTTCGATAGAAAATACTACAGGCTGAGGGTGTAGAGAGCAAGATGAAAAGGTAGGGCTAGGTGGGGGACTGCCAAGATGCTAGAAGTGGGGCGTGCAGAAGTTGATAGGGGAGTAACAAGATCCTTTACTAAGCCTGGCATTGGGTGAAGACAGAATAACAACCACCACAATGGCGGTGGTGGTAATACTGTTACTGGAGGGGGACCCCTTCTAGGGTCCGGGCGTGGGCTCTTGTCTAACTCGGAAATAAATTGTCCAAGGAGACTGACAAAACAAAGGGCTTTATTGAGAAGGGACACTCCAACGGAGAATAGCAGGGAAAGGGAACCCAGGAGGACTGCTCTGCCACGTGGCTCGCGGTCTCACGTTTTATGGCGCGGGGGGGGGGTGGGGGGGTGGGGGTGGGTTTTAGCCTTCCGGGTAGTCTCTGGCCAATCATCTTTGTGCTCATATTTGGTCTGACTCAGAGTCCTTCCTGGTGGCACGTGCATCTCTCAGCCAAGATGGTTTCCCGCGTGAGGGTTTCTGGGAGGTTGGCAGGACGTATTATGGGCGCGGGTCTCCTCCCTTCTCTTGGCCCCTCCCCAATTCTTCTTTGGTGGCAGCTTGTCAGTATCCTGCTCCTTATTGGGACCTCCTGTTGTGAGACAACTCATGCAAGTGGTTATTACCGTGCCTGGCCAGGGTGGGCGGTTTTGGTCCAAGGCTCCCTAACAATAGTAATTGCTACTGTGTTCTTACTGTGTAGGTGGCACCTTGCTAAACATTTTGCATGATTTCCTTATTCCTCACCAACTCATCAAGTAGGCACTGCTATGATCATCCCCATGTTACAGACAAGGTCATGGGATTGAGAGAGAGTTAGCAGTCTGCCCCTGCTTACCCAATGTGTAAGTGATGGTGTCGGGACTCAAACTCAGGCCCACTGGATTCTGGAGTGCTCATTCTCAACCACTGTGCTCTCTCTCATCTGAAAGGAATGAGGGATGGGGTAAGGAAGTTTTCATAAAACAAAGAAGATGTAAAGAAAGGGGACACTGCAAAGCAAGGTTTAATTTATTCTTGTTGTTTATAAACCCCTTTCTTGCAGAGTTAGGAACTGCTCCCAGGAGTTGGGCCAGAGCATTTGCTTTTAGTGAAAGAAATGAGTTTCTTAAATTATCCCCTTAAAAATAATTGCTTGCTGGGCTTCCCTGGTGGCGCAGTGGTTGAGAATCCGCCTGCCGATGCAGGGGACATGGGTTCGTGCCCCGGTCTGGGAAGATCCCACATGCCGCGGAGCGGCTGGGCCCGTGAGCCATGGCCGCTGAGCCTGTGCGTCCAGAGCCTGTGCTCCGCAACAGGAGAGGCCACAACAGTGAGAGGCCCGCGTACCGCAAAAAAAAAAAAAAAAAAAAAAATTGCTTGCATGGGACTTCCTTGGTGGCGCAGTGGTTAAGAATCCATCTGCTGATGCAGGGGACACGGGTTCAAGCCCTGGTCCGGGAAGATCTCACATGTCGCGGAGCAGCTAAACCCATGCACCACAACTACTGAGCCTTAGATCTAGAGCCCGCGAGCCACAACTGCTGAGCCCACATGCCACAACTACTGAAACCCATGTGCCTGGAGCCCGTGCTCTGCAACAAGAGAAGCCACCGCAATGAGAAGCCCCCACTCACTGCAACTAGAGAAAGCCCGCGTGCAGCAACGAAGATCCAATGCAGCCAAAAAAAAAAAAAAAAAAAATTGCTGCATCATCCTTGTTGGGTGAATGCAGTCATCTGGGGTTGTGAGTGGGTAGGATAAACTTGGAAGGGGGCATGGTTTCACTGATGAATTTGAACATGTGAAGCCTCTCTTTATTAAAAATGAAATATTTAGAAGAGTGGTTCTCAAACTTTGCATAAAAATAACCCAATATATTTCCTATTAAAATGCAGATTCCTGAGTCCTACCCCCCAGCTTTGATGATTCAGTGGGCCAAGGGGTGAACTTCAGAAATCTGCACTTTTTTTTTTTTTTTTTTTTACTTTACTACATCATTATCATTATTATTATTTTTTTGGAGTATAGTTGATTTACAGTGTTTCAGGTGTATAGCAAAGTGATTCAGTTATACATATATATTATTTTTCACATTCTTTTCCATTATAGGTTATTATAAGATATTGAATATAGTTCCCTATGCTTTACAGTAGGTCCTTGTTGTTTATCTATTTTATATATAGTAGCGTGTATCTGTTAATCTCACATTCCCAATTTATCCCTTCCCCCACTTTCCCCTTTGGTAATCATAAGCTTGCTTTCTATGTCCGTGAGTCTAGTAGAAATCTACATTTTTGAAATGGCACCCAGATAGATATTTATTTTTTTTAAGAGTTCCTCTGACCACACTTTAGAAATGCTGGCTAGGAAAAAACACTGCAAAGGGAAAAACAATGGGATTATAAAAAGAACTGGGTCCAGAAAAGTCAAGAAAGGAGAGAAAAAGAAACAGAACAGGTAGGAATATAGAAAGCACAGAAGATGGTAAAATTAAATCCAAATACATAAGTGATTCTGTTAAATGCAAACAAAATCAACTATATGCTATTTAGAGAAACAGTATAAAGTGTAAGTTGAAAGTAAAAGAATGGAAAAATATGTCCCTGTGGATACTTAAAAAAAATCTGTGACTATATTATGAGGCATGAGTCAAGATAGACTTTAAAGAAAATGCAGACAAGGCTGTTTGGAGCAATTGTTTCCATACAAAGGGGAAACAGAGGCACAGAGCAGGGAGGGGATGGTCACAGACTGAGTCCAGGGCAGAAGCAAACAGGGTGATGACCTAAATTTTCCTGCTGCATTTGTGCCGGGTTTGCAGCTGCAGGTGGCTTGATGGTGGCCCTTCTGGGTGGGACTTCTCCACTGGCAGCTGCAGCTGCGGTCAAGGACTTTATTCTGATATAGAATTCCTAGGAATTGAAGGGGAATCTGCCCACTGGCTACAGTGGCCCCAAAGACTGTCTGTGCAGCCACCTGGCACGCTGAGCAGTACAAGTAGGGTGGGGAAAGGGAGCCGGGAGCCCACTTGGTCCCACTGAATGGGAGTGTGAGTTTGGTGAAATGGAGCAAATCAGCAGGTGGACCTTGAGCCCCTAACCAGAAAGCAGCCTGGAGGGCTGTGAGTGGACAAGTAGTAACAGCCATGGTGTTTGCCCTCAAGGAGCTTACAGTCTAGAAAAGGGGCTGTCTATTCTAATTAAAATAAATATTTTGAAAATCAGTCAGATGTGGAGGGCTTACCTGGCTGCTCTGACCAGCTGCCATCTTGGCTGTGGTTACTTCTGACCTGGGCACAGGGGGCTAATGACGCCTTTGTGTGCTTAGTGGTCCAGTCATAGTTTCCGTAAGAGTCGTTAACACGCACTCGCTTCTCTTATCTAGAACAGCATCCTTCATCACATATTCGTCATCCTTCCTCTTACCCACTTTGATTTTCTTCTCAGCACTGAATACCTGCTGCTATTCTAATACATGTCTGTTTGCTTGTGATCTGTCATCCCCTCTAGACTGTAAGAACGTTGTCTCTTTTCTTGGCTCTCTCCCTAGTGCCTAGAACAGTGCCTGGTACTGTTGAAGGAAGAATGACTTTGACAGTTGACTTATGCTGGGTACTGTGCTAAGCATTTCACATACACGATCTCATCTTATCCCAACAGCTTTTGAGGTAGGTATCCTCCTGTTTTACAAATGAGGAAACACAGGTGCAGCGAGATTGAGGAAATGACTGAAGATCATGCAGTCTAAGTGGCAGAGCCCAGATTTGAATTTGACCACCTGGGAAACTCTTAACTGCTCCTCTTCCTCTGCTTTCCTTCTTCAGGGTCTGGGGACATGGCCCGGAGGGCTCTCAAGCTTGCTTCGTGGACCAGCATGGCTCTTGCCGCCTCTGGCGTCTACCTCTACAGCAACAAGTACTTGGACCTCAACGACTTTGGCGCTGTCAGGGTGGGCAGAGCAGTTGCCACGGTAGGTTCTTCATCTTTTGGGAGGGGCAGAGGAACTGCAGTATTACTTGCAGGTGTTCATACATGTAGCAGATGTACCTGCCAGTCACACATATGTGGAGATTCACATGTACCCTTACACGTGTGAAGCTCCCACTACACAGTTGCACAGGCATGGGTGTGCACCCCTGTGTGCCTGTATCCCTGTTCACACAGCCTCTGGCATCCTGAAGTTAAACAGAGTGGTATCGCATGGGGTCTCTGTTCTGAAGCCTTTACCTTTACAGAACCTCCTTACCTTATTTTAGTGACAGACTCAGGAGGCGGTCTTCTCAGGAAACACATGGAAAGAGAGCTTTGCAGCTTTGAGTAAATTCTACCAGAAAACTTGGGCTGCCTCCAGTGAGCTCGTGAATGGTTCGTGATGCCGGGCTCATGCTCTGAGTATCTATGCCTCGAAGAACTTTGCCGATCCCCTCCAAGCTCCAAACTAACAGAATCTGAATTGAATATTTGACTGTTAGAGGCTTTCTCCAGTGGTTCAGGAACATCATTCTGGTGTGATTGCATCCTCTTTAACTCTGCTGAAAGTGGCTGTTCCAGGCAGCCCTACATAATTGCTCCATTGGTGGGTAGAGTGCCACATGCGTCCTGCTTTCTTTCCTCCTTTGTCTGCTGCAGGATGAGCCCATGCTTTCTTCCCCTCGGTGTAGAGACACTCTGATGCACAGTCTGTCTGGGCTGTTGTCTAATCATTTCCTTAATACTCAGTGTTGTCCCGTCTTCTTCCTAGCCTGGCTCAGATGTAGTGCCTGCTCTTTAACGTAAACTGGGTCATAGACTCAAGATTAGCAAATAGATAAACAGGCCATGGCATATGTAGTGATTCCTAAGTGTTTGCTGAATGCCTTTTTGGGGCCTAGCATTATCTTATATGTCTTAGGGGTAGAAACGAACTGTCCCATGCAGGTGCAGCTTTTTTTTTTTTTTAATGTATATATTTTAAAAATTTATTTATTTATTTATTTATTTTTGCTGTGTTGGGTCTTCGTTTCTGTGCGAGGGCTTTCTCCAGTTGTGGCGAGAGGGGACCACTCTTCATCGCAGTGCGCGGGCCTCTCACTATCATGGCCTCTCTTGTTGTGGGGCACAGGCTCCAGACGCGCAGGCTCAGTAGTTGTGGCTCACGGGGCTAGTTGCTCCGCGGCATGTGGTATCGTCCCAGACCAGGGCTCGAACCCATGTCCCCTGTATTAGCTGGCAGATTCCCAATCACTGCGCCACCAGGGAAGCCCCTACAGGTGCAGCTTTGAAGGACCTTCTGGCTGAGGAGTGTTCACATGAATGGGTCAAAAAAACAATCTAGGGCTTCCCTGGTGGCACAGTGGTTAAGAATCCGCCTACCAATGCAGGGGGACATGGGTTCGAGCCCTGGTCTGGGAAGATCCCACATGCCGTGAAGCAGCTAAGCCTGTGCGCCACAACTACTGAGCCTGCGCTCTAGAGCCTGCAAGCCACAACTACCAAGCCTGCGTGCCACAACTACTGAAGCCCATATGCCTAGAGCCCGTGCTCCACAACAAGAGAAGCCACCACGAGAAGCCCGTGCACCGCAATGAAGAGTAGCCTGGCACTGTGAAAGGTGCAGGGGATACGATGATGAACAGGAAGGACATGCCCCTGAGCTTATAGAGCTTAATTTCTAGTGAAGTGGAAACCATCCATATACAAGGAAACAAATGAGCAAGGTAATTTTGGATGGTAGTTTGCTATAATAAATAATTGGGAGTTCCTGGTGGATGGGGGTAACTTTAGATTGAGGGTCTCTGCAGGGGTAGCATTTGTACAGAGCCTTGAATGACAGGAAGAAGCCAGCCAGCTCGAAATCTGGGAGCAGGGCCTCTTAGAGGTTGGACTGCTTCTCTAGACATACCACCTGTGTCAGGGGGCTGCAGCTGCAGGCCTTGGACAGAGGAGTAATATTTGATGTCTGGTGCTAAGCCTTCCTCTTCCTTGGTTCACAGACAGCTGCCATCAGTTACGACTATCTTACCTCCTTGAGGAGTGTCCCCTATGGTTCAGAGGAATACTTGCAGCTTCGATCCAAGGTAAGGGACCTGTGAGACCCATCTGAGCTAGACCAGGCCTGGGTAAGTCCTGAAGTGACTGCAAAGCCAGCAAGCTTCCTGAGTGCAGCTGGAGGTGGGTGGGGGCAGTGTAGGGATTGAGGCTGGGGGCTTGGGAGGAAGGAGGGGGCGTGTTTTAGTGCCCATGGGCTGGGCTGCCAAGCTGCCGTCAAGCTGGAACCCCCAGTACTGAGGTTATAAATCTATAAGGTGCTGCTGGGGAGGCTGGTGTGTATGTCTGGGGAGGGCACGCGTCTGGGATGACTCAGGAGGAATGAAGGCTCTGTCCCTGAGATAACTCAGCTGGCTTCTAAACTGCCTTGTCAGGCAAAACCCAGTTGAGAGAGGTTAATTGCCTTCCTGTCCTCTGAAGGCTACGCCGGGGCCTATTGTAGGTCTCTGAGTGGAGCTGCCGACCACACACTCTGTTCTCATTTGGAACAGGATGGTTGATTTTGGTGCTATGTCTACATGTCCCAGAGAGTTGGGGGATTAAGCAAGAGGGCACTTGTGTGGGATGTAAGTTGAGTTTGAGGTCAAGTGTATATAACTTTGGTTCTCCCAGAGAGAGGTTTGTGATAGATCTGTGTATCTTTACTCAGCCTGGAAGGCCCTTTGCCCCTTAGAAAATTCCTAGTCATCCTTCAGGACTCAGCTCAAATACCTTTCCTCTGTGACACTTACCTCCTCAGTCATCCTAGGTGGCTGGAATAATTAATTTTTAAATTTTTATTTAAACTTTTCATTATGGAAATTTCAACCATCCATAAGGGTAGAGTAGTATGAGCCCCTATGGAACTGTCATCCAGCTTCAGAAATTATCAACCTTTTGCCAATCTTGTTTCATCTACTCTTCCCTTTATTTATTCATTCCTTCATTTACTTCTTTATTCATTTATTTATTTATTATTATTTTTTGCTGAAATATTTAAAAACAAATCTCTGGCATCATATTATTTCATTTGTAAATACTTCAGAATGTATCTCTAGCAGATAAGGACCTTAAAAAAACCTTAACTACGGTACCATGATCATACCTAACAAAATTGATAATAATTCCTTAATAACCTCTAGTAGCTAGTCCATATTCAAATCTTCCTTTTTGGGACTTCCCTGGTGGCGCAGTGGTTAAGAATCCGCCTGCCAATGCAGGAGATGGGGGTTCGAGCCCTGGTGCAGGAAGATCCCACATGCCGCGGAGCAACTAAGCCCGTGTGCCACAATTACTGAGCCTGTGCTCTAGAGCCCATAAGCCACAACTACTGAGCCTGTGCTCTAGAGCCTGTGAGCCACAACTACTGAGCCTGTGCTCTAGAGCCCGTGTGCCACAACTACTGAGCCCGCATGCCACAACTGCTGAAGCCTGTGTGCCTAGAGCTCGTGCTCCGCAACAAGAGAAGCCACCGCAATGAGAAGCCCGTGCACTGCAAGGAAGAGTAGCCCCCGCTCGCCACAACTAGAGAAAGCCCGCGGGCAGCAACAAAGACCCAACACAGCCAAAAATAAATAAATAAATAAATAAATTTATTTTTAAAAAAACCTTCCATGTTGTCCCCAAAATTTCTTTTTTAAGTTGATTCAAATCTGGATCCAAACAAGGTTCATATATTATGTTTGGCTGATGTTTCCTAAATCTTTTTAAGTCTATAGTATTTCCCCTCCCTGCTTTTTGGGGGAGCTATTTGCTTGTTGAAGAAACCAGATCATTTATCCTGTGGAATTTCCTACATTCAGCATTTGACTGATTGCATCCTCACAGTGTCATTTAATGAGAAGTAAATTCAATGGTACGCAATTCAAAATATATAACATTTGAACATAAAAAATGACCCTCCTATCCCTGTTTCTCAGGTCCCCAGTTTTTCTGCCTGGAGGTGATCATTGTTTCTTGTATATCTTTCCAGAGAGATCTTCGTATTTGTATTTAACCACTCTATGTTCTTTATTCGTGTCATAGATGATAGTTGGTTATGTGTCTTTCTCTCTCTTTAGACCATAAATTCTTTTAGATCAGGGATGGGTCTCTCTTTTTTACATCTCCTATCTCTAGCAGTGATGCCTGGGACTGAGTTGAGTTAATGTCTGTCTCAATGCCAGGCTGTACCCTGCTAGCTCCCTGCCTTGGGAGAGGCCCCAGAAAGAGAGTAAGGTTTGTAGTCAGAAGACCTGAGTTTGTGCCTTGGCTTTGAGAAGGTCATTCCAACTTTTGGGGTCTGTGGACTACAGATAGTTATACCACTTACTGAGGTATGGATAGTATCTGAGACAGTGTGTTGTGAATGTAAATGTAAATAAAGCAGGTATCAAAACTAAGTCAGATGTCTACTAGAAGGTATGCTCCATGAGGAAAGAGACTTGGTCTATGTTGTGTATCTTCACTTCTGCAGCACCTACTACAGTACCCAGG
Organism: Grampus griseus; assembly: GCF_964374135.1. Lineage (NCBI taxonomy): Eukaryota > Metazoa > Chordata > Mammalia > Artiodactyla > Delphinidae > Grampus > Grampus griseus. The sequence continues at coordinate 25,147,496 of NC_139018.1, read as the reverse complement.
ACACAGTAGCTCCTAAATAAAGGTTTGTTGAATGAATGAATGAATGAAATGTTAGTTTGTATTGGAAGATCTCAAAGTCCTTGTCTCTGAGACCTAATGCCCCCTGCTTTTCCCTACCCCCTTTTCTCCATCTAACCAATGCTATGGGCCTTGGAAGCCACCAGAGCCACATTTTGCAGAGAGGTCCAGGCCAGGGCACAGGGGCAAGCCCTCTGCCTTGGGGAATCTGCAGAGCAGACAGGGGGATGGATGTCGTGAAGACAGTTGCCCTTCATGTGTAAGTCATCTGGAAAGCAGTGGTGCTGCAGGTCCTGGAGAAGCTTGGGGGAATGCAGTTAGGAAAGTACAGTCTGGCAGTTGACAAGAGAGCAGCAGCGCGTGGTGACTGGCACCAGATAACAGGGTGCAGGCTGGTCCCTGGGAGTTGTGCCTGGGAAGGGAGAGCCGGCCAGCACTAAAGAGCACAAGTAAATACCGCAGAAGTGTTTTCTTGCATCGGAGCACTTATCTGTTCTGGTCTGTGAGACTGAAAAAGAAGTGAGTGACGGGTAAAACGTAATTATCTCACCTGTTAAGCCAGTGTCCCCAGGTCCCGGAGTGCGCCAGAGCCGGGAGCTTGGCAGGCAGTGACTTCGAGAAGCACTTTCAAGGTTAGTGCTCAGCTGGCTGGGATCGCAGTGACTCAGCTCTGCTTCGAGAGGGGGTGGGAGCCAGCGTGAAGGTGTGTTTTCTAGGGGCACGGTGGCACTTTGCTGGGCAGTGAGGGCGTGGGACGGGACCCAGGTGCTTTGGAGAACGAGACTCCTGGTGCCCAGAAAGGACGGGTGTGAACTTGCCTGTGCCTGAAGCAGAAAGAAGTCACTGCTGGTACAGCTGTCCAGACGATGGGCTGGAGGAGGCAGGACTGAGTTGACTCTGACCAAGGAGTCGAGGTGTAGTGGACATATGTTAATTTTGCAGCACAGGAGCCATTCTTGTTTTAGGGAGCAGCATCTAAACTTTCCTTTGGGGAACCACTCCTATCTCATATACATGCCTTGAGGTTTGAGTGTAGCTCCCCCCACCCTCAGGGTGGGCATGTGACTTTGGCTATCAGTGTAGTCCATTCCTCTGGCCCTAGTGATTGATTCAAGGATGAGTATCTAAGCCAGTGCTGGTCAGTGAACTTAAATCAGCTCCAGGACTTTTGGGGGTGTCCCCCCGTGACACTGTCTTTTCTGCTGGATTACCTGAGAGTATCAGATGTTGGCTTAGAGCTGCTGGCAGCCATTTTGCCACCACGAGGGGAGAGCCCATCTGTGAATGGAGCCAGTATTGTGGAGAGATATATTTGAGTCCTAAGCTAGACTACCACTGGACTTTTCAGTTATTTATGCCAGGAAATTCTCTTTTTGTTTAAGATGTTTTGAGTTCAGTTTTCTGTTCCTTGCAGCCAAATGAGTTCTGATAAACTCTTGGGGAAGCGTAATTAGTGTTTTGATAGGTCACAGAAGGACCAGTAACTCAAGGAAAGAAATGAAATTCAGAAATTCCAAGGCCCATGGAGGATGAGGAGATAGAATGATGGTGCTGGGTAGAATGTGAGCCATTTTGGACCTAGAGCTCCTGGTCTGTCACCCAACACCTCTACTTCCCTAACTGTAAAGTGGGTCTTTGCCCCAGCTAAGTTTGTAAGAACAGAGATGAGAAGCTTTACTTAATTAAATACTGTGGGTTATTTAACCAGCCAGAGAGGAGATCTAGAAGCACAGTTTGCCTTGATGGCTCCTTACCATTTTAATGAACAAGTTAATTATTTTCTATTTTTCTTATTTTTACATGTATTAATTGGAATTATCCTACAAGAAATAGCTGTCCCTTCTCAATCAGTTATTTGTTTATTTTTATCAGTATCAACTCATGGATATTTATTTTATTCTATGGGTTAGAGTCCAAAATAATCATTATTTCTTTTTATCACTCAAATTGTTCTGACTTCGGCCATTGGGAGCTTCTTCAGGTTGTCTCCTGTGTTCTTTTGATATGCCCCATCATTTTTCAGCACTGTCTTAACTTTGTGGTACCACAAGTTGCCCCAGGCTCATCTTGTATTTTCATTGCCCAATCCCTGGAATCAGTCACTTCTCCAAGGAGCCCTGATTCCTTTTATTGGAGAATGGTATTCAGAAACCAAGATGTGGATGCATGTTGCTACTGGGGTGCTGTTGTTTCTAGGCTCTTCCAGGAGACATAGCTAGGAAATATATGGATGTATACTTAGCTCATGCATAAACACATCTGTCTATTAAAAAAACATGAGCTCATGCTGATACCTCTAATTTCAATCTAAACTCACAGAGTTCATTATAGCCTTCTCGCTTTCCTTATATGTAACTTATTTCTCCAACAGTGAGAATGCCTATTATCTACAATATATTCACTTATTTGTTAAACCCTAGTATAGCCCAAATTAGTTAACACCCCTAAGGCATACAAGAGCAGAGAGAGTGGCTCAAGGTGAATTAAGGGGGTATTTGAGCTGGGTTTGGATAGATGCATAAGATAGAAACATGTAGCATTGGGGACAAGGTGATCTGGGCTGAGGTTGATGGGTAAAATTTTGGCGATTGTCTATAAGAAGCAGAGAGTAGTTCAGTGTAACTGGAGACTAGGTTATGAGTGAGTGAAGGGTTATACTGGCAAACAGAATTAGAGGTAGGTTGCAGAGGGACTAAAGGCCAAGTTTTATACCATGGACAGTAGGGAGCCCTGGAAAGTTCTAGAGTAAAGTTTTGTTAAGCCATTAATGAATGAGAATGCTTAAAGTCATCAGTTACTGAATATTTTCTGAGCTTCTGCTTTGAGTTAGACAATGAATAAAAAAGTGGTATGTGTGTGTGTGTGTGTGTGTGTGTGTGTGTGTGTGTGTACGTGTATGTGTGTGGAGAGGATAAAGTGAGAGAGTGAGAGAAATCGCATGTGCCTTTTCCTTTCTTAATCGGAGTCCTAATATAGGGAGGGGACCTTGATTGTTGCTGTGACTGGGAATCTTTAGCTGAATTCAGTTTCTTGTTTATGGAGCAGGTCACTGGGCTCCTGTGGTATGCTTCCCGGGATGCTTCAGGTGTGCAGTATGTGTGCGTCATATTAGTTACTACGGTACTTAATAAATATTTGGGCTTAGGAGGTAAAGATATAAATACTCTTTTCCTCTTTGCCCAAGAAGCAGAACCAAGGAGATGCAGGACTCTGCCAGGTAGAGATCAAAATGTCAGCTTTATTACTGGTAAATGTTCGGCTGGATCACATGTCTTGGGCCTGTGAACAAGTGGGCTTGTTGAACTTCACCCCTGAATTTGATAGACTTGCCTACCCAGGCACAGACGTGGCAGGACAAGCCTCTCAGATGGGGGCCTGCCTCTTAGGGCAGGGAGGGACTGAATACCAGTGTTCTGCAGGTTTGCAGATCCCAAAAGGGAGGAGAGAGGAAGAGGTGAGCTGTTTCTTCTCCCAAACTCACCAATCCGGTTGAGGATTCCTCCTCCCACAGGGAGGGAGGGAGAGGGAAGAGAGAGGTCAGGAGCCTTACACCTCTGATGGGGCTCCCTCCACGTGCTTGCCTGAAACTTAGTGAAAGGAGGCTTACCTGCAGCACTTACCCTTGGAAGGGGAGGTAGCTTTAAATTTGCTGTAAGAACCTTTTGTGCCCATTAAATCCTGCTAACCTTTACACCTGACCTTGGATAGGGACACAGGCTGCTTCGGGCTTGAATAGGGGCTGACAATTTCAGCATTACTGAAATCTGCATTTAGAGGGAGGAGTCATGTGCTGTCTACCTTTAGAATTATGGCATGTGGTAGGGTATTTTGGGGGAAAATGGACTCCACTTCTGACCAGTGGGTATTGGTCAGAGGAGCAGAATAAGGAGCTCAGGGAAGGTGATGGCTATTTATAATCATTCCATTGAACTTGGGAAAGACATCTTTGGCATCAGCTAACTCAAACCTCTAATGGTCACATGTGGAACTGGAGGCCCAGAGCAGGGTGTTACTTCTTCAGGCACCCCCCCAGCCCCCTGCAGGTCTTGGCAGATCGCAGACTTGGTCTTGGACATCCAGATCTTGCCCAATCTCATGTTCTTTGCACTTTATACTTGGTTGTCTCCCTTTTTATCCACTTGCAACCTGGGGGAAAGCACCAAGTTGGATAGAAAGTGGAACCAAAGATGCCTGTGCAGCTTCTCCCCATGGTCCGCGCCCTCTGGTGCAAGCCCTGAGGCTGTGATGCTGCCTGGGGTGGGCTTGGGAAACACAGAGGAAGAGAGAGAAGGGCAATAGAGCCTTCTCCCTGGGATTCCTTTACTTATTTAACCCATCACCCAAAGAGTTATTAATTCAACAAATATTTGGACTTTGCACTCCCCAGTGGAGGGGAGTGTAGACCCTCCAAAGGAATCAGTAGATTGCTTTGGGAGGTTCAACTCTTAAGCTATTGAGCAACCGCTGGTTTTGAGGATAACCACACTCGCAGCTTAGTGAGAGTATGATAACTCAGCAAGCATTTTAAAGCTCTTCTTGCTTTGCAAGGGGAACTGTAGCAGCGTCTGACTTTTTAGGAATATTCTCTGAAACCTGGGACTATTCTGGCCAAACCAGGACACGTGTTCACCATTCATCCATCCACCTGTTATTTTAACCAACGTTAACTGAGCCTGCTGTGTGCCAGGTCCTGCGTCAGGCTCAGGCTCAGAGGACATAAAGGGAAATAAGACTCGATCTCTGCCCTCCAGTTGCTCACAGTCTAGTGGGGGGACCAGACGTTAAATCTCCAGTTGCAGAAGATCAGTGTGGTTTCATTCTAGCTCTGGCCCCTGACAGCAGCTAACTCCTAGCCAGGAGGATCGGGGTGGGTGGGGTGTGCGTGGTGGGCAGGAGCCCTGCATGGGAGGGGCTGCTAACCCCGCCTGGGGGGTGGGGGTACATGCCTAGAAGGCCTGGAGTTGCCTTTTCTAATTGTGTTGCTGTTCCTTTTGCACGTTTGGTGTCTGTCAAGCTGGTGTGGACGCTTTTCAGGGAGTTTTAATGCATTCTGTCCCTCAGATCCCCTTTTACTGCTTTTGTTTGTCATCATGGAATATTTGCCTGAGAGTATTCTGCACAGAGGAGGAGGGAAATTGAATCCTTGCTGCCTTGGTGACTGGCTTTCTCAGAGTTTGTGATAATTTCTGCAGGAGCATGAGCTGCATTTAATGTGCTCTGGTTGGGTCATCTAAGGACCAGGCCTGTGGAGTAGGGAGACCAGAGTCTGCTACTGAATCTAGCACCTCCTTTTCAGTTTTCTGCATACCCAGATCTTTCTGAGTACTGCATTGCAAACCTACACAACTTGCTGCAGTGGCCCTGACCCCAAAGTCTTTCTGATTCAGAGAGAGTTACACAGCAGGAGGCTCTTGGGCCTTGGTGTGGGCTGGGGAAAGCCTTGGTGGGGTCCACTCCCATTAGTGGGGACCCTGGGGGAAAATGTGGTGTGCCTTGAGCTTCCCCAGGAGATTGGGCCCACTGTGCGGTGGCTTCTCTGTAGTTCCCAGGCAGACCACGCAAATGCCAAGCTGTCTTCCTGGTTGCTCTGGACTTCTCAGTGACCTGTGGACCATGGCCCATAACAGTACCCACTTTGCCGTGCCTGCATACCTTTTATATTTCTAAAATCATGTGAAATATATAAGACCTAAAAAAAAGTATAAAAAATAATTTAGTGATCACCCTTACACTCCCTGCTCAATTTCAGAAAAGATACCTTACCCATATAATTGTAGACCCCTAGGTATTTCTTCCCTGATTCCAGTCTTCCTCCTGCATAACCAGTTGTCATTCCCATACACTTCTTTTTTTCTTTTTTCGCGGTACGTGGGCCTCTCACCGCTGTGGTCTCTCCCGTTGCGGAGCACGGGTTCCGGACGCGCAGGCTCAGCGGCCATGGCTCACAGGCCCAGCCGCTCCACAGCGTGTGGGATCCTCCCGGACCGGGGCACAAACCCATGTCCCCTGCATTGGCAGGCGGACTCTCAACCACTGCGCCACCAGGGAAGCCCCTCCCATGCACTTCTTTATACCCAACTATTTATGTATTGGTATGATATTTTTCATTTTATTGACTCTTTTTCCTTTACTTGGTTTTGTTCTAAGCAAACATATCTGTGAAATTGCAGGTTTGATAGACTAGCTTGCTTTTTTGGGGTCTAATGCATATGCAAGTAAGACGTGTTCTGGGTACCACCCAAAATTGCTTCTTGTACCACTTTTTTTTTTTTTTTTTACACTGGTGCCAGGTCACACTTAGAGAAACACAGACTGCACCATCGGTAGCAGATGCTGGGCCAGACTCCGGGTTGCGCCCTCCAATGCCTCGGTCTTTCCCCTGCTGGGTTTGGCTCCTCTTTTTCTAGCTTTCCTCTTCCCCTAGCTCACCCTGTTTATCTCCTGGGGCTGCTTCGGGCTTGAAGCTATGTGATGGGCTGATATTTGTTCCTGCTGCTCAGAAGTAGTGATCCCTTTCCAAAGGCCACAGCTGAAACAAAACAAAATCAGAAAAAAACAAAAAAAACCCAAAAACCCCCCAACAAAATTAGCCCCTGGGTTTCCGGTGATGGGAGGCCATTGCCTGTGCTGGGCGTCTCTCATCCTGATCAGCGCGATTATCACCATTAGCCAGTTCCTCATTTGCAGTGTCTGCAGCTCCCTTGCCTACGTGGGCTGCCTTGACACTCAGAGCTGGCTTTCTGCTGCTGCAGATCTGCTCTCCAACTGCCCCTGCCACCTGGTTCTGTGGAGTGGCCAGAGGAAGGCAGAGGGCCCTGCTCCCCAGAGATGGTGCTGTGTTGAGGGTTTAGCCTGCACGTAATGGGGCAGGAGCTGGAGAAACCCCAACTGCAGTCTGTCTTTGCTCATCTCAGATCCCATCCCAGACTAACCATGGCTGGGCTTCTCACTGCTGATTGCTTTTTCCACTGAAAACCTCCCTGCAGTTTCTTTTCTTGTCCTGGACTGGGCGTTTTCACGCTGACCAAGGTCTTTCTGCCTCTGCAGGGAAATGGAATGAAGCTGCGTGATGGGGGACTAGCAGTAGGCGAAAGCTAGGACTTCCCTACCGCTAAGGTTCTTCAGTACTGGACTGGGTTACCAAGGACAGATGTGAAATCTGTGTCTGGAAGGGCAGCTTTCTAGAAACAGCAGAGACTCTGTTGTGGAGCTCACGGATGGTTTCTAACCTGTCAGATGGGGAGCCTTAAAAGTACAGATTCTTAGACTCTATGCTCTAAAATTTGTTTTCTGTGATTCTGGGGTAAGGCCTGGAGAACCCATTTTTGAAAATGGGCTCCCCAGGTGGGCTTCTTTTTTTTTTTCCCCAGGTGGGCTTCTGATGCTAAGAGCAAGTGTTTACATTGACTGAACACCACGGGACAGGCACTGTGCTGAGAGCTCTCTCTGTATTATCTCCTTTAACTTCACAATGACCTCGAGGTAGATGCTATCATTGTCATCCCTATTTTACAGATGGACAAACTGAAGCACAAACAGATTAAGTGACTTGTCCAAGGGCGTACAGCTAGTAAGCAGGTATATTAGTTTCCTGTGATTGTTGTGACAAATGGCCACAAGTTAGGTGGCCAATGACAACAGAAGTTTATTCTCTTACAGTTCTAGAGGCCAGAACAATGAAAACAAAGTGCGGACGGGGCCACGCTCCTTCTGGAGGTTCTAGGGAAGAATCCTTCCTTGCTGCTTCTGGCGGCTCCAGGCATTCCTGTGGCTGCGTCACTCCAATATCTGCCTCTGTCTTCTCTTTTCTTTTCTTCTGAGGACACTTGTCATTGGATTTAGGGCCTATCTGGGCAATCCAGGGTGTTCTTATCTCAAGATTCTTAATTAAATCTATGAAGACCCTTTATTCCAATTAAGGTTATAATCATAGGTTCTGGGGGTAATAAGACATGCGCATATCTTTTGGGTGCCACCATTCAACCCACTATAGGGTCTTGGATTTAATCCCAGATAGTGGCCCCTGAGCCTGTGCCTATAACCACTCAACTTCCTGGCTCTGTCTCCTGGACTGGATGAGCTTCTAGGCTTCCTATAGGCCAGCAGTCGAGGCATGGATTAACTTGCTGTATCAGAGAGTTGACAAACCAGTATTTTCCTCTACCGCTCTCCTATCGCCTCGACCCTCCACCATTTCTCCTGAAACCCTTTGGGCTGTTCATCTCAGATGCAGAAATTCTCGCACCTTGATGTGCTTGGGAGGTGAGGCCGTAGGGGCTATGAGGCCACACTCATACTGGCTTGGGCGAGATGCATTTTTCTTGCCTCAGTGGCCACGTCTCCAAAATGGGAATTGCTGGAATAGCAGGGGTAGATGGAAGGCCATAATACAACTAATAAAGTTGTTGGAAGGAATCTGCAGCTGTAAGGGTGATGGAGGCGGTTGTTAACAACACTAGTAATCTAATAGCCTATTTTGATTTCCTGCTTCTCACTGTCTTGGCCCCAAGCAGCTATTTTCTACCAAATTAAAATCCACCCAGCTCCTTTCCTGTTCCTGAATAAAACTACCCTCAAAGCTCTTCCTTGTTACAGCAAGACTTTTTAATAGACTTTTCCTTGTAGAACCGTGAGACATATGTCCAATTAGCAGAATAACTTCACTTAAATATACAAATAAACTGTTGACAGATAATGGCAGGACATATGTGAAGTTAATTTAAGGCAGCATGGTTTGGGAGCTGAGGCACTGCCCCCTCCCACCCCAGTCTGTCTCCAGGACTCTCCTTCCCTCCAGTTTCTTGCTTTTGGGATGGCTCTTCATGCCCCACACTCTATAGGATGAAGAGGGATGTCTCCATGCTGTGCCCAGTCACAGCCCAGAGTACCTGGGCCACTCACCATTCATACAGTCAATTGTGCAGCAAATATTTTTGAGCACTTACTATGAGCCAGGTACTGTGTGAGGTGCTGGGTGTACAATGGTCTATTCTTGAGGGGATAGGAGATCATTAGCAATTGATGGCACTCACAAGAGTGTCTGGTCCAGGAGGGCAGAGACTCGACCTGTTTTTCTTGCTGCTGTATCCTTAGCACTTGGAACAGTGCTTGGCACACAACGGGCTCAGTGAATACTTTTTAGTGACTCAATGGGGTAAGTAAACAAGGTAATGTCAGCTCTTGCTGAGTTCCCTAAAAGAGATAAAACGTGGTCACGGGATAAAGAGTGACGGAAGCTGGGCTTTGGAAAAGCTCTCTTACGTGGGGTTTTTCAGTTGAAACTGAAAAGTGATGAAAAAACCAGCAAGTGAAGAGCTGGGAGAATATTGTTAGAGGAAGAGGCAGGGCAGGCTATGTAATTTACAGGGCCCAGTGCAAAATGACGATGCAGGGCTGTGGCTGGGTGGGAAGTCAATTTCCCCTTCTTGTGGCCCTGCTGCCCCAACCCGCAGTGGATGGGAAGCTCCCAAGGGATTGCAGCCTCTGTGCTGGGATGTGCTCAGGCACTGGACTGGGCATGAGTGAGAAGTCCTGCTGAGTCACCTGCTGAACTTGTCGTGGTGAGGCTAGACCCTGATCCTTCCTATGCTTGTACCCAGGCCCCCAGTAGGGACGAAGGGCAATGGAAGAATGTAGACATCTCCCACCAACATGACCTGTTTGCCATGCTGGGTGGAGAGCAGCTGTAATTGTGGGGAGGCTGGATGGGGCCAGGGTACTGGGCTTGGGTGAGGAATGGGCAGCTGAGAACCCACCGGGGAGGTGGGACTGTGTGTGTGCTGAGTCCCCCAGTGCATGCTCCATAGTCCCATTCGGCTTCACTTGAAAAACACAAATTCAAAGATAAAATTAAGAATTTCAAGACAGCTACTCTGTATTAGTTTCCTATTGCTGCTGTAACAAACTACTATAAACTTAGTGGCTGGACTTCCCTGGTGGTGCAGTGGTTAAGAATCCGCCTGCTAATGCAGGGGACAAGGGTTCGATCCCTGGCCCGGGAAGATCCCACATGCTGCAGAGCAGCCAAGCCTGTGTGCTACAACTACTGAGCCCACGCACCACAACTACTGAAGCCCGCGCACCCTAGAGCCTGTGCTCCACAACAGGAGAAGCCACAGCAATGAGAAGCCCGCGCACCGCAACAAAGAGTAGCCCCTGCTCACCACAACTAGGGAAAGCCTGCGCACAGCAATGAGGACCCAATGCAGCCAAAAAAAAAAAAAACAACAGAACTTAGTGGCTTATAACAATATAAATTTATTCTTTTACAGCTCTGGAGGTCAGAAGTCTAAAATGGTTCTCACTGGACTAAAATGAATGTGTCAGCAGGGCTTTATTCCTTCTGGGGGCTCTAGGGGAGAATTCATTTCCTTGTCTTTTCTAGCTTTTATTGGCCACCTGCATTCCTTGGCTCAAAGCACCTTTTCTCCATCTTCAGAGCCAACAATGTCTGGCCAGGTCCTCATGCTGGTACCTCTCTGGTTCTCTTCTTGTCCCCCCCTATTGCACTTAAAAGAACCGTTGTGATTACACTGGACCCACCTGGATCACCTGAGCTAATCTGTCTCAAGGTCAGCTCATCAGCAATTTCTTCTGCAGCCTTAATTCTCCTTTGCCATGTAAGGTAACATATTCACAGGTTCCAGGAATTAGGGTCGTGGACATCTTTGTTAGGGAGGTATTATTCTGTCTTCCGCATTAAACCACAAGTGTGGAGCCTTTCTGAGTGCAGGGTGCAGTCTGACTGCACTGGTCACATGTCCGTGAAGCTGGCCCTGGGTAGAGGAGGCTACAAGCCTAAAAGTCCCGAGATGGGAACAAGCACAGCTTGTTCAAGGACCCGAAAGGAGGCTGGCGTGATAGACTAGAGTGGATGACAGGGCATGTGGTACAAAATGAATCAGGAGAGACTGGCGTGGGTTGAGCACACAGGGCCTCCTAGGCCACAGTGAAAGATTAGGAACAGCAGGTAGGGATCTGCCTTAAATCTGAAAAAAACAAGCAAACAAACAAAAAACAACCCCCCCTTGAAAAACCCAACTCCCAATAAAAAATTTCAAATATAATTAAAAAATAGAGAGAGTAATAAGGTGAACCCTATACCTGGCACCTAGATCTAAAATATGTTGCCATAATTCTTTCATTTATTTATTTATATTTTTTGCTGAAGAATTTTAAATTATAGAAATCATGGCATTTCAACTGTAATTTCAACATGCATCTCTAACAACTGACATTTTTATAAGTATTGACGTCATCATCACAATGAATGAAATTAACAAGAATTCTTTAACTTCATCAACTTCCCGTGTATATTCAGTTGTCCCTCAAATACCCCGCCTGTTGATCTTCACGTTGTACCTGAACTTTGCACCTTTTCTTCTTCTGAGCTTAGAATGAGTCTTCCTTCTCTGTATCTTTTAGGATTTTTTTTTTTGTTCCTTCCCACTCCTGTCCCACACCCAGGCCTGTAGCCTGAACAGGGTTGAGGGGAACGGAAGGGAAACAGGCTGGATGGATATGTTATTCTGCTTGTGGCCTAACGTTTCTCTCTCTCTCTCTTTTTTTTTTTTTGTTTTGCTTGTAATTGCCATTCCAGAAATGCCCTCACTCTTCTAGCCACAGAGCAACTGTTGAGAACAAATTAATTATGCATCTTCTCAGTGTGTGTGATTAAGGGGCAGATGGAGGGAGGGGTTCGCTTCAGTTTTTCTGGCAACTAGGTTCCCACATGGATGCTTTCCAGACCAAAGAATGCGTGTCCTGGGCTCCCGTGGGCATCTGGGTTTGTCTCTGTAGTGGCAGGCTTGCTCACTGGCAGGCAGAGTCAGAAGTTGTCAGTAATAATATTATTAATCCCTTAAATTTGCAGCATATTTGCTGTTTGCTGAGGGCTTGCGCACTCACATCAGCTCATTTGATGGGATTTCAGGGATGCTGGAACAACTTTCTTTGCTTAATACCTCCCTAAATCATTGCTGATGCTTGTAATTCCACCATTAGAGATTAATTCTTTTGGCCCCAAACTGTTCCCTATTAAAATGCAAGTAGCCTTGGCAGCTGTGTAGCATGTTTTATTCATGAAGCTTTCTCAGCCACTAGTGGCTGCCCTCCCCAAATGCCCCCTCCCGCAACTTTCTTTTTAGGATGGGCTTCTCTGAAACAGAACCTATGTTTGGAGTCTTTCTCATTCCAAAGAGAGAACTCTGCTCTCAGCTAGCTGCTGAAGCTGGGAAAACAGACAGAAACTTATGCCAAGGTGTCAGTGACTGATAATAATTTCCTGTGTTACCATCTCTAGGGAGTATTTGTATTTTAAGTGGAAATTTCTGGGAGCACAGTGCTTGGTACAAAGGAACCTGTACCCCTTCATCCTATTATGTCAGTGGCTTTGACCTTAGATCTCCCTTTTATTGGGCTCCCTTAGAGAGACAGAGGAGAGAGAGGGCCAGCACATCCAGTTCATGTAACTACGATTAAGCATTGGCTTGGAGTGTCGTCCATTGTGGGTCGGGGAGAAAGTGGAGCTGACCACGTGTAACATAATGTCCATTTTGCAGAAGGAAAATGGAAGCGTAAGGACAAAATCTAGTTGGAGTGGGGCTAGAATTAAAATTTTGTCTTCAGAACCCCAGTAACACAGTTTTAGATTTTTAGAGTCAGAAGACACCTTAGAAACAATCTAACTCTGGGAAAGCAAATGCATTTTATTTGTCAATACCAGTTGATACATAGTGGTTGAGGGGAGGGTGGAGAATGAGTGAGTCTTCACCTGGGCTCAGTGTGTTGTGGTTGATTAGTGATGTCTGATGGGTGCCATGGTAATAGAGGGGAGGCATGTATGCCACACTTGTATTCCTGATTCTCTGCAACCTCTCATTGTACACATGGGCCAGCTGAGGTCCTGAAAGCTGGGATGATTTGTTCAGGATTATATAAGTAGGGGTGACAAATTAGGGGCAGAACTGGCCCAGAATCCAGGTCCCTTGAATCCTGGTTCAAAACCCTTTCTTTTGAAGTATCCAGGTATTCTAAGAAGCATTTCACTGTGGTTGAAGAGCATGTGGTCTTGGAGTCAGACTGCCTGGGTTCAGTTCTTAGTTAGCTGTGTGCCCTGGGCCAAGTTATTTAACTTTTCGGAGTCATTGCTTCTTTATCTGTAAAACAGGGGATAATAATTGTGCCTACCTTATAGGGTGGTTATGGAATTAAATGAGATAATATGTGTATGAAGTGTTTGGATTAGGGCCTATACATAGTGAGTACTTAATAAATGTTAGTAACTTAATTACAATTTTTATTGCCTTGTCCTTCTAGATTATTGCTGGATACGGACACAAAAACTCCCCATGCTCACTCCCTCTGCAGTATCTTGCAGAGGTACCCCTCAGACACCTGCTTCTCTTCCTTCCCTATTGAACGCTGTGGGATTTTCTGTGTTTGATGTGTTCCTGGAATTTGTAATTTGGTGATGAAAAGTCCCACAGTACTAACAACCAAGTGTGCGATGGTGCTGGGCCTGTAAATGCCCACGTTTGGGGCGTCATACTTCACACTCCACAGGAGTTTGTTTTGGTTTGGGACATCGACAAAGCCCTGGAGGCCTGGTGGGGTTCCCTGAGGACCAGCTGCCAGAGTCCTGGGTGGCCGTTTTGCCTGGTCTCTCCTCTGATCGGAACATTGCTATAGCATCTCCCCAGACCATCCCTGCTCCCCTGAGCCAGTATGTGCTCCCATCCCCCAACCTAGTTTGCAGACTGGACATCAGTGCCCAGCTGGTGCCAGCCCCCTCCCCTCACACCCGCCTCTCCAGTGGGCTTAGAAAGCAGGGCCCAGGCAGAGCCTGGACCCATAACTGGGCTGGGGTCCTCTTTACGTCATAGTCCAGCCACGCAGGCCCTTGTCAGTGGTCCCTTTGGGTGACCTTGAGGGGGACCCAGGGAGGCCTTGAGAGCCGGGAGGAGTCCGTGATGGTCCCGGATGTCTGGCCTGGGGTGATGGGACTTGGGGCTGACTCCTGTAGGACCATGGTCTACGCCTGCATTATTTGACTTCGCCTCTTGGTAGCGTGCTCAGTTCCTCGTGGAAGCAGTGCCCGGGGGCTCCCCTTGGAGTGTATAGGGGAAGGGAGCTGCAGCGGTGGGGAGGGCTCCCTGGGTGCTGTGATGGGCGTGTGGCTTCCGTTAAGTGAATCATCTGTGATTCCAGTCCTGACTGGCTGTGGGGGAAAAGCCTCTGCTCTGGATCCTCAAATAGGGGCCTTCTTAGGGTCTGCCTGTCTGTTCCTGGCAGACAAAGTGGGGAAAGGGGGCTGTGGGAAGGAGGCCATCCCCACTGAAGGACAGTCACGTCATTGTCCCTAACATTTGGAAGCTCTGTTGCTTTGGGCCTTTCATCTTGGATCACAGCCAAGTTTGGTGGCAACCCGGCCATGTCTGCGGTGGCTTCCCTGCTTTTCGTTGTCTGGGCCCAGAGCAGAGCAGACGATTAGAGCCCCAGAGCTGCAGCATGCTCAGAAGCCTAGGATTTTCTAACGGAGGTTCAGAGAAAGGGAGGATTGAGAGGCACACTGGCGATGGAGCTCTGGCTCTGCTGTTAGTTCTGGGATGGTGGGCAGCAGTCACATCATCTGGGAGAAGGTAGACGGGGAGGAGAGGAGAATGGGCCAGGCTGGGACTAGGAAAAGGTGAGGGGAGTGAGGCCTGGGTCCAGGCTGAAGAGGATTTTGACAGGTGAGAAGGAGAAAGATGGTGAGGTTATGGAACTGCCTGTGCAGAGGCCGGGGGGCAGGGGATGGCGCAGGACTGATCACTGTGGTTGGGGGATAGGGAGTGAGTGGGGAGGGTAAGCGATGAGTTCAGAGGGCACCTGGGTTGCATCGTGATGGGCCTGGTAGGCGTTTGGATTTCGTACCAAGGGCAGTGGGGACTTCTGGAGGGTTATCATGGAAGGCTATTTCCCTTTTCCCACTGTGGCCAGTATCCTGCCCCTTCGTGACCTGCCTGCCTGGGCTGTACAGTCTTGTGGTCTTATCCTGTGTCTGTAGTGAGACACGTTATGCCTCCCGGGCCTCCCTCTTTTCCTTCTCCCAGTGGCTCCCTGATTGCAGTTTGTTCGTGTGACTGGTGTTTTCCAGGCCCCTGTGTGCTCATGAATTTGTCCTAATCTTGGTGTTAGCCGGCTTACTGGAATGGCTCCTGGGAGCCCAGACACGGCCAGGCGCCATGGCGGCCATGTGACCTAGTTGTGGGAAGTAGCTGGGGGCGGGAGTGGGGAGGGCAACACCGAGGGCCCATGGCCACCTGGACTTTTTCCTTCTAATTTATGAAAAATGTTTAACAGTGTTTTTGGAGGAGCAGTGGAGTCTAGCAGAAAGAGGTGGCTTTTGGAGTCAGAAGACAATGACTCAAACCTTGGATCTCCCATTTACTGGCTGAGTAACCCTAGCAAGGCCCCTAGCTTTTCTGTTAGGGGCCTTGGAGAGAATGGTAATATCCACCCAAGGGGCTCTTACCTGGATCAGGTGAGATAATGTGTGTGAAAGGTATAATGCACTTATAAAGAATTGTGCATTTACTGCTGAGGACCATTATTACAGAGTGTGTGATGAGCAAGATTTTGTTTCCCAGCAGCTTATGTCATATGCTGGTATAGTGAATCAACAATTCAAATAGAAGCTAATGATTATGGAGAAGAGTATGTGAAAATTATAAATTAGGGACCTATTTGTACTTGCATTGTGCTGACAAGTCATTTGGCATCTTAGTTTGATCCTCATTTTAATATGAAATTATTAACTGAACTTGAGTGTTAGTAAAACCTAAGATAATAGGAAACTCATACATACTGGGCATTCACAACCTTTATCATCTGTTAATGAGTACTGATAAATTGAATGAAGACAGTCTTATTTCAAAGGCTCAAGATGGATATTTATATAAAGTGTGACTAAAATATTATAATTGATTTTAAAAAGTAAAACAGTTTTTATGTCCTGGAATTAGATAGTGGTGATAGTTGCACAAGTTAGTGAATATAGTAAAAGCCACTAAATTGTATATTTTAAAATGGTGAATTTTAGGGACTTCCCTGGCATCCAGTGGTTAAGACTCTGCGCTTCCACTTCAGGGAGCTCGGGTTCGATCCCTGGTCAGAGAACTAAGATCCTGCATGCCGTTTGGTGCAGCCAAAAAAAAAAAAATGGTGAATTTTATGGTGTGTGAATTATATCTCAATTAAAAAATAGAAAATTTAATTTATTAAAGCAGTAATTATAAAAAACTTAGAGGTTCAAGAGAAAAATCTATAATTTCACCAATTCAAACTTATTATGATTTTAATATGCTCTCCTCTAACCCTTTCCTATTATATCCGTAGTTCTATCAATATAATTATCTGGTTTTCTGATTTACTATGTTATCTTTAGCATTTTCCATTTTGTTACAATAATCTTCATGGTCTTCACCTAAAATGGCTACTTAATACTGCACTGTGTGACTGTTCCATAATTTACTTAACCCTTTTTCTACTTTTGGGATGCATCTATCTATATGTTTTTCTTTTATAATTATCACTGTGCTGAACCTCTCTGTACATAGGGTTTTTCCCTATGTCCTGGATTATTTACTTAGGAGGGATTTTTAAAGTGATATATATGGATCAAAACATTGCTGAGAGAAATTAAAGAAGACCTGATAAATGGAGAAATATATCATGTTCATGGGTTGGAAGATTCAATATTGTTAAGGTGTCTATTTTCTCCAAATATATCTGTAGATTCATAACAGTCCCAATCAAAATCCCAGCAGGCTTTTTTGTAGAAATTGACAGTCCGATTCTAAAATTTATGTGAGAATGCAGAGGGTTTTAGAGTCAATTCTAGAAGATAACACTGAAAAAGAACAAAGTTGAGGACTAATACTATCTGATTTCAAGACTTACTATAAAACTGTAGTAATAAGATAGTGTGGTATTGGTATAAAGATAGACTGATCTATGGAACAGATTAGAGGGTCCAGAAATAGACCCACACATAATATGAACAATGAATTTTATACAGTGGTGAAAAGGCAATTCAGTGTAGAAAGGTTTGTGGTATATTTATGCAGTAGAATACTACTCAGTTAAAAAAAAAGAATTATTGATATATACAACAACATGATGGGTCTCAGAAAAATTATGTTGAATGAAAAGGGCTGGATAAAGAGTATGGGGTATATGATTCCACTTATATAAAACTCTAGAAAATTCTAGTCTATACTGATAGAAAGCAGATCAGTGGTTTTCTGGAGGTGGGAGGTATGTGGAGGGATGGGGCTGGAATTACCAAAGGACATCAAAGCTTTTGAGAGATGCTGGATATGTTTACAAGCTTGATTATGGTGATGGATTCATAGGCGTATACATATGTCAAAAAGTATCAGATTTTACATTTGAAACATGTGCAGTGTACTGTGTCAAAATATCAATACCTCAGTGAGGCTGTTAGAACAAAAAATGATGTTAATGGGTTATGATCCTTTGAAAAAATTAGAAATCCATGAGTCCATACTGATATAGATAAACAAATGAATAAATTGAAATTTTGGTAAAGAACTGGCTATTTATAAAGTTTGGAAGGACTTCCCCATAAAGCACTTAATTATAAAAAGAAAACAAGTAACTTAAGTGAGGAATTTAGGTGGATAACCATCTTAAGACATTATCAAAATTAACATTGTCTCTAGGGAGACAAATCAGAATTGTGCACCACCAGGTTGTAATGAGAAGAACAGAGACTGTTAATAAATTGTTGGATTCAATTAGCTAACACTTTTTTAAAAAAAGAATTTTCGCATCTTTGTTCACTATGAATATTGGACTATAGCTTTTTTTTCCCCCTTGTATTTTCTGTCTAGTTTTGATATTGGGGTTATGCTCCTCTCATAGAATGAGTTGGGAGGTATTCTGTCTTCAGTTTTCTGGAAGGGTTTATGTGGAATTGGCAATATTTTTTCCTTAAATGTTTGATAGAATTCTACTGTGACACCATCTCGGGTCAGAGTTTCTTTGTCTGACATACACCATTCCAGCTTTATTTTAATTGTCATTGGCATGAGTTATCCTTTTCCATCCTTTTACATTTAACCTATTTTTGTTTTAATATTTAAAGGGCAATTTCTTATAGGTAGCATATATTTGAGTCTTTCTTTTTTATCCAATTTGGCAATCTCTGGCTTTTAATTTGGGTGTTTAGACCATTTATATTTAAAGAGATTATTGATATGGTTAGATTTACGTCTTTCATCTTGTTATTTGTTTTCTACTTGTCCAATTTATGCTTTATTCCTTGTTTCCTCTCATGCCTTCTTTTGGATTGAATATTTTTTTCATGGTTCCATCGTGTCTCCTTTGTTGGCTTATGAGCTATAATTCTTTTTGTTATTTTAGTGATTGTATCAGTTCATAGCATAAATCTTTAAGTTGTCACAGTCTACATTCAAGTGACATTATACTACTTCCTTCAGAGTATAAGAATCTTATAATCGTGTACTTTCATTTCTTTCTTTCCATCCTTTATGCTATTGTAGTACGGTTTGCTTTTCTGTATGTTATAAACTCCACATTACATTGTTATTATTTTTGTTTAAGCAGTCACTTATCTTTTAAAGAGATATAGAATATAAAAAAAATTCTTATATGTTTTCCTGAAGTTTCTATTTCTGGTCTCTTTTTCCTTTATGTAGATCCATGTTTCTCTCCAATATCATTTTCCTTCTTCCTGAAAGATGTCCTTTAACATTTCTTATAGTGTAGGGAGATGAATTCTATCAGCTTTCATATGTCTGAAAGAGCTTTTTTTTTTTTTTTTTTTTTTACCTTTAGTGTTGAAAGATGTTCTTGCTGGGTATAGAATTCTGGGTTTTCTTTCAGTGCTTTTAGAGATGTTGCTCCACTAACTTCTGCTTGTATTGTTGCCAGTAGAGATCTGCTGTCATTCTTATCTTTGTTCCTTTCTCCATAATGTGTCTTTTTTCTCTGGATACTTTCAGGATTTTCTCTTTATCACTGATTTTGAACAACTTCATTATGTAGTGTTCTTCATGTTTTTTATGCTTGGGGCTTGTTGAGATTCTTGGACCTGTTGGTTTATAGATTTTGAAAATCAAATTTGAAAAAAATTCAGTTATTATTTCTTTAAATATTTTTTCTCCACATCTCCCATTCCATCTCCTTTGGGGATTCCAACTACATGTTTACAAGTCTGCTTGAATTTGTCCCACAGATCGCTGATGCTCTTTTCATTAAAAAAAATTTTTTTCCTCTGTGTGTTTCATTTTGAATAGTTTCTATTGGTAGGTCTTGAGGTTCACTAATCCTTTCTTCTACAATGTCTAATCTGCCATTTATCCCATCCAGTGTTTTTTTTTTTTTTTTTTTTTTTTGGCGGTACGTGGGCCTCTCACTGTTGTGGCCTCTCCCATTGCAGAGCACAGGCTCCGGACGCGCAGGCCCAGTGGCCATGGCTCACAGGCCCAGCCGCTCCGCGGCATGTGGGATCTTCCCGGACCGGGGCACGAACCCGTGTCCCCTGCATCGGCAGGCGGACTCTCAACCACAGCGCCACCAGGGAAGCCCCATCCAGTGTATTTTTCATATCAAACATTAGTGTTCACCTCTAGAAGTTTCATTTGGATCTTGTTCTCTTTTTTTATATTGCCCATGTTGCTGCTTAACTTTTTGAACATATGAAATGCAGTTATAACCGCTGTCCTCCTTTACTAATATAGGTTTCAGTTTTGGGTTGGTTTGATTGATTGATTTTTTTTTCTCATTATGTGTTGTATTTTTCCGTTTATTTGCATGCCTGGTAAATTTTTTATTAGGTGCCAGACATTGCAGTTTTATCTTTTTGGGTACTAGATATATTTGTATTCTTAGAAATATTCTTGAGCTTTGTTCTGGGACACAGTTAAGTTACTTGGAAACAGTGATTTTTTTTTTTTTTTTTTTTTTTTTTTGCGGTACGCGGGCCTCTCACTGCTGCGGCCTCTCCATTGCGGAGCAGAGGGTCCGGATGCGCAGGCTCAGCAGCCATGGCTCACGGGCCCAGCTGCTCGGCAGCATGTGGGATCCTCCCGGACCAGGGCACGAACCCGTGTCCCCTGCATCGGCAGGTGGACTCTCAACCACTGCGCCACCAGGGAAGCCCTGAAAACAGTGATTTTTTTTCAAGTCTTTCTTTTAATATTTATTAGTTGGGAATGGAACAGTGTTTAGTTTGGGATATTCCCCTTAACTGAGTCAAACCACTTCTGGGTATTATAACAAAAGTCTCAAGAATTACGAGATTTTCCGGTATGGCTGGTGGAAATAGACCTTATATGAACACTGTTAACCCTACTGTTAACCCTAGTCTATTGTGGTTGTTATTTCTCTGGCTCAGGTAGTTTTCTTGTGTGCATGTGCTGACTAGTACTTAGCTGAATATGTGAGATGGACCCTCAGCAGATCTTCAGAGTTCTTTCTTTGTACATCTGTCTACTCTCCAGTACTCTGTCCTGCAAACTCTAGCTACTTTGGTCTTTCTGGCCTCTCAGCTCTGTCTCTTCAGTTCAGAGAATCTCCTGTTCACTGCCTGGGTTCCCCTTCCCTGCACTGTGGCCTGGAAACCCTCAATGCTGTAAATTGGGGCAACCATAGTGTTCACCTTGTTTGTTTCCCATCTCTCAGGAACCACTCTCCTTCCTTTCCTGATGCCCAATGCCTTAGAAAACTTTTTTTTTCTTTTTTTGGTAAATCTTGTCCACTTTTTTGTTATTTCACATGGGAAGGTAATTTTGGTCCCCATTTGGGAAGACATGTTAAGGGTGACATCAATATTTATGGCTTCGACAACTCCAAGTTTAGAGTTGCAATTTCCTAAGATGGGGAAGACTGAGGGAGGAGTAGGTTTGGTGGTGGTAGAAGTGGTGGGAAAGTCACGCTGAGTTTGAGAAGCTCATTGGACATTGGGTGATGTCAGAGAAGAAGTTGGATATGTGAGTCTGGAGTCAGGGGAGAGGTCTGGGTAGGGGATATGCATTTGTGTATCATCAGTGTGTAGACGGTATTTACCACCATGATTCTGGTGAGATTCCCCAAGGGAGTATAGCTAGAGTATTGATCATGTTTTTTATATTCTGATGCTTTGAAACTGGGGGTACTGCTGCTCTCAAAGTTAACTAGTTCCAAGAGATAGTAAGCAACTCACCTGTGAGCATGCCTTTCATAGGCAAACCAACCAATCTGGAGCCCATACCTGCCAACCACCTCTGTTACTGAGCTGTTACACTCTGGGTCACTATCCACCTGCCTTATTCACCCCAGGACCAGGTACCAAACAACTAGGAACATCCCCTACGCCCCAAAGCCAAATGAAATACTTAAAACTAGCCACTCCTAAGTCTCACCCATTCTTTCCCATCGAATCCACAATAAAAGCTTTGCCCACATTTTCCCTCACGCCCTCTCTCTCCTGGCCAACCCTGGTGCTTTCCAGTGTGGCTCTGTGTGGCATGCCAACTCTCCTACTTGTAAGGAATTGTGAGTAAAAAGTTCTTTCTTTATGATAGTCATTTCCATGTCTGTGTGTCTTACCATACCTTAAAACAAATTCTAGGTACCCTTACAGCAAGTACAGAAATGCCAGTTCTGGCTAAGTGAAGTGCATGCATTGCCTCACCTCATTTAATCTTCACAGCAGCCCTATGAGGTAGGTACTATTATTGTCTTTCTTTTATAGATAAGCAGTCAGAAGTAAGCAGAGGTTACATAACTTGCCCAAGATCACCAAATTCTGAGTGGTGAAGTTGGGATATAGACTGTGGCAATCTGATGCTGGCCCTGTGCTCTTAACCAGGGTCTACCTGACAGGTAGTCAGAGGAGAGACAGAGGACCCTCCCAAGGAGTGGGATTAAATTTGTGGTCAGGCTCCTTCAAAACTTTTATAAACTGCAACTTGTTTTTTTTCCCCCAAGACATGATGAGTTAGTTTTACTTTTTTGCTTAAATGAGAGCTTAAAGCAAAGGGTGACATCCAGAAAAGCAACCTTGGAGACCGTCCTGGCCTGATTCCTTGGGGATGGAGGAGTTGCAGTTCCATTTTTTTTTTTTTTTTTTTTTTTTTTTGCGGTACGCGGGCCTCTCACTGCTGTGGCCTCTCCCATTGCGGAGCACAGGCTCCGGACATGCAGGCTCAGCGGCCATGGCTCACGGGCCCAGCCGCTCCGCGGCATGTGGGATCTTCCCGGACCGGGGCATGAACCCGTGTCCCCTGCATTGGCAGGCAGACTGTCAACCACTGCGCCACCAGGGAAGCCCTGCAGTTCCATTTTCATGATGAAAAACACACACATGGATCATAGCACCCTGGAAAATCGGGGAAGAGATGCTGGATTCTGCACCAAGCTGGTCCAGTCTGCATGGGAGAATCTTGTCAGCTGGACTTATCTATTTCCAGAAGATTTTGAAGAAGGGATTATTTTTTAAAATTCTCCTCTATTATTGATATAATACATATTAGTTTTAAGAAATTTGAAAAATACAGAAAAACCTATAAAGAAAAGTATTCTTTTAATCTCACTGCCCAGAGGTAACACTGTTTACATGTTAGTACATTTCCTTTGGGTCTTGAATCTTTGATTAGAAGAATCCGTCAAGGGGCTTGTCTGTTTTGGGGTCTGTCTGTGACCTTGTCTTTCACTGTCTCTTTCTTTCTGTGATGTGTGGGGTATGTGTATGCGTCTGTCTGTTTCGTCTCTGTCTCACAGTCACACCCCGAAATCCCATTGGAGACGCTGCTCAATTCTGATGGGAAGCCTCTTTGATTCGGTCTGGCTTTGGTGCCTTTCTGCCAAGTTTGGGGCTCGAGATCCCTACTCTTCGGGATTTAGACACGAGTAAAGGATTGCTCTCCTTGGGCCTTTGCTCCATCCCTCCCAATCAATAATTAATCAGTACTGAGTTGATCTTATTAGCTATTCACTGCCCGCCCCCCCAACCCCAACCCAAGCTGGCTGATGACAATGCTTTTAATTAATATGAGGCAGATTAAAACTCATTACAACAAGGTTATTGGTAATGAGATAATCATAAGGCAAGTTATTGAGCTGGGAGTGAAAACAAAGTTGGAGGAGGGGCAGAGAGACACTGCCAGCCGTTCCTGCCGTGTTTTGGCAGGAACAGAAGGGGGAGTGTGGGGACTCTGCAGTGAGGACACGCGGCAGTGAAACCAGGTGCTGGGTAAGGGCAGGACTCGGGTCCAGTGAGCAAATGGGTGGGGAGTGTTAGGGCAGTAACATGTGTTGAGAAGCAAGAGCTGGTGTATTGAATTAAGAATATGTAGTTTATGACCTGATGAATGAGGAGCGCAAGCCTCCTACATGGGGTTGGCTGGTAGCTCCCTCGGCATCCAAGCTTCCACTGGGGAAGTGAAACGCAGTGGGTTGTTTTGATTGAAGGTACAGTTTAAATACACCTGCACAGAGGAAGTAGAGTCACAAGATTTATTATTACTTACAGATCCCAGAAGCAAGGATGCTCAGTGAGCTGGGGGAAGGGCAGTCCTCCATCCCAGGTACCAGCAAGCAGGAGGTGAATGCTGACAGAGGGAGTTTGCACTAAGCGAGTAATTTCTTGAAGTTCTGAGTGGCACCTGCCTTCTGATCCCAAAGGATGGTGGAGCTGTAGGAGCTGGAGCTAGAAAGGGACGCTGGAGACCAGAGTGCCTGCTCTGTTATTCAGCATGTGTGTCTTTTGGCTTTAAACGAACATTTACACTTTTTGGTTAGTGGCAATGTCCCTCACCCCCATGTGACTCTGTGTGTGTGTGTGTGTGTGTGTGTGTGTGTGTGTGTGTGTATTTAATTAGAAGCTGGTTGAAGGTGACTTTGGGGCTTCTTTTGTTGAAATGTGGGTGCCATTTGCAGTAGATGCTGATTCAGCTTCCTGGATGATGGTTTTCTGAGTGTATGACCCAAGGTTGTCATCAGTCTACATTTCTAGCTCATGCATGGCTTGCCCTGGGGGACACAGAGTCTACAGGGGACACAACACATGGTCTCTGTCCCCAATGGCTGATGTGCCCAGTAACCAGTGAGTCAGCAGTAGACCAGCCTTCCTGGGCTTGTGTGACCAGAGAGGGCTCTCTGCATTGCCCAGACAGTGTCCTGAAGGTGACCATCACTTTGTGCCAAGAGACGCCCTACCCAGGACTGGCTCAGGCCACAGGTGAGGGGCAACAGAGCCCTGGCTCTGCTCCTTGGTAGGAGGGCTTGTTAGGGTGAGGCTAATGCTTTCTGAGGGCTGCCAGCAGCAGAGATAAATGCAGATGTGAATCCTGTCTAAAGAAAATGGTGGAGCAGGTCTTCAGTATCACACACACACACACACACACACACACACACACACACACACACACGCATGTTGTTCTCTCGATCTGAAAGGCCCTCCTTTTTTATTCTAATCTTTTCAGGTTCAATTTCAGGGGCTAATCCTATGTATCAGCCAGGGACTAGTCATACCTGTAATTTAAATATAAAGACTCGTTCACTAGGAAAAGGTAGTTAACTCCTAAAAGGAGTAGAAGATCCTAAAGGTGCAGAAGTAGTAAATGCGTAAAGCACCTGCTCCCTCTAGGGCTGAGGGGGTGGTGAACAAGAACAGAGCTAAAGACTCAGCTGGGGGCCTCCCACCTGCAAGGCTGGGATGCTGGGCTGCCCTGGTGATGAGACGTGGTGGCGGGCATGGTCCATGGGAACAGCCTGCCAGGTGGCAGAGAAATTTGTAGGAGGGCGCGACCTGGAGCTAGTGTGTAGGAGCCGCCTGCTGGGTGGTCAGAACACTTGCTGGAAGATATGGGGCCTGAGTTGGTCCACAGGAGGGGCCCAGCAGGTAGTGGAGAAATTTACAGAGGGTGGGCTGGTCCGTGAGGGCCACCAAAGTGGTCACCCCCAAGCCACTACCCACTGGCTGATGAGCTGAAAACAGTGCACGGGGACAATAAGGGAGCCTCCTTGTGCTGTGGCCTTGCAGTGTTCCCCAGAGCCCCCTGTTGACAAAGCCTAATAGTGACCCATCTGACAAAGGAGAAATGACACAGGGTCTAGCACCAGTATCACAGCGCACGGCAAAGAGGCGTGGATTTGCAGCTGAGAGGCCCTGTGTTCCTGAGCTGCACGCACCCCGCTTCTCCCCAGGAGCCAAGCCTCTCTAATTCCAACCCTCTTGTTTCTCCCATCTGTGAGCTCCGTGGTCCTCAGTGTGATCCTACTGCCACATGTCATTCTCTGTGTGTGAGTGGCTCTGTCACGTCTCCCCACGAGGTGGAGGGCGTGGGACTCAGTCAGACCCCAGTGAATACGCAGTGGTTGATGTCTTTCCTGGGAGGGGCAGAGACCATGGGGTGTGTCCTCACTCCGCCTTCCAGTCCTCTGCCTTGACCCTGCAGTGGCTTTGGCGTGAGGGCTGAGCATGCCTCCTTGGGGCAGTGGGCAGCTGGGTGCCAGGGCAGCCTCACCGGGAGCCTCTGGTGGGACCTGGCTTCCGGTCACACCGTACCTTAGGACACATGGATCGTGGATGACTTGCTGGCTGCCTCTTATTCGGCAGGGTGGGAATTGGCGTTGATTATTTGAGCTGTAAAGGGTCATTTTGTTCATAACAGCCTGGACTCATGGAGGGTGGGGAAACGCCCAGTTCCATATTTGACCACGTTTGCCTTCTTTCTCACTTCCTCAGAACGTGAGTGTGGCCTTGGACAGTAGTGACCTACCATCTGACACCGGCCAGCTCAATTCCCAGTCCACCCCCACTGCTGCCCCCATGGGCCTTTTACTCATCTAGGGAAATGTGTTCTCTCCCCACACCCGCCCCGCCTTAATTCTTAGAGTCAATTCCCTTCTCTCTGCACCCTCCTGTCAGGGAAAAAAGACTCTTCTTGGCCTAGTTTGGACCAGGCGCCCGCACTCTGTTCAGGGGCATAGAGTCATGTGGACATAGGCTTCCGCAGTAGTGGGTTGGGGTGGGATGCAGAGGTGTCCAGCAGAGCCCTTGAGGGCCTAAGGACACCTTGTGAGTGCCTGGAGTGTGGGGCATCCCTCTGCTCTAGAGGGAGTGGATAAATGGCTCCCTGGCTGCTGGGACCAGGGTGTTCAGGGCTGCAGTGTCCTCTTCTTAATTCCTAAGGTAACGGTTTTCTGTATGGTTCACTCAGCAACTAATTATGCAGGATCTTTGAACGTTTCTTCCGTCTTTGTTGCCAATGGTTATTTATCTCTCCATGTGGTTTATTGCCTCCGATACACACTTAATTGTGTCAGCATCCTTCATACCACTTGAGAGAGCGTAAGTCCATCCTAGATATTCACTCTCCCGGTTGACTTATGGGTGGACGAGGGTACCAGGTTCCCACAGGGCACTGGGCTCCCTTGTCTTTTGTGTGTGCCCATGGCTTCATCCTGCTTCAGGAACTGTAGCTCCAAGAAGGCAGGACCCTCAAAATGCCAAGGCCCTCAGCTGAGCTGGGGTGATGACTGGGGATGTGTAGCCTGGGGGCGGATGGAGGCCACCTCCCACTCTGGAAGGACAGGTGGGCATCAGGCTGCAAGTCAAGGCCGGCTTGTCCTGCACAGCCTGCCCTGCTGCCTACCCCGTGTGCCTGATGCTCCCTGTAAAGTTCTCCTTCAGTTGACAGGAGACCCTGCTAAAGTTGGCTGCGTTAAAGCGCTGTAGGTTTGAAGCGTTTTCTAGACCTTCCTTTGACATTAGTTAGCTATTTCTTGATAAGCAAAACGTCTGAGTTTCTTATCCTTAAAGATACCAGCACTTGCCTCCCTAAATTGTTGTAAGGATTAAAAAAACAATGAATATGATGACCATGTTTAAAAATTGTAGACCTCCAGACAAACAGATGGTATTATTAGTATGACTGAGGGGTGGGTGGCAAATGCGTGAACTCAGTGTATCCTTGAATGAATCATAAGTGTAGATTAGAATTGGTTGAAAGCCTTGGACAAACGCTAGTTTCTGAGGGAGTGGGACTTGGACCAGGTAAGTTTTGAAGGAAAGGCGATCAGAAGCATCGGGCCATGTCAGGAGGCTGGTTCCAGTTTGAGATTGGAATTGACTGCTCTGGGTACCGGGAGACTGGCTGGAGACTGGAGACTGGAGACTGAAGGTGAATGACGGGGTGTGTGTGTGTGTGTGTGTACGTACACTGGGGGGGGGTGTGGTGGTGAATCAGGGTTTCTAAGCAGAGGGGGCAGGAGAAGAGAAGAGCATGCAGCAGACAGTGAGCATTCACATCTCTGGCCCCGCCTGTCTTCCTGCAGGTGCACCTTCGCTCTGCCAGGCGCCTTTGCGAGCTCTGCTGTGCCAACCGGGGCACGTTCATCAAGGTGGGCCAGCACCTGGGGGCTCTGGACTACCTGCTGCCGGAGGAGTACACCAGCACGCTGAAGGTGCTACACAGCCAGGCCCCACAGAGCAGCATGCAGGAGGTCCGCCAGGTCATCCGAGAGGACCTGGGCAAAGAGGTACCCACCTCTGCCAGGGGGGATGGGCTTCCGAAAAGGCCCCCGCAGAGTTCTCGCTGCTTGGCCCCAGGCCCTGGGGCTCCACCAGTGGCGTGGAACTACGCTTCGCAGAAACTTTCAGTGTGAAAGCAGAGAGGTTAGAAGGAACCTGAGTGGCCCTCAGTATAAAATATTAGTTGGGCCATATGAAGTCGTTGATATTTGATTGTTTTTGACCTGTAACTTAATATGATTCATATGGTTGAATTTAATAATACCTATCGGGCTTCCCTGGTGGGGCAGTGGTTGAGAGTCCGCCTGCCGATGCAGGGGACACGGGTTCGTGCCCCGGTCCGGGAGGATCCCACATGCCCCGGAGCGGCTGCGTCCGTGCGCCATGGCCACTGAGCCTGCGCGTCCGGAGCCTGTGCTCCGCAACGGGAGAGTCCATAGCAGTGAGAGGCCGCGTACCGCAAAAAAAAAAAAAAAATAAATAATACCTATCAATTATTGAGGGTTTACTGCGCACTCACACCTGCGCTGTTTCCCACATGTTATCTCACTTAGTCCTCAGGGCAAACCTATGAGGTAGGTGCCATCACTAACCCCATTTTGCAGATGAGGGATGGAGACTTAGAGTGATCAGGTAGAGCACCCAAGGGGACTGTTAGTAAGTGATTCCAGTGCACTGCTCTGTCAGTGAACTGTCCTAATCACTCAGTGCTATGACTTTTCCAGAACGTCCGTGGGCCACTGCTTGATTACCTCCAGTGATAGGAAGCTTATTCTCTTACCTGCTGCCTAAGGTGGTCCGTTCTATTATCACTCATCTCTAATTGTTATACATGCTTCCTCCTAAGGGCTAGGCCTGCCTCCTCAAACTTTCCTGATCTTCATCCACCCCATGGAGCAAAAGGGAAAGGGGCTGAGGGCCCTTCCATACACAGCCCTGGTCACACTCCTCTGGGCTCATGCCAGTGACCTGCAGAATGTGTGGAACCCAGATCGCCACAGTGGTGTGGATCCTTGCTGACCTGTTCCGCTCATCTTGATTCTGGGGACGAGGAGGGATTGGAGCAGCCGTCTGCAGGGTGCCGACTGGCCGATCAGGCCCAGCCTTACAAATTATGTGCTATAATTTCATGGTACCCCAGAGAACGCTAATAAAAAGAAAAACTTATTTTCTTCCTTCACCTATTATTATATTTGAAATTCTCCTCTTAGAGAGAGAACCCTTTGGATCTAGAACCTTTCTGAGCAAAATAATCTTAAAGTCAAGCCTAGATCAGCTGATGCCTTTCCTGAGATTATTTTATCACCTTTGGTGCCTCCCAGTTTCCCCAAATCAAATCTTTAGCAGGACTTTCAAGGTCTACCCCATCCACTTTCAAGTTGCCGTGGTCTCTGTCTGCCTGGAATCTCTTTACCCCATTCTCTCCCTGTCAAGTGATTCCCTGTGTTTCTAGGCCATTCGTCCATCTGTCTACCAAATGCTGGGCACTGTGCAAGGTGCTGTGTGTCCTGGCCAAATCCCAGCTCTCCTGTGAAATCTTCTCTGACCCTCTGCACACCTTTGCTCCTTCTGCTTGTGCCTCTTGTAGTTTGGTTAGTTGTGTCTAGTTGGTTTCACAGTAAGTTGTAAAGTCTGGGGATGAAGACCATGATGGTCCTTTAAATCCTATCTGCAGTTCCAGAGTAGGATGTGGTATATCGTGGGCACCAGTGTTTGTTTAATGAACCAATGGCTGATAAGTGACAGTTTCCTTAGGGTACTGCGGACTAGGTGGAGAGTAGGGGCAGAGATTCATAAAGACCATGTTCCATGTTCTCTGGTCTACGTGGAGCTGGCCCTGGCTGTCGGTGCCTTTCTGTAGAGCTGGTATCTTGTGCCCGGCATCCAGCCAAAGGGGAACCACTCCTCAGTGATAGCCTGGCCTGGGCTGGCCTCATTAACTGACTCTGGGGGGCCTGGGTCACGCAGGAGGTGAGCATAGAAACCTCTGTGGATTCCCTTCCTACTGAGGAGGAACATCTCCAACGGGACAGGGGGAAGATTGAGTGAAGATTTAGGGCTGGTGTCAGGAGCAGACCACAGGCTGGGAAGAGCGGGGTTAGGATGCAGGGGCCTCAGGCAGAGGGGACGGGATTGGCCTGGCACAGCCGTGTGCGCCCTTGCTTCTTGCCAAGACTGTTGGCCCCCTGCTTCCTACAGCATGAGGTGCACCCCCAAATTAAAACTAAATAAATCACTAAAACTAAATATAAAACTAAATAAATAATAACAGTGTGAAGTGCATCATTGCTAGCATGTGGCAGCTCAGTGGGGGGCGGAGGCAAGGGAGGGAAGGCAGCAGATTAACCCTTGGGAGGCCGACTTGTCTCTGGAGAGCTGGAGGGGGAGGCAAGAGCAGGGCAGTGGCTTCCTCCGAGCCAGGGTGGAGCGAGATGGGAAGCTGGGGGTGTCAGCAGTCATGGTGTGCCCGCCCAGCTGGCATGTCTGGGGTTAGAGGATGCTGCCTGCATCTTCAGGGTCTCTTCTCTAAGCCCCCCGGCCAAGTCCTCCTGAGCGTGGTGGCCTGTGGCTTCTGACCCACAGCTTGACTCGAGTCCTCTGAGAAAGGGAGGCTAATGTCAAGGTCATGGCTCAGAGGGGGCGTCCCTTACAGCTGGGAAGCTCAGAGACCTCTGGTTTCTTACCCGGCACTACAGGTGCACAGTCAAAGTCTTCCCTCACCCCTTTTGTTCCCGGTGACACACTTTCTCAGCCTGTGGGTGGAGGGAGGGGAAAGGAGACAGGTGGGAAGCAGGGTAGGTGGGTGTGGGGCTGTGAGGGCGGGGAAAGTCACTCACTCTGCACTTCCCTCCTCCTCCAGTGAAGTGTCCTGTGACACTTCTCGGGGAGCAGCCCTCCCCCCAGGAAGATGTTTCAGCCAGCCCCACTGATCCTGGGCTCCACGCCTGCCCTGGGGCCCTCCGTTCCGTCCCTGGTTCCAGGAGTGTGGTGAAAGGAAGCCGAGTCTGCCATGCATCACCGTCTTCTTTCTAGGTGTGAGTCCTTGTGTGGGCTCTGAGGTTACCTCGAGCTTAGAGACTGCATAGCTGCCCCTGGGTCTCAGACTGAAGAGTGAGGAGAGGTGGCCAGAGGAGCTCGAGGCCGGTGCGTCCCAGCTTGCACTGACTGGTTCCCTCTATGCTCTTAGGGGCCCCTCCCATCAGCAGAGGCCTTGGGGGGCGGGTCACTAATATCCTCAGACCGATCCCTGTCCCAGGCAGATAGGGCTGGCCCTGAGGGGTGTCCCCAGCATGGGGGATGAGGGTTAGGTGGCGGCTCTTCTGGATCCCATGATTTGCACTTGGTTCTGGATCAGTCCAAATCCCTGGACAGCAGCCAGTGCTGTCAGTGCAGAGGTGAGGGCAAGTGAAGGGGTACCATCCTGGCATAGGGCTTGGCCTGGGTAGGGAGTCTGGGGGACCGGGTAGCTAAGGGAGTGGCATGTGAGGGATGGGACAAGACGTCAGATCTCCTGATCTTCTGGCCAGTGCTTTATCTCTTATTAACAGAGCTTCTGTTTGGCAGAAATCCTCTGTAAATCACTTTTCTATGTGTCCGTGTATCTGTGCCTTGGAAGTTTCTACTATTATTACCACAAAGAAACTTACTTTTTTCTTTTTCTTTTGAATGTTAGGCTTAAGTCCCGAAGGACAGGTCCTGGGAATCAGTCAGAAGTCAGAACTCTAGGATGTGGGGTCATTTCTGCTGCTTCCAAAGTGACTTGGATCTGGAGTGGGTTGGAGATGGTCTCAACCTTGGTCTCCTGACTGTCCTTAGGGCTGTGGGTCCAGGTGCAGTGCTGATCTCGACCAGCAGATGGCGCCTGAGCTCGAGAGTCAGGGAGGGGTGTTGAAGACACGGTCCTTCCTTCCAGAGGGGAGCCCCAGCAGCTGGCTGAGATTCAGATGATTTGTACTCCTGGGCATGGTCCATGCTGTGGAGGGAGCCTGGGCTGACACCTCTGACCCTGAATGGGGCAGACACAAGCCTAAGGTACGAGACTGTTGACCATCCTGGTCCCAAGGAGCTCTCGGCTGTGTGTTGGAGGACCTGGCAGGGCTCTTCACACTGACCACCAGCCTATCCTTACGGCTTCCTCGTTTGGAGTAGGAGTCCTCTAAGGGCCCCTGCAGACTCTAAGAGCATGCAGTTCTATGGTTCAACACGTTTTCCTTCCTTTTTCCATTTCTTCTTTCTCTTTGTTGTCTAAGCAGCTTGAATTTAGTGAGAGAGGCACAGAGCTGGAAGCTGTGGCTGCAGCCATAATGGGTAAGACCTCATTCTGGCCCCTGTGGTCTGGGGTCATCAAGAGGTACACTCATCACTGTAATACCTGGCCATGTAAGTGCCTGCGAGAGAGAGAGAGAGAGAGAGAGAGAGAGAGAGAGAGAGAGAGGCAGAGAGAGAGATGGAGAGAGAGAGAGAGGGGCAGAGAGGCAGAGAGAGAGACAGAGAGAGAGAGATGGAGAGAGAGGGAGAGAGAGACTGAGAGAGAGATGGAGAGAGGGAGATAGATAGATAGATATTATATTTGGGTGGATAGAAGCTTTCTGAAGCAGGTGGCATCTGACCCAGGATCTCAAAGATGGGTGGGGTTGGGGGCTTCCCTGGTGGCGCAGTGGTTGAGAGTCCGCCTGCCGATGCAGGGGATACGGGTTCGTGCCCCGCTCCGGGAGGATCCCACATGCCGCGGAGCGGCTAAGGCCCGTGAGCCATGGCCGCTGGGCCTGCGCGTCCGGAGCCTGTGTTCCGCAACGGGAGAGGCCACAACAGTGAGAGGCCCACATACCGCAAAAAAAAAAAAAAAGATGGGTGGGGTTGGAGGAGGTGGAGGTTGGAGGAGGGGATTACTGATTAATGAGATGTGCCCCTGCACATCTTATGCAAGCAATGGAAAGCATAAAGTACAGAGAGTGCACGGTGAATAGTCTTATTGACTAGTATATGGGGTTCAAGCTGGTGGCCAGTGGAGCCGAGGTTGCAAAGTTGGGGCTGAGGTTACATTGAGAGGGGCCTTTGAAT
Organism: Grampus griseus; assembly: GCF_964374135.1. Lineage (NCBI taxonomy): Eukaryota > Metazoa > Chordata > Mammalia > Artiodactyla > Delphinidae > Grampus > Grampus griseus. The sequence continues at coordinate 25,114,870 of NC_139018.1, read as the reverse complement.
GTTCTTTTCATAATGGGAGCCTGGAGGAGAGGGGCCTGAGCAAAGAAGGACAGAGTGGAGACGAATTTTCTTAGTAACATGGGAGATGAGGTCATCTTTTACAGGTGGGGAAGGTGGAGGCGGGAGGTTTGAGGTGGGCGGAGAGCTTGGGGGTAGGAGTTACAGTGGGACTTTGGAAGAGATGATGGAACCCTCAACTGCAATGGTACAGTTATCTTTGGTCATAAACACACACACATCTCTCTCCCCACCTCCCCAGCACATACAGACAAATCCAATCTCCTTACAATATATTTCAGTGAATGATCCAGTTTTGTTCATTGTCCCGGAACATAGTTGTATCAGATAACGTTCTTTTGAACCCTTAAATTCTATGAAAAACCAAAGGAAATGAAGTTAGGGGCTGGAGCAGAGCACAGAAATACCTTTGTTAGGGGCAATGCTTGTGCTGGTATTGGGGTGCTGGGGTTTGGCTTCTGTGCTCTGAAAGATGTTTTATCTGTCTTTTACCCCTGGGCTCCCACAGGGTGGGGATCTAGATTTCACCTTGTTTTGTAACTCCCCATAGCTCCCAGGGACAAGGGCTCAGTGTTCTGATGGGCCATCTGACCAGAGTGGCTGTGAGAATGCAGAAGAGAATCACTGTGATTCAGATGGGAAAATGCACCCGTCATTGTTTCACACAAACCTACAGGTACGGGTGGAGGGCGATGTTTCAGTTGTAAGCAAAAGTTCAGAAAAAGAGATAAAGAAGCTCTGCTCCCAGGAACATCATTCATCTCTCAAGCTTGGTGGTGGTGGCAGAGAGAAGGCACTGTTGACGTGAGGACCAGCGGAGGCAAAAGCAGAAGGCGGGGAGGTGAGGCAGGAACTCCTGGCCTGTGCAGGGGGTTCCTGGTGTGGGACCACTGGGTGGGGGCCGTGCAGAGACTGGAACAGGGGCTTGGGTGGAGGCCTCAGGACTGGGGGAGGGGACCGTAGGCTTGGAGAGTGAATGACAGGCTCTGGGCTGAGCCATATCATTTCTGCCTGCCTGCACACAGGACTTCTGCTGGCACGCAGAGAACTTTGTGAGAACTAGGAAAAGGTGCCTGAGCTGGGCATCCCTTCCCCCAGGCGGTGACCGCTCTACCAGGGCTGGATTTTTATTCTTCTATTAGTCAGGATTGGCCAGAGAAACAGAGCCAGTAGGGTACATGTATGTTCTTTTATCTAATAAATAAATAGTGATTGATTGATTGATTTTAAGGAACTGGCTTATGCAGTTATGGAGGCTGGCAAGTCAGAAGTCTTCAGGGTGGGCCATTGGGCTGGAGACCCAAGAAGAGCTGATGTGCATCTGCTGGCAGAATTTTCTCTTGCTTGGGGAGGTCAGTCTTGTTTGATTCAGGCCTTCAACTGATTGGATGAGGCCCACCAATATTAAGGAGGGCAGTCTGCTTTACTCAGAGTCTACTAATTTAAATATATATCTCATCCCCAAACACCCTTACAGAAACATCAGAATAATGTTTGACCAGATTTCTGGGCGCTGTGGCCCGGCCAAATTAACACGTAAAATTAACCCTCATCGTTCCCCACACGGCCCTTCGCTTGGCTTGCACGTTTGTACCCTGGGTCCTGCTTTCACACGGCCCTTGAGCTTCTTTTTGAGCCTTTGAGGTGGGCAGGAGCCAGACTGCCTGTTGGTTTACTGTCTTTGTGACCTTGGACATGTTACGTATCTTCTCTGTCCCTCAGTTTCCTGATCAGTAAAATGGGGATAATGACAGTACCTGCCTCACAGGCTTGCTGCAGGGATTAAACGAATGAATGAATGTGGAGCACTTAGAGCATGCCTGGCACAGAGCAGATGACCAGCAAAGGTTAGCTGTTGTTTCTGTGTTGCGCTGGATGCTTCATATGTGCGAGGAACCAAGGTTCTGGGAGACTTTAAATGGTGGAGTTGGGTCTTTAGCCAGGTTTTCTGATACGAGGTATGGTCCCAGATACTATTTTGCTAGAAGCATCGGCCTTTCTCTTCGCCTTCCTGATTGGTACCCAGCATTCCATCTAGTGGCCAGCCCCTTCCCTCCCACTGTTAGAAACCCCGCACAGGCTGCCTTGGAGCCTGTCTCCTGGGCTGCTTGAGCACCACCCTCCCAACAGACACCCACGTTGGGGGCTGCTGGCAGCTCAGCGGGCAGTTTCCTGAGGCCCGTCAGCAGCACCTCCCATGTACTGTTGGTCTGATTCCGTGGAGGAGGTGGAGCCACGGGTGCCCAGGGCCATGAGTCGGCGGCTGTGCTGTGTCCAGGACCCACCGTGCCTTCCTCACTTGCAGGAAGGCAGCTGGACTCAACTTCCCTTGTCCTGGAGGAGGTGGGTATGGGATGTGCGGAGGGCTGAACATGCCCTGGTTTGGACTAGGGCTAGAGAAGAGCTTAGGACAGAGGTAAGAGGAGCCCCTCCTGCCCCCGGGGCTGATTCCACCTGGGGGCCCGCGGCTGGCAGAACACTTTCCTCCCTGATGACACAAGCCTCCGTGCTGTCGTGTTCCTTGCTGCCTTCTTTCCAATGCCGACTCAACTTCTCCCTGCCCGTCTCGTATTTGTTCACACATATTTATGGAGCACTCCTCTGTGCCAGGTACCATGCCAGCCCCCGGGGGTCCGTGCCCTCTGGGGCTCCTGCCCTGTTCTCGCACACACTGGCAGGGGCCGGGCCGAGGTCAGCTCACCCTTTACCACCCCTGGGCTGCTCTGCTGGCCTGCAGCTGAGGCCCACCCTGAGGGCTTCAGCTGTCTGTAGAATTGCTTCTTTCGGTCTTCTTCTGGCGTCTGGTTTCTTTGTCTCCCCAGACAGCACCCCTCCTCCCCAAGGCTACCGTGTGAGCGTTCTGGGAACGGAACAGAAGGAGCTGGAATGCGGGGTGGGGAGGGGACGGGGGGAGCTGACCACCCTCCCTCCCGACCTGGGCTCATCCAGCCTTCCCAGCAGCTCTCAATAAAAAATACATTTATATTAAAAACATAATGAAGAATAGAAAAACATTTTGCCCCCAATAATGCTGAACATCAAAAGGAGATTTTTATCAATTATGAGAGATATTTTGGCCATAAAATGGTAATTTAACGAGTGGGAGATGGATGGCGGGAAGCATTCCTGTCAGCCGGGACAGATGGCGTGCCATTAGTCACTGGGTGAGAGACTGAGGCATCCACACTGGCCCTTCCTCCCCAGGCCTCCTGGCCCGGCTCCACCTCAGGCCCACACCCCTCTGCAGGCCTCCTCCTCTGGGGTGGGCGGGCGCCCATGCCGGTCTCTGGGGCGCCTACCGTCCGATTCTTCTGTAGCTCCTGGGTGAACCTTACCCAGCCTGGGCCACGTCCCTCTCACGCCTGTGGAATGGGGGCCCCCGGAGAGCAACTCAAGTGCTGCCCCCCGCCCCCTGCTTTCTTTCTAGCCCCGTTGGCCTCTCCACTCTTCACACAGCTGCACCCTGGCTGCACAGGGTTTTCGCATCAACCTGCATTTGTACCTCAGGCCTGTCCTCTCATGGCCCTCCTTTATTTCTCAGGCTCTTTATCATCCTTTGATAAAGGATGATGAACAACACCGTGTGCGCACGCGCGCGCACACACACACACACACACACACACACACACACACGTGAATGCCGGCCAGGTATCAGGCATTGCTTTAAAGCTTTCACATGGATCAACTCACTTCTCACTAGAACCCTCCGAGATGGATACCATTATTCCTTATTTTACAGGTAGGAAGCTGAGGTACAGTGTCTGGTGAAGTGGGCCCCCTGGGCCTCCTCATGTACTCCCAGTCAGGATTAATGGCTCCTTTGCGCTTCCCCCGTTGCAGTTCTTTGTTGTGTTAGGATCCGTTGCTTTTCCATCTTGAGTCCCCTACGAGGCCTCGTGTGGGCTCTGCGCAGAGTAGGTGTTAGTAATGTGGTTGGGTTGACTTGTAGAACTACTTCAGATGCCCCTGTCCCCTTGAACTGGGCGGTCCTCTCACTTCAGCCTGGTCGTCTGGTCATCTCAGAGCTCGGTTTATGTTCTCAGGATGGCAGGTCTCTTCCCACTCATCTAGGGGTTTCCTCAGAGCTCTGTCCAGTGCTTGGCACACAAAAGATGCTTAATAATGGATTATAACACGCGCTGAGACACTCCATCCAGCGTAGGACATCGTGGTGTGGGGTTGTAGGGCCTGGGGTCCTTGGGGTAGCCAGCTCTGCGCCTGGCTCGGTACTGGCCCCCTTGTTCCCTGGGACGTTCCCCTATGAGCCTGTGGAGGGCTGGGCGAGGGTGCATCTGGGGCTATCTAAACTACGGGCTGAGAGCCTTCCCTGGCGGTCCAGTGATTAAGACTTTGCCTTCCAATGCAGGGGGTGCAGGTTCCATCGCTGGTCAGAGAGCTAAGATCCCACATGCCTGTGGGCCAAAAAACCAAAACATATAACAGAAGCAATATTGTAACAAGCTCAATAAAGACTCTAAAAATGGTCCACATCAAAACCGCTCTGGACCTCCGAGGGAGCTAGACCTCACATTTCCTTTATCGGTCAGGCGCAGATAGGTATACATCCTGAGTGAGTCTCAGCTGGGCTCAGAGAGGAGCGGGACTGGTATTTTCACCGTGGGCAGCAACACAGTGGAAGCCCCCATGTGCCTATCGCTAGGAGCCATGATGTAATGCTGGGGCAGCTACACGCTGGAATGATGCTTGTTGAGAGTGAGGCACATCCCTGTCACATGTCCAAGATACACAGCCACAGGGAAGGAACCTGGTCCCCCAGCACGAAGTGGAACTGGCTGAGAGGGAGGGCGCAGGGCCACACCCTCCAGGGGAGCTCCTGCCCCGCAGGCCTCCTCCTGCTGCCGCTGCTATTCACATGGCAGAAGATCATGGCTTGAGCAATGGTGATGGCCCCGTAGATATTACACAAGGCCTGGAACTTCTCATCTCTGCTATTGCACAGGACATAATACTGCTTGATGGTGTCCAGTGTCTCCTCCTCGCGCTTCAGTTTGATGATGTTTGGGTCTGGGACCACTTTCTGGGCATATTTCCAGACAGAGTCTTCGAAGGTGGCAGAGAAAAGCAGCATCTGGCAGTTCCTGGGAAGCATCCTGCAAGGGAAGGCCCAGGTGTTTGACATGACCCCGACCCAGTGTTTCACTGCAAGGAACAGAAGCACAGCCTCCCCAGGCTTGGATGACCTGCGTCCCCAGGAAGGTGGCAAAGCAGGGAGGAGCACTGCAGGGAGGAGGGAGGAGCAGACGTGGGGCAGGGACGGGTGGTGGTAGAGTCCCTAAGTCTCCTTCCACAACCCGGGCTGGGGGTATGGTCAGTGCGACATGGAAATGGCCCACCAAACAGATGCCTCTGAAAGCTGCAGAGTAGAGAACCTGGCAGGGGCAAGAAGAGGAGGGTGAAGTAGAAGGAGACGATGCTGCGGGTCAGGAGGCCGAGAAGCTCCTCCTGGCTCAGGAGCTCCTACCTCTGGATGCGGATGCTCTGATCTTGGTGGCCCTGAGTAGCCATCATCACGTCAGCCTCATCCAGAACAAACACCTTGATCTTCTTGGGGTCAATGAACTTGAGCTTGGAGCACCAGTCCAGAACGGTCCCGGGGTGCCAATGACAATGTGCTCACCGATCTTCTGACCTCTTTCCCCTGTGGAGACAAGATGTGTTCTGTGGGTACTTCCGTGGCTAAACCCGCTTTCAAAATGAAAGCCTCCTTGCCCATCCTTCCAGGGCTAGAACAAGTTAATTCCAGATTTCCAACCACAGGGGTGTTACCCAAAAGTTTTGTGTTCTTCTACTATAAAATGGGCATAATGACACCCATCTCACTGCGCTGTGGTCAGGATTAACTCCTACACAGTCAACCCTCCATGAGTGTTAGTTTCCCTTTTTCTACTTCCTCCTGTAATTCCCCATCACCCAATTCCTTCTCTTTAGCATAACACTTATTCTTTTTATACCATCCCTTCACTCATGGTTCATTGATTTCCTTATAAATTGGTAGTTTTGAGCCCTAGCATCCTGGCCCAGTGATCTTTTGCTTTGTTAGATATTCTAATTGTGTAGACAGTTTTCCTAAGTACAAATTCTCTTTGATTGAAAAAAACACATTACTCTCAAACTATAGCTGGTGGGAGTTGAAACTGATATAACCATCTATCAAAATTACTAATGCATGTAGCCTTTGACCAGGGCTTCCACTATTACGAATCCATCCTGTATGTACATGAATATGTGTGAAATAACATATATGCAAGGATATGCTTTCATTAAAACATAACTAAGCAAAATATGACGCACCGAATGGATGACACCAACAAAAGTATAAAACTGTTTAGGAACTGATGTGGAACAACCTCCAAAGTACATTATTAAATGTGAAGAAGAGGTTGCGGAGCAATCTGTATACCAATAGGGGCAAAAAAGAATACACGTAATATATGTAAAAAAAAATGGTCCACATCAAAAAAAGTCTTAAAAAAATAAAATAAAAAAATAAACTATGGGCTGAGGCTCAGTCAGGGTCTGGCTTCTAGAAGGAGCAAAAGGATCATTTCTGAGGCAGCATGGCATGAAGGTTAATAGAATAGGCTCTGAATTCAGAGGGCCTTGCACACATCCCAAATGCTGCCCTATTCTAACTGTATCATTAGTTCTTTCTGAGCCCCAGTTTCCTCATCTGTAAACAAGAGCGGTAATAAAACCTTTGTATTAATAGGGCTGTGATGAGGATTGAAAGATTAGCCCATGTAAAATGCAGTGCGCAGCGTGCGGTGGATCCCAGTAGCTGTTAGCTGTGGTTGTCATGTATGAGGTTGGGAGGAAGAACTGAAGCAATAAGACGGGACCCTCAGGTTATATCCAGCACCTCGCCTGGTACTTGGATCCTCCTGGGGTTTGACAAACACTGGATCTTCTCATCTTCTAGCGGCAGCTGCTTTAGACACAGGTTATCCAAGAGCGTCACTAACTCATGCGTTGTAAGGGTTTAGAAATCATCTTGTTCAACCCCAGTTTTTCACAGGTGAGCAAACTGAGGCTCAGAGAGGAGAAGTAACTTGCCCAGGGTGGCACAGCTGCTTAGTGGTAGAAGCAGGCCTATAGAACCTGGGTCTCATGACTCCTGATCCAGGGCTAGTGCTCTTGGACTGTTCTGTTCAGGGCTGGAAGCTTAGTGCCCAGAAGGAGAGGCCCCGCACAGGAAACGAGGCCGGTCTTGCTCTCAGCGAAACCCAGAGGGCCTCAGGTAGCTTCCACCCTACTTGGGACCTTGTAGTTTCTTGTGGACTTTCAGGAAGCTGTATTTTCCTAAGTTCATCCCTCAAAGGGATGGATTCTCTTCTTCGTATCCTTCTATCAGTCCTTGTCTGTGCTTTGGGGAGATTATACCCTTGCGCTTACCAGTTCACCTTTGGCCCACAGGCCATGCCTGGGGTGCTCCCCTTCTCTGGGATCTGTCCTGCAGGGTGGTGCCCAAACCCTCTGCTTAGCTGCTGTGTCTGGGCTGTTCCGTGGAGAAAGAAAGGGCTTCAGCTCATGGTGGTTCCACTCACTGACTCAGGAAGTTTGGGGCGACCACTTGCTGCTTTGCTCACTCAGAAAATACAGGTTTGTGGAGCAGCTGATAGGTTCTTACCTCTGTGCCAGTGCTGTGGTGGATACAGAAAATGTCAAAGCCAAGTCACTCCCTCCCGCCTCCCCCACCCCCCACCCCGCCAAAGCCAGGCAGACAAAACAATACACAGAGGGAGTAATTAGAGAACAATCAAGGCCTCACCTGTGGGGCTGATGAAGGAAAAGTTTGGGGGAAGTTCAGAAGGGGATTCTTGGAGGAGGTGGGCCTTGAGCTGGGCCTTAGAGGATGAGTAAGATTTAAGGAGGGAAAGTATGACAGCACATGAGGCCGGGCAGTGTGGTGGCGAGGGCTGACCACAGCTTGTTTTGTGCCAAGAGCAGACCAGTGGGGTTGGAATGACAGGGAACTTCGTTGGGGTGTATTAGTTTGCTAAGGCTGTTGTAACAAAGTACCACAAACTGGATGACTTATACAAGAGAACTCTATTGTCTTGTAGTTCTGATGACTGGAAGTCCAAGGTCCAGGTGTCGGCAGGGATGGTTCACCTGAGGGCTGTCGGGGAGAATCTGTTCCCTGCCTCTCCCCTCGCTTCTGGGGTTTGGAAGGCAATCTTTGGTGTTCCTTGGCTTGTAGAAGCCTCACCCTGATCTCTGCCTTCGCTCTCACCTGGCGTTCTCCCTGTGTGTGTGTGCACGTGTGTGTGTGCGTGCGTGCGTGTGTGTGTGTGTGTCTGTCTCTGTGTCTGAATTGCCCCTTTTCATAAACGAGGTCATGTTGGATTAGGGGTCCCACCCTATGCCAGCATGACCTCATCTTAACTAATTACACCTGCAAGGACACTGTTTCCAAATAAGTTCATGTTCTAACCCCCTAACTGGGGCTTAGGACTTTAACACCTGCGTATTCAGAGGACACAAACCAACCCGTAACAGGTGGGTGCTTTGGGTCTTTTGTGGTTGTGAGGATCAGAACCCCAACTTGATCGAGCTGAAGCAAAAAGGCAGGTGTCCTGTCTAATGTAACCACATCTTAGGAAGGCTTGGGGTGGAGTTGAGCCTTTGGGGAGCTCTTCCCGGACTCTTCTCTCTGTCTCTCCACTTCTTCCTGCAGGTCAGCTTCATTCATGTTCCCTCCATGACCACCTGGCACTGGAAGCTCTCAGCCTCACCTCTTTCCATCTGTGGCCCCAGGAGGAATGCCCCCCACCACTCTAGTTTCATTTTATAAAATAAAGTGTCCCCCTTCTTCCCCCCAATTCATGTCTATCTGGAACCTGAGACTGAAATAAGGTTTTTGCAGATGTAATTAGGCAACTTAAGATGAGTTTACACTGGATTAGCGTGGTCCCCAATGACTGGTGTCCTTATTAGAACACCATGTGACAATGGAAGCCGAAATCTGAGTGATGTAACTATAAACCGAGGAACTCTGAAGATTGCTAGCAGACAGCAGAAACTAAGAAGATGCAAGGGAGCATTCTCCCTTAGAACCTTCAGAGGGAACGCAGGCCTGCCAATGACTGCAGATGAGCTGAGCTTTTAGAACTGTGAGACAATATTTCTGTTGTTTTAAGCCCCCCCAGTTAGTGGTAATTTGGTGTGGTAGCCCTACTTAGCAAATACAGTTGTCTGTTCCATAAGGACCAATCACTGTGGTCGGAGGAGGTGGGGTCTGTAAGATAATTATCCCCCTCATTTAAACCCCAAGGTTTAGAACTGGGGTCGGGTGGGAAGCAGCAAGGCAGAAGAAGGCGTAAAGATGCGTAAGGCCAGCAGAACCGGAGATGTTCATGTCAGTGGATGATAATGTTGGTTTCTTTTTATTTGGTACTTGCTGTGTAGTACACATTGGCAGGATGTTTTACAGATATTGCTTCTAACCCTTAACAATAATTCTGCAAGTGTGATAGACTTTGCCTTTCCAAGTTTCCATATGAGGAAGCAGAGACCCTGAGAAGTTAAGTAACAGCCACAGTCACGTAGCTAAAGGAAGCAGAGCCAGGCTTTGAACTCTGTTGCCTAAGGCCTTGCCCCTCCTGCATTCCAGCTGCCAGTCCTGAGGAGGGACTGGTTCTCGGAGGGCGTTAGAGTGGACATAAGTGTTGGGCCTTCATGTGTAGGCTTTAGGGGGTGGCCCCAGGCCCCAGGAAGTAATGTTAAGTCAAATCAGCTAATAGCGTGTGTGTGTGCGTGCGTGCGTACGTGTATGCAAGCTCCCGTGACTGATGGAAAAAGACATTTCGGGCAGAGTTAGCCAACATTGCAGGATGGATGGAGGGGCCCAAGGCAGGAGCTGTGGGAAGGGGCTCTTTCCATCATCCGCATATGGCAGAGGTGAACTCTCCCTACAGAGCCTTTTTTTAGCTGTCTCCTGGGGCTTGGGCAGGGCCAGTTTCTTCTCTCGCCATCCCCCTGGAGCTCCGAGCAAGTGTCCCGAGCTGGACAGTGAGTCAGGAGGCTACAAGCCAGAGGATGAATGCCACGGTCACTGCTCTTGAAGGAGCTGGCCGGACAGCTGACCCCATGCCCTCTGGGACCGCTGGAGGGACTGCAGGGTCCTCATCTTCTCCTTGAATGAAATTGTGGCCTTTCCTCCCCTTCCCAGGGAGAAGGGGTGGGTCTCCACTTGCAACCCTCAGGACTGGGGTTGGTGGCGTGGGCCGGCTGGATGTGCTCGCAGTGGTTTCTGTCTCCATGTGAGCCAAGCAGTTGTCCTTACTGGTGATGGCTGGTGGAGAAGCGATGATCTGGAGGAGTCCCAGGTTCTGCCCCATCCTACAGTGAACATAATTGCCAACCTTGGCCCAGTGCTCATGGCGTGAGAGGCGCTCATCCTAGTTGGGGGTTCCCAGAATATGACTCCAAGAAAAGGGTTCCAGTGCAAGTGGTTTTGTGGGAAGCTCAGGGTCTTCCAGTAGGAAGTGGGAACGTGGTCCAGGGAAGAGAAGTCAGCCGGTGGCTGTGTGCTCTTAAACCAGCTGCGCCAGTGGGTGAATGAAGGTTAATGCTGTGGGGAGACTGGGAAACGGTGCTAAACAGTCACCTTAGAATCATCCCACTCAACAGCCAAAGGAGAAGGTGGGGTGTTTATACACCAGCTTTCTAACTTCCTGAGTGATGGCTGCTCCAGAGGGCTGTTAATTCCTGCGGCTTTGGAGGAGGAGTCCTCAGGCACAGATGCAAATACAGAGAATTGCAAATCAGGCCAGAGAAGGAGGAAAGATCTGAGGGAATGGGGGGACACTGGCAAACTTTGCAGGCATCATCTCCTGTAATCCTCACAGCTGCCCTATGAGGGGAAGTACTATTATTATTCCCACTTTACAGAGGAGCAAACCAAGACCAGAGAGGTTGAGTCACATGCTTGAGGTCACACAGAGAGTACCAGGCAGAGTCAGGAGCAGAAGCCAGGGCTGACTGCAGAACCCAAGCTCCTAACCACTGCGTTCCCTTGTTCTCTGTAAGGACCCCTGTGCTTTTCACAAGGTTTCATACTTCTGGCATTTGATGGATTCTCCCAGCATTCCTGAGTGGGAGGCGGGACAGGCAGATGGGGAACCTGGCAGGTCAAGGAACTGAATGTTTATTAAGTGTTTTCTCCTTCCCTAGCATGTGTTTTCAAACACAAGGTCTCACTTAGTCCTCACAATAGCTCAGCGGGGTAGGTATCCCTTTCCCCATTTTTTCCAGATGTAGAAACTGAGATTCAGAGACGCTAAGTAACTTACTCAGTATCACACAGCAGGACAGTGGCTCAACTGGGAACTGAACCTTAGTGTTGTCTGACTCCAGAGACGCATACCCTTCATGGAGGCGAGGGGCTGGTTCAAGGCTGTGCTGATGGGCCTGTGGGACCCAGTCTGCCTCTGAGGGCCACGCTCTTGCCTCTGACATCACCCCAGTCTTCCCCCTTGCCTTCAGCCCTGGGCTGGCCCTGGGCCTATGTTGCCTCGAGAGCCAATCAGATGGTAGCTGAGGAGGTGCTCTAAGGAGCCTGCTGGGAGGTCATCAGGCTCTCCTCTCCATCTCACCTCTGGACAAGGTGCTCCCCCTATGTGTGTGCAGGCAGGGGCTGGTGATGGGGGAGTGGGCTGCTCCCCCATGGACTTCTCCAGCTAGGAGCCCCCCTCTCCTCCCACTGCCCCCGTTCGCTGTCTACCTGATGCTGCTCCTTGGCAGCAGAGGGAGGCAAGCCCTCCACGTCCGCCTGATTTATGTTCATCGTTGAAACAATAATGTTTAATCTGGAAAGGGCTAATCAATTTTTTATGCTGATTATGAATAGGCCAGCTGTGCCTGCTTCTTTATTCATGGAGCTTTAGGAACAAGCCCATGTCCCGGGCCAGGCTCCCCTGGTGAGTTCTGCTGTAGGGACCCAGCTTCAAGGAGTGGTGCCTTGGCTGCCTGGCCTGTGCCACTTTGGAGGTGACTCCGTGTGTGTGTGTGTGTGTGTGTGTGTGTGTGTGAGACCAGAGAGGGTAAGCTGACTCCAGGTGGAGAACTGGATGTAGCGTGCATGGGTACATGTCTGCCTGTGTAGAGGGTGGGATGGGCTGGGGAACAATTAGGGGAGCATTGGATGGAAGGTCAGTGTCACAGGGTCATAGAAGTGGGAGGGCGCTCAAAGATCAAGTACCCTGACACCTCCTTTTACAAGTGAGGAATTAAGACCCAGAAAAGGTAAAGCAACTTCCCTAAGGTCGTGCTGCTGGTTGGTGGCAGAGGTGGGGTTAGACCCCCCTACTCAGAGGACAGAACACTTTCCACAGCAGTACAAGCAGGGCAGAGTCAGAGAAAGGTACTGTGTGGGCTGCTCTCCTTGAGTTATTGGCATCATACAACTCTGACATCTCGGAGGAGCTTGTATTTTAGGTACAGAATGAGCTGTAGATGTAACTTAATGAGAGGTTAAGACAGGCTGAGAGAAAGTTCTCTGAAGTTTGGGCTACAGTTTTCAGGTGTTCTTGGAATCAGGGAATAGGGTCTTAGGGAGGGGTGAGTTAGGATACTCTCTGAAAGAGGAGAAACCTGAGTGGGACTTCAGTGCTGTAAAAGGAGAACGAGCAGAGAGGCCTGGAGAGGGCCTTTGGGCAGGTGGAGAGGCATGAGCTGACGGGCAGAGGCAGGGCTGAGGGTCTCAGGGAGGCGTCTGGATCTGAGCCAGACCAGGGAGCCTGTACCTCTGGGCCTGGGTGGTGTGGCTGCCCCACAGGCTGGGGTCCCGTGTGTGGACCCTCCACCTCCCTTCCAGGACGTCACCAATCTTTTGCTGATTCGTTTATTGGCTCAGCAGATGTTTACTGAGCTCCGCTGTGCGGGAGCCGGGGGTTACGTGCATGAACAAGCTGCCGTCATGGTGCTCATGATCCAGTTGTGGGGACGGCAGATGCTAAACAAGCGACCAGGAAAGTGAAAATCTAAAGACACTTGTGATAAATGCCGCGAGAGAGGAGGAGTGCTCTGAGTGTGGGGCTGGGTGGCCTTTCTGAGGACGTGAGGATTAAGCTGAGGCCAGAGGGTAATTAGGGGAAGGGGAGGCAGCACAGAGAACAGAGAATGCAGAGGCCTCAGGGTGGGGAAGACAGTGGACCTGCCTGGGGGCAGATAAGGGGTGGTAGTGGCTGGACAGAGAGACACCCTTGAAGGTGTCTCTGCGCCTGGACGGCGCAGTCTAGCCTGCAGGCTTGCAGGGGATCAGGGTGGAACTGGGCGACCAGTTACAAGGCTCCTGTGGTTGTCCAGGCAAGAGGTGATGGTGACTTGGACGAGGCGTGGACAGACGTGCTTTGGAGGCTGAATCAACAGGACTCAAGGATGAATCACGTGGGGGGGGGGCCAGGGAGAGGGAGGTGCCACAGTGGACTCCTGGGGTTCTGACCACAGCACTGGAGGGGACGGTGCGGAGAGTGTGTTAGCAGGTCAGCCTGCAAGCAGTTTGGGGAAAGGTCTTTCTACAGGGCTGGGGTTTGCACAGTGGCTCCCTCTCTCCTTAGTGGTCAGAGAAGGCCAGAGAGTCCACATGGGTTTGAGTAATTTGGGGTTCAGCATTGAGAGGCTGGGATCCAGCATTGGGTTCCTGGTTTCCAGATATTAAAAACGTACCCTAATCTGACGTGAGCTCTAGGGCCGTGTGTGTGTGTGTGTGTGAGTGTGTGTGTGAGTGTGTGTGTGAGTGAGTGTGTGTGTGTGTGTGTGTGTGTAATGGATTTTGTAGAAGGAGAAGCTGTTACTTCAACAGCTGGAACAGCTTCTGCAAATTAACTGTGTCATCAGCATTGTGATGAGGGGTCTCTCATGGGCCACCACTGCTCCTCCCATCTTTGGTGTGTGAGCCGATGACAGGTAGTTGTGCGTGAGGACTGAAGCTCCTTGGGAAGAGGGGAAGATGCTGTTTCAGCCAAGCAGGTTTTAGGGTTTGGCCTGGGGGCTGGGAAGGAATGACATGTAGGAGGCAGCTGGGGAAGCAGAGGACGCCTTGCCCTGGGAAGCGGGTGAGGACAGGACTGTGCCACCTGGCACAGCAGAACTGGAAGCAGTTATGTGCCCTTCCTGTTTCCACATCTCAGGGTTTGCACTTGACCTGTGTTCCCCCCACTGCCAGTGCAACCTCTTGTCACATTCCCCAGCTTTCTAGCCCTTTCTCTGTCCTGGGAAATGCAGCAAAACAATAAAACCCGACTTGTACTGAGAGTGTTACACTAATGCTCTATTTCAGGGCCTGTTTTAGGTTCCTATTGCTGCTGTTAACGAATTACCACCAATTTAGTGGCTTAAAACAATACACGTTCATTATCTTGTTGTCCTGTGGGTCAGAAGCCCTGAAATTCAGGTGCTGGCTGCTGCGTTCCTTCTGGAGGCTCTGTGGGAGAATCTCTTTGCCTTTGCCAGCTTCTAGAGGCTGCCGGCATTCCTTTGCTTGTGGCCCCTTCCTCCATCTTCAAAGCCATCAGCATAGCTTCTTAAAATTTTTCTCTCTCTCTTGTCCTTTCACCTCTGTTTCTGTTGTCATATCTCTGCTCTGACGCTGACCCTCCTGCGTCCCTTTTATAAGGACCCTGTGGTTCCATTGGGCCTACATGGGAATTCAGGATACTCTCCACATCTCAAGAGTCTTACCTTCATCACACCTTTGGGGATTGGGATATGGACATCTTTAGGGGGCCATTTTTCTGCCTACCACAGGGCCAGATGGTAAATATTTTAGGTTTTGCAGGCCACACACTCTCTGTTGCAACTACTTAATTCTGCCGTTGCAGGATGAGAGTGGCCACAGACAATAAGTAATGAATGGGCATGCTGTGTCCCAATAAAACTTTATTCATGGTCATGGAAATTGAATTGCACGTAATTTTCACATGTCACAAAATATTATTATTTTGATTTTTCTCTCTTAAAAATGTAAAAACGTATTCTTTGCTTGTGGGCTACAGAAAAGCAGGCGGTGGCCTGGATTGGCCCATGGGCTATAGTTTCCTGGCCCCCTGCTCTAGATGCATAATATCCTTTAACCTTTAGAACTCCCCTACCAATGGGCATTATTATCACTCCCATTTGCAGAACGTTAGTGCAGCTAAGCAGTTTGCCCAAGGCCACTTGGCTATATGTTGGCAGATAGGGTTAGCCAGGCGTGTGCGTGGTTTCCCCCAAATGTGAGCTTTATCTTCTCCGTAGATACAGCAAGTCTGGGTTTACCTCCCTCTAAAATTCCTGGGCACTGCTTCTGTCACATGCAAAGTAAATCTGGGAAACTTCTTATTGGATGGAACACGCTCAGGTGTTATAGAAAGACCACAAGGGCTTTGGTACGTGAACCCTCTTGTTTGGGGCTCCGAGGCATAGGAACGCAGCTTGGGCTCATTTGCTGTGTGTTATTTCGCCACCTCCCAAAGGCTAAGGAAGTCTGTCCTGACAGCAAATGGTGCCGCTGTAAGCAAAGAATGCTTAGGCTTTAGTTGTTTTTTTTTTTTGCACTACGCGGGCCTCTCACTGTTGTGGCCTCTCCCGTTGCGGAGCACAGGCTCCGGACGCGCAGGCTCAGCGGCCATGGCTCACGGGCCCAGCTGCTCTGCGGCATGCGGGATCCTCCCGGACCGGGGCACGAACCCGCGTCCCCCGCATCGGCAGGTGGACTCTCAACCACTGCGCCACCAGGGAAGCCCTTTAGTTTTTCCCTTCCTATATTTTTGGGTGTAGGAACACCTGAAGGTTGTTGGGAGAAGGGCTTTGGGGTTTCGTGAGGGTGAGCCCATCTGGTTTTAGAAGTATGAATGCGAGTCACTGTGGCCAGGCTTTCTCCGCCGTGGGCATGAGCTGTGGATGAGGACCTCCTCAACCAGGGGGAGACCCGGGGAGCCCAAGTGGGCCTGGATTCCAGGTTGGGAGTTGGTGGTCATCTTCTCTCTGGCTCTCTGCTGTCTCCATACCTTATTCCCCTTATTCATGGTTCACACAGGCTGTCCCCTCTGCCTGGAAGGCTCCTCTTTCCTTTCTTCAGCTAGTTAACTAGTGAACTGGCTCCTCATCCTTCGGAGCTCAGTTCTTTGTCTCCTTCTCCAAGAAGTTCTCCCAGCCTGGGTTTAATCCTCTGGACAAAGGCTCTTATGGTACCAGCTACCCTCCCTCTTCATGCACTTTTCAGAGCTGGCCGTTTATCTTTCTTTGTGATCTCGTGATTAATTCCTGTCTCCCTATTGGACTTCATGTTCCTGTAGTAACTCCGGAGGCTGGTGGCCGTACCCAATTTGGACTCACTCCCCATTGAGTCCCCACTGACCAGCACAGGGCCCTGCACATAGTAGTCACTCAATAAGCATTTGTTGGATGAATAAACGAATGACCTTTAGGGAATATATTCTACTCTGTACAATGGGGGTGATTGTATCTCCTCTACCTTAACCTTAAGAGAGGGTTGAGAATTACATAAGAGCAAGATATTATGCAAATACAAGGAATTACCCATGGTTGAGCATTCAGTGCCTGCAGAGCAAAGATATCCTGACATCCCTTATTCCAACCAAGCTCAAGTTCAAGGAAGAGTCCTCACACGGGCAGGCATGCGGTGGAGGGTGTAGAGCTCAACCTGCCCGATTCTTGGGTCTGAGCTCCTGGCACCACCCGTCTCTGGACCCTGGGATGGGGTGTGAGCACTTGACTCACGGGCGCTTTGCAGCTCCACGGACAGCTCATCACCTCTGTACTCTGATCACCCAGGGGATGCCTGCCCTGGTGGGGCCCTGGCTGTGGGAGTCCTCAACTTCATACAGCACTGCCTAGGATCTCTGGTATCTTTACCCCAGAGATCTCTGTCACAGGCAGAGACATAGACCTGTCACCCTGTGCAGCTGGACAAGTTATTAAGATGGGAAACGTTGAAAGATTAGATTTATGACAGCCAATGGTGGGTTATGAACAATAATTTATCAAATGTCAGTGCCTGCAGCCTACAATTTACAGAAGGTTTGCTTAAACTGAGAAGATCTGATTGGATTGTGCCCTCCCCCACCTCTAATGAATGACAGATCTAATGGATGGCTTTCCGGGCTGGCTGGCCACACTGGGTGTTTATCTGCTTTTTATTAATCATTATTATCACATTTCCATAGAGTCCCTCTACCCACAGCTCTCGAAGTACCCAGCCACCTTGAGGGAACTGTAGCCACTTCCGGGAGGTGTTTTAGCTATCCTGGATCAGCTGGAAGGCCTGGAGTCCCCTCACCAGGAAGAGGATGGGGAAATCAAACCTCACATCCATTCATTCACTAGGAAATACATACTGGGCACCAGTTGTGTGCCAGGTGCCTTGGATGCAATGCTGAGCAAAACAGAAGTCTATCATCTAGAAGGAAAGAGGGAGATGAAGCAAATATAAATTGAGGCAAAAGTGCAGTTGTGTAATTGCTCTTGAGGAAGGCAATGAACTCTGAGAATGTACACAGGGAGGCTTCCCTGAGGAGGTGACAGTTGAGCTGTGATTTGAAGCATGGGTAGGAATTCCCTCGATGAAGAATTCCTATTCATTCCTTCTAGGCAGAGGGGATGGCACGTGCAAAGGCCCTGGGCAGTGAGGGAGTATGCTGGTGGTCAAAAGAGGCCATCTCTTCAGGGCAGATGGAGCTTGGGGAGGGCAGAGGGAGGAGAAGGGGCAGGACATGTAGGCAGGGTCAGACCCTGTGGGTCGTGCTAAAGATTTTGGCCCTGGGAAGTTGGTGAAGTAGTTGAAGCAAGAAGTGACATGATCAGTTGACGTTTGGAAAACTCACCTTAGCTGTATGGGGAAGAGGGCTTGGCACAGAAAGGAACATGAGTGGGCAGACCAGTTAGGAGTCTTTGGGTGAAAGAGGATGGTGGCTTTTACTCACTGACAGAACAGACCTGAGCGCCTCCTTGTCCAGTGCTCTTTTCATTAGACCACTGTGTCCTCTTCATGGAGGCATCAGATGGGGCACCCACTACTCCTGCTACAATTATTGGGGGTCTTCTGTAGGCTCTATTCTAGACCCTTTATGTATGTTGTTTCATACAACTCCATGAGGTAGGTACCCAAATTCCCATTTTACAGATGAGGAAGCTGAGGTACAGAGGGATTATGTCACTGCCGAAGCTGATGCACTTGGAGCCAGAATTTGAGTACGGGCAGTTTGACCCAGAGCTTGCATTGGAATCGCTATGCCTTGCTGCCTCTCAGATCCGACTGTCCTGACCAGCAGGTGGGCATTCCCAGGGAGCATGCCCATGGCCATCCTAGGGTGGGCTGCTCCTGGCTTCTTGCTTCTCCTTCTGTCAGCTACTGGTTACCATCCCACAGGAGGAAAGAAGCTTGGTCTGACCTGTGATGCCCTCGGCAGAGCCAGGTAGATGATTGTCCTGTACCTGGAGGCTCTTCAGCAAATTGGTAAGAGTTTAGCATCGTGCCAGCCTCCTTGCAAGAACTTAGACAGGAATGCTGTTCTGTAATTTCTGGGGAGGACCCTTGTTGAGAAGGGCCTCAGGTTCTGCTGTTGGCCTAGCTTGGCAGTAGCAATAGCTAATGGCTCTGCAGAGCCAACACTTTCATCTTTCAGAACCCCAGAAATAACACAGATTCCATGGAAAACAGGTTCTAGGTGTCCTTGAGCTATTATCGTCATTACGATTTTTATTATAATAAATTGTTCTGAGTGGGAAGCTGGAGATGGGGCTGCACCCACCTTGAGGCAGGGCAGCTATTGAGTGGGGAGACGGAGAGACACCTGGATGCCTTGTCCCCTCCCCTGACCCCCCAGGGTCTACATGGCGATATTGGGGGTCCCCTCTTCTTACCTTGCCTGAAGGTCCTTTCAGGGTTGGGTTAAGCAGTACTGGGCAGGGGGCACTCTCTCCAGCAGCTACTGCTAAAATGCAGGTGTGTTTTTCAGAGGCTGTTGCCTTTTTCTAGTAGGACATTCGGCTGCACCAAGGTCTCCTCATGGCTAGGGACTGCCTGTTTTGTTGGCCCATGTTCCTAGCATGGTGTTTGTCATTTGATGGGCCTGCAGTAAATATTCATTGGCTTAGGCTAAGAAGTGGCAAATTGGTTTCATTTCATACGTTAACTTTTGTCGGTTGGCAGTGGCTGCGCGGAACCCTGGGTTGAGAGAGATTTTGAGGCATCATCTGGGCCCAGCAGGAACGAAGGCTGTGATGGATTCGTGATGTCTGGCAGGGTGTGCTTGGGGTACATTAATCAGCTATTGCTGCATAACAAATTACCCCAAAACTTAGTGCCTTAAAACAACAGACATTTGATATCTTACAGTTTCTGCGGGTCAGGAATTTGGGAGTGGCTTTACTGGATAGCTTTGGCTCAGTCTCTTCGTGAGGTTCCAGTCAAGATGGTAGCTGGGGTAGAGTCATCTGAAGGCCTGAGTGGGGAGGAAGGAGCTGCTTCCAAGATGGCCCACTGTCGGCAGGAGGCCTGGGTTCCTTACCACGTGGACCTCTCCACAGGTTGCTTGAGTGTCCTCGTGACATGGCAGCTTGCTTCCTCCTGAGCAAGCATTTCAAGAGAGAAAGCAAGGAGGACATCTTGGTGACAGTCTTGGGAATTGGACACCGTCACTTCCTCCATGTGCTGTTTGCTAGGAGTGGGTCATTAAGTCCAGCCCCTACTTGAGGGGCAGGAATTGCAGCAAAATGGGGTATCAGCTGATAGGGTGACTGTGAGATGTTGGGGTTCCTGGTGCTGAGAGGAGGGATGGATTTTCTGCCCAAGGCAGACATCAGACATCAGTGTTTTGGCAGAGTCCTAGCAAGCTAGAGCTCTATTGTCTGCCTCAGACTGGGGTGGGTATGGTTCACTCCAGCCACTTCATTAGCACAGGGACTTGTCCTTCCCCCCATCAGGCAGCAGTGGATGGCTGCTGGCACCCAGCCAGGTGTGGGCTGGGCCATCTCAAGACCTTGAGAGCCAGATGTTGTTTGCTGCTGATGCCATGGTAACCTGCTTAGGTGCCCTGGGCAGTCTTCCTGGCTCCTAAGTGGGAACTGCCTGGCCTTGGCATCAAGGCCTGGATTTGCTTCTGTCTACATGTGGAGCTGGCCAGTTCAGGGTGTGCTGGATTTCTTAGCATTATCTTTTGGTGATGTCGTTTCTGAATCCAGAATATGTCTGATGTGAATGAGTATGGGGACAACAGGATAGAGTATTTGAAATTGGACCATCTTGGAAAATCTGGGACATCCCCCATCTTGTGACTGATGGGCCAGTCCCCATGAGGCTGGGGCTGCCTGGGCTGCAGGCTCTGGTGGGGCTGGCTAAGAGACCCAAGTGAAACTCCCCCCAGGGGTCATGTTGAGGCTTCTCTAGAAGGTCCTGACTTCCGGCCTCCTTGTTTTGGGCTGAATGAGGACCTGGCCAGTGCTTGTCGGCTTAACGTGGCATTTTGGAAACATTGCCCGGTAACCTGGCTTTATGGGAATCCTCCTGGTTGATTTTCTGGAGGGTCTCTCACTTTGCCCAGTACTAGGGCATCACGTCACGTGGTCTCTTGATTCTTGGACCCCAGCTGAAGGCAGTCTGCTGACATTTTTTTTTCTTCCTGTTTTATTGAGATATAATTGACATCCATCACTGTATTAGTTTAAGGTGTACAGCGTGATGGTTTGACTTACATATATTGTGAAATGATTACTGCAATAAATTTAGTTAACATCCATCATGTCATATAGACGTGCTGAAGTCTTAACCTGAGCCCCTGGTGAGCTAAGCCCCTAGGAGGTGACAAATTTCTTCTTGCCCTTCTCCCCACCCCTTACACACACACACACACACACGCGCGCGCGCACACACACACACACCCCAGACCATACAAAGCTAGAGAAACTTTTTCCCTGATTATTTTTCCTTTTCCAGACAGGGACATTGATATATTTGAATCATGGGCTGACAGTAATTAAAAAGCCATAACGTCATTTTAAAATGTAGTTGTTTTAGTTAATTGATATTGCCGCCAGACCCAGAGGGAGAAAAAAAAGAACAGGGGAAAGAAAGCCTTAGAAGGGGAGAGAGGTTTCTGCGGGTGACTGGAGGCAGCTGAGGGCCCTGCTTGAATCTAATTGCTGCAAATGCTGCAGGTTGTTTCTGCTAATGGTTTTCTGCTAAAGGTCTGGGGGATGAGGCCTGATTGGAGGGGGGTGACGTTTGTTTCAGCTGCACGAGGGGTAAAATTCTGCTTTCGGGACAGGGTCTATTTTTCCTTACTCTCTATCAGCATAAAGTACTTCCAGCGAACACTTTGAATCAAGGTTCCATTTAGAGATACTTTATTCATATTTAATTACAGCCTGTAGCCCCAATCTTTAATTACGGTTTTTTATAAGCCAGCTAGGAACATTCACTAGCAATCAATAATTGTGTGTGTGTGTTGTGTGTGAGTGTGTGTGAGCACAGGAGGGTGAGGGTGTCTGACGTGCTTACTGATAAAGGGGAAGAGGGTGGCTGCAGGGGCACCCCGGAGGTGGTGGGAGTGCATGGATGGGGTGGGGTGGGCGGGGTATCTGCCCAGCAGGTTCCCTGCGCCGAGCGGGTAGTGCATCCTCACTTGCCATGCCTCTGCTTCCACTGGTCAAATTGAGGATTTGGGCAAGTCCTCACAGCTGGGCCTCGTTCAGGGTGCTGAATGGGCACCTGGGCTTTGGTGGTATCTTGGGACCCCCCCCGACCCCTGGTGGGAGCAGGGAACTGTGGGAGGCCCCCCTCCCCATTCCCTGGGGATATGGGGGACCAGTCTTCCTCTTACCCTGAAGATTGGGACATGCTTGCCTTGACGCGTTCCTCCCCCCGCCTCCCCGCCCCCTGCAGCGCTCCTGGCAGCTGTTCCTGCCACACAGCCCTAGTGATGCCACGTCACTCTTCAGTTGCAGTGACTCTGCAGCGTCCCTGCAATGACTCTGATTTGAAGACTGGTTGTCCTTCTCAGAGAACGAGCAAGTGTTCCCAGGGAGCCAGGCGGAGGCTTGGGGTGGGAGTGGGGTCAGATGACCCCCAGGTCCCCTTGCCCATCCTAGCTGCCGGAGGTGAGGGTCTGAGTTCACAGCTTTTCTCTAGAAAACATTCTCCTTGGTGCTCCTTCAGGAATTACCAGAGGCTTTCCAAGGAAGTGGTGTTGATCTCACTATGTTACGGACAGGAATGTTGCTAAAGTTCCCTCTCCCTTCGGTTCCTGGATCCCAGTCCCAGCAAGAGGGTGGGGAGGAAATGGAACTCTCGTGTACTGGCCTCTTGGGGGTACCGGGCACCATGCCCAGGTTTCTTTCATCTATCCCTGCTGGGGCCTGAGAACACACTGTGTCAGTCAGAGCCCCTTCAGTTGTGTGTGACAGAAAACAACTCAAACTACCTTCAGCAAAAAAAAAGATATTCTAGGGTGGGCATCCAGGCATGGCTAGACCAGGGGCTCAGCCATTGTGACCAGGATTCACTCTCTCTCTTGACTCTGCTTTCATCTTTGTTGCTACTGTGTGACCCCTGGTAGCTCCAGGCTTCAAGTTCAATTTTCAGCTTCAAGTTGAGCAGAAAGAAGGAGAAGCACTTCTACAGTTTAAGCAAAAGTAAAACAATTGAGTCTGATTGGACCACTTGGGTCAATCTCTGATGTAATCAGTGTGGCCTGAGGAACCTGGGGTTCTGAATGATCAGGCCAGGGTCTCACCCCACTCTGGAGTAACAGGTGGAGTCCACCTAGGTAAATCCCACTCGTGACATGTGCTTTTATGTGTGAGGCCTTTGGAATAGTAGCAGTGTGGGAGTAGGATGGTCCAGCCATTTCAGAAGGAGGAAAGAGTTGATACAATCCCTCTCCGATAGAAAGAATAGTGGGTTCAGTCCTTCAACAATATTTGTTTAGCACTGACTAGTTCCAGTCCTGTTCTAACTGTAGGGAAGTCAGCAGCAAACAAAACAGAAATAAATTGCTGCCTATTTGGAGCTGATGTTCTAACACGCTATAGGGCTGACGGCCCTTTCGTTCTTAGTCTAAGCCCAGGTCCAGGATAAAGCGTTCTTGTGTGGAGAGACCCAGGGTGATTCAGGCGGATGATGTGGGAAGAATCTGGCCCTTAGGGAGCCCAGAACTCACGAGGGAGGGAAAAAGGCAAGTTGAGGAAGGGGGCAATAGGAGGGGTACAAATAAATACCCAATAAGGAAGAAGGGGGACGGGAGGCCAGTCTGTACCCATCTCCCGTGACAGAAAAGGGTAGGCCCCTCCCGTGTTGCCTGGACCTTTGGCCCCCGCAGGATGTTGATAAATGGCATGGAGTTAGTGAAAGCTACCAAAATGATGACAGGACTGGAGGGAGTGATTTATGAGATGAGATTAGCAAAGTGACGGTGCAGCCTAGCAAACAAAGGGATGGGGTGGTGGCCGTGGGTCGTGTGACCTCTGAAGTCCAAGGAGAGGAGAGGGCTGAGGGGTAGGATGGAGTGGCTGCTGCCGAAGGGGGACGAAGAGAGGCAGCAGGGGCACGGACTGAGTGGACCTCAGCATGAGAGCCTGGGTGGTGTGAGAAGGAGCGGAGGCACGTGGCATACATATGCACATTTGCGTGTGTGTGTGTGTGTGTGTGTGTGAGTGAATGTCTGGCCTTTCCAGAATTGTGAGGCTATACAGGGAATTCAAGAAATGGAGGGGATGAGAATTTCAGACCTGGACAATTTTGCAAAAGGCTTTTGGGGCCCTTCTTCCCACCTGGTAGAATATTCATGTCTGGACCATCTATCTGACCACTCAAGTCAGACAGACCTTTCCTTCAGGAGAAATGGCATTTCTAAGAGGGAAGGAGGGGAGGAAGAAGGGAAGAGAAGATGGAAGAGTAAGGGGTATATGTTCCATTTCATAGAGAAAGTGAGGCGCAGAAGGGGCAGGGATCTGCCCAAGGTACTTGGGGTGGCATCACGCCTGAAGACCAAAAGCAGGGCTCTGGTGTGCAGAGATCTCTGCCAGGTGGCTGGGTCAGGAGTGGACTTGGGGACCCATGTTGAGGCTCAGGCAGCGACAAGTGGTAGCTGTTGGGTTTGGAGCCTCTAGCCTGGGCTTCCTTGAGCTTTCCGGATTGGCGGGGTTGGAACATCTTCCATCGGATCCCCGGGCTTGGGCTGCCCTGGACCCAGGTTCTGTTAACTTTTGATCATATCCATATGTGAGAGCCTCGGAGACACAATGGTGAGTAATTAAATAGGTGGATGACGCACGGTTCTGAACACTCGAGATGGCACTCTTTTGGCTTTAAATGGGGGTGCTCAGGGTACCCCTGCACAGGTATGAGACCCACCCTCCACGTGTGTTTTCTGTCTCACTCCCTGCCCTGGTGGCTGGTGTGAATTTCCATGGCACTGAAGGGCCCAGGCAAAGCAATTGATAGAGGAGAAAGTCTGTCTTGGGGGCACTGGGCAGTGCTGGCCCTGGTCCATCCGCCTGGCCCCTCTCACTGAATTGCGTCATCTTAATTGCTCTGTCCTCTCTCCACTCTTGACAGATTCATGATTTGTTCGTGAGCTTTGATGACACCCCTCTGGGAGCTGCCTCCCTGGCCCAGGTCCACAAGGCGGTGCTGCATGATGGGCGGACGGTGGCCGTGAAGGTCCAGCACCCAAAGGTGCAGGCTCAGAGCTCAAAGGACATTCTTCTGATGGAGGTGAGAGCCTCCCACCTTCCCCTTCCTTCATACTCGTTCTACATTTCCCTGGGATCCAGGCAGTCCCAGTGAAACCGGTTCAAGGCCTATAGTTTGGAGTGTGGCCCTTTGAGCAGCAGAGTGAAAGAGGAGAGCTTGAGACCACAAAGGAGGTGTCATGACAGCGCTGTGACCAGGGGACCCATGGCAGGGTTGCTTGATTTTTGATTCATTCCTGGGAACTGTCTGTGGGTGGTCTCAGAACATGGTGGGCAGCTGCTGGGGCCAAGGAGACCTCAGGGGGATATTGTAGAAATGAGACGACCCACAGGTGACTTCCTTGGGGGTAGAAAAAGTTACTTCCTAATTTGTTAAATTATAACAAAAGGGAGCATGTGGTCAGTCAAGGGATGTGGAAATGACAGGCAGATCACATAGAAATATTTATGCAGATTGCACATTTGCTCCCCTGATACTTTGCTTTGAATGAACAAAACGTGTCTGCCCTAAAATGGCCCTGGGACAGCTGTAGTGGGGACTGTGCCTCTGGACTTTTCTAGCTCCATGCCTGGAGCAAGGAGGAAGGGTGAGTGACCAGGGTTTGGGCGGTAGCCAGCACCCCCAATGGAGGTCAGCAGTCTGCCTACCCTGCCAGCTTGTCCCTCTCCTTCCTTTTCTCTTTCCCTTTCCTTGGTTCCCTTTCCTCACTTTGGACACTTAGTTTATTCTTCCAGCTCACTTTGACTAAACTTAACACGTACATAGGACACAAGAGTGAGTGACCTGCATCTTCATCTTCAGGGGAGCTCCCCATTTAGTGGGGCAGACAGGCTTGTACACAAAACAGCCCTTGACTATGAGCTCCGTCAAAGGGGTGTTTGCAGAGTGCTGTGGAGCCCTGTGCCTGGAATGTTGGGGGCATCAGGGGGGCTTCACCAAGGCACCCACGAGACAGCCGGGCAGGGGAAGGATGACCCAGCCTGTGTGAAGGCCCTGAGCCTTAGGGGAGCAGGGTGTGCTTGGAGAGCTTCCGCTGGTTCAGATGGAACGAGCTGGGCGTGGGTGCAAATGAGGCTGGGAAGGTAGGCAGGACAGAACATGAAGGGCCTCGTATTCCAGGCTCAGGCGCAGAATGGTATACATAGTAAGTACGTATTTACTGTGGAACCGAGCAGATCTGATTTTCTTCTGTAGTCAGTGGGGAACCATTTAAGAATTTTAATCAGGGGAATGTCGTGATCAGATGTGCCTTAGAAATAAAAGTCTGTTGACAGTCTGGAGGATGTATTGGAAGGCAGAAAGACTGTAGCCAGGGAGACTAATTGAGGGGCTGCAGCCTTGGTCTGAGAGAGAAAAGATGATGTGAACCCAGGCAGTGTAATGGGGGTGGAGGAGAGGCATGGATTCACAGGGTGGAATCATCAGGACTTTGTGACCAGCTTTACATGGGATGGGGGGAAATACTGGTATGAATGAAAATGAAAACAAATTGTAAGTTTCTGGCTTAAATGATTAAATTTAGGTGCCTTTAACGATGTGTATCAGTCGGGATTCAGTTGGGGGAAAAAAGAACTTGCTCTAGGTATTTCAGAGGGAATTTAAAACAGAACATGGGGTTCACAGGGCATGGAATTGCTGAGAAGCCAAGTGGAATGGTGAGATAGTCACCAATAGTGGGAAGCCGCTGCCACCCTCCAGGTGGAGGGACAAGGAGGAGAGGTGGTTCCCTGGAGCCCAGGTGCTGGGCCCACCTGAGGGGAGTGGATCACAGACCTCGGGCCTGTCACCTGGGGTTGGAGCCACAGATGCTGTTTGAGGCAGTGGGTGTTTCACCTCCTCCTGTTCCCCCCGCCCACTCCCCTGTATTCCACCAAACCTAGCTGGAAGCCGGTTGGCAAGGGAGCCTGGGGAATGTAGTTTCTTATGAGATTAAGGGGGTGGGATGGATGTCAGAGCAAGTGGAGTGGGTGACGGAGCAACTCTGTTCTGTAAGACATTGCCGTCAGCAGTTTTAGATCAGGATCTCTCTGTCGGTCTGCAATTCAGGCTGGAAATACAGATTCTGGATTTATCAGCAAGGAGACTCATGGGAGCTGAATCTGGGGCAGTAGCTGAGATGACTTAGAAAAGCTATATAGAGTAAAAATAAAAGGAGGGGGCAAAGAAAGAGCTGTGAGGAGCATCATGCCCAGGAGGATGAGATCCGGAGGGAACTAAGAAGGCATGGTCAGAGGGATTAGAGGAGAGCCAGGACTGAGCAGCTACGTCCAATGAGAACAATGTAGAGAAGAGAGCACTGTCAGTTATCTAGCATCCCAACTGATACAACCACTAGTCTGCGTGATGAACCACCTGAAAACGCAGTGGCTT
Source organism: Grampus griseus (assembly GCF_964374135.1). NCBI lineage: Eukaryota > Metazoa > Chordata > Mammalia > Artiodactyla > Delphinidae > Grampus > Grampus griseus. Next base: position 25,087,767 of record NC_139018.1, on the reverse strand, counting down.
AAAACACCAGTCGTGTATTTTGCTCATGACTCTGCAACCTGGGCAGGGTGTGGCAGGGAGACTCATCTCTGTTTTATTTGGCGCCAGCTGGGGTGGCTTAACTGCAACAGGAGGACCCACTCACACGGCTGGCAAGTTGGTTCTGGCTGTTGGCTGGGAGCTCAGCCGGGGCTGTGGGTCAGGGCCTTAGACCCTCACCAAGGCCTCTCCAAGGCTGGTTGGGCTTCCTCACAGCATGGTGGCTGGGTTCTAAGAGGGAGTGTCCCAAGAGAATAAGGCTGAAAGCACATCATAGTTTTATGACCTAGCCGTGGCAGTCACGCAGGTTACTTCTTCCATACTTTATTGGTAAGATCAAGAGTCACAAAGTCCCCCTTGGTTTAAGAGGCAGGGAAATAGACTCTACCTCCTGATGGGCGAGTGGCACGGTTCCAGAAGAGCATTAGAGGGGGAGGTATTGTTGCAGCCGTTTTGGAAAATATAATCTGTCAGAATTACGGCATGTTGTCAAATGCAGTATAAATTTGTGAAGCTCTGGAAAGAGTATTTTGGGTTTGGCGACTTAGAGTTCTTGGGAAGAGCAGGGAGAGTGGGGTGAGTGGGGTGGAAGAGAATTGAAGCCTCAGGGAGCAGAGACGGTTAATGTAGACTACTCTTTTTCATGTTTAGCCATGGATGGTGGGGGAGGGTGAGTATAGTGGTTAGAGCAGAGCACAGGATTAGCGGCGGGGACCTGGGGCAGGCTGTAGCTGATGGGGAAGGGGCAGCAGAGCCGGAGACTTGGAGATTTAGGAGAGAGAAGTAACTGATAGATCTGGTTTAGGAGGGGCCTGGAGGGATTGGGCTCCAAGGACACAGGTGGAAACGTTAGGCTTTGGCAGCCTTTGCTTGAGGCTAGAGGAAGGTAGTAAGGCTGGGTACAGATGAGTGAGTGGGGCAGAGGGGGAAGGTGGGGAAAGTGGACAGCTGAGTCGTACCAGCCTGATAGCCTCTATTTTTTCTCTGAAGTAGGAGGTAAGACCATCTGCTGAGAAAGAGGGGGTAGGAGGTGGCATGGAGGCTTGAGCGGGGAAATGAAGGTTTGGAATATTGCTGGGTGCAGTGGAAAAGGGAGCTGACCGGGACTCGGGAGCGGGGTTGCCGAGTGGCATTGGGCAGCCACCTGGAAACCTTAGTTTTCTGAAGCATCAGTCAGTAGCTATGGAACAGCCATAGATGCAAGTGCACTGTGAGTCTCGGAGGATCCCTGGGTGTCCTGGGACCCAGCAGCCATGCCTGCATTAGCTGGGAACCTGTCTCTGCCCGGTTGTGCCAGCAGACCCACTGGGGCTGGGAGGACAGCTGACATCTTTTCTTTGCTCAGAGCCTCACTGCTCCCTAAGTAATGGTGGCCGTAAGGTCGATATCAATAATAGTAGTAATAAAAATTTGGCATCTTCCGGCCTGAGATAAGCATCAGATGCTTTTCTTGGAAATTACCAGCCCTGTGACTATGTGCAGAGCACAGAGTGGCTCCTTCGCAGTGGCTGGGGCTGGGATCGTGAGGCAGATCAGAGACCCGCACTCACAGCCTTCAGGAGAGAAGCTGGAAATGAGGCCTGAGGTCACCACCTCCATGGACCATCAGCATTAGCAGCAGCAGAGTGATACTGCCTTGTCGCTGGGCTTGGCCTCTGGTGGAAAAAAGGCCTATCTGGTCACCCTTTCTGCTTCACAACTAAGAGGCGCCAACTGGAAAGCTCATTTGGTTTTATATTTGGAATGAGTATTACTATTTTCTTCTAAGTCCAGACCTAAATGGTGCCTTGATTTTAGGAATGACACATACTCCAGTGTGCTTGGTAGGAAAAAAATGATTTCTAGGAGGCATTAGGGCTATCGTACCCACCAGAAACTTAGAGACAGAGGGGAGGCAAAGCCCGTGAAGAGCCTTCTGGTGTTTCTTTTCATGCCAATTCCAGGTATTGTGTGTCCTCATGCTTCTCTCCCACTGCCCACTATTGTCTCTCTCTCATCTCCAACCCTGTGATTGACCACAGCCTGGTCTTGAGAGGAAGAAAACCTGATTAAAGTAGTTCATACTAAGGAGAGAGTGGCTAATAGGCTTAACTTCTGGATATTTGCAGTTTAAGAAGTGGGCTTGTAAATCCAAACACATATCTGCTGCAAGGATAGAGGTTTGCAGAAATGAGACTTTTGAGAATAAGGAGGTGGGGGCTACTAGCCATAGCAGTGAGTATGGTTTCAACTGCATGTATCAGGACATCCAACTAAAAGTGGTATAAATAATAGTAACCTATATATATATATATATATATATATATATATATATATATATTTTTTTTTTTTCCCTGCGGTACGCGGGCCTCTCACCACTGTGGCCTCTCCCGCCACGGAGCACGGGCCCTGGACGCGCAGGCCCAGCGGCCACGGCCCACGGGCCCAGCCGCTAAGCGGCACGTGGGATCCTCCCGGACCGGGGCACGAACCCGCGTCCCCCGCATCGGCAGGCAGACCCTCAACCACTGCGCCACCAGGGAAGCCCCAATAGTAACCTATATTATCTTACATTACAAGACATCTGGAAGTAGGGTCAGCTGTTTCAAGGTTGACTAATCCATCACTTCTTTGTGGTTTTTAAGGACCCAGGTTCTTTATGTCTTCCACTCTGCCAGCTCAGCTTCCTGGCTTGTCCTTCTAAGGTAGTGCCCCTCATAGCTGCAAAACAGCTGCGGGGTTCCTGCTGTTACAAGTAGATGACATCCAGATGCCAGAGAGGGCCTGTTTCTTCCCTCGTATTAAAAAGTAGCCCCTTAATAGAATTCATTTCAGTTTTCATTGGCCAGAAGCAGGCCCACATCCCCAAGACTGAATCAGTCTTGGCAGGAGGATTGGGACCACTTTGATTGGCTTAGACCAATCATGGTTTGCCTTCTCAGGCTAAGGCCTGCCTTCCTTGAAGGACAAGAAAGATGCAGAAAATTGAGGTTCTGTTAGCCAGGAAGTTGGCACCCAATAGCATGTACCACCTTGGTGTTTTGTGTCTCTTCCTCTTGGGGACGGGGATGGTCTCGGCGACAGCTGTTGACCAGTGCTAGAGAAACAGAGACTGACTCCCAGTAAATGGTGATGAACTTGATGGTGTCGGTGACTTTGCACAAAAGAGAAAGGCACAGCCAAGGGTGTTTTCAGCTTTGTCATTATCACCTGATATTGTCCCTTTAATAGTTGGGGCAACTCTACTTCTAGATGCACGGCCAGTGACTCTTATTGATTTGAGTGGCTGTCCAGAGCCAGACTAATTGGGTCCAGAGATTGGAACAGTGATTCAGCAGCAAGGGGAGAACTGACGAGGCAGAGTCTGTCTGCTGGCGGGCTGGCTTTGCAGCAGTTCTTGCCTGCCCACGATAGCAGGGAGCTTAGCAGGCCGGGTCTCACTGCCATGCTCACCATTTGAGAACAGGGTAGGACTCAGTTGACCCATGAGCATCATTCCCAGGTCCCAATAGCACTATCCTGTATCACTCCCTGTTATCCCTTAAGCTTCTGAAATTGATGATGAACACCCCCGTGCTCTATCACCCCCTAAAGAATCTAATTCATGGCCAGGCTCCCTGCCCTTCATGTACCACCTGTCCCCAAGGTGCTCTGCAGCATTAGGGTAGAACTCTCTGATCTGAGCACCAGAATCCCATCCACCCACCATTTGATGTCATCCAGCCCATACCAAGGGACTCTAAAAGTAAAGACCTGGGACAGTTATGTTTTTGATTTTTTCTGAACAACATTTTCAGTGCATGCTGTCTGTCATCTTGTTTCTTTTCTGAATGTGTTGATTGAACAGTGGGTGGCTAGGTAATGTTTGTGTTGGCACAGAATCCAACAGCTGATTTTATTTTTTTTAAATACATTTTTAAAAGCCCCAGAGATGTAGACCATCCCATGGAAACTTCTCTTCACCCTGTAATTCTGCTTTCTAAAAAGTATGCACTTTAATAACTTATCAGAACAAAGATAAACCCCATGAATGGTAAGCTATTTGCAGCACTCTGAACTGATTTTCGATCCTTGTCGAACATCCATTTTTACCAGTTCACATCCGTGTAGGCGTTCTATTTAGTGTCCTGTTTTTCCATAGAACATTATTTCTTTTATAATATATAATAACTTGATAGCAGTAACTCGAATTTCAGTTGCATTTTACAGTTTACAAAGCTCTTTTTATGCCTTATCTCAAGCTTCCTATTGTATTGTCCTGTACTGTATTGCCTGAGACAGGGCTGCATAAAGAAAGAAGTGAAAAAAAAAAAAAACCCAACACGTGGGTCCAAGTCCCGCATTTGAAATTAAAAGCTATGTGACCTTGAGAAATGCTTTAACCTCTTGGATCTGATTCCCTTCTCTGTGAAATGGACAAGAAGAGGAAGAAATGAGAGCATGTATATAAAGTGCCTCATAGCGCAGTGCCTATGCCTGGATAATGATAATTCCCCCCCCCCTTTTTTTTTTTTTTTTTGCTATTATAAATAGAAGTCACTAGTTTTCAAACTTTTACGTGACTCTCAATTTTTCTATTACATTTCTGTGTGGCTCATAATTTATTTTTCCTACTGTGAGCCAATAGCCCTATAGGAGAATGATTTCATTATTCTACCTTGAAGGAAGTATTAATTGTTGAATATACCTTGATTGATTAACAAGACTCCAAATCAAGTAGAATATTCTCAGGCATCTTAAAACTGTGGTTCCCCAAAGTTCAGAGGTAGTCCTTTCTCCACCAAAATCTTAGAGGCATAAAAACTTAATGCATTTGGGTAATGCACATGTGAACATATAATTATTTCTGGGGAGAGGGCAAACCTTTTGGAATGTTCATTTATTCATTCACTCATTCATTCATGTGAATATTCAGTAAACATCTGCTGGTTATTGAGTACGTGCTAGGCACTGGTGGAAAATTGGCTGCTGGAAGAATTTTATGGAGAAGATAAATTTGGGAGAAAAATCAAAAAGTCAAGTTGATAACAACACCTGTTTTATTTTCGTTGATTGCATCTGTTGTCAAAAAAGAAAAACTTGAATCTACTTAGGGCAGGCTGTTAAGAACGGAATTGAATAAAAACAGAAGGTGAGACTGAGGAGTTTTATTTTATTTTCCCAAGCCAAGAACAGTCTAAAGTGACAGCAGCCCAAAGCATTTTAGACTTGGACCAGACAAGTTTTAACCTGACCCCTCTCCCCACCCACGGTGAAGTTCAAGGGGTTGATAACCCCCCTGAATTATGTACAAAATTATGGGAGTATTTACATTTTCTGGGCTTCATAGCTGGCATCAAAATTTCAAATCGGTGACTTCCTGTAAAGGGGATGGTGTCCTATAAAGCTAAGAACCCCTGACTTCCATTCAAACAGACCCTCTCATTTTAAAGGAACCAAGGAAGTGACATGCCAACCACCACAGAATGCTTTTGAGACCAGTTTTATGAGTAGTGCAAAGTTTTTTGGGTTATGAATTAGTTTACTAATTAGTTATTAGCAGTTAATATCAATCAATAAAATCTTTGGCTGCTTTTATGATTCATGACATTAAGTATTAATAATAATCAATAGTACTAGTAATGACTAATCACATAATTGATTAGTAACAGAAGAGTCTTTAAAGTGCCTTTCAGTGCTGTTTGGATATTAATGATAATTAATGATAATTAAAAATTTCACAAATAGCAGTGACCATACAAATGATGAGGAGTTATTGTGTGGCCAGAAGCCTCATCTCCTGGTATAGACGCCACTGGGCTACATGTGGGTCTCTGTGTATACCTTGGTCCAAAGTCATTACCAAGAAGGTAATCAGTACATTTTGATTGAACAAATGAGTGAGACTCATTGTGGCTCCTTCCTTGTCCCTCCTGGGTGAGAAGCTCTGGAATCTAGGCTGGAGCAAAACACCCAAGAGGGTTCTTGCTTGAACTCAGAGCCCAGAGATTGGAATTCAGGTGCCTCGGATGACAGATGTGCCCTTAGCCTGGGCTGGGCAGGTGCTTCTGTTTCCTGTGCACCAGCTCTGCCTCCCCTTTGGTGACAGCTGAGGGCCATCTGAGGGCACGATGATGAGACAGGATGTCCGGCTCTGACACATGCGGCCTGGGCCTCACTGTTGCTACCTCTTCCTTCTTGTTTCGTGTGACGGAAACAGAAACAAAACATAAACTAAATCGATTATCATAAGGTCACAGGTCTAGCCCCTGAAAGACTAGACAAGACTTAAAGGAAATTAGACTGCAGCCGAATGTAATTAAAAAGGGTTTGAGAGAAATTGAGTATAATAACCCTGTGTAATGATTCTTTTAGAATGGCGTCTGGTACATTGCCTCGGACATAGGATTTAAAAACAAAGCTGTAGAATGCCTTGTAGTTAATGGCCCTACTTTAGATTTATTTCTTTGTGCTGCATGTGCCTAATACAGTGTTGGACATCATATCATAGACCAGGGCAAACAGAAGCATGAGACAAGGCTCATAGCTGGGGCTCAGTAAGGCCTTCTGGATAGACTGGGTGGTGTCTTGGTCAGCTCAGGCTGCCATAACAAAATACCATAGACTGGAAGGCTTAAATGACAGACACTTATTTCTCACCGTTCTAGAGGCTGGGAAGTCTAAGATCAAGGTGCCAGCTGATTCGGTTCCTGGTAGGAGCCTCTTCCTGGCTTGTAGACAGATGGCTGCCTTCTCCCTGTGTCCTCACCTGGCGAAGAAGCGGAGAGCCCTGGTCTCTCTTTCTCTTCTTATAAGGACACTAATCTTGTCACAGGGGCCCTACTTTCATGAGCTCAGCTAGACCCAATTACTTCCCAAAGGCCCCACCTCCAAACACCATCACCCTGAGGTTAGGGCTTAACATATGAATTTGGGGGCTACATAAGCATTAAGTCCATAACAGATGGGGAAGGTCTCTTGGTACCAATAGGCCCATGGTTCTTTAGTTCTCGTTCCTTGTCCTTCTGCTCTAGCCAGGGCTAGAGATGGGGATTCTCAGAGGACTATACCAAGAATTACTGGGAGGATCTATCAGTGGTTCTCCCCAGGCCCGACTTTGAACACCAACAGGAGGGCTTATAGAAGAACAGGAGAGGTGCCTTCTGTGTCCCTCCCTCTCTCCACCCCCCACCCCCGCCCCCCCAGTGCTGGAACATCCCCCATGTCCCTGGCATCACCCTTGCTTACCCACTACAGTGCTATAGTCTGTGAACTTGTGAGACCATCTCAAATCCAGAGCTCCAGTGGTGGGGTAGCCTCAGAACTGAGTCCCTGCCCACGGAGGGGCCGTGGTGTGCTCTGCAGATGTCCCTGGGCTCTTGTTCTCTGCCAGTGATGTTTGTTTCACATAATTAAACTGACAACTGAAATGCCAGATAAGTCTTCTGAAACTCACTCTTTCATCATGTCCTGACTCAAGAGTCCACCGTGGGCCCAGATCTCCAAAAATCCAAGCTTTTTACCCAAGTGGTCAAATCCCTTATCTCTTACTCCTCTTGTCTTAGCCAACCTTGGTTTCTTATTCCAATTTGATTTTTTATCATGAACTATTTTAGATGTATTCAATACAAAAAGCATAGAAAATAATATAAATGCTCAGGTACCAACCACTCAGCCTAAGAAATAAACAAAATGTAGCTGCTGCCCCCTCCCAGCCCTTTATAAACAGGACCACAAAGCACAAATCTGCTGGAAGCAAAGGCAGCAATTCAGCAACGTGCTTAAGAGCAAGGGTTTGGGGCCGGGTAGACCCAGGGGGTTCTGGCTCTGCTTCCTTGCTGGGCAAATTCAGGAAAATCACATAACCTCTCAGAGCCCCAACTTTCTTAATCTGTAGAATGCAGATGATAAGACACTGCGAAGAAGAAATGGAGGAATAAGGCAGGTAATAGCGCTTACCCAGTGCTGGGCGAGTGGGGCGCGCTCAGTAAATGGTGGTGGCGGTTTCTGCTCGCGGCTGTTGGGCTTTCATAATCTTGGATTTGGACTACAGAGATGGGCCCCAGGGGAGCCGTTTGCCCACCCACCCTTACTCCAGGGGCGGCCTGGGGACTTGTCAACGCCCAGACCCAGGCGGGAGGACAGAGAATGTACCTTCCTCTGTGGGGGCCGTGGACAGACTGATGGGGTGCTTGATGGGTTTTAGGTGCTCGTCCTGGCCGTGAAGCAGCTATTTCCGGAGTTTGAGTTCATGTGGTTGGTGGATGAAGCCAAGAAGAACCTGCCTTTGGAGCTGGATTTCCTCAACGAGGGGAGGAACGCCGAGAAAGTGGCCCAAATGCTCAAGCACTTTGACTTCCTAAAGGTAGGAGGTCAGGGCCACGGGGCCCTGCTGGTCGGGCGGAAGAGGGCAGGGGAAAACTGGTCCCAGCCCTGAGCATCCCCCCCTTGCAAGACATGAGCGGGGACATCTCCTTCCTGAGTCTTCCTTCTGAGGGTGACTGATTTGTCCCTGGTGATGCACATTAAAGCCCTTGAAGGCAAAGTTATCGACACAAATTATCAAAGGGGATTGCTGACTTTTTGAACAAATATTCTTTTATTGAACGACCTGCAGTTGCAAGACCTTGAGCACTCCTGAGGGCCTGTAAGCCATGGTTTCCACCTCCACGAACCATGGGATGATGACATTGATGATGGTGATGGTGATAGCTAACGCTAGTATACTCTGGCACTGTTCCTAAAGCTTTACCTATGTTACATCAGCTCATTGAGTACGCAGGTCTGTATCACACAACACACGTGTCCTAGAAATCTCCACAGTATGCAAAATCGCACAACAGAAACCACAAGGTTTATGGGCAAAATAGGGGTAGGCTTACCACGTTCAAAAATGTCACCAGTGACCCAGAAGATAAAAGCGGATAGGAACCTAATGAAATGGTAGCATCGTTTTACACATGGTAAGTGGCTAAGAAATACATTAAGACCACAGTACACACGCCGCTTTACTTGACGCGGGCTTGCGGAAGTGGGCATCAGAAGAGTGGCTGCTTAGGAGTTACTGTGAAGAGGTGGAAGGAGGGTCCTCTGAAATTGGACAGCTGTTGTGACGCCAGTTACGGGTGAGTGTAACCCATAACGCACGTGGTGATGTTTGAGGTGTGTCTGCTTCGTGTATTCCTGTGTGGGTCAGCTGGATAGAGTTTTCTGCGTTTCCGAGTATTTCTCACAGATGATACTGCACATAAGTGAATGTAAAATTTGTGTTATGATCAAATTGTCCCCTAATTTATCAGTCACATTGGAACAGATTTGTGTTTTCAAGTATTGACTAGAACTGCTGGTGTGATAGGAGACACTTACTGTGGGAAACAACATCAAATGACACAGAGTCCCAGCTCAGTGAGAGGTCCTGCTCTAAGGATTCAGAAGGGACTTCTGTGGGGAGCAGGGCAGGGAAGGCTCCAATGAGGAGTTGGCCTTGGAGCTGGTCTTTGAGGACTGTCCTGATGTTCCCCACAGGGCCCGTGGAGGTCAGAGTGAGAGAGATGCATGCCCACACCACTGCTCTTCCAACACATTTTGTCCATGGTGGGGCTTGGATTCATTTTCCGGGGGTACCACTTCATCACAGCAGTGCAGGGGTTGGGTCTCTCTGGCAGTCTACATGGAGAGATTGACTTTCAACTCTTGGAAGAGATCAACCCTTTGCTCTTAACTGGGGAGGCCTGGAGAATGTGGGAGGGTGAGGCACAGGGCTCCAGGTACTCGTTCTGGAGCAAACAGTCAAGTGGGGCTCTTGCTGGGCAGGGTGTCTCAGCATGTGGACTGGAAGGTCTCTTGCTCTGGACTAAAGTATCCACGTGGCTTCTGAAGACATCCTGAGAAACAGAGACCGTGTTTATACTGTACTTCTGCTATCCGGATTGATGAATAGAGATGGGGAGACTGAGGGTGCATCTACCCTAGCTGCCTGAGAGCCCTAGAGCTTGGTTCACGGGAGGAAGACCTACAACTGTGATGAGCAGTGTGGCGTCTTGATACGCTGGTTTGGTGGAAGGTGTAGCCACTGGCAAAGTTCAGCTTTTTGAGTGAGTCGGGGGTCAGGTCTGTCCAGATGCCCCCAGTGTGCTTGACTGGCTTTGCCTTAAACAGCCCTACGAGGCAAATGCCATTATTCGTACAGACCCTCTTGCTTGGGCAAATCCAGATGATCTGGTAACATTGCCCCAGCCTTGAGCTTCAAACCACCAATTCAATGAAAACTTGGCTTTCTAATGCAAGTAATAATATTAACTAATTAGAATAATGCTGTGGGGTCTGAATTATGCTTCCACTTACGTATTCCTTTTCTTTCAGTCCATTATTCCACATTTATGGAGCATTTCCTGAGCCTCTTGCTGTGCTAGGATCTGGAGGTACCTAGATGAGTAAGAGATGGTTGGCTCCTGCCTGGGAAGACGTCCCATCTAGTGGGGGACAAACACACAGCATGTTGTTATAGTACAGGTTGGTTAGCACTATGCCAGAGACTCTTCTATGTTTCTGTGGATGCCCAAGAGGAAGTACTTAATTCCGCCTAGGTAAGGAGCTCAGAGGGGGCTTCCAAGACGTGTTGATTATACAAAGGGATAGGCAATGTTTACTGAATGTTTCTTCTGCGGCACTGAACACTATGACGATACTAGGACACTGAATCCTTCCAACAACCGTCATCCCATTTTACAGATGGTAGTCTTAGAGGAGAGGAGTTAGGGTACAAACGGGATTTTCTGACTTCAACTCTGAGGCTCGTCTAAGGACATTCTGTTGCCTCTTAGCCGGCAGGGGTGGTCCTCCGTGCCAAACAGAACCGTCTCCTCCACTGTTCCCATGGAAACAGCAAAATCGTCCCCTGGCTGGGGCCAGCTAGCATCTGTCAGACCAAGACATGTAATAATAATAATAATAACACAAATTTTTGAAACGAGGATGCCAAATGGGTAAATAATTAGTGTAATGATTTGACCTGCTGCTTCTAAAACCCGCACACCATTCCTAAGACAATGGTAGAATTAAGGCTCCTGAGTAATTAATTTTCTCTAAACACATAACAAGTGGGAAGCAAATTTTGCGTTGCAAACCCCGTTCAGCTCTTAAAACAGGAGATAGATTGCTTTTGCACACTGGCACCCCATCACAACATCTGTGCGTAATTAAGCCTCAGCAAAGAGTTTACCTCTCAGTGTGTGAGGCCTCTTCCAGTGGGGTTTAATAACCTCAGCCCTATGCTATAAATCTCTGAGCCTCAGACAAGCACTGAATGCAAATGTGGTGTCGGGGAGACGGGGAGAAGGTGATGGGGCAGCCAGGCCGAACGGTCAGACCAGGGCATTTGTAGATCTGGCATCAGAGTGTGTGTATGCTGTGGGGAGGGGACAGGACAAGCAGCGAGGTTTGTGACTGACCTTGGGGACAACTGGGACAAGATAGAGGGAGAAGCCTTATAACCACAGGGTTTGGGACTGGAAGGGATGAGAGTGTGTCTCTATATGTGGAGGTGGGGCTTGGTGGGGGGTTGTCTCTTGAGCACTCCAGGGTTTTTTAGTGCTAGGTAAGGGGCCTGGGACTCTCCAGAAACTGTGGGCAAACCCTGAGGAGATGAGCATGCTTTTGGTGAAACATCATAACTTCCTAAGACTCTCAAAGATCAGGAAGCACTGATGTGTAATAATTAGTTAATATTTTTTACATGCCTGTGCTGTGTTAGACACTTTTAAAGTGCTTTATGTATATTTACTCTTTAATCGTTATACAACCCCACAAGGGAAATGCCATTATTAGCTCCATGTCAGCAGCAGGGAAGCTGAGGCCCAGAGAGATGAAGCCACTTGCCCAGGTTTACACAGTTTCCTGGTAAGGGACAGAGGCAGCCTGGCCCCAAGCCTGCATGTTAAACCTTGAGCTCTTCTCCCTCTGTAATAACTTATGGGCAGATCTGAGTTATGCTGAACTGTCTGTCGCATTAGCTCTCAGCCCTGGTTGTGTTTCAGAACCAGTGAAATTCTACGTGGCTGTCATATAGCAGCTGCCGTGTTGAGCACCAGGACCTCACACATGCTAGTAGGAAGTAAGGAGCGTCGCTTTCCTTGTAACTGTTGTCACCCTTTTACAGTGAGGGAACTGGCACTCAGAGAGGTTATAAAACTTACCCAAGTCACACAGCTCAGAGGTGGCAGAGCAGGGGCTCCAGCCTGACAGTCTGACTTCAGGTCTATGCTCTGCTCCACTGGGCTCGGCTAATGGGACGACTGTGGCCCTGGATGACGGGGGGCTGGCCCGGACAAGCCAGGTGTGCTGACCAAGCACAGGAACAAAGAGGAAGCACAGGGTCAAGGCCAGTTAATGAGACTGAGGCCAGGGTTTGGGGCTGGAACTTTCCATAATCTGTGCCCTCCTTCCGGGGGTCAGGATTGGCTCTGGTATGGGGGCAGGCAGAGCCTACAGGAGTGGGGCCTCTGCTCCGTGGTGAGAAGTTTAGATGCCAGACCCAGAGGTCCTGATGGCCTATGAGGGGTGAGCAGGCACCCTGGCCAGGAGCCTCTTGGGGTTTATTTCTGTTTGGGCAGGGGACAGGGTGGTTCTTATTGCCTCTTCAAAAATTTTCTGTTTTGGGCTTCCCTGGTGGCGCAGTGGTTGAGAGCACGCCTGCCGATGCAGGGGACACGGGTTCGTGCCCCAGTCCGGGAAGATCCCACATGCCGCGGAGCGGCTGGGCCCGTGAGCCATGGCCGCTGCGCCTGCGCGTCCGGAGCCTGTTGCTCCGCAACGGGAGAGGCCACAACAGTGAGAGGCCCGCGTACCGCAAAAAAAAAAAAAAAAAAAAAATCTTCTCTTTCATTTTCCATTCCTTGATGGAAGAAGCTGAGGAAGGAATGGTGGTGAAACATTGCTGTTGGGGTGAAGTAAATTTCACCTTATAGCCCCGGAGCCTCCTGCTCACGTGATGATTTAGGGACAAGTCACTTGACCTTGTGTCCCCTGTCAAGCCAAGTTTCTCCTAATTGAGCAGGAGGCCCGTTTGCATCTTGCAGGCATTTCCACGTTACATCCATCGAGGGGCAACTGCCGCGCTCCCTGAGCTCCCAGGACAAACCCTTCTGCCTCCCATTTTTTTGCTGTCTCTGCTGTTTCAGAGCTAAGCCGCTGAGGCAGGCGCACATTCCACTGGGAGACTGGGTTGGTTGCATTTGGAGGGAGACTGGGGGGAAAGGTGGAAGCGAGGGAACCCAGTACACCGGTGACCCTGACTGACGAGCCCAGGGAGGCTCCAGCTTTTGGGTTTTCTCTCTGGTCTGTGGCTCTTTCTTGGCTGTTTTGCCTGTTGCCCCAGGTGGGCACGGAGGGGAGGGGCCTGGCCTCCAGTTTCCAGAGCCCCAGGCACCCACGGCCAAGCTTGGGTCCCATACAATGCAGGGGAAGGACTTAACCCCCAAATATGTCCCTTTCCTTTGGAAGCCACCACCAACCGCAGCAAACTCGCCACTCATATTCTTAAAGAGATTTTTTTGAAGAATGCCAAGCGAGACTGAATTTTAAGTTCAAAGTAACGTAGGGTCACAGATTTCTCTAATGGCCTAGATGGCAAGAATTGCAGGAAAGGAGCAAACCAAAATGACACCTGATTTCAGTAGGAACTTTTGTTCCAGGGAGCCCAGGGTGTTCACTTGTACGTACGGCACTTTTTGTCCCCAGAGCTCCTTATTGAGATGGAGAAGGAACAATCTCCTTTCTAATGAGGGAAACTGAGGCATGGAGGAGTTAAGTGTCTGGACTCAGACACAACAGTTGTTAGCAGAACCAGGAACAAGAAAGGTTTCTTGGCTTGAGGGCTGCTATCTTACTGCTAGGTGAGCTCTGAGGGTTGGGATGAGGGAAGTCCTTATTCCCCAAAACACTTCAATTAGGTGTCCTTGCTTCGTCATTTGTAAGTGGAATAAACCCGTTAAGTTGTTGGGGAATCACGGCATGCTGAAATCCTGGTCATTCCTCCCTCCTGGCCATGGTGGGACTCACAGGTGTCGCTCACTCACATGGCAGCCCAGCAGTCCTTGGTGCAGCCCAATCTCGTGGCTACTCCTGGGGAAATCTTCTCTTTTGGGCTGTTGGGTGTCCTTGGAGTCAGAGTGGGTCGGAGAGCATATCAGTTAGGAATGCATTTGTCTGTAGGTAACTGACAACCCCATTCAGAGTGTCTTAAACAAGAAGGATGTATTTTCCTCACATAGCAAGAAGGCTTGTAGCAGTTGCCTGTTGATATTGTCTCAGTGGTTTGACAGTATCAGAGCTGGCATCTCTGTGATTTTCTTAGACTTTTCCTCATGGTTATAAGGTAGCTGCTGCAGCTCCAGGTATCACATTCACTCTCAAGGTAAGAAGAGAAGGGTAAGAAGAGTTGCAATATTTACAAACATCCCTTTTTATTAAGAAAATAAAAACCTTCCTACACCCCCTAACAGACCTCCACTTATGTCTCATAAGCCAGAACTGTGTCACATGGCCATAATTATTGCAGGGCAGGCAGGGAAAGTATTTCGTTTCCCCTGTCTCGGGGAAAGAGGAGGATTGGGAATAGGTGTTGGGTTAGGCTTCAGCACTGCCTGCCACAGGAGGCTTTAGGAAACGGGCATGAGAAAACTCATGACTTCGTGACTGAAAAATTTATCACCTAGCAAAAATTCATTCATTCAATCATCCATACATATAACACCCATTGCACAGGTGAAGAAACTGAGGCAGAGGGTTTATATTCACACGAGGAGCCTGAAATAAGCCTGGTGTGAGAGAGAAATTGCTTCTAACACCAACTGTGGCTCAGATGTGAGAGGTTCCATGCATTTTTCCCCTAAGTCCCAGTTTTAGTGTGGGCTCTTCATTGTGTCTGGAAGGCACTGAGGAGGGTGGGAAGCCCTTCTCTGGTCCCCAAGCAGGAGGGGTCACTAAAGGAGGCCTTGCGCCTCGCTGGTGGAGGCGGAACAGCCTACCCTTCTCTCTTGGCCTGCCTCCCGCTTTCCCCACCAATCCCTGCTGGGGGGCCTTCCCTTCTGTTCCTGGGAGGAGCGTGTGTTGATGTCTGGCTCATGTGCCTGTCTGCAGCCCCCTTGCCCGCAGCTTCCAGCCTCCTGCCTCCTTCTGACCTGCCCTTTCCTATTCCAGGTCCCCCAGATCTACTGGGAGCTGTCCACCAAGCGGGTCCTTCTGATGGAGTTTGTGGACGGCGGGCAGGTCAACGACAGAGACTACATGGAGAGGAACAAGATTGACGTTAATGAGGTAAGGTCGAGGGCACTTGGCTGCTGGCGCAGGACGGGGCGGGGCTGCCTAGCAAGGGCAGGTGTGTCTGGGTGAGGTCTCACGGTCTTGAAGTGGGACCTGTTGTCTGAAGAATTATAACATCTCTGAGCACAAAGCAGCCTTACAGGTCCTCTATGGCAGCTCTCTGCCCATCTCCTAGAAATGGGGTTGGCAGCAGGCAGTGGGGTGGGGCACGTGCTGAGCCCCACCTGCCCCCACCCACAGCAGCTCCTGCCTGGACAGGGGATTACCATCTGTCTTCTTGTGCCATCTGAGCCCCACAGTGCAGAGAAACTGAAGAACAATGGTGCAAATCCATGGGACTTAATCCTCTGCCCTTTGGGCCCTGGACGCACCTCCTCCCTCTTCCTGCCCTCCCCAGATCTCCAGGTACCAGGCCAAAAGGGCGCAGCAGTAGCCAGCTAGTGGCTTGGAGCGAAAAAAAGAGGGGCTTCTGTCTCCTGCCTGCCACCTGATTGGCCTCAGGGAAGGCTGACCGGTGGGCTGGGGCCTGTACCCCATTTTCTTCTTCTTGGTCACCATGGGGTCCCACAGGTAGGGATGAGGTTGTCTTTTTTCCACCAGCATTCATCATTTTTTAGTCCTACTGTGTGCTAGGTGTGAGGGTTCAGAGAGGAACTAGACACAATTCCCTTTGTCAGGGAGTTCCCAGCCTAGCACTGGAGTCAGGCACACAACTCTATCCTTGTAGCCATCTCTCAGGCAACGCAGCGAGGGGTGAGCCAGTCCCCAGGGAGCCACAAAGAAGAAGTGCTCACCTCTGCCCCAGGCCGGCTTCCCCAGCAGGATGAGCGGGAATTTGCCAGAGATGTGTGTGTGTGTGTGTGTGTGTGTGTGTGTGTGTGTGTGTGTGTGTATGTGTGTGTGTGTGTGTGTGTGTGTCGGGGTGGAGGAGTTGGGGGCGCAGAGGTGGTCCTGCAAGGAAGTGTTAAGGAGTGGTGAGGTTTTGCAGGGCTGCAGGCAGATGGTGAAGGCCTTGGGCATGACCCCGAGATACTGGGGAGTCACTGAAGGGTGAGTAGTGCAGTGACATGACCCCTCTGGCTGGTGGGAGGAAGGAAGGAAAGGGACCAGACCCAGTAGAAGCGAATGCTCTTGGCTACTCCCCCTCAGGCAGCACACGACGATGAGCCTGTGGTCCCAGTGGTGGCCCACACGTTGGCTGGGTGGTCCCAGTGGAGGAAAAAGCCACACTTTGGCTCAGCAGACGAGCCAGTGGGAGCTGAAGGAGTGTGCAGATTGTGAGCCCAGGCCTTGGGTGCCTGTGTGGCCTCTGCAATGTGGACGATGATAGCCTTACCTCTAAAAACGTTGGGAGGACCTCAAGAGTTAGTGCACAACAGTGCTTAGAACAGTGCCTGGTGTATGCTGAGCACTCCAAAATGGCAGCAGGACTGTTGTTTCCACTCTTTTCTTTGGGCTCTGGCCCTTCCTTCCTCCTCCTTTATCTCCTTTGACGGTGAATGTTTGCTGAATGCCTGACTCCCTGTGCCAGGCCGTTTTCTCCATGATAAACTCAGGAGGGAGGTCTTATTGTCTCCATTTTGCAGATGAGGAATCAGAGATTCAGAGAAGGAAGGTAACTTTCCCAAGGTCACACAGCTAGTAGAGCTAGGATGGAAACCCAAGTCTCTCTGACTCCAGTACTCCTCTTAGTTCATAAAAGGAGGGCCTGCACCAGACGGTATGGAGCTGCTGCCAGGAGCCTGTTTAGCCACAGCTGGCCTTGGGTCCTGGGGACAGCTGTTGTCCCCTTACTTAGGGAACAGTGCTCCCAGAACCCTTCAGGGGCCTCTGGGTGGGTGGGGAGGCTGCATGGGCCTCTCTACTCCCTACCCTGCTTCACCCAGGGCAGCTCTGCCATCACCTGAGTTGCCTATTGGGCTTTTTGGGAAGAGATCTGCTGCTTGGGGGCTGGGGGCAGGGGGAGGATGAGAAAACTACTGTTCCAATTCAGGGGAAGCTCAGAGAGATAGCAAATGTCTCTCCCGAGGTCACCTGGCAGTAGCACAACTTGGGGCTTCTGACTCTGCTTCCCTCACTGTTGGCTAGAGGGTGCTGGGCAGAGCTTCCTGCAGAGAAGGGAGTGGTAAGACCTGCTTGCCCATCTCTTCCTCTGTTGGTTGGGGTGGGGGTATGTCCCCGCATCTAACCAGGGATCCTTTGTCCTTTGTCCACCAGGACTCTTGAGTACAGAGTCTTTGGTGCCAGTGAGGAGGGGAAGGGGAGGTCACTTCTTGTTTATCCTGAGCAGTCTTAAAGGGGAGCAGGGTCTCTCTGCCTGCTGATCAGGAAAGACTCCAGGGGCCTCAGGTTACTGGCGTTTAGTTACTGCCAGCTGCGGTGGGCTTTTCATGGCAGCAGCACCCCTAAATTCATTAATCTCTTCTGATCCAGTGAACCCAGGGCTGTAATGGCGTTTAATCAGGCAGCTTTGATTTTCAAAGACAAATGCAGACAGAGATGTGCTCTGGTGTAGTTGCTTGCTCTTGGCGGAGTGAGGTACCTGGGAGGAGGCTGGAGGTGGCTGGTGGGAGCTGGGGCTGGGTGATGCCCTCTGAGGGCCTGGGCTCATCTGCTTCTGCTTCCAGCCCTCTTGAATCAGCTTTGCAGATAAGGCCAGTGTTCTGTGCAGAGCAGACCCTTGGTGGACATCCTATGAATTAGCGAACAAACTAAGCCAGTCTCATGCCCTGGATTGGCCTCTATGAGGCAGGGCTGGGGTAGAGTGTTGGTTTTTGTTTCTGTGGACATACAGAGTCGGACAGGCTGATATCAGAGTAGTTTGGGAAAAACAATAGCAAAAATTATTATAAGCAACTTATATGTAGCAAGCATGTGACAAATATAATCTCTACTCCTTACAGATGTCCTCCAAGGATATATTGTTAACCCCAATTATAGACGAGAAAGGTGAAGCTCAGAGAGGTTAAACAATTTGCCCGACATCACACCGCCAGCAGGGGCAGAGTCAGGAGTCAAAGCCGGGTCTGCACGACTTCAAAGTCCTCTCACCTCCACCTTCTCTGTCTCCCTCCCAGGAATGTGCCTGGGGCTGCAGTGGTTCCTGGGGCCACCTGGTTGACAGCCACGCCAGTAACTCCTCGAAGAAGGAGTTGGAATACTGACAGAAGTTTTGCCCAGCTCCCAGGGCACCATCTAAATGCAGCCCTTCACTCTCTAGCTTACATCAAGTTCATGTTACAGACGTTCCATTTTCTAGAGATGCTGTGAGGGCTAGATGTGTCCTCCTAGCACAGCTCCTGGCGTGTGGCTAGAACCTGAACTGGTAGCTAGTTGATGGTTGTTGCTGTTTTCATTATTATTATCATCACTGGGCCCTGCCCTTTCCTCCGTTACCTCCTTTGACCATTAACGTTTACTGACTACCGGACTCTGGGTGCCAGGCCCGATCTGCATTACAAACTTAGGAGGGAGGTCTTGTCTCCATTTTGCAGATGAAAAATCAGAGACTCAGAGAGGGAAGGTAACTTACTTGAGGTCCCAGATCTTCATGGTACACCTCAGTGAGTTTTCATATGGCTATACCGTGTACTCACCAGCCAGATAAAGGGACAAACCATTTCTAGCCCCCTGGCAGACCCCCTCCTGCCCCCTCCCAGTTGATACCCTCACCCCCACCAGAGCTCCCACTATTCTGACCTCTGTCGCCATAGATCACCTTCTCCCTTACTGAATTTCATGTCAATGGCATCATACCATATAGTAATTTAGGCCTGGCATCTTTGTCCTCAATTGGCTGTGGGTCTTTTCTGGAAGCTCTGTTCTCTTCCATTGGTCTGTTGGTCTGTCCTTGCAATAATAACCATACTGTCTTAATTCCTTATTTCCTTAATCCCCTGCCCCTGGCTTCTAGGGTTTGCATGACCTGGGAGCCTCCTTGGTAGTGTTCTGAGATGATGTCATTAAATACTTCCACAGGAACCTCAGGCTGGGCAGTGGGCGCTGGGACACGTGCTCTACTGTGCCGTTGCTGACCATTGGTGATTTTGGGAGACTAGGGACAGGCCCTACTGTGCAGAAATTAACCTATTATGGCTCTTACCAACCAACCTCAAAGCCACAGGCCTCATGGAAGACTAGTGGGGTGTGTGTGTGTGTGTGTGTGTGTGTGTGTGTGTGTGTGTAGCATGAAAGACTCCATGTGACTGAAAGTTTCTAAAAAAATTCTGAGATTCTAAAACCTGTCTAGGACTGTGGGACTGAGTGGGCCTGTCCCTGGAGTGATTCTCCCTCCTGAGGACAGCCTGGCTGTGAGTGTTGCTTGGGGAGGGAAATACAGGGGACAGATCGGAGTGACAAGGGGCAAAGATCTCACCCCAGATCCTGGGGGAGAGGATAGTTAGTGGCATCTTGGCTGCTACAAGTTGTTGACTCAGCTGGAAGATGGGGCTCAGCAGGAAGTGGCTCTAGAAGGAATTGTTCTCAAGGGTGGGGAGGGCTCTAGACGCCTCCAAACACATGTTAGTCATCCCCACTCCACTCTGAAGAGGCCTCCTCACCCTGCAGTGTCCCAGCCCAGTTGGGCTAGTATGTGAGGACCTGAAGACCAGTCCAAGTGGCCAGTTCCCCAGAGACTCAGGTAGGGAAACACCAGTTTAGGAGACAAGAGACCTGGGTTCGAGCTCCATCTCTGCCAGTGGCCTGCTGTGTGACCTTGGACACATCACTCCCCTCCTCTGGGCCTCAGTTTTCTTACTGAAGGCGTTGGGTTAGCAGGACTCTAAGGGTCTGTCCTGCTTGGATACTTTACAGAACAGCGACTCTTGGCCTGCTTGGAGATAAGACTTGAATGCAGATTCCTGGGCCCCACCCCAAACTTACTTATCAGAATCTGGGGTGGGAAGGGTTGCAAGAATCTGCATTTAAACAAACTCTCCAGGTGGTTCAGGCACTCACTGGAGTTCAGGAACCACCTGCCACAAGACCAGGGGGTCCCTGGCTGCCCCAGGTGAGCCCGCAAGCCTCACCTCCACTGTTTTGCACGTCCAGGCCCTGCCTAGGTGTGTTGTCTGGCCAGGGAGCGTGGAGCCTGGGGAGCCAGCAGCCTGCAGGGGCCCTCTTTTGTCTGTGCTCTGAGCCCAGAAGCAGCATATTATTGAGGGCCTGACCCGGTGATCATATTTGCCAGTCACTTTAAGAGCTGGTGACAGTGACTGTCATTGATTTCATTAAGAATAAAGGTCGTGCAGGAGCACGCTTTCCTGGGCTGAACGGAGGCTCCTTAAGCCACAGGACGACTATTGATTGCAGGACCTTTATCGAAGGTTAATTGGATTTCAGTGAGTGTGTGTTTAAGACCCCACATGGGCTGAGGCCCAATTGAATTTGTGTGAAATTAGCTGGGAGAAAGGTGACAAAGTCAGGAGCTGGGGCTGGGTGAGACAGGGACTGGAGGCCTGGTGGGCAACGTCCGCAGTCTGTGAAGGACGGGTTGGGTGCAGGGATGGCGGGCTCGCGAGAGACGCCAGCCTGTCTATCCCGGGGGCCCGGGAGTCTGCTGGGGAAAGAAGGCTGGGTGCTCCGCAGCGGTCATTATGTGGACTTTGACCAGGTCCTCTGTCCCCATGATGGCCCTCTGGTCTGTGGTGTGGCTTGTAGAGCCTGTCTTCTTACCACTCCAGAGAGTAAATCTTGTCTTCCATAAGGATCTGAAGGGAATCTGGAGGTTTAGTTCCTCCTTTGGACTCCCATCCCATGTATCAGAGGTGCCAGGGCCCGAGTTGCTGGCCTCTCTAGGCTCCGAGACAGCAGACTTCAAGTTCCCCCACTGTCAGCTTAGGGTGCCCTGTCGTCTAGCCTGCTGAGCCATTTGTCAGTAGCTGTCTGCTCCCCTCTGGCAAACACAGCCTGGCTAATCTCTTTGTGTGCTGTTTTTGGCCATTCTACTCTCTGTTGCAGTGGGGTCTCGGCCTTATCTGTTGCTTTTAGAGTCATTTTAGCGGGGCTGGTGAAGGAATGCAGTCAGTGCCTGGGTTCCATCTGCTATGTGTAGCCAGCCGCCCTTGCCATGTTTCTTCTTTCCAGTCGTTTTTCTCTTCTGTGTCACTGGAGAAGCAGTGAAAGCATCTCAACCGTGTCTTTCAACGGACGTTTCTTGAGCACCTACTAGGTGCAGGCCCCTCATGTCAGTGCCATAGGAGAGGTGTGGACAGAGCGTGGGACAAGTGGGCTGCGTGTATGATGGGAGGGGCAGAGGGTTCAAAGTCGGGCCACCTGGGGTTGTGTGTCGCTCTGCCATTTATTGGCCAGGTACCCTTGGGTAAGTTACTTAAACTCCGAGTCTGAGTTTCCTCATCTGTACAGTTGGAGTGATAACAATACTTCCTTCACAGGGTCGTTGTGTGGCTTTGCAGGCTGTGAAGTTCTGTTAAAAACAAAAAAAGTCATTTATAATTCATGAGGTTATTAGTCACAGAGGCATGTCTTGCTCCACGGAATCTCCAAGAATCTTCTTGCTCCTCTCCTGTCCACCTCCCTCTGTTGTCCATGAGTATGTAGACTCAGGGGTGATCAGTGGTCATTGACTGAGCAGATGGGGACCCCTTTCCTGTCTCTAAAGCCATGCTGCCCGCGTGTTTCCTCTTGTCTCCCGACACCAGCCTGGATTGTGCAGGACATTTGCTTTGTGCTCAGATCATCCCCCACTTGGCGGGTCACTCTGGTTCGGTGGTGGGAGGTGCTCAGAAGACTAGGGAAGAGAAGTCAGAGAGGCACAGAGCCCCCCGGTTACTGAAATCACTAGAATGAAAACACCTCCTCCTATCGTCCACCCTCCGTAACTTCTCACACCAGATCTTGAGAAGCTTGGGGACGTTGGAGGGGTCCAGGTGCACAGATGGGTTCCTGGAGACTTATGTCCCCAACAGCAGGTGTGTCAGGAGTGGGCAACAGCGTCACTTTGGAGTTGGCCTTCCTGGCTTCTGCTGCTGGCTCTGCTGCTTGCGAGCTGGGCCGCCTTGGTGGAGCTCATCACCCTTGGGAAGGCCCAGGTTCCTGCTGTAAAGTGGATACAAGAGAGTATCAGGGACTTCCCTGGCGGTCCAGTGGTTAAGATTCCACGCTTCCACTGCAGGGGGCACGGATTGGATCCCTGGTTGGGAAACTAAGATCCCGCATGCTGTGTGGTGTGGCCAAAAAAAAAAAAAAGTATTGGATTGTTTGATGATTGAAACATGAAGCAGCTGGTGCAGTGCCCACAGGCCATGCTCTCAACACAGGCTGTTTTGCTGCAATACTAACCCCCAACTCCCTCCGTGGTGCTGTCAGTAAAATATTGGCCAGAAGAAGGGGGAAATGTAGGGAAGAAACCCTTTGCTCATTTCCTTTATCCTGACCCAGGTAAGGTGGGCGGATGTGGACGTATTTCTTTGGAGCGAGTTGCTGCCCGAGGCAGGGATGTCAGAGGTCATCATGTGTGTCTCCCAGTAGTCATGGCCCCTGGGATCCACTCCCTGCCACTCTGGTAGCCGTGACCCTTTGAGCCTCACTGGCCAGGACACCTGAGGAGCCCTCATTGGCCTGTGGATACCCCAGGCCTTGGCTCTCAGGTGCTGTCCCGCTTCAAGCTGAGTCTAGAGAAGCTTTCACCAAGCCCCTAGAGGCTCCGAGATTAGAGAAACTCCCCCAGGTTCCTGTAATTAACCTGGCTCCTCTTCTTTCGTCCTCATTACTGCTCCCAACACCACGTGTGGCTGAAGAAGTTCCCACTGCCTTCACACTCAGGGACTTCAACTCAGTGCTCGCTGGTCCAAGATTGACCCGCTCCGTGAATGGCCAGCAGCCAGGGACCTGAGGCTATACATCCCAGGGGTGGTTCCCGGGGGTGGGGTGGGTTGGAGAGTAAAACGCTCGAGGCAGTGGTCTGGTCTGGTCCTTGGGGCTGTGGTTCTGCCTCTAGAAGCCTGGGTGGACACCAGGGGAGGAGCAAAGAGAGCTTGAATTATTAACCTCCTTATACTTAATATCGGGCTACTTGTGTGATTATTAATATCCTGCAACACCATCCTCCTGTTTCTTTCAGAGATCTTGACCTTGCTTCCTTGACACCCCCCAAGAACATAAATAGAGTTTCCCTTGGGGGTGGGAATAAATCCATCCATGCAATTATAGAATAATTAAAGTACTTTCAGCCAATTCAAGTTTTGAGAAGAATCCAAAAATAACTCTTTGGTTTAAACATTATTTACTAAATTAATTAATTACTCAGACTTTTGATAGATTCCTGGGTTTCCCCTGCCATTGCGTGATTACAGAAATCACTTACGTGAGCGGCACATTCATTTTACATGGGACAATTAAAGACTTGTCACTGATTTTTTTCTGAAAAGAGCTGTAGTATGGCTTTAGTTAACAGTGTATTTTGGGTTAGACAAACAGCTCTGGATTTCCCACTGCGACTCTTTTCTCCACACGGAATGCTTTCTTGGTTGCCGTGGGGACCTGCAGAGGTTTTTGGTGCAGCTCCTGCCACCAGGAAGGAGCTTCCCAGTGAGTGGAGAGGCAGGAGGGGCTGGTGATTGAGAGCTTGTTCCCTGGAGCCAGGCCACCTGGGTTTGGATCCCGGTTTCACTAACTGCTGGCCAGGTGACCAAGCTTCCTCCTCTTTTTGTATCTCGCTTCCCTCACCTGTCTACTGCAGAGGTGGCTGTGAGTCCATGTAACGTACCTGGAATGGTGCATGGCACAGAGCGTTAGCTGTTACTATTCTGAAAAGGTGGGATTCCTTTCTTTATGCAGATGCTGCCGTTAACAGGGCAAGGGGCAGCCTTAGAGGAACTGAACCGACATTTCTCCAAAGAAGGTATACAGATGTCCAAGGGGCACATGAAAAGGTGCTCAACATCACTAATTGTCAGGGAAATACAAATAAAAACCACAATGAGAGATCACCTCACAGCTGTTAGAATGGCTGTCATCAAGAGGACAAGAGATAACAGTGTTGGTGAGGGTGTGGAGAAAAGGAAGCCCCCGTGCACTGTTGGTGGGAATGTAAATTGATACAGCCACCATGGAGAACAGTATGGAGGTTCCTTAAAACACTGAAAATAGGGCTTCCCTGGTGACGCAGTGGTTGAGAGTCCGCCTGCCGATGCAGGGGACACGGGTTCGTGCCCCGGTCCGGGAAGATCCCATGTGCTGCGGAGTGGCTGGGCCCGTGAGCCATGGCCGCTGAGCCTGCATGTCCGGAGACTGTGCTCCGCAACGGGAGAGGCCACAGCAGTGAGAGGCCCGCATACCGCCAAAAAAAAAAAGACAAAAAAACCCCCAAAAAACCCACTGAAAATAGACCTACCATATGATCCAGCATTTCCACTTCTGGGTTATATGTCTGAAGGAAACGAAATCAATATTAAAAGGATACCTGAACTCCCATATTCATTGCAGCCTTATTTACAATTGTCTGTTCTTGAGGAGGAGCCATAGCTAAGTATATGGAAGGGGTGGAGAGAGGGCTTTGTGCCCAGTGATGGCCTTAGGTTTCTCCTGGGACTCTCAGTGCCTCTGTGAGTAGGAGGGGGCTGGCTGCCTTTCTCTGGGCATATTGGTTCTC
Source organism: Grampus griseus (assembly GCF_964374135.1). Taxonomy (NCBI): domain Eukaryota; kingdom Metazoa; phylum Chordata; class Mammalia; order Artiodactyla; family Delphinidae; genus Grampus; species Grampus griseus. The sequence continues at coordinate 25,062,860 of NC_139018.1, read as the reverse complement.
AGAGACTATTTATTGCAACTCTGATAGATGTTAAGAAAAATTACCTAAAATTCAGAAAAAGGAATGTGCGGTTTGTCCTTTCAAAGTCACTCTCGGGCATTGTTCAAGCAGCCTACCTGAGGAGTTTTTCATATCTAAGGGAATGTACTTTTGTTTGACTTTGCTACTGACATTAATTAAGGGCTCAGACTGAAGTCGTATGTCAACCTGTGGATCTTATCCAGCAGAGATGCAAATAATTTCTCCCTACTAGAAAAGATAACCCGGAAGGTTATGATTTCCTTATTGCCCAGTAGGGCAATAACCAGTTTTGTATCTAATCCCGGAATCTTAGTCTCTTATTCCTGTTTAAATACCCATAAATACCCAGTCCCTCAAAATTCTCTTTGAACCAGACCTACTTTCTTACTTGCTCCTTTACTGATGAGTTACACAATGTTTGACATGTGTTCATTCTATATTTGTGTGAAAGTCAAGTTTTTAACTTTTCGAAAATTACTCTTTGATGGTGACAGTGGGTATATTTTTTTTCCAGGTTTAAAGTAAGCTACCACATGACAGAAAACAAACAAGCACGTTTGTGTCGTAGAGTGTAGCGGATAACGTGCCTTCCCACAAGCAATCACATTTTGACCTTGAATCTCGAGGTAGCTCTGTGAGGAAATAGAGCAGATGGGGCTAGGCTCACCGAACAGCTCAGGGAACTTAGACTCAGATTGAGATGGGAGGTGATTTGTCCCCCAGGTAACCCATGCCCACAGTGGCAGTGCCAACAGGGCCCCAGAGTGAAGCCAGTGACATAGGCTGGTCCTCCCTCCTGTTTCTGCCTTCCACACCTGCCTATCCTGGTGAGATCTGGCTAAAATGAACATCAGGAACAGCCCGTAAAAGGAAAGACACCCAGGTAGGGGCCGCTGGAAGGGGAGGACTGCTCTGGTGGCTTTGCCTGCGTGTATATGGGCCGCACTTGGCAGCCTCTTCTCCTCCTCCTGTAGCAGCCGCTCGCTCCTCATGGGCCAAGGCTCCCCCAGCCTGAGTCCCCAGAGCCCTAGGGGCCACCTTTCAGTGTAGTAACAGGGGGCCCGCAGCGACTAGCAATATTTCAGGAAGCTTAAGGGAGGTCATACATCTCCCCATGACAGGTCTGCCCAGACTAAATGAAATATCATGTCTCTGCTTTTGGCTGGAGTTCTGTCAGCTCTGTCTGGCTGCCCTGCTTATCTTGGGCTGATCAGGAGCCCTGATCGGACCTTATAGGCATCCTTGACAAATAAAAATGAATTATTACTTAATAAATGCAATTGGTTTGGCAAATATGGCCTTTTAGAGCTCGTCTCCGGAGAGCTCCAAAGAGCCTAACAGAAGGGGTTCTCAGTGGTCCCGAGGTGGGGACCTGCTGGCTCATCCAGGACCCCCTCTCCCAGGAAACAGAAAATGGTGGCCCTGGGGCACCCAACATCTCAGCCTGAGTCTGGGAACTTGACACGGGGTAAAGTTCTGTTCCTGATGCCCACAGACACCAAGTACTGGGCATTGCTTTCCTCCAAGAAAAATGTCAGGAGCGTGTGGTAGCAGGGCACAGGGCGACAGTCTAAGTGTCAAGACTTTAGATGGCCTCTTTAAGCCTGATTTCATCATTTCTTAGAAAGGTACAATGAAACCTAGTCTGCTGCCCTCCCAGGAGTGTTAGGAGGAATCAGGGGCGCCTAGGAGAGGTTACTAGGTCCCGAGCACCATGATACTCTCATTGACCTGACAGTAGCCCGTGAGAGTGGCACTATTATTATTTCCATTTTGCTGAAGTTGAGAGTATGACTAACTTCTTTAAGGTCACAAAGTTCAATTGAGAAGTGCAGAAGTTGGCGTGAGCCAGTATAGAATAGTGGTTACTGGAAGGCTGTGGGTCACACCTGGTTTGAATTCTGTCTCCACCTCTTTCCAGCCAGGTAGCTCTGGGTACATTAAACCTCGACGAGTCTCAGTTCCTAATCTGCAAAATGGGGATCATGATTGTACTTACTTTTAGGGCTTTTAATAAGGATGACAACTACTGTTACTAAAGTAGACGTATTCTTGATGATTTAATTGGAGGCCAATTATCATTGATTGGGATTCAGAGGAGACTAATGGGGTTTGGATAAGCATCAGAGGCCGGAACCTCAGCATCCCAGGAAAACATGGAGAGTCAAGGGTCTCATTCATGTTGAAGGCAGAGTCCTATACTCACATGTTTGGCCTGTTACAGGCAAGGGGATGAATAATAGAACCAGTCTATGATATGTAACTTAGACCTCGATGAAGCTGTTTAACAAAATAGAGCCAGTTCCTGCCATCATATAGGAGCTTATGATAGCGGGCTAGATGGTTGTTAATCAAATAATAATACAAAGAGTGTGCTAGCGGTAGAAAAGTGTGAGGGTGTATGGCAGGAGAACATCATTTAGTCTAGGAGGTCAGGGAAGGCTTCCCCAGGGAGGTGATGCTCAGTGGGGTGGGAAGGAAGAGAGGAGTGAAACAGCTGAAGGGGAGATGAAGCAATGTTCCTGGAATATCATGTGCAAAGGCCCTGAGGTAGGAAGGCACAGAGATTATTAGAGAAGAGGAAGAGAGCAAATATGGCTGGAATGTCAGTGTGGTACAAGATGAGACCAGGGAGGGAGGCTGGGCCTGGTTGTACAGGACTTTGTAAACCAAGGAAAGGAGTCTTTATCTTAAGACCCTAATCCTATGTTCCCCATCCCACGGGCCCCAGCTCCTCTCCTCTAGCTGGGATATGTTTGTTAGTGAACATGCGGGCCAGCCGAGGCTGAGGGATGCCAAGGGCAGTGTGTGTCCTAGGGCGCCAGCTTCCTGGGTTAAGCATCTCTTTGTCCTGTGGAAACCCATCAGCAGACCATCTGTGGGTCCGGGTCTGGCTCTGTTCAGCAGCTGTTCCCTAGCTGGGAAGAGGCTTTTAGCTTTAATGAAAAGGGAGTAGAGATAAGGAGGCTGCCTCGGCAGGGAGAGCAGCAGTGACAGGATGATGTAAATGGCCTCTCCAGTGTCATTTCTTCTGTGCAGACATCATAAATCAGATTAGCATTGGGCTGTGGCAGGGAGGGGAGTAGGGAAAGGGGCTGAAGGGAGAGGGGAGAAGGGCTTGTGATTCTGGGTACTCCTGGGACTGGCCTGGAGCTGCTGAGGCAGCCCCAGAGGGTGATGGGGGTCATCTATCCCTGGTCCTCAGCCCCCTGACCTTGTTCTTTGGAGAAGGGGCAGGTAGAGTGATCCCTAGCCCCACCCAGCTTTCCAACCCATATTCAGCTTTGGGGGAAACAAGGAAGAGGGACTGAGAGAAGAGAAAAACCAGGGAAGATTGGAGGGGCAGGTGTGGGAGGTGGGTGTTACAGTCTTCAGAAAACCTAGAAGCAGTGGTTCTCCTACCTTGCCATCCATTAAAATCACCTGGGGCACTTAAAGATAATACTGGTGCCTGGGTACCGCCCCTAACATTTCTGAGTTCCAGGTGAATCTCACGTGCAGCTGAAGTTAGGAAAAGCTGGATGAGCGTTGAGCTTCTATCAGGAACGGTGCAATCTCCAGCCATCCCTTCCACCGTGACTGCTCAGGCCTTCCTCTTGAGAGTGGCCAGATTGAGGGGCCAGAGGAGAAATCTCTGAGGCACGTGATAATGAGGTGCAACTCCCACCCACCTCCCTTCTCTTTCAGATCTCGCGCCACCTGGGCAAGATGTACAGTGAGATGATCTTTGTCAACGGCTTCGTGCACTGTGACCCTCACCCAGGCAATGTGCTGGTGCGGAAGTGCCCGGGCACAGGAAAGGTGGAGATCGTCCTGTTGGACCATGGGCTTTACCAGGTAGGAGCGCCCTTTCCCCCCAGGGTCTGGTCCTGCTTGGGCTCAGAGCCCGCTGAACTCCCCTACTGGCCACAGAAATGGGAAGCAGATAGCAAGGTAGCTGAAGAGGGCCCAGCCCTACCCCTAGAGCTGTTATCTTGTGGAAGTCAAGGTCAGAGGAGCGCTCCAAGCTCTCCGAGCCTCAGCTTCCTCCTAATAGAGTGAGTGATAACACCTCCTTTAGAGGCAGCTGTGAGGGGTAGATGAGATTGTGCCTGGATGTGTGAATGGGCTTTCTCAGCTGCAAAAAAAACCTTTTTCCCAGGGAAGCCCAGGCCAGCCAGGCCCTGGGAGGTGAGCTGCCCTTACAAGAGCTAGACTTCAGGGGGAAGGGTAACTCAGCCCCAGTGAGGAGGTCATATGTCATGGGAAAGGGCGCAGGGAGCTGATAGGGGTTGGATGGTCCTGACTGTCCTCTGGAACTTGGGACACAGAGCTGGTTCCAGTGAGCCACGTGTTCCTGCCTAGAAGCTGACAAGTTCAGTGTCAATCCCAGGACCCAGGTCCTGGCTTGATTCCATGAGGCAGGTGGTCCTGGGGAGGTTTCCCTGGTGGTCTCCTGCTTCTCGCCTCAGAGCCCTGATCCCACATCCCCAAATCTGGGCTTCCTTTGAAAGACTCGGGTGTTGGGCATGTTAGTTTAAGTTAGAAACAGCCCCCAAGTGAATGATGGCCCAGACACAGCAGATGACTAATTGCCTGCTCACACACCAGTCTGGGGTGCGTGGAGGAGCCTGCAAGCAGGGGCTGACCGAGGCTGTTGCTCCCAGGTCTCCTTGGGGGTCTCGCCGCCCACCAGCAGCAGGGGTAAGGGCTCAGAGGAGCATGCATGGGGAAGTTTTCATGGACCAGGCCTGCAAGTGGAGCTTCTGCCACATTCCATTGGTCAGAGCTCAGGCAGAGGGCTACAACTAACTAGGAGGAAGGCGAGGATCTTAGACTTGGGAAGAAGAGGGGAATATAGATTTTGATGGGCTGTTGGTAGCCTCTGCCACTCAGGACCAAGGCTGGCCAAATAGTGGCTTTGTACCTGGACCTTCAAGGATGGCCGACTGTGGGAGAGGAGCAGACGTTGTGCAGGAACCATGGTTTCCCTCCACTCCCCTTTGCAGTGGTCACACCAGCCAGGGACTAGGTCTTTCATGGGGAGAGGGGGCCCAGGTCCTGCCATGCTGCCCCCGCTGTAGGTGCTCACGGAAGAGTTCCGCCTGGATTACTGCCACCTCTGGCAGTCGCTGATCTGGACCGACATGAAGAATGTGAAGAAGTACAGCCAGCGCCTGGGAGCCGGGGACCTCTACCCCTTGTTCACCTGCATGCTGACAGCCCGGTCGTGGGACTCAGTCAACAGGGGCATTGGCCAAACTCCAGTCACCGCCACTGAGGTGGGTGCCCCCCCCCCCGCCCCGGTCCTGCCCTGTCCCGGATGCAAGGGGCAGGGCCAGGCGTGGCGTTTGGAGCCCTGCCAACCCAGGGTCTGGGGTTCTATACTGGTGGTGCTGTGGGGATGGAGTAGGGGCAGAATTAGAGAGGTACTGGTTGAGGAGGAGGGAGGGAGGGAGAAAGAGTGTGCCTGGATGGACGGAGGGAAAGGGGACGCTGTCCCACTGTGTCCCTCCTGGCCTTATCAACCTGGAATATAAGTAGGTCACGTTAACCGTATAATCCAGGCTCTGTGACTTTCACTACAACCTGCTGTCATAAGATTTCAGGCTTCCACCAAGTTCTCCCCCAGGACTTCTGGGAATCCCCAGGGACTGTCTGGTGAATAAGTCTGGCGCCACCCGCTGTCTCCTACTGGGCACCATCTCCCATCGTGGGGTTGCTCTAGGGCACCCTCCTGGGCAGGGGGCTTCACTCCTCATGCCGTACTCAAGGGCTGCTTGTCCCTTCATTCCTATGGAGTTTTTAGTGAAACAGCTCTTTTGGTCTTTTTGTTTGTAGCTCATTCCTCCATTAGATCGGGAGTCTGGGCTGAGACCGATCCTAGGAACACCTTCTCCCTGTACTTGTACTCACCTCTGCCCCTCCAGTAGGGGCTTAGCGGGTAGCTCGTTCTTCCTGGCTCAGGGTGAGCTCCCTCCCGGGCTCCTTAATCCCTCAAGGAATTGCCTTCTGTCTTCCCGGTCTGTCAGTTTGCAGACCTTTGCAGACTTGCCTGTGTCCATGTGGGGAGGGGCTTACGCTTGCCACAAGGGACAGGGTTCTGCTTGTGCAGTAGAAAGACCTGGGCTCTGGTTCCAGCGCCTGCTTCTGGTGGCATGACCTTGGATGGTTCTGGTCACCTCTCTGAGCCTCAGAGTCCTCCCTTGCGAGCTGCCTTGTGGTGGGGGCTTTAGGAATGGCTGGGTCCAGAGTCTGCAGCGATGTCACCAAACCACCATCTGCCTCTTGCCATCTCTTGGCTCTGCTTTCCTCCAAGTTGACATCGTTCCCCAGCAAACTTGGTGGCAAAGATGACCACCAGTCACCCCAGGCTTACACAGCTTTCAGCTCATCATCTCAGAAGAAGAAAAACAATCTCCTTCGTTTGTTGGATAGGGATGATAGTTTCTGCTTTATTGATAATGCATGTAAAATGCCTCCTCATAGTTTCTGAAATTTGTTCACTGAATAAACATTTGTTTTTGCTGGACCCTGGACTGTGGATCCAGTGATGAACAGACAGACAGGACTTCCATGTAATTTGCACTTGTAGAGGAAGACAGACAGTAAACAAGTGAATAAACAGGTAAATGGAATAAGTGCAGGTTAGAGGTGCTGGGGGGAGGGGCGGGCGGGCAATAAGCAGGGTGCCGTGATGATGGGTGATGGGGGGATGCTGTGGAGGAGATCTCGCTGGGGAGTTGACATGTAAGCTGAGGCCCGAAGGACAAGAAAGGCACCAGCCACAGGAAGAGCTTGGAGAAAGCACTCCAGGCAGAGGGCACGCGATGCATTAAGGGGGCAGGGTTGGGTGGTCTGGAGTGTGTGAGGAGGATGGTGGACTGAGAAGCGTTTGGAGGCCTGAGCTGGGAGAGTATCACACAGGGAGAATTTCAGATTCATTCTCAGGACAAAGCAGAGGCTTTGACAGGTTTTGAGCGGGAGAAGCATGTGCTCAGACTCTCTATGTTAAGTATTTCTCTGGAGCGGGGCAAGATGAACAGGTGGAAGGATGACGGGGCTCAGACTACGCTAATGGAGGTGGAGAGAAGCAGGTGGGGCCAAGGTGTATTCTGGACATAAGAGTGAGAGGCCTTTCTGTCGGCTTGGACGTGAGGGGAGGAAAAGGGGAGAGTCAGAGTTGCATCGTAGCTTTTTGAGGTGAGTTATGGGGTGGAGGGGCACCACTTCCTGACCTAGGAAGACTTGGGGAAGGACACGTTTGGGGTGGGAGGGTCAGTAGTTCTCCTGAGCGTCCAGATAGCGGTGTCGTGGGCAGTTAAGCCTGGTGCTCAGAGATCCAGCCTCGAGACGTATAAGTTTGGGAGTCTTCAGCCTATAGATGGTATCAAAGCCACAGGGACGGACAAGATTGCGTGGCACACAGTAGGTTCTCAGTGAATGATATCTGGTTTTATTAACTAAGTTAGGGTTTTGTTTTTGCAAGCGGGTAGACATCCAGCAGGTTCCAAGCTTGACGGCTGTGCTGCTCTGAGAAAGAGCCCCTCGGGGTAGCCTGGGTGGACACAGGGGCTTCCGTTTGGGCTGAGAGGGGGTCTGGTGAGCGGGGCCTTGATCTGCCCTTAGCCCCCGCAAGCAGGGTGACCTGCAGCTGTGCGGGGAGGTGGCGGGGAGGCAGACAGCCTCTTGGTGTCTGGCTCGTGTTGAGATGTTCCAGTCTGATAGCTCCTGCCTGGGGGACATTTCGGGTTTCACAGCGGCTCAGTTGTCAGCGGCGCACGCGTGCTGCTGAAAGAGCAGAGAGCTCTGCTCCTGCTGCAGAAAGCGGCTGGGCAGGGTGAAGCGCTTGGCAGCATTGCTGGGCCCCTTGGGGTGACTTTGACGGACCCCACGCGCCTCCCTGTACCTTATCCCTGATGACCCTCTGGGTTCTGCTGGGAGGTGGGCACAGACGGTGTTAACATGCCCAGTTTTTTGGGGAGGACATTGGGTCACACAGTCCTCTGTGAGATGACAGGCAGTGTAGTGGTGAGGGTGTGGGCTTGGGAGCTGCACGGCCTGGGTTTGACTTCTGACTCACCTCTTACTAGCTGCGGACCTTGGGGAGGTTACTTAACTTCTCAGTGCCTCAGTTTCCTCCTCTCACATGGGGGTATATGCTTGCCTACTAGGGTTGCCGTGCGATTAGGTGAGTTAACACATGCAAGCATTGTCAGAGCGCCCGGCTTACTTAGTGATGCGCTGTACGAGTGGACTATTGGCATCGTTGTCACCATCACTGTTTCTCTGGAGACTGAGAAGGGATCAGAGCCTCACTCTATACTCAGGACTCTGGCTAGAGGCAGTTATCTGCCCAGAACCATGCAGAGCTCAGGGACGGGGAAGGCTGGGAAGCCAGACCCCAAACTTACCCACCAGGATGGGGCAAGGGCAGCCCTGAATCCTGCTCTGGGGACAGGAGGACCCCGGGCAGTGGGCGGGCTGATGCTGGCTCCAGCGTGGAGGACAGTGATAAGCGGTGGCCAGGTGGGCAGGTCTGGTGGGGTGCGGGGCCAGGCAGGGTATGGGGGAGGACTTTGGGTTTGGGTTTGGGGTCAGCAGCTCAGACCTCTCAACTGCACCAGCCTGGGCTTGGCAGGAGAGATGGGGGATGTGACTCAGAAGCACCAGCTTCCAAGGCTCCTTCCAGGCCTGGCCTGAAATTGGTGGCCAGCGAAGAAGCCTTAGAAAAGAACACAAGGGTGGACCCCGGGCTGAGAGGCTGGACTCATCAAATGGTTGGTCGGGGAGGTAGACTTCCTGCCCAGTCAGTGTGGGCTTGGGGGCTTGGGGGCTGGGTATGGGTGACCTTGGCTGCCAGGAGCTAGGATGGCAGAGGCAGCAGAAATGTGGCCTGTTTCCTGCTGATGCGCTTCTGCTCCTGTACCGCGTTCGGTGCTTGGCTAGAAGTTGGGTGAGTTGTCCCATCCAGGTTTGCCCGGCTACAAAGCCCCTTGGGCTAGGCTTCCCTCTGGGGAGGATTCCCAGTGCTGCTGAGGCAGCTGTGCTAGACGCTCCCTCCCGGAGCTTCCTTGCAGCCCCTCAGGTCACAGGCTGCCCGGACAGCCCGCCACCCGGGGCCCCACTTCCCATGCCAGCCGTCTGTTTGTCCTCCTGTCTCTGCTTCAGGACTCAGAGATCCGCAACAATGCGGCCAACTACCTCCCCCAGATCAGCCACCTTCTCAACCTCGTGCCGCGTCAGATGCTGCTCATCTTCAAGACCAACGACCTGCTGCGGGGCATCGAGGCCGCCCTGGGCACCCGCGCCAGTGCCACCTCCTTCCTCAACATGTCACGTTGCTGCGTCAAGGCGCTGGCCACGTGAGTGTGGGCTCCAGCCGCTCCTCCCCTCTAGCTCCCCGCCAGCCCCAGGGGTCTGCACACCTCCAGTTTTCCCACCAGTCCCCAGGGCCGTGCCTGAGCTCCCCAGTCTCCAGCTCTCCCTGCAGGAAGTTAGGGGCAGAACACAGCTCCAGTGACCTGGCTGATGCCTCAGGGCTGTGTTTTGAGGTGGTCCAGAGAGCCACCTCTACTTGTTAAAATTGTGGATTCTAGAACCTCACCCTCCCGGGCAAGCTTTGCAGGTGATTCTTACCCTTAGTAAAGTTTACAGTGTCTTCGGAAAATCTCAGTCCCATCCAAGCATCCCCCGGACTTGGGATCGGGATGCCCGGGTTCGCATCCCATCTCCAGCTGGTCCCGGGACTGTGTCCCCAGCATTGGCCAGGCAGTGAGGCCAGTGTTCCTTTCCCTGCAGGTGTGGCTGTGACTCAAGAGGGTGTCACCAGCAGGCCATCTCGAATCTCAGGTCTTTTTAGATGTCTCAGCATCCTTGAGGTGTTGATGAGGAAGGAAAGGGTGCTTCCTCAGGGGGGTAGTGACAGAGGAAAGAGGGTTCTAGGCTCTCCTAGCTGACAGTAGCAAATACACAGGAAGGCCTATGCTCTGGCTGAATGTTCTCACCTGAGAAGGCAGGCCTGGACTGTGGTCAGCTCCGAGCCCATCCATTCTAGGCAGTGAATGGGTCATTCTGGTAAATGGGTGAAGGGAGTGTTGACCACATACATCATGTACCCACTATCAAATACTGAGTTAGATTACAGGAAGATAGACTGTATACAGAAAGGGCCGAACATGATTTATTCTTCCTCTGAGGTTCAGGAAACAAAGTCTCAGGAGTTCCCGGAGCAGTCCAGTGGTTAGGACTGGGTGCTTTCACTGCCAGCGCCCAGGTTCAATCCCTTGTCGGGGAACTAAGATCCCGCAAGCCACACGGCACAGCCAAAAAAAACAGGACACAAGTCTGGAATAGGTGGTCATCATAAACACCAATTTTCATCATGTCCTTTCGTTGGTGCAGAAGAGATTGAGCTGGGCTGAATCCACAGTGGCCCCAGCCTCCCAGGACTACCTTGATTAGGTTTCCAAGTGATTCTTACCCTCAGAACGTTTGGGAAAGGTTTTACCTTTGGGTTTGGGGGATTCTGATTTGATAAATATTAACTATACTTTTGGAAAAAGGGAAACATTGGAACGTGCTACCCACTGGGTTCACTAAACCTTTGATACGCTGTGAAACAACTGCTTTTGCTGACCCCACTTACCTGGAAGATGCCTTTGGAATAGCTGAGTTCCTCAGGTCCCTGACTGGGCTGTGGTCTGATCGTAACCAGGAGTTGTCCACCAGGGCAGGGGGCTGGTGAGTTGGCAAAGCCACCATCTTCCATTGTTCTAATGATACTGAGTACTTCTTACCTCTTTATCTCCTGTTCTCTCCTTCCTTCCTGCCCCTCCTGCAGGCACAAGAAGAAGAATACCCATTCATTCTTCAGAAGGACCCAGATCTCTTTCAGTGAGGCCTTCAACTTATGGCAGATCAACCTTCATGAACTCGTTCTGCGTGTGAAGGGGCTGAGGCTGGCCAGCTGGGTGTTGGCCCTGCTCTGCTGGCTGTTGCCTGCTCCACACTGAGTGGACTTACTGTTCCCTTCCCGGTGTGACCTTTTGGTGGCCAAGGGGTCTTTTCACTCCTCACTCTTCCATCATGTCTCTACGCGCTTGCCCCGATTCTGCCAGCTGGTGGCCTGGAGCCCCACGGTCTCTGTCCATGGCACCGTTGTGCTCCACCTCTGAAATTCCTCTCCTTTGGAGCCCTTGTCTTGGGACCCCCAAGCTGTGCCGTGTGATAGGTTCCTTTCTCTCTGTATCCAGGGAGAAGGCACGGCAGTCTGCTTTCCCGCTCCCCCTGTGGGCCATTGGGTTGGATGCCCCCCCTCTTCCGTTAACCCTTCCTGTTATCAGGATGGACCATGAATCCCACTGAGGGCACATTTAACTTGCAGGAAGTTCGATTTTGCTGGAAGGGAGCATGGTCTCTGAACTGGAGAACAGTTTCCTCTCCTTGCGCTGTCGCCCCCCAGAGGTGCCGACCTTAGCGAGGTGGCTTGGCGCCCACGCCAGCCTCTGTAGCAGCTGTGAGTTCACTGCTGTCGTGGTGACCCTTTGGTGTTTTCTGTACTGTGATTCAATAAAAACCCCTTCAGGGTTGCAGAGCAGAGCTTGGTCAGTGGGATTTTTATTCCAGGTTGGGAGTGAATCCACTTTGGCCACTAGGTAGGAGTGGGTCTGGATGCCGTGCGACATTGTGATCTGCTCGGCTTCCTGGCCCTGAAATCCTTCCACCCTCCCACTGTGCGGCAGCTTTCTGATTCTTGTATGTTTCTCTCACTTTCTAAGACTGAGACCTTGGTTGGAATGGTTAGGAAGCCCAAGGCCAGGAACTCGGAGGCTCAGCTGAAACGTCTGACTTTGGTTCCCCCGGTTTCTCACCTCATTCCCTGTGACCTGGCACCTGCCTTGTTCTACCAATTGGCTTCTGACTTAGCCCTTGGATTCATCATTTGATACCCCCAGTCCTGGAGACTGTAGTCTAAAGTTCAGTCACCGTGGCTGGGCTTCCACTCTGAAACCTCTTTGTCGCCTGTCTGGACTCTACTTCTACCTTATTGCCTGTTGCTAGCCTGCCCCTCCCCCACTCGATCATCTGGTCCTGTTTTGGGGACACCCGCAAACTCCTGTGTTTGTGTGGTCTCCAGATCTCCAAGACCCCAGATATGGCAGGTCCTAGCTCTCACCGAGCACCCAGGCTCACAGAGAGTAATTGTGTTTAAATCTCTCCAATCTTACTTCACTGCATTCATGAGGGCAGAAAAAACCCTAAATTTAAGTCTCATTTTCCGTTCTCTTTATTCATAACACAAGAAGCAGATTTTTCACTGACCAGAGATGATTCGCAATCCCTTTATTTCCTGAAAGAATTAATTGTTCTTAGTGACCAGTTGGTTGCACCCTGAGACCTGAGAGAATAATTTGCAGGATCTGTTATGAGTCACGAGGATGCACGCTGCATATTACATTTTATGGTGTCTTTTATAGCCACTGAAGTAAATATAAATGTCCTTTTTGTTCAAGGTAATGGTTACTCGCTTTTCACTTTGGGTTTAATGGTTGGCTTCCTGCTGCCTTGGGATCTAAGACATCAGCATGTTGCCAGAACAGTTATCCAGAGAGAGCTGAGAGGCTGGGAGAGCTTGGGGTACAGAGCAGTTTGAAAATAGGAGGGGTCAGTGTTTACTGAGTGCCTTCCACGTGTGAGAGAACATGCTAGGTTCTTTGTAAATAAGTTACATCTTGACTTGTCTCATCAGCTCTATGAGGGCGAGGGGTCATTAGCCTCACCTCACAGAGATGCGAACTGAGGCTCAGAGAAGTTTAGTAATTTGCTTGAAGTCACTCAGCTGCTGAATGAGGGTCCATGCTTTGCTTTTTATTCCACAGTGCTGGAGATATGGATTACGCCTGCTCCGTGAGTTGTCATATGTGCCTGAATTGTGACTCTAACACCCTGACTTAGAGAAAGTTGGGTTTTCAGTGGAATTGTGACTCTAACACCCTGACTTCAGAGAAAGTTGGGTTTTCAGTGGAAGTGAGGGAGTGGATGGGTGAAGGAGACAAAAAGTTCTGGAAGTGCAGACCGAGTCCTGCATGTTCCTCGGGCCTAAGACAGGATGGACCTGGACCACTGTGATACTGCAGTGCAATTCTGATGCTGACCACCTAGAGCTAGTACAGACTCTGTTCCCTTAAGCACATAGTTCCCATAAGACTGCCCTCACTTCAGACACAAGTTGCAGGTTTGGGGGTCCCTAGGCCATCTACACTTTTGACCAACTGACTACAAATTTGGGGGTTCCCACAACCCCTTTAGATTTGATAATTTGCTGAATGACTCACAGAACTCAGGAAAGCACTACACTTGTGACCAGGCAAATGAAGAGACACACAGGGTGAGGTCTGGGAGGATCCCAAATGCAGAGCTTCTGGGTTCTTGCTGTGAAGGGAACCTCTTGGCACAGAAATGCGTTCGTTAAGCTTCAGTGTCCAGAGTTTTTATCAGGGTTTCATTATATAAGCACGATTGATTGAATCATTGACCACGTGACTGAACACAATCTCCAGGCCCCCTTCCCTCCCTGGAGAAGGTGGGGCTGCTATCAACCCCATCCTGAGTCATTTAGCATAAGCTCAGGTGTGATCCAGGGGGCACACCACGAATAACAAAGATACTCCCATCACTAAGAAAGTCCAAGGATTGAGAGGTCGTCTCCCAGGAGCAGACAAAGCAACAAAGACCAGGCAGAGTCTTCACTGTATAACAATCACTCTGGTGTCTCCTCATCCTGTGTACTTGGCCTGAGGTGCGTCTTTATCGACTGACCACTGGTCTGTGCCTTCTGCTCTGCCAAGTGGAGCCACCTCTGGTGGATCCGTCTCAGGATCTCTGTTCTGCAGCTCAGAGAGTGTGCACGTGAGTTTATACGTGGGACCTTTGCCCTGCTCCCTTCTGTCCTGTGGAACTTCCATACATTGATTTGGGTTTGGTGCTTCCAGTAAAATCCTGCGGCTTTCTTCTCCCAGCAGTTACAGTGTGTCAGGAAGTCAGCACCAGCTTACTTTGAAGAGCACCTTCTCTTTTAACCCTTGGATCCTTACTCAATTTAGGTGTTGGCTTCTTTGATTTGGGCAACATGGCTATAGTTCCCCTTCCCTCTTCTCATCCACCTGAGGAGAATTCCAACTCGATGGCCCATTTGGCTTCTCGAGTATGCACCCAGCTCATAGGAAGTGCGGATGTCCTGGTTTGTAGTAAGTGCTCAATAAACACGCAAATATTTAGACTCTCAGAATGCTTCACTATTTTCAAGGGAGTTGAAACCTGTGTATTGAAAAAGAAGCTGCACATGCCAGTCTCCCTCTGCTAGGAACACTGCCTTGTTTGATTGTCAGGTTAATTTCCGCCGTGTTCTGAGCCCACTCCCGGGATCAGCGATGGTCACTCTCAGCATCGTGGGCTGCTATGTGCTCCCGTCCTCCACCACTTCACGGCTGTAGGGACTTCTGATGACATCTCAGAAAATGAGTGTGGCTCCAAGCGGCACAAATCCTCAGGGGCAGTGCTTTGGAGGTTTGGAATTATCCTCAGTGTAAGCAAATGTGAGAAGGGCGGAATGGAGCCTTGCCGAGGGACACTGGGGCTTCAGCAGTCTCAGGGTGTGGCCAGGCGGAGCTAGGGTCTGAGCTGGGAACTGGTGACTGGGCAAGATCTGAATAGACAGGATGAACAGGGTCTCAGAGAGTTCCTGGCAGCCTGGCCTGCTGGAGGTGATGTTTGCTGGGCTGGATCGGGGGTGAGAGGCCTTGAATGCCCGGCGACCTGGTGCCGCTGCTGTTTGTAACTGGCCAAGGGGGACTGGGGAGGCCCCGTCTCCTAAGCCTTAAGTCTGCAAATATTTTGGTAAAAACCCATTTGTTCAGAAAGGCTCTGCTCTCACCTCCTTTCCTCCCTCCCTCCCTCCTTCCTTCCTGTGGAGTAAAGCTTATCACAAAGCTGCTCTCCCCTTTTCTGAAGGAAGGATGAGGGACCCTCAGCAGAGTAAATATTAAACCTTGGGCTGTGATGTCCGTGTTCCTACAGCCAGTGCCTCCTGGCCCGGTTTACTCGACTTCTCTGGAGGCTGCCTCAGCCCCCGTCATCGGCTAGCTCCTCTGCTAGCCAGGTCACCGTGCCCCTGGCCAGCACTGCAAGGGACAGGAAGCGCTCTTTCTGCCCAGTTCTGCCTTTGGCTTAGCGATAGCAAAGAGCCTCTGGTGTTTCTTCCTGTTTTTCTCTCTCCCGTGTGTAAAGGGAAGTCCAGGCTGGTGAAGTGGTGAAGCGATGGGTGTCCATAGCCCCCTGACCCCTGACATTTCAGCTCCCATTTCCTCATCCCGCCTTCCTGAGCAGTGCTTTCCAAACTTCCCTGTATACACAAGTAACCTAGGCTAATGTTAAAACACAGGTTCTGCCTCAGTGGGTGTGCGTGGGGCCTGAGGTTCAGCATTTCTAACCAGCTCCCGGGGGATGCTGATGCTGCTTGTCTGAGGGTGATGCTTTGAGTTGCAAGGCTCTGATCAGTGGTTCTCAAGGTGTGGCCCTGGGACAGGCAGCATCAGTGTAACCCAGGAGCTGGTTAGAAATGCAGGTCTCAGACCCCACTCCAGATCTGCCGAAGCAGAAACTCTGGGGGTGGGACCCACCAGTCTGTTTTAATGAGCCCTCTAGGGAATTCTGATGTACACACTCACGGTTGAAATCTCTGGTGTATAGGTCTCAACTCTGCCTGCACGTCGGGATCGCCGGGAGAGCTCTGAATGCCCAAGATTCTGATGAACTTGGTTTGAATGAGGGCCAGGCACTTAAAACAATTTTTTAAAACTTTTTATTTTGAAATAACTTTAGATTTACAGTAGGTTGTAAAGATAGTACCCAGAGGGTACCCATATAGCGTTCACCTAGCTCTCCCCAATGTTAACACCTTACATAACCAGGGTAACCTTTATTAACACTAAGAATTAACATTAGTACAATACCATCAACTAAACTATTCCAGTTTCATCAATTTCCTCACGAATGTCCTCGCCACGTCCCAGGATCCAGTCTAGGACGTACTTTACATTCATTTGTCACGTCTCCTTAGTCCCTGCTCTAGGACAGCTCCTCAGACGTCCCTTGTTTTTCATGACCTTGACACTTTGGAAGGGCACTGGCCAGGTACTTGTAGATCGTCTTTCAAGTTTGGCTTGTCTGATGTTTTCTTGTGATGAGAATGGGATTAGGGGTTTGAGGAAGAATACCACGAAGGAGGAGCACCCCCTCATCGTGCCACACCCCGGGAAACATCATATGGACAGCAGGGATGTACTGATTTTGTTCCTTCAAGCTCCCCAGCCAGGGTTGGGACCCAGCGTTAGGCTCATGCACCTTCCAGGTATCTTCTGGAGAAGGAAGAAACGCAGCTTATGAACTTCTCCACAGGTGGGCGTTAGGCAGAGCCTCTTTGAGATTAAGGGAGGCCTGGCTATTTCCAAATTAAAAGACTCCCAGGAAACTAAAAAATGCAGCTCTACCAACACAAGGTAATACAAATGGCTGTGTAATTTTAATGTTTACATTTACCACACGTTAACTCTTTAAGCAAACACACAAATGTAGTGACAAATGGATGTAACATCAGAAGCGTGAGCACCAAACCCCTCCCACCAAAAGATAGGCCTGGCACTAGCAATTTTGTTTTCCAGGTGTATTTGCAGCCCTAGACATGGAAATCACTAGTGGGAGGTTGGCAGGGAGCCCTCCGGTCAGTCACTCCTGAGTGGTGGGCCTGGTGTCCTCTGCATCAGCCTGGACTGGCAACCACCTCCCAGTGCCCAGAGGGGAAGTCAGAGTCTCAGCTGGGCTGGTGGTCGACTGTTTCTAGCCCACGACTGACTGCCCAAGCCACGAATGACGGAAGTGCTTGGTGATCCTTCCTCTAGGTGAGTAATAACAGAGGGAAGGCTGGAGGGTGGAGCGCCAGCAGCAGGACTTTCCTCCAAGGTGACACTGGGTGGGACATGAAGTCCTTCCAGGTTGATGAATTGGGGACAGAGGTCAGGGGCTCTGGGTATTCCTTGCCCTCTTGGAGTTTCCAGGGCTGTGTGTAGGTGGGGGGTCTTCTTCCCTGGCCCCTGGGTGCTTGCTCCTTTTTGTGCCAAATGTAAGCATGTGCACATCAGAGTATCTGTAAACATCTGTTGACAGCGGCTGCTACCATCATGGAGGTGATGCCCTCCAGCCCAAGGGCCTGGGCTCTCTCTACAGTTGGCTTGAGTTCAAATCCTGTTGCCCTCAGTGTTCTGTGTGATCTTGGGCAAGCAACACAACTTCTCTGGGCTCCAATTCCTAGATTTGAATAGTGGGAATAATAGTACCTACCTCATGGGGTCATTGGGAGGAGGAAGTTAGATAATATATGCAATATGCTTGCAGAAATGCTTAGAGAAGAGAAACCATAGCAAGTGCTCAATAAATGTCACTTATTTTTATGATTAGCCCCCATGGCAGACCGTATTCCCAACGCCTTTTCTTAACCCTGCCCTCTACTTGAGAGGCTGAAAAAGTGAGGTCTTGGTTTCCCAGCTTCCCTTGCAGCTGGTGGTGGCACACGACATGGCAGGTGAAGAGGAATCTTTTGGAGTGATTCTGGGAAGCTTTTTTTTTAGATATTGATATAGGTATAGTTTGTGAGTATTGCCCCTTCTTCTTCATTCCAGCAGGGGAGACTGGTGTGTGGTTTTGGATGTCTGGAACTTTAGCAGCCATTTTGTGATCTTGAGGTGGTAGGTACAACTTGATGTTTTATTTGGGCATGTAGCAACCTCTGCTGGATGCTGGCCATCACTCCTCCCAGCCATATGACAACCCTATGAAGTCTAGGGACCACTGTTATCCTCTGTGTACAGGTGAGTAAACTGAGGCACAGAGGCTTAGGTTGCTTGCTAGAGGCACACAAGCAGTGAATGGTGGAGCCAGGCTTTGAGCCAAGGTAGTCTGCAGCCAGAGCTTCGGCTCTCAACTACTGACTTTCCATTTTCCTCTGCTGGAGTGGACTGCTTCCACTGAGCCTGCTAGAGGTTGGACCCGTCCTGCCTTCCTGCAGCCTCCTCAGTCTGGAGCTAGTGGGTTCCTGAAGTGGTGGGCTTCCGTGCTTCCTGCAGTGAGTGCAGCTGGGCAGTGGCACCCTAGGAGTAGTCATTTCTCTGCAGAGGGTCGGCCTGTATGGCCCAGGGCTCACCCAGCCAGCGAGGCCTCACATCAAGCCTCTTGGGCAGCCTTGGATGCTGGAATGCATCCCCTTCTAGGGAAATCCTTATAAGGGAAGTTGACATTGGCAGAGATTCAATGTTGCCCCATGGTAAGTAGGAATATAGAGGAGGTTCTGCCTTTTTCACTTCTTCCTCTCCCTCCTGCCTCCCCTCAGGTATGCAGGGAAAAATGATGACTGACATGGGATTTAGAAGAGAAACCAGGAACATCAGGATGTTATAATGAGCTGATTAGAAGTGAGTTCTGACTTGTAACAGCTTATGTCCATAATAACCAGATGGCACAATGTGTCCAGAGTAGGCTGTGATCTTTTTCCTACCTTTGTCCTAGACCGTATTCTCTGGACGGGGGCCAGTGTCGCCTACGCTGAGCCGGGCAGCTGGAGATCAGACCCATCAACCTAGTTCTGCTATCACTGGGCAGCTTGTTTCGGTTTCTGAGCCTCTGCTTCCCCTGCTATGAAATGGAGTGGTTGTCCATAGGTTGCCCTTTCTTGGAGGACTGTGATGAATGTGAATAGATAGTGCCAGTGAAAGCGACAGGGAAGAGCAACGCTAAGAAACTAACAGAGACATAGCGTGCAAGTGAACAGTTTATCTACCCAGCATCCCTTGCAGCTTTAACAGAACTCCCTTCTCCTGTAGCAACACCCATTCCTGCGAGTATGCTGATCCAGTGTCTCCCACACGCCATGGGGGTAGACAGATGGCCATCTCTCTGGCCACAGACATTGGTTCTAGTATGGGCTCATGACCCCAAGGGCATTCCTGTGACTTTCAGCAAAGACTATGGAGGATGACTGTCTTTCCACTGGTTCCTAAGTTCCAGTGGCTATCTTGCCTGCCTCTCTTTTGAACTCCTAGATCCAACCATTCCTGCAGGCCAGATCCACCTTGGTTTTTCAATTACATGAGCCAATAAATCTGCCTCTCCCTTTTCTGTGTGTTACTTTAAATTGGGTATTTGCGTTTTAACCCAAAGTGCCCTTATCATTGCAGCTATTATCTTTAAGGGCCCTGGACCCACGTTTGGAAGATGTGGAGAACCCAGAGGAAGTCGAGAGGAGAATAATAGACATGTCTACAGGGATAGAAAATAAAGAGACGATTATAGACTGGACACTCTCCAGAGAGCTGAGCAAGAGAAAACAGAGTTAAATTACAGTAAGGTCTTATTGTTACTGCTGTTGTTGAGACGATGAGAGTGAGGGCTGCTGATTGGTTACCTTATATGTTATTTTCTGGTCAAAACCAACACAAAGGCCATGCCATTCTGGCTGGATACCAGTTGTATGGACACGCTTTCTATAATAGCCATGGCTATTTTCTGATGATCCATAGGGTATTTAGAAACTGGCTTTTTGGCTGAAATAGGGTTAATTTCTCTTATTGATTCTCGTAGTTGCTGTCCACCCAGGTTACCACCAGAGAGCTGGCAGGAGCTCTTTCTTTAATCACAGTGTTAGTTTGAAAGAGACATCCTGGGAGCATTTAAGGTAAAGACAGCCTCCCGTAGGTGCTCCCCATTGGCCTGAGAGCTGAGCTGGCCAGTTCACAGAGCCCATGTTTAACCAAGGATGAGTTTGGGAACTGGACTGTGTGTGTGGAAGCTTCTCTTTCTTCTGCTTTTCCTACTTCACACGTCCCGTTGAGTGAGATGAGAGCTCCTGTGAGGGTTGTCACCTCTCTCTGCCTGTCTGGGTTGTGAGATTCCTAAACAGGCTGATCTTGATGTTTTATAGACATCTCCATGGTCACCCCATCTCCACGGTCTTGCTCTGGGTGTTCACTCTGCCTCTCTCTGCTTTTTCTTATATCCAAGCCCTCTGCTTTCTATGTTCATGACAGCTCTCAAGTCCTGCCTTCTGTAGGGAACTTCCCAAGATCACTGCCCTTGTTGAGCTCCTCTCCTCCCCCTCTCAGTTCTCTTGATACGTCTGTCTACCCCCACCATCCACACTCAACTGTCTGCGTGCCCTGTGCAGTCCTTGGAGGGCAAGGGCCACCTCTTTGTCTCTTGCATGCTCTTTGACACCAGGACAGTGGAGGCCATGGTAAGCCTTTCACTGGTCATCCCGTGGCCACTTACACATGCCTCGATTCATGTATGTCACATGCATCCCTTCAATGCCCTTTTATTGCGGAGGGGAGTGGAGAGACAAGATGAATCAGACATGACGCCTGCCTTTAAGGAACTGGGGTATATTTCACAAGAGCAGCTGGCTTTGGGTAAGGAGAGAGCCTCCTGCCGGTGGGGGCAGAGGTGAGCCAGGAGGTCTGTGGTCTGGGAGGAGAGAAAAGGATTTAAACAACTCTTGGGGACCAGTGATGCCAGTCAGCAGCTCTACCTGGAAGCAAGATTTGATGAGACCATCTCTCTCTCTCTTCAGGGCCAGTATTTCCCCAAATTTCATTTTTACCAAGGGACCTGCATTCACTGTCTTAGTGGTTGGTGCCACCCGCAGTCACCCAGGTGCAAAAGCCAGGAGTCAGCCTTTGAAGTGAGGGTCTTGACCTTCATAGAAATGCCCCATAAACTATATCACCTTGTATGTCCTGTATCCTCTCCTCTCCCACTCTACCACCAGCATCCTGGTTCAGATCTGATCCCCTCATTGGCCTCCTTGCCTCCCAACATGTCCCACCAAACTGGCTCTTGTTCAGTTCACCTAAAGCCAACTTGCCTACGGTCATATGGCCCAAAACCCATTCTCCCAAAGCCCAGTTTACCTCAAGTTAAGTATTCTTGAATGTTTTCAGATCCATTTAACCTTCCTGTTATTTCTTGCCTTTTTTTTCTTTTCACTTTAAAGATTTTTAAAACCAATTCATGCAAGAGTATTTGACTTAATTTTGTATTTCTAATAAGTATTTATTAAACAGGCAGCTCTTTGAATGATTATTTTGTATTCCTATGGATGTCTTTTTCTAGATTACCTATTTTCATTAACTTTAAAGATAGCCAATATTTAGCCATTTTTTCTAAAGACACTTTCCTTAAAATATGGCTGTCCTAGCAAAAAAGAAAAAATTATTCAAGGCATTAATTATAATCAATTGCTATGCACTGTGTCATCTTTTTTTTTTTTTAACATCTTTATTGGAGTATAACTGCCTTACAGCATTGTGTTAGTTTCTGCTGTATAACAAAGTGAATCAGCTATATGTATACATATATCCCCATATCCCCTCCCTCTTGTGTCTCCCTCCCACCCTCCTTATCCCACCCCTCTAGGTGGTCGCAAAGCACCGAGCTGATCTCGCTGTGCCATGCAGCTGCTTCCCACTAGCTATCTGTTTTACATTTGGTAGTGTATGTATGCCAATGTTACTTTCTTACTTTGTCCCAGCTTACCCTTCCCCCTCCCCGTGTCCTCATGTCCATTCTCTATGTCTGTGTCTTTATTCCCGTACTGCCCCTAGGTTCATGAGAACCTGTTTTTGGTTTTGTTTTTTTTTAGATTCCATATGTATGTGTTAGCATACGGTGTTTGTTTTTTTCTTTCTGACTTACTTCACTCTGTATGACAGACTCTGGGTCCATCCACCTCACTACAAATAACTCAATTTGGTTTCTTTTTATGGCTGTGTAGTATTCCACTGTATATATGTGCCACATCTTCTTTATCCATTCATCTGTCGATGGACACTTAGGTTCCTTCCCTGTCCTGGCTATGGTAATAGTGCTGCAGTGGACATTGTGGTACATGGCTCTTTTTGAATTATGGTTTGCTCAGGGTATATTGTGCACTGGGTCATCTTGATCCCTTAACTAAGGGTATATCAATTTCAGATGAAAAATGGTGGGTATTAATGCTGAGTTTTGGTGTGGTGCATACTATTTTATGAATTAGAGACCTTAGAAAAGGATGATTCTTACATGCAATATGACAGGTTTGCTACATCTCCCCACTGCCAATGACTGATGCACAGTGTATGCTCAACTCACAGGTCCTGAGTGAATGAGTGAGATTCTGAGATGAGAGTCTAGTACTGCCATTTGTAGCAAAGCAATTTATCTCATGATTGAACTGTGTCAACCATCAGGAAGGATGGTTGCCTCAAGTTTTAAACAGAGAAGCCAGTGGTATAAAATAGACTGTCACTGGCAAAGCTTTTGACCTAGGAAAATAGATTGGATTTGTCTAGGGTTCTAAGACAGACGTAACAAACACCTGGCCCCTACCATGGCCCATGCAAACTCCACAAGTTGGTCATTGTATCCTCTCAAGTTGAACTGGGATATGGCTCCAGAATCCTTCTTAACACAGCACACACGTCAACTGCTCCTGATTGAGCAGTGTTGGCATGTAATGCCTAAGTGCTGTTTTGGGCCTCAAAGTAGGATCCTTTCTTTACCTGGGAGAGTTTCAGAGCTCTCATAAATGAAGACAGCTTCGAAGACGATCAAGTTAGCTTTCTGATGGTGGGGAGGAGATCATCTTGGGCTCATTTGGGCAGATTAATTGAAAGGCGTTGAGATGTCATTCCCTAGCTTAGAGGACTTTATTCGACACTGTTTGGCTGTGTTTTCCTTTGGAGGGACTTTGGTCTTCTGGGGGTGTGGGGAGCAATAATGAATCTGAGCATGGGAACCAAAGGAGTTCCGGCCAAAAGCCTGATCTCCTCCCGCAGTGTTCAGCTTGGAAGCTGCAGTGTGGAGCTAGGAGGGATCCTGGAATGGGAGTCCAGAGACTGGTGGGTGCTGACCAGCTGGTCACTTAGCGCAAGCCTTCTCCTCCCTAATCCTCTGATTTCTTACCTGCAAATTAAGGAGACTGGGCTAAATGAGCGGTTCTCCATGGGGGTGCTACTACCCCCAGGCACTTTCTGGAAATGTGTGAGGACATTTTTGGTTATCATAATGACTAGGGATTGCTACTGGCACCGATCGGGTGGGGTCAGGGACGCTAGACATCTTCCTATGGACAGGGCAGCTTTACCCCGCGAAGAACTGTCCTGTGACCAGTGTGGTGTCCAGGATATTCATGTGGTAAAAATCCCGACTGAACTGAATCTACAGCCTAACTCTGTTTTACATATAAAGGCAAACCTTTTTTTTTTTTCATGGTATCAATACCTGTTGAATTTTACAGGAATGCAATTACCATGAGAGTTGAGGGGTGATTTGTTTCTTTAGGAATTATTGGTTACTCTTCTGGGAAAACACATAACCAATGACAATGCAGAGCCTGCATTTGAATGGCCAGTGTCCCTGCATCAGTCTGACTTTTAAAAATTATGCGAGTAGATTAATTTTATATATACATAGATTATAGTTTCTATGGATTTTGTTTCAGGATGGTCGGGGGCATTGCAAAATATTTGTTGTGAAAAGGGTGCATGAGGTCTGATTGGGCTAAAAAGCACTGGTCTAAAGATCTCCAAAGAGCCTTTTTAGCTCTGACATCCTCTGAGTGTGAGCAGAGAGGAGACTCACTTGGCGTGAGTAATGGAAAACATGCAGCAGTGGAAATGGATCAAGGCAAGGATTAATATCCCCAAATTGAGCAGAGTCTGCTGCTGACAGTGCCCACTGCCGCACAACCCTGGTACTGAGGTGAAGTCCTTGATTTTGGACTCTGTGTCCAAATGGGATTCAGGACCAGAATATCCTAGTTACATACACAGCCAGCAGGAGGTCTGATTCCATGGGCAACTGTTGTACGTGGAAGCTTACCTCCCCTCCTTCTCTCTGTAATCCTTCCTCATGCCCCTTTCTCATGATGTAATTTTAGTAGAAGTAAACTTGAACAGCACAAAATTATATAATTAATTACATTCAGCTTCAATTACAATCACTAATTGATCCAAGCCTGCTAGCACAACGCTTTCATTACTTGGCACACAATTATTGAGTGCCTACCTTGTGCTGGGAATAACGTAGGAAATGGTCAATTTTTCCTGAGGAGAGAGGTTAGAGGGGGGTTAGGGTTGTCAAGACAGACCCGCTGCGGACAAGGGGTAGTGGCCAAGGCTTTGCTGGGGACGTGGCAGGTGGGTACATCCCACTGGCCTTCTAGTTCAGTCGTCAATGTTCATAGGCTAAAAATCTCACAATGGCCATGCTGGGATCAGGCAGGCTGGTTTGGGCATCGGATGTCACACGTTGTGCTCTAGGTCTCTTTGGTTTTCTTTTGACTGTTGAATAGTAATTAGTTGCATCACCTCACTGGTCTCCCCACTCCTAACCGTTTCTCTGTAATCAAAGGCCTCGCTACTCAAACCTGAATCCGTATTCTTGTTAAATGCAAACTCTGGTTCAGCAGGTCTGGGTGGGGTCTGAGGTCCTGCATTTCCAACAAGCCCCCAGGTGATGCTGATGCTGCCAGTCTAGGGACCACACTTTGAGTCGCAAGGTGCCAGGATCACCAGATTACCCTCCTTTCAGGTGCTGACATTCCTTGAGGGAGAAGCCAAAGCAAAGATATGACACCTAACTGCAGTCAGGGGTCTCCCAGAGCGGGACAATTACTCTCCAGTTGCACTGGGGTTACTTCCTCCTTGTCCGCTGTGTTTCTTTATGGGGCATGTGTTCTTACCTCTCCTGGTAGTGGCTGTATTAAGTAGTTCACTAGGTGAGTTCAGAGGTGGTAACAAAGGTGACACGTCCCAGAGGTTGTTAGGCATTTGTGAAGTGATTTATTCACCGAATACTTCCTGTCCACCTTGGAGGAGCTGGGTCCTATAGAAAAAGGAGAGACAGAGGTAAAAAGGAAGATATCCTTTGGGGTGGGAAAGGCCGGCAGGCAAACAAACACATGGTCTTAAAATGTGATCAGTACCCCGTGTGGAGCAAGCTGTGTGGCGCTCTGTTCCAGGGGACGCTAAGGACCAGCTATGCCCTGGCATCAGGGCGATGGTACGTCCCCTTTACCAGGGATGCGAGCAGCCCGGCCCACTTGGGAACCTGAGTCGGAGGGTCATCTGGGAACCAGCTGGTCAAATGGAAGGCCTCCACTCCCAGAGTTCTTTACCTCACCCTCCTTCCACTCGCCTCTGCATTTCTCCTTGTACTGCACCCCTCCTCCTCAGTTTCCAGTAATACCCCGTTACTGGGCAATCAAAAAGGGAAAGGGGTGTTGGCCACTGGCTGTTTCTCAAAGAGGAAGAGCTGTAATCATGTCTGTTGTCGTTGCAGCAGGTCTGATGATGTCTCATCAGCCTGAGAATCCCCGAGCTGTGGGACCGCCTTCTCCTCCTGCCTCAGCTCCCCAAACAGTGCTCCACAGCCAAGTTCTACCTCTCTCACAAAGGAGGCGGGGGGTCAGGAAGGCCACTGGGTCTCTGCAATTCAGCCTGAAGCCCATTCATCCAGGAGGTAGAGGTTTCATTATAGTCAGTTCTCCCCCGTGTCTGAGTTCTGAGGGTTTCCATGGGACCAAAGCATCCACCAGGGCCAACGTGCCCCTGATGCTGTCTGACCATGCAGGCACTCGCTGGGCTGGACCAGTCCTCGGCTACTGCTTACCTTTCCTGGAGACATTTCCCTTGTGAGCCTCTAACACCATGTTTGCCCGAATGACCCTCATTCCTCTCTTCTCCACCCTCTCAGGGCAACTTCGTCGTGACTTCTGGGTACAGCAGTCACCAGACAGACCACTGTCCTGAGCCACACAGGGGCACAGGGAAGCGCTGAGACCGTAAGAGTAGAGACACTAGGTGACCATTCTCCAGTCCAGAGGCAGCTCTACCTAGGAAATGCTCACAGGTGTGCTCTGACCACACACCCCTCTGGACTTCTGAGACCTAAAATAGGAGCGAGGCAGAGGATGTAGGGCTCCTTCTCGGGGACCCAGTGATGCCTCAGCTCTCATCAAGTTCCTCTATCTCCCCTCTTACCACCTCTGGGGAAAAATTTTTTTTGTAGCTGGGGTCGGATTGGGGGAAGTGTTGGAGGGTGCAGGGGGAGGAGAGAATCTTGCTCTTTACTCCTAATGTTTTTCTCCCAAATCCTTTGCTTAAATTTTGAGCCTATTCCATCCCCTAAAGAAAAATCCAGATAGCTAGCTTTCTGAATCAAAAGCTAGTAAACGCCGGCCCCCCCCCCCAACTGCCATTTTGCAGTCTTATCTCTTCCCAGCCAATAAAAGGGAGAAGCCTGGTTGCTGCTTAATGGTGGGGATGGGGAAAAGGGCAGTGAACAGGAAATGGGGAGGGGAGGATCCCAGCGCTGAAGAGTGCAAAAATCTTAATCTGTCACAATATACCGAGTCTTCCATTTGGTAAAGGATGTATAATGAGATACTTCTGATCTTTTAGTTCTCTTTTGGCTTGCAGGACCAGCCCACTGCCAAGGACGCCTCTCCCTTCCTTTGGCCCTGTTTCTCCCCCAGAATACATGCCTGCAGGTTTCCCTGAGCTCACTGGAGCTCTGGTGGTGAAGCAGGAATGTGAAAGTTCACTCAGTGGGAATTTTTTTTCTTTTTTCTTTTCTTTTCTTTTATTTATTTAAAAAAATTTATTTTTGGCTGTGTTGGGTCTTCGTTGCTGCACGTGGGCTTTCTTTAGTTGCGGTGAGCAGGGGCTACTCTTCGTTGCGGGGTGTGGGCTTCTCATCGCGGTGGCTTCTCTTATTGTGGAGCACGGGCTCTAGGCGTGCGAGCTTCAGTAGTTGCGGCGCGTGGGCTCAGTAGTTGTGGCTCATGGGCTCTAGAGCGCAGGCTCAGTAGTTGTGGCGCACAGGCTTAGTTGTTCTGCGGCATGTGGGATCTTCCCAGACCAGGGTGCAAACCCGTGTCCCCTGCATTGGCAGGTGGATTCTTAACCACTGCGCCACTAGGGAAGTCCCTTCTTTTTTGACTTACAGTGATTTTGAAGTTTAGGCATTCTCTGTCTTTCAGCCATGCTGAGGGTGTGGTTTTTGTGTAGCTTTAATTTTTCTTCTTGTTCTCTATTGTTTCTGGAGGAAATCTGGGGAGACAGACATGGGTAGCCACCACTGTCTCAGTAAAATGGAAGGGAGAGGCATCCTCTGGAAGGTGGGTGGCAAAGGGGATAAGAAGCAAAAAGAACCATTTAAGATCCCACAAGATAGTAGGTGATCAATAAAAGTTTGTTTGCATGGAATTTGCCAGACAGAGCTGGGTTAGTTCTGGCTTTGCTTTCTACCAGCTGTGTGAGTCCTTGGACAAGTCATTTACCTTTCCATTCTTCCGTATCTTCCTCTATGATACAAAAATAATAAAGATACCAACTTCCTACCTCTTAGTGTTATGAGGATTGAATGGGAAGAGGCTTGGGGCATACTAGGCACTTAATAACATTAGCTATTATTATCATTACTACTACTACTACTATTATTATTATTCATTCACTATCTCAAAGAAACTCATCCGTGACAAGCATAAGCTCTGATAACAGTGGTTTAAGAAGACATGTTTCAACATCAAACATTTTCCGTTTAATTCTCTTAGGAAGCAGCAGTAACAAGTTTCCAGTTTTGGTTTCTGATCCTCTTTAAGTTCCTAGTCCATGGCCTTGCATATAGTAAGTATGTACTCAGTAAATACTTGTTGAATGAATGATACTCCATATTTTCAACTATAACAAAAATAATGGGGCCATGTTTTTTTGTTTTTGTTTGTTTTTTATTTTATTTATTTATTATTTTTGGCTGCGTTGGGTCTTCGTTGCTGCGCGCGGGCTTTCTCTAGTTGCGGTGAGCAGGGGCTACTCTTCGTTGCAGTGCGCGGGGGCTACTCTTTGTTGCGGTGCGCGGGCTTCTCATTGCAGTGGCTTCTTTTGTTGCGGAGCATGGGTTCTAGGCACACGGGCTTCAGTAGTTGTGACACGCGGGCTCAGTAGTTGTGACTCGCAGGCTCTAGAGCGCAGGCTCAGTAGTGTGACGCATGGGCTGCGGCATGTGGGATCTCCCCGGACCAGGGCCCGAACCCGTGTTCCCTGCATTAGCAGGCGGATTCTTAACCACTGTGCCACCAGGGAAGTCCCTGGGGCCATGTTTTAAATCATTTCTCTCTCTCTTCCTCTCTCTCTCTCTCTCACACACACACACACTCAGGCACACCCCGTTTTAAAACAGAGTTCAACAAGGCTTTAAGCAGACATAGAATATATATTAGTTTTCTATTGCTGTGTAACAATATCACAGACTTAGTCACTTCCAACAGCACACATTTCTCTCATAGTTTCTGTAGGTCAGGAGTCCCACATCTTAGCTGGGTCCTCTGCCCAGGGTCTCACAAGGTTGTGATCAAGGCTGAACACAGAGTCAGCCTGGTTGTGTTCTTTTCTGAGGCTTGAGACCCTCTTCCAAGTTCAATGAGGTTGTTGGCAGAATTCAGGTCCTTGTGGTTGTAGCATAGAGGCCCTCAGCTCTCAAAGGCTGCCCCTCTCCACAGGCAGTTCACAGCATGGCTTTGCTTCTTCAAGGCCAGCAGGAGAGTGTGACTCTAACCTCAGGAAGGACCTAGTCCCTCTTTTAAGGGATCACCTGATTAAGCCAGGCCCACCCAGGATAAGCTCCATTTTGGTTATCTCCAACTCAAGGATGCTGCAAAGTCCTTCCACCTTTGCCAAGTAACATGACCAAATCACGGAGTGGCATCCCATCATATTCAGTCTCACCCACATTTAAAGGGAGGGGATTATACAAGACGTATAGGGTTGTGTGTGGGAGTTGAGGGGGTGGGAGTTGAGGGGGTGGGAGTCTCGGGGGCCCTCTTAGAATTCACACTATCACAGAACATCTCTTTCAGCTCAGTAGATATCATTACAAGTAGAAACTCCAAACTGGGTTTCTACGTTCGAGTTGATATAAACTCAAAGAAGGTGGGGACCTTATTGAGGGCAGTCCCTGACTAAAGCACCATAAGGTCAATGACCATAGTAGTTTCTGTATGCCAGGTGCTCTTCAGTACTTTAACATCCTTTATTCTAATTCTCACAACTACTGCATTTTACAGAGGGGGCTGGGATATGAACCGGTGTGTTTTGACTCTGGGGCCTGCTCTAACTCCTGTCCTAAATTGAATTTAGAAAAATATGCAGTGACAAACAAATGCACGATAAGTGATTTAAAATGGTGATAGTGACGGCAAGTTATATGCATGTGCTGCACGTTCTCTCTCTCTCTTCTCCTCTCTGACATTAAAGGCTTGGTTACTCAAGGCCACAGTTATAGGATGTTTAAGTAAACAGTCCCCCCTTCCCCACTCTTTTTTTTTCAAGACAAGAAAATGGAACAGAACATCAGGGAAGGAGGCTTCACAGCCTCCTCTGCTCTGAGGCAGAGGTCTCAGAGCAGCTGACTGGCCTGTGCAGAGGCTGTGCGGCCACCTGGCCCGGCCCCCTCCCGCTATCATGGCTGGGGGGACCCTCTGTGCTGCTGTAACCACGAGCGGCTCCTCCCTGGGCGCCAGGACGCCCCTGCCGGTGCGTGTCTGGAATAGGCACTTAGATCAACGCTGACTCTGGAGCCCGTCCCTGGGTCCTGCAGAAGGGGCCAGAAGGTCAGCCAGACGGGGCTTGTCTGTCTCCCTCCCCTTCCCATGCCACCGTCTCCCCACAAACCAAAGCTCAGCTTTTGGTCTCCCACAACCTCTCGTGACCCCACCCGAATTGGCTTTCCTGCCTTCTGCTTTGCGGAGTATAACTGTAGTGCTTGTACCTGCTCACCAGGGGTCGCAAAGTCCTGGCTCGCTTACCCCAGCTGGGTGGGTACCATTTCTGAGTCCAGGGGCCAAGGGAATTTACACACATACACCTGGTGTTTGTATATTTATCTAATAGGAATCTTTTTTTTTTTGCTTCTGTCAAGAAATAACTAGCTCTCCTATTTTTTTTCTAGACACATGCAGCTGTGTCTTTTATGTATTTCTTCCGAGTATATAGAAGAAATAGGCAACACTGTTCCACTCAGAAAGTCATTCCACAGGGTTTGGATAGGGCTAAACACCCTCCACCCCCTCCCCGCTCCCATAAGCTCAGGAGTGGGAACAACTCAGGCCTCGCCAATCAGATCATTTCATTATTCTGGCCACAGCCATTGGATGAGGGATGGTTTCATGGGTGGTGCTGGACCAATCAGAGTGCTCCCTGAGACTTTCCTATTCCTGATTTCTGGGAGGAGAGCTCTTCTTTTTGAGGCTAAGCTGGACTCTGGGTGCTGGCAGCTGTTCTTACCCTAGAAAAGCTCTAGAGAAAGTTTGTATGAGAAATGGAAATACAGGCAGAACCCTAGTGATATTGACTGAGCTCCTGGATCCCCCTATGCCTGAAGCCTTCATACTGCTTCACTTTGGGGTTATATATACACACCAACCACACACACACCTTTTTTTTTTTTTTTTTTTCTTTCTTAAGTTGGGATCATCTGGGATTCTGTCACATTTGACTGGAGAGTCCTTATACAAGAACCAACATTCCGGAAATTTCTACCATGTGCCAGGCACTGTGCTATGCATTTTAAATACATTATCTGTTTTAATCTTCTGTTTAAGGGCCTTGCATGGTAGGCACAATTACCTCAGTCTTACAAACTGGAAAAGGGAGTCTCAGAATAGGTAAGTAAATGTCTCATGAGCATACAGCAAGTGGCAGAGCAGAAATCTGTGCTTTCTGTCCTGAACTTCTACACTGCTTACTTACCATCTTTGCTGTTCATTGGCATTTGGGCTCATATCACTTATAGCATTATTTCATTTCTCCATGGCCTTACATCTGACTAAACCATTTCGATTGTAAGATCTTGATGGCAGGGACTGTGATATGTTTGCTGGCTCCACTGTCATCACCACTACGCAGGCCCACAGCACCCAGCATCGGGTGAGGCATGTCATAAACCTTGAACAAACCCTTGCTGAACTCATGACGTGCCCATGGCACTTCACAAAAGGCTAGTCAGAGCCCGAATCGTGGGAGACGAGACACGGGGCAGAGTGTGCAGTCACATCTGCTGAGCTAAACATGCTTTTTGCAATCAGTACAACCAGTTCTCCCCAGGAGCTGACCCTGATGAGTCCCCATCTTTCATTCATTCAATATCCATCCATTCCTACATTCAACAAACATTTTCTGAACATTTATCGTATACCAAACATGTTGTACATTTATCATGTACCAAACATGTTGTAAGACTCAGGATACTAAGTGAATAAGACATGGCTCCTGCCCTCAGAGATCTTATTTGTAACTGCCTTTTAATTACCCTGCAGCAAATTTTCCAAACGATTAGCAAGTTGCTGTTAGAATTGTTGACCAGCTCTCTGGATTGTTCATCACTGGGGCTCAAGCATTGTCCAGGAGGGGAACATCAGCCCCCATATTGGTCTTTGTCAACCAACTTAGCCCCACTTCCACCAACAAGGCTGCCACAATGTACAACTCCAGGGGGCACCATTCACATAAACTAATGACATTCTCAGAAGTTGAGCAATGCACAGCCTGTACAGCTATACACGGCAGCCTTGATAACGCAAACAGGACCCATTAATGATAGCCCTTCCCATTCACGGTCACATTTGTGAAGCGCTTTACAGTTTACAAGGAATTTCACCTCCATTGTGTCAGTTGAGCCGAGAAATTCTGTTTTGGTTCCCATAATGCATTCTCTCTCCTCTGACCTTCACCCATGGGATTCTCTGTTTGTTCCATGAGCTCCCCATAGCCACGCCCTCTCAGATGGTGAGAGTCCAACTGAACTGGTGACAATTATCAAGCACCAAGTCACATTACCGGCCCCAGGCTTTCTTCCACCCAACAGCACCTACCTGGAATTAGCAGTGGCCACAGCTTGGCAGAGGTGACTGTGCTGGTGATTACGAATGCATTTCTTATTTGTCTTTTCAGCCCTGAAATCCTGTCAGTGAGGAGAAGCGATAATAACGTGTTATTAAGCTCTTTCTGGGTAATGTAATTCAGGAGTCAGGAGGCATTTTGGTCATTTATGTCTTTGAAAAGCTTAGAATAATTTTCAGTGTCATTATCCCCCATTTTAAGCCAGGCTCTAATATATAAATATAGATCTGGCCACTCCTGTCGGTATATGTAGATACACATGTACTCTTAGATGTGCACATATGATGTGTATATACACATGTACACAAAACACAGGACGTGGGCAGGTATGTGTAGGGTCAACAGAAACTTCCAGTTATTTATAGATCTATGTATATGCATAATAACTCCTCCTTTTAGGATCATGGCTGCTATAAGGTTCTATCCAGGTTTTCAGGAATTAAATTTTATTCCTAGCTTCTCCCTTGACATGTTGCAGAGTTTCCATTTTTGCTCATCATTATAATAATGAAAGGAAGAACTCCATTTACAAATACACCTCCAAGTTGTGCAGTGCCAACGTATAGGGACATTTCAGTTGCCCAGTCCTCTCCGTCACACCGCCTTTCCAAGTTATGGTTCCCAGTAAGCTTCTTAGAGCTTTTGATTCCATCAGAAAATGTCTTTCTACTAACTGCCAATTATTTGCTGATTTTCCCCTAACACCTTGTACCTGGTGTTACAGGAAAGGTGCATCTATGGTATGTGCTAATCATACTTGCTAATGGAGTTGGTGCTTGTTTATAGACTGGAATTTCCAAACTGGAAGGAATGTGAGATTGTATGAGTTGGCTCCCTCTTTGCACAATGAGGAAGGGGATGGTCAGAGCGGGCAGTAACTAGTCCCCGGTTCCTGAGAGTCAGTGGCAAAGCCAGGATGAGAACGCATGTCTCCTGGTCCTCCAGCCAAAGCTCTTTCTGGTAATGTGTTTCAGCCCTCATGGACCACTTAGCCCCACTCTAAGTGTGCTCTTCCTACATTTCTTGTTGAGCACAGTGATGGGGACTGTAGATGGGGTCCTCCACAGTCTCGGTGCAGTCCTAATAAGCTCTTATCAAGGCAGTAACAGTGCAGTGGGAAAAACACGAAGACTAAAAGCTCAGTTTCTAACTGCAGCTTTGCCAAATGGCCCTGGCCAAGTCTCAAATGCTCTGTGCTCATTTAGTTACCAGTAAATTGGAATTAGTAATAGTATTGAACCCTTACAGTTGTTGTAAATTAATACACATATAAAGTGCCTGACATATCTTATGTGTTGGCTCTTACTGTTGACCCTCACCTGCCTACAGCATTTTCATCTTGTCCTCACTAAACTCTTCATCTCCAGTTTAGACACTGAACTTTTTTCAATTGAAATATAGTTGACTAAACACTTAACTCTTAACGAGACTTGTGACCTAGTATTTCCCATCTACAGCTTTACCTCCTTTAAGGTAGTTTCATCCACTCCAATTGCTCCCCAAATTTACGTCTTCTGGTCCCGTTTACATGAAAGTCCACAGGTCTTATATTATATTTAGTCATATAGATATTTACCGAGTGCCTGTTATGTGCCAATAACTTTCTAGGTGCTAGGGATTTAGCAATAAATAAAATAGCTTCAAATCCTTGTCTTCACGGAGCTTATAATCCTAGTGGGGGTGATGGTGGACAGTATCTCAAGTCATGATACGTGCTGTGACAAGAGAGCAGGAAAAGGGGACAGGGAGTTCTGGAGAGAGGGTAGACGTTACTATTTAAACAAGAAACGCCTCCTTGATGAGATGGCGTTTGAACACCAAGGAGATAAAGGACCAGCAGCTTGGCTATCTAGGAGATTATTCCAGGCTGAGGGACCAGCAAGTACCAAAATCCCTGAGGCTGGAATGTGCTTGGTCTGTTTGAGGTACAGGAAGCCTGTACGGCTGGAGTAGAGTCTATGAAAGGGTAGTAGTAGAGATAAGATTGGAGAAGTACTTCCATCTAAAGGAAAGCATAGTTACATAAAATAACGCAAATGAGAAGGTAGCCACCCCCTCCCCCAAGAGGAAAGACCCAAAGTCTCATCAGTCATTGTGTCCATCTCTGACTGATGTTTTTCTCCCTTCTACTTCTCTCATCATCTCATTTGATATTCTAAAGACTAAATTAGAAGATTAGCTGCCACTAACACTCCTTGTATAAAATAATAGGGGAAAGAAAGAGGAAGAAAAGACCTAATAAAACAAGGAAGAATATATGCATATTTACTACATTTTTGCAGCCGGCCTCTGTTGATTATTGTAACTTCCTTCTTCTGCCATCTCTCCCTTGTTCCTTTTGTTCTCAGCCAGCGTTCAGCTGTTCAGCGTTCTCTAACTGGTAGAATGACCCAAGCCTTCCTTCCTGAAGGCTGCGCTCTCTTGGTGGTTCTTCTCGTATTGCTGTAGTTTTCCATTAACTTTTACCAAAGGACATAGATATACAGAAAGCTACAGGAACCCAATGTTCAAAATTAGTACCATTAATTGTGGGACAACTAGACATCATTTGCCTTCAGATGTGATATATAAGTTCAATAGGAAATTCGAAGTATCCTTTTAAAGTATTTTGACTTTATGTGTTAAATCTGAGTCAAACCAAGCTTTTAGATTACGACTATTTGCATTTGTCAAAACACATAGAACTGTAAAGTAAAAAAGATGATGTTTTACAGATATAAATTATACCTCAATAAATATGGCTTTAAGAAACCCAAGCCTTGGACTTGAGAAGAAGCAAAGATGGCGGAGTGAGGTGCCGAGGCTATCTGGCCTTTGGGTCAAGGGGAGGGCCGGCCCCCCGGCGCTCAAGTGCTTCTGCTGGCCCGTACGAGGAAGAACATTTTCCTTGACTTGTAGGTGCTTTTATATTCATCTCGGAAAGAAAACAAAATTCTGAACTCAGGATTTGGCAAGTTTTGAATCAGAACTGTCTCGTCTTCAAGCAGAAGAGGTTATTCAAGCTCAGTTTGGAGTTGAGATATAACAAAAAATAAAAAATTACCCAGATAAAATGCAAAAGAAAGAAAATAAATCGTATTATCCTAACAAGCTATTTTTTTTCCTTTATCCTTTGAAAGATTACTGGATGAGGAATCAGGAAACGTGGATTTTAGTTCTAGTTACACCACGTGGGAATTAATTATATCAGACAAACCATAGTACCTATAGACAAATGTCCGTAGAAACTAATAACTGGCACAGAGCTGGGACTTCCCTGGTGGTGCAGTGGTTAAGAATCTGCCTGCAAATGCAGGGGACATGAGTTCGAGTCCTGGTCCGGGACGATCCCATATGCTGTGGAGCAACTAAGTCTGTGTGCCACAACTACTGAGCCTGAGCTCTAGAGCCTGCGAGCCACAACTACTGAGCCCGTGTGCCACAACTAGTGAAGCCCGTGCGCCTAGAGTCCCTGCTCCACAACAAAGAGAAGCCACCACAATGAGAAGCCCGTGTACCGCAACAAAAAGTAGCCCCTGCTTGCCACAGCTAGAGAAAGCCCGCGCGCAGCAGCGAAGACCCAATGCAGACAATAAATAATTTTTTTAAAAAGTGTCTTTAAAAAAATAAATAGAGGGCCAGAGCAAAATG
Organism: Grampus griseus; assembly: GCF_964374135.1. Taxonomy (NCBI): domain Eukaryota; kingdom Metazoa; phylum Chordata; class Mammalia; order Artiodactyla; family Delphinidae; genus Grampus; species Grampus griseus. Next base: position 25,027,185 of record NC_139018.1, on the reverse strand, counting down.
TAAAGAGATCCCAAAATTATGCATAGCATGTAATATATAACAAATATTTCATTGAATATTAGTCTGCTAATGGCCCAGGAATGAAGGTTTGCATCACAACAGGTAAAGACCTATGATCATCTGATTGCTTGCTGAAGGCAAAAGGAATGCAGAATGGGTAGTGGAAGAGGGTAGTTATAAATACCAGCTATGACCATGTGACCAGTTACAGGAAAGTAATTGTCATGAAATCTCCTCATTTTGTTATGCATATGTTTACGTGTATATGCGTGTTTATGTTTCCTTCCCTTTCTTTTCCCATATCATGTAACATAAGATGTACTGACTTTTTATTATAGTATTTAAGTATTAATTTTACATCGTAGTATTTAAGCTATGAGGTATCAAGGAGAAAAGTATCACTTAAGGACTTTACCTCCTATCCTGGAGGAGGGTTTAGTGCGTTTTTAGTTGTATGCAAGATAGCTATGACACGTTAGGAAGAATTACAACCTTGTTATTGTCTTTCTTTGGAGATTAAGTGTGGGTTTAGGAGATGCACGTGGATGCCAAGTTAACACGTAATGATTAAATTTATGCGTCAGCTTGACTGAGCCAAAAAAAAAAGAAACCCAAGCCTTTAGATCTACCGCATTTCGTGGGAAATTCTAGGGATTAAGTGACAGCATAAGGAGATAGACATATTTAGAATTTGGGACATTCTATATGACAGCTGGCCTGACCTCTTCAAAGGGTCAATGTCATGAGGGGGAATTGTCATAGATGAGACAACACTTAAGAGCCATAATAAATTTATTGTGTGAAACTTACTGGATCCTCGTTTCAAAGAAACAGGTATACATTTTTTTTAGGACAGTTATAGAAATTTGAATATGAAGTGAGTTTTAGGTGGTATTAAGGAATTACTGCTATCTTTGTTACATATAATATTCGTATTGTTAATTGAAGAAGTATCCCTACTCTTTGGAGATACATGTTAAATATTTAAGAATTAAGTGTCATGATGTTTTTAATTTACTAAGAAATGATCCAGTTATGAGGCAGAAAAGGCAAAATATTAATAACGGTTAAAACTAGGTGGATGGTATATGGGCGTTTATTGTATTCTTTTCTTTCCTGCGTGTATGAAATTAGAATTAAAATTACATTGAAACAGACAAACAAAAAACAAGAGAAGGCTGCTGCCGGATCCATATAGCTGCCCTACGCAGCCTGTGGACCCAAAGTGGCGATAGACCATAGGATCTAGAGCCTACTGGCCACAGCAAAAACTCATACCTGCTGAAACTGGCGCTTCAGCAACTGCCACTGGCAAAGGAAGAAGGGCTTCTGCCTCCCTTCCACGAATCATGGGTATGTGATTGACCAGATGAATCTAGAACCCTGCTGGCCAGGGGCATCCTACCATGCAGGTAATGGAGCTTAAGCCTCAGAGCCCCTCAGTTGCACAGGCATCTTCCAAGACCCCAGAAGGGCCTTAGCAATGTGTTCATGGGGTCATATGCTTTTGCAACCATCTTTGCAGAAGTAAGATATGTCAACTGAAAATAGTTAAGATTGCTATTTCGACTCTGATTTTCCTTGTGTCATGGTATTGGATGACCATGTGTTGTGTTGGATGGTATTGGAATGGCCATGGGAATTTTGGGGATCCAGATAAGAGGAAGTTGAACTGTAGGTACATGTAGTTGGTGTTTGACTGTATCTGCTTCTGTGGTTTGCGGTCAATTCCAAGTTGTCCTGTTGTAGGAATGGCTTCCATGAAGACACTTACTGCTCACTGTGCCAACTCCCTGGACTTTATGATATCAAGATGCAGGGCCAGAGGTCATATCATGATGTGAATGTGTCCTATGCCCATCATCAGAAGTATTTAGCAGTGGTGGAGGAGAAAAAAAGGCTGAAATGTACAAAGCCAGAAGCTAGTCTGTGTAATATTCTTCCACTTACCAGATGTATAAAATTGTAAGTGGAGAATTTGGTACTCACGGGTGCCTAGTAAAATGGAAGATTTCTCCTATCAGGACCATGCTCAGTAACTTAGCTTACACGTTTACAAACACCAAGTAGTTTTTGATGGGTGTTATGAATCGTAGAGTTTATCAGAATTCCTATATTTGTAGGGCAGAACCTGCAGTAGTACTACAAATAGTATGTTTCATATGTTTTATGCGTATCAACAATAAAAATAAATTTTAATGAACCATGCTGAAAGAAAAATTCAATTATCTTTTTATTTATTTTCCATTAGATATTACAAAATCTTATCTTATGGAAAAGTGATCAAAGATCATGTAGCACAAAAAAAGTAGAAAAAAAAACCTGTTATAAAGGTATGTTGGGAAGGTGAATAATTATTTTTCCTGGGTGTAGTGATGTTTGTGTTATTTCAGCTTTTAAAAATTTATAATGCATTATGATTTTTTCCCTTATTCTAAATAATTATTTGTAATTTTGTGTTCTTTTACTTGAAGAAGGCCTGCACAATTGTATAAGCTTTAGACAGGAGATGTCAGAGCAAAAAGATAGAATTCTAGTCTCTATGACACTTAGAAGCCCATGGCAGCTCTGGATGGCCCATCTCCAGACTCCTTTTATTTAAGGGAGAAATAAATATCTTTCTTGTTTAAATGACTGTGTTTTTGGCTTTTCTGTTATGAGCAACCAAACAGAATCTTAACTGATATGCCCTTTGACTCAGCAGTTCCACTTCCAGGAATTTGTCCTGCAGATACACTGGCACATTTGCAAAATGTTGTATGGTCAAGGTCATTCATTGCAGCAAAATATGAGAAACAATCTTTATGCTCATCAATGGAGACTGGTTGAATAAATTATGTACATCCATGCAGTGAAATAGTAAGCACTGTATATTAGGAGGAAGCTTGTCATATTGACATGGAATTATCTCTAAGGTATATTGTTAAGAGAAAAAAGTAAGTGCAGAAGAGTGTGAATACCATGCTATTATTTGTGTTAAAGAAGAAAAATATGCCATTGGTTGCCTCTGGGGGCGACTGAATGGCTGAGGACAGAATGAGAGGGAGACTTTTTACTGTGTTCCTTCTGAATAATTGTGAACTTTTAATTTATTAAAAATAAAATTAAAATAAAAACTAGAAAACATTCTTATAATTAATACTTGTATAACAAAACATATTGTTTGCTAAAAAAAAACTCTTTTCAGATAAAAAAATAAATAAAAATCCCTAAGTCACCCATAAATAGAGATGCCATATGCCTGGCTTGCCCAGACAGTCCCAATTTATGCCTCTTTCTCTGGAATAATTGTCAATATCACCTCACTTCACTCTCAGCGGTGTCCTGGTTTGGATGATAAATTGTCTGGTTAACCCACCCACAAATTACATCAGACCCCTTAAGAAGTCCAGCCCAGCCCGTGATGAAAGTGATCCCACCTCTTTGACTGATGACCAGATGAAGTAGTTGGCTTTAGTTTAGGGACCTTGAGTGAAGAAGAACGTGTTTTTAATGATAAATGGATGTCAGTGAGGTGGGCAATGATCACACCAAGAAAGGCAATAGGGAGTGGAACAAACTGAAGGTCTGATGGCTTCTCTTTATCATCTTGTGCTGATGCTGGGGCATTGCTTAGTGGGAGGAATGGTGGGTGAACCACTGTTTTATTTCTCTGATTATTTTCTCTCTCTTTTTGCTGTATGATTACATGAACAAATGTTACATGCACATATGTCATGACTCAACTCTGTAGAACTTACCATGTTGTATTTGCAATCTGCCTACACCTCCAGGATTATGAGCCTTGTGAGGGCAGTGACTGTGATTTCTCCCTGTGTCCTGGCACACAGTCAAACTCACCAAATGTTTGTTGAATGAATGACTGAACTCTGCAGAGACCTGCGCTGACATCTGGTGCTCTCTTCCCCACAGCCTCTGGTTGTCATATCTTGAAGACTGTAATATTTATGAAGGCAGGAGCTAAATTTACTTGAATCAACACTGGAACCTCAGCGCAGAGTACTGGTACATAGTAAGTACTAATAAATGTCAGTTTAATGGATGAATGAATGATGCAGTTTTAAAAAAGTTTTATTGACGTATAGTTGATTTACAATGTTATGTTAATTTCTGCTATACAGCAAAGTGATTCAGTTATACATATATATATTCTTTTCCATGTTCTTTTCCATTATGGTTTATCACAGGATATTGAATATAGTTCCCTGTGCTATACGGTAGGACCTTGTTGTTTATCCATTCTATACATAATAGTCTGCATCTGCTGACCCCAAACTCCGAGTCCTCCCCTCCCCCACCCCCACCGCCTCCCCCTTGGCAACCACAAATCTGTTCTCTTATATCTGTGAGTCTGTTTGTTTTGTAGATATGTTCATTTGTGTCATATTTTAGATTCCACATATAAGTGATATCATATGGTATTTGTCTCTCTTTTTTACTTACTTCACTTAGTCTGATAATCTCTAGGTCCATCCATGTTGCTGAAAATGGCTGAGTAATATTCCATTGTATATATTGTATATACCACATTTTCTTTTTCTGTTCATTTGTTGATGGACATCTATTGTAGGTTGTTTCCATGTCTTGGCTCTTGTAAATGGTGCTGCTATGAGCATAGGGGTGCATGTATCTTTTCAAATTTTGTTTTGTCCGGATATATGCCCAGGAGTGGGATTGCTGGTTCATATGGCAACTCTATTTTTAGTTTTTTGAGGAACCTCCATACTGTTTTCCATAGTGGCTGCACCAATTTACATTCCCACCAACAGAGTAGGAGGGTTCCCTTTTCTCCACACTCCCTCCGGCATTTGGCATTTGTAGACTTTTTTTTTTTTAATTGGAGTATAGTTGATTAACAATGCTGTGTTAGTTTCATGTGTACAGCAAAGTGATTCAGTTATACATATACATGTATCTATTCTTTTTCAAATTCTTTTCCCATTTAGGTTATCACAGGATATTGAGCAGAGTTCCCTGTGCTATACAGTGGGTCTTTGTTGGTTATCTATTTTAAATATAGTAGTGTGTGCATGTCAATCCCAAACTCCTAGTCTATCCCTACCCCCTACCCTTCCCCCCTGGTAACCATAAGTTCCTTCTCTAAGTCTATGAGTCTGTTTCTGTGTTGTAAATAAGTTCATTTGTATCATTTTTTTCAGATTCTGCATATAAGTGATATCATATGATATTTGTCTTTCTCTGTCTGACTTACTTCACTTAGTATGATAATCTCCAGGTCCATCCATGTTGCTGCAAATGGCATTATTTCATTCTTTTTAATGGCTGAGTAATATTCCATTGTATATATGTACCACATTTTCTTTATCCATTTGTCTGTCGATGGACATTTACGTTGCTTCCATGTCTTGGCTGTTGTAAACAGCACTGCAATGAACATTGGGGTGCATATATCCTTTCAAACCATGTTTTTCTCTGGACATATGCCCGGGAGTGGGATTGCTGAATCATATGGCAGCTCTATTTTTAGTTTCTTAACTAACATCCATACTCTTCTCCATAGTGTCTGTACCAATTTACATTCCCACCAACAGTGTAGGAGGGTTCCTTTTTCTGCACACTCCCTCCAGCATTTGTCATTTGTAGACATGTTTTTAATTGGAGTATAGTTGTTTAGCAATGCTGTGTTAGTTTCTTGTGTACAGCAAAGTGATTCAGTTATACATTTACATGTATCTATTCTTTTTCAGATTCTTTTCCCATTTAGGTTATTACAAGATACTGAGCAGAGTTTCCTGTGCTATACAGTAGGTCCTTGTTGGTTATCTATTTTAAATATAGTAGTATTTTGGATGATGGCCATTCTGACTGGTGTGAGGTGATATCTCATTGTAGTTTTGATTTACATTTCTCTAATAATTAGTGATGTTGAGAGTCTTTTCATGTGCCTCTTGACCATCTGTATGTCTTCTTTGGAGAAATGTCTATTTAAGTCTTCTGCCCATCTTTCAGATTGTGTTGTTCATTTTTTTGTTATTGACTTGTATGAGCTGTTTGTATATTTTACAAATTAAGACCTTGTCAGTCACATCATTTGCAAATATTTTTCTCCCAGTCTGTAGGTTGTCTTTTAGTTTTGTTTATGGTTTCCTTTTGCTGTGCAAAAGCTTATAAGTTTGATTAGGTCCCATTTGTTTAATTTTGTTTTTATTTCTATTGCCTTGGGAGACTGAGCTAAGAAAACATTGGTACGATTTATGTCAGAGAATGTTTTGCTTACGTTCTTTTCTAGGAGTTTTATGGTATCATGTCTTATATTTCAGTCTTCAAGCCCAAATGATTCAGTTTTTGCCTCAGTCATCTGAGGACCAATCTCTTACCTGATCATTCTCATCACTGGCATTATGGACTCAATATCTGTGTCCTCCTCAGATTCATATGTTGAAGCCTCTAGCTCACAATGGGGTGGTATTTGAAGATGGGACCTTTGGGGGATAATTAGAGTCATGATGGGAATAGTGGCCTTATAAGAAGAAGAAGCTTGCACACACTGAGGAAAGACCATATGAGGACATAGAGGAAGTAAGCTCTCCCCAGGAAGCCAATCTGCTGGCACCTTGATCTTGGATTCCCCAAGCCTCTAGAACTGTGAGAGATAAAATTCTGTTGTTTAAGCCACACAGTCTATAGTATTTCGTATGACAGCCAAGCAGACTAAGACAGGTGGTGCACCTGGCCCTGGAGTAGGGCAGGGGAGCTCTCTCACCCTGGTGGAGGAAGACTGCATGGAGAAGGCAGGGTTTGGAGACCTTCCTGAATGAACACAGGCCATGCGTTACAAGCTGAGACTTAAATGGTAAATAGGAGTGAGGCAAGAGAAGCAAGAATCTGGTGAGGAGGGACTTGGGGAGGAGTGGAGGATTTTTGACTTTGCTTTGCCGTGTACCCCAATGTCTGAAGCAGTAGGCACTCAACAAAGAGTTGCTGAATGAAATAGTAGACTGAGGCACACAGCGAAGTCCCTGTGGCCTGGAGGAGCCTGGAAGGCTGGTTCTCTGCAGTGCTGTCTTTAGAAGCTCAAAGCAGCAAGAGCGGAAGCCCAGGTCAGTCAGGAGACTCACCCAGTTTGGATTCCCCCCAGAGCAGGTACTGAGACAAGGATTTAGGTGCTGCTAGTTTTTACTTGGGAAGCACAAGTGAGGGAATGGGGGGAACTGAGAAGAAGAGTTGGGGTAGTGAATGGAGGGGCTGAATCCCATTGGGGGCCTCTGAGGAATCTTGTGGAATATGCCTCCCGAGGAGTGGGGATGGGTGGTCATCTGTGGTTCTTGCGGAGTGTCCCTGGGGGGCCGTCAGATCCCTAGCACTCCGGGCTGCCCTGCTCTGGGCCGAGCAAGCTGCTGTGCTGTGTCAGAAAGCCCTGGGAGAAAGCAGGGGAGCTGCTTGAGGAGGGAAGCTGCCGGCCTCTTGGCAACCCTCCACCACGGCTGCAGCTGTGTTCAGGGGATGCTAGATAGAGGGTCTGGGGTGGGCCTCACAGCGTCCGTTCCAGAGGAGATACAGGGCTCCAAACAAGAGAGAGTGGTGGCTTTAATTATGGTGGTGGCATTGGACGGGGAGAGAAATAGGCAGATTTGAGGTACTTTGGGGATATGGATGGTGAACAACAGTAGAAAGTCAAAGCTCTTTCTTTTTTCCTCTCTCTGTCCATTTTCATTCCAGAGATATGTACTGCTGTGCTCTGGCTCCCTGGGAAGTGGGCACTGAGGCTGTTTATTGAGCACGATGGTAAGGAGTGTCCTTGCACCAACACCTGTGGAAAGGAGGGCACAGACACAGGAGTGGGCAAAGGGGAACCACACAGCCGCAGTCAACCCCAAAGGGCGCTCTGGAGCTAGACCTGACCTACAGAGTTGTCCTAGATCGGGCCTAGATGCTGGACCTCCATCAGTCCAGGGATGTGGGCCAACCTGGGAAGGGCAGCTCTCTTCAGCTGAGGCTATTGCTGTCATGGCGTCCGTCACAATTATTGTCTTTTGCAGGCCAGGTACCATTGTAGGTGCTGAGTATGTAGCAGTGAATGGGGTCAGGTGAGGGAGAGACAACAAACAAATATATAACATTGGGCAGTGAGAAGTGCAAAGCAGAAAACCACACAGGGTTAGCTGGATGATGGCTGGACAGGGTGGGTGAAGGTTGGGATGGAGGTGATGGAAACTTGAAGGTAAAATCAACCTGACTGTGACAGTTTAGGGGCTGGGCAGCCTCTCCCTGCACTGCACACCCCTGGAACCCACTCCGGAGCTGAGAGCTGCCCCATCTCTTGGCCACAATTCCCAGCCTCTTTGTAGGAGGTAGGGGCAGCCCCACTCCCATAAGAAATTTGCCATGGGACACTCTGCTTTCTTGTTGGCCAGCAGCCTGGGGTTTTCGGAGTTGGGGAGTGGCATGAGGGGTGGTAGCTGGAGGTTGGCAAGTCTTCCCGCTGCCTCCAACCTGGGGAGGGGGGTGGATTGGCAGGACGGGTGGCTGGGCCCAAGTCATGGCCGAGACTGTGTGTGTGTGTGTGTGTGTCCGTGTGTCCGTCCTTTCCCACAGGCGATCCTGCTGCCCGCTTCCTTGGCCCGCCTCACCTGGGCAGATGCCTGCGGGGGCAGCACTGCTGGGGTCCCTGCTGGGGGCCAGGGTTGGGGGAGGCTCCCCCAGCCAGGCCCAGGCTCCGCCTGCTTCCCTCCCCCTCTCTCCCCAGGCCCTTGTGTTTGCAAAGGAAGGTCGAGCGTCCCAGGAGTCTGGATGCAGTCACGGATCATTACGGCCGGGAGAGCTGGTGCAGCCTCGGCCAGGGCAAGGGCACAGCGGCTGGTAGACTGGCGGGCGAGGTCCCGTGGAATGAAGCCGTCCTCGGATGCAGCATCCCTGCCAGTGTCGCCACTCCCGCGGACGCTGGGGCCCGGAGAGTGGTGCTGTGGACTGGTTCCGGCCAGTGGCGCATTTAGCATCAAAACAAACCCAATACTGAGTTAGTTGGCGACCAGTCCCTCTGTTTCTGACAGCTTGGGTCAGTTTCCTGGTGACTGACAGAAATGAAAACCTGAATTTAGGTTGTGGCTCTGCCAGTCTTTGCCTGAGTGTTCTCAGACAAGTTACTCAGTTACTCTGAGCCTCAATGTTCTCATCTGTAAAATGGAGGGATTCAACATGATCTCTGAACGTTTTTTCTATCTCTAAAGCACTGTCTGTTCTGTGGCCCTCTTCCTGTTCTGGTCCTGGAGGTCAGGAGAGATGTAGGAAGTTGGAGTTTTAAGGACTTCCTTGGCTTCTGTTCACCCAGTTGTGAGCATCTGACTGGAGAGACTCTATAAGGGACAGATTGCTGAGGAATAGGGAGGCCCTTCGCATTTGTGAAGAGCAGAGAAGAGTCATGGTGGGTGAGAGCCAACAACAAGAGAAGGGGAGGTGGCAGAGAACATCCGAAGAGCTTCTGGCACGTGACTGTGGTGCTCATGGGGGACATCAGCTCCTTTGTGGTTTGCTCTCCATCCCTCCCTTGGGAAACTGTCATTCCCCAATACCTGTGTTTCAGGTGAGGCTATTAACTATGGAGCTCTGCCCGTCCCTGTCCAGCAGTGGGGATTATGAGTCATATTCAGGGGCCAGTGTGGATGGTGAAGGAGACAGTGGCACGCTCTTTTCTCTGGCTTTGCCAACTGTGTGGGTGAGGTCAGTCTGGAACTGTTTGGAACATCTTTGATGCCGCATGGAGAGAGCCTGACTGAAAATGGAGCACATTAAAGGGAAAGCAAAAATATTTTACATTTTAAAAATTTTTTATTTATTTATTTATTTTTGGCTGCACTGGGTCTTTGTTGCTGTGCGCGGGCTTTCTCTAGTTGCAGCGAGCGGGGGCTACTCTTCATTGCGGAGCGCGGGCTTCTCATGCGGTGGCTTCTCCTGTTGTGGAGCACGGGCTCTAGGCACACAGGCTCCAGTAGTTGTGGCTCGTGCGTTCTAGAGCGCAGGCTCAGTAGTTGTGGCACACGGGCTTAGTTGCTCCGCAGCATGTGGGATCTTCCCAGACCAGGGCTTGAACCCATGTCCCGTGCGTTGGCAGCCAGACTCTTAACCACTGCACCACCAGGGAAACCTGGGAAAGCAAAAATAGAAACAGAAGGTCCTAGTGACATAATTTGAGCTCCTGGATATATCCATGCCTAAAGCCAGCCCCACCCTTGGATTTCCCCACTCATTTGTACCAATGAATTCCTCCTTTCAATTATTCCAGTTTGAGTTGGATTTCTACTGATTGTGGTTGACTGAGTTCTGTCAAATATAGTGTCTAATAAATATAATAGCACTTCAGGATGATATGCTAGATCGTTTCTAGTCAAAGTGGTCCAAGGACCAGCAGCATGGGAGCTTGCTGGAAATGTAGAATCTCAGGTCTATCCAAGACCTATTGAATCAGAACCTTCATTTTAACGAGAGCCCAAGCTATCCATATATACATTGAAGTTTGAGAAGCAGTACACTAGACCAGTAGCTCTCAGCTCTAGAAGCACACTTAAAAGTCCCAACACCCAAGCCATACTCCAGACCAATTAAATCAACATCTCTGAGGGTGGACCCTGGCATCCTCATTTTTTTTAAACTCCCTGGGAGATAACAATGTACAACCAAGCTTGAGGACCACTGCTCTGGTGTGATTTGCTTAATGGTAACTAAAACGTCAGATGCTTTGTGATTTAGAATACAGCCAAAGCCTGCTTCTGTTGTGGGCACAACAAAGAGACCTTGGTAGTGATGGGGTCCCTTAGAAATGAAGTGGGAGCTGCCTTGCCCTGTAGAGGAGCCAGACTGGGCTGTATCCCACAAACAGAACTCACAGGCACCCCAAGGAGGATTTTACCAAATCCTGGAATACTTTTTTCTTACTACAGCAACATATCTTCTCTTCCTTTGAATTCATAATCCAGGACTACATAAATATCTCGTAAGCTTTAAAAATTCAAGTCCCTCTGACACAGGAACTTGACCATAAGCACAACCTGAATCCCAAACTGAACCCAAATATTATTTTTTTTATTGAACCATGAACTACCTCCAAAATATGTTGTGAGTTTTTATTTTCCTTCTAAAAATCACTATTGTGGTGAATCAATTCACTCTGGAGCTAATCCAGATGCTTTCTAAAATCAGTCAACTAGAAGAAAATGGGGATATCAGAATGTTCTCTGAATTGAACGCAAGCAAAATTCTTTGCATTGGAGAATTGGCTCTGACTTGTTGCTGTGGGAATTTGGCCTGTGGCCTCATGTTTCCAGTGGCTAGTCAGATGCAGCATTCTCCTGCATTTCTATTTCTTTCTGAGTGAGGACCTTGCCAGGACCCGTGGGGCACCTGTGACCAATTATGTGTGGTCCAGGTGGCATCGTTAGGGTGTTAGCAGGTGGCAACGGTCCGTATGCATGGAAAAATGAATAAGATGGAGGTATATCCTCCTAGGGAGAGGGAGAAGAGAGATGGAAAGGGAGTTTCTGGGGCTGCTTTGTGTTTGTTCTTTATGGTTTTAACTGCTGGCAAAGAACCCTTTCCTGCCTGGAGCGCTGCTTGGGAGCAGGGAGAGGTGTGGGAGGGGATGGGGAGAGCGCTAGAAGCTGGCCTTTCTCTGCTCACCGTTGTCAGCAGCTCATTAGGGATTCTAATCAGGCAGAAATATTTTCCCGTTACCTCATTACCAACTCTAACAAGGTCCCAGCTCCAGGTCGTGGCTGCTTTTCTCCTGCTGGGGTTAACGATGAGCAGCTTGTTGGAGCCTTCGGTAACTCATTTGTTATAACATGCGATTCACAGCAGCAAGAAGGCTCTGGGGTGGAGGAGGCAGAGCAGAGAGCAGGGGAAGAGGTGGAGGGAGAGCCCTCTTCGCAGAGGACAGGAAGGCAGAAACGCCCAGTGCTTCGGGGAAACCAAGCTCAGACCCTAATGGGCACCTTGAATCTTCTGGGAATCCGGGCCCAGCTCTGTGTGAGGTGCAGACCAGCTCCAATTGTGTGTGGAAACAGGTGACATCATGACCAGTTGTTGGCTGGGGATTAAAGGGCGAGCTTTTAATCCTGTAGCGACAATCTTCAGGACCTCTGCTTCATGTGCTTGTATGGCCCTAGACGCCAATCCTTGAACTTAGTGATTTGAAAAATATTTGCATGCCATCATTTACCAGGTCAAAGCCTATCCACGGCTTCCTAATTCCCATCGTCTTACACCAAAACTTCTTTACTTGCCTATCTAGGCTCTCCATAAAATACCTCTACTCAAACTAGTTGTGTTTCAAGTATTTCCCCCACACAAAATCCTCTATTCGAAACCCTTAAGGACTTGGTCTCTTCAATATCCCATAAAGATTGTTAATTTTACCTTCTTCTTGATTGTTCTTCCTTCACATTCAAGTCCTACCCATTCACCAAAGCTTAACCAAAGCATTATATCTTCCATAAATCCTTTCATGATGATGCTACTTGATGCCTACAGCATGGCTTAAAATGGGGATCTGCCAGATTTGGCCCATCTCTTTTTATAAATAAAGTTTCATTGGAACCCAGCCATGCTCACATGCTTTCTTAGCTGCTTTTGCACTACATCAGAAGAGTTAAGTAGTTGCAACAGAGACCATATGACCGGCAAAGCCTAAAATATTTACTGTTTGCCCCTTTGCAGAAAAAGTTTGTCTACCCCAGCTTAAACCATAAAGTTTATAACTTTAATTTATATTGTGCTTCCTTAAATTCTTTCAGAATGCCCTCCCAGCTTATTCTTTTTCTCCTCTTCTTCCTATCCACTCTGCACTCTTCCCATCTTCTTTTGCTCCGAACTTTCATCACATTTTATCTGTTTATTTCTTGTGATGCTTTTCTCTTTCTAAAAATTGTAACCGTCATTTATTTAAATGCCTGTTCTGTATAATCTCTAGTCTGTAAGCCCTTTGCGGGCAGAATCTCTTCGGATCCATCTCTGCAACCCCTCAACTATTAGCACAGGGTTCAGTAAGTGGGGAAAGAACCTCGTTGGTTTCAGAGTCTGCCATGGCTCCTGAATGGCCTTTCTGGAATTGCCATGAGAGGTGTCAACAGTTTTCTGGCAGTTCTGTTCAGGGTTATGACATCCTGAAGAGCTGTGTTCCTTGTAGAATAAAGCTATCTAACCCTGCCCTTGAATTACTGCTTCCTCAGTAGTGAGATCACCATTTCATGGAGGGTAGTGTGCCCTGCAACTTTGTGGATGAATTAGGGGATACTATTGATCCTGGTTCATTTCCATCTCTCCCTTCTTTTCTAACATGATCCCATTTTATAGAATTCCAGGTGTAGGCCCCTCAGTTCTATGGAGATGTCTGAGAAAAACAAAAGCTTCCTGTCTTTCCACCTTTATTATACAAAATCACAGTGAAATTGTGGGAGGCAGAATAATGGCCCCCAAAGATGTCTATGTCCTAATCCCTGGAAACTGTAACTACATTACTTTGTAATGCAAATGGGAGTTTGAAGATATGATTAAGGGTAAGATTTTGAGATGGTGATATTATCTTGGATTATTGGATTGTCCAATTTAATAACCTGAGTCCTTAAAGGTAGAATAGTGAGGCAGGAGAGTAGGTCAGAGAGATGTGACATGAGAAGGACTCAATCCATTGTTGCTGACTTTGAAGATGGGGGAAAGGGCCATGAGCTAAGGAATGAGGGCAACCTCTAGAAGCTGGAAAGATAAGGTACAGATTCTCCCCTAGAACTTCCAGAAGGGAAGGCAGCCCTGACACCACATTGATTTTAGCTCACTGAGACCCATGTCCGACTTTGACCTCTAGAACAAGCAGATAATGTATTTATATTGTTGAAGACACTAAATTTGTGGTAATTTATTACAGGAGCAGTAGAAATTTTACCATTTTACAGAAAATATTTCACTGACTTAGGGAGGCTGTGTGGGGAGGTGGGGGCTAGCTGGTATTTGTCTATCCATTCCAGAAAAAAGAAGTGTTGTTCAGAGTCCTGGAGCTAGATCTGGCCTGGTTGTCTTGGAGATCATTACATTTACCCCTAAGATTAAGTTAAATTGGGGAAATGTGTATGGCCTTTTGCTGTCAGTATTTTTGGGGGGAAGCATGGACTGGCTTTGTGGAGTTTTTGTTGCATGTACATAGTGTATACAGACTTCAGGTTTTTAGACCAGTTTGTAGAACTCTGGTCCTCAGAGAGTCAGGAACCCTGAAGTTCACGGCCTGGGGTGATTTCTCCTGGGCATTGCTTTGGTTACTAAAACAATTGGATGAACCATGTATCAATTATCTATTGACATAATAATGCTACATAAAAAAACATCCCCCACCAAAAAAACCCAAAAAAACAAAAAAAAATCCCCCAAACCGCACTGACTTGAAACAATAACCATTTATCATTGCTCACAGGCTTATGGCTCTGCTGATCTGGGCTGGGCTCAGCTGGGCTCAGCATCTGTGGTCAGGTTGGCTGGAGGCTGATTGGTTCAGAATGACCTCAGCTGGGGAGACTTGGCTCTTCTCCACATGCTCTCTCCCCTCCAGAAGGCTAGCTGATGGTGTTCTCATGACAGGGGAGGGAGAAAGGGGGGTTGTGGAGAGTGGGAGAGGGAGAGGGAGAGGGAGAGGGAGAGGGGAGTAGGTGAGGCCTCTAGAGGCCTAGTTTGGAGCTGATATGTTGCTGCCCACATTCTGTTGGTCAGAGGAACTTAAAAGGAAGCCTAGATTTAAAGAAAAGGGAAATAGTTTCAACTTCTTGATGAGAAGAACTACCAGGTCACATTGCAAGTGGTGTGGGAAGGATGGAGAATTAGGGCCATTTTTGCAGTCAGTCTGCCACAGACTCTCCAGGAAGGGAAAAATGCCCTTAGACCCAAACAGCTCCTGAGAGCTGGCTCCTTTCCTAGCGTGGGAGTCATCAGAGCCTCCGGATCCCACCCCCTTTTCACTACATGTCCTCTCTCAAAGAAAGCCACAATTCTCCCTATGAACTGCCAGCCATCAGCGCCCGCCTTCCCTGTCTCTCGGCTCCAAGCCCGAGGGATGTCGTGGACGACCAGCCAGCTTGATGAATGCCGCCTCTGTAAACCCTCCCCTGGCCTCTGTCACAGCATCAGTGTGAAATGAACTTGCTAATACTCTGAGAGCCACAAACCTTTTCCTCTTCCCCAGCACGACGCATCAAATCGATCTGGCTGGGTGAGCCGCGACAAACCAAACCCCACAGAAAAAGGCATCAGCAAATTTAAAGCCCTCGTTCAAGGTCTTGATTCACCATAAACTAAGTTGCCGGCAGCAGGTGTTGACACTTCTTCCACGGCGGTTGATACCGGGATTTATCGACTTGCCATAAGATGTTGATATTGACCAAGACTGAGTTCCAAATGAAAAGGCCTATGGCAGTATATCTTTATTGCTCAGATAATCTGCGGACTTGCTAATCCTTCCTTGTCCCACTCAATAATGTTGCAGAAATTCTTTTGGAACGGAGAGACCATTACTTAAACACAACAAGATGCTCTTTCCCTACAAGACCTCCTGAAACAGGGATGGAGGTACCAGCAGTGTGTTGAGAACATAACCAGTGTTGGAAAATCTATTTGTGCCTGTGCCCGAAACCATAATGCCTTTAAGTTTTTAAAAACCCAGCTCTCTCCTCTTGGGAAACAGCCCAGAAAAAAACACAGTAGGATTTGACATGGAACCTGTTCATGAATAGTGTCCACTTCCCTTTCCCCACTGGTCCACTTCAGGGCCACAGGTGTGCCTACCTCCCACCCAGGCTAGTGAACAGTATGATGTCACCCTTAGTGCTGGTCCCTGACAGTGAAATTAATGTGACAGTTGGTTGTTGCTAATTGTGGGGCCCACTAGGAACACAGAAAAAGAGGGACAATTTATTACCTGCTAATCTGTTTTCTCATTGAAATAACTACAGTCTGCAGCCCTCCTTTAAGGGAGGATATGTACGCATTAGAGTCACATATGGTGACTTTTGAGTTATTTTGGATATCAGGGTCCCTAGGAAAATCAGCAGGGAGAAGATGAGCCAACTGAACAGGGCCAAGGAAGCAGCCCAGAGTGGCTGGGTCAGGGAGCAAGCCAGAGGGGCAGAATTTCCAACCCAGCTCCCTTACCCAGCTCTGTTCCCCTGGATGGTTTCTAAGGGCCTCTTCAAAGAGGAAGATGGAGGCCAGTGGGGAGAGGCCAAGGAAGACAGAGCCACAGGAAGATGGAGATTTCACAGACATGCTCTACCCTGCCATCAGGTAAGCAGGTGCAGGCTGACCCAGATGCTGACCCACAGTGGGACTCTTGCTCTGTTCTCTCTTCTAAGACTTGCATAGTCATTAGCAGTGCAATCTCTACTAGCCCTCCTGGCTTGCGGCCTCAGGGAGGGAAGGAATTGATCACAACATCAACTGCATTCCAAAGAGGTACTAACAGAGGTTGAGAGCACAGGCTTGGCCGCTAGACAGTTTTGGGTTTGCAATCTGGCTTCTGTACTTATCAGCTGGGTGACCTTGGGCAAGTCTCTTATCTTTTCTAAGCCACAGTTATCTCATCTGTAAAAAGGAGGAAATAGTAACTGTACCATGGCAGGCAATGTTTATTGCCTCCTTTTCTTCCTTGCCAACAGAATATCAATTTTGTTCAGGTGTCACTTCCCATGATTTCTGGGGAGGTGGGCCTAGGTCCTGATCCTAGAGTGAACATGTGATCAGTTCTGGCCAATGAGATGAAAAGGGAACATTTGGGGAGTAGTTCTGGCATTTTCCCTCCCTGATATGAGAAGGCAGACAAAGAGCATCTCTCTATTCTGTCTGCCACCTGCTTCCTTCTTGACGTGAAGTTGGTTGGTGGGAGGAACCCCCCCTGCTCATGCTGCCCCCTGCTTCCTACAGTAGAAATTTGTTGACTAATGCTATGGCTGTGGCAGCAATTTTGTTCCCAAGAGACCAGGAGAATGTGGAGACACCTATTCAGGGTCCTCCATCATGGAGCAGCTAAAACAAAGCCTAACTGCCCAAGTTTCATGTGAGAAAAATGAACCCTTGTTTGTTAATGTTGCTGTGAATTGATTATTCTGTTCCTTGCAGCCAAAAGCATTCGTAAACAATATAAGTACCTATTTCATGGTTTGATGGGAGAATTAAATAAGATAGTCAGAGGGTCTTCTGGACAGA
Source organism: Grampus griseus (assembly GCF_964374135.1). Classification (NCBI taxonomy): domain Eukaryota; kingdom Metazoa; phylum Chordata; class Mammalia; order Artiodactyla; family Delphinidae; genus Grampus; species Grampus griseus. Next base: position 25,009,995 of record NC_139018.1, on the reverse strand, counting down.
GGCCTGAAAGCTTCTCCAATTTCTCTGCCGAGTCTTGACAGTAGGTTTGTGATATTTCCTCCTTGAGAATAATGATGAAAGAGAGAGGCTGGGAAAAGGAGCAGAGAAGTGAGATAACTCCACTTTTCTCTTTCTGTTTTGGGGAGAAGGCAATTCAGACTTTAGACGATGATTCTCCAACCACTGTGCCTGTAATTCATTGCATGCTGGGTCAAGTGACTATTGAATACATCTTGCAGACAATGGCTGGATTTAAAATTTTTTGTGTACCTCAAACATTGGTAAATTTCATTCAATTTTCTCATTGCTTTACCTACTAAGTTTAGGATTGTGTAGGGCATCACTTCAGTTCAATAAGCAGTGGTTTCCATTGTTTTAGGTTTTTTATTTCTTTGCCATTAGGTCTGCAATCTATACAGACTGAAGGGGACTAGACAGTTCTTGTTGCAAAGGAACCTTTTGGTAAGTGAAGAATCATTATTTAATGCTAAGAATCATCTTCCAATTAATTTATTTGCTAAAATTCTTGAGAACCCAATAGTTGGGTGCTCAAATAGGGTAGCAATCTGCCCCAGGTTGGCTTCTGAACCCTGAAGCTCAACGTACTGTGGTAGCTCACAGCCTGAGAGAATCTTGCAAACTATTTGCAAGGATCAGGGAAGGGACTGCAAAACAATGTATTCTTAGCTTTGCGTTGGTATAGCTTGTCTGTCTCATAGGTTAGTATTTATTTTTAAAATTTTATTTAAAAATTATTATATAGTAAAATTAATGTTTTGTGTGTATACGATTCTATTAATTTTGACACATATATAGATTTATGTAACCACCACCATAATTAAAACAGTGGTCCCTCACGCTAGCTCTTTCTAGTCACATTGTTTTCTCACCTCCAACCTCTGCCACTGACTTGTCTGTTTGCCATCACTATAGTTTTGTGTTTTCGAGAATGTCATATAAAGGGAATCATATAGTAGCTCACGCTTTGAAACTGGCTTTTTCATTCAGCATAACACCTTAGAGGTTCATTCAAGTTGTTGTGTGTATTAAAATCTGTTCATTTTTATTGCTGAGTGGTTGATATTCCACTGTATGGTTGTTCCACAGTTTGTTTATCCATTCACCTTTTGAAGGATAGTTAGGTTGCCTCCAGTTTGGGACAATAATGAATAAAGCCACTATAAACATTTGTGTTCAGGTTTTTGTGTGAACTTGGGTTTTCATTTCTTAGGGTAAATAATTAGAAGTTGGATTGCTGGGTCATATGGTAAGTGTACGTTTAACTTTGTAAGAAGTTGCCAAGCTGCTTTCTGGAGTGGCCACACCATTTTGCATTCCTATCAGCAAGGTGGGAGAGTTCTAGTTAGTCCATATTTTAATCAGTATTTGGCATTTTGGGTATTTAAAATTTTATTTTAGCCATTTAATGTGTGTAGCGGTAAGTCACTATGATTTTAATTTGCATTTTCCTAATGGTTAATAATGTTGAACATTTTTTTGACATCCATATATCCTCCTTGATGAAGTGTTTATTTCAGTCCTTTGTCCATTTTTAAATTGTGCTACTTGTTTTCCTGTTGTTGAGTTTTGAGAATTCTTTATATATTCTGGATACAAGCCCTTTGTTGAACACGTGATTTGAAAATATTTTCTTCCAGTCTGTAGCTTGTCTTTTCACTCTCTTAACAGTGTCTTCTGCAGACCAATGTTTCTAGGTTTGAAGAAATCTGAATTTCAGTTTTTTTCTTTTATGCGTTATACTTTGTGTCATATCTAAGAATGTTTTGCCTAACTTTAGATCTCAAAGATTTTGCCCATGTCTTCCACAAGTTTTGTAGTTTTATATTTTATATTTAGATATATGATCCAATTGAGTTAATTTTTGTATATGGTGTGAAATTTAAGTTGAAGTTCAGGTTTTTTTATTTTAGCATATGGATGTCCAGTTGTTCCAGTACCATTTGCTGAAAAGACTGTCCTTTCCCCATTGAATGGCTTTTGCACTTTTGTAAAAAAAAAAAAAAAAAAAAATGAGTTGGTCATGTTTGTATGGGGCTATTTTTGGACTCTGTTCTGTTTCATTGATACGTGCATGTCTATTTCTTTGCTAATTCCATGTCTTGACTACTGTAGCTTTATAAAGAGTATTAAAATTCGGGTAGTGTGACTTCTCCAAGCTTACTCTTCATTTTCCAAGATTGGTTTAGCTATTTGTCTTCATCAGTTTGGGCTGCTAAAACAGAATGACACAGAATGAGTGACTTAAACAACAAACATTTATTTTTCAGTTCTGGAGGTAGGAAGTTTGAGATCAGGGTGTCAGCATGGCTGGTGAGAGCCCTCCTCTTAGTTCATAGCTGGCTGCCTTGCTGTATTGTTCACATGGAAGAAAGAGAGAGGAAGTAAACTCTCTCTTGCCTGTTCTTCTAAGGGCAGTCATTCCATTATGAGGGCTCCACTCTCATGACCTCCCCAAAGCTCCATGTGCAAATACCATCACACTGAGGATTGGGGTTTCAGCATATGAATTTTAGGGGTACACGAACATTCAGTCCGTAGCACTATTCTAGTTTCTTTGCTTTTCCATATAAATTTTAGAATTAGTTTGCCCAATTCTATAAAAAAAAATCCTGCTGGAACTTTGACTGAAATTGTATGAATCTATAGATCAATCTGGGAAAAATGAATATCTTTACTATACTGAGTTTTCCAGTCTGTGAGCAGAGTATGTTTTGTCATTTATTTAGGCCAAATTTGAATTCTTTCATCAGCATTTTGTAGTTTTTTCAACTCACAGGTCCCATGCATATTTTGTTAGGTTTATACATAAGTATTTTATTTTTCTTGACTATGAAATATGAAAATGGTATGTATTTTTACTAGTGTCTAAAACTATGATTGGGGCTTCCCTGGTGGCGCAGTGGTTAAGAATCTGCCTGCCAATGCAGGGGAAATGGGTTTGAGCCCTGGTCGGGAAAATCCCACATGCCGTGGAGCAACAAAGCCCATGCGCCACAACTACTGAGCCTGTGCTCTAGAGCCTGTGAGCCACAACTACTGACCTTGCTAGCCACAACTACTGAAGCCCGCATGCCTAGAGCCTGTGCTCCACAACAAGAGAAGCCACCACAATGAGAAGCCCTCACACCACAATGAAGAATAGTCCCCGCTCGCCACAACTGGAGGAAGCCCGTGCACAGCAATGAAGACCCAATGCAGCCAAAAAAAACCAAACAAACTACGATTGATTTTTGTGTGTTGAACGTTGAACTGGTGGCCTGTGACCTTGTTAAACTCACTTACCGTTTCTATGAATTTTGCTGTTGTTGTTATTGTTGATTTCTCAGGACTGTATATTTAGAAAATTATGTTTGTGAATAAAGACATTTTTATTTCTTCCTTTCCAATCTGTAGGTATTTTATTTCTTTTTCTTGCCTAGTTACATTAACTACAATTTCCAGTATGATGTTGATTGGACTGGTGAAAGTATGTCTTCTTCCTTTTTTTTTTTAACATCTTTATTGGAGTATAATTGCTTTACAAAGTTTCTGCTGTATAAAAAAATGAATCAGTTATATGTATACCTATATCCCCATATCCCCTTCCTCTTGCGCCTCCCTTCCACCCTCCCTATCCCACCTCTCTAGGTCATCGCAAAGCACCGAGCTGATCTCCCTGTGCTATGCAGCTGCTTCCCACTAGCTATCTATTTTACATTTGGTAGTGTATATATGTCCGTGCCACTCTCTCACTTCGTCCCAGCTTACCCTTCCCCCTCCCCATGTCCTCAGGTCCATTCTCTACATCTGAATCTTTACTCCTGTCCTGCCCCCAGGTTCTTCAGAACCATTTTTTTTAGATTCCATATATATATGTTAGCATATGGTATTTGTTTTTCTCTTTCTGACTTACTTCACTCTGTATGACAGACTCTAGGTCCATCCACCTCACTACAAATAACTAATTTCACTTTTTTTTACGGCTGAGTAATATTCCATTGTATACATGTGCCACAACTTCTTTATCCATTCATCTGTTAATGGACACTTAGGTTGCTTCCATGTCCTGGCTATTGTAAATAATGCTGCAGTGAACATTGTGGTACATGTCTCTTTTTGAATTATGGTCTTCTCAGGTTATATGCCCAGTAGTGGGATTACTGGGTCATATGGTACTTCTATTTTTAGTTCTTTTAAGGAACCTCCATACTGTTCTCCATAGTGGCTGTATCAATTTACATTCGCACCAACAGTGCAAGAAGGTTCCCTTTACTCCACACCCTCTCTAGCATTTATTGTTTGTAGAAATTTTGCTGATGGCTATTCTGACCCATGTGAGGTGATACCTCACTGTGGTTTTGATTTGCATTTCTCTAGTGATTAGTGATGTTGAGCATCCTTTCATGTGTTTGTTGGCAATCTGTATATCTTCTTTGGAGAAATGTCTATTTAGGTCTTCTGCCCATTTTTGGATTCAGTTTTTTTTTTTTTTTATATTGAGCTGCATGAGCTGCTTGTTTATTTTGGAGATTAATCCTTTGTCAGTTGCTTCATTTGCAAATATTTTCTCCCATTCTGAGGGTTGTCTTTTAATCTTGTTTATGGCTTCCTTTACTGTGCAAAAGCTTTTAAGTTTCATTTAGGTCCCATTTGTTTATTTTTGTTTTTATTTCCATTTCTCTAGGAGGTGCAAAAAGGATCTTGCTGTGATTTATGTCATAGAGTGTTCTACCTATGTTTTCCTCTAAGAGTTTGATAGTGTCTGGCCTTAAATTTAGGTCTTTAATCCATTTTGAGTTTATTTTTGTGTATGGTGTTGGGGGTGTTCTAATTTCATTCTTTTACATGTAGCTGTCCGGTTTTCCCAGCACCACTTATTGAAGAGGCTGTCTTTTCTCCATTGTATATTCTTGCCTCCTTTATCAAAAATAAGGTGACCATATGTGCATGGGTTCATCTCTGGGCTTTCTATCCTGTTCCATTGATCTATATTTCTGTTTTTGTGCCAGTACCATACTGTCTTGATGACTGTAGCTTTGTAATATAGTTTGAAGTCAGGGAGCCTGATTCCTCCACATCCATTTTTCTTTCTCAAGATTGCTTTGGGTGTTTAAGGTCTTTTGTGTTTCTATACAAATTGTAAAATTTTTTGTTCTAGTTCTGTGAAAAATGCCATTGGTATTTTGATAGGGATTGCATTGAATCTGTAGATTGCTTTATGTAGTATAGTCATTTTCACAGTGTTGATTCTTCCAATCCAAGAACATGGTATATCTCTCCATCTGTTTGTATCATCTTTAATTTCTTTCTTCAGTGTCTTATACTTTTCTGCATAAAGGTCTCTTGTCTCCTTAGGTAGGTTTATTCCTAGGTATGTTATTCTTTTTGTTGCAATTGTAAATGGGATTGTTTCCTTAATTTTTCTTTCAGATTTTTTGTCGTTAGTGTATAGGAATGCAAGAGATTTCTATGCATTAATTTTGTATCCTGCCACTTTACCAAATTCATTGATTAGCTCTAGTAGTTTTCTGGTAACATCTTTAGGATTCTCTATGTATAGTGTCATGTCATCTGCAAACAGTGACAGCTTTAATTCTTCTTTTCCCATTTGGATTCCTTTTATTTCTTTTTATTCTCTGATTGCTGTGGCTAAAACTTCCAAAACTATGTTGAATAATAGCGGTGAGAGTGGGAAACCTTGTCTTGTTCCTGATCTTAGAGGAAATGCTTTCAGTTTTTCACCATTGAGAACAATGTTGGCTGTGGGTTTGTCATATATGGCCTTTATTATATTGAGGTAGGTTCTTTCTATGCCCACTTTCTGGAGAGTTTTTATCATAAATGGGTGTTGAATTTTGTCAAAAGCTTTCTCTGCATCTATTGAGATGATCATATGATTTTTATCGTTTGTTAATATGGTGTATCACATTGATTGATTTGCATATATTGAAGAATCCTTGTAATCCTGGGATAAACCCCACTTGATCATGGTGTATGATCCTTTAATGTGCTGTTGGATTCTGTTTGCTAGTATTCTGTTGAGGATTTTTGCATCTATGTTCACCAGTGATAGTGGTCTGTAATTTTTCTTGTGACATCTCTGTCTGGTTTTGGTATCAGGGTGATGGTGGTTTCGTAGACTGAGTTTGGGAGCATTCCTCCCTCTGCTATATTTTGGAAGAGTTTGAGAAGGATAGGGGTTAGCTCTTCTCTAAATGATAGAATTCGTCTGTGAAGCCATCTGGTCCTGGGCTTTTGTTTGTTGGAAGATTTTTAATTAGTTTCAATTTCCATGCTTGTGATTGGTCGGCTTATATTTTCTACTTCTTCCTGGTTCAGTCTCAGAAGGCTGTGCTTTTCTAAGGATTTGTCCGTTTCTTCCAGGTTGTCCATTTTATTGGCATAGAGTTGTTTGCAGTCGTCTCTTAGGATGCTTTGTATTTCTGCGATGTCTGTTGTAACTTCTTTTTCATTTCTAAATGTATTGATTTGAGTCCTCTCCCTCTTTTTCTCGATGAGTCTGGCTAATGGCTTATCAGTTTTGTTTATCTTCTCAAAGAACCAGCTTTCAGTTTTATTGATCTTTGTTATTGCTTTCTTAATTTCTTTTATTTCTGATCTGATCTTTATGATTTATTTCTTTCTGTAACTTTGGTTTTATTTTTCTTCTTTCTCTAATTGCTTTAGGTGTAAGTTTAGGTTGTTTATTTGAGATGTTTCTTGTTTCTTGAGGTAAGATTGTATTGCTGTAAACTTCCTTCTTAGAACTGCTTTTGCTGCATCCCATAGGTTTTGGGTCATTGTGTTTTCATTGTCATTTGTTTCTAGGTATTTTTTGATTTCCTCTTTGCTTTCTTCAGTAATCTCTTGGTTATTAAGTAGTATATTGTTTAGCTTCCATGTGTTTGTATTTTTTCCAGGTTTTTTCCTGTAATTGATATCTAGTCTCATAGCATTGTGGTTGGAAATGATACTTGATACAATTTCAATTTTCTTAAATTTACCGAGGCTTGATTTGTGACCCAAGATATGATCTATCCTGGAGAATGTTCCATGAGCACTTGAGAAGAAAGTGTATTCTGTTGTTTTTGGATAGAATGTCCTATAGATATCAATTAAGTCTATCTGGTCTACTGTGTCTTCTAAGCTTGTGTTTCCTTATTTATTTTCATTTTGCATGATCTGTCCATTGGTGAAAGTGGGGTGTTAAAGTCCCCTACTATTATTGTGTCACTGTCGATTTTCCATTTTATGGCTGTTAGCATTTGACTTATGTATTGAGGTACTCCTATGTTGGGTGCATAAATATTTACAATTGTTATGTCTTCTTCTTGTATTCATCCCTTGATCATTATGTAGTGTCTTTCTTTGTCTCTTATAATAATCTTTTTTTTAAAGTCTATTTTGTCTGATATGAGTATTGCTACTCCAGCTCTCTTTTGATTTCCATTTGCATAGAATATCTTTTTCCATACCCTCACTTTCAGTCTGTATGTGTACCTAGGTCTGAAATGGGCCTTTTGTAGGCAGCATATATATGGTACTTGTTTTTGTATCCATTCAGCCAGTCTGTGTCTTTTGGTTGGAACATTTAATCCATTTACGTTTAAGGTAATTATTGATATTTATGCTCCTATTACCATTTCCTTAATGGTTTGGGGTTTGTTATTGTAGGTCTTTTCCTTCTCTTGTGTTTCTTGCCTAGAGAAGTCCTTTAGCATTTGTTTTAAAGCTGGTTTGGTGGTGCTGAGTTCTCTTAACTTTTGCTTGTCTGTAAAAGTTTTAAATTCTCCATCGAATCTGACTGAGATCCTTGCTGAGTAGAGTAATCTTGGTTGTAGGTTTTTCCCTTTCATCACTTTCAATATGTCCTGCCACTCCCTTCTGGCTTGCAGAGTTTCTGCTGAATGATTAGCTGTTAACCTTATGGGTTTTCCCTTGTATGTTATTTGTTGCTTTTCCCTTGCTGCTTTTAATCATTTTTCTTTGAATTTAATTTTTGATAGTTTTATTAATATGTGTCAGTGTGTTTCTCCTTGGATTTATCCTGTATGGGACTCTCTGTGCTTCCTAGACTTGATTGATTATTTCCTTTCCCATGTTAGGGAAGTTTTCAACTATAATCTCTTCAAATATTTTCTCAGACCCTTTCTTATTCTCTTCTTCTTCTGGGACCCCTATAATTCGAATGTTGGTGCGTTTAATGTTGTCCCAGAGCTCTTTGAGTCTGTCCTCAATTCTTTTCATTCTTTTTTCTTTATTCTGCTCTGTGGCAATTATTTCCACTATTTTACCTTCCAGGTCACTTATCCATTTTTCTGCCTCAGTTATTCTGCTATTGATTCCTTCTAGAGAATTTTTTATTTCATTTATTGTGTTGTTCATCATTGTTTGTTTGTTCTTTAGTTCTTCTAGGTCCTTGTTAAACGTTTCTTGTCTTTTCTCTATTCTATTTCCAAGATTTTGGATCATTTTTACTGTCATTACTCTGAATTCTTTTTCAGGTAGACTGCCTATTTCCTCTTCATTTGTTTGGTCTGGTGGATTTTCATCTTGCTCCTTCATCTGCTGCATATTTCTCTGTCTTCTCCTTTCGTTTAACTTACTTTGTTTAGGGTCTCCTTTTTGCAGGCTGCAGGTTCGTAGTTCCCATTGTTTTTGGTGTCTGCCCCCAATGGGTGAGGTTGTTTCAGTGGCTTGTGTAGGCTTCCTGGTGGAGGGGACTGGTGCCTGTGTTCTGGTGGGTGGGGCTGTATCTTTTCCTTCTGGTGGGCATGGCTGCCTCCAGTGGTGTGTTTTGGAGTGTCTTGAACTTAGTATGACTTTAGGCAGCCTCCTTGCTCATGGGTGGGGTTGTGCTCCTGTCTTGCTAGTTGTTTGGCATGGGGTGTCCAGCACTGGAGCTTGCTGGTCATTGGGTGGAGCTGGGTCTTAGTGTTGAGACGCAGATCTCTGGGAGAGCTCTTGCTGACTGATATTATCAGTGGGGCTAGGAGGTTTCTTGTGGTCCAATGTCCTGGACTCAGCCCTCCCACCTTGGAGGCTCAGGCCCGACATGCAACCAAGACCCTGACAGCCACACAGCTCAGAAGAAAAATAAGAAAGAAACAAAACAAAACAAAACAAAAATGAACAGCCAGAACCCTATGACAAAGGGTAAAAGCAAAGCTATACAGACAAAATCACACAAAGAAGCATACACGTACACACTCACAAAAAGAGGAAAAAAATTATATAAAAAGAAAAAAGGAAGAGAGCAACCAAACCCTAAACAAATCCACCAATGATAATAAGCACTAAATACTAAACTAAGGTAAGCATAAACAAATTAGACACAGAAAGCAAGCCCCAAGTCTACAGTTGCTCCCAAAGTCCACCACCTCAATTTGAGGAACATTCATTGTCTATTCAGCTATTCTTCAGATGCAGGGTTTATCAAGTTGATTGTGGGGATTTAATCTGCTGCTCCTGAGGCTGCATGGAGAAATTCCCCTTCTCTTCTTTGTTTGCATAGCTCCTGGGGTTCAGCTTTGGCCCTGCCTCTGCCTGTAGGCCACCCTCAGGAGTCTGTTACCCACCCAGACAGGAGGGGGTTAAAGCAGCAGCTGATTCGGGCTCTCTTGCTCACTCACACCAGGGGGAGGGAGGGGTACAGTAATCATAATTGGAATGTGGGGCGAGCCTGAGGTGGCAGAGGCTGGCTTGACATTGCAACAGCCTGAAGCACACCCTGTGTTTTCCTAGGAAATTTGTCCCTGGATCACGGGACCCTGGCAGTGGCCGGCTGCACAGGCTCCCGGGAGGGGAGGTGTGGATAGTGACCTGTGCTTTCACACAGGCTTCTTGGTGGCTGCAGCAGCAGCCTTAGCATTTCATGCCCATCTCTGGTGTCTGCGCTGATAGCCGCAGCTCATGCCCGTCTCTGGAGCTCATTTAGGCGGTGCTCTGCCTTCTGTGGGCACACAGGGAAGGAATCCCCTCTCTTCGCACACCCAGTAACAACGGTCTCTTGCCTCTCTGGCAGGCCCAGACTTTTTCCCGGACTCCCTCCCGGCTAGCTGAGGCTCACGAGCCCCCTTCAGGCTGTGTTCACGGAGCCAACCCGAGTCCTCTCCTTGGGGTCTGACTTCCGAAGCCCAAGCCTCAGCTCCCAGGCCCCACCCATCCCAGTGGGTAAGCAGAGAAGCCTCTCAGGCTGGTGAGTGCTGGCCGGCACCAATCCTCTGTTGGAATCTCTCCACTTTGCCCTCCGCACCCCTGTTGCTGCGCTCTCCTTCATGGCTCCGAAGCTCTGCCTCTGCCCACACCCCATCCCCACCAATGAAGGGGCTCCCTAGTATATGGAAACTTTTCCTCCTTCACAGGTCCTTCCCAGAGGTGCAGGTCCTGTCCCTATTCTTTTGTCTCTGTTTTTTCTTTTGCCCTACCCAGGTACGTGGGGAGTTTCTTGCCTTTTGGGAGGTCTGAGGTCTTCTGCCAGCGTTCAGTAGGTGTTCTGTAGGAGTTGTTTCACATGGAGACGTATTTTTGATGTATTTGTTGGGAGGAGGGTGATCTCCACATCTCACTCCTCCACCATCTTGAAATTAGTTCTCCTTCTTCCTAACCTTAGGGGAAAATAATTCAATCTTTCACCATTAAGTATGATGCTAGCTGTAGGGTGTTTATAGATGTCTTTTGTTAGGTTGAGGAAGTTCCCTTGTATTCCTAGTTTGGTGGGTTTTTAAAAAGTGATTATATGTTGCATTTTGTCCAATGTTTTCCTGTATCAACTGATATGAGGTTTTTCTTTTTAGATTGTTGATATAGTGGTTTGCATAGATTGATTTTCCAATATCGATCCTTCCTTGAATTTCCAGAATAAACTTCACTTGTTTGTAGTGTATTATTCTTTCTATGTTCTCCTGGACTTAATTTGCTAATATATTTTGAAGATTTTGCATCTATTTTCATTAGGGATATTGGTCTCCAGTTTTCTTTTCTTCTTTCTTCTCACTTCTTTCTTTCTTTTCTCTTTTTTTTGGGGGGGGGGTAGGGAGTACTGTCTTTGATTTTTGGCATTAGGGTAATGCTAAGTTCATAAATTGAGACAAAGTGTTCCCTCCTATTTTCTGGAAGAGATTGTCTAGAATTGTATTATTTCTTCTTTAAATAGTAGAATTTGCCAGTAAAATCCTGGGGATTATTTTGGGGGGAAGATTTTTAAACTATAATTTAATAGTTATAGCACTATTTGGGTTACCTATTTCATCTTGGGAGAGTTTGAGTAGTTTGTGGTTTTTGAAGAAGTGGTCATTTTATCTAAGTTGTCAAATTTACGTGTGTAGAATTGTTTATAGTATTCTCTTACTATCATTTTAATGTATGTGGGGTTTATAGTGATAGCTCCTCTTTCAATCCTGGTATTGAAACTTTGTATTTCTTCTTCTTTTTCCTTCTAGAAAATTTTCAATTTTGTTTATCTTTTCATAACTAGCTTTTGGTTGTACTGATTTCCTTTTTTTTTCTGCTTTCAATTTCATTGATTTCTTCAATATTTATTATTTCTTTCCTTTTGCTTGCTCTCTGTTTACTTTGTTCTTCTCTTCTGCTTTCTTACAGTGGAAACTTGGATTATTGACTTGAAACCTTCATTGTGTTCTAATATAATCACTTAATGCTATAGATTTCTCTAGAATTATGGCCTTAGCTACATCTCACAAATTTTGATGTGTTGTGTTTTCATTTTTGTTTAGTTAAAAATATTTCCTAATTTCCCTTGAGACTCTTCTTTGGCCTGTGAATTATGTAGAAGTTTGTTGTTTAATTTCCAAGCATTTGGAGATTTTTCTGTTATTTTTCTGTTACTGATCTAGTTTAATTCCATTATGGTCAGAGAACATTCTTTGCATGGTTTCAGTTCTTTAAAACTTGTTGGTTTAGTTTTTCACCCACTATTTGATCTATCTTTGTGAATGTTCCAAGAACATGTATTCTGCTATTCTTGAGTGGAGTGCAGTATTGAGAATGATGTGTATTCTTCTGTTGTTGGGTGAAGTGCTGTGTAAATGTCAATCAGATCCAGTTGTTTGATGATGTTGTTTAGTTCTTCTATATTCTTGCTGATTTTGTTTACTAGTTCTAATTATTAAGAGTGTCAAAGTCTCCAGCTATAATTATAGAGTTGCCTGCTTCTCCTTTCAGTTCTTACCAGTTTTTGCTTCATGTGTTTTGAAGCTCTGTTGTTAGGTACACAGTTAGGATTGCTATTTCTTCTGGTGAATGACTCAGTAATTTTCTCATTTCTGAAATCTTTTTGGTCTGATATTAATATAGCCACTGTGACTTTATTTTTAGTGTTTGCATTGTATGCCTTCCCCCTCTTTTTATTTTTAATAAGTTTCTTGTAAACAGCACATAGTTGTGTCAGGGGTTTAAAAAAATGTAGTCTGACAACATTTGTCTTTTAATTGGTGTGTTTAGATCATTTTTACTTAATGTAATTATTAATAAGTTTTGATTTAGGTCTACCATTTTATTATTTGCTTTCTGGATTGTACTCTCTTTTTGTCCCTCTGATTCCATTTTCCATTTTATTTAGTATTTTTTTGTAGTTTTATTTTGTATCTAGTTTACAGCAATTTGATTATGATGCATTTGGGCATGGGTTTCTTTGGGTTTATTCTTTTTTGGATTTGCTGAGCTTCTTCAATGTGTATGTTTATTTCTTTGTCTATTTAGACTATTTAAATCATTTTTAGTGTTTCACTCACGTTTCTTTATTTTTTGAGTCTATCTCTTTGTACATTTTTATTTAGTGGTTGCTATAGGGATTACAATATACATCTTAACTTTTCACAAACTACTTAGAGTCAATATTTTCCCACTTCAGGTGGAATGGAGAAATCTCACCACATCAATCTCTCTATTCTCCCATTTGAGGTTGTAATTATCTTACATAGTGTACCTGCACACATTGAAAAGTTCACCAGGTGATGTTACAATTCTGCTTTTAATCATCAAACACATTTTAAATAACTTAAGAGATGAGAATAGTTGATTATACCTAACCAGATATTTACCCTTTCTGATGCTCTTCCTTCATTCTGATGTTACAGATTTTCTTCTGGTATTATTTCCCTTCTGTCTGAAGATTTTCCTTTAACAATTCTTTTAGAGCAGGTCTGCTGGCATCTTAGTTTTTCTTCATCTGAGGAGGTCTTTATTTTGTCTTAAATTCTGAAGGATATTTTTGACAAGTATGAAATCTTGGTTGATAGTGCTTTATTTTCAGCACCTTAAAAATGGTGTGCCACTTCCTCTGGTCTCCATGGTTAATCATAACAAATCCACAGTCATCTGAATCACTGTTCTCCTATAGCTAATGTGTTGTTTTTCTCTGGTTGCTTTCATAACTTTTATTTTGTATTTAGTTTACAGCAATTTGATTATGATGCATTTGGGCATGCGTTTCTTTGGGTTTATCCTTTTTTTGGATTTGCTGAGCTTCTTGAATTCGTATGTTTATTTCTTTTTCCAGATTTGGAGGGTTTTCAGCTATTATTTCTTCAAAAAATTTTCAGCAAGGTACTATTTTTTCTCTCTGGGACTCTATTTTTTTTAAAAAAATAAATTTATTTACTTATTTATGGCTGCATTGGGTGTTGGTTGCTGCATGCAGGCTTTCTCTAGTAGTGGCCAGCAGGGGCTACTCTTTGTTGGGGTGCTGGCTTCTTATTGCAGTGGCTTCTGTTGTTGTGGAGCATGGACTCTAGGTGCACGGGCTTCAGTACTTGTGGCACACAGGCTCGGTAGTTGTGGCTCGTGAGCTCTAGAGCTCAGGCTCAGTAGTTGTGGCCATGGGCTTAGTTGCACTGCAGCATGTGGGATATTCCCGGACCAGGGCTTGAACCCATGTCCCCTGCATTGACAGGCTGACTCTTAACCACTGTTCCAGGGAAGCCCCTCTCTGGGACTCTATTAACACAAATATTAGACCTTCAATTAGTGTCCCACAGGTAAGACTCTGTTCTTCTTTTTTTTTTCCCTCTCATTTTCTTTATCTTTGTTATTCATTTTGGATAATTTTATTCTCTACCAGTTGGTTGACTCCTTCCTATGTAATCTCTATTCTGCCGTTGAACTCATACTGTATTCTTCAGTTCTAAACTTTCCTTTTGGTTCTTCTTGATGTTTTCCATTTCTTTGCTCAGAGTTTCTATATTTACATTAATTTCCAGAGTGTTAGGAATTATTTATTGGAGCATTTTAATAGTAGCTGCTTTAAATACTTTACCAGCTAATTCCAACTTTTGTGTTGTCTAGGTGTTGACATCTGTTGACTGTCTTTTCCCAAGTGAGCTGAAAATTTTCTGATTCTTCACATGTCAAGTAATTTTGAGTTGTACCCTGAATGTTTTTCATATTTTGTTATGAGATTCAGGGTCTTTTTAAAGGCTTGTGGATAATGGTAATATTTTTATTTAAGTAGGTAGCTGATCTGGTCAGGTTTAGGCTGCAAGTTCGAATTCACTCTCTGTGGGATGTTTCCATATCGATTTGGTTTCTAAATCCTTTATATATGCTACTTGAATCTCTCCCATGTGTGTGCCACCCAGTGGCTACTCTGGGACCTGGGGGGTGATCTGTATGTTAGTTCATGGTTCATAGTCTTTGGTTTGCTGTTTGGGATCAGGTCCGTGCAGGCACAGCTTGGAGGCAACCCCACAATCAGTTAGCTGGGGTCACTTTCCTAAGCTGCTTCCTCTCCCTGATCTCCCTATTATTTTCTGGATCCTTGGGTTTTTCTGTTCTTCAGTCAGAAATCTAAGATTTTATTTATACAATTTTGCCACCCACTTTCACAAGTGTGCCCATGTCAGGGTCCAAGGAGTAGAAAGACAAAGGGAGAAAAAGCAATGGAGGTTCACTCCATTCACTCCAGGTTGGAGGTTCAACCTCCAATGGAGGTTCACTCCATTCTTTTGGGACCATAGCTCCTCCAATCATAGAGGAAGTTTCCCCTCTTTCTGAGTTTTTATTCCTGTGGGATTCATTGCTACCAGAGCATTGTTTGGGAGCTAGAGTGTGAGAGAATTGAGGAAAAGAAGAAAAAAAATGTAGGAGATTTTTGCACTCTCTCTGAGCTGTAGGAGTTCCCCAAGCCAGAGCTAGAGGCTTCTCCTGGAACTTACTCTCTGTGCCCCAGTGCCCCTTCTGGGTTTTGGGCTGCATTGAGTTCAGACTGGTGGATACCAGATGGAAAAAATGGTAAACACACTATTTAATTTTGAGAGTTCTCAGATAGCTGCTCCATGAATTCTGCCCAAGATTTACAGCTGCCTTCAATGGGAGAAACAGGGTTAAGGGCACTTCCTCCCTCTTACCTGGAACTGGAACCCCAGTATTCTCTTTCAGATTTAATAATAATTACCATTTCTACACACCATGCTAAATACCTCACATCACTTGTTTTGCATTTTAACAATCTGGCTAACAGATGGCCTCCTTTTAAAGGAAAAATACTCTTTCATGGGCTCCTAGAGTTAATAAGCTATTTTTATCATTTTGCTCCGTAAATATGTATTGACACACAACTAGGTCTCAGATTCTTATGCTTACAGTGTTTAAGCAACTATAAAACAAAATGAAATTTATAAATTAAATGCAAACAAAAGTACAACACAATAATTTAAATCAACATCATTTATTTAACATGACAGATGACGATGTTTGTTGAAACTAAATAGCTGTTCATACTGTAAATTGTAGTGGATGACTTTGGTGCAGGTTCTTTAGTCACATCACTGTTCCCTCGTGCTGAGTGATGACTCAATTCTCCCACGAATTTCTCTATTTAACCAATGCACCACCCTGAAGCTTCCACATGTGCAATGTGATGTGACATCATTTGGCCCATCTTTAACTCAAAGCAGCATTTACGTATTAAGTGTCTCTGCGTCTGTCTGTCTCTCTCTGTGTCTCTCTCTCTTTCTTTACCAGCCTAAACTCGTTACAATAGTTGTCACTGGTGCCAACACTTGTGCAAATGGCATCAAAAACTTGGACACTGAGCTTTCCCAGCAGGACTTAATTATGAGGTAGTCAACCAGATAATCTGGAATATGTTAATATTATAATTTTCTGCTGACTATCCAATTGAGAACTACAAAATATAGTTTTAGAAAACTCTTTAGACTCAGAAAATGTATTTGTGGATCCCCATTTGAGAAGCATTGCAATATGACTTCATTTAATCCTTATCTCCACTTCACAATGAGGAAACTGAGGCTTAGAGAAAGAGGTTAAGTAACTTGGCCACAGTCTCATAGCTGATAAATGGCAGGGTCTGGGTACACCGAGAGCAGCTAAGTCTGTCTATCTCCAGAACCTCCACTCGTAACTGTGACTAAGTTAAAGCTACTGTTTTCTCCATAAAAGCTCGTGCCTTGATCTGTTTTTTCAAAGTGGGCAGAGGCTACCATCTGTGAGACAGAGCAAACACCAAACTGCCTCACACCATCTCCCTTCACTCCTTGATCTAAGTCCTTTATGTTCCCCTACCTGGAAGAAAGACTTGTTTTATTATACCCTCAAGACAAGGAAGAATACAAGGAACATAGAAATGTATTCTTTTTATTACTTTGAATTCTTTTTATGTCCTTGTTCCTGCACAGAAATGCATTTTCCTATAGGTGTGATCAGGGCACATGTTGATGTCCCCTCTGAGGAGCCTCTCTGTCTTCTCAGACACAATTAATCACTCCCTTTCCTCTTCAACATATAGCTCTCTTCTCACAGGCCAAATGTATACACTGTATACATTGTATTGTGCCTGTCTTTCCTCCCCCAAGCTTTGAGCACCCTGGGGACGCTTGAGCACCTTTGAGCACTTTGACTCATCTTCCTCATGTTTGTAGCGTTGGAAGAGCACCAACACAGTTTAATATGTGCTTGCTGAGTGGAATTATGTCATGAGCTCATATATTAATTGGCCATATGTTAAAAGAAAGCTGATCTCGTGATTTTCTCCCTGAACGTTTTCCTCCCTTAGTTTTCTCCATCACAGAAGAGGACACTGCATCCATGCTACTTTAACCTACCATCATCTCTTGCCTGAACAACACCAATTGCCTCTAACTGGTCTCCCCACATCCACTCCAATCCATGGGGATCTCTGACTACCAAGTTTCCCTCTGTCATTTCTCCTTCTCTGTGTGTGTCTGCTTCATTCTCCTCTTTCTTCAGTCTGGCTTTCCTTTCTTCTTCTCCTCACACCATGTATTACATTGCTGTGTAACAAATTACCCCAAAACTTAATGACCTAAAACATCCTTTATTATATCACAGTTTCAGGTCAGGCATCCTGGTGCATCTTAGCTGGGCCTTCTTCTTCTCATAGGATACAATCAAAGATGTCAGCCAGAGCTGCAGTCACCTCAAGGCTCAACTGGGAAAGGATATTTTTCTAAACTCAGCACATGGTGGTTGGCAGGATTCAGTTCCTGGACAGGTGTTGGACCACAGTTCCTTGCTAGCTCTTGGTGGGAAGCCATCCTTAGCTCCTGGCCACGTGTGCTGCACCATAGGGCAGCTCACAATCTGTGGCAGTTTGCTTCATCCGAGCAAGCAAGTGTGAAGAGCTAGAGTGAAAGGGAGCAAAACGGAAACCGCAGCTTTTTATAACCTAATCTCAGAAGTGACATCACTTTTTCCATATTCTATTTGTTAGAAGCAAGTCACTAGTTCCAGCCCACAGTCAAGGGAGGGGGTGGTGGATTATACATGGGCATGACTACCAGGAGGTGTAGACCGCTGGGAGGCGTTTTAGGAGTAGCTGACCGCAGACCAGATCACAGGCCGGGAAACACCGCTGTCCCTCTGTTCTCACATTTATACATACATGTGCAGCTTTGTGGAGTGATCCAGTTCTTTCTCATGGCCCCGGTTCTATATTTCTCATGGAAAGGTCTCTGATGGACTAGCTTAAGTCATATGCTCACTCTTGATTCAATCAACTGTGGCCAGGGTAGTTTAAGTTGAACAAAGTTGGCGATTGGGAGTCCACTACTGTCATGTGGACTGAGGGTGGGGGAGAAAAAAGGAGCCTGGTGGTTCAACTGTGGACAAACAACAAGTATCCACTGTAGATGTCCCGGCCTCTAGGGTCTGTAATCATTCTTCCCGCTTTTCCCAACTCCCTAGCTTAAATGGCATCTAAATAGGAGAAGACCTCGAATTATATTGGACTCCCGGGGACACAGTGTTACCAGCCCTCCCAAGTAGGTTCCCAACAAGGGTCCTTTTGCTTGGTGTCGTTCAAGCCGATAGAATGAGACTGAGTTCAGTTTGGAAGCAAAGGAAAGCTTTATTCTTCCTGTGCTCTAGAGCACAAGCTCTCCCCCTTCCCTACAGACCATGAGCGGGGCTGCTGCATAGGGATTTCTGCAGCGGGGAGTGGGGCGGAGTTCTCGCCGGTGGGCACAACTGTGCTGCCCGTGGCTCCAGATCACCGCGCCGGGCTCGGCGTCTCTGCACACGGCCTGCAGCCACCATCTTGAATTGCAGTGTCCTGTGCAGCGCTTCTGCACACGGCCCTCCTGAGCTGAGGTTTGAATTGCAGTGTCGTGTGCAGCACTTCTGCACACGGCCCTCCTGAGCTGACGTGTTGGGGCAGGTGTTTCTCACGGGGAACTCTGGTCTGAAACGCCGGATTGGAGGTCTCTGCACGCCGCACCTTATAAGTAAGTGAAACTAGACTAAGCACCAAGGGGAAAAAAAGGTTAGACTTTATTTTATTACCCAGATTCTATTTTTATTTCCTGTGAATTGTTAACAGGCTTTGCCGGTGACAACAGATCATTCTGGAAGGTTCTCAGAAAGAGAAATCAAGACCACTGTCTTTAAGTTGCAATATAAGCTCCTGGCTTTGGAGAAGTTGGCATGTCCCCACTGGGCTGGGGTCTCTCGGGTCAGAGGAGTGAAGAAAGGAAGGCAGGGCAGATTCAGAGAAGTGCATCTTTTTGAAATATCTTGGGTGGAATCCTTTCTCCTTTCTGGTGTGTTAGGCCCATAGGAATGTGTCTTGTCCCAGGAGCCTGATCCTTCACAAGCTAAGTGACAGCTGTATTGATTTTAAGATTCTTGAGCAAAGTCTGTATTAAGCTAGGGCACTTAGAATGTTTTGTCCCTGGCCCCGTTCTTCCCACACATAATGTTTCTACTCAGCTGTGGTGATCATATCCCAGATGGGAGTCCTTGAAAATGCCTTTCGGAGGGTCTCTGAACCTATCTCTTGGGCATAGGTAGATTGTGGGCTAGCAAACTGCAGACTTGCCCTGTCTCTTCTGTGCCAATGTTGTGCTGTGTTGTCTCTTACCCCAGACACTGTGGCTGTGATGAGGCGCAGGGTGGGCTCTCTGCACTCAACAGCTGACCATCGTATGGACAACCTCCTCAGGGTGGGTCTAGAGATAATTTGTTTCTTTTTTTTTTTTTTTAATGATGATAGTGGCTCTTTTTAAAAAAAAATTAATTATTTTTGGCTGCATTGGGTCTTGGTTGCTGGGCACGGGCTTTCTCTTGTTGCGGTGAGCCGGGGCTACTCTTCGTTGCAGTGTGCGGGCTTCTCATTGCGGTGGCTTCTCTTGTTGCGGAGCACGGGCTCTAGGTGTGCGGGCTTCAGTAGTTGCAGAACGTGTGCTCAGTAGTTGCGGCATGCAGGCCCTAGAGCGGGGAGGCTTCAGTAGTTGTGGCTCACGGGCTCTAGAGCACAGGCTCAGTAGCTGTGGTGCACGGGCTTAGTAGCTCCGCAGCATGTGGGATCTTCCCGGAGCAGGGCGCGAACCCGTGTCCCCTGCATCGGCAGGCGGATTCTTAACCACTGTGCCACCAGGGAAGTCCCTATTTCTTTTATTTTTTAAAAATTGAGGTGAAATTCATATAACATACAATTAACCACTTTAAAGTGTACGATTCAGAGGCATTTTGTGCATTCACCATGTTCTTTCTCTGGTTTCAAAACTTTTTCGTACCCCTTAAGTAATCACTCCTCATTCCCCACCCCCACCTCCAGCCTCGGGAAACCACTAACCTTCTTTGTGTCTCTATGGATTTGCTTTTTCTGGATATTTCATGTAAAAGGAATCATACAGTGTCTGGCTTCTGTCACCTTTTTGGAGCACAGTTTTGAGGTTCACCCATGTTATAGCATGTAACAGTACTTCGTTCCTTTTCATATCTGGTTTCTTTTAAAATGAAGTATCTGAACTCACATTTGACACATTGTAACATACCTCTCCCACATTTCTCCTCCTTTTCCTTTAACCTTTCTCTCTTCTTGAGGAGCTGGAGGGAGAGGTACACTTTTAATCTGGTGAGGAACACAGAGAGATTTGATGGTTGATCTCAATCACGATTTGTTTATAAAATATTGGACTGGATGATACAGCAAAATTACCATCAACACAGTGTTTCTGAAGTCCCTTCACTAGGGACCCTGGAGGAAAAAGTTCTCATTTGATCATGCAACAACGTTTCTTGAGCACTTACTGTGTGCTGCTAGAGCAAGGAAAGCATGTTGGCTGGATCACTGGGTGAGGTAAGACACTGGCCCCATCCTCATGGAACATGCATCTCAGAGGGATGACAGAGACATCCTCCAAGCATGACAATGCTGTGCAATAAATGCTTCTGTTAGATATTTGTTCAGGGTGTTGGGAAAGCACAGAGTCAGGGTGTTTAATTGGGAAAGGCTTTCAGAAGAGACTGATGTTTGAGCTAAATCCTGAAGCCTTGAAGGAATTTCCCAGAAGGAGCAGGCCAGGAAGGGAACAGCTTATGGAAGGTCCAGACGTTATAGTGAGCCCTGCAGGCTCACACATCATAAAAGACAAGAAAAATGCCAACCAGTCCTGACTTCTCTGTAGCGAGACCATATGACCTGTCCATTGGCTGGTGAGCTTGTTTCCACCAAACGGTCCATGGGATAGGAGTACGGGGTGTATATCCACATGACTGTGAAAACACAGGTTGCTGGTATATTCTACTAGAGGTAGTGGTGTGGCAGTTCAGAGCTGGATTTTGGAGCCAGGTGACCTGAATTTGAATCCTGATTCCATTGCTTATTAGCTGTGTAACCTTGAGCAAAATATGTTAAAATCATGGTGCCTTGGTTTGGTCATCTATAAAATGGAAGGCATAATAGTTTTAAGATTATTATGAGGATTACATGAGTTAATACAGTGTACGTATAGCATCTGAACAGTGCCTGGCACAGGTCAATCCTGTTGATAATGCAAGCTCTGGGCTCAGCTTTTATTGTTCCTCTGGACTGATCACAAAAACCATTCATTAGGGGCAGGAGCCATAGTGGCTACTACAAAAGGCACTGAGTGATTTATATGTCATATCTACCACTCCTGGTGAGGGAGCTAAAAAGAGAGAGACCTGACAGATGAGTAATCAGGCTGGGAGAAATCCTCTCCCAAGACCCACAGCTATTAAGGGACGGAGTCAGCATTTGGACCTGGGTTTGCCTGATTCCAGAGAACTGCTCTTAACCACTCCTCTATACTGCCTCTCTTGGCTGGAGATTCCAGAACACCAGTGATGCACATGCCTTGGGGCTGGGGATTGTGTGTTGGAGGTCATTTCAATGCAAATTTGGGTCATTTAAGCATTTATCCCCTTCTGTTACAACTCCAGCAAAAACCTTCCCGTTTGAACACACCCCACTAATATGCTCCCTGCTCTCTGTGTGTATCAGATTAATTTCATGTTTGTCCCATAAACCAAAATGCAGCGGAGTTTCTTTCTTGGGACAAAATCTAGCTGAGCATAGGGGACATATTTTGATTCTGGAGAAGGAGGTGGGGTGTGCCAAGTAGATTCAAACACCCCCTTGGGTTCTAATTATAGTGTAAGTGGAAAACTGATCCTCAACCTGTGGTCCTGGAATTGGCCTGAGGAGGAGTGGCTTTAGAAGGGACGCCAGAGGTAGTGACCTAACTGAACGTGCACAGCTCTTCTGTGAGGGTTGTGGGAGCATCCTCTGGGGTGGGGATATCAGCACCTTTCAGGACCCTGGGGTTTTCCAGCTATTAGAGGTCTGGGTCAGAGTCTGTGGGCTCCCAAGAGTTAACTCTGCAGGCCATGTGCAACAGAAGTGGCCTCCTCTTTCTGTCTTCATCATGATGGAGAGGTAATTCTTCTTAAGAGCTGTTAGAGTGCCCGAGCCAGGAATTGGCTGGAGAGAGTGGCCATAATCACGTTTCCTGCTTCTGTCAGGACCTTGGATCCTTCAAAACACCAAAGCATCCTGCTGGAGGCCTCCCCAAGTGGGAGCTATCAGGAAAAGCCCAGAAACATGGCTATGCCCATCCTCCATTGGTCTACAGGGTATGGGCTGAGAAAGCAAAGTTCTATAGAAATTTGGAGATTGAATTCTGTCCATTTTGTCCTTGCTGATTTTGGAATTAGAGGAGGCAGAGGAGTAGGGGATCCATGAAGGAAGTTTACTTATGCTTAGAGACTGTCCACATTGATGGAGCATGAGCTGGGTGGGCAGTGGGTTCTTTGAGATGCTTGATGTGAGCAGTGAGGGATAAAATTCTTCTGGGCTCTCTGGGGACACAGATATTGTCTTGGGACTCTCTCTGCAGTTAGGAGGGAGAGGATAAAAGTGTCCTTTCCTCCCTCTATCTCTCCCTCCCTTCCTCCCTCCTTCACTCCTTCCCTTCCTTTCTCATTTTTCCTTCAAGAATTTATTGAGCTGTGTGCTAAGTTGGCTGATATACCTGTGGAGAAAACACACCAAGGTGTTCTCAGTTTAGCAGTGGAGACAGCCAACAATTACAACATACAGTGATAATGAGGTCTGTGCAAGGAGCCGGTGAGCAGAGGAGGGAGCAAACGACTGCTTAGAGTGGGAGGTGGGGGACAAGGATGAGAGAATTCACTGAGGGCCCTGGAGGGGTTCATAAGGGAGCTAGCATTTGAGGTGAACACTGGAGGAGTCTGCCAAGTGGTGAAGTGGGGAAGGGCCCCCAGAAAGAGGAAACAATGCAAGAAAAGGCTTGGAGGCATTCAAGAAAATCAGATAGGTGTTCACGAAAATGGGGATATGTAGTGTTCCAATAAAATGTATGCATCTGCAACACAAAATAAATGCTGTTCTGTTGGAGACCATTGTTAGCAATACATTGGTGTTGGTTGTAGACATTTTGGCTATTTGTGACTTTAAGGAAACCAAAATCAATATTAGTTAACGTCTGATAACATATGTGTTAATGAATTGTGAGTATATTTTATTAGGTAACCAAGGGTTTTGGTGTATCTGGAACATAACGTGTCATGAGGGTGACAGGAAGAAGAAAGAAGTGAAGATACATAGGGCCAACTTAATGCTTAACTTGCTACATGTTTTAAGGTTTTCTCTTTTCTTCTTTTTACTTTATATAATGGAAAAGTCTCACACATGAAAGTAGAGATGAGTATGAGGGAGTCTTACATATCCATAACCCAGCTTTAATAACCACCGACTTTTTCTGTTGATTACTTCCCGATTCTTTTTAATTGCTGGAGTATCTGAAGCAAATCCAGTACCCATGGATACTTCAGTATAATTTCTTTAAAAGAGTATATAAGCTGGGATGAAGTGAGAGAGTGGCATGGACATATATACACTACCAAATATAAAATAGATAGCTAGTGGGAAGCAGCCGCATAGCACAGAGAGATCAGCTCAGTGCTTTGTGACCACCTAGAGGGGTGGGATAGGGAGGGTCGGAGTGAGATGCAAGAGGGAGGGGATATGGGGATATATGTATATGTATAGCTGATTCACTTTGTTATAAAGCAGAAACTAACACACCATTGTAAAACAATTATACTCCAATAAAGATGTTAAAAAAAAAGAAAGAAATCTGCTTATTCATTGAAAAAATAAATAAATAAAGGAATATATAATCACAGAAGTATACCAGATAGTTTCTTTCAAAAATAAAACTACAATATAATTTTCATGCCCAACAAAATAAACAAAAATTCCTTACTGTCATTTAAAATCTGGTCCATTTTCAATTTTCGTTTGTTTTCTCAAAAATGTCTTTTTACAGTCGGTTTGTTTAAGTCAGAATCCAAACAGTCCACCTGCAGCATATGGATGAATTGTCTCTTAAGCCTTTCTCACTCTGTATTAGCTCTCTACCTATCCACCTCTTGATTAAAAAAAAACCTTTTTTAATTAAAAAACTGTTAGGAAACAGTTGTTTGTCCTGTGGGAGCCCCAAAGCTTGGATTGGCTGATTGTACCTCGTGGTGCCTTTTAGCAAGCTCCCCTAACCCCAGCATTGCCTATGAACTGGTAGTTGAAGCTAGAGACTTGACCAGATCCTTCTCTTTCTTTTGGAGGAAGACTTCATGGGTAGTTTCGTGTGTTTCCCGTTGAGTCATTAGTTAGTGAGGTTAGTGAAGTAAACTTTGGTTACTGGGTTCAAGTGATGTCAGACTAATCCATTCATTATAGAGTTTGTATTCAGGCTTTAAAGCAGGAGTGGCAAAGCCAGATTTGTTTGACAAAGATCCCCCTGGTAACTATGTGAAGAATGACCTAATGAAGTGATCTTAGAGGTAGTTAAGACCAGTTGAGAGCAATTGCAGTGGTCTAGGTGAAACAGGAAGACTTTTGACTAAGAGGGTGGACAGGGGGGTCCACATTTGAGAGATGTCAAACAGGAAGTGGGTGTCTACTGGGTGTGGAGGTAATCGAGGAGAATACAGTCAATCAGTTAGCCTGTTGTCCTCTTTCCTCTAGATCCATCCTACCTTCGGAGACCTTGTCCATTTCCAAGGCTTTACTACCCTTATACGCAGTTGTAACTCTGGCCTTAAACTTTCATCCTGAACTTCACACTCATATCCAATTGCCTGCTGAACGTTTCCACTGGGAGCTTATACTTCCATGTCCAAAACTGTACTCTTGTCCCCAGCAACCTGCTTCTCCCCAAGTTTTCCCTGTCTTAGTAATGACACTCCTACTTGTTCGGACAAAAACCCTAAGAGGCTCTTTGTTTCTTACCTGTCCTTACACACTATCATCAAGTTCTGTCAGCTTACCGTCAAAACATATCTGAATCTGAACAATTCTCACCAGTTTTGGCCTAAGCCAAAATATAGTCATCTTTCAGCTCACCCTAAGTCTCACTCTATTTGTACACCCATGTTCATCACAGCATTTTTCACAATAGCCAAAAGGTATAAGAAATCCAAGTGTCCATTGATGGAGGAATGGATAAACAAAATGTATATTGTATACATACAATATAATATTATTCAACTTTAAAAAGGAATGAAATTCTGACACATGCTGCAACATAGATGAACCCTGAAGACATTATGCTAAGTGAAATAAGACAGTCACAAAAGGACAATACTGTATGATCCCACTTCTGTGTGGAGTAGTTACATTTATAGAGAGAAAAAGTAGAATGTTGGTTGACAGGGGCTGGGGGAGGGGAAAATGAGGAGTAAGTGTTTAATGGGTACAAAGTGTCAGTTTTGGAAGATGAATAAAATTCTGGAGCTGGATGATGTAATGGTTGCAGAACAATGTCACTGTTCTTAGCGCCACTGAACTGTACACTTAAAAATGGTTAAAACGGTATATTTTACGTTACGTATAGTCAGTCTCAACTTTTAAAAATGGCATTGAAAAAATTTCCTCAGGCATTTAAGATACATTTTAATATATTTTTTGAGCAAATCAACAATATAGCAAAAAAAAAAAAATTCAGGCATAATAAACGATCGGCCTTTTTTTTTTTTTGGTTTATTGTAAGGAAGTATATCTATTTTCAGACTATTATTCTGTGTCTAGACTCTATTTTATATTCAGGATACATTATAGCTCTGTAGCTCCCATCTTACATCTAAATCATTTCCCCTTCATATGATGACTGATGACAAAATGGGCTTCATGCCCAATTAGTTATCTCATTTTGTATATTTTGAGCACAATCAAACTTAGATTAACTTTAAAATTATTTAATATTTAACAAGTACAATAAAACATGCACTATACATATAACATATGAATATCTATAATATATGAATATCTATGTAAGTTATATAAAAATATCCATTCTATTTAAAAATATAAATGTCAGATCATTTCGCTTTCTCATCAAAAAGACTTCAAAGACTTCCCTTCTTAGTCCTTCCCATGGCCCTCAAGTGCTATAGAACCCTACCTGGTCTGTCTTTCCAACCTCATCTTTTAGTACCTTTGTCTTAGCTCATTTTGTCCTTGGCCTTCTTGTCCGTACTCCAATTCCAAGTTTGGACGTGCCTCAGGGCCTTTGTATTTGGCATTCCCTCTGCCTGGAAAACTTTCTTTCCAGATATCTGCATGTCTCATGCCCTCGCTTCAATCTGATCTGGGCTCTAATGTCAGTTTTTCAGAGAGGCCTATCCTGACCATTCTAAAACAGACCCTCCACTTCATCACTCAGGATGCGCTGCCTCCTGTCCTGCTTAACTTTCTTGTTAGTACTAATTTCTGCATAAGGTTTCATCACATACTTACCCTTCATCTATCCTTGCCTTTCACCTATTTGTTCACTGTAGTATCCCCAGCTCCTGACACATTGATGATGCTCAATCAATGTTTGTTCAATGCATGAACTCTACAAATGTTCATTGAGTCCCTACTGTGTGCCAGACACCATGGATTTAGTTCTGTCATCTGTGTGGAAGATTATACTGTTGAGTGACACAAGGTTTTGAGATTGGGAGGACTGGGGACAGTTAGGTTACCTTAGGACTAACAGGTTGAAATGGAGAAAGGCAGCTGTAGCCCTGGTATGGAATTCAAGGCACCTGAGAGATTGGAATACATAATAGAACATACAGAACTCTACTCTGGGACTCACTACCAGTCCATCCAATCTGGCATTGTCTCTGATGGGGACAAAGGGGTCACTGAGGGAAGAATAGTCATGATGGTCCATAATATCAACAGTAAGGTCCATCCTAGACAGAGCCTTAGATGATGTGGCTTCAGGAATTATGAAGACATGTCCACTCCCAGAACCACAGCTCCCTGTTGGAAATTCCCTTAGAGGGATGCTGTCACTTGGCCACTAGAGAGAAGCTAAAAAAGCAGGCACTCCCATGAGAAGGCCCCTCCACTTCAAGCCTGTCCACAGATACGTGTAGATGACTCATATTGGAACTTTCCAGAAGACAGGTTTTGGGAGTTGAGTAGAGAGAGAATCTGAGGTCTGGGGCAAAGAGCAAGGGAAGTAGGAAGATGAATATATACTGAATGTTCCTAACTTCTCACTTCTAAGTCATTGTCCGCAAATTTCCTAGATAAAAACTGCTCTTACATTTGTCTAGTGCTTCATAGTTTATAAAATATTGCATTGAAAAGTCAGGTGCTCCTAAATTTGAATTCCACCTACCACTTATAACCTGTGTGACCTTTGGAAAATTTAGGTAACCTCTACAAATGTCCTAATTTGTAAAGTGCAGGTAATAATATATTTATCATGGGGTTAAATGAGATAAGGTATGTAAGGTACTTAGCCCATTGCAGCACATGCACATACACATTAAACATTAGTTTCCTTCCCTATTGCTTTTACTTTACTGCATTTGAGCCTTACATCATCCCTGGGAGGTAGGTTTGGCAAGAACTGTTATCATCCCATTTTACAAACGGAAAACTGAGACCAGGGAGATTTATTCTGACTTTCCTAAAGCCACAGAGCTTTCAAATAAGAGAGTTGGGATTTGGATTCATGTCTTGGTCCCCATATTGTCTCCACACATCATGTTGCCACTAACTCCTTTCTGGTCATGCTGTATTGATATTGTCACATGGTGCTGACACTGGGGAAAACAGGGTGTAAACATTTACCACATGGTCTGTTCCATAGGCCAGGAGGACACTGCTGCCTTTGCTTTTGTTATAATATACTTTTGCACACATGTAGAAGCAAAATGTCTGAAAGCCAGAATAGATTTACATGTTATCAAAGATATTCTGATCAAATTATATAATCTCTAATTGCATCTTGCCTTTTAGACATAACCTTTGTTGCTCTATTTCAAGCCCGTCATAATGCCTTTCATTTCACTTTTTTTCCTCCATGATTAGACACAGACTTGGCTGGCTGGAGGATGCTGGGTGGCCAATCAAGGCTAATAATTCACCTTTGCCTCCATTGTCCAAAGTTTATGAGAATTTTACCTTCTTACTAGTATCAACTCGTTCCCCATTTCCTTTCCCAGTTATTAAAAAAAAAAATGGCAAATTCAAGACGACATTTAGATAGTTGCCAGCTAAACATGGCCATACAGACAAGGGTAGTGATCTTGCTGACCCTAATTGTTGAAGAGGCAGCATCCTTATGCTATATCTCAACAGTCTGCTAATTTCCAAAGCCTAGAAGGGGCCATGGGTGACTGTTGTGTAAGGCACTGAGGACTGTGCTAATGTTGCCCTTCAGAAGGTATGACTTGGTTGTCAGCTGCCTCTATGGGGCCTAAACTTGTGTCTGACCAGGAGGTGGCGCCCTTTCCCTGCCCAGTTGGTGGCGCCCTTTCCCTGCCCAGTTGGTAGTAGTTGGTCATTACTGTGGGGAGGGAAAAACACAAGCTTTGTAGTTTGGACTGCCATTTCAGAGGCTCTGAGATGCAGTGGCCCGTTTCCCTCTTCTAAACGGACAGCAATCCCTTGAAGCAGGATACCGTATGGGGCTTCTCTTCTGCAGCTGCCAGAGTCACCTCTCTGCCCAGGGTATGGCCCCCTTCTCTCTTCCCTTTAGAGGTGCCACTATCACTTCATTTCTTTGGGTTCTCTTCTCTCAGAATGAGCATTTCTTTCCCCGAGAATGATGAGAACAGAGGATTGTAAAGAGGGTAGAATGGAAATGGAAAAGAGGACAGGGCGGCTGAGGGGCTGCTTTTTGCAGTGGTTTCTTCTCTCTCTCCCTATTATGATGAGCCCTTCTGCTCTTATTTTTGGAGTAACAAATTTGTCCTGCATTCTGCACCCAGAACCTAGTCCCCAGTCAGGCTTGTTACCTGGGCTGCTGTTTGCCCTAAGTCCTTTCTTTGGTTTTGGATGGATTGTGGGGAATCTAAGATCTGAACTGGGAAGGAAGAAGAAAGGGATCGGAGAAATGAAAATCAGAGAAGAAATCAGGGGGAAAGAGACAGTCAGACATCAGAGAGAAAAAAACCAGAGAGACAGTGACACATATACAAGGGTGGGGACATTGATTTGGAGGCAGAAAAATGGATTTGCATCCCAGCTTATCTACTTCAAGCTCTGTGAAGTTGGGAAAGTCACTTGACTGCTCTGAGCCTCAGTTTTCTCATCTGAAAATGGGAATAATTGCACTTCATCTGCACCACTGTGGTGAGGACTGTACAGAATACACGGAGGAGGTCCATTTGTAAGTGATAAAGCTCTACTTAAAATGCATGATACCTGATGTCAACCAGACCTTGAGAGAGAGGATGTGGTCCTGGCCCACGCTGAACCAGTTGTGGGACATAGGTATTCATAGGAGCCCAGGGAGGAAACCTTAGCCCCCTGCCCCCGAATTTTATTTTCTCAGAGGACTTCGTAAGAGGGGAAGATTGCTTGCTTCCAGCTCCTGGGCAGAGAAGCCTCCTTGCCCAGGATGGCACTGGTCTCTCTATGTGTGTATAAACACTTCAAGGTTACTCGTGCCCAGAATTACTACTCATAGCTAATACTGAGTTTACAATATGCCAGGTGCTTTTCTAAGTACACTACGTGGATTAACATTTAATCCCCATAACTGCCTTATGAAGTAGGTACTATAGTTAGCCTCATTTTCGATGTGGAAACTGAAGCACAGATTAAAGAAAATTGCAGAGTTGCACAGGAAGTTGCGGAGGGGATTAAAACCCAGGCCATCTGGTGCCAGGTCCTCATCCTAACCACTCTGCTACATTGCCTCTCCAGTTAGGTTCCTGCCCCTCACGCTCTCATTTATCAGTGAGCGCGAGATTGCCTCAGAGGAGAATTTAGCTGGCATGTGCATGCCCTGTCATTCTAGGGGCACACTCTGGGGACTTGTCCCTGCACTCATGGTATTGGGGGGTTTCTTAGTTTGCAATGCCTCTCTGTGGGGCCAAATGTGCCGTAATTCTTTTTCTTGCAGTGAGCTGTCAATTTCAGCACTTCAAGAGACAGATGGGGAAAAGAACATCACATGCCCTTTGTTCCTGATCAAAGGCAGCACCCAGACATTGTCTAGACACTGACAGCCACCCTGCTTCCAGCCTTGTTTCTAGAGTTGTCTGAAAGGTTCTGGACTTCAGAGCTGGGTTTGGTTATGCAGTGGCTGGGAACAGACAGCAGGGTTTGCAGTGAAGTTGTCCCCAGGAAATGAAGGGTCATCCATGATTTTAGTTACTTTCCTTAGGGCAGAAATTGTGGGCCCAGAGTGAAATCCAATGATAGCTTCATTTTGCCTTGTTTCATATCAGGAAGTGATATGGACGTGACCAGGTGAGCAAGATTCCAAACAAAGAGGCATCAATTACAGGCTTTGCAGATGTTCTCATTTTGCTGCTGTGCAGATGCACTTGAAACCCAGGGCCTGAAAATAAAGGTCAGGTCTATTGGTCTCATTTTTTTCCCCCAGAGAAGGGAAAATCTCCACAGGGGCCCTGCGGCCAGAGATCTAAGTCTCCTTTTATAGCGTATTTTCCTGAGGATTTCTTCTAACACATTCACTGCCCTAGTTTTTTTTATTTCATTGAGTAGTTTTAAAAAGAAGGTGCTGGGTTGCTCTGCTGTCTTTGTTCTATCGAGTTTGGGCACATCTGACTGTAACTTTACGTTCGCACAACAATCTGTTGTAATTTGCAGTTACGTCAAAGTTGCTTTCCCTCAGACCTTTGTGGACATCATCCTTCTGTCTTCTGGTATTGAGTGTTGCTGTGAGAAGTCTGAAACCAGTCTGATAGCTTCCTTCTTGCTTATTCTGTTTATTCTTTCTTATCTCTGAGGTCTAATAATTCAACTAGGATGTGTCTTCTTGATATCTATCATGACTTATTTATTTTCATTATTATTTTCTTTGATGTTCATTAACTTAAGCAGGCTATATCATGATGCCTATTGTTCTGGAATAATTATTCTTGATCTGTATGATGTATCATTTTGAATTGCTGATTCTTCCTTCATTTCAATGAAATTTTCCTGAATTATATTTCAGAATATTTCTTGATTTCTATTTTTTCAAACTTAGGGGTACCAATTATTCTTACATTTGACAAGCTTTGTCCTCTACACCTGTAATTCCTTATCTAATTGCTTTAATCTATTTTCTCCTCATTCACTGTGATTACATCAGCTCTTCCCCCAAACCTGTTTATTCTGTATTTCAGCTGTGTCTATTTCATTTCATTCAGCTATTTCTAATTTATTTATTAGATTTGTAATAAATTTATCTTGGTTCACAATTTGGTTCCTTAGCTCTGTGAAATCCCTTGTAGTTTCATTTTATTGTTCTATCATCTCCTATTTATGGATTTGATATGTTTAAAGTTCTATAAAAGAAAACTCTCATGGAGAACCTAGTTCTGTTCCTTGGATTACTTTTTTTTTCTTGACTGTTAGATTGGATCTATAATGTTTCTTTTTCCTGTTGTCTCTCTCCCTAGAAAGATGGTAAGCCCCAGGGATCCTGCCTGGCTCCGCAGAGGCCCCGTGGTGGGATGGAGGGGTTTCTACTCACTGGAATTCTCCCACGGCTTTTCCTAGATCTGCCTACTTACTCTCTCAGTTCACATCTCCTCAAATTGTACAGTATTGGTGAGAATTCTCAGGAATCTTTGGGCTCAATTACTTTCCTATGTTCTGCTCTTGTCAAAAATGATGTAAACAGTCATTCTGATCACACCAGAATATTCTGTTTCTTTTCTTGGTTACCATTTGGAATTCTGTAGTGTAAGGTCTTACTGCTTTTCTTCATTGGTTGCTGCTCATGACTTCTTGCTGGTTTGTTTCACTTTTTTTTGCTTTATTTCATTGAGTACTTAAAGAAAGAGATTCTGTGTGCTTGCTCTACTCAGATGGTTCTACCCGGAAGTCTGCACTATTTCTATAATCAGAAAAAATTCTAAAAAGACTATTAAAATAAAGCAAAGAGATCTCAGTTCTCTCTAGAGTTTTGACCAACTGTTCTAGAATGCTTTTGAGTGTATTAATATCTGCCTGTATGAATAAGTTTAATATGACCACCGTTTTAAGCTTGACTGCTTGTTTGAACACAGATTGGGACAAAAATATAGAAAGCAAAGTTGTACCACTTTTTCTCTCATTACTTGAGCTTCACCTTTACAGACAATTCTGAACTTGACCTCACAGAGGGCTTCAAACAATGTTTAGATTTGCTTATTTGATTTTGCTTTTCATTGTATTGATCCTAGCTAACATTTCTCTTCTCGTGGTGTAGAAACTTTGGAGCTTTTCTTTCTAAGTTTGCTTTTTGTTTTGAATGTTGCTGCAAGAGAGAGGGTTACATGCAATCATCGCCCAGGGGTTTCTCACACAAGGAATATCGAAGTTTAGATTCGTTTCGTATTGTGTTTCCACAGCAATAAAACCCACATGATGAACCTATATAATGAACCCATATGATGAACCTAAGTAAATCTTTTTTTTTAAATAAATTTACTTATTTTATTTATTTTTTGGTTCATTGGGTCTTTGTTGCTACACACGGGCTTTCTCTAGTTGCGCTGAGCGGGGGCTACTCTTTGTTGCGGTGCGTGGGCTTCTCATTGCGGTGGCTTATCTTGTTGCGAAGCACGGGCTCTAGGTGCGTGGGCTTCAGTAGTTGCAGCATGCGGGCTCAGTAGTTGTGGCTCACGGGCTTTAGAGTGCAGGTTCAGTAGTTGTGGCGCACGGGCTTAGTTGCTTCGCGGCACGTGGGATCTTCCCGGACCAGGGCTCAAACTCGTGTCCCCTGCATTGGCAGGTGGATTCTTAATCACTGCGCCACCAGGGGTAGCCCCGTACCTAAGTAAATCTTACACTCTTAAGACTGACTGCTGGTTATGATTTACTGTCACTGTTAAGGTCATTAATGGCAACCTAAAGGACAATAGCACGCCTGTCACCACCTTGGATGATTTTTGGAATGTTCTGAATATTTGACTTTCAAGTTAATGTTTCAAACTTTTGGATTTTTGTCTATCTATCCAAGTTCTGAGTTTCAATTCAAATTTCATAATATTACACTTGGAAGAGATACATACAAAATTCCAGAATTCTTGGAACTTTGTATTATTAAGAAATTTACCCCAACAGTATATGCGGGAGTTAGCTTTGGCTCACTCTGGTAAACGAAAGTAGCTGGCGTGGCTCAGATGGCTTATTTGATGGTAGGCAAGTCCAAAATTTACAGATTTATAAATGCTGAGCAGACCAGCAGGCTCAAAAGCTCTTGGGCAGGAGCTGCTGCTGCAGTCTATGGACTGAGTTTCCTCTTCCTCAGGGAAACTTCAGTTTTGCTCTCAGGGCCTTTCTGCTGGTTGGATGAGGCCTAGCTACATTACCATGGATAATCTTTCCTTAAAGTCATCTGATTGTAGATGTTAACGACATCTACAGAATACCTTGAACATCGCACCGAGAGTTTGATTGTGTACGTGAGTACTGTGGCCTAGCCATGCTGACACGTAGAACTAACCATCACAACCAGGGAGAGGGGAGTGGAAAGGGAAACGGCAAAGTATATAGCAGAAGTGTTGGTTTGGCACATGACTCTCTCCAGAATTTACTAGGCTAAAAGCATGTTCCTACTCCTTGGCTTTGGCAGACGTGACCAACGATGAGAGTCACATTTATATAACTCAGCAAGTGAGTTCCTTGGAGAGGCTCCACCATGAACTGTCCATGTGAAGGTGCACTGTGGGCACCTCTGGACACCATATCCCCCTGTTGGAGATTCATAATGTGAATCACCATATTGAAAACCCTGAGAAATCCCATAGCAAAGACACTTGTTCATCTTTTTAGAAAATCTGGCTTTTCCTAAACTCATTTGACAATGAAACCTTTTCTTTCTTTTCCCCATGTAGCATCCAGCAACAGAGCATGTTTAGGGAAAGGCTGGCTTAATCTCCTCTCCCTGAAGTAATAGCCCAGTCCACTCGGATACTGCTGAGGTTTCCCTGGTAACACAAAAAGAACAACTTTTTCAATCACTCGCTGCTAAATGTGAACATTTCCTTCTATCCTGGTGTTCACAAAAAGTACAAGATTGGCTGACACGGGAAGGTGGAGTTTTGCTGCTTCTGTTTTGTGCATAGGACAAAACCTTTCAAGAGATAAACAATTCAAAAGTCTTTTTACCAAATCTTTGAGCAAAATGGCCTCTAGGAAAGGACTGCTTTGTATATCACTTGGTATACCACAAGGTACCCTCAGGGGTATCAAAAGCCCGTGGGAAAACTTGCTCTTGCACTCTTGTGAGTTGGTGCCCCTGGCAGCAGGGAGCAGGGATGCCAGTAATGTAATACAATTGATCTCATGCAACAACAAATTCCTCAACTAATTCTTGAGTATCTACTGGGGGCTGGGCCACAGTTATGTGTGTGTGTGTGTGTGTGTGTGTGTGTGTGTGTGTGTACACACAGAAATAAATAAAGAACTTAAGTTAATGGACTTTTGGGGTAGGATTTGATTTAGTAACAGAGACCCTTCAAATAATAGTGCCTTAAACAAGACTAGAGTTTATTTGCCAGGCTCTACCAGGCAGACCACAGCTGGACTGGGTTCCAAGGTGCAAGGGAGCTGGGTTCTGCAATTTCTAAGGCATTTCTCTCATCTTATCATCCAGAATGGCTCAATACCCCATCCTCATTCCAGCTAGGAAGGAGGCAGAAATAGTGCTAAGAAGGGCATACGCTCTCCTTTTAAGGATGCAACTCAGAAGTTTCATACCTCACCTACTGTACATCCCATTGGTCACTTAGCCACATATAGCTTCAAGGAGGCAGAGGCTGAGAAACATAACCCTCATTCCAAGCAGCTATTAACCTGGAAATACCATGGGTCTCATTATTCCGGAGAATGGGAGAATGGATTTTTGGGTACAAATAGCATTTGCTTCCCCAGGGTTATATAAAGTATATAAAGACATTTATTAAGCCCTTGACTTTCCAAAGCAAGGGTGTACCATAGATCTTTTATTACAAGGATTGGACTGAGAGATTTGAATTCTAAGGGCTGAGAACCATAAGGTGAGTATCATTTATACCTATGAGTGGATAAGAACCATCCCAGAATATGAAACATTTAAGGCTGACATTCTTATTTCCAAAATCTCCTAGAGTACTTTTATTTTTAATAGCAACTTAACTTTGCATTATAATTACTTCTGAGTGTAGATGTGTCTGCCTCCCCAATTATACTGTGCTCCTATAGGGCGGGGACTCTGTTCTGTGTCTGACTCATGGTAGGTACTTAGTAAACTTTGTCTGAATCCATTGTGGGGAGTTGACACCCACTCCCATTCCCACTTCTGCCTCCATGCTTACCTGAACTCTGACCTTCTCTTGAGAATTAACTGGAAGTGCTGAGGGTAAATTCAGGTAGTAGCTGAGGGCTTGGATTCATGGCATCAACTCTATTCTTGGGATCCCTGGTTGTTGGTTGCTTGCTTAACTGCATCTAACTTGATATGGGGAATATCTGCTCCAGCTTCTGGATACCATCTGTTCTGGCTATCCATTGCCATGTAACAAACTACCCCAAAACCTAGTGGTATAAAATAATTGCTCACAGACTCTGTCAGGAATTTGAACAGGGCACAGTAAAGATGGTTTGTTTCTGTTCCATAGCGTTGGGAGACTCAGAAGCTGGGGGTAACTCAACATCTGGGTTTAGAATTATCTGAAGGTTTCCTCACTCTCATGTCTAACAGTTGATGCTGGCTCTTGGCTGGGACCTTTGCTGGGGCTGTTGCCAGAACACCTACACATGGTTTCTCCATGTAGCTTGGGCTTCCTTACAGCATGGTGGCTGGGTTCCAACGGTGAGCTTCCCAAATGAGAACGCCAGGTAGAAGTTCTATTGCCTTAGTTCTAACTCAACTTGGAAAGTCATGCAGCATCACTTTCACCATATCTTGTTCTTTGTGGCAATCACAAAGTCCCTTCCTGTATCAAGAGGAGAAAAAATAGATTCTAGTTCTTGATAGGGTGTTGTTGTTGGTGATGGCAAGGTTCTGGGAAGAGCACATGGGACTGGAAATATAGTTGCAGCCATTCCAGAAAATGCACTCTGCCTATTGCGCTCATCCAGAGGACTGAGGAGTGAGGATTCCTGGATTCACTGAGGGCTTCTGGCAGGATAATGCTATCAGCCACATTCCCCTCATTTCACAGGAGCCCAAGAAGAGTCAGGAGCTTTGGCAAGATCCCTGGCATCATTCCCCTTATATCCTGACAAGCAGCACGGGGTGGTGAAAATCTCCCTTGACCGTGAGTTAAAAGGCCTGTGATCTGATTGTCATGTGATTTGAATAGGCGACTTGATCCATTTAAGTCACAGTTTACCCTACCTGACAGGTGAGAAGTTGTTCAGAAGTAGATCAGTATTTTTGATCCTTTATAGTAGGAAATTCTTTTCTTCTTAAATTTGTATTATTTTCAAACAAAAGTTCAGGTGAAACCCAATATATGAACTGGATAAATGTCATTGAAAGGGGTGTGTTATACATGCCCACTTGCCCCCTTCCCCGTGGGGATTCTCCATGGAATCTCAGTGCTCCTCGGAGCACATTTGGAAAATCCTTGAGCTATGATTCTGGTCATGACGTGTGGGTTTTTTTCCCACACCAATTAATTCTTCAAAACCAGCTGGGTGTCTTACAATTTAACTCAGTTCTGACACTATCTACCTGGAGGTAGCATCAGACTGTGCAGGTTAAGGGCTCAGCCCCACAAGACTGCCCTGTACTTCAGATGCCGGTTGCCAGCCTGGGTTGTTACTTGTGCTTCTTCTGTCCAACTGGCTATGAATCAGAGGTTCTCATGAGCCCCTCCTTGCGTTCAATTAATTTGCTAGAGCTGCTCACAGAACTCAGGAAACTAGTTTACTCACTAGATTACCAGTTTATTACAAAGAATATTAAAGAATACGAATCAACATCCAGCTGAAGAGATACATAAGATGAGGTCCTGAACAAAGGACCTTCTGTCCTCAGGAGGATTGGGGTCCAGCTCAGTGGTGCATGGAAGGGTTCTGGCACCCCAACTTGGAAACACTCTGAACCCCATCCTTTTGGGTTTTTTAGTACAGGTTTCATTACATAGGCATGATTGATTAAATCACTGGCCATCGACAACTGACAACCTCCAGCCCCTTTCCCTGCCCTAGAACCCAGTGGGTGGGACTGAAAGTTCCAACCCTCTCTTCACACGGCTGTTCTCCTGGCAGCCAGCCCCCACCCTTAGGTGCTTTCCAGAAGTCACCGCACATTAACATATACTCAGGTGTGGTTGAAAGGGGCTTGTCATGAACACGGAGACACCTTTACAGCTCTTATCACTTAGGACGTTCCAAGGGTTTTAGGAGCTCTGTGCCAGAAACAGAATAAAGACCAGATATATACATATGTATTTATTTAGTATAAATCACAATATCACAGCCAGGATATTTCCCTAAGAGTCTCCAGGGTGTGATTGGGGTGAGAGAGAAAAAGTCAGCACCCAGCTCCCAGATCTCTCTCCTGAGTACTTTCTGCTTCCTTCCTGCTTCCTACATGAGCCCTCACTCCCACCTCTCAGCCATCTGACGCTGAAAGGCTGGGCAGGTGTTCTGGATGAGCCCAAATCCCACAAATACCTGGAAGAGCAATAGTTACGGAGCAGGGATATCTACTGGTATTGTTGGAATTTGGGGCTCTTCCAGCTTCCTGTCACTTGTGCCAGACCAGCCTTGTCTGGAGAGAAACTGGGGACTCTGTGGAAAGGCGTGAGAGCTATGGAGATGGTGGTCTCGCAGTCCCACCTTCCGGGCCTGGGGGTGACTCTGGCATCAAGTGCCCGCCCCTGGAATCTGAGGGACAAGTGGGGCAGTCCTATCCAAACCACATGGGTTCTCAATGGGGAGGAGTGGTCCCTCAAAGGGCAATAGAAGAACCCGGCAGAGACGCTGCACCGGTGGAAACAGCAGATGCCTCTGACCGGCTCAGAGCACCCAGGTGAGGGCCCGGTCCCTGGAAAAGCCCCAAATCCCCCTACTTCTATGCTCGGCCCGTCCTCAATTCCCAACCCTTGTCCACGGCTCCA
This sequence comes from Grampus griseus, assembly GCF_964374135.1. Classification (NCBI taxonomy): domain Eukaryota; kingdom Metazoa; phylum Chordata; class Mammalia; order Artiodactyla; family Delphinidae; genus Grampus; species Grampus griseus. The sequence continues at coordinate 24,971,661 of NC_139018.1, read as the reverse complement.
TGAGCCTCCTCACCTGAGCTAGGCGCTTGTAGCGTCCTTTCCTTTCTCTGATCCGCTTATCCGCTTTGCCCACCACTCTCCCTCCGTCTCCACTCCTCCCCCTCTTCTCAGCCCACTCCCACCCCCACTTTTTCCCTCCCACATTCTCTGCTCCCTATCTTTGTCTCTTTATCCCGTTCTTTCTTTCCTTCTTTCTTTTTTTTCCCTTTAAATCAATCCACAGAGTGATTAGATTTGCAAATGAGCCGGCAGGAAACTGGGAACAAAGGCAACCAGAGCCGAAGAGAGAGCAGGTATAATTACTGTAATTAACTCAAGCAGCAGGGACACATCCCCTCGTCAGCAGTGGCTGCTGAGAGGTGCTGCGAGGCGCCACAGGGGAGGCTGAGGGGAGCTGCACGCCCCCAGGAAACTCAGACCACTCCCCCTTCCTAGGGCTGGGTGCCTCGAGGGGCCCCTGGTTGGGAAGCTCCTCCTGGAGAAGGTGCCTGCATGAGGATCCACCTAATCTCCTGTCCTGGGCTCAGCGGGAGCGGGGAGGAGGAATCTGGGCCCGGAGGACACGATATGCTCTCCTGCCCACAGAGTGCTGCCGGAGAACAAAAGCATCTCTTTCCTCTCTTACCTGGACACTTAGCTCTTTACTGCTTTATGACATCCTGAGAGCCTGCTCTGGTTTCTCTGGAATGCAAACATTTCTAGAGACCTTGGAGGAGGAACATGTCATGAAACTGTCATATCTGCATCCCTAAGTGTCCCCCAAATACACTTCCAGATGCTTAGGGCCTTCCAATGCACCTTTGCAACCTGACCTTTCAGAGTTGCCCCTCACATCTTCGTCCTCTAGCCAAACCTGACCTTGCGATACACCCTGAATATGCCCTGCATTCTTCTCTCTCTCTGCTTTCACCTGTGAGACAATCCCTTTCCTCCCATGCTGCACTTGCCTAAATGTCAGTTGGTAGAATGTCATCCAGCTTTTGAGATACACTTGAAACTAAAGTCATTTCTGTGAAGTCTATACCGATCTCACCCTCTACAGAAGCCCATAGCCCTTGTGTCTTTTATGGACCTTACCTTACTACTATACCTCCTCTCCTATCGTCTGGGGAAGGCAGACAGACCCTAACTTTGGATTCCTGGAGTTCATCACCTTTGGGGGTTGTGTCAATCAGACCCTTTTCACCTGCCAGTGACAGAAATCCCAATGCAAACTGGCATAAACAACAAAGGGAATTTATTAGTTGTAGTAACTGAAGAGTCCAGGGATGTTTGCAGTCAGCCGTGGCTGGATTCTAAACCTTATCATCAGATCGCTCTGTCTCCTGTCCCCTTTCCTCAGTGTGGGTTCATGCCCAGGCAGACCTCTACACAACGTGGCCCCCAGCATCTCCAAGCTAATATCATTCCTGCAGGCAGCTGTCTCAGGGAGAGTTTCTCCCTCCCAAAGTTCCAGCACACACATAAGATTATGTGTGAGATCAGCGGGCTGGATTGGGTTCAGAGCCAATCATTGTGTTCGGAGAAATGAAGCCCAGTGATTGACCGGACTGGCATCAAGTGCCCACCCCTGGAATCTGAGGGAGGATTGGGGCCACCCCTATCCAAACCACATGGGTTCTCAATGGGGAGGAAAATTCAAAGGACAATAGAAGAACAGAGCCGAGATGTTGCACAGGTGGAAACAGCAGATGCCTATCACTGGCTCAGAGCATACAGGTGAGGGCCCGATTCCTGGAAATGCCCCATATCCTTTCATTTTTATACTCGGCCTGTCCTTCAATACCCAGCCCATGTCCACCAGCTCTCTGATGCCTCCTCACCTGCTCTAGGTGCCCAGAGTCTGTATCACTTAACCAGGCACACACCTATATGCTGCTTTCTTATGACTGTTATGTTTTCATTTGTTATAACCTCATCTGAGCAACAAGATTACAGACCCACTGGGAGCAGGGATGTGACCATCCTTGTATGCCCCTCCTCCCACCCTGGTACAGCCCTGGGCACCTGGACAGCAGCACTATGGTGAACCAAGCACAGAATGCCTGCGATGTCCAGGTCTGAGAAATGGCTGGGTCACGTACCAGCTGAGTGATCTTGTGAAGTCCCCTGACCTCTCTAAGCCTCGGTTTCCACATCTAGAAATTTGGGCTATGAAAACACCTATTTCACGGAACTGTGAAAAATAAAGGAGATAATATGTGTGGAAGTGCCTCCCATCTTTTCTCAGCTAAGCTCGGCCTGTCTTCCTCCAGTTACCTGATTGGGTATTTAATTACAACTAAAGTAAGAAACTGGCATTCACCTTCCTTATTTCTGTGACACTGAGCTCTCCAGCCTTCCCTCTGTTTTCCTAGTCATTTGTTTTTATTTTCTTGGCCAGCTGCTCTTAGTTTTTTGTCTACCTTTTAAACAATGTACGTGTTCATGGTCAATAACACAGGCTTGGGTCCTAGGTTGCCCCTTTTGGGGTTGCAGTTATACCACTTACTAGACTGTAACCTCAGGCAAGTTATTTTACCTCTCAGAGACCCAGTTCCTCATCTGTAAAACGAGAAATCTCAGTAGTATCTACCTCATGGTGCTGGATTGAGTGAGTTAATTTGTGTAAAGCACTTGTAACAGGACTTGCTGGGGAGTAGGTGCTATAAAATTGTTAACTAATATTCCTATTTTTCTTTTTTTTTTTTTTTTCGGTACACGGGCCTCTCACTGCTGTGGCCTCTCCCGTTGCGGAGCACAGGCTCTGGACGCGCAGGCTCAGCGTCCATGGCTCACCGGCCCAGCCGCTCTGCGGCATGTGGGATCTTCCCGGACCGGGGCACGAACCCGTGTCCCCTGCATCGGCAGGCGGACTCTCAACCACTGTGCCCCCAGGGAAGCCCTAATATTCCTATTTTAATGTTCCAAACTGAAATATATTATCCTTCAGCATCAAATTCAGTCAATTCTTTCTCCTTAAAACTTTTCAAATTCTTTTTTTTTTAATTCATTCTTTCACTCTCTCCATCCCTGCTCCTAATTTCTTAACTTAGTCTCTCATCATGTCAAGCATGGATTACTCCCACATCCTTTTAATTGGTCTTCCTTACCTGTCTTTCCTTCTAGTCTGTTTTCCACACAAAAATCTGATCATACGTCTCCCCTGTTTTAAGTCTTTGAATAGCATCCCACAATGATCAGGATACAAAGTCCAAGCTCTAGGGCATGACATACAAAGTGCTTCATGATTTTTTTCTTGCTTATTTCCTTAGCCTCATCTATCTCCACTGACCCCTCATGTCTGAACCCACCTGCCTTCCTTTACCTCTTTGTTTAGAATGTGCTTACTTCCTCTTTTCTCGTGGCCACTTCTTTGGCATCCACTGAGCCTCAGTTTAGGCATCACTCCTCACAAAGTCTTTCTGGATGGCTAGCCCCCTCCTCCCAGGATGGTCTAGATGTCTCACCTACAGAACCCTGGGAATATCTCTGTCCTAGCAGTTGTCACTTTGTGTAAGTGTCTGTCTCCTCCACTAGACCATAAACTTGTTAAAGGCAGGGATCTCATGTTCGAACGCCTAGCTCTTGGCACAATTTCTGGCATCTAATCTGGGCTCAGAGCTTGTTGAATGAATTGAATAATGATGATCACTACTGAATTTGTCAGGCCTCTTCTGGTTGCAAGTGACAGAAGCTGCCATTAAGCATCACTCATCCCTGTTCTCAAATGACACCATCAAGACCATGTCTCTTTCCAATTCTTGGCTTCATTTTCTTCTGTCTTGGTTTCATTCTCAAGCTGGTGCCCTGAAAATGACCACCAACAGCTTCAGTCTGTTCACTTTGCAGCCCTGAAAAATCCTGAAAAAAATGGCGTCTCTTTCCCAACGTTTTTAGCAAAAGTCTGGACACTACTCTCGTGAGACCAATTTAATTTAGTTGCTGTCCAGGGGCATGAAATGTGGTGATCGGTCAGAAACAACAGAAATTTATTTCTTATAGTTCTGGAGGCTGGGAAGTTCAAGATCAAGGTACTGGTAGCTTCTGTATCTACCTGCTTCCTAGATGGTCATTCACACTTGGCAGAAGGGATGATGAAACTCTCCAGGGTCTCTTATCTAAGGTACTCATCTCACTCCTGAGGCCTCCACCCTCATGACCTAATCACCCCCAAAGGCCCTGAGACCATAATAACATGCCCATCTCCGGAACTGGAGGGTAGTCATGGTCACCTGAAACAAATGGATGAGTGGGACAGGGGTGTCTCCCCCAAAGGAAAAATGGGGTGTTTTTGCCAGAAACATGGGTTAGAGGGAAGCAAAACCAACATTTGTACAGGAGTGCCAGATACTGCTAGCTCTTATATAAACATTTCAATTAATCTTCACAACGATCCAAAGAAATCCATTCCACCCATGAGAAACCCGAGGCTTGAAGTGTTTCAGTGACTTGCCCGAGTCAGCTTACAAGAGATGGAGCCAGATTCTCAGACAGTCTGACTCCAAAGCCTTCCTTCTTTAAAAAATAAAGTTTAAAAAAAGGAATATATACACACAGTAAAAGTTCCAAACACTGCAAAAAGGTGTACAGTGAACAGGTAGTTATACTTCACGCCCTGACCCTGATCCCCAAGTTCCCCTTTTCTGCCCCTCAGTCATTCACCCAGGAGGCTTCACTTCTATGCTTTATTATGCAGATCCAGAATAGTCTTTTGTCTAGGTCTAGTTTGTTCCCACTTCCGAGGATTTTACCCCATGCCCAGCTTATTATGAGGTCTTTCCCTTTGGGCTGGCAGGCACGTGAACTAGTTCCAGCCCCGCGTACAGTCGGGAAATTGTTGGGCTGGCTTGCTTTGCGGTGGTTCTTTCCCAGCCTCTGGTAGCTTCTCGCACATGCACCGACCGGTACTCAGGCAATGACTAGAGGGAATCCTCTGCAAGTCCCAGGAGCTCTCTCTTCTCTGACCCTCTGCCCTGTCAGTCTAGCTGCTTTGGCCACCCTGAATGCAAGCTCTGCCCCCTTAACTCAGGGAGAGCACTGGGTTCCACCTGGAAAGGACCTCCTAGTAGTAAGCTGGGCAGTTATACAGCCACTTTCTTCCTTTTCCTTCCGTCAGCCATCAGCGACCCTTCCAGCACTGTCTGCTGCACAGTGTCTTAAACCATTGTTTCCTCGTCTTTTTTTTTTAAAGCTGTTTAAGGAAGGAGGGTAAATCTGGTTCCTGTTACTGCATCAAGGCTAGAAGTAATGCTACTTTCGCCAGTATTTATGAATCCTTCCAGAGTTATAAAGTGCATAAACAAGCATATATATCCTCTCCTCTTTATACACACGGCAGGTTTTGCTGCACAGTTTTGCACCTTACTTTAGTCGCTTACTATCATACAGATTGTTCCGCATAGATTGACCTCACTCTTTTAAAGGCAGAGCCTGCACTCCTAACCCCTACTCTAGTCTGCCTCAGTGAATGATAGCTGAGTTATTATTGGCTGTAATTGATGCTTGGTAAATAGTTGACGTGTTGAATAAATTATGTTGAAACTGCACCCAGGTGGCTGGACTCTCATGTTCTGATGACTGGAGAAAATAGGATACACCATATTCAGTTTGGGGTCCTTTGTATTCCCGACTACTCTGTCCTCTCCTTTCACTTCTCTGAAGAGTTTCTTCTTGCTTTCTGGTCTATGGGAAGCTGAGAAATAATAGTATTTAAACCTCAGCTCTTGTCTCATCTCCCATTTGATAAGAATCCAATTTACATGACAAAACCACATCCACTGCATAAAAAGAGGCACACGTGTACCCTTTCGGGGCAGCACTGTAAGGTGATATAGAAGTGTGCCTGGGCCTCCCCTGGTGGCGCAGTGGTTGAGAGTCCGCCTGCCGATGCAGGGGACACGGGTTCGTGCCCCGGTCCGGGAAGATCCCACATGCCGCGGAGCGGCTGGGCCCGTGAGCCATGGCCGCTGAGCCTGCGCGTCCGGAGCCTGTGCTCCGCAACGGGAGAGGCCACAGCAGTGAGAGGCCCGCGTACCGCAAAAAAAAAAAAAAAAAAAAAAGAAGTGTGCCTGGACAGTGCTTAGCTTCTAGAAGCTCAGCAAATACTTTTTGGATGAACTTGGGGTTCACTTGTGTCTTGTGCAATTATTATCTAGGCCCTTCCCCCCAAAAAAGTTCTGGTTGTCTAGTATCTATTTAGGACCTGTTAAGTGATAGTGTCAAAGATGAGTATATATGAGATAATTCATTGACTCATTACTTATAAATGGAAATTGGAAATACACTAAATATTCATAGCAACAGAATTTTGTTGTTAAATCTGTGAAACAAGGCTGTTAAATAATGGTGAAAGATTAGTATATAGCATTAGTATTCTCTTAGTCTATTTGGGCTGTAACAAAAGTACCACAGACTGGGTGGCTGGTAAACAAAATTTCTTTCTCACAGTTCTAGGGGCTGGGAAGGCCAAGATCAAAGCTCTGGAAGATTCGGTGTCTGCTGAGAATCTGCTTCCTGGTTCAGAGATGGCCATCTTCTTACTGCATTCTCACGTGCCAGCTGGGCCAGGAACCTCTCTGGGGCCTCTTTTATAAGGGTACTAACCCCATTCATGAGGTCTCCACCCTCATGACCCATCCCCTCCCAAAGGCCCTGAGGCAGGAGATAGACGGGCCCCAGGCTGAGCAGCTGGAGTTTGTCTCCTGTGCAAAAATACTCCAAAATGAAGATAATAGCAGGTGCCCTGCCCAGGTAAGAGATAAAGACGCCACCTATTTCTCATTCTTGAGGTCAAGGAGACCTTCCCGACTACACGTGCACAGAAAGACTCCTTGGGAGTCAAAAAGGGAGGGGGCGCCGCCCCATAGTAGGTGATGTCAACCTACACATGGGCTTGTCCGCTAGAATCCATCTTGGCTAAGAGATGCGTGCGCACACAGGGGAGGACCCTGGGAGAAACCAAACACAGACTCAGAGCCAGGCAAAGCCAGATGACTGGCAGAGGATACCTGGAAGAAATGCCCCATATAAGTGATTCAAACTACCACGAGGGCTCGACTCTCTCTCTGAGACTGCCATTTGAGTCTATTCACACGTACCCTTTTTCCTCCTGATAAACACTTTACTTGTTTCACTACTTTCCATCTCTTGTGGACATTCATTTCTACAAAGCCAGCGGGCCAGGCCCTTGTCACTGGCCACTGGCCTAGTGGTTAGGATTCAGCGCTCTCACTGCCACGGCCTGACTTCAATCTCTGGCCAGGGAACTGATATCCTGCTTCAAGCCGCTGAAGGCCAAGACCACCTGAGATCAGCCCCACCTCCTAATAGCATCACACTGGGGCATAGGATTTAATATATGAATGGGAGGGGGCACAAACATTCAGTTTATAGCAAGTATATAGCTCTTAAAAATGTGTGCTAGTGTGTGTGTGATACAGGTTAACATGGCCCTCAAATGCAAGTCAACCACTTCATCTGGGCTTTAGCTGACTTTCTTTTACCACAACTTTGGAAGCTCACACTCAGCCCGAGGTACAAGTTTACTGTTTAACATCTCTTCTAGTTCTCCCAGCAGGCCGACAAAGTAGCTTTATTTGCCTCATCTCTACAGAGCTAGTCAAGGCCATATAGGTAATGTGTGGAGGAACTAGGATTTGAGTTCAGGTCCTTCTGACCCTACAGCCTGAGCTCCAGCTCCCCATGGGGGTTAAAGCGTTGTTCCCAGAGAGTGCTCTGCAGAACTCGGCTCTGACTGATGGTTACAAGCAAAAAGGGCTCCCTATTCTCAGGGATGTTTGCATTTGTTCTTGAGGTATATGCATTTCTGTTGTGATTTAAAGTGGGAGGCAGCTCACATAGTATAGGCACACCTCATTTTACTGGTATTTATTTGCAGATAATGCTTTTTTTTTTTTTTTTTTAACAAATTGAAGCTTTGTGGCAACCTTGCATCAAGCAAGTCTATTGATGCCATTTTTCCAATAGCATTTGCTCACTTTATGTCTCTGTGCCACATGTTGGTAATTCTCACAATATTTCAAACTTCATTATTGTTATGTTTGTTATGGTGATCTGTGACTAGTGATATTTGGTGTTACTATCGCAAAAAGATGTCAACTTGCTGAAGGCTCAGATCATATTTAGCATTTTTTAGTAAGAGAGTATTCTTTAATTATGTACATTTTTTTTACACATAATGCTATTGCACACTTCATAGACTACAGTAGTAGAGTGTAAGCATAACTTTTATATCACTGGGAAATCAAAAATTTTGGTGTGTCTCACTTTATTGTGATATTAGCTATATTATGGTGTTCTGGACCCAAACCTGCAATATCTCTAAGGTGTGCCTGTATCTTCTAGCATCTGCCTGTGGTTGAGAGAGGAGTTTTTAACAGATGGTGGCTGGGTTGACACCTTGGTATATAAGGTAGCCATTTCTACAAACTGCCTGGGTCGTAGAAACTGGAATATCAGGGTGAGGAGGGCTCCAGAAAGAATGACTTAGGCCCACCTCTTCATTTTACAAATGAGGAAATTGAGGCAAAGGGAGACTACCTTATCTCCCTTATTGGCTGAGAGAGAACTAGAACTTCCTGATCCCTAGTCCAGTTCTCTTTACTCCTTCTGTGAATAAGGAGTATTTTCCAACTTTTTCTAACTTTTCTAACTTGCCTGGCAATCAACGAATGGTTTTACATATAGTTTCCCTCTGTTTCCATTTCTCTGTATTTTAGCTTGTGTTCTTACTCTTTCTGTCTCAGGCCTCCTCCTGATTGTACTGATATTTAGTTCACAGCGAGATGACAGGTTGATCCATGGAAAAGAGGGCTAGAGAGTTGAGCAGAAGGGCCATAGGATGTAGGATTACAGCCTTGCATCAGCTCTGATAGGGATAGTTGCACATCAATACACCCCGGATTTGTGACTGAAAAGCTATGTGTACAGGTAAGATTTTACAGGTGAGTCATATTAGGGATGCCTCCTATTTAAAGACTACCATGGCCACCCCTTTGCCTTATCCATTCTATCTCTAGAGATTTAACTTACAAAGATATATGCAAAAGAATGTTTTGAAAAACATTGTATACAGTAGCAAGAGACTATAAACAACCTGAATATCTACTGATGGGGGGATGGTTATAAAAACTGGTACATCCATACAGTGGAGTATATTTGAGATGCAATGTGGTAGATCGTATGGGCTAATATGGTGCAACCTACAAAATATATTGTTAAAAAAATAAGGTGTGTATATGGCTTTGTTTGTGTTCCCTTAAAAGAGAGCCTCGGACAAGGACGTGGGTGCGAGTAGTTTATTTAGGAAGAGATCCCAGGAAAAATAAATCAGGAAGTGAAGAGAGGGAGACAGAAAATGCAAATAAAGTATGTACTGAGTTGTTGCTATAGCCAAGAGAAGCCCGAATAAGCCCAGACCTTTGAAAAACACACAGAATGTCTGTCTCCCAGAATTGTCTGTCTTGTTGGTAAGAAGGAAGGCTGGGATATTTATTAACGAAGCCCATCCTTCACTGGTTAAGGTTGTTCCATGGTGTTAACTGCCTCCTACTTCTGGCTGCATTTCCCTGTGGACTGAGCAGGCTCCTGTGGCTTTGAAGAAAGTGCTGGTGTTCAAGGTGGGAATCTGTCACAGCAGAAATCAGAGGTGGTATGAGAAAATGAGACGCCAGGCGCCAGAAACACCTGCTATAATACAAAAGATGTCTACTTGCCTGTAAACAAAGTATATGTGTGTGTCTGTGCATGTGTAGCTACGTAAATATCTATATACAAATACCAATATAGAGGTGTATTCACATATACATGTGGACAATTTTGACTAATGCATAAAATCACTGGGAATAGTGGTTACCTTTGGGTAGGGAGATGGGGTGTTTGGAGGTCTGGATATTTGGTGTGGGAGAGTAAGTTTTCAATGTCTAGCTTTTTGTACTAGTTGCTGTTTTCAACCACATGAATGTATTTATTTATTTGTGTATTTATTTTTGGCTGCGTTGGGTCTTCATTGCTATGTGCAGGCTTTCTCTAGTTGCGGCGAGTGAGGGCTACTCTTTGTTGCCGTGCGTGGTCTTCTCATTGTGGTGGCTTCTCTTGTTGTGGAGCACGGGTTCTAGGTGCTCAGGCTTCAGTAATTGTGGCGTGCGGGCTCAGTATTTGTGGCTCACGGGCTCTAGAGTGCAAGCTCAGTAGTTGTGGCTCACAGGATTAGCTGCTCCACGGCATGTGGGATCTACCCGGACCAGGCTCGAACCCGTGTCCCCTGCGTTGGCAGGTGGATTCTTAACCACTGTGCCACCGGGGAAGTCCCATGAATGTATTTTTTGAACAATGTTTTAATTAATTTTGTTGAGGTATAACTTACATATAATAAAACACATCTATTTTAAATGTACAGTTATGAATGTATACAGCCATTTAAACACCACCATAAACAAGATATAGCACATTTCTGTTGAGTTCCCAATTGGCCTTTTGCAGTCGGTCCTCTCCTCTCACTCTAGGTAACCACTGATCTATTCTGGATCACCTTAAATTAAATTTGTCTTTTCTAGGGTTTCTATAAATGAAGTCATACACTATACACTTTTTTGTGTCTAGCTTATTTATGTCAATAGTTTGTTCCTTGTTACTGGTGAGTAGTATTCTATTATAACACAATTTGTTTACCATTTACTTTCTTTTTTTTTTTCCAATGTTTTATTTTATTTACTATTTATTTAGTTAGTTATTTTTGAGGTACACGGGCCTCTCACTGTTGTGGCCTCTCCCGTTGCGGAGCACAGGCTCCGGACGTGCAGGCTCAGCGGCCATGGCTCACAGGCCTAGCTGCTCCACGGCATATGGGATCTTCCCAGACTGGGGCACGAACCCATGTCCCCTGCATTGGCAGGCAGACTCTCAACCACTGCGCCACCAGGGAAGCCCGAATGTTTTATTTATTTTTTTAACATCTTTATTGGAGTATAATTGCTTTACAATGGTGTGTTAGTTTCTGCTTTATAACAAAGTGAATCAGCCATACATATACATATATCCCCATATCTCCTCCCTCTTGCGTCTCCCTCCCACCCTCCCTATCCTACCCCTCTAGGTGGTCACAAAGCACTGAACTGTTGTCCCCGTGCTATGTGGCTGCTTCCCACTAGCTATCTGTTTTACATTTGGTAGTATATATAAGTCAACACTAGTCTCTTACTTCGTCCCAGCTTACCCTTCCCCCTTCCCGTGTCCTCAAGTCCATTCTCTACATCTGCATCTTTATTCATGTCCTGCCCCTAGGTTCTTTATAACCATTTTTTTTTAGATTCCATATATATGTTAGCATACAGTATTTGTTTTTCTCTTTCTGACTTCACTCTGTATGACAGACTCTAAATCAATCCACCTTGCTACAAATAACTCAATTACGTTTCTCTTTATGGCTGAGTAATATTCCATTGTATATATGTGCCACATCTTATTTATCAATTCATCTGTTGATGGACACTTAGGTTGCTTCCATGTCCTGGCTATTGTAAATAGAGCTGCAATGAACATTGTGGTACATGACTCTTTTTGAATTATGGTTTTCCTAGGGTATATGCCCAGTAGTGGGATTCCTGGGTCATATGGTAGTTATATTTGTAGTTTTTTAAGGAACCTCCATATTGTTCTCCACAGTGGCTGTATCAATTTACATTCCCACCAACAGTTCAAGAGGGTTCCCTTTTCTCCACAGCCTCTCCAGCATTTATTGTTTCTAGATTTTTTGATGATGGCCATTCTGACTGGGGTGAGATGATACCTCATTGTAGTTTTGATTTGCATTTCTCTAATGATTATTGACGATGAGCATTCTTTCATGTGTTTGTTGGCAGTCTGTATATCTTCTTTGGAGAAATGTCTATTTAGGTCTCCTGGCCATTTTTGGATTGGGTTGTTTGTTTTTTGTTATTGAGCTGCATGAGCTGCTTATAAATTTTGGAGATTAATCCTTTGTCAGTTGCTTCATTTGCAAATATTTTCTCCCATTCTGAGGGTTGTCTTTTGGTCTTGTTTATGGTTTCCTTTGCTGTGCAAAAGCTTTGAAGTTTCATTAGGTCCCATTTGTTTATTTTTGTTTTTATTTCCATTTCCCTAGGAGGTGGGTCAAAAAGGATCTTGCTGTGATTTATGTCATAGAGTGTTCTGCCTATGTTTTCCTCTAAGAGTTTGATAGTTTCTGGCCTTACATTTAGGTCTTTAATCCATTTTGAGCTTATTTTTCTGTATGGTGTTAGGGAGTGATCTAATCTCATACTTTTAAATGTACCTGTCCAGTTTTCCCAGCATCACTTATTGAAGAGGCTGTCCTTTCTCCACTGTACATTCCTGCCTCCTTTATCAAAGATAAGTTGACCATATGTGCGTGGGTTTGTCTCTGGGCTTTCTATCCTGTTCCATTGATCTATCTTTCTGTTTTTGTGCCAGTACCATACTGTCTTGATGACTGTAGCTTTGTAGTATAGTCTGAAGTCAGGGAGCCTGATTCCTCCAGCTCCGTTTTTCTTTCTCAAGATTGCTTTGGCTATTCGGGGTGTTTTGTGTTTCCATACAAATTGTGAAATTTTTTGTTCTAGTTCTGTAAAAAATACCATTGGTAGTTTGATAGGGATTGCATTGAATCTGTAGATTGCTTTGGGTAGTAGAGTCATTTTCACAATGTTGATTCTTCCAATCCAAGAACATGGTATATCTCTCCATCTATTTGTATCATCTTTAATTTCTTTCATCAGTGTCTTATAATTTTCTGCATACAGGTCTTTTGTCTCCTTAGGTAGAATACACCTACCTAGATATTTTATTCTTTTTGTTACAATGGTAAATGGGAATGTTTTCTTGATTTCACTTTCAGATTTTTCATCATTAGTGTATAGGAATGCCAGATATTTCTGGGCATTAATTTTGTATCCTGCTACTTTACCAAATTCATTGATTAGCTCTAGTAGTTTTCTGGTAGCATCCTTAGGATTCTCTATGTATAGTATCATGTCATCTGCAAACAGTGACAGCTGTACTTCTTCTTTTCCAATTTGGATTCCTTTTATTTCCTTTTCTTCTCTGATTGCTGTGCCTAAAACTTCCAAAACTATGTTGAATAAGAGTGGTGAGAGTGGGCAACCTTGTCTTGTTCCTGATCTTAGTGGAAATGCTTTCAGTTTTTCACCATTGAGGACAATGTTGTCTGTGGGTTTGTCATATATGGCCTTTATTATGTTGAGGAAAGTTCCCTCTATGCCTACTTTCTGCAAGGTTTTTTATCATAAATGGGTGTTGAATTTTGTTGAAAGCTTTCTCTGCATCTATTGAGATGATCATATGGTTTTTCTCCTTCAATTTGTTACTATGGTGTATCACGTTGATTGATTTGCGTACATTGAAGAATCCTTGCATTCCTGGAATAAACCCCACTTGATCATGATGTATGATCCGTTTAATGTGCTATTGGATTCTGTTTGCTAGTATTTTGTTGAGGATTTTTGCATCTATGTTCATCAGTGATATTGGCCTGTAGTTTTCTTTCTTTGTGACATCCTTGTCTGGTTTTGGTATCAAGGTGATAGTGGCCTCGTAGAATGAGTTTTGGAGTGTTCCTCCCTCTGCTATATGTTGGAAGAGTTTGAGAAGGATAAGTGCTAGCTCTTCTCTAAATGTTTGATAGAATTCGCCTGTGAAGCCACCTGGTCCTGGGCTTTTGTTTGTTGGACGATTTTTAATCACAGTTTCAATTTCAGTGCTTGTGATTGGTCTGTTCATCTTTTCTATTTCTTCCTGATTCAGTCTTGGCAGGTTGTGTATTTCTAAGAATTTGTCCATTTCTTCCAGGTTGTCCATTTTATTGGCATAGAGTTGCTTGTAGTAATCTCTCATGATCTTTTGTATTTCTGCAGTGTCAGTTTTTACTTCTCCTTTTTCATTTCTAATTCTATTGATTTGAGTCTTCTCCCTTTGTTTCTTGATGAGTCTGGCTAATGGTTTATCAATTTTGTTTATCTTCTCAAAGATCCAGCTTTTAGTTTTAGTGATCTTTGCTATCGTTTCCTTCATTTCTTTTTCATTTATTTCTGATCTGATTTTTAAGATTTCTTTCCTTCTGCTAACTTTGGGGTTTTTTTTTTGTTCTTCTTTCTCTAATTGTTTTAGGGGCAAGGTGAGGTTGTTTATTCAAGATGTTTCCTGTTTCTTAAGGTAGGATTGTATTGCTATAAACTTCCCTCTTAGAACTGCTTTTGCTGCATCCCATAGGTTTTGGGTCGTCGTGTCTCCATTGTCATTTGTTTCTAGGTATTTTTTTATTTCCTCTTTGATTTCTTCAGTGATCACTTCGTTATTAAGTAGTGTATTTTTTAGCCTCCATGTGTTTGTATTTTTTACAGATCTTTTCCTGTAATTGATATCTAGTCTCATAGCGTTGTGGTCGGAAGAGATACTTGATACAATTTCAGTTTTCTTAAATTTACCAAGCCTTGATTTGTGACCCAAGGTATGATCTATCCTGTAAAATGTTCCATGAACACTTGAGAAAAATGTGTATTCTGTTGTTTTTGAATGGAATGTCCTATAAATATCAATTAAGTCCATCTTGTTTAATGTATCATTTAAAGCTTGTGTTTCCTTATTTATTTTCATTTTGGATGATCTGTCCATTGGTGAAAGTGGGGTGTTAAAGTCCCCTACTATGAATGTGTTACTGTCGATTTTCCCTTTTATGGCTGTTAGTATTTGCCTTATGTATTGAGGTGCTCCTATGTTGGGTGCATAAATATTTACAATTGTTATATCCTCTTCTTGGATCGATCCCTTGATCATTATGTAGTGTCCTTCTCTTTCTCTTCTAATAGTCTTTATTTTAAAGTCTATTTTGTCTGATATGAGAATTGGTACTCCAGCTTTCTTTTGGTTTCCATTGCATGAAATATCTTTTTCCATCCCCTTACTTTCAGTCTGTATGTGTCTCTAGGTCTGAAGTGGGTCTCTTGTAGACAGCAAATATATGGGTCTTGTTTTTGTATCCATTCAGCCAATCTGTGTCTTTTGGTGGGAGCATTTAGTCCATTTACATTTAAGGTAATTATTGATATGTATGTTCCTATTCCCATTTTCTTAATTGTTATGGGTTCGTTATTGTAGGTCTTTTCCTTCTCTGGTGTTTCTTGCCTAGAGAAGTTCTTTTAGCAGTTGTTGTAAAGCTGGTTTTGTGGTGGTGAGCTCTCTCAGATTTTGCTTGTCTGTAAAGGTTTTAATTTCTCCATCAAATCTGAATGAGATCCTTGCTGGGTAGAGTAATCCTGGTTGCAGGTTCTTCTCCTTCATCGCTTTAAATATGTCCTGCCAGTCCCTTCCAGCTTGCAGAGTTTCTGCTGAAAGATCAGCTGTTAATCTTACGGGGATTCCCTTGAGTGTTATTTGTTGTTTTTCCCTTGCTGCTTTTAATATGTTTTCTTTGTATTTAATTTTTGACAGTTTGATTTAATATGTGTCTTGGCGTGTTTCTCCTTGGATTTATCCTGTATTGGACTCTGTGTGCTTCCTGGACTTGATTAACTATTTCCTTTCCTATATTAGGGAAGTTTTCAACTATAATCTCTTCAAATATTTTCTCAGTCCCTTTCTTTTTCTCTTCTTCTTCTGGAGCCCCTATAATTTGAATGTTGGTGCGTTTAATGTTGTCCAGAGGTCTCTGAGACTGTCCTTAGTTCTTTTCATTCTTTTTTCTTTATTCTGCTCTGCAGTAGTTATTTCCACTATTTTATCTTCCAGGTCACTTATCTGTTCTTCTGCCTCAGTTATTCTGCTATTGATCCCATATAGAGTATTTTTAATTTCATTTATTGTGTTGTTCATCATTGTTTGTTTCATCTTTAGTTCTTCTAGGTCCTTGTTAAATGTTTCTTTCATTTTCTCTATTCTATTTCCAAGATTTTGGATCATCTTCACTATCATTATTCTGAATTCTTTTTCAGGTAGACTGCCTACTTCCTCTTCATTTGTTAGGTCTGGTGGGTTTTTATCTTGCTCCTTCATCTGCTGTGTGTTTTTCTGTCTTCTCATTTTGCTTATCTTACTGTGTTTGGGGTCTCCTTTTTGCAGGCTGCTGGTTCGTAGTTCCCATTGTTTTTGGTGTCTGTCCCCAGTGGCTAAGGTTGGTTCAGTGGGTTGTGTAGGCTTCCTGGTGGAGGGGACTAATGCCTGTGTTCTGGTGGATGAGGCTGGATCTTGTCTTTCTGGTGGGCAGGTCCACCTCTGGTGGTGTGTTTTGGGGTGTCTGTGGACTTATTATGATTTAGGCAGCCTCTGTGCTAATGGGTGGGGTTGTGTTCCTGTCTTGCTAGTTGTTTGGCATAGGGTGTCCAGCACTGTAGCTTGCTGGTCGTTGAGTGAAGCTGGGTGCTGGTGTTGAGATGGAGATCTCTGGGAGATTTTTGCCGTTTGATATTATGTGGAGCTGGGAGGCCTCTTGTGGACCAGTGTCCTGAAGTTGGCTCTCCCACCTCAGAGGCACAGCACTGACTCCTGGCTGCAGCACCAAGAGCCTTTCATCCACACGGCCCAGAATAAAAGGGAGAACAAGTAGAAAGAAAGAATTAGTAGAAGTAGAAAGAAAGAAAGAAAGGAGGGAGGGAGGGAGGGAGGAAGGGAGGAAGGAGGGAAGGAAGGAGAAAAAGAAAGAAAGAAGATAAAATAAAATATAGTAAGATAAAATATAATAAAGTTATTAAAATAAAAAAATAATTATTAAGAGAAAGAAAGAAAAAAAAAAAAACGGACGGATAGAACCCTAGTACCAATGGTGGAAGCAAAGCCATACAGACAAAGTCTCACACAGAAGCATACACACTCACAAAAAGAGGAAAAGGGGAAAAAATCATAAATCTTGCTCTCAAAGTCCACCTCCTCAATTTGGGATGATTCGTTGTTTAAAGGAGGGAAGGAGGGGAAAGAAAGAAAGAAAGAAATAAGATAAAATAAAATAAAATCAAGTTATTAAAATAAAAAATAATTATTAAGAAAAAAAATTAAACAAAAACAAAAAACGGACGGATAGAACCCTAGGACAAATGGTGGAAGCAAAGCTATACAGACAAAATCTCACACAGAAGCATACACATACACACTCACAAAAAGAGGAAAAGGGGAAAAAAATCATAAATCTTGCTCTCAAAGTGCACCTCCTCAATTTGGGGTGATTCGCTGTCTATTCATGTATTCCACAGATGCAGGGTGCATCAAGTTGATTGTGGAGCTTTAATCTGCTGCTTCTGAGGCTGCTGGGAGAGATTTCCCTTTCTCTTCTTTGTTCTCACAGCTCCCGGGGCTCAGCTTTGGATTTGGCCCCGCCTCTGCGTGTTGGTCGCCTGAGGGCGTCTGTTCTTCGCTCAGACAGGAAGGGGTTAAAGGAGCCGCTGTTTGGGGGCTCTGGCTCACTCAGGCCGGGGGGGCGGGGCACGGAGTGCGGGGCGGGCCTGCGGCGGCAGAGGCCGGCGGGACGTTGCACCAGCCTGAGGCGCGCCGAGCGTTCTTCCGGGGAAGTTGTCCCTGGATCCCGGGAACCTGGCAGTGGCGGGCTGCACAGCCTCCCTGGAAGGGGGGTGTGGAGAGTGACCTGTGCTCGCACACAGGCTTCTTGGTGGCGGCAGCAGCGGCCTTAGCGTCTCATGCCCGTCTCTGAGGTCCGCGCTTTTAGCCGCGGCTTGCGCCCGTCTCTGGAGCTCCTTTAAGCAGCGCTCTTAATCCCCTCTCCTCGGGCACCAGGAAACAAAGAGGGAAGAAAAAGTCTCTTGCCTCTTCGGCAGGTCCAGACTTTTCCCTGGACTCCCTCCCGTCTAGCCGTGGCGCACTAACCTCCTGCAGGCTGTGTTTACGCCGCCAACCCCAGTCCTCTCCCGGCGCTCCGACCGAAGCCGAGCCTCAACTCCAGGCCTCGCCCGCCCCAGCAGGTGAGCAGACAAGCCTCTCGGCCTGGTGAGTGCCGGTCGGCACCGATCCTGTGTGCGGGAATCTCTCCGCTTTGCCCTTCGCACCCCTGTTGCTGTGCTCTCCTCCGTGGCTCCGAAGCTCCCCCCTCCACCACCCGCAGTCTCCGCCCGCGAAGGGGCTTCCTAGTGTGTGGAGACCTTTCCTCCTTCACAGCTCGCTCCCACAGGGGCGGGTCCCGTCCCTATTCTTTTGTCTCTGTTGTTTCTTTTTTCTTTTGCCCTACCCAGGTACGTGGGGAGTTTCTTGCCTTTTGGGAGGTCTGAAGTCTTCTGCCAGCGTTCAGTAGGTGTTCTGTAGGAGTTGTTCCACGTGTAGATGTATTTCTGGTGTATCTGTGGGGAGGAAGGTGATCTCCGCGTCTTACTCTTCTGTCATCTTCCTGGAACTGATGATCAATTTTTTAAATTGAAGTATAGTTGCTCTACAATATTATATAAGTTACAGTTGTGTAATATAGTGATTCACAATTTTTACAGGTTATGCTTCATTTAGAGTTATTATAAAATATTGGCTGTGTTCCCCGTGTCTTGCAATATCACCTTGTAGCTTTTTTTTTTTTTTTTGCACGGTACGCGGGCCTCTCACTGCTGTGGCCTCTCCCGTTGCGGAGCACAGGCTCCGGATGCGCAGGTTCAGCGGCCATGGCTCACAGGCCTAGCCGCTCTGCGGCATGTGGGATCTTCCTGGACCGGGGCACGAACCCGTGTCCCCTGCATTGGCAGGCGGACTCTCAACCATTGCGCCACCAGGGAAGACCCATTGTAGTTTATTTTATATCTAATAGTTTGTACCTCTTACTCCCCTACTCCTATATTGCCCCCCCCCACCTGCCTTCTCCCTACTGGTAACCGCTAGGTTGTTCTCTATATCTGTGAGTGGTCTGTGAACAAACCACTAGTTTGTTCTCTATATTCTCACGGATATAGAGAATACAAATACAAATGGTATTTGTCTTTCTCTGTCTGACTTATTTCACTTAGCATAATGTCCTCCAAGTCCATCTATGTTGCTGTAAATGGCAAAATTTTGTTCTTTTTTGTGGCTGAGTAGTATTCCATTGCGTGTGTGTGTGTGTGTGTGTGTGTGTGTGTGTGTGTGTGTGTGTATCTTGCATCTTCTTTATCCATTCACCTGTTGATGGACACTTAGGTTGCTTCCATATCTTGGCCATTGTAAATAATGCTGCTATGAACATTGGGGTGCATGTATCCTTTTAAATTAGTGTTTTTGGTGGTTTTTTATTTTTGGATATATATCCAGGAGTGGAATTGCTGGGTCATATAGTAGTTCTATTTTTAGTTTCTTAAGAAACCTCCGTATTGTTTTCCCCAGTGGCTGCACCAATTTACATTCCTACCAACAATGTACAAGGGTTCCCTTTTCTCCACATCCTCACCAACATTTGTTATTTGTGTTCCTTTTTTTTAAATATTTACTTATTTATTTGGCTGTGCCGGGATCTTCGTTGCTGCATGTGGGATCCTTGTTGTGGCACGTGGGATCTTTAGTTGCAGCATACAGGGTCTTTAGTTGCAGCATGCAAACTCTCAGTTGTGGCATGTGGGATCTAGTTCCCTGACCAGGGATCAAACCTGGGCCCCCTGCATTGGGAGCACGGAGTCTTAGCCACTGGACCACGAGGAAAGTCCCTGTTTATGTTTCTTTTGATGATAGCCATTCTGACAGGTGTGAGGTAATATCTCATGTGGTTCTGATTTGCATTTCCACGATGATTAGTGATGCTGAGCATCTCTTCTCGGCCATCTGCATTTCCTCTTTGGAAAAAAATGTCTATTCAGTTTTTTTGCCCATTTTTTAATTGGATTTTTTTTATGATGTTGAGTTGTATGAGCTGTTTGTATATATTGGATATTAATCCCGTATTGGTCATATCATTTGTAAATATTTTTTCCCATTTAGTAGGTAGTTTTTTTGTTTTGTCAATGGTTTTCAAAAGCTTTTAAGTTTAATTAGGTCCCATTTGTTTATTTTTACTTTTATTTCCTTTACTTTAGGAGATGGATCCAAAAAATATTGCTGCGATTTGTGTCAGAGTATTCTGCCTATATTTTCCGCTAGGAGTTTTATAGTATCTGGTCTTACATTTAGGTCTTTAATCCATTCTGAGTTTATTTTTGTATGTGATGTTAGAGAATTTTGTAATTTCATTCTCGTACATGTAAGTGTCCAGTTTTCCCAGCACCACTTATTGAAGAGACTGTGTTTTCTTCATTATATATTCTTTAATGATCAATTTTAAGTTAACTTTTGTTTATATTGTAAGACAATGTTCAAAGTTTATTTTCTTTCTGGGATATTCAATTGTTCTAGCAACATTTGTTGAAAATCCTTTCCCCTTGTATTACTTTGGCATTTTTGTCAAAAATTAATTGACCGTATGAGTGGGTCTATATCTGGACATTTTATTCTGTTCCACTGATCTATATGTCTCTCCTATGTTAATAGCACACTGTCTGTATTATTATAGCTTTATTGTAGATCCTAAAATAGTGTAGGTCTTACACTATTTGGGGATGTAGTGTAGGAGGTAGTCTAAGTCCTCCATCTTTGTTCTTCTTTTTCAAAGTTGTTTTGGCTCTTTTAAATCTTTAACATTTACATACAAATTTTATTATCGGCTCATCAGTTTCTATTAAGAAAAACCTGTGGCATTGTGATTGAGATTACATTGAATCCCAATACATTGGGAAATATTAATATCTTAATATTGTGTCTGACAATCCATAAACATTGTATATATCTTCCTTTATTTAGGTCTTTTAAATTTTTTTCAGTGATTATTTTATCATTTTCAGTGTGGAGGTTTAGCCTGTATTTTGTTAAATTTATCCACAAGGGTTTTATATCTTTTGGTGCTGTCACAAAAGTTATTTGTGGTAGCCAGCCTCCAGGTTGGCCCTCAATGCTCCTTCCCTCCTGGTATTCATGCCGTTGTACAGTCCCCCCTGCAATGCACACACATCGTACCAGGTCTGTGTGACCAATAGGATATGGCAAAGTGATGGAATGCCACTTCTGAGAGTAGGCAGTAAAAGGCATCGTGGCTTCTTCCTTGTTCTCTGTTGGATTGCTTGCTCTGGAAAACGTGAGAACAGCTCTACTGGAAGGTCAAATGTGGTGAAGAACAGATACCCTCATAAACGAGGAACGGAGGCCTCCACTAACAAGACGTGAACGAGTGATCTTGAAAGTGCATCCTCCAGACCCAGTCGAGCCTTCAGATGACAACAGCCCTGGCTGATATCTTGACTGCAACCTCCTGAGAGATGCTGAGCCAGACCACCTGGTGAAGCTTTTCCCAGATTCCAGACTTGTAGAAACTGTGTGAGATTATAGATGTTTGTTGTTTCAAGCTGCTAACTTGGTAATTCATTATGTAGCAGTTGAGGACTAATACAGTATTTTAAAAAATTAATGGTATCTATTTTATTTCAATTTCTAACTCTTTGTTTCTACCATTTAGAAATTCTTCTTTTTTTTTTTCCCGGTAAGTGGGCCTCTCACTGTTGTGGCCTCTCCCGTTGCGGAGCACAGGCTTCGGATGCGCAGGCTCAACAGCCATGGCTCACGGGCCCAGCCGCTCCGCGGCATGTGGGATCTTCCTGGACGAGGGCACGAACCCGTGTCCCCTGCATCGGCAGGCGGACTCTCAACCACTGCGCCACCAGGGAATTCCCTTCTTTTTCTTTTAAATATACATAGACCTTGTACCTTTGTCCTTGCTAAAAATCAGCTCTTTTGCAGGTATTTTAGGATTTTCTACGTAAGCAATCACGTTATCTGTGACAAAGACAGTTTTGCTTCTTTTCAAAGCTGGATGCTTTTTATTTATTCTACTGCCTTATTAACCTGGTAGGACTTTTAGTATAATGTTAAAAAAAATGGTGAGAGCAGATATTCTTGCCTTGTTCTTGATCTTAAGGGGAAAGCTGTTCAGTCAGTGTGATGTTAGTTGTAGGTTTTTCCAAGATGCCCTTTATCAGGCTGAAGAAGTTTTCTTCTGTTCTTAATTTACTGAAAGGTTTAAATTTTTTTTCTCATTTTTTTGTCATCAATACTAGATTTATAGTTTTATTATAGTAAAAAATAGTTGTTACAGTGAGATCTACACACATATACAGAATTACATTTAAATTCATATAGAACAGTATTTACATTTTAAGTTATACCTGAAATTAGAAGATGAAGTATGGCTTAAACTTTACAACAAAGAAAAGAAAAATACATGGGGAAAAAATAGAGTTAACAGTAAAAATAGAACAATCTGTTCTTGATACATGTGGAAACTTTTTGTCAGAATGCTACATCTTCTTAATATGATTGTCTAAACCATTAAAATATGGGTAGCTCAGTTTTATTTTGTCAGCAGTTTCTTTGACAGGATTATAAACTAATGTTTTTGAAAGCAAATCCAAGCCATTTTCAACCAAGCTTTTGACATGGGATGCTAGCTTCCTGGTTTTCACTTGGGAAATGTATTCTTATAGTCCTGTAAAGATGCCACTTCTGGCCATGCTTCATTACTGGGGGGCCTCAACGTTCTGAATGTTTTAAAGAGTTGATCAACTTATGAATTCCCATAGAAAAGTGGCTTCTTTGTTGTTAATTCTGCAAATATGGTGTCTATATGCCAAATGTCAACTGGAGTCGAGGAGTGAGCTGACCCCAGCAGTACTTCTGGAGATCTCTACCAGAGTGTTACTAACTCATGTATGTATACTCTAATAGGTATTCCAGAAGCTCTGGCAAAGCCAAAGTCAACTAGTTTAATTGTTCCTTTGTTATCAATAGATTTTGAGGTTTTAAATCTCTGTGAAGAGATCTTCTAGGCTGACAAAACACAATCCCTTGTAGGGTTTATTACAAATAACTCTTAACAAGTGAAGAATCCATGAACAGACCTGGAGGGATAGAATCCAAGTACTTTTGAGATCCAAGGAATTCAAAGATGAGATGTAACCTGGATTCTTGCGTAACCACATTTGAAGATTGACTATGTTTGGATGACAGAGTTCTAAAAGAGAAATTTCCTGAGTTGAGGCACTAGGAACACTTCCTCTTTACTTTCTAGTCTGATTTTTTCATGGCTACCACTTGACCTGTAGTTTTGTGTCTACCCTCACACATAATTCCATAGATACTTCTCCAACTTTCTCTATTTTGGAATAATCATCCACAATTACTAAATAGGAATGGTAGATCCTGGATTATCATTCTGTGATGGTAGAGGATGTGGTTGGAGGTGTCAGAGGGGTGGTGGAGGCAGTGATGCAGCCATCATATCTGTGTCGCTCTTCCTCAACTTCCAAGAGCCCTGAGAGCTTTTATTATCAATAATTTTCTAATAATCTTTCTGAGTCTATTGAGATAATTGTTTTCTTCTTTTTTGTTCTGTTAGTATGTTGAATTACATTGATTGATATTTGAATGTTAAACCAGCCTTGCATTCCTGAGATAAAACCCACTGGATCATCATGTATGAATTGTTTTTGAAAACATTTGATAAATACTTTTCTATTATTTGAGGCACAGTTGCATTTCATCTGAGAGAAGCCAGGAGACTCTGCTCCCATTGGCTGCTTTTGGGAGCACAGTGCTTCCTTGGTGCTTGAAACTTGGATAAGTGGGTTTTTGTACCCCTTTGAGATCCTTGGGGGAAGTGTCCAGACTGAGACATGTGGGAATCTTGGTAGAGTGTTGATAATTTCTTGCTCCCCCGAATCAATATATTTGTTCAATCAAAGTGTTTGTTCAGGGCTTCCCTGGTGGCGCAGTGGTTGAGGGTCCACCTGCCGATGCAGGGGACACGGGTTCGTGCCCCGGTTTGGGAAGATCCCACATGCCGCGGAGCGGCTGGGCCTGTGAGCCATGGTCGCTGAGCCTGCGCGTCCGGAGCCTGTGCTCCGCAACGGGAGAGGCCACAACAGTGAGAGGCCCGCGTACCGCAAAAAAAAAAAAAAAGTTTGTTTAGCTTTAATTTGGAGGAGGAGTTGAAAACTGGGAAAGTGAAAAGAGAATGGAGAAGGAGGACTGCTGGTAGAAACCTCAAAATAGGGAGAATATTAAGATATTAGCTACCTTAAACGACAAATATTCACTATTGAAATCATGGCCCTTAGAGGTCTTAGCTACAACTTCAGGATCATTTTGCAGTATTCCTTTAACCACACATTCTACTTTCCTGAGAAGAGTTTCGAACTTGCATTCTTCCTCTATCTATCTCCTTAATTTCCAGCGACACACCGGCATCCAGTGATGTTTGAACGTATCTTTCCTTGTGTAGTAGTGCTCCATGCAGCTGCCCGGCAGACCCACTCCTTAATTTGACTCTGGCCTGTTTCCTCTTAATGCTTTGATCCGTATTTGTCGAGAGCTCAGTGTCCCCTTCTTCGAGACTCCACGGAGATGGGTATGAAATATTATAATAATTTTTTTTCACTCACGGGCATTAAGACCAGGAGAAACCTCTCTTGGCCTGCCTCGGGGGCTGGGGTTAGTGTCAGTGTGTTAGGAATAGGGAGACTGAGACATGGGATTATGAAAAGGAAACTTTCAGTGGATGAAATGATAGGAAAGAGTCTGGGTGGCTCCATCGAGTCCCAGATAGCTGCCACCTTCTCAAGGTTAACACACTGAGAAGGGCTAGACCCTCTTGGCTTTCTCCTGTGTTCAGGGATCTATGAGTCTGTGAAAATAGCTGCTGTGCAGAGTAGAGCATTGCAGTCTCTCTTTCTCTGTTCTCTGTCTCATTTTCCATTCTCTCCTCGATTGCCCTCTAACCTAGACTGGGACAATCAGATGACAAAAGAGATCTACTTTAAAACAAGTGCACTCAGGTATTTATAGTAAGGAAATGGACTGAATGAGCCAGCTGCTAAAAATAGATGGGATGACTTAGTCCATTCAGGAAGATTGTGGCCCAATGCATTTAGGGATAACATAAATCATTTCAGATCTAATATTTAGAAAACTTATCCCAGATTGGAATGGTTGGCCTCTTGTGAGAAATGCTATAGATTTTTCTAAACTGGTAGCAGGGGTCGGGATGGGCTTTGCAGGGAAAAGACTTGACATCAGCCTAGACATCAGAAGATCTTCTCAAGTCTGTTTTAGTTTTCCTCCAGAGAAATTGGTCTAAGTCCTCTAAGCTCTGTACAAAACAAATGTCAGTAAACCTTGCTGAGTCCATAAGGTGGGTTTGGGGCTCTGACTTATGTTTGGGGGATACTAACTCTGTCAATTGTAGATACTCATTCAATTTTCCCACATGGGTAAGTTCTTTTAATAAATAAACACATGTGTAGCATTTATTGAACACTTCCTGAGTGACATGCACCATGCTAGGCCCTTCTCATTCTATTTTATTTAGACCTCACCCTAACCTTGGCATATGCTCTCCTTTTTGCTGATACACAAACTGAGGCTCAGCTAGGATTTTCCGAAGCCATGTTGGTTGAGAATAGCAGATTGAGATCTGAACTCATATCTAGCATGGGGGATAGATATGGAGTCTTGCAGTATTTTTGCAATCCTCTTGGCATTTTATTCTGGGCTGTGCACTTACAGGCCCTCAATCAGTGTTTATAATGAAGGCTTTCTTGATTCTCATTATCTCTTCCTCCTTTGAGTTCAATAGCCACTTGTACTGTTCAACTTCGCATCCACTTTATGTTATCTTATATCATCCATTGTATCAGTTAGGAATGTGTTAATTTGCAAGGAAAGATACCTCAACCGATGTGGTGTTTTAAAGAAAAATGGTTGCAAGTTCTTTTTACGCCTCTAATTGAGAGCTGGCATCTGTGTCTCGTCTCCTTGAGTCTGGTGACTGCTTCGACCAACTGAGTACTGTAGAAATGACACTGATTCCTGCATGAGCCTGGATCATACAAATCCATGCAGCTTCCTTCTAGGTCTCTTGGAATGCTTGCTCTCAGAACCCAGCCATTGTGCTGTGAAAAGCCTAAGCCACATGGAGAGGCCACATGTGTTGGCACTTGGTCAACAGTCCCATCTGAACCCAGTCTTTTATCATTCTAGCCTGGGTACCAGACACAGGAGTGAAGAAGTTTTCATGGAAATGGATTCTCCAGGGCCAGCTATTCTAGTTCCTGGGTGTTTGAGTCACTCACCCGGTTGAGTCTTCTCAACAGAGGCTCCGGATATCATGCAGTAAAGACAGACCATTCCAGATGGACCCTGTCTGAATTCCTGACCTGTAAAATCTGTGAGCTTAATAAAATGACTCATTTTAATGGCACTTTTAGAGTAGCTTGTTACACAGTACAAGTAACTGGGATATCCAGCTAGCACTGGTTTACAGCAATTGAAATATGTGTATACATGTATTTAATGTAGTAGAAGATCTAGAGGTAAGCCCTTGCTGGCATTAGTTCACTGCTCAGCTATGCCATCAGGGACCCAGGATCTTTCCATGTGTCCATATTGCCATCCTTAGTGTGTTGCCTTTGTTCTCATGCTTGTTGCCTCATAGTTTTGGCATAAGTGCTGTAGCTCCAGGCATTGCATCTGCATTCAAGTTAGGAAGAAGAAAGGACAGGCAGAGCTAGTCTCATCTATATGGTTTTATTAGGAAAGCAAAAGCTTTCCCAGAGCCCTCAGGTCTTTACTTATGTTTCACCAGCTAGAATTTTGTCACGTGTTCACCCCTCAGGGGAAGGGAGGCTGAAAAAATGAGTATTTACCTGGCATATTGCTGTCCTAGTCTGGATTTGCTTAGCAAGGATACCGGAGTGCGTGAGCACCAGGTGGGCAAGACCAGTGTCTGCCACATACCTCAGTTGCTTTGCATCACTTTTTTCTGGTTGGTTCAACTAGGTGGTGAGTTTTTGAAAACAGAGACAGCGATGGTTCCTCCTCTGGAATGCTTCTTAGCATGCCATATAGCGCTGAGAATGTCACTTCTGTTTAATATATTCACCTACTGAAGAAAGAGAAGAACAATAAGGGGGAGATTTTCTAGAGCAGAGGTATTCGCATGTTTTCCTTGCATACCCCTGAAAAAAATTTGAGAGGCAGTGTACCCCCTTGTACATTTTTAACTTGGTATCTACAGTTACTATAACTTTACATAAAGATTACAAAGAATGTAATTTTGGGCAAATAATAAATACTGAAATTTAAAAAATTTAAAATAAACCTTTACATTGCCCTTTTTAAAGTTTCCAGTCTAAATACCATAATGATTTGATACTACTGTCTTCTGTTTAAAAATATACAAAAGAGCTTTTCTTTAGTAGTCAGAAAATTTTACATCATTGCTTTTTCTCCTTGAACTCACATTTTCATTCCACTTTCCCCACAGAATTTTATCCTCATGTAATATATTTTTATGCTTGAAAGTTTTTTATCGATTTCTGTATTACGCTTCTCTGCAACAAAAACATACATATAGATTGAAACAGCATTTTAAAACATTTCATGTGCCTAAAAGGCTTTAAATATTAAAACATTCCTTCTGGATTGAATTATCATTAAAATTATTATACTATGTAATTGAGAAAAGCAACATAGATATATTATAATTTTGATATGGAGTTGTTAAACACAGAAGTGAAATTCATTGGAAACGCATCTGCTGTGAGATGGATGGCATTTTAAAAACTTGTATCATGTATCTGTGGGTGAATATTACTTATTGCTTGATTGAGACAGTTCGACATCAGTTGCAAGCCAAGTTTTTGTTTATTAAGACATAAGTGCTGATGGATGTTAACTAGACTTATTGTCATCATTTTGCAATCTGTACTAGTATTGAATCATTACATTGTACACCTGAAACTAGCATAACATGTTTCAATTAAAATAAAAGGTTAAAGTGCTGAAAACGTTCACATAAGTAAGTGGAAATGTAAGGAAAATTGTTACATTTGAATTATTTGAACTGCTTCCAAGTCATATATTAAAAATCACATAGTGGTCTATCATCAAAAATTTGTTTTAATGATCTATCAGCTGACAGCACAAATTAGGTCCCCATTTGATTATGTGGAAAACGCCTGACTTGGAAAAGAAATTGTAACCCGTCATTTGAGTTGCTCATTTGCAAATGGATTTTCCCCTCTCATTAGAGACATTCACAACCTCAATATTTCTATTTATTCCCTGTTTGGAGCCCTGGAAGTTTGTCCTTCAGGACACATAGTAAGATTTGGGATGTGTGAGCACTATGTCTTGCTTTTGGTAAGTGGGAGGAGGGCTACTGTGAAAGAGAAGATAGGGAAGATGTGGAAGGAGAACTTGCCTGGTGACCCAGCTGCAGGCAGATCAATTTTAGGGGAGTCTGTAGGAAAAATGAAGATTTGGAAATTGATCTTTATCAGTCTATCCATGTCCCCAAACCAAGTCCTCTTATACCCCCAACAGCATGTGTACCCCAACTTGAAGGCTGCTGTTCCAAAAGCTGTTAGAACTCATCCTCTTGGAGAGGATGAATTTGCTTGAGTTCCCCTTTAGGCATACTGGCTCGCACTTAATGAGCTGCTCTGTGCAGTGCCTTATAGGTACCATCTTACCAAGTTCTGAGAACAATCTTAAGAGGGAGGAATCATTATCTCTATTTTGCAGATGAGAATGCAGTGGTTAAGGGAAGTAGCAGGCATCAGGCACCAAAACTGGGGTTCAAACCCAGGTCAATGGGTTTACAGAGCCTGAGCTATTTAGCCACTGTGTAAATTGTGCCTGGCTCTGGTTACAGGGAGCATAGCTCTTCACAGGAGCTGTTGCCTGGACTGCTGTTGCTTTTATCTTTGTTTCCTTCTTGGCAAATTTCTCTAAACCCAGATGGCTGGGCCCTACCTCTAGAATTTCTGATTCAGTAGGTCTGGGGGAGGCCGAGAATCTGCATTTCTAACAAGTTCCTAGGTCTGGGAGCCCACTTCTCTAAAGCACGTCCAGCTTCATGGGAGAGATTCCCGTTTCTAATGTATTTAGGGACTGATGCTTTTTCCCTTAAGTTTCTTTTAGGGCTGAGGTTTTCATTTGCCTTGAAGTGAGTATATGTAAAATGCACATTGCATATATATTTCAATGCCTGAAACAACTTTGGAAAAACTTGTGCTGCAGGAATTTTTGCTGGAGATTATTTTGGTGGTTTTGCACACGAAGGTCCTCTGTGTCTCTGCCAAGTTGTTCACTCTGTCTGACTGGATGGAATGTCCTTTCCTTCATTCTTCACCTGTTGGTTCAGTCCTCAAGACTCATCTCAAAATAATGTCTTCTCTCTGAAATTTGCTGGTTAACTTAAGTACCTCTTCCCTGAACTCCTCTAGCCCGGCATAGAATGCTGTAGGCACAATATTGCTTACACATTCTCTCTTGCATTGGTTGATAAATTTGATACTAGCAAAGTGCCCAATAAATAATAATAGCTAGCAAACATTTAATGAGCACTTACTAAATACCAGGCATGTGCTTACATTTCCTATTTCATTAAATTCTTACAACAATATTATGAGGTAGATACTGTTATTATCCCTATCGCATAGTTGAGGAAACTGAGGCACAGAAAGGTAACTTAGACAAGGGCATACAGCTATTCAGGGCCATTTCCTTTGTTGAAGTCTCTGTGGCCTAGACTGACCCTTGGGCTTGCAGCCCCAAATACTGATCTGTCAGCTCATGAAGCTCATTGACATGAATGCACATAATTTGTGTCGAGAGAATGCCAGGCCATTGATTTGTGTGGCTAGAAATGCCCAGGGGAAAGGGTACTCTGGGCAGTGTATTCTGTCACTTATGGCAGACTTCTCGGGAAGCCTAAGTATAAGCCTTCATTTGACTTGCTAGCACAACAGTTCAGACCGGGGGAGTTAGCGACACAGGTGCAACCTGTAGTGGCCTCGGGTTAATACAATTCATTGCTGCAACAAAGATACTGTTGGGAGCAATAGGACAAGTCCTTGGGTACTATTGCTTGGTGGATAACAGAAGAGATTCTGCAGCTAGACTGAACGGTTCAAATTCCAGCTCTGCCACTTACTAGCTATGAGGAGTTGAGCAAGTTACTCATCTGAACAAGATGTTGATAATCATGGAAACTATCTCATAGGCTTGTTTCGAGGGCTAATACATTTGCATATATAAGGAACTTAGAGGTGTGCCAAATATATAACAAGAGCTGTACTATTGTGACTATTAGTGTTGTATTCTCAGTGCCCTGTGGAGGCCTGGCACATAATAGGAGTGCTGTGCATGAATGAATAAATGAATGACTAGTTTGACTAAAACTTTGTTAGACTCTACCAATATTTACTTGAAAGCAGTCACTGTCAAAAAAAAACTAACAGTAAAGAGATACATTTTAAATTGAGACCAGTACACATGTACACACACACACTTCATGAAAACAATAAACAATACTTACTATTATTACATGTGATGCAGTCATATTTTCTATTCTATGTTATTTCATTTTTTAAAAAATGCTGGTAACTCACTAGTTGATTTTACCACCTAATACAGGAGTCAGGACAATTTGATAAACTACCTCCTTAAGAGATTTCCCCTTTAATGAACACATTCCATGTATAGATATGTTAATATCACCAGGCAGGCTTTGCATATCTTTGCTCAATCTTTAGAAGACAGACTCATTACCCTCATTCCTCTCATTTTCAAGTTCTTGGACCCTGTATATAGGTCAGTAGAGATCATCTCCTCTATTCTGTGGCTGGCCTTGAGGTCTGTGGGTCTTTCCAGGGCCCGTGGATGGAACTCTTCCATGAAGCCCCAATTTCCTCAGGGCTGGGTGGACTAGAGCTGTGACCTAAAATTAACTACATCAAAGGCCTTGAGCCTCTTTGGCAAAGTTCAAACTTGGCTAAGGAAATGCTGTCTTTACAGACTCTAGTCTCAGTTTTAACACTTTCGCCGAAGGTTGACCAGCACCAGCTGTGGAGATGGTCTTGGTCTTTCCCGGCTTCTTGGCTCACCAGATGTAAGTTTTTACCACCCTACCTCCCAAAATGGGCTGTTGGCTCCTGGGCCCCCTTCCACACTGGGGAAGCCTTATGCTTGTATTTAGCCCAGATTCCTCAGGTTTTTTTTTTTTTTTTTAATAAATTTATTTATTTATATATTTTTGGCTGAGTTGGGTCTTTGTTCCTGCGCACAGGCTTTCTCTAGTTGCGGCCAGCAGGGGCTACTCTTCATTGTGGTGCGCGCGCTTCTCATTGCGGTGGCGGGCGGGCTTCAGTAGTTGTGGCTCACGGGCTCTAGAGCACAGGCTCAGTAGTTGTGGTGCACGGGCTTTGTTGCTCCGCAGCATGTGGGATCTTCCCGGACCAGGGCTGGAAGCCGTGTCCCCTGCATTGGCAGACGGATTCTTAACCACTTCGCCACCAGGGAAGCCCTCCTCAGTTTTTTGGTGGCTGGCAAGGGTGAGTAGGAAAGTGTGCTGCTGCAGAATTATGTTCGATGGGGTGGGGTGGGCCGCAGGGTGCTGGAAGGAGAGGCTGGGTGGAGCGTGTCCTGATGTGGGTTTAGAACTGTATAGACTCTAAACCGAGGTGCCCTTTTGAAATGCACTGGCCTGACCTCCTTTTGCTGCCCTGGATTGTGCTCCCCCGTCTTTGGTCACTCTTCTTGTGTGAATGGTAAGGACAGAATCCTTGGGAAACTTTCCTAGCCATCAGCTTGGTTCTTTTCAAGGCTTGTGTATAAATGCCACATGTAATACTAGTTCAAGTCAAAGGAGAGGAAAGAAAAAGACTGTATGGTCAGGGGAGCTCGATGTGTCAGTAATGATAACTAACAACCACTGCTACTATTTACTGAGCATTTCTGAGTGATGATACAGTGGATTCTGCCTCCTGATTCAAACTGGCAACTGCGTCTCTGCTCTGTTATCTTGTGGTCGAGGGGACCTCTATTCATCTTTGTTGTTTAAACATTTTAAACTCTCTTCCATTGTTTCTTTGAAATGCTAAAGCTAGTCTTCTTAAACCATGCCCATTTAGGGCTCTTGTTTTCTTCTGGCTTAGGAGGGTGTAAACCTCCACCTGTCTTCCCACGCTCCTGTCCCTCTGTTCTTCATTACTTTTCAAGAATGTTAGCGCCTTAGTATATTCCCACCCAAAGACTCAGTAATGCAGACTTTTAAGATTTAGTGATTTTGTATGTATTACACATTTTCCAAGTATTCCCTAGCCTGTTTGTTGTTGATAATTATTTTTGCAAAGTCTTCATTACTTCCTAATAGTTTAAATGTGTTTCTTGGCCCCCTCCCTCTTTCCTTTCCTGTACTTTCACTATTCAAGCAGTGGGTTGTGGATTTTGGATTTTATGGAGCAATAGTTAAAAAAAAAGTAGGGTAACTTATGTAGGGTTGCCATCTTTTAATGTTTTTCAAATAAAAACAAATACCATTTACTTTTTTTTTTTTTTTTTTTGCGGTACGCGGGCCTCTCACAGTTGTGGCCTCTCCCGTTGCAGAGCACAGGCTCTGGACGGACAGGCTCAGCGGCCATGGCTCACGGGCCCAGCTGCTCCGCGGCCTGTGGGATCTTCCCGGACCGGGGCACGAACCCATGTCCCCTGCCTCAGCAGGCGGACTCTCAACCACTGCGCCACCAGGGAAGCCCCCACCATTTACTTTTAATTAATATAACCTTATTTATTTTAAAATAGTTTTAGAATTACAGAAACATTGTGAAAACAGTACAGAGAATTCCCATAGACGTCACACCCAGTTTCTCCTATTATTAACATCTTACATTCGTGTGGCACATTTATCTCAGTTAATGAACTAATATTGGTACATGATTATTGAATGAAGTCCATATTTTATTCACGTTTTCTTAGTCGTCCCCTAATGCCCTTTTCCGTTTCAGGGGCCCATCCTGGACACCACAGTCCATGTAGACTCCTCTTGGCTGTGACAGTTTCTCAGACTTTCCTTGTTTTTGGTGACTTTGACACTTTTGGCGAATACTGGTCAGATATTCTGTAAAAGGCCCCTTAATTGGCATTTGCCTGATGATTTTCTCATGATTAGGCTGCGGTTGTATGTGTTTGGAGGAAGACCACAGAAGCCAAGTGTCATTCTCATCACATATCAAGGGTGCCTACGGTCAACATGACATCACTGCTGTTGCTGACCTTGATCACCTGGCTGAGGTGGGGTCTGTCAGGTTTCTCCACTGTCAAGCTATTTATTTATTTACTTAGGGAATGATTATATTTATTCTTTAAACACTCTTTCAAAAAACCTTAAGGATGCCTCACTTTACAATGGCTGGACACTGTCAAATTATTCTTTTATTGCCCTTTCCATACCGTTCTTTTTGGAAAGAAGTCAGTATGTGCAGCCCATGCTTAAGGAGTGGGGATTTGTGTTGCTTCTTTTTGAGGATGGAGTATCTACATAAATTATTTGGAATTCTTCTGTATGGGAGATTTCTCTTCTCCCCCATATATGTATTCAATCATTTATTTATACAAGTGTGGGATAGAATCCAATGCTACTTTATTTATTTTGTTGCTCAGACTATTCCAGCTTTGAGCACTGCTGGGGGGCGGGGGTTGTCTTTCAGTTGGCTTCCATCATTGTGGTCACCTGGGCTCTTCAGTGACATGAGCTATCAATTTCTTTTTACTCTAAGTCTTTTTAGTCTTTTTATACTTTTTAAGTCAGTTTAAGTGAAGGTTTCTGTCACTTGTAACCATAAGATACTTTTTTTTCCCCACTCAGAACCTAGATATGTTTATTTTATTTTATTTATTTATTTTTTTATTGGAGTCTAGTTGCTTTACACTGCTGTGTCAGTTTCTGCTGTACAGCAAAGTGAATCAGCCATACGTATACATGTATGCCCTCTTTTTTGGATTTCCTTCCCATTTAGGTCACCACAGAGCACCGAGTAGAGTTCCCTGTGCTCTACAGTAGGTTCTCATTAGTTATCTATAACAAATACCATTTACTTTTACCATCACTTCATAAAAGAAGTTGCCCAGTGGAGTCCTAGAAGCATGGCAGTTGCCTTTGTGGAGATGAGTTCTCAGAGAAGCTCTCCTTCCTTACTGATTCAAGTTCAGTGTAATCTCTTGGGCACCCACTGTGTGCTCAGCTCTGTGGTGGACATAAAAGAAGGATTGGAGTTTTGCCTTTACCTTCAGGGATCCCACAGAGGAGACGAGACAACCAGCTATGTAGGACTGTAACTCTGGGTCTGCCTTCTCCATGAGACTGTACTCTACTTAAAGGTAAAGATCATACCCTTATGTCTCCTACGTCCCACTGCACCAGCACATGTCTGACACTTCATACGTGCTATATCAATGTTTGCTCACTCATAATGAATTACAGGACAGTACAAGATCAAATATGTGTAGACCTTCGATTGAAGTCAATCATGTACCACTACTGTGTCATGGGTGGCAGAATAGAGCAGGAGGGGGTAGGTCACAGCTGACTCAAGTTGGCAGGAAGACTTCATAGCAGGAGATGGTGAGATTGAGATGGGCCCTCAGGAATGATTAGAAGTCAGACAACCTGGCAGTAAGCAGTGGGGCTCTGTTGGAAAGCAGCTTGAGGCCCAGGGAGTAATATTCAGAAGAGGTTATGTCTTTGTTTTGCAGGGTAATCGCTTATTTGGATTTTACGGTAGCATGTGTTGGTGATGGATACCAAAGAACCTTTAGGGCAGTGGTTCAAAACTGGGAGTGATTTTGCCCCCTAGGAGACATTTGGCAACACCTGGAGACATTTTTTTGCTTAAAACTGGGGGAAGGGTGCTACTGGCATGTAGTTCTGGCATATGGTAGAGGCTAGGGATGCTACTAAATACCTTACAATGCACAGGGCAGTCCTCTTCCCCCACCAAAGACTTGGCTGGCCCCAAATGTCAGTAGCACTATAAGTTAGAAACTCTGGGGAATTCCCTGGCGGTCCCATGGTTAGGACTCTGAGCTCTCACTGCCGAGCGCCCGGGGTTCCATCCTTGGTCAGGGAACTAAGATATCACAAGCTGTGCAGCACAGACAAAAAAAAAAAGAAAAAGGAAAAAAGAAACTCTGATGTAGGGGGATTAATATGAAAAAGGAAATAGATATGATGCTATCAATAGCATTTCATGATCATGAGAAGTGCCTGGAAGCCAGAGCTACCATTACAGGGTAGCATTTACTTCTCTCCTTCTCTCCAAGGAACTTCCTTTTCCCTCCCTTTATGGGTCTCTCTCCTGACTTGTGTTGCTGGTGTCTTTCTCTTCTCTCATTACCTCCCCTTTGGTTTCATATCTTCAGAGCTTCTACTGCCCTCCTGCAAGTCAAGAACCTCAGAGCTACCTGGGGAACTCTGGAAGGCTGTCTGGGCAATGAATAGAATTTGGAGATGAATGCAGTGGTCTTGGCCCAACATATGTCTTTACTTTCATGTCATCTAGGCTAAAAGTCATTCTATTAAGCCTCACGGGTTATGTATTTATTCAAAGGGACTTTTATGGCTTTGTCACATTTCTAATCTGTCAAGATTTCCCCCCCCCAGGGGTGTGATAGCTGCATTTGTTTACCTTAGGGATGACAGCAGGATATAGAGGTGAGTTTTCCAAAGTATAGTCCCTGTAACATTAATTCTCTATATTAATAAGTATTCTCTGAAAAAAAAGAGTTAAGAAAAAAATATTTCAGTGGTCACTCTACAGGGTTAAACAGATATTTTAGTGTAAGACTTCTTAGAGTCTTTATTATTCATATGGGCGTTTTGAGTTTCCAAGGGAAGGCAGTGGCATTCTATAGTCTCAAACCTAATTGACCATGGGACACATTTTGTACAACATGTATCAACAACTTAGTTTGGGAAAGTATGGACTTTGGAGCTTTGTACCCAGAATTCACGTCTCTGCCTCCATCACTAACTCATTTCTTGGGATAAGTGCTTGACTTTTTGAAGCCTCAGCTTCCTCATCTGGAAAATATAGTTACATGTAGGCAAATAATCCTTCCTCACAAGGTATTGGGTGTTACCTCCCAATCTCATGCTTTCATGGTTGTCACATGTTTCTACATTTTGTTGTTGACATGAATGTCTTTCGTACTAAACTGAAATCATTGAGCGCCTAGATGGTATCTTATGATCTTTATATTCTCAGTTCTTCCCTCAATTCCTGGCCTATCATGGCCTCGGTAAATGCTAAATGAATCATGGGTAATGTATGTAATAGGCACAGTGCACCTTGTGCAGTCTCAGTGAATGCTGGTTCTCACCTGGCTCCTTCCCTTAGCCCTCCTCAGTGTGTAACAGCTTTTTGGAAGAGATAGGAAAGAAGGGGATTGGAGCCGTATGGTGATGGTAACTTCGATATTTTGGTTGGCTCAAGGCTTCAGGAGGTTTCATGCTTTATCTGTATGACAGTTAGCTAGTGTATATCAGAGGCTTGCTTAAGGAAGGTGTGCTCATCTATTTATAATTTTGTGCCACAGTAACATTGGTTAGCTCTCATCTGGAGCATTCTGCTCAATTTGGGACATCAACTCTCAGGAGGGGGGGATATTGGTTTCTTTAACATCCTTAGCCATGACTGCTTCTGGAAAGGATTGTGGAGAGGGCAAGGGAAACATTCACAAGCTGATGAGGGTCTTCCTGGGAGGGTTCTGGTGCAGATGGACATCTCAGATTATGATGGATGGTGAAGGAAATGACAATGTGTACAGGGATACATGTTAATCTTCTTCGTAAGAGCAGCACACTATAAAGAAAAGGGCTTTGGACTTGTATGAGCCAACCTGGATTTCAGTGTGTGTGTGACTGGGTGGGGGGTTTCCTGCCTCCTGGGCCTGAGTTTGTCTTAAAAATGAAGGTCTGGGGCTTCCCTGGTGGCGCAGTGGTTGAGAGTCCGCTTGCCGATGCAGGGGACACGGGTTCGTGCCCCGGTCCGGGAAGATCCCACATGCCGCGGAGCGGCTGGGCCCGTGAGTCATGGCCTCTGAGCCTGCGCGTCCGGAGCCTGTGCTCCGCAATGGGAGAGGCCACAACAGTGAGAGGCCCGCGTACCGCAAAAAAAAAAAAAAAAGAAGGTCTGGGGGACTTCCCTGGCGGTCCAGTGGTTAAGACTCAGAGTTTCCACTGCAGGGGGTGTGAGTTCATCCCTGGTTGGGGAACTAAGATGCCACATGCCATGTGGTGTGGCCAAAAATTAAAAAAAAAAAAAAAAGGAAGAAGATTTGGGGCTGGAAGATGTTTGCAGGTCTCTTTTTGTTTGATAAAGCGTAACTCTGAGACATTTGAGGGCTGTGTTGGACAAGAGATTCTAGACTGCAGACTTTTTCTGTGGGTTTCAGAGGGCAGAACTCAGACCAGTAGGGTGGGAAGAGAAGAGGCCAGCTGGCTGCTCAATAAGAAAAAGTCATTTCAGAGGGAGGGAGAATGTGGATGAATCCTATTGCCAGAAGTGCTACCAGAGTCACCTGCCTGGGCTCTTCTAGAGATGACCCTTAAGACCCCTGCTGTCAATGAAGAAAAGTTTTATTTTAGAGTAATTTTAGATGTATGGAAAATTGTGAAGATAATGCAGAGAATTCCCACATACCCTCCATCCAGTTTCCCCTAGTATTAACATTTTATATTAGTAGGGCACATTTATTATAACTGATGAACCAACATTGATACATCATTATTAACTGAAGTCCACACTTTATTCAGATTTCCTGAGTTTTTACCTTATGTTCTTTTTCTGTTCCAGGATCCCACCCAGAATATCACATTACATTTAGGTTCCTCTTGGCTGTGATAATTTCTCAGACTTTCCTTGCTTTTGATGACCCTGACAGTTTTGAGGTGCACTGGTCAGGCATTTGGTAGACTGTCTCTCAGTTGGGGTTTCTCATGACGTGTTTCTCATGAGTAGACTGGGGTCGTGTGTTTTGGGGAGGAAGACCATAGAGGTGAAGTGCCCTTCTCATCACATTGTATCAATGTGACTTTTCACTGACGATGCTGACCTTGACCACCTGGCTAAGACAGCATTTGCCAGGTTTCTCCAGCATGAAGTTGTTATTATTGTTTTTGCCCCTTTTATATCATACTCTTTAGAAGGAAGTCTCAATGTACAGCCCACACTTATGGGGTGGGGAGTCAGGCTCCCCTTCCTTGGGAGGAGTCTTTAGTTTTAAAAGAAAAAAATGTATTTGGACTCTTGTTTGTCTCCCAAGGCTCTTGCAGAGCCCCAGGTGCAGTGAGTGAGCCCATTCTCATTTTTTCCTCAACATCAGACAGCTAATCAAGGCGTGGGGATTTACTTAAACTAACAAATGATTATCCTTCCCTGTAGAAGAGTTACCAGAATGCTGAATTTGCTAATTACTCTTCTCTCTGCTTCTTCCAAGCAGTGATCTTGAGAGAGATGAGACCAATCTATCTTAAGTGAGGGCTGCAACTCAGGAAACTGGGAGGCTGAGGAACAGGGAGGGGTGCCCACTTACCAAAAATGAAGTAGGGGGAGGTGGATGCAGAACTGAAGTGACCTAAAGGGAAATGATGTGGTTAAGAGGGAATTAACCACACTGGGCCTAATTGAAATTTCTCAGTCTGTTCTATCCATCAGCATTTCTTCTGGATTTCTGCTTGTATTGATACCTCTGCTAATGGGGGTTGAGCAGAAATGTTTATCTTGGGACAGGGGCTGCTTGGAGTCTCTCTGGCCTTCTGTTCCCAACTTGCTGCCATTTCCTCCACATCAGGCCTTTGCTGCTCGCATCCAAAGCTGAACGTTTGTGTTCAATTCTGCCGTTAACTGTCTGTGTGATCTTTGAGCTCCCATTTCCTCATCTGTAAAATGATGCGTTAGTTTGACCCAGAAAGGGTAAGATAGGCATTAGTGATGCTTGATCCCTTTTCATACTTTTGGTAGATATTGCTAACTGATCACACCATTCTCTCCTGCTGAGACAGATGGGGCCTCAGAATCTTTCTCAACACAGTGCTGTAGGTATTAACTATTTTAAAAAAAATTTATTTATTTATTTGGCTGCATTGGGTCTTAGCTGTTGCCCAAGGGATCTTCATTGTGGCAGG
Organism: Grampus griseus; assembly: GCF_964374135.1. Taxonomy (NCBI): domain Eukaryota; kingdom Metazoa; phylum Chordata; class Mammalia; order Artiodactyla; family Delphinidae; genus Grampus; species Grampus griseus. The sequence goes on along the minus strand of NC_139018.1, from coordinate 24,932,609 downwards.
CGTGCTTCTCTCTAGTTGTGGTGTGCTGGCTCTAGAGTGTGGGCTCAGTAGTTGCAGCGCACAGGGTTTCTAGTTGGGGCGTGCAGGCTCTAGAATGCACAGGCTTAGTTGCCCTGCAGCATGTGGAATCTTAGTTCTCTGACCAGGGAATCGAACCTGCATCCCCTGCATTGGAAGGCGGAATCTTAACCACTGGACCACCAGGAAAGTCCCAAGTAGGTATTAACTATTGATACATATCAGTTGGGGTGGGCAACATGTAAATGATTTGCCATCCCTGGACTAGAGGTTTTTTTAGGGTCTTAAGATATTAAGATTCAGGTTTATACAGTTCATTCATTATTCAGTCAACAAATATTTCTGAGTGTCCACATGTGCTAAGCATTGTGCTAGAGGCTGGGTATATGTTAGTGAATAAAATAGACATTGTCCCTGCCTTTGTGGGGCATAAAGATTGTAAATTCTTTGATAAATGTCATGTGTTGTATCTCAGTAGCTCTTAGTGTAGTTGAGGGCAATCAAAATCAGCTGATGGTGGGAGGGATAGGAAGTAGATTTCATTAAGCACCTTGGGCAAGGTTCAAATATATTATCTCATTTAATCCTCACAGCCACCTTATAAGTTAGGAAGCAACAGTCACAGTTTATAAATGAGAAAAGCAAGGCATACAGAAGAAGTTGCCCTAGAGCCAGGAGTGGTAAGTGGTAGAGCAGAGACTGAACCTTTGTCAGTCTGATGCCAAGGGCAGTGGTTTTTATACCACACCTCACTCATCCAAACTTTCTGTTCTTTCATAAAGAGAGAACATCTTCAGTAAGGAAGGAGGGCAGATTAGAGTCCACGCCACGGAGAAGGGGAGAGGATGGGCCCGTGTGGATGCTGACCTGTGGCTGCTGGCGGCCCTGGCTGGGGCTGCTGTGTGTGGCTGGTGCAGCCAGTCAGCCCAGTGGAGCAGGGGTCTGGCTAGAATGGTGATATGAATGAGGGCAGCCGAGAGAACGCGCCTCCTCCTGCCCCTGGATCATTATCATATCACGTCAGCCTGATTTCCTCCTAGGCCTACCTCGGACTTGCAATGTAACCAGTCCTCTTCCAGTTTCTACCAGCTGCTTAAAGCTCTAAGATTTCTCCCTATGCTCCTGTGCTGCCTCAAGTTGGGTTGCACCCTGGAAAGATGTGTTGAAGGAAGAGGAGGAAGGAGGCAAATATTGGACATAGTGGGTTGAACTTGCCCTCCTGCATGTGGCTGTACTCCAGGCCTAGACCTCTGTCAGGTCCTGGACACCCAGCCTGGCCTTGCTCTGTTAATACACATTTAATACAAAGCTCTCCACCAGACTTTGGTAGTTCAGCTCCTGAATGCCCAGAGTTTCATTCATGGAGACTGATGATGTTCAGAGTTCAGAGGCCCATTAGTCCTCCTTGAATAGTAGGTCCAATATGGGAGAAATAAAGGACTTTCCTGGAAAAGGAATAGGGAAGAACATCTCTGAGGCTTCACTTAAGTTACTTCCAGAGACTAGGAAGACCCCTTTTCTCTTAGGCAAGCACTCCCTTTCTTCTTCTCCTAAATAACAATTTAATGGGCTATGAGAATCTCTCCTTCCTTATGAGTGAACTAAACATCGCAGTTGGTCCCTGTTGTTTTCATTCCAGTTTCCCTGAGAGCAAAGCCTGAAGCCAGGACTTGGATGCAGGTAGTTTATTTGGGAGGGGTGGTGGACACTGGGTGCACCATCAGATCTTCCTTTAGGAACGAAAGGCTGATTGCTTACCTGCTGCGAGTGCGGTGGCTGAGAGCTCTCCGCTGTCAGCCCTCCCAGGGGGGCCTGTTACAAACAGCCCCCCAGTTCAAGGTCACACCCACTTCTGGGGCTGCTTACATCCAATGACTGATGGAAGTCAGGGTAGAAAGCTCTTGTCGCCTCCCCCCCAACTCAGGATAACCTGGAGGTGTCATCTCAGCTTCAGAACTCCTCTGAGGGTCGGTGGAGGCTCACCTGGTGCTTCTGTCCCTTCCCCTCCACAGGTGTTGTTGATTCCTAGAACCCTCCATAATGAACCTGACCTGTGACTGTAGCTGCCTAATGTAGTCTGGGAAAGTGGATACTAGGATGGGGTTTGCGAGCTGGATCACCATTGCCTGGCTGGCAGCGAGGACGATGTTACTCACGGTAGGTGGGGTAGTACAAGCTATAATTTGTGGTGATTTGGGATGTATACCAGTGGAAAAGAATGGATTAGCTGGTGCAGTGTATCAGCATTTGAGAAATATGGGATAAAGAGTAGCCATGAGGACAGTGAAATTGGGTAGATGTTGCCAAGCTCAAATAATGCTTTGAAAGAAGACATTGCAGAGTTGAGAGCGATCGGTCGCAACTATAAGGCTAAGTGTGAAGGCCAGAGGACTTCCTTGTGGCATGTAAAGAGGTTCTCATCACCAGCAGAAGGAGAGCAGGGAAATCTGAGGCCCAGGCTCAGGACTTAATCATTAGAAAGAAGAGATGACTTCAAAGAAAGTTAAATTAGCAACATAAGCAAGGGCTTAGGTCGAATCTAACCAAGGTCAGGGCCCTGGTCAGGAAAGAATGGCATCGTAACACATGGAATGGGGACTTCTGGTTGATGTAGCTGAAAATGTTGAATCATCAGATTCTTCCATACTCTCTGAGCCTGCAGGGATGGCCTTTTCCTCCCTATTAAGGGCTGGTGTTCCCCTTTCCTTGAAGACAATGCAAAGATCTCTGCAAGACAGCGTGTGCCTCCCCAAGCATGCTGCACCTCCCCTCCTGGCCACTGGGCCAAAAATTAGGGTATAGTCATGACACCTGGCTAGGGACAAACTGATAAGCTGTCTCCTTTGAGAGCTGCAGGACCCAAGCAACATATTCCAGCAGGAGCCAAGAGAGTATGCTTGGGGCTGGTTTTTGAGATGCTTGATCAAGGGTGGGATGGAATGTAGAGTTGGTTGAGGGAGAGTTTTTCAATTTGGGAGTGAGTCCTCTGCCGGGGGCACACTGCTGCAATAGGTCCTAGAAGCTTGGGAAAAGTGTTGGCCCACACTAAAAGATGCCCAGATTTCTCTGGGGCTTGGTAGGAGGAGGGGACAAAAGGTTGAGAGAAATGAGCATGGTAGAGTGGATATACTATTAAAGCCAGAAAGCCCACAAAGGATGATGTTCCATTGGAAGACCCTGAGGATTTATAGAAGCAGTAAGGAGTTTGTGGGTAAGAGGAACGGCCTCATCAGTGAGGTGGCTCTCCTCCAGAGACCAAGGGCCGGTGGCAGGAGATGCCTGTACAGAATAGTGCTCCATGAGAGCAATGGGGAAGGTAGGAGCCTGAGGCAATAGAACCCTGCAGAAGCTAGGTGGATAAATTTGTTGTAGTGAGCAGAAAGGTCATGGGCAGTCAGAAGGGTTCTCAGCTGTGGAGTTAAGGGATGGTTAATTGAACATGGCATCTCTAGGGGCAGCCGAAGAGGATGGCACTCAGTCTGCATAAAGGACCAGCAGGATGGTCACCCATGGCTATTTACTCATGTAACTGTTCGCGGGGCGGGGGAAAGGAGAGAATGACCTAAACTCGTGAAGGACGGTTGACACAGGGTCAGAATTGACACTGATACTTGGAGACCTGAAGTGTCACTTTGGACGCTGGCTGGCTGGAACATGAACTCTTCCCAGACCTTTGGGGATTACTTTGCCTACTCCTTTTCAGAGGATCTTTCCGCATGTCTCGGGTAGTTCCCTCTCGCAAATGTGCACATCGTTGCTCAGCGAATTACTCGAGAAGAGCTTTGTGCAGTATCTCCTCTCTGGTACTCTGCCCCACAAATTATAGCGACCATGGGGTCCTCGAGCTTTGATTTCTGGATCCCGAACTCAGAGAGACCGCCAGGCTCTGTTTGTACACCCCCTGCTTTTGTCGTAGTCAGAAACTATCTTTACGTAAGCGGGTGTAATAGGAGGGCTCATCTGATCACAGTCCTGTGTTGCCTGTTATCTAATCTCTGAGAACTTATGTCCCTTTCTTTTGTGGTTTTTCCAGGTTGTTTAAGGTGTGAGAGTAAATCTAGGCCCTGTTATTCCTTCTTGATCAGGAGTAAAATCCTCTGATTTTGTTCCTTTGTTTGTTTAAATGTACCACTCAACCCTAATGACACAAAGGACTGTAAATGACAAGTAAAGTGCACGCTTGGTAGTTGTGGTGAATGATTCCTTGGACAATAAAGCAGTCAGAGTTCTATAGCTTAGCTACTAACTTGACCAAGACTTGCCAGGATTTTGCAGCTGAAATTGATGCTTTTTCTGCCTAGTGGAAGTACAGCTCCCTTTTGCTAACGGACCTTACTGGAGGCTGGTTGGTGTCTCCGTAATTGATGTGAGTATCCCATTGGTAGGCTTGAGTACCCACTACCCGCCTCCAACAGGGAGCAGCTGTTATGTGCTGACATCAGAGTGTTTCAAGGTTAGGGCTGTTTGGCCTGGGTAGTGGCTACCAAGGATGTTTGATGGAAGCAGGAGCAAGGGAGTGTATAAAATTGGGGAAGCCACAGAGGTGAGTGTGGGATGTATAAGGGGAAGCAAAATTCAGTGGCCGGGGAGCCAAGTGAGCACACAAGGGAAGGAAGGGGCCAAAGTGGAGGTGGGAAGAAGGGACTGAGGCCCCATGACTGTTGCCTTGCCCAGGCCTGGAACACCAGAGGTTCTTTGTAAATGTGAGGGTGAGTAAGCCCAGTTAAAGATGGAGAGTCAGGGGGGAGCTGGAAGGATGGGCTGAGGAGCTAGGTTTATTGAGGACCTCCTTTATTCCTTTCCTTCTAAGTCTGACCCCTCCCAGAGAGCATCAGAGTTTGGTTCAGAAGCTCATGAGAAGCTTGGCCTTCTGCAGGAGGGCCAGGAAGGATGTAATACCAGTGTCTAGTGCAGCTCTTCCAGAAGTGATTTCCTTAGATCACAGTTCTGTGAGGGGCTTTTCCTCCCTTGTCAAATAAGTTTGGGAAACACTGCCTCTATATCTCTATCTTGAAGAGCCATTAGCACGTTAAAAGTTCTTAGAAACCCTGCAATGAAGAAAGCTTTTAATTTTATCTACCTTTTCCTCAGTTTGCCCTGCCACAGGAAATGGGAGCCCCACTGCGGTAACCAGCTGGGGAGCGGTGGAGGGCACGGACGTTCAGCAGATAACAGGAATGGTGAGTAGGAGATTGTGGGTCATTCTTTATGTCATGCTCACTACTAGTTCAGCCATTCTGGTCTTCGTGTTTCTGGAGTCCATCTAGCTGTTCTAGCTAGGTAGGTTCTAGCTAGGTTCCATCTAGCTAGGTAGTGCCTCTGCGTGAGCAGCTTAGCTTGTTCCTTGTCCTAGAGCCCCTCACGCCCCATCCTCCCGTTCACCCACATCCCCACCTGGTTCTTCAATGACTGCATCATTCTTGCCTCCACTCTCCCCTCACGGGCTCACAGAGGCTTTCCTGACCACCCTGCTTAAAGCTGGCCTCTGCAGTCATTTTATTTATAGGGCTTTTCCTCTTCTGAAATTAATTTATTTACTTGTCCTTCTGCTAGAATGAGATTTCCAGGAGAACTGGGATCTTTTCTCCTCTACCGTGGCATGCCCATAGCTGTCAGCTGCTTCATACAAGTTAATAGCTAATGGTTCTCAGGGCTGATTGAGCCCTCCCTTGGGACAGGCACTGCTCTTGGAGCTTTCCCTGTGTTTTTGTGTTTTTAAGACTTGTTGACTAAATTAATGAGGGGAGCCCTCTCCTCACCCCCCATACAACGCTGGCCCGCAGCTGGTCCTACCTTGACCATTCTGGTCGGCACTAGCCCTCTTCCTCCATCACACCATCTACTGCTTGGGAACCGCATTTCATGTGCAGATCATAATTTACCTGTTGAGTCCCTTCTTTTTTAAAAAATTTTATTGGAGTATAGTTGATTTACAATGTCATATTAGTTTCAGGTGTTGATTCCCTTCTTACCAATGGTTAAAATTAATTGGGTGTTTTTCTTTTTTTTTTAATAACAACTTTACAACTTGCTTTGTAATGATTATTGTAGCTTTGCTGCAAAAAAAGAAGTTTCTGAACTGTGCTGCAGTATTGCTGAAAAGCCCTCCTCTGGGCTGGTAATACCTAAATAGAGGCTTCTTGGAGCAGGAACTCTCACTCACTCACCTCCATTACCAGGTGTTCACTGAGCATGTAACATGGGCTAGGCAATGGGCAAGTGCTGAGGACAGTGTTGAACAGACAGGCACCACCCTGGACCCCCCCCCCGCCCCGCCCCGTGCTTACATCCTAGAGGAGTTTTGTGGTGGTTCTGCACATCTCATGGTGTTAACCCATGACCGGACATTCATTTATTCATTCATTCAATCACCTGTTCACTCATTCACCAGTATTTGTACCAACCAGATTCTAGGCACTGTGCTTGGTATAGGCATACAACAGTGAATATCAACAGATACATAACTCACCGGACAGGGTATAGGGGAAGGGACAGGTAGCTATAAGGCCTATCAAGCCGTATGAGGGCTTTGCTGTAGTTTGGGGCACCTGGGAGGGCTTCCTCGATCTGAAAGAGGAGGAGGTGTTCACTGGACACTGTGGCCTGCTTTTGCTGACACTGGGAACAGAAGTGCCCTGAGGTAGGAGGCAGCTGTGTTGTTCTGGAAACCCAGAGAAGAGCAGTGAGCTGGGAGCCAGGGAGAAGGGGCATCTTGTGGGTCCCTGTGGACAGATAGGAACTCTAACCGTGGCTTTTATTTAAACAAAGACTCTTTTTCAGTGTAACTCAGTCCTAGGCCTGCACCAAGTTGTTCCCCTTCCTAGGGAGAGTGAGGCTGGAGACAGACATGCCCTTTGAAAGAGGCCTCCAGAGAGGCCCTGTGCTGGGTGTCTGCAAGGAGCAGAGGGTTGGTGTGAGGGTTGACACCGAGCGCTGCAGGCTTGTAGAATAAATACCACCAGGAACAGGTTGTTATCCACTGCCTCCTCTGAATCCCTTCCCGCTTGCAGTGAGGCGACTGTTTGTACAAGTCAAACATTGATTCGGCAGCTGGTGGGAAAGTGTTCTGGGCTGGAGGGGGAGGGGCTGATCGCAGGGAGTGGGGAGGAAGGGGGGAGGGGAAACTGACGGGGGAGAGAGTTGGGGGAGGCCCGCACTCAGGGGTTAATTCCTCCTGCCTGTGTCTCTGTCCCTCTTTGCTGGCAGGCTGTATTTATAGACGGGATAATTGCAGAGGCTTTGAAAGCAGGGCACTGGAAGAGAGGGGCTGGTGGGTGCTGGTGGAGAGGCCTGGGCCCCACCTGCTTCTGGAAGCTGCCCCTCCCCCGTCCTCGGTTCCTTCTTCTCAGGCCTCCTTGGGAGACCTCGATCAGACAAAGCGGCGGGTGCTGACTAGCAGCGTCCTCGCAAGGTGTCAAGTGCCTCACTTTTAATTCCCCAAACTGCCCTAGGTGGTGAATACAGTTATTTCCCTAGCTCTTTGGTAAGACCTTTCCTGACCACCTTAGCTAAAGGCGCGCCTACACCCGAACCCACCGGCCATTCTCTAGAACCTCACCATGTTTTTACTTCTTTCATAGCACCGATCATAATCGGACAGTTGTCTTATTTTTTACGTGTTTTTAGTGTCTGCTTTGTCTATCTTGTTTGCTGAATGCCTGGCCTAGAATAGGTGCTCGAGAAATATTTGTTGAATAAATGAATGCTTATTTAATAGAATAGGAAACTGAGGCTCAGAGTGGTGAAGTAGTTCTCGGGGTCACATGGGGTAGAAAGTAGCTGAGCTGAAATTAGTGTCCAGGTCTGATTGACATCAAGGCTTAAGGTCCTACCAGTGGACCGGGAGTCTCAAACACAGAGCCCAGGCCTCTAAGGTGAGTGAGTGAGTGAACAGGGTGTGTGTGTGTGTGTGTATGTGTGTGTGTGTGTGTGTGTGTGTGTGTGTGTGTGTGTGTGTGTGTGTGTGTGTGTGTGTTCGAGGAGAGGTCTCTGTGCTGCCTCTGGCACATGGAGCTCCCTCCTGACCCTGGCTGAAGGGGCAGATGCTGTTCAGCTGTGGCTAATTGTTGCTAAATCTTCCGATTTTTAGGACAAGCCAGAAATCTGGATTTTTATGTGAAATGTCCTGGATTTTAAATGCTGGCAACAAATCCACATTTAAAAAACACACCACACAGAGCACAGCCAAACCCATCACAGCTGCGGGCTGGATGGGGCCATGGTTTGCAACCTCTGTTCTCAACTCGCCTGCCTTGTATTGAAAAGCAACACAAATAAGGCTCATCCCTTCCACGGACACTGCACATTGGGTATCTCATAGCCTTTCTTTACCTAGTGTTTCATTTAACATTCACAATGTTTCAGGAGGGAGGTAGGGGAGATTGCTGTACCCGTTTTAGGGATTAGCAAACAGAGACTCAGAAGGACTCTTATGAAGCCACAGGGAAGTGGCAGTGAGCTCTCACTCTTGGGCCCTTTGCCTTCTAGCCCAGTGTTGTCTGTCCTGCCCAGGACCACCTCTCGCCATGGGTTTCATTTCTCCTTCTCTACTTGAGATATAGGAGAGAGGTTCTGTGTGATGATTCCCATGTTGTGCCACCCACGGGTTTGGGGTACCCCCAGCAGGGTTTATTATTGCCAGCTCTGTGGAGAGCGGCCTGTGCTGGTTCTTGTTTGGAGATGCAGTTATCAAAATACTGTCACGCTGAGTAATGATATAGCTCCATCAACACACTTTGTGATTAGGTCTAAACCGTCGTCAGTCAGCCCAACAGGAGAAGGGAAGCCCTTGGCTAGTCTGCAAACTCTGGTACACTGCAGTGCCTCCCTTATTCAGCCCTGGGCCACCCCAAGAGTGAAAGGGCAGCAGTCGACTGTTGAATGCATGAATGAATTCCCAAGTGCCCATGGGATGAGGGGAAGAAGACCTCTAATTATACTGTCATAACCGTAGCTAGCATTTATTGTGCACCTACACATTCCAGATACTGCTTTAAGCCTTTTCCATGTCTGTTGGGGTAATCTGTAAATCTAGAACAGTGACTGGCCCTCTGTAAGTATTTGGAACACGTTACCCATGAATGTTTCATGTGATCCTCACAGCAACCCTGGGAGGGAGGCATTATCATCCCAATTTGTAGATAAGGAAGCCAAGTCACGGGGAGGTCAAGCAGCTTGTCCAGGAAACCCAACCAGCAGTGGTGGGCTCAGGGCTTGAACCCCCAACCGTCAGACCCCAGAGCTCAGGCTCTCACCCACTTGGGAATCGCAGAGGGAGGTTGCCTAGAGAGACCAGAGGAGACAAGAGAAGTGAGGAAGAGCATTCAAAGAGTCAAGAAAGGAAGGGTGTGTGTGGGAACCAGGCTGATAAAGGGCAGCGAGTGGGAGGCCTCAGGCAGAGAAAGGGCAAGAGTGAATTGAATTGGAACCTGGTTCTAGGTGCCCCCCTCCCTGCTGCCATGTTTCCCACGTGAACATGATAGAAGCTGACAGATCTGGGATTAATCTAAAGGCTTCGGTTCCCTGAGTATCAGATGAAAATTTGCCTCAAGCCTGGCCAGAGCGTGATTTGTAAGGGGGCTTAACCTCGGCCGCCAGCCAGGCTTCGTACCCTCCACGCTTCTCCATGGAGGCTGGAAGGGCCAGGGGCCATCTGCTGAGCCAAGTCAGAAGTGTTTAAAAACAGGCAAGAAACAAGAGAACTGATCAGCTTTTCTCAGTGAACTTAATGCTCTCTGAAGGAAGTGTGTAATTACATGAACTTACGTGTGTGGGGAGAGGCCCATAGCTGTCTGTCTGTGTTTCTCTCTCACCGTGTACTACCCGTGGGTGGTCTGCAACCTTTTACAGTACATGTCTCCACAGCTCATGCATTTGGGTGAGGAAGGTGAAGAGGTACAGGTGCTTCAAGCTTTCTTTTTGCCCACGGCCCATAGTAAGAGAAACCTTTGATATCATCACACAGTACACAAATACAAAACAGTGGCACCAGTCTCTGTGGTCCCATCGCGGCCAGGCCTGGGAGCCAGGGCTGCTGGTGGGTGTGGTGAGGTCCACATCAAAGCTCAGCCCTCGCCTTCAGGGAGGCTGAGCCGGTGTGGTCATGTCAGGAGGTGAGTTGAAGATAGTGGTGGTTAGAGCCTTTTCCTTGAGCAAGCCAGGCCAGGTAAATCTGGGAAGGTGCTTAAAGTGGGATCAGGGTAGGTGAACTCCAGTTCTCCTTCTCTGTTTGACAGTCTATGGTGACTGAGTGTTGGCCAATGAGCTGCAATAATAAGACCTGTTGGGGGCTTCTGGAAAAGATGTTTCCTTCCTGGTAAGTAAGAAGTATAAAAGGAAAAAGCCATTTTGCTGCTCTCTCTTTTTTAAAACTTTATTTTCTATACATTTTTAAAGATTACTGTCCATTTATAGTTATTTCAAAATATTGGCTCTATTCCCCATGTTATGCAATATACCCTTGTAGTTTGTTTTATAGCTAATGGTTTGTACCTCTTAATCCCTTATCCCTATATTGCCCTTCCCCCTTTTCCTCTCCCCACTGGTTACCACTAGTTTGTTCTCTATATCTGTGAGTCTGCTTCTTTTTTGTAATATTCACAAGTTTGTTGTGTTTTTAAGAGTCCACGTATAAGTGATACCATACAGTATATGTCTTTCTCTGACTTATTTCACTTAGCATAATGCCCTCCAAGTCCATCCATGTTGCTGCAAATGGCAAAATTTCATTCTTTTTTATGGCTGAGTAGTATTCCATTGTGTGTGTGTGTGTATAATGTGTATTACATATAATGTGTATTTTATATATAATGTGTATTTTATATACATATATATATGTATATAATCACATCTTCTTTATCCATTCATCTGTTGATGGACACTTAGGTTGCTTCCATATTTTGGGAGCTGTAAATAATGCTACTATGAACATTGGGGTGTATGTATCTTTTCAAATCAGTGTTCTGTTTTTTTTAAAAATATATACCCAGGAGTGGAATTGCTGGGTCATATGGTAGTTCTATTTTCAGTTTTTTGAGAAACCTCCATAATGTTTTCCATAGTGACTGCACCAATTTACCTTCCCACCAACAATGTACAAGGGTTCCCTTTTTTCCTCATCCTTGCTAACATTTGTTATTTGTGTTCTTTTTGATGATAGCCATTCTGACAGGAGTGAGGTGATACCTCATTTTGGTTTTGATTGCATTTCCCTGATGATTAGCGATGTTGAGCATCTTTTCATGTGCCTGTTGGCCATCTGCATTTCCTCTTTGGAAAAATGTCTATTCAGTTCTTCTGCCCATTTTTTAATTGGGCTGTTTCTTTTTTTCATGTTGAGTTGTGTGAGCTGTTTATTTATGCTGCTGCTCTCTTTTTTGAATAGTGTTTTGGATACTGTTGTGTGATTATATGATGGTTGGAATATTGCAGCCATGGTGATGGTTGGAATATTGCAGCCATGATGTGACTGTGAGGGGAATGTAATATAAGGAGGATGGCAGAGGATTGATGGAACTAGGCCAAGCTGGGGTACTTACCCTGGGACCACCTACCTCTACTTGTCTAGTAAGTAATAACTGTCTCTATAGTTGAAGCCACTGTTGGTCATATTTCTGCTCCTTGCAACTGAAATAATCCTAACTGATTTAGAAACATAAACTTGGAGGCTGTATTCTGGGCTTTAGGAGGTCCAGACTTTTTGAACTGAGTCCTAGAAACAACGTTGGATGATTCAGACCAATGGGTTGGCTTGCACCTTACTTTTTTGTGTGTGAGTGAAGTTAGTGTGGCACCTCATAGCATTGGCTCAGGATGCCTATTCCTTGTGTGTTTTGCTCTATTTGATTTCCTTGCTACTTTTCTCTTTTATAAGAAGAAAAAAAATCACTTTGAATTAACGGGGGAGTTTCAGTTTCATTTTCAATCAAAAAAATGTCCTGGCCAAGTACATTGGAATAGTCACACATAAGGAGCTAAGTACCCAAGGGTGATGGTGAGAAGAGAATGGGGAAGAGGACCTCTAAATAGCTAACATTAATTGCACACCTATATATATGAGACATAAAAAGTTGAATTCTGGGGGCTTCCCTGGTGGCGCAGTGGTTGAGAGTCTGCCTGCTGGTGCAGGGGACATGGGTTCGTGCCCCGGTCCGGGAAGATCCCACATGCCGCGGGGCGGCTGGGCCCGTGAGCCGTGACCGCTGAGCCTGCGCGTTGGGAGCCTGTGCTCCGCAACGGGAGAGGCCACAACAGTGAGAGGCCCGCGTACCGCAAAAAAAAAAAAAAAAAATTGAATTCTGGGACTCTTAAGTTTTATTTCATTGATCTATATATTTATCCTTAGGCCAGTGCCACCCTGTGTTGATTACAGTAGCTTCGAAGTAACTTTTGAAATTGGGAAGTGTAAGTCCTGCAAATTTGTTCTTTTTCAAGATTATTTTGACTATTCTGGATCTCTTGAATTTCCATATGAGTTTTAGGATCAGCATGTCAATTTCTGCACAAAGGCAGTAGGGATTTTGGTATATTGAATCTGCACGTACATTTGGGGTGTACTGCCATCTTAACAATATTAAGTCTTCTGATCAATGAACATGGGATGGCTTTCTATTTTTTAAGTCTTAATTGATATCAGCAATGTTTTGTAGTTTTCAGAGTACAAGCTTACACTTCTTAAGTTTATTCGTAAGTATTTAATTCTCTTTGCTATTGTAAATGGAGTTGTTTCTTAATTTCATTTTTAGATTGTTCATTGCAAGTGTATAGAAATACAATTGATTTTTTTTTTTTTTTTTTTTTTTGCGGTATGCGGGCCTCTCACTGTGTGGCCTCTCCCGTTGCGGAGCACAGGCTCCAGACGCGCAGGCTCAGCGGCCATAGCTCACGGGCCCAGCCGCTCCGCGGCATGTGGGATCCTCACGGACCGGGGCACAAACCCGTGTCCCCTGCATCGGCAGGTGGACTCTCAACCACTGCGCCACCAGGGAAGCCCTACAATTGATTTTTGTATATTGATTTTGTATCCTGCAGTCTTGCTGAACTCATTTCTTCTGGGTAATTCTTCATGGGATAAGTATTTTTTTTCTCTCTGTAATTCTACTTGTTGCTGATCTCCAAGCTTGGCTCCATAAGTGTTTTTAACATTTTTAATATAAGTAGACAGAACATTTGAAAAGCATGTACCTAGTGAGGCTAGACATTTCCCCCCCACCCCCAACCTTTTTTTTTTTTTTTTTGCGGTACGTGGGCCTCTCACTTTTGTGGCCTCTCCCGTTGCAGAGCACAGGCTCTGGACGCGCAGGCTCAGCAGCCATGGCTCACGGGCCTAACCGCTCCGCAGCATGTGGGATCTTCCCGGACCAGGGCACGAACCAGTGTCCCCTGTATCGGCAGGTGGACTCTCAACCACTGTGCCACCAGGGAAGCCCTCCCACCTTCCCTTTTTCTAAATTAGTTTCACTTTTGCTTTGAGTCTGAGATATGGAGCAAGATGGGGAATAATTTCAGGTATCTGGGGAAGAAAGGAAAAGGAGATCCATTTACTTAGGGAATTAGAAGAGCCGGTTTGAACAGAAACAGGAGTAAAGGAGAGAGAGCAAGAAAGGGGAAATACCCAGCACCATGAAGTAAGTTCCCTGAGGGAGTGTAAACAAAAGCCCAAGGAGGTGAGAGAAGGAGAGTAAGGGGGAGAACATTAAGGCAGTGTTCAGAAAAAGGCACGTAGGGTATCTGTCACTGAGCCTGGTTGCCTGGGTGAGGGGGTGCCAGTGACGTGCCCAGGAAAAGCTCTTTAGTGTTGGTGTGGCTGGGAGTAAACAACACTGTTGCCACCCAGTTCTCAATATTTGCATCAACTACTATAGCATGTCTGTTATGCATTTGGCACTTTCATTCATGACTCCTTAAAATGACTCTGGATGGTAGATGATGTTATCTCCATTTTACAGGCAAGGGAATTGAGCCTCAGGGAAGTTCAGGAACTTTCCCAGTTAGTGAAGGACCAAGTAAAAGCCGAGAACTAGGTATTTGTTGGCAATCTGTATATCTTCTTTGGAGAAATGTCTATTTAGGTCTTCTGCCCATTTTTGGATTGGGCTGTTTGTTTTTTTGTTATTGAGCTGCATGAGCTGCTTGTAAATTTTGGAGATTAATCCTTTGTCAGTTGCTTCATTTGCAAATATTTTCTCCCATTCTGAGGGTTGTCTTTTCATCATGTTTATGGTTTCCTTTGCTGTGCAAAAGCTTTGAAATTTCATTAGGTCCCATTTGTTTATTTTTATTTCCATTTCTCTAGGAGGTGGGTCAAAAAGGATCTTGCTGTGATTTATGTCATAGAGTGTTCTGCCTATGTTTTCCTCTAAGAGTTTGATAGTGTCTGGCCTTACATTTAGATCTTTAATCCATTTTGAATTTATTTTTGTGTATGGTGTTAGGGAGTGTGCTAATTCATACTTTTACATGTAGCTATCCAGTTTTCCCAGCATCACTTATTGAAGAGGCTGTCTTTTCTCCACTGTATATTCTTGCTTCCTTTATCAAAGATAAGGTGACCGTATGTGTGTGGGTTTATCTCTGGGCTTTCTATCCTGTTCCATTGATCTATCTTTCTGTTTTTGTGCCAGTACCACACTGTCTTGATTACTGTAGCTTTGTAGTGTAGTCTGAAGTCAGGGAGCCTGATTCCTCCAGCTCCATTTTTCGTTCTCAAGATTGCTTTGGCTATTCGGGATCTTTTGTGTTTCCATACAAATTGTGAAAATTTTTGTTCTAGTTCTGTGAAAAATGCCAGTGGTAGTTTGATAGGGATTACATTGAATCTGTAGATTGCTTTGGGTAGTAGAGTCATTTTCACAATGTTGATTCTTCCAATCCAAGAAGATGGTATATCTCTCTATCTATTTGTATCATCTTTAATTTCTTTCATCAGTGTCTTATAATTTTCTGCATACAGGTCTTTCATCTCCTTAGGTAGGTTTTTTTTTTTTTTTTTTTTTTTGCGGTACGCGGGCCTCTCACTGTTGTGGCCTCTCCCGTTGCGGAGCACAGGCTCCGGACGCGCAGGCTCAGCAGCCATGGCTCACGGGCCCAGCCGCTCCGCGGCATGTGGGATCTTCCCGGACCGGGGCACGAACCCGTGTCCCCTGCATCGGCAGGCGGACTCTCAACCACTGCGCCACCAGGGAAGCCCCCTCCTTAGGTAGGTTTATTCCTAGATATTTTATTCTTTTTGTTGCAGTGGTAAATGCGAGTGTTTTCTTAATTTCACTTTCAGATTTTTCATCATTAGTGTATAAGAATGCCAGAGATTTCTGTGCATTAATTTTGTATCCTGCTACTTTACCAAATTCATTAATTAGCCATAGTAGTTTTCTGGTAGCATGTTTAGGATTCTCTATGTATAGTATCATGTCATCTGCAAACAGTGACAGCTTTACTTCTTCTTTTCCGATTTGGATTCCTTTTATTTCTTTTTCTTCTCTGATTGCTGTGGCTAGAACTTCCAAAACTATGTTGAATAAGAGTGGTGAGAGTGGGCAACCTTGTCTTGTTCCTGATCTTAGTGGAAATGCTTTCAGTTTTTCACCATTGAGGATGATGTTGGCTGTGGGTTTGTCATATATGGCCTTTATTATGTTGAGGAAAGTTCCCTCTATGCCTACTTTCTGCAGGGTTTTTATCATAAATGGGTGTTGAATTTTGTCAAAACAAACGCATGAAAGAATGCTCAAGATCATTAATCATTAGAGAAATGCAAATCAAAACTACAGTGAGATATCATCTCACACCAGTCAGAATGGCCATCATCAAAAAATCTAGAAACAATAAATGCTGGAGAGGCTGTGGAGAAAAGGAACACTCTTGCACTGTTGGTAGGAATGTAAATTGATACAGCCACTATGGAGAACAGTATGGAGGTTCCTTAAAAAACTACAAATAGAACTACCATACGACCCAGCAATCCCACTACTGGGCATATACCCTGAGAAAACCATAATTCAAAAAGAGTCATGTACCAAAATGTTCATTGCAGCTCTATTTACAATAGCCAGGACACAGAAGCAACCTAAATGCCCATCAACAGATGAATGGATAAAGAAGATGTGCCACGTATATACAATGGAATATTACTCAGCCATAAAAAAGAAACGAAATTGAGTTATTTGTTGTGAGGTGGTTAGACCTAGAGTCTGTCATACAGAGTGAAGTAAGTCATAAAGAGAAAAACAAATACCATATGCTAACACATATATATGGAATTCAAGAAAAAAAATGTCATGAAGAACCTAGGGGTAAGATGGGAATAAAAACACAGACCTACTAGAGCATGGACTTGAGGATATGGGGAGGGGTAAGGGCAAGCTGTGACAAAGTGAGAGAGTGGCATGGACATATATACACTACCAAATGTAAAATAGATAGCTAGTGGGAAGCAGCCGCATAGCATAGGGAGATCAGCTAGGTGGTTTGTGACCCCCTAGAAGGGTGGGATAGGGAGGGTGGGAGGGAGGGAGACGCAAGAGGGAAGAGATATGGGAACATATGTATATGTGTAAGTGATTCACTTTGTTATAAAGCAGAAACTAACGCACCATTGTAAAGCAATTATACTCCAATAAATATGTTAAAAAAAAAAAAAAAAAAAAGCCGAGAGCTAGCTTCTTTTTTTTTTTTTTTTTTTTTTTTTTTTTTTTTTTTGCACATTTAAAAATTTTATTTTATTTTTTTTTTTTAACATCTTTATTGGGGTATAATTGCTTTACAATGGTGTGTTAGTTTCTGCTTTATAACAAAGTGAATCAGTCATACATAAACATATGTTCCCATATGTCTTCCCTGTTGCGTCTCCCTCCCTCCCACCCTCCCCATCCCACCCCTCCAGGCTGTCACAAAGCACCGAGCCAATATCCCTGTGCCATGCGGCTGCTTCCCACTAGCTATCTACCTTACTGCGTTTGTTAGTGTGTATATGCCCATGACTCTCTCTCGCCCTGTCACAGCTCACCCTTCCCCCTCCCCATAACCTCAAGTCCGTTCTCTAGGAGGTCTGCGTCTTTATTCCTGCTTTACCCCTAGGTTCTTCATGACATTTTTTTCTTAAATTCCATATATATGTGTTAGCATACGGTATTTGTCTTTTTCTTTCTGACTTACTTCACTCTGTATGACAGACTCTAGGTCTATCCACCTCATTACAAATAGCTCAATTTCGTTTCTTTTTATGGCTGAGTAATATTCCATTGTATATATGTGCCACATCTTCTTTATCCATTCATCCGATGACGGGCACTTAGGTTGTTTCCATCTCCGGGCTATTGTAAATAGAGCTGCAATGAACATTTTGGTACATGACTCTTTTTGAATTTTGGTTTTCTCAGGGTATATGCCCAGTAGTGGGATTGCTGGGTCATATGGTAGTTCTATTTGTAGTTTTTTAAGGAACCTCCATACTGCTCTCCATAGTGGCTGAACCAATTCACATTCCCACCAGCAGTGCAAGAGTGTTCCCTTTTCTCCACACCCTCTCCAGCATTTATTGTTTCTAGATTTTTTGATGATGGCCATTCTGACTGGTGTGAGATGATATCTCATTGTAGTTTTGATTTGCATTTCTCTAATGATTAACGATGTTGAGCATTCTTTCATGTGTTTGTTGGCAGTCTGTATATCTTCTTTGGAGAAATGTCTATTTAGGTCTTCTGCCCATTTTTGGATTGGGTTGTTTGTTTTCTTGTTATTGAGCTGCATGAGCTGCTTGTAAATTTTGGAGATTAATCCTTTGTCGGTTGCTTCATTTGCAAATATTTTCTCCCATTCTGAGGGTTGTCTTTTGGTCTTGTTTACGGTTTCCTTTGCTGTGCAAAAGCTTTGAAGTTTCATTAGGTCCCATTTGTTTATTTTTGTTTTTATTTCCATTACTCTAGGAGGTGGGTCAGAAAGGATCTTGCTTTGATTTATGTCATAGAGTGTTCTGCCTATGTTTTCCTCTAAGAGTTTGATAGTTTCTGGCCTTACATTTAGGTCTTTAATCCATTTTGAGCTTATTTTTGTGTATGGTGTTAGGGAGTGATCTAATCTCATACTTTTACATGTACCTGTCCAGTTTTCCCAGCACCACTTATTGAAGAGGGTGTCCTTTCTCCATTGTACATTACTGCCACCTTTATCAAAGATAAGGTGTCCATATGTGCATGGGTTTATCTCTGGGCTTTCTATCCTGTTCCATTGATCTATCTTTCTGTTTTTGTGCCAGTACCATACTGTCTTGATGACTGTAGCTTTGTAGTATAGTCTGAAGTCAGGGAGCCTGATTCCTCCAGTTCCTTCTTTCGTTCTCAAGATTGCTTTGGCTATTCGGGGTCTTTTGTGTTTCCATACAAATTGTGAAAGTTTTTGTTCTAGTTCTGTGAAAAATGCCAGTGGTAGTTTGATAGGGATTGCATTGAATCTATAGATTGCTTTGGGTAGTAGAGTCATTTTCACAATGTTGATTCTTCCAATCCAAGAACATGGTATATCTCTCCATCTATTTATATCATCTTTAATTTCTTTCATCAGTGTCTTATAATTTTCTGCATACAGGTCTTTTGTCTCCTTAGGTAGGTTTATTCCTAGATATTTTATTCTTTTTGTTGCAATGGTAAATGGGAGTGTTTTCTTGATTTCACTTTCAGATTTTTCATCATTAGTATATAGGAATGCCAGAGATTTCTGTGCATTAATTTTGTATCCTGCCACTTTACCAAATTCATTGATTAGCTCTAGTAGTTTTCTGGTAGCATCTTTAGGGTTCTCTATGTATAGGATCATGTCATCTGCAAACAGTGACAGCTTTACTTCTTCTTTTCCAATTTGGATTCCTTTTATTTCCTTTTCTTCTCTGATTGCTGTGGCTAAAACTTCCAAAATTATATTGAATAAGAGTGGTGAGAGTGGGCAACCTTGTCTTGTTCCTGATCTTAGTGGAAATGCTTTCAGTTTTTCACCATTGAGGATGATGTTTGCTGTGGGCTTGTCATATATGGCCTTTATTATGTTGAGGAAAGTTCCCTCTATGCCTACTTTCTGCAGGGTTTTTATCATAAATGGGTGTTGAATTTTGTCAAAACAAACGCATGAAAGAATGCTCAAGATCATTAATCATTAGAGAAATGCAAATCAAAACTACAGTGAGATATCATCTCACACCAGTCAGAATGGCCATCATCAAAAAATCTAGAAACAATAAATGCTGGAGAGGCTGTGGAGAAAAGGAACACTCTTGCACTGTTGGTAGGAATGTAAATTGATACAGCCACTATGGAGAACAGTATGGAGGTTCCTTAAAAAACTACAAATAGAACTACCATACGACCCAGCAATCCCACTACTGGGCATATACCCTGAGAAAACCATAATTCAAAAAGAGTCATGTACCAAAATGTTCATTGCAGCTCTATTTACAATAGCCAGGACACAGAAGCAACCTAAATGCCCATCAACAGATGAATGGATAAAGAAGATGTGCCACGTATATACAATGGAATATTACTCAGCCATAAAAAAGAAACGAAATTGAGTTATTTGTTGTGAGGTGGTTAGACCTAGAGTCTGTCATACAGAGTGAAGTAAGTCATAAAGAGAAAAACAAATACCATATGCTAACACATATATATGGAATTCAAGAAAAAAAATGTCATGAAGAACCTAGGGGTAAGATGGGAATAAAAACACAGACCTACTAGAGCATGGACTTGAGGATATGGGGAGGGGTAAGGGCAAGCTGTGACAAAGTGAGAGAGTGGCATGGACATATATACACTACCAAATGTAAAATAGATAGCTAGTGGGAAGCAGCCGCATAGCATAGGGAGATCAGCTAGGTGGTTTGTGACCCCCTAGAAGGGTGGGATAGGGAGGGTGGGAGGGAGGGAGACGCAAGAGGGAAGAGATATGGGAACATATGTATATGTGTAAGTGATTCACTTTGTTATAAAGCAGAAACTAACGCACCATTGTAAAGCAATTATACTCCAATAAATATGTTAAAAAAAAAAAAAAAAAAAAGCCGAGAGCTAGCTTCTTTGACTTCCATGTCTGCCTTCTTCCTGCCGAGCTGCATAGCTTCCTGAGCCCTGGGTTGGGGAGGTGTGCTCTGCAGGCCTGCTCTGTTCTCCCTCCTGCAGCTGGTGCCTCCCAAGTCTCCTCTGAAAATTCTCTTAGGGCAGGGTGTGTTGTGTGCATGGTGCTCCTAGATCTGCCTTGTATCACCTTTTTGCAAAGTATCTTCAACTCAGCTCTAGCCCTGATAGCCAGCGTTTTCTGCCTTATTCAGCATTTTCCTTGGTACAGCTGGGAGAACTGGGAATGGGTAAGGTGAAACACATACTCTCCCTTGCCCTGAAAGTTCTACAACCAATTCTTTAAGTAGTTTGGGAGATGAGCATTCTCCTTTGTGTTTGGGCAAACTGACCTGTTGGATTCAGTTTTGTGAATATAGGAGAAGCCCTTGGTCATCTTGCCAAGACCTGGGCTTAGCTAGTAATACTTGGCCACCTAGAAACGCAACTGGGACATAGTTGGGTCTCAGAAATATTTTTTGAATGAATGGATTCTAGTCCTTGCCCAGTACCAGTGTTATTGGGGGCTGAAATCTGTTAGTGATTTTCAAAATGGGAGGCAGTCCAGTTTAGAATATGTGGTAGGTTTTTTTGCTTTTTTTTTTTTTAAATTTATTTACTTATTTATTTGGCTGCGCTGCGTCTTAGTTGCGGCATGCGGGATCCTCTGTGCTATGTGCAAGATCTTCATTGCTGCATGTGGGAATTTTTTGGTTTTGTTTTTTTTAGTTGCAGCATGCTGATCTTTTAGCTGTGGCATGCGGGATCTAGTTCCCTGATCAGGGATCGAACCCGGACCCGCTGCCTTGGGAGCACAGAGTCTTAACCACTGGACCACCAGGGAAGTCCCAGAATATGTGGTAGGACTCGCTGTTATAATAGATCTCACCTTCCTAAACTCATCTATGTGTTGAGTGAACAAATATTTATTGCTTTCTGAAGAGGTGACCGGGACAGACCAGCCAGTGAGTCTGGTACTCATGGAATTCAGAATTTAGAGGGGAAAACAGACATAAAGCAAGCATTTCGTTGCAAGTACCTATATCCTGGGCACTGCTGTCTGTCTTCTGTTACCATGTAGCTTTTCTTGACTAAACAACACTGTCATCTTTCCTGCTTCTTTATCCTCTCCTCAGCTTTCTATGTTACTTCCCCACATCTGGCTACACTCTCCAGCCTCTTTCCCCAGCGCTGGGTGTGAGTTTACCCTTCTTCCTGCAACAGAGTCTTCCTATTCCTCTTTCTGAGAAGCTCCAGGCAAGCATTCCACACACTGCTCTTGTTAATCTCCTGTGAGTCACTCCCCTGTCCGTCTCCACCCATAAATTCTGGGGGAACTTCCCTTGGTCAGGATGGACTCTGCAGAGCACTTTTACCACCTGAAGGACAGTTCCGGGAAGAGATGCCATAGAAAAGTATCATTTTAGGCTTAATTTTTCCTGGGTGAATTGCCTGTGCCGAGTTCCTACCCTTGGAGAGAAACGTTTTTAATGCTCATTTCCCTAACTGTCCCCTTCACTGAATGTATCTTTAAGGACATTCGGTGGGTCAGATAGAGGGCCAGGGGCTGGAGATGTCTGTGGTGATCAGTCCCCACCCCCGTTCTTGTCCTTTTGGGACAAGGAAGTACCTATCAAATGGTAGTTAATAAGGTATGGAGTCATAGAATGTCAACCTTAGGAGGGACCTTATCATTTATTGCAATACTTTTCAAACTTCTTTGATCATGACTAACAATAAAAAATTTTACACGTTTTTTTACATGACACAGTATGCATGCATATACATTATTTGTACATATGCACATACGTATTAAATAAACAAATGTATAACAAATGTTTCACAAAGCCAAATTTACCCATAATATGCCTATGTTTTCTATTTTATTTCATTTAAAATGCTGACCCTACAACTCAGTAAATTGATTTTTGTGACTTAGTATCTCAATATGAAGTTTCAAAGTGCAGTTTGGAAAGTACTAATCTAACAGAAACCTGGAGCTTACACTCTGTCCTGTCGTCAAGTAGTCGTCTAGTCTTTGCTGGGATTTCTCCGGTGATCGGGAACTCAGTGTCTACCTAGGAAGTCAAATCTATCTTTGGACAGTTTTGTCTGTTAAAAAGTTTCCTTATAATGACCTTAAATCTGGTCTTCCACAAGTGACTCATTCTTATTCCATGTAAAATCCCCTCAGAGTAGCAATTGTGCCATCTTCCATTCCTCAGTCTTGTATAATGTTGTAACTCTGGATCAGTAGTGTGCTTGAGCCAGTGTGCACCAGCTTGTGAGAGCCAATTTCCCAAATTTAGGAGTTTTGTGAATCAATTATTAAAAGTCATTATTAAAAATTAAATTCTATGACTTACAAATTAAAACCGAAGGTAATAAGTACTCAATACTCATCACTTTATTTTACTACATTTGACTATTTTCTACGCTCTTGAAGTTACGTCTGTTGAACTTGTATGGTAGAAATACCATACGATGGGGCGCTACTGCCCATCTCTTCCCAGCTCTGTGCTCAATGGCATCACATTAGTAGCTCGAAATTGGCCATGATGGGGGTATTTACACCATGAAAATCAGCAAATACAACAGGGCTCCGCCCCCAGGAAAGCCAGTTGTTAAGTACTTACCAGCACACCACTGCTCTGCAGTTGCACCACTTGGGTTTAAACTCAACTGCAGCACTTGGCTAGCTGTGTGACTTGGGCAAGTCAGTTACCATCTCTGTGGTTCAGTGTCTGCACAATGCCCATCTTTCTACAGTTGCTTTGAGGATTAAATGAATTAACCCATATGAAGTGCTTAGAACAATGCCTGGCACATGGCATCTTTGTAGGTGTTAGCTGTCGTCTAGACTGTTACTAAATTATTCCATGCTCCCTGGAAAGGTATGGTTTTCAGGAGTCACTCAGCCTGGTCATGCTCTCTTATCTTGCCTTCGTCTTCAGCATATGGGTTTGTCTTCTCTTCCCAGCCGGATCACAGGGCCCCTGAGAATAGGGGTGGTTGGCTTTTTCTTTGCAACCTCTAGGTTCTGGCACTGAGCTGGGTGCAGCCTGGATGCTCCATCTCACTGACAAATGGGAACCTCGAGGGGGCCCTTGCTGTTCCAATGTGGTGCTCTTCTCCTGGTGGAGGGCTCTGGGCTTGGCTGGATGGTTTGAGGATGAATAAGTATTTGGGTTGAGGCAGTCCTGAGCTGGCGAGCAGTCTCAGACAGCCCAGCTGCCACCAGGCGGTTGGCCTATAAACTGCTAGGCCTTACCCTCCCTGCAACTCGATAAAGCTGGAGCATAAACAGCGTCTTGTGTCAGTGATGAAGCATCTGGCTTCTCCCTCAGCTCTGGACAAGGCTTCATGGAGCTTATTTAGGTCCTGATTATTTCTTGCATACAGCTGCTGTGCTATTTGAAGAAGTCGAGAGACTCTCCTGCCTCAAAACAGCTCCACTGGTGTCTGTATTTTACCATTAGGGATTTATTTTTTGAGGGTACACAGTGCTTTCTCTGTAAGGTTTTATTTTACAATGGTGGTACCTTGGGAGAGTGGCATCTTATTAAGCCTCTAAAATCTTAGTGTGAATGTACTTGTCAGCTACCTTGCCCCCTGCTCCACTGCCATGTCTTATCAAAGTGGGCAGCAATTCCAAAGAAATGCTGGAGGCGGCACTGTGTGGTGTCGATTCCCAAAGCTGGCTGCACTTTCAGAATCACCAGGAGATGCTTTTGCTTAATTAGAAAAATTTTAATTTAATAACTATTGACCCCCCAAAGTAAATGTCACTCAGACAATCTCAGTATTTAGATATATGTTTCTGTATATTAATAAGAAACAAAAATTTCCCCTGCAACTTATCCACTTCCAACCTGGGGAGTCTTTAAAAAGCAATGATTTCCTGGGTCCCTCCCTAAACCTACAGAAATGGAATTTTCTGGAATGGGGGCCAGGAGTCCTTATTTTAAAATATTCTTGGGACTTCCGTGGTGGCGCAGTGGTTAAGAATCCTCCTGCCAACGCAGGGGACACAGGTTTGAGCTCTGGTCCAGGAAGATCCCACGTGCCGCGGAGCAACTAAGCCCGTGCGCCACAACTACTGAGCCCACGTGCCACAACTGCTGAAGCCCGCACACCTAGAGCCCATGCTCTGCAACAAGAGAAGCCACTGCAATGAGAAGCCCACGCACCGCAATGAAGAGTAGCACCCGCGCGCGGCAACGAAGACCCAACACAGCCAAAAATAAAAATAAATAAAATAAATAAAAATTTTAAAAAGTCTGCCCTGTTTAAAGAAAAAAAAATCTCTCCCAGTGATTCCTATTGTGCAGACAGGCGTGGGAACTAGTGGAGTAGTGGATTGATGTTTCTTAGTGATAGGTACCATATTTGATCCGTTTCTGTGTTCCCGCGTCTCCTCACCCAGGGCTTGGTGCATAGCAGCACAAAGTCGGTGCTTAATAAGTGATATTTAAGCTAAACTGGAAGAGGCTAGGTGTTGGGCAGACCTGGATTTGAGTCCAAGCTCTGCCGCTTCCTGTGTACCCTGAGCGGGTGACTGCCTCCTTATCTGGGAAATCAGGACAATAATGTGCACAAAAATAGGGTCAAGGGCCAGTGGGATTGCCCCACCCCTTGTCATGCCTCCCTTCCTGGAGCCGTCAGGGGAAAGGAGGCAGTCAATTAGAAGACAGGGTAAGTTTCAATTACTCAGGGGGCATCTATAAGCCTCCTTGGGGCACTGGCCTTACCCTGCTGCCACAGGTCTTATGGCACTGCCTGTGGGCTGCAGAAAGAAAAAGCTAGTGATGTTGGCCGGGCTGGAATTGATTCCGTCTCTGCCTGCCTGTGGCTGGATTGATCCGATTGCTGCTTGATATCTGCAATTAGGAGACCAACTGAAGCTAATTTCCAGCTCGACCTGCCCTAGCTCCTGAGGATTGTCGGGGTGGTGTCCTTAGAGGAAGGCAGGAGTCTAGAGGGAGCTTGCAGAGAAGGGGGAGTGCACTCCTCTGGGGGTGGGATTGTGTGTGTGTGTGTGTATGTCCCCTCCATCTTCACACGTAGGGAAGGAGCTGTGACCGCCTTCCCCACCGTCTTACTGTGACTTTTTGACGCCTGCGTCTCCCAATCCTTTTCCATTCTAGTTTCAATAATCATCATACGAGTGCATTTTTGAAAATGTTTTCTTGAACTGGGGACTTTGGAGTACTTAGGGGGAGGGACAGCAGAGGCATCAGCAAGTATCCGTAGCTGCGCTCTGTGGCCTCTTTTGGAGGAAGGGAGTGGGCTTGTGTCACTTCAGGGATTTGGTTTCTGGCTGAGGTCTCTGCTGGAACCCTGGAGCCAATTCTTGGAGTGGGGAGAGGTAAAAAAGTGTGCTGCTCCGGATTTGGTTATCTGGGGGCTCAGCTGTTCTAGGAATTGAGGCTCCATAAGTTTGTTTCTTTTTCTGTAAAACAGGATAACAATATCTATTTTACAAAGGGGTAGGGACTCGATGAGAAAACCCAGGAAAAGAACCTGGCATGGTCCTTGGAACATAGTAGCTGCTCAATAATTGGTAACTGTTGTGGCTATTGTAATTCTTCTTAGTTTCTCCTCTAAGACCCCCTCCCCATTTAAATATATCTGAAGTCATGTCGTGTCTTGCAGTCTTGTACACTCTATAGTGTTTTGCTCCTCTCCTCCACCAAGAGCTATTGTTAAATCAGTGATGACTTTTATAACTAAGAGTTTCTCAGACCTGAAAAAATGTGCTATCAGAGTTCTGTTTCCCAACCCTCAGCTGGGACTGCAATGATACGCAGATTTGTTTGGCCAATAACCCCTTTTTAAAAAGGTAATTGAGCAGGAGTTAAAGGTGTATTAGCAGCTAAGTGAACAAAATTAAGGTGGCATTGAAGAAAGGGGAAAGTTTGCAGAAAAGTAGATAACTGTGTAAAGCTTCACATGGAAAATAATATTTAGGGACTTCTCTGATCTGGGCATCCGCAGAACCTGATCACCTGCCTGCCTCTAGAAGAACCCCTCTCCTCCTGTGGGGTTATCTGCCTTAGGGGGCCTAGTAGAGTCTTCAGGATGAGGCGTTTGCTCATTTGTGACAGGGTATCTTGGCTCCCCACACACAGACCAGTCTACAGATGCACTCAATTAAAATTAAAAAATCAATTTAGAGCCTAATTCCTAAGACATTAGGAAATAGCAAAATGTGGTGTAATTCTGGCCCCTCCATTCATAACTGCCACATAAAGAATTTGAAGATGTCCTAAGCCTTTCTCGTTTTGTATGCCTGTGTGCACGTGTGTGTGCTGTGCAATTAGGGGACCTGATGTTCCTGAGAGAACCTCCTATTGGAATCGTTCCAGAGAATTTACACCTTTCTGCAGGCACCAGCAGCCAAAGGAAACTTCCAAGCCCTCTGTGGGTTCCAGGTGCTGGGCCGTGAGCAAAATCCTTCTGGGGTGCTGCCTTTCATTCCCACATTTTTGGCAGGGTAGGAAGTGGACAGTGCTTTCACTAGAGTGAAACTGTGTAGGCTGATGATAAAACTATTACTGATTCTACCACCACTGCCTTAGGTAGGAGCTGACCCTTGTTGAAGGCTTGCTATGTGGAAGGTACTATGCTAAACATGTAACTTGCAATTCCTAATTTGATTCTCACAATGTTCCTATTAGAGAAATTCTATGAACACCATTTTGCAGATGAGGAAATATAATCCCAGAAGACTTGCTTTATGATTCCCAAGTCAGCCTGCCTCCACACTCCTGAGTTTTAAGTTCTCTGCCGAGGTCACTGCCTTCTGGTAGCCCTGGATAAGGGTGCTGAGCATGTGGGTAGATGTGCTAGGAGGGGTTTTGGGGGTCCTGAGCTGTGTGTGCTCCATCTGAGCCCTGCTCTGTCCTGGGTGGCCCCTGCCTAGATCTCCCTTAGGGTTGCTCATCACATGACTCCAGGAAGCATCATCCACATCTTGGTCGATGGCAAAAGGTGACAAACTTGTAAAAGGCCCGAGACTATTTTTGGCTTTGCAGGCATTACAATCTCTGTTGCAAATACCCACCTCTGCTGCTGTAGTGTGAAATCTGCCACTCATAAATGAATGGACGTGGCTGTGTTCCAGTAACAAAACCAGGTGGCACATTGTAGATTGCTGACCTCAGGTCTGTGGCAGTCAAAGGGGTGACATTCACAGACATCCAGGTGGAGGGTGCCCCCCGGAGGGGTGCAATGAGTGAACTCTGCTTTTTGATGACTGACGAGTACTTCTGAGGGGGAGAGAATCGTCATCTGTGTTGAACGAAGCCCATGTGTGTGTGCGTGTGTGGGTTTGGGGGTAGGGGTGGGGTAGGAGTATGTACATGTGTACTTGTATAAATGAATCACATTCCTTATTAAAACCATCCTAGTTTCATAATCCTTATTTAAACAAAAGCAAAAATGCCAGCATTGTCAGGAGAGCCTTGCAGGTAGGGAAGGATGGTGTGACTCAAGGGCTCCCTGAGTTTCAGTTGTCTTTGGTGGGGGCAGGGTTCCCTATGGTCACTGAAACAGTGATTCCAGGGATGTGCTATTCCCCCCTTTAAAGGTCAGGCCCCAGCGCAGGCAAACATCTTCCTAAGTCCTTTTTAATGGAGCCAAAAGATGCAGAGATTCGAGATTTTTAAGAGCGTTCAGAGGAAACCAAAGGGATAAATGCATATGACACAAAAATACATCCAGTTTACCACATACAGATTTCTGACCCTACCCCAGCCAGCTTGTCTCCGTGGGTCTCAGAGTCTCTCCTATTTTATACTCTCTTCTGGTACCTTCTAATTAAGTCTTGCTTCAGGCCCAAGGGTACCCCCATCCCTAGGTAATCAGTGGCACGTGGGGTTTGTCATTACCAGTGACCTACCTGGAGGACCTCATTCTCAACATACAAAGGAGGGCCCACAGCCATGACATGCCAATTAGCTTTTTATTATTATTATTATTATTTTTGGCTGCGTTGGGTCTTCGTTGCTGCGCGCAGGCTTTCTCTAGTTGCTTTGAGCGGGGGCTACTCTTCGTCGCGGTGTGCGGGCTTCTCATTGTGGTGGCTTCTCTTGTTGTGGAGCACGGGCTCTAGGTGCGCGGGCTCAGTAGTTGTGGTTCGCGGGCTCTAGAGCGCAGGCTCAGTAGTTGTGGCGCACGGGCTTAGTTGCTCCGTGACATGTGGGATCTTCCCGGTCCAGGGCTCGAAGCTGTGTCCCCTGCGTTGGCAGGCGGATTCTTAACCACTGCGCCGCTAGGGAAGTCCCACCAATTAGCTTTAAATGAATAAAAAAACATATAAGTGGTAGAAGGAAAATAAGGTACATTTAGAAAGAAAGAAAATAAAAATCAGGTGTAGTCCTTCCATTCAGGGAAGACCACCGCACATTCTGTTACGTCGTTCTCCATGCCCTTTTGGTAACACACTCGGTGTCTTTCTTGAACCACAAGTATAAATCCACACAACAGTAATGACAGTGCAGTAATAGAAGGGTCATTCCGTCACAGCAGAATAAGCACTGAGAGATGTTTGATGAGGGGGAAGGGAGGGGAGAGAAACAACAGCACCATGCAAGGTGCTGGGCGGGCAGCTGTGCCTCTCTTGCCTTCTGGGTGCTCAGAATGGGAACAGTGGCAGGGAGGGAGCAGGGTGGGTGTGCACAGCTGTCTGAGATGTCCTTGCCCTCTCTTGCCTTGGAAGGCAGGTGGCAACTGTTCTGCAAATGGAGATGGGATAGGGGTGGGAGCTGGTGCCTCCTTCTCATTCTCTCCAGCTGCCCATCCATCCTGGTCAATGATGCTTGTCCATCACTGCTGAGATCCAAGTCTAGCCATGTCCGAGGGGAACGTCTGTTCCCATGGTTGCAGGGCCCTGCAGTCCTGAAGCTAGAGTGAATGCAGAAGCCAAACTTGGGGTCACTGGTAGTGTGTGTGCTGTGGGTCTGGAGAGGAGGTGCAGAATGGAGTGCAGGGTGTCTGGTGTCATTGGGGGCGCTGCCTGTTACTCTCTGGGCAGTTGGCACAACCAACCCACTGGTCATTGGGGCTCTGAGTCCCCTGGGGCAGCGTCTGGCAGAAGGATGTAGGCGGTGGTTCTTTGGGAGCTCAGTAGGCTGTGGGAAGAAAGCGGAGCACAGAATGTGCTTGTCTCCTGGTCTCTGTGCCACTCAGCATCAGCAGTGTAATAGAGGATGGGTTTCTCCTGTTACCATATTATGAGGGCTTTATGGACACTGTTCCTTATAGCCTCAGAGACCAGGTGTTCACAGCAGGACCTGCTTCCATCTTTTCATTAGTTCTGCCACCAGTTCTGCACAGATAGCACAGGGGTTAAGAACCTGTGCTCTGGAGTTTAACAAAAGTGGGTTCAAATACAAGCTCCTGTGTGTGCTGGCTATGTGACCTTGAGCAAGAGATAAAATTTCTCGGTGCCTGTTTCCATCCCTGAGAATGAGGATAACAATGCCTGTTTTCGGAGGTCAGGGAAGGATTAGTTCAATTAATCACCCAGCTACAGCACTGTAGCTGCCAGTAGGGTAAGTGTTGGTTGCTTCCTTTCTCTCTTGGTTTTGTTCACATCTATAGACTCTGTGACTGCACTCTTCGAGGTACCCAGGGCATCTGCCATTCAGGAAAGGATCAAGGTCAGTGCCTTTAAGCTCCCCGTTTGATCCTGTGATGGCCATCTGGTCACTACCACTCACTGTTAACCCCGGCGGCCTATTTCCTAGGCCTTACGGGTATGAGAGGGCTAGCAGGTCACATGGATGGCCATGACCCATTTCCCTTCCTGCTTCTGGAATTTACCTGCTTACCCAGGACCTCAGCCCTGCAAAGTTGCTCCAACCCTGACACATGTGGGAGTGCCTGGGGGCAGGGGTCTTGAACTATCATGTCAGAGCTGGTCTGCAGCCTCAGGGCTCTGCAGCTGTTGCTCTGGCTCCCCTGAGTCCGCAGGCTCTTTCCCCCGCCAGGGTCCCCAACTGTTTGCCAGTGGAGACCACACCCTTCCCAAGATCTCTCTGCAGGGCCGTCCATCCTTTCTCTGAAGCTTTTGAGATGCCAAGGCTGTCCCTGATTCTGCACTGAAGAATGCCTTGGTGGGGGTAGGGTGAGGACAGAGAATGTCTTTGAATGTACTCTTGGGGTCACACTGAGCTGGGAGGTAGTGTCCTAAAGCCATTCTGTGTCTGCTGTGATCTCAGCCCTTCTCTTGAGATGTCTCTCTTCACTTTTTATTTCCAGCATCCACCACCGCTGGACTTGAGACCTGGTCCCGTTGAGGACTGGCTGGGACTAGGTCTGAGAGCCTGTCTAGATTCATCCCTCCTTCCTGACCCTGGGCTTCTATGGATTACAAGATCTTCCAGAAAGATCCTCAGACCTCACAAAGAGGCTGTGGCAGGCCTGCCCCTCTGGGCTCCATGCCAAGCCCAGATGCTCAGGCTCAGGGAGGGAGGCCTCATGCCCACATGATCGTTCACCATTTGCTTGGAGACTATCATGGATCATCTGGTCTTTTCTTTTCCAACTAAATAATCCTGTTTCCCAGAACTGTCCACTTATACACTTTGTTATACTCTTCTGAGCCTTTCAAGTTCAGCTGGATTTTCTTGTTGTAGGGGCTTAGCTATGGTCCTGGGGACAGTCTGAGCAATGCTGAATAGCATGGGTGGTTGCAGCGTTTCCTGTATGCCATGTGCTTTGTATTAGGTGATCTGTATGGGGATATGCCCTGGTCGGGGGGCTTCTCTGGAGTCATGGGGTGTTCCCGCTGGTCAGCAGAACTCTCGCCATCCCTCCTCCCTGCCAGCCCAGGTGGCTTTTCCTTCCCAGCTAGTTGTAATGCAGGTTCGCCCTGGAGATCTCCCTCATTCCTCTGAAGGCCAGCGGTCAAGGTGTGGTCTGAGGACACCTCTAGGGTCACCTTGGGGTTCTTGTTAAAATGCGGAGTCCTGAGCCCTTCCCAAACACACCATCATTGTATCCATTCAGTGCTTCAGGCACGGTACATGGTGGAAAAGCTTATAAGCTCTTCAGCGGCCTTTGTAAACATTTGAACCCTGAGGAGGAAAAAATACTGACCATAATATATAAAAAGAAAATTGAAAAATCAAAATTAATAAATGTTTAATTAAATGTCTCGAAAATGTAGCTATGTCAACTCATCAACCACAGGTCAATCCACTCTCTCATAGTTACATATCATTTACATTTATAGTGGGAAGAAAATGGCTTTTAATATGTCCCTTATGAGGCGGGCTGGAGCCGCCATGGTGACAGTACCTGGGACCTCCTACAGTCTTATGATGGCTCTGTCCAGACTCTTTGAAATCTGAATCTCTGGGGTGGGACTGGGAATCTGCATGTTGGTCAGGTTTGCCAGGTGATTCCCAAGAATGTTGGTCTCCTGGCCTTCCTGCTGATTGAGAGGATGGTTATTGAGGGACCAGAGCTGTATCCTGGAGGGTGGCAGTTCCCAAACCTAGGTGATCATGAAAACCTC
Organism: Grampus griseus; assembly: GCF_964374135.1. Lineage (NCBI taxonomy): Eukaryota > Metazoa > Chordata > Mammalia > Artiodactyla > Delphinidae > Grampus > Grampus griseus. The sequence goes on along the minus strand of NC_139018.1, from coordinate 24,900,968 downwards.
CAAGGAAATAAAACTAAAAAACACAGTGACCTGGGCCCACTCCAGGCCTGTTCGATAGGCTCATCTGGGGTGGAGCCTGGGAATCTACATTTTAAAAAGTTCTGGTGGGGGGTGCCTCATGATTAGCCAGATTTGGGAACCACCGGAATTAAGGAAAGGGACCAGACCAGTGCATCTCAAACTTTGATGTGCACAGAGATCGGCTGGGGGATCCCGTTAAGCCTTGGATTTTGAATCAGCCACTCTTGGTTGACGTCCCAGATTCTGCATTTCTAACGAGCTTAGCAGTGCTTCCCCTGCCTGTTCACAAACCACATGAGGGTTTGAGCATCGAGGACCTGGACCCTGGCCTGCAATCCTGGTTTAGCTACTTAACAGATAGGAAAGCTTGAACATTTTAGTAACATGGAAAGCCCTGGAAAAGAGATTGCAATCAGCTGACCCTGAGGGCCCCCAGGGTGGTGAGGTGTGGATGGTTCATTTCCCTCTTCTTGGCTCACCTCTGGATTAGCGTGATCTCCCCAAGGCCAAGGCCACCCTGTGGATTTCCCAGATTTTCCAGAATACAGCCAGGGACTGGTTTGCTCAGCCAGCAGAATCTGATTTGTGGCTGTTATTTTTCTCGTGGCTTTTTATTCCCCAGAGAAACACTTATGATATGATTAATACTGTTCTTCAGAGAGTGGTCCTCTTGGAAATTCTATGAGCTCTCTAGTGTCCTTTACCAAAGCTCTCTTCTTAAATTAATCAGAGTGGATTCTGTTGTTTGCAATTAAGAACCCTGACTAATATGTGTGTGGAGGTGCCAGAGATCAAAGCCATAGAAAATGTTAGAAATGGCTGCTCTACCCACCACCTGGGCTCAGTCAGGCAGCTGGGAATTTCAAGTTCTTCTTTGTCCTCCCAATGCCTCTACAATTTATTTCTTCATATATTGTGTGTGTGTGTGTGTGTGTGTGTGTGTGTGTGTGTATTTTGTTTTGATAATTTAATTGCAAGCCTCTTGAGGACAGGATTGGGTGTTCATTTATATCTTCATTCATTTATTCAGTCAGTCAGTACACATTTATTGAATGTCAACCATGTGCCTGCCAGGTACTAGCTGTCTTAACCTGGGTTTCCCAGAAAGCAGAACTTGAGACAAATAGCGTATGTAGGAGTCCTTTATTGAAGGGTGATCCCAGGGGGCAGGAGTGAGCAACAGGAAAGGCAAAACAAGGAAGGAGGGAGAGCCCCAACAAGGGTGTACTACTGGGGTGGCCACGACTATGGGTGTTTGGGTGACAGACACCATGGGACATCTGAGAGGCCATATGAAACATATCCCAGGGCCACCTGTCCAGGGCGGGTAAGGAAGCAGCATCTACCCATTCACTTCTATACCCCATGTGTATTAGTTTTCTTGGGCTGCCATGACAAATACCACAAAAACAGAAATTTATTCTCTCACAGTTTTGAAGCTGAAAGTCTGAAATCAAGTTGTTGGCAAGGGCAATTCTCCATCTGAAGGCTCTAGGGAAGCATCTTTTCTTGTTTCTTCTTAGCTTCCAGCGGTTGCTGGCATCCTTAGCTTTCCTGGGTTTGTAGCTGCATCATTCTAACTTCTGCTTCTATTTCACATGGCCGCCTTCCGTCTCTCTGTGTCTGTGTATCTCCAGATCCTTCTTTCCGTATAAGGAAACTAGCCATTGAATATGGGAACCACTCTATTTAAGTATGTCCTTAACCTAACTTGATTACATCTGCAAAGACCCTATTTCAAATCAGATCACATTTATAGGTACTGGGGTGAAAGGGAAAAATTTGTTTCTCCCTGGACTCACAGTACTACTCTCAGTACTTCACTTCTGACACCAAATGTGTGGGTGTTTTTTCTCACACCAAGCAATTCTACAAAGCTAGCTGGGTGTCCTATAATTTAACTCAACTCTTATACTATCTACCTGGAGATAGCATTGGATCCCACATAAGAGTTCAGTCCCACAAGACTGCTCCCTCTTCAGATGCCAATCACAAGTCCAGGTTGTCACCTGTACTTCTGATTGGCCAGCTATAAATTGGAGGTTCCTACAACTCCTTCCTTGGGCTCAGTAATGAGCTAGAATGGCTCAAAGAACTCAGGAAAACAGATTACTTACTAGATTACCAGTTTACTATAAAAGGATACTACTCAGGAACAGCCAGATGGAAGAGATGCAGAAGGCAAGGTATGGGGAAGGGGGTGCAGTGTTTCCATGCCCTCTCCAGGCACGCCACCCTCCAGGAAACTCCAGGAGTTCACCAGTACTTTTGGGATTTTTATGGAGGCTTCATTATTTAGTCATGATTGATTAAATCATTGGCCATCAGTGATTAACTCAACCGTTAGCCCCTCTCCCTCCCTGGAGGTCTGGGGGTGAGTGGGTGGGGTTGAAAGTTCCAACCCTGTAATCACACAGTTGGTTCCCCTGACAACCAGCCCCCATCCTGAGGCTATCCAGGAGACCCCAACCACCAGTCATCTCATTAGCATATAAGAAGACACTTAGGACTTCGAAGGTTCCAAGGGTTTTAGGAGCTGTGTGCCAGGAAACCAGGGCATATGTATTTCTTAGGTCACAGGGGTTAGGACCTCAATATAGCTTTTTGTGGTATGCAGTTCAACCCACAACACCCTGGCTAGAGGTTCTCCCCAACGTGCTAACTCCACTGTAGTTCCAGGTTGCATTTACATGGGGGCCAAGGCTTGACATGAGCAGAGGAGCCTTAGGATGGGAGGTGAGAAGTCTTAGACATGGGCCTAAGGTGAATGGACTGTCAGGCTGTACCTGTAGGAGCCTATCAGCGGCCACTGAGCTGTTGGCTGCAATAGGGGCTAGAATAAGAAGAAAGGCCAAAAGAATTTAAAATGCTGCATACGAGGTGTCCTTACTGACAATGAATATGCTGGGAGCTGACATTCAGCCCTTACTGTATGCCAGACCCTGTGCCAAATACATCAGAGGAATTTTCTGATTTAAATTTCACAACAACACCATGAAGCAGGTGCCATTATCCCCATCTTACTGATGAAGAATCTGAAGTTCAAGAAATGTTTCTTACTTAGAGTTAAACCTTCCCTGCTCTAGAATGTAAGCTTCATAGGAACAGAGACTTTGCTCAGTGCTGTAGCCTCAGCACCTAGAAAAAGTTCTGGTATACAGTTGGTGCTCCATAAATGTTTGCTTACTGTTTAAATGATGGAGCTGGGATTTGAATCCAGGTAGTCTGATGCCCAGGCCCATGCCTTTAACCTGACTTAGAGAATTCGTGATGATTAAAACAGAGAGATGCCCTTCCTTTCATGAGCTACTACCCCATTCAGGAGACGAGCCTAAATAAGTAATTCTAAATATTCAGTCCTAGGTTGGCCCTTGCTCAGGTGACAGGCATGCAGTAGGTACTGCGTACACATTTGATGGGTTGCTGCTGGGCTCACATGCCACAGGATTTGCACTTTCTGCCCAGTCTGGCCCATCTTCAGCAATTGCACTTTGGTCTCTTCTGCAAAGGCCAGGCTTTGCCTGCCAGATGCATTTCATGACACTAGTAAACATTCACACCTACCTGGAGCATTTAGACAGAAAATGGAGCCTAAAAGCTCCATGCAGTAATGTGCTTCCCCTCCTGCAAGCTGGGGGAACATTAACTGAAATGCATATGCTACGGAAACTGGCTGCATCGTTATTGGAACTGATGCACACTCACTCCGACCAATCTATTTTTATTTGAAGCACTTACGTTGCATGAAACCGAGCATAATAACTACAGTCAATAGAGATGTATTTGTTTTTATTTAAACTCATGAATGTGCTAACGCCAATAAAGATTCTTTTCCCTCTGAAATGTGAGACATGTATGGAGGAGATGGAAATTTACACATCCATCAAGACACGAAGGTCCATTTTCTCAGAAACCATATTTTGAATTGCCAGTGATTTATGGTGGCAGACTGAAGACCGAGTTGGTGAGGCTGGGAGAAGGAGAGGGAAAAAACCCATCAATGTAGTTAATTTATTTTGCTCCATTTAAAGAGCAGAGGACTTAAGACTGGAGAGTGGAGAGCAGAGATAGGGTACAGGAGTGAGAGTTGGATTCTAGGAATAAGAAAGCAGTTGGATCCTCATTGTCCTATTTTTGTTCAAATATACTTTGGGAATTTGGTGATCAGATGGGATGGTGAGAATAGCCTGGCTCTAGAAGACCTAGATTTGCTACTATCTAGTCATGTCACTGTGACATGGGTCTTGGGCTGCCTCATCCGTAAATGGGACATTAATGTCGGCCTAGCTTGATGCTTAAGAGCACAGATTCTCCAGAGCCAGACTTTCGGACTTAAATCCTGGCTCTGGCTCTCCTACTTATAACTGTGTGACCCGGGCAAGTTACTTTACCTCTCTAGGCTCTGGTTTCCTCCTTGATCTGTGAGAAGATGCTAATACTACAGACCTGTGATATTGTGATTTATAACAAGAAGTATGTATTTATCTTTGTCGCATTTCTGACAGAGAACTCCTAAAACCCTCGGAAATTCCTGTGTGACAAGAGCTAGGAAGGTGGCTTTTATTATGTTAATGGAATGACTTTTGGAAAGCCCCTAGGTAACCTAAGGATGGGGGCTGTTGCCAGGAGACCCAGCCACGTGATTGGAGGTGTGAATTTTCAATCTTACTTCCTGACCTCTGGGAGGGGAGAGGGGCTAGAGGTCGAGTTAATCATCGATGGCCAATGATTTAATTAACCATGCCTATGTAATGAAGCCTCCGTAAAAACTCTGAAGTATGGAGTTTGGAGAGTTTCTGGGTTGGTGAACACGTGGAGGTGCTGGGAGCATGGCGTGCCTGGAGACGCATGGGAGCTCTGTGCCCTTTCCCCGTACCTTGTCCTAAGCATCTCTTCTGTCTGACTGTTCCTGAGTTGTATCCTTTCATAATAAACTGATAACCTAATGAGTAAAATGTTTCTCTGAGTTCTGTGAGCCACTCTAGAAAGTTAATCAAAATGAAGGAGGAGGCAGTGGGAACTTCCAATCCATAACAGGTTGGTCAGAAACGCAGGTGACACCTGGGCTTGCAACTGGTGTCTGAAATTGGGAGAGGAGGGAGCAGTTTAGTAGGATGGAGCATTTAACCTGTGGGACTTGACACTACCTCCTGGTAGATAGCCCCTACAGGAAGGTGTGCCTTCTGAGAGCTCCCTTGCAGGTTGGTCTCAGAAGCAATTCAGGGTTAAGTGGAGAAAGGGGCAACACAAGCAGAAGGTACAGAGCATCCTCAGGTGGCCCGGGTCCCAGCTGCAGTTCACACTCCAGGTCTGCACCTTCCTTGGCTTCAGCTCGTGGCTCTGCGCATCAGCAGATAGTCTCGGCCTGGGGCTTTCTCTTCCTCTAACTTTGACCTCTCCTTTCTCTCTTCCACCACCTCCTCTGAAACCTTCTTTCACATTCTTCCCCTGGCTGGTCACTGTGGGAAGACAACTTGACTGTATTGGCTGCTGGAATCCAAGGTTCAGCCGGAGTGGGTTCTGAATGGGCAGCTGGGTAAGTAGCTTTGGAAGACTGAACAGCATTTGCTCCCCCTGGGTTCCTGAGGCTGCCCTAGCCTGTGCCTCTGACTGCTGAACCAGGTGTTGGTTTTAGCAAGCTGGGATGGAAGGGGGGGGCTTGGGAGGGGACTGGTGATAGTGAGAGCCCCTCACCTGTATAAAGGATCAAGAAATAGGGCTTCCCTGGTGGCGCAGTGGTTGAGAGTCCGCCGCCGATGCAGGGGACGCGGGTTTATGCCCCGGTCCGGGAAGATCCCACATGCTGCGGAGCGGCTGGGCCCGTGAGCCATGGCCACTGAGCCTGCGCGTCCGGAGCCTGTGCTCCACAACGGGAGAGGCCACAACAGTGAGAGGCCCGCGTACCGCAAAAAAAATAAAAAGAAAAAGAAAAGAAAAGCTGTCACTAGGCTGTATACAGAAAGGTTTCCATGAGTGATAGACATAATATTATAGGAAATGATAGATAAGAGCCATGGCCACATCCTAGAGGGCTTTGAAAAGGAGTCAGGGACTAAAAATGGGCCATGAGGGGTAGGGGGATATATTATCTTTTGGTTGTGAGGGGAAAAAAAGTTCAAGCTAAAAGAAACAAACAAACAAAAAGATGTTTTAGCCAAAACCTCCACACGTAGATACAGCTTGAGGCCGATCTTGGTTCTCAAGTGATGCCATCAGGAATCTTTCTCTCCATCTCTCGGTCCTGCTTTCTCTGTGTTGGCTTCTTTCCCCACACATGTTGGCAACATGGCTTCTAGAAGCTCCAGGCTTGCAGGCATCTGCCAGCAGTGAGGCAGTGGGCAGGCTGCTAGTGTGAGAGTAGAGGTTTCATGCAGGGGTTACATTTGGAAGATTCAAGATAAAATTTAAAAAATAGATTGGATCCAGGTTCTGGGTGTTTTTGAATGCAAAGCTAAAGGTTTCGGCTTTATTGAAGGTTTTGAGTAGAAAAGTAACATGGTTAAGCTGAGTTGGCATCTTGAGAATCTAGTATGGGTGTAGTGAAGTTGGACTAGAGAAGGAAGAGTTCGGGACCTGAGAGATTAGAAGGGTGTTTGAGAAGTCTAGGGGTCAGTGGAGGGCCTGGAGTGAACTTAGAGGGTCGTCCTACTCACCGTGTTGCTCATACTGGCACAGTCACCTAGATGTAGGGTCCAAGGCCCAGCCAGGGGCTCAGTGAATGTCACAGCGTGAGTTGTTGGGTGAGTGGGTGGATGGATGTGGGTGGAGCGATGTCTGGGTGAATATCCCAAGTCCTAGACCACGCCATGCAAATGGATGGCAGTTGCGTGGGGAGAATGTATAAATGTGAGGAGCCCCAGTAAGGATACGCATGCATAAAGGTTCACCTGGGGTGAGCAGATCCCAGCAAGACAGAGGAATGTCTGTTGCCTTCAGCCTGCCCTTGGCAGCACTGAGAATTCCACAAGAGATGTTAGGAACCAGTACTTCCCTCCCCTGACCTCCTGGGCATCTGGCACCAGGTAATTGTTTCAACTAGAAAATTTAAGCCTGTCTTCCCCTTTCAGGGAAAATCAGAAGCAGAGTGTTTTTATAATTTGTTGTGTCAGGAAAGGTTGGCACCAAAGAATCTTTTCCTGTCCACCACAGGACATTCTGTCATTCTTCTTAATCTTATCTCATGTAGAGTGGCAGGGGGAAATTGGGCTTTCATAAATTTAAAACAAAGTTATTGAAGATCTACCATATGTTAAATCTTTTGGTAGGTACTGGGACTAAAAGATGAATACAAATAAATTTTATCATTTGTGATTCTTTTGATTGCAACGAACAGAAACCAACCCTGGCGAATGTAAGCCAAATGGGCAATTAATTTGAAGGATATTGGGATGGTGGCAGAATCTGTAGAAGAGACTAGCCAGGCCTCAGGAAGAGCAGGAACCAGGCCTGCCTAGAGTCCCCAGTTGCTACCTTACCAGAAGTCTGAGGAATAGCAAAGATCTCCAACCTCAAAACTCCTGAAGTCTCAAATTCCTATGTGAGAGAATCTGATTGTCTCAGGCTTGGGTCAGGTGTCTTTCCTGGAACTGGTAAGCTGTGACAGGAGCTTCAGACTCACATAGCAAAGACACAGCTACCCTTGGGAAATGGACCAGAGAAAAGGAGATAAACTACTGTTGTGAGTCAAGCAGCTACCCCGATATGTCCTTACTACAAAAACCTGTTTCAAAGGCCACTAGAATAATCCCACTCATTCTTGGTTCAAGGTGGATGGGAAAGGCTGATCCAGTATCCATCTTGATTCCCTAATTATCACACTTGTGTAATGGGTTGTCCCATCCCTTGGCAGGAAATAATTTCCTCCAGACACTTAGAGATGCTCATCCCATCTTTGAGCCAAACAAGGTAAACAGACCTATTTCATTGATTTCCAGGCCACTTATAAGGCTGGAAAACCCACAGAGTGCTTTGATGCCAAAGGGGCTACCTGGATGTTGCCCGAATATCCTTAATAGCTCACCTTCAGGACATCTGCAGTAGCATCAGCAGTAGGTAAATCAGTGAAGGCTTCTTCTCCATCATTCCCTCTTATTTATAATCAGTTAAATTTGTGGTCATCTTTTTTTTTTTTTCCTTCTGGATAGTTTTGTGATTGGTATTTCTGTTGTAAGTGGGTCAGAGCCTAAATAGGTCATGTAGGCTCTCTGAATGTGGTAATCCTGAAATGAACAGGGCAGGGGAGAGGGAGGGAGGAGTGCTTAACTGGTATGTGAAGGGAGAGGGAAGGTCAGCTTGGGGCTCAGGGTCCTACTCATAGGGTCCCACCATGTGTATGGAAACCTCTGGTAATAGGGGCTAGGTAGGGATCCCTAGGTGAATTGAGGGAGAAATGGCTTTTTGGGCTTTGGACAGAGTGGAAGATGGTGTGTATGAGAGCACCTCTGCTTCCCTCTGACCTGATCTGTGAGAGTGATAAGAACTGGCTGGGATTCTGGATCTTTCAGCAGCTGGAAATTTATGGGAGAGGGTGAAAGGAGGAGGGGGAAAATGAATTGTTCTGGGCTGAACTGTGTTCCCCCTAAATTCATGTTGAAGTCCTAACCCTCAATACCTCAGAATATGACTGTATTTGGAGTTAGGATTTTTACAGAGGGAATTTAATTAAAATTAGGTCATATGAGTGGGCCACAAGCCAATATGACTGGTGTCCTTATTAGGACACAGACATCCCAAGGGAAGACCACATGAAGACACAGGGAGAAGATGGTCATCTGCAAGTCAAGGAGAGAGGCTAGAAGAAACCAACTCTACTAACACCTTGATCTTAGACATCCAGCCTCCAGAATTGTGAGGAAATAAATGTTTAAGTCACCATGTCTATGGTACTTTGATTCCAGACTGATATAGGGGCCTTCTGGGAGGTGATAGGGTTGCATTCCTCTCTGCCTCCTCTCCCATGAACAGGCTTGGCTTTTTGGATTCTCTGAGTTTTTTGGGGCGGTGTCTGCTCTTGAAACTTATGGGCTCAGGACCTCTGGGACAGATTCTGTCTTTATCCTCAGTCCCCTTTCTCCATGGCTTAAGGAACTTTCCTATTTGCCAATGAGACAGCTGAGAGAGACTGTGCAGAGCTGACCTTGAGCCTGACCCTGGGACTTGTCTTCATTTTCTTTCTCTGCATTCCTAGCATACTTTCACACTGAATGGCCATTTCAGTGCAACTAGAGGGAGGGCAGAGGTCACATCGTTCTTGTAGATAGAGCCATAAATAAAGGCCCCTTGATGATGACCCCAGAGAGCCTGATCCGTCTCAGCATCTGTTCCTCCTCCCCGTCCTCCTGCCCCGCCCTGCTGCCTGGGCTCTGCCCCGCCCCAGCGGAGCCAGGTAGGCATTTACTAAATGAAGAGTTTATGCAGTTCATTGCATTTATTAATTTGTAATTTCACTGAGCTACATGTAGTGAAAGTTTTAATAGGACAATCAATTCCATTAGTGTTATTTTCTGCTTGAACATTTACAAAAATTATTTAAAAATTGAAATGATTCTATTGGGTCTTGGCCACTGGTCTCTCTTTCCTCTGCCCCACTTTGTGTCCCAGAGGTTAGTACAGCTGATGCTATAGCTTCAAGTTACAAAGTGTTTTTCAGAACAGAGGGCTGTATAACTATTTTATTGGTACATTCGCTCTTGAGTCCCTGGGAAGCCATGAGGACAGAGAGTTTCTGCAGCTCTCTTTGACTAGAGAGCTCACCCTTAGAGGCTGTGAGGGCCAGTTCTCAGTACTAGCTGTGAGCTCTTTGACCATTTGACTTGTACAGGAGAGGTGGAGAGCTAAAGTTGGTTTTGCCTGCTCTCTCTCAAGTCTTGTTGGTATAGAAAGCTTCCAAGTTTAGGATTAGGAAGAGATTTCTGAGAGAGAAAGGATTTCCTCAACTTAGCTGATCAGAATTCCTGGTTCTGCTGCCTAAATCCACAGACTATTCAGCCAACCTTACAGATCTTCTGTTTGCAGAGCAAGGATTAGGTCCCATGGGAGACAGCGCTTTTCGAGCTTCTGTGGAGCCAGGATTCTTTTCTTGGAAATATGCCTCCTTGAGACCTCACTCTAGAACGGAGGCCCTGCTGTTGGGGGTGCCTCCAGATCTTGGATCTGAGGGGAGAATACCCTGGCAGCCTCTCCCTTGCTTACTTGGAAAGGAGGGAGGAGGAGAGGTACTTAAGAAGGAAGATTTATGCCTAAGTGATAACAGGTCCCAAGGAAAAGTCCCTTCCTGGATAGAAACAGAATTATTGTCACAAGGATGGCCTATGGCTGGCATTTTAGTGGCTGAAAACTTACAGATCATGTTGGGAACAGGAGAGAATATTAACTCCCAGCAGTCTGCTGTATCGTCTCTGTGACAAGCATCCGCATGGATATGCCCGGCAGACAGGGTTTCTTGTTGCTGGGTTTATAGCTGCTCCCTGGATCCTCTTCAGATATTTGGTGAAGGCTGGTCTTGGTGGGGGATGCCAGCCTATGAATTTTGGGGCTGCTTCTGGGGATATTCTGGGTGCAAAGGAGTAGAGGCTATGGGAGGGCTAAGGTATTGGGTTTCTTCCCCTGGAGGACAAGTGGTTAAATTATCCAAGGCTCTTTGTGTTGAGGACCTTTAACGTGAGTGTTTAGAAGTTGAAGGTTTCCCTGACACCTGTCAGTAGGTGACCTCAGAAACCTTGGCGCTCTCCCTTCAATGGATCTGTGCTTAGGGCCATCCCGGGGTTAACTGTCTCCTGACCTTGAAGGTACATCCCACTAGGGTAAGCAGATTGAGCAATATTGCAACAGGACTTTACAGGGACTTTGATAGCTGGTGTGGTGTACCTATAAAGTATGTAGTATTTCCCAAACCTACTTGAGATTGACCATAATTTTTTTTTTCTTAACAGCATCATAAGGGGTTTATATTCTGCAAACCACATTCTGGAGACATAAATCTTGTCCACTTGCAAGACTGATGAATTAGTAGTAGAGCCATGGTTTCCTAACCCATGGGCTTTCTACTTTGTCCTTGCTGCTCAAAGTGTGATCCGTGGACCAGCAGCATGGACATCACCTGGGAGCTCCTTACAGATGCAGAATCTCGGGCCCACTGTAGACCTACCGAATCAGAATCTGTGTGTTAAGAAGATCCAGATGACGGGTGTGCAGCCTGAGAACTGAGATGCCCTGCCCTGCTCCTTGCTGCTGTCTCTCCTTCAGAGCCTTCCTAGGCAGTGACAGCAATTGTGCTAAGTTTGGATTTGGATAGGGAAGATTTCTGGGCCTCTTGGTCCTATTGGGATGTCCTGTTTTTCGCTTCCAGGTGGCAGTAGTAACCTACAGCAGGGCGCTCTATAAAACAATTCAGAGGTAACAGAGAGAAAATATAGTGAGACCATGGGGAAAATATAAAGAGATTTTTTTTTATTAAACCCGGAAGGAAAAGGTGCTTGGGTGGGTAAGCATGGACAAAATTAGAAGGAATTAAAGCAGATTTATGCCGAGGGCTGTGATGTGTTAGGGGTGGTGGTGGGATGATGCTCTAAGCCCTGCCAACCCCATCCTGTTTGATGGGAGGTTGGGAGAGGAGCTCAAAAGACATCTTTTTTCAGCTGAATGTGAGAAGTCCCTGCCAGATCAGATGTTCAACTTTAAAACAAATGGAGGAAAAACGATCAAATGCAGTCAACTAGAAAAATCCACTTTTCCTATTTCATAAAAAGCAAGAGCCCATGTGATAATCCCTCCCTTGGCACATGTTAGAGATTTCTTTATTGTTTCTGTGCTTGCAGCCAATTCTGCCACACCCAGCGGGGGTCTGGGCAACAGTGACTTCATTTGCACCGGGTCAGCATGCCAGTTCCAAGCCAGTGGCTCTAGAGCTGAATTCTAGTAGTTTTCCAGGGAGAAGGAAAACTCCTTAGAGTTTTCCTTCATGCCTGCTTATGAATGAGAGGAAGTGAAGAGGGAGAAGGGGGAAGAAGAGAGGATGCTACGCCCCTTCTCTCCCCAAGCACAGAGGAATGCACTTCCCAGCGTGGACAGCGGAGGGGGGCTGGGTCTGTCCCCCTCCTGAGCCAGGACTGAGAGCTCTTTCAGTGCCAGGATCATGACTTTCCTGCTACATACCAAAGATAAACACAGTGCCTGGTATTTACCCTAGAGTTGCTCGATAAATATTTGTTGAATGAACTTTGACAAAATGAAAAACATTGAGGTAATAGAAAGCTCATGAAATATGCAGTCAGGAGATCTGGGCTCTAAGACTAAATGCTGTGTGACCCTGGACAAGCTCTTCATCTCTCTGAACCTTAGTATATGAAGTGGTGATTGTGGTGCTTACCTCCCTGAGGTGTGGGGAGGATTAAGTGAGATCTGTGAACAGTGCGTAATTAATGTGAAGGATTTAAATGTGAAGGGATTCATTTTCCCCTGTACATCGTAATCCCTACAACTACCCCAGTTCATACTTACCATAAGGAAATGAAACAAAATGAAGAATAAAATGTCTTCACATTGTATTCAAGGGGGCTGAGACTTGAGAGCTTTGTAGGAATTGAGCTTAGAGCTCAGAGTTGGGTGTGAATAACCTTGGAGTTGACCTCGACTCCTCTTGCCCTCACCCTCCACATCCAGTCCTTTGGCCGATGGTGATTTAGCCACTCAATACCTCCGCTGCCACCCCACCCTGACCTGGGTCCCCATTGTATTTCACCTGGATTTCAACTGAATTTCTGGCTGGTCTCCCTGCTTCCTCCATTACACCACTCAAGTCTATTCTCAACTTAACATCCAGAACGATGCTGGTCAGACAGACATAAGCTTCTTCCTGTCACCCCTCTGCTCAGAAGCCTTCAGTGGTTCCCCATGTGACTCATATAAAAGCTGAAGTTCCCTAATGGGGTCAGACCCCCCCCACTCCTTGACCTCTCTGACCTCACCTCTTTTCTCCTTGAGCATTAGGACCCAGAAATGCTGGCCTCGGTGCTCTTTGACTATGCCAGGCATGTTTATGCCTCAGGGCTTTTGCACGTGTTGTTCTCACTGCTTGAAAACCTTTTCCCGCATTGTTCCCTTACCTTCTCTGTATCTCAGCTCATTTTCACCTTTATGTGAGGCCTTCTCTGACTTTCTATGGAAAGTCACACCCTGTTCCCATCTCCCACCTGATCCTCCCTAAGTCATACTTTATTTCTCTCCATGGAACCCATGGCCCTATAGCGTACTTTATATTTTACCTATCTGTTTGTCTCCTCTCCTAGGTGTTAAGGCCTGGGAGTGTTTTGTTCATTACTGTATCATCAGCTCTCAGCACACTGCCTGGCACTATGGTATAAATATTTGTTGAGTGAATGAATTTCATATAACCTTGTTATATAATCTTATATAATCTTATTATAAGGCTTGGGTCAGAGGTATCAAGCACGGAGGGCTCAGGCTTATTTTGGGGCCACTACAGATTGTATCCTGAATTAGACAGCTCCTTTAAGATGTCATAAAGTAGGAATTGGTATTGTGTTTGCTCAGCTTGTCTCAAGGACCCCTGAGTGAGGAATATGTCATTGGGCAGAATTTATTACATTGCCCTAGCAACTGCTTCCTGAGTTTCTATTTTCTGAAAACTTGCTAATTTGCCTTATTTTCCCCTTATTCTCAATTTTGACAGTCTCCTCCTTTCACCCTCCCTTTCCCTTTTCTTCCTCCACATCTCCATTTATCATCTTCTGAGCACTTCCCAACTGTCCCTCCACCCCATCCACTACCCAGCCTCTTGGACTGGGAACTGGAACAGGTGCCTGTGTTACTTGGTTTTCAAACTACTGACTCTGCAAGCTCCTAGTTTGCACTCTTCCAGCCCCAGTGGCAGTGTGCATGATGGGCTCCACCCTAAGTCTGGGGAACCCACATATTGATTCCCTAGAAGTCTTTGCTTGAGATTGTGTTGGTCCTTGTGGGAAAAGCACAGAACAGATCTGATGGATATTAGCACTCATTGGGGACCCTGACTCTTGTCCCGAGGGTCTCTTGACAGCTTATAGGTATGGACATGCACCTGCTATCCGTGGCTTCGGGTTTGAGTTCTTACTTTGCTTACTAGCTCTGTGTCTTGAGTTCAGACTTTGCTTACTAGCTCTGTATCTTAAGCAAGTTACTTTACTTCTTTGAGCTGCTCTAAGCCTCAGTCTGCCTCCTTATTGAAAATTAGGGCAATAGAACCTACCTCACAGGGTTGCTATGAGGACTGAGGGAGATCATGTAGCTTTGGCACTTGGTGTAGAGCCTCACATGCAGGAAGTGCTCACTGAATTGTTCTCTCATTATTGCCATTATTATGTTGTTGTCACTGATAAAGTCAACTCCCTGGCTGACCTTCCCTACCAAGCAGTGTGTGTTTGTATGTCTGTGTGTGTGTGTGTGTGTGTGTGTGTGTGTGTATAGGTAGACATGTGTGGGGGAATTTACAAGTTGTCATTGTAAACTCATCAAGAAATAAATAGGAGATTTATAGCTTCAGGGCAATTAATTCTGCAGCTTTGCCCAGCATTAGCTCAGTTCTGGGAACAAATACGCCCCTATAATGGATTATAATCCTTAGGTATTTGGAATATAAAACAGCCCCTTGGGTTCCCTGTTGTGTTATGAGCAAACAATAACAGTTTAAAATGCAACCCACAGGCAACGCTCCGGATGGGGTCAGCTCTCTTGCTATTGGCCTGTGATGTCCTTCAAAGAAAGTTAGTGAAACAGATATTCTTAACCTCCCTATAGTGTCGCAGGAAGAGAAGATGGAATCTAAATGCTGCGTTGACCTTGACAACGGTGGCAGTAAAAGGTTTTCAAGTTAGATGGAAATATTCACTCTTTTCCCTCACCTGGCTAACTCCCATTTAACCAGCAAATCCAGGTCCAATGGCCTGATCCTCCCGGGCAGAAGAAATCACTCTCTCCTCTGTCCTCTGTAGCACTAGGCTCATGCCTCTCTCACTGTATGCATCACTTTATGTTATTATCCTGTTTCCCTATCTCCACCCCACTGTGCAAGGGAGGGAGATACTTGAGGACAGGGATGATATTTAGGCAACTTTGCATCTCCAGGGCCAATACAGGGCCTGGCACCATGATGGTGGGAGGAGGTGAAACATGCTGGTTGAATTCCTACCAGGTTCTTGGACACTTGGCACTTGGTAAGTTACTTTATCCCCCTCAGAGTCCTGCTGGGGGGCTGTCTCTTCTACACAGGAGCAAACTGAGGCTCAGAGATTTTGCACAACCTGCTAGTTACTTTACTAATGAGTGGTAGAACCAGAATTTGAACTCAGTTCTGTGTGTCTCCAAAGCCTGAGCTCGCTTGCTTGCTTTCACTGTTTTTTTTTTTTTTTCCCCTTCCAGTGGAGTGTAATGGTCAAGGGCATAGACTTGGGCCAGACTGCTTGGCTTCGAATCTTAACCTCCTCATTATCAGCTGCATGGCTTTGGGCATGTTACTTAGCTTCTGTCTCAGTTTCCCATTTATAAAGTTGAATAACAATCCTTCCCTCTAGGATTGTGGTGTGAATTAAATGAGATAATATACATAAAGACCTTAGAACAGTATCTGGTAGTATGTAAACACTTGCTATTACTATTAAAATTTTCCTTCCTTCCCTCCCAAGTCATACTGCATGTGCTCTTCATAGCTGCCCATCCTATTCTTCCCATACCCTGCTGGCTCTGGTGTTGAATGGATGGATTAGGATGTGTCTGGCAAACACCTGGGCTCTCTTCCCAGGTGGATCTAGCAGGTAGCTTTGGGTACACACTTGTGTGATTTTTTTCACCTGGCACCTTGTCTCTCCTGGCTTCAGAGGGCTATTGAAAATCATTACTTAACCTCCAGGAGGTCATGGCTGAATATGAGAACATGCTTGACATATAGCCATAATGTGGCTCTGTAAAACATGCCCCCTGAATTGAAGTTACCCCTCAAATTGACACCTCCCCCTTGTAGTATAATAAGAGACAGTATAACAGAGTGGGCCCAGCAAGGACACTGGAATTAGACTGCCTGAGTCTGAATCTCAACTCTGCCATTTGGTAGCTCTGTGACCTTAGGCAAGTTACTTAATCTCTCTGAACCTTGGTTTTTTAATCTGTAAAATGGAGATAATAATATGGCTTATAGGGTACTGTTGTGGGGATTAGATGAATTAATGCCTATAAAATACTGAATCAGTGCATGGCATATTGTAAGTGCTCACTGGGCATTGGTTGTTGTTATTATTGTTGTTGTTATTACTGGAGCTGAACCTGGTAAACTTACTGTATGAACAAGCAGAGATGAAACTATCTAGGGGTCAGGGCTCCCTGCAAATGAGGGAGAGAGGGGTGGAATGAAGAATATTCAATTCCTTCTCCTACCTTCACTGGTCTGATAAGTCGCTCCTTTTGAAGAGAGGAGCAGGGAGGTGGGGGCAGAGAGAGAGACGTGGTGGGCATTGCTCTGCTGTATGGAAATGTGATACCGGGCCTGGCTTTCCCTGCACTTACCCCAGACCTGGTGCTCTGCTCAGTCACAACGGAGAATGCGGTAGGGCTGCTCCTGCTCTCAGAGTTTATGTGAAATGCAAAGTTGCTCTTGTTTCAAGTTACTCTTTTTTTTTTTAAATTGAGGCATAATTGACATTTTAGTTTCAGGTGTACAACATAATGATTCAATATTTGTCTATGTGTCAAAATGATCACCTCAATCGGTCTAGTTAACAACCATCACCATACAGAGTTACAAAATTTTTTTGCAAGTTATTCTTGCACAAAGTATAAAGTTACTCTGACTTTTAAATGACTTAAGACTAATGAGTGTCATGACCCAGGCAGAAGACCTGAGCTATGGAAAATCTGGTTTATTGTCACATGCTTATCCAGGGTGGCTTGTGTTTCATTATTTACCCAGGTCTGTCTGTGAGGATGGGGAGGCCCAGGGGCCGTGGAGGGGCCTACAACAGATGCCGATTTCATAAGCCTCAAGTGCAAGCAGAGGCAGGACTGCGGGGCGGCCTGGCTCCTTCTTCCCAGCCTCATATGAATCACCAGGGAGGGAGAGAAGGACTATGATTTACTACATCCATGTCAACTGGGAACGTATTTCCACGTCACAGATGAGGAAACTGAGTTTCCAGGTGGGGGTTAAGCACCTGAGATCCAGAAATCTTATTCAAGGTCACTCAACTAGTGAGCACTAGCTGGATTAAACCTGGATCTGTCTGATGCCAAAGCCACACTCTTTCCACAATGTCCCCTTCTGCTTCCCTACACTGAGATGCTCCCCAGTGTTCCTGTGCTATAGACAGGAATGAGAGTTATTACAGGTAACTCTCCATTATAGCAATCAATTAAGCAAAACTGATTTTGTTGTTCTTACTGGCCCAAATGGAAACATATTTGGGCAGAATCAAGCTGATTTTACCATGAGAAAAGTAATAATAATGACTCTAAAATGCATCGTGCTTTATGTGAGGAGGATATCGGCATCCTGCTCTCAACTGTGTTCCATGGCTGGTTGTGACAGAGGTGGTTTGCAGGATCTAGTGTCCAAGGGACCAGCTAAGTTTCAGGGAGCTGCTTGTGTTGGCAGAAAAGATGTGTAGCTAGCATGAGAATCTAGGTTGCCACCTGACTTTATGTCCTGGAATGATGGCTCTCACCCACGTAGAATGGTACACAGAAGCAAGCATGCTTAGAGTGGCCCTGGCAGGCTACTAGCCTAGATTCAGTTCATTTACAATGATTTGGAACATATTTGTAAAGTATCAACCATGTGCAAGCCACTCTTCTCAGGGCTGTGTTGTGAGTTGCATGGTCTGGATTCCCCAGTATCCTGCGTGTGTTTGGCAGAAAGACCAGTGTGAGCCAAGATTGGCTTAGGGAAGAGGGGTGCAAACAGAATTTAATTGTCAAGATTCCAAGGTTTAGAAAGTTGGCTCTCAAACTTTGATGTCAGAAAACATTATCTGGGACATTTGTTAAAAATGCAGGTGTCTTCCTCAATACATAAGGCAAATAGTAACAGCCATAAAAGGGGAAATCGACAGTAACACATTCATAGTAGGGGACTTTAACACCCCACTTTCACCAATGGACAGATCATCCAAAATGAAAATAAATAAGGAAACACAAGCTTTAAATGATACATTAAACAAGATGGACTTAATTGATATTTATAGGACATTCCATCCAAAAACAACAGAATACACATTTTTCTCAAGTGCTCATGGAACATTCTCCAGGATAGATTATACCTTGGGTCACAAATCAAGCCTTGGTAGATTTAAGGAAATTGAAATTTTATCAAGTATCTTTTCTGACCACAACACTATGAGACTAGATATCAATTACAGGAAAAGATCTGTAAAAAATACAAACACATGGAGGCTAAATAATACAATACTTAATAACGAAGTGATCACTGAAATAATCAAAGAAGAAATAAAAAAAATACCTAGAAACAAAAGACAATGGATACACGACGACCCAAAACATATGGGATGCAGCAAAAGCAGTTCTAAGAGGGAAGTTTATAGCAATACAGTCCTACCTTAAGAAACAGGAAACATCTCGAATAAACAACCTAACCTTGCACCTAAAGCAATTAGAGAAAGAAGAACAAAAAAACCCCGAAGTTAGCAGAAGGAAAGAAATCTTAAAAAATCAGATCAGAAATAAATGAAAAAGAAATGAAGGAAACGATAGCAAAGATCACTAAAACTAAAAGCTGGATCTTTGAGAAGATAAACAAAATTAATAAACCATTAGCCAGACTCATCAAGAAAAAAAGGGAGAAGACTCAAATCAACAGAATTAGAAATGAAAAGGGAGAAGTAAAAACTGACACTGCAGAAATACAAAAGATCATGAGAGATTACTACAAGCAACTCTATGCCAATAAAATGGACAACCTGGAAGAAATGGACAAGTTCTTAGAAATGCACAACCTGCCAAGACTGAATCAGGAAGAAAGAGAAAATATGAACAGACCAATCACAAGCACTGAAATTGAAACTGTGATTAAAAATCTTCCAACAAACGAAAGCCCAGGACCAGATGGCTTCACAGGTGAATTCTATCAAACATTCAGAAAAGAGCTAACACCTATCCTTCTCAAACTCTTCCAAAATATAGAAGAGGGAGGAACACTCCCAAACTCATTCCACGAGGCCACCATCACCTTGATACCAAAACCAGACAAGGATGTCACAAAGAAAGAAAACTACAGACCAATATCACTGATGAACATAGATACAAAAATCCTCAACAAAATAGTAGCAAACAGAATCCAACAGCACATTAAAAGGATCATACACCATGATCAAGTGGGGTTTATTCCAGGAATGCAAGGATTCTTCAATATACGCAAATGAATCAACATGATACACCATATTAACAAATTGAAGGAGAAAAACCGTATGATCATCTCAATAGATGCAGAGAAAGCTTTTGACAAAATTCAACACCCATTTATGATAAAAACTCTGCAGAAAGTAGGCATAGAGAGAACTTTCCTTGACATAATAAAGGCCATATATGACAAACCCACAGCCAACATCGTCCTCAATGGTGAAAACTGAAAGCATTTCCACTAAGATCAGGAACAAGACAAGGTTGCCCACTCTCACCACTTTTATTCAACATAGTTTTGGAAGTTTTAGGCACAGCAGTCAGAGAAGAAAAGGAAATAAAAGGAATCCAAATCGGAAAAGAAGAAGTAAAACTGTCACTGTTTGCAGATGACATGATACTCTACATAGAGAATCCTAAAGATGCTGCCAGAAAACTACTAGAGCTAATCAATGAATTTGGTAAAGTAGCAGGATACAAAATTAATGCACAGAAATCTCTGGCATTCCTATACACTAATGATGAAAAATCTGAAAGTGAGTGACACAAAAACAGAAAGATAGATCAATGGAACAGGATATAAAGCCCAGAGATAAACCCACACACGTATGGTCACCTTATCTTTGATAAAGGAGGCAGGAATGTACGGTGGAGAAAGGACAGCCACTTCAATAAGTGATACTGGGAAAACTGGACAGGTACATGTAATAGTACAAGATTAGATCACTCCCTAACACCATACACAAAAATAAGCTCAGAATGGATTAAAGACCTAAATGTAAGGCCAGAAACTATCAAACTCTTAGAGGAAAACATAGGCAGAACACTCTATGACATAAATCACAGCAAGATCCTTTTTGACCCACCTCCTAGGGAAATGGAAGTAAAAACAAAAATAAACAAATGGGACCTAATGAAACTTCAAAGCTTTTGCACAGCAAAGGAAACCATAAACAAGACCAAAAGACAACCCTCAGAATGGGAGAAAATATTTGCAAATGAAGCAACTGACAAAGGATTAATCTCCAAAATTTACAAGCAGCTCATGCAGCTCAATAACAAAAAAACAAACAACCCAATCCAAAAATGGGCAGAAGACCTAAATAGACATTTCTCCAAAGAAGATATGCAGACTGCCAACAAACACATGAAAGAATGCTCAACATCATTAATTATTAGAGAAATGCAAATCAAAACTACAATGAGATATCATCTCACACCAGTCAGAATGGCCTTCATCAAAAAATCTAGAAACAATAAATGCTGGAGAGGGTGTGGAGAAAAGGGAACACTGTTGCACTGCTGGTGGGAATGTAAATTGATACAGCCACTGTGGAGAACAGTATGGAGGTTCCTTAAAAAACTACAAATATAACTACCATATGACCCAGCAATCCCACTACTGGGCATATACCCTGAGAAAACCATAATTCAAAAAGAGTCATGTACCAAAATGTTCATTGCGGCTCTATTTACAATAGCCTGGAGATGGAAACAACCTAAGTGTCCATCATTGGATGAATGGATAAAGAAGATGTAGCACATATATACAATGGAATATTACTCTGCCATAAAAAGAAACAAAATTGAGCTATTTGTAATGAGGTGGATGGACCTAGAGTCTGTCATACAGAGTGAAATAAGTCAGAAAGACAAATACTGTATGCTAACACATATATATGGAATTTAAGAAAAAGAAATGTCATGAAGAACCTAGGGGTAAGACAGGAATAAAGACACAGACCTACTAGAGAATGGACTTGAGGATATGGGGAGGGGGAAGGGGAAGCTGTGACAAAGCGAGAGAGTGGCATGGACATATATACACTACCAAATGTAAAATAGATAGCTAGTGGGAAGCAGCCGTATAGCACAGGGAGATCAGCTCGGTGCTTTGTGACCACCTAGATGGGTGGGATAGGGAGGGTGGGAGGGAGGGAGATGCAAGAGGGAAGAGATATGGGAACATATGTATATGTATAACTGATACACTTTGTTATAAAGCAAAAACTAACACTCCCTTGTAAAGCAATTATACTCCAATAAAGATGTAAAAATAAATAAATGAAAAAAATTCAAGTGTCTAGATGCCTAGACATCTGGGGGTGAGACTAGCCTGGGGATCTGCATGTAACAAGCATATCTGGTGATTCTGATGTGGATGGTTCATGGACCAATTTGAGAACCTGTGGCTCAATCTGTGATGATGGAAGCATCAGAACATTAGGGGGCTGAACTTCTTAGGTGGGACAGGGATATTCTAGCAAGGTTCATTCTTGGTATTGGGAGCAGTCAGCGCTAATGGTCACAGGACAACAGGATGGTCAGTTGTCACTGGACTTCAGGACCGGGCTTCAGTCCCAATGGGTGAACTAGAGTAGAAAGGAAGAACCAGGGCAGAAAGCAAGGCAAGCTGACTGGTCACATGGTGGAGTTAGATTAGGAGGTTTCCACCTAAAAAGTTCATGGGGTCTCTAGGGGCCAAATTCAACTCTGGCATGTTGAACATGAGCGTGAGATCAGTGGACACCAATGGAGAAGACCTCACCATGCAGCTCATGGCAAGATGCCGAAAGAACAGGGTTTGGGGTAAATTGTGTGGAAGGTCCCAGTTGGAAGAGGGTACTATGTCTGACTTAAATCCATCAGTGGCTTTGCCTCACACTTAGAATGGTCTGAGTTACCTGGCCCCTGCCGGCATCCACAATCCCCCTTGAGCCTTTGTTTCTCTCACTCATTTTGTTCTAGCCAAACTTTGAAGAACATGGCTGTTTAGAGATGCCAAGGTCTTTCCTCCTAAAGGGCTTCCCAAGTCTGTTCCTTTGCCTGGAGACCTCTTTCCACCCCTTTTCCCATAAGATATGTTTTATGAAAAAGCTGATGGCCTTGAGTTCCCTCTACCTCTTCTCATTCCCAGCCCCTTCAAAAGTAACCAAAGGCACAATGACATGGGTCCTCCAGCCCTTGCAAGGATGTGTCCCAGGGGATTCTTGTGGCTTTCACTTCTGTTCCTGGGCATAGAATTTGGGGGTGGTGATGGAGAAGGAGGGCATTGAGTCCACTTAAAACTGGCACAGTCTTGGGAAGGGTGGGGAAGTAGAGGCCAACTGAGCTCTCCCTAAGGAATCAGAGGTGTCTCAAGGGTTGGTCAGATTCAGGTGCCATTTGGCCTCACTTACACGTGGCCAGTAAGTCTAGGAATAGTCTGCCCTTAAGAGGCAGGGGCAGAGAATGAAGAATGGTTGGTGATTAAAAGAGGCTAATCAGAGCATCTTTGTATCCCCTAGTACCCACTAGCACACACACCTCTATCTCCTTACATCTATACTCATACAAATACCCATTTGTGCGTGTGTGTGTGTGTAAGTATGTGTATATACATGTGAGCATATATAACATACAGATGGTTGGGACAGCATAGGAAACATGCTCAGGAACTTTGGGGATGTCTCAGGTTGTGTTCCCAGCAGGTCTGGGAGAATCAACAGGCAGGGCTGCCAAGCATCCTTGCTAATTGGCTCTAGGTATTTATCCAATGGCTGCACCATCCATTGACTCAGTCACATCTGTGATGGACAGGTAGTCCATTTTCACATAAAAGGTCTTCTTATCCTTGCAGAAGGGACAGGTAAATGAGGACTCAAAGTGTGTGACATCTTCATTTTGGGGGGTGGCTGCTGCTTTGTCTTTCTATACATTAATCTCTCAGGAGGGTTCACCTATCTCAGCTTTCCTCACCACTCCTCTCATCTCCTTGGAGCCTTCATGATTTTGTCTCGACAAGCCAACTCATTCTTCAGCTCTCAGCTCCAATTTCACTGCTCCAGAGATGGATGCCCTGACCTCCCACTCCCCTTATTTCAAAGAACCCTACTGGCTATATCACATTTGTGGATATTACTGTAGTTATATTATTTATATATTTATTTATCTCTCTTCCCCACTAGCCTGTAAATGCCATAAAGGAATGATTGTGTCTGTCTTGTTCACTCATTGCCTCTTTAACACCTTGGGAGAGGCACTGTGCTTATCAGTAATTCCTTGCTGAATGAGGGAAGAATGAAGGAATGAAGAGCTGGTTCTTAGAGAATCAGTAGGGCTTTGGTGGAAGACAGTCAGGAAGTCATAAACGACAAGGGCAACAACAGGAGGGAACTGATGCATGACATCTTTGGGATACTTTGGGTGAACCTGTTGGTTAGAGCACAGGGCTCATTTGGGAGCAGGGTGGGAGACCTAGTTAAGAAGGTAGACTGGGGCCAGCACACAGGGTTTGAATTCTGAGCTTAGGTTGGACTTTATTCCTTAGGCAATGGGGAGCCCCTAGAGGTTTTTGAGCAGGGGAGTGATAAAAATAGTGAGAAGACTGGTGGTACTTGGGGTGAATGAAGAGGAAGAAGCCAGAGGTAGGAAAAGCAGGAGGAGGGTGTTGCAGCAGCAGCCCAGGCAGGAGGCAATTGCGTCCTGAACCAGAGCAGTGACAGTGGGAGTAGAGAGGGAGAAGCAGATGTGAGAGACATTGGGAAGGAAGAAATGACAGACTTTGGTGGCTGATTAGATGTGGGGGCGAGGGAGTTTCTCAGCCATTCAAAGGAAAAATGCCACCTCCCTTCTCCTGCTAACTTCAGCTCAATGGCAGGAGTGTATCAGTGACAAAGAGCTGGCATGATCTGAGTCTGGAAGCATCTGTAGAAAGTAATGAAGTACATGCAGCTGAATGTGAATGGGAAAAAAAATTGTGTCATCAAGTGGTCCTATTGCAAAATGTGGAAGGAAACGAGCATTTATTTGAAAAAAAAAAATCTGCTGCGAGTACAGTGCCCCATCCCTTCCAGTGGATGAGTTGCTCCCACCCATCTGGCTGTGGTTTTAGCTGCGTGTACTTGAAAAGAGGATTAAAATAATGGCAAGAAGCAGCCACAGGAGACTTTCTTCGAGCTCTTTTGGTCATTAGATCAGTCTGAACTTCAGCCATGTCTGAGATGGGACATACTTTTCTGCTAAAATATATAGGCTTTCAGGGAGATTAAAAAAATGGATCCGTTAGAGCTACAGTTGGCCAATTCCACAGCAGGGTCCCACTAACTGTATGAAACTCCAACTTACTTGGCCATTTTGGGCCTCAGTCTCCTTACTTGTAAACATAAGGGTCTGGAAAAGATAGAAACTCCATTGTTTTTCTGTGGGCTAACCTGAGATTCTGTGACCCAATCGCATGCGTTGAGGGGAGGGATTCAATCAGTGGGGAGGGATTTTATGCATTTTTAATTTAGGTGCCAGGTGTCTGGAGTCAAAACATTGGGGGCACATCTTCTTTTTTCCCACTGAACTCCAGTATTAAACAATGTTCTCTTCCCACCCACCCATTACATATCTATTAAACAGAACCACTCACTGACAGATTGCCTTCTTTGTAGGCCGAGGATTTTTTATCTTCATTTTCCACTGGGGGATATGTAGGGTTTATGTAATTTTGATGTAAATTTACATTCATTGGAGTCATTGCTGTTTCTCTGGTGGGCAGTAGAGCATAGTGGTTAAGAAGCCAAGGAGACAGGTAAGTTAGTAAGTGTGAAGCCAGGATTTGAACCCTGGAAGCATAGCTCTGAGGCCACACTACCTTATGCTAGTGCCTTTGTATTAGTCTGCTCAGTTTGTCATAACAAAATACCACAGATGGGGTGGCTTTAAAAGCATAAATTTATTTCTCTCGGTTCGGTAGGCTGGAAGTCCAAGATCAAGGTGTTGGCAGCTTTAGTTTCTCCTTGGCTTGCAGATGGCCGTTTTCTCACTGTGTCTTCACATGGTCTTTCCTTTGTGTGTGAGCATCCCTGGTTCTCTCTCTTCTTATAAGGACACTAGTTTTATTGGGTTAGGGCCCCACCCTTGTGACCTCATTTAACCTTAATTAAAGGCCCTATTTTCAAATGCGACACATTGGGGGTTAGGGCTTCAACATGTGAATTTTGCAGAGCACAATTTAGCCCAGAACAGCCTTCCTCATGAGTTTGTTGAAAGGATGAAATGAGCTTGCATATGAAAAGTACATACTTAGAACAACAGTGCCCAGGATACAGTTAATTCTCAGAGCTATTGTAATTTTTAAAAATTAATTAATTAATTTTATTTTTGGCTGTGTTGGGTCTTTGTTGCTGCATGCGGGCTTTCTATAGTTGGAGCGAGCGGGGGCTACTCTTTGTTGCAGTGCGCAGGCTTCTCATTGTGGTGGCTTCTGTTGTTGTGGAGCAAGGGTTCTAGGCACGCAGGCTTCATTAGTTGTAGCACACTGCAGGCTTCAGTAGTTGTGGCTCACGGGCTCTAGAGCACAGGCTCAGTAGCTGTGGCGCACGGGCTTAGTTGCTCCGCGGCATGTGGGATCTTCCCAGACCAGGGCTTGAACCCATGTCCCCTGCATCGGCAGGCGGATTCTTAACCACTGCACCACCAGGGAAGTCCCTGTTGTTATTTTTTGATGTGGATATAAGGAAGGGACTAAAACTATTACAAGGTGCTAAGGGGTCCCAAGGAGAATTTTTCCTCTTCTCTCATGTCCACTGCCACCCTTACCACCTAAGCCACCAGTATCTCTTGCCCAGAGTCCTGCAACAGCCTCCTGACTGTTCTCCCAGGTTCCACACTTGTCCCCTGTCGTCTGTTAGCCACACAGGCATGATCTTTTAAAATAAGTCAGATAATTCCACTCATTTACTTAAAATCCCCAGGCTCTTCATTAAACCTTAATTAATGTCCTAATTCCTAAGCCTGACTTCCAATCCAGGCACAATCCAGCACCTTCTCTGCTACCTCACCTCCTTCCTTCCTTGCTATGGTCCAGCCACACTGGTCCTCTTTCCATTTCTTCCCTGGGGCCTTTGCACTTGCTTGTCGTTAATTCCCAAACCCTCTTTCCTCAAATATCTGCTGGGCTTGCTGCCTTCTCTCATCCTGGTTTAGGCTCAAAATGCACCTCCCTGCCACTCTACCTAACGCATCTCCCTCTCTCACAGATACTCTCTACCCCATTACCCTGTTTTATTTTCTTTAAAGTGCTTATCACTGTCTAAATGACCTTATCTTCTTTATTTATTTATTATTATCTTTCTTTCTCGTTATGCTCTATAAATGAAGGGATGTGTTATCTTTGGTTCACTATTGTAACTCCAATGGATAAGCTCAAAGTGCATCATTTTTTTTTTTTTTTTTTTTTTTTTTTGCGGTACGCGGGCCTCTGACTGTTCTGGCCTCTCCCGTTGCGGAGCACAGGCTCCGGACACACAGGTTCAGCGGCCATGGCTCACAGGCCCAGCTTCTCCGCGGCACGTGGGATCTTCCCGGACCAGGGCATGAACCCATGTCCCCTGCATCGGCAGG
The DNA here is from genome assembly GCF_964374135.1 of Grampus griseus. Taxonomy (NCBI): domain Eukaryota; kingdom Metazoa; phylum Chordata; class Mammalia; order Artiodactyla; family Delphinidae; genus Grampus; species Grampus griseus. Next base: position 24,874,181 of record NC_139018.1, on the reverse strand, counting down.
CGGACTCCCAACCACTGCGCCACCAGGGAAGCCCAAAGCGCATCATTGAATTAATGGATGAATAAGTGAATGATCTTGAATATGCAGATTCAAGTAGGAGGGGACTATCCAGGATAAACATCCACAAAGTAAGAATGGAGAGCTCAGTGGCAAAGTGGAGGAAGGGTTTTTTTGGTCATATACGTCTTCTTCAGAATGTCTGTTTTGGGAGCAGGCGCAAGCATGCATATCTTGATCTCCATGGTGCAAAGGGAACTATATGACATAAATAAAATTTCCAAAAGATTCAGACTACTCTTGGCCTTTACTGGATTTAATCTCAGGACCCCAAAGCATTATGGCTACTGAAAAAGTATCCTGGCATCAGCTACAGAACCTGGCTCCTGCCTTATCAGCCTTTGCCATCTTGATTCATCCCTTGGCCCTGATGGATTTCGTCTGCATGCCTAGCCCTGCCCAGGCCCAGGAGCCATGCTGTCCAGACCAGGGAGTAGTTTCCAAAGTACAGTACCCATTCTCCCTCGGGTGATATTCTAAATATTTAACTAGTGTAGCAATGGCACTGACGATTCAGCCGTAAACAACCAGTATAGCTGAATTAATGTGCATTGGCCAAATGTCAGCTCTGACTTTCCCGTCAATCCCCTCCCCAGAGAATGGGGTATAGCGTTTACTCTATTGCAGATGATGAAGTGGCTGTACCTACATGCCCATTAACCTTTCCCTTTCCACATGCAGTAGCCCAGTCTTTCCTGTGGGATGCTTCACTTTTCCCATTGCAGCTGAAGCCCCTTTTTGTATCCTGGAACCTGATAGCCTGCCAAGTACCCCATTCATTGGACAAGTGTTTATTGAACAACTTTTATGTGTCAGACACTGTGCTGGATGCTGGGGATAGAGCAGTAAACAAAAAGATGCAAATTACCTCCTTTATGGAACTTAGAAGATTCAAGAATATTCCAGTATTTCTGCCTAGTTCTTTATAAAATACAATATTGAATTACAAAGTTATTGAAGTGTCAGGGATGGGAGTAAATAAGGAGAAACCACACTTGAGATGAAAGGGGAGCATCTCCTGCTTAGTTCTTGCCAATCTCAACTTCTGCCCCAGGAGGTGAGACCTTTTCTCCTGTACCTCTCACCTTGCCTGGGTCCTGTCCCAGGGTTACTTACCTGGAACCACATCAAATCACTTGTCTGACTGCACGTATTGCTGTGGCCTAGAGGCACTTCCCCTGTTGTGCTCGACACTGTAGATACTGATGCTGCCTTAAGTCACATTGTGCTTTCCCAGGCCTTTTGGGCAATGGTTTATGATTTTCATCTCCTAAGTCCTGCCTTCCTTTTTACCTTTTCTGATCTTCTCTCAGCAGAACACTGAGTCTCAATGTGACCCTCAGTGGAGTTGCTGCACATTTTGACAGATGTAGAGTCTCAGAAGCCTCCTGCTTTTATTTCTCCCACATAAGACATCCTATGACACCAGTACGATGGTGTGTGCCTGATCTTTTAAATGTAGACGCGAACCAGCTACTTCTAGTGGAATTACGTCGGATCCCTTTCTACGAGGCCTGCTCTGCTAGTTCTTTTCTGCTAACTTATTTGCTTTGGGTACTTTTGTCTCCTGAATCATGACTGGTTCTGGCATGCACCCTCATTTGACTCAATATCCCCATCCCAACAGTCAGCAAAGTGCTTTAGTTAGGACGTTTTAGGTTTCAAAGAATGGAAAACTCAACCTAAGTTGGCTAAAACGGAAAGGGGGAATCTATTTGCCTTGTAACTAAATGGTTTGGGTAAGGCCTGAATTAGGACTCAAGTGAAGTGACCAGAACGTGGCTTCTCTCCCCATTTCTTGGCTCTTACTCCTTGACATTGGTCCTGTTATCAAGCAGGCTGTCCCTTGTTTCTGAAGATGATTGTGAACATCTCCCTGGCAGTGTCCTCATTCATATCCATGAGAAAGAGAAACTTTGCTTCTTTGGTGGTTTTAACCACAAGTTGAGTCTTACTGGCCCTTGATTGGCCTGATTTTGATCATGTGCTATTTGGGTCAGTTGAGACTGCTATAAGAAAGTACTAGATTGGGTAGCTTATAAGCCACAGAAGTTTATTTATCACAGTTCTGGGGGCCGGAGGTCTGAAATCAGGCATGATCAGGTTTTGGTGAGCGCTCCCTACCAGGTTGTATCCTCACATGGCAGAAAGAGCTAGCTAGATCTCTGCTCTCTTCTTATAAAAAAGGCTAATCCTGTTCATGAGGACTCCACTCTCATGACCCAATTAACTCCCACAGGCCCTACCTCCAAATACTATTACATTGGGATGAGATTTCAACATATGAATTTTGGAGGGGCACATTCATTCCATGATATGTGCCTTTTCCTCAACCAATCACTGTGGCCAGGATAGAGGGGCAACACAGGATGGCTGAGGCCAGTCAAGACCCAACTCCTCTTGCTGGGAGTGGGGTTAGTTTCAGCCAAATTGCTTGGCTGGAAGATTCAGGGTGATGTTAGGAAAGGCAAAATGGGAACAGGTGTCCCCTATAGCAAGCAACTTGACCTTTGCCTCAAAATTCTGCCTTTGCCTCCAGAATTGTTATGGCATTCAATATAATTTCTCGGATAGAAGTTGTGTGCATGTTTTTATTTCCCATCTTGCAAGTCCTTCTAGTCACCCCTCCTCCACTCCCCTTTTCCTTCTTGGGAGTATGGCCTTAGAGATGTTGTGCGATAGCAGGTCATTGGAATAGCTTAGATATTGTAAATGCAAAAGATACTCCTTCTGCAATAGTAAGGTGGTAATAATCATGGTAGAAACTATACAGGTTAATAGTGATAGGTACGTTGAAAGTAAGCAAAACAGTCCAAGTTTGTCTTGGAGATATTCTTAATGATTTTCCTTGGATTGATATCTGTGACAGTTGTCACAATTTATATCCTTTAACTTCTAGTTTTACCCCTATAGACGATTTCTTAGAATTATTGGACTTGAAACTTGGTAATGATCTAATCCAAGACTCTCATTTTTCTTGTTAGAAAACAGACCCAAATAGGTTATGGGACCTGCCCAAAGTCACAGAAATATCCATAGTTTGGGGTCCTAGTTCTTAGTCTACTGCTCTCATTGTCCTTGTGGACAGAGAGGCGGTGGGGAGTGCCCACCAAGCAGCAGTAGATGCCCCGACTAAGTGTTCTGAGCCCCCCAGGCTAGGTATGCCCTGGCATTCTCACTGCAGTTGCTAAGGCTCCCATTATAGATTTAGAGCTATTCTGTCTCCTTTAAAAGAAAATATATAGTTTCATTATTAAAACTGATGAAGTTAAACACCGTATTTTTCTAGCAGATTATAAAAGAAATGCAAGCCAAAAGTACAATTACACATTTTCTTGCTATTCATTAATTTATGGCTAAATGAATTCTAGCCATATTTCCAAATTTTCACTAAAATTTTTGGTTTCTGCATTACCCTTAGATATCTTTTCTGAGATCTATAAGATTCTTTGGGACTTTAAGACTTTGGGACTTTCTTCGACTGTTGGCATTCATTCATTCATTCAACAAATATTTGGTTAGGTTTAAACTAGGCAGTCATTCATATAAGTACTTCTGTTATTCGTTTGCCAAAAAATTCCTGGGGACTTGGATTTTCTTTTTCTTTGAACCCCCAGTCTTCTGTTTTATGTGATCATGGCTATCACAGTAATGATAACATACATATGCAACAGGCTTCCTAGTAAGTGTTATCATGATACACATTTTACAGATGGGAAAACAGAAATCCAGGGAGGTTATACCACTTACCCAAGGTCACACATCTGGTGAGTGGTGCAGGTGGAGTTTGAACTCAGGCAGTCTGGCTCCAAGGTCCATGATCTAAATGTCTAGAGATAGAGAAGGCTCTGTACAGAGACAATATGGACTGCATATACAATGAGCTGCCTTTTGAAAGATTTTTCTCTAATAAGAAGAGGGCAATTTTCTACTTTCTTTTAAAGGAGAATGAGACCAACACTGCTATTTCCAGCTTACTGTGGGGAGATTGCTAAAATAACTTAATAAACTGTTGTTTCCAGCTTTTGGGTATAGAAGCCCATGAGCTTTTCTTCTCTTTCTTTCTTTCTCTTTCTTTCTTTCTTTCTTTTCTTTCTTTCTTTCTTTTTCTTCCTTTCTTCCTCCCTTCCTCCCTCCCTCTCTCCCTCTCTCCCTCTCTCCCTCCCTCTCTCTCTCTCTCTCTCTCTCTCTTTCTCTCTTTCTTTCTTTCTTTCTCTCTTTCTTTCTTTCTTTCCTTTCTTGCTTTCTTGCTTTCTCTTTCATGCTTGTTTCCCTTGTAAGGACTATGTTAACAGTTTTTGAATACATCTCCGTCCAGATACAGAGTCCAGCTTATTCTCTCACAGAGTTGCTTTTATCTGGCCATCTGAGAAATACTTCTCTCTCTAGTTCATTCTAATCATTTACTCTTCAGGGCAGACCACATGGAATCACAGAAAGAGCACTGTACTGAGAACTGAAGCACCAGCTTTGTGACCCAAGGCACATCTCCTCTCTTGTCTGCTCTTTGGTTTTCTTATTTGTTTAAAAAAGGATTGCAATTAGATGATCTCTACACGTCCATTCAACTCCAAATGCCCTAAGTCTTGGTTAGGGTATCAAAAAAATATACTGGATCTTTAAAAAAATCTCTTTGGTGGAGGATGGAAATCCTGATTACAGTGAATTAAATAAAAGATTTCTTCACATAAGGGCAGCTCACAGGTGGGGCGGGGTATCCATAGCCAGCATAGATGCTCATGGGTATCACTGAATACCATGCTTTATCATTCACAGTATGTGACTTTCTTTCTCACAATTGAAAGATGGTTTCTGTATCTCCAGGAGTTGTGATCATGCTCCTGACAGAAAGAAAGAAGGAGAAGGAAAGAAGAGGAGGAAGTACTGGTATCAGGAAGACAGGTGCTTTCCCCAGAAGTCCCCATGGACTTCTGCATATGCCTCATTGGCCAGAACTGGATCACATAACTATTAGCTATGAAGAAGTCTGGGAAGGTTAATGTTTTCAACTGAGTATATTGTCGCCCTGAACAAAATTGAGGTTTTGAGGTAAGGAGGAAGTAGAGAGTAGAATGGGGGAACGACTTGCAGTTCTGTCATGTGTCATGTCTAATTCTTTGTTTCTTCTAAACTTAAAAACAGATGAATAAACAAACAAATCCTTCTTTCATTCCCTGTTTTCTTCCTTTCTGTCTGGGTACTAGATAGAGTTCCTCCTTGATTGACTTTTATTGGTATAAAAATAATGACATCATTATTATTATACTTTTATTGACTTCTATTATTATAAAAATAATGACATCATTATTAATAATATGTAATTATTCATAACATTATTAACCACTAATTTATACACAAAGACTTGAGCAATTAGACTAAGGAGTTCCTGACTTCGGTTGTCAAGGATGAGGGAAAGACATGATTTACCCAGTGGGAGGAAGAATCTGGAGAGCAAACATGGGCTGGACCAGAAGTTCTGATGGACAGAGCAGGGTTTGGATTCTATTTGCAGTTCAGTGTGTGACTTGGGAGATATAACTTCATCTGTGGGTCACAGGTTAGCCTACCTTGTTATATAAAAGTAAATGAGATGATGGACTAACACCATTTGCATTCCTTGGAAAAGAGCTATTTAAAAGAGTCAATGTGGGCTTCCCTGGTGGCGCAGTGGTTGAGAGTCCGCCTGCTGATGCAGGGGACATGGGTTCGTGCCCTGGTCTGGGAAGATCCCACATGCCGCGGAGCGGCTGGGCCCGTGAGCCATGGCCGCTGAGCCTGCGCGTCCATAGCCTGTGCTCCGCAACGGGAGAGGCCACAACAGGGAGAGGCCCGCATACCGCAAAACAAACAAACAAAAAACAAAATAAAAGAGTCAGTGCAAGATAAAAATGTATATTAATTAACATAGACCTTACTGGGGACCACTAATTTGGAATTTGTCATAACTCAGGCAGAAGCTAGATTTCAGAGGGACTCTTTCATCTTCTTCAGAGAATAAGCTATTTGCAGGCACTGTAGAAGCACTTTAATTTGCAGAAAGTAAAAGCAATAATGAATAAAATTTTTCTTGACTATTCAGGATTTTTACTTGGCAATAATACATTGTTACCTGAGGTCTAGTTATATTTGTTCTTAAAAGTGAAAGAGATAGTATTTCTTTAAAAATATTTCATAATTCAGACTTCTTAATGAAATCAGGTGGCCCTCTTTATTTACATATTTCAGTGAGTCCTTGCTACATTATTATCCCGATAGGAAAACCCATCCTGATGCTGTCTCAGGATCCACTTCTGGGTCAACTGGAAGAATGATGACCTTCTTCAGGGCAGTGGCCTTTGTTTCCTTCCCACTTAGGAAACTTCTTGGCTTGGTGTATGAAGTTAGTCCTCAGTAGACTAAAGAGTTGCTGAATTACTCACCTTAGCTGCCTATGTTATGAGATGACATATGTAATCAGCCCATCATTAAGCATAACATGTATTGAAGTGTTCAAAAAATGGTAGCTATAATTGTTAGAAGGCAGATAGTAGGGTGATTAAGGGCACAAGACTTAAAGAGTCTGACAGTCTAAGACTGGAATTCCAATGCTAACACTTACCAGCTAGGCAACTCGCTTCTCTCCATTTCTCATGTCTGTGATGGCGATAACAATACCTACCCCATGGGGCTGCTGTGAGGATTAAATTAGATACTGTAGGTCAGGTGTCTGACTGACTCAGGGTCTGGCACATACTAAATCCTCAGTAAATGATAGCTATCATCATTTTAGTTTTTGTTGCCAATGTGGATGTGTGTCTAACCCAGACCTCAAAAGAGTCAAATTTGTCTGCACAGTCCAAATCCAACACAGGATATGGTCCTCAGTGTTCCCATATCTGACTTCAGAATGCTTGGAGTGAAGAAGCTTAACGCCGAATCCCCCTTCACTGTAGAGGATGTTGGCTAACACTGTCCTAAGTTCATTTGGGAAAAGCATTATTTGCCCTGCATGGAAGACAGAGAGAAAGGAGCTTTAGCTGTTAACTTTCTAACACCAGGTGGCTCAGTTGTCTTGAGAAACCATGACATACATTTTGCAAAAAGCTGTGACAGAGCCTTCTGCTTATTCTTGGCCTCTGTATCCCTTCTAGATTTTGTGTCCCATCTCCTTATTGTAAAGGACACCCATTAAATTATAGGAAGATAAAGTCCTCTTCTGATTACTAACACGGTTTTGAGCAAAGAGACTGTGAGTCTGCGCATGTTGCTGAGGGTGAACGCACTTTAGTACCAGCCTGGGAAAGAGTTACAGATCTGCTATCGATTGCCCACATTTTCCTTTCCATGTTAGGCAGTCAGCTAGGTGAGCGCCACTCCCAATATGATTGGTGTTTAACATTGGTATCTCACTTTGTGTTTATAAAAAGCTTCAAAAATCAATTCCTCATTAACCTGATTGAAAGAGAAGTTATGCCTCATCTGCCGTGTTCTGAAAAGGACATAGATCACTGCAGGTGCTCAATAAATATTAAGCATTTAATCCTCACCATTCCTCCCACCCAAAAAGGTCACTAGATCTCATTTTCTTAGGGATGAGAGTCTTCACTTCTAGACCAGTGTTACTTTCTGTAAATCTCAAGCTTTCCGAGATATGAGGACTCTCATATAGATGATGTAAAACATGCCTAGTGGTCACCTGGTTCACAAGGTAGTGAGGTTCATGCTCTCTGCATGATCACTAATAATTTCTGGAAAGAAGGCTGAGCGATTGAGTTACTTGGAGTCATGTGGCGTGCATTACTTGTACTGGAGCAGCATCTCACCTGGAAGGAAGAAGCTTATATTAAGGTGGACAGGATCATAGAAAGTTAGAGGCTGTCCATCATAGTGCTGCCATTCTTTTAAGACTATTCACACACACACGATGGCACAGACATGTCCTATCTTGTCTCCCAGAATGAATAACATTATTATTATTTAATTAATTAATTTATTTTTGGCTGCGTTAGGTCTTCGTTGCGGTGTGCGGGTTTCTCATTATGGTGGCTTCTCGTTGAGGAGCATGGGCTCTAGACGCGCGGGCTTCAGTAGTTGTGGCACATGTGCTCAGTAGTTGTGGTTCGCGGGCTCTAGAGTGCAGGCTCAGCAGTTGTGGCGCACGGGCTTAGTTGCTCAGCGGCATGTGGGATCTTCCTGGACCAGGGCTCGAACCCGTGTCCCCTGCATTAGCAGGTGGATTCTTAACCACTGCACCACCAGGGAAGCCCTGAATAGCATTTTGAACTTTGGAATATTGTCCTACATAAGGAACCATGATGTTCATTTTATTTCTTTGAAGTTTCCATAATGGGATCTCTCAGTTTGGAACCTCTCAGAAAATTTAACTGCAGAATAAACATGTGCTTGCGCAGGAGTCTTAGAGGGTGCTGCTCAATCATAATTTCTGGCCCCCAATCCTCATTTCTCAGGAGTAGGTTAAGACGGTGACTGAGCTGGTGATAAGACCCAATCTGGAGGGGGAAGATACATCTGGATAAGATGACTGCTTGAGGCTTAATTTCTCCAGGGAAATGCAAAAAACTGTGCTGCTAAGGCATTTTCAGGCTGCCTCTGTGGTGCAGCCTAAGCAACATGTAATACAGAACAAGTGCTGTTTGGTTACAGAAAAAACACTGATAAATGTCTGGCCGTTAAGGTCAAACCATGGAGAAGGAAACAGCACACAGCTCTGAAGCAACTGGCTTAGAATTTAGCATCAGACAGGGACACTCTCTTACATTCTGGGGAATGTAGTTTGGATAAAGCTTGAATTCAGCCAATGATATGTTACAGTAAAATATTACAGTTTATTTTAAGCCACTTTTTTTCTTCGCCTGCTAACTGGGTCTACCCACCTGTTTGAAAAGAGTCAGAAGAGGCTATAAATTCTTCACTGTTGGAGCCCAAGAATATTCTAGATTTTGATAATGACATCATTTCACACTGTAATGTTTTGCATGAGAGGTTTTTGGAGGACTATCTGAATGATAATTAAACCACACAACATCCATGTGAGCTTAGAATTTCTTTTTTTTAAAGCAGTTGGAAGAAGAAAGGGATAGGTAAGACTGATTAGACTAGTCAGTGGCTCTGGATGTGTAGAGATGACTTAGCACCATGACAACTAGACATCTCTCTCTAAACATCACAGCATAACTCCTTTTGATATCCACTTGCCATGGACTGAATGTTTGTGTCCCCCCCACCCAATTCATATGTTGAAGTCCTAACCCCCAGTGTGATGGTGATAGTAGGTAGGGACTTTGGGAGGTGATTAATGAGGATAGAGCCCATATGAATTGGATTAGTGCCCTCATAAAAAAGACGTTAGAGCTTTTTCTCTCTTTTTCTCTCTCTCTCAGCCATGTGAGGACACAATGAGAAGACAGCCACCTGCAAACCAGGAAGCGGGCTCTCATCAGACACTGGATCCCAGCACCTTCATCTTGGACTTCCCAGCCTCCAGAACTGTGAGAAAGAAACATTTGTTGTGTAAGCACCCAGGTTATTGTATTCTGTTATAGCAGCCTGAACAGAGGAAGACACTGCTCATCCTTCTGCGATGCTTTCTGATCAGCATTTTTCTCTACTCTCTCACATGGGACTGTCATATATTTCTAGATAAGGCTGGAGAGTATTTTTTGCCAAGGGACTCATATCTAGAGCCCTTCTTCCACCCACATTGGACAGGCGTGGGTGGAAGACCTGTCCAGGGCCAGGTCTTCTGGAGCTTAGTAATTGACCCTCTGGCCGTCATTATGCAGTCACGCCTTTGCTCACACCACAACACCTACCTTAAGTGCTATCATTTCTCTCTTCTTCTACTGAAATATTTTACATTCATAAAGCTTTAGTCTCACATCTCCTTTTCTTTGTGAAGCCAGGCCCATGGCCTATGTCACCCATACTATACATTTGTCAATCATCACATCCCATGTTATGACCCTTCATGTGTGTTTTATATTCCCTAATTATAAGACAGGGTGATAAACACAGACTTCATAGCTATATAGGAAGGACTGAATTATTTTCTGTGCAATTGATGATTGTAAACTGTTAAACTCTTAAAATCTATACAAAGTAAAGTATAAAATTTTTTGAAGTATTCAGTTTTTAACGAGTAGGGCATCTCCCCAGCGATGATCAGAAATTACCAAAGGCAGAAATTCTCTTTTATATTTGGTCTCCTCCAGGGTCTAGTACTGTGTCTCAGAAGAACATAGGCTCAAAAACTGTTGGTTGGTTAGTTGACTGTTTTCCATATTTAAAGTTCTTCCATCTGCTGAACTATTACCAGGCATATCCCAGGATGCTTTCCTGGTTTTTAGATAGACAGGGAGCCCAGTGAAGTGTGGATGAATTCTTTCTAAAAGGTTAGATGTTGATTGACTGATTAGCTCCTTGGCAAAGAAAGTATTTCTCCCTTACATCATTATAGATGCACAGTTGTACCTCTTAGGAGTCTGTTTTTGAGAGGTATAGAACAGTTTAAAGTTGTTTCACAGTAGGAAGGCTTTTATCACCATAGAAGACATTTAGTGGCTTCAAGGCCCCCTCAGATTATCTTGATGCCCAGGCCAGCTGGAAATGGAGTGCTCATAGATTACCCTATGATACTCATCACCTGTGTGAAGCCCAAGCAGCCCAGAGTGGGATACCTTCCTCTTCATTACCAGGAGTTAGTAACATGGGGAGAGGGGGAAATTCTGTAGGAGAATTTCTTAACTCTCTGCATTTGTGTCTCTTTTTTTTCTTTTTTTTAAAGTCAGGTTATTGAGGTATAGTTTACATACAGCAACATTGCACATCCCCTTTTAAGGCTTACCTTATCAGCTAAAGTATAAGAGATATGGTGAGGCTAGGTGGTTCCTATGTTCCCTTCCTCCTAGTGAATTCTCTCTGCCCATATAGTTTTCCATGGAATCTCAGGCTTTTGTGAAGTTTTTATAGATGAAAAATAATTGACAGATATGTCAATCACTCATTTTCTGACTCCACCGCTGATCTGAGCTGTTTTTAGGCCACATCAGACAGGACAGAGGCACCCCTAAGTTCAGATTTGCCAAAAACGTGTAGGGCATTCTGCAACTCTGGGTAACAATCCCTTTCTTTCCTCTGTTCCCTTTTTTCTCGGGAGTATTTAAGACTATTTTTTGTTGTTATTGAGTATTCTTGGTGATTCCACATCGGAGAGATGGGAGGAGATGATGTAATGAATTGAGCAAATGCGAGGTAACAAGAGAGGGAAATTTTGGTTCCTTTAAGAAAATGTGATGTGCTGGAAATTTGAAGAACTCATCTCTGGAATCGAAGTGCTCCAATTTCTTTATTGCAAGAACCTTACCTCTTTTTTGCCAGCGTGGTCAAATCAGACCTTACCTCACTGAATTTTCTCTGCCATCCCATTTGGTGGTCAGCATCAATGGTAACATCATAAAGCATTTTGGACCTGGGACCAACTGGTCCCTAAGAAGATGCAGAAGTTCCCATTTGCTTACAGTACCTGAAACACCTGGGACCACCCTGTCCTTACAGCCGCTGTTACTGTTATTGTTGCTTCTTGCCAATACCCTTGGATATCTTGTGCTACAAAACACAAGAAATTACATTTCGGTTGGGGTCATGCCTTTTCTTCTTCTTTAGAAAGGTTTCTTGAGTGTGGTGCAGGGGTTTTCAAAGGAAATCACTGGGGCCTCGCTCTGGACCGTGACCCTATGTAGCAGAATGACATTTGGCACAATACAGGCCTGTCATGGGCCCTGTCCATGGGGGTTAGTGACTGCACATATTGCAAAGTCTGCATTACAATGCTTAGTTGCCAGTGGCACAGAGGGAATGACATACAGTGTGGCCTTAAGTTAATGGAGAGTGATTTAAAACAACAACAACAACAAACATAATAGAAGTTGTACATCTAAATAAGGGTTGTGCCCTTCAAAAGTTGTAGCATGGAAGGCAATGCATTAATCCATCAGCGCTTTCCTGAGCCAAGCATTGTTGTAACTTCTGATTTGAAGTTGCCTTCAGGGTCTGTGGCACATTAAAAATATATTTATGAAATATTTATTGTGCTTTTATCCTGATTACAAAAGTTATATAGATTTGTTGCAGAAAGTTTAGAAAGTACAGGAAAACACAATTAAAAAATAAATCATCCATAATCTTAGCACCCTGAGAAGACCCTTGTCAAAATTAATGTATATCTTCTTGGTAATTGTTTATGCATCTGCACACATGGTTGTAAACACACACACTGACATGTGCATGTTTATTCACTGAATTGAGGCAATAACCTTTAGACTGTCATTTAGGCTGCTTAAAAATATGTTGTGGCACATTGCTTTGAACATTCTCAGTGGTCCAAATATTTTTCTTTTTTTTTTTTTTTTGCAAATATTTTTCTTAAAGGGGGTGGATTTTATTTTTGGAAACAGCCAGGCGTTATTTAGAGCCAAGCCTAGGTATCTCCATTATCAAACTGGCTAATATGGTTTGGGAAAACCAACAAACTCATGTGACTATAAAGTAATAAATTTGGTTTCCTTGGATGGATCACTCTGACTTAATGTTATATCCAGAAGCAGAGTTCTGCAGATGTGTTAAGCCATGGCAAATCGTTGGGTTAAGTGTATAGATTTCAAAGGTGAATGATTTGAAGGAGAGGGGCACACTCTTTCAGACATAAAACTTCTGGTTTTATATATAAGGAACACGAACCACTTACAAGGCAGGGAATTTTCTCCCATAATCTTGGAGCTTATGGTGGGCATGTAGCATCCTCACTTTTTTGAAAGCCATGTTTTGCAGGATCCTGAACCTGTCTTAGCCTGGCCAGGATGTCTGAGAGTTAAGACTGCTTTTTACTTCATGGATGTTAGCTGGGGTCAGCTCTCCTCTACTTTATGTAAATGTCTGGTTTTCCCTTGCCCTGAGGCAGCCAAAAAGAGGGGCTGAGGGTGATGTCAGTTTTCATAATATTACCAGTTAAATACATTAGCATTTATCCATTCTGAAATAATGAATAGTTTCCAATAGATTAAAAAATATGCATTAATAATTCAATGCAATTGTGAAAGGAGACAGAGTCCATCAATAATTAGGACCTTGGAGTTTGCTTTTCCATCACCATCCACCACCGTGATCTATTCTACTGATGATGGTCTCCTTGCTGTCCTCCCGGACAATTATCGAGATCCTAGCAGGCCAGATAGGGCTTTATTAATGCAAACACATTAATGGCAGCCTCTCATGTATCATGACTGGTGATTTAGCACCAGAAATTAATATCTTGGTCCCCAACCTTGCCAATCTCTATTTTGTCTCCAACGGATGTAGATAATAACTTGGAAAAAATGGGAGTCGGGAGCTGGCTGTGTTCTGGAATCCTTCTAGACTAAGAAGGTAAATTACCCCTTCCTAATTGAGCAATCAGATTCTCAATAGACTCCTTCAACCAGTTCTCCAGTTCTAAAGCTCCCTGGGCTCCTTCATGGGGCTGATACTTTGGGGGATGCAGATTCAACTAACATTTATTGAGCCCCTATTATGTGGCGGATAGGGTAAAGGATGTTTTATCAGTATTCTTACTTTGTTCCCACATCAGTCCGTTTCTGCACATGAGCATGTACTGAGGTTCAGAGACAGTGAGTAATTGGCCCAAGGTCACACCATGGATTAATGGGGAGGTGAGAGTTAAATCTAAATATTGGGATCATAAGGTTGTATGCATTTGTTACTTATTTATTATCTGTCTCCTCCCGTTAAAATGTAAGTTCTGCAAAGGCAGGAACTTTGTCTTGGTCACACTGTATTTCCAGCACCTACAACCATGCCTTGCATATAGTAGGTGTTCAACAATGGTTTTGTATTGTGTAGCGGAGGGAGACCACCTGCGTTAAAATCCTGGCTTAGCACTCTAGCTGTGTGACCCTGGGCAAGTGACTCAACGTCTCTGTGCCTGTGTCCTCACCTGTAAAATGGCGATAATGAAGTGCCCACTTCATTGGCAGTTGTGAGGATTACGGTGTTTAGAACTTGGTTCGTGTAAAGTGCTTAAGAAATGTTAACTGTTCTTATTATCTGTTGAAGAAATAAAATGTTTGAGTGCCTATTATATGCTAGACTTGGGATAGAACAGTAAACAATATGTTCTTTGTCACAGTCCTCATGGAACTTACAGCCTAGTGAAGGACAGGGTGGAACAGCGAGATAAGTGCTGTGAGAAGGGAAGTGTAGGATGCTGGGGGCGCCAGTGAGAGAGGGTCAGTGACATCTATACTGAAACCTGAAGGATGAATAAGCATCCAGCTGGAGGAGGGTCAGGGAGGAAAAAGGACCCAGGTGGAAGGAGAAGAGCATGTGCAAAGGCCCCAGAGGTGAAAGCAGTATGGTGTGCCTATCTGTTCGAATGCTTTCAGTAGCAAGTAATATAAAACCCAAAGAGAAGTGGTTTTTTTTTTTTTTGCTGCACGGGCCTCTCACTGTTGTGGCCTCTCCCATTGCAGAGCACAGGCTCCGGAAGCACAGCCTCAGCGGCCATGGCTCACAGGCCCAGCTGCTCCGCGGCATGTGGGATCTTCCCGGACCGGGGCACGAACCCGCGTCCCCTGCATCGGCAGGCGGACTCTCAACCACTGCGCCACCAGGGAAGCCCAGAGAAGTGGTTTTAAAAATAAGAAAAATATTATGTCATTTCCAAGAATAAGAAGTCTAGATGTAAGCGTTCCAGGGTTGGTTAATTCTGTGGCGCAAATATGTCTCCAAATCCTTTCTCTCATTCCACTCTACCATCCTTTGTGTCTTGGCTTATCCCGTTGGGTTGGCTTCTCCTCATGGTCTCCAGGTGATCCCAAGATGGTGTCACATGCAGACAGCCACATGCTTATTTTCGAGAGAGAGAAAGCTTCGCAGAAGTGCAGGTTTTCCCCATGGGTTTTACTGGTCAGAATGGCATCACATGCCATTACTAGCAAGGGGAGTGGAATTACCTTGTTGGCTTGAACTGATCAAGGTTCATTCCCTAGGCCCGGGGCCAGCCTTCCATAAAGCTATGGTTGCCTGATACTGAAACAAAATTGGGCTTTTCCTTAAGAAAGAAGGTGTAATGTGGGGTGCGAATGCTACTGAACAAGCAACTAACAGGAGCCCTGCAGTCCCCTTTGTGCTCTGAGCTGCACTGCTAATGTATCACATAGGGGTAGCACCTTGAATCAAGGGAGACTCTGCTGACCTGGAAGAATATCTTATCCCCCAGTGAGGGCGTAAGAACACTCAGATGGTTATGACTGAGGGAAGGAAGACAGTCTCTGCATTTCCCTTTGGACTGTGGAAGATTAACAGGGCTTTTATTTGAGAGGATACATCCTTGCATTTTAGCAGACTTTTGTATACTTGCATTTTCCCTCTATTATCCAACCAATATCTCTTACTAACTTGATGACATGGGTAGTTGAGGGTAACTATGTGTATGGGGAGGAGGGTAGGGGATAGGGTGGGTAGAAGAGAAATGGAATGGAATCATGAGATCTTGTAGGATTGCTGCTCCCTTGATGTAGAAATCTCTGCCACTCAGATGCTACTTGAATACTGCTATAGACAAGGAGCTCAGTATCTCACAAAGCCTCCTTTCTATTAGAAGTTTAATCTTCTATCCCTTTGTTCTCTAAGTTTCTAGAAAGAAAATCTCCTTCATGTCCCATGATGCTCATCCTTCCTCTAGACCTCTGTAGTCCCACCTGCAAGTACAGTTCACAGGTCCATTAAATCACTGGATCCACTGTCTAACCCCGAGAGTCGACACGTGCTCCGTTCAGTCTCCAAGGCCGGCTGAGTCCACTGTGGAGGCATTCGACAGCCTTACCATCTGCTTATTTTAACCTACCTGGTCTAGATCTTCCCTGGTTTCAGGCTTGGAGCCCCACATGCCTCTTCAAATCCGCATTTCTGACCCTCAGCTCGTTTTGACCAGGCCACTATGACTCTAAGGTTTCTACTCTGCTCTGCTACCTCCCCACTCTCAGCCAGGGGAGTTCGTGTGCCTCCACTTCTCATTTAATCCCCTCTATTTAATGGAAGAGGATGGTGAGGGTACAGTGTGCATTTCCCTCTGTTTCTCGTTTATCAGCCACGGTCCTGAATTGTGTTTCTTGCCTTCCCTGTCCTCAGAGCTCCCTGAAGATTTCACTTTGAGCCATGCCTGGCCCATGGAGCAGAGCTATTGTGGCTGGCCCACCCTGGTTTTCTGGTTTCACTCCATCCTCCATCTTTCTGTCTTGTCCCCTCAGTGACCAGTGATGTGTTTCAGAGGAAGTGGGCCAGGGTGACAAGTACGGTCTGGTCCACAAAACAGAGCCAAGCTCCCACACACAGGCCCTGTGACCTGGGCCTGATGCCTTGACTCACCCGACCCCAGAGATGAGATGAGGTGCATCCTCTTACCCCATGCTCTTTCCTGGAAACATCTGGCTTGTGGCATGTTGGTGTGGCATGGCAGTGTCACCTGCTAGGCGAGAGAGGAAAGAGCCCTCCTGTCACAGGCCAGCTTTGTGCCTTGTTTACAGCATATTTTAATCTCACTTTCACTTTTTTCTTTTTTCCTCCATTTCTGAAATTTAAATATTTGAAGTCAGTTTAGTTATTTTTATGACAATCCTCTTTCCCTTCCAGAAACAGAAAGTAAAAGAGATGCAAAACCCATTGGGGCATCTGTCTCCCACTTTTAAATTTGTCCCTTCTCCTCTTGCGTGACACTAGAAGTAGTAACGGCAGGGTATTCTGTCCTAATACCTGTGCCAACCCCTCACCATTATTTTCTCCCCCACCTGGGGTTCTCTGGTGCTCCCAGCTACCCCTCTGTGGTCCTGCTGAGCTACAACTGAGGCCAAGATGAGGATCCTGAGTCCTTTGAACTGGATGGATGAAAGGCCAGTCCTGTAGCATGAATTTTCTTTTCTGTCCGTTAATTCATTGTAGGCAACCCCATCTGATTACACAGTTTCCCTTAAATGAGAACTACCTCTGAATACCCTCTTCAAGACCTAGGTTCTAAGGGAGGCAGACTGGATTAGAGGCCAGGATCTGGGTGTTCTGTCCCTGGTTTTCTCTCCTGATTCAATAAGCTCTCTGTGCCTCATCTGGTCTACAGAGGGAAGGCTGTCTCTGACCCCCCTTCCAGGGAGATTAGAGATTGTAAGGAAAGAACTCCATGCTGTCTAGTGGAAGGGAAGATGATGACTTTCAGTAAGATCATTTTGATTCCTATTGCTCTCCGGGAGCACATCTCCTCTTCCTCTTTGCTCTTGTTTATTTATTTATTTATGTTTTTGGCTGCGTTGGGTCTTCGTTGCTGTGCTCAGGCTTTCTCTAGTTGCAGCGAGCGGGGCTACCCCTCGTTGTGGTGCACAGGCTCTAGAGCGTGGCCTTCAGTAGTCGTGCATGGCCTTAGCTGCTCCACAGCATGTGGGATCTTCCTGGACCAGGGCTCGAACCCGTGTCCCCTGCAATGGCAGACGGCTTCTTAACCACTGCACCACCAGGGAAGTCCCTTTGCTCTTGTTTAGTAGAAGGTCATCTGTTTTCTTTTTCATTTGTCCACTTCTGCTGTACTGCCTGTGTCTCCTGGGCCTATGTAAAAAAAAAAGCCAGAGTGTCCAAGCCCTGGCTGCCCCCCAGTCCCCAGCTGGGCCGAGCCAAGAGGAAGGTGTTGTATCTGCTGGTGGTGGGCCTTACTTGCTTTCCTATGGCTCAGTGGCCAGAGAAGCTGAGGCCCTTTCCCTGGACCACACCCTGCAGAAGGGCATACAGGCATACCTTGGAATTATTGTGGGTTAGATTCTAGACCACTGAAATAAAGCAAATATTGAAAAAAACGTGAATTTTTCAGTCTCCCAGTGCATATAAAAGTTATGTTTACACTATATTGTAGTCTATGAAGTGTGCAATGACCTTATGTCTAAAAAACAATGTACATGCCTGAGTTAAAAAACACTTCATTGTAGAAATGCTAACCATCATCTGAACCTTCAACGAGTTGTAATATTTTTGCAATAGTAACATCAAAGATCACTGGCCACAGATCATCGTAACAAGCATAATAATAATGAGAAAGTTTGAAATACTGTGAGAATTACCAAAATGTGACACAGAATGAGACATGAAGTGAGCAAAGGCTGTTGGAAAAATGGCGCCAATAGACTTGCTCCACACAGGGTTGCCTCAAACCTTCAATTTGTGAAGAACATAATATCTGTGAAGCACAATAAAACGTAGCATGTATCTTATGTTGAGATGGTATGTTCTGGTTTTAGTGACATTTCATACAACCTGCCTTACCTTGTTTCATCCCCACCATAACCCTGTGAAACAGGAATAATAAGGAAGGACATTTAGTTTTCTTTTATCGAAAACATAATTGAGGTTCTGAGGGGTTAAATGATGTGCTCGGGTTAATGCCTCTCCTTAGCGGCTGAATCTGGCGAGGTGCAGGACTTTCCACTCCAGTCCGGGCCTTTGTACACTGCATCCCGCTGGCTCACGGGCCTGGAATCTCAAGAGTGGTCTCTCTGCTGCTTCCCCTTGTGCCTGGCGTGGCTTGGCCTTCCTACGTCCTTGTCTCCTGAGGCTCACCCAAGTTCCATGTCTCCTATCATAGCAAGCCCTGAACTGCAGGCTGGGCAGGTGGTCTAGTGAGTGGACTACCAGGTGTTTGTGCAGGGGAGCAAGGCATGGGTTGTAGGGTGTGTGGGTGGGAGGAGGCTGAGGAACACATGTTCCATATTAATCTTTATTTCAATGAAGTTGTTTGAGTTCATGCTTTATTGTGGTGCTTTAAAATAATGTGTTTCTAATGGTGCCCCCGGGGGTAGCACTTGCACTTTTGAGATCCTATTGCTGGAGTGGCTCATGAGACCAACCACAATAATAGAAAGCGAGGCACCCCCTGGTGCGCCATCTGAATTCATAATGGCAATTTCTATGATGCCCCGAGGCCAGCTCTGTTTGTACTTGAGAACATGTTAGAGCTCGGCACTGAGGAGGGCTCCTCCCTTCCTGCCCCGGTTTGATCAGAGCCCCTCTGTAAGGAAAGGTGCTCCTTCAGCCTCCTGTATCTGGCTGTCATCACCGGTCTCCAAGGAAAGGACCAGCCCTCCCCCTACTTCGGTTTTGGTGTGGGCAGAGAGGGTGATGGAGGGGGCGTGGTCTCCTGTCAGTCATGTACCCTCTTCCTTCTCCTGCCTCTCCACCCTGTGTGCAAAGCAGAAAGGCCCTCTGGGGTCTCCTGTGCCTTCACCGTCAAAGCGGTGAAATATGAAATGACAACATAATGAAATGAACTTGGTCTCATTAAGATTCCAAATGGCCGTCTTTTTTTTTTTTTTTTTTTTTCCGTTTCGGCCAAAGACCCACACCGTGGCGCAGATGGCAGAAGTGGGTCAGTGCTGCATGGGGTGAGGGGAGCGGCAGGAGAAGCCCAGACGAGGGGCCATCATGGTTCAGGCTGGGACAGCAGGCCCAGGGGCAGACCAGGGGACTTAGGAAGAGCTGAATCAGCCCTCCAAATTCCTGCAGACAAGATCACAGGCTTTGGCTGCCGAGGCTGGAAACACACCCGCACAGCAAGCTCCCCTCGACCCAGGAGAATGATGGGGTGGGGTGGCTGGATGAAGACAGGGGCCCCACTTTCTCCTAAGCGCTTAGTGATGCCCTGCAGGCGCTTGATGTGAGAGATGAGCGACAGCGCCCCCTCCCTTCAGCCAGTGGAAGTACAGCCTGAATTACAGGGTGCACGAGCAGTATTTGCACTCTGGTCATGCATCCTCCGTGGGGCTGTGTAGATCATATAGCCTTATGACAGAAGCCCACGGAGGGTCAGTGCTATTCATTCATCATCAGATGTTACTGACCCCCTGCTGCCTGCCAGGTGCTGTGAGAGGCACTGGAGGGTCGAAGACAGAGAGGTAACATTGTCCCTGCCCTCAAAGACCATGGAATCCTCTGTGTGTGTCCTGTGATCACAACCTCATCTCCTTGCTTGCTTTTCTAGTGCAGAGAGCGTCTTAGGTCAATTTGTCTGTGAGCCGTTCTCATTCATGGAGGAGTCTTCGGTCACTGGACATTTACTCAGAGGCAAAGTCTAGCCCAATGGTTCTCCCCTCTGGCTGCATGTTAGAATCACCTGGGCTGCTTTTTAAACATATTGATAGTGGGGCCCAGGGATAGGGTTGACGTTTAGTGTGTACATGCAGGTATGACGTCCTGCCAGCAACCATCTGACTGGCTGGGCTCATGCCCTACTGGTCAGTAGATATTTTGATCATTATTCCTACCCTACCTCAGACTAATAAAATAAAAATTTCTGGTGATGGAAGCTTGGTCATAGATAGGTTTTTGAAAAGCTTCCCAGGTGGTACTAATGTGCAGCTAGGGGTGGTTTTGGCAAGACGCATATGTGGTAGGTACACCTTTAAGGCCTGAATGGCACCAAAGCCCCAGGAGTCAATGCTGGGGACAGTTGAACTCCAGCTCTAATACTCCACCTGGGGTCCCTGGCTGTAAGGTGATGTCATCACCAAAGGGGGTCGCACAAAGTGGAGCTCCCACTTAGTACACGGTGAATGAAGGAAAAGCTTTCAGCTTTAGACTCTGATAGGCTTTAGAAGAAGAAAAAGGCCCTATCCAGTCCCCTCTTTTTACATATGATGAAACAGTTTCAGGTGCCTTCATGATTTCGGAGGGTGGACATTTGACACCTGGCCCAGGGTCCTGAGGCAGCCTCTTTGAGAATTATTTTTGCAGCTTGGGAATAAGAGACAAAGAAGCTGCAAGGATGAGCTTTTTAGCAAGTGCCTCAAGACAGGGACATTATCAGGCCAGAAGAAACTCTTAAATCTTTATAGTTTGGCTAAGGGTGTGAATTATTATATATATATAAAAAAATTTCCCCCAACAAAATAGTTTTGCTGATGTGGGCTGCCTTTGCTGAGGCCAAGGAAAACCTGTTTCCAGTGGTGTGGCAGCTCTGAGAAGCCACTAAATCTCTGTAACTGCAGGGTGTTGACCTCTCTGTCTGGCACCGCAGGCTCTCCAGCTGGCATGGCTGGCTCCGTGGTGCCAATTCTCTCGTGAATTCTTGACATCTTGACCTCATGACCCTCTCTTATCTCAGGTAGGCCTCTGTGTACCTACCTGCTCTCTCTCCTGTATTTCTTTGGTAGAGGACCTGACCTGTCTTGAGATGCCTGCTCTTGGAACCTGTCTCCCAGAACCAAGGATTCGGAAGACCTGGGCCTCCTACCTTTTCTTCCACTCCCCCAGTGGCCCTCTGCTGCCCCCACCTGCCACAAGTCCACACTAACCATAGAATCCTTGAGGGCAGCTCCGCAGGGCTCAGGAACAAATTGTTTCTCTTACGTGCCAGGCATTGTCCTGGACATTGTCACTTATGCTGCCTGGTTCAGTCATCAGAGTCCTGGGTTAAGTATGTTGCAGATGGGGAAAGTGAGGCTCAAGATAGGTATGTCCCAGAACTCAAAGAAGTAGAGATAAGTTCAAACTCAGAGTTATACTTCTTGCATTACATGTTGGCTGCTTCTTTAACTCCTTTGGTTCTGGCAGAAATAGTGGCTACTGGAGGAAAACATGAGAGATGATCATGGAGCAGTGGAAATTAACCACTAAGTTTTTAGAAAGTGAGACAAAATGATCATTCAGGATGCAGGACTGTTGCATCTATTAGAGCATGGTGTTACTTTTCCCTTCTCTTCTCATCTCAAGTGCCCTGCATGTTCCTCAGCTTGTCAGGGGCAGGAAAGGTAGTATTCTTGGACGAACCCAGAAGACAGAGCCCACTTACAGCTCAAGACTCAAGGAGCGGATAAATGAAAATCAAAGGACACAAAGTTCAGTGGGCTGAGCAAGATGGAAAGGTCATAATCCACCCATCAAGATTCAGCCGAGAAATCTGAAAGGAATTGAGCAAGATATGGGGGTGGTACCTGAAGAAGCCAGTCATGGGAGGTACATGGAGTGGGGAAACTGGAAAACAAAGCTTAGCACCGGCATCTTCCAGAGGACACCAGGGATGAGGTAACTCCACATGAGACTCGGCAACCTCCACTCTCTCCTCCCATGGTCAGACTCAATTCTAAGAGTGCCAGATGTGGATGATGCAGGTCCTGGGAACTGACAATTGCTCCTAGGTAGAAAGTTTATGAGAGAGGCAGTGGAGGCATTTCTCTGGCATCAAATTTATCAACATTCTTCCCAGGAGGATTTGAGGAGTGCCCTGTTCCTAATGGGAGTATACTCCTACCTTTGTATAATGACACACAGAGTGAGGCTGAGTGTAAACAACTGTACACACATGCTGCTGTGTCTCGTCATGTTCACATCCACACTCACACATACAGCCACTCCGGGCTGATGCATTGGCACTTGGCACAGAGGTGCTTTGAAGGATCCGGGACCTGGGGTTCAGAGCATAGTAGAGAACTGGTAGGAAGGAGTATGAATTTTGGGGGGAAAGCTAGGACTTGTAAAGTCAGAGAGACCATAACTCTTAAAAGTCCAGAAGTTAAGTTCAGATAAGTCTGCTAGGGTAGGAAATATCAAGTAAGCACCTTGGGGTCAAAAGTAGTGTCCAGAATCTGACCATCAGTTGGAGAGATGTCACCAGTGGCACAAGTAAGAGTGGCACAAGTAAGAGCGCTCTGATCTTAAGGCAAAGGCTCCATCCTGTTTATTGTTGGGGATTGTGGATGCAGCCCTAGCCAGGCACACTAGAGACTTACGGTCAATTCTTCTTCCTCCGTCTCCTGATTGCTAAGCTGGTGGAAGAAAATCAGCACCTGGAAGGATTCGACCATTTCCAAGTTATTGTACAAACGTCCAGCAAAAGGTGACTGAGGAAGGTATTCTGGGTTTTGCTTTATATTGTTACATTAAAAAAAATCATTCATTTACTTAAAAATGTATTATGATATACCCATGATCAAGAAACTCCAGTGTGCTGCCATGAATACAAAAATTTATTAAAAAAACCCTGCTGCTCTCAAGGAGTTTACAATCTAGAGGGGGAGAGAAACATGCAAGCAAATAGCTCTAATGTGAGTTAAAAATAGCCTGTTGTGAGGACAGAGGTGAAGGAGTGAATAATAATTATGGGGGAGAGTTAGGGGTTAGTATTGTGGAGGAGGTGGCCTTTGCTCTGGGCCTTGAAGCGTGAATATGATTTTAACTGAATGGGGAGATGGAGAGGAGGAAGTAGGAGGGAGTTTTGGGAGGAGGGAACAGCATGAATAAAAACATGCAGGTGTAAAATTATGTAGCAAGTCTGAAGAAAGGCAATTAATACAGTGAGGCCGGAATTTAGGGGGCTGCTGAGGAGACGAGACTGGAAAGACTTAGTACATCCAATTAAGGAGGATCCAGGTAATTATATAATCCTCTCACTTTAACTGGCTAGTGGGTAAGGGACCTGGCGGGTCCAGGCCTAGATGTAATACATTATTTAAAGCGCACACGGTTGCCTCAGCACATTTTGCCTTCCCTCTACCCCTTGCAGCCATGCAATCCTATTCTTTGTGAGAGTCTGTGTACCTTTTTTGTGCTTGTAAGCTCACACCGTATCTCCTTACCTACATACTCTCAGGCCTTCCTAACAACTGCATTCTCCCACCTGACCTCCAGTGTGTATACCTCCTCACGCCAGGGGAGTGGAGCATGCAGGGGGCCAGGTGACCATTAAGCAAACATCATTGCGCTTGGTAGGAGGAAGCAGAAATGCATTGCAAATCAGGTTCAAAGTGGTGCATTCTGCAAGTTGGCTAGAATAATTTCAGACCCCAGACCTCCTGCTGAAGTGAAAAACGACATTTATAGGAGGGAAGCTTAGAATTAATCCTCCAAAATGATAGTAAAGTGAATTCTTTCCTGGCTCTGCTGTGACTGTTCTTCCTCCTATTTCTGTCTCTCCTTATTATTGTCATGAGTTCTGCTCTCCAAAGTGGATAAAGTCACCATTCAGATAAGATCAGTTTCGTCTGGTGCAGCCACGTTGATCTGATCACAGTTTGGACTGCAGGTTTTGAATTCACCTTGGGCATTTAACTTTGGGGGGTGGGGGAAAGGGAACTAAAAATGCCGATCTGGCACAAAGTAGCTGCAATCATTAGTTTGCTGTCCTCAGGCCTGCTCTGAGTCATACCGCAGGATAGCAGATTCTCTGGCTATTTCTTGGACTTTGGGACACTTTTTACCCAGTCACCTTTTACCCCATTCCAATATTTGAATCGCAGTGGAGACGGTTTCACTAGGGGTCATCAGTCTGCAATTCCTGGTGGAGTTCTCAGTGATTGTGAAAGATGGCAAGTCCCGCACACCTGCTGAGCAGCATGGGCGCTCTCCGTGGTCCTGAGAAAACTGAGGCTGCTCTGCCGAACGGGAAGCTGTTGGGAGCTCTCCATGGTTCTGCAGGCAATACACTTCTGTAGGGAATTTGAGGGGAAATTGTCCACAAACTACTCTAATAATGATTGCCCCACAGGACAGTTGAGATAAAACCAGAGTAGCAAGCTGTTGAGGACTTGCTGAATGAACGTCCACCCTAAAAACTAACGACCACTTTCACATTTGCTCTTATTCTGTGATGCCAACTGATTGTTTTAGAATGCCTCGTTTATTTAGTTTTCCTCCTAGTGGTGAGGGAAAGAAAGCAGATGCTTATATTAATTATAGGGTGTATATTACTGTCCACCTGAAGCACAAACATAATGAAAGAGCCACAATTCATTTATTCCACAAATATTTTGGGTGCACTTTTGATATGCTAGACAATACGCTAGATGCTAAGCCTTGGACAAGCTTATAGCTCACACAGGAATTAGATGAGCTGTGACTCTGGGAAGGCTGCCCTTTTCCCCTAACAAGTACTGTTATCTGGTGACTGACCACTCTGGACTTCAGTTAATGGTTATAGCCAAGAAGAGACCTGGGGAAAAGTCATGGGAATACTGGGGCTCCATTTGTGACTCCCGTGAACCACTGTGTGACTTGAGTGGGTTCTAAAGGAATCAGAGGCCTCTACAACTCTATATGAATTAAATCTCCATCTCTGACTTTGTAAAGAGAGAAAGTCTCTTTAGGCTTGAATCAGCTTCCTGCTGGGATCAGGGTCCCTCAATGTGCACAGGGCTCTCTGCACTGATTGCCCTGAGGAGTGTGCTGTGAGAATGCCTGATGCTGGTGTGTGCACGGGTGCTCATAAAAGGATGCACCTGACAATATGATGGTAATACTTATACAGCACATACTACATTCAGTGATTTGTTATGAGTGCTTTACAAATATTAAATGATTTAATTATCATAACAACCTTTTGAGGTAGGTACCATTATTATAACTATTTTATAAATCAGCAAGATGAAGCACAGAGAGGTTACATAGCTTGCCAAAGATCACACAGCTGGTAGATTGCAGAGCCAGGATTCGATACCAGGCAGTCTGCTTCTAGAGTCAATTCTCTTAACCACTGTGCTATAAAAACCTGAAGCTTACAAATTCCTGGGAAGTGGTTACATGTTCCCTGAGGTAAGAAACATATTTGGATGGCTTGATTGTCCCCTGCTCTCATGTCCTTTCTATAACAAACGTCTCTCACCTCATTTTATAGACTGACTTCTAAGAGTGATGCACCTTAATGCTATTTCTGAAATTTTACTTATCTTTTAGCTGGAATTTTACCAAGTAATATTTGTCCTATCATCCTGAAAGAAAGTATTCATTCATGATGGGATACTTCTTATTAGTCAAGATTTAAGTCAAAAAAACCTTTTGTTTCCAGAAAAGCCTTTTAGACCATGCAGTCTAAAACTGTTCTTCTTTCCCCTAGCTACTTTTATAAAATTCTATGATTTTGTTTTCTTCATAGTAGTTATCACTCTTTGAAAGTATCTCATGTGTTTGTGTGCTCTATTATTTTCTATTCCTTATCCCTACTAGAATATAAGGTACATGAGGACAGAAGATTTGTTTGTCTTGTTTACTACTGTGTTCTGTCTACTTGGAATATGATATGGTTAGTAAATGAATCTAGGCCCAAGAATAATTTGGTAGACTCTTGGAGGAAAATCCAGAGAGAGGGAGAGAGTTAATAAAGTCCTCTGGACTAGGAGAGATTTGCAAGTTTAAAAAGAAGTTTAAAAAGGGAAAAAAGTCAACATACAGCTTAAAAAAGAGACCTAGTGGAAGAGACCATTTCCAATCAGCAAGGGTCCCCAGCTCTTGGGAGCCAAAGCAAAGAGGTTTAGGTAGCTGTATTTGTAAGCCTGGTATGTCTCACCTTCCAGCAGAGCTGTTCTGCATGTCAATTCACCCTAGAGATTGACGTGGCGTGTGATTTAGGAGGGTGAGGAAGTTAGCTTGAACCATGGGCATGTCATCATTTTTCCTTGACTTTTCCAGGAAGTAAAAGGGGCATCTTGTCTTTTTTCCCCCCTGGTGTCTAGAGATCTTGCCCATCCTCAGCAACATGGTCTACATGTGCTTCAGGCCTAAGCAATAAAACTAAGAGGGGGTGGAGACCATCAGCTTTTGAAGTGACTCACACTTGTTACAGGAATTAGAAGACAAACTGGAGATAAGGTGATGGGGCGTGGAAGAGCAAAACGGAGGGTTAATCTTCGAAAACTAAAAATGTGAGGCTGTTGATATATTTGGGTGCTTCAGAGGTGATTCATCCATGTTTGGTTGATTTTCTAGACTTTTAATTTTCTTTCCAGTGTTTGGCATTGATAGTGCCAACTTATTACCAGAGGCTGCAAAGAAGAGAGAAGACTTGAACCAGTTAATTCAGAGTTTAGAAGCAGATGCCTCAGAGCATTTGGTGGGGGAAGAGGATGATTCCCTGTTCCCCATAGTTACATGCCAGATTTTCACACTTTGAGATTTTCTTAGTCAACAATGGCCTAAAATCTGTTTTCACCTCCAGTATGAATAGGGCATTAATCACTGAAATCTGTTTCTCACAGTTACGCTTCACATAGGGCTCCAGTTTGCTTCCAGAGCGACCTTTGGTATAAAACTTTTGTTTGCTGATGCCTGTATTTGCCACACGTCCAATGGGCGGTGAAGAATGGGAAGGGTGGGAAGGGTTTCTCAAGGAGTTGTAGACAGGGAAAGGGAACGTCAGAGAACAGGAGAACTACTGATTAGAAAGGAGAGAAAGAAAGTAGGGAACTGAAACTAATCTCCATTTAAATGAGGGATCCGGCGTTGGACCCTTTTGGTGGATACCTTTGTGGGTGCAGAGAGGAAGAGGGAATTGCACAGGTATGGAAGCCAGAATGCCATAGATCTGAATTGCTTCCCCGAACCTCTTGCCCCAGCCTTATAGCTCTTCAAAGTATTAAACGAGATAATATATGTGAAATGTCCAGCACAGAATAGATGTTAAACAAGTGGAAATCATTATGGGCTTCATAAGTGCCCAAACTTTAAAAAAAAATTCATTTATCACGTATTTATTGAGAACTTTTAGATGCTATGTATGGTTACATATATGTGATCACTGCCCTCCTGTCTAGGGAGTAAAGGAACAGTAGTCATCTTTAGGAATATTTCTTAGTGACCTAGTACTATCGCTTTGCATTTACCTAACCCCTAGTGTGTACCCAGCCCTTAACTGCTTTGTAGGAAGGGAGTATACTAGTAGGAAGAGGGGCAAGTGGGCTTATGTGATGATGTTAAAGAATATGCGAGGCAAGGTTGGCATAGAAGAACAGCAGAAAGAAAGAACCTCATTTATTTATTCAGCAGACATATATAGCCTAGCAGCAAAATCTTAGCCCAAGCAATGGGCTCTGATAGAATTTCTAGGTTAGTGGGGGCTTGGCATGAGAGAGAGTGAGGAAATAGGAGATTGTACGCATGCAAGCTCATGAAGTTGTGGACTGAGGAGGTGAAAGAATGAGTGGATGAAGACTGTGGAAAGGGAAGAAAAAAGGGAAATCACAAGTTACAAGGAGAGTGGCCCAAGCAGTGGGTTAGGGAACCAAGCAAAGTGCTGGGGGTGGCTGAGTGGTATCAGGAAAGCAGATGGTGATCCTTGAGAAGGAGGGTGCAGATGGCGTTGACGGTGAGGAGGCAGCGTGAGGTGAAGAAGAGTCCCAGCTTGGCCACCCCAGGAGGGGAGAGGCTGGAACACAACTCCCCACGCTGGGTGAGCTCTGTGAGTCATCTGGCCCCCAGTGTGGCATCTGCAAGGGGTACCAGGAGGAAGGATGCAGGAGGCTGTGTGATTCTTTATGATGGGCCTTGGAGGTTAAACATGAACCTCAAACACCCAGGAGCTCCTTGTGAGGAAAGAAAGTTCTCCTTCTAAGGAAAGAACACAAGCACCCTATTATATTCAAATCCAGTCTCCCAGGTTAAGTTTCTACTGTCTGTTTGATCTCGGGCAAGGAATGTGATTGCTCTTGGACATGGCCTTCTCATCTGTAAAATAAAAAGGTTGGGTTAGGTAATACTTAAAATACTTTTAAGCTCCAAATTCTATGATTCTGAGAAATATTTGAAGGTCTAGACTGCAGAGGACAGAGCAGACTTATTAGTCTGTTACTGCTAGAGTTGCGTGTGAAGGGTAACTGTTAGAAACAATGATCAAATCCCTATGCACACTGGTGCTGAAGATAAATTTTAAGCAATTGTTGCTCAAGAAGGAGGATTCCGGCTTAATGTAATAACGTTTTTAAATATTGGAGTCATCCAGCGATGAGTTGGGTTGCTCTGTGTGGTAGTGAGCTCCCTGCTGCAGGAAGTGATCAATATCAGGTTGAATGATGATGTTTTGGGGGCTACTATAAAAGGAACTCCTCCCCCTGCACCCACCTTTACAAAACATCATGAAACATTCTGCTTTCTGGCAGACTGGTTGAGCGTGTGATTGAATGGTTGAGCACGTGACTGGTTGGTGAATCCCAGCTAGTATTTCTCAGAACATGATGTCATTCATATTAACAGGTCTCCTGTGTGGAAAAAAGGGTTTTGTGGTAAAGTAACTTTGGAGAACATTATATTAAACAATGTTAAGCAAGTTTCTCTTCTGCGAGACTTCTCAGAGACTTAAATATATTCGTGTGATTATGGATTTTCTGATCATATTTGACAATAGAGTCTTTCAGAGTATCTGATAGGGATAGTGACCTAATGAACCTACTTGGAGAAACGTTGCTTTAAGCTGTTGTTTTATGTTCTAGGTCCTTTGCCGCTAGAAAGAAAGCATCAGAAATTCTCTGCTGTCCTTAGCTAGTCTGATGATGAAGCCTAATTTGGGACTTAAAGCCCTCGGGGAGGGGATGGAACTGTGGATGATACTGTTAGCCTGACTCAGCTGGTGACCTTAGATGAGTCCTTCCTTGTACCTCAGTTTCCTCATAAGTAAATGGGGAGAAATATGTTGAATCCAATCCTTTTTAGGGTTGAGGTGTCATGACAGAGTTCAAGGTAACACCCATGACATTGGAGTTTGAGTTTGAATCACCTGGGCATCTTGTTGAAGTGCAAATTCTGATTCAGCAGGTCTGCTGGGCTTGGAGTGGGGGTAGGAGCTGAGAGTCTGCATTGCTGACCCGCTCAGAGACAATGCTGGTGCAGCTGTGGTCACGCTGAGCGTCGTGAAGGTCCAGGAAGCCACATAGTCTGGCCCATATCAGGAGTATCTCCTCGTAGGGAGCAGCTCAAGCGTTCTGGTGTCACCACATTTCCTGGAGATCTGGTCTGTGTTTTCAAAAGGTATTATTCCCATGGAGAAATAAGCCAGGCACCTCTCTTATGTCCCTGTGGAGGGTTTGCCTTGGGCCCCTCTGAAGGGAATCCCTCTTCCTCGTCAGCTTCCCCACCCCCTACTGCCTACAGCTCCACAGTCGGTTAAGCTATTTTTTGAGTTTGAGTTAAAACCATTTCAGACATATTTTTAACTGCGGCCTGTTTGAAAAGCTGTTAGCATTTGGCAATCATTCCATCTTCAGCTTGAATCCTGAGGAGGGTGTTTCTTTCTTTCTTTTCTTTTTTTTTCCTCCACAACCGGGCAAAAGTATATCATTTAAGAATAGTCCTGGTGCGTGGGTCCGAGAGAATGGCTGCTGCTGGGGATGGGAATGGAGATGGGGCGCGCTTCAGTCTCCACAAGATCATCACTGTTGGTGCCGCCATTCCTGCCTGCACCCGGGCTGAGCTGGCTTTACAGTGTGAAGGGGCAGGGATGATATGAGGGCCGTCCAGCAGAGGGAGAGGGAGAGACGATGGGAAGCAGGGGCTGGGGAGGGACACAGGGCAAATGGCACCAGAACTGGGGCTGCTTGAACCTCCAGGAATGATAGCAGAATGGATACCTTTCCTGCCCGTGATCCTGAGATTTTCTAGAACCAGCACATCACCATTGCCATTGTTAGGAAGCTTTTATTAAGGGCCTCCTGGGAAGTAGTGCCCATGGGAAGTTGTTTCATTTTTTATTTAAGTAACACACATAGCCTCTACACTGTGAATACCACTGTTTGAATACTTTAAAAATATTAGCTCACTTAATCCTCCTAACAACTCTATTGAGGTAGGAACTATTGTGATCCCCATTACATAGAAGGGGAAACTGAGGTGCAGAATGGTCAAGCAACTCGCCCAAGGTCCTGTGGCCTGTGGGCTGTAGAGCTGGATTCCAGCCTGTGCGGTCTGGAGCTGGAGTTCACGCCCTTTGCCACTACACTATGCGGAGACGCAAGTCCTGCCCTCTCGGCACGCGATCTGAAAGTGGCCTGTGCCAGCTGTCCGCTCTTACCTAGCTGGTGGGAGGAATGAAGTTTAAAACAGACAAGAACTTCTGTCATAAATGGAGCAAATGATGATTTTTTTTAAAGCAACCATCAAGCGTTAATAGGTAACTCCCTGCCACTCAAACATTCAAACCCATTAAACACTCCAAATATATCTGGACCATATTAAAATGTGATCCCCAAGCAGGAAATTCTAGAATTGCTCTGAAAATTATCAGCGTGGGAGGAAATAGTTTCCTTCTAGCATTTTTCTTGTAAAGTTACTGGTGAGATATTCTTGCATCATCAGTCTAGTCAAGTTGCTTGCTCCTGGGTGCTCAGGGGAAGAAGGATGCAGCGCAGGGATGCCATTGCACGTCCTAGCCAGGATCTCCCCGAGGCTGGAATCGGCAGTCCTGTCCCAAAGGCTGGCTCCTCTCAGCTGACAATGGCTGCTGAATTCAGGGAGGTGGCTGAGAGGCTTCTACTGCTGCAAGCGCCCGAGAATATTTTATTTCCATGGAGGAAGCAGGGAAAGAAAATGAGGGTAGAGGGTTCCCCACTGGAGTTGGAAGTTAAAGACTTTTTGCCTTCCTGGGAGCTAGCCTTTCCTGCAGCCTCTTTGGGGGTGGGTGGGTAGGGGGTGCTGATACCCTGGTGGAAGGGATGCCTGGAGTTAGAAACATTCCCTGGGAACTAACCCCCTCAAGGCCTGAATGCTTAGGCTCGCCTTTGGGCTTATGTCCTCACACGCCTGTAAATCCCACATCCACGTGTTCTTCCATCCTGTGACGAACAGTTCTCTGGATTAGGTGCCGCTTGCAGAATTTGGGGAGTGTTGCTCTTGACTCCCCCTGACTCACTGCTGGCCGTGTCCTCTTGCTGGACTGCAGGTTTAACTCTTTCTGTATAAGTTCTCTCCTTGGAGATACCAGGCCCCTCTGTATTACTGTCTACACTGCACAGTGCATGTCTAATAATACTAATTAATAAGCAGTCACTTATTAATACCACTGGAAACACCGTCACGTGGGTGACGGAATGTCAAACTCCAGGAGGCAGCAATGCAGCCCAGCTCTTGTGGGAGGAGAGGAGAGGACAGGGTAAGGGATATTCGAAAGTGGCGTTGGATGAACCGCTTTGAGCCAATAGCATTTGAGGCTGAATCCGCAATCTGCTCAGGAGCAAGGCAAGCGGGGATCTGAGACCTTGACTCAACTGCAGTGCTGGCTGGGGATTAGCAGAACTGTCTAATGCGCAATTTTTGGGACTTGGTCTTGGCTTGACAAGCCTTTGATATTCCTAGGGTGTGTTAGGGTAGAGCAGTGGGAACTCAGAAAGAGAGGACAGTACGTATACCTATTTAATGGATGAAGAAACTGAGGCCATTGACCACTATCATTGTTTCCCAAAGATTATTGAGAGAATCAGTAAGTAAAAGAAAGAACCTGTGTAATGAAGGCAAAAGACTCCCAAAGCAACCTGAAATTCACATACCAAGAGTGATTAGGGCAACAGAAGGGTATATGTTAAGTCTTTTATCTATAACCCTGATTTTATAGGCATAGTCTTATTTATAAATATGCAATTGCATATATTTCGATAAATAACATAAAGCCAACTTGCTGTGAAGATTAAACGAGATAACGCATGCCAAGTGCTTACCTTAGTACCAGGCAGGTGAAAATAATGCTAACGATCAGGGCTGATAGCTGGTATGTCCTGTTAGGATCAAACCATTTGCTTACAGCCAGCCTCCAGTCTGATTGGCTGCTGCCATGCCACTTCAGATATTAAATAGTTTAAATCTCACTCTGATAATGATAACTGATACTCCATTGTGGACCTTCCAAGTGCCATTTACTATTACAGGTGCTTTTGATATAATTGTCACAGGAAATGTTTGAGGATGGTATCATTATCATTCCCACTTCACAGATGAGAAAGCTGAGAGTTGAAATGTTAATAACTTGGCCAAGGTCTCATGGCCAGCAAATGGTGCAGCTGGGATTTGAACTTAGATGTGCTCTTTGCAGAGCCTTGGGATCTTAACTAGGATGCTACCAAGTGGAGGCCCAGACTGGTGGTGGTGTTTATTATTATTACTGTCATTCTCATCATTATATCAACTTGACTTTTTTCCCCAGAATGTCATGGACAACTTATTCTTCTGATTGGTAATAAAATTGTTCCTTGTTCCATTCTGAAAGCACTGGTCTGGCACATTTGAGAAAAATTGGGAGAGTCCCTGTCCCATTTTGTTTTCCTCCTGACCTGAGTGAAGGCAGCAGCCTCAGAGTCAAGTGAAGAAGGTAGGTCCACCAGGGAACCTTTAACCTAATGGCCTCTGACTGTGGTCCTCGCCGCTCAGGACAGAGGTGAGAGCAGTGAAAGGCCAGGGTCTCTGAAGCCTTCAGTTGCTTCCATTGAGTCTTTCTGTAAAAAAATCAGTACCATTGCTGGTGTGGCACCATCATTTGGGCGGACACCTGATGTTGCTTTATGCTTATGGTTGCATTACATGTCTTATTGTCTTTATTGTTGTCCATCTCTGCTCTTTTGTACGTATCCAGCCTCATAAATCCAGAACTATCTGAGGGAATGCTGGATCACTGAGAATGAGCAGAGTGGTAGTTAGCTAAAATGCTGTAGAGGAATGGGATAAAATGAGCCCAAAGATTTCAGAATAAAAGGCAGACTAAAAGGATACCCCAGAGTAATTGAAAGGTAAATAACACTTGAGAAGCCCAAGAAACTACTAAATGGAATAAAGTGATAATGACAAGTATACTCAAAGTATACAAGGTGAAGTAGGTAAAAAGCAAAAGGACTAAAAACAAGGAAATGATAGTACCTCAGGTGTCAGAGTAAGCTAAAATATTAAAAATTAAATGATGAAATAAAGGAATGCTAACTATAGGGGCAGTCCAAAGTTAATAACCCCATGCAGGGGCAGAGGCAGACCCTTGGGCCAAGGTAGTGGACATTTGTTAAAACATTTCAGTGGGGCAGGTGTTCTGCATGTATTTTATCGTTTAATTCTCGAAACAATCCTATGAAGTAAGTATAGGCATTATCTCCGTTTTGTAGGTGAAGACACTGAGACTTGGAGAGGGAAAAAAATTATTCACATCACACGAAATTTAGGTGGTCAAGTTGGGATTGGAATCCAGGTACGTGTTTTAACCCTAGGTCGTCCTGTAGACATGCAGTGGACTTCTTGAGGGAATGTCCTTCCACAGCTGCTGTTTGCTGGAGGAGTCCCATGGGAGGTGACATCTGCAGGGCAGTGAGTCCTCAGACTCTCTCTTTGGGCTTATACCCTCATATTCCCCGGGGGGCCCCTTAGGTCTCTTCCTGCTGTTCCCAAAGGTGAGTCTATAGCTGCCCTGGCTAGTTCCAGTGTCCTGCTGGATCATGGTGATCCTTTACATTGTTCTTCCCACAGGAGCTCTAGACAGCTTGACCAATCCCATGCACTGTGTCCTCTGAAATTCCCTTCCACATTCTGAAAACAAATAAGGTACATGGACTTCAAGGAAGGCCAGGTAAGGAAGATATAGATCAGGAGACACGGCATTTCAGGTCTAGCATAAACTGGTGAAAGGTGAGGTGTCATACATGAAATTAATCGATTATGTGCTGGGTACCATTGAGGTATTGAAGACTGGGGACCCAAAGAAATATAAGGAAGTGAGATTATTATCTGAAAGGTAAAACAGACGGAAATGTAGACTGGTAATGCTGGAATTGCGTGTGTCCATTTAAGCCCAGCCCAAATGCCGCTTTAGTCTACCAGGCTTGCCTTTATACCCCCAAATCTCAAAAAAAAATGTTATCATCTGCTTCTTGACAGTCCCATAGAGCTTCCTTTACGTTGCTTTCATGACTGTTACTTTTCCCTTGCTTTATAGGAACACATCTCTGTCTTCCACCAAAGCATAGAAGACTCCTTGGGGCAGGAAAGTTGACCTACTTGTTTGGTTTTCTGTGAGAATAAGGCTGAGTACACATGCCCTCAAGTTTGCTAGGATGGTTGGAAGAATGTCCGGTAAAGGGCAGAAATATAAGGGCTACTACCCTCCCTGAAAAGGAGGCAATATAACGTGAGGCTGAGCAGGCAGGCTCTGGAGTTGGATACACGTGAGTTCAACTTCATTTTGGTTATTTCCTGCTGTGTGACCTTAGGGGACCCTCCATAAAGCTTTGATTTCCTCAACTGTAAAATGGACCTCAGTGGTCAACAGGCAGCAAGCTCACTGGACTGAATGAGCTGACCCATGTGCTGGCACGTGGTGAGTGTTCAACAGCTGTTAGCGGCTTTTCCCGCCGTTGGCGCTGGCCGGAGGAAGGACCATGTGCCATGCAGCCCTCAGAAAGGGGAGGCAGGAGAAGAAAGGGGCAGGGCTGGTTAGCCCACTGTGAGGCACCAGGGCCTGATGATGAACAGAACCTTGTGTTTGGTGCCACTGACAGCCATCCCTTGTTTAGGCTTGACTGGGGAAATGTTTTCACAAACGTGGACTACTTTGGCAAAACTGGTGATGGACTTTGAAGGGTTTGGGTGTGCAGTGGCAACGCCCTGAGCTCAGGGTGCGAGCCACAGAAGGGAACCATCCGCCTGATCCAACACAGAGCCTGATTCCTGCCTCTGTCTCTTTTAGCTCTCTGCCCCCAAAGATAGGGTGGGCTGTGCCTCTGTCTGCCTTCCCTGCCAGGAGCCCTTGGAGGGGAAGCCCCATTTGTCACCTTCATGTGTGTCCCCAGTCCCCCGCGCTATGTCTTGTCTTAAGCAAGCATTCAGAGGGCTTGCAGAGGAATGGCTTTGTGTCCTAGTTACAGCCTCCACCAGATGCACAGGGCTTGCCCTAATTTTGTAAGGAGGAGTGACTGCTCAGGGAAACTGAGGCACACTGGTAGGTCAGGGTCCTCATTCTGCAGTGAGACACATGCATCTTCCCCAGTGAGGAAGTGGCTTAGGCTACTGAAGCTGTAAATGAGGATTTTGTCTTTAATTCCTGCTCCAGATCCAGCGAAGACCCTTCCTAGGCTGGGATGAAGGGAGAAATGAGCTCCTGACACTGCCTCTTAGTCGCAGGGGGCTGCACAGTGCCCCTCCCAGTTGATATCTTCTCAGCTGTTTGAAAAACAGTCAGGGAGGAGGTGAAGCCCTGAGCCAGGCAGCCTGGCTGTCTCTTTAAATGCCGGGGTCTGTGTGGGAGAGGGAGGGGCCGGCTCTGGAGTGCGTGAAATTCCTGGGCTCCTCCGGCAGTCTCAGGCTTAGAGCGCAGCCCTACACATCTCCTCTCGCATGCAACTCACTGAGAGCGAGAGGGAGTGTGTCCTCCCCTCTCGAAGCCGCCAGCATCTCGAGCCACCAAGGACCTGCTTTTCGCACCTCCAACACCTCCTCCCTTCTTCCCCGCCACTCCCTCCCAGAGAGAAAGAAAAAGAAAAGGAGACCGAAAGATTCCGGGATCTGAACCTCCCCAAAGAGGAAACATACCCAGCAAACTCAGTTGATTAAACATCAAACAAACAAACAGACCCCAAATCTTCTGCTCAACTGGAAAGGTAAGATGTGGGGGGAAAGGAAGGCAGGCGGCATGTGAAACAACTCGGGCTTCTTGTTGGTTCTGGGAAGAGGTCGCTCCTGAGAGGGTAGAAGTTTTCAGCTGGGAGCGACCAACCTAGATTTTTTTTTTTTTTTGAAGGCTGGATCGGAGAGCCTTGGCTGACCATGGGAATGGCTTTCCAACTGCCTTTCTTTTCCTTCAGTTTCTCCTGGAAGTTGGGTCCTTTTGCTCCAGATGTTGAAAAAGTCAGAGAATGTTTTAGATTTTTAATCTTTTTTAAAGTCTTTCTCTTATTTGCTTGGATTGTTAGTCTGCAGTGACGTGTACCTGTCACTTCATTTTGGGCAGATACTTTTTTTGCATTTTGTGATCACTTTTCCCCTCATTTTTTTTTTTTTTTTTCTGGGGAAGGGGCTAGTTCAAATGAGAAAGAGAAGAAGGGAAGCTCTGAGGATCACAAGAAGAGAAAATTGAACTGAGATAGGGATTTCCCTAGCTGTTGAGGAATTGAAGGGTGTGTATGTGTGTGTGTGTGTGAGTGTGTTTTTTTTCTTTTTTTGGAAGATGTGTGAGGAGGTGGATCTTGAGTCTGAAGATTCAGGCTGGAGTCCTGCTATCTTGCTGTGGAGGTGGGCATACTCAGAGAAGGTGAAAAGGGAGTGTGTGGCGTGTGTGCGAGCACTCCTGTTTGGATCCGCTAGAAGGGAATCTTCCTTCTCTGCCTTCCATTTGTTTATATTAATGATTTAGTAGCAGGCTTGCCTGAAAACTTCCCCTCTGTGTAAGCACTGTGGGTTTTGTAAGCTCTCAGTGACCTTAAAGGCTGGTTCGATGTATTTTTTTCTAGGCATTGTGTTGTACCCAGAGTTTCAGCTCTTTCCCTCTCTCTTTTTTTAACCACAAAACTTAACTGCTTTAGAAACATCATCTTGATGACAAGGGAAAAATATCTGTCGCCCCCCCATCCCTTCCTAGGCCAGTGACGTCATACCAACCTATGGGCTCGGCTGCTTTGCAGGTGACTTACCCTGTGATTACTTGTTAAAAGAAATAAATTTCTCCCTTCTTCCATTAAATGCATTCTTCTTTGGATTTGGATGTAGAAATATCATCATGCTGTGAGAAAATTTTATTTTTGATAACCATTATTGGGGTTTAGGTAAAGTAGGATTTCTCTTCCCTGATCATTATTAAAAATGTTTTGTTTGAATACAAAGGTCAGAGATCATCCAGAGCTAGGCTAGGATGGAGCTAGACAGAGTCGGACAAGATAGGAGAGCTGGGAAAAGGGGAGCTGTCATTTCCCCGCTTCCTCCGGTCATTCCCGCTTGGGGAGATAGTTTTCTTTTACCTCCACAATCCACCCCAACATTCTTAATTCCTCCTCTGCTCTGGGTCCTGTGGATGGCCCTGGAGGGAGAGAGATGCTCCTTGTCACACCTGGAGGACCGTGTAGTTTCGGGGGGTCAGATGACCGTTTGCCTTTGTGATGAAGGTTCCAATGGAAATTTGAACTCCCAGTGCGCCGGGTGACTTAGTACCTGGGATAGTCTATCTGGGGGCACCTGGAGGTTATGTTTGGGGAGCCCGAAGAACTAGCCTTTATGAATTTGCCATTCTGGGTAGAGCCTCCCATCATCATTCAAGGGCTTGCTTCTGCATCGCCTTTCAAGTTAAAATGGTCCCGCTGGTTATGATGGGCAAGTTTACCTAAGGGCTACTGGGTACGTGGCTGAAGGATGGAGGGAAGAGAGAGACACAGCAAGGCTGGTATTTTTTTTTTTTTTTTAACCTTCTGGCTTAATCTGCCTCAGTCATATTGGGGCGAACGATATTTCAGACGGGTGCTGGTTGTGCAGAGACATTCCTATTGTTTGAATTTTTTTTTTTTTTTTTTTTGGTTGGGGAGTGGAGAGTAAGGGCTCTTGGCCCATTTTCTGCAGCCTGGGGTTCATCTGGCGAGCCAGTCTTCCTTCTGGAAGAGGGGAAAAAGGCTGGACGCTGGAAGTTCGCTATTAAAGTGAGCAACAGGGCTGGGTTAATTTTTTAAAAACAATCGGACTGTGCGAATGGTCTTTTCTGGAGCTTTCCGGTCCTTTCTAGTGAAATAATAATTTTAAAAAATTGCTTCTTAAGATGCGGGGGCCAGAAATCAAAGAGATTCTAGATTTTGAGAGACAACTGCATCTTTGCTGCTCTGGTAGCTCCCTATTATTAATTATTAGGGGTCTGATGGAGGTCTGGCCTCCTTTTTTGTTGATTTTAATGCTGCGTTTCTACTGAACGTGTTGATGATTTGCTGCTTATATAAGGGAAAGGATGTATCGAGGTGGTTTGATGCTTGGGGTTTTGAGATCGGCTACTGAGATTGGGTGGCGGTTGATGTATTTGTCGATGTGCATGGTAGGAAGGTCTTTTCTTTTGGGTGGTGGGGGGTAAGGGGATGGTTGGAAAATGGTAGATGAGATGCTACAGCAAATGGGGACATGAGGAGAGACGGAGGTGAGGTCGGAAGTCACCGGCTTGCAGAATTTCTGTCCTGCATCCCCCTTTCTCTCGTTCCTTGGGAAAAAAAAATCCATTATCTCTAAAAACACATTATTCTTCAATTGGCCTTTTAGAGAAAGAAGGAGAAGGAGGGGAGGGGTTAATTTGGTGAGGGGGCTTGGTTGTAATTAGCCCACTGCTGCAAAACTGAGATACAGAAATCCATCGGCACCAGCTTTGGGGGCACAGAGAGGCAGCAGAGAGATGGGGGACGACGGGTTGTCAGTCTTGGATGCACAGTGGAGCGGTGGGGTTGGCGTTTGGGTATTGTGTGTGTTTGTGTCTCTGTGTGTGTGCAGTTTTTTCCACCCTACCACCAATTTCCCCCTCTATCCTCCCCTAATTCTGCTGTTCTCTTGCTTCCATTGGCACACACACTGCTCTCCCCTACCCCCATATACCCCCTCCCCCTTTCCTTTAGTCCTTTCTGTCTGGATGAGAAAATTCTGATTCTGATGGCTCTGCGGCTCTTTTTTTTTTTTTTTTTCAACACAACAGTGGTGCGATGGCCTTTCCTACATGCCACACGGATGCAGCCTTCTGATAGGAGGGCTAAGTCGGCACATCTACACACGCACGCACTTTGCACACGCTCTTGCACACACACTCTCTCACACAGACACAGGCGATCAAGGGCTTGATTTCGTTTGGTTTCGTTCCCCTTTACGGCTGTCCCCACCCCTACCTCCACCATGGCTCCTCTCCACCCGTCTTCATACGGGAAATGCAGTAACGATACCCACGTCTTCTCCCCACACCGCTCTCTTCTTTCTCCTCGCCATTATTCTTTACCAAAAGCTGTGGTGTGTCGCAGTTCATGGGATTAGCATGTTGGAGTCTTTGGGGGAGGGGACCTCATAAGAAGGGGGTTGGAATGGGGGTAGATGACATTAATGATTTTTTTTTTTTTTTTTTGGCCAAATAAGCACCCGGTGATAATGATCCAATTTAACCATCCGTGTAATATATGTTTGCGGCACATCAGAGGAAGGTTACACGGGGAAAGCTGAGTCTGGACTGGGTTACCTCTGGGGAGATGTGATGCCTGGACAATAGAGAGACAGATGCCCCCTCTCCACACACACATATGTATGCTCTCACACACACCAACACCCAGCTCTGCTCAGTGGGCTGTGTCAAGCCAGAGGGCACTGCAGAATCTCCCAGAGTTGTCGTGGCTCGTGGGGAGTCTGGAGTGATGTCTTTGTCCTACCCAGCCCTCGCTCTCCGGCTGATGTCTGGTCTTAAAATTCTTGGTGGCCTTTGTGTTGCCTTTTGGGTGAGGACTGGAGGGGTGTTTGTGTTTTGTCAAACGCCGGTGTGCTCCCAGTCGGACAACACGGATTGTCCACATGGTGCGTGCGGTTCAAGCAGGGGGTGCCTGCCTGTTCGTGCTGCGTGAGTGTGCTTGGTGGGCACAGACGCGCGCACGGCTCTGGGGAGGTGTGGGGGCGACAGGGAAGGGAGGCTCCCCTTCCCTCTCTTGTGGGGGAGGAAGGCAAAGAGCGGCGGTGTTTGGTGGGGGTGAGAAGGCGACGGAGTTTTCAGGGTAGCTGAGAAGACGGTGGGGGGAGAAGGCGCCTGTCTCCGGCGGCAAGCCTCGTGGGAGAGCCGCGCTCGCCAGAGCAGGCCCGTGGGTGGCTGTGCTCATGGAGGACGAGCGGGCGGCTGCGGACGGAAAGGGGAGAAGGGATGAGGTGGGCCAGACTGAGGGCTTCCCTGGCCACCTCGGGAGCCCTGGGCAGAGTGGGGGAGGACGGCCCTGCTCGCCCCGGCCTCAGCCACCCGCGTGGGAGGGTGGCCCGGCCTTGTGGGAGGCTCTGCAGCCCCTGAGGAGCTGCGCTCGCCCTCGGCCAGGATAGCGGCTGAGCCCCTGTGCCCTCCTGGGCTCCAGCCGTCGTAACTATCGGACGCCATTTTCCCTTCTCCTTTGGTTAAAGGTGTGTCCCTCTTTATGAGCAATTACATGTGAAATTGGAAAACGTTTTTCCTAAGAGAAAAAAAAATCCTTGGGGCAAAATGCTGGTTGTTGTACGTAGCTTATGTCCCTCTCCCTTCCTGGGGCTGACCTTGAGGGGTCAGGGAGAAAGGGTTACGTCATTGCCAGAGAAAGGGGACAAATGGGGGGTAGGATGCCCCAGGGGCGAATCATTGTGCCAAACGCCGAGAGGAGAAGGCTCTTGGGATCCCCCTGCTGTGTTCTCCTTATGTGACCCTCGTGTGTGGATGGGAGACTTGGAAAAGTAGAAACGTCCCTTCCAAAGCTCGCCCCCTAGAAATGTGCAGGCCTTGGTTCCTGCTGCCACCAGGCCCTGCTTCCCTCAAGCACGTACCTGCTGGGGGAGGAACCACCAGCCTCTCCGCAGCTCTGACCCTTGAGGGCCAGCCCTGGCTGCTCTGCAGATGATGAGGCGTGACTGGGCCAGCCACAGGTGGCAGTACTGGGCTCGAGCAGGGCTCGGCAGGTCTGTGCTCAAGTGAGGCCTCTGCTGAGTGGCCTTCTAAAATAGCGCCCCTCACCCTGACCCCCCGCTACCTTCAGCCCACGTCTCTGCCTTTCATTCCAATCAGCTGCTCACTACCTAACACTGCATTACATACCGAAGTGTTAAGGTAATCTTGTCTGTCTCTCCCTCTGGAATTCAGGTTCCGTGAGGTCAGGGTCTTTGCCTGTTTTTGTTCATTGCAGTGTTCTCAGTGCCTAGGACATTTGCTGGCATGTAGTAGGTGCTCAACAAATATCTGTTGATTGGAAGAAAGAACCATATGGATTTGGTGTTGGATTTGGTGTCGGCTCTAACCTTGGAGCCTGTCTTCTGCGAACGCTGAACTTTGCCTCTGCCTGTCCCTGCCTGCAAGTCCAGATCTGCTAGAGGAATTGCAAAGTGCGACTTTCGAGTTCAATAGAAAGGTCTCCTCCATGCCTGGCTCAGACTGACTCTGCCTGCTTCATGGTCCCACTAATACTAGTTAATCATCATCATCAAGTAGTAGTAATGGTAGTGACATAGCTACCGTTTCTGAGGTACTTAATATATACCAAGTTCTGTACCAAGTTTCTTTCTTTTTTTTTCTTTTACATTCAGTATCTCTTTTAATTTTCCAGACAACTCAGTGTAGTATACAGCTGGCCCTCTGTATCCGTGGGTTCTGCATCCTCAGATATGGAGGGCCAACTGTGCCACATCATTTTATATAAGAAACTTGAGCACCCGAAGATTTTTGAATCTGCGAGGGATCCTAGAACCAATACCCCATGGCTACCGAGGGATGACTCTGCTATTATTCCCTGCCTTTGACAGAAGAGGAGACTGAGACTTAGATAAAATAAGATAGTAAGATGGCAGATCAGGGGTTTGAGCTCAGATTTTTTTATTCCAGAGCCCAAGTCCGTGACCCTTATGTTACCCTGTTAGAGGTAAAAGGGAGATGAGCCATTATCTCATTCAGTGCTCTCAAATACAGATGAGAAAACTGAGGCGAAGAGAGATTAAATGGCTGGTCCAAAGTCATATGCCAAGTTTGATGCAGAGACAAAGCTGGAATCCAGGTTTTCTGGCTATCCGGGCAGTGTTCTTTCTATACCATCTTGCTGCCTGTGGGACGTGGGCCCTCTCTCAAATGGGATTGTACTGGAGGCTGCCAGAGGTGCCCTCTTAGCTTTCCTTCTTCCTTGGTCGGTGGGGGAGTGGGGTCTTGGTGAGGTGGGAGGGAGTAGATGTGCCTTTAATGAGGGCAGACTCTTCCTGCCGAGCTGGAAGGAGACTGGGGGCTATTCTCCAGGGTCATCAGAATCACTGGGTGCCGGTCAAGGTCATCCCCTGAGTGTGCTGGAGGAAGAGACCCCAGTGGAGTGCTCCAGGTTCTTAGTCCCATGTAGCCCTGCCCATCATGGTTACTCTCAGATACAGCAGTGGCTCCATTCAGAGGTCCAAGCAGCTGGTGTCTGGATCCTGATGACCTGGGAGCTTGTGTGCTTCTCCCAGACTGGCTTAGCCCTTGCTTCTCAAGAAAGCAAGGCGTGGAGCCAGACACTAGCCTCAGTGTGTTTCATTTCCGTTTCCAGAGGCTGGCTGGAGAGCTTGAATTCATGGACTATGTGGAAGGGTCCTTACTAGTCCCTCTGCTCCAGCTCTAGGGTTGGCCTTGACCTCGACTCAGGGAGGGGATAGACATCCTAGCGTGCGTGCGTGCGTGCGTGCATGTGTGCATGTGTGGGTGTATGTTATGCTGGGGCCAGGAAGGTAGGGGAAGTGGGGGACCAGAGTAAAGTGGGTTCTGAGAAGCAGGGAAGCCTTACCTTCTTCCAGGACCTTGAGACAGCGTGAGAAGCCTTTTCTGTGTGACTTTGAGGTGGGGTGACCAGATGCCCTGGTTTGTAGAGACAGGCCCATTTAGGCCTTTGTCCTAGTGTAATTATTAGCTCTCAGAAATGTCCTGGTTTGGATGATAAAACATATGGTCATCCTTCTTTGAGGTGACATTACCCACTTTCTGTTCATGGGACAGAGAGAGGAAAGGCGTGTCAGATAGGGAAATCAAATTTTAGGCCAAGAAGATGGTTAGGAGAAGAGACTTCCCCCAGAGATGCTTCCATTTGTTCCCTATTTCTAAAGGATTAAGACCTTAATCTTCTGACTACTCCTGCTACCAACATGACGACTACTAACCTAACTACCTTACTACAACTACCAACATGACGACTACTAACCTAACTACCTTACTACAACTACTTCTTCTAGCCAACATTTGAGTCCTGTGTGTCAGATACTATGCTAAGCACTTGACACGCATTGTCCCACTTAACCTTCCTACCACCCTACGAGGTGGGTACTGTTAACATCTCAGTATGACAGATAAAGAAACTGAGCCCTACAGAAGTTGAATAACATGTGCAAGGTCACGCAGGTAGGAAGTGACGAGGTCATGTTCAAACCCCGTGGCCTGGCTCCAACGCTCTGATAGCCACACTGTGTCGCAGCACCTCCGTGGGCCTGTCCTCTGGTCCCCACGTCTGGGAACTTGACTCTGAGAGCCGACCCGCTTGCTGGGCTGGCTGCTCACAACCCTGGGACCTGCGGAAGATGCTGCTGCCAGTCAGTGGCCCGTTAGGCTTAGGGAGAGGAAGCCGCTGGCCCAGCAGTGGCGCTGCTGCTGGTCTTTCTGATGGTACTTTAGAGACTCTGGTTCCCACGGTGACTCAGTTACCTTCTTGCGACTTCAGGCACCTTGTCGGGGGAGGGAGCTTAGGTCGTTTGGGATGGTGGTGGGTGGGCAGAAGGCAGAGAACCTGCCACCCGCCTCTGCTTTGCTCTGTGGCCCCGATCCCTGATGGGCCCACACTCCCCTTGGCTGTTGCAACAGGGGGTGGCCCTCAGTGGAGATTCTGGCGAATGGACAGCCACCTAGCACCTGCTCTTAGCAGAGCGTGGTGTTCTGGTGTATTTCCTGTAACGGGCAGTGTCCTCATTTGTCTGATGAGGAAACCGTTGGTCAGAAGGGTTAACTAACTTGTCTAG
This sequence comes from Grampus griseus, assembly GCF_964374135.1. Lineage (NCBI taxonomy): Eukaryota > Metazoa > Chordata > Mammalia > Artiodactyla > Delphinidae > Grampus > Grampus griseus. Next base: position 24,829,667 of record NC_139018.1, on the reverse strand, counting down.
GATCACACAGTGAGAAGTAGCAGACTTTGGACCCAAGCTTGGGTCTGACTCCAGAATTCATGCTGTTTCTGAGTCCTTGCACTGCCCGCTATGCTGAACCCTGGAGAAGAGGGGGTGGGAGCCAGAGGAGGAGACTCCCCAGGAGGAGGTCTTCAGATCAGCTCCTGAGTGTGAGGGCTGCGGAGGGCGTCTGGGGCTCATCATCTTGCTGAGCCACCCCTGGGCCTCCTTCCCTCCTCCAGCCAGGGGAAGACAGCTGCTGACCTCTCACTGGATGAGTGCTCATTCTGGTCTGGAGGGAATGGGGAGATGGGCCCACCCACGCCTTGCAGGTACCTCTCTCCCCCATGGAGCAGCGATAGATGCACTGACACCTAATCCCTCTTCCTTCCCCCTGTGTCTATGTCATAGGGTCAGGGGTGAGAAGGGGTGGGTGATCTCCCCGCCTAGAGACTGGAGGGAGGATACACAGTGGGAGAAGCTGGGATTCCCCTGCTGGAGGACTCCAGGGAGAAAGGGGAATTTTTTCTTGCTTGAGAAGCAGAGAACATGAGAAGAGCATTTTTCTCACTGAGGGGATGGTCTGTGGCCCCCAAGCTGAGCTGCATTAGCTTCATTGCAGTCCCATTGAAGACTGTGTTTATTTTTTCAATAATGTGTTAATTAAACATCGATTTCCAGGTAGAAGAAAGGGAATTGGATTGCCAGAGCTAATGGGGTGTGAGGAGGGTGGGGAGCTGGTGAGAGGGGCCCAAGCTGGAGTCAGCGCTCTTCAGCGTCACCCCGGGACGGGTGGAGGGGAGGCAAGGCTGCCTCCTCCCCTGGCTCGAAATTTGGAATTTTCAGCTCCCCATGAGCCTTCAGGAGGCGTCTTTTCTACCCTTTGGCTGCCAGAGCAGATGGAGATGGCTCTTTGCTGAACCTCAATTCAAGGGGGGAGAAACAGTCATTCTTCACCTTCTCCAGCATCTTTGGTTTTTTTTTGTTTGTTTGTTTGTTTGTTGAGTGACCCTGTGCCAGGCCTTTTGCTTGGCACCCTACATAGGTTAGCTCATTGGTTTTTAAAATAAACACAGGGGTAGTACTTTTTCTATACCCCCACTTTGGAGATGAGGAAACTGAGGCTCAGAGAAGTAGCAAACTCAAGAGCAAAGAGCTGGGCAAGCTTGGCAAGAAAAGGGGGCCCTAGAAGAGTAAAAAGTATCTGAGGTCAGCAGAATAGCCGCCAAGGGTCCACGCCCCTCTAAAGGCAAAAAAGAAAAGGATGAAGCAACAGAGAATGATTTGTTATTTTATCACTGGCTGAGATGGATTGAGCTTTTGCTACGTGCCAACACCTGTGTTAAGTGCTTTGCATATACAGTTGTGAGGATGCAGTGAGTAAGTGTTAAGTAATGTTATTCCCATTTTAAAGATGAGGAAAGTGGGGCTTGAAGAGGTTAACTAACCTGCTGAGGTTGCAGAGTTGGTAAACGGCGGAGCTGGAATAAAACTTTGGTGAACAGGACTTTGGGACCTCTTTACAGTCATGTTCTGTTGTCTCATCCACACTGAGGACACGGATGCCTGCTCAGCAAGTCACCTATAACTTCTGGGAGGTAAAAACTTGGGGCCTTTAGGGTGGATTCTCCGACTAGATCCTGAGCCCCAGAAATCCCAGAGTCTTGCAATGTGAACCTCACTGTCCCTTCCTCTCTCAGCCCATGACAGCTCAGGCCGAGCCTCTGGTTGGGTGAAGGCTGTTCTGGCTGCCTGTGGTGTCTGGAGCCTGCATTAGTGAGCTGGGTGGGAAGGGCAAGTTAGAGTAGTAGTTCTTAGACTTTGCTGCATATTAGAATCACCATGTTAAAAATCCCAAACCTGTGCTGCAACTCATCCCAATCAAATCAGTCTTTAGGGGTAAGACTCCAGGATCAGTATATTTAAAGCTTCCCAGGTGATCCATCAGACTTATAAACTGGTGGTTCAGAATAGCCTCTGCTGCAAAGCAGGTGTTTGCAGGCTAGGCTAGTTTCTGTTTCCAGAGTTAGAAGTGCAGAATTAATTGGTTACACAGACCCAGTATCCAGTGGGGCAATGCTTATATTGGTCAATTTTCTTCTCATTAGAATAGTAGCTTTCAGACTTTGGTATGCATCAAGACATCTGGGGAACTTTTACAAAATGCATATCCTTAGGCCCCACTGCAGATCTGATTCAGAAGTTCTAGGATGGCCCAGGAATCTGCATTAAAAGCAAGCACTTTCTGTGACTGGGTGAGGTTATGATATCCAGGGCCAGCCCCAGAACCCCCTTTGTTTCATGCACATACATGTGAAGTCTTCTCTCTTTGCAGGGGTGAAAAGGTGAGGACAGAGACTGCTGTGGTCACCTGTTGATCCGTGAGGTTTGGTCGTCTTTGCTTAGGGCTGACTGTCCATTGCTAACACGAGAAGGCCTGCCCCCCTATCCTGGATCCCTGCTGCTCACCACAGAGCCTTGTTTCATGTCCTGTGTGCAGGCAGCCCTGAGGGAGGAGAAGATGATCCCAATCTGGAAACCTGGCAGCCTTCCTTCTCAGGTTTTAAAAAAATCAGAGTAAATCTCTGCACAACTTGAGTGTTCGGGAGTCTGTCAGCGGCAACCATCCCGAGTCTTCCCCCGGGATCGGTGAACAGCTTCTCTGGGGCTCATTTTAAACTTTTCTTCCAAAGCTGTCAAAAAATAGAGAATAGTCAGAGACTCTCAGAGCTGGAAGGGACCTTGGTGATCTTCCATGCCAGCGTTAATATTCTGTTCATTTATTCATCCAACAGATATTTATTAAACACCTACTATATCCAGGCACTGTACCAGGTGCTGGGAATACACAGGCCACAATCAAGAGAGATACTTGGTTTATCCCTCATGGAATTTAAACTTGGGTGGAGGGGCAGATATTATATAACACAAAGAAATACGTAATTATAAATTATGGCGAATGCTCTGAGAATTATGGACACCTAATTTAGAATGATGGGATCAAGGGGGAAGATGATAGCTAAAGTTCTCACTATATGTAGACCCTGCTGTAAGGGTTTCATATGTATCACTAGACTTAATCCTCACAGTGAGTCTTGGAGGGAGGGAGGTACGTTATTATTGTTCCCTTGTTACAGATGAGGAAACTGAGCCACGGAGAGGTGGCCAGGCTGGACCTAACACTGAGGTCTGTCTGACTCTCCTACCCTCTCTAACATCCCATCTCAGAGTGGGGAGGTGGGTTGGAAAAACCGATGTTTGTGCAGAGAGAGAGCTGAGGGATGAGGTGGGGGTGAAGCAAAACCAGAGAAGTTAAGAAAATGCTGCCAATCCTGGCCACGTATGGAACGCTTAGATGCTAAGCGCTGTGCAAAATGCGTTATTAAAATTATCTCACTGAATTCTGCAACAGCTAGGAAAGGTAGGAATCCTTATTCCCTTTTTTGCAGGCAAGGAAACTGAGGCTTTGAGAGGTAAAGTTCCCAGACGGTGGACATTCTGAATCTTGCCCTGTCTGGGCTTCTTGGATCTCACCTGTTGGGTTTGCTAATCATGAACAGTGGGTGACAAGGGGGATTACTTCAGAGCCCTCAGGCCTGCTTGTCCTGGCTGGGGAGAACCCAGAGGAAGGAGGAACAAAGGACTTCTTTGGGGCATGGCTGCCCCTCTGTGCTGTGAGCCATCTCCATTTTTCTTTGTCTGGCAAGAGCCCCCAGGCCAGCCTTCTTCTAGGTCTGATGGCCCAGGACCTCTGACTTGTTGCTAATTAGTTAGATGCTTGTCACCTGCAGTTCCGTCCTTCCTTTTCTGTCTGGTGCCTCCCCGAATACCCTCCCCGCGTGTTCACCTGAGGTCGCCTCTGCCCTCGAGGCCTGTGGTCCCACTGGCCCACCTTGAGCTGATCTGCACTGGGCCGATGTGAGTTGAGGTGGGAAGAAGGACAGGGACTCAGGTCACAAAACTGGTCTAGAGCCACGAGAGAGAGGCAAGAATATGTGAGAAGCGGAAGGAGATGTGTTAATGGGTCATTGATAAAATACTAAATTCCTGAAAAGCTTGCCGGGACACGGGAGTTCATTTCTTCAGCATCCTTTCCCTGACCTGCAGGTGAGTGAATGTGCCCATGTAGACAAGTGCCCCACGAGACGGCGGCTTCTCCGTGCCCTGCCTGGAATCGCCTCCAGGGTTGACGGGATGGTCTGGCAAAGCGGGGGGAGCACCCTAAGGGAGCAGAGTAGCTTTTTGCCTGCTTTTCTCCTGGCCCTGGAGTAATGGGGATTGCCTCAATATTGGGCTCTGCTTCTGATGAGGATAACACTTGAAGGCAGTCGCTTGACTCCCCAGATGCCTGGAATCAAGACACAAAAGGGAAGGCGGGGAAGCTTTCTCCGAGAAGGGGTGAGATGTGTGGGAGGGAGGAAGGGTGGCTTGTGTGTGGGTTGCGCGTTTGGATGACAGTCACTCTTTCTTTTTTTGTATATGTGTGGTTCTTTTTTTCTTTTCTTTTCTTCTTCTTTTTTTTTTTTTTACAACAATTAACTCCTTATAAAAGTGACTTAATGATTTTCTTATTGCAAAATATTACTTGTTCATTACAGAACATTTAGAAAATACTGGAAAAAAAAAACTCACCTGTAAGTCCCCAACTCCAAAAATAACCAATGGGGAAATTTCAATTTCTATTTTCCAGCTTAATATCTAAGCATCCACAATCCAGGGTGTGCTATTCTGTTTCTAAAGACATTCCTTCCCTCATTTAACAAGTACTAATTGAGTGCCTGCTCTGTGCCATGCACTGAAATCACATTTTGGAGGCTGTCACACTAGCTCGATTTTCACTTAAAGATACATCATGAGCACTTTTCCACAACAGCCACTCGTGCTGTTGAGCTTCCAGATTTAGATTTTGGGTGTAACGAGGCAGTTGGCAAATCTTGGCATCTGAAGTCTCATGTCTTAAGAAGGAAGGAAAGATTGCTGAGCCTCTCTCCTCAGCACATAAGGCAGGTGCTGTGTTAGTCTCCTTGGGGGGGAAATGTGTTCCTTTACCTTGGAAATAAGGAAGGGACAGGTTTGGAGGGTGGGAAAAACTCTAACCCTTTATTAGTGTTAGAGTCTGGGATTTCTCCAAATGAGGGGTTTGGAAAGGAGAGATTCCATTCTCCTGTATAGAATCCCAGCATCTTAGATAGTGGGTGGCATGTTAGAGCATGGCTAGCTCGCCTTCTTCAATGTATAGATGAGGCCCATCAGCAGTCAGATGATCTGCCCGAGGACGCACACATGGTTGACGGCACAGCTGGGACTGGAGCCTGGGGAGCAGTGCTAGGGAGAGTTGCACGGCGGTTGGAGATGGATTTGGTAGAAGTGGTTCAGAGAGACCCCTTGCTGGGCAGATGGAGGGACTCCACTGGCCTTGCTTGAGTTTGGTTACTGTGTTTAAAAGAGGTTTGCAATACAGGTTTGATTTGCTGATCTCCTACCCCATTCCTTATCTACAGTATACTCCATGCCACCATCTCTCAAATGCACATCTGTGGTTCCACAGAGGCCTGGGGCAGGGTGGGGGTGGGATGGAGAGAGGAATGCCCTCTGGAAAGTCAGTACTGCTCATAGACCCATCTGGTCCAGTGCAGGCTTCCATGAACTCAACTCAGCAAATAGCTCCTGGACCCTTCCTTTGCCTGGGGCATTGTGTTTAGTGTTAGGGATACAGAGGAAAGTGATAGTTGACATTCTCTAGTAAAGGACATTATGAATGTATACATCGTAGCGGGAGGCCTGGATCCAGGATAGAAGGGGGTTTCCATGGAGGGGATGCTTATTTTTTGCCAGAGAAGGGAGTGTGAAGAAGGCTTCACTGAGGTGGTGGAATTCATAAACAGTGACATCAGCAGATGGGGAAGAAGGACCAAGGATGATAGGCCAAGGAAATGGCATGAGGAAAAGAAAGAAAATGAGGAATTCCCTCCGATAAACAGGAGATTGACCTTTATAGCAATGGGTGGAGGACTGACTGAGCGTGGGGCTGGAAGGTATGTTTAGGCAAGTTTTTGAATAACCTGAAATGGTAGGTGTTTCAGTTAGCATGATCCCTAGCAGGGGGACTCCCAAGTCATTCAGGCTTAACCATGGAGGGAATTTTGGGGGGTAGGTTCACATAACTAAAATTTTAGAGAATGGATCTCAGCTTTGGTTCGGTCTAAGGCTGTCCAATATTATCAGAGGCTCAGGCTGGTTCGCCCATGGTAGTAAAATGCTCTGCAGCTCTAGACCTCAGGTCAGCAGCCTGACCCATAAGAGCTAGAGAAAACTTCTCCCTTAGCCATTGAAGAAAAATCTTGGGCTTCACTTGGGTTGGACCAGCTTAGGTCACATGCCCCTCTCTGAACCAATTGCAATTTGATTCCCTCCCCTGGAGCTGGGGGTGGAGCCAACACACCCCAACCACACGGCTGCTTTGCCATGGGTGGGGTCTGGTGTGGGTGCTGGGAGATGCAGATGGTAGGCAAAGGCATTTGGACTTTAGTCTGTTTGTCCCCGGGAACATGGGATGAATTAGAGCAGTGGTGGCTTATTCACATGTGGTGTAGGAGCAGAACTCTGGAGGCAGGATGGAGAAGTCACTGGATTTGGCAGAATCGGAGGCAAGGAGGGCACTACCTGGCTGACACTGGCTCTATTGGCCACTGAGCCAAGTCCAGACCATGGTCCATGTGGGTGCATCTGATTCATCCTGGCACAGGGCAGGAAGGAGGAAAGGCGGAACAAGGGAGTAACTACAAAGGACCAAGCCAGTCTTCATCTGTCAACATTGTTCTCCTGCAGATTTTGTCATTTTTCAGAGAGAAAAGGCTAAGAATCTTTTAGGGAAGCCTGAGGGTTGGTGCTTCTTGCAAAATACTTCAGAAGGGCCTGTGGTTTCCTAGGTAGAGCCTGAGGTGCAGGAACCTGAGTTTATACTTTGTGGATCTGAGTTTTTTATTCCTTTTGCAGCATGGACATGCATGGCTCCTCCAGAATCAGCTTTGACTGATAGGTGCCTTCGCAGCATCACCATTTCCTCAGGGACCTGATGACTTCAGAGCTGCTGTGCTGGTTTCCGTTTATGTTTAGTTGGACCTTGCTGAACTGTTTGTGCTCTGAACTGTGCTTGGAGAATTAATTGCTTTATGCCGCAAAGTCAATAGGATGCTTTTTGTTTCTGTTCCTTGAAATGGAGATAGAAGCCTTTTTACTAGGAGGTCCCTTGTGAACTGGCAAAAGGGGGTCTTTCTGACTTGGTGATTTTCCTCCTGTGTGTGAATCTGTATAGGTAGCTGAAAATTGAGCTAGAGTAGAGGGGAGAAAAGGAGCAGGCTGGCAGTGAGAACATGATGCTCTCGGGTTTCAGGATGGTCATACTGCTCTGAGTTGGCTTTTGGGGGAGCCCTAGACTTGGGACAAAAGAGCTGTGTTTGAATGTTAGCTTTGTCATTCATAGCCACATGGCCTTGGACACTTGGCTTTGAAGTTTCAGAGGACAGCTCTGGAGGACCTACTGTATCACAGGGCTGCCTTGAACGTGTGATTGCTTCTTATTTTGAAGTGGCCCTGAAGTAACAGTGAGAATGGAGCCCTAGGTTCTGAGGAGCTTCTCTGTGCAATGCACTGTGCCTAAACTGTTCGCATGCTCTCCAGATCCTCATGACGGCCCATGAGACAGGTAGCGGCGTCTTCATTTCAAAGATGAGATAAATGGAATCTCAGAGAGGTTAAGTAATTTACCCAAGGCTTCTCAGCAAGTGAATGAGATGTAAAGCCAGTGGTTTCTGACTTCAAAGCCTGTAGTGCTCTGAGTATCAAGGTACGACAAGGGAAGCATCATGAGCTTTGGGGTCACACATGCTGATTTAGGGTAACTCCCTGCTTGTTATTTACTAGCTAAGTAGATACTTCACCTCCGGAGCCACTTGGATTTACAGCTCTGTTGTGACTCCTGCCTCAGGGCTACTTCAAAATGAGAAAATCCACAGGTCCAAGGCAGCCCTGGAACATAGTAGGTCCTCCATAGCTGTTCTCTGAAACTTCAAAGCCAAGCGTCCAAGGCCATATGAATATTAATAATGAAGCTAATATTCAAGTGTCATTATCTATAAATCAGAGGTAATAACATCATATTTGTAGTTGGGGATGGCTTAGAATCAAGTGACTTGTCTGAGGTCATCTAGTTGGTAAGGTGACTCGGCCGAGATTAGAACCCTTTGTGGTCTAATCCACATGCCACTCCCCTTTCTATACTACTTTGTGGTTCTGCCTGGTATATAAGAGCCATTACCACAGTAATACTGGTGGTGATAATCGTTATTTTCTTTTGGTCAGATTCTGCTAATAGAAAGCTTCTGCTTCCGGTGACAGATAGGACAGGCGAGGAGGTTTTCTTTTCATCTTTCCCTTTCCCTCCAGATACATCTCTCAGGGTTTTCTTGGGAGTAGGAGTTGAAGAAATGAGACTAGGGCCAAGTGGAAAGGTGAACTGTTAGGATGTAAAGTTTTGGGGGATGTGGCATAGGTCAAGGCAGGAGGTGAGAGAGATCATCAGATAGCTCGGTGGAACGTGCTGGAATCTTTTATGTGTGCTACAGAGGAAGAGAAGTCCCTAGGAGGTGGTGTTGGGGAGCTTGGGCTCACCGTGTGTTCTTGGACTTTTCTGAAGTATGTATTCAGTGAACTAGCATGTAGAGAGCACCCGTGTGTCATATGATTGTGTTCCTCACACCCCGTAAGGTTGATATTATCACCCTCGTTTAGGGAAGGAGGGATTAAATTGCTCATGACTCCCTAGCCAGTGAGCCTCAGAACCAGGATGCAAAACAGGACTACAGGATGCAAGGCTTTTCCACTATAGAATATCTGTATTTAGAAAAACTTGCCCTTTTGACATGTTTCACAGACTCCTAAAAGATTCCATTTTAACTTCCACCCTCTGATGGTTGAGGAAACAGAGGCTTAGTGGCCAAATGATTTGACCAAAGTCCCACAGTGGGAGGAGCCATCTGAGGTCAAGGTCATGAGATCTCCAGGTAATGGTTACTTCAAAATGTATAGCAGATACCTGGGGTGCCTGCCCACGCAGGGAACTGATGAGAAGTGATGGGGCATTAGGGCTACAGTGCTGTAGGCTTGTGTTTAGAGCCTGATTTCAGGTCCCTTGGAGGATCTGGGACAAATCAGGAAACCAAGGCAGAAGCCCATGCGTAAGAGCTAGACGTTACTTTGGGCCCTTGGATGCTGAGGCAACAAGAGCAATTGAAGATCTCGTAAGGAGGTAGGGCTCAGCTTACTGAATGGGGAAGGTACAGGCTGCCATGTTCCTGGATTCACTGGCCATGTGGTTATTATAATCTGGATTTCTTAAGGCCTGATGCATGGGTTCTCAATCAGACTGACCCAGATGTGAATGTGAGTGAGTCTGTTCTATGAGTACAAACTTTGGGCAAGTGACTTCCCCTCTCCGAGTCTCAGATTTGTCATTTACAAAACAGGAATAAAGTCACACCCACCCCACAGGTCAATTGGGAATATTAAGTGAGGAATTATAAGTAGACTGCCTAGTTTAGGGCTCTCAGAATTAATTATATGTCTGGCCTGGACCTTGCACTTGAACTCAAACTTGTACATCCACCTGCTTGATCATCAGCTCTACCTGTTTGTTTAATACTAATTCAACTCAAATTTTACACGCTTTAACATCTTTTGATTATACGTTCTGCTCCCACCTACTCTTCCCAGATGGGGAACTCCATCCTCTTAGTTGCTCACCGGGACACGCTTAGAATTGTTTTTGACTCGTTTCTTGCTCTCACATCCCACGTTCAATCTATCAACCAAGCCAGTAGCCTCTCATTTAAAAGCTAAATCCAGAATATATCCAGACTTCTTACCCCTGTGGTCCAAGCCACCGCTACCACCTCTCACCTGCACTATTGCAATGAACTCCCTACTGGACTCCTGCTTGCACTCTTTTTTTCTTAACATCTTTATTGGAGTATAAATGCTTTACAATGGTGTGTTAGTTTCTGCTTTATAACAGAGTGAATCAGCTATACATATACATATGTTCCCATATCTCTTGCATCTCCCTCCCTTCCACCCTCCCTATCCCACCCCTCTAGGTGGTCACAAAGCATGGAGCTGATCTCCCTGTGCTATGCGGCTGCTTCCTACTAGCCATCTGTTTTACATTTGGTAGTGTATATATGTCCATGCCACTCTCTCCCTTTGTCCCAGCTTCCCCTTCCCCCTCCCCGTGTCCTCAAGTCCATTCTCTACGTCTGTGTCTTTATTCCTGTCCTGCCCCTAGGTTCTTCAGAACATTTTTTTTTTCTTAGATTCCATATATATGTGTTAGCATACAGTATTTGTTTTCCTCTTTCTGACTTACTTCACTCTGTATGACAGACTCTGGGTCCATCCACCTCACTACAAATAACTCAAGTTCGTTTCTTTTTATGGCTGAGTAATATTCCATTGTATATATGTGCCACATCTTCTTTATCCATTCATCTGTCGATGGACACTTAGGTTGCTGCTTCCACTCTTGACTCTATACTTTTTTTTTTTCTTCACACAGCAAGCTGGAATGAGCCTTTAAAGTGAAAGTCTGATTATGTCATTGCATTCAAAAGGCTCCTATAGCTTCCGATACCACTCCGAGTGAGCCCCAGAGTCCTAAGTCTGACTGGCAAGCCCCACCAGATCTAGTCTCAGCACCTTTCTACCTTCCTCTCCTTCCACCTTCCTTCTCACTCGTGCTGTTCCAGTCACACGAGTCTCCTTGCTGCTCCTTGGACTCGACAAGTCCAGTACAACCTCCAAGCCTTTGTCCTGGCTGTTTCCTCAGCTGCTTCCCTTCCCCAGGCCTCTGCAGAAGTGAACCTCATTGGAAAAACCTTCCCCCTGACCCTTTCCAGAACAGCACTTCCCTCCCCAGCACTCTTATCCCTCTTATGTTACTTATTTTTCATAGCACCTACCACCGTGTGACAGGTTACACATGTGTTTGTTTGCTCATTGTCTGTCTGCCCCAGTAGGACATCCTCATCCCAAGGGCTGGCTGGGACTTTGTTTTGTTCACAAACTGCACCTTGCATGGGGATGAATGAGTACCGTCCTTCCTGCTTCCACAGTTCAGGTCCCTTGTTACGTCAGGCCACTTCTTGCCTAGTCCTTGAGGGTCAAATGAGAATGAATGATTCATCATCCTTAGTTCTCTATCATGAACTGCCTTTGGAGACAAGGCCTGGAACTTCTTGAAGTAACTTTATATTTTTTCTCATTTTAAAAAGGAATACATGTGCCATGTACATTGTGGGGGGAACAAAAGAGAATCAAAACAAAATTCTGTAGACAGAGAAATGCATGAAGAAGAAATTGAAGATCACCTGGAATCCCTCCTCCCAGAAGGAACCGCTGTCACTGTCGAGAGGCGCACCCCTCAGGCTTTCCTCCAACCCACAGGTTTTCTTTCTTGGGGAGAGGGATGAATTGGGAGGAGTAGTCTACAAATGAAGGGTATTATTAAGGAAATGTGTAACGAAATGACAGTGACACTAACAGTGTTGTCTGGTGGAAAGTGGTGTGACTAGGAATTGGAAGAATTTGGCCTCCATCAGTGACTCTCTTTCATATATTGACACATCAGTTTGTTTCTAATCAGATAAAAGTCTCTACACAGGGAAGAGGAAGAGACACCGCAGGAAAGGTAAAAGAGAAATTCGTTTCCCTTTGTTTTGCTTATATTTCAAAGCATCTACTTGCATGGAGCTTTCTTTAAGGCCATGAGAACTGTGTGTTTCAGTGCAATCAAAGTCATAATTGGCGGGATTCGTGGAGCTGGGTCAGGGGCATGGGAGCTGACAGCAGTGGAGGGACCCCTTACGTGGTGTCAGGAGCTCTACGGTAGTTAACTCACTTAGTCCTCACGGCAATCTTGTGTGGTAGGCGTTGTGAGTCACCTTATGTGCTCTTGTTATGGGTGAGAGCACTGAGGCTTGGAGAGGCTGGGTGACTTCTCCAGGTACACCCCTCGGGAGTGATACATGATCCAAACCCAGGCTGTTGGACTCCAGAGCCTGTGTTGGTAACCAGAGTGAAACATGCTCCCAGGGCAGTCAGAACGGACAGGCAGGAGGGCCAGCATGGATATGCACTTGATGAAACTGAGGGAGGAGGCTGGGGCTTTCTGGGGATCTGCCGGCCCCCAGAGTTGCTCTGCCATGTGGCCAGATGGGCTGCGAGAGCCCGGCTCTGTGTCTTTGGCTGGGAGGTTGGCTCCCAGGCAGGTGCGGTGCCGGTGTGCTGGCGTGAGAAGGTTGGAGGCGGTGCCACCAGGTGAAATAAGGAGGACAGTCTTGAAATGGGCGTGGCAGGGGAGCCGCAGGGCCACCCACATCGCTCTGCAGCTTAGGGCTTTTGTGGCAAGTGGCTCCCTACAGATGAATGTGGGACTCTAGAAACTTGGAGTAAACAGGGATCTTAAATCATCCCTTCTCCTCTTCGAGCTGTGAGCAAACTTTGAGTATCTGGCCCTGATGATAGGGACTGCGGGTAGGGGTCGGAGGGCTGCTTTTTGTGTTCATGAAGACCACGCCAGTGCCAGTGAACCGAGGTGCAGATTCTTAAAATTCCTGTGGGGACGGGGCCATGAGGCCCCAGCACTGGATCTGAGTTGTAGCCGTGCTCTCTTCTGCTGCCGGAGTGTTGTGTGTGTTTGCGTGTGTGTGCGTGCGTGCGCACAGGCTGTGTGTTGTTTGGATGTTGTTACACCGCCCAAGGGTAGGAGATGGCTCCTGGGAGTTAATGCTGCTCAGATGTTAAACTGATACTTACGCTCAGATCTTATCCACAGAGTGAGGAGATGCCTGTGGTTTCATTGTCACTCCTGAGCCTTGAGACCGGAGCGAGAAGGAAGGCGAGCGGGATTCTTCACTCAGGTGGTGGTGCAGGGTTTGGTGTGGCTGCTTGTTTATGCTTTAGCTGGGTTGGACATGTTGAACTCAGTGTTGCCCTGCAAAATACCCTGTTTCTCAGGGAAAAAGAAGTCCTCTTGGATTCCATTCATTCAGCAGGAGCACCTGCTGGGTCCAGACACTGTGCCGGGTGCTGGAGATGGAGTGGGGTCAGCGGTGTGGGTGACAGCTGGCAGAGCTGAGGCATGTTTTGGTGGTACCATTGACTGGAGTTGATGATGAATTGGATATGGGGATGAGGGAGAGATCCGTGTGGAGAACAACTCCCAGGGTGTCGATGTGGGTCGCCATCAGACGCTTGGCACCGGAACTCCTCTCCCAGGGAGGGTGGCATGGCTCCAGGTTGCTAGGGCAGATTTCAAGTATTTCAAAAAGGGGAGGGGTAGGAGAGGCCCCGAGAGGTGTCAGCCACTGAGCCTGAACATGTGCATTTTTCTCTTCCTTACAAGAAGTGGGCACTCAGCAGTACTTCCCAGTTCCTCCTCAGTGTGCCCAATGCCTTCTGCCTTCCTGATCCCCCACCTCTATATGGAATAAGAATATGAGGAGGGGAAATTGACTGACCGAACATTTACCAGGCTAAGGGAAACTTCAGAAAGCCTGTTCAGCTGAGGACCCAGGCAGGTCCCAAATAGTTTCAAGTCCAATTCTGATAAAGTAGATACCATTATCACAGATGACTCCAGCTGATAATCTTTGAAACAGTTATGAAATAGTGGAATATTAGTGCTAAAATGAAACTTTGGAACTTGTCTAATTTAACCCCCTATTCTAGGGATACACAGACTGAGGCTCAGAGAGGTTAAGGATAGCATAAAGTCACACAGTAGCTTGGTATGGCTGGACTTTGGGACACAATATCGCTTAAGTCATTGTAAAGCTGGCGAGAGGAGGCCCGAAAAACACCAAATGAAGCGATCTGAGAGTCAGCACAGTGTTATTTAGGAGTTTCAGGCTACCCCAGGAAATGTGGAAATGGGACTGAAGGGGTCAAGGATACAGCTGAACTGGTTTGAAGACAGAGTTCAAGGTCATCTGTCAGCCCATGCCCTTGGGAAGTCCTCTTCCCAGGTACTGTGGCCATTGTTGTGTGGTGGCTTGAGGGCCACCTTCTTTGTCTCTCTCCCTGCCTCACCCACCTGTTCTGCTAGACTTGGTATCATAGTGCCTGTTTTCTGTAGCTGGCTCTCAGGCTAATTCTAGCCCCCTGCCTTTGGAATATGCCCCATAGGAATGGGGAGGAGACTCAGCCTATGCTCTAGTCCAGTGCAGATGATGCAAGCTGGGTTTGGGGCAGAGGTGTGATTCCCATGTCAGTCCATCTCCTCCACGTGGTAAGGGTTTTCTGGGTGAAATGCACTGAGTGCAATGGTTGGAAACCACAGATTATCCCCATTGTGGCCTTGCTTTGGCCTTTTGATAGGCAATGTGGTATTGAGTATAGAGAACTGCAGAGCTGTTCTTTGACACTTGAAATGGAGGTTCACATCTGACACTTTTCACATCTTGTCCCACAGAGGTGGGAGAGGGTCAGGGCTGTGAGTTCTGGCTGGTATCTAGGCTCAGCCCATTGGGAGAGAGCCCACTGGGGAGACAGCCCTGACAGCCACCGGTGTGAGCCTCTTGACCTCTGATGTGTTGCTTCTCTGACCTCTGGGGCAGCTGTGGCTCAGTCGCTCAGAATGTAGATGCCTAGAATGTGTGGACAAGGTGAAGTCATTGCCACCTTTGCCCCCTCGTGGTCAGGGCCTGGCCTGGGATAGTCTGGCAGCCTGTGGCAGGAGGAGGGAGGACAGACATCTACCATGTTGGCCTGGGACCTTGGGCAGAGTTAGGGGAGCCACCCCAGCTGGTGGGCTAAGAGGAGGATAGCGTGAGATGTGCCAGAATGAGCAGGGGGCTCCAGAGATGGATGGCAAGGGGAGGGGACAATAGTCACAGAGCAGGGCAGAATGCTGCAGTGTCCTGGGGTGACTATCTTGGGCCCCATCCTGGTCAATGCCTGACTGGGCCTGAATTTCAGCCCCCAGCCCTCTCGGGGGCCCAGACTGCGATCTGCGCCCTGGCTGATGCTGCGCCCGTGGCACTGGTTTGAGCGCCATTTGTCTTTGTGTCTGATCTGCAATGTGTGCAGATGCACTTATGGCTCAACTGATGACCTGTCTTCTGGAGCGCTCAGGGGATCCTGGGAGGCTCAGTCGCTCTGACGTTTCAGAGGTGTTAAGAAGTTCTTGGTGGAGATTTGCGTGGGGAGGTTAATTATGGCTGCTCCCCCTCCCGTCTTTTTATCCCCCATCTGGTAACCTTGGCTCAATTTAAGTAAGTACTCAAGCTGAGATAATGTTTAAGGACTGTAGTTCTTAAAAAATAAGTTCACAGGAAAAGCAGGGAAAATGAACATGAAGAGGCTACTATGAACCAGGCACTGTGCTTGGCACTTTCATATGCATTATCCACTTGTATCTTCATAGTGATCCTGGAGGGTGTTCATTGGTTCATTCATTCATTCATTCAGTGTTTGTTGAGCACGTAATACGTGCAAGGTAGCATTCTAGGCTCTGGTGATACAGCAGAGCATAGCACAGACCAGGTTTTCTGCTCTCATAGAGCTCAGGTTCTAGTGAGAAGGGTAATAGACAATCAACACATAAAAATTAGACAATTTCAGACAGAAGCAACTGTCAGGAAGGAAATAAAATCAGATAAAGGGCAGATGGGTGACTTGGAAGGGCTGCAGGGAATGCCGTTTGTGAAGATGACATCTAAGCTAAGACCTGAATTATGAAAGAGCCGTGGAAATGCTGGGGAGGGGCCTTCCCACAGGGAGCAGCAAGTACAGGTGTCCTGGATGGGTGGGAACTCGGCCAGTGTGAGGAGAGACAGATTTGTTTCCTCCATTCTCCAGACAAGGATACTGAAGCTTAGAACCCAGCTTGTCCACTATCAGCCAGCTAACTGGAGTAGATTTTGTCAGTTCAAACCCGTGATCTTTCCACTGTAAGCTGCTGCCGTCAGTAAATGCCTAGCTGTGTTTATTTGTAACAAAGGCCTTTTCACTCATCATCTTAGTCCATACCCGTAAACTATCGTTAGCCCTATTTTACAGATGAGCAAACTGAGACTCAAGTCTCAGTCAAGTACCTTATCCAACGTCCCAGCTGAAAATCCGAGAAGGTGGGACTCCAACTTGGGTCTGTATGACTGGCAGCTGTACTTAGTCACCACAACAGGGGATGGCAGATTTGGTACCTGTGGGACAGGGGAGATTTCTCCCACTCTAGAGATGAGACGACTGCACACCAGGAAGTCTGTGTCACCAGCCAGAAAGTATAGGGCTGGGGGCTGATACCCAGCTCTCCCACCCACTGGGTGGGCTCCTTCTTCTCTAAATACTGCCTTTGTCCATGTCGGGTGGCCATGAGGGGCTGCTTGGCAGTGTCACCACCACTCGGGGCTTACTTGCCACTGTTTGCCGTAGAGAATTGATTCCCAGTCTTAGGTGTGGGCTCCGTGAGAGGTAAATCATCTGAAAATAGCTGAGCACCTGTTACAGGTTAGGAATTATGCTAAGCACTGTGACAGAACATGAGGTGAGCTGTTTGGTTCATCCTGGTGATGGAAAATAATCGCCCGAGGGTGCCAGAAACGCTTGACTCCAGCCCCTTCTTGTGGTGTTGGGGAGAAAAGACCAGTTAGACACTGTCCTTGCCCCAAAGACTCTCACAGTCTAGTTGGGAGGAAAGAACAATAAACACAACCATAATATGTTGTAGTAGGACCCACTTATCTATTTATTAGGTGATTGTTGAGTTTCTATGCTGGCCAAGTACTGTGGCAGGTCTGGGGGTGCAGTGGTAAAAAGGGCCGACAAGTCCTCTCCTTCATGGAGCTTACATTTGCAGGGAGGGAAAGTGAGCAAAGAGGTACTGAAAATCCAACTACAAACTGGGATAAAGCTATGAAGGAGGGCTTGAGGGAGCTGTTTGACCCTAATGGGAGGTTCGTCAAGTGCATTGGAGAAAGCTTCCCTATGGAAGAAATGCTTTGAATTGATGGGTGAGTTAGTTAGAAGGTTCTGATGGAGGCAGCCATAGGTTATCAGAGGGACACCAAGGAGGTCACCTAGCCTGACGTCAGAGTAATGGTCAGGTGGTGACACCCCCCTGGGCTTGAAGGAGTCTGACTAGGAGATTCAGGACCGGAGGGTATGTCATGGGCAGTGGGAGGTGCATCCTACACACACACATTTTGGCATCACGCTGCGTGATCTCCTTAGGAGACCTTTCTGCTCCACCCACAGGAAGCTGAAGAAGTGTGGCAGTTTGCTTAGGTCTTGAATGTCTGTTCTCTGGCTCTTTCCTTTGAACTTCTCCCGCGGCTCTGTGAACGCTAATGCCAGGATATCAATTATCCAATAGGCTTCGGCCCTTGCCCAGCCGGTCTGTTCGCTCAGCGGCCCCCATGCATAATCGATACGGGAGGCTGCCACTGCTTTTAGCTGGGGTGCTGGAGACCTTCCACTTTCACGGAGCTCAGCTGTATGCCAGCTCAGCTGGCTTTCTCCTCCATGCCGTGCCCCTCCTCCTCTCTTCCTCTGGCTTCCACCTAACTCTGTAAGGCTGCACTGCAGGATTTTGCAGGTGGGCCACAGTTCCTGTAACTGTACCAAACCCTCATATACAGCAGCTGGGGAGATGCTTGGTTGTACCTCAGCTCAAGCACTGCTAGGCTGCTGGCATGCGGGCCTTTCACTTGGCTTTTCCTCTTGCCGTTCTTGGTACTTCCACGGGCTTCTGACCACTTCTGAAGTGTCCAAGTCTTGGCAGACAGGCTGGCAAGAGAGAGTGTGAGTTCCCTTGTTTCCTTCCTGGCTGGGTGTTTACTAGGTGGGGCAGTCTTACCTCCCCCTCTCTTGGTGAGAAGAGCTGGGTTGGCCCTGACATATCCCTTCTTGGGGTACCCATGACCCAACATTATCCCTCTGAGACATTGCTGTGGTCATTTCCTTCCCATTGCTTCCTCCCCTCCTGCCCAGATCAGGGAGGAGAGGGGATGACTTCTAAAATACCTCCAAACATGGTGGGAGATGTTGTTGTCTCATCTGACACCATCCCCCTCCATCCCATCCTATTGTCCCTCCCACAATGTCAACGGAGTGCTGACTGTATAGTTAGAGAAACATGACCCACCTTATAGCTTTTCCAACCTAGAGCAAGGGACATTTGACAGTGTTTCCAGTTGAGGAAAGAATATGACTCAGATTCAATCTCTGTCCTTTGTAAAACCCTGGACCCAGGTCCACCCTTCACACTTGTTCTTTGGCTGCTGTTCTGCTGGTCACAAATCTAAGGTTTTGGTACAGCTCTGGGCTAGGAAGTGCTCTGCTGGGCTGGATTCTACCTGGAACATGAGTTTGATTTTCTTCTTTTGTTCCCCTCCCAGCTTAGCTACACCTTGTTCTGAGAGAAGCTGCCCTTCCCATCACCCCTGCTGAGTGGACAACAGCCCTGCTTTGTATCCTGTGACCTTGCCCACCCTACCCCATAGCCATGGCTTTCTGTGCCAGAGGTGAGCCCCCATGGCTGCCCAGCCACATCCTGGCCTGCAAGCTAGAGCTTAAAATAGATGAGTCAGGCTGACGGCTCTGCTCCCTCAGGAGTTTGGAATTGGGAAACCGAGCTGGTAGTAGGGGTTTCTGAGCTAAAACATCATGATTTAGTCCTAACTGACCTTAGGAGACGGTGACCAGCAGAGAGTGAAGATGGAACACGATGCCGAAAGCAGAGCAGTAGCGCCCTGAAGGAAAGGAAAAGGGAAAAGAGGGTGTAGCTCCTCCTTTGCTGATGGCTTTGTGGTCCCAGCCTGCCCTGCTCCTCATATCTTCCCAACAAACCCTTATCCTAACCATACTTGGAGGGAGACTTTGTTTCTTACAAATCTAAGGTTTATTAAAACGTCCAAGTCCTCTGAGTTGTCCAGCACTTAGGTGAGGGCAACAGAACAGACTTTTGTCAAATGGTTGTCTGGGAGTAGAGTTTAGAGTTGTGTCTCATTTCAGGTAGCGTCTAGCAAAATTTAGATGCCAGCTCATTTCCTGTAGTTTGGGGAAAATTCCTGGAAGATTCTTTTTTTTTTAATTTATTTATTTTTGGCTGCGTTGGGTCTTCATTGCTGTGCGTGGGCTCTCTCTAGTTGTGGCGAGCGGAGGCTACTCTTCGTTGTGGTGCGCGGGCTTCTCATTGCAGTGGCTTATCTTGTTGTGGAGCATGGGCTCTAGGCGTATGGGCTTCAGTAGTTGTGGCACATGGGCTCAGTAGTTGTGGCTCGTGGGTTTTAGAGTGCAGACTCAGTAGTTGTGGCACACGGGCTTAGTTGCTCCGTGGCATGTGGGATCTTCCCGGACTGGGGCTCGAACCCGTGTCCCCTGCGTTGGCAGGCGGATTCTTAGCCACTGTGCCACCAGGAAAGCCCCTGGAAGATTCTTTAACTTGGATTATAGCTGGCAGATTCCTGTCAGGGCCAGGTGATGGGCGTGTGTTGGTCAAATGGTGACTGAGGAAAAAAACCTCTGGCTGATCCCCGGTTGCAGGATGGGGTTCCTGGCTCCAGGGAAAGTTCTAGTGATGCCCAGCAATGGGAGAAGCATTGAAGTCCGCAGAAGTATTTTGTTGGAGCCTGCACTGTGGCTTAAAATGGACGTTGATGAGAGGCCAAGATGAACTATCTAGAAAACTGCCAAAGAGGCCTCATGTGAGAGGAGCAAGTGCACCACCGGCCAGATCCTGGCCAGACCTGCTGGAGGTTGGATGAGCGATTGGGTGCCCGGGGGGCCCACAGAGGTGTCCAGCCAGTTTGTCTACCGGGGCCTGGTTGAATCTGAGGTCACACTCCCAAAGGCCTTTGAAATGTGGCAGTTGAAGCCAGGTGTCATGCCTTCTGGTTTTCCTTAATCGTAAACAATAATAAGAGCAGCTAACATTTATTGTGCCAGGTGCTCTGTTAACTATTTCACAGGCTTTTGAAAAAAAATTCCTGTTAACAGAGCTATAAGGTAGTTATCATTATTTCCCTGTTTTACGGATGAGAAAACTAGGGTGTAGAAAACGGAACTGACTTTCCTAAGGCCATATGACTAGCCCGAGGTGAGCGGACCATGGATCCTGGCGTCTGACCACACGACCATGCTCTTAAGCCTACTCTGGAACTTTATTGGTTAATATGCACCCCGGAACCTCAGCTGGGGTCCCATTTTCTTTCTTTGGCTATGTCCCACTGAGCACCCCAGTGTCCCAGGAGGTTTGCCAAGCCCCAGAGGCTGGAAGACACCTGTTGATGTGAGCAGCTGCCTCGCCCTTTCTGAAGCAGGGCCAACCCAACCTGCTCTGAGCCAGGGAGGGACTGAACACATTATGTAGGAGTAGCTGTCCCCCCAGAATGATGTCATAGACTTTTGTACCTGTAGCTTCTGGTACCAGCTGCTTCTGGAAATGAAGCAAAGCCCTGCAAGGTGGAGATGGATGGAGGAGACCTAGGGTGTGTGCTGACTTGAAGATTCCCCCCTTTGGATTGTGATAACTCCTGGGGTTCAACAGTTCCGGGCAAAGCTGGTGTAATGGGGGCATTTCAGGAATGGTTTGCTGTCAGGACAGTGGCTGGAAACCCCTCGCTGGTTCATCTGCTCTGTCTAGATTGGGGGAACTTGTATAGCACAGCGGCAGGCGATCTTGGGAAGGAGGCCAGCCTGAATCTTAGCCATCTGTTAATGGAGCAATAGATTATGTTGTAGCACGAGCGCGTCACCATAATTGGGCAAAACCATCAGATAAAGTGGCAGAGGAGACTGAGAAAGTGTATATTAGCTGTGGACGTGTAGCTTGGGAGATGGAGTGGGGACTTTGGAAATGGAAATGTCCATCTTAGCGACGCTCAAGTACATGGTTCTCAAAGTGGGTCCCAGTGTCATCTGGGAACGTATGTGAACTACACATTCTCGGGTCCTGCCCTAGACTTCCTGAGTCTGAAACTCAGGTAAGGGGCGCAGCGAGCTGCATTCTAAAACACTTTCCAGGTGATTCTGATACATGCTAATGATTGAGAACCACAGCGGTACAGTAAACTAGCGCAATTAAACTGTAGTATCCTGGACACAGCCTACAGCTCTCAGGCGGAGAAAACCTTGAATTTATATTTATAAATTGCTGGGTTTATATTGTCTAATGAAAAATATACTTAATAAATCCTCTTTGGATTCAATCGAATTAACAACAGTGGTTCCAGTGATTCAGGCAAAGTTCCCCATGGTCCACCCACCCTTGTCACACAAGATCCTTCACTGGACTTGAGTGGGAGGAGATCTGTGGTTGACAATGGGTGTTTCCTTAAGGTGACTTGGTGTAGTTGAAGGAGAACCTGCACTGGGGTTCTGGCATTAGTCTCAGGGGCTGTGGCATGGCTCTTCCTGCCTCCTGGGCTCAGGCTCTTCATCTGTGAAGTGAGGATAGATTTGGAACTCTCTAAGGTCCCTTGTGGTGACAGTCCACGGTTCTTAGAGATGTCCCAAGAAAAGGCCATGGTTACGTCATGCTGGCAGCAGAAGTGTTGATGCTGTCATATTTTAAGCCTTAATATTGGAAGTGACAGCCTGCTGACCATCTGGAAGAATCTCCCAGGGCACCAAAGGCCCTGGACCCTGATTTGAGAACTGCATTTTAGGACAGGTGCCTCATTAATAGAAATGACTTCCCGAGAATGTAGCCAAATAGCCTCCCTGACTTTGTACCAGGCTAAATTCTTTACACTGTAGCCTTTTGAGCACAGAGGTCAATCTGCTCAGAAGGGTCCGTCCCCAGCCCCAGGTCTCTCTCCATCTGACCCCCGATGGCTTCTGCTGTGACTTGAACAGATGTGTGTGCCGAGCTCTGGAGCTCAAGCTTTTCTTTGCGAGGAAGGTGGTGGGAACGCTCGGCCTGCAAGCGTCTGTCCTTGCTTGGCTGAAGACACCGTTCAGGCATGGGGGTGGGGGTGGAGGAGCGAGAAGCTGGGGGTGGGAGCAAGGGGGAGCCTGCCTTGAGGACGGCTTGTTCTCCCATTGCTTTCACGGGACTTTGGCGTCAGAGGGGGAGAACACGTACAAATCTGCTGCAATTGACCTTTTAAGCCAAACCCACTTGTATGTTTGCTACATGAAGGGGCTGCTGACAAGTTGGGCTGGAAGCAGAAGGTGGAGGAGAAAGGAGAAATATCACCGCTTCGGGAGGGGAGCTCATGGGCTGGTGAGAGATGGAGCAGCGGGCAGAGCCAGAACGGCCATGACATGGTTAGACACTCCGACATGCCGCCTTCCATCTTCTTAGAGGCTGCACATCTGAAGTGTGACTCCAGGGCTGCAAGAAGAAAGTGCCATTGAGCACGCACCATTGAAACCTCTCTCTGAGCGAGGTCACCAGGGCAGAAGTGGGTTACAGGGACCAAGACCATTTAATCTAAGGTCCATTTCAGGCTAGGTCCCCGACCTAGGGGAAGGATGGGTAGCTGATTCAGATACAGCTCTGAATGGCAGCCGTGGGGGTGGGAGAAACACCCATAGCAACACCCTTTTATCCCTCCTGGACTTTTTTCTCCACCATTAACATGGAAGGTGTGTTGCTGCCATGGGTGAGCCTCATCACAGCTTCTAGGATCTGGGAGCAGAGTACCATCCTGGGTAAAGCAGGAGGGGAAACAAAAGGCTGTGTGATTCGAGACTAGCATGACTCCATTTCCCTGCCTGAAAATGCAGGGAACACCTGTTCTTGTCTACAGCCAGAAAGGATTTGACAGAATTTTTAAAATAAAAAGTGAAATGAGGGAAATTTAAATCAGCCTCTGTGAAAGGACTTTGCGGATTCCCTGTCATTTAAAGATGTTGCAGCATTATGGTTTCTGTTTCTGGGAATGTCAAGAGTAAAATGATGTGACATTTGTCAAGTGCTTGGGCTAATCGTAGCCAGAACGTTCCACTGGAGGACTCCTCTGGGAGGTCACCTGTCAGGGCTGGAAGGTTGGAGGACAAAGGGAGCAGTGAGGGGGGGAGGTTCAACTACGTAACCTTAAAGTCCCTCCCAACTCTTAGCTCTAGGATTCTTGGGAAAAATAAATGACGGTGATGGACCTTCTGGTTCAATATGTGTTGATCAAGTGGGCCTTATATCAAGCCCAGTCCCCCTGCTAACACCCAGAGAGGGAAGTCTTGGTTGCTAAGGGTGGGGAACATGTCCCTCTCAGCCTATAAGAATCCCTGGCTTTTTCCAGGGACAAAGGCAAGTGAAGGAAATGGAACCAGTTTCCAAGTACCATGTGTATTATTCAATTTAATCATCACAATAATCCATTGGATAGATAGGATTACTCTTCACCATGTTCCAGAAGAGGTGCAGAAACATCAAAGCACTTGCTTATTGTTGCACAGACAGTGAGTGGAGACATCCAGTGTACAGCCCTGGTCTGGGCCATGACTGCCAAACTCTACCTGTCTGGCTGGGTTGAGGGCTTGTCTCTCTGAAGATATACATGAAGAAGATATGAGCATGCAAAGCTTCATAACTGAGTCCCTGGTGCCTTTCTCTTTACACATGATAATGTTTCCTCTTATGTCTGTGTCCCAAGAGAGAGGGTGCTCTGAGCAGTGCTAAAATGGCTTCCGGAGTGGAGCTTGCCCTGGGGGCCTGGGGTTGTGAGTTACTGGGCAGGTGTGGGGCGCCAACCAGGTGCACTGTGGAGGGCTCTTTTTGTGAGGGAGACCCCTCCTCTTTGCTTCAGCCTTTCCCTGCATGAAATGAGGCTTCCTGGGGCCTGGGGAGTATTAATTACTCATTGTTGGTGTCTTGGAGCTGGATAAAGTGTTCTCCCAGTGTTACTGTTTCAGGGTTAGACATCGGCAACTTGTAGCATGGTGTTTGGCTCCAGTTCCCAAGTCTGATTGTTTCTTTGATCCCAGTTTTTCTCAGTGACTTGGCTCAGTTTCAGAACTGGCTGGGCAATGTCTCCGGCTCACTTTCTAGTTGTTGTTTTTCTTCTTTTCCCTCTTGAGTATGGCCAAAGGTGGAGGTTGAGAAAGGAGACGTGGTGAACTGAGCTGACCGCCTCGGAGTTTGGAAACCCGAGTTAATTTTGTTTTATTTTCTTCACTGATTTGATAATTTTTAAGTTACCACCTTAACACACAGTATTTATGTAATGCAAATAGTACATAATTAATACTGAAAACTTTAAAAACTCAGAAAAACACGAAGGCCAAAGCAAAAATCACTATTTTCCTACCATGTACCACGATTTACATTTTGGTGTAGAGTCTCCCAGGTATGTGTGTGTGTGTGTGTGTGTGTGTGTGTGTGTGTGTGTGAGTGAGATACACTTATTTTTAATTTTTTACAGTAATGAAACACTGTATGTGGTCTTTTTTCCTGCTTTTAGTGTTATGAGTGTATTACTGTGTCAAAAATATTCTTAAACATTTTATTTAAAAGGTTGTAAGGATATAAAATATTCTATTATATAGATGTCACAATTTACTTTATCTCCTATTGTTGGATATTTAGACCCTACATTTTCTTTTTTCTTTTTTAAAAATTAATTTATTTATTTTTGGCTGTGTTGGGTCTTGGTTGCTGCGTGTGGGCTTTCTCTAGTTGCGGCGAGCGGGGGCTACTCTTCATTGCAGTGCACAGGCTTCTCATTACGGTGGCTTCTCTTGTTGCGAAGCACGGGCTCTAGGCGCACAGGCTTCAGTAGTTGTGGCACGTGGGCTCAGTAGTTGTGGCTCATGGGCTCTATAGTGCAGGCTCAGTAGTTGTGGCGCACGGGCTTAGTTGCTGCATGGCATGTGGGATCTTCCTGGGCCAGGGCTCGAACCCATCCATGTCCCCTGCATTGGCAGGCAGATTCTTAACCACTGCGCCACCAGGGAAGCCCAGACCCTACATTTTCTATGATTAGAAGTATTACTATTTATCCCTCTGAAGGTTAGGCCATATTACATTTCTACCTGTAGTATATAAGAACAAACATTTTCCAATACCATTATGATATATTTTGCTAATCTTAGCCTCTTTGATAGGACCAAAAAAA
This sequence comes from Grampus griseus, assembly GCF_964374135.1. Classification (NCBI taxonomy): domain Eukaryota; kingdom Metazoa; phylum Chordata; class Mammalia; order Artiodactyla; family Delphinidae; genus Grampus; species Grampus griseus. The sequence continues at coordinate 24,804,552 of NC_139018.1, read as the reverse complement.
AAAAAAGCTATTTCATTGTTTCAACCTTAAGCAGTTCTTAAGAAAGAATGTGAGTATGTGTAGATGGGTTTGTTGGGACTATAAGGGAAAAAAAAGATGTCAGCCATCTCAGTTTGATTTTCTGTATTTGTCTCCTTTGATTTTTCTTTTACCAATGTAACACAAACACACTAGATCTCTACCCTAAGGAAAGAGGCATATATAAGTATCTTTTAAAGGGTATCTGTCACAGTTTTATTTATAAGAGCAAAAGTTGAAAAAGCCTAGGTGTTTAAAATGAGAAATTAGTTAAATTAATAATGATAATGGAATACTATGCAATCATTAAAATAATTTAATGGCATAGGGAAGAATCAGGCTGTAAAATAATATGTACATTATGATCTCAATTAAATAATGTGTGCATAAGAGAAAGGCTATAAAGGTGAATGTTAGCCATTTCTGTATGTTATAATTACACTTTTTCCCCTATGTTTTCAAAAGCTTTTAACAGATGCATGTAATACTATTGAAATCATACACAAAACAGATGTTAGCAAATAAACTCTAAAATGTTATACATGGAAATAAAGAGCTCTGAGTAACTGGATGCTGGGTCATTTAGATTCCCTCCAAAACTTTGTGGCTTATTGAGTCTTTTTACGTTCTTTGAGGGTCGTGGGGCTCTTGGAGTTTGCAGGACCGTTTTATAGCAGGGGCTTCTAATGAGGCTAGAGCCAAAGTAGGGAGACCCAGAATAGCTTCCATCTGCTCTTCTGCCCTTTGTGTGGACTTGGGAGCACAAGGTGGCGGAGGGGGGAAAGAACCTATCTATGATGCCCACTGCCCTGGACCACAGGGTGTGTAGGACATGTCATCCAAGGCATCAGTGGCTCTCAGGACCGCTGGGGTTGGTGTTTGGAAACTGAAAGGCAAGGAATGCCAGAAGATTGATATCTAAATGTCATCTGGAGGGACTGATTTGTTTGTGTTTGGGTATTTTTGATAATGACACGTATACTGGGGACTGAATGCTATGCTAGTCCCCTTACTCACTGATAGAGAAGTGGAGACCTAGAGGGATTAAGTCGCTGGCCCAAGGCAGTGTCTCTTTTCCCCCATCACAGTGTTCCACTGGGATGCTGCAATATATCCTGTGTTGGGTATGTCTGATTGGCTGAGATAATTCACAGCATACTTGGATGGCTCTTAAGTACTTGAAGTTGCTTGGTTAGAGTTTGGATGAAAGAGGATATTTTAACTCTCTGAGTAGTAGGATTGGACATGGGGGGAGGTCAGTGTCGGTCTTTCCTCATTATAAAATGATAATTATTAAATGATATTCAAAGGAAGAGGAAATATTGAACTTTGTAATAAGGGGAGATATACTAGGAGAGCTGGCAGAGAGATGAGTCAACGATACAATGGATTTATTTTCCCCAGACTCAGGTTTCCATGTGGAGATGCCCTTATTTTTTGAGTTTCAGGCGCTCAGTGGCATGGGTTTTTCTCCTATTATGTCTTTCATCCTGGATGTTTGAGGAGAACTCTGAGAACTGGAGATTTCACTCAGCTTTATGACTTAAAGCCCCATGCTCTGTTACCTTGTTTGTCTTTGGCTATCAGTGCCCCAAGTATGAAGACGCTCAGTTCACTTTGGGCATCACTCTTTAAGTCTGAGGTTCTGTCCAGAGCAGGGAGTGGTTAGGGTGGGAGAGGACTGGAATTCCTGGCCAGGGAGGAGCTCTTAAAACAAGTAAAGAGTATAGTAGAAGAAAAGGTAATTGAGGGAATGAGCAGAGCATGACAGCTGCCTTCAAATATGTGTGGAGCTGTCACAAGGAACAAAGAGTAAACTTGGTCTGTGTGACTCCTGAGAGCAGAGCTGTGATTGATGAAGTCTGAGGTGTTCTGGGGAGACCCATTTCAGCTCAGTATAAGGAAGACCCTTCTAGAAAGTAGAGTCTCCCAGCAGTGGTCAGTGGAGCAATGGAAGGGTTCAGCAGAGCCTCCAAACATTGGTCAGACGAGATTCCTGCACTGGGTGGGAGGTTGTTCTACATGACCACTAAGAGTCATTCCAAGTCTGCTCTTCTCAAACTCTGTGTTTTTATGTGTACCTCTTGGGTATATAATCTATTCATTGCTCACTATTTATTAAGCACTTATTATACTTGTCATGTGTTCTGCTCGGTGTTGGAGATATAATAAGGAGCAAACTGTTAGATCCTTGAGCTTACCGTCAATTGAAAGAGTAAATGGTAAATAGATTATTGCAAATATGTGACCAACCTGGTAAAGTACAGGGTGCTATGAGCTCACACAAGAAGGGCACCCGGCTTAGCTCGGGGTGAACCATGGAGTCTGCCTGGAAAAATTGAGATGGAAGATCTAAAAAGTGACTATGCCTAGGCCGAAAGGGTAAACAAGAGTATTCAGGGAGAGGGAACAGCCTGTGCAAAGGTGGAGGGACAACGCAGAGACATTGATTGCTGGGGGAGAGGCAAGTGATAAGAGTGGTGACAACGACGAGGCAGACAGGCAGATGATGAAGGCCCTGTCCTGCCAGGTCGGAGTTTGGATTTCAGACTGGAAACTAGATTTCAGACTAGAGGGGCAAGGCCGGGCGAGGTTGCTTCCATTCCCTGATGGTAGCCTCTTTGGTTGGTTGGCCTGCACTCCCTCCATGGAGCCACCTTCCTGAATGTTCCCAGTTTGGTTAAATAGACCCCATTCGGGGGGCACCTTATGGGCCTGCTGCTGACCTGTTCCATAGATTCATAACTGGCAAAGACTGTGCCTCAGAAGGATGTAAAGAGGTTTCTCCAAGGTCAGACGATGAGTTGGTCTCCTGGCTTCTTTTCCTACTTCATCACATTGAACTTTAAAGAAATCTTACTGAGCTATAAACATCCCTTCTTTTTGATTCATTTCTTCTGTGTAACCCTTAAATGTCTGGATTCTCTAGAGCCCTGCCACTCACCCTCTTCCATTATACTCTACTTCCTCTTTCTGTGTGGTCCTATCTACTCCTGTGGTTTTCACTGCTATCCAAGGGTGGATGACTCCCCAGTTGGTACTCCCAGCCTTGAACCCCCTCCTACACCTTAGATCACCAATCCTGGTCCTCTCCTCCCACGGGTACATCAAAATCAGCAGCTTATAAACAAAAAGTGTTGGCTTCAGACCTACATAGGTGACTGCCTACTGGTTCTTGCAATTGAGAATCAATAGTGAGTTGAGACTTAAACTTTACACACCCAAGTCTGCTTTTCATCTTTTCCTGCATATCTTGAGTGGGCAGCAACCCTGTCTACCCAGGAATGTGAGCTGGAGAGGTGGGAGCCAGCTACAATATCCCTTTCTCTCCACCTCATTAGCCATTGCACCCTTTGGTTCTACCTTTTCAACATCTGTGGACTCCGTCTGCTCCTCTGTGTCTTTCTTGCCGACAGACCATCACCAGCTTCCAACTAGAACACTTGGTACATTCTCAGGTGGTCTCCCTACTATCCATTCTTTTCTTCCTCCATCTTCTCTTCCCCTCCCACATACTGTTGGAAGGATGTAAGGGAAATATAATACAAACCTGATCAACCCATTCCTTGCATCAAATACTGCCTCCCCTGTAAAATCTCTTTAGTATACCATAGATAGTGGCTGAGAGCCTGGACTCTGGAGTCAGGCTGCCTGGGTTTGAATTCCATTGACTAGCTGAGTTACCTTGGGTAGATTACATAACGTTTCTGTTTCTCAATTCCCTCACCTATAAAATGGGGGATAATAATAATATACCTGCTTCGCAGTGTTGTTATAAGAATTAAATGAGTTAGTATTTATGAAGTGCTTAAAACAGTGCTTAGCACATAGTAAACCCTGCATAAGAGTTTGTTAAATAAAATAAATATATAACTCCTTAGCTTGGCATGGAGGCCTCTCCAAATTGGGTCCCTGTTGGCCTCTCCAAGCTCAGGTTCTTAACCCTCCTGTCCTTGGCACTGTGCCTCCAGCAGTGCTCAACAATTTGCCACTTTTCGTACCATTATGCTTTTCCTCGTGTTTCCTTTTATCCCGGGATTCTTCTTCTTCCCTCTTCTTTCCAATGTCTCCTCCCCCGTATGAACCTTCAAATAAATTATTCATCTTTTAAAATTCAGAGTAAATGCTTCCCATCTGAAGCCATCCCCATAGTACTGGACAGAGATAACATATCTTCCCCTGAGCTACTTTCATTGTGGGGTATATTTCATTATAGTGGTTAGTCCGGAGGCTCTGGGGCAGAACAGACATTGTTCCAATTCTGATTCAACCACTTATCAGCTGTCTGACCTTGGGCAAGTTACTTAACCTCTCTGAGCCTCATCTGTAACATGGGAGTAATAAGTTACCTACCTCATGGGGCTATTGTAAGAATTACATGGTACTATGCATACTAAGGGCTGGGTCCAACTCCCAGCACATGGTAAGCTGACATCAAGTACTTTACTATGATGATGTGTTTCCATTAATACAGGCATCACATACTACTTAATTTATAGTTTACATACGTGTCTCCATGAAGGTTGGGGCCCTGTATACTCAGCTTTATAATCCCAGCATCTCCTTTAGTTGATGATCACGTACTGGTGGTTATCTGAACCCCTGGACCATCTTGCTTGGGATGAAGTCAGTGTCCTGGCCACCATACAGTTGGTTTTGCTTTCTTGGTGGATCCTGTCTGAAGGAGATAAATCCACACCTGAGAGGTGGCAAGATGTTCTAAACTGAGCAGGTGGTATGAAGTAAGGTGTGGAGGCTTGCCTGGGAGGTATGTATGGGGTGGGGGTCATAAGCAGAGGGAGGGAGAGGGAGACCTGAAGACCTTAGTGGGCAGGACTGTGCCGGCTGGGGGAAGAAGAAGAGGGAGACAAGGCAAGGGGAGTCTGCAGAGCGTGAGGTAAATGAGGTAGCAGCCTGGATACACGTGTACTTGGGAGGCAGCTTTGGGGTAGAAGACTGTGGAGAAAGACTGAGGGAGAACACAGAGGCCCGATGGGCTGGCTTTCATGGTAGGCATGATTATCTCACCTACTTTCCTATCTCTGCTCACATGCCTTGCTGGGAAGGGGACCTTGGCTGAGCCCCTTGTCTTAAATTGCAACCCCTCCCTCCAGCACTCCCAATTCCTCCTTCTCTGCTTAATTTTCTTCCAGAGTACTTATCGCCATAGGGCACACTATTTGTTATACTTACGTATTTGCTTATTATCTATCTCTCCCCAATAGAACTTATGACCCACAAAGGAAAGTTTTTTATTCTGTTCACTGATATGTCACCAGCACCTGTAACATTTCCTGACACCTAGTAAGTGCTTAATATTATTTGTGCAATGAATGAATCCCACCACACATGGATAACTACCCTTCATATTTTTGTATTCAGTCATTCAGTACGTAAGTTAAAAAAATTTCTGTTAGCGTTTTAAGTTACATACAATAAACTGCACCCATTTGAAGTGTACAGTTCAATGAGTATTGGCAGATATATTCACCTGTGTAACTGATACCACAATCAAGATATAGAACGTTCCCATCACCCCAAAAAGTTTTCTTGTACCTCGTTGTGGTCAATCCCTGGCCCCAGGCAATCAGTGATGTAGCTTCTGTCATTATTTACTGGCTTCGCTTTTTCTATAATTTCATATAAATAGACTCATACTCATGTCTTGTTTTGCTCAGGGTAAAGTTTTTAAGATTTATCTGTGTTGCATGTAGCAGTGGTTCATTTGATTTTATTGCTGATTGGTGGGGAATAGTTTCTTATTTTGCTCTGTGGTTTCTGTGACAATGAGTGAGCGTGGACTCTGGATCCAGGCTGACTGTTTGGAATTCTGGCTCTTCCACTTACCAGCTGTGTGGCTTTGGGCAAGTTTATCTTCCCTGTGCTTCAGGCCTCTCATCTGTTAAATGGGGTAATAATCATACCTACCTCATAGGATTGCTGGGAGAAGAATTAACTGAGGTAAACTAAACTCATAAAGTGGTTAGAATGGTGCCTGGCACAAGCGTGTATTCAGTAATTGTTAGCTGTTATTGCTTCCATTTTGCAAATGAAGGAAAAAGCCCTGAGGCACAGAAAAGTAAGGTAGTTTGACCAGTGTTATTTGGAATGCAGGAAGGATCAGAACTGAGTCTGTCTGATTTAACCTCTTTCTACCACCTCCCCCATTCTGGTCCTTCCCCTTCAAGCCAGAATCCTGTGTCGTGCACATACAAGAAGGAGAAGAGCTAGCGCTCAGCTCTGGGATGTCTGGCTTCCCTACCTCAATGTTCCCTTAAGCTACCCCAGTCTATTTCACCATCCCTGCCCCTGTGAGTAGAGTTTCACCCCCTGATCTGGCCTGCAGAGGGGGTGGGATTGGGCCTTCTCGCCCTTTGCTTCTCTCCCGGGCCCTCTTAGGCAGCTGAGCTGTGCATCAGGGACACCTCTTACAATCATACAGCATCAGCCCTGCAAGAAGCTAATTTGATAAATCCCACTCCAAAGCTCATTGAACCTGTCTATAATGGTGCTTAATTAAAGTGCAGAAACTTTGAAGAGGTAGCAAGTTACTGCTTAATCCAATACCAGAGTGCCACGATTCTACCATCTGCCTCCTCTTTGCAGTAATTGCTTCCTGACATTTGTTTATTTTAATTAGGAGAGCGGTCTTGACCAAGAGGGAGAGCAGGCAGGGTCAGAACTATTGGAGAGAAGAAAGTGGAAAAGTGGGGCAGTGATGTGATGGTCATGGGCTGAAGGGAAGGCACTGTTGTCTTTATGGTGTAAGTGATTCCACCTTCCCACAGGACGGAACTGTGAAACTTTCTCCCTGTGGTGAAAGCCTAAGGCTGACTCTGGGATCATATGTTCACGTTTTCGGTGTGTCCTTTAGGGAGTATGGGAGCTGAGCTTCTTGATTAGAGAATGGAGGTTCCCACATTGTTAGAAAGGAGATTATAGATTGGGCTGGTCAGATCCCAGGGAGTAGTCCTAGAAGAACTCAGTTACTCTGACCCGGTGGAGATCTAGTACCAACAGGGTCTCAGAGCTGAGGGAAAGCAAAGCTCATTCGTATCTATTAGCGCTTTGGTTTCTCAGTCACGGTTTTATAGTCTGCCTGGTTATCTTTGATTGTGTGTTGGTCATTGTACATGAAATCCATTTATAACTCTAAAGAGCTGAGACGAAAACGATGCTTTCCTCTAGAGAGAAATTTTGCTTTTTTCTGGCAGGAATCTGAAGGTACTCTAAATCTAGGACTCCCCTTCCCCCCAGCCCTACCTCCCAAATCAAATTAAAAGCTTAAGGTGCCCTCAACAACAGGCAAATTCAAACCTTTTCTACAGATCCTTTTCAGGGCTAGTCAGTTTCTTATTCCTTCTCACTCAAGGGTCACAGCTTATTGTGAGAAAGGTCACCTTCTGGTCCCCCCATCTTATGCAGGTTCTGGGCATTGATTTCTATCTCTCTAACACTGCCAGGCTTTCAAAACAAAGTTCATATTTGCTAAACTCAGAAAATACCTTCATGGCAAAAGTGATGTCCATACTTCTCTGGGAGAATCTACTCTGATTCCCTTCAGTGTTAAACTAGTATTTCCTTACTATGTAATCTTCATTCTGATGATTTAAAAAAGATATATTGCATATTTTATCCAGATTTTTAGTTGTTTTCAATGGTAATAGCCTGCAATTACCAGAAAGTCCTCAATAGTGGTTTTTAAATTACATATATTTCTACTTAGGGCAGCAGAACCTTGTTTTTTTTTTTTTTTTTCCAAATGAAATCTTAAATAGGATCTCAATATCAAAAACGAAAGTAAACAACAACAAAAAGATAAAAGTGGAGCAGTTCTGGATAAAGTGGGGCTAGAGGCCCCCAAGATCAGCCAACCAGGCCTCCCCTTTTTTAGATCCACATAGAGTATTTGTAAGTACCTGAGTATCATAGGTATGGTTTGAAAAGTTCTTCTGTAAGGAACCTGACTGCTTGAGAAACCATAGCTTTGGCAAAGCTCATCTAGTGCTTTCCCTGAAGGCAAATGATTCTTGACGTTTTAGGAGGGCTGGAAGCCTGGATATTGGGCAAGATGCTGTAAGAAATTACAGGGTATGCTATCTGAGTCCCAGAAAACCCCTGTGAAAGCAAGACCAGGACAGAGGATCTTTTCACTTCTCTGAGGATTACTCATCTGAGGTGGGGGGAGGAGAAGGAAAACAGGGTGAGGATGGTAGGTGTGTCAGTTTCGGTCCTCCAAGAGGCTGACATCAAGACAGGATTAGATATGCAAGAATATTATTGGGGGAAATGCTTGTGAAGGATAAAGGGGGAGGGGACAGGTGTAGGCATGCAGAGTGTTCAGACCTTGTTGCAGATCTGACACCTGTGTAAGGAGCAAGGAAGGAAGGACTGGGGAGGAAGAGCCTCGCTGCAGCACAGCTCTGAGAAAACCTCAGTCAGGCTGATGGGAAGTTTCCAAACAAAAGCTGCCTATTAGAGGAATTCTGCATTGCACAGGAATGGCCACCACCAGTGCTCCTATGAGCTTGGTCACTGACTGGGAGCAGCCCTGGGGAAGTGTGAGCTCAGTATGAGGGCCACGATGGATCCAAAGGGGTGGCCCCTGGGGCTGTCTATCAGCTCTGCTCCCTGTAGCAAGTCCTCCTGCAGGAGATCTGAGTGGTGCCCCTCCATGGCCACCCCTATAGAGGAGGGCCACCCAGAGAGCAATGAGGTGTTTGCTGAAACAAGGGAATGAAGGAAAGTAAGGCATATTTTCCTGACCAGGGGGACAGCCATAGTGGGATTCTGTGCAGCTTGTGTGAGGGTATTATCTGAGCTTGTTGGGAGCAGGCCTGCAGTAACAGATCCCTCTTCCTTACCTGAAGCTACCCTGATGTGACTGGTCATGTCATCCTTGCCCCGTAGCTTCCTAAACCCTCCCAATGGTTTTCAGGTGCACTTAGGATAAAGACCACTCCCTTGATCCTGGGCTTTCTGGCCTGGCCCCAGGCCCTGCGTACCCCTGCATCCTTATTACACACCACACACACACCCCGTCCCTGTCCCTGTTCCAGCCCCACTGACCTTGCAGTCCCTTGTCCTTGCCTTGCTCATTTCCACCACAGGGCCTTTGTCCATGATCTCCCTCTGCCCAGGATGCTCTTTCCTTCCTCTTCTCTCTTCTTTCTACCTTGGTTCAGGCTCACTTCCTCAGGGAGGGTGCGAGTCCCCTATAGTGGCTCCCACATACCATGTTCCTTCTCTGGGTGGCATTTGTCACAGGCACAGTTTTGCATCTTTTCTGGCTGACTGTTTATTCAATCCCTGGCTCTCCCACTAGACTAGAATAGAAGCTCTACAAGGGCAGGGCCGCCTCTGTCTTTGCTGATCATTGTACCTCTGTGCCTGGCACACTGCAGATGCTCAATCACATGTTTTGTTCTAGTGACTAATTCACAAAGGAGGAGGTGAAAAGAATACTAGGATATCCAGTAAGTGAAAGTAAAATAGGCACAGCAACAAAATAAAAGGCAGGTAAGACAGACTCCTCCAGAGCTGGAAGTGACTTCTAAGGTCCTTGTTTGCTCAACCTCCTTGTCTCACTTCGGAACAGACCGAGCCTGGCTGGTGGGACGGCTTCTACACGTTCACACGGCTAGTGGGTTCAAGGGCTGGGGCTCACACCTTAGTCTCTCAAGTCCGAGTCCCCTGCTCACTTTGCTAAGGGAGGCTGTGTGTGGGCACTTGGCATACGATTTGAAGATGGATGCCCGGCTTCCGTAGAGGCTCGACGCACTCTCACCTTTGACCTGACCTTGACTAAGTCATTAAGCTGTTTGGCTTTAAGTGGGGATGATAAGGTGTATTTTAAATAAGTGGAAATGTGAAGATTAAATGAGATAATATGGGAAAGACTGCTTTTTGTAAACTCCGTAGTGTTTTACAGGTGCTATTCCTGTATCATGTTTTAGTTCTGTTCTGTTTGGTAAAAGAAAACTAAAGTCACCAGTGATGGGGGTGGGTGAGGATACCATCCAGGCCCTGTCACCGATCATGTGCCCTGAGCCCACTCCAACCCCCTCTTCTTCAGAGGAGCTGAAAAAGTTAAATTTTTGGAGCATCAGCTCTATGAATAGTAGAGTAAGTTTGAGGGATGATTTGGGTCAGTTGCTTAGCCTCCCTGGGCCGGGGTCCCTTCATCAGTGACAGGAGGGACTGTGGAACTGACGTCTAAAGGTTCCTTTCAATAGGAAGCCCCATAGACCCTCATGAATAGGAAGGGCTCAAATAGGGAAGGAGGAAGCTATTACTGGACAGACTCCCAACCACAGGGCACAGAGCAAGAGTGGACTGTCATGGCCTCTAGCTTGAGAGATTTGCTGAATCCCAGAAAGAACTTTCTGGCATTGAGGGTAGTTAAATGCTGGAAACGGAGAAGGCAACCAGGTTTGTGGGAATTGCTTTCTGGAGGTCTTTGCAAAGAAAAGAAAAACCCAATTATAGTCCTGTTGGAATGGGGGAAATAGACTGGGAAGCGTTTAAAGTGATACCCACCCTACGGATAACTGACACTGCAAGAGATGCTGTGAAGTTTCGGGGTTGAGATGCCCTTTCCACACACTCTTTCCTGTTGTGCACACCTGTTTCTCGCTGCTGCTGTGTTTGTGCTCTAGGGTTTATGTACCTGGTGAAAGCTCTACTGGGCCTTGCACCGCTGTCCTGCACTCTGAATTTGTGGCCCTTGCACCGCTGTCCTGCACTCTGAATTTGTGGCCCTTCCTCTCTGTTTACCTTCCTCCTCCTCAGGTACAAACTTCCAAGAAATGGCGCTGGTGTCAGCAGCCACTCCAGATCAGAAAAGCTCAGCACGGTGACTGGTAACCACTCTGGGTTTAAGGATAATGTGGGGAATTTTCGGCCAAGATGACCAACTAAAGAGAAAACAGAGGAGCAAGTGTGATTAAAAATTTTTAGGGAACATGAAGTAAAACCTTTAACCGGTTTTATTTTTGATTCTGTTTTCAGCATGTATCTGTTTCCCTTCCTCATTTTTAACCCTCTTGAGACTGGATAGAGATTTCCCAAGCAAGTGTAAAAGTAATTATAGTCAAAGACAGATTTTTTTTTCCCTACAGGGATCAAGTTAATTGTCTTTTCTGAGGCTAATTGTCTTTTTTTTTTGGTCTAGATGTGAAATGACTGCTTGGGGCTAATAACAGTGTGAATTTGTGTTTTTCATGTACATGATCTCATTGTGTGTTCCTGGTGTCCCTGTGCCCGGTAGTTGTTTTTGTTCCTGTTTCGCAGATGTGCACACTGAGGCCCAGCTTGGCAAAGTCCACGGAACTAGTGGCAGCTCCGGTATCAGCTCTGCCCCTTTCCCACCTTGTCCCACCACCTCCCACAGCCCTGACTGGAGGTGGCAGAGCCATAGGGCCCCTTGAACTCTAGCCAACCAGACCCTGAAACTTCTGAGTGGGTGGCAAAGGCAAACCTGCTGGAGACAGAGTTTTCTCTGGGTGGTGGGAGAATGAAGACCCTGCCAGGAATGCAGTGAGTTTGAAAAGGTGAATAGCCTTCCTTTTATGGATTAGTTTCCTACGGCTTCTCTAACAAAGTACCACAAACTGGGTGGCATAAGACAAGAGAAATTTATTCTCTTATAGTTCTTGAGGCTAGAAGACCAACATCAAGGTGTTGGCAGGGCCGTGCTCTTTCTGCAGACTCTAGGGAAGAGTCTTCCTTGCCTCTTCTTAGCTTCTGGTGGCTACTGTCAGTTCTTGGTGTTCCTTGACTTGTAGCTGCATCACTTCAGCCTTTGCTCCCATCATCCCATGGCCATCTTCCTGTATATCTCAGTGTCCAAATCTCTCTCTCCCTCTAAGGATACCAGTCATTGGATTTAGGGCCCACTCTACTCCAGTATAACCTCATTTTGACTTGGTGACATCTGCAAAGACCCTATTTCCAAAGAAGGGCACACACTCATAGGTACCTGGGTTAGGATTTCAACTTATCTTTTTGAGGGACACGATTTAACCCACAACACCGTATTTTAGCCCGCCCTTCCTGCTTGTTTGATTTTTAAAATGCCATTCTTTTTTATGAAATTATGGTTTTATCGTAGATGGTAGCTTTTTACTTTATAAATTTATAATATTCAGAAAAGTAACCCCCTCATATTCTTATCACTCAAATGAACAACAAAAGGCACGTATTTGACTCAAGCTCTTTTTTAAGAATAAAAATATTACAGGCATAGATTTTTAAAATTATTTTTAACCATCTTCTCCTCAGTTACATTGTCCTCTCCTTTCTCTTGGGGAAGTGGTTCTCAACCAGGGCAATTTTGGGCCTGCTCCCATCTAGTCGGTAGGGGCCAGGGATGTTGCTAAACATCCTACAGTGTATAGGACAGCCCTCACCACACGTAACACACAACAAAGGATTATCTGGTTCAAGATGTTAATAGTCTGTAGGTTGAGAAGTTCTGTTTTAGAGAGAAGCACTACCGTGATATTGATAGGTATCCTTCTAGAAATGTTTTTCATACTTTTGCATACATTTACAAGCCTGAATAAACAATACATGGTATTGTTTTGTTGTGCATAAGTATTCCTCTAATTTATATAAACAGTATCATAACATATTCTGCATCTTGCTTTGTTTTTCCCTTCAACATTTTTTAGATCTAGCCATATCGATATAAATACATATATAATACACATATGTGTTTGTGTGTGTATAATTTTTTAAACTGATCTATAGTTTGTTGTTTTAAAAAATGTCTTTAGGGGCTTCCCTGGTGGCGCAGTGGTTGAGAGTCCACCTGCCGATGCAGGGGACACGGGTTCGTGCCCCGGTCCGGGAAGATCCCACATGCCGCAGAGTGGCTGGGCCCGTGAGCCATGGCCGCTGAGCCTGCATGTCCGGAGCCTGTGCTCTGCAACGAGAGAGGCCACAACAGTGAGGGGCCCGCGTACTGCAAAAAAAAAAAAAAAAAAAAAAAAAGTCTTTACATGATGAAATAAAATATTGATAACTCTATGTTCCATATTAGGCTAGCTCTCTTTTTTGGGGAGGATCAGGTTTTATTCCTCCACAATATCTGTAAGTCTGAAAACCCAAGACTAGATTCCCCCAGTCCTGGTTGGAAAGCAGGCCCATTATCTGGGATGTTAATTCTCTCCAAGAACTTAATCTTCCTAGAATATAACAATAATCAAAGGTCACAGGAGCCCTTGACCAGCTGGTGGGAAAATGAAATTGTGTCACAGCTCTAGTTTAAGGTTGGTAGGACCAGAAAACCCAGGATTAAAGTGAGGTCCACTCAAATTTTGGTTTCCAGAGGAAATTGAATAGGGTGACAAATTTGGAAGAGGGAGGCCACTTTTGAGGAGCTCCATCAGCTATACATAGACTATCATGCAGCCAAAGTCCAAGTTATTAATCTCAAAGGCTAATCACTAAAGGACTCAATGGAAAGCACCCCGATTTGAGTAAGAAGGCTTGTGTTTGATCTTAGCTAATTCCTACCTATGTGACCTTGAGCAAGTTACTTAGCCTTGTAATCTCAATTTTTCCGATCCCTAAAATTGAAGTAATGACATATCAGTGGGTTTCTGTAGGAATAAAATGAGAACAGTGCTTGGTATCTGGTAAGATTTCAAAAATGTTAGTTGATCCTGGAGTCTGATTCTACGGAGATTGGACTCTTTCCTTTTGGCAACAACGGAGGCTTTGGAATTTCTTTAGAAGCATGGGAGTGCTATGTTTAAATGTGAGTTTTAGAAAGTTAATTCTGGCTTGGAAGCAGTGTATAAGGAGAGTTGGGAGTAGGAAGAAGCTGGAAATAACAAAGGTCAGTTATTAGGATTATGAAATAATCCAAATGAGAGAGATGTGCCTGAACTGAGTGAGTGGGGTGGGTGGGGAGGAAGGGAAGGAGGAGAGAGGGATACGGAAAGACGACAGGAGAGAGAGAAGGAAATGAGGGAGATTTGAGAGACGGCATCAGAACATGTGAAGGCTGATGGGATGTGGAGTTCTGAGATGAGGCTAATGGGGTAACGCCCTAGTTGCTAGCTGGGTTTAGTGAATGGATGATGATATTAAGAAAGATAAAAAATCAGGAGAAACTGTTAAGGGAGGATGAGAAGGAGGGAAATAATGAATTTGGTTTTAGTTATGTCTGAGTTGCCTGCGTGACATCCTGGATCAGAAGTGGGTAGTTTATGAGACCTTGGGACACTGACATCCAGAGGAGGAGGGGAGAAGAGCAGCAACTGCACTGAGAGTGACTTTCAAAGGTGAAGTGGCTTTGAAAGAGTGGTTTTCAGAGAAGGAAGTGGAGGATAGAAGCAGGAGATTCATAAAAGGGGGTCCAACAGGCTCAAAAGCAGCCAGAAGTCCTCAGAGGGTGGGAGTGGAGAAGAAGCTCTGGTCCGGGTATTCCCAGAGCCACTGGTAACCTTGGGAAGAGCTTTGTGAGTCGGGGACACATGGGAGACAGAAGCCAGAATGCAGAGGATTAGGACAGAATGGGAGGAATGGAGATTTTGAGTTTTAATGGAGAAAAGAATTACAGAGATTATCTCAAAGGTGGGGGAAGAGGGAAGATTTTTGTTTCATTTTCAGATTACTAGAATGCTGCTGAGCAGTGGGTAGGTGGGAAGGGAGTGGAGAGGGTACAGAAGAGAGGGAAGTATTGATAGAAGAAGCTCCTGGGAGGTGGGATGGCTGGGAGAAAGCACTGACGAGGAGGCAGTCTTGACAGGACCAGATTTCATCGAGACGGGAAGGAGCAAAGTGTAGCTGAAGGGGAGGGGATTACAGGCCTTCATGACTAAAGGCCTCCATTTTTCTCAGTAACACAGGAGCCCCTGTAGCACCTGCTTAGTGAAGAAGGTGGAAAGGGTTTAGAAGAGCTGCAGAAGGGAGCAGATTGGGAAAAAGTTTAAGGCTTGCTGAGTCACTGAGGGTGACAGGGACAGAATTGTAGTTGAACTCAATGACACGGATGGGCTGTTGGTTTCTGGTACTGATCAGTTGCTCAAGGGCAAGGGAAGTGTGTGCTTAGATTTCCTCAAGTGGGAGGACTGTTGGTGTGGATGTGTTGGGAGTCCAAGGGGTGAGGGAATGACTGGCCATGAACTTCTAGGTAAGATGTTAAGCGAAGGCGGTGGGGAAGGGGCGATATACTGTGAGAGTGAAGAGATCGGGGTGCTGTGGCTCTACAAGTTTAAAGAAGAGGATTAGGACAGGATGCGAGATAGAAATAAGATTTTTCTGAGATAGGTGTTTGGTGGAGAAGTAGTTCCGGATGAGGTCAAAGTCCAGGTGGGTATGAAGGGGGTAAGGATGAAGGTGAAAGTTATGGAGCAGAAGAGAACAAGGGCTATGAACCTAGGGCACTGTGCACATGGGAATTGTACACAGTGGTAGGAGTCAGGGTGCAGGAGGGAACTGTTGGTCAGTTAAATGTCTCAGCAAATGTGACAGAGTAATCTTGGGATGATGTATTGGTCAGTTTTTGTATGTATGTATGTATTGGTCAGTTTTTACTGCATAACAAATAACTATAAAAATCTTGCTGGCATTTAACATATAGCACACACTGATTTAGCTCCACATCTGGAGATAGTAGATTTGGGCCAGACTCATCTGGCTAATTCTGTTGATTTTGCATCTGCAGGTTGTATGGGATCTGGTTGATCTGGGTTGGTCATGGTTGAGGGGGCTGGCTGAAATGGCTCTGGTCATTCACCTCTTGAGACTGGCAGGCTAGCTCAGGCTGCTCTTCTCATCATGATGGCAGAGGTGTAAAAGAACAAGCAGTTTTCAAACCTTTGGTCGTGTCATGCCTGCTAACATTTCTTTGGCTAAAGTCAAGGGGTGGGGAAGTACACTCTACCCATGGAGGTAGTTGGGTTGGTAAGTGAATATTTTTAAACAATAACCTAATTGACCACAGGTAGTAGATAAGTGCTATGAGGATAGAGAGAGGATGGGGTTGCAGATGGCATAGGACCCTTGAACGACAATGGAGGAACAAGGGTGGGAAGAAAGGACATTGTCTACTCAGCTCCCACCCCGAGATAGAAGTGGCCCCAACTAAGAGTGTTTGGCAAAGAAATCATTCGATTAGAGAAGATACAGTCTTTTGTGTTGTGAGAAGTCAAGTATGAACAACAAGAATTCCAGAGGCCACAGAGGGAAGAGTTCAAAAGAGGCACAGCTGGCTACCCAGGGTCGGAGAGCAACTGCCTGAGTGGGGAAGTCCAAGCCTCAGGAATAAAATGGGCAGAACACACACACACACACACACACACACACACACACACACACACACACACACACACACACACACACACACACACACACACACAGCTGCTAGAGGAGCTTGGGCTGACCCAAGGTAAACTCTCTGGGAGCCTTATTATTTGGGGAAGGTGTTGTAGAGACCAGCCCCCACGTTGCCTTGAATGGGGCTCTGTGTGCTGGCTCTTTCTGACTAACTGAGAAGGGCAGATGCTTCCTGGGGAGGAGATGTTTCCATGGAGAGGCAGTCACAGCTCCATATATACTTGGGATTTCACAATTACTTTTACTCTGACAGTGTGTTGGGAAATTTTCTTTTTTCCTTTTTCTTTTTCCTTTTTTTTTTTTTTTGTACTACAAATAAGGAAGCAAGAGGGTGAGTGTGGGAAGGAAACTATTTTAATGGTGATACAGTAATAGAAATAACAGCCATCCTTGGAAAGAGAGACTCTAGGAGAAAGATGGAGGGGGCTGGAGCACCTCAAACCTATACTTTATCTTTGCAGAGCCTGTCACTACCTTTCAAGCGTTCTTGATCTTCCCTCCCTGATGAGGCTGTAAGCTCACTGAGGGTAAAGCCTGGGCCTGTCTTATTCATAGCTCTTTTCCCAGGGCTAGCAGCACACACAGAACATAATAGGTGCTCAATAAATATTTTTGACTGGATGAATGAGAGAATGATAAAATATCTAAGGCTTGCGTACTGATCTCCACTCAAAAGAACTCCAAATTTTCTTTTGTCCACATCAGTCAACAAATATTCAGGGACCTCTTGAATATCAAGCAGGTGACCAGGCTCTGGGCATTCATAGAGAGTAAGGCATGGTCCTTGCCAGATGGTCGCTTATCTTCACTTGCAGCTTAGGGAACAGTAACTAACAATGAAGAGCTATGAAGAAATGTTTCAAGCCTCAGTTTGCCCATCTTCAAAAGGGAAAGCTCAACCAGATTCATTCACATTTCTTTCCCACAAGGCTCCTTGGAGCCTTTAATATTCTACTGTTCATTGCAAATCTCTAAAAAGGGGGAAACAGTTTGATGTCTGTCTAAGTCAGCTCAGGCTGCTATAATAAATATACTGTAGAGTGGGTGGCTTCAACAGCAAACATTTATTTCTCACAGTTCTGGAGGCTGGGAAGTCTCGGATCAAGGTACAGGCAGATCTGGTTTCTGGGGAGGAACCACTTCCTGATTTGCAGATGGCTGTCTTCTTGTATCCTCACATGACAGAGAGCAGAGAGGGGGGGAAGCAAGCTCTCTCGTGTCTCTCCTTATAAGGGCCCTAATCCCATTTGTGAGGGCTCCACCTTTATGTCCAATCACCTCCTAAAGGCCCTACCTCCTAATACCATCACATTGGGTATCAGGCTTCTATATATGAATGTTCTGTCAATAGCAATGTTTCTGAAACATATTTGACCATGAAGACTTTTCTTTCTTTTTCTTTTTGTTTTTAGAGCATCTCATAGGATTGGTTTTCTAAGGAGCACACTTTAGGGAATGTGGGTTTAGGCTAATTCTGGTGGACTAATCCTTGTAGAATTTCTTCTGAAGGCCATCCCTATCCCACCTTCATAGGCACACTTTCACCAGACTTAATGTGTTCTTTTTTTCTTTTTCTGTGCTCAGGATGGGGTTGGCTTCCTTTTAGAGCACCCAGTGGGTTCAGACATGTGGTCATCCTTTGTCCTGATGACGTTGGAGGTGGGTATTCAGGTTTCAGAATTGAGTCGTACCTGCTAAGCTTCTATTTTGGTCCACTATTCCTAGAGCAGCCCTGGCTCACCCCTGAGAACCCTGCACCCCAGGGAGGATTTGAGGCATCAAATAACTATCTATCTGGAGGCTTGAGGACAAAAGCACTTGGTTGTGTAGGCATGTGACCAGAGGTTGAGAGGTCTGGACATGTCAAGATAGAGTCAGGAATTCTGAAAATCAGGCAGTTCCAAGGGAAAGCACAGAATCTAGAACAGGGACTATTAGCTACTTTCTCCCTCTTTTGGATTATCTACATGGATAGGATGTGGTCTCGGGTATTGGATCAACCTGGCTGTTCAGGTATGTGGGGTATGGCCATGGATGGTTAAGAACTAGGTATAGGGATCAAGTTCAGGATCTTTCCCTGTCTTCTGGATAAGAGCAATGACCTCTTAATTGGTTTCTCTGTGTCCTCATGTATTCCTTTTAAAACTAGTTCCCACACTATCTAAAATGCAGACTTTATCCCATCATTCCCTCTGTTTAAAGTCTCTCAGTGGGTCCCCAAGGTCTCTTGAGCTTGGCATCCAAGCCCTTTGGAACTCTGCCTCCAGCACGGCTCTCGAGCTTTACATTTTTCCCCACTCTTACCTCCCACCCACCCTACATTCCAGCCAAATAGAACTTCTGATTACTTCCTGAGTATCCCACAATCTTTAACTTTTCCCTGCCTTCATTCATGCCTTTCCCTCTGCTGGCATACCACCCCCATGGCTTGGTCTAGCAAAAACCCTCATTCTTTGAAGTGCAGCTCAAAAGTCTTCTTCTCCCTCTTGGCTAGTCATTGGCTCCATCTTTTGTGCTCATGTAACAGTTGTACATTTTTATTAAAGTACCATCACCTCCCATTATGACTGTTGCTTGCACGTTTATCTCCCCTCACTCCCTAAGTGGCTGGGATCTTTGGGAGTCAGGGCCTTACGTGGTGCCTGGTAAGTAGCAGGTATTTATTGGGGGTTTGTTGAATGAATGAATAAGTGTGAGTTGTGTTGAATGAAGTGAAGATTGTGACTTCTTAGCTCCCTCTGGTCACCGTCTCTTAGGCACTCACCTTTCTGTTTATAAAAAGACTTCCTTAGTTTAGAATAACAAAAACCCATTCTGGCTTAGAGAGATGGAGTTATAGGATATTTTACAGAAGAGGTGTAATTTTGTTACCTTTCAAACATAGCACATTTTTTAAAGCTAAGATATAAATGGGTACTAATAAGTAAATTGGGAAAATTAATGCAAAATTACAGGTAGTCCTGATTATATAATAATGTATCATAAACAAAAGACCTTAAATATTACAGAATTATTCAATGAGCCCTAAAGTTGAAGTCATGTTGATAGACTAGTTAATATTTTGAGCCATGAGTTTGAAAGTGACACTGATTTTTTTATTTTAGAAACTTCAAGATATTTTTACTATTAAGTTAAACCTAGAACTTTGTAGAGAAAGATGTCATGGGAACTTTCTACCTTTTGAGGATAATGAAAACTGTGTTTGAATGATTGCAAACTTTGGATTGGTAACCTAGATGGAAAGTTTGTCGTTAGGTAATAAGTCACTATCTGTTATAAGACAAAGTCTGGCATAGCTGAGTCCATTGAGTGCCATCCAATGTGTTTAATTACTGCAGGGTAAGCCCAGAGGTTTCACTTCAAATGTTAGGGTGTGATTGATGTATGGGTAGTATATGCTTTGACCGTTGGTTTGAGAGGGAGTCTGAGGCTCCATCTGGCTTAATAGAAAGTTTCTATGATTGATTATGAAGTGTACTGCGGACATGTGAAGGGAGGATTCATGTATTCACCTTCCTTATCTAACAGATCCCAGAAATAATGATCTAATGCTAATCAGTGTGACATAATGATAGAAACATAGGACTTACTGTTCAAGGGCCTGAATTTAAGATTCAGTTACGTCACTTACTGGTTCTGTGAACCTGAACAAACCACGTTCTCTCTCTGAGCATCACTTTCTTCATATGTAAAAGAGAGCTGAAAAAATTGACATCTTGTCACTATGAAGGTAAGATGAGAGTGTTTTGTAAACTCTGAGGTACTCTACACACATGAGTGCATACTACTTATCATGAACCTTATGAGGTCATTGCTATAGGGACTTAGTACCTGTTTGTTTGCTCCATGCATGTTACGTATGGCGGTTTCCATGTGTATTGCTGGTTTTACATCCTCTGCTCCCAGCGTACAGAAGCTGTGCTGGTCCACTGACTTTACACACCACCTAGCTTCTGCTCTCACAAGGCTCCCACCTGTTGCTTCTCTGTGGTGTTGCCCTTCAGGAAAGGCAGTGACACTGAAGCTGTTGAGGCTGGACCATATCATGGGGTTCATAGGCTTGGAGGTTCCATGTTAAGGGCTCACAGTAAATCTGGAGCTAAGAACTTGGGCGTTGTTTCCTTAGCTGCCTCGGGATTGGGGCTCTCTGCGATGACTCACTTCCCTTTTACATGCCTCATCCTCTAGGAGGTGAGCTTAGGCATGGTCTCATGGCAGAGGAGCAAGGGTGAGCCATAAGAAAAGGTAAAATTACTTTCCAAGCCTCTGCTCATGTCATGTTTGCTAACATCCCATTCCGCCAAAGCCAGTCACATGTCTGAGCTTGGTGTCAAGGGTTGGGTGCAGTGATGTTAGATGGTAAAGTGCCTAGAGATAGAGAGAGGTGAAGAAGTTTGGTCATTAACACCAGAATTATTATGTGCATAAGGCCAGCAGAGAAATAGCAATGATGGTGATGGTAACGGCTAACAGTCATTGAATGCTTGCTGCGGGCCAGTTTCTGCTAGGACCTTTATGTGCACACCCCCACTGCCCCTGAATCCTCACAGCAGACCTTTAGGTACTAGTATTACCTCTCCTGTTTTACAGATGAGAACCCTGAGGTTCGGAGGAATTAAGTACCTGCCGAAGTTTACACAGCTCCTAAGTGGTGAGCTGGGATCAGAATCTGGTTCTGTCTGACTTCAGAGTCTAGCTCTTAACCAAACCTCAGAATACCAGGGCAGAGGGCAGGGACACTGCTTGAAATTGACTGGGGAGAAACTCAGGACAAATAATAGGCAGACCCATTTCATGCAGAGGGTGGCAAACTCAAGGAATGTGTCCCTCTCATGAGTATTCACGGATGCTAGCAACTGTAAGAGACGCAAAGGTTGTAAGACTCAGTCCCAAGCTAGTACTCATGAAGAGGCAAATCTGTTCAAGAGAGATTTGTGTAAATGACAGTCTCTTTGTAGCTTTTGGAGGGGAAAGTAGGAGATCTGAGCAATAGCCCTTTCTGTGTTGAGGCTGGTATGGTACAGTGGTTTTGAAACTGCCCTTTAGGACTCTAGAGGTTTTGATGATACAATCTTGAGAACCACTCTGGAAGTCAAGGTGGGGGAAAGGGAGCTTTCACCTCCCACTTCTACAGAGCAGCTCTGCTTTTCACTGTCATATTTTGGGTTTTGATGCATTACTTCTTCTTTTGGAAGAAATAAGTGTCTCAGTGACCTAAGAAAGGAAAGCCACTGGTCTCATGGAAAGATCCCTGGACAAAGGGTCCAGATCCCTGGGGTCTAGTGTCACTTCGGCACTGCCCAGTTGTGAGATCTTGGACACTAGCTTGACCATCCCCAGGGTCCTTCCTCCCTCCCCCGCCTAGAATGAAGGGTTTGAATCAGGTGATCTTCACTGTCTTCTCCATCTCTGACGTTCTTCATCTTCGGGGGTGCGGGGCGGCAGCAGTACCTATTATATTGTCGGGAATGAGATACTAGACCTGGTCTGCCAGTGGTCTGACCCAGAAGTCTCTCCCTTGAATTCTTCTAACTTCCGTTTGCTTCCTCACCTTAGTTGAGTCAGCAAACATTTATCTCAGCAAACATTTATCTGTGACTCACTGTGTGCCAGGCACCATACCCACATTCCTGCAAAGCTTGTAAGCTGCTAATAACTTGCCCTGATCTGGGAGAGTCCCAAGAGTGCTCCCTAGCTGTGTCTTTTCCTTGCCACTGTCTTCCTTTCTTCTCTTTCTCCCTCACATGTTTATGCCTCTCTGCAGGACAGACTATGAGGGTTGGCAACAATTCATAGTCTGTGGGAATTGGCAGTGGGGACAGTGACCAGTGGGATCTGGGGGTGTTGCAACAGATGTGGTCATCGGGTCATTGTGCCCTGCCCAGGCCTCCTCAGCCACTGACAGGGATGCTCATCTGACAAAAACACTTTTCTGATTTAGATCCCTTTCCTCTGGCCACCTCCCTCTCTCAGGCGATGACTTCCTGGGAAGGGTCGGCGCTAAGGTCTGGTTGTTTCTTGGCAGTACCTGCATCTCCTTTTCAATTCCTAGGCAACAGATAGGATGGGAAGATAAGGAGGCACACAGTTTCCCCACAAAGACGGAAGGTGAGAAGACTGGAGAGTGCTAACTGGTACCCCAAAGCTATTTTAGAAAGAGGAGATGCTGGAGTGGAGATCTGGAGGAGAGGGAGTGAAACGTGAGAAGGTTTGGGGAAGGGCAGTCCAGGCAGTGGGAACAGCCCACGCAAAGTCTCTGAGGTTAAACTGTACTCGGTGAATTCTGCAAACTCCAAAGAGGCAGCATGTCTGAGGCCCAGTAAGTAAGGAGATGAGAAGTAGTAGATGAGATTGGAGAGGTGGCCTGGGGACCAGACCATGTAGGGTCTTGTAGGCCACAGGGAGGATGTTGGATTTCATTCTGAGTATGTAGAGAAATTATTGGAGGATTTTGAATAAGGAAATAATGACGTCCACTTTACAAGGTCACTCTGACTACTGTGTAGAAGATATCCCATAAGGAGCAAGGATGGAAGCAGGGAGACCTGTTAGGAGGCTGGTACATGGTCTGGGGAGAGGGAATCATTGGTATAGTTAAATTGATCAGAGTGTAGCCAGAGCACTCCCCTTTGAGATCTTGGCTCTCTGGGCCAGGACTGGAATGTCCTGACACAGAGTCAGGGAACCCTGGGCAGCTGAGTGTGGAGAAGAGGAGATGGCAGAGCCGCGGCATGGAGTTTGGAGCCAGACCTGGTTTTGCCCCTTATTAGCTGTGTGACTCTGCGAAAATTATTTGATCTCTTGGGGGGTCTCAGTTTACTCATCTATAAAATAGGAATAATAATAGTTACTACTTCTTAGAGTGTAAGATACTTGGTGTATGCCTTGCACAGAGTGCGTGTGATAGGAGTGCTTGCTGTGGGTGCCGCTTCTCTTTTATAAGATGTGTGTGCTGGGAGAACAGTGCGGCTTTCCAAAATCACGGGAGGACCAAGCTGCCATTGCCTTGGTCCTGAACACACTGATCAGCTCTGCCTCCTTCTTAGAGGCTGCCCTCAGCCTGCCCCAGACCCCCAGGCTCAGTCCACACTCCCGCTGTAATCCTTCCTAGAGATGGCATTCCCTGTCCCTGCCCGCACGTGCTCCTCTACCCTCAGCCATCGCATCACACTGCAGGAAGTGTAGCCTGCACCTCACGCCTCCAAGGTGCACCCCACAGATGGGCTGTGTCAGGCCCTGCGTTTGCCCCGTAATGAAGCTGGGGACTCACGGGTCTGGGTCTGCGCATCTCGAGTCTGTGCAGAGCCCCGGTGAGTCCTTCTGCTTTACCCCCGTCAGCTCTGGCACCGCTTGCTTGTTAATGGAGAATTTGTCAAGTAATGGGAGTAGTTAGCACAGTGGGGGCCTTACTGTGCCCTGGAAAGAGAACAGAGAGAGCCATCCCAGCAGCCCCAGACATGACTGCTGGGCAGGCTTGTTTCCTCTTGTCTGCATCTCTCTCTGCATCTCTTGCATGTTTGATTTTTTTCTCTTTGTGTAGAGAGAGTTGGCTAGGAGAAAAGACCGTAAATTGCACTCTTTCTGGGCTGGTGCTGCGCAAGCTGGATAAGATTGTCTTCCTGAACTGAATAATTTCCCTCTCCCCCTACCTCAGTTAGGTGGAAGGTCAGCTGAGCACCTAGTTGATTTTTCCCTCCCTTTCTCTTCCCCGTTTCCTCCCCGCATCCGGCCCTCCCCTCTCCCCTTCTCCCTGTCCCCTCATGTAAAGAACTCACTGACTCTCAATGGAATCCTTTTTAATGGTCCCAAGAGGCGAGGATCTTGAAGGGTGATTATCTTCACTATAAATTATTAACTCTCCCAGCAGCCAGATGGCTTCCCAGCCCATGGCTTGGAACTCCGGACTGGGAGGCCCGCTGTCTGGGAGAGGAGGGGACGGGGGAGGGAGGAGGATGAATGAGGGAATGACCACAGCCTCTTGAGCTCCTAGCTGCACCTAGGATGCTGGAAAGCCTGTCGGCACCTTGCAAGGCCTGAGTTCTGTCATCTGCGGGGAAGCGTTTGTCGTGGTTGCGTTTTGCACACTAGAAAACTCAGGACACCCTTAGGATGGAGTAAAAGTGATAGGAGGGGCAGAGACTAATGCCATGAGTTGCTTTTAGTATGAACCTTAAAGGATTGTCAGGCATGACGATAAGAAGGCATGATTATCACCTTACGTTGTGTAGTCTTTTACCTCCTTAGGTGTTCACGACATCCTGGAAGGTGGATTCATTGTTTTCCCTAATTTACAAGAGAAGAAATAAAAATTGGATAGATCATAGAGTTTCCCATAAGGTCACTTGACCCATAGTTGGAAAGACAGAGCCTCGTTCTGACTCCGGTCTAGCGGTCTTTTCCCCACAGCAGACTTTTCCCCAGTTGCCTATGCCTCGTATCCTTCAAGTTTCCATTAAGTTCCCCCTCCACTGAGAATTCTTCCCTGACCACACTGGGCCAGAGTCATCTTTTGTTCTTCTGGACTCTATTGCACTTCATGCAAAGACCTATTTAGTACTGGACATGCAACGCCAAAGGGTTTCTAGTCTCTTCTGGGATATCTCCAGTGACGGGGTAGCCCACTTCATCTGAAGGTGGTCTGTGTGTAAGATAAAGACACAAATACTCTTTCTAGAACTTCCATTCACTAGACAGAAACTCTGTCCTTGAGAGAGCCTGTGGGATCTCCCTTCCAATTTAAGACTGCCTCAGGCCCCTGAAGATACTGCTCTTGCTACTGTCGAGTTGCCTCTGTATGTCCAAACACCCCTGTACCTCCAAAGGTTCCTCACACGAAGACTCAGATGTGACTCTTACCATTGTCTGTGTCATTGGGATGAAGTTTAAAAGATGTCCATCTGTCCATGTTACTCTCCCCGAGCAGGCCAGTTGAGGCACCAACGTCAGCCATGCTGCTAGGAGGAGATACAAGCATCAAGGGCAAGTAGCGGCAGCGGCAGCAGCGGTAGCTAGCATTCACTCGGTACTTACCTGTGCCGAGCACTGCTGTCTAAGGGCTTTACCCTTATTAAGTGCCCTTCCATGGTAACTCACTATTAACTCCATTTTACAGATGAGGCAGCTGAGGCTCAGAGAAGATAAGTGACTTGCTCCAGGTTACACAGGTAGCTAGTGGTACATCTGGGATTTGCACTCAGATCTGGCTCCAGAGCCCAGGGGTTTAACCTCCCTGAAATGGGCACTTACTCTAATGCCTGTGTTCTGTTTGGACCTTAGAGACTGACACAGGGAGGGGGAAGGGTAAGCTGGGACTAAGTGAGAGAGTGGCATGGACATATATACACCACCAAATGTAAAACAGATAGCTAGTGGGAAGCAGCCGCATAGCACAGGGAGATCAGCTCCGTGCTTTGTGACCACCTAGAGGGGTGGGATAGGGAGGGTGGGAGGGAGACACAAGAGGGAGGAGATATGGAGATATATGTATATGTATAGCTGATTCAGTTTGTTATAAAGCAGAAACTGACACACCATTGTACAGCAATTACACTCCAATAAAGATGTTAAAAAAAAAAAAAAGAAGGGCTTCCCTGGTGGCGCAGTGGTTGAGTCCACCTGCCGATGCAGGGGACACGGGTTCGTGCCCCAGTCCGGGAAGATCCCACGTGCCGCAGAGCGGCTGGGCCCGTGAGCCATGGCCACTGAGCCTGCGCGTCCGGAGCCTGTGCTCCGCAACGGGAGAGGCCGCAACAGTGAGAGGCCCGCGTACCGCAAAAAAAAAAAAAGAAAGAATATGTGCTCTTCTGTGAGATGCATCCATGTGGCTCTCTGAAGACCAATCATTCTCAGTGCTGTATGGCATTTTGCATGAATAGATGACAGTTTTCTATTCCATTCTACCGCAGATGGACATTGGGTTATTTTCTAGGTTTTGGCTATTAGGACTAATGTTGTTATGAAGATTTTTGTGCATGTCTTGGGTTGGACATAGGTAAGCATTTCTGCTGGTGTATACCTAGGAGGGGAATTATGGAGTCATGGGACAAAAATATTTAGCTTTAGTAGCTATTGCCATGCAGTTTTCCAAAAGTAGTTGTACCTCTGTGCATTTTGAAAGTTAATAAAGTCCAAAACTACCCTATGAGATAGGTATTATCATTCCCTCTCTCTCTTTCTCTCTCTCTCAGATGAATCAAAGACTCAGAGAGTTGCCCAAGGCTAAATAGCTATAGTAATGACAGTCTGGGTTTAAATACAGCCCTGCCTGATGCCGAAGCCCATGCTCTGCATCCCTACCCTGAACTACTTTCATATTTCAGAGAGAATTCATGCCTTCACCCTCCCACCCCCCCACCCCCACCACCCCTGCCTGCAGTAGAGCCTTTGCTGTTGAGTTAAGATAGAGAGTACTGAGTGTGAGGGGCTGCCCTAGTGGTGTAGTGTCAAGAGGGGCATAGTTTAGGTGACAGAGTGAATCTCTGAGGCTGTTGTGCAAGGATGAGCCTGCATCCCCCTCCAAAGCACCTGGGGATAGAGCATGCCCAGGGACATGGGCAAGAGGGGTGTAGAGCATTGGTGGTAGGGGTGCGACATCTGACATGTCTCTCAAGTCACAGGGAGTCCTGCCAGGTATGAGTGGCCATATGAAAGGAAAGCTTCTGTTGATGTGTCAATGACAGTATTTTTTTTTTTTTTTTTTTTTGCTGTACGCAGGCCTCTCACTGTTGTGGCCTCTCCCATTGCGGAGCGCAGGCTCCGGACGTGCAGGCTCAGCGGCCATGGCTCACGGGCCCAGCTGCTCCACAGCATGTGGGATCTTCCCGGACTGGGGCACGAACCCGTGTCCCCTGCATCGGCAGGCGGACTCTCAACCACTGCGCCACCAGGGAAGCCCAATGACAGTATTTTTTTAAGGTTTAGTATTAGGAGTATATCAGTCAGGACTCTTGGTCACAACCCAACTAAAACTTACTTAAGCAAGGAGAAAAAAGAAAGTTTTGGTTCATGTAATGAAAGTCCCAGGATCCATTGGGCTTCAGGTCTGGCTACATTTAGGTGCTAAAACATCGCTAGAAATCCATCTCTGTCCATCTTTTGGGTCTACTTCTTTGTTGTCTTCATTATTAGACAAGATTATCTTGAATAGTAACAATGGTATCTCTTATCAATTCTGGATTTCACTATAGTTGTTTGACAATGAGGTAAAAAAAGAGGGCCCTTCTGCCAATAATTCCAGAAAAAGTTCCAGAGTGAACTCCAGTTTGACTCAGTTTGGTTGACAGACCCATCTTTAAACTAATCACTATGGCAGGAGATTGGAATGTCCTAATTGGCTAAATTGGGTCACAAGATCTGGGGTTGGGATGAAGCCCACCTAAATGACCTGGACTCAGATTGGTGGTGAAAATCATTTTACCTTCAAAGGGGGGCAAGGGGTATGGTGAAAGGGAGGCCAGTAGAACCATCAGAGAGCCATTATAGGGACTTTCTGGTCCTGATGAGGGACATAAGAAGGATGCTGATGAGAAGTTCCAGAGCAGGGGGTCCCCAAACCCTGGACCACAGACCAGTCCGTGGCCTATTAGGAACCAGGCCACACAGCAGGAGGTGAGCAGCGGGCCAGCAAGCGAAGCTTCATCTGTATTTACAGCCGCTCCCCTTCGCTCGCATTACCGCCTGAGCTCCGCCTCCTGTCAGATCGGGGGCAGCATTAGATTCTCATAGGAGCGGGAGCCCTACTGTGAACTGCGCATGCGAGGGATTTAGGTTGCGTGCTCCTTGTGAAAATCTAACGCTTGATGATCTGAGGTGGAGCTGAGGCGGTGACGCTAGTGCTGGGGAGCGGCTGCAACTACAGATGATTGTTAGCAGAGAGGTCTGACTGCACAGAGACCATAATAAATCAGTCACTTGCAGACTCATATCAAAACCCTATCAGTGGGTGGCAAGTGACAACGAGCTCAGGGCTCCCACTGATTCTGCATTACGGTGAGTTGTATAATTATTTCATTACATATTACAATGTAATAATAATAGAAATAAAGTGCACAATAAATGTAATGCGCTTGAATCATCCCAAAACCATCCCCCCTGCCCCGGGCTGTGGAAAAATTGTCTTCCATGAAACCAGTCCCTGGTGCCAAAAGGTTAGGGACCGCTGTTCTAGAGGAAGAACTGGCAAGCCCAGTCTGAGGCACTGAGGACAGTAATCATCGTTCCCAATGACCGTGGTTCTAGACACAGGCCCCTCTCTCCTCTGAGTCTGTCAAGGGAACAGAGGAGCTGTAGGGGGGGAGGTGGAAAGGCACATGGCAGCCAGATCTCCTGAGCTGTGCCGATGGCAAATAGCCCATGTGTCGGAGTTGTGTGAGGGCCCCGCTGCCTCCTAAGGAGCTGGATCGTGAGACGTTTGCAAAGATGTGAACCCCCCATAAGGAGTATGCCATTTAATAATTATGTAAATTAGCTGGCAATTAGATAATGTCACTCACTTTCCCTCTCCTGCTGGATTCTCACACAGTAGACAAGCATTTTGAGCTTCTGCACCAGTCTGGGCCCTCCATGTGGGCCCTGGAGCAAACCACCTGCATGTGCGGCTGCCTGCGTCCTCCTGTGGCTCAGGAGAGGGTAGCAGTTGGCCTACCCGGTAGAGAGCACTCCCTGGCTCCCATTTTCCCATTTCTTGAGCCTCGCACAGCCCTGCCAGAGGGTTAGAGAAGGCCAAAGGGTAAATGCCTGGGGCAGCTGGCTCGAGGCCTGTGATATTAAATGTAAGGTCGTCTCTAGCTTTTGGCTGGGCCACTGTGGCAATTTTCTAGAGGCCACGGAAATGTCCACAGTCCAAGAAAGAAATGGAAGGGCTTTAGGAGAGAATGTGGGCAGACCATAGAGTGTCAAGTGTAGATTAACCCAATTCTGGTGTTACCAGTCCTGAAATCAGATTCTACCTGGCGCCTGTGGGAGAGAAAGCTTGGTTTTCCTCGGTTAGCCTTTTTGACTCCCCAAGATGCAGGCAGGGGAACGTCAGTATCTCCAGTGCTGGTCTGGGCTGGAGGGGAGGACTGCCAATCTGATGGAGGAGGCTCAGCAGGCGGGATAGAGTGGTCACCCCTAAGCAGGCTGGGTAAATTCCCATGATCCTCCTCACAGCAAGTGGTCCTGGGCAGCTTAGTTCTTAACTCGTGGGTTACCCCAGATCACCAGACATGTGCTGCTTTGTCCTGAGGAGTCATCTGAGGTGGGCATCCAGGGAAGTGTGGAGGCACAGGATTGCCGTCATTGTACAAAGCGGGGTGGTGTGGAGGCCACCGCGTGGGACAGAAGTCAGATGATCCTCAGCGATGCTCTTCAGCTTCTGTTTTTACTGTTCATTCTTCCTGTACATGTTTCCTGAGCTCCCACTCCATGCCAAGGCCCTGTGGCAGCACCATGGTGAAGCAGTCCGTGCCCCCAGGTTGCGTCCCACGGAGCTTCCAGTGCCTGGACTCTTTATCGCTCTGCTTTATGTCTCTAAAGTACACTTTCCCCCACTACTTCATGTTGCCCCTGAAGGCGAGAACCGTGTCTTACTCTGCTTAGATCCAGGAGTGGCTGGAAAAGATCGGAGCTCAATAAGTAGTTAGATTGAATTGAGCAAGTCATTTAATTTCTGCAGACACATAAGAGACTTGCAGGGGCCCAGAGGTGAGCTGACATCTAGACCAGTCTGAAAGCTTCTGGAGCTATCTATCCACTTAGAGGGATTCCCGTCTCCCTGCTCATCCAGATCACTGAGCCCTCCATCTGAATGTCCTTGCCTCCCACTGAGGGTCCCACTGGCTTTAGCCATCTGATCCTGGGCCTTGCTTGAGCTGCACGCCTTGGTCTAAACGGGCAGGACAGGGAGTGGAGAGGGAGGTGCAGCAGCCAGGGTGGCGTCACTGAGAAAACACTTGCCCAGGCCTCTGGGGCTCACACGCCGTGGGCTCCATCACATGCCACATGATTTTTACATTCCCAGCTCATTAACATTTCCTGGCTTGGGAAACTCCTCTGGAGAGGCTTCGTGCTCATGCCTGCCTTGCTCCCCGCTCTTCTAGATCAGATGCACGATAGGGGGAGGGGGCAGGGCAGCTGCTGTCCTCTGAGCACATTCCCTGAAAGTGGCCCCTTTTCAAAAATTTGATGAAAAAAATACGTAGACATGGCAGATGTTAGACCAGAAGAAGCCCTCTTTGGGGACAAGCATCTCCTCTCTCCCCTGGGATGTTGCCTTTTGCCTTGGTTGGCATAACTCACCTCGTACAACGATCACGTTCTTAGAGACTAGGTTATCACTCATTCTCTAGCTGCCTGATACCCACCTCACCTCTGGCTTCATGTCTTCCACTCACTCCACTCCAAGAGCACCAGCCTCCTTGCTGTTCTTCAAACATACCAGCCTGCTCCAGGCTTAAGGCCTTTGCACTGACTATTACTTCTGGAACATTCTCCCCAGATATTTATGTGGCTAATTCTCTCACCCTCTCTGAAGACTTTCCTTAAATCTCATCTTCTCAGACTCTGATTTGTGATGTTTGCCTATTTCTGTGGTGTAAATATTCCTAGCATAGTTGATTTCATGCTACCAAAGTGTCATCAACCAGCTCAAAAATTTCTGAAATTTTAATAGTTGGTTCTCACATTCCGCATGAGTTGGCACCTCCACACTGCTGTGCCCATGTTCTAGTAAGCATCCCTTGCACCCCTGGAGGTGCCCATGCCACACTTTGGGAAACACTGCATGGACAAGACCTTTTATACAACAGAGGCTTCCCTCATGATGGATTTCATCAGCCTCTTTTTGGTTGGGCTTGCTTACTCAGGGGAAACAGGTGTTTGTTCCTGCTTAAGGAACGGTGTTTGCCTCTCCAAAGCAGGGGTAATAACTAGCTTTGCTAATGTGCTCATTATAAAAATAGTGGACAGTGGTCTGACAGAGACCATGGTGAATTATCAAACATGCCTATTAATAGGCAGCAACTTGCATAGCTCTTGGAAATTGCACTCATTGCTTTCATGTGAACACAGAAGTCTCCACTCCGCTCTGTGACCAGATCACCCCCTTGACTGGGTGCTGGTGCATTTCCAATCAGTATAAAACACGCATGATATGCGCTAGGTCTGTGACATTCCTTAACTGTTCACTTGTTGTCCATTCTGCAGTTTTTTTAATTAAAAAAATGTGTCTTAATATGCTATCCCCACTTCACAGACATGTGCACACTCACACGTACAGACACTTCTTCTCGTCCCTTCCTACCTAGAAATAAGGAAGGAGAGAAGGTAGTGTTTATTGTTCACCTACTATGTATGTAGCCTCATGCTAGAATCTTCCAATACATGATCTCATTGAATCTTCTCTCCAACCTTGGAAAAAGTCTTTTATTTTCTCTACTTTATAAATGAGAAAATAGAAACTCAAATAGATTAAGACATTTTCTCAAAATTCCACATACAAGAGCTAAGATTCACTCAGCCTCTTTTTTTTTAAGGCTCAAAGCACGTATTTTTTTCAATAAGACCTTTCCCCCAACATTTAGTTAAGAGATGAGTGTTTTTTGCTCATTACTCACCTTCTGATTTATTTTCACTGATTCCTATAAATATTTCTCTCAAAAATTTAAAGGTGAGGGTCTGTCTTAGGGTGCCTACACCAAACACTGGATTGTCAAACTGAAAAAGAAAAATCTAAAAAAAAAAGAATGTCATTTTCATGTTCATGTCTTTTAATAGGTAAACGAGTTAAAATTGTATGTGTGTATTTGAGTGTATAAAATGTTAGCACTTATGTTAAAAATAAATTTTGTCTAAGTGACCCTGTGATATGAATATTGTAAAGGTGTACTGATATGGCTTTGGGGGTTTTATACTATTTTTGCACACGAAAAACTGAGTGCACCATTAGGAACTGAGCTTGGGGTCCTGATGTGGCTCTGGAAGACCCCGGGCCCTCCCTTCCGTTTGGAGCACCAAGCACTGTGGGAATCATTAGACTAGCCTGGCTCGCAGTCAGCACTCCATCAATATTTGTGAAATGGGATGCAGTCTTTTCCTGACACGTGGCCCTAATCTTTGTTTCCTTCTCCCCCACCCTCCCCTTCGTCCTGCAGGTCTTTTCTCTGGAGTCCTGGGAGGCAGGGCATGGGCAGGACTGCCTCTGGCCTGCACCATGAAGTCTGAGCCTGCTTCCACTCTGCCCCCGGCCCTGCTCTGCCTGAACACTCAGCTTCCAGCTGCTCCCTTCCCCGCAGCCCCCTGCTGCTAGGAGGCAGACCTTCAGGACTGTTCCTTGTCCTGTTTCTACCTTTCACCTGACTCACCTCACTGCTAGCTTCTCCTCCATCACGGCCCCCCTGACCCCAGCCCTCTCCCCGGCCTCCCTGGCTGGGGTGTTTGGGGGTCCACCGGGAGGACGGCATTGTTGAAGGCTTCCACCCGCCGTGCACTTTCTCCTCCTTGAATCAAGGCCTCCGGATCCACATGGATAGCTGAGATCTTTTCTTGGAGAAAGACACTTTGCACCCTCACTTTCTCAACCTGACTGTCCTCCTCTACTGCTGCCCTGTCTTTCCCCTCTTCATTGAGTTTCTTGCTCGTGTGCCCGCAGCACGTCTGCGGCTGTCTTGTTCACTTTCCTCCTTCCTCCCTCTCTTGATCTTTGTGCGTGTGCCTCCTTCCCCTTGTGTGTTCTCTGACCCCCACCCATCTCCTCTTCCTCCCTCCCTTCTACTGCAAAGGGGGATTTTCCCCCGAGGGCTGTTCTCTGCCTGTCTGCCCCTCCGGGGCTTGATCCCGGCAGCCACGATGAGCTTCACCATGCACTCGGTTTTCTTCACCCTGAAGGTGAGCGTCCTGCTGGGGTCCCTGCTGGGGCTCTGCCTGGGCCTTGAGTTCATGGGCCTTCCTAACCAGTGGGCACGCTACCTCCGCTGGGATGCCAGCACGCGCAGTGACCTGAGCTTCCAGTTCAAGACCAATGTTTCCACGGGGCTGCTCCTCTACCTGGACGACGGCGGCGTTTGTGACTTCCTCTGCCTCTCCCTGGTGGATGGCCACGTGCAGCTCCGCTTCAGCATGGACTGTGCCGAGACCGCCGTGCTGTCCAACAAACAGGTGAACGACAGCAGTTGGCACTTCCTCATGGTGAGCCGTGACCGCCTGCATACCGTGCTGGTGCTTGATGGTGAGGGCCAGTCTGGGGAGCTGCAGCCCCAGCGGCCCTACATGGATGTGGTCAGTGACTTGTTTCTCGGCGGAGTCCCCGCAGACATACGACCTTCTGCCCTGACCCTTGATGGAGTACAGGCCATGGCCGGCTTCAGGGGATTAATCCTGGATCTCAAGTATGGCAACTCAGAGCCTCAGCTTCTGGGGAGCCAGGGTGTCCTGTTGGATGCCGAGGGACCCTGTGGTGAGCGTCCCTGTGAAAATGGTGGGATCTGCTTCCTCCTGGATGGCCACCCCACCTGTGACTGTTCTACCACCGGCTATGGTGGCAAGCTCTGCTCAGAAGGTAAGGCCCTCTTCCCTATTCCTCTATCGCTAGAGGCCCACTTGGGTTGGGTAAGGACCAAGACCCCTGACGGAAACCAGCTCTATCATTGAAGTGCATCTTTAGCTGCATGTCAGATTATTGCGTCCCTTTCCCTGAGGAGGTGGTAGAAATCCTTTGCTTGCTCTCAATGGAAAATCCATCAGAATTCAGCAGCAGAGAATCCTGACTACTCAACCATGGGCTCCTTACGCAAATATTTGGCTGTACTCAAAAAGCTAGATAGAGTAGACTACAGATGTGTGTCCCAGCTGAGTTCCTTCCACCGCAGTGCAGCTTAGCAGGATGAGCCCAAGGTGAGAAGTCAGACAGAAATGGGCAAAGTGGTTATCTCCGTCCCTCCTGATCCCTTGAGAATTGGGCCCTTGGGGATAGATGGGAAACTCCCCATCACTTCTTCCTTATCGTCCCTAACATAAGGAATGCCTATGCAGAGAAAAATGCGGGGATGGACTGCAGGTCCACACTTGGCCCTGCTGTAAATCCAGCCCTGCAGCTGTGCCCCTCCTCCTGCAATCTTATGGAAGGTGTCTACCAGGTGGACAGGGCATCTGGGGATGGGACTTCTCGCCTCCTTGTTCCAGCACTAGGATTTTCCACCTGTGCTTCCTCTTTCCTGTCCTCTCCTCTCCTGGTGCGAGAAGGCACAGACAGGAGCACTGTCCAGCCAAGCCTCCAGGGGAGGTGGCAATACTCAGCCTGGCCTTGGAGAACCTCCCAAGTTCAACTACAACTTCCCAGGGGGAGGGAAGGAGGGATTTATGCCCAGAGACTTAGACTGCCCTCACCTTTTTCACCAAATTCTGACTATTTGGGATTAGGAGAAAAGTGGTCTAGACTTTACTTTAACAAATACTTAGATTCCAGATTCCTGGACTCACTGAAGGCCTAGGTTTCAATACCTGTTGAAGTGACAGAGTGACCATATGGGTGTGTGTGTTGGGAGGTTGGGATGAGGAAGACGCAAGGAAGTTACATCCCCTCCTATCCTTTTAGAGTTAAGCCCTCTGTTTGTTTAGAGATGTTTGTGTCACCGTCCCCTGCTGGTCTCTTCATGGATGTGGTGGAATGTGGCTCTCAGCCTTGGTAGCCCGTTAGGATCACCTGGGGGAATTAAAAGACTCTCAGGGCCTTCCCTGGTGGCGCAGTGGTTGAGGGTCCGCCTGCCGATGCAGGGGACACAGGTTCGTGCCCCAGTCCGGGAAGATCCCACATGCCGCGGAGCGGCTGGGCCCGTGAGCCATGGCCGCTGAGCCTGCGCATCCGGAGCCTGTGCTTCGCAATGGGAGAGGCCACAACAGTGAGAGGCCCACGTACCGCAAAAAAAAAAAAAAAAGACTCTCAGGCCACACCCCAGACCAATTCAATCAGAATCTCTAGGGGGCGGGGTTCAAGCATTTGTATATTTTTAAAGCTCCCCAGGTGATTCCATTGTGCAGCTAAAGTTGGAAACCAACAGGTCAAGGGAAGTCAGGTAGGTGCAGCCAGGTGAGTGTCTTAGTGGTGACTCCCATGATCTCTTCATTCAGGTGATGCCCCACTGCCTTGGGATTTGTAATTAAAAACAGTGTCTGCAGGTGTTCCTCAAACTTTCCCAGAACTTCCCAATCCCTAAAGCAGGTTGTGGTTGATATGAATTTTAGCAACTAGTAGGTATTACAAATTTTTTTAAAAAATAAAAACAAAGTTTATTTCACAGGTGATACATGCTGGATACTAGGACACTTTGGGGATCTTGTTGGGAGCCTCCTTGTAGGTCAAGTATGGGCTACCTCGAGTGCTTCTTTCCTTTTTTGGGCTGGACATCATACCTCCCTTCCTGTGGGTGGGCTGCAGGAGAGGGAGATGCAAGACATGCATCTCATCCTTTTTTGGCTTCTGTTTTTCCCCATTGAACCCACTGGAAGAAGGGTTGGGGAAGAGGGGTAGAGGCAACACCAACCCA
Source organism: Grampus griseus (assembly GCF_964374135.1). Lineage (NCBI taxonomy): Eukaryota > Metazoa > Chordata > Mammalia > Artiodactyla > Delphinidae > Grampus > Grampus griseus. The sequence goes on along the minus strand of NC_139018.1, from coordinate 24,768,667 downwards.
CAAAGCCACTTTGCGACTGTGGTTACTGAAGCACTTATCACAAGCAGGTCCCTCCTGGAGCTGACTGCAGTTCCAAAGCTTCTTGGCTTTGGAGAAAGTTCTGCCTGAAGATGCTGACATGATCACTTGTTTTCTCCTTCACCCAAAGGATCTGTTCTGTTCTCAGAATTTGCCTTGGAAGCCGGCATTCTTCCTTTCTAGGGACCAGGGTGTTTGCAAGTGTGTTGTTAACTTGCTGATTATCCCTGATTGCATTTTTTGTGTTTAAAAAGAACTCATTTCCTCTGGGCAGGTTTGGATCAGCACTTTTCTGCAGGAAGAATCTCTATGCTGTATATGTATACAATTTCTTCTCTCTCTCTCTCTTTTTTTTTCCCTTTGGTTCGGTGTGTGTGTGTGTGTGTGTGTGTGTGTGTGTGTGTGTGTGTGTGTGTGTGTGTGTGTGTGTGTGTGGTCTCCAGAGGAATCTCTTCAGAGCAGATGATAGGCAGTCAATTTCTTAATAGCTAAATACAATGTATATTTTAGTAATAGTTCTTTCTGTAGGGTTCAGATCATCTCGTGGCTATGGACTGACACCTCTGTCTGTAGAAGGCAGACACACAGCATATTTCCTTATTCTCTTGATGCGTAATACAGTAAATAAACTCTGTAGTAACTAACACTGGGTTGGTTTGGAGCAGTGCAAAGTTTGAGGTGAGGATGGATGCTGGGACAGGTACCAGAATTTATTGTTGGTGACTTGAAGCCTGTTGATCCTGGTCATTGTCATTATGTCTAATCAATCACAAAAATGCATTTCAGGCTTTTAGAAAATACCCGTTCTCTCCACACACAGCTGAGTTTTAGAGTAAGCAGGGAAAACTCACCCGTAAAGTATGAAGGGGAAAAAAATCACAGCTGCTAAGGGTCAAGCAGATCTGCATAAAACAAGATCAGTAGCCTAAAGAAATGCCTTCCCGTTTCCCTAAAGATAGTGTAAAGTGGGTAGTGAGGATGCGTCTATTCCCTCCTCTCTCCCCCATTTTAAATTGCAAATGTCGCAGAACTGAAACCAGGGGACTTAGTCCCAGCAGCGGGTCCTGTGTACCAGGCATCTGATCGTCCCACTTTGCAGGATGGACCGTGCCCTTGATTGTGTGAGGGCTTCATGCTTTAGCAGTTCAAGAGTAGGAAGGGCTCGGAAGGCTCCTGCAGCTTCCGATGGATGTGGTCGGGGCCTGTTGGAGGCGCTCTCTGCAGTCCATTAGCTTCTAGCATGCTGGCAGTATCGATGTTTGCTCGGCCCGTCTGGCTTTCCATGCCTCAGTGGCTCCAGAATGTCTCCACGCTGCACCCCAGGAAGAACGCACAGATGGGCCCATCTCTTCTATTCGCTTTGGGCTATTTTGATCCCTCGTTGGGTATCTTTTCTCGGTAAGAGCCGCAAGACACCGGAGGTAGTTGCTGTGGGAGAGTTGGGTTTAGGGGGAAGAGCTATGGACACAGTATCTTCTGTTTCCTGGGGCGAAAGGCTATTAGCTCTGGCTGCAGACTGAACTCCACACAGCCTACTTGGGAAAACTTCATTCCAAGACTCCCAAACCAATTAATAGTCACATTGAACATTCTGGCACATGATGGAGGGAGAAGGGGGTCCCAGATTTTTACTTCTAGGTGTGATATTTATCAATAAAACATTTGGGTTCTCAACTTCAGATTTGTTCGAGTTGACTTTTAATCTTTTTGAACGACTTTAAAATTATGCAAATCTGGGTTGGAATATAGTCCAGCTGCGGTGGATCATATTCACCTGGCTTCTTCTGTTTAGTCCAGTCTGTCCTGTTTTGGGCATCCCTGAAGCTCCCTGGGCAATAAGGAGGTATCCCTAGTGCCCTCCAGAGAGCAGCCCCCTCACGGGTCATTGGGAATTTGTCATTACCTTGAAATGAGTTTAAGCTTGATTGTTTATTTTTAAAGCATCCTTAGTTATGAATGTGCAATTTCTCAACAGTCTTACAGCCATGAAGAATTGATTCACTGCCAAGGTGTATACATTTCAGTCCCAGATTCTCTAAAGAGTTCACTTAGCATGAAGTCAGCCTGTTGCAGGTGGGGTGGAGCCAAGGAAGGATGGGAAAGCTTTCCCAGGTTGATCTCTACTCTCACATCTTAATACACGGGTCTACCTATGTCACATATTTGTATGTCCATGTTTTTAGGTTAATTCAGTGAAGAGACATGAGGTCCTCTTCAGCTGGCAAAAAAAGAAAAAGTTGGTTCATTGTCTGCTATCTTTTCCTGCTGACTTGGGCAGGTGCCCAGACCAAAAAGCTGCTTGCTTTGAGTCTCAGCTGTTAAGTTTTCAGGTGTTGGGATCCTACAGTGAAGTACGGTTGTGGGTGTGGGTGATAGTGGCCAGTCTTATTACAAGCACGCGGTTGTGTGGTACCCACTAGCCTCCCATCCCCCATCCCTCCTGCTGTCTGAAGCTGACATCCTACTCAGGTTGGTTTGACTGATGGCTCAACACACGACTGCATAGCCTTGGTATGCCTTCCTGAAAGTGAATTTCAATTCGTTTTCTTTTTACTGAGAATCTTGCCTCTCTTCCCCCATTTCTCAAAGCCAGAACTAGGGCAGAAAGGTGTTCCAAGAGAAGGTGCTTGCCCCGGAGGCTTTACCAAGAGCCAAAGACATTGATGCTATAGTTGAGGTATGGATGATTGCCCCAGCTGGATCCTCCTGTTTGGGGCACTTGCGTAAAAAATACAGTCATTTCCCCACCGCCTCCCCCTCGCACCTCCTGCCGGAATACGAACGTGGCTTTGTTCCTAATCTAAGTCAACCCTGAATGGCCTAGGAGGGGGCAGGCAGTAGTAAGTAATCAGGAGTAAAGGCTAGCTCCTTTCAGAATCCTTCCCCCTGGTGTGGAGAGACAGAAGCACAGAAGCAGGGAGGACTGCTGCTTCTGAGCCTTGATTTCCCACCTGGTATTCGGGCTTTAGGACCAGCCCAGCTCTCCACCGGCCCAGCCAGCCAGCCAGCCAGCCAGCCAGCAGGGGCTGTTGCTAAACGAGCCTGAATAGGGGTCTGATTGCTCCTTTCTCCTCCTCTCTTTCTGATTACCCAGTGAGATTTCCTGGGTATGCTGTATGCTAAATGGCAGAGCAGCCGCCTGCCACTTGCTCCAATTATCCCTCTTTTAACTGCGAGGGAAGAGCAATTTTTTTACTGCCCCCCCTCCCCCTCCACAATAGCATCTCTGCCTCCTTTAAAGAAATAAGACCCTTCTTCCTAGTCCCCCCTTCAGTGGGGTGAGAGCAGCCTTCTCCCTTCACATAGCCTGCACACCAGCTGCTGGCTGCAAAGTAGGTGGGCCTTGTGTAATGCTTTGGTCCATATTCAGCCGCGTTGAGGGTCGGGCAGGCATTCTGCCAGAACCCTTCCAGTAGCAGTGAACTTGCATTTGCATTTGGTAATGAGACACCACAGGCCCAGCGCTGGGGGGCTAATCATCGAGTCCCCTATCTCTCTTTGCAGGCTGTCCGGGAGAGGTTTCCAGTTCCTGGAACAGCTGCCCTCAGCTAGGTATTCTTCCTCCATCACAGGGCAGAAGAGGTGGGGTGTGGGCTGTGCTTGGGGGATGGAACTAACGGGCCCTCCCCCATGATGACTCCTATTGCCCTGGAGTCACTGGCTCTGCTGTGAGTCCAGAACAGTGAGGCCCCAGAGGTGGAACTGGAGTGAGAGAGGTTTTGGGGCAGGGCTCTGAAGGTCAGGTACCCTTCTTAGACAAAAATAATAATGATGTTATCATTGCTATTATTGAGTACCACCATGTGCCTGACATCCGAGGTGCATTGTCTCATCTAATCCTCACAGCGCTTCTATGCAGTTGATATCATTAACTAGCCCTATTTTACAGATGAGGAAACTGAGGAGCAGAGAAATTGAAAACTTGAACAAGGTTTGGTGGTTAATAACATGGCTTCTGGAGTGAAAAAGATCTGGACTTAAATCTAGGCTTGTCCACTTACACGTTGCCTGTCTTTGGAGAAGGTTCTGGAAGCTTCAGCATCCTTATCAGTAATACTAACAACAACGATAATAATAATAGCAGCTAACAGTAATAATAACAACAATAAGAAGAATAGCAGCTAACAGTCATGGGGCACTCACTCCATGACTGCTCTGTATTAGCCCTTGTAACACTCAGAACCACTCTTGACACGCTGTCATTTTTCTAATTTTGTAGATAAGGAAGCTGAGGGACAAAGGGTAAGTAATTCTCCCAAGGTCACACAGCTCAGAAGAGGCAGGACTGGAGTTTGTATCTAAACAGTCTGGCTTTAGAGTCCACACTCTTAACCACTGTGCTATCCTGCCTTTCAGCAAAGCAGGGATAACAAGAAGTCATACGTTAGGGAGTTGTTGAGAGCATGAAATGAGATCAGACATATAAAATTATCAGTATAGTCTCTGGGAGAGAATGAGTCCTGACTCTGGGCTGTTAGCCGCCTGGTGGGTGTAAGAACGAATTATGTGTCGATTTGGTTTCATGGAAACCCGTTGAGCTACCCCCACCTCTGCCATTTTCCTTCATCCCAGTTTGAGAAGTGGCAGAGAGAAAAGGAGGGGAATTTCAGGAAAGTATAGAATCCAGTCCCACCACCATTTTGCCCCTGCCTAAGAGCATGGGTCGCTGACAATGGTTGTGCCCTTTGGACTGTATTCAGAACTCTTTGCCTGCAAATGGGGTGTTCTGGTCCCCACGGCATCCCGATGAGGCAGGTAGGACAGGCCTTACCATCCCACTGAATAAGTGAGGAGCCCCAGACGCAAGGTGCCGTGGGACTTGTGGGTAGACAGCATGAGGGCAAGCTTGGATGCTGCCTATTTGGCAGGTGGCTCTGGGACCTGAGAGCCCAGAGCCTCAACACAGCATTTTACTTCTGCTTCTAGGCTCCCTTCATGAACATACATGGCCTGTGTCTCCATCGTGAAATGGAGCAGTCATTGCCTCCCTGGTTGCTGATGATAAGCAAAATGTCAGACTCCTGGTGCAGGAGGTTATCAGCTTGGTCAGTCCCAGGAGAGAGAAAGAGAGGATGTGAGAGAATGAGAGAGAATGAATGAATGAGTATTCAACTCCCACCCTCAAGACCCTGGTTTGAAATGAAGTGCCTGAGAATGGACCTGTGGGTCCCGAGGGAGTTGGAGCACGGCTTCCCTACACTGGAGCATCGCTGGACAGCACGACCTCTTCAGACTTACCTTTAGTTTCCCAGGTACCGGGAAGTGTCCAGCAGCCCACCCAGGGCTGGTGGTAAAAGGTGGAGCTCCTGGATTAACCTTTCACACTTCTTGCTCTCCTGCTGACTCTCTTCCCAGATAACAAAACCAAACTCCCTTTCTCTCTGTTTATTCTTCTCTTCTCTTTTGTGTGTGTGGGAGGGAGATTATTACAGAGGTGGATTTGCCACAAAACTAAACCTTTCATATATCTTCACTTGCATGGGTCCCTTCAAGGCCCCATGCCTAATACTGTATTGGTGATTTTTTTCTTAAGGAATGCCCAGTATCATAAGCTTTTGGTCCCCACCTCTGTGGATCTGCCTCTGTTAAGAAGGCTTGTTGCTGCCCAGTGACAGCAATGTTGCTCTGGGTGTATGAGTGATTCCCCAGTGACCGATGACCCTTCATCACAGACGCATTTCCCCTCACTTCGTAACCAACAGGGCAGGAAGAGCCATGGAGAGGGAGTGTGGGAGGATGAAGGCCTGTAGGAATGTTGTTTGGGGAGCTGTGGTGGGAGCGGGGGACATGTAGGGTATACAGTGGGTGACGAGGGTGTGTTTAGAAATGTTTGCTGTAGATTTAGAGGAACCAGTTGGTGTTTAAACAGAGGGAGCATCCTGGTCCCTCCTGAGGTTTCCCAGCTGAAGTCGGGATGCTTGGTTTGCCGTGGCTCACTGAGGGGCTGTGTTACAGGTGACAGGCTGTGGATGACAGAGGAGAGGGACAAAGCGTGGCTGTACAGGCCTGTCTCCGTGATCTGTGTGGGAACTGACAGTGCCAGTGGGTTGTCATTACAGCTGTTGTTCTCCAAAAACTGATGTCTTTGGGTGACCTATTTAAAAGCAATACGGGGGCTTCCCTGGTGGCGCAGTGGTTAAGAATCCGCCTGCCAATGCAGGGGACACGGGTTCGAGCCCTAGTCTGGGAAGATCCCACATGCCACAGAGCAGCTAAGCCCGTGCGCCACAACCACTGAGCCTGCACTCTAGAGCCCGTGTGCCACAGCTACTGAGCCCGCGTACCTAGAGCCCGTGCTCCACAACAAGAGAAGCCACCAACATGAGAAGCCTGCGCGCCGCAATGAAGAGTAGCCCCCGCTCGTCTCAACTAGAGAAAGCCCGCGTGTAGCAACAAAGACCTAACGCGGCCAAAAATAATTAATTAATTAATTGAAAATAAAATGAAAGCAGTATGGGGCCCCTTTAAATGTGTCATCATCTATATCTGCTCTCAAACCTCCACTGCTCTCCACAATATTCCTACATAATGTATTTTATAAAGTTAAAAAAAATTTTTTTTTTAATATCCAGGAACCAGTACCAGTAGCTTTTCAAAACAAATTGATCTCATAGTCATCCAGCCAAACTACCCAGCTCCACTCTGTGATAAAACTTACTTTGCATGTGGGCCTAAAAATTGTGAAAGCTCTCAGCTTTTCAAGGAGGAAATGCAGCTCTCTGGAAGGGTGTGCAAGGTCCCAAAGAGGGTGGGGATGAAAGAAAGGCGGGGACACAAGCTGTAGGCAACAGGAACTCCCGGTTTAAGCTGTGAAATGCATTTAAGATCCTTTCGGTTTTACCAAGGCTCTTATTTAATTTCGGTATCTTTGCACCTAAGAAGACGGCTCTGGGGAGATTTTCCTTCAAGTTTCTCCATGAGACTCTATGCATCCAACCCTTTTCTGACATTTTGGCTTCTTGCCTGTGGATTTGGTTCTCCTGAAGTGGTCCTGTTTGCTGGTGCAAAGCCTTTGGGGGCCAGGGTCTGGGTAGTCCCATGGTTGTTGGCAGTGTTAGGGCTGGTGTCTCCACTCTGGCAGGCAGGGCGTTCCAGGCAATTCTATAACCTCTCCTCCAGGTATGACTGGAATAGAAAAAGTGCAGCGAGAGAGTGTACAGCTTGTATACTCAGTATGTTGCTTTCAAATAAAAACGAGTACCCCATTGCAAGGAGGGATGAGAAGGCTGAAATCACTTCTCTGTGATTCAAACAGTGGGAAAGGGCTCACCAAACACTCACGGTCTCTTCGTTCCTCCTCATTCTCTCAGCCTTCTTTCCTCTCCAGAAGGGGTCCTGTCTCACATAGTTAGCCTTGGAGGGCTGAGGGAATGAGGAAGAGTGGGCCTGAGGGTGTTAAGCCTCTCACCCTTTGGATTCTGAAAGACTAATGATCATTCCCTAGCATATTTGTTTGATTTAGGTCAGGAAAGACAAGGCTGGAGTTTAGGCTGAGGCAATGTGCTGTGAGTCCTTCTTTTAAGGAGACACACTGAAATGCGGGGGGACTCTGATGCTGTGGGAGAAATCCTCTGTGAGGGATGAAGCACAGATCCTGTGACCCATGTAGAGGACAGTAAGACATTTATATCACCTTCTAGCCATTGCTTTGCTTGTGTAATGCACTGAAAACCAAGGTGCATGTTAAGAATCATGGGATAGGGCTTCCCTGGTGGCGCAGTGGTTGAGAGTCCGCCTGCCGATGCAGGGGACATGGGTTCGTGCCCTGGTCCGGGAGGATCCCACATGCTGCGGAGTGGCTGGGCCCGTGAGCCGTGGCCGCTGAGCCTGCACGTCCGGAGCCTGTGCTCCGCAGCGGGAGAGGCCACAACAGTGAGAGGCCCGCGTACCGCAAAAAAAAAAAAAAAAATCATGGGATAATATGTTTGGAGGGGTCTTTTTTAAAAAATTGAGGCATAATTGACATATTAGTTTCAGGTGTATAGCATAATATACAAATTCGATATTTGTATATATTGCAAAATGGTCACCACATAAGGCTAGTTAATATCCACCACCATACATGGTTACAGAATTTTTTTTCTTGAGATGAGAACTTTTAAGATCAGTTCTCTTAGCAACTTTTAAACATGCAATACAGTATTATCAGTAATATAGTCACCATGCTGTACGTTACCAGAGGGGACTTTAAAGGTCATTGGGTCTATTCTAACTGTTCATTTCCTATCCTCTTCTCCACTGTATGACATCTCTGCCCCACCCCCCATGCCCCAAAAATCCCCTAGTCAACTGCAATGGCAGGGGCTTGGTACTTTTCAAGGCATCCTGATGTATCTCTGATTATACTGAGCATCAGGGAGCCCTTCCTACATGAGGCCAAGGTCTGCTTCTCAGACACTTCCTCACTGGTCCTCATTCTAATTAAAGCAATCTGACCTTTGCCATGGGCCATGTGGGTGAGGGGGATGGGTAGGTCATAACATTTCTGGATGATGCTTTGTAGGAATGAACCCTTGTGCAAAGTAAAATTCTTAAGGGATTCTCTAATATAGCACTAACGGTATACACACCGCTGAGTTATTTAGAATTGACTGCTTCTGATTAATCTTAAACAACATGGGAGGGATTGATGTGGGAAGAGATTCTGATGTAAGCAGGTGATTCATGCTCCAGTCATTTTGTTCCTAGGGAGCTTCACTCTGAAACATTCATGGTTAGCCCCATCTCTCTGGTTCTATTATCTGTGCCTCATTTCATCCCCCTAAGATGTCCCATCTTCCTCCATATTCAGCCAGCTTTTCAGCATCTCTGAATTTCCAAGGTGCCCCCTGGAAACCTCTAATGGCAATAAGCAATAAGATGAGAAGTTCTAGAATGCTATGGAGTAGAGGAAAATGGAATTGAATTGGACTTGCTTTACAAATCCATCGTGGCAGCCAGGGTCAGACACCCCAACAGACATCAAGATTTTGCTAAAAAGCCTAGTGTGATGCTTTAAAAAAAGATAAGGGTATGAAATGAAGAAGTATTGAGTAGCTATTCCTGGCAACTGGCCTTGGAAGCATATGCCCTATTCAAAAATGCTTCCTACTCTGCCAGGTTGCCTTGGGTATCCCATGTTTTTGGCACTGTTGGGAAGAAGTCTCCCAGGGAGAGGATTAGGCAGGGCTAGAAGATGTTGCTCCCACACTGGCATGGACTGGAAACCTGCCAAGCAAATGCCCTCCTGCACCCTAAAAGGGATGAAGCTATTCTTGGCTCTCAGCCACCTCCCCATTGACAGTCATTTTACTGACACTGCAGCAAAGAAAGGAGAATTTGTCTCATAATTCATGGTTTAAAATAGTTTACTTTTAAGAGCAAAGCCCACAGCCATCCTTTTGAGTCCAAGCATTAAAATATACTCAGAGTCACCGACTTCTGTGCAGTCCCGTTGTCCAGCCAGGTTCTATGTACTGCATTCCTGTGCAGGGAAATGGGCATGACCATCTCACATAGTCATGTGGTAATTGCCACGTGGGAAGATGATTGGGTTTTAGTTGCCGTGGGAACTTTGTTGTTTGCTCATCCTGATGTTGTTTTCAGCCTTGTGTTAATTCGGATTGGAGCTATTTTTTCCTTGTGTAGAATATATAACCAGTGGGCTACGTTTTGATGTGTCTCATGGCTCCCTTTGGCTTTCACAACCTTAATGCAAGTTGCAGTAGCTCAGCTGGGTTTCCTGATTCCTTCTGCAGGAGTGTATGCGAGGAGGAACTCTCTTTGAGACCTGTAAGACGTGAAACCATGGGAAGACTCTGTTTCCCTTTGTTAATGAATGTTCCAGGCTTGTATGCTAAATGGCATGTCTCTGGTATCTGACAGAAAGCAGGTGCTCAATGAATGTTTGTTGCCTTGATAAAGCACACTCCGTGTGGATGTGTGTGCATGCATTTCATGTTTTGTATGCATGTCTGTGCGTGTGGTCTCTAACGTGTGATGGATGGATGCAGGTTCCCATCAAGAATGTGAGCTCAATAATGTTTGTTTAATACATTGATTACAGCTGTGACTTGGACCACAGTGGCATGGGCCACCACTGGAAATACCTTCTTTTAATAGGAAAAGTGGCGTGTTTGCTGTGGGGCAGTTTTCACAGAATCTGTGTCAAACACATGTACATTCCACTTGGCTTGATCTAGTTGAAGATGAACTAGCAAGACTTTTTTGTGTTTGTTTATGAGCCCGTGGTTTCCTGTAACAATCATAGACCGCAGCCAGCCTGGGACCATGTAAATGCTTGTGGAATGGCTGTTTGAGGCAAGCGCGTTGTTGTCACTGGAGATGGAGAGGCCCCATTAGCTTGTGTGGATTCCCTGGAGAAGAGGAGGCTCACTGGGGACAAGATAATTGTCCTCGGATATCGGAAGAGCTGCCATGTAGAGGAGGGAGTGGATATCAGACTCGAGGGTTGAAGGGATCAGAGCTACAGAGGAGGATTTCTGATGCTTAGAGCTGTTGGGCCATTGAATGCACAGCTTTGCCAAGTCCTATGGCTGGGAGGGGTGCAGTAGGTGCTGGAGTGACACCTGTCAGAAATGTGTGCTGGTGTGTACGTGCCTTCAAACCAGGGACTCCATGGTTGTTGGGGTCTCAGCAGCCAGGCCTACCCTTACGTTTGATCACGTACGTCCTCTGCAGTTCAGGGATGTGGAAAGATTATTCTCCAGATCAGTGGCCTTCAAAAAGGGGCACATGCAAAGACCACTTCGTGGGATATAGGAAGGAAATAATTAAAATGTATAGTTAACTTATATGCAAATTATTTATAAATAAATATACATCTCTCAGGAGAACATGGTAACATTATTTTTCCTAATGGGGAGTTGGTTCAGAAAGCTTTGGAGGTCACAGATCAACACTCAAATCTACATTTATCTCTAATTGGTTATAGTCACTCGACCCCCAGGCTCACAGGTTTCAGGTGGAGGCTGATGCCCAAAGTGTTCTGGATGCCAGTGGGATGTGTGTTGGGCTCCTCTGCTCTGTCTTCAGCTCTGTGTGTGGTGGTCTTGGTTGACCTGGCCAGGTGGCTTTGGAGGGTCCCACGGGAAGTTACTCCAGTCACACCTTCCTCTTTCAGAGGCCTCACTGTTTGGAATTATTGATAATATCTACTATCTCAGAGCTTTTTTCAGCGTAAAAAAATCATAGTGTTTGCTGGGGCAACTTTGGATTGTGTAAGAGAACAAAGTCTTTGAAGTATGTTCAAGCATTTGCAAAGCAGTCCTTGATGTATAATCATCTATTTGTTGAAATAGACCATCTATTTACTGGAATAAGTGCATTTTCTGACATTCACTGAGTGAGTGCCTGTCGTCTACCCTTGAGGATCTTATGGACTAGTTGGGAAGGCTGTCAGGCAAAGAGGTGTTGTACACATTAGAGTCGCTAAAATACCAGGTGGAATGTTTGTGGAGTAGCTCCAAAGGGGATGTTCCACCTGCTTGGGGTATGAGAGTGTGTGCTTAGGCTGGGAGCCAGGGGTTGGAGGACATCTTACAGTGGAAAATCTTAGGCTGGACTTGGAAGCTTTAACTAGCAGACTGGGAGGAAAGGGCCCTCAGGGCAGCCCTGTGAAGCAGCAGGCTACTCTTGCCAGTAGTTTGCAGTAGTTAATGCGGCTGGATTAAAGGGCTGAGGCCCATGGAAGAGGAATATGAAGAGTGCTTAGGTAGCGCCGGTCTTAAATGTTTGTAAGGACTTGACCGTAAGATTTGGATTTTAGAAAGATGGCTCTGGGGCGGTTTGCATGAGGGATTGATTGGCAACTGGAAGGCAGAAAGCAGGGGGGCCAGGTAGAGGCTACTGTGTGGTTTTGGTGAGAGAAGAGGCAGTACTGGGGGAGTAGTGATGAAAGAAGGGCCAACTGCAGAGATGTTAAGAAGAGGCACTTAATAATTGGAAAGCAATGACCTTTAGTGGGTTTGGACTCAGGCTACCTGGCTCTGACACATACTAGTTGTGTAAACTTGGGCAAAGGACTTCACTTCTCTGTGTTTCAACTTAAGTATTTGTGAAATAGATGTAATAACAGTGCCCACCAGTTCAGATTGCTTTCAGGCTTCAGTGAGATATCAGACATAGAATACTTAGAACAATGCTTGGCACACAGTAAGCATTCCGTGAATGTTAGCCATTATTACTAATTATTATTGATGATGATGCTGATGATTGAAAAGGGGAAAGAGGAACTTTGATCATATGCTCTTTTGGTTGTGGGTATAGCTAGGAAAGTCAGTGGGAGGAGCAGATTTGGGGTGAAGGTGGGAGAGGGGTAATAATACATTTTGGTTTGTCCATATCCCTCCCACGTTCTCTTCAGAACCTGTAGGATACCTGCAGGGAGATGTTCAGAGGCAAGTGGGGGCAATGGTTGTGCGAGGGAGGAGGATGGGGCTGGGCAGATGTCAGGGTTGTTGTTGTAGGGGTGAGGGAAGGCTGGCACAGGAATGAGGTTGTCCAGGCAAGGAGTCTAACCGAGAGGAGAAGGAAGCTAAACTCAGAACCTTCCAGAACCTTAATATTTAGGATAGTAGAGGAAAAGGAATCCACAAGATAGATTAAAACAGATTACCAGAGATACAGAAGGAAACTAGGAACAAAAAAAAGTTCCTTAAAATTCTTTACCGGGCAATGAATGAAAAAATATACCTTCTCAACCTGGTTGAAGTTGGGGCATGCATTTGAATATAATCAAACAGCATCGAAAGATTACATAATTTAGTTTTAAAAACTACTCACTTTGGTCTTTCTTCTGCCTTCAATTTAGTGAGATCTGTCCATTTGAGAAAATTTCTACTAATGGAAATTTAAGTCTCATATAGAGATGATGAACCTGAGGGTTTTGGATGTTCTGCTCATGGACATGATAGAATTTCTGGCTCCTAGAATGTTAGAATCTCATGGGAATCAAGAGCTCAAAGATCTGAAAGAAACAAACCCAGAAGAGTGATGTGATTTGCCCAAGATCAGCCAGCTGGTGTTCTGATTTGTACTTCGTGTTTCTTTGGGACCATGTGAGCTCAACATAAAATGCGTTAGCTACATTTTTCTTGGAATTGGGCATATCGAACTCTCAGGATACCAGCGGTGACACACAGCTCAAAGCCACACACCTTCTCCTGGGCTTGGGGAAGAGATTCCTCTCACTCTGGCTCCTGTGAGCTGAAAGAGCAAGATCCCCTAAACTGGAGGTGCTGGAAGCCCCTGGCTCAACAGCCAGTGATCTAAGTACTGGTAATTAACTCACTGTGGTTTCTCTACCTCTGCCCAGGGTGGGGCGCTTGGAAAGGAAGCAAAATACTTTCTTAAGGAAATCAAGGCTCGGTTCTGGTTGCCTGCTTGCTGCCTCCCTCCCATCTCCGACTCTCTGGGCCCCGGGGTGGGGATCGTGTGTGTGTCCATGCTCCAAATGCTCGCTGTGCATCATGGTTTTCCAGGAATTTCAGGACACAGGAATTTTCGCCCAGCTGTGTTGTGTATTGCTGTTCAGCTATCTGAAGTTGCTTATCCAGCGTAAGTCAGGATGGGGAGCCTAGGGAGGAGGGGCAACGCCTCCTAACATTTTTCAGAGCAGAAGAAATGGAGGTGTTAGGGGCCCAGCTGGCGTGTGATGAGAACCAAGAAATGGAGCATACGTGAGCATGCATGCTCACATGAAATCTCTTACAGAAACCCAGGGATGTTATTCGAAAGTACCTCTCCCACCCCCTACAACATGACACACTGACTGAGGGCCCACTGTGTGTCAGGAGAAGCATTGGGGGTAGAGTGATGGACAAGACAGTCATGCCTTCATGCTGCTTAATTAGCCAAAAGCAATAATCAAGTGATGGATGCTTTGAAAGGAGAAGGATAACATAACCGTGGTCTCTGTGCGTTCAGGAGTCCCTCTTCACGCCTGGCAGAGCAAAGACTCTGTGAAGGTCAGGGGTGTGATTAAGACGCTCCAAGGAATTACAGGAGGTCCAAGGCTTTTTCTGGACCCAGTGCTCAGGCCGGCTCTCCTAGCCTGAGTCTCCCGGCCGAGGATCACAGGTGAAGTCCGTGGATTTAGGGCTGAGTTTAGCTTTATGCCCAGTTCTAGTCATTCTCACTGAGTATGGCCTCAGTGATGCCATTGTAGTATCATGGAGAGCCTATGATTTATCAGCTGTCTATCTGATTGACTAAATTTAATAACAATGGTGATGATGAACTAATTCTCATGAAGTGCTTCCTATGTGCCAGGCACTGAGCTAAGTGCTTTCAAATGTGACTTCCTTTGATGTTCCCAGTCACTCTCACCAGGGAGGTTCTATTGTTTTTCTGGTTTTCTAAACCAGGGAACAAGGTTGAAAAGAGAAAGCAATCTATCTGCCTAAGACATGAGTCTGGGCAGTTGGATGATCTGGACTTTGAGTTCTTATCGCCTCACTCTGTCCCCTCTTCAATCTGGCACTGAACGGTGGCTTCTGTGGCCATTGAAGACCCAATTCCATGCTCTGCTGGCGCAACTGGGGTGCCTCTAGCATGCAGGGGCACTGCCTTTCTTCTCTTCACTAACCTGTCTCCTGACTTCCCCCTCTCCTGCACATGACTGACTTTGATCCCAAATCAGGCACATGTTGCCAAGAGGGACATAAAAACTGTCCTGGAATTCCCCCTCCCACCTCTCCCCGAGCCTTTCTGCTTGGTGTCTTATTTCATCCCATGGGCTGTAAATGAACCATGAAGTACTGGAACTGGAATCCCACATTTTCTCAGTCTTTTATAACCCACGGTCTCCAAGTCATTTTGTTGTTGTTGTTAGCATAGTCCCACTACCCAAGAGGCCTTGGTCAAGCTTTGGTGGAAATCTTTTGCTTGTATTAAGTTGTAAAATGAATATTGTTACGATTTGCATATCCAACCCCAGCACATATATTTTTATCACCCTCCCCCATCTTGAACATCACAATCCAACCTTCTTCTTTCATGAAACTGTGACTTAAAGAAGCAAGGTAACTTACAATAGGCCACTCAGCTAGCAAGTGGCCAGGGGACTGGGGCTAGGGCCCAGGAGTCCTCACTCTCATTCTAACATCCATTCCCCTACATCACGCCGAGAAAAGAGACTCGATTGATTCAGAAGAACGTTGATTGCCAGGCACAATCCATGGTGATCAAAACAGCTGTGCCGCCTGTCTTCATGGAGCTTACAAATTAGAGCTATGGAAAACGTAAACCAATAAATGTATAATTGCAGTGGTGATGAGTGCTGCAGATGGAAAGAGCAGGGTGAGGGGAGATCTAATGAGAAAAGGGGTGTCACTCCTCTGAGGAGCGACATCTAAAGATGAGGAACAGAGAGAAAGCAATGGAGAGGGGCTGCATACGTGCATTGTCACCTGTTCAGTTTAAGGACAAGGTTGATCAGTCTAATATTCGCAGCAGGAACTGTCTTTTGCTTTTATGTATTTATTTGGGATATGGTTGACGGGTAATACAGATGGACGGGTGGATGGATAAAGAACTGTCTGGGGGGGCTTCCCTGGTGGCTCAGTGGTGGGGAGTCCGCCTGCTGATGCAGCGGACACACGGGTTCGTGCCCTGGTCTGGGAGGATCCCGCATGCCGTGGAGCGGCTGGGCCCGTGAGCCGTGGCCGCTGAGCCTGCGCGTCCAGAGCCTGTGCTCCGCAACGGGAGAGGCCACAACAGTGAGAGGCCCGCGTACCGCAAAAAAAAAAAAAAAAAAAGAACTGTCTGGGGCTGGGGAGGGAAGCCTTCAGTGTGACAGCAGCAGGAGAGCAAATCTTGTCTGCTAAGTGAGCATAAACCTGGACATCTCCACCCAGAGTGCAGAATCCTACCAGGGAGGATTTGGGAATAGAATCTCTCTCTAAAGGAAGCTCTGCGTGGAGAAGGTGAAGATGAAAGGCTGCTGGAACAAGAAAGCCACAGTCAGTGTCATTTGCCGCCAACCTAGAGAGACTTGTTCCTCTAAGAGCCATATAGCGTGAGTCCCACCCACAGCCCAGAGATCAGCTCATGCATTTCCAATAGCTGCCCTTTCCTCCTGGCACTTACATTCTTGCTCCCTGCCCTCCCAGGTCCTCCCTCTTGCCACATGTGTTTTCTTGGTAGGTGAAGAGGTAGAGGGGGTTGCCCTGATCAATCCACACTTTTTAGCTCTTGTTACCAGGGGCATTTATTTATTATTTATTTTTAACATCTTTATTGGAGTATAATTGCTTTACAATGGTGTGTTAGTTTCTGCTCTATAACAAAGTGAATCAGCTATACATAGACATACATCCCCATATCTCCTCCCTCCTGCATCCCCCTCCCACCCTCCCTGTCCCACCCCTCTAGGTGGTCACAAAGCACCGAGCTGATCTCCCCGTGCCATGCAGCTGCTTCCCGTTAGCCATCCATTTTACATTTGGTGGTGTATATACGTCCATGCCACTCTCTCACTTTGTCCGTTTACCCTTCCCCCTCCCCGTGTCCTCAAGTCCATTCTCTACGTCTGCATCTTTATACCTGTCCTGCCCCTAGGTTTTTCAGAGCCTTTTTTTTTTTTTTTTTGCGGTACGAGGGCCTCTCACTGTTGTGGCCTCTCCCGTTGCGGAGCACAGGCTCCGGACGCGCAGGCTCAGCCGCCATGGCTCACGGGCCCAGCCGCTCCGCGGCATGTGGGATCCTCCCGGACCGGGGAACGAACCCGCGTCCCCTGCATCGGCAGGCGGACTCTCAACCACTGCGCCACCAGGGAAGCCCCATGACTCTTTTTGAATTATGGTGTTCTCAGAGTATATGCCCAGTAGTGGGATTGCTGGGTCATATGGGAGTTCTATTTTTAGTTTTTTAAGGAACCTCCATACTGTTCTCCATAGTGGCTGTATCAATTTACATTCCCACCAGCAGTGCAAGAGGGGTTCCCTTTTCACCACACCCTCTCCAGCATTTCTTGTTTCTAGATTTTTTGATGATGGCCATTCTGACTGGTGTGAGATGATATCTCACTGCAGTTTTGATTTTCATTTCTCTAATGATTAGTGGTGTTGAGCATCCTTTCATGTGTTTGTTGGCACTCTGTATATCTTCTTTGGAGAAATGTCTATTTAGGTCTTCTGCCCATTTTTGGATTGGGTTGTTTGTTTTTTTGTTATTGAGCTGCATGAGCTGCTTGTAAATTTTGGAGATTAATCCTTTGTCAGTTGCTTCATTTGCAAATATTTTCTCCCATTCTGAGGGTTGTCTATTCGTCTTGTTTATGGTTTCCTTTGCTGTGCAAAAGCTTTGAAGTTTCATTAGGTCCCATTTGTTTATTTTTGTTTTTATTTCCATTTCTCTAGGAGGTGGGTCAAAAAGGATCTTGCTGTGATTTATGTCATAAAGTGTTCTGCCTATGTTTTCCTCTAAGAGTTTTATAGTGTAACAGGGGTATTTATATTCCAGAACATTAAAGAATTTTCAGCTTGGAGTAGTAGGGGTATAATCTGAGGCTGGGAATCAGCTTGATCCTAAATGGCTTCTGCTTCCTCGGTTTTAGGCTAACATTTATTGAACACTTACTAGTGTTTTAGGCTCTGTGTGAGTAGCTTTATCTTTTGTTACCATTTTACAAATGAGAAGGCTGAACTGCAGAGAGACTACCCATCTGCCCTCTGCCCAGTGGTACAAAAGAACTAGAATGAAATTGTATAATTCTTCAGGAGAACGAGAAAAATAAACATAATGTAGAAGTTTATTGTAAAGACACATTCAGTTTTTTTAAAAATTCTGAAATTAATGCCCTTTTATTTTTGGGGTGTTAAAATGCCTTTTTAATGCCTTTTTAAGAAACTATAGTAATACAAAGTGTCATTTTCAGGTTTTTGTTCTTTCTTGGAAAAATTATAATATAATTATGCATTGTTAGTTTCTAAAATTGCTTTAAATTGCTTGAAGTATGAATATATCAAATGTATTAGTGTGAGAACCATTCTTGCAGGGAATCGCTGGGTCCCATGCTCTTTTCTTCCTAGGAGTAAACTATTTATATAATTGTCTTCACTTTCTATTCTGATTTTTTATCAGGAAAAATTGCACCTGGACAGGACCCCTGAGATTTTGTAACTTATTTTTCTTCAGCACTTATCAAGATGTTTTGATTGCACGATTTGACCCTGAGAACTTTTAACTCTATGTCAATATAATCAGGATTATACAAACACTAAAACAGTTTTATTAAGGGGGTGTTTTTTAGAAGCAAATGATGTAGGGCTCATGTAATTCCTCAATCCATTTTTTTTCAGCATAGGTAAACCATTTTTTAATTTTCCAATTCATTTTTATTTCACTGAATAATTTTGAACAAGATCAGTTCTGCTCCACGTGCCCTCTGTAGTGAAGATTTGATTCATCTATCAGTCATTCTTTTGTGTGCCTATGTAATTTTACCCACATAGCTTCTACCATTGTGACCACTCTTTTGTGGTCGTTATTTCTACTCTATCCGATTTTCTCACGTCAGGTTCGCTAGTCTAAATTTTGTCAAGAATGTTTGATTCTTCCTTCAGTTTTTCAGTCAATGACGTTTTACCATGTGCATTTTTAGCCACTGTCAGTTCCATTTTGTGTTGATTTTTTTCTGACAGGTCTAATTTTTTTCCAGGTCAATTTTTGCAGTTCATAGAACCATCTCTTCTTCCTACAACTAAAATCAGTCTCTTTCCTGACAGTTTTTTAATTTTTTTTGAAGCAGTTCCAAAACATACTTGAGGGGTCATAACATCAGGGTCAAAATATCCTGTGTCATTTATAGAGACCAGTGACCTAGATGAATTAAGAAACCTACCCAAAGTCATGCATAAGGCTCGTGGCAGAGTTCTGTTGGGTCATTTTAGAATATAAAGCATCTCTAGTTCAGTAAAGGACAGAGTAAGATTGTAAAATTGGGATGATGTTGATGGTGGGCCTTCCTTCTTCTACCCTCCACCTCCCGACCCCTCTTCTGAGCTTAACAGAATTCCCAGTGGTCCACCTCCCTAAGAAATAGCAGCTGGGGCCACTGTTCGAAGCGCCTTCACTTCTCCCTGCTTCCTAGCTAGGCCCCCCTTAAGCTGTGTGTGATTTACAAACAAGCAGGACCAAAAAGGAAAAATCCTCCCTTGTGGAGAATTAGGTCAGTGGCAGAGTTGGGGAGGGGAGGGATCCAGACCTTCAGTTCACTCCCCTTGCCTGAAGCTATTGGGGCAGAAGCCAGAGGTGCTATTGGGAGCAGACCTCTGGGGGTGGGGGGCTGGGGGATGCGTGCAAACATGAAAGCTGTCTGTTTTCCAGCCACTTGGGGCTCCCCCTTCTCTCAACGTATTTGTCTGGATTACTCGAAGGGGGATATTAGTGTTGTCTAATGACGGCCCTAGATTTTTAAGGGATTTGTGTGATTAATGCCCAAGCAAAGTACAGCAGATAGCTCAGAGCTCAGTCTGTGTGGTGGGTCTACACTTCCCATTCTCTGTCCTCTCTGATTGGTTTTGGGGGAGGCTTTCCTGTCCCCTCTTTGTTGTCCTGATTGTTGAAGGCTCTAGCGTTCAGGCCCCCACGGGAGGGTAGCTGAAACCATTTTGCACTGCTGCGATGCATGAGTGAGAGTCTGAGAAGACAGTGAAGTCTCCAGGCTCACACTCTTGTTCTGTGAAAGCTGCAGATATTTGGCCACTTGCTTCTCTGTCCCAGCTGCCACCACCATACTCTTAGTACTGGATTCTTCTCCCAAACCCCTCTCAGGGCACTGGTCCCCCAGCTGTGGCACAGTGAGAACAACTGTGAACTGGGATGCAGATGACCTGAATTCTGGTTTCAGCTTCAACATTGTCCAGCTGGGCGGACATGTCAATTCCCCTGTCTTGGGTCTGTCTCTCTCATCTGAGCATCAAAGGATCCTGTACAACCTTATGCCACTGATCATAATTATACTTAAATAGCTAAATGTCTGTCTGGTTATTTGTGGCCCATCTCCCCACCTAGACTTTAAGTTCCAAGAGTGCGAGGCCTGTGTCTGTTTTGTTCACTAGCCATCACCCCAGTGCCTAGCACGGTCCCTTGGCCATGGATATATGCAGTGAGTACACGTCGATGGAATGAACTGGTAAACCAAAAGAGGTGGATCTGCTTGACATACCAGCACTCTTCCACTTCTAAAATTCAGTGTGTCTACTCTGTTCTCTCTGGAACAATCGAATTTTAATGTTTTTATTGTTTTTAACTGACCACAGACGTTACAAGATAAAAATGGCGATTAATATTAATTATAACTCAAAAAGCATATTATCAATATGAAAATGTAAATTTCCTTCTAGGGGCTCCCTGTCTGCTTGCTTGACCTCTGCAGTTCCTGGCAGTGGAATGCCTCCTTGCCTGGGTTTCTGAGCTCCCTCTAGTAGGGTCTGCAGAATCTTGTTGAGCCTTTTAAAATAGGACTGGTACTAATTAGGCTACATGCATGGTTTTCAGGCTCAGAAAAAAATTATTTTAGGTTCAGAGCAAATACTGTACTAATTTCACATCACAACCTACCCTTGCTTTGCAAAGACAAGAAATCAACCTTGTTCATTTCCTGAAAATGAAAGAAAGGGAAGGGTATAAGGGAAAGCAGAAATGCTGACAGGTGCTAGTAGTGAGAAGGCCTCTGTTAGGGCTGCTTGCTTTCTTCTGAGGTTCCCCAGGTCATTAGAAACTCCTTTTCTCAGGGCAAGGAAAGCACTCTGTTGAAACTCTCCAGCTAACTTGAGCCAATATATGACCCCCTCCTTTTCAAGCCCCTGGCAGGAACTGCAAATCAATCATGACCCTCTTTTCTTTCTAAGCTCATATGCAGCCTCAGACTCTTTCTTAACACGTTACTCCGGGATGTTACCAATCAAAAAAAATGGAACTAAGCATGGTGCCGGGCAGGTCATTAGGCATTGTATATACAATTGCCTCTTTTGATCTTCTTGACAACTCAAATTGATGTAATGATTCCCATCTCACAGATGAAGTTTAAATAACTTATCCAAGGTCACGTAACAGATAACAAAGTTGGGATTTAAGCTCAATGCTTATGGTCTTTTTGGTGCACTACATGCCTTGCAGGGAGCCCATCCCTCAGGGATGTCAATCTGACTGCTGGCCTGTTTTGGTAAAATGTTCTTACAAGATTTCTCTCCACTTAATTGTTGCTGTTTATCCTCTGGGGACCACTGCAAGATTTCTCCAGCAAAAGACTTTGAAGCAGTCTCTGTCAACCCCAAATCCCCCATTAATGCGAAGTGTGATACTAGATGGCTGTATATGGCCGCCCTCTCATGTTTATACACTCTCTTGGTTATTAGATTTACTATAACTGCATCCCCAGAAGTTATTTTGAGTCTCTAGCACCTAAGTCTGTGTCTGGCATGTAGTTAAGTGGTCGATAAATGTTAGCTATTTCAAACTGAACCAGATACAAAGTCTCACCATGAGAACTAAAAGGGTGAGGATAGAGGCTTGTGATAAATTGAAAGGCTTCCCAGCTGTTCTGAGAGCCTCAAAGCCAGCCTTTCTCAAACTGTGTTCTGTGAGATGTTACTAGGTGTTTTGCGGAAGAAAAAGTGTCCAATGTTCCAAAAACATTGGGAAAACTGCACACTGTATCCCCTCTTGGACTTCACAACGTACCTTAGTGTAGGTGTGGCTTTCTGAAGTCTTGCCATAGAGATACTTGATTACCTTGCTTTAGCTCACTGTTTTCTAAATGTATTTGACCACACTTTTTTTTTTTTTTTGGCAAGCAACTCCTATTCACATCTTGCTGGGTGTTGTATTTTTACGGAATTCAGTTTTGGGTATGTTGCCCCAATTTATAATCCTTTCTCTGAAATATGGATCTGGAGATCCTGCCCAGCAGAAGATATTGTGGACGCTCAAGACTTTCCATCAGTTTTCCACACCAATTTCTTGAAATTTGCCCCCATGTCACATAGGGTGATAGATTTGGGTGGTTAGACCAGAGAAGGAAGAGATAATCGGGGAAGGATGGGTGGTGCTGTGGGAAGGAAAAGGGCTTTGGATTCAGAGAAATCTGAGTTCACATCATCGCTACTACTTATGAATTAAGTGGACTTGGGGATATTAACTTCTCTGAGCCTTGGTTTCCTCGTCTGTTAAGTGGGTCTACATCAGGATTAAATGAGGTCATATACGTCCGACGCTGCCACAGGTACCTGACACATGGGAGGCCTTCAGTAAATAGCAGGGATTATAATGAACTGTGATCTCTGTATTTCTCTTCTTTTAAAATTTCTGTTGTAATATCATTGTGAATAGGGGCTCTACTTAATGTTTTTCATACCAGGATCTAGCATAGGGACCAGTAAGGAATTGCCACTCGATTAATATTTCTGGAGTGAATACAGGAATGACATAGCACTTTATTGTTTACAGAATGCTTCCACATTTACAGTCTCATTTCAGCCTCACTGCAACCTGTTCATGTAATTGGAGTCATTATTCCTGCTAGTTATGGGTGGGAAAGCTGAGGCTTAGAGAGGCTGTGTGAGTTGCCCAAGGTCAGAGAGCTGGTAGTAGGCTGGAAAGTCAGGGCTCAAAACCAGGGCTTCTCTAAGCAAAATGTGGTGTACAGTAGTCCCCTCTTATCTGCAGTTTTGTTTTCCATGGTTTTAATTGCCCACAGTCAACCATGGTCCAAAAAAAAAGGAAAATTCAGGAAATGAACAATTTCATAAGTTTTAAATTGTGTGCATTTCTGAGTAGCATGATGAGATCTTGTGCCATCCTGCTCTGTCCCACTCGGGATCCCCACCCATCAACATCATCTGATCCTGACGTCCAACCACTGACATCACCAATGCTCCGGGATCACCCGAAGTCGATAATCTTTCTTCTGACCTATCACCAGAGGGTCATTCGTAGCTAAATGCTACGTCACAATGCCTACATCATTCACCTCACCTCATCTCATCATCTCACATCATCACGAGAAGGGTGAGTACAGTACAGTAAGATTTTGGGAGAAAGAGAGACATCACATTCAGATAACTTTATCACAATATAATTGTTCTATTTTATTACTAGTTATTATTGTTAATCTCTTACAGTGTCCATCTGCTGTGAGGACTTTTCTAAAACCCTTGCCTTGTTAGGTGGGGGCCTAATGCAGGCAGGTACCAGCCTCATGGCCTAAGGTGGGGAGTAGCAGTTAGCTAGAGATGCCTTTTGTTTGCAAGGCTTAAACAACTGGATAATTTATAAATTAAACTTATCATAGGTATATATGTATAGGAAAAAACATAGTATATATAGTGCTCCGTGCTATTTGCAGTTTCAAGCGTCCCCTGGTGGGTCTTGAATGTAGTCCCCATGGATGAGGGGGAAACTACAGTATACAAACAATGGAGCATTATTCAGCCTTTAAAAGGAAAGAAATTCTGACACATGCCACAACATAGATGAAGCTTGAGGACACTGTGCTAAGTGAAATAAGCCGGTGACAAAAGGACAGATACTCTATGGTTCCACTCATGTGAGGTTCCTCGAGTAGTTAACTTGCTAAAGACAGAAAGTGGAAGGGTGGTCGCCAGTGGCTGGGTGCAGGACATACAGATAGCTGTTGTTTAATAGGTACAAGACTTTCAGATCTGCAAGATGAAAAGAGTTCTGGAAATGGGTGATGGTTGCACAACATTATGAATGTACTTTATGCCACTGAACTGTGCACTTAAAAATGGTTAAGATGGTAACTTTTATGTTATGTGTATTTTACCACAATAAAAATTTTAGGAAAACAAAACAAAAACCCCAGGGCTTCTGATTCTAAGCGTGGGGCTGTTTCCCACATTCTACAACAGCGCCCCCTACAGAGGAGCAGACATAAGCCTCCTCTTCCAAGGCTCTTTGTACTACTGAATTGCAGAATTTGCAGAACTCACCTCCACTGAAACCCTTGCTTCTTCCAGATCATTCTTCTAATTGGCATAAGCCCTGAGGAGTTAGTCTTTCCAGAGAGCGAGGAATTCTTAGAAAGAGGGCAAAAACTCTGTCTCATGGAAATCGCTCAGGTGAGGAAATGTAATAATTATGATTCACCAGCATTGATTAGCACTCCCTCAGTGCCAGACACCCTCTCAGTGCTTTTGCATACATTAGCTCCTTATAACCCTAACATCAGTCCCCGTGAACTCTTTTCATCTTGCGGAACGGAAGATAAGTAGATTGTCCCCATTTTACAGGTGGGGAAGTTGAGTCTCAGGTTAGCTAACGTGCATGAGCTCATATACATAGTGTGTGGAAGAGCCAGGATTTTCACGCAGCTCTTCCTGCCTCTTAACCCTGTGCTCTCTGCAGGAGACAGGGAGATTGAAAATGTCTGCATCTAGGCTGTTTTCCTAATTTGAGGATTGACTGATTTCTTTCCCCTCCTGTGATGCACTCCTCTCTTATCCTGCCAGATGATGGGGCATCCTCTCATGTTGGTCAGTTTCTCCTTTGATTTCCTGGTGTTCTCTGAGATGCGGGTGTGTACTTTTCTCCCTGTGGGTCATGCTCATTTGAGGAGGCCAACACCCATTTCTTTACCTAAGAAGTTGGCACTTGGAGCCTGTCTCCAGCAGTGTCCATCTGCTATGAGAACGTTTCTAAAACCCTTGTCTTGTTAGGTGGGGGCCTACTGCAGGTGCCAGCCTCATGGCCTAAGGTGGGGAGTTAGCAGTTAGCTAGAGATGCCTTTTGTTTGCAAGGCTGGATAGAAGGCTCAACTGGGTACTTTCCGTTTACAAGGGAGGTGTCAACAAGCCAGAAGAAACATTAATAATAACAGTTTCAGTAAGTGTTTATTGAATATTTACCCTGTGCCTGGCGTTGTACCAAGCACTTTGTATGAATCATCTCATTTGGTCCTCATAGCAGTCATTTCAATTAGGTACAGTCAGTTCTGCTATAATGCTTGTTTCGAAAATGCAAATTTGTTCCAACGCTATTGATATATTAGGGAACAATTTGAGCATAATAATTTTGCTTTTGATTGTGCATGATTTTGCCCATGAGAAGCTCTAGGTGAAGGCAGAAAACTGCAGCCAGATGAACCAAACTGTGTAGGAATGCACAAAGCGCACACACCTGAACACGTGCCAGCTACTTCAGTTACCAGGCATGTTATGAGCCACACCCAGCATCTGGTGATATAACTTCCTGTCCAACTTCAGATGACCCTTCTTTCATTACTTCAAAGCAACTTGCAAGTTTCCCACTTCCACAAGCAACTTCAGGTCTTTTTCAAGCGCTATACTTACTGTATCATTTATGCATTCCTTAACCATTAACACGTGTAAAACGGGTTCCTATCTTTCATTATGTGTCACTGATGAAGTTTTGGGGTACTGTGCCCCAATCCTATTTTCCCTGTAAGCCCTGTGGTTTCTACTACGTGATTTTGCATAGCACATTGACTTTTAGGGATGCGTGGGTGCTTCTAGCTGAATTGACTCCACTGCCATTATTCCCATGCGGCTGAAGAGGAAGGTAAAGTAAGAAACTGAACAAAAATATTTTTAATAACAAATAGCGAAGACAGGATTTAAAGCCCAGATTGCTCTACCCCCCGTCTGTGCTCAGAACCTCTAAAGAATTAAAAAAAAAAAAATCACGAAGAACAAAGCCCACTGTCTGCACTGATCTCCGACTGTATCTGTAACAAGTAGATTCCCTCTTCTCCCAACTGTCAGTCAAGCTCAGGCTCCTCAAGCCACAGCCACTACAAGTGTGTTGTAGCCCCTAAAGTGTTCGGGAGCAGCGGAGACCTGGCCCACAGGAGTGCCATCCTCGTTCCTTCCTGTTTTTCATCCTGCCCCTCTCCCCGCCGCTGCCTTCCCAGGCAGCCTGGCACCTGACACAGCAGCTACCCCTCCGCTCCATCTTGCAATCTGGAGTCATTAGCATCAAAGAACAAAAGCAAACAGCACCAGGGCTTGGGAGGGCTCAGTCTTCTACAAAGGCGGATAAATGGGCTCTGTGTCGGGGATGAAGCTAATACCACCTGGCCTTTTGTGGAAAGACAGCTCTTCCTGTGTTTGAAGAGCTCAGATACTGAGAGCCAGAAAAAGCCCCAGAATTCAGGAAACCCAGCCTCTTTGCTGCTGGAAGTTTGCTTTAGCTCTCAACTAAAAAAAAAAAAAAAAAAATACTGTTTCTATATATTTGTTCCTGAAGTAGAGGGAAGAATCTTATGCTCATTTTCTTCAGGGGCAAGAAAGGATAGACTGTTGGGGAGATGCAGTCTTTGCCTTTAAAATTTTTTTTCTCCTAATGTTAAGTCAGGTGTAATCCTGAGTTGAAAACCTGCCCGATGTTTGTGGGCCTGGGATAAGAATACACATGGAGGCTAGGGGTCAGCCTCCCTTCTCTCCAGTTGCAGCACCACAGATACCCTTGTGCACATTTTTTGTGGGTGCCCCAGCTTGTAGAAGTCAACAGCTCCTGCAGATAGCTTCCCCTTGGCCATTTCTTGACACAAGAGTACACACATCAGTGGGTCGGTCTGCTTTGGGGAGAAGGGACACAGGGAAGAGGCCCACATGGATTTGGGGCAGTTTGGGCAAGGAATTCAGAGTACCTGAGTACCTGAGTGTCCTCGGGGTTAGTGGCAGGTGTTGCTGGTGCTGGGTGGGAAAATCCAGCTGGACCTGTGGACTGCTCAGTTCATGTGGTGGGATGTGGCTTCAGGAGGGCCAGGGCAGGCTCCTCTAAAGTGTACAGCCCAGGCAGGAACTCCAGTTGTCCAGACTTACGGTCACACTGCATTTGGCCGCCTCCTTCTGCCTGGGCTATGCCTTTTTCTCGCTCCTATGAGATGCCCAGTATTCGTATCCCTAATTTATAGCTTGATGGGTCAGATGGTACCTATCCTGGTTTACTCTTTTATTCAGAAGTATAGGTTGACCCTTATCTGATGTGCTACTCTGAGTATAAGATGTGTTAGTAATGACAGAGCTGCTTCACTGGGTCTTAATTTCATTATTTGTAAAATGGGATGAATAATGTTCCTACCTGTTAGGGTTGTGGTGAGAATTAAATGAGAAGATGTATATTAAGCACTGAGGACAGTGCCCAGCACACAGAGGATCCTCAATAAATGTGAGCTTTTTTATGATTAGTATTGATTTGCGCCAGGGACGTAGAGGCATTACCCCATTTTATCCCCCAATTCATCCTCTGGTATGTGATGATGGACACAGTAATTGGCTCTGGAACAGACATGTGACCTAAGCCAAACCAATGAGAGCCTTCCCAGGGAATTTACTGGAATTACCAGGAAATAGGCTGCTCTCTTTTCTCTAGAGCTGCCAGATTCCATCTTTGTTACCATATGGAGACAACTCACCTGATAATGAGGCCAACGCTGAAGAAAACAGGGTTTGTAATCGAGTAAGGGCATTAAGACAGACCCAGAGTCCAATCCCAGCTCTGCCTTTCTGTCCATAGGCACAGACCTTAACTTCTCTGAGCCTCAATTTTCTCATGTGTAAATGGAGACACCAATAACATCTATATCAGTGAGTTGTATCAATTGAGATGATCTAGTCACTATTCATTGCATATTGCTGAGCACATCTTGTAGGCCAGCTCCTCCTTAAACACTGGGGATACAAGCAGTGAATGAAACAGGCAGTACTGCTCTCATGAAGCTTATATTCCAAGGGGGATTTAAACAATAAAAACAGACCCATCCTATAATGTCAGATAGTGATTAGTGCCATAAAGAAAGGAAAAGCTGGGTCAATGGTAGAGGAGGGTCCCCATTTTAGAGAAGGTGGTTAGAGAAAAATCTTTCTAAGAAGGAACATTTGAATGGATACCTGAAGAAAGTGAGGACCAGTCTTACATCTGTCTGACAAAGACTGTTCTGGCAGGCAGCGGAATAGCAAATGCACAGGCTCTAGGCAGGACCTGCTCCATTCATGTTAGTTCCTTCTGCTGGTTGACAGGAGGGCTGAGGACCGGCCCATATAAACTGGCACCTTCCCTCTCCTGTCTTCCAAGCTCTGGCACTCACACTGACCTCGGTGGATGGCAGGTGCTTGAGACATTGTTGGGGGTGGGACCCTGATGAAAAGGAGTTCTGATCCAGGCTAGGGCCACCTCTGTTAGGAGTGCCATGCTCAAACCAGGGATGGGAAAGCCACAAGAGAGGAAAAGGATTTGAAAGCCACTGCCACCCTTCACCCACTCTCTTTGGCATCACAACCAGGGAAGAAGTAAATTAGGGCAGTCCCACCTCTACTCAGTGCCCCACGGACGCTTACTGCGTATTCAACAATAATTTCAGCCACAAGTGAGTATGCTCAGCGTGGTTATTTTAAAGTTAAAGGGAAACAATTTCCTGCAATTTGGGGAGATGTGGTTCTTCTAACCAGGTGGGGGAACGAAAGGACCCTCCATCTGCTGCTGTTGCAGAATATGGCTCAACCCGGGGAGCCCTCCCACCTCACCTCTCACTTGGGCTAGATCATTTCAAGAGGCAGAAGTCCAAGATTCCCCCACTTGCTACTTTTATACCTCCAAACACCCACCCCACGTCCCTGGAGGAGCTTTGGGGAGCATGGGGCAGGCTGCACAGCCAGGCTTCTGGAGGCGAGGTGCAGCCAAACCTTCTGGGACCCCACCTGGTGAACTCTGCCTTGGATCTGACCTATTTTCTAGGAGAGAAAATAGAATATAGATTTAAATGCAGTGGCGCTCTGGAAAACTACAGGCCTAGCAGTGTGAGAAAATAAAACAGCAGGAGGGGGCTGAGGAAGTGTTGGCACAGGAGAGGATGCCAACTCCCCTGGATCAATCTCATCTGGTTGGCAACTGCCTTTTCGTTGGCAATTTGTGCCCACTTTTTATCTATCAAAAAATTGATACACACACACACATATATATATATATATCTCCTCTGATCCGTCCTAGGGCCCAGTGTTGTTGCCTCATACACAGACTCCAGGCTGTGTACCAGCAGCAATGACAGCCTGAAGTGCTCTGGGGATGACCACCTTGGAAGTGGGGAGGCAGCAAGGCATGGAGTTAGAAACCCCCAGCTGCATCCTAAGTCAGACTTCCTTGCTGTGTAACCACAAGAAAGATTGCTTTTCTAAAAAATACCCTTGCCCTCCCATATATGAAGGTAATAAAATTACCAGCTAACATTAACTGAGGGCTTTCTAGATGCTAGGCACTGTTCTGAGCGCCTCCTAACAACCCTAGGAGGTAGGAACTATTAACACACCCATTTTACAGATACGGAGACTGAAGCACAGAAAACTCAGGTGACTGGCACAAAGTCCATGCAGCCTGAAGAGCCAGAGCCTGAGTGCCAGTAATCCAGCTGTGGAGCCCCCTTTCTCTGCGTTAATCTCTATGACTTGGCCTGCAGGACATATGTACCCTTGGAGCCAGGGTGAGGGTGGGGGTCATCTTTACCAAACCACAGGGATTAAGGGTGGGAAAAGAGATTC
This sequence comes from Grampus griseus, assembly GCF_964374135.1. Lineage (NCBI taxonomy): Eukaryota > Metazoa > Chordata > Mammalia > Artiodactyla > Delphinidae > Grampus > Grampus griseus. The sequence continues at coordinate 24,739,130 of NC_139018.1, read as the reverse complement.
CCCAGAAGACAACTGGGACTTGATACAAAAAGAAGGGGAAACGATGCTGGACGCACAATATACCAGATGAGTACTGTGGAGCTTCCGATCTCCCCCTGTTCCGCTCTCCCACTGCCACACCCCAGCCTTTGCCATTTCATTCTGTTGGTCAGAATTGAGTGCAGAGATTCAGGTCACTCACTGCTTCTTGGAACAGGTGCCAGGTGATACTGTGTCTCTTTTCCTCAGGTTGGACATGAATGCTCAGAACTGCCTCTGGCTTGGCGCCACAATCAGGAACTGAGCTTGGACACTGACCCCTCAGCTAAAGAGGGTTTTTCGTGGTCTGTTGCCCCTCTTTGGCAAGAGGAGATACTGTATTTTTTATATGCAGGACTAGAACTGGGCTGTATTAAGGCTTCAGGAGGGAAAACAAAAGAAATAAGAATGGAATTTGTTTTGCCCCCTACTTCTGCTCACCTAGAATTTTTGAACTCCCCTTTACCCCAATTCTCACTGAGGAGTGGGAGGGAGGAAATGTAAGGCCAACTGGCCCGAGGCAGGGGAACACAATCAGATTCACAGGTTGCATCAGAACGAAATTCTCCGGACCACCCAGTTCCAGAAACTGCCCTGGAGACATTCCGGACCACCCAGTTCCAGGAACTGACCTGGGGACTTTGAAACCAGCCCAGCCTTCCCGCCTTTCGAGGGGCGGGACTAAGGGTCCCCCAGGGTACCCGAAAAGACCACCAAATAAGGAATACCCTGCGCCCTCCCAGATTCACCACACCCCTTTCCCTTCTTCCCCTATAAAATCTTGCCCAACCCTCACCCGGGTGCGACTTCTCTGGCCCCTTTCTCTCGGACCAGTGAACCTCGCCCGGGAGCGCTCCCTAATAAAGCTCACTTGAAGCTTTCCTCTGTTTCTCGGTGCCGTTTGTTAAGATCCGACCTTACAGGAAAGAGACCCAGAAGGAGGGGAGGGCTGGAGCAACGTCTTCGTTCACAAGCAGAAAAGTTGAACCCAAATCACCAAACGAAATACAACTTAATTCCTGTTGTCAGGCTTCCCTGGTGGTGCAGTGGTTAGGAATCCACCTGCCAATGCAGGGGACACAGGTTCGATCCCTGGTCCGGGAAGATCCCACATGCCGCGGAGCAACTAAGCCCGTGCGCCACAACTACTGAGCCTGTGCACTAGAGCCCGTGAGCCACAACTACTGAGCCCGCGAGCCTAGAGCCCGTGCTCCGCAACAAGGGAATCCACCGCAATGAGAAGCCCGCGCACCGCAACGAAGAGTAGCCCCCACTCGCCGCGACTAGAGAAAGCCCGCATGCAGCAACGAAGACCCAACGCAGCCAAAAATAAATAAATTAATTAAAAAAAAATTTCCTGTGGTCTCTTGGTGTTTTCAGGGAGCCATCTGGTCAACATATTTGGATAATTCTGTCCGAGGTAATTCAAAATGGTAACAATCAGCGCAGCTAACGTTTATGCAGTGTTTGCCTTGTACTGAGTTAAGTGATTTACAAGTATTTAATCTCATTTAATTATCATAACACTATCACGAGGGAAGCTGTGTTATCTTCCCATCTTATAGCTGAAGGAAACAATCAAATTCACTGATTAACTCAAGGTCATCAAGCAGGTCAGAATTTGAACCTGGACTCTCTCCATAATTGAGGATTGTAAATACAGTGCCCAACTTAGTGTCAGAAGAACTTTGGGGTTCCAAGGTGTCCTGTCTCCCTTGGGTCTTGGTGCCCACGAAGAGTGCGTTTCTATGAACAACAGTGTTGACACTTTCACCACTGAACTCCACCATGTGTAAATAGTTTGATACCCTGCATAATGAAGGGGTATTTTTACGACCACTGTTCTAGGCAGTCCATCAGTCACGGTTAATGGCTCTGCTTTGTTATTTTCGCAGCGTGTTTTGCCTTTCCACCTCTTCTGTTTGGCCTCTTTTCTTCCTCCATGCTGCTACTCCACCCCTAAATCTAACAACTCACCAGAAAACCTGGAAGTGGGTGTGGCTGAGGAATGATTTAGAGCTCTCTGTAAGTCTCATTGAGCAAATGCAGCTTCCAGGGGGTGTGGGCTGGAGAAATGCCTGTCTGTTGCTGCAGGTGAAGTCAGCGCCTGGATTCTGCTGGGGCAAGAGCCCTGAGGAACTCGCTGGCGCTCTGCAAATCTGCTTGCTGTAGATTAGAAGCGCATAGGGTGACTGGGAGGCTCTCACCACTTCCTCACGGCTTCAGTGCTCACTTAAGCTTGCAAACTGAATTCCGGTCCCATATGCCCTGGAGGGACCTGGGTTTCAGTTGAATGAACATTGAATTGGGTGGGATTCAAGAGATCCAGGGTCTTTTCTAGGATCCCTTCCCTGAACTAGCTGTGTGACCTTGGACAAGTCTCTCAACCTTTTTTCATCCTCCATCTTAGCAAAAAATAATTGAACTAGATAATGTCTACGGATGTCCCAGACCCACCATTCAGTGATTCTAAGGGAGTCACCCAGGATGGCCTGGATGGCCAGTGGTTTCGTGAAGTAACCCCATTCCTTTTCCTAAGCTGTAGTATATCCTACCAGGTCAGGTCTAGGGATTTTAACAATGCTTTGGGCTGCTCTTGGTTGGGCTTCCCCAGCATAATTCTATTTTACATTTGAGGGGAGGAGGAGGAGATTGTATTCATGGAGATGATGGGAGTGGACCGTTCTTCACTTTTTGAAAGTTCATTGGTTTAATTCAAATATTAACCTTCCCAAGGCTGGATGTTTATTTGTAGTTGTCAGAAGAGATTTCAAATGGCAATTTTGTCATTAATGATGGTGTGAAACGCAAGGAGAAAAATTAGGAGAGGCAGAATTTCAATTTGTGTGGCAAGTGATCTACTCACACACAATCTCATGCACACACACTGCTGTCTGTGATGAAGGATGGTCACTGGGAATACTGGGGAGGGAGGGAATTATAAATGTTTTGTGATCTTGTGTCCTCCAGTCTTATGAAGTGAATAACGCTGCAATTTGCTCTTAATTCTTATGCCTTTTCCTTTGCTCCTCAAGGGAATGGTTTATTATTATCTTTTCTCTCTGTGGGGAAACCTTGCTTGGCTTCATGTCCAGTGTTCTGTAACTGGAGGGGAGGAGGATTTGCTTGGGTGTTGGATTGCAGAAATCAACCAGAATATTTTAACCAATATTCTTGCAGGATTCCAGTCTGCTTAGCACTTTGGAGCCCTATCTGATTCCAGGATGATGTCTTTCCGGACAGATGTGAAGCTCACCTCTCTTGCTACATGCACAGTGAAAAGGGAGCTTGGCCCCTCGGCTTGCATGGGTGGTTTTTGGGTGACAGTAGAACTAACTGCTCAGAGTCTGAGCATATGTGGAGTCTTGCATGAACTTGGTAGCCATGCAAGGACACAGTGTATTGTGTGTGTGTGCTGCTAACACTCTTCTTCCCTTTTCTCCCTCTTTCTCTCCTCTCCCTTTCCCTCCCTTTGAAAATGCTGCCACAGATGTCAGTCAAGGTCCAGGTGAGTCTTTGTGTTTGCACAGCTGCTGTGGAAATTTCCCCTCTGCCAGACTGCATGGTTTGCCTCTGAGGGAAACCTTTTCCTGGGGACTCTAAACAGAACAAGAATCTAAGTACATTGCATTTTCATTGATTTAGGTTTATAAGAAATGCCTTGAATTGAAGGATTTGAATTGGCTTTGAAGAACCATATTAAAATCAAAGGAATGTGGTTCCCATGCTTATACAATTACTTTCTTCTGATTAATATTTCTGGGTGAATAAAAGAAGTGGAAATTGTGCAATTTTTGAAACTATTTTTAAGAGATTTTCTTAGGATATGTATTCTCCAATTTAATAAGCATTTTTGCCTTGTCTTCATAAATCTGCTTATCTTCTATAGCTTCATGTGGTTGAAAGTTGAAGATATGATATACTTAGCATGGAAAATATGATGTGGGTAAAAGAAGGTTTCTTTCTTTATATTCTAAGAAATGACTTTACTTTTCCACAGTGGAATTAGCCATATTTTTTTTCTAATGCTTATAATAACTAATACATGTTCACTGTTAGAAAGAAAGAAAGAAAGAAAAGAAAAAGAAAGAGGAATGGTTTTTGTCAATAGACAAATAGATACTCATCCAGGGTCCTGACTGTAAGCAATGTGTGTGTATAGACACATATATGTGTACACACATACACATAGATGCATATGAGAGGAATAACCATTTATAGATAAGAAGTGTCAGGTGATACAGAATGGTTGGAAACCATTCTAAACTGTCTAGAACTTTGGGTTAAGAGTAACCCTACCAAATAAGAAGGGGGTATCATATTTCTAAGGTATTTTCACATATATTTTCTTATTTAGTCTTTTTAGCATTTAATTCTTACAGCATCAATACAGGATAGGTATTGTTAAGTACATTTTGTTTGTTTAAACTGTTTATATTATATTGGAGTATAGCCAGTTGACAATGTTGTGATAGTTTCAGGTACACAGCAAAGGGACTCAGCCATAAATATACATGTATCCATTCTCCCCCAAACTCCCCTCCCATCCAGGCTGCCACACAGCATTGAGCAGAGTTCCCTGTGCTATACAGTAGGTCCTTGTTGGTTATCCTTTTTAAATGTAGCAGTGTGTACATGTCGATGTTATATATATTTTAATTGTGAAGGAAATTTAGGGCCTGACAGATTAAGCAGTTTGTGCAAGGTCATAGGGCTTGTCAGCTCATTGGAATTTGAACTTGGGGCTTTCAGACTCCAAAGCCCATGCATACTGCATTGGAACATGCTGGGTCCCATCCCAGAATTTCTTCACTTGAAGATCTCGTATTTCCTAATGAGACTATTGTTTATTTTTGCGCAGAGGTAATGTGACTTTTTCTTTATTAGTAGCACCCCTTCCAAATGAATTTATCCTTTATCGCTTTTGAATATGTAAAAGAATCAGCCAGACTTAAGTAGGGTTTCTGATCATTGATCTATATGGAATATTACACAACACAAAAGGCTAATACTGTTATCCCTACCAAATACACAGGGTTTCCCTGCCTCTGTTTCTTCTGCCTACCCCGCACCTTTGAAAATAACTGGTGTTTGAACCAAAGCACAGGACAGCATTTTCTAGGAAGATATCATTAAATGTATTCTATTTTATAATATTTTAGTTCAGTCACTCACTCAGCAAATATTTATTTATCGAGAACCTACAATGTACCAGGCACTGTTCTAGGTACTAGGGATAAAACAGTGAACAAAACAGAAGACCATCCCTGTCCTCATGGATCTTTTATTATAAACAGGGGAAGACAAGGCACTAAAAAAATGTATGTATCTTTATATATCTCTCTATATAGATAAATATACACACATATATACAAACATATATACATCTTATATATGTATGTATATAATAACATGTCTGTTGTATCAGGTGGTGGGTAATAAGTGCTGTGGAGGAAAGTGAAGCAGGTAAAAATGAAGTTGCTAATTTAAAGAGGGTGGTCCAGGAAGGTCTCTCTGCTAAGCTGATGTTTTCTAGGATACTTCAAGTGAGGGAGTGAGCCCAACATCAAAAATTTTGTTTGTAAAAGTGCCACTTGGCTCAACCTCTTCTCTTCCTGGTTCACGGCAGAGATGACCCAGGGTCTCCACTTAGACTTGTGTATTGTGTCCTGCATAGCGGCTGCCAGCTCAGGGAAGGCATGGAGGCCAAAATCCAATCTGTGCTTTGCCACGCCTGCACCCAGGGGCAGGCCTCTAACCTGGGGGCACCTTTTCCTCATTCTCACAAAGGTGCCCTACTGGTCCTGGTGGGGTGAAACGCTAAGGACCCATAGGCTCCCCTCCATCTCTTCAAAGGGATGGAGGTCAGTGGGGTGACCCTACCTTAGAAATAGCCACTATCACTAGCACAACACTGCACTATCTCAGTTTCATGGCCATTATCTCATTTTGTTCTCTTAATAATCCTCTGAGGTACATTGCCTGAGCCCCAGTTTTCTGTTGAGGAAGTTGAGGTCAGGAGGTTAAGTGCTGTGCTGAGGTCACCCAGCAGCTGAGTAGCAGGACCAAGTGGGGATTCCAGCCTGATTCTGAACCTTGTACTCTCCATTCTGCCCTTGAGGTGTCAAGAGCTGATTGCCAATCTTGTCACCCCGTTGACCGTTGCTTTTTTTTGTGGGTTCTGAGGCTGAAGCAAATCACAGGTCCAGAAACTTCGCTTGTGGCCCCGACCGTAGCAGGAGGCAGCCTGAGCTGCCCGGCCCTGGCTGCGGTCAGCGGGCGGCCTCCCGTTCTCCGAGCCCCTGGCCAGGCAATCTGGAGCCAGCGGTGCTGTGGCTCCGAAACAGGAGGCCTTTAGTGGTTCTCTGATGGTTTTTTTCCTTCCGCTCAGGAAGACAAATTGGGGATTTTATGAGCTAATGTAACTATTTACCCAGGGGCCGCTGGAATACTATAAAGTGACGATTGATTAATTGATTAATTTTACACGTTGAGGAGATTGCTGAGAAGTAACCCTACTATAAAATGCAGTTGGAGACGGCGCCTGGCAGGCGACACCTTTCCCAAGGTCCAGGAGATGAGCTGGGGACTCAGAAAGAGTGTCCCGGTAGGAGAAAAGGGGCAAGAGGTATTTCGATGGACTTCTGTGTGGGAAAATCCACAGCCCGTCCTCCTAGTCCTTGAGAAGGAGGTTCAGGATAATAAAGTGGCAAGAGGGCTTCCCTGGTGGCGCAGTGGTTGAGAGTCCGCCTACCGATGCAGGGGACACGGGTTCGTGCCCCGGTTCGGGAAGATCCCACATGCCGCGGAGCAGCTGGGCCCATGAGCCATGGCCGCTGAGCCTGCGCATCCGGAGCCTGTGCTCCGCAACGGGAGGGGCCGCAATAGTGAGAGGCCCGCGTACCGCAAAAAAAAAAAAAAAAAAAAGTGGCAAGAGGCATTTGTGGCGTGCTGGCCTGAAGGAGGTGAGAGACCCTCGGCTCTGATACCTCCCATGCATTCCCTTATCTTCACATCAGCCCCTCCAGGTAAGCGTTGTCATCCTCGCTGCAAAAGAGAGGTTCACGGTCGCCAGCTGCCAGCGCAAACCAGGATCGCAGATGGCTGTGCCTCCGAAGCCTGTGCCTGTCTCTTCAAAACCCTGGCATTTCCAAGGCAGAGCTGTGGGCCAGGCGTACATCTTGTCTGTGTCTGCATTCCCAGCTCTGCACAGTGCATGGCACCGTAGTAGGACCTCAGAAGTACTTCTTGAGCTGAAAGTGTGGCCACAAGCACCAGGGGCAGTGTGGGTCTGTAGGGTCCGGAGACACGTTGGAGCTCAAAGGGTATTCTGTCTAAGAATTGTAACTCTTACTTTTCAGAGGAGGAAATGGAGGCCCAGGGAGGGGAGGGGCATCTCCAAGGCCATGTAACCCATTTGTGGCCCTGAAGGGATACCTTATCCCATGCTCCTGGCCATTAGGATCTGCCCTTGGGCTGCCTGTGGGGCAGGAGCGGGCAGTCCCAGCCCTGCCAAACTGTTTGCCCTCAGTCATCTCCCCACCCCCGATGTGTTCTAGAACTCTCTGCCAAAGGAGGTGAGGAAGAGGATGGGGTAGAGGAGGATCTCAGAGGCAGGGAACAGGGCTGGGGCCTGTGCTTGTGAGACCCCTCTCAACCCCTCCCCCAGAGACTCTCCCCCCAGCCGTGGGCTAGGGTGCTGTTTACGGTGCTCCAATAACAGCTTCTCTCCTCGGAAGGGATAATTTCTCAGGCTCTGCCTGCTGATTAGAGCTGGAATTTAAATGAAAAGCTGTGACCTTGTGGAAGTGCCCTAGTTATTCAGAGGCCTGATGAGGAAGTAGGCCTCTTGCTTCGGTCCACCGGAACCCTGGCAGGCGTGGGAGGAGGGGCTCCTGTCTGCCGGGGCCCAGAGGGGGCCTTGGTCCACGGTTGCTAGAAGCAGCTGACAGCCTTTGCTCGAGCCTCCCTCTGCCTGCTCTTGATCTCTGCCCCTTGTTGTCTTCCTCCTCCAGTCTAAGTCATCTCAGTGCTCTCCTTGGAGAGGGGACCTGCTGATCTGTCCTGAGCCCTGCTATGTCTCCAGGGAGTCCCTCGTCCAGCCTGAGGGACACCGTTCTTCACCCGAAGCCAGGAGGCAGTGCCTGACACGCTGCCTTGTGTTTATGGACACGGAGGCTTTGCTCTCGAAGCTTGCTGCTGGGAGAGGGGATCCGACCCACAGAACTAGCAGCATCAGCCTCGCCCAGGAGCCCGTTAGAAAGGCAGGATCTCAGGCATCACCCCAGACCTGTGGAGTCAGAACCTGCAAAGACCAAGAGCCCCAGGGATCTGCCCGTTAAAGCTGGAGACACACTGACCTAAAACTCCCCGTCTCTTTGGGGCCCACAGGGCTGTGTTTACTGAAGAAGGTGCATTCCACCTTGCTAAAGCCCTGTTCCTCATCTCTTCTGCTGGGCACAGAGTGAAAAATCCACTTTCTGGGTTGATAGGAGCTAAGAGGAAGAATGAGATTAAGGAAAGGGAAGGGAATGAACACTTAGCAACCACTGGGTCTGTGCAGGTCTCTGTTCAGGCACTTCCTCTATATGTGAGGCAAGGTAGCTGCCAGCTTTCACACGGCCTTCAAACTGAGGTTGATTTTTCACTTTTTAAATAGTTGAAAGCAATCAAAAGAAGAATAATGAGTGATGCAGAAATTTTATGAAATTCAGATTTCAGTGTTCACAAAGTTTTATTGGAACACAGGCACGCTTGTTCATTTCTGTATCATTTATGGCTGCTTTGCAAAGGCAGCTTGGAGCAGCTGCAACACAGACACTATGGCCTGCAAAGCCTAAAAGATTTATCATCTGGCCCTTTGCAGAAACAGTGTGCCACCTCTGGGTTAGGGCACAGGCTTGAAGCCAGATGCCCTGGGTTGACATCCTGCCTCTATCTCAGCACAGTATGGCCTGTTCAACTTAACTTTTCCTTTGTGGGCCCTACTTACCTCATCTGTAAAATGGGGACAATAAGTACCTACTTCATGGGGCTATTGTGAAGATTAAATGAGCTCATGCATGTCAAGTCTTTAGAACAGTGCCTGGCACATAGTAAGCAATGTATACATTAGCTATTTTTTTAAGTTATCTTGCTTGATCCTTTCCACATGTGTTTCTGTTTTACAGATGAAGATACTTAGGCTCAGAGAGGTCTAAAAACAAAAGAAAACATTCTTTTCCTGTGTCTTGGTCCCCCTAACTGTTCAGAGGATGCTCCCACTGCCGAGCTGTAGACACCTCTAAACACACCTGCTGTTTTCTCCTTGTCACACTCTCTCCCATCCTTCCTGATCTTTATGCATTCAGTAAAGAGGTCCCTCAGACTTAGATCCTGGCCACCATTGCTCTCAAGTGAGGCCAAGAAATCCCAGTAAGAGGGCGGAAAGGGGACTGATATTTGTAAAGAATCCACCATATGCCAGGTCCCTACCACTTCACAGATGAAGAAACTTGGTCTCCAAAACATCACATCCTTTGCCCAAGGCCAGAAGCAAGTATGGTAGGTATCAAGATTTAAATGCATCCTGGGGTCTCTGCTTTGTCATTCTGCCTCCCTTTGGCTCTGTTGCTTTCCCCAGGAGCTATGTGGCCTCGGGTAAGTCATTAACCTTTCTGGGTGTCAGGCTTCTTTAAATCAGGTGACCTCTCAGGCTTCTTCCATTCTGAGGATCTATGATTAGGCCATCTAACTGAGCTCTCTTGGGGAGGAGGATTCAGGAAAACGCCTTCTCCTCCATTACCAGAGACTGACAACTCCTAACTCCAGTGCTACCCGTTATATTTTTGTCTTTTCTTTCCTATTCTTTTGGGCAATAGTCCCACTGGCTTTTCTCTCTTATTTATTAGGAGAAACATTTATTGAGCTTGTATTTTGAGCCAGACACTGAAATACTATGTTTTTACGTGCATCAGTTAATTCTTTTGACACGCCCAGGAGGTGGATTCTGTTTTTAAACCCATTTCACCATGAACAAACTGACACTCAGGGATGTTAACTCATTAGTCCCGCCCAGTAAAAAGTGGTGGAGCAGGATGCAGACCCTGGTATGTCTGGCCCTGGAGATGTCTCCTGTGGAGTTCCAGCTAGAGCGTTCACCCCACAAAGGTACACTACTCCTGTACGTGGATGGTGTCAGCCTAGAACAGTGCCAGTACATCACAGGCACAGAGTAGACCCTTGCTCAGTGAATGAATAGCGCTCAAGGCTCAGTTCTTTGTTTTACCCCACACCCCTTTAAAAGACAGGCTGCTTTTTTGTTGGGGTTCACCCTGAGACAGAAGGTAATTGAACCAGTGTTTATTCAGTGCCCATCTTGGGCTCAGCTCAGTGGGGAATGCGGGCTGTAGGGAAATCCACCACTGCTGCGCGTAATTGGATTGGAAAGGGGCCCTTGGCTGGGCTAACAGTGCTCAGCTCCCAGCCAATTGCCCGGCTGGGGCCTGGGAAGAGCCCCTTGGCTCCTGTAGCTGTTCCCGATGAGTAGGTGTGAGTAAGGAGCTGCTTGCCAGCGTGCCTCCAGCTTCGGCTATAACTCAAAGGAGCAGATCACTAGGCCCTGGTGCCTTTTTCTAGAGCCTTTTAAAATCGCCTCCTTTACTGTCTTGGCAAGGCAGACTCACCGGGGTGCTGCTGATGGTCCCAGTTTGTTCCTCAGTTCTGGAGGGCAAGGTCAGGGTTAGAGCTGGAAAAACCATTAAAGTGATCCTGTCGTCTCAATGGGATAGTACTGCCCCTACCCCTGACCCTGCCAAACGTGTAGGATGGGTATTTGTTGCTCCAATAATGAGGGGGCATTGGTGGCATTTAGGAGGAAGGGACAACGAATGCTAAATATGCTGCAGTGTATGGGGAAGGTTCATTCAAAGATTGTGCTGTTCAAGATGCCGTTGGTGAGACCAAAGAGAAACTATTCTAGATTAATTCCTACTTTGTACAGGAGAGAAAACAGGCCATAGCGCTTCCCTGTAATTCAGCTGAGTCACACAGCCTATTTATGGCAGCACTGGAGACCCTCCCATCCCGAAGACCTGCCTAGGAAGGTCTGGAAAGCTCCTGGGCTAAGCTAGTCAGTTTGTGGGGCTGGGCCTCAGGAGGGGTGGGGCGATGGAATACAGCTGATTGTTGAGGACAGTGGGTGCCCTTATGGGGCCACTTAGCTGACTGTGCCTCCCCATGGAGGGAGGCATCTGAGGACGCCTGGGTAGGCGGTCTGCCGGTGCTGCCAGCTTACTGGAGAAGCGATGTTGGCAAGAGATGAGAGGGGGGGGTTGGAGGAGAGAGGGCTTAGATATGCCGGTCTCCTGAATAACAACAGCAGTGACTACAAGCTTTTGAGCCCTTCCTACGTGCCGTGAACTCTGCTTAGTGGTATCCATATGTGGTTGCATGTGATGGTCACAGTAATCCCGAGAAGATGCCTTACAAGTGAGATGCCGTTGTTTTACAGGAAAAAGGCACGGAATAGTTAACATGCTCAGAATCCCAGTTAGCAAGAGGTAGAGCTGGGATTTGAATCCAGGTTTTGCATTATTTAGAGCCGCGGTTTGCAAATTCTGGTGAGCATGAAAATCACCTGGAGAGTTAATGGAGGCGATCCAGGCTCATTGAAGTAAGACGTTTCCCCCAGGTGCTCCGATATGACCAAAGTTTGAAAACCAGTGTTTTAAAGGAAAGTGAAGGGACTTAAAAACTTCAGCATTAACTGCTGTTTTATACCCTCCATAAATTAAGGGAAGCAGGGAGGTGGGGGTGAGGAGATAGAAGGGAGGAGGGGATGAATGATCCCCCCTTTGAGCTCCATGGCACCTTAGGTCACGGGGCTAGTAAAGCCCTCATCATAATACACTCTGCTATAACCAGCTGTGTATTGTCCCCCACATGCCCACATCAGCCACTGTGGGCTCTTGAAGGACAGGGAGTCCCTTATTCTTGAGAACAGAGACTTATCCATGCCTGCATCCCCACTGCTTGCCATCTCGTATGTGTTCATAAACTTTGTTGCTAGAATCAGCATTTCAGAGATGGAAAGGAGCCAGATGGTTGTCAAGGTTCTTTGTGCACCTAATTTTTGAATCTGTTCTGTAAGAGTTTATTCAAACTTGGCTTGAACCACCGCAGTGATGAGTAACTCATTGCTCCTTTAGCCATTCTGTTCCATTCTAACAGCACTGAGTGTTCACAAGCTCTCCTTTATTCTGAATCACTATAGCTTTCACCACCTGTATTGCTTCCAGCCCTTGGAGACACACAAAATAGATCTAATTACACTTCCAGTGTTTGAAGACAGGGCTTTTGTCTTTAAGGATTTTCTTTTCTAAAGGCTAAAACGTCTCCAGTTTCTTTGGGCATTCTCATACAAGGAGGGTTTTCAGCTCTTTCATCCAGGTCATAGTTCTCTGAAAAAACAGCATTGTTTTGCTTCCTTTCCAAAGAAGGATGCCCACACCACATACAGTGTTACAGACATGCTGCAACCGATTCATTATAGAGTGGTAGCATTGCTCCCTTTTTCTAGACTCCCTACATCTATTAATGGCAGCATCAAACACCTTACTTTTTAAAAAATGACTATAGTATTAAATTGAACTTAAAGTCACTGAAAACTTTTAAGATTTTGTGTGCACTGCTCCTAAGCCATTTCTCTCCCCTTCCTGCACTTGTGCAATTGGTTTATTTGACTTAGACTTGGGGCCATTCTTTGATTTTGTCAAATTCATCCCTGGATTTTTAAAATCCAGCACACCATGGTCTATCTGGATACAGTTAATTCATCTAGCACATCTGCCCACCCTTCCAGCCTCATGTCATTCATGAACAAAGAGCTATTTTAGAGAAGTTCATGACATTTGGAGAGCAAGGACTTCCTCTTCTTTGGGAAGAGTCTTTTCTAGAAGCCATAATTGCTGATGCTTTAACCCTTAGAGTGACAAGCATGACTGCCTTCATCTCTCTTCCTTCCATGGTATTCATGAAAAAAGAAGCCACACCCACCCCTCCAGAGAGGTGGAATAGATTGGGAAGGTGCTGCAGACATTCTTTCCTCTTCCCTGTGGCTATGCCATACAGACACTGTTGGTGAGTCATGGGCGCCATTGAGGAAATACTTTCTGTTCAGTCCAGGTCACCATGCTGTAAGAACAAAGTTGGTCTAGAGGCAAATAGTGAGTGCGCTAGCACAGTTACATCCAACAAAGGGCTTAGTGGTGAGAATGGAATGTAGTGGCATCATGGAAGGACCAACCCAGAGGCACCTGCCTTGGAGAAATAGCAACAGGCTCTCCTCTGGAAATTATTACCATCATCAGTCCAACTATTCACTTCATCCCCAGTATTGTTCAAGGCTTGTGGAAAAGCCAAAATCATACAAGTAAACGGCTGATCTTCTGTTCGTGTCAGTTCATGATTGCTGTTGCGTGGTTTGTTGATGCCTCGTTTCATGCCTCAGCCTTTTTGATTATGGGTGGTGTTCTCAGGGTATCAGTTTGAACCATTTTAATTGTCATTTTTGTAGGTCAAAACCAGTCAAATAGTTTCATAGGGTTCAACCCAGTAAGTAGTTGCTTGGCCTCTTCAGAAATCATCTTGGTTCACAGAAACCCTATGTCTTAGAATTGGAATGGATTCTTGGTGGTTATCTTCTAAAACCCCACTTTGACTCTTCTGTGGCATTCTGGCAAGTGAAATATCCCCTATTATTCCACCCTCATCTTGCAGAATGCACTTGGTCCTTTATCTTGCATGCGCAACTTTTAAAATGTTTGAAGGTAGCTCTCATGTCCTTACCTAGCTCTCTCCCGTTTGGGCTGTGCGTAGCAGTTCCTTCAGCCATTCTGCATGTGACATGCTTTTGGACCTCTTAGCATCTGATTCTTCTCCTTTGGATATGTCTACCTCATTAATGCGCCTCCTAATATATGGCACTGTTCTCTGAACCAGAACCCTAGGTTTTGTGGTCAGTGATAAGAAGAGGTGGGACTTTTGACTTCTTTTTATTTGTGACCTCTGGGGGTTGGTGGGGGTAGTGGGAGGTTGTGCTTAAGTGCCACAATTTATATTTGCCCCTTAAAATTAAATTTTGCTTTTGCCTGCTCACATCTTTTGGGCCCTAATTCCGATGACTAAAGAGTTAGCTGTTCCTTTCAGCTTTAGTTCATTACAACACCCAGACAGCATGTCATGAATGTTCTCACCAAGTCATTTATCAAAATGCTGATCAGCTCTAGGCTCTGCTGTAAGCCACTGGAGAACCCCAGACAGGACAAGGAAACTGAAGTCCATGCTGAAGCTCGTGATGAAGGTCAGGAAATTGCCTGTGGAAGGGCTGGTCTGAGACACGACTGTGGAAGTAGGTGGAGCTTTCCTTCAGGCCCCACCCCTTAAGCATCCTTCTCCCCAGTCCCAGCCTGTCCCTATGTCCTCCCCTGCCCATGGTGGCAGACTTCCTCAACCTGTGACTGCGTGTCTTCATCCTTCCTTCTCATGTGTCCCTGTGCCACTCCTGTCTTTGGAGAAAGATCTTAAGCTTGGCTTCCTGATGATCTCGCACACAGGGCAGTGCAATGACTGAGGAGCCTGAGAGCAGCTTGTGTTCAGATTTGCATTTTAATGAGGGAAGTTGCTTAATAGCCCCAAGAAATGACCCAGGAAAGGAAAAGCTTCATATTTTAGTAGAATCTGGGGATGGAGATTGAGGAGAGGGAGATGGTGGCCATTTATGTAAAAGGGTTTCCCCAGGGCACCTTAAATCATGCTACACCAGAATCATACATGAAGTTGAATTAATGTCCAGACACTATTTTCTGCTCCTGAATTCTCCAAGACATGTCTCCTCCCTTCTCCACCAGCACTGAATTAGACAGGGTAGCTAGTGTCATAGTTACCATCCAGCCTGCAGAATCCACCTGCTGGCTTAGAATCCACATTTCACCACTTACTAAGCAGTGGGGTTTTGGCTCTAGGTCTTGGTTTCCTTACCTATAAAATCAACATTATAGCAATGACTTTCCCATAGAGCTGTATTTAATAGCATGACATATAGCCATGCCTTATATATAGCAGTCAACAGATATTAGCTACTGTTATAATTCTTTTTACTAAATTAACTGAATTTCCTCTCTTTTAAGCGCTTAAAATGCTAAGATGTGTATTTCTTCTTTCCCCTTCTCTTTTCCAAGTTCCCAATCACCCTGCAGACACGATGGTTACCTGTGGCTTCTCTTTCTGTCAGGCCCCACCCCCTACCATCTTCACCATCTCCTTACTTCCTCCAGAAACATAGGGTGAATGTCTCCATTACCTTCTGATTTTATGTAATTACTCTTTTTAAAAGTCCTTGTGGCTTCATAAAAATTCAACGTTGGCTCTTGGCACTTATAGCAATTAGTGACATTTCATTTCCCTACTTCAGTATGGGAAAAGAGATGATATGTGTGGATTTTACAGGGAGAGAAAAGTTACCCTGAAAGTGAATGAGAGAAAAGTCTTGGCAGAGATAACTTGCTCCCCCTCCCCCGAATCTCTCTCTCTCTTTTTTTTTTTCCATGAGTGACTTCCTTCTTCCCCTGAAATACCTTCCCCAATTACCCAGCCAAAATGAAGGAAGGAAGGAGGATTAAAAACTATCTGAGGGGGTGGGATATTATAGATTCGAGGGGGACACAGTACTAGATTAAATGATGGAGGCCTTCAACTTCTGGCCTGGTTCCTGAACATTGCATCTTCCTTTTGCCTGTTTCAGTAAATGTTTTCTATTCTCTGTATTAGTCATTTTCATGACAGGCTTCATGATGGCCACAGCCACTTACAAATGACTTTGCTTTCGTAGCCATTTCCATTCTCCTGAGCCGCAAAAGCAGCTATCTCCATAGGGATTTTCCCAAAAGGTATAACATAGTCTAGAGGGCCATACGTATATTTTGCATATAATCTACATATGATTTGCAGTCTGTTCTAAAGCAGTTTCAACTTTGCATGTCTTACCTACTGATGATCTTTTTCTCTTCTTGTTCTTGTATGTACCCTGAGAACCTGTGCACCACAGATAGATAGGCACAAGAAGGGTGGGACATAGCACTAGAAAGAGTGAAGAGAAGGGTAAAAAACCTCAGACATCTTCGTGGGATCCAGAATGGTCCCTGGATCCAGCTAGGGTAGCACTTTGACAGTGTGTGACATCTACATAGGAAACATTTCAGTTGCTTTCTAATTTTTATAATTATTTTTAAAAAGGCATTGTAGTTCCATAAGAATTCTGTATTGAAAATTCTCAATATCCTGACCATCAAAGGCTCTTCCGAGCTCACTTCCTGTTCCCTACCCTCCATTAGGTGAACTTTTATGGAGCTGGCTTTTGAATCTTCATTGAAGATCTATTCAAATTCAGAGCTGATGGTGGGATTGTTTTGGAAAGATGTGGTCCCCTTTGCTTCCCTGAGCCCCCTGTTCCAGCCCATATCTTGTCTTTTAGCAGCCCTGAACATCAGGTTCAGATTAAATGCCAAACTGCAAACCCAGCCAGGTGCTAGTCCCAAGGCTGGCTGTGTGGTCTGCGGGGCTACTGCTGACCCTCTGTTTCTGAAATTGACAAGAAGGGTGATCTTCATTCCCCTCCCCCCGCCCCGCTTTCCTCATCAACCACATACATAACACACAGCCAGCATAGATCGCTTTTCCTTCCTTGCTAATTATATCCTTCTCAGTTAAGATTTTTTTTTGAGCATTATTTTTCTGTATCTATATTGGAAAGCCATATAGTTCCTTTTTCTTTTTGAATGTAAAATTTTACTTTACTGTTGAATATGCATGTAAAAAAAAGAACCTCCAGGATATCTTAATATCCCCCATCCCTCCCAGGTTAAGACTCAGTGCTCTGGCCCCTTTTTCTTTGAGGATTCATTCACTTACATGGGCACAGACCCTCTCTTTCATGAAGTGGAGGTGATACACTTTCATATTTGTCCTGACTTTCTTGCAGACCTTAGTCCCATACTGTTAAATGCACCTTAGACATTCTGCTTGAGCGATTCTTCTGTTTCTTCAACTTATCATGCCTAAAACAGAACTCATTATCGCCCTCATTCCAAATCCATCTCCCAACTCCATCCCACCTTCCTATTTCTGACAATGCTTCACTCAGTCTCCCATCCGTTCTTCCCCTGAAGCATCTCATCGGTCACCCAAAGCCTGTTGCATCCTCTTTTCCCCTTTTCCTTCCTGCTGCCACGATACTAATTTAGGCCCTCTGCCTATGACAGATCTTTCTGCCTCTCTTTTCCCTCTACTCCGTCCTGTCCACACCATTGCCAAAGCAATCTTCCTCAACATCATTTTCCCTGGGTTATTCTCCTGCCCACAAGCCCTCAATGTCTCCCATCAGCTGCAAGATCAAGTCCTTTTTCTTTAGCCTGGGAACTCAAGGCCTTCATACAACGGTTCCATACTTTGATTCTTAAGATCACCTTTCACTTCTTCCTCAGATGAACCGTTTGTATGTGTTCATTGTTATTCGTACAGCTCGCATTACATACCTACCACGTGCCTGGCAGTGTCCTGGGTGTTCCAGAAAGTTGACGTGAAAGTCCTTATAAATGCAATTGGTGGTCTTGGGAGGTAGTGGTGTTAACCTGGCACGTCCTCCGTCGCTCTTCATCCTAAACCGTCTTCCAAGGCATATTGTAAATCCCACTTTCCTCCAGAAACCTCTGCTGCACACCCAGGGCCCTCCTCACTGTCCTACCGTCCTTATTGTCTGAATTAATCATTTGACGCTTACCAGTTACCCATCATTCATTCCTCATTCACTCACCAAATACATACGGAGCACCTACCGTGTGTCAGGCACTATGCTTCGTGTTGCCTCACACATCGGTATATTTTTATAGCATAAACAAAAAAACAATAACCCTTATATAGTCCTTACCATGTACAGGCACTGCTTTACATATATTCATTTGTTTAATCCTCAAAACAACCTATGAATTTGGCATGATAATTATCCAAATTTTACAGATGGGAAGTCAAGGCATCGAGATGTTTAGCAACGTTCCTAGGGTCACAAACTAGAAAGTAACAAAGGTGGGATTCAAATCTGGCTCTGAAGTCCTTGATCTTAACCCCTAGCCTTCACTGTCAGGTACCACTATATATGTATCATATGTATGTTTGTGTAAATATAAACACACACACACACCTTCCCAACTAGACTCTAGACTCTTCGAGGTTGACAACTATGTACCATACTTGTTTGCATCCCACCACCTTATGCAGCCTTTACATATAGTAGGTACTTGAATCATTTGTTTGCTTGATTCTTGTTTCTTCCATTCACTTTTGGGGGGATCTGAGGTCTTTTTGCAGCAAGTAGGAGGGTTTGGGGGTGGAAGGGGAGAGAAACAGAATTTCGGAATAGACCTAGACCCTCTGGAATTCCTGGTTTCCAGTTCTTAACTCTGCAAGCTTAGGGGGTAGGTTTGTATAAGAGAAGATACTAATGTCAAAGCTCATGAAAGTGCAAACATTCCCTCCTCAAAAAGCAGAATAAAACTCAAACCATATTACGTTTACACAGTTTCTCCCCTCTCTCATGTTATTTCCTGTTATACTTGTTTATGTCTGTTTTGCTTTGTTGCCTACAAAACCGAAGTTTTGACACCAGGATCTCAGATTTGCATTCCTGTCCTGATATTTCTCTTTCAGATTTTCTGTAAGTTGAAGAATATGTACATTTTATTTGAGTCACAATACTGCAACTACATATGTAGCTTAATAAAACCTGACAAGTACATATGTAAATTTTAAAACACAGGTGGTGGATATTTGCATTTTAAAAGGATTCTTCCTTTTACAGAAGTTTCCACTGCAGGGTTCCATTGTATATCCAATTCCTCTTAGTGCATTTATCATACAATTTAATTTACCAAAATTTGATTTATATGTCACTCTGAAGGGGTAGCTCTCGAGTTCTAGTGAGCACAAGAATCACTCGTGCGACTTATTTAAAATTCAGATCTTTCCCCATCTCCTCCCCAAGATTCTAATTCATTAGGACTTGGGTGGGGCCCAGGCTCTTCACTGTTCATAAGTATCCCCAGGCGGCTGATGCAGGTGGTCAGTGAAATGTGTTTTGGGAAACACAGCTTCAAAGAAACACAGGTAATACATAAATGGGCCCAACTGTAGGGGCTTCTCCAGGGCTTTGAACACCCTCTGAATACCAAGTGTCCCGTTTCCTCTTCATTTGGCAAATTTTTGTTTACTCTTCTGCCTCTCTTCTACTCACACCTCCCAGCTGCCAAACATCTTTAATTGCAGGTATAAAAATGTTTGTCCTTTCATTTAAAAAATGACATAGAGCATTGTGTAAATTTGAAGTAGATAATGTGTTGATTAGATACACTCTTATGACACACCTTCATGTCATCACATAGTTACCATTTCCTTCTTACGGTGAAGACATTTAAGGTCTACTCTGAGCATTTACGTTTCAAGTACACAATATAGTACTGTTGGCCTTTTATTTTTAACCTCCATTTTGCTCTTAGGGATCTCTTTGGATCTTCCTTATTCTCATTTCTTGATGCTGACAACCCTCCTGTGAATTCACGCACCTATTCTGTACCCGTTCCCCCGTCACCTACGCCACCGACCTGCCCCAGGCCCTCCCTCTTAGCGTGCTAGGTCCGGATGCTGAAGGCTATGGCTTGGTCCAGAAATACCAGGCATTTTATGAATAGTTACTTCTGCTCAGGTTTCTCTTAGTCAAATCTAGCGCCTTTGTTCTTTCTTCTTCTTATCCCCTCCAAATACCCCTGAAATACCAAAACTTAATTTTTTAAATAAAACAGATTATGAGAATGACTTGCTTTGGCATGATTCCCTTCCTCCATGAGTATTAATATCCTAGGCCTTGAGAGATGAACGCCAGAAATGTACATTTAAAATACGATAATAGTTTAATGAAATTTGTTTAGAAAAAATGACTGACATGTATGGCACATGTATCTA
This sequence comes from Grampus griseus, assembly GCF_964374135.1. Taxonomy (NCBI): domain Eukaryota; kingdom Metazoa; phylum Chordata; class Mammalia; order Artiodactyla; family Delphinidae; genus Grampus; species Grampus griseus. The sequence continues at coordinate 24,719,066 of NC_139018.1, read as the reverse complement.
TGTATTTAATATATCATTGAGCTTTAAAAAGTCAGTTGCTTGACCCATATTTTGTCTTCGATTACTTCTCTAAATCTCTAGTTATCTCCAAAAACATTTACAGATTTCCATGCTTTAGAGATTTTTCTCCTTTATTAATCTCCTATATCCCTGAATTTTACTCTGTGTAAAGTTGAGGTCACTCTGGGGTGATCTCCAAGTAACTCTGGTAGTAATAAAAGCAACGGAAGAGCAAAGAGCCATCACGGTTGGCTACTGGTTGGAAATCTTTTCTTTTAATAGATGTATCAGGACTTATGCTTCCCTTGAAGTAATGAGCTCTTAAGAGCCCTGCGTGACTTCCACAAGAACATAGTGAGAGGTTCTGCTACTTGTTTATTGGGCCTCCGTGTACCTTCTTTAATCCATTCAGTGCTTGGCTAGGCCTCTGTAATCAAAGATGAGGGACTTTATAGGAAAAGTTGGCGGTGGAGGATGGACAGAGGTAAGGGGTGTGGTTGTCACTGGGTGAAGGCAAGGATCATATGGAGGTAGTTTCAGGTTGTCTAACTCTTGAACGCAGGAACTCATTTTTTTTTTAAATATTTATTTATCATTTATTTATTTATTTATTTAGGCTGTGCTGGGTATTAGTTGCCGTATACGGGATCTCTAGTTGCAGCATGTGGACTAATTAGTTGCAGCATGCGAACTCTTAGTTGTGGCATGCATGTGGGATCTAGTTCCCCAACCAGGGATTGAACCTGGGCCCCCCGCGTTGGGAGCGTGGAGCCTTACTCACTGGACCACCAGGGAAGTCCCGCAGGAACTCATTTTGTGTGTTCAGTGTGGTCCAACTTTTGTAGAAGCGACTACTGTATCTAGGGGGAAAGAAAAGTTGGATGGTAATCTCTGGATGTGGGATTACAGCTGATTTTTTTTCTTTTCTGAATTTTCCAAAGTTTCTACAGTGACAGTGTATTATTATTAAAAACAATTTAAAAGAAAGAAAGAAACCTACTTTGCCCAGCGCCTGGAGTCTCTTTCCTAGGGGACCTAATCTTTCATAGATTTATCTCAGATCCTACCTGTTGCATAGAAACAATGGTGAAAGGAAAGTTCTCGTGATGTGGCCGAGAGGTTCAGCAAACAAAAGACTGACCTTGAACTGGAGGGCCCGGGACGTTCTGCCCTGCATTTCAGTGCTCGTTGCATGCTCCTCAGTATGTGTGGATGCCCCTGCCACTCCTTCCACTCAAGAATTAAGAGAAGATTGTCTGGCATTTGGGATTCTAACTTTGTCTTCTTTCTTTTATCCTTCCCCTCCTCCCCACCCCCCCACCCCGACTCCTCTTCTCCCCTCTCTTCCTTCCTCAAGGCCTCTCCCACCTCATGATGAGTGAACAAGGTAGGTGCTCTGTGCTCGTGGTGCTGCAGCTGCCTGAATTGCTTGCCTTCGTGCCTCTGGCTGGTCGCTCAGAGCCTCATCATCCCTGGCAGGCCATTTGCTGCCTGTCTCTCCTACCATGGGCCAGGCTGGCAGCAGGGCCATCCTGTGGTGGGGGGCACCTTTCCCAATGCATCGTGGTTTCCTGCCCCCATCACCCCCTTGGCTTCTCCATTATGCACCATCATTTGTCATCCTGGGCACTGGCTCTGCCGGGCTGCCTCCAAGAGAGAAGCATGAAACAAGCCATGACGGTGTCGATAATGGGGGTGAATGAAGCTAATTTCAGAGCAACAGAGCGGTTAACTTCTTCCCTAAGCCCCATGCTGGGGCCCCAGGTTGGGGGAGAGGAGCTGGGCTTCTCTGAATTTCACTCTGAGTAAAGGTTTGCTTATTGTCTTCCCCTCCATCCCACTGCCCATTGTAATGACTTTTAGCCCCAGAGCCCCGAATGGTCAAAGGGAACCCTTGGGGGTTTGACTGTTTTCAGTTTTGTATAAAAGCAAAAACCACCGAAAGAACATGCTAATGTCCTCATGGCAGGATTCTAACTCATTATACACCCTGAAGAAAACTGCATATAAAGATCTGTAAATTCAGCATCTGCAACCTAAAATATTCAATTATGCAGGAAATGAACTGTGCAGGAAATTCAGCTCAGCTAAGCACAGGGTGGGCTGTGAATGAAGCCTTTTTCTCCTAAATAAAAATTTTCCATATTATCAGCCTAAATCAGGATTCAAGAACTGAGCCTACTTAAAACTGTCTTTTTCTTCACCGTTCAATTGCTGCTATTGTGTTTCTTCTGCTCTTTGGAATGATTGCCAGATGGGTCTACCTGCCACGCCCTGACACCAAAAGACTGTACTTTAATTTCTCTTGTCTTTTTCAAAATACACATGGGATTCAGTGCCTTTTTTTGGAGGACCAAAGAAAAGGGAAAGGAGAGGTATTTCCACGTTCTGCTGTTTTTTCTTGATTTTTGAGTAGGGTGGGGCAGCACGGAAGGACACCCCCCACACACACACACCCATTTCCTTACACTGGATCCGTCAGACAGTGTTGCCATAAAGGGGAGTATATGATCAGATCAAGGAACAACCCAGGTCTGAGGGAAGTTTGCTTATGGTGTCCAGGTAGCTGCGGAGGTGGGCAATTGAGGGCAACCTGACTTGATAAGGCAGGACAAGGAGGAAGCACACTTTACCAACAGAATTGTATCCTCCAGACCTGAGGCAAGATCCATGATGTGGACTCTGGACATTTCAATGAACACATGGTCTGGTATAGGAGCAGATGTCAAAGAACAGAGCTGGACGGAGGGGGTCAGGTGAGTTTTCCAGTGTTAGATGGCGCTCTGGAAGAGGTTGGGATGAAGTCTCTCTATTCTTGTAGGTGAGTGAGAGAAGTTATCCCCCTACAGCAGGTTACTATGAAGTGAATATGAGTAGGGGGTGCTCTTTATGTTGACTTAGTATCCAGGTAGTTTGAGAGAGTTATGCATATCTCCACAGAGTGGTAAGACCCAAGCTCTATGAATTGCTGGAATTTGGTGGCCCGACCTCGATAATAAGTTCCACCAGAAAAAGCAGGCCCTCAGAGTCCTGATGACAAGATGCCCTTCTACATTCTCTCATCTTATGCTCTCAGCTGCCCTTTTGGAGTTCTAGCTTTTACAATGGCTTGGAAGTCTGAGTGTATCATATGGGTGATGTCATAGCATAGAGTCTAGGTAGATGAGATAGGCTGGTGGGGACTTCTTTAATCTTGATTCAGTTTATTTCAGACCCACTGATGAGCACTCAACATTGAAGTGTACATGAGTAGAGAATTCAGACATACTATGTACACATGCTCTGGGGGGTAAGTCAGGAATCTTCTAGAAAAACAGTCTTTAGGCAATGAAATAATGACAGACACGGATATTGTGAATCCCTCTTGAGAGAGGTTTTCAAAAAAGGATGCAGAATTCTTCTGGGTGGTCAGTGTCACTAAGATTTGAAGGTGCAATTTGCTGTTTAATTTGTTTCTAAGAAGGTCCTTTGACCCCATTCCTCCTCCTCTCATTCTTTTCCATTTCCCACCGTTTGCCCTTGTGATGATTACCTAAAAAGCCAATACTCCTTTCCTTTTCCTTATTCCTTCAACATGAAAGAAAGAGATTTCTGTCTGGTTCTTGCTGAATCTCCAGAATTTGTTTTTGATGCCCATAAATATGTGTGGAAATACTGACGTATGTTGTGTGTGTACCACCTATACATGTATGTCATACTCTTGATCCTCATGACTCATATTAATGTTGAGAAAATACAGGAGAACTTAGATTCTCTGAAACTTTCCCTAAACGATTTTACCTTGGTTAAGTGTGTGCAATTTCACATACATGTGGCTATGCAGTGCTTTTGCATGCAGATTTGGTCATGTTTCTAAGGATGGGACTGAGAAGAAACTAATGGGAAAAAGCTTAAACGTGAAGCTGATGGAAGCAGCCTTGCTGGTCACACTGTTTAAGCAAAACATTGTGCATTTGTTTTGTGCTGCCTTCTCAAGATTGTACTGCTGTTGCCATTACTATTGTGGGTTTTGTTATGTGTGTTACATTTCTTTGTGTGTCTGCAGTGTGCTGATGTTTTACTCTCCCTGCTCTCTCTCTCTCTCTTGCCGCCTCCATGGTGGACACCATGCTTCCTCTACATAACTGGACGTTCCTTTCTGTAGGTAGAAGTAAAGGTAGAGATCATTTTATTTTTATCATTATAACTATCAATCTGCCTTCTGAAATATTCATGTATACAAGGGGAATTGTTGATTCTGATGAATATAGTCCAGATTTTAACAGTGTTTTTAACAAAAACTAAAAGAAAATAAAAAGCCAATGCTACCACTTTCCTTCAATGTACTTCATACTCGGTGGTTGGGGATCATTCTGAGTTGGCCTGCCTCCCTCGAAATCCAGGATGAGCCTTACCCATTATGGTGTGCTGCTTCTAGCAGGAATGGGGGGTTCTGAAAGTGGTTGTGCAGTGTTGGGAAGATATATTTTACTTAACTCAGGGTATTCTAAGATCCCCTCCAGTAAATGTACTGAAGGGACAGGAAAGATGTGAAATGAAGTGCCAATGTGTCATCACTTGGGAATAACTGGATTCAGGGAGGGAAGGATGATAGATGAGAAAGGGGAGAGGATTGGAGAATAGCTTGAAATTTTATTTAATGTGAAATTTGGGGGGATATTTATTGCTCTTTTATCTTCTGTGTTACATATTCTGTATTTTGGGGAGTGGAAGTCTTCTGATTGGGGGTGATGAGCTGAGAATGGTGGGACTGGAGGTGTGGAAGAACATAGGAATGACAGTGCATTACATCATAAGGAAAAAGTGGAGAAAGAGACAACACTGGATTTTAACTTACCAAGTCCACCTTTTGCTGGGCAGCCTGGGAAAAGGAGAGGCGCTGAGCAGATGCGCTTGCTCTGATGTTCCGACATGCCTTTCAGTGCTTCACACCTTTGGGTACCACAGCTCACTCATCCATCCCTAATCAAAGCTGTCAGCGACCTGAGCCTGGAGGACCTGCCTCACCAGCTCAAATTGGATTAGCTGTTCAGGACTGAAGGGAGAGGTTAATTAATAAATTATAAACATGTATTTGCATTTGGTTCTCCCCTTTTCCTTCCTAACACTCCAGTCCCTATCTCTGTGAAGCCATGTGCCTCTGTTTCCTGTAAAGATTGGCAAATAACAGAAATAGGAAATGTGAATTCTGGCATGAAGATGTTGAAGAAAGATGGGGCTGGCAAGATATTGAAAATGTTGATTTGATGACTAGTCTGTGAACTGGCCATCTCTCATTTGAATTTCATGCCTTTCTTGATTTTTAAAAAGTTATGTATGGTTACCTTGAAGTAGTTCAGTCCTGTCACTTTGGGGTTAATTGATTGCCTATTCCTTTTATGCTAATCACAGGGGCGGGGTTCATTCTCAGAAATCTGTCACGGGGAGCTCTTACCCTGTTATGAGCTTGATACCTTTAGAAAGGAGGTGGGAAAGCGGGACGAGGAAGAGGAATAATGATTGAAAGGGTACATCTGGCTGCCCCCTCCACTTCTCTACTTAGAGTATTCAACCAGAGGCTTCTAGTGATCTCTTCATAGGCAAAGTCACCAGTCTTTGCCCAGGACACAACCTTTCTGAAGCATGTGGCACTGTGTCACTTGTCCCTTCTCCCACTGGCTTCTACGAGAACACATTACGGTCAGTCTCCCCTGCCCCCCACTCCAACCCCTGAACCTCTCTCCTTTTCATTCCCTAATCCCCTAAAACATCCCATAAGATAGAGGTCTTTCGTGTTTTTAGATTTTGCACATGGGTATCTTATTTTCTTTCTCCGGTCACTGCTACTAACACTGATCGATCATTTCCTATGTGGCAGCCATTGTGCCATGGGCTTTATATGCCTTATCACACTCAATCATCACAACTGTCTTGAGGTAGATGGTAGTGTTATCCTTGCTCTACGGACAGGTAGATCAAGGCTCAGAGAGTTAAATAACTTAAGTCAGACGGCTACTAAGTAAAAATGAAACTCAGAATCTGAGCACCTAACCACTACTCTATACTGCCTGTCTTGGGTCCAAGGATGACATCCATGGATATGCCTCCCAACTACCTCCCTGGCACTGACCTGGCTCAAGTTCCAACCTGCCACTTTGCATTCTCCATAACACATGTCCATATAACTGTACTGTCACTTCAGTATTTAAAGTCAACCTTCGCACCATCTGGCCACAAACCAGCTTCCTTATTTTTGTTAATGGTTCTCCCGTCTTCCTTATCACCTGGGCTTGAACTCAGCAATTGCTTTCTTTTTCCTTCTTGAACTTTCCTATTCCCAGGTGATGTTAAGAGAGGTTGTTGGGATTCTTTTTTGGAATGTCTCTTGCATCTCTATTTGACACTCTGGTTCAGTTCCCAGTCAGCCCCTATTAGATTAGTGCCCTAGCCTAATTAATCTCTGTTGTCTTCCAGTCTGTCCAGTAACTGAGAACTGCTTAAGCTCTGCTGTCCCCCATATGGAGTGCAGGATTAGCTATCTCACTTTCAAAGCCATCCCTAATATGGCCTTTTTCCCTTTAACCTTCCTCCCTGTTAATCTTTGATGCAGAATTGATGCCAAATATGATACCATATCACTGTACCTTTCCTCGTCTCCTAGTTTTACTTATTCTGTTTTCCTCCCCTATTGACAGTTCCTCCTCCTCTTGTTTCTGCCCACTGAAATCATACGTAGATTTTATTTCCTAGTTGATGATGTGAGTGCTCTGCATGCTGCATTCAGATATGCGCTTTCCTTCCATGTCCCCCTCTACTGTCCTATATTAAACTTATTTGGGAATTGGGCTACTCCCCAGTACTAGATTGCAAGTATGTTGAAGACAAACGTATTCATTTTTTAATGCCCAGATGGGTCAAGCATAGGAGGTTATACCAAGAAGGGACTCAAAACCCCTAATCCTTCTTATCCTGCTGTCAGTCATCTTCCTAAAAGGGAAAATAAAGCAAAATTAAAATTAAATCGGATCATGTAGCCAGCCAATCTGCTCAAAAGCTTTTGAAGGGTTCTTGTATAATTGTCAACACGCCTTCTCCACTTTTTCTACAATAACTTAGCGTTCTCTGCACTATCACCCCCACCAGGCCCCTTGTCTCGACCTAAAGTCAACAGCTCTCTCTGCCTGAATCCACACTATGGTTTCCTGCCTCAGGCTTTTCCTCAAGCTCTTATCCTCTTTCTTGAATGTCCTTGGAACACTCTTCTCCCCCTTATCACCCTTTAAGGCTCAAGCTTCCTAGGTGCGCCAGACTTTGTGTTTCTGTTATAAAGTACCTAGGCCAAACTGCCCTGAATCAGACTTATTCATGTGTTTCAATCACCCCAGTCCCTGAAGAACCTTGCACCCATACTGCATGTAGCTCAGTACTTTGTCCAGAGTTGTACACCAACCTATGCCCTTTATCACTACCCTCACTACCCCAACCAACTGAGCAAAGGAGCCCCAGTGGGTCATGGAGTGGGGCCAGATGTTCTGGCTCCAGTTCCCTCCTCACTCAGGCCTTCTCTTGGCTCTGTGTGCAAGTGACAGAGGGAGATGGTCATAGATTACATCAGAATAAAGGTGAGAAAGTCTTTGGATATATTCTTAGGAGCTTGGCAGAGAAAAGAATGCCTCAGATTTGGTCATTCTTTTAAAGCTGAGTGATGAAACAGCAAACGTGTAGTGGAAAGAATTGTGAAGTTAAATCTACAAAACTGAGCAGGATGTTTAGGCTATAACGATTCATCGCCACATTCAGGAGGTCACTGGGCTGCACTGGACCAAGAGCAAACATGACTTTAACCAGAAGTAGCTGACCAAAGGAGTTCTTCAGCAATCAGTCTTGGTCAGCTTTTTTGACTTGATTTTGACTGCCTTTGTTTAAGTGTTTAAAGTGTGTTTTGGCCTCCATCCCCCTTTTCTTGTCAGTTTGGGGATTGACAGTCCTGGGTTAGATTACCAAATACTTTCCATTAAAATGAACTTGGAATAGGTGTTGCAGACTCAAATGCCTACAGGGGCTTGACAAGTATTATCAAGGAGCAGATCTTGTAGTAAGAAAAGTCCTAGTGTAAGATCAACAGTAGGGAGTGGTACGGATTGTGGCAAACTGGAAAGCACAAATCCCGTCAAGGGCAGCCGCCTCTACTTTGCTCCAGCTGATTGCTGCCACGCAAGAATGCATGCCCAGGGTCACCAGAGCCTCAAGATAAGCCAGAGTAGATTTTATAAAAATGTCAGCTCATGGCCTCTTTCTTTCTCTCTCTCTATATATGTATACATACACACATACACTCACATGAGCCAAATGATTTGGCCCATGAACCACAAGCTTTTGGCCTTTGGCTTGACGAGAAAAGAGGAGTAAAATATTCCTCCAAGGTTTCTTGCTGAATGTCAATAGTAGGCAGCATGCTTGATTAATTTTCGCTTTGCCCACAGCAGTGGTCAGGGCACCAGGAATATTTCCTACCCTTAGCACTACTGCCAGGGAGCCTGATCCATGTGTTGGTTGAAGTTAGTTTTGTAGAGGGGAGTGGGCATGGGTGGAGAGGGTATGGAGAATGCCCAGAATGACCAAGAAGAGAGGTCACTGACACCTTCAACAATTGCCAAGAACCAGCACAATCTGTAAATAGTAAGGGTGGCTAGGGGCCATTTAATTCCTTTTTTCTTTTGCTCTACAAAACTTTTTATCTACTAGACTAGATAGTGTTGACCCTAAGTTTACTTTAATCCATCCAGATTTGAGAGACCGCTTCCAATTTATATGTATTTTTCCCCTGTAGATTTGATCATTGGCCTTTTAATGATGAACTAGTCAACACTGGCCAAACTGGAAAGAGATAATTAAGCTACATGAACTTGAACACGATTTCATGTAGATTATATTTTGCTGGTAATAACATTAAAAAAGCTCATTTCAGGAGTTGAGGCCTCTCTTGTCCCTGCTAGGACACAAGAGCCCTGAAAATAAGTTACTGCTTTGATAGCCAACTGTTTATGCAAATTAGTAAATGCAATGCCAGCTACTAATTATGAAAATAAACTCATCTGTGCTCTATAAATATCTAGTTATAATAAAATAAGGGCAATATTATATTTCCATCTCTTGCCTCATCTGTTTCTCATCCACCACTGATTTGTCCTCTTGACAATGAATAACATCATTTTGTTTTTAAAAGAAGCCTATTTTCCATGTTTTATTATTTTCTTCTAACGTTTTGAAAGTCTGCAGGGGGAAAATAGGTCTATTTTAAATACAAGAAGTAAATTGCTTGATTTTAGCAACTCTGTGTTTTTGACAGTGATATCTAAAATGGTGCTTTAAAATACGAAAAATGTTTTTTCTCCTTCCCTGTTTAGGAATATTCATTGGACACTGAAGAAATTTTTTAAAAGCAGGTGTTTCTTGGAGCATTTTTTAAAATGTGTAAATGTGAACAGATTTATTAGTAAAATGAACAATGGATCAATGGGATGTTTCAATTAAGTTCCAACTGGCATTATATATAAAGGAAAATATTTCTCAGATTTCTAACCAATATGTCTGTTTCCTCCTTCTCAATTATCTATTTGGATTTCGTATTTACACACAGATTTCGTTTCTGTGTGCATATATCATAAAACACTTTCTCCTCCATGGTGAGTGGTGACCTACGTACGTGTATAGACTTTTGCTTACCAAGGCAAGTTGGTTAATCTTAAAGGACATACAATTTTCAACTTTGATAACATCTACAGGATGTTTTATTAAATTGTATTATCTTTATGAAACATTTATAAAGAATTCAAGCAGAATGCATTTCCTTATGTGCTTAGGTTTGTCTATGCCATGGTGTGTTTTTCAGGTGTGTGGGGCAGTGTATATACATCTGGGTATAGGTACAATTTGTCCAAATACTTATTAATAGGTTTATACTGATTGAGTATGTTATTACACGTAGCTTTCATTTGTAGAGTACTAAAAATAATTCATTCCAGTGTGATATACATCTGAATTTAGCAGATTGTGTACTCTAACACTTGAAAAGCAATGGTTATTCAGCATTCAACAAATATTGACAGAGAGCCAACAACGGGCCAGGCCACTTGCTAGGTACTAAGTACACAGGGCGGACCCAGGAAATATGGGCCTGTCCTCTGACATCTTGCTAACAGTCAGAAGAGTTTGAAAATGGTTTTCAAATGTCACAACCACCTCTCCTTCTAAAGCCTTACATAAATTCTGCTTTCGACTTATGATTATATATGGAGTCTTAAAATGATTTTATTTATTTTAAAGGGAAACTGTCAGGTAACAGTTCAGCTAGCTGACTCCCCACCTTTTAACTTCTCAGAATCAGAAAAGAGAACTTGCTTTGTATGTGAAAATGTTAGACATTTTTCATTTATTTATTTGTGTATCTTTATTGAAGGACAGCATACACAGTGTAAGTAAGGCCTATGAAATCCATACTCTTAAGCGTACAGCTTAAATATTTTTTAACCTATATACACCCATGTTAAATACCATCCAGACTGAGATATTCAATGTGTCCATCAACCCATAAGGTTCTGTCCTGCCACTTTCTATCACTTATTTTTAATAAATATATTTTATTCCCCCTACTTCCTTTAAAACTGTGTGATTCCATGTAGTAATCAGCAGGCAGTCTCCAGATTGCTTTAATTTTCATTAAGAAAGATTAACCTCGCAAGACAATGAGGCATTGTGGTTTTCACTGTGTGTAAATAGAGGCAGAAATGTTGCCCTCTGGTGAGGTGGAGCTTTGCCCGGTTTTTGATGATACTCAGTTTTCCCTCTGCACAAAGAGAATATCTAATTGATATCATTGGGTTTTCCTCGTTTTTTTGAAGGCATTTAGTGGTGAATAGAACAGCAGGGGTAGAAAAGACCATATGCTTTGTAAGAAGCCAGACGAATAGCACTTTGTGATGGACGTATGATTTTAACAGTGACACATCTTTCATTAAAATTTACATATAAAGTAAGGGCAGGCACGGTGACATGAAAGCTAATGCAACTTGCACCTCTTGACATAAGAACAATCACAAGAAACTGGAGATCCCAGATGGCAGCTTGGCCTTTGCCATCCTTTTAATAAGCTACTAACTGCTAATTATTTCACTCTTTTGGGCAAGTTAATTTACTGTTGACTCTTAAAGAGATACTGCTCTTTTCTCCCCCCACACCTCAGAAAACAGTTCCTTTCACCTGGAGCTGTGACAAGTGCTTCTGTGCAGGTTGGAAGCTTTCCAGCCAGTTGGAACAATGATGGCAAGCACTGGTGTGGAAAATGTCGCTGAGTAAACAATATTTTCTTGGGTCCTTTGAATATAGCGCATTTAAAAAATTCAGTTGGCTAAGGATCCATTGTGTGTGCTTGTGTATGTATAAGTGTGTAACAGCCGTAGTTCAAGCAGCCAACACAGGGAGAAGATCTGAAATTTGGAGCCCATTTAAAAGTGAAAGAACAGCTGCCTTTTAAATGGCTGCTAATTCTGACAATTAATGCTGTTTTGTGTGTGTGATTTTCTGTGATAGCCGTTAGGAGGGATGATGGTGTGTAATAGCTCATTTCCTAAGCTTTATGGTAATGTGGCATAGCAAAGACCAGAGAACTGAAAGAGAACCAGGTCCCACATGCTCTGGAGCCCTTTTAAATGAAAAGCCAGCAAAGTATGCTTTTTTTCTGTACTTCGACTTCCTTATGATGATTTTATATTTTAGCCAGACACAGGTTATTGAATGAATGATGTGCAAGTGGGCTTGGATACATCGGGAGTGAGTGTTTGGAAAAGAACCTTGTTTGCAACGAGCTGTCTGACAATCAAAATATTTACTTAAAGATAAGCTAATGACTGTTTCTTGCAAATGCCGGCAGATCCATTATTGAAATGAGAGTCAGTACTTTGGCTTGATACTATCCAAAAATAAATATCAAACCTCAAATACTAGTGTGTGTGTGTGTGTGTGTGCGCGCGCGTGTGTGTGTGTGTGTGAGTGTGTGTTACACTTCTCCCTAAACAAAATAAAATGTGTATCAAACAACAAAGGTAGGAAAATCTCCCAACCCACTTTCTTGAAATATTTAAACTGAACTTAGTATGTTACTATAGCCAGTTGCTCCTAGTTGCTGTTAAGAATCACTGAATGGCTTAACATATGCATTGAAAAAAACATATTCTTGAATTATTGGTGACGTCTCTGAACATGAACTTAATAATGTGAGTTTCATGGTCTAATATATCTATAGTGACTGGCATGTTACACAGTTGATGGGAGGACTGTGGAACACAATCAGTTCTAACCATTTGCTTATTGTTTAAGTCTAGAGGAACTGGAGATGTTTTAAAATGTTATATTTCTTTAAAACTAATTACCTGGTTTCAAAATAGCCCCAAGGAAAAACACAAGTATGTGTGATTTGGGAGAAATTTTGTCATCTTTCAGAATCTGCTATTATATAGTGTGTTAATCCAGGTTGCTATTTTCAGAAAGATTTTTTTTCTTTCTTTCTTTTTTTTTTTTTTTTTTGCGGTACATGGGCCTCTCACTGTTGTGGCCTCTCCCATTGCGGAGCACAGGCTCCAGACACGCAGGCTCAGTGGCCATGGCTCACGGGCCGAGCCGCTCCGCGGCATGTGGGATCTTCCTGGACCGGGGCACGAACCCGTGTCCCCTGCATCGGCAGGTGGACTCTCAACCGCTGCGCCGCCAGGGAAGCCCTCAGAAAGAATTTTGACAAGTGCTAATAATATTTCAAGAAAAAAAGTATGGGCAAAATAGATTCTTAAAACACAGATTTAAAACAAAATTAAACAGATTTTTTGACCTTAGGACTTCTCAGAGTCTTTGTTAGGACAATACAAATTTTGAATCTCTAGGAAAGAAAATGTCGTTTTCAAAGTTACCCAAATTTATTTGACGTGAAAGACTTTTTTGTAATTTACATTTTGGATGAGACAGCTAGAATTAAAACTAGTTTTCCAGTTGAAAAACTTTGGACAAGATAATTCTAAAGTCCCTTTTGAGTCTAAAATTAAAAACCTTAATGTCTCTAAATTTTGAAAGAGGCTTTTGGATTGCCTTCACTCAAGAATCCTTTTTAACTACATTTTCTGTTTGATTGGGAATAGTTTTTTGGATGGGTTAGTTTCAATAGAAAAATTACTGCTTCCTGGTGAAGTGCATAACACAGATGTTAAAACAACTGTGGTTTTAAAGACACTAGTCTTGTTAAAGTACTCCCAGTTTGTATTACCTAAGTACTATAATAGGTATCCATATAGTGTGTGTGAACAATGCTTCTGATAATGGCCTGCTTAACTCTAGGAAAAGCTGATCTCAGCATAGGATGGGAAGATTACTGGGAACCTTATAAAGTCTTATTTGCTTTGAAATTTGGAGCAGGTTGACAGTCACCATGGTTATTTCTCTACTGTATAGCTAAGGTCATTCATCTTATCACTCAGAGCTTGGCTATCAATGGCTTTTTTTTCCAGACAGTGAACGTGTAGGTGAAAGAAATTCTTTCTGGTAAGAATTACTTGTATTTTATTTAGAAATCATTGACTCAGCTAAGGATTTTGTGGCTCTCTCATTGCAAGCCTGAGGACTTTGTCCTATTTATGTGCTGCCCGTTCAGTATGAAGTGGCTGCCATTGATCCATCTGTAGTAGACCGTTTGCCTGGGGCTATTAATCTGGCCTTGGAGATGGAGTTTGCTGAGCCAGCCATAATCACCCTCATTTCCCCAAGTGACCAATAATGGGCATTTACCGATGCATTGGCCAAAACTGTTATAGGTGAGATTCCCAGTTTTAAACTGATTGATCCATGTGGCAGTTGAGCCTGGAACACCAAATATCCAGGTGTGAGTAATTCTAATGCATGTCAGAACTATGGAGTAGAAAGAGCACTGAGGTAAATGTCAGGAGACCTAGTTCAGGGTGCTGAGGAAGAAAACAGGTAGATTAAAGCACTGATGTTAATGCTTGACACTTAAGTTATATGAACTCATGAAGCCTCATATCCTAATGAGTAAAATGGGAACAATAATATTACCTACTTGGGAGGACACTGAGACAATGTATAGAAAAGGCTTATGCTAGAGCTCGGATCTAACATAAATATTAGTTATCATAAAGATTAATAATAAGCATTAGTTATCATCGTCATAAATACATCTTGTCAACGTACCATCGGTCTGGGAACTTTGAACAAATTAATTAATCTTTTTGATCTTCTAGTCTTTACCTGTGAAATGCCTACTTGGTGGCTTTGTTCTGGGTAATAATTGATATCATGCAGTTAAAAGTGCTGTGCAAATTAAAACGGCACTATACAACATTAAGGAATTAGTAATCCATGAGAATACAAGCCCCACAAAATCAGGGGCAGTATCTGTGTTGTTTGTCGTGGTATATTCAGTGCCTATAACTGCCTGCCTCAGAGTGGAAATGACTTAGTCAATATTTGTTGAATGGGCACTAGGAATCACCGAGTTAGTAACGCTTAGCAGAGTTCAGTACCACGGACAGCTCCAAGCGCCTCCTTGATACTACTGCACTTTCAGTAGAAGGATTTGGGGCGCCTCCATTGCAAAAGGGAACCATTGGCCTCTTCTTTTAGAGCCACCCATAACAGAAAAAAAAAAAAAGTAATCCTGTTAAAGCCTGATTGTTCTTTAAGTCTTCAGTGGATGTGCTTGCTCTTTTTCTGTGCATAAAGAGCTATGGGATTTCCTTATGTTACCTGATAAAACCATAAGGGTGATAAAGAAAACAAGAACATTTAGCGAACAGTTACTTTTTTTAAAAGAGCTGATTTGCTTCACCAAATCTTAGAAGGATGTAATTTCAGAGCTGAAAGGGAACTTAAAACTCCTTTAGTCCGTCCTACTGTCATTTTGTGGATGACAAAACATATGCTGAGAGGGCATAAGTGCTGTGTGTGTTGCTCTATTGACAGCGCATAGCGCTGTTGGGATCAGACCCGGACTTCCCGACTCCTGGTGTTATTTTCTTTCCCCTCCCACGAAGTTGCCTCAAGTTTTCTTAGTCATCTTCGCTGCATGAGTGGCATTTGCTATAGATCATTCACAGGCTGCTGAGATCATTATCGATAATGTCATGTAAGAAAGATTCTGGAGATATCGGAGTGCATGCATTCTAAGCAAGGCTGTCTCTTAAATTACTTGACTGCCCTAAGAACTGATGCAACCCTAGCTTTTGAAGTTGTCAGTAAATTGCTCTGACTCTCAGGATTTAATAATGCTCTGTACCACTTATGGACTTGCCCTGTCGACTGCTTTGTCTTGGCTGAAGTAAGATGGTGACACCAGTTCACTTAAAAAATCTTTTACACCCATTTTTTTTTCTTTTTACTGTTCCCAGTTGACAGTCTATAACACAGTGGATGCCTGTGAGGAAATCCACTTAGGACTAACTTTCAAACTGTTACTTAATAGTTTTTCCACTTCCTTTCTTCCTTAAGAATAGTTTAGTAATTTTACTTATGATTTTTTTTAACTAAAAAGGAAAATTCATTTTTCTCAAGTAAGAATGTATTTGTCTTTAAGCCAATATCATTTCTTTGTTTTCTTTTAAAAATGAAGTTTCTCCTTCAGTGTTAGCCATGTGTCTGATAGGTTAAGTTTAGTACCCTTCCATGAGGCAACTTTGGGAGATGTTGATCAGTGCATGAAATCAGCTCTCAAATTGTCACGAAATTGCCTTCCTTCAGACTGTTTTGATCACAAGGGCTCTCAAGTGTCAAAGTCACTTGGAGAACTAGATAAATAAAATGCATGAGCACTAAGCTTTTTTTTCCAGGATAGAATAAAAGTGTTTTCTACTATGTGCTTCAGCTTTGATAGTGATTCGTTAAAAGGCAAAAAGAAAGGCAATGATATTAAATATTTACAAGAGTGATTTAGTTGTATTATCTGTGCTCTGCCTCTTTGTTTAATAATGAAATCAGCTAATGTTGAAATAAATGCCATTAAACCAGTGGTGGTGTGAAGGTCACTGCCTTGGCAAGGTTAAAGTAATTTGTGGAGAGTAATGATTTTTGTCAACTTTCCAGATCCCTTCCTGTTTTGGTCGGCTTCGCTCCAAATATAATAAGAAAAAAATACATTTGAGAATTCACAGGCTCACTTTCTCTTTTGCATCCTATATGCCCTTTCTGGCCAACCAATAGCTGGAAGTCTTTTGTGCATTTTTTGTTTCATCCATTTAGTGGACAGAGACAGGCCAATTCTCCCTAGAGATGAGAGGTTGAATTTCCATTCACTGACTCTTATGTCAGCCCTTGCTTGGCAGTTTGTTTTAGAGGTGAGGATCACTGCCTCTTCTTTCCTGGAAATGGTTTATCTTGTCTGAAATGATTCTTACATTTCTCTACCAATTCCTTTTTGACCTAAAGCAAAGATTTTCTTTTCTACTTTCTCATTTCCCTTTAAAGAAGAAATCTCTGAATGAATACGTGGCATTATCCCCATTTACACTGACAAGAAAACAGCAGTCCAAGGTTACAAAACTAGTTACAGAACTACAGTTGACCCTTGAACAACATGGGTTTGAACTGTGGGATCCACTTATCGTGGATTTTTTTCAATAGTAAATACTACAGTACTACAAGATCCATGGTTGGTTGAATCCATGGATAGGAAACAAAGGATATAGAAGAACCATGTATATGGAGAGCTGATGGTAAGTTGTACACAGATTTTTGACTCCACAAATGGTTGTGCCCCTAACCCCTGCATTATTTAAGGGTCAACTGTAGTAGCAGAACCAAGATAAACTTAGTTTTTTTAAAAAAATTCATTTTATTTATTTTTGGCTGCATTGGGTCTTCTTTGCTGTGCGTGGGCTTTCTCTAGTAGCGGCAGGGGCTACTCTTCATTGAGGTGGCTTCTCTTGTTGCGGAGCACAGGCTCTAGGCGCGTGGGCTTCAGTAGTTGTGGCTCACGGGCTCTAGGGCACAGGCTCAGCAGTTGTGGCACATGGGCTTACACTTCAATTAATTTTCTTTTGTGTGAAACGGGGATAATGATACATTATAGTATATTTTTAATAATGTACATAAATACTATGATATATAGTGTATTATAAATAATACATTACTTTTGGTAAAATTGAGAAGTAAATGAACTAACATGTTAAGCGCATAACAAGAGGCCTGGCTCTTGCTACAATTTTTTTTTTTTTTTTTTTTTTTTTTGCGGTACGCGGGCCTCTGACTGTTGTGGCCTCTCCCGCTGCGGAGCACAGGCTCCGGACGCGCAGGCTCAGCGACCATGGCTCACGGGCCCAGCCGCTCCGCGGCATGTGGGATCTTCCCGGACTGGGGCACGAACCCATGTCCCCTGCATCGGCAGGCAGACTCTCAAACACTGTGCCACCAGGGGAGCCCTCTTGCTACAATTTTAATAAATAATATGTTCCTTCCGCTCTTGACAGTAATAATAAAGTAAAATTGGATTTAACAAGCATTGAGTATAAGAGATACAGGAATAAAAATCAGTCTTTGTTCTTAAGCAGCTCACAATACAGTCGGAGGAAAACATCTATATAATGCATTCCAAAAGCAATTTGTATTTCTTTCTCTTGTCTTGGGCTTTGTCTGTACTAAACGCTACTTAAAATGTGAGAGCCTTTTTCTGGGGGCAAGTAGTTTCCTGTGGGGTTGTAATATTATACTGACATGGCTGTGGCAGCTCCTGTGGCTTGTTTCCCCACTATTCTGTGTTTACTTGTTACTAAAGTCCAGAGAGTGGGTTGGGAACAGGACAAAACAGAGAGGTACAGGGAAGTAATGGTGTGTATTAGGGTAGGCTAACTGCTATAACAAATAATTCCCAAATCCCAGTGGCTTAATACTAGCAAAGTTTCTCACTCACATCACAGTTCAGTGCAACGTAGTGGGTGGTGCAGGAGTCATTCATGCACCTGGGCACCTTCCCTCCTATGGCTTTGTCATTTTCTGGAACCTCATCCTTCACTGCATTCACCTGGCAGATGGAGAGAGATGGAATGATGGAGAGATGGAGAGAGGAGAGAGAAAGAGAGGAACATGAAGGATTTTTTTTAAAGGGTCAAGCCTGGAAGTAGTGTGTGCCACTTACTATCAGCCAGAACTCAATCACATGATCCCATCTAATGGCAAAAGAGGTTGGGAAATGTAATTTAGCTGTGTGCCCAGGAGAAAAGGGAAAGGAGTTTGGTGGATACAATGGCAGTCCCTGCCCCAGTGGGTGAGTTGTGTTCTATTCTTACATCATCTGTGTCATGCCTATTAACCTTCTTCAGTTTACCTTTGTTCAAACAAACAAACAAAACAAATTTTAAAAATGCCTCTGTGATTTCTATGAGTTAGAGGGCCCATGTCCATTCCCTTTTCTATAATATGCATATACATGATATTTATTTCAAATAAAACCCTACAGAGTTACAGTAGCGTTTCTCAAATTCATAAGAATCACTCAGGGAACTTGTGAAACGAAAGACTCTTAGTTTTACTCTTAGGACCACAAAATCTGCAGATCTAAGTTATTCTTATGATCAGGCGAGTTTGACATACACAGTGTGGTAGCAAATTCCAAGGAATATAGCAAACCAAAAAGGAAGCATATGAGACTTTACTAAAAGTATTTTGTTGTATTTTATGTAGTTTAAAGCAAGTTTCATATTTATCGTAGCTTATAAACCTAGTTGTTATACATGAATTTTTGTTGTAATCTTTGTTTTAAGAGGTTTAATCTCAATCTGGCATCCATAAACCAAGAGCTAGAAGTGTGGTTGAAATCTTAGCCTGAGTTGAGAGTGGGGCCAAATACCTGATTCACAGGATTTTGTTTTATTCTGGTCACTGGATAGGAACACTTTAGCGTGGTTTCGCCCTCACCCCTTTACCACCTAACACGGGACACCCTTGATTAAGAGAATTCTCTTGTTACATTAAGACAATAAATGAATCTCTGTTTGATAGGCCTGCTTATTTTTTGTGTGTGACTTGTGCATACTTAAATGATGGCAGCCTATTTTAGTTTTTAGATTTGTATTATTTTACTCTACGTGTAGAAATCATAAACACCATGCTATTGTGAAATGCGCCCCTTTCCTGTAAAGCTGTGCCTTTATTCCGTGTAGAGAGTGGTTGGCTGCATTGTATTTCTAGAATGAGTGTCAGAGTGTGGATAATTCTGGGCTTGTGATATTTTTTCTTTCCGCTATTTTATCTGCCTCTTTTTGTGTCTTTGTGTGCGAGTCTATGATTACTGTTGAGTTTTTCCCCTGAATGCCAGCAATTATCTCACAGGTGGAGGGATTCGGAAAGAACGGACAGAATTGCGCTGGGATTAGAATAAGGTTCCCTCCCACCCCCTGCCCACCCCGAACCCACTTTAAATATAGTGAAGGAGGGAGTGGAGAATTGGAGGACGTAGGCAGAGTGGGGGGGAGGGGTGGACAATTTGCTTCCGATATTTAAATCCCTAGATAGCGGGAAGAAGAAACTCCTGAGGAAAGAAAGCAGATTTGAAAACCTAAGCAGGTCTGGGATTATTGTTTCATAGAGCTGGGGATGCAGGAAGGCAGGGCAGCCACTTTTCTGTTCCTCTGCAAATTGTTTAAACAACCTCTTCATCTGAGAGTTGGTTTTTTTTTCTGTCTGACAATTTATTGGGGGGGAGATGGGAGCCAGGAGGGTCTAATATATGCCCAGCCAAAAGAATTTTGGTGAGACGTTATCTTTCTTCCGGCCGGGAATTATTTATTTACCTGCTATGTCAGTTAGGATGCTTTCAGCTGCAAATAACAGAACTTTCAGCTCAACTGCTTTAAACAAAGGGAATTCATGGACTCAGTTCTTGAAAAGTCTAATAACTCAAACAATATGACCAAGAACTAGTGTCTCACTTCACCCATTTTTCGGCTTCGCTTTCTTGGCGTTGGCTTCATTCTTGGCAGGATACCTCCTCTGTGATCCTGACATGGCTGATGGCCATTCCCAGGGTGATCTGCTTTTTGATTCATGTAAATAAAGAGTAACTCTCTTGCTCAGCAAGAGATTCAACAAAAATCCTGGAGTTTCCAACTAATTGGACCAATTAAGTCACACGTTTATTTCTGAACCAATCACTCTAATCAGAGGGATCATAGGGCTGGGTTTTGCTGGTATCTTGGGCCTGAGTCATATGCTCGATTCCAGAACTAAGAGGAAGAGTTGGCTTTCCCTGCAGCCCATGGGATTCCGGGGGAGTCCGGATATTCCACCCCAAATTTGGGGAATAGGGGAGTGGAAGCAGAAGCCAACTGCACCTGAATAGGAGAATTTCAAAAGCCAAAGCCAAACCCAATTAAGTCCTTCATCAAAAATCAGGAAACTGGGTGGGTATCATTCACCCTCTGGCTGTCAAGTCGTCCTGTTTCATGAGGAGGGGGTGTCCATGGTGGGGGGGGGTGGTGTGTGCCCCAGCAGAGGCTCCATTTGGAAGCAGAGAGCTGGGAGGGGAGGGCCGTTGGCATCCTGGCATCTGTGTAATCAAGGTGTCAGCATTTGGGGATCTTAGTTCACTGATGTGAAAAGAGGCAGTGAAAATGTCCGCGGGAATGGAGTGAATGCCAGGCCCAGCTAGCTTCGGGTGAAACTGCGCTGGTGGAGTCTTTTCCTCCTGCCTTGATCTCAGGCCTCTGCTTAGGTCACCTGACATGGATTGCTATTGATGCATAGCTGAGTGAGGCAGCCCTCTAGTCTCAAGTGTGTTTTTAACAGAGTAGCTCTCAGTAAATATCTCTTTCTCAAATGCCTTGCCTCATCCATGGAGTCTTTCTTTTTAGCTGCTGCTTAATCAGCTGCTGCCCCTTAACACACTGACCTAATTCTTAGCCACGCATTTTGTCTAGGCTTTTGTGGCAGCGCCTCTCCCGTGTGGCTGCTGCTGTTAGCTCCACCTTGACCTGTGGCCACTACTCTCATCACCTGCCTCACACCCCAGCGTAGCAGGGACCTTTGGCCAAAGGGGCAGCCTGTGTGGCAGGCAAAACAGAATGAGTCTTCAGGGGCAGTAGGTGGACGGACGTGGTTATTATGGTCTCCAAACCAAGCACCACGAGGACAAAGTCCCCTCTTTAACGGGCGGCTGCCCCTAGCAACAAGGTTGCATTGGACCTTTCTCAAGCTGCTTCCTAGGCCAGTGCTTCTCACGATTTAATGTGCGTATGCATCTTCTGGACATCTTGTTCAAATGCAGGTTCTAATTGGGGAGGGTCGGTGGTCGGGATGGAGCCTGAGATGCTGCATTTCTAGCAAGTTACCAGGGAATGCCCATGAGGCTGCTGGTGTGCGGACCATAGTTTGGAGGAGCAAGTCTTTAAGGTCATCACTTTGAATGATCTTGCAAGTGAGACCATCTGGTTCTTTAATAAGTCCGTACACAGTGGAAGTGGAGGGAAGACCTGGGACTCAAATTCTTAGGAATCATTTGTTACCATCAGGCAACTGAGCAGGTGACTGATAGAACACAAGCCTTCTCATCCTCCTTGGATCATAGAGGTGGAGTGATAATCTTGGCCTCTGTTTCCAGGTCTGATGGGGTATGGTGACACTGGCTTATCTCCCAGGAGCCTGGGGAACATTCAATCATGTCATCTGTGATCGGAATACAAGTGCTGTTTCATCAGTCCCACAAGTAGAGAGACATGGGGGACAGAGTATAATTCAATCTCCACCATACTCTACTTCATGTTCCTAAAAAAAGCCTGTGTCTGTAGCAAGTCACTTCCCAGACACATTTCAGGGAGTCTGCACAACTCACAAACTCCCATTCTATGCTGATTGTAATTATCGACAGGTAAGAACATCAAATGTGTCCCAGTCCCCAGTCCCACCCCCTTGCCCCAATTCACAAGAGTTCCCCTTACACACAAGTGGTTGCTGTGGGTCAGCGGTGATGACAATACACGTTCTTGCCAACGTGGGGCTGAGGCTGCAGCCCCGCACAGGGGCTCTCCTCTGGGTATGATCTCAATCAAGTTTGCTCCACAGATGCAGTGCTCTGTTCGGCCTTATTTGATTTCACTCTCCCTATTTCCTGTCTGTAAAATCCCCCCAAAAGAATCAGATCTAAACAGAAACATAAAGGAGAAAATGTGTAAGAAATATAATCTGACAATATAACAAAGCAGGATATTTAACTGTCTGGTTGACTCCATTTTATTTGGACTAGAAGGAGGAGAAAAAAAAAAACCTTGGGATGGCCGCCGGAGGAACAAAAGTGAATTAGGAGCTCTTATTTCACAATAGGTTGCCTGTGCCTGTGTTGGCTAATGGATTTATGATGAAGCTTGGCTCCAATTTCCAGCTGGTAGTTGCCTGGGTTCAGGTGTTTAACCTGGTGTCTTCAGGGATGCTGCATAAACAGCTGTAAGTAGAGCTAGTTATTCAATCCGCTCTGAGAAAGGTTAAAGTGTGGTTCTTAGGGCTTCCCCAGGGACTAATCCAGTAGCAGGAGAGTCAGGGAAAACACACACCATTTGTGAGGGGGAGCCCTCGCTGGGATTTTGGTGGTTATTATAGTTACAAATGGAAGTGTTTGAAACTTAAATCTGAATTTAGGCAGCAGGAGGAGAAACATGGATGGAAATGAATTATTTATTCCATCACTGGGGTCCCAGAAGTGTGGAGTGGGCGTTAATCTCCTTCGCACAGGAGCGTCTGAGCAGGCTTGAGGTCATCTGTGTGAGATCTGACTTTATCTGCTCCTGGCCAGACACCTCGGCTTCGATTAATTTGCCTTGAGAGTAATCCAAACAAGACCGTTTATCTCGCTGTTCATAAGATGTGAATATTTACCTAGCATGCGGTTAGAGGAGCCACATGTGTCAGTGATTTCTTTTAATCCCATAATTTCCCAGTAGGTCTGAAGGGAGAGGGTTAGAAGCAGGCAGGAGCCAACTCACGCTGTCAGTCTCCTGGGTGTAGGTGACACGGTGTGGATTTCCCTGCAACATGCTCCAGCTGAATCTGCACAGTAATCCAGGGAGGGAGCTTCTGTTGTTCCCATTTCACTGATGGGAGTTTAAAGAGATTTAGCATCTCACCTAAGGTCACCCAGCTCTGAATTATCATTGTTGGGGTTCAAGTCCAAGCTGTTGTCATCCCCCCACCTTGCATTCTTTCCACTGCCCCAAGGTACCAGATACAATGAAAACATTTAAGAACTTTCCCCAGGCTAGAAAGGTGCAAGCAGATAGTTCAGGGGTTACAACCACACGTAAAGACAGAACAAAACCCATTCCCCGTAATTCACACCCCACTATCCTGTCTCTGTTTCCTTCACGGTTCATGAATATTTGTATGTGTAAATTCTATTTTCCTTTCCTGTTGCCTGCTCTTTAGTGAGCGTGATGAGTTTTATTAAAAGTTTCCCTCAAGGCTTTCTGTTAGGTTTAGCTTATTCTTCTTGATAAAACATTTCTGAGACAGTTGCCTAAAGCAAGGCACGGCAGATCTAGATGCTTTGTACATTTCTGTCTGCAGTCACCAAGGCAGGGTACCTGGTTCTATGGTAGACATAGGGGAGGAGGGGCCAGACGTACTTCTCCCCTCCATAGTTTTGAACTTTCAAGGTCCCTGAGCCAATGTAGACAGAGGCGTGCGTTTGACAGTGCTTTGTGCCTTCGTGGTTTCCATGGACTTCAAAGCATCACTTGTTCCCCTTCTAAATCCACTTGTTGAGTGTCTGTCCTGTGCTGAATGTCAGAGATTTGAAGATCAAGTTATTGGACAACAAAAAGTTGCCTACCTGAAGGGTCCCTGAGCATAGATGAGGGAGGGCTCTGAAGGGACATCAGGTGGAGACTTTTGGTACAGGTTTTCTGCTTGTGACCGTTCACCCTCCTCACTGAACTTAAGATCAAACTCCCGTTTCTTCCACACTTCTCTGTCCTTTATACCTCCGTAGAGCAGCCTTGCTGTTCTTTTAACTGGCTCCTGAATTTCGCTTTAGTACAAACTGAAAAACTTTATTGAGCCTCTACAGGTGATTAGGGGCTGGGTATATAGCATGAATTAGGTAGGCCTGGCCCTTTCCTCTGAATGTGTACAGTTTTGGGGGGTGGGGGGAGGACAGCTGTCAAATGCGTAACTGCACAAGCTGTGGAGGTTAGGAAAGAGCGGTAGAGTGCACTAGGAAGGGGGAATCGGGGCTGCCCTCCCTGGCGTCTGGAGAGGAGTGCTCATTTCCCCTGGATTTTAGCTCTGTTTGAACATGCGTCTCTCGTGTCTGCGCCTTTGCCCTGGCTGCTGTGTGATAATGCACTCTGGAGCCCGTGCGTTCCAACAGCCGTATTGCGTTATGCTGTGTAGCCTTATCAAATTTCTCTTTGTTCTCTGATTGTCCCTGTCGTGTTGCCTGCCTGGATACACTATCTTTTGTAAGACTGCAGACAAATAAATCTTCCCTGAACTCTGTACTCCATATGTCACTCTCCCAATGAAACACTGTTTTTGATCCCCTACCCCCTTACGGGATAATGTCCAAGCTCCTTAGCCTGGCATTCAGTATGCCACAGTTTGGCCTAACCTCAGCTCCCTTCCCATTTATGAAACCCTTTGCCAGAAACAGGCCCTGCTAACTCGTGACCCTTCAATATCCCAGATGTAGTCTTTCCTCTGGGACTCTGCTCATTCGGTTCCCCTTAGCTTCAATAACTTCTCCCCAGTTCTAGCCATCTGTTGAAATTTAAGTTTCACTCCCTCTGGCACACTTTCCCTGACCATCTCAACTCTTCAGAATGCCATAGTGCTTTCTAGAACCACTAACTGATCACTTACCCTTTATTGTCCCTGTCTGTAGTTTATATCTCTTTCTTCATGTCCACCCAACCAGTCTGTGAACTGTTAGAGGCTCTGCACCTCATTTTCTACTCCTTGTGGTATGACAACCATGGTGCCTTTACAGGTAGATGCCTGATGGTTATAGGATGGTAGGTTGGCTGTGTCTAATTAATTAGTGTTGCACAGAGTTCTTACAGTTGCAGGCATAAATACATAACCAGAGGATGGGGGATAGATAGAAAAAAACTTAAACGTGAATTTCCAATTTTTACATCCTCTCAAATCTCAATCTACAAGCATAGTCAATGTAGTCCTTTCATTTTTATAGAGGATGAGGTAGGGTGGCTTTGGGGAGACAGAAATTGAGAGTGGGGGTAAAAGAGAAGAGTAAAACGGAAGGAGGTGAGTTGGAAAGTAATGAAGGGAATCCAAATCAAAGAGCCCCGTGTGTGGACCGAGGGGCCCAGGATTAAAGTCCTGACTGCGTTTCTCACTGAGTAGCTTGGATAAGTCACACCTGGAGCCTTGTCTGTAGAGGGCAATTAGGACCCTGCCTTGCCTGCTCTTGGTCTGTTGGGAGATCAAATAAAAGCAATTTGCAAACTGTAGGGTGCACTGTGAATGGAAAGGAGTGTTGTTACTATAAACGGCATCATCATCATTTATCGTCTGAATCCTCCCAAAGCCACACTGTGGCAGGGCATGGATCGATGGATAGGTCTTTGTGACAGAAGGGGAGAGACCAGACTGGAAGGAGCCTGTGGTCAGACCCTGCAGGCCCCTGCAGTTGTGCCGCATCTGTGCAAATGTTCTCGTGACAGGGAAGTGTTCCCCCAGGCCTGTGAAGGTGAAGAAGGGTAAGGCGTGTGGGCCCTGACCTTGCCTGTGACAGGCACAAGTGGGAGGCCAGTCCTAACCCAAGGGTATCAGTTACCATGGTTACTGTACACGGTTCCTGGAGTGTCAGTATGAGCCACAGAACTAGCTGAAGACTTGGGCTGTGGTCCCCTCTCTGCACTTGCCGACCATGAATATTACATTCTAGAAATGCCAGAGACTGAGTGCTTTAGGGCTATGATCTTACTTCATCCCTGCTACAAGTGAGGGAAGAGTTTCAGGGACGTTAACAGACCAGCTCAAGGGAACCGACTAGTGAAAATCAGGAGCTGGGGTTGGAACTCAGGCCTCTGCCAATGCTGAGCTCTTAACCGCTATGCTCTGCTGCCTTCAACCTCTTGGAACCTCAGTCTCTTCATCTGTACCTTGGCGATAATGACATCCACCTCGCGCACTACATGGCATGTGAGGATGTGGTGAGAGATTGGATATGGAAGGACTGTGTGCACTGCACTGTATACGATATGTACAGTATTCACTGAGCGTCTACGACATGCTTGGCATTGCTTTGGGTCTGGGGTACAGTGGGGATAGGATAGCCAGGGCATCTGCTCAGACGAAGGGACATTCTAGTCATAATCTGTTAATAGAGGGACCTGCCAGAAAATGGGAAGGGAAGGAAAAAATGCAGCCCTCTAAGAACAATTGTGTTTTCAGAAAGGAAAAATTCATGTTAATTGCTGTTTAAATCCACCTTCATTCCCAAGTATAAATAACAAAACCAAATTAAGAGATTAAGCAATGTGGGAAATTTACAAAGACCGTTAAACAGAGAAAAGCAAAGGTGCATTTATAAAAGGACAAATCATGTCAGGACATTTTGATCAGTATAAAAAAGCAAGTCACAGTTCTAGAAGGTGAGAAGTATGCCGTGGATGTAATATATCTAGATTTTAATAAAATCACTTGAAGGAGAAATGGCCTGAAATCTTGCCTGAGAAATTAATTCAAATTGGCCAGGGTAGAAGCTGTGCCATTCGGAGTGAGAACCGGCTGGGAGTTGGGAGGGAAGGGGGTGTGATGGCAAATGGCCATGGCTCTCCAGCTGTGATGGGGTCAGGTGAGAAGACCCAATTTAGTCATCGTCACTTAATGATCTGGAAGAACAACTAAGCTCCTGGTAATGACGTTCATACATGATGCTAAATTAGGAGGTGTCACCATGATGGCTCGTGGAAGGAAGCGCAGAATAAGGGGACGGCAGTCAAGGTCAGGAGGCCACGGCGATGCAGGCAGGAAAGGTGAGGGAGGATGCAGGCAAGGACAAATGGAGGGAATTTCCTTGAGGACAATCCGCAAACATTAAAAAAGCATATATCTAGTAACATCAGGACATGAATGAGAGCTAGAGATCTTAAGCTGCCCAAGGAATTATCCTTCCATGATTTAAGCTGAACATGAGGAGTGCCCAGGATGTATGGGGATCAGGAAGGCACCTGAGACGTGGTGGGTATTTTTTTTTTATTATTATTATTTTTGCGGTACGCGGGCCTCTCACGGTTGCGGCCTCTCCCGTTGCGGAGCACAGGCTCCGGACGCACAGGCTCAGCGGCCATGGCTCACGGGCCCAGCCGCTCCGCGGTATGTGGGATCCTCCCGGACCGGGGCACGAACCCGAGTCCCCCGCATCGGCAGGCGGATTCTCAATCACTGCGTCACCAGGGAAGCCCCATGTATGTTAACAGCCATGGTCCTGCCAGGTTCAGTCCCTTCCTCCCTCTTTAATGTGATGGTCTTAGAGGTAGAACTACTGACTTTTAGAGTGTCATTACCCACTTGAGAGCTAGGGTTCTCATGTCACACTGTGCACATTTGTATCCTGGCTCTATCACTTAATCTGTAAAATGGGTAAATAATAGTACTACTTCAGGGGTTTCATGAGGACCAGGTAAATGGAATGGGCTAGCACCATATCTGGTATGTGCTAAGTGCTTGATAAATATTCCCTATTATTATCATTATTATTTTCATCATCATCATCACCATTGTCCTTAGGGCACGGTCTATACCTGTGGTGGAATATGCCAACTTAACAGATAATGGCCTTTCTGGTCAAAGGGGGGGAAAAAACACCCAGAGAACATGATTTGAAAACTAATGGCAGAGTGAAAAGAGCATAAGGTCAGGGATCTAATTTTTTTTCCAAGCTCTGCTATAGGTGACCTTGAATGAGTCACTTTACCCCTTTGCTCCTGTTTTCACATCTACAAACATCTGGGGATGAACCTGATCACGTGTGAGGTCGCTTCTATTTCAAAAAGTCCATGAGTCTATAAAAGACAAAAAGCGAGTGGGGCTTTGTATTGTTCAAGTTGTCAGCTTTGAAGCATATTTTCTAGCACATATTACCCTGCAGACCTATTCACTACCAGTTGCCACCCATGGGTGAGCTGACTCATACACTTTTATCACTGAAAGTCCTGCATCCCAGAAACCTCTCCGCCCCCTTAGTCCTGGGCAAACCAGGATGGCTGGTTAGCCTGCCCAAGGGATAATCGCCAGACTGTAGGAGTATCGCATGACGGTCTAAATACACATCTGCGGGAACTGAGTAGTTCTGTTGAGCTCATGGGAAGCATTCTTAGGAAGCCATTCAACATTTTTCATGATGCATTTTCTTAGCTTGGGCTGCTATCATAAAATACCATAGACTGGGTGGCTTAAACAATAGAAATTTATTTCTCACATTCTGAAGGCTAGGAAGTCCAAGATCAAGGTGCAGATCGATTCCATTCCCGGTGAGGACTCTCTTCCTGGCTTGCAGATGGCTGCCTTCTTGCTGTGTCTTCACATGGTAGAGAGAGATCATTTTTGTCTCTTCATATAATGGTTCTACCCTGATAAACTAATAACCTCCCAAAGGCCCTACCTCCAAATGCCCTCACATTAGGGTTAGGGCTGCACTATATGATTCTGACAAACATTCAGTCCATAGCAGGGGTGGGCTGACCGAAGTTGTGTTATCAGGAGAAGTGTTGCAGTGGAGGTGCCCAGCTGTTCTCATGCCTACTCCTCATATCTGCATTGACCCAGTCCCACTTAATACTTTTACTCAGGGCTGCTTGGCTGCTTCCAGCCTTGACATCTGCACTGACAGGAGCGTAGTAAGTCTTCAAAGGGCACCACTTCACAGGTTCAATATATGTGAGGCTTCTCCATGGAAAGAGCGAATTGAAAGAAGGAGTTTGTCTTGTTTTCCAGAGCTCTGTCTAGAATAACACGTTCACCTTTGGATTCTTCAGGGATCAGAAAGTGACAGATTGAAGGGTGCTGGGAGGGAGTCATCCAAATGATTGACAAGGTAGAGGAAGTAATTGATTAGAAGGAAAAAAAAGAACAAAAGCCCATGCATCCAGGCAGGGTACACGTGTGTGCGTGCAGGGCAAGAGACGGTAACTAGGACACGAAGGAGGAGAGAGTAGGCTGAGGCGAGGCATCCACGGAGGAATGTGATTGGAGGCAAAACCACTCCAAAGTTACACTTTTACATTTTACATTTATTTAGCATCTACCTCCTCTTTGCCATGATCTATTCTAGATGCGGGGAGTGCACAAAGATGATACCATCCTTTCTTTGTTCTAGTGGAGGAGACAGGCAGTGTGTGTAGTTTGAAAAGCAAGGGTTTTACTTACTAGCTGTGTCGCCTTGAGCAAGTTACAAAACCTTTCCGTACCTCAGTTTCCTTATCTGTAGAATGAGCATAATCATAGTAACTACCTATTAAGGTGTGAGCATTATATCAGTTTATGTATCTAAATCACTTAGGAGAATGCCTGGCACATGGCTCATGTTACTGTTATTATTATCAAATGAACTAACTCATTCCAAGCACCCAGTATAAGACTTGACAGGTAGTAGTCATTCAATAAATGTTAGCTATTATTGTTGTTGTTACTGTTATTATCATCAATAGTAATATTTCAAAATGAGGCATAGCAGAACTATGTTTAAAGTACAAAGGTAACACAGCCAAGGCAAAGCCAGGTTAGGGGGAAGAATTAAGATCATCGAAACGTACTGTCAACCTAAAGGTGATATTTGAATGGTGGGGAAAGGATCTGCAGAGGTTTGCCAGCTGGGAAAAGGGAATCCTAGATGAAGCAAAAAGTAAGAACAAGGGCTCAAGGTCTGAGGCTGTAGCTGGCATTTTTATCAGCCTAAAAAAGCTGGCTAGAGCTCTCCCTGCCTTCTTAGGAGACGTGCGTAGCGATTCCTGCTGCATTTGCTGATTAACGCAGCTGCCAACAGAAGATGCTGCGTGTCCTGCTTATTTTATTTACAGTTCAAATCCCAGGCTTGAACTCGACACATTACCCTACAGTTCTTCAACTACAAGGGATTTTTTTTTTTTTGGTTGGTAGATTCACGGATTGATTCAATCATTTATTCATTCCACAAATATTTATGGAGTACCTATTACATGCCTTGGACTCTTGTAGCTACTGGGCATACAGCAGTGAGCCAAGAAACTGCTGCTCTCATGGACCTTCCATTCTAGTGGAGGAGGCCACAGCAAAAGGAAAAATACATAATGTATCAGGTGGTGATAAGTACTATGAAGAAAAATAATAGAGCAGGATATAGTGATAGCAGCGAGAGGGAAAAGGTTGTACTGTTTTAAATAGAGTGGCTAGAGAAGGTGGAGACCTGAGTGGAGTGTGGATGATGTGAAGGACAAGTCACATGGATGTGTGAGGAAAGACTGTTGAAGGTGAGGTGCAAAGGCCCTGAGGTGGGAGCACTGTTGTTGTGTTTGAAGAATATCAAGGATGCTAGTAAGGCTGGAGCTAAGTGAGGGGAGGGCAGTAAGGGATGATACCAAAGAGGAAGCAGGGTGTATCAGTCAGTGTTCAACCAGAGAAGCAGAACCACTAGGAGATGGAGAATATATAGAGATAAATGTGTCTCTCTAAATATGAGTTTGTTACAGAGATTTGGCATCATGTAACAGTAGGAGCTGGTTAACCGTGTGAGATGTCTCTGTGTCTGATGTCGGAGCCTTTAGTCCATCAGGCAGGTAGTCAGGAAGGGAATAAGAGTGTAAATTAGGGGTTTGGGGGAGACCAAGGGTGGGTTGGACCCCACAGCATAAGCTTCATGAGGGTGGACTGAAACCTCAGTCCATCTGGTCAGTTCTGGTCACCTCTGCTCTTAGTGGTATGGATATCCTGTAAAAGCTGGGGCCCTTCTTTGTAAAAACGAAAACACATACTTGCCCAGGACCAGGAGTTGGAGACACTGAAGGAGGATCCAGGGGAGGGCAGAGCAGTTGCAGGTCCAGCGCTGCTTCATGTGAATGAGGCAAATCAGCAGATCAGTAACACTGTGTATGAGCTGCAGAATAGCTACCGCTTTTCTTCCATCATTCAGATCCCTCAGGAATCTCCCTTGGGGCCCACCCAGTGTGGAAACATACAAGAAAGGGAATTCTGGGAAACATAGTTCAGCCTAGCCGACCTGACACATCACAAAGCCACCGCATGGGATGGGTGGGTGGAGGTTCCTAGGAAATCTAGAAAAAGAGCCTCATGAGACTGTCTTGACTATTTGCCCAATAGACAATGACTCTTCAGTTTAAGCTGTTTCTCAGGGCAAGGTCCCTTTGGTTTTCCAGCAGTTTACCCGAGTGCCCAGATGGTAACTAATAGGGAGGAGATTTGATTCATGTTCCCTGGGGAGGAAGACTTTAGTTGCATCAATCATCATTAACCACGGCATCATATTCAGCTATTTGATTGACGTAATTATTCCACAAAATAGAAAAAAAAATTAAACAAGGACTTGGCTCCGGGGAATTAAAAAAAGCACTAACGCAAATGTGGAGACAGCTATCCTGCTCAATTTGATCGTTCATTTGTTTAGTCATTCATTCCCCCAAATATGTGTGCTCAGCACAGGCACGTTAATGGGCTATGTTTGGAGGTGATGCATAAGTTCTGTAAGTAGTGATTGAACTTTCATTGTGCTAAACACCAGGGATACAGAGATGGACCTTGACATTGGGAATTTTCCAGATACGTAATTTTATTCCAGTGTAAACAGAAGTATGCCCAGGGATGGAAATGTCATGAGCAGGAAATGTGTAAGTCTCTCTGGACAAAGCAGCATAATGTCTTACCTGCATATAAGATGACGTCCTCACTCTCAGACTACTTATGGTCTAGTAGAGGAGACCTCATGTATACAAGGCAAGGTAGTATCTCATAAGTGTAAACCTGGGCTATAGTGGAAGCACAGCGGGAGTTGGGTAGGGGATGAGGAAAAGATTCAACCTCATGACCCAGTCACAGCTTTTGAAACCAGAGATCTTGTGCTCATCCCAGACACTGCACAGCTTCTAGAAACTTGTCGTTTTCACAGGAAATATCCCGCTCAAAAATAGTACGTTTGACGGAGGCCTATTCTCCTGCAATCTTTGCCTTTGTCTGCAGTGTGTTAAAATAAGAGAGCTTCTGATTCAGAGGAGTTATAAAAATAATATAGTAATTACAAAGTTCACTTTCATGACTCACTTTGCTCTAAAGCACGGCACTCTACAGGGAACCCTTCTCAGAGTTAAAATCCCACTTGCTGTTTATATTTCGAAAGTGCCAATGGATCCAAAATTTTGAGATTGAATCATTTGGCAACATAGAATCTGGGGGAAGGGGTGGGTGCTGGGATGATGACAGTTTTCAATGTTTGTATATGTCTCTTTAAAAAAGCAGGACATAAATTGGCCGATTTGTTGTGATTACATCATGTGTAATGCTTGATCACAGAGCACCTTGTTTTGGATTTGTATTTATTTTTCTCCCTCCCGCTCCTGTCTAATTGCCCTCTTCAGAATGGAGGCTTCCACTGCCTTTTGGCTTCATTAATGGCTTTCATTTTCATTAAGAGCTTTGCGCTAATGGACTGTTATAAAATGCAGTTATTCCTGCAGTCACCACCCAATGACTCTCATCCTACTGGCAGTTTCATGCATTAGGCCAAAAAGAAGGAGGGGGCGGGAGCCAGTGGGAATGAGTGAGAAGTTTCCAAACAGAAGATCTACCTGCTTCTGTCCTTGAGGTTCTTCAGGGAAGTTGGGATCGGCACCTGAAATTCCATGAGTGTTTTCTCTCCACTCTCTTTGGAAAGGCCTCTTGGTTGGCAAAACGGAGCGAAGGAAGAAAATTAGGAAGCCCATTTTTCTCATCATATTTTAGAATTTGAGGATTGTTAGGAATATGACTTGTAGAGGCCTCACAAGGGGGAACACTGATAACACCAAGATTTCATCAATCTTGTTCAAATATACACACATTGGCTATTATTGGAGTTATGAGCACCTAAACAATTGGTGCTTGTTGAGTTTTACTTGGTGTGACATCCCGTGTGCAATGCAAGGCCCAACACTGATGAATGGTTGCAGAATTTGACTTCTTTGTAAAGTAGGCTGGTCTCTGTACTCCTAGTATGATAGCTAAATAGACAATATTTAAAATCTTAGCACTTTAAGTAAGCGAAGAGATAATTAATTCAACCCCCTCTCCCATTTTCCTGAAGCTGACAGAGATTAAGTGACTGGTAAGTGTAACCTAGATGTTAGCTGCGGCCACTCTGACACAAGGAGCTTTGGTTAGCTTGACAGGAGCTCCCAAAACATGGCCTTACGAGCATTACTCTAGAATCCTATCCCCATCCTCTTTCCTGTTCTCTTTCTGAGCCTTTCTTCTCCAAAACACCAGTAAAATTCTTCCTCTTGTTTCACAAAGAATGAGCCCACCCAGTTTTAGGTGGTCCTGGTAAACTCTTCCTCCATTCCAACCTTTTCCCAAATAAATGTAAGACTTTGTCAGGCTACTTATAATGCACACAATTTTCTCCATCACATTACATTAATCTCAAATCTGGTCTAAAACTCAGGTTTTAAATTTTCAAGTTTCTGCTCTTTCCACAACATAATTTATCTACTTTAAATAAGATACGCTGTGTGAGTAGAGCCATCATCACGTGATGATACACTTGTGTTTTGTTTAAATTTGTAGCATCTGTTGCCCTTCACAGGAGGGAGCAAAGATCAGTCAACATTTTAATGGGCCGAAACCTAGAATTCAGGCTTGAAGTCTTTACATTAACTAATTATTAAACTCTTTGCAATTAGATATTTTTATTATATACTTAATATAGATGTTAGTATTATCTAATTAATATCTTTGCAGATGGAATGATAACATATACAAATGTGCTAGCCATTCTTCCTTATTAACTAATACCCATTTCCCCTTATTAAATAGAGGATATTGGTAAATTTCCTAACATTTTTCAGTTTTATGTTCTCATATAGTTTAAACATTGGAGCCAGCATCTGTTTGCTTTTGTGTTTGAGCATGCAAATTCTAAAGGGTCAGGGCTCTGGCTCCTATATTTTATGCAAGGTATTTGACTTGGCATGAGCCTGTAGTGTCAAATAACAACCACAAGGATTTACGAAGCCCAGTCTGAGAAAGGTCACCAAAATGCATAAGTTGACTTTGAGAGTAGATTCTATAGGCTTGAAATGAGGATGATTAAATCTTAAACCTTCACTAAAGTTTGGAAAAGTCTAGCCAGATGTGAGTTTTTAAACACCCAGGGGTGATCAGCCTCCTTTTCCCATCATGACCTTAAATTTATTTCCCAGTTCAGCTACTGAGTACTGTCTTTAAAAGGACTGTTCTATCCCATATGCCGTGGAGTGGCTGGGCCCGTGAGCCATGGCCGCTGAGCCCGCGCGTCCGGAGCCTGTGCTCTGCAATGGGAGAGGCCACAACAGTGAGAGGCCCGCGTACTGCAAGAAAAACAAACAAACAAAAAAAAGTACTGTTCTTTTTAAAACGAAACAAAAGTTATACCCCACCAGTATTTAAAACATGTATGATGGGATGGAAAAGAGATACATAAAATGAAAAGACAAATTTGAAAACGTTCCAAGGTCCCAAGATGCAAAGCATCTGGAGTAGAGAGAGCAGGCTGCATGTGGCACCCCCAATCTCAGCTACAAAAAAGGCAGAGTGCTTACCAGATCACTGAAAAAGCTTTATTCCCAGAAAGGACCAATTATAGTTGAATGCAATCCAGAAATTTGTGCTTGAAGGCTACTTCCTGGAACAGGTAGCACAGAGTTCCAGGATTCATGGACTGAGGAGGAAGTACTCTTCACTTCCCAGAAAATGGCTGGCACCTGAAGGGTGATGATTGGCATGCTGGAAATTGAGAGCGTGTGGAGGACGAGCTGTTATTGTATGATGTATCTCAGTGTGAGTGTTTGATTACACCACATAAAAATAATTTTGTCTTGAGATCTGGAATTTCGATGTGGTGCCCATTCATCAGTATACAGTCCTATAGGCTACCTTATAACAAGGGCCACTTAATTATAGCCAGCCAGGCCAACTAGAAGGAAAATCATAAAATAGCTGAGGGTTAACTATCTCTGGAGTTTGTTACTGAGAAATGACCATGACCTTTGGAGCTAAACCAATCTGAAGTCAGAACCCTGACTCTAGCCTAATCAGCTGTGTGATTGGGTGAGTCATTTAACCTATCTGAACCTTATTTTCCTCTTCTAAACTGGGAGTAATAAAGAGGAAATTATCACAGTGTTTTGGAAGTAAATGAGTTCGTGTATGTAAAGAAGGTAGCAGAATACCTGGCACAAGGCAGGCCCTCAGTAAATGTTTTTTCCTTTATTTCTCTTTGATTCCTTTTCTCTTCCCTCCCCACTCTTCTCTTCTCTACATTAAGCCCCTATCCTATGCCACATTTTCTCAGAGCTATGCTCTCATTTGCTGTCACGCTACTCCTCTTGTGGAGCTGGCTGCCAAAGGCTTTAAGTATCATCTAACCCAAGCATAATACCTATAACTTTTAGAGGCACATTGAAGGTTTGAAAACTCATTTTAACCTAAAGGAATGAATCTCTAATGGTGAAATTTCTGTTTTCTGGATTGCTGGCACGGGAGTCAGTTTTGTCTGGGGCCAGTCCCATCTTGGTATCCACAAGTTATGAATTTCTGAACATATTTTTTAACCTTTTCTTCATGTGGCCTTTGCCTACCTACCTGTAAAGCCAGTCTGGTTATGAAACAGGGGGCTCCCCAAGACTGCTTTAATCAGAAGTAAGACTAGCTTACAGTTACTGTGCCAGTGCTCGTGTGCCGGTGTGATTGTGCACAGCTTCATTAGTAAGTTAACTGCACTGGGCCTTTCCAGAGATTGTGCTTCTTGATTTGGTCCCTGGATAAATTTGCAAGTGCTAATCTAGTTGTTGCTGGAGAGCATCCAAGTGTAAGGCAGTACTATTTTCGCTAGACTGTTAGGCATTAGATTGGCAGAGTCTTGGACTCTGGTAGGTTCCCCAGGCCTGGAGGGAGGCTGGTCATCCAGCCAGATGCAGGGGGAAGGAATTGTTGGGGAGCATGTGGTAGGGGAGGCCTATGAAGTCAGTTCCTTGAGGGATTTGCACTGTGACTTCCAAGTCCAAATTCAAGAGAGATTTATTGAGTGCCTACTGTGTGCTGGACACCACTGTAGGCATTAGGGATATGTCAGAGAATAAGACCAACAGAAACGTTCCTACCCATTGTGGGTCTTACATTCTAATGATAGGGGCGGGGCCGGGAAGGGCGGAGGGAGTACAGTAGATCAGTGAAAGGTGGATTGGGAGTGTGTATGATGAATGGAACACAATTTTATATGAGGTGGTTAGAGAGACCTTTCTGAGAATGCGGTATTTGAATGAAGAGTACACATAGAGGGGGTGAACATACAGATCAGGAGTTGGGGTGAGAGTGGTCCCGGTAGAAGAAATAATTTGGCAAAGGCTCTGACGTGTTTAGGAGCAGCTAGGAGGCCCGTGTGCCTGAAGCAGAGTAAACAAGAGGGAGAGAAATAAGAGATAGGCCGGGAGGTAGAGGTGGGGACATATCTTCTAGGAATAAGGGGACCCCTTAGGAAGCTCCCAGGTGAGAGGCGAGGGTGTTTGGGCCAGGGTGGCAGCAGTAGAGAGGATGAGAGTAGTCATATTCTGGGTTTACTTGGAAGGTAGAGTCAGTAGGGTTTGCTGTTAAATTAAATGTGGGGAGTTAGAAGGCGGGGGTCAGTGCTGACTCCAAGGCATTCGTCCTGAGCAACAGGAAGCATTACCCTTGACCGAGATGGGGAGACTGGGCTGTACGAGGAGACAATTTAAGGGGAAAGAGCCAGAGCTTAGTTGAGTCATGTTAAGTCGGAGATCCCCAAATCTGGATTTGACATCCAAGGGACATGTCGAGGAGGCAGTTGGGTTTGAGGTTGAAGTTCAGGGAAGAGATTGGGCTGGAGATAGAAATCTGAGCGTCATCAACATACAGATGGCAGTTAAAGCCAGGAGACTTTCCGGAATCACTTCCTTTTAGTGAGATTTTCCTGCCTTTGACAGAACTCATATTCCCCCAGCGTGGATTTGGGTGTAGCCTCCTGCCATACGTGACTTCTGCTTTGTCCATCTATCTGATGTCTTGTTGGATTCAGGTGTCTTTGAAGCAAAGGGTCTGGTCCCCAAGGCAGATACAAAATGATCCACAGAGATGTTAGGAAGAACAGACTAGAACTTCTTTTTATCTTTGATCTTGCCTTAAAATTCTTCTGTGTGTGTGCGTGTGCGTGTGTTTTATTATATGCTTACTTTGTGTTTATGACATATAAAAGAAGTTTATACCTATTGAGAATGTGTATTTATAAACTTCTAACAAGGTGGGAGATTGAAGAAGTTTACAGACCACCACCTGGATGAAGGAGAGAGAGGACGTCTGTTCATTCAGGGCCTCTAGGGGGATGGTAGGAATCAGGAGAGTCCTGTTTCTTTGTCTCTGTTGGAGTGAGAGGGACACCCAGCTTGCCCATTGTAGAAGAGTTCTTTTTTTTTTTTTTTTGCGGTATGCGGGCCTCTCACCGCTGTGGCCTCTCCCGCCGCGGAGCACAGGCCACAGGCTCTGGACGCGCAGGCCCAGCGGCCATGGTCCACGGGCCCAGCCGCTCCGTGGCACGTGGGATCCTCCCAGACTGGGTCACGAACCTGCGTCCCCTGCACCGGCAGGCGGACTCCCAGCCACTGCGCCACCAGGGAAGCCCAAGATTGCAATTTTTTGTTGCAGTGCACGGACTTCTCTCTAGTTGTGGCGTGCAGGCTCCAGAGCACGTGGGCTCTGTAGTTGCAGCACATGGGCTCTCTAGTTGTCGTGCGGGCTTAGTCCTTATTTGACTTTAAGCTGTGACTGCTTTCCCAGGCCTGAGTTTGAACTGGTGTTTTAGAAGGCAGAAAGGACACTTAAATATAATCACTTATTTAGTAAGTGTTTACTGAGGATCTGCTTTGTTCCAGGCCCTGTTCTAGGCACTTAGATTAAACAGGGGTGAATAAGACCAAGACCCTGCTCTCCTGAAGTTTCTGTTCTAGGAGACTTCTGGGTCAATATTTATGGTCACAGAAGGAGTCTCTTCTGTGAAGCTCTAAGACAATTCCAGGGCTTCCAGTTATCATGTGTGTACTTAGCCCTTGTGCAGAGGTAGGTCTTCCACTCCTCAGTTTATGGGTGAGGAGGAAAGGAAGAGCCTGTAGAAGCGACCTGTTTGAGATGGCTCTTCATGATGGAGGTACAACAGGTAGGGTGTGCTTTCAGTTCTTGACTGTTCTAAGCACTTAATGTTTGAAGGGTAAATATTCACATATGACCACCACTGAGTTCCCTTTGATCTGCCCTCCTGTGAGACCACTTTTTGGGGAGATGGCCAGGGGACAGCATCTTGTTGGATTCAATGCATTGCACAGGGACAATGGCTTTCTGCCAAGGTTAAGGCAAGTCATTCAACCCTACGTGCCTCCGTCTTGGTGTTTGGGTCAGATGGATGTTTATAGCCCAGGTCCTTCTCCAATTTTCTAGAATTTCTAATTTCCAAGAATTTTCTGAAATTCAGTCTAAGCCCTGACTTTTGTCTGTTTGGTGTCTGTCTCATCTATCTTGAGATGTGAAGTTGTAGCTTGCTATAATTTTCACCTCTGGGGATAGATATCAAATATGCCTTCAGAGCAATGGAACATACTTGAAAGTGGAGAGCAAAGAACCAAATGGGAGAGGGAGATAGTGGGTTCCCTGATGGTACAGAAGGAGATGCATGACCTCCCTGTCCTTGACCTTGAGCTCAGGGATACCAGCCATTTTCACACCCTCTAAGTTCTGCTGTCTTGGAGTAAAGCACTGTTCACTCATCCCAGTTATGGATCTTGTTGGGGTGTTAAGTACCAACGATAATTAGTGAAGGAGGCAATGGAGGTTACAAGAGAAAAAGAGGGCCATGGAGAGAGAAGGGGCAGAGAGAAGGCAGAGCGGCTTTGGGGATGATGAAGTAATAGTGGCCTGGGCTGAGAGACCGCTTCCTTCCTCCATCATTGGGAGGGAGTCAGGCAGTCTTTAATTGACTGGTGGCTGTGTGCCTGTGTACAAGGCCTCCTCTGGAGTTGCAAATGCTGTCCAACCCTGCGTCTTGGTCAAAGCACTGGCTCAAGGTCTAAATAAAATTTATTTCTCTCAAGCATCCTTATTTATTTTACACTCCTGGAGCCCTGCAAAGGCCACAGTGTATAGTATTGATATTATTCTCCTAGGAAGTTGGGGTCTTTATGTTTTAATTTCCTTTGTTTAGAGCATCTAGAGTTGAATAGATGAATAAGCAATGTTTGGGGGCAATGACGTATGTAGGAAGTTGGGCTCACAGTCAAAATCTAAGACCCTGAGGGTCACTTCTGACCCAATTCAGGCTCTCCTGGAGCTTGAGTACTCAGTGGGGAGGTGGGTGGAACGATGGACACCTGCGGGTAGATGAAGAGTGAGGGCGAATATTGTTTATCCCTCTCCTCCCTTTGGTGATTAGGTTGTTATTGCTAAGAGTGAGCTAGACCTTTCTGCCCTCAAAGAATGAATCATTCCCAGGAGAGTAAATGTCATCCACAGACATATTTATGATTCCCACTAGCTCTGCCCTTTAAGCTGCTTCTCTGTAACAGTTCCCTTAAAGCTGCACCATCCAATAGAATAGCCACTAGCCACATGTGGCTATTTATATTTCAATTAATTAAAATAAAATAAAGTTAAAATTTCAGTTTCCCCCTCTCACTAGTCACAGTTCAAACGCTTATAGCCACATGTAGCTAATGTAATGGACAGTGCAGAACTGTAGAACATTTCCATCATCACAGACATTCCTGTTTGGTAGAGCTGCCTCAAAGTCCTTGGGGGATTAGAACTCCCTTGGGCCTGTGTTTGCAGGTATGGAAATGGGTACCTTCCTTCTCAGTGAGCCTGGTAGTTGCCACAGATCCAGGGCCACCTGATGGCCAGTCTGGCACAGAGTGGCACAGAACCTGTTGGAGCTCAAAAATGGGTGAAATAAGCTACAGTGGAAGTGTGAGCACTAATCAACTCAGGGATGAATTAGATTTAAAAGAAACAGGAAGAGAATCCAGGCCCAGGAAAATGCAGACTTGAAGGTCTCTTCGTGGTGGTTCTATTTCCCTTATTTTAGAGACGAGGAAGTTGTTTTTGAGAGGTTGAGCGACTTGTGCAAGGCAGTGGAAGTGGTTAGGCTGAAGGTAGGATCTGTAGCTCCTCACCTTGAATTCTTTGCTTTTTGTATTGGACCACATCGCCTCTCAAAGAAAAGAAGAGGGCATAGCCCGATTGGTCATAATGAGTTGCTTTTCTCTTCTGATGAAGACCCCTATCAGAGCAAATGGACTAATTGTCTGGGGGTCTTTGGCCCTACTAAGCCTTGTGACACCCTAGTTGTTGGAGGGGAGAGGGAAATATTATTTTGAATCTCTACCATATACTAGATACTGTGCCAAGTCTTTTTAATATATTGTCACATGAGTAGCAGATATTTTTTCTCATTTTAACAGATGAAGAAACTGAGGCTCAGAGAAAATTTGAATCTTGCCCCAAATCTCAAAGCTAGTAAGCAGATGGGATACAAATTTAGGTCTGTGTTATTCCCAAGCCTGGTCTTTGCACCATTCCACAGTTCTGTAATGAGCAAACCCAGTAGTAACAAGGTGAGACACCTGGGGCCCTGGAGAGGAGGTGCATGTATGGCATTGCCTGTGTCTGAGGATGTGAGTTTGGGAAGGATGTCAGCAGACCCTGGGTCAACCTCTTCTTAGACATAGGATTCTCTCAGCCATGTGTGTGAGGAGAATAAAAAAAGCTTTGGAGTGGGTTGGACAAATGGGGCTGCCAATTTCTTTGGAGTCCAACTGCATGAGTCAAAAAGGGATTGCCTCTTTTACATTGGTGGAAGAGAAGAGTGCCCCACTGACCCCTGCTCTGAGCACATGTGAGCCCTTAAGATAAGTTCCCTGGATGCTGAGATCAGATAACCAAGTTGGCTTCAGATATTAGTGCCAGGGACTTGCTTAATGAGGGTGCTAAGGGGCAGGTTTTGTGGAGCTTCTGAAGAAAGGAAACACAGAAGGAGAGCAGTGAGATGAGTGCCCAAAAAGGGAAGAGAGACTGTAGATTTCTCCTTTTAACCCAGTGTCTTCAGTAACTGAGAAGACAGGTCATATTCTGCCAACAGCTTAAATTCATGGAGGCAGAGAGGGTGAAGGGAAGGGAGAAAAGAATGCTGTTCATGGCTTAGAAAGCAGTTCTCATCCAGTGGATTGAACTGGTTCCTGGGAGAAATACCAGCTCATCAGAAGCTTGGTTTGCAGCTGTGAGCCCAAAGAGGAACTGAGAAAACCAGCCACCAACGTGGCAGACAACAGAACTGCATCCTCCAAGATGGTGAGCCGAGGAAAGAAGGACCATTTTGTCCCGAGAGGACTCAGCCGGTCTTTCTTAGGCCTTTAGATTTGAAGATGGCTATTTCCTTTGCCAGATACAGCCTTAAAGGAAGAGACTATTCCGAGTGAAACCAAGTGTCTAATTCGGCGCAGGGAAAGTGTGTCAGTTATTTACTGCTGCGTAACAAGATTGCGTACAATAGCAATTTGTTACTTCTCATGATTCTATGAGTTGACCCAGTAGTTCTGCCCCAAGTACTCCTACTGGGGTCACTTGTATAATTCATTCATCTGGCAGAAAGGCTGAGCTAGAAGATCAAGAAGGTCTTTCTCACGCATCTGGGGCCTGGGTTCTCCTCCACGTGGCTTCTTTTCTTCCAGGGCCTCTCCACATGGCCCTCTCTCCAGCAGGATAGCTTGGGCTTCCTTGTAGAATGGTAGTTGGGTCCCAAGAGACTAAAAGCAGAAATTGTCAGATGTCTTAATGGCTAAGGCTTGTAACTGGCACAGCATCACTTCTGGCACTTCCGTGGATCAAAGCATGTCTCAAGGCCAGCCCAGATTCATGGGGCAGGAAATAGGATATACCTCTTTTTTTTTTTTTTTTTTTTGCGGTATGCGGGCCTCTCACTGTTGTGGCCTCTCCCGTTGCGGAGCACAGGCTCCGGATCCGCAGGCCCAGCGGCCATGGCTCACGGGCCCAGCCGCTCCACGGCATGTGAGATCCTCCCGGACCGGGGCACGAACCCGCGTCCCCTGCATCGTCAGGCAGACTCTCAACCACTGTGCCACCAGGGAAGCCCTGGGATATACCTCTTGATGGAAGAAGTGGCATGTGGACATCAGGAAGGGATGAATTACTGGCAGCCATGTTTGCAGGCATAGGAATTGTGAGAGCATGATATAAGGAATCACAATAAGAATTTTATATTTGGTCTTCATTCCCAGTTACTGGCCCTAGAGCTTCCAAAAACCTTGACATTTCCTGAATGACAGGAGTATCTTTTGTTATTTATAAGAAGCCCCTTTCAGCATAACTGAGTTTATGCTAATGAGATGACTCTAGATGCGCCCCTAGATGGCTTC
The DNA here is from genome assembly GCF_964374135.1 of Grampus griseus. Lineage (NCBI taxonomy): Eukaryota > Metazoa > Chordata > Mammalia > Artiodactyla > Delphinidae > Grampus > Grampus griseus. The sequence continues at coordinate 24,676,383 of NC_139018.1, read as the reverse complement.
AGGGTGGGTACAGTTTGCCAGAGGCACCAACCATGTGATTAAAAAGTTGGAACTTTTAGCCCCACTTTTCAACCTCCAGGAAAAAGAGAGGGGATGAAGACCGAGTTAGTCCCCAATGGTCAACGATTTAACCAATCATGCCTATGTAATGGAACCTTTATAAAACCCCTAAAGGTCAGGTTCAGAGAACTCCTGCATTGGTGACTACAGTGAGATGCTGGGAGAGTGGGGCAGCCCTCCCCTCATACCTTGCACTATGCATCTCTTCCATGTGGCTGTTCCTGACTTGTATCTTTCAGAATAAACCAATAGTAAGTAGAATGTTTTCCTGAGTCCTGTGAGCTGTCCCAGCAAATTATCAAGCCCCCAGTTTATAGGTTGCGATATTTAGCACATAAACATACAGGATGTCTAGTTAAATTTGAATTTCAGATAAACAACTCTTTTATTATAAGTATATCCTATGGAATATTTGGTACATTTGGTACTTACACTAAAGTACTTGTTGCCTTTTAGAGATTCAAATTTAACTGGGCAGTTTATTTCACAACCCTACCTTGTGGTAACAGTGGCTCTCCAAGGGAGAGATTCTCATGGGGGCGTGGGTGGAGGCTGTAGGAGTGAATTGGCCTCCAGAATTTGTAGTCCAAGACATGGATATTTGGAAAAATCCTCCTAGGCCAGTGCTTCTCAAACTTTAATGTGCACATGAATCACCTGGGGATTTTGTTCAAATACATATTTTGATTTAGAAGGTTTTGGGTAGGACCTGAGATCCCACCTTTCTAATAAGCTCCCAGGTGATGTGCATGACAGCCCATGGACCACACTTTGAAGAAGCTTGGTCTACAAAGTCCAGAGAGAAAATATTTTTGGCTTTGCAGACCATAGGGTCTCTGTTGCAACTACTCAACTCCAGTGTTGTATCAGAAAAGCAGCCATAGACAGTATGTAAACAAAGGAGCATGGCTGTGTTCCAATAAAATTTTATTTACAAAAATAGACGGTGGACAGGATCTGGCCAAGCAGGCAGTAATTTGCTGCCCCCTGAGCATGATGATTCTGAAGTGCCCCCTTCTCTAATGAGAATCCTTTGTGCAAGGAAGGGAAGACTTGTATCCCTTGTACTAGAAGTCTATAATTTCAGGGGTTCAGAAAGGATTGCCCTAAATCTCTCATCCTCAACTACAAATCTCTCTCCACTCACGATTACTTCAAGTCTTCAGCTAATATTTGGTTCTCCATTGAGATGCAAATTGCCTGAACTAGGAATCCTTTTAAGCTGATAAACAGTCTTTACATCCCAGAATAAACATATTTAGGATCCTTCTTGAAGGAGAATAGAAGAGGACCCCAGAACAGGAAAGTTGCGGCTATAACTCATTTATACTTTTGTCTAGGGTAGGACAGGTGGTCCTTACATTGCTCTCCATCTTTAAAATATGCTTGCCAATGTTGATAATTAAAATACTCGTCTTACTAAAGAGTATTCAGGTGTGTGAAAGGGCAGTCCTTGATCAATTGTCCTGTTTGCCTGGGACAGAGAGACTTCCCGGGATGTGGGATTTTCAGTGCTAAAACAAGGACAGTTCCAGGCAAACCAGGATAGAGCGAGGGAGGGAGAAAGTCAGTGAGCTCTCAGATGATCAATTCCCACTATAATGATTTGGTGACAACACATCTCCCCTGAACTCAAAGACGGTTAAAAGAGTCTCAAAGGAATATCCATTTTATTTTATTTGAACTTGAAATCGTAGACACTGCAACAAGTGACAAAAACAGAGCCTTGACGTCTATGCAGGTTGGGAACTGCTTCTTTGGGCCACATTTCTCAGCCCTCTACACAATTAGGTTTTCAGTGGGTGCTTGTTGGTGGTGACAGTGGTTTGAATGGTGATAGTAATAACAATAATGAGTATAAATAATGGCTAACATTTATTGGGCGCTTAATGTCAGTTAAACTGTATATTTCACATTCTTTATCTTATTAAATGCTCTCACAGCAATCCTGTGAGACAGGTTCTCTCATTGTCTCAAGTTTACAGAAAATTAAATAGTGGTTTAGAGAATTGTTTTGATTTGTCCAGAAAGCTAATGGGGTTCAAACCCGCTAGACCCTTAATTATTCATGAGTCCATGACACCAAAGCCTTCCCTGGTATTTTCTCCAGCTTCTAGGAGCCCTTTCCTGGCCTCCTTCCCTGGTATAGTGGGATGCTTGTCTTTGACAGGATATTTAACTTCACTGAGCCTGTTTCCTTATATGCTTAAAAAAGGGGAAGGTGCAGTTAATAACACTTAGATTGTCCATTTCTTTCCCCATTTCCTACCTGCCCCCGCTTTTGCCACAAGCATAGTTGTTTCATTCTGCAGGGCAATTCTCTACCACCAAAGAAGGTTTGGTGTAGTTCAGTGGTTCTCCAAGTGTGGTCAGCGAACCAACAGCATCACCTGGGAACTGTTAGAAATGCAGATTTCTCGAGCCCCACCCTAGACCTACAAAATTAGAAACTCGGGGGCGGCATCCCACAGTCTGCTGCACAGTAAGGTTTGAGAACCGTGGGTATAATGGAAAGAACTTGGGGTCTCAAACCAGCAGAACCAAGTTGAATTTTGCTTCTGCTATTTGAGTGATGAACTTTCTGAGCCTTGTTTCCTCTTCTCTAATATGGGACATCATAACCTCACAGTTCTATCTGGGGTGAAGTCAAATTACAGAATGGTGGGAAAATGCATTTTAACCATCATCGTTGTCACTATTAACTGCCTGTGGGGTCAGCTTCCTTGTAGCACATGCTCTCCCTGCCTGCTTCGATATAAACCCTGTAGAAACATTTTGTTTTTGGGCTAAGAAAGGGTACAACAATATTTATGTAGCAGGTCACTATTTTTAGAGTGATTTCAAATGATTTTATTTAATTCTTACACCAGTTTCGTGAGATAGGACCACAAGGAAGCTGAGGCCTAGAGTGTTAATGACTTTCCAAGTTGCCACAGCAAGTTTGGACAAAGCCAAGGCTTAAATTCAGTCTCTTGATTCAAAATCCGGAGGTTCCCACTAGGTCACTGGTTAACACTAGAGGCAAAGGACAGGCAGCCATCAGCATGAAATGTCTTCCAGCCAGCCCTTCTCCTCCTCTGCTGCACACTGCAATCACCTGGGGATATTTTAAAAGAGCCCACACCTATTATTCTCTGGGGTGGGACCCCAGCATCAATACATTGTAAAGTTCCCCAGGAGGTTCAACTCAGGGAAGCTTGAGCGTCCAGCTTTAAACTCCCTGGAAATTATATTAGGCAGTGATGACTGACTCTAGCTGCACATTAGGATCATCTGAAGAGCCCTAAAAAAATACCCGTGCCCCGCCCCACCCTAGCTCACAGAGTTGGGATCTCTAGGGTTAGTGGTTCCTATTATATTTTAATTCCTCAGATGATTCCATTATGTAGCCAGGGTCGAGAACCACAGCATTATGCCACCTCTTTGGCTCCAAGCAGGCTCACTGACCATCACGGTGGATCCCCCCTCATCTCTCCTTCCAGCCTCAACAGTGGGCAAAGAACCACCCGTTAAAAACGTCAAGGCATGCTGCTAGTTCACCGCGTGTCCAGCTTGTGGTTTTGTGTTTCTTTCATTATTCACAACCAGAAGCAGTTGGTGGGTGAGGACCACACCCAACACTCTTACCCCTGGGCATCTTGGAGTCCGTCAACCTTTGTGAGCCAAATCACCATTTACCATCAGCCACGGCATTTAGGATTCTCTCACGTAGCAACGTTTCTGAAATAGGTGGCCAAAGCCAGAGGAAGAGATGCTGTCTTTATTAAAATTCCTTTGGGCGTGTCCACTGACTGACAGCACGTGCTCATTAATATAACCGAGCAAGCATCCTCCCTTCCTCCTGCACGCGAGACAGATACTGAGAAGTTGGCCTGGCACCAGCCTTCAGGATGGCAGAAGCTGCTGTCCAGATGTGGCTGCTTTGACCTGAGGCCTTTTGGGGCACTTGGACAACCAAATCTTTTGAAATAAGGACTGAGTCGGCCTTGCTTCGTTCACTGGTGGTGCAGGGGCAGGGCCCTGTCTGTTATCCTGCCCCCAAGTCCGGCCCCCTTGGCTCTTCATGGGATGCCTGTTACAAATGCAGGTTCCCAGACCCCATCCTGCTCTCAGAATCTCCGGAGGGGCTGGGGGCTGGGAATCTGAATCCTTACCAAGCTCCCCGGGCGTTTCCTCTGCCTTCTGAACCTTGGCATAGTTAAGAAAGCCTGGGGCTGCCCTGGTGGCGCAGTGGTTGAGAGTCCGCCTGCCGATGCAGGGGACACGGGTTCGTGCCCCGGTCCGGGAGGATCCCACATGCCGCGGGGCGGCGGGGCCCGTGAGCCATGGCCGCTGAGCCTGCGCGTCCGGAGCCTGTGCTCCGCAACGGGAGAGGCCGCGACAGTGAGAGGCCCACGTACCGCAAAAAAAAAAAAAAAAAAAAAAAGCCTGGATCCATCCGTTTTTAGGAATAAACAAATGAGACCCTTGGACTGAAGAGCCCTGGGTTGGGACGCAATGGCTCAGGAAGGGCAAGAGAAAAGGGGATCGTGGCAGTGTTTACGCAACGTGACACGGAGGGCGTGTGCGTGCGTGTGCGTGCACGTGCATGTTCGTGCGCGCGTCTGCGTGTGCGCGTGTGCAGACCTACGCATGCCTGTAGCCCAGCCTTGGGGGGCGGCTGTTGTCTTTGCTGCTTCCGCGTTCATAGCCAAATGCTTTCATCGTTCCTCACTTTATTACGTTTTGCCAAGGAGTTCAGCTTTTACTAAGAGCACCCGGGTTTATGGCAGCAATGTTTCTCACAGTGTTAGAGATAAAATATCAAGCTAATAACAGACTGCCTGCTAATGTGAATCGCACGAGGAAGGCAATCTCCTTCGGAAAGAAGTCCTACCAGAGAATGCAAAGTCTTAAGATTTTGCGAAAGCAGTTGGTGGGATTGGATACACTTTGTGCTTGCTAAGAAGATGAAATAAATGATTTGTGGTAAGTGGTAGCAGCTGCAGAAAAGAGCGTTTTCCTACACCTGCCATTTCCTAAGGGACTAGGGGCTCCCAGGGGCTCAGGCAAAGGGCCAGAAGCTTAACTGTGGCGTTTAAGGAGAGACTTCTCTTCTCTGCCCCTCCCCCTCGTGTTAGTGCCACTTCTCAGCCTCGGTGAATGCAGGAAACCAGTTGGTTTCTCCCACGTGTTCTAAAAAGGAGCCCATTAAGGGATAATGGGGGACCTGGGAGGTCTGTTGGCAATGATTTCTGAGATTTCCCTCCCCTCTCAGTTACATTCAGGCACCTGCTGGGCAAACCTACTGCTGCCACTTGTTGCTGGGAATTTTAACAAGTAGGGGCGGGTGCTGGGACTTGAAAATACCACGGGTTGAAAGGATGCTGCTTTTCTGTGCATCAGATCCCTGGAGACAGGCCTTGATCATCGTACTTACTCTGTAACTCTGCAGGGCCAGGGGTGGGTTTTGTCACACAGGAACTTCTGAGAAGGTGCGCATGTTATCATGTGGAAAGGCTGTTAAAGGCTGTGACTCTGTCCTCCAGACCATCTAGGGAGCTTAAGAGGTGATGCTCAGGAGAGGAGAGGCCACTGGTGCCCGCTCAGTAATGAGGCTCTGAAACTGCTGACGCACACCGAGATCTGAAGCAGGAGCAGTAGGGGAAAGGAGCATCGTCTGATGCATTGTTGCCCAGTGCCCAGAAGGCATCAGGGCCACTGGTTGGTGTCCGGCTGCAGCCTTGACCTCTGCTTTTGCCATCTCGGGGTCACCAGAAGCAGATACCCATCTGCCCAACACCAAACAACTGGGCCAATTCTAGGACGAATTCAGTATCCTTTTTATCTACTCCTAGAAGATCGGTCCCACCTTCATAACCTCCCTCCCCACCTGGTCCCCTGGTCCTAGGCCTACCTCAATACCTCACACAGTAACTTGCTTTCCATTGGGGGAAAAAATGGAAGGAAATGTCAGAATTTGTGTGAGTCAAAGTCAGCCTGAGAAATCATCTCATTCTCTGGAACAGTCACAGCGGTCCTGTGGAATAGAGAGGGCAGGTATCACGGCCTCCATTTTCTAGGTGAGGAAACAGGCTCAGAGAGGGTACTTGGGTTACCTACGTTCACACAGAATTCACAGTACAGCTAGGATGAGAAGAAGTCTTCTGACTCTCGAATCTTTGGTTCATCCAACACCCCCCTTAGCCAGGAGAACCTTGCACTGTTACTACACCGTCTGCACAAGCTCAGGTAACTCTGCCCAAACCACCTAACCCAGCAAACCTCCATGCCACAAGACACGTGGTTGGGGCACGGATAGCCCTGAGACTAAACGTCTGCCAGCAAGTGGGCAGGGGCCAGTGGGATCCTCCATTTAGGACATCAGTGGGAGGGGGTAGGAGAGGGTGGCAAGCAGGCAGGGGCTTGTCCACTAGATGTGAGAAGAGAAGCAGTCCCATTTTTGTGTGTAGGGCAGGAAGGAGGACTTTGCTGACAGCTGGGGTGATGGATGGTGAGGGAGAGTGCATGGTGTGTGAGCAGTAATGTGATAGAGGGTGCACATTACGGGCAATTACAATTTGAATAAATTATCAATGGAAAGAAATAGAGGAGTAGAAAGCTGTTTTATTAACCCCCTGAAGTTACGTTCACAGCATTTTGAAAAAGTTTATCAATTGCTGTGAATTACTAGCTCAGTGACAAAGGCGGATGCCGAGAGAATGCCTGATTGCAGCTTCTGTAGCAGGCGATGTTTTATGGGATGATTTAAAACAACAGTCTTATGTATTTTAAAACATCAAAGGAAGAAGAAAAAGAAAGCTCAGGGAGCCTAGTGGATTCACCTGCCCGTGAGCAAACTTCGCTATAAATCCTACCTATGATTTTTCAGTTTTATCTGTTTTCCTTCTTTTGATATTGTACATTTCTCTGGGCTCACTGCCTGGGGCTAAGATGTGTCCTGTGTGTTATCCCAAGGAGTGTTTTACCCGCTCACTGCATGGATGAGAATAGAGCTCCAGCTAGAGATAAGACGGTGTATAACTACTTTCTAAGCTGTTGTCGTGCTGAAGTCTGCACACTTCCCCCCTCCACTCCCCTACTGCCAATATTTCTGTTTCCAGATAACCAAAGGTGAGTGTGAGCCACTCATTTCTTCTTTAGGACTCCTGCAGAGCTCTGATGATCTTGGCGTGTGGTGACTCTGTTCATGTGTTTTCTCTACCACCAAACTGGAACTGCTGAGGCCTCGGTCCTTGGGGCATGGGAGACAGCGTTCAGCTTGGAATCAGCATTCAGCTTGGAATCAGGAGCCCTGGGTTGTATTTGAGACCTGCCTTGGGCTGGCTATGGACTTAAGTCTATCAGAAGCCTGTGATTTCCTCACTGGTAAACCAGGTAAAAATGTCTGACCTCCCTGGCTCATAAGCTTGGGTGGTAGGAAGTGACAGAAGGGAGGTATCAAAGAGGGTGGAGTAGTTGCAGAGGGTGTTTGTGGAGGGGCAAAAGGGTGCTGGGATGATGGGTGCGTTTCGGATGTTACTTATCTCATAATTCTATGGGATACGTGTTATTCCCATTTTAGGGATGAGGAAACAAGTTCTGAGAGGCTGAGTAAATCGCTCTAGGGAAAACACATTGGAGGTGATTGGAACCTAGATGCGTTTGGCTCCAAGGTTCATGTTTCCCCCCACACCAGGTCCTCTGTGTTTATGCTGATACAGAACTAATCATCGGCATCACCTGGGGCCAACATCAGCACCAACAGGAAACAGGTTAGAAATACTGCTTCTTGGCACGTCCCGCATCTATGCATTCAGAGGCTGCAGTTTAACGAGATCCCCAGGTGATTCCTGTGCACGTTAAAAGTTGAGAAGCAGGAGGCTAGTAGATGAGAAGTGAGGTCAAAGCAAAGCACCAGAACGGGCTGTGTGCTCGGATTATGGTGAGGGAAGTATTTCTGACCAGGCTAGAAGGGAGAAGAGTAAATACCGGCCTGGTTCTGAGAATTTGCACGATCTGTGTGCTTGGGTAAAGGAGCCTCCCCACCTTGCATCCCATTGTGGTTAGGAGAGTCCAGGTAATGGGATAAAACAGGTTCTGGGTGAGGAGTGAAGTGGTACACACTTACTCTCTGCTCGTTTGGACAGTTGTGGATGAAACATGGGACTGGAGGCACAAAACCGTTGTTTGAGTTAGAATCCTCCATGGGTGGGCCAGGCTGACACTGGACAATCCCGTATCTGTTTCCTCTTTTGTCAAATGTGGTGGTAGCACCTCCTTCACTGGGTTGTGGTGAGGATTAATCAAGATGTGGAAGTGCCCAGCATAGCATCTGGCTCAACACATGTGCCATGAGGCCCACTGCCCATCTCACTAGATGTGGCCTGGAAGTTTGCTCAGGGAACATGGAAGAAACTTAAGTCTTTTCTTCAATCTTTACCCTTCCTGGGTGCTTCTTGCCCATGGGGAAGGTGTTCGCTTGGAGTGGGGGCTGTGTGTCAGCCTGTAGGACAAGTGCTTCTCAAAGTGTGGTCCCTAGACCAACAGCGTCTGCATCACCTGGGAGCCTGTTGAAAATGCAGAATCTCAGGCCCCTTCCCTTGACCTGCTGAATCAGAAACTCTGGGATGGGATCCACCATTCCGTTTTTCACAAGTTCTCTGGGTGACTTGAGAGCCACCACTTCAGCGGCTTGGAGATCACACACCTGGGAAGTGCCCTGTGGTGGTGGTGGGATGTTTGCGTGTACTTGACTCTGGAGCATGTCCTTTGAGGCAGACCCCAAGAGCTCCGGTGGGTACTGAGGCCATGTTACAATTAAATGATCACTTAGAGGAAGTCACAGGCAGCCAATTCATTAACCAGGAGCAACTTCTTGCAAATTAAAAAATGTTAATGATCAGTTTTGAAGCATTGAGAGTATATCAGGGACCACATGCCTGGAATGAACATTTACCATATGGTGCCTTTGGAAGCTAATATTGATTCTCATTATTTTAAATGATTACAAACATTGCAGGTGTTTTGTAATAATCTCCATTGTCTAATTAGAACATGCGTGTAACGAGCTCATTCCGCTGGCTAACGAATATTGATTTGAACTGCAGAGCCCTGGTGCAGGGGAAGAACTGGGGCTGCCAAGTTGCCAGCTAGTGCCAGCCCCCTTTCTCTGTAAATTGTTAATCCTGGGGATACAGGGCATTTTGACAGGCAGGCATTCACGGGGGCTCCAGCCTGATTTGGGCCTGCTCCAGCCTTCAGGGTCTACTCCCGTCAGGCAGTAAGCTGGGACATTTGGAATGAGCATGAGTACTTTTGTGGCCTTTTCCTCTTTTCTCATTCCCCATTTCTCTTCTTTCTTGTTTCCTACCTCTTGTTGATTTTAGAGCAACTCTATGTCTAAATGCTTTAGACATCTGCTGGAAATGGGTCTTACTTTAGATTTGAGTTACCCACGTCTAGTTAGAGGCTTTATGTCTTAATAGTATCTCTCCAGCAAGACTGGAAGCTCCTTGAAGACAGGCTTATGTCCCATCCTTAGTTTATGTTCTCCTTCAAGGCCTACCAAGTGCATTATAAATACCCCACAGAGGGGGGTATTGTTATTAGTGTTATTCCTAGTCATTGTAGAATGAATAAGACCACTTTTAGGATGATGCCTTGTGCTCCTTGTGTGTTTTCTGTATGCTTGCATATTTTAATTTGTTAATCTGACACAATTTACTGAGCATTCATTGAGGCACAAGGGAAGGAGCTTTATGAGACGTGGTTCCTGCAGACTGGAAGCTTGCAGCCTCCCTGGGGAGAGGGTGATTAGAAGGTGATGTGCTAACTGCAGAAATGGTTTGAACAGGGCTCTCTGGGAGGCTGGGGAAAGAGCCCCGAATGCAGGCAAGAGGTGGTGCCAGAGCCCAGTGTTGAAGAGCAAACTAAGTGGAGAGAGAGATGAGTGAGAGGAGGGTGCTCTACAAAGGCTCATAGGAGCTGGGGCTCTGGGACAGCAGTGTGGCCAGAGCACGGGGCGTGCTTGTGGGCGAGGGCAGGGACTGTGGCTTTTGGGGCCAGGGAAGGAAGCAGAGCCTGGGTTATGGAGGCCTTTGTATACCGTGCAAAGAAGCTAGGATTTTATTTGAAGGCTAAGGGTCTGTATTAAGAGAGTTCGATTTGAATTTCCTTTTATAGTTTTTAAAGATTTATATTTCAGAAAAATCACTCTGGTGACACTGTAGAGGTGGAAACTGGAGGCAGGGAGACCAGTAACAGCCTGTCCGAGAAGAGAGTCTGAGCCAGGCAGAGATGGAGGAGATAGAATGTAGACATATTTAGGGTGTGAGGGTTTACATTCAATATGAGAACATTATTTGCTTTGCTTTCCTTGGTTATAAATACAATATTTACATTTTGTCACCTTTGCTTCAGATCTGTTTTTTGTTATAAAAATTTAAAAACTACAGGTGAAGTTTCTCTGCTTAGTTCCACCCATTGTTAAGAATCTGGTATGTGTCCTTACAGTTCAAACTTTTCTATGTTAGTCTCATACTTAAGTATTCATAAACATTATGTAGTATTTATGGAAATGGTTACCATTGTTTCCTGCGAATTGGTGTGTGTGTGTGTGTGTGCGCGCGCGTTGACACGTTTAGCTCTAGCTTATCCATTTTGTCTACTGAACAGTACTTTATCATATGAATAGGTATGAATCCATTCTCGTATTGGTGTACATTTAGAATGTTTACAGTTATTAGCTTTTACAAACATTTCAGCCAACGTGAACATTTTGCACACTTCTCCTGTGCATATGTACGCGGGTCTTTCTAGGATATATACCAGAAGTGGGATTGCTGGTCTTAAGTAAGACACATTTTCCAACTTAGCACATTTTGCCAAAGACTCTCAGATTTGATTGTATCAGTTTAAACTCCCACCAACAGTGGACAGTCTCTTTCTCCATGTCCTCTGCAGCACTTGTTATTATGGGCCTTATAAAGGTTGCCACTCTTCTGTGAATGATTTTTCTTTGCGTTTCTTTAATTATCAGAGATATTCAGCAACTTTTCATGTGTATTAGCCTTAAAGTTTCCTTTTCTGTGGGTTACTTGTTTATACCATTTGCTCATTTTGGTGTCGGGGGCGGGAGGCTTGCAACTCTTTTCCTTCCTGTTTTGTTGAGATATAATTGACATAAGCACTGTGTACGTTTATGGTGTACAACATAATAATTTGACTTACGTACATCATGAAATGATGACCACAGTAAGTTTAGTGAACATCCATCATCTCATATAGTTACAAAATTAAAGAAACAGAAAAAAATTTTCCTTATAAGTTTTTTTTTTTTTTTTTTTTTTTTTTCCGGTACGCGGGCCTCTCACTGCTGTGGCCTCTCCTGTTGTGGAGCACAGGCTCCGGACGCGCAGGCTCAGCGGCCATGGCTCACGTGCCCAGCCGCTCCGCGGCATGTGGGATCTTCCCGGACTGGGGCACGAACCAATGTCCCCTGCATCGGCAGGCGGACTCTCAACCGCTGCGCCACCAGGGATGCCCCTTATGATAACTTTTAAGATGTACTCTCTTAACAACTTTCATATATAACCGTGCAGCAGTGTTAATGATACTTATCATGTTGTACATTATATCCCAGCACTTATTTATCTTATAACTAGAAGTTTGTGCCTTTGACTGCCTTCATCCAATTGTTTAATTGATTTGTTAGAGTTCTTTATATATTCTATCAGTCCTCTCTCTGTATATACATACATGCACATATGTATATAAAATATAAAATTTGTATGTGGGTATATATGTATAAATAATATCTTCTCTCATTTTATCTCATTTTCAAACTTTATGATATCTTTTTCTAAAAGGAGGTTTCCAAAAAATTGATGCTGCAAAGGTATTAATTTGGCCCTCCGTGAGATGTTATTTATGGCTTGTCCAAAAAATCTTTTACTATTTTAATGTCACAAAGCTAGTAGGCATGACCCTGTATATCCTTCTAATAGTCTTAAAGTTTTGCTTCTGACCATTAGGTCTCTCATGCAACAGTATATTTTCACATGTGTTAAGGGACATAGGGAATAGAATTCTATTTATTTACTTTCTTCCTTTAAAAGTCAATTACCCCACAACATTTATTGAACAGTCCATCCTTTACCCATGTAATTATAGTGCTCCCTTCATTGTATACCCAGATCCTCCATGGGTCCTCGTTTGAGGGCTTTCTTTTTCTGTGCATCAGTCTATGTGTTTAACCCTGAGCAGACACCGCAGTGTTTTAAAAAGCTCCACCCACACCGCTATCCAGCACCATCAGTTACCTTCTTCTGGTGACTGTTGAGAGCTCTGGTGAAGTCCAAGACTGCCATGACCATTGTTGGGGAAACCTGGTTTCCTTACTGGGCTCCTTGGGGACATTTGCCATCTGCACCTTCAACAGGCATTGTGTGAAAATCAGAGCACAAAAAGCAAATTCTGGCTTTTTCACCAACTCAGATATGGTCTTGAGATAAGAGAGGTTTGCACTTGGCTGAGGGAGTGAGTGAGGATATAATCAGAAAAAGAGAAAGTCTCAGAGATTGCAGGCCTCTGTGACACCTCAGCCCTAAATGCAAGCAGAGAGCACACAGCTGGCTGCTGGGCCCGTGCTTGGAGAGCTTGCTGCCATCAGGAAGGCTCTGGGAAGCTACAGAAGTCAGACATCACCTTTCTCTACCTCAGGGAGAGAAGACATTGTGGCCTCCTCAACCCTGTATGTGACTCTTCTCACCCGTCTTGGTTTGCACTGACCAAAACTTCCCAGAGTGGCCACTCCTTTTTCCTTCCACCTGCAGAAGGGTGGAAGTCTTGCCTTTCCTCCTGGCAGCTCTCCCCTCTCAACACGGCGAGCCAGCCGCTCCGTCCGTTGGAAGGAGGCTGTGATCTGCCTGGGAGTTTCTGACTTGCTCATGACTGGGGAGGACAGATCCCACTCTCTGTCTTAAAAGTGTGCTAGATTCTTAGGTCTCGAAGGATCTGCCTGGTGATCTTGTCCTTCGTGTTTATACAGGAGGAAACTGAGATGGGGAGAGGTTCAGTTGCTCGTCTAGCCTGCAGTGCTGGGGAAAGGGGGAGGGGGGAACCTGAGAATCCAGGTGTCCCACTCAAGTTTGCTTTTCAGTCGGCGGTTCTCCTGACTGGAGAAAAAAAGATTCTAAGGGAAAAAAATCTGCAGAACTCTTCTTATGTGTGCCTTTGTGGCCTTGAGAGTGTGGAGGCCTCCATGCTCTGGGACTAAGGGAGAGATTACATTTGCAGAGACGTTGGTTCCCGACAATAGGCAATTTCTGTATCCTCAGAGATGGGCCCCGGGGAGGTAGAGACTGAAATTCAGAGGGGGATAAAATAAACCTGCAACAATCCGGAAGTTCTGTTTTCTCATACAAAAAAGCATTTGGAGTGTCCTGGGAGAGTTTATGGAGGTAAACGTCACTTCACTCTAAAGTTATATTTCTTTAAAAGGTCATTTGTAAATCAGACCTTAAAAAATAGTCTGTTTAGTCCCAGTGATCTGCACTTCTATTTGAAAAGTCTTCTAGCTTCGTTTCTTTTTTTTTTTTTTTTCTGCGGCACGCGGGCCTCTCACTGCTGTGGCCTCTCCCGTTGCGGAGCACAGGCTCTGGACGCGCAGGCTCAGCGGCTGTGGCTCACGGGCCCAGCCGCTCCGCGGCATGTGGGATCTTCCCGGACCGGGGCACGAACCCGCGTCCCCTGCATTGGCAGGCGGACTCTCAACCACTGCGCCACCAGGGAAGCCCTCTAGCTTCGTTTCTGACTGATATTAACTTGTTAGTGACTGTTCACGCTATAACTTTAAGTTCTTTTGTTTCAGCAGATGCTATCTAATAGTTGTAAAGAAATTCTGGAAAATCTGTCTGAAGTGGGAAGCATCATTTGATATAAGAATAATCATCCAGCTTCCTTATGTTTATATCTTCAAAACAGGGAAGGCTCTGTAGACTTATGGGGTTTTGAAGAGGAACCAGCACAGCATCGTAGGCATTGCATTCTCCTGTACAGGCATCCCTTGTTTTATCGTGCTTTGATTTATTGTGCTTCACCAATAGCGTGTTTTTTACAAATTGAAGGTTTGAGGCAACCCTGTGTCGAGCAATTCTATCGGTGCCATTTTTCCAACAGCATTTGCTCACTTCGTGTTTCTGTGTCACATTTTGGTAATTCTTACAATATTTCACAGTTTCTCAATACTATTATATTTGTTATGGTGACCTGTGATCAGTGATCTGTGCTGTTACTGAATACTATTGCAAAAAGATTATAACTTGCTGAAGGCTCAGATGATGGTTAGCATTTTTAGCAATAAAGTGTTTTAAAATTAAGGTATGTATTTTTTTAGACATAATGCTATTGCACACTTACTAGACTACAGGATAGCGTAAATATAACTTTTATATGCACTGGGAAGCCAAAAACTTCATGTCACTCGCTGTATTGCTATATTCACTTTATTGTGATGATTGGAACTGAAACTACAGTATCTCTGAGGTCTGCCTGTATTCTGCTGGCACAGAACCCAGAGTCAAGGGCAGGGAACTTGGACCCTCTCTGTTGATGGAGAAGTATTAGAGAATGTGTGGTCGCCACACTTCCCTTTCTACCTCTTTTCATCTGAAAGGCTGTTGCCCCAGACTCTCCTGTCTAGTCCATCAATCTGTTGCAACCAAATCACCCATCTTTGAGAGCTGCAGAAGTCTTACATGCCTCTTTCTGTCCCCTGCCCAGCTGTGTGCTTGGAACTCAGTTAAGACAGGCACAATCTCAAATGATCACCGAGGCAATTTTAAAAGGTATTGTTCCTCAGCTGTTGCAATACTTTGGGCACATGAGGTGTTCTAGGACCAGGTTCCTATGTTTCTAACACAACTTACACTACCTTTTGGCATCCAGTGGTAAGAAGAAAGGATTTTTTTTGTTTATTTTTAAAATATTTTTTGCGGTACGCGGGCCTCTCACTGTTGTGGCCTCTCCCATTGCGGAGCACAGGCTCTGGACGCGCAGGCTCAGCGGCCATGGCTCACGGGCCCAGCCGCTTCACGGCATGTGGGATCCTCCCGGACCGGGGCACGAACCCGTGTCCCCTGCATCGGCAGGCGGACTCTCAACCACTGTGCCACCAGGGAAGCCCTGTTTGTTTGTTTTTAATCTCACCTTGTCTAAAAGATGTGTGTTTGCTGAACATTCTCTCTTCACTGCATGTGACTGTTGTGAGATAAAAATTTAACTACCAGTAACAAGGTTTATGTGCTTTCGGAGGGAATAAGGACTAGAAAATTCTCCAGGGAGTTTCAGGCTTTCAATTGAATAAGATGTCAGTGCAAAGTAAGAGGACAGAGGTGGTGGCCGTTGAGGGGCAGAGGAAATCCACTCTCCATGGTGAGACATGAACAGCACACAGTGCCTGGGGATGATGCCGAGCAAGGTGACATGGATAAACCAGGAGACCTTACCTGGAACCAGGGGGAGCAGTAAGAGGGCTGTAGCCACCACTCACGTAGGAGCTCTACTCCCCTTTTGAAAATTATCCATCAAGCCAATAGCATCTCTTGCCTGGATCATGACAGTAGCCTCCTGATTGGTTTCTTCATATTTTTAACTAAATTAAGATTTTAAAAATAAAATCTTGTCATAAGACCTCCACCTTTCTCTCCTGCTATGAGCTTCTAAAACTCTTAGGATAAAAACAAAACCATAGCCACTAACAAGGCTTGCATGATCTCCCTCCTGCCCGTCTCCTGCCTGTCTTCCATACACCCCTGCCCCCGCCCCATCTCTCAGTATTCTTACCCTTGCTTTCAGGCCTCTAACCATACTGGCGTTTTCTTTAGGCCTCGTGTTAACCCACTTTCGTCAGCCACATAGCCTGTACATATGCTGTTCCCTTTGTCCGGAATGCTTTTCCCGTTCTCCTTCTCTGAGATCCCATGAATTCATTGTTCATGAATCATTAAAGCACGGTTGGTGAGGGTGAGCCATTCAGAGAATCACACAGGCGTTAATACGAAAGGGTCTGGCAAGGTTACCTCCTGCAGCTGCTCCCAGTACTTGGGCAACAGCAGAGCGTCTTCGTCCCCATGTAGCGTTCAGATTTGTTCCACTGGTGCTGGAAATTGGCCAGACTGATGGTAACCTTTCTCTTCTAGGCAACCTTGGGAACAGGTGGTAGAAAATCTGAACTCAGTCCTGAAGGTATGCCTGAGACAGGAGGGGAGAATTAGAAAATGTAAATGTGGAAGGAAAGGATGGTCGTTGACACAGAAACTGTCTCACTTTGTCATGGGCTGAGTTGGCCCTCTCTCTTCTCAGGTGGTCTTAGCTTTCAGGCCTTAGAAAGTCACTTAATCCTAACTCCCTTGATTTTACCTAGATGTGATTTCTCCAATTCACCCAGTGAGAGCTGGAACTAGAACTCATGCCTCCTGACAACCAGGCCAGTTCTCCCGATGAGGAACGTGGGCAAGTCAGGAGTACGGGATATTCCAACGCTAGGCCTCACCTTAAAAGTCCTCAAGTCTCCAAATTGACATGTTACTCCATCTCAGAAAGGGAAAAGCTTAGGACCCCATCCCAGGTTTTTAGTGACTCCCATACCCCTTTGGACCCTGACCCCTGCTTCCAAATTCTCTGCTTTGGCATTCACCCAGTCTCCCTGCAAGTGGAAACTCACTCTTCAGGGTGATGAACTGTCCCTCTCAGCCAGAACCTTGTTACTGGGGAAACCATCGCAGGCAGCTGACTTGGGCTCATTCAGATGCAGCTGCAGAGTCCAGGGCCTGCGCGAGGGCAACTGCTATCAGAGTGGTCAGTTTTTGGCAACTCTGGAGTATATTGTACCAAGTGGGACGTGGTAATTATGTATTTGTGGCTCTCATTATGTGCCAGTTTAGTTGTCACGGATTCATTGTAGTTTTTAAAATTTTTATTTTCTCTTTAGATCACTCAGCAAAAGAGGGAAATCGATGCCATAGGGCAGGTTTCTTTCTTGAAGAGGCATTCACTTGGGTGGAATAATACATCCAATGACGTAACGCCATTTGATTGGCCAGGAAGTTTCCCCTAAATGGTAGGGGTACAGCCCTGACATGGCTGCCTCTGGGCCCTCCTCAAGGGCCTGGAACTGTGGCAATACAAATATCTACAGCAAACAGTGAGTTGGGCTTGGCTTGGTGGTATATACAATTTCTCCTGAAGAGAAGGGACTTAAAACTTCATTTCCATACTGGCCAATCCCCAGCTGTGGGACTGTAGGTTTTTGAAGTTTGACTTCTTTTCTAAAATTACACCTTTGCTCTGTCCCTTACTCATGACCACTTGGAAGTATGGCTTCTATTATTTTAAGCATAGCCAATACAGGAGGCTCCTAACGTATGCATGGGATAATTTACATGGGGGATTTTAATCAGGGAGAATTCCGTTTATATCGAAGAGCTGGACATTAGGTTTCTTAAGATAGCAGGCTCTTTAACTGAGTCTCCAATATGGTGGATATGGTCAGTTTACATGGGGATTTCCGGGTAGTTCATCAATTGTATGGTGACAATGGGATAGTAACAATAGCTAACGTGATTAAGTGCTTCTGATGTGACAGGCAGCTCTCCTCAGCTTTGTCTACATCACCTCCTTCAGGCCTCACCTAGAGCAAGTTGTGGTGCTGTGCACCACACCAGAAAGGCTGCAGAGAGAGTCTCTGCTTAGTTATCAAGTTGGGTGACATGAGGAAGTTAAGAATATATGATGGAAAACATGGGTTCCAGATCTGACTCTGCTCTTACTGCCTTGTGGAACTTGGAGCCAGTCAGTTAAGCCCTTTGAATCTTGGTTTCACTTTGAGCAAAGTAGGAGAGACGTGAGTCATGTGTGTGTCGTGGAGTGCTGTGGTGCTGGTGGTAATGATGATGGTCGCTAAGGTAACATTACCTGAGTATTAATATGCTCACCGTGTATTAAATACTGTTCTAAGCACGAGGCATGGATTATCTCATTTAATCCTCACAGCAATTCTGTGGTACTTATTAGCTCCAATTTTTCTGGTGATGAAACTGAGGCACAGAGAGGTCATACAACTGATAATAAGTGGTAGAGCCAGGATTCTAATAATATCTACCTCCAAAGCATTTCCTGTCATTCTGTTGCTGATAGGATCAGAATGAAAGATCTTAGTCCTTGCTGTCATACTGAGGGGGCACCACTGGAGGTCTCTGTAATTTGCCCTAGCCAGTATTGCTTGTCTAGAGACCACTATAAAGGAATTGGCTTCCCTCATGCATTTTGGGTCTTAGATTCCTGTGGGGAGCCCCACCTCTCCTCTTCTGTACAGCAGCTCTTCTCCTTAGGTGGCTGGGTTTGTGGCGAAGAACTCTTGGGTAGCTGTGCTTCCGGCTGGGAGCTGCCCACCTATGCTGCTTGGATGACCATCCTCAGTTGATCCTGTCTCTTGGGATAAATCTCCAGCTTTGGATTTGGTGAGGGTCAGATCCTCCTGCCTTAACTGAGCATCCCATCCAAAGCTCACTGTTGTTTGGAAGGACCTTGTGTCATGCATTGTTGAGAACATTGGATGAGTTCTGGGCCACTGACCAGACCCTAGAAGAAATCGTCTAGTAGAGCCAAGAAAATGCAGGCAGGGGCCTTAAAGGAATTTAGCAAGGTCTCCATTGCTCAAGTTGTCTCTTATTTTTCATTTATATGGCAAAACATGCATTTATTATAGGAAGAGATTTGCATTCTTTTATACGAATAATATGAGCCAATTTACAGGAATGGATAGCTGGAGAAATGTGATTCGGTAGTATGTCATAAGGCTATAGTCCATTTTGTGGGACCGATATATTTTTTCCCAGATGGAATTTCTTAGTTAAAGAAAATAATTCAAAGCTGGTATTAAGTCAAATTCTGTGACAGGAAAGCAGTGGTTCCTAACCTTGGTTGCACATTGGAGTCAATGGGAAGCTCTAAAAAATTCTGATGTGTAGTTCTCACCCCCAGAAGGTCTGGTTTTCATTGGTTTTAGGTGTGGCCTGGGCATTGGAATTTTTAAAGACTCCCCAGGTGAGTCTAATGTGCAGCCAGGCAGGACGGGCTTCATGGGTAGGCAAACTGTGCAGTCACACAGGGCCCCATGCTCAGAAGGGCTCCGCACTTGGCCTAATGCTCCGCTGTTACCATCTTGGAATTCTTAATACTTTTTGAACAGGGATTTCACATTTTCATTTTTCACTGAGTTCCTTAAATTATGTAGCTAGTTTTTCATCCAGGGCTGAGAGCATCCCATATGAAAGAAGAGGCACCAGCTGGACCACATGCACTGGCTCATGGTCCTCTTAGGAGCAACATGTCATTCAAGCTTAGCATTGCTGCCCATGAAGGTTTGGACATGTCGTGGTGGTGTTGTACCCTATGGTACATCTTTTCTTTTCAAGAGACTTTGAAAAACTGTTGCTAAGATAATTATTAACCTTGCTATCCAGTACTGGCTGGGAAGTACACACTTGTGCTGCTAAACACAATGCCAAGAGGCCTGGTGTGAGCCCATCTTTCTAGGAGGCCTCTCTTGTGATGGAGAATTTGGCAGGTGGACTCACTGAAGTTGCTGTGCACCCTCCTGCCTTCTCCAGAACCTTGTTCCATCATCAGTTTCCCCCTGTCTTTCTTGAATTTTTATCTCTCCTTTTCTTCTGACACTTTCCACTCATCTAAAACTAACTTTCCTCAAAGTACTACTTTTCACCAAGAAGATTTGGGGAAGAGGAGCTGCCTCTCACCAGCTCCACATCCTTGTAACAATTCTTTTTTTTTTTAACATCTTTATTGGAGTATAATTGCTTTACAATGGTGTGTTAGTTTCTGCTTTATAACAGAGTGAATCAGTTATACATATGTCCCCATATCTCTTCCCTCTTGCGTCTCCCTCCCTCCCACCCTCCCTATCCCATCCATCTAGGTGGTCACAAAGCACCGAGCTGATCTCCCTGTGCTATGCGGCTGCTTCCCACTAGCTATCTGTTTTACGTTTGGTCGTATATATATGTCGATGCCACTCTCTCACTTCATCCCAGCTTACCCTTACCCCTCCCTGTATCCTCAAGTTCATTCTCCAGTAAGTCTACATCTTTATTTCCATCTTGCCCCTAGGTTCCTCATGACCATTTTTTTTCTTTTAGATTCCATATATATGTGTTAGCATACAGTATTTGTTTTCCTCTTTCTGACTTACTTCACTCTGTATGACAGTCTCTAGGTCCATCCACCTCTACAAATAACTCAGTTTCGTTCCTTTTTATGGCTGAGTAATATTCCATTGTATATATGTGCCACATCTTCTTTATCCATTCATCTGTTGATGGACACTTAGGTTGCTTCCATGTCCTGGCTATTGTAAATAGAGCTGCAATGAACATTTTGGTACGTGGCTCTTTTTGAATTATGGTTTTCTCAGTGTATATGCCCAGTAGTGGGATTGCTGGGTCGTATGGGAGTTCTATTTTTAGTTTTTTAAGGAACATCCATACTGTTCTCCATAGTGGCTGTATCGGTTTACATTCCCACCAGCAGTGCAAGAGGGTTCCCTTTTCTCCACACCCTCTCCAGCATTTATTGTTTCTAGATTTTTGATGATGGCCATTCTGACTGGTGTGAGATGATATCTCATGGTAGTTTTGATTTGCATTTCTCTAATGATTAATGATGTTGAGCTTTCTTTCATGTGTCTGTTGGCAATCTGTATATCTTCTTTGGAGAAATGTCTATTTAGGTCTTCTGCCCATTTTTGGATTGGGTTGTTTGTTTTTTTAATGTTGAGCTGCATGAGCTGCTTATAAATTTTGGAGATTAATCCTTTGTCAGTTGCTTCATTTGCAAATATTTTCTCCCATTCTGAGGGTTGTCTTTTCGTCATGTTTATGGTTTCCTTTGCTGTGCAAAAGCTTTGAGGTTTCATTAGGTCCCATTTGCTTGTTTTTGTTTTTATTTCCATTTCTCTAGGAGGTGGGTCAAAAAGGATCTTGCTGTGATTTATGTCATAGAGTGTTCTGCCTATGTTTTCCCCTAAGAGTTTGATGGTGTCTGGCCTTACATTTAGGTCTTTAATCCATTTTGAGTTTATTTTTGTGTATGGTGTTAGGGAGCATTCTAATTTCATTCTTCTTCATGTAGCTGTCCAGTTTTCCCAGCACTACTTATTGAAGAGGCTGTCTTTTCTCCACTGTATATTCCTGCCTCCTTTATCAAAGATAAGGTGACCATATCTGTGTGGGTTTATCTCTGGGCTTTCTATTCTGTTCTATTGATCTATATTTCTCTGTCTGTGCCAGTACCATACTGTCTTGATTACTGTAGCTTTGTAGTACAGTCTGAAGTCAGGGAGCGTGATTCCTCCACCTCCATTTTTCTTTCTCAAGATTGCTTTGGCTATTCGGGGTCTTTTGTGTTTCCATACAAATTGTGAAATTTTTTGTTCTAGTTCTGTGAAAAATGCCAGTGGTAGTTTGATAAGGATTGCATTGAATCTGTAGATTGCTTTGGGTAGTAGAGTCATTTTCACAATGTTGATTCTTCCAATCCAAGAACATGGTATATCTCTCTATCTATTTGTATCATCTTTAATTTCTTTCATCAGTGTCTTATAATTTTCTGCATAAAGGTCTTTTGTCTCCTTAGGTAGGTTTATTCCAAGATATTTTATTCTTTTTGTTGCAGTGGTAAATGGGAGTGTTTTCTTGATTTCACTTTCAGATTTTTCATCATTAGTGTATAGGAATGCAAGAGATTTCTGTGCATGAATTTTGTATCCTGCTACTTTACCAAATTCATTGATTAGCTCTAGTAGTTTTCTGGTAGCATCTTTAGGATTCTCTAAGTATAGTATTATGTCATCTGCAAACAGTGACAGCTTTACTTCTTCTTTTCTGATTTGGATTCCTTTTTCTTCTCTGATTGCTGTGGCTAAAACTTCCAAAACTATGTTGAATAATAGTGGTGAGAGTGGGCAACCTTGTCTTGTTCCTGATCTTAGTGGAAATGCTTTCAGTTTTTCACCATTGAGGATGATGTTGGCTGTGGGTCTGTCATATATGGCCTTTATTATGTTGAGGAAAGTTCCCTCTGTGCCTACTTTCTGCAGAGTTTTTATCATAAATGGGTGTTGCATTTTGTCAAAAGCTTTCTGTGCATCTATTGAGATGATCATATGGTTTTTCTCCTTCAGTTTGTTAATGTGGTATATCACGTTGCTTGGTTTGTGTATATTGAGGAATCTTTGCATTCCCGGGATAAACCCCACTTGATTATAGTGTATGATCCTTTAAATGTGCTGTTGGATTCTGTTTGCTAGTATTTTGTTGAGGATTTTTGCATCTATGATCATCAGTGATATTGGCCTGTAGTTTTCTTTCTTTGTGACATCTTTGTCTGGTTTTGGTATCAAGGTGATGGTGGCCTTGTAGAATGAGTTTGGGAGTGTTCCTCCCTCTGCTATATTTTGGAAGAGTTTGAGAAGGATAGGTATTAGCTCTTCCCTAAATGTTTGATAGAATTTGCCTGTGAAGCCATCTGGTCCTGGGCTTTTGTTTGTTGGAAAATTTTTAATCACAGGTTCAATTTCAGTGCTTGGGATTGGTCTGTTCATATTTTCTTTTTTTTCCTGGTTCAGTCTCGGAAGGTTGTGCATTTCTAAGAATTTGTCCATCTCTTCCAGGTTGTCCATTTTATTGATATACAGTTGCTTGTAGTAATCTCTCATGACCTTTTGTATTTCTGCAGTGTCAGTTGTTACTTCTCCTTTTTTATTTCTAATTCTATTGATTTGAGTCTTCTCCCTTTTTTTCTTCATAAGTCTGGCTAATGGTTGATCAATTTTGTTTATCTTCTCAAAGAACCAGGTTTTAGTTTTATTGATCTTTGCTATCATTTCCTTCATTTCTTTTTCATTTATTTCTGATCAGATCTATGATTTCTTTCCTTCTGCTAACTTTGGGGCTTTATGGTTCTTCCTCTGATTTCTTTAGGTGTAGAGTTAGGTTGTTTATTTGAGATGTTTCTTGTTTCTGGAGGTAGGATTGTATTGCTATAAACTTCCCTCTTAGAACTGCTTTTCTGCATCCTGTAGGTTTTGGGTCGTCATGTTTTCCTTGTCATTTGTTTCTAGGTATTTTTTGATTTCCTCTTTGATTTCTTCAGTGATCTCTTGGTTATTAAGTAGTGTGTTGTTTATCCTCCATGTGTTTGTATTTCTTACCGATTTTTTCCTGTAATTGATATCTAGTCTCATAGCGTTGTGGTCGGAAAAGATACTTGATATGATTTCAGTTTTCTTAAATTACCAAGGCTTGATTTGAGACCCAAGATATGATCTATCCTGGAGAATATTCCGTGAGCACTTGAGAAGCATGTGTATTCTATTGTTTTTGGGTGGAATGTCCTATAAATATCCATTAAGTCCATCTTGCTTATATATCATTTAAAGCTTGTGTTTCCTTATTTATTTTCATTTTGGATGACCTGTCCATTGGTGAAAGTGGGGTGTTAAAGTCCCCTACTATGATTGTGTTACTGTCGATTTCCCCTTTTATGGCTGTTAGTATTTGCCTTATGTATTGAGGTGCTCCTATGTTGGGTGCATAAATATTTACAATTGTTATGTCTTCTTCTTGGATTGATCCCTTCATCATTATATAATGTCCTTCTTTGTCTCTTGTAATAGTCGTTTTAAAGTCTATTTTGTCTGATATGAGTATTGCTACTCCAGCTTTCTTTTGATTTCCATTTGCATGGAATATCTTTTTCCATCCCCTCACTTTCAGTCTGTATGTGTCCCTAGGTCTGAAGTGGGTCTCCTGTAGACAGCATATGTATGGGTCTTGTTTTTGTATCCATTCAGCCAATCTGTGTCTTTTGGTTGGAGCGTTTAATCCATTTACATTTAAGGTCTTATAACCATTCTTTAACTCTTTGTAGCTTAGCTTCTCCCACCCCAGCTGCCCAAAAGGACTTCATGCAAGCCTGCTGGTTCCCTCCAAACTGCTAAAATTGCTTTATCTCAGTTCCCATCCTGAACTTCTCTGGTGAGCTTGACAGTGTCAGAAAACGTTTCCACCTTGTTATAAATGCAAGTTCATGGCTCCCACCAGACTAGTTAATCAGAATCTCTTGGGAAAGAGGCCCAGCAGTAGTTTTTAAAATATCTTCCAGTGATTTCTGTGCGTGGTAATGTTTCAGAACCACTGCTTTACAGATAATTATTGAAGAAATTGCATCCTAGCCCTTATAAGACAATGCGCTACCTTTCATTTCTAACTTCAGGTGTTTGCTTTATGTTGAAATTATACAGTGCTGAAAGGTGGTTATGATTAATGATTAAGAGCATGGACTCTGGAACCACTCCATCTCAGTTGGAATTTCAACTCTGTTCCTTACTACCTGGGTGACCCTGGATGCCTCAGTTTCTTCACCTCTACAATGGGATAATAATAGCACCCACTTCACAGAGCTGTGGTGAGATTTAGGTGAGTTAATACATGTAAGGCAGTTAGAACTGTGCCTGTGTTGAGGATTCAACAAAGGTTAGCTTTTTGTGTGTTTAAATTTTATTTCCTCCCACAGCTAAGATTCCGATGATCAATAGGGGAGCTCCAAATCAGATGGGTTTCTATCTTTGGCAGCTCTCCATGTGGTATAGTTACTGGGAAAGTTGTCCTTTCTCTCTTAGTTCAAAACCGTAGTCCAAAACCATTTTCCCCTTCTCAGGTTCCCCAGTCCACCTAAGGTATCTGTCCTGCTCCCATCTAGGGTAATGATTTCCCGTGGCAGGGGTCCTCAGCCGGCTGGGATTCACTGGCTTACTGTCAGCTAGGACCTTACTCCCAGTCTGGCAGTATTGAGTTAATTTTAACATGGTCAAGAAGAAAGCATTCAAAAGCTGGACAAGAAATAAGACTGTTGAAGTTGTAGAGAACCAGTTCTCAACCTTTTCTGAATGGTGGAATCACTGGGTATTAAAAAAAAAGTATATCAGCAGTACTGAGGTCCTATCCCAGATGAATTAAGTAGAAGTTCCTGGGCCTGAGGCCTGGCACTGGTGTATTTCAGAAGCTCCCTGGATGAATCTAACGTGCTGCTGAGTTGAGAATTGATGTAGAGTAAGACATGGGACTCAATATAGGGAGGGAGGGAATGGGATGCGTTTCTTGGGAAAAGGAACAAGCCCTCATATCTGTTGACCTTTACAACTTACTTCGATAAAGTGGCTCAAATATATTGAAAGAGAGCAGTCTACAAGGGGCCAAGAGGGAGATGGAGATGGACCGGATGATTTAATGGGTTGTCTCTCCTGTAGTTAATTTCTCTAGATCTCTTGAGCTGTATTGATTTTGTAAATCGCTTTTGTCACATCTGCCCCTTCTGCCTGTGGGAACTGGTGGGTCTTAAAAATTGAATGGGGGGGTAGATTAATCAATATCAAGATTTATTGACTTGGAACATTTATATTAACTGTAGTGAAGTCAGGATTAATTTGAACCTTTTCAGTACTTGATTAAGTGGAATAGTTGTATTATATACAGGGTATTTTGCAAATATTATCCTTCATGGATTTGGTATAGCTCTCACCTCCACTTCATGAAATGACTCTCCTTGTTTGTGAGACTATTGGGATTTATACTATAATAGCAATTGAATTGAGATACTTTTCAAAGGCCAAGTCACAATGGTAGGAGGAAATTTTAGGTTCTGCTTGCACATTACTTCTTTCAGAAACACCTGTTTTTTTCACTCTGGGGTTAAATTTTCAGCTATTTTATTTTCAGGAGCAGGAACTAGATGACACATGTATTTAAAAAATTCTGTTCTTTGTGGAAAATTTGCCTATCGCTTTTAAAAAGTCAATAACTACTTTGTTTAATTAAATAATTAATGCCTGTCCTTTCACCAAGAAGGATTTACCCTATCTTTTTCAAAGGGCATACATGAGAACACTTCAAACACAGCCTGTACTTAATGGGGATGTTGTTCATATCATTATGCATGAGCAGGGCTTACCGTCAAGAAAGGAAGAAGTTTGAGTTGTCTAGTCGTGGTGAGGCGGATGCACAAAATCACCCACTTCCCTATCTCTCTTGGTGCTCTTGTGAAAAAGAATTAAATGTGTCTCTAAGAACTACAGCCTCGTTTCATAGGGTATAAGGTGGATCCAAGCTCACAGTTCTCCCTGGGATCTGTACACATGACATTGGACTTGGTTAACAGCTGACAAGACCCTCTAAAATGATGAAAGGATGCTATGTGCACATGGGGGATTGTGGTAGTGTGGGACACTGTTGAGGGAGGCCTTTTGGTTGTTTCTCCAAGGACAGAGTTTAGTGAAATGTGAGCTTCAGAGAGCCACATTGCTCGGGTATGGCTCAAGGCCACAGCTAGTGCATGAGATAAGTTAGATTGGAACAAGAGTGTCCTCTTCCTTGGTAAAGAAGTAAGATCCTCTTGTCAAGGACTTCCGGCTCCTTTTTGCTCTTCACCCACTTCATTAGGGTGTCCTTGAGTCAATAAGGTCATTTTTGCTGCTGGCTGCCAGCTGCCTACCCGCTGTCCCTCCTCCAACCTGGCCAGGGTTTGTTGCTTTGTTTTCACTGCTCGTTACCCATGACTTCTTGGCAAGGACTTGCAGGGCATGAGTATCCACTCTGCGTGACCCACCAGGAAGCACTTCTCTAACCTCTGGGGTTGATAAGCGTTTGCCAAGCCTAACTCTTAAGTACTTGGCAAATGTTAGCTATGCCTCATCTATTTCCTTTTTAAGATGGGCTAAGCAAGGGCAAGAAGAGTGAATGATAATGACAGTGAGGAAGGTAACTATTTATTGAGAACCTATTATGTGCCAGGTCCTGGATTACATCAGGCATAGCTGTTGTTTCATTAAAGCTTCATAAACATAATACAAAGTAACTATTATTGTCCTTACTTTACCTATGATGAAACTGAGGCATGTACAGGTTGATTAAATTACCTGAAAATTGTCAGTGTCAGAGCCGTAGCTTGAACTCAGCCCTGACTTCAAAGCCCACTGTAATGCTCTGCCCAGACCCTGACTACTAAGCCCCTGGTTAGGTGCTCTGTGCCTGATTGGAGAGTCTGCTCTGCGTTCATTGGAGAGTCTGCTGTGCGTTCATTGGAGAGTCTGCTGTGCGCTCTATACTTTGCATGTATACGCTCACTCCTTCATGTATCCACTGTGAGCTTACCCTCTCAAGCCTCTTGATTAAAGGAATAAAAATCTAGAATCTTTTAGGGCTTCTCTTGCCCTGTGTTGTCCTAAGCTGCTCTCAAGGTTTCCTGGAAGACAGCGTAGATAACAGGCTCATTGTTTTAGAGAATCTCCCTTCTTAAATTCTTGCCAAGTTTCCCTCTATGGGGCCCTCCTGTAGCCCAATCAAGTTAGGACTGTGGGAAGTCTCTTTGCCCACAGTTCTTTATTTTTATACTTCTTGCATAGCCCCTGGGAAGTGGGTAGGGCAGGCATTACTGTCCCTGTCCCATAGATAAGGACACTGAGATACAAAGGGCTGGGTTGACTTTATTGAAGAGACGGTTCTGGCTATTGTAACTCATAGCCCGAGGTCTTGTGCCCACATCACACAGGCTCCCAGTCACCTCCTTAAGCCATATGTGCTCACTTGTGCGGATAAAGTAGGATTTCATTTCTTCTCTAATTTGTACCCTAACCCAGAGTAAGCTCTCTGTACGTGGTAGCTATGATAATACCACCAATCAAGTAGTAGCAGTTATTAGGAAGAATGATGCTGTTACCCATGCAGGTTACCTGGGCTGATGATTTGCAGAACAAGTTAGATCTGAGAGGACTTTCTCTCTTCTTTTGCTACCCAGCTGGTTATCAGGTCATTGTTGTGCTTAGCAATTTGCTTTTTAATTAAAGTGCATGTTTAACAAAAAATTATATATTTAAAATTAATGCCTACCTGTTGTTGAAAATATTGATACTGTGGGAAAACATAAAATATTGATACTGTGGGAAAACAAAATATTGACACTATGGGTACTCACCCATAATCCTACTATTCAGACACAACAACTTTTATCATGTATGTATTGTATTTCCTTCCTGTCTTTTTTCCTACATGGGCTCAAGCTTAGGAAGACACAGGGTGAGGTCCTCAGCTTGACACCAGTTATTCAGGGTCTACAATCAAAGTTGTCTCTTGCCCCTCCACAGTCCTTTGGGTAAGAGGTTCTCTGTAGCAGCAGGGACAGGTCTTCAAACAACCCAGTGGGCTCTTTGCCACTGTCTGACTCTCATTGCTGATGCTCTCTGACTGGACAGTTTCAGCTCCTTTAATTAAAATGTGCTGGGAAAAAAAAATAAAATGTGCTGGAAACTTCTGTTTCCTGAATACTAAT
This sequence comes from Grampus griseus, assembly GCF_964374135.1. NCBI lineage: Eukaryota > Metazoa > Chordata > Mammalia > Artiodactyla > Delphinidae > Grampus > Grampus griseus. The sequence goes on along the minus strand of NC_139018.1, from coordinate 24,647,883 downwards.
GAGCATTTTTCTTGATATTGCTGCTCTGTACTTCTGGGCAGTTGGTAGAACCAGGTATACTTACAAAAATATTCATATCTCAAAAAGACAGAGTTGGTGTCCTGGCTCTTTTTTGCTTAGTTGATAGTAATCTAAGACCTGCCTTGGCTCCTGGAAGTTGCTAACCTCTATGGGCTAAGTAAAACCAATCAATAAATCATTCTCCATCCTTTGAGGGATGAAGAAGCTCAATACTTATGATGTTCTACTAGTCACCTCATTCTCATCCTCCAGTAATATAGGTCGTGTGCTTACAGTTCACAATCAACAGTCATTTTTTGGCCATCAACTATTCTGTGCTCACCTTGTGTGTGATATGTGGTGTTATCTCTCAAGAGAAACAGAGACCAAAGCATAAAGGACTTGGTTCAGTTGAAACCAAGCCTTAGGTAAGGTTTTTTTTTTTTTTGAATAAGAAAGAAATAAGCTGCCAGCTGTGCATTTGGAACTTCTTGGTATTTTTCTGATTCTGGTCCTGATTTCATTTGGATTTTCCCTAAGTTGAAGTTTACTTTTGCCTCTCAAAGGTTTTCTTCCAAGGTCTAGATGATGCAAATTGATAATGTAAACAAAGCTGTTGGGAACATGGGTACTTATTGCAACACTAAAGATAAATACTCCCTTTATTCCCAAGACTAAGTAGGTTTTCAACAAAAGTCTGGGGAATGACTTTAAAAGGTCTTATAAGTACCTATTGCTTACAAACAATTAATTTGCTAATTACAAGCCTCTCTTATTTAGTCATTGAAGCTATTACTCCAAAAATTTTAGCAGGTAGCCCTTGGGCAGTTTTAGGTATGGGAAAGTAAGAAAATTACCATTTAAAATACCATTATTTAGTCTTTTTACTAAATTGGGTTGGCCTTCCTTATCCCTTATCCCGTTAAGATTGCTTGAGGATTTTATAATTGGACATGCAAAGTGAAACATGTTTTACATGGGAAAAATTCAAGAGTACTTAAAAAAAAATTGGAAACAACAGCAGCTACTAGGGTGCAGAGCATGGGAATGCTGGGAGCCCAGCCTCAGTTGATGACCAGAAATGCCTGAAGTTAAACATTCACACGCTTCCTAAAATGGAATGTGAGAAATTGGAGATGTAAAACTGCTATGGATATGGCTATCTGCTATGGATTTAGACAATATTGAACTGTGATGAGCTCCTAAGCCCCTAAGAACAGATTTCTGAGGTTTTAGGGGGTCCTAAGAAAGACTGAGGATATGGTCACGAGAGGCTACATCCCAACCACTAGAACTCCTGGTTGAGCTGTAAATTGGGGCAGAGCCACAGAGTGAACATGATTTGTTAATGTTCTATAAATTACTCCTTACCTGGGATTACATGCTGGTCTCCCAAGTTGGACCAGTGCTCCAGGTAAGCAGATACACTCAATGAATTGGGAGTCAGAAGATCCAGGTTCCAGCCCCAGTTTTGTAGGTTCTGGGGTCCCTGGATCAATCACTTAATCTTCTTTGGATCTCAGTTTATTGCCCTGTGAAATGGATACTCTTCATCCCTCCCTACTTTGTAGATGGGAAAAACGAGGCTCAGAGAGTTTAAATCACCTGTCCGACCTGACATAGCTATTAAATGGCAGAACTAAGTACCAGATGTAGTAGTGCTTTGTCAATAAAGGTTTATGCAAAGGAAAATGCTATTATTATATGTGTGAAGGCAGTCTTCAGAATCCCAGCTAGACTAGACGTCTTTATATGTGGCCTCCCTTTCCTGCTTGTAGTCTTCCTAGTACCTCGTATGCACTTGCTGTTCTATCCTTTCACCTTCCCTCATCCCACTCCCTTACCTGTCCTCTCTTGGATCTGCTGCTTTGGGCAGTTTTTGGTTTCTAATTATGCCATTGAGCCCTTCCTGTGTGTTCCTTCAAAATATGTCTTCCTAGTCTGCTCTCTGCTTCTATGATAACTTTGAGTTAGTTTATTAACTAAATGGCTCAAGGTGGGCCATTTGTATTTTAACAGATGTTTATTGGCAATATTTTGACCCAGAGTCCAAGACAGAACAGAGTGTATTTGGGAAGCTAGGAGTTTTTTGACTCCGGTCAGAGTTTACAAGCTCGCATAGCTTCTGTTAGAGGAAATGGCTTCACTTTGCTGTAGGCTCTAGTTAAGTGTAACTGATGATGTTATGGGACTAGTTCAAAGAAGAAAGATGTCTAAGCAAAAGACAAAGACATTGTTAAAAGAATAAAGCGCAATAATTCTAATTAGCAAATTTTAAGCACTAATTGGAAAGGGGGTCTGTGTCCTTACTATCACGTTTAAAAGAAAAAGTCACACTGTAAGTCTGGTCATGTTAAATATATCACTGAAAAAAGCAAATTAAGGTATTTGGGGTCATTTTTTCCCCTCACTGCTCATTTGTCACCAATCCAGCCAATGCTACTTTCTGAGGATCTCTTATAGCTATTCCAACCTCTTAAGCTATTATCCACAATGCCAAGGCTGAGATCATGCCATTATCCTGACCATGTCTCTTGGTCTTCCATTTCCCTGTCTGCAACCCTTCTTTGCTCCAGTCATTTCAACATAATAATCTGGACTCTAAACTTAGTTTTCCTGTCTCAACTCTTGATACCCACCCAATCAGCTCATGTTCCAGCCACACAAAACTTACTGACTTCATCCTGATTTTACTAGTATACTTTTTGTGTGTACTGCACGTAAGGTTCCCTCTTTCTTTACCTCTCTGTTTTGTAACTGCCTTCTCATCCTTCCAGATGTTGCTCAGATGTTATCTCCTTGGGATGCTTTCTCTGAAATTAAGTGGCTCTTACAACTTTAATTCCATTCGTTATAGCACTTGTCACATTTTATTGTGATTATTTGCTTTAGTCATCTCCACTCACCTCTAGACTCTAAGTTTTCTCTAGTACCTATCTCAATGACTAATAAGAAAATGTGTCTTGTAAATAAACGAATAAATGAGCAAATGAAAGCGTGATGAACAAATCTCAATTTTACATCATTCTCATACTTGGAGCAAATTAAATCATTCTACTAAACTTAAAGTCTATAGCCTACATACAAGAAAAGGAAAGTAATGGGAAGAGGGAGAATCACTGATGTACCTTGATTACCTATAGAGGTCTAAGATTGGGCCTAACTGTAAACTTTGGGAGTAATGCTTACAAGCCTGAGGTAAAGGTATGAATGGATGAAGCTCCTTCCACATTGTGGTTTTTTGTTTTTGTTTTTAAATTTTTATTGGAGTGTAGTTGATTTACAATGTTGTGTTAGTTTCAGGTGTACAGCAAAGTGAATCAGTTATTCAAATACATATATCCACTCTTTTTTAGATTCTTTTCCCATATAGGCCATTACAGAGTATTGAGTAGAGTTCCCTGTGCTATACAGTAGGTCCTTGTTAGTTATCTATTTTATATATAGTAGTGTGTATATGTAAATCCCAATCTCTCAATGTTATGGTTGCCCCCTGGTAACCATAAGTTTTTCTACACCTGTAACTCTCTTTCTGTTTTTTAGGTAAGTTCATTTGTACCCTTTTTTTAGATTCCACATATAAGCGATATCATATGATTCTTGTTTTTCTCTGTCTGACTTACTTCACTCAGTATGACAATCTCTAGGTCCATCCATGTTGCTGCAAATGGCATTATTTCATTCTTTTTTATGGCTGAGTAATATTCCATTGTATATATACCGCATCTTCTTTATCCATTCCTGTTGATGGACATTTAGATTGCTTCCATGTCCTAGCTATTGTAAATAGTGCTGCAGTGAACATTGGGGTGCATGTATCTTTTCAAATTATGGTTTTCTTAGGATATATGACCAGGAGTGGGATTGCTGGATCATCTGGTAGCTCTATTTTTAGTTCTTTAAGGAATCTCCATACTGTTCTCCATAGTGGCTGTACCAATTTACATTTTCACCAACAGTGTAGGAGGGTTCCCTTTTCTCTACACCCTCTCCAGCATTTATTGTTTGTAGACTTTTTGATGATGGCCATTCTGACCTGTGCGAGGTGATACCTCACTGTAGTTTTGATTTGCATTTCTCTAATAATTAGTGATGTTGAGTATCTTTTCATGTGCTTTTTAGCCACCTGTATGTCTTCTTTGATTGTGTTGTAAACAATGGAAAGGGCATCAGTCAACAAAAGAATTAATCCAGCAAATTACAGAGTATCTACTTTTGATACCAGTGTGAAGGCAAAAATTAGATTACCTTGATTTTCAAAGAGTTTATCTGGGAAGTTAGATTTAACAAAAATGACGAATACTTACATAGTGATTAGTATGTATCAGGTATTATTCTAAGCTATAATTATGTTAATATGTTTGATACTCACTGAAACCATAGATGATGGGCACTAGTATTGTCCCTCATTTTACAGGAAATGTAGGCACACTGAGTGACTGGCCTAATGTCTTGGGTAGTGATGACTAGGCATTCTGCTTTCAGAGTCTGTCTCTTGATACGGTGACATACACACAGGGACATAATTATACTCCACAGAATTGCAGAACAATATGAGAGAATGTGGTATAGAGGAAAGCATATTTTCTATGGAGTCAGATAGTCCTATATTTAATTTTTGGTTTTATCACTTACAAGATATTGGTGCTCTACATGTTATTAGAGTTCTTTGAGATCATCTAAAGATTAAGGATATGATAACGTATGTTTCAAACATTGTGCATTTAAACACACTTAGTAGGTGTTCAAATATTTATTTCTGACTGTTTTTTTCCTCAATAAACAGTTCTCTTCCCCTTCCTTTTGAATAGAATTAGGTAAAAAATGTGTGCTAATGAAAAATAAATGGCAGTGTATCATAATGCATAAGACATTAGAAGAGGCAAGTAGGAAAGACTAGGGCAGGAAGCTTAGGTGGAATAATGAATCAGTTCTGGGTTAACGCACCTAAGACTCTATCAAATATTCATGGTATTACCATGGCTCTGGGCTTCCTGAAAAGGAAGTATCTAAACTGGTGTTCAGTCTCAAGACCCAGATAACCTTGTCCTGTTTCAACCCTGAACTTTAACATTTGAAGTATGTCAAGTATATTAATCATTAGAGGTCAGGGATGCTACGTGCAAAGGAAAAGGGAGCCTTTATAGTGGAGATGTGTGTTTCTCTGAGGTCAGAGGGGACAGTGGTCGTCAGGAGGGCAGGAGCAGGAGGGCTGAGATGGGAAAGGTGATGCTTAAGAGTGCAGCACCCTAGGCAGTTAGTAATGAAGCAGATGCCGCAGAGGAAGCACAGACAGTACAGCAGCAGCCCGCGGAAACTATCTTTTGCTTTTGGTCCTTAATGTCCTCTTTTTTTTTTTTTTTTTTCCTTAAGAAGATCTTGGGGGTAGGAGTTTATTAATTATTTATTTTTGCTGTGTTGGGTCTTCGTTTCTGTGCGAGGGCTTTCTCTAGTTGTGGCAAGTGGGGGCCGCTCTTCATCGCGGTGCGCGGGCCTCTCACCATCGCGGCCTCTCTTGTTGCGGAGCACAGGCTCCAGACGCGCAGGCTCAGTAGTTGTGGCTCACGGGCCTAGTTGCTCCGCGGCATGTGGGATCCTCCCAGACCAGGGCTCGAACCCGTGTCCCCTGCATTAGCAGGCAGATTCTCAACCACTGCCCCACCAGGGAAGCCCTTAATGTCCTGGTTTTGAGCTGGTGAGCAGGTATTCCACCGGTGTGGAGACAGCTTAATGCAAACCAGCTGTGTTTTAAATATATAAACCCTCACCGGAAATATGTAGTAAACCAGGGACAAAGCCGTGTGGTTGTGTATCCTTGGTGCTTGCAAATTATAGCTGTTCATGGAGACAGCACTTGTATTATGGGTATCTCCTGGATGAAACAGGATTTGAAAAGTATCCATTCTTCCTCCAGTGTGGTGATCCAGCAGCAAAAGGACTACTAGATGTGAGGGAGTGGGAGTAGGAAGCTGTGGTGTGATGGAAATGCAAAAGCCCAAAGAGGATAGCTGGTGCCCTCTGCCAGTGAGAGGGAGCCCTCCTCAATTCCTGGCAGAGCCATTGAAATGGAACTGATGAGGAAGGTGGGAAAACTCGTTACCCACCTTTACGTATTATCTCTATAAGTAGAGAAGACCTGTGTGTTATAGGCTTTTAGCTTGGACCTAAAGGAGACTGCTAACTAGAGCTGCCAGAATAATAATTGCAATATTCTTTTTTTTTTAAATTTTGACTTTGAATGTGTGCTTTTTATTCAGTGTTAAAAATGTGAGTTATCAAGCTTTTGTGATTTGTTTGAAAAATAAAAGATGGGCAGTTTGAACCCCATGTAAGCATGAAAATGGGGTGGTAAAAAATAGATCCCTAGTGGGTCTTAAGGCTTACCACATACTGATACATGTTTAATTACAATGGGCATTAGAATTACAGAATAGTACCATAAATATTAGATATGAATATCTTAGATTCTTTGATCATATACCAGGTTAGAGAAACAACTTCGAAACTGCTGTAGGTTGAGCTAGAAGTGTTTATGTGCCTAAGGGGGCTTTGACTCCAAGGAGGTCCTTAGTATGAATTTTGTTTATTGCTTAAAATAGGAAAGCTTCGTTAATCAATGGTTGTTGAAAGAGAGCATGTCAAATACTTAGAAGTTTGTCATTCTTTAAATCGTATCTATATTGTTCCTTTAAATATGCCATATGACACAGTTCATAATTATTTTTAGGGCCTTAAAAAATCCATGTTGACTAAAAATAAGTTCCCTAAATATTGTACTACAACTAGTATAAGGTTATAAGATACTTATTTGGGATATGTTGTATAATTACAGTTAACAGCAATTAGTAGTTGCCCAAATCAAAGTCATAGTATCTGTGAGGAAATAGCCTTAAACACACTAATCTTTTAAAACTCAAAGTCATATGGGGAAAATATCTTTATTAATTATAGAACATTTCCCATCCTGGTTTCTAAAGAAATTTAATTGTAACACACTCAAGTAAAAATCAGTTATTTCAGGGACTTCCCTGGCCATCCAGTGAGTTAAGACTTCGCCTTCAAATGCAGGGGGTGTGGGTTCGGTCCCTGGTCGGAGAGCTAAGATCCCACATGCCTCGTAGCCAAAAAGCAAAACATAAAACCGAAGCAGTGTTGTAAAAAATTCAATAAAGGCTCTAAAAATGGTCCACTTCCCAGGGCTTCCCTGGTGGCGCAGTGGTTGAGAGTCTGCCTACCGATGCAGGGGACATGGGTTCGTGCCCCGCTCCGGGAAGATCCCACATGCTGCGGAGTGGCTGGGCCCGTGAGCCATGGCCGCTGAGCCTGCGTGTCTGGAGCCTGTGCTCTGCAACGGGAGAGGCCACAACAGTGAGAGGCCCGCGTACTGCAAAAAAAAAAAAAGGTCCACTTCCCCCCAAAAAAATCTTTAAAAAAAATCAATTATTTCATATTTCATCCTAGTAGAAACTTAAACCTTTTGATTGGTTTACATTTCTAAAACTCTCTGTAATACAGTCTGTTGTATTTCCTGGAGTTGTGAAAAATGAAAGCCCAGTTCTGTGTCCCTTAAAATATGTTAGAATTGTGGAGTTGGAAGGGGCTCTGGAAGTTACCCAGTCAAAAGTCCCCAAAAGAGTTGGGATTCCTTTTAAAACTGACCCTTAGGATGGTTGTCTAGTTTAGCTTAACCAGCTTCAGTAATTGGGAACTCACTCTACTTCACTGCTGAAGAATTTTTAGTTATTAGAAAATTCTTCACAGTGGGGACAAATTTGTCTCTTTGCAAGGTGACTGTCAGGTGCCATTTGAAACAATGTGGGACATGTTTATCTACTCCCTCTTCCAGTAAACAAAACGTTACATATTTGAAGAAAGTGATCATTTCATCTTTCAGTGTCTTCAACTTCACATCCTTCAGTTGTTCAGCATTTTTATGGTTATAAATTGTTTCACCATCCTATTCCAAACACTTTCTAATTTGTCAGTGTTCTTATTAAGATGTTTCCGGACATGATTCGTCCATTCATTGCACACCTATTAAGCTCCTATTATGTGCCAGGAACTGGGGATATAATGGAGAATAAGACAGACAAGTTCTCCATCTTCAAAGAAATGGGCAATAAACAAGTAAATAGACAAATTTATAATATGTTTTCAGGTAATGTTAAGTGCTATAAAGAAAAATACAGTAAAGGATAGAAAGTTTTGGCAATAGAGAAGGGATATTTTAGATAGGTTATTTTAGGTAGATAAGGTAGTCAGGGAAGATCTCTCTGAGTAAGTGGCATTTGGTCTGAGACATGAGTGCAATGCAATATATGTGTAGTAGTCTTGAGGAGGGAAGTTCCAGGTGGGGAAACGGCAATTGCAGAAGTTCTGAGGTGGGAATGAAGTGACAGAAGTTATTAATGGATGGGCGTTCATGACTTTCCCCCCTTCCCATGACTGACAAGGAACCCTTTAAAGCTACATTGACATGGTTCAATCTCATTGCAAATTCTCCATTCTGCCTGTTCAACTTCTCCCCTTGTCCTCAACCACACCTGTGTGCATGTATATACACATATATAAATATTCTCCTAAAGGTAATATCTCTGCTATGTCAGTTTTTAGGAGTTTTGTGATACAGAATTGAAAGACTGAGGAGAAAGAAAGAATTAGAGTGGCAGGAGGAAAATGTGTATGCTTTGCCAGGGAGGCAACATTGGAGGTTGCAAACTCAAATTCTTACAGAAGCTAAGGGTAACATAAATTGAGTCTTGCAGGTTGGGTGTAATGCAATGAAGAGTCATGGCTGCAACTGTGACATACCCTATATAAACAGGTCAGCTGCTGCTCAGCTAGAGAATATCATTGGAATGCATAATGCAAGCTCAGTATTGCCATACACCCCAATTTTTCAAGAACGGTAATATACCTGTTTTTTCATATGAGATTTTCCAATTTTGAAAACACTGCCATAGGAACTTCCACTTCTGGGAAAATGGGGTCGACATACTTGTCCCTGTTCTGTCTATTAAGTATAACTAAATGGATATTACATGAGAAAAGGGCAAACGTGTTAAGGACCTTGGGACCCAAGGAAATATACTATAGTGAGTTATCTGGGTTTTCTTTTTGCCTCCTATATTCCAGATTTGGAGCTAAGGAAGTTGAAAAGCTAGAAACACCAATGGGAATAGACAAAAGAGCCTAAAGAAAAGCCTATTCTATTTAGCCTCCAAATAGGAAAAGGGAAGCCTAGCAAGACAGAAAAATTTTAGAAATAACTGCTCTATTCCATCCAAATAGCACAGAAATATTTAATACAATTATGTAAGAAATAGGGGAGGGTAAAGGAAGGTAAGGTTTGTGACAAGTTATGTATATTTAATGTAATACCTAGAACAACCACTAAAAAAGCTACCAAAGAGATATACTCCAAAACACTATAGGTAAATCAAAATATAATTCTAAAACAATGTTCAAATAATCAGAAAAGCAGGAAAAAGAAAACAGAAATGACAAAACAGAATAAACAATAAAATGATAGGCTTAAGTCTCAACATATGAATAATTGCATTAAGTGTAAATGAATGTAAGTGGTCTAAATACATCATTAAAAAACACAGACTGGCAGGATGGATTAAAAACATGACCCAACTATATGCTATCTATAAGAAACTCACTTTCAGTATAATAATAAAGGCAGGATGAAAATAAAATGATGGGAAAAGATATATCATACCAACATTAATCTGAAGAAAGTAAGAGTGGCTGTATTAATATCAGATAAACTAGTCTTCAGCACAAAGACTGTTACTAGGGACAAAGAAGGGCATTATTTAATGATAAAAGAACCAATGCAGCAAGAAGACATAGCAATCCTAAATGTGAATGCACCAAACAACAGAGCTGCCAAATGTGTGAAGCCAAAACGTATAGAACGGTAAAGGAGAAGCATACAAATCCACATTATAGTTGGAGACTCATACTCTTCTCAACAAGCTGATAAACAACTAGACAGGAAATCAGCAAGGATATATGTAGGAATCTGCTAGGGTGGCCGTAACAAAATACCACAGCCTGCGTGGCTTAAGCAAAAGAAACATTTTCTCACGGTTCTGGAGGCAAGAAGTCAAAGATCCAGGTGTCAGCAGGTTTGGTTTCTCCTGAGGCCTCTCTTTTTGGCTTGCAGATGGCTGCCCTCCCACTGTATCCTCTGTGTGTACGCACATCCCTAGTGTCTCTTCCTCTTCTTCTAAGGATATCAATTTTGTTGGATTAGGGCCCTACCCCTATGACCTCTATTAACCTTAATTACCTCTTTAAAGGCCCTGTTTCCAAATACAGCCACATTGGGAATTAGGACTTCAATACGTGGCTTTTTGGGGAAGGGGACACCATTTAGTCTATAACAGTATAGAAGAATTCAACAACACCATCAACTAACAGGATCTAATTGACATTTATAGAACACTTAGCCCAACAGCAGCAGAATGCACATTGTTTTCAAGGGTCCATGGAACATATGCCATGATAGACTGGGCCATAAAACAAACCTCAACAGATTTAAAAGAATTGAGATCATACAGAATGTGTTCACTAACCAAAATGGAATCAAACTAGAAATCAGTAACAGAAAGATGACAGGAAATTCTCCAAATACTTGTAAACGAAACAAGATTCTTCTAACTAACCCATGGGTCAAGGAGGAAGTTTTAAGAAATCAAATAATACATTAAACTGAATGGAAATTAAAATGTAACAAAATTTGTGGGACACAGACAAAGCAATACTAAGAGGCACATTTATAGAACGAAATTCATATGTTAGGAAAGATAAAAAGTCTCAATAATCTAAACTCACACCCAAATAATCTATAGAGTAAAATGGAAAATAAATCCAAAACAAGCAGAAGAAAGATAAGAGCAAAATCAATGAAATTAAAATCAGAAAATACCATTTAGAAAAATCAATGAAAAAAAAGAAATGGTTCCTTGAAAATGTCAAGAAAATTGACAAACCTCTAGCTTGGCTGACAGAGAAAAAGAGAGAAGACACGAATTATTAATATAAGAAATGAAATAGAGGATATTATTACAGACACTATAGATAACAAAAGGTAATAAGGAAATAATATAAATTAACCTTACACACACAAATTTGACAACTTAGAAGAAATGGATCACTTCTTAAAACATAATCTACCACAGCTCAGCCTATATGAAATAGATAATATGAATAGACATATAATGTTTAAGGAAATTGAATCCATAATTTTAAAACTCTCCCAAAAGAAATCTCCAGGTTCAGATGGTTCCACTGGAGAATGCTACCAAACAGAAGAGTTAACAGTAATTGTATGCATTCTCTTCCAGAAAATAGAAAAGGAGAGATCACTTCCCAATATATTTTATGAAGTTAGTGTTAATATCTTTTATGAATATGGACATAAAAATCGTAACAAAATATTATCAAGTATAATTCAGCAATATATAAAAAGAATTATGCACTGTGGACAAGTGGGGTACAAGTCTGGTTCAATATTGGAAAATCAATCAATGTAACCTACCATATTAACAGACTAAAGAAGAAAAATCACATGACCATATCAACTGATGAAGAAAAAGCACTTCACAAAGTTTAACACCCAGTCATGATAAAAACTCTCAGAAAGATAGTAATAAAGGGGCACTTCCTCAACTTGATAAAGAGCAACTATCAAACACGTAAAGCTAAAATTATACTTAATGGTGAGCGACTGAATGCTTTCCACCAAGGTCAGGAATAATCCAAGCATATATGCTCTAACTGCTCCTATTCAACATACGCTAGAAGTTCTAGCCAATGGAATACGGCAGAAAAGGAATAAAAGGCATACAAACTGGAAAGGAAGAAATGAAACTGTTTCTATTTGCAGATGGCATGATTAACTACATAGAAAATCCCAAGAAATCTACCCCATCCCCCCGAAAAAAACCCTTGTAGAGCTAATAAGTAAGCTAAGCAGTGTCATAGGACACAATATAAACATACAAAAGTCAATTATATTTCTATATATTAGAGTGAACACATAGACATCAAAATTGAAAATATAATACTCAAGAAATGAAGTACTTAGGTGTAAATATGACAAACCATATTCATGACTTGTATGCTAAACACTGCACAATGCTGACAAAAGACATCAAAGATCTAGATAAATGGACAGACATAATGTGTCATGAATTGGAAGACAATGTAGTAAAGATGTCAGTTCTCCCCAAATTGATATCCAGGTTGTGGTGGGTTAAATGATGCCCCCTTCCACCCCCATGATATATTTACATCTTAATTCCTGAAACCTGTGAATGTTCCCTTATTTGGAAAAAGACAAATGTAATTAAGGATCTTGACGCATGAGATCATCCTTGGATTATCAAGGTGGGTGTAAGGCCAATGACAAGTGTTCTTATAAAAGACACACAGAGGAGAACACAGCCACAGAGAAGGCAGTGTGAAAATGGAGCAGAGGTACAACCACAAGCCAAGGAATGCCACCAGTGCCAGAAGCTGGAAGAGTCAGGTCCAGAGGGAGTGCAACCCTGCTGACACCTTGATTTCAGACTTCTGGTCTCCAGAACCGTGAGAGAATAAACTCCTGTTGTTTTAAGCCACTAACATTGTGGTCATTTGTTATAGCAGCCACAGAAACGAATACACAGGTTTAACACAATTCCTATCAAAATCTCACCAAGGTATTTTGTAGATACAGACAAGATTATTGTAAAACTTATATGGAAAAGAAGAACAAATAGAATAGCTAAAATGATTTTGAAAAAGAAAAAATGAGAGGAATGAACCTACTCAATTTTAAGATTTATTATATAGATACAGTAATTAAGACTGAGTGGTATTGGTGGAGAAATAGATCAGTGGAACAGGGTAGAGAATCCAGAAACAGAGCCACACAAATATGCCCAACTGATTATTGAAAAAAGTGCAAAAGCAATTCAATGGAGGAAAGATAGTCTTAAACAAATGGTGCCAGAACAATTGGATATTGATTCGGAGAAAAAATGAACCTTAATCTAAGTTTCACAACTTATACAAAGAGTAGGTCAAAATGGATCATAGGCATAAATGTAAAATGTAAAAGTATAAAATTTTAGAAAAAGTACAGGAAGATTTCTTCAGGATCTAGGCCTAGGCAAAGAATTTTTTAGACTTGATGCCAAAACCACAGTCCCTAAAAGGAAAAATTAATAAACATGAAAATTAAAAACTTTTGCTCTGTGAGAGATCCTGTGAAGAGGATGAAAAGGCAAGCTATGTAGTTGGAGAAAATACTTGCAAACTACATTTCTGGAAAAGGGTTAGTATCTAGAATATATAAAGAACTCCCCAAACTCAACAGTTAAAAAAAAAACACCAACAAACAATGTGCAAAAGACGTGAAGAGGGCTTCCTTGGTGGCGCAGTGGTTGAGAGTCCGCCTGCCGATGCAGGGGACACGGGTTCGTGCTCCGGTCCGGGAAGATCCCACATGCGGTGGAGCAGCTAGGCCCGTGAGCCATGGCCGCTGAGCCTGTGCGTCCGGAGCCTGTTGCTCCGCAATGGGAGAGGCCACAACAGTGAGAGGCCCGCGTACCGCAAAACAAAAACAAAAACAAAAAAACCCAAAAAAGACATGAAGAAACATTTCACTGAGTGGAATATAAAAATGGCAAATAAACTAATTAAAAGATGTTTGATATCTGTTAGCCATTAGGGAAACATAAATTAAAACCACAAAGGCGTATCACTATATGCCTGTCAGAATAGCTAAAATAAAAAAGAGTGACATACCAAATGCTGGCAAAGTTGAGGAGAAACTGTATCACTTACACATTGCAGGTGGTAATGTGAAATGATACAGCCACTCTAGAAAGCAGTTTGGTAATTCGTTTAAAAAAAAAAAAACAAACGTGCAATTACCACATAACCCATCAATTGCAGTCCTGAACATCTATCCCAGAGAAATGAAGATATGTTTACACAAAAGCTTGTACAGAATGTTTATGGGAGATGTAATAGCCCCAAACTGGAGATAACCCATGTCTGTCAATGAATGAAGAGTTAAACCGTGGCACATCTATACCATGGAATATTTTCCAATAGTAAAAAAGAATGAACTTTTTTACTATAAATGCAACAACCTGGGTGTATCTCCAGAGAATTATGCTGAGTGAAAAAAAGCCAAAAGTTTTCATACTGTATGATTCCATTTATATAACGTTCTTTAAATGATGAAGTTATAGAAATGGTGAACAGATTAGTAGTTTCCAATAGCCAGGGATAGGGGAGGGAGGAGTGGCTGTGACTATAAAAGAATCCTTGTGGTGATGAAAATGTCCTATATTTTGACTGTATCAATGTCAATATTCTGGTTGTGATATCAAACTATAGGTTTTGCAAGATGTTACCTTTTGGGGAAACTGGGTAAAGGATGCTTGGGACCTCCCTGTATTATTTCTTACAACATGCATGTAAATGTGTAATTAGCTCAAAATAAAAATTTAATTAGAAAATTACTGTTAGGCAATCAGAATATGTTCTGACCAGATATTGCCTGTTCACTACTACTTTGCGCCCCTTGATTTAGATAATAAAGTACAGAGAGGGCAGAGAGAGGGGTGAAGAAAAATGTTGGGTGGGGGAGAAGATTTGTAGACTGGTGGATAGAAAGACGCCAGAACAGCCTGGGACATGATAAAAGTATAAAGAAAAAGAGGGTTTTTGTTAGTGATACATTTTGTGATGTATTGAGGGACCTTTCTTGTTTTCAAGAACTTTAGGGAAAGAAATTAACCAATGCATTTCTTTAACTGTGATATTGCAGTGGGACTAGCTTTATAAAGGTTATAAGTCAGTGTTGGGAGAACTTGTGGTTGTAGTTAGTCCTTGGAAGTCTGTGTAAATAGAGTCAAGGAGAAATGGCTAAATGTACGTATCTAAAAACAGTGGACATTGCTTGCCTTGCAGACCCTTGCTATCCATTTTCTATTGACACGTAGTCATGGTTATTGGTACTTTTTCCTAGTAAGGAAAAACTTAGTTCTGAGGAGGTCGCTGTTGCCCATCCTTTACAATTTGTACCCAGAATTCTAAGACAACAGTGCCCAGGGTACATAAGGAGACATTGTTACCTAGAGCTGGTTAGGTTGGATTGAGGTATTTGATAAGGTGCTGCAAGGCCTGGATCATCTCTCTGACCTAAGAGCCACTGCAGAAGCCGGGTGAGGGTACCCTCTCTCCATCTGCTTATCATAGTTAATCTAGGTGTTCATGTGCCATTTAAAACACTCACTGCGGGTTCTGGGCAGAGAGTGAATGAGCTCAGGTGCAGGGAATTGAAAGGTAATGAGAATGATTAATCAAATTCCTCCCAGTAAAGGGTGCCACGTGCCAGACTCTGTCCTGGATAACCCTCCTACATGTGAATCAGGGACCATGCTCTGCCCTCAGGTGTCTGGTATATCTGAGAGTAGACATCTGTGCTTGGAGCAAACTGGGAGTGACTGGAGGCCAGTTTTGGCATGGTGTCTTTGCTTCATCACCTGCTCTGACAAGGTTTGTTCACAGTCTCCTCTGGCCATGCTCATTTAGTTATGGAAAACAGGGTGAACATGAGTAATGGGAAATGCAGTTTGCTGCTGGGGCAAGATGGCCCCAGTGGTAAGTGGTAAGTGGTAAGGCTTCTGCACAGCCTAAAGCCCTGTGTGGTACCTAAAAAAGCCCCATGTGGTTTAAAACCAGTGTAGAGAAATACCTGGAGAGTAAATCACTGTGTTATTCTCATATTCATGTCTAGTTATCTCTAGCTATCTGACTTACCTTTTATCTAATCTAATTTAAAATAAGCAGATAGGAATGAGTTGATGTGAGAAGACCTGAGCATAGAACTTTTAGGATTCCTTGATAAGATCTCTGCAGTATGTGTAATAACCTGTTTTAGGGGACAAATCTTATCTACAATGTAAAATAAAATCCAATAAGACATATGAACTTAAATCTGTCCACTTTGAGGTCAGTAGTTTTTGAGTTCTATTCCTGACTCTGAAACTAAGTTAGTCTTTGGTGTTAATTTTCCTCACCAGTAAAATATGGATCATAATATCTACCTACCAGAGGCAGATAGGGTGGACAATGATGCCTGGTGTGTAGTAGGTGCTCAGCAAATGTTAATCCTTGCCTTTACCCAACTTCCCACCTGGAACAACTTTTATATCTTGATTTATAATGTTCCCTGATAAGGAGTCTCTCTGAGTGGGGTCCATTTTCCCCAGTGGATATGTTATGGTTACATGGGATCTACATGGCAAAATGCCAGCTGGCTAAACACAGTGCTTCCTCTGTGGTACAGAGGAAAGCGAAGTGGATTAGCAGTAAGGAGCTCTGGCTTCCAGCACATGTTCTGTGTATCTGGAAGTGCCGTCTGTCTTAAACCCAAACATTGGTTTATTGGAAGAGGACAGAATCACTGAGTGCCTAGAAGAGCAGGTGTTGAATGAACCAAGAGAGCTTTGGGAGACTAAGAGCAGGCCTCTGCCACTCTGCATATATTTGAGAATCATTTGCTTGTGACTCAGAATTGGGTGAAGACCATGTAATTTGTTGAGTCTGTGTCATGTGTTCATGCCTTGGCTGCTCGAGCATGGGAAAAGGGAGATTATCCCCAATGCTGCTTTCATAGCATACTATATGCAATAGGGATTTCCTCCAAGATGGGAGGGGGACAGAATGTCGGATAACCACTTGCCCAAATGACAGGTATCTACTAAGCTCTGATGTTAATTAGCTGTGTGACTATGGGAAGTAATTTCACATTCTTGACCCTCATTTTATTTATCTGTAACATTAGAGTTCTCTACCACACCAGCATTTTTCAGCTTTTACCTCTAAAACAGTTGATCGGTTGTATCAGGTGAAATCTTATTTAGATGCCCAAGATGGAAAGCATGCAAAAGTGGACCTGCTCTGGTTGGGGGAGCGGGTGAGGGTGGAAAGAGAGAACTTTGCTCAGCCTT
The DNA here is from genome assembly GCF_964374135.1 of Grampus griseus. Taxonomy (NCBI): domain Eukaryota; kingdom Metazoa; phylum Chordata; class Mammalia; order Artiodactyla; family Delphinidae; genus Grampus; species Grampus griseus. The sequence continues at coordinate 24,630,853 of NC_139018.1, read as the reverse complement.
CTCATTCCCAATCCTCCATCCCCATGCCCTGCCACTGCCTTCCCAAGACTTGGAAGTTCCTGGGGTACTTTAAGGATCCTCCAGGGTTCCCTGGAGCACCATTTGAAAACCGCTGGTTCTGCAGTTGCTCAGATCTCTTTCAGATGTAACCTTTGGTGATTCATTAAATCCTGGATTTAGAATGTCACTAATTTTACCTGTCTTTGTCAGTACCCACTCTTGGAGAGGTAGGTTAAGACTGGTTATTTTGGTTTTGCATGTAGCAAGTTAGACAGTTTGATTCAACTTGATTTTTTTCCCTCATTTTCAAAAATATGAAACCAGGCCAATAAAATCCTGTGGAAATCCCTACATTTTTTTTGTTTAGTTGTCCCTGTCTATTAGGATGGTTGTCTCTTCATTGATTGGAGGAATCTGCTAAAAAACTGAGGAGAAATGTGTTTCAAGTAAAACGAGGACTTCCCCCTAAAAGACACCATACTTTACATGTACCATATAGTTTTACTCACACAAAGGGAAAACAATAGGAGGAAAGGGAAAACAATAGGAGGAAAGGAAAAAAATCAAAATGCTAATAGGGGATACTTTTGGATAATGAAGTTAAGGGCAAGTTAGATTTTTTTTAACTTCTCTATTTTCTGAACATTAAGCAACACATGTGTACGTAACTCTCCTAATCATAAAGTTATTAAAAATGAACACATTTTCATTCAAAAGTAATTAAGTCAATTAAAAAGATTATTAAGTCAGCACAAAAATTGAAATTAATAGTGTTTAAAAATACCATTTTATTGACTGTAAGCTCAATGAGCCAGTACAGATATCAATTTAAGAACCCACATTTCCTGAACTTATAAGCCCTCTTACCCCTTCATATGGTGAACGTGCCTCATTCTTCCAGGGACATAAGACAAGTGATTGGAAAATATTCTGTGTATGAGGTGGCTGGTGTCCATTCTGCATGGGAAAGGATGCATTCTTTTGTGTTTTTTTTGGGTTTTTTTTGGTTTGTTTTTTTTTGGTACGCAGGCCTCTCACTGCTGTGGCCTCTCCTGTTGAGGAGCACAGGCTCTGGACGCGCAGGTTCAGCGGCCATGGCTCACGGGCCCAGCCGCTCCGCGGCATGTGGGATCTTCCCGGACCGGGGCACGAACCCGCGTCCCCTGCATCGGCAGGCAGACCCTCAACCACTGTGCCACCAGGGAAGCCCAGGATGCATTCTTTTGGATACTGATTGTCTGGGTCCATGCTGAAATTTAGATCAGTGGCAGATTCAACTTAGACATTTAAGAATCAATCTCCTTATTTCCTAGTACCATATCCTAGACTGTCTCTTAAGGCCTAGAAGGTAAGATACTCTTTGTCCCTTCCAGTTACTGTAGTCTTGGCTAAATGACACCCACCAGGAGCTCTTGATAAATGCCGTGAGATCCCAAGGTCAAGAATAAGCCTTCAGAACTATCTGTGACAATCATTAAAACACACCGTGACTCGAACGCCTGTAAAAAATCAAGGAGGGGGTAGAGCAACTGAAGAAAATTTCTCTGCCTTTTATTCCTTTTTCTCCTCCGTAAGGCACTTTAAGGTAATTCGGTTTAACTGCACCAGCAAAATTTTTTAAAGTCCCATTTTCAGTATCTGTTTCCTTAAAGAGAGATGGGAGGATAATAGATGGATAGATAGATGGGGGCAGACAGAAATGGCACAGTAGTCAGACAGATCTATATTCAGCTTATTATGTTTGATTTTCAGAGTTAATTGAGTGTTTTTTCTTAAAATTATCTTTTTTTTCCTTTTCCTCTCTTTGCTGTAACTTAAAAGGAGATAGACAAAGTTTGCTTTCCAGAGTTGTTCCACGGTCTCATTGGTCATTGCTTCAAACCCAGCACCAGATTAGTCACTGCAGTTGGCTTCATTGTGGCCCCTGTGATAAAGGCTCTTTGTGGCTGTAGGTGGAGGGAAGCATAGCAAGATGGGAGAATGTAGCCTAGAGCATCTCATCAGGAAATTAAAAGGCACATTATAGTTTTCCATATAGTTATATGGGCCTTTTAATGTCAGAGCCCATGTTTCTGCCTAGCACGACAATGCCTTATGTTTGCTTACAGAAAACTTTTGTGTTTGTCTTGTCTTATGTAATCTTCACTTACCTGCAAGTTAGAAATGGTTATTCTCATTTTATGGATGAATACACTGAAGGCTAGAATATATAAGTGACCAATATAGCAAAGCTAGCAGTGGCAGAGCCAGAACTCGAATCCTGGACTTTGGGTTCTAAAGACAGTGGTATGCTTGCTGTACCCCTTAGCCATGATGACTGGATTATATCTTATCTTGTTTTTGAGGTTCTCTGCCATGTTCACTCCCAATACCAATGCAGTACATTATGTATAATAAATGTTAATTAAATGGCATTTTCTTCTTTAAGTGCTTTCTAACTTAATACTGAAGGAAATAATGATTTACTTAGTTGGGAGAATGTCTTTCATCCTCATCAAAAAAGACATAACCAAATTATTTGTTTCATGAACTCCTTTTTAAGTTATGCTAGGAGTGACGTTTATGGGACAGAAGATGATCTTGATTATCTAATGGAAAAAACATTCAGCTAGAAGACCCCACATGACTTTGAAGTGACCTTAAGTAAGTGACTTAGCCTCTTGAAATCTCTTCTCTTTTCCATAATGGGCTTGATAATACCTGCCCTTCATTCCTCAGGGGGTGGTTTAGAGGATCTCAAGTTATGGAAGTGATTGACACTTCCTTGGTGAGCCTTGGTTTCATGTGCAGCATGACTGATTGCTTGCAGGGACTGGGGCTCCTGGCTGAAACATGTGGCTTCTCTCCTGGGAATGAAGGCAATCAGTCTATGAGCAAAGAGTTCCTGGGCAATTCTTTGCCAGACTAGTCTCTCTTGCCATCTTCTAGTCGCATCCCTCCCTCTTCTCTCTACTCCCAGATCAGCTCTGACCCAATAAGGGCTCTTAAACAATGATGTGGAGATTGCTGGTGAGCTGCTGCCTGCTTTATTGTGATATAAATGTTTACAATATAGTCTTATGTATTTTGTTACTGATATAAATTATTTGGCCAGATGAGTAAAAAGCAGTCAACATACGGATGTCATAGCCAGAGCTGCATTCTTAGGTCAGTTGATAGTTATGCGATGTGGGTGAAGTAGAGGGTTTTTAAGACTTTTTTGTGTGTGTGTGTGTGGTACGCGGGCCCCTCACTGTTGTGGCCTCTCCCGTTGCAGAGCACAGGCTCCAGACGCGCAGGCTCAGCGGCCATGGCTCATGGGCCCAGCCGCTCCGTGGCATGTGGGATCCTCCCGGACCAGGGCACGAACCCGTGTCCCCTGCATCGGCAGGCGGACTCTCAACCACTGCACCACCAGGGAAGCCCCGGTTTTTAAGACTTTTTGACCTGATGTTTGCAACATGCTCTTTCCTCATCAAAGTATAATGGACTCTCAAACCAGAGTTCACTCTAGTACCTTCCAAAGGGAAATGCCACTGATCTCTAATGATATCTGATATGTGTCATCCCAGGGCCAGATACTCTCCTATACAACCTCTTCGAACAATTGACCAGGTGTGGTAGATATTACAGTTGTTATTTTGCAAGTGAAGAAACGGATGCTCTGGTTAAATAATGTGCCTGAAATCACCTAGCTAGTAAGTGATTGAGCCAAGATTTAAACTTTGGGTTTCTGACTCCAAGTGTAGGGCTCTTTGGACCACATTTAGGCTTGTTGGGTATACACTAGCCACAGTGAAATAGAGCCCATGGAACTGCTGTGAATCATTGTGTTAGTCACAAGGAAGAAACCCATTTGTAACCAACGTTGTAACTGGTATTATAAATACATACTTGTGGCAAACACTTTTTTTCTTTTAATTTTATGTCGTAATTTTATGATGTTCTTTGAGGGGCAGAAATATTTGGTTTTTTATTTAGTAAAAACTATTGATTTTTTTCTTTTTATGATTTCTCCAGTTGCCATTTCTGTGTTCAGAAAAACTTCCCCAATTCAGCGATGAGATAAATATACCTTTGCATTTTCTTATTTTTTAAATTTAACTTTTTACTCTTTATAAAATTTATGTTGGGCATAGGGTACTAAACTGAATTACTTCTTTTTGGTTTCAAATTGCAAACTTTCCCAGCACAATTTCTTAAATAATTCATCTTCTCCCTTACTGATTTGTGGATTCCTGTATTACATAAGTTTTAAAATTTTCATATATGTTAGGCTGTCTACTGTGCTCAGTAATCTTTCAGCAATGCTTATACCAGTTTTACACTGTTCCAGTTGTTATAGCATTACAGTTCAGACTAATACATGGTAGAGCATAATAAATCCTCTTTTATTATTCTTTATTTTTATGCACACTGTTTAAAAAATGTAAGTGCCCATTGGACTTTACCAATAAGCATCTAGAGCAGGGGTTGTTAAACTATGGCCCACAATCCTTAAGTGGCCCACCACCTGTTTTTGTAAATAAAGTTTTATTAGAACACAGTCACACTCATTTGTGTATATATTATATATATATATGTCATTGTGTATGTATTCTTTGCATCACAATGGCAGAGTAGAATAGATTTGACAGAGATTTTTATGAATCACAAAGCCTAAAATATCTACTATCTGGCCCTTTACAAAAAGGTAGCCAACCTCAGGTCTAGAAGATTTGGGATAGGAAGTAGAATAGGAAACCAGTGCCGCTAGGTCTAGGCCCCACTTCTTGGGACATGCTGCAGATTCCAAGTGAGACTTTGGCTCTATGCTCCAATGTATTGCATCTCTGTCTATTCTTCCTCAGTAAGGAGAAAGTTAAGATAGAGCTAACACTCTCTGTCTGCAGTTGGTCTTCCCATTAGCTTTACTGCTGTTTTGATAGAAAGCATTTCTTCCCAGTCTGACTTCTCTCTACAACCCTGGACACTTCTTTTGCTGGGGGTAGGGGGGTAATCAATACACAGTGTTAACCTAAACAAAATAATACAACTACATAAATTGACTGCTTGAAAGATCATTTCACAGCCAGTGAAGTGAGTATTTTATATCATCCACTGCTTTCATGATCTCCTGACATTTCCTCTCCACTTGCCCTGGGGCACAGATGCCCAGATGTTGCCCTCTCCACTTGCCCAGATGTTGACTTTACATCTGGATTAGCTGACGGCTCAAGATAGGGGAGTCTGAGGTGCTTTGATGGGAGGAACAAGAAGTATGGGCTCATAAAAGGCAGTAAGAGTCTCTGGAAGGTTAAGTCTTCAAGCGTGTAGGTATATCTAAGAGACCCTGCATGACCCTTCTCTGGGGCAGGTATGGGCCATGCACTCATGGAGTGCTTGAGGGATGCTAAAGTGACACTTCCATGGAAAACTGAATAGTGATATCTCTACAAGGACAGACCATACCCCACAGCAAATACACAAGTCACTGTTTGGTTTATTTTATGACAGTTTTGAAACTCTGGCTTGTCTCAGTGGGAAGTGCTAGTCTTCTCTGTGTGGTCTGGAATGGGCTTTTATGCACTCAGCAGTGGGCTATGAAGGATTGTTTTAGCTGGTCAGAGGTCCCTGAGAAGCTGACAGTAATGCCTAAAAAGTTGTGTGTGCACGCTTGCGTGCAAGTGCATGTGTGAGCCTGCACACACACACAGAAGAGAAAGAAAATTAAAAAGAGAAGAAAGAGTAAGCTTTTTAAAAGTCAGGTGTATTTTCTGGTATAGTCTCAGAATGCTATAAAGAAAAAAACTGTGTTGGTACAGGTTCATGCAGAAATAACTATTTTCACAAGAACTAAAAATTTTAAAAAATATATTATTTTTCACCATCTCAGAATGGAAGGATGGGGTGTGGTTTTTCCAGCCTCAGGACATTTCCTTCCTTCAAACTGGGCAAGGATTGATTAAATAGGGATGTGACATCTCCTCTGCTGAATGGTAGAAATCAAGGCGATGGGGAAGTCAAGAGGAAGGAAAGAAATTTGAATGTAAATAAAGAGGGAGGAGAGACCAATGAGAATGGGAATAGGAACAGAAGTGTTGCAGAGACCAACTGATGAGAAATGTGGTTTGATGATAATCTTTGAAGAGAATTTTGTCTTACAAAAAGTCACTGACTGAGAAATATGTCAAGGTGTGCAGCAGAGACTGAGCATAGGTTAGCTATCCAGAGCTCCACGGTGGTGATGATAGAGGTTTGGCTTTGTTGAATATCTGTGCTCAATGTTGTATATGTACTCTTAACTCTGCCATCAACTGATATTGCAATGCATGCGCACTCCTCAGAGATCGTAAACCCTAAGAGTTGATAAGAGCTCAGCGACGAACCTGCCACCCAGTGTAGAAATTTCATCCCATGAGATTTCTGACAGAATGGAATTATCGAATTCGTAGATCTTGAAAGAAGCTTAAACCCTAAAGTAGCGGCTAAGACTGTGGGCTTTAGGAAGTCAGAGGGTCTAGATTTGAATCTGTGTTGCCCTATATCTCGACTGTGTCCTCGAGAAGGTTAGTTCAATCCTGTAAGCCTAAAGGAGCCTGTAACATATGGATGAGAATAGCATCTACCATTTTGGAATATGATGAGGATTAAGTGAAACGGTATAAATTGCTTAACATAATGCTCCACACATGGCAAATTCTCAGTAAATGTTATGTATTATTAATTTATTATCATCATCTTTACTATTATTTTAGATTATCTACTCTAATTATCTTTTGTATTCTCTTCATTTTAGAAACAGGATCACTCTGGAGAAAGTAGTCACCTCCAGTAGTGGATTGCAGCAAGATGACCTTGAATCTAGAGAAGTCCAGTAAAAGTGTTTCATGCTGGTATTAAAACTTTGAAAGTTGGTTGGGTGTATTTCAGATACTATCTCCTTCTTCAGACCAAAAGGGCATCACGTAGAATAAAAGAATAATATTTTGCTAAATATGATACCCCAGGCTTTGAACTAAAAAAAAAAGGGTGATTTACTTTTGGGAAGAGTGAGGCTAAATATTAAAGCAACTTTATTTATTGAAAGAATAATTGTAATTCCTAGAGTGCTGTAAAGTGGGTAAAAGGAGGAGAGATTCAATTGGCTTTATCTTTGAGAATCTGTGGCCTGGTGATGAGTTAGAAGAGAGAAAGTTCTGCTTCTCAGAGCCCTAGGTTTTTCATTAATCTACTAAAAAAGAGAAAACCCTTCTTTAATGATTATGCTTTGTAAATAGGAGCAAGGCTCATTTTACATCCAGAAGGTTCCAGAGAAAAGACCTAACCTGTAAAATAATCAGAGAATATATGGAACTTTTCCCCCCACATCTTTAAAAATAAAACTTTTTATTTTGAGATAATTGTACACTCACATGCAGTTATAAGAGATAATACAGAGAGATCTGAGTATCCTTTACATAGTTCCCACCATAGTAATATCTTGCAAACCTATTGTTTGATACCACAACCAGGATGTTGATTTTGATGTAGTCAAGATACAGAATATTTTACAAGATACAGAATATTTATACGTCTTTGCAGAGCCCTATATCCTGAAGTTTTTCTCTTCTGTTTTTTTTCTAAAAAATTTATACTTTATATTTTCACTTTTAAGGCCATGATGCACTTTGAGATAATTTTTATATAAAGAATGAGACAAGTTGAGGTTCAGTTTTTGCCTGAACATACGGATGTACAATTTTTCAGCACCATGTTTTGAAAAGTCTATTTTTCCTCCATTGAGTTGCGTTTGTACCTTTGTCAAAAATCAGTTGAGCATATTTGTGTAGGTCTATTTGTGCATTCTCTGTTCTGCTCCATTGGTCTGTAAGTCTGTCCCTCCACCAGTACCATACAGTGTTGATTACTATACCTATGTAAGTTCTGAAATTGGACAGACTGATTCCTCCCACTTCATTCTTCTTTTTCAATATTCTTTTAGCTATTCTAGTTCCTTTTCTGTTCCATATAAATTTAAAATAATCTTGATTATATCTACAAAAAAAATCTCACTGGGATTTTGACAGAAGTCATGTTAAACCTGTATATCAACTTGGGAGAATTGAAATCTTTACTATGTTAGGTTTTCTAATACCTGAACATGGTATGTCTCTTATTATTTTTTTCATTAGCATTGTATAGTTTTCAGTGTATAAGTCCTGTTAGATTTATATCAAGTACTTAATTAAGTACAAGTACTTAATTTTTTGAGCAATTGTAAGTGGTGTTATCTTTAAAATTTTCACGTCCATGTGTTAATTGTTAGTACATAGAAATACAATAGATTTTTTAAAGATTTTTTTGATGTGGACCATTTTTAAAGTCTTTATTGAATTTGTTACAATATTGCTTCTGTTTTATGTTTTGGTTTTTTGGCTGTGAGGCAGGTGGGATCTTAGCTCCCTGATCAGGGATCGAACCTGCACCCCCTTCATTGGAAGGCAAAGTCTTAACCACTGGACCCCCAGGGAAGTCCCATAATAGATTTTTGTATGTTTATCTTGTGTCCTGTGACCTTGCTGAACTCACATATTAGTTCTAGGTGTGTGTGTGTGTGTGTGTGTATGTGTGTGTGTGTGTATTCCTTGGGATTTTCTACATAGAAAATCATGTCATCTACAGATAGGGACAGTTTTATTTCTTCCTTCAATTCTGTATGCATTCTTTTCTTGCTTTATTTCACTGGCAAGAATTTTCAACACCATGTTGAATAAGAATGATGACACATCCTTGCCTTGTTCCTGATCTTCAGGGGAAAGCATTCAGTCATCCACCGTTGTTTACTGTAGGCTTTTTATAGATGTTCTCTATCAAGATAAGGAAGTTCCCTTCTATTCAAACTTTTCTGAGAGTTTAAAAAAAATCATGAATGTTGTTAAATTTTTTCAAATGCTTTTTCTGCATCTGTTGATATGATAGTGTGATTTTTCTTTGTGAGCCTGGGAACATGGTGGATTACACTGATACATTTTTTGAATATTGAACCAACCTCATATCCTTGGAATAAACCCCAGTTGGTCATGGTTTATAGTTCTATGTATGTATTGATAAATTCTATTTGCTAATATTTTGTTAAGGATTTTTGTGTCTGTGTTCATGAAGGGTATTGATCTGCAGTTTTCTTTTTTGTACTGTCTTTGTCTCATTTTGGTATCAGAGTAATGCCAGCTTCATAAAATGAATTGGAATGTTCCCTTCTCCTCTGTTTCAGGAAGGTATTATAGAGAATTAGTGTTAATTATTTAAATTTTGGTAGGATTTTCTAGTGCAGCCCTCTGGGCCTAGAGATTTCATTTTGGGGAGTATTTTAATTATTGATTCAATTTCATTGATAGTTTAGTGACTATTCAAATTATCTATTTCATACTGGATGATTTGTGGTAGCTAGTGTTTTTTGAGGAAATGGTCCATTTCATTTACATTGTCAACTTTATGTATGTAGAATTGTTTTTAGTATTCTTTTATTATTCTTTTGATGTCAGAAGGTTTACAGTGACATCTCATGTTTCATTTGTAATATTGATAGTTTGTGTCTTCTCTCTTTTTTCTCTGTTAGCCTCGGCAAGAGGTTTTTCCAATTTTATTGATCTATTCAAGGAACCATCTCTATTTCATTGGTTTCTACAGTGTTTTTTTGTTTTCATTTTTATTAGTTTTTACTCTTCTTTCTTCTCCTTGCTTTGGATTTATTTTGCTCTTTTTCTAGATTCTTGAGGTATGAGCTTAGATGATTGATCTGAGACTTCTCCTCTTTTCTATATATGCAGCTAAAAATTTCTTTCTCAGTACTGCTTTAAGTCTGTCCCACAAATTTTAATATGTTGTATTTTTATTTTCCTTCAGTTTAACATATTATTTGATTTTTCTCAGATTCCTTTTATTACTTGTGTATGATTTAGAAGGGTCCTGTTTAGTTTATAACTGTTTGGAGAATTTCCTGTTACTTTTTTGTTAATTCTCTCTAGTTTGTTTCCATTTTGGTTGGCACATGCACTCTGTATGATTTCAAGTCTTTTAATTTTGTCAAGGTAAGTTTTATGGCCCAGGATGCGGGCTGTTTTAGATGTGGGCTTTCCATGGATACTTGAAAGTAATGTGTATTCTTCTTCTGTTGGGGGGAGTGTTCTATAAATGTCAGTTAGATACTGTTGGTTGATGGTGTTGTTCAGTTCTTCTGTATTCTGTGATTTTCTACTTTACTTGTTCTATCAGTTGAAGAGAGAGGGGTATGTAGTTTTCAAATATAATTGGATTGGCCTACTTCTCCTTTCAGTTTTTACAATTTTTGCTTCACATATTTTGCAGCTCTGTTGTTTGATACAGTCACACATAGGCTTATGTATTCTTGGTAAATTGATCCTTTTTTCATTATACGATAATCTTTTCTGTATATGGTTATTTTTGTCTTGAAGTCCAATTTATATGATATTAATAAAGCCACTCCTACTTTTTTAAAAGTTAATTTCTGCATGATGTATGTTTTCCATCATTTTACTTTCATCCTGTCTATATCATTATACTGGAAATGAGTTTCTTGTAGGCAGCATTTAGTTGAGTCATGTTTTCAATCCATCCTGCCATTCTCTGTCTTTTAGTTCATATATTTAGGCCTTTTATATTTATTGTCATTATTCATATGTTAGGGCATAAGTTTACCATTTTTTTTTTGTTTGCTCTCTTGGTTTCTTTATTCCTCTTTTCTTTTCTCTGCATTCCTGTTGGTTACTTGAGTTTTCTTCTTTAGATTTAGCGTTTTGATTTATCTATAGTGCTTTATGTATACTTCTTTGTGTAGCTTTTTTTAGTGTTTGCTCTACATATTTCACACGTACACACACATATCCATATACCAAATCACAGTCTACTGGTATCATCATTTTAACAGTTTGTGTGAAATCTCATAAAAACCTCCCTTTATGTCTTTTTTACCCATTTATAGTATAACATTAAATAATTTCTCTACATGCATTTAGAACCACATCAGACAGTGTAGTAGTTTTTCCTTCAATTGTCAGACATAATGTAGAAGAATCAAGGGGAGATGAAAAGTCTACTTTATTTACCCGTATTTTTGCCTATTGGGTTGTTCCTTCCTTCCTGATGTTTTAAGATTCTTTCTTTTGTCATTTCCTCCATTTAGAGAACTTCCATTAGCCATTATTTTAAGGTAGAGGAGCTGGCAACAAATTCTTTCAATTTTCTTTCATTTGAAAATATCTTGATTTCCTCTAACTCCTGAAGGACATGTTTACTAGATGAAAATTCTAGGTAGACAGTTGTTTTCAGCATTTGAAAAATGTTTTGTCGCTTCCTTCTGGCTTCTGTGGTTTCTGATGAGAAATCCACTGTCATTTAAATTACTTTTCCATTATTGGTGAGATGTCATATTTCTCTGGCTGTTTTCAAGATTTTTTTCTTTGTCTTTAATTTTCGAAGTTTGGCTGTGATGTGTTGTCTTAATCAGCTTGGACTGCCATGACAAAATACCACAGACTAGGTGGCTTAAACAACAAAAATGAATTTTCTCACATTTCTGGAGGCTGGAAGTCTGGGATCAGGGTGCCTGTATAGTTGGGTTCTAGTGAGAGCTCTCTTCCTGACTTTCAGATGGCTGCTGCCTTCTTGCTATGTCCTCACATGGCAGAGACAGAGATCTCTCTCTTTCTTCCTCTTCTTATAGGCCAGTAATCCTACTGGGTTAGGACCACACCCATATGAACTCATTTAACCTTAATTACCTCCTAAAAGTCCTATCTCCACATACAGTCACAACAGGGGTTAGAGCTTCAACATAGGAATTTGAGGGGCACAATTCAGTCTATTGTATATGTCATGGTGTGGATTTTTTTTTTTTTTATTTAATCTGCTAGCAGTTCATTCATCTTCTTGAATCTGTAGGTTGATTTCTTTACCACATTTGGGAAGTTTTAAGTCATTACTTCTTTGACTTTTTTTCAGCCGTGCCTCCTTTCCCCTCTTCTTCTGGGACTTCAATAACATAATAAATGTTACATCTTTTGTTATAGTCCACAGGTCCCTGTGGCTCTGCTTATTATTTTTCTGTCTCTTTTCTCTCTTTTGCTCAGATTAGGTAATTTCTGTTGTTCTGTCTCCCACTTCACTAATTTTTTTCCCTCTGTGTCCTGCATTCTACTGTTGTGCCATCCACTGAGCTTTTCATTTGGTTACTGTGGTTTTCAGTTCTAAAATGCCCATTTTGTTCTTATTTATACTGTCTTTTATTGTTTGTTTGTTTGTTTGTTTGTTTTGCAGTACTTGGGCCTCTCACTGTTGTGGCCTCTCCCATTGCGGAGCACAGGCTCCGGATGTACAGGCTCAGCAGCCATGGCTCACGGGCCTAGCCGCTCTGTGGCATGTGGGATCTTCCTGGATTGGGGCACGAACCTGTGTCCCCTGCATCAGCAGGCGGACTCTCAACCACTGCGCCACCAGGGAAGCCCTATACTGTCCTTTTATTTGCTGATACTTTAATTTCTTTTTTGAGACTTTATTTTTTCATTTGTTTTAAGTGTGTTGATAATTGCTCATCGAAGCACTTTTATGATAGCCACTTCAAAATCTTTGTCAGAGAATTCTAACATCTCTGTCATCTCACTGTTGGCCTCTACTGATGTCTCCTTTCATTCAGTTTGAGATTGTCTTGGTTCTTGCTATTACTCCTAATCTTCAACTGAAATCTGAGCATTTTGTTAGTATGTTATGAGACTCTATATCTTACTTAAACTTTCTGATTTACCTGGCTGTGTCTGACACTGTTCTGTTAGGGAATGGTGCGGGGAGCCACCCCCTTACCACTCAGTCCAGGTGGAAGTGTAGGTTGTCTACTCACCGTTGGTACTTGAGGGGGCTTGTTACTCTTGAGAAGGGTTTGGAGACCCAACTCCCTGCTAGCCTCCACTGAGACCAAGATGATAGTGGAGGAGTTGCTTCCTTACTGCAAGATGGTGGTAAAAGACCTCCTCTGACACAAGCCCGGAGGGCATGGAGAGTGGTTACTTATTACTGTAAAAAAAATTCAGGCTCCACATGTGGTGCTCACTTGACACCATGAAGATGGGGGATTTTGTTACTGCATGGCAGAGATGAAAGTTCTGGCAACCACTTGGCCTTTTCTGACACCACCCGGATGGGCAAGTTGGGATGCCTCATTATAGCCTGGCAAGGGTGGAGGTTTAGATTCCCCACCTGCTCTTTGCCGATCTGGGTAAGTGAAACCACTCTTTTTTCTTATGGTGTTTGGCTGGAGTACAGCAATTACTTTGTCAAAGTTTTCTGCCTTCCTAGACCTTTCCTGGTTCTTTGGCTTGATGGGGCTGTTTTTTTCATTTGCACCCTATGGTATTTCTATGTGCAGTTTCACCAGTAGCTAAGTCTGAGATATATGAGACAGAAAGAAAACTCAAGGAACTCACTGATAGGTCATTCTTTAGGTCCCGAGGTCCCTACTCAGTCTCCCTTCTCTCTACCATTCAGAGTCTGTTTATGCTTATTTTACATATCACGTCTAGGGTTTTTAGTTGTACTTGATAGAAGGAATAGGAACAGAGATGTCTACTCCATCTTCTCTGAACTGGAGATCTGGAAGTCTGTGCATTTGTTTTGAAAACACCAAAGCACTTGATAAATGTATGATAACTGAGGGACCATTTGATGGTCAGTTATAGGCTGACTCTCGAGGGACTCAGGGTAAGGCTCCCAGGGAGCTCTCTGAGGTACTGGACTCTCCTTAGTCTCTGGCCCAGTGGAGGAGAATTTTCCATCTCTCTGTTTTACTGCTTCTAATTGCCTTAAACCTTTCTTCTGTTTTCACTTATTTTGGTACCAAATTCTAACTACTCTGTAATGCTCTATCACACTCAACTTTTAACTGCTGCCTTGTGAACCCATGCTTAACTGGGCCTTAATAACTGGGTATATATTGCCTATTTTTGATAATAATTTGTATTTGCTATCACTGTAGCCATACCCTTCTTTTACTAGATCCTTGGAAATTCACAGCACTGTCATGGTCTTTAATTGCTTTTGTCAGTTACCTCTAGCCATTGACTTGCCCATTTGTGGAACAAGTCCTCTGGAAAAATGCAAAACAGAAGAGAAGCCCTTCCCTCAAGATGCTAATAGTTTCAGAGGGAAACTAGAATTAATTACAACTAGAGGAAATTTTCTGGTGCCTTTCATCTACCCTACATTCATTGTTTTCTTTTACTTTTAAGGGATAAGGAACAGAAAATAAAATAAATAATTGGCTATATTGAGTTTTGTTCTCTTCCTTTTCCCTCAGTTTTGAGTATTTGCAGAGAAATAACTGCAAAACGTTTTCCTTTATTCTACTAAGAATATTAAAAGGGAAATGATGTGGCCATGGTAGAAAAGATATTTTTCTTAAGAGAAAATTCTCTCAGAAATAGAAGAAATATAGCAGTCTCTTATTATGAGTTGACCCTGGAGCCAAGAAGTAGTAGGTTATTCCTTCCATCCATTCCATTCCTAATGCAATAGGTAAGAGACAGAAAGGTTACATCTGAAAATTTCCCTGACCTTTAAAGAAAGTTTTCGCTTCTTCCTATGTCTGATAGTAATTTTACTGGTTGTGTTTTTAGGACCTAACATCCTCCTCCACCAAAGGGGCAACAGTTTTCCCTTCTTGAACTTCATGAGAATCTTTTACAGAAATTTTACCTAGCTGTCAGTCTATTAACCCTCAAGTACTTAGTTTATTTCATGGGATTACTTTTAATGCCTTGGCCAGATCAAACTAGTGAGTTTGGGAGCCTGGATTTGATCCCAGGTTAGCTGGATTCCAAAGCACACAACTTTAAAGCATTATTGTGCTCTTTAAAATGGTGTTTCAGTCTCCCTGCACGTAGTGAGTGATGAATCTCTGAATGGCTGATGAACTGTTCTGAACAGTATACATCGTGTGCTGTGTGTCACTGACCTGGTAAGGGTCTATGCGTGCTCCTCTGTATATTGATAAGATGAGGAAAATGATACTTTCTATCTGCCCTGAGGATGTTATGAGTATTAAACATCTCTGAAGAAAAGTTCTACAAGCATACCTTTATCATTTGATAACAAGAAAAGTCTGAATTGGTGAAAAGTCAGAATAAGTGATTACTTAAAATTTTAAAAAATCACATTCAAGAACATTCAGTAAAGAGAACAATGATATATTAAGTGGATCTATGTTTTTTTAAAAATCGAGTTTGTGATAATTCTTAGGAAATTTATATTTACATGAATTATAAGCAAGAAGGTGCTACCCAAGTGCATAAAAGCAGTTTGTTCTTTTAAGAAACTTGGTCATTCTCTCTGAGACCTCAAGCATATGATGATATTCCTTCACAAACCCTTTTATATAGCAGAGGAGTAACCTGAAGGTGAGGTACACATAAATGGTCACAGATTTCAGATATGAAAGATATAAATGATTTAGGGTTTACTCTGAGCGCCTCCTCAACGTGGTAGAACAGAGCAGTATTCTGAAGTTAGATGGTTCTGGTTTCTGATCACGTGACCATGAGCAGGTTACTAAGCATCTCCACCACCAGGAATTCTCATTTCTAAAATGGGGAGAATACCAGGTACACAGATCTCATAAAATTGTTGGGATATTGAATGAGATAATGCATGAAAAGTGCTATGAACAGTACTCGCAGCATAACAAAGGCCAACTGCTTCTATTATTAATGTTGTTGTTAACGCTATTAATAAGAAGTAATAAAGATGATGCTCTTTCCCTCCGAGAGGTTTAGGTAACAATTGAGTCTATATTTGTTAGCAACACAAGATGACCAATCCATGTATAGCATCCTACCCCCTCATTTCTGCTTCTTGTCTAAAGTAGGAGCAAAGAAATGACAGATTCAATCTAAAATATTCTTGGGTGGCTCAGCTAACCCTGGGATTAGGACTGCTGCCTCACAGGTCTGAAACAAGAGGATTTCAAGACCCTTGCATTTATTCCAGAGTATTCCAGATGTTTGTAGCTACCTTGAAACTCTGAACCAGCCAGTAGGAAGAAGGGGCCCCGGGGAACTGTTTGCTGTAGGAAGAAAGCTGGCTTTTGCGCTGACTTCTTTTCTGCTCACAGCAATGGCAACTCCACTTCATAATATCCTCTCTAGTCATGCATTCTGATCAAAGTAGTTATTTAAAGGTTGTTGCTAATAAGAGAGCAGATACCCCCGGTATTTCCCAGAACAGAGCTCGCATTCTGGGAATCTTGGGTCCACGTGACTTCCTGAGTAGGTGATTCACACTGAGCAAGGAGATAGGTTCGGCATGACACAGTCTGCAGATGCGAAGAAATCCCCGGACAGAGGATGAGGCTGCTGAGTGTCCCCTTTGCTGGCTGAAGCTCCCAGTGTATGCACAAAACACCCCATCCCAGGCCCCAGATGTGTGCAGGTTTCTAATTGCCAGCGCTTTACTAAGATTTGAAGGGTGAGAGAGTTGCAGAATCACGAGCACCGAGGGCGGTGTTAGGAAGGCAGCTTCCTGCACACTGTTGTAGGTGTTCGTGAGATTATCAATTGCTCCGGGAGAGACACAGGACTGGAGGGCTTAGGGAATGTGGTGGTCCCCCTCTTCGTGGTTTCTGCTCCCTGAGCTGGTGCTTTCCTAGAGAAATGTACCCTGTACTTCCATTTCTGCAGTGAAATTAACTCGAGCTTGGCAGGTAAGTCTTTCAGGTCACCTTTAAAAAAAAAAAAGGTGTGAGAGCTGTGGTGGGGTGTGCCGCACCCTGTTCGCTTACAGCAGGCACATTTTATCGGTGCAGAAGTGGTATTTGGAAGCTTAAATGTGGAGCAGAGCTTTGCATCAGCCAGATGAACTACGTGGCCCTGGGGGAAGAGGTAGGGGCACGAACAAAAGGAAGGGAAGGGGACTCGGGCATTTTCTTCCGTTTTGCTTGGAAATTTTATCTCCAGGCTGATGCCTAGCTCCAGGACAGGGTCTTTGGCATGAGATATAGCTGTGATGTTCCCTATTTTTCTCTCTCTTTTTTTTTTCTTTTGTGTTTTTTTCCTGCTTGTTTAGTTACCACTGCATGGGAGCAGGCAGACAGAAGCAGGGTTGCATGCTGTCAGTACAGGCTGAAGAAGTCAGTAAGCAGCCAGACAGGGAGTGAAATGGGAGGGGGCAGCTCTAGATTTCTTAGGTTATTTCTTGTGAGTTTTTCAGAACTCGTGTGATTCAGGCTTGTCAGATGCTATTTTGAGCTGGGCTGAGGCAAACACGTTCCCTTGGTGCACCAGATGTTGCCTGCAGCCTCCCAGTTTCCAGAGGCACCTGGGTTGACTTTCCTGGGGGCAAGGGAATGTCCAGGCAAGGGATATGAATGAGGGACTGGGAAATTACAATGGGGAAGGGAAATGTGCTATTGCTCTGGAGTTTAGTAGAAATCGTAATACGACTCTGGAGATAATTATTAGGATGGCAGTGATTGGCTTGAGGGAATGAGGAACTGTGCCTCGTTCAGTTCACTGTGTGGATCAGAGTGAATGCTTAGTAAATGCATGTTGATTGAATATTAGTACCAAAATGTGTACTTTTTGGGTGAGCTCAGGTTCATATGCTGGGTTATCCTTGAATGTCAAGGTGGAGTAATAAGAAAAGCTAATCCTAATTGGAGGGTAAATTATGAAGAAGAGATGAGTTCTGCTGAATAGTAGAGTAATATCCTCAAGTGGAAGCATTGGACAGGGAGACGCAAATACAGAGCTTGCCTATCTATCTGTCTGTCTGTCTATGTCTATTTTTCTATCTATCTATCTATCCATTCATTTCTCTCTCTCATTTATTAACCACCTGGTTCCAGGAGAATTTCAGGTAGCTTATAAGACAGACTTAATGCAGATTAGCATCATTAGAGATAAAAACGACAAAAGATAAGCCTTCATCCAGAGGTCGATCTTCTGTGGTTCTGCAGTGACATGGCCTACAGATGACTGAAATGTAAGAGTAACTGTAATTCTTGATTTAAGCATTTATTTCAACTTCATCTTCCACCAACCTCATTCCAGATACTGCAAACATGGAGGAAAGTAGACAGACGCTTGGCCCTCCTCTCAGCAAAAGGCAGGTAACAGTGGCACAGGTGATTGAGTCATACATGGAGGGCTGGTTGCACATATGCCCTCGGGAGGTGACAAAGCAGATAGTTGGGTGTGCTTCTCCACTCTTTAACCCGGGCTGCTCTTTTCTAGCCACATGGTGCTTTGCTTACTTTTTCTCCCCATATTTGAAACTGAAACGGGAAAAGTATGGTCTGCGTTCCCATGGTCTCCCTGCTTAATATAATACTCTATTCTTTTCTCAGCTACTAAAATATTCTATTATCACTGACCACTTCCTCCTCTGCTCAGTGTTTTTGTCACTGGCTGCAGTTTACATAAAACGACACAGGCTTGTCAGCTTGAATTGCTTTGAGTGTGAGTGCTGTGGATGGGGAGGGGATTCCGGGTGCGCTGATGAATTCCCGCAGCTGCCAGGGCTGGGAGCCTGCCTGGGAGCCAAGTGGATTGTGGACAGATGCTTTACATGCTGGGTCGACTTGGCTCAGTTCATATTCCCAGGTTCCGACCTGGAGCTGGGGGAGGGACACGTTCATTCACTCGGCCTGCACAGAAATAGTGACTTAGCATCTGCTATGTGTAGGGCATAGAGTCCTTGTGCACTTGAGAGTCAACTGCAGGGGTCCCTTACCCCACGAAGTCTACTCTGTTGCCTATGTAGGAGATGCTGTTCCATTGTCTCATTTATTTATCTTGGGAGGGAAAAGAGTTTTTTCCCGTTTCATGAATGAGGGAACTGAGACATGTTTTAAGCACCTTGCCTAAGATCGCACAGCTAGTGAATAGATGAATCATAATTGAAACTCTGTTTACTTTGAAGTATGGGTTTGTTTCAACAACACCACACATCGTAAGGAAAGACACCTTCAGAAAAGACTCTTTTATAAGACACGTTAAGGGTTGAAAAGTTTGCTTAGGGAGGGCCCATAGAGGAGTAGAAATTAAGGTGGGCCTTGAGCAGATGCCAAAGAAGCTCAGTCCAAACTGGCTTAAACAAAAAGGAGGATTTATTGGCTCACGTACCTGAGAAGACGTCACCAAGGTCTGGATTTCCTCCAGTGTGTTCTCGTCTCCTTCTGTGTTGGCTTTATCCTCAGGATCTGCCCACTGACTTCTAGACTCTCCCACCCAGTAGCAGTAGCCCCCTTCCCTCCTGGCAGGGGGATGATTGCAGGAGTTGAAGGCCCCCAGACAGTTCCTGAGCTCACTTTCTCTCATTGGACCCAACTGTGGCCGGCGGGGAGACAAATAAATGAAATGGGCCGTTCAGCACTTTCCCCCAGAGCGCATAAGTGAGACTAGCAGAGAGGCACGTTCCCCAGAGGAAAGTGAGGGTGGGAGCAGGGGGGATGGGTGCTTGGTGGCCTACCAGCATCCCCTAGCAGAGGACTTAGAGAGGCAAGGGGAGCAGAAATACTCACAGCAGGAGCAGTGGTGGCACCTAGGGGTGGGTGGGTCTGGGTCAGGAGTCAGGATACCAGTTCTGCAACTCTGCCTTTGCCAGCTATGACTTCTTACCAGTGTCATCTGACCCTTGAACCGCCGTGTTGCACTTGATAACTCCCTCTTGAACTCTAGTGGGCGGGGGATGGGGGGATGGGTCTTAGAATAATGAGGCATAAATAAGTATATCCAGTAGGGTGGATCATATCAGTGTAAATGGGTGGTGGTCCTTCCCCTGGTTGCTCCTCAGATTCTCTGTCTCTGCTCTGGGGCTGCACAAACCCTGCACCATAAGAGTCCATTGATGTTGGTTCCTGGCCACACCCTCCAGTGTAAGTTGGGTCTTCTAGGTCACCATCTGCTCAGGGCTAAAGCAGCCTGTAAGGAGACAGAGAGAGGGTCTCAGGGATTGGAAGCCTGTTGAATGGTCCTAGGAGGATGCAACACTTGTTGTTTCACCAACCCTCTATTAACCAACGCCTAGGTTTGTTCAAGGGGCTTATGCATCTGGGGGTTTACGCTGAAGTCTTGAGGAGGAAGCTCAGTGTTTGGTCCATCAAACCATAGAGCTCGTGTGTTTTTCTCTTTCTCAGAGAAGCTTCATGGGTAATGGGAAAGAATGCTGTCCCAGGAGGAATCAGGAGACATAAGCTTGGTCTGTATCTACTGGTCCTCATTTGACTTTTTTTTTACAAATTGCTTTAATTTCTGAGCCTTATCTGTAAAGTGGGGGTGAGAGTTCCTTCCAGGTTTGTGAGGATCAAACAAGAAAGTAGGCAACAGCATGCCTGACTGCTAGTAAGCCCCCAACAGAGTTTTTCTTCTCTTCCTTCCTCAGATAGAATTATTTTACATTCAGGCTTTGTTATCCTAGTAGAGAAACCCAGGTTACGCTTTGGAAGGCCATTCCTGCCTGTGTTTGAGTCAAACTAGATTTAGCAGGTGCAAAGGGCTGCAGAAGTGACTTGACGGTTGATGGAATGACAGCCAGGATTCTGACGGGCATCAGGAGTCCTGAGTGTTGACTCTTTGAGTGCCACACTGCAGTCATCCTCTGAGCTTCCTCCACCCGTGCTTTGTTCCTTTGTAAATGATGCCACCCCACACCCAGTTACGCTTGGGAATCACCCTAGCTTCCATGTTTGCCTCTTTTTTTCTGCTGCTTAGCCTCTCTGTTCTGCCTTTACACATCCCATCAGTCAACGAAGTCCTATTGATTTTATAACCAAATCCCGCTTAAACCCACACCATCCTGTTCACCCCTAGTGTTCCAATGCTGCCTCATTCCTCACTGAACTCTTACAATTGCTGCCTTGCCGTACATGGCATAAAGAGGACTCAACAAATGGCTTTTGAATGAATGAGGAATGAGATAATGAGATAGGTAAAATGTAGTGAAACATTTAGACCCTGAGTTCCTAAACTTCTCCTGTTTGTAAGATAGGCATCAGTCGGTATTTCTAGGAATATTTATGGGAAAGAACTAGGTCCTTCTGCCTCTAACCTACCATGTGTCTGAAGTCACGATTTCCCCCCATTTTACAGAGATGTTTAACAAGTACACATCAGCCGAGGTGCTTGTTTCCGCAGGGAAGACCATCCCCACGTCTTCCCACGTCTTGGGGGAGATATCCTCCCCTACCCCTCTGAGCTCTCATTTCACCATCCGCATGTAGCTGGGCTCTGGGAAACTCAATCTAAGGCTGTGCAATGCTAGAAGTGCCCACTTAACAGCTTGTCAGGGGGCAGAGGCAATTTACTTACCCAACTGAATTACCTGTTTATATTTCTGCTCTCCCAAGCGTACATCAGAACAAGAAGACAATAGAAGAAATTGTTAACACTGTACGGGACTTGTGGTCCACACCAAGAGAAATTTAGCCCATGAAAATGCTTTCTTTCTTTGGTGGGGAATCTCTTTCTCCATCAGAACCGCCTCCCTCCCCTCACTTGCCTTGCAACAGATTTTCTTTTACAGTATCTCTGCTCAAGGTTCTTTTCCTCCGAAAACAGAAACACAGCTGACTGCTCACAACTCTTTACTGATTTGATGGCTGCCTAGGGACTGAAGAACAAGCCTGTTTTGTAGGTGCCTCCGAGGAGCTGACTTTAGGATGCTGCAAAAAAGACAAGTATCAGAAAATTCTCATGAGTGTGACAGTCCTCAAGGCAGGAAGAGTTCCTGGTGGGCCTCCCCTCTGCATGCTGGAGGAATGAAGAAACACGTTACACCATCGTCATAAGGCAGGTTTAGCATGGACATTTCTGGTGGAGCGGGACGGGAATTCCATCTCAGCCTGAGAGCTGTTCCTGAATGGCTGTCCCAACCAACTTGTCTGTTTCTCAGCTTTAATAGAAACTATCATTTGGACTAGCATTCAACCATTTGGCACCTGGGGTGGGAGAGGGCAGAGCCTAAGGGGGCAGAGGGCATTTGGGAATATTTGGGCTTGCTTCTTGATTTTCCCAAAGCCAGTTCTGGTCGTGAGGCTGAAGGGCCATGGGCAATGAAGTGGCACACAGACGGAGGGAGACTGTTGGGCAGGTGGACCTCAGTCTCTACTATTCTGACTAGACATTGTGACTGAGCGACCTTTTTTTTTGACTTATGATACTCTATCAGGCCTGTTTTGATTGTAAGTGACTGGGCCAACCCAAACTGCTTTAAGCCAAAAGGGAATTTTATGGAGTCCATAAAGAGAAAGTCTAGGAGTTGTTCTGGACTGAGGTACAGCTTGACGCAGAGTCTCATGTGACGGTGCCAGGTTTCATGTTCTCATCTTTCAGCTTCGTTCTGTTCTCCTCTTGCCTTACGCTCACAGGATTAACGTAGCAGCTCCAAATCTCACTCCGCTTAGCTTCTCTCTGGGGGTGGGGGTGGGGTAACATAAGAGCTCCTTCTCTGAATAATCGGAAAAAGAATCCTGGGCTTTTCTTTTATTGACCCTACTGAGTTGCCTGCTTCTTCCTGGAGCAGTCACTGTGCCCAGAAAAAGAAGTTATACTGATTATCTTAGGCCAGTTGGTATAAGGGTGGAATGAGAGAGGGTAACCAGTGAATCCTCAAGAAAATTCAGTTCACCCTGGACAAAGGTGATGACTTCTTCACTGGAAACTTCTCAGGTGATGACTTATATCTTAGGTCCTTCAGACAGTATTTTCTCTCCAGGGCTGGCAGCATCCAGGAGACCCACACCCTCTTATTCTCCTTCTTACCGATCAATATATGAAGTCTCAGCAGTTCCCAACGTGGCTCAGGGACATGGAGAATAAGAAGGAATGGCTCAAGAGACCATAATGCATAAATTGGCAGTTTCAGTGGCCCTGTAGTTCTTTCACTCCTGAGTCAGGGTTCTTATCTAGAGCAGAGGGACCCAGAACATCTTTGCTCCTACAGATGGTGTTGGGTGGGTCACAGCATATGAGGAGGTATGTGGGTGGGAGTGGCTGATGTCAGGAGGGCTGAGTTGGAACATTGGATTCAAGTCAAGAGAAAAGCTCTGAGGTTTCAGTTGATGAAGAGAAACTTCCTGAACGGAAAGATGTGAATTTCTGGCAGCCTCTCTGTAAGGATGAAGAAAAGGAAACCAAACTCTGGAATGACTAAAACTCCAGTGGGGGCTTCCCTGGTGGTGCAGTGGTTGAGAGTCTGCCTGCCGATGCAGGGGACACGGGTTCGTGCCCTGGTCCGGGACGATCCCACATGCCGTGGAATGGCTGGGCCCGTGAGCCATGGCCGCTGAGCCTGCGAGTCCAGAGCCTGTGCTCCGCAATGGGAGAGGCCACAACAGTGAGAGGCCCGCGTACCGCAAAAAAAAAAAAAAAAAAAAAAATCCACTGGACACAGACTTGAGGCATATCCTATAGGGGCTACTAGGTGGGGAGGCAGGGCCTCGTGCGCTGAGTAGTACTGCTCAGTGATGTTCTTCCCTTGACCCTGGCAAAGGCAACTTGGTAGAGAACACTGACACTACTTACCTACGTGACTTTGGATAATTCACTTACTCTTATCAAGTCTAGCTTTCCTAATCTGTAAGTGGGGATAATAGAAATAGCTACTTCATCAAGAAATCGTAAAAACTGAATTAAATAATGTTATGTATAGCCTGGCACAAGCTCAGCCCGTGGTAGAAAACGTAATATCAGTTTCAGCTTTTTCCTCCCTGTCTGTAAACTCTAATTTAGATACTCAACAACTTGGAAGTTTTTCCCTCAACTCAATACATGACTTCATGACACTAAGCATGTCGATAATAAGTGACCAAAATTAACTTGTCGTTAATGTTTCTTTCTTTTTTTTGGATTTAGTATTTCTTGAGCAGTTGCACCAGACCACAGAAAAATGGAGGCTCAGTGGGCCCCACCCTTCCTGCAGCACAGTCATTGGATCAGAGCCACTTGTGTTGAGGAGTCCCTGCTCTGCCCCTGACTAGCTATGTCATCTTTGGAAGTAAACTGAATCTCTCACCTCAGAATTTTGCTCAGTAAAATTAGGATAATGATACTTGCCGGCAAAGTTACTGTGAGGATTTGAGACAATTCATGTGAAAGCCTGGCCTTGTTACAATTCTTTACATCATTAGTGCCCATTCTGTGGGATTTTACGATTCAAAATGTTACTGCGTGGCAGTTGGTGGAAGGATATAGCCCAAGAGCACCCCATCTGGTGTTGGGGGAGCCCCCTAAAATGGCCATCCATAGACATTTCTGTAAAATCCAAGTCCACCAGAGCAGTTGTTCCTAACGTTCCCCTGTCCAAGCATGGGGCCAGGTTGGCTGCCAGGTTGTTTTTTTTCTAAGGGATGACCCTACTTTCATGCTTCTGTGATTTACTTATAGAACAGATTACCACATTGGGTGAGAGGTTGGATTTCATGGACCTCAAATGTCCTTTTCCAACTCCGAGATTCTGTGTGCCTATGATTTCACTTCCCTTTGGGAAATAACCCTTACAATGGCCAGTGGCGTGGCCTTAAGCAAGTTCCTTAACCCCTCTATGCCTCAATTTCTTAATTTTAGAATGGGGCTAATTCTCATCCCCACATCCTAGGCCGGTTGTGAGATTTAAGCAGAACATGTATGTAATTGCCGAGCACAGAGTGGCAGGACTTCAGTGCTGCGCACAGATGGCCAGTTCTCTCCTCATGTGGGTTGTAGTAGGGTGACACTTCCTGGACCCCTTGCTGTAGGATGGGGCCATGTGACTAAGCCCAGCCAATGAGTAGTGGGTCGAAATGAGGTCCGTAACTTCTGGATCAGAGCATTTTATTGCCAGTGTGTGACTTCTGGCTCAGTCACCTTGACGTTTGGGGTGGTGGCTCTTTAGCGTGCCTGACCTCCTACCCTTGGCCGATGCAGTACGAGGGAGAATGACTTTTGGTGTATCGAGGGACTAAGATTTTGGAGGTGTTTTTCCTGCTGCATAACCTGGCCTCTAGGGCCCAAGACCATCGCTAGCATCACGGGCACTTGCTATGTGCCAGACACACGTTACTCCACACGTTATAACGCTACCCTAGAAAGATGTATCATTATCATCCTCATATTCATATGGGGAAACTAAGGTCAGAAATGTGAAGTAACTTGCCCAAGGCCACCCTGCTAGTAAGTGGTAGAGTGAGGATTTCCACCCACATTGTCTAACTTTAGAGCTCGTGCTCTCAGTCACTATTCTGCAGACTCCATAGACCAAGCCTGGGGTTTCCTGGTACGATCAGCCAATATTAATTCTGCCCTCCCTTTCTCTTGAACTGCATCCCCTGTAGTTCCATTTGGAAATGATTTCCTCTGTTGGCGTTTACTCTTCAGAGCGGTGGTGAGGCTGAGAAGTCAGCAGGGTGGCCTGCTGTGGTTAACTCTCACGTTGTCACAGGAAGTCTCTCATTTTCTTTGCTTGACCACTTTTTGGTTTTTAACCTGTTACTTAAACCAAAATCTTTGGTATGGAGACAAGAAACTTCTTAAGAATATGGAAGGCATTTTTCCCTATCTTTGCTTGAAGGCATTGAAGTGGTAATCCTGAGTCTTAGAAACAGAGACTGAGATGGGGGTTCTTGTGTACGTGATATGTTATTAATGAAGTGCTTTTGGGAGAAACCTGTAAAGAAATGAGGGAGGCGGGATAGGGCAGGGAAAGAAGCTAAGCAAAGATGTAGTATAGGTGAAGTCTAGCTTCAGCCTGACTCCATGAGGGAGCTACGGTGTATGATTTGTACTATAAAGAGCTTGTTCTGCATTGAGGCAAGGGGACTGAGCCTTCATTCCCCTGAGTAGGTTGTTCACTGGCCTTGGTTGTAACCTCCCAGGTATCTCCAGGTGAGGTGGTTCCCATTGGCTAAAGTCAATCCTCCAAGAAGGATGCAGGTGTGAGCTAGTTACAGCCAACACCTTCAGCATTTTGGAGATGGGGGCACCTGCCAGGTAAAGGGATCTGGAAGATGTACCAAGAGCGTCTACTACAGTTTGAGATCAGTGACTCATCCTTTCCAGATTTGTGCTTTTTCAGGGAGTGATAGGGTCAGGCTAAGGGGAGGCAGCAAAGTGTGTAACACAGCAGTGGAACGTGATCCCAGTGGGGCCTTATTACATGCTTTTTGTTGACATCCAAGAGTTGTGTCTGTGACTGTGAGGGCAAGGTGGTCAAAGACCTCTGTCCTGACCTTTGGACCTGGAACTGATACATGTCGCCTGTTACTTGAGGAAGTTTTCTCTTTACTTTCTACCTTTTTAAATGGGCAAGGTGGCTGCGAAAAATGTTTTGGCAACACTTGGGGTGTTTTCCTTCCGAGTGAAATAGGCAGCTTCAATCTGATAGGTCCAGAATCAGCAACTCAGACTAATAATATGAATACTAACACCAACACCGACACGATTTATTAAATGCCTGCTATGTGCCAGGGGCTTTAGTTGTATAACTGTTTTCTCTAATTCTCCCTATGACCCTCCAAGATAAGGAATAATAGGATCCTTTTTCTGGTCCAGACAATAAATATCAGGGAAGGTCAGCAATTTTTCCAGGGACACACTGTTAAAACAGTTTGCATGTAAGTAGTAAAGAAAATAAGTCATAGCATCAAAGAATGGAAGATTAAGGAGAAAATGATGAAAAACCACATACTCACCAAAGAGCAGAAAACATCGTACTGTACAATAGGGAAGTCTCACTGTTTTGATTAATATAAAAATCTTGCCGTGCTGAGTGTGGGGAAGAGAGCAAGGCAAGGCTGACGTGCTGTAGATGGGATTCGGTTCTAGTGCGTCTGACTCTGAAGCTGAAACATCTTACTTTGCTATACTGTTTTAATAAACACGTGATTTTAAGATGTCTACCCACTTAGCTCTGAACCATGAATTCTAGTACAGAAGAGTGGTTAAACACTCAGATCTTGGAGGGAGACAGACTTGAGTACTGGCTCTGTGACTTGGGGAAAGTTACTTAACCTCTCTAAGCCTCAGTTTCCCATGTGTCCAGTGGGGATAAGAATACTTAGCTTGTATAACTCATGTGGATTAAATGACATCATGTATGTAAAATGCCTATCATATAAAAAACACCTATTTTCTACCAGTTATTATAATGTATCCATGAGGAGCTTTCCGTCTAGTTGGGGAGGAAAAAACAGTTTCAGTCTCTATTGTTTAATAATAAACAACTACAGAAATTGGTGGCTTGAAACAACAATGATTTATTACTTAGCATCGTTTTATGGGTTGACTGGGTGAACCACCCAGTCATGTTGCACATCATGTCAGCCTGGTCTCTCATGTGGTTGCATTTAGCTGGGAGCTTAGCTGAGCTCCAAGAAGGGATGTTCAAGAAGGCCTCTGGTCCTCACTCACATGCTTCTTATCATCAGTAGTCTAGCTCAAGCTTCTTACATGGCAGCTGGACTCCAAGAGCCCCCAGATGGAAGCACCCTGCCTTTTTAAACGTTAGGCCCAGAGTTAGCAGACTGTCACTTCTATAGATAAAGCAAATACATGGCCACTCCAGATTCAAGGGGGAGGGGAGTCAGACTCTGAGACTTATTGGGCAGAGAGGCACGTGTGTGTTGGAAGAGGGGGAATTGTTGGCAGCTGTATTAGTCAGGGTTCTCCAGAGAAATAGAACCAATAAGAATATATATATATATATATTCTTATATATATATTATATATATATATATCCATATGTATATCCATATATATATATATATATATATATCCATATATATATATGGAGATTTCTTGGCTCTTGTGGTTATACAAGCTGAGAAGTCCCACAATCTGCCGTCTACGAGCTGGAGAACCAGGAAAGCTGGTGGTGTAATTCAGTCTGAGCCTGAAGCCCTGAGAATTGGGGATGAGGTGGGGTAGGGCCGATGGTGTAAGTCCTGATCTGAGCCTGAAAGCCCTAGACGAAGGGCAGGAGACGATTGAGGTCTCAGCTCAAGCAGAGAGAGTGTGTTTGCCCTTTTTGTTGTATCTGGGCCCTCGGTGGATTGGATGAGGCCCACCCACAGTGGGTTTTCTTAACTCAGTCTACTGAATCAAATGTTAATCTCTTCTGGAAACACCGTCATAGACACACCCAGAAATGATGTTTCACCAGCTATCGGGGCATCCCTTAGCCCAGTTGACACATAAAATTAACTATCACAGCAGCCATATTTGAAGACTATCTCTTGTGGAAACATTCATTTTAGACCTTACTGTCTGACAGAGTGCTGCCTTTGAGCTACAGATATTTACCATGAAGGCTGATACCCTGTGGAGTGCGTTAGGTTTTTTAGAGATGACTTAACAGAGCTTCAGTTGGACCCTGCATGAAGGATGGGAAATTGCTATGGAAGGAAAAAGGAGAGGGTCTATCTGCTGTTCTGATTTTTCACCCATGTGAACCAGGACAAACTCTGTAAGTTGGGGAGGGAAGATGGGGACCCTGATTTTAACTGTCAAATTGATCTAGAATTGTCAGGTGGAATAATTTAACCCTCAAATGAGGGTGATTTATCCCGTGTATTGTAATCAGATAATCATCTAATTTGTTCCCTATGAGCGCTGGTAAATCACTTTTAGTACATATTGAAAGTGACAATATTGTATTTTATCACCGAATTGCTATCTTACAGTAATAACTAATGCATGTCATTGGCTTTGGCTACAGCACTGAATTACACTTACTTGAGGGCACATAGGGCCAGACGGGAGCTGTCACTTCTGTCTTTTCGTCCATGGCTGGGACCAAGAGGCTGGTAGGGAAACTGTACTGTTGCAACCTTTGCAGATGAGCTGGTTCAGAGATACCTGTGGTCTCGTGAAGCATGGAACTTCTCTTCAGTGCAGTTTGGGTCGATATGATCTAGGGTGGACCTAGTAATTCTATTAAATGAGTGATGAGTGCTTTGATGACTAAAGGTAAGGATCTTATTTAAACAGAGAAATAAGGACTGGTCAGGAATCAGGCTCAAATGACCTCTGCCTGGTCTGGCTCCTGCCCACGTGTCCAGCCTCAGCTTGCTCTGATCCCCACCTTGAACTTTCTGCTCTACCTGTACACACCGTACTCTGCTTCTCTGTACCATTGTTCATTTCCTTTTCTTTGCCTGGAATGTGCTCTCCCAGTTACCCCACCAATTCCCCTGGTCAGGGAAGATGCACTGCAAACACCCCCTCCCGGGTGCCTCACTCCTCTCATTGTTTCATTCGTCACACTGCATTATCATTACTTATTTATGCCTCTAGCTCTGCCACTAGACAGACTGTGAGCTCCTTGAAGCCAGGAACTCATTTTAATAATGTTGGTATCCCAACCAACCAGCACAGGACTGATTGGCCCAGATGCTGAATATGTTTCCCTTTAGCTAGGGGGTTTCCCGTTTTGACGTTACATATCTGGATGGGAATCAGTACGAGTATTTACTGCAAAGGTGAAATTTATGTGGCTCTGGAACAAAAGCCTGGGCAAGGGCCCAGAGATAGATTAGTCTGGAAGGGCTTGGAGGTATTTGTACATTTAGCATTAAGTGAGAAATTAAGCACGTCTTCACACTGATGAATTTGAATCCAGCTTTATTTCTGGAGGCCTTCCTGTGTTAGAAATAAGATTGAATGATCATTTCATTCATGCTGGTGGATTGGGGTGTCAGATCTCACAGAGCTTCCCAAACCATTTGCCTGCAGTTCCCTGTTCCTCACCCTGCCCTTAGAAATGAGGGATCTGAGAGTAAGTTCCAGGGGTGGTAGGAGAAGGGAGAATGCATTCCCACATTCCTAGCCCAAGTACATACACTCCTTCCTTTGAGAGAAGTGGAAGAAAGGTCTCTGAGCCTAGGAACTGGATCTCCCCTTTCGAACTGTAATCTGTAGGCAGATGGGGCAAGAAACCCCACGCAGGTTCAGAGACAGATGTCAGTGTGTGCCTTACAAGGAAACAAGGCGAGTTCCTGAAGAAAGGTGGCAGGGGTCTTCAAAACGATGCCTTCTTCTGTATCTTTTATTCTAGGTGCATGCCTCATGAAAGTTATTCTGGTAGTGATGATAATAGTATTACTATTACTACTACTACTAATGATTTATATATATTGAAAGTTTTCTACGTGCTAGGCACCATGCCAGACTTTCTACTTGGCCTCCTTGATTTCAACTCGCAACTTCATGAGAAAGATCAATCTGATTTTCACGTTATGGATGAGGCACAGAGAGACAAAGATAACTTGCCCAAGGTTGCAAAGCTAATTAATGGAGGAGCTGGGATTTGCACCCAGGCAGTCTAACGGAGAACTATAGTCCTAACCTTGGCGCTATATTATTTTCCAAGTAATAATAACAAGGATAACAACAATAGTAAAAAGTGCAGCTAATGTTTATTGGGTGCTAACTCTGTGCTGGACCCTTGCCAGGCTCTTGACATGGAAAGCCTCATTTCCTCTCACCACAGCCTTTGGAGAGGGTTATTATTATTGTCCTCATTTCAGAGGTGGAGTGACTGAGACTTAGAGACTCAGCACCATGTCTGAGGTCACACAGCTAGTTCACAGTGGATCTGGATTCATTCTCAGGCTCTGCATCTCCTGAGACCCCTGCCCCATTTTTTTTATCTTGGTTCAGGAGAAGTTTTCTTTCCATCAATCCAGATCTCCTTCTCAGCAGCCAGTTCTCATCTCCTTCCTGAAGATGAGACCCAGAGAGAATTAACCATCTTCTTCAAAGGCAAAGGCCATATGTCAGTGAAGAGTGTGGCGGATTCTGTTGGGGAGCGTGGGCTCCAAAAACAGTAGCGCTAAAGAACAACTAAGAGCGCGTATCAGAGGGAACAGTTCTAGAGACTGGGTGAATGGGAACCTGTTTCATCCCACTGTATTTGAAGCCAGAACACCATGTCATGACACTGACCTGCACTAGGGGCTATATTGGTGACCAAGGAAAATTGACCCTCTGTAGGCTTTTAGTACCATTGGTAGTGAGGACTTTATATGTGTGTATGTTTATGTATTTGTATATACATGTATGTATATATGTACACACACACGCACACACACGAAGTCCTCACTACCAATGGTACCAATACACAGCTTTGGGGGGTAGGAGGAGTACCTGTTATGTGCAGAGCACTCAACTTACGCTTTTGGGCAGAGGCGATTTACAAAAAAAGATGGAGTGGTACCATTTGCCCTAAGCGGCCCTGGAAGTCTAAGCAGAGAAGTAAGGCAGATACGTATGTGGACAGTGTTTTCATAGATTAGCTTGATTAGCAGATTTGCAAACTTTTTGAAATCATAAAGCCTACAAATATATCTTTAATCCCCAAACCTTTATGAAACAGTAAAGTTCTCATAATCTTTATACAGAACAGGTAATAGAGCAAAGTTTGTATCTGTTTGCAGCTAGTGATTCATGGCTCTACCTGTGAGTGTCGGACTTTTGAAATATCATTACTAATAAAGTTCAGAGGATGTTATGGGAGGGATGCAGTGAAAGTCGTGTGTCCTTTGTCATGTCTTTAGCTGGGTCACACGAAACGAATGTGATCGTTTTCCACCTCCAGGTGAAGCACTTACTCTGCTCGCCTGCTGCTCGCTGTCTTCTGCTGCACTTGGGAACACATATGCAGCTTCAGGGTGTCGCTGGCAATGGAACTGCCAGGAACTAGGTTAAGAATGGATATTCCTCTTTAAAAACTATGAATTTTGAGATCACACACAATAAGGTCCACCTCAATTTAAGGAATGTGCCGTGGATCCGAAAATTGGTCATTGTAACATCCTGGCCTGACTGGAAGAGTCTCAATGGCTTAAGTGCTGAGGGGCCCCAGGCCAAGGTTTCAGCTTTCATGTGATTTGGTGACCCTGACTTTGGTCCATTGCTGTAGGCAGAACCTCTGGGTCTTGACTCAGGACCTTCCAAATGGGTTCTCGAAAGTGGACCCTGGTGGAGAGTGGAGCCTCCAATAGAGAGCATCCTTTACCCCCAGGGCGCAAAGACTCACTCTGTATGGCTGTTGATAAAAAGTGGAAAGGGGCTTCCCTGGTGGCGCAGTGGTTGAGAGTCCGCCTGCCGATGCAGGGGACGCGGGTTCGTGCCCCGGTCCGGGAAGATCCCACATGCCGCGGTGCGGCTGGGCCCGTGAGACATGGCTGCTGAGCCTGCGCGTCCGGAGCCTGTGCTCCGCGACAGGAGAGGCCACAACAGTGAGAGGCCCGCGTACCGCAAAAAAAAAAAAAAAGTGGAAAGGAGAGCACAGCATGGGGACCCAGCACTCCCACCTTCAGATGGTTTCCTTAGGAAATGTGATCACCTTTTAGATGCTGGAGAATTATTACTGCATCATTCAGAATAGTGACCAGTTAAAAATATCCTTAAGGCCCATCAAGAAGGACATACATAGTTAAATTATGATATCTAATATTTGGAATATTAGGAATATTTTTCAGCCATTAAAAACCATGTTCTTGAAGAGTATTTGAGAGCATGGATGTAGTTAGATGGATAAATATAGATACACATATATTTGGGTAAAAAATGAAGAAGATTTCTTTCTATAAAGTACGATCTTGGTTTTTTAAAGTATCTATATCCATCCCTAGAAAAAATTCTCTAAAGAAACATACATTTTTCAGTGATTGTCTCTGTGTACCAGATGATTTTAATTTTCTTCTTTGAAACTATCTGGTTATTTTCGACAATCACATATTACCTTTCCAACCATAAAACAGCAACAAATACCAGGTGTTTCTACTGTGGCGTGTTCATCCCGTGCAGAACTGCAGTGGGAGCTAGACAGAGGGGCTTGGCGCTGAGAGCTGCATTTACTAGTTGGCTCATGGAGAGCAAGCCTTCGCTTCCAATTCCAGGGTAAGCAAGAAACCCGGCTTTCTTCATGGGTCTTTGAAAGCTGGGAGGAGTGACTCTGTGCTGTCTGAAAGTGAAGGTCTGTAGCCAGGGTGGTTACTCTGCCCCCACTTCTCCCTTTTCCCCGGTGTTACCTCTTTTCATACTTCAGGGCTTGGCTCAGTTGGTGCTTTCCCAGGTAATCTTCCCTGGAATAGGGGTCCAGGTTCCCCTTTTGAATGTCCTTGTAGCACTTTAGAACTATCATCGTTGCAATTTTATATCCATTATTGAGGTTATTAGAGGAATGTGAGGTCCCTCCTCTGAATTATGTGTTTTGTCTTTTTTTTTTTTTTTTTTTGCGGTACATGGGCCTCTCACCATTGTGGCCTCTCCCGTTGCGGAGCACAGGCTCCGGATGCCCAGGCTCAGTGGCCATGACTGATGGGCCCAGCCACTACGCGGCATGTGGGATCTTCCCGGACCGGGGCACGAACCCGTGTCCCCTGCATCGGCAGGCAGACTCTCAACCACTGCGCCACCAGGGAAGCCCATGTTTTGTCATTTTTGACTATCCCTCATTACTGGCGTATAAGAGTCTCCCACAAATGTTTGTTAAATGAATAAATACACTCTTCCATGCAAAGGTTTGAATCAACTGGTGGGAAGACAGATCTGATACTTTGAGGTGGACTGGAGGGATGATAGTGTTAATTGAGAGAAAGCTTCCTAGCAGAGTCACTACGCCATTTCTTTTTTTTCTGGGCAAAAGTATGATTCAACACACCAGAGAGCTAAGGCTTTGCATTCTAATGTGGGTCAATCAATCGAGAAGTCAATCAACATCTATTCACCCAGTGCAGACCACGTGCCCAGCACAGTGCTAGAGGCACTAAGGCCTTTGGGAAGCAGCTTTGCCTCTTTCCTTCAGTTCGTGAAATGGGGTTATTAAGACTTGCAGAATCCAGGAGACAGGAACGGCCGGGGGTAGGAGTGACTGATCAATGATTGCAATGACTGGAAAAGGACCATGAAAAGCCAGTGGCATCTGAGCTCCAGCATTTTCGCTATGGGGTCCAGTGAAACCCAGAGTTAATCTTCCCCAAGAAAGATGTGCCTGGGAAAATGCCCCAGATGATTATTGCAAAGGTGTCATCTTAAAAACAGACAAAAATCATAAGGTGCCTACCTGAACTTGGAAGCGTGAAATAAAAAGCAAATTGTTCCCATTTGAATAATTGTGGAGTTAATGGCTCTGAATTGTGTTGGTTTAGCAGGTTTCTGCCTTTCAGGGGTGGGATGGGGGGAAGTTTGGTCTAGCTTAATTAATTAGCCTTTCCCTGCTGAAATGTGACAAAACAGCTACCCTGAAATGTTGCTCTCTAAAAATGAAAAAGGAGAATTCCTCCTCAGTCACCTTTATATGGAAACCAAGGACAGGAAGAGAAATAAGACATGGGCTGTTAGGGTAATATGATGTGGGCAATGGATACATTTAGACAGCAAAGTCCACTGCTTACTTTCAGTCTCTAGCCTAATCGTTCTTCCCCTCCTGGAATCTATGAGGGAACTTCATATTTAGGGGCGGGGAGGACAAATGGCTATGCTCATAGCCTATTAGGGACAGTTTATAACACCCGCCCTCCCACCGCTTCCGCCCCACTCCACACACACACTCACACATTGTTTGGGAAGTTTGAGCTGAGCTGTCTTTGGAATGACAGGGCCTCATCCATGTAGCATTTGTAATAAGCTGGTCCTTGGGTGGGCTAGCGTTTGTCCACATAGTGGAGGTAAGGAGTTGGAGGAAGGGAAGGAGAAGCTTGTTAATTAAGACTAAAGGCCAGCAAACTGTTTGCAAGCCTAGCAACCTAGTTACAGCTGATTCTTATCTCCTAGAGCAAACATTTATAGGTTTGCCAAGACCTCTTGCTAGCTCCCTGCCTCCATGCAGTCATTTTCTGTGCTAGACAATAATAAGTCTGCATTTATTCTTAAATGTCCTTTAATGCCCACTTCATTAGAGCAGTCCAGTTAGAGCCCGTTAGCAAGGTTTTACTGCATTATTTTTTGGAGAAAAAGGGATATTCGCATTGAGAGGAAGGCTTTCTGCTGAAGGAAATATTTTCCCCTGAGGGGCATGAATACACGAACAAGCATATGCAAAATCTTAAGGCTAGGATTCGGTGCCTCCTAAGTAAATTCCAGGAAAGGTGAGTAATGATCTAGGCTCAAGAGAGAAACGCATCCCTTGGGGGTTCTTGAACAGAACTAAAGGCCCCTCTTTGGGTGAGGGGATCGTGTGCTGCACTGTTGCTTTCTTCTCCCACGTTGTATCTCCTGCATTTATCTCCTGCTTCTGCCACTTCCTAGATCTTCGATTTGGCCAAGCTACCATCCAGCTGTTTTGCTACGACATTGTCATTGCATCGGTCCTGCATGGGACACTCAAGGAAAGTCTATTTGGATGTCTTCTTTCCTTGTCAGTCTTCATGTCTGTCCCTTCTGAATTTGAGGCCCGTGTCTGCCCTTGGGCCCTGGGCCTTTTCCCTTAACATCTCCAGTGTGAAAGCTCTTCCGCAGTGGGTCTCTGTGCTCCTCTCTTCATCCTCCTGGGTCCCAAAGGGAGTCAGGTGCCTGGACAGACTGTCAGAACAAAGTTCCCACTGTCCTCCAACTGTGGGTTTTGATCATTTCTTTCGGTAACCAGTTTAGTGTAATTATTTATGGAAGAACTTCATAGCGCAAAAGGAAATGTCCTATAAAGCCTTTATCAAGGAATCAGTCTTTGCAATCTGAGACATCCCCAGAGCAAAGGCAAAGTATCTGTGCTAATGATTCAGGTATTACCTTTGGGGAGAAACAGGATGAGATATCTAGGGTTGGTGGGGTTTGAATCACTGTGGTTGACGCAATCGATGAGCCTAGAATCTGTGGGAGGTCCAAAGTCTTGTGCCGTCCCAGTCCTCCCAGTGACACAGTGTGGTGCTCACTGCTGTTATCATCACTATACAGTGGGGAAACTGAGGCACAGAGAAATAAACTGCCTTACCCAAAGTTTCTAAAGTAGAAAGTGGAGTAGAGTCCACATTTGGAAAGAGGCAGTCTAACGCCATAGCTGCATTCTTAACGTTCTGGAATCTGGTCACATACAAGCGGGTCCCTTGATTGGTCACTGTCTCATACTCCTGGCTTATCCGATCCTTTCCAGCTTCCTAGAGCTGGATGTACTGATTGGCCTGAACAGAAGATTCAGAAGTTTATCAGGAGTCTCATTGTGTTGATTTGGTGAGACTGGAAGAAGATGTCTTTAGCAAATAAACCCAGTATCCAATGCACCTAGAATGGGCCAGCCTGCTTCCACCACTTCCTAGATCTCTGACTTAGCCAAGCTCCTTACTTTTTGAAAGTCTCAGCTGTCTCATTTGTAGGATAATAGTAGCCTCTACTTCATACTGGGCTGTAAGAACTAAAGAGAAGAGGGAGTGCATGGAAGGTACTTGGTAAACAGTTAAGAGTTTTAGAACTGTTTATAAATTCTAGCCAAGGCCCTTTGGCTCCTATGGCCCAGAAATCCCGGTAACCCTGGGACGATGTTTCCTAAACTCTAGTATCCGTAAGGATGACCTGGGGGGAGGTGTTAAAAGTGCCGTTTCCCACATTTCACCCCAAGTGATTCAGGTTGGACCAGGTGATGCTGATGCAAAGGTCCAGGGACCATCACAGAGAAACACTGGCTCAGAGGCCAAGGAACCCCCGTTCCACCCCTTGACTAGATCCTCCACATTCCTTCAGTCTCTTCTGACCCCGAAAGCAAGTGTTAGAAACATTCTCAGCAGAATGTCTACTAAAGGCTTTATACGGCCAACAAGTAATAGTTTCATGATTGCGGAAGCAGCCCTCGGAATAGTACATTTTCTCCCCCTCCCCCATTTCCCATGTTGGCTCCAGGCCCCCCTCCCCCCAACCAGCTTCTATTTGCACCATAGTCTGTGGCATTTTTGAACTTCAGGGCTCCTGTCTGGCTTGTTATTCTCTTAGCTGAGGAATTGTAGCACCTAATTAATAGGAAATTAGCTGTGACTGTAACATTTGGCCCGTAGTCAGGGCCCAAGAAGTTATAAATATACACCACGTGAGTGGCCTGGGCACCTGGTTCCTGGCAGCTCCAGAAGTGGCACTTTCCGTGTTGATCCAGGAAGTGAAACCGTAGGTCACAGGCAGCTGGGAGTTGGGGTCGCTTGCCCTGAGGGCCAAGCGGGGAGCATCCTGGGGAGCACGAGGGCCTGTCTGCCTCATGTGGCTTCCCAAACAGCACACATACTTTCCTCAAGTTAAATGTCTCTTCAAAGGCCAGGCTGGAGAGGAAGCAGAAAGGAAATTGGAGCAGGGGCTGGAGAGGACTTGGAGGAGGGCTCTGAGATCCCTTATAGGGTGTCGCAAACACTGGTCCCCCAGAGACACTGTAGGTCTGCTGTTGTTCCAGGCACATCCATTTGGCTTCTTCGAGAAGCAGGGACCTCGTGCATTGAGGGCCATGCCACTGCCACTCACAGGTGCTGACCATGAAGCTGAGGTCCAGAGAGGTTAAGTATCTTGTCTAAACAGCTAGGAGCAGGGCTGGGATTTGAACCACAGTTTTCTAATCCCCAAGTCCCATGCTTTCTGCAGGACCTCAGAGCTGCCTAAATGCTTCAGGAGGAGAAAATGATTTTTAAAAGCACCAGTGAGGAAAAAGGATAGAGGGGGAGAGGGAGAAGCAGAAGGGTCAAGGGCAAGGTGGGGTGCCTCCAGGGGTCTTGCAGGGAGGCAGAAGGGCCTCCACAAAGGAGGAAGCATTGCCCAGAAATCAGAGCTGCAGCTTTTCTCTGGATTCACCTGATTTAAATTATCTCACTTTTCTTTTTCTCAACTTCCCCTGCGGGGAAATAGAAATTGAGCACCTGTCTCTTCCCTCATGAGAGTTAAAAATCTGCTGATGAAAGGACCTGTTCAGATTCTAAGTCTGTTTGTTACGAGCCAAACCAGGGTGGGAAGAGAATGCTGGGTTCCTTGGCAAAGCAGGTGGGACCAGCAGGGGAAGACGGGCTGACCACGTTAGGAAACAGAAAGCCCAGAGTAAGTGCAATATTTTGCCAGCTTTATTTAAGAGGCCGATCGAAGCCTCTTTAACACAGGCTTCTACCTGAGAGTGATATAATGAATCCAGCATTTATGTATCTCTGGAAGGAGGCTTCTGAAAGAGGAGAAAAATACAAAAGAAATTGCATCTTTGGGAATGCAATGGGACATTGGGAAATAACTCACTGACGATGTCACAGAGCACAAGATAGATGGGGAGGCCACATGTTGTTGAGGCTGAGGGAGGACAGAGTCTTCCCTGGAAGGAAAGTGTGGCTCCAGCCTTGTTCAGGGAAGGGAGTTATAAATCAGAGTCCAGACCGAGAACACAGGTGTCACTGCTACCCTGAAAGAAAGATAATATAGCTTCCTCTTTCCGCCTTTTCCCACTAGCCAGAGGTATTTCCTGACCCTCCACTGAGGAAGGGATCCATCCCATCTGGTTTCTTACCCTCTGGAGGGTGTTACCAGTTCATTACCATCCCAGCCAGTGCTTTGGTACAAAATGGCTTTGGAGTCCGAAAGAGTTGAGTTCAAACATCACATCCTCCACTTAGTAGTTCCTTACTTTTGTAGACCCTCAGTTTCTTATTGTGTTAAAAGTATGGGGTAATATCTCTTTGAGAGGGTTTTTAAGAGGGTTAAATGAGATAACAGTCCAAAAAAACCCACACAGTTGAGCTTTAAGAACAATTATTGCCATTATCCTCACGTAAATAAGAGAATCAAGAATAACACTTGGTACTTGCTGGTCACTCAGTAATGTTTCTGTTCTCTTTTTCAAGGTCATATCAGCAATAATACCATTCGGAAAAGATGTTCACTGTTTTGTCTCCCTCATCAATTTGTACCCTCCCCCAAACAGTCCTAAGCCACAGCCTGGGCCAAAGCCAACCCCAAGCCTCTGCCCAGATCTAGCCGCAGTCCTAACTCGGATCCCAACCCCAGACCCATCCTAACCCTATACCAAACTGTAACCCCTACTCTATTCCCAGCCCTATTTCAACTGTATTAGTCAGGGTTCTCCAGAGGAAGAGGACCAGCAGGATGCATAAGAGAGAGATAGACACGCGTTATAAGGAGCTGACTGGTGCTCTTATGGAGGCTGGCAAGTCCCAAGATCTGCAGGCTGAGCTGGGGACCCAGGAGAGCCAATGGTGTGGTTCTGGTCTGAAGGCTCGCAGGACTGATACCCAGGGAAAGCTGATGTTTCAGTTAGAGTCTGAAGACAGGAAAAGAGCTGATGTCCTAGTTCTGTGACCATCAGACAGGAAGGATTCTCTCTTATTTGGGGGAGGGTCGTCCTTTTGGTTCTATTCAGGCCTTCAACTGACTGGGTGAGGTCCACCCACGTTAGGGAGGGCAGTTTGCTTTACTCAGTCCACTGTTTGAAGTGTTAATCTCATCCAAAAATCACCCTCACAGAAATACCCAGGATAATGTTTGAGCAAATGTCTTGATACCATATGACTCAGTCAAGTTGACACATAAAATCAACCGTTATACTACCATTATCCCTAATCCTGTCCCCAACCCTCTCTCTAAGCCAAGGCCAAACCTAACTCCACCCTAATCCTACTATTAAATATTGCTCTGCCTTGTTAATGCCTCAGTTTTCTAAGATAGGCTACATCCTATCTCAGCCACCACAACTTGCTGATCAGTGAGATGATTTCACACCATAACTTGATAATTTATCTCTGGAGTATGGAAGGGAAAGGGAAAGGACATGGGAAAATAGATTCTTGCTCAGATGGCAACCCAATATGATCAGCATCTGCGTTCGGCATGAGGAACTGCTCGGACGCGAAGAGCGATTTCCATTTGTTGGCGCCAACTCCTGCCCCGTTCTCTTAGCTAAACCCTATTTTAATAGGGTCTGTGTGAGGTTGGGATGGCCAGGGACAGAGGCATGGGCACTACCCCTAAAGATGTCTTATTGCAAAGAATATAGGTTTATAGACCACTGTGAGATGAAAAGTAGATTGTGTTATCACTCAAATAGGTCACTTAGGTCTGCCAGATTCTTCTCTCAGCTTGATCCTATATGATGAGAAAGAAAGCTTCCTGGTTTCTAGAAAGATTCCTGTAGAATCAGAATCTTAGAACTGAAATGAACGGTGATCTAGCCCAGTGGTTCTCAACTTTAAAATCTCTGATGCCTGGGTCTCATCCTGTACCGATTGGTCCATCTCTGGGGACAAGCCCTGGGTACTGGTATTTTTAGAAGTATGCTGTAGCGTACTATTGCCAAGTGGCTCCACCAGTCTAGCCAAAGCCTTTGTTTTACAAATGGAAAAGGTGAGGCTCAAAGATGTCAAGTAACTTTAAAAAAATCAGATACCTAGAGGCAAAGCCAACACCCAAAGTCTCAGGACTCCTAGTCCAGTGCTCTTGTCAGAACACCATACCTTCACTCATCTTATTTCCTCAGATCTATAGCCAGAGAACAGTAGGATCATCTAGGACCCATCTTAGATCCTCATGGAAGTGGTACTCCCACTCAGCGATCTGCAATTCTTCCTGCCACACCAGAGTAAAGGCTTTCATTCCTCTGCACTGGATAGCTCTTGTTCAGAGAGGTAGGGGCACTGTGGTGGAAACAATTCTTTACTAAACCATTTGGAACAATAAAGAAATAAATCCTACTCCAACAACCTTGACCAGACAGCCAAAGGTTGTACTCACTTGGCACTGACCTTGTAAAGATGGATTGCAACTTTGGGGAGTTGATTTTATTGTTGTTGTTTTCCTTCTGGGCTTTTAGAGTTTATGTCCACTGAGGAGAATTCTGGGAATTGTAGGTTCCATGTTACTAGCATCTGCTTCATTCCCCTGCCTTTGTGTTCAATTTCATCCTCTTCTGATTTTTAAAAAGTTTTCGGGGCTTCCCTGGTGGCGCAGTGGTTAGAGTCCGCCTGCCGATGCAGGGGACACGGGTTCGTGCCCCAGTCCGGGAAGATCCCACATGCCATGGAGCAGCTGGGCCCGTGAGCCATGGCCGCTGAGCCTGTGCGTCCGGAGCCTGTGCTCCGCAACGGGAGAGGCTACAACGGTGAGAGGCCCGCGTACTGCAAAAAAAAAAAGATTTTTGTTTTTTAGTGAACTCATACTAAATGAATTGTTATTTTAAAATGGGTGACAGAAATCCACCTTAAGTCCTGATTTGACATATTTAGAAAACATGGAAACCTCTGAAGCAGGCATTTTCCCTGGGAAATAATTCTTCTTCATAACCCAAAGGGTGCAGGGGGGATTCTGCACTCATCTCGTCATTCATTCAGATGATGTGTATAGCTTCCTTATAGGTCCAGGGAATTTGATTGGCACTAAGGGAAAATTAAGGTGAGTTGGACTGAGTACTTGACCTCAAGAAGTTTAAATCTAACGAGCAGGGAAGATGAGTACCCTCGAAAACCCGTACCATAAGCAAGGTGATGTTCCCTAAATGTTCTGCAACGGGTGTGCAGGGGTGAATGAGATGACTTCTAGTTGAGGGATAAGGGATGGTTCCAGTGATGATGCGACATTTTAGTTGAGTCTTAGGAAATTGATAGGATTTAGACAAAAATAAGTGTAAATCATGTGGGCAAGGGAACATGTGTAAAGAGAAACAAAGGGGAAGGAAAGAATGTGTATGGGGTGTGTTTGTTTTTGGTATGGTAGGCAGGGGAGAATGATCTGAAGAAATTTAAGTGTAGATCTTATGGACGCTTAAGAGTTGAAATAGGTTTTAGAGATTATCTGGTTAACTTTATTTTGTACATTAGAAAATAATAATAGTGATAATAACAGTGGCAGCAATGTTTGAGTTTACTTATTGCGTGCTTTCTGCAGGCAGCTGTTGAGCTACATGCTTCACGTGGATTTTTCTCCTTCACATGGATTTATATTGTTTCCTCAGAATATCTCTTGGGCATAAGTGTTATTACTATGTCCACTTTGCAGATGAAGAAACTAAGGCTCAGAAGTCAGTGATCCAGTGAGGGGCAAAGCTGGGATTTGAGCCCAAGGCTATATTTTCTCCACTGCCCTGATTCTACCATGTTCAGAGAAGGTGGTGGTGCTATTATGGGGGAGGGAGAACTGATGCATTCATTTTGGATGTGTTGACTTGGAGGTGCTCATGAGACCTCCAGGAGGATAGATGAGTTTGGAGACTGGGGAAGAAGTAATAGTAAAGAAAAGGAGTTTGTTTTGGGAAATTACATCCTAAGGTTTGCATATTCAGAACACCAGTCATTTGACTTGCCCTGTGGAATTTCCAGAGAGGAATTCTAGCAGCTCATTGGCAAGGCTGCTCCGTAGTGTGTGTATGGTTTGCCAGACCCATCTTCAGAAGCTGCAGTCAAGGTTTTCTTTTTTGGACATGTCTCAGCTCCTCTCTCCTCCATGTGTACCCGCAGTGCTGTCTCCATTTTTCTGAAGGGACTTTGCAACTTGCTGTCCTGTTGCTGGCTGCCAAGATGTGTCTCTGTGAGGTATCTAGCTGTTCAGCACTGGGTGGAATAAGTGCCTCTGACCCTGTGATCCCAGTAGTGATGAAAAGCTCATTTTGTGGCGGGAGCTGAAGATGGTGAACATGTGCACAGAGGTGGGAGGACCGACCGGAGGGAAGCAGGGAGCTTTGGCAGCCTGGGAGAGCGCTCGTACCTCAGGATAACACGAGAAGTTCAGTGAAGCTCTTACTAACTCCAACTCCAAGTCCTTTGTCATTCCCTGACTTGGACTAGCAGCGTGCCTTCATTATTGGAACTAGGAATGTCCGAGCAGTGGGAAAAGTAAGGCAGGAAAGAGTGGAGAAGACTTAGTCGAGGCTTTGCAGTCTATGGCTTAGAGTCCGGAATTCACATTACCCCATAAGAAAAACCCTCAGGAGAGGGATCTGAGGGTTGGAGTCTAAATTAGTCTTCTGTTGCTGCTGTAACAGATTAATAAACTTAGTGACCTAAAGCAACATCCATTTACTAGCTCACAGTTTTGCAGGTCAGAAGTACTGATGGGTTTGGATGGGTTCTCTGCTTAGGATCTCACAAGGCTGAAATCAAGGTGTTGGCTGGATGGGCTCTTATCTGCAGATTCTAGGAAGAACCTACTTCCAACCTCAGGCCCATTGTTGACCAAAGTTAATTTCTCGCAGTTGTAGGATTGAAGTGACCCTTTCTCTGCTTGCTGTCAGCCTTGGGCCACTCTTAGCTCCTAAAGGCCATCCACATTCTTTGTCCTGCAAGGCCAGCAATGGAGCATCAAATCCTACCTGTGCTTTAAATCTCTGACTTCCTCTTTGTTACCAGCTGGAAAAACACTGCTTTTAAGGGACTTGTGTGATTAGGGCCTACCTGGGTAATACCCCTTTGCCATATGCATTAATTTGCGTGGACTGTCATAACAAAGTACCACAAACTGGGTGGCTTAAACAACACAATTTTATTTTCTCACAGTTGTGGAGGCTAGATGTCTGAAATCAAGGTGTTGGCCAGGTTGGTCCGTCTGTGGGCTGCAAGGAAACGGTCTGCTCCAGGCCTCTCTCCTTGGCTTGTAGGTAACTGTCTTCATGGCCACATAGTGTTCTCCCTGTGTGCATGCCTATGTGCAAATATTTCCTTTTTAAAAGGACTCCAGTCATACTGGATTTGGGCCCGCCCTTAAGACAACCTTATTTCCAAATAAGGTCACTTCCTGAGAAACTGGGGGTTAGTACTTCAATATATGGATTTTGAGGGGATACAATTCAACCCATAACACCATCAAACATATCAGTCATAAATGTGATATCTCATCCTACTCATGGGTTCCACCCATACTCAAAGGCGAGATAAGACAGGGTCACAGGTCATTCCTAGGATTTTGCTTGCCACTGAGTCCCTGAACCAGGAGAGCTGCTGAGTGGTTGGGATGTGAGAACAGCCATGAGTAAAAAGGAGATCGCGAGCTTCCCTGGTGGCGCAGTGGTTGAGAGTCCGCCTGCCGATGCAGGGGACACGGGTTTGTGCCCCGGTCCGGGAGGATCCCACATGCCGTGGAGCGGCTGGGCCCGTGAGCCGTGGCCGCTGAGCCTGCGCGTCCAGAGCCTGTGCTTCGCAACGGGAGAGGCCACAACAGTGAGAGGCCCGTGTACCGCAAAACAAAAAAAAAAAAAAAAAAAGGAGCTCGCTGGTAGCTGTGGTGAGAGCAGCTTCAGTGGGGT
The DNA here is from genome assembly GCF_964374135.1 of Grampus griseus. Taxonomy (NCBI): domain Eukaryota; kingdom Metazoa; phylum Chordata; class Mammalia; order Artiodactyla; family Delphinidae; genus Grampus; species Grampus griseus. The sequence goes on along the minus strand of NC_139018.1, from coordinate 24,586,693 downwards.
GGAGATGGGGCGGAGAGTGTGGAGACTGCTGCACTCAAGAAGCAGCTGTGACCAAGAGGAAGGCAAATGGTGAGAAGAGAAGAAAACAGGGTTGAATAAAAGAGACCTGGACTTGTTTGTTTGGTATCTGGAAATAACGGACAGAGAGGAAGCAGTGGCAAGCTAAAGCCTCCAGCTGTTTCTGGTTGTCCACATGCCCCCTTCTATGGGAACCTGACTTATTACCCCACATTGTAGAACTGCACATATTATTAAATGGCCTTTGCAAATAGAGATGTGTGCAATCTGGCTGAGTTATACTTACTTTGGAGACCGATGTTTGCTTACTTGTGGCCTGGTAAATCTCAGCCTTAATATCACAGGAATGCATTTCTATTTGGTCTCCACCTTCCTGATTCTTTTAAAATTTTATGTGATTTTTTTTGGAAGGAAAGTTTTGATAGAACTTGGTAATAGCACTGCTGCTGTTGATTGAGAATCCACTGTATGACAGGCCTTGTGAGAAGTGTGCACGTACATTATTCCTCATCCCCCTTCTACAAGGTAGACTGTTGCCTCCATTTCACATGTGGGGAAACTGACTCTCCGAAGGGCTTCAGGGCTGTGGCCAAGGTTAGAGAACTAGTGAGTAGTGAAGTTCCATCTCCCACAGCACTCTGGCCTCATCACTGTACTCACAACAAACCCTTTCTCTTCTAAAGTTTGGCAAGTTTCTTCTTTTGAAAACGCTCACTGTTTGTCTAGGATGCACTTAGAGCAGCAAATATTCTGTGAGAACAAACTGTAGTGCTCACCGTTCATCCCCCTCCCAGTCCAAAACTCCTAGGCTTCCCAGCTCAGCTATTTGAGAAATTACTCAAGGAAAAATGTTCATCACCCAGAATAATTCATTGCTGAGCAAAGAACAATACAGAGACATTTCAGCCAATGTGACTTTTTGCAAAGGTCATGCCCGCCGGTGCCCAGGGGTTTGTGATGGACACGGTACCCAAGGCACAAGATCACATTTGCTTCTCTTTCTGGATACATTTCGTCATGAAAGGATTTACAAGGCTACATCTGCTGACATACAGAAGTCTGTTCCCCCAAATGGAGGGCCTGTTCTCATTTCCAAAGAGAACTGTGAATCGTAGAAGAAACTTCAAAGGAGCATGTCAGGAGTAAGAACCTAGAGCAATTGGAATTTAGGGTCCTGGAGTGGAGAACAGCTGGCGTAGCCCTCAGACTTTCCAGGCTTGAGAAGAGATGGATTGTACCAGAGGTGAGATCGCTTTGGGAGAAGCTACAGAGAGAAAATCACAAGTTGACTGGGTTTTGGAGGAAGTGTAGGAGTTTGTCAGGTGAGTGGAAAATAGAAGGTGCAAGAGAAGGGCCTCTCAGGTAGAGGCAGGGTACAGGATTTAAATGTCAATGCTTGTCGTGCTAAGTGACTCAAGTATAAATGATAATGTTAATAATGACACCACTACCCCCATACTAATAAACACAAACACTTATATGTTACCTACTGTATGCCGGGGCACATTAATTCTAAGTACGTTAATTATATCAACTCATATATTCCTCAGATCAGCCATATGATGTGGACACTATTATTACCCTTGTTTTACAGATGAGGAAACTGAGGCATGGGTGAATTATCATTTCAAAGAAACTGCAACTATCAGAATCAAGATTTTTTTTTTTTTTTTACAGTATGCGGGCCTCTCACTGTTGTGGTCTCTCCCGTTGCGGAGCACAGGCTCCAGACGCGCAGGCCCAGCAGCCATGGCTCACGGGCCTAGCGTCTCCGTGGCATGTGGGATCTTCAAGGACTGGGGCACGAACCCATGTCCCCTGCATCGGCAGGTGGACTCTCAACCACTGCGCCACCAGGGAAGCCCCAGAGTCAAGATTTTAATCCAGCAATTTACCTCTAGAGCTGTGCTGTCCATTAGAACTTTCTGTAATGATGGAAATGTTCTAAGTCTGCACTTCTGTTTTAGTAGTCACTACCCACATGTGGCTGTCAGGCACTTGAAATGTGGCTGGTGTGACTGAGGACCTGAGTTTTACATTTATTTAATTTTGATTAAATTTAAATAGGCACATGTGGCTAGTGGCCACTGTATTGGACAAGGCAGCTTGCTAGTCTACTTAACCATAACACTCTGCTGCCTTCCAAACGGGGGAGTATGGAGTTGACTGTCTAATAACAGTGGTGGTACTAATAACCACCACAGAAATAAGGGCTGCCATTTATTTAGCTCTTACTATATGCAGGGTAGTGTGCTAAGTGCTTCTAGTAGGTTGTGTCCTGCAGTCTCCGCGAAAACCTTGTTGGTGATGGCTACGAGCATGGATTCTGGATCCAGACTGCCTGCATGCAAAACCCAGCTCTGCCACTTGTTAGCCCCGCAGCCTTAGGTACATTACTTATCCTCTCTGGGCCTCAGGTTCCTCATTTGGGAGCTGGACTAAATAATAGCATCCGCTTCGTATGCTTGTTATGGTTATTGCAAGAGTCTCTGCATTTAAAGCTTGCAGCAGGGTGCCTCACATGTGGTAAGCATCGAATACGTGGGTGGTATTGATGTTATCACCCTTACACAGTAGATGAAGAAACCAAGGCACAGAGAGTAAGGCCTCGAGCTTAAAGGCACAGCTATGTGTGGAAGAGCTGGTATTCAACCCATAGGTAGCCTGATTTCAAAGTCCACGTTCTTAACAGCTATGCTGTGGTTTCTGTTCAGAGTTTCTAGAAGTGTCATTTGTGGAGAACTGGTATTAAAATCCTCCAGGGTGCTTGTTAAAAATATAGTCTCTGAGACTCGCTGAAAACAAGCATCTTAGACTGTTTAGGGTGAAGACCAAGAATCTGCATTTTTGTAAGCTTCCCATTTTCAAGTACAATTTAACCAACGAGAAACCACTGAAAATTTTTAATGGGGAGCTAAGTAGAAGGAGAGGACAGGTTTGAGGTGTAGAAAATATGCAGAGGATAAAGTAATTTTGCAAACAGATCTATTTTTAGAAAGGTCTTTCTCACTGAGAACTCAATCTGAAGGCTGGAGAGAGGTCCTCGGATAAACTTGACAAGCTGGACATGTTTGGTACCTTTTGTCACCAGTAAAGTGATGGGGGATGGAAGCCAGGAGAGTGAATGAAAGTTGTAAGGTAGAGGCAAGGAATATAGATTATTCTCTACAGAGGGAAAGGGAAGAGGAAGGATGCTAGTTTGTGGGGAGACATGGTTGACAGAGGGTTGTTTGTAGGGTGAGTGAGACTGGAGCATGTTTATAGGAAGAGGGGACCCAGACCCAGTGGAATAGGGGATCTGAAGATAGTGAAAACATGATTTTGAAGTGAAATCCCAGAGGAGGGAAGAGGGTATCGTATCTTAGAAGAAGTTGGAGTACTTCTTTCTTTGGGATAGGAGGAAAAAAATAGAGAAAAGCTTAGAGGTAGGGGCAAGAATTCATAACTGGAATTCTTGGAAGTGTACTTCTAGATTGTTCCAAATGAGAGCATGGTGAGGAATAAGGATAAACATGGTAACGTCTGCAATACTTTGAAGGCCTTCTCCTCTGTGCCAGGCATTGTATAGTGCTCTTCAGGAATTACTGTTTTTAATCCCAAGAGGTAAATGCAATAGGCATACCCATTTTACAGCCGACAAGGAGAAGTTAATTGCCTGTGGTCACGTAACTAGTAAGTAGTAGAGCTGGGATTTGACCCCAGAGAGTCTGGGTTCAGAGTTTGATCTCTTAATGGCTATCCTGTGTGATAAAAAGACAGCAGTAATGACGACCTACACTCTTGCGGTACTTAAAAAAACACGTCTCCCCATTTTACAGGTGGGGAAACCATTTACAGGTGTGGAAACTAAGGCAGAATTTGCCAGACTTGTCACACGTCTAGGCAGGGCCAGAGCAATGGCTAGAACTGGAGTCTCTTGACTTGTAGTTCTCTTTCCCAGGACGCGGACGCCCACACATAGCTCCTGAGTAAATCGTGTTGCATTTCTGAGCAGTCTCTTTCCCTCTCTCCCTCTTCCATTCCAACACCTGCCCCACCCCTACTCCCACTCTAACCCCAGTCCTGAAATGCCAGGAAGCTGGCCCAGCACCTGCTCCCTCCTTCTGGCTGGAATCCTCCGCCTGGCCAGGTGCCACTGCCCTGCTCTAGTGCGAGGGGCCCCATGCAGGCAGGCAGTGGGTGGAAGGCCACGTTTGTTTTGCTTTTATTGTTAAATATTATAAATCTCTTGGCGGCACCACCCGCGGGGACATGAGTTGTGTGCCGTCCCAAACAGTCGCTAATGAGACAGTTAATCATCTGTTTATTCTGTATGAAGAGAGGTGGCGGCTCTATCTCTCAAACCAGACACGGGGCTCAGGACCCTTGGGGGAGCTGCCCACCCCTGGCACATGAGTCACCTACAGTCCCAGCACAGTCCTGCCCTGCAGGCCCCCGTACCTCTTTCCCCAAAGCATTGGCCAGGATGCAGGCATCCCCTGATGTTGATTACTATTATTTTATTGGAGCTATTATTTTTTAAAAAATACACCCTTCCCTGAGAAGCAAAAAAAAAAAAAAGTAATTTATAAAGATGCTTTGTTGGGAGATAAGTAGTTTTCCTCCTGGGTACAGGGGGTTTATCTCACATACGCAGAGGTTCCTAGAGGTCGTGCAATGCACGAGATAGAGCTCTGGGATCCTCCCTTGGGAAGACAGTCAGCGTTTGCTGTTTTCCTAGTTTCAGGGTTAAGGAGGTGAAATCAGCTGTGTTCCTCCCCCGGGCTCCCTGGGGCTGAGGCCGCTTTTATTAGAGCAAATCAGGCTTGTCCAGGAGCCATGGGAGGGGGAGAAGACAGGCAGGAGGATGTGAGTGAGGAAGGGGTTAGGGTGGGTGGTGTGCTACCGTGACTGCTGTCTGCCCCTGGGCTACCCAGTCTGAATGATTGTCTGCAAGGACTCCCATCTCATCTATTTGCATGCTGCTAACATTCTCATGCTATATTCTTGGTGTTGGGATAAATCCTATTGCCCGAAGCTTATATTTCAATTAACTAGGTCCAACTGTCTGTGCCCTGAGGCATAAGGATCGACTGGGGCTGCTGTGTTTTCTGCAGGACATTGCATCATTGACAGTCTGTCTGTCTGTCTGTAGTCAGCCAGCTCCCATCCTTGAGGCTGTGCCTCTCTGCAGAACTGTTTGCCTCCCAGGCAGGGGCTGAATTACCCAGGGCAGGGCTTATGTTTCAGGAGTAGTTTGGACAGGCAGAGCAGCTATTGTTTTGGACCACTGGATCAGGGAGCAAGAGTGCATGGGTCCTCCATGGAAACAGTGAAGCCGGTCGGAGGGGCAGTGAAGTGGGATCAGCCCCATGCTACGGTTGCTTTTTAGCATTCTCTCTGCTTCACCCCGGGGCCCTGGGTGAGGCGCTTCTACCTTTAAGTCTCCTACCTAGATATATTCTTCTTCATCTTATCCTTTCTTCTCCCTGTTTTCGTCCCCAAATACCCCTTTTCAACCTCTGCATCTTTGCCGTTGCTGTTTCCTCCATAAGAATTTCCTTCCCTTTTCTTTTCTTACCACTCCTTATCAAAACCCATCCTTCAAGGCTCAGTTCAAATGTCACCCACTCCAGGAAGCCTTCCCGTTGTCTTCCGCAGGCAGAATTAACCTTGCTTTCTGTGCCTGGGACTGCTCAGTTCTCACACCTCTCCCTTCTTTGGGTCAGGGCTGGCATCTCATTCTGTGTGTCTCACAGTTACGGCATCACACAGTCCACATGATTTTGTGTCTTTGAGTTTGCTTTGGTTTAACTTCGTAGTGGGTTTAATGGTTTACTCTTTCTCCTGAAATATACGGCACGTTCTAATTTCTGGAACCTATGACTATTACCTTATTGGGAAAACCGGTCATTGCAGATGTAATTAAGTTAAGGATCTTGAGATGAAGAGTTGATCTTGGGTTAATCAGATGGGCCCTAAATCCAGTGACAAGTGTCCTTATAAGAGACACACAGGGGAGATTTGACAGACAGAAAAGAAGGTGAGGTGAAGATGGGGGCAGAGATCACAGTGATGTGGTCACAAGCCAATGAATCCAAGGAATTCTGACAGCCACCAGAAGCTGAAAGAGGCAAGGAAGGCTTCTCCCTGAGAACCTCCAGCAGGAGTGGCTCTGCCAACACCTTGACTTCAGACTTATGGCCTCCAGAATTGTGAGAAAATAAATTTCTGTTGTTTCAAGCCGCCCAGTTTGTGGTAATTTGTTGCAGCAGCCCTAGGAAGCTAATAACAGGCTAATAAATAATAAACTAATAACAGGTGGGCCAGGGAGAGCAGGAAGAACACAAAAATATCAGTGTGGGAAGTCTGGACCCTTCCTTCCAGGCTGTTGTTTATTACCCCTGATTCCTCCTGCTTCTATTTCATACAATCCAAGCCCTGTTACTCCTGTACCAGGCCTTGTGTGGTTAAGGACAGGCATTGCCATAGTTGGAGGGCCACTACTGAGTAAATAATCATAATTATAATACCAATAGGAGCAGCTGCCCTTTGTAGAGTTCACAGAGTGCCTTGCCTCCCCTCATTTCCTCCCGTCTTTACAGTAGCCTTGAAAGGTGGGTGTTAGCATCCGCCTTTACACGTGAGGAAACGGACAACCGGAGGTGTAAAGGGACTCGGGCATAACCATACATACGACTGGTGTGGCTGAGCCAGGACTTCAAAAACCCTTGTCTTCTGGTTCCAAATCCATTTCTTTTTAACTGGGTATTTGATGTTCTTTGAGAATAAGACCTACTGGGTCAAATCTGCTTTTCATTCTTTCCCAGACAAGAATATACTTTGCCTGAAGAAGGGATGCTGCTTTTCCTTCTTTCCCCTAAGGTGTGCTGAAACCCAACAGGCTTTGGCAGTAGTGGAGAGGCTGAGAGGAAGCACTGTTTGTTCAAGCGTATTTGTTTTAAAAGGAATCTCTGTGTGCATTAATCCTCTGTTATTTTTTGGGTAGGCTACTGGGGAAACTGTGTGTGTGTGTGTGTGTGTGTGTGTGTGTGTGTCTGCATACAAGTGCGGTCTGCACTTGGCTGGCACTTATCCCCCTCTGGTGGTCACTGGCATAAATCCATCACCTGATCATCTAAAATTCCAATGAAAGGAAGATCCCTGTGTCAGGAGGACCCAGGGAGAGTCAACACATTTAGCGTGGTTTCTGTTTGCCTGCGCACCCCTTAAGAGCTTCGGAGGATGATTCTGCTCCTCAAATAAGAGTGTTGCGTAAATGGAAAGAAAGTGGACTTTGGAGGCTCACAGATAGGTTCACACCTTAATTCTGCTACTTAATGTCTACAGTGGTTTGAGTTTACTTAACCTTGCCAATCCACATCTGTAAAATGGGGTAATAGCAAATACCGTCCTAGGAGTATTATAAGGTTATGTGAAATAATGTGCTTAAATTGCCTGGTACATAGTATAGGCACTTAGTCATCATTAATTTTCTCCCTCTCACCCACACATGATTAGTTCTGCTATTAAAGTTATGCTTCTAGGGCTTCCCTGGTGGCACAGTGGTTGAGAGTCCGCCTGCCGTTGCAGGGAACGCGGGTTCGTGCCCCGGTCTGGGAAGGTCCCACATGCCGTGGAGCGGCTGGGCCTGTGAGCCATGGCCGCTGAGACTGCGTGTCCGGAGTCTGTGCTCCGCCACGGGAGAGGCCACAACAGTGAGAGGCCCACGTACCGCAAAAAAAAAAAAAAAGTTATGCTTCTATTGTAAATCATACCTTTTTCTAGGGAAAATTGAGTAGTTCTGTCACATTATTCTCTGGAAGATACGAAGATGTCCTTTTTGCAAAGGGGAAGCTAAGGACTTGAACAGAGGAAATTAATACTCAGATGCCAGTTAATAATAAGGGCTTAAACAGACCTAGGGATGCTTGCTTTCCCACTTTAATGAAAGAGGAAATAAACTAATATTTATTAGCCCCCCCTAATATAAGCCAGGTCCTTTACTCAAATATTTTATTTAATGCTTACAGCAGCCCAACAAGGTTGGTAATATTATCTCCATTTTACAGATGAGGAAATGCAGACCTAGAGAATTCTGCTCGTTGTAGGTTACATAGCTGAGAAACCATATTCCTGCCCAGGATGCCTAACTCCTGTGCTGTGCTACTTCCCTAGGAGCCCTGGGGAAAATACAGCTCCTGAAGAGCCCATGTGTAAGGATTAATCAAGAGGGGCAGCATTATCATCCCCAGTTGCCAAAGAACACAATATGCAATTCCAGGGGACTGGTTTCCTCCTAGTCATTCAGCAATAAGGGATGGAGGAGTTTGCATAGAACCTGACCAGTAATGTAATGCTAGACCCACGAGATTTCCCCTGTCCTACTGTTTATGGACCTGATGCCCACTATCATTTTGAGGAAGGTTTGAGAAAGTCTACCCAAGATCTGTAATATACTGCAGGTTATTATTTGAGTGAGTAGAGTACAGATAGAAGAAATTGTATCAGTTCCCCTTGAACTAAGCACCAGAGCTGAGTCTTGTTAGCCGATTAACTAACACTTCTGGTCGTCCTGTTAGGCTTTGCAGAGCAGTGGAGGGACTTGTGGGGAAATGGGTTTACAAAGGGGACAGAATTGTAAACTCACGAAGGAGGTCAAAGAGCCACATAAGAGATAGGAAAACACTTGTAACGTAACACATTTTCCTGTGTGGTTGTTGAGAGACCTGTGTCCTAGTTCTTGATCTACCAGCTTTGCCACCTGGGAGAAGTTATTCTCTCTCTCTGGGATTTCGGTTTGTAAAATAAAAAGGTCAGGAAAGATGATATCTGGGGTTTCTTTCAGATGAAAGCATATGTTGTTTATTGAGTCTGAGAGCAGTCAGAGGGCCTGGGAAGTGAGAGGAGGCAGAGATCCTGACCAGACTGAACAAGCAGAGTCGCAGCTGGGTGCAGAAGGCGCTTCAGTGGCTGTCTATATATGCAGTGGGCCAAGAAGTATTCCTGGGTGGGGGTGGGTGGCCTTAGGCTTCTCCATGTCCATGCACAGTGCCGTGGGAACTTTTTTTTCCACATCTTTATTGGAGTATAACTGCTTTACAGTGTTGTGTTAGTTTCTGCTGTATAACACAGTGAATTAGCTATACGTATACATACATCCCCATGTCTCCTCCCTCTTGCGTCTCCCTCCCACCCTCCCTATCCTACCCCTCTAGGTGGTCACAAACCACCGAGCCGATTTCCCTGTGCTATGCGGCTGCTTCCCACTAGCCATCTGTTTTACATTTGGTGGTGTATATATGTCAGTGCTATGCTCTCACTTCATCCCAGCTTACCCTTCCCTCTCCCTGTGTCCTCAAGTCCCATGGGAACACTTTTATTAAATCATTCACCAGGCTCTAGTGTCCATGAGCGTCATGTCCCTCACTAGATTATGAGTTTCTCGATGGAGAAGACCAACTAATTTTTGTGGTTATCAGTGAGTAGTGGTGGAAAGAACGGACGCCACAACCAAGCTCTTTTCAATTCCATTTTTCTAGAGACGTTCTTCATACATCAGTTTTGTTTTGGGGATCTCTTCTTCTCAATGGGACAGTAGATTCTAAAGCTCAGATTAGGAAGGGTAAGTAAAGGTGAGTCGATGTTTGCAGATATAGGTGAACACTGGAAGTTATGCCTATGGTTCTGGTAAAAAAAAAAAAATCCTACTCACTTTTAGTTCCTTGCCTTCCTGGGTTGTGAACCTGCCTTGAAAATGATGTGAGTGGGAAGCAAAGCCAGGAATGGTGTGCACTAGCTTACAACCTTGTCACAGTCCCTGTTGCCATTGCTGGTCTGTGGTCAGACACAGTAAGTTTGACGGTGTATATACCTGACTTTTCTTGTAACCATCATACACGTTGCGTTTACCATCCTTCCCCTCCTTATACACTTCGGGAACTGCCATTAGAGGCATTATCATTTTTTAGCTCAATGCAGGTCCTACTCTCTTCAGATCTGTGAGCTGATTTTCATTTAACTTACTCCCTTTCCTTTCCCAAATTTTATTTTTATCTTGATGTCAAGCCAGTGAGTTGGAGGTGAAGCCTGGGAAAGGAGGCTAAAGGGAAACCAAAGTTACACATGCAAGATGGGGAAAGGGAGAAAACTTAGACAGTAGTGTCCATCGGATAGTTACTATGTGCTTAACATTGTGCTCTGGGCGTTATGTGCGTTATTTTTAGCCTCTTCAACAACCCTATGAAGAAAGTGTGACTCTGGAATTTTACATGGGCAGAGGCTCAGGCTCAGGGCAGTTAAATAAGTGTCCAAGATCACACAGCTAATGAGAGGCAGATCTGGGACTTGAAGCAGGATTGTGTGACTCCAGACTCAGTCTGTCTTTTCAATCTAGCGTCTTTGTTTTCCCAGGTACTTTCCTCATGGTCTCTCTATCTTAGATAGAGTTCACACTTACTACTAAAAGGATCAAATGGTGACATAGCATTTAGGTGCCTAGCCCAGGCCCTGACACAAAGCAAGTACTCTGTAGACATTAGTTGATATTGCTGTTATTTTCACATCTGATAGTTCGGGGTTTTCCACAATATCCTGGGATGTGAAAAGGGAAAACAAGGTTAGTTAATTGGAGACAGTCAAGCATGTGGAGACTAGGATAAACATTACTGATCATTCATTAATTCCAGGCTTTATGAGGAATGAGTAGCTGCTCTGTTTGAAGGTTGCATTTGCCTCAGCCTAGATCAGGGTGGTGAAGATGTCTGTTCCAGACTCTGACTTGTTTCTAAGTGATTATTATTGCCATCACTTTTAGGCACCCATGCAGTGTTCCTGTGGTGCATGACATAGTTCAACTTTCCAGAATTCAGTTTGTGAACTTTGGAAACTAGCCCTGTATGCCATTGAAGAATGGCTTCGGGCCCGCGTGCCTCTGTCCATGGTGCTGAAACCAGAGCTCCTGGGAGGCAGAAGCAGATGGTACCACGTGGTACGTCTCATCTGCACAGCCTTCCTGAGCCCAGAGGCTGAACTACTGTGAAAAGAAGGCTGGCTTGGGAGTTGAGGGATCTGGGTAAAGTTCCAATAACTTGCTGTGTGGCCCCAGGCAAACCACCTAACCTCTCTGTTTCAGTGTTCCCACTGGTAAAATTGGATTGCTACATTCTGTCATTCCTGCTTCAAAGTGCTGCTGATTTTGTGTGAGTAAATGATATAACAGATGCTAAAGTGGGATACGAATGCATGGTATGATTACGCTGTTATTGCTGCTCAGTTTTTTAATGACACATTTTGACTATATCATTTTAATTCACTGAGGCACCCGAAGGCCTAATAACATATAATACAACAAGCAGGAAATCAAACGAACTGATAAATGCACTGGAAACACAAAGAAATAAGTTTTCTGTGTTGTTTGCAAGCTGCTGTGTAGCTGTATAGCTCAGGGTGTGTCTCTAAGAAGAAGAAAGATAATGACCGCTGAGGAGTCAGCCTCTGTCTGGAAGGAGAGAAGACGAAGGAGATCACACCTGGTTACCTCTACAAGCTCCAAAGGGAAACTCTGTTCTACTGTCACAGGGCCTGAAATATCACCATTAGCCTGGTATTCTAGCTTGGTATTCCTTGCCTTTCACAGAATGGTTGATTGCATTCTCCCTTTTTGAATTAATCGTATTTGCTATGGCCTGGGATTTGGAGACTGAATCCTTGGTCTAGGTTCTTTCCCTAGCTGTAGAATTTTCATAAAGCAAGTAATTTAACCTCTTCTAAACTCAGTTTCTCCATCTGTAAAATGGGCTCAATAGTAATAATACCTGCCTTATGAAATGGTTGAGAAGATAAAATTTTTGAAAGAGGCTTTCTGAAATCATGTGAACATTAGTTGTCATTATTCTCTGACATGCTCTGGTCAAAGTATCCCATGAGCAGTCTTGCCTTTTCCCTGTTCCGTACTTTGTGTGTTCTGTTCTTTCCACCAGGTACATCTTCTCCTCCATCTCCCGTTAAAATCTTCACATATCAGGTCAAACACCACCTTCTGTAACCACCCCAACCATAAGTGATTTGTTTTTTTCTTTCCAGAATTCCTAGAGAATCTATTTTCTTTACTGTTCATCTGTTTCCTTAAAATACGGTAGTGTAGTTATTTTAGTACGTTTTTACTTTCCTCAGTGGATTATGAGATCTTGAAAGATGGGATCATATCTTACACACGGTAGATGCCCTGTACCCATTTGAATGAATGTGTAAGATGGATGTTATGCCCATTCCCTTAGGGTCTTCTTTAAAATACAAGTACTGCTGGGGAAAGTGACCCCGTAGGTTATTAGTACCTATATATTGGGTTGGCCAATATATAGGGTTTGGGTTTTTCCATAACATCGAACAAACGCTTTGGCCAACCCAATATCAATTAAGAACACTGGGCTCAAGCGGCCAAATGAGGGTGGAAGGGAAAAGCTGGAGAGAACAAGTTGAATAAGAAAGTGAGAGCTTCTGAAGACATGTTTCATCATTGTAGCAGTTTTTCCTGGCCTGATTTTGGTCTCGGAGATGCCATGTAACCAGTGTGTTAGCTTGGAAAGGTACCTTATAAGCTCTAAGGGACAAAAGTTAGAATTCATGGACACAGGAAATTGTGCAATATCTAGGCCCACCAGAAGGTGGCTCACTGTCACTAATTCCATGGTCTGGCAGTCTTGCTCCCGGGGATCCCCCAAATTGATGTGGTATTCTGATGGGTAGTTCTCCTCTGTATTTTATGTGGTTCAATGCTGCCCTCTCCTTATCTCCTCCTCTGTCCCTTCATGATGTAAAAACATGAAACTGACTCCAGTCTGTAGGCTGGAGAATGCCCCCCTATGGACCTTCTTCTTTGAGAAGGTTCCCACTGCGATGGGATAGAGGTGTCTCAGCTTCCTCTCAACTCGTGCTAAGGTGCAGAACCAAACTCAAATCGCACCCTCTGCATTTGTGTCTCCCATCTGGATTCTTAGAGGGTGAACAGTCAGTGCCTTTTTGGACCAAGGAGGGTAAAGGGAGAAAAATCACTGTCTTTTGATACTTTCATTCCTTGCTCCCTCTGTACCCCCTCTATTTGTCCAGATTTCTTGTCTGAATTGCAGGAACAGCACCTCTCTCTGTGTTTCTTCCCTGGATCACCTCATCTCACTATCCGCGTATTTTCACAAGACACGTGGCTCAGGTATTTTTCTCTTTTTAAAAATCATAATGATAGCTTTCATTTTTATGGTTCTTTACAGTTATCAAAGCCATTTTCTCCCATGAACCATTTAATGGGACACTCACAATGGCTAGGAGAAGTTTGGGAGCACAGCTACTGATATCCCCATTGTACAGATGAAAATACTCATATATAGGGAGAGGAAGTGATTTTCTCAGAAAATATAAGAAATACAAGGTCTCCTAATGAATTCTACCATTCTGCTTCTTACTATGGGTGATGCAGATAAGGCCCCCAAAGGAACATAGAACATACCTCCAGTCCTATAATCAATAGTAGAAATGGAGCTGGAATCAACATCTCCTGATTCACAGTTCAGTGCTCCTTTTATCCCACTGGAGAGTCTTTCTCCGTGATCTACCAAACCATTGGCTAGCTATCCAGCCAGTCAGTTTACCGTCTATCCTCTTAGAACTCTTGAGGTTGCATCAATCAAAATCTTGACAGAAGATCCCAGAGGTGAATGGCTGAGGCATTCTGGGAAGCTCATCAGGAATAATTTTTTTTAAGCTAAAAATGGATAAATACAAAGCCTGGAAAGAAATCCATCAAAACATTAACAATGACTGTGCTTGGTGTAGTGGAGTTATGGACAATTTATTTTTATCTTCCTGTGTTCCTGTATTTTCAGATTTTCTTCAGTGAGATTTTATTACTTTTATAATGGAAAATAAACATTAGAAAGTGCGGGAAAACAAGAGGATCTGGGCACAGATATTGCATGCGTGTGTGGTGGCTGTTACCACCTTGTGTTGGATTAAACTGAGGGTGAGTAAAGCAGGAACGATTCTCTGATCTCCTCTTCCAACAGGCCATTCTGTGCCTCTCTGGTTCCCATTCCTCCCCTGAAGCCCCAGACGATGGTTTTGGCAGGGTGCACTCACACCTTTCTCCCTCCCCTCAGCCCTGGTCCACTCCACAAAGCCACAGCACACAACAGGGAAGGCCTCACCCTGTCTTGGCAGAGCTGTGGGCTCCTGCACTCCTCACTCTGCCTGCTGTGGACTTATGTAACACATTCTCAGGACTTCATTTTCCAGTAGATTGAAAGCAAAGACACTTGATTTTCTCCAAAAAGATCTGTTTGGAAGTGCAATTGCCTTGAATTACATGGTGGCGCGGGAGGCCAGACCTTGCTGTAAATAACTTTCCTCTCAGCCACACAGGGGCCTGGCTGGCAGCGGAGTCCATGCTTCAGATGATGGTGCTTGATGTGGAGAGAGGGAGGAAGAGAGAAAGCGTGTGTGTGAAAGCAGGGGTGCACAGTCTTGGGGCCTTTGCTCAGTTGCTGCCACTTCTTTCACCTCTGGAGTTTTGCGTCTGAATGAGTGGTGAGGGCAGAAGGGGCAGAACTGGGGCTGGGCTTCCGGGCTCTTTCATCAGCTGGTTTATAGGACTTCTCTCTCGTTACATCTCCCACCCTGCCACCGAGGGGCCTGTGTGAGGATGAGTGACTCGTGCATGCGGTGTGGGGTGGCACAAAGAGCAAGCTTTAGAATTGGACACATCCAAGTTCTAGTCCCAGAGGTGCCAATTGCAGTTTATGGGACCTTAGCAAATTACTTATATCTCTGACCTGTCTTTATCCATTAAAAAACCCAAACAAAATAGGTGACGGGTGTGGGAGTTGAGAGTATCTACATTTCAAGCTTGTGGTGAGGATTAAAGGGACTAATACTGGAGAAATCACACTGCGCAATGCCTGACACTTGGTCTGTTCCCTATAAATTTAGTTCCATTCTGTGCCCTGCGTTTTCTGCCATGACAGACTGAAATGAGAAGCAAAATCAATGGGCTTGGAACCAGGATGGCTCAAGCCAAGTAGTGAAACATGCAAAGTTTGGAATGTTTTACTTCTTGTTTTCATATTCTCTTCCTCCATAGATATCCGTAGCTCACATACACGATTCTCCCAAAAAAGACTGGAATGAACTAGCTTATACTGTGGCATGGCAGATGGGACGTAATGCAAGTCTTCTCCTGGTGGGCAAGTAGGGGGTGATCCTTAAGCCAAGATGCAGCATTTTATGCAAGGTAGTATCTAGATACGGAAGCTGTTTTTAGATTAGGAAGTTTTTCCACTTTGGCTGTTCTTAAGCCTGGCCTTATCTTGCAGGCATCAGAATGGGATCATGCATTAGCTTTACTGGACATTTTTCTCTAATCTTACATGGTATTGTCCTTTTCGTGTTTCTCCATCAAGTTGGGGAAACAGTGGAAATGTAGTAAACTGTGGACTGCATCCTCAGGAAAAGACTTACAGATGACTCTGGGGAAGGCACTCAGCCACCCACCTACTAAACATTTATTAAAATCCTACTCCATGATATAATAAAAACGGCCAATATTTGTTAAATATTTTGCCAAGTTCTCAAGTATGTTATCTCATTTAACCTTCACTACTTTTGATGAAGTAGTTACTGTTATTATTATGCCATTATGATAGCATAGTGGTTAAGAGGAAAGACGCTGGAGCCAGATTACCTGGTTCAAATCTCAGCTCACTAGTCACTAGTAGTGGGAACTCAGGCAACCTAATTCTTTGGGCCTCAATCTTCTTATATTTAAGGTAGGTATTTAAATAATAATATTACTTCTAGGGCTATAAAGTGTTTAGAAGTGTGCCTGGCTAGTATTATCTCCACTTGACATCTGAGAACACTGAGGATAAGAGGAGGGGAAGTGATTTGCTTGGTGATGCCCAGGTAGTGACAGATCTAGGTCAAAAATCTTAGGTCTTATGACTCCAGTCTAGTACTTTTTCCTTGCTCTGAGGAAGATATGCAGGATCAGTTATATCCCCCATAATACCATCTTTTTTGACAACTGTCAGTCATAAGAAACAATGTTTCAGACTGAAAACCTTGGTGAGAACAGTGGAAGCCCTGATGCTTGCTTAATTAAACTCTAGTGCCTGAAAGCATGTAAAAAAAAAAGTCCTCACAAGTTGGGGTCAGTTTGTATGCCCACCCCAGGTTGGCAGCTGTGGCTTCAACAGCAGTTAGTGGACTTGCTAATGAGTGGCACTGAGGCTAACACCCAGGCTAGGGACCAAGTGGCATTAGATACAATAGGCCAGGTCCAGGGAAGCCTCGCTGATAGGTGGAAACCTATCAAGAAAAGAGTCAACTGGTGTGGTGAACATAGGTCAAGCTCTGAGTTTCCATTAGGAAAAAAACCCAAACAGCCACTTCACAGAATATGGGAAGTAACCATTGATGGCATCAGGATAAAATGTGGAGTGGAAGTTATATTTTCTACAGAGTTTTTTCTCACTCTTTTCTAGAGTGACCTAGAATAAACCTTTAGTTGGCCAAGTCCTATAACGCCCCATGTGTTTCAGGTGAAGAGCGTGGGTCATATGGGGAGGGTGCTACCAAGGAGTCCACTTTTGCCCTCCCCCCATTTCTCCATACCTCCCCTGACAAAATGCCTACATCTCTGTCCTTAGGGATTTAGTCTTTTGGGCATTGCTAGTGTTGTTTTTTTTCAATGAATACTCAGTTAAATATCCAATATCCCCAAGAGGGCAATACGTTACACTCGATCACGTAGCATCTTATAAAGAAGTCTATTCCTTCCTGTTTGGATGCCGCAGACAGCTGGATCCCTTAATCCAATTCAGAACTGGAATATAGGCAAGGTGCCTTGGGAGGTGAGAGGGCGGACAATCTTTGCTAATTCACATTTTTCCGAGGGCCAGCCTACTTTGTGCCTTTCTGCTTAGCAGAGGGCTGCTGGAAGAAGTTCTGATTGAAGACAAGTTAGAATAGGGAGCTGTGATCCAGGATAAGAAAGCATCCTACTCAACCAAGATAGTTAAGAGTTTGTCCTCCTTTCTTTCCTTCTTCCTTAAGCTTAAGAATGAGCATCTCACTTGCTGTGGGTTGGGTGTGTCCTCCCAGAAGATGCTGAAGTGCTAACCCCCAGTACCTGTGAATGGGGCCTGATTCGGCAAGATGGCCTTCGCAGATGATGGAGTTAAGATGAGGTCATTAGGTGGGGTTCTGAACCGATGTGACTGTTGTCCTTATAAAAAGGGGACGTTTCGATATAGAGACAGACATGCATGCAGGGAGAAGGGCACGTGAAGCTGAGGGCAGAGATCAGAGTGATGTGCCTATTGGCCGAGGGATGCCAGCCATTACCAGCACACCACCAGATGTTAGGAGAGGAGCAAAGAACAGATTCTCCCTTACGGCCCTCAGAAGGGACAGAGCCTGACAACACCTTGATCTTAGGCTTGTAGCTTCCAGAACTGTGAGACAAAGGTGCCACCCAGTTTGTGGTACTTTCTATACAGCCTTAGCACACTAATACACCACTGAACCAGGATAATTAAGAGTTTGTCCTTCCTTTTTTCAGTAAATATTTAGTAATTCCCTACTGTGTGCCAGGCACAATGCCAAGTACTGGAAACAGTATCTTAGGTTAAGACCTTTGCTTTTCAGGAGTTCATAGACTAGCAGGGATGTAGGTTAATAAACAGGCCAATCTTAACAATGGGGTAAGTATTTAATATCTACTCTTTCCCTCTAGCTTGTTGGCTCTCAACCATGGCCAAATACTAGAATCTCTAGGGAATTTAAAAAAGTAATAAATAAAAAACTTAGGTCCAGTCCTCGCTCCCAGACATTTTGATCTACTTGGACTGGGGTGGGAATGCAAGGCATCGGTGTTTTATTTAATTCCGGAGATGGCCATTGTTGAGAAGTACTGTTTTAAATATACCCGTTATCAGGGCCCCACTCCAGACCAATTCAATTGGAAGAGTAATGATGGGTTGAAAAAGTTTCCCAGGTGATTCTAATGTGTACCCAGGTTTGAGGACCACTTTCTCCTATGAGGTAGGAATGACATATCCTTTCCACAGTGCTGAGCTCAGAGAAGGCAGTCAGTAAATAATTAAGTCAGGATCTATCATCAGAAAAGTGTAAGATGCTCTTGGTGCATAGAAGAGGAGTACTCAGTGCAGTTGTGGGAGAACTGAGACCCAAAAGGTAAGTCCATTTAGGCAAGCAAGGAGGAGAAGGAAGAACGTTTCTGGCAGAGGGAACATGTGTACCTAACAGTCAAGGAGCTGGATATGGCTCAGCGTGGCTGGAGGCGTCTGTGGGTGGTGAGAGGTAAGGCTAGAAAGGTAACAAGGGCTGGGTCATGAAGAGCCCTGTGAGCCATGGCAAGGAGATTGGGTTCTGCCAGAGGCTTATATGAGTTGTCTTGGGGACATAACCATGGCTCTCAAGGCTGATTTTTTTTTTTAAGAGAGATATTTGAACTGGGTCTTTTTTATTTTTAAACTTGTGGACATATTTTAATTTATTTTATTTTTTAAATCTTTTGCCCACGCCACACGGCATGTGGGATGTTAGTTCCCCCGGCCAGGGATCAAATCTGCGCCCCCTGCATTGGCAGCGCAGAGTCTTAACCACTGGACTGCCAGGGAAGTCCTCAAGGCTGATTTTTGGTCTCTTGGCACTGGTGCTCACACACGTCCAGGTATGGGCTTAGAAGCTTGCACTTTTTCTCTTTGAAGACAGAAGTCCAGATAGGATGTGTGTCTTGGAAGCCAAGCCTGCAGGCCCAGCTCACGAGAGGAGCATCGTCAACTTTCCAGAGAGACCCCCACGTAAGACGACTGTATCACGTCCCTAACTGTGACCTACCATCACTAAGACTTAGGAGTGAGACGTTTCCGACACTCTTTCCACACGTCTGCATCTTGGGTGGACACTGGGACAGCTTTCACATCCGTTGTTTAGCATCCTTTCCGATGTTCATTTTAATCCGATTTTACCTGGATAAACGTGGGGGCTGGGGATTGGAGAAAGTTCAGTGTGACTTCCCCCAGCCGCCCTCGTAGGAGGGCCCTTCAGCCAGGTGGGTTGATAGCTGAGGGAAGGACCAAACCCGCCGTCCTGGAGGTTTGTTCAGAGTGCGGTGCGTAGTATTTCTTGGGTGTTTGCTTGTCCGAGCTGCGCTGTTGCCAGCAGTGCCCAGTTCAGTACTCTGCGGTTTTCATTAACAGCCTGCCTGCTCCACTCTGAGTCCTTAATGAAGGTGTTAAATAAAATTTGACGTTATTATTGCCATTTGTACAGCACTTCATATTTGCCGAGTGCCTTCTGTAGGTTTTTATTCTTTCCCAAGCAGTAGCCCTACAAAGTACTGCTGTCCCCATTCTACAGAGAAAGCCCTTGAGAGTTCATTGATTTGTTGAGAGCCCTGTGGCCAGCCACCCCCGTTCTCCAGGGGGGACTCTTCTCCTTCCTTTTGCCCAAAACCCAGCTCACGGAGCTGTACTAGCTTCTCAGGGGCCCATCTGGCCCCTCACACCTTCCAAGTTGCAGGCTTCTCGCTCCGAATATTATTCCTCTTCTCCCATCTTGTGGTTTTGTGTTTCAGTTCAGGAAAGCCTTGGTCTTCTCTTAGTCAATTTGAATGAATTTGCAAGTACAATTTCCTGATGGGCATCAGATGTCTTGCTGAACGTCCAAACACACACACAGAGTTCGGCAGGGCCGCCGCTGGCCCTGCCGCCTCTTCTCAGAGGCCTGTCAGTGGCGCTGTGGATGTATCTGGCACCATCTGTCCTTTGTAAACATCACGGGGCAGACAGCACTGTTGTCTTTCTGCATGTGACAACCTCCCTCTCTTACTGTAGGATACCTCCAACCTCCAATCCTGGTGACAGCATCTCTGTAAGAACTGGGAGAGAAAATGCACCTCCTAGAGAAAGACACAGAGAGCTGCTCAGGCTTGCTTCCCTGAGGCTCATTGGAGCAGCTGAATAATGCGTATTAACAGGTTTGCTTAGCTCTGTGTGCCTTGGTTTTCTCATATGTTAAATGGGGACATTGATAAAAATGCAAGTATGTTAAGGGTTTTCTGCTTTAATGACTCAAGCATTTGGGGATGGATTTTTTTTTTTTTTTTTTTTTGCGGTACGCGGGCCTCTCACTGCTGTGGCCTCCCCCGTTGTGGAGCACAGGCTCCGGACGTGCAGGCCCAGCGGCCATGGCTCACGGGCCCAGCCTCTCCGCGGCATGTGGGATCCTCCCGGACCGGGGCACGAACCCGCGTCCCCTGCATCGGCAGGCGGACTCTCAACCACTGCGCCACCAGGGAAGCCCGGGATGGATTTTTTACAGCACTCTTTTTGACTTCACACTTTTAAAATCTACCTTACTGACTAATTGTCTCCCTCTCCCATACTGTTCTATCTGCATGTGGCCTTCTCTATACATACTCCATGTCTAGCTCATTCTTTTTCTGGCTGACTTTTCCTTTCTTACCATCTCTCTCATTTTCATTCATTTTTTTCCTTCTGCTGCTGCACTGAATGTCGTCACCCTGTTGTTCTGCTCTTCATCTCAGCCCACGCAAGGGCCTCTGCTGTTTCTGATGAGGTCATCCCACAGGATGGCCTTTCCTCCCTAGCCCCTGCAGGCTTACTTCCTGAAAGTTCCTGATGGAGGATTGACCGTGCAGTGTGGGTCATCGGGGGCTGGGGGGGTGGGGGTGGGTGGGGAGGAAGGCCCTGAACCTCCTCACATTGTTATTGGGTGATGGGGTTATGGGCTGTGGTGAGGTTGTGAATAACTGAGGGAACTGTGGCTCCTTTGACTCAAGAAGCTGCTTTCTGGTCAGGAGCAGGTGGCACTGAAGTATACAAAATGGGTCAGAATAGGGTTTGGCAACACGTTGCAGTGAATGGAAAGAACATTGAACTGAGAATTATTTAAAGTGAGAAGCTATGAAAAGTCTGAGACTGTAGCCTATTTGCAAGCTAAGAAGTTAGTCTGCCACAGATATATATATATGTGTGTGTGTGTGTGAGCTTATATACACATATATGGTAAATATATGTATTTGTATATATCCATGTATGGTATATACACACATGAATACATATGCACATATATGTATATACACGTATGTATGTGTATATACACATTACTGTCAGTATGTATATATACACACACACACGCATATATAAATATATATAAATAAATATCTGGGTTAGAGACAAAGAACATTGGTTACTTATGGCAAAAGCAACCAGAGCAGCCTCTTGCCTCAGTTCTCTGAGTCTCAGTCCCCAGAGGGTGATGGTAGGGGCTGGGTGAAACCGGCACATACGGGGGGGGGGTGTATCAAGGAGAGGACCCCCAAATTAGGAAACTGATTTTATCTAGGGCTGCTGGTGACCTGCTCAGTCTCCCCTCCAGGGAGCCAGAGAACTGTACTCTGGAATGTAAGCCAGTCTGCTTGGAAATGTTGGAGTCCTCACTCTCCTGGAATGGCTCTGGGGAGGGAGATGTTGTCTATCTTTGTTTATGGGTGAAACAAATCTGTCTTCAGACCCGGAGAGACACTATCTTAGCTTCCGAGGATGATTTACTATGCAAACACCCTCGAAAAGACTGACGGAGCCCTTTGCCCAGTCCATGCAGAAAAGCAAGATATTCATAGAGAATTGTCTCCTAAGGAAGACCCTCAGGTATAAAATGAGGGGCTTAGACGACTTTAGAGATGCAGAAAATGTGGGATGTGTGTGCCACCACTCTCTAAATCTGCGCCCAAACAGACGTCACTAATCAATTGCGGTTTTCTGCCTCAACACTCCCAGCAGTTTCTACTGTGCTGATATTTCCTCAATTACTCCAGCCGTGTAAAATTGTATTCTTCATATTTTTTCCTTATGTTTCATTTTTCTCCTTTTGTGAATCTGTGTGTGTATGTCCCTCTCTCTACATGGGGGAGGAGGAGAAAATGTGTTTTGACGCAATTTCGTGGTCTGAGATTTTCCTATGAGGCAAATAGGAAGGTTCCTAATCCTGCCAGACAGCGTTTGTAGTTTAATTCTTTTTCTGGTTGTCATACTTTTCCTTATTACTGGGAATGTTACTATCATTTTAAAAAATTGAGGTACGGTTGATTTATAACGTTATATAAGTTTCAGGTATACAGCATAGTTATTCACAATTTTTAAAGGTTACACTCCATTTATAGTTATTATAAAATATTGGCTATATTCCCCGTGCTGTACAATGTATCCTTATAGCTTATTCATTTTATGCATAGTAACTTGTACCTGTTAATCCCCTACCTCTGTCTTGCCCCTCCCCCCTTCCTTCTCCCCACTGGTAACAATTAGTCTGTTCTCTGTGAATCTGTTTTTGTTGTTGTTATATTCACTAGTTTATTTTTTAGATTTGACATATAAGTGATATTCAATATTTGTCTTTCTCTGTCCGACTTATTTCACTTAGCATAATATTCTCCAAGTCCACATCTTCTTTATCCGTTCATCTGTTGATGGACACTTTGGTTGCTTCCATATCTTGGCTATCGGAAACAATGCTCCTATGAATGTTTGGGTGCATGTATATTTTCAATTTAGTATTTTTGTTTTCTTTGGATATATACCCAGGGGTGGGATTGCTGGATCATATGGTAGGTAGCTCTACTTTTAGTTTTTTGAGAAACCTCCATGCTGTTTTCCATAGTGGCTACACCAATTTACCTTCCTACCATCAGTTTATGAGGGTTCCCTTTTCTCCAAATTCTCTCCAACATTTGTTATTTGTATTCTTTTTTTTTTTTTTTTTTTTTTTTTTTTTTTTGCGTTACGCGGGCCTCTCACTGTTGTGGCCTCTCCCGTTGCGGAGCACAGGCTCCGGACGCGCAGGCTCAGCAGCCATGGCTCACGGGCCCAGCCGCTCCGCGGCATGTGGGATCTTACTGGACCAGGGCACGAACCCGTGTCCCCTGCATCGGCAGGCGGACTCTCAACCACTGCGCCACCAGGGAAGCCCTATTTGTGTTCTTTTTGATAATAGCCATTCTGCCAGGGGTGAGGTGATATCTCATTGTATTCATAGCTTAATCTTTAATCCATGAGAGCTGAAGCTATTAATCTAGAGAGGCTTCTCTTCTAAACAGGGATTATGAGAAGAATGCCCATTGTAACATCTCCTTCTCACCATTGGCTATGAAGGGAGTCCCCAGATTCCACTAGAATGCTGTGTTGGAACCCTCTGACTACACAGAAAACTCTCAAAGAAATATGGCACAGAGGAATGTGTGCTTGGAGAAGGGGATCCTGTGTCAGAAGACATGCAGCCTGAGGCTTCGTCCAACTTTGAAGTTGGGCCAATGATGCTCCCTGGCTATTTGGAAGATGCCCCTTTCCCTTTAGCCAATTTGAGCTCTAGTCCCAGCACAGGCAACCTCCCCCGACCCCTGCATCCTGTGCTTCACCCATGCTTCACCTTCTCCATTTATTCGGTGGATAGATGTAGAGGTACATGGCTAATGTACTGGAGTTTCTGCTGGAGACCTGGTTATGTCTTATTGTTGTTGAAATGAAAGAAATCACGAGAATAATGTGAAAAGCGTGTGAACTTTGAGCAGGGCATCAAAAGATAGGGGATGCTGATTAGCTATGTGACCTCGGACAAGTTGCCTAACTTCTTTGTGCCTCAGGTATCCTTTCTTGAAAATGAAGAAGATAATGCGTTCTTGGCTGTCTATCTCATGGGGATATTGGCAGAGCAAATGAGTACTCTCATTTGTACGAGGTGCTCAAAAGAAAGATGCTGGTGGAATGTAAAGTTTGCTTTTGCCTCACTAAAAATGTCATCCCCCTCTTGTCCTGTGTTCCATGGAAGGGCCGTGGAAGGGCCTCTGCTCTTTCGGACAAGGTCATCCCACAGGATAGCCTTTCTTCCCTAGCCCCTGCAGGATTACTTCCTGTAAGTGCCTAATGGAGGATTTGTGGTACAGTGTGGGACATCTTGGGGGGGCGGGTGACCCAGTGCCCCTTCGCATGGTTATTGGATGATAGGGGTTTTAGGTGTGGTGAGGTTGTGAATAACTGAGGAGATTGTGGACCCTTTGACTCAAGGAGCTACTTTCTGGGCAGAAGCTGGGGCCACTGACGTGTGCACAAAGGGTCAAAATAGGGTTGGGCACACAAATCAATTGTAATGAAAGGGCCGTGGACTGGATCTGAGATTCTGTCCCTCTTGGGTCACTAATTAGTAGATATGTAGCTAAGGTACTAGGAATATGCCTGGTGATCTGTGATACTGGGAATTTTTTTTCTTCTTGCATCCTGTGGACATCTGCAGATAATTCAGAAGTTTACCAGTAGACTAGCCAGTCAGCCTGCCTCCTCCTTTTCTTTCGAACTCCTCTCCTCCCTCCCTCCGCAGATATTTCTTTATATTCATCTGTAATTGAAGATCAGCATCTCTGAAATCAGGCCTGCTGGCATATGTCTAAACATTCATTAACCGAGAGACAGATATTCACAGAAACAGTTTTAAATGTCCACAAACCAACACATGGATTGTCAAATCCTAATCACAAGGTTCAAATCAGGATTCTGACACTAATGTTTTAGAACATTCTAGTGTTGATCAGTGTTTTTCCTGGTACAACCCTCATAAGTCTCGTGTGTGTGCATGTGTGTGTGCAGCTGTGTAAGATGTTTTATTAATTAACATTGCAAAGCTAAGCACTCAATGAAAAGGTACTGGAGAAGTATATGTTATTATGACAGAATCGTTTAGAAATATGATCAAATAAAACCTGTATTGAAAGAGGTAGAACTTTTTCCAGCGCCATGTTGCCAAACTCAAATCTACTCCAAGACATAGGGGTTTTGTTCTGAGTGTCCTGGTGGCCACGTGGATGTTCCTTTATTCTCTTCTTTTAGTGCAGAGAGGCTTTTGAAAAGATGCTGCAGATGAATAATTCTGCTGCCATGGTCAATACGCAGCTCATTCCACATGGATGTCCTCTCAGACTCTAACCTAGTTTGCGTTCAGGTAATTCTGGTAATGGGGCGTTTACCTCTCCCCTGGGGGACCATTTCCAGCATCTAGCCGTCCAACAGTTTAGTCAGAGAACTGAGCCCTGATTTAAGGAGGGAAAGAGGTATTTGTAGAACTGTGGGAAAGAGAGAAATAGGGATATGACACATTGACCTATTTTAAGAATGCAGGGTGGCTTCAAGCCTTTCGAATTTGTTTCTCCCAGCTGTCAGGGATAACTGTGAGCTGTGACAACTGCTGAGGCCCAAATCCTAAGTGTTCTTTTCACCTCAAAAAATGCGATTAGCAAATCAGAATAATTGAAGTGCCCATTTCCAGGCCACTTCCTAAATAAAATATGTACATGTGTGAAGTGAGACCTGACCTAAGATCCGTTTTTTTTCCGTTGAACGAGCAGTACTTTGGGGCTGGAGAGAGCCGGTTCCCAACTCCCGCTTTGCACTTAACAGCTGTGTGATCTTTAAATTTCCTTCTAATAAAATGAGGAGAGTAATACTTTCCCCACGGGCTTGCGTGAGAGATAAATGAGATAAAGCCCCAAGTGCAATGCCTGTTGAGTGGCGCTCAGCACATGGTCATTTCTCTTTCTAGGAAGGAGGCTCAGCTTCCTGGGGCTCTGTTAAGCCTCCCCTGAATTCCTGCTGACCCCTTCGGATGCCTCGATGATCTCTGGGCAGCTTCCAGATGGGTGTGTTACTATCAGTCTCCAAAAGAGCCACCTTCACTCGTTTCTCTTGTAGAGGCCAGGCACATACAGAAGGGCAGAAGGACAGATCTCCCAGGGTGGCTGTCACCAGATGTCACAGCACTCTGTGTTCGTGGGGTTGCTCTGAAAAGCAGATGGGGGATTTGTCCACTTTTTAAAATTCAGAGTTCAACATATGAGACAAGAGTAGTAATTATACCATAAATTGGCACAAACTGCAATGAGAGAAGACCTTCTGTACTTCTGCTGCCTCAGCCTGCACATCAGGATGTGCTAATTAAAGCATCTGTCTTTCTCCAGCTTCCGTTATCAGACATCTTAATTTATTTACTTATTAAAGAATAAGAGGAGGATTTGCGCTTTGTTGTTTTTCCCCTTTATTTTACCTCCATCGTTTTGCGTGTAATGATCTTGGCAAAATGAATAAATAAAATGACTGTAATTAAATACCGTTCTTATTGGGTATGGTGCTTTCCTCCCCTTGGATTGGAAGTTTTTATAATAACGATGACCTTGTAATTTAAAGCATGTCCTAGGGATGTCTGTTCTTTATTTTGAACTGCTTTGAACGCACATCGGTTGAGCAGTGGCAGTAATGAGGCTGAGAATGACTGGCAGCTGATGCAAGCTTTCCCCACAGGTTAAAAAGCAGGATGCTTTTCCCAGGATAAAGCCTCACGGCCTCAGAATGTGTCATGTGTCATGGACCTTCTCCTCTCAGTAATCAGCTGGAGTCAACACACTGCTTCTGTTCCAAATCGTATTGGGAGTCCCAACCTATAGATCCAGAATTTGGCATTGATTTGAATCCTTGTGTGTTCAACTCGCTGATGGTCATTCACTTATTAATTCATTCAACAAATGAGTCGAATGAATGAAAGAAGTCTCTGGGAGATATAGCAGTGACCTAGAAAGAGGCTGGGATGAGCCTGGATTGGGTGAGGGTCATGGGGGTCACTGGTCAGATTGGAGGGCTTGTTTGGAGAGAAAGGGAATAAAGTTGGATATATGAATTCCCCCACTGCTGGTATAGTTCTGCTATAGAACTGGTATAGTTCCCTATCTATCTATCTATCTATCTATCTATCTATCTATCTATCTATCTATCTGTCTGTCTGTCTGTCTGTCTGTCTAATACCTGCCCATTTCTTCTGTTTCAGAGTAGTCAGAGGCTGACTTTTTTTTTTTTTTTTTTTTTTTTTGCGGTACGCGGGCCTCTCACCCCTGCGGCCTCTCCCGCTGCGGAGCACAGGCTCCGGACGCGCAGGCTCAGCGGCCACGGCTCACGGGCCCAGCCGCTCCGCGGCACGCGGGATCCTCCCGGACCAGGGCATGAACCCGCATCCCCTGCATCGGCAGGCGGACTCCCAACCACTGTGCCACCAGGGAAGCCTGAGGCTGACTTTTTATTCCCCTCTTGTGACAAGGTCATCTTATCGCATAAAGGGTAGGGTGTAAAAAGGTCTTGGCTTTGAGTACATTTGACCTCAGGGTTTATGTGGCTACAAACCAAACATCTTACTTTTCTTCCACCCTTCGAACAACACCTACTTGCCCCTAGAGCTCTATCCCTAAGTTGGCTGTGTGCTATTCTCCCTCCCTACACACTGTACCCACTTCCTGATGGTTTGGAACATGATTTTTAAAAACTCACTTTTTTAAACCTGTCTCACTGAAGTGTCAACGTATACCGTCTTCATCCCAGGGGCGCTTTATTATCCTTGGTATCAGTCTGTCTAAGTAGTTTTATAGGAATTTAAGAATAATATAAAGATGCTCTTCACCTCAGCAGCAGAAATGTAGTTGGTCTGGTGCCTCAGACCTACAAGCCATTTTTCTGAGGCCTTGAAGAAGTGTTCCTGTGGCCCATCTTACCCTCCTGTGTGAAGGATGGTCTAAAAATGGAAGGACTATGGGCTTCTGCTGGAATTCTCTGTCCTATTTCTTTAAGCAACAACAAACATATACATATAATGATTATTATCACGTCTGTCACGTGGCAGGTCCTCAATAAAGTAATTTTTTCTTTCCTTTCTTCCTTTCTTCCATGATCGTGGACACAGTGTGTGTTCAATGTGCCCAATATTAATTATATTCAAAGCACAGATACCCTTTAGGGGCAACACAGCAGAGAGGTGCCTCGTTTGTGTCTCATGGAAATGGGAGACAGACCAACAGGGGTCACAGGATTCTCTTGCTTCCTGATAATCACTGTGACCACTAGGGAGGTTCTTCTAGATACAGCAGGTACTCAGCAACTGTTTGCTTAGGACCAAAGGACCTTTGCCTCCCCCAGCCAAGTTTGTATAGATCATTATGCAAAATAGAGATGTTCAGTATTGCCCCTTTACAGAATATTCCTTGACCTTTAGCTATAGAGATTGACTATTACTGTTATTTCTCATTTTTTATGATGCCTATTTATTTATTTATTTATTATTTTATTTTCTGTTGGGAAACAGTGATCCTACCTTTTCACATGTAGCAAATATTTTCCCATGTTCTCTCAAAAAAATTTTTTTTCCAACTCCCATTCTTTTTTTTTAACATCTTTATCAGAGTATAATTGCTTTACAATGGTGTGTTAGTTTCTGCTTTATAACAAAGTCCAACTCCCATTCTTCAGAGAACTCTCCAGAAGCTGCTCTGGTGCCTGAACAGACCTTAAAATTTGCAAAACACTTTTTTCTGAAACTCTTGTTCCTTGAGCTCCCCTGTCCCTTCTCGGGGCCACCAATCCCCTGCTTCAGCCTCTTTGCTGAGTAAAATAAGCCTCAAATAATGTGTCTTTCTTGGCCTACTTTCCGCTCCCTCCCCCGACCCCCAATAATATGATGCCCCAGAGTGGTAGAAAGGGAGCATTTCCTTTAAGAGCTTTGCAGGCTGTGAACATAATCAGGGGGTGCATTCAGAGAACTATGGGTGATTCTTGAACATGAAACAGTTTAAAGCCTCACGTAACCTTTGACCTACTGGACAAGTAAGATGGACACTCCCCTGGATCGCACAGACTTCCCTTTTCTTCGGAGAGACATCTCCTCTTCCTCTCTTAGCTTCCTGAATCTCTCGCTCCCTAATCTTGCTCCCCCTTCCTCCTCCCTCTACTCTCCTGATAACAAGGAACAATGCCAGAGAAGGGAAAGAAGGAACTCAGGTGGAAAAATAACCCATGTATGATGCCTATTTATTTATGTGTTTATTTATTTTATTATTATTTTTTCAATTTGAAAAGGAGAATTTTTGATGAAGTACAGCTTGTGATGGGGGTGGGGGCAAAGGTGATGGGAAGACTGAAAGGGGAAATTAGGGGTGTCTTGTAATCTTAGAATCACGTGGGAAAGAGAATTCAGAGTTCATTGATCCATATCTACTGAAGAGATCCTCTGAAGACTTAAACTAGACAGTCTGATTTAATCTTTCTGTCTCAAAGGCAAAAGGTTAATTATGTTTTTGTCCTTAATACTTTTAAAATTAAAATTATATGAGAAAAGATAAAAAAGAAAAGAAAAATTTATAAAAGCAATTTGTATATATTGTAAAAATATTAAAATGTTTACAGAAGCAATCCAAATTAAAATTATCCCCCCTGAAGCCCAGTCTCTAGTGGTAAAACTTTAAAATGTTCTGTTCTACCACCAGGATTCTAACATACTTTCTTGATTTATGAAATGTAGGCAGTATCTTTTGACTCCTTGCCATGAAGGATTTAGAGCTACATCCCTAAATGCTGCCTTCCATTCATCACTCCTTCTGTCACTCCTACTATTACTTATCCATTATTAAGGTACAGTAACATTCATATCTATCCTCTAAATAAAATTAGGTTTTCCATGCCTTACTGTTGATTATTTTTTTTAATTTTTAAAATTTATTTTATTTATTTAGGTTGTGCCAGGTCTTAAGTGGGCAGGTGGGCTCCTTAGTTGCGGCTCACAGGCTCCTTAGTTGTGGCACGTGTGCTCGTTAGTTGAGACTTGAGGGCTCCTTAGTTGTGTCATGTGAACTCTTAGTTGCAGCATGCATGTGGGATTTGGTTCCTTGACCAGGGGTCGAGCCCCCATCCCCTGCATTGGAAGGTGGATTCTTAACCACTGCTAAGAAGTCCCCCTTACTGTTGATTCTAAAAGTTTTGTTTGGATTGAGTGCCTACTATTCATTTATTTGTTTATTCGTTCAACAAATATTACTTGAGGGCCTCTTTGTGTGAGGCATGGGCCTATGTGAAAAGTATGTGCAAGTGTTTATAGTATTGTGTGGAAGACAGTTGAGTAAGTTTTGGGCAGGAAGAGACACAAAATGCATACCTCGACTCTGCTTCTAAGAATTGATTTAAAAGAAAAATCAAATGAAAACATTTACATACAAGGATGTCATCATAGTATTATTTAGGGAAAAAAGTACCCTGGAAATTGTTTAGATGCCTAAAGGTTGGTCAACATTAAATAAATTATGGAACTCACGTGTGATGGAATCACAGTAAAAGCCATTAAAAATCTAATTTTTGAGAAGCATTAAGTGACATGATAAAATGTTCATGTTTTAATTTAATGAAAAATAAGAGAAACAGGATGTAAAACTGGATCTATCACATTATCTCTACTGTAAGATTTTTAAGAAGATTATAGATATGGGAAGGAGGTATCACCAAGTGACAGTGATTTAAAGTTTCTTTCCTTAAACCTACTTTCTGATATTGTCTGAGTTTTCTACAATGAGCAACTGTTGTCTTTATACTATAAAAACCCCACCCTATTATCTTCACAAAAATAAAAAGGAGCAGATTCTCAATCTGGTGGGGGAGACACGTTTAAACAAGTCATCACAGTGTCTGATGGAGCAAAATCAGTGCCCCAAAGTCTGTAGGGTTTTGATGGGGTCTGAGCATCAGAAAAGACTCCACAGGTAGCATTTGAGCTGTGCCATGAAGACCCAGGGGGATTTCTATAGGCAGAAGAGAGCATTTCTGGGCATGAAAGCACAGAAGTGAATGGTGAGAGAGGCAAGCTGCCTGAAGATTATGAAATGTAGTGTGGATTGAAAGATGCAGAAAGGACCCAGGCTGACAAAGTGGTTTAATGGCTTGTGGAGGACCTTGGATGCTTTGCTGAGGAATTAGAATTTAATTTGAAGGCAATAGAGAGCTATGGAGAAGTTTTTAAAGAGGGAGGTGGACTTGACCCATAACGTAAAGGTGCAGTCTTTGGAATCAGACAGACATGGAGTCAGAATCCCAGCTATGCCAGTGTCTAGGGGTATGTGCTTGGGCAAATCACTTAACCTTTCTCATCATCCATTTCTTCACTCATTACTTAGGGGCAATGATATCAGCTTTACAGTGTGGACATGAGGATTAAACAACTTAATACAGTTGTTCATGTTGAGTAAGTTTTGGGCAGGAAGAGACACAAAAATGCATACCTCGACTCTGCTTCTAAGAATTGATTTAAAAGAAAAATCAAATGAAAAGATTTACATACATACATCACACGTGAGTCCCATAATTTATTTAATGTTGACCAATCTTTAGGCATCTAAACAATTTCCAGGGTCCTTTTTCCCTAAATAATACTGTGATGACATGTTCAGCATTCATGTCTCAAACATGAATGGTGAATAGATCTTTCTTAAAGGTAAAAAAATATTGGCGCACCCCACCTCCAACTCATGTTAAATTATTTTTACAATAATGTTACTTGAATATTCATAAAAATTAAATTTGTTATACATTTCTTATGTTTCATGATCTATTACTGGTATAAAAGCAAAAGAACTTTATTTCTTAAATATTTATTTATTTTTTGGCTGTGTGGGTGTTAGTTGCAGCACACGGGATTTTTCGTTGCAGTGCACGGGAGTTTTCATTGCAGTGCACGGGCTTCTCTCTAGTTGTGGCGTGCGGGCTTCAGAGCACGTGGGCTCTGTAGTTGCAGCACTTGGGCTCTCTAGTTGTCATGAGGGCTTAGTTGCCCCACAGCATGTGGGATCTTAGTTCCCTGACCAGGGATCGAACTGGCATCCCCTGCATTGCAAGCTGGATTCTTAACCACTGGACTACGAGGGAAGTCCCAAAACCAAAAGAGCTTTATACATTACAGATAACAACACAAAAGCAACACAATTTAAACTAAATGATATTAATTATGTCACCAGTTTGTAGTCTATATGAAAATAAATCTTCATGAATAATGTGAATATGGTACAGTCTGTTACAACCCAGGTCATTTAAAGTCTGCCCTTTCCCATACTCTCTGTGCTGTGAGTCCACTCAGTTTTCCCCCAGCTTTTTATCTTCCAATTCCCAGGAAATACTGTATGTATAGTGTGCAGTGGTGTTTGGCCTTTGCTTAGCATGAACACGTCTTCTATGTTTGGGTCCACTTCTGTTTTTTCCTCACTGGCCCATGATAATTAATGTCATACTGTCGGGACCAGTGCAGTTGTAGACACATTTCCAGGTGTGAGCACTAGCAGAGTAGTACTCAATTACGAAGTGGTCATATAGATGATTTTAAAATATTATCATCAGTATGAAAATTTAGACCATACACACACACATAAACACACACACAGACTGTTCTCACCCTTCCTGTGGTTCTACCCTCCTCTTTGTGAGAATATCTATGTATATACCTCCTAGAAGTCTCATTATTGTTGTTAATGGTAGTCTTATTATGGTCAAAGATTTTTATCAGGCAAGCGTATCAGTTGGCTATTGCTGGGTAACAAACCACACTAAAACTCAGGGTTTAGAACTATCACCCATTTATTATCTCTATGAGTCTTGGGTTGGCTGGACAGATTTGCTCATCTGCTCTGGGGGCACAGTGGCTCATTCATGCATCTGTGGTCAGCTGCAGGTAGGCTCGTTGGCTTTGCTGATCTTGGCTGGGCTGCCTCACATCTTTGGAGCCTTAGCAGAAATGACTCAGCTTTGCTAAAAGTGGTCTCTCGCCCTCCAGTAAGTTAGCCAGGCTTGGGTTTAGAGTAGCCTGGACACATTCTTATGGAGACAACAGAGAAGTGAGTAAAAGAGTGAACATAGGCAAGGCCTCTTGAGTCCTGGGCTTGGAGTTGGCACATCAGCATTTTTGGGGTATTTTGTTGACTGAAGCAAGTCACAAGGCTAACCCAGATTCAAGGTCGGGGAAATAGACTCCACAGCCTATTTCTAGGTGAGAAGATCTACAAACTCATAATTCAAAGGGTGTGGTTACAGGCAGATGTGAATGACTGGAGCCATTTTTGCAGTCAATCTACCCTAGTAGATATGAGGTCGGGGCAAGGAGGTCTATTAGGAAGCTACACTAGCCTTCTTGGTGAGAGAGGGATACTGCTTAGGAAGGATTGGATACATGTGATGCCCTGCCATTTCTTTGGTGTAGGAATGAGGAAGAGGGTAGAGGGTCGTCAAAGATGACTCCAAGGAACCCAAGCCTGGGTGACTGAGAAGTTGGTGAAGTTTCTAACTGAGAAAAGACATTCAGCAGGAAAAGTGGGGTCAGTCTGGGGGTGATCGGAAATTGGAGAGGTCAAAGGTGGAGGTACATAATATTAATAAGTTTAGAGTTTGATATGCTGGAGCTCTTCCCATAAGGAGAATCCTTCTCCACCTGGTTGCACATTAAAATCATGTAAGCAGCTTTTAAAAAATAGTGATAATTGAGTCTTAACCTGAGACAAATTAATATTAAATTTCTGGGAAAGGGGACTGGTGTTATTTTTTTTAAAAAATAATCACAGGAAATTCTAATGTACAGCCAAAGTTGGAAGCTTTATCTAGATCTCCTTCTGTGCATACATTAGAATCACCTGGACTGATACTGGGCCCCACTGATCCCTGAGCCCCACTACCAAAGAGTGTATTCCATTGGTCTGGGATAGGCAACTGTATTAAAAATAAAAAGTCTTTCTGGGTGAATTTAATGTGCAGCTGGAGTTGAGAACTACTGACCTAGATAGTTAATTTTCACTGTGAATAATCAAATGTTTTCAGGTTGCAACCCATGGCAAAGGGGCACTATGACAGAGTCTCCTTAAGCTCTGGGAAGGTTCAGAATTAGCATGAACTTGCTGGTGCCAGCCGGGGCATGGGGACAGGAGCAATCAGAGGATGAGACCAGAAACTTTGAGGACCCAACCTGGATCAACACCTGGCACTTGAAGTACAAGGACGTCTCAGGGTTAATCCTGCTTCCAGGAGAGATTTTGGGAAATCTCCCTGAAATGGTCCAAAATATAAAATGTCATGATGTCATCTGACTCCCCTGTCCTCCAATTCAAATTAGTTTCCTCTGTAGCAGCACTCAGATAATGCAACTTCCATCATTTTCTTTGAGGAAGGGAATTCATAATGTCTTAAATCTCAGTACGTATGTGTTTTCCCTGACTGTAAACCAAATCTGCCTCTTCCTTGATTTCATCCCATTAGTCTGAACTTTGACCTTGTCACATCTTAGATGATTCCTGGGCCTTCTTGTTGTTAATGTCTTATAAATATTTGTAGACCCATTGCCTGTCTATAGGCAGTCACTGAGTCAACAACAGAATATTTAGAGATTTTTTCTCATGTTCATAAATCATTCTTAGCAGAGCTTTAATCGTTTGGGTTTTTGGCTGCCTCTCTGACTTTCCTCTTGGCCTCCATAAGCCTCATCTATTTGAGGGAAATACTCAATTGCATAATAGCAGAGTGGACTCCTGTTATCCACTTGTGCTACTGACAATGTCTCGGGGTCAGGTTTCCTCAAAGTGGGCATCGGAAACTCCTTGGGGTGGGGAAAGGCTTGTGAAAAGAGTACATTTCTGAGTCCCACCAGATCTCTGAGGATGGGGCTCAGGCATCTGTACTTTTCACATGTTTTGGGATGGTTTTTATGTATGCAGTGATAGAGTCACCACTGTAGTTATTACTTCAAGTATTATGCTTAGAGAAGAAGTCAAATACATGAGGTTGTTTGTTTTTTGGTTGAAGGAGGCTTGCTCCACAAACCTCATTATAATCAAGACATAGACCCTTCTTTAAAGAGTTTCCAAAAATTTTCTGCGTTAGGAATCACCATTGCAATTCAGTCTTGACTATCAGTGGGGTTGGTCAGCATATATAGATTATATTGCATACAACTGATGCACCTAAGATAAAAGCAGAGGTAAAAGGAAAAAGAGAAGGGTAACAGTGAGTATAGGAAATAAATAGTGGGGCAGATGAGAAGAGAGAAATGGAGATGGAGAGGGAATAAAGAAGTATATGTGTATGAATGGTCTAGTGTCACCTCTGGCGATGTCCAGTATCATAAAGTTCTACATTTTGAAGTACTTTACAGTATTCCAAGCCTTTCTACCTCCTCACAGCTGTCCTAGGGTGACTAGACTAGGCAGGTATTAACTTCTCCATTTCACAGATAGAAAAACTGAGACTCTTGGCTGCACCTCACTCAAGGTCGGATAGAAAGTGTCAGAGATAAGACTAGAGCTAGAACTCAGGACTTAATCCTAGAGCAGGGATTTTTCTGTCACTCCTAATCTGTACTAGGTCTATGTAACCCAGACTGGCTCTTCCTCTGGGTGAGTGTCTCTTTGTGGTATGAGGTAAGGTGGCTCTTTGGAGAGGTTCATGACATTGGCATAGGGAACAGAGTGGAGGATGTCCTGAGGGTCCTTGGAAACATGTATTGACGTAATAAAGGTCAACAAGCTTGCTGAAGGAGCTCATGCTACTGCTTACAAACAAAATACAACTGGTCTGTGCTTCCTGACTGTGTTCCCTTTCTTCACTTTCTTTCCTCCTCTTCTCAGTTCCTACACATGAAACACACACACACACACACACACACACACACACACACACACACACACACACACACACACACACACACACACACACACACAGAAATGCAGTTATGGATTTGGGATCTGAGGAAGCTCCAGGTCATGTAGCACTGACTGTCAGTGTGATTGGGTTTAATGGAGTCAACAAGATAAATTAAAGTCATGGGATCACCACCGTCTTTACTTCAACCGAGCACCTCTTTATTTTTTTTGGTTTAACCCATTGTGGCTGAAGGTAGGGAGGCCCCTGCTCAGAGCCTGCTTCCCCTGCCTTCTTCTCACCCCTCCAGCACAAACACACACACACACACACACACACACACACACACACACTTCTAACATTTTCTTATGCAGCAGACCCTTTTGCTTTAGGTCACAGTTGTTCATCATAGGGCTGTAATGATAACTAACCTGGGTACCATGTCTTAATGTATACAAGCCTTTTCATCCTCTTTATTTCTCTTGATCATTACAACACTGATGTAGATAATTATACTATCCAGGCATGATTATAATAGCAGTAGTCCAGGAATACCTATGTAATTTCCTAGACCAGCCACCGTTCCTCATGAAATACTAAGGCTAATATATGCACAGAGGGGATGAAACAATACAGAGGGACCACTCCGTTGCTAGGTGGGGCTTAGGCCCCCCCAAGCACTGATCAGGATTCTGATGAGCTAGGCTGCACCACAAAGAGAACCTGGGAAGACCTGAGAAGCCTAAAAGAAAAGCCAGACCTACATTTCTGATGTTACAATTTCAGATCCAATCCCTGCATGCCTGCTGAGAAGTCCCAGAGAAAAGAGAATGGATGCAAGAGATGGGGCCCAGGCCTTCTGAAGCTGGAACTCTGTAACTTTGTAGAAAAGACATATCAGAAGAGAAAGCCCCAAAGGGCCTTGGAGAATAAGGCCTTGCCTTATTTCTTTTTTTAAAAAAAATAAATTTATTTATTTTATTTATTTATTTTTGGCTGTGTTGGGTCTTCGTTGCTGTGTGTGGTCTTTCTCTAGTTGTGGCGAGCGGGGGCTACTCTTCATTGCAGTGCACAGGCTTCTCATTGCAGTGGCTTCTCTTGTTGCAGAGCGCGGGCGTTAGGCACACAGGCTTCAGTAGTTGTGGCACGTGGGCTCAGTAGTTGTGGCTCGTGGGCTCTAGAGTGCAGGCTCAGTAGTTGTGGCACATGGGCTTAGTTGCTCTGCAGCATGTGGAATCTTTCCGGACCAGGGCTCGAACCCGTGTCCCCTGCATTGGCAGGTGGATTCTTAACCACTGCACCACTAGGGAAGCCCCCAGGCCTTGCCTTATTTCTTAAGGTCAGGAAGGGTGGACCAGACCCCTCATTGCTGGAACCCCCCAGCCAGCATTAAGGGCCAGTGGACTAGTTTTTTCTCCTCCTTAGGCAATGCCTATGGGATTTGGAAGTCTGTGGGGCGTGGAGGGAGGGCATGGTAGCCTTGGGGTCTAGAGCCCAAGCAGTATGTCTGGTGGTGCATTTGTACCATGAGGAAGTTGAGGGTCAGAGAAGTTGTCACTTACTCGACCAAGGTCATTTGTTTAGTGAGCGGAGGAACCGGGATTTGAACTCTTGAATTTGGGCTACAAGCCCTAGTGATTTTTCCACTGTATTCCCTGGCCTCTAGCAACCATCATCTCATTCTTATGTGGAGACTCATTTCTGCTCTCCTGGGCTTCCTCTGGCAGGAACATTGCCATTAGAACATGAAAAAGAACCCCCAAATAAATTCCTTCCATTGAGTGTTTGCTCAGGGAAGACATCAATGTCCATGAGGTTGTCTGGCTCATGGTTTAGGAGGCCTCTGGTTATAAATGGAGATAGTTCTGCTAGATGGGGCTTAGATTACATGTCTATTTCATCTATTGTTCCTCCTTGAAAGCTCAGAAGATCCAAATGCCCATGCTGTTCCCTAGAAGAGGGATTGGGGTTTATTTTGGAAAAGAGGTCTATTTTAATCTAAAGGACAGGGGCTCCCTGTTCTGCGGCTGTGCTGGCTTATTTCCACTCTGCACTCAGCAAAAATTTAATATTCTCTAAACAATAGGTGACTCAGCCTTTGCTAAATCTTAGGTGAAATGGATTTAGCAAGCAAAGAGAGAAAATGTCTTTTTTTTCCATTTTTCCTAGTCCTGTTTGATGATAATTCTTAGTGCTCAGTGCTCCTTTCATCCAAAGATCTGTAATTAATTAAGCCTCACAACTTCCCTGACAGGTAGAGAAGTACAAGAATGTTCATTTAAAACCATTGATACAGTAGGGCTATTACTAAGGCTCTTTAAAAGAAAAACCTCCCTATTGTGAAACTTCTTTTTAATAGAGTAAATTAAGGGAGAAAGGGATGAAGTAATTTCGCCTAGGATACCTGTTCAGTTATGGCCACGGAGAGAGCCCTGAGTTTGGAGCTATGATGCCCTCTTGGGTTAGACTAGGTGTATAAGCATAGTGGCAGAGCAAATTACCAAAAAACATAGTGGCTTTAGATCACAGCAAGCATTCATTATCTTATACAGTTTCTGTGGGTCAGGAATCCAGGCATGGCTTAGCTCAGTGGGTTTTGGCTCAGGGTTTCATAGGTAGCAGTTAAGACAACAGCCAGGCCTGCAGTTGTCTGCAGGCTTGATTGGAATTGGAGAATCCACTTCAAGGATGGCTCATTTAGATGCGTAATGAGTTGGTGCTGGCTGTCGGTAGAAGACCTCAGTTTCTCTTCATGTGCACTTTTCTGGAGGGCTGCTTGAGTGTCTTAATGATATGGCAGCTACATCTCCGTAGCATGTGATCCAAGGAGGCAAAGGTAGAAGTGGCACTGTCTTTTATTTCCTGGCCTTGGATGTCACACTCTATCGCCTCCTCAATGTCCTGTTGACTACACAATTCGGCTCTTCATTATGGGAGGGGACCGCACAAGGGCCTGCTTGGAGGCCGACTAATATTAAGCATGAGTTCATCTGTGATATTATTGGAATACCCTCCCAAAAAGCCAGCTTAGAGGACTGAACATCACACATCTGATAAGAGAGTAAGAGACGGTTAACTTCCTAGGTATCTGTAGATTTAGAATAAATCACTGCCGTTATTCATAGGCATGGTTAAGCGATTAAGCCTATATTGAAGTATACATGACTATGGTGAATCTTTTATCTTTAGGAGTTGGATATTTGTCCCACACCTTATACTGGATCACTGGTTCCCCATTGTTGGTCTATGGACCTGAGTTGTGTTAACTGCTAACAAGCAACCAAAGTGTTGTTAAAAGTACACGTACCAGGTTTCTACTCCTAGGGATTCTAAGTACGTACCTTTGGGACCCACTGTTCTGGCTCCTCTTATCAGGCAGTGGTAGGCTTACATTTTGTTGCGTGAGAATCATTATTAATGGCAGTCATATTTGGTTGCTTAATATCTATTCATGATTCTTTTTCCTGACCTCAGAAAACCAACTCAAAATTGGGCACCCAGTTGCTAAGGGCTGGAATTGATAGTTACCAGATGTTTCCACACTGTATTGTTAAAGGTGGCACCTGTATTAGAAAGCTCCCATATCGTAAGGGCTGCTAGAGAGATAGATAGAGGGTAGGGTTGATGTCCAATAGTGACAGTTTGAAAGGCCATCACTATACTACTATATCAGCATATGCAAGGACTAGTCTCCTTACATGTACAGAAATACTGTCACATCCTGCATAAATTTTAGTCTGGTGGTTCTCAACCATTAGTATCCAGAAGAATCACTTGGGGAGTGTTAAAAATTGCAGATCTTCAAGCCTACCCCTGCGATTCTGATTCGGTGGGTCTAGAATACCTGAGATGGTCTTGCTATAAGTGGTCTGGGGACCACGCTTTGAGATACACTGTCCTAGGCATGACTTAATTTAACTGCTATCTGTTGACTTCATATCTGTTTAGACCCCAGCAGCAGGAGTTTAGTCTGTAGAATGGCTGGCATGGAAGGGATTGCCTTATAGACTTTGCATGGCTGATAGTTACTAGGTGAATTGCTGATGTGCATGAGGGGTACAGTGAGATCTGGACAGGTGTGGAAGGGCATTTTATTAGCATTATATTTACAGATGTTTACCTTTCTCCCAGATAATAAGCCATTAGAGGTAGGATCGAGATGCTGTATAATTTCGCAGCTCCCACAGAGGCTAGCACGGTACACTACTTGTAGCAGTCTCGCAATAGGTGTATTATCACACAGGAGCAAGTTCATTTGAGGTGGCTAGGAATTCTGGATGGGAATTAAGCCATGGCAGCCAGAGCACGTTGCATGTTGGGGTGACTGCTTTAAGTTGAGTTACTCTGGAGTATGGCCAAGCTCTCCTCTCACCCCCTTCTCTCTTACAAGTATCTTGAGGTAGATAGCAATAGTGAAACCATCATAGTATGGTTTGTGACTTTGGAGAGTAAAACTGTAATAAAAGCTAAAGAGTTGAATAGAGCATAGCCAAGGCCTGCAAATTACTGCTGATGAAGGACAGGGCAGACAGAGTATTTCAGCCATATTGAACATCTCTACTTCAGTCAGCCAAGAGCATCTGGGCATGCCAGGGTAACAGACACAGAGACAACGACATGGTCAAGAAAAAGACCCTCAGTGTCAAATAGCAAAGGAGCAAGTTGCTTGTGAATTGCTTAGGGAAGACAAAGGAGGGGAAGAGGCATGCTACAACTATTGGCTTCATTTAACAGTAATTTATTGAGCTGCTACCATGCGCTAGGACGTGTTTTAGGTGCAAGCGATATTCAGGTAAACCAAACAGACAAAGAAGCTTACATTTTAGCAAAAGATATAGATAGTGAATAAATACATAATACAATGACACATAGTCATTAGTGCCAGTAAGAAAAACAAAGCGGGGAAGGGAGTAAATACTGAAGTTAGAGTAAATATCATTCCAAAGTAAAGGGCTTTGATATAATAATGATAATAATAGTTACTTTTATAATAATTAATATTTATTGAGTAGATAAATGTGCCTACTGTGTGCCACACACAGAGCTGGGCAGTGGAGATACAGTGGTAAGACAAGACACATCTCCTGATTTCACGGTGCTTTTTTCTTTTTTTTTTTTGCGCTTTTTTCTTTTTAAGGCATGAAAAAGACCATAAACAATTAAACAAAGACACCCAAGAAATATATGATAGTGATACCCAGAGACCTAAAATAAGAACTGGTAGAGTAACTGGGAAGGCTAGGCTAGTTTAGTTGAGGGAATTCCTCTCCAAGAAATGATATTTAAACGGAAATCTGAATGATGAGGAGGAGCCAGCTGTGCAGCTGAGCATCCCAGGCCAAGTTGAAAGGGCACCAGGGCAAAGGTCCTGGGCTCTGCAGGTCAGGATATAGCAATAAGGCCAGTGTGGCTTTATAAACCTCAGGGGATTGGGAGACTGGTTAAAGTAATTAAGGAGAAAAATAACCTTCTTTCATAGATCTGACTTTGAAAGCCAATATAACTCCTAGAAAACTGTTTGTCTTTCCAGTTAAATATTGCCTGGTTCTTCCATCAGAGACAGGTGTAACATTTAAATCAATTGATTGGTAATATGAATTTCTTCTTGTAATTAGTTCTCTTTTCTCCAGTACCCTCCGAGAAAATCCAAAATGCAGGACAAGCATTATTATAATAAAATTTCATTAAATAGTATAATGAACAAAAATATCATACTGCGATGCACCAGTTATTAAGTGTGTTGACTCAGGTAGTAACTGGGAATTTGTGGTTAATATTAGTCTGGAGATCCATTTATCTTCTGAAACACCTTTGATACAATGCTTCTTTTCTTGGCTGGTGTTTGAGATCTTGGGGTGTACTTTTTCTGTGGCTAGCTTCCCAGCTACCTGAACTTTGGAGCAGCCAGGGAAGTTCCTTCAGCCCTTAGCTGTCTCTACGTCCTCTTCCTGGGTGCTGCCATCTCTTTCATCCCTGTCCAAATAGTAGGTTTGTGTACCCTGGTCTGCTGTCCATCTAGGGTACCTGCATCACCTAAATCCTCTTTTGTGCCTCTAAGAAAGGAGACAATTCCTTTTGTAGGGGTTCACCATGTTTTTCTTTTCCCTGTTGCTATTCCTGTGCTGTCTAGAGAATCATTCCTCATACCTCTGGGTCCTCTTTTACCCAGTTAATCACAGAAGAGATTCTGCTCGCTCATCCTCCACATTTCACACATCTCTAAGACTCCATTCTATTTACACTGGTTATAGAAATAAATGTGAAGACCGAGGGGATAGATTGTGTTTGCATAGAAATTTACTTAATGCTAAGAATGCAATGAAAATCTTTAATGTAAGCTCACTGTATATTTGAGTGCAGTGTATATTTATTCTCCAAAATATACTTAGTAACTTTCCCATTATGAATCACTAAGCCGTATGCTTCTCCAAAGAAGGGAGCACGATTTCTCAA
This sequence comes from Grampus griseus, assembly GCF_964374135.1. NCBI lineage: Eukaryota > Metazoa > Chordata > Mammalia > Artiodactyla > Delphinidae > Grampus > Grampus griseus. The sequence continues at coordinate 24,544,640 of NC_139018.1, read as the reverse complement.
AAATACAGTATTGTTTTTAGAATGAAAATTTAATATGTTTCATGATGAATTCAAATCAGCTTTGAAAGTCTGCACTACCTCAGCCTTGACCAGCTTTAAAATGCAAATGCTACCCATAAGGAACAAGTGTCTTTTCAATTATAAAGCGTGAATTTCAAGATTTGTAATGGTTTCTAAGATAAAAATGTTTAAATATATCTGAGAAACAGTTCTTAAATTCTAATAATAATTAAACAGGACAAAAGCAGAGATTTGAAGGCAATAACAAGAGCAAAGATTGAGTTACAAAAACTAAAATATATTTAATTTTCACAGAAGTTTCAAGACTGCACTAGAAGCATTAGGGTAGGGACACAGTCAGTCTCTCTCTCTCTCTCTCTCTCTCTCTCTCTCTCTCTCTCTCTCTCTCTCTCTCTCATACACACACACACACACACACACACACACACACGAGTCAATATGCTTTCTGATCTTTGAGAATTAGGCTCAACTTAGTTACTGAAATTAGAGATAGGATGCCAATCTTAGTTTTGCTTACTAACTTGGAGAATATATCTGAGAAGCCAGAATAATGATTAAACGTTTTCGATGTTTTATAAAATAGGTGTAATGAGAGTCAAATGTTTATTGGATTTCTGCTCTGTGCTTTTTGCCAGAACTGTGCTGTGACTGTGAGGGATATAAAAGAACTAGAAGGTGTGGTGTCTGCCCTTGGGAAGTTTACCAGAGAGTTGGAAAGAAAAAAGCGACTTTACATTACACAACTTGAAAACAATACATGCCATTATACACACTTAAGCATTCAGTAGTGCAGTGCAAGAAACAAATAATGACAGGAATCAACAGAAAGGAACGTTATTAATATTGGAGGGGCCGACAAGGAACACTTCATGGAGGAGGAGGCATATAACTGGACTTGGAGGAAAATGCAGGATTTGGCATCATTTTCTTTTTAGTGTGTAATGATAATAACTCATTTTTATTATAATCACGATTAGCTGTCTGTCAGCTCACAGACTACAGGATGGAAAAGCACGACAAATCCCCAGGGTAACAATGTTTTAAAGTTCTTCTTTAAAGGAGACAGAAGGAAGAAGAGAAAGCCTTTCTAAGAGCCCAGGCTTTGGGGAAAAATGTAGGAGGTGCAGAAGAGAATTAGTGGGTAATGCTTATCATTTTGTACAAAGTAACCTTGACACAAATGGGGCAATTTAAAGGAGGATAAGTGACTCCCAGCCCACTCACCGAGGTTGATGGAGGAAATAATCATGGGGTTGATGGCAGATTGGAAAGAGAGTGCCCGGAGTAGCTTTCCCCGCCTCCATTATGTGTGTCTCTCGTCTAGAGGTAGGGAGCTCATAGCTGAAAGAAATCCAGTGCTTTCTACTTTCAAATCATCTTAGGTAAGTAACTTGATCTAACAACAAATTGGATGCACCTCTTTTCCCTCCTCTCCCAAGCTCTGTGCAGAGATGTGAGTGTCGTTATACCACTGACATCCAAGAGGCTGAAGTGAACAAAACAGGTTAGAGAAACCGAGATAACTGTGAATAATTTTTGGATGACAAAGCAGTGTGTTACAATGGGTGGGTAGGGGTGTGACTATTCCTGTGCTTCATGAGTGAGTAAAGTAGTATTGTTGGTGGTTTTCAAGCATGGCTACCCATTGCAATCACTTGGGGACCTTTAAAAATTACGGATGCCCAGCCCCTCCCTCTGCCCCAGAGATACGGTTGGTCTGAAAAGTGGTCTCGGCACTGGATTTTCTAAAGCTCCCCAGGTCATTCTAAAGTTAAGAACCACTCCTCTAAGTGTTGATTTAAATGAATTGCATCTGGACAGCTTGTTAAACCACAGACTTCTGGGTCTTACTTCCAGAGTTTCTGATTCTAATTAGATCTGGAATGGGACCCACGCATTTGTAGTTCTGAAATGTCCTCAGGGGACGCTGATGCTGCTGGTCTGGGGACCACACTTGGATAAACACTGATACAAACTATTGAAGCCAATCCAGGTGATGCTAAACATTTCCTAAAGTTTGGTCCTTGAACATACTTGTTAAAATGCAGATTCTGAGTACCTCCCTCTACCCACTGAATTAGAATGCCTGAGAACCTGCAATTTTAAATGAGAACTCCAGGTTTTTATCTTGGATTCTACCACTTGTGAACTACTGTATAGCTTAATAATTTTGTTTTTGTTTTTTTTGTATCTTGCTTCAAATGCTACTTAACTACATAAGTTGAATGTGTGACCCTATAAGGATTTTGGTCATTGTTTTATGCTATTTTTATGGGAAAAACTCTATAGAATGGATTCTATTAGATTCTCTGAGATATTAGTAGATCAAACCTGAGGGAAAAGGCTTTATTATGGGGCTTATGGTACAAAAACAGACACACCTGTTCATGTAGTGGCAGCAATCCTAGTTGTACGTGAGATGTTTCAGAAGTATCGTCCTTTTTCTTTGTCCATTTGTCTGTTGATGGGCACCTAGGTTGCTTCCTTATCTTGGCTATTGTAAAGAAATGCTGCCATGAACATAGAGGTGCATATATCTTTTCAAATTAGTGTTTTCATTTTCTTTGGATAAATACTCAGGAGTGAAATTGCTGGATTGTACGCTAGTTCTATTTTTTTTTCTTTTTTTGAGGAAGCTCCATACTGTTTTCCATGGAAAAGAGTGGTTACATCAATTTACATTCCTACCAGGATTCACGGGGGTTCCTTTTTCTGCACATCCTCGCCAACACTTGCTATTTGCAGAGGTGACTTTTAAAACCATGCTTTGCAAATTCAACATAATTAGGTAATTGTACTCAACACAGGTAGTGTAAAGGTTTGAGAAGCATCTTTCAAATGTTATAAGATATTAGAATTACCAGCAGTAGTTTTTAAGAGTCCCAAGTCACAGTTCCAAAGAGTCTTTTTTGTTTTTTTTAATTACAACATAAATGCTTTACGTTTTCAGATATAAAATGTAAATTGCTTCCCTGGGAATCAGAGGTGAGATTAAGGGTTGCATTTTGCTAAAATATTGTGTTCTACCAGGAATGTTTAATAATAGTTAATAGTAGTTATTTATTTAGCCCTTTTTTTTTTGGTGGGGTGGGACTTCTTCTTTTGGGGTTTTGGTTTTTTTTTTAAAAATCATTATTGGAGTATAATTGTTTTACAATGGTGTCTTAGTTTCTGCTTTACAATAAATGAATCAGTTATACATATACATATATCCCCATATCTCTTCCCTCTTGCATCTCCCTCCCTCCCACCCTCCCTATCCCACTCCTCTAGGTGGTCACAAAGCACCGAACTGATCTCCCTATGCTATGAGGCTGCTTCCCAATAGCTATCTATTTTACGTTTGGTAGTGTATATATGTCCATGACACTCTCTCACTTTGTTCCAGCTTCCCCTTCCCTCTCCCCATATCCTCAAGTCCATTCTCCAGTAGGTCTGTGTCTTTATTCCTGCTTTGCCCCTAGTTTCTTCATGAACCTTTTTTTTTTTTTTTAGATTCCATATATTTGTGTTAGCATACGGTATTTGTTTTTCTCTTTCTGACTTACTTCACTCTGTATGACAGTCTCTAGGTCCACCCACCTCACTACAAATAACTCAATTTCGTTTCTTTTTTATGGCTGAGTAATATTCCATTGTATATATGTGCCACAACCTCTATATCCATTCATCTGTTGATGGACACGTAGGTTGCTTCCACGTCCTGGCTATTGTAAATAGAGCTGCAATGAACATTTTGGTACATAACTTTTTTTTTTTTTTTTTTTGTGGTACGCGGGCATCTCACTGTTGTGACATCTCCCATTGTGGAGCACAGGCTCTGGAAGTGCAGGCTCAGCGGCCATGGTTCATGGGACCAGCTGCTCCACGGCATGTGGGATCCTCCCGGACCGGGGCACGAACCCATGTCCCCTGCATCGGCAGGCGGACTCTCAACCACTGCTTCACCAGGGAAGCCCCATGACTCTTTGAATTATGGTTTTCTCAGGGTATATGCCCAGTAGTGGGATTGCTGGGTCATATGGTAGTTCTATTTGTAGTTTTTTTAAGGAAACTCCATACTGTTCTCTATAGTGGCTGTATCAATTTACATTCCCACCAACAGTGCAAGAGGGTTCTCTGTTCTCCACACCCTCTCCAGCATTTATTGTTTGTAGATTTTTTGATGATGGCTATTCTGACCAGTGTGAGAAGATATCTCACTGTAGTTTTGATTTGCATTTCTCTAATGATTAATGATGTTGAGCATTCTTTAATGTGTTTGTTGGCAATTTGTATATCTTCTTTAGAGAAATGTCTATTTAAATCTTCTGCCAATTTTTGGATTGGGTTGTTTGTTTTGTTAATACTGAGCTACATGAACTGCTTGTAAATTTTGGAGATTAATCCTTTGTCAGTTGCTTCATTTGCAAATATTTTCTCCCATTCTGAGGGTTGTCTTTTGTTCTTGTTTATGGTTTCCTTTGCTGTGCAAAAGCTTTTAAATTTCATTAGGTTCCATTTGTTTATTTTTGTTTTTATTTCCATTTCTCTAGGAGGTGGGTCAAAAAGGATCTTGCTGTGATTTATGTCATAGAGTGTTCTGCCTATGTTTTCCTCTAAGATTTTGATAATGTCTGACATTACATTTAGGTCTTTAATCTATTTTGAATTTATTTTTGTGTATGGTGTTAGGGAGTGTTCTAATTTCATTCTTTTACATGTAGCTGTCCAGTTTCCCAGCACCACTTATTGAAGAGCCTGTCTTTTCTCCACTGTATATTCTTGCCTCCTTTATCAAAGATAAGGTGACCATATGTGCGTGGGTTAATCTCTGGGCTTTCTATCCTGTTCCATTGATCTATATTTCTGTTTTTGTGCTGGTACCATACTGTCTTGATTACTGTAGCTTTGTAGTATAGTCTGAAGTCAGGGAGCCTGATTCCTCCAGCTCCATTTTCCTTTCTCAATATTGCTTTGGTTATTCGGGGTATTTTATGTTTCCATACAAATTGTGAAATTTTTTGTTCCAGTTCTATGAAAAATGCCAGTGGTAGTTTGATAGGGATTGCATTGAACCTGTTGATTGCTTTGGGTAGTATAGTCATTTTCACAATGTTGATTCTTCCAATCTAAGAACATGGTGTATCTCGCCATATATTTGTATCATCTTTAATTTCTTTCATCAGTGTCTTATAATTTTCTGCATACAGTTCTTTTGTCTCCTTAGATAGGTTTATTCCTAGATATTTTATTCTTTATGTTGCAATGGTAAATGGGAGTGTTTTCTTAATTTCACTTTCAGATTTTTCATCATTAGTGTATAGGAATGCAAGAGATTTCTATGCATTAATTTTGTATCCTGCAACTTTACCAAATTCATTGATTAGCTCTAGTGGTATTCTGGTAACATCTTTAGGATTCTCTATGTATAGTATCATGTCATCTGCAAACAGTGACAGCTTTACTTCTTCTTTGCTGATTTGGATTCGTTTTATTTCCTTTTCTTCTCTGATTGCTGTGGCTAAAACTTCCAAAACTATGTTGAATAATAGTGATGAGAATGGGCAACCTTGTCTTGTTCCTGATCTTAGTGGAAGTGGTTTCAGTTTTTCACCTTTGAGGATGATGTTGGCTGTGGGTTTGTCATATATGGCCTTTATTATGGTGAGGAAAGTTCCCTCTATGCCTACTTTCTGGAGGGTTTTTATCATAAATGGGTGTTGAATTTTGTCAAAAGCTTTCTCTGCATCTATTGAGATGATCATATGGTTTTTCTCCTTCAATTTGTTAATGTGGTGTATCACGTTGATTGATTTGCGTATATTGAAGAATCCTTCAATTCCTGGGATAAACAACACTTGATTATACTGTGTGATCCTTTTAATGTGCTGTTGGATTCTGTTTGCTAGTATTTTGTTGAGGATTTTTGCATCTATGTTCATCAGTGATATTGGCCTGTAGTTTTCTTTCTTTGTGACATCTTTGTCTGGTTTTGGTATCAGAGTGATGGTGGCCTCGTAGAGTGAGTTTGGGAGTGTTCCTCCCTCTGCTATATTTTGGAAGAGTTGAGAAGGATAGGTGTCAGCTCTTCTCTAAATTTTGGATAGAATTTGCCTGTGAAGCCATCTGGTCCTGGGCTTTTGTTTGTTGGAAGATTTTTAATCACAGGTTCAATTTCAGTGCTTGGGATTGGTCTGTTCATATTTTCTATTTCTTCCTGGTTCAGTCTTGGAAGGTTGTGCATTTCTAAGAATTTGTCCATTTCTTCCAGGTTGTCCATTTTATTGGCATAGAGTTGCTTGTAGTAATCTCTCATGATCCTTTGTATATCTGCAGTGTCAATTGTTAATTCTCCTTTTTCATTTCTAATTCTATTGATCTGAGTCTTCTCCCTTTTTTTCTTGATGAGTCTGGCTAAAGGTTTATCAATTTTGTTTATCTTCTCAAAGAACCAGCTTTTACTTTTATTGATCTTTGCTGTCGTTTCCTTCATTTCTTTCTCGTTTTTCTAATCTGATTTTATGATTTCTTTCCTTCTGCTAACTTTGGGGTTTTTTGTTCTTCTTTCTCTAATTATTTTAGATGTAAGGTTAGGTTGTTTATTTGAGATGTTTCTTGTTTCCTAAGATAGGGTTTTATTGCTATAAACTTCCCTCTTAGAACTGCTTTTGCTGCATCCCATAGGTTTTGGGTCATCATGTTTTCATTGTCATTTGTTTGTAGGTATTTTTGGATTTCCTCTTTGATTTCTTCAGTGATCTGTTGGTTATTAAGTATTGTGTTGTTTAGCCTCCATGTGTTTGTATATTTTACAGATTTTTTCCTGTAATTGATATCTAGTATCATAGCGTTGTGGTCAGAAAAGATACTTGATATGATTTCAGTTTTCTTAAATTTACCAAGGCTTGATTTGTGACCCAAGATATGATCTATCCTGGAGAATGTTCCATAAGCACTTGCGAACCATGTGTATTCTGTTGTTTTGGGATGGAATGTCCTCTAAATATCAATTAAGTCCATATTGTTTAATGTATCATTTAAAGCCTGCATTTCCTTATTTATTTTCATTTTGGATGATCTGTCCATTGTTGAAAGTGGGGTGTTAAAGTCCCCTACTATGATTGTGTTATTGTTGATTTCCTCTTTTATGGCTGTTAGTATTTGCCTTATGTTTTGAGGTGCTCCTATGTTGGATGCATAAATATTTACAATTGTTATGTCTTCTTGGATTGATCCCTTCATCATTATGTAGTGTCCTTCTTTGTCTCTTGTAATAGTCTTTGTTTTAAAGTCTATTTGTCTGATATGAGAATTGCTACTTCAGCTTTCTTCTGATTTCCATTTGCATGGAATATCTTTTTCCACCCCCTCACTTTCTGTCTGTGTCCCTAGGTATGAAGTGGGTCTCTTGTAGACAGCATATATATGGGTCTTGTTTTTGTATCCATTCAGCCAGTCTATGTCTTTTGGTTGGATCATTTAATCCATTTACATTTAAGGTAATTATTGATATGTATGTTCCTATTAGCATTTTCTTAAATTGTTTTGGGTTTGTTATTGTAGGTCTTTTCCTTCTCTTGTGTTTCCTGCCTAGAGTAGTTCTTTTAGCATTTATTGTAAAGCTGGTTTGGTGGTGCTGAATTCTCTCAGCTTTTGCTTGTCTGTAAAGCTTTTAATTTCTCTGTCAAATCTGAATGAGTTCCTTGCTGGGTAAAGTAATCTTGGTTGTAGGTTCTTCTCCTTCATCACTTTAAATATGTCCTGCCACTCCCTTCTGGCTTGCAGAGTTTCTGCCGAAAGATCAGCTGTTAACCTTATGGGGATTCCCTTGTGTGTTAGTTGTTGTTTTTCCCTTGCTGCTTTTAATATTTTTTCTTTGTATTTAATTTTTGATAGTTTGATTAATATGTGTCTTGGCATGTTTCTCCTTGGATTTATCCTGTATCAGACTCTCTGTACTTCCTGGACTTGATTAACTCTTTCCTTTCCCATATTAGGGAAGTTTTCAACTATAATCTCTTCAAATGTTTTATCAGTCCCTTTCTTTTTCTCTTCTTCTTCTGGGACCCCTATAATTCGAATGTTGGTGTGTTTCATGTTGTTCCAGAAGTCTCTGAGACTGTCCTCAATTATTTTCATTCTTTGTTCTTTATTCTGCTCTGCAGTAGTTATTTCCACTATTTTATCTTCCAGGTCACTTATCTGTTCTTCTGCCTCAGTTATTCTGCTATTGATCCTTTCTAGAGAATTTTTAATTTCATTTATTGTTTGTTCATGATTGTTTGTTTGCTCTTTAGTTCTTCTAGATCCTTGTTAAACATTTCTTGTATTCTCTCCATTCTATTTCCAAGATTTTGGATCATCTTTACTATCATTATTCTGAATTCTTTTTCAGGTAGGCTGCCTATTTCCTCTTCATTTGTTAGGTCTGGTGGGTTTTTGCCTTGCTCCTTCATCTTCTGTGAGTTTGTCTTCTCATTTTGCTTAACTTACTGTGTTTGGGGTCTCCTTTTCACAGTCTGCAGGATCGTAGTTCCAGTTGTTTTTGGTGTCTGTCCCCAGTGGCTAAGGTTTGTTCAGTGGGTTGTTGTGTAGGCTTCCTGGTGGAGGGGACTAGTTCCTGTGTTCTGGTGGATGAGGCTGGATCTTGTCTTTCTGGTGGGCAGTTCCACGTCCGGTGATGTGTTTTGGGGTGTCTGTGGCCTTATAATGATTTTAGGCAGCCTCTCTGCTAATGGATGGGGTTGTGTTCCTGTCTTGCTAGTTGGTTGGCATAGGGTGTCCAGCATTGTAGCTTGCTGGTCGTTGAGTGGAGCTTGGTCTTGGCCTTGAGATGGAGATCTCTGGGAGATTTTTGCCATTTGATATTACGTGGAGTTGGCAGGTCTCTTGTGGACTAGTGTCCTGAAGTTGGCTCTCCCACCTGAGGCAAAGCCCTGATGCCTGGCTGGAGCACCAAGAGCCTGTCATCCACACAGCTCAGAATAAAAGTTAGAAAAAAAGAAAGAAAGAAAGAAGATAAAATAAAATAAAAATGTTATTAAAATAAAAAATAATTATTAAAAAATTTTTTTTAATAAAAAAAGAAAGAAGAGAGCAACCAAACCAAAAAACAAATCCACCAATGATAACAAGTGGTAAAAACTATACTTAAAAAAAAAAAAAGGACAGACAGAACCCTAGGACAAATGGTAAAAACAGAGCTATACAGACAAAAATCACACACAGAAGCATACACATACACACTCACAAAAAGAGAAGAAGGGGAAAAAATATATATATCGTTGCTCTCAAAGTCCACCTCCTCAATTTGGGATGATTCGTTGTCTATTCATGTATTCCACAGATGCAGGGTACATCAGGTTGATTGTGGAGCTTTAATCCGCTGCTTCTGAGGCTGCTGGGAGAGATTTCCCTTTCTCTTCTTTGTTCTCACAGCTCCCAGGGGCTCAGCTTTGGATTTGGCCCCGCCTCTGCGTGTAGGTCGCCGGAGGGCGTCTGTTCTTCGCTCAGACAGGACAGGGTTAAAGGAGCCGCTGATGTGGGGGCTCTGGCTCACTCAGGCCGGGGGGAGGGAGGGGTACGGATGGGGGGCGGGCCTGTGGCGGCAGAGGCCTGCGTGACGTTGCACCAGCCTGAGGCGCGCCGTGCGTTCTTCCGGGGGAGTTGTCCCTGGATCCCGGGACCCTGGCAGTGGCGGGCTGCACAGGCTCCCCGGAAAGTGGGTGTGGAGAGTGACCTGTGCTCGCACACAGGCTTCTTGGTGGCGGCAGCAGAAGCCTTAGCGTCTCATGCCCGTCTCTGGGGTCCGCGCTGATGGCCGCGGCTCACGCCCGTCTCTGGAGCTCCTTTAAGCAGCGCTCTTAATCCCCTCTCCTCACGCACCAGGAAACAAAGAGGGAAGAAAAAATCTCTTGCCTCTTCGGCAGGTCCAGAATTTTCCCCGGACTCCCTCCCAGCTAGCCGTGGTGCACTAACCCCTTAAGGCTGTGTTCACGCCGCCAACCCCAGTCCTCTCCCTGCGCCCCGACCGAAGCCCGAGCCTCAACTCCCAGCCCCGCCCGCCCCGGCGGGGGAGCAGACAAGCCTCTCGGGCTGGTGAGTGCCGGTCGGCACCGATCCTCTGTGCGGGAATCTCTCCGCTTTGCTCCCCGCACCCCTGTTGCTGCGCTCTCCTCCGCGGCTCCGAAGCTTTCCCTCTCCACCACCCGCAGTCTCCGCCCGCAAAGGGGCTTCCTAGTGTGTGGAAACCTTTCCTCCTTCACAGCTCCCTCCCACTGGTGTAGGTCCCATCCCCATCCTTTTGTCTCTGTTTATTCTTTTTTCTTTTGCCCTACCCAGGTACGTGGGGAGTTTCTTGCCTTTTGGGAGGTCTGAGGTCTTCTGCCAGCGTTCAGTAGCTGTTCTGTAGGAGTCGTTCCACGTGTAGATGTATTTCTGGTGTATCTGTGGGGAGGAAGGTGATCTCTGCGTCTTAGTCTTCCGCCATCTTGAAGCTCCTCTCCCAAAGAGTCTTAATCCTGGGTGGCATCTAGGAATCTCCAACGAAAATAAGTGATTCTGTTACAGTGGGTCAAAGAAACTCATTTTAAGTAATAGTGGATTAGGAACTATGAAGGAGAAAAATTGTTTTCATAGTTGATCTGAGTTGCTGTTAAAGAATTTGTTATATATTGACTTCTTTTTTAAGTCAGTGTCCTGTTAGCTAGAATGTTAAAGTTCAGGATATATATTTTTATGTGTGTAATATTATTCCCCCACTTGTCTTTTTACTTTCATTTAGGTATTGTATGGCTTTGCTTTTATTTTGCTCTCTTTACTATTCCTCCTTTTATAGAGGAAATGGTTCAAATGAGGACCATGTCGAATTTTCATTTAGATGGATTTTCTTCCTCTTTATCTCCCTGCCTTTATCTACCCCTCCCCCCTTTTCCTTATTGTTCTCTCTCTTCTCTTGCCCACCCTTCCTGGCACGAGTCCATGTTCCGTCTTCAGCCTGGGCTGTCTTTCTTCTGTGACCTCTCTTTATTGCCATTTCAGTGGGCAGGAAGGGAAGGAAGGTCCCTGGAGACCTGTCAATCAATGAATGGTCCCTCCGCAGGAGTGGGTGGGAGTGGGCAGAAGGAAGCCTTCACAACGTTTCCATGACATTTTGCTTAGTGAGTGTGGGGTTAATAAAACTAAATAAAATGATTTTTTTCACCAAAACTTAGGATTCCATGGGTGAGAGAGAGATGGGTGCAGGGGTGTGTGTGAGAGGAAATTATACAACAATCAACATTTTGTCAGTGAATGAGGAAAACGTGTGCAAAATGAATCTTAACTGATTTCAATATGGTCAGCGAGTCCTACCAAGTTAACTCTCAAGTGCTTTAGATCACTGTGGATATGATGGGGGTATTTCTTTTTCTTTCATGTTTCAGACTTCCTTTACCCCCACCTACTAAAATGTTAGCTTTCATGGAAGAATCATCTCCCAGTCAGAAACAAGGAAGGACCCGTTAGAGGAGGGACTTTTGTTGATTGAGATGATGGTTGAGGTGTGACAACAAGGTCCATTGTGGTTGGCTCATCAGTTGTCATGGAAACACACCATAGTGGTAGAACCCAGGCAAAGTCTAAGGGTTTTGGTCATCAGAATGGATGACCACAATGTGTTTTCAATTCCACAGATAAGAGGAGAGGTGATATGTATTCTTTCCACTTTTCCTCTTTCACTCTGGGTTGCCTATAACCTGTAATAAGAGGTTTAGAGCTTAGTTAGTTAAAGCTGTTCTATCTTTCTATTTTTTGCTTTCCTTCTTGAGGCAAGTGCCGAAGTGGAACTGCCAAATCTGAACTAGGACAAAAAGCAGAGGGTGGACACAAACAGGTTCTGTATGAGTCCCTATTGGGGGGTGGGGAAGAGAGATTCTCAAAGACTAAGATTTGTTATTTTGTTGAAATGCATGCATGCGCGTGCACACACACAAGCACCCACACGCGCTCCACAAAGAAGAGAGAGAGCCATATAGAGAATGAACTGTAGTGATCAGTTTTAAGGTAGATGAAGAGAAGAGTGAGCATGACAGCTAGAGAAGGGACAATTTGAGGGCGAGAAAATAGAGTCAGCAGAGAAAGTCACCTTCAAGGTGTCTGTCTTCATAGCAAGAAGAATACTGGAGGTTTTTCTATGGAGGAAAACTGTAGAAATGCTCAGTTTAGGTTACTGCCCCCAACAAAAAGGGGGTTTCTTCCTAAAACCTTCGAAGAAATCTGACATTTTACTTATCCTGCTCCTGGACTCAAGACTCTTACTTTTCTATTATAGCATTCTTTCAGGAAATATCTGTTTCTTGGGGTTTCCTTTGCTTTTTAAGGTATCTCCCCCACCCTTTTTCCCCCAGAGCCTGAATCACTTGAGTAAGATATATTATCTTTGTAAACAAGGTGATAAAGCGATTCCTTATATCAAGGTTTCAACCAAAGGTTAAGCCCCATGAAACAGGGAAACCACATATTTTTTAATCCTAATAAATTCTTTTGAGTTTTGACCAAAGTTTCATTTCCCACAAATGCAAAACTTTGGATGTATTTATATCAGTGGACTACTGTTTTTTTTCCCCAAACTCCAAAGTTCAAATAACTGGTATATTCTTATTAATTGGTATTTCCATTTTATAGATCAGGAAACACTATTAAAGTTGTTGTTTTAAAGTTACTGTGTATGCTGTGTCTAACTAAGTGTTATTTATATACCTGCTTATCATATTACCTTGTTCTGTCTGATTGAGGCAGAGAGTGAAGCTTCTAATTCTTGGCTCTCCTATATACTCAGGGCTATGCCAGTCTTGTAACAGTGGCTTGATAAATGTCAAACTATATCATTTGTTTTGAGTTCGCAGAAGGAGACAGTGAAATAGCTGGAGCTAGACCTTCCCCTCTTTCCCAAGCTTCTCGACTTCCAATCAGGAGTGGCAGTGTTGGGTACACTGTAAGCCCTCAATGAATACCTGTCAATGGTTTGAGGGATGAACTGACTCCAGACCCTATTATATTCTTTAGTACTTGTCCCGTATGCTTCAACAAGGACTTTAGACCTTCCTGATTTGATTAGTCATATTTTGACAAAAAGAGTAGATAACATGACTACAGACATAGTGACCTTCTGGATTTGTTTCTGTGGATAACCTTGAGATAAGTGAATGAAGTTTCTTAACTGTTTAAAGAGACGTGTTAGAGTGACAGGCTTCATAGTTAGTATTGCCCCTTCACTCCTTTTAATGTCATTTCTCATGCTTTGCATTGTACGTTCTGTTACCACTCACTTCCGTGCATCCACCCCCACCACCAGCCTCTTTGACCCCTTCTCATTTCCCCATAAGCTTTTTTATTTAAGTTCTTAATGTGCTAAGTCCTATTTTCCAATGCCTGTTACAAACAGCATTTCTAGTGGTCCGAGGAAGAGTGAGCTCACTAAAAGATAGTGAACTAACAATCATTAAAAAACAAAGAACAGGGCTTCCCTGGTGGCGCAGTGGTTGAGAGTCCGCCTGCCGATGCAGGGGACACGGGTTTGTGCCCCAGTCCGGGAGGATCCCACATGTCGCGGAGCCGCTGAGCCTGCGCGTCCGGAGCCTGTGCTCCGCAGTGGGAGAGGCCACAACAGTGAGAGGCCCACGTACCGCCAAACAAACAAGCAAAAAAACAAAGAACAATACGTGTTCAGACTTTGGTTTAAGCAAAAGAACCTGGATGTATCTAGAACCCCTTCTATGTGACTCTGTTTGAATATTTAGCAGGAAAGTTACCTTCACAGTTAACCTGCTGCTCAACTTGTTGGGAATGAATTGGCGACTCTTAAATTCCTCTGTATTTCGTGTTTCTATTAGTAGTCATTCCGTGTCACAGCTAAGCTTTCCTTACTGCCTTCAGCATGGAGACTTGGCTGTGGAAAGAATGAGCACGAGCTTTCTGCCGACTGCATGTCATCAGTGAATCCAAGAAAGAATCCAGCATATCAACTAATAATAATCTTTGCTATTTAAACTGTGTTCTCTGTTTTGCAAGAACTTGGCTCTCTGTTATATCTTAAAACAAATTCGGGCTTCCTTGGTAGCACAGTGGTTAAGAATCTGCCTGCCAAGGTAGGGAACAGCGGTTTGAGTCCTGGTCCAGGAAGATCCCACATGCTGTGAAACAGTTAAGCCCATGAGCCACAACTACTGAGCCCGCGTGCCACAACTACTGAAGTCCGCGTGCCTAGAGCCCGTGCTCGGCAACAAGAGAAGCCACCGCAATGAGAAGCCTGCACACCGCAACGAAGAGTAGCCCCTGCTTGCTGCAGCTAGAGAAAGCCTGCGTGCAGCAATGCAGCCAAAATTAAATAAATAAATTTATTTTAAAAAACTCTCAAAAAACAATTCTACCAAGGTAGAATTCACACAAAGAGGGATTCTGATCCCTGCTCTGCAGATGAGAGGCAACCAAAGTTTTGCTCCCTTTCCAACAGAATAGAGAAATTAACAAAATTCAGGCAGAATTAGAACTCAGAATGTTCAGTGTTCTCTAGCCTTGAGAAATCCCAGGTGAGAGAGGAGGATATGAAACTCACTGGCTAAACTCTAAGTAGACAGAACTCTAGAGCTTTTAAAAGGAATGAGAGTTCATCTCATCTAACAATTTCATTTTGTAAATGGGGAAGTCAAGGCCCAGAGAAGTACGGCTGGCCAAGGAGGATGTGAACTAAATTATGGCAGTTTTAGTTCCTGACTTACTTAGACTCACCTAGACTTAGCTAGGCTGCCAGGTGGATTTTCCAGGGTGAGCCTCCTTGTGAGGAAAGGCTAAGTCATTCTTTTTTTTTTTTTTAACATCTTTATTGGAGTATAATTGCTTCACAATGGTGTGTTAGTTTCTGCTTTATAACAAAGTGAATCAGTTATACATATACATATGTCCCCATATCTCTTCCCTCTTGCATCTCCCTCCCTCCCACCCTCCCTATCCCACCCCTCTAGGTGGTCACAAAACACCGAGCTGATCTCCCTGTGCTATGCGGCTGCTTCCCACTAGCTATCTATTTTACATTTGGTAGTGTATATATGTCCATGCCACTCTCTCACTTTGTCCCAGCTTACCCTTCCCCCTCCCCGTATCCTCAAGTCCATTCTCTAGTAGGTCTGTGTCTTTATTCCCGTCTTACCCCTAGGTTCTTCATGACCATTTTTTTTTTTTTAGATTCCATATATATGTGTTAGCATACGGTATTTGTTTCTCTGAAAATGGGCAGAAGACCTAAATAGACATTTCTCCAAAGAAGATATACAGATTGCCAACAAACACATGAAAGAATGCTCGACATCATTAATCATTAGAGAAATGCAAATCAAAACTACAATGAGATATCATCTCATACCGGTCAGAATGGCCATCATCAAAAAATCTACAAACAATAAATGCTGGAGAGGGTGTGGAGAAAAGGGAACTCTCTTGCACTTTGGTGAGAATGTAAATTGATACAGCCACTATGGAGAACAGTATGGAGGTTCATTAAAAAACTAAAAGTAGAATTACCATATGACCCAGCAGTCCCACTACTAGGCATATACCCTGAGAAAACCATCATTCAAGTCATTCTTTAATATGAACCAAGGTGTGCTCTTTGACAACCACCCTCCCACCTCCCCCTTCCCCCCAAAAAAGCCATCGTGTAGATACATCTCTGTCTGAATTTACTAAGCAGAGTTATTAACACAGGTGGAATGTAAGGAATGTAGAGTGTTAATACAGCTGCTGAATAATATGCTAGTGTCACAGAGTTTAATAATAGATAATAATACCATTGGGGAATTATGTGATTTAACTATAGAGTAAATGACAGGGGGAACACACGCACATTCACGGAAGAGTCTTTCTAATGGGAACACTTAGGTGATTCAGTTTAACTTGCCTCTTTAGCCCTTGGGCCTCCCCATCTGAAAGGTACGCAGGACATTCAGAGATGTGCCAAGTTGGGCCTTTAGTTGCTGTGGTGAAGTTGCGGGTTTCAGGGGCTGAGCCAGAAAGTACAATTTGTGCTCCTCGCGCTGTTATCAGCTAATCCTTTTCATGTATTTGTTATTTTCCTCTGTGCCATGACTGGATATGAGTGAGGGGAGGGAGATGTGCCCAAGGCTGGCCGTTCTCTTCCATCAGCACTCTTTGAAAATCATTGCACGTAAGGGGGTGGTGTCAGAACATTGAGCTTGAAGATGGCTGGAGTCTGGGAGTGGGGCTCTGGGTTGAGGGTGGTGACGGGAGGTGAAAGGTGTCACCATGGCCATGGTCCAGTGAGCTCAACAGTGAGCAGGCTTGTGCTTCCCTTTCCTCATCTGCACTAGAGAAAGCCAGCTGCCAACCGCTATTAAACCTGTATTCTCTCCCTAAGAGAATGGGATATTTCCCTCTTCCGTCTTTTAAAAGAAGATAAAAAGCAGGGGGTGGGGAATTAATTAATGTCAGTAAATGAAGCATGGGATGCTTGTTCAGGTTTGATAATGACTGTGAATTAGCGAAGAAGAAGTGGAATGGTAGAGAAAATGAAATGATGTACCAGTACTAATGAAAGCAGTACTGGCACACTGCTTTGGGATGGACTCAGCCACCCCTATAATGCATTAACTCTTCCCTTGCCTCTTGTCACTTTGTCCTGCCTCTTGTCACTCTGGGCCAACCCTCCCGCACCGCAAAGTCTCTAGGCTACAGTATTATAGCTAGAGGTTCCCAAAGGGAGCCCCGCCTCCAGGAGAGACTGGGGCCAGCTGGTGGCAGTATACTCTTAGAATGTAAATAAAGAACTCCATGTTTACTTATTAAATTAATGAGGCCACAGCAAAAGGAAGCAATTTCTTTGTGTGCCCTGGTTAGGGGAACTGTAAAATGATTCAAGGAGGCAGTAAGCCAGCTAAAGGAAAGAAAAGGGAGTAGTTCCTTAGAAGAGGTTGCTCCCTCTCCCCCAAAGACAGAGTTTACCTTTAGACTGTCGATGACCAGTCTTCACCCCCTCTGCTTTTCCATATGTGCCCCAGGCTATATGTTGTTTGAAACTGGACATTCCTGTGTACCAGGCACTGTGGAGTGGACATAGCTGAATAGTGCATACTCTGTATAACAGGAGTTTTCTCCTCAAGGGCATGGTATAATAAACACTCAATAAATCATTGCTATTATCAGTATCATTTCATTGAATTTAATTCATTTTGAATTTTTCTCTGGGGGCAGGAGGTTTCAGAGGTTCAGAGAGCCCTTGAACATTGTCTTTACTTTTTGTTTCTTTTTTCCTTTCTTTTCTTTTTTTCTTTCTCCTCTCTGCTTTCAAGTTCTTGGCACACTGGTAAAAGGAAGAAATGAGAAAACATAGTTACAATAACCTTTAAATGTTAACATTTAAGAAATTATTTGTTAACACAAAAATCCAATGCAGTATAGTCACAGACTAGGAATCTCTAAATTTAGAGATGATATTAGTTCACAGTATACTATGGGCAGGTGGCCCAGGAATGGAACTCTAGTTTAGAATTGTTTGTTGACATTTTACATCTTTTTGTATCCCCTTTAGCGTTGACTGTATCTGCAGAATCATTTGGAAGTAATACCAAAAGACTGAATTATATCATGTTTGGTATTTTCTTAAATATACTCCAGAACAACAAAAAGAGAGAGTTAGATGAATCCACGTTGATAATAATTGTTGAATTGGGCAATAGACTGGTGGTGATTCTTACTAGTTTCGTCAGTGTTTGAACATCACCATAATAAAACCAATTTTAAAAGCTAAAATGCTGAGGAGTCCTTTGGAAATACATGCCTGGGCGAATGTCCTCTCTGGGTCCCCCTTGTCCCTGACCCTTCAAGTCCAAGTTGGTGAATGGTGAATGCTGTGCATTCCTGGGATGGTTCAATATACTTTTCAAGGGCATTGTGTTAACATGGGACGCCTCCCATTCCCTCAGGAGGTCTGTGAGCCATTTCTTAAGAGACCAACTTGTAGCCTGAACAGGTGTACCCTCTGCCCCATTCAGTCTTCGCCTTTCTCTTTTCTTTAACCTATTGATGTAGGAGGCAAGTGTAGAGATACTTCCACCTGGGGACAAGGGCTCTCTCAGAGCAAAGCAGAGTCCATTTATGTGGATAGATTTGTTAAGCCACTTGATGGTCTCCCTTTGGATGGAAGAGCTGCTTGTGAGTGTCAGGGTTTGTCTGGTGAGAGAAGGGGCTTAGGAAAAAAGAGAAAATAGGAGCACAGGGGAGATCTCGATACCTGGGTTTTTCCTTTTCCTCCCCAGCTTATTAGAGATAGCTACACCACACAAATTCTATGTGCATCTGTGTGAGCTTTTGTGGGCTTGTCTATTACAGGGTGATGTCAGGGGCTATAATCTCCTGCATCAGTGATTTATCTGGGCAAAATCAGGCTCATAAAAGTGGGTGGGGCTTTGGTTATAGTCAAGAGAAGAGCTATTCATGGGCCATTCAGATTCTGTTTCATTTATTAACCACCGAACAGGACTTCTGTACGCAGACCTCAAGACAATGTAGTAAAGGGGCTTCCAGAGGAATCAATAATTTGGCTTGGGTCCACAAGAATCTATAGGCTGACTAGTTTCTACAGGTGTCTAAGAGCAAACTGAAGTCTATAGGGCCTCATAGGTTGAGTTTTAGTAATTTTCCATTTCCAGTCACTTCCGTGGTCTGGTTGACCTTCAGAATGTATCCAGTACTGCCTTTAGACCTATGATGTAAACATTTTTTTTCTTATTAAAGTTTTGCAATTTTTGTTGTTTTGTTTCTCAAATGAATTTTTTTTTTTTTTTGGAGGAATCTGGTTGATGTATTTGGAGCATGATTAAATCAGTTCCAATTCCACTCTGAAGAATTCCTTTTGATACCCAGGTGTCACTGTGTCATGCCAACACTTGGGCAGGCCAGGGCAGGCTTCCTGGGTGTTCAGAACACAAGCAGCCTTGAGGTTATATCTCTGTTTCTGGACCATGTTAGTGGAAAAAAGATGCCAAAGGGCTACTTGTCTTATAGATTTTTTTGTCCTTTTTGCTTTACAAAAGAGTTCTCCTTAAACTTAAAGAATAATAACTTGACAGGCACAGGGTACTTTTTGTCCAGATTCTCCAAATGCAAGAGAATACAGGCAAATACTTCACAAATACCCTATTTACTTCACAGGGTATAATGGTTTGCTAGGGCTGCCATAACAAAATACCACAGACTGGGTGGCTTAAATAACAAAAATTTATTTTCTCATAGTTCTGGTGGCTAGAAGTCCAAGATTAAGATGTCAGCAGGTTTGGTTTCTTCTGAGGCCTCTGTTCTTGGCTTGCAGATGGCCACCTTCTTGCTGTGTCCTCACACGACCTTTTCTCTGTGTGAAGCCTGATTGTCTCTTTGTGCATGCAAATTTCCTCTTCTTATAAGGACACCAGTCATCTTGGATTAGAGCCTACCCTAATGACCTCATTTTAACCTCTTTAAAGATCCTATCTCCAAATAAAGCCTCATTCTGAGGCACTGGGTGGTTTAGTGCTTCAAGGCATAAATTTCGGAAGAACAGAGTTCATGGGGTGACACAAGGGTGAGGCATATCTTTTAAAAAAATTAGCAATTGATCCCTCTGCTAACTCTGCGTTCTAAAGACTCCTTCAGAAGCTTGCATTTGGGTATATTTGTAACATCTTAGACATGGGAAATTAATTTAGAGAACTGCCTTTACAATAACAATAAAAAAGATGAGCAAAAAGAATCATGGCTCCATAAACTTTTAACTTGTTTTGGTGTTGCAGAGGGCAACACCAGTAGCATTACCAACAAATTGTGGAGGGAGAAGGGGATTTGGGAGTAGGATAGGAAATAGTCGAAATTTGAAGGAAAACTGTCATGTCAGTTGGAGGAAGGGAGGGGAAAAAGAGAAGATAAGAAGAAAAAAAGATGAGGGAGTGAGACAGTGAGAGAAAGAGAGAACAAGGAGGGCTTCCCTGGTGGCTCAGTGGTTGAGAGTCCGCCTGCCGATGCAGGGGATGTGGGTTCATGCCCCGGTCCGGGAAGATCCCACGTGCCGCGGAGTGGCTGGGCCCGTGAGCCATGGCCGCTGGGCCTGCGCGTCCGGAGCCTGAAAGCAAATGTGATCACGGGAGAACAGAGAAAAGAGAAATTAGCGTGGCCAGCATTTACCATGGGTTGACAAGAGAGTTCCTTTTCATAGGAGATCCAGGTCCTTTCATGAGGATGAAGCGAATAGGTCAGATTTATGCAAACAGGAGCAGAAAGTAAATGCAGCCCTGGAGAGGGAGGGCTTGGGGTTGCTTGTTTGGTGTGGATAGCTGAAGATCATGCAACATTAATAAGCACGAATGTGTGCACAGGCCGAAAATGTCTCTCCAGGGACTCTGAGGACTCAAGCTTTGTTGGTGCCATTGGAAACCATGAATGAGAAAATAACTGACTCACTCTTTCAGGCAATTTGGTTTATGGGCCTGAAGCTCTTAGTTGCTGCCAGGCCATCCATCTCCCCTGGGCCCCCATGAGATATTCTTGAAATGGAACCCAGTACTGTCCTGCTTGCCAAAAGGCTTGGCAATGGCTTTTACCTTCCCCCGAATTCTAAGATGAGGACAGACTGGGTAGTGTGAGTGTGTCTGGTGGATGTGCAATTTAGGAAGAACAATGGAGAAGTGTGTCGTGCACACCTGGGGACAACCCCCCCCACAAGGATATTTGCACCTACCTCTCTCTTTCTTGAAGGCTCTTCTGGTTTTATGATTTCCAAGTCTCTTCCTTGAACCCTAGAGTCAAAGCTCAAGCTTAAACATTTATTTCCTCCCCCCCCCCCCCCCCGCCGTCCTATGCTAAACAAATTACGTTGACAGACAAATGCAGGATTAAGCGAGGAGATTTGTGAGACAACGGGATTTTGCAAGCTCAAGCAAGCAGATGTTACCATTAGACCGAGAGGGAACGATTCAGATGGGGTGGAAGGTGACAGGAATAAATCTGCACAGAAACGCGGCCACTTCTGAGGCGAGGCAAGGAGATGAGATGGAGGGAGAAACAGTTTCTAAGATGCCACAAGAGCTCTCTGTTCAGACTCCTACACTTTCAGATAGAGGTGTTTGGCTTTAGACAAGACATCTGGCCTCGGTTTCACCTTCTGTGCAGTGGGCATACTACTTACCCTGCTTACTTCCCTGGTTGGCTTTGAAAGAAAAATCAGGTGGGAAAAATATTCTGAACGCACTAAAGAGCCACAGAACATAGTATTATTACTTTTTAAACATTCCCCTACCAATGTAGGAATTGTTTCTATAGCATCTCTGCCATGGGCTTGTTTCTGTGCCCCTGTGTCTTACCCAGATGAATATCTCTGCTGGTGGGGGACTTACCAGCTTACGACTGACTGCCTTTAATGCAAGTCATTGTTTTACACTTATTTATAATTTTTAGAAAAAAAAATTGTATTGAGCCCAAATCTGCCTAATCATCATCATCATCATCTAAATTCATGTCGTGCTCACTCTGCACCAGGCCCATTTACATATATTAATATTTGTTACATTTATTCCTCTTAGCAATCCTGTAAGTTGGGTACTGTTATTATTCCAATTTTACGTGTAAGAAAACAGAGGCACAGAGAAGTTAGGTGACTTATCAGAGGTCATGTGACTATAATTTTTACCCACTAACCCTTGATTTTCTGTCCGTAGCCGATGTGTAGTGTTGGAAGACTGCTGTTTTGTCCTCTCTGAGTCCTCCATTTGTCAGACATCCCTTCTGCATGTGCCTCCTCTTAAAGTGCGGTTCCCAAAGGAGACCCTGTTCTCCAAGAGTGCTGTGACCTGTACAGAGAAGAGTAGCATCGCTGGGTTTCCTTGGGCCTGCTGCTGCTGGTCTGCTAGCAGCTTTGGGGAGGGGGCCTCCTAAGGAAGAAAGGAGGTATTCAAGTTGGGCACCCCTGGAAACTGGTTGGGTAGCACGTGCTGGTCCACTGGCCCCAGCTGCTAGATGAAGGGAATTAGGCTCAGCTATGACCTAATTATGAGTCTCATAAACCTGCATTGTGTCCTTCATTTTCCAGCTCATTGGCCACCCAGAGGGGGAGGGAAAATGGATGGGATTCTGGTCAAGTCCTCCCTGCCACTACTGTGTGGCCAAGGTCACAGGCCAGTGATGTCCAGAGAGAGCTGTGGATGTGGGTTCTTTGTTTCTCTCTGAGCGAAGCTGGTGGGGAACGAGGCAGAAGAAAAGGAGGATTAGCAGACATTCAAACCTTACAATACCTTGTTGGATTGGAATGTCTTCTCATGACCTTCGCAGAGACAAGAATTCCTGATTTGGCATTCTGTGACTGTGAAGATAGATAGCAAATTAACATGACCTCATACAACTCCATATACGTGAATATACATACACAAAACTATCAATATCTGGCATATATCGTGCATCTTATGATTCTTTGGGAACAAAAACTGAATTGAAGTTGTGCTAAGGATGTAGATTTATGCTGCCAAAGAGCCCCAACTCCTTACTCTAAATCAAACACATAATCCGTATGTCACATTGACGTGTGCTCTCCAGACTTTCTCCTGTCGAGAGATCGCATCCGTGAGTCACTAGTAACGTCTATGGAGTTCTTAGTTGGGAATGTGTCTGAAAAAATTTCCTCCCTCATAATCCTTAAGAAGAAAGTTAATAATTTCTCTCTGAAATCCAGCCATGGAAGCCCTAGCACGAGTAGGATGTTGCAGAAAGAATATGGCATTTGGGACCTCACAGGTGCTAGATTTAAATCCTGCCTCTGTCACTTACTATTTGAGCAGCACTGGCCCTGGGTACGTTACTTATCTCTCCAAGCCTCTGTTTACTCATCAATCAAATTTGGGAATAAATAATGATAACCCTGCAAGGTTGTTTTGCATTTAGGATGAAATGAAATAGTATACCTGACATACATTATAGCAGGTCTATCACACAGTAACAGCTTAAGAAAAGAGAAACCCCTCCCACCTTCCACTGATCCAGCAGGTACAGTATGAGATGGGTGTGACTATAGGGTGGTAAGATCTTTTAGTGCAGTGATCCCCAGATATTTAGATTTTTAATACTGAGAACGAATTTAGGACTGCTAAGATTTTTGTAGCGCATTTTAAAAACAACTGCTGCCTAGTAACATATTTCAAAAGACTTGCTAACATCCCCAAAGTAAGGATTCGGCTTGCCTCAAAGGGGGTGTGTAAAAATTAAATAAGGTTATGCGTATAAAGTACTTAATCCAGTTCTTAGCATTTGATAAGCACTTAAAAAGTCCTAAGGGGCTTCCCTGGTGGAGCAGTGGTTGAGAGTCCGCCTGCCGATGCAGGGGACACGGGTTCGTGCCCTGGTCCGGGAAGATCCCACATGCCGCGGAGCGGCTAGGCCCGTGAGCCATGGCCGCTGAGCCTGTGCATCCGGAGCCTGTGCTCCGCAACGGGAGAGGCCACAACAGTGAGAGGCCCGCATACTGCAAAAAAAAAAAAAAAAAAAAACACGTTAGGAAAAGTCTTAAGTATTGTGTTTAGTATACTAGTCTAGTTTTAGTATTGGTGTAGTATAAATATTGAAACTCAAGTCCAAATTCCCTAACATGACATATAAATAGGCTCTTACACACAGATATACCATTTCTACCACCCCCTAATATACAGCTAATTATAGACACACACCAACTCCAGCCAGGGGGTCCCGGACATAAATGCCCACAGGGTGAAAAATGTCATTAAGTAAAAAAACTCTGGCATGGGGTCAGCCTATCCTTTGTCTTCCATTGTTGATTTAGACATGGATTAAAGCTCTCAATAATAATAAAAGTCAACATTTATAATGATTAAGAATATCGTCTTGTTATATATCCAAGAATATGTTTGTGGGAAGGCATAAAATTTGCCAAGTGTAAAAATTAGTTGGAAAATCTGTATAGACTCACCCATCGTAATTATTGCATTTCAATCCTCTGGTTTTGTTTTAATGTATGTCTGTGGCCATTTCTGGTTCTGCACAGAGGGTAGTGCCCTCTCAGATGATGCTTCCAGAACCAAAGGATACTTAGCAAGTGATGGGGAAGTACATCACATGGTTGAACTTCATACATTTGCCTGTGTTCTTCCGAGGGTGTTGTACATTTTATGTACCAGTTCCCCATCCCAGCCACTCTAATCTTTTACAGACTGCCTTCCAACCAACTGATTTGTAATTAGCTGGGAGAAATTCTAAAAGAATCTCATCTTTGGATTACCCTCTGTTAGAGGAAAACTGTGGCTCTTCCTCCTGCTGACAGAAAGGGAATCAGCCTTATGTAGCAGATAACATCTTGGAAAAGTATAATTTGACATGTAGAGGTGTAATGACTTTCAGTGTTGTAGTAAAATGGACCTTTAAAAAATTTCCAAACCTCTAAACTCAATACATTCTAAATCATGACAAAATAAAAGCCAAAATCAAATCAGGTTAATATAAAAACAAAACCTACTTAAGATCCAGATTTGTTATGTCAGGATTTAAGGAGAGAAACAGCAGAAGGAAGAAGAACTAGAATCCTGGATCCTGTGGAACAAAAACCACATTCACAGAAATACAAGATGAAAAGGCAGAGGGCTATGTACCAGATGAAGGAACAAGATAAAAACCCCAGAAAAACAACTAAATGAAGTGGAGATAGGCAACCTTCCAGAAAAAGGATTCAGAATAATGATAGTGAAGATGATCCAGGACTTCAGAAAAAGAATGGAGGCAAAGATTGAGAAGATTCAAGAAATGTTTAACAAAGACCAATTAAAGAACAAATACCTAGAAGAATTAAAGAACAAGCAGAGATGAACAATACAATATCTGAAATGAAAAATACACTAGAAGGAATCAATAGCAGAATAATTGAGGCAGAAGAATGGATAAGTGACCTGGAAGACAGAATGGTGGAATTCACTGCCACAGAGCAGAATAAAGAAAAAAGAATGAAAAGAAATGAAGACAGCCTAAGAGACCTCTGGGACAACATTAAACGCAACAACATTCACATTATAGGGGTCCCAGAAGGAGAAGAGAGAGAGAAGGGACCCGAGAAAATATTTGAAGAGATTATAGTCAAAAACTTCCCTAACATGGGAAAGGAAACAGCCACCCAAGTCCAGGAAGCACAGAGAGTCCCAGGCAGGATAAACCCAAGGAGAAACACGCTGAGACACATAGTAATCAAATTGACAAAAATTAAAGAAACTCCCATAATGTTAACAGCTGATTTCTCAGCAGAAACTCTACAAGCCAGAAGGAAGTGGCATGATATATTTAAAGTGATGAAAGGGAAGAACCTACAACCAAGATTACTCTACCCCACAAGGATCTCATTCAGATTCGATGGAGAAATCAAAAGCTTTACAGACAAGCAAAAGCTAAGAGAATTCAGCACCAACAAACCAGCTCTACAACAAATGATAAAGGAATTTCTCTAAGTGGGAAACACAAGAGAAGAACAGGACCTACAAAAACAAACCCATAACAATTAAGAAAATGGTAATAGGAGCATACATATCGATAATTACCTTAAAAAGAAAGAAATCATAAAGATCAGAGCAGAAATAAATGAAATAGAAACAAAGATAACAATAGCAAAGATCAATAAAACTAAAGGTGGTTCTTTGAGAAGATAAACACATTGATAAACCATTAACCTGACTCATCAAGAAAGAGAGGGAGAGGACTCAAATCAATAAAATTAGAAATGAAAAAGGAGAAGTTACAACAGACACTGCAGAAATACAAAGCATCCTAAGAGCCTACTACAAGCAACTCTATGCCAAAAAAATGGACAACCTGGAAGAAATGGACAAATTCTTAGAAAGGTATAACCTTCCAGGACTGAACCAGGAAGAAACAAAATAGGAACAGACCAATCACAAGTAATGAAATTGAAACTGTGATTAAAAATCTTCCAACAAACAAAAGTCCAGGACCAGATGGCTTCACAGGTGAATTCTATCAAACATTTAGAGACAAGCTAACACCCATTCTTCTCAAACTCTTCCAAAAAATTGCAGAGGAAGCAACACTACCAAACGCATTCTATGAGGCCACCATCACCCCGATACCAAAACCAGGAAAAGATACTACAAAAAAAGAAAATTACAGACCAATATCACTGATGAATATACATGCAAAAATCCTCAACAAAATACTAGCAAACAGAATGCAACAACACATTAAAAGATCATACACCATGATCAAGTGGGGTTTATCTCAGGGATGCAAGGATTCTTCAATATATGCAAATCAATCAATGTGATACACCATATTAACAAATTGAAGAATAAAAACCATATGATCATCTCAATAGATGCAGAAAAAACTTTTGACAAAATTCAACACCATTTATGATAAAAACTCTCCAGAAAGTGGGCATAGAGGGAACGTACCTCAACATAATAAAGGCCATATACGACAAACCCACAGCAAACATCATTCTCAATGGTGAAAAACTGAAAGCATTTCCTCTAAGATCAGGAACAAGACAAGGATGTCCACTCTCACCACTATTATTCAACATAGTTTTGGAAGACCTAGCCACGGCAATCAGAGAAGAAAAAGAAATAAAAGGAATACAAATTGGAAAAGAAGAAGTAAAACTGTCACTGTTTGCAGATGACATGATACTATACATGGAGAATCCTAAAGATGCCACCAGAAAACTACTAGAGCTAATCAATGAATTTGGTAAAGTTGCAGGATACAAAATTAATGCACAGAAATCTCTGGCATTCCTATACACTTAGTGATGAAAAATCTGAAAGAGAAATTAAGGAAACACTCCCATTTACCATTGCAACAAAAAGAATAAAATACCTAGGAATAAACCTACCTAAGGAGGTAAAAGACCTGTACTCAGAAAACTATAAGACACTGATGAAAGACATCAAAGATGACACAAACAGATGGGGAGATATACCATGTTCTTGGATTGGAAGAATCAATATTGTGAAAATGACTACACTACCCAAAGCAATCTACAGATTCAATGCAATCCCTATCAAATTACCAATGGCATTTTTTACAGAACTAGAACAAAAAATCTTAAAATGTGTACAGAGACACAAAAGACCCCGAATAGCCAAAGCAGTCTTGAGGGAAACAAAAAGGAGCTGGAGGAATCAGACTCCCTGACTTCATTCTATACTACAAAGCTACAGTAATCAAGACAATATGGTACTGGCACAAAAACAGAAATATAGATCAATGGAACAGGATAGAAAGCCCAGAGATAAACCCATGCACCTATGGTCAACTAATCTATGACAAAGGAGGCAAAGATATAAAATGGAGAAAAGACAGTCTCTTCAATAAGTGGTGCTGGGAAAACTGGACAGCTAGATGTAAAAGAATGAAATTAGAACATTCCCTAACACCATACACAAAAATAAACTCAAAATGGATTAGAGACCTAAATGTAAGACCGGACACTATAAAACTCTTAGAGGAAAACATAGGAAGAACACTCTTTGACATAAATCACAGTAAGATCTTTTTTGATCTGCCTCCTAGAGTAATGGAAATAAAAACAGAAATAAACAAATGGGACCTAATGAAACTTCAAAGCTTTTGCAAAGCAAAGGAAATTACAAATGAGACGAAAAGACAACCCTGAGAATGGGAGAAAATATTTGCAAATGCATCAACAGGCAAAGGATTAATCTCCAAAATATATAAATAGCTCATGCCGCTCAATATTAGAAAAACAAACATCCCAATCAAAAAATGGGCAGAAGAGGCTTCCCTGGTGGCGTAGTGGTTGAGAGTCTGCCTGCCGATGCAGGGGACACGGGTTCGTGTCCTGGTCTGGGAAGATCCCACATGGCGCGGAGTGGCTGGGCCCATGATCCATGGCCGCTGAGACTGTGCGTCCGGAGCCTGTGCTCCGCAACGGGAGAGGCCGCAACGGGAGAGGCCACAGCAGTGAGAGGCCCGTGTACCGCAAAAAACAAACAAACAAAAAAAAATGGGCAGAAGACCTAAATAGACATTTCTTCAAAGAAGACATACAGATGGCCAAGAAGCACATGAAAAGCTGCTCAACATCACTAATTATTAGAGAAATGCAAATCAAAACTACAATGAGATGTCATCTCACACCAGTTAGAATGGGCTTCATCAGAAAATCTGCAAACAAATGCTGGAGAGGGTGTAGAGAAAAGGGAATTCTCTTGCACTGATTGTGGGAAGTAAATTGATACAGCCACTCTGGAGAACAGTAGGGAGGTTCCTTAAAAAACTAAAAACAGAACTCCCATATGACCCAGCAATCCCACTACTGGGCATCTACCCTGAGAACACCATAATTCAAAAAGACACATGCCCCTCAATGTTCATTGCAGCCCTATTTACAATAGCCAGGTCATGAAAGCAACCTAAATGCCCATAGACAGACGAATAGATAAAGAAGATGTGGTACATATATACAATGGCATATTACTCAGCCATAAAAGGAATGAAGTTGGGTCATTTGTAGAGATGTGGATGGATCTAGAGACTGTTATACAGAGTGAAGTAAGTCAGAAAGAGAAAAATATCGTATACTAACACATATATGTGGAACCTAGAAAAATGGTACAGATGAACTGGTTTGCAGGGCAGAAATAGAAAAACAGATGTAGAGAACAAACGTATGGACACATAACGGGGGAAAGCGGCGGGGGTGGTGGTGGTGGTGGGATGAACTGGGAGATTGGGATTGACATGTATACACTGATGTGTATAAGATGGATGACTAATAAGGACCTGCTGTATAAAAAAATAAATTAAAAAAAATTAAGGAGGTTGTCAGCATGGATTGAAATTAAAAGGCTGAAATAACTTTCCAGCCCGTGGAATTGTCCTTTTCTAAATGTAAGATGCCTGCAAAGGAAGTAGAAGATACTGCTCTTTTCTTTTGCTCATTGTCCTAGGAGGTGGATCTCAGCACTTCTCTTCCTTAGCCCTGGCTATTTTGAAGAGATTGCTGCCAGGACAGTCATTTAGCACAAATGTGCAGGCCTACTTTCCATCCTTAGCAGAGGTACTTTCCATTAAGCTATGCTTTTTGAGATATCATTGACATTAATGGTTAAAACCAACCTTCATGGAGCTGTTGCTGTGAGAAAGACATTTTGCTTAGGTTGCCAACTCATAGTCTAACATAGGTTTTTGGGAGGTGGTTTTAAACCATTCTCTTTAACTCAGTTGAAATCAGGGTGAGAAGAAGTGCTTAACTCCTAATCACATAGAAACCCACATCCAGCCTGTTTGGCTGCTTGGGTAAAGGGAGTGAGACCACAATGACTTGAAAAAAGCCTTTCAGAGATTTTTGTTTCGTTTTATTTCTGTTCTTCAAACTTAATAATAGGGGCGTAGACAAAATATGTCCGAGTCATCAAAATGGTTTAGCTGTAACCTTAGATAAGGGTTGGAGTGGGGGAAAGAAAGCAATAGATAATGTGGCTGTAGCTACTGAAAGAATATTTGCAAAAATTCTGTGGATTGGTCCGTGGAATTTGGAAGTAATTGCCTAGCATGCTTCTTTTCAGAAGCTCAGGCACCCATTATGAGGAGTCTGGCATTCCCTGAAAAAATTCTTGCTTTTTTTTTTCCTGTAGCCTCCTCTTTATTTTGTCAAACAGTGTGTGTGTGTGTGTGTGTGTGCGTGTGTGTGTGTGTGTGTGTCTGTGTTTTGAGGGCGGAGTGCCATGTTAGCAGACCCTTGAGAGGTCGCTGTACTTTCTCTTGTCTCCAGCTCTACTGGAATGAGCAAAATTGACAACCTCTAGATACCCAGAAGGAGCCTTGAGATCCCATAGAGTGAAATACATATTGTGGCTAATTTTACTTATGAGGAAGATAACTAAGAGATTTCTTAAATGCTGAAATAGAGTATCATCTCTTGTTTTCCAAAGCAAGGTGCACAGATCCCAATAGCAACATTGTTTCTACCATGCATGTCCCAGCAGGAAAAGGAGAAGAGAGGGAACACCCTCTATGTATCAGGCTTTTAACCTATTATCTTGGTTAATTTCAGTGACTAAGAAAACTGTGTCTACTAAATTGCAACAAAAACTACAAAGCTTAGAGTTTCTTTAGTGGGCTGGTGAGTCTTCTCAGAGAATGATTGAAAGAGCTCTTGATTTCTTACATCAGGGACTAGGAACAAGCTCTGGATGGGAAATCTGTGGTTTTGGGGTCATTTTGATGCTCTCTGGAGGAAGAGTCAGGCACTGAGTGCTTTGAGGTTCCCACTACTCACCCCTCACCCCATATTGAGGGTGAGAATTTCCTGAATCCCTGACTGACATCACTATTGTTGGCCTGTTGCTCTCCACCCCATCAGCCTGGGCAGACTCTTCTCCCAAAGAACCTTATATGATTATAAATCATCTATCACTGGTAACTAGACCATCCACTGCACCCACCCATCCTACTGCTTTCATTTCTGCCTCAGTACTGTGTTTTACTCCCATTTACTGATACCACCATCTTAACAAGAGTAAGACATAAATTATAGGAGTTGGGAGGGCTTGAGCCCTCATCAGAACAAATGGAGGGGTGAGAAAGGGATACAGTTTTCACCAATGACCTGGATTGAATCTCCAGGTATTACTTAGGTATTTAATTTTTATTCTTATTTTTTAAAATGTTGTGTGAGAGAATGCCAAAACACCAACCATCGTAGCCTCTTCAACACTGTACCTGCATTAGCCAGAGGGAAGCCTACCTCCTCAGAAGACAGTTGAAGTTGGGAGAAAAAAGTCAGCCTCTAAAATTTCCCCAAGTTTCGATTGATTCAACTATAGATTTTTAAAAATCTGTTTCATTTTGGAACTTTTCCCTCTGCGTTTTGGAGGGTTTTTTTGTTTTGTTTTGTTTTTTGCTGTACACGGACCTCTCACTGTTGTGTCCTCTCCCGTTGCGGAGCGCAGGCTCAGCGGCCATGGCTCGCGGGCCCAGCCGCTCCGTGGCATGTGGGATCCTCCCGGACCGGGGCACAAACCTGCGTCCCCTGCATCGGCAGGCGGACTCTCAACCACTGCGCCATCAGGGAAGCCCTGTTTTGGAGTTTTGATGTGAAATATTTTCTTTTGAATTCGGGGAACCACTTCCTAAAAATGGAAAAGTTAAATAGGTTTCTTTTCTTTCCCATTGAAAATGTAAACTGCATTCATTTATTCAACAAATATTTACTGAGTGTCTGCTATGTGCCAGACACTGTTTTAGGGACCTAGAATACATCAGTGAACAAAAAGAGAAAAACATTCTTCCCTTTTGTAGAGCTTACATTCTGGTGGTGGTGGGGGGGGTGATAAAAAAATAAACATTACAAGTAATTCACTTTTATAATATGTTATATCGTGATGAGCGCTATAGAAAAAGACAAAGCATATCAGGTTAAGTGGATAGGAATGCTAGGTAGGAGGAGAAGTAGACATTTGATCCAAAGATGAGGGATTTAGCCGTGTAGACGTTTGGGGAAGGTATGGCCAGCACATGTGGAGCAGAGTGAAGAAGGGGGGCAGTTTACTACTGGGAGAGCATGTAGGTTCTATATGGCCATTGAAGGGACTTCAGCTTTTACTCTGAGTTACCATGGGGACCTATCACAGAGTCTTGAACAGATGACTAGTGTGAGTTAATATGAGATGCCTGCTTTGGCTTCTGTGATCTTAATGTACCAAAACCAGTTTTCTTGCCCCATGGTTCCAGTTTTCTATGTGCAATTATGTCATTCGATCAAACAGATCTCACTGACTTTGGCACTGAGCCATGGCTGTACATTCCTGATGAGATTTTGGAGTATCTAGGTCCACCTGCTGTTCACTCTGAAATTTGTTATGGCAAGTTTTCTTGGTAAAATGCAACAGTGTATGGTGCCTAGGAAAAGGACAGTGGAAAAGCAATACGTTTTCCCCCTGAGCCCAGGGTTTGATTACTTTTGTTATTATTTCCAGCCGACACAGCCACAAACATAATTAGTGGTTTTACAGTTATGTACGTTCATTGTCTGAGGCCTCATTGCCCCATAACTCATAAATCTGCCTTGCCGTCTTTCCTTGACTCTCTTAAAGAATGCACCTACCCACCACCTACATAATGAAAGAAGCCACAAGCCCCAGGCTTGGAAGACTTGTATTGATTTGTAAGAAAAGAGAAGCTATCACTTGCTGTTCTCACTAACCTGGAAATAGACGCCACATTTTATATGCTACTCCGTTTCATTTGTAGACCTACATAGTAAATCCATTAATTTATCTGTCTATTCATCCATTCATCCATCATCTACCCATCCATCCATCCATCTGTCCAATTTCTATTCATTGAATGACTACTTTGTGCCAGGTATCATACTGGGAGGCAATATATTTCATGGTTAGATGCATGGACTGTAGCCTCAAACTGCCTGGAGTTGAATCCTGGCCATGGCTTTAGCCACTGGACTTGGGTAAGTTATATTGTTTGAGCTTCAGTTTCCTCATCTGTAGGATGAGAACAACAACCAAAGATATATCACAGAGTTGTTATTAGAATCACAAAGTTAATTGATCCAAGGCCCTTTCCTTTTGTCCTGGAGGAACAGTTTTATTTGTTTGAGTCTGCATTTAATCTTCTCTTCTGTCACTTTTCATCAGTTCACTCCTCACCAGTTCATCCAGCAGCCTATCAAGGCCCCCACATGTGTTACGTGTTAAGGAGAGAGTTGGGGTTTTTGTGAGAAATGGGGGGTAGAGATGCATTCCTAGTGCCTAGCATAGTGCTTGGCACATGCACCATATCCGCATACACTTCATGGAACAGATGCACGTCCCTGTCCTTGAGGAGTGTTCAGTGTGTCTGCCCAAGGCCAGTGCCAGATGGGAGTGTCACTGCGGCAGCCAGCCAAGGACAGGGAGCAGAGCAGGAACAACTGAGCACAGGCAGAAGGAGATGATCCTCCAGCTGCTTCCACTGGCCTGGAAATGTAAAGCGATTTCTTCCTGGGATTGGCTCTTTTGTTCTGTGGCTTGATTTGTCTTTGTGTCAATGACTTGTCTGACATTTCTAGGACTCTGTCCTAATACATGGTCCAGACAGGTGGGGATCCCAGTGGCGAACAATGTATGTCTCTGTGTATATTCCAGAAAGAGTTTAATCTTGGACAAACAGGGCTAGTTTTTTGTTTGTTTGTTTTTACTTCAGGAATGTTTGATATTAGCTCTGGCTCATTCCTCCTCACACCTGATTGGCGTAAGGGTAATAAGCACTTGCCTTACAGGACTTGTAGCTTTGCAAGATACAGGGGTGGCGCTTACGTTTAAACTTGCTGCGACCCATCTTAGTGCAAAGGCATGGGAAAGCCTCTAGAAAAATGTCACATTTAAGGTGATAATCACATGGTGACTTCAGCACCTGTGTGGATTAAGTAGAGGGGGACTCTGGAGCCAGATCGCCTGGGTTCAAATCATGGCTCTGTTTTCTATTGGTCATATAAGTTGGGCATTGTTATTAGCTTCTCTGTGCCTTGGGTTTTTTGGTTGTAAAATGGTTTTTTAATAATTATAAACTACCTCATTGGATAGTTGAGAGGATTGAATGAGATATTTTTAAAGCACTTAAGTTCTCGGCTCATAAGAAATGTTCAGTAAATGTTTGCTATTATTTCTCTTCCTCCTCCTTACCCCCTTTTCTTCTTCTTTTAGCACCACCACTATTACTATTGAGAATAATGTCATTATGAAGATTCAGTTAGATAGTATTTGTGTAGGTAGGTCGCTGCCCAGCACAGTGCGTGACACAGATAAGCAATCAGCAAATGTTAGTTTCCTTTCACAGGGGCCTCTCAAGTCCATCCTGAATCTCTCAGGGGTATTCTCATCATTTTCACCAAACCTAATGCAAAATATTCACATTTCTGGTGCAAAGAAGAATCTCAATTCAACTGAATAACTAGGCCTCTCTTTTCTTCCCACTGCTCCCTGTGATAGAACACAGAACGGGTACCTGTTCATAACTCTTTGTGATTTTGTGTTGAATGAAAATTGTGACTGTCTGTTATCTTTTGTTATCTTTTGCTGTTTCACACGTTACCACAAACTTAGCAGGTTAAAACATCACCCATTTATTCTGTCACAGTTTCTGAGAGTCAGGATTCTGGGCACAGCTTGACTAGGTCCTTTGCTTAGGGTCTCTCACAGGTTGAAACCAAGGTTTCTGCCAGGACTGGGGTCTCATCTGAAGGCTCAATTGGAGAAGGATCTACTTTCAAGCTCACAGGGTTGTTGGAACAATTCTGTTTCTGCGGTGTTGTTGGATTGAAGGTCTCAGTTCCTAGTGACTGTCAGCTGGAGACTGTTCTCAGTTCCTTGCTGTGTGGGTTTCCCCGCCAGCCATGGCAGTTTGTTTTATCAAAGCCAGCAAAAGGTTGGCGGGGGGCGGGGGGCAGGAGGGATGTGGGGAGAGGTTGAGAGAGAGAGAGAGGCAGCAACAAGATGGAAGTTGCAATCTTGCATAATCACAGAAGTGACATCCCAAAACCTTTGCCATACTCTGTTAGTTAGAAGTAAGTACCCAGTTCCACCCACACTCAAAAGGAGGCCATTATACAAGGACATAAATACTAGGTGGTGGGGACCATTGGGGGCCGTCTTTGTCTGTCTGCCACAGCATGCCTGACCTCTTGGTTGTCTTTCACATTTTTTGTGTGTGTGTGTGGTACGCAGGCCTCTCACTGTTGTGGCCTCTCCTGTTGCAGAGCACAGGCTCCGGACGCGCAGGCCCAGCGGCCATGGCTCTCAGCGGGCCCAGCCACTCCGCGGCATGTGGGATCTTCCCGGACCGGGGCACGAACCCGTGTCCCCTGCATCAGCAGGCGGACTCTCAACCACTGCGCCACCAGGGAAGCTCTATTTCTTATGTCACAGTTTCTGTGAGTTAGGAACCCAGGCATGCCTTAGCTGGGTCCTCTGGCTCAATTAATCAAAGTGGGGCTGCAGTTATCTCAAAGGTCTACTGGGGAAAGAGCTGCTTCTAAACTCATATAGCTGATGGCAGGATTTAGTTCCTTGCAAGTTGTTGGACTGCAGATCTCATTCCTCATTGGCTGTTGGCCAGAGGCTTCCCTCATTGCCTTGCCACACAGACCTCTCTGTAGGGCAGCTCATGACATGGCAGCTTGCTTTATCTGAGAGCAAGTGACAAGAGCCAGAGAGTGTGAACCAGACCAGAGCTACAGTCTTTTGTAACGTAAACTAGGAAGTCACATCCCATGACTTTTGTTGTACTCTGCTCATTAAGAGCAGTTCACCAGAACTAAAAAAGTGGAGACAATTACACTTGGGCATAACTAGGAGGCAAGGATCCTTGGGAGCCATTTGAGAACTTGTCATCTGTGGACAGAGTGATATTTTAATTCTAGAAGGTAGTTGTTATGAGAAGCTTGAGACATAATGAATTACCTATCAGGTACCCCTTGCCCATCCAGAGCTGTCAGCCCTTTTCATATTTTCTGTCTGAGCACATAGAGAGACAGACAGACAGACAGACAGACATGGGATTGGGAATGAGAGGCCAAAAGAAATATTATTTTTTACAAAGAATTATCAAATATTAAATCTGGAAAGGACATTAGAGGGCCTTATGCAAATGAAGAAACAGTGGCCTAGTTATCTTTTGTGTAACCCCACACTGGATCTCCAAGGAGGCCCAGAGACGTTTTCCCAAAGATGACCTCCTTCTTCTTCCAGTCCCTGCCAGAGCCTCATGGGAGATCATGTGACCAACGTTTCCCATCTACTTCCCCCAGCACAGAAACACCTGCCACACTGAAAGACTCACTGCGGAACCTTGTCATCTGCATGCTACCTGTCTAGCAATGCCTTTGTTACCTAGGTTGATTCTTCTTTTTGCCTAGAAAAGAAATCTTGTTTAGGACAAGTATTAGTTTTATAATTAACATATCTGCCATGCTTAGGTCAATAAATTTCATCACTCATCTTCAGGGCTGACTTCCTTCTGGAGACCACTTGATCTGGGGCTGCAGGCTGAGCATACTGCGTGATATAGCTGCAAGTCTGCTTACAGAACAGAGTCCAGTAGTCTATGAATACTCTTTTCTGTATTTGAATAGCAATAGCTGAAAAATTCATAAGGGCTTGATCAAAGAATTTTACATGTGCTGTTTCCATTTTTTTTTTTTCGAACAGCAGCCCGCCTGTCAAACGTATCAGCGTTTACTTTCCGTTTGCAATCTAAATGGACCCAACTCTTCCTCAGCTACTTTGATATGACGTCAGCCACGTAGGGCAGTTGCAAGAAATGGTACCTGAGGGTTACACTCTCTTGCCTCGCCATTTGTTTTGTGATACTTTTGGAAATCTTGAACTGATCACACAGAGAAGAGGAGGCAGAGGATAAATGGCTACAGCATGTTTGGAGAGGGAGTAATAATGGTAGGCTGCTCCTAAGAGCTCTCTTCCATGGCCTGACACCCTGAGCCTCTGTCCGGCGTAAATCTGAGTAACTTATAAACTCTCTGTGTATTTGTGGGGAGCTCTCTTTTTGCACCAGACAATATCTAAGCATAAATGATATACTAAAGGAGCTGTAGTTACTTGGGAAGGGAACGGCGCCATTTTATTTTATACTTAATGTCGCTGGCAGAAATGTGAGGATGTTACCAATGTAAGATTGGTAACTTATTGGCTCTTACCTGGCTTAATGACATTATTTGCAGTCTGTTTATTTAGTTTATGGCAAGTCTTGGCATATTAAAATGGTACCTTCAGGGGACTTCCCTCGTGGTCCAGTGGGTAAGACTCTGCATTCCCTGTGCAGGGGGCCCAGGTTCGATCCCTGGTCAGGAAACTAGATCCCGACTAGATCCCACAAATAAGAAGTCCTCATGCCACAACTAAAGAGCCCACATGCTGCAACTAAAAAGCTCCTGAATGCAGATCCCGCATGCCGCAGCGAAGACCAGGAGAGCCAAAATAAATAAATAAAATAAAATACTACCTGCAGGCAAAATACTAAATTATTTGTTCACCCTTAGGTTATTATTTTTTTTAAAGCCACTCTTAGAAATGATCAAATTAAAAAAAAGGAAAGAAAAAAAGGGGGCTTCCCTGGTGGTGCAGTGGTTGAGAGTCCGCCTGCCGATGCAGGGGACACGGGTTCGTGCCCTGGTCTGGGAAGATCCCACATACCGCGGAGCGGCTGTGCCCGTGAGCCATGGCCGCTGACCCTGCGCGTCCGGAGCCTGTTGCTCCGCAACGGGAGAGGCCACAATAGTGAGAGGCCTGCGTACCACAAAAAACCCCCAAAAAACAAAGAAAGCTTGACTGATAACAGAATGGTGGGATATGTGGCCAGAATGCAAATCAAAAAGGCTAGAAGAAAAGGCAGCAGTTATCAGGTGGGTATCCCAGAAGCCAGCAGGTCCTTACATGCAGTAGACAGAGGCCCAGGAGAAAACAGATGATTGTTCTCAAGGACATCTGGCAGGGATCTAGGATGTGGGATGGGATGTCAGTCTTTGGGAGGATCAGTGTGGAGCAGGCCTGTATCAACAACTTGAGGTCAGGGCAAGATAGGGAAGAACGATGAGATCTGAGATACAAGGGCTTGGGCAGGTTAGGACCACAGTCAGCAAGATCAGGATTAAGTCTCATGGGTTTTGAACTTTTTTTTTTCTCCTTGACCAGAGGCAAGGCTGGTCCCAGGGCCTGAGACACTTGCTTGAATTTGGGTTTTATGTGACATCAAACAAAAGGAGGTGCATTATTCTAGAGTCACCATATGTCCTAGTTTCTCTAGGATGGGCCCACTTTATACTTGTTCCAGTATAGTAATTAAGCATGCTCCCATTTCATGTAAAAGTGACTGGTTTGGTCATTTTTAATGATAAATGGAAGGTCACACGGTTATGCTAATCATTTCCCAAAATGTGTTCCATAGAAAATCTGTTTTGTAAACTTGTTACACAGAAGCCACCAAAGCAGAATTCTCTGGTCATATAAGTATGGAAAAGCTGGCACTAACTGGAGTTAAATAGGATTATTCACTGCAGGACTTATCATTGTCTTTAATGTGCTGATGTGGAGTGTAAATCTCCAAGAAGGGGAGAGAGTTCTTAGTTTCCCATCCTAAGTTGATCTGTTGGCACATTTTGGTACCCCCAAGACTACTATTCTATAGGGGCATACTTTGGGGAACTTTAGTTAATTGAATATGGGGTCACAGAAGGAAGTGAGTTATCACCCTTCATGTACTAGGGCAGTCAGCAAAGTCAGCAGCCATCTGTTAAATAAATAATTACTTGAGAGAACGAGTGTATACTGTGCCACAGTCTTCTAGTTTGCTGATTATTCACTAACATGAGCAGCATTACATGTTGTCTGTGACCAGCTAGAGTAACAATCTAAAAAATGGCTAGTTCTTAAGCCCTGTGGCAAACCCA
The DNA here is from genome assembly GCF_964374135.1 of Grampus griseus. Lineage (NCBI taxonomy): Eukaryota > Metazoa > Chordata > Mammalia > Artiodactyla > Delphinidae > Grampus > Grampus griseus. Next base: position 24,506,137 of record NC_139018.1, on the reverse strand, counting down.
CCTACTAGTTAGGACATGGAAAGGAAGAGAATTTTCTTTGTTTAGCCTTTCATTGCATGGTGTCCTTGAAGGAAAGGTTATTGAAGAGATAATGGGTCAGCAGGTGTGTGTGTGTGTGTATATCTGTTCATGGGGAGGGGACCTCAGGAAATACATACTTTTAACCAGCATTTCAGATAATTCTGATAAGGGTGGCCCTGAAACCATTTGCTGAGAAACATTTCATTGTGGGAGTGTTCTGTGGAGGGATTCTTTCGCTGATAAAACACCATAATGATCCTTTCTTCAATTATGTTGAGTCCGTGGATGTGCTGAGCTCCTACTACCTGCCACATCCTATGCTATGTGCTTTCTACATGCATATGCTTACCATTGTATGCTAAATAATCATTCGTAATAACCCTGAAATTCAGTATTATTATCCCCAGATGGATGGGGATACAGAAAATGTTTAAAGATGGACCTTTAGGTGGGCCTGATCTCCTCATATGAGGCTGTCACTTTCAGGCCCCAAGAGAAGGTCTTGGCTGTTACACCTCCCCCTCAGCAACTCTGCAGGATATGGACACATGAGCCAAGACTCCAGTCTGAGCCTTTGCCCTGGGGCTGCCCATTACAAACAGCATCATATACTGACACATTTGATCTGCTGCCTGGTAGAATGGGTCAGTATCAAAGCTAATCCAGGGAGAATGATGAAGCATTGATCTCCTAGGTCTTATCAGGTGGGCAGACTGAAGTCAACCCACACAGAAAAGTTTTCTTGAAATAAGGTAGAGCAAGAAAAGGAGAGATAGGTTTGCTGTGTTTCTGTTACAGTGTTAAAATCCAGACAAGTAGCACAAGCAGCTTTATGTCTTTAGCTGGGCCTAAGAATATCTTTCATTTAATGTTATTGAAAGACCCAGGCTCCTTGTGATTGTAGCGAGGATTTCAAACTCAGAAGCCTACTAAATCTTAGAACATGTAGAGAATGAGGACTGTCTGCTGTGTGGGGTTTGCAATGGAGACCTGAGGAAGTCATGCCCTTTTTACAGGGGACTGCCCTTTTTAGGGTCATTGGATGAATTGCCTCAGGGAAATGTGGTCATCGTTTTGCCAGAAATTTCCATTTTTAAAGAAAAGTTGAAAATCTATATTTTATTTTAGTGTTTCTGATTTTTTGATGTTGCATTTAATTTAAATGTTTAAAGCATTTTATTGGCCAAATAAGACCTATGGACTCCCAGTCAATGATCTCCGTTTTACTGCTATGGAAGTGAGAACCTGTCACTCAAGTAAAGGAACACGATTTTCTGGGTGTCTACAGTGTTTTAGACATTTTATAACACCTCATAAAGTTCTCGAAACAACTCTGTATTTAGAAATCATCATGCCCATCTTACAGATGAAAGTGAGGTTCAGAGAAGTTAAATGACTGCCAAGTTTACACTGCCTACTAGTGGCTAGCGCAGGTCTGAATTCAGGTTGGTTTGACTGCAAAGACCTGCAGCCTTGGTGATGCTGTGCCTCCCATCTTCTGGGAGGGGAGAGTCCTTCTCAGGGTTATTACATCACTATTATGATCACTATTATGGCGTCGAGGGCCATGCCACTGTTCTCCAAAGGTCAGCCCCACTGGTATATGATGCAGATGCTGGACTGGCTCTCCTTTGATTAGTATGAACTACGAGTTAGTAATTGATTACCACCTTTTCTGGGGTTGTCAAGCTTAGATTTATTCCATTGTCTGGAATCACCTTCCATGTCCTTGAAGTCCCTATGTTCGGTCTACATTATCTAGATTCCACATTAGCTAGATATTTCATGTGTGAAATTAAGCTTCCTGAATTGTAACCAAAATGTGGCTATTAGCTTCCAGTTGGAGGTATGTGTGTGTCTATCTACTGATCTGCCAGTTATCTTTAAAATCAAGGTAAATTCTCATTCATTTTATATTGGGAATTTTGTGACACTTCTTGACACACCTTGAATCTCTCTGAGTTGCTACAAAACCAGAACGCGAAGTGGAAGCTTGTAATCTGTGCCTGTCACTTGTTTTTGAATAGATTAGGAACTCCTAGAGGATTAGGCTTGCGTCTACATAGTTCGTTTTATACAGAGATGAAAGCTTTCACTGCATTATCTGTAATTGGGTGTTTAATAAATGCTTTTTGATGAGGATAACGGTATGGGAATAAAACCCTTGAGATCCAGGGTCTGCCTGGATTTCTTGCCTCATTAGGGGATGAAAGGGTGAATGTGGGCACATAGGAATGTGGATCTCATCGTGTGCTCTCCTGGCTTGGAATAGTGGGAAGAGGAAAAACTGGAAGGGTGTGACTAAGAAATCCTGTGGATTTGATCACAACACCAGAGTCCATTTGGAATCCGGCAGTGCATCTCATAGGCCTCAGACTGCTTGGCAAATCACACCAAGATTTACTCACAGTCACTGCCATTATGGTGTGTATTCGCAGGCACACCAGTGCCCAAGAGGGGTGAAGGCAGAGGTTAATGGCTTTCTTTATATTTGCATTATTACTTGAACCCTGGCTTTCGTGGTCAGATGGGTTTTATACGCTCTTCCCATCTAGCTTTCTGAAGTGTTTTCAGATTGTCTATTTTAGGGCTGTTTTACAGTTGCCTTTTCTTATATGTTTTGTCTGCTAGAAAGTAAGTAAAGAAAATTCAAGATATGAGCTCTACCATGCACACTAAAGTAAATATTAAGTCTTTTGCTGAGCTTTCTAAAGGCCAAATTGTATTTCCTTTTTATCTAAAATGTTAAAAAATGTGGCTAATTTTAACCAGCTGCCCTAAATGTATCAAAAGGCCCTTAGAAGTTTTCTTCTTCGCCACCGTGGTGAATTCTTTAAGCAAATTGATTCTGAGCTTGCACATCAATGTGAATATACCTACTGGCAGTGACATGTGCACTTAAAATGTTAAATTCTATGTTTTGTATATTTTACCACAATAAAGAAAATTTTATTTTAAGCGTCTAATCAACCCTCGAGATGGTCAGACTGATCCACAGATCACGGGCAGTATTTGCATGTAGTACTGTAAGTGTATGGGTAGAGAATATTACTCTATAACACTCAAGTGCAAGACATATCATATTATTTTAGTTTCCCTAAATCAAATTAAATTTGGTTCTGAGCTCTCATCTAGTGGAAGAGTATGTGAAAAAATCAATTGCATTATGTTTGATGGAACACGTTGCCTAGAGTTCTTCAAAAATTCGGGTGAAACTTTCATGAGATCAGGAAAATAGGAGTAGAGGGTTGCATCCGTCCCGTGGGGCCCCGTTGTAATTATTTCTCTATTTGACACATGATGCAGCTCTCCAGTTTGGTCTTTCACTATCTGTCAAGCTCATAGGCCTGCTGTTTACAGAGAGGCTCCTCATAATGGCCCTCTACTGACCACAAACTTGGCCAGAGAAACACTTCCTGCTCTTCTTCAGGCTGTAGTGTTGGTTCTGTAGGAACCAGCAGGAATCCCTTCTATCTTGGGCGTTACTTCAAAGGGGACCTGGGTCTCTGTTATTCATAGAAACTCACGAATTCATTATCCCTTTTCTAACTCAGAAAAGCCCGTCCCCTCTGGTTGGGCTGTCTACTTCCTTAAACCCTAGCACTCCATCAGCCTAAGCTCCCAGACAAACTTGTATATGAGGGAAGTTGAATTCTGGGTGTCTGCTAACTTTGAGTCTTCTGCTCTAAGTCACAGAAGTTGTTAGTGATCTGGAGAGTAAAGGATCTGGGGCTCAGAAGAGGATGGCCTAGGATCTTCTTGGTATGGGGAGGTAAAAATGCTTCTCTGTTTTCTGAATGTCCAAGGCAGCTAGGGCAAGAAATGATTATCCACAATTAAAAAAATAAATTAAATGAAAACAAATCAGAAAAAGAAAAGAAATGATTATCCAAGCAGTATTTTTGTTTGTTTGTTCGTGGTTTTTTTTTTTTTTTGCTATGCAAGCATTAGTATTAGCAACATAATAGTTGCAAATGTGGCTTCAGAGACAGAAAGCTTGAGTTCGAATCTTGGCTCTGCCCCCTCACTGATGACTTTGGGAAAGTTATTTAGTTCCCCATGCTTCAATTTCCTCATCTATAAAATGGAAATAATAAGAGTATTTTTATCATGAACTTATTGTAAGAAACAAGTACATTAATATGTGTGAAGTACATGAAAAAAGTGAGCCTGGCATGTAGAAAGTGCTCAGTATCAGGAAGCTATGATAATAACTATTGTTGTTGTTATTATTATTATTACATAACATCACCAAGACTAGTCATTCAGTTTTAATCCTCTGGAACTCTTTGCTTAGCTCTAATTTCAACGAATCCAAGAAAGCAGAGAAATGCTCTCTACTAAATTTGGTATTGGTTCTGAGATGCTTCCAAAACATCTTTTGTAAGGAGTCCCTCCTGGGATATTGAAGATATCCACATATCTCAGAGGAGTGCTATAAATTTATTGTTTTATGAACTTCTCATCTTTTTGCTTTCGGAATTCTAGCTGGACCACAGAAAGAAAATTACTCAAGTGTGTAAATAATAAAGCGATTTTGAAACTCAGATATGACTTGGAGATTGAGCCAAGCCCTGTCCCTTATTAGATCTGGGTAATTTACTTTTTTTGTTTGATCCCTGGCCTTTAAGTGTTGGTCTCACTTCTTTCCAGGGTTGCTGTAAGTCTTGCCAAGTTTCAGGTATAATTCCTTGAGATTCTTAGCAAGGAGAGGCCGCAACAGGCCAGCTGCTATAAGTAACAGTGTCCCATTGTTAGCATTGATTTTTTTTTTCTCACCCTGATAATAACTTCCAACCTGATGTGACAGCTGGTAAGCACCACATTTTTGCCTGTCCCTATGGTTATGTGTGATTGGTTGCTTTAGAAAAAAATTGTCTTTCTTGCATGGCTTAGGGTCTCATAAATTATGTAAATGTTTTCTTCCTGGCTTGAATGGAGCAGTAAAGCATGTCCCTGACCTGTCACTCCCTCCACACCCCAGTATCTGCTCATCCCCAATGTTTCCTACTCTGACATCACTGAGATGTTTATTGCCTCACTCATCAGAGAGCTAAGAAAAACATCTAACTACAAGGCCAATGCTTACTCATGCAATTCCCAGGATTCAGCATATGAATATATTGGGTATGTTTTAAACTATAGGCTTATAACCTTTGTGTCATGATTCAGTGGTATGTCTTGATCAGTTTCCTCATCTGTCATCTCTTAGAAAGCATGTAAAAAATTAATCAAAGGAATCTGCTTGTATTAACTAGATTAAGACTAGCTGATTAGTAGATGAACCTTAAAATCTCAGTGGCTTCACAAAATAGATGTTAATTTCCCACTTATATATAAAGCTCAGCTGTAGATAGGCAGTGAGAGATCCAGGCCGATGGAGGCCTGGCCATCTTCAACAAGTGGCTTCAAAGGAATCCCTCGGTGTAGACGTCTATCCACAGATGGAGAAAGAAAGAACTTTTAGTAGTTTTTGTTTGTTTGCTTGTTTTTGTTTGTTTTTGCAAAAAAGTTATAGTAAGCAGGTAAGGTGGAACTTCAGATGGAATTATTGTTAACTATGGTGGAAAAGGAGCTAACAAAGGTGAAACTGACTGCTTTCCTTTTAGCCATTTATCCTTCATTACTTAGAATCATGGAGTATTAGACTTGGAAAGGGTCTATAAATCAACTTGTTCATTTTTCTACTCCCGGGAGATCTAGTTCTAGAACCCAGGACTTCCAACTCCTAGGCGAGTTAATGTGCTTCTTCCACATAGGACCCAGTTTTGTGAGAGCACCCTGGCATCAGTCACTCTGCTGGGTTTAAATCCTGGCTGTGCCACTTGGGAGTTGAGCAAGTTATATTATCTTCAAAGGGATAATTCTAATAACCTCTTCATTGGGTGGTTGTGAGTATTAAGTGCACCATGTCTGACACACACTGCATATGAAATAAATAATATCTATCATATTCATACTGTAAATTTTGAAAAATGGTTACAATAATTCTCCACCCTGAATCCAGGCTCTAGGGTTATATGTTCCCACACTGATTCCGGGCTTGGCCACATGACTTGCTTTGGCCAATGGGACAATGTGAAATGTGATGCAGGAGAGACTTGAAAAGTGTCTGGAGACTTGCCATCTCCTGCTTCCCTTGGGGATCCCTGCAGCTTCCACCATGTACATGAGCCCAGGATAGCCTGATGGATGATGAGGGAGACGAGAACAGAGCACCCTGCTTTGGAGTCAAACTGTCCAGGTTCCACTGCTGCCCCCACCATATCAATCAGCTCCGTGTGATGCTATACAACTTCTGTAAGCCTTAATTATGAGGATCAAAATGATACTTATGAGGAGTGTGGCACACGGTAGGTACTTATTAAATGTTAGCCATTATTGTTATTATCTGATTTTCCTTTCCTTCTTCCTTTTGATTCTTCCCATTAGTCTAACAGGAAAAAGATCACAAACTGGGGTAGAAGGCCTAGAAAGGAAGGGTGGGTGAGGAGACAGTGAAAAATAGAACTTATTTCACCATTCAAATCCTAGCCCATGTTTGTATGGTAAATTAGTTTTTAAAGGAATTTACCTAGACAGCCTCATTTAGTATGACAGTTCTATGAGATTCATGGAATATGCAGTCTACTTGAGAGATAAAAAGTAAACACATGTGGGCTTCCCTGGTGGCGCAGTGGTTGAGAATCTGCCTGCTAATGCAGGGGACACGGGTTCGAGCCCTGGTCTGGGAGGATCCCACATGCCGCGGAGCAACTAGGCCCGTGAGCCACAACTACTGAGCCTGCGCTTCTGGAGCCTGTGCTCCGCAACAAGAGAGGCCGCAATAGTGAGAGGCCCGCGCACCACGATGAAGCGTGGTCCCTGCTTGCCACAACTAGAGAAAGCCCTCGCACAGAAACGAAGACCCAACACAGCATAAATAAATAAATTAATTAATAAACTCCTACCCCCAACATCTTCTTTAAAAAAAAAAAAGTAAACACATGGTGAGTTAAGTAACAGCTCAGTTACTGAGACTGCAATAACTTTTTGAACTCACTACCTATTGTGTAAAAAAAAATTTTTTTCAAGTATTTGGGAATCAAATGAGTTGGACTGAAGTGTTTTTTTGTGGTCTCCACCATCAGCTAATGGGCTAATAGACCAAATCCATCCCGGCTACTTATGTTCAGAATTATCAGTATAATAATTGGTTTAAGGTCCTCATAGTTTGTTTACTCTCATTCTCTGACATGCATTAGTGCCCCCAGCCCTACTGCCACTCAGTTGATTCAACTGTGAATCAACTTTCCCCGTTTCTCCATATCTAGTCTATTTCCATAAACCTGGCTTCTTCATTCTTCCTTATTAGTCTTCCTTAAGGCATGTTCTGTCCTGGGTCAGTTTTCCTTCAATCCATGGCCAAGTTCTCGCTCAGATCTAGGAATGTGCCACTCGTGTGCTCTAAACCAAGCATTATTTCTCAGAATGATACCTGTGTTTCCGCTGTTCTTGATAGTCATTTATGGTTTGCAAGGCTAGGGGGAACCAGAGGGTGGCTTTAATAACCAAGTGTCCAGGGTCTCTAGGAGTTCAAGGTCTCTTTAGGAAATAGTTCCAAGATATCAATGGAAGAGATGTCAGAGTAGCATATCACTAACTAAAATTTAAGTTATTATTGCTATAGGAGACTAGAGAAAAGTCACTTTGGGTTGGGGGATCAGCGAAGACTTCATAGAAGTTACGAGATTTGAGCTGGGTTATGTTGATAACGAAGTGGAAGATGCCATAACCGAAAGAGTAGTGGTATAAATGCTCAAAGAGTTTTCAGTGGCACAATCAAGTTTCCTACAGGTAGTACAGGAAAGTAGCCCCTTTGCTCTAGGAAATAATTTTGAGAGGAAGTTGGAGATCATTTTGCCTGGAATGGTTTCTGCATGCCAGTTAACTCACTCACCCAACAGATATTGATTGAGTACCTACTCAGTAAATTCCAGGCACTGTTTTAGGCCCCCGAAATTCAGCAATGAACAGGACAGGAAAGGTTCTTTCCTTCATGCTGATTATATCCTAAGTGTGGAGCAAACAAAAATAGGAAGATAATATATATGGTAATGTCAGATAGTCATAGTGTTACGGAACATTAAGGCAAGGGAATGTGATAGAGCATAATTGGAAGAATTAAGCACCATTTTAGAGAGAGAGGACCGAGATGGTCACTTGGAGTAGGTAACATTTAAACTGAGATTTGAATGAGCAGTGGGAGCTATTCATGTGAAAGGTCTGAGAGATGAGTATTCCTGGCAGAAGAACAGCTAGCATGAAGGCTCTAAGGTGGGAATGAGCTTGGTAGGGTCAAGGAAAAGCACGTAGAAATGGGATGGGAGATCGGATTATTCTGTAGGCGGCTGGGAAGATATGCCCAGGTCCAGTCCTACTCTTGAAGAATCAGAATCTCTGAGGTGGGGTCCAGGCCACAGTCCTTATTAACACCTCTTCAAGTGATTCTAATGGGTAGCCAAGGTTGAGAAGGACTTCACTAGAGAGAAAAGCCAGAAGAAGGGCTTTTTTTAATTTTATGTTTTCAAACAGGCAGAGGACACTGCGGGATGTGACGGAGAAGGAGCGATGTGGGGAGAGTAATCCTGCAAGAGTATGCTGGGGCGGAAGGGATGATTATCCTTGACCTGGTGGCCAACGGAGTCCAGAGTGTACTGTTCCAAGAGTGAGGTCCCAATGTTCCTAGTTAGTCTCCCTTGCCAGTTTGCTGAAATTATTCGTGCCAACGATTGCAGGAGCCAGAGAGTTAAGGTTTGGCTTATTCACTTTCTGCAGATCACAGAGATCCAATTCTCAGAGCCAGGGAACAAGGCAGCTGATCCTAAGCTGGAAAGACTCCCCCAGGTACCCCCTTCTGCTTGAGGAGGAGCCTGGTGAAAAGCAATTTAAATAATGAGCCTATAACATAGTTCTACATGCCAAGTTTTTTTTTCTATAAAAACTAGATGTTGCCTTACATGTTCTGTATAAAAAAGTGGGAGATTTCACTAATAGGAGAACACAGATCCCACAGAGGAAAAAGACTGGCTTCAGGCACAGATGGGGTGTGAGATAGATGGAGAGCTGCCACCGAGGCTGAGAGAGGATGAGAGTCTTACAAGATAGAGTTCAGAAGAGGAGGCTCTTGAGCTTAGAGAAAATGTGAGGGGGAGAAGAAAGATGGTGTGTGATTACAAGGAATAGAGTAGGAAAAGATACAGGATACAGACAGACTTTGTCTCTTTAAAGTCTGAAATAAGAATATCAAATGAGGCAGCATAGTCAAGAACGAGGGCTCTAACATCCAAATGGATGAATTCCTTAAACTCTTTAAGCCTTAGTTTCCTCACTTGTAAAATGGGAATAATAGTACCTGAGTCATCAATTGCTGTGAGGATTCATGAGAAATTGCATGTAAAAGGCTTGGCACAATGCCTGGCACTTAGTAAGGGCTCGCTCTATGGTAGCGCTCATTGTAGTGATCATTACTATTGTCAAAATTATCATTTAGCTCTAGCTTTAACCAAACTATCATGGAAATTAGGAGTTGGGGATTAGAAAATACACACTACTATGTAAAAAATAGATAATCAACAAGGACCTACTGTATAGGAACTCTACTCAATATTCTGTAATAACCTATATCGGAAAAAGAATCTGAGAAAGAATGGATATATGTATATGTATAAATGATTTACTTTGCTGTACACCTGAAACTAACACAACATTGTAAATCAATTATACTCTAACATAAAATAAAATTAAAAAACAGAAATTACCATTCAGTGTTTACCATTAAGTTAAAAATGTCAGGAAGTCAAACTATAGTGCCCAGGTGTTCAAAGAGAATCAGGATTTGATTAAATTCACATCAAGTAATATTTATCCGGCGTCTACCATGTGCCAGTCACTTGCTTCCCTTGATATACTTTATCCCTTTTAATTGTATGAGACAGAGGAGAAGGAATGGGGCTGGGCAGAGCTGCAGGGGAGAGACTGGCTGTGAAGGCTATAAATGACAAATGTTGGGCACGGTGATCTTTGAGAAAAATTCTAAGTCATCCATGGCTTTGATTGCTAACCTGGGAGTTGATGTAAAAGTTAGATTGCCAGTCCTGGAGCCTAGAAAATCTGAAGTGGTTTTAAAGATAATGATGGTACTAGTAAATAGTGATGGGTGACAGGGGGCTTTCAACCTTTCGCTTGAGTGTCGGTGGGAAGCAGCAAGGTCAGTAGCTACAGTTACAGTGTAGACTTCTGGATCTGTGTCCCTGGAGAGAAAGTTGATGTGAGCTAGTGTAGAAGATTTGGGGAGAACTTGTATAAAAAGTGACAATGAGAACCAAATAAACAGTTGGGTTCTCTGGGTGGATAAAGTAGGATATTGGAAAGAACTGAGTTGAATTTAAGAAATAACTATAATCAGTGGATCATGAAGAGAGGAGTTAGCAAAGGAGAACACAAAAATCTTATCATTACATTATATATAATAACACTAAACTGGGAATTAGGAAACCTGTGTGCTAGACTGTTATACACAGAGATTGGTATTATCCAGGCCTCAGATTCTTCAGTCTGAAAAATAAGGGGATTGAATTAGGTGATGGCTAATCCACCTTTTTGTTTAAAATACTATTATTCTGGGGCTTCCCTGGTGGCGCAGTAGTTGAGAGTCCGCCTGCCGATGCAGGGGACACGGGTTCGTGCCCCGGTCTGGGAAGATCCCACATGCCGCGGAGCGGCTGGGCCCGTGAGCCATGGCCGCTGAGCCTGTGCATCCGGAGACTGTGCTCCGCAACGGGAGAGGCCACAACAGTGAGAGGCCCGCATACCGCAAAAACAAAACAAAACAAAATTATTATTCTGTGGAGTACAGAGAAGCTTAGTGGTATCAAGCTTAAGGCAGCAAGTGAGAAGGTATTTCACCTTCCCAGGTTTTCAGGCCATGTTCAGCTTTGTTTTATTTGCATGTAATTTAGGGTTTCTTTCTCATGGGGTGAAAGGACATAGACATTGTAGAAATGTTTAAATCAATGTGTGTTTACTGGGGTGCAGGCAATGGCTTCATAATAGAAGTGAGAAGGGTTATTAGGCTATTTAATATGTCGATTTAAGTAATGCTGGTTTTTTGTTTTTTTTGCGGTACACGGGCCTCTCATTGTTGTGGCCTCTCCCGTTGCGGAGCACAGGCTCCGGATGCACAGGCTCAGCAGCCATGGCTCACGGGCCTAGCCGCTCCGCAGCATGTGGGATCTTCCCGGACCGGGGCACGAACCTGTGTCCCATGCATTGGCAGGCGGACTCTCAACCACTGCGCCACCAGGGAAGCCCAATGCTGGGTTTTGAATGGTAGTAATCAGGCTCTTACTAGGATATCACATTAGTTTGTGTCCTAACTCTGCCTTTGCCAAGGACATGTGGGTGACTCGAATTTGGTAAGAGAGGGCTGTCTGCTGAGCTACCCCCACCGCTGTTAGAGCACAGGTGCAGAGATGGAATTTTGAGTATACCTGTTTTCCCTGCCAGCATATTTGTCACGGAAACAGACTCCCTATGCACATTATCAAAAAACTCGTATGTAATCTTCAATTCACATTTTGTTCACCTTTCTCTCCATTGCATTTGTCAAGTTCAGAAACTAGACTGTCAGCTGCCAGACTGGCTGCTCTTCTTCTTAAGAGATAGGTAAAAACCATTTAGTAATTCATTATCAAAGCTTACAGCTCTTGCAGGTGTTTTGGCCTTCATTTTAATTATTCTAAAAAAGCAAGCAGTAAAGAAAGGAAAAGTGCCTGGGACAATTAGATTGGCTCTCCAGTTGTCAAAAATCAAATTTTCACCTCTACCAATGCAAGTTCATATTCTGTTCTTAAGTCATCACAAGGAAACACAAGATGTTCATTGTCAGTTAGACTGTCAAAAAAGCTTGTCCAAAATCTGTAAAGTTGTCATTCCACATATATTCTCACTGTAGAAACCAGAGATCCAACTTCCCATGCTTAGACTTTCTGACTAGACAAATGGATCCTCTGGGATGATGTCTTAGATGAATATATGAGCTGGAGTTGCAAATAGAGTAATATGCTTTTAAGTTATTGGAACCCAGATAGTATAGAAGATTAACCTATGGAGTATGGAAAAAAGATCTAAAGCATGGTGTCTGCTCATGAGGCCTTTACACCAAGAACTCCAATGTGATGCCTACAGTGAAGGATATAGGAGGTCAGAAAAGACGCTGAGTTTCTGAGGAAATGGTAGTTTATCCGGAGTTTCACCCACCTACAGCAATTGCAGGGACACTGTTTGTTACGTGAGTTCCTCTCCAGGTGGCGATCTAACTCAGCCTGGAGTTCCAGAGCAGGAGTTGGTTAGGGGGTGTGCTTAATCTGACCTTTGCCTCATGGGTGAAGTAAAAGAGAAAAAGTGAGGGTCCTTGAGCAAATGTGGCTTGAGAACAAATGAGAGTCCCTGTCAAGAGGTCCAGCAGAACTAGGAGAACTGGGTTGGATTTAGGCTGTAACCAGGGATAGACATGACAGCTCTCACCTGGTTTTTATCCTTGAGGTGTATGGGAGCAAGTTTCACCAGAAGCAAAATTTCAACCGGAAGCCAGGCTTTTTGAACTGAGGACTCTGTCTCTTCCTCTGCTAGAAAGTGAGGAGGTCTCAGACCCTGCCCTGGTTGGTTCACAGGTGGATACATCCTCAAGTAGGTAGGAGTAATTCTTGTTTTTATTTACTAAAGCACACCTCAGAAAGGAAAACAGTTCATTCTGGAGGCATTATGGGAGGTAAGACAGGCCTGTGATGGGTTGCCTATTTGATCACTGTGAATTTTCTCTCTGTGATGTCTTTTCCACCTGGAGCCTAGTCATGGGAAAAAAGAACCATAACCAGTAACTGTCAGTTTTCAAGGAGTCAGACAGCCAGCTTCCCTCTAGGCTACACAGAGATTGGCTCTGGTATATAGTTTACTGCAACGTGTCAGAGAGTGGTTCAGCAATTTTCCATGCAAGTTGGCTATGTATCAGAGTAGACAAAAAATAAAATCTTTAGTACGTAAAAACCTTACAAAGAAGTTGTTAATGGTGGCAAAGAACCTACGAGGATAATTTTGGAGCCATTTATGAAATATTTATATACCTATGTTAAAGGCCATTTTGGCAAACCAAGGAGTCTCTTCTACCTACCACTCAGAGTCACGAAAACTAGGGCTCTGATAACCATGATTGTAATGACTGAATTCCCCACATCTACTAGCCTACTATAATCATCATGGTGTCTTCACAAGAAACTGTTCATTTTATTGCATCCCATGGCTACCTCCATTCCCTGTATGATTATTTAAGAAGCATTTTGTTGAGGTGGTTCTTCATTATGTTTAATTTCAGACCATTTATTCGTTAACTCATTTACACAGCACACATTAGTTGAGCATATCTAATGTGCCTGGCACTGGAAAAACAGAATAGTAAATCACCATCCTCATCCTTGAACTCATCTTATTCTATTTGTAAAGGTTAAAAGCAATTATAATACAGAGTGAGAAATACCAAGTCACATGCAAATTGCTTAAGAAGATAGCAGCTAACTGTCTAGGTTGGTTGGAAGGATTCACAAAGAAGGTGACATTTGTTCAGGGCCTTGAAGAATGAGTAGGAGTTTCCTAGTGAATCAGGGGAAGAAGAGGACTTTGTATCAAAGGAACTGCATGCATGAAGACACAGAAGACGTGACACAAGTTCAAATCTGGATTTCACCACTTACAAGCTGGGTAAAGTCATTTAACTGATTTTGAAGCCTCAGTATATCCTTATTTGTAAAATATAGATATGTTATTTCCTGTCTACTCACAAATTTGAGACTCACATATCCTCATGTTTTTGAAATTCGTTTGAAAATGATGAGGCTGGGAATGATTACTGGATAGGTTAGATGGTTGTGCAACTGGTGCCCTTCATGAGGGGAAGAGACAGTACACTGCTCATCACCACAGTGAAGGTTCAGGGCTATGAGGACCACCGCAGGCAGAGGAGACAGACATTAGTGATGGTGCTGAGAAGTTAATCTGTTTCCCTTTTTAAATAGCTCTGCGTGGAGGCTGTCAGTGGGACTCTCTCCCCATCCAGATTTATGGCTTCTGAATGACATTGTTTTACTTTGCCATTTGGAGGCTAAACAAGGCTGGAGGGAACAAAAGTCTCATTTTCCTATCAGTGGCAAATGCATATCAATCAAGGTAACTGAAGTCCAGATGGAGTCATTTATGGGAGACCCATTGCACACTCCCTTGTGTTCTTTCTCTCTCTCTCTCTGTCCTCCCCCCACACCCCTTTCCCTCCTATTCTTTCCACCATCCTTTCTTTCTGCCCCTTTCTGGTATTCAGACCTGTCCACATGAAAAGCATAGGCCAAGTAGAAAATATTGCTCTCCCTCTCCTCAGCCCGTCTCTCCTGATGTTTAGGTCTGTCTGGCAGCTGTTCTTCTCCAAAGGACACATCTTAAAAGAAAAAAAAAAAGGCATCTCTCACTTTAATGAGGGCCATTTAGATATTAATCATCAGAAGTAAATAATGAAGAAAGATTTCCTTTTCTTGGAAGTCATATACACAGAGAGCTCATTAGCCAGTGCTATGCAGGAGGACAAATGCTCTACCTGTAGCCCAGGGTTGACTTTTCCAATGACCACTTAGAAATCAAGGATGGGAAATGAGCAGCATTTTATAGGCTCTTGTATTAATTATTTTGGGGGAGTGGATGTAAGTTCTGCGGTGGGGCAAACACTCCCAGGTTATTCTTGGGGAGATGAATCATATACTTTAATAAAAACTTGTAAAGGCTTTAATTACAGTGCATGGTTTACTGTGTAACATATAATAATATAACCGGATAAGAGGCTCTCTCTCTGAATAGAGCTTATATGTATATCCTGATGAAATAGAAAGGATGGAATGTACATTTTTTGAGGATATACAAAAGGAACTTGGGGACCAATAGAAGAGAAGGGTGAAACATTTGTTGACTTTTATTGTTTGAAGAATTCTTGTTAAAAAGGATAGTGGTCCACTACTTCTTAATTTCACTGATACATGAGCAGGGAGGAATAGAAAAGAGATGAAGAGGAATGATGTAAGTTGAACTTCAATGAGATATCATTATTGTTTATTTCCTGTATCATAGGTTTTTCAAAGTAGGATGTTTCTTTTCTGGTTGGTATGATTTAGGTGTCATCTTACCACAAGGAAAAGGCTGTAATGCTGGAGGGAGGGTATGTTCAAGTCAGGGGATTAATATTTATAAAGCGCCTGCTATGAATGAGGTACTATACTTTTTTACATACACTATCTCATTTAACCAACAATTCTATAAATTAGATTATTTCTAAATGTATTTTACAAATGAGAAAACTGAAAATAACAGAGGCTAAGTAACTTGGTCAATGTTACGTAGCCATGATGTATCAGTCAGGATTTAAATCCAGGCGTGTCTGACTCTGAATTCCAGACTCCTCATATTTTACTATGATGCCCAATAAATGTTTGTTGATAGACTCATCTTTATTCAAGGCAAAAGGGTGGACCCATTGGCTTCTCTTAGCCTTTTCCATTAATCTATTATCAGAAATAAATTGACTGTAATAAGAATAATTCCTAGTATTATTATAGTAGCAGACATCTTTGTGTTGCCTAACTGGCATCCTTGCCCTTTCTTTGGGCAATGGAATTTGTTTTCGTAATGGGTATTAAAAACTTCATTTATCGGGCTTCCCTGGTGGCGCAGTGGTTGAGAGTCCACCTGCTGATGCAGGGGACATTGGTTCGTGCCCCGGTCCGGGAAGATCCCACATGCCGCGTAGCGGCTGGGCCCGTGAGCCATGGCCGCTGAGCCTGTGCGTCCGGAGCCTGTGCTCTGCAATGGGAGAGGCCACAACAGTGAGAGGCCCGTGAACCACCACCCCCCCCCCACCAAAAAAAAAAACTGCATTTTTCTGATGAAGGTGGGAACTCCTTCTGTTCCAGCTCGCTTCCAGTTATAAGGTTGGGCACATAATCTAGACCTGATCAATCAGAGTAGCCTGTTCTTCTGTCCACAGCTGTTGATTTTTCATGCTTTCCAAGCTGATTTTACCTTTCTGCTAGAGTCATCAGGGAAGACGCTCTCTTTCCACTGGAGTTATTAAGCACGTATAAAGCAAGGCTGAGACTACTAGTAGGATCCTTTTCCATTAATTTGAAATAAAAGAGCTTGTCTGAGATATAAGGAAGAAAAAGAGAGTCAAGCCCTGTTGAGACTCTTTAAGACCCTGGGTGCAGCCACACCTGGACCCCATTTTTTTAATTCTTTAAACGGATGTGACTCTATAATGTTTTTATTTTATCTTGGTTTATGTTATTTGCAACCAAATTAATTTTTAAATACATAAAAATCTGGCAATGTTATCTTATTTTGTGTGAGTGGCTGATAAAACATGTATCTATAGTCAATGAGACAGCGCTGATCACATCCCATAATAGTGGACCCAAGTCTGATCCAAACCTTTTGAAGACTTTGGCACCTGCCCTTGTTTCCCAGATTATCTTTGAACTTCTCTGAAGGATCAACTGGTTGCCCAACAAATACATTTAGTGCCTCAGGCTCTGTGTAATGCCTGGGGGAATGCCTGGATTGGCCTTGATTGGGCCATCTCTCTTCCCTGTGAGGTCCCAGAGGCTGCTGTAAACTCAAGGAATAAAGCCAAATGGGAAATGAGGTGCTGATTTATTATCAGTTGTACGTGTGTTCAGAAGTCCCAACAGCTTTCCCATAAACTTGGTTGGAGCATAGGGTTTAGGTCCAAACCTAAGCCCTCTAATTCAAATCTTAACTCTAGCCAGTGGTAAGACCCCAGTGCCCAGTACCGGTTAGTAAAACATATAAGAAGATGATAAGTAGATCAGAATTTAATCAAGAATCTGAATGTGGGTCAGCTTCCTGCACAGCCAGGGAACAGGGTAGACAGCCACGCCCAAATGAATGAGCTTTCAATTTCAGTGTGTTTTTCCACTAGAAAACATGGCCCAATCAATGTCCTGTTCAATCCAGGGAATCAGATTGGGAAAAAGAAGTATATCATCCACAGATTTTGGTACTTTATCATCACCACCATCATCATCATCATCATCATCATGTATGCTAGTATACACCTCCTAAGTGATTTCTGACATAAAGCTGTACTGCAGACACAGTGCTTGAGAACTGGTCAGCACTGTGGAAATCACCGCACTATCTTCATGTCTGATGCTACTTTGTCTTTACTGAATTTGTTTATATTTCCACCTATATGTGGGCCTGCTCTCCAGGGATAGATCATAGTGGGAAAAAGCCTTTATGTTGTGTTACAGTGATCTACTGAGGAGGAGCACGGCATGTGTGTGTTTTCAGGAAGTCCTGTTACAGGGTGTGTATGTCTATTAACATAATCATTGAAAGAGAGCCAGGGTCCATAGGGACTACTTGAGATCATCTTTCTAACCCAGTGATTTTCAAGTTTAGCTGTATGACAGAATGCCTGGAGAGCTTATTAAAAACACTGGTTCCTGGTCTCCACCCAAGACCTACTGAATCAGAATCTCTTCTGGTAGGAGGGTAAGGCATAGGAATATTTATTTATAACAACTTCCTCAGGTGATTCTTCCTCAGGTGATTCTTACTAGCCCTTGGGGATTCCTTTATCTTTTACCTTCAATTTAAAAAGCATGACTCTGAAATCTCATGAGCCAGATAAGAATCTAACCTATGTTCAAAGATGTTTAGAAAAATATATCTGCAACCTCTCTCAACAACAAATTCTTTTGTCCAATAAACTTCATTCTCAAAATGCTGTATCCCATCTCACATAAATCCCTGGCATTGCAGAATGAGTCTGTTTCCAGTCCCTTTCCTATTGTTATTGTCGACATTGTTGTGGTTTTGCGCTGCTACTGAGGCCCAGGTGGAGAGCAAGTAAGGCCACAGAATGCTTTCTTAGCTTCTTCTTGGTTCTTTGTTCTAGTTTTTGTTTGTCTTCTGATTCCAGGGTGTCCATGCTTGGGATGTTTCTGCTTCTCTCAGTAAGATCCATTACTTGAATCTCATCTGGATCTAGATAAAGTGGCTGAAAGTGGCATCAAAATGAATCAGATTTGCAGGGGTAGGAAAGAGGGTAGAGAATCATGAAAGGGAACAGAGTGAGGGTCTGGGAACCTGAATGTGAGTTTGAAGAGGAAATGATAATTCCAATAAGTGTCTTTGTGTTTTTTCCCCTTTTGCATTCTCCTGGTACCTAATCCACTTGGCATAATCCTCTTAGCTGCATGTGATCTGTCAGTATTTTATCTGATCTACTTCTCTGAATATCCTTTCTAAGGTTCGATAGCTTCCTGCTATTTTTGAGAACCTCTAGATATTACATGGGAAAATCAACACTGTTTCTCCATTTTGATACAAATTTGAGTTTAGGGGATGCTTAGAAGATGAGAGCCCTTTGTATAGTTTGGAGTTATTTGAAAAGTCTGGGAGCAATGTTTCCAGCTTTCAAAATTTGGTAGGGAGAGACCTGAACAGTCTTTCTCCTTTGTAAGTTGAATCCTAATTTGTACACTGTTGGTATGGGTCAGGGGACTGCTGGGCTGAATCAGAGGATGGTGGGGTAGAGGGAACTTTTAAAATATATTAGCCTTGGGATTTCCCTGGTGGCGCAGTGGTTAAGAATCCGCCTGACAATGCAGAGGACACAGGTTCAAGCCCTGGTCCGGGAAGATCCCGCATGCTGGGGAGCAACTAAGCCTGTGCGCCATAACTACTGAGCCTGCACTCTAGAGCACGCGAGCTACAACTACTGAACCCACGTGCTGCAACTACTGAAGCCTGCGTGCCTAGAGCCCATTCTCCGCAACGAGAACCCGCCACAATGAGAAGCCCGCTCACTGCAACGAAAAGTAGCCCCTGCTCGCCACAACTAGAGATAGCGCAACGAAGACCCAACACAGCCAAAAATCAATCAATAAATAAATTTATTTAAAAAAATATATATATATATATTAGCTCACATGCCTAGGTGCTGACAACATTAATCAGTAGCTGTTAAAGTTCTTTAATAAGCTTGACATTGCTTTTGTTTGTGTCATCAAGGAAATGAGAGCATGATGAGGGACGTCCTTCACTTACCATAGATAAAGGCTGGGATTTTCTTCCTATAGACCCAGCCCTGTCTGTTCTGCCTTCTTCAGAGAATGACCTCAGGGCTAAAAAGGCATGACCACTTGCCCCAGTGCTTCAGTCCCTCTGCTTGACATTATACCATAATGACTTCATCCAGGTTGGTTGGGAATTCACATGTCTCTAAATTAAAATATTCCTGAGAGAGGTCTAACCTTAATCCCTTTATCAGCTTACCCTGTAATTATCAATTAATACTTTAGGAGAGATTAGCCTGCAACCAATGGAAATCAAGATAGTGGTCATGCAGTGAGTTCTCCTGGTTTGGGTACTTTTTAGCAGAGTGAACTTGATTTTTAAATTTCTCTAGGTCCTTAATTCTTCTTTGTTTTCAGTAGAAGGACTAGGTGATAAGCTCTCCAAATGCATTCCTGAACTGCTCCCTGAGAGAGGGTTGAAGAGGCTTCTTCATCTTGTTCCTGGAACTCAGGTCATAGAATTGTGCAGCTAGTGAAACGAAAAGAGAGTGTGGCTA
This sequence comes from Grampus griseus, assembly GCF_964374135.1. NCBI lineage: Eukaryota > Metazoa > Chordata > Mammalia > Artiodactyla > Delphinidae > Grampus > Grampus griseus. The sequence continues at coordinate 24,486,384 of NC_139018.1, read as the reverse complement.
GAGTGAAGCCATGGGAAGCCTAGATTGCCATAAAATTGCTTAGTTGCAAACCCCGAACAGCTGCATCCCAGAGATGAGTTTGCAAAGGAGGAGTATTTTATGGAACGTCACAGCTCAATAGCAGAAAAATAGGCTGATATGATCAGAAAGCATGCCGGGACACTGTGGACATCTGCCGTGCAGGATGACATCAAGGGGCTGTCTGAACACAGTCTGCAATCCCTCTCTTGACTTTGAAGACACCCCTGGGCCTCAAACTTCCAATCTGCACAGAAAGCACTATAGCCAGCAGGCTTGGCTTTCTCATGTCAACATGATGCAAATGTTTCTGTGGATACAGGGTTTGGAGTCACGAGAACTGGATTCCAGTATGCTATCTGCCCCCCAGCCATTATTATTAACGTTGAGCTTTCCTATATCCTAAGCACCGAACTGCTTTTCATACTTATCTCATTCAGGTTGTGACCTTGGGCTCTTAATTTCTGTGGCTCTTCATTTTCCTATCAATAAAAATGGTCCATTTCTGCCTTATCCCATAATAGTAACTAACATTTACTGAATGCTTACTATGAGCCCGGCACTGTGGTAAGCGCTTTTTATGCATTAGTCTCTTATTTAATACTTACAAAATCTTAAGAAGTAGGTAGGAATTATGATTATTTACAGATGGGGAAACTTAATTGAACCAAGTGGGGTAAAGCAGCACTGAATGGACTTTGTAGAAGGAAGGGGCTTCATGTTTCCTGATCTTGCTGAATTTCCAAGTCAGGTGACTGCTTTTGCTGATATAACCTAGAATTACCCCAAAGGGGCTTTCTGTTTTTAGTCCTGGATGTATGAAGCCATTTCATCTCAGTGAGGACCAAATGGAAGACTCTTTGTGCATGGAGGTAGTGAGGTGGTCATGAGAAATATAATCTAACGGATCTTCTAGGACTGAATGGGAACTTCTTGTTTAAGAGTATATGTGGGGGCTTCCCTGGTGGCGCAGTGGTTGAGAATCTGCCTGCTAATGCAGGGGACACGGGTTCGAGCCCTGGTCTGGGAAGATCCCACATGCCACGGAGCAGCTAGGCCCGTGACCCACGACTACTGAGCCTGTGCGTCTGGAGCCTGTGCTCCGCAACAAGAGAGGCCGTGACGGTGAGAGGCCCACGCACCGCGATGAAGAGTGGCCCCCCGCTCGCCACAACTAGGGAAAGCCCTCGCACAGAAACGAAGACCCAACATAGCAAAAATAAATTAATTAATTAATAAACTCCTACCCCCAACAACAACAACAACAAAAAGAGTACATGTGAATTCCAGAGTTTACTTATGAGGAGGTTCTATTGGCAAACTTCCAAAAGTCACCAAGAATAGTATCAATACACTGAATCCATCCCTTTACTTCTCCCTGTACCTTTTTTTCTGCATCGTCTTCCAGAGTTGTGCCTTGCTGAATGTTCTAAGCTCCAGTTTTCATGATCTGAAAAATGGGATTAATAATACCTTTAACTGACTAGTGGGGGGGGTAAATAGGAGAATTAAATAAGATATCAGGCATTAAAGTGTTTTGTCAGTGATGAACTAATATAGCTGTTAGGCCTAATAGCAACCATGCTGATGGCTGACTTATTATTTGTCACTGACTACAGGACTGCATCTCTCTTATTTGGAGGACATGCTTCCCAATATTTATTTTCTTCCTTAAATAGATTGTCATTTGCTAATTTTCTTCCTTCTCTGTGAAATAGAATTATATCAAGGAGAATTGAAAAATTAAAAAACAATCTGTGCAGTAATTGGTAGGGGAAGGATAATAAGAAAAGGAGGCAACTGTGCTGTTTAGCATATCTGTGAGTGTGTTAATTTAATTAGAACTGCCCTATATAAATATTAAACTCAATTCACTTTCTTTTATAGCTCCTTTGCTTTTCAAAGTATTCCCAGTTACAGATTATCTTTTTAAAATTCTTCTGTGAGTTTGAGGGAGTTAATAGCAGAAAGACAACTCAAATTTAAATGAACTGAGCGCTTTTGATCTTATCACACTTTGTCTCTCTCTGTTATTTTGGTTTGCCTAGCTGTGGGCCCAGAGGCAAAAGCAGTGCTTGATTTTCTTGCCTTCCTAGATGGAGGCGATAAAACAACTTCCATTCAGTGGAATACATATTTTGTGTTGTTTTCCTAGGAAGGGGATTGTATTACTTTATGTCTCCGCACTCGCAGTCATCTGTAGACAATCACCCAGCTTTTCTAGGTGATTAGCCAAAATATAGGAGGTTATCTGGACTGTTGTTTTCTTTTGATCCTCCCAACAACTCCGTGAGGGTAGGATAACATTATCCCCATTTTACAGGTAGGGGTGGAGTCAGTAAGTGAGAGAGCCAGGCATGTTTGACCTCTAAGTATAATTCCTAGTGTTAGAAATGGTGGACTTAGTTCCTTCAATAAACTTTTGATAGATTTGGTATAAAGGTAGTGAAAAAATTGCCCACGGAATTAGTCTGAACTGAATTCATGAGAATCATCGAATCCCATAGGCAGAAGGTCCTCTCTTATAGGACCTGTCTTGCAGGATGAGGTGAGTGATGGAGGGTCGTGCAAGTACGAGTTGGATCCTGTCTTTATTTAAAATTTTGATTTCGTTCATCATGGATTTTTGTGTCCATTAAAATTTTCTTTAACGTTGCATTAAAATATTACTTACCTTGAGGGTTTTTTTGGTGCCCCCTTGCATTTTGTGCCCAAGATGAGTGAAGCACTTGCTTTACCCTAGTGTTAGCCCTGTAGAGCAGGCACACGGCTAGGTAGGCTACTAGTCATATCCCTTCCTTTTCCACATGAAGAAACCGAGGTCTAAAATCACAAAGCTGGTACCAGTAACTCACGTCTCTTGAGTCACAATTCAGTGCTCTTCCTGTTACACTAAATGGAACTGAAAAAACGTGGCAGAAGAGCATCAGGAGGGTGTGACCTCAGAGTAAACCCCGACTGAATGTACCAGGGAAGAAAGAGTAGAGGCCTTGAACTGCACATGTCTGTTCAGTACCAAATCTTCCTCTTAGCCAGAAAGTAGAAACAGCCACAAGTTGCAACAGGTAGAATTTAGATTAGGCAGAAAGAAATACTTGACAGTGTGGGAAGTGATGTGCTGCACTGGTTTCTAGAAAATGACATAAAATAAGAGTGGCAAATGCAAATGCATTGGGTCGTGTGTAAATAAGTAGTGGGACTGTGACAAACTGCGCTGAGAGACCACAAGTAGAAAACAAGTTCTTCAGTTCTGTTCATCACGTAGAGAAGCAATGTCTCTTCTGCTTTCTTTCTGGGTCTCAGGCATCCCCTTCAATTTCAGGTCAAAGTTTATTTTTGAAGCCACTTGAACCCTAGTTTGGTAGCATCCTCTTTTCCCTCCCCACAGAAATTCCTTGATCCTACTTCTGCTTTGTTTTATCTTTGCAGCTCTAATCAGCAGACTGCTTCCCCAGTTCTCTATCCTTCCCTCAGTTATCTGCTCCTATAGCTCTGGGTCCTGGATTACAGCATTTTCCAACCCTTTGAGTTGGCTCTCTTCTGCTCTAAAAAACATTGGTGCTCACAGTTACTGTCCCCATTATGGCATTTCTAGCCTCCCAAGCTGGGCCATCACATCCCTAATCAACAAGTTACCTTGCAACCACATTGCCTTTTCTTGGATGACTTTTATGTAGGACAACATGCATCTAGGCTGGGTGAGAGAATCACACAGGCAGGGGCTTTACTTTGCTCTGCACTGAATACTCTAGCAAGTAGGAGGTCAACAATACTTACTGAGGCAATAAACAATGACACCAGTGCAATTCAATTCACTCCAAATTGGGTATCTCCTAAAATTCACATAGGAATTTTCAAAATGGCCAAAAGGCAATACATTTCATAGCAAAACCACAGTGTGGGTAATCAGGGAGATGAAAGAAATAAAAAAAAATCTGTGACATTTTGCATGTGGCCTGATAAACAGCCATGTCCTCCAGCTACCAGGACTGTGGATCCTGCCTTTTTAAACAGGCCCATTTGCTGGTGTGCCCTGTGCTTCTTTGGAGGCTTTCAGCACCACGGATAGAGGCACCGTGTTTCCTTTTATCTGTAACTCACTGAACATCAGGATGAAGAAATACTCAGGGTTTGAGACAGGGCTCTCAGTGACTGGTGGAAATTACCCACTTTTGGCAGAAGAAAATTCCCTTAGAGCCTTTTTATTTCCCTTTTCCCTTGGCAGGCTTGCATTTTCCAGCTGCTAAGGCACTTAAGCTTCTACAGGTTGGTTTTCAGGTGCCCGGAGGATGGGGAGGGGTTACCATGGAAATTGATATCTTCTGAGTTTGAGGCTCCAGGGCAACCCCCAGTGGTGTGTGTCCCTACTGATGGCTCATGTGTCTCCTATGCTAGGCATGGCCCTCATCCAAGTAACCAAGTGTACATAGGAAGTAGGCCCAGTTGTTCATTGAGTACTGGCTTTAGGTTCCAACCTGAGGTCATCCTGTTGCCAGAGTAAGAATTAGGAAAATTAGTAAATTCCGCCAAGCCTTAACTGATGAAATATAATATACACACTTGTGGGAATAAATCCTTCCCAAACTTTCAAATTTTATTGTATTTGGTTGTAAAACCCAAAAGCCAGGTTGACTAACTCTCAGACCCTGTTAAATCCTTTTTAGGGGCAATGTGATATACCCTCCCCACCCCTGCCTTTCCTAATGACTCCTTTTGTCTTCTCATTAGCTATATTCATTGATTTTATTTTGTGTGTGTGTTCTTGGAACTCATTTATTTTTATTATTATTATTATTATTATTAGAATGAAGCTCATTACTCCCCATTACTCTTTTTTTTTTTTAAAGGGAACGCTATTTATTTATTTATTTAGTCTGTGTTGGGTCTTCGTTTCTGTGCGAGGGCTTTCTCTAGTTGCGGCGAGCAGGGGCCACTCTTCATCGCGGTGCATGGGCCTTTCACTGTCGCAGCCTCTCTTGTTGCGGAGCACAAGCTCCAGACGTGCAGGCTCAGTAGTTGTGGCTCACGGGCCTAGTTGCTCCGCGGCATGTGGGATCCTCCCAGACCAGGGCTCGAACCCGTGTCCCCTGCAATGGCAGGCAGATTCTTAACCACTGTGCCACCAGGGAAGCCCTCTTTTTTTTTTTAATACATCTTTATTGGAGTATAATTGCTTCACAATGCTGTGTTAGTTTCTGTTGTACAACAAAGTGAATCAGCCATAGGCATACACATACCCCATATCCCCTCCCTCTTGAGCCTCCCTCCCACCCTCCCTATCACACCCCTCTAGGTCTCGAAGAGCACCGAGCTGATCTCCCTGTGCTATGCTGCTGCTTCCCACTAGCTATCTATTTTACGTTTGGTAGTGTATATATGTCCATGCCACTCTCACTTTGCCCCAGCTTCCCCTCCCCCTACCCATGTCCTCGAGTCCATTCTCTACATCTTTGTCTTTATTCCTCCTCTGCCACTAGGTTCATCAGTACCATGTCTTTAGATTCCTTATATATGCATTAGCATACGGCATTTGTTTTTCTCTTTCTGACTTAACTTCACTCTTTATGACAGACTCTAGGTCCATCCACCTCACTACAAATAACTCAGTTTTGTTTCTTTTTATGGCTGAGTAATATTCCATTGTATATATGTGCCACATCTTCTTTATCCATTCCTCTGTCGATGGACATTTACGTTGCTTCTGTGTCCTGGCTATTGTAAATAGAGCTGCAGTGAACATTGGGGTACATGTTCATTAGCTCTATGCAAATGCAGAGTTTTACTAAGTTTATCAAAATGACTTTTTTAGTGTGTGGTGGGGGTCTGTCATTTTGGACCCTTTGGGGTCCAGACTGACTTTCATTTATTTTCTAAATTTGATGCCTTTCTTCCATTTTCTTGAAGTGTCTTAAATTTTTGTAGTCTGTCTTTTCCTTTTTGCCCCATTTCTGGCCGTCATATACAATCTGAGCTGGCCCTTTTCTCATGATAATAAATGTCCTGAGTTCCTTTGGTGAGGAAGCTCAGGACAGGAGCTGATGGAGATTAGTCAAATGTCAGAGATACCTGCCCTTTGACTTGCACCTAGGAGCAGATCCATGTGGCTATTTCTCTATGTGTCCCAGCTTTGAAAAATGAGAGTGAGGTTTTCTTCCTACACTCTCGTAAAATCAGAGGTATCCCAGGCTTGGGTATTTGCATACCACAATAAGAATCACTAAAACCAAGACTACGTGATGGAAGGGTAGGAGCAGAAATTTTACCTGAACCATAAATTATCTTATAATGTTGGTTTGAGAAGGGATTCAGGGTTTACTCAGGGACATATGTGTTTTGTTTTTTTTTTGTTTTTACAGAAGGGCTCATGATACAGCTTAGATATTTTCTGCTGTCTGTAAAATGAATCAGAGTGCCATTTCCTTTTATGTTTGTGCTGGTGCCTTCTGTTGGCTTTTTAGAGTCTGACATGGTATTTGGGACCCTCCATGAGATTGGGAAGAGTTTCTTTAGGTGGTAAAGGCCAGAGGCACACAGACTCCTTCTCTGATGCTTACTGTCTTTCTATCATTAGGAGCACTGTGGACACTTTGGGACTCAATTTATTTTATGCTTTTTTTCAAGAAGGTGAATCTTTTGGGGGGAAAGTTTTATAGGTGTGGAAATGGTCTCACTTATATTAGCTGAGGGTGCTAAAATGAAGGGCTCTCCCTTGACTCTTTAGGGGTGGCCTAAATACATGTCATTATGTATTAGCAACCTCAGGTCATCCTAGGATACTATTCATTCTCCCTTGCTCCTGGTTAACTATGATAGCAAATATTGGTCATGTCTGGGTTCAGAGGATGACCAGTGTAGCCATGGCCAAAGCCATGGGATTACCATGAGAAGAGGAAAAGCTCATAGAGCATGGAAGTGCTTTTGTGTTAATAATCATTCTCGGAGGGACTTCCCTGGTGGTCCAGTGGTAAAGAATCCACCTTCCAGTTCAGGGGGCACGGGTTTGATCCCCAGTCAGGGAACCAAGATCCCACATGTGGTGAGGCACCAAGGCTGCGTGCCACAACTACTGAGCTCATGCACCTCAACAAGAGAACCTGCATGCCGCAAACTACAGAGCCCACGTGCTCTGGAGCCCACATGCCACAACTGCAGAGCCCACGCGCCACAACTAGAGAGAGAAAACGTGCGTGCCACAAAGACCCACATGCCGCAACCAAGATCCCGCATGCCACAACTAAGACTGGATGCAGTAAAAAAAAAATAATAACAATAAAGAGAAAATAATTATTCTCAGACAGGCTTTTACATACACCCAGTCATTTCAGATCTTCATTATAACCCTGTGAGATGGTAAGGGTTATCTTCAACCTCAGCAAGGGTCTCAACATTTTCACTCAACCTTACTAGAGACTGGTAGTCTCTCCATCCCATCTCCTTCAATGATGATTCCAAAATATCAACACTCTCCTATTTCCCTTATTTAACCCTCAATTTCATTGGAAACTCTTGCTTCTAAATCATGGAGAAAGTTGATGCTATTTTATGGTATCTCCTTCAGTTCTCTGGCCCACTCTTACTTTCAAACTTTCTTTCTGATTTATTCTCATGTCCTTTTCTTCAGACTTAGAGGTTCCTCCTCTGGTATAAGATCAGTCCCTTCTCTTCTATCTTCCAGGACCTTTCTCAGAACTCACCCCCCACCCAGCCACCCACCCCCAACTGGATAAATTGCAGCCTTTCCCTTTCTACTTGGCTTCATCCTATCAGAGTAGCCTTTCCCATGACCCCACCTACCAAATATCCCTCTCTTGACCTCACATCCCTTTAGCTCCCATCTTGATTCTTTTTGCTTCCTTCTTCTTTCTTTTTTAAATCCAAATCACCATTCTTACCCAGCTCACTGAAATCTGAATTACCTTTTTTTTTTTTTGGATCCAGTGAATCTTCCTTAGGCCAATGATTTATCTTCTCACCAAACTTGCTATTCCTCCAATGTTTGCCATTTCTGAACATGGCATCACTGTCATCTAGCTGGCTAATCCAGAACCTTCACCCTGCCCCTTTTCACATCTTATGCAAAGTTAACTTCTACTTATTTTTTTCTTCCTTGACAGCTCTCAATGCCACCTTTGCCTTTGTATGCCTACTACCACCACCAATGTTTGGTAGTGTTTGGTAGATCTATGTAGTTTGCTCTCCCACTGCACCAGCCTCCTAGCTAATATCTCTTCCTCTAGTCCTCTTCTATTCAAGCCAATCCTCCCATATCACTAGAGTACATCTGCCCACATTCACTATGTAAAGTGGAAAGCTAATCTGATTAAAACCCTCATTACCTCCCTGTTGCCTGTAGGATAATGTTACATTTTCTTTAGGAGGCTCTCCCCAGTATGGCTACCAATTTTCCAGCCTTTTGTGCCCACCCACCTTTACCTTACTTTTTACCCTCCAGTGACACCCAGTTGTGGATAGTTCCCTGTATTTAAAATACTGTTTCTCAAACCCATTGTTTGCTTGAGCTTTCCCCTCTGCCAATATTGGCCTGTCCCTATTTGCTTAATTAATTTATACTCATCCTTTAAGAATCAGCTCAGGCATCATCTCTCCAGCAAGCCTCCCAAATGTTTCTGCCACTCTCTCCATCCCTTACCACACTGGGTTAGTTACCCTCCTTTCTGTTGGTATGAAATGCTGTGCATGTGGGCTACTGTTGCACTCATTATATCGAATTATGATTTTCTGTTCCTGTATTTGCTTTCCTCAATATGTCACCATACTCCTTCAGTACATCATTTGCATCTGTAGCACTGAGCAGAGTTCTTGACACACAGGCGGTGCTAAATAAATGTAAGTTTAATACATTTATGCCAAATTTAGAGCAGGTTTGAAAAAACTCCAGCCTTTTCCCATAGAATAAGGGGAAATTGGTGGGGCAATGTGTTAAAAAGTTTTGAAAATTGTTTCTGTAGCCTATTTGTCCCTGTTATGGAAGTACTGATGTAAACCAAATGAATTCTAGACAGTCTTTTTTTAAAAATATTTATTTTTTCATTTATTTATTTATATGGCTGCACCGCGTCTTAGTTGCCATACACGGCATCTTCGTTTTTGTTGCAGCATGTGGGATCTAGTTCCCTGACCAGGGATCGAACCCAGGCCCCCTGCATTGGGAGCATGGAGTCTTAACCGCTGGACCACCAGGGAAGTCCCTAGAGAGTCTTTAGTTGTTCTCTACCACTGGGAGATGATGAGGCAACACGGAGTTGACTTCCTCTCTTTTGAATAACATGGAATCCATTGTGGAGACCTTTAAACATATGGTGGTATTTTCTATCAAAACTGAGATAAATATGAAGGAGTGTTCACTGACAATAATGACTATAGATAAATGCTGTCAGTTGGAAGAAAATGTCAATCACAGATGTCACTGGATCTGTGAAGGCCACACTGAATTTTATACAAATGTAAATTTTATAAAGTAAGATTTTAGAGAAGGTTATAATCATATTCAGAAAGTGAGGTAGGAATGAAATGTGCTTTTGAGTGGCTGCCCAACCCCTAAAGAATATAAGGCAGTAGGGAGCAAAGGTATTGCACAAGAGCTGGCTAGATGCAGTCATTCTCATTTCTTTAACCTTAATTTCTAGATCCTGTTTTCTTTGACTGATTGTCAAGGCATCCCTCAGAGTCTTTACGTTCTTGCTTTCTCTTTAAAATGTAAAGTTCCAAACCAGGTTCTCATACAGAATTCTGAGATGGTCACTATGCCACATTCCTGTTCAACATTCCTGGACTACATTTTCCTTTATAAAGGGTAGCATTTTTATTTTCCACTAGGACCCCTAGATTCTCCTCTTTTTAAAAACTTGATACTTACCAGAAACAGGTGTGCTCCAACCTGTATTTGTGCAGTATTTTTTGTAGTAGGAAATTACATGTACTTTTAATGATAATGGTTGTTTGTACATTAACAATAGTTGCACTTTAAAGATTAGTTTTCCCCCCCCTTCCTTCCCCATATGTGTATGTGCACAAACAAATGCACACAAGGGCAGACCTGATTGTTCCTTTGTTATAAGTAAAGACCATCTAATCATAATAAAGCACATTTAATTATTGTGTGTAATGAGCAAATTAAAGCAATAATACAAGGAAATAAGAGCCAGTTCCTTGAAATGTTTGTCTTATCTTGTAATTGAAAAAAAAATAATTTCCCCTGAAGTAGGAAAGACTGCTGAGCTGCCTTGCTTTTGCCAAATATGAGGGTAACTGACACTTTGCTGCTCTAATGTTTACTGGCTGAAATCCTGGAGGGAGTGTGGGAAGGGAAAGGAGAAGATCTATTGAATTTGGGGTTTAGTTTTACTCTGGCTTATGTGGCAGGTTGATTTCAACAGACACTCAATAGCAGGCATGCATCCATTCATAACTGTGTTACTCTTAGGATTATGCAGCAAAATAGTGTAAGGATCAAGAGCTGGAGCTTTGGTGTTAGAAAGACCTGATTTCTGGTCCCACATTTGTCATTCTACTAATTTGTGATTTTAGGAAATTAGTTTTCTAAGATCTAGTTATTCCAACTGTACAAAGGGGTTAATGATGGCACACACATCACAGGGTTTTTTTATATATAAATTATTTATTCATTTATGTATTTTTGGCTGCGTTGGGTCTTCGTTGCTGCACGCGGCGGGCTTTCTCTATTTGTAGCGTGCGGGGGCTACTCTTCGTTGTGGTGCGCGGGCTTCTAATTGCGGTGGCTTCTCTTGTTGCGGAGCACGGGCTCTAGGCGCGTGGGCTCCAGTAGTTGCGGCACGCGGGCTCAGTAGTTGTGGCTCACGGGCTCTAGAGTGCAGGCTCAGTAGTTGTGGCGCATGGGCTTAGTTGCTCCGCGTTATGTGGGATCTTCCAGGACCAGGGCTCGAACCCGTGTCCCCTTCACTGGCAGGCGGATTCTTAACCACTGCGCCATAAGGGAAGTCCACATCACAGGGTTCTTGTGAAGCTTAATGTGCTAGTGCTTACTTTAGTGGCTGCTATATAGTCAGGGTGCAGTGAATATTCTCTATGAGAAAAAGGAGGGCAGGAAGTGACTAAGACGTCCAAAGGATGATATGATGTAGTTGAAAGAGGATAGGGTTAGACATTTGAATCCTGTGTTCATTTTTCACCAGCTATATCATGTTGGATAAAGCAATTTGAACTTTGAGGGCCATCATTTTCCAAATCTCTCTCTCTCTGTATATAAAAAGGGATATTAATGTCTATTTATAGGTCAGTTCTGAGGGTTAAATAAGACAATGTATGTGTAAGTGCCTAGTTGCTGAGTGCCACATCTTTCTGTTAGTAGGAGCTAACTACATGCCAATTGTGGTGGTATGCTACTGATGCTGAATAGCACTTAGCTGCGATTTGTGTCATTCCCAAGTGACTTTTTTATGGTATGAATCCTGTATGTGTCCTGTTCTGCTTAATGTTCCCATCAGGCTCCTGATTCCTAATTTTTAGAGCAAAGTTTGATGCCTGAGAGTATTTTATGGGATAGCAGTTGCTGTCAGGGTCCCTCCCATATCCCCTTATTCTTACCAGTTCAGTGCATACCAGCCCAACTTCTGCTGGCAAGTGCATTTCTCTGCCTGAGGGCTTTTCCTTGACATTGGACCCTACTTTGAGTCCTTGCTGTAGGCCAGAAGTGCAGAGGCATTAACGGCCCCCTTCTTCAACATCCCTTAATCGAAGTCTGGCGGTGTTCTTCATTAGCTCCTAGACTTTCCTCAGTGAGTTCACGTTCCATTTTTCCTTAGTGGTAGCTGGATTGATAATGCACCCTGAGGTGGGGGCTGTCTTATCCTTGTGTCACGCTCCCACGACACCTTACAAGTAAATTGCTTGCACTCCAACCCTGACCTCAAAGTTTACTTCTGAAGAAACTCAAACGAAGACTCACAGCCTCCTCGACAAGCCCAGTGATGCTTATGGAGAATTATTACGCATAGATCTTGATACCTGGGTTATTACTGCAGGGAGCTTTTTACAACAGAACTAGTTTCGTCTGGTCCAAGGCTTAATATGTAGCTTGGAATCAAGACGACTGGGGCTGGGAGCGGGGGTGGGAGGAATTAGCAGATTGGGATTGACACATATACACTATTGATACTATGTATAAAATAGACAACTAATGAGAACCTACTGTACAGCACAGGGAACTCTACTTAATACGCCGTGGTGACCTAAATGGGAAGGAAATCCAAAAAAGAGGGGCTATATGTTTATGTATAGCTGATTCATTTTGATGTACAGTAGGAACTAACACAACATTGTAAAGCAACTATACTCCAATAAAAATTAACTAAAAAAAATGACAGGGGCCAATTAAATCTTTTCTAAAATGATACCTGTCCATGTGCTTAGGTTGGTAGGGGCTATGAGAATCTTATTTGACCTTCTTTATCAGAAGGATGTTGTAGGTTTTAGGATGAGAGTGGGTGAAAGAGGATCAGCACATTGATTCCAGGGCTAAATTTGGGGCTTGAGACCTCCTGGGGAGGTCTGGGTTTATATGAGATTTTGAGGGCCATTCTAGCCTCAAGGGCACACACACATCAGTGTCCTTCCAATTAGGGATTCTCTAAAATTGGACTCCCTGATTTAAGGTGATCTGTAGTCTATGATTAGCTGAGGACAAGGTAAGCCCTGGGGAGAGTGGAGACAATTTGCCCAGATTTCCATTTCCTATAATCTGTCTAATGTGGCCAACTGGGCTAATGCAGTTGTGACCTGAGGTCATGAATGGGTTTCACAGGGTCCACGAACCTCCTGATATTTTATTAAACACTCTGTGTTTACGTGCATTTTTTTCTGGGGAAGAAGTCATGAGTTTTTGGATTTTAATAGGGGTTCTCAAAATATTAAAAATTTTATTGCTAAAGATAATCTGAAGGAATATTTTTGAGCACTGATCACATCAGTTGTAATGAGAGTGCTCCTTGGGACCCCAGGTGGGCTCAGACCTGGAGCTGTGGGACCCAGAAGTCAACAGTTGTCTCATGGGACGTTAACTCTTATATACCCTGGTTTGCTCATAAGCTCTGCAGCTTCCTGCAGTCTTCCCACATGTTGGTGGCAGAGAAGCCCCAAGGCACAACATGAGAGATATATGATGCAGCAGAGGCAGAGTGCTGTGGCGTTATACCTAAACACAGCTGTTAGCAGGAGCAGTCACTGGCATGTACAGGTGGGCAGAGTGGGCATGAGGCGGGGCACAGCCGTGTCTGATATGCCTTCTCCACTCTAGTTATCTCTCCTCATTGAGACCATGTTCATCTTCACACTGTTGCCACATATGGATCATAAGGATAAGGAAATGTGGTGGAGAATTGAAATGTAAAATTGGGAAAAGTGTATTTCCACAGGCTCTTTTATTTGATTCTCAAACAGTCCTCTGGGTTATATAGGGTGTATAGTGGAATTCCTGCTTTTTCCAAACAAGAAAATTAGGGCTCACAGAGGCTATCTATGAGAATCGGCTAGGGTCCCACAGTTAAAACATCATGGAGACAATTTCTTCTTCCCTCAGAGTTTTCTATGACATCATTCTGCTCCCTGGCAACACATCGTCAGAAAAGTAAAAGACAGCTTAAGGCAAGACATGCTGATGGGGGCTCTGTAGTTTCACCATCTTATTGAGAGGATACCCGTGTATGACCTGACAAATCTTAACCACAAGGAACTTCTGCTTGCAGCTGGTTTGAGCTACAGCATGGGCAGAGGTGGCAGTGGAGAGATGACTGGGGAGAGGTCACCCAAGAGTCTGCATGGGGATTCTGGGTGTAGGTGTTGGATTCCCAAGTTGTCAGCTAAGCATACCTTTGCTGTTGCGCTTTCACAGGTCGCTATGGAGACCAGTTGATTTTAAAAACTCATTTCCATTGTTTTTTCCCTTAATAATAGTTTTAAATATTGATTTATTGTCATTGTTACAGATGTAAATTGACTTCCGTGATACTGATGAACTGACTCTTCTCTTGTAAAATTTAGAAGGAAGATGGAGAGTCTAGGAGAACCAGGACATACGGGAGCAATAGGCTGCACTGCTAATGGGTACCCTGTGCTCTGGAATCAAAAGAAAGCACGTGCAGGGAGGAGGTCTCTGAGAATAAGCCTATGAGATACTCCTACTTGCATCAGTTAAGGCCCTTTGGTTGCAAGCAACAGAACCCAGTGCAAAAGGGAATATACTGGGATGCTAGAGACTGAATGGAAATGAACTTCAGCTATTTTCTTCCTTCCTTGCACCCATCCCTCTGTTCCTTTTTCTTTCTCTTCTACATCTTCGTCCTTAATTACCTATGCATAACCACACACACGTGATTTTACATAAATGTGTAAATGCAATGATTTAATTCATATTTGTCTAAGTGCAGTCTTCCTTTCCATTTTTGCGTGATTTCCCCTCTTCCCCACATTGCCTATATTGGTCCCCTAACTCCACTCTAAGACAGCTTATATAAATAACCGTTTATATATCTGCCATATTTTTCTCTATACTCATATAATTTATACATATAGACATATATACATGTTTTTCAGGTCAGTGTTTTATAAAATGGGGTATTACATGCTTATTTGGTACCTTGATTTCCTTTCTAGAGAGAAAATTTTATTGTGAAATATAGAATAAGTACAGAAGAGTTTTAAAAATGTATTTACATGGTTTAAAGAATGGTAAAGCAAATATTCATGGTGAACCTACCCCTTAAATTAAGAAATGGAAAATTACTGGTGCTTTAGAATGTGCCTGTGTGCCGCTCTGCAATCTCTTCTTCCTCTTCCCCTTGAGAACATTACGCTCTGGAATCCATCCTGTGCTTCTCTTTATATGTTTTGTTTTTCTTGCTCAGCTTCACCTCATGGAAATCGCTCTGTCAAAAGGCAGAGCTCTTAAAAAAGAAAAAAGAAAAGAAAAGAAAAAAAAAGAAGAAAAAAGGCAGAGCTCTAATTGATTCTTTTCTTAATTTTTAATTTAATTTATTTTTTATATAGCAGATCCTTATTAGTTACAGCAGGTTCTTATTAGTTATCCATTTTATACATATTAGTATATACATGTCAATCACAATCTCCCAATTCATCCCCCACCACCCCGCCGCTTTCCCCCATTGGTGTCTATACGTTTGTTCTCTACATCTGTGTCTCTGTTTCTGCCCTGCAAACTGGTTCATCTGTACCATTTTTCTAGGTTCCACATATATGCATTAATACACGATATTTGTTATTCTTTGTGACTTCACTCTGTATGACAGTCTCTAGGTCCATCCATGTCTCTACAGATGACCCAATTTCATTCCTTTTTATGGCTGAGTAATATTCCATTGTATATATGTACCACATCTTCTTTATCTATTCATCTGTCGATGGGCATTTAGGTTGCTGCCATAACCTGGCTATCGTAAATAGTGCTGCAATGAACACTGGGATGCATGTGTCTTTTTGAATTATGATTTTCTCTGGCTATATACCCTGTAGTGGGATTGCTGGGTCATATGGTAATTCTATTTTTAGTTTTTTAAGGAACCTCCAAACTGTTCTCCACAGTGGCTGTATCAATTTACATTCCCAACAACAGTGCAAGAGGGTTCCCTTTTCTCCACACCCTCTCCAGCGTTTGTTGTTTGTAGATTTTCTGATGATGCCCATTCTAACTGGTGTGAGGTGATACCTCATTGTAGTTTTGATTTGCATATCTCTAAGAATTAGTGATGTTGAGCAGCTTTTCATGTGCTTCTTGGCCATTTGTATGTCTTCTTTGAAGAAATGTCTATTCAGCTCTTCTGCCCATTTTTTGATGATTGTTTGTTTTTTAAAAATTGATCTGCATGAGCTGTTTATGAATATTGGAGATTAATCCTTTGTCCATTGATTCGTTTGCAAATATTTTCTCCCACTCTGAAGGTTGTCTGTTCATCTTGTTTGTAGTTTCCTTTGCTTTTCAAAAGCTTTTAAGTTTCTATCCTGTTCCATTGATCTATATTCCTGTTTTTGTGTCAGTACCATATTGTCTTGATTACTGTAGATTTGTAGTATAGTCTGAAGTCAGACACCTGATTCTGATTTCTCCAGCTCTGTTTTTTTCCCTCAAGACTGCTTTGGCTCTTCGGGGTCTTTTGTATCTCCATACACATTTTAAGATTTTTTGTTCTAGTTTTGTAAAAAATGCCACTGGTAATTTGATAGGGATTGCATTGAATCGGTAGATTGCTTTGGGTAGTATAGTCATTTTCACAATATTGATTTTTCCAATCCAAGAACATGGTACACCTCTATATTTGTTTGTGTCATCTTTGATTTCTTTAATCAGTGTCTTATAGTTTTCTGAGTACAGGTCTTTTACCTCCTTAGGTAGATTTATTCCTAGGTATTTTATTCTTTTTGTTGCGATGGTGAATGGGATTGTTTCCTTAATTTCTCTTTCTGAACTTTCGTTGTTAGTGTATAGGAATGTAAGAGATTTCTGTACGTTAATTATGTATCCTGCAAATTTACCAAATGCATTGATTAGCTCTAGTAGTTTTCTGGTGGCAACTTTAGGATTCTCTTTGTATAGTATCATGTCATCTGCAAACAGTGACAGTTTTACTTCTTCTTTTCCAATTTGTATTCCTTTTATTTCTTTTTCTTCTCTGATTGCCCTGGCTAGGTCTTCCAAAACTATGTTGAATAATAGGGGAGAGAGTGGACACCCTTGTCTTATTCCTGATCTTAGAGGAAATGCTTTCAGTTTTTCATCACTGGGAATGATGTTTGCTGTGGGTTTGTCGTATATGGCCTTTATTATGTTGAGGTAGGTGCCCTCTATGCCCACTTTCTAGAGAGTTTTTATCATAAATGGGTGTTGAATTTTGTCAAAAGCTTTTTCTGCATCTATTGAGATGATCATATGGTTTTTATTCTTCTATTTGTTAATATGGTGTATCACATTGATTGATTTGCGTATATTGAAGAATCCTTTCATCCCTGGGATAAATCACACTTGATCACTGTGTATGATCCTTTTAATGTGTTATTGGATTCTGTTTGCTAGTATTTTGTTGAGGATTTTTGCATGTATATTCATCAGTGATATTGGTGTGTAATTTTCTTTTTTTGTAGTATCTTTGCCTGGTTTTGGTATCGGGATGATGGTGGCCTCATAGAATGAGTTTGGGAGTGTTCCTTCCTCTGCAATTCTTTGGAAGAGTTTGAGAAGGATGGGTGTTAGCTCTTCCCTAAATGTTTGATAGAATTCACCTGTGAAGCCATCTGGTCCTGGACCTTTGTTTGCTGGAAGATTTTTAATCACAGTTTCAACTTCATTACTTGTGATTGGTCTGTTCATATTTTCTGTTTCTTCCTGGTTCAGTCTTGAAGGTTATACCTTTCTAAGAATATGTCCATTTCTTCCAGGTTGTCCATTTTATTGCCATAGAGTTGCCTGTAGTAGTCTCTTATGATGCTTTGTATTTCTGCAGTGTCCATTGTAACATTGTCCTTTTTCATTTCTAATTTTATTGATTTGAGTCCTCTCCCTCTTTTTCTTGATGAGTCTGGCTAATGGTTTATCAATTTCGTTTATCTTCTCAAAGAACCACCTTTAGTTTTATTGATCTTTGCTATTGTTTTCTTTGTTTCTATTTCATTTATTTCTGCTCTGATCTTTATGATTTCTTTCCTTCTGCTAACTTTCGGTTTTGTTTGTTCTTCTTTCTCCAGTTCCTTTAGGTGTAAGGTTAGATTGTTTATTTGAGATGTTTTTTGTTTCTTGAGATAGGCTTGTATAGCTATAAACTTCCCTCTTAGAACTGCTTTTGCTGCATCCCATACGTTTTGGATCATTGTGTTTTCATTGTCATTTTTCTCTAGGTATTTTTTGATTTCCTCTTTGATTTCTTCAGTAATCTCTTGGTTATTAAGCAGTGTATTGTTTAGCCTCCATGTGTTTGTGTTTTTTACGTTTATTTCTCTGTAATTGATTTCTAATCTTATAGCATTGTGGTCGAAAAAGATGCTTGTATGTGATTTCAGTTTTCTTAAATTTACCAAGGCTTGATTTGTGACCCAAGATGTGATCAATCCTGGAGAATGTTCCATGTGCACTTGAGAAGAAAGTGTAATCTGCTGTTTTTGGATGGAATGTCCTATAAATAACAGTTAAATCTAACTGGTCTATTGTCATTTAAAGCTTGTGTTTCCTTATTAATTTTATGTCTGGATGATCTGTCCATTGGTGTAAGTGAGGTGTTAAAGTCCCCCACTATTATTGTATTACTGTCAATTTCCTCTTTTATAGCTCTTAGCAGTTGCCTTATGTATTGAGGTGCTCCTATGTTGGGTGCATATATATTTATAATTGTTATATCTTCTTCTTGGATTGATCACTTGATCATTATGTAGTGTCCTTCTTGTAACATTCTGTATTTTGAAGTCTATTTTATCTGATATGAATATTGCTACTCCAGCTTTCTTTTGGTTTCCATTTGCATGGAATATCTTTTTCTATCCCCTCACTTTCAGTCTGTATGTGTCCCTAGGTCTGAAGTGGGTCTCTTGTAGACAGCATATATATGGGTCTTGTTTTTGTATCCATTCATGGAGCCTGTGTCTTTTTGGTGGAGCATTTAATCCATTGACGTTTAAGGTATTTATCGATATGTATGTTCCTATGATGATTTTCTTAATTGTTTTGGGTTTGTTTTTGTAGGTCCTTTTCTTCTCTTGTTTTTCCCACTTAGAGAAGTTCCTTTAGCATTTGTTGTAGAGCCGGTTTGGTTGTGCTGGATTCTCTTAGCTTTTGCTTGTCTGTAAAGCTTTTGATTTCTCTGTTGAATCTCAATGAGATCCTTGCCGGGTAGAGTAATCTTGGTTGTAGGGTCTTCCCTTTTATCACTTTAAATATATCATGCCACTCCCTTCTGATTTATAGAGTTTCTGCTGAGAAGTCAGCTGTTAACTTTATGGGAGTTCCCTTGTATGTTATTTGTCGTTTTTCCCTTGTTGCTTTCAATAATTTTTCTTTGTCTTTAATTTTTGTCAGTTTGATTACTGTGTGTCTTGGCATGTTTCTCCTTGGGTTTATCCTGTATGGGACTCTCTGTGCTTCCTGGACTTGGATGGCTATTTCCTTTCCCATGTTAGGGGAGTTTTCGACTATAATCTCTTCACATACTTTCTCGGGTCCTTTCTCTCTCTCTTCTCCTTCTGAGACCCCTCTAATGTGAATGTTGTTGCATTTAATGTTGTCCCAGAGGTCTCTTAGGCTGTCTGCATTTCTTTTCATTCTTTTTTCTTTATTCTGTTCCGTGGCAGTGAATTCCACCATTCTATCTTCCAGGTCACTTATCCATTCTTCTGCCTCAGGTATTCTGCTATTGATTCCTTCTAGTGTATTTTTCATTGCAGTTATTGTATTGTTCATCTCTGTTTGTTTGTTCTTTAATTCTTCTAGGTGTTTGTTCTTTAATTCTTCTAGGTCTTTGTTAAACATTTCTTGCATCTTCTCGATCTTTGACTCCATTCTTTTTCCGAGGTCCTGGATCATCTTCACTATCATTATTCTGAATTCTTTTTCTGGAAGGTTGCCTAGCTCCACTTCATTTAGTTGTTTTTCTGGGGTTTTATCTTGTTCCTTCATCTGGTCCCAAGTCCTCTGCCTTTTCATTTTGTCTATCTTTCGGTGAATGTGGTTTTTTTTCCATAGGCTGCAGAACTGTAGTTGTTCTTTCTGCTGTCTGCCCTCTGGTGGATGAGGCTATCTAAGAGGCTTGTGCAAGCTTCCTGATGGGACGGACTGGTGGTGGGTAGAGCTGGGTGATGCTCTGGTGCACAGAGCTCAGTAAAACTTTAATCCCCTTGTCTGCTGATGGGTGGGGCTGGGTTCCCTCCCTGTTTGTTGTTTGGCCTGAGACGATCCAGCACTGGAGCTACCTGGCTCTTTGGTGGGGCCAGTGGCAGACTCTAGGAGGGCTCACACCAAGGAGTACTTCCCAGAACTTCTGCTGCCAGTGTCTTTGTCCCCACAGTGAGCCACAGCCACCCCCAACCTCTGCAGGAGACCCTCCAAGACTAGCAGGTAGGTGTGGTTCATCTCCTATGGGGTCACTGCTCCTTCCCCTGGGTCCCGATGTGCACACTACTTTGTGTGTGACCTCCAAGAGTGGAGTCTCTGTTTCCCCCAGTCCTGTTGAAGTCCTGCAACCAAATCCCACTAGCCTTCAAAGTCTGATTCTCTAGGAATTCTTCCTCCTGTTGCCGGACCCCCAGGTTGGGAAGCCTGATGTGGGGCTCAGAACCTTCACTCCAGTGGGTGGACTTCTGTGGTATAAGTGTTCTCCAGTTTGTGAGTCACCCACCCAGCAGTTATGGGATTTGATTTTATTGTGATTGTGCCCCTCCTACCAACTCATTGTGGCTTCTCCTTTGTCTTTGGATGGGGTATCTTTTTTGGTGAGTTCTAGTGTCTTCCTATTGATGATTGTTCAGCAGTTATGATTCTGGTGCTGTCACCTCTAATTGACTTTTTAAGGGGTGCATAATATTCCATTGTGAGGCTTTATTACATATGTGTTATTCCCCTATTGATTGTAAATTCATTTCCAGCTTTTCATTCTACCATGTACAATGTTGCAGTAACTCCTTGTGCATTTGCACTGGTGCTTTTATCTCTGTGGTATAGTGCAGGAGTGGGTTGATGAAGAGAAGGAGATATGTTCTTTTAATATGAATGGATGTTACTGTATTGCTTTCCAAAATGTCGTACCACTCACAAGTGTTACCTCAAGCAGTGTGAGAGCACCCTTTACATGCACCCCAAAGAGTAATGGGGCTATTGCTCTTTTTAATTATGCCAGTCTGAAGAGTATCAAGAGCTAGCTCATTGTTATCTTAATTGCATTTCTCAGACTTGGTGAATCTGCGCATATTTGCTTTTGTTTGTAATCCATTTAGCTGAGCATGTCTGTGAAGGGACTATTTGTAATTTCTGCTCATTTCTTCAGTGACGCTGTTTGTCCTTTTTCTTGTCTTTCCAAAGTCTATTACTTTTTCATTTTGTTTGGGGTATAGTTTGCCATCAAATATGTTGCTTTTTTATGTAGTTAAATGTGTCTGTTTTTAAATTTTATAGCTTCCGGGTCTCCAGTCTTGGTAGAGAATGTTTCTCCCATCCCCATCTCTAAGGAGTGTGATTAGTTTTTTAGATTGTCAATTTTTTTTTAATTTGGCTTTACTTTTTATATTTAAATCTTAACTCCACGTGGAAATTTATTTTTCTGTTTAGTGTAAGCTGGAGGTTCATATTAATTTTCTTCCTAACGATAATCGTAATAATAATAATAGGTAATACTTATTGAGGGTTTACTGTGTGCTGCACTATTACATAGGCACTTTACATGTATTAACTATTTTAACCCCTGTTCTTCACAACTCAAATCATAGAGTTTCTTACTTAAACCCATTTTCCAGATGAGGAAAATGAGGCACATAGTCTAAAGGTCACATAGTGGATAAAGTGGTGAAACTGGTTTTAAACCCAGAGAATGTGGCACTGAAATCCACACTCTTGCTACAGTGATTCTTGCTTGGCTAACCAGTGAGCCAGGACCATTTATTAAGTAATCCATTCTTTCACACTAAATTCATTACTTATTTTGTCATTTACTAAATTCTAATATATACCAGAGTCTCTTTCTAGATTCTCTATTCTGTTCCCTGATCCATTCATCTATTCCTATAATAATTCCTTATTGATTTGATTATAGTAGCTTTATAATAGATAATTATTATTTTATAGTCCAATCCCCAATCCTCCCTCCTAGATCTTTTTTCGTTAATTTATTGACTATTTTCAGGCATTCATTCTTCTAGAAGTTATGTTCAATTTTATTCACTTAAAATAGCTGATGGGATTCTTATTGAAATTATATTACATTAAATATTAATTTTGGGACAATTGGCATGTTCATGTTTACTATTCTCATTTAAAACATAGTACGCTTTCTCTTCATTTAGATATTATTTTATATTTTCAAGTGATATTTTATATTTTTTTTGTGTTGCTCTCTGCATATTTAAGTTAAATTTATTCATAAATATTTTAAAGTTTTTATTGATATTGTAAATAAAATATTTTTCTCATTTCTATTTTTTGTGATTATTACTGAGGTAGACAAAAGGTATTGATTTTGTATATTTATTTATTTTATTTATTTATTTTTTTTTTTGTGGTACGCGGGCCTCTCACTGTTGTGGCCTCTCCCATCGCGGAGCACAGGCTCTGGACGCGCAGGCTCAGCGGTCATGGCTCACGGGCCCAGCCGCTCCATGGCACATGGGATCTTCCCGGACCGGGGCACGAACCCGTGTCCCCTGCATCGGCAGGCGGACTCTCAACCACTGCGCCACCAGGGAAGCCCTGTATATTTATTTTATATGCAATCAATATGAAGAAAACTATCAAGATAATCTTTTTTATTAGCTAATTAAAAGAGAAAAAATGATCATCTCAATACAGGCTGAAATAGCATTTAATAAATTTCAGCAGCCATTCTTCATAAAATCTAGGTAAAATGGATATAAGAGATGATTGCTTAGCTACATAGAGATTATTTACTAAAAACAACAGCAACTCTGACAAACATGGAAATCATTTCAAATAAGATCAGAAAGTATTCAGGGATGCCCATGTTACCAATAATAACCATTATATTTGCTAGAACCTCCAAGGTAATAAACAAGAAAATAAAATAACTGGTATAAAAATCAGAAGAATTAAAACCATCTCTTTTTGCTGATGCTGTGATTATATGTCAAGAAATTTAAGTACTATAGTTTACTTGCTAACTGAATAAGATAATTTGGTAAGCTGGTTGGTTACAAGCTAAGTATATAAAATCAATAGCTTTGTCTATCTGTCAATAATTAGCCATTTTTAGTTCTCAAGATTCAAATTCTAGAGAGGGAGTATCTGATTGCCTTAGCTTGGATCATTTCCTGCCCCTTGGCTAGGGAGGTGAAAGGCCCTTAGGACAGCTCCACTAGACTCTACTCAGTGGAACAAGGGTGATTCCCTAAGGGGAAAGATTTGAGGGTGGGATTTTGTTTTGTTTTTTGTAAGCCGTAATACATTTTATTTTTTTCATTCAGAGAAGCCAGGTCCAACCTAACAAGTTCCATCCTCTTTGCCTTCTTCGCTGATTTAACTCTGCACAACATCCAGGACCATGTCTTACACCTAGTAAGTAGGTCTTTGTTCATCCAAACTTACTTTGAGTTCTCACCTTTCTGCTTTGCTGTTGGTATTCCCTTTCTCCAGAATGCCCTTCCTCCTATCTCTCTGTTCACTTGCTCACTCTTATGTTTTAAGCTTCAGTTCCAGTGTCATCTCCCCTGGGAAGCCTTTCCTGAGTCCACACTCCCAGTCTACGTTAGATATCCCCCCCACACCTTCACAAACTGCTACAAGCTTACCACATTGATGCAGGTGATTATCTGTTCATGTGTCTGTTGGCGTCTGTCAGACTGTCAGTGCCTCATCAGTGTGCTCTAGAATAGTGGGTGACCCCAGTGAGCCATCAGTGGGGTCCACTGTAACCCCAGTGAGTATTTTCTAAATAAACAGATGTATGAATGAAGTAAGCAATGCTTTGTTAGCAGTGATGTTGGTCATATCTTTTTATAATTTGCTATCTAATTTTACCTTTTCTTTTCTAATTCCATTAACCTTCCAGCTCTTGTCTCTGAATGGGGCTGCTGTGTGGATGCTTGGTGAACTTTGAGACTATAATACATTTTTTCCTTGCAACCTGGGCCTAATCCCCTTCTCTTGTCTGTTATTTTGATCTTATTTGAACATCAAGCTGGTCCCGTCGCCTTTACCTTATCACCCTCATTCTCCCTGTTGGACAATTTAGTAAAATAGGAACCTCTAGGAATCCTTCCTAAAGGAGAAGATGGAATTGGTCCTGTACGCTTCTTCCTCCATGACCTTCTGTTTCTCTTGGTTTCTCCCTGACAGTCACCCCTTTGTACACCCATGGTGCAACTGAGGTGTTGGTGCCCCAAAGGAGACTACCTACTAAAGTCACTCACACACAATTATTAGGGAGGTTCAGATAGCTACTCTTTTTTATTTGTGTGTGGTACGCGGGCCTCTCAGTGCTGTGGCCTCTCCCGTTGCGGAGCACAGGCTCCGGACGTGCAGGCTCAGTGGCTATGGCTCACGGGCCCAGCCACTCCGTGGCATGTGGGATCTTCCCGGACTGGGGCACGAACCCGTGTCCCCTGCATCGGCAGGTGGACTCTCAACCACTGCACCACCAGGGAAGCCCTAAATAGCTACTATTTTGATGGCAATTGTGTTTTAAAAGAAAACCAGAGAAATAGTTTAAAAAATAAAAAACTATGCGAGAGTTTCAGGTAAACATCAGTTGGGGAGATGTTTTGGGGTGAGCAGGCCTTTATTAGTAAGGTTCAGCTTGCTGTATGGAAGGGACTCAGAGTTCTGTCTGAGATGCCTGAGGACAGCCTTGCATGGCCTGGGGATTAGACTGGAGGTAGCAGAGGATATCTGGATTTGGAGATTGGGGGGACAAGTCTAAGTTCCATTCATGTACCAATTATGTGACATTAAGTAGTTCATGGGGCCTCTCTGAGTCTCAGTATCCTCATTTGTAAAATGAGGACAGTAATGTGTATCTTACCTATACTGTCACTTTGTTAAAAGAAATAAATGAGATAAGAGATGTAAAGCCTTTAGGAGTCAATATAGTGCGATGGTGGAGCATAAGAGTTGCAGGGTCTGAATGGATTGGATTCAAACTCTGGTCCTAACACTAATTAGGTGTCAATGACCTGTGTAACTTGTTAACCTCTGTGTTCCTCCATTTCTCTATCCATATAATAAGGGTCCTATAGAAGACCTATCTCGTAGGGTGGTTAAAGAGAGATGAGATAATTTATATGAGAGCACATACATGCATGGCTCATAGCACTCAGTTAATGAGGCTCTTATCAATGTTATAGTGCAATAGAGGCAAACGTAGGGCCCTGTGTCACCAGAGAAGGGCCAGTCTAAGCCTCTCTTGGTTTTAGCTGAAGGATCAAGATTTGCTTTATGCTTATTTATGAATAAATGAACCTGTGAAATTAAAACCCCTTTCCAGTTTATTTTCTCCGCCTTCTATCTATGTATGCTTTCTCTCTTTTGCCCCCTTTCTAATCCACATGCAGAACTTGGCTTCCTACTGATTTCTGCAAGAAATTCCACACTCACTTCTTCTATTTTCCCTTTACCAGCCTCCTCTCCCTCTCTTTGCCCTCTATCTTCTTCCCCACTTTCCTCCTCCCGTCTTTCTTCTCCCCTTCTGTCCTCCCCCCGACCCTCCTCTATCCCCTTCTATTCCTCCCTGGAGCTCTCACTTCTTTCTTTTCTGTAAGTGGGCTCATCAAAGCACCTTTTTGTTTTAACAAAGGCAAGTCTCTCCCTAAGAAGAAAAAATTCATTCTAGCTGCTAAGAAAGACATTTTCTCCTCATTATAGAATATTAGGGCTGGAAATGCCCTTGGAGATCAAGCAGCTCAGAGGTTCCCAGACATGCCTAGTTGGTGATGATACCCTGGGCAACATTTAAAAAGCCTGGCCCTGCCCTTAGTGATGCTGGATTAGAAAGGTCAGCATTGGGACTTGGAGCGATATTTGTGTGGGGTGTCCCAGAATATTTTTATTTTAATTCAGGAAGAGTTGGATTTCAGGCCTAATTTCACCACTTACTAATGGACTCGTCTTGGCTGAGCTATTAAAACTTGTGGATCCTCAGTTATATCTGTTAGAAGTGGAAGATAACACCTTCCCTAAATAACAAGGAGCAGTCGGCAGATTGGTCAGCACATAGTAGGCGTTAACAATTGTTTCTTCTCTCCCTTCCCTTGGGAAACAGTACAGACTCCTGACTGCCTCTCTAAACGCACAGGATGATGATTGAGGAAAGGGGCCTAAACACTCCTGGGCCTCGGAGCACATCTTAGAAAGGCAGAATGGCTGGTCAACATCATCGTTCCCACTCAGAACCCCACACACCTGCCTCCAAACTTGGTCAGACACTGGCATGGAGTCAGGAAATAAAAATATATAACATTTATTGTGAATTCACTTTCTCAGGACTCTTTGAATTAATCTCCACAGCAACCCTATGAAATCAATACTATTATTCTCCTTAACCACATGGACTGTAAAATGTCTGTAGGCAGAGCTTTTCTTTTGGGTGGGGGGCTACTGTTTATAAGTCTGGATTATTTACTCCATCCCTTGTCTATGTTTTCAGATCCCAAATAAGTATTTGGTATGCTTGGATATCATTCAACCACTGTGTACTGAGCACCTGATACAGAAGAGCTAGTGGCTAGTGTGGGGAGACCAAGAATACAGAATGTGAGGCTCTGGCTGTCTGGGGTTTGTTTTCATCTGCTCCTCCAAACACCAGAGCACTGGCTGGTGAGCCCCTCTGCAGTCCCTACGAATTTCCAGGCCTACTCTTTTCAGGGGTCCACAGATTGTGTTTGCCTTCCAACCTTAGCTCCAGAAGCTTTGTTCCTCCTACTGGGGGGCCTCAGTCCCATCTACCCATCCCATCTAAGAGTTTCAGAAAAGGCTTCTATCAGCAAGAATCCAGGAAGGTTATTCATCCATGGGAGGCCTGACAGTGGTGTTTGTTCTTGGAGGAGGTGGAACACTTGTGATTTCATGGTAAAAAGTTCCAATTTTGGTAAGTATGGGGAGTTGAGCTTCTCTGTCACAAATTCTTTTATTTATTTATTTATTTATTTATTTATGGCTGCGTTGGGTCTTCATTGCTGCGCACAGGCTTTCTCTAGTTGCGGCGAGCGGGGGCTACTCTTCGTTGTGGTGCGCGGGCTTCTCATTGCAGTGGCTTCTCGTTGTGGAGCTCGGGCTCTAGACGCGTGGGCTTCAGTTATTGTGGCACGTGGGCTCAGTAGTTGTGTCTCGCGGGCTCCAGAGCGCAGGCTTAGTAGTTGTGGCACACAGGCTTAGTTGCTCCGTGGCATGTGGGATCTTCCCGGACCAGGGTTCGAACCCATGTTCCCTGCATTGGCAGGCAGATTCTTAACCACTGCGCCACCAGGGAAGCCCTCTGTCACAAATTCTATATCTCTACCCTTCTTCACTTCCCCGTGCCCTGGCCAATTTATCTAAATCTCACTCCTTTTCTTTCTTCATCACCCGTTTAATTTATCTTTAAACTCATGGTCCATATAAGCCCCCAGGTTAGCTGTGCCCACAGCAAATGGCTTATTAACTCTTTTTATCAGGCAGTAGGGTTGGGAGAGAGTGGATAAGTGCACCCTCTTTGGGATTTATCAGGGTTGAAAAAAGAAGAGAAAAGACGTGCGTAACATTTTAAAAAAAGAACCCGAAAGGCAGGGAGAGAAGAGTGTGTAGAGCGAGATGAAGGGTGCTCTCTGATGGGAACAGATTGCCCAAAAGGCAGGTGGGTGGCAGAGAATAAAAATAACCAGGGAGTGACCAAGCCTTCGTTTTCTTTGAAACACGCACACTTTAGGGAGATATTGAAACTGCTAATTTTGTTGGCATGTTGACACCTCTTCCTAATTAATGAAGGGCTTATTAGGAAGACAACCAAGCTGCTCACGAGAAAAGAAGGGAGGACACGTTGAGCTTACTCGGCTTGGCAGTCAGGACCCGGTGAAGTGCCGCTGGGTGTGTGGTGGGCGAGCTGGGACAGGAGCCTCCTGCTGGGTTCCGGTCCTCCTGGCTCCACTCGCGTGCTACTGCCCTCCCTGGTCTACCCACAGAGAGGCATGGCTGGAAACAGGCTAGGGCGGGCTCTGTGTAGGACAGAGGCTCCAGAATCTGGCCTCCCAAGGAAATGATAAAAGTAAAATTCTCATGACATCTGCACACTTGTCAAACAAAAGCTTCTGCACTTCTGAATCTTCCAAGTTAGCTACACGGGGGAACAGCAGCTCTGGCTGCTAGTCTGTGATTCGAGGTCTCCAGCATCATCTTTGATTGTTAAGCTTTTACACCTTCAGGATGCTCAGAGCACCAGGAGCTTGAACAGAGGGGAGTTGGATGCTGACATTTTAAAACTGTGGGCCAGTTTTCTGACATCGGTAGAAGGGGTGGTCCAGGGAGTGTCTTCCAGCATTTTTTAGACTTGGAACAACTAACTCCTTTTTTGGGGGGGTGACAGTCTGCTTAATGTCTCTGGATCCCACCTTCCAGCCATCCATCAAATCCATCCATTTGTCCTTTCAAATCCCTACGCAGCCTATTATATATGCAGCATAGAGCAGTCAAGAGCACAGGCTCTGGAGCTGTTAAGGGCTCATCCCTTAACTCTGACACTCACCAATTTGAGTTGTCTTGAGCAATCACCTACAATCTCTGTGTCTCTGTTTCCTCATCTGTAAAATGGAGATCCTAATGGCATCCACCACAAAGGACTGTTGTGAGGGTTAATAAGATAACAGATATAAAGTGGCTAGTACTGTGCCTGGTACATACTGAGCACAAAGTAAATAGCACTGTAAGGGTCAACTTTTAAAAAGCTTTAATTTAGGGACTTCCCCGGTGGTGCAGTGGTTAAGAATCCGCCTGCCAATGCAGGGGACACGGGTTTGAGCCCTGGTGCGGGAGGATCCCACATGCCACAGAGCAACTAAGCCAGTGCACCACAACTACTGTGCCTGCGCTGTAGAGCCCGTGAGCTATAACTACTGAGCCTGCATGCCACAACTACTGACACCCACGTGCCTAGAGCCCTTGCTCTGCAACAAGAGAAGCCACCGCAATGAGAAGTCTGCGCACCGCAACAAAGAGTAGCACCCCGCTGGCTGCAACTAGAGAAAGCCCGTGCGCAGCAACGAAGACCCAATGCAGCCAAAACTAAATAAATGAATCGATTAAAAAAAGCTTTAATTTATATTGTGGTAACATCCCTATACATTGGGCAAGGCAGAGTTTTTAAGATCATTCTTTAATAAATGGGAAAATTGAGTCATGTAATGGATTGGTGACTTTCCCAAGGTTTACAACTAAGAAGGGACAAAATTGGCTCCAGAGCCCAGGTCTTCTGGTTCTAGTTCATTTATTTATATTTTTTGGTTTGACTGCAGACATGCTCATACTATCCCTTAGCATCCTTCATCCTGTCTCCACTAGTACAACAGGGTGCAGAGGAGGTGGGAAATGTCACACAGCTGCCCTATTCCAAAGATGTGTGGCTCAGAGGAGAGAACCCTTGACTTGGATAGTCGCCATGCTTTGTGATCTTGGGCAAATCATTTCATCTAGCTGAACTTTAAATCTCCCACCTTTAAAGGAAACCCAGTGATTATTTCCCTTTATGTGTGCATCTTAGGTATATATTATGTAGCTGAAATAGAAATTCAGAATGAAATATCACTAAGGGCCAATGATAGAATGTTGTTGATCCTGGAGAAAGAGAAGAATATTCTTTCTAACACCGTGCAAGGAAAACAAACGTGTGTCTTAGAAGAAAACAGAAGAGGTTAAGTTCTGTCTTTATTCTTTTGTAGTTTTAGATTTGGAGGTTGTCTTTTTAACAAAATGAATAATGCAACTGGCCGTTATGGAAAGATGTTAAATTTTGATGATGTTGAAATGAGAGACTGGGAACCTGTGTGTGAGGAGCTCTGATTTCCATTTCCAAAGGGAAGGTTCCCATGTGTGTATGGACCAGCCCTGCTCCCATTGACTAAAAACTCTTCTCTAGCTCAGACTGCTGCTGATTAAGTGGATATAGGCCATTTCCCAAGAAGAATGCAAAGGAAGTGATGGTTTCCATTGGTTCCCCTTATTCTTTAGCCTGCCCAGGCTTTCTGTCACCACTGATCCATACATCTATTCCATGATGCAGGTCAAGAGGCTGGTTAAATTGGAAATTATTCTGTAATTTGTTAAGTAATAACAGTGTGATGGCATTTCCATTTTTCATCTTGAAACTCCAGAATTCTTAAAAACTCAAGCAAATCTTAAGAGGTGTAATATCAGGCACTGTGTTTTACTGACTCTAAAGGAAATGTGTATGTGAGGGTGGACTTCCCTGGTGCTTTTTAAACCAGCAGATATCAATCAACCTTGGTGCGGGGACATGTTGATGTGTCATGATCAATCACTTGTAATATGTCAGTAAATAATAATTCATATACTGAAATTTTGCCAAACATTTACTAGAAATTTAAATTAGATCAGATTCAGGGTTATTGCTAAAGCATCACTTCTACCCACTTGCATTCTGATTGTGCTCTCTGGAGATTCTTTGCCATGGGAGTGTGCCTTGCACATTAATATCATTCATCATGTTGGTTGCACTAGAAAAAGAAAGGAATAAATCAACTTTAAGCTTCTCTGTGTTAACAAATGCCTAATCTTTATTTTCAAAGACGCTTAAGGGTAGAATTGTGGTCATTGAGTTTCTTCCTAGCAGATGATGGCAAGAAAAGACATCAGGAGATCTCCCATTTTAACACTCCTCTTCCCCCCCCCACCCCTGTTTAATTGGATAAGGAAGAGACAGTATAAGTCAGTGGAAAGAGCACAGGGCTTGTTTGAGCTAAAGTGACTGACATTTGCTAGGCTGTGTGGCCTTGAACAAGTCACCCAACCTATCTGGGCTTTAGTGCTCTCATTTGTAAAATGGGGCTAATGATAGTGCCTACTTTGTTTCCAGGATGAGAGCTAATATGCATGAAAGTCCTGGCACAAAGCCAGGCAACAAGTGGGCTTCAGTTATTATTTTTTTTTTTTCTGGTGATGCGTTTTATTTTTATTTATTTATTTTTTACATCTTTATTGGAGTATAATTGCTTTACGGTGGTGTGTTAGTTTCTGCTTTATAACAAAGTGAATCAGTTATACATATACATATGTTCCCATATCCCTTCCCTCTTGCATCTCCCTCCCTCCCACCCTCCCTATTCCCACCCCTCTAGGTGGTCACAAAGCACCAAGCTGATCTCCCTGTGCTGTGCGGCTGCTTCGCACTAGCTATCTATTTTACATTTGGTAGTGTATATATGTCCATGCCACTCTCTCACTTTGTCACAGCTTACCCTTCCCCCTCCCCATATCCTCAAGTCCATTCTCTAGTAGGTCTGTGTCTTTATTCCCATCTTACCCCTAGGTTCTTCATGACATTTTTTTCTTCATAGATTCCATGTATATGTGTTAGCATACGGTATTTCTCTTTCTCTTTCTGACTTACTTCACTCTGTATGAAAGACTCTAGGTCCATCCACCTCACTACAAATAAGTCAATTTTGTTTCTTTTTATGGCTGAGTAATATTCCATTGTATATATGTGCCCCATCTTCCTTATCCATTCATCCGATGATGGACACTTAGGTTGTTTCCATCTCCTGGCAATTGTAAATAGAGCTGCAATTAACATTTTGGTACATGACTCTTTTTGAATTTTGGTTTTCTCAGGGTATATGCCCAGTAGTGGGATTGCTGGGTCATATGGTAGTTCTATTTGTAGTTTTTTAAGGAACCTCCATAGTGTTCTCCATAGTGGCTGTATAAATTCACATTCCCACCAGCAGTGCAAGAGTGTTCCCTTTTCCCCACACCCTCTCAGCATTTATTGTTTCTAGATTTTTTGAAGATGGCCATTCTGACCGGTGTGAGGTGATATCTCATTGTAGTCTTGATTTGCATTTCTCTAATGATTAATGATGTTGAGCATTCTTTCATGTGTTTGTTGGCAATCTGTATATCTTCTTTGGAGAAATGTCTATTTAGGTCTTCTGCCCATTTTTGGATTGGGTTGTTTGTTTTTTTGTTATTGAGCTGCATGAGCTGCTTGTAAATTTTGGAGATTAATCCTTTGTCAGTTGCTTCATTTGCAAATATTTTCTCCCATTCTGAGGGTTGTCTTTTGTTCTTGTTTATGGTTTCCTTTGCTGTGCAAAAGCTTTGAAGTTTCATGAGGTCCCATTTGTTTATTTTTGTTTTTATTTCCATTTCTCTAGGAGGTGGGTCAAAAAGGATCTTGCTGTGATTTATGTCATAGAGTGTTCTGCCTGTGTTTTCCTCTAAGAGTTTGATAGTTTCTGGCCTTACATGTAGGTCTTTAATCCATTTTGAGCTTATTTTTGTGTATGGTGTTAGGGAGTGTTCTAATCTCATACTTTTACATGTACCTGTCCAATTTTCCCAGCACCACTTATTGAAGAGGCTGTCCTTTCTCCACTGTACATTCCTACCTCCTTTATCAAAGATAAGGTGACCATATGTGCGTAGGTTTATCTCTGGGCTTTCTATCCTGTTCCATTGATCTGTATTTCTGTTTTTGTGCCAGTTCCATACTGTCTTGATTACTGTAGCTTTGTAGTATAGTCTGAAGTCAGGAAGCCTGATTCCTCCCGCTCCGTTTTTCATTCTCAAGATTGCTTTGGCTATTCGGGGTCTTTTGTGTTTCCATACAAATTGTGAAATTTTTTGCTCTAGTTCTGTGAAAAATGCCAGTGGTAGTTTGATAGGGATTGCATTGAATCTGTAGATTGCTTTGGGTAGTAGAGTCATTTTCACAATGTTGATTCTTCCAATCCAAAAACATGGTAGATCTCTCCATCTATTTGTATCGTCTTTAATTTCTTTCATCAGTGTCTTATAATTTTCTGCATAAAGGTCTTTTGTCTCTTTGGTAGGTTTATTCCTAGATGTTTTATTCTTTTTGTTGCAGTGGTAAATGGGAGTGTTTTCTTGATTTCATTTTCAGATTTTTCATCATTAGTATATAGGAATGCCAGAGATTTCTGTGCATTAATTTTGTATCCTGCTTCTTTACCAAATTCATTGATTAGCTCTAGTAGTTTTCTGGTAGCATCTTTAGGATTCTCTATGTATAGTATCGTGTCATCTGCAACAGTGACAGCTTTACTTCTTCTTTTCCAATTTGGATTCCTTTTATTTCCTTTGCTTCTCTGATTGCTGTGGCTAAAACTTCCAAAATTGTGTTGAATAAGAGTGGTGAGAGTGGGCACCCTTGTCTTGTTCCTGACCTTAGTGGAAATGGTTTCAGTTTTTCACCATTGAGGATGATGTTGGCTGTGGGTTTGTCATATATGGCCTTTATTACGTTGAGGAAATTTCCCTCTATGCCTACTTTCTGCAGGGTTTTTATCATAATTGGGTGTTGAATTTTGTCAAAAGCTTTCTTTGCATCTATTGAGATGATCATATGGTTTTTCTCCTTCAATTTGTTAATATTGTGTATCACGTTGATTCATTTGAGTATATTGAAGAATCCTTGCATTCCTGGAATAAACCCCACTTGATCATGGTGTATGATCTGTTTAATGTGCTGTTGGATTCTGTTTGCTAGTATTTTGTTGAGGATTTTTGCATCTATGTTAATCAGTGATATTGGCCTGTAGTTTTCTTTCTTTGTGACATCCTAGTCTGGTTTTGGTATCAGGGTGATGGTGGCCTCGTAGAATGAGTTTGGGAGTGTTCCTCCCTCTGCTATATTTTGGAAGAGTTTGAGAAGGATAGGTGTTAGCTCTTCCCTAAATGTTTGATAGAATTCGCCTGTGAAGCCATCTGGTCCTGGGCTTTTGTTTGTTGGAAGATTTTTAATCACAGTTTCAATTTCAGTGCTTGTGATTGGTCTGTTCGTATTTTCTATTTCTTCCTGATTCAGTCTTGGCAGGTTGTGCATTTCTAAGAATTTGTCCATTTCTTCCAGGTTGTCCATTTTATTGGCATAGAGTTGCTTGTAGTAATCTCTCATGATCTTTTGTATTTCTGCAGTGTCAGTTGTTACTTCTCCTTTTTCATTTCTAATTCTATTGATCTGAGTCTTCTCCCTTTTTTTCTTGATGAGTCTGGCTAAAGGTTTATCAATTTTGTTTATCTTCTCAAAGATCCAGCTTTTAGTTTTATTGATCTTTGCTATCGTTTCCTTCATTTCTTTTTCATTTATTTCTGATATGATCTTTATGATTTCTTTCCTTCTGCTAACTTTGGGGTTTTTTTGTTCTTCTTTCTCTAATTGCTTTAGGTGCAAGGTTAGGTTGTTTATTCGAGATGTTTCCTGTTTCTTAAGGTAGGATTATATTGCTATACACTTCCCTCTTAGAACTGCTTTTGCTGCATCCCATAGGTTTTGGGTCGTCGTGTCTCCATTCTCTCTTTTTTTTTCTTTTTTTTGCTGTATGTGGGCCTCTCACAGCTGTGGCCTCTCCTGTTGTGGAGCACAGGCCCTGGAAGCACAGGCTGAGCGGCCATGGCTCACAGGCCCAGCCGCTCTGCAGCACGTGGGATCTTCCCGGACGAACCTGTGTCCCCTAGCATTGGCAGGAGGACTCTCAACCACTGCGCCACCAGGGAAGCCCTCCCTTGCTGCTTTTAGTATGTTTTCTTTGTATTGAATTTTTGACAGTTTGATTAATATGTGTCTTGGCGTGTTTCTCCTTGGATTTATTCTGTATGGGACTCTCTGTGCTACCTGGACTTGATTAACTATTTCCTTTCCCATATTAGGGAAGTTTTCAACTATAATCTCTTCAAATATTTTCTCAGTCCCTTTCTTTTTCTCTTCTTCTTCTGGAACCGCTACAGTTCGAACGTTGGTGCGTTTAATGTTGTCCCAGAGGTCTCTGAGACTGTCCTCAGTTCTTTTGTTTTTTCTTTATTCTGCTCTGCAGTAGTTATTTCCCCAATTTAACTTCCAGGTCACTTATCCGTTCTTCTGCCTCAGTTATTCTGCTATTGATCCCATCTAGAGTATTTTTAATTTCATTTATTGTGTTGTTCATCATTGCTTCTTTCATCTTTAATTCTTCTAGGTCCTTGTTAAATGTTTCTTGCATTTTCTCTATTCTATTTCCTTGATTTTGGATCATCTTTACATCATTATTCTGAATTCTTTTTCAGGTAGACTGCCTATTTCCTCTTCATTTGTTAGCTTTGGTGGGTTTTTATCTTGCTCCTTCATCTGCTGTGTGTTTTTCTGTCTTCTCATTTTGCTTATCTTACTGTGTTTGGGGTCTCCTTTTTGCAGGCTGCACGTTCGTAGTTCCCAATGTTTTTGGTGTCTGTCCCAGTGGCTAAAGTTGGTTCAGTGGGTTGTGTAGGCTTCCTGGTGGAGGGGACTAGTGCCTGTGTTCTGGTGGATGAGGCTCGATCTTGTTTTTCTGGTGGGCAGGTGCACGTCTGGTGGTGTGTTTTGGGGTGTCTGTGAACTTATTATGATTTTACGCAGCCTCTCTGCTAATGGATGGGATTGTGTTCCTGTCTTGCTAGTTGGTTGGCATAGGGTGTCCAGCACTGTAGCTTACTGGTCGTTGAGTGAAGCTGGGTGCTGGTGTTGAGATGGAGATCTCTGGGAGATTTTCGCTGTTTGATATTATGTGGAGCTGAGAGGTCTCTTGTGGACCAATGTCCTGAAGTTGGCTCTCCCACCCCAGAGGCACAGAACTGACTCCTGGCTGCATCACCAAGAGCCTTTCATCCACACGGCTCAGAATAAAAGGGAGAAAAAGTAGAAAGAAAGAAAGAAAGAAAGAGAGAGAGAGAAAGGAAGGAAGAAAGAGGATAAAATAAAATAAGATAAAATCAAGTTATTAAAATAAAAAATATTAAGAAAAAAAATTTTTTTAATTAAAAAAAAACGGACGGATCGAACCCTAGGATAAATGGTGGAAGCAAAGCTATACAGACAAAATCTCACACAGAAGCATACACATACACACTCACAAAAAGAGAAATAAGGGGAAAAAATCATAAATCTTGCTCTCAAGTCCACGTCCTCAATTTGGGATGATTCGTTGTCTATTCATGTATTCCACAGATGCAGGGTACATCAAGTTGATTGTGGAGCTTTAATCCGCTGCTTCTGAGGCTGCTGGGAGAGATTTCCCTTTCTCTTCTTTGTTCTCACAGCTCCCAGGGGCTCAGCTTTGGATTGGCCCAGCCTCTGCCTGTAGGTCGCCTAAGGGCGTCTGTTCTTCGCTCAGACAGGACAGGGTTAAAGGAGCCGCTGATGTGGGGCTCTGGCTCACTCAGGCCGGGGGGGGGGGGGGGGGGTGGTGGGAGGGGCACGGCGTGCGGGGCGAGCCTGCGGCGGCAGAGGCCGGCGTGACGTTGCACCAGCCTGAGGCGCGCCATGCGTTCTTCCGGGGAAGTTGTCCCTGGATCCCGGGACCCTGGCAGTGGCGGGCTGCACAGGCTCCCTGGAAGGGGAATGTGGAGAGTGACCTGTGTTTGCACACAGGCTTCTTGGTGGCGGCAGCCGTAACCTTAGCGTCTCATGCCCGTCTCTGGGGTCCGCGCTGTTAGCCGCGGTTCGCGCCCCGCTCTGGAGCTCCTTTAAGCAGCGCTCTTAATCCCCTCCTCGCGCACCAGTAAACAAAGAGGGAAGAAAAAGTCTCTTGCCTCTAAGGCAGGTCCGGAGTTTTCCCCGGACTCCCTCCCGGCTAGCCGTAGTGCTCCAATCCCCTGTAGGCCGTGTTCACGCCGCCAACCCCAGTCCTCTCCCTGCGCCCCGACCGAAGCCCGAGCCTCAACTCCCAGCCCCGCCCGCCCCGGCGGGGGAGCAGACAAGCCTCTCGGGCTGGTGAGTGCCGGTCGGCACCGATCCTGTGTGCGGGAATCTCTCCGCTTTGCCCTTCACACCCCTGTTGCTGTGCTCTCCTCTGCGTCTCTGAAGCTTCCCCCCTCTGCCACCCGCAGTCCCCCCGTCCCCCGCGAAGGGGCTTCCTAGTGTGTGGAAACTTTTCCTCCTTCACAGCTCCCTCCCACTGGTGCAGGTCCCGTCCCTATTTTTTTGTCTCTGTTTTTTCTTTTTTCTTTTGCCCTACCCAGGTACGTGGGGAGTTTCTTGCCTTTTGGGAGGTCTGAGGTCTTCTGCCAGCGTTCAGTAGCTGTTCTGTAGGAGTTGTTCCTCGTGTAGATGTATTTCTGATGTATCTGTGGGGAGGAAGGTGATCTCCGCGCCTTACTCTTCCGCCATCTTCCCCACGGGCTTCAGTTATAATAGTGACAGGATTACTGTGGTTGCTGTGATTTTACGTCTCCCTCCAGTGCTTGGTAAAAAGAGTATATTTTATCTGTGTGAGAATACAGGCTCAGCATCTAACTGTTCACAGGAGACAACTTTGCCTTCCTCACAGCTGGTATTTAAAGCATCAAAGAGTATCTGCACTCCAGGTACTTGTTAGATAATTCAGTCAGAATCTACTGCAATTCAGCACCTGCCAGAGGTTTGCCTACCGCATCTGATACTTATTGTTTTTTTTAACATCTTTATTGGAGTATATTGCTTTACAGTGTTGTGTAAGTTTGATACTTATTTTTTCATTTACTTAGCATGTGCTCATCTAGCTCATGTAGTGCTTTCCATGTGCCTTAAGAATACTCATTTAATCCTCACAACTCTGTGATTTAGGTACTATTACCCTCATTTTACAGACGAGAAAACTGAGGCACAGAGTGGCTAAGTAAGTTCTCCAAAATCACAGAGCTAGTAAGTGGCAGAGAAGGATTTGAACCAGGTGGTTTGGCTCCGGAGCTTGTGAACTTGACTACTATACTATGTGAGAAAGATTGTCTTAACAGTCATGTTCACCAGCCATTTTTCCAGATTCATCACATTGTTTCCCTGGGTTTAGTGAGATTCTCAGAAAGCAAGAGACCCAAAACTAGGATTCAGCATCCCCTTCCCCCTTCCTAACAATTTAAGGTCCAGCCCTCAGTGCATCAGTCAGTCACCTGTTTAGGTAGAACTTTCTGTGTCTTTTCCAAGCCCGTTGCAGTTATTGTGTTCCATGTTATCCAATAGTCCTAATGTGAAAACCCAAGTGATAAAGTATCTAAGCAGAGTGTGTTTCTGCAAAGGATTTTGTCAGTTTTACTTGCCATGAAATGAAAAGTACGAAGCTCATACAGTTCCCTTTCTACCTCCATTTCCATGGCTTTTGGGCCCAATTCTGTGCCCAGGTGCAGTTACCAGCTCTGTTCAGGTACTTGCTGATATTTACTTTTTCTGCTTCCTTTAGAGGACATCTGCTCTGTTTTTATCCCTGATTGTTCTGTTTTTCTTATTGATTAATCATATATAATTCCTCCAAATCTCTTGGATGTAGGGAGGATATAAACCATAAGCCAATAAGAAGCTTATGATGATTTTCTTACCATGTAAAATGTTTCAAGGTGTGTGCACTAAAATAGAAGGGAGATAGAAAAAAACAACAAATTATATTACCTATTATGAATAGCTACCATTTACTTATTGCTTGCTTTGCAGCAGGCACTGTGCTAAGTGCTTTACATACATTATCTCTTCTTAATCCTTGCAGACATGGTTAATAAGCGATAGGGTTCTAATTCAAAAGCAAGTCTTTCTGACATCACTGCCTGATCTCTTAAATCACTACACCACACTATGTATAAATTTAGTTCAAACACAAATCTCATATTTTGCCCAAATCAAGCAAAATGTTTTTTCTCCTTTTGACCTCGGGTAAAGAGAGTTTATAACACAGTCACTGGTAGTGCAGTGCCTTCCTGGTTTTATTTTTCCCCTTCATCCTTAATCATACTTTCTATTCTGTTATATATAATGGAGAATACAAAGTATATACACACACACATATATATTTAAATATATATTTAATATATTTATCTATTTAAATATATAAATATACATATATGTATTTATGTATATATTTAAATAAGCATCTACCTTTGTAAGATATGTGAGTTTATTGGTATACATTTTAAATTTTTGTTAATAGCAGTGGGCTATACCTCTTGATGTGCTTGTCATCTTGATGTATTTTTTTCATTCAACTCTTATGTTTAAGATCTTTTCATGTTGCCATGTTTTCCATTTAGTTTCTCCTTTGTAACTGCTGCAGAGCATCGCCCTATATGCATCCACTGTCTTCCATATGTAATATGTTAGTGCTGAAACTGTGCTCCAACTCTGCTCTTACCAACAGTGTGGTACATGGTGCCCAGTGAGAGCTTCTTGGGGCTATATTTCCAGGAGTGGTGTTGCTGGGTTAGAGGGTTAGGCATGCGTAATTATACCAAAGGCTTCCAGATTGCTTTCCAGAAGAGCTATACCAGTTTAAACTCCCAGCAGCTATGCCTAAGGAAAAGTTCCGAACTGCCACATCCTTGACATACTTGGCATTATCCACCTTTTTCTTCTTCTTCATTAACCCTTTATTACAAGTCAGTTCCTTATACAAGTACATGTGGACCTATGTGAAAAAAATCAATTGTATCCAAGAGTAAAACACACAGCACATAAAGTAATACATGCTTTCCAGTGTTGGCGCTGGAGGCAGCGTTTGCCCAGGAAAAAGCTCATCTAGAACGTCCTGGCTCCAGGTGGCTGGGTGCGCCCGCTTCCGGGCGGCACGGGCGGGGCAGCATCAGCTCCTGGGGCCTCGGGCCAAAGGAGCGCAGGCCTCGGAGCGCGCGCAGGCCAGATCACCTCAGGCCGCGGCAGCAGCCACGACATCACCAGTCTCTCGGGCTTCAGGGTCAGCCAGGGGCACCCTCAGAAGCCCTCCACTTAATCGGCCTTTTCAGGAGGATCTCGCTCACAATGACCCACGCGGGAGAGTCTGTGTGGATGGAGAGGCGCAGCACTTCCAGGGGGCCTGAGGCAGGGTCCCCGCCCCACGCGTTAGAAGGAGCCCATCTGGAGGGGCCCCAGGGCTCCGAGGCCCCCTGGTCCGGCAGGGGTTTCCAAAGCGAAGGTGAAGGACTGTCCTCTGGGGGCTCGCTGCTCCGGCTGAGAGAGAAGAGCCGCCGCGCAGACGCAGCGGCAGAGGAGGAAGCGGAAGCGGAAGAGGGTGGAGCCTCCGGGAGCCGGAGCGAAGGTCCAGAAAGAACCTCACGCAGGTGGGCCTCCTGCAGGAGGACGGGCTGTGCGTACTGAGGCTCGTGCTCACCTAGGCCGCAGAGCCTGCTTCCCAAAGTCCCTGTGCGTCAGTGTCTGGATCTTGCCCGCCAGCGAGGGGTGCCCACGAGCCGGAAGAGGGGTGGCTTGAAGCGGATCCTCAGGTTGGCCTTGTGCCTGTCCCAGTGCTTCGCGACCCTCTCGGCGTCTCAGACCTTCACCCATAGAATATGGTACAGGAGCCAGTGGATGGGCTTGTCCCGGTAAAATATTATCCGCTTTTGTAATTACTGCTATTCGACATATGTGAAGTAATATCGCATAAGTAAAAGCCTTCTACAAGGTTGGAGGCCTTGAGCACGCCGCGGAGGCAGCTTGGAAAGCAGGTAGGCTGTGGCTGAATACCGGGCAGGGGAGCCGAAGCCTTTCCTCAAACACCGCCTCCCCACCCACCAGCGTTTGGTTTATGTGTTTGTCGTAACAGCTAACATTGCTTTGCTTCGGACGATAGCTGTATGTATACCTGTGTCTAGTGACCACCTTATGCGTTGTAAACTGTCTTTCTTCCTCACCTTTGCATGTCCTGCAATGCTTAGCTCATAGCAAGACCCTCAGTAAGTGTTTTCGAAAATGAATTATCCTGAGTTTCTGAAGGTACTGCCTGCCAATAAGAAGCCTTTGGCTGGGAAAGGGTGGGGTGGAGTTAGGCGGAGAAAGCCACAGGTGATCCTTTTCTGTTCTAATGGGTGATTCAGTCTGTCTTTCCTTTCCTGGGCTATTTCCCGCCTTCTGCCTCCTACGTTAGGATAGATGAACTCTATGAAACTGCTCTGGTAAAGCCAGACTGTTAAGCATACAGGATGTTTTCCCCTAAATTGACACCTAAACGTTATGCCAGGCTATTAACTCATTGTCCTTTATGGTAACATTCTGGCTGGGCTTGGGAAGGGAAGTTCCCAGAGATAGCAAATACTTTTCTCTCAATCAGGGACTCAGGTCCCAGCCTTGCTGTGCAGAGTGGGTGATGTGTTTCATAACGCATGAGTGCTTATTAAACAAACAGCAGCATTTTCTCATTAGACTCTTGGTGAAGATATAGCCAGTGTAACCTTTCTCTCAGGCTTGAATACTCACTGGCTTTTCCAAAATGCGGACCCTTCACTCGCCCATAGGCCTCTAGGCACATGCTATGGGAGTTATTAAGAGTAGGCTGGATCAGTGTGGCCACTTCTGTTGAATCATTCAGCAGCTGAAGTCCAGGCTGTGGCTTAGAGTTTGTCTTCCTCACCTTGAATTTCTCTTCATACATAAGCTTTTGGAATTCAGGCAAGTGTGGAGACCCTAATACTGGAATTTTGGGGCAAAGAGAGTTCTAGGTAAACTCCTGGAGGAAGCTTCCTACAACTTCTGGCGTTAAGGAGTGGCTAGTGATTCTTGCAAATCTCATTCAGTCACTTCAGGAACTACTCTGAAATATAGTTGCACTTAGATTTTAGGACTTCAGTTATAGAGCTGAGTCCCTAAAAGATTAAACATGTTTCAGAGTTATGCCTTCTCAGGATGCTTTTCCCCATGATGATTATATTAGCGTAGACTTGATTATGCTGCAGCAACAAATTAACCCCCAAATCTTTGTATCTTGAAACAACATAGGTTTACTTCTCACTCGTATTACATGTTGAACACTGGTAACAGTGGGGCTTTGCTTATCACAGACTTTGAAGCTCCACCATTTTATGATGGGGCCATTTCCACGTGAATCTTTAGAAGAAGAAGAGATCAAGGAAAATGTGCACTGGCTCTTCAGTGCTTTCATAGCTTCCATTGGCCAAAGTGAGTCACATGACCGTGCTTAATTACAAGGTGCTGGAGAAGTGTAAATCTCCTGTCTTCCCAGAGAGAAAAGAGGACTGGAAATAATATAGATTTTTTAAAAAAATTTGTTTATTTAATTTATTTATTTTTGGCTGCGTTGAGTTTTCGTTGCTGCACATGGGCTTTTTGTGGTTGCGGTGAGCCGGGGTACTCTTTGTTGCGGTGAGCGGGCTTCTCGTGGTGGCTTCTCTTGTTGCAGAGCATGGTCTCTAGGTGCATGGGCTTCAGTAGTTGTGGCGCACGGGCTTAGTTGCTCTGTGGCATGTGGGATCTTCCCAGACCAGGGCTCGAACCCGTGTCCCCTGCATTGGCAGGCGGATTCTTAGCCACTGCACCTCCAGGGAAGCCCTGGAATATTTTTAATGTTTACCACAGTGATGTTGCTTGTGGGAAAATGGTGACAGCTTTGTTAGATGCCAGAAAATTTCATACAGTAAGCATCATATCCATTCCCTCACAGAGAAGAGAACCATAGACTTAAAATGTAAGTATCTTAGAGGGGACCTAGGCCAGTGGGTTCAAACCGTACATCGGGAGGTCCAGAGGTTCACATCACAGGGGACCCAGAAGGGAAGAAGTGAGAAGCTCAGATGGGATTTTGTCCACACATCTCCTTCAGGTAGACCAACATAAATATATGTTCTATATTTAGAACATATACTCCTAAAATGATATGATTTTCAGCTCTCCACTACCCTGATCACTCTCCCCAGGACATGCCCCAGTTTTTCATTGGCCCTTTGTAAGTTCAGCACTTAGCCATGAACATACTCTTCTTTCTGTATGTGGTTTCATCAGTGCAGAAGGCAGAAGACCTGTTGGTTTTCCTTGTTTTGGCTTCTTACTTTGGCAGGTACTATTTCATTAGTCTTTCTGACAATCGTATCGTACCTTTGGCTGATTATAAGCCTCACAGAGATTTTTCTAACCCAAGGAGGGGTATGAGCTTTTTTTTTAAGGTAGTTGGTTGTGGTAGATTGTATTTTTCAAAGATGTCTACAGTAATATTTTCTGTCCCATACACTCTTCATTAACTTCAAGAGGTAGAATCTCTCTCCCCATACTCTTGAATCTGGACAGACCATATCATGGCTTTGACCAATGGCATATGGTTGTCTAATGCTGAGGCAGTTCTGGGAGTAGCCATTCCCTGGCCTGGCAGCTTCTACTTTCTGACTTGGAAGCCAGTGAAGAAGTATGACTGCTAAGAGAAGCCCAAGTTTGGTGGAGGGGCTTTGGAGAATGAAGTGCAACCTGGAGAAAGAGAGAGAGGCCAAGGAGACACCAGGTGTGTGAGAGAAGAAGCCATCTTGGATGCCCTCGCTCAGTTGAGGCTTCATCCAACACCAGCTCCAGCTGCGACCGGACTGCAGCCACATGGGAGACCCCAAGATTAAATCACCCAGCTGATCTTTGCCAACTCACAGAACCATGAGAAATGATACACTGTTTTAAGCCATTACATTTTGGGCTAGTTTTTTATGAAGCAATAAATAACCAGAATAGAATTTGTTACCGGAGGTAAACTCTTAAGGTTCTTAAAAGTCATTTTGTCTGAAGAGTGTCAGAAGATATAACCTTATGATTCTAAGAAGTCGTTTTTCTAGTTGAGAGAGTCTATAAGGCATCACCTTACTCTTCTTAGGTGTAAACAAAATGTCTTAGGTTGTACCTATGATCTAAATGTAATCTAAAGGCTCCATTTTATAGGAAGGGTCCTGAATTTGATCTATATACTGTGAGCCTATTTCTTATTTTTAGAAAGATTTGCTGTTTGGAAAGACTGGGGATGAAAAATACTTCTATTTTCAAATACTTTAAGTCCTGACTCCTCCATAGTTCCTCTAAATTCTGTTTGAAAATTTAACAGTTCCTTCCTTAGCTCATCTCTATTTGTACCTTGTCCTAAAGAAATGAAAGAAACGAGTTAGCACTTTTGATAGTCTGCCTGGAAATTTCCTTAGCCAGTTCCACCAGTTCAGGGAGTATCTTTTCAGTTTTCATGTTACTGCAGGTGACAGTGTGGCTAAACTTCCTGCCACTTCATAATGCTTGTCATGTTCCCTCCAGCCTCCAAAAACAAATTTCCTCCCGTACTTCTGGAGGCCCTTCAGGCTCTGCTTCTTGCCTGCTTCCAAGGCTGATGCTAAATGTTTCAGGTGCTTGTTTTGGCAGCACCCCACTTCTTAAATCATTTCTGTTCTGATTATTGTGACAAAACAAACTGCTCTAAAACTTAGTGGACTAAAACAACAGGGTTTTTATTCTGTATCACCGTTCCGTGGCTTTACTGTGATCAGTTGAGGCTTTTTCTTCTCTGCGATATCACCCAGGGCCGCAATCATCCGGTGTCTTGATCAGCTGGGACATCAAAGGTATTTTATTCACGTACATGCCTAGCAGTTGATGAGAGAACTCAGCTGGAGAGAACCTACACGTGACCTCTCCATGTGATCTAGGCTTCTCACAGCAGGGTGGCTGGGTTCCCAGGGGAGGTATCCTAAGGGCAGACATTCTCAGAAAGCCAGATGGAAAGTACAAGACTTCTTATGACCTAGCTTCAGGAGTCACTCCGTGCCACTTGCATCATATTCTGTAGATCAAAAGTGAGTCCCAGGGCCAGCTCATATTCAAGGAGAGGGGACTGTACAAAGGCTTAAATACTTTAAGTCATGGTTCATTGGGGGCCTGTCCTTGGAGACCAGCTACTTAGGTGGG
Source organism: Grampus griseus (assembly GCF_964374135.1). Lineage (NCBI taxonomy): Eukaryota > Metazoa > Chordata > Mammalia > Artiodactyla > Delphinidae > Grampus > Grampus griseus. The sequence goes on along the minus strand of NC_139018.1, from coordinate 24,441,817 downwards.
TAAAGACATGACAGAAACAGCTTTGATGAAAATGTGGTTAATATGAATTGCACTAGGTCTGATTGTTGGTTGGCAAACTGTCTTATTCTGGATCTTAGGTGAAGAGAATGAGTGGTGAATTAACCCTTGTCTAGATTCATCCTTTGAGCAGTAACAATATCCCAGTTAGTAATGGACAGGGCTTGCTGGCCATTAAGCACAGATAACCTTTAGTGTCTCACCATGTTTCTTGCATAGTGGCATAAAGCAGTGTTTTAATGAGACCTGTTGAGATGTCCTGACAGATGTTTTTCTTTCTTTTTTTTGTCTGGCCTATCCACCTCCATGTAAAAGCCTTATCAAGAAATAAGACCTAGGATTTTGAGATGGGTATGTAAGAGCAAAAGAGAACTAGAATGATATTCTTTTTTACCTGTCCCTCAGCATTCCCAATGCCAGCAGGGTGGGGTACTGAAAGCAGAATCGCACAGCAGAGGATGTAGGGAGCTGGGCAATGGCGGGGGGCCAGGAGGGGGAGGCAGAGCCAGAGGATGTTTCTATTCTATGAAAGTGGCTTTTGCCTTTGAGGCAGCAGCAGTAATATTTCATGTCTTCCATGGTGTCTCCTACTTTTAAATGTCAGTCTTTGCAGTCGCCTTATCTCCTGTAGCACATTTCAATTAGGTATTCCAAATCACACTCTTTTCTCCTAGGACAAATATGCTGGAGGCGATATTTACTGTTACAGCAGCATTTTAAATACTTAGGGAGAAAAAAAAAGGCCCAGTGAATACCAGTTTCTCCCTTATAATAATAATAAAACACAGTAATAATGGAGAGAAGAGGTGAATTCTGGGTTTGATGCCAGTTAACTGGCTAAGTGAACGTCTTTTGTCTCTGCCCTCTTTTGTCCCCCTCCTCCCATGCCTGGCTTAGTGTGAAGGTTGCAAAGTTCGGCTCTGTAAGAGCAGCCTCCCACGTTTTCTTCACTGGAGGTTCATGAATATCTCCTTGAATTCCTTCTATCAAGAGACAACTGGGCTCCTACTTCACCCGCTACCTGTTCCTTCTTTCATTTTGAGGCATGTTTGCATAAAATCAGAATCACTGTTTCTCTAGTAATTTGCCAGGGGCCATTGCCTACTCCTTACCTCTGGGCATTTTCAGCTCTCAGTGGAACAGCCTCAACCCCAGGAGGCATATAGTTGAGAAACTTGTGCATTACATGTTTCTGCTGCTTAGAATCCAGTCTCAGTTCCTTGACTTGGTATTGAAGGTCCTTCTGTCTGGTCTGCATTTCTCGCCCACCGCTTACTGGTCCTTCTATCCCCTTGTTCACTGGGCTGGTGTTTTCATTGCCTCGCTGGTAGGTTTTGCACATTCCTCCATCCAGACCTCATGCAGGCCGAGCACAGTGCTTGACACGTGGTGTAGTAGGGGGTTCTTAGTCATTGTTCTCCCCCATGTTGGGAATCCTTCCACTAGATCTCCTCTCCATACGTCTGATTCCCGCTCATACTTACAAGAACAAAGCGGGTCCCACTTCCTCCGGTAAGTCTTCTCTGACCTCCTTAGCGTTCACTGCTGCCCCCCCTTTACAAAAAAGTGCTTCTCATCATCACTGCTCATTTGGCACTTGGCGTGGACTGTTTTATGCTATTTTGAATGTCCGTATGTTGTCTACCCAATTACAGTGCGAATGCCTTACAGGGACGGGTAACTTTGCCTGTGCTTACTTCTTACACCTTCAGAGTCCAAGATAGTTCCCTGAACATAGAAGGTGTTGAGTTAATATTCCTTGACCGAGTGATCACCTCAAGGAGTAAATGAAAGCCACGATCCTAGGAAGCCTGCTTTTGATGCCCGTCTACTCAGTTTGGAAATCATAAATGTGCCTAAAACAAGGCCTTTCATTTTACTGTTCCCCCTATACACATAGGTATGCTGCTTGGATTCTTCAGAGCTAAAGGCTCTTGTCCCAGCCTGATCCATGAAAGTGATCATTTAATTGAAGAGTTTTCTTAGTGTCCGAGATCTGCCACATCCAGTGCTTTGATAATCAAGGGATCTTGACCATTAGAGTGAAGGGGATTAGAATATCACATTTAAGTCCATAGCAGACTGGAATAGAATCTCACACAAGTATCAGTTTTGTCTCTGACATTTACTAGTCAATCTCTCTATGCCTCAATTTCCCCATCCATAAAATGGATTTAATAATTGTTGTCTACCTTATGGGGTTGCTGGGAGGTGCCAATGTGATAATAAATGTAAAAGTATTTTGGGCATCACAAAACACTCTATGAATGTCAGCAGTCAACCTGGCAGCATCTTCTAACCTTCAGCTAATATTTACTGGAGGCTTGCTATGTACAGAGCTCTGCACTAGGTCTCCTTGCACAGTTATAGACCAGCTGAGGAATTTGGTATTCCGTAGGGCCTGAACGCTGATCCTCAGATAGATGAATGCTGGAAAAAGGATTAGAGCCTAGCAGGCACACCTGAAAGTTCAGCAGCCACAGGAAGAGCCTAAGTGTGTGGCAAACATTTGGCCTGGGCACGCCTCGAACACTTTGGATTTCCACACGTTTCTACCCCTTACACATTTCAGAACACTCTGATTTTGCTCCACTCACTGCAAGTTCTGCCTCTGTGAAGACTTTTCAGTTTCTTGGTTGATCTGTTTTATCCAACTTCCCGACCGTACTTGTCCCTCCAAAGTAATCCTGGGAGGCTGTGCTCAGCCTGCTTCCTCCAAAAGGATGCTCTGAAAACCGGATGCCGCTGCCTGATCTCACGCTGCTGCTGGCTCTGGCGGCAGCCCAGCAAGGACAACGGACAACGGTGACTTTAGACCCAGGGAGTCTGCCATCCTAGGCCCTGTTTTCATGTAAATGTCGCTGCCGTAAAAGGAATCCAGTGGAATGTAGAAAATATCTGCTGTGGAAGCAGAACTACTTCTGACTCAAATGTGGTGGGACATTTTTTCTCCTTTCCTTTTTCTTCGAGTTTTCCATGTGGCATCAGCAGCTGAGTAAGGGAAAGCTAAGAGGTTTAAGTGTGCTGGTGTTTGCTGGGCCAGATTAATAACACAGAGCCTTCCAAACTGGCCATTCAGGGTGAGACAGACTTGCCAAAAAGCACTGGGCTGTGGGGAGCATTGGCTAGAAAACCAGACTCCACCAGATGTGCGAGCTGACAGCAGAGTGATGGGGTGGCCAGTGCTCCGTGCTCCCTCCACGCCCTCACGCTGCCTCTTCCCTTGCTTCTCTTTCCTCCCATTTTACCTGACCTGCTTCTGAGATGGCTGCGCACCAGTAGCTCCGGCCTCTGACGGCTGCTGCCCTCTGCTGGGGAGAAAGCGTCACTGGGGTGGGAAGCGCTGAGCTCTGTACCAGGAAACCGGCCTCAAGGCAGACCAGGTCCAGTCTGTGGTTACTGTGCGATTAGGCTTGGAGGGAGGGCAGAAAGAATCAGAAAATCCCTTGCAACCACGGTGTTTCCTGAGTGATCTCAGCTGGGCGCTAGACTTTGGAATCCAACTCTTAGGGATTCATTGCTTTGGATCCTTTGAATTCCCTGTTCAGGAGGTGCGTCCCTGGGGATGGTGACCCCTGGCTGCTTCTTACCTAAGTCAGACATTGTGATATTGAGCTTTTCCGCTATGGCTGGCCTTAAACACTGTGGGTAACTTTGCTTACTGAGTTAGCTAGACACAATCCTTTCTTAAGGGAAGGTGACAGAGGGACGGTGAGTCTTGAGGGGGCTGCAGAAGGGTGGGTCCAGAGGTGGTCTCTGGGCTGAAAAGGAGCCATCAGAGAGTGGGCGTTCTGAGTGTCCAGGGGGCAGAGGAAGAGCAGGGAGAGCCAGATGAGAGTGGAGAATATGGCCCATTACGGGGGAAGAGCACATAGGAAGGTAGGTGATGAATGGCCTGTGTCACTTCTCAGCTGCCCCCAGAGCTGGCTGTGCTGGTAACGCTGTGCCCAGTTGGCTTCAGAAGGTAGAGGGACAGGAGGATTCTTGTCTCCAGCATAACCATAGAGTGATCCTGGTGTGTCTGTGGATCTCCAGCCTAGAGTACAGCCTAGCCAGACGGGAGCTGTGACCTCATTGACCACACAGTAATTCTACCTGAGGGATTTATTTTCCTTGCAGGACCTCCTGCCAAGATTCTTGGTTAGAGTTAATGGGCCTCCCCTAGCTAGCGAGTGTCTCCTAGTGATGTGCATAAACAGTGCCAGGTAGGAAATAGGTTTCCTGTTCTTAATGGGCTTGTTAAACCTCTTATTGAATGGGGTTTAAATGGCTTCATTATAAATAATAATAATAATAGTAAGTAAGCATTATTAGTAGTAGAAAAATGATGATGTCAGCTCTGACTGCCCCTTCCCATTTTAACCTTGCCAACCTGCAGGTCCTTTTGCCAATAGTGCCCGGTGATGTGTGGCAGGTGACACTGGGACCAGTAACTGGAGCAGATGGCAGACTTTGTTTCCTGCAGCTTCCCAGTTCTGAGCCCCTGCCCACTTCTGCAGTCATTCCTTCTCTCTGTGCCTTTCATTCAGGATTCTAGGCTCTCATCCTATCAGATGAGATAGAGCCACAAACTCCTCTGTCTTAATTTTGACTGAGGTTGAAAGCTATGGACAAAGGTTCTAAGGTTAAGTTTGGGTATCAGGTAGAAGAGATTTTAGAAAGGGGAGTGGATCCTGAAAGAAGCTCAGTTGGAGGTGGGACTCACGTTCTTATCGCTAGTTTACAGCTGGGACTGGGGGTATGAATTGTATCCTAGACTTTAGTAATTTATTTATCAGCTTCGCCGATCTTGCCGTAACTTTCTACAACTGTGTTGGTTTTCTTTATACTCATGCTCTTGTGTGCGTTAAGGAGGTTTGGCGTCTTCTTAAGCAGTATGTCTGTGAAATCATGGGTTTAATGTGTAAGCCAGGTTTTTTACCCAGTCCATATTAAAAGGAATATGTAACAGCTGTATTTTTTAAAAGTTCATCCATGTGGCAAATGTGTCATACCCTCAAGGGAAATCATACCACACTTCTGGAAACACTGCTACGGAGTAGTGGTTCTCAAGCTTTAGTGGGTGTCGGCAGAACTTGTTAAACTGTAGATTACTGGGCCCCTCCTTCCGAGATCCTGATTCAGCAGGTCTGAAGTGGGACCTATGACTTTGCAATTCTAACAGTTTCTCAGGAGATGCTGACATCCAGGGACCACACTTTCAGTAGCACTGGCCTGGAGGATGAGAGTCCATTCTCTGTTTCCTCATCTGACAATGGGCATAGGACCTATTTCAAAGGGTTTGTCTTAGTTCATCCAGGATGTATGACAGCATACCATGGACTCGGTGTTTATTATGTTTATTTCTCACGTTTCTGGAGGCTAGGAAGTTAATGTTTATTTCTCACGTTTCTGGAGGCTAGGAAGTCCAACATCAAGGTGCTCGCAGATTGGGTGTCCTCACATGGCCAAGAGAAAAATCATTCCTCTTGTGTTTCTTATAAGGAATCCTATTCGTGAGGGCTCACTCTCATGACCTCATTACCTTTCAAAGAACCCATCTCTGACTATTATAACGTTGTAGTTTGGGATTTCAAAATATAAATTTTGGAGGGATACAGACATTCGGTCCATAACAGTGTTTGTGAACATAAAACGTTACCTACCATATGTAGAATCCCTGGCACAGAGCGGATGCTGTACAAGGTGGCATGATTTTTCTTGGAGCCGTTCTAACCATTTGGAGTTATTTTTTAAGCTTTAGAGCTTTTTGTGGTTCAGTGTGAAGCTCAGATAGGAAATACAGGGAATTCTGTCAGGTTAATTCTGGTTCTAGGTTCTAGTGCTAAATTTAAGTTCGTTATGCAAGTCTGGGTGGCTAAGCAGTCCTGCAGCAGCATCTGGACAGTCTTCCATCTTACAGAACCCTGGCAAAAAGAGACAGTGGGGTCTTCGTTTCTCTGCGTCTGGTCAAGAGCTGTGTTGAGGGCTAAGAGCTGCGTGGGAGTGCATCCTGTCGTGCTTACCGTGTTCTGAGAGATAGGTGGGCAAAGAGTAGCTTACAGTTTGATGAATGGTTGTATTTGTGATTTTTTGAGGCTGCCTAGTAGTTGAGTCCCCTTTCTGTGTACGAGGAGTTTGCCGGTGTGAGTCTGAAAGGGAGCTGGGACCCTCATTCTGTTACTGAAGCTCCAAAGGCTAGTTTCACTTTCCCCAGCCTCAGAAAGCCGTGCGAGCCAGGCTTAGTGGGTGGGAGGAAGAACCTACTCTGGTGATGGCCAGGTGGGGGCAGCAGCCCAGTGCCTGCAGCACGGGACCCCATCAGGCAGTTCCTGGGACAGCATCCCTGCTGCTGTGGCAGCCTCCTGGCATCTCTGCTCATCTTCCATGTATGGTTCTCAAGTTCTTTCATCAAATCCATTTCTACTTCACCTCGTAAATGATGCTGAGCCAATGGTGGTTTTTGGAGCAGTGAAGTGGCATATCACAAACTATTTTAAAAATAACTCATCCCCATCTGGAGCATGGATTGTAGGACAGGTGAGAAGGCAGGGAGACGAATAAGGAGGCAATTATCTGAGGAAGTGAGGATGGAGAGAGAGAGAAGTGTTTAGGAGGTAAATTTGACCAAATCTGATGATTGGAGGCCCGATTTTATCTTTGAACTCAGAAGACAGAAATGAATTTTTGGTTTTGTGTGCAGCATTAGTTGCCTTTTGGGGATAAGTAGTCATTTTGTTGTCAAGTTAGATAGCCCAAAATGGGTGAAGAAGCAAGGTAAAATTTATTGAGTAAGGTTGTGTTGGGAGTATAGCTTGGCTGTGGCCATCTCCATTTCAGATCTTTTCAGCTCAACAGACATTGAGCACTTACTAGATGTTAGACATTGATAGTTATTTAAGAATACCATTTCTTTTGATTTTGGTGTTGAAAAGGGGTGGAAGTATGGAGGGAGAAAATCTCACGTGATCTTACACAAACACACACAGTGACACAACGCAGAGAGCATGCACGTATTGGTCTTGAGGTTTCCTCAAGGGCCCAGATGAGCCCATGTGGAGCCTGTACTAGAACAGGGTGTGATCTTGGCTGCTTTTATAAACCTTCTCTCTTCTTGCCTCTCACTTACAAGTAACCCCCCTGAGCTGTCACCTCCCAGTGAGTTGAAGGGTTCCCAATTAAATGTTCCCTATGCTGACTGGATGCGTACACCGCCGGAGCTATGCACTTGCTCCTTGCCGCGTGTTGATTGGGAAGCTGCCACCACCGTCTTCTCCACTCTTTAAAAGTTGGTGATGGGTAGCTCCAAAGTGCCGGCTAGTTACGTACCTAGCTCCTGCCTGCTTTTTCAAGGCTCTTTGTTCAAGTGTCAGTACTGGTTTGTAAAACACGAACAGAGTTAGGTGGAAAAAGTAATTACAGTTCACATCTGGTGTTTCTACTGACACGATGCTGAGCTGCCTGACTGCACTGCTTTCCTGTCACTTCTCTCATTCTGTCTTTTCAGTTCTAGGCTCACCCTCCCTCTCTTGTGCTTGCTCTTTTGTATGTCAGAGAGTCACACATCTGAAAGGTAGCTGGCTTCTCATGGCCACCAGGGAGCCTGGTCTAGAGAGGCTGCTCCCCTTTAATGTATCAAGATGCCAAGGCCTTGGCTGGCTACACAGGGACATCTCTGGTGTGTTCAGTTCCTAGTGCCATGATTGGCTCTCCTCTGCATCTAGATCTGAAACCAAACCTTCCTTTGGATCAGACCAAACCAGGAGCTTTATTACATGGTTATTTTAGATCCTGGAGACTTTTAATCTTCCTGAAGAGTGTGTTTGCTCTTTGGATGCTGTTAATTTCTCTCTCTACATGTAATGACGTAATATACCAGGACTTGATGACAGGTACATCCACAGCCATATATCCTAAGATAGAGGATATATCTTCCTTTTCCAATGGTCACAATTCCACTGTTGGTGGTGGAAGGTAGCCTAGAGTGGTGATGGTCTGACTTTTGGTTTCAAAATCACATTTTAAAATTAATCATGATGACCAACATGATATTGTCAACTAAGGATCATTTTTTAAAAAAATTTCGCCGGGTGTTATTACCATTGTATCATAAAAGAAAGGGACAGTTTAGCTCCAAATTGTAGGAGAGACATTCTTTAGTATAAAGGAAGGTTCTTTACAGTAAATAACTGTAGGTTAATTAAAAAAAAAAATCTGATATCCCTTTGAGAGGAAGAATATTCTTTCTTGAAATAGTAGAAATGATGCCATGTAGCTCCCCAGACATGGGGAAGGGGCAGCAAGGGAATGTCTTCCTCTTTCTGTGTGTCTGCGGCAACTTCTGGCACAGTGCTCGGCATGTCGTGGCCCAGCCTGTTTCATCTCCTTTCCTAATCGCTTCTCAATTCCTTCAACCTTAGGTGCTCAGTACCTGTTCAGGTTTATTCATCGAATTCAGTGAACCTTTACACACACAGATACACACATGTCGTCTTTATTTCTTAAACATACAAAAATACTTCTCATTTTCATTTTGATTTCCTTACTGGTAAAAAAATCATGATTTCTCTTTTTTGTGATTGCTGTGGTTTTAATCAGTGTGACCATCTATAAAATGTTATTTACTAAATAATAATGATTCATGCTTTTATTAATTAATGTTATTGACCACATGCCATTTTCATAGGACAATGCTAGGGAAGAAAGTTGGGCAGATATATAGTAAGTTCAGTTTGGGGCATAGCAGGTTTGAAGTTACAGCAGCACTTCCACATGACATCACATCCAAAGTTTTCCTTTCTCCAACCAAAGTTTACATTTTTGCTATCAGGGGCTATGCTTTTTCTCCTTTGTTCCTCCTTAGTGATATGTGATGTGATGAACACATTGTGGATTATGAATAAATGCTTGTTGATTATTTTAGGAACTATGTAGTTGTAGGTTGGTGAAAATTTCCAGGAAACATGGCGGTTGAAAATTGGTGATCAATGAGTGATTATGGGATAGTTGTACAGTAGACACATGGCAGGGGCAGGGGCGTGCAGTCGAGGGTTTTCAAGAGTAAATATGAAATGGGAGATGAAAAATTAGTGCTTGAATGATGCAGCTTTTTGGAAAGTCTATTTTGTAATGGATCGTCCTGTAGGTCACTAATAACTTGGGAGTCAAAAAATCATTGTATGGTTTAAATGGGATAAACTATTTGGCTAGAACACTTTACCTCTGGGGATTCTGAGAAGTCCATTCATGCAAAGTGATTCTTTCATTCAACAAATATTTGTTGAGCACCAATTATGTGTGAGGATTATTCTAGCTGTTGGGAATATAGCAGTGGATGAAACAAAAATTCCCACCCTTGGAGAACTTATAATAGAGAGTGATAGGGAATCAACAAAGTAAGTAAATATACCATATTCTGGATGATGATGAGTGCTCTGAAGAAAAATGAAACAAAAACTAGAGATAGGGCCGGCCAGGGTTCTGGTGATGATGTAAAGTTTAAGTAGGATAAAGAAGAAGGCAAGGGTAGACAGGGAGCCCTGGTGCAGTGTAGTTTTCCAGGGGCCAAAGCAAGATGTTCAGGAAGCAAGTGGCGTCAGATTCTCTGAGTGCAATCTGACTGTGCATCACAATTAACAGTGACAGCTTACTGCTTTAAAATAGGAAATAAAGTGGAAAGAAAGCAAATGCTTTTGACCTGACATTCACTGTTGCAAGATTGGGAACGTACAATAAATGTCACTGATGGAGCAATATTCATGAAGTAAAAATGTCAGTTTTCAATTTGGCATGAGGGTGGTTTGACATGTATTAGTCGCACACAGACTATTATCATAATTAATGCATTAATAATGCAGCTGTCCTTTTTTTTCCCCATCCCAAATTAAAAAGGAGGAAATGGAGAGAGTCAGGTGAAAGAGCAGCTCTCACCCTGCTCAGACCTTTTCTGCTAGCATTTGTCTCTTGCTATGCCCTCCCATCTTTGTGGCATTGGCTTCTGATTGGTATCAGTCCATATATATCCATCTCCATTCGTCACTCACGTTTCCATGAACAACACTAGTGCCCTTGTCTGCTGAGGTCTTTCTTCTTAATTTTCAACAGTACTTTAAAAAGAATTTCTAAAGATATACATATTTACTGTAGAAATGGCATATAAACTAAATCAGGAATATAAAAATCTCCCACAAGCACACCACCCAGACAAAATAACTACTAATATTTTGGTGTTTATGCTTCAGTCTTTTTTTCCTAATTATACATATTTACAAGTACAAGATCATTCTATATATAGTTTGATGATCAACTTAGTGCATAGTAAATATTCTTTTTCATCTTACTGCTTTTCTGCAGCGTGGCTGGGTGGTATTTCATTGTACAGATGTAGCATGTTATGATTAACTAATCCCTATTATTGTCATGTAAATAGTTTCTATATTTTTGATATTATAAACAGTGTTGTGATGAGCATATATGTAGCCAAATCTTTGTATGTATCTTTGGTGATTTATTTTCGACAAATTCTTAGATACGGAGCTGATGGAAGTATTAGTTATCTATTGCTACAGTGGTGCTGCAAAACAGAACTTCTGTGGCACAAAGAGTAAGCATTATTCACAAGACTGGGATCAGCTGGGGGTCCACTAGCTGGCTCTGTTGATCTTGGCTGGGCCCGCTCTCATGCCTAAGCATCAGTTGGCTGGCTGTTGGCTGATCTAGGCTGTCTGGGGCCTGGTGACTGGGGGAACTTGGCTCTGTTCCGGGGTCCCCAACTCTCAGACCATGGACTGGCACCAGTCCGAGGCCTGTTAGGAACCAGGCTGCACAGCAGGAGGTGAGCGGTGGGTGAGTGAGCGAAGCTTCATCTGCCGCTCCCCATTGTTCAGGTTACCACCTGAACCATTGCTCACATTACCGCCTGAATCATCCCCCCAATCACTTGCATTACTGCCTGAACACTCCCCCTCCTTCCGCCCCATCTGTGGAAAAATTGTCTTCCATAAAACCGGGCCCAGGTGCCAGAAAGGTTGGGGACTGCTGCTCTATTCCATTGCTTCTCATTCTCCAGCAGGCTGGCCCAAACATGTTCTCATGTCATTGGCAGAGACATAGCAAGCTCATTCTTCCACGTGCTTTTCACGTTTCTTCTTATATCACATTTACGGACCTCACAAAGTAAGTCATGTGACAGAGCCCAGCATCAAGGGGCAAAACAGTTGCAGGGTACTGCAGAGTTACATGGCAAAGTCATGGATTCAGGAAGGGTGAAAAATTGGGGCCAAATTTGCAGTTTCCCCGGTGGGGTCGAAAGGCATCCTTAGTTTTAAAGCTTGTGATAGATGTTTCCAAATTGCTCTCCAGCAAGGCTGAACCAACCCCACTAACGGTATTAAGAGACTTTGCAGTTTTCCAGTTCTCTTTACTCTTGCTGACTCTGGGAGTGATTTATGACTTTCCATCTTGGCTGTTTTGATTGGCATCTCTCCCTGTCCTCTGGGTTGCACATTTTCTCTTTGTGCTGATTCTTTCCCTGCAGAGTGACCCCAGAGCTGCCCTATTCTCTGGTCTTTTCCTCCTCTTCATCCGGTCTCCTGCCCACTTTACCTTGCACCTGTGCTGACCACCTCTCACCTATCTGGAATATTCAGTGATCCATAAGGGCCCTTTCCCTAGCCATTCTGAGTCAGCAGGCATTTACTCCATGTCTCTGCCACCTACACCAAGCAGCAGGGCAATTGTTAGTCCTCTTTATTCCCAGAATCTCAGAGTTTTTTAGGGCCAGAAAAAAGCTAAGAATTCAATCTTGTTTTTTTATACAATTTTGTTCCAAGAAGATAGCTATTAATATGGTTATGTGTGTGGTTGAAGACATGGATGTAGATAGAAATTTGTCTGCAGAAAAGGCTGGAAGCTGTTAACCACTGTTAAGTGTTTTAGTATATCTCCGTGTAGAGGAATTATGGGTAAATTTAAAAAAACTTCAACACTGTGTATAGCAACTGAACGTCACAGGAGTTAAATGACTTGCCTCCTGTCCTAAAGATAAATAATAGCACGCTGTGATTGCAGCCCAGTTCTGCTGATTCCTGTTTTAATGCTCCCTTGAGACAATACCACAACAGGAACTCTGGGGCCCAGCTGTCTTTTGTTTGTTTGTTTCCAAGCAGCATTGGTAGTTTGGTTTGGTTTTGCAAGAGTGCTTTGCTTTTTGTGGGGTCACAGGGAAATTGAGAATATTTTTTAAGTGGTTGAGTCATCTAAACCAGCTACGTGAATGTTGTATGCATATGTTCAATACATATGTCTGGGTGCATAAATTATGCTGGCTTCAAAATTTGACAGATGATTCAGGTGAATAGTGGACTTTATCAGTTAAATCACATTAAGGCTCCCAAGCAGATACATCTCGAATCCTGAGCACATAATTTATCACAGGTATCACATGGAGTCCATGCAATTATATTAATTATTTAGTATATACAAAAGGTAAGCTCTGCAGATTTAGAGTAGAATCAGATAAGCTTTTTAGGGACATCTCAGTTGGTTAGATTGATTAAATTTCTTGCTGTGAGCCAATTAAGGTGGGTGATGGAGTGTTTTTCCCTGGAGCTTACCTTCACTAGAGTGATTCTGAAAAACTGGAGGTTGGTTAGGAGACCAGGGCATGGGCCTCTGTCCATGGAAATGATGGGTTGGTCTGCTCGCCAATGAGTCTTTGATTTGTTTTCTGCTTGCCCTTTGTCTTATTTCCCTTTCATCCAAGCTCTGTCTCTAGGATATCCATAAAGAAAAAGAAAGCTTTAGTTATTCCTCTGAGAGTAAGGATTGGGTCGAGTATTACTGTGGTGATGAAGAAGAGAGAAACATACTTTGAAGAGCCCTTGGCTTGGTGAATACCGAAGAGACGTTGGTGTCTTGAGTGTATTGTTCTGAGCCAAAGCCAGATGTTAAATTGAGGCATTTGGGGCCTGGAAACATGTCACTGTTGCTAAATTAGTACCTTTTACCCACTTAGGGCTTTCTGTACGCCTTCTTGGATCACAGAGGGTGCAGATACTCAGAAATGGACACAAACCAGTAGGGACAAAGAGACTGGGATCTGAGGCTTCTTCACCAAGCAATAGGAGGAAGAATCCAAGCTCCTAAAAAATAAGCATCTATAGGTTCTCTTTCCTAGTGCTTCCATGGTGTTGGTTTTTCTTTGTGCCAGTTGGCTTGCAGAGAAAGACTGCCTTGGAAGCTGAGTTTTTGCAAGCCTGTTGTAGAATTCAGGTGGAGATTTCAGCCAGTCAGTGAGGGTCTAGGTATTCTGTGTCTGGATGGACTCCAGCGACCCATGCTTGTTTATACTAGGATTCAAGCATAATACAGTTGTCACTGTTAGCCCCCAATCCCACATGTACCCCGACACATGCTCCTGTGGCATGCACATATGCACCTGGGCTCCATCTGCTAATGTGCCTTGCTTAGGAGTATCTTGGAGGTACCTAAGGTAGTTGTTGGCTGCTTCTTGATGGAAAATGCTCAGTTAGAGCCAGTTGACACAAGCATGCTACTAAAACTGAATAGATTTTGATAAAACAGTTTCAGTTAATATGTCCCTTAGGGTGAAGTACAGTCTTCTCTACTTCACTTCTCTTGCTAAGAAAATCAGTAGCCTCATTTCCAACCTGTGTTCAAACTCAGATTTAACTGTTAGAAAGTGTTTAAGACCACAGTGAGGCCCACATGGCTACTAATCAATGTGTGATTAAGATACTTGTTGGGGGCAGGTGGGGGGGTTGAATAGAGGCGAAGGGCAAGGAGATGAGCTGGAGGCACATGGCAGCACAAGGAGGGAACCAGTGGTGGGCACCTCGTCACCCTGCTCAAGGTCAACACGGTGGCGCCGCAGTGTCTTTGCTCCATCATCTCAACTCTCTAGAAGAGAGTGCTGATGAGACCAAGGTAGGAGCATGAGAGCTCACCTAAATTGTTTCCTTTGGTTAAGTCTCACAGCCTGTTTGCACTGTAACCTGCAGCTCTGGTTGGAAAATAACCAGTGTGGGGCATGAGAAGGAACTTGAATGATAGCAGTGCACGTTTATCAAAAAGTTCTTCAAAGTCATCCCAGCTTCTTACTTCACCTCTCTGTTTCTGTTTCTTCTTATGAAAAATTATAGTAATATTACAATAATAGTATCGATCTCATAGGCTTTTGGGGAGGCTTCAATAAGTTAATACTGAGAAAATATTGAAAACCACGCCTGGTGTATTGCAGGTGGTCTTTGATGCTGATTGATTGCTGTTGCTGTTATATTTATTAACTGCCATGCCCCTGTTGGACTGGAAGCCGCATCTTAGTCTTTAACGTTCCCCTGTAATTTCGGAGCTGCTCCCGCCCCGTGGAAGGAGCAAGGGAGCCTTTGGGACCTCTGGAGCCTGTGATGAGTGTTGGGAGGTGGGGACACCTTGACAAGTGCTGGAGTGCACCTGCGCCATCTTGCCCAGCCTGACTGCAGTTAGCGGCCTGAACTCAGGGGCTGCCAGTCTCTTGAAGCACCAGGTTTCAGGACTAGCCTCCACTTAACCCTCTCCCACTGCTGCTCAGCGCTCACCCTCCACTGACGCCATGCTCATTCATAGCTGTGGACTCACTCCTCTCTGAAATGTTCTTTAGTTGGTTCCTCTGGGACCTTATCTCCACTTCAGCTGTGAGCTCCTTTCAGTGGAAGAACGACCTCGTGTGTCATTCCCCTCCCCCTCGCTCCCTCACCGTTGGCATTCAGTTCAGTGTTCTGCACACATGGGACCCTATTCCCAATTTGGAGCAGGTCAGGATTTATTCACCCTCAGGCTGCCCTTAGCAGCCAGCCCAGACCCGTCGGATGTGTGACGATGGAAAATGTTTGTGGGAATGACTCTCAAACAGTGCCCTTCTGCCCAAGTTCTTCCTTGAATCCCACCCACCACATACGTGGCTTATGTTAGAGGGTTTGATAACTGTACAGAAGGAAGTAGCCCCGCCTTGGGGCCAGGTCAGGCCTGAGGGTTGCGAAGGGCTGTTTATTCCTCTTGGGTTGGAGGTACCTGATCTGTGGTACATTGGAATGCTTACATCCTTGTTCCTCGAGAAGGGAGAAAGTTCTGCTTATCCTCAGCCTGTTACCATGACACCCCTGCCACAGGCTCCTCTACAAACACAGCAATACTGGCCAACGTGGATAGACATCTGCTGTCTGTCAGGTACTCCATTAAAGTAGGGGACTCGCATACGGTTTCCATTTGATCCTATGGATTAGCTATTTTACCCCATTTTATTTATTTTTTTTAATTAAAAAAATTATTTTATTTATTTTGGGCTGTGTTGGTTCTTTGTTGCTGCACGCGGGCTTTCTCTAGTCGCGGCGAGCGGAGGCTACTCTTTGTTGCAGTGCACGGGCCTCTGATTGCGGTGGCTTCCCTTGTTGTGGAGCATGGGCTCTAGGCGCGGGGGCTTCAGTAGTTGTGGTGTGTGGGCTCTTGAGCACAGGCTCAGTAGCTGTGGCACACGGGCTTAGTTGCTCCGCGGCATGTGGGGTCTTCCTGGACCAGGGATCGAACCTGCGTCCCCTGCATTGGCAGACGGATTCTTCACCACTACGCCACCAGGCAAGTCCCACCCTCATTTTTATAGTTAAAGAAACAGGCTTAGAGAACTACGTGACCGAGATCACAAACTTACTATGTGGCATAAACTGTTGATCCAATATTAAGTTGGACTAACTGGCCTTGTTCTTAATTTCTCCTCTACAGGTTTATATCAATAAAAATACTCTCTGTCTTTTAATATTCTTAAATATTTTTCCTGCTTGAGCATCTGTTTTCTTCTCTGGAGACGGGGACACTGTTGTTAACATTTCTTCCTCTGCTCTCTGGTGTTGCAGTGATTTCATCATGCACACATGTACTCTGAGAGTGTACAATTGGCTAGACCCTGCACCCCGCATGATAGCTTACTGGGGGCCTCGTTACTCCAGAACAGGAGGAACTGAAGAGAAAGAGCAGGAATCAACTTCAAAGGCGCACACACCTGTTACAATGTATACCTTGCTTACACCTGAGCTCAGCCCATCCTAGGACGAACCCTGGTAGGGCTTCAAAGGTCTCAGCGTTCATATCTCTTCCTTAAAGTCTGTTTGTACCTTTCTTTGGTCTAGTATCTGTCCTCCATAAAGTGTTATTAATTTCCACAGCATCCTGCTTGATGTTCGTATGTCCGTTTTCTGTAAGGCTGGAGTAAAGAAAACAAGTGTCTCCCTGGCAGTGAGGGATAAGTTCAGGGTGTTTGTGGATGAGCCTACGGCTGCTCCCATCTGAAGGGCTTGAGAGAGACACTTCAGGATATCAGGATCTTCCGGATTTTGGAGATCTGGAGTGTAGGGAGCTTGGGAGGTCTTGAGCAGCTGCCAGTCAGCTTAGGCTGCAATTTAAAAGCATGTCTGTAGTTTTATGGTGTGCTCTGCCCCCCACCACAGCCCCCTCTTCATTACTGCTTAGGTGAGTGAGAAGTATCTCTGCTGATTCTTTATCTTATCATCAGACAGTATCTCTTTTTAAATGCTTATTATCAGGAGAATAATACACATGATATAATAGATGGTCTAGGAAGCGCTATATAAGTGTTTGTTAAATAAATAAATGAAAATAAATGCAATGGAAAGAAGGTCTCATTTATCCCACTCAGTTCTCTTCTGTAGAGGTAACAACCATTATCAGTTTCATGTAGTTCCTTCTAGAAATTTTCCAGGTGTACACAGACATGTCTGCATATGTGCATACCACCCCATTTTGCCTTCACATGTGGGATTGGCTGGAAATGTTGCATAAATCCCACTGCTTACCCTCCTGCAAGGCACCCTGTGGTTCTGATCAAGGCCTCTGGAATACAAGCATCCACACGGGGAAATACTTTCCTTTCCTGTCATCTCTGGGGCCCACCCAGGGCCACCAAAGGAGACTCATCAAAGCTTGGGAGACCACTTCCCACATAGATCCAGAGACATGGTGCTCTCAGAAAGATGACAAGACAGAATATGGAGTTAAGATTTACTCCTCCTGAAGTTCACCAGAATTTTAATAGAGTTGTGGGATGGGGGAGGGAAAACTGTGGATAATTATTTTCTTCTTTTTACATTTCCTTTTAATAATGATCCTATATTAATAATGAAAAAATATTTATAATGAAAAATCCCAATGCACTTAAAAAATTATTTCAGGGGCTTCCCTGGTGGTGCAGTGGTTGAGAATCTGCCTGCCAGTGCAGGGGACACGGGTTTGAGGCCTGGTCTGGGAAGATCCCGCATGCCGTGGAGCAGCTAGGCCCGTGAGCCACACAGCTACTAAGCCTGCGCGTCTGGAGCCTGTGCTCCACAACAAGAGAAGCCACGACAGTGAGAGGCCCGCCCACCGCGATGAAGAGTGGCCCCCGCTTGCCGCAACTAGAGAAAGCCCTTGCACAGAAACGAAGACCCAACACAGCCAAAAATAAAAATAAATAAATTAAAAGAAGGCTCAACATTAAAAAAAAAATAAAAAAAAGGTATTCCAATTCCCCCTGAAGTGGAGTCTTAAGCTCTCAACTTATTAAATGTACTAGTACAATTTTTACTGGTTACAAAACAGATACAAAATCCCTTTATAAGAACCCTCAGAGTACAACTTCCGTTGTTTTGTTATAATAGAATTGGTTCTTAATGAGCACAGTCCTAGAAATCAGTCTGCAGAAACTAGAAATGAAGTAGAGTTGGTTCTGGTTATTTCTGTATGGTGCCTTGAAAACTCTCCTGGACCAAGATACTGGTGGTGAGTGACGGCATCTCCCAGGGAGCTTTTTTTTTTTTTAATTTTATGTATTTAATTTATTTATTTTTGGCTGCATTGGGTCTTCGTTGCTGCACGTGGGCTTTCTCTAGTTGTGGCGAGTGGGGGCTACTCTTCATAGCGGTGTGCGGGCTTCTCATTGCAGTGGCTTCTCTTTGTTGCGGAGCACAGGCTCTAGGCACACAGGGTCAGTAGTTGTGGCTCACGGGCTTAGTTGCTCCGCGGCATGTGGGATCTTCGCAGACCTAGGGGTCAAACCCGTGTCCCCTGCATTGGCAGGCGGATTCTCTACCACTGCACCACCAGGGAAGCCCCTCCCAGGGTGCTTTTAAAGCTGCACCTGACTGCCATTCTTCTCCGTGCCTCCTTGTTGAACGTCAGTGCTATAGGGCAGTGGTTCCCGCACTGGGGGCTTTGGACTCCCCTGGGGCTGGGAGATTACAGCAAGTGGACTCTGGACCCTTCCAAACATAGCACACTGTCTGCCTCAAATACTACAGTTACCACTGATTGAGCATTTCTCATGTGCCAGGCACGGTTCTAGGAACTTTCATGTATTTACTCATTCAATTCAGTGACCCAGTGAAGCCAGTAACATTTTAATCTCCTTATTGATGAGAAAACTGAGACCCAAAAGGGTGAAGTGAGCTATCTCAGGGCTCTCTACTATTAGGAGGTAAAGTCATGGTTCAAATCCATGCCATCTGCTTCCACAGCCCGCTTCTAATCACTAAACCACACTCCCTCAGAGAAGCAGATGGTTTCATCTGTGGGCTGTCTGTATGTTGTGTGTAGTACTTTTTCCCCAGATGTTTGTAGATGCTGTTGGGATCGATCAAAGAAAAATCCGTGTAAAAGTGATACTGAATTTACATCAGCATTTTTTCATCAATATTTTTTCTGTCATTGGCTCTAAAATTTGACTTTTCTCCTGTGGTGGTCCTCCAGATCTTTAGATGTTCTAAGAAGGCTATAGTCCAAAAGGCTGAAAATCACTGCTCTAAAGGAAGAAGGTGGGAATCAAATATATGCCATACTTGCTTCTTTTCCAGCCAGCTCCCCGCTAGCTCTGCTCATCTCTCCAGTTCTCAACCAGAATCGATGGCAGGTACTCTCATTCTTTGTGTTGTGGACAGGTGCTGGTGAATAACTTGATTGCTCTGGGAGTCATCTGGTAAGATACGAAAGTAATCTCATAACATAATCTCCTTTTCCCTGGAGGCATTCACTGGGAGAAATTTATGTGTTTTATATTCTGTATGGGAGGCTGACCAGACCTTCAATCAGAAGGACCGTGTTCTAGTGCCAGCTCACCTATGATCTGTGTTACTCTCAGCGAGTCATTCTGCCTCTGTGCCTCAGCTTCTTCGTCATTAGGATGCCCTGCCTTACGGGAGAGTGGTTGCAGAATTAAGTGAGATGATAGTTCTTTGTATTGTTTTTAGTATGCTCGTTTGTTTATTGTAGAGAATGCTGAATGCCTAATCCATACCAGGCATTCCTCCAGGTTCAGGAATTCCAGCAGTGAGCAAAACAGACAAAGCCCCAGTCCTCATGGGGCTGCCTTTCTATGTGGGGAAGAGAGACAAAAAGGAAATAAATATATTATGAGGTGGTGATAAGTGCTATGGAGAAAAATAAGACAGGGTACGGGGAATAGGGAGGGGGGCGGTTAATTTGTTTGAAATTCAGGAAAGGACTTATGTTGAAGCTGTCCTTGAGCTCATTCCTGACGATGTTAAAGAGCCAGAAGGATACCAGGGGAGATGCTGTCAGGCAGAGGAAACGGCCAGTTGCAAAGGCGCTGAGGTGGGGATGTGCTTGGCAGTTTGGAGGCACAGGAAGGGACCTGTGTGGCTGGGACAGAGGGAGGGAGGCTGAGAGCAGAGATGAGGTCAGAGCTCTAAAGGGGCCAGGTAACAGGGTGGGTCTGGGAGTGAGATGGAGCCATGGGCAGATTTGAGCAGTGAGATATGCTATCACTAGCTGATCACTCTCGCTGCATGTGGAGAATGGACATGTAGGGGACAAGAGAGGGAGGAGGCAGAAGGAGATTGGTTAGAGAACTATTGTCATAATCTAGATTAGTGATGATGGTGGCTTGGACCATGGTGTTAGTGGTGAAAGAGGTGGGAGAAGAGGTCTGATTCTGCATGTATTTTGAAGGTAAGCCTGATAGGATTTGTTGAGACAAGGGGCAAAATTGACATCAAAAACATCAAGGTTTTTGACCTGAGCCCCTGGTGTGATGACTTGTTACTCACTGAGACGGGTAAACCTGAGAGAGAAGCAGGTTTGGGAGGAGGGTTGAAATTAGGGATTGAGCTTTGGCCTTGTCGAGTTTCAGTGCCTGAAATCCCCAAGGGGAGAAGTGAAATAGGCGGTTGGACCTGTAAGATAGGAGTTTAGGGGGAAGTCTGGGTTGGAGTTCAGAATTTGGGAGTCATTAGCATAAACATATTACTTAGAGGCCTGAGACTGGATGGGGACACACAGATTTGAGTGTAGATAATAAAAAGGTTGAAAGGGCTGATGCAGAGGAAGGCCTGGGGGACCTGTTGTTTCGAGCAGGGGATGGCAGACAGCAGCTGGATTGTTGTCTCTGTTAGTAAGTAAAATTTTATTGGAATACAGCTCTTTGCAATCCTTTATCCATTGTCTATGGCTGCTTTTGAGCTGCAATGGTGGAGTTGAATAGTTGTGACAAAGGCGTGCAGCCCGCCAAACCAAGAGAATTTATTATCTTTTTACAGACAAGTTTGTCCAACTTGGATTAAAGATCAGGGAGATGATGGGGGTCCAGCAAAGGAGACTCAGAAGGAATAGCCAGGCATGAGGGAAGGACCCCAGGATTCTGCAGTATAGGCCAGGTGGTGTAAGGCTTTTAATCACCGGCTTTAAGAATGTGTGCCACTGGGCAAGTTACTTCACCTATGAGGACAGTAGTAGTGCAGGGTTGTTGTGAATGAAATGGGATGATATAGGTAAAACCCTTACAGCTGGGCCTGGCATACAGTAAGTGCTCAGTAAATATTCTTACAGCATCCACTTCTACGGGCTTAGCCACAGTCCTCAGCCTAGGCTCTGTACTAGAGAGAAAATTCAGAGTGATGACCACCCCCAGCCCCCTTGAGTAAGCCCCGTGACCTGTGCTCAGGCCCTGAAGAAGCAGGAGGAAGGTGAGCCAGGGCCCCCTGTCCCCCAAGGGAACCTTGAAGGAGAGCACTGGCCCTGCAGCATCTGCTTTTACCTTCTGTCTTTAAGAGACAGTCTTTACTGAAAGCTTTTGAGCAAACGGCAAATCCATTTTTATGAAATTACCAATGTTAACACGTTCCATGTGTCAGGATTTGATAGGCTCCTGTGGGGCTGTGCCCGTGACAACATTGGCTGGCAGCTCTCACCTGGGGAGTTATACCACATACCCCTAATGCTGGAGAAGGGCCTTGGTATCCTGCTCAGAACCAGGATATTTTCTCCCAGGAAGAGCCTTAGAGGAGAAGCTTGAAGAGGGAGTGAGATAGACCCACTGGGGCTCTTCTAAAGATCCTAGCTCCAAGGCTTGGATAAGGAAAGAATTACTTTGCATCATGTGCTGGTTCGGCATTCAGCCTGCCAGCTTCACCACTGGTCCCCTCTGGGTCCAGAGTCATGGGAGCCCACAGGAGTGTCTGTCCTTTTGGGGAGGTTATGAAAAAGAAACTGGCCTTTCCCATTCACTTGTTTTTGCATGTGTTATTGGTCCCCTTCTTTCTATCAGGGCTACTTTCCCTGGTTAGCCTCTAAAGCAGTGGTTCTCAGCGTGTGATCTGTGGACGACCAGCATCAGCATCACCTGGCAACTTGTGATTGGCGTTTGGGGCACTACCCCAAACCATGGAATCAGCAGCTTTTGGTGTATGACCTTGGGCAAGTTAGTTAAGCTCTCTGAAATGTGGTTCTCCCCTTTGGAATACGGGAATAATAATGGCACAGGATTGTTTTAAAGATTAAATGAGATGAACAATCCACTGAGTTTAACAAGTCCTCCAGGTGATTCTGATCATGCTAAAGTTTGAGAACCACTCCTCTAAAGATTCTTCTAAAAGATCCCCATTTGGGGACAGTAGGAAATTCCTGCTAAGAGAATTTTTCAGATTTATCCTTTTATACATCTCAGACCATTTTTATTCCGAGCTCATCTGTCAATCATCTTTCCAAAATGAATACTTTCTCATTTTCTTAAAAATGTGACAGGATACCAATCATAGTTTAGCTTTTCCATAAAGACTCAGGGCATAATCGTGAATGAATATAATTATTGCTATGTTGGGTATAGGGCTTTTGGCACCATACTTCTATGTCTGTGTAATTCTTTACCAGTTGTTTAGCTTAAAATTTTTTTTTTAGTTGTATGTGGCTTTCTTCTTCATTGTCTGCATATCAGCTGTTATTACCATAAGTATACCTAGTAGGAGCCCTATCACTTTCTAATTTTTTATTTTTAAATTGATTTTGTACAGGGGCTGAAATAATCAAGATGGTTAATAGGGTGTGCAAAGCAAGAATAAATAAGTAAAAAATACGAGTAAATAACCAGATAAAAAGCTGAGGGAATGTTTTTTCAAGTATAAACTTCTGTACCTGAATTTTGTAGTGTAAAATTTGGATTCTTGAGTGCTTTACTCTTTACTTCTGATCATGTTCTCAATAACTGGCCTTTTTTTTTTTTAAATAAATTTATTTATTTATTTTTGGCTGTGTTGGGTTTTCGTTGCTGTGCACGGGGTTTCTCTAATTGTGGCAAGTGGGGGCTACTCTTTGTTGTGGTGCGTGGGCTTCTCATTGCTGTGGCTTCTCTTTGTTGTGGAGCATGGGCCCTAGAGCGCGCAGGCTTCAGTAGCTGTGGCACGTGGGGCAGGCTCAGTAGTTGTGGCTCACGGGCTCTAGAGCGCAGGCTCAGTAGTTGTGGCACACGGGCTTAGTTGCTGCACGGCATGTGGGATCTTTCTGGACCAGGGCTCAAATCCGTGTCCCCTGCATTGGCTTAGTTGCTCCACGGCATGTGGGATCTTCCTGGACCAGGGCTCGAATCCGTGTCCCCTGCATAACCACTGCACTACCAGGGAAGTCCCAATAACTGATGTTTTGAATAACAAAAATTGTCGTACAATACTTATCACTCCACACTTCTTCTGAACGTTTACCCCCTTGTTATACTTTTGTTTGTTGCATCTCTTTCTGTTATCAACATGTGTATTTTCCTAAAAGATATAATTCATAACGTATCATTCATTCACATCTAAATTACTGCTCTTTGGAATGAAAGGTAATCAGTAAATGTGAGGTACCCCCTCTTCCACTCTCCTTTTTTCTGGTGTTTTACTTTCCTTGGGTTCCTAAGTCAGCCTGGGAGGAAGTACACAGGGCTGACATGTGAAAAACCCTGCATCCTAGGCTTGTTTCTGCCACTAAGTGACTGCATGGAATTAGGCAAATCACTTGGCTTCTCTGGGCCTGGAGCTGCAACAGTATAAATGCAGATGATAATGCTTGCTCCTCTTTCCTTGGAGCAGTGTAGCAGGAATCCGAATAAGTAGTGCAAGTGGAATTGTTACACTCTCTACACCTGGTAGGCATTGCGGTAAGGTGCGTCCAAGGCATTCTGGCTTCATGTGGGCCTACAGGCTGCTGCTTCAGGATCCCTTTCCCCAGGATCCAGCCGCCTTGGCTCAGAGGCTTTGGGACCGTGCTATATTTTTTGTCCCACTTCAGAGCATACCGAATCAACACAGACGTAAAATGAAGTCACAAAGAGGGAGCGCATATTCACTACAGAAAATGTTGGCGGGAAAGACAAAAACACTCAGTGACAACACCACAAAAAAGCCTGTATTGTGGGATGCAGTGTTTTGGCTGTTCTCATTGCTTTGGAATCTGGTGCATTCTGAGATGTGGGACACGCCAGGTGTTTAGACAGCATGCCTGCTTGACCCCTGCAAGTTCCTCGAAGGGACCAGGGTGTTTCAATCTGGACCTACCAGCCAGGATTCTCAGTTAGACAGAGGCATGCCTTCCACTGGTTAAGGCCACTCTGGAGCTCAGTGGTGAATAGATGCAGGGCCCCAAGAAGGCCCCCAGGAAGCCCACCACTGAGATCGAAAGGGACACCCACTTTCCTGAATAGCCAGTTCCCTTCAGTTGAGTCTATTTGTGTGTCTTCCTCTCCCCTGGAGAGGATTCTGACAGCTATGTCACCTGAAGCACACCTAGGAAGACTTGCACCCTCTGCAGGAAGCTTCTGGAAGAGTTAATTCAGTTCACTTCACCTTTCTGCTAATCCTATCCCTATCCACTCTTTAAAGCCCAGCGTAAGTCCGACCTTCCTGGAATCACCAAATCCTTCAGTCTTCATGACCCTCCCACCTCTGACCTCTGCCAGCACGTCTTGCATGAGATTCTCTTTGGCACTTACCATCTGTTGCCTTGTTAGGTAAATTTATTAAGGGCGTGTCTATCAACATCTTGAGAGCAGTGCAAGGTCTTATCTGTACCAGTTCTGCTCTTGGGCCCAGATGCACCTGGAGCAGTAGGACGTCTGCCCCAGCTTCGCTGAGGAACTGTGTCCTTGGGGCTGGGCTGGATGCTGCAGGAAGTTGTTCAGCCAAAGGCAGCAGAGTGAGAAGGAAGGATTGAGTGCCCTTAAGGCCCGAACTTCTTATCCAAAGGAGGAAGGAGGTCAAAGTCAGGGACACAGTCAAGGTTAGAAGTCAGGCAGACAAGTGGCTCAGGACCGAGGCTGTGAAGAGTCCCCTGCCAGGGTTAGGAGACCTTGTTGCTGTTGCCTGGTGTTCTTTTTGGCGTGGAAACAGGCCATTTCTTTTAAAGGATTCACTCAGGTTGGATATTTACATCACAGTCTGATCCCAGGGGTGGGGCCTGTGGAAGTGTAGATCTCACTTCTGGTCCCTGTCCACAGAGGCCACAGTGTCCCACTCCCCTCACCTGTGAAATGCAGGAGTTGGAATCAGTCCTTTCTTGCTGCATGGTCCTAGCAAGTGAGTTGAGGGAATTGGGAGTGGACCAATCTCTTACGTAATGAATGGATGTTCTAAGGAGTACCTTTTTAAAGTATTTTAGACGTAGAAACATCTCCTGTCTGTCTCAAGCAGTGGAGGTTTTGAGACCAAAAGCTAGACCATCCCTAAAGGGAAGTTTAGTGTTTTCTTCATTGGGAGTGAAGATCCTATACATTTAAGGGCAGAAAAGGAAAGATTGCATGGGTTTGGGGATGGAGGACTGGGCCGATTTCTTCTAAGGATAATGAATTGCAATAAATTAAGAGGAGACGGAACAAAATGGTGGGTAGTGACTGTTATCAGAGAAGTAAATGCTATTTATACAAGAAGACAAGGTGGGGGAACCGTGATATAGACAAACCTCTGGCTTTAATTAGCTGATGGCTTAGTGATACTGGTACTTGGGAAAT
The DNA here is from genome assembly GCF_964374135.1 of Grampus griseus. Taxonomy (NCBI): domain Eukaryota; kingdom Metazoa; phylum Chordata; class Mammalia; order Artiodactyla; family Delphinidae; genus Grampus; species Grampus griseus. The sequence continues at coordinate 24,416,511 of NC_139018.1, read as the reverse complement.
CTGCTTCTCAGTGGGAAAAGGTTTGTTTTCAGAGGTAGTGAGCTGTGTCCACATAAAAGCATTTCAAAGACCAGTTCAGAGCGGGAGGGCCAGTGGGAGTTGAGTGGTCAGTTGCCATGGTGAACAGATTCCCTGCTGAGAAGTTGCCCTTCCCCCCATCTGTGCACAGGGACAGTGCTGGGTTGGATGATGCTTCTCAAACTCTAACGTGCATACTAATCACCTGGGGGTCCTGGAAACTGTGAATTCTGATACACGATGTCTGGGTGGGCTCAAGACTGTGTTTCTAACCAGCTTCCAGGTGATGTTCATGCTCCTGGCCTGTGGACAGTGTTTTGAGTGGCCAAGGTTCTAGTGGGCGTTGGAGGAAGAAGCAGTAAACCTGAGTTGTGGCCCTGGACAAGTCACGGACTCTCTGAGACCCACAGCTCCCTCAGCAGTAGCAAAAGAGGGAACTGGACTAGACCCTCTCCAGTTATATAGTGCATTGTTTCTGTTACAGACCCAGAGCGAATGGAGACCTTTGCCTTGTCCTTCCTTAGTAGCCTGTTGGCCCTGGAGGTTGTAGTGGTGGTCTTGCAACGTGGGGATTTGCATGGTTCCTTCACTATTTGTGGGTGGTTTGGTCAGCCTCCGCCCAGTGCCTTTAAGAGTGTAGCCCAGGGACTTCCCTGGTGGCGCAGTGGTTAGGAATCTGCCTGCCAATGCAGGGGACATGGGTTCGAGCCCTGCTCCAGGAAGATCCCATGTGCTGCGGAGTAACTAAGCCCGTGCACCACAACGACTGAGCCTGCGCTTTAGAGCCCGCAAGCCGCAACTCCTGAGCCCGTGTACCACAACTACTGAACCCCGCGCGCCTAGAGCCCATGCTCCGCAACAAGAGAGGCCACCGCAATGAGAAGCCCGCACACCGCAACGAAGAGTAGCCCCTGCTCGCCACAACTAGAGAGAAAGCCTGTGCGCAGCAATGAAGACCCAGCGCAGCCCAAAAAAAAAAAAAAAAAAGAGTGGCTACTAGATTCTATTGTTATTTGTAAGAAAAGAGAAGAGACTACAGTTCAGTGACCCCTGTCCCATATCCATCCTCTAATGGTTCAGAGGTGACTTTCCCCTCTCCCCTTAGTACACGTTTAGATTCATACTGTGACCCCTTAGGATTCTCCTGTCCTTTCTGCCTGGGAAGCTGGCTCACTGGACACCCTAAAAGAATGCCTAGGCCTCAGACCTCTGAATCCATTTCTCTGAGATGAGATGTCCAGTTTGTTCATTACAACAATAGCTGCTGGGCCTATTACAGTTATGCAATAGGTTTCTTTTTTTAACCAGGTCTTGAAAATGTGTGCATTATCCTTTAGGTAATAAATGAAATAAAAAAGACTGAAAATAAATCAGCTTTGCAAAGTGGGACTGAAGCTTTTCTACTAACTGCACCTTTTTTTTTTTTTTTTTTTTGGTTCTTGTTTTTTAAGCAGCTGATGGCAAGTTGGCAAGTGATTTCTTTTTAAACCTTTTTCAGGGCCCGCCTCATCTTTCACAATTGGCTGTTGGGACTTTGGCCTGTTGCAAAAGGGGCGCCCAGACAGTTACTCTGAGAATGGAGGGCAATTTAAAAGACATTATGTGTCTTCTAACATGGGGTGGCTTTTGTGCATTCCCTGACCTGTTTCCATCTCAAAGAATCACTTTCCAATTGTCATGGTGGTTGTATTAAAGGAAAATATGTCTTCCTACCCAGCTGTATCAACTGAGGGCTGGAAGGTGAGAGAATAACCCTACCGTCTAAGCATGGCACCAGGATCAACTTCCTTTTGACCTTCTGAGGCCGCTACCTCTTTGCCTCCATAAAATTTCATTAGCACTTTAAATGCAGCACATTGGCTTAGGAATTATGCAGTCTGCTCCATGTGCAGCAGGTCCATGATTCTACTGTAATCTGACTGTTTCTCTGATGAACATGTTTACGATATCTCCTTTCTGGACATGGGGTGTGACAGCTGGGCAAGATGATCTCAAACATGGATCCCTTTACCCAGCGAGGGGCTGACGGCATCACAACAGTCAAGTCTATTTGGGGATGCCCTCTTGGCTTGCAAAGGGGAAAGGAAACCCACGTGGGAGGCGGAGGTCTGACTTGGGCAGGAAGCGACCCCTGCCCCTTGTGTGTGCACAGACACGTTGAATGGAGATTGTCTTGAATCATCTGATTTCGCTCCTCATTTGTATTTCTCCTCCATGTTCCCGGCCACACTTCCCCCCGTGGTGCGCGGAAATCTATTAACAGTGCTCACACATGGCACATCTGCGGAGCCATTATTGCTGCTGGAGAGCTGTGTTTGTGTAAAATTTTGAACACCCTGTGAAGATTTATCCTGGTCTCCCATTCTGTCCCCTACACTCCCCCCTTTTCTCTACTTAAAGATATATTAACATCTCTGGTTCTATCTGGAGGAAAAAGCTTTGAAGTGAGACAGGATGAAGATAAAATGCCCTTGTCTGAAAGTTTCCCTCTAGGATGAGCTTGGAGCCTTCTAAGAAGACGGAGGGCTGCCTGCGGCATGGGGGTGGTGCAGCTGCACTGCAAGGCTGTGGACCCCATTCTCTCTCTGGTCCCTGTCCCCCTGGGAGCCAGCTCCCCTGAGCCCAGGCTGGGTACACGGGGACCCACACGGTTAGCCAGCTCTAAGTCTACCTTGCTAACTCCCTTCCCAAGATCCACTCTCTCACTTCAACAAATTGGGTATGTGTTGGCCTTCCCTGGTGGCTCAGTGGTTAAGAATACACCTGCCAATGCAGGGGACACGGGTTCGAGCCCTGGTCTGGGAAGATCCCACATGCCACAGAGCAGCTAAGCCTGTGCGCCACAACTACTGAACCTGTGCCCTAGAGCCTGCGAGCCACAACTACTGAGCCTGCGTGCCACAACTACTGAAGCCCGCGCACCTAGAGCCCTTGCTCTGCAGCAAGAGAAGTCACTGCAATGAGAAGCCCGCACACCACAACAAAGAGTAGCCCCTGCTCACCACAACTAGAGAAAGCCCGCACGCAGCAACGAAGACCCAACACAGCCAAAAGTAAATAAATAAATTTATTTAAAAAACAAACAAACAAAAACACCTTGAGCATGTCTTGGTTGTAAGGGACCCTCTGATTTCCTAAAATGTTAGTCTCTGCTCTTCTGTTTTGTCAGTGGAGATGCCAGTGGCTGAAATTTGGTCCTGGGCACAAGTGAGCCAGAGCTGGAGTCAGTAAGTGGGGAAACAGTCATCCTCACCCGGTGCGGAGCTGGCAGGGGCCTGGTTTAAAGGCGTTTGCAGACCATTGACCTCATCAGTCCTCTGAGGGTGACTTAGAGCTCAGCTGCTTCTAAGGTTGCTGAACTCTCTCCTCACCCCTGTTCCACCCTCTTGCCACTCACAGCCCAACTGAGAGGGGCCTGGACCTATCGCACTCCTGTGATTCTAACATCATATGCGTGATGGAGGAGAACCGGGGGTTGGGGGGTGGGTAGAGGCTGCTGGTGCCCCTGGCTCTGGTGGCCTTCCCTCTCTTTCCGCCGCCTCCTCCCAGGCCACCCCACGCCGGCAGGCCCTGGGCGCAGCGTGCTCCAGGAGTGGAGAGTGACACGAGGCGATGTCTGTGGCAAAGGGGAGAATGTGTGCTGAGCCTGGGGAGGCACGGATTGGCTGGCGGTGAGGTAACACGATGCAGTCTAAATGCGGAAGCAGCAGTCCCGGCATCGAGGGCATGCCTCGTCGGCAAGCTGAGTTGCCTGCCAGCCACCTGGAGGACAAGGTCTCCGAGGGGTTCTGCAGACCTCGTGTGCCTGGCTGGCTCCCAGGGCAGGGTCTGTGTGGCGGAGACCAGATGGCAGGATCTGGGATGTCATTGCTGTTCCCTAGCCCTAAACCCACTGCAGTTCTGACCTCTGCTCTTAAACAAATGGGGCTCTCTTAGCAAAGGTGTGTGAAAACGAGGGACTGGGCCTCAGGACTACCTGCGCAGGTAATGATGAGTAGCCATCAGTACTACTCTTGAGGACCTGGATGGTTTCTAGGGCAACCAGCAGTTTAACTCCTTTGAGTTAAAGGACCCCCCTGGGGTCCTTTCTAAGTACAATTCTAGGTTCATAATTGGGCCAGGAGTCCACACCCGATCTCCCCATTCCAGCCCACTTCCTAATACTTAGCGTCAGTGGCAAAGTTAGCCATGAAGGATTGAGGACTTCAAGAGGACACTGTGGGCTATGCTTTCTTTCTCTTCCTCTTTAAGGACAGAGCTTTCCTCTCAGCAAAAGTTTTCTGAGGCTTAGCAGCTTCCAGAGATCACAGTTGGTGCTCCACAAGTACTAGAGGTCAATTAAATAAATAGTAATTGAGCATCTACTGTCAACTAGTGTCAGGTTTCATGGGAGTTACAGGAACATGGGACTTGCCCTTGAGGAGGTCATTTAATCATTTATTCAACAAATATATTCTGGACTGTTTACTATGGGCCTGACACTGTTCTAAGTGTTTAGGCTACAGTGGTGAACAAAGCAAAGCCCTTGGTCTCTTGAAACTAACATTGTAAGGGGAGATACAGACAAGAAAACAGGAGAGCTGAGATGAAAGTGAGGGAGGATAAGGAGATTGAAGGTGCCTAGGGGCTGAGGCTACTTGGATTTGGTAAGCCAAGAGCTCAGTGTAGGAAGGGAGATAGAGAAGTTCTAGGGGCAGATTGTTGCAAGCAGAGGGAGCTAACCGTGAGACCAAAACCAAGTCAGGGCCAGCTTGGAGGTTCCAGGAACAGAAAGAAGAGCAAATGAGAGGGAAAGTGGAAGTGGTAAGGATAGTAAAATGGGCAGTAGCCAGATCCTGTAGGGCCTTCTATGCCACAGCAGGTAATTAGAATGTCAAGCTTTGGGTGGGTCATAGAGATGAATGGTCGAGGATAAACATTCTAGCCATTAATGACGACTGCTCTGTCATCCAAGGAGAAGCAGAGACTGTTAATGGGCTACTAAGTCCTATGTATTCACAGTGAAGTCATTGCTCCTCCCCCAGATGGACAGTAATTCTGCTGGGTCAGAGTGGCAGTGCCTTGTAGGCAGGTGGACAGAGGGGGCAGCTGGAGCAAACTCTACCTGAAGGGGTCATCCTCAGTTACATGCCATCTAGTCCAAATCCTTTCCTTCCTCCAAAATAATACTGGCTGTATATTATTGGATGCTTAGTTTGACCCAGACCTCATGCTCAGCCTGTAGGTACATCATCTCATGTAATCCTCATAAAAGCCATGGAAGGAGGTATAATTCACATTTGACAAATGAGGAAACTGAGGCTCCAAGAGATAAGATAACTCTCCCAAGATGGCTCATCTAGGAAGAGATAGAAACAAGCTTCAACTCATAAGATATGGACTTCTGGACAATCTTAGTTGAGGATGACTTGCCCAGGAAAAACCTCCTAGGGCAGGGGTATGGGTGGGGTGAGAAGGAGGGAGAAATATTGAGAGATAAGCTATGTATCATAATATCATGGATTAAACCAAGAGGAATTTTGCACCCCAAGGAGACAATTGGCAATATCTAGGGACATCTTTGCTTGTCACACTGGGAGGTGAATAGGGGGTGCTACTGACATCTCGTGGGTAGAGACCAGAGATGCTTCCAGATACCTGGTGATGCACAGGACAGTCCCACAACAAAGAGTTGTTGGCCCCAAATGTCAATAGTGCCAAGGCTGAGAAACCCTGAGTGAAAGTCTTACAGTGAAAACTGCTCTTTGCTTCTTTTCTCTTGTATCTCTGCCCTGGGGGTTACTGCCACATGGTATCTCCAGATACCAAACTAAAATCACAATGACTATTTGCGATTCCATCGGGATGGTGGTTTTTCCCAGGTCTCTTTGCCATTTAAGCTGTTGTTAGTGACGGGAGATGAAGAGCTAGATCTCAGGGTGAGTGGGCCCTGGTGTGGTACTGCATCAGGTCTGTGGCCAAGAGGAGGCATTAGTTAACTGTCTCGTGTGGTTTCCCCACCAGTAAAGCGGAGGTGAGAACTCCTCCAGCCGCCTCTCAGGTTTGTTGTGAGAATTCCACGAGACAATAGATGTGAAAGTGCTTTCGTGAAAGTAATATATAAATGTGCTATTACCAGTCCTTATACCACTAGTAAAACGAAACCATCATTATTCTGCTTCTGATGACATCAATTTGCAGAACCATTAGAGTTCTGTACATTATAGTCTAAAAGAGCTGTAGAGAGAGCTGCCAGGGACCTAAAGAGGTTGCTCAGAGGAAAACAGCCAGGGATACACCTGGGAATTGTTAAAGTGAGGTGGGGAGATGTGTGGTTTCTTATTCAGTTACTCAGATGTCCTTTGTTCACTTTCTTGCATCATGATTACCTCTAGATGTAGTATAATAACTTTATTAATAAAGTTGCTGCCCTCCTCCCACCCCTGTCAGAGCTCTGAGGGCACAGTCGAAACAGAATAATTAATTAATGGAAACGAAGAGAAAACAGCTCAAGTAATGGCTACGAAGAAGATCAAATAGCAAGGAGGGAGCTGCAAAAATTTCCCCTCTCATTTGACATTGGCCAATGAATGCATAGGAGGCTGGGGAAGTCCTAGGATTCCAGATCAACTGGCAGAATATCTTGGGAATACCCTCTTACTTTCTTTTTCACAGTGAAAGGTATAGAAGATACGAGGACAGCATCGGGACCACTATCTGATGCAGCCAGCACATTGCTGAAGAAGATTTTCTGCGGGGTGAGGCAGTCTTGGAGGCTGTAATATGTGCAGGGTCAGTCTTACAGGAAGGGCTGAGGTTAACTTAGTGGTCTCACTTCAGAAATATGTAGATGAGCCCCTTATAGAAAATCTCCCTTCAAACTGTTCACTGGCATCTGAAATTCCTTTAAGAGGGAATAAAGCTTCCCTTTCTATAATTAAAGACAAAATCCTGTTCTTCCTGAGAGAGAGAAGTATTGGGTTGGCCAAAAAATTAGTTCGGGTTTTTCCATAAAATCTTATGGAAGAAGCTGAACGAACTTTTTGGCTAACCCAATAATATTGTCTTAAATTTATCCCAAAGGATATCGTATGATTACAAAAGCAGAGGAAATCCTTTCCCTAACTCTACATGGTTTGAGTGTGGGCTCTAAATAAAGGCTGCCTTGCACTTCCTGAGTATCTAAGTTAACTGGCTATAACCACATACCTTCCCTGGGATGTCACTAGTTAACATCTTTCTCATGACCCTAAGGCCTTTGCTGTTTCTTTTTGGGCATCTGAATCTGGTTGCACAGGACTTGATGAATCCCCTGTTTTTTGTTTTTTTTTTTCCAGTTTCTATCTACATCCCTATCTTTTGTCTGACAAAGAGCCCTGCAAAGGGTAGAGGAAAGAATACTCCAGGGACCAGGGGACCTCAGGGGTAGGCCAGGCTCTGTCATTAAGTAGCTTAACCTTGGACAAGCCATGAAAACTCTTTGGGCCTTTAGTTCCTCTGCCTGTTAAGTGGGAGGACGGGATTAGATATCTCCAAGGGGCTTTCTTACTACAAGATTACAGATTGGCTTTTCTTCTTTTCATTTTGTTCAGGGAAGCCTCTCCTTCATTACCAGCATCTCTCAACCCAAGTCAGTATTTTCTCATCAATCTGAGTCCTTTCAAGAGAATATAAGGAGTGGCCGTGATTCAGGGTGATGCAAGGGGTGCCCATAATCTAAGGGATTGCCTGGTTCAGGGGGGTGCAACAGTGTCCGTGAGTCAAGAGGCCACTGTTGATGTCTCTTGGCAGGTTGTTGCCACCCCAGAAAGACACGGGCAGTGGGTTGCACATGCCGGCGTCAGTGGAACGGGGAGCAGGACTTTAAAACTCACCCTTGAATATGCAGAGCTCAAAGGGTCACTGGCTCACAGCTGTGGACCAACTTGAATAGAAAGTTGACAAGATAAAGCAGAGTTTGGACAACCTTACAAAGTAGCAGACCCTGAATTCCTCATTTTCATGGATAATTGACCGTAGACTTCAATTTTAGGAACATGGCAGTGTATCTGTGTACAGTTTACTCCTCTTTCAGGTGATGGAACCAGAGCCCGCGGAGTGCGTGGGACTCTGTTGCCCTCTAGTGGCCGGAGTGGAGCAGAACGCGCAGCAACTCCCCCAGAGTTAGACTTCTGTCGGCTTGGCGGTGCAGCTGAGCCTGAGCCAGGGTTCACAGAGTCCCCCTGGAGCACAGAACATCCAGGGGGCTCAGGGAACCCTTTCAGCACACCTCCTGACTTGAGATGATGCAGAGGGTCTGCCACCCCTCCTATTTCTGGGGGTAAGATCGGCAGCACAGAGAGGTTCTTGTTTTGCCCAGAGTCATACAGTAGCCAGCTGCAGGGCTGCGACGTGAGGTCAGGTGTCTGTGTTTTGTGGGTAGCTGAGGCACCTGGAATCTGCTGTAACAGTTACACCTTTGCTGTGTCACTTCTGCCTCAGTCAGATGTCGTCTCTAGCAAACAGACATCGTTATGTGGTTTTCCAGTTACTACTTCCCAAGGGGAGCTGGTTGATGTGGATGAGGCTTTCTAACATCTGGCTTTGAAGAGAGCGTTATATGCAGCTGTAGCAGAAGGAGCCAGCGTCTTAGTAATTGGCCAGGGGTTGGGAAGGAGCAAGGCAGTCTGGGGGCACTTGTCATCGTTGGGACTCAGCAGCTTTGCAGAATATGTTATCATGGTTCATATTTTTTTTTTTTTTTTTTTTTTTTTTTGCGGTATGCGGGCCTCTCACTGTTGTGGCTTCTTCCCGTCCCGGAGCACAGGCTCAGCGGCCATGGCTCACGGGCCCAGCCGCTCTGCGGCATGTGGGATCTTCCTGGACCGGGGCACGAACCCGTGTCCCCTGCATCGGCAGGCGGACTCTCAACCACTGCGCCACCAGGGAAGCCCCATGGTTCATATTTTAAATGATTTTTTAAGTAAAATTGAAGGTGGGTCTAGGTGGAGATTATTCCAAGAAGGCTAGAAGCCTAGACACTAGTTGCAAAAAAAAAAAAAAAATGAAATGAATTGCTGAAGGTCAAACTCCTGTTGTTGATCTTGGGCTCAAGTAGAGGGTTCTTGGCCTTGGTAATAGGCAATTAAACAAGAGGATTAATTTATGGAGAGGCCGAAGAGCGTAGTAGGATGAATAGATTATGCAGCATGACCTCTACTGCCAGGAGAGAGTCCAAAAGTCCATGAGGCATGGTCAAGGCTATATCTGGTATTCCAGTGCCCCTATCTTTTGGACAGGAATGCCCAAGACCCAGCAAAACTCCTCTTCTTTGACTTCCCCTTCCAACAGTGTAAGTCATGGAAAAGGAATGGGTGGAAATAAGGCATTTTGTGGTGTTGAACAGGGGGTGCTTGAAAACACAGTGGCTTTCCATCGATGGACTTTTGGAATGTACCTTATGCTGGTAAAGCTATTGAGGGCTTAAATGATCCTCTTTTATAGCATGTTGCAATTCTTCCTTTGAACATGAGGAGCTTGAATTACCTTTTTTTACTTTATGATAGAAATGTAATCTTATTTCTCACTCCCTACTCTCTCCATTACACAGTTAACATATAACAGTCTGGTGCCTTCTAAAGACATTTCACCTAAAAGTACACATTTTATACTGGAGCCCATGTTCCTTGCCTGTACACTTCTTGTCTTCCAAGCTTTAGAATCACCATTGATTATTCCTCTTTTATTCATACTTCTCCAGCCCCCATCACTACCCCAAACAGCACCAACCTCCATTTCAGTCATTCACTCAACCCTGCTGACTTTTTGTTCTAACAGCCTGAGATTAGGTTTTTAAAATTTTTTATTTTACTTAAGTATAGATTTACAATGTGTTAATTTCTGCTGTACAACAAAGTGATTCAGTTATACATATACATATTCTATTCTGTTATGGTTTACCACAGGATATTGAATAAAGTTCCCTGTGCCTGTACAGTAGGACCTTGTTGTTTATGCATTCTGTGTATAATAGTTTGCATCTGCTGACCCCAGACTCCCACTCCATCCCTCCCCCACCCACCCCCAGCAACCACAAGTCTGCTCTCTACGTCTGTGAGTCTGTTTCTTAGATAAGTTCATTTGTGTCATATTTTAGATTCCACATGTAAGTGATATCATATGGTATTTGTTTTTCTCTTTCTGACTTATTTCACTTAGTATCATAATATATGTGTCCATCCATGTTGCTGCAAACAGCTTTATTTCATTCTTTTTTATGGCTGAGTAGTATTCCATTGTATATATGTACCACATGTTCTTTATCCATTCACGATATTAGTTTTTAACCAGATCACTCTGTTTTCACTCTATGCAAAAATCTCTTTAGCTTTGGGAGACCCTCGTGAGCTAACATGCCAAAAATACCTGTGGTGATTCTAAGGTATTTGCTGGGACAGGGTTAAATGTTGAGGAAAGAGAGGAAGAATAGGCAGGGGGGATGGGGGTCCCATGAGGAGAGGCTTGTTGGGTGGTGGTGGGAAGCTTGGGCCTCGCAGCTGCAGCTACAGGCTGGGCCAGGCAGTGGACGGCAGGAGGTGTCTTCAGAGACTTCTGGGTGCTGTTCAGTGCACTGCATGTCATGCCCTTCCTTTCCAGCTCACAGATGGCTGAGGTACCATCTTTAACTGGATTCCGTCATGTGTACTTTAGGGACAAGAGAGGGAGTGGCACATAAGAGGAGTGTATAGGGGTCCACTTATTACTCCGTTTTTTCCTGCATTGACACTGGTCCTGGGTGCCCAACAGTGAAGCCACTAGAATTTGACCCACTACTTACCCAGCTTTCCCACTCCCAATCTGTTTGTTACACAGCAGCACAAATAGGGGGAGATGGCTTGGGCTTACGGGAGAGCAGGTGGCTCCTACCAGCTGGTGCTAAAAATGCCCCAACTTATAGATATTTATATTTCACTCATGCAGCCTTCCCTATCACACACACTGTGACAAAGTCAGGAATGTGTGCTACTTGTCCTTTGGGGCCTCCCTTCCTCTTCTCCATGTAATGCTGGCCTCCGTGTTCATACCTGATTACAGAGTTGAGAAGCCTTAGAACACCCTCCCTTACAGGTGGATCTCCTTTCTGTGCCTTTGGCTTCTGTGACATCTGAGTGCCCCCTTCTTTCATTCACTTTTAGAGGTTTACTTCCTTTGGCTGCTTATGAAATGCTTGTGCTCCTGAAGGTTCTGTCCTTGGCCTCCCTTTTCTTCTCCTAACATCTTCTTTCTGGACAAGCTCAACCATCTTCTTAATGTTAACGAACCTCAGATTCAAATCGCCAGCCCGGATCCCTCTCCTGGGCTTCACACCAGCTTCCTGTGAAACATCTGAACTGATTTGTCCCCCAAGTACCTCAGATAACACATCTAAGTCTGAATTCATTCTCTGCTGCACAAAAGGTGCTTCTCTGTTTCTCATTAGAAGAGTAGAAATAAATGGAGAGAATGGAAGACTTCATTTACTTCGATAATTACCTACACGTCTTCCTCTTGGTCATCCCGTCTGCCCCTCTACCTGTTACCTCTAATTTGTCACCAGGTCTTGGAATTCTACTTCTCAAGTATTTTTCCAGGCTGACCCTTCCTCTCTCTCTCTCCACTGCCCTCGTTCAGGGTTTCATCAGCTTTATTTGGCCTCTGACATTGGCCTCCGTGTGTCCAGGAGCTGCATAGGTTAGTCTCTAAATGAAAATCTGGGTACAGTTTTTAAACAAAATGTTATTTCAATAGAATCTGCATTCTGACAGAAAGTCTTCAAACACACTATTACAGTACCATGAATGAGTATAGGAAAGGCCGACAAATACCTTTTAGTGGGTTCCTAGTTTAAAAGAAATCCATCTGTGAGATAACATCACTTCCTGAGGTTCTCAAACAATGCCCAGAGCCATTATTTTTGGTCCTGTGTTAACTTTGTGAGTAAAATACAGAGCTTCTTCATGGTAATTTCCTATTATGTTTAGCTAACGAAGGTAACCCTTCATGAAAGTTTCTTGTCTCTCTATAGCCTGAAGAGTATGTATACTTGGAAAGTAGATTCCTTTTGGCACCTTCATCTTCTTCCATCTTGGTCCCTCTTACCAATAGTTGTAGATTTTATTCCATTCCTGCTTCTTCCCGTCTGGGTTTCTGACATGCTCAGTTAAATTCTCCCCTCCTTGGGCTTCTCTTTGAAGATTAAGATCCTATCTCAGAAAATCTGGTCATTGAGAAGGTTGGGAAAAGGCTAGCAGTTACTTTGGAGTTACCTTTGCCTAGCTCGGGATGGTATTGATAGGTGGCCACAGCTTTAAGATTTGCTGTTCTGCATGAATCACAATGCAGTCGTCTGAGAGGTGCTGCTGACCTGCATGAGGAATCTCAAGGTCTCCCGTCATCCTCCTTTCAGACACTCACAGTGATTAATTCCATAGAAATCATTCTTGGTGCTTCACCTTCAGAAGACAATTTTCTTTTTTGAGTACATATGGGATACCGAGGCTTCTCCCTGGAAAGAAAGTCTGGTTTGCTTTTCATATTAGCTATTTTTTTAATTCCAAGGAAATCTACCTCCAAAAGCAAGCAAAACATCCTTCTCCCAAGTGACCGTGCCTTGGGTTTTAGATCCTGACTCATTGTTTTATCAGGCCTGCTCTCCTCTCTTCTTGGCCTTCAATCCAGGTCACCTGGGTTTTTTTCTCTTTACTGGCTGTCAGCAGGGACTGATCTGCTGAGCGAGCAGGGATGACATGCAAGAGAAAGTGAACTGAGCAGTTGTCCTAACTCTTCATGTCTGGTACATCACTCAGGGTCAGCGCAGTGAACTGAGGAACAACCATAGGGTCTCCAGAAGACTCTAAGGGATCTCCAGTTTCAGGGTGACCATTTTCTGGTCTGTGAGTCATGGTCCCATTTGCAGGGGGGTTTAGATCAGATGGAGTTGGATCCCTACTCTGATTTCTCATCACCCTGAACCCCTGGCTAGAGCTAGGAGTGTTGAGTGCCATTCGGGACCAGCCTGGTGTCTTTGGAGTCCTTGAGTAAAGACAACTTGGGTCAAGTCATGTCTTATAAACCCACTGTGGTGCTGCATCAGAGAAACTCCTTCAGGATGACCTTATCTGGAGAAGGCCCTTCATCCATGGCCTTCAGGCTGGGAATTAGGGTCAAGGGGCCTCAGGAGCCTGCAGGCCTGTTCTGTACTCAGCATGGGGTGACAAGGCAGCAAGTTGGCACTCTGGGGTCTTCCAATTCCAAATTCAACCATTTGTTTGCAGTTTTTTTTTTCTCTTTTGAGGGGTAGTGGGCAGTAGACTTAAAAAAAAAAAAAAACCTAAACTTCCAAGCAAAATTGTTAGAAGCAGCATGCCCCTTGCCCATGCCTGGAATTGCTTCATACCCTTTGCCTGTTTCCGGGATGCTCAAAGGTTTTCTCCATTGCCCTCTATTGCTTTCCCTTCTGCCCTGTTTGTTCTTATGGCATTAAAGGGCCTACGTGCTTACTTCACAAGGACCCTCATTTCTTTATCCATCATGTTTTCTTTTCTTTTTTTTTAGTCTTAAGGTCTGCAGTCGAGCATTTTAACTGAACGCCTGGGCTGCCTGAGGCAGCTGTGGGGTTCCCAGTCAACTGCCTTGTCCTCTAAAGAATGACTTCCCTTTGACAGTACCACTTGTGGAAAAACAGAGCCAGCGTAGAGGATCTTGCAGATAATTCAGGAAGCGAGAGGAGTTATTGGAGGGTGGTAGGGGAGGACAGAAGACGGATTAATATTTTTTTCTTTATCACTTGGCATGTTAAACTTAATTATATTCCTTGGGAGACCTGTAAATAGTCATAATTAGGAATTATGATAATAGACGCTGCAGCCTTACACGTGTTCATCTTACTGCTTGCCTCTCTGTGACTGTGGGCTGTGATTAATACCAATCAGCATCACTAGGACAAGACCTCTCCCTGCCTGTTGGGACCTTTTTGACTTTGGACGGCCAGTCTCAAGGGTCAGGAGCCCCTACACTAGCCCCATGAGCTAAAAAGAGTGACCTTCGCAGACTGAGTGCAGTCCTAGTTGTTGGCAGTGTCAGTCATGGCTATGAAAATAAGAATTTGGTTCCCAGATTTTCTACTTTCTCTCCTTCTGCCTTTGCCATTAAATTTTTTTTTTTTTTTGTGAACTTGAAAATACCACTTATTCATTTATTTTTGTGCAGAGAGGAAGGAGGGTTACCAGGATAACTCTACATGCTTATGAAATGATCATACAGAGGAAAAACCCCAAGAAGAGTGTAAAAAGGAAATCCCCTAATTAAGGGTCTCAGTTGAGTACCAGCCACTCTAATAGGAAATGTAATTTTAAGTCAAGGCAAAATCCTGTTCAGCATTTCTGAGATCCATTCTCCTTTTGATTGTCAATCTGAAAAAGTGAGAACTAGCTTACTTTTAACATAGCTGCTTGTCGGCCCTGAAAAGGATCTGAGAGGTCCTCTTTGTTCTGCAGATTTTATTGGAGAGGCGTTTGAGTCTAGGAGTTAAGGCACTAATTGGGCAAAGAGGCACAGCCACTCATGTGCCACTCAGAGGCCTGGGACTGGCCGTCTCCAGTGGGCGTATCAGAAGAAACCCTTAGGCTCTTCAGCCTCAGACACTTACAAGAACCCCTTAGTAGCCCAGTTTAGAATAACAATATAGATCCATGTTTAAAGTCAGCCCTATTTGCAGTACCATCCTTGCAACATGGATGTTATGACACACCAGAGACTTGAATACCAAGTCCCACCTTTCAGGATAGTCTCAAATGATATTCAAGACCAGATTCAGAAAATACATGATCCTGAGCTTTGGGGATTCACAATCAAAGGTTTTTCTTGAAACCTTTTCCTGAAAGCATGGTTCTAAAGAGACCCGGCGTTAAGGCAAAGGGTTTTGATTTTCTTTGTACTGCCTCTTCACCTTCCACCCCACAAGATGACTCCCAGTTGTCTTTGCTGCTTTTAAGTCCTAGTCTTCCCTGAGGCTCAAGAGGAACTCAGGCTGTATTTTGATGCGATGAGTCACCTTTGATGTCACAGTCCTCACTCTCCAAGAACAAGGAATCATTAGTATCTTGACGTCTAATTGTATAAGTTAAAGCACTTCCTTGGAGCTCAGAGAGAAAAGCTGAAGTCTCACACACAGATTCTGCTGGCAGTAAATGACTGTGTGCTTTATAAAAGGAGAGAGAAATTCTGTTTGCGTGACGCCATTGGAATGTTAAAAGAAATCCAGAGGGGAAAAAATCCAAGTGAATAATACATATTGGGTCTCTGGCCCCTAATTTGATATTCAGTCAGATCAAAACTAACCCTGTGAGA
The DNA here is from genome assembly GCF_964374135.1 of Grampus griseus. Taxonomy (NCBI): domain Eukaryota; kingdom Metazoa; phylum Chordata; class Mammalia; order Artiodactyla; family Delphinidae; genus Grampus; species Grampus griseus. The sequence goes on along the minus strand of NC_139018.1, from coordinate 24,401,148 downwards.
TCTTGGAATATAATGTCATATAAAAATGCTCCTGGGCAAGGAGCTTTATTAATACACAGTAGTAAAAAAAATATGGGAGGCGCCATGTCTGGGTATTTTTCTATAAAATCTTTACTCATTTCACACCCTTTACAAGCACAATCCAAAACTGCTATGTTTAAACATCTACATTTGTTGGGATTTCTTTAAAAAAATAAACAGAAGAATCACATTTCACATGTGTTAAGTGGTGTAATAGTAAATCGTATTTAACAAGTTGGGAAAGGCTTCAGTTTTCATTGGTGTACAAAATGTCTACATGTAAATATTGGACTCACTTTTTAAATGAAGGTGCTGCAGTCAGCCTTTTAAAAAATAATAAAATAATCATGCAGGTCAGCATTGAATCTTCACGTGACTGCAGGTGTGTGAGTGTGTATGTGTGCGTGTCTACATGTTTTTAATTCCGTAGGATTAGCAGAATGACAAAATGTGTGAAGGAAGATAGCTGATGACTATTTTAAGCAGCACAAAAATGTGAGGAGGAGGTAGAGGATGAAAAGGAGAGAGAGAGAAAAAAATGATCAAGCAGGAAGAGGGACACGGGTATAAGACTAGAAGAAAAGAGAATTTCTTTAAACTAGAAAAATCAAAGGGATGTGTTTTCCCCTTATGGCAATAACCACTTTTTTCTAGGGCTTTATACATTAACACCTAAAAAATAGATTTGTGCTATAAATACAAGCTGTCTTCAATGCATATGTTTGGAATTATTTTCCCCTCTGATTCCTTTGTGGTCTTATGCCCTCATCTGACATTTTTAGTTAGGAAATACCAACCCAAGTTTTCTTTGATCGTGCTCCTTCCTTTGCCTGGAGACTTTGTGCCTTTTTCCCATAGCCAGTTTTTATTCATTCTTCCAGACTAGCTCAGCTGTTTCACCACCCAGAAAAACCTCCTCGTCTATCTTTGCCCCCTTTGTTTCTCGCTGTGTCTGCCAGTTCTGTACTCTGAGAGCACATTATATTTAAATGAATACTTACTGTCTCTCCCACGAGGCTGCTAACTACTAGCCCCAGAAGGGTATGGCCATGTCTTATTCCAGTCTGTATTCCTGGAGCCTAAGTAACATGGTGTCCTCAGTGCTCCCTAAATCCTCTTAAGCTTCAACGCATTACCATTTTAATGTTCCAATCCTCAGGGAAGCTGAGGCTTGCTTTCAGAGGAGACAGTCAGCTAGGGGTCATTTCTTCTTTAGCACCTGACCATGTGTTGGCAAACATTGTACGCTGTCTGTTGCAAAGTCAAAACATGTCCTTTCCACACATGGAGTAAGCCCTTATTGGGGAATAAACAATGGTAATGACTGTTTTCAAGTAATGTGTCTGTGTAAGTGTCTGAACTGCTATTGTGGTTCTTTGTTTAAGAGGAGGAAGCGTTTTCCTTAACCTTCCATGGCTTTAGGGAGTCTTCCTCATTTTCCTGCTTCCCATGTTCCTAGGATGAAGTCCCTGAGATCTGAGATTCTGGTGGGCATGCCTCGAATTTTTTTTTTTTTTTTTAAGAAGGAACTAAGTTTATTCTTGTCTAATGAAATTCACTAAGAGCCCAAGATGATAAAGACCCACACATTCAGCAAACCCTTTTAAGTTAACCAAGCCACCAGGCTGTTTTGATCCCTCCACCGAGCACCCTGGCAGTGAGATGACCAAAACTGGCCTTCTGTTATCTTCCAGCATTCTTAACTCCCTTCGGGCAGAGTGGCCTCTCCAAGGTTGGTTCAGAACCATACTGCCAAAATGTCTTTCAAAGCCCCGGGAGGGTGAGCTTCCTTCAGCAGTCATATGGGAATAAGTAGGTTCATGGAAGACCAAATGGTTCAAACGGAATAAAATCTCTTCTAAGATAGTTTTCAAAAAGGGACACCACAAAAAAAAAAGGGTAACAATTTAAGGCCCCGTTTAAAAGGTTCTCCGTCAGGTTTAGGCTTCTCGTTTAAAAAACAAAGACCTAAGAGGAGGGGCCCGATCAAGAGGTAAACTGGTGGAGAAGGGGCGAGGTGCAGGAGAAAGGGAGGCAGGTGGCCGAGGAGGGGACGGGCTGCGACAGGTGAACCGGGAGGACGGCGGGGGCGCCCGCACAGGCGGCGGCAGCGGCGGGCCGAGCCCGGGACTTAAGCCTTCAGGAAGGCGGGCGCGGACAGAGCGCTGGGGTCACCGGGGAGCAGCGCAAAGGGGAAGACACGGAGCGGGAAAGGCGTGCGATGGGAACGGACTGGTTTCTACAGTTGCCCTTTTTCCTCACATAACTCACCAAGAAAATCACACCGAGAAGGCGGTGGAAAGGAAAGGAAAAGCGAAGGAGCATCCGCAACCCCACACCTCTTGGACTCGCCTGGGCCCCGCACAGCGGCCCATGCCTCGAATTTTTATGATCGTAGCCACATGGTCTGTTGGGTCTTAGGCTGTTATCAGCTTTTGTGAGGAGCCTTTGGTAGGTTTTAGAGGTGTGGAGAGAGAGCTCCATCAACCCAGGGGGAGCACCGCTTTCCCCCTACCTCAGGGTGCCCGATGATGTCTCTATTAATGAAAAGCATTCAGTGAAGTGGCATAATTTTATTGCAAGGTCAGTAGTTTGAGGATTCAGAGATGAATCCTAAAATACGGATTCCTTCCTGCTAGGCTTCCATGGCTAGTACCCTATTCTCCCTGCCTGCCTCTTGTGAGTGCCTTTATTAATCCCAAGGGACCAAGAACTCAGACAGGACAACTGCCTCTTTAGGCAAACCTCAGCTCTGGCCCACTGTCCTGAGACAGTGATCTTGCTTCCTTACGCTCAGCCCCCTGTGTCCTCACTGGCTCAGCCATGAGGAGTCTGCAGGTCCTCCTAATCCCCTCTTTAGGCCAGTTCTGTTATTGTGCACTTGACTATGTGCTTGGAATTGTGCTAGAGGCTGAGGATACAAGTACTGAGGGCAGAGTACGTGCTTAGTGACCTTATCAAGGAGCGCTTTCCAATCAGATTTATTCCTATCAAATGTACTATTTGAGTGAAACTGGAGAGTTCCATTCTGGTAATTAATGTAGAGCTAGGCGTGAGGTGTTGCTCTTCTCCAACTAAAGCCTCAGTTTGTTGAGGTTTCTGTGACTGTGTGTGTTTATTTAAGGAAATGGCAGTCTATCCTTCTTATTCATGCCCTCAAGTATTCACAGCCCCTCTGCTACTAGGGAACATTTTTGGCCTAGCATTTTTAAGATGCTAAAGTAAAAGAGCTGGCTTACAAATGGTCCCAAGTGCTTTTCTGGGCACCATGAAGGAAGTGAGAGCATGGCTATTAGGGGAAGCTTGAAGTTGGTTAGTATATAAGCAATGTGGGAAGATTTTGCTTTTAAGCCTTTGAAATGAAAAACAGAGACAGGAGTGAAATGGCCCTTTGCTAAGAGGAAAATGTTGAGGCATAAAAGGCACCAGAGACAAGAAACAATAGTTGGACCCTGAGGATGTTGGTAGAGATGGTAGTAATTCTATGTATGTTTTGGATGGGAGTTACCTGCTGTCCATTGGCATCAGAGGTCACAGTTGGAGTCCTTGATGTGGGTCTGAGATGTCAGAACTTCCCATACAGTTGTATTCTGGACACCCTAACCTATAATATACCTTCAGCCAAAAGAGATGTGCTACCAATGTGGCCATCCAAAGCCACTGTGTAGAACAGATATATCCCAGATGTCACTGTGTGTTAAAGCATTTCTCTTTACTGTTTTAAAATAAATAGATCCACTCCTTGATGTAAGCATGTATTTATGTGCTTACTTATATACATATTGCACGAAAATCTCACTAGTTGGAACGTGGTGATTGACAGGGAAGCACTGTTTTAGGAAGCCCGGTGTGTAGTGTAGTGTGGGCAAGGAAACTCTTCTTATTGATCCCTTTGTCACTGATCAATTGTATTTAATGTCAGGGAGGGAAGTTGGTACAGATTTAGAAAATAACCTTGTTTCTTTGTCAACTGAGATGGGTAACTCATTGAATCAGTAGTCATTTATGACAGCCAACAGTGTGCCGGGACATAGAGGTGAGTGACCCAGGCAGGGTCCCTGACCTCACGGAACATCACAGCACGGTATGATAATACTACCACTGAGGTATCGAGGGCTGAGAACACTTGGAGAAGGAGCAGCTGACTTAGACTAGACCTCACAAAGCTGCCTGGAGGAGGCAGGGCTTGAACTGTGTTGTGAAGGGTGAGCAGAGCACAGATAGACAAGGGGGAGGGGGAGAGGAGTTCCAGGAAAAGGGCTGAGCACATGGAGGCAGGTAGCCATGTGCAGTAGCTGGGGGGCTGTGGGTGGATGGGGACTGCAGGCACTAAGGCTGCTTTGGGGGGAGTGACTGGGGATGAGGCTGCAGGGGACAGTGGGGGCCAGATCCCAAAGGAAGTCAGACCATGACGGCTTTGAACAGCTCAGTTAGGAGTGGAGGTTCATCCTGAAATGGATGACTGGAGGCTTTGATTGACTTACGGGAGGAGGATGACACGGTCATCTCTTGACCTGGAAAGATCACTCTGGTTGTGATTTGTAGGAGGGAGTGGTTAAGGACAGGATGGAGGCAGGGAGAGGTCAGGAGATGATCTCAGTGAAAAGGAGTGAGATGGCACATGCGAAAGTAAACTTTAATAAGTCAAGATTCTAATGGAAGATGCTATTAATTAAACTGACTGTGTATGAGGATGGTACAGTAAGCCAGACCCTGGGAAAAGCAGTCAGACTGCTTTCAACTTTGGGGTGAAAAAAGGAAATGAGTAGAAGATGATAAAACTAGGCTCTGTGATATTCCTATATTTTATAGGGAGACAGTACAACTTAATGGTTAAGTACTAGAGCTTTGAAGTGTGACAGACTTGGATTTGATTCCGGGCTTGGCCTCTTACCAGGTGTATGACCTTGGGCATGTTATTGACCCTCAGTTTTCTCATCTGTTGAGTGGGGTAATACCAACATGTGACTCAAAGGGTTCTTGTGAGAATTCAGTGAGAATGTACATGTTAAGAACTTTTTAGTACCTAGGAAGTGCTGAGTAAATGGCCACTTTCTTATTTTTGTAATTTGTAATTAAAAGCCAGAAATGTAGTAGAAAAGGCATGGCACAGGTGTTTATGGGTTTTGAGTTGACAGGAAACTAAGCTGTAGTCTCCTTCTGACAGCTAGTGCACAATTTTCAGGGCTCTTGGAAAGGATCTGTGTCATAAGCAAATTCATGCATGATACCAGTAAAACTGGGGATCCCCAGAGAAGTGAATTCACAGCCGTGTTTACCTTCCACTGTGTAACAGGACGAGAGAGAGAGAGAGAGAGAGAGATTATGGAAGGGAGAATTATATTTGGGAAGACGAAGAGATTGGTTTAACTTCTTAGCCTTTCTAAGCCTCATTTAAAAATGATGTTCAAATTTAAGCTGACAGCCTGTGTAACCAACATGCAGAAATATATATATATATATTTTGCGGTACGCGGGCCTCTCACTGTTGTGGCCTCTCCCATTGCGGAGCACAGGCTCCAGATGCGCAGGCTCAGCGGCCATGGCTTACAGGCCCAGCCGCTCCGCGGCATGTGGGATCTTCCCGGACCGGGGCACAAACCCGTGTCCCTTGCATCGGCAGGTGGACTCTCAACCACTGTGCCACCAGGGAAGCCCCCAGAAATATTTTTAAAAGTTGGGCCAACACTTAAAAATTGGAGATTTTACTCAAAAATAGAGATTCCTGGATTCTGTTTAAAAAAATCAGAGGATCTGGCTAACCAGGTTCCTTCTCCTCCAAGGGCACAAGGGCTGCTGCCCCTCTTGGGTGAAGAGTCAGTTTTCCAGTTCTCTCCAGGCCCATCACTCCGGGGTCTGTGCTAGTCACTTATGACGGCTTCACTTCTCTTACATGTAACTGGACTGATGCAGTGGTTTCTAAAGTCCTACATAAATTTACAAATCCATAATTCTGTGAAAAAATAAATATGTTCTAGAAAAAAATATACGGATTGGGCAGAGCCCAGCTATGAATGTCCTTTGTGAAATTGGTTTCTCTGTTCTGAATGCTGAACATTCAGAGGTCTAAAACCATTCCCTAGGGTTGGCAGCAGGGTGGAGGTGAAGCAGCGTGGAGGCCGGGGAGTGTGGGGGAGAAGAGGGTGGAGTAAGGAGAGGAAGTCTGTGATGATCTCAGGACCCCAGTCTGCTGTGCTCCTGCAGAGCCTGAGTTGAGAGGCAGTGTGGAGGAGGGTCTGCTGGGTAGGGCCACTGGAATATAGATTGTGTTTGCGAAGTGGCTGATTGATCAGGTGCACAAACAGCTCTGTGCTGTCCTTCCTTCTGTCACAGTCCCCTGGCCCTCCTCTCTTTCCCCCTCTGACACCCCATCCCCTGGCAGCATTTGCCCCCCCCCCACCTGACTCTCCCACGCTTTCCTGGCAGGTTCACCAAGAAACAACCGGGTCTCCATGGCAACGTGAAGACAGCTGAAAAATGGCAGCTAAATGCAGCTGCCCCTCATTTAATATTGACTCTGGCACTGACAGAACAGATAATGGGCAATAACACACCATTATGTTGTGGGAAAATGAAATGCTTCAGCAGAAGGCTGTCATGCTGGGGGGATTTATTTGTTACTGTACCAGCCCAGATTGCTCTTTACTTCCCTTCCTTTCTTTTTATTCCTCCTTTCTCATGGCAGAGTGTTTTTTTTTCTCTCTTCCTCATTTCTTTCCCATTCCTCTCTTCTATAGCTTCTCTTTTTGTACTTCTTCTTTCCATTTTCCCTCCTTTTCTTCCCTCTCTGAATCACTTATGAGTATATATGAAAGCATACATATATAATAGTAATAGCAATTACCTGCATAATGACTTACAAGTTACAAAAATGTTCAAGTATGTCTTCTTTTTCCATTTGGACGATGAGACAACTGTGTGAGATGAGTAAGGCTCGGTTACTGATATTTATTTTACAGATTTTAAAAAGGGCTCAGAGAAGTTGAACGATTTGCCAAGGGTCAGGTAAGCATGGTAAATGTCAGAACCTTCATTCCACCCCAGATTTCCTGGCCCATAAAGAGGGTTCTTTCCTCTTTACTTAGTGGAAACTTGAGAGTTACCAATCCCTACTCACTTTATCAGGGTCCTGTTTCTAACTGAGTAATCCTCAGCCCCAGAACAAGGCCCCCAGGCTTTGGGACTTAGAAGGAAGGTCTTTAGATCTTTGCTTTAACAGCCTCTTGCAGATCCTGCCTTGGGTTGTTGATAAGTGTGGATTTATGTTTGTTTTTATTTTTTTAAATCCAATACACCTCTCTCTGCTTATTACCTATCATTGTATCATTGTGTAATCACATAATCTTGGCACACAGAAGGGACACAGTGTACTCTCTGAATTGAAAATAGGGGCATTTTGGTGGGTGTCAGCTTTCCCTTTTGCCAAAAGACCACACAGTCCATTGAGAACCAACGGGCATCACTGATGGGCTTGGAGCCCTCCTCTAAGCTGTTGCCATTGATTAAGATTTCTTTCTTAGACCTTCTTGGTTGGATCTACATACAGCTCCTGTCTTGTCTTTTTTAAAATATTAATTAATTAATTTATTTATTTTTGGCTGCCTTGGGTCTTCGTTGCTGCCCGCGGGCTTTCTCTAGTTGCGGCAAGCGGGGGCTACTCTTCGTCCCGTCTTGTCTTGAATATTATCTAGTGGACTCGAAAGTATAGAGAGATCGGGGATCAAGTTCCTGAGTTCATTTGGTCTTGGGAGGTTTACAAATAAAACGAGAATGGATATTTGAATTATGTTTTCATTTCTGGTAGTGGTGGATGAGGAAAGAACTGAGTAACATAAAATGTATACGGACATCTAGAGGAGGTACAGTGTATGTAATAAATATAGTGGCTTTTTAATCCTAGGAAAGAAGGCTTTGTGCTGATGAAGAGAGCAGTGCTTGTATTTCACAGCAGGGGTTTTTAACCTAGGATCTCTGAACTCCTTAAAAACGTTTGCAAACTTTTGTATGGACACGGCGGTGCAGTGTAGTGGTTCAACCCACCAGCTTTGGCAATACCAACGTCTTTGCTTTGCCACTTGCCAGGTCTGTAGCTTTGGAAAAGTTACCCTCATGAGGTGTTGCATTTTTCAACTTGTCTGTGACTCAAACAAGAATTGCTGTTTTGTATTGTTCCTCTTCTGTCTTTCTGTCTGTGATGTTTTCTTTTTCTTTCTTTCTTTCTTTTTCTTTTTTTTTTTTTTTTTGAATTCCTGCACGCTGAAACTCTTCCTGCAGATTCTATTCTCTGGAAGGCAGACCCATTTTTAGCTGTGGAAATTCAAATAGGCCTCTGGAAAAATGCTCTCCAGGTGGTGAGGAAACTAAGGAGATCAGGCTGCTAAAATTATGGACAGTCTCTGGTTGCTGCTGCGTAGTTTCAGTGCCTGTGCAGTTATATACTGTGGATGGTTCCTTAGAGTGAAATGAACCTTCATGGCATATCATGCAATCATGGAATGTTAGAACTGGCAGGAGACAGAGATTTTTCCACTGCTACGGTCTCTCTGTCCAAGTCCTCACTGCTTGTAAAGCAACTCCTTGGCCAAAGGCTTCCTTTGCTAACCAACCCCCTTGCTATATGGTCTCTCTGCCCCCTTTAATTTGCTTGACTGCTTTAAGTTCTTAAGTGGATTTATTGCCATCATTCACCTAAGGGTGTATAATCTAAAAATAGAAAACATTTATTCAGTATTTATACTATTTTAGTAGTTGTATTTTCTTTTTAAAAAGCAAACTTGGCTGGCTCATAAGATGAGTGCTTTGAGGATTGAGAAATATTTGTAAATGTTTTATTTTGATAAAGTTTAAAATTAGATTTTAACATTTAGAAGACTGTTTAGAAATTGCCCCATTATCAGATTTTGTTGTTGTTCATTATTCAAAGAAATGTAAGAATAATAAGTCCTTTCTCCAGCTGTTGGAATTTTGGAACCTCCAAGACAATTGCAAATCTAAAGTTAACAAGAGAAAAGGGTGTGCAGCCTTATACCAGAGGAAGAGTTGCCTCATGGCCCATGAACTTTCTTCCATAGGAAAGGCATGTGACTAGCCAGAGAACTTAAGACTTAGTTTTTGTATCAGGCAGATGAGCCAAGAGCTGGGCTAGAGACAGCAAGTAGAATTAGTGGAGAATGTTGGAAGTAGTCAAACATGCTGTGAGGTGAGAGGGCAGAAGCAGGGACAGAAGTTCACCCAAGGGAGGCCAGAGAAGAAAATCCTAACAGACTAGCTCAGGAGACCAGATCTTTTAGGGCTTAAGCAAGAGCCTCAAGAGAACGCAGGAGAATCGAATGTACTCTTAAACCAGAAAAGCTCAGACATCACAGAGGACTCAACATTTCTTAGGGAACTAACATTTCTTAGTAGCATCATTAAAGCATCGGTGAAATAACTGATGTTCATCAAGATCATAAAATCCTAGACCCTTTGGGTTGGATGGATCTTAGACATCATCTAGCTCTGGGCTACTCAAAGTGTTTCCTGCAGATCAGTGCTGTCCAAGACTATTACTCATCCATAAGAATAAAATATGGAAACTGAGGGCTTCCCTGGTGGCGCAGTGGTTGAGAGTCTGCCTGCCGATGCAGGGGACATGGGTTCGTGCCCTGGTCCGGGAAGATCCCACATGCTGCGGAGCGGCTGGGCCCGTGAGCCATGGCCGCTGAGCCTGCGCGTCCGGAGCCTGTGCTCCGCAATGGGAGAGGCCACAACAGTGAGAGGCCCACGTACTGCAAAAAAAAAAAAAAAAAAAACAAACAAAAAACACCTTGTTTTACATAAGAGAAGATAGAGGATTTATCTAACAAAGTCTAGAAAAGATAGTGGCAGAACCACAATAATACTGTACCAACAATTTTTTTTAATTAAGAAAACTATGCCCAACATACTCTGTTTTCTAACACAAGGAAAGCATGGAATACATTTTAGAAATATTTCATTAAAAATATTAAACATTTGAAGTCTTTGAGCTTTTAAAGGTTTACTCTTTCCTCTGCAGAGTCCACATTTCAAGTGAGGTTTTGCTCTGTATATAGACACAGCTGTATCACCCTACAGAAAACATATTTTACACTCAAAGTTTTGTTGCTCTCTGGAGGCATTACTTTATTTCTGGGAATTCTTAAAGAATATAGGGTCATGCTAACTGGCAATTTTATGGGTCAGTTTTGCCCAAGGCACTCTTTAATAGTGAACTAGGTACTGAAAGAACTTTTGTGGGCCCTTCTGATGCAACTTAGGGCACTATTGTGATAATAGTCTAGATGGGGACTCCACAACTAATGGAATGCTAGGGGCCTCAAAGCATGTGTAAGCCTCCTTCGGTGCCCAGTTTATTCCGCTGAATGGTGTGGGCCCAGGTAGAGCAGAGCCTAGATGTGCCCTTTGGACATCCCTGTACCCACTTCCATGAGGTTCATGGACAGATAAAACAACAAATGTCTGGACACTTCTCCCACTGCCCTGCTTAGGTTAGACTGGTTTTCTCTTACGGGTTGAGGTTTTGAACCAGCTGGAAGTAGAGACTATCATGGTCATCACAACACCACACCTGTTTTACATGTGAGATAATAAGAGCATCTCATCTGTAAAACATTACACTTTTATCTCATTCGGTCCTCACCATAATCCTATAGAATTGGCAAGACAACTACTATTAGATCCTTTGTTTTAAGGAAGGACAATAAAGGCCTCAAAGAGATGAACAGATGCTGATTTTATCCCCCAATTAAAACTCAAATCCACCCACATGTGTCCTTCTCCATTGTCACTGTCCGATTCTACACCTAGCAACAGTCTCCTTGCTTCACTCTTAGACCTTCCAATTGATTATTTACATAAATGTCAGAGAGCTTTTTTTAAAAGTATAAATCATATAATATCACTATAAGCTTAAAATCCTTTCATGGTTCCTATTTTTTTTTTTTTTTTTTTGGCGGTACGGGGGCCTCTCACTGTTGTGGCCTCTCCCATTGCGGAGCACAGGCTCCGGATGCGCAGGCTCAGCGGCCATGGCTTACGGGCCCAGCCGCTCCGCGGCATGTGGGATCTTCCCGGACCAGGGCACGAACCCATGTCCCCTTCATCGGCAGGCGGACTCTCAACCACTGTGCCACCAGGGAAGCCCCCTATTGTCTTTTTAGATTAAAGTCCAAACTTTGTGGCAAGGTTTGCAAAGCCCACCACGATCTAGCACTTGACCACCTTTGCAACCTCATCTTATGCTGCTCTCCCCTTACTCCTGATACATTGCCCCCAACAGCTTTCAGACTCATCAGGCTCTCGCCCTTGCCAGTCTCTCCTTCCCCGTTCTCCCAATGGCTAACTTGTGGTCATTTGCAGGCTTCAGTTTTAATTTCGCTTCCTCAGGAGGACATCCCTGAATCTTCAGTCTAAATGAGCCCCTCCCACTTTCTCTTTGCTATTATACCAGCCTGACCTTGTCTTCACAGAGCTTGACACAGTTCACAGTTATGTTCGCCTGTGGGTCTCTTTGTTTGAGGGCTGTCTCCCTCACCTGACTGCAAGGTTGATGAGGACAAGATCCAGGGAAACTTGGTTTACCAGTGACTGTTCAGCACATAGCTCACTGCCTGCCTCAGAGCCGGACTGCTATACATATTTGTTAAATAAAAAGCAGAGGTGGGGGGGTGATGATGGGCCGAAGAAGGCACAGATGGGCAAGAGTAGTGTGAGGCAGTGCCACTCTGCCTCTGAAATAATTCCTAATTCCCTTTGGTTTTGTTCATACTTAAGACACGACCAAGGGTTCCCGGCAGAGCATGCAGCTAGACACGTAGTGGGAGCTTAGTACACGTTTGAATATATGAACCAGTGTGTAATGAAAGAATGAATGGTATGTATGCATCAGAACAGCTTCCCCTGCTGGGCTTTCTTTATGTATATGGTGTTAGAATGTCACTGTCCCCAAGTTGCACTATCCTCTTCCCTGCTTTCAGTGGACTAGAGACCCCCCTCCCCTGCACCCACTGCTGCACTTGAACCAGATAGCCTCTGACCTATCATTTTCCCTTTCTCTTGCCACTGCAGAAGTCTGTTCTGAGTGAGGAAGCAGCTTGGTTATAAAACAAAAGCTCTGATTTTTTTTTTTCCTGAAAAATACCATCAGGACGAAGGCTATGATTAATACACATAATTGAAATAAATGGCAGCTAACTGCAGAAAACCATCTCCCAGCTGTTGGAGGAAGGAAATTGCTGACAGCCGGTTCCCATTGAGTGGCTACCAAAGGAGAGGGGCCCATAGGAGCAGGAGAGACTACACATCACCATCCCGCAGCGCTCCAGGGCTGCTGCTTTTTTTTTTTTTTACATCTTTATTGGAGTATAATTGCTTTACAATGGTGTGTTAGTTTCTGCTTTATAACAAAGTGAATCAGTTATACATATACATATGTTCCCATATCCCTTCCCTCTTGCATCTCCCTCCCTCCCACCCTCCCTATCCCACCCCTCTAGGTGGTCACAAAGCACCAAGCTGATCTCCCTGTGCTATGCAGCTGCTTCCCACTAGCTATCTACCTTACGTTTGTTAGTGTATATATGTCCATGCCACTCTCTCACTTTGTCACAGCTTACCCTTTCCCCTCCCCATATCCTCAAGTCCATTCTCTAGTAGGTCTGTGTCTTCATTCCTGTTCTGCCCCTAGGTTCTTCAGAACAATTTTTGTTTTTTAGATTCCATATGTATGTGTTAGCATACAGTATTTGTCTTTCTCTTTCTGACTTACTTCACTCTGTATGACAGACTCTAGGTCCATCCACCTCACTACAAATAACTCAATTTCGTTTCTTTTTATGGCTGAGTAATATTCCATTGTATATATGTGCCACATCTTCTTTATCTGTTCATCCGATGATGGACACTTAGGTTGTTTCCATCTCCTGGCTATTGTAAATAGAGCTGCAATGAACATTTTGGTACATGACTGTTTTTGAATTATGGTTTTCTCGGGGTATATGCCCAGTAGCGGGATTGCTGGGTCATATGGTAGTTCTATTTGTAGTTTTTTAAGGAACCTCCATACTGTTCTCCATAGTGGCTGTATGAATTCACATTCCCACCAACAGTGCAAGAGGGTTCCCTTTTCTCCACACCCTCTCCAGCATTTATTGTTTCTAGATTTTTTGATGATGGCCATTCTGACCGGTATGAGATGATATCTCATTGTAGTTTTGATTTGCATTTCTCTAATGATTAATGGTGTTGAGCATTCTTTCATGTGTTTGTTGGCAGTCTGTATATCTTCCTTGGAGAAATCTCTATTTAGGTCTTCTGCCCATTTTTGGATTGGGTTGTTTGTTTTTTTGTTATTGAGCTGCATGAGCTGCTTGTAAATTTTGGAGATTAATCCTTTGTCAGTTGCTTCATTTGCAAATATTTTCTCCCATTCTGAGGGTTGTCTTTTGTTCTTGTTTATGGTTTCCTTTGCTGTGCAAAAGCTTTGAAGTTTCATGAGGTCCCATTTGTTTATTTTTGTTTTTATTTCCATTTCTCTAGGAGGTGGGTCAACAAGGATCTTGCTGTGATTTATGTCATAGAGTGTCCTGCCTATGTTTTCCTCTAAGAGTTTGATAGTTTCTGGCCTCACATTTAGGTCTTTAATCCATTTTGAGTTTATTTTTGTGGCTGCTGCTTTTACCATATCACCATCCCGCAGTGCTCCAGGGCTGCTGCTTTTGCCAGAGATGCCCTGAGGGCTCTGTCTCATGTGTGAGCTTCTCCATCAAATTGTAGTGTCATTGGTTTTTAGGGCTGGGGCTTGGAGCTGGGCTTTCTATGTCTGGGGATGACTTGGCAGTAGGTATCTCTGTCCTACAGAATGGGCTTTTAGAATCCTTCTGTCGCCGGCAGCATTACTGCAAACCCCAGGCTGAACCTCCTTATAAGGAGACAAGATGCTTCTTGACCTGTTTCATTACCTTCTTCTCCCCTTTCCTTGTTCATCCATCCTATGCCAGTGGGATGCGGAGAGCAGTGGGGAGGAAGAAGATCTGGATTCTTGCTATGAGTCTGCTCTGTGATCCTGACAGACCTTTCACCTTCCTAGGCCTTAGTCTGCTCAGTCTATGTAATATGAGATATAAGACTGGAAGATTTCTGTCCTCTCAGTTCTAACAGTCTCTTAGAAAAAAAAAAAGATATACTTACAAATTATAAATGTATATACATTACATTTATCTATCTATCTATCTATCTAGATATTTATCTCCTACTGCCCTTCTTCTCAGCCCACTGTTTTACATTCAGCACCCCAAAAGTTATATGGCCCTTGTGACAGTGTTCATATGTGTCTGGCTGAACTAGTACCTAGATCAGGTGAAGGACTTTATGAACACATACATCAGAAGACAAGAAACCTGAAGCTAGACATTCACCCAGCACACCCACACCATTATTACCAAGAATGTGAGTGCAGAGCTCAGGCCTGTACATGCTGGGAAGTCAGCTGAAGGACAGTGTCAGCACACCCCAGCTTTGGAGTTCAAGGCACCGCAATTCCCATCCCTCTGGAAGATCGTGTGCTCTGTGAATGCTGACTCTGGAAGTGCACACTCTTAACATCAGGGCCTAGAGAATAGCTGGGAGAGAATGTTCTCCCAGAAGAGCTCTCCTTCGTGAGCTTCCTCCGTGTGCTCTATACTGTTTCGTCGTCTCTTTTTATCCTCAAACAATCCAAGAAGTAACGCTCTCTTCTTTATATGAATAAGAAAACTGAGGATCAGGGAAATTAGCTGCTTTTATTCAAGGTTCCCCTGTTAGTTGCAGGCATCAGTAGTAACATTTTTTTAGTGCTTTGGTGCCAAAGAAGAAAAAACAATTTCTTTCTTCAAATAGAAGGGGACTTCTGGAGGGGTTAAACGGGGAATATAGCATTATTAGAACTTCAGGAATTTTACTTCTCTCTCTGCCCTCTGATTATCCTTGTGACTTTCATGTGTGACACCCTAATGCAGTGGCTGTGTTCTACCAGTCAATTTTGGAACCTTATATAATGGACCTTTAAACCCATTACTGTTGCAACCAAGATTATCTCCTTGAGGGATTCCATCAGGGAGGGAGGGAGGGCCATTATCCAGAAGCCAGAAGTCTTCACCTGCTGCCTGCATTTTCTGCAGAGCTCCTCCTCTCCCTCAGTTGAGAGTCACAGGATGTTAGTGAGATCAAAAGCCATTGAGCACTGGGGAAAGGTCGAGGACCCCTGCCCTCTCATCACACCTTTTCATATGGATGACCCTGCTTCTAAAATTATATTTTGAATTTTCCATTTATTCTCGCTGCTATGGACTAAACGTTTGTCCTTCTTCCCCCAGTCCCTCAAATTCATATGTTGAAGCCCTAATGCCCAATATGATGGTGTTTGGAGGGACTTGCCTGGTGGTCCAGTGGTTAAGAATCCACCTTTCAACGCAGGGGACATGGGTTCAATCCCTGGTCGGGGAACTAAGATCCCACATACCGCAGGGCAACTAAACCCGTGCATTGCAACTACTGAGCATGTGGGCCACAGCTAGAGAGAAGCCCACGAGCCACAGCAGGGGATCCTGCGTGCTGCAATGAAGATCCCGCATGCCACAACTAAGACCCGATGCAGCCAAAAATAAATAAATAAATAAATGTTTTAAAAAATGATGGTATTCAGAGATAAGACCTTTGGGAGGAATCAGGTTTATACAGGGTCATGAGGGCAGAGCCCCTGTGGTGGGATCAGTACCTTAAAAGAAGAGGAAGAGAGCACACTTGCTTTCTCCATCATGTGAGGATACAGCAAGAAGATGGCCATCTGCAAACCAGGACCTTGATCTTGGACTTCCCAGCCTCTAGAACTGAGAGAAACAAGTGTCTGTTGTTTGACGCCACCCAGTCTATGGTATTTTGTTATAGCAGCCCACGCTGACTAAGACACTTGCCTTGTAGGTGAAATAGGGCTAGGAGATATCTTACAGGCATGGGATTTCTTATTTTTATTCTCTTGGGAATCAGTTAGCAAGTTGGCATACTGGTGGTAGGGCCTGAAGAAAGGAGTAAAACACCAAGTGCATTTGAAACAATTCCAACTTTGAGACACTTTTTATCATTTCAGACAAATGGAGATAGAATGTTTACCCTGGCCCTTTACGTAATATTTGGATAGCACAGTTCTTAGCTGCATGCAGATAATGTGTTAGATGGCTAGAAAAATAACCTGCTTGAACTGCTTCTGATTTATTCCCCCTCCCTCTCATGTCTTTGTTCACAATAAGCACATCAATGTAGAGCAGCTAGAAAAATGAACACTTCTTTATGAGAGGTACAGGTGGGTTCTGGTGGACGCTACTGCATCTCAGAATAGCATATATGGCAGAAGGGGGGATCATTGAAAAATCAGGCCCACCCTTTCCCAGAGTGGATGGTGGTGGTGTTTATTGGTGTCTGGGAATCAGAATATGGAGGAAGATGAGAGGACTGTCTTAGTTTATGGTTGGAGATTACATTGAAAGCCAAGTAAGATGATGATGATGATGATGATTTGTCAAGTGGTTACTGTGTGCCAGGCTCTGCTCTAAATGCTTTACATGTGTTCATTTGTATCTCACCACAACCCTAGGTGAGACTTGCTGTTATGATGTTATTACACCCATTTGATAGGTGTGGAAACGGAGGCTTAGAGAGTTTAAATAACCTCCCAAGTTCACATCGGTTAACCATGAGAATCAGGATAAGAACTTTCCTCAACTCCCAACGAGTTACCGAACAAGTTAAGAGTCTCCATCAGTTTGGGAAGGATTGTGATTCTGGAAGGTCTAATCTTTCTCTCAACTTCAGAAGGACCTGCCAGTATTTTAAAGGAATGTTTAATTCCTTTGAGTCATAAGCTGTCAGAGTAAGGAAGAACATGGGCTTGGATGGAGACTGAATCTGAGTCGTGTTCAGTCTAGTTCCTGAACTAGAAAGGCAGAGAACTAACAACATGTAGAGGAGATATGTTTTGGAGCCCTGTTTGCTCTTGCATTGTCCCCCAGTTATGTGAAGCACCTAGAAAAATTCCTTTCTGTTTTTCAGATGAGAAGCAGGAAGGAATAAGAGCATTTTCTTCTCCTTAATAAAATCCCTTAAGTGTTGACTTCACTAATTATGTATTTTCCTAATTTAGTTATGTTAAGCTAAAATTTACCTTTGAACATTGTGGGTTGGGGAGGATTTATGAAACAAAATGAGAAAATGGCTATTCTGTGGGGTCGGGTCAGTAAATTAGTACCAATCCCAGCTACTTCAGAACAATTATTTGTATTCAAGTAACAAGTGCACTAATTTCAAAAGAATATCCATTTTTAAGTCTCTTGCAAGATTCTCACATACATATAGCAGAGCTCTTTCTTCCCTTATATCCTTGGAGATAATAAATGAGCATTTCTTTCAAAAAGCATTTGTTAATTTTTAAAATTCAGTCATACTGATCTTTCTTCCAATTAGGATGAATTAGTGAGATTTTATTCTGTTACATTGTGTGTAAGTACTGTTGTCCTCATTTGAATCATTGGCTTTTACCCCAATGCCGTCTGTTTTGGTTGATGCATTTGCTTACGTCTGTTATTTGGGATAGCATTTAGGAAGCTGGCACTTTTGAGTGAGGTGGACTGATCTCCGAAATGAATTTGGACATTTGGACACTTGTGACGGTGGGGTTGGCACTATACAGGTGGTAGACTCTTACAGATTTAAACACAGAGTTCATACTTACAGCCTATTCTAAAACATTGGTTCTCTGAGATGAGATTTTTCTGGTTGGCAATAAAATACTTCATTTTGTAATTTAAAGTTAAAAGGTGAAATGGGATGGAGCTGGGTCAATGCCCTGTGGTCCTTCTGAATTAGTGATTACTTGGAAATCCCCAGCCCCCAAGAGATCCCAGGTTGAACAACCTTTTTTTTTTTTTTAAATTGTTATTGTTGTTTATTTCCTTCCTTGAGCTTATCACAATCTGTAATCATTTTATTCACCTATATGCTTGTTTATTCTTCATCTCTTCCCTTATATATTATAGTATATAATCCCCACAAGGGGCATAACCTTTGAGATAGCATTCACTGCACTCAATTCTTACCCAAGACAAAACCCTTGTGTGACTTAGGACAATGAACAGACATGTTTCAAAATGGTGATGGCACAAGTATTGAAAGGATACTTTGGTATATCTCATTCACTTTCTGTAGGCCTTTTGTTCTGTGATGGTTACTTTATCATGTAAAATTCAGCTGATATATCTTGTGGTCCTGCAGAAGCCTTTCACTGTGGCCAGAGGACATGCCTGGGAATCTGGGGCCTGGGAATTCCCTCAGAGGATTTTTCTCTCTTCCTTTTGGCCTCACAAAGTAATCTTGAGCTTTGGAAAAAAAATCCTAAGAGAACTGAACAGCCTTCTGCTGACTTCCCCACTCTCTTGGAGCTTATAAACAGCACAGCTTCTTAATGTGGTACAAGACCCCCTCCCCCCGCCCCTCCTCTCCCATGAGTGCAGGATGATTCGGGTACAGAGTAAGGAAGGCGCTCGGGGTTATTAGCAAGTCCTCTTCTTCCCGCAAGGCCACGAGCTCACAAGATTTGTAGGAGAAATGTTCTGGATTGTGTATTTCTTGACCTTTACATATTTTCATCTTTTAAACTTTGCAAGGCAGAAGCTTTGTCTTAGAAATTGTTGTTCTTTTGTACTAAGATCCTTTGAAGTAACTGATATGACTTGTTTTAATATTTAAAGTGTGATTTTTCGTAGGCTGCTAATAGTGAGCATTACCGTTTATTAATTACTTACTAATGACCCCAGCACAGTGCTAAAGGCTTTCCATATATTATGTCATTTAGTCTCGACAACAAGCCTATGACTTACAAGTTATTACTTTTTTCTGATTTGCTGATGAGTAAACTGAGGCTTAAGGAAGTTAAGTAATTTGCTGAAAAATCAGATGACTTCTAAGGAAAGGTGGGATTCTGTCTGACTCCAAAGCTTGAGCAATGTTTCAGCACTGCCTTTTTTTTTTAAAAAAAATATTCTGTATGTTAACCCTATGTTTTCCTTATTACTGGGCTACAGAACTCAGATTTCATGAGAATTTGTGGTTCTGATCTCTCGAATCCTTCAGTAGCCTTGATTATTGACCCTTCTCTCTTTCCAGTAGAGAGGAAGAGTTGTTTTAAAATGGGTGTCTGTTTACTTAAGAAAGGCCTTTGGCTACCTCTGAAGTGTGGAGAATTCTTTTTGTCCACCAACATGTGAATACTCTCAAATGGTTAGTTGATCTGTTTGCTGACATATTTTAGTCCACCTCTCTTTCTGCAGAGAGCATAAAGGACTGGCTATGGTAGATTCCATTTTCTACACTAGCACACATGCCCCTCACCGTGCAACGAGGGGAATAACAAGAACATGATGGAAAGGAGGTTCATGGTTATAGGGCTGGACACCCAGTGGGCATATAATGAATCCTTGATTATATCGTGCCCTCTCCTTGGCTTTCGGCCCATGTAGATTTTCTCTGGGCTGTAGCTGAGAGCTGACACCTGCAGATTTGTTTACTTTACATATGTAGCTAATAGTCAAAATGCTTTCTCCACGTCACATGGAGGCAGGGCAAGCATTATGCACAGTCAGCATTGACAGTTGCTAGGAGATGGAATTTGAGGGACTCCATGGAGTTACCCCAACCAAAACCAAAATAGTCCTTCCGAAGCCTGGAATATCCCAACTGGGGCTTGATTCCATGGGATTGAGCAACGCACCTTTCTAAAATGCAAATTTTTCTCACACGGAGGGGTAACTGTTATGTTCCTAACATAATATTATAATCTTTGGTGCCCCCAAAGGATATTAAGTCTAATAAGAAAGATGCATTATGCTTTGTCAAGGAAGGTTGGGGTTGTGTTCTTGTTTTTCGTTTGATGTTTTTGTTTTACAGTTTAGCCTTTGATGGATAGGACACCAGGGATGCCAATATCCCATGCCAAAGGAAAGTCACTGGCAACCTCCTTGCTCTCTCCAGGGAGGCACGCAAGCACCTTTTCCACTTAGCCTGGATTGCCTGCATCTGGGAAGGACTCAGACAAAGAAGACCCTACCTGCAGGAGATGAAGGGAGCCTTTCTTACCTCCAGAGCTGCAGGATACAGTTTATTCCCCCACAGGAAGTGAAGCAGGAATGATTCTTGGCATGATTCTTGGCCATAGCTTTAGAGCTTCCTCAAGCCTGAACCCCTGGGAGGCTGAAGGAGGCTTGGAGGCTTCAGATGAGGCATCAAGCGATTGATCTCACTCCACGTGTGCATGAGGCTTGAGGTACCCGGTGAGGCAGTGCAGGGCGGGGGTAAAGAGTGCAGGCTTTTGGGTCAGCGGAACCTGGTTTTGAGCCCTAATGCTTCCCCTTACCAACTGAGCCACCAAAGACAGATTACAGAGCCTCAACCGTCATGTCTGTAGAACAAAGACTGTGAGAGCGCTTGCTCCTCAGAGTTGTCACAGACCAGAGAAGGAGATGAGCGTGGTGCTCAGCGCATGGCCAGACCTCCAGAACCAGTTGCTGCCATTATTATTAAACAGTGAAAAGCTAAGTATAAGGGAACAGATCACTTGGAGTTACTGCACCTGGGGAACCACTTAGAACCCCGGGAAAAGGAACCTGACCTCCAGAAACACTCAACTTTTCTCAGATTCCCTTCCCTTGGTATAGCTTGTTAGATGGGGAATTCTAACCATAGTGTGTAGGTTTCCTTCACTTCTCTAACCAGGGGCGTCACCCTGTCTGCATAGTTCATGTCATGTTCAGTATGGACAGAGAAATGAAATGCATCTTTCACAAGTCTGCAGAAAACAGTCATCATGGGCCTTCCTAAAATGTCCTGAGTTAAACAGGTGTATCATTATTTTCGCCTTCAAAATCAATGTCAGAACTTAAGAATTCTCTTTTGTCTGTAGACACGTATGTTTGTTTACAATTCAATCGCAAAATACTGAGAATGCTCTGATCTCTCTGTGGATGGATTAATATATTCGTCTCTCCAAAGGTGTTTTAAAGTCAGTGTCAGATAAAAGTTATCCATGTATTTCAGATGAGATGGGAAAGGGATGCTGTTTTCCAGGCAGGAATGATACAAAGAGTGTGTTTGTGGGGACTTCAGAGGCCCTTGAAGGGTCGGTCTGAGGCTGTTGCCAGGTGCTGGGCTCACCTGTGTTACTGAGACAAGGGGCTTCTCTTTCACAGAGCACCTGGACCACTTGTAATGCTTGTCAGGCCTCAAGGAGAGTGGAGGGACATTTGATATATCACTAGCTATTGCATGCCATCACTTCTTTTCTGGTCCTCTTTATTTTCCCTCACCAGCATGGTTTCTCAGATTTATTAACAGCCTTTTCAATGACTTCTGCAGCCATCAGGAAGAGAAACAAAGAGGCCTAGGAGGATCTAATCTTCTTGTGCTTGTCCCTCTTCACTGTCTTGGTTTTTCTTTTGCTTCACCTCCTTTTTTTCTTCCTTCTCTTTTTAAGAAAATTCTATGTTGCTCCTCTGCATTAAGCTAGAGTTTCTTTTCCCCTCCTTCCTCCTCTTTTTACTGCTTTTAATTGTTATGGTGCTTTTGTTTTTCCCTGGACCTGAGAACGAGGGGAAAGGTCAGCTGTCAGAAGAGGGGCTGTACACCGAGGGGAAAGGTCAGCTGTCAGAAGAGGGGCTGTACACAGTTGATAAGGCTTTCAGGAGATTGCATTGGAGTCATTAAGCAGCATTCCCTCCCTGAAGTCCTAGAGTCTCCACTGCTGCAGGGGGAAGAGAAAAGGAAGCTCAGAGAGTAGAAGAGGTAACCCACATGGAGGGACTGGCTTCTTACCCAGAGCCCTTCTCCAGGGATAGGCATTGCCCAGTGCCAGCTCTTGTGACTCTGGGACATTGATGTGAATGTGCATCTGGATGAGACACACATGCAGGAGGCCTTGGAGAAAGGACTCAAGTGAGAATTAGGCATCCAGCATCCTGGAAGTCAAACTTCTAGGGTTGTCCCTTCTGTTATCAGGTTCATGTGTCCACCCCATAGTTATTTCGCAACTAACTCACTTATATAAAAATCAGAAAGCCTGGGTTTTGGTCTTGCCTCTACTGATAATTCTTTTGGACAAACACTGAATTGTGCTAGGCTTGTAAAAAGAAGTAGAAAAACGTGATTTCAAAGTACCTTCCATCGCTAATGGCTAGGTTTCACCTTACCAATTCTACCTGCCAAGAAGCAGTGAGAAGCATAATACCTTCCTCAGACATGGATGTGAAAACCAGTTAATTCCTTTTTCCCTCAGTGCCTTGAGGTTAACCCAAAGTCAGGGTTCTGTGTAGCCTGTTCGTCAGGAAATTCATGGTGTAATACTACAGATCATTTAAAGAAATGGTGGACAT
The DNA here is from genome assembly GCF_964374135.1 of Grampus griseus. NCBI lineage: Eukaryota > Metazoa > Chordata > Mammalia > Artiodactyla > Delphinidae > Grampus > Grampus griseus. Next base: position 24,378,661 of record NC_139018.1, on the reverse strand, counting down.
CTTCTGGAATGGGGAAAAAAGGGAATAAATTATATGAATTATACCATCAGGTTGCATAATTCTCTGTGTGTTTTCAAAGCCTGTTCACACTTCAGAATGACCTGGTTTAAGGATACTCTCTAACTTAGCCTACCCTAGAAATGTGACATGCTAAAATTTGAAAGGACTCTTCTGTTTTCACTCTCAACCTACCACATTACTAGTGCTCTCAAAATGTGGTATCCAAATGGATGATTCAATGATCAAGTGAGTGGGTGACTTAAAGGCATCAGGTAACACATAGTCAACTCTGTTCATTTGACTCTCAGTAATGATTGGATACAATGAGGGGTTTGGGTAGATAATGCCAGACATGAAGGATATATAATCAGGTTATACTGGTAGGTCTGCTGTCTTGCTATAGAAACCAAAAGGAAAATGATTAGAGCATAGCCAGCTTGAGAGAGTCATCAAAGAGGGTCACTGTCCAGACTGGCAACCACAGAGACACTAAAGATCACACAGTGGGTCGCTTCACTCTTGATCTCAGGAGAGTGGCTTTTATACAAAGCCTGACTCTATTTTTAATTGAAGTATAGTCGATGTATAATATTACGTAAGTTATGGGTGTACAATATAGTGATTCACAATTTTTAAAGGTTATACTCCATTTATAGTTATTATAAAATATTGACTATTTCCCTGTGCTGTACAATATATCCTTGTAGCTTATTTTATTTATTTATTTTATTTTTGGCTGCGTTGGGTCTTAGTTGTGGCATGCGGGATCTTTGTTGAGGCATGTGGGATCTTTCTTTGCGGTGCGTGGGCTTCTCTCTAGTTGTGATGTGCGGAGTTTTCTCTTCTCTAGTTGTGGCGTGCAGACTTCAAAGCACATGGGCTCTGTAGTTTGCGGCACATGGGCTCTCTCATTGAGGCACGTGAGCTCAGTAGTTGTGGCGCGCGGGCTTAGTTGCCGCACGGCATGTGGGATCTTAGTTCCCTGACCAGGGATTGAACCCGTATACCCTGTATTGTAAGGCGGATTCTTTACCACTGGACCACCAGGGAGGTCCCTATCCTTGTAGCTTATTTTATATATAGTAGTTTGTACCTCTTAGTCCCCATTATATTGCCCCTCTCCAGTTCCCTCTCCCCACTGGTAACCACTAGTTTGTTCTCTATATCTGTGAGTCTGTTTCTTTTTTGCTGTGTTCACTAATTTGTTGTATTTTTTAGATTCTACATATAAGTGATGTCAATACAGTATTTGTCTTTCTCTGTTTGACTTATTTTACTTAGCATAATGCCCTCCAAGTCCATCCATGTTGTTGCAGGTGGCAAAATTTCATTCTTTTTTTATGGCTGAGCAGTTCTTATATGTATATATAGCATATATATATATATATGTATATATGTATGTATAGCTATATGTATGTATATATAGCATCTTTATCCATTCATCTGTTGATGGACACTTAAGTTGCTTCCATATCTTGGCAACTGTAAATAATGCTACTTTGAATGCTGCATGTAGCGTTTTGAATTAGTGTTTTTGGTTTTTTTGGATATGTACCCAGGAGTGGAACTGCTGGGTCATATGGTAGTCCAATTTTTAGTTTTTTGAGAAACCTCCATACTGTACAAAACCTAACTCTTGTTGCAATAGAGAGAACAATGAGATTAAAGTTCGACCCAAGTCTAGCCTCATTCTAAATTCCTTCCTTGACAATTATTGTTATTCTAATTGGATAGCCTTGAGCCTATGAATCTCAGCTCCCCCCTTTGAAAACTGCAGATAATAATACCTGAATAGATTATGGTGAAGATTATATTAAATGTCATCTGCATAACAGTAAGCCAGAGCTAAAGCCCTTGACACACAGTGAGCTTCAAATATGGTAGTTGGCATCATCACTGTCACCTGCATCTCAGGGACTGTGGACATTTTCTGGTATGTAAAACAGTGATAACGCCCACTCTTCTAAGGTCATCATAGGATTGAAAAAACAATGTTTGCAAAGTGACTCTCACTGTGCTAGGCACATAGTAGAGGAACAGTAAGTACTGGCTTCTTTCCTTCTCCTTTCTTTGATGATGTCTTCTTACTTTTCTATTTCATTTGAGGGCAGCGGGGCACTATTGCTCTTTTGTGAAGTGGCCCAGTGTCATTGAGGGGTGTTCCAGAGGCCCCAGAAGGTGACTGGTCCTTGCTGGTTGAGGTGTGGGTAGTGGGGTAGCCGGGAGGGGAAGGAAGAATGCACAGCACTCGGGCAAACCCGAGGGCACCAGAGGCTGGGATTCTGAAGCTTTTGTAAAGTTCTGCCTGTTCCTGAAATTATCCTAGTGTCGCCAAGGGAATGCTACTGTTTGCATAAATCATTCCATACAACCTTATTAGTTCTAATACAGAAGACACTAATGATCCCTAATTCAAACAGTAGGAGGTTAAAGCTGTTTATTTGTGGTGATGTACAATGGTAATCAATGAGGAGTTAGATGGCTCTGAGGTCCATGGAATCGCAAAGAACATTTTGAATCCTCAAAGGAAGTCCAGGTTATTCTTAGGATGACTTTAGTTTAAAGTTCTAGAATATAATATACCACAGCAATGAATACATTACTTGTAGTGTTAATGTGATCATTTGTTCTTCAAAAACCAGAATGTCAGGTTGGAAATGGCTAGGCATTCGTCGCTAACAAAAGCATCCAACTAATTCAAGCCTCTTTTTTCCTTGAATTCTAGGCGATTGAGAGTTTTTATTTGATCTGCTTAATTTTTTTACTTCCTGACATGTGACCCATGTAGAGTTAACAACCATCCTGGTTTCCCAGGGATTGTTTCCCTTTTAGTACTGTAAGTCCCATGTCCTGGGACTCTTTCAGTCCCAGGCAAACTGGGATGGTTGGATACCCTATCTGAAACACCTGGTAAACCCCTTTTCAGGAGAATGCCGCATTTTGGTCAACATCTGACTGACAGCACACCTAGAAAACATTCTCTGGTTCAGTGGTTCTTCAAACTTTTGAATTTTTCTGACAAGTAACATTTTTACAGAAAAGGGAAGGAGCAAAATAGGATTGACTATTTATTTTGCCAACTGATGACATTACCAGATTTCATCTGTCATCATCATTACTTTATAAAAGAGGAAATTCCAAGATGAGAAAGGAATAGAATGAAAGTGCTATCTTCCCAGTGCCTACCACGGTGTTGTATAGAGTAGGTCCTACCCAGATGTGTGTTGCATGAGTGAGTATTGCATACATTTAGCTTTTATTAAAGAATGTACAGCATTGTTCTTATCTTCCTGATTGTACTATGGATTGGTAAAAACTTTAACTGAGACCATTGTTTGGGAACCAATGGTTAATTCCAAATCTGTGGACTATAGGATTTTTTGATGGTAATTTTTCATTGTAAATCATGATAATGACATTCTGCTGTCTACCTCAGTCACATGTTGATTTTAGTTGGTGTAGTCAATCTCTCATTATAGGATCACTCCTGGAGAGAGATAAAACCACATTTCTGGGCCTTTAAATCAGACAGTGAGATTCAGTCAACTTCCTCTCAGACTTCAGCTGCCACCGTATCCAGATGCATCTTTGCTGATATCTGTTTGGGGATGCCACCATAGCTGGCAGGAATGAGCCAGCGGTTCTGCTTATTTTCTTAAGTCTTGGATGGTGTTTTTGTATGTTCTAAGTCTCCATGCTTTTCTTTGTTCTGATTCATTCACCTACAAAGTGTGGTCCGAAACCTTGACCACCTGGTGATAATGTACAACTATCATAACCTCTCTAAGTCTGGGATCGCCTATGCAACATCCTCATATCATAGCTGGATATCCAAATCACTCCTTATTTTATCTTAACCCATGGATAAAAATATCATTGAGAAATCTTACCTGCTACCTAATTTCTGGAGAGGGTTAGGATGTTAGTTTTATCAACATCATAGGAACTATAAATATTCATCGTAAATGGCTACCCAAGAAAGCTAAACCAATTCAAATAACTATTTCAGAGAGTCTTATAATCTCAGTTTTGTGTGCTCTTTCTAATAACAAGTCAAATAATTCTTCCCCCTCTGCAAGCCTTGAGCATACTTCTGACTGTACCCATTGGTGTTATAACTCAGGGTCCAGCTGTATGGCCCTGGAGCTTCAGTGAGCTTGCTGGGGTGATGGTTTGTGAATCATCTGACTTAGAAGGTGGGTTGCCATTTTAGATTCAGTGCATCAGAAGGGGATTTCCTTTTTATGCTCTCATAATTAAGGATTTTTTAAAGCAGTTATATATTTGCAGTGTTGCAAATGTAGAGAATTCTTACAATTTTCTCCATCGTTCTAATGGTCTATATTCATATCCAGTGTATGTGGTTAATATATCTAAATGTTTGCTGAAAATCTACCCTTGTTGAGCAGATAGAGGTTCCTATAAAAGCTGCAGAAGGATGCTTTACAAAATTAGATAATGTATGTGAAAGCAGTTTGGAAAATATGACATGCTATGCAAGTGTATGTGTGTGCACGCACGCACACGTGCATGTGCATGTGCGTGTTTAAATTAATAGTTCCTCTCCCACAGGAATACTGTTGACAGAGGTCTTTGGAAAAGATACCCAACCCTTAGTAGGAGGCAGCATGTTCTAATGGAAAGCATACAGTGTTTAGAGGTTGACCTTGCTGTGTATTTTGAATCTGCTTCTTACTAGCCATGGTGTTGTACATGTATTTCACCCCTTGTGAATGTCAGTTTTATCATCTGTGAAATGGGTCTAGTAAAACTTTATTTCACAGGGCTTTTGTGAGAGTTAAATAAGACACATACCAAGTATCCTAATAAAAAAGCTCTCCTTTCAGATAACATATGAACACATATATGTTATTTCTATTAATAATACATTGGTTCTGGTGGTTAGTATTTTGAATTCTTGTAGCTCAAATCACCAAGACAGGTCTTGGTTAATTCTTGTCAAATACTACGTGTATAGTGTTTGTGTATTCAGACCCTCTCTAGATTAAAGCCCAGAGCATAATACAAGTTCAATAAATGTTAATTTCCTGTCCTTTTTATACTATGGCACAAAAAATCTTCTGTTAAAAAACTCTGCTAATAGTCTGAGGTGAAGAAATGATGAAAATGAAATAAACACTTTATTCTAGTTCTATTTAGTTCTATAATTGAATTTGCAATCACTGAAGATTTTCTCCTAAATTAAGTCACTGATTTGTAAGTCTGCCTCCATTTTAGAGAACTTTCCCTCTCTACCCCTTTTAGCATACCCCAGACTCATCCATCCCCAGATTCAGACCCCTTTGTTTAATTACGTAGGACTGTGGGCATCATCAGTCCCTTCTTGAGAGCCCTGGAATGGGGCGGTTTTAATTTTGGGCAGAATCAGCCCCATCTCACTGGCACGCTTATTTCTGTGGGGGGTAAAGGAAATGCATACCTCGCCATAAAAGAAGACGCAGCCCACGTCTCTAGGATTTGTACCTCTGCATTGGCCAAGTTCCCCAGTTGTGTCTCTAAACAGGGTTTTAATCACCATGGCTTGAGTGCTCAGCACTGAAAGCTTTAAGGGTACTGCAGAAATGGTAGCTTAGCTGCATTTAACAAAATAGAAAGTTTTCATTGTGTCATAAAAAGCCTTATTGATCTTGTCCAGGCATTGACTCCAGGGCCTTTTAACCAGCCACTCTGTCTAGACTTTCAGGCTAGAGCCCTCAGTGCTAACAAAGGAGGGCTGGGCTGCCTGCTGCCAGGGAAGGCCAGAGGGATGGGCACAGATTCAGGTTTCCCAGTGGGGATTTTCTTAAAGAACTGGGATGATTTTATTCTGCTATTGGGAGGCTTGTGCAGAAGCTTGTCACACCCCCCAGACCTCAGCCAGCCTTCTCCCGCTCTCAGCATTTGCTGTGGAGCTTTCACACGGCAGCAAACACAGGTGTCTTCTCTTCCCTCACTTCCATCAGCATTTCTCCTCTTTCCCCCCGTGAAGCCAGGCTGAACTCTGGGATGCTGAGGTACTGAGCAGTGGGTCTCCAGAAGGAGTGGGGAAGGCAGGAGGAGAACTGGTAACTTTAGCGTCACTGCGATCAATTCAACTTCATTTCAATTCAATTTGGTCTTTATTTAACACATTTTGGGGTATGTGGGAGATTTTGAAAAGGTATGAAAAATTGCTGCTCACAAGATATGGTCAAGGAGTTGACATCTACGTGTAAAATAACAAGAGAATTGTTTAAGATTTATTTGCTGATTAGGTATTTTATCAGAATCATCTGCAGGGATTTAACTTTTTAAAAATGAATGCTAAATTTCAAACATAAAAGAGTATAAACCTGTAGTAGAGGATATTGTAAACATTGGCTTAGTTATTGCCCATATTGAACAAATCTCAATGGTTTGCCATTTTTGCCTTATATCCTTTTATAAAGACTTAGTCTTGTTTGAATATCTCCCTGGTTCCATTTCTTCTCTCCTTCCCCAGAAGTAAACACTACCTGAAGTTGATGGGTAGATTTTTTTTGCATTCTTGTTACATACGAATAGCACTGTAATATATAATGGTTAGTGATCATTATGTGTGTGTGTGTGTGTGTGTGTGTGTGTGTGTGTGTATAAATTAGTGGAGGTAAAGTTTATTAGCTACCCACAGTTTTTACTCATTATTCTCTGTATATCCTGGGCTGAATGAAGGAAATATTTACGTCCCTGTTGATCACCCAAATGGAGCCTGGCAGTCTCTCAATATGCTTTCCTCTTTTTGGACCAGGAACCATTTGAGCTCCAGAAATGTCTGTAGGAAGTTTCACATAACACCAAATTATCTTGTTTTCTTTGGATACTTAAAGGTGGAGAGTTTCACCAGCAAGATGATTTAGATGTAGATTTATTGAGGTAAGAGGTATATTAGGTCATCTTCCAAGGTCTCTTCTGATGCTACAGTGATGATTAGTTACGAAGGAGTTTTTACTTGTTTTCATCTCAGATGAAAAGAGAAATTTTACAGAAATAAATATTTTAAAAGTCCATATGCGTTTAAAAATCTATGTATTGCTTCTAAATATCTTAATATTTGTTCGAGTTTTACCAGATTCTGTGAACTTCTTATGACATCTATATTCCTTTCTGAACAGTATGTGTGAATACAGTGAGTATTCAGTTAGGGTCAGTGTATGTGCCACTGTAAAAAAAAAAATCATTTCAGATGATCTGCTTCCTGCTGCAGGATCACTGTAGATATATTTCATTATTATTAATTTGGTTTTTATCAAAATCGCAGTCTTCTCCTCTCGTCTCCTGCTGTGTGTTTCTAGTGAATGTTTCTGTCCTCATCAACTCTGTAGAATATAGTCTCACAATGAGCCATTAGGTACTCCAGTACAATTGCCTTAGTTGTTTTGTAACTTTGATAAAAGATGCTGGTTGAAGAAAAATAAACATGCAGATTAATTCTTTTTGGACTGGACCACAGGTGAAAGGTTATATAGGTTTGCAGATGTGTGTATTTTCTATAATTTTTTATTCAAAAACATCAAAACTCAATCTAAAACTTATCTTCAGGAAGGCGACCCTGGTTAAATTTTCACCATTCTAGTCATCCATATCCTTGGTGTAACTTTTAAGAAATGTGTTTTAGTAACACTGTGGCACAAAGCTGGCTTTAAAATTATTGATATAATTGATATATTTACTTATAATTGACCTCATGTAGTTTCAGATACGTCTGTTATCTTCCCAATCAGAGTGAAAGCAGTCCAAGGACTGGTTGTCTGAGGTGACAAGTGACAACCATATGTTCTGAATTAATTGAGGAACAGACACAAGACTCAAATTGGCAGTCAGATTAAGGATCCAGGTATCAGTTCTGTTGCTGGTAGAGCTGCGTTAGAGAATGTGGCTTTGATCTGCAGTCCTACTGGGCTTCCTAGTAATTTTGCCCTGAATTAAACTCAGCCACACAGCCATAGGCAGAAGAGCTAGAAAACCAAAGGCCTTCTTATGCAGGGGCAGAGTCTACTCTGATAGGTTTCACTGCATGGGGCAGCCTATAGGAGAACTCACAATCCTTGTAGGAAGGGCAGAGCTGAAGGGAAGAGAAAGGCAAGTCATATGGAAACAGTGATTACCTAAATAAGAAATGTGGACCTCTGCGTGTCAGACCCTTATTATATCACCAAGGAGGTGAATTACTTCTTTCATTGGAGCGGGTGAATGAGTAAGTGAGAGAAGGTCAAAGTGTTACTCCAAATGACCCCCTTCTGGAGGGTGGGGAGGAAATGCTTTCCTGAAGTCGTGGATGCAGGGAAATGGAATTCCCTCTACAGGATAAGACTGCAGCATTTGTGTTTAACGATTGTCTGATTGACTGACCCACAATTAAAATGAGAAGCCGATAGTAAAAGAAGCATAATTACAGTTTGACTCATATAGATTTGGTGGTTATGGGAAACAAAATGTACAACATATTGCATAAATTATTATAAGTGGGCAGGCAGATGTAGCACAGTTGCCTCAGGCCAGGGTTTCTTAGCAATCTCCATTCCACCTTGGAGATGTCTCCTGGATTCCTCTTTACCTCTCTAGCCTTTAGTCCACTCACTGGACCCCTGATACAATACAAGTATAATTGTGCCACTCACAAGCCGAAGTTCTCCTATGCTGGTCCTCCATCCCCAGAGCCCCAAGAATATGACACATAAGACCCCAACCTGCACCTTGAGTCTCGCATGCCTGCTACTTTAGCCACATTGAACTTCTTACCATCCCCTGGACACCCCTTGCTTTTCTAATGATCACACCAGTGAATACATTGTTTATTTTAACTAGAACTTCATCCCTCCTTTTGTATGGTGAACTCTTACTCATACTTCAAGACCCAGATTAAGTTTGACCTCCTGTATGGAGCCTTCCCTAACACCCAGGGTCAGTTATTCCTTCTTCTGTGTGCCCGTATCACCTATGAAACATTTACTGCACTTGTAATTGCTTGTTTATATGTGCATTCTCAACAACAACAGCAACAGCTAACACGTCTGTGGCTGGGAACTGGGCCAGGAACTTTATCTGATTCATGTCTGACAGTAACTCTATGAAATATATACTATGGTTATGCTCATTCTATAGATTAGGAAACTAGCTATTAGAGAAGTTAAGTAATAAGCCAAGGTTCCATAGAGTTAGGTAAGTTCCAGAGCCGGATATCAAACCTAGGTCTGTCCAGTTCAAAGCCTTATTATTAAATTCCATGTAATCAAGTCCACATTTCCACTACACTCTGAGCTACAGGAGGATGCCCTGTTTAATGTGAGTCCATGTCAGGATTTGGTGCTTAGTAAGCATTTGAGTTTTTTTTAGATTTATAATTTCTCTTCTTCAGTAAAATGTCAGCTAATTATTCCTACTCACCATGTTCCTGGGTGGTTCAAGTGCATTCAACACTGGACACATCACCTGGTGCATAGTAGGCGCCTGGAAATACTTATTCCTTAAATGAATGAACAGAAATTTTAACTTTTATTGTAATACAATTGAGAGCAATGCAGTCTTTAGGATACCATTAGCTTTCTAGTGATTTCAGTGAAGCATGATTTTCCAGGCCATTCTTTTGTGGACTCGAGGCAGCTTCCCTCGCCAGGGTGCTGGCTGTTTTTTTTCCCAAGTGACAACTTGATTTACTATTTTCTTTCTCATCACTCTCAAGAAGCATCTGCCGGCTAGTGAGTGACCAGGGCAGCGTGGAAAAGTCCACTTATTTCTCTGCTGCATCTTTCCTACAGAGTCTGAGGATAAGGGTTGGAAATGGCCTTAGGAGGTCAGATTTCCTGTGTGTTTTCTTTTGTAGTGCAGGATCACTCATAACGACACAATTTGCTGTCTGCTGGTACACTCTGCTTTTAAAATACCTGTATGATGGGATGTGGCATGTAAAGGTTCACTGTTTCTCCTTGGGGGATGACTCTGCAGTTTGATCTATTCAAATGCTTTCTTTGGCCCTAAAACACATTGTAAGGGAAATGGGACAGGAAGAAGCAAGAGTGTAGTCACTTGTGCAGTCTTTTTCCTTTTTTACTCAGTGTGTTCCTTCCCTCATTCTGGCAGGAAATGTCCTTAGATGATGTATAATAGAATTCCATGTAGTAAAAAGATTTCTGTTTTTCCCTCATTTTTGCAAATACAATAATCTCACAGCCCAACAGCTAACTTGGGTGTCTTGTCTACGCATAGCTTGTAAGAAGACTTTAGAGGTGGAAATTGTTCTGGATGTTGCATTCTTAGCAGGTTGCATGGAAAGAAAACAGAATTGTGCAAGAACAAACTCACATTTGCCTTAACTTGTTCCTTTGCCAGCAAACAACCCAAACTGGTGTTGTAGCTCAAGGCGACTTTCAGAATTGAGTGGATATGTGGTCCCTGTGGGAATGAGTAGAACAACTGTGGAACTGTGGCCATCTCAAAAAGTTTATTTCTGCTTTGTGTACCCCTTGCCTTGGGCTTGTGCTTCTCCCATCATCATCATGGCTTCTTTGCCTGCGTATAATTGGGTGATATGTTAGTTTACAACTTAAGAACCTGAAACCTCACATTGCGGCTGCACCAACGGAGGAGGGACAGTGCTGTCCCTCCTGAATTTGTGGGTCAGAGGAAGGGAGTCAGCGGGCCAGCCCCAGGACCGTAGGACATCCCTTTGTCTGGCAGGGAGGGTAGTAGCTCGTGTTTTTGTGCCTCATTAGCTCCAGGGTGGGCCGGCCAGGATGGCCAGCCAGGGTTATCTTTGCATTGGTACAGACTAAAGTACCGTGCTGCTGCGGAGGCCAGTTGAAGGACAAATGATTCAGAGATGAGAACAGTTTTGCCTCTGTCTCTGGGGCGCGTCCTCAGAAGCTGGCTCCCCCTCCCTTTCTAGAGAACAGCAGGTGTTCTGCTCAGGACCAGTGCCTGCAGCCACTCCAGAGGGGTTGGCATTTTCATAGGCTCTGCTAAGGGGTACCTAAAAATTCCATTTCTTGGGCTCTCTGTCTGATGACGGTGAGGAGTGTGATCTCAGTTTGACTTTTTCCAACCTGCTACTAGGGAATTTTGGAATAGAGCCAGCCCCACTCCCTGATGCCCCTGCGTGGGCTCCTGTTGCCTGAGTGGGCTCTTACCTGTCATTGTCAGTGTTTTCTCCTTTTGACACATGGAACTTCATGCAGTCACAGGATGTCAGATACAGGGTCCTAGGTACCTATTCTCTGAGAATTTGAGCTCCTGGCGAGGTGGTGTGATGTGGTGGCAAAAGCAATGGACTGAGAATCAGTGGGCTAAGGGTTTGGAACTGGCCTAAATGCTTCCAAGCTCCCTGGATGCCCTATGTAAACTGTGTGCCCCCTCTTCCTTACATTAATATAATCATAGCAAAGTGACCTCACAGAGTGTTGAGGGAATACAAACAACAATTAAGAAAGCATTTGAGCATTTGGAAATATATATTTTAAAAACTGTGAATAGAATCCTTTACCCATTCCTGACCTGTTCTCACCTGAGCCCTTTCATGCCTAGTGCTGTGTCCTTGTCCTCAGTTTTTACCTCTGGCCCTTGGTTTTCCTTGGTTGCATTTGGATCTTAAGTATCCTATGGTCTCTGGTTTTCCAGAATGTCTGCCTCTCAGTTCCTTAGGTTGTCTCTTCTAGGAACTTTTGCTTCCATTCTTGCCCAATGAAATGCAAATCTCACTGGGTTATATCAACATTCAGGTTGAGCCAGTTTCAGGCACCCCCTGGAGAAGTGGTTCATATGCGTTCTCTTCTTTTAACTGGGCTCTGCCTTCAGCTCTCATTTCTTTCCAGTTCACTCTCAACCCAGCAGAAGTTGGGCTGCATAATCTTGTATTTTAAAAATACAAATCTGACCCTTCATCCTCTCAGTAAAATTATGCAGTCATTCCTCAGAACCTTCAGAGTAAGGTCCAAATTCCTTGATCTCACAGCCTAAGGCGCCAAGCTATCAGGAACCACAGACCCAAGTCAACAGTGTTATGCATTTCTTCATACTTCTTAGGTTGTATAGTAATAAAAAAATGACACAGAATATTTTAATCTGTTTTGGAATTTCTCAGAGAAATAGAATTATTACATAAATCAGTAGTTGGGTGTTTTTTGGGAGAGAGTGGAAAATAGGACTGAATAAATGCTTGTTAATGCGACGTACATATCAGTGCTTGGATTAACAAGCCATTTGAAAGATCAGTGCTTTATGTCTTATACACACTGATTCAAAACCTTGAGTTATACTTATCTCGATTGCATCTAGTGTTTAATCAATTGGACACTTACAAATAATGGGTAAACGTTTTGTTGTCATACAGGGTTGAGCTCTGCTTTTCATGCAGTGAGAGTAACATTTTTATTTTAATGCTTATGCAATTGATTGTAAACTTTGGGGTGATATAATCTCAGTGAATCTAAACAGTCCATCAGCCATGTCAGTGCCTCCCCTTTTGCCAGGCTGTAGCTTTGTGCTAAGCTCTTGTGTGTTACTGTGTTACATAATCCCCTGCATGCATTTTCTCTACCTATTTAGCCCGAATACATACAAGGTGACTGAATTGTCTCTTCAACCTCCTTCTCAGTGGAAACACTCAGTATAGAAAACAGATTTGGGGCAGTCTTACATTTTTCTAATGCAGAGTTTGGAGAATTGAGTGGGCTTAGAAATGTGTTTGTCACTATTTGGTTTTGCACCTTTTAGTTATGTTCACTATCAACTTGGTATGGTTTTCAAGGTGATAAGAGAATGCTCAAGCTTTAGCCACTGGAAGGAAATTAAGACAGATTGGGACCTTAGGAGAAAAATGTCAGTTGTGAGAGTATACAAAGGAAGATCTTGCAAGCCCCTTATTTGTTCTTTTAAAGACTGGGTCATGCACTGCCAATGCCTCTCCTTCCTGTAACAATCAGGAGGAAGGTATCCCATGAATTAAAAATGATATGATTTTGCTTATCTAGAATACGATTCAGAGAGTAGCTTTCAGTGGTCTATTGTTTGTTGACATGTGAAGGAGACAGCCAGCATCTGGGGTGATGCTGCTCTGGTGTTTTTCTCCAGCCCAGGGAAGGGGAAAGGGTAAACTGGGAAAATTCATCATTGAATGAAGAGATTGGGAAGGTTGTGAACCTTGCAGCAGTTTTCATTAGATATTTGCAAAGGAATGTACTCTCAAGGCTACATAAAATCTTCATTGATTAATTTGCATGTATATTAGCATAAATATGCATGTGATTTACATAAAAATTTTTCCTACATTGGTTTTATTTGTTATTTATTTACTGTGATAGCCTCTTCTCTTAATGATGTCATTTTTCTTCTGTGGCCTTCCACATGAAACACGTTCTTTTGTTTTAAACACACTGATTCCGGGGGGTGGGGATGCAGGGAAGGGAAACATTTCTTTTGGTGAGTAAGTGTGATTTACATGGGGTAGGAGGAATAGGTCTCTGGCTCAGTTTATTAAAGGTTTGTGATGGTTTGTAAGTCAGTACATGGTTCAGTGGAATCATTCATGCCCTTTGAGAAGCAGAGTAGGAGCATGTGCTATATCCAGAATGATGGGCAAAAGAAAAGGTAACTGATATTTAGAGAAAAGTCCAGAGGCAGTAGAAGTCCAGAGTAGAACTAACTGTCTGGTCTTGGGCAACTCACTTATTCCTAGTCATCAGTTTCTTCCTTAATAAAATAAGGGTGTTAAATCAGGCAATCTCTAAAATCCTTTATAGCTCAAAATTTATTATTTTGATAGACTCCTTAGTCTAATTATGTAAAAAATATTAAGCACCACATAGCACATTAAATAATATCCTGGTGCCTTGCTGTTCTGTGTCAGGCCGTTCCCCCTTTGAAGGGTACTCAATGATTAATTGAGGCTTCTCTTAGAGGCATTCCTTTCCTTGCTCATTTATCTCAGTTCACTGGGCACACAAGGTATAGCTTAAATGTTTATAGAAGACTCCCACTAATACACCATGTGGGTTGCCAAGGACAGGCGTAGTAGTTGGCTGTGTGTACATTTGCTTTGTTAGGAAAAGAGCTTAGCGGTGATAACTGAATTTGATTTGCTATCTTCTGCTCTAAATCAGGGTTACGTCCAGTCTACTGAACAAGAGCTTGTCCAGTTGAATTTTAACAAAACCATTTCTTTAGAAATGAGAGATCGTGAAAATAGGGCAGTAGGGGATTGCATGGATGAACCCGTTTCAAACATACAGATAGTGCCAAATTTCTGCTCTGTGATTTTGGGGGAACTAATTTTGGTAAAATGTATCTGGCATGGGTTATGTGCTGAGTAGTACTCGCTACTTATATGTGTAAAACAACACTGGTCCCCTAGAGGTGGACAAGTCCCTTTTGCTTATACCAGTGTGTGTGCAAACAGAAATGTGTAGGTGTACACACATCCTTGAGGCCCTCTGGAAGATATGGGACACACTTAATCTCTTCTAACTCTCTGGAGTGTGATGTTAAGGCTCATGTTTTAATGATGTGATGCTACAATGAATTCAACAGTATATGTTGGGTGGTCACCTCTTCACGTTGTAAGAGTGACTCCTTTACCTCATGATGAGAAAATACTTATTTGATTTTACTTAGGGAACTTACCAAGGACTATGATGGTCGATAAGGATATGAATTAATGTGGACAAGCTTTGGTGACTAAGGCGGAAGTGTAGCTCTAGAAGGGAAAATAGAGTCCCCTCAACCTTACTTTGCAGACCCTGCCACCCCTCTTTAAACGGAAGCTGCATATCTAAACTTGTATTGTCGCCCATTTCTTTTCATTGAGGAGGTGCTTTTGACCAACACTGATATGAAGTAGGCCACTCTCTAAATGAGGCTGCCAGACAAGAGGACAAATGGAGGTGTACATGCTGAGTGTCTACGTTATAAATCAAATCAACAAATAATTAAATAAAATACATTCTTTTCTCTTAACCTTGAAAAGTAGATCTTTGACACTACCTGGTTAAGTCAGGTTCTCACTTAGAGTTTTTGGATTCCTAGGAGTTCTGCATTGGGAAATACCAACACAGGGAGAGCCAGCCCCTCTAGTCCTCAGCCTGTGGCCTTTCCCCTTCCTCTGCCCACATTCAGCTCCATCCTGTATCACAGAGGTCTGGTATAAATGCACGTGGATGCCTTGACCCACATGGCAAAGCTCTGTCCAAACCTGTGCAAACAGTCCCCCAGGGCTAGCCCTCAGACCTTGAGGTATAAACACTGATAGCATGATTTGCCTTCAGAAAATGGTTCCAGGAAGGAGGATTGCACAACCCCTGGAAACAGACTTGGGGCTCTTTGGGTAGGGAATTACAGGATCCCAGGGTCTCAAATATGGTCTTGAAAGAGAGTATGAGTCCCAGTGGAATGCCATGTTGGCTCTGTGGACCCCTGGTCCTATGGAGAGAGATGTTCTGTAGGATGGTCAGACCAGGCCATCTCAAACAGGAGACCTCTAGGGCAGAGGTCCCTTTGACTCTAAGGGAAGTATTGTTGTCTTATCAAAACATATTACCAAATTCCATTCTGTTCCCTTTTCCTCATCTGCTCAATCATTTCCTCAGGTCCAACCTCCTATTTAAAAACCCAGTCACGTTCCACTGGGCACAGGACTTTACCATGGAAACCAAAGTTAGCTGGGTTATTAATGGATGGAAATTAGAGCCAAATCTTTCAGGCTAATTGATTTTTAGTTATTGTTCAATAAAAGGTACCTAGAGCTAAAGAACCCTTTGTCAGAACAGTTAATTATCCATTCTAAACCAGCTCTTCTACAAGCATTTAAAAGCCAATATTGATGCAAAAGCAAGTAAACCTCACTTTACCATTTTGCATGAAATTTCCCTTTAAGGCTTTTCTCTGAGAAAATTTGAAGGAAAGGTAGCAAGCTTTCCTGCACCATCGTGTTAGTCTTCTACCCCTGTGTGGACGTATAACTTCTCTGCAGTTACCTTCTCTGCTAGTTTCCCTAGTGCTTAGATACGAGTCTTGTGGAATAGTTGGAGGGGGTGTTGTGCTGGTATCAAGCCTCTGGCAGGGACACTGCCCTGTGTGCGTGTGTGTGCATGTACGTGTGTGCCTGTGTGTGTGCGTGCGTGCGTGCGTGTGCGTGTGCGTGTGTTCTGTTTGGTATTTGCATAGACCTGGCTCATGCCAGTCAAGTGTTGACTGCTTTCCCCTTTTCTTTCTCTGTAGCTCGAGAGGAGAATGTGGCCACTTTCCGAGGCTCAGAGTACCTGTGCTACGACCTGTCTCAGAACCCAATCCAGAGCAGCAGTGATGAAATCACCCTGTCCTTTAAGACCTGGCAGCGGAACGGGCTCATCCTGCACACGGGCAAGTCGGCTGACTATGTCAACCTGGCTCTGAAGGATGGCGCAGTCTCCTTGGTCATTAACCTGGGGTCTGGGGCCTTTGAGGCCATTGTGGAGCCAGTGAATGGAAAATTCAATGACAACGCCTGGCATGATGTCAAAGTGACACGCAACCTCCGGCAGGTAATGGCTGAGGGGAGAGAGTGCCCAGAGGCTCCTCTTAGGTGGCTGGGGAGGAAGTTTGTGAAGTAGGTGGTGGGTTAGGTTACATGGAGAGGGGTAGAGATACCCTATGGGTTTGGATAAGTTGAAGTCAAACTTTCTCCCAGCCTTTACAATTTCACAAGGATTATTATTAAAATATGTTTCTTCTCTTACTTCAATTTTCCATTTGTGCTTGTTATTTAAGAAAAAAATTCAGTTGTATAGATAAAAGTTATAAATACTTTCCTTTTGTTTTGCTTTTCTTTGTATCATTTTCTTGATTACCTTTGAATATTGTACTATTGCTAAATCAATTAGGGAGAGCGTTTTGTTTCCTCAGCTTGGTAGATTTTTCTCATTCTTTGAATATATGTTTTTCTTTTTAATTAAGTTAGCCATGGCCATGATGCCATAATTTTAATTCCTTCCAGAAGAAGTCTTTCTTTTTCTCTTCCTTTTAATTTACCAACCCCTTGTCCACTTTTATTCTTTCTGTTGGGTCGTTGTGTTAACCGCTAGCCTTGGAGTGAATTAGCTGCGATCTTTCTGAATTCCTTTGTTTCTCTGTTCCTTGGTGTTGTGGTATACTTTATTGCCCCTGTCTCTACCTCTGACACTCTTCAGTTGACTAGGAGGCCTGGAAAGTGGAAGGACCCACATAAAAAAGTCAACTTTGGAGCAGCCTTTCCTGGTTCTGTACGTGCTTGAGAACTCCCATTGCTTGCTGATTCTAAGCAGGCAACTCCGTCAGGTGACAACACTCTCAGAAAGCCTTAGCCCAGTGAAGTTGTTTTCCATTTCATAACTAATAATGGTGATAACAATAACAACAGTAATAATACCTCACCAGCCCACATCAGGAAAAAATTACAAACACTTCCTGTAAAAGTCAAGGTCTGTTCTGAGACTGCCTTTTCCAGGTTCTGTTTTCACTTGGATTTTCTACTTGTGAATTTGTCATTAAACTCAGTGGGACAGCATTCATCCTTTATTAAATCAGAAAGCATTATGTAAATTTCCAGAAGGTGCTTATCAAATTTTCTTCTGCAGTGTGATTGATTTAATGCCTCCTAATGTAAACATGAAAGCATGAGAACTGACAGGTGTTTGCCTATGTTTTCTGTTTGATAAAAGTGTAACTCCTTAATAATGCTCAGTAAAGGGAGAAGCCTCCTCCACATTGGAGGCACACAATATTCGAAATACCCACTTCCACACTTAAGCATGTCAAGGAAGCCCCGTGGTTGGAGATGCTATTCTATCTGTGATGAAGTTGCCAAATCCTAAGAGTTAGAATCCCCCGTCATCTTCATACACACAGGTCGAACATTTTTGAATCACCGTTCTGTGTTTTTCCTGCAAGGCCGAAGAATCCTGTTGCTTATGTTTCCTTTCATCATTCCCCACCTGTACTTACAGGAGAGTCCCCCTCAGCGGCCAAGAGAGCCCACATCAAATTTTCATTTGCTAACATATAAGGACTTGAAAGGTTTGAGTAGCAGAGACTAGACCAAAAAGGAGAATATGACCTTTTGTCGGTTTTGACTGGCAGTTGCACAGTAATACCCTTCTGCCATTAGTCAGTTAAGGGGGGATTTTCACGTACTGGGGAGCGGAATCGGGTTGTGGTTCTCACCAGCCAGTCTGTTTCTCTCTCGCTCTCTCCCACCCCACATGCTTCTTTGCCGTTCTAGAATGATTCCAATTAGCCGGAAAAGGCTCACTTTCATTTCCACTAAAAACACTTTTCTAAAATAGAGTTGGGCCCTAATTCAGTCCTTTACACTGAAATGGGGTGAACCAAACTGTAATTCAAATATTGGTTGTGCTGAGTTAGTCTGAACAAGCAGAGGAAGGCAACACTATAGGGTTTCTCGTCCAAGTTCTAAGACCCGACTCCTCTCTGTGCCCTTGGACAAAGCATTTAACCTTTCCACACCACAGTTTCCATTTGTGAGATGGTGATTACAGTCCTCCACGTGTGGTGGCTAAATGTGCAAAGCACCTTATGTTCCAGAAGGATTATGAGCTCATCCATGGTCTGGGTGCTAGACTCGCTGGGACGTGCACGTGATTTACATGCTGAGGATTCTTCCAAAGGTGACTGCCTCTGTCTGTCCCCGTGGATGCAGCTAAGTAGAGCTCTCAAGACAAGGCTACTGAGGCCCTAGGGTGTTGGGGGCATTTCTCGGCAGAAGGAGTATGAATCTTTTAGAGAAAATGCACCTAAACTTGGACCTCATCGGAATCTGCACTGAATTTTGCATCCAAATGCAATTTATTGAAAGAGGAAAAAAATCTCAGAAAAGCAGAGTTGATTTTGCAAATACAATCCTTTCAACCCTGAGTCAGCTAAGATTATTATTTTTCCCATTAAAAGTACATTTATAACATCTTTTTGAGTTCCCTAGGATACATTTGAAGGGGTGGGAAGCCCCTGTCTATTTCAGTTAAACTGTAAATCATTTCATAAATATTTGACAATAAGCTGGTGGCAGTCTCGCCTACTCTTTTGGTAAGGTTGAATGGCTTCTGTGGTAAAGATTCATCTGAGGAAAGCTTACTTGGGGTTTCCTTACCAAATGGAGCAGAACTTTCCCCCTTTCTTCCTTTTTGGTCATCTGCTATGGTTCTGCTTTTGGGCCAAGTCAGGCCAAGGTCAGGTACTTTATTGGGGGTTCTGATTAATGGAGGGAACGTGGATTATCTGTTCTAAATTATAACCGGGACCTGAGTCCACGGTCATGGCCATCACAGGAAGTGCTTTACTTTTATATGCCACTTTAGTCAAACCGCAAACACAAAACTGGGGTTAACCATCTTCTAGCCTTCCAGCCTCCCAGCTCAGGGTGTGTTGGCAATTTAACATTTGAAAACAGCGAAGAAAAGACTAATTGTAGGGCTTCTCTAATCATGTTTAACCTGCCAGTTCTCTCTGCTATCCAAGCAAGAAATTGCTTAAAAGCTTGAAGAGCATTCTTAAAGAGGAATGAGGGGAGAGTGATTCTAACAGGAGACATTCTGGCAAAGTAAACAAAGTAACATTATTGGCTAGTGAAGGAGACTCCAACTCTTTTGATGCATTCTAACGACACAGTTATTTAAACCTGAGAGAACAGGAAAGAGGAGAAAGTTGCCCTCCTGCTGCACAAATCCACAAAATCAAGGGGGTCCTGGATCTTTAAATTACCCGTGGAAACCCAGAGTAAACTACATATGTAGCCTTCCTGTGCTAGATGTGATCTGTAAATGTTTTAAGATCTTTTTGTCGTAGGAGAAAATCATGATTGTCCATGCATGTAATCAGAGTCAGATGTGAAAAAACAATCCCCAAAGTATTGGTATTTCAGCTCTCTGTATTTATCTACGTGTGGAACGATAAACCTTGGGGGTCTTTTCTTTCAGGACAGATGGATTGTGTTTGTGCTAGAGGGTGGGAAGGGAGCAGGGCTGTGTTCTTTCAGAACAGCTCTTGGAAAGTAAGTATGATGCTAATTCTGACTGGGGTGAGGTCTGGTCTGAGTGTATTTGGGAGAAGAGGGGAGTTACAAAGACAAGGTGGACTGCAGCTCCTTTCCTGGCTGTGCCCCAGGTCCCCAGGTTTTCCATAGAGTCTTGGTCTCATTGTCTTCCCCCACTCTCTTTTTCTGTGTCGGGTGCCTTTTTTTTGAAAAACTAACACAAGATCATTCATGCAATGTGTCATTTTACTAACCGACGAATGTACTAACACCCTAATGACTCATCTTTGTTTTTAGTTTTTTTAATTAACAATCGTTCTGTTCACAATTTTTAATTTCCTTTCTTCCCCCTTTTCCGCAAAGCACTCAGGCATCGGACACGCTATGGTAAACAAACTACATTGTCTGGTAGATATCATTCTTATTGTCTCTTTTTTTGGGTTTGCCGTGTGTTGCCCCCCTTTTCCTCCCCAAACCCCCCTTTTATCCTCTTTAGAGTTGTTTCTTCTTTTAAAATTTTCTGTTGAATTAAATACGAGCCTTTCTTTTTCTTTAAGAAGAAAATGGAAGGGGATGCACCTGTCCTGACAATATTTGGATGAGTTTGGTTGGGACAGTTTTCCTTTTCTCTACTTTGTAATTTTTTTTTCCTAAAAAAAAAGTTTTTTTTAAAGAAATGTTCTTTGTTGAGCTAAATTCGTTCTGTTTTGTTTTCTTATTTTGCGAGTTCCAAGTTATCGACTAGGGACAACAGAGATTTCTATTGAGGACTTTCTTCTCTCCGTGTCTTCCTACCCCTCACTTGTCCTCCTTTCTTTTCCCCCTTCCCCACTCCCGAATCCCTTTTTTCTTTCCCTTTTGTGTGGCCACGGCTGCCACAGGTGATCTGGGGAGGAAAGTACTCGACTTCCTGTATTCTTCCTTTCCCTCCTTTCACCGTACTTCCCACCTTGGCCAAAGGGAGCTGTGCCAATTTGTGTTCTCCGTACAAACTCTGCATGGCATGTTCCTGTCTCGTGAATTTCCCCATGGGCATCAGAATCTGTTCCCTTGTTTTCCTCCTCAGTACTAACAACCTACCAGTCATCAACCCCACTCCACGTTCTCCTCTCTCTCTCTTTTGTCTCCATGCTTCTTCATGCTCCTCTCACCCTTCATATATTTTGGGGTTGGGTTTGGACTTTTTCTTTTCTTTTTTGTTAGTAAGGGAGGGTGGCAGGCAGGGGAAAGACTCCCCTTTAGTTTTGAGTGTGTGTTCTTTTCACTCCCATCTTGTTTTTCCGTTGGTTTAGTGCATGTAAGTGTGAAGTGGATTTTGATTCTCTTCTTTAGCGCTCTTCACCCTTGTCCCACTTCCCTCCCTTTATTCTTCCGCCTTCTCTCTTGGCTCCAGATGGTTTTCGCATGGGTGTGTCAGTGTACGGTGTGTGCACGCTTCGAGGCCCCATCTCTTCTCTGTGCCCTCTGCTCCTTTCATGGATGTTGGGTGTACGGGTGCCGTCTATTTCCTGTGGGCATTGTTATTATTTTGGCTATTATGCCTCATCATTCTTTTTGTTAGCGTTGCCTTTTTTGGTTTGGATCATTTCTTCTCTGGCTGGTGGTGATGGCACACAAGGGAGGACAGGGGTTGGTGTCCTGGGTAGTCCGTGGCATGTATCACCCGTGACTCATCAAAATCAAGACGCTTTTCCTTCCCTCCCTGAATGCATGTTTGTCAGCGTGGTGTGAGCCCAAAAAGAAACAAATAAAAAAAGAAAAAGAAAAGAAAAAGAAAAAAACCATCAACAACCAAAGACCAACCCCCTAACAAACCCCATTGTCAAACATCTCCTTTGCTGTTTCTCACGACCACTATAAATGACAATCTTTCAAAAGTCAATGCTCATTTTACCAATGAACTGAGACGTCTGAGGATAGTTCCATTTTCTAGCCTGACTGAGTGAAGAGGGCAATGGGTAGAGCGAGTTGCTCAGCTTGGCAGTTCCGGAAAAACTCTCCCAGGAGTCTGCAGGGAGACACTGGAGGCTTGGGCCGCAGGGAGGCAGACCAGAAAATGGAACTTGGCTGCACATACCAAAAATCAATCCAAATTAGAGAGAATACCTCACCCAAATCTTAATGAAAGTGATGCCACTGGTAGGGGAAGCCCCTGGATTTTGATAGGACTGTAAGGTCATTGTTGGGATTTTTTTTTTGTCCCTATGTCCCTCCACCAGGTGACAATCTCTGTGGATGGCATCCTTACCACGACTGGCTACACTCAAGAGGACTACACCATGCTGGGCTCAGATGACTTCTTCTATGTGGGAGGAAGCCCAAGCACCGCTGACTTGCCAGGCTCACCCGTCAGCAACAACTTCATGGGCTGCCTTAAAGAGGTAAGGTTCACCCATTCCATTTAATGCACTGACTGTCTAAGAACAAATGAAATTTTCAGGTCAGTGACTGGATCTGTCCTCTGATCTATTCTGTGAGGCCATAGGTTGTAGCAGAAAAGACTCTGGACTTAAAAGTAGAGGCCCTAGGTTTTGATCCCAGTTTAAGCTGGTTGCAGGACCTTGGGTTCGCCACTTAAGTACCCTGTGGTTCTGTTTCCTCATCTAACTAATGAGGAACCTGATCCCACAGGAAGCTGTGCTTTATAAATTACATGAAATAACTCAGACGAAAGGACTTTGAAATCACAAGGAACTAGACCTGTGTGAAGTTTGATTTTGTATTTTTGACTTGGCAAGTAGGGAAGCCTTAGCTAAAAGTGGCTCAATTTGTGGTTGTGTGTCTTGTCTGAAACATAACTTATGTATTATTTTACCTTTGCTAAGCTTGGTGTTCCCAAGAGTCTCATTATTCGAGATGAAGGAAAGTTCTCAGAATATAACATTAAGGCCCAGAAGACTCGTTTTTCCTTTTTTTTTTTCCTCCCTGAGAGCTAGCAGCTGTGAGAAAGCAGTGGAGCTTTACCATTACTCATTTATTACTATTGTAGCTAATGTGTTGAGACCTCTGTCTGAGAGCAAAGGAGCTTCAGTCAAGTGTAAGTTCAATCTCTAAGGTCAATTGTTGAGGCAAAAAAAATCAGACTTGATTTGCTGGAGTTCTTTCAGCACACAGTGTCATCAGAGCAGTGCACTGCACTTTTTTGTTTAATCTAAACTAAGCTTGATTGCCTAAGATAGCTATACCATTTCCCTGTGGAAATTCCTTGAGAAGCTAACAGTGTTCTTTCTTGTAGATAAAGATCCCTTGTGACATGTTATGAGCCTCCTCTCAGGGCACATGTTTTATTCTTATTATGGTTATTTGAAATTTGTTGCACATCAGTTACATATGAGATGGCATCGCACGTGCATTCACTCACGCCACTCGGCTGTGAGCTGTGTCTAGACAGGAGTTGCGTCTGTTATACCTGGCATAGAGCAGGTGCATAATAATTATTTATTGAATGGAGACATTTATCAAATAATCATTGGGTACCTTTTTTGTGCTGTAACTAACCTGAATGGCTCTTTGCAAACCACGGTCTCCGTGTTTGAAGACTTTGTAATCTGGGAAGAGAGATGAGATCTGTAAGGGAACAATTATAGCTCAGGGCACTGTGTGTTCAGTGCCACAGATGAAGTGATCTAATTGAGCAGAGGAAACAGATACATTTTAGGTGGGAGTCAGCATTGGAGAAGAATTGATATTTGAGCTGGGCCTTGCTGCAATAAACCATGTGTGCATTGAGGGAAAGGGGGAGGAAGGAGAGACATGACAAAGGAGGGAAAAATCCAATTACAGCTTTGTATTGTTCTTGTTCTGAAGGAAAAATGACAGGAGAAAAGTCTTAGAGAGTTTTCCTCTCTCTGCTGGACATTACCTAGGCTTCTGCTGGCTACAGGGTCTCCACAGGTCATTCCCGACGGAACTGCAGTAGACATAGCACACTTCTTCCCTGGGATTTACTCCTATTTGAATAGAATAACGGTATAAACTACTCTGTCTAATGAACCCTGAAAGATTCTTAAACACCATTAAATCACACTCCATTGGAATTGCACTCTCATGAGGTATGCGGGCCTCTCACTGTTGTGGCCTCTCCCGTTGCGGAGCACAGGCTCCGGACGCGCAGGCTCAGCGGCCATGGCTCACGGGCCTAGCCGCTCCGCGGCATGTGGGATCCTCCCAGACCGGGGCACGAACCCGTGTCCCCTGCATTGGCAGGCGGACTCTCAACCACTGTGCCACCAGGGAAGCCCAGATAGGAGCATTCTTGTTCCACGTTTGTAGCTCAGGAATGAATTAGGCATTGACTGCTGTGGAGAGCTTGTCCATTTTTGTCGTGAAGCAGCCCTGAGCCTGGAGTTTCTCCTGGACTGGGTCTAGGGGTGGCCTCTAGGACTAATTTTCCCCTGCACACAATTATGTTGAACTATCTCTCCATTATGTATTTTGAGACAAAGGAGCAATTTCCCAACCGCAGATCTATCAATCAGGAAGGATGCCCGTGAATATTTTGAAACAAGTCTCATAAAAACATGAAGATATCTCTGATGATTTTATCCATGCAGAACCTAAAGTAAATAAAATCTGCACACACACGCACACCCATGCACACGTACTCACATACTACACTGTCCAGATGGAGAGCAGACAGCTTCAGAAGTCTGTGAAAAGTGGCGCTTAATAGCTTAAAAATTAAAGGCAGTTCTGAAAACCAGTGTCAGTGACAGAAATAACAGTAATAGTAATAAAAATATGCACATATCTTAGCTAGCAGCTAAGCAGAATTTAAATCCAGATCAAGTTAGAAGAAAGAAAGTCCAAAACAGTGAAGGAGGTGGTAGGCGAAACAAGAACTTAATATAAACTTTTGCACCATCTCTCCTTTACGTATATAGTATGGTCTTTCTAAGGGAGTTGGGAGGCCTTCTCGTTTGTCTGAGTGCTTTAAACAGATAGCTTTGAGTTTAATGAAATCCTGGCATAGTCTTTCTTTCCATTTAATCATAATTCACTTTTCTGTGGGAAAGTCTAGGAAATTCTTCTCTTGTTCCTGGCATTTCTCTTTGACAATTTCGTAAACAGTAAAAGCTTCCAGCTATGTTGGGACTTCCCTCCTTGATAAATCCCACTTACACACTTTAACTATTTCCCCTTAGAACAGTCAGCCGTTATTTTACAACTCTTCTTCCCTTCCCTATCTCTTTCTTTCTCTTTCTTTCTTTTTCTGTCACCTCTGGCCATTTGTGGCTCTAAGCGGCCTTAAGCTGAGCTGGGTGCTTTTATGTTTCATTTTTTTCAAAGTGGGGACATGGTGAAGACCTTATGGGATTTCTCTTCCAGATCGTTGATACTTTGTGTGTGGCACAAAATAGTTTTTATCTTTGGAACTACAGTTACTTCACACCTGAAAGTTAAGTTCTGGCTCCACTCTTTTATCTATCTATCTGTCTATCTATCATATCCTTATTGGAGTATAAATGCTTTACAATGTTGTGTTAGTTTCTGCTGTACAACAAAGTGTGAATCAGCTATATGTATACATATATCCCCATATCCCCTCCCTCTTGTGTCTCCCTCTCACCCTCCCTATCCCACCCTCTAGGTGGTCACAAAGCACCGAGCTGATCTCCCTGTGCTATGTGGCTGCTTCCCACTAGCTATCTATTTTACATTTGGTGGTGTATATATGTCCATGCCACTCTCTCACTTCATCCCAGCTTCCCCTTACCCCTCCTCATGTCCTCAAGTCCATTCTCTACGCCTGCGTCTTTATTCCTGTCCTGCCTCTAGGTTCTTCAGAACCATTTTTTTTTTTTTTAGATTCCATGTATATGTGTTAGTCTACGGTATTTGTTTTTCTCTTTCTGACTTACTTCACTCTGTATGACATTCTAGGTCCATCCACCTCACTACAAGTAACTCAATTTCATTCCTTTTTATGGCTGAGTAATATTCCATTGTACATATGTGCCACATCTTCTTTATCCAGTCATCTGTCGATGGACACTTAGGTTGCTTCCATGTCCTGGCTATTGTAAATGGAGCTGCAGTGAACATTGTGGTACGTGACTCTTTTTGAATTATAAGGTTTTCTCAGGGTATATGCCCAGTAGTGGGATTGCTGGGTCATATGGTAGTTCTATTTTTAGGTTTTTAAGGAACCTCCATGCTGTTCTCCATAGTGGCTGTATCAATTTACATTCCCACCAACAGTGTAGGAGGGTTCCCTTTTCTCCATACCCTCTGCAGCATTTATTGCTTATAGATTTTTTGATGATGGCCGTTCTGACTGGTGTGAGGTGATGCCTCATTGTGGTTTTGATTTTCATTTCTCTAATGATTAGTGATGTTGAGCATCTTTTCATGTAGTTTTCGGCCATCTGTACGTCTTCTTTGGAGAAATGTCTATTTACGTCTTCTGCTCATTTTTGGATTGGGTTGTTTGTTTTTGTGATATTGCTGGCTCCACTCGAGTCAAAGTGATTGTGGATTTCACCTGTGCACACAGCTTCTAACTTGATTCCAGAGTAAAAGTGTGACAGAGAGGGTCCATGTTATCATCCAATTATTGAAGTACTCTGCATGCCCTAGTTATCAATTCAATATTTTTGTCCACTCAAGCATCACAAAAATCCCCACCTTGTACCTCTTCGTGCTTTTGTGTTTTAACACGTCTGTCATATTTTTGTTCTTGTTGTGTCCCCAGCTCTTAGAATTGTTCTTAGCACCTAGTGGGCGCTCAATAAATATTTGCCAAATGAAATCACATGTTTGTAAGTTTAAAAAAAAGCTTTTAGATAAATGCTCTTAGGCACTATTGACAATGTGACTTTCTTGGGATCATTAAAGAACATCCTGACATGGCAATAGTTGAATCTTTTAGGAACCTCCCAGCTATCTGAAATGAGTGAAGTATTACATAAAAAGGCCCAGCAAGACTAAAAGAAATGGGTTGGAACCCACTCTGAGAAGAACGGGATTGAAAAGGCTTTGAGGAGGCATCATAGTATAAATGAAAAGAATACTGGGTTTAAAATCAGAAAACCTGATTGGGAATACCAGCTTTATTACTTTACTGGCTATATGGCCTGGAATAAGCCACTGACCTTATTTGAGCCTCAGTTTCCTAACCTATAACATGGAGATGATAAGACCTCTGTTGTGTTCTTAAGAACAAATAAAATAATACACATAAAAGTGAAACCATACATAAATATACAATGATGTTTTGCTACAATAATTATGATTAAGGATTATGTAATCATTCTTATAAAACAGTTTATGAAATAAATTTAAGAGTAAGTGAATATACATTAGCACGTGCGTATGTTTGTATTTCCCATGTTACCAAATCACTATCTGGGGGAAAAACACAACTTTATTCTGAGGTTTGCCTTACTAAAATTCTCTCATCTTCACTGAAGTTGGAATAACCCATCCTACCCACCCTCAGTCATTACCTAGTCTGTTTCCTTTGGACACTGGTTTATTTGACAACTGTCAATCGCCCTTCTACGAAAATGTAAGCTCCCTGAGGACAAAGGCCTCATCTGTTCACAGGTGTTTCCCCAGCACCTAGAAGAGTTCCTGGCATAAAATAAAACACTCAATAAGCATGTCTGGAACAAATAAATTAATTAATTCATTACTGAGCTAACCTCATGGAGCTCTAAAATGTGGCAGAGTTTAGATCCACAGGTATATGCTGAAAAGATACAGTATGCCAAGGACTGTGCTAAGACACAGAGATGAATCAGACACAGTTCTTGCCTCAGAGGACCTCACAGTTAGTGGGAGACACACAAATATAATTTCAAGGAAAAGCAGTTAATGCACAAAAAAAGAGGCATTCACAGGCGCGGTGGGGCTGCTGAGGAGAAGGACTTAGTATATCATGGGGTTCAGGAAAACACTGTGGAGGAGATGATGCCCAAGGCTTGAAGGCAGGTAGAAATGAACAGGGAAGAAGTGATGCTTCGGGGTGATGGGGCAGCATGAGCAAGGGCCCAGAGACAGGGCACGTCGTGGTGTCTGGGTGAGGAACTTACAAACAGTTTGCCAATGTCAGGGCACAAAATATAAGATCAGGAGTTCTGAAAATGTATCTGAAAAGTTAGGTAGGGGCCAGGTCATAGAGAGCTTTATATCACCCTCTACCCTTGGACTTTGGGTAATGGAGAGCCATTGAAGGATCTGAAGTAGTAGAATGACATAGATTGACAGCTTGTCCGTCAGACTTTAAATTCCTTGAGAACTGAAGTTAGTCCATCTACTACTTCTACTTGATTCATCTTTTTGTCCTAGGGAGATGAGGAAGCGTTGGGAAGGCTGGTCCATTGGCTTTAGCACTGGGCCAGGAGAGTGCCTCTCTCAATCTTCAGGTTTCTGCAGAAAAGTGCTTCCTTCTAACTCCCATTTCAGTTTCCAATGACCCTCCTTGTCAGGACATTTATTTCTCCTTTCCTCTGTCCTTGACATTACTGAGCTACTATCGTTGGATGAAGCACAGTGCAGTAGAGGAAAGCCAAATCAAGGCTGAGTTGCATGAATAGTGTCTCTATTATGAGGACCAGGGAGCTGACTAAAGCCCATCACAATATCCTGTGTGTTGGCGTCTTCTGTGTTGTTTGACTTAGTTCTTTCTACACCATCTTCCTTTCCCCTCAAACTGTTACTTCTCCGCTGGCATGTTGGTTCTCCATTTGGCTCTCCATTGCCCATGGAGAAGCTCACCTGCTGCTGAGAACTCTGAGACCGACTGGTCTATCCCACCTTTCTTTTCTCATGGCATCTCTAGTGGGGAGGAAGGAAAGCAGGAGAACGGGGTGAGTGGAACACATATTTAAAGGAAAAAGGATTGGGTAGAACATCATTGTGCACATTACAATCCACATCCCTTTGTGATTATTAGCCATTTAAAACTGAATGGGATTTTGCAGCCAGAGATAGTCTCTGGACAGATGATTAATGGTTTAATCTGTAATAACTTTACATTTTATAGAACCCTGATAGGAGTCCACATCTGGTGAGCCAGGCTATTTAAGGCTGTGTTAATTCTGTTAGTTGCTATATGTTTATTTGAATTGCTGGCACCTGTGGGCTTTAGGATACTGTGTTTGTTGTTGCTTTTCTTTTAAAAAAATATATGCCTATTTTGTCCTGTCTCACTGTCTTTTCTGCTATCTGTTATGCGATCACAATTTCTCTTCTGGTTATTCTTTTGTATTGTCCTCTTTTTCACTCGCTATACTTTTTTTAGCCCTGTTCTCATTTTTCCTGCCTCTGTGCTTCTCAGGCTCTTGTTTTGGTGTCCTTCCTGATTTCTCAGGTGGGGATAAATCACTCTGTCCATTACTAGGCAAATTTAGGTCATGGCATTGGGCCTAAAAATTTCCTTTTTCCTATAGCTTTGAGAATACTGTGTGGTCCCATGATGAGCAAGATCCAGTGAGGGTTTTAGGGTCAACATGGAAGATGAGAGGAGGGTTGACTTTGGAAGCACAAGTCCAGGGTTTGAGTCTTGTGTAGACTCATTCATTACCAGCTGCAAGACTCTTAGCAAGCCACTTGAATGCTCTTAGCCTCAGTTTTTTCATCAGATAATAATACTTACTTCAGGCACTTTCATGTTGGGAACAAATGGGATAAAAAAGATGGAGGTGCTTTATAAACTGTAAAGCACTGTGCAAATGCTAATGCTACTATTTATGTTAATAAATGAAACCAAATTGATCAGGTATGTTTAAGGAAGCACTTACTGCTATTTGCTGTTTCTGCAATTAAAAAACTGCAGAAGTTAGGAGAATCCAATGTATCTTAAAAAAGAGCAACTGAATTAGAACCTGGCTGCCAGATGCATTTCTGGTACTAATTAGAAAACCATACAACCTCTTTGAACACCCATGTCTTGATCTGTAAAATGCAGATCGTTATCATTGTCAAACCAAACACACACTACTGTGGAATACTTCTAACGTAGAAAGACAAGTTGGATAGCAAAGCAGAATTTATTTCCCCATCCTTAGGAAGATACGCACAGTGTGAGCTTGGAGGGAAGAATGCCATGGCAGAATGGAAGGGCCAATGCAAAAAGGAGACCAAGAAGGACAAGATTCCAACAAGGCAGAAAAAAAAAGTAGAAACATGAATCAGAATCTGGGAAATTGGAAGAATGTAGCAGAAGAAGACAAGAAAGAGGAGAAACTGTGTCTCAGGAGAGGCCTATTGGGTTGACCATAGAAATTGCCATTTTTCTGGGTAAAAAAAAAAAGTCAAATATTGGCAATGTCATGTGAGTCAGTTTAAGAATGAAAATTTTTGAAGAAGATAAACTGGATCTTCTTGAAAAGAGATTACCTTCTGGATTACCAGGAGCTGAAATGGGCAGGGGAGAGAATGGCATTTGATGCCACAGAGGAAGAGGAGACAAAGCCCTGAGCTACTGGGGATGTATGATGAATATGAGGTTTATTTCACAGAGGAGGCAAGGTGTGAGCACTTAGCCCAGGGTGGCTGTAAGAAAGTGGTGTGTACCTGAGGAAGAGTGTCAGCGGGGCTGAAGCCGCAGGATATTTAGTGTTGCAGGGCTGTGGCAAACAGAAAGACGTTCTTCAGTTAATGCCTGAAGAAGATATTAAAGAATGGTTTGCTACTTATAACTGATGGGCTATTGATGGAGAAGTGAGATACAGTAAACATTTTTTTAAGAGATCTGGTATTCATTTTCCCTTATTTCAATAAATGTTTCTTGATTTTTATTTTCCTTCATGCTCAGTCCAGTGATGTAGTGGCATTGACTCCATTCCTGGCTCACCTGATGAGCATGTGAGCTCTAAGTCCATCAGGAACTTCCATTACTCTGGCTGTGGTTATTTTGTTCATAGCTGGGCACCTAACCCACACCTAATGTCACAGTTTGGATCAGTGACATTCAGTCTCAGGACTCTGTTTATATCTTGTAGGGGGGTACTTCTCCTTCCTTTGAGCTACAACTTGGGATGGTATAAAACTGACCTTCTGGCCGCCATCTTGCTGCCACAATGGGACTAAAAATGAAGCTAGAATGGAGAAAAGCAGAGCTAAAATATGGGGAGAAACTAGGTTCTGGTGACATTTTAAGGCCCTGGATCAAACATTCTTCCACCTAGACTACCTCTGCCTTTCCAGCCATGATTGATTACATTCCTTCTTCTCTCTAAGCCAGCATGAGCTAGATTTTCTGTCATTGGCAACAGAGCCCTAAATGATGTGAAAGAATTCCTCACTCCTATTTTACCCCTGTCTTCTCTGACAAGAAAACAGGTCTTTGGCCGGGAAAAGATAGACAAAGTTAGGAAATTTAATATCAGAGCCTGTTAGAAAGCACCTGATTGGTCTGCATTAATTCAAATTTATTGACTTAGATGAATGATACAGAGAGAATTTGAAAATAAGATTTTTGAAATCCAGTTGGTTTTTGAGAAACTGTAGAGAATGGGGGAGGTTTGTAATGACTAAAGATAGAAAAAGTGTAGATAGTGCAAGTTATGGGCTTACGAACTTCATTGGCATCTGGGAAAGATTTTGGATTGCATGATTAACAGAAGATATGAGCCCACCGAAGAAAAAAGAGAACCATAGTCATTCACTAAAAACACTAAAAACAAGCCATATAAGCAAACTAAACTCACATATTATTCAATATTGTTACTATACTTAAAGCTCAGAAAAGTACCGTGGGTCTAGCATAGCGAAGTATCAGCAAGGTATTTGGCAATACCCTTTGTGATATCCTCATCCACAAGATGGGAAAAAAGGGATTGGATGTAAGAGCTATTCAGTAAAGCAGTGTCTATTTAAATATACCACTGGGTCCTGGTAAATGGGTCCATTTTGACTTACATGGAAGTTTCTGGTGAATGTCCAATGCTTTGTCTTACTCGCCATTTATTAGGGGCTTGAGGGAAGGTAAGAGAGCATGCTCGTCAACTTTGTGAATGGCAGGGAGCTGAGAACGATAGAAATTACGTGCCTTAATGTTCTGAGACTGAATTAATAAAGGGATGAAAACAAAGGAGGTGACAGTTCTATAGTATAATTTATTGGCGAAAATAGTACGCTCTGGAGCGAGAGTTCTTGGCTGCAAAACCCGTTTCTATTCCCACAATCTGTGGAATGCTGGGCAAGTTACTTAACCCTCTCTGTACCTCACTTTGCTTATTTATTAAATGGGTGGAATAATTATACCTACTTGATAGGGTTGTTGTATTAACTGAGATAATAATTTTAAACCCCTTAGAACAATGCTTGGCATATAGAAAATGCTTGGTAAATTGTGTTTATCAACACCATCATCATCACCACTGTGTGATAATCTGGTTACTGGGAATATTTCTCTTCAGTTCTGAATGATAAGCACTTAAAAGGTTAGCTGACTAGTTGACAGAACATGTTTAGAGCCGAGCTACGAAACAGATAGCAGTGTGCTCAAGAGTCTGACATAAAAAGAGTTGACTGATGGATCCAGGAACATTTAACCTGAGGGAAAGATGCCTGAGCTCATGGGTTGAGAGTTGTCTTCGTATGTGAAGGACTGTCTTATGAAGTGTATTTGGACATGGTTCATATATCTTCAGGAAGAAGAACTGGGGCAGTTGAGTGGAAGCTGGGTATTAAATACAAGGAAAACATTTCAATGAGAGCTGTCCAAAGTTGCCTTTAAAATAATGTATTTTCTGTCACTCAAGGCATCCAAGCAAAGTCTGGGCAACCGTCTTGCTGAGGTTGTAGAAGAGATTATAGCGCAAATGACTAGACAGTCTTGATTTTCTAGCTTCCTTCTAAACATAAGATCCTATACATATACATACTCCATTCTTTTTTTTCAGATTCTATTCCCATATAGGTCATTACGGAGTATTGAGTAGAGTTCCCTGTGCTATACAGTAGGTTCTTGTTAGTTATCTATTTTATATATAGTAGTGTGTATATGTCAAACCCAGTCTCCCAATTTATCCCTCCCCCCTTTCCCCTTTGGTAACCATAAGTTTATTTTCTACATCTGTGACTCTATTTCTGTTTTGTAAATAGGTTCATTTGTACCATTTTTTTAGATTCCACATATAAGCAATATTATCATTTGTCTTTCTCTGCCTGACTTACTTTACTCAATATGACAATATATGTATCAAATTATCACATTATATATCTTAAACTTACAATGTTATATGCCAATCATATCTCAATAAAGCTGGGGAGAAAAAAAACCCACGTAAGATCCTATAGTGAATGAGCCTTCTGAAAAGGAAGAATGGGACTTATTAATTAGACCAGGTTCATTGTGTTGAAGACTTTCCTGATTAATCTCCAAATCAGTTGACTACACATGTCCCACCGAGACTCACAGAGTTGCCCTTGCAGTAGGATTTGAGGTTCCCAGCCACTCTCATCACTTATTAGTCACTTATAATTATTTCTCTTTCCTCAGACCTTCACTGGCATCATCTCCAAAACCATGATAACCACAGCAATTATAATCATAATAACAGCAATAAAGACTACCAGTTATTGAGCACTTAACAGTGTGGATGCACGCGAAGTATGTCTCTGTGGCTAAATGTTTCGTATGTATTCCCTAATTTAATTCTCAAAACAAACATATGAGGTGGATTCTGTTACCATTACTAATTTGAATGTAAAGATAGTGGGCGTCTTGCCCAGGGCCACTCAGTTAGCAAGGATTGGAGCTGAGCTCTAAATACTGTTGCCGTCGTGACTCCTGCTGCCATCTCTATCAACTCAATCGAAAGACTTGGTGAAGAAGAAAAGGAAGAAGCTTTTCAGGAAAAGGTTGGTAATTCTGTGGTTAAAGCCACTCTAGGGAGTGGTCTCTCACTACTATTTAGAGGCTTCACTTCAGAGGAGAGGTCATTTAATCAGGCAAAAAATGTCCTGCTGGGAGACTGGATACAGTTACGTATTTCTTTCACCTTGCCTTTGGTTGTTCTGAGAGGAAGGCAGTTTTTGCTTGATTTCCGACTCTGGGCAAACTGATATTGCTCAACCTGTTAATGGAGGAATGATTTTTATTATGGGACCTGAGTGGGCAGTAGCTCCTCTTGGTATAAACGCCAAGCAGTGGAACACCTTTTTCTTGAGATGGGCAGCACATCTGTACTTTTGTTCCTGCCCAATATTTTCTGTGAAGTTGGAGCTATTTGCCTCCAATACCCTCAGAAAGCCAGAATGAGGAGATTTCTGGGCTTATGGTGAATTTTCAGTCTGATTCTGGGAGTCTCTCATTTAGCTTTGCCATTTGTTTTTTCTTCAGGATAAATTCAGTGGAACTCATTGCTTTCTAAAAATGTTACTTATTTACAGCAAATGTAATCTACCACAGCATTCCCACTGAGACAAAGTCTCTTGTGTCTTCAAATGCCTCAAAGGAGACAGAAAAAGTAGTCCTTGTACACATATATACCTACAGGATTAAAGTCATCATTGAGCTAATTAATTAGCTAATGTTTTTTAAAATTGCTTTGCAAATGCCAGAACGACTCTGACATTAGCATTATGTGCTTTTGTAACCTTGTGTTCCATCCCCCCATGTGGACAGTATGCCACAACTAGTTGCTGCATAAATTTCAAGAGAGATAGAAGGACACATTTTTCACTTTGAAAATCAGTGAAGATGTAGCGTAGGGCAGCAACATTGCACACCAATTATCAACCAGTAAAATTCTCCTCCTTCCCTTTCCCCCAGCTTCTCCCTCAGCAGCCAGTATTGGCAGATGGTCGATCTCATACTTCATGGAGAACATAGAAAATCTTTAGCTTATGCTTGCTAAAACTCTTCTCCCTCCACTTTTAGATTTACCTTCAAAGATAGTTATTGCTACCTTCTCTTCTTCTGTCTTATAGGATGAGCTGTCCTCCTCTTCTCTGAGTGTAACTGCTATTCTCTTTTGCCTCTTCTGAGATTTAGCCCCTTTAAGGAATCCCTCCCTTTTCGGTTACCTTAGATTTTCTCTTCACCTCTTTTCTATTCCCTCAAACTAGAGACATGCTCAAAATAATTTTCTTGATTCTGTTTCCTGATGAATTTGCATCTTAGTTCATTCCTTATTTCAGTGGAAAACTTCTTGGGAGAGTTGTATGTGTGTCCCACCTTCTCTACCTCATGGTTACTCCATACCCTCTGCGATTGCAGCCACCCACCAAAGCACCACACCTGTCCTCAGCACTTTAGTAGAATTGTGTCTTCTGGCTTTGCCTTGCTTAAGTTAGGAGCACTTTATTGTATGCTCTCACAGCTCTCAGTTCTTAACTGCCTTGCATTATAAGTGCTATTATAGTTTATAGTACATTGTATTTTAATGATCTGTGCTCATATGTTTCCCTAATAGTATGGGCTTTTGTAAGCAGGGACTAGGATTTTTACAGATTGAGTATTCCCTTTAGAGTTGCATAAGTCCTGGCACATGAGTAGATGGAAAATGTTCTTCAAAAAACTAATAAATACTTGTGAATATCAGTAATAAAACGATTGCTTTAAATTTCCATTTCTGCCTGTATCCATTTTCTCAACAGCATATCATTCATTGACTTATTCATGAGTGCAGTGTATATTCGTGGAGCGACTACTCTGTTATCAGATCTGCTCTAAGTGTTGGAGTATGTGGTGAATGAGACCATATATAGGGTCCCTGAGCTTATGGAATTAATGTTATGGTTGAAGGAGACTAATAGCAAATGTGTAAAGACCTAATTAAGATACTTTGCAATAATGATATGTGGTATGAAGGAAGTAAAAGAGAATAACGGGGTAGTGAGTGGCAAGGAGGTTGGGTCTCCATTATTAGACTGAGTGGTCAGGGAATTATCACCTCTGAGGAGGTGATAATTAAGCTGGGACCTAAGATGCAAGAAAGAGTCAACTGCACAAAGATCAGGGAGAGGCTCTTCCAATCAAAGGAAGCTGCGAGGATGAAAAGGACCCCAGGCAAGGGAAAGCTTGACATGTTCAAGACATGGCAAGGAGACTGATATAGAAAACAAGCTAGTGGTTACCAGAGGGGAGTGGGGCGGGGGGAGGGGCAAGTTAGGGGTATGGGCTTAAAAGATACAAACTACTCAGTATAAAATAGATATGCAACAAGGATATATTGTATAGCACAGGGAGAATTACAGCCATTCTCTTATAATGACTTTCAGTGGAGTATAATCTGTAAAAATGTTGAAACATTATGCTGTACACCCGAAACTAAAATAGTATTGTAAATCAACTATACTTCAATTTAAAAAAAAGAAATGGTAAGGAGACCATTGTGGCTGTGGCTCAGGGAGAGAGGGGGTGAGAGGAAAAATGTTTATGCTTAGACATCCGGCTTGTCTTAAAAGGTCCAAGTTAGGCAGTATCAACATGTCAAGCTTACCTCCACCTTGGAGTCTTCATTTGCTGTTTGTCTCCTATCTAGGTTGACTTTCTCTCTCCCTTTATTCCAGAGGACAAGGTGTCCCTCCAGGTTTCTAAGCTCACCTGCTCAACTCTGCTGAGCATCTCCTTCTCTCCCGTCACCTCCTGGCATCTACTCTTCAATTATCCCCACGCTCTCTTTCACCTTTGATCCTTGCCTCTCTATTTGTTTTTCCTTTGCAGGCTACAAACATGTGCTAGTCTAGCCTGTCCTTACATGAAATCCTTCCCTTGACCAGTACTTTCTTAAACTCAGGGAGAGGAAGAATTGCTTCTTTCCCAGAGATGGTAGGAAAGGAGACAAAACACAGAATGGTTTTGAGGTTTGAGAAAGGAACGATGAGAAAACTCACATGGGATGATCCATATCTGTCTAGAACAGAGGAGGGGCAGTGTGTTAAGTGTGAGAAGAATGCATGGTTATATATAATCCGGTAGGTTTAGAACAGCTGACACTACTGTCATCACACATTCACTCAAGTTGGAAACCTCAGGGTGAGCTCTGATCTTTCCTTCTCATTCCCCTTCTTCCCCTCTGCCCTCATCGCATCAGCCCCAAATCCCATTGACAATCCCCTTGTTGTATTTCTCATTCATTTCTTTCCTTTCTGGACAGTCGGCTCTCTCCTCCCCCTCTGCCTTCACCTGTTGTTGTGGTGTCATAACGAGTTTCCCCACCTCCATTCTCTCTGCCTGTCTCTGTAGTCTGCATTCTGCCCCACCTTGCCTTCTGTGCTGCTTTTCAGTAACATCCAGTGTCCACCAAGAGCCTGTGTTCTTCAGCTGCCCACTCATGGCCTTCCGTAGTTTGGCTTCAACTTTGTCACCTCTTCCTCATACTTCCTCTCTCTAGTTAACCAGAGTGGCTATTTCATCTTATTCTAAATATGTGTTCTGAGTTCTTGCTTCTAAAACTTCTTTATCTGGATATCCCAGCCAAGGATTTCACCCGTTCTCTGTGCCATGTGACTCTTACACATTCTTCCAGGACTCATCTCATGGTTGCCTGCTTGACCAGTCACCCTGGTTAGCAGGGGTCTTTGTCATTTCTGAATTCCAAGCACGTTTATATGGTATGTTGTG
The DNA here is from genome assembly GCF_964374135.1 of Grampus griseus. Taxonomy (NCBI): domain Eukaryota; kingdom Metazoa; phylum Chordata; class Mammalia; order Artiodactyla; family Delphinidae; genus Grampus; species Grampus griseus. The sequence goes on along the minus strand of NC_139018.1, from coordinate 24,341,132 downwards.
TGGGAGCTCAGATTTTGGAGGCAGACTTCCAGGCTTAAAGTTTTGTTCTGCCACTTACTATCTGCATGCCCTCGGACAAGTCAGTCAGCTTCTCTGAAACTCAGTTTCTTCATCTATAAAATGGGTTTCTTTTTTCTTTAAATTGAAGTATAGCTGATTTACAATGTTGTGTTAGTTTCTGGTATACAGCAAAGTGATTCAGTTTTATATATATATATATATAATATATATATATATATATAATATATGTGTGTGTATATTCTTTTTCATATTCTTTTCCATTGTGGTTTATTGCAGGATAGTGAATATAGTTCCATGCTATACAGTAGGACTTTGTTGTTCGTCTGTTTTATATATAGTAGTTGTATCTGCTAATTCCAAACTCCTAATTTATCCCTCCCCCACCCCCTTTCCCCTTTGGTAACCATAAGTTTGTTTTCTATGTCTGTATATTTCTGTTTTGTAAATAGGTTCATTGTGTCGTATTTTAGATTCCACATATAAGTGATAACATATAGTATTTGTCTTTCTCTTTCTGACTTACTTCACTTCGTATGATAATGTCTATGTCTAGCTATGCTGCTGCAAATGGCATTGTTTCATTTTTTTATGGCTGAGTAGTATTGCATTGTGTATATATACTGCTTCTTCTTTTTCTGTTCATCTATTGATGAACATTTAGGTTGCTTCCGTGTCTTGGTCATTATAAATAGTTCTGGTATTAACATTGGGATGCATGTACCTTTTTGAATTATAGTTTTCTCTGGATATATGCCCAGAAGTGGGATTGCTGGATCATATGGTAGCTCATTTTTAGTTTTTTAAAGAACCTCCATACTGTTTTCCATAGTAGCTACACCAATTTACATTCCCACCAACCGTGTAGGAGGGTTCCCTTTTATCCACACCCTCTCCAGCATTTGTTATTTTTAGGCTCTTTAATGATGGCCATAAAATGGGTTTCTTAATAGTACCTACCTCATAGAATTTTTATGAGAATCAAATGAAATGAGGCAGTACCAGCACATGGTAAGTGCTTAGTAAATATTGGCTATTCTTGCCATTTATTTGGTCCTTAAAATGACCTGCATTTGTTTGTTAGCTTTTCTGGCAGACATATAATCCCTTTGAGGCAAAGAGGTTTTTGTAGTTTCAGCAGTGCTGTTTATATCATAGGTTTATTAATTAAAGGGAGTGGAAAGTAATTTATATCCTTCAAATGAATTTCTTTGTTGACTATAAGGAAGTTGCTGTTTCTCCATACCATAGTTTGACCCCAATTGAAATGATCCCATCTGCAAAATGAAAATAGTAATTTCTTCTTTATAGACAGTAAAAAAACTTAATTCATGGATTAATGAAAGGTATGTGCATACATGAAATGTGAATTTAGTGATTTCATATTTTTAAATTCCTGGTAATCAAATGGTATTGTGATGGTGTTAGCATACTTTTTGTTCACAGAAATTTTAAATGAAACAGTTCTGAAAGTTGATGTTTAAAATGCTAAAGGAAATAAAACTTATCATTTATTAGCTTGACGGCCACCAATGTCCCTTTCAAGTCTAAAATTCTTATAAATTATAAATTGCTTTGAAATGTCTTAAAATCCCCCAACTACCTTTAAATGATTGATTTAATGAGCTTCTGTTATGTTCCAGGTATAGTGTCTGGAATACAAAGTGAACTGGGCACAGTTCCTTCCTTGGAAGATCTTATATAGTTCAGTGGTTGGCAACTTTTTTCTGTAAAGGGCCAGGTTAGTGGCTCTCAAATGGGGACAATTTTGACCTCAGGGAACATTTGGCAGTGTCTGGAGATATTTTTGGTTGTTAAGACTGGAGTGGGGGCTGGGTAGATGGAGTGAAGCAAAGGGGTAGTGAAGTGGTGGGGTAGGAATGCTCCCGGCATTTAGTGGGTAGAGGCCAAGGCTGTCGCTGTCCATTCTACCGTGCATAGGACAGTCTCTCTATGGCAAAGAATTATCCAACCCCAAATCTCAATAGTGCTAAGATTGAGAAATTCTGGATCAGATAATAAATAGTAAATAGATAGTACAGATATGGTTTTGTGGGCCAAGGGTCTCTGTCACAACTACCAAATTCTGCCTTTATACCAGGAAAGCAGCCACAAATAATATGTAAACAAATGGATAAGTCTGTGTTCTAGTAAACTTTATTTACATAAGAAAGTAGAAAGTAGGTTGGATTTGGCCCTAGGACAGTGCTTCCACCGTAGCAGTTAGGCAAATAGAACAACTCCAGGAAGAGGGAATAGCATCAGCAAAGACATAAAAATGTGAAACATGTGAAATAGTGTGGTGAGTGTGGGAAACTAATAATAAGAATAAAGGGAGTGGGAGTGGTGGTGGTAGTAATAATAATAATAGCAGCTAACATTTAGGGAGCACTTACTGTATGCCAGGAACTCTTCTTAGTATTTCACATGTGCTAACTCATCTCCTAGAAACAGAGCTCAGTGTGGCTGGGTGATGTGAGATTAGGTAGGAGCTGTGAGTGTGTACTGGAGCTAGGATATTATTCTATACATGGGTGAAACTAGATATGAGAAGAGCAGCGAGGAAACAGTAAGACTTCTCAACTTGATTGGATGTTAAGGGTAAGGGTAGAGAGAGGTCACAAGTTTCTGGCTTGGTGACATTAACGGAATATAGAGCTACTGGAGGAGAGGCAAGCTTAATGGGGAAAATGCTAAGTTTAGTGTTGAATGTGTTGTGTTGGAGGTGCTTATGTTATCTGGAGTTCAGAGTCAAGTTCAGATAGTTGGAACTGTAACTGTAATAAGAATATAAGGAAATATTGTTAAGTTATTTAAAATCGATGAACCCAGGTAAGAAAGCACATCCTATAGAACAATGGTTTAAAAAAATAAAAGAATCCTGAGAGTCACTAATATTTAAAAGAAGAGTAGGTTTAAAAGGAAAAAATCAGGGAGGTAGGAGGAGAATCTGAGAAAGTGGTATCACGGAAGGCAAGAAAGTAGAAAGTTTCCGGGGCTTAGTGCCAAAGAGAGCACCAGTAAGTTGAGAACTGAAAGGGCCCTTGTAGCTGAGAATTCAGAGGTCATGGGTAATTTTATTTTGCTTTTGAATCAGAGAAACTTAATTGTTTTGAAATTCAGAGGCAAAAAGCCAGTAGAAGTGGAGAAGCTAAAGATATAAGAAACATAAATGTTGAAACAACATCCCAGGAGATAATTCCTAACTTGCGTTAAGTATTCATTAAGTAAAGTATGTACAAGAAATCTTATATTTTGTAAGCTTATATTTTGGGTTGTAGTACATTTTTTAGAAATGCATTTTTATATAATCTTTCAGTGATTCATGTTTTATAGTTATACTCTCCTTCCCCCAATTGTTTAGCTCTATCATTAGATTTTACTGAAGTTGTGGGCTGGAGGGGCTTAACATCTATTTGTTATAATAACATTTAAAAGCCATAATTGTAGGACAGTAAAACTTTGGGGATATTTTTATGTATATATGTATATATATACATATAATATATGTATATATCTTTATGTATATATATTTTATGCAAATAGGACACCAACCTCATAGATGTGAAATTTTAAGACACCAAAGAATATCTAGAACACAGTGTCAATTCAGTTGAGTTCAGTTCAATTTAAGTCATTCGTTGAATGCCATGCATTTTTATTAACAGTGATATGACAGAATGTTTTGCTCTCAAACAGCTTACCATCTTATCTGTTTTGTATGTTTATTGCACAAAGGATTTACAGCAACTAAGGATGTCATTGATGAGAAATGATTTACATACACAAAAGCACTTGAATCTAATCATGAAGAAATGTAATGAAATGCTATTATCACATGTAGAATCAGTGGTACAAGCAAGGTGTACTTTCAGGAAGGGAGAGTCTAGCATGTACTGGAATATTGGAAGCATCTCCATTTACCAGCTCTATATGGTGTTCTTCTCTGGAGAGAATTTAACTAAAGTACTCTTAATAGAAGAATAAATGCCAGTGATAAAGTACCAAGGGGTGATCCAAGCCATCAAAATACTGTTGGCTCTTTGAGGACAGACTGTGTCTTATCTTTGTATTCCCCTGGGCCAAGGCACCATGGCTACCATTTATTAAGTGCACAGTCAGTGCTGAATTGATTATGTTTGGCCATTAATGCAGTGGAGGCAGGTTGCACCGTGTGCTTTGTGGACACTCTCCAAATAAGGGTGCCAGTGACAAAGAGCTTCAAGGTCAAGAGAAAGTGAATTGTAAGAACTCCACCTGTAGAGGACAGGGAGTGAAAATGTCTTTATAGGAGAAGAGAAGGCTAAGTGTTGGATGCATTATCAATGGGAGTTGGTCACACCCCCTGGGTTTCTTCCTACCTTACAACAGTACTTGATTCATAAAAACATGCTTCCTGTGTGAATGAATGAGCCAATTCTGGCTTAAGGTAGACAAACAAAAAAGAAATAACCAGTGCTTCCACCATAGCAGTTTCTTATGAAAGAAATTTAAGGTTAAGATAAAGCTTTATGAAAAAAATAAAGTGAAATCCATAAGACTTTTAGTTCTCACCTCTATGGGTTAATCACTCTGGCAGTTTCACGAAAACAGCATTGAGAATGACTGCTCTGTGATTTTTGCTAGGCTTTTAGTCCCTATAGGCAAAAAAGCCTTTCTGAAAGAGATTTGAAAGTTGTGGAGTCTGATAACACTGGTAGTTGTCAGGTTTTTCTCTAATGAACAGCTTATCAGTAAATGTGCTCAGTGGTTAATTACCACATTAGGGCTTATTGGCATAAAGTGTAGTAGAATGCCCATTATCCTTATGCAAATTTGGATTTACTGCAGGTTAAATCCTGTGACCTGAAATCTAAGTCACCTGTTATAAATTAACAGACCTATGTAGTAGCCCTGCTGGGATTGGCAGTGACAAAGGACCCCAGGAGTGGGGTGAATGAATCAAGCCTGGGTGGGTTGGACTTGCTCTTTGGAATGTCTCACAAAGGCTGGTGGAGCTAATTGTGCCACAGAGGCTGTTGGGTGTTTTTGTTTTGTTTTGATTTTGTTTCATTTTAAGGGCGACCACGTGGCCCAAGCCACTGTTGATGCCAAGGGGTGTCCTCCACCAGGTGGCCTGGGGCATTTGGAGTTGTAGGATTCAGGTAAAGCTGTACTGTAGTTTCAAGAGACCTGTCAAATTAGGGGTGGGGATCCTAAGATAAAGATTCAGATTCCCAGGTGTTTTCATCAGCTTAGACTGCTATAACAAATACCATAGACCAGGTGACTTAAAGTACAGACATTTATTTCTCATAGTTCTGGAGGCTGGGAAATCAAGGTTTCCACAGATTTGATATCTAATGATTCTCTTCCTGGTTTTTACATGGCTGTCTTGATGGACAGAGAAATCATCTCTCCTGTGCCTCTTCTTATGAGGGCACTAATCCCATCATGAGGGCTCGACCATCATGACCTCATTACCTTCCAAAGGCCCCACCTCCTAATGCGATCACACTGGGGATTAGGGCTTCAACACATGAGTCTGGGTGGGGGGGACACAAACATTCAGTCCACAGCACCTGGGAAGGCTTGGGACTCAAAGCAGGGAAGGCCAATCTAAGCAGACTGAGGTTCACAGTTGTCTCGGGTATTTCAAAAGGAATGGAGCACAAGGCAGCATATTCAAGAGAAGGCAGGCCTGCAGTAGAGCAGGAATGAGTGTCACATAGTGACCATGTGGGAGCCCATTGCTCAGGCGTACCCCTGGGTTTACAGACCTACTCCCACACTCTGGGGCAGAGGTGGCTACTCCTGTCCCATCAGGACTGACTCAGGAAAGAAGGGAGCCTGGGGCCCTGTGGGTCTCTCAAGTTACACTCTGCTGACTTGAGGTTAAAACAAGGCAGGAGCTGGTCTGACATAGTCAAAGCCTCATTCAAATCTATTTGCTTATAAAAGCAAGTTGGTGTTTAGGGACTTCTAATACATTTATGGGCACTGATTGATATTTCTGCAAACAATGGGGGACCTTTCTGAAGCCCTAGAGCCCTGGCTACTGTACCCTACTTCCAGCATATTGAAATCCGTAACTAAGAACAAGAGGCTGTCAACATCTCAAGGATAGGAAAATCATTACTTCAGAGGTCTCTTCAAATGAATCATTAGTGCTCAGAAAGGGAAATAGAGCCTTTCATGCCTAGGGCATGTGTCCAGGTAATTTTGGCAGGGAACAACTTTTCTTACCACACTGTGAGTGTTTACGTGGCTGGGGCAGAATACGTTGTGGTGTCAGTACTGCTCCATTAGCAGTGAGTGTGGTGGGTGAAAGTTCTTCCATTGGTCCCCAGGGTGAAAACAGCCTGGTATTTATAGGCTATTAGAGGCAAGGAGTTTAGGGAAGCAGGTGACTTGTCAGCTTTTTACACCAATGACTTTTCTGTCTTGCAGGTCACATTAAAATATTTCACTTGAATCAGGAAAATAGTTCTTTTCTGTCCCATCCTAAGTTCACTGTCTTAGAAGCATCCATAGAAAGCATCCCTCACTCTTCAGAATTTCCCATTACAAAAGAGGAGCAAGGCTTTCTCTATTTAAGGACAGTACAAACTGTTTTAGCTGTAAGATGTAGTCCACGAATTAGCGAGGCAAAGAAGAACATGGAGCAGCAGTGTGTTCTCCACACAGCAAGTACTCACTGTAAGATGATGAGCAATTAGAGTGGCTGCCAAGTAGGTGGGGCCAGGCCCAGAAGAAGCACTTATTCACTGTATAGAAAATGTCAGACCAAATGCAGCTTTGGAGCTCTGTCTGGTCTCACTGTCCTGTGAACTGACTTAAGGCCTAGATGAGAGGCACAGTTGAGAGGCCTTCTTTCCTTTGAACCTCACCTTCTTGACCACTTAGCCTTCTAAGCATTGGAGGCAGGAGAGGTCTCCCAAATGAGAATCAGCCCAAGGTTATCTTATAGCAACCAAAACATGAGAGACAAGAAATAAAGGGATGAGAGGAGTCTAAGTCTCATATAAGAGAAAGACCCAAGAGGTAGTTCTTCTGAGAGCCCATCATATAGAAAAGAGACCCAAGAGGAAAGCTGTGTGCAGAGATCCAGGAGAGTAAGTGGCCCCCTTTATTTCCATTTATTAAAACGTTATCCCTCTAAAAGCTTTCAGTCCTTCTTGAGTAGGTCCATTGGGTCACTGATGAGTTATTTTGCCCTCAACCAATTTTAAAGCTTGAAGAAAGGGTGAGAAGACAAGCTTTGAGCTATCGCTAGTGAAATTATAGGAAAAAATAAGTTTTATTATTATGCCAGCTCAGGTATATTGGTAATGGTGGAGTTACGAAGGAGTCTGGCATCACAGGAAACAATTACCCTTGAGTTGCTATTTTGCTTTCTAGTTCATGTTTTACAACTTTATGTGTTTCTGTCCTTAAGCAATATATACTATAATTTGAGTGTTCGAAATTTGTATAAATGATATCTTACTGTACATATCTTTGTATAACTTACTTTTTTATTTAACATAACATTTTCAAGATTTATCGTAGAAGATTCATTTTAAGATGGAAGATAGTAGAGTTCATTTATTCATGTTAACTGCTATTTAGTATCCCATTGTAGGAATATACTTTGTTTTACTTATTCTTGCCCTTTTCTAGTATGGCTCGATATTTATGTTGTTCCCAGTTTTCAGTATTTCAGTTAAGGCTAGAGTGAATACCCCTGTATGTATTTTTACTCACACCTGTGCCAGAGTTTATCTAGGACATATACCTAGAAGTGAAGTTGTCTGCTGAGTCATAAGCTGGGTGCATCTTTAACTTGACCAGATATTGCCAAATTGCTCTACAAAGCGGTGTGCAAATTTGCACTCCCACTAGCAGTATGTGAATGTTTCTGTTTCCTTGATCCTTAACAATATTTGCCATTGACTGTAAATCAGATTATACAGTATAAGCCAACTCAATGGAGTTTAAGCCAGATTGACCCTATAAAATATATACCTCCAATCTTCTCTCAGTTTAAGTTCCTTATTCCAACTGAGAATCTACAGACCTTAAGGAGGTATAAATTGCATGTTTCTTACCTTTTTCCTTCTTACTCTGCTAAGCCCCAGTGAGAGGCTGCCCATTCAGGTGTCAGTTTGGAGCTTGTCTATTTATCAGAAGAAACTTGCTGTCTTGCCACTTAAAAATGTGTAGTTCTTCTAGTGCTTACAAAATTTTATTACCCAACCGCAGTATTTCAGATGTACTGCCTTTATAAAAAATGTCAGGATATATGAGAAGATCACAGTCTGAATACCCACATTCAGAAGATAAAGCAAAAGGTACACGCTACTATATATAAAATAGATAAAGGAGCCCTGAACAAAGATGGTGGAGTAGAAGGACGTGCTCTCACTCCCTCTTGTGAGAACACCAGAATCACAGCTAACTGCTAAATAGTCATCGACAGGAAGACACTGGAACTCACCAAAAAAGATACCCCACATCCAAAGACAAAGGAGAAGCCACAATGAGACGGTTGGAGGGGTGCAATCACAATAAAATCAAATCCCGTAACTGCTGGGTTGGTGACTCACGAACTGGAGAACACTTATACCACAGAAGTCCACCCACTGGAGTGAAGGTTCTGAGCCCCACGTCAGGCTTCCCAACCTGGGGGTCCGGCAACGGGAGGAGGAATTCCTAGAGAATCAGACTTTGAAGCCTAGTGGAATTTGATTGCAGGACTCTGACAGGACTGGGGGAAACAGAGACTCCACTCTTGGAGGGCACACACAAAGTAGTGTGCGCATCAGGACCCAGGGAAAGGAGCAGTGACCCCAGGGGATACTGAACCAGACCTACCTGCTACTGTTGGAGGGTCTCCTGCAGAGGTGGGGGGCGGCTGTGGCTCACCGTGGGGACTGACAGCAGAAGTTCTGGGAAGTACTCCTTGGCCTGAGCCCTCCCAGAGTCCACCATTAGCCCCAGCAAAGAACCAGGTTAGGCTCCAGTGTTGGGTTGCCTCAGGCCAGACAACCAACAGGGAGGGAACCCAGCCCCACCCATCAGCAGTCAAGCAGATTAAAGTTTTACTGAGCTCTGCCCACCAAAGCAACAGTCAGCTCTACCCACCACCAGTCCCTGCCATCAGGAAATTTGCACAAGCCTCATAGTAGATAGTCTCATCCAGCAGAGGGCAGACAGCGGAAGCAAGAACTACAATCCTGCAGCCTGTGGAACAAAAACAACATTCACAGAAAGATAGACAAGATGAAAAGGCCGACGGCTATGTACCAGATGAAGGAACAAGATAAAACCCCAGAAAAACAACTAAATGAAGTGGAGATAGGCAACCTTCCAGAAAAAGAATTCAGAATGATGATAGTGAAGATGATCCAGGACCTCGGAAAAAGAATGGAGGCAAAGATCTAGAAGATGCAAGAAATGTTTAGCAAAGACCTAAAAGAATTAAAGAAAAAACAAACAGAGATGAACAATACAATAACTGCAATGAAAAATACACTAGAAGGAATCAATAGCAGAATAACTGAGGCAGAAGAACGGATAAGTGACCTGGAAGGCAGGTTGGTGGAATTCACTGCTGCGGAACAGAATAAAGAAAAAAGAATGAAAAGAAATGAAAACAGCCTAAGAGACCTCTGGGAAAACATTAAACGCAACAACGTTGGCATTATACGGGTCCCAGAAGGAGGAGAGAGAGAGAAAGGACCTGAGAAAATATTTGAAGAGATTATAGTCGAAAGCTTCCCTAACATGGGAAATGAAATAGCCACCCACGTCCAGGAAGTGCACAGAGTCCCATACAGGATAAACCCAAGGAGAAACATGCCGAGACACATAGTAATCAAATTGGCAAAAATTAAAGACAAAGAAAAATTACTGAAAGCAGCAAGGGAAAAACAACAAATAACATACAAGGGAACTCCCATAAGGTTAACAGCTGATTTCTCAGCAGAAACTCTGCAAGCCAGAAGGAAGTGGCATGATATACTTAAAGTGATGAAAGAGAAGAACTTACAAGCAAGATTACTCTACCCGGCAAGGATCTCATTCAGATTCGATGGAGAAATCAAAAGCTTTATAGACAAGCAAAAGCTAAGAGAATTCAGCACCACCAAACCAGCTCTACAGCAAATGCTAAAGGAACTTCTGTAAGTGGGAAACACAAGAGAAGAAAAGGACCTACAAAAACAAACCCAAAACAATTAAGAAAATGGTCATAGGAGCATACATATCGATAATTATCTTAAACGTGAATGGATTAAATGCTCCAACCAAAAGACACAGGCTTGCTGAATGGATACAAAAACAAGACCCATCGATATGCTATCTACAAGAGACCCATTTCAGACCTAGGGACACGTGCAGACTGAAAGTGAAGGGATGGAAAAAGATATTCCATGCAAATGGAAATCAAAAGAAAGCTGGAGTAGCAATACTCATATCAGATAAAATAGACTTTAAAATAAAGAATGTTACAAGAGACAAGGAAGGACACTACATAATGATCAAGGGATCAATCCAAGAAGAAGATATAACAATTATAAATATATATGCACCCAACATAGGAGCACCTCAATACATAAGGCAACTGTTAACAGCTATAAAAGAAGAAATCGACAGTAACACAATATTAGTGGGGGACTTTAACACCTCACTTACACCAATGGACAGATCATCCAAAGTGAAAATAAATAAGGAAACTGAAGCTTTAAATGACACAATAGACCAGATAGATATAATTTATATTTATAGGACATTCCATCCAAAAACAGCAGATGGAATGGACATACACTTTCTTCTCAAGTGTGTATGGAACATTCTCCAGGATAGATCACATCTAAGGTCACAAATCAAGCCTCAGTAAATTTAAGAAAATTGAAATCATATCAAGCATCTTTTCTGACCACAACACTATGAGATTAGAAATCAATTACAGGGAAAAAAACGGGAAGAGCACAAACATAGGGAAGCTAAACAATACGTTACTAAAAACCAAGAGACCACTGAAGAAATCAAAGAGGAAATCAAAATACCTAGAGACAAATGACAATGAAAACCCTACAATCCAAAACCTATGGGATGCAGCAAAAGCAGGTCTAAGAGGGAAGTTGATAGCAATACAAACCTACCTCAAGAAACAACAAAAATCTCAAATAAACAATCTAACCTTACACCTAAAGGAACTAGAGAAAGAAGAACAAACAAAATGCAAAATTAGCAGAAGGAAAGAAATCATAAAGATCAGAGCAGAAATAAATGAAATAGAAACAGAGAAAACAGTAGCAAAGATCAATAAAACTAAAAGCTGCTTCTTTGAGAAGATAAACAAAACTGGTAAACCATTAGCCAGACTCATCAAAAAAAAAAAGGGAGAGGACTCCAATCAATAAAATTAGAAATGAAAAAGGAGAAGATACAACAGACACCGCAGGAATACTAAGCATCCTAAGAGACTACTACAAGCAACTCTGTGCCAATAAAATGGACAACCTGGAAGAAATGGAAAAATTCTTAGAAAGGTATAACCTTCTAGTACTGAGCCAGGAAGAACTAGAAAATATGAACAGACCAATCACAAGTAATGAAATTGAAACTGTGATTAAAAATCTTCCAGCAAACAAAAGTCCAGGACCAGATGGCTTTACAGGTGAATTCTATCAAACATTTAGAGATGAGCTAACACCCCTCCTTCCCAAACTCTTCCAAAAAATTGCAGAGGAAGGAGCACTTCCAAACTCATTCTATGAGGCCACCATCACCGATACCCAAACCAGACAAAGATAGTACAAAAAAGAAAATTACAGACCAATATCACTGATGAATATAGATGCAAAAATCTTCAACAAAATACTAGCAAAGAGAATCCAGCAACACATTAAAAGGATCATACAGCATGATCAAGTGATATTTATCCCAGGGATGCAAAGATTTTTCAGTATACGCAAATCAATCAATGTGATACACCATGTTAACAAATTGAAGAATAAAAACCATATGATCATCTCAATAGATGCAGAAAAAGCTTTGGACAAAATTCAACACCCATTTATGATAAAAACTCTCCAGAAAGTGGACATAGAGGGAACCTACCTCAACATAGTAAAGGCCATATATGACAAACCCACAGCAAACATCATTCTCAGTGGTGAAAAACTGAAAGCATTTCCTCTAAGATCAGGAACAAGACAAGGATCTCCACTGTCACCACTATTATTCAACATAGTTTTGGAAGTCCTAGCCACGGCAATCAGAGAAGAAAAAGAAATAAAAGGAATACAAATTGGAAAAGAAGAAGTAAAACTGTCAGTGTTTGCAGATGACATGATACTCTACATAGAGAATCCTAAAGATGCCACCAGAAAACTACTACAGCTAATCAATGAATTTGATAAAGTTGCAGGATACAAAATCAATGCACAGAAATCTCTTGCATTCCTATATACTAATGATGAAAAATCTGAAAGAGAAATTAAGGCAACACTCCCAATTACCATTGCAACAAAAAGAATAAAATACCTAGGAATAAACCTACCTAGGGAGACAGAAGACCTGTATTCAGAAAAGTATAAGACACTGATGAAAGAAATTAAAGATGATAGCAACAGATGGAGAGATATACCATGTTCTTTGATTGGAAGAAGCAAATACTGTGAAAATGACTATACTACCCAAAGCAATCTACAGATTCAATGCAATCTCTATCAAATTACCAATGGCATTTTTTACAGAACTAGAACAAAAAATCTTAAAATTTGTATGGAGACACAGAAGACCCCAAAGAGCCAAAGCAGTCTTGAGGGGAAAAAACGGAGCTGGAGGAATCAGACTTCCTGACTTCAGACTATACTACAAAGCTACAGTAATCAAGACAATATGGTACTGGCCCCCAAACAGAAATATAGATCAATGGAACAAGATAGAAAGCCCAGAGATGAACCCACACACCTATGGTCATCTAATCTATGACAAAGGAGGCAAGGATATACAATGGAGAAAAGACAGTCTCTTCAATAAGTGGTGCTGGGAAAACTGGACAGCTAGATGTAAAAGAATGAAATTAGAACACTCCCTAGCACCATACACAAAAATAAACTCAAAATGGATTTGAGACCGGACACTATAAAACTCTTAGAAGAAAACATAGGAAGAACACTCCTTGACATAAATCACTTAAGATCTTTTTTGATCCGCCTCCTAGAGTAATGAAAATAGGAACAAAAATAAACAACTGGGACCTAATGAAACTTCAAAGCTTTTGCACAGCAAAGGAAGCCATAAACAAGACTAAAAGACAACCCTCAGAATGGGAGAAAATATTTGCAGACGAATCAATGGACAAAGGATTAATCTCCAGAATATATAAACAGCTCATGCAGCTCAATATTAAAAAAACAACCCAATCCAAAAATGGGCAGAAGACCTAAATAGACATTTTTCTGAAGAAGACGTACAGATGGCCAAGAAGCACATGAAAAGCTGCTCAGCATCACTAATTATTAGAGAAAAGCAAATCAAAACTACATCGAGGTATCACCTCACACCAGTTAGAATGGGCATCGTCAGAAAATCTACAAACAATAAATGCTGGAGAGGATGTGGAGGAAAGGGAACCCTCTTGCACTGTTGGTGGGAATGTAAATTGATACAGCCACTATGGAGAACAGTATGGTGGTTCCTTAGAAAACTAAAAATAGAATTACCATATGATCGAGCAATCCCACTACTGGGCATATACCCAGAGAAAACCATAATTCAAAAAGACACATGCATCCCAGTGTTCATTGCAGCACTGTTTACTGTAGCCAGATCATGGAAGCAAGCTAAATGCCCATCGACAGAGGAATGGATAAAGAAGATGTGGTACATATATACAATGGAATATTACTCAGCCATAAAAAGAACACATTTGGGTCATTTGTTGAGACGTGGATGGATCTAGAGACTGTCATACAGAGTGAAGTAAGTCAGAAAGAGAAAAACAAATATCGTATGTTAACGCATATTGTGGAACGTAGAAAAATGGTACAGATGAACTGGTTTGCAGGACAGAAATTGAGACACAGATGTAGAGAACAAAGGTATGGACACCAAGAGGGGAGAGCGGTAGGGGGATGGGGGTGGTGGTGTGTTGAGTTGTGCAATTGGGATTGACATGTATACACTGATGTGTATAAAATTGATGACTAATAAGAATCTGCTGTATAAAAAAATAAATAAAATTAAAAAAATAAAAATAAAATAAGATTAGGACTAAAAAAAAATAGAATAGATAAACAACAAGGACCTACTTTATAGCACAGGGAGCTATATTCAGTATCTTGTAATAGACTGTAATGGGAAAGTATCTGAAAAATAAAAAATATATATGTAAAACTGAATCACTTTGCTATATACCTGAAACAGTGTAAATCAACTATACTTCATTAGAAAAAGAAGATAAATCAAAACATAACCAAATCCCCAAAGCAGATATAATTACTGAGCAACTGAAAATGAAGGCATCAAAACTGTTAGAAAAGGATGTTTTTATGAAAAATATTGTTCCCCAAATGTGTTCATTCTTTTACCACTTTAGGCCTTCCCATTCTGTGGTATTGATGGGTAGATGGGAAATCCTTGTGTTCTCCCTAGAGTTTAAAATGTGTGGTCAGCATTTGAGTCTCTCAGACCTATGACTCCCAACGATTCCTCTCATGGAAAGTCATAAGGTTATGTCTTATAGGGGACTATGTAGTTGACCTCACCTATCATTACTATTAGTGTTGACCCTTTCATGTATAAGTGTTTTTCTTACATTTTCTACAATAGTTAAAGCAAAGTATTTATTTTTGTTGTTATGTGCAAAGAAACAAAACTTGATCATGTAGTTTAGCCTGAAGACCCAGACGTGAGAAAAACAAATTCCTTGTTCTTAATTAATGGTTAATTTCAATTTGATGAATTAATTTCAATAGCATACCAATGTATAGAAAACTACCTGATTTTTCAGGATCAGTGTGTTGAGATTTTTCTACCAAGAATGGTGTTAGTTTTGCTTCAGTTCTTTGTGAATGAGAAGTGAAGTTCAATGCTACAGTGGCCTTACAGACAATTGAAAGAAGTAGTTTGACAAGGATGGAAAGTTTGCGATCACTGAACTATTGCGCTTGAATAAACTGAGCATTCCTTGATTAATTTATCAAATAACTATTAAGTGCTTCTGTATGTCAGGTACTGTGCTAAGTGCTGAAGATAAAATGATGATCAGATAGAAGATATCCCATACCTTGTTGAGATCTGAGGTCTAGTTTTCATCATCTTTTTAATCAATGTGGTTTTTAAGGACATGAGATTCCATAGCCAAACAGGAGGATCCCTGTATCTCTATGGCTTTAACATTTAACTTGAAAAGTAACATTAAGGATGTGTGATATGTGACTTAAGATTACATATGTAAGTGTTGTTATATTCTAAATATTTTTACTGCAATATGAATTTGTATTATAAATGTGTTTTGTATTCAGTGTTGAAAAAGAGGACAGTGGGGATAGAGACACAGAGGCACACAGAAAGAAGTCATAGCATGAAGTGACCATTTTTAATATGCAAGTGCATAGAAAGAAGTTGAAGCAAAGAATGAAAAGTGTGATAAAGTCTATAATTTTTGTAAGAAAAAATTAATTTGTCTTCAAATAGTGTTAAAAAGCTGAAAAGGCATTTCTCCCTTGGTGATATTCTCATTGTCTCTTTCTCCAGTTTAATTTAATTCAGTTTAGCCAATGTATATTAAATATCTATTATTATTAAGCACTGTGCTAGGCACAGGGATACAGAATTAATATAAAATGGTTCCTTCCTTCAAGGGGCCCACAGACCAGTGAGAAATATTGGCAAGCATGTTGGAAATAATTGTAGTAATTATGATGAAGAATTAAAGATGCCAAATTAGAAAGATGTTTAAAATACTGTGTGAGATTTCTGGTTATGACGGATAAGCTTTTATCAGAGTGACCCTGTCACTAAGGACAACTAGAAAAGCCAGACAAAACATAAAAATGATCAGTCTGTAGACATCAGAGATCTACCAAGGGAGAGAAGACTCAAAGGGCCAAGATGCTGAAAAAAGAGAAGGAAGGCACAAAAATGTGAGACCAGAAGTCTCACCAAAAAGCATATGTTTTCCCCTCAAGACATTTCCGAAGAGGCAGGAAGTGCCACCAAAGAGGCTGAGAATGTGAGCAGAACCTTCAGGAGTTTAATGGAGCTGGAGACAGAAATTGAGTCCAGATTTATCAGTAAGGAGGGGCCTTGACAATATTCCATTCCTAGGCATATGCCAACAGAAATGCATACATATTACATCACAGTATCTATACAAAAATGTCGATAAACACACTATTTAAAATAGTCCCAGACTGGAAATAACCCACATGGCCATGGACAGTAGAATCAACAGACTGTGTTATATTCACAGAATGGAATGTTATACAGTAATAAAAATGAATGAACTATCTACAACAACATAGATACATCTCTAAATATAATAGGGAGTAAAACAAGCCAGATACAGAAGAGTACATATTATAATTTTCCTTTTGTAAGTTTTTGTAAGTTTTCAACAGTATAAACTATTCTATGCTGTTATAAATCAGTTATCTTTGAAGAAGAATGGGGTGAGTGGGGAGCAAGAAGGAGGCTTCTGGGGTGTTGTAATTGTCATATTTCTTGGTCTGGATGGTGAGTACATATAGATGATCACTGAATATTACTCGAGCTCTTGACTTTTGATTTGCTTACTTTTCTGAATGTGTGTTTTTATTAAATTAAAAAATATGTCAGCCCAGAGAGGAACAATATATTTTGCTTGAGAAGGCTTGAAGCAGATTTGAAAATTGGCCATGATTATTTTGGAAAAGAATGTTCCATTAAAGGAACAGCCTAAGCCAAATATACAGAAGTGGAAGGATTTATTTTCAATTAACAAGTGTTTGTGTCTGGAATGTTGATTATGTATGGGGAGAAGGGTAGGAGATTAGGCTAAAGATACAGGTCGGATCCTGTTTGTAGAGTGTCATAAATGGATTGCAAAACATAAAGAGATGACAGGTTCTTGAGCAGAAACTGTAACATGGACTTTTGGATTGGACTGCATTTGAAATACCACCAGCTAAAGACTGGTTTTGCCAGATAATTTTGAGTTTGGAATTTAACTTCCTTTTTCCTGGAAACCCGTTCCTTCTCAGCTTATACATGAATGCAGAGTCTTCCATCTCCTTTTAATTAGTTCCTTGATCTATAGCAACACAAAGTGGAGTGGTTTGGTTTTTTCAATTTGCATAAACAATACCTTTTTTGTAACTGTTGGCCTGTTGTTGTCTCTCTCCTTTATAGATGTCATTAAGTGAATTCCCTAGGTTTAAGAGGGCCTACAATGAGGATCTCAGTGCCTGCGGTGGCTGGCCCACCTCTTGAACCAGCTTGTCCACCGTCTGAAGAGTTACACCCTGAACTATACTCTAGTATTTCAAGTGGGCTCTGGATTGGCAGGAAGAGACCGTAAACACACACTTCATTTAATTTCTCAATTTCTCAGGGATAAAAGTACTATCAGAGACATGGTGACCACATAGGGGAGGAACAGATGTAGTGTTTCCTAATACAGCTTTGCTTGGCACCCAGAGTCCTTCATAGCAGCGAGCAGCAACAAGAGACACTTCACTTGAGATTGAGTCCTTTCAAGTCTTTTTTTTTTTTTTTTGCGGTACGAGGGCCTCTCACTGTTGTGGCCACTCCCGTTGCGGAGCACAGGCTCCGGACGCGCAGGCTCAGAGGCCATAGCTCACGGGCCCAGCCGCTCCGCGGCATGTGGGATCTTCCCGGACTGGGGCATGAACCCGCGTCCCCTGCATTGGCAGGCGGACTCCCAACCACTGCGCCGCCAGGGAAGCCCCTTTCAAGTCTTTTTGAAAGCTCAGGTCTTATTATGACTCTGCCTTGTATGATTGGGACTTATGTCACAATCTAAAAGAATTGACACCAATAACCTATGCATGTCCATTTAAAGGAATGTTTTCAAATTCTGGACTATCTTGGCTGTTTATCCAAGTGTGGCATGGCAAGGCCACACCTTCACCTGGAGGGGCAGTCAGCATCCACGTGCTGGATAAGTAGCTTTGCTTCCAGCTTTGTGGTGTTCTTGAAGACACTTTTCCAGACAGAGGCAAATACCATAAGAGAAAATAATAGAAAAATGGAATTCTTTTTCCTGAATCTTTACTGTAAGATCCTTCCCATGTTTTCAGTTTTCAGAATCAGTGAGATACTTCAGGTTAGTGGTGTGTAAATGGTTCCATGCAGATTCCTTGATAACAGCAGAGGTGGAAACAGAAGTATTTTTTTTTCTTTTTCGGGGGCCAAAGTCATTCCCAGGCAGTGAAATTTCAGTGAGGAATGGACTTGGCTTATTTTACTAACTGCTTGAGCCTAAAGGAAAGTAGCTAGACCTCCCAAAGCAGCTGGCTGATTTGCAGGAAATGTTTTCGGAAAAATGGGTCTCCTACTTAAGTTCTCATTCCATTCCCATCCCATGTGTGTCCTATTGGCAATGATGGAGATTAGAAACCACTCTGGGTAAAAGATGTGCAGGAGATCAGGACATACTCCTTCTCTCAATCCATAATTGATACCCCTTTGCTGGTTCATTCCAGTGTTGGGAATTGGGAGGGATTTGCCAGAACCAATCTGGAACTGGTTTCCATGCTCTGTGATTCTGTTTCAATTGTGTGTTTATTCACTGCCCTGTCTAGTTCTCCTCCAGAACCATAGATGAGTGTGAGTCTGTCTGCATCACAAAGTGACAGTGGTGGGAGGAACAGGAAGACAGGCAGGTGCTTATACTGAAGGAAACAGGCAAAGACCCAAAAGAGTGTGGCAGCTCAACAGTAAGTGGGCTGTTGGAGTCTGGGCCTTAATAAGGTGGGTGCCTGTTCCCTTGTGGAATTACCTTAGCCATAGTCTGATCCGTATCCCTGTGGTCTCAGAGTTTCAATTTTAGCTAATGATGATGATGATGATGATGATGATATCATCAACATTAATTGATCACTTACTATATGCTAAGCAGTGTCCTAAGTGCTTACATTATGAACTCATCCAGTCTTCATACTAACTCTTAGGAGATAGGTACCACACTGTCATTGAAGAGAAAAAAATGAAACCAGAGAACAAAGATAGTTTGCTCAAAAGCCATACAGCCAGTTAAGAGTTGGAAATGAAATTAAAATCCATACAGTCTGGTTTCAGACAACACTACTATAGAGACTGAAAAACATGAATAATCTAGAACACCCTTTTCTTTCTACCTGTAAAACTCAGTCACTGCCCTGGATTAGCTTGTGGTCAGCTTGGGGCAGTTTGTCCACTGTTTGAGTTATGGGATCAGAGCAAGAGGTGCTGGTCCATTTTAGGGATATTTCATTTGGGCTGTAGAAGAGCACACTGAACTACTCTTATTCCAACAGAGTTCTCTGGCTTTACAGAGCAGAATATAGAAGGGTAGATTAAGTGAAAATAAGTGAATACAGATACATAGGTATTGACAGGTGGTTGGGATTCAGACAGGTGGAGCACAACTGCAGGTTGTATCAGTGACAGTGAGTATATTATAGGGGAGGGGAGGGGCCTTATGTACGGTTAAGGCAGCAGCGGGACAAGGTGTAGGGAATCTTGGACGTCAGGAAAAGGAGTGCCTTTAGACTGATGAAAGTTTACTTTCCAAGTGTCCTTGTAGAATTCTTTATTGATCAACAGACTATTTTGTCATGATTGGCCTCATAATTTATGATATATTAAAATTTCCATATTTGGTATTTATGTTAGTGACATGTTAGAGTAAGGATTCCCTGGTGAAATTTAGAAAGACAACTTAATCACACCAGCGACCTTTATATAAATGCTTTCTAAGGATGGTTTACTTGGAGAACTCCCAAAGATGGATATTGCCATCCATTGAATAAAGATTCTCATTTTTCTACTTGGGGGTCTTGTTCTCTTCCTAAACCTTTGTCCCTTAGGGTTGATAAAGGACTGTATCTTATTTGGGGGCCTCTTTTTATTGGCTGTGTTAACCATACTGATCCTGGAATTGGAAGACCTTGGAAATATGCCAGATTCTAACAGTCGGGGTCTGTGGATCTTGGGCATGTGTTATAACCAGGCTGTGGCTGTGTGGACTAATGGAGGTCTCTAGAGGGCTGGCACAGAAGAGGCACAATTTACGTGGAGATTACATTTTAAAATTGGCACATGAGGTTAAAAAAAAAATGCTTATAGTCAACTTTATCCTTAACAAGTCTTTAAAATCACTCCCTGGAGTCCAGGAGCCTTGAAAGTTCCAAAACCAAGAGTTAGCATCCTTGATTTCTCTCTGCATTTCTGTTAAGGCAACTCTTTCCAGGAGATATGAAGGCCAGGTCTACTTGGAATAAGGCAAAACATTAGGTGGTAAATAGACAATTTTCTCACTCCCTCTCATTTCCCCCTGAGTATGGGCAACTGAATTTGTGTAAGTTACATGTAAATATGATGCAACTCTACTGTAGTTTATTGTGTTAATAAATAAATTGACTCGTATTATGCTTTAACTGTTTCAGATTGATTCACTTTTTTGTGACGAATGTGTGAAGACAATGTTGAAAAAGCAGTTAAGACATGTCTTTTTTTATTGAAGAGCTCTGTCTCAGGTCAGGGAAACAGACAAGTAAACAAATTCTTATTGTGCAATTTGTGAAGTGCTTTAATGAGGCACTGCCTCAGTGTTTCAGGATCATAGCGAAGGGGCCAGTAAAGCGATCTGGGGGTCAGGAAGGAAGGGCTGTGAAGTGGGACATCCTGGTCCAAGGCACCGTCTTTTCTCACTAGATTGCAGCAACAACCTTCTAAATGCTCTCCCTGCTTCTGTTTTCACCTCTGGTTTTCCCCCTTCCCCAAGTCTATTCTGGCTCCCTAGCATCCAGAATTTTCCTCTTAAAACATAAAAGGGGGCTTCCCTGGTGGCGCAGTGGTTGAGAGTCCGCCTGCCGATGCAGGGGACACGGGTTCGTGCCCCGGTCTGGGAAGATCCCACATGCCGCAGAGTGGCTGGGCCCATGAGCCATGGCCGCTGAGCCTGTGCGTCCGGAGCCTGTGCTCCGCAACGGGAGAGGCCACAACAGTGAGAGGCCCGCGTACCGCAAAAACAAAAAACATAAAAGGAACATACACACCCCTCTGTTCAAAACCCTCCAGTGGCTTTCCATCTTGCTCAGAAGCAGAGTTTAGGTTCTTAGGAGGCCTGTAAGACCTTGTGGGCTCTGGCCTGTACTACCTCTCTGCCCTCATCTCTAGTTTGCTCCTCACCATTCCCCCTGATCCAGCCACATCAGCCTGTGATGTTCTTTGAATATGTCATACTTGACTGCTTAGGACTTAGGTAGTTGCTGTCTGTCTGCCTGGAATTCTCTTTCCCTAAATGTGTACGGGGCTTGTTCTCCAGTGTTTCCAAGTCCTTGCTGAAATATCACAGTATTTTAGAGGCCTTTCCTAGCTATCCTGAAAAAATAGTAGCAAGCGTCCAGCCCATCCCAGCACACACATGCTCTTTTAGCTTGTTTATCAGCTGACATACTGTAAGTTCACTTATTTATTCGCCCCATCAACTTAGATCATAAGGTCCATGAGGGTAAGACTTTATCTTTTCCACTTTGGGACCATGCCTGTGCATATAGTATTAATTCAATAAATATTTGTTGAATGAGTAATTTATTTTTCTTCTCCTGCAGTATCTTTCACATATATTTGCCTAGTAAGTGGATGGATAGATGAATGATGAGTATATTCTCTTGGCACCAGCAGAAGCGATCATTCCCCAATGGACTGTTTCTCTGGAATGACTTTACAGTTTGTAATGGGGACACAAGATTTAATCAGAACTTGTCAGGAACTCTTGGGTTCTGCTGAGATAACATCTCAGTCACAGTTGTGGAAAGCAGGGTTTGGTACTGGGCAGAGGGAGTAGGAGAGGATTGGGCTGGCCCGAAGAGCCTCCCTCATGCTGAGAAATTTCATTGGTAACACCTGGTTAGCTGTTAGATTAAAACTGTGTGTGTATATATATGTGTGTGTGTATGTGTGTGCACCCACATACTTTGTGTATATTGTACGTTTACATAAGTACTTTTGTATATGTAAGCGTAAATATATATGACCTTAAGAATCAAAATAGAAGATCCCGAAAGTCCAAAGATTTGAACCCCACAAAGAACTCTGAAGGTTCGGTGGAACCCTTGATGCTTGGGGAACTAGAAGTATGGGGAAGGTCTATAGAGGTTTATATGGGGAAGGTTTCCCCTAGTGCACTTGTAGCTCATTAGTTACTACTTTCTGCTGAGGCTGGACATACAGCAGTGAGAAGCAACAACAACAACAAAAGTCCCTGCTTTCATAGGGCTTACCTTACGGTAGGTGGAAAGAACATGTAAGAAAGTAAATCTGAAGTACTATATATGGTGATGCAAATGCTTTGAGGAGAGGAAACACAATATAATGTGGTGAGGGGGTGGAAGATAATGGAGTGCCATTTTAGAGAGTTGGGTTGGTAGGGAGCTGATGTTTGCTTGACAAGAAGTCACAAAGACCTGAGAAGGAGGTGCTTGTGGAATTCAAGGGATATACAAGCGAATGAATTAAGCGAGACCAAGTTGCATGGAGCCTTTAAGCCCTGGTGAGGGATTTGGGTTTTAGTCTGATTACAGTGAAAGCCACTGGGCACTTTTTAGCAGGGAAGTGATGGATCTGAATTTAGAAGGTCCGTGGGGGGATGGGCCACAGTGCGCACTAGTAGAGAGAGAAGATGGGGAGGTGGCTGCTACCAGGCAGGCTGGAAAATAGAACAGTGTGAATGAGAGAGCAGCAGTGAGGTGCTAAGAGGTGGATGGATGTGGGATGTATTTTGGAGATAGAGTCAGTAGGCTTTATTGATGAACTGGGTGTTGGGCGTGAGAGGTGAGTAATTGTGGATATCCTTATTAGTCAGGATAAGCTAGGTTGTGTTGTGGCAACAAACTCCTCCAGAATATCAGAGGCTTAAAACAAAAGAGGTGTATTGTTCACTAACACTTCATATCCTTTGTGTGTTGGCTGGTGGGCCTTGATATTTTTATTATTGTTCTCACTCCGGGACATGGGATGACAGGTTAACCACTCACTGGAACATTGGTGGTTGACATTGAAAAGGGAGAAGAGAAATGAATGAATGAAATGTTTGGCCTGAAATGACACACGTCACTTGTGCTCAGAAGGAATTGGTGAAAAGTAATCACACAGCCCCACCGACTGCACGGTGGCCAGGAAATACAGTCCTGTCTCATGTCAGGCAGGTAAAGGGTCAGAACTACTCAGACAGCAGCACTGTTAACTCCATGATGTCTTCCAGGTTTGGATAACTGTTAATAACATTGGCTAAGTGGAGATGCTTGGGGGGAATGGGCTTGGGAAAGGTGAAATCAGTATTTCTCTTTTAGCCACGTTTAATTTAAAAGCCTGTTAAGTGGAGATGCCAAGAAGGCAGCTGGAAATGTGAGTCTGATGATCAGAGGAAAGCTATGGCTAGAGATGTAAAGTTGAGCATCAACCATATACATATAATATACATATATATATATATACACATATATATATATAATTTTGAAAATAATGAGACTCACAGAATGTAGTTGGAATCAGGAAGAGGGCCAAAGACAGAACTCTTGGACTCTTAACAGGTAGAGGTCTTATAGAGTAGTAACCAGTAAAGAAAACAGAGAGATTATTTAGGTAGGTAGAGACACAAGAGATTATGGAATCTTACAGGACCTTGAGAAGCAAATATTGCAAGAAGAATGTTGAGAGGTCAAGGGAAATGAGAATTTATTATTGGTTCTGGCAAGCTATTGACCACTCCCGTGGTGTGACGTGGGCAAGAGATTAATCTGAAGTGGATTGAGGAGAGAATAGCAAGTGTGGAATTGATGAAAGTAGGTACAGACAACTTTTGGAAGGGTTTTTCTCTAATCAGAGCAGTCAAATGGAGTCTGTAGTGAGGAGGGACAATGGCACCAAGAAGATAAGAAGTTAGGAGGGGGAGCAGATTTGTGGGCAAGAGGATGATTTTGTCTCTTGAAATGTTTTGACCTAAAAGAAAGTCAGCCAAATGAAAAATATTCAGATAATAGTTGTAGATATGAATCTGAACATAGAGAAGAAGCAGAGCTGGCATAAATATTTAGGAGCCCTCTGCATAGAGAAGAGTTGGAACTGGGAACGTCAGTGAGCTCTGATAGAAAATGTGTAGAGAAAGAAAAGCGGAGAGACCAAGGTTGAGCCTTAGGGAACACACATTAATAAAATCAGGAGAAGAAAGCGTAGCTAGTTAAGAAATGGGAGAAAATAGGTTGACTAGTTATGTCGTACAAATCAAAGAGAGTTTCAATACCTGTTCAAGAGGTTTTTCTTCTATGTTCTCATAAATATGTAGTCCACATGCTATGATTTCAGACCATATTTGCTGTAGACACTATTGCAGTTGGTTAAATACATAGGTAAGAACTGTGGCACACGTGGGATAATGGACTTTTTTATCTCAAATACATGGGATTGATGCTTTTCACTTTTCTTTTTGCTATTGTTTCTTCTCATTGTTCTGAAATTTCTCTAAAGCTTACTTAAAAAACATATTATTAGTGCCTTACTCATCACTATCTTTTTCTTCTCCTGTTTCTCTTCCTCTTTCATCTTCATCATCATCAGTTGTCACCATCATCATTATCAAAATAATTATCACCATTAGACCTCACTGGAGCAGTTATTTTGGTATTTTAAAAATTTGGCCAGAACTCCTGAGAGGTATGCATTTTAGAATAGCAGGGTATACTGATAGCACTTTCGATTGTATGTTGAGTACTTACTGAGTGCATATTTCAAAGATGAACATGATTCCTGCCCTAAGTTCTTTCAGTTCAGTTTCCTAGGAAAGATAACAGAGAATCAGGAAGGAGAAGAAGTGCTCAGAGGGAATACAGGAGATTAAGGCTTCATATATAGGTGTCACTAGAATACTTCGGAGAAGTTTTTTCTCTATTCAGGTTAGATATAAAAAGCATATGTAGATAAATAGTACTGGCATGTGGATGCAGGGTGAAGTGGTGACTATATATCTTAATATCAAATGGAATAAAAGTGGACTGTCTTTTTCTTCAAGCTAGGGATAATGTGGTTTTATGACACACCTTCTCTGGAGTATAATTTGATTCATTTTCAGTTCTGGTGGTATGTTTGGCTTCTTGGTCGAACCCTCCCCCCCTCAGCTTCTCTCCCCTCTCCCTCCCTTCTTTCTCTCTCCCTCTTCCTCCCTTCCTTCCTTCCTCCCTCCTTCCTCCCCAGAACTTCTTATTCCTCCTACTGAATTTGTTCTATCAGTGACATGATATCTACCTAGTTACCCAAGCCAGAGACCTAGAAGTCATTACTGCTTCCCCTTCTTTCCTTAAACACTCCTCCAAGACCCATCTGTCCCTAAGGTATGTTGACTAGACTCATCTCTGTCTTACCCATTGCCACTTTCTTAGTACAGTTGTTCATTCTTTTCTGGATTGTTGTAATGCTATGGACCACAGACCAAGTGTAGGACAGCAGTATGAAGAACAGATTGAAGGAGAAGACATCAGAGTTGGAATTATTACTCATTAGGAATCTATATCATACTAGTCCATGTGAGACTTAATTCAGACTCCAATTCTCCAGGGAAGAATTGACCATTCTGCCTTGAGAATCTACTGCAGCCCATACATATTCCTCTTCACTGTACATGTATGTTTCCTTGTGAAACAGCTCTACTAAGAGGAAAGTTCCTTAAGGTCAGGGACCATACCATTCCTTACAGAGCCTAGCATTTAGTAAGTTCTCTATGGTTGTTCAGTGGATGATTAAAGAAAATGGAGGCCTGAACAGAACCAGTGGCAGCAGGGATGGAGTAGAGAAAATGAATGTGAAAGACTTGTTGGATGTGGAACCACATGGACTTGGTAACAAGTTGATACTAGGGGCAATGAGGAGGGAAGGATCAGATATATCTTCAAAACTTTGAACTTGGGTGACCATTAACAGAAATAAGGAATCTGGGAGGGGAGGAGTTGATGAGTTTGTTTTTAAACAGGTTGATTCTAAGGTTCTTTGAAGAATTTTAATTTTAGGTAGATGATTGTTCCAGCAGACAATTCAGTTTGGATTGTGGGGCTTTGGAAAGTGTTTGGTCTAGAGATGAATATGTGTGAGTGGAGGATGTTACCAATTGAGATAGAGTAGTGAAAAGGAGGAAGAGAACCTTCATCAGATGCTTGGGGAAAGCTTCTTTTTAAGCACTTTGGAAAAGATGCTGATGACAGAGGCAGAAAGTGAGTCATCAAAGAGTTACTTGGAAAATGTACAGTCACGAAACCCTGGAAAAGAGAATTTTGAGAAGGAAGTGATAGACAAAAAAAAAAAAAAAAAAAGCTATTTCACAGACATTGACTGTTCTGAGGACTGAGGCCTATTTAAATTTAGTTAATAAACATTAGTAATCTTATTTCAGAATTATTTACTCATAAGTTTAAAATGGTTTATCTTAGAAAGCCAGTAAGTTAAAACACAGTATTTTGAATGCTGCAAAGACAAGGTGGTAAAAATTCTCTCCTCTTGCATCTGTGGTTAAATAAAATACCTTTTATTGGTTTTTCTTGGAACTGTATCCTCTAGCCACACAGTCAAGTGGAATCCAGTGAAAGAAGCCAAAGAGATAAAAGCTAAGTGTCTCGATTTATCCCGTTGCCACTTTTGACTTTCTCTGTTCATTGTAAGGTATTAAGCAGTAGATTTAGGGTTACTGATATAATTCAAATTGATGTCTTGTCTTTTATTTGCCCTGGATCTAGAGACATTCTAGTCTCTCTTGATTTTTTTCCCGTTCTGTACATTCATAGTTTGAGTAAGAGTAAGAGAGCCCTAGATAGACCCCAACAATCTTTTAGGTGCAATAGGCCATGCTGTCAGCATTTTCTTCAGGGCAGCCCATAAGGAGGCCAGGGAGAAGGATGCCACCATTCATGTCATGTCTTCCTCAATCCTTGGATTGTGGTAAATACAGAAGACACTTGCTGGTCAGAATTATGTCAGGCAGGAAAATAAACATTGTCTACCTTTGGGATGAAAGAAAACATAGACAAGGGCACGGCCAGTTAAATGGTCCGTTAGAAATGGGGAAAATAGTGACCATGTGGTCAGTGCTATGAAAGGTCCAGGAAAGGTCCTTGGTAAACTCTGCAACCATAAATTTAATTTTATACTGTTTGCTTTGTTTACAGGTAGAAACACTTCGCTATCCTTTTTTAGTGTCAGCACCTCCTTAGGAAGCATTTAAAGAAACACATGATAGTGGTCACTTTCATGCCAGCCCCAAAATAAATTCTAAAAATCAAAGAGGCAGAGGTAAAAGTGGGTAGGTTTTTCCAAAGTCTTAGCTTCCTCTCACGGTATCCATTAGACCTTTGGTTACAGGAAGGTCCCCCAAATGCCATGTATTCCCTAGGCTCATTGCCTATTTTTTGTTTCCTTGATCACTCCAGTTTGGCCTGATGAGATGGTACCAAGCTTTCCAGCTGCTGATTTGGATTTCAAGGAAAGTTGGTAAATGCAGTGACACACTGATTCATATATACAACAGTATATAAGTCTTTGTTGTGGTTTTGTCTGTGAACAGAGGAGTTCCTAGGTGGGGATGATTTCCTGAGAAGTAGTAATAGCATTGTGATTGAAAAGGTTGTTTCTAAACTGTTTTGTCCAAAGTAATTGGAATATACGGGCCAACCATGCAGCCTAATGTTTTTTTTTTTTTTTAAACATCTTTATTAGAGTATAATTGCTTTACATTGGGAGCCTAATGGTTTTGAAAATCCATTTGGGAGTCAGATAGACTTGAGTTCAAATCCTTCCTCTGCCAGTTGAAAGCTTTGTGAGCCTGGGTAAGTCATTTTGACTTGTCCAGGTCTCAGTTTTCTCATCTGTGAAGTGGGACAGTGATGCTACCACATAGAATTGTGATAATTACAGGGGATTCTAAATATAAAGAATTTATCACCGTTCTTGGCACCTAGTATCTGTCCTTCATTATCAGTGTCAGATGGAGAGCTGGATGCCTCAGCCGACCCAGCCAGTATAGCCTTCCCAGGGCCTCCAGCAAGTCATCAAGCCCTCTCAGCTTTACTTCTGAAATTTTTCTAGAATCTTCCCCTCCTTCCATTTTCATCAGCACTGCTCTAGACCTGGAAATTACTTTCTCTTATTTGGATATTTTTTTAATATGCTGCACACAGTTGCCATATTGTTTTTCATAAAACTTGGTTTCTGATTATGTTTTTCCTGCTCTGGATCCTCAGTGCTTAGCTTCTTTTTTTTTTAAGTCTTTATTGAATTTGTTACAGTATTGCTTCTGTTTTATGTTTTGGTTTTTTGGTCCCGAGGCATGTGGGATCTTAGCTCCACAACCAGGGATCGAACCCACACACCCTGCATTGGAAGGCGAAGTCTCAACCACTGGACTGCCAGGGAAGTCCCCTTAGCTTCGTTTTTAAGACTGTGATTTGGCATGAATTTATTTTTTCAGCTTGATCCTTTCTTCTTCATTTTCTTTGCTCTTTTCTCTTACCTGACACATACATCACCAAGCCATAATAATTCTGTTCATTGCACTTTTTATACTTTTGGTCTTACATATGTCATGATGCTGTAGATTTTCAAGTTGTTTTTTGGCTTTTTTAAAAATTTGCTTCCTTTTAATTCATTTCCTATGGCCACCAGATTAATCTTTTATACAGTGCCAACCTGACCTCATGACTCTCCCGCATGAGTGGTTCCCCACTGCCTTTAGGACCAAATTAAAACTTCGCAGCCAAATGCAGGAGGTCTTCTGGGGTCTTAGCCAGTTTCCTTTTTTACCATCTTTTCTGCCGTCACCTCCACCCCTCCCACTACTCTGTGTAATTCAGCCATACTAATCACTCTTCATTCTGTGAATATGCCAAGATTTTTTACCCTTGTCTCTCTTTCCGCACGTTGTTTCTCTTACTTTCCTCTTTCTCCTGGCTGATGCAAGTCATTTATTAAGTCTCACCTTAGTACTCTATCCTTTGGAAGGTCAATTTTTTGATTGGCCCTTTTTCCCACTCATAGGTTGAATTAGGGCTCATCCTTGCTTTCATGGTAGGTAGGAATACTTTTTAGAAACCTTTGTCATGCAAATTGCTAACTTTTCTGACTGTCTCCCCTTCTAACAGAGGACTTATCTTTTTCATCTTTGTATTTCCACAGAGCATGACACTGAATGAATAGACAATGAGCATATGAATAACTGAATAAATGTGTATGTATCTGTTTCCTTTAATAGAGTAAAAAAAAAAAATCTCTGAGGGAAGAGCCAGTGTCTCTTTCTTCTTTGTATCCCTCACACTTCCCAGCATGGTCCTTTGTATATAGTAGTTGCAAGGTAAATGCTCAGTGAATGGATAACAATATACATGTCTATTTTCCCCAGAACATGCTAAGTTCTTCAGGAAAGAGATTGTGTTATAAAAATTAGATGGCTTCTAGCACAGTGAATTGTACATAATTCATGTTTTAATTCTTATATTAATTTTTGCTTTGATTTGAACTCCAGCTATGGTTGGTTATGAGAGTCAGGCAGCCTCTCTTTATTATATAAGCACATACTTGATAAAGCTATGGGATCAAAACCTGATAGCTAAGCATAGCTGGTAATTTAAACTTAAAGAGACAGTGCATTCTAGGATTGGATTACTAGTGTTGCTAGGCCTGGACAATTTTCCACTCTTGCTTGGGTCTTCCTCTTCAAACCTGAGAAATCCATGTATGGCAAGCCTCAAAGTAGGCAGGCTTTGCCTTGAGGGGGTTATTGCAAGTCAAACTTTAATAGGGGCTGGGGAATGAGAAGAGAAAGAGTGTATGTATTTCCTTCGGCTACTGTAACAAAGTGTCAGAAACTGGTGGCTTAACACAGCAGCAGCAATTTATTCTCTCACAGCCTTGGAGGTCAGAATTCCAAAATCAGTTTCCAGTTTCACCAGGCGGAATTCAAGAGGTCAGCAAGGCCACGCTCCCCCTGGAAGTTGTAGGGTAGAATCTGTTGCTTGCCTCTTCCAGTTTCTGGTAGCTGCTGCTATTTCTTGACTTGTGGCTTCATCTCTCCAAGCCTGCCACCACCACCTTTACATTGTCGTCTTCTCTCTGTATGTGTAGTCTCCCTTTGCTTCACTCTTATAAGGAAGGATACAGGTGATTGCATTTAGGGCCCACCTGGATAGTACAGGATAATCTCATCTCAAGAGCCTTAACCACATTTGCAAAGACCCTTTTCCAGTAAGGTAGTATTTTACAGATTTTAGCCATTAGGACCTGGTATCTTTGGGAAAAATTATTCAGCCTTTCAAAGAGACAGATGTTTTTCCCCTTGGCAGACTCAAAGTGCTTATTCTTCTAGGAACTTGGTTTGCTTACAGGCATACCTCATGAGTAAACCATTTTCAAACTGATGGCCCACTTAAAAGAAGCCAGGGGCTACTGTGAGGATGGGGCTAATTTAGGTCAGTCTCATGTCGCTGGACAGGTGGCCATGGTAACATTCCCAGCTCTCATTATGAAAATAAACAGTTAATACTTATTGAGGATTGGAGTAAGCACCAGAAGAGCTGGTTGGAGTTCTGGGCGAGTCAGCAGTGGCAGCCAGTTCCTGGCCCTGTTTTGGATGGATCACAGTCTAGTTCTGGGGGAACAGATGTGCTCAGCTAGCCTGGCACTCACTCTCCTGTGTCCAGCAGTTGCTTTTGCCATCTTTTTCATTAGGAGGGTCACGAAGGATGCAGGTGGTCCCTGGGAGGGAAATTCAGGTGGGAGCTCTGGATCGGGCCCCGTGTGCATGTTTGGAGCCGGGTCCCCAACAGGCTTTGAATTAGCGAACTTCAGCAGTTGAGTTTGGGAAGCAGATTCTTCCTGGCTCCTCCGCACCTCCTTTACACCTCTCTCATATAGCCTAAGGAGGGCATGGGTCCCAGGAGAGATCTTCCACAGGGCTGTGACGGATGCCCTGAGCATACTTCATTCAGTGTGTCTTCTTGACTGTAACCTGCTAGCCGAAGCCTCAGGCAGGAGGGACTCCTATTTCTGGTGGTTCTCTTATAGTCCAGCTAGTTGGAGAAGCTGGATTACAGGAGGGCTCTTATGGAAACACTGTTTGTTTTCTTCTGTTGTACAGAGGTAGGATAGTAATAGAGAGCCTGAACACAGGCTCTCAAGCCAGACTTACTCCTAATTGATTTTGGCTGCGCTACATAATAGCTGTGCGACCTTAGACAGATATTAAAATCTCTGATTCCCATTTCCTCTTCCGTAAAATGAAGATACTTGTAACCAACACTTACAATGTGCCAAGAGCTATTCTAAACCCCCTACGTTTACTTAATCTTCTAGTCCTCCCAACAACCCTATGAGGTAAGAGTACTGTTATTATTCCCACTTCAAAGATGAGGAAGCTGAGGTACAGAGAGGTTCAATAACTTGTCCAGGTTACACAATAACAAGAAGCAAAGTAAAGATTTGAACCCATATAGTTTGACTTCAGCAAAAGTCTCTTAACCCTAGGTATGGTCAGACCATTCAAGATGGACATTCTCTTGCTCTCTGTGCATCCCCCTACTCGACCACGTCCTGCTTCACTCACATGACCATCCAATCCTGTTAATTTTAGGGCTTAATCAGTAACTGCCTGCATGTTTGCCCCCTGCCCCAGCTGCTGGTTTCCCTGGTAACTGATGAGCCAACCTGATGTCAATTCCCCCTATAAGTGGTAGCCTCTTTCCCCACCAAGTAGCAAAGATGGCTGCTATGGTCTGCTTCTCAGCTGCCGTTCACAGTGGGGTGTCACTCCAGGACCTTTTGCTGTGGACCAGTAAGATCCCCTGTCCAATGAACCGTTAATGTCTCTGTTCCTGTCTCCGGGCTCTTTCTTCAGTCTCCAGACTGGGCAGTTACAAGGCTTGCAGGCCCTCGGGTGCAGCCCAACAGTTGAAGAGGCAGCCAGGAGGCTGAGAAAACTCCTGTGAGCGCCAAGATGTCAGGAAATAAGAATGGGGAATGGAAAATTGCAGGGGTGATCCCGAGGTGGCCGTCCACTAGCCTGAGGGGCCCCGTGGCAGCCGACTGCCATGGGAGATGTCTTTCTCTTCCATTAGATTGATGATATCCTGTTAACCTTGGAATCTCTTACCAGTTTAAAAGTAACAGCCCTGTGCTTGTGGTTCCTCTGACCGCACAGGGATCCCTGGTGAATACAGAAAAAAACGCAAGGACCTGGATTATCTATCAGATACTTGGCTGTTGTCTGACCCTCCACCCCTAAACAGTTACAGACACAGGCTTTAGGGATATTAACTCAGGGACAGACTTGCGACTTGGACGTGGCCAGTTACCTGGAAGGGTTTGCTTGGGGCCCGTGGCAACGGCAAACTAGTGAGAGTGTCCTTGGGCTCCTGATCCCAGCTACGGAAGCGGGCAGAGCAACCATATAGTGCGATGGACCAGCAGCCATGTGCATCTGCACAGCATTATAGCAGGTGGGAGACCTTACAAAAGGCCTACCCGAGGCCTCGAGCAACGCCCAAAACCACCATTCAGGGTCTAGAACAGCTGTGCGTGATGTACAGGACCCCCATGGACATTGGACAGTGACCCAGGGATCCACTTTACCGGCCATGAAGTTCAGGAGTGGGCCAATAAAAATGACATAGCTGGCATTTCCACCTGCCCTACAACCCCGCTGCTGCCCGGCTAATTGGAAGGATGAACAGGCTACTTAAACAACAGCTGAGACGGGAAACCGCTCTCTCAACACGAGGACCAGGAGGCTAACTCGAGCCCTACGAACTATAACTGAATATCCCAGGAGCGATGGTCCCAGTGCCTACGCCGCGTTAACCCAGAGGCAACTAGGCAACACCATCCGAGTACAAACGTTAACCGCAAAGGACCTCGGCCAGCTGTCGGTCAGGACAGTAACTCACTTTTGCCCTTGCCACAGGATCTACCCGGGGGACACATTATAAAAAGGCCCTGGGACTGGCGGTAAGTCCTCGGCTGTTTGGGTGTACCACCCCGTGGGGAGCAGGATTAGAAAAGAACTTAGATTTCACCTGTCTTCTCCCTGCCCCACTTAAGACGACTGAGGTAATTAATCCAGGCCCCCTACTGGAGAAAGGCACCATTATATTAACCTGTGGTCTGTTGTTAAACCACCTTTCCAGTATTTGGCCTCAGCTGTGGGGACTGAGGACTAAGGGTGGTATCTCAGGATGCTGCTACTGCTTGTACTTTGCCTGATGGTAATGATCTCCCCCGTATTGTGCCTGTTAAACATCTTACATTTCACCCCTAGTCTGAGCAGAGGGAGATCTGTTTGCAGACTGGCCTAGAATGGCGGCCTCACTGTGAAATGAGTCTGATTGCTGGGTCTACAGTGAGATGCCGTTGTTGTCCTCCTCTGGACTTCCATGAAAAATTGACCCAGTAAGCACCTGGCTTACTCTTTAGCGGCTGTCTGTGTTGCACTTGTGGTATCCGGTTGCAGTGCCCCTCTGAATGACCCCAGGCGTGTCGCAGAAGAGGAGTGGACCAGGATTGTAAGGGTTGTGCAGGGCGCGCAGGGATGAGATGTGTAGTCAGGCCACTCGAGATGGCTGCTCTCTTGCTCCTTGTATGTCTTCCTGACCAGTCCCTGCTTCACTCACATGACCATGCAGTCCTCTTAATTATAGGGCTTAATCAGTAATTGCCTGCGTGCTCTCCCCCTGCCCCAGCCCTGGTTTCCCTGGTAACTGATGAACCAACCTGACGTCATTTCCCCCTATAAGTGGTAGCCGCCTCCTCCCCTGAGTAGGGAATATGGCTGCTGTGTCCTGCCTCCTGTCTGCTCGACACAGTGGGGTGTCGCTCCAGGCCCTTTTGCTGCAGACATGTAAGATCCCCATCCAATAAACTGTTGATGTCTCTGTAGCTGTCTCTGGGTTCTTTCTTCAGTCTGGAAGCTGGGCAGCTACAAGGCTTTCAGGCCAATACCGTAGTTACGCTGCCTCTCATGCCTCAGGTTGTTGTGAGGATCAAATAGGGTGACCATCCAACTCAGGTAGTCTTGGAAAGTTCTGGGTTACCTGTTGTCCAGGTGAATTATTAAGTGCTCTCTTTTACTCTCAAAAGTAGTGTCAGGGCTTCCCTGGTGGGGCAGTGGTTGAGAGTCCGCCTGCCGATGCAGGGGACACGGGTTCGTGCCCTGGTCCGGGAAGATCCCACATGCCGCGGAGCGGCTGGGCCCGTGAGCCATGGCCGCTGAGCCTGCGCGTCCGGAGCCTGTGCTCCGCAACGGGAGAGGCCACAACAGTGAGAGGCCTGCGTACTGCAAAAAAAAAAAGAAAAGAAAAAAAAAAACGAGTGTCATATCTTGGTTTGGGTTTATATCTTGATTTGGATATTTGCCATATGAGGATTAAGTTATTTTATGTAAAATACTAAGAACAATACCTGGCCCATGGAAGGCCCTCCATTAGGGTTAGCTGTTGATACTTTTGCTACTTCTACTACTACCGTCATCGTTGCTGCCATCACCCACGGTCATCCCAAGTCCGGGAGGCTTAGAACTGTGGGTTAACTCAGGTTCTGCAAATGCATATCATGGGAGCCACCATGCCGCATTTTCATAACCATATTGGATGTTTCTCATTATTGTGCTGTGATCAATCTTTCCTATTTTGTGTCTTAGGCAGTCACTCTTAATTGATCAAACTTGATATGTGAAATTAAAATTATTTGCCACACCTAATTTCATTGAATCTAACATTCCAATATATGGAGACTGAATTTAAGCTTAGCTTGTGGGTTTCTCCAGTTATATTGAAACTTATTTGATTCCTAAAAGTGATAATGAACTTTGGATCTCTTTAGACACCCTATATCCCTTTCCTGCAATACTTCTCTCTATTTCTCTATCATTTCTACCTCTAAATTTTAATTCATAATAGTTTCCTGTTCTCTACCTGTAATTTAATATTTCATCATAAAAGACTATCGAAATACTGTAGAAATGAACAAAATATAAATAAGGAGAAGGAGTGAGTTGTAATAGGAGTTATAGCTGACACCTAAGATCCAAGACTTAGAAAGGCTTTTCTTTAAATATGATTTGTGTAACTGGTAGTGAAATTCATCTCGGGTTGGTTTTATGTGGTATAAGGGCCATATAGATCTCTGCAGATTTACTAAAGGTGAAGTCACAGGTGTAAGTACTGGGGCTAAGGGCCATCACCTTGAAAGGGAGCCCCTATAAGGAGGTTGGCCTTGTTTGTTGCACGACTCTTTATTTTGAAATTAACCAAGGGTAAAGGAACCTGTTTAGAAAAAATTAATTTGAGTCCTAGCATTTCTGTCTATATTATTGTCAGTTTGAACCCAACTCTTTTTGCTGTCTTTTGCACAAGGCTGGAAATGATTATGTTACCAGGTACCCGCCAGCCTGGCATATTCTTCCTATACTTTCCTCACCTCTTCTGCTGGTTGCAGAGGGGCTCTTTGGATCACTTTGAAAAGCCATCTGATTAGAGCCTTTATTAGGCTGGAAGCAGAGCTGCTTAGCAGGCTAGGCAAGAAATAGTTGATAATTGCTTCTGACAGGCAGATCCCCTTCTTAGAAAGTTGGGTGACCATCAGGAGGCCATACATCTCTGGTCCACATGTAGTTTATATGAATGAATGGGCTTCACACTGTAAGAGGGTGAACTGCAAAGCCCCTATGTGAACTTGCCCTGTTAGCCTTAGATAGTCCTCCTGGAGCTTGTGCGTTGGTCAGCACCTCTTGGTATAGTCTGTCCCTGGCCACGGTTCTGAACTCACTGCTTTCATTTTTCTGGGCTGCATTGGAATACTTGGCTTTCCTGATATGCTACTGTAGTTTCCAGCCAACTATGTTAGACATCTTGAAGGTTCTGTTTCATTGAGTCCTTTTATAGTAGTTCTCCCTTGCTCTTTTGCCTTTGGGCTGTTCATACAATTTTTCTTCAAAAGCTGTCTGGCATTACTCTTGTAATCTATATTCTTGCAGGGTAGTTGGTGGCGGCCAGAAGTTGCTAGCCATGGCCAAAGACTTCATTGTTGGGGATTCATTCTTGGTTTTTTGACTCTGGGTGCAGGGGATAAAAGACTCTGAGGTATTGTTTCAAAATATGTTTTCTATGACAGTCCAGGCTACATGGTCGTAAAGAAGTGTACAGTAGTCTCCTAGCTGCTACAAGAGTGGGAGGCAGTGCTGGTGTTGAGCTTGGTCAGGCAGTCTCCCAGAGTACCCTGCTAGAATTCGTGATTGGGTTTTTTCACTGCTGCTTCTGTTAGTGTTTGGCCAAGACACACAGGCTAATGACAGCTGCCACTCTGGGGTGCAGAACTTTCCATATTTATAGGCTTAAGATGTAAACACACTTCTTAAGCATGCACACTGGGGAAAACAACTATTCAATGGTTCTATCAGATTCTTTTTAACTGTGATACTTGAGCTTTCTACATTCTTGTCTCATCACTGTTAAGCAGAATGAATGTAGAGGCTTCTTTCTGCATTTCAGTCCTCCTTGACATAGAGGCATCAGGATGTAGACTTTGTGATCTTCCTTGCCCTTCCTCCTCTCCATTCTTCCACATCCTCCTGAAAACATATACTGACTTTGTGCCAGGCACTGGGATAGACCATGGAAGACAGACAATTACAGCACAACTTGATAAATTCTGATAGCAGCTGGAATATGGAGCTTTGGGAGCAGAGGGAAGGAAATCAGCCGTGAGTGGGAGTGAAATGGGCAAGAATGTTGGGAAAGGCTTCCAAAGTAGGTGATACCTCAACTATGCCTCTCATGGTGAGCAGTAGTTATTCAGATAGAGAATCCAAGTGAGCTTTATCCTGGGTTGCGGGGAGTGGTGGCAGTGGTTTATTGGAAGAACTGCAGAACTTTAGCAAGGCTGGTGATGATGAGGAGGGGGCTAGATCAGGAGGACTTCTATATAATGCTTCAGAGTTTGCATTTGATTCTGAAGTTGGTAGAAAACCATTGAAGGGTTCTAAGCAGGGGAGGACATGTAATCCCCAGGGAAAAAATAAGGTGATTAGAGTCACGTCTAGTCCTCAGAATAAAAATAACAGTAGGGCTTCCCTGGTGGCGCAGTGGTTGAGAGTCTGCCTGCTGATGCAGGGGACACGGGTTTGTGCCCCGGTCTGGGAAGATCCCACATGCCGCGGAGCGGCTGGGCCCGTGAGCCATGGCCACTGAGCCTGCGTGTCCGGAGCCTGTGCTCCGCAACAGGAGAGGCCACAACAGTGAGAGGCCCGTGTACCGCAAAAAACAAACAAACAAACAAAAAAACCAGTAGATTCCTAGTGATTCAGGAAGGCACCTTTTAAATTTTGTCATCTTTCTAATGAAACCACTAAAGTCTTCCTGTCTACTCTAATGGTTCCTTTTTTCCCAATTGCATAATGACTATATTTTTAGAGCTTTTCATAATCAGGTACCACCTACTCATCTGATCTTAGTTCCTCTGCTTTGTGACATGTAACTTTCACTGTAGTCAGGTTGGTGCCCTCATCACATATTCTAATACAGAAGGAAATGTAGGTGTTCACTGGATAGGTCAGTGTAGTACTTAAGAAAATACAAGAATTTAGAGTGTATATTTGTTGAGCCTCAACTGTGTGCCAGACACTGGAGATGCATTGGTTACACCATCAGAAACACACAGGCTCTTTGTTTATAAAGTCTAGAAGACCATAACAGTGCCATTCCTAGAAAGCAGAGGGAAGAGAAATACAGTCTGGGTCAAGTTTCTGATTATAGGTCCTTGCATGTTCATTAACTGCAGTGACAGATATCTTGCTCCAATTCTGATATAAATGATAAAACATCCTCCAACATTTCTAAGCATGTTGGATGCTTAGAGATTATTAACAGAGATTATATCTCATGTTACTTTGTGTCCTCCATGGTCTAGAGCTAAAGTTATCTGACACAGTTACATGGATTTTGTTTTGTTTGTTTCCAATGTTTTTAGCTTACATTAAGTTAGCTTAATTAATATTCTTTTTTTAACATCTTTATTGGAGTATAATTGCTTTACAATGGTGTGTTAGTTTCTGCTTTATAACAAAGTGAATCAGCTATACATATACATATATCCCCATATATACTCCCTCTTGCGTCTCCCTCCCACGCTCCCTGTCCCACCCCTCTAGGTGGTCACAAAGCGCTGAGCTGATCTCCCTGTGCTATGCGGCTGCTTCCCACTAGCTATCTATTTTACATTTGGTAGTGTATATATCTCCATGCTACTCTCTTACTTTGTCCCAGCTTACCCTTCCCTCTCCCCGTGTCCTCAAGTCCATTCTCTACATTTGTGTCTTTATTCCTGTCCTGACCCTAGGTTCTTCATAACCATTTTTTTTTAGATTCCATATATATATATGTTAGCATATGGTATTTGTTTTTCTCTTTCTGATTTACTTCACTCTTCGTAACAGACTTTAGATCCATCCACCTCACTACAAATAACTCAATTTCGTTTCCTTTTATGGCTGAGTAATATTCCATTGTATATATGTGCCACATCTTCTTTATCCATTCATCTGTCAGTGGAAACTTAAGTTGCTTCCGTGTCCTGGCTATTGTAAATAGAGCTGTAATGAACATTGTGGTACATGACTCTTTAAATTATGTTTTTTTTTTTTCCAGGGTATAGGCCCAGTAATGGGATTACTGAGTCATATGGTAGTTCTATTTTCAGTTTTTAGGGGAACCTCCATACTGTTCTCCATAGTGGCTGTATCAATTTACATTCCCACCAACAGTGCAAGAGGGTCTCCTTTTCTCCACATCCTCTCCAGCATTTGTTGTTTGTAGATTTTTTGATGATGGCCATTCTGACCGCTATGAGGTGATACCTCATTGTAGTTTTGATGTGCATTTCTCTAATGATTAATGATGTTGAGCATTCTTTCATGTGTTTGTTGGCAATCTGTATATCTTCTTTGGAGAAATGTCTATTTAGGTCTTCTGCCCATTTTTGGATTGGGTTGTTTGTTTTTTTGAAATTGAGCTGCGTGAGCTGCTTATAAATTTTGGAAATTAATCCTTTGTCAGTTGCTTCATTTGCAAATATTTTCTCCCATTCTGAGGGTTGTCTTTTCGTCTTGTTTATGGTTTCCTTTGCTGTGCAAAAGCTTTTATGTTTCATTAGGTCCCATTTGTTTATTTTTGCTTTTATTTCCATTTCTCTAGGAGGTGGGTCAAAAAGGATCTTGCTGTGATTTATATCATACAGTGTTCTGCCTCTGATTTCCTCTAAGAATTTTATAGTGTCTGTCCTTACATTTAGGTCTCCAGTCCATTTTGAGTTTATTTTTGTGTGTGGTGTTAGGGGGTGTTCTAATTTCATTCTTTTACATGTAGCTGTCCAGTTTTCCCAGCACCACTTACTGAAGAGACTGTCTTTTCTCCACTGTGTATTCTTGCCTCCTTTATCAAAAATAAGGTGACCATATGTGTGTGGGTTTATCTCTGGGTTTTCTATCCTGTTCCATTGATCTATATTTCTGTTTTTGTGCCAGTACCATACTGTCTTGATTACTGTAGCTTTGTAGTGTAGTCTGAAGTCTGGGAGTCTGATTGCTCCAGCTATGTTTTTCTTTCTCAAGGTTGCTTTGGCTATTCAGGGTGTTTTGTGTTTCCAGACAAATTGTGAAATTTTTGTTCTAGTTCTGTGAAAAATCCCATTGCTAGTTTGATATGGATTGCATTGAATCTGTAGATTGCTTTGGGTAGTATAGTCATTTTCACAATGTTGATTCTTCCAATCCAAGAACTTGGTATATCTCTCCATCTGTTTGTATCAACTTTCTTTTATTTCATCAGTGTCTTAGTTTTCTTCATACAGGTCTTTTTTCTCCTTAGGTAGGTTTATTCCTAGGTATTTTATTCTTTTTGTTGCAGTGGTAAATGGGAGTGTTTCCTTAATTTCTCTTTCATATTTTTCATCATAAGTGTATAGGAATGCAGGAGATTTCTGTGCATTAATTTTGTATCCTGCTACTTTACCAGATTCATTGATTAGCTCTAGTAGTTTTCTGGTGGCATCTTTAGGGTTCTCTTTGTACAGTATCATGTCAACTGCAAACAGTGACAGCTATACTTCTTCTTTTCCCATTTGGATTCCTTTTATTTCCTTTTCTTCTCTGATTGCTGTGGCTAAAACTTCCAAAACTATGTGGAATAATAGTGGTGAGAGTTGGCAACCTTCTCTTATTCCTAATCTTAGTGGAAATTGTTTCAGTTTTTCACCATTGAGAGCAGTGCTGGTTGTGGGTTTGTCATATATGGCCTTTATTATGTTGAGGAAAGTTCCCTCTGTGCCTACATTCTGGAGGGTTTTTATCATAAATGGGTGCTGAATTTTGTCAGAAGCTTTTTCTGCATCTATTGAGATGATCATATGGTTTTTCTCCTCCAATTTGTTAATATGGTGTATCACGTTGATTGATTTGCGTATATTGAAGAATCCTTGCATTCCTGGAATAAACCCCACTTGATCATGGTGTATGATCCTTTTAATGTGCTGTTGGATTCTGTCTGCTAGTATTTTGTTGAGGATTTTTGCATCTATGTTCATCAGTGATATTGGCCTGTAGTTTTCTTTCTTTGTGACATCTTTGTCTGGTTTTGGTGGCCTCATAGAATGAGTTTGGGAGTGTTCCTCCATCTGCTGTATCTTGGAAGAGTTTTAGAAGGATAGGTGTTAGCTCTTCTCTAAATGTTCGATAGAATTCGTCTGTGAAGCCATCTGGTCCTGGGCTTTTGTTTGTTGGAAGATTTTTAATCACAGTTTCAATTTCAGTGCTTGTGATTGGTCTATTTATATTTTCTGTTTCTTTCTGGTTCAGTCTCGGAAGGTTGTGCTTTTCTAAGAATTTGTCCATTTCTTCCAGGTTGTCCATTTTATTGGCATTTGGTTGTTTGTAGTAATCTCTCATGATGCTTTGTATTTCTTCAGTGTCAGTTGTTACTTCTCCTTTTTCATTTCTAATTCTGTTGATTTGAGTCTTCTTCCTTTTTTTCTTGATGCGTCTGGCTAATGGTTTGTCAATTTTGTTTATCTTCTCAAAGAACCCGCTTTTAGTTTTCTTGATC
Source organism: Grampus griseus (assembly GCF_964374135.1). Classification (NCBI taxonomy): domain Eukaryota; kingdom Metazoa; phylum Chordata; class Mammalia; order Artiodactyla; family Delphinidae; genus Grampus; species Grampus griseus. The sequence continues at coordinate 24,299,760 of NC_139018.1, read as the reverse complement.
TTTGCTATTGTTTCCTTCATTTCTTTTTCACTTATTTCTGATCTGATCTTTTTGATTTCTTTCCTTCTGCTAATTTTGGTATTTTTGTTCTTCTTTCACTAATTGCTTTAAGTGTCAAGTTAGGCTGTTTATTTGAGATGTTTCCTGTTTCTCGAGATAGGATTGTATTTCTATAAACTTCCCTCTTAGAACTGCTTTTGCTGCATCCTGTAGGTTTTGGCTCATCATGTTTTCATTGTCATTTGTTTCTAGGTATTTTTTTATTTCCTCTTTGATTTCTTCAGTGAGCTCTTGGTTATTTAGTAGCATATTGTTTAGCTCCCATGTGTTTGTATTCTTTACAGTTTCTTTTTCCTGTAATTGATATGTAGTCTCATAACATTGTGACTGGAAAAGATACTTGATACGATTTCAATTTTCTTAAATTTACCAAGGCTTGATTTGTGACCCAAGATGAGATCTATCCTGGAGGATGTTCCATGAGAACTTGAGAAGAAAATGTATTCTGTTGTTTTTGGAAGGACTGTCCTATGAATATCAATTAAGTCCATCTTTAATGTATTATTTAAAGCTTCTGTTTCCTTATTTATTTTCATTTTGGATGATCTGTCCATTGGTGAAAAGGGGTGTTAAAGTCCCCTACTATGATTGTGTTACTGTCGGTTTCCACTGTTATGACTGGCTGTTATCATCTGCCTTATGTATTGAGGTGCTCCTATGTTGGGTGCATAAATATTTACAATTGTTATATCTTCCTCTTGGGTTGATCCCTTGATCATTATGTAGCGGCCTTCTTTGTCTCTTGTAATAGTCTTTATTTTAAAGTCTATTTTGTCTGATATGAGTATTGCTACTCCAGCTTTCTTTTGATTTCCATTTGCACGGGAAATCTTTTTCCATCCCCTCACTTTCAGTCTGTATGTGTCCCTAGGTCTGAAGTGCATCTCTTGTACACAGCATATATATGGGTCTTGTTTTTGTATCCATTCAGCCAGTCTGTGTCTTTTGGTTGGAGCATTTAATCCATTTACATTTAAGGTAATTATCGATATGTATGTTCCTGTTAGCATTTTCTTAATTGTTTTGGGTTTGTTATTGTAGGTCTTTTCCTTCTCTTGTGTTTCTTGCCTAGAGAAGTTTCTTTAGCTTTTGTTGTAAAGCTGGTTTGGTGGTACTGAATTCTCTTAACTTTTGCTTGTTGGTAAAGGTTTTCATTTCTCCGTGGAATCTGAATGAGATCCTTGCTGGGTAGAGTAATCTTGGTTGTAGGTTCTTCTCCTTCATTACTTTAAATATGTCCTTCCACTCCATTCTGGCTTGCAGATTTTCTGCTGAAAGGTCAGCTGTTAACCTTATGGGGATTCCCTTGTATGTTATTTTTCCCTTGCTGCTTTTAAAATTTTTTCTTTGTATTAAATTTTTGATAGTTTGATTAATTTGTGTCTTGGCGTGTTTCCCCTTGGATTTATCCTGTATGGGACTCTTTGTGCTTCCTGGACTTGATTGACTCTTTCCTTTCCCATGTTAGGGAAGTGGTGTGTTTTGGGGTGTCTGTGACCTTATTATGATTTTAGGCAGCTTCTCTGCTAATGGGTGGAGTTGCTAGTTGTTTGGCATAGAGTGTCCAGCACTGTAGCTTGCTGGTCATTGAGTGGAGCTGGTCTTAGCATTGAGATGGAGATGTGTGGGAGAACTTTCGCTATTTGATATGACATGGAGCCGGGAGGTCTCTGGTTGACCTGTGTCCTGAACTGAGCTTCCCAACTTAGAGCCACAGGACTGACACCTGGCCGGAGCACCAAGACCCTGTCAGCTACATGGAAAAAGAGAAGAAGGAAAAAGAAAATATATATCATTGCTCCCAAAGTCCACCTCCTCAATTTGGGATGATTCGTTGTCTATTCATGTATTCCACAGATGCAGGGTACATCAAGTTGATTGTGGAGCTTTAATCCGCTGCTTCTGAGGCTGCTGGGAGAGATTTCCCTTTCTCTTCTTTGTTCTCACAGCTCCCAGGGGCTCAGCTTTGGATTTGGCTCCGCCTCTGCGTGCAGGTCACCTGAGGGCGTCTGTTCTTTGCTCAGACAGGACGGGGTTAAAGGAGCAGCTGATTCGGGGGCTCTGGCTCACTCAGGCCGGGGGGAGGGAGGGATGCGGATGTGGGGTGAGCCTGCGGTGGCAGAGGCCAGCATGACATTGCACCAGCCTGAGGCACGCTGTGCATTCTCCCGGGGAAGTTGTCCCTGGATCATGGGACCCTGGCAATGGCGGGCTACACAGGATCCCGGGAGGGACGGTTTGGATAGTGACCTGTGCTTGCACACAGGCTTCTTGGTGGCTGCAGCAGCAGCCTTAGCGTCCCATGCCTGTCTCTGGGGTCTGTGCTGATAGCCGTGGCTCGCGCCTATCTCTGGAATTCTTTTTGGCAGCGCTCTGAATCCCCTCTCCTGGTGCACTCTGAAACAATGGTCTCTTGCCTCTTAGACAGGTCCAGACGTTTTCCTGGACTCATTCCTGGCTAGCTGTGGCGCACTAGCCCCCTTCAGGCTCTCTTCATGCAGCCAACCCCAGTCCTCTCCCTGGAATCTGACCTCGGAAGCCCGAGCCTCAGCTCCCAGCCCCTGCCCGCCCCAGCGGGTGAGCAGACAAGCCTCTCGGGCTGGTGAGTGCAGGTTGGCACCGATCCTCTGTGCGGGAATCTCTCCGCTTTGCCCTCCGCACCCCTGTGGCTGCACTCTCCTCTGTGGCTCTGAATCTTACCCCCTGCCACCCCGTATCTCCACCAGTGAAGGGCTTCCTAGTGTGTGGAAACCTTTCCTCCTTCACAGCTCCCTCCCAGAGGTGCACGTTATGTCCCTATTCTTTTGTCTCTGTTTTTTCTTTTCTCTTTTGCTCTACCCAGGTACGTGGGGAGTTTCTTGCCTTTTGGTAAGGCTGAGGTCTTCTCCCAGCGTTCAGTAGGTGTTCTGTAGGAGTTGTTGCACGTGTAGATGTATTTCTGTTGTATTTGTGGGGAGGAAGGTGATCTCCACGTCTTGCTCTTCCACCATCTTGAAGATCTCCTAATATTATTATTACTTTTTTTTTGCGGTACGTGGGCCTCTCACCGTTGTGGCCTCTTCCATTGTGGAGCACAGGCTCCGGACGCGCAGGCTCATTGGCCATGGCTCACGGGCCTAGTCGCTCCACGGCATGTGGGATCCTCCCGAACCAGGGCATGAACCCATGTCCCCTGCATTGGCAGGCGGACTCTAAACCACTGCGCCACCAGGGAAGCCCTCTCCTAATATTCTTAATTTACATTAAGTTGGCTTTTGTGTTAGAGGATAGCCAGAGTGGAGATAAGATTCACCGCGAGTTCCAGCTCTGGGACTGGTGGTAACTTCATAGAGCACTACCTTGAGAATTTTGAGGCTTCATCTGGGTTTAATGAGAAAGGGAGTAGAATAGAATTACATCAATTCACAATGGATTCCATCATTTAGGAAGGAAGAGTAGAGAAATGTATTTGCCCATATGGCTCTAAGAGGTGGGAAAGTTTTCTATCTAGGTGTGGCTAAAAAGATCACCTGGAAAACTTCTCTAAATTATCTGGAAACTTTTTCAGTATTTGTTAAGGCCGGTCTTGGAGAACTACGGCCCATACATGCGCATTCATGTCTTATTTCTTTGCCTGGTTCTGATTATGCCAAGTCTGTGGTTCATTAATTTAGGAAAAGCTTAGCAGGCTCTGTGAGGATGATGCAGCCTGAACTGACACATCTTATCTCCTGTGACAGACTGAACCTTGACAGTATCCTAAATACCCCACAAATTGGATTGGCTGAAAATTTTTTCTACAGGATACATAGCCATATATTCTTAATCAGCTTTTTTAGCTGAATAAAAGTCCTAAGAAAGTTCTTCTTGAGAAGAATAAAATTGAGACCTTCATGATGCCAAAGGTTGGAAGTCTTAAACTTCTTAGTGTTTCTGTCTGTAGTTGAGCACAGACTTACCTGATCATTGCTTTCTCACAAAGAATCCATCAAAATAAACGTTCGTCTAAGTCTTGAGGTCTTGCGTGTAAGTGATAATGACTTGCATCATTAGTGAGGCTCCTAGGCTGGCACCCATCGCCCTGGGTTTATGAGGTTAGAGTAACTGGCTGGTCCATAGTGCTTGCTTGTGTGCTGTCTCTCTCTGGACTGCTTGCATGGCCAGGTGACAGATGGCTTTCTTTCTTTGTTTTTTAAATGAGGAAGGGACTGAGGACTTGGCTGGTTCAACTTCAGTTCTCAAGTTTGTCTGGATCGTTCCTACTACTCCTGCTTGCTTTCTGTCCCTTTTAGCTTTGCCTACTGCTCTCTTACAAATTAAACCATAGATCAGAAACTATCAACTGGTAGTCTTTGGTGAGACCCAGCTTTCAGATATATTTTGTTTGACCCACAGAGTGTTGGATCACACAGCCTTTTTAAAATTTAATTAATTGCCAACATTTCTACTACTGGTTTCAACTTTACCTGGAGTCTTTTTGGCCTTTATTTTGAACCCTAGAACTTAGACACTTTTTGGCTCTTGCCTTGCACGTCTGAAACTCAATTCCCATTTTCTATTTCTGGTGCTTAGTTTTCATGTTTGGCAGATCCTGACCACTGTGAACAGAATATAAAGCATGAAAAGGGTGGTGTCCCTGCTATGCAGCAGTGGGGACTCTGGGCCCCAGGTTGGATGTCAGCTGTAGCTCATCAGGCAGAGTTAGTTTACTGATCCCTGTTAGAAAGACCAGAGATGTAGATGTGGCCCCAGCCATGCCAAATATTAGCTTCTTCTGACTTTGGAAGCTAGGGGGACCATCTGCTGCCCCATTTGTGCTTGAACTTCACTGTTGGAATTTGGTCAGTGGAACACTGTGATAAATAATGATGTTAATGCTAATGAATCCTAAATCTGTGCAAGTGCATGGTGTGTGTGTGAGAGACGGAATAGCTACCATTAGGCATCTTCACATATTATAAATGCCACATTAGGCGATTATATAATTTTTAATTCTTATTTTAACTTCAGAATTTGTTAAATCCAGAGTCTGTCACTAGTCTCTTGAGCTGACAGCTGGCTTAGAACTTAGCCTCCGAGGCAGTCTTTCCATTCAAATGACTCCATGCCAGGCTTTCCTGTCTGGTGATCTAGTTATGGCTTCTCAAAGAGAATAACAAAATTAATCGTGATAACTACCATTTATTGAATGCTTATGAAGTGCCAGGAGCTGCTAAAGTACCTTTACATATGATCATACTATCTCATTTATTTCTTAAAACGCTGTGAAGTGAGGCTTGTTACCTGTAGTCTACAGGTGAAGAACCTGAGGCTGAGGCACTTCAACTGTTGTCCAAAGGGTGGAACAGAGCTCAGACCCCACTTACGGTGGCTGTGAAGTCCGTGATCTTAACCACTACCCTGTGCTGCCACTTGAGCCCAACATCTAATTTAATGGAGATACAAGCGTTTATTAAGCACCTGTACAACTAGGTGCTGTTTCAGATTTTAAAAGCTGTAATGTGTATTGTTTGCTAATAAGGTGTTTGAGGTTTGCTTAAAAGATAAGACCTGTGCTTATTCAAAGATAACAAGGTTGAGTGTTTTGAGTGACAAATGAGTGGAGCAGATAATTCATAGGAAAGAAAATCACAGCCGACCAGAGTCGTCAGTTGCCTGAAGGACGGAGGGGAAGTGGTGGAGAGAAAGTAGGATGTGTGATTCTGTGGCGACCGCAGAAGCAGGATTCTTTCACAGGGCTTCTTATTTATTTACCGTGAGTAGGAATGTCACATGATAAGAAGATTAGCGCCCCCCCCCAATTTATCTAGAAGCTGCACCATCCTGTAAGCTGAAGAGAATAAGCTCATTTTGTTATTATCTGTTGTCCAAGGATTAAGTTGGGGTGGGGAGCACATCTTTGTCTTTTGCTTGTTGTATGTAAACTGCTCCACACATAGGCATAAAGTTGAAAGGCTTTATTGGGATTTGTTGTCAACACTGTTCCACATCAAGGCCCCCTGACACTGGCTTTTTGCCACCGTTCTGCTTCGTCTGGCCTAGATACTCCAGAGAATGTCCCCCAGTGTCCTGACTTCAGATATCCTCCACTGACCTGGATCAGGTGCTCAGACATCAGGTCACAGGCCTGTAAATCATGGTCCCATAAGCCCATCTGGTGGTTTTTATTGAAATTGCCCTATGTGTAGACACATAGAGGATTAAAGGTGCTTTAAAAACAAGAGAAAGGAAAGGCCACGTGGTAAACCTTCTCTTCCTGGACAGGAGAAACAGTACTAAGAGGGCATCTGGACACTGCGGGGCACACACACTCCCTCCATTCCTTCCGGATCCCTTGCTGAAGTGCATAGGAATGTGGCATTTACAGCAGAGTTTGTGGACATAACGTTCTCAGAAAGCTGAGAACAGGGTGTCCTGGGATAAGATGGAAGAGGGAGAAAAATACTCCTGTGAACTGGGACTGTCTCTCCCCCTTAGATTCACTCTCATGGACCTGCTATATGCCTCGAGCACCATGGAAGAGTTTAACATGAAAAAGCACATGTTGTAGATTAGAACAGCCTCTCCTTTTCCAATCAGGCTTAGTGGTTTGGCCAGTAAGGCAGACAGCTTCATCATAGGCAGGCAATGTAAGAATTCTAAGTTTATCAAATGGTGGGCATCAGTAAGAACCAGAGTCGTCAGAGAGGTCCTGGAATGGGTTTGGATATAGATCCTGGTGAAGGGGCACCATTAGAGGCTGGAGACCAGAGGAAGGCACTGTAGGCTGGGAAACCTACAAGGTGAGCAAGTATGTAGAAGTTCTAATACTGAGTTCACACAGAGGCCTCCAAGTTGCCTTGGAGTGGGGAGGAGTAGGGATCCGACAGAGAGGAGAGACCAGGTATGAAGGGCTTAACACCTCTGCACGGAGCTGGGTGTGTTTTATGTGCCTGACTTAAGAGGTTTCTGCTTTGTGGGTAGGCATGTGCTACCGGAGAGCTTAGAAATTGCCACCTCTGGAGGGTGGCCTTGCCCCCATGCAGTCAGAGAGGTCTGGGTTCAAGTCCTGGTTATGCCCTTAAGGGGCTATATGATCTTGGGCAAGTGCCTATCACCTCTGAGCTTCTTTTTTGCAAAATGGTGCTAATGCTTCCCATTTCACTTCCTTACTTTGGATGATATACATTCGGGTTTTTATTAAGTGGTACCTAGTAGGCTCTCAGTGGGTGGTAGCTGTTTCCGTTGTATTGTTCGTGTTGTCATGGCTTGCCTTACTCCTGGTATTGTTCCTGTGCCTCTGTATCAAAGATTAGGGAGACATACAAGAGTAGCTGTTCCAAGAGAGTCTGTCTTAACCCTGAGACTCTGTCCCCAGCTGTTTTACTGTCTGGCCTTCTAAGCGTGAGCTGCAAGTCCAAACAGCAGCTTTTACAAGCCCAAGGCTGGGGTGGTCAGACCTGCTTGTCACTCTCTTGACTCTGCCTCTGTGCCTCCCAGGTTGTGTGTCATCGTGGGGAGCTGTTACCGCTCTGTCTTTAATTGCTCCTTGTTGGGGCCATTGTCAGCCAAGGCTGCTTTCCGTCACTTGCCGCCACATCTCTTCCTAGTTCAGTCATCGGGTGCGGGGGGGTGGGGGGAAGCGTTCATTTAGTTGAAAGTCTGAATTTATGGAAAATACTATACCAGATACTGATTTGCCTTGTAAGGGGGTCCAGCAGGGTGTTTCTTGCCGCGACGCTCTGCCCAAAGTACTACTACACTTCTTCATGGCCATGCCGTGGTCTTGCGCTGGACAGGGGGTAGGGGGGAAGGTGAAGATGCCAGCCATGGAATTTCTCAACTGAGTATCACTGGGCTACAAGACCCCTGCCCTCCTGTCCCTTTCTTATTGATATGAGATCCTCAGAAGAGCATCAGTCCAGGCCCCTGTCAGTTTCCGCCAGTACCCCAGTACTGCTGGAAACCAAGGTATACTATTGCTTGTTCCTAGGTTTGTGTACCATTGAGGATTTTCTGTGTTCTACCATGTATAATATCCCATTTCATCTCAATAACTGCCTGGGGGGTGGGGAAGGGAGCAGTTTCTAGAATAGGTATTGAGTCGCCTGCCTTTGGAAATAAATAAAACGGGACTCAAAGAGGTTACCCAGCCGTCAGTGGGAAAGGTGTGGAAACTGCGTATAAATAGACAAGTAATTTCAGGGCCGTGGAGTAGATAGAGAGCTCATTTTCAAATAGCTTCTGAGAGAAGTCTTTGGCAGTTTCTGGCCCGGATTCTCTTGTCTGTCTCTCCAGAAATCTGCATTGTAGTTATTCACTGTGTGTCCCAGTCTTGGTCATATACCCATTTCACGGAAGAGTTCCTCCTCATAGGACGCTGCATCCTTTTAAAAGGCCTTTTTCTTTTTATCCTTCTGCCTCCTGTAGGGATGTTTGAGCTCTTTCTTCACTTATAGTTCAACGAAGCCAAGCCTTAGTCTGTCCCTTTGGGATGAGCTATTGTTGTACATTAATAATTAACCTTTACAAGAGCTCTGGTCGTAGGCATTTAACCCAGATTCAGAGAAAGTTGAAGTTTGGTTATGGCAGAGAGATCTCACATGTTGGGGAGTGGGAGTTAGAAGGGAGAAGCTGTCGGTCATTAACCTTTTATCGTTTGTTTTCTCGTTTAGTCACTTGAGTGTTTGCCTAAGGCTCTTGCAATTTTTCCCCTTTGCACACGGTCAGTCCAGTAGAGCTAAGATGAGAAATTTAGCTTTTGAATTGGGAAGATGAATATGCATGATTTTCTATGTATTATTAAAGATGAGCTTCACGGGTGCTGGTAGTAACTGTTGTTGTTCTGAGTGTCCACAAGTGGTAAAGCACGTGGACTCCGGAGCCTAACTCCTGGGTTCAAGTCCTGCTCTGCCAGTTACTGGCCATGTGACCATGGGCTGGTTCCTTAACTACTCTCCATGTCTGTTTCTGCATCTGTAAAATGGGGGAATGATGGTAGGTATCTCAAACGGGTGTTGTCAGGATCTAATGGGATGCTAGGCTTCAGATCCTTAGCACAGTGCCTGGTAGTAGGTGCTCAGTAAATATTAGCATTGTTATTATTTTCAGTGTTATTGACTATGGTTACACCCATGGTGAAGGTCATCTAGTAGGTGAGACATTTTCAATTCTTTGTTGTTAGTTAGATATTAAAAGGCAGATATCTCTGCTTGCTTCTCTCCTGGTGTTGGAGAGAAGGGAAGCAGTTCTACAGCTGGATGTTAGGGATTAAATAGTATATACTGGAATGACTCATCCAATTAACTTTTTATCACTGAGATGGATTGTAAGACTTTAGCACTTAAGTCTTGTTACTTTATTAAAAAAGGAGAGGATAAGACAACCTTCTCTGTGGAAGGGATAAAATGAGTTAACAGCCACGACAGCCACCCCCAAATAGCTGAGATTTTTATGCCCATACCATGTGCCACTTCTAAGTGCTTTGCGTGTATTAACTCATTTCATACTTAAGAAATAGTCTACTCCTATATTCGCATTTTCAGAGGAGGAAGCAGACCCAAGTAAGTTAAATAACTTTGAAGTTCACACAGCTTAGAAGTAGTGGATGTGGGATTTGAACCTAAATGGGGGTCCTCATCTAGAATTTGAATAAGACAATGTGAAGGACGTAGCAACATGGTTTGTACAACCCATACTCAAATGCTAGCCCCTTTGCCTTCTGTTTTTGCTTGTTTATTATTAAAGTATGGATGTGACATTGCATGGAGATCAGAGGACCAAGACCTATCCAAGGTTACTGCATCAAAATTCAGTTCTACTAACAGTAAAACCTTTTAGAAATTCTGATCTTGGGGAACAAGTTTAATCCCTGCTTTTATATGGATTATACCGGGTTTAGAAAGTCATAATAGGTTTTTAAAAAATGTTTTAGGGTGTTTCATTCTCTCACTGTGTGTATATAGAGGACATGTGCAATTGTGCAAAAAAAATATAGATCTCCTTCTCCACCAGCGCTTAACACTCAATAATCTTCTTTAAAAAGAAAAATAATACAACAGGGTAGAGTGAAAAGTAGGTCTCCCTCCACTCCTGAATATTAATCCCACAAATCCTCTCCCCAGTGACAATTTTATAGCTTCTTGTATTTCCTTCCAAAAATGTTTTATGCATTTACAAGCATAAATACATGTAACACACACTTCCCAACACACACACTTTGCACAATGATAGCATAATGCACGCTGTCCTGTTCCTTACTAATTTCACTTAATGTTACTCAGAGTATCTATGTCAAAACTGGGAGCGCTACCTTGTTTATTAGGGCTGCATAATGTTCCATTTTAAAGATGGGCCAGTCTGTTACTGCTGGTCATTTAGGTTGTTTCTGGTCTTTTACTGAGGACATTTCAGTAAATATCTCTGTAGGTAAGTATTTGTGTCTGTGCAACTCAGTCTCTTTTGATTTCTACTTGCAAGCTTATATTGTTTAACTTTCTGACAATGCAAAAAATTGGCCAGAAGGAATCAGACGAAAGGAATATAATGGAAATATAGGGGCTTATTCAGGGCTTGTGGGCACCTCAGAGGTCTGTGCAGATGCTTTTTCAAGTGCTGTATCTCATGTTTCTCATTGTTTCAGACTGTTGTGTCCTGAAGCTTCATTTTGGGCCTTTTCCCTGGGTGCCCAGTGAGCGATGGATGGTTACTGTTTGCAAGATTGATTCATGTAGCACTTGTCTGGCTTTTGACAGGTTGTTTATAAGAATAATGACATCCGTCTGGAGCTGTCTCGCTTGGCCAGAATTGGGGACACCAAGATGAAAATCTACGGTGAGGTTGTATTCAAGTGTGAGAATGTGGCCACACTGGACCCCATCAACTTTGAGACCCCGGAGGCTTACATCAGCTTGCCCAAATGGAACACCAAACGCATGGGCTCTATCTCCTTTGACTTTCGCACCACTGAGCCCAACGGCCTGATCCTCTTCACTCACGGCAAGCCCCAAGAGAGGAAGGATGCTCGGAGCCAGAAGAACACCAAGGTGGACTTCTTTGCCGTGGAACTCCTCGATGGCAACCTGTACCTACTGCTTGACATGGGCTCAGGCACCATTAAAGTGAAAGCCACTCAGAAGAAAGCCAACGATGGGGAATGGTACCATGTGGACATTCAGCGAGATGGCAGATCAGGTAGGAAGAAGCAAGGTGTGTGACTGAGACTAGGGGAAAGCTTCTGCTTCCTTATATTATTTTATTTTAGTTTTTGTGACTTGTTTGCTTGTTGATTCTTTTGCTGTTCTCCTTAATGCTTGTTATATGATTGTGTAAGATTATGTTTCTGAACCAGACACCTGTCTCATCGATGGCTGACATTCTCCTCATCTCCCCTGTCACTCACTGCACAGTGGTCTCAGTGATACCTCCAAGACCCTGGGGCTAAGGATGTTTTTACAAGCAGCATTTCCACTGCTACCAAAGTGACTGTCATGTCACTTGTGTGATGGGTTTTTTCCCTCTTTATTCTCCTTTTTCCATCACCATGGAAACCAATTGTGACATCACAGATGCTGCATTATGTGATTACTCTGTAGGATAAGCTGCACTATGCAAGAGTTTATGCAGTGAAACACCCTTCAGTAACTGGCAAGAGTCATATTGCAGGGAAAAATTATGACAAGAAAGGAAAAGGCAAATTGATTTTTCCTAAAGTCATGTTCAATTTAAAGCCTTCCTTTGGTGTGAAAGCCTGTGTTTCACTCTTTGCTCAGACCTTACTAACTTTCCCTTCCTCTTCATAACCTTTTACATTGGGTTTAAACGGCTTTGTTTGTTTCTGCAGCTGCAGACCAAGCAAGCTAACCCCAGGCAGTACATAGCCACTCTGGAATAGTAACAAAGCGGGGCAGGGGAAGGAAACACAAATAGAGAGTCTGAGGCTTTTGAATGCCTGAACAGTCTGCCTCACTTTCTGTGGACATGTGGCAGTGAAGGTCACATTCTGTGCATCAGAAAGGGCATTTCACCCAGAGAAGTAATTAGAGCATTTGAATTTCACACTTATTTCCTGATTCTCCATTTAGGTAGTATTGTACTCAATAAGGGTCTTGGCTATATTTTCATATTTTTAAGGATTTACTCTCCTGGTAAACACAAAAATGTCTTCCTTTTAGGCATTTTTGCATTTGGCCAACAATAGAAAGCAATAGGTTCCCCTAAAAGGCTGTAGCCACTAATGGCTGAGCTTGCGGGGATGGCTTTTCTGCGTAATTCCAGAGCTAGAGGGGTGGCGGAGATAAGCAGTGTTGCCCTTAGGTAAGCAGCTGGTTGGGTTCTGTGCAGAGGGCAGACAGGTGGCAGATTGCAGACCTGGATGGTTTATTGCCCAGCAGGATGCCTTATCAATTGCCTGAAATTTGATCAGAACCAAGAGGCTTCAAATTAAATGTGCTTGTTGGGCAAGAATGAACATTTTGTTCTTTTTTTAAGAGAAAAATACACAAAAAATCATTTCTGAGGCCAAATTTTTTGAAGTTTATCCATTAAAAAATGTCAGCAGGGGCAGAGAGCTAGAAAGCTGTCTCAGAATTATAAGGGACACACTCCTGTTGGTTTTTAAGACAATGCGTTTTGGGTCTCTGGAGTTCGGACATGGTTGATGGGTTTCATGATTGACTAACCTAGACCTTGGCACAGCTGAAATGTCACCTATCTGTGTCATAGGCAGGCTAGAACATGTAAAATCGCCACATGTCTGTTTCTGATATTCTCAACACGAATTGCTTTTTCAAGTAGGGCAGTTGTTTCGTTTTGTTAGAACCATCAGTAGACGCATTTTTTGACAAATAAGTTTGGATTACAGAAGCCTTAAATTTTATACCTGGGTGCTACGGCATTGGCTAATACTTTGAAATACTGATACATTTGATCAAAGCCTATAAAAATTTACTGAGTAAACAAGTCGTTGTCACGTAAAAGCAGCATAACACAATTTTAACATGATATACTAAACTTCATTTCTTCATGAGGGTATTTTCTGGTATGTTCTTACAGACCTGTATTAAAATGACTAGTTATAAAAACACAAGTGTATCTAATTGTGGTACCTCCTTCCCTGCTCATCCTGAAGGATATGACTGAGAGGTGATCTCAGGAAACTTTCATCTTCATTCCCCAGCTGAGGGACTGATTCTCAAAACAGTTGTGGTCCCACACTCTGAGGATGAATTTTCCTCAGGATATATTTAAGGGTCCACTATTTAAATCCGTTCGGGTACTGTTCTTACTTGGCAATAGATGCTCCTCCCTGTTAGTTGGTGATCAGATTAACTCTGTGGACATGTGGTAGGTAAAGAAAGCAAACTGCAAGAGAGAAGAAGAGTACCCAAGCCTCAACTTCCTCATTTGTGAAATAGGGGAAATACGAATGCCTACCTCACAGGATTGTTTTGAGGATTGAGTCCAGAAAAGCACAGAAAGTACTAAAAATGGTGGCTGGGACATTTTTATTGTTATGTAGGTTTTTAAAAGATTAAAAAGCAAAAAGGCAAAGCAGATTTCTCCAGGAGAAAACTTCCAGGGAAGAGTAGGGGGAAGCACGCCTAGCTGAATCCTCCAGAGACCCCTCATACTCTTTCTGCTCTTCTACCCCTGGGTTGACTTTGTGATTTAGAGTGTACTTCACTTTCTTGATCTCATTTGATCTTCTAGGCCCTTCAGGCTTTCCCCTGTCATAGCTGAGGGAATTGAGACTCAGATAAGTGAAAGCTGGCTGATGGATGGCCCAGTTATCTTGGTACCAATAAAGCACTTTAAGAATACTAAATTTCTAAAATTTCTGGCATGAAGTTTAGATATCACTCTGATTTAACAGTTTAGGAAATTGAGCTGTTGAGGAAATCGAGGGGTTCAGTGACTGGTACAGGGTTAGAAAGACTAGAATCTCTGTTCCCAAGTTCCCAGGTCAGGCTTCAGGGTTACATCTTCTGTGATTTCTTGTGCCTGGTCTAGCTCTGATCTCATCTCTTCTTGACTTCCTCTGGCCTCCTGTACTCTAGCCACACTCCCGCCTGTCCCAGGGCCTTTGTAGGTGCCATTCCCTGTGCCGGGCACATTCTCCCCCTGGGACTTGGCATGGTTAGATCCTTCTCAACATCCTGGTTTCAACTTACCTCTCACCTGGTTAGAGAAGCCTTTATCGACCGTACACTTTAAAGTTGAACTTGTGGGCTGCTGTAGCACCCATTTTACTCTCTTCCTCCCACTTGCCATTTTCCAATTTCTGTTCATTGGGTGATTTGTTTATTTTCTGTTCCTCTGCTGTGGAACATCAGCTCCATGAAAGCAGGCACGCCTGTCAAGTTCATGTATATGTCTAGAACTATACTAGAGACAGAACAGGTGTTCAATACATGTTTGTTACATGAGTACATAAAGAAACATGTTCCGAAGATGATGGAGGAGTAGGACTTGGAGATCACCTTCCTCCCCACAGATACATCAGAAGTACATCTACATGTGGAACAACTCCTACAGAACACCTACTGAATGCTGGTAGAAGACCTCAGACTTCCGAAAAGAAGGCAGACCACCACCTAAACAAGCTCCAGAGATGGGTGCGAGCCGTGGCTATCAGCGCAGACACCAGAGACAGGCATGAAACGCTAATGCTGCTGCTGTAGCCATCAAGGAGCCTGTGTGCAAGCACAGGTCACTATCCACACCTCCCAGGAGGCTGTACAACATGCCACTGCCAGGGCCCTGTGATTCAGGGACAACTTCCCCAGGAGAACACACAGCGCGCCTCAGGCTGTTGCAATGTCACACTGGCCTCTGCCACTGCAGGCTCGCCCCACATTCCAAGTATAACAACCGTACCCCTCCCTCCCCCGGGCCTGAGTGAGCCAGAGCCCCCTAATCAGCCTCTGCTTTAACCCCCTCCTGTCCGGGCAGGAAGAGATGCCTGAGGGCGATCTACACACAGAGGTGGGGCCACAACCAAAGCTGAACCCCAGGAGCTGTGCAAACAAAGAAGAGAAAGGGAAATTTCTCTGTGCAGCCTCAGGAGCAGCGGATTAAATATCCACAATCAACTTGATGTACCCTGCATCTGTGGAATATCTGAATAGACAACGAATCATCCCAAAATTGAGGAGGTGGACTTTGGGAGCAGCTGTAGACTTGGGGTTTACTGTCTGTGACTGATTTGTTACTGATTTTTATGTTTATCTTAATATAGTTTTTAATGCTTGTTATCATTGGTGGATTTGTTTATTCATTTGGTTGCTCTCTTCTTCTTTCCTTTTATTCCCTTTGTTTTTATTATTACGTTTTTATTTTAATAATTTTAAAAAAAATTATTATTTTTTTTCTTTCTTTTCTTCTTCTCCCTTTTCTTCTGAGCCTTGTAGCTGACAGGGTCTTGGTGCTCCAGCCTGGTGTAAGGCCTGAGCCTCTGAGGTGGGAGGGTGAGTTCAGGACATTGGTCCACCAGAGACCTCCGGGCCCCACGTAATATCAATCGGCGAGAGCTCTCCCAGAGATCTCCGTCTCAACACTAAGGCCCAGCTCGACTCAACTGCTAGCAAGCTCCAGTGCTGGACGCCCCATGCCAAAGAACTAGCAAGACAGGAACACAACCCCACCCATTAGCAGACAGGTTGCCTAAAGGCATACTAAGTTCACAGGCACCCCAAAACATACCACCATATGTGGCCCTGTCCACCAGAAAGACAAGTTCCAGACCCACCCCCAGAACAGAGGCACCAGTCCCCTCCCCCAAGAAGCCTACATAAGCCACTGAACCAACTTCCCCCACTGGGGGCAGACACCAAAAACAACGGGAAGTACGAACCTGCAGCCTGTGAAAAGGAGACCCCCAAACACACTAAGTTAAACAAGATGAGAAGACAGAGAAATATGCAGCAGATGAAGGAGCAAAGTAAAAACCCACCAGACCAAACAAATGAAGAGGAAATGGCAGTCTACCTGAAAAAGAATTCAGAGTAATGATAGTAAAGATAATCCAAAATCTTGGAAATAGAATGGAGAAAATACAAGAAGTGTTTAACAAGAACCTAGAACTAAAGAGCAAACAAACAATGATGAACAACACAATAAATGAAATTTTAAAATCTCTAGAAGGAATCAATAGCAGAAGAACTGAGGCAGAAAGTGGATAAGTGACCTGGAAGATAAAATAGTGGAAATAACTGCCACAGCAGAATAAAGAAAAAAGAATGAAAAGAATTGAGGACAGTCCAGAGACCTCTGGGACAACATTAAACGCACCAACACTCGAATTATAGGGGTCCAAGAAGAAGAGAAAAAGAAAGGCACTGGGAAAATATCTGAAGAGATTATAGTTGAAAACTTCCCTAACATGGGAAAGGAAATAGTCAATCAAGTCCAGGAAGCACAAAGAGTCCCATACAGGATAAATCCAAGAAGAAACACGCCAAGACACATATTAATCAAACTATCAAAAATTAAATACAAACAAAAAATATTAAAAGCAGCAAGGGAAAAACAACAAATAACATACAAGGGAATCCCCATGAGGTTAACAGCTGATCTTTCAGCAGAAAATCTGCAAGCCAGAAGGGAGTGGCAGGACATATTTAAAGTGATGAAGGAGAAAAACCTACAACCAAGATTACTCTGCATAGCAAGGATCTCATTCAGATTTCACAGAGAAATGAAAACCTTTACAGACAAGCAAAAGCTAAGAGAATTCAGCACCACCAAACCAGCTTTACAACAAATGCTAAAGGAACTCCTCTAGGCAAGAAACACAAAAGAAGGAAAAGACCTACAATAACAAACCCAAAACAGTTAAGAAAATGCTAACAGGAACATACATATCAATAATTACCTTAAATGTAAATGGATTAAATGCTCCAACCAAAAGGCACAGACTGGCTGAATGGATACAAAAACAAGACCCACATATATTCTGTCTACAAGAGATGCACTTCAGACCTAGGGACACATACAGACTGAAAGTGAGGGGATGGAAAAAGATATTCCATGCAAATGGAAATCAGAAGAAAGCTGGAGTAGCAATTCTCATATCAGACAAAATAGACTTTAAAATAAAGACTATTACATGAGACAAAGAAGGACGCTCCATAATGATTAAGGGATCAATTCAAGAAGAAGATATAACAGTTGTAAATATTTATGCACCCAGCACAGGAGCACCTCACTACACAAGGCAAATGCTAAGAGCCATAAAAGGGGAAATCGACAGTAACACAATCATAGTAGGGGACTTTAACACCCCAGTTTCACCAATGGGCAGAACATCCAAAATGAAAATAAATAGGGAAACACAAGCTTTAAAGTACACATTAAACAAGATGGACTTAATTGATATTCATAGGACAGTCCTTCCAAAAACAACAGAATACATTTTCTTCTAAAGTGCTCATGGAACATTCTCCAGGTTAGATCGTATCTTGGGGTCACAAATCAAGCATTGGTAAATTTAAGAAAATTGAAATCATATCAAGTATCTTTTCTGAGCATAATGCTATAAGACTAGATATCAATTACAGGAAAAGAAAACTGTAAAAAATAAAAACACATGGAGGCTAAGCAATACGCTACTAAATAACCAAGAGATAACTGAAGAAATCAAACAGGAAATCAAAAAATACATAGAAACAAATGACAATGAAAACATGGCAACCCAAAACCTATGGGATGCAGCAAAAGCAGTTCTAAGAGGGAAGTTTATAGCAATACAATCCTACCTCAAGAAACAAGAAACATCTTAAATAAACAACCTAACCTTACACCTAAAACAATTAGAGAAAGAAGAACAAAAAACCCTAAAGTTAGCAGAAGGAAAGAAATCATAGAGATCAGATCAGAAATAAGTGAAAAGGAAATGAAGGAAACAATAGCAAAGATCAATAAAACTAAAAGCTGGTTCTTTGAGAAGATAAACAAAATTGACAAACCATTAGCCAGACTCATCAGGAAGAAAAGGGAGAAGACTCAGCAGAATTAGAAATTAAAAAGGAGAAGTAACAACTGATACTGCAGAAAGCATCATGAAAGATTACTATAAGCAAATAGATGCCAATAAAATGGACAACCTGGAAGAAATGGACAAATTCTTAGAAAAGCACAGCCTTCTGCGACTGAACCAGGAAAAAATAGAATATATAAACAGACCAATCACAAGCAGTGAAATTGAAATTGTGATTAAAACTCTTCCAACAGGGCTTCCCTGGTGGCCCAGTGGTTGAGAGTCTGCCTGCCGATGCAGGGGATGTGGGTTCGTGCCCCGGTCCGGGAGGATCCCACGTGCCGCGGAGCTGCTGGGCCCATGAGCCATGGCCACTGAGCCTGCGCGTCCGGAGCCTGTGCTGCGCAACGGGAGAGGCCACAACAGTGAGAGGCCCATGTACCACAAAAAAAAATAAATAAATCTTTCAACAAACGAAAACCCAGGACCAGATGGCTTCACAGGCGAATTCTATCAAACATTTAGAGAAGAGCTCACAGCTATCCTTCTCAAACTCTTCCAAAATATAGCAGAGGGAGGAACACTCCCAAACTCATTCTATGAGGCCACCATCACCCTGATACCAAAAACAGAGATGTCACAAAGAAAGAAAACTACAGGCCAATATCACTGATGAACATAGATGCAAAAATTGTCAACAAAATACTAGCAGACAGAATCCAACAGCACATTAAAAGGTTCATACACCATGATCAAGTGGGTTTTATCCCAAGAATGCAAGCATTCTTCAATATACACAAATCAATCTCATTATCAAACTGAAGGATAAAAACCATATGATAATCTCAGTAGATGCAGAAAAATCTTTCGACAAAATTCAACAGCCATTTATGATCAAAACTCTCAGAACGCAGGCATAGAGGGAACCTACCTCAACATAATAAAGGCCATATATGACAGACCCACAGCCAATATCGTTCTCAATGGTAAAAAACTGAAACTGTTTCCTCTAAGATCAGGAACAAGACAAGGTCACCCACTCTCACCACTATTATTCAACATATTTTTGGAAGTTTTAGCCACAGCAATCAGAGAAGAAAAAGAAATAAAAGGAATCAAAATGGGAAAAGAAGAAGTAAAACTGTCACTTTTTGCAGATGACATGATACTATATACATAAAGAATCCTAGAGATGCCACCAGAAAACTACTAGAGCTAATCAATGAATTTGGTAAAGTAGCAGGATACAAAATTAATGCACAGGAATCTCTTGCATTCCTATACACTAATGATGAAAAACCTGAAAGAGAAATTAAAGAAACACTCCCATTTACCACTGCAACAACAACAACAAAAATACCTAGGAATAAACCTACCTAAGGAGACAAAAGACCTGTACTCAGAAGACTATAAGACACTGTGAAAGAAATTAAAGATGATACAAACAGATGGAGAGATATACCATGTTCTTGGATTGGAAGAATCAACATTGTGAAAGTGACTATACTACCCAAAGCAATGTACAGTTTCAATGCAATCCCTATCAGACCACCAATGGCATTTTTCACAGAACTAAAACAAAAAATTTCACAATTTGTAAGGAAACACAAAAGACCCCGAATAGCCAAAGTGATCTTGAGAAAGAAAAACAGAGCTGGAGGAATCAGACTCCCTGACTTCAGACTAAACTACAAAGCTATAGTAATCAAGACAGTTCAGTACTGGCACAAAAATAGAAATACAGATCAATGTAACAGGATAGAAAGCCCAGAGATAAACCCATGCACCTGTGGTCACCTTATCTTTGTTAAAGGTGGCAAGAATATACAGTGGAGAAACAACAACCTCTTCAATAAGTGGTGCTGAGAAAACTGCACAGATACATGTAAAAGAATGAAATTAGAATACTCCCTAACACCATATACAACAATAAACTCAAAATGGATTAAAGACCTACATGTAAGGCCAGAAACTATCAAACTCTTAGAGGAAAATATAGGCAGAACACTCTTTGATATAAATCACAGCAAGACCCTTTTTGACCCACCTCCTAGAGAAATGGAAATAAAAACAAAAATAAACAAATGGGACCTAATGAAACTTCAAAGCTTTTGCACAGCAAAGGAAATCATAAACAAGACAAAAGGACAGACCTCAGAATGGGAGAAAATATTTGCAAATGAAGCAACTGACAAAAGATTAATCTCCAAAATTTACAAGCAGCTCATGCAGCTCAATATCAAAAAAACAAACAACCCAATCCCAAAATGGGCAGAAGATCTAAATAGACATTTCTCCAAAGAAGATATACAGATTGCCAACAAACAAATGAAAGGATGCTCGACATCACTAATCATTAGAGAAATGCAAATCAGAACTATAGTGAGGTATCACCTCACACCGGTCAGAATGGCCATCATCAAAAAATCTACAAACGATAAATGCTGGAGAGGGTGTGGAGAAAAGGGAACCGTCTTGCACTGTTGGTGGGAATGTAAATTGATACAGCCACTATGGAGAACAGTATGGAGGTTCCTTAAAAAACTACAAATAGAACTACCATAAGACCCAGCAATCCCACTGTTGGGCACATACCCTGAGAAAACCATAATTTAAAAAGTCATGTACCACAATGTTCATTGCAGCACTATTTACAATAGCCAGGACATGGAAGCAACCTAAATGTCCTTTGACAGATGAATGGGTAAAGAAGATGTGACCCATATACACAATGGAATATTACTCAGCCATAAAAAGGAGTAAAATTGAGTTATTTGTAGTGAGGTTGATGGAGCTAGAGTCTGTCATACATAGAGAAGTAAGTCAGAAAGAGAAAAGCAAATACCGTATGCTAACACATATATATGGAATCTAAAAAAGAAATGGTTCTGAAGAACCTAGGGGCAGGACAGGAATAAAGATGCAGACGTAGAGAATGGACTTGAGGACACGGGGAGGGGGAAGGGTAAGCTGGGACGAAATGAGAGATTAGCACTGACATATATACACTACCAAATGTAAAATAGATAGCTAGTGGGAAGCAGCTGCATAGCACAGGGAGATCCGCTCTGTGCTTTGTGACCACTTAGGGGGTGGGATAGGGAAGATGGGAGGGGACATGGGGATATATGTATACATATAGCTGATTCACTTTGTTGTACAGCAGAAACTAACACAATAAACGTGTTACAAACATTAAAAAAAAAACTAAAATATTTGATTTATAGTCAAGAAGAAAAGAAAGAAAGAAAGAAAGACGTTCCAGTTAAAATTTATCAAAGGCAATGAATGTCAAAAATATGCCCTGGCAGGGCTGGTAGCTAAGGCCAGTACAGAGGGTATCAGCTCATGGAGAGAGAAAGAGAAGAGCAGGTTCCATCCTTCGGGTGATGGTGAGCCAGTGATGAAGACTCAGGCAGGACCTACAGCCTGTGTCCCAGGTACAGAGTAAGAAGCACCTTACATGAATGAGCTCATTTACTTATCACACCAACCTGTGAGGTGGGGACAGTTCTTTTCCCATTTTACAGATGAGGAAATTGAGGACTAGGAAGGAGAAGTCACTTCTTCAAGGTTATCCAGCTAGTACGTGGCGGGGCTGGGATTTAAACACAGGCACCGTCTGTGCTGCTGTCAACCTGTGTGATGTGCAACCTCTCAGCCAAAACTTTTAGGTAGAAAAAAAGATAATCATACTAGGTGCTAGGCCACGGAGATTCCTCTGGGCCAGGCTGTCTTAGCTGGCAGGGATTGGAGCCAAATGGCCTACATTGTCCTTTTTACCATTTTGCGGCATTTCGTTCCCTTGCTTACATTGTTCCTTCCTGGCCAGGCAACAGTGGTCTCCCATCTCACCTGCTAGGCTCCTTTTGTTTGGTTCATCAACTGGCAGCCTCACCTGTGATGCCAAGAGGGCTGTTAGCTCACTTTGTTTCTTTCCTCCCATTCCAGGTACCATATCAGTGAACAGCAGGCGCACGCCGTTCACCGCTAGTGGGGAGAGCGAGATCTTGGACCTGGAAGGGGACATGTACCTGGGCGGGCTGCCGGAGCACCGTGCTGGCCTCATCCTCCCCACTGAGCTCTGGACCGCCATGCTCAACTATGGCTACGTGGGCTGCATCCGTGACCTGTTCATTGACGGGCGCAGCAAAAACATCCGTCAGCTGGCGGAGATGCAGAATGCTGCAGGCGTCAAGTCCTCCTGTTCACGGATGAGCGCTAAGCAGTGTGACAGCTACCCCTGCAAGAACAACGCCGTGTGCAAAGATGGCTGGAACCGCTTCATCTGCGACTGCACGGGCACCGGCTACTGGGGCCGAACCTGCGAGAGGGGTGAGTAGGCCCTCGTGGTGGCACGCTGCGTCTGAGTGGGGGTGATGTGCTGCAGCTGTGTCCCTGGTTGCACCTGCCTGTACTTCCTTTGCTACTACAGGCTCTCCCTTTGGACCTCTCTGTGCTTGCGTTCTTCTGGAGAAGCATTTTCTAGGGTTCACTCCTTTCCAGATCATACCCTTTCTAGTTCTGGATGCTTGGATTTGTTTGGCTAGGGTTGGGCTGCAGAGAGGGAAACTGTAGAGTAAATAGTACCGTGATCATGCTACTTTCTTGATTAAGTGTTAGACATCTATTTGAGAAGGTGAATTCTTTTGGGATTCTGGGTGGGCTCACCAACTGGCTGTTTCCTTTGTTCATTTAACTCATGCTTTTTTTTTTTTTTTTTTTTTTTTTTTTGCGTTACGCGGGCGTCTCTCTGTTGCGGCCTCTCCCGTTGCGGAGCACAGGCTCCGGACGCGCAGGCTCAGCGGCCATGGCTCACGGGCCCAGCCGCTCTGCGGCATGTGGGACCTTCCCGGACCAGGGCACGAACCCGCATCCCCTGCATCGGCAGGCGGCCTCTCAACCACTGCGCCACCAGGGAACTCATGCTTTTTGATGCTTCCTTAGTGCTAGCTCTTGGATTAGGCTTTAGAAATACACTATTGAACAAAATAGCCCCAGCCCTGTTCTGTGGGGCTTGCTGCCTAGCGGAATGCTTAGCTGTTAAATAATCACAGACATGTTGAGTTTTATAAGAAGCAGCGTTATGTGTTGGTTAAGAACATGAATTCTGGGGCCAGACTCGGTGAGAGATGTGGCCCTCATGGAGTGATACAAACTTTCTCAAGATAATATCTTTGAGACTTGATTTCCTCATTTGCAAAATGGAGATAATTAGGTACCTACCTCACAGGATATTAGTGAGGATTAAGTGAGTCAGTAGGTTCCTGGACTATGGAAAGCATTTAGTCAATGTTAGTGATGGTTACAGTCATAATTATTGTCATCAACATCATTAAAGGAAAAGCACAGAGAAGTTTGGGAGGCCTTTGCAAGGGGACCCAACATACCGTAGAGATTCATAGAAAGCTTCTTCAAGAAAGAAATATATAGGTTGAGACTTGAAATATAAGTAAGAGTTAGCTTGGCAACGAGGTGGGAGGAAGCCGGGTGTCTTTTACATGAGGGCAACGTGTGCCAAGAGGTAAGAGACCATGGCACACCAGGACTTCCCTGGCGATCAGTGGTTGAGACTTCACCTTCCAATGCAGGGGATGCAGGTTCGATTCCTGGTCGGGGAGCTAAGATCCCACGTGCCTCGCAGCCAAAAAACCAAAACATAAGCAACAGAAGCAGTATTGTAACAAATTCAATAAAGACTTTAAAAATGGTCCACATCAAGGAAAAGAAAAACTTAAAAACAAAAATCTCCTCTAAAAAAAAAAATCAAAGGAGACCATGGCACAGTTGAGGAACCAAACAAAGTCCATAACAGAATGGAGTGTGTAGTGAGGTGGGGGGAAGGGTGTGAGAGGTAGCTGAAGAGTTGGGGGACAAAGAGTGGGGGCTGACCATTTACAACAGGCCAGGATGCTGGGGGAAGCCCCTTTTTCTCTACCGCTTTAGGATCTTACACTTGCACTGAATTTACAGTTTGGGTAAAGGGCAGAGATAAAGGTAAGCAAAGAGACAACATCAAGACAAGGAGATCCTAGTCTATAAGCCACATCCAGATTGCAGCTTGGTTAATTGTTTTATATGCCAACCACACAGAATCTGGCTGGCTGTCCATGAGTTGTCAGTCTCTATTTTGTATGAAAGGATAATTTACATAGTTATCAAGTTTTGCTGAGGGCGTAGTTCTAGGGCTTTGAGGATACTGTGTGTGTAGTAGAGGTAGTTTCTGTCTACAGAAGCTTATCATTTCTTTAGCTGAGGAGTTGACACATCGATATAAGAAGCAGTAATAAAATGATACAAGGCCGCAGCATGGGCTGGACCACTAGGGGGACATGGAAATTTAGTGAAGACTTTCCTGAGGAGAGGGACATGCAGGGTCACACCCTTAAAGACTACCAGTGGCCAGAATTGTCCAGGTATCAGAAGTCTGGTGATAAGGAGGGATCCTGGAACATGCTTGCATAACCAGTCAAGAATTTTCAAGGAGTCATTTTTGTGAGGTCAACCATATTGCTAGTTAAAGTATATTTCAAGAGAACTGCAAACCTTCCCTACAGCTGGACCAGAAGGAGGACACAGGATATTGGAGTAAAGGAAAAGGAGCTTTTTGGGGGCTCATAGAAGTGAAATTCAGATTCGCTGAATTTTCAAAGCAGCCACCCCAGAACATGAACTAAGATGGGGAGGCGGCCATCCGGCACAGAAGTGGGTCTCATTTGGCTGGCCAGTCTGTCAAGCTCCTGAACTCTTTCCAAATCTCTTTTTGGGGTAGACTATCCTGGTTGCTGGTTTGGGGAGATAGAAAAGTCATTCGACCTCTGGGATGCATGAGACCATTTTGATATAAGCCAGGAAATTGTGGATCATCCACTGTCTAGGAAGGTAGTGTAAGAACCAAAGGTCCCTTCAGGCATGTCACTTCTTTCTCCTGGGTATCTTTCCAACTCAAGGGCCTGCAGCAGGGACTGGAGACCGCTGAGCAAGGTGTCCCTGAGATCAACTGTTCCAAGGGCAAATCAATGGGAGTTGGTCCAAGATTTGCCAAGTACAGTGAAAGTCACTGCACCTTTTACGCTGTCACTTGCTGACTAGTCATTAAAAGGCAGCTGATTGGGGATATATGAGGGACAATTATTCCTGGTACAGTGCAGCCAAGAATCATCCATTGTGGCCAAATGAGAAGGAGCCTGGCAAATTTAAGACATTTAATCTACATGTCGCTCAAATCCCAGATGGTTCAACTGATTGTTTTGTTCCCCCGCTAATTGTTTTCTGGCCCTGTATTGTTCCTGACACCATGTTCAGAATGGATCAGTGGAGTGTAAAAATGATAGGACTCTACTTTGCTGGCAAAGAAAACTGTTTCCCTATGACACTGTTTTTCTTTATTGAAACTGATTCGTCAGTGGAGATAGTTTTGACTTTTGTTCATTTTTCATACATGCAGCAGACATTTATTGAAACCCTAAATTGTTCCAGGCACTGTATTAGATGCTGGCAATGCAAAAAAAACCCCCCAAAAAACGGACACAGCTTCTGGTTTTGATCAAGGGGTGTATAGTCCTACTGGACAAGGAAAGGTGGGAACTGTGCTAATGTTTGGTAGATGTCATGCCTGATCTTTTAGGGGAATAGCAGGGCAGACAGATGGGAGAGGCCATGCCTACATGGGTGAGTGATGGTTGGGAAAAGGGGACCTGAGGTTTCTTAGATTTTCTTGTCTGCTATTAATAATAAAACTATGGCCTCTCTTTACCTCCGACCCTCAGTGTCCATTATAGGCACTTCTGAAGAGTGGTAAAGGAAGAGCATTAACATTCTTTATGCAAGAGCATGATCCCCTTTGTCAAGGAATGCTGCCCCACGCACCATAACACCATCAACAAGTTCACTCAATTTACCATTCTCTAATTTTTTTCTAGAAGCATTAACCCTAAGCCCACTAAGTGACACTTAGTGGGGACCAAGTGTCAATAGGCAAGGCTATGGACTTAATTTATTTGTGGACTATCGAACTTCAATTTGAGGCCACTGCAGATTCTACCCCCTTCCCTAGATGGCTTTTCCTGAATGTATGCCATCATTTGTTTAGCAAGAAATAAAATAGGACTCAGCACAGGTTCATCCCTATGACAAAAATAAACTACACTATAGCACTTAGAGTCAGGATGGCCTAGTGGTTAATGGCGTGAATTTTAGTCAGATGTACCTTGGTTCCTGAGTTGGTTCTGTCAGTAGCTAGGTAATATACAACAAATTTTTTATTTTGTCCAAGTCTTAGTTTCCTTATCTGTAAAATGGGGACACTGATAAGTACTAGGTAAGGTTCCCTTGGTTGCAAGCTACAGAATTGACAATGACTAACAGAGTAAAGGAAGAAGACATATTGCATGATTACCTAGAGAGTTATTGATCAAATAACGATCTCACCAATTACATCTTGAAAAGGGAAGCAGAACAACTCTGGGGATCCCAAGGCACTGTGATTGAAGTGATGCATCTCTCTTGACCTACGGGTTCTGGAGTTTTCCATTCACAGTTTACATTTTCCAGAAGGAGAGCCCAGTTGGCCCAGTTTAGTTCATCTGTCTCTTCTTCTACAGTCAGCTCTGTCCAGGTGGGCAGTCACCTAGAATAGACACGAAGGATCACCTAATATGTGAATATATAATCTTACTGAACCATTTTCTTAGTGTTCCTTCATGGTGAAGCTTGGGGTGCCCTGATCCATGAGGCCGTGTCCTGTTATAGATGCCCAGCCACATGGACTACTTCCGTGTGCTAAACAAAAATATTTCCTGGGGTCATGGATATTGGATGCCTTTGAGAATATTAAATTGTAGAACTAAGAAAATGTGATACAGAGGGTAGATCTGCTCTTCTCACTGGTCCCCGGGATTCCATTTATCTGACATAAACACCAGCTGAAAACCAAGAATGCAGATATTATGGTTTCTCTCAAATGACCCTGTTCCAGCAGGAAAGGCTTGTAGGAAGCAGCTGCTCGGGGACTGTGCTTTCAGCCAGCCCCTCTGGTGGCTGCTGTGTGCTCCTGGGGCAGCAGTACATCCTGCTGGGGAGGGTGAGACACTGACTTTAGAGGAGGCTAGAGTGTGTCATTTGGATGCCACATGGAAATCAAGACATCAGGGCATAGCAGGCCTGGCAGATTCAGTTGATGTTACTTGTACCTAATCCTTATTTCAGCAAGGGAGCAATTGGAAGCCCTGAAAAGTTAATCTCACTTTAACTTGGAGCAGCTGTAAAATGGTTAAAATTCATGGATCCTGACTCCTAATCCACTGTACTTTCCATTACATTGAGTAGCCTTTCCTCCTCTTATATATGAAAGGGGTTGGATTATAAGGTCATTGAAGGAAAAACAGTGCATTAGGTATTTTTGTTTTCCCACAGTCTCCAGCACTGTGCTGTACACATACTACGAGGTTATTAAATGTTGGAGGAAGGGTCCCAGTCCCCTGTCCTGGGTCTCCTCCTGGTCTGCACGTTGCCCTTTGTGCCCTCATCCACTGCCATGGTGTCAAAGGTTATCTATATGTCAGTGATTCCCAAATCAGTCTCTCTAGCCTCGAACTCTCTCTGGAGCCCCAGATTTCTATATCCAGTTGTCTGCTTGACGTCTTCATTTGGATATCTGATAGATATCTTAATCGTAACATTGAAAAATAGAAATCTTCAGTGCCTCCTCCCTGCCTTAGACTTTTTTTCTTTTCTTTTTTTTTTTTTTACTTTTAGTTTTTCCCATCTCAGTAAATGGCATCACCATTGTCCTTGGCATTTTCCTCGATTTTTCTTCTCCCATCTCATTCAGTCTGTCTCAGCAAGTTCCTGTCGTCTCCTCATCTAAACCCATCCTGCATCTGTCCACTTCTCTCCCTCTCCACTGCTATCATCCTAGGTCAACCTACATCGATCTCTTCTTTGGAAAACTAGGTAGCATGTCATATGTTATGAAAAGCTCAAATTCATTTTGCGCCTTCCTCAGAGTATTGAAGTGAGATTATTAAAATGTTTAAATATTCAACACATTCTTAAGTAGCTTTAGTTTCAGTGGCTTTTGGTCCCTCAAATTGCAGGAAATGAAGCTATGATACTTCTTTGGAATTAACTTCAACATTCACATTTCCATCCCTTTTCTCTGTACCAAGCTTGGTGAGCTCAGTTGTGAGGATACAAATTTGTAGAAGCCATAGTTTCAATTCTTGAGCTCACAGTCTAATAATCTGCAAATTGTAATGCAATCTACCAAGGGCAATGATCCAGGAATATCATAGGAAAGAATGAGATAAAAATTAGAAAGCAAATTATGTCCAACGTGATATACCACTTTATAACCAGTTCTGGATCTACTGGGGTCTGCTCAGACTGACTCACTGGTGTGGGAACAAAAGAAACCCTGGCTTCCGGGGTCAAATATAAAAATGCATGTTGCTTTCCCTTGTTCCCGTGCCATTGAGGCTCTGCTCTTATTCCCCTAGGAACATCCAGGCCCTTTATTTAGATATGTGACCTTGAGATTCTTACTGGGATCCTCTGGCCTCTCTGTTCTGCAAAAACAAAATGAGGCAATTGGGTTTCATGCTCTCTCAGGGCCCATCCAGTTATAAAACTCTGTGATTCTCAAATGTCATCAGCTTGGCAGTGGCGTCCCTTATCCTGAGTAGAGGGGTGAAGGTGAGTGAAAGGCAGGGCAGGGATGCTAGTCCTTGTTTCTTGCGGTCTGCAGTACTGTCTGGGTTAGGAGGCTCAGTTTAGTCATATCAGCACTGTGATGAAGTTGTCACGTCTCTTGGTTCATTCATCTAAATATGCGAATACCTTGATATACTGGGAATACTTCAGATCCATGACTTAAAAGTTTTAATTGCTGGATTAATGAGTAGAGCCTTGGATTTCTTAAGATCATTAAAAGACTGTCTCTTTTTCGGTCCATTGTTTACCCCCTTTCAAGGGTAAATACATGTATTAGAGAAAGAGGGCCCCCAAGAAATACATAATTCATCAACATCAACCAACATGTCCCCAGTTTTTCTTATCCATTGGTGCTTTTTAAATTTTTATTTTATATTGGAGTATAGTTGATTAACAATGTTATGTTAGTTTCAGGTGTACAGCAAAGTGAGTCAGTTGTACACATACAGGTATCCATTCTTTTTCAAATTCTTTTCCCATTTAGGTTATTACAGAGTACTGAGCAGAGTTCCCTGTGCTATATAGTAGGTCCTTGTTGGTTATCTCTTTTAAATATAGCAGTGTGTATATGTCATTCCCAAGCTCCCAATCTATCCCTCCCCTCCCACACTTCCCCCCTGGTAACCACAAGTTCCTTCTCTAAGTCTGTGAGTCTGTGTCTGTTTTGTAAATAAATTCATTTGTATCATTTTTTAAGATTCCGCATGTAAGCAATATCATATGATATTTGTCTTCCTCTGTATGACTTACTTTACTTAGTATGATAATCTCCAGATCCATCTATGTTGCTGCAAATGGCATTATTTCATTCTTTTTAATGGCTGAGTAATATTCCATTGTATATATGTACCACATCTTTTTTTAAAAAGATTTTTATTGGAGTATAGTTGCTTTACAATGTTGTGTTAGTTTCTGCTGTGCAGCAAAGTGAATCAGTTATACGTATACATGTATCCCCTCTTTTTTGGATTTCCTTCACATTTAGGTCACCACAGAGCACTGAGTAGAGTTTCCTGTGCTATACAGTAGGTTCTCATTAGTTATCTGTTTTATACACAGTAGTGTATATATGTCAGTCCCAATCTCCCCATTCATCCCACCCTGCCACCTCCTTGGTATCCATAAGTTTGTTCTCTACATCTTTGTCTGTATTTCTGCTTTGCGAATAAGTTCATCTGTACTATTTTTCTAGATTCCACATATAAATGATATTACATGATATTTGATTTTCTCTTTCTGACTTACTTCACTCTGACAGTCTCTAGGTCTGTCCATGTCTCTGCAAATGGCACTATTTTTCATGTCTGAGTAATATTCCATTGTATATATGTACCACATCTTTATCCATTCCTCTGTTGATGGACATATAGGTTGCTTCCATGTCTTGGCTATTGTAAATAGTGCTGCAATGAACATTGGGGTGCATGTCCCCTTTGAACCATGTTTATCTCCAAATATATGCTCAGGAATGGGATAGCTGGATCATATGGTAGCTTTGTTTTTAGTTTCTTAAGGAAGCTCTGTACTGTTCTCCATAGTGGCTGTACCAATTTACATTCCCACCAGCAGTGTAGGAGGGTTCCCTTTTCTCCACACCCGCTCCAGCATTTATTGTTTGTAGACTTTTGATGATGGCTGTTCCGACTGGTGTGAGGTGATACCTCATTGTAGTTTTGATTTGCACTTCTCTAATAATTAGTGATGTTGAGCATCTTTTCATGTGCCTCTTGGCCATCTGTAGGTCTTCTTTGGAGAAATGTCAGTTTAGGTCTTCTGCCTATTTTTTAATTGTGTTAAGACACACAGCTATATCTCTGGTGATGACCATAGCGTTGCTCAGATTCAGCCTCTTCTTGTTTCTCTTCCTGTTCTCCTTTCCACAGGCCCAGGATTGTATGATCCCAGGAAATTGTCCTATAATCCATGAACCCTTCCTAAGTGTTATTCTGCCAGGTTGGGGTCTGAGATACCCCTGATCACAGCTTCTCCTGATGGTCTAAAGAAGAGAGTAAGGGAGGAAGATTCTAGTCGTTTGAGAAGCTTGAAGCTCCAGGGGTCTCAGAAGGACAGGCTGGGGACTTTGGCAATCTTTGGAAAATCTACAGCTAGGCCTGTGTTTAGCCTGAGAATGTGAAGGTCAGCACTTTGAGGCAGAGCGTGACAGCTGCTTAGAACTGTGGCACACCTGCTGTTGGCTGTGATTCTGTCAAATGCAGAGACATGGTGGCCGTTTATATTACTGCTTTGTACCTTTATTACTGCCTTTGCTAAAGGCTGCTTAACTGCCAGCAGACGTCTGCCCATTATAGATGCAATAAACTGAGATGCTGCTAAATTATGAGAAACAAGTGCTTCAAAATGCAACACAAGGGGATTGTCATAGCATTTTTTAGCTGCATCTTGGGTCTTTTCACAGATAGATGAATCCTTCCTTGCTCCAGTCTAGATTAAGAGGAAAGGAAAGTTAACTTTTTTGAGAGAAATTATATGCCTGCTTTGTATTCTTAATATACACTGGGCCATTTAACCCTCACATCCATTCTTCAGGCTGCGTAATCTTAGCCTCATTTCCTAGATGAAGAAAATAAGGCCCCAAGTCATTCATTCCAAAGCACCTGTTGAGTACTGTGTGCCAGCGGCCGCTTGATCCTTCGAGATACAATAGAATTGATTGTGATGTTCCTCATAAACATATCAATATGTTCTGATACCTGAGAAAAGGACATAAATGCGAGGAGAAATATCATGGACAGTGTCAGAGATTGGGTGACACTAGAGCTGAGGCTTGGTGGAGTAGCAGGAATCTCCCAGGAAGACCAGGCAGGGAAAAGTATTTCAAGCAGAAGGAACAGATATGCAAAGATGACTTCTGTAAACAGGAAGTTTTCCTCGTGGATGGTATCTAAGTCTTAAATTTGAGGGGATGTTTTAGAAGGTGTGGCTGAAGAAGTGGTAGGGTCAGTTGTGAGGCGCCTTGTTTGTTCTCCCCAGAAGTTTGAACCTTACCAAACTCGTAAGGGGGCATGCCAGTTTTAGCAATGGGATAACAAAGTCAAATCCCTCTGGCAAGGGATGATTGGCATGTGGGAGACAGTAGGCCAAGAGGCCAGTGTGCGTTAGTTCAGTTTGCATTTATATTAATTCAGGGTGGGAAATAAGAGTCCTAACTGTGATAGGGAGAATGGAGGTCGAGTTCTGGGGACACATCCAATAGATATTTAAGGGGTAATGTTGATAGGATTTACTAACCAGCGGTACACAGCTAGAGAGTGGCCGAGACTGGATTAGAATAAGAGTTTGGTCGGAGAAGCCCATTGTTTCTTCCCTGTGCTACTCAAGCATCTCAGATCAGTTGGAGAGTCTTGGGAGGAGTGGGGAAGAGTGAGGTAGCAATTAAGGGGATATAGCTAGGAGTCGCCTATATATACTGGTCTCACTCTGAACATATGTGACTTATTCTCTCTCTGTGCCTCAGTTTCTGTATTTACCACTGAGAATATCAACAGTGGTTGCTTAATTGGCTTTTTGTGAGCCTGTTTATTACAGAGTCAAAGTGTATGTTGTGTTCACAGAGATCATAAGCCAGCATGTCCCTTTCTGAAGCTAGAATTCTGCAATTCAAGAATGAAAAAATTCTCAGACTGGTGTTTTTTTTATTCAGTTTTTTCTTGTGTTGTAGAAATGACCTAGATAATGATTTCTGTGTTTAAGTATATGATATAGGCTAGAACTTAACAGGGGGAAGGAAGGTTGCACCAGAAGGGAACATACCAAAGCATGCTTTTCTCCATACTCCACGTGGTTTGTATTTGGAATCAAGACATGACTACTGTAATCCCAGATTTTGAAGAATTATGCTAAAATGGTCTGTTGTTACTGTGATTATCTCAACCAAGCTTTGCATGTATTTGGTGGAAAAATGAATTGTTTCTCTTTCTCTTGTAAAAGTGGCCATATTTGAAATTAAGCTAAAAGATTCTTTCCCTATAGGTAGGAAAAATCGTATTTTTAATTTCTCTGTATTCTGGTCTCCCATTAGGACTTCACATCAATGACACCCAATGCTGGGGATTGTGTACGTGTGAGTGAGAGAGCACACGTGTAGTTTCCCTCTAGTTTCTGAGATGTTTTGCTGTTCTGTTTTTAATATAATCAGAGATTATTTAAGGAAGAGAAACGCAAACATGTAACAGTCATGAATAGAAGGGCCAAACTGAAACCTAGACCTGGATTGATCCAAAGAAAACCAGATGAGTGTAAAGCGCTGTAGAATTATTTACCTCGCCAGAGGCCCAGATACCATCTCGCACAACCACCCTACCCCCAGTTCTAGATCAGGAAGCTGAGGGCTCCAGGTAGGAAATAAGTTGCCCAAAGAATAGAATATAGTGTTTCTAGCCCCTCCTTTTGGTTCTCCTATCATTGGATTTTTCAAAGAAATCCGAAGATACTGCAGGAGCAGTATTTGTGCATATTTTATGAAGATGTATGTTTATGTCCCCATGGATTACTAAGCAGTACAATCATGCATTGTAACAAAGGTATTTGGTTAGTCTCCAGTCTTATTCTTGTTGGTAAATTTATTTAGAATGTTGGCGATTGATTTAGAGAAAAGAAATATGAAGGGAAAAGACATGTGTACGTGTCTCTTATTTCATCAACGATCCCATATTACCCCATATGACAAATAAATCCAGCCCAACAGAGAGAATTTTGGAGTGACAAGTGCATTTGGGACTTGGGGCCGGAAACTCTGGGTATATAGCTCTCAAAAGGCCCCCTTCTGTGGAATATTGGCCAGCTATGTCCCTGGCAAGGGAATGCAAGGTTTCTTGGAGATCACTTCATGCTTCTTAGCATGTTTAACCTTTACAGCAAGGCATTCTCATCAAAATGACAAACCCCCACAGAGCCTTCTGAGAGGCCAGTTAATCAGAAACCTTATGAAATCTATGGGGTTAGCACGCTCCCCATCTTTTTTCCTCCAGGGAAAGAAAGCCCTGTGTCTTTCAGATTTCAGTCTTCTCTGCAAACCCCTTGTCTGCAGCTTCCTGCTGTGACCCACAGATATTAGAGTATCGTTTTCCTGTGGTCTCCCAGGGCCACATACTGACACCAGCTAAGGCTAGTACATTTTTAATCTCCATCAGTGACATTGTAAGGAAAGATGACTGCTCTGATGTTTGCTTACTTGAATTCTCCCTACTCCAGAAGTCTTCAGACCCCCAGAAAGGATCTGAAGATAGTGGCTCACTCTTAATGTCACCGCATATGGTGGCAGGCGGTTGCTGACAGGGACCTCAACTCCAGCTGGCTGTCTCTGCTCCCTTTGCCCCATTTCTCAGGCTGTAATGAAACTTATTTCACAAGCATCCCAGCTTCTCCAGATACTGTAAGATGGAGCCTCCTGTGGAAATCCACAAAGTCAGGTCTATGTTGAGAGCAGAAGTAGAAAGAGAAAAGATTGCTGAGTAAAAGTCAGGTAGCTGTACAGGTGATAAAAACATTGATTGGGATGAGGGTGGGGGTGACTCTATCAGAATTTAGAT
Organism: Grampus griseus; assembly: GCF_964374135.1. Lineage (NCBI taxonomy): Eukaryota > Metazoa > Chordata > Mammalia > Artiodactyla > Delphinidae > Grampus > Grampus griseus. The sequence continues at coordinate 24,265,503 of NC_139018.1, read as the reverse complement.
TCATATTTAGTTGGAAAAGACCTCTGAGGTTTTTGAGTCTGACCTAACATCTGATGCATGAACACCCTTGACAAAATCTCTGAAATGCTGTATGGACTCTATGGGAACATTTTCTGTTTCCATATGCTGCGCTAAGTGCACAGCAGTGGGTAGCTTAATCATTGCGATAACTGTGTAAGTAGGTGCTCTTTCATTCTCAATTTACATCTGAGGAATGGAGGTCACGGCTACGTTAAATAACTTGCCTAAGGTCACTGAGTTCTTCTGGACCTTTCACTCCAGAGCCTACTCTTCTGTGATCAATATATTCTACTGCTCGCAGTGACAGGGGAGCTCACTCTTCAAGAAGCTGCTGTTTCAGTTTTGGAGAGCACCAAATACAGACATACCCCAGAGATATTGCAGGTTTGGTTCCAGACCACGTCAATAAAGCAAGTATCACAGTAAAGTGAGTCACATGAAGTTTTTGGTTTTCCAGTGCATATGAAAGCTATGTTTATGTTATACTGTAGTCTATTAAGTGTGCAATAGCATTATGTCTAAACAATGTGTGTACCTTCATTTAAAAATACTTTATTGCTAAAAAAATGCTACCCGTCATCTGGGCCTTCAGTGAGTTGTCATCTTTTTGCTGGTGGAAGGTTGGAAATATTGCAAGAATGACCAAAATGTGACACAGACACACAAAGTGAGCAAATGCCATCGGAAGAATGGGGCTGATAGTCTTCTCGTTCAACACAGGGTTGCCACAGACCTTCAATTTGTAAAACACACAATATCTGCTAAGCACAATAAAACAAAGTGCAATAAAATTAGGTATACCTTTATTCTGAATATCTCCCGTTTACTGTAAACTGAAGTCTCTCTTCTTTTAATATCTTTCTTTTGATCTTGGTTCTGGCTTTGGGAACTATACAGGATTTAATCCCTCAATTAATATTTACTTGGTACTTACTGCGCCTTGGGCACCTGGGATATATAGAACTATCAAACCTAAACGCTCTTCTGTAGTAGACCTTTAGGTAGTTAAAGAGGTCTGTCATTGTTCCACTGAAAGGTTGTCAGTCATTCTCAGGATAAACTATTAGTTTCTTGAAGTAGTCCTCATCTGTTGTGGTCTTGAGTTCCTCCATCATCCAATAGTCATTGAGGGAATGAAGGAGGGTGAGGAGGGGCTGTGTATTCACTGAATGCAAGGATGGCTTCCAGGACCAGGGAACTTTGTGGCTCTGCCCCTTTAAGCAGCAGCCATTTGTTACTAATGCAATAACCGATATGATCATTGGACATTGTAACGTCATATGGACTATGGATTTGTGAGGCCAGTGCGATTCACTGGTGTATTTCTGAGAGGTGATTGCTAGTAGTATATCCTGAAAACAAAATATCTTGAGCCCACAATAGGCAGCATCACATTTATTTCCTAATCTTATTGCTCAAAATAGTCCTAGACTGAGTGTGGTTAAATCACATACTTCAAAAGCAAGGCTACATTTATCTTTGGCCTTAGGAATATCTCAGGGTATCATTTGACAAGGAAACCATGGCTTTGACAAATATCAGCTGATATAGAATCATTGAATGCTGGAGTTGGTCAGAAACATAAAAATCATATATTCTGGTGCTGATAAGTTACAAAGGAAGAACTGAGGTTCGGATGGTTATGTATTACACAGGTGGTCCAAAGTCATACAGGTAGTCATGGTGGGACTCGTATCTCAATATTTTGAAACCTGGACCATAGCTCTCGATCCTAAAGCAATGTCAGGAGGTGCTCTAGCTTTGTGCCTTTGGGGTGGTCTTCCTGTGTAGCTGACAGTTAGATCCTTGTGCAATGCAGCTCCGAACCTTTCTGCACAAGATCAGTGGGTACTTGTGATTTTTTTTTTTTTTACACGTAATAGTCCCTTTATTTACTGCAAATAGACTAGGCAATTAATTCAGTTAGAAGCTTATGGCCTGGGAAATCTCATTACCCAAACCTTACATTATCAACACATCTGTTTAAAAAGAGATGCTTAAAGAACTGGTCTGAACATTCAGATTTCTGATCATCTCCAAGAATAGGGGAACTACTGAAAGGCAACTTTGGAGAGAGTGTAGGGTCGTACCAAGGTTATCAAACCCACTGAAATGCACACCTCAGGAGGTATAAAAAGGGAATTCACATTTACTGAGTACCTATTATATGCCAGGTATAACTTGAAGTTTAAGATGCAGGAGCTCTGGTGTGGAACAGAGCCGGATATGAATGCTGATGCCATCACTGATTATTATATGATCTTGGGTGTGTTTTTAACCTCTCTGAACCTCAGCTTTCTGATCTATAAAACAAACTCCTTGGGGTTGTTGTGAGGCTTAAATAAGATGATTATGTAAAAATCTTAGCACAACGCCTGTAACTTTGTGTTTAATACCTGGAGGAGTATTAGTCTCTCATTTAAATTTAGAACAAGCTTATGAAGTTTGAGGTATCATTCATATCTTTTAATTAAACCAAGGCTCAGAAAGATGAAATAACTTGTCATAGTCACAACGTTAGTGAATACTGGAGGTAGCATTTGTAAAACCCAGTCCATCAGATTTTCTATTATGCTTTGCCATTCCTTAAAATGGGAGGTCTTGGAGGTGGGATCTGGTATCACATGAGGGAAGAAGAGCTGTGGGGAAATGGAGAGATCCTTGTTTATCTTCCAACCCTGTCTGTTCTCTGCTTCAGGACTTTCAGGGGTGAATCTAAGGAATAAGCAGTGCTAGAAGCTGTGCATTTGAAGTAAATTCAGGATTTAGAAGAGTGATCAGCATCTTCCACATCCTCTTGCCTGCATTCTTGATTCCTGAGTAAAGGAGAGGAACTCTTAAGTTTCCATGGGGCTGCTCCAGAAAAGCACAAAATCTCTACAGCTTGGGCTGGTGAGATAGACTTTGCCCTATCACAGTTTATCCAGGGCCGCCATGTACCCAAACTCACACCTACGTTCATACCCACATGTACACACAGACATACCACATGCTTCAGCCATAAACCTGGACCTCTCTGTATTTTGTTTTGCTTGTCTGTCTCCTGCCGTCAAGCATGTATCAAGTATCCCACTGCCAAGGATAGAAAAGCAGTTCACTCCGTGTTTGCGGAGGGAGAAAATGAAAGGCTGAATGAAAGCCTAAATGAGTGGGGTTAGCTCTAAGAGTTAATCTACTGAAGTTAGAATTGTGGTTTACTAGCAGATAAATTTGGAGAAACGTGGGGCCTGAATGTCCCTCCTCTCTACCCCCAGACACACACACACAGATTGGGATTTTCTGGCGGGCAGAGGTGGAGATGTGCCTGGAGGAGAGTCGTCCAGCAGCTCCCTTAGGCTGAGGCCTAGCGTCTTTGCCCCGTAACAGCTGTTGCCAGCATTATCTGTAGAGAAGCAAGAGTCAGTGTTGCTTAGTGGACAGATGGGCAGGCGTGGAAAGAACGAAGCTCGGGTAGAAGGAGAAGCTGACTCGTGCATCCTGGGCAGGCACTTCTGCCATCTGAAACAATGCACTGACCTTGGTGAGAAGAGTTTCCAGTTCCCTTTTGCTCTCTCTCAACTCTTTTCCCTTGCCTTTCCCTGTCCTCCTTACTCTTCCCCCTCTTTCCTCTTCTTTATCCCCTCTTCTTTATTTCTTCCTGATCAGTCTCACACAGTCCTTTCTTCCCTTGTCTATCCATCTTTTAGGCTTGATATAGCAATAATGTCTACCTTTTAATGGACAGTTCCTTGCCAGAGGGATGAAATTGACCCTTGTTTGTTCAAAATGATTGGCACGGAGGCTGCCATAAAATGTGGGCTGGCACCTATGTCTGCCTAGACAGGTGACAGAGGTAGAAGGGAAGGACAGGCCCCCAAGGCCTCTGCAAGCACATTGCCTAGCCTGGAAACAATCTCTTTTTGAACTGTGGGAATGAGAGGTGGTCTTGGCAAGAGGGGGTCATGACTCTGAAACCAAATGGCTAAAATTTTGTGGGGAGCGCAGAGCAGTGCTCTGGGATATCAATCCCTACTTGAGGGTATGACTTGGCTGCTGCAGAAGAGGCTCTCTCTTTCTGATGTTGGGTCTGCCCCCTGGGGCTTTCTGTACATGGAGGTTGATGGCAGTGGTGTGATGGGGAAGCAGTATGTCCTCAAATGAAGCTGAACAGAAAGGTTTCTTTGTAAGTTTTCTTTTCCCCTTTCTTCCTTCAATTCTCTCACTTCTTGCTCACCCTTCTTTCACCTTCCTGCTTTTCTTGCCCTCAGCCCTTTCAGAACACTTGTCATTTTTTTACCTCTGTGTATGACATGTTTGACCCATCCCATTTTTTTTACTGCAAAGAAGTGTTCCTGGGGGCTCTGATGGAACAATTGAAATAACGAACCTTGACTTTGGTAGGACTCTTACTATTATGTCTTCATAAAATGCTAATCAATAAACCAATCTCCAGGTTATAGTTCTGTTAGGAGTGTTTACCACTGCTGGGAAGAAGCCTCATAAAGAATTGTCACCATTGGATTATTACCAATATTCTAGGTCATGGATCTCCATTTTTAAAAATAAACACTTGTGATTACAAAAGCGATATATGTTCACTGTAGAAAATTTGGATATATGGAAATTTATTAGTTCAACTTTTTATTTAGCCAATATTGAGTACCTATTTCATGGCAGATAATAAAAAAAGCTAAAATCAAGCATAATTATACCAACCAGAGATGGTCATTGTTAACATGCTGGAATGCTTTATTTTATTCCTTTGGGCAATGTATGTCTAAAATATGTATCTTAAAAGTAATTTTCTATCCTGAGTTTTTCAGTTAGCTTTCATAGATTCAATTATATGATAATTTCAAAATTATATCATAATGTCAGTTTAGCATTATGTTATAATCTTTATCTCAAATTATAAAAAAAAACTTAAAAGTTTTTTTTTTTTTTTTTTGCGGTACGTGGGCCTCTCACTGTCGTGGCCTCTCCCGTTGTGGAGCACAGGCTCCAGACGCGCAGGCTCAGTGGCCATGGCTCACGGGCACAGCCGCTCCGCGGCATGTGGGATCTTCCCGGACCGGGGCACGAACCCGTGTCCCCTGCATCAGCAGATGGACTCTCAACCACTGCGCCACCAGGGAAGCCCAAAAGTATTTTTTAATGACTTCACAGTAGCTATATTTGCCCGTTATTGTCTCGATAATGTTGTTAATAAGCCACTCCAAAACGTAGTGGCTTACAGCAAACAACATTTAAATTTTATAACTACAGATCTGTGGATAGGTCGGGGAGGCTATCCTCCAAGTTGTGAAATGGCTGGACATAGCTGCAGGTTTTAAAATTGGATTTGAGTCCACTCCATGGTCTTCACATTCTCCTTGGACCAGAAGCTACCCAGGGAATATTTTCTTGGCAAGATAATGCTTATGACCATTATTGCAGAAGGGCTTAAGGAGAAGAAGCTTAAGACCCAGCAGGATCTGTTGTGGAAAAGCAGCAGCCTCAGCGCTAGAGGTGAGGCAGAAAGACTTGATACCTGGTTTGAGGGTGGCTCCAGAAAACATAGCAGAGACCAGGGAACTTCAGTGGGCTAAGGCGCTCAGACATTTGGGCTCTCTAGGAATAGTAAGGAATGATCGAATCCCATTCTTTTGTTTTAAAATTCAGAATCACTGAATTATGCTCTTGTGATCTGTGCTGATTTACTTTTAAGTCTGGAATTCTTTTCCTGCTTGAGGTTTTATCAGGGCTCTGAATGTGTGCTGCTTAGGGTTCTGGTATTCAGGCTATTATTTTTTTTTTTTTTTCAGGCTATTATTTTTGGTATTTCTCTGTTCGTTTTTTTTTTTTTTTTTGCGGTACGCGGGCCTCTCACTGCTGTGGCCTCTCCCGTTGCGGAGCACAGGCCCCGGACGCGCAGGCTCAGCGGCCATGGCTCACGGGCCCAGCCGCTCCGCGGCATGTGCGATCTTCCCGGACCGGGGCACGAACCCGTGTCCCCTGCATCGGCAGGTGGACTCTCAACCACTGCGCCACCAGGGAAGCCCACTTCTCTGTTCTTAATGCTTGGTGTCCTGTGTCTCTCCTGATGGGCCTCTTAATTTTGTTTCTTTTGTATCCCTCTGCTTTTAGTTGGTATTTATTTTTTGAAATACATACTCCATTTTGCACAGTAGATAACATGCTTTAGGAAGGCCAGAACCATGCCTTCACCACTGCCCAGGGCCTGATGTACAGTGTGTATTAACACATGTTTGTTGATAATGATAGATTCAGGGCACAGGTACCCTCAACCTTTGCATCCAAAGACTTGACAAATCTTTTTAATCCATATATTCTCCCTCCCATGTACATCGTCTTGCTCTAGGCTTATATTTCATGCTTACAGCCAAAAATTTCCTGCAGTAACCCTAGTTTTTATGTGTTTATTTCAAATATAATTTTCTAAGGAAGGAGCACGATTATCCAAGCAGAGTTTGCCAATATCAAGGCATCAGTCAGTGTTAGAAGAGCTGATTTAGAGTGGTCAGTGGTAACAGAGACTAATGAAATTGATGAGGCTTAATAACTTGTATTCTCTCCAAAGAGAAACTTTTCCTGGCCAGAATTTCATAAGGAGCTTGTTGCCCTAAGTCAGCCATATTGCATTAGGACACTGTGAGTGTGAAGGAAAGGAGAAATTGATTTGGGGGGTGGTGGAAGGGGTATTGTGTGGGTAAGGCTAATGCCACAGAATGTTAGCAGAAAACCATCTATTACCACTATGGCTTACTACCATTCAGCAAATATTGATTGAGACCCTATCATGTGATAGCCACCGGGATAAGAACAGAGGATACAAAGGGTAAATGATGTCTTCAGGAAGCTCAAGGTCATGCTAGGTGACTGCCTCCAGGAGGATAGATTGGACATGAGGCCCATATAACCAAGATCCCGTTCTTACTGCTGCATGAACGACCTTATTTAAGATGCAAGATTTATTGGAGGTGGAGGAGGAGAGGGGAAGAGACTGGGTCTAGATCTGAGTCAGAATAGAACTACAATTTCTCTACTCCCAGAAACAGTGAGCAAGGTAAGACTTTTCTCTAAAGTGGCAAAAAAACTTCTGCTAGGTTAGGATCAGGGTATTAGTGTAAACTATTAAAAGAGAGCCAAATAACACACATCTACATCTGTAAAGATAAATGAAACAGACACGCACACACACACCCTTTCCCGTTTACTGGTTCATTTATCTGCTATTCCGTGACTGATGAAATTATCGCAGTTTCAGATGCAGGATCAAAATAAAGTCATTTTAACATGACTATAGTTAACACTGCTGTACGGTATATTTGAAAGTTAAGAGAGTAGATCTTAAGATTTCTCATAACAAGGAAGAAAACACTTTTTTCTTTCTTTTTTTGGGGGGGTATCTGTATGACATGATGGATGTTAACTTACTGTGGTGATCATTTCACAATATGTATAAATCGAGTCATGCTGTACACCTTAAGCTCCTACAGTGCTGTATATCACTTATATCTCAATAAAACTGGGAAAAGTCATTTATTCCAGAGACTCACCATTTCAAGGATGTATCATACTATATAAAAGAAAGCTCTTGCATGTTACACTGTTCTTCACACCATCATTTAAAATGATATTCATTTGAATATTACTTAGCGCCTACAATATGCCAGACAGAATATGACAACCCCTGAGTGATACAGTGGTGAGCAAAAATTGACCCAGCCTTGGCCTCATAGAACTTACAGTCTGGCGACAGGAGAAAGGCATCAAATAATCATCAACTAAACATAGAATTTGAAACTTTCTTAAACTTGAGAAGTGTGGAAAACCTGGCCTAATTGGAGGATCCAGAAATATTTTCCCGAAGTAATGATGCTTGAGCTGATCTTTGGAAGATAGGCAAGAGGTATCCAGGCAAGGGTGGATGTAGTCTTCCAGGAAGAAGGTTGTTGCAAGCCCAAGGGATGAAAAGGAGAATGTCAAGTTAAAGTCTAAGGAACAGAAGCTGGGTTGGTGGGGATGGAGTACAGAGAGGGAGAGTGGAGGGGAAGGCAGGGGCATGGTCATATAGCCCTCTGATAGTACAGTGTGGTACTGATTTAGACTTTATCCTAAAGGCAGTGACAAATTGTTGAATAGTGATAAGCAGAGAAGTAACATGACCATGATTTATATTTTATTTATTTGTTTATTTTCATGATTTATTTTTTAAAGATCACTTTGGCTATGGGATGGAGAGTGGATTGGAGGAGACTAACAGTTGATGCTAAAATACTAGCTCTCCAAGAAAGAGTCAGTAGTGGACTAAATTTGGACCAGGGCAGTGACTGTGAATGTGAAGGGAAGTGAGAGAATTTGAGATACCTTTAGAAAGTCGTGTATTTGTAGCATTTGAGATGTCAAAGAAAAACAAATCAGGGCTTAGTAAGGAGAGACTTTGTTCATAAAGATTATTGCAAGGGAAGGAAAGGCACTATTGCAGTAGGGAGAATGCTATGACAGTGAGGTCTGAAAGTACTGGCAAACCAAACAAAACAGAAAAAAAAGGTTTTTTTCTTTTCTAGGGAGAAAAAGGCAAGCAGGGATAAGCAGAATCTTTGGAGGGGATGTTGGACAAGCATGGGGAAATAACCATTGGGTCTGACAGCAATAAGGTCTCACTGTGGTTGGCTGATTCCCAGGAGAAACTGATAAGGGAGTCATGTTCCACTTTTTGTGTCTGTGTTTTAGGGGCACACACAGTTCAAGGTCAGGGGCCTGTAGGAATGACTCAAGTTTGGTCAAGACAAAGCAGAGGGTAAGAAATGGCAATTGTGAATGCTTGGTTAGAGTACGATCCACCATGACCCAAGAGGTGACTTTTCAGGGGCAAACAGGAGAGGCCAAAGCTTCTCAGTGGATCAGTGAATCCTTGTACCCCTTTCTGTAGGGGAGAGTCAATATCTTCATTTTATATTAGGGGTTGGCAGAGTTTTCTTACAGCCTTGAGTTCATTTACCCTCACAACACCCAAAGAAGTCTATTAGAGTAGGAAGAGTTGGATGAGCAGTCAGTCTTCTGTCCATTTCTTTTACAGAAGAGGAAGCCATACTCTAGAGAGGGAAATTGACTTACCCAAGGTATCACAGCTAGATGGTAGGAAGACTGTGACCTGGACCCTGAACTTCCAACATCCAGTGTGGGAATGATCTTGCTTTATATAACTGCTTCCCATCTGGGAATTTTCATGACACTTCAGTGTAGCACTGTAGATTCCTCCCAGGTAGCAAATTGAAGTGCTTTCCACCCTCTCCATCTGCTACACAGCTATATCCACAGATATTTACTATACACACATCATGCCTATCTTATTCTGAAGGATGCAAGATGTCAATTTGAAATTTAATCTAATTCGCTTACTTAAGTTTTTGATTCCCATCATCGTGCTCTATCTTGTGCTTAGCTTGGCCATCCTGGGGTTCAGGATGTAGTTGAAAGGCAGATGTGACTTTACTGTGACAGATAGATTGTGAATGTGGTGTGGCAGATAGACTGTAGGCTTTGGGGGCAGGCAAAGCTTGGTTAGAATCCTATGTCTAACATTCACTAGCTATTGTCACCTAGGGCAAGTCATTTATGTTCTTGAAACCTTATTTTTTTCATTTGTGGAGTTGGATACTTATAATTGCTTCATTTGATTGTTCCAAGTATTAGATGGGGGTATAGTCATGTTAGCCATCCTTTCATTGGGCTTGTACTATGCGTCAGGCATTGTGCAAAGTGATTTACAGAATTATCTTTTTTTATTCACTTATTATTGTTCACTTTTTATTCACATATGCCTAATATGTTCCAGGCATCCTTCTAGGGACACAGAGAAAAAAATGTGACAAAATTTCTTGCCCCCACGGAGTTTACAATCTAGTGGGGAGAAATAGAAAATAAGCAGAAGACATTAAAATATGTATATGTTTTTGTCAGATAAGTGCTCTGGAGAAAAGTGAAACAGCTAAAGGGAAAACAAAGTAAAATAGGGGATGGGAAAGTGTCAGGGAGCTACTGAGTGTGGTGTAGCAGGGAGGTCGGTCAGTGTGCCTATGGACACTGCAGGCACAGTTGAGCTAATTTGCTTTTTGGTAAAATATAGCAGTTGGTAGATTTCCCCTTCCTTCCCTTACACCCCCGCCTTCCTTCTTTTAATCCCTTAATGCATTGAGCATCCATGGTATTGCCTATGTTAGTCACTGGGGACGTGAAGTTGAATGTTTCTTTTATCCCCTAATCTATCTACCCTTCTACCTGCTTAATCCCCAATTTGTTCCACAAAGATTTAAGACAAATAAAACAAATACGAAGTGGTCCCATCTTTTAATTCCTCTGCTTGGGCCATGCAGGTCTGCTGGAGTGGTTTGGCTCTGGAAGCTGAACGGTCCCAGGGGTCCAGTGCATTTCTCAAGTGCACTGTAGGAAGTTGTAGAATTGGCACTATCGTACCTTGGCCTGCACCCCTGGGGTGATCCCTAAAAACCTGCTCCGCCCATTGCATGCCTCCTGTCGGGCTTCCCCAGCCTGTCCTCTTTGCAGATGGTGAGTGCCGTCATTCAAACTGTAGGTAGGGCCTGGAGGCTTGGAGCTGCAGCTGCAGCCCAGCAGAGCTTTGCTTCCAACACCCACCCACCCCGGCCCCCAGGAGAGGGAGGGAAAGAATTTACCAGGATGCAGTAGAAAAAGGGCATAGGGATGTAAACATTTTCAAATTAGTTTCAGAAATCCACTCTTAGCTATGTGTGTTTAATAACTGAAACACTTTTTCCATTTGGGAGCAGCATGTGTCCCCTGAGGAGGGGTGCCATTATCCAGCAGTTAAATCGTTAGAGGCTGCTTAGGGGCTGGCAGACAGTCTACTGGGAAAGGGGAGGATTCATCCCTTTGTGGCAGTGACCTGAGTGTAGCAGCACCCCCTGCCTCAGGCTATCCCCCTAACCCCGCAGTTTCTGAAGATTGCTCTGATATGTTTGTCACTGAGAGGGGTGGGAGGTACCATCCCTTACAAGGGAAGCTAAAAGGGCCAGGAAAAGCCATGCTTCTGCATTGGCTTGAAGAACCTAATGGACTGCTTGATTTTTTTTTGAATTTTATTTTATTTATTTTTTTATGCAGCAGGTTCTTATTAGTCATCCATTTTATACACATCAGTGCATACATGTCAATCCCAATCGCCCAATTCATCCCACCACCCGCGCCACTTTCCCCCTTGGTGTCCATATGTTTGTTCTCTACATCTCTGTCTCAATTTCTGCCCTGCAGACCGGTTCATCTGTACCATATTTCTAGGTTCCACATATATGTGTTAATATACGATATTTGTTTTTCCCTTTCTGACTTACTTCACTCTGTATGACAGTCTCTAGGTCCATCCATGTCTCTACAAATGACCCAGTTTCGTTCCTTTTTATGGCTGAGTAATATTCCATTGTATATATGGACCACATCTTTATCCATTCCTCTGACGATGGGCATCTCGGTTGCTTCCATGACCTGGCTGTTGTAAATAGTGCTGCAGTGAACATTGGGGTGCATGTGTCTTTTTGAATTATAAGGTTTTCTCTGGGTATATGCCCAGTAGTGGGATTGCTGGGTCATATGGTAATTCTATTTTTAGTTTTTTAAGGAACCTCCATACTGTTCTTCATAGTGGCTCTATCAATTTACATTCCCAACAACAGTGCAAGGGGTTTCCCTTTTCTCCACACCCTCTCCAGCATTTGTTGTTTGTAGATTTTCTGATGATGCCCATTCTAACTGGTGTGAGGTGATACCTCATTGTAGTTTTGATTTGCATTTCTCTAATAATTAGTGATGTTGAGCAGCTTTTCATGTGCTTCTTGGCCATCTGTATGTCTTCTTTGGAGAAATCTCTATTTAGGTCTTCTGCCTATTTTTGGATTGGGTTGGTTGTTTTTTTAACATTGAGCTACATGAGCTGTTTATATATTTTGGACATTAATCCTTTGTCCGTTGATTCGTTTGCAAATATTTTCTCCCATTCTGAGGGTTGTCTTTTCGTCTGGTTTATGGTTTCCTTTGCTGTGCACAAGCTTTGAAGTTTCATTAGGTCCCATTTGTTTATTTTTGTTTTTATTTCCATTACTCTAGGAGGCGGATCAAAAAAGATCTTGCTGTGATTTATGTCATAGAGTGTTCTTCCTATGTTTTCCTCTGAGAGTGTTATAGTGTCCGGTCTTACATTTAGGTCTCTAATCCATTTTGAGTTTATTTCTGTGTATGGTGTTTGGGAGTCTTCTAATTTCATTCTTTTACATGTAGCTGTCCAGTTTTCCCAGCACCACTTATTGAAGACACTGTTTTTTCTCCATTGTATATTCTTGCCTCCTTTGTCATAGATTAGTTGACCATAGGTACATGGGTTTATCTCTGGGCTTTCTATCTTGTTCCATTGATCTATATTTCTGCTTTTGTTCCAGTACCATATTGTCTTGATTACTGTAGATTTGTAGTATAGTCTGAAGTCAGGGAGTCTGATTCCTCCAGCTCCACTTTTTTCCCTCAAGATTGCTTTGGCTATTCAGAGTCTTTTGTGTCTCCATACACATTTTAAGATTTTTTTGTTGTAGTTCTGTAAAAAGTGTCATTGGTAATTTGATAGGGATTGCATTGAATCTGTAGATTGCTTTGGGTAGTATAGTCATTTTCACAATATTGATTCTTTCAATCCAAAAACATGGTATATCTCTCCATCTGCCTGGTATCATCTTTAATTTCTTTCATCAGTGTCATATAGTTTTGTACATACAGGTCTTTTGTCTTCCTAGGTAGGTTCATTCCTAGGTATTTTATTCTTTTTTGTTGCAATGGTAAATGGGAGTGTTTCCTTAATTTCTCTTTCATATTTTTCATCATTAGTATATAGGAATGCAAGAGATTTTTGTGCATTGATTTTGTATCCTGCAACTTCACAAAATTCATTGATTAGCTCTAGTAGTTTTCTGGTGGCATCTTTAGGATTTTTTATGTATATAGTATCATTTCATCTGCAGTGACAGTTTTAATTCTTTTTCAATTTGTATCCTTTTATTTCTTTTTCTTCTCTTGTTGCCATGGCTAGGACTTCCAAAACTATGTTGAATAATAGTGGCAACAGTGGACATCCTTGTCTTGTTCCTGATCTTAGAGGAAATGCTTTCAGTTTTTCACTGTTGAGAATGTTTGCTGTGGGTTTGTCATATATGGCCTTTATTATGTTGAAGTAGCTTCCCTCTATGCCCACTTTCTGGAGAGTTTTTATCATAAATGGGTGTTGAATTTTGTCAAAAGCTTTTTCTGCATCTACTAAGATGATTTTTATTCTTCAATTTGTTAATATGGTGTATCACATTAATTGATTTGCATATATTGAAGAATCCTTGCATCCCTGGGATAAATCCCACTTGATCATGGTGTATGATCTTTTTAGTGTGTTGTTGGATTCTGTTTGCTAGTATTTTATTGAAGATTTTTGCATCTATATTCATCAGTGATATTGGTCTATAATTTTCTTTTTTTGTAGTATCTTTGTCTGGTTTTGATATCAGGGTGATGGTGGCCTCATAGAATTAGTTTGAGAATGTTCCTACCTCGCAATTTTTTGGAAGAGTTTGAGAAGGATGGGTGTTAGCTCTTCTCTAAATGTTTGATAGAATTCACCTGTGAAGCCGTCTTGTCCTGGACTTTTGTTTGCTGGAAGATTTTTAATCACAGTTTCAATTTTATTACTTGTGATTGGTCTGTTCATATTTGTTTCTTCCTGGTTCAGTACTGGAAGGTTATACCTTTCTAAGAATTCATCCATTTCTTCCAGGTTGTCCATTTTATTGGCATAGAGTTGCTTGTAGTAGTCTCTTAGTATGCTTTGTATTTCTGTGGTGTCTGTTGTAATTTCTTTTTCATTTCTAATTTTATTGATTTGAGTCCTCTCCCTCTTTTTCTTGATGAGTCTGGCTAATGGTTTATCAATTTTGTTTATCTTCTCAAAGAACCAGCTTTTAGTTTTATTGATCTTTGCTATTGTTTTCTTTGTTTCTATTTCATTTATTTCTGCTCTGATCTTTATGATTTCTTTCCTTCTGCTAACTTTGGGTTTTGTTTGTTCTTCTTTCTCTAGTTCCTTTAGGTGTAACGTTAGATTGTTAAGATTTTTCTTGTTTCTTGAGGTGGGCTTGTATAGCTGTAAATTTCCCTCTTAGAACTGCTTTTGCTGCATCCCATAGGTTTTGGATCGTTGTGTTTTCACTGTCATTTTCTCATTTTTGATCTCCTCTTTGCTTACTTCAGTGATATCTTGGTTATTTAGTAACATATTGTTTAGCCTCCATGTGTTTGTGTTTTTTACATTTTTTCCCCTGTAATTCATTTCTAATCTCACAGCGTTGTGGTCAGAAAAGATGCTTGATGTGATTTCAGTTTTCTTAAATTTACTGAGGCTTTATTTGTGACCCAGGATGTGATCTGTCCTGGAGAATGTTCTGTGCACACTTGAGAAGAAAGTGTAATCTGCTGCTTTTGGATGCAGTGTCCTATAAATATCAATTAAATCTATCTGGTCTATTGTGTCATTTAAAGCTTCTATTTCCTTATTAATTTTCTGTTTGTAAGATCTGTCCATTGGTGTAAGTGAGGTGTTAAAGTCCCCCACTATTATTGTGTTACTGTTGATTTCCTCTTTTATAGTTGTTAGCAGTTGCCTTATGTATTGAGGTGCTCCTGTGTTGGGTGCATATATATTTATAATTGTTATATCTTCTTCTTGGATTGATCCCTTGATTATTATATAGTATTCTTCCTTGTCTCTTGTAAAATTCTTTATTTTAAAGTCTATTTTATCTGATATGAGTATTGCTACTCCAGCTTTCTTTTGATTTCCATTTGCATGGAATATCTCTTTCCATCCCCTCACTTTCAGTCTGTATGTGTCTCTAGGTGTGAAGTGGGTCTCTTGTAGACAGCATATTTATGGGTCTTGTTTTTGTATCCATTCAGCAAGCCTGTGTCTTTTGGTTGGAGCATTTAATCCACTCACATTTAAGATAATTATCGATATGTATGTTCCTGTGACCATTTTCTTAATTGTTTTGGACTTGTGTTTGTAGGTCCTTTTCTTCTCTTGTGTTTCCCACTTAGAGAAGTTCCTTTAGCATTTGTTGACGAGTTGGTTTGGTGGTGCTGAATTCTCTTAGCTTTTGCTTGTCTGTAAAGCTTTTGATTTCTCCATCAAATCTGAATGAGATCCTTGTCGGGTAGAGTAATCTTGCTTGTAAGTTCTTCCCTTTCATCACTTTAAGTATATCATGCCACTTCCTTCTGACTTGTAGAGTTTCTGTTGAGAAATCAGCTGTTAACCTTATGGGAGTTCCCTTGTATGTTATTTGTTGTTTTTCCCTTGCTGCTTTCAGTAATTTTTCTTTGTCTTTAATTTTTGCCAGTTTGATTACTGTGTGTTTTGGCGTGTTTCTCCTTGGGTTTATCCTGTATGGGACTCTGTGCGCTTCCTGGACTTGGATGGCTATTTCCTTTCTCATGTTAGGGAAGTTTTCAACTATAATCTCTTCAAAGATTTTCTCGGGTCCTTTCTCTCTCTCTTCTCCTTCTGGGATCCCTATAATGAGAATGTTTTTGAGTTTAATGTTGTCCCAGAGGTCTCTTAGGCTGTCTTCGTTTCTTTTCATTCTTTTTTCTTTATTCTGTTCTGCAGGAGTGAATTCCACCATTCTGTCTTCCAGGTCACTTATCCATTCTTCTGCCTCACTTGTTCTGCTGTGGATTTCTTCTGGTGTATATTTCATTTCAGTTATTGTGTTGTTCATCTCTATTTGTTTGTTCTTTAATTCCTCTAGATCTTTGTTAAACATTTCTTGTATGTTCTCCACCTTTGCCTCCATTCTTTTTCCGAGGTCCTGGGTCATCTTCACTATCGTTATTCTGAATTATTTTTCTGGAAGGTTGCCTATCTCGACTTCACTTAGTTGTTTTTCTGGGGTTTTATCTTGTTCCTTCATCTGGTACATAGCCCTCTGACTTTTCATCTTGTCTCTCTTCCTGTGAATGTGGTTATTGTTCCACAGGCTGCAGGATTGTAGTTCTTCTTGCTTCTGCTTTCTGCACTCTGGTGGATGAGGCTATCTCGACTGGTTGTTTATTTATTTATTTTTTTAAGATGTTGGGGGTAGGAGTTTATTAATTAATTTATTTTTGCTGTGTTGGGTCTTTGTTTCTGTGCGAGGGCTTTCTCTAGTTGTGGCAAGCGGGGGCCACTCTTCATCGCAGTGCGCGGGCCTCTCACTATTGCGGCCTCTCTTTTTGAGGAGCACAGGCTCCAGACGCACGGGCTCAGTAGTTGTGGCTCACGGGCCTAGTTGCTCCGCGGCATGTGGGATCCTCCCAGACCAGGGCTCGAACCCGTGTCCCCTGCATTAGCAGGCAGATTCTGAACCACTGCGCCACCAGGGAAGCCCTCGACTGGTTGATTTTTAAGGACTGAGGATTGAGGAAGGAATTTTGTGTCTTCTATCTGCCACTGCCACCACAACAATAACAGCAGTAAGAACAGCTACATCCACAACACACCTCAACAACAACAATAGCTAATGCTTATGTAGAAGTTTCTAAGTTCCCAAACGGTCAGTCCTTATTCATTCACTGTTTATTGATCATCTGGTACATGCCATGCGTTGTGCTATAAGCACCGGGAGTAAAGCAGGAGCTAAGGCAGCCGTAGTCCTTCTCCTTATGGAGCTTGCAGTCTAGAGGAAAGAATTAAATGGAGCGTCTGAGGAACCCAAATCTGGTCTTCAGAGATGTCAGCTCACCTTTGGAGGAACGAGCCTCAGCATGGTCCTCTCGCTCCCAGCCTAGCTGGGGGATGTCAACTTATGTGAAAGCTCCACCCCTTCTCCTTCCCTTGCCTCTCAGACCCCACTCTTAGGGAAGGGGTGTCTTTATTTAACCTCCATCTGGGTGTTGCTGCACATCACTTCAGAGGGACCAGGAGCGCCTGCTAAAAACCTTAAGGTCATTGGTCATGAGACCTTCTGTTCTCTTTGCTGCCCTGACCTATTTTAGGGAAAAGCCCTAAACATGGAGAGGGAGGCTGGAAAGACACAGGCTGAAAGAAATATTTGCCTCTTTCTTTCTCATCCCTCATGGTTTTCTCCTTCTTTGTCTTTTGTGTTATCTATTTTATGATTTTATTTTTCATTTTAATGCTATGGGTGGGCTTTTAAACCAGAGCCAGAAGCACACAGGCATCATATTGGGAAAATAATGAGAAGGCAGGTGGAGGACAGAGCTGTGAGTAAAGCAGAGTGCTGGGAGGAATCAGCATTGACTGTGCCATGCTCATGGGGCTAATGGGCCTGCAGAAGAAACGAGAACAGTGCAACCATAAGTACAGATTAGAATTGAATACAGAATTAGAATTAAAAGACGTGCAGCGGCAGCAGGAATACAATGCGCTTATTACATGCTGTCTGTGCCTCTCTTAGAGTCTGCTTGCAGACACCAAGCCTCCACTCTCCTCCCCAGATCCTGTTCTCAGTCAGAAAGTCTTCATCACAAATCCTCACTTCTTTGATTCCCATCTGGATTAACACAGGAGGCGTTGTCCTTTTTCATCATTTTCCTTCTTCCATGACCTTTCCTTTTACTGTTTTCCTCCTGTATTAATTAGGAATGCCTCCAGCTAAAAGTGGTAGAAAAATCAAAGAATGGTAGTTTAGACAAATAGGGATGCTTTTTTCTTTCGTACCCATGAGTTCCAAGCTTTGCAGTCCAGGGCTGCTACCACCGTCCAACAATGCCATTAGGGAATACATTTTTTTTCAGCCCATCATCCATAGCATGTTGACGTTTATCCTCCAGTTTTCTGCCTCATGCTCGCAGTGTGGCTCCTGACATCCAGGCATCATGCCCTCATTCCAGGCTGGAGGAAGGAAGGAGGACAAAGAACTTTCTCTGAATGAGGCATTAGCAGTCCTCCACAGCAAACCTCTCATGTCTTATGAGCCCACCTGTTCATCCTAAGACCAGTAATTGGAGGCAGGGTTGCAGTTACTCTGCCTGGTTTGCACCAATCATGCTTCATCTTCTGGGGGTGGGTGTAGGTAGGGGCCTACTTGCTCTGAGAACAAGGGCCCTCCACCCCTACCTGAACAAACCAGGGTTCTGTTATCAGGGAAGAAGGGAAGCAATGGCTCTTGGACAACACCTGCCACCCTTCTTTTTTGAGGCCCTCCTTTTGCCTAGCTTTGGTGCCCTCGAGTGTCTTAATTTGGGGATCGGTGTGAGAAGGGGTGTCTGTTTATGCAAATATTTTTGATGTCCAAAAGAAGCTCATGTGCAGTTTCTGACATACCATTGCACTTTGGAATTTTCAGAGCCCTGCCCTAGTCTCTGGATTACAATTCTAGTTTTGGAAGCTTTTCTAGGCTTGTTTTTCCAAAAGAAACCATTTGGTTAAACTGAGCCCATTTGCCTGAATGAATATCACTCGATGTCTTGCAGCTTAAGAACGCAGGTAGTTCTTCGTTCTTTCTCCTAGCAGGAAGTGATAAAGCGTTTGCTTGTGTAGAGAAGCATTGAGAATCTGTGTGTCCCTCATCAGGATAACCAGGCTGCAGCTAGCAATTGGCAATGACCATTGTGCGTTTCATAGCAGGAGGAAGAGGATACAATGTTTTCCCCCAAGAAATCTGGGAATCCTTATTTTCCATCCATACTGAAGAGTTCTAGTGCAGAATTCCCTTCACCCCGACTTGTTCCTCTGCCCCTCTCTACTCTAACAATAAGTGGGAAGATATGATGGAAGGGAATGAACCCTTTACCTCAGAGGAAAAGCATCAACATTTTATTTGGTTTGGAAGCCAGAGCAGAGGGTGAGAAGCTGACCAGAATTTCCAGGAAGTAATGTAAGTATTTTTGGAACCCTTACCTCGATCTCTACAAAAGCACATGTTGCCCCTGGATGTATGTGGTGCATCCTCCTCTCATCAAATTGAGTTTTCAAAGGGGCTGTTTCCTCATGTTACTCCCTGTGAGAATTATCTAATTTAGCCGGCTTCCCACAGGAACTGATGGCATCTGGTGATTGTTTACTTCTCAGTCTTGATGTAGAATGGCGCAGGAGTGTCTGAGGAAACAACATTTTTGGACAGACCAAGATGCCATGGGAGGAAACACACACACATGTCGGTGGGCATCCATCCCAAGCCCACGAGCTTTCTCCAGGTGGAAGGCAGTCACACCACAGTCCAATAAATTGTTGCACGTTAGGTTTTGGCATTTTCACTGTTCGTCCCCAAGAGCTTGCATTAGGCATTAAATAATAATAATGAGGAAATTCAATTAGAAACTATTTCAGAGCTCTTAGAGAAGGTATGACTATAAATAAGAAAGGGAATAAGGCATATCACCTGCTGAATGTACATTGCATAAATAGCTTGTTTTGCTTAAACATTAGTTAAGCAACATTAAATTTAAAGGGCGTTTCCATTAGCCAAAGGTATGTGTTGGGTGATAGAGTGATTACTGCAAATTTGACCAGATTTTCTGTCGGAGTAAGAGAAAATCTGGCCAGGGTATGGCTGACAGGTTGATCACAAATTTCTAATGTCCATCAAAAGTGGACTTACGACTTTATAATGAAGGCCTGCCTTTAACTATGTAATACTATTCTTATCCCGTTTTACAGGTAATGAAAGTTTACAGGGAAATGAAATTTTAAGCTTCTCCATATAATAAGTTATCACAGGAAGTGCTTTCCCATAGACTCTGAAGATAAGAAAGCTCTTCTTTTAGCTGTAACTCCTTAATTTTCTACTTCTTGCAAATAACCATTTAGTTAATTAACTTAAGGGACCACCATTAACCAATTCATTACTTAAAGTCTAATAGTCCTTTTATTATCAAGCATAATCACTTCTTTATTTACATTGAGCTGTATTTAGTTTATTGCTTCTAGCATTGCCCGAGAGAGGAGGATAGATATTTTGTCGTCAGGCTTATGCGGTAGAGTGTAATTTTAATATCATAGGGTTTAAAGTTAAAAAAAAAAAAAGTTTGGATATAAACTCAGCTTCCTCATTAACTAGCCTGGCCACCTTTCTCAAATGACTATAGCCTCTGAAAGCCTCAGTTTCTTTTTCTGAAAAATAGGTTATCTATTCTGCTTACACGTGTCAGTGACGCGAGGAAAGATGATCTTTCCGCAGCCATTCTGCCCTGTCTGGTGTTCACCTTGTAGAATGTTTTGTGTGAATTGGGCTAAATAAAGCCCTTAAATGTTGGTATTTAATCGGTTTAATCAGCATTCCACCATCAACCTGTTACTCTTTGCTCTCTGCATAACTTCCTAGGGGATCTCCTTCACTTGCATCATGGGGTCAACTTTTGTCTATCCAGCTGACTTCAGGTTTTATTCCCATAGCCGGCATTTCCCATGAGCCTCAGACACACAGATCTGCCTGCTTACCTGACATTTCTAACTAGATATTTCACAGTCAACTCAAAAGAGAATTCTCATCACCAGATATCTGAGAACGATCCATAGCTGAATGTCATTTCTTAAGACTAAACCACTAAGTATGTGTGGAGGAGAGATGGGAGACAAAGGAGAAAACAAAGACAAAAGCCAGATTGTGGAGGACCTTATGTGCCAAGCAGAAAATGTTCATTTTTATTCTGAAGGCAAGGAAAGGATCTTTCAATGGAAGGCTTCTTAGCAAGTATGTAACATGGTCAGATTCAAAACCTCAGAGTTGGGAGGGCCTTCTTCATAAGCTGGTAAAATTTTCTTTTACAAAGTAACAGATACCCCAGCGTTTCTCAGCTTGCCCAAGGTCACTCAGCAGGCAGATGGCAAACACCAGACTGGCATCCTATGGTCCTGAGATACAGTTCTGTGGGTTTGCCTTGGAGAAAAAGAGAATTTCAGTTGTCTATTTTCATACATTTTTACACGGCAGCTTTTTTTTTTTTTTGAAAAGGAAAAAATTTGGAAGGGCTTTATTTTGGCGACATTATTTTGCCCATTTTATAGATACGGGTTTTCGGGCTTGAGGAGGTACGACTTTTTTTTTTTTTGCATATAAATTTTTCTTTCAAAACATCTGATCCCAAGAATGTCTTCCACAATAAGTGATTGACAGTCATCAATAGGATATTCTGCGGTGACGTTTTCCACAAGGTACCCCCCGGTGAATGGCAGACCTGTCCCTTAACGAACTCAAATCTCTTAATTTTAACTCCTATGCATTTTCCATGATACCACACTGAGGTAAGTTCCTGCTTTTCTGTTCTTGTATGCAGCTAGGACTGTACAGAGGCTTGTAGACTCAATGGAAGTTACACACAGAGATAGAGGTATCAAGTAAAAAAGGCAAACTGGGAGATGCAGGATGTCCACAGGATGCCTTATCATGATGACTTCTTTGTGGCTTCAGCCCAGTCAGCAGCCTTACAGAGTTCGAACCCTGGTTCTGATCACCAACCAGTCTTGGTCAGTACATCCAGAGTGGCTTCATCTTCCAGGCATGAACCCACATGAGTTAAGCTCCAAGAGACTGATGTATAAAACCATAATGTCAATTTACTAAAGTACAGTAAAAAATAGACTCTCAGATACACCTAAGGTTGCCTGTTGGCATGTCTTACACTTTAACTGTACTTTCTTTTTCTGTAGAGAAGCTAAATTTTAATCAAAAAGTTGCTTGGTGAACTTGGAATTCAAAAAAAGGGGTTTAGGTCATCTTGAGCAGTTTTCCTCAGCTGAGATAGCTTGCTGCTGCTATCTTTCTGAACCTTGTCAATAGCACCAGAATACTAAGTCTGCTCATCAAGATGCTATCTCCTGTGGAGACAGAAAGCCCATCAGCGCCGGCTTTGCTCACTGTCCCTTCACCCCCTCCATCTTCCATTGCTGACCAGCTCCCTTTCTGATCGACACATCATTTCTTTAGATACATTGATACCCGCCATAATATTATCATGGAGTTTATTAGACTGGGAAACATTTTATTCCTTTGATCTACTTTGTCTGTCTCTGCACTGAGCCTTTGTGTGTTAGTTTATAGTTGTTTTCTCACGAATAGTCTGATTTCCATTATATCTATGTTTATCAGGAGACCTCTGCTTTTGGCCCTTTTTCTATAGACTCTACAGGGTATGGTGCCAGGCACAGTGTTTTCTTTTATAGTATATGCTGAAAGAATCAATTTTTCCATCTTTATTGTCATCCAGAGTAACAGGGACACTTAGTAGCTCCTTTTTGCATCTCAACAATTGATTCTCTTTTGCTCAGATTAAAACGTATTTGTTTTCCAAGAGTGTGTATGTTAGAATGAAAGTAGCAGGAGTTATTGAGTCAATTGGAACTGGGTTCAGAACGTAGTTCCAAGATTTCCTCAACCTCTCTGAACCTGTTTCTTCCCTGTAAAGATCGATATAACTACCTTATGGGGATTATAAGGCTTAAGCAAGATTAAGTACACTAATTTATTTAATATACGTAGTAAGAACTCAGTCAATGCTAGTTTATTCCCACTTAAACTTGGATACTGATTTTTGAAAGGGGGATAAATGCATTCTGGAAAAGGAAGGGTATTGATATGCTCTGATTCTGGCAGCTCAAACTATAGGCCATGGCATGTTAGAGAAAAATGAAAGGTGCCCAAGGCTCATTAGATTAAAATGCTGCCAGTGTCCTCTAAGCTGTAAGCTTATTTTTGCCCACATTTCTGAAGGTTGGTTTCTGATGGGGTCAGAAATGACATAGGTTGATGGCATCGTCTCTGTGCCACAGGATTCCCAGGACACGCAGTCATATTATGTTGGGTTGCTCTAAGTGAGAACACACAGAGACCTTTATAAATCTCACAAAGGCATGCTCTTTGCCTGGAGCATGTAACTCTGTGTGTGTTGACCTTTAGTCGGACAAGTTCTTACAATGGAGCTACTCTGGGGACGAAACCTCATGACTTTATTTTAAGAAGATAACACTGTTGATTGACTTTACAAACCCACTCTGGGTGTCTTGGTTTGTCAAAGTGGGAGTCTTTGAATGCACAGGAAATTCATAACACCCTAAGTAATTGTACAAGATAACCTTATCTAAAAGAACTGAGTGAGTCCTTTCTATTTAAGGAAAGTGGGAAACATGAACTAAATAGGGAATTCTGCAGTAGAGCTGCTGGACCACTCATGGGTGTGCTTACTTTTACTTGTGCAGGGTGCTTGCACAACCCCATCACATTTGCTCTCCGTACCCTGTTCGTACTCTGTAGCTTAGTGAAGAAGGGGCTTGGGGGAGCACATTTTCTGAGAGTAATGCCTTTTCAACACATTTTCCAAGTAATTTGTTGAGCGATTGCTGTTAAGACTATGATGAAAAGATAATTGAAGAAGGCAGACCGTGACACACTCGTCAAGATAGGTAAATCCTGACCCCCTCTCCCTTGTCGTGATCCTTGGATGTTAAAATCTGGTTATGTCTCTGTTTATAAGGAATATGTGGGTGGACAGGGCAGGTGTAGGCAGTCCATTTTAGAGAAGAGGAAGGCCAAGTGCCAGAGATGATGTTAAGTGAGTTGGCAAGGCACCAAAACTCATAAATGGCAGAGCCAGAACTAGGGGTTGAGAGTCTAATGTCCTACATTCCACCATGATCTCTCTGGCCAGTGTTGTGTGTGAACTTCAGAGGCCAACAGATGAGCTCAAATCCTTATGTAAATTTCATCCATTTTCTTAACCCCCCTGAAGCCTCACTTATCTGTGATGTGGGTGTCATAAATCTACTTTTTATGTATATGGAGTGAAATAACATATGCAAGTGAGGTATCCAGTAACTGTTAGTTCCTTTGCCTTCACCTTTCCTCACCAAGGAAACCAAGGTGCAGTGAGCTTTAGTGACCTGATGAGGCCATGTGGCTGTATATAGTAAGAGAGAAGATCAAGAATTCAACAAGATT
Organism: Grampus griseus; assembly: GCF_964374135.1. Taxonomy (NCBI): domain Eukaryota; kingdom Metazoa; phylum Chordata; class Mammalia; order Artiodactyla; family Delphinidae; genus Grampus; species Grampus griseus. Next base: position 24,241,504 of record NC_139018.1, on the reverse strand, counting down.
TTTCTGACCCCAATTTTATATACTTTGGTGGTTATAGAGCCTAGTCCATGAGTTTCTTTCACTTTGTTCCTGGAGAAGTTGATTTCCATTTTCCAAATTCCTCCTAATTTGAACTTAGAGCCTCTGCTTTTCTCCTTCCAGTCTGAGAACTTGCAGGTTCTTTTATGAGTTCCAACGAGAATATGGCGTTGCACCCAGGCTTAATTGTAGTTTTGAGAGCTTCTTTACTTCTACATGATAACCACCATTTTAGCTGCAACTTCTCAGTCATCCCCTGAAACACCATTCTCATACTGTCACCCTCTCCTAATTTCCAGGCTGTTTCTCCTTCAGCTCAGAGATCTGTTCTGCCTCCTTTAGTTTCCCTGCTTATACATTCCCCTCTCTTCTCCCTATACCTTGTCCTGCACGTTGTGGGACTTTCTCCCAGTCTGTTTTGGAGTCAGGCACTTTTCTATTCTAAATGTACTTATTCAAGTACTTTCATTTTCCACAGTAAGAAAGCCTCTGGGTATGAGGGAAATGACTGATAAAGCCCACACTCTGGGGGAAATGTGATTGAAGGGTATTATACATCTTATCTTTCCCTCTCACTCTTTTCTATTTAATTCCATAAAGGCTGAGGACTTTAAAAGCTTCGGTGGGGCTTCCCTGGTGGCGCAGTGGTTGAGAGTCCGCCTGCCGATGCAGGGGACACGGGTTCGTGCCCCAGTCTGGGAAGATCCCACATGCCGCGAAGTGGCTGGGCCCGTGAGCCATGGCCGCTGAGCCTGCGCGTCCGGAGCCGGTGCTCTGCAACGGGAGAGGCCACAACAGTGAGATGCCCGCGTACCGCAAAAAAAAAAAAAAAAAAAAAAAAAAAAGCTTAGGTGGCTTCTTCTCCTTTCTGAGGGCCAGAGTTCCCAGAGCTCAAGGAACCAGCGCTGACCCTTCCTCCAGTTTCTGTTGATAGCTCATTACTCAAGAACCCCAGAGGAGCAGTTTTCCAGAATCTTACCATGACAGTTTCACTATATTGAATATATATTAAGCTGACATTAAGAGTGACAGGCATAATTCCTACCAAGGTGGGGAGGCCATTTTGTCATGCAGCTTAGCCTGAGGAGAGAAAGTAAAAGCTGTTAGGCTCTCCGAAGTCTCTAAAACAAATCCTTGGCTTTGCCTATAACACCGGTTATGCTCTTGTCTTTTTTTAAAATTATTTTTTGTAATACATTCTTTACAGTTTCACAGTTACTGTCTACACTGTGGTCTCTGTGACCCGGAGACCCTACAAACAGGGATTCGGAGAATGCTTGAGTTACTTTGGTGGGTTTAAGGTGTTAAAGGGAAGTCACCTGCTCTCCATGGCATCCCTGGTGTTCTGAGCAAAGGAAGTGGAGCGTATGTTTCGCCTGGGGATAAAGTCACTTTCAGCTAATTAAAGTTGCCCCCAGTGTGGTGATGCACATTTGGGGATAGACTGGCTCCGGGGGTGAGTCCAGCTGCTGCCTTTCTCATGTTTTTCCCTCAGTGTTTTTCCCTCCTGGTGCCACCGCCTTCTTCACCCCCTTAATTCATGTAGACCATGTCTCCTGTCACTCTGTTTTTACAACCAGTGCTAGTCTAAAATCACAGTTATTAGACCACATTAAGCTCCTGAAAGTGGGTGAATTGGCTGTGAGTGTCTCATTAAGTCCTGGACAGAAGTGGTCCTGCCATCCCTCTCCTCTAATTAAGGGATTTTTGCTCTCCCTCCACTCCTGGCTGCTTCCTGGGGAATGTGCACCTGCCCTGGGGGGATGGAAGTGGGGAGTGAGTGAGGAGAGTGCCATGGAAGCTTTTCCATGATTAAGGACCTCGCCCAAAAGTGTGGCCCCCTGAAGCCACAGCAGCACTGGGGAACTTGTTAGAAATGCAGACCCTGGGCCCCACCCGAGACCTATTCAGTTGTGTTTTGCAGTTTAATAAGGCCAGTAGATGATTCATAAACACCTTAAAGTTTGGGAAGCGCTGGGCAGGAAATAGATAGATGGGTGTTATGGGCTGACTGTTGGCGTCCCTCCAGAACTCATCTGTTAAATCCTAACCCGCAGTACTAGGAGGTCTGGCCTTTGGGTGGTGACTGGGTCATGAAGGGGGAGCACTCATGAATGGGATTCGTGTCCTTATGGAAAAGATGGTAGAGAGCTCCCTTGCCCCTCTGCCATGTGAGGACACAGCCAGAAGACAGCTGTCTGAACCAGGAAGCAGGCTCTCACCAGACACAATCTGTTGGCACCTTGATCTTGGACTTCCCAGTCTATAGAACTGTGAAAAATAAGTGTTTGTTGTTTAAGCCACCCAGTCTACAGTACTTTTGTTACAGTAGTCAAAATGAACTAAGATAATGGGTGAATTCCAGGACTTGAACTGGGAGAATCCTGGGTATTAAGAAAACTATGAGCTACTCTATAGAAAGAATTCATCTCTGTAGAAACTGAAGTCTCCAGTGGCAAATAACCAGTGGGTATGCATGACGTTCCTTAGCAACTGTGTGTGTGTGTGTGTGTGTGCGTGCGCGCGTGCACACGCATACTTGCATGTGTGCACATGTTTTGGCCTTGTGAAAGGATGAGAATAATAATGTCATTGGACGAATATTTATTTAGAGCCCCAAGCATTGGAGGTGGATTCGAGTATAAGGCAAACCTGGTACCCCTCTTAAGGAATTTACAGGGAAGGTGTATACTGAATAAATATCCCTGAGCTGCGCTCTGTGGGAATTCTTAAGCACTGAGCTCACCTCTTGGAAGAAGAGATGTTAAGCTGAGACTTGACGTATGGACAAATGTAGGGGTTGGGAGGGTGTGCCAGGTGTAAGAGGCAGAGGAAGCAGTAGACAAAGGCACAGAGACTGTCCTCAGGTCCAGTGCAGGTTGGCTGGAACGTGGGGCCCGGTTGGGGGAGTGTGAGATGAGGCTGGAGCGGCGGGCCAAGGTCACTTCATACAGGGGTTTATAAGCCTGGTCATTTAGAGCTTTACTGTAAGGATGTTGGGAAGTTGTTGAGGGGTTTGTAACAGAATTTTGAGCAGGAGGTGGGCAGTGAGAGAATGTCCTGACCGTCGTCCACAGGCTGGACATTGACTCAGCATTCAAGGAGGTCCAGCCCTCCCGGGCTGCGGGGATTGGTGTGGGCACTGTGCAGCTTTCAGGGAGACAGTGTTCCACTGACTACACTATTAGATACAGTGACCCCAGCCATCAATTCAGAATCAACATGTTCACACATTCCTCTCTCCTTGAGTGGTGGGAAATTGAGGAGAAACAGGAGCTGGGAGTTTTGGTGATGGTGGTGGAACGAACTGCCTCCAAATCCAGCCGACCGTAATAACATGGAAGGGTTCCCATTCGCACTCAACAAATAAGAAATGAGTTACAGACGCTCTTCTAGGTACCTGGGATGTGACAGTGAGCAAAACAGAAAAAAGAAAAATTCTGTGGAGCTTGTATTTGGGGTTGTGGTGGGGAGCAATATTGATTTCTGCTGTGAACTCTTAATTTTGTGGACCCTGAAACTGCTTGGGTTTGGGGCAATTTAGAGATTCTCCTCTCTTCCTTTGTGGTTTAAGCTGTTGCCACCTTTACAGTAAGACAAGTTACCTGAAAAGGCTTTTAAGAAAGTTAAATATATTTTCTCCTGCCCTGTGGATATAACAGTGTGTGTGTGGCGGGGGGGGGGGGGGGGGGGGGGCGGTTCTCAGTGAATAACGATGATAATGGCAGCTAGAATTTGAATGTTTACTCTGTGCCAGACAGGGGTCTAAGTATCATACATGATCAGTTCAGCCATCCTCACAAAACTTATCCAAAAGGAATTATCAGCATTTTACAGGTGAGGAAACTGATGCTCGGAAGGGTGTGTGACTCATGTAGGCTGTAATTGGCAGAGCTGAGATCCAAATAAGAGACATTCAGCACTGATGGTGTGACAGTGATCCATTCCCTAGAGGAAAACTTTTCAGAAATTGAGTGATCTAGTTATGTCACCTCATCGCTCACCAACAACCTTCCTTGGCTGTCCAAGGCTCACAGAACAAGATGTACCTATGGTGGGCCTGTGAGGCCCTGCAGCAGTTGGCCCCTGCTTCTCTCTTCAGCCCTGGTCCTGGGCATTCCCCCACCCACTCTCCTCCGGGCCACACAGACCGCCTTCTTTCAGTCCCCAGTTCTTGCCCTGCTCCTTTGCCCACAGGGGCTTTGCACGTGCTGTTCCCAACGCCTAAAATTACTTCTTCACTCTTTTCATTTTTGTGCGTTTTCTCTAACACCAACGAAGATCTCATATTGAAAGTCATTTGCTTTGGGAAGCCATCTCTAACTTCCCTCACTAGATCAAATCCCCCTAGTATAGGTTCTGTTAATTCCACATACCTCTCCATGGCAACACTTAGGAAAATCATAATCTTCTACTTATTAGTGCAATGATCCTCAGCATATCTTTACATCAGCAGCGTCAGCACTAACTGGGAACTTGTTAGAAGTGCAGATTCTTCCACTCACCCCAGACCTACTGAACCAGAGACTCTGGGGATGGGGCCCCGTAACCCACAATTTACTAACTGTCTGGATAATTCCAATATACACGCATCTAGAACCACTGTTTCAGTGTCGTTCTTTAATTGACGTCTTTATGAGGAGCCTCATAGGCTCTTGATTCCATCAAAGCAGAGCCTGAGTTGCGACTGTGTTTCTTCACTTTCTATCTGGCACACATTAGATATTCAGTTAACAGTTTAGTGGATAAATGAATGAGCTCATTTGATTTTTGTACCAACTTTTAAAAGAGGTATTATTTTCAATTTTACAGATAAAATACTGAAGCTTTGGAATTCTAGTGGCTGCTAGGCATGTCCAGTGAATTTACAGGTTTTCCCTTTGGAGGAAATATCAAAGATGTGACAGCTTTAGGTACAAAACTTCTTTGAGTAGACTCCGTTGATATTTAAGGGATCCAGTAGGGGAAACGTGATAGTGCCCACCTGAAATAAACCTGCTTTGCTCCCTTCCTTACTCAAGTGTTTATTGAGTACAGTATACTAGGTGCTGTTGGGGTTACCCAAATGAGCACTGTCCTCAAAGAGCTTCTGTTGTCCATATGTCTACCTGCCGATGGTTTGTGTGTGTGTACATTCTGTATGCATGCACGTTTTTATAATAAACTGCTAGGTAGACAGGGATGTATTCTAGAGAACGATAATCAGATGAGAACAAAACACTTCCAATTGAAAAATATAGGTTGCTTTATGGATTTGCATGATGTCTTTGAACATGGAAATTATGAGAGAGATTTCTCACAAGGCTGCTTGTAGCAACTAAAATAATATTAGGAGTATTCTATTTCCCATTGAATTATTTGCCCAAAGCCATTGGCTACCCCGGGTAATATTTATGCATTTTGTGTGGGAAGTATCATATTCAAGGGAAACTATTTCCACATTTAACAGTTCGAAATGCTCAGACGTAGAATGAAAGTTTGGCTGTGTTGGCTCGTCTAAATCATTTATGCCATTTCTCTCTCACTCCCACTTTTAAAACTTGCCTTTGTTAAAAAAATAAAAATAAAACAGCTGTACTTGGCAGCTGGACTCATGGCCTTGGGGAACTGGGGAATTTGCACAATTCACAGCTATATATAGATACCAGCTCCAGGATGAGAATGTTCAACGGTGTGCCACTGTTTAACTGTGGTCCATGCGATAGACTTATTAAAAGCTTATTTACACTTCTTCTGAGTTCCTACAGCTCCTGTTTTTCTTCCTTAATTTTTCATTTGGTGGGTTGTCAGATTTGGTGGAAGGGAAAGCTGATGCTGTTTAAGTGTTTAACAGACTGTTTTCTCTTTCCAGCTGGTGTCTGTTATGTTTCGTATTCACTCTGCATTTGAAAATTAGCTTTGCTGTGTCAGCCAAAATTGTTGCTACGTTTTTGAACATGCTCCCATTCTACCTTTTTAAAAAATATATGCTTACCTGAATTTTAAGGCTGATGGTCCAGATTTTCATAATGATGATTAAAACAGGGTTTTGTGTAGCTAAGTTCATCAACAAACATCATGTACTTCCAGTGTGCTGGGCAAAGCTAGGCATCAGGGAAGGCTTGGTGTCTGTCTTCAAAATACTGAAACTCTTAGTTTCACAAAGGAGGCACAAAGGATCATTGCTAAATAATGTGATACACGGAATGGAATTTTAAATGCTATGTAGTATCCTGGGTTGGATCCTGGAACAGAAGGAGGCCATTAGTGGAAAACTGGTGAAATCTGGATAAAATCTGAAGTTTAGTTAGTGGTAATGGGCCAATGTTAGTCTCTCAGGTTTGGCAAGTGCACCATGGTTACGTAAGATGCTAACATTAGGCAAAAGAGGGTGAAGGGCATGTGGGAACTGGCTGTGCTAGATTCGTAACTTTTCTGTAAATCTAAAATTATTCCAAAATAAAATGTTTATTTTTAAATGAAAGTGCTAGGATTTTAGTAGGAACTTAATTGAAAATTCCTATGATATTTGTGGGAAATAGTTGTTCTCAGGAAAGCACCGTATTCTTGCTTCCTCTTCCCTGAGTCTTAGAAGATGTGTGAGGAATTGACTGACCATCGGGGAATGAACCGGCTTTTTGTGGATCAGGGCTGTGCAAAATGACCATGGTCTTGTGAAGCAGCACTAAGGCTTGACTTCATGACCCTGACGCCTGTTTGCCACTTTGTAATTTTGTAATCTCAGTTCAGTTAATCCATCTGAGCCTTGGGTTTTTCATCTGTATAATGAACATACTCTTTTGCTTGTGCAGGTAATGGGACTACTCTGCATAGTGAATTTCAAATGAAGTAGCGCCTTGAAAGTGCTCTCATTATTGTGCTCTGGAAATGTGGGAAAGGTACTGGAAAACCATCCAGCCATGGCACAGGTGACTAATGACAGCCGAGAGCGGTGCTTCCCAGACTTGCGCCTTCAACAACCCGAAAGCTGATTCTTTATCGAAGAGAGACAAGGCCTTCTTTGGAAAAATGGCCTTGGAAAAAATGTGTGCTTTATTCTCTTCCGGTGCATGGCCCAAGCACTGCAGGCTCTTCTTGGCCTTTGGTGTGCCAGCAAAGGGCAGCTCCGGATAGGATGGCAATCTTATGCGTTTCAGTAGCTCTGCTCTGTAATTTCCACCTTGGGGCAGCTCCATGCTTTTTTTTTTCCTCTTCTTGTGGTGCCTCAAATGGTCTCATGACAGCGCTGTACTGTTAAATGTGTCACTTTCTGAGAATGCTCCAATGCTTCCCCCCTTATACCTCCAGGGTTGACTTCGTCACTCCATCCCTTTCTGCTTTATTTCAGCATACTTAGCATAAAGCCTATAGCAGTGGGACGCAAAACCTTAGCTTAGCTGCATTGTGGTCTGAGCAGCATCCTTCACAAAGAGGGATAGCCCTGGATTTTCCCTTCAGGAGAAACCCATCCTGATATTCAGTTTTGTCTTCTTTCATTTTGCTTTCTGTGTAGCAGCAGAGCAGCAGTGCCGGCACAGAAATGAGGAACTTTTCATCCATTCATTCACTCCCCACCCCCCAGCTTTGAATTTCCTCAGCTGGGTACAGGAGCAAAGACATTCGCCCTCAACTTCACCTGCACCACAGGTACCCTTCGAGGACCTGTTCCACCAGAGCGGGCGTCAGGCACTTGAGAGTCTGAGGGCTGCTGCCTGGGGAGACAGGGGCAATGCATAAACATTCTCGCAATGTAAGGCAGATGTAAATCAGTGCCCATTTGGTGTTACTACCAATTGGTGATATAGCTAATAATAATAATAATAAAACCATTAAATAGGTTCTTACTGTGGCTGACTTCTGACTAGGTGCTTTACATGCACTATCTGATTTGCTATTCCCAATAATACTGCAGGATATTACTCTTAGGAGTATTTTTACAAATGAGGAAACTGGGGCTCAGATAAATAAATTACTCAAATATAACCTTAAGGTTATAGGAAGCAGATGAGAAAATAATTTTGGTTATGCAAATACATAGCTGCACACTGACACGCTACTTTTACTACTTCATATCACACATCACTCATTTTTTTCCCCCTGGGGATTCTGGAATTGACCTCACATTGCTTCTTAACCCTGACTCTAGGCAGTCATCGTTTATTGATTAGGGTTGATTAGTCCTATTTTCCATCCAGTAAATAAATGTTTGTCGAAAGAAAGGAGGATACAAATCTCTGGGCCGAGGCAGTCAAGGGAAAGCTTCACAGAAGAGTAGAAATTCAGTGCAGTCTTGAAAGGAAGTTGCAGGGCCTGGATAAGCAGTGAGCTATGATAGTAGCTTAATTTTTGAGTGCTTACTGGCCGTCAGCTCTTGCCCAGGACTGCTGTGAATTCATGTAAAACCCATGGCATTTCTAGGAGATACATACCATTGGTTTCCCCATTTCACAGAGGAGAAATAGAGTAGAGAAAGGTTAAGTAGCTTGTGCAAGATCACACAGTCCATTGAAAGCAGGGCCAGGATTGTAACCCAGGTGGTGTGGATCTAGAGCCTGCACTCTTAGTATAGCATCCTGTCGTAAGTGGGCAGAGGTATCTGATCACTGGTGTATCCTAAGTGTCTGGCACATAGTAGGCACTTGCTATATAGTGAATGGATGAACACCTTTCTCCTTTGGTCAAATAAAAGATGAAAGGTGTTCCAGGTAGGGTGGGGGGAATAGCAAAAGCAATGACACAGAAGGGGAAATACCAATGATGTGCTAGCGATGAATGGGTTTCTGTGTGGCGCAGGGATTGAACATACATTTGGCAAGGCCGACTTTAGCCAGCCTAAGGCGTTTGGTCTTTGTTTGGTTTGCTTGTCATCAAGGTCATCGCTTTGTGCCTGTGTCCAGGTTTGCACAAATCATCTCTGCTATTTTACGGTTCCATATGGTGAAGATTGTGTAATTACCTAATGGTGACTCGCAGCAGTCTAAATAAAAAACCGTCCTCAAGTTTTTCTCATAAGCGCTTTGAGTAGTGGGTCAAGAGTAAACGGATGACATGTTTGTGGAAATGGAAATGGTTATAATTTTCCGAGGAGAATGTCAGCATGAAGAAGTGGGAGATGTCACGGCCAGGAGAAGAGTAGGTGAAATACCTGGTTTTTCACCTTGGCTGTCCAAGGCTCACAGAATAAGATGTACCTATGGTGGGCCTGTGAGGCCCTGCAGCAGTTGGCCCCTGCTTCTCTCTTCAGCCCTGGTCCTGGGCATTCCCCCACCCACTCTCCTCCGGGCCACACAGACCGCCTTCTTTCAGTCCCCAGTTCTTGCCCTGCTCCTTTGCCCACAGGGGCTTTGCACGTGCTATTCCCAACGCCTAACATTACTTCTTCACTCTTTTCATTTCTGTGCGTTTTCTCTAACACCAACGAAGATCTCATATTGAAAGTCATTTGCTTTGGGAAGCCATCTCTAACTTCCCTCACTAGATCAAATCCCCCTAGTATAGGTTCTGTTAATTCCACATACCTCTCCATGGCAACACTTAGGAAAATCATAATCTTCTACTTATTAGTGCAATGATCCTCAGCATATCTTTACATCAGCAGCGTCAGCACTAACTGGGAACTTGTTAGAAGTGCACATTCTTCCACTCACCCCAGACCTACTGAACCAGAGACTCTGGGGATGGGGCCCCGTAACCCGCATTTTACTAACTGTCTGGATAATTCCAACATACAGAGCAGTTTAGATCACTTTTAATAGAGTATTTGGAATTTTCTGAGCAACTCGTATTTTATGTGAATTGAAGGTATTCCAATGCATTTTATTATGTGATTACCCTAGAATGCCATATCTGGGGCTGGGGAAAGTTAATCATCAAAAACAATCTTCACTGAGATTTCAGCTGCAGGAAAAGAAAGAAATGAACCCAAATCCCTCACCATCATTCTTCTCCCTCCTGACCATTTACAGTGTGTCTTTCTTCTTAAGTCCCTGGATATCCTGAGAAAAATCCTCCGTCTGAGAAAATGGAAATTAATCCAGGTAGTATTTGGATCCTTGCTGATAATAATGTCAAGAAAAATGACTCCTGGGTACCAATAGGCTGAGAGTGTGAAAGTCAAAACCCATTTTAAAAAAACCAGGGGGAATTGTCTGTGAAATAAAGCGGCTTTGTGAATGCGTGGGTGGCTTCGATTTCCAGGTGGACTGTGCAGTCAGTCAGTCTCTCTGAAGATAATTTAGCTTGTTTAACTCAATGACATTTTCACTCATCATTCTTTTATTTCTCATCTCAGGCAGAGTAGACAGTATCAGTTCTGAACAAAACTGAGGCTGGACTTTTACTCTACTGTGTTCTCCCATCTATAAACTCTTATCAGGGTTATAAAACTGGGAATGAAATCTAGCAGTTGGAAAAAAAAATCATTTCACTAATGAAAGTCTGTGGCTGGTGTAAAGTACACATTGGGGCCTCATTTGAAGAATTAACCACGGATTAAGGAAAAGCTGCTCTTCGTGGGAACTAATCTCAGGAATATCTTTGTGTAAACATGTGAGAAATGGATGCCGGTGGACACTTTTTGGACAGCATTTGGTGTAAACCCTGGGAGAGAAATGAAATAACAAGGATGTAATGGCATATAGAGGTTATTCAGATAGTTTTGTGTACATAATCTCATGGGAATCCTCATAACAGTTCACATCAAGTTGGGGGCATTGTTATCCTTATTTTACAGATAGGGAAATTGAAGTTCAGGTGGCTTAGGTGACTAGCCTCAGGTCATGCACAGAGAAAGTAGGAGCAGGGATTCAAAGTCAGAACTGTCTTTCTCCAAAGACCATTCTCTTAACCACTGAACTATTGATGAATAGTGATTCCCAAAGGTCTGTTTCCTATGAATGCATCATTGTGCATGCTGGACCAAGCCTTTCTTCTCGGGAAGTTGTGATGGGTTGATGGTTCCTAATTTCTCTTCCAGCATATAACACATCTCCCTGAGCCTGCCACCTAATGCAAAACACAGTATTCATTCATTCATTCTGTTCTTGCATGCTTTAAAGCTGAAAAGCATTCGTTTTTATACCTAACATGAGGGACAGGGTTTGGTAAGGGAATGGACAAGCGTAGACCAGCTGTGACTCTGCCTCTTGAGAAAGTTACCTCATCTCTTTGAGCCTCAGTTTCCTCACCTGAATGATGGAACTTATACTGGTACTGACCACATATTTTTTGTACGGATAAGTGTGGTAATGTCTGTCACCTAGCCCATTGGATATGTCCACAAGTGGCTGCTGGATAAAAAGAGAGATGTGGGTGAGACAGTCTCTACCATGAAGAAGCTCTTAGTCCAACGGATAGGGGAGCAGACGAGCAATCTATGTCAATCCAGTTTCCTCAGCTGAAAAATGAGGGTAATGACATTACTTATCTCTTAGGATGATGATTAAATGGAATAAGGCATGGAGAACACTTAGAATAGTGCCTGGCTACACAGTAGGTGCTCAGTAAATTCTAGCTGTAGTAATAGTAATTATTAAGTGCTCAAACATAGGCTTTCACCATTGTTATAGCTGTTCAGAAGAAAGAGGGTCAATTGTTAGGTTAAGTCAGAGAAGGCTTTGTAAAAACAGTAGCATCTGAGCTGGGTCTTGATGAATGTGGAAGAGCCTTCCATGCTGTCCAAAATTCTGCTCACTGATGGTTAATTTTATAATTAAGCTTTAGTTCAGTGGAGTGAAAGTTGGTGACCGCAGGACTGCTGGCAGGTGTTGGCGTAAGGGTGGAAGGGAATGCAGTATCATTGCCAAGGAATCTCAAAATTTATGAAAACAAAAATATCTAGCAAAGTGCAGATTAAAGACAACACTGTCCCCTTTGCTGCTGATCCACTATGTTCATAACAGCCTTTATAAGGAACCTTAGCAGATGTTTGGGAGCAACATTCTTTGGGGTTTAATTGTAAAGAAAGAGAGGTATAGTGGAACAGAAACAGACTTACATTCAGATCCTGCCTTATGACTAACTGGCTGGGTGATCTTGGCATAATTACATTGCCTTTCTGAGGTTTCACTTCTCCAGATCTTCAAAGGAAGTCATAATTACCTACCTTGAAGTATTGCTGTAAACACTTAGATACTACACGTAAGGTACATGACGTATTGGTAGATTCTCAGAAAAAGAAAAATACTATGTATTTATGATTATAAATAAAATGATAATTTATATTTACATACAAATATATTTTTATAGATTTACATAATATATTTGATATATATTATAGTTATACTTCTATTTGTAATTATAGCTAAGTGCTAAGCACTGTGCTGAGGACTCTATAGGAAATACCTTCTTTAATCTTCTCAATAAATAAAAAAAAATAAGTAAATTCATGGGTACATATGGATATTATCCTTATTTTGCAGAGAAGGAAATTCAACCTTAGAAAGTATATGACTGTCAAAATGGGGTGGTGACATGATTGATGCGAAGATGCCAACACGCTCAGTTGAGGATATAAAGTTTCTTTAATGACAAAGGTTGCAGCAGCATACAGAGGTGGTATAGTGGAGCTGCTGCTTTAAAGGCTGTCCAAGAGAGAGATGTAGCTTCTCGGGTCTCCTAATGCCCCTTATGGAGCATGCAGCTGGGGATGCCATCGCCTGCCTGACCAAAGGATTCTTTTGGGTGCAAGGAGCTCCCTTTGCTGTTCTCAAGGGGTATTTATCTCCTGGCACTCTTCCCTCCACATTTCACTGTTCTGGAAATGTACTCTGGCCGCTACCAGCTGGCCTGTACACCAGCTGTGAGTAGTGAGTGCCAAGCAACCCCAGCACGTTTCTGAGAGTTGACTGTGACACTGGATGTCAGGTCCCCAGGAGCATTCCCTGTGGGAATGGGCTTTAGGTCTGTCTAAAGCTCCCTACAGCAGAACTTGCCCAAAGTCATACACCCAGAACATAGGAGAATTAGAGCTCACGGGTGATCTCTGTGACTCCTGAGCATTCCTAGTGATCATGCCTCTTCCCAGTTAAGATTTGTATTATGCATATAATTTGCAAATTAGTTAAGAGTAGAAGGAGGAAAGCAAAACATCTACTTCCAAAGCAACAGAAGTTAGATATCTCAGAAGAAAGTTATGTATTTCCTGATGCTGGTAGAAGTAAGGATCAAAGGAGTTAAAGAAGAGAGCTGACCAAGGGCTGGAATGACTGCTGAGGAGAAGGTACATTCCAGGCAGGCCAGCAACTTCCAGGAGGGCTTACTACCTCTCCTAACACCATCAGGCTTCCTGTGTTCCAGCTGAAATACAACCACCAGCTCTCACTTTCCGCTTAACATGAAGCTGCCCATCTTTCACACTCCAGAACAACATGTGGGAAACATATTTTTAAACAACAACAGCTTTTCAGTTTTTTCTTCATTTATCTTTTGTTTTTACTTTTTGTGATTGATTTGCTCTGGCTCCATAAAGAATAACAATTCCTAGGCCTAAGATATGTTGTAAGAATGTGAAGAATTTTTCTCCTGTTTTGCCGAAGTGACTACTGGCTTGAGGGTGAGTTTGGAATGAGTGGTGAGAAGCAACTTAGCAGAGACAAGGAAGTAATCATTTCCTGAACACAGAAAATAATGAGAGAACACTCAGGGTTGAGATAGTGCAAAAAGGAGATGGTGAGTTAGATCACGCTTCCAAGAGTTTTCACAAGGAGAACACCATTAGACCTCACTCAGCCAGACACCTTCCAAGGTCCCCTGACTGGCTCTTTGGCATCCAGGTGACTGTACCAGCCTGCCCAGCTCTACCAAAGGGCTTAGGGGTCAATACCTGGGAGGTACCTGTGTGATCCAGTCATGACACACAAACTCGGAATCAGACAAAGTGTGTTTTGCTACTGAAGGGAGTGGGTAGAAGAATTATTTGACCTTCACTGGCTGCCCACCTGGCTGCCCACCTGGCTGCCCACCTGGCTGCCCACCTGGCTGCCCACCTGGCTGCCCACCTGGCTGCCCACCTGGCTGCGCAGCTAGAGAGAGGGAGCTGAGTTCATGCTCTGGGTCACCTTAGCTGGGGAAGAAAGTGTGGCACATTGCACCTTCTTCCAAATTATTCTCCCCCTTTTGTTTACCTGGCATACTTTTAGTCATCCTTGAAGACCCAAATAACTACTACTCTTAGAAACGGCCTTCCTCAGGCACACTTTATAGCTTCCACATTTGTCCTTGAATGGATTCCATGTGTTACAGTGATTCCTTGACAAGTCGATCTCCCCTACTGGGGTCAACGTGGGATGGTGAACAGTGGCTTGCTCATCTTTGTACTGCTGCTCGCCAGTAGAGTGCATTTATCGACCGAAGTGTTTTCAGTGAGTGCTTATTGGACAAACGTTGAAAGCGGTAGTCTTTACTCCACTCACTGGTCCTTTGGGCAAGGTCACCTGACTTCTTTTTGTTTCAGCCTGCCTACCAGGCTCTATCTATCACTGGTTGAAGGGTTCTCTGAGCTTCTCAGTGGTTATGACAAAAAGAGCTTTAGCAGTCTGTACTTATGCCTGGGAGCCATTAGGCAGACTGAAATGCCTCCAGCTGAAGGAGATAGCGTTTATGCAGAGACCAGGACCCAGCCCATGAAAGAGTCCTTGGTTTGGCTTAGTGCCAGAGGTACCTCCAATTGAGAGGTAACTCAACCTCGGTTTTGAGATGTTCTTCCCCAGCTAAAGATGACATCTCAGTAGAAAGGAGTTAATAATCATGGATGTTCCTTGACAGACATCTGTTGCTATAGGACCTCTAGTTGTCTTTACCTCGAACAGCTTCTTATAAAGCAAAATAAGGGAGAAAACAAGCAATGGGAAGGAAAAATTGCATTAGGCTGCACAAGCAAAATAACTTCTCTGGCTTATACTCCTGTAATTTGGTTTACAAAAGGAGAATATTTATAGTAGTCTACCTACCCAATTACACTGCAAACAAATTTAATTGCTTTTAAGGCGCTTTTAAAAAAAACTTTCCTTTTCCACTGCCATCACCCATATCGGTAATTTCTAGCTTGCGGTCAGTGTCTAAAGGATAAGAATCTCCAGAATTGATTGCTGATATCTGAATCGAATTGAATTACATGTGATGAAACAACTCTTGAACTCCCACATTCCCCTCATTGCCTTCTTCCTAGGATTCAATGCCTTGTCTTTGTGGGTTCTGAAATGTAGAGAAGCAGTCACATGAGGTGGGGCCAGCGCTGCGAGGAAGGGGGCATCATCTAACACAATTTTGGGATTTCAGGTCAGCAGCTTATAGTGTCTTGGAAGGAACATGGGCTTTGCAGTCAGATAGACCTAGTTGAGTTTGAAACCCAGCTCGTCACTCATTCTCCTTTTACCTTGGGCAGGATTCCTGAACCCTCTCTTCTCAACTTTCCTCATCTTTCCAATGAGGTCTGTAATTCCTCAGAGGGCTGCCACGATGGGTATCTAAGAAAAGCCTCACTGGATATCAAGATTCTCCACACTCAAATTGCACTTATCCTCTAACATAATTTCCCAGCAACTCCCTCGTTAGCTTTCTCTTGTTGCATAACTAATTACCACAGACTTAACTGCTTAAACCAACACAGGTTTATTACCTCACAGTTTCTGGAGGTCATAAGTCCAGGCATGGGTTGGTTGGAACCCAACTGCTTTAAGTCCTCACAAGGCTGCAGTCAAGGTTCAGCCAGGGCTGGGATCTCATGTGAGACTTGGGATCTTCTTCCAAACTCACATGGTTGTTTTCAGGATTAGGTTCCTTGCAGTTGCAGGACTAAGGCCTTCAGCTTCTAGAGGTTGCCCACAGTTCCCTGACATGTGGCCCTTTTCATAGGCAGTTAACAGTTCAAAACCAGTTTGATCTTTTGAAGCCAACAGTTAAGAAAGTAAAGTTTTTATATATTTATTAACATAATCACAAGAGTTATGTCTCATCACTTTTGTTATATTCTGTTGGTTTGAAGCGAGTCACAGGCTCCACCCATACTCAAGGAGAGGGAATTACACAAAGGTGTGAACACCTAGAGATGAGGGGTATCGGGGGTCACCATAGGATCTGCCCCCCACACTCTCAAAGTGCAGCAAGCCACAGTGTACCCTCCTGTCTGTGTTGGTTGCTAATTGTTTCAGTGAAATTAGTTTCATCTTTCCCAAGAAATCAGAGATGGCAAACAGTTGGGAAAGTGTGATCTGTTTTCACATTCCTCACCAGTGTAGACAAAGATAACTGATGCAGAGCTTTTGTTTCCTGAGCGTTCAGACTCAGTCTCAAAATTCTTTGAAGGACAATGCAAAAGATAGAAGCTACCATTTGGTCGGTGCTGGGAAGTGTTACAAAACCTATTTGCCATCCCTGAACTGTACTGTACATCCTGGTGAGCTAGACCCATGGATTTGCCCAGCATAATATAAAGGGAAGTGATAGCCTGGTGCCTGAGGTCCTTAACACACCAGCACTTTTAGCAAGGACAACGATAATTCATGTGGAACTAACAGGAATTTCCATATATAGAAAGTGTCCTTTACTCTGTTCCCTAACAGGAAACATCAGAGAAAAACCGTAAAACCAACTGGATGACAATGCAATAGAACACAATTATGCTTACAAAGGGAAAAAAAAATATAGGTTGTGTAACTAGAGAAATTGTTAACACAACGACTAAGAAACTATATGAGTTTGAGTCCCTTGGGAAAGAGAAATGTAGCTGTAAATAAGTTTATTTCTCTGGCAATATTTGCTTGTCTTTGTATGCCTCTCCATGTGCTGAGGGTTTTCTTATCATGCCTTCATGATTATATGAGTGAATTACTAGGAATGCTATTATTTTCATTGTATTCTAAGCCTTATAGGAGATAAAAGAACACCCTGTACCTGTCCTTGGGCTCAATTTAAGTTAGAGGAAAAAAAAATTCTCTGTATAAGAAAAAGTTTTTTTTTTTCCTCAGTAAAACAGTTTTTAATCAATTATAATAGGCTTACCAACCATACTAACAATTACTTATACAACTTTAGCTTTTGCTGTTCTTTTTTTTTATTTTTATTTTGAAATTTTTTTTTGGCTGTGTTCAAGAAAAAGTTCTTATAAGATGGCAGAGACATACTATTGATGTAAGGCTCATTTGTTTTAATAGAGGTCCTTAGTCATGGATTATCAGTGGAAAGCATTATATAGTGAGTGCAATTTTAAGCAAGACCTTGTCCTTCTAGCTGCATAAGGGATCTCTACAGAATAAGAAAAAAGAAAAGATTATTTTACTGGCAGAAATGGAGAAAAGATATATATATATTTTGATAGAAGTATGTACAAATATATATAAATAGGTTACTGTGGAAAGAAACAGAGCCTGAATATACCTTCCACTCTTAAAGTTCGGACACAATATATCAATAGGTACATAGTAAGCATATAATTAATATTTATATATTTCAGGAACAGAGTTTGGCACTAAAATGACAATATTTGGGTATAGTCATTTGATCCAGGAGAATGGAAATTGTCAGCAAACCTCCAAACCAGTGATGCTAAATCTATAACCTTATTTTAACCCTGGAGACTGTGGATGGTGATGCCACAGTCTATTCTGCAGAACTGAATGTATAAATGGTTTGTAAATAAATAGTTATGGACCTATTTTACTTACTTACAAGGTTGAGACTTGTGGAGACGTTTCTTAGAATCTAATTACGAAATAAAAGGAATTGTTAGATCTGTTTCACATCATCTGAAAAATATATAATAATGTAATACTGAGATAATTTTAGAAAACTACACTTCAAGTAGGATATTGTCTTTTGAGCCATGGGGAATATGGTAAATGGTTACTATATCAGTTACTTAGGGCAGCTGTAATAAAATATTTAAAGTAAATAAACTGGGTGGCTTAAAACAGAAGTTTGTTATCTCACAGTTCTGGAGACTAGAAGTAAACAAATCTTGGCATTAGCAGGGCAATGCTCTCAAAGGATCTAGAGGAGGATCCCTTCTTGCCTCTTCCTGGCTGGTTGCCACGAATCCTTGGTATTTCTTGGCTGGTAGACACTTCACTCCAATCTCTACCTCCGTCGTCATATGGCAATCTTCCTCTTTGTGTGGCTGTCTCTGTGTCAAGATTTCCCCTTCCTTGTAAGGAGACCCATCATTGGATTAGGGCCAACCCTATCCAATATGACATCAATGTAACTTGACTACATCTATAAAGACCCTGTTTCCTTCCAAATAAGGATCACACTTATAGGTACTAGGAGTTAGGACTTGAACGTATATTTTTAAGAGACACAGTTCAACCCATGACAATTACTAATTGGCTTCTCTTCTTCGGAGCTACCCTGTGATTGAAACTCAGTGATTCTCTCTAGGGATAAGTACTTTGAAGATATATTCTATAATCAGAAGGTCCCAGTTGCTTTTAGGTCTAGCCTACTCACTTTAGTAGAGTTCACTTCCATGCATTATACTGAACCCAAGGCAAGACCCCAGAGAGGTTCAGAAAGCAGTGGCAAGGGCACACATAACTACACTGGAAGGCAGAATAGAATGAGTACAACACAGATGAAGTAGGGTGGAGATCTAGAAAAGGGAGATGACCGAGCTGCTGAGGAGGTGATTGCGGGAGGGCAGTAGCAATTTTGAGGGGCAGAAACAGTCTTAGCAGAGGCACAGAGATAAGGAAACATAGGATAGGTTGCATGGCTGACTGCAAGGTGTCCCATTCACCTGGAGCATAAGGTGAATTTAGAGGAACAGGGGTAGAGGGGTATGGCATCACAGGTTTTCATTGTCTGGGTAAAAGAAAAGGAACTTCATGGGATTTTCTTGTCTATTTTTATTGCTAGTGGCTAAAGGCAGGACATCTCCAGACATGTGTGTGTGTGTGTGTGTGTGTGTGTTGCCCAGGGATCTGTACGTGTACAGGTATAGTAACAATAGGATTTACCGACACTACTGGGTGATGGGTTTCGATATCAAGATGTTAATTCTTATAACAACACTGTGATTTGGGTTGTGTTGATACCCCCATTTTGCAGATGAGTAAACCGTGACTTAAAACATTAAGAAACTAATTCAGGGTCACACATCCCTGGTAAGCATTGGGTGTATGTATTAGGCAGGGTTCTCCAGAAAAACAGAACCAATAGGAGATACACACACACACACATATATAAACACACACATAAACACACACATACATATACATACAGAGAGAGAGAGAGAGAGATTTATTTTAGGAATTGGCTCACAACATGATTATGGAGTCAAAGAAGTGTCATGACTTACTGTCTGCAAGTTGGAGAACAGGAAAGCTGGTGGTATAATTCAGTCTGAGACCAAAAGCTCTGAGAAACAGAGCACTAATGTCCAAGGGCAGGAGAAGGTGGATGGACCAGTTCAGGCAGAGAGAGCAAATTTGCCTCTCTTCTGCCTTTTTGTTCTGTTTGGGCCCTCAGTGGATGGGCTGATACCCCCTCACATTGGGGAGGTCCATCTACTTCACTCAGTTCACTAATTCAAATGCTGACCTCTTCTAGAAACCCCCTCACGGACACGCCCTGAAATAATGTTTTACCAGCTATCTCGGTATTCCTAAGCCCAGTCACGTTGACACAAAATTAATCATCACAGTCTAGGAACTGAACCCCATTCTGGCTGGTCCCAGAGCACACACTGGTAACCTCTACAGCACAGCTTACGGTTGGGCTCAGGGAAGCCAGCACTTTGGTGCTGTGCACCTACCCGTAATTTACCTCAGAGTGAGTTCTCTGTGTCATCTTGGGACTAATGCCTGTGTGTTGGAGGACTTTTGAAGATAACAATAACATTCATGCACTTGGTCACTGGATGAAACTGTGTCTTGGAACAGAGATGTACAAAGGTGGCTCTTCTCCATTCTTGTTTATAAAAATTGGTGGATTTGCTGATTGGGGAAATAGTGGCCGAATGACTCAAGTAGATAAGAGCATTTGAGAGTAAAAAAAATGTTTTGGAGACCTTTAGAT
This sequence comes from Grampus griseus, assembly GCF_964374135.1. Taxonomy (NCBI): domain Eukaryota; kingdom Metazoa; phylum Chordata; class Mammalia; order Artiodactyla; family Delphinidae; genus Grampus; species Grampus griseus. The sequence continues at coordinate 24,221,494 of NC_139018.1, read as the reverse complement.
TATTTATTTTCTAGATAAAGAATAAGAAATTAAGAGACTTGAAGTGACTGTTCTTTATATATAGTGTATGATACTTAGTAGTTGATCAATAATTTTTAAATAAAAGGATAAAAATGTTCAAATCAAATGGGAAATTAGTGGCCAGGTAAAGACTATTTGAGGCTTTCTTACTTCAGGTTCAGTGTATTTTCTACTATATTTTAAAAAAAGGAAATTGGCAGAGATTTGGAGAGCAGGAACAAAGTAAGGCAGGGACATGGTGGATACGAGGGAGAGATGGAGGGAGGCTTATGTTAAGAAAAGCATACAGATTTCGGGAGGTGCTAAAGGGAGCTGTTTGGAATCATGGCAAATATGCTTCACTCCAAAAAGTGCAGTAACTGTAGTCATTAGAGGTAATGCGTTAAGAAGGGAAATAACAATCAGAAAAATGCAGTTTCACGGACGGTCCTTTATAGAACACCCCTATGGTTCTGTGCTGTCATTAATACTCGCCTCATTCTGGTTTCCTGGAGTGCGCAAATGCTTCGTGCCACTGAAGTAAAGCCATCGTTGCTAATTGTGCTGAACACCTTCAGAGGTGGCATCGTAGAGCACGACCAGGCAGACCCAGCCCTAATGGACTTGATTCTGGTCTCTGGAGTGAAAACACCTCTTGAAAGCTGCTGCAAGACAGCTATAGGGAGGCTTGGTGGGAAGATTTAGTGCTGCAATTTGAGGGAGCGATTCTAAGCTATTCAGTGTCTCCTGACACCCCAGATGGATTCTAGGTGGTTCCCAAGGTGGTACAGATGTAACCATCATCGACATAAATTTATCTCTCTCTGAATAGGGGCCCTTCCCTGTCTTATGAGAGCTCAAAGTCTAGTTTTAGAGGTAGGACAAACACACACAAAGGGATGAATGAGCATTAACTGCTGGGTTGCATACTCCTGATGGCCTATTCAAGGTTCAGAGACAGGAGTTCCAAGGGGGCAACAATGCTCGGAATTGAGGAGGTGAGAGTGGCAGAATTTGAAGGCACTTGGCATGCTTTGGAGAAACAGACAGTTGGCATCAGGGTGGATTCTAGGGCGTGGGAACAGCCTGCAGGTGGGAATGAGGACTTGAGTAGAATGGAAAATGTGTGTTTTGTTTGATTATATCAAGGAAAAAGTCAAGTTTGTTTGTTTTTAACACCCCCTAACCCTTATTAATTTCCTTTATTTGCAAAAAGATATCAGGCCTCAGGCTCAGTCTTTACAGACATTATTAACATTCTTTTTATTCTATTTATTTTTATGGTTAACTTCTATAGACAAATTATACTGGTTTTCCATTTTTAGTACAAGTATAAATTTATTTTAAAATACAAATATGCGAAGTAAAAAGAAATGAGGCCATTTAAAGAAAAAGATGAAGTAAATAAGAATTCAGGATATATATATAGATGGGTAAATGTGTGACATTGCTACATCATTGACCAAAGTTTGGGAAAAGTGCCGTTGACAAGTGGTGGCCATTGCGGGATGTTGATCCTGGTCTTCAAGTTTCTCATCCTCCTTCCATTACTCACCATGCATATTCCTGCAAAATAGAATTGCTGCACGTTCCCCATAAAACATTCACGCTTTCACCCTTACTTATTCCTGCTATCTGCCTGTCTTCAAAGTGAAAATGTTTTCTTTGGAACATTCAAACCTGGCCTTGCACTAAGTAGGTCCCAGTAAATATTTGATGAATAAATGAGTGTAAGAATGAGTCAGTAAATAAATCAGTTGTGACTTCTCAAAAAAAAAAAAATCATCTTGTAATAGGGTCTAAACTAGAGTAATGGCAATGAAAAGCAAGAGAAAGGGGCCAATCCAGGTGACACTTGAAAGTGAGAAATGAGAGATCAGATTTAGGTCGCTGCTTCTTAGACTTTAATCTGCATACCAGTCATGTGGGCATCTTGTGGAAATGCAGATACCATTCATTAGGTCTGGGATGGGGCCTGAGGTTCTGCATTTCTAACAGGCTCCCCGGGGATGCTGCTGTGGCTGGTGGGGAGATATATGTTGAGTGTAAAGTTTTAGGTGACATTGGAGAGGGGGAGAAACAAAGTGAACTCCAATTTTTTTGTGGTACTTTAAAATGTTTAAAATGCTATTTTAAAGATGAAATTTGGGAAAAGAAAAAAAACTCCTAAACATTCAAGGGGGTTCTTTTTCCTATAAACTTTAGCAATGTTTTTCAATTCTGTAATCTCCTGTTTTATTTCTGTAAGTCATTTTTGGTCATGTTTTGCTCTTGTTTCTCTTGAATATAGAGCTCTGATTGGCCCATAAGAAACACTGAGCAGAGGAGTGCTGTGAAGTATTGTATAATCATGATCTTATTAAAGTAGGCTTGTTTGCACTTGAGGAGTGAAGCTGTCCAAGGCAATAGAATAAAGGGCAAAGCTGTTCCACAAACTCAGGTCCTCTGACTCTAAGTGGGCGCTCTTTCCCTCAATACTCACTGCCATCCAATAACAAAATCTTTCAACCTAAATTGTTACCCTAGCTCCTGGGACTACTGGTGGGAGATTCTGTGTGTCAAGGCTATTGAGTGTTGCAGGGGTGAGACTCTGGCTCCCCTCCTTTCTTTGTCCTTCAGGCCCAGTCCCAGGAGCACAGGGAAGGGAGCATGCAGTGTCAGCCAGGCACTCCTCTGCTGCAGGGAGCTGCCTACCAGCCAGAGCTTGGTAATTATTATTTTACGAAAGTACATTTTGGGGATGGGCAGATCTCTGACAGCAGGATAAAGGAACAACACAGAATTCAGTTCCCTCCCTCCCCTGTGGTTATAGACCTTACTTGGCTTTTTAAAATTTTTATTTTAGGTTTAGAAGCTTCAGTCAAGAACAACAAATTAAATTGTGTACCATAGTCTTCCAGCTCATATGCTGTCGCTAGGCTGTAATTACTGCTCGACACCCTTCCTCAACATTGACATCTTCACCAGCCTGAAAAATCAAAACACAATTATTTATTTGTTTTAGGTTGGTTTTCTTCCATTAATTTTAATAATCCATGTATTTTTCTTTATTAATTTCTTATTTGCATGTTTTATGCCTGCTATTACTTAGTTTCTGCAGTGTTTCCCAGAAATATGGAATCAGTTATGCTGGATACTCTGTTCAGAAAACTCAGTAGTCACACAGCATTGTAATGGTTAAATACCAGGGCTAGTAACTAAGCGCTGCTGATGTAGAGACAATTTGTGATAAAGGATCAGGACCTGAGTTCCCTTGGGAGAGAGGGGATATATCTCTAAATATCTATCTATAAATATATACAAATTTATATGTATGTGTTAGTACATGTGTGTTTATGTTACATGTATATATGTATGTATATAAATTAATAATAAACTCAGCATATGCCCAATTTGAAAAAACTGGGAAATATTGAAAAAGAGATAGTAAAAGATAACTATTACCCGAATTTATCAACCAGAAATAACTATAATTTACATTTTAGTATAGTAAGCATTTTCCTATACATAGGAGAGAGTACACTTAATTTTTTGGATACTTCTGATTTTAAACCTAACACTTTATTATAAGCACTTCCCTATGTTGTTAAAAATCTTCGGCCTTTTTATTATTTTAAATTACATGTATTTTTTTCATCGATTATCAAATTAATGGACGTTTACTGTAGAAATTTGGTAAATACTGAAAATTTTAAAGAAAAATAAAATAATCCATAATTACACTACTCACAGTTAACAAGTGTTACTCTTTAGTATACTTCTCTCATATATAATACACACATACATATATATGAACTAAATAAAATTTAATAATTTCTAACAAAACTGAATCATATTACATTTACAGCACTTTAATCTTTTTCCACTTAAGTTTTAGCATGCGCTTTCCCCGTGTTGATAAATGTTCTTTAAAATGATTTTTAAATGGCTGCATAATATTCCATCATGTGTTAATTAATAATGAATCATGAGAATCTAATACCCAACTAAATGAGATCTAGTTCATTCAGTCCATGTCTGTGTCTGAACAAAACGAATAGTTTGATAGTTTGAGGGATATCATAGTTCTTTTGAAGTTGTGTAACTCAAATTTTAAAATATATCTTAAATAGATCCCATGCTATAAATATCTATTATTATTATCATTATTAACAGCTATCACATTGATCTATGAGTATTAAGCATCATGTACATTATCTAGTCAATATTTGCAACTCTTTGAGGTGGATACTGTTATCTCTGCTTTACAGTTAAGGAAACTGAGAGTCAAAAATAGAGGTTAAATAACTCATTAGTGGCTAACCTTAGATTCCAACTATCTGTAATTCCACCATCTATGCTCTTAACCACTAGACTGTGCCCATTTAATATTAACAATAGATGCATTTGTACCTTTCCTGAATGTATTTATTTTCACCCTATATACCTCCCAAATAACGTGATTCATAATCAGTATTTTCATTCTACATCTAATGTGTGTAATGCACTATGCTCAGTTCTGCTAAGAAATACATAGAAACAGAAGCCATAGTATTTGCTCAAGAGCTTCTCAACATCTCATTAGGGGTGCAATGTCTACATGTGTGCAGCGTTTAGATTCATGAAAGACTTAAGCATGAATACAAGTTAGGAGGATAAGAGCTAGCCCATAGTAGTACACAAATAATTTCCAAATTGGTATTATGGTTCAGAGAAATGACATGCCATTGTGGGATAGAGTAGCCTGGAATATTCTACTAGGCCAGTAAGTATATCTGATGCTTACAGAATAGATAACTGCTGCTAAAAAAATAGAATATATTTTTTAAATTTGAAGACATGCTCCTTTATTTTGCTATTCCTGGCTTTGCTAAACAAGACCATGTTTGATGTCTGTCTTTTAAAATGATTCTGTTGGATAGTTATTAGATTCTGTTACTCTCTAGGAATTCACCAAGAACAATTTTATATATATGATCCAAGAGTCCATTTTAGCTAGTCAGGTACCCACAGCTAAGACTGCAGATTTTGGTAAAATACGGTCTGAAAATTATTTTATGGAGCATGGTTATGTGGTTATGTTTTATGAACAGTTTTGCAAACACACGTTAATATAATGCTAACTATATTTGAGGGTGCCAGTTACCTTCTAGAACCTTTCCACATTTTAACTCTGATTTTCAGATCAGTTGTGAAACCAGAATTCCCTTTCATCACTCTATTCTGCCTCTGATTAAATACCTTCTTTGTATAGATCCTTATATAACACAGAGGCAGATATAATCCTTCTAGTGGTCTCAAAATTTTGTATAAACCCGACCAGATAATCATATAGGGGAAATAGGATTTAGGGAAATTCATTTTGATAACTACGAGACAAGATTTGTAGGTCAGTGTGGCATTATATTTAATCCACTTTCATCTTATTCCAAATTTGGCTCAGGACATAAAATGTGTACTGACATGAGATCTGCGCATTAGGTAGGTGGTTATTTTCCTTTGAATATTCCTCTGTAAAACAAAATGTTGGTGATGAAAATGCTAGCTGGTTAGTCTTATTTGCCAGGATTCGTGACCTGCATTGTGAAGGGCTTAACCGTATTAGGAACACTGAACTTCGGAGCTGAAAGGGACAGCTGAGCTTGTTGAGTCTAGTGGCTCTCAAACTTCAGTGTGTGTGAGTTCACCTAGAGGGCTTAGTATATATAGCACAGCTTGCTGGGTTCCCCGCCTCAACGCCTCTGATTCAGGAGGTGAGGCCTGGGAATATGCATTCTAACATGTTTCCGGGTGATGCTGATGTTGCTGATTTGGGAGCTATACTTTGAGAACCACTCTTCTAGTTTAAGGCTTTCTTTTTACCAATGAGAAAACTGAGGACACAAGAGAGGTCATCCATGTACGTGTATAAATCACATCCTGTTCCTCTGCTGCTAAAAGCCCTTCTGTGGTTTCTTGTTGCACTTGGAATAAAATCTCCAATCCTTATTATCCAGAATATCCTGAATGCCTGGTCCCTGCCTGTCCCTCCGCACCACGGTCCCCATAGAGATTTATTGCACTTCGTTCCAGTTATTCAAGGGCCACGTCCTTATTTCAGCATAAAAAGCGACTAATACGGCGACATGGCACAGAGCAAGGAGTGAAGGATTGACTTCTAGAGGCTTTCAGTCCCATTTTTCAATGCTTGCCATTTGCTTGGGGCTCCAAATATAGTTAATATTAGCCACATGCTTAGTGATTTATCAGTGTTCACTTCCATGCAATAGGTCCATCTTGATTTTTCTATATATTTTACTTGGCAGAGAAGCTGATTCTCATAATAATAGCTAACATTTATTAGCTATGTGCCACATACCGTGCCAAGTATTGAACAAACATTATATTTAATCTTCATAAAAGCCATATAAAGTAGGTATTACTCATATCTATTTTACTAGTGAGGGAACTAAGGCTTAGAGGATTAAGTAACCTTTTGAATGTCACAGTGCTAATAAGGACAGTACTGAGATTTCGACTGATTTCTGGGACTAGAATCTCCATTCTTGGACTGTAAACTATACTGCCTCACAATTTTATCGTGAAATAACTACTGTGTTTGTCTAAATAGCCCCAACTGGCCAAATGATGACAACCCCTTCTCCTGGATGCTGTTTTACTGACTATCAGAAAATCAGGTGATGCCTTCGGAGGGAGAAAAGGGAGTTTTAGCTTGAAAGGGACTTTACAAAGACATATAAAGTGAGTAAATTGGGGTTAAGCATGGTCACATTAAAACAAAGTTCAGTACCTCAAAGTGTCATGTCTTTTATCTTGATAATTGAAGAGTTTATGTGAGAGTCAATACAAGAGAGGCATTCGGTCTACTTTACATGCTATTTCTCAACTGTTTTTGAGAGTGGTTTATCTCTCCTACATCCACGATAATAGAAGAGCCTAATAAACTGAGATTGCTTTTAAGGCTAAAGGAATTCCAGAGGCAGCCGCCCATAGGGTGAGAACAATAGAAACTCCTTTAGCCTGAAGTTACAAAAAGACACCAGGCAAACACTGCTTCCTCCGAGAAGTTATTTGTGATCAAGACTCAATCATTGGTCAAATGAACAAATGATCTCTTTATTTCTGAAGGATCAGAAAAATATTGGAGCAATCTTACTTTCCTCCTGAAGCAAGTCTGAAATGAGTTTTACGGAAGCAAATTCCTTCAGTGATTTTTTTTTTCATTTGTTTCCTCTTAACAAACTACTTTACTTAAAAGTATCATCACTTTTTGAAATTTTGCCTTGAGAAATTCTTTTTTTTTTCTTTCTCTCTCTTCTTACTTTATTTCATTTAAGCATTAATTCCCTTATTCATTCTACACATAGTTATTTCACACTGACAATGTGCCTGAGTTTATTTATTTTAAATATTAAAACCCACTAGAGCTGAAGTTTAAATATGGGACCTCTGTAGTGGTGAGACCACCTGTCATGAAGAGCTCGGTGTAATTCAGAAACTGAATCAACATGGATGGAAACCAACACAGGCCCAGTTTTATACCATTATAGTATCTTCCATTCCAAAGCACAATTGTATGTGCATTAAATATATGCTTCTAATAAAATAAAAGACCAGCAAATATAATACGGAATTATTTCCATATTTAGAAAAATACATCATAAACAAGGAGGGATTTTCTTAGGAATGTAAGGATAACATCAGGAAATATATTAATTAAATTTAATATAAGATAGTAATAATGATATTAAAGATAAAGGTGGAAAACCAAAATAATTTAAATAATCAAGGAAGTAATTGATATAATCAATATATATTATTAAAATAATCTGAATAACCTTAGATTGGAATAGAATTTTTAATCTTGATAATGGGAAGTTATCAAGAACCTATAGCAAATATCATATTTATTCAGGTTAAAAACAAAGCAAGGATGCCCACTATCATTTCTATTTATTGTTGAAATAGAGAAACTAACCAATAGAATGAGAAAAGAAAATCAGATACATAAAGATTGGAGAGGAATATACTGAACTTTCCTTAATTTGTGGAAAATCCATGAAGGTCCATTGGAAAATAAATTGAATACTTAAAAATTTAAATTTAAAATGCAAAACTTTAAAATTTTTAGAAGAAAATAAAGGTGAAAGGCTTTATGACCTATGTGTGGAAAAGATTTCTTTAAAAAGGCCAGAAACAAAGCATATACCATAAAGAAAATGTTGATAAATTTTTCAAGGAAAAACATGATAAAAAACATAAGCCACTGACTGGGAGAAACTATTGGCAATGCATATATGTAATATACGAAGGATTGGTATTACAGGTTGTATAATGAACTCCTACAAGTCATCAAAAGAAAAAGAACCCCACGAAAAAATGAACAAAGGATATGAGTAAGCAAATCATAGATGCCAAAGCAAAATGGATTGTAAACATGTAAAAGGATGTACAGTCATAATAGTAAACCTGAGACTGCAAATAATATTGTGACATTACTTCAAACCACCAGATTAGCAAAAATTAATAATTCTGATGATACTAAGTGTTGGCAAAGAGGAGGAGCAATGAGAATCCTCATATACTAAATAGTGGGAGTGTGAAATAAGGCCACCACTTTGGAGTGCAATTTAGCATTGAAATGGAACATGACATTGGACCTAATAATTGTACATCTATGTAAATGCTTTAGAGAGACTCTAACAAATTTGTATTTAGGTAATTACTAGAAGGTACATTGGAACACTACTTGCAATTTAAAAAAAAATTAGAAACAATCTAAATCAGCATGAGAGAACATAAATAAATTGTAGTATCTCTATACAATAGAATCCCATCCAGCAGTGGAGCAGAACAAAGTAGAGCCGCATGTAACAACATTGGTAAACCTCAAATTCATAGTCTCATAGTCTCGAATGAAAAAAGCAACTTATGCAGTAAAGGTACAGTGTGATCCCTTTATGTAAAGTTTATAAACATGCCATATAATCCAAAATACTTTATGTACAGATATACATATATAAAGAATAAAAAAAAACATGCCTAGACATGATGAACATCCCAATAAAAAGGTTACTTCTGGGGAGAAGGGTGGGACTGCTATAAGGGGGATTTACCTATGTTTGTAACATTCTGTTTCTTCAAAAAGTATCTGAAACAAATGCACCAGAATATTGAGTTAAAAAACAGATTCAGATACACATATATTTATTATATTATTATTTCTGTTTGTTTGAGTGAAACATTTCAAAGTTAAATAAAGAACCACTGAGCCTTACTGAGGTCATGGATGCTGAGTGCTCAGCCAGGTTTATTCACTAAGTTCTTCTACTTCCTGCTCTCAATGGGACTGATTACAATTATATACGACCACATAGCATAACTCTTCAGACTCTTTGGGAAAATGTCAAAATTGTGAATGTTAAATTCTGAAATGTCAAGGGCCAACTATAGACATACAAAACCAGCTAAGGACTAAAAGGATAAAAATGAAAACAACATAAAATAAATGCTGTTTGACATAAAGTTGAGAAGAATATATAATCTCTCCTTCCCCCCTAAAATCAGCCCAGAGGATTGGCATTCGCCCTCCTGAAGGATTATCTGTCTATGTGAGCTAAGCGCCAGCCTGAAAAACTACACAGGGTGATATAAAACAAAATGAAACAAAACCTGCTCATGTGAAGGGAAAGGAACACTCCACAAAATGGCTGCGCCTTCCCCAATACATCCTTCAGCTCCCCAAACAGCTTTCCCATCCTTGACCTTCTCTTTAGAAGCCCCTCCTTAAGCAGTTACACACAGCTCTGCAAATGTTAGAGTGACATTTGGACTGGGCTTGCGTGATCAGTTCGCCCGCGTGTCTGTGCTCCCCGGGGACCTGCCAAGCTTCAGAGCAGCGGTATTAGCCTCACCCCCCAGAGCTAGCAATAACATTTACCAGCTACAGTTCTCTCCATCTTCAAATATTTCCTCTGGCCCACGAGAAGGTGATCCAGCCCCTCCATAGACTGGGACCTAAAGAGAGTGGTTGAGAGGGAGGTGACCCCTCCTTTAAGAACTTTTAACATTTACCTTTCATTAAAGATTGTACTTGTGTTTTAATTGGGCTTCCCTCCTAGGATTCTGATATGTCTGGAAAAAATTAATTACTGAAATGGCATACCTGTTAGAGGCGGGGCACACCTTCGATGGAAACTCTGCAAAAAACTGGCTCTGGCTGGTGAGGAATGGCATCTGAGTACTCACTGAAATCCATACAAGTCCAGAGTTGGCAAGGAAACTATACAATTATTAATTATAACTTAGAAAACAATTTTGGAGCCCTGTATGCTTAATATACGTCTAGGACTGGGCTAGTCAAGACTTAAAGAAGCCAAAATGACCTCTTTTGTTTGTTGTATCTCCAGTGCCTGAATGGATGGATGATTGAACTGACGAGGAATGAATTGAATATCCTCCCAACAGTCTAATGAGTTATGTGCTAATCATCCTTATTTTATTAATGAGGAAACTGAAGCTCAGAGAGATTAACTTGTTAATCTTTGTTAATCTTTGCAACTTGTCCAGTTGCAAAGCTAGCTCCTGTCAGGCCTTGTATACAGCCTGAGAGCATAATTGCTCTGCTATAATCTGTACTTATAGAGGCATACGTGTGTCAGAAATGTGATGATAAGCATTAGCAGGGAAGTTAAAAGTGAATAAGAACACAATAGAATTCTAATTAACAAATGTGGAAGGAAAGAGGGCAAGAGGGAATCACCATTAGGCAAATACTGCAGTAAAAAATGTTGCAGATACGATCCACTGATGGATGCTAAAATTAGTGGATGAAAGTTTGAGGAGAATCAGAATTTGCATAGGCTCAAAGTATCTTCCACAAGATATTTATCAAGTACAAAGGAAAAGACAGGTATTTAACTTTTTTGCTTAAAAGACCTGGGAGATACCAACTTAAGTAATCAAGAAAACATCACTAGTAAAAAGACACGTCAACATCATGAACACCTTGATATAATGCACTGAGAAGGACATAGTGTCATTTTCATGATATTCTTGCCTAAAATGCATAACCTCACTCCAGTCATGAACAAACATTGGAAAAACTCAAATTGAAAATATTTAATAAAATATCTGACCAGTACTCTTCTTTTTTTTTTTTTTTGCGGTACGCGGGCTTCTCACTGTTGTGGCCTCTCCCGTTGCGGAGCACAGGCTCCGGACGCGCAGGCTCAGCGGCCATGGCTCACGGGCCCAGCCACTCCGCGGCATGTGGGATCTTCCACGGACCAGGGCACGAACCCGTGTCCCCTGCCTCGGCAGGCAGACTCTCAACCACTGTGCCACCAGGGAAGACCCTGACCAGTACTCTTTATTTATTTATTTATTTTTTATTATTTATTTATTTATTTATTTTAAATTTATTTATTTATTTATTTTTTAACATCTTTATTGGAGTATAATTGCTTTACAATGGTATGTTAGTTTCAGCTTCACAACAAAATGAATCAGTTATATATATACATATATTCCCATATCTCTTCCCGCTTGCATCTCCCTCCCTCCCACCCTCCCTATCCCACCCCTCCAGGCGGTCACAAAGCACCGAGCTGATCTCCCTGTGCTATGCGGCTGCTTCCCACTAGCTAACTACCTTACTTTTGGTAGTGTATATATGTCCATGCCTCTTTATCGCTTTGTCACCGTTTACCTTTCCCCTTCCCCATAGCCTCAAGTCCATTCTCTAGTAAGTCTGTGTCTTTATTCCTGTTTCACCCCTAGGTTTTTCATGACATTTTTTTTTTAAATTCCATATATATGTGTTAGCATACGGTATTTGTCTCTCTCTTTCTGACTTACTTCACTCTGTATGACAGACTCTAGGTCTATCCACCTCATTACAAATAGCTCAATTTCGTCTCTTTTTATGGCTGAGTAATATTCCATTGTATATATGTGCCACATCTTCTTTATCCATTCATCCGATGATGGACACTTAGGTTGTTTCCATCTCTGGGCTATTGTAAATAGAGCTGCAATGAACATTTTGGTACATGACTCTTTTTGAATTATGGTTTTCTCAGGGTATATGCCCAGTAGTGGGATTGCTGGGTCATATGGTAGTTCTATTTGTAGCTTTTTAAGGAACCTCCATACTGTTCTCCACAGTGGCTGTATCAATTTACATTCCCACCAACAGTGTAAGAGGGTTCCCTTTTCTCCACACCCTCTCCAGCATTTATTGTTTCTAGATTTTTTGATGATGGCCATTCTGACTGGTGTGAGATGATATCTCATTGTAGTTTTGATTTGCATTTCTCTAATGATTAGTGATGTTGAGCATTCTTTCATGTGTTTGTCGGCACTCTGTATATCTTCTTTGTAGAAATGTCTATTTAGGTCTTCTGCCCATTTTTGGATTGGGTTGTTTGTTTTTTTGTTATTAAGCTGCATGAGCTGCTTATAAATTTTGGAGATTAATCCTTTGTCCGTTGCTTCATTTGCAAATATTTTCTCCCATTCTGAGGGTTGTCTTTTGGTCTTCTTTATGGTTTCCTTTGCTGCGCAAAAGCTTTTAAGTTTCATTAGGTCCCATTTGTTTACTTTTGTTTTTATTTCCATTTCTCTAGGAGGTGGGTCAAAAAGGACCTTGCTGTGATTTATGTCATAGAGTGTTCTGCCTATGTTTTCCTCTAAGAGTTTGATAGTTTCTGGCCTTACATTTAGGTCTTTAATCCATTTTGAGCTTATTTTTGTGTATGGTGTTAGGGAGTGATCTAATCTCATACTTTTACATGTAGCTGTCCAGTTTTCCCAGCACCACTTATTGAATAGGCTGTCCTTTCTCCACTGTACATTTCTGCCTCCTTTGTCAAAGATAAGGTGACCATATGTGCGTGGGTTTATCTCTGGGCTTTCTATCCTGTTCCATTGATCTATCTTTCTGTTTTTGTGCCAGTACCATACCGTCTTGATAACTGTAGCTTTGTAGTATAGTCTGAAGTCTGGGAGCCTGATTCCTCCAGTTCCTTCTTTCGTTCTCAAGATTGCTTTGGCTATTCGGGGTCTTTTGTGTTTCCATACAAATTGCAAAATTTTTTGTTCTAGTTCTGTGAAAAATGCCAGTGGTAGTTTGATAGGGATTGCATTGAATCTATAGATTGCTTTGGGTAGTAGAGTCATTTTCACAATGTTGATTCTTCCAATCCAAGAACATGGTATATCTCTCCATCTATTTGTATCATCTTTAATTTCTTTCATCAGTGTCTTATAATTTTCTGCATACAGATCTTTTGTCTCCTTAGGTAGGTTTATTCCTAGATATTTTATTCTTTTTGTTGCAGTGGTAAATGGGAGTGTTTTCTTGATTTCACTTTCAGATTTTTCATCATTAGTATATAGGAATGCCAGAGATTTCTGTGCATTAATTTTGTATCCTGCCACTTTACCAAATTCATTGATTAGCTCTAGTAGTTTTCTGGTAGCATCTTTAGGGTTCTCTATGTATAGGATCATGTCATCTGCAAACAGTGACAGCTTTACTTCTTCTTTTCCGATTTGGATTCCTTTTATTTCCTTTTCTTCTCTGATTGCTGTGGCTAAAACTTCCAAAACTATGTTGAATAAGAGTGGTGAGAGTGGGCAACCTTGTCTTGTTCCTGATCTTAGTGGAAATGCTTTCAGTTTTTCACCATTGAGGATGATGTTTGCTGTGGGCTTGTCATATATGGCCTTTATTATGTTGAGGAAAGTTCCCTCTATGCCTACTTTCTGCAGGGTTTTTATCATAAATGGGTGTTGAATTTTGTCAAAAGCTTTCTCTGCATCTATTGAGATGCTCATATGGTTTTTCTCCTTCAGTTTGTTAATATGATTTATCACATTGATAGATTTGCGTATATTGAAGAATCCTTGGATTCCTGGAATAAACCCCACTTGATCATGGTGTATGATCCTTTTAATGTGCTGTTGGATTCTGTTTGCTAGTATTTTGTTGAGGATTTTTGCATCTATGTTCATCAGTGATATTGGCCTGTAGTTTTCTTTCTTTGTGACATCCTTGTCTGGTTTTGGTATCAAGGTGATGGTGGCCTCGTAGAAGGAGTTTGGGAGTGTTCCTCCCTCTGCTATATTTTGGAAGAGTTTGAGAAGGATAGGTGTTAGCTCTTCTCTAAATGTTTGATAGAATTCGCCTGTGAAGCCATCTGGTCCTGGGCTTTTCTTTGTTGGAAGATTTTTAATCACAGTTTCAATTTCAGTGCTGTGATTGGTCTGTTCATATTTTCTATTTCTTCCTGATTCAGTCTTGGCAGGTTGTGCATTTCTAAGAATTTGTCCATTTCTTCCAGGTTGTCCATTTTATTGGCATAGAGTTGCTTGTAGTAATCTCTCATGATCTCTTTTATTTCTGCAGTGTCAGTTGTTACCTCTCCTTTTTCATTTCTAATTCTATTGATTTGAGTCTTCTCCCTTTTTTTCTTGATGAGTCTGGCTAGTGGTTTATCTATTTTGTTTATCTTCTCAAAGAACCAGCTTTTAGTTTTATTGATCTTTGCTATTGTTTCCTTCATTTCTTTTTCATTTATTTCTGATCTGATTTTTATGATTTCTTTCCTTCTGCTAGGTTTGGGGTTTTTTTGTTCTTCTTTCTCTAATTGCTTGAGGTGCAAGGTTAGGTTGTTTATTCGAGATGTTTCCTGCTTCTTAAGGTGGGCTTGTATTGCTATAAACTTCCCCCTTAGAACTGCTTTTGCTGCATCCCACAGGTTTTGGGTCGTTGTGTCTCCATTGTCATTTGTTTCTAGGTATTTTTTGATTTCCTCTTTGATTTCTTCAGTGATCACTTCATTATTAAGTAGTGTATTGTTTAGCCTCCATGTGTTTGTATTTTTTACAGATCTTTTCCTGTAATTGATATCTAGTCTCATGGCGTTGTGGTCAGAAAAGATACTTGATACAATTTCAATTTTCTTAAGTTTACCAAGGCTTGATTTGTGACCCAAGATATGATCTATCCTGGAGAATGTTCCATGAGCACTTGAGAAAAATGTGTATTCTGTTGTTTTTGGATGGAATGTCCTATAAATATCAATTAACTCCATCTCGTTTAATGTATCATTTAAAGCTTGTGTTTCCTTATTTATTTTCATTTTGGATGATCTGTCCATTGGTGAAAGTGGGGTGTTAAAGTCCCCTACTATGAATGTGTTACTGTCGATTTCCCCTTTTATGGTTGTCAGTATTTGCCTTATGTATTGAGGTGCACCTATGTTGGGTGCATAAATATTTACAATTGTTATATCTTCCTCTTGGATCGATCCCTTGATCATTATGTAGTGTCCTTCTTTGTCTCTTCTAATAGTCTTTGTTTTAAAGTCTATTTTGTCTGATATGAGAATTGCTACTCCAGCTTTCTTTTGGTTTCCATTTGCATGAAATACCTTTTTCCATCCCCTTACTTTCAGTCTGTATGTGTCTCTAGGTCTGAAGTGGGTCTCTTGTAGACAGCAAATATATGGGTCTTGTTTTTGTATCCATTCAGCCAATCTGTGTCTTTTGGTGGGAGCATTTAGTCCATTTACATTTAAGGTAATTATCGATATGTGTGTTCCTATTCCCATTTTCTTAATTGTTTTGGGTTCGTTATTGTAGGTCCTTTCCTTCTTTTGTGTTTCTTGCCTAGAGAAGTTCCTTTAGTAGTTGTTGTAGAGCTGGTTTGGTGGTGCTGAACTCTCTCAGCTTTTGCTTGTCTGTAAAGGTTTTAATTTCTCCATCAAATCTGAATGAGATCCTTGCTGGGTAGAGTAATCTTGGTTGCAGGTTTTTCTCCTTCAACACTTTCAGTATGTCCTGCCACTCCCTTCTGGCTTGCAGAGTTTCTGCTGAAAGATCAGCTGTTAACCTTATGGGGATTCCCTTGTGTGTTATTTGTTGTTTTTCCCTTGCTGCTTTTAATATGTTTTCTTTGTATTTAATTTTTGACAGTTTGATTAATATGTGTCTTGGCGTATTTCTCCTTGGATTTATCCTGTATGGGACTCTCTGTGCTTCCTGGACTTGACTAACTATTTCCTTTCCCATATTAGGGAAGTTTTCAACTATAATCTCTTCAAATATTTTCTCAGTCCCTTTCTTTTTCTCTTCTTCTTCTGGACCCCCTATAATTCGAATGTTGGTGCGTTTAATGTTGTCCCAGAGGTCTCTGAGACTGTCCTCAGTTCTTTTCATTCTTTTTTCTTTATTCTGCTCTGCAGTAGTTATTTCCACTATTTTATCTTCCAGGTCACTTATCCGTTCTTCTGCCCCAGTTATTCTGCTATTGATCCCATCTAGAGTACTTTTAATTTCATTTATTGTGTTGTTCATCGTTGCTTGTTTCATCTTTAGTTCTTCTAGTTCCTTGTTAACTGATTCTTGTAATTTGTCCATTCTATTGTCCATTCTATCTGCAAGATTTCGGATCAACCTTACTATCATTATTCTGAATCCTTTTTCAGATAGACTGCCTATTTCCTCTTCATTTGTTAGGTCTGGTGGGTTTTTATCTTGCTCCTTCATCTGCTGTGTGTTTTTCTGTTTTTTCATTTTGCTTATCTTACTGTGTTTGGGGTCTCCTTTTTTGCAGGCTGAAGGTTTGTAGTTTCTGTTGTTTTTTGTGTCTGTCCCCAGTGGCTAAGGTTGGTTCAGTGGGTTGTGTAGGCTTCCTGGTGGAGGGGACTAGTGCCTGTGTTCTGGTGGATGAGGCTGGATCTTGTCTTTCTGGTGGGCAGGTCCACGTCTGGTGGTGTGTTTTGGGGTATCTGTAGACTTATTATGATTTTGGGCAGCCTCTCTGCTAATGGGTGGGGTTGTGTTCCTGTCTTGCTAGTTGTTTGGCATAGGATGTCCAGCACTGTAGCTTGCTGGTCATTGAGTGAAGCTGGGTGCTGGCGTTGAGATGGAGATCTCTGGGAGATTTTCGCCGTTTGATATTATGTGCAGCTGGGAGGCCTCTTGTGGACCAGTGTCCTGAAGTTGGCTCTCCCACCTCAGAGGCACAGCACTGACTCCTGGCTGCAGCACCAAGAGCCTTTCATCCACAGGGCTCCTTAATTTGGGATGATTCGTTGTCTATTCAGGTATTCCACAGATGCAGGGTATATCAAGTTGATTGTGGAGGTTTAATCCGCTGCTTCTGAGGCTGCTGGGAGAGATTTCCCTTTCTCTTCTTTGTTCTCACAGTTCCCAGGGGCTCAGTTTTGGATTTGGCCCCGCCTGTGCGTGTAGGTCGCCAGAGGGCGTCTGTTCTTTGCTCAGACAGGACGGGGTTAAAGGAGCCGCTGATTCGGAGGCTCTGGCTCACCCAGGCCGGGGGGTAGGGAGGGTCACGGAGTGCGGGGCGGGCCTGCAGCGGCAGAGGCCGGCGTGACGGCATGACGCTGCAGCCTGAGGCGCGCCGAGCGCTCTCCCGAGGGAGCCGTCCCTGGATCCCGGGACCCTGGCAGTGGCGGGCTGCACAGGCTCCCCGGAAGGGCACGTGGCTAGTGACCTGTGTTTGCACAGAGGCCTCCTGGCTGCGGCAGCAGCGGCCTTAGCGTTCCATGTCCGTCTCCGGGCTCCGCACTCTTAGCCGCGGCTCGCGCCCGTCCCTGGAGCTCTCCCAAGCAGCGCTCTTAATCCCCTCTCCTCGTGCACCAGGAAACAAAGAGGGATGTAAAAGTCTCTTGCCTCTTCGGCAGCTCCAGACCCCTCCCCGGACTCTCTCCCAGCCAGCCGCGGCGCACTAACCCCCTGCAGGCTGTGTTCACGCCGCCAACCTCAGTCCTCTCCCGGCGCTCCGACAAAAGCCGGAGCCTCAGCTCCCAGTCCCGCCCGCCCCGGCGGGCGAGCAGACAAGCCTCTTGGCTGGTGAGTGCCGGTCGGCCCGATCCTCTGCGCTGGAATCTGTCCGCTTTGCCCTCCGCACCCCTGTTGCTGTGCTCTCCTCCGTGGCTCCCCAAGCTCCCCCACTCCGCCTCCCGAAGTCTCCACCCGCGAAGGGGCTTCCTAGTGTGTGGACACTTTTCCTCCTTCACAGCTCTCTCCCGCTGGTGCAGGACCCGTCCCTATCCTTTTGTCTCAGTTTAGTTTTTTCTTTTGCCCTAACCAGGTACGTGGGGGGTTCCTTGCCTTTTGGGAGGTCTGAGGTCTTCTGCCAGTGTTCAATAGGTGCTCCGTAGGAGTTGTTTCACGCGTAGATGTATTTCTGGTGTATCTGTGGAGAGGAAGGTGATCTCCGCGTCTTACTCTTCCGCCATCTTCCCGGAAGTCTCGACCAGTACTCTTTAAAATGACGTGAAAAGCAAGGAAAGATTGAGGGGCTATTATAGACTGGAGATAACTAAGGAGAAATAACAGCTAATGCAGTGTAGGATCCTGAAACAGAAAAAGAACATTAGTGGAAAAAATCATAAAACTGAAAAAGATCTGAAGCTTATTTAAAATATTGTGCCAATGTTAACTTCCTATTATTTAAAATCATGCTATGGTTATGCATTAGGAGAAGTAGGGTGAGAGGTGTAAGAGAATGCTTGGTATAGTTTTTGCAACTTTTGTGTAAGTATGTAAGTTTGAAATACAAGGTTTAAAACAACAAACAAAATGAAACAAAAAATGAACAGGAAGTACACTTGCCTTCAGATTTGCTTGCAGCTTGAAGAGAGAAGCAAACTTGTAAACTAAAATGAAAGGGACACAAAAACAGTCTTGTAGGCATTGCCTGTAATATATGTGTGCACCAGACAGAAAGGGGCCATGGAGAAGGAGTGGTTGATCTTATCTGCAAAGGGAATGCAGGTAGCCAGGATAGACTGAACAGAGAAGGTGATGCTTGAGGTCTTTTATCTACCATCTATTTTACTGAGAACCTGCTGTAGGCCAGGCACTCCTCTAAAAAGAAGCTACATGGTAGTAAACATGAAAAAGTACTGCTTTCATGGAGCTTCCATTCTAGAAGGAGGTGTCAGATAAACACATGAACAAAAACCATTTTAAGTGCTGGGATGAAAAATAAATGAGCCAATGTGATAGAACATGCTTGGGGGAAACGGGCAGTTAGATAGGGTGATTGGGGAATACCTTTCTGAGGAGCTGGTAGTTAAGCTGTTAGGACCAAGGTATGAATGAGAAGGAGCAAGCCATGCAAAAAATTCAGGGAGCAGGTAATTCCATGATGAAGAACAGGTTGGCTGAATGCCCGACCACAGGAACAAATTGCTGTGTCCTATTCAATAGGACAAAAAGAGGCCAGCATGCTGGGCTATAATGGACAAGGGGATAATGGTAGAAAATGAGCTGTAGAAGTAGGTTGACCACCTGGCTTTAAGTCCAAACTGACATACTTTTGAATAAAAGGTGGTGCTATTAATAATTACACCAGGACAATAGAAGTAAAATGGAACTGTCTGGGCCAAACCTAGACATACGATCACCCTATAGAGAAGAAACAAATCGTGTAGGACTTTGTGAGTCAGGCAAGGAGTACAGATGTATTCTAAGTGCCTTAGGAAGCCATGGGAGGGTAGATCAGGGGAAGGAAGTGATTGCTCTGGCTGCCAAGTGGAGAATAGACTATTGAGAGTGAAGAATGAAAGTAGGGGGAAGATTAGAAGTCTAACTAGCAGGCAGAGAATGGGGGCTTGAGCTAAGGAAGTAGACACGGAAAAGGAGACTCACTCAGTTTTGAAGGCAGAGTCAATGAGCCTTGCTTACTCTTAGTAGATAGGCCAAGATTAGCCAGTTGTTTAGGGACTGTAGAACATTCCATACGAAGGTAGTGGCAAGAGCAGAGTCACAGGAGCAGGTCATATTCTAGGAGCCCATAGTGTATTCTATGGCAAAAGTGAAGGGGCACAGAGGGGACAGGCAAAAGTGTGTTGGAGATATGACCACAGGCCAGATCATCAAAGACAGAATCCAATGCTAAGTAGTAGATATTGTGATGCCATTGAAAGTCCTTGACTGGAAAGTGACATGATTTGTTTTGTTTTTAGAAAAATGACACTAGGTCAACTATGAGGAAAACAAAAGAGCAAAGGAAAACCCCCATGAAAACAGATAGAGGTACCTTCTGCTAGTTAGAGGAATAAACAAGAAACCAGAAATATTTTGAGGGTGGTATAACAAGGTGAGGGGCCTTTCATTTGTACTAGAAACTGTCCACCTGTTCATCACACGCACCCTTGATTGTCTAGTGGTTTACAGTATAATTAACTGTTGACGCAGGGACTGCTAGATAGTGTCGCTGAGTCATAAAGAAGCTCCAAGAGGAAAACTTGAGGGACAAATTAATGTCATGTACCATGTAACTTTCTTCTTCTGCTCCAGTGCTGTTCTTGGCCACTCATTTCTAAGTTTTAGCAATGTCTCTCAGACTAGTGTGCCTCACATGCAATTTTGGCAAGCTAAGCACGGTGGCGGAGCCAGATAACTTGTTCCCTGTAGACTTAGAAACTCCTGAGCTGCGGGCTGTAATATAATTTACAATACAGTTAGCCAGCCCTGTAAAACAGCGTTCTGTTTGCAGGGGAATGGGGGCCTGACAAGAAGAAGTGTTTATAGCTTAACTTTAGCTGTGTTCTCCATTGTTACACGGTAGCAGCCTGCATATGACGCATCCTAGTCATCGGTCAGATAGTTACAACTTTTCTTTTTTAATATGGCAAGCTAAGCATAACATCAGGCTTTGCATAATAGCCGCCCCAGTGTCCCTTACCTTAGGAAGTGGTAGCCCTAGCATGCACCCCCATCTTTTAGGACAAAGGAATTGAGACATAATTGTTAGATATTCCATGGCTGTGGCTTATGCCTTGATAAAATTATCCGATGTCTTACTCTTCTAAAAGTCTTATGCCATGATATTGATAGAAGACTCGCGAATAAGAAAATCTGAGCGATGCCTGTTGATTTTTTTTTCTCCCTAGTGTGTTACAATAGCTACTTGCCACTTATATCACTCAACTAACAAGGTTACTTCTATTCAGCCATTGCCCCTAGGAGACTATAGCTAATATTAAAGCTCCACAGGTGGGGCCTTTGTCGATTTCTAGATCCCCAGTCTAGCACAGTGCCGGAAAACATAATAGGCACTGAAATACTATGTTTTGATTAAATAAGCCCAACTATTAGCTTAAAAATGTGCCCTAATGATTTGGAAATGAATACCACATATGGTGTAGAAGGACATATTCTACTGAGCAAGAGTCGGCCAGGGGGTGGATGAACTGCTGTGTCAACCTGAGACACCACAAAGGATCCAACGTTCACTCTAACAACATTCTGAGTTTTGCAAAACTATGTGGGATTCAATTCCAAGGCTAGTTTATTAACCCAGGCAACTCTAGATTCTACTGCACACGAATGCAGAGTTGTGAGATGTCCCTCTATTAATTCTCTTAGTTACACCCGTTAGAAAAAATATCTTTTAATTCATGTCCATCGTGAGTTGGGTGCAGTGTCTGGCACTGTCACAGTTCCTCTGTACTTCCATTCCATAGTCAACTCTGCTTAAGTAGTGTTGGAAGTAGCTTGTATACACATCGTATATGTCATATATATAACATATATCTTATATACATATGATATATGTATATCGTATATATCATATATATGTATCAACAGTACTCTGAACTAGGTGCTTCAATAGATCTTTAAGTGTGTGTGTGTGTGTGTGTGTGTGTGTGTGTGTGTGTGTGAGTGATCTATTGATTCACCTGTTTCAGATCGTTACTGATTTTGTGCAGCCTGATTTTGGAAGCAGGATCCCAAATAGGAAAAAAAAGAAGGTCTTTAATATCTCCTTAAGAAAAAAAAAGTCAAAGCTTTTAAATATTACCTCAGTCTCCTCAGTTTTGAAATAAAGGTTTGAATGCAGGTAAATTTTAAGTTTTGAACTCTAAATTTCTCTGCAATTCAGAAAGAGTAATTTTACAACTTCTGTATTTTTTTTTTTTCTTATAAAAATCACAAGAGACTGATTCTACTTTAATCAGCTAATTAAACTTCTGGCCATTTCTTCATTGGTTTGACTTTTCTAGGAAATGTATTTTATATTCCTAAACAATTTGATTTTGGTTCATGTTGAAATACTGGCCCTGTCTCTCCTTATAAGAAATCTGTACATAACTGAGGTTGGTTGAGCTGGTACATTGCAGAACAGTTGGCAAGTAGAAAGTGTCTTCTCTTTTGCTGCCCTGGAGAACTTGTTTCTCTGGTCTGGCCTTAGACGATAATGGAGCGATCACATTTTGGTGAGCACAGCTGTATGCAGAACAGTTCTCTGAGCCTTCAATCCAGTCATTTGGGACTGAAAACATCAAACACTAGCCTGGGAAACACAACCAGGACAGGCTGCAAGTTGGCCATTAATCACTTTACTGTGTCTGCTCAATGCTATTGTCTAACAGTGTTCTAGAATAAAGTAAAGGTGATAAGTATACAGATCCATTCAATATAGTTCCATACCTGCCATCAGTCATCCTTGTTGATGGATCAGAGGTAAAACTTTTTTTATTCAAATTTTTTGTAACCGATCATCAGTGATAATGAGAGAGCAAATGTATTCTCTGGAATACTGACAGGAAGAATATGACAGAGTGAGGCAGCAAGCTTTGGGCAAAAATGAAAGTCTACAGAATAGTGCTGTCTGTTTTTCAGGATGGAAATCGTAGCTGGATGTCAGGTTCAATCACTGAACATAGTCTGCCTATGACCGTAATGAGCCATGCTTATTATCAAAGGTAAATAATAGGACTCTAGTGTTCTTGAATGCAATCTCTACCATTATTATGAAAGTAGACCCATTGTGTAGGGAATTTGAGAACAGAAGAAAGCAGAATGTCTACCTTATTTCTCTATTTAACCAAAGTAGACTTTATAATAAAGAGGAAGACTAACAAAACACTTTAACCACAATTACATTCCACTTTATAGTTTGCAGAGCTCTTTTAAACATATTTTCTTATATGACTTTTGAAAATGATTGAAGATTTACATAAAGGAAAAGGAAAGTCAGAGAATGTGCAACTTGCCTGAGGTTGCGTGCCCATAAGAGGTGGAGCTGGGAGTGGAGTGTTGGCCTCCAGACACCTAGGCTCTTTCTGCTGACCAGTGCTGCCTCTAATATGGAAGTATCTGCACGTGAAAGCAATGGGTCATCTCCAGACATCAGGGAAGTTAAAACACGTGTGTGTGCACGACACACGTAACATTCATTGAGAACCCATTAATTTCAGACATTTGGATATCTTCGCAGTCATTCTCTTGGGCTCACCTTTGTGATGGATAGCTTTTCTTTGCAACCCTGGATCCATTCTTCGCCCTTCTTCATACTTTTTTACTCAGCTTTGTAGCCTGGAAGGTTATCCTATAGGGATTGCATTAACAGCCTCTCTTACCCTTTTGTATTCCAGTTGAATTTGCCCAATGGGAAGCATGCAAGAAAGATGAGAAGGAATGATGAGAATGAGGTCTGAATATTTAATTTCTTGTCTGTGATATGGCTGCCAACTGGCTGCACCCCTTGACATAAGGTCACAGTCTTGTGAGGCACTCATAGTGCACCCTTGTTCTCTCTCTCCCTCTTCCACTCCCCGCTCAGGGTTCTGGCAGTTGACCTTCTGCTTGCTCTATCAGGCCTAGACGTAGTAATAATATGGGTCTGCTTTTACTAGCCCTAAATACCATATTACCTCTGGAGGGTTCACTATTCCCTACCTTTACCGTTGTAAATATTACTTTTATTAAACCTTCATCAAATGGCATAATTCGAGTTGGCCGTCTATTTCCTATTAGTATCCTGGCTGATTCAGTATTATTATTATACATGTTACAGATGGGGAAACGGAAGTCCAAGAATATTTCACAGTTAAATAACTTGCAGATCTAAGACTTCCCTGGTGGTCCAGTGGTTAGGACTCCGTGCTTCTAATGCAGGGGGCATGGGTTTGATCCCTGGTTGGGGAACTAAGATTATCCCACATGCTGTGCTAAGATCCCACATGCCGGTGAGGCCAAAAAAATAAAAATAAAAATAAAATAACTTGCAGATCTAGGACTCTACCCGAATTCTCTAACTCCACGCTTATATACTCATAGTGACAGCACACTGAGCAATGATTCTGAATAGGTGTAATTACAGCTCTGCCCAATAGAGCTTTCTTGAATTGACTCAAAGAGTCAGATCAATTCTAAGAAACATACCACCATCATTTATAAATATTGTTTTGAAATTTCATAATACGTTTGCAAAATAAAGCAGCGGCAATAGTATCTGGAGGAAAATTGGGTAAGATTGCATCTAATCTCTTACCATGCCATTCTGTCTTCCCTGCAGCACCACAGTTAGCCTAAAAAGCAAGTCTTATCGTGTCACTTCCTGTCTTAAACACCCTCGTATGTTAACTAATATCCAAACTTCCTAATTGTGCTTATTAGCTCTTTTATAATGGACCCTCTGCATCTCCCTTCAGTCTTAACTTTATCACTCCAGTCCATATACTCTAGCCCATATGGGATCATCATTGTGGTTCTCACCTGGGCTGGGGGTGGGGATTTTTCCCCCAAGAGGCATTTGACAATGTCTGGAGATATTTTGGGTTGTCATGACTAAAGAGAATGCTTCTGTCATGGCTTTAGAGTGCTTTAATTGTTTGGGGATGGGAAAGCAATCGAACTGTATGTAATGGCAGCACGATGTTGAGAATGTGAAAAGTTAGTTCTTCTCAGCCTTGTCCATGAGAGGGAGGACATCACCTCATATCAGTTTTGATTCCCTGGAACTGTTGGCTACTGTTGGGTCTGGTCAGACCTAGAAATGTATGTTGCTCCTGCTGCTGCAAAATACAGAATTAGAACCTGGTGGGCATTCCTGCATAGATTTGCACAGTGTTTAAGATCAGCCCAGTTTGGGTAGAGAGGAAGCAATCTGTGTATTCTGGAAGCTTTGTTAGAATAAAACACACTTAGGAAGTGTATGAGGCCAGTGGCTGCATGAGTGAACAGGAGGATGTCTTGAAAGTACAAAAAGAGAAGATGGTGAGGCGGGTGATTGTTTATTGGTACTTTGCTTACAAGGCTGGCTGTGAGAGTATCTTCTCTCTACAGTAGATGGCTTAAGGGCCCGTGGGTAGTGCTAGGAACTCTGCTTGGTATGCTAAGTGCAAAGTGAGACCTGAGAAGTCTACTACATGAAAGCACATTGCTAGTTGCTCATAGTACTGTATCTATGTCAGGGGACCCCTTGCATTCGTTAGCAGCATTACATCGATTGTGTTGTCTAGTGCTTTTGTTTTATCCCTTCCCTGTCCATGCCTACCAATCTGGCTTTCTCCTTTAAAACTGTAGGAAATGTAAATGATATCACTTCCAAGATTGTGTAGGAAAGAAGAACTTCTCTGTACCATTTACTTTCTACAGTCAATTTTCTGTATAATTTTCACTTATCTTCTTGATTAGGACCTCATCACATCTAAAACAACATATGCTTATAATAACATTAAAGAACCCTCAGTTTTGATTATTTCCTATCTGTTCCTTTGGTGTTAGATGCAATAATTTGATTATGAAAAGAAGTACGAAGATGGTAGGGGAAAGTTGCCTACCAGAAACTCTTTCAAGTTAAACAGAAAAGGGTATAGCAGCCAAATAATTGTCAGCCATAAGTAAGGAAAGAGGCACAACTCAGTGTCGTAAGTCTCAAAAAATAGGAGCAAGATAAATGATTCTGAAGCCAAGTTAAGAGGAATGGTCAAACATGATGAGGCTGCCAACCCTGCCTGTGTTCCTCAGATACAGTACTGTCCAGTTGATAAAAAAATATTGAGAATTATCCCTAAAATACCTTTATAGAGGGAAATAAATAGATTGAGTAGATGTTCTTATCTGAGTGAAGAATAATGGGAATGTCTGTAAGAGGTAAATG
This sequence comes from Grampus griseus, assembly GCF_964374135.1. Taxonomy (NCBI): domain Eukaryota; kingdom Metazoa; phylum Chordata; class Mammalia; order Artiodactyla; family Delphinidae; genus Grampus; species Grampus griseus. The sequence goes on along the minus strand of NC_139018.1, from coordinate 24,195,579 downwards.
CATGTAACAGAAACAAACAACAGGACTGAGGATCGAAAGAGATGTCAGCAGGACTAAAGGGCTCAAAAGTTCTAATGTATCATTCCCACCACGATGGCCTTGGGATGCACTCTTCAACCAGGTGGGCTGTCTTCGAGTAGAGGACATTTAACAAAGCTTCAGAAATGACAGCACAGCTCTGAAAGCTAAATGAAGGTTACACACAGTCTCGGCTGAGCTCTTCATTTCTCCCATCCATTTCCTTCCACATTGCTATCTCTCAGCCTACAGGGAAAAAAAAGTACATAGAACTAAAAATATGAGCCATTAAACTGTAGATGACTCTGGGAGCCAGTAAGTCGCTGAAACTATATGTGAACAACTAGAAACTGGACAGAGCCACCTGAGTATGAGCAGGAAAGACAATGACATGACAGTGCAAATAGAAAACATCAGGCAAATACAATTGCAAAAAACATAGGTATAGCTTAGAAAACTGAAGGAATTTGATCTAGAAGAAAACAAACCAAAGGACAGAGAACTTTCCCATGAGCTGTATAGTCTGTAGCTCATTTGCACTGTAGAATATTTTAAGAGAATTTAATTAATGGTATAAGAATTCAAAGAAAAAGTAAAAACAAATGAGTGAATGGAAAAGAGAGACTGTATATGGAATATCTGAGAGCCAAAATATGATCACATAACTTATTTGAAATAGTTGGTAACCACAGGGGTGCAGCTAATACATGGCTAAATATTGATGTATTGATAGAAGGAAAATGCTTCACAGTGAATGCTGATGAAAAGTCAAAGAGCCGAAATCCATAATAAAGAATCTAAGAGATATGAGGACAGACAAGATAATTGGGCCTCGGAAACAGAAAAACTGAGTACTTTAACAAAGAGATTACCTAAAGGCATCAAACCAGAAATTTGTTCTTAATATAAAGAACTGACTCCATAAAGTTTAAAATAGCATGATGGGTTCTAAGAAAATCAGATATAGTATATTCAACACTGAGATGTGTATTGATTATGTCATTGGGCTTCAAGGAATAAAATAATAGTCCTTAGGCATTTATACAAAATTTACATCATTTACCACCTATGAGAGGAAATGTTGGCATTATACAATCTCAAGAACAATAAATCGAAGTGTATAAAATTCTGCTTGAAATGAAGGGAGACTCAAGAATTACACACAACCACAATGTAATTCAAATATCAAGAGCACAAATAGACTTTCACAAACATGAACAAACTTTGGTAATAAAAATACTAGTGAGTTCTTTTTAAAAAGGTGTTACCATATACTTTGTGACCAACGAGAGGGGTGGGATAGGGAAGGTGGGAGGGAGACGCAAGAGGGAGGGGATATGGGGATATATGTATACGTATAGCTGATTCACTTTGTTATACAGCAGCAGCTAACACAACAATGTAAAGCAATTATACTCCAATAAAGATGTTAAAAAAAAAAAGAAACTGATGGGTATGTTTAAAACAAAAAACAACAAAAAATAAAATAAAATAAAAAAGGTGTTACCATAAAATCCAAGCACTTAAAAGATGAAATAAAATTACTCAGAAATGGAGAAACTATGACAAAAGGCATGGTGAGAATAGTGACCATCTTTGAATATACAACAAACACATAATGATCGTACGCATTGTGAATGCAGAACAAAGAATACAGTTGATAATATCCTTGGGTTCCACAGCCATGGACTCAGCCAACCTTAGATCAAAAATATTTTTTAAATTCCAGAAATTTCCAAAAAGCAAAACTTGAATTTGCCACACTGGCAACTATTTACAGAGCATTTACATTGTATTTAACACTATTTACATAGCATTTATATTGTATGAGGTATTGTAAGTATCTAGAGATGATTTTAAGTATATGGGAGGATATTTGTAGGTTATATGCAAGTACTGTGCCATTTTACATAAGGGATTGAGCATCCGAAGATTTTGTTGTCTGCAAGGGGTCCTGGAACCAGTCCCCCAGTACACTCAGGACAACTGTATGTGGGTATCAGAGGTCCCCAGAACCACTCTCAATTTGCATATTTCTCTAGAAGGACTCACAGGACTCGAGATATTATATTCATGGTCATGGTTTATTATAGCAAAAGTTACAGAGTAAAATCAGCAAAGGGAAAAGGCATGTGGGGCAAAGTCTGGAGGAAAACAAGCCCAAGCCTCCAAGAGTACTCTTCCAGTTGAGGTGAACAAAACGTGTGCTTAATCTCCAGGAGTGACGTGCAACAACAAATGCAAAGTGTTGCCAGCCAGGGAACCTCACCTGAATCTGGAGTCCAGGAATTTTATGGGAAAAGATATATAAGACATTTGTAATAATCCAAATAGGGAACTCTAGAATGGCTGGACGAGGAACTTAGCAGATCTCCCCAGTGAAACAACCATTTAATTGGTGAAAATTATTAAAACACACACAACCATTTAAAATCTCTGAAAATTGTTCTAAGGACATACAACAAATGGAGAAACATTTATTTAAGAGATCTACTAAATCTCACTAAGAAAAGTGAAAGCTATGGTATTTAAACCACAACCTGCTCCCTTCTGCTACCCCAACCCTGCTCCTTGTTCTGGAAGCTTCATTCCAGGTGGTTGTGGCCAAGAAGACAGGATCTCCCTCTCCAACCAGTTACACTAGGACTACAGTTTCACCTCAGATGGTCAGGCTACTGGTGCCTCTCACCTCTCCCCAGTTCCATGTTGCAGAAGCGATATTCCTGGTAGGCACAGCCAAGAAGAGGCCTCACTTCTCCTAAATCTCCATTCATAGAGCAGAAGCTCTATCCCAGGTTTGGCATGTCAAGAATATAGGGGCTCCAATTGTCCCTGCCCCAGCTTAGTCATGTTTCATGTTAGGAGGGGCAAGCTGAGAAGACCAGGACCTATCATCTTCCTCCCATGCCCACTTTTAGAATGGGAATGTCACTCAGGGAGAAGTGGGCCACTGTTTCTGCACACAGCTGGTTGTGTAGTGGCACAGAGGTTCTGCTCTGGGGTAGATGCAAGTTATTAGGATGCAGAGCTCTACAACTCTGCCTGGCTGTTTAGAACAAGGATTAGAGAAGTTCATGGGTAAAGGACTTTTGAAAATAATGGTGATCTTGGTCACTATCAATTTTGAAGGGACAGGTAGATCTACGATACTAGTAGCAATGAGTGAAATGGCATACCAGAAGTTTGCTAATGTCAGAAGTTTAGCAAAGAGAATCAGGGGTAGAGAAAGCCATGGAGGTCTAGAGGGTTGTACACATTTGCTGGGATACACTCAGAGCTAATTAGAGGAGGAGATGGGAAAGATTTGAAAGTATTACCAAGCTACACATACATCCATCAGTAAGAGGAAGAGCCTATTGGCTCAAGGGGCTTAGGGTGCAACCTCTTAACTGACTGAACGATAAGCTGCTTTTAGCCAGGGGATACCCCTAGGAGACCAGGCTTAAAGCGAAAACCACACTTATCCTTGGTGGGCTGGAGGACTGTGCATGTTCCCAAGACTGCACCGACTCAGGAGTGACAGGCGGGGCAACTTCCAAGTACTAGTCCCTGGCTGAACGTGAGGCAAAGTCTTAAGCTTACTGAACTGTGAAAGCAGTCTCCAAGTCACACAAATCCACCAGATAATGAGTAAAAATTAACTGACCAAGGGGGCTTAGGTATAATAGTTGAGCAATAAGTGGCTTATACCAACCTAGGAACAACACCTAGGAAGACAGGCTAAAAGATAAAAAATGGAAAAATATCTGAACAAGGACATCAGAGCCTTCACACTGCTGGGAAAATATGTCACAGAATTAGTTCAGCCAAGTCATTAAACAAATAAATGAATGAACAAACAGAAAGAAGTAGCCCTGGTGGTGGTCACGGAGGGGAGAGCAGTATCCAGACGTGCTACAATCTGTTATCTAAAATGTCCAGTTTTCAACAGAAAATTGTGAAACATACACAAAAAAGGAAAGTGTGACCCATACATAGGAGTGAGTACATACAGGCAATAGAAACTGCCCGGATGTTGCACTTAGCAGACAACTACACCAAAGCTATTATAAATATTTTCAAAGGGATTTGTGGGAATTAAGGGAAACTGTGCTTAAAGAATTAAAGCAAAATAAGATAACAGTGATTTATCAAATAGATAATGTTAATAAAGAGATTAAAATTATATATATTTATATATCTATTTTTCAATTCCAAAATTTCTATCATTTGGGGAGTATTTATCTATCTACCTATCTACCTACCTACCTATCTATCCCTGTCTCTCTGTCTGTCTATCTATCTATCTATCTAAAATGCTTGAAAGCACAATGATCTAAATGAAAAATTCGCTAGAGGGGCTCCACAGAAAATGTGAGTTAGCAGAAGAAAGAATCTGCAAACTTGAAGATAGATCAGTAGAGATTATACAGTCTAAATAGAAGAAAGAAAAATGAATGAAGATAAACAAAGCATCAGAGAAATATGGGACATCATTAAGAGTACCAACATATGTATGATGGCAGTCCTGGAAAAAAGGAGAGAGAGAATAGGACAGAAAAAATATTTAAAGAATTAGTGATTGAAGATTTCCTAAATTTGAGGAAAAACACTAATTTACACGTCAGTGAGCTCTAAGTAGGATCAGTACAAAGGAATTCGTTCACATCCAGACTTATTATAATAGAAATGTTGAAAGTCAAAGAGAAAATCTTGAAAGCAGCAAGAGAAAAGTGTCTTATCATATACAAAGGCCCACAATAAGATTAACAGCTGATGTCTCTTCACAGTGTAGGCCAAAGGCAGTGAGTTGACATTGAAAGTGCTGAAAAAAATATAACATCAGCTAAGAATCCTATAGCCAACAAAAGCATCTTCAAAAGTGAAAGTGAAACAAAGATGTATCCAGGTAAACAAAAAAACAGAATTCATTGCTAGTATACCTGCCTTATAAGAACTACTAAAAGAAGTTCAGGAAGTGACTGCAGACAGTAATTTGAATCTACATGAAAAAACAAAGAGCTCCAGTTAGGGTAATTATGTAGGTAATGATAAAAGAGTATAATCACACATTTCTTTTTCTTTCTTCTTTTAACTGATTTAAAAAGCAATTACATAAAACAATATAAAATTGTATTGTTGGGCCTATAACGTAGAATTGTAATATATTTGATAATAAAAAATGAATGAAGCTACATTGAAGAAAGGGAATGACACCAGATGGTACTGCTAATCCACAAAAAGAAATGAAGAGAGACAGACATGGTAAATAATAAGCTTATTTAAAAAAAACTCTATAAATATATCTGAGCTCTCCTTTCTTCACTTCATAAGAAGTTTTTATAAAGCAATAATTATAACAATGTATTTTTGAGTTTGAAACATATATAGACATTATATGAATAACAATAATAACACAAAAAGGAGGACCAGAAGAAAGCTATGTAAGAGTAAAGTTTCTGTATCTTACTGGAATTAAGTTAGTACAAATATGAAGTAGATTCTGATAAATTAAGATGTATGTTGTAAGCCCTAGACCAACCACTAAGAAAGTAGCTCTTAGTTACTTGGTTATTTAGTTAAGAACCATCAAAGGAATTAAAATAATATGCTAGGAAATACTCACTTAAGACAAAAGGAAGTAGTAAAGGAGGAAAAGAGGAACAAAATAGGAGAACTGGGGATTTCCCTGGTGGCACAGGGGTTAAGAATTAGCCTGCCAGTGCAGGGGACACGGGTTGGAGCCCTGGTCCGGGAAGATCCCACATGCTGTGGAGCAGCTAAGCTCGTGCACCACAACTACTGAGCCTGCACTCTAGAGCCCGCGAGCCACAACTACTGAGCCCACGTGCCACAACTACTGAAGCCCACGCATCTAAAGCCCGTGCTTCACAATAAGAGAAGCCATGGCCATGAGAAGCCCGTGTGCCACAACGAAGAGTAGCCCGCTGCTTGCCTCAACTAGAGAAAGCCCTCACGCAGCAATGAAAACCCAATGCAGCCAATAAATAAATAAATAAATTAATTAATTAATTTAAAAAAGGAGAACTGTGTAAGTACTATTATGTCAGCATTTCATGATGTGGTCTTTCAACACTCAATAATCTGATAGTTTTTAGATCAAATAACTTTCCTTATTTAGACTTATTTTCCATTGAATAGTATTCCATTCATGGTACCCCTTGTGTTTGAAATCTTATAAGCAAATTAATATGAATTCTGAAACAAATTTTGTTTCAGCTGATTCCTATATTAAGTTTTTTGCTTCATCACCCTCCCCTTAAAAATACCATGTTAATAGTAGAACATACTCACCAAGATACACACAAAGGTGTACATTGAGGTACATACTTTATTTTGTACCATTAGGTGTTTAACTACATATGCACCTGGTATTTGTTCTCTGACACTACCAATATTGACATAAAGATACATTCATTTATGCATATATTCTGCCACTGTACATATCCAGAGAGATAAAAGTGGCCATTAGTTTTGGAATTATTTAAGTTGAATGCATCAAAACAACCATCTCATGGCTCACTGAATACCCTAACATCTTTTAAAAAGGAGTGTATTTTTGTGTGGGTGTCTATAGTAGAAGGTACACAGTAGTAATTAATGGTGTTCATAATTACACAAACACACAGCATTGTGCCTAGTAATATATAACAATATATTATTTAGAAATACATATCATCTCTATATAATTGTATATGTTCATAAAATACAACTTTAAATAATGGCATATATGTATATATATATGTGCACACGTGTGCATGCATGTGCATGCACTCACACACACACACAAGAACACCACAGTCTGCCATGAAGCATTATAGATGTACTTTATGTGCTAAGAAACATGGGTGTGCTCCTAGTATAACTCTCTCACAATTTGGCAGAATCATTATGTATACAGCCATGAGAATCGGACTGCCTACATTTAACTTCCAGCTCTGCCATTTCTTGGATGTGTGACCTGGTATCTATAAAATATAATAATATTGTCTTCTTCACGAAGTACTTGTGAGGATTAAGTGCCATCTTAATGCATGTAAAATCCTAGAAAGCACCAGGCAAATAGTAAGTGCTCAATAAATTTTAGCTTATTGTTATTGATCTTTTGATTCTGCTCTTTCAGGAGATAAACATTTCTTTTACATCTTGAGCATGTGTTACATTTAGATAATGCTTCTCATCTAAGAAGAGATCTTCAAAATATGTTTTTCATTTTGATGGTGTCTGTAACTGTCACACATTTGTTTGTGATCCTCTTGGAGTTTGCACATTATAATATACAACTATGAGCATGTCATGGATTTTACCCAGGTGAAGGTTGATTCCCAGGAATGACTGGTGTATTTATGTTTTTTTCATGGACCTTTTGTGTGTTGTGTAAATCAGGTTGGGTGTATGATGATGACGTACTATTTTGAGAACTTTCCACGTGGTCTGCCTTGTCTCTCCGTGTTCCTATGCCTTTTATGCATGAGGACAGAAGATGTTTGTTTCTTTTGTTCACTGTCATGTCCTCAACACCTAGAAGAGTGCCTGGTATATAGTCACAAATGAGCATATTGTGGTACCTCATAATCTAAAACTATTCATTTACTTCCCAGTATCTACCAAAGTCCATTGATTTTCTAATCTCAAAGCACCTTTGTATAACTATTCTTAAAATATGCTTGACACTTCTGTTAAATTGAAGTTTGTTATTATCTGAGCATACCCCTCTTCTTTCCTTTTTGTGTATAGAGATACTGTTTTATCTACCTGTGAAATCTGATGCCATCACTTCTTTCATTAAAAACCCCACCCATCTATCAAGACCAGCTTCAGACTTTGCCACATCAATTCTACTCACCTGCATGCTATAGCCTCTCTCTTCTGAATGCTCCTGGCTTTATCAATATATCTTTGCTGGGTCATTTAGCCATGTTTATATTCTAGTAGTTATTTGTGTGTGCTTAGTCTCCCTTCAGGACAGGGGCTGTTGTCTGCTTCACCTTTGTACCCTCCATAGTGCATATTGGAATGTAGCAAATACTTAGTAAGTACCTTTTCAGTGCCAGGTGCTGAGTTCAGTGGCAGTTGGCTTCCTAGGAATGTGAGTGATATTCTCTTCCTGTGTTCTCTAAAATATTTGCGAAACAAATGATTAAACAAATTCACGTTTTGAGCCACATGGTGCTACAGAACAGGCCCTGGACTTGGTATTGGATATACCGGGTTAAAGTCCAGACTGTGGGGCTTCCCTGGTGGCGCAGTGGTTGAGAGTCCGCCTGCCGATGCAGGGGACACGGGTTCGTGCCCCGGTCCGGGAAGATCCCACATGCCGCGGAGTGGCTGGGCCCGTGAGCCATGGCCGCTGAGCCTGCTCGTCTGGAGCCTGTGCTCCGCAACGGGAGAGGCCACAGCAGTGAAAGGCCCGCGTACTGCAAAAAAAAAAAAAAAAAAAAAGTCCAGACTGTGTGACTTAGGGATGATAACCTACTCCCCCTAAGACCCTTGGTTTTCTGTTCGAAAGTAGGAATGGTAGACCCACATTGTGGCATTAAATGAGATAACATATTGGAGGGGGTGGAGGGCTCATAACCAAAGTGTTTGGACTAGAGAAGGTTTCAAATAAAAGTGAGCTTCTTCCTTTCTTATAAAAGTGCTATTTGAATAAAAGTAAAATGTCTGGTTCCTGAAGGTGTGCTTAGCTTTTGTTGTTGTTGTTCTGGCCCTGGCTCCATCAATCTTCTTTGAACGGGCCAAGCAAACTTCTACGAGGCCTGGCTGTGCTGCTGCTCTTTTCTTTTTCTAGCAGCACTCTGGCAAGTATGTATTTGTTCGCTGTGGTGATTATAAACTGCTGCTTCCCTCCTGTTCTTCATGAAATATTTACAGGACTCAAGTTTTGTTTAGTGTCTTGTTTTGCTTTGTCGTGTCTACAGCATACAGAATTACTACCATTTGTGAGGGCATTTTCACTTTTGCAAAGCGCCTTCACATCCATTATTTCATGTGGTACCATTGACAAGTCAGTGAGCATGGTAGGGCAGGGACCAGTGCCATCAGATGCCTTTTACAAATGAGGAAATAGAACCTCAGAGTTTAAGGGGTCTGCATACAGCTTAAAAGCGGTAGTGGAGGTCTAGCAAGCACAAGCCACCTGTCTACTAATTTGGTGCCCTCTCCTTCTACTCTGCTTACCCTGGAAGCAAAGGCAGACTCTGGCATCCTTCATCCTGACCGTACCCTCTTTCTTCTCTGCAGAGGCGTCCATCCTGAGCTACGACGGCAGCATGTACATGAAGATCATCATGCCCATGGTCATGCACACCGAGGCAGAGGACGTGTCCTTCCGCTTCATGTCCCAGCGAGCTTATGGGCTGCTGGTGGCCACTACCTCCAGGGACTCTGCCGACACCCTGCGCTTGGAGCTGGATGGGGGGCGCGTGAAGCTCATGGTTAACTTAGGTATCGTATGAAGTACCCTCTGCCACTCTGTTTGGGCTTGTCTTCCCTTTCTTTTCTGATTTTCATTGGTTTGACTGAATTCTTCGTTTGTTTCTTGAAATTAAGCTGCTCACCTCTTGTTTAATAGGCCAAGGATAAATCCCAACAGCAACAAACACCTTCTTGTTTCTGCATGAGGTTTTGATGTCAATTTCTGGTTTCTGACAGTTGTGGTTTCTTTACTAGAAGATTTGTTTTCTAAGTTTCCTTTCTTGGTTTTTTGAATCGTTTAGCTTTGTGTAAAACACGCTACTTTGGTCCATCTTTTGATCAAGCACATTCCCATTAAGTCCAACTCCTTGGTCACCACTCAAAACAGTCAAAGCAGAGGACAGGGACAGGGCATGAGATGGAAGCAAAATGGGAGGGTGGTGTTTGAGAGAACGAAGCCATGTGAGTGGGATGAGAAATGCATTGTTTGAAGTTCCGCAAGGACTGTTCCCATGGGAAATTCTGGTGGCCTTGATGACACTAGTATCTCCTTATATTTACTCTCTCCTAGTGGGGAGCACAAGTCACATTACTTCTGTTGTCCCATCGGGGAAAAATTCTATCAGTCTAGAGTCTCTGACACATGGAAGGATGGTGTGGCTCTTGGTATGTGTCCCTTCTTCCTTCCTGACATTCCTACCCTCACTAGACGGCCCTTTTGATAAAAATTATTAAGTCACACTGTTACCAGTTACTCTGTTCTTATATAACACATATGCATTTTTCCTTAGCGTTGAGAAATTATGACAGTTTCAAATTTGTAGCTTGACTGAGAGAGGACCTGTTCTTCTACTGTAATTACCTACAATGATACTTTGGAAGTCCCTCTTTTATGGCCTCACATCCTCTCAGGCTGCTGACCTTCTTGGCTGGATTCTAATCAATCTTCTATGGAGAGTGAGGACCTCTTGGTTTTTGGAAGGAAAAAAAGCAATCTCTATTTCTGCTGATTCTACTCAGTAGAAAGTCAGTGCCCTGTGTTGACAGGATTGTGATACAGCTGCGCTCAAACTTTCTAAGCCTCTGATTTGTTTGGCTATGTAGGATATGTTTAGATACACAACTCCTTCATAAAGATGTCAGTGGAGTGGTTTGTCAGAGGCATGGAGAAGACATGATGGACAAATGTATCAGATGCAGGACAATACACAACCCTAGATGGCCTGGTGGGAAGGTGGGAAATCAATACCAGTCTTATCTGCCGTCAGGTCAACTGGTCACTCTTGAAAAATGCCTATACGACAATCCTAAAAATCTCTAGGACACAGAAGACTGTTTTGAGCAGTGGCTTGTTTAGTTGTGTGTCTCTTTTTTTTTTCCCCAAGTTGCAGCTTTTACAACACTATGCCCTTTTTCTTTTCCAAGCATATTTGATTTCTGTTGTCAGTGTGTCTCTTGGTTTTTCTTTGGTTTGCATATGTGTGTGTTTGGTTATTTTGGGTTTTGTTTTTCTCTTTTGCTAGATCTTTGTGGGTGTTCTTGAGTTTCCAATCCTCCCCACCATCAGCCATGGTAAATCAAAAGATGGTATTCAACCCTTCAAAGGCCCAAAGCCTGCGGCCCGCATAGCAAACAGCCTTGAGAACAGAGTGTACTGAGCAGCCTGCAGGGACTGGCATTCCCCTGTCCTCCTCACCTTCCCCTCCCTACACCATCCTGCCCACCTGAAACCAACCAACCAGAGTGCATACCTGAAACCACCACCAGTAGCCTACTGTCAAGTTCTCTGAAAAACAACAGAAGAAATAAAAATTAAAAAAAACCCTCCCACAACTAAAATGAAAACAAATGTGACCTCCTAACTAGCTCACAGAAAAGAAGATAGGGTCAGTTTTTAACTCTCTATTTCAAGGTAAGAGAGAGCCAGAGATATAAGGAATATTCAGCCCCGTGGGGTCCTGGGGAAATGCACATTGCCTTTAAACAGACAACTTTTTTTTTTTTCCTTTTTAGATGTTGTTTTGTAAGATTAGAAGGCCAACTATGACAGGTCTCACATCTTAGAAGGAAAAATGGAGGTGGAGGGAGATAAAAGGGGATGAAGAAAGAGATGAACAGGTTCTCTCTGTCTCTTTCTCTCTCCCTCTCTGTCTCTCTCTCTCTCACACACACACACATACACACAGTCATAGATCCCAGGTGTATTCCTAGAATCATTATTTTTGCATTTTAAACTGTCACGAAAATCTGGGAGGCGTGTTTTTTTTTTGTTGTTGGTTTTTTTTCCGGTATGCGGGCCTCTCACTGCTGTGGCCTCTCCTGTTGCGGAGCACAGGCTCCGGACGCGTAGGTTCAGTGGCCTTGGCTCACGGGCCCAGCCGCTCCGCGGCATGTGGGATCTTCCCGGACCGGGGCACGAACCTGAGTCCCCTGCATCGGCAGGCGGACTCTCAACCACTGCGCCACCAGGGAGCCCCAAGGTGTGCTTTTTTAAAAGACTCTGCTTTTGCCTCCTGACTCCTTTCTGCACATGGTCAGTGTAGCTCTCCTAAGTTGAGGCATCTTAGGCGAAAGAGCGCTGTGCTTCTCTAGAAACAGTGGTCACTTCTTTTTTCCCTGAAGGGTATGGTTCACCACAATTACTGGTTTGAATTTACTTTCTTTCAAACCTAACACAGAAAACTGAACTTAAATTCCTTGGACATGTGTGCACAACTCTTCATATTCATGCTTTGTTTGAAGGTTCTCCTACCCCCCTCCCTAGAATATAGCCCTTCGTAAATGCTTTTTTCCTCCAGGTCATGAATTCATATTACCCTTTTTTTCATTATAGTGAAAATATCTCCAAGCAGAGTGTGCATTTACGTACACAATCCCCAAAACTAATTTCAAAGGATCCCTCCCTCCATTTAAGTTGTGTCTCTTTTCTAGCACAGGCACGAATGATATTCCAGTTTATTTCAAATTGTTCACACATAGAAGGTCATGATATAAATGTCTGTATTTTTCTGATGGAACGTGTCTCTTAAATATCAAGGGGACTAGGCTTTTCCAAGGGCCCTGCTTTCTGAAGATAGCCAGCCATGGCAACAGCAGCCATGAGCAATGTCCAGCTACACACAGCACGTTTTTAAAAGCTTTGAGGTTGGCCATTGACCAATCATATTTTTATCTCTTAGTATTAAAAGATATAATAATAATTTTTACTATTATAGTATTTTTAAATATTTTGAAAACCTTATTTTAATCTCACAGTAACTTTCTGAGATAAGTCAATAGTTTTTTTATGATGGCTTGATAGATGTGAAACAAAGAAAGTAGGTCACAGAGGTGGGACTCCCCATGTTTCTAAACTACTCAGTCATCATGGGTTATCCGTGACCTCCACAGATCAATACTGTGGATCAGTGATGTGACAGACTTAATGACTTCTAACTGGTTTCACGATGGTCACCTTTTAAACATGCACGGAAGGCATCTTTTTCTTAGTGCTTGGTTTGAATTGAGCCATACAGCAGAAAAGTCAATCAGTATTGGTACAGCCTCATTCACGGGCCTGTAAGAATCCTCAGCAGAAGGCAGGCAGCCCTTCTTCAGTGGTGGAGGCTTGTAGGCAGTGCCATGCAGCTTGGTTAATTGCATTCAGATTCTCCAGATGTTCTCTCTCTGGAAACATGGACTTGCAGACTACTGTTTACTGTATGCATCACTGAAGACATAAAACACCTAGAAACATTCACCTCTTCCGTGCTCAACCTGAAGCTCATCAATTTAGAAAATAATAATTTCTCCTTATTTACTAAAATTAAATGAAACAACTGAAACAGAATGAACAGCACACACACACATACCCACATCCCTCAAATACCATGCCAAGGCTCAGGCAGAGAGAGGACTTCGGCTGCTACTGGAGATCTAAAGGAAATTGCCCTCCCAGGTCAGTTCTTCTGATTCATTTTTTCATTAAAAAACAATACATCGGGCTTCCCTGGTGGTGCAGTGGTTGAGAGTCCGCCTGCCAGTGCAGGGGACACGGGTTCGTGCCCTGGTCTGGGAGGATCCCACATGCTGCGGAGCGGCTGGGCCCGTGAGCCATGGCTGCTGAGCCTGTGCGCCTGGAGCCTGTGCTCCGCAACGGGAGAGGCCACAACAGTGAGAGGCCCGCGTACCGCAAAAAAAAAAAAAAAATACATCATCACTATCAAGACCACCCTCTCAGACCCTGTGAACAAGGAACTGGGGTAGATTTTTCTCCTCAAACTTATTCTTCAAGTAAAGTAGCAAAATAATTTTTCACTTCTTGACTTAACATACCCAATTGTCTGCTGTCTTGAAAGCTGCAAGTCCTCACATTGTTTTAAAGACACCATTCAGTTCATGGAATCACTTGAGTGAACCCAGAAGGACAAGCCCAGCCCAGCACCTCTGCCTAGACCAGGTCCTTGACTAAGAATAAATCCTCAGCAGCACAGAAACCAAAGCAGAAAAACACTTCTTGTTTAAAGTTCTTGGGGTTGTTGCTTTAGGCTCACTCTTGCCCCTTCCTTCTCTGAAGCACGCCCATACTTCTGCTTCCCCTCTTTCTTGAATCCATCAGTGAGGGGCTTTTCTCCAGCATTTCTCCAGCCTCGGGTGATGGTAGGCGAACCGGCAGCTGAGGCCCCACTTCTTCCTCCCTCCCTGCCCTCCCCTTCCCCAGTCCTCACCAGGGGCATGGCCTCCTCTGTCCGGTGATCGTACCAGTTGCTCCAGGGCTGTTTGCTCCCACTTTTCTGTTGCGGTTGACGACACATGACAAACCTAACCGCACGAAACCAAACCCAGATTTTTCTCAAGAGATGTTCTTCTGGGGAACAAATAAGCTTCCTGCCCCCTTCCTCAGAACGCTTGGGTGTTATAAATTGCTCCTATCTGGATTCACGTAGTTTCATTCTGCCCTGTCATTTGCCACTGGTTTCTTTCTCACGTGCTTAAAATGGTTTACTTCAGGAAATTCAAATCGTGGCATTATCTTCCACAAGTCCTCCAAAACTATTGGGTTAACCTTAGCTAGAAGAAAAGCACAGTTTCTAACTGTATTTTTTTCCTGTAATTTTCTCCTTTCTTTATCATTTTACTTCTACCTTTTAATGTCTGGCTTTAAACAAATTCTTATAGGAATTCCCACAATTGAAAACCAAACTTAGGATCAACTGGGAAGCCTGGTAACAGTTAACCTGAGACATTTCTCTGACCATTCTTCCCAACCCCTACTAACACCCATTGACTCTGCTCTATACCTTTTATGCTGTGTGTCCCTGACTCCAAACAGATATTAATAAAAGGATAGATACTCTGATCTCTGACACAAAATACCTTGTCTGGTGACCAGCACAAGAAAATTAGCCACCCTTTATTCCCTCTCTTTCCCATTAAAAAAAAAGAATTTTCTTTCTTCAAGATGCAGGATCACAGAGGGAAATAGGTAGGATGTCAAAGGTGCCCAAGACCTCCTCCCCATGTGCCTGTCTCGCCTTCTCCTCAAATGCTGTGGGCGCTTGATTCAGTCTGAGCATTCAGGCAGGAAGACGGAGATGGGCTTCATGAGGGGGTTGGTCTGGGGGCCTTTGAAACTACAGCAGAGACCCCAATCAATTATGATAATATCATACAACTCCTTTTAGCCAGCACCCGAGCCCGCCTCTCTAAAATCTGGGATGGGTGTTTGTGCGGTTAGCTGTTTGCAAGTGGCCATTTTATGACAGAAAATGACCAGGTGGTGTTAACCCTTTCCTTACCTCTGAGGGTAACGGCAAATCTGCCTGCATAAATTTCTATAGCATTTGGGGCCTGACCTGAGGAGAGAGGGTGGAGGGAGTTTGGTTTTAGAAAAAGAGAAAGGGTTAAATACTGCACTGAGAAACTTCATGGACAGATTTGTTAAAATGATATGATATGTCAGACTGGTGATATATCTTTGAAATACTAAAACAAAAATTGTCTTGATGGTACTATTAAAGATAAATTTTAAGAAAAACCAGTTGTAGAGAGAAACAAACTAAAACCTACATTTGGTGGGGAAATTTTTGCAGTATTTTCCAAGTTTAACAAAATTAATATTTCAAAGTCCAGTTTTGAAATACTTTATATAAGTGAATAGGATTTTTGAAAGAAAAAAAAAGCCTACTCGGTGTCTATTGTGGATATATATGTATACCAGTATATATCTCTATACATACGTGTATATATATATGTGTGTGTGTGTATATATATATGTATCCAACTTTACTAAACAATATACTGTACATATACACCCACCCTTAAACTTGTGCATACTGTATATATATATATAAAATGGCCACATTTCTTGCGTGTGTCTGTCCCCGGAAGGGTGGACTGATTGTTTTTGGATGTCTGCAGCTGTTACCTTGAAGGATGCAATTTCATCTTTCATTTATTTTTCCCCATCTAGACTGTATCAGGATAAACTGTAACTCCAGTAAGTTTTCCCTCAAGTTTCATTTTGTTCTTTAAAAAAAAAAAGAAAACTGACTTTATTTTGTTTACTGTTTTATGAGCTGTTTTTTATTTGAATTATTTTATTTTTTGACAGTGGAGTTGGGGGGAACTGGGGTTTACAAGCTGAAGGGCTGGGGTGATGGTTTGGGCTGAGTGTGGCCCAGGGTGTGGTTTCGGAATTGCGGCAGGTCCTCTCTTCTTTCCTTGCATTTGTTCTATATGCGGAAAAGGAAGAAAGGGTACCTGGATAATGACTTTGAAAATGAATTGAAATGGTAATTTGTTGTTTTGGGAAAACAACTCTCAGGGGTGGACAAAAAGCATTAGAGCAACCAGAATGCACTTCTCCACTACGAAAAGCTTCAGAAAATGAAAGCAAAGTTCATGACCCACAGGGTGGCTGCCAACTCTGACATTTGTTTCTTGGCATTTATCGCTGTAGGTTTTTTTTTTTCCCCCTAAGGAGGGTGGGCAAAGCATTGCTCTTGGTAATAATGCAACATTTTAACCAAAGACTTGAGATACATTCTAGCTCTTCTGAATAAAGAATGGCAGACTATTATTTTTACCTTATTCCATTCAAATATTCCACTTCTTGAAGAAGGGTCTTAAGGAGGAACAGGCTGAATACTACTCACGCATTTCTTCCTCTGTCTCAGAAGTGCACATTAGCTGGAGTCATGAAGTAGGGCAATAGGAGGAGAAAGAGGAAAGATGGGCATGAGGGAAAGAGTAGAACTAGGTGATAAAAGGAAGAAAGGAAGAAATATACTTTGAGCTCTATAGTGTGTCATATTAGTTAAGGCAATTAAATAACAATTAAGCAACTAGGATAATTGGTTAGGGTGATAAGCTACAACAGACAATCCCAGCATTTCAATGGCTCAACAAAAAAGGTTTCTTTCTTGTTCGGGCAAAGTCCAATGCCAGTTGAGCAGCGCTCCTGGTCAGCTCTCTTCAAAGAAGTAATTCAGGCAACTAAGATTCTTCCATGAGTTGGGTTCAACAACCTTGGAGTTTTTCACCTCTCGTTCTATCCATAGGGAAGAGAGAGAGAGCTTGGATAGTTATGCAATATGTTTTATTGCCTTGCCTGAAAATGCCATACATCGCTTCCGCTTATATTTTGTCAGACATGGTTCCATCTTAAACTCAGAGGCAACTGGGAAATAACAGTCTTCCTGTGGACCAGGAAGACAAAACTGGATTGATTGAGCATCTAACACACATGATTCGCAGTATTATCTCCTGATTTTTTGCTGCTTTCCTTGCTAGGGTCTTTCTGTAGGAACAAACTCAGAAAAGGAGATAGCCTCTTACATTTCATTTACTTGTTTGTCCCATCCTTCTAAAAATTTTAAAGGTGTTAGCTGGTTTAACCTTCTTTCTTGGGAGATATATTATCAGGATGACAAACTAATGAAGCCCAAATCCACTTCTGGGTGGCAAATGTTCCATATAAATGAACAGCAACAACAAAAAGAAATGTAAAAAATTGATATAAACAACAACTTCCTAAAGTACAGTGCTTTCTGCTTGTCCTGGCATCACTTTCAGTTAATTTAAGCAATGTCCTATATTGCTGTGTTTAAATATTTCTAATTAGCCAGAAATTTCTCATGATATTTAGATCATTACAAGTCTAATTGAAACATCCTTTTTCTCCGAAGACTGGCATTTTCTCTTTCTTTAAGCAGCTTTATTGATATATAATTTCCATACCACAGAGTTCATCCATTGTAAGCCTACAGTTCAGTGATTTTTATTAAATTTCTAGGGTTGTCCAGATATCACCATATTCACATTTTAGAACATTTCCAACACTCCCCAAATTTCTCCTATGTCCTTTTGCAGTTAATCCCTTCTCCTGCCCATACTCCTAGACAGCTGTTGGTCTGCTTTTGTCTCTATAAACCTGCCTTTTCTGGGCATTTTGTATAAATGGAATCATATAACATGTAGTCATCTATGTCTGGCTTCTTAAAAAAATATAGCATATCTATAGAAAACTTTTTCTTTTGCATTAGTTTCCAGAAGGAAATAAGATGAAAGCTGAGCATGAAGGTGGAGAACGTCTTCCAAAGTTGAAGCTGGCACCTTCTGGCTTCAGAGACTTATTTGCAGAACAGAGAACTGAGGGAGTTATTTGATCAGGGTATCAGGGCCTGCTTTTTGTGTTCTATCCATACTTTATCTTACATTTAATTCCATATATTCCATCTGATCAGCCATGGAGAGTCATCATAAGACAAGTTCCCAAATTCTTTCTCCTGGGAATACAGTGATTCTTATCCAGGACACAGATGCCAGCAGATTTTCTAAGCCTGAGAAAAGATTTTCTATTCAGAGCCGCCAAAAGCAGCATCGAGAGGAAATGCACACGGCAAGGATGCGTTCCCGACTTCGATCACAGCATAGAAAGAATATAACTGGCTTAAATCAATATTTAGGTAAAAAGCCAAGATTGGATTTTGAAAAATCAATTTTGAATTCTCATGATAAATCTTTAACATACTACGGAAGTTAGTTTTGGTGAAAGCATCAGAGAAAGAATACATAGTGCCCACTAGTTGCACAGGGGTTGAATAGAAACAAAACAAAACAAAACACAAGCTCTTCAAACTAATCTAAGTCCTTTAATGCTGAGGTGTATAGATGTGTACCCAGGGTACTGTAGAGTCACAAAGTATATGTGACACATTTTCTTGAAGTTAATTGTTGATTTGGAGTAAAAACTTGAGTTGAAAGCAAAGTGATATATGATGCAGAAGAACACAAATAAACATGAATCTTATTTAACAGATAAATCTTATTCTTATGTTTTAAGAAAAAAACATAAGAATTCAAAGTCCTATCATTTTTATTGTGTATCCTCTCTATTCCATTCCCACCATTATTGGCACTTGGGTAGAAAAGTTTGAGAAGACTATACAACTAAATTAGATAAAACAGGTACAGGTGACTAGAACTTCTAAACCCCTCTTCTCACATACCTATCAGAGTTCATAGTTCAACCTGTTATAGAATCTCAAGTTGTTTCTGTAATCTCAAGTTGTGCGGATCCTGCCTCTTACACAGTTTTTCACTGGAAGAGTACAAGAAGTAAGATTGATTTGCAGCCTGAGTGTGAGAGGGAAGGACTTTCCACTTACTCCTGAGCTCCAGCTGGCATTTCAGTAGCTGTCATAGGGTGTAATTGCTCAAGTTGCAACACAAAACTTTTTTCTCTTGAAGGGACATAGTGAATTAAACTTTAAGTTTGTATATAAGTTCATGAATTTTTCCAGTTAATTCTTTTTTAGAATGCCTGTTCTGTGAAAAGTCAGTCAGGTAACATACTGAATGACATCATCTGTTTTTTTTTTTTTTTTCCTATTCATCTGCCTCAAAATATTGTTCATTCAGGGAAATGGCTATTTCCAAGGGTTTGTGTGACTGTCTTTTTAATGGCAAGAAGAACATGAAGAAGGACCATCTTCCAGTGTGAGGAGAAAATAACTGGACATGATAGAGGGCAGTGATCACAAGACAAAAGCCTTTTTCCTTTTGGCTTTCTTGGCTGGCCCTTCTGTCAGTAACTGACACAGCTCCATGACAAGGGTTTCCAAGAAGCAGAAACAATTTTCTAATCAGGTTCTCTGCCTTTCTCCCTTTCTTACTTTCTCTTTTCCAGTACTTTGTCTTTCCCCATAATATCTATGATATACTTATCATTACTCATTCCAAATATTACTACCCCTGCTCTCCAAATCCTGCAAGGTACCACACCATAAACTCTTCTCAGGCTGTTATCACCAAACATTTATTAGAGACTGTGCCAATCAAAGTCTTTGGTTGAATTGGGGATATGCTGTGTTTGATTCATCTGCCAGGGATATTTCAAAATAAGTAGTAAGGAAATTTCCAATTTAGAACTGACTTTAAAACTGCGAAAGAGCAACAGAGTTGGCAGTCATCATGGTGGATTGAACTCCAGGGTGACCTGGAGCACAGCTAAAGAAAACAGGGCTGCTTTCTGGGAATTTCTGGAGGAAATCACTCATTCCTATGGTTCCAGTTCCATGAGGCTGGCAGTACCTAAGAGGCATGCAGTTCTGAAAACAGGTATGAACTTCTTGTTGATCTCATGGGTGTTTGCTCAAATGAAAGTCTGTAAAATGGTTTGTCGTCTTGAACCTTGTCTGATTGTGACTCTGCCCTATGATTTCCTAGCCCCTCCTTCATCCCATCCCTTTTAAGCTGTGTGCTGTATGAATGAATACAGTGACCTCATATTGATTAAATGAGTATAGTATGAATGAATATAGTGAACACAAATTAATGAATGTCAGTTTCCCGCTTTTTTCCAGTCTTTCTCTCTCAAAGGCTAATTCCTCTGTGTGTGGCCATTCTCTCAATCTTTCTGGAAAGGAGGGCATATATCACATGAAAGTTGTGAGGAAATCGTGAGTTTTGTGTATATGCCTGACTATTTAGGTATATGTAGAGCTCCCCCCAGTTACTTTGAACTTGAAGCCTTACTAACTTACCTGTGATAAGATTAATGTTTTCCTTCTTTGACATACAAAAATATACAGACCTTGAGACAGGGAAGTGCCACAATGTAGTCATTTGTGTCTGAGAACAGCTTTTATAATCTTGTCCACTTCCCACAGACTCTGTTATCTTTGAATCATAGAGATGCACAGTAATATAAGAGCTGCAAGAAAATAACATCACAAGGATGTTCTATATCTCCAAATCATACCTCTGAAAACTACTAGTGTTTACTAAATATTCCTTCTCTCGCACTTGCTCTGCCTTGCACCTGTTTTTTGCTTTTTGCCTTCGCTTCTCTGCTTTGGGTTTCCAGGCAGACTCAATGCCAGTATTTTGGCAAAGTCAACAGGGTGTGGGTGGTTCTTGCTTAATTTAGGCATTAAAATTTATTACACTAGACTTCTGGTTTTCTTCTCTTTTTCTCTGTCTTCCCTGTCTGTGGTACCAGAATAAGTGACATCATCTTTAGGCCTGCTTCATCTAGAAATCCCAGAGCTGACTTGTTGAGCTTATCCCTTTAACTCAGAAACACTTACCTCCTCAGGTCAACCAGGAGGCTGACTTCTTCATTATTAAGTCTCTGCAAAGGAAACTGTAGAACCTCTCTGGTATCCGTTCCAAGATTTGGATCACCATTGCTGTCAGCCTGATCATACTACTTCTCTTAGTAGAGTTTTAGTGAAGATGGAAAAAAATCACAAAGCAGAATCTTATATCCAATAATGTATTATTCTTTATCCAACTATCAACATCACACCTGAGACTTTGTATTTCTTTATGGAATGATTATGGTGTACTTCAACTTTTACCAAAACCTGAATTTTAAAAGATAACACATAATTTTGTTTCTCTTTGGAATGTTTTATATTTCTTGTGACATATAAAATACCTCACCTGTAAGTTTATTCATAGTATCAATAATAGGCAGATTTGACTGTGATAGTAGGATGCTTCCGAAATAAACATTGAATATTACAAAGATAGGCTGGGTTCAACCCTTTCTATACCACTAATGAGTTTTATGTCTGTGGACAATTTACTTTAACCCTCAGTTTCCTCAGTTGTAAACTGTGCATAATTATAGTATCTGCGTCTTTGAGTAAGAACAGAAGCTAGAACGTAACATGTGCTAAATGTGTGATGATGGTGATGGTTTTGGTGATGATGAGGATGACTTGTACTAGCAGAGTATTTCAACTGAAAAGATGATCTTTTGAGAACTGTTTTTGTTCAAGAATGGATACCTATGTATTCTTAAAGCCTTTCTTGGTAGCTTAATAGATGCCTGTAAAATGCATCCTACTTCCTTCAGTCTATTACTCAGGGCAATAATAAACTCTTTTCAAGGTCATCAAAGTTGCATTGGATTCTGCATCAATAGCATTACTAATACTGTTGATGAGAACATCACATTGGCTTTTTTTTCCCCCTCAGTGCATTATGATAAACAAATACTTGATGTTAACCCAGAACTAATGAAAGTATTTTGGTTTCATGAGTTCTTCTGTTTTTGTCTTGGAGACTCTGATATCATTTTAATGAAAGCTTAATAGTGTTCTAAAATGAAAATATTATCTTTAAAGTGCACAGATATGATTCAATGATATCATATTTGTGACTTTAATATCTTCTAATATCAATTTTGTATAATCTAAATAGGAACTAAAATAAAAGAGAGTCAGAGAAATAAGAGTTTTTGCAGCAAGGGTACAGATTTCTGGCTAAGAACATTACTGTCTGTCTGGCTTCCTTGGTACATTCCTGGCATGGATTTAAAAGTCATCAAGTTTATTCAGACCATTGTGAGAAAGGAGGGCTAGATCACCAAGAGGAGAAGAGAGTCATCCCCTTCTTAGGAGATCTTGTATTTTGGTTTCAACCAGTTTGTTGAGGCATAGCATAAGTCAGTATGTTAAGAGATTCACATGTGGACCTTTGGGTAATTGAAATTACACATATTCCATACACATACACAAAGGCTGGTGGTTCAGGCCTTATCAGATTTATTCATGATGCCCAGAGAAGTAGAGAATTAATGACCATTTAGCAGTTAGAACTACAGTACCATCCATCCCCAAATTCTGAGAATGTCCTTTGAGCACAGGTTAAAATAGAGAAAATCAGAAGAAGGAACGTCTCTTTCAGTGGCTTTAGCTAAGACCACTTTTTCTGTGATTTGAAACTGATCCCTGGGCTCTAACATGCAAATCTATCACTTTTTGGTCTGCTTCTCTTATGTACAGTGGGCTCCTGGTATGGAAAAGTCCACTCAGGAAGGTATTTTAACATTTGTAATCCATCTGGATCTTAGAAAGGATAAAGGGATTGGGATCAAGCACCCAATTAAAGAGTAGATAGAAGTGAGATTGAAGCATTATATTATAAATAAGTGGCTTCCCAAGGAGAGTGTTTTGTCTCATAAAAGGAAGAAGCAGAGGAAATAGCAAAGGAGATGGAAAAAACAAAGAAGTTAAAAACACACTTCACGAAGTATATAGATATAAGAAAAGTTGATAGAGTTATTGAATTTTAGAAAAGGTTGATAAATAAAGGCGTAAAATTTCTCTATCTGAACATCCTAAAAAAGAGCAAACACCTTGCCAATTTAGGAATGATCTATGGTGAACTGAACTGTCTGGCAAGAGCGGCAATATAGACTCCTAGAACTGTTTACAATCACAGTTCAAGCCACTGTACTTTTCCATGAAATTAGTGTACATAGTTTGGAGATATGTACGTACATATAGTGATATCTTATGTCAACACAGCCTCAAATTTTTATGCTGATATCTGGCCACTGTAGGATTTTCGTGACCTGAAGCTACCTTGGACATAGTGTATACTTAAAAAATAATTAAGTCACTGAGGTAATGAATTGTACCCATTTCTCTACCTTAATTTATTATTTTCACAAATACTCTTAGGGATCGATACAGAGATACAAGCCAGAAAAATATAAACTACAGCTCTTTGTTTTGTTGTCATTCTAAAAGGAAGAAAAAAATAACTGGAGTGAATTTGTTCTTTTATCCCTAATAATCTGAAAGAATAAATATTATTTCCTCTGTAAAGCAGGGAATTTCAGACAAAATGAAGGTTTTCATGAAATCCAATTTGTCCAGGCTTTGGTTGGGTCAGAAGAATTTCATGAAGGAAGGTGAATGTGTATCAGTAAATATTACATGTTGTCACTCTTTGTTCACTTATTCGATGATCATTTACTGAGAGTTAACTGGGTTCCAGGTGTTGATGTCAGTTTTAGGGATTTATACTGTGGATTTCCAAGGAAAATGCAGAAGGAATCCTCATAGACTAGGCACACACCCATTTTCCCCTCGTTTTCTGTTTCTCTTAGAGAAATTGAAACTCAGATGTATGTACCTTTAAAATCCAGATGAGTTTCTCATAGATTTTATTCAGCAATTGTTCATTTCAGTATTCCATTCAACATAATGGTTTCTTTTTTTCACAATGTATGTATATTCCTAGTGCTGAGGCCCTGAACACTGGGTCTCCTTAGTCACGTCTTTTTCCTTATTTTCCTTTTTCTGTTTTGGCTTGTCCTCCTGCGTCTGACCACCTGCTTAGAGCCATATAAAACGTCAACAGCTGATGTTTCAGGCGCTGTAATTTTGACTATAAATGGTGTTTCTGTTTTTTCTTCTACGGTTTGAAAATGTCTTTTTATACTCTGATCCATTTTATTTGTCTAATAGCCGCAGTAAGGTTTACAAGGTGACAAGTTCGCTAAGTATTAGGCACAGTTTATATTTAGGAACAGTTTATATTTTGAAAATTAGGAAGGATCACTTTATCAATGAGGTGTAGTACGTGTAGTAACCATTTGACAAGTTAACATTACCAACCAAACCCTTTATTCCTGTTTGATAACAAGATAAATGCATCAGTGAATATACTTCTTTTTTGTTGCTTTTCACTAGATAGTATATATAGTGCAGCAGGTTTCCCTCATACATTATTTAGGAGAAGATTATAATTTGAACTATAGAATTTCTGGAACAGTTAACCACAAAGTGCAAGTCTCCCTACTGATTAAGAGCATCTCAACAGAGTTTTTCTCAGTTTTGGAATCAATTTTGGGAAGAAAACTTAGGCACCAGGGGATGTTGCTTCTGAAAGAAACAGAGTAATTTTCTGGCTGTTCTATTGATTAAGTGACTAAAATCACAAGGCTTTCTAACTGGATGTTTATTAGAAGTTGGAGAAATAAATCTTAAAGGGGATGTTTACATTTTCCTTCTGAAAATGAAGTTGTTTCAGAGTAAATCTGATTATACAGTATTTGTATACAAAACAATTTTGCTGTCATCCCAAAAGCCTTGTGAAAGCAAGAGGTATATGGTGCTTACTTACAGTAATCTAAGTCTTCCTGAATGGTTGACATTATATTGCAATAGGAAAATGTTAAAAGGCATGTGTTCTAAAAGAGAGACAAAATGTAATAGAGAGCATATCCCCTGAAGCAAAGTCTTTGAACGGTTATGAGCTCAGGATCCTCCCAGTAGGCCTGTCGGGGGCATATATTTAAATATTAACATATTATGAATGGGGAAGCCAAGGCTTGGGGAAGGTGCGTGCATTGCATAAGGTCTCAGGGTGATCAGTGGCAGGCATGAGTCTTCAAAAATTTCATTTTCTGATTCTTAATCAAATGAACACCATTTGTCACCTAAGTTGTAGTCTTTCAGTGATGCTACGAGACATGATTTTCTTCAGAATTAGTTTTAAAAAATGCAGGGTGGGGGGGTAAGCCACTGCAAAGATACCAAATTAGGAAGGATATGGTGACCTGAAGTCTTGGTTGTTGGGTGAACAGCATTATGAATAGAGTGAGTTTAGTTCTGCAGTCTAAGAGATGACAGAGAAATGAAATTCGTGTTACCCACAAGTGTGGGCAGGATAAAATCTAAAACAATAAACAGGGGGCTATTCCTCTGTTCTTAAGAAAATAAAAAGTAAGAAAATTAGAAATGTTCAAGGTGGAGAGAAGAAGGGCTGTCTGTTTCCTCTGAGTGGTTTTCCTGTGACAGTCTGTCAGGAAACCCTTTTCCTTCCAAGGAGAAGGAACTACCCCACTGACCGAAAGGAGGATGCCCCCAGGAGTGGGGTGGTGAGGGAAGCAGAGACAGAAAACAGGAACGGAGCTGAAGCAGCAGATGGCAACAACATAATGTGTGCAAAGTAGGCAAAGACCAAGGGAAGGGACACACGTGAGTATTTGTAATGGAGCAGCATAAGAGGAATGTGTTCTGTCGCTGTAGAAAAATTCTGTATCTTTCTGATCTCACAAGGAAAAAGAAAACACGGTAGAAGGTGAATGAAGTCAGTATGGTGAAGCCATTGGCCTAGGGGACGGCTAGAGAAGGCTTGCCATCTCCTTATAAGAAGAAATTCATGGTTGAAATTAAAGTCATATTGTATACCTGTCAGTAGTTGGAATGTTTAACTTAACTGTTTGATTCATTTATTGTTATTTACAAGCAAACTCCCTATTTGTTAAAGGAAGCAATTAAAAAAAAAACTTGCTGATTATCAGAAATAGAAAAGCTAGGTGTTCTATTACCCTAATGACTAGGTAAGTGCCCAGGTACTTACCCATGACTGAGTCTATCCATACCCCTACATACCTGGTAGAATGAGAATCTCATGATTGACATCTCAAAGGCAAGAAAATTGAACACTAAGTAAAGACACAACCCCATTCTTTCCCCTTGACAAATTTTCCCTGAATGCTTTTCTTCCTTTGTTACAGCAAAAATGGATGCTGCTAAGTCCATATACAAGGACATTTGCAATAACAAACTTTAAACCTTTGCTATTGTTATATAAAGTGATCGACTTTACAAATGGCTACTAGTTACAGTAAAAATTATAGCCAAGATTGTTTTCTGCCTGCCAGGCTCTGAGATGAGCAGTTTGCTTGCATGATCTTGTTTAATCTTCACCATGGTCTTACAAGGTGTTATTATCCTCATTTTAGACATGAGACTTAATCATGTGAAACGCTTTGCCTGGCCTCACCTTCAGTATATCTGACCTCAATGCTGTGCTCCTCACGACCGCACATGTTGCCTGTCCAGCTCAGATGCTGACATGTTGATGCTCAAATGAACGCAATCAGCACTCCAGGACAAGGGCTAATGGTCCCCACGAAAGACGCTGCATCTAGTCACTAATAAATCCTATTTCTTTAGCTTGTCTTTCTGTAACCTTGACCTTTCCGGAGTCAGGCTTCCTCACCTCAGCTTTATAGACATATTAGTGTCCCGTTCTTATTCGTAACTAGTCTCTAAGGCACTGCTTAATTCTGTGACAGGAAGGTACTTGGCATTTAGGGATGCATAGAGGATGAATTAGGAATTATCACAGACATAGGGATGACTAAGAAGAGGGTAGTGTTGGAATGCCATAACAGCTAATTGCTGAGTCGTCCTCCATGTGCCTGATGCCTAGTTGGTATTCCTTGTCTTTTATCTCTTTCCATTAGACCCTAGTGCTCTAGTCTCAGCAAACAGATTGTGGTTACCCGACTTCCCCAAACTCTCTTATACCTCCGTTTCTGCATCCATGCTCTACCTTATGCACTTTACCTTATGTGGACCATTTCTGTCTGTATCTCCATAGCCAACTGCTTCTCATCCTTCATGACAGCTCAGGGGTCACCACTCTTGCGAAGCCTTCCCTTCCTCAGGCGTGTCTAGGTTTGTTCATCTCTAAAGTTCCAGAGCACCCTGAGTGCACAACCTTCAGAAGTCTCATCACATTTGTGTTGCTTTATTTGCTTACATGTGTACCTCCTGAACCAATCTTTGGATTCCTCACAGTTTGGGAAAATGTCCTATTCGTCATTGTATCTTCACTGTTTGGCCAGTGCCAGACATATAGTTGGCATTAATGCACATTTATTGAATTAATAATTATAAGCCTAATGACCTGAAACTTTGGATGACAAGAGAAATCTCCATGTATGAATACAGATTACTTAGTAAGAGGAAAATTGTTCCATATTTACAAAGAAGGAAATCTCAGCAGATCCAATTAGAATACCATAGATTAACATGTTAAGGATATTTGTCCAGGTCCTAAAGAGAAATATGTTTTCAGAAATCCTTACTAAATACTACTGTGTTAGAAGGCTGACATTTAAAATGAGGAAATGTGATTTCAAATTGATCTGATTCTTCTTTTGATTGTTCAAAGAAACATCGGAAGCACAAATTGCTTTTGGGCAGTATTGTTCTGTACATGTCAAATTGTATAGGTTTTATGTCTCACCCACCCTGGATAGAAATCTATACTCTTTCCTGTATTACTTTTATAGGCCTCTTTAAGCTTCAAACTGATCCTAAAGAGAATGAGGAACATTACTCAGAGCAGAAAAACAAAACAAAAACAAATAACAACAGCATGGGTGGCAGCGTTACCTGGTGGGAAGGAAATAACTTGTGGGTTCAGTTATACCTGCTCTGCTACTCATTAGCCCTTGTCCCTAAGGCAATTTCTCTGAGCCATCATTATTAGTAGTAATAGCTATAACATCATTTGATGAAGAAGAAAAATAATTGAACAGAAGCCTTGCTCCCAACCATGTGATTTTCATCCCAGCATTTAAACGGGCACCAAAACCCACTGTCACTCCTGTGGCCCTCATGTCTCACAGCTTGGATTGCTCGTTGATCATTTGAACTTGTAACAATAGAAACATCAGTTACCCGGGCCTCCTGGGTACTTGCCTAACCTTTCTGATTTTTCAAAGGAAATTGCTTCTTTTGTAAAATGTTTCGCAGGAGATAGGACAGGAATCAGTGTTTGAAGAAGCTGAGTGTGCCCGAGATAACTTCCAGGGTTTTAATGTAGCAGCTGGTATAGAATCTTGTGTGAAATGAATTCAGGGCTTTTTCTCTCACTCCAAGTAAGGTCATATTATTAAGAGTGAGGATCCTCATCTAGCAAAGTCACAGGGATCAAGGGTTCAGTTTAATGCCGGAGAGGTTAAGCTGTCCTTGGTAAAGCTGAGTGGTACAAGTGTCACGCCTTTATGTTTGCCTATGAAGAGATATATACAGAAGAAACAAAAACATCAAAAATGGGCCAGTGTTTAGTGAGCGTTTATTTTGGGCCATGTAATATTTTCACTTGTTACATATATTCTATAATCCCACAATAATTATATGCAGTAGGCAGAACCGTCTATATAATTTGTGGAGCCTAGTGCAAAATGAAAATGTGAACCCCTTGTTAAAAAAGGAGGAAAGAAGCTTACCCTTTTCTTTAACACTCTGTCTCTCTCTACCTGTGGTGGTGTTTTTCTTTCCTTTTTCTTAAATTTGCCATCTGATGTGCTCCCTCAAGCATGAGGATACTCATGGGCTGAGTGCAGACCCTCACAGTCACACAAGACTGCACCCAACGGCTCAGCACAAAGGGCATAAAGTAGCAGCAGTTGTTTTCTGGGTGGAGGTAGAAAAGAGGGTGGCCAAGCAGTCATCCTGAGGGCCAGGAGCATGCATGAATGAAGCCTCCCTTTCAACATCACTTAAAAAAAAAATTCAGATAAAATTCTTTTTTATTTTTTTTAAATTTTATTTTTTTTATACAGCAGATTCTTATTAGTCATCAATTTTATAGACATCAGTGTATACATGTCAATCCCAATCTCCCAATTCATTGCACCCCCACCCCCACCCCCCCACCGCTTTCCCCCCTTGGTGTCCATACGTTTGTTCTCTACGTCTGTGTCTCAATTTCTGCCCTGCAAACTGGTTCATCTGTACCATTTTTCTAGGTTCCACATATATGTGTTAATATATGATATTTGTTTTTCTCTTTCTGACTTACTTCACTCTGTATGACAGTCTCTAGGTCCATCCACGTCTCTAGAAATGACCCAATTTTGTTCTTTTTATGGCTGAGTAATATTCCATTGTATATATGTACCACATTTTCTTTATCCATTCATCTGTCGATGGGCATTTAGGTTGCTTCCATGACCTGGCTATTGTAAATAGTGCTGCAGTGAACATTGGGGTGCATGTGTCATTTTGAATTATGGTTTTCTCTGGGTATATGCCCAGTAGTGGGATTGCTGGATCATATGGTAATTCTATTTTTAGTTTTTTAAGGAACATCCATACTGTTCTCCATAGTGGCTGTATCAGTTTACATTCCCACCAACAGTGCAAGAGGGTTCCCCTTTATCCACACCCCTCCGGCATTTGTTGTTTGTAGATTTTCTGACGATGCCCATTCTAACTGGTGTGAGGTGATACCACATTGTAGTTTTGATTTGCATTTCTCTAATAATTAGTGATGTTGAGCAGCTTTTCATGTGCTTCTTGGCCATCTGTATGTCTTCTTTGGATAAATGTCTGTTTAGGTCTTCTGCCCATTTTTGGATTGGGTTGTTCGTTTTTCTAATATTGAGCTACATGAGCTGTTTATATATTTTGGACATTAATCCTTTGTCCATTGATTCATGTGCAAATACTTTCTCCCATTCTGAGGGTTGTCTTTTCGTCTTGTTTATGGTTTCCTTTGCTGTGCAAAAGCTTTGAAGTTTCATTAGGTCCCATTTGTTTATTTTTGTTTCTATTTCCATTACTCTAGGAGGCAGATCAATAAAGACCGTGCTGTGATTTATGTCAAAGAGTGTTCTCCCTATGTTTTCCTCTAGGAGTTTTATAGTGTCCAGTCTTACATTTAGGTCTTGAAAACACATTTTGAGTTTATTTTTGTGTATGGTGTTAGGGAGTGTTCTAATTTGATACTGTTCTAATTTGATACTTTTACATGTAGCTGTCCAGTTTTCCCAGCACCACTTATTGAAGAGACTGTTTTTTCTCCATTGTATATCCTTGCCTCCTTTGTCATAGATTAGTTGACCATAGGTGCGTGGGTTTATCTCTGGGCTTTTTATCTTGTTCCATTGATCTATGTTTATGTTTTTGGGCCAGTACCATATTGTCTTGATTACTGTAGCTTTGTAGTATAGTCTGAAGTCAAGGAGTCTGATTCCTCCAGCTCCATTTTTTTCCCTCAAGACTGTTTTGGCCATTCAGAGTCTTTTGTGTCTCCATACAAATTTTAAGATTGTTTTGTTCTAGTTCTGTAAAAATGCCATTGGTAATTTGATAGGAATTGCATTGAATCTGTAGATTGCTTTGGGTAGAATAGTCATTTTCACGATATTGATTCTTCCAATCCAAGAACATAGTATATCTCTCGATCTGTTGGTATCATCTTTAATTTCTTTCAGTGTCTTATAGTTTTCTGCATACAGGTCTTTTGTCTCCCTAGGTAGGTTGATTCCTAGGTACTTTATTCTTTTTGTTGCAGTGGCAAATGGGAGTGTTTTCTTAATTTCTCTTTCAGATTTTTCATCATTAGTGTATAAGAATGCAAGAGATTTCTGTGCATTGATTTTGTATCCTGCAACTTTACTAAATTCATTGATTAGCTCTAGTAGTTTTCTGGTGGCATCTTTAGGATTCTCTATGTATAGTATCATGTCATCTGCAAACAGTGACAGTTTTATTCTTCTTTTCCAATTTGTATTCCTTTTATTTCTTTTTCCTCTCTGATTGCCGTGGCTAGGACTTCCAAAACTATGTTGAATAATAGTGGTGACAGTGGAGATCCTTGTCTTGTTCCTGATCTCAGGGGAAATGCTTTCAGTTTTTCACCATTGAGAATGATGTTTGTGGTGGGTTGGTCGTATATGGCCTTTATTATATTGAAGTAGGTGCCCTCTATGCCCACTTTCTGGAGAGTTTTTATCATAAATGGGTGTTGAATTTTGTCCAAAGCTTTTTCTGCATCTATTGAGATGATCATATGGTTTTTCTTCTTCAATTTGTTAATGTTGTGTATCACATTGATTGATTTGCATATATTACAGAATCCTTGCATCCCTGGGATAAATCCCACCTGATCATGGTGTATGATCCTTTTAATGTGTTGCTGGATTCTGTTCACTAGTATTTTGTTGAGGATTTTTGCATCTATATTCATCAGTGCTATTGGTCTGTAATTTTTTTTTTTTTTACTATCTTCCCCTGGTTTTGGTACAGGGTGATGGTGGCCTCACAGAATGAGTTTGGAAGTGTTCCTTCTTCTGCAATTTTTTGGAAGAGTTTGAGAAGGATGGGTGTTAGCTCTTCTCTAAATGTTTGATAGAATTCACCTGTGAAGCCATCTGGTCCTGGACTTTTGTTTGTTGGAAGATTTTTAATCACAATTTCAATTTCATTACTTGTAATTGGTCTGTTCATATTTTCTAGTTCTTCCTGGTTCAGTCTTGGAAGGTTATACCTTTCTAAGAATTTGTCCATTTCTTCCAGGTTGTCCATTTTATTGGCATAGAGTTGCTTGTAGTAGTCCCTTAGGATGCTTTGTATTTCTGCAGTGTCTGTTGTAATTTCTCCTTTTTCATTTCTAATTTTATTGATTTGAGTCCTCTTCCTCTTTTTGTTGATGAGTCTGGCTAATGGTTTATCAATTTTGTTTACCTTCTCAAAGAAGCAACTTTTAGTTTTATTGATCTTAGCTATTGTTTTCTTTGTTTCTATTTCATTTATTTCTGCTCTGATCTTTATGATTTCTTTCCTTCTGCTAACTTTGGGTTTTGTTTTTTCTTCTTTCTCTAGTTCCTTTCCGTGTAAGGTTAGATTGTTAATTTGAGATTTGTCTCGTTTCTTGAGGTAGGCTTGTATAGCTATAAACTTCCCTCTTAGAACTGCTTTTGCTGCATCCCATAGGTTTTGGATCATCGTGTTTTCATTGTCATTTATCTCTAGGTATTTTTTGATTTCCTCTTTGATTTCTTCAGTGATCTCTTGGTTATTTAGTAACATATTGTTTAGCCTCCATGTGTTTGTGTTTTTTACATTTTATCCCTGTAATTGATTTCTAATCTCATAGCATTGTGGTCAGAAAAGATGCCTGATATGATTTCAATTTTCTTAAATTTACTGAGGCTTGATTTGTGACACAAGATGTGATCTATCCTGGAGAATGTTCCATGCGCACTTCAGAAGAAAGAGTAATCGGCTGTTTTTGGATGGGATGTCCTATAAATATCAATTAAATCTATCTGGTCTATTGTGTCATTTATAGCTTCTGTATCCTTATTTATTTTCACTTTGGATGATCTGTCCATTTGTGTAAGTGAGGTGTTAAAGTCCCCCACTATTATTGTGTTACTGTCAATTTCCTCTTTTATAGCTGTTAGTATTTGCCTTATGTATTGAGGTGCTCCTATCTTGGGAGCATATATATTTATAATTGTTATATCTTCTTCTTGGATTGATCCCTTGATCATTATGTAGTATCCTTCCTTGTCTCTTGTAACATTCTTTATTTTAAAGTCGATTTTATCTGATATGAATATTGCTACTCCAGCTTTCTTTTGTTTTCCATTTGCATGGAATATCTTTTTCCATCCCATCACTTTCAGTCTGTATGTGTCCCTAAGTCTGAAATGAGTCTCTTGTAGACAGCATATATATGGGTCTTGTTTTTGTATCCATTCAGCAAGCCTT
The DNA here is from genome assembly GCF_964374135.1 of Grampus griseus. Taxonomy (NCBI): domain Eukaryota; kingdom Metazoa; phylum Chordata; class Mammalia; order Artiodactyla; family Delphinidae; genus Grampus; species Grampus griseus. The sequence goes on along the minus strand of NC_139018.1, from coordinate 24,162,547 downwards.
TGTCTTTTGGTTGGAGCATTTAATCCATTCATGTTTAAGGTAATTATTGATATGTGTGTTCCTATGACCATTTTCTTAATTGTTTTGGGTTTGTTTTTGTAGGTCGTTTTCTTCTCGTGTTTCCCACTTAGAGAAGTTCCTTTAACATTTGTTGTAGAGCTGGTTTGGTGGTGCTGAATTCTCTTAGCTTTTGCCTGTCTGTAAAGCTTTTGATTTTTCCATTGAATCTGAATGAGATCCTCGCCGGGTAAAGTAATCTTGCTTGTAGGTTCTTCCCTTTCATCACTTTAAGTATATCATGCCACTTCCTTCTGGCTTGTAGAGTTTCTGCTGAGAAATCAGCTGTTAACCTTATGGGAGTTCCCTTGTATGTTATTTGTCATTTTTCCCTTGCTGCTTTCAATAGTTTTTCTTTGTCTTTAATTTTTGCCAATTTGATTACTGTGTGTCTCGGAGTGTTTCTCCTTGGGTTTATCCTGTATGGGGCTCTGTGCGCTTCCTGGACTTGGATGGCTCTTTCCTTTCCCATGTTAGGGAAAATTTAGACTATAATCTCTTCAAATATTTTCTCGGGTCCTTTCTCTCTCTCTTCTCCTTCTGGGACCCCTATAATGTGAATGTTGTTGCGTTTAATATTGTCCCGGAGGTTTCTTAGAGTGTCTTCATTTCTTTTCATTCTTTTTTCTTTATTGTGCTCTGCAGCAGTGAATTCCACCATTCTGTCTTCCAGGTCACTTATCCATTCTTCTGCTTTAGTTATTCTGCTATTGATTCCTTCTAGTGTATTTTTCATTTCAGTTATTGTACTGTTCATCTCTGTTTGTTTGTTCTTTAATTCTTCTAGGTTTTTGTTCCTTAATTCTTCTAGGTCTTTGTTAAACGTTTCTTGCATCTTCTGGATCTTTGCCTCCATTCTTTTTTCTGAGGTTCTGGATCATCTTCACTCTCATTCTGAATTCTTTTTCTGGAAGGTTGCCTGTCTCCACTTCATTTAGTTGTTTTTCTGGGGTTTTATCTTGTTCCTTCATCTGGTACATAGCCCTCTGCCTTTTCATCTTGTCTATCTTCCTATGAATGTGGCTTTTGTTCCACAGCCTGCAGGATTGTAGTTCTTCTTGCTTCTGCTGTCTGCCCTCCCCCACCTTATTTTTGAGCCTCCGATATTTCTTAACTCATATCTTTATTTCAGCTGGAAAATCTCCCTTCTCAGATTCTCACACTGAAGCTGCTTTTGATGTTCAAAGATAAAATTCTTATGAATTTTAAGACAGCGATTGCCAAGCTTTGAACCCCAAACCAACAGGGCTCTCTGTGACTCTACTGGTTTCATGCCTGTTAAGTTGGCTCTAGAAATAGATAAAATTATTATTTGAGTTTCATAGATGAGGAAACTTCAATTATCAGAAAGAAGGTTTGTTTTCTTGGTGGCATAATTGTCCACCATTTAATTACTAAAACATATTATAGACAACTTGACTTGTTCTAAATTTTGGTAGACTTTTAACAATGCATATTGTAAGTCCTAATTGCTCCTGGATGTCTTCCCTCATGGCCAAGGACACATTATGAATCATATTAACTATCCTTTCCGGAGAGGTTTACACAATGGCATACAACAATGCATCACATTTTCCTGGCCAACACAGACATGCTTTGTTTTGCAGTGTCAGTGTTGAAGGGACTGAAGTTTTTGGCATAATTTTGTTAGTAAAAATCAGTTCTCCCTGAGTGGGTGTGATCAGTAATCACACATGCCCTGTTATGATGTCTTCACTTCCCTTTCCTAAGGATTATCTTCCTCTGGTGCCCAGTTGTGAATGCAAGGTCAAACTACGAGTCCAGTTTTACTGAACTTCAGCCTTTTAAAGCCTAAATTACCATTTCATTGCTCTGGTGGAGCATTAGTAACTAAGAAACAGAATTTGGAGTTTATCACACTAATGTACCATTGCTACAGAAATCCCTTGGACTAAAGAAGAAGGAAAAAAAGAGAAACATTCTAGAAATAATTGACTATTCACCATCTTTAGAATGATGCTACCAGTGCCTTTGTTTCTAATTTGTTATTCTCTGTTCACCTTTACCTAATCTAAGATGAATCAAGTAAATCCCTTCGAAGGGAATGGATGATGAAAAAACTATTGGGTCCCATCAGAATATTTTAAACAGAAAGCTTTGTCTTTTCCAACAAGTAGCACAGAATCTTTGGAATAGAACAAGAGCAAATTGGTTTCGAGTTAATGAAGGTGAAACACTTGCTGTGGCTATTATGACTGCCATTCCTAAGGGCCACCAGGCCATGCCATTTTTCACTGTCTTTCTGGAAAGAATAATTTATGTAGGCTTCCACTGAGCAGCTGGCTTGCCTTGCGCCTGTCTTCCCTGTGTTCTGGGGCACTGCGGTGGGAGCTGACATGCTGAGCTATCTGGCTATCTCAGCCTCAGGCTAGCTCTTACCCAAAACAGTGTCGGGGAAAAGACAACATCCCTTCAGGGAGGTAAGCTAGATTTCTTATAGCATTTGTACTCATGGAAGAGCATTTCCTCATACCTGCAGTATCCTTTGTTCTATGTAACAATATACTTAGTTGTGTCTGATATTATTGTCACCACCTTTGAAAACACATATTCACTCTCCTGGGAGTAGTAATATCCTTCCACTCAAATTGTTTTGTACCAGGGAACTGGTTTGCTTAGACCCTCTGTATCCAAGACTGATGGTTTATTGCACAGTCACCTGCAGACAGCAAGTGTTTATTGATGAGGATTTCATCAGTTTTTAATGTGATTATATGTTGGTTTCGCTTTCCCTTCTAAATTACCACTTAATTTATTGTTCAGTTATTATTGATACAAGTGCTATCAGTGAGTAATTCTGTTGATGGCAAGTTCCATGTTTGGGAGGCAGGTTAACTTTCAAACTCACTCTCTTTTGGAGAGAATCTTGCTTCAACTAACAATAATGAAGCTCTTCCTTAAATATTTGTCTCACAAATGAGAGTCTTTGGCATTGAATAAACTTTACCTCTGAATATTTCCATCAAGACTTAGAAACTGGTGGTCTACTCTAAAAGGTCTAGACAGAGGTTGGCTAACTTTTTCTATAAATGGGCAGATAGTGAATATTTTAAGCTTGTGAGCCATATAGTCTCTGTCACAACAACTCAATTCTCTGTCACAACTCCGTTTTGCCCGTGAAGTACAAAAGCTGCCATAGATGATACGTAAGCTAATGGGCAAGGCTGAGTACCAGTAAAACTTAATTTACTAAAAGAAGCAGCAGGCCAGATTTGGCCTGAGGGCCATAATTTGCCAATCCCTGGACTAGAACCAAAAGAGAGGTACATTTGTAGAAATTATGTTTGGGGATAATTTCTATCTGGGATTCCAAACAATAGGGCAAATGGAAGTTTGAAAAACTATTCATTTAAAGCAATTTTTATTGTAGATGCTGGTAATGCAGTGCTAAACAAGACCAATGCTGCCTGGTCTCACGAGGTTTGCATGCTGTTTGAGTTGTTTGTGAACATACAAATACCTAAGTGAGTTCAGATAGCGCCAAATGCAATGAATAGAATGATATAGAATAAAGTACATGCCTAGAAGTGGGAGAAAGTACACCTTTAGGTAGGCCCATCCTGGAAGGCTTTATGAGAAAATGATATTTGAGCTTTGGACATTTGAAACTTGAATGATGAGAAGGATTCAGGCTTGGGAAGGTTTAGGGAAAGAGCATTCTGTGCAGAGGCATTCACAGAAGTCAAGGGCTTATGAAAGGAATATATTTGGCTTGAGGAACAGGAAGACATCGTTGTGATTAAACTGTAGCAGGTGGGGCAGAGGGAAAAGGACTGTATGTCTCTATCTTAAACTGTCCCCATTAGACTGATCTATAATCACAATTTTTTGAGTTAAGGAACTCACCTTGTGATTCACAGTCATCCTTTGTTTGATTCTTGTTTATTCCCTTGGGGAGACGGATTCACAGGTATATAGAGTAAGTGTTCGTTGTCAGAGTATACTTTTTAAAAATTCAAATATACAATTATTAAATTAGAAGCAAGCCAGTGCTTCAGTTGAGAAATAGTTAAATCAACATTTGAACCATATTTAAAGAAATGATGAAACCAGGACATTAGAGGTAAGACTTGTGGGGTTAAGAAACTGTGCATCAGACTCATAGGTCTAATTATTTGGGCAATATAGAGGATTTCACAATAGTCAATGATCTTTGCGTAATTGGGTAAAACAGCTCAACCACTGGTAGTTTCAGTACGCATGCCTAGATGCTCCAAAGTCACCAGCTGATTGGATACTGTAGACTGGAAAAAACCTTATCCTACCCTAAAATAATCACATCAGTTTGTTTCACAGAAAATAATGCAGTAATTTTGTATAATGTAGTAATTTTGTGAAACTTTGGAAAAAATTATTTTTAATCCATTATTGTTTGGGGCTGTGAAAACACTTATCTAAGGAGAATTGCTTGTATCTAAATAAAATGCCTTGAGTTAATTTGACTCAAAATCAAGTCCTTCGCCTCAGTTAAATAGAATTTGAGGAAATGGTTCTAAAAGAATTAAGGCCAGCTCAGGGAAGTTAATTAGAGTGTCTTGCCTTGAAAAACAAGTTAGTTTTCTAGGCAACGGTGTTCGACAACAGTGCTTCAGATGAATGCTAAAGAATTCTACATTCTGGTAAGAATTACTAGAAGAGACTAACACAGTGAGCAGTAACCTATTATAATTTCAGACAGCCAGAGGGAGAAGTCATTCTGAATTAATGAAAGAGTATATCGTGGATTTTTTAAGAAATAAAATTGCTTTAAGAAGCATGCAATAACTAGACCAAGATATGTGTGTGTATGTGTGTGTGTTGTATACCTTCATCCCAATAAATGATCTTAAAGAATATATAAACCTGACTTACTACTGCCATTTCAGTTAATTGAAATATTTCTTCCAAGTTACTTGTAGCATGCTTAAAATTATTTTATTTTTGTAAGAAGGCAAACAGGCTCAGCAAAATTGGTTTGATATCTTAATTTGCTTCACATACCTATTTTTATGGATACTATAAAGGTACATGTTAACCTAGATTCTGCTGCAAATTTTAAATTTTTGTGTGATTCTGAATAAGTTTTATTGAAGGTAGAAGTGTCAATGCTGCATCTCTGCTAACATAATATAGGATTTCCCAAAGTTAATTGGTCGGGAGAATGAAGGTAAGAGATTATATTTTGTAACATGGGATTTTTTTTCTACCTTGTCTTAACACAAAATATTAAAGGAATTAAAAAAACTTCTTTTAAATTTAAATCAGGATTAATATACTCACTTTTTCCTGGTGTTTCATATGTGTAACTAGAATAATACACATGCCAGGGAGCAATAAAGAAAATTATTTAACAATAAAATATATTTGGAATTTCAGGTTAATTTTTTCCTTTTTCTACGAAGATATAACGTATTCCTTTAAGTGTACTGAATCTCTTCCCTGGGAGTTGGCAGCAGCAGCTGTTATAAAGGGAACATTTTTGAAATATGGATCTTAATCACATCTAGTGCCATATCCCTCAGAGTTGCCATTTTGTATGGCACGTTCCTCTGACAAACATGAAATAATGCTACTTTAGCCATCTCTGGGAGTTTTATTGAGCATCATCAAACGCTTAGCAAATATTTAAAATATTTCACATGTTCTTACAACCAGGAATCACATATTGAAGAGTGGTTCCTGGTTTGGGAACTTTAATGTAATGAAAAAGGGAGAAATATACATGACATGGAAGTAGAATAAGCTGATAACTTTACCAAGTTGCTTGATACTTTTTATAGAAAAGATAGTAGAAATATTATTACTTTTTATAGAAAAGATAGTAGAAATATTATTTTTCCTCTAAACCATTGGTCATGGCAAGGGCCTGTGACTCACTCTTGGGGCTAAAGCTGGTGATTAGGCGTAGACTTTTGGTTTCCAAACTATAGCATGCAGATATCAGAAAATGGATAAAGCAAGCCACACTTCTCACTGCAAATGGATAGGACAATGACATGTTCAGTTATTTGCAATTTTAGCAGAGTTTTCATGGGTGAATATCAACATCTCTTCCTGCATTTCCTGAAAAGTCCTGTGGTTTGGAATGCTAACATCTTCACAGTTCACTTTCTCTTACGCTTTAGTAATAGTGAGCAAAAAATAACGTAATTGTCATTCACATTTTACGTCTGATTGTTTCATAAATAGTGGAACCATCACGTAAGTGGGTAAAATTGTTCTGTTTCATTCTTTGCTTTTGTTCAGAATTACATATGAAATTGTTTTTCTGCAAGGTAGCTTTCCACTTACCTTGGCCTTGAAATGAGATATTCTTTAAAAAATGTGTGTGTGTGTGTGTGTGTGTGTGTGTGTGTGTGTGTATTTTAGAAAACTGTTTTTAACCCAAGGATACTTAGCTTTGGGTCCAGGATCAAAAACCGTTATCAGGTTTTCCAGTTGCATATAATTATACCTGTCAAACAGCTAATGAAGGCTGCTTCAAGAAGTCCACACAAGGCCTTGGCACAGTCAGCTGCCCTGTTGAGTTGTTCTTGCTGTGAATCCTTCGAGATTCCAGGTGTTACTACTTAGCTGGATGTTTCACTTCATAAGGAGGCAGTCATTTGTGAAAAACAGCTGTAATTACACAGCATTCAGGTATTTCATAATTAAACTAACAGCTGATTATAACATGGTACGTGGCATGAGAATTTGCCACTAGGCTAAGTAGGAAGGAGGCTATACCTTAGTCGTTGTTCCCCTTTTGCCATTGCTTTGGACGAGTCCTCCCCGTGCCTTGATGCCCATCAGTGGTCAATACCAGCTTACTTCCCCGAGGGAAAAGAGAGGAGGATGAGGGCATTAATGGATAAATGAAAGCACCTAGACCAAAGGCAGGCACTACTGTAAGCAAAAGGCATCTCCTTGGACATTTTCCCCAAACTTTTGAAAACTAGTGGATCTCAGATGCGGTTTAAATAACGTGATGTTAAATGCTGGGATCAGAGAAAACTGAGTGTTCTTATCAGTAGCCCCGTGACTCAGAGATTTCAGTCCTTTAGAGGACTAATCTTGTTATGTAGAACTTTGAAAAGGAGCCCATGTATCAGCTGGAAAGTGTTGATTCTGTTGAATCCGCACTAGGCACTGTGTAAAGATACAAGAGTTGTAGTCATGTCTAGGTCCTGATCACGTGGAATTTACAATTTAGTTTCATACACTGAAATAACTCCCTGGGGAAGAGATTAAAATATTGCCCCTGAAGGTTTGTAACCAAGGGGTTGGAAATGGACTTCTGTGAGGCTGATCTGCCCCCAGCTCCCCCCATCCCTGAACCCCATGCTGTGGGAGAGCTGCTAAGCTAAAAATAGCTGTGTTGCTGCTCATTTCTCTGCTGCTCTCTTCCTTTTTTTTTTTTTTTAACATCTTTATCGGAGTATAATTGCTTTACAATGGTGTGTTTCTGCTTTATAACAAAGTGAATCAGTTATACATACACATATGTTCCCATATCTCTTCCCTCTTGCGTCTCCCTCCCTCCCACCCTCCCTATCCCACCCCTCTAGGTGGTCACAAAGCACCAAGCTGATCTCCCTGTGCTATGCGGCTGCTTCCCACTAGCTATCTATTTTACGTTTGGTAGTGTATATATGTCCATGCCACTCTCTCACTTTGTCACAGCTTACCCTTCCCCCTCCCCATATCCTCAAGTCCATTCTCTAGTAGGTCTGTGTCTTTATTCCTGTCTTACCCCTAGGTTCTTCATGACCTTTTTTTTTTCTTAGATTCCATGTATATGTGTTAGCATACGGTATTTGTTTTTTTCTTTCTGACTTACTTCACTCTGTATGACAGACTCTAGGTCCATCCAACTCACTACAAATAACTCAATTTCATTTTTTTTATGGCTGAGTAATATTCCATTGTATATATGTGCCATATCTTCTTTATCCATTCATCTGTTGATGGACACTTAGGTTGCTTCCATGTCCTGGCTATTGTAAATAGAGCTGCAACGAACATTTTGGTACATGACTCTTTTTGAATTATGGTTTTCTCAGGGTATATGCCCAGCAGTGGGATTGCTGGGTCATATGGTAGTTCTATTTGTAGTTTTTTAAGGAACCTCCATGCTGTTCTCCATAGTGGCTGTGTCAATTTACATTCCCACCAACGGTGCAAAAGAGGGTTCCCTTTTCTCCACACCCTCTCCAGCATTTACTGTTTCTAGATTTGTTAATGATAGCTATTCTGACTGGTGTGAGATGATATCTCATTGTAGTTTTGATTTGCATTTCTCTAATGATTAATGAAGTTGAGCATTCTTTCATGTGTTTGTTGACAATCTGTATATCTTCTTTGGAGAAATGTCTGTTTAGGTCTTCTGCCCATTTTTGGATTGGGTTGTTTGTTTTTTTGTTATTGAGCTGCATGAGCTCTTGTAAATTTTGGAGATTAATCCTTTGTCAGTTGCTTCATTTGCAAATATTTTCTCCCATTTTGAGGGCTGTCTTTTGTTCTTGTTTATGGTTTTCTTTGCTGTGCAAAAGCTTTGAAGTTTCATTAGGTCCCATTTGTTTATTTTTGTTTTTATTTTCATTTCTCTAGGAGGTGGGTCAAAAAGGATCTTGCTGTGATTTATGTCACAGAGTGTTCTGCCTATGTTTTCCTCTAAGAGTTTGATAGTTTCTGGCCTTACATTTAGGCCTTTAATCCATTTTGAGTTTATTTTTGTGTATGGTGTTAGGGAGTGTTCTAATTTCATTCTTTTACATGTACCTGTCCAGTTTTCCCAGCACCACTTATTGAAGAGGCTGTCTTTTCTCCACTGTATATTCTTGCCTCCTTTATCAAAGATAAGGTGACCATATGTGTGTGGGTTTATCTCTGGGCTTTCTATCCTGTTCCATTGATCTGTATTTCTGTTTTTGTGCCAGTACCATACTGTCGTGATTACTGTAGCTTTGTAGTATAGTCTGAAGTCAGGGAGCCTGATTCCTCCAGATCCGTTTTTCATTCTCAAGATTGCTTTGACTATTCGGGGTCTTTTGTGTTTCCATACAAATTGTGAAATTTTTTGTTCTAGTTCTGTGAAAAATGCCAGTGGTAGTTTGATAGGGATTGCATTGAATCTGTAGATTGCTTTAGGTAGTAGAGTCATTTTCACAATGTTGATTCTTCCAATCCAAGAACATGGTATATCTCTCCATCTATTTGTATCATCTTTAATTTCTTTCATCAGTGTCTTATAATTTTCTGCATAAAGGTCTTTTGTCTCCTTAGGTAGGTTTATTCCTAGATATTTTATTCTTTTTGTTGCAGTGGTAAATGGGAGTGTTTTCTTAATTTCACTTTCGGATTTTTCATCATTAGTGTGTAGGAATGCCAGAGATTTCTGTGCATTAATTTTGTATCCTGCTACTTTGCCAGATTCATTGATTAGCTCTAGTAGTTTTCTGGTAGCATCTTTAGGATTCTCTATGTGAAGCATCATGTCATCTGAAAACAGTGACAGTTTTGCTTCTTCTTTTATGATTTGGATTCCTTTTATTTCTTTTTTTTCTCTGATTGCTGTGGCTAAAACTTCCAAAACGATTTTGAATAAGAGTGGTGAGAGTGGGCAACCTTGTCTTGTTCCTGATCTTAGCGGAAATGGTTTCAGTATTTCACCATTGAGGACGATGTTGGCTGTGGTTTTGTCATATATGGCCTTTATTATGTTGAGGAAAGTTCCCTCTATGCCTGCTTTCTGCAGGGTTTTTATCATAAATGGGTGTTGAATTTTGTCGAAAGCTTTCTCTGCATCTATTGAGATGATCATATGGTTTTTCTCCTTCAATTTGTTAATATGGTGTATCACGTTGATTGATTTGCGTATATTGAGAATCCTTGCATTCCTGGAGTAAAAACCCCACTTGATCATAGTGTATGATCCTTTCAATTAAAATACACTAAGAAAAACAGTAAGTGAAAAGAATCTCTTGAATTTCTTAGATTACCTATGGGAACAAAACCAACTATTCAGGCCAAGAAATGCCCATCTAGCTGTATCTAAAGGATAGATGGACACACTACGATCCCCACAGAAATGGTGCTAGGAAACCGTGAAAATGATTGTTACGTAAGCTTTGCAAGACTAGAAATCTTGGAAGCTTCCTGACATATATAGGCTGGATTTTGTTTGTCTGCTGTTCTCTTGTTTCTATAGGTTGGTAACTAAAATGGTTTATTTTAATACTCTTTAGCAAATTCTGCAATTAGTATACTATAAATCATTCAGTGCTCCTGGTTATCTCATTTTTCACTTTTTGCCTAAGACCTCATGCCTTTTGAGTGACCTCTCCCTTCAGTAACCCTTGGAGCTCCAGTCTCACTAGCCTATACATGTCAGGAAGCTTCCAAGATTTCTAGTCTTGCAAAGCTTACGTAACACTCGTTTTCATGGTTTCCTAGCACCATTTCTGTGGGGATCGTAGTGTGTCCATCTATCCTTTAGGTACAGCTAGATGGGCATTTCTTGGCCTGAACAGTTGGCTTTGTTCCCATAGGTAATCTAAGAAATTCGAGCGATTCTTTTCACTTACTGGTTTTTTTTGTGTGTGTGGTACGCGGGCCTCTCACTGTTGTGGCCTCTCCCGTTGCGGAGCACAGGCTCCGGACACGCAGACTCAGCGGCCATGGCTCACGGGCCCAGCCGCTTCGCAGCATGTGGGATCTTTCCGGACCAGGGCACGAACCCGTGTCCCCTGCATTGGCAGGCGGACTGTCAACCACTGCGCCACCAGGGAAGCCCATCACTTACTGTTTTTCTTAGTGTATTTTAATAAGAAAAGCATCGAAGCACCTTGGTCAAGAGGAGGAATCTTGGGTCAGGAAAACTTATAGACATACTTGGAATAAGCATTTGAAAAAGACTGAAAGATTTTGAGTTATCAGGGTAAAAGAAAGCTATTTCAGGTGGTAGGGAGTGGCCTTCAAAATCTGTAAAAAAAAAAAAAATCCAAACATTAAAGATTTACTGTGTTTCAGGCACTGCGGCCAACACTTTATGTTCATTTTCTCATTTAGTTCTCTTAACAACACTGCCAAGGAGGTATTATCATTCGTCTTTGTGGTGAGGAAACAAGTGTATTCAATAATATTCATGCAATATTTATTGAGTGCCCATATTTCTAAGTGCTGATAATGTAGCTCTGAACAAGACAGCTCGTATTTTAGAGAAGGGAGATAGGCAATTAGCAAGTCAGCAAATAAATAGCATAATTTTTCTGGGGCAGTATGTCATGAAAAAAGTCAGATGAGGCAACAGCATTCCTTATGAGTCGGGGTAGGAGGGTGGTCAGGAAGGCCTCCCCAGCAGGGGACACTGATCTGGAGCCTGAATAAAGAGCAGGAGGCCGCCTCGTGGGCATCTAGGGAGAAGGGTCCAGGCAGAGGGTCTTGTGAATGTGGGAACACAGTAGGTGTGTTTGCAGGATAGAAAGAAAGCATATGAGGCTGAAGAGTGAACAGGTGAAGGCAGATGGTAAGAAAAGAGGCATGGGCCACGCAAGGGTCTTGCAGGTCAAGGCAAGGAGTTTGGATCTTATTCAAAGGATCCTTTGAATAAGGATCTTATTCAAAGAGGAGCAGGAAGCTTTGGGGATGTTTTAGGAGATGAGTGATGTGATTCAGTTTACATATTCTCGTGTTCTCTCAAGACTTTGAGTACTTTGTTCAAGGGGAGACAGGTACAGAGGAAAGAGGGAGGGGGTTGAATCGCTCATCTGGACCTCAAACCCAGGCCCTTCTGCCTTCAACACCCTTCCCAGCATGCTGTACTGTTTTACTTCATCATTGTTAATAAGAGACTGAAAAGAAAGAATGTAGACGATGATAAAGGGGAAAACCAGACTATAAACATGAAATCCAAAGCTTCCATTATTTTAAGAAAATGTAACAGGGCTGTTAGTGCCAACTCCTGGGCATCTGGGGGTCAGCTCGCCTTTGAGTGCTGGGTCTGTGTGTCCCTTGCTGTGTTGATCTTCAGCCCCTGTGACCAGGTCACAGAGGGGAGGCTCCTGTCTAAACATTCCACTAAGAGGAGCAAAGCTTCACTTCTGAGTCTTGGGGTACAAGCGGGGGAGTTGGTTTGGGTCTGCTGAAACTCCGTTGCTGAGTTTTCTCTTCCTTCTTGCTCATAACCGACTCTCTAGCCACTCTTGTGCTCACCAGCACATACTAAGCATAAAGAACAGCGAGCTTTGGAAGGTTAAGGGGCAACTTGTCCATTGCACTCTTTGCCCTGCTAAATCGAGAACCCCATGCAGCATGTGGTGCGTGTGGAGGAGAGAATGCTCCTTAAGAATTTTTTATTTTGTTTTGCAACCTCCCCTTCCCAACTCTCCTCCCCCCACCCACCCCCAGTCCATCTGTGAAGCCTGAATTCTTACACAGGCTATCTGTCTACAGATGCCCCAGCCTTAATCACGTCCTCTGTATTGTGTATGGCTCCTGAATCTATCTACTTATGTCAGTTGTTTATCAGTTCCCTTCAGCTGTCTGCTCTTTATCATATTATTGATCAGTCACTCCTGGGTGTCTCAGGTTGGGAAAGAGAGAGACAGGAGGGCTGGAAAAGGAAAGCGGGAAGAGAGTATAGCAGAGGACTGTCAGTTAAGATGGTTCCAAAAATAGCTCAGCCCGGCTGATGATAGCTCTGCTTACAGCTGCCCGTACGGGACTTACGCACTTTGCTGAGATTCTCTGCTGAAATGTATTCCACCAGCTGCTCCTGCAGTTGGTGGCAGCTGGTGGTGACAGCAGTGGGCCAGCCACACCTTCAGAGAAGGAGGAAGCAATAGGTTGGGGGCACGTGACAGGCTCCCACACAGGGAGATGAGGTTTGTCATAGCCTGTTAGAACTCCCCAGGCATCTGTGTTCTTTTTAAAGTATGACCTGGGCACTTGATATCCAGTTTTTTTTTTTTCCTCCAATCTTTTTTAATGAGTTGGAGAGATGAGTTATGAAAAAACGGTTATATTTCCCACCCACGGTATGTCTGTCTGTTATTTCGTTGTTGTTGCTACGGTTTATTGTATACATAGACTTTGTTCTCTGTTGCACTTTCTGTTGGGAGATTGAGCTACACAAAGCACTCAACCTTGTAACACTTTGGTCTTATCCAGGGCCTTTGTTTACCAAGGAACCTCTGCACAACTACTGGGTCTAATAGTGTAGTAAAACTAAGTGCAACTTTTATAAAGGGCCCTGCCCCTCAAATATGCTAAGCCTGTGGCATGTAGAAAATGCAGTGTGTCTCACCTTAATCTGATCTAGAAATATGACCCCTTCTCAGAATGAAATGATCTTTCACGGGCTCTCGGAATTTGGTACTCGTTTTCCTCCAGCCACTATACTTTGAATTCTAGTTTTTTGCATCCGGGTTCTCCCCTGAGCACTGTAGGGGTGCCCCTGTAATTTGCTATACTTGTGGTCTTGCTCTGACACACAGCACACCCTAAACCAGTTTTTAAGCTCTCTTGTAAAATTTGTCTACTTCATCCAAAATCTCTTAAGTATTACAGTTGTATGCACTTGAAAAAGTTAAGATGTTTAAATTTTCCAGACCAGGGAGTCTTAGGAAACAGGCAAGGTACAAAATAAAAGGAAAAAAGGAAAGAGTGTGTTACTTATTCTTTGATACAGATTCTGTTATCTGTCATGATATGGTGGGGAGAGGGGAGAAAACCAGCTTTCTCCTTACAAATTCCAGCTTCTGCTCCTGCCCTGAATATAAATACTGTTATTCAAAAAGGCTTTTTGCCTACTTCTTGGTAGGCTATTCAGTGACGTATCAGATATGAAGAGCAATTTTATTGCCTAAGTGAGGGGCTGGTTAACATGTGTTTTCCTCCTATCCAGGCTCTGAACATCTGATTTACTAGGTCAAGATGGGACCAAGAATCTGCACTTTAATCAGCATGCTCAGTAATTCTGATGTAGATTGCCTGGTGACTACCATTAGAGAACCCTAGTCTAAATTTTGATAGAATTTTTTTCACAAGTGAGGGCTATAATTTGGAACCCTTGAGAAGAGAGGAAATTGAGGGAAAAGAAATCAGCATCATCTGTGTTTTCCGTGATAGTTTAGAGGGCTCCAGTATTAGTTTATTTCACGACATGTATTTTGTTTTGATTTGTTGCAAAATTACTGCCTTTTTATGTATATTCCATGTCAAGGTGTGAATGGGACAATTTCCATTAGTGGAAAGGCTTTCAGCATTAGCAAAAAGCAGGGAGAAATGACTGTGATGGAGGAGAGTTAGGGCCGAAGTCCTACAGTGCATCGAGGAGGCTGTTTCCTTGTTGCAACCCAGGTTAGAGACACCTTTGCTTCCTTTGTGCATACAGAGTCCCCTGCTCCCTCCCCTGAAGTCTGTCTGGATTCAGTGAAGTCCGTGTTCAAGTTCATTTAACCTACATCGCCACCTACTGTCCACCTCCATCCCCATCTAAGAAACGTTTGCTCGGGGTTGGGTGGAGATGAGGTATGAGAGGCTGTACCTTGAGTGCAAGGGGCGACTGTGAATGCACCCCTGTGGACCCCTGTTTAGGATGCCTGATTTACAATGCTTTATTCAGAATTACAGCAGTTCTATCCTTATTTCTAAGTTCTCCCTTTATTTCAATCCAGAAGCAAATTTGGGGTTAGGAATGTCAGCCAAGCTCTGATTGAAACAAAAGCAAACCTCTCTCCACCTAAGAGAGGGCCTAAGGCCCTCTTTCTTGGCTTTAAAATTTTTATTGATTTGGGAATTTAGTGTTAGGTCCAACTGTGAATAATGGCCACTTTGGGCCTTTGGAGTGCTCCTGGCAGTTGTCCAGCTAATTTATGGAAGGAAATCTGAAAATGCTTTGCCCTAGTCCTTCGTTTCTTTATTTTGGTGGATTTCTTTTTTCTATCCTTGAGATTGTTTCCTACTTAAGTTGAGCAGGGAATACTCTCCTATAGCACCCTTCTCTGATTCGCTTAGAAAGAGCAAGTGTCCTTTGAGAAATTCCTACTGCTGGTTGTTGGCCCTTTGCTCCTGTCCTGGCATCTCTAGAGCTGGAGATGGAAGTCATCCTGTGGGTTTCTCTTGTCTTATGCTTTGGCTGTTCTCTTCCATGTGTTTGTTCTTCTCTTAATCTTGTATTGAAATCCATCCATTATCTGAGCTTCCATCTTTAGTGAAGACCCACTTTTGCGTGTTATGTCCTAGGATAATATTCCAGAAAACAGATAATTGCATAGATATAAAATCTTATTTTTATAATCTTTAGACTTAGGTTGGATTAACCAGCATCTTCTCAGGTAGATTTCTTGGAACCTAAGGCAGAATATCTGTATTTGAAGTGCAGGGAAGGCTAAGTAGAGTTTTCATTGAGCTATCTTAGATATAGAATAATGTTAGGTATTGATTAGAATTAGTGACATAGGTTAGATATTTGATATTTGGTATCAGATACAGAGTGATTACCAAGGAGAATAAAATAGGACTAGCACAGCTCCTTTCTTTTTTCCCCTAAACCTCTACTATCTAGGATTATAATAGACGTTTTATAACCAAGAACAAAGTCTTTAACTCTCTTTGTTCCTCTAGCAAATTTTCTTCTGTTAAAAAAGTCATTAAAGTATCTCTCTATTTTAGAAGTTCTTCATAAAGTCCATCTTAAACCATGCTATGCTTTTAGATCATTATAAGATTAATTAAAATAATTTTTTATAGGCTAACAGCCTTACTTAAAAATATTACTTCATTCTTGTAACGTGAATTCTTACAGACCTCTTTATTGTCTAGGAGAATGTGGATGCATTGCTATTCCTGATAACTATATTTATAATGTGGAATTGGTTTCATACTCTCAAATCATATATTAAATGCATATTATATACATATTAAATTATAATATTAATATTGGTTTTCTATATAGCTATTATTTATATAGCACTTGCTGCCTACCAGGCCTTTGGACTGTGCTGTTGTATCCATTATTTTACTTCATTCTCCAAAAAACAATGAGAGCTCAGTACTATTCTTTCCATTTTACAGATGAGGAAATTGAGACGCATAGAGACTGACTTGGCCAACAGCACACACTTCGTAAATGGCAGAAGATGAACTTGCATCTAGGGTTATCCTCCTTCCAAAGCTCACATTCTTAAACTTCTGGCTCAAATTCTTCTAGTGTTAAGTCTCTCTTTAATTCACAAGTTTATCTCTGCTCATTTTCAAGAGTGTCGTTGTTGAATTTTTTCTCCTTAAAAGTTACTGCAACAAAATAGCTCTGTTTGAAGATTTCAGTCTTGCTTTACAGCCTTTTGTTCGTTGTTTGGGAAGGATAGAGGGACTGCAGCTGCCAGGGTGAGCAGGATGGATGAGTCATTGTTGAGGGAAGAGGGCCGCTTCCCTGCTGCATAACACCCTTCATGTTTCCAGTTGTGGGCCCCTTGCTCTGGTCATCGTAACGCATTTGCCTGTCCCTGCAGGAGGGGGAACGTCTACTCCTTTTGTGCGCTTCTGTCCAGCCCCTCCTGTGCATTCAGTAAGACCTGGCTCTTTGGGGCTAGGGGTCTCCAAAGTTAACAAGGAAGTCCACATTCTCCACTTCCTCAGTACAGCCCTGTGGCAGTCCTTCTTGGATATAAGGTCCTGGAAACCACAGAGCTTGTTACCTCTAGAAATTGCATTGACCTGTGCATTGCTCTTCTCTTTCTAGAAAGAGCGATCACAGTTCCCAAACCTTTAGCCAACACTTGGAATAGAGGAGCTGAGTTTTTTGAAAAAAATCCCTAACCCAGGTGTTCCCAGACCTGAATCATCATGAAAAACATGGAGCCTCTGGGGGGAAGAAACAAAAGGTCCTCAGGATCCAGAAGTGTTATTTTTCATCAGTGCCTCCGGGAGGATATGACAGTCAGTGTTAGGTTCACACTCTCATCAAATTCTAAGTTTTTCCAGGAAGAGAGTAAAGGAAAACTTGTGTCTTTCTTGGCTGAAGGGTTAAGGTTTAATTCCTCCCTCTGCTTTTGGGACTCTCTTAGCCACATTCCAGTTCAGGGGACAGCTCCTTTTAAGTGGGTGCTCCCAGTGAATGTGCTCTTCAGTGGGAATTCTGGCCAGGAGTTGTCCAAGGACAGGCTGCCAGATCCAGGCTGGCCAAGGCCTCAGAGAAGCAGGACGTGGGTTACGCCGAAAGATACGAAGCTCATGGGTGTGCCGCACTCCATACCTTCCACTAGCTCCCTTCATTTAACGGCTGTTTGGTGAGCACTGTGTGTGTCCGGGAGAGTAGCTGGTGCTAGAGATTCAATGGCGGGCAGACAGACATCGCTCTTCCTTCATGTAGCTTACTAGCTAGTGTAGAGACAGACACTAAACAAACATCCTGGTGCACAGTGAAGAACTTCTCTTCCTAAGTGCCATGAAGGGGAATTTCAGTGTGCAAAGGTGTACGGCCAGAAGGCCTGTCCTATTCCGGGCTGGCTGTGGTGTGTCAAGGAGGGTTTCCTGAGCAGGTGACATTTGAGCAGATCTTAGAACGATGAGCCGGGTTTAGCTAGCTGAGTAAGGGGGCACGAAGAGGCCCTTCAAAGAACACAAAGTGAATGTGGCTGAGGCCAAGTGAGGTATGGGTAGAGCGGCAGCAGGCAAGGCTGGAGAGGAGGGGAGGTCAGAGCATGTGGGCCCTGGTTGGTCGTGGTAAGCATTTTGCAGCTGAGCTCCCGTCCTTTCACCTTTCACCTTGATGAAGCCAAGTCTGCAGGTTTCTCCTCAACCTTTTTCTGCTTCTCATCTGTTTGTGCTGGTCACCTGAGCCTCTCACTCATCCACAGCCTCATCTGGAGTGAAGGAAGTGCTGACAGGCAGTGAGCGTAGACCCGACCGTGGGCTGTACGCCGGCTCTGCAGACCATTCTTGGAGTAAGCAAGGGGGTGCAGGTGAAACGTTGTCTTCTCTGGGGGCTGCGCTCATTGTCGCACCCACCCTGATGCCCACTGCCCTCCCTGCCCACCTCTCCTCGCCCCTTTAACCTGTCCAAGGCAGGCTGACCAGCCTTGCCACTCTGGCCACTGATTCACCCAGATGAAGCAAGCAGGATCTCATGTCTTGTGACGTTGGAGGATTCTGCAGGAATGAAGAGAGCACCCCCCACTCTGCACGCACAGACACTCCTCAGCCAGCTTCTGCTTCTCTGAGACATGCAAATAGTCTCTAAGTGTTTTTACGCATCAGTGCTCCGATAAGGGAAACTTGTACAAAGACTAATTGTTTTTTATGCTTCCTTTATAGAACATGAACACATTCGAGTTTTTGTTTCTTGTTCTGGAACATTAATGCAAGGCTGGGGAATATCAGCTTTACAGTTTCGTTTTCCTATTCCCAGAATAGGTTTAAAACAGAGAGCAACATGCCTACCTACATAACTTCTTCGGTGACAGTTGTTTTAAAAATACATAGCTTTCTTCTAAGAGAGCTATTAAGTAGAGAGAAAGTCAGAATGGACATTAAGGGATTATCATGAAGATAGCTTTATGATCATGACTGTCATTGCCGTTGTCAAAGAGGCATTTATTAAATGGTAAATCCTGTTTTGTATTTGCTGCTATAAAGAAAATTACAAAGTCATAGCCTTTGTCCTGGGAAAATTTCAAGCTATGGAGACAGCCTTGATTTATAAATATTTGAAAAGGGCATAAAGGTAACAAGAACCAAAACAAGAGATTGCAAAAGATTGGGTCAATAGATAAATGGACTTCAGGTATTTATATTACTTATCCATCGACGGTCACAACCAATCTGGGTTGCTATTCTGTTAGTCAGGGCAGGGTGGCTTGTGCTGTGGTAACAAACTCCATACCTAGTAGCTTAACACATGGAGCTCATTTCTCAGTCCATACTTCATATTCATCACAGAATGCCAGGGGCTCTGCTTTGTGTCATCACTCTTCAGGGAGCTAGGCTGGCGGGCCCTTCACCGTCGGGCATGTTGCTGGTTCCCCTGGAAAAAGGGAGGACATAAGGGCTGTTGTGACTGGCATTGAAGTGTTTCTGCCCAGAAGTGACACTTTACTTCCACATACATTCCGTTAGCTCAGGCAAATCACATGGTGTTATGTAGCTCCAAGGCAGCAAGAAAGTACAGTCCTCCTTTAGGAGGAAAACCAGAATGTTGATGAACAGTGAGAAACTTCTGGTCAAATTTAATAATTACTCTAGCCACAGTAATTGATCAATCAGCCTGTCAAATGATAATAACACGACTACTTATCAGTAATGGAACACTTCCTATGTACCAGCGTCTTTGTTGAACAATTCACATACATCTAATTACATCTAATTCTTTACCAGCCTCTCAGGTGGGTTGTATTATTATCTCTGTTTTCCACACGATAAAATTAAAACTGGGAGTCTTTAAGTAACTTGCCTAAGGTTACACAGCTAGTATTTAACAGAGTTGTGATTCAAACCTACTTCCTCCTAATTTGAGAGTCTGAGCGTTTCTCCAAGATTCCTATCATGTAAGTGAAGTCTCTTGACTTCCTGTGCATAGTGCTGGAAGGAACAGAGTAAAGTGGTTTCTGACCTAGTTACTTAGAATTGCTAAAACATGCCTCTGCTTTGCTAAAAATCACCTCTGGCTTTGTTGGTCTTTAGAACCAAATGGATTATTTTTCTTTTTGTAAACTCTTCTCAGCCCTATTCTGCTTAGCTTCCTGTTTTTATGGTTGGTAAGATAATTTTTCCCTCACATGAGTTCCTTGAGAATTGGCTTCCCAGGCACTTTCACGTTTTTCTAGCATCTAGCAGTACTAGGGCTTAGAACATCCTGTGATCACCAAGACACTGTTAGGGAAGGCTCATAGCTGAAGAATTCTTAGAAAACGTAGTCACTTTTTTAAAATTCACTTACAAGCATGTTCCCCCAAAATCACTTATTTTCAATTCTGTTTTAGTTTTCTCCTATTTGTGAATTAAGTCTCTCCCTTTTGTTTTAGAACATTTTATTAGTTCATTATTTTCTTTTCCATTATATCTCCAGTGTCTAGCAAAATGCCTGGCGCATACATCTTAAAAATGAGAGAAAGAATCAATGAACTGGTGGATTTCATGTTCAGGTTCTTCTTCAACTGCTCTTCCTTGGTTATCTCCTTCACCAATGTTTGGACAGATAGCCACTCTGCTCTTAATTATTCCATTGTTTACTGTCTGTATGATTTTGATAAATTTTGTAACCTGTTCTCTCACCTATAAAGTGGGGCTAATGGTGTGCCTACCTCTTAGACTCGTGTAGTGAGTATTAAATAGTTTCATGCTACAAAGAACTTGGAATATTACCTGACACAGAGAAAGTACAATAATGATCTCTTTTCCCTTCGTCTTGGGAGTCAAAATTGTCCTTCAGATTTTCACTTTTCAGGTTCTTTCTTACACTGCCTTATACCTAAAACTCCATGTCCTTTCTATACAAATTCATCACAGGGAGTTTAATTGTATTATTGCCATAGAGTTAGTTAGTGAGTCACTCCTTTTAATCCAATCATTTATAATCTGTTCAGGTTATTTCCCCAGAGCGTGATATTTGTGTAAGACATTCATTCTTTCTGGCTTAAATATTAGTTATTGAGACACGATGGGCTTGAGTATTTGGGCTCCATGCATATAGCCACATACTCATTCATTGATTCCTTTATCCATTCAACAAGTATTCATTGAGAATAATTATAGATATGCTTAGAGGCAGAAAAGAATGTTAAAATCTTTTAGACCAGATCTACCCTCGTTTCTACACATCTAATACTAAGCACCTAGAAGCTGCAGTGTCAAAGTTGTCTCACTGAGAACAGTTAAGTGAAGGAGGATTTCATTTTGTTCTCCTTCTTGGACAGTCCCATTCACCGCAGGAAAGACACTCCCACGAAATCATGAACTTGTGCTCCTGTATGTTTTCTTTGTACTAATGGGAACATTTTGGATCAAATATGAAGAACACTAACTCATATATGGTCCGAAGAACCTCAGTTTTAAGTCTGTTATGGTTGATCCCAAGTCTGTACGGACCTAGAGAGCGTCTAGAGTACCATGTTTTGAGGTCTTCAGCCTGGCAGTCTCACATCAGGGAACTTGTATGGGGTTGCAGAAGGATGCCAGAAGACCTCCTGTATCAGTTTCCTGTATCAGTTTTCCATGAAAATTACCACAAACTAGTTGGCGTACAACTATATACATATTTTTTCTCTCACACTTCTGGGGGCTGGAAGTCTGAAGTCAGTATGCTTCTTGGAGGTCACTGCGGCTCCCTCTAGAGGCTCTAGAGGGTCCCCATTCTTGTGTCTCCCAGTGTTTATGGCTGTCAGCGTCCCTGGGCTTGTGGCTGCATCACTCCAATCTCTGCCTCCATCTTCTTATGGCCTTCTCTGCTGTGTGTGTCTGCTCCTCTTTGTGTCTAACTTATGATGATACTTGTGCTTGCATTTAGAACCCACCTGGCCAATACAGGATAAGCTCCTCCACTTAAGATGCCTAACTTAATCACATCTTTTGTTGTATGCAGTAACATTCACTCTTTTGCCATTTAAGGTAATAATCACAGGTTGTGGGGATTAAGACATGGACATATCCTTTCATGGGGCTGCCATTCAATCTACCATACCTGGGTTCAAGTCCTTGTTTGACTAACTATCCACAATTAGGCAAGTTATCACATCTTTCTGAAATTCAGTTTTCTCATCTATAAAATGAGATATCAATGCCCGGTTTACAGAGTTTTAATGAGAAACAGAAGAGAGAATGTATGTGATGTTCCCTAACTTAGTTCTCAACATAATTAGTTGCCTTAGTTCCAGGTACTCAGAGGGTAGAACAGATTTTAAACTGTTTTACTTTAAAGAAAAAGGTGGCAGGGCGGAGGGGGCGCAGACAGTGCTGGCCGCGGGCTGCGAGCAGGGGGGCTGGCGGAGCGCCTTGGGGCACAGTGCGGGGCACTCGCGAGCCCAGGGCAAGGTGTCCAACGAACAGACGGCGCCCCGGGAGCCTTGCCGACCGGCAGCAGGACTACAGAATGGTACCCCTAAATGGAGAGAGATTGCAGGGCTGACCAGAGAGGGCGAGAAACAAGGAAGGCTTCTGAAGGAGGGCATCCTCCGATTCTTCCCCCACCTGAATCCCTGTTGCTATGGAGACCACCAATGGGACTGAGACCTGGTATGAGAGCCTGCACGCTGTGCTGAAGGCTCTAAATGCCACTCTTCACAGCACCTTGCTCTGCCGGCCAGGGTCAGACAACCTGACTGAGGAGAGGCGGGCCAGCCTACCTGGCTGCGATGACAACTCCTACATGTACATTCTCTTCATCATGTTCCTATTTGCTGCCTATTTGCTGTTCATGTTCCTATTTGCTGCCACTGTGGGCAGCCTCATCCTGGCTCCCGCACAGTGGATAAGCGCAGTGACCCCTATCATGTATACACCAAGAACCGTGTGTCTATGCTCTAATGCTAAGAGGCCAGGGATGGCAGAAGATCAAGACTCCTGAGGATTATCTTGTGGGGCCTCCAGAACTCAGCTATGTGTTACATCAGGCCTCAGTGTTCTAATCTGTAAGATCAACAAGAAACAGTACTAAGGGAAGTCATCATTGGGGAAGGAGGAGAGGATCTAGCAGACCTAGGCCTTGTGGATAAGGATTTTTTCCAGCAGAGATAGACTTTATAGACAGTAGGAGCCCTTTGAACAAATATATAAAAGTGGCAGGAGTTCCCTGGTGGTGCAGTGGTTAGGACTCCGTGCTCTCACTGCCAAGGGCCTGGGTTCAGTCCCTGGTCGGAGAACTGAAATCCCACAAGCCATTCAGTGTGGCCAAAAAAAAAAAAAAAGTATATATATATATATATATATATATATATATATATATATATATATATATATATATATATATATATATATATATATATACACACATATATATATACACATACATATATATATACACACACACACACACACACACATATGTATATATATACAAGTGGCAACATATAATGACAAATGAGTGTTCTAGTGGCAGGAGTGTTGGGGGCTAGGGGCTAGAGGAAGGAAAAGAGGAAGCTGTAGCAGAGGGAAATGAGACAGGAAAATGCCCTGAGGACACATGTTTTGATGTGTTATCTTCAATAACCTGAGAAACAGTGATGATTATCCCATATCACAGACAGGAAATCTAAGTTATGTTACTTATATTTTTTCACATTTTATGTTTTTCAGCCCATTTAACATTTGTGATTTTACCCCCTGTGAGGGAAGCAGAGCAAGTGCCGTTCTGCCCATTTGGGCCAAAGCGGTACCATGACTGGAACCCAGGTTCTCTGGTCACCTTGCCTAGTGCTTTGCAAAACTGTGTGCTACCTAGGAGTGGATCTAGGCCTGAAACTTATATAATTCTGGGGGACCCTCCTTAAGAAAAAGAACTTTAAAATATTTTTGCAAGTATTACAAAAACATATCACCATGTTAATACATTGTTGGGGCCCCTCCTAAGATCTTAAGAAGGAGCCATGCAAGTGCAGAGCCCTGACTGTCAAGCCTCATTAGCTCCATGGTCCCTGTGCCCTTCCACCCATGTCCCACTGCCTTTCCCAGCCCCATCTCCAGTCCTGGGGACTTCACTACCTCTAAGGAAGCCTCTAACGTTTTGAATGAATTCTGTGAGTAATTTTCTGATATCAAGTTGAAATCTGCTTCTAGAAGATTATTATCACACCTAGAAGATTATCATATTAAAAGAGGCAGGTACCTGATTCAGTGGAAAGAGAACCAGCCCTGATTCTACTACCAGTGTGGAGTATAAACTGGCTAGACACTTAAAGAAAAGAAAAGGGAAGGTTGACTTATATTTGGTCAGAATTTGTTAAAGTTTTATGACTTGGTTGAAAAAATATTATTGAGCAACCACAAAATGGTTTTATATTTAGTTCACCATTATGCATAGAACAGCGAAAAAATGGTTTTATATTCAGATACCATTATATGTTGGCTGTGCCTCATTTAGTAATAATTCCTTTCTGTCTGCTTTCTGCTGCTTCCTAGCCACTAGCATATTTGATAACATATTACTATGTGATGTCAAATTCTTTAAATAATAATGAGTGATAGTTGGAGTAACCAACCAGTGATGTCTTGCTGTCACAGGCCTGCAAAAAAAAATCCGTTGAAACAATCTTTGGCTGAAAGAAACTATAAGGGCAGTACAGAAGTTATCATCCACATTTTACAGAATTCTTATTTGAGTTATGTACTTACAGATTCATATTCCAGGCTCTTTCTTAGTCGAACTGTAATTTCTACATCTACAAGTAAAAACACTCATCAAAAAATATGACTAAAATATAATATCTGATTTTTGTGGTAATACATGGCATTGATTTTATTGAGTTGTTTGTGATTTGGAATAGCTCTGTCTCTCTGAATTAGGAGACAACTGAAGAAATTTAGCCAACATTCACAGATAGGTATAGCATAATTAAAGTCAAGGCGTTTTCCAAAATTTAACCTCAATGTGTTCCTCTGCAAATTCTTATTTTTAGTAATTTTAATTTCTGCAGTCACCCCTTTTCAGTAACTTCTGGTCTCATTCTTTCTTTATCTTGCTCATACACTTTGGCCCCCTTGGCATCTGCTCCTTCTTGCTTATGGAAAGAATGTTGACCTTGAATATGCATAATATTTCATTCTGTGAACTATAGTAAAGTTGACGTGACAATTGGAATAGGCAGGAGGCAACATAATGGGCCAGGTGTCTTCCAGCTCTAAAATCCCATGAACTTACATTCTTCTGAATATTAGCTCCTAAATTAAAATCTCACACTCTATAGCTGAATCCTATCACTATCCTGTCTATCTCCTTTCTCCAATCTAAAGGAAGAATTTTTTATTATTTCATATCTTGGTTTTTTTGGATTACTTTGAGTTATTTTTTTTAAAAAGTAATGAAGATATTAAGTCCAAACTTTCCAGAAGCGTATGAGCATGTTATATATGTGTGTGTGTGTGTTTGGGTGTAAGAGACTGAGATTTTTGCTTTTACTCAACCAACCCTTTAGAGGTCTTCAGAGTTTCCAGGTGAGTTTATTTCTTTAAGACACGACTGCTTTTTTTTTCATACAACCATTTCACGTCTTCCAAGAAATGACTACAAGAACATCTGCTTCAGTGTTCATACACATCTTATCTGATCATCGTTTCCATTCTTTTCCAACCCCCATTCCAAATCACATCCAAAATGGCGAAATATGACTTTAGACGCCAGTTGTGTCCTCTCTATGAATGTTTTCCGTATTTGAAATGGCTGGGGAATTATCTTGCCTCTACCAATAGTAATTTAGAATGAGAGGGATTGGATAAGGGTCATTTCCTCCATCTCCTGAGATTTCAAAAGCTCTGTTTTCTTTTATACCTGATCGGATCTACCAGTTGCAAAGCTGTACGATGTAGTGGAGAAGTGCATGCGGTTAATTATGACAATTACAATCAGTTCTTTACAATCTTTGCTTCTCTTATGGGGTTTAAAGACTATAATGTATGTCAAAAGGACAAAATAATGTTTCTGTGTTTTCTGCTTACAGCTGCTTTTATGACTGGGTTTTGCTCATAAACAGGTGGTTATAAGATGCAATCCTTCCATTAGTCCATTTATCTTACCTGTCTTGTACCCTGGGTTCCCTGGTATGTCATTAAACACAAGTGTTGAGATTCCCAACAACTCTGAGGGAATCTCAGGGCCTGGACAGAATCCCTTGAACATGTTACAATGAAAATGAAACCACTTATGGTCAGTGGAAGTAGATAAAATGCATTTAGTTAATTTTCAGAAACTCCCTCGCTACTCTCAGACCTCTGCGGTCTGCCTTCCTGCCTGCCCCCCTTCACCATCTCTCCACTGTTTTTTTTAATCCCTGCTTAATCCCCACTCTTTCAACTTTGCCCCAGTGAAATTCTGTGCCCAGTTTCTTCTCACCTTTTTGGTCTCAAGTTCATAGCATGTTGTGAAGAGTATAGCACGTGGAAATGAATTTCTGTGCTGTTGGCACAGTTACTTTATCTCTGATGTTGTAAGTCGAATCCTCACAGTGTGCACGTTGCCACCTCATCTTGCCGAGGGCACCTAGGAAAGAGGTAAGACAAACTTTTTCTCTCAGCACACCTTCCTTCTCTGCGACGCTCACCCCTGCCTAAGAGGTAGGTATGAAGAGGTAGAGGTTCATGGCGAATGAAACTCTCTGAGCCTTTTCCCCCTTGAGTGTACCTTGCTTAAGTAGCATGTTTCCAGTTAATGACCATCTGGTAAAGCTGACAGCCTCAAGTCCTCCTAATTCTTAACTGTCTGAAAAAAATGTGCCCAACCTGCCATGGCTTATGACTGAATTATATAAACCATGAAGCACAATAAAGTCATTAACTTTCAACATGTCAAATTTGACTTGAATTGCATCCTGCCCAGAATTTGATGGCCTTTCCCCAACACTTAAGAGAGCAGGCCTGTGTACTGTTCAAAAGCACTTTGTCACTTCTCAGAGAACCAGTAGCTTTGCGTGGCTGTCTGGACGTGCACGTCAGCAGGTCTGGGAGAAGGGGAATGTCTAGTGAAGTAAAGAGCATGGAGAAGCAGGTGTGAGGTCCACTAGGGAGAGGCACAGCATCTCTTCCCAGGAAAAGGGAAGAGAAGAAATATTCTACATTTGGGTACTGCACGTTTATCCTGAAAATAACGATTCACTTTGCAGTGGGGAAACTTTGGATGAAAGTGTGTGCTTTACAGTTCTGATTACCCTTCCCCCTTTGTTCCCCACTATCAACAATAATCATATTCTGTAAATGTCAGTGGAATGTGGTTAGAGTGAAGCTACATTTTTGGAGAACCAGGTGTCAGCCCTGTCAGATTTCTATGACTGGGTACTTGTATATACACTTTTTCGAAGAAAGAAAGGCCACTCACCACCCTGCTTGTAAAACGGTCAAGGATTTAGGAAAGAACTAGGGTAGGCTGTCTTCACGTGGGAAAGGAAATCTGGTTCTCAAGATATTTGGGGCATTGCAGTGAATGAGGGATATTAATAGAGTTCCACCCCCAGCCTCCCTGGCTAAGAACTGATCTGCCTAGAATTTAAGAAGGAGAGGCATCTAAAGGCTTGTCCAGTGCTCAGCCCTACTGCCATATGAAGGTGTCATCCTGAATGTGGAGGGGAAAGTGTGGGCTTTGGGATGTATTACTGGTGTACTATCCCCCCTATTCCCATCCCTTCTTGTCCCTGAATTCCCATCTGTTTAGTGAACATACTTAAGACGGGATGGTGTTTGAGGATCCTCTCCTTTCTAGAGACTGGGATAATGTTGGGTTCTTTGTATTATGGCATGGGTGGTTGGATGAAGCAGTGTCACCAAAGCCTTTTTGCAAAGTAGATTTTCAGATTTCTGAAGGCTCTGGGTCAGGGGCTGGATAGCCTTGAAAAGAAAGGAAAGCGCGCCATCTGGTGGTCAGCCTTCAGAAGTGCATCAGCTAACCCCCTGAGATAAGTTTCAGGCCCTGCTATCAAGTAGAGAAGATGTCAACATTAGTTGGGTGAGTTTCAGAATAATTTATTTATCCCAGACTAGAAGTGAGGTTATTGATGAATCTGTCACCCCGAAGCATTTTCAAAGGAAATAAGACAGAAGCGTCCTTAAGGTATTCGGAATCGTATTCTGAAATTGTTCAGCCTGTTTGTTAAACTACTGCTATGGGGCCAGGGGGGCGCCAATAAAAACTCAAGCTATCAGTTACCTTGTAGGTGAGATTACAGTCAAACTGAGAACCCAGATATTAAGAATAATTATTTAGCAAGAGTGAGTAAGCCGTTTGTTTCTGTTGGCAGAAGAATTGTTGAATTGAGTAGCTGGGAGGAGTCCCTGCAGGTGATGAAGTTAAGCCAGGCCCTGAAGGGTGGGTAAGATTAGAATAAATGAGGGAAATGGAGGTGAACATTCTCATTATAGGGGCCGAGGGAGCTGGAATGGGTTTGTTTTTGAAGTCAGTAGCAAGCAGGAGTGGAGAGTTAGCAGTAAATAATGAGACACAGAGAACACTTGCAAATAAAAAATGAATTAGGCCAATATTTAAAGTGGTTTAATAAATTGAATCAAGGGGGCATTTTCAGTACTCATTATGAAGATAGAGACAGTATAGCCTCGGGACTTAAGGGGTGGGTCTAGGCTCATATCCTAGGTCTGACACTTATGTGAGTCCTCAGGCAAGCGACTTAGCCTGCCTGTCCCCATTTCCCTCCATCTGTTAAACTGGGATGGAAATAGAATATATATTTTAGACTCAGAGATACACAAACGCTGTTTAGATATAAGATGTAAGAGTTGAGTACAAGGCAAGCCTGCGTTGTCCCAGAGCTGCCTCTCCTTCTGGTGGTGGGTTTCCAGCTGCCGGGTGGGCACAGGCAGAAGCTGAAGGACCCCTTGACAGAGGCATCATGGAGACTTATGGATCAGATGGGTAACTGGACCAGGTGGCCCCCAGGGGCCCTCCAACCTAGAGACTTGGTGATTCTGGAAAGTCCACGATGACCCACAGAAACCTTACCGAGATGAGCAGATAGTAACGACCATGTTTAAATTTGGTTCAAGATGTTCTATGTAAAAAATACCATCCCTTTAACTGATGCAGCCTATAATTGAAACAGCTACCTCAAGCTGTTCCTCTCCAGCTCGTCAAGGGAAGGAGTGGAATAGGGGGTGGGAGGGGGGGAGAAAGGCGGAGGGTCTGGAGCCAATATGTCAGCTCGTCAAAGTGGCTGTAAGAAAACTGAACAAAGATCCCATCCTGAGTGTGAAAGGGGGCGGAGACTTCGGGGAACAGGAGGCTTTAAGTGGAATTCACTGCCTTCTAATTATTTGAGAAGCGAAGGGTGGGGAAGACACGTTGACAGCAGAGGTTTCAGGGAGAACAGGCGCAATGATACCGTGTACCATAGCACCGCACCATTTTAGGTACTGCGTGTGGAGATGGGAGGTAGAACGTGGAGTTCAGAAAGGTTTAAAAGGCAAAACGTAATCACTTCCCTTTAATTAACTCAAACAGTGCATGGCAGGTTATGGTAACATGCCTGTAGCTGAGACAGAGGTTGGCAGGCCACCGCTGAGACTTTACAGAGAGAGGGTGCCTGGGATGCCAGAGCAGGAAGGGCCTAGAAACCCTGTAGAATAATATTGTAGATGAGAGAATGATCCTAGCACAATGACAGAACCCACCCAAGGTTATGTGGTGTCCCCAAATCTAGGGTAACACGTCAGGTCTTTACCTGTTCAGTATTCTCTCCAGGACACTGTGTGTGATGGAGTCTGTAGTGACTTCACATTAGCCCCAGATGGTCAGACTGACCATAGTACATTTGTATACAGGTTAAGATTTGGTGCATTCTTTTAACAAAAGCTTGAAAGAAGAAAGGTAAAAATTAAGAAGGAAACTACCTGTATTTCAATCAAGGTTTTCTTTTAAAGTTGCCTTAGAATATTATTATTAATTCCAATGGCTGTTTCCATGCAGCCGTTTTAATTAAAGTGTTATCTTTTTTGTAAATGAAGTGATGGAAACTTCTGCTTAGAGCCCTGTAGGAGGCTGAGTAGGGAAGCGTCAGAATTGCAGGCAGAGCAGGTACTCTGTAATTTAGATCATGTGACTGAAATACCACCACCGCTGTGTAGAATCTGCTAAAACTGCAGCTTCAGATTTTTCAGGGGTGAATACATCTTTTATAAAAAAGGAGGCTATGCATTAAAGTTGTAAAGTCACATAAAATATTACAGGAAAGATGAGAAAGTAAACTATTTTTCTCTTGTTTTACTTATTTCAAGGAAAAGAGTTTTATGAACAATTTCCAGAAAAGTTTTAAATGGTTGTAGATTTTATTTTGCTTTACAGTCTGGCCATTGTTCAAGGTTTTATATTTATTCTCTTTTTGAGCTGAGACATACAGAACTAGACAGATACCCTTTTAAAAACCTTTCATTTCCCTGATGATTGGGAGAAATAGCAAGTAGAAAATCCTCTGGAAATTGTTGGAGATTGGGACAGTGCAGTAAATGGTACCCCCTACTGAGTTCATTATCAACTGAGGTGAACACAGGAGTTAGATAGGTGAAGATTATAATACGTCTTCCATTCGGTGGTATACTGGCAGGTGGCTAACACTTGTGGGGGAGGGGCTGGGTTTTAGTGTCTATAGATTTCTGTGGTGTAAGTACTGCCACTTTGGTCAGGTTCAAGCTACCAATGTGATGCCACTGAATTCCATAAAGGCTGTGTTATAGAGTGATGCTCAGGTCTCATAGCTAAGCAGTCTTGTTAATACTACTCTTCAGAATTAGGCAGACTTAAACCACAGTTCCTTCTTTGGGGGACTGCCAGGAGTGTTGCATGTATGGGACATCTCTCCAAATGGAAGGAAACAATGAAAATGGGGAACAAATGTTACCCTTAGCAGAATCAAAATTCAGTATGATTCTTTTTTTTTTTAAAATAAATTTATATATTTTATTTTATTTATTTTGGCTACGTTGGGTCTTCTTTGCTGCACACGGGCTTTCTCTAGTTGTGGCGAGCAGGGGCTACCCTTTGTTGCGGTGCACGGGCTTCTCATTGTGTCGGCTTCTTTTGTTGTGGAGCATGGGCTCTAGGCATGCGGGCTTCAGTAGTTGTGGCACATGGGATCAGTAGTTGTGGCTTGCGGGCTCTAGAGCGCAGGCTCAGTAGTTGTGGCGCACGGGCTTAGTTGCTCCGCGGCATGTGGGATCTTTCTGGACCAGGGCTCGAACCCGTGTCCCCTGCACTGGCAGGCAGATTCTTAACCACTGCGCCACCGGGGAAGCCCAGAATGATTCTTAGAAGACCTTTACAGCACTAGTGTCAACAAGGAGGTTGGAGGCGGAACTTTAAGTCTTTATCATTTTGGTGAATAGCTATTCACAGCAAAACCATCTTTGATGCCGGGCAGTGGCAAGAATTTTGGTTATCAGAAAACGGAATTTTTGGGTGGCATTTAAAAATAGATACAGTAGTATACCATAATGCTTTTCTTTATTTTGTAGGAAGATACAGAAGAATAGATTCCTGTTTAGTACCTTGAAATTAAATTATTTTGCCAGCTGGGTGCGACTGAAAGAAGCAGGGCAGACATAAGAACTTAAACAACTTAATTGCCTCAGAGCAGATGATGGACTATTTTAGTGAATATGTGACATGGTATCTGGCAAAAGCAGAGCCCTTGGTCATCTCAGTTCCTTCTAGCTGATGTGCAAGAGTCCCTGCATCCAGATTTATACCTCTTTGCTTACACATCCATCATTGTTAATATGCCTGTACTCTGAGAAAGTAAGCCTGAGGTTGACTGCATGAGTCTGTTTCTTCCAGGTACAGGATAGTTTATCCTTGTTGCTATTGTATTGTTACTTAACGTATGATGGTTTTGTAATTAACAATGATTATAAATTAGCTTACTATTATAACAGCTTGGGCCTAAGTAGTCTAATAATTGATAGGTTACTTTTGGGTGTAAAAATTCTGGTTATAAGTCAGGTGTCTGAAAGCATTTTTGTTGCTGTCATCATGCTAGAAGAGAAATTCTCAGCTCTGTAAGAACCTACCTTCTCATTCTGTTGCCTATGACATTGTATAAACGTGGATTTCATGTTCATATGTGTCTGCATTTGCTCCCCTTTGTCATAATGTCTGACCAGGGTCCTGACTCTGCCATTTAACAGACAAATTAGCTAAACCATCCTAACCCAAGCTTTCTCAGATATAAAATGGGAATGATAACAGACCCAGCTCACAGGGCCTAGTGTATGTAACACATTTTGTACAGGGCCAGTTGTCGACAAATGTTGGTAATTATGGCATTCATTATTTTAAAAATATATTGTAAAACACGTATAACTTTACATTTAATGCACAGCTACTATTAGTCCATGTTTGAGGACTGACTCTCAAACTGGCAGTACTTACATTTTCCAAGGAAAGTCCTACTAATGAAGGAAAAGCCATTAACAGTTCCAGTCCGTAGCTTCTCAGGTTCATATCTGTCTCTCTCCTTTGTCACTCCCCTGCCTTCTACCCTTCCCTAGTACCCAAGGTCCTCATTTATTCCCCATTCTTTCCCGTGTAAAAGTCTGATCTAGGAAAATGATAGAATGAATTATTACATAACAAAGAATACATTATTAATAATTCAAGGCATTGCAGTGGAGATATAGTCTAAGAGTGTGATTTCAGCATTGAGGCCTGGGTGAGAGAGGTATTTATTTGGCAGTGGGTTCCTTTCGATGCCTCTGAAACTACAGTCATATTGGTAACTAGCTACTCTGCAGTCCATATGGCAGTCTTTAATTATACCTGTTGGAATAATCCACTTAGCCAAGGTCAAGCATCCTCTGATTACATGTTCTGTTGCTATTTCCTAGTTGTTATATATCCTTGGAAGTTGTCAGTAGCCAAGTTTGGTCTTTCTAATTTTTAGTGGCACTCATCCTGTCCCGAGTTTCCCCAACACACGTTTCATCCTTGTCGAACACGCTTTGTTTCAACTGAATTAGTCATCGTTCTGTGGACCTTACCTTGTGTGCTAGTGGCCACATGCCACTGTAGGTAGTCTCTACAAGTGATTTCAGCTCCCTCTCCTAGCTTTGCTTTTTCTTCATTTCACGAAATTCTACGCAGCATATCAATCAGCAAAAACATCTGCTCTCTTCCTCCCGAGACTGGGCCACATTTCAATGGGAGGTGAATTCAGTCCATTTCAATCTAACAGTTATGTTTGGAATGCCAGCAATGAATAAATTAAATTAACATTTTTTGAGCACCTATAGTGTTATAGTCTTAGAGTCTTTTGCTTAATTATTTGATTATATACATTAGCTCATTTAATCCTCTCAACAGTCCTGTGAGATGTGCAATCTAAGAAGATGAGGTCTTTTCAGATGAGGTCATTGAGACTTGTAGAAGTTAAAATATTCTGTTCAAGATATGTGGAATCTAGAATAATTGTACAGATGAACTGGTTTGCAAGGCAGAAATAGAGGCACAGATGTAGAGAACAAATGTACGGACACCAAGGGGGGAAAGAAGAGGGTGGGA
Source organism: Grampus griseus (assembly GCF_964374135.1). Lineage (NCBI taxonomy): Eukaryota > Metazoa > Chordata > Mammalia > Artiodactyla > Delphinidae > Grampus > Grampus griseus. The sequence goes on along the minus strand of NC_139018.1, from coordinate 24,129,315 downwards.
TGAACTGGGAGATTGGGATTGACATATGTACACTAATATGTATAAAATAGATAACTAATGAGAACCCGCTGTACAGCACAGGGAACTCCACTTTGCTGTACAGTATAAACTAACACAACATTGTAAAACAATACCCCAATTAAAAAAAAAAAAAAAAAAAGATTTACAACTAGTCAGTGGAAGAGCCAAGGATTAAACTGAAAGTTTCCTGGCTTCAAATTTATTGCTTTTCTCCAAAACTAGGTTTTTACTATGCACTAGGTTAGATTGAATGAAAAATATAAAAGAAGTACAGGTCTGTAACGACAGTCCCTGTGTTCACATAGTTTATAGTTTCTTAGGTTAGAATGATCTTTATGTTTTCCTACCAGATGATTGAGGGTTCCTGTGGAGACAGATGTTTATGATATTATTATTTTGGTAAAGATAAGTAGAACAGACAAGACAAAAACTTACCTGCTGGAAGTTATCTTTCAAAGATTTGTTCATCTCTTCTGGTAAAACTATAATGAGTTATAGGAAAGCATTGGGAGGAAATTTTTCAGCTTTACTTTTAGAGTAAAAAAAAAAAAAAAAAAAGTCATCCCAAAGCCTAGTGGGTGTGTCATACCTGTGCTTTCCTGAATATGTCTGTGAACCAGCATTTACTGCTGGAAATTGAAATCATGAAAAGAAACAGTTTTAGCACAGGAAAACAAAACCAGTTTTCTACCAAATTCTAAGATCCCAGAGACAATGAATGCTGCTGTCAAAAATCATTTGAATGCAGTGTATCAGGAAGTGTTTTTCAAATTTAGCAGCAATATAGGTTTTAGTCTGGGGTATTGCTGTACTGGAGATTCATTCACTATTATATATCTTCCTAGAACACACAGATATCTCTTGTAGCCCTTCCAAGGAGAGCTTGTTATTGAAATGCCACAGGACTTTATAGTCACAGTATTTTATCTCTAATCTTTCTATGGACTAGGTCCAAAGATTGTCCTATGAAAAGGGAAGAGCCCAGAGATGGTATTTCTAGTCATGATTCAGTAGTAAGTAGCTGTATGACCTTGGTTAGGCCTCTTAACCATCTCCCTGAGTCTTATTTGCTTTTTGGTACAATGAGAGGATCAGAGTATTTGAACCCGATGTCTCTTCTCAGTTCCACCCGTGTTGCTGTGCACAGCCCTAATCCGTGGCTTATGACTGTTCTATTAAACTTTCCAACCACGTTGTACCTACACACCTTCCCTAGGTGATTTGTTTTAGGTTTTTCGCAGTTGCAGAATGATGTTTCCCGTGTGGAAAGCAGGATTACATACCGTGTTGGTTCAGCATGTTTTTCCTTATGCTGGTAACAAGACTGAAGACATGAAAAAACATAGATTTTTTTTTCTTATGACGTCCACCTCAAGAATTTAGAGGATATATCCAAAGTATAGCTCTTCTAAAATTAATAACCATTTTTTGTTGTTGTTTTTTGGGGTTTTTTTTTTGCGGTACGCGGGCCTGTCACTGCTGTGGCCTCTCCCGTTGCGGAGCACAGGCTCCGGACGTGCAGGCTCAGCGGCCATGGCTCACGGACCCAGCCGCTCCGCGGCCTGTGGGATCTTCCCGGACCGGGGCACGAACCCGCGTCCCCTGCATCGGCAGGCGGACTCTCAACCCCTGCGCCACCAGGGAAGCCCAATAACCATTTTTCAAGTAACTATAAGTAGCTATCCATCAATTAATCTGAATCCTTCTTGAATCTCTAGTGAATTTATGATGCGTATTTTGAGTACTTGGAAACCTGGAATATCAATTATTGTATAAACCCTTTTTCAGTCAACAGCAAAGTAAGATTATTGATGCCTATTTACTCCTTGTTGTATCTCTTTAACCATCTTGAAAGCTGGCACCTCTGAAGCTTTTCCTGAGGATGCAGTTCAGTGCAGTAACAAGATGGCAGGTGTATCTGTAGACTTTTAAGGCCCCTCTTTCGATAGTCAGTCTACCCTGTAGCGTCTTATGGATAAATAATATTATCTCTAACGGTGATACTCAACTCTCCTTGTGCTGTACATGTTTCTTTTTCAGACCCATGGCTACATATGCTAGTGAACAGAAAATGTTTTCATGTTATACATTAAGTATGAAATTGTTTAGGTAAGACCTGTGCTCCTACATAGGATCATGGTAACTGTGAATTGCTTTTCTTTTTTTCAAAGGGATAGGTTAGGCATATTTGCTGTCTTTGCCAAACCTTTTCTCAATTTGTAGACTTCTGAATATGTAGATTCCCCCTCTTTTTAACATTCACATTATAAAATGAACAAAGTTAGGATGAGCCCAAAAAAAAAAAAAAAAAGCCCTGCATATAGCAATGCTGACGGAAATTATTCAGGCAGTTTTAGGGCTAAAACTCACAGTCCTTAGAAGCAAAGAAGCTGTAGAGCCTTGAATGAGGCTGTACAAAGACTGGAATTTTTAGAAATTTGACTTGTTCATACTTTGTAATTCCTTAAAGGAAATCCAAGCTCTCTGAAACTAGAAAGGTGAAATTAACAACTCCCTGAGTCTGTGTGTGTCTCTGTGGTTCATATCTACAAATAAGTGCCTACTCTACAAAACATCTTGGGGGGATATAGGCGTTCGCTAAAATATTTAAGGCATTATGAGGAGAGAGGGAATAATACTTTAGATTGTTGGGACAGGGCAGTCAGATGGATATGAATGGGGAAGCACTATTCCCAGCAGAGATATTATCTTAAGATCCCCAAAGAGGAAGATTCCATGTGTGCATGGGAAGAGTGACTGCAACTTGAGATGCATTATAGATGGTGGAGTGGGGAAGAAACAAGGGACATTCCAATGTATATTAGGTAGAAACTGCAGAACGGTAGGTGGAGGGTGGAAGGGGGAAAGTATAGTGGAGGTTGTTGAATACTGAGACAAGGAGAAGCAATCTCTTAGGTAATAAGCTTACCCAAGATTCTGAATTAGTTTCTCCTACTCGGCCTTTTCTTTGGGATGGTGTGAGCTTCTGTGGATGGGAGGTGGAATGTTGTGAAAAGAAGGTAAGCTTATGAACGAAGGTTCCAGAAAACTAGCTTGCTAGTGGATTCCTCTGGTGGTAGAGAGTGTTTATACCATGTGTCAGCCTTCCTCTCCATATGAGGTACATAGGGAATTCGTCTGCACAAAGCACCTGACGGGCCAGTAGTGCTGGGAAAGCCTGTGCGAAGTAATGGAAGAGCAGATGTCACTGACAGGGTGACCTCTGACTGTGGCCGTCTCGGGGATTTTAACTTTAGAGACAGTCTTCAACTTGCCATATGGACCTGTTCTGACACTGGAGGATTTCCCCTGGTTGGGAGAGAAAATGGAGAGGTGGCTTTTTGTTTGTCTGTTTCTGGGGGCTTTGTAGGGAGGAGGCGGGGGGTAGGTGGTAGGGAATGTGTATGTGTAGATTTTTAGCCTGGTAGGTAGATGTTGGAATCACATGCTACCTTCAGCAGAGCAATTGAGTTCCTCTTCACCTGAAAAGAGAGGCAGGGATGAAGGCTGTCCAGGGAGTAGGGGTCTCAGTGTTGCCCTTTATTTGGACACTTACAACCTTGAGACCAACAGGACTTAAGTGAAGCTAATTAACAAAGGGTACAGTCAACTTCATTTGGGGTTTATCAGTTCCTCAGCTACTTCGGAATTCTACTCTTTCTCACCCTGACGTTGGATCTTTGTATTTCAGATCTGGTTTTATAAACATTTAAGTTCCTGATTGAGTCAGGTCTCTGGAGGCCATTTTTTGTTAACTTCTGATTGAGCCTTTATTCTCCTCCACATGGCTCCTTAACCAGCACATTTGAAGTGTTTGTTCCCAGGGGAAAGTTAAAGTCAAATATGTGAGCTCATTTTCTCCCTATTAAGTCAAGTCTTCAGAGTTTGCAGTTCCAGGTATTCAGTGTTTCGTGCCTTTGGTGCTCTTTTAGAAATCTATGTATTTTTGTACGTTTTCTGTAGGCATAGATGATCTATAGGATAAAATCTGGCTTATTGTAAGTCTGGAATAAAGAGTAAGAAAACCCAAAAGCCACTAATAACGTTCAGCCATCTCTTTTCTCCCATCCACAATGTGGCTCTTTAAATTTTCCGTTCTGACGAAGCATGGGGAGCTCACAGTTTACCTGCATCTACCTGGTATGAGCCCCATGTGGTTGAGCTTTCGTAGCCAGGTTGAGATGATGACAGAAAGAAGAAAATGGAATACCTCTCCCCAGACCTCCCCCTACACCTTATAGTACTTCACTGTTTACCACGTTGTTGTTTACTGATACAGTTGTTAGTTCTTAGCCCTCAACAAAATCATAAGCTTATTTAGGGACTGTGATTTTGCCATACCTATGTCATCTCCCAAAGTACAAGGATAGCTTAAGAACCTAAATGTCCAATAAATACCCATTTACCGTTGTATTGTCTTGACAAGGAATATAGAATGCCTTCCTTTTATTCATACTTTGATCTGTAAAGGGCATGGAAGGAGTGAAAAGACACAGGGTCACTTCAGACACGTTTCCTTCCCTCTCTCTTGGTCCCCTCCCATCGTCACTTCAATCACCCATTTCTCGCCTTTCCTCTAAGGATCTTGGTTCTCTGAGAAGCAGGGACTACTGAAGATCATACACTAATATTATGATCCTAAAACTCAGAACTTTGTGGCAGGGAACAAAATGTGTGTGCTTAATTCCTTTCTCTTTGACTGTCTGACCCAATTGGATGCTCAGGGGTACTATGCTATTACTAGCTAGGAGATGAAAATCTCAAGGCTGAAATAATATTATTAGCAAAGCATTTAACATTTAATTAAATGTTTTATGTATAAAGTGCTTTATGTGTAGATGTTTTATATGCAAAGCATTATGCTGAGTGTTTTATGTGGATTGTCACATTTAATTCTCATTACAACTGTGTGTCAGCTATTTTGCAGGTATTGTTATCATCCCTCATTATATAAATGAGGGATGAGGCTTAAAGAGGTGAAATAACTTGCCCAGTGTCCCCTAGCTCTTAAATGGTGAACTCAGGATTCAGATTCATGCTTAACTTCTACCCTAAACCACCTTTATCTTCTATAACCCTTAACCCAAGAAAAATCAGTCTTCTGTGTACTAACCACCATAGGTTTGATAGTTGAGGCAAACAGATATTTTTCTAATCACACTCTTGCAGTCTCCCGTTGGCATATATTTTAGAGGTTGGAGCTTCTGTCCACCAACTGCACAGTAATCTCTTAGAATTGTCATTTTGGGTTATGACAATTATGATGCATGTCTTTTCGTAAAAGAAGTGGAACTGGGGGGAACATTACCACCATTAGCATTTTCCGCATTGGTGATGTGAAGGACATTGTTCTAGGTGATCATTATATATGTGTGTCGTGTATATTATCAGATGTTGTCTTATCGGTAGTTCCTACTTATCTGCATAAAATTCCCCACAAAGCTAACGCAGGATTGAGAGTTATATTAACTATAATTGTAGAATAGAATCACAACAGAAGATACAAGTTATGTTGTAGGGAATATAGCTTTTACAAGTTATATGGAATCACAGAAGTACGGGCTTCATTATTATGAAAATTAATTTTTGCAAGCCAAATAGAAGATTTATGCCAGGAATTTTAGTATCTTTACATACTCTTTCTATTTATTGTGTGTGTATATATATATATATATATATATATATATTAGTAAACACTGATACGTATTTAAACATTAGAATTTTTGGTCTTAACTGAATGAAGCTTTAAAAGAGTTTTTTCTTTTTTTTGAATCATGCTGAATATTCTCGAGAACAGACTTCATGCTTTCTTAAAATTTGCTATGAGTTGCTTTGATGACATTAGCATGGGTATCAGAATAATACAAACTCAGGAAACAGACACATGACTTACCATCTCATTTCTCAGAGCCTTGTCACATGCACCCTTCTTATTTCATGTGTATATTGTAAGTAGAAGTGCATGATCCTGTACTGTCACAGAAAAACAGTCTGAATGTTCATTTCCGAAAGGAATCCTGTGTGTGTGTGTGTGTGTGTGTGTGTGTAGTCTTTGATAACTACTCTGAATTTAATTTTGTTGTAACCATGCTCTTATAACCTAACATCAGTAAAACCAAGTATAAAATTACCCCCATGAGTAACCAATGTCTCACTCAGATTTTCTGTCAATTCTTCTTTCTTCTAGGTACTAGACTTGCTTTTCAATCTATAAAGCCAGTATAGGGCAGCTTTACTTACTCATTTATTTAACAAATATTTTTTGATAGGCACAGTTCTAGGCATTGAAGATCCAACTGTGAACATGACAGATAAGTTGAGTCTGCATTCTAGCTGAAACAATAAGCAAGTTAAAGTCCCTAAATAAGGTAGTTTAAGTGAGTGATGAATGTCGAGAGAAAAATAAATCAGAGCAATGTGGTACTGGGATGGAGTGGGCATGCTATTTTATATTGGCTATTTAGGGAGGCCTCTCTAGTTGGTGACATTGAACGTAGACCCAGATAAGAAGACGCAGTCAGGCATGAGAATATCTGTAACAAGATTATTCAGAGCCAAGGGCACACACATCAAGAGTACACACAGTAAGGTATGAACAAGTTTGGCACATTTGAAGAACAGATTGACCAGAGAAGTTTAGAGAGCAGATATTTGCAGATAAAGATGTGTCAGTGTTGATAGTTGTGTAGATGTTTACATAGTTTTAGGAGAGAAGTGACTTTAGCTTAAGGTAAGTAAAATATTCTGTGCCAGCAATATGTCCCTAGGGGATTCTTAGAAGTTGGATTAATGTCTAGTTTGATCAACAGACATACCAATTAACTTTTGTCATATGGTTTATTTGATTACATCTCTTATCTGTGTTTATATAATGTGCCTTTATAATTTACCGGTTATATAGAATGGCCGCCTGTTCATTACTTCATTCAACAACCATTTACCAAGGTCCTACTATACGGCAAATTGAGTCTTTAGTTCTGGGTATGCAAACATGAATAACACCCTGCAGTTACGGAAATAAATACAGAAATAGGATCCTAAGTATATTTACTGGGAAATACATTTTCTCAATTTTAAAAATATGAAAAATAGTAAAAGGGACTTCAGAAGAGAGTGGAATTGATCAATCAAGGTGATAACAGCTGATGTGTAGAAGGGTAAAAAATACTTTGGCGGTCTAAAAAATCTTTTGACGTGTACTTATACAACTGGATTAAGGCTTTCTATGATCTCTGTTATGGTGGAGTCCTTTATAAATATAAATTAATATCACTACTAATGCATCTCTCTGGATAATAGTGCACTTGTGATTTGCAAATAGGGCCCCAGACCTCAGCTAAACTCCTGCTCAACATACAAGATGATGAAGCCCTTTACTTGGCTCTCCAGCTCTGTTAAAACCATGGGCATCCCCATGGGTCTCCAAGTCAGGCAGGATGACAACATCTTTTAGTCTGACAAGGAAATTAACAGATTTTAATTTGTTAAAATTTATATGAACTAATCCTGGTTTAAAATAGGTTATGTACTTATTTTAACCTATTCTGAGGTTCGAAGTTTAGAAGTCTACACTTAAAACGTTAACTGCCCAGCCCCCCCCAAAGAGCTATCCAAGGTGCTGAACATGTACTGGCGAGTCAGCACCCTTAGTCTTTGTGCTTGAACTATTCTTTCCTGCCTTTGCCTATCCAGGTTACCTGCCCTGATTACTCTTTAATTGATCTTAGCAACCATGTGACACATTATTGTCCTGACTCCTGCTTGTTTCACGTTCTAACCTACTGCATTTTTCAACTTGTGTTTAAGCAGATACCAATTAAATTTCGCACCTAGAGCCTCCCACACAAGTGTCTCGGCTCACAGTTCTGTTTGCTGAAAGAATGTGATCATTGATTTTACCTTCAATTATAAAGTGATTTAAAATTTTTATTTAAGTCCATAAAAAATAGAAGCTCTAAAAATAGCCTTGAAATAATTAATTCATCTAATAATCCATAAAATTAATTGAAAATATAAGCATGAAGTATCTTTTCCTTCTTTCTTCTTCCTCTTCCCCCATCCATCCTCCTCTATTTGTTCATCTCCCTTTCTTTTTCCTCCTCCTCTTCCTCCCTCTCCTTCTCTCTCCTCCTTCTCTTTCTCCTTTTCCTCTTCTTGTCATTATCATCATCATTATAAATATAATAAGTAAGGATATTTTAACTGGTGAAATACTTATATAAAATGTAGCGTTTTGCTAAAAAGTGGGTTATAAAACAATTTTATGACAATTTAGGCTTAATAGTTTAAAAATAGAATATATATAAACATAAGTAGTTTCCTGTGAATATTTTATCTTTGAACTTAGTAATTTAATTATTCTCCTTAATGCAAATGGAGACCAGTCCTTACTAGATACCTCTAACTTCTTTTAGGAAGGATCTCTTCCTTGCTAACTGGAAAACTCAAAACACATTTAGTTAGAGAGCTGGGGTTAGTGTTGTCAGTCAATGATTAGGGCAAGGGTTTTACACTGTGTCCCACCTAAACATCATTCTATAACTTCACCCATTGTAATTTAAGAAGACTGGCATGACTAGACTGGTTAAGAATCTAAGCATTTTGATCAAGCAGTCTAGATTATTATTTTAGATCTAACATTTCTTAGCCATATGATCTTGGGTAAATATCCAACTTACGAATCTATGTTTTTCCACCTGTAAACTGGACATGCTAAAACATCCTCACACTGAAGATTGCTATTAGGATTATATGAGATAACATATACTTAAAAGTTTAGTGCAGAAACTGACATCTAGTAAACATTCCATAAAAGTGAATTATCATTGTCATCACTATCATAAGTCATTAACCTTAACCTTTTTGTGCTTTGCCTGACCTTAAACTATATGGAAAATTAAAAGTACCCTATTCACTATGGGTATTTGACATTTGCTGAGAGTAAGTTGGTAGTAGTATCATACGTGGCACCCAGTTAATGTCTCAACTTGAAATACTGTGAGCTATGAGGAAGGACAGGGAAGGTAGTGGTTACCCATTCATGAACAACCATTCTTACCTCACAATCAACCAGTTGATTACAATTGATCTGTTGCCCATGCAATCATAGTGACATTTAGAATATATTACATTACCATTTCTCTTAACATGGTGGTTAAAATTCAGTAGGCAGATAATGTAATATTGACATAATGAGTAAAATAATGATTGATAGGGAAGTTGTAAAAGTAAGAAGGTTCAATGTGTTTGAAAGTCACAGAACTTTGAAAAGTGCAAGAGATAAGGAATACTGATGAATAAAATGTGACAACTTGACACTTGCTGTGAATATAGAAATGAACCAAGGAATCTATTAAACTAGTCATTCTTAAAGAGTACAGCCTATAGAAGTGTAAATATAGCTAATAAAAGTACCTTTTAAATTTAAATATCTATCAAAGCTTCCAGAGGAAGAAAACTAGATTTGTACTTCATGGCTTGCTCAAAATCATTGTCTTTCCTAGCATCATCTACAGTAAAGTAGTTCTAGTTTAAAATATATTAAAGTGGATACTTCTAAAATTAGGTTTTTTTGGAATTAAACAAAAGGAACTACGTTTTTCCAGGGACTGCTGTAGATGTCACTTTTTAGCAAGACAGATAAGGCAGTCAATATATAGAGGTTTTATTTTATGGCCAAAGCTAACATTTATTCAATCAGTGAGAGATGTCAATTAGAACAGCGCAACTTAGGCCATGGGGAAATTGCAGAGCCCCTAACCAGAACATGAGCATTACATTATCAGATAGGTTACAGTTGTTGCTTCCATAATGACCCTTGCTCTTTAATGCAGTGTCAGAATCCGGGGAAAGAAAAAGCCAAATGGCAACTAATTTATCACCAGATTTTTAGCCAAATTACCAAAACTTGGAACTAATCAGGTCTGTTTTACAAATGAATAATGATATTCAGGGCCTCTTTGGTTATACAGATGTTTAGATTGCTGATGTCCTAAGAATTCCATAGTCTGTGCTGGCTTTAAAGTTGAGATCAAATTGTTCTTATGTGCCCAGGGTAGCATAATTCTAAGATGAAGGTGTTCTGGGGAAAGAAAAGGAAAAAGGAGCATTTTTTATCTTCACACTGAAGAAGTCATTGCACTGAAAAAGTGCCAACAAACCCTAAATAATTTTGTGTTGATTATACTAAATTAGAATAGTGATAGCTGTAATCATTTGATCCCCGAGGCATTAACGAAAGTACAGCATTATTTTGTGTGGAATAGGTATCATTACCCTTGAGCTTCGGAATGAATGATTATTAGTAAGTCTGATTAAATCTGGAAGCAGTGACACAAGCTATCTTTAACCCACTAATGACAGGGCCATATTGTAATTTTATGATGAATGAATACAGTTTAGCATTTTTAGCACTTGGCGGGGAAAATAAGTCTGCATTCATTTTCTTGATTAGACTGCAAAGTAGTACAGAGAAGCTCATAAGGAATGCTGCTTAATGAAACAGTGTTCCTGCTGGTTGATTAGCCTATCATAGCTCCCCAAACCCACAGGATTGGTTATCTTTATATGATCAACGATATTATTAAACAACATTCTAGAGATGATGAATTCCTAGATGCAGGAGTACAAAAAAATAAAAATACTATCACTTTGCATGTATATATTCCCCTTATCTTTCCAAATGCTTTCATGTGTATTTTATGGTTTAATATCATAGTAACTGTTAGAGTGAGTTAGACTTTTTATTACTTGTTTTATGAGTAAGAAGAGCACAATACAGTTTAGGTACTTCCTAAAGTCCCATAGACTGTCAGAAAAAACCAGCATGGGAACCCCAGTGTTTTGGATCCAAGTGTAATATATTTTTTTGGCCTCTGTGGAAAATTAATTTTATTTTATAATTACAGACAAATTTTTTTTTTTTGATTCTCTCTTTTAAAAAGGATACCTGTTCTGTATGCATAGATACTATTAGAAATTCTTACTGATCAAATGGGTAACAGCCCTGGCTTAATTTTTAGTGCTAGACAAAACTGTTTCTACAATCCCCAGGCAGTTTAGAACAAGTTCTGATCCCAGCATAGCATCTGACACTCAGTGGTAGCTTGGTAAATATTAGTTCTGTCAACTGAAAAAAAAAATTCACAATGTGAGAGTTGTGAGTTAAGTTTTATTTGGGGCAAAAGGAGAACTATAGCCCTGGAGACGGCATCTCAGATAGCTCTGAGGAACTGCCCCAAAGAGGCAGGGGGGAAGGTCAGTATTATCTATGATTTTAGTGAAGGGGGGACGTGCAGTCAGGCACACATATTGGCAGAGGCTTACTGCTAGTCACGAGGAACAGATGTCACTGATGATTTTAGTGCTTTTCTATAGATACGAGGAGATGCAAGAATTTGGGCTCATAAAATCTTCTCCTGAAAATATCTAGCTCTCTGAAGGCCAGTTCTGCCAGTTTTTCCCAGAGCACAGAGTGCCTCATTCCTGATCTCCACCCTGAACTCTTTTCAGGGTGTGTTAAAGGTCAGCGGCTGTGGTGGCTAGTGACTTAATCCTTGCAGAGGCAGATGGCCAGTGCCAAGTTTTAGTTGGTAGTTCCTTTTCTTCTAATTCTTTGTGTGACCTTCTGTGGTCTAATGAAGGAACTTTTCAGTCTTCATTGACCTAAAAACAGTGTTAATGACCTACTTGATCTTATCTCTAAAACTGTTCACAGGTGATTACTCAGTAAAAATATAAAAATTAGTGACAGTAAAGCCAAACTCTGCAGGGCTAGAGGGAATTAGTATTTAGTTTCCCTCAAAGCCAAAACATTTCTACTTGAAACAGAGCTTTGCAGATGAATGGCATTCCCTTTCTCTAAATATTAGCATCATAATGGCATTCAGTTGAATAGCTTGAATTTAGGACAATCAGAGCCAAAAATTTAAGAAGTCCTGCAGGTCTTGCTTGGCATGTAACAGATCAGGTTCTTTGGGGAAGATAAATGGAGAAATGAATCATTGTAATACAGTGAAATACACGGTAAAAAGGGTATGGATAAGGGGCAATGGAAGTGCCTAGGATAGAGAAAAAAGAAATGTCTTGGGAGTGGGTGGGAGGGAGGGAAAACTATGAAAGGGACATTTGAACATCAAACGAAACAAAGCCAGAAGCCTTGGGATTATCCCTGGCACTTTCTTTCCCTTACCCTGCAAATATTCTGTCGATGGTTTCCAATTTTACTGCTCATCATTTCCCTGCTCTATGTCCTTCTCTTCACCCATCACTGACCTACATGCAGTTCTCATCATCTTGATTTAAAATGGTCTGGTTTATTTGGTATTCCCATTTCCAGGCATATCATCCTCAAAACTGTCATCCAGACTATTTAAAACCTTAAAGCTTAGCACCATCTCCCCCTTGCTTGAAACCCTGCAAGGGTTTCCTGCTGCCTATAGGATAATATCTATCCTGATGATTCTCTGTGCTCTGGCCTCTCCCTACCTCTCACGATATGTTTATGCTGTGGAATTGTCTGTCTTTTCAAGAACATTACACTCCACTTCATGCCTCCATGCGTTTTCCTCTTTTTGTAATACCTTTTCATATCCTTTCCCAACAGGGTAAGTTCTATATGTCTGTCGTCCAGTGTCCCTAATCCAGTAAGATGTTGCAGTTCTCTCATCTCAAATCTCCACTGAATCAAGTGCAGTTCTCTGTTTTGTAGAGCACCTGTGCACACTGTATCTCATTCATGTTTGTATTTCCCATTAAGTGCAATACTTGGCACATAATAGTTGCTCAACAAATGTTGGTTGATCTGATCATAACAATAACATGGATGGATAAGTAGGTAGTTGCTAGGACAACAAGTGTAGAAATGACAAGGAGGTGTAAAATCAAATGGCATAGTGTGATAATTTTCTGTTGATGAGCAACATATTACCACAAATCTAGTGGCTTCAAACAGCATCCATTTATTATCTCACAGTTTCTATAGATCACAGGTCAGGGTGGGCTTGGCTGGATTTTCTGCTTATGGTGTCAGCTTGATCTTAGGGCTGAAATCAAGGTGTTTGTTGGATTGAATTCTCTCCTGGAGATTGGTGAGGTAACAGCTGCTTCAAAGCTTCCTTGGAGTTTTGGCAGAATCTATTCCTTGTGGCTGCAGACGTCATGGCAACTTGCTTCCTCAAGACCAATGGTGGAGAGTGTCTCTATTGCTTCAAGTCTCTGCCTCCAGGGAAGGCTTAGGCTGTCTTTAAAGGGTTAGCCTGGTTAGGTTGGGCTCATCCAGGATAGTCTTTCTTGATTAACTCAGAGTCTTTAATGAGGGATCTTACTTACATCTGCAAAATCCTTTTTTTTTTTTTTTTTTTTTTTGCGGTACACGAGCTTCTCACTGTTGTGGCCTTTCCCGTTGCAGAGCACAGGCTCTGGATGCGCAGGCTCAGCGGCCATGGCTCACGGGCCTAGCCGCCCCGCGGCATGTGGGATCTTCCCGAACCGGGGCATGAACCCGTGTCCCCTGCATCGGCAGGCGGACTCTCAACCGCTGCGCCACTAGGGAAGCCCTGCAAAATCCTTTTGCCTTTACCATATACCATGACATAATCATAGGAATTACATCCTATCACCTTTGCCATATTCTGTTGTCTGGAAGCAAGTCCAGGTTCTGCCTGCACTCATGGGGAGGGGATTATCTTAGGGCCCATCTCAAGATCCTGCCCATCACATGTGTAGTTTAGAATGACTTGAAAAATAGATTTATGTGGGTAAGTAGAGGAACATGAGACTAGAAGGAAAGGTAAAGACTATGTCAGGAAGTGCCTTATGTGGCCTTCTAAGAAATGTATACGTTATCATGTGGGGAGTCATCATGGGGTTAAGAAAGATGATCCTTTAGAGCATAACTTTGGAATAAGAAAGACTTGGAAAATTGGAGGAGGAAGATGGTGTAAACATGGAAAATAGGAGGTATTGAGAGGGCAGATGGAAAGTGGGGAAGGATTAAGAACTGACAGGATTTGATAGCTGATGATTCAGCAGAGGGTAAGGAAATATTCAAAGTCAATGTTTCAGACTAGAACCCCTGGGTGACCAAAATGGAATTGGTCTTGAGTGGTCCTGAATGACACTGAGGTGGTAACTATTTCTGGTGTAGACAGTGGATCTCAGTCTCTTGTTTCTGTTCTCATACTCTCTCTCACTTGCCTTGTCTTGTTCCAGAAAGGATCTAGAATGGCTCACCAGTTGAACTCTGCTGTTAAATACCAGTTTGCAATGACTTGGCATAACGCCTTTAGGGGAGAATGGTTTATTTCTAAATAGCTGGTGCCCTAGGCAGAATTATGTTTTCTAAAGTTATCTGAATCCAGGAGGTTGGCAGCAGTTTTAAAGGACAGTGACCTAGCTTTCAGTTCTGAATTCCAATTTGGATCCATTATCTGACAACTCAGGCTGTTTTAAATCTAGCCTGTCCGTGTGTATAATGCAATTAAATAAAGAAGCGAATGCACAGTGTTGGAATACAGGCAGGCAAAAGTATCTTTTGCTTTTCTCTCTACATCCTGTAAATAAACTCTGGACATCCTTTGTGATTTGTAAGTTAATATTTCTGAAAATATCTCATTTATCTTATGTCAACCTTTAGATGGGAAAAATTAATATAGCAGACCATATGTTATCTTTTCTTAAATAATCACATGATGTGAAATTCATAGCTTTCCTATTCATGTTTTGTCTTCAAAATATTTGTCTTTTTTATGCCCAGTGAAAATCTCCTTTTTGGTTAATGTAAGCCTTTACTTTAGAGATTTGTATTTTTGCCTGAGGTGCTACTTTGTTGGTTTTAAAATTTATGATACAATTGAATTCAGTACAACAGTAAAATTTGTGTGGATTGATTTATGCCCTTTGAATATTATATAAGATTTACACAAATAGAATTGAGGCATTCCAGTAATTGGAAGTACGGTCTTCCTCTTTGTTAGAAATCTTGGCTTGGATTTATGGCCATCCAGTTTCTACCTAATCCGATGATATGCTTCTCTACTGATCTTGTCAGACTTTTACATTGTTAGTTAGGTCTGAAAACAAAACAAAACAAAACAAAAAAACTGGTTCTTCTACTCTACAGTACTTCGGTCGCCAGATGTGTCCGTTTTTTTCCCCACACTAAGCAATTCTTCAAATCTTGGTGGACCTCAACTGGCTGTCCTACAGTTTAACTCAATTCTGACACTAACTGCCTGGACTTAATGCAGACCCCACAGGTGAAGGCTCAATCCCACAAGACTGTCCCCTACTTCAGATGCTAGTTACAAGCCCCAAGTTGTCATCTGCACTTCTGACCAACTGGTTATACATAAATCAGGAGTTCCACAGCCCTCTTCTCAGGTTTAATAATGTGCTCTAGGCTCCCAGAACTAGTTTATCATATTTACACTTACTGGTTTATTATAAAGGATGTAATAAGTGATACAGATGAAGAGGTACACAGGGCAAGATACAGGAGAGGGGTATAGAAATTCCATACCCTCTCCAAGTGCACCACACTCTTAACACCTCGGTGTGTTCACCACCTGGAAGCTCTCTAAACCCCATTGTTTAAGGTTTTTATGGAGGTTCTGTTACTTAGGCATGATTGATTAATTCATTGGCTGTCAGGTATTAATTCAGTCCCCAGAGGTCTCGGAGTGGGGCTGAAAGTTCCAACCGTCTAATCACATGGGGTTGGCTCCTCTGGCAACCAGCCCCCATCCTCCAAGAGTCACTTCATTAGCATAAACTCAGGTATGGTTGAAAGAGGTCTGTTATGAATAATTAAAGCTGCTTCTCTTACCCTATCACTCAGGAAATTATAAGAGTTTTAGAAGCCCTGTAACAGCGCCTTGGCACGAAGATCAAATATATACTTCTTATTATATCACAGTGTCACAGATCTGTTCTCTATGTTAAGTTGAAATCAGACTCTACAAAAACTACTTCCATTTGCTTACAATCTGTTGACTGTCTCAACCAAGTTACATATTGCTGGGTCCCACTGAATTCCTGTCTTTTTTTAAGTTAAATTTTCATGTTTGTTTTAACAAACTGTCCCATATAAATATATAAAAAGTGTTCCTGTAAAGCTTATAATGAAAATAATAAGACAGAAAAATATTGGCCTAATTCCTCCCACCTCAATCAAGAGGTGTCACTTTTGACTCTTAGTTTTTTCTTCTGGTTTTACATCCATATTTCTAAATTACGTGCGTTATTTTTTGTTTTGGTTTATTTACATTTTATACGTGAATGCTCATTTTAGCCATCTAAAATTTTTTTCTAAATATTCTCAATTTTATCTTCCAATCCTGTTAAATAAATCTCTGCTAACAAATATACATAAATATAATTTTTTTTTTATTTTCTAAGAGCTTTGTGCTTCATTATTTTTCATTTTAATAGCATTCAGTTTGTGGTTTTTAATAGACGCAAGTGATCTCTGTTAACATTATTAAGAATGAGGCTTTTAAGATAATTATTTTTCTGTTCCCTGCACTGTCTTTTTTAATTCTTTTTTTCTTTTTTCCCCCTCTTATCTTAATCTCTGGCTTTCACGTTTGTGTTACAGGCTATCTTACAATGTCTGGTGAATTGTGGCTATTTATTCTCAGCTAGTGGTAAAACTCTAACAAGCCAATTAGAAGCTATAATTATGGGCGATGTTTTTTTTTAATCAGTTGTAAAGTTAGAACATAAATAGGTGGGGACCTAGCCACTTTGTCAAAGGGCTGCCCCTTAAAAATACCTATTATCTCTAGATCTTTCCTCTCAAGTCATTTAGTTTCTCCAATAATTCAGTTTCTTGAGTCTAAGTCAGTTTCTCTGTGTGTGAGTGTTTTATGTGTGTAGGTGGGTGGGCAATGTCTAGAGAACTGAGGAGAGAGGGCTTAGGGTAGGTGGATTGGTCTCAGGGGTCAATATGTAAATTTACATGTAACCCTCCTATTTTCATTATGACTTCACATACCTGGCACGGCCTGAGCCTGGGTCCCAAATCCAAAGCGCTCCTGAGTGTATGTATTTCCTTGCCACAGTGGAGAGGGTATCTATGGGTCCATTTGATCCTTGTATAACTTCCAATCAGTTCTCCTGTTTTCAACCCTGCCCCTCACCCCTGCTTTCAGAAATATGCAGTGCCTCCAATTCCTGTATCTTTCCAGGGTTCTATAGCAAATATACGTTTGTGTACTATTGGCTTCTTCCTCTGAGCCACTTGACTTTCACCTTTTTACATTATCCTCTTCATCATCATGTCCCTCAGGGACCAAGTGTCTTCCATTTGCCAATACTTCTCTTCGTCCCTCCTTCCCCTCCCCACCACCAAGTTACCTCCCACCAACCCTTACTGCAGATCTACCATAGCTGCTTCCATTTTCCCCACCTTTACCTTCTCCCCAGATCACATCTACTTTTGAGCCTAACCTGTTCATTTGGCAGACTACCTACCTTAACCCTGGACAACACCCTCACTTTAATTTTTCCCATTTGCTCCATGCCACTGCACACGTCCACACCTAAATCTCCAGTTATCCATTTGCTGTCAGGGAGCATGTTCTGACACTGATCTGGCCTGGGTCAAGTCTGGGATTCTGAATCAAGAGCCTGGGCTTGATGGAGGAGAAATGCCAGAAGGCTTGGTTGAGTGGCACAATGCAAGGGAATAATGCAAGAAGAGTCACCTCATGGAGAAACTACACGCTTGATAGTCTGTCCCACCTGACTGCTGAGGCTAAGAGTGAGAATCCACAAGTGACACTGTGGGACAGACTTCAAAGAACAGAGACTTGAGCATTGGGATAGGGAGACTTGGTCATGGAGGAAATTCCCGAGCTGGATGAACATAGTTGGAGGAGCTTTGAAGAGAGTAGGGAGTTCCCTGGGCTTCTATTGAGAACAGGAGATAGGAGTTGAGAATCCTGACCCAGCTTGGAAAACACTGTTTTGCTGAAGAGTTTAAACCAATTGAGGTATCTGTTATTGCTGACAAACTTTAAAAGGTTCTAGAACTGGCAAACCAGCTAGGCCTGAGCTAAGTTAAAAGACTAGCATGACCAGCTGGGACAGCAACACAGCAAACTTGCTAATTAGTCTAGAGGAAGCCAATTGCCCACATTTTTATGGACTGCTAATTGCTAAAGTAGCAGCTTGCTCTGAAGACAAAAATAACAGCATGGTAGTTTCTTGAATATAGTATAAAGTGGTGTTCGGGATATAGTCTACATCAGCTTTAAAAATATTCTATAGTTCTTAAAGTTTAAGCATGCGCTGTTATTAATAAAGATATACTTTGGAAGTCAGTTATTTTTTTTTCTTAGACTGTAAGATGAGAAATTATAGAATATGTGAGACTCTAGTTTGAGCATCTGTACTAAGGATTTTATTTTAAAGTCACTGATTTTCCATTTGAATATCATTTCTCAACCCATTTTAAAACATTTCCCAATAAGAGAGCTAAATAAATAATTTTAAAACGTTCTTTATTCTAAATAGTGTGAGATTTTTCCTAAAAATGCTCTCTTTCAACCCAGTTATATTTGGGAAAAGATAATGTATTTAAAGAATTTACCTCTATTTTTTGCAACATTGCAGGCATTCAGTAAGTATCGGTAGAAAGAATGAATAAATGAACAGATGCAGAAAGATTCGTGTGCATTAGAATGATAGAATTTCACATTTTAAGGAACAATAGAGTACAGTTAGTGCCCTTCCATTATTTTACAGATGAAGAAACTGAGGTAGAGAGGTGAAGTGTGGGGACTGCTGTGGGGTCTCATTACTGTTTAGTGGCAGTCCAGCCCTCTTTTTCATTCTAAGTTAATTTTCATTCGACTTAAGAGAAGAATAAATTACTTCTGCAGGGCTGATTCTGACCCAAATCAGATTAACTCAGTAAAGCCTGGCTTTGTTAAAGACTCAAATGCCAAATGACAAAAGTAAAGCATCTTTTAAAACAAAAACAAAACCAGAGTAATTGGTTTTATTAAGGAGTGAAGTTTTCAAAGGCAAAGAGGGGAAAAAAATTGGAAACTGTGCCACGGACAGAGTGAAATTGAAAGCGTGAATGTCAGACTCGATATAAAGGAGAGGTAAGCTAGCCCTGAGGAGGTATAACTGCATAAAAGGTAAAAGCGGATTTCCTTCTCCAGTGAATCAATAGAAGTTCACGTATCTGAAAATTTATTTGTCTGTTGCATTGGTAACTAAAATCCTCTGATAAGATTGACAGCTGACTTAGATATTGCATGATAATTATATATGGCAGAACAAATTTAATGAAGATGCAACTAATTAGTAGATGAATATTTAGACCCAGCAATGCCACTGATGGCGCAGATACCAGGTAACATTTCTTCACCAGTAGAATTTATTAAGAAGTAGATGTGGATTGTTTGTCTTCTTAGTTAAAGGTTTGGTTGCATTTCCAAAGGGCTGTTAATAACCAATGTGCAGTCACTTATCAAATGTGAGACTCTGCCTAAGTTATTAATTATTCTGAGCCTCGTGTTTCTTATTTGTCCCAATAGGTTTATAGTGGCACCTACCACTTGGAGCTGTTGTGAGGATTAAATGAGAGCATGCATGTAAGGTTTCGCATAGTGCGTTCCACATAAAAAGCACTCAATAAATGTTAGCTATTATTATTGTTGTCAGGCACTCCAGGGAAGCTATATTGTAAAAAAAAAACATACTTCTGTTGCTGCTGCACTGAAACCTCAGTAAATGATTGTTTTCTCACTGGCCTACTATATAATTTTGTGGATATTTCTACCTCAAGATCCTCCCCAAGGGGGCAGTGCAATGTAGTTGAAAGATCTATCACTTGGAATTCAGAACATTTGGTGAAAATCCACAGTTCACAAGTACCATTTGTGCTCTCTATTCTAGAACTCCCAGGAAGGTGAGGTTCATTCATTCGATCACTTTCGGGCTGAACAAACGTGTATCTCTTAAATTTTCTTAAGTCATTGAACGGTTTCTAAAATTGAGATGATCATACCCATCTCACTGGGATGGTGTGAGGATCAGATGAAGGTATCTAGTGAAAGTTCTCATTTGCAGACTCCGTAGTGTTGAATGAGTATCAGTTATTGATATTCTCTGAAGGTCCACGTTCAGTTACTCTTTCAGGACCCAGGATAAAAGCTACCTCTTCTCTGAAGCTTTTCCTGAGCTCCCCAACCTGCAGATGTCATGTCAGCGCTCCTTGCTCTGCACTCCCATTCCATGTCAGCTGATCTTCCTTGGTATTCAAAGAAAGGCTGCCTTGTAGAGCAGTAATTTATATTCTTTTATTCCTGCTACAACACCTTCAGAAGGAAGCACCCATATCTAATTGTCCACATGGTCCCCCACAGTGACAGTATCTTGCTTATAGTAATTGCTCAACAAATATTTGATTAGTGAGTAAACAAGCTTTTATGGACCCATATGCAACAACACTAAGTTCTGTAAGTTACGTAGAAATAGTAAAAACAAATGACTTAATTACAATTTTATCCTTTCAACAAGGTGACCAAATCCTGTAGGATTTGAAATTAATTAGAAATTAACTCATCTTTTATTCATTCATCCTGTTAATCAACAAATAAACATATGTTGAGCATGTTCTAGGCGCCAGGTACTATGGTGGTGGGCAATAGGAATTCAATTTAACAAAAAAATTCAATTCAGCTTCTACCCCACAGAGCTTGCAGCTTATACATAATAAGAAATAAGAAGGAAATAATAGCGAAACTTGCTTTGGGAGACTAAACATTTAGACCTTTCTTTGTTGAAAGAGGTCAATAAAGAATTCCAAACTACTTTTTCTATCCATTATTAATTCCAACAATTTGGTCACTGTTCATTAGTAAGATTAAATTTGGCTACTGAGAATAGGTCAGGCAAATCATTTTTCTGGTTAAAAAAATTATAGCTGCTGGGTGAAATTTGCTTTGAATTGTTTTTCGTAATCACAAGTAATTGGGCATGTCCTATTCAGTTAAAAATAAATATACAAAGGTACATTGATCTACTTTGCTTGATAACGAGTTTTGAAAACCATAGCTATATTACTTAAACTTACTTTTCTTCACTTATTAAAAAGTCCAGGGGGCACAAGTAACCTTTACAGAATATTTCCACATAACAAGACAAAATTATTTAAGGAGACTCCTGGACATATATTTTAATTGAAGAATTATAAGCAATCCTCCCCTGACACGGAGCCAGCCAATATGATGCAAAATGAATTTCTCAGTTATTGTATTGTCTGGTAGGTAATTTGAGTGAAAGGAAAACTTGCGTTCCAGGAGAAGCCAGTGGAATGTTACATTTTAAAGATGAGGAGTGAGTCTTCTCAAGGTTGGTTAACTCCCCACGCTGCTTCCTCGCCCCTCTGCGTGTATCCCTGCCCACACACACTCACCTACACCAACTCTAGACTCGGCTTCCCTAGAGCTGTGACGGCTTTTGAGCAAAGCAAATGAAGCGTAGAGCGTCTATGTGCCTCTTTTCCCACATCAGATCAAGGAGTTTATGGATGAAAAACACCCAAACTGATTTGCCTTTTATATCAGTCAGGGTCCTGGTGGGAAAACTGGTGACACACAAACGAGTAGTATGATGACCCTTGACCTATTTACAATGACGTGGGCAGGACAAGTCTGTGGTCAGAGATGCCCGTGGGGTGTGAAAGCGCACCCTTATAGCTGTTACCACGGATAGGCCTAGCAGGGAAAAGGAAGGAATAGTTTCTGGAGCCACGAGAGAGAGCTGTGGCTACAACTAGCGGAGGGTCTGCACACTCCAGCAGAGAAATGAAAGTTCCGCCAGCCTCTGAGGCCTGGCTGGGAGGGAACCAGGGGTATTAATACCACAGTCCCACTTTCCCCACTCCCCAGCTTCCTGCCAGTGCCTCCCACTTGATGCAACCCAGAAAGATGAGCTTCCCAGAGAGCGGGGGCAGGTGGAGAATGAATCCAAAGGGCCAAACAAAATATCAAGTACACTCTTTATGTAGTAAGTAACATATATGTATTATACCTGTGGTGCAGATGCTCACGAGAAAGCTCTCACTGCTTTCAAGAAAGTTTATAGACATTATTCAGTTAATATTCATAAAACCCTTTTGAGACAAGCATTATTATTCCCATGTGATGTAACAGAGATTAATGTAAATGTGTTCACAGACACCTTCCTTATTCCAGCTCACCAGCTCAGTTCCCTCTTTCATCTTTTCTAAAGAGGAGAGATTCTTTCTTGCTGGAAGAGAGACTAAGTTAATCTAAATAATGAGTGAATGAGAGTGTGAGGGAGTTTCTCAGCAATTTTAAGAGCTAAGGCACCACAGCAGTTTAAGACTGTGAGGGAAGTAAAGAAAGGGTAGGAAAACAGGTTACCTGTATTGGATTACCTTTAATACCCTTCAAGAAACTTGAGTGAAGAATGTAATTACTTTTAACATTTCTATTTGTTATTGGACTGCAGTTTTGAACGAGGTGTAGTTTAGAGACTGAACCACATGGAGTTTGCATTTACTAGGGTTACACTCACTTCACATTTATTTAAACTGAGAACTAAAGTGGTTAAGAGTCTTGCCTAAGATCACACCCTCAGAAAGTGCAGAGTTGTCACTCCAGTCCAGGTTTGTTGATTCCAGATCCATCAGTCTCAATTCAGCTTTGGCTGAATTTACCTTTGCTGAGTTTGTTGAGTGATAAAGCTTTCTGGAGGAAGGATTTCTTTTAATACCTGGTTAGTATATAGTACACCCCTTATTAGTTGGAGAGATTGGCCCTTTATACTCCTTGTGTAAAGAGGCTTGTTTAGTAATGGTCAAGTGTCGTTGAGTCATTCAGATGAATAGTTCCATGATTAAATTTTACTTGCCTCTTTTATTTTTATAATGTCAATATACCCTTTATTTTTTTAACATCTTTATTGGAGTATAATTGCTGTACAATGGTGTGTTAGTTTCTGCTTTAGAAACAAAGTGAATCAGCTATACATATACATATATCCCCATATCTCCTCCCTCTTGCGTCTCCCTCCCACCCTCCCTATCCCACCCCTCCAGGTGGTCACAGAGCACTGAGCTGATCTCCCTGTGCTATGCGGCTGCTTCCCACTAGCTATCTATTTTACTTTTGGTGGTGTATATAAGCAATATACCCTTTAAAATAGGAACTGGACTTATTGTTTCTTCAGTCCATTTAGTCATGACATTGTTATTTCAAGAATGCTGTTCTGATGATTTCTAATTGCTCTTAAAGCCCTGTTTGAATCCTACTACAGACCATTGTGTTACATGTCACCTGTGACCCACCTCTATTTGTTTTCATTCACTGCCTGTCATAATCAGAAAGCATTTTTTAATCAGACGTTTTTGTATATTTAAAAAAAGAAATCAAATTGAGTTTTGTTTCTGGGATATGAAAGATTAAAAAAAAAAATCCATGTAGGTAGGTAGGAACTACTGACAGCAGAATATCTGGTAGATATATGACCTGTCAACTGTTTGCAAACTTCTGCCCCCACCAGCTCCTTAGTAACTCTTCCAACTCCCTGCCTGAGATCAAAATCACAGAAATTTCCACTGCTGCTCACCTTTGTGATTCTGTTGGGGTCGTTCTATATTAGATTTCTTGTTAAGACAATCTACTTATCCAACTTGCATTTGTGGTACTGTATTTTCCTATTCTATATTCAGGAATTGTTTAAAGAAATTGATTACATAGTGATAACAATGACTGTAACGATACCCAGCATCATTCTGAAATAAGAACAAGTCTATATATTTTCTTTAATCAAAGACACATTAAGACACCTTATTGCAGTTAGTGGAGTGGTTAAGGGAACAGACTTTAAAACCAAATAGCCTGTATCTGAATTCTAGCTCAACCACTGACTAGCTATGTGATCTTGAACAAGTCACTGAAACTCTCTGGGCCTCAGTTTTCTCATCTGTATGAAAGAGACAATGTTAGTACTTATTTCTTAGAGTTGTAGTGAGGATTTGTAAATTAATAAATAGTATTTAGGAGAGTATCTGACACAGAGCAAACATTCAGCAATACTGACTGCTATTATTATTTACCCCTGACCTAACATGATGGTGTAAGTTTTCAGTGAAAATTTATCTTCAGTTAAAATTTCAGTAAAATTTACCGGGCACTGTGAAACTTCAGTGTCAGGTAGCCCTAGTTCAAATTTCAGTTCTTCCACTTACTAAGTAGGTGAACTTGGTCAGGTTATTTGACATTTAGTAATACCAATTTTCATGTTTATAAAATAGGATGGTAATGTATCTATTTTAGAGAGTTGACATGTGGCATAATATGAAGTTTGGCATATGTAAATTAGATAAATATAAAATACATATGTGAAAAGTACATAGCCAGGTTTTGACTCATAGAAAGCGTTCATTAAATGACGCTATTATTTTTTTTCTTTAATATCTTCATTGGAGTATAATGGCTTTACAGTTTTGTGTTAGTTTCTGCTGTATAACAAAGTGAATCAGTTATATGTATACATATATCCCCATATCCCCTCCCTCTTGCGTCTCCCTCCCACCCTCCCTATCCCATCCCTCTAGGTGGTCACAAAGTACTGAGCTGATCTACCTGTGCTATGCAGCTTCCCACTAGCTATCTGTTTTACATCTGGTAGTGTATATATGTCAGTGACACTCTCTCACTTCGTCCCAGCTTACCATTTCCCCTCACCATGTCCTCAAGTCCATTCCCTATGTCTGTGTCTTTATTCCTGTCCTGCCCCTAGGTTCATCAGAACCATTTTATTTTCTAATTCCGTATATGTGTGTTAGCATATGGTATTTGTTTTTCTCTTTCTGACTTACTTCACTCTGTATGACAGACACTAGGTCCATCCACTTCACTACAGATAACTCAATTTCATTTCTTTTTATGAATGAGTAATATTCCATTGTATATATGTGCCACACCTTCTTTATCCATTCATCTGTCTATGGACACTTAGGTTGCTTCCATGTCCTGGCTATTGTAAATAGAGCTGCAACGAACATTGTGGTATATGGCTCTTTTTGAATTATGGTTCTCTCAGGGTATATGCCCAGCAGTGGGATTGCTGAGTCATATGGTAGTTCTATTTTTAGTTTTTTGAGGAACCTCCATACTGTTCTCCATAGTGGCTGTATCAGTTTACATTCCCACCAACAGTGCAAGAGGGTTCCCTTTTCTCCACACTCTCTCCAGCATTTATTATATGTAGATTTTTTGATGATGGCCATTCTGGCTGTGTGTACCTCAGTGTAGTTTCGATTTGCATTTCTCTAATGATTAGTGATGTTGAGCATCCTTTCATGTGTTTGTTGGCGATCTGTATATCTTCTTTGGAAAAATGTCTGTTTAGGTCTTCTAAATCCATTTTTGAATTGGATTGCTTGCTTTTTTGATATTGAGCTGCAAGAGCTGCTTGTAAATTTTGGAGATTAATCCTTTGTCAGTTGCTTCATTTGCAAATATTTTCTCCCATTCTGAGGGTTGTCTTCTCATCTTGCTTATGCTTTCCTTTGCTGTGCAAAAGCTTTTAAGTTTCATTAGGTCCCATTTGTTTATTTATTTATTTTTGCGGTACGTGGGCCTCTCACTGTTGTGGCCTCTCCTATTGCGGAGCACAGGCTCCGGACATGCAGGCTCAGCGGCCGTGGCTCACGGGCCCAGCCGCTCTGCAGCATGTGGGATCTTCCCTGACTGGGGCATGAACCCGTGTCCCCTGCATCAGCAGGCGGACTCTCAACCACTGTGCCACCAGGGAAGCCCTGTTTATTTTTATTTCCATTTCTCTAGGAGGTGGGTCAAAAAGGATCTTGCTATGATTTATGTCATAGAGTGTTCTTCCTATGTTTTCCTCTAAGAGTTTTATACTGTCCGGTCTTACATTTAGGTCTCAAATCCATTTTGAGTTTATTTTTCTGTATGGTGTTAGGGAGTGTTCTAATTTCATTCTTTTACATGTAGCTATCCAGTTTTCTCAGCACGACTTATTGAAGAAGCTGTCTTTTCTCCATTGTATACTGTTGTCTCCTTTGTCAAAGATAAGATGACCATATGTGCATGGTTTTATCTCTGGGCTTTCTATCCTGTTCCATTGATCTATATTCCTGTTTTTGTGCCGGCACCATACTGTCTTGATTACTGTAGCTTTGTAGTGTAGTCTGAAGTCAGGGAGCCTGATTTCTTGACCTCCATTTTTCTTTCTCAAGATTGCTTTGGCTATTCAGGTTCTTCTGTGCTTCCATACAAATTGTAAAATGTTTTGTTCTAGTTCTGTGGAAAATGCTATTGGTAACTTTATAGTGGTTGCATTGAATCTGTAGATTGTTTTGGGTAGTATAGTCATTTTCACAATGTTGATTCTTCCAATCCAGGAACATGGTATACCTCTCCATGTGTTGGTAATCATCTTTAATTTCTTTCATCAGTGTCTTACATTTTTCTGCATACATGTCTTTTGTCTCCTTAGGAAGGTTTATTCCTAGGTATTTTATTCTTTTTGTTGCAATGGTAAATGAGATTGTTTCCTTAATTTCTTTTTCAGATTTTTCATTGTTAGTGTATAGGAATGCAAGAGATTTCTGTGCATTAATTTTGTATCCTACTACTTTACCAAATTCATTGATTAGCTTACTGGTAGCATCTTTAGGATTCTCTATGTGAAGTATCATGTCATCTGCAAACAGTGATAGTTTTACTTCTTCTATGATTTGGATTCCTTTTATTTCTTTTTCTTCTCTGATTGCTGGGCTAAAACTTCCAAAACTATGTTGAATAATAGTGGTGAGAGTGGGCAACCTTGTCTTTTTTCTGATCGTAGTGGAAATGGTTTCAATTTTTCATCATTGTGTATGATGTAGGCTGTGGGTTTGTCATATATGGCCTTTATTATGTTGAGGTAAGTTCCCTCTATGCCCACTTTCTGGAGAGTTTTTATCATAAATGTCTGTTAAATTTTGTCAAAGCTTTTTCTACATCTATTGAGATTATCATATGGTTTTTATCCTTCAGTTTGTTAATATGGTGTATCACATTGATTGATTTGCATATATTGAAGAATACTTGCATTCCTGGGATAAATCCCACTTGATCATGGTGTATGATCCTTTTAACGTGCTGTTGTATTCTATTAGCTAGTATTTTGTTGAGGATTTTTTCATCGATATTCATCAGTGATATTGGCCTGTAGTTTTCTTTTTTTTGTGAGGTCTTTGTCTGATTTTGGTATCAGGGTGATGGTGGCCTCGTAGAATGAGTTTGGGAGTGTTCCTCCCTCCGCTATATATATATATATATAAACTAAGTAATATGTTTTTGGCTGCATTACGTCTTCTTTGCTGCACATGGGCTTTCTCTAGTCGTAGAGAGTGAGAGCTACTCTTCATTGCGGTGCCAGGGCTTCTCATTGTGGTGGCTTCTCTTGTTGCGGAGCATTGACTCTAGGTGCATGGGCTTCAGTAGTTGTGGCTCGCGGGCTGTAGAGCACAGATTCAATAGTTGTGGCACGTGGGCTTAGTTGCTCCATGGCATGTGGGATCTTCCAAGACCAGGGCTGGAACCCATGTCCCCTGCATTGGCAGGCGGATTCTTAACCACTGTACCACTGGGGAAGTCCACTCTGCTATAATTTGGAAGAATTTGAGAAGGATAGGTGTTAGCTCTTCTCTAAATGTTTGACATAAATCACCTGTGAAACCATCTGATCCTGGGCTTTTGTTTGTTGGAAAAGATTTTTAATCACAGTTTCAATTTCAGTGCTTGTGATTGGTCTATTCATATTTTCTATTTCTTCCTAGTTCAGTATTGGAAGTTTGTACTTTTCTAAGAATTTGTCAGTTTTTTCCAGGCTGTCCATTTTATTGGCATATAGTTGCTTGTAGTAATCTCTCACGATCCTTTGTATTTCTGCAGTGTCAGTTGTTAATTCTCCTT
This sequence comes from Grampus griseus, assembly GCF_964374135.1. NCBI lineage: Eukaryota > Metazoa > Chordata > Mammalia > Artiodactyla > Delphinidae > Grampus > Grampus griseus. The sequence goes on along the minus strand of NC_139018.1, from coordinate 24,101,314 downwards.
TTTCATTTCTAATTCTATTGATTTGAGTCTTCTCCCATTTTTTCTTTATGTGTCTGGCTAATGGTTTATGAATTTTATCTTCTCAAACAGCCAGCTTTTAGTTTCTTTGATCTTTGCTACTGTTTCCTTCATTTCTTTTTCATTTATTTCTGATCTGATCTTTATGATTTCTTTCCTTCTGCTAACTTTTTTTTGTTTGTTTGTTTGTTCTTCTTTCTCTAATTGCTTTAGGTGTAAGGTTAGGTTGTTTATTTGAGATTTTTCTTGTTTCTGGAGGTAGGATTGTATTGCCATAAACTTCCCTCTTAGAACTGCTTTTGCTGCATCCCATAGGATTTGTGTTGTCGTGTTTTCATTGTCATTTGTATCTAGGTACTTTTTGATTTCCTGTTTGATTTCTTCAGTGATCTCTTGGTTATTTAGTAGTGTTTTGTTTAGCCTCCATGTGTTTGTATTTTTTACAGTTTTTTTTCCTGTAATTGATATCTAGTCTCATAGCGCTGTGGTCAGAAAAGATACTTGATACAATTTCAATTCTGTTAAATTTACCAAGACTTGATTTGTGAACCAGGATATGATCTATCCTGGAGAATGTTCCATGAGTACTTGAGAAGAAAATGTATTCTGTTGTTTTTGGATGGACTGTCCTATAAATATCAATTAACTCCTTGTTTAATGTGTCATTTAAAGCTTGTGTTTCCTTATTTATATTCGTTTTGGATGATCTGTCCATTGATGAAAGTGGGATGTTAAAGTCCCCCACTATTATTGTCTGCCTGTCGATTTCCTGTTTTATGGCTGTAAGCTTTTGCTTTATGTATTGAGGTGCTCCTATGTTGGGTGTGTAAATATTTACAATTGTTATATCTTCTTGAATTGATCCCTTGATCATTATGTAGTGTCCTTCTTTGTCTCTTGTAATAGTCTTTATTTTAAAGTCTATTTTGCCTGATATGAGAATTGCTACTCCAGCTTTCTTTTGATTTCCATTTGCATGGAATATCTTTTTCCATCCCCTTACTTTCAGTCTGTATGTGTCCCTAGGTCCAAAGTGGGTCTCTTGTAGACAGCATATATATGGGTCTTGTTTTTGTATCCTTCAGCCAGGCTGTGTCTTTTGGTTGGAGCATTTAATCCATTTACATTTAAGGTAATTATTGATATGTGTGTTCCTATTACAATTTTCTTAATTGTTTTGGGTTTGTTATTGTAGGTCTTTTCTTTCTCTGTGTTTCCTGCATAGAGAAGTTCCTTTAGCATTTGTTGTAAAGCTAGTTTGGTGGTGCTGAATTCTCTCTCTCTTTTTTTTTTTTAAATAAATTTATTTATTTATTTATGTACTTATTTATATATTTTTGGCTGCATTGGGTCTTTGTTGCTGGGCACAGGCTTTCTCTAGTTGCTGCAAGCGTGGGCTACTCTTTGTATTGGTGCACAGGCTTCTCACTGCGGTGGCTTCTCTTGTCACAGAGCACGGGCTCTAGGGTGCGCAGGCTTCAGTAGTTGTGGCACATGGGCTTAGTTGCTCCGCAGCATGTGGGATCTTCCCGAACCAGGGTTTGAACCCATTTATCCTACATTGGCAGGCATATTCGTAACCACTGCACCACCAGGGAAGCCCATGCTGAATCCTCTTAACTTTTGCTTGTCTGTAAAGGTTTTAATTTCACCATCGAATCTGAATGAGATCCTTGCTGGGTAGAGTAATCTTGGCTGTAGGTTTTTCTCCTTCATCTCTTTAAATATGTCCTGTCACTCCCTTCTGGCTTGCAGAGTATCTGCTGAAATATCAGCTGTTAACCTTATGGGGATTCCCTTGTGTGTTATTTGTTTTTCCCTTGCTGATTTTAATATTTTTTCTTTGTTTTTAATTTTTGATAGTTTGATTAGTATATGTCTTGGCATGTTTCTCCTTGGATTTATCCTGTATGGGACTCTTTGCACTTCCTGGACTTGATTGACTATTTCCTTTCCTATGTTAGGGAAGTTTTCAACTATAATCTCTTCAAATATTTTCTCAGACCCTTTCTTATTCTCTTCTTCTTCTGGGACCCCTATAATTGGAATGTTGGTACGTTTAATGTTGTCCCAGAGGTCTCCGAGACCGTCCTCAATTCTTTTCATCCTTTTTTTCTTTATTCTGGTCTGTGGCAGTTATTTTCACTGTTTTATCTTCCAGGTCACTTATCCATTCTTCTGCCTCAGTTATTCTGTTATTGATTCCTTCTAGAGTATTTTTAATTTCATTTATTGTATTGTTCATCAATGTTTGTTTGCTGTGTAGTTCTTCTAGGTCCTTGTTAAACGTTTCTTGTATTTTCTCCATTCTATTTCCAAGATTGTAGAACATCTTTACTATCATTACCCTGAATTCTTTTTCAGGTAGACTGCTTACTTCCTCTTCCTTTTTTGGTCTGGTGGGCTTTTACCTTGCTCCTTCATCTGCTGCATATTTCTCATTTTGTTTAACTTACTGTGTTTGGGGTCTCCTTTTTGCAGGCTTCAGGTTAGTAGTTCCTGTTATTTTTGGTGTCTGCCCCCAGTGAGTGAGGTTGGTTCAGTGGTTTGTGTAGGTTTTCTGGTGGAGGGGACTTGTTCCTGTGTTCTGGTGGGTGAGGCTGTATCTTGTCCTTCTGGTGGGCAGGTCCACTTCCGGTGGTATGTTTTGGACTGTCTGTGAACTTATTATGATTTTAGGCAGCCTCTCTGCTAATGGGTGGGATTGTGCTCCTGTCTTGCTAGTTGTTTGGCATGGGGTGTCCAGCACTGGAGCCTGCTGGACATTGGGTGGAGCTGGGTCTTAGTGTTTAGACGAAGGTCTCTGGGGGAGCTCTCGCTGATTGATATTATGTAGGGCTGGGAGGTTTCTGGTGGTCCAATGTCCTGGGTTTGGCCCTCCCACCTTGGAGGCTCAGGCCCGACACCCAGCTGGCTCACCAAGTCCCAGCCAGCTACGTGGCTCAGAAGAAAAGGAAGGGGAAAAAAAGAAAAGACTAAAACAAAAAAATGGACAGACAGAACCCTAGGACAAGTGGTAAAAGCAAACTTATACAGACAAAATCACACAAAGAAGCATATACATACATACTCACAAAAAGGGAAAAAGGAAAATTAAAAAAAAAAATATATATATATATATATATATAAAGGAAGAGAGTAATGAAACCAATAAACAAATCCACCAGTGATAATAAGCTCTAAATGCTAAACTAAGATAAACATAAAACCAGAAACAAATTAGATGCAGAAAGCAAACCTGAAGTCTACAGTTGCTCCCAAAGTCCACTGCCTCAGTTTTGGGAACATTCGCTGTCTATTCAGGTATTCTTCAGATGCAGGGTACATCAAGTTGATTGTGGGGATTTAATCTGCTGCTCCTGAGGCTGCTGGGAGAAATTTCCCTTCTCTTCTTTGTTCACACAGCTCCCGGGGTTCAGCTTTAGTTTTGGCCCCGCCTCTGCATGTAGGTCACCTGAGGGCATCTGTTCCCCACCCAGACAGGAGGGGCTTAAGGGAGCGGCTGATTAGGGGGTTCTTGCTCACCCAGGCCAGGGGGAGGGGGGGTACAGTAGTCATATTTGGAATGTGGGGCGAGCCTGAGGCAGCAGAGGCTGGGGTGACATTGCAACAGCCTGAGGCATACCCTTTGTTCTCCCGGGGAAGTTGTCCCTGGATCTGGGGACCCTGGCAGTGGCGGGCTGCAAGGCTCCCGGGGGCGGTGTGTGTGTGTGGATATTGACCTGCGCTTGTACACAGGATTCTTGGTGGCTGCAGTAGCATTAATGGTTCATGCCCATCTCTGGGGTCTGAACTGGTAGCCATGGCTTGTGCCCGTCTCTGGAGGTAGCTTAGGTGGTGCTCTGCCTTCTGTGGGCAGACAGGGAAGTAATCCCCTCTCTGCACACAACACAAAACAAAGGTCTCTTGCCTCTCCGGCAGGTCCGGACTTTTTCCCGGACTCCTTCCTGGCTAGCCGTGGGGCACTAGCCCCCTTCAGGGTGTGTTCATGCAGCCAACCCCAGTCCTCTCCCTGGGGTCTGACCTCTAAAGCCTGAGCCTCAGCTCCCAGCCCCCGCCCGCCCCGGCAGGTGAGCAGACAAGCCTCTCGGGCTGGTGAGTGCTGGTCGGCACCGATCCTATGTGCGGGAATCTCTCCGCTTTGCCCTCCGCACCCCTGTTTCACTCTGCTTCGTGGTTCCAAAGCTTCCCCCCCGCCCACCCCTCTTCCCCACCAGTGAAGGGGCTCCCTGGTGTGTGGAAACTTTTCCGCCTTCACAGCTCCCTCCCTGATATGCAGGTCCTGTCCCTATTCTTTTGTCTCTGTTTTTTCTTTTTTCTTTTGCCCTACGCAGGGATTCCCTGTGTGGGGATTTGCTTGGGCTTTGGGGAAGTCTGAGGCCTTCTGCCAGCTTTCAGTAGGTGTTCTGTAGGAGTTGTTCCACATGTGTATTTTTGATGTATTTATGGGGGGGAAGGTGATCTCCATGTCTTACTCCTCCTCCATCTTGAAGGTCTCCATGGTTATTATTTTTAGAAGAAATTATCTGTAATGTTACTAATAAAAAAAAGCACATAAAGTGGAAAGGGAGAGAGTTTCATGTTCTGCAAAAGAAGTGTTGATTAAAAAGTCTTATATTTATATCTGCAAGTGAGGCTAAACTCAAGGTGTTTTGAAATGATTTTACCAACCAAAAGAATTGCATGTAATATGTAATGATTCCTTTATTCTCCCATTAAAATAATTATTGTCAAAGCAAGGACACCTACTTTGACCACTGTCCATGTGTTGCAATAACAGTCCACCACTCATGTCTCCAAATTTCTAAGACATCATTGGCAGTTTAATAGAGCATCCGAGCAGAATATGCTAAAGAGCATTACTATGCTAACTTTGCAGAAGTCTAGTTCAAAAGCAAAGAATCTTGACAGCTTAGACGGTTTGATTTTATTATCAATACATGTAGGATATATCTCAGGCTATCTGCAAATTGAATTTAAATTTCTAACTTGAACAAACCCCCAAATCTCAGCAAACTAACCCAAAAGAAGAATTTTCTTTTAGTATTAGTTTTGCTCATTCACATGTGGTCCAAGCAGTTAGAATCAGTGAAGGAAAGTGAGGTTCTGTTCCACATAGTCACGCAGGACCCAAGTTGACAGAGGCCCTGCCGTCTTCCACATTGGGCTTCCAAGGTGGTTCTAGGTATCAGAAGTACCTGGAAGTGGCAAACATCACTTTTGGTCACATTTCTTTGGCCAGAGGTTAGTTCCAAGGTCCCACCTCTAGTTGCAAAGGGAGCTGGGAAATGTAGTCTCTGGCCGACATTGCTTAGCTGAACAGCTCAGTGCTGTGTCAGGGAGCACAAGTATTTGGTGGACAGTGAATGATCTCTGCCATACCTTTATTACAGTAGAGTTATAACAATAGAGTTAGTCTCATTTTTCTCTCTCCTCTTACTTAATTAAAAAGAAAGGGGCTTCCCTGGTGGCTCAGTGGTTGAGAGTCCGCCTGCCGGTTTGTGCCCCGGTCCGGGAAGGTCCCACGTGCTGCGGAGTGGCTGGGCCCGTGAGCCATGGCCGCTGAGCCTGCGCGTCCGAAGCCTGTGCTCCACAATGGGAGAGGCCACAGCAGTGAGAGGCCTGCGTACCGCAAAAAAAAAAGAAAGAAAATGCATTGAATTGGATGTGCTTGTTTAGAATAAGAACCCTATTTCACCTATCATTGTACCTTTGGTGCCTGACTTAGAGCTTAGCATGTATTAGATATTCACTAAGTATTCCTTGAGTGATCGAATGAACGAACACACACTCCCCATCTTCTTGCCTCATTCTTCGTTTCTTTCTCCTTTCCTTCCTTCCTTTGTAAATCTCTCTTTTTTTCTGATTTCAAAGGCTTTCAGAGGCTTTATTTTCTGCTAGGCACTGTGATGAGTGATGAGGAATCAAAGACAAATTTAATCTTGGGGAAAAGGCATATCAAAACAAGAATAAAGAAAGAGACATCGATGTAACGTATTAGTAAACATTTCAAAATTGTTAGTTTCATGAAAATGTTTACCAGAGTTAAGAAAGACTAAATAATCCTCTGTCAAACATGGATATGCTATCCTAGGAAGCTTACACTCGGCTCCATCTTTAACTTGTGCCAGTGAGACCCCAGCCTTAACAGAATGCTGCCCTCGGGGCCCAGTCTGTGGGATCCTGCGTAGGTGAGACCTCTTCCACTTCGTGGTGAAAGCCCTCTCACGCTTTGCTGGGAATGGTAGCGTAATCTAAGATCTGTGTTGTGGTAAGCTGGCCATTCTAGTGGTAGGGATTGTCTAGGTTGGTTTGTTTTTCATAGAGTTTCGAGTTTTCTTATATGGCTCTTGGTGTTTTTTTGTAATTTAATATGTTCCAGTCCTACCTGCATCACAACTGTGTTCTTCCTGATGGTGAAGGTGATGATGGCATGGGTCATTTAATCAGCATTAGCAACTATGGCTTGCCACTGCCTCAGTCACATTATAGATATTATTTCTTTCACTCTTCACATCAGCCCTGTTAGATAAGTCTCACTGTACATATTTAGAGATTTGGGAAATTATGTTCAAATAGGTTAGGTAAATTGTCTAAAGTTATCCGTCTTAGAAAGGAACAGAGCCAGAATCCAAATACACATTTGCCTGACCCCAAAGCCTGTGCACCCAAGCCCTCTGGCTGCTGATCATTTGTTTAGGCTCTTAAGGGTGAAAGATAATTTTATCCTCTTTTCCTAGAAGGAGAGATTTACACAGACATTATAGTAACTTTTCCAAAATGTAGTATGAGGACTAAAACACAGGTGTATGGGCTCCTGCGTATTTTTTTCCAGGGTTCAAGAAACCCAGGGTGTTTCTGAATGTGCTACAGGAATTCCAAGTACCTCTTGAATTTAGGGCATTGTGTTATTATGAAAATTAAGCCCATAGGGTATCAGATTTTCAAGGCCTATGACCTCAAGAAGGTTAAGTACCATGTTCTCTTCCTGAACATGCAAAGGTATGCTTGTCTGACTAAAGGCTAATTTTCTAATTTCACAAATATGGTAAGGAATAGATTCCCGCCATAAATGAGTGAGTCTTCATAGAAATTACACAGACTCACAGAATATGAGTAAAGTTTTTTTAAAAGCAAGGTTTTGTAGCAAGCTCCTGGCCTCTGTGGAGCCTGGAAAGAAGAAAGAGTTGATGTTAACAGAGAGGAGAGGAAGACTCACAGCTTCTTGCTGATTCAAGCAGATTGGAGGAGGAGGCGGTGGCAAGGTTATTTCATATCTACGTGTCCTGAGGGAACTAGGGGCAGGAGCTCGCTGTGGTGGCCGAGGGCTCTGCCTGGGGTCTCAGGCTGCGTACCTGTAGCACCTGGGATCGGAGGTACCTCCTATTGCCTCTGGCTTCCAGGGGTGCCTTTGGGTCCTTCTTATTCCTGGGGTCAGATGGGTATGGTCCTGGCTCTCATTTCTTAGCACTTAGGAGTAGACTGACCAGGGCTAAGAAGCCAGTAGTCCTTTAAAAGCAAGTTATGCACTGACATTTCAGAAATAGCATTTATGTCTAAATTCCAACTGCTACGTTATAGTCAACATTCAGCTTTCTAGTTCAGGCTTTGATTAATTTAAGGAAAAAGGGGATCATGATTCACCACAGAATGGCAGATGCAGGGGAGCCCATGTCCCCAGAAGGAGATTTCCTGGGGACCCCTAACAATCAAGAGAATCTGTTCGCTTTCTAAGCTGGTAGCAAGTTATTGAATTTTGAGTGTCCAGCATTCGTTTTGGGGGTAAGCTGGGTGAAATGTGGACACTAACTGTTTATTAATGTAAGACATAATTCCTGCCCTTTAGAAACGTATAATTGGTCAATATAGTTAGTACCAACATGGAACATTACAAAACATTTTGTTAACAAATGCTAAATGTTATTCTGATTTAGTGCAATTCAAAGTGACACATTTTTAGAACAGCACTTTTCCTGTTTCCAGGAAAAGTAAGTTTTCCTCTTCTGTGAAGGCATAGACAAGTTCTGAGCAATGTGTTACTTTTCCTCTCTATTCCCCATTTCCTCCTAAACGCGGGTCTAATTTTCTTCATATTGCTCTTTATTGGAATCCGTAAAAGTTTTCCAAGATTATTCTCAGGCAGACTTTTGTGAAGAAAATTAAATCTTTATGAGTCAGATTTTTAAAAATATTTTGTAACGTAATTATACAACCAGGCATAAGAAAGTACCTGGTAGAATCACTGATGCAGAAGTCAGATCCCTGAGGGAGTCTGTAATTGAGGGGGGAGAAGAATCTCCAACACACACACACACACACACACACACGCTCACACTCACGTACACACACCCCAGATTTGGAACCAGAAAAACACCGTTCATGTAGATGTCCGCCTGTTGTCACTCGTGTCACCTTGAACAAGTCACTTAATTTCTCAACACATGTTTTCTTGTCTGTATGACAGGGGAGATATCTGATTTCAGGAGACTATTGGTTATGTCAGATGGAATCACGCTTGCAAAAATATCTTAAAAACTGTGAAGTGTGATGAAAATGTTAGTTTTCATTATCTAAATCATATTTAGAGATGCAGGAGGACAAGTTTATTTTTTCATTTTTAGAATCCGATTTTCACATAACCGACTTCATTTTTTGTGATGTTTAATCTGCCAAGCAAAAGATCTTGTTCAAAGGGGAAGGATAAATAAGATTAACTTTCCGTAAATCCTTTACAAGTTTTATTATTCATCTTTTCATTGGGGAAACGTCAGAATGCGTTTTCCTTCATGGAGCCTTCTTTCTGTGAGTGCCCATTGAGCTGCTGAGAGCAGTTTGCTTTCAGAGAAGCATTGTGCTTGGTGCGCAGTTTGAATCTGGGATCATGATCTTATTATCATTTTTTCTACTCTATTGCTTTACTTCACCAGCTGCATCCTGGCTCCTAACACAATCTATGGCTAGCCCTTTTGATGGTTTTTGGAATGGCCATCCCTCCACTTCTGAATATTTCCCCAATATTTTTGCTGCTAAACAATGCAGGAGTTGTGATGATGTTCATTCATTCACTCAACACACATTTAAAGAGCACCTAATATGAGCAGGTACTCTGAGTACTGAGCATGGAGTACCTGCTGGAATCCCTGATACACGAGACAAATCCCTGAACTCAAGGAGCCTGCAGTAGAGAGATGAAAGACACACCCACCATATAGCAAGTGTAGGGGTTGAATGCTGCTCCCCCAAAAGATATGTCCCATGGAACCCGAGTGTGATTTTATTTGAAATAAGGAACTTTGTGGGTATAATTAAATTAATTATAATTTTGAGATGAGATTGCCCTGAATTATCTAGGTGGGCCCTAAATCCAGTGAAAAGTGTCCTTCCTTATATGAGACATAGAGACATATGGAGGCCATGTGAAGAGATTAAAGGGAGGCAGAGATTAAATGGTACAGCTGTAAGAAATGATGACAGACACCAGACGCTGGAAAAGGCAAGGAATGGAGTATCGCCTGGAGCCTTCAGAGGGGGTACCGCCCTGCTGAATTCTGGATTTCAAACTTCTGGTCCCCAGAAGTATGAGAGAATACGTTCCTGTTATTTTAAGTCACCAAATTTTGGGTAATTTATTAGGGCTGCCCTAGAAATCTAATACAGTATGGAACAGGGTAATCTACACAATATATAAAATGACACAACACCACCAAAGTTTACTTCTTATTGGAAGGATGGTCTTTACTGTACAATCCGTCTAGAAGCATGGAATTATGAAAATAGCATTGCCTGGTACGCATCAATTATATTGCAGTAATAACATTGCACATAGCAAACCAAGCACAAATTGTTTGCTGTAATTTCAGTTTTATGGCCACATCCTATGTTGAAGTTTAATTCTAAATTGCCATCTCAGGAAACAATTACCAGTTTTTCGTGGAACCGTGTTCTTCAAACAGGAGAAACGCAGCTCCCAGCCTACATCAAGCTGCAGTACAAGTGACCACAAACAGAAATGACCTCTGCGTTTTCATGGTCTCTTCTTAACTTATCCGACAATAAATGTGTGTAAACTTGAAAGAGTTCACGTGGACACGGTTCAACCGTGTTGAAGCCTCAGAGAAGGGCAGGCCCTCTCCTATAGATCCCGCCAGGGATGTTAGAGAGGAGATCAGGAAATTTAGATGAAGTGGAATTTGTCTCATAAGCTGGAAAGCCAAAATTATCTTTAGGCACCCATACTTTTAGTCTCATATGAGTTAGGGAGTTTTGGAGCAAAATGATTGTTGTTTGCTGGTGGTGGCTGTGGGATCTGAGTGGTGGTATCCATCCACTGAGGCAGCACTGTACTCCCCATTCAAAATGTGGCGACCATTCCCTTTAGTTTTCAAAATAGCTCAAAGTAAGGCACTAATGTTAATGAGTACTATACATAATTTTTAAGTACTGTGAAAGTTTAAAATATTAACATTTCCATTTATTAGCTTAGTTGGTGGTGACTCCAGATAACTGGGTGAAATATGATTTTGGGCCTCAGAAGATACAGGCCAGTGGGAGCCTGGTGGGAGGCTGCCATATCTGTATTTGTATTGTACAACAGCACTAACAGCGACTTCTAGGTCGTGCCAGGGTAAACGTTTCCCAGGTACTTACTCCTTCGGTCTTCATGACAATCAGGAAGTACGTATAGGATTATTGTCCATATTTGTTTCACTAATGAGATAATTGAAGCTTAGAGCAGTTAAGCAATTTGTCCAAGGCCAGACTCTTAAAATGGGCAGAGCCAGGATTTGAGCCCAGGCAGGATGGCTCTAGCATCTGTACTCTTATGCCCTTTTGGTGGGTAGAGGTGGTCTGCCAAAGAATGATTAAGTATCTGGAATATGAGTCAGGTCTACAGTGATCTCAGGGAGCTGGCTTTAAATCCAGGGAATGAGAAATGAATATCCCACGCTGCCTTGTCTTGAAGCTGAGGCACCAGATACCATGGGTTAACCGGATATTCAGGCAGAATGAGAGATTCATTACACTTGCCGCAAATGAACACAGATGGACACTCTTCAAACAGAGATTCATATTGAATTTTAATGGTGCTCTTCTGAAGAACACATTTGCAAAATGGATCATAGCATATTCATACTTCCTTTCAGCTTGCCAAATGAGAGACGATTAAGAAACCTGCTTGTACTTTAAATATTCTCACCATATAGATGCATATTTCAAATGTATATGTCTGCAATAAATATTTGTTGAATGAATATGAATGTATATACACAAACATATATGAAGCAACATGAACACGTACATTTAATTTGACAAATATTTGTTGCGTACTCACCGAATGTAAACTTGGACTGAAAGAGTGGTGGAAATCACAGATTTATTTTCTGCTCCCAAGGAGCTTTTTGAGGGGAGGTGAGACACACTCACTGTTATTCTGGGAGTGGTTTTCAAAGCGTGGTCTCTGGCCCAGCAGCACTGGCATCACTTGGGGGCTTGTTAGAAATGCAGATGTTTTCACCCCACCATAGACCTCCTGGATCAGAACGCTGTGGATGCAGGCCCAGCAATTTATGTTTCTAGAAGTCCTCCAGGGAAGTCTGGTACACATGAGAGTGTCAGAACCGCTGGGCGACAGGAGAGCTTGAATGTGCCGAAGGAAGCTAGAGATTACTTTCGGATGGGGACATTTGAGAGGACTTGAAGGGGGTGGTATTTGAGCAGAGTCGTGGAGGACAAGTAGATTTTGGCCGACAGAATGGATAAGAAAGGGAATAAAGTCAAAGAGAAGAGCATAGGTCAAAATTAGCTTGTTGCCTATGTGCAGGCTGCCTGTGGCTGAAAACCTGGATTGAAGTCAGGCGAAGGCTCTGAATGACTTGCATGGGTTTAGACATTATTCTGAAAGCAATAGGGATTCATTGAAGGATTGAAAGTTTCTGAGTGGGGGCTGAAGTGTGATCAAAGCTACCTCCCCTCCCACTTTTTTTTTTTGTACCCAGTGAATGTAATTCAGCAGATGTACTGAGCTAATAGAACTTCACAGTCTCAAATCAATCTTTTTCCCCCCCATTAAGAACACAAACATTAAGAATTATTTATGTGTCCTGGCTGGAGCCATGGCAATCTCTGTTCTTTTTTGACTACTTTGACAGATGCACCTTAATTTCAATAACTCAGCAATGCCATGGGTCGTGTGTGTGTGTGCGTGCGTGCATGTGTGTGCATGCGTGTGCTCACACATGCTCTCTTTGCTTGTGGGGAGTCACACAGCTGCTTTTGAATTCAGCTGAGCTTTAGGAAGCTGCATAAAGACAAAGAAAAATGTTGCCACCTGCTTGTGCTTCCTTTGTTGTTTGGCAGTCAGAGGGGTGACTGTGCTCTGAAGTGGTGCAGGTGGCCTCTCCCGATACTAATTCCAGCATCTTAACCAGCATCACAAGAGAGTTCTCTGGAAGGGAGATAATTCTGTCCCTATCCCTGATTACTTCTATTTGTCCGGTATTGTGGGCACCTGCTTGGCCACCCACCTTCCTTTTCTTCATTATCTACTTACGTCATCTTTCTCCTTCCCCAGGTCAGCCTGTATATTTCAGTCCATCCACACCCTGGATGAGCTCATTCATTCACTGGCTTTCTCCTTGGAGTCCTCATTGTGCCTTCTTTTGTTGGCATAATTGATCCTCTGCTTTGCAAGAGCAGGTGGATGGATTGGTTTATTGCTTAAAAAAAAATCTTTCCTCATCTCTCTTTTATTGCACCAATCTTTAGTCAATCTTTGGTTCAGGCAGCTCGTTCTCCCTCTATTGACTAATCCTTTTGTGTATCCATCATGCTGGTGGTGAGGGAGTCCATGCTGGGTCTGCTGTTGAGTGAGGAATGTAACAGCCCACTGATGAAATAGCTGTGATTCATATTCAGGTTGGGGAGGGGTTAAGTCAGTCACAAAGGCCAGAAGTACTAGTACTGATTGTCATTTACCTCGTCTGCAGAAAGGGCCTTTTATTTTAGTCCCTAACGGGACCATGCCAGCTGCCCTTCCCACACTTGTAATGGAATTGCAGGATTTCCTGGCAAAGCTGTTACGTCTTCCTGAGCACATTGCATCCAGCAGTCCAGGAGCCTTGCTACACACACTTGTTTCCTCAATTTTGGACTTCTCGGGGGTGTGAATTTACTTAGTCCAGGATTTTAAAAGGCCTTTATCCAGTCTAGTTTTAAGTGATCCAGATACTAGATTTCTTTTCTATCCTTTGAGGAGGCTTTTAGACAACAGCTAATTGTATGGCAGTGCCTAGTAATCTCATTGTTAATTAATATGAAATTATATAAGGTCTCAAAAGGACACTTGGCGTCCACTAGAAATGTCAACATATTTTTGTTTCAGCACAGTACGCTTCTCTCTTCCATTCAGTAAAATAATACTAGCAATAATAATAATAATGATAGAATCAGCTAAATATGATGATTATGACAACATTTTATGATTCCAATATTTTAAGCAAAGAGGCCCTTATGTATTCTCTAATATATTCAACTCAACGTGCATGCTCAAGATTCTATGTTGGATGCTCTGAATTTAATAAAGGTGAATGGGATGTGATTACTAGCTTCCAGAGGTTGAGAATTGAGGGAGGAAGAGAATGTGTGTGTGTGTGTGTGTGTGTGTGTGTGTGTGTGTGTGTGCGCATATATATATATAATATATATAAAGTCTACAGAAGCCATCGGAGGAAATATGAATAACTGAGGATATTGATAAATAGAGAAAAAGAGAAGGGACATTCTAGCAGAGTAAAGGACATGGAAATGGAATAGTACAGGGAGTGTTTGTGGGTACCTACCTCATATTTGGGAGGGACTGGTGACTATGAGAGTCGGTGGGATATAGTTTAGAAAGGTAGACTGGGGAAGGAAAGGTGACATAGGATTTAATTTGGCAAGCAGTGAGGAACCACTAATGATTTTGAGCAGAGGTTGGCGAACTATGGGCCACAGATGAAATCCAGCCCACTGTCTGTTTTTGTAAATAAAGTTTTATTTGAACACATCATACTCATTTCCTCATCTGTTTATTGTCTGTGGCTGCTTTCATGCATCAGTGGCAGCACTGAATAGTTGTGATACAGACCATCTGGCCACAAAGCTGAAAATATTTGTCATCTGGCCCTTTATAGAAATCCAGCTGACCCCTGATTCACTTCCATGAAGTAAAACATTCTTTTATGCCAGGATAGGCAATCCATGGTCATAATGGACAGTGGTGAAAACATAGATGCTTCTTAGAGCAGCACTTTTGCACTTAGAGGCTTAAATATTTAAATGAATGAATGAGTGAATATATATTTCTGTTAAGATATCATGGTAACAGTAGGAGGTTTTGCTTTTTTTCTGGACAAAAGACCAATGTGAGAGTAGTTAGAGGACAGAGTTCCTTTTGGACCATGTTCAGTTTTTCTGGGGAAAGGCATCTGAAGACACCTGGGCAAGTTTGTCACCAGAAGTGATTCACAGAGGGTGAAGCTACAGTCTTGATGGACTTTGGCCATGACACTTTTCAAACATTCAAGGCAGCCCTACCTCTGCTTACATTAACTTTCCACCTTCTCTCTGCCCTAGCCAGCGCCCAGCCCTCAAACACTACACGTTTCTCACAAATAATGCACTCGAGCTTCCTTCTCTGCACCTATCAATTATTTACCACTTGTGGATGGGGGTGGAAGGAGGAAGACTTAATCTGGGGTTGTTTCACATGTGCTAATTCCTTGTTTGGTTTTGTTTCATCATCAGCAACTTCTTTGGCTCTCAATGGATGGCGTGTACTTTATTAGTTTATAATTAGTGATCTTTTAAAAATAATTTCTGCATGGTTAACTCACTTAAAAGTTACGGCATTTAGCTCACGTAATAACGGCTTTGTCAGCTTTCAGCGGCAGAGACTATATTCTGCCTTTTTAAAATTCAGCAGTGGGATCAAGAGGTCCTATTTAAGGTGCTTCCCTGATGTGCACAAGGACTGAGAAGGAGCGCCTGTCTTCTCCCCTGCTTTGTAATAAATATAGTACTTGTAGCTAGAATAATCATGGAATTTCATAAGGGGGCCAGCATGGCGCCATGAAAGGGTGGTGACCTATTTATTAGGCACTTGGAAGTTAAACTTCTGGAGAGCTCTCAAGCTAATCGGTGCCCCTTGTTCAGAACTGGAGACTCTCTGTTGAGAGAATTCAGAGGATGTTTAGGTATCTATATAAATGCATTAAAAAAAAAAATCTAGCCTTTAATTTAAACGAAGCCCTTGAAGAATGATACAAACATGGCTAAACTTCCCCAGAGAACCTGCAGCTGTGGTGAGAACTCCCCAGGGGCAGTAAGGGTATGAATGGTGTTGGACTTTTATTACATTTATCTTCAAGGAGCAAGAGCCAGAAAGGAAAGATGGCAGGAGCTGTCCACATTAAGCAGAGACGCATAAGCATCTTCAGGTGGCGCTGTCCAAAGCACAGCTGGTTTGTCGTGTGTACGGGTGTGTGTGCATGTTTGTGTCTGAAGATGTGGCTTATATATTGTGCTGTAGGTTATAGTCTGTGGATTCATAGTCTCCTCTTCTTTAGTTTTCTCCATGTTCCATCTCTGGTATCTTTCTAACAAATGACTCATTTTGCCCACCTATTTTTGTAAGCCTATTGTCTTGAGTGAAAATAATTGGATGATTGATAATTATGTAACAACTTCAGTACCTTTTCCTGTTCGTTTATTGTATAATTTCAGGGGAACATCTTGGTCTACTGTAGGTGTTCTCAATTAAAATATTGAGAAAAGTTGTGAGGTATTTTAGCGATGTTTGGAAACGATTTTTTTTTTTTTTAATTACAGTAAGTTTTCCAAACCTCCTGCTCTCGTATTCCAGGGCCAGAGCGAATGGCCAGCCAGAACGCTGGCTTTGTGTGAGAGAGTGCATTCCATCTGAGTGAGCATCGTTCCTCTGCTGGGAACCAGAGGAAATGTGGCAAGACCTTTTCCTCAAGGAAATACAATTCCAAAAGTAAGATAGGATGCTGCTTTGGAGATGCAGCAATGGGACAATTACCCCCTAGCAGCAACTTCTTTTACCCTTTGTTTTGGAAAACCAGGGAAGAGAGAAAAGGAATAAAGAGAGGGCAGGAGAAGGGGAAAAGGAGAATATTACACCACAGTGTGGGTATGCACTCCCTGAGAAATCAAGAAACACATCCGATGGGGAGCCTCGTCCCCTGGTGATGCCCAGCCCCAAATATAAGAATTGGTTCTTCCTTATGCTCTAGGTTGTTTCACCTGGGAAGATTTTACTCACCTGTATCATATTTATCAGATGGGAAGTGTGACATCTGCCACATGGCATGTAGTAGAAATTCACTAGAACGTGTTGGTTTGCTTGTGTGGGTTCCAGGGGCGATTGGTTTCCCACCAGCCCAGGTCACATTCTTCTCCTGGGAATCTGCAGTCTTTTTAGTGTTTGACACACTGGAGTCGGGAGATTGAAGGGTTATTATGCTTTATGGATGCCCATCATTTTAATGTAATATTCAATCTTTACAGAATTGATGCAACGTGTTCACATTTGTGAGAACAAAGAGGACATTGTAGCCGCTGCAGTACCAGTTTGCATCTCATATAAATGCATATTGATCAGCACAATCATTTTTATGAACCTAAAGTAAAAAAACTCTGAGATTTCCCTATAAAAGGACTGATGCTCTAAGTTTTATTTTGAAAAGAAAATACGTCAAGTTCTTTTCTACCTTGATTTAGATCAATAGACCTTTCATTTTCCTTTTCATTTTTAAGGAAGTGACATTATTCTTTCAAATGAGACAAGGTAGAACTTTTGTCCATGATTCCCTTGTGTTCATACCTGTCTTCTCCTCTCCCTTCTGTCTTTAAGGAGCTCTGGGAAACCAACGTGGAAACATTGTTTTCTCGATAATTGTCATTATCTGTTTTCCCTTTGATTTCCTCCAACTTAATTGGTGAAGTACTTTTTCTCCCATCTAAAAACAACTAAACTGACTGCCATGAACATTTTCGAACATTCAGTTTATGCCAGTTTCCATGCTTAGTTCTCTAAGTGGTCTAACATTTCTTCTTTGTCATCATGATAACCCAAGGAGTGAGTCCTCTTATCATTCCCGTTATTGCAGATGAGGAAACTGAAGCTTCAAGCAAGTCCTTAGTTTGTGGTTAAGATCTCAGGAGCCAGAATGCCTGGGTTAGAAGCCTGAGGGAATGTGGCCTCCTGAGACCTCTGCCTGCTTCTGAGTCCAGTGGGCTCATGGCTTTAGCCCCACCTTTTACTTTCGGTTTCTGTCCTCTTTCTCATTTGTGAAGACTCCATCTTTTTTTGAAGGCAGAATGTACTTTCATTTCTTTCTTCTTCTCTTTTTAATAGCTATCATTATCACGTTTGGGGCAGAGTTGGGGCCTCTAAACATGAACTTAAAATACTCCTTTGCCTGGAAATCCTGTGCCCTTTCTTCTTCAGTGGGGTATCTGCAAAGCCTGGGACACAGGTGAATCCATGTAATATTATTTAAGAACTTCATTAGTCTGTAAAAAATAAAATAATAGTATCTATGTTTTCATAGATATTACTTTATGTAAAGTTTCCTTTACTTTAAAGCAAACTTTCCTGAAACCTAAGAATAAAACTAGCGTGTCCCCAAGTTTGGGTTGACCCCGGGAGAAGGGAGAAGGGCTGAGGAGTGGGGGGGTGAGGATGCCTGCTGTTGGCATCACTACGATCAGTTACTTAAACGGCACTGTTTATTGGTGCCTGTTCTTGCTACATTATCACTCAGAACAACTCTGCCGGGTAGATTTGATAAGCCCCATTTTAAGAGACACAAGTTCAGGGAGATTAAGTGACTTGCCCAAGGTCACAGAGGCATTGTAGGTGGGGTGGAAATTTCCAGACAGGTCAAGTTGGAAGTCCCAGTTCCTTCCCCCCACGTATGGTCACGTTGCCTCTTGCAATAAATATTCCATCCCTTCTCTCATCCACCTCCCAGATCCACCTCTAAAAGAATGACTTATAAATGTTCTCTTCCATCTGCTAATAATACTTTTAAAAAAGATCTTTTTCTCAATTCATGGCCCATCTCAAACCTGGGTGCCCTTCCAGGGGAGGATTTGTATCTAATTTTCTCTGTGTTTCCTGAACTATCTTTCTTTACAGGTGTCCATATTTATGGACCCAACCTGGAAGTTTTTTTGACCATTTAAATTCTCCCTCATTCTTCTTTTTTATGCCATATACCATGGCCCTAACTCATGTGCTAATTCCTTTGTCGTTCTATTCAAATATTTTGCATGTCTGAATTTTATCCTACCAACTGAACAGTTGGTGTTTTTAAGGGAGATCCTGTAAATTTTTTGTTTTCTTGCCCAGGTTTGATGTTATAGTTTATGAAATGAAAGTCTAACTATAGGATCTGGGTAAAATGTATTTATTTTGAGAGAGAATGAAATGGTCACCACCAAAGTTACCTGCAGCTCACTTTGCTGTTGTTTTCATATTGAATGACAAACAGTTCACGGTCCTACATCCCCTTCAGCCTCACCCTCCAAACTAGAGTTGGGTGTGGGCACTAGGGAGCTCCTGGCCACCCTCCCCTCCTCTTTCAGTTCCAGATCTAAGGTGTACAAGATGAATGGGGAAAACACGCTGCTTTCCCTTCCCTCTATTGGAATTGCTTTTAGATCCTTGACTGTCCCAGGGTGCTTCGTTACTTCTAATTAATCTCTGGTTCCTCATTGATTTATAAAAGTCTGAGCTAAGAATTTTCCTTTCCCTAGATTGTTATTTCATCTTCTTCTTTTCCTTTCCTCTCCGCATACTCCCCTCAGATATGCACGATGGAGGTGACACTTGAGTCTGAGACAGCAATCCATCTTACTCAAGGCCTGTTTGAAGGATGTCTCACATACAAAGAGGCTCGAAATAGGGACTGAGAGTTTGATTCCAGCATGAAAACCAGGCATCAGTAATGATCCACCTTTTGGTGTGTTAAATAGACTCTGGCATCAGCTGAATTATTTCTGCAAGACTGAAGTATTTTGATCAAAATAGACAAGCAGACAAAGGGATTTGCAAAATAATTGTTTCCTGGTTCACTGGCATGCTGGTAATGAGGCCTTGTGCAGACTCTCAGAGTCTGGCTCCCTCTAGTGGCACCATCTAAACATGCCTGACTGTGTGGCCTAGTTGTTCCATGAATAGCTTCTTATGTGACATTAAGACTTTATTGCCAATTTATGTTCTAACCTAGAATGTGTTTGGTCACTTCTTATGTATTTATTTTTTTCTATGTTTATTTAATTTTGGATTACCTGTGGTACAGTGGTAAGTTATGACAGGCATTTTATAGTTACTCTAAAATAGAATATTTAAAAATGCCAGGGCTTCCCTGGTGGTGCAGTGGTTGAGAGGCCGCCTGCCGGTGCAGGGGACACGGGTTCGTGCCCCCGGTCCAGGAGGATCCCACATGCCGCGGAGCAGCTGGGACTGTGAGCCATGGCCGTTGAGCCTGCGTGTCCGGAGCCTGTGCTCCGCAATGGGAGAGGCCACAGCAGTGAGAGGCCCGCGTGCCGCAAAAAATTAAAAAATAAAAATGCCATTTAATGTTTTCTTGGAGGCACTTAAAGTAGTAGGAGTAAAGAAGAAAAAGGAGAAGCAGAAGAGGAAGGAGGCGGAGGAGAAGAAGGAGAGGTTTGAGTGCTGAAACAAATCAAAATTAACACCTAATTTTAAAACATTCTTTCTTAATCAGAGAACATCGATAGTGACCACCAAATTATTTAATGGTTTCCCACTGACTGTAGAATGAAATATAATATTTTTGCCTGATATGCAAAGCCCTTTACAATCTAACCCTTGCCTACCTGAGTCCAGAGTCAACCCTACAACCACCCACCTTGAATTTTATGCTCCAGAAACACACACCGTTACAATTCCTTGAATAGATCAATGACTCTCACAGCTGCGATTGTGTATTCTGTGTGTTCCTTCCATCTGGAACATGTGCTCTGTTCTTATCCTCCCGTGAACTCAGGCTCAGCCTTCAAGTCTCAGCTCACCTGCCTCTCCCTCTGTGAGGTTAGCCTTGAGTTCCCTGGCGAGGCTGAAACTACTTTCCCTTAATTTCCCGTAACACTGTATTATATTGAGCTCTTATTTTGTACTAGCCATTCCCTTTCTCCTCTCTAGACCTATGTTCTGAGGACAGAAACCATGAAGTTTCATCTTTCTAGTCCAGCTTTAGCATGGGAGCCTAAGAAATATATATTACACAGCATCTTTCCCATTTCCTGAAATGTCAAACTAACATGAAGCACACAAAAGTTAAAATCTCTTTCAGGTGATGCTGAAATTTCTAACTCACCTAAAAAATGACCTTTTATTATGACTCTGCCTTTTAAGTCAGTACACACTTTCGTCTTTCTTGTAGAGAAAAATCACTCCTACTGTTGTCAGTGAAGAGCTGTGTCAGGTCCATGTGACCTTTTGGACCCTGGGGATGTGTGACTGGTGTATAAAACAACATATAATAATAGATGCCATTTGTTGACTGGCTCACTTTTGTATTAGGCCCTGAACAAAGTGCTGTTTAAAGAAAAACATGCATTTCTTGCCTTGTCAATAGTCATCGGGCCTCTCTGCCTGCCTAAGTGAATGGCGAATGACCTCAGAGACAAAGACTAGGTGATGTCTGCCGTTTATACAGCACAGTAACAGCTCCCATTTATTGTGTACTCACTTGACGCCAAGCGCTTTATCTGCATCATCACAGTTTATCTTTACTGCCCACAATATGATATAGGGACAGTTATTATCTATGTTTATTTGCAGATAAAACTGTGGCTCAGAGAGAATAAGTGATATATCAAGATTGTTCAAATAGTCAAAGGCAGATTGGGACTCAAAATCAGGCACTCTGGTTATAAAGACTGGCCTCTCTTTAGGGCAGTGGTTCTCAACTGGGGGTGATTTTGCATCTCAGGGGATATTGGGCGATGTCTGAAGATGTGTTTGATTGTCACAGCTGGGGGACGGGGTGTTACTGGCATCTAGTGGTAGAGGCCAGGGATGCTGCTAAACATCTCAAATGCACAGGGCAGTCATCACAGCAAAGAATTATCCAGCCTAACATACTGAGTGCCCAGGTTAAGAAAGGTTGCTTAATAGAAACAAACCAGGTAGGAACTCACGGCAACTGAGTTTATAGGCTACAGAGATGATTTCCAAAATCAAATTTAGATAATTTATAAACAGAATCCTGACCTCTCAATAGAATTCTCACTTCTTATTTACAGCTCTCAGGAGGTCACTTTATTTGAATGATTTTTCCCACAGTTCCAGCCCAGGATCTTTAAATTCAAAGTACCTGTCATTCCTTATTTCTCCCTTTGTGGCTTCATCCTTTAAATCAGAGCGACTGTTTTCTCCTTGGCCAGGCTGGAAACTTGGATTCATTTCCTCTTCTCTTTTGCACTGTTCTTTCCACTTTCCCTGTCACTGCATCCTCTCAAATTGGTAACTGAATACTGATGACCTTTTCCTAAGCTGGTTTTCACAGTTTCTGTTTGCCTCACCGTAATCCTGATCTAGGTCGTCTTCATGTCTTGTGACATTACTGTAATAGTCTTGCAGCTGATCTCCCTGACTCCATTCTTTTTCTCTTTCAATATTATCTTGCACAATCATCAGGTTAACTTCCCTAAACTAACTCTTTGGCCCCATGTCCTTTAGCATTGCCTTCTGTCATTGGTACAGTGCAGGTTGCATCTGGCACTTAAGATCCCTCAGGATCTACCCACACCTGTCTTTCCACCCTGTCGTCTTCATCTGAAGTACCTCCTCACCTTCTCCTGAGTATCCCATGCTCATCCCTTTGCCCACACTGTGGTCTCCAGACGGATTGCCCCAGTTCCCCTCCACCTACACAAAGATTTCCTATTCTTAAGACTCTTACGATCATTTACATTTCCTTTTATTCTTCCCCTTTTCTATACCACTTATGTTGGCTATGTTCTCCCTTTGAATTTTCATTTAAATAGTTTATATGCTTGTATTGTGTCACTCCAACTGGACAGTTATTTTTTTTCCCAAAGGAAAACTTGTGAATTTTTCATTTTCTCTCCCAGGGCCTGATATCATAGCTTATTGAATAAAAGTCTAACTGTGTGATCTGGGTAAAATGAAATCATTTTGAGAGTTAATCATCTATAAAATGATAAAAATGACATAATGTGTCACTCTTCTACAAAGCGTATTAATATTCTACCCATTTGAAAAATTATCCATAATCTGTAAGGTTTATAGAGAATACATAAAAATAATGAAACTAAAGTTGATAGAGTTTATGTGAGTATTATATTAAAAATCAGTATGTTGGGGGACTTTCAAATTTTTTATGTAAGCTAACATAAACAAATTTTTTAAAAAACCAAGATTTGGTGGAAGGGAAAATTGAAACTATGAATGGCAATGGGGAAAAAATAGGATCATTCATGTTTTATAAGAGGAATGTTTAGGTAAAATTAAAAACAGTTATATTTCCTATGTCATTGATAGACAATTAAGCCATAAAAATCAGGGCATTGTTTGTTAACTTGACTGATTTGTTGAACTTGATTATGGCACAGTTTTCCTTGTTATTAGAAGATGAAACTTCAATGATAGTAACAGTGGAGCTGGGAGATCTGTTACATTGTATAATTATAACTTCAGTGAATCAAATTCAAATTCATTGAAGGCTGTTTACATTCTGGCCCTGGTCAAATTTTCCAGTTTTATTTCCCGGCATTTCTCTTCATACTGTGTCCTACAAACCAACCAAACCAGATGCTAACTAATTCTCCCTATGTTCTCCCATCTTTACTGCTTCTCTTGTTTCTTCCACCCAGAGTGCTCTTCCCAATAGTTTCCCCCATGTCTAAACCCCTTCCTGACACTACTTACATATCACCTATACCACCAACTCACTTTCATTGATCGCTAGTAATAATCAGACCCTTCTCTGAACTCCCTTACCCATTTATTATTCTTTTGTGGCACTTATCTTTCTACAATGTCCAGTTGGTGCAAATGGGCGTGACACAACTTTTCTACCTAACAGGATTTCTTTAGGGAAATGATTGTCTCCAGTGCATCTTATCCCCCTGACCCCATGCAGACCCATGGCCTTAACTACAGAAAGGGCAAGAGTTGAACTGGCCTCATTGACCAGATTCAGAAACTTCCATCATTCAGGACCCATTCGTTCATATTCTCTGTCCCCACTTCTCTTCTCTTTGCAGTTTGGTTTCTTTCTTTCAGACCTGCTGTCCCCACAAGACTGGAGCCATGGCCTTGGCAGATCCAGGCTTACATATTTACAGCCATATTACCGAGGGAAAAGAAATTTTTTCCTGCTAAATCCACTTAGGGAAGGACTTTGATAACCTTGACCTGGGGCAAGTATTCATCCCTGGGACAATAACTATGGCCAAGCATGGTGTGTGCAGTGATTGTCATGGCCTGGGTCATGGTTCTCTTCACAGTCAGGGAGTAGTGACAGGCAGTGATAACAGTAAGACATTTCCTTTAAGTCTTTTTTCCATTCGTTGTTGAAATTGGACTACATACAGTCGTCCCACGGTATCTGAGGGAGATTGGGTCTAGGACCCCCTGTGGATACCAAAGTCCACGGATGCTCAAGTCCCCATATTACCTACACATATCCTCCTGTATACTTTAAAATCATCTCTAGATTACTTATAATACCTAATACAATGTAAATGCTATGTAGATAGCTGTAAGTACAGTGTAAATGCTAAGTATTGATAAATAGTTGACGGAGCATGGCAAATTCAAGTTTTGCTTTCTCGAACTCTCTGAGATTTTTTTTTCAAGTATTTTTGATCCATGGTTGGTTGAATCTGCAGATGCACAACCTGCAGATACAGAAGGCCACCTGTATATGGTTTTTGGATTTTGTTTTCTTATCACTGTAAAGTCAGCATTGCTCCATAGTAAACCCTCCGTCAACCTATGGGGTACTGTGGGATCACACTTCCTGAACACGCCAGAGGTGTCACCAGGAAACACATTCGACTGTTCTGTCTCTGTCACACTACAGTTCCTGAGCTGTACAGGAACTGTTTTTAATAACATTTCTGGTTAAATCCAATGTGTTCTTTTATGGCTTCCATTATAGAAACAAGGAAGGTAGAGTTGTAAGAGGAACTTGAATTTATCTAGTCCAGTGCTTCAGCTTTGCAGAAGTCCTTATGCAAACCTATAACGACGAGTCATGTTTTCTTAGTTTAAATATGTACTATTATAGGCTATGAGGACCTTGCCGTCCCACCAGAACATAGTGTTGTAGCTCAGATTTCTGGATTGCTGGGACTCCTTCCCCTGACCAGTCTCTGCCAGAATCTTTTGTCACCTACTGTCCTTCTGTTGATCATATTATTTTCTTTTAGAATTATATAAAAATGTTTTTTGCACACTTCTTTCTTCCTCCTCCTTCTTTCCTTTCCCTCCTCTCTCCCTTTCCCCTCTCCCCCTCCCTTCCTCCCTTCCTCCCTTCCTCCCTCCCTTCCTTCCTCCCTCCCTTCCTTCCTTCCTTCCTTCCTTCCTTCCTTCCTTCCTTCCACCTACCTATCATTTATCTATACAACTTTCTTCAAACACCTAAATAAAGCTATCCTATCTTCCTCTTGCCTTCTCTCTTCATGTTGCTGGCCACATTCAGATCTTTTAGTAATTCCTGGTGAGATAGTTTTCTTACTGCTGGCCATTCCTGTTCCATTTGTTTCTTTTTAAAATAGGCCATCCAAAGTAAACTATTCCTGGGGACTTCCCTGGTAGTCCAGCAGTTAAGACTCTGTGCTCCCAATGCAGGGGGCCCAGGTTCGATCCCTGGTCCAGGAACTAAGATCCCACATACCTCAACTAAGCCTGTGCGCTCTAGAGCCTGCCTGCTGCAACTAGAAAAGCCTGCGTGCTGCAACTAGAGAAGCCCACACACCACAACAAAGACCCAGCGCAGCCTAAATAAATAAATAATAAATTAAAAACCAGAAACAAAGTAAACTGTTCCTGCCAAAGGAGAGAGTCCATCAGGCCTTTGCTCACTGTGACGTGCAGTTACTTCTATTCTGAATGTGTCAGGAAGAGCCCAGTGACCAGAGCCCAGCTGCGTGGACTCATATTGTGGCTCCACCTCTTTCTGGACAAGTCCCATCCTCTGTGCATATGGGTTTTCCCACCTGTCGAGTGCAGGTATCAGTCAGTGGTAGCTACCTGGTAGGGTTATGAAGAGAATCACATCCTTGGCCAACAGGGAGCCCTTTGTTCTGAATATTTTCTCTATCATTATAACCTAATTCTTGGTGGTATTTTGACAACCAAATCATGACTGTTTATTTTCTCCTCCAGGTCTTTAAACCTGTGGCTTTCCCCATCTAGAGCATTCTTTCCAGGATAGTCATAGGGCTGGCTCCATCTTATCTTTTCACAGCTTGAATATCATGTCTCAAAGACCCTCTCCCACCCCGACTGCTGTTTCAAAATGTCTCCTCTTGGAAAAGGGAACCCTCTTGCACTGTTGGTGGGAATGTAAATTGATAACAGCCACTATGGAGAACAGTATGGAGGTTCCTTAAAAAACTAAAAATAGAACTACCATATGACCCAGCAATCCCACTACTGGACATATACCCTGAGAAAACCATAATTCAAATAGAGTCATGTACCAAAATGTTCATTGCAGCTCTATTTACAATAGCCAGGACATGGAAGCAACCTAAGTGTCCATCAACAGATGAATGGATAAAGAAGATGTGGCACATATATACAATGGAATATTACTCAGCCATAAAAAGGAATGAAATTGAGTTACTTGTAGTGAGGTGGATGGAATTAGAGTCTGTCATACAGAGTGAAGTAAGTCAGAAAGAGAAAAACAAATACCGTATGCTAACACAAATATATGGAATCTAAACAAACAAACAAACAAAATGGTCATGAAGAACCCAGGGGCAAGACGTGAATAAAGGCACAGACCTACTAGAGAATGGACTTGAGGATACGGGGAGGGAGAAGGGGAAGCTGGGACGAAGTGAGGGAGTGGCATGGACATATATACACTACCAAATGTAAAACAGATAGCTAGTGGGAAGCAGCCGCATATTACAGGGAGATCAGCTCGGTGCTTTGTGATCACCTAGAGGGGTGGGATAGGGAGGGTGGGAGGGAGGGAGACGCAAGAGGGAAGAGATATGGGAATATATGTATGTATAGCTGTATACATACATATATATGTATATATACATACATATATATGTATATATACATACATATATATGTATATATATATATACATATATATATATATATATATGTATAGCTGATTCACTTTGTTATACAGCAGAATCTAACACACCATTGTAAAGCAATTATACTCCAATAAAGATGTTAAAAAAAAAAGGAAAAAAGTCTCCTCTTGCCCTGGTCACTGTCTATCCCTGTGCTCTAGTTCACTTTCTTCACTGATGTTATCACTGTCTGGCACTGTCTTCTTCATTAATCTGTGTGATTATTAGTTTATTTTATCTCCATTGGAATGTGAGAGACATGAGGCCAGAGATCTCTTTTGTCTCACTTACTGATTGATGTTCACAGCCCCTGTGAATCATGTCTTGCACATACTGAGCACACAGCAAACTTTGTTGCATAATAGCTTTGAGTCCACGAAGACTTCCAGCTACTTTTCAGATGATTTTTTTCTAAGATCGATCTCCCCCATCCCATCTCATTGTAATGAATTTTTAAAACCTAAGTCCCAAACCTGTATTGATCCTTAATAAATATGACTTCTTGCTTTCTATGTAGAATTCCAGTATTCCCATAGTGTTTTGAATTTGATGCTGAACTTTTTAGCAACTATGATCATTTTATGGTAACAGTAACATTATGCATGTGTTGAGTGCTTACTGTATAAGAAGCACTCATAAACCTTGACATAGTGTCTTATTTAAAATATTGGGTTGGCCAAAAGGTTCGTTCAGTTAGTGAATATGGTGTTCAATAAAGTTCTTGGTGAAAATGAAAAACGTGTCTTTTATTTTTATTTAAAACCGAATGAACTTTTTGGCCAACCAAATACATAAAACAACCCTATGATGCAAAAATCGTTTTATTCCCATTTTAAAAATGAGAAAGCCAAGGCACAATGAGGGCTGGTAGCTTGCCAAAGTTGCACAACTAGTAGGTCATAGAGCTGGGATTTGAACCCAGGAAGTCTGACTTCATAGGCTGCATGTTCATCAGTGTTATAAATAACCTTCTTCTGAGCTTTGTATTATTTGCAAATTTGATATGTGTTTCACCTATACAGGTTTCCCCCACTATCCGATATAGCATTCCTGTGAAACCTTGCATAAACTGAAATGATGTGAGGTGAAGAAACAGTTACCTTAGGATGCATCTTGCTAATGACTGTACAAAATAAATCGAGGTAAAGCACAGATGCTCACAGACACAGTTCAAATCTATGGCCCCTTGGCGGTGAGATGCTGAATGTAGTTCTAGGGGAAGGAGCTTGGCGGTGCCACTCTTGGCCACTTGGGGTGTGCGCTGCCTCTGTAGGGGCTCATGGCAAAACAAATGCTGAAATCTATTTTCACTTTTCTCCTTTTTTCATAAAAACAAAAATCTTCTTTGGATTTCTTTCGGTTAGTGGAAACAGGTACTACTGTAGGTGTTTTGTAAAAGTGAAGTGGCATAGAGTGAACTTTCACAAAGTACAGGAGACCTGTATCCATGTTCAGGTTGTGACGATTAGATGCCCAAGCCAAGACTAAGCCTTCGTGACACTTTAGTGCCTTTCATACTGGGCCAGCAGTCAATACCTTTTGCTCATGTTGTCGATCAGCTCAGTATCCATAAGGCTGAACACATGATGAAGTTGCTGTGGGGAGGTTGGTAAATGCTTAATAAAAGACAAGATACACTATATGGCATTTCTGTGAACTACAAACTAGTATTTCTAGCGGAAATATAATTTACCAAACCTATTTTGCTGTAGTTTGAAAAGCATATTCTTTTCTGCGTGTTCATATCTCATCTTATTTCCCAGAGGATTTGCAGTAAGTAGCCACAGTAATATATTCTAAAATAATGATGTTGTAGGTAGGAATAAAAAATCAGGTCAGTGAAAAATAAATAAAAGTAAAACACAGGACTCTGGGGTGGAGGATGGTCTGAGAGATATATAAATATTCAGACCTGAAGGAACCACACACAGTTGCCTTGGTTGAACCTCAAATTTCTGTTTTTTTTAAAGTTGCCTGATAGCCAATTAAAAAAAAAATAGTGACATGATCAGTTCTTATTATCGGTGAGGAAAACTCATGCCAGTTATTGAAGGAAAACACAATTTTCCACTTTCATAGCTTGATAATACATTTCTGCATGGGCCCGTCAGTGATAGCATGAACAAAGACTTCTACAGCATACCTACCATGAACTGTTTGGTTTCACGTGACTCCTTCTTGTCTTGTCCCTTGGTAAAAGCTGAGAGTAAGACACTGAAGCATTATTCAAGGAAAGCAAATGTAGAAGGAGTGGAAGACCCAGATAGTATGGTCAAAGGATAGATAGAAGTTAGAAAACTATCTATTCTTCCAGCAGTCCTCCATTTATCAATACATTTATCTTACT
This sequence comes from Grampus griseus, assembly GCF_964374135.1. Classification (NCBI taxonomy): domain Eukaryota; kingdom Metazoa; phylum Chordata; class Mammalia; order Artiodactyla; family Delphinidae; genus Grampus; species Grampus griseus. The sequence goes on along the minus strand of NC_139018.1, from coordinate 24,072,555 downwards.
TGGGATTTTGAATCAGCTGTCTGGGCAGCAGAGAGCTCAGAGTAGGATTATTCGGAGACTGAAGTGTTCTGGATGGTTTACTGTTGGATGCATGTATTTTAGGAAATGGATGAGAAGATGTAGAGAAGATGTAGAGAGAATGACAGACTTTTCTGGAAATTAAAGATTTAAGCAAGTTTTGTTTTTTAATTAAAAGTCCCTTTTCAGGGACTTCCCTGGCGGTCCAGTGGTTAAGACTTCACCTTCCAATGCAGGGGGCGTGGGTTCGATCCCTGGTCAGGGAGCTAAGGTCCCACATGCCTCACGGCCAAAAACCCAAAACATAAAATAGAAGCAATATTGTAACAAATTCAATAAAGACTTCAAACATGGTCCACATCAAAAAAAATCTTAAAAAAAATATAAAAAATCCCTTTTCATATCTATATGTAAGAGAGAAATTAACTTTATTGTAAGAGAGAATTAACTTTACCTCTGCTGTTTAAATATTCACCCCTTATTCCTTTATTCATTCTTTCAACAAATATTTATTGAGCACCTATTATGCCTTGGAAACCTGGGTTGTAGCAGTGAATAAGACAGATGTGGTTCCTCTCTCAATAGATTGTATATTCTAGCAGGAAGGGCAAATGTTAAACAAGATACTACTTAATTATTTAGTTACAATTTTGATAAGATCTACTGAAGACAATTACAGGGTTAAAAGTAAGCATGTAAATGGTAGTGCAGCTCACTGCTTAACCCTTTCTGGTTTGAATAGAGCATCTCTACATTATGGAAGCTGTTGCCTCTAAGATATTAATAGCCTTCTAATCACAAATGGTTTTATTCTTTACAGACTTTATACCTGTGATAAATAGGAAACATAAAAATCTGAATTGCTCTCGTTTGGGGTTGGGTTATGGGTAGGTGGGAGCTCTGGATCCTTGGACTTTTCCTAGACTTGGCAGTCCCATGATCACCTCTTTATGACCCTGTGGCACTAGTTTGAAAACGACTGTTCTAGAAATCTCAACACTATCTAGCCTTTCCTTGTTTATTGGCTTCCCAATAAATAAGGGGACAGAAATAAGCTCTGCAGACAGTGCCTAAACTGCCCAATCCCAGCATTGTTCCTAGTTCTGTGCTGGATTCTCTGAATGCTTCATGTACTGACCCAACCCAAGAAGGAAACTCTGGCATCTTCTTTGGATTTGTGCAACCAAAACTGGACCTTCTTCAGTTTCTGTGGTTCCCACCAATGATTACTCTCACATTCTCACTTCCTACTCAGGTTTCTTAACCACCCACCTCTTAGCCCAGCTGCTGTCCAGGCATGGTTTGGTGAAGGAGACTAGAAAGGATGGTAATTGTATCCATCAATTCACTCAGTATATTTTGAGCTCTAAATATGTGCCAAGCATTGTCCAAAGAGCTTGGAATAAAACAATGAACAACAATAACCAAAAATCCCCTTCACATCTCTTGGAGCATATGTTTTAGTGGAGGTTATAGACAATAAGTGAATGCAGAAGAAAATAAGATTGTAAAACAGATGGTGTTAAGTTCTTTGGAGAATACTGAGCAAAGAAGGATAGGGTGCGTCGGGGTGGGGAGGGTGAAAGTTTACCCTTCCAAAGAATACCTCTTTGAGAAGGTGAAATTTGAGTAGACATGAAGGAGTCATGACATGGCTGTCTGGGAGAAGAGTATTCCAGAGAAAGCAGAAGGTGTGATGTTACTTAGCCAGGTGCCTGCGTATTTGAGAAACAACCAAGGGGCAAGTGTGGCTAAAGCAAAGTGAGTGAGATGCAGTCAGAAAAGTAGCAGAGAACCAGGACCAACATTCAGTGGTCCATTTAGGTCATGAATGATCTTGTAGCTGTAGTTGAGACATTGGCCCGTACTATGAGGGAGGGCTGTGTAGAAGGGTGGCATGTTCTGACTTTGGTTTTAAAAGGATCACCCTGTCTGATGTGTGGAAAATAGAATGAAAGGGGCAAGGGCAGGTGCAGGGACATCATTTGGAAGTGGTTGCCACACAACAGGGGAGAAATAAAGACTGTGGATGGGGGATAATTTGCTCAAGTGGGTTTCTCCCTTTGTTCCATTTGATAAAAGAATGGAAGAACTTAGTGGATAGGGTGTTAATAGAGATGAAAGGAAATAGGATGTCAGAATTATCTGGGATAGTAAACAAGTGATGATGTAATGATGGAACAGGAAGTATATTGGAAAGAGATGTCTGTCTAAGAGCAGCATGTAAAAGATGATCCTGAGAAACAAGTGTTTTTCTGTTGCCAATTGAATATGAAAATGTAAATTAAAGATGCTAGAATAAAAGTAGAGGGAAAATTCAAGGAAAGAGTTTTCAGTTTGAGAGTTACAGATATATGGAATTCTGTATGGTTCATAAAATACTTTTTTTTTTTTTGGCTGTGTTGGGTCTTCGTTGCTGCGTGCGGGCTTTCTCTAGTTGCGACAAGTGGGGGCTACTCTTCGTTGCGGTGCACAGGCTTCTCATTGCGGTGGCTTCTCTTGATGCGGAGCATGGGCTCTAGGCACCTGGGCTTCAGTAGTTGCAGCACGCGGGCCCTAGAACATGCAGGCTTCAGTAGTTGCGGCACGCAGGCTCAGTAGTTGTGGCTCGTGGGCTCTAGAGCTCAGGCTCAGTAGTTGTGACACGTGGGCTTAGTTGCTCTGCCGCATGTGGGATCTTCCTGGACCAGGGATTGAACCCATGTCTCCTGCATTGGCAGACAGATTCTTAACCACTGCACCACCTGGGAAGTCCTATAAAATACTTTTATTTAATCTATTTTATAACCATATGAACGGCTGAGCTACCTTTTCCTCCACCTTTCCCCAAATCCTACGGTATGTGGAACATGAAAAGGACATGAGTTTAGAAGAGTTAGAGAACGTTCAGTGGTCCATTTCATACCATTTATTGGGCATCACTGAATGTCCACCATGTTATGACAAATATTCTAGATACTAGGTACGAGATATATAAATATGAGTGAAACAAAATTATTCTTAAGGGTAGCCTATAATCTAATGGGAAGTATATAGAAATAAAGAAAGAAATTATACTATAGTGTTATACACAGAAGGGGATTGGCTAATTCTTGTTGAATTGAATCAAGGAATTTCCCTCTGTGCGGTGCCTTGAAGGATGAGTAGGAGAGCCAGCATTTGAGGGTGTGGTGGGTAGGGAGAGAGAGGAAGAAACTTCACTTGCCAAGGAACAGAGGGGTGAAATCACATGGCTCATTTAGTTTTTTTTTTTTTTTTTTTTTTTTTTCCATTTAGCATTTGAAAGCAGAGGTGCACGGAACTTAAGAGAGGGTCTTGTCTCGGGAGCTGAGATATGTCATGTAGTGTAGAAAAGAGCTCAAACCTTTTAACGACTTTCAGGATGTATTTTTATCATTTTTTATCCAAATCAGGACAGTTTTTACTTTGAAAGGGGGTACTTTTAATAATTACACTGGAATAGGTATAAATTAGAATTGTGCTGGCAAACCCAGGCATATGGTCACCAAATGATATCTGTTTTTCTTTGCAAAGTGGTCATAATTATACCTGTTGATGGTGCAAATTAAATTCCCTGATTTAAAAAAAAATGTTATAAAGAAAATAAACCAAGAAAGTAGATACTTCCTTGGTTTTGGTAGAAGAGATAACTACTTTATTTTATTTATTTAATTTTTAGTGAGTTTCTTATAGAATGCATATAGTTGGGTCATCTTTTATTTTTATTTTTTATAAATTTATTTATTTTATTTATTTTTATTTTTGGCTGCGTTGGGTCTTTGTTGCTGTGTATGGGCTTTCTCTAGCTGTGGCTAGCGGGGGCTACTCTTCGTTGCAGTGCGCGGTCTTCTCATTGTGGTGGCTTCTCTTGTTGCGGAGCACGGGCTCCAGGCGTGCGGGCTTCAGTAGTTGTGGCACCCGGGCTCAGTAGTTGTGGCTCGCAGGCTCTAGAGCTCAGGCTCAGTAGTTGTGGCACATGGGTTTAGTTGCTCCGTGGCATGTGGGATCTTCCCGGACCAGGGCTCGAACCCGTGTCCCCTGCATTGGCAGGCGGATTCTTAACCATTGCGCCACCAGGGAAGCCCGGAGATAGATAACTACTTTTAGATAGAAAGTCAAGGAAGGTTTTTCTGAGCAAGGACTTTTGAGCTGAGATCTGAATGACAAGGAGCAGTCCATGGGGAGATCTGTGGCCAGAGTGCTCCAGGAAGAGTACACAGCAAAAGTCCTGTCCTGGGAGTCAGCAAGGCCTGTTAGAGAAAACTTGTCCAGTTGGAAAATGAGATGAGCTCTGAGATGTAGGGAGAGGCTAGTTCATGTGGGGCCATACACGTAGGTATGGTGAGGAATTTGGATTTTATGCTAAGTGTCTCATGTATTTAGTTTGCTAGAGCTGCCGTAATAAAGCACCACAGCCTGAGTGGCTTAAACAATAGAAATTTATTTCCTCACAGTCCTGGAGGCTAGAAGTCTAAGAGCAAGGTGTTGGCAGTATTGGTTTCTTCTCAGGGCCATGAGGGAAGGATCCATTCCAGGCCCCTCTCCTTGGCTTGTCCATCATTGTTTTTTCCTCGTTTCTTCTCATTGTTTCCCCCCCCCCCCCATATGTGTCTGTGTGTCCAGATTTCCTCTTCTTGGAAGGCCATCATTCATGTTGTATTAAGGCCTCTCTCTAATGACCTAATTTTACCTTAATTACCTCTTTAAAAACCTTATCTCCTTTTGGTCACATTCTACAGTATTGAGGGCTAGGGCCTCAACATATGAATTTTCAGAGAGATGTAATTCAACTGATAACACCTCAATAAGTCTGGAAAGAAATGGGGGGGGAGATTCCATTAACTGAATAAGATATTTAAACTCAATTTTAAAGGGAAGATGGATAAAAACAGTTATGTCTCTATTTGCAGTTAGCATGGAGGTCATGGTGTAAAATAGAAAGAAGCTTTGTGTAGAGGATGGTATTAAGATTTCTTAAGGGCAGACATTATTCAGTTGTCTAGATGTCAGACCAGTCTGTGCGTAACAAAACACGCAATCTTGAATGGTTGTCAATATAAGGTATATAGGAGATCCTGGTGGCACCAAGGTCTGGAGTGGTAGGACCTAGGAATGGCCAAGGGTGACTGTCCTTTGTTCATGGGTGATAGATAGAACAGAAGGAAAAAGGAGCTATACATGGAGGCACATGAGGAAGGTCACCTGCTTGTCCAAATTCCAGGTACTGGAGTGTGAAAGCACAGACGTGAGAGCGTCACCCTACTTGGTGGGGTGATGTTTACGTGAGATATTTTCCTAATGTCTATTACAAAGTTGATCCAGGAGCAAGGTCTAAAAGTAGTGGTTACCTTAAACTCTCTGAATATTTTCTGGATATATGATTCTATATACGTGTGTGTGTGTGTGTGTGTGTGTGTGTGTGTGTGTGTGTGTGTGTGTGTATGAATTAGAAAGAACTAAATCAGAGCATTTGCTAGCTTTAATTTCTCAGAAGAATCTTGAAAGCTGTATTCTGGTCATTCCACGATAAGCAAGTGATGAGGCAAACAGTTATTCCAGAAAAACTTCTGATGAATGTGCGTATGGGTCAGGAGGTAGAAGAAGAGAACAGAGATCTTGGACAACAGTAGCCATGACATCTTAGCATTTAGTAAAGGAAGTATTGACACCTGTGTCTTGAAGTTGTCTGAATCAGCTTAGGGAAAAGAAAGACTATTACGACTGAACCCTATTAAATGAAATAATCATACAAGTACCATAAACAAGTTTCTTCTGTCAGAGTTGAGCTGCTTCATGTTCCTTCTCTTGGTTCCACTTTCTACTCAGGAACTCAATTTGTTTTACTTCATTTGTATTTACCCTTTTGAACTTGATGTTTGGGCTGCCCCTTTAATACCTAAGGCTCCTTCACCAAGAGCACATCCTCATTTTTCCTTTGCTCTGGGCCTTCCTTCTGTGCCATCCCTAAGCCATTTTCACCTTTTTGTGTCCTGGAGTTCCAGGTCACATAGAGTTATAGACTCTCTGCTTGCCTAGAAGTGAAATCTAGATAAAGTAGAAGAGGCCCTTCTAGAATCTGACCTCGGACAATGTGGTGGTGGATATCCTCACTGAGAAAGATGATGTGACTGGAAAACTCATGGTGGAACAGCACTGTAGAAGGAGGAAGGAAAGACATTTAGTAGGTGGACAAAAACAAAAGAGAAATGCATGGCTGTTGAACTAAGATCAGAAAAGCTAAAACTCCAAATGAATTGACTTTTGAGAAGGCAGAAGGGAATTAACCTATTTAAGCATAAGTCTTGAGCAATAAAGGATAATACATTGTAGCTTAAATAAATAGTTTGAAAAGATGACATGATGATAGGTGATATAAGAGAGGGCAGTTTATCAATTATAATTTTCTTTTGAACCCACTGTAAGATATGGTCTTACCAAGAAATATCAAAAAATTACAAACAAGATTTCATGGAGCAGGAGGCTTCGGGATCAACCCTGCTGGCGGGGTGTAGGGAACAGAGGGAGAAAGCCTGAACAGAATAGTGTGAGTTAATGCCATGAGGGCAAAACTGAAAAGCTGGTTTTTGAGAAAGGGTTAGATGTATTGGAAGGAATCGTGATAATCAAGGTGGAAGCTAGCTTGGGAGTATGTCCTCTTCCTCTTGTCTCTGAAGCAGTCCTCAACTAAATATTCTCACTTGGTGTAAGATGCAGCTCTCAATGGCTCCTCCACCTAAGTTCTTGTTTCCAGTCTAAGGGACACATCTAGTTCATAGACCATTTGCAGGGGCTAAGTGGTTAACTGGCCCAGTCCTAGTCCAGTGATTGGAATGGGTCTTCCTGGCTCTGGCCGTCACCAGCACCCACTGCCTCAGGGCTGTCTCACAAAGAGTGATCAGCAGAGATTTTAGACAATTTTAGGTTTACAGGAAAAACGATTAATCTAAACAGTGGGAACATGAATACACATAATTTCCATCAAGGGAAAACATGTAATTCCAAAGATAGTTTGACAGACTTTTATTAAATTTAAAAATGTAGTCTTTCTCAGCATCTGTTATATATGAGAGATGCTTGTTTCACATCAAATAGAACACACCAACTACTAGTTTTCCTTTATTAGAACATTCTCCATTAAAATTTTTTTTTTTGCCTGCAGGGAATTGAAATAGATGACCTCCAAAGGTCCATCCCATGCTAATACCCATGCTTCTGTGTATTACTAATAATTGGCCAACTTCCTGGAAGCAGGGTAGCTTTTTTTTTCAATTTATCACAACACAGAAATTTTGGAATACAGTTGTTGAAGAACGGCACCAGAATGCTAAGTTATCTCATGTAACTTTACCTTAATGTTGGCAATTATTTTCAATATCTCTTTTCCAGGGAAGGAGATGAGCTGATATTACCAGATTAGACACATGGAGAAGAATTAGATTTTAAATTTAAAAAATTGTTTTAGAATATCAAATGGGCATTTAAACTGAGGTGGGATAAAATAATTCCTGTGGATTTTACTAGACGGAATCATAAATGACAAAATCCCTTTTCTTCTGTTCTCATCATGGTAAACTGATGCTTTAGCATTTACTGCTTCTATATGTCATCTGATTTTCACATGGGTTTTTTCTCATGTATGATTTATATGTTTTGTAGATGAGCAGACATGTCAGAGAGGTTAGTGACTTATTCAAGGTCACATATGTGAACACATATTAAACATCTGTGTGGGAAAAGATAATATAACTTATTTGACCTTATTACTGTATGGCTCATTAGAGTCTCTTTAAAAAATCTAGCTCTGTTATTGATATATATATATATTATATAATTTTAATTTGCAGTTTTCAAATTTAACTCTTAATAATAATGATGATAATAGTTAATTTTGTTAACCACTTATATTTTAGTCACAATGTGCTAAGCCTCCCATATTCATCATTTAATTTGCTCAGTTTGAATGCATGCCATTCTCTGAAAATGCCAGTGTTCAGTTATACTTATTTGCAGCATAGCATTCAACATTCTAAATGATGAAATACAGAAGTGGGAAATGTTCTCTGTCAGGATGGGCTAGGATCTTCCATGATAACAAACAACCAACAAGTCTTACGGCTTAAAACAACAAAATTTATTTCTCACTGTTACCGCATCTCCATCTCTGCTGTGCTGGGAGCTCTGTCTCATGTTGTCCTTACTTACGGACCAAGGCTGACAGGGCAGTCACCATCTAGAAATGGCTGGCCACCATGATAGAGGGAAAGAGTGGTGAATCATACATTGGTCCCTAACACTTCTGCCCAGAGGTGATGCTAGCTATTTTAACCAAAGCAAGTCACATGGCTACACCAAGCATCAAGGAAGTGGGGAGTGCAATCTTACCATGTGCCCGAAGGTACTGGAAATATTTGATTGCAAACACTAATGCCTGCCACAGATGGGCAGTGGGATAACAAAACAGACAGCACTTGTCATTTCTAGAATTACCCTCTTTACAAGAAATAGGCATTTAATTTTTCCTTCTGTAGAATGTCTTTGTTCACTCAGCATTGAGGGCCTACTATACAAAGAGCTATAAAGCATAGCAAAGTGTCAAGGCGTACAGGCAAAAGTAGGATTTGGCTCAATTATTCTGAACCTGAAACTGCAATTTTTATTTCTAAAAGGGCATAGATTTGATTTTATTTATTCAGTCAATCATTTGTTCAACAAATAAATATTGAACACTGTGTTTTTTCTGGTGACACCAGTTCTCCAACACCAACTAGGTGTCCAACAATTTTATTCAATTCTGACAATACCCGAAGTTGATGCAGACCCCTTAGGTCAAGGGTTCAGTCCCTCAAGACAGCCCCACCCCTGCCTTCAGATACCAGCTGCAAATGGGGTGTCCAGGCTACACATACTTCTGCCTAGTCAACTTCACATTGGAGGATCCCATGATCCCTGCCTTCGGTTCAGTAATTTGCTAGAGTGACTCACAGAACTCAAGCAAACACTTTACTTAATGATTTTTGGTTTATTTTATTTTATTTTATTTTACATCTTTATTGGAGTATAATTGCTTTACAATGGTGTGTTAGTTTCTGCTTTATAACAAAGTGAATCAGCTATACATATGTTCCCATATCTCTTCCCTCTTGCATCTCCCTCCCTCCCACCCTCCCTATCCCACCCCTCTAGGTGGTCACAAAGCACCCAGCTGATCTCCCTGTGCTATGCAGCTGCTTCCCACTAGCTATTTTAAAGGATTCAACTCAGGGACAGCCAAATGGAAGGGATGCAGAGGGCAAGGATGGGAGAGGGAGGGTGGAGAGCTTCTGTTCCCTCTTTGGGCATGTCACCCTCCCAGCACATTGATGTGTTCACCCACCTGGAAGCTCCTCAAACCCTATCATTTAGGGGTCTTATTGAGGTACCATTATGCTGACATGATCGATTGAATTATTGGCCATTGGTGATTGGACTCAGTCTCTAGCCTGTCTCCCCAGTGTGAAGGTTGGAGGTAGAACTGAGAATTCTAGCCCTAATCTAACAATATTTCTGGCCACCAGCCCCACCCTGAAGCTCTCTAGCACCTCCTCCCCGCCATGAGTCATCTCATTAACATACAAAACAAGCAATAAATTCTGAAGGTTTTGGGCAGTCTGTGCCCAGAACCTGGGAGAAAGACCATGTATTTATTTTTATTGTACCACAGACATCTACATGCCCAGCTGGGTGCCCTGGGGATACAGTGATGAATGGAATAGACAGTCCCTGTCCTTGTGGACTTCAAGTTAGGCAAACTCACTGAAGGGGAGATCAGCCTAGAGAAGTGTTAGTGAAAGTTGAAAAGAGACAAATGAAGCATAGCCTTTATCCTCATAAGCGTTTACCTCCATATGTGAGTAAGGAGTAAACTGGGAGCAAGGAGGAGATGCTGGGTGTGGGATGGTGATGAAAATTGGAGAAGCTGACACCGAATTTCTTAGGACCTGAATCACTGTTAATCCCATCTGTTAGATGTGGTCTAAGGTTGGCACATTTTTCTTATGAAAGCACAGACATGCTGGCTGGAGGGGCCAGGAAAGTATAGGCAAATACAGAAGATGCTTTTAAGTACTACTGCAGGGTGCAGTCTAGGTTATACAGTTCATGCAGAATAATGCATGCATGTGCAAATATATACATGGATTAATGAACACAGGAATTGATACATTCTTTAAAAATATAAATTAATAGATTATTGCATATAAGCTAGTTATGTGTAGAACTATATTAGATTGCTTATATTTCTTTCTCTGAATTTAGGAGATTTTCAGTGTGAAATCTTAATGGAAATCTTAAAACTTCCTTTGAGAATCACTCAAAAAAATCCTTGAAAAGGCATACTTTTCAGAATGCTCACATCTTGTTACTTTTGTTCTTGTTCTCCTTACCCTTTTTGACTTCTCCACATCTCTAAATAGGAAGTTATTTATTTAGTTCTGCCGAAGTTGTAACCCTGATGGTTTCATTGAAATCGATCTACTCACAACTAATTTTTCCCTATGATCACACATGTAAGAACATAGAGGTTTTCTTTTCAGTCAGTAAGGAAGAGTGCAGCTAGGATATTTCACTGCCCTTTATGGGTATTTTACACCTTTTGAGTAAATCCTTCCCTCTTATAAAAATATCAATATTCGTAATGAGGTTGAATCCAATTGAGTCAAACTTGTGAGTAAAACAAGATGCTCTAGTCTCTGGTTTAAACATTTTGAATTTTCTAGAATGTAAGTCTGGAATCTATTTATCTCAGAATCTTACTTTGTGAATTTTTTGAATCATAGTTTCTAAAATATTGTCTCCAATTTTGAGGCCAAGATCACGAAACAGAAAAAAAACAAAACAGAAAAAAAAACCCAAAACAGTTGTGCATCAAAGGTAAAGAGAGCTGTGTTTGTCAGATCAAGTTCATGCTGGTTATGGGCCTTCAACCAATTTAGACACAGCTAGCGTAAGCGGCTTTGAATATACTGCATTACTATTCAGCTGGTTTCTCCAGTTAATAATCGTGTTCTCTACCATCTTTCACGTAAATGGGAGTTTCGTCAGCATTGCTACAGCAGCCCCCTTTCCAAGTGGCACTCTCATTTTGTGGGCAGCGAAAAGGGGAGAAGCATTCTGAGTTGCTCAGGGTTACAGAAGAGTGAGGCCAGTGTTGACTTCCACACAAGGTGGGCTGAGCTCTCTCTCATGGGTGTGATTGTGTAGCTTTAAAAGGTTTCATAAACTAAATATGTAGGCTTTTAACTAATATTAGAATAAGAGTTTAAATCTATTCACTTTACTCTGTAGTGAAAATCCTGACAGACAAGTGTAAGGGATTTTTTTCTCTTGTAATGAATTTATTATAGCGTCTCAGTTCTTTGAGGAATAAACATGTCATGGTTTTCTTTTGTCTTTTTTTCCAGTAATCTCTTTCAATCATAGTATGTCCAATATTCACTTCTACTCCTTTAGCTACATCTTGAACAGGTTCCACAATTTCTCATTCATTTCATTTATTAAAATTTAGTCCAGGGCTTCCCTGGCAGCGCAGTGGTTAAGAATCCGCCTGCCAATGCAGGGGACACAGGTTCGAGCACTGGTCTGGGAAGATCCCACAGCCTGCGCTCTAGAGCCCGTGAGCCACAACTACTGAGCCCACATGCCACAACTACTGAGCCCACATGCCACAACTACTGAGCCCGCGTGCCTGGAGCCCATGCTCCAGGGTCCCCGTGGTGAGAGGCCCATGCACCGTGGCGAGGAGTGGCCCCCCGCTTGCTGCAACCAGAGAAAAGCCCACGTGCAGCAGCGAAGACCCAACACAGCCAACAATAAATAAAATAAATTAATTAAAAAAAATTTAGTCCAGTATAGTCTGTGTTCCTCTTACCTGATGTAAAGCTCCCCTCCCCCATTATAGACTAGACTTGTGACTTAGAGGCTGATTTCAAGGCCAGGTTCCTCAGGTGTGGAGTGCTTTAACCTGGAAGAGGTCTCTGTGGGAAGTGCACAGTCTTCTTAGGGTTCATACTGCTTATAGAAAGCGACTCACTCTTAGCCAACTTGAGTCTGTTCCACTCACTGTGGTTGTGGTGATCTGCCTAGGTGGTATGTCCTTTTCCAGAGTGTGGTGGTCAGGTTTGTCTTGGCCCCTTTTCCTCTGAAGACCCCCTGAGATGGGTCAGCCTAGTTGACCCTGAGCCCTGCCACAATCCGACCTGCAGCTTCTCCTGGTTGGGCAAACCTGGTTGCTTGACCTAGTGATGGCCAAGGGCTTTCTTCTCCTCTCACCTTCACACTCCTTGAAGTAGAAATACAGGAACTACTGAGAGTCTCTCTGGGACCCCCAGAGTCCCTGAGGAATTGGGATGGGGTTGCCTCATCTTTTAGGCTTCAGGCTTGGCCTCTCCAAGCTCTATGGGCACAGTCTACTATGACTGGCTTGAATCTTTCAAAATTTCTAGACTGGAAATAAGCATCAGTCATAATTTTTCCACATCCCTCCATATCCCAGGGGACAGTTGCCAAACTCTTTAAGAAGTCTCTTATTATGGCTCTTCCCGGAGTAGCAATGGGTGCACCTGCCGGGCCCAGCAAGCATTTAGTCAGGGAATGGGATGAAGATGCGTCCTCCGTGAGTGATTGCAAGTGAAGGCTACCACTGCTCCTTACTAAAGCCAAGTGTTAATTGGGGAAGGGAAGAAGACAGCTCTCTTCACAAAAGCCACATTTCCCGTAAAAATCCAGTTCCCTTCCATCCATCTGCAGTCTGGCAGTTGGTGGTAGTTGGGTAGGTTCTGTTCCCTTCCAGGAAGACCTGCTCGTGGGAGGTGTCTGTCTCCAATTTGTGGCAGTTTATTGGTAGCTCTGTGTGGGTCTTGGGCGGCATCAGAAAAGTTCTCACTTAACATCCTGCTAAATACTTTTTTGTTACGCATCTCTGTCCCCAGGCTAGCAACAGAAAGAAAACAAAGAGAGAAGTAATCCATGGTTGTATTTCCTGTTCTTGACGTCGAACGTGGCGGTCTGTTTTCTGAAGAGCTGTTTCTAAGCTTGCCCTGGCTCATCTTCGTGCGTTTCCCCCTGTGTGGGAGAGCGTAGTGGCTGAGGACACCTTTGCTGGTTCTGTCAGTACGTCCCTCAGCCTGTCTTGAGGTCACTTGAGGACAGTTTGTGAACCAGCAGCTGCCTCTGTCTACCTGCGGGTGTTTGCCAGCCACGAGAGCCTGCTTTGCCTGCTCAAGACAGACTAGAAGTGCTAGAAAGATGGGCCTCTCTTGGAGGCTCCCTGGTGAGACCACATCCCAGTTGTCCACAGCAATTACCTGGCTTTTAACCTGATTTCCTCCCGTCCCTGTTCCACTGCCTGACTTCCTCCCCGTGCTTCCTGGGATCCCCTCCCAAATTAACTACCTGCACTCCAGTCCTTGTCTTAAGGTCTGCTTTTAGGAAGGACCCCAGGTGAAGACAGTACAGATTTTAGAGCAGGGCTGCCTTTTGGCAAATTCTGGCTCTATGACTTACAGTTTTTAACTTAAGGAAATGATTAGACATCTTGTTACTTCAATTTCCTCATCTCTATAAAAGGTATAGTTATAATAACTGAGTTAAGCTTCTATGAAACTTAACTGAAATAATTCCAATCAAGTGCTTATTAGCATAATGCCTGCCACATTAGTTTTCAATAAACGTAGCTTTAGTTATTATTGTTATTATTATTAATGTTGGTTTACTTCCCATCATCTCTAAAGAGATGGCGTGAACAGCTGTAGACAATTATAGGTTTTAAAAATTCTGGCAGCTTTCTCACATCTGTGTAAACTTTTGGAGCCTGAAAGTTCTTCAGGTTCCTCCTGGCCTGTAAGTTATAGACTTGCGCCATTGGAGGAGATGTGCAGACTTTAAGAAAGGACTAAGCTAGTGGGGTGAAAGGTCAGGCTTCCTGTGCTTCAGGGAAGTCTGATGTGGGCGCTGAGTGAAAGCCTCATGAAATACAAGCAAAGTGGATTGACAATGAAATTCATGTTCCTGGCACACTAGGGAGATAGATGGTTTTCCAGAGCTTTGCTAAAATTTTGAAAAATTCTGTCAGTAGTGCCTCTGCTTAAGTATGACATGGTATGTTAAGAAGGAATATTTTAATAAACCTCTGTTGAGTTCCTCTTATTGTCCCAGACATTCTGTTTGATACTTGGTATTTAAGACAAATGTGACTTGCTTCCTGGTTTCAAGTCTGGTCAGGGAGACAGACACATAGACAGGTAGATTACAACCCAAAGTGCCATGGCTGTACCGAGAAGGGAGAAGAGTTCATTTGGGCGAAGAGAGGGAAGAAGGGAGGAAGGGGATTTTTATAGACTTTAATGTGCCCTGCAGATAGCTTGGCAGATGACGAACTGAAGCTCAAAGAACACATGCACGTTAACTACGGCCCACAGCTGCTACGTGCGGGCGAGACCAGCTTTTGAACCAAAGTCTTCCTTCTCCAGGGCTCTTTACATCATGCCTGGCTCTAGTAGTGATGGGTGGAAGGACACAGTGAGCCATACCCTAGGTGTGTTCTGGCCGCCACCTGCCCCCTTCACAGAAAATCCTGGTGATTCTCTCAGTATATGGTCATAGAGCTCCAGGGCATGTGGCACGTGGAATTTTCTTTTTGTTCATTGCACAAAAAATAATATGAAACTGGTGGGTAAAGGTGGTCAGAAGGTAAAAACTTCCCGTTTAAGGTAAATAAGTGCTGGTGGTGTACAGGTGGTGGCTAACAAAATTTAAAATATATACATATGAAACTGGGGTAATTCACACATATGTAATTTGACTGGAAAGAGAGAAAGCGATGAAGTATCTGGATGCCCTGCTATTTACAACAGCAATAAAAGGAGAATTTTGTTTCCTAAGCAAGATCTAGAGCGTAAGGCATAAGATGAAGGAACTGTGATCAGGCATACCGTACACAGAAGTTTTTTGTCTTTTGCCCTCTCGTTGATTCACAACTTGAAATGGTCTCTTTTTCCCCCCTTAGGTGACCTCCACTATAAGGCAGACTTAATCAGCCCCTGTGATTTATCAGATAATCTGGACGTAGAACTAACGAGGTTTTCATTAAAAAAAAAAAAGTCAAGACCTCGGGGTTGTAAAGCAGGATTTGGGGAGCAGGCTGATTGGTGGGGGTACTGATGTAAAGGATCAATAGCATCTGGTGTCTAAAATATTAATTAGCATCCTACCAGAAATACGTGATGGTCTCTGCTCTTAGAAGATCAAATGAGAGATAAGAAAATATGAAAAAAAAACAACCCAGGGATATAATCAATGTCCAATAATCATAGAACTTTATGATATTAGATAAGAAAACGAGTGGGATTAATCAGAGAGGAAGTGAGGATAAGAAACCAGCATTTATTGAATGCTTGCTGAAGGTTTCCATGCTGTGGGTATGAATAGTCCCATTTCACAGATGGGGCATTGAGAATCAGATATTTAGTGTTAAGTGCCTTACCTGAAGGGGCAGAAGTGAAACTTGAACCCAGATTCAGTGCTGAGCCCTGAGAAAACTGTTCTCTCCACCCTAGACCATGTTGTTTAGGTGAAAATATCCCAAAGGAGCTGGCTTGGGGTTGCAGTTTCCAAGGAGGAGAGGAAGGTAATGCTGCAGTTGTCTCAAGAACACTGAGGTTCACAAGCAAATTCTTGGAAGCGGAAGAAGACTGTGAGCCGGGAAGCCAAGAGAACCATTTGACTAGAAGGGAGGGTGGCGTGAGCTTGGCAATTAGGTGAAAATGGGAGAAGTCAGGCTCTTTGGTGCTGGCTGGTGGAGGAGCTCGCAGTCAGCACATGGTTCTGGTTGAATTCAGTGATATTTTTGAACGCACATTTTTTTTGGAGTCAAGTTCTAGAGAACAAAATTAAGGCAGGTCTCCAGCCTAAGGAAGATGGCAGTCTAGTTAGTGCCTTAGATTTTAGCCCCAGGCCCTGTTGAAAAGTGGTCTGATTTTTCTGTTTGATCTAGAAGAGGATGAGGTGGATTAGTGGCTTTACTGAAATAGTGGATATGGAATCAGAGTCTGCTTGCAAAGGATAAAATATCCCAGGATCACCGGATGATACAACTCCTGCAGAAAGAATGCGCTGATGATACAGATGTAGGGCAGTCGGGTGGACAGGTATCTTGCGGGTGGGAAAAAGGAGTGAACACATTTGTGAACTGTGGCTGGAAAGTGGTGTCTGAATTTAGCAACTTAGATGTGACCGAGAGAGGCAAGCAAGGAGCATATGCTTGTAATTCTTAACGTTCAGCTCTAACTTCCCAGGCATTAGGCGGATGCAGGAATACTTTTTGACATATTCCTTCCAGCTTTATATGTTCTTATTGTCAAATGATGTAGAAACCAATATAAGAGGAGTTCAGTGAATAGGTTAAAAATCCTGGGTACCTTCTATGTGTTCATCAGAATTCTTGGAGATGGCTGGCTTGTACAAATACGAGCTACCAACTCACCGTGCAGGGACTCAAAGTCTAGCTGTGGGGCTGGAAAGATAGCCCACAAGCAGCTCCGGAGTTTGCAGTATGCAGCATAAAATATTTGTGATTTGAATGATCTGTCCCTCCCTTGTGATGTGCAGATGGCCAAAGCATTTCTCTATTATAGCAGGTTTTACTAGTGCTGAAATGTCAGGGTGACTTTTCTGTCTTTACCACTAGACTGTGTGTTTCCTGGGAGCAGGAACTGTATCTTCCTTTTTGACTTCCTAGCACTTAAAACAGAATGTGGTTCATAGTTCAAAGTCAATAAATATCTGAATGAAGGAATGCGTGAAAGAATAAATGGTGGACTCTTCCTTTATAGTGGTTGTTGCAGTTTATAAAGTAGGTACAGATACAATCCAAGCTAAAGAAAGCAATTCAGCAATTCCCTATAAATTTTATATAATAAAATATACCAAAAAGGCTTAACAGATTTCCTTATTTAACTCTGTGGCTAATGGACCTTCACTCATTTGACAGATATTTTTTGACCACCTACTTTATGGCAGGCAATGTGTTAAACATTAGGGATTGTCTTCTACTGTTTTAAAACAGTGTTGATATGGAAACGTATTTGTTGAAACAAACTAAAGCCTATAGGATATGGTCATGTGGTCTTTTTATGCTCTCGAAGGAAGAGTCATTTGTACTTGAACTTACTTTAAATCAAGTGTTATACATCTTGTAAATCAAGTGTTATCTGAGAATAGAACACAGGAGGGCACCAGAGAACAAGAAACAAAACAAAGCAAACCACTGAACTGCTGGCTTTGAATAGGGACCTTGCTAAAGTTATTGTCCCTCTGCAGTCTATTTCTAGCTCAGGCAGGTGCCTGTGCATGACAGGAAGGGGACACATGTGAAGAGATCCCAGAAAGTGTCCTTGCACACACGATGCTCTAAAGCATTTTAACGTCCCCCCTTGGCCCAGCAGAGTGCTATTTCTGGGGAGGAAGCTCTGGGGCAGATCACAAACCCTGGCAGCTCCAACTCTTCTGGGGATGCCTTCACTCCAGGCTCCTCAATCCACAGTAGGTTATCGTGGTGGTGGAGATCCAAGGGTGCTGGTTTAAGAAGAGAAAGACAGTGGGATTAAACATTGACTCACTTTCCTGTACTTCCCTGTGCCTAAGTCTTCCAGGTGCCTAGGAAAGGTCAGTCAGTCACTGTAGTTTTGAGACAACAGTGCTTTATCAATTTCTGCCTTGGGATCTCTGATAAGAATGTGAAAAACACCAACCATGTCTCCCATGATATCATTAGGCACAACTCATGATGCCACTGGAAGGTTTTGGCAATTTGTAGGTGACAGCGATCAAAGAAAACTAGTTCTTCGGACTCAAAGGGCTGTGGATATGTGTGTGCGAGTATGTAAGCCCTCATCCTCTCCATCTGGCTCTGGAATACTGGGCTCACGTTTCTGATTACTTCCTAGTCATTCCCACACGTATATCCCGCAGACTCCGGACGTACAAAATAGAGCTCATCAGTGTTTCTTCCAAACCCAGATCTATCTTTCTTTGTTTCATCTAAAATAAGTGGCAAGACCAAGTTAAGCAGGCTGGAAACATGGAAGTAATCCTTCATTTGCCCCTCTCCCAACCCCCAACCCTGTCACCCAGCTGATCACCTAGCTCTCTTTTCTATTCACACCCTTTACTTATTTCTTTCTGCTATAGAGTATTTTATTTTTATTTTTTTATTTTTATTTATTTTTTTGCGGTACGCGGGCCTCTCACTGTTGTGGCCCCTCCCGTTGCAGAGCACAGGCTCCGGACGCGCAGGCTTAGCGGCCATGGCTCACGGGCCCAGCCGCTCCGCGGCATGTGGGATCTTCCCGGACCAGGGCACGAACCCGTGTCCCCTGCATCGGCAGGCGGACTCTCAACCACTGCACCACCAGGGAAGCCCCTATAGAGTATTTTAAATTCAGGATTATTTACCTCTTTTCTAAATTCAGTGGTCTCTCTGTAGTCTGTCTGTTCTGGTCTTCATCTAATCCACTCCACTCTCTTCTTAATATTATTATTCAATTCCCCAAAGGTTCTCAGTTGTTTACAGAATAATGCCAGTTCCGTAGCATTATACATCATCTGTTGTCTTTCCTACCTTAACTCTCACTTCGTAAGTCATGTTCCCTCTGCTCCCCAATGCACACAAACACAAATGCCCTCCCTACTTTGTCTGGCCTCCAGCAGTCCTATTTTACCTCCAGGGACCTCTGCTGGATGGGGTACAGCACAGAAATAAGCACATGGGCTCTAGACCTAGAGCAGCTGCTGACAGACTACAGGCTGCAAGTCAAATATGCCCCACCACCTCTTTTCACAGAAGGTGAGCTTTTATTAGAACAAAGGAATGGACTATGTTCACACTCAAAGATGCCAGACGAAAAAGAATATTGTGCGGTTCCATTTATATAAATCTAGAAAATGCAAACAAACCTATGGTGACAATTTAGACCTTTGGTTGCCTAGAGAGGGGCCTGAGGAAGGGGTAACAAGCTGGTACAAGGAAACTTTTGGGCGTGGTGGATATGGTCCTTATCTTGATTGTGGTAATGATTTCGTAGGTCTATTCATATGTCAAAACTTATCAAATTGATCACCTTAAATATGTGTGGTTTATTATATGTCAATTATACCTCACTCTAAAAGAAAACATTCCTGGGAACATTCCCATCAGGCGTTTCCATAGTCTCAACTTCGGTTACCCTGAAGAGTTGCTCGTGTCTTCATAGAGAGGCCACTGAAGTGATTTCCCAGAGTCCTGGGCCCAAACTCTGTTACTAGTTCTAAGGATTTGGGCATGTCACTTAACCTTTTTGTGCCTTTGAACCCTCGTCAAAGATAAAATAGGACTGGACTTGATCACCTTCAAGTCACCTTCTGGATTTCTGGAGTTCTCTCATCTCGATTTTACAGATTGGTTCCACGGGTATTTTGGCGGTACCTATACTTAAGTAGTGTGTTAACGGCGTGTACCTGCGCTTCCATTGTTGTCAGTGATGCCTTGGCTGTTAAACATGCTTCTTTCTTATGCACTTCATCCCTCTTTGAAACTGCAGGGGCTCATCTGGTACAATATTCCTTTATAGTAGCAGAGAAATTGGGCTTCTCGGTTTCCTTGTTTGGGTAAATTACCCATCTGAATTGCACATCGTATCATTTAGCCTCGCAAACTCATCTTCTCCTTTTCACAATTTAACAAAAATTGGATGTTTTTAGTTAGGTTGGAAAACCATAATTTTAAAAAAGAAATGCAAGAAAAAATGAGAAATAGAAGGATGTTCTATGAGACTATGATAGACTTTAAAATGGAAGATATCACTGGGAAATTTTCCACCTCTGAGGCACTTGTAAATGATACTGGCTTCACACAGTGGCCTTGAAGTTGAGTTCACTGTGAGAGGAATTTGTAAGCTTCTTAAGACATCCCAAAGCTCATGGCTGAACAGTGTTCCCCAGGGAGGAGAATTTGCTGGAGTTCCTCAAAGCCTAAGTGCTTAAATCTAAATGACCCAATGCTAGCCTTGGTTATCTCTAGAAAAGTTTCCTTAGCAACATAACATCAGTGTTAGGATGCTTAAAGGAATACATTTTTAGCATTGGGATAAACCAGAGACTGAAGAAATAAGAGTACAACAGTCACATTTAGACAAGCTGGACACATTCGTTGTGCTATCTCGTATGTTTTTTACCATAGCCCCTTGATGGAAACGATTGTTCTTACCAGTTTCCAACTCTAAGACATTAAGCCTCAGAGACATTTAGGTGTGTGTCCAAGGTCACACAGCTAGTACTTATGGAGCAGGAATTTGGGAAGCCAAGTCTGGCTAGCTTGAAATCCAACGTTCTTTGCCATGCCCTCTGGCTCACCACTCATTGCGAGGCATTTGAATTATCGTTTGGCCATTTCCTTCACCTGGTGTTTTTAGTGTGCTGGTTTCAGTTTCTTCGGGGTATCTTGCCGGCCTGCAGGAGAGATTCTGGAACTGTGTTGTAATCGTGGTGGGCCGTTAACTCTGCAAGCTCTCCTGACACCATCTGTGTACCAGGAAGGGTGCATAACCTTGGGTGATGTGGAGGAATCTCAGCCTTTATTTGACATTAATCATTGTTTCTTTTTTTCTTCTTCTAAGTGGTTTTTGTATGGACTTCGTGGTGTTTTAGGAGTTGAGTTTATTTTGGTTTAACAGTAAAGATTTGGGGTCTTCCGGACATTTTCTTCTGTGCTGTGGGACTAGAGCCTCTAGTTCTCATCTAACCCTTGCTTTGTGAAATCTGAGTTGCGTTTCATTGGCTGGCAAAGGGATTCAGGAATTGGTCTCTACCTCCAGCCTCACCCCTCTTCTAGGCTTCACTCTTGAAGGGCCAGAGTGATTTTTCTAAAACTGTAATCTGATCGTATCAGTCCCTGTGGCATGTGGGAAATCGTCTTCACACTCCAAGTATACTCAGGCAGGCTGCCCTAAGGGTCATGGCACAGAAATGCTCATAGACCAAATTAAGATGTGTAATCACATGGTTCATTAAATCACTTAAAGTGCACAGCAAAAAGCAAGGGGAAAACGATCAGGCAGATGGTCACACTTAGGACAGTAAGCAGGATGGTAAGGCTGCTCTACCTGGATCCTTGGTCCCACAGTGTTCATATAGTTTGTTCCCTCTCTGCTGTATCAGCCTTTCCTGCTGATGGGTGGTTACAAGGACCAGAGTTGAGCTTAAGATAGGGATTACAGCAGCTGGAAGGCAGCTGGGGTCATCACACGCTTGCCCTACTGGAGACACAAGAGCAAATAGATCTGGCCACTATAGCTATAGCTCACCAGTTAGCCTGACGACCACATATATGTTTTATCTGTGTGTCTCAAGTGGAGAAATAATGGGGCCATAATGAATGTCACTAATGAGTTGACCAATTTAGGGGTGATAGCTGTCAGTCAGACAAGGTCTGAGCTTTATAAATATATATGGTTTACTAGGTACTTGCATCCCTTTCTATGGGCAAGTACCTCTCTGGTCCATCCATTTTATCTTTGTTTAAAATACATATGCTCTCTTTATTTTCTCTTTGTTTAACAGGTGTCAGAGGTTACCATTTGCTCTCTATACTAAATACATTCTATAAGTTTTATTAGCCCTTTGCTTTTATTGTAATCTATCGGAAAATTGAATAATCCTAAATAATACAGCAGACACACATTGCAGCCTAGTTAAGATATTTTAAGAGGTCTTTTTGGTCTAGAAAGTAAAATAAAAAAATTTTATTTCATGTTATTGCATAAAGGTCCTTACAGTCTACTACTCTTTAGACTCATCTCCTACCTCTCATTAAAGTGCCCTCCACTTCCCTACCACATAGAACACCACATACTCCCTGAACTTGCCAACCTCTTGCAGGTCTGCCTATGTGCAGAATGTTCTTCAATCTCTGGTCTACCTGGAGCACTAGTTCCTGTCCATCCTTTACGCAGCATAAGCATTGCTTTCTCTAAGAAGTCTTACTTGACTTCTCTCTTACTTGACTTACTCTCTAAGCTGTCTTCTTAACTCCAAACCCAGACCAAAAGGCAAACACGTGTGCACACACATACCCCCTCCCTCTCACTGTGCTCCTAAAGTGGAGTATAAGAAGCTCATGCTACTATGAGAGCACTGAAAACATCGTATTACATTTTTTACACTACTCTGTCCTCCATGAGACTCTGAGTAAGTTTTATTCAGGGATTTTTTTTTTTTTTTTCGCGGTATGCGGGCCTCTCACTGTTGTGGCCTCTCCCGTTGCGGAGCACAGGCTCCAGACGCGCAGGCTCAGCGGCCATGGCTCACGGACTCAGCCGCTCCGCGGCATGTGGGATCTTCCCGGACCAGGGCACGAACCCGTGTCCCCTGCATCGGCAGGCGGACCCCCAACCACTGTGCCACCAGGGAAGCCCTATTCAGGGATTTTTAATATATTTCTCCTTTTATCTCCAGCCACTAGCCAAAGCCCTGCATATTAAAAATGAGTGGTATTTGCCAAGTTATTGAGTTAATGAATATTTAATAAGAAAGAAATGAATGTTACTGTGCAACCATCGGGGGGATATTTGTTCTTGAAGTGAGGAGGATTTTTACACTTGTCATTTTAAAATTCAGTCCTTATGGGACTTTCTTTCCCTTCATTTCTTCCTTTGAATGTTTTATCCAAAGCACTTTTTATTCCTGTTACTTGATTTTTAAAAATCACTTAAATATGTTTTTATAAATGAATAATAACAACAAGTAGCACTAATCTATTGGACACCTGCTGTGTGCGAACCTGTATAGTAGAACTTGTCTTTCCACCGGTCCCAAGGGAACTGGATCAAATCACAGCACTGTATGAATCGTAGCTAGGATTATGAGGCAGTTGGAGTGTAAGTTACTTCAAACAGGATAATTACATGTAATAGCACATAACCACTTTCTCCCCTATTTCCACGTTAGAGCATGTTGATTGATTCACTATTTGAATGTCAGTGTCCATAAGCTGCATTTATGTACATTCATATAAGTGCGTGTTGAGTAATGACCACATCTCAGCCTTGGATGAGAACTTAAAAAAGGTTGGCACAGTCTCTGGCCACATGGAGTTTGCAGCCACCCACTGACCTCAAAATCATTGGGAAATAGAAAGGTTATTGAGACCAGAGTGACCCACCTCAAATCCAACTGGAGGGGACACTCTTGAGTTCCCACAAATATTAACACATGTCCTAGTCAATGTAAATTCACTGAATAATCAAATACCCCAATATGCAAATGTCCCTCCCCCAGAAGCATGATCTAAGGCCCACCGGCATTTACCTTTTCCCATCCGTGTCCCTCCTTGGGATTCTCCTGCTGCCTCACCCACCTACTCACCCTCATTCTTGCGCAGGCTGAGAATCAGTTCAAAGAAGCATTTCTGGTTCTCCTACCAGGGTGCATCCCCCAACCTCCACTACTACTCCTGCAGGGCAGCATTGGTCATTACACGTGGTCCACCTTCCACTCACAGTCATCATCCACCCAGAAGGCAGTTTAGTATAAGAATGAAGGCTTGACACTCAGATAAACCTGGCTTTGGATCTGCTTATTAGCTGTTCCTTAATTTTCATCATCTGTAACATGGGATCACAATGCTTACTTCACAGTACTGTGAGAATTAAATATTAAGCCCCAATACAAAGTATAGCAGTTATTTCATGCCCCATCATCCGTACAACTCTCGTGCAGCCCTTCACCCTAGCAACCCTATGCCGTCTCTGGGACTGTCTAATCACCCTCTGAAATGGACAGGGACCCTATTTCAGTGCTTTGTATTCTAACAGACCCACTATTAGCAAAAGGGGTGTAGAAAGGATGCATCGTTTAGTGTTAGAAAATCGGAAAGAGCTTGCTTTTTGGTCAGAGAGTAGTACAGAGAACTGCGAGGCTGTGTTCTAGCTACAGGGGACCAATGTTGGTCCAATGTTGACCAAGGAAAAGGTCATCTGGGTAGACAGTGTGATTAGGAGCTGATAGGGTGTGTGTAGCTCTGGAGCTAGTGCATAGGTTGGTCTAGGAAGAGTCACCCCAGTAGGACAGAGCTCCTTCCTCCAGGCATGGGACCACCATGTACCCTGCAAAGCTCTCTCCCAAGTCCCTCCTAGTTCCTCTCCTCAGAACACCCTTTCCTCCTCCCTCACCAGCTAGCCTGTCACCAGCCTCCAACAGCCTTGTGACTGATTCATCCCAGCTCTCCCTGTGACCTTCAGCAGCCCTGTCTCTGGCTCTTCCTGTCTTTGTATTGAGCCTCTGTCCCCAGCCATGGGAGCCACAACTAGTAAATGAGACCTGGAGAATCTCTGGTACCCATATGGCAGATGTGAAAGGTTGGGAAAAAAAGGGATTCATAAGCACACTGAATTATGCATTTGAAATGATTTTTTCAAGTGAAGTTGGTTCTCCAGAATTTTCCAAATATATAAGAATGGGGGGAGAACTCCTAGTAATGGATTAAAAGAAACAAAAATCAGTATCTTGAGAGGATATCTTTAAAACGTCTCTTTGCCAAACACTTGTTGATAAGGGTATACAGTATTATAAGAAAATGATCAATAGCTCTAAATGCTCTATAAGCAATATTATTTTAATAGCCACTGAAATTTATCTCAAGCACTAACGTACTGGCTAATAAAAATAATTGGCTCAGGAAAAAGTTGAGGTGTCTGAATAAAGCACTGCCGTTGGAGTCACAGAGATACATGTCTGAACCTGGTTTCTGCCACTTTCAACCTAAATGACCTTATTCATGGTGCTTAAACTCTCTGAGCCTCAGTTGTTTTCCGTGTAAAATAGGATGAGAAATTCAAATTTCAGGCAGTATTAGATAACTATGCTTATGAGAGGTAAGTGGGATATAGAAAATTGTGTGCTTGGTCCATACTAGGTAGCCTGTAAACAGCAAGTGTTTTTGGTTCTTCTTCAACCAATAATGGAGACGGAGGAAGGGAGGAGGGGGAGAGGGAGAAAGAGAGGGGGAAGGAGAGGAGGAGGGAGAAAGAGGAGAAACTTTCATGAAATCCATCGCTTTGCTTGCAGGTGTCATGTTCCAAGTTGATTCTGTGATGGGACGGCGTTGCATTAACCATGTCTCCCATCATACGATACTGTTCAAATTTCAGTTTGCTGTGGGCTTCTACTTCAGGCCTTGAATGTGGGTTTCATAATAACATACATGGTAGGGAGAAAGATATTTACGCCATCGCTAAGATAGGTAATGTTCCCTTAGCGTGTAGTAGGCACTAGTCACTATGAAATGTTTTACACATAATACCTTGATTCATCCTCACAAAACCTTGTGAGGTAGTTACTATCCTTTACAGATTAAAAAAAATAGAGTTATAGTGAGTTTAAGGAATTTGGTGGGGAGGGCTTTGGTGTGGCAATGTTTTAGTTAGGTTCTGAGAGTGCCTAGGGTTAAGCTGATGAAATAACCAGGTGCAAGGTGGTGCAGTTGGTGTGTTATATTTGCTGTGAGAAGTGAGGTTATAACAACTTATGCTGGGGCCAGATCCCCAAGGACTCTGTATGCCTTCACTGTACCTAGACATTTAGTGGCCTTTGGGGATTTTAAGTAGGAACTGGCATGAAGAAATTTCTGTTGAAGGATAGTAGTTCTGACCAGAGTGTGAAAGGTTGATAGATAGGTATTGCTAAAGTTGCCCCCTTAAAGGGGGAACAGAGGGAGACCAGAACTCGGGCAGCAGGGGTGGGAGGTAATGGAGAGAATAGACTCAGGCAGTACCTGGGAGATAGAACTGCCTGGCTTGGCTATGATTTGGGTGCAGAAGGTGAGGTAAAGGAGAGTCCAGGATGACTGCTAGCTTAATGGCCTGCAGAACTGGGTGGTGATGTCCTTAAGAGGTCATTCCTCTTTACCAAAGGAAAGAAGGGGTTGGGAAAATAAGGTATGTCTAGGAGATAACCTGGGAAAAAAATGAAATAGGAAAACAGAGTTGAGGAGAGAAATAAAGTTTGGCAAAAGACAAGCAAAATGTCTGGAGTCCCGGAATCTGAATTCTTAACATTATCCACAGATGCTTCTTACCACATTTAAAATGTGAGATCCACTGGCCTAAATTATTTCCTAACAGCGCTGGAGAATCTGAAAGTTAAAATGACAGGACCGTTCCATGCATTTAAATGGCATCCCCCTGGGTGAGATGTACCTCTTGTCATCCTGTATAGATCACAAACAGAGGAGTATATTTTATTAAAGTGGAAAAACCCAGATAATTTCCAAAAACTACATGCTTCTAAACATTTTTGTTTGTTCTGTGTTCTGGCAGCATTTTAGAAATAAAAAAATCTTAAGAGTTTTATTTTTCCAGAAGAGATATTTGCCTCTGAGCAATTTGACAAACATTGAGATTTCTCTTAATCTGTTTCTTTCCTCTGTCATTTTCTCTGTATGTTTCTCTCTTGTCCCATTTTATTTTGCCTCCTTTTTCTTCTCTGCCTTTCTTTGTCTTCTGTCCACCCAGAAATTAAAGTTGTTTCCATTGTATGCATTGATTTAATAGTTTTGTATTTTTTTCCTCGAGGGCATGTGTAGAATGTTTCACTGTGAGAATTCATCCTTAGCCATCCTTAGTTCTCCCCTTGGCTAATAGAGGCTGTATAGTGTAGTCCTTAAGGGCAAATGGAACCAGGCTGCCATATTCAAATCCCAGCAGTGGTTACTTATGTGGCCCTGGAGAACTGACTGAAATTTTTTCTGCCTTGGTTTCCTCAAGTTCAAGTGTGGAAATTGATGGATCAGCTCTGCTCAGTTATACTTCAGCCAAAAACACCTCCCTGCATCATCCTGGCTCTGTCCATCATGGCTCTGCTACAGCTCAGCTTCACGTCCTCTTCGTTTCTGGACCCTGGCTGAAGAAGCAGCCCTAATGTGTCACATCTTGGATTTGTGGCAAAGGGAAAAGAGAGCTTATGATGTGATGTGATGGCTCATAAACCTTCTGAGCGGCCCAAGACACTTCTCATGTTTCTTTGGTTATAAAGCAAGCCACACGAAATGTCTGACTTAATGAGACAGGAAATATAATCCTCCAGAGAGGATGGACCTATTTAGGAAAAGGCTGATAGGAAGGGGCAGCAAATATTGTCAACAATACAATCAACCACAACAACTTTATGTGATTAATGTATTAATTCATTAGTAAAACACTTAGACTGGTGTCCAGTGACCAGTGTCCGGTAAGTAAAATATACATATTAGCTATTATTAACAGAGTCTAATACAAGTAGAAGAAGAAGAAGAAATTTATTCATTCAGTCTTCAACTTTGAGGATCCACTGTGCATGCCAAAGATAGTACTATTTAGAGTTGAGAATATAGAAATGAAGGTCTTGGTCTCTGGCTTATATGATCTGTATGGTCCTGCATGAACACATGTGAAGAGAAAAGGGTAGTTAATGACTCAGATTTCTTGATAGACTAAGCACCCGACCACCAGGGTACCCAGGGCAAACCTCTATACCCATTCCTCCCACACAATTGGTTTTTATTTGTTCAACTGCTCCAGTAGGCTCTGAACTCCTTGGTTACAGTGAATGTGTCTTTTTCATCTTTGCACCCCCAGAAACTTCCACAATGCTTTATAGCACGTAGTGAACCTCTCAATTAAACTTATCATCCTTTATACATCCTGGAAGTGGGGTGGTGATTTCACTCTCTCCAATGGTAACAATTCCTTTTGTTTGATGCCCCCAGTTGGGTCAGGAATTCAGGGTACATGGATAAAGCACTCAGCAGTCTGAAGTTCATGTCCATACCATACCCAAAGCATTGCACAAAGGTGCAAAGACAGCCCAAGGAAATTAGTCATGTTTGCCAGGGTAGCCACTTTGCACGTCTGACCCAAGGCCATGCTTGCTGCATGAGGAGTCTGTTGCATTTACATTACTTAAGGGGAGACAAATACATCTGAATTAAAATACTCGATCTATTTTTGTTAATGCTCTTGTTTTAATTCTTTTTCCTCTCTGTGCTTGTCTTGCAAGTTTTATTTTGGTGAGTACCATAAAGAGATGATATTTCTAGTGAGATGGGGAGCTGTCATTTCTCATGTTTTCAAACCTACATACACATTATTTTAGGGGGGAAAAGGATCATCATCTCAGTGAACTGGGACCAGAGTAGAGTGATCTCTCTGCTAATGCAACCTCCTGGATCCCCCAGTTGCACAAACCAGATGTTAAAAGGATAAGAGGGTCCACCCAGTTGATAGGACCATTCTGTGTGGCAGTTGCCCGTGTCCACAGTGGGTGATCAGCTAATGTCATCCATCTCATAAGCCAGTAGACCTTGTAATTATCATTCCAAGGAGATAGGCTGGAAATATCATTCCTTTCCTATTCTTACCTTAGATTTATTACTTTCTGTTGTGGGAAGGAGGTGCTGCAGACAGGGGATTGATATGGAAATGCCATTTCAGAGAACTCTTTGTTTTGGGGATACTTTTTAAAACCCAGTGACTATATCTTTATATTTAAAATAAAGTCCACCACCTGGGATGTGGTAATTATTAAAAACTTAAAGCCTGGAGGGACTGTGGGTATGGAGACCACATGTCTTAACTTTTATCTTGAACAGACCTAAGCTAATTAGGAATGATGGTGACCTCACCTTCTCAAAAGCCCTCCATGGTCCTTACGGGTCCTCATGGGTCCTCACAGCAGAGAGCCCGGGGATGGTCCTCAGAGACCTGTGCTACTTTCTCACAACCTCAAGCATTTGGTCACTATTTGCTAATTTACAACCATAGCCCCCAAGTCTGCCCTCAGTGCTGATAGCAGACCACTGTCCCCTGTCTTCCCTGGACTTCAGAGACTTCAGGCAGCTAGAGGTTAATGGAAAGAGCCCTATCCGTGGAGTCAGGAGGCCTGGATTCTTGATTTAATAACGTCATAATATAATAGCCTTGTGACCTTGGGAAAGTCACCTAACCTCTCTGGAGCTCATCATGTAAGTGGTATCACCCACCTCACAGGGTGGTTGTACCATCTTAAGTTACTAGGGAGGAAGGGATCAAGTGCTACATGTTTCATCGTAGTCTGCGTTCCCTTGGGAGCAGAGTCTGAGACAAGGACTTGGGTCAGGTGGTTTATTTGGGAGGGATCCCAAAAGTAGGAATGAAGGAGCAGAGATAACGAGCATGAAGGAAGAAACACCAATGCAAGCGTCCATAGTCAAGGATTCTGCCGTGAGCCACATGGAAGTGGGGCAGATGGAGGGTGTTGTGATGAGCACCTCCAAGAACTGTCTGCCTGAGAGACAGGCGACTGGGACATTTATCCATGAGCTCCATCCCCCTTGTTTGCCAGCCCCACTACCCCACTTTGCTGCTCTTGTGTGCAGATAAGGAAGACTTCAGAGAAGGCTGAGAAGACCTGAGAGCTGGCCCTGCTTGAGGCGGGGACTGTCAGAGTGTGTGTGAGACGGTGTGTAGCAGTAACTGCCCGCTGCCTCTGTGGCTGAGATCTGAGGTTGGCTCAGGACGTGATGTGGGACACCAAAAGTGTCGCTTGCTGGTGCACCAAAATACAGTGGCATATTTACCCTTCACTTACATTTCCAGTGTAAACTTTTAACTTATTTTGGTTTTATTAGTAGGTCCTATATGCTGGGACTAGATCCTAGCCTTGGAAATTGAAAAAGCAAAGCAAACTCAGGTCCTACTTTTCATTAAACCCTCAAATTAGATTTCCGGTTTCATATTAGGCAGTGTTCTGATTTTCTCCATGTCCTTTACCTGGGCTCACCTCAATCCTCCTCAAATACCTGGACTGAGACGACCCGGGAGTGTAACCTTGATGGAGTTGTGAGAACAAATGAGGCTCAGTGGAGAGATTTTGCAGACGGACTGACTGGGGGTTGAGTCCTATAGCTGTGTGACCTTGACCTTGTGGTGCTGTGCCCTGCCTCTTTATTGTAAAGTTGGGTAAACTGTATCAGCCTCATATTATGAACCTAAATAAGATCGTGTATGAATGTACTTGGTACCTCCTTCATCCCCATGTGAGTTTCCCAGAAAGATGCATTGTCTTTTGGCTGGGGGGGGGGGGGCGGAATATATATATATATATACACACACACATATATATATATATATGTTTAAAAGGAAAGGTAGTGTCTTTATTTATATCTGCTGCCTGGTGTCTTTTAGCTTCAGATTTGTCTAATTCACTAATTCACAAAATGCAATGTTCAGGTCTCTTATGCTCCTTTCCCTTCCTCCTCTTCCTCTACCTTCAACAGATTTACTCTGTTATTTATTTGTTCATTCAATTTTACGTATTCACTTCTTAATTCAACTAAGTGTATTTATTTCTGTACTGAATATCTTCCTGAATTGGTCCAATTCATTATATTGCTAAAATAATTTGTAACTCTCTTCAGCTCCCCTTCCATTTCTTCTCCCTCCCTCAACCTGTCTACTAATTTGTTATTTAATTCATTCAATTCTATTTATTCACTCACTAGTTTTTTTTTTTTTTTTTTCTAGTACGTTGAACACCTCCTTGGTGTAAGATACTCTGCTTAGCTGTTGGGGATTACAAAAGCAGCATGTTTTTTCTTAAAGGAAGGACGGGAGAAAGGAAAGGAGAAAAGAAGGAAGGGAAGAAGAGGGGAGACAGGGAGACAGACAGAGAGACAAAGTCAGAGAAAGAAAGATAACATTAACCCAGCAACCTTGTGTCAAGGTTGCAAGCAGTGAACTCTGATTCACACTTCTCTTCAGTAGGAAGCTTGCAGGAGATGATAACAAGTGTGACTGATGCTAGGTAGGAAAGACACAAGTAACAGAGGTAAGCTCCCCTGGCTAATAGGATCAATCAATCATGTCTTGCTTCTTCTGGAATCGTTCTTATCTTGGTTGAAGGTGCCTTCGTCACCCAGGCTCCCAGACCAAATCTGGGAGTCATCATCGATTCTTCTCTTTCTCTCTCCCACTTCCAACCCACCTCCCAAACCAGTCTCCAAGTGCTGTCGACCCCACCTCTGAAATACATCACAGACCTCACCACTTCTGTTTCTACTGCTACCTCCCTAGTCCAGGTCCCATTTCCTGCCTTTAACAGCCTTTTAGTACATCTCCTCGTCTCCGTTGTTTGTCTCTTCTGGGCCAGTGCATCCGTAGCATCCAGAGTGAGTTTTCAAACTTAAATTTGGTCCTGTGATCCCCTTGCTGAAAACTTCCCAGTGGCCTCCTGCTGCACTTAGAGCAGCATTCAGGTTCTAGGGCCTCTAGATCTGGCTTCTGTCTACGCTGCCATCTTCTCTCCTGTCACAGCCCCTCTGCAGACATGAGGGACTTCTTTCCGCTCCTTCTCAGATGTACCATCTCACTTAATAGCTCTCCGTCCAACCTGGTACAGGGCCAGAAGAGAGATGTCACCTCAGAGAGGCCTTTCTGGAACATTCTGTGATGTAGCCAATCCTCTATTCCCACTCCCCACCCCAATTACTTCTCATCGTAGTACCCTGTTGTATTTTCTTCATAGAACCCAACCTATCTGAAATGATCTCATGTTCTTCAATTTGCATTTTATCCTTCATTGCCCCCCCACCCCAAACTAGCCTGTGAGCTCTGTAAAGGGCGGGCACCTGGTCTGTCTTGTTCGCCTCTTCATCCTTCACGCCTAGAATGGTGCCTGCACCCAAGCCGATGCTCCTTT
The DNA here is from genome assembly GCF_964374135.1 of Grampus griseus. NCBI lineage: Eukaryota > Metazoa > Chordata > Mammalia > Artiodactyla > Delphinidae > Grampus > Grampus griseus. The sequence goes on along the minus strand of NC_139018.1, from coordinate 24,040,761 downwards.
ACCGTTTGTTAAATATGTGAGTAAACGCTGTGATATGTGGTTGGTGTTAGTAACAGGACTCTGTCAGAACCTGGAAGGGCAGAGTAGAGAATGAGCCACAGGGAAAGGGATGGCAGCCCAGAGACGAACATGTTGCATGTGGCAGGCCTGGTGGGACGTGGACCTCTTCAAGCCCAATACATATCGCTGGTGTCTTCAGTGGGTTTTAACTAGACGCAGGCCTCCAGGAGGGTGTATGGGCTCAAGCTGAATGATTGGCTCACTTGTCTTTCTCACATACTTCACTGGGAGACTTCTTAATACAAGGCTTCCAGAGAGCCTCCTCTGCTTTTTGCATCTATTGTAGGAGAGATGACAGCTCTTCCTGAGTCCTGAAGGGTCCAGTAAAAAATGAAATGATCTATTTGAAATATTTCACCAAACAGGCTCTATAAGTAAATATGATTTAATTTTTTTTCAAAGAAAATGAATGCTTTTGACAAAAATAAGTTTTATCAAAACAAAACACTCCTCACTCTCTGTTGGGTTGTCAGCCCAAAGAAAACAAGCAGAACATGAAATTTTGGGGGACAAATAAAATGCTTTTCTCCTACTTCCCTGCCACCCTCCTTATTCTTTAGTCCCATTCTTTTCCTCCTTACCCCTGCTTTAGTTGCTGAATCTATTCTCTCTGGAGAGGAAGACTCATAAAATATATGGTGCTATATATAGGCTTAGTAAAATGTTTGTCACAGCTCAGCTTGCCCGACCTAAGGTGCTGGTGGAAGTAAGGTAAGTTTTCTCTTTTTAAATATTTTTGGTGTTCTTTAAACCTAACACGGTCCATCATTTTGTGTATTTATTTGCCATGTCATTTAGATGTATAATCACATGCATTTCACTATACCTCTCTAAAGGAGTGAATTTCATCTTTTTTAATGCATTGTAGGAATTTTGATTCATGTGAAACCATAGTTCCAAGAGAAATCAAGTTTTCCATTTTCCCTTTTCCCTTCCTGCACAAATAGGAAGATGTTCAGTGATTATGGTGCAGGTGTTGCTTCCTTAGTCCCTCCTACCCCTCCCGCCAAAGTTTCTAAATGGTACCCACCCACTTTTAGAAATAGCACTTTGTGGAACATGGAAGGAATTTCTACTCCCTGCATATGAGCAAAACCATCTGGTTTAGTTGGTTTGGGCAGGTCTTAGAAATATATTGACAGATTATTGAAATACGAGATATTTGGGTATCTTGTAGTTTTGCCGGTTATATTGCTCCTGGGGGGAATAACAAATTCAGGCATTGTGAACAGTCTGTTTAAGAAAAAATACACAACTAAATAGCTTCAAAATAATTAAAATCCAAAGTCCACCTTGTGAAGGTGGGTGCCTTTAGTAGTGCTCAAATGTAGATTTTTCCCACATACTTCCTTTCCCTATCTGCCGAAAGAGGGAACACTCTGCTCATATCTGAGTGTCATCTTCCTCCAAGCAATCAGCAATGATTTCTCTCTCAAAGGGTACTTTTCTCCTAATTTTTCATTTTGATCTTATTCTTAGCTCCAGCTTCCATGGGGTTACTGTAGGAGAGGTCAAGAAAACAGTCTAGTTTGTGTCCTTCTTCCATGATTCTCATTCTCTATCCCCTGTTCATCAGAGGATCTTCTGTGAGACCAGCCTTAACTAAAAAAGATGATACTGCATGAGTTTGCAGTGAGGCTGTGTTGAATGGGCATTTGTGTGGTGTTACCCAGAGGATTCATTGAAGGCTCTCTGTTCTACAATAGCAAATGATTCAATGCTCCACTGCTACAGACTGCTGCATCCCGGAAATCTTCATCTGCAAGTTTGCTTCTTTACTACAGTCATGGGTGTCATTACCTGGGAAATTCAACTACAGGGTGTCAGACAACTTATTAGTTTTCTGTATTTAGATCAAAATTAAGAATCTAAGCAGCCTAACGGGAATCAAAGGATTGTTTTGTGATCAATCTTGATTACTTAAACTATAAAAGAAGGAAACATGCATCTAATACATGCGTCCAATATGTATCCAATTGCAGATCATAATTCTCCTAGCTACTAAAAAGAAAAAGGACGGTGCTGGATAATTGATAGCCTTGATAATATTTTTTTAAGTTCTCACCAGTTCCCTTTTAAATCTCAACTTACAAAATGATTTCCTCCTTCTTACCTGGACCATCCTTTACTTAACAGCAAAGAACTCTTCACATTCATTGTTTTACTGATGCTTTGTGCTTGAATCTTCCAGAGGAGTTGTTCCAAACTGAATCCTCTTATTTCTAAAACCTATCCCTCTGTATGTTTCAACTTTCAGCTTGTGTCTGCATCTTGCATCACTTATCAATCCATTTTTATGCTTAGGCTACAGATTAGATTTGCCCTTCCCCTCTATCTGTGAACGTTTCCAGCTGAGTTTAAACCACATTTTCCTTCTAGTAGGACAAATTGACCTTTTCGCTTGATTAAAGATAAATGCCATTGACTCTCCACTTTTGGAGGCTGAGAGTTTTCCAGAAGCTCACTGAGATTTCTCTATTTATTGCTTGAAAATAAATATCAAACAATACTCATTTCCCTGCCGTTTTATGGAGATGAGTGTGAATCTTTTTTCTACTCTTAGAGTCATGAGGATTAGTGGGTGGGAGGTCAAGTGCGATCAAGCAGTAGGGTATGAGAGGTTTCAGTTCTTTTTTTCACATTTTTGGTCACAGACCATCACATCCTAAAGTTTTAGAGTCAAATTTCCAGTCTGACCATAGTGGACATTTCAAGGAGCCCAGAAGTACCTGCAGAATATCAGCAGCATTTACCACACCTGGGCTGAGGCAAGGCTTGTTTTTCCATCTCTGTGGCTGATACGCCACTAATGTAACAATGTCCTAAAACGGATTGTGTTTGTGTTAGTATTTTTCCCTCTTATCTGTTCCCAATCCTAAAAATTAAGCGATGTGTGAAAATTGTCTAAAGAACAGATGCCACCTATAAGAGCTCTTGAAATAGCCTATGTTTGTAGCAGTTCTGCCTCCGTAGCCAATATTTTCTACATCTTTCTTTACTTTCTTCTTTCTTATTGAAGCATTTGCATGTAGAATAAAGAGGATAAAAACATTAAAAAACAAAGGCAGATTTGTTTCTTCTGAGAACATCTGTTCTTGCTTCAAAATACCCACAAGATGTGGGTCCATTTTCTCCCAGTGTCCACACAGTGTGCTGCTGTTGTTATCACTCATAGACCTGAATTTAATGAGATGAGGAGCAGTGCTATCTAATCAGTTGAAATGTAGGGAAAAGCCTGTTACAGTGTATACATTTTAGATAATATGAAAGACAGGAATGCCCACAAAGAGAAGCTAAGATTGTGTATTACATCTTTTGTTGTAGAATTATTTTTTTCATTGGTCTCACGGCATCATTACTCAGTTCTGGGTGTATTTGGTCCATTCTAAGTTTCTTCACAGAATTCTCAGGATTTTTGTAACTATGGATTGCATGTGGGGTATAGGTACATTCTGAAAAATATTAAACACAAATTACCTGCTGAATACATTGTGATTGAAAGAAATCTTTCCACTTTGAAAGACTGTTTATTTTTCAAGAAGGAAATTTCCCCAAACTTCAGCTACTGTCATAACTCTTATAACCAACACTTAATAGAAATACTAATTACTGAAAATTAAAGAATCCAATTTAAAATGACTTAGCTTAAAAGATCTCTACTCAAATGATACTCTTTTTTCTTTTCTCCCCTAAACGATATATAATATCTTCAGTCTTGGAGGTAGAGGATTGGGGAGAGTGGTTAAGGAAAGATATATAATAAAAGTTTCAAAATTACTTAGATAAGAGTATACTGACCTTATTTGATGGTTTCCAAAGAAGTAAAGACATAGGTAGACATCAGTTATTCAACAAGCACTCGTTAAAGCACCTACTATGTACCTGGCCCTGTTGGAGCCAAGTGTGTAGTCTTCTGAAATATTTAAGATGCATACCATCCTTGGAGATGTATTGCCCAGTTACCTGTTTCATCTTTTTGTTTTTGCAAGTTGTTTCCAGAAGTAAGGCTTTACATATATTGACTGACTAATGTAGGAAGATTTAAGCAGTATCCTTCTGCATGCGATCAGCTATCTATGTAGAGAGAGCAAACTTGTTCTAAGTTTTCTGGTTCTATGCAATCTTTTTTGTCTTTTCAACTTAAATCTCAGTTCAATGGCGAGTGAAACATAGTATTCCACTCCCCCTCATTACTAACTGAAATGTTTCAATGCCTCAGTGTTCGTCTTGCCAACTTCTGTCCCTAAATACCCTAAGTCCTTGCTGCATCTGATTCTTCCTAGGGTTCACTTGAACACCATCTTGAGTATCTTGATCTTTTGAGGCAACTTGGTTTATTCCTTTATTTAGTGGCACGTTTTACTGAATATTCTTTTGACCTAAACAGGTTCAATTTTGGAATTTTGCATTATTTCATATTTTAAGTCTTTGGATCTTTTTGGAAGATGATGAACAATGAATAAGCCCTGGGGCCCATCATATTCCCTTCAGGAGCATTATTTATAATGGGGTTTAAGCCTTGACATTATTATTATGGTAACGGTTACTGTCGTGATTTCTGTGGTCACTGAATTCTGGTAAGACTGTGGGTTAATGGAAATGTCAAGTTAAAAGCATAGCTCTTTTCCCATCGAATTGGTGGATACTCTCCAAAAGCCAGACTGGTGTATTATGCCTGAGTGACCAAATGATTCTAAAGGAATGTATGATGAATTTCCTATATCTTCAAGAAATGCATCTGAAGTCTAAGACTTTAGGAAACAAAATGACAGCTGACTACTGTTTCCTGTAAACGTTGGCTTATTGCCATTGGCATATATATGTTGGCTATATGGTGGCTTATTGCCATTGGCATTTTAAGTATCTTGCACCTTTAGATAAAGGAGGGCACTTATTTGTTATTGTCCATTATGATTCAGTTGAGATTTTGCCCTGGGGACTGCATGGAGGACCCTGTTGGATCAGTGGAACTCAGATGGGCTCTGGAGGGATACGATTCCTTGAATGCTACTGGGTCATGTGCACCAGTGTGGCTTTGACAACGCTGATGCCGTGAACACTACTTTTAGAATTGATTCTAACTTTGGCACTTACCACTGCCCTTAGGCAAAGGACCAGAGACCCTGTATGCGGGGCAGAAGCTCAATGACAACGAATGGCACACCGTTCGGGTGGTGCGGAGAGGAAAAAGCCTTAAGTTAACCGTGGACGATGATGTGGCCGAGGGTGAGTACAGCTGGAGTGAATTTGTCTCTCTTTGCTCTCAGACTCCTCTTGGTCATTCAGTGAGCAAAGTGTTGTGTTTGGAAACCTTGTATTTTGCTAAACAGAAGTCACATGTCTTGTTCTCTGGTAAGACTAAGGCTCAGGTAAGACTAAGAAGATCTTCCTCTATATTTTCATAATCCCTTTTCATTGATCTGTATTACAGGACTTACCCCTATGGTGGTTACATATTGATGGGGCTCTCTCCTTAGGCATAGAGTATGTGTCTGGAGAACACACGTAGAGTTCTACAGATCCTTCTATTATTCAGTTACTCAAAAACCGCTTATCAGTCATCCTTCAAAGTGCCAGTCCTTCCCTTTTGAATGAGTCTCTCTCCAGTAGAGGGAGACGGATAAACCAGAAATTCAGAACATTATAGGTACAAGTAAGTACCGAAGTGAGTGCATGATACTTAGAAGGTGCTGAATAATTATTCATTTATTTAATACTTTATTTAATCATTATTAATTGAGTACCTACTCTGTACTAAGCACTGCTTTAGAAGGCACTGGGAATGTGGTGGTGGACAATTAGGCAAGTCCTTGGTCTGGTGGAATTTACATTCTAGGAGGGCAAGGAATAAGTGAATGAATCCATACAGATGTAAAGGAACATTCAGACCCTCACACAAGCAATAAGTATTTCTTGACAGCCTGTTATATTTCAGGAATGTGCTAGGGATTGTAGAAGATAAAAAGGGAAGAACAAAATTACCTGTTTCCTTCAACAATGAACCAATTTTGTAGATGAGATAGGACTCGGGAATTTGAAAATAAGACAAGGAATATATAATGAGATTCTAATTTGGGTGGGTAAGGTTATAATTGTCAATCGGAAGGTAATTTTCTCAATTATCAGTTTGGGCTGGAGAAATCTGGGGTGGTTTAGGGAGGTAGATCTTTGGGCAGAATTTGATGGATAATTTAATAAGATCTAGGGCAGAAGAGAGAAGGCATCTGTCAGTGCATCTTACATGCTGCATTCTAAAATTTTTACTCCAGTATTTGAGAGCCGTACATATCTGTTATGCAGACTTCTTGTCCATGTGGGAAGGGAAAACATGGGGCAGGATGGGGTATCACGCAGAACGCTGTTGGTGTCAGGACACCTGGACCCTGATGCTGATTCTCTGCAGGATGTTGGGAAAGTCACTTACCATTTCTGGACCTGTCAAATGAAGTCAGTGGCCTAAGCCATGTCTACAGTTTCTTCTGTGAATAAGACAGGTTAGAGTGAGGAGCCTTCGGGTTTCACAGTCATTGTCACTAAAATGCTTTACACCTTGAAATTCTACTGTTGCTAAGACTATTTTCAGAATAAAGTTTCTGCAATTTTGGGTTCTGTAATTTAATTTTATAATCATGAGCCTGAGCTTCTGTTCTCCTGGAGTCAGGAATTATAGTGAGCCGTGTATGTGTTTGTGCAGGTGAGAGTGTGTTTGTGTGTATGGGTGTGCGTGAGTCAAGAAGGAGAGTCTGGGAGGAGCGAGAACAGCTCACATATAGCCAGTGCCCAGCTGGCATTAGGTGCTGGGTTAGCCTTGTACACATATTGACTCCTGTAATCTTCTGGAGCGCACCATTGCCTCGCAGCTTAAGTGTTCTTATTGTCATTTTACGTAAGGGCGACACGAACTTAGAGGGAGTTGTGTGCGCAAGCTCTAAATTCATGTCTGTGTGATTTGACCAAGTCAAGCTGCTTGTCAGACTTCCCAGTTCATCCTAAGAAAATGATGTGTCTTACACTATAGGTAAAATACAGTGGAATGGATTGGGGTGAGGTGAGGAATACATTTCGGTAGGTACACAACAGTACCCAACCCCTTCCCTCCTAAAGAGAAGACAGACAACTACAGTGATTAGCCAGCACCCTCCAGTTGTACATAGACATAACTTAGTAGTGGGAGATAACAGTTGCTGTTCTCTATGCCTGAAGGGTAACTTAGATTTATGTAATGAAAATAAGCAGAATGATTGTAAGCTTTAGAACCCACAGCCAACCTGAATTAATTCTTCAAGAAATCCGCATGAGAGAATGCAGAGAGCAGCCTGCAAAGGCAGCAGTGATAACATGTCACGTCCCTGGGTGCCTGCTCTGGGTTTAGCCCAGTAAAGCCAACAGTGCTATTTGCAGCGTGTTTTCATAAACAGCCACTAGATGGCGACCTCACCCTGCTCTTTCCAGACAGCAAGTTCCTTTTCTTTCCATAGGGAAATTATATACCATTAAATCTATAGTCATAAAGAACTGCAGGACTGAGGGTACAGGAATGTGTAATGCCTCCCTCAGTCATTATTCTTTTTTAGAAGCTTTACAGTAAAGGTAATTATAGGTGTGCTTTCTCTTACCACTAATAATTAAAAGGCAGGATTAAACCATGGATGCCCAAGTCATCCAGTAATTTGATATTTGAAATGAATGAAGCTGTTTCATACTCTGCCTTACCCCCTACTTTGCTGCTGATGGAAAAAAAAGCAGCCATAAGGATAAAGAAACTTGGGAGAAGAAAAGAGCTATTTTGCTTATGAGCCACAACCTTGGATTGCTTCTTACACTGATAAGCGAATTTTAATTTTAGCTCACAGAAGTCATAAAATCAGGCAATGAAACTAAAAACCACATAGTCCTCAGGTTATTAAGTAGTGTCTTATTGGCTTATTTAGTAATGCCTTTCATGCTGTTTAAAGTCGCCCAGGAGGTCAGATTTTCAGCTAGTTTGTAGAAATGATGCAAAGAATAGGTCAGATGTATAAGAAATCTAGAGCAAGGAAAGAAATAGTCCTCGGCCCGGCAGTTTTCATTTATTGTAATATAACGTGTTCCTGGAAAAATATTAAGTTCAGTTGACAGCTAAGGATTGATTGGTTGAGCTGGATTTCTATGATTAAAAGTAAATTAAAAGAATACCTCCCTTGGGTTAGCTCCTCAGCATTAGGGCCTGACACTGCAGGGACCACCCGCGCCACCTAGAACTTCTTGCTGGTACAGAAATTCACCTCTCTTCTGACTCCTCTGGTCCATGTTGACTTTTTCCTTTCCTTCCCTCGTCCTATATAGCATGTACAGCGTCAAGCTGTAAAAATCATTTTCCAAGAAAAAACTTGTTTCTCACGTTAATTAAAAAAAAAAAAAGGGATGAGATCAATTTGGAAAATGTTAGGTTAAACAAAATGAAGTGGAATTCTTAGTTGAAAGACCTATTAGGAGCCTTTAATATGCTAATATACGTTGCTCATCATCAATAATTACATATGCAGTGTTTGCCCAATTTATTTGGCACCAGAACTTCTTTTAAATTACTAAAGTATGTTACAGTATGTACTTTTGAAAAATGTTGATATCGAGGAGAGAAGGGTGTGAGAGTGGTAGAGCTGGAGGACTGTGGGCAAAACGTGCATCCTTTACTAAGGCTTTGTAAGTCTTTAAGTCTTCTTAACTTCTCTCCCCATGTCTGTGAGCCAAGGGAGGTCAAGTTGCCTCCTCTTAGCCTCTCCCGGTGTCTTTGCTGAGCTCTCAGTGTTGGCCTGCTCTTAGTGGTGACTCCAAAGCAGATGTCTCAAGTACAGCCTCCTTCCGCAGATGTGAGGGATGCTTGCTGTGCCTGGGCTCCTTTGCCAAACCCTGTTGGGCATAGAGAAGAGGCAAGACGTGGTCCCTACTTAAAAAGAGCTTGTGTTCTGGTAAAAGGGAGAAAGCAATAAATGAAGTCACCAGGAAATTCTTAACACACTTCAGAGAAAGGAAAAAAAATGAAAGCTGCATAATTAGTTATAGTTAACAGGCACTGTTCTAAGTACTTTATATGTACTGATACATTTAACCCTGATAATTTCCTCTTGACTTCACAGGGAAACTGAGGCACAGAAAAGTTATGAACCCAGGCAGTGAAGCCTCAGAGCCTACATGCTCATCCACTATATGCTAATGCCTTGTGGGGGAAGTTACAGCTTGAACTTGGCCAAAATTTTGAGTGGGTTTATGTTCTCAACAAACTTCAATACTCTGAGTCAGGCTGGTCTGTAAACTGCTTGCTGGCCATCAGTGAACTGTGGAAGTGAATGTGTGAATAGGAGTCAAGGCAGCATGGCTGCTCTGGGGAAGGGGCTGGATACATTACCCATGAGTTAGATGGAATGACACTGTAATACTTGGCCACTGAAAAGGAGTGTGAACTCATCTCAGTTTCTGCATGGAAATTTCACCAGTTAAATTCCACCTACAGCTTTTCTTGGGCAATAATGCAAGGAATGAGTCAAGCTTTTTCTCCAGAAACAGTGTAGTGTACAAGATAAGAAATGGGCTTTGGACTGAAACATGCCTGTGTTCAATTTGGGGGTCTACCATTTATTACCTGTATGAACTTTGATAGAAGTTTAACCTCTCTAAGCAAAGCGTCCTCAGCTCTAAAGCAAGACAATGGTGCCTCTCTACAGTTTTATTGTGATAGTGACATTTGATGGTGGTTATAAAGTGCCTAGCATGATGCCTGGCATACGGGGACTATTCAGTAGTCTTGGTTTTTGCTTGTTACGTTTCTCCCAAGTTACTTGTCTCTCCTCCAAAGTTTGAAAGCAGCTGCTGGGAAGTATGCATACATTCTCCCCTTAAGTGGAAGTTTTAATTTAAGACAGCATTCAAAAGAGATGAGTGAGGTGAATCAGTCACATGTATACACATATCCACTCTTTTTTAGATTTCCTTCCCATTTAGGTCACCACCAAGCATTGAGTAGAGATTCCTGTGCTATAGAGTAGGTTCTCATTAGTTATCTATTTTATACATAGTAGTGTATATATGTCGGTCCCAATAAGAAACTAACACAACACTGTAAAGCAACTATACTCCAATAAAAATTAATAAAAAAATAAAACAGAATTATAAAGGGACGTCTCCTACAAATAAATAAATTGATTGATTGATTCATTCATTCATTCTTTGGGAAGCAACAACAAAAAGCAGATTGGTAACACCTGCCTGAGAAACCTAAGAATATTATAGAGAATAATACAACTAAATTGATGGTGTTATTATAACTTTAACATTACACACTACACCATAATAAAGATTATTTTATTGAAATGACTAAAAGAAGAAGAGATGAGTGAAAAGGTTCCCGGTTATTGATTTTGCTTAGGTGATACACAGATTTAAAAAGGCACAGGTTTCAAACTTCAGCAATCTCTTCAGTGCATTTTCCAGGTGCAGCAGCATACATCTTTTTTGGCATCTCTGTCTGCAGGCAAGTGAGTTCCTTTAGCACATAGTGAAGCTAGTTCATTTTCTAATTTGGCCCCTTTCTAATTTGGTCACCTTCTTCACTCCCCTGCCTGCCCCCCTAACCCCACCAACTTCAAGTTGAAGCTCTCTGAGTTATCCTGAATTTTAAATCAGTCTGCATCCCTGGGCTAAATTCTCAAATTTCATTGTTAGCTTCCCTTCTCTTACTTGTCCAAGCGTTTCTTCAAGCTCTTCTTGAAAAGCTCAGTCAACACTCTACATGATTTTCTTGCTTTATGAAATTTATGTTCTAATGAGCAGAATTTCCTAACCCCTCAATTCTAGGGGCCGGTTTATCTATAAACTTATCTATTTTTCTCTAAAAGATCCCAATTAACTTTAAAGTTGTCTCTTCGAATTTTTTTTTGAACTCCAGTCTTCACCAGGGATCACCCCTTTATCACTTTTTAGTTCTCATCACTGATCTTTTTTATTTTTAACGCTAAAATAAGAATGAGTAGGACTGCCGGCATCATCATAGTTAAGTTCCTGTGTCCTTATCGAGACTGGCTGTGGTTTCCCCTCCCCATCAGACTCCAGCCCCAGCTTTCAGCCTCCAGCCCTGGTATGAACAGCTGTAGCCAAATTGACATAGGGTATTTGTTTCAGTCACTTCATTGTTTTTAGATCATGTGAATTTTATGCTAGTTTGCATTTTCATGACCAGTCCAATTTTTAATACTAAGTAATTTTATACAGTGATTCTTTCTTCTAGTTATTCAATTGTTAGCAGATTTATGTTATATTTTGATTTTTTGTTGTTAGTTTTATATGTAAGTTAATCAACATCATTATTTTATTTTTGCTTATATTAAGAGAACAATTTGTCATTAGCTGTCAGAACACCACATAGAAGCTCATAAAATGTAAATTTGATTTTTGTGCTTATGAGCGATTCTTTGAATTAGGTCTGTGTATGCTCCCAAAGGGATGAAGTTAATCTTGAATGTCCAAGGGTGTGATCTGGTTGAAGCTCCCAGATACTGCAGTTTAAGGACCCAAGAAAATACGATCCCCTCCCCTCCTTTAATTTTTGCCACCTGAGTTCTATACCAATAGAGAAAAACAAATGCAAGTCTGGTGGAAATGAGGTATTTTTATTAGTGATAACACTGATGTTTAAACATGTGGTTTACATGTACTGAATTTCAGAATTAGAATTGCCCACTCAAACACTAACTAATTCAGGACCGGGGTAGGACTGAAGCAAGGCCTGTTCCTCTAACACCCATGCTGCGGATGAGTGAGTGAGGTAAACTGGTGTTTCTTGAGGGCAGCTTGCTCCCTTAAAGGACATGCCAGGGGCTGAGCTATGCACATATGGTTTCTCTTTGCAGACTGTCCTTAATAGTTCTGATTTTGTCACTTCCTTTCCTCTGGAAATTGACAAAAGAGGCAGTAAGAGATTCTAGGAGTGTCTTGCTAATGGAATTTCTTCAAAGTGGAGGGTAGCAACAGGAGCGGGAAGGAAGAGGGAATTCCCCTTCCCTACCTTCTACCTCTGGGGCATTAGGACGTGGTTTGTTAAATTTTAATATGATTTATCCAAATAAATGTGAGAGAGCCACCTTCTGCTCTGGCCATACTAATGCTATTTTCCTTGACTTTGTTACTAAAGTTTCCAGTCTCTTTGTATTTATTTCAAGCCCACCTCATTACCCTTGCCCCAGCCTCTCACTACTTCTGGGTAAACCAGGTAGTGAGTGATCTAATATTTTATTTGTATGAGCTGGAGATATTTTACTTGCACATGTCAGACACCCATCTCAAATGCTTTAAGCATAAAGGAGAATCTATTGCCATGTAGTTTTTAAAAGTCCAGATTTGGCCAGCTAGATCCAGGTCTTCAAATGACATCATCCTGCCGAGCTGTTCCTCTCCGTTCTGTGGTTGTCTGTGGGTCTGCTGTCTCACCAGGGAGGCCCTAGCCCTCCAGTTATCACGTGGCCTCCAGCGGCCCTGGGTTTTCTTCTTACCCCTTCAGAAAGCCTTGTTTGCAAAGAACGTCTCTTTCCTAAGTGTTCCAGCACAAACCCTGGGGGAATATTACTGGACCAACTAGGGTTGCTGCTAATCCAGTGTTCTAAGGGGGGGTCCCTCGACCAGTCATGTAAGCATCACCTTGAAACTTGTTAGAAATGCAGATTCTCAGGCTACACTGCAGACTTTTGAATAATAAACTCGAAGGGTGGGGCTCAGTGAACTGTGTGATTCATATGCAGGCTAAGGTTCGAAGACCACTTTGTTAGTCCGTAGACCATACTCAACGGCTAGAGAGAGAAAAATACACTGAGTGGTTCTGCCTGGGTAGATTGATTACTTCAGGGGCCGGGATGGGGTCGTCTTCATCCAGCCCAGTTGGTTTAAGGGTGAAGTGAGGAGGGTATCTTCCCAAAGGAAGATTAGTTGTTACTATCAGAAAAAGCAACGGTTGCTGGTCAGGTAAAATTAATATGTTCTACAATAGAAACTTTTCCACAAGTACTGGGTGGTGAATTATTACACCAAGAATATTAGTAATGAATGCCTAAGGCTCGCTTATTTTATCTTTATAAGGGTTAGAGCAATAGAAGTTTTCCTTCTTATTGTATGTACTGGTACCCAATTATTTTCCTGAATGGAGAAAACAAATAGTTTCATCCTTTAACTTGAGTTGCCCATGAGCTTATATTTTCCTTTATAAGATGGGACATTCTGAGCAGCTGCAGGAGCGCATGGGATGCAGGGCGTTTAACTTGGGCTGGGACAGTCATCAGCTCCCCGACTGAAGCCAAGTCAGATATCTACTATATTGAGTGTTTTGTTTTCTGGAACTGAGTACTTTGTGTGGAAACAAATTAGACCTAAAAGATGTCATAAGGGTGCTATGACAAAACGTGGTAACTTCTCCTGTTTGTATCTCATCTGTGATTTTCACAGGTACAATGGTGGGAGACCATACCCGCTTGGAATTCCACAACATTGAAACTGGTATCATGACCGAGAAACGTTACATCTCCGTTGTCCCTTCCAGTTTCATTGGCCACCTGCAGAGCCTCATGTTTAATGGGCTGCTCTACATTGACTTGTGCAAAAATGGAGACATCGATTACTGCGAACTGAAGGCTCGTTTTGGACTGAGGAACATCATCGCTGACCCTGTCACTTTTAAGACCAAGAGCAGCTACCTGAGCCTGGCCACCCTCCAGGCCTACACCTCCATGCACCTCTTCTTCCAGTTCAAGACCACCTCCGCTGACGGCTTCATTCTCTTCAATAGCGGTGATGGCAATGACTTCATTGCTGTTGAGCTCGTCAAGGGGTACGTGGAAGAGATCGCCTAGTTTATACTAAATGTCTTAGCTCAAACCCTGAATAAAATATGCACAGAAAAAACTGTCTGTTCTACTCTCTACCCTCTATTCCTGATTCATGCTCTCATCCCCATTGATTAAAAATATCTTTGTAATCATTGGACTGGAAGGGAGAGAGATTCATGAGTTTGTTTAAAGATCTTCTTCTATAACTCGATACTGTCAGGCTTTTTAATCTGAAACGTAGTCCTTTAAACCTATGGGGAAAAAAGCTTATTTTTGCTAAAGAGGGATAGGGTATGTGTTGCATCTATCTCTGGGGCAGTATAGTCTGCAACCACCAAATTTATAGGAAGAAATGAAATACAGATATTTTCAGTACTACCATTAGCCCATACATATATGCAAATTTTAAAAAGCTGTTCTTGCTTCAAGATATTTTACTACTGTGTGTTGGGAAGTAGTCAAAACAAAAGCAAAAAATAGAACAAAACCCAAAAAACAGATCCATGATTGACTGTGAATTTAGATGTCGCCCCCTAATGTTTTGGAGTGTACCAGCTGTACTGCTTTGTGTCTCTGGATTTTTACTAGGTAGTGTTAAAGAAATGGATTCAATGAGTACAGAACTCAAGTGAAGTCTGGTAGAATAGGAACTGATTATTTTTATATTCTTAAATCAAGCTTTTAGTTATTCTTGCATGATGCCAGTCTAGCTTGGGGGATTTGAAGCCCCCAATGCCAGTTATGTACACATTGCCTTTAAACGACTGCAGGGAATCTCAAGTCATTGGGTGCTTGTGGTTTCTCCTAGGTACATACACTACGTGTTTGACCTTGGAAACGGCCCCAATGTGATCAAAGGCAATAGTGACCGCCCCCTGAATGACAACCAGTGGCACAACGTCGTCATCACCCGGGACAACAGTAACACCCACAGCCTGAAAGTGGACACTAAGGTGGTCACTCAGGTTATCAATGGTGCCAAAAATCTGGATTTGAAAGGTAAACCTTGTAAAGAAGTTTCTCCTTTTTAGAGCTTTCAGTGGAAAGGCTGTCTCCAGAGGTAACTACCGTTTAGGAGCGCCGTGCGTTTTGATACATCATACATAACCTATTTTAACAACATTGAATTATAACATGACGCAATTTGTTAGTTTTTACTTCGACCACTCCTGAGGGATGGTTTGTTTTCTCTGTAAACCTGGGGCATGTGGGAGCTGAGTGATGAGGGGATAAATGTCAAAATGTGGAGGGATCATAATACAGAGGAAGGCATGTAGGTTTTGGAATCTCAGCTGAGTCATTTACCGCCTGGGTGACTTTGGTAAAATTTCTTAGCCTTGTTCAGCTTCTATATACTTTTTTTTTTTTGCAAAATGAGGATGATAATTGTTACTACCTTTCTGGGCTATTAGGAGTTTGGATGGAATAGTGTCTATAATATCCTCAGCATACTATTGGTAACAAGCACATAAAAAGCACTCAGTAAGTGGTTGCTTTGTTGAAAATGTTGTTAATATTTACTTCATCATAAAATGGGAACAATACCTACCTCATAGAATGGATATAGTGATTAAAATTTGTGAGATGTTTTGTATAAAATGAATGACACATAAGAAATGTTAGTTTCTTCTTTTTACAATGTAGAAACTCTGGTAATAATTTTGTTTATGCTGTTCCCCCCCAGCTGTATTGCCGTTATCTAGTAAACAGTCTAATGTGACTTGGCTTTTGTTGACGTGGTTTCCATACCATTTACCCATTTGCTTTTACTACCTATTTTCCTTTCCAGGTGACCTCTACATGGCAGGTCTGGCCCAAGGCATGTACAGCAACCTCCCAAAGCTCGTGGCCTCCCGGGATGGCTTTCAGGGCTGTCTGGCATCAGTGGACTTGAATGGACGCCTGCCAGACCTCATCAACGATGCCCTCCATCGGAGTGGACAGATTGAGCGTGGCTGTGAAGGTACAACCTTTTTCTTTCTAAGCTACATTCTGTCTCAAGCCTCTTTGCTGCCTCTGCCAGTGCCTCCTTCCTTGGTTTACCAGTCCCCTCTCATCCCATTCACCATCTGACATTGCATCACCACTGATGTCCTCCTGTCACTGGCTGAGTATGTCAAGACATGTGGCACAGGCTCCAGGAATGTACAATATGTTGGCAGATGTCTTTCATACTTGCCATAGAGGACCTTTCCTGGCGTTGACATCAGGCTTCTCCTGACTTGTGCCTTTGCTTCCAGCATGGCTGAAAGGGTATCAGGGACTTTTATTTATATCTTAATACACAGGGAGGTACAAATCAGAGACTTTTATGTGAGTGTCACCATTAATAAAATATTTCTTATGTTGCTAATAGTGACTGCATCATTTAATGAAAACTGAGCAGAAGGTAGGAAAATGATGTTAGAATGCCGTGATGGAGGAAGGGAAGTGACAGTTACTGAGCACTTACTAGATGTCAGGCGTCATTTGGCGGTTTCTTGGTGTGGTGTAGTGGAACAGCATGGGCTTTGATGTTAGAAAGACCTGGATTTAGGTCCAGGTAGTAGTTCCTGTTGGCTGTGTGACTTTTGACAAGTTACTTAACCTCTCTGAATGATATCTTCCTCATCTGTAAAATGGGACAATAAAACTTACCTTGGAAGGTAATATATATAAGTCAGAGATATACATAGAATGCCTGGTACATATATAGTAGGTACTCAGTAAGTGGTAGGATTATTATTTACAAACATTATCTAATGTGAGACATTTAATAGCACTGCATGCCCACCCATGCAGCACAACAAACCATGCTCACCCTCTTTCTGTAGATAATCCACTGTCTCTTGAGATACTAACTGAATTTTATAGGTCATGTGAGTCCAATAGCTCTTTACAATAAAAGCTATCTAGTTTTAACCAGCAGGGGAGAGCAGACACATTTTCAGCCTTCCCCAGACTCCTTGGGTAGGCTGAAAAGGTGACTCGTGTCTAACTTGAAAGGCAAAGAGGATGATCTGATCAGTCACCAGGACCTATGTATTCTTTTGTCTGCTGGAGCCTCATGGTTTTTTGTGCAATATACTGTTTTCTTGTATCCCTCATTAATTTACCACATCCAACCTGTTCATTCATCTTCTAACTGTTCAACTTCATTTATCACTCCTGTTCTTAACCAGCTTCAGTCCTTCACTTGCCATCATAAAGCACATTTTAATAAAAGCTTCTAATCAGCTTCCCAGGCTTATTTGTAGTATGGAAGTCATTTTCCTTTGCCTAAGGGTCAGTTTCTTGTTACCAGTTTGCACTAGTAATAAGGCCGCTTGTCCCTATAACCCTCTCCAGTTTTCTTTTAGCCAGAAATAGTTCTTAAATTCTGTTAGCCAAATATGTTGTGTGTGTACAGGAGGGACAGGAAGTTGGGAATCACCAAGCATTTAAAGCAGCCGCTTTGCTTTCTTCTCCTGAAAATGCACAATTTCATTCAACTCAAAAGTTTTTGTCTTATTGGCCTGCTCTTAGTTCTTTTGGGTGTTAAGGGAAGTCCTGAAATTGATGCGCCGTTTGAGAATTAATTTGAGTATACTAGTTTAGGAGATTGTGGAATGACAGAAATTCCAGTTTTCCTGGAATAATTAATCACATCTAGTAAAATCATAATATAAAAGCACATATTCAAAAGTATAAGGCTCTCTTCAAATGTTAAATATTTTTATCATGCCATCAGTTTTGTAGATTTAAAAGTCAACAGGAATCATCCATTTAACTCCATTGCAACGTCGCCTGATAGAAATATAATGTAAGTCATATACGTAATTTTAAATTTCCTGGTAGCTGCATTTAAGAAAAAAGATACAAAGTAACAGGTAAAGTTAAGTTTAATTTTACATTTTATTTAACTTAACCTAATATATCCAAAATATTATCATTTCAGCATATAATCATTATAAAATTTTTAGTTAGACATTTTATTTTCTTCATATGAGCCGTCAAAATCAAGTGTGTATTTTGCACTTGTAGCACACCCCAGTTCAGACCACATCTTTAAGGTCCTCAATAGCCACGTGCATCTATGGCTACTGTATCGGAGGCACAGTTCTATAGAGTATAAAAATTGGGGTTGGGCTTCCCTGGTGGCGCAGTGGTTGAGAGTCAGCCTCCCGATGCAGAGGATACGGGTTCGTGACCCGGTCCGGGAAGATCCCACATGCCGCGGGGCGGCTGGGCCCGTGAGCCATGGCCACTGAGCCTGCGCGTCTGGAGCCTGTGCTCTCTGCAACGGGAGAGGCCACAACAGTGAGAGGCCCGCATACCACAAAAAAAAAAAAAAAAAAAAATTGGGGTGTAAGGCAGTAAAGCTGTAGCATTTGATTAAAAGGAAGTCTAAACCAACCTTTATAAAAGTGGATTAAAATGTACAGTGTAAAGGTGGAATGGACTCCACTTACGAGAGCTTCAGGGGAAGTTGTGGGAGCATTAGGGAAAAGAAATTACCCATCTGCTTGGAGAAAATGTTCCTATCCCTACCTACAGCTCTATGTGCAGTTTGGCATGACTCATCACATGCATTAGGGTGGGTTCTGACCTTCCTCTGAGTATGGGTGATTGTTCAAAGCTGAATATTGTGGCTTGCTGGCTCTACCATCTGCATCTATGGCAAGTCCTATGGGCCTAATAACACTGCACTCTATTGCCATGGAGATAATTATGATGGTTACCCATGGAGCATTATGACCACCCCACTGGGTGGCATGAAGTGGAGGATGAGTTCGGAGGGAAGAAAGCCCTTGTTTATTGTACACAGATGACTTGGATAATTAGCCTAAGTGGCCAGGAAAAATGGCCAAAAAGTGGGTTAAGGCATAAATTACTGTCATTGGAAGTTTGCACTATTGTGAATAAGCCCTTGTAAGAGATACCAGGAGCTTTTTAGGGCGCTATGGAAGATGATGGGGAGGGAAATGAAGGGCACGAAACCTTGGAAAGACTGCAAAAAAGTATCATTCTCATTGTGACTCTCTGTACATAGTACCGGACCCTCAGGAAGGCCTTTGACAGTTAGGCAAGTCATAGGAAACAGAACACAATTCTTGATTTAACATTTCTATGCCTAGAATAGGAAACAAGTAGGGGATAAGGATTCATTACTAAGAACTAAAACCTGAATCTTGTCACGATGGTGAATGTGTTTTATTTTTAACATATTTGGGGTACACAGGCTAGGATATATCATATGTTCTTATATGTGTCAAAGTTATTGATAATGACGCAAGATCCCTAAGTAGCAATTGGATTACTTTCTGTATTGTATCTAATCCCAAAGAGTCTGGAATTATTTTAAAGACACATTAATCCACTACTCTTTGGCTCTTGATTGTTTATAGTAAGAAAGAAAAAAAATACTGAAATAGGTTTTTATTTTATGTTTCTAATCTATGCAGAGTATATAATTTAGAAATGAAGTGCAGTTTCTGGACAGCCTAGCCAACATCTAGCTGTGACTTGCAACCTCTCAATTTGGACTAGGACTTTTTTATAATGTCTGATTCAGTACTTGGCTGGCAAATATCTCTTTATATCTTGAGGCCAGCTTTGCTGCAGAGACCAAGGCATGTATTGGCTAGAAATCCGATTCCACAACTGCAGACGGTAAACATCTGAGAGAAGCACACGTGCTTCATTTTGAGACTGGTGTAAATAAATAAAAATGACATTGGTTTGGTGCCAATTTGCCCACAGCCATTTGGGTTTGGCTACATTTTTATAAATTAAGCCAACTGAGATTGTTGGTGTTCCCAAATCACCTTCATACAAATGCCCAATTCTAGTGCCAGATTCCTTGGTGGCATTTTCAGGAGGTTACAAGGAGTGCTCCCAAGCGACTCTTCCACGCGTAACTCCTAAATGTTCAGAATTATTTTTGTGGGCTCCGTCTGGCTGTGCACACGTGTCTTTCAGTCTGGCCATGTACTACCCTTATTTCTTGATGTTTATCCTGACTGATGGAAAATCATTTTTCTGGACCATATGCCTTGGGGTTGCCTGTATGGTTGTGGGAAGGCTCTTGTAACCTGCCTGTGCTCTGTCCAGTTCAACGTTTCCCTGCCCCTGCTCTGCTGATGTGGCTCTGATGAGGCCTGCTCCACCCTGGTCTGTGCATCCCCTGTCTGTGCTGTCTCTGGAGAACCTGTAGAGCATTTCAGTTGTCTGTTCGAGTGATGTTGATTATGCCGATTGTGTTTTCATTTCTGTAATGTTACCCTGGTTTGCTGTACCTCTTACTAACCTCTGGTTATTGTTTTCGCCTTTTCTGTTCTTTTGCTAACAAAGTTGCGTTGACCAAAGCTGACCTGAAAGGTAGAGAAGGTTCTTGTTCCCATTACCACTTTGGACTGAAAGATGTCCTGGGTAACCCTTGGTATCTTATCTTTAGAGGACTTCAAGCTGTCACACCTCTTGGACAGCAGCGGTTATGGGGAGGGGGCTGAACCCTGTGTTCTTTATGAACAGTGGCAGAAAACCCAAATCACTGCATGAAAAATAACAACCAAGGCGAGGCGTCTTGGGGATGGGAATATGATTCCATTTTGGGGGGACCAGAGAGGTTTGACAGCATCCTATATTGTGACTACCCACAGGCATATTAATCCACTTCTGGAAATGCCTCTCCAAGTAGTTGCCATGGAGGGGTTGGCTCCTTTTAATTTATTCACTAGAGACACAAGACAGCACTTGGAAAATGAAAAAAAAAAAAAGCCCATTTGAGTTCTTAATTTATTATTTTCTGGGTCAGGGAGGTCACTTCTCAGAGCAGGGCTTTTGAGTGCTTAGACGTTATGAAAGATAATGCCATTTTCTCTTAACTCATTTTAAAGAAATCTTTTAGGCATTTGGGAGATATTAATCTCATTAAAACATTCTAGAGTTTTATGTCTCCTATTGGGGATTTTGATTGAGCACTTTAATTTCCTGTTTTGTGATTCTAAAGAAAAAAGTACTCTTGGGGAAGAAGAAGATCTATCAATCTATTGATTTTACCCTGAATACCCTTTAAAATGCCTGCATGTTAGATATCAGTGAATATCTACTGCAGATACTGCTTCTTCTACCATTCAAAGAGGCACCTTGCAAAGTCTGTAATGATTCACCTTTCCTGTCGTGTCAGGCTGCTTTGACTCAGAGTAGCAAGACGAGAGCCTGCATTTTAGGTATCTTTCAGCCAATAGTTAAGGGGAGAATTGAGCCTTGGATGGCCTCTGCGAATTTGCAATCAGCACAAATTGTAAGAAGTGGTTAAGACAAAGGTACTTTGTCTTACTTTTTCACCTAAAAGATCATTTACTTTGCAGTGACTTGTTATATGTCATGAAGGTAAGCAGTACAAGTTTCTCTCTCGGGTGGATATCAACTAGATGAGGTCTCTCTAGCCATTTTACTATAACTCTTCTTCATCCCCTCTTAGCAGATTCACAAATATGCTAATATCTCATAAAACTAATGAAAGGAACATGCACTGGATTAGTACTTTGAAGTTCTAGGTAGCGGTACAATAGTTTTCAATTTCAAATATGTAGGATCCTTTCAGTAATATGGAAGGCTGTTGTTTTTAGACATTCTATTCAATTTTCCAAATAGTTCTACTCCATGTCACTCTGTAAATGGAGGGGAGAGAAAAGGGGACAGGATTTGATCTATAATGAGACAATTCAAGGTTGTCAAAGCTCTTTGTGACCAGATTTATTAGATAAAACTAGACAACTGCATCTCTCCCTAGACTTTACCGTTCTTCATGGTAGTAACTGTGTGGATTTTGAATCCCCAGAAACTTCCATGGGGACTCCATATGTAGCAAAATGATCTTAAAATTTCCATGCAAAGGAGAAATGGTTTGTAGGAATCATAACAAAGAACTAGTTGATTTCTATGCCTACTATAAATTGTTGACCAAAGTGTAGGTATAGATTTGGGGACATAATAGAGTGTCTTAATTTGCTCATTTATAGAAGCAGTCTAGTCATCAGTATGGTTTTTATGTGATTACTCCATTGACCCAAACTCTCTTCCATTCTTGTAATGACTTAACAGTCTCTTTGTGGCAGGAGCCATTATTCTTTGTAATTATTCTGAGTCATCTTACTCCTTCCCAGTATTATGGCAAAAGACCTTTAGGATGTGAATGCCTTTCCCTTTTATTTTCCTGACATTGGGGTATGGACCATTACTCATGCTGGCTTTTTCATCTACAACCTGTGGGCACGGATAGGACTAATTAACATTAAGTGTGAAGGACAATGAAAACATGACAAAGAAATGAGGCAGTCTGAAAAGTAAAGGCACATCATATTCGTAAGGAGATATAACAGTGGGTCTAGGAAGTGGCAAGATGGGTCGGGGCAAGTCAACAGCTTTAATCCTCTTGTCATTGTGTTGCTGGAGTGGTGTTTTTAAAAATATTTACTTGTTTCTTTGTTCATTCATTCATTCATTCTTCTCCAGTGATTGTGCTGTTCAGTTTAACAGGAGCTCAGCTACTCCTGTGTATCAGATACTTAGCTAGGTACTGGGATTACAGGTGAGGTACAGTCTGACATCAAATAAATCCATAGGAGATCAGCCAGTAGCTACAGTGCAGAGTGAAAACTGCTATGCTAGAGTGGACGTGGAGCACGCAGTGTGTCTGCGGAGGAGGGCTGCTGCACTGTGTAGGGTCATGATGATCATGGTGGCTAGTCAGGGGATATTTTCTAGGCAGAGTTTGAACTGCGTCTGAAGGGCAACATGTTTTAGATGGATGAGAGGTGGAAGCTCACTTAAGAGCTTGGCCAGTTTGGGCACCTACAGGAAGCTCCATTGGGCTGAAATAACACTCACGTGGGGATGTGATGTACACAAAGCTGGAGCAGTAGGATGGAGACGGGTGATGGCAGACCTTTTGTGTAAGGAGTTGGACTTTACCCCAAGGGCGCTGTAAGGAGGACAGAGACTTGGGTCAGAGTTTCATCTTTTGAAGATCACTCTGACACCAGAGTGGAGAATGGATGAGGAGGACAGGAAGTGGAAGCAGAGAGTGGTTAGGAGGGAAGTAGCATATTCCAAGACAGAGGGAAGAGGTGTGAACCTGACAGTTGTTACTCTTGTGGGCTAAGAAGATAAACATGTTTCTCTCTCAGATGAAGCCTCTGAGGAGTGAGGAAGAAAAGGAGCTTTCTCTCCTATGTATTTCCCTCCCACCCCTGCAGTGTTACTTTGTTTCATAGCAGTTGCTTTTACACATCATGACCAAAGGTGTCAGGGAGGAACTTGATTGACGGCCCTGGTTTAGGTCACACTTCACATCCCTCCAGGTTAAGAGAGGAAGTAGGACCTCCCCTGAGGTCCATGGGAGGTGTTGCATTGCTGAGAGGTACAGCCCCTTGAACCTCAAGGTCCCTTGAATAGAATAACAATATCCATGGACTTTTCAGAAGTAATTTTCTAATTCCTCTTTATTTGCAAGAGGGGTATTCCTAGAGAGGAAAATATTCCCTAAAAGCATGTTCATTTAAGAAAGGACCTGCTCAACTATAAAAGAAATATTAAGTTTGATCTTTGGGGAGTGAGGCAGATGAGTCATAATCATGAAAAATAAAAAAAAAAATAGCTCTTTATTGGTTTAGGGGATTAATCAGAATATCCTCTCCCTGCTTTCCATTATAATGCCCCTTAGCAGCTTCTGTCTTTGGAGTTGATGGGCTTCTTTTCTAGAAATGTAAGTTGTCCCTCTGCCCAGATGATGGGCATGTGGGTAGGAGAGGGCCGTGTATTAATCAGATTTGGTTCCAAGTGCTGCGTATCTTAAGTAAGTCAATAAATGTTTTGAGTTTGGATAGCTTGAAAACCCACAGATTCTTTCAAGTCATTTTAGGTTAAGAGTTGGCATCAGCCAAATTCTTCTAACAGGTAATTCTCCAACTTTCCTTACTGTGAGGCCTATAGTTCCTCACTTCATTTTATCCAAAGCTAAGAGATGTATTACTTTCTCTATTGTATTTTGTGTAGTAAAGTATAGTGTTTGACCTCATAGAAGTCAGTTCCTCAAAGATGGTTTGCATTATGGGAAATAATAAGAGAGACAGGAATTAAATGGAACTTTCCACAGTGGTTTCTGCCTCTTGTCTCTCAACGTTGCATGACAGAGGTTTTTCACAAAAGAACTGTAACTATGACTTAACTACCTCAATGTGTTCGTTTCTGCAGTCCTGACCAATTACACACCCAACTAAAATGGGTAGAAATTGATTTTCCTTTCCAGCGGAATTGAGAATACCCTTTATTTGAGGGTTTCTTTAGTTCACGCACATGCTAAGGGTATTGTGTCTCCATGATGATGACAACCTTGCATGACAGATATTGTTATCGCCAGTTCATGGATGCCTTTATAGATCTTATATATATTATCTGATTCAATCCTTATACCGTGTGAGGTAGAAACAACTTCTCCTTTATATAGATGGGGAAACTGGGGCTCAGAGAATTTAGGTAATTAGCCCAAGATCACATTGCTAGTAAGTAATAAAGCTGTATTTTAAAACTTATGGCCTTTCCCCTACTGTACTATATGGTGTGAGTCTGGATTTGCATATTTCCAAAGCAGAAACAGTATAGAGATAACCAGAGAGTGTCCAAGTGGCCTCCAGCTGACTTCATGATAGCTGGTTTTCATAGCAATACTATTTCACTAAGTTCTAGATGATTTGTGCACTATGTTCATTAAAACAAAGTATTTTAAGTTAGCTGTCTTTTTGTCCAGCCTGGCCTTAGAAATCCCTTATCTCTCTCTCTCTTTTAAAAAATTCCCTCTACTGGTCCAACAAGCTGCTACATCAGTGCTGAGAAAAGAAGGAAAAGCAGAAAATGAGGTCCCAGTTTACATTTTCTGAGGCAGCATTGACTTTTGAGGACCTGTTCATGATTTTAAAAAGAAGGGATGATCTAATCATTTGACCTATATTACGCAGGCACCCTCTGAAGACAGGGTGGATTGAGCAAGACGGCTTTATGATGACACCATTCTCTCACCTTTACACACACTCCAGCAAGGGCAGGTATTACTGTTACCTCTCTTGTCTGGAAGTGTCATGTGGGTAAATTGCTTTACTCACCAAGTATAATTATTCTTTGCTGTTCATTGGCCATTGAGGGAAGTGCTGTGCTAGAGCTGGCACCAGCACAGGAATTTTCAGGAATTTTGTAAGCTGCTTGGCATCACGTAACACATATTCGCTTGAAATTGGCTGTGGTGGGAGTATTTTACGCCATGAAAACCAGCTTACATAAATGTTACAGATCAGGTTTTATTATTATTTTTTTCCCCTCGGAGTTCTAGTTGTTAACAGGAACACAGGAAATCAGAGGCCACTGGAGATAAAGAACTCATGAAGGCGTCTTGGTTTCAACCAATTCCCATGCCCATCTTGACTTATTTTAACTCATTGTATGGTGAGAGGGCTGAAGTGATTGAGGAGAACCGGGGTGTTATTGAAACTGTCCCCATGTCCCACAACTGTTGGATTTTATTGTTGGTCTTTTTCGCTCAGCGCCCTAACCAAGCAACTGTTTTGAACCCTTGCTTGAGGAGAGGAAGCCATAAACACCTGAGCATGCTCGATGAGCCCTGTCTCAGTGCCTTTCTGAGCATGAGCAAGGCATAGGTCCTGCCCTCAAGACGAAAAAGTAAGATCTTGGGAACACAGCTGCTCTTAGGTCTTTCTGCCAATGAAATTTTATAATAACATTCAGGACCCTGTTCTCTGACTTTGCTTAATCTTCTGTAAAGTGGGAACTAGAGCATTCACTTCTCAGCTGGCTCTTTATGAAGAGGGATGCTTGACACATTTAAGGATCATTGCTTTCTTATTTTAAAATTAAATAGAAGTGAGTTGGGTTTCTGCCAATTAAAAGGGATGAATCTTATGTTGCCTGTAAATGACTCCCTTTGGAAAACCCCAGAGGACCCAACACTGTAAATGCAGAAGCACTTTGAGAGCTACAGAAGTATCTTTGTTGTAGGGACCAATACATACTTGCAGCTAAGTAAGGATAACCTCATCCCTAATGTCAAGAATACCTTTCATGAAGCCTCAACGCTTTAATTCTTATATTTTAGCAATAGAGACTGTAGGTTGCTCAGGAAGTTGGTAAGGATCTTTCACACATACACACATGTGCACAGATACATATATCTATGTATATTCATCTTCCTTTTTTTGTTCTTTCTTTTTTTCTTTCCCGCTCAATTACTGCTCAGTCATCCTTCCTCTATGAAACAATGTAAATTTTAAAATGTAAAAGCGGAAGGGTTTGTGAACTTACAAACGTGGGAAATAAAATTGAACGTGGAAGATATCTCTTTAAGCAGCCCGTGGCAGCTCGCATACAGCTCCTTCCCATGGCAGCTGGGCCTTATATGGGGCCAGCAAACCCTTTGCCTGGCACAGAGTTCTACCGTGGTGACGCTTCACAATCAGGTTCCAGTCACAGATTCTAAGCCCTTTGACAAACACCTCATGCTGTGTGATTAAAGATGATGAATATTGTTAAACCAGCCCCACCTGGTCCCACCAGTGGGTTACCAGCCTTGCCCTTTAGGATAAATGGATATTGGGAATCGGCCCAGATGTATCATTCCAGGCTCCCCCACTCACCAAGCCTATCTTTCCATTATGGCCAAGACCAGCTGGTGCTGGTTATTTATCCATTTTAAACTGGGATGTTTGAGGCATAGGTTTGGTTAAGTCCTACTTAGGCATTAACAGATATACACTCTGATACAAGTGTCCTGTGCTTCTAACAGCACTTCTGTCTCAAGGACCTGCAAGTAATAAAAGGCAGTCTGTCAACTTTTGATTTTTCGAGACCTTGAAGAGGAGTTGACTGAGTCAGTCTGCATGTACAGCAAAGGTGGATTTGAGCAGTACCAGGCATGAAATGACTGTCTGGGACAATTCTTAAAAATAAAAACAACCCCAGATTCAAGCAGAATAATGAGAAATTTGTGGCAGCCATCAGAGTTATCATATGAAAAAAATAAAGAAAAAAGACAGTGCAGTGCTTTGCAGTAAACTAAAAACAGAGCTGGGAGTTAAAACCGAAACACCTACAAACATCATTGACAACTTACTTAGTCCTTTCATGCATACTTCTGTTGCCTTGTCACTTTCCCTACTACACAAAGAAAGTCACCATCCGTTCTCAAAAGAATATGTGACTATTTTAGTGAGGATTCATTACATATTTAATACACCAGCCCTATACAGGGAGTCCCTGAAGCTTTAGTGTAGTTTGTAGTTACTATTAATAATTTAAAAACTTTCTAAATATGTAATTCCAAAGGTTTATGTTATCTTAGAGTATCTGGAATTTTAGGTTGATTTGGAAGAATGTTTTAGATAAAATTATTAAGTCTTCAGAAATATCTGTTATGTTTATAAACATACACATTTGATATAGATTTTTGTTCATATACTTAGACAAAACTAGATCTTCCTGTTTATTTTTAATTGAATTTTGAACTGAAATAGCATTTGAAAATTTTCTTTGTTAAAACAGCCACATCCTTACATTAAATGTAGGTTAGCGTACTCTTGCTAATCTAATGGCAAGACACACACACACACACACACACACGCACGCACACACACACACACACACACACACCCTCTGGTTTATCCACATCCATAGAGGTTAGGTGGATCAGAGGTTAGGTGGATCAGTTGTAGAGTTAGCACGCTTGGGTTGGGTTTGAGACCTCACCCTGCTACTTGTTACCCGTGGGACCTTGCAAAAAAATCACCTGACGGTTCTGTGACTTACTTTACTTTTCTGAAATCCTTGCCTTCCAACTTGATCGTCGGTCAAAAAATTCTTTTGTTTTTGAAGTTCTGGATGTCTTCCATGAGAAAATCATTCCTGTTTCTCTGATTCTTTAATACTTGTAATTGCTTCATCATGTGTTTATGAAGACTAAATAAACTAGTATCTGAAACACGCTTAGTACATTGTCTGGCACATGATAAGTACTAGGTAAGTCCCTTGTTTTGTTATTGTTATATCCTTGGTCTGATTCGTATAAGATCAAATTATATCAATGGATGTGCAGTCGGGAACATTGTTTTAAGTTTTTCTTTTTCCTTTTTTCCAGAGCATTTTGGTATGTTTCTTTACCTTTTCTTTTTTCTTCCTTTCTTTTCTTCTCCCTTCCTTCCTTCTTTCTCTCTCTCCCTTCCTCCTTCCCTCCTTCCCTTCCCTTCTCTTCTCTTCCCTTCCCTTCCCTTCCCTTTTCTCTCCCTCTCTCTCTGTCTCTCTCTCTCTCTCTCTCTCAATTTTGAAGACAGTATGAGAATATGAGAAATAGATACAGATATAAGATATAGTGTATTCAGGAAGGGATGTCCTTAAATAGTTTGAAATAAGAAAAGGAGCTTATATTGCCATTTAGAAAGTGTTTTAGAGTCTAGTCCAAACTTGTACTCATTCAACACAGTTATTGCATACTATCCCTGGGCATTGGGGACCCAAGAGCCTTTGTCCCAACATCTGCTGAGATTAAATGAGTCTAATAGTTAAATCAGAAGAGGAAATGTGGTCAATTAAATACCACCACTACCCCCAAAATGTTTGGTTCCAAGTAGAAAATTGCTTATTTAAGTTGATACTTGTAAATTCTATGGATAAATTAGTTAGGAAAACCACATGGCTTTAAGTCACAAAAGAATGACTTTATTTCTTTATCTTTTTTATTCTCTTGTTTTTTTTAATTTCATCTATTAAATAGAAGTACGTTTTTATTTTATTTTTTTTAATTTCTTCCAACATCTTTTGAATTTTCTTTTTTTAAAAAAATTTTATCAGAGTATAGTTGATTTACAATGTTGTGTTAGTTTCACGTGTACAGCAAAGTGAATCAGTTATACATATGCATATATCCACTCTTTCTTAGATTCTTTTCCCATATAGGCCATTACAAAGTACTGAGTAGAGTTCCCTGTGCTATACAGTAGGTCCTTATTAGTTATCTATTTTATATATGGTAGTGTCTTGTTCTTTCTTTCATTCAATAATATTTTCTGAGCCCCTACTTTACACCAAATACTTTATCAGAAACTAGAGCTATAAAAGGTGAGCAAAACAGACAAGGCTTCTGCCCTCAAGGAACTCATATTCCAGAAGGATGAGATAGACAATAAAGAATTTAATAAATAACTTAGTTACAGTTCATGTAATCGTTGTGAGTTAAATAAAGTGGGAAATAGGCTGGAGAGTAAATGAAATGCTGATGGGGACTTCCTTAAATAGGATAGTCTGAAGAAAGATCATTTTGAGCTGAAACTTAAAGAAAAAATGAGCCAGTCATTTGAAAATCTGCAGGAAGGACATTTCAGGCTATGGGTTGGCCAAGAGCAAAGGACCTTGAAGGTAGGGATGGCCTTGAAGTGTCAGAGCAGGGGTCCTGGAACGGAGCAGCTTCAGAACCACGCAGAGGGCTTGTCACAGCTCAGGTTCCTGAGCCCCGCCTCCAGCCAGTAGGTCTGGGTGGAGCCTGAAAACATGCATTTCTCACAAGCTCCCAGGGGATGCAGGTGCTGTTGACTCTGACTCAGGCCCACGCTGTGAGCACCATTGTGTTAGAGAGGAATTGGAAGGAGGAAGGGATGGCTGGAGCGTGGTGTGCTGGAGGTGAGTGGTAGGAAATGAGTCTGGAGGAGGAGGCAGGGGCCCTGGGATCTCACCCTAGAAAGGAAGTAGGATTTCTGGCTCAAATGGATGAGAAGTCATTGCAGGTTCTCCTGGTCTTCACTGAAACCCTGAAACTGCCCTTGTTCTTAGACAATTACCGTGTAGTCAAGTCTTTGAGGGTTATCCGATTCTGAATGGCATTTGCCCCTTAATGCGTGGGAAACAAATCCCGTGGACTTTGGAAATGGCCTATAATTCCCTCTGTATGGGATTCCGACAAACGGGACTGATTGCTTGCTTTGCAAAGAACCATTCTCCCATGCCCAGGTTTTAGAAGTATGAGATAATGGCAAATCCGGGGGCTGCAATTCAGATCAGCTCCACATTTACTGAAACACTTTCTCTGCATCTGGCACAGCGTAGGACATAACCAAAGCATAGTACGTGCTTGGTACAGCAGGGACATAACCAAAGCATAGTACGTGCTTTCTAACTGTAGGCAGCATTCACTCTTTTTGGGACAAATAGTAAAAAAAATGTGAAAGAATTAGAGGATTATGTAAGCAGAGTACACTGCCATGTGTAATAAAGTGTTAAATATTATCATATATAAACGTTAGTGATGCGGATAATATGTGCCGTGGCCACTAGGAAGTGGGAGAATTGTTGTCTGAAGTTACTGGGGAATGTTTGATATCCAGGAGGCATTTTAGCTGGTCCTTAGGAAATGGTTAAAATTTGGCTAAAGAGGAAGAGAAAGACATGGGAAAACTTTTGTCTTCAGATTCAGTGAACATGCAAAGAATTAGTGTTTTCCCAAAGTTTTTGCTGTTCTGCGGCCTTTCAAGGGAAAGCTTTCCATGTGTTTCTGATTCTTGAGCGCAATTGAATTACTAGCCCATTGTCTGGTGAGAGCTGTTTGGTCAGGGAGCCCCATGGACTTCTCAGAAGCTTTTGTCCTTTGAAAGAAGCTGTCGTGATTTGCCATTGTTAATGAGCCTTGTACTACACAATGCTCAAGTTTAAGACCCACTGAGAACATGACCATGAACCTCCTTTCGTCTCCACATGGGGGAACCACATGGCGTATAGCAGCTGCAGAAACCCAGCAGCTATGCTGCTCCCCCAGTGTTAGTGATTGTCTTTAAGTTTCTAATGTCATATCCTAACAGCTTTGTATTAGGAGTGATGGTCTGTACTGCTTCTACCCTTCATGAATAAATACAAAATGTCTTGCCACCCAGAAGACAACCCCTTTGTAGTCATGCATCTCTTTTGAATATGCATCCTTAGGACCCGAAAGGCTTATAGTTCAATATTCTGTGCCTGTGTGAGGCTTAGCCTGGAAATTGTGGAATATGCACTTACTGCAATGGATATATTTTTACTGTGTCAAGTGCTTTTTTGCATCAGATCCTGACTATTACATTTGATGAGTCAAAGGGCCCACCTCCTTTGCTGAGGCTGTCTGGGAAATTCATGGAGTTATCCTGAATATTAAGATATTTCCTGTTAGTTTAGATAATTCCAAAGGTGTAGGTTTATCTTTAATGCCAAGATAAAGGCAGAGGATAGAAGTGAAAAAGAGAATGGTGAAAGAGAGGTCCCAGGATGACCTAGGAAAGATGGCAGTCTGTAAGGCAGAGATCACCAAACTTTTTCAGTTGCTCACTCATATCTGCAGAAGGTGTTGAGAATGTCCCCAAGGTAGGTATACTTAAAGAAAATGAACATAATTTCTAATATTTTCTTCCTGTACCTCAAATACACCCTCTGGCATGTGCACACTCTGTTTGAATGCATTCTTCTGTAAACCTACAGCAGCAGTGTGGTGCAGCGCACTGGTTTTCAAACGTTAGTCTGCATCATAAAATCCTAGAAGCTTGTGCAAACACAGATTTCTACCTCCCCCCAGAGTTGTTTCTAATTCAGTAGGTATAGGGTGGCCCAATAATTTTCATTCCTAACAACTTCCCAGGTGATCTGGTCTGAAACTATGCTTTAAGAACCCCTGAGGTAGTTAGTCTCAGAGTTAGTTTACCGAAGTTGGACATCAGGGTCCTTTAATTATCCAATGTGTGACCTTGGGTAAATTAGTTTAGTTCTGTGAGCTTAGTTTTTAAAATCTGTGGTACAGAGGTAATCATAATTCCTTACATTTTAGGGTCACTGGCGAGCTTCATGAGATACGCTAGACAAAGTGCTTATCACCCAGTGCTTATCGCCTACAAAACAACAATACATGCTGGCCGCTTTACCCTCCTCCTCCTCGTTATCGTCACACATCTTTCTAGTGTCACGAAGTGACTGTAAGAACTTTTGTGCCTTAATTCACAAGCATCATGGGAATGCATTTTTCTGCTTCAGCATTGTTCCTTTAGAAAGACCATGCTCCGAGTGAGATATCTTCCTACTTGAATGGTAGAGATGAAGCTCTTTTGCAAAGTCTGCCAAAAAGAGAACAGTGTGTTCAGCCCTCTCCCTTCTGTGTGTAACTGTTGATAGTTTGTGGCTAAGTGTGTATTTCTGTTGTCTTATGTAGTGAATTCTTCTTGCATGGTATAGAGTTGACATTTTTGGCGGTTGTGTCTTTGAATGTTTTGGGGCATGAGAATAGTAAATTCAAGTGATTGCTTTGAATTTGATTAATTTTAACACGTTTTTCTCTCTCTCCTTTTTTCTTCTTTCCTGCTCTTCTTATGAATTACTAGGACCAAGTACCACCTGCCAGGAGGATTCATGCGCCAACCAGGGGGTCTGTATGCAGCAGTGGGAAGGCTTCACCTGCGACTGTTCCATGACCTCCTATTCTGGAAACCAGTGCAATGATCGTGAGTACAACCTTTTCATGCTTGGGATATTTTCAAAGAGTTCAGAGGTTTGGAGAAACCATAAGGACATTACGTAAAAGGATGGCTCTTCTGAAAGATTCATAAGCAATTTCTCATCCAGAAACTAGGAAAATAAAGGACTAATGGTCTAATGGCAAAGCAACATTTCTTGTTCAACAATACTAGATGTTTTTCCATTTACTTACTCCCTGTTTTCTTTAGATTAGATGACCTTAGACAAACAAAACAATTATGACAATATTTTTGTTCTAAGGAGTTCAGTTTTCCATTAATTAAATCATCTGGATAACAGTTTTGAGACTCTCCCACTTACATTGCCTAGAACTTGGAGGACATTAAGGAATGTAGCTATTTTTTCAAAAAGTCTGAGTTTAGAGAATTTCTTAGGCCTTCCAAATGATGAAGACATTAAGAGAGTTTATTATTTTTTCCAACTAGAAATGTTTAATGCATTCTCAAGGGTCTTTCAAATGTAGGCAGAGATTCCCTCTGGCTAAATTTATTGATATCTATTTAGTTTATATATACATAGTCATTCTGTTTATATATATATATTTCTATTTTGTGAGTATGTTTATATGTATGTATCTGTGTATTTGCTTCATATTGGAAGAGAGCCAGTTGTTATTTTTGTCCACTAGTGATGCTTCGGGTACATCAGCTGTTTTAATTCTAGGAGAAGACTGATTTCATGAAGGTGATTCTAGCACTGACGGTGGAGAGAGTTCAGTTCTGTGGGAATCTATAGCCTGTGTCTCCACGTCCTCCTAACATGGCCACCTTTAGAAATGAGCAAACACTTGAAATCTCTGAATACCGATTGCAAAGTGATTTGTTGAAAAGCCCTGACTTAGTGGGTCCTGCTGACCTTCTCATTTTCTAAATGCAGCCTTCATGGTAGGAGTTTATTTTATAACCTGAACTCATAGTTGTCATCAGTTGGTTTTATAAAAAAGATGCGTAATGTTATCTGAGCAAGTACTAAAGTTACATTACAGTTTGTACAAGTGGGAGCAGTCGCCAATTACAATGCTATCTCTGTTATGTCTATTTGGTTTTCCTTGATTCCTCATTTCTCAACTTTTTTCATGTGTGTAGTTGTCTCCTGTCCTGTTTTCCATTTTTTTATAGGCCTTTTTTCTTTATGTACCCTGTCAGTCTCTTAAGATACACTAAGGAGAAACAAGTGCGGAATCTGGAAATGTAGAGAGAAAATTCTTTGAACCTCATTGATCTAGGCGTAAGCATTTGCCTCTGGATTTATAATGCAAAGGACACACTGTGTGCGGAAGGCTTTGGCATTAGATGGCTCTTTCCAATTATTTGGTATTATTTTTATTGAAAGTCCTGTTTCCATATTTATGATTTGGAAATACTGTTCCACTCTGAAACAGGCAGTGATTGGATTCATCCAGAGTCCCTGAGGAATTGTTCTATATGCTCTTTCTTTTCCCTCCAATTTGTCTGCATGGGAGGCTTATTTCCTAAGTGGTGGCATAATGCTTCTTTATCCTCACAAGTTTATTCCATATCACACATACATACCATTCCCAGTAAACCACGGTCAGGAAGAGGCTGCACAAAGGAAAGACAGAAAGGTAAGTTACGCTAACTGCGGTGAATAGGCACAATCTTCAGAAGGTATGTATGCATTTTTTGCTCACTGAAAAGTTCCTTTCTGCCACCCAGGCTAGGCATTGTTTTCTGCTAAAAATCAACCAGGATTCTTTCCAGTTTTCTGTGATTGTTTCTGATTTTGTCAAGAAAAGATTGTGCCTCAGTCTGGGATGAGGATTATTGCATTATCTGACCTGAACAATTTGTCAGTGTGTGATGAAGTACCAGAACCAGGATTGGGAAAGGTCAGCGTTCTTTTGTGGCAATAGCTTCTCATCCTTCAAAAATGTTTCTAAGACATCCAGGGTTAGGGTAATGTATTTTGAACTTTATTCTATAAGCAATGCAGTTGAATTTTTGATTGTAAAAGACTTCTGAGCCCAAATCATTAAAATAATCTACTTGCCTATTCTCCTCTTGGAGAGTGGACCAGGGCTTCTGTGACTGGATGGCTAGATGGATATGTGAGCAAGTACATTTTAATAGCAGAATGTGGGGAATATATGGAATTCAGATATACGTGATGTAACTATGAAGTTCAGATGTAAACTTTTAATGAAACCCAACCAAATATATCAAAATGGTAGGTTGCTTAAAATTGTTACAACGAATGTCTCTGTATTAAAGTATTTGGGGTAACTTCACTTTGGGAACTAGCATCAGAGCCAGTTTGTACCACCTAACAAAATCTGTCTCAATTCTTTACGTCATAGGTTATTATTTTCTGTATCAACCTGGATCCTTAGAGTTGTAATTTGCTACTCCACAAACAACTTCAAGATGATGTTACCTATCTAATACTCTGTGTGCCTACCTTTGTTAGCAAATCATGGTAGCTTTGCTTGCATCAGGAGTTGAGTATTAACCCTCAGTGTCACCAGCAGATTTGAAAAAGGTTCATGCTTATCATGGGCAAAAGCCGTGGGGAAAATTGCAAAGAAAGAAGAAAGGGTAAAATAAGTGAATAGAAGATGAAGAAGGATGAAAGAGAAGGCATATAGAGAAAAGCAGAGATTGCATCTTCTATGAGAGAGCACAGAGATGGTTAATAGTTGCTTTGGTAACATGCATGTCACAGGTGGCCTGCCTTTGACCTAAATAACAGAAATGGGCCATGCATTGTAAGTGGAGTGACATCAAGGAAATCTGGCCTTTACCCAATTCTTGGGAATAGCATGTTTTGTAGAATGTTGCATACGTCTAAAATAAATTATATTCCTTAGAATACTGTCATAAGACCATGTGAATTGGTTAGAAATTCAATCTAATGGCTAAAGTTGTTTTTGCGGGGGAAAATGTTTGAATACTTTCATTTTCCTTGAGCAGTTTCTCAGGACAGCAGCTTGATCCTCAATTAATAGAAATGAAAACATCTGTATTTATTATTGCATATCCAAGAATTGAAACTTGTTCAAAAGGGAAATGGCTAGACTATGGTATTTTTCAAAATAAAGTGCTCAGTTCATCATATGTAGAAAAGTTAATTATATCTGGACGTGACTTGCAAGTTTCTAAAGAAATGTCTGCATTTTAGAGTCGTGCCCACTTCTTCTAGAATTGGTTCTGTCACTTATAACCTTTGTTTTGTTCTTGCCTGTTTGCTAGGTTTGGCATTTGTTTGACAATTTCGAGGTGCTGTCACATAGATGCGGCCTCCATGAGTAGAGTTTACATTTAAAAATTGTGTCTTGTTTAGTATGAATAGACCAAGCCTGCATGGTTTTAACTTTATTCCGTCATTCTTTGTGAAAGCATGGTGGGTTGATGGAGCCAGTGGGGTAAATTTCTTGTTCATTCTTACAAAGATAGCTGTAAAACTGATATAAGTGGTTGTGAAAATATGACGTGTATTCTCTGTAGCTGGTTACCTTGTATGAGAGCGATTTCCTTGTATTGGATAGAAAACAAAAATCATCTGATTGGAAACTCAGGTATAATTGATTTATTAATTGTCTTATCTAGTTTTAAGACATGACTTTCCACCTTTTCATGTAATGGTAAAATCATAGGGAGTTTCATTAGGTGATGTTTCAGGCTGGTTTGAAACTACAATGGGCAAAGTCATCCCAGAAGCAATTTTGAGTTCATGTAGGGTCCAGTAAGATCCATGAAAGGACACACAAGTAACGTTCTCCAAAGAATATCCTCAGTTCTGAAAACTTCAAAGCAGAGGGAGGCTGATTTCCCCGAGGGTGAGCACCACCTGCATACCACTTAGTGACATGTTGTAGGGGTTACATTTTAAGAGCAACAAAAGGAAGGAAACCTTTTAAGGGTCCTTGTAAGGCGATTCCTTTTGGATATTGAGTTCTTATTGGTATTTTAAATCAGGACAGAGAGTCTGAGCAATTTCAGTATGTTGTAGACCTTACACCATCAGGTGAATCCAGGATCCGTTTCCTGTATTGAATGGCAATGCCAACCCCACTGGCAACCTATTGTTGAGTTCCTCTCTTCTTCACAACTCCACACAAGGTCTCAGCAAAACCAGCGCACTCGCACATTCCCACACATATGCGAAAAAGTTATCATTTGGGAGGACTTTTTGAAAATAGCGATTTTAAACACTTCACAGCTATCACCTTTAGGCGTGTTCATGACAACTGTTTTGAGTAGTATAATTTTGGAATCTCGTTATTGCTTCTGTGCCCTGGAGAAGTGAATGTGGGACAGACTGTGGCATGTGAGTCCACACATCAAGTTCTTGGATTTATAGATTGGATGTTTATAATGGCTTTGTGGAGTGAAAAGATGGGAATAAATGTGGGTTCTCAGCCCACCTTCAGCAGCCAGGTGCCCACACTACATTGCTCGATGTACACTGTGGGCTACTTGTTGGAGAAATTGCTTGGTTCATACTGGCATGTGATAATAGATGTTCTTTGCTTGCAGCAAATCAATAGCAAGCCACTGTGGAGTGTGCAGACAGTGGCGTGTGAAGTGCCTTTTCAGACAGTTTTATGCTGGAATGGCTGTTAAGCTGCACTGTTGGCTATTCACTGGCCTTTTGCTTTTTATTTATTGTGTGGGTTTATTTATTTTTTTAATGTAGGTTGGTCTATTGATTAAATCTGTTAAAAACACATTTCCCATTCAGGCTTCAGAAAAAAATAAGCAATATGCACATTACTTAGTGCACAGACAAGGGGACAGACGTGTGTGTATGCTAATTCTGTCTCTTGGGTCCATATAGGTACCGTGGCATTATGTTATGAGCCTATGTTGTTATATTTATAGCAATAATTTCCCTGGATATCAGACTACAACATATTCATGTGTTTGGTAATGTGTTTACTTCCTACCTCTGTTTTCATGCTTTACCTGTCCAGCAACTAGGCCATATTCGAGAAGTTCACTATTAAGACATCTATTTTCTGCTTAGAACATACTTTATCATTTACTCATTCATTCACTCACCAAACATTTCTTATTTGCAGATATGATCACGAATAGGATACATCCTGTTCTTAAAGACATTACAGTCTAATGGGGGAAGACACATATGAACGTGCTTTAATAGAAATATGAACAGTATACAGAGAGGGCATAAAGTGGAGTGAGATCAACTCTCCCTGGGGTTGAGGCTCCATTAGAAGAGCTACTGCTTTTAGAAAAGTTTTCATTGACAAATGAGTCTTGAGAAGTTTGTAAATACTTCCTAAGCAAATATGGTATGAACTAGGGCTGGAAAGGAAACGTGGCGTTCCAGCAAGGAGAGAGAAATATACTATAGCCACTGTTAACATTTTGGCTATTTCCTCCCAGTTGTTTTTTTTCCCCCCCAGGCTTTTTTTGCAAATCGCATGGGCATACTCTTGCCCAGGTGTTGTACCTGTGAATAAACCCGTGTGCCAACATTTGTCTCTGTCAGAGATCAGGGGAGCTTTCAAAGACCCCTCCCTTGGTTGGGAGTGGGGTGGGACTGTGTAGGGAGGGGACAGACGTGTGTGTATGCTGATTCTGTCTCTTGGGTCCCTATAGGTACCCTGGCATTATGTTATGAGCCTATGTTGTTATATTTATAGTGATAATTTCCCAGGATACGAGACTACAGTATATTCATGTTTTTGGTAATGTGTTTACTTCCTACCTCAGTTTTCAGGCTTTACCTGTCCAGCAACCCTCCTTGAGCCAGGGGAGGTTCTGGAAGCCGCCTGAGTCAGGGGTGGGGCCTCGATGGCCCTTCTTCAATGGGCTCCAAGGGACCTGGAGGAAAGCATTCCTTCCTTTTGGTGGTCAAGCCCTTTAGAGCTTAGTTCTGAAGAGTGGGTGTCTGCACGGGGTGAGCTGTCTCACCCCACAGCTCTCTCCTGTCTCTCTGAGACAGGAGCTGGCTCCTTTCCCTCTCTCCCCGTGAGACGGCACAGAGCCTGCAGCAGTCAACGCGTGTTGAGTGAATGAGTGAGTGACTAATTCTCCTTGGGGTCTCCAGCTGGCTGTCCCTCCTGCCACAGGTCTTAGGGCTCCCATGCTAAGGAGCAGGTCATTTTTTCCCTCAGGGAACCTGTTCTTCAGTTCCTGCCTATTCTGGCACCGAGTCAGAATACGGTATTTCGCTATTGTGTGGATTCAGCTCCACCCCTACCTGTTTAGACGATGCTGTTGTGATTACCAGATTTCTTCCCAGTCTTTATTCTAAGCATTGGCATGGTTAAAGTTACACTCAGGTGAAAATTTGTGCTCTCATTGCATGATATGCATTTTCGAAGTGTAAAAAACATTAGATTTTCTAATTTTCTTCAGTAGAATGCACATGATGGTGCCCAGTTCACTGGGGAAGAATCCCCTGTGTTGAATCTCTTGCCGGATACTAGATGTAGACCTAGTAGGACCCAAATCTTATTTCATTGAACCATTGGTAGACGTTTATCTTGGAAGTCTAATTACAATAAACCATATTTTTAAAAGGTTGATTTGTAATGTATATAACTTATTACATTATAAAAGACTTCATAGTATAGTCATTAGGTTAACTAGCTTTAGAATCAAACTGCTTTAAATGCCAATTCTAACTCTAATACTGTGGAATTGAATTAGCCTCCTTTGTTTCAGCACAAGGAGTGTGATCAGTACTTCATAAATAGGAGTAGTAACAGTTTTTATTATAACTAATACTATTTGATATTTGTCAAATCAAATAGTATTTGATATTTGTCAAATCCCTCGATATTTGTCAAATCCTAATGGTCTGCTATGACCTTTATAAAGATGTTGTCCCTTTAATCATCCCAAAGTCCCTAAGAAATACCATACTACTATTGTCCTGATTTTAACAGTGGGAAAACTGAGGTCACACAGTTAGGAAGTAGCTGAGTCAGAACTTGAATCCAGGTTTGTTTGACATGAAAGCTCACATTATTATTAGATTTGCTACTACTTAGTCGTTATTAGAAATAATCACAGTGAACATCTGCACTAATTACTAGACTAGAGGGCTTAAAATTTCAGGTGGGCAAATCTTTTCAGACAACCAAATTATTGATACATAAGAATATAGGCTTGGAAAAGAGAAGCTCTGTGTTCTTGGTTGTTTATTTTATCACATACTGGAATTCTGAATACTTCAGTTGTTTCTGTCTTAACACTCAGATGGGGCCATTTAGTAAGAACATCTTTAGATATTATAGATTTAGAATCAGAATATCCCCCCATAGCCCCAAATATTTATATTTGCATACTCAGTTGGCCGTCTTCTGATTTCCCATCTTTTTTTCTTACTTTATTGCAATTTCAATATATGTCATAAAGCATAGTGGATGAGACAGTTGATGTAGAGTGGATGGCTTCCGTTGAAATCCTGACTCCGTTGTTTAATAGCTGTGTTACCTTGGTGCTAGTAATTAATTAACATCTCGATGTCTCTAAAATGTAAATATTTATGTTCCATCTCATAAGAGTGTTGTAAGGATAAGTCAAATTCATAATTGTGAAGTTCAGGACATGACATGTAATAGCCCCTACAGAACCATTAGCTACTCTTTAATATAGTTTTCAGAAAGTTAAAACATGACTCATACAAATATAATTTTCATAAAGTTAAAACATAACTCATATAAATGAGAATGAATAGAATAGAATGTGTGCCAAATGTATTTAACTCCTTAACGGGGGAAACAACAATATGGTTGAAGTGTAAACAATAAGATCGCAAAAGATTATTTGGAGAACTGATATTTATAGGCATTAAAAAGAATATTAAAATACAAATTTAGTTTAAATAACCTGGTGAATGTCTCACAGGGTAAAGAGCTCTTAAC
Source organism: Grampus griseus (assembly GCF_964374135.1). Classification (NCBI taxonomy): domain Eukaryota; kingdom Metazoa; phylum Chordata; class Mammalia; order Artiodactyla; family Delphinidae; genus Grampus; species Grampus griseus. The sequence continues at coordinate 24,000,435 of NC_139018.1, read as the reverse complement.
TTTTGATGTTATCTTTTCTACTGAACATTGTGTCTTTACTGAACAAAAATCTACAGGTTAATGTATCATCTCATAGACTCTGCACCTTAATTAATAGTAAATACCTATGTCAAACAAAGGTACATTTTCCCGTGGAATTAAGTATTTCTTGTGTGGATATGTTAAACAATATCCCTATATGACATTTAAAGGACACGTGTCTTTCCTAGGCTTTTTCTTAAGTTTTAGATAATTTTTGTTAACAATATTATGCTCTGTTCAATTACAAATCCTTTTTTACCTTGAATATCTTTCTCATACCATTATTTTTTAACCACTTAACTGTGTACCAGTCACCGTGCTAAATTTGTTGTGTCATTTTGTCATTTATACAACCCGAGAAAGTCAGATATTCTTATGATCCCTGTTTCACAGATGAGGAAACTGAGACATGGAGAAGTCAAGTGATTTGCTCAAGGTCACAAAACTGTTAGGTGGGGAGACAAAGACTCAGATTTACGTTTGACCACATAGTCTGGGCTCTTGACTGCCAAGGTCTCCTGAATGCCTCAAGGAATGTTCTTAATAAGCACTCATCTGAACACATAGGGATTAACATTAGCCCCAGAAATTTACTACTTTTATGGCAACACTTACGCCGTATATTCTAGTGGTTACATTGTTATGGGGGCAGGGGGCAACATTAGGATTGACCTCCTCAGGTAGTAAGATCAGAAGTCCCATCAAGCAGGTGCCATTTTGCAGGTTTGGTAGGTCTAGGCAGGCAGAGGCTGAGTCCAGAGGAGTCAGGGAGGCTGGGAGGAGCAGCCTGGTACCATGGTCGGCAAGATCCAGAAGGTGAGACAGGTACAAAAGAAGCATTCACGAGTGGGCAGCATCAAAAGGAATGCTCCAAGTTATTTCTTTGCATCTGTGTTTCATTACTGGGCCCACAGATATTCAGTGTGTCTAAAAGAAGGCCAGGGGATGGCAGTTAAACCCAGAGTCTTCTTAGAATGAGGATGAAGGTATTGATACTCTTCAGAACAGTTTCATAGATGCAGGTTGTGGCTAGCTTGTTGCCCATGGGAATCACGCTTGCTAATAAATGCCCCTGATATCAAGACGGGGCTATTTTGTACCTAAAATCTGCGGTACTGCTGATATTAATACACACACAGTGTCATATAGATTCAGCAAGAGCCAGGACTGCTTGCAGCTTTTGTTTTACACAACTCTGCATGAAACGAGCTGGGACTCACAGGTAAAGTATTCATTTCTACGAGTTCCAGTTGATACTTGGACTTACGGTTCAAGGAGAAATGGTTTCTGCACTTGTGGGACCTGGAGCTTGTCAGGGATTGTTTTGAGTTGTTGCAGTCCGTGGCCTCGCTAATTTCATTTCAGCCATCTTCAGCATGCTGTATTTGTAGACCATTTTTTTTCTTTAATAAATTTATTTATTATTTATTTAGTTTTGGCTGCATTGGGTCTTCTTTGCTGCACGCGGGCTTTCTCTAGTTGTGGCGAGCGGGGGCTACTCTTTGTTGCGATGCACAGGCTTCTCATTGCAGTGGCTTCTCTTGTTGTGGAGCACAGGCTCTAGGCAGGTGGGCTTCAGTAGTTGTGGCACAAGGGCTCAGTAGTTGTGGCTCACGGGCTCTAGAGCGCAGGCTCAGTAGTTGTGGCACATGGGCTTAGTTGCCCCGCGACGTGTGGGATCTTGCTGGACCAGGGCTTGAACCCACGTCCCCTGCATTGGCAGGTGGATTCTTAGCCACTGCGCCACCAGGGGAGTCCCTCGTAGACTATTTTTATTGCTTATGTTTAATTATGGCCCATTTATTTCTGGTGTGCTTGGCTAGTTACTTATTGATGGTGATGGTAGTAATCCACTGAGAGCCTATTGGTTCACAGAGGATAATTTTATATTACCTTGTTAGTCACATACAGGTACAATTTTAATATATTTTTAATATAGACATAATTTCCTACATTTATTTTCATTTCCATTTATTAGCATTTCCATGTAAAGGCAAAAGAGATGCAAATGACTTTATCTTCTCTTGTAAAGTAGAGCTAATAAATATAATTTGGTTCCCTTGCCTTATTTTTTTCTGTTACCATTTTTTCAGGGGGGGCATTTTTTGCTTGAGGTAAAATTTACATTCAGCAAAATGCACAGACCTTAAGTGCATTATGATAATTGTTTATAGCCATGTAACCAACACCCCAGTTAAGATAAAGGACAGTTTCATCTTCCCAGAGTGATCCCTCGAGTCTCTTTCAGTCATTCCTTCTCTGTGAGGTCACTACTACTTGGATTTTTTTTTTTTTTTTGCGGTACGTGGGCTTCTCACTGTTGTGGCCTCTCTCGCTGTGGAGCACAGGCTCCAGACGCGTAGGCTCAGCGGCCATGGCTCACGGGCCTAGCTGCTGCGCGGTATGTGGGATCTTCCCGGACCGGGGCACGAACCCGTGTCCCCTGCATCGGCAGGCGGACTCTCAACCACTGCGCCACCAGGGAAGCCCTACTACTTGGATTTGTATCAGCATACATGAGTTTTTTCTGTTGTTGAATATGTATAAATGGGATCGCCCAGTATGGGGTCTTTTATTTCTGTTTTCTCTAGCTCCGTGGAGTGTGTTTAAGATGCATCCATGTCTCTGTGCATTCTGGCTGCCTTGCTCTCTCTTGACTCTCGGCTCCATTGACTCATCTGAAGGAGTCTGCCGGGCTGCATCTGGGGTTCCTTCCCTGTGCCATGGTGCAGACGTCCCCCAAGGCCATAAGCGAGGGCAATCTTGCAGCTCACCGTGTTTGTCTTCTCCCTTTCAGGAATCGCTGTCCTTTGCCTGATGTCCAGTGTCTTACAAGCCATTGTTTCACATTTGTTGTCCTTTTCTTGTTTGTTTCAGGTCAGTTGTTTCAGATCCAATCACTATTACTCTATTGAGGTTGGAAGTGGGTGTCAACCTGTTTCTTTTTACTTGACTTCTCCTTTTCACTTTGACATTGGGGGAAGGGAAAGGTAGGCTTGATGACATAACACCTAGTGTGCTATGATGTAAACCACAACCTCTAGAGATGAGTTAACGCTTTGCATTAGCTCTGGAACAGCCCTGGTAGCCTAGAATATTCTAGAACCTGGTTTTAAAATTAATTAATTTATTTTTTGGTGTGTGTGGGGGGTATCCTTCGACTCCAGTTATAGATTTTCTGTAGTCAAACAGCCTTCTATAGTGAAAGAAGCTAAATACCCGCAAATGTGTCTCCATCCCGTGTTTCATCTGAGTTTCATTTATAAGGTCTCTATTGCTTTTTCCCTCCAGTCCCTCTGCTAACACTTGATTAAGCTCGGTGGGTGCAGGGATGGCTTGGCTCTTGCAGCTAGCAGTTCTTATTTTCTTTACCTAGAATTATAGTTTGTGTCTCACCTACCTTTGTCCTGTGGATCTTTGCCGCCTGGTCCATGTCTCTTGGCCAAATGAAATTAAGAAGTGTTTTCAAACAAAAAGTTTGAATTCTTCAGGAAAGTGGAGGTGTTTCTTTGCCGGGGAGTGTTTTGGCTGTTGACTGTCCTCATTTTGATCTTTAGATGCTTTCGTGTGCTTATTTTTGACGCAGATCTACAAAAAGAAAAAAAGGAGGGACCTTGCATTGTTGAGGCTTTTTAGTTTTAACTGAGGTTTTTTTTGATAATTAAGGGTATACAGGCTCACTGTTGACAATCTGGAAAATGCATAAAAGTACAAGAAAAAACAAGCATGATTTTACCAATTATTTAATATGACCTTGTTTCAGGCTATGCATGGTGTCAAGCACATAATAGATGCTCAAACTATATTTGTTGAGTGAACGACTGAGCCTTGCATATTTTCAGAGTCTGAGTTGTGCAAAGGTTCTAGTGTTCTTTTCATGGGATGAATAGCATTTCTACCAGGGCTAGGTGTTTTCTTGCCAGAAGGAATTTAGGCATTCAGGAATTCTAATGAGCCTCCCAATATGCAGTTTTCTTCTTTGGATGAAAAATGGAAATGTCAAGATGTTTTTATTTCTTTTCTCTCTTGCCCTTATCCCTTCTCACAAAAAGCCTTGCAGTTTCTGAGCAGTTATACATAGATGCATCTACATATAAGTGGAATAGTTTTGCAGTGGATTGTAGTTTGAGGGAAAGAGCCCTTAGAATGTGTATAGAGAAGGAGCCTCTTGGGTTCCAGTTTTTTTCCATGGCATTTGCTTCCAGAGAGATGTGGTTTACTTCACATGATGAGATTTCTAGAAACACTCTAGTACTCTAGAGGTCTAGTGAGACAGAAGAACTCTTCTGCTTTAATATCATTCATCAATTTTTGCCGAGTTTTATGTTGACCTAAATTAGTACATAATACATGATTGAAGAACTTAGATGCACTGTATACCGAAAAATGTAAAACACAAAGGTTTCTTGATTTTTGTACACCCTGGATTTCAAAATTTTTATATCTACGTGGGAGAATTCATCCAAACCTAGTAGACTCTTTTCAGCCACTTTCAGGAGCATTGATAGGAAACAACAGCATCTGACTCTGGGCCTTATTTCCTAGTCAGTTCACTGGATGTTTTTTGTAATCAGCCCTCAACTAACTGTAAAACTGCAGTTTTACCCAGATATCTTTATATGAGTAAAACCAAATTCGTGTTTATATAAATAAAAATAAGTACCCGTACATATATACATATTACAAATAAATACAAATTTCCTTTAGGATTTTTTCCCAATTGTTCTGAAATAATTTTTCTATTCAAATACCTTTGTTTCTGTGTGTCAGGGAGCCGCAGATCAGGTATCTGTCTACTGTCGAGGATATTTAGCAGGAAGCCCCTTTATCTGAACTGAATACTCAATATTTGGGGTATAATTTTATCTCTGAAAAAGGATTTGGGCAGAGAGACATCGTCTGGGATTTATTTTTCCTTAGGAGTAATCTTTCTTTCTCCTCTCCCTGCCTGGAACTCCCAGATGGCTCCTTCATACTGGTACTCAAGTGTATCATCTAGTTAAAGCTCACACCAGTGACCTGGCACTGGGGGACCTTTGGCAAAGGGCCTGCAGTTCAACACACACATCGTCACACGTAACTGTGTGTCCCTGACTCATGAAAAATCATGAGAATGGAACAAGTGGAAAAGAATGTATTAAAACAAGTAAGTTTAGCCAAACAAACTCTCAGCGTTGGTAGAGGCTTTATTCCAGTCCCAACACACCACATGTCTTTCCAACATCTAACTTATTTAATTTGCATTTGAATTAATTTAGCATATTGTCTTATTATATAAAGTTTAATGAACAATAAACACAGCTATAACCAAATCTCACAGCTATTTCCCAGTATGGGGTAACATTTTGCATTTAGTTACATTTGGTTTCCTAGGCAATATTTGATTGTGGCTATATTTCCTAAAGCTGCGTTACTTGTCACATGGAACGTTTTGGTGGCAGATTCATCAGACATAGAGCAAGGCAGGGAGGAGTGTTACGTTGAAGTTCTTTCGAAGCCATGGTAGTGAAAATCACCTGGGTGACATAGAGTGTGTTAAAGATGATTCTCTGCTGCTTCCTTTGGCAGGCTTTGAGCTCCCCATCGTAGGCCTCCTTGCTTTTATTTCTGAAATCTATCCTGTGTACCCATTCCTGACTTATCTTCGCAGGACACCGTTGTTGTCTAATCACTCCTCTGCTCATGAACCTTCTACGGCCCCCTCTTGATGTAGTTAAAACCCCACACTTGGTTTTCAAGGTCTTCAGTAATCTACTTTTTAAAATCTGTCTCTTGAACTAGTTTTTCTTTAAGATTCATGGCTTACCGTGCCCTCTAATAAGGCCAGTGTCCTCACTGTCACTAGCCTATTCTATGGTCATTATGCCCTTGCCACTCTCATTCCTCCCTTCTGAGAAACTTCCCTCCTCTTGACATGGCTTTTCAAATCCCGTACAATTTTTTGGGTCCAGCCCAAGTCTCCCCTATTCCTTTGTGTTTTCTCTGACCACTTTAGTCTATATTCATCACTTCTCCAAAATCCCACTACATTTATATTCAGAACTAGAGACATCATGACTCGGCACATAAAAGAAATTAATATGGACTTGAGAGTGAGTAGTGGGTTCAAATCCTGCTCCTTTCCTTCCTAACTGGGTGGCCTTTGGCAATTAATGCAACACAACCTCACAATATGTACCTTGCAAAAGTCCCAGTTTTGTTAATAGGGTTAGAAATAATAGATGTAAAGCAGAGTGTTGGACTTAACAGAATAGTTTTTGTAAAGTTCAAGGTAGCAGCTTAAATTAAAAACGTGAACCTTCCTTAAAAGCAAAATGTCATCAATGAATAAAACAAGTAGAATTTTGAGTAGATTAAGGACCACTTCTGTCGTGTATTCATCCTATTCCCTATAGAATCAATTTGCCTGTGGTGGTGACTATAGTTTCCTCTAGAGTAGATGGTAGCTGTGTTGAGTGGATGTGGGTAGAAGGGTTACTAGGATTAGATTATTCAAATAGCAGTGATGTTCTGTCTCTTCTAATTTTAAATTTTAACATGTCCCTGATTTTGGGTCTGTGTAATTCAACCAAAAACCTAAAAATAAGTTTCAGAGGGCCGACTACCTTTCCTATAACTATCAGGACTTTTTAAGGCAATACTTATACAGGCTTCTAAGAGCACTGTGAAGGATTCTGGAACCTTCAGTAATCTCAGGTCCTACTTTTGGTTTTTTCCTGGTATATGGAAGAATTGCTAGCCAGGGGGAATCTTTGGTTCTTGTCATTCACAGAACTGAGGGAAGAAAATCACAATCTTTGCAGCCTCTGTCATTATCAGAATATCAATATATAATCTTAACTTTGTAGATAATTAACTCATTTTAAAATCCACTCATCTGCAGTAGTAAAGTATAATGTAATTTAGTGTTCACGATGGACTATTTACAGTAGATGCCTTTAGTTATCTCTCCCCAATTCGAAACTCTTTGAGCCTGAGGCTCTAAGATCAGGCCAGGCCAAGTTTGACACTGATCTGCTTTAACTTTGAACATGAGGCCCAGGTAGTAGAAGACCCATAGCCAACCTCTTATTCCCTATTCATTCTTGACCAGAAAAAAGAACAAAAACAGAGAACTGTAGAGTACTGATTTATTATCTGAGTGGCCTAATTATTGCCTGCCGTGGGAAGATGGCTGCATATTGATCTCCAGTGGAGTTTAACTGAACAAGAAGTCGTGTCTCAGTAACATTATATTTATCCAGTTACCCAGGGGTCCTCCATAATGGACTCAGCTATGAACGCTAGGCGATTAGACCAAAATCTTAATCACGGTGATTGTGATAATCAGTTCCAACGAGCAGAATGCCGTTAGTTCTTTGGCACCTATGAAGCTGGTAGTATTTGAGGAAAGGAAGTATGATAAGTGTGACTGCTTAGTGTCTGGGGGGAAGATTGGTGGAGAGGGAATCTGAAAGATAAATTTCAGTCTTCTTAATAACTGGCACTAATGAGAATAATTATGTAGAGAACTTTGACTTCCAGAGTCTAGTTGTTCCCGAGAATGTCGTTCTTAAAACCCACATGTTCAAAGGGTTTTAAGAATTTGGTTAGCATATTTAGATGATGGAGATTGAAATTCTTTTTAAAGTGTACTCTCCTGGGAGTGATTCTTCCCTTTGTATTCAGTCTATTAGAGGAAAATGTGATGTATTTGCTTCTCAGCCTTTGCATTGTAGAAATGTGTTTATATAAATAGTGTTTATTTCTAATGACAAATATGTGATGCCAGGTAAGTAGTAGACCACAGATGATTAAGTAATTGCCTCCACACGGGCACACCATTGTTTCATATGTATTTACCCAATGTGAACCAGTTCTCTTACAGTTTCAACATCTGTGCCTTAACTAAAGTCTGGATATACTGCATTGATACAACATCCCTTGAAGTCTCCTTAGGTGGAGACTCATTTCTTCCATCCTTTTATTCCTGGAACTAGAGCACAGTTCACAGTCGTTGTTCCATGATATCTCTTCTTTTAAGTTCCATATGCCTTTAATGCCATTTTCTCCCATCCTCATCATCAGCATCTCCTGACCTTCAGGATGTGAAGAACAATCTGAACTGAGTTCCTTGGTCATAGCCTCCATCTCACTGCATCCTTTGCAATTAACCTTGGTGACTTCAATTTTCGTGTTATGATTTTCCCAATAACCTGACTTCCTCAGAAGCCTGGCTACCTAGCAAAGAGAATTTCGTTTGCTATTACCACTTCCTATATTTTCACCTCTCTCTGACCTTGGCCTCCTGACTCTACCTTCTACCCTCCATAGTGTCAAAGGTTTCACTTGCCTTTGTACACCGTCTGGAGTTCCAAGTCAACAATATAAATGACATTCCCACCAGTACTCTAGAGCCCTTGCCTTGTGACCTGGCCACACTACCCAAATTTCAAGTAAATTCCTCTGCTTGGTCTCTTGGCTGCTACCTTATGACTTAGGGAAAGTCAGGCACTTGGCAGTTGGTTTCACTGCAAAAATCATATCCTCTTACTCTTAGCAGTGCCCTCAATGTGTCTCTTTTTGTGGCCATCCAAGCTTTGACCCTAAATTCTGACCATTCTGTCTTCTCTCCAGTGATATCCTCTTCTCTACTTTTCTAGTTAGCATTCACCTAGTAGGAGCTATTTGTAAGTCTTCCTTCATAAACTTTGTTGCTTGTTTAAACACTTTAAATCTCCATGGTATGGCAGTTAAGACTTTCCAGGATTTTTCTTCATACATAGTTTTCCATTTCAGGTCTTCTAGGACTTGCTTTCATAAACCTAAGCCAGTGGGAGAACTCTCTTCTCCAAATGTGTCCTAAACTCACCTTATCTATTTGGCTCACCCTCCTTACTTTATTCATCTATATATGTTGAATGGGGCCTTGTACTGAATGAATATTTGTGTAGAATTTCCATGTTTATACAACATGCTTACCAGTGTATTTTTTTTTTTTTATTTTGAATCTGGACTGTGTGATTATCTTTCCTTGTACAGTGCTTAACGTAGTGTCAGCCATTGAAAAAGAGAGGTTTTCTCATTTTTTTCCTTTCACTAAATGTTTCTCCATTATAGTGCCTATCACACAAGTATTTTTTTTTTTTTTTTTTTGCGGTATGCGGGCCTCTCACTGTTGTGGCCTCTCCCGTTGTGGAGCACAGGCTCCGGACGCGCAGGCTCAGCAGCCATGGCTCACGGGCCCAGCCACTCCACGGCATGTGGGATCTTCCCAGACCGGGGCACGAACCCGTGTCCGCTGCATCGGCAGGCGGACTCTCAACCACTGCGCCACCAGGGAAGCCCTCACACAAGTATTTGTTAATTATTCTGGCTCACTTGTTAACTGTGAAATCAATAGAATGGGTACAATGACTTATTTATCTTTCTATTCTCAGTATTTTACGAGGAAACTGGCAGATTGTAGATGTTCAATAAATTTTTGGTGGGTATAAGAAACACTGGATACCAATTAAGGGTAATGATGATAACTAGATGCTTACTTTGGAAGTATATAGTGTGGATTAAACTACTGTAATGGGCCATGCAAGGCACAAAACTATGGATTTATAAATTATATTCATTATTATTAGTTGACAAATAATTTATTAATTGTTTATTTATAAATAAATATCTCATTTATTTCTTGTTTTACATATAAAAAATAAATAAGGTTCAAAAGGAAGTATTGACTTTTTCAAGATCGCACAGCTAATGAGTAGCAGAGTCCAAGAACCAGGACTCCTGACTGTTGGTTCTCTAGCCAGTGATCCTAAGTCAATTATTTTCTATATCATGTCCCACTAGTTCTCATTCTCCTTTACATTTACCGACTAGACTGAAGTAAAGGGCCAGGGAATAGAGGGCAGAGGTAACAGTGTCCAAAGAAGGGACAAGTTAGAAGGAAGTCTCTGTACTTGGAGAGGCAAGTGCATGACTCTACTGCAAAAATTACTGTGTTGTATCCTAAAGATAAAGAGTAAAAGCAACTTAATATGTGTGATGAGTTACTCCCTGTCCCTTGCAAGAAAATAATTTTGTTCTTGTAGATGACTTCATATTTAAGTATTTCCTCTATTCTTTTTCTAACCTTCACTATAAACTAAACCCATTCCAAGTGGCCTCCCTAACTAGTGTATCTAGATGTACCCTTTCTTTTACAGAGTCCAATGTATTCCTTTATTTTTTATTAGAATATAGGCTCAGTTCTGCTCAGGCTCAATGTTACATAGAAAGAACAAGGTGAGCAAGGGCAGGGGGTGGGAAAGGTCAGGGATCGTTTTGGGAGTAGAAAATTTAATTGGAGTAGAGGGAGGGTGAAGGGTGTGTGAGAGATGGCCTGGATGAGGTCTGATCATGGGCTCCTAGGGGCGGAAGATTTTGGAGGAAAAGGACCAGTGGAAGTTTTTGGGCAAATATGTGATATGGGCAAAGTATGTCTTAGAAAGAGCCCCCTGGCAGAGTGTGGGGAGTGAGTTGAAAGAAAGTAGTAAGGCCCATATACGTAAGATACCACATCCATTTGTTTATCATTGAAATAATCCGGCCTTCGAGCGGAGTCTGATACATAGGGGGGATTCAATGAATATTTTTTGGAAGAACTAGTGAAAGCAAGAAAGCCATTAGGAGGCTCTTGTAATAGCTGGGGTATATGGCAAGGTGGCATGAGCTAGTGTTAGCAGTGAGAAGTTTAGCGTTAGCCTCAACTGAAAACAGAGTACAAGCCACGTGGAGGCAGAACAACCAATTGTAATATTCAAAGAATTGGTAAGGTGGCAAGGATTTAGGAAATCTACTTTGTTTGTGATCTTATAAGCTTTGATTATTATTCCTTTTAGCTTTCACTTTGTTTTTGTTATTTCCAACGAAAATTTTTTTTAAGTTAAGACGAATTCACTTGTCATATTAAAACCTCTTTCTCTATTACTCAGTGCGTAGTATTTCAGACATACATTGGTTTAAAAATTGTTAGATCATATTTATTGTATGATTTCTAATGGAATGAACTCATATGGCCTCTCTGATTAAATTATACTTTTAATACCCTTGGTTGTGTATGTCTAGGAACAAGTTCATTCCAAGTTCATTGTTCCTCTGATGTAGGCAGAATTGCGGTCATCTGAGTTCTGCCCCTGTGCCCAGGCTCCAGGTTTCTCGCTGATAGAAGTACCAGGGGGTTCTGACTCTTCAGCCCTCAGAATCCTCCCCAAGCTCCCTGTTGCTAAACTGAAATGCTTGAAGCATTCAAAACTTATTTCCTGCCTCAGTGTGAAATGTGTGCGATTTTTCCTTCTTAAAGAGGACACATTCTGAACATTTAGAGGGTCGAGAAACCTCCCCTGCAACAGGAAAATCTTTTGATACATTTTTTTTAATCTTACAGAATTCTGGTCAAAAACATTTATGCAGCAAAGGCATGAGGTACATCAAATATATTAGGTTTTCTTTTTTTTTTTCTTTTGGCACCATTTGGTGTGAGTTATCAAGGCATCTGTAATGCATACATGTATTCTAACAGTTTTGTTCAGACCATGCACATTGAAACATGGAGTGCCGTTCATTTCTTGACTACATCCTTGCTTCACTTATTGTTCCCAGCTGATTGTCTTTTCTGTCAACTGTTACTGTTGAAGAGAATCCTCAAAGTGTGCTGTTGGGTGAAATTCAGCCATGTTACATGCCTGAGATTATATCTCAAAAAGAAGACTTTTTTTTTTTTTTTTTAACAGAAAACAAAGCAATTGTGTTGATAGGATTAGGTGGGAGAAACTGATAAATCATGGTCATATACCACCCCTGAGGAGATGGGTGCAAGGTCAGCTACTATTTGCCTCTTTCTTAATCCTATGATTTTCTGGTTCTTTGGCTTAGAAATTTAGGCTCTGTCAAGTAGCTGAAGCAGGACAACCCAAGGTTACTAATATTCTTTGTGATTTTATTTCACCTTTTGGGAAATAAACCCTACCACTGTTTTGTAAATTGTTTAGATATCCACAGAAGAAAGGGTTATTCAATATTTGGGGGACTTAAGATGGAAACTGTCTCCCTTTGAGAAATTAGAAAATCATTCCTAAGAAACAACACTGTTATACCTTGTCACCAAAAACTAAATTAGGTGAAAAGCAGCAGCATGTGATTTTTTTTTAAAGTCCAGTTTAATTTTAAAATTATGAAAAATTTCAAGCATATAGAAAATGCAGAAAATATTCAACACCCTTGTACCCCACCATCCTTATTTTAAAGTGTTAGCTTTTTACCATAATTGCTGAAGATTGTAATTTACCTTTTCATTTTTTCTTTAAATACTTGTCATGTTTTTCTTAATTGTTGAACACATGCGAATACAATTTATAATATGTTAATATATGTAAAGTATAAAAATAACAAAATAAATGCTCATGCACCTACCACCCAACTTAAGAATTATAGATTCACTGTCTTAAAAAAAAAATCACAATTACTGTGAGTTTACCAGTTCAGGCTTCTTTGTCCCCCCAAAAAATGATGCAAAAAAGGAAACTCCTGGGGTTTAGATTCTGATGTTTGCATTGAATCTGAAAATTTTCCTATTGGTCTTTAAATTAGGTGGTATGAGAATGATGTTTGCTAGAAAGAGATTTGAGTACCTAACCGATTATGGTCCTATCTTGTTAGGGTCTCTTCTGTTCCCTCATTAGCCCTCCCCGCTTATTCCTGGGAAAGCAGTCTTCTCTATACATGTTAAAATACTTATTAAGTATGAATGTTTTAAGTGCTTATCAAGTATTGGTTCACGCTCGTTCTTCATAAGACTGAGGGGAAAACCATCAATATCTGAAATGGTACCATTCTTAGTGATATTGGTTTTGAGAGCCACAATGCCAGAAAAAATAGATTCCAGAAAAAAGAAGTGGTAATCTCACATGCAGATCTAGATTGAAAACATAGCCAAAGGAATATTGAGAAAGAAGAGATTCTTTTTTTGGTTGTCTTTACTGAAAGTGCAAGGACCAAGCTGAATTCATTTACCACTTCTGAGCCAACGTGACGCTACAACCCAGGGACACCTTACTTCCATGCACCGTTAAATCCAGTTGTCGGGTTTGGACAGGAGAGAGCCTTCCTTTTCCTCAGGGAGGCTATAGGGAGGTGCTTGTGAGGGAGGTTATTCATTTTCCAGAGTAGAGAACAGGGATCATCTATCATGATCAAATGGGAGTATTTCATATCATCCATCTCCAGTGAGGATAGTAGTAACAATTCTGTCCTTTTCTCCATTTTTTTTACTACTCTGATTGAGATTCATCTTTTAAAACGAAAACGTGGTTTGAGGTTATTAGAAAACACATACATACACATAAGAATTATTTGTTCTCTGCTGCTTTTTTTCCTCTCCGTGAATAATTTCTGCAGACAGGTGACCAGTTCAGCCACCTGTCTCTTTGTTATAAATGCCTGTGGTTGCTTCATTCCCTTCTTCCTTGAAATTAAATGAAGACTTCTTTTGCAAGAGAAAGAAAAAGCCAGCAAATAAGACAAGACAACAAGATATTCCTGTATTGTCACCTTTTCTTTTGAGGAATATGGGGAATGACTCTTTCCTTCCAACTCAAATATGCAGATTCCTTAAAGGCTCTGTTGCAAACATATTATTGAAAAAAAAAAAAAAAACTATTCTCAGTATTGGACAATTTGGAAAACACAAAGGGGGCCTTCAGAATTTATAATGTCAGTTCTTTCTAGCCTGCATTCAGCTAGATCCATTTATATGTTTCATTTTTAGCCTGTGTTGTAGTAGAATGCTTGATTGGTTCAAGGGAGTCTATAATTCCAATTAGGGAAAAAGAAATTTAGTAAGCATGTTGGCTTTGTGCATGATGACTTTTTTTTTTAAATTAATTATTTAATTAATTTTTGGCTGCTTTGGGTCTTTGTTGCTGTGCGCGGGCTTTCTCTAGTTGTGACGAGCGGGGGCTATTCTTTCATTGCGGTGCGCAGGCTTCTCATTGCGGTGGCTTCTCTTGTTGCGGAGCACAGGCTGTAGGCACGCGGGCTTCAGTAGCTATGACACACGGGCTCAGCAGTTGTGACTCACGGACTCTAGAGTGCAGGCTCAGTAGTTGTGGCACACAGGATTAGTTGCTTTGCGGCATGTGGGGTCTTCCCAGACCAAGGCTCGAACACCTGTCCCCTGCATTGGCAAGTGGATTCCTAACCACTGCACCACCAGGGAAGCCCTGTGCATGATGACTTGGGGACACTATTGTCCTGTCTTTCTTGCTTGGTTCAGAGGTGTTTTGTGCCATAAAACCAATCAACCACATTTGGGTCATGTCTACACATCACACATGGTGTCTGCAGGAGCTTATCTAACACACATTGGAGTTTAATTCATCACTAGATTGATAACAAAATCCTAAAGGTTTTCTGTTGAAATATATAAAGTGACTTCTTTAAAGAATTGCATAGTCCAAAAAGGGATAGCATTTCACCTTAGTGAAATTCCACTTCATGGATTTTTTTTTGCATCATTGAAACAATTAGGTAGAAATTAGAATAAGCTAATAAATAGAATGATAAAACTTTTGACAAATATTTGTGGAATGCTTCCTAATTTTAAATACAATGCTAGGTTATTTATATTCTCATAATTGATTTTTTTTAATGTTTATTTTTTACTTATTTTTTTTTCTTATTAGTCATCCATTTTATACACATCAGTGTATACATGTCAATCCCAATCTCCCAGTTCATCCCACCCCCACCCCCAACCCCCACTGCTTTCCCCCCTTGGTGTCCATACGTTTGTTCTCTACATCTGTGTCTCAATTTCTGCCTTACAAACCAGTTCATCTGTACCATTTCTCTAGGTTCCACATATATGGGTTAATATATGATATTTGTTTTTCTCTTTCTGACTTACTTCACTCTGAATGGCAGTCTCTAGATCCATCCGCGTCTCTACAAATGACCCAATTTCGTTCCTTTTTGTGGCTGAGTAATATTCCATTGTATATATGTACCACATCTTCTTTATCCATTCATCTGTCGATGGGCATTTAGGTTGCTTCCATGACCTGGCTGTTGTAAATAGTGCTGCAATGAACATTGGGGTGCATGTGTCTTTGAATTATGGTTTTCTCTGGGTATATGCCCAGTAGTGGGATTGCTGGGTCATATGGTAATTCTATTTTTAGTTTTTTAAGGAACCTCCATACTGTTCTCCATAGTGGCTGTATCAATTTACATTCCCACTAACAGTACAAGAGGGTTCCCTTTTCTCCCCACCCTCTCCAGCATTTGTTGTTTGTAGGTATTCTGATGATGCCCATTGTAACTGGTGTGAGGTGATACCTCATTGTAGTTTTGATTCGCATTTCTCTAATAATTAGTGATGTTGAGCAGCTTTTCATGTGCTTCTTGGCCATCTGTATGTCTTCTTTGGAGAAATGTCTATTTAGGTCTTCTGCCCATTTTTGGATTGGGTTGTTTGTTTTTTTAATATTGAGCTGCATGAGCTGTTTGTATATTTTGGAGATTAATCCTTTGTCCACTGACTTGTTTGCAAATATTTTCTCCCATTCTGAGGGTTGTCTTTCTGTCTTGTTTATGGTTTCCTTTGCTGTGCAAAACCTTTTGAGTTTCATTAGGTCCCATTTGTTTATTTTTGTTTTTATTTTCATTACTCTAGGAGATGGATCAAAAAAGATCTTGCTGTGATTTATGTCAAAGCGTGTTCTTCCTATGTTTTCCTCTAAGTGTTTTATAGTGCCCAGTCTTACATTTAGATCTTGAATCCATTTTGAGTTTATTTTTGTGTAGGGTGTTAGGGAGTGTACTAATTTCATTCTTTTACATGTAGCTGTCCAGTTTTCCCAGCATCACTTATTGAAGAGACTGTCTTTTCTCCATTGTATATCCTTGCCTCCTTTGTCATAGATTAGTTGACCATAATTGTGTGGGTTTACCTCTGGGTCTCTATCCTGTTCCATTGATCTATATTTCAGTTTTTGTGCCAGTACCATGTTGTCTTGATTACTGTAGCTTTGTAGTATAGTGTGAAGTTAGGGAGTCTGATTCCTCCAGCTCCTTTTTTTTTCCTCAAGACTGCTTTGGCTATTCGGGGTCTTCTGTGTCTCCATTCAAATTTTAAGACTTTTTGTTTTAGTTCTGTAAAAAATACCATTGGTAATTTGATAGGGATTGCGTTGAATCTGTAGGTTGCTTTGGGTAGTAGAGTCATTTTCACAACATTGACTCTTCCAATCCAGGGACATGGTATATCTCTCCATCTGTTGGTATCATCTTTTAATTTCTTTCATCAGTGTCTTATAGTTTTCTGCATACAGGTCTTTTGTCTCCCTAGGTAGGTTTATTCCTAGGTATTTTATTCTTTTTGTTGCCATGGTAAATGGGAGTGTTTCCTTAATTTCTCTTTCAAATTTTTCATCATTAGTGTATAGGAATGCAAGAGATTTCTGTGCATTAATTTTGTATTCTGCAACTTTACCAAATTCATTGATTAGCTCTAGTAGTTTTCAGGTGGCATCTTTAGGATTCTCTATGTATAGTATCATGTCATCTGCAAACAGTGACTGTTTTACTTCTTCTTTTCCAATTTGTATTCCTTTTATTTCTTTTTCTTCTCTGATTGCCATGGCTAGGACTTCCAAAACTATGTTGAATAAAAGTGGTGAGAGTGGACATCCTTGTCTTGTTCCTGATCTCAGGGGAAATGCTTTCAGTTTTTCACCATTGAGAATGATATTTGCGGTGGGTTGGTCGTATATGGCCTTTATTATGTTGAAGTAGGTTCCCTCTATGCCCACTTTCTGGAGAGTTTTGATCATAAATGGGTGTTGAATTTTGTCAAAAGCTTTTTCTGCATCTATTGAGATGATCATATGTTTTTCTCCTTCAGTTTGTTAATATGGTGTGTCACATTGATTGCTTTGTGTATATTGAAGAATCCTTGTATTCCTGGGATAAATCCCACTTGATCATGGTGTATGATCCTTCTAATGTGCTGTTGGATTCTGTTTGCTAGTATTTTGTTGAGGATTTTTACATCTATATTCATCAGTGATATTGGTCTGTAATTTTCTTTTTTTTGTAGTATCTATGTTTGGTTTTGGTATCAGGGTGACGGCGGCCTCATAGAATGTGTTTACAAGTGTTCCTTCCTCTGCAATTTTTTGGAAGAGTTTGAGAAGGATGGGTGTTAGCTCTTTAAATATTTGATAGCATTCACCTGCGAAGCCATCTGGTCCTGGACTTCTGTTTCTTGGAAGATTTATTTTTTTCCTTTTTTTTTGTGGTACGTGGGCCTCTCACTGTTGTGGCCTCTCCCGTTGCGGAGCACAGGCTCCAGACGCGCAGTCTCAGCGGCCATGGCTCATGGGCCCAGCCGGTCCGCAGCATGTGGGATCTTCCCACACCGGGCACAAACCCGTGTCCCCTGCATCGGCAGGTGGACTCTCAACCACTGCGCCACCAGGGAAGCCTTTGTTGGAAGATTTTTAATCACAGTTTCAATTTCATTACTTGGGATTGGTCTGTTCATATTTTCTAGTTCTTCCTTGTTCAGTTGTGGAAGGTTATACCTTTCTAAGGATTTGTCCATTTCTTTCAGGTTGTCCATTTTATTGGCATAGAGTTGCTCGTAGTTGTCTCTTTGGATGCTTTGTATTTCTGCGGTGTCTGTTGTAACTTCTCCTTTTTCATTTCTAATTTTATTGATTTGAGTCCTCTCCCTCGTTTTCTTGATGAGTCTGGCTAATGGTTTATCAATTTTGTTTATCTTCTCAGAGAACCAGCTTTTAGTTTTATTGATCTTTGCTATTGTTTTCTTTGTTTCTATTTCTTTTATTTCTGCTCTGATCTTTTCGATTTCTTTCCTTCTGCTAACTTTCGGTTTTGTTTGTTCTTCTTTCTCCAGTTCCTTTAGGTGTAAGGTTAGATTGTTTATTTGAGATGTTTCTTGTTTCTTGAGATAGGCTTGTTTAGCTTTAAACTTCCCTCTTCCAACTGCTTTTGCTGCATCCCATAGGTTTTGGATCGTCGTGTTTTCATTGTCATTTGTCTCTAGGTATTTTTTGCTTTCCTCTTTGATTTCTTCAGTGATCCCTTGGTTATTTAGTAATGTATTGTTTAGCCTCCACGTGTTTGTGTATTTTACGTTTTTTTCCCTTTAATCGATTTCTAGTCTCAGAGTGCTGTGGTCAGAAAAGATGCTTGATATGATTTCAATTTTCTTAAATTTACTGAGGCTTGATTTGTGACCCAAGATCTGATCTATCCTGGAGAATGTTCCGTTGAGAAGTAAGTGTAATCTCCTGTTTTTGCATGTAATGTCCTTTAAATATCAATTAGATCTATCTGGTCTGTTGTGTCATTTAAAGCTTATGTTTCCTTATTAGTTTTCTGTTTGGATGATCTTCCCATTGGTATAAGTGAGGTGTTAAAGTCCCCCAGTTTTATTTTGTTACTGCCAATTTCCTCTTTTAGAGCTGTTAGCAGTTGCCTTATGTATTGAGGTGCTCCTATGTTGGGTGCATATATATTCATAATTGTTATATCTTCTTCTTGGATTGATCCCTTGATCATTACATAGTGTCCTTCCTTTTCCCTTGTAACGTTCTTTATTTTAATGTCTATTTTGTCTGATATGAGTATTGCTACTCCAGCTTTCTTTTGATTTCCATTTGCATGGAATATCTTTTTCCATCCCCTCACTTTCAGTCTGTATGTATCCCTAGGTCTGAAGTAGGTCTCTTGTACACAGCATATATATGGGTCTTGTTTTTGTATCCATTCAGCAAGCCTGTGTCTTTTGGTTGGAGCAATTACTCCATTCATGTTTAAGGTAATTATCGATATGTATGTTCCTATGACCATTTTCTTAATTGTTTTGGGTTTGTTTTTGTAGGTCCTTGTCTTGTTTTTCCCACTTAGGGAAGTTCCATTAGCATTTGTTGTAGAGCTGGTTTGGTGGTGCTGAATTCTCTTAGTTTTTGCTTGTCTGTAAAGCTTTTGATTTCTCTATCGAATCTGAATGAGATCCTTGCCAGGTACAGTAATCTTGGTTGTAGATTCTTCCCTTTCATCACTTTAAGTATATCATGCCACTCCCTTCTGGCTTGTAGAGTTTCTGCTGAGAAATCAGCTGTTAACCTTATGGGAGTTCCCTTGTATGTTATTTGTCGTTTTTCTCTTGCTGCTTTCAATAATTTTTCTTCATCTTTAATTTTTGCCAATTTGATTACTATGTGTCTCGGTGTGTTTCTCCTTGGGTTTATCCTGTATGGGACTCTCTGCACTTCCTGGACTTGGATGGCTATTTCCTTTCCCATGTTAGGGAAGATTTAGACTATAATCTCTTCAAAGATTTTCTCGGGTCCTTTCTCTCTCTCTTCTCCTTCTGGGACCCCTATAATGCGAATGTTGTTGCGTTTAATGTTTTCCCAGAGGTCTCTTAGGCTGTCTTCATTTCTTTTCATTCTTTTTTCTTTATTCTGTTCTGCAGCAGTGAATTCCACCAACCTGCCTTCCAGGTCACTTATCCGTTCTTCTGCCTCAGTTATTGTGCTATTGATTCCTTCCAGTGTATTTTTCATTTCAGTTATTGTATTGTTCATCTCTGTTTGTTCTTTAATTCTTCTAGATCTTTGTTAAACAGTTCTTGCATCTTCTCGATCTTTGCCTCCATTCTTTTTCTGAGGTCCGGGATCATCTTCACTGTCATTGTTCTGAATTCTTTTTCTGGAAGGTTGCCTATCTCCATTTCATTTAGTTTTTTGGGGGGGGTTTATCTTGTTCCTTCATCTGGTACATAGCCCTCTGCCTTTTCATCTTGTCTGTCTTTCTGGGAATGTGGTTTTCGTTCCACAGGCTGCAGGTTTGTAGTTCTTCTTGCTTCTGTTGTCTGCCCTCTGTTGGATGAGGCTATCTAAGAGGCTTGTGGAAGTTTCCTTATGGGAGGGACTGGTCCTCATGGTTGATTTGTATAACAGTCTTTCAATTAGATATTATCATCCCAGCAAGTAGATATTATTATTGCTCTCATTTAGAGCAGTGAAGAAAACTGAGATATAAGAATGGAGATGTCTGGTCCACAAGCCAGAAAGCTCAGAAGTAGGGAGTTGAGATTCAAATCCAGGTTTGTCTGTTAGGAGTTCATGCTCTTAACCCTTCTACCATATTGTCTTTCCATATGCTGTGGCACAAAGTAGAATTTTGACCTCACCACCTTCCCAGAGAGGGATCAGACAAAGTCCAGAGAAGATACAGATGGCCAGGAGCTCTGGTTGTGTCTGTGCTGGCTGCTATAAGAGGGTACTTGGCAAACAGCATCACACACAGATGGTGCGCAACCCACACATGTCTATTTACGTCGAGGCCCCGAGTGTTTGTGTTAACAGGTTTGGGGGATAATAAAAGAAGTTGTTGTTTGTTCTTTCTTTGCAAGTCTGCAATTAATTTTTAGCATAAATTTAAAAGGGAAGAATTTGTAAATTCACTAGACACTGAGAGACTGGTGATCCAAGGAAACATTTGTTTGTTGGGTTTAGAAAGGAGATCCTAAAGGGGTGGGATAGGGAGGGTGGGAGGGAGACGCAAGAGGGAGGGGATATGGGGATATTGGTATGCATATAGCTGATTCACTTTGTTATACAGCAGAAACTAACGCAATATTGTAAAGCAATTATACTCCAGTAAAGATTTTTTTTAAAAAAGGAGATCCTGTGCAAAAGTGGTTGATGTTCATTGTTTCCTCTAGGTGGTGCTTTAATCTTGTAGGTCAAATTTAATGAGCCTGCATTTCTTTCTTTTTCGTTTTCTTTTCTTTTTTTAATTTTTTTTCCTCCTAGTTGTTGGTCCAGGAAAAGGCTGATTAAGAGTACTGTGCCAGTCAGGTTTGTTCAGTTTGGGTTTTCTCCATCATTATCTCTGTTTATAACCAAGATAATTAAACCCATTGAAAAATTTTAGATACTCCTTTTCAGCTTCTTTTTTGCAGAAATTGTATTCACCCATTTTGGGAAGGAGCATCAATAGTTGGAAGTAGCTCAGTTATCTCATCAGCGTATTGTCTCAACAGGCTGCACTTGTAATGGGTCTTTGTTCCTACAAAGTGGAGCAAGTCATAAGTGACTGAAACTATGTTCAACCGAGTTTGTCATTTGCGTGTCCATAAGTAAAGCACACCGGCTCCTGACATTGCTCTGGGACATACACACAACCCAACGTGTGATTTTCTTCTTCATATTTTAATATCAGTGGAGACAAAAAGGGGAGTGGACAATGGTTTAAACACAGTGACGTCAAAGAGGACTGGGGTGGGAAGGAAGCAGTTGAATGGGGAAATAAATAGCATTAGTCCAAATCGAACAAAACTGATCACTCATTTCCATTACCATGCAAGGACTTTATTTGTTGACTTGTCAACAAATGAAGCATTCCTGCTGTCAGGGCATAATTTTCTGGGATAAGACCAGAGTATGAGATAGTAGTTGGTGAAACAGAAAAGTTTCTTAAATGGCTTGGCTGTGAAATCATATTTATTTATCTACTCACTTCTGAATGTCTAGTATGTACCAAGCAAGGTGCTAGGTACTAAGGATACTGAAATTATGCTCAATCCCTAAAGGAGCCTAAAGTCTAATGAGAAAGGTAAAGAGACAGCTGAATAATTGTGTGTTCAGTGACTGGTGGCCTTGTGCATAGGTTACAAGTAGGAAGTCGGGTGGCTGGGGAGAAACCTGAAGGGCAGTGTAATGAAGATGGCATGGCTGATAAGACACAGGCAAGCCGAGTCTGGAAGGATGGCTAGACTGGCAAGAGAAGAAAAGAGAGAGGCAGGCAGAGGGAGGAGAGTGTAAAAAAGCTTGAGACCCTCAGTGAGTGGGGAGTGACAAAGAGTTTGGTAACCTGAAGCATAGTGATGTCACTGAGGACAGAGGTGGGCCAGCATTAGGGAGACTGAGTGCTAAGCTGAGTGTGAGCTACTTTTCTAAAAGCTGTAGGAGAGCCTATAGCTCCCCACATAACCATGTAAGAAGGGTGGGTCATTCATCCCCATTTTACAGAAGGCACAAGGGGGTCCCAAGAGAGCAGGTCAGTTGCTGCAGGTGACCACCCAGATTCAGAGTCTGTGCAGACCATCTATCATAGTCTTTCCTTCATGGGAATTTAGATCTTGGCTCTCTTTGTCAGGCTTTCCAGGCTACTGAAGAATAGATTATGCAAGAGCAGATGAGCTCCTTGTTTTAATTATTTAAAGGTTGCTTGCTATTTTCAACATTTTAGTTTTCCTCAAAGTGTAGACAGAATGGCCTACGATCATACTCATTTCACCTTTGGTAAGCACATTTCCTTCAGCATTTTCAAGCAGAAATTTATAGTGATATTTTTGACACTGATTCTGGTCCTACGTTCTCTGCCGGTCTTGCTGTATTGGAAGGTGGTGGAGAAATACAGCGTGCGTTTGTGTGTGTGGTGGCATGGGGTAGAAGGTGGCCGCAGTGGTAAAGATTTAGCTCAGGAACTTTTCAGCTTTGCCTGTATTAAATTGACCTAATAAGAATATGTGTAGTCACATTTCTAGCAAGTCAGTAAGGGTTCCTAAATTGTTTTAAAACCCACCAATGCTTGTGAATTCTTCCCAAATTAAAATATTATTTTAAAGGAGATTTAAAAAATCTTACTGCACGAGTATGATACTAGCTTACCAAAAACTCCTTGGATCATAACCGTTGTGAATTTATACTACTCTTGATGTATCTATTCACTGGTTTTCTTTGCTTTGATGGAGTGGCAGGACTTACAGCAGACCAGTTTTTGCCTAATTCTGTGTGTACCAAAGTTACTTATACCACGTTGGTATTCAATACCCACTAAAACAAAAACAAAATCCCAGGAACAGCCCACTTCATTTTCTGTGGGTAGGCGTGCTCTGAAAGGGACTATTAACTTACTCTAAAGAAGCTTTTGTTCTTGAAATGCTGAATGCATTTCCGTTCATGTTAGATTTTGCCAACCGCCTCGTTGACTATGAAATGCTAGGTCAGGGTCTTCATTAAACTAACTCTGTTTTCCCATTAATAATTTAGTAGTTAGAGAATTTACCAATATTTCCAAATAGGTAAATGGAAATCTCTAAGTAACCACCTCACATGACTTTATATGTTTCTAAAGTGGATGTTCATTTTAATACATTCATTCATAAATATTGTTTTTACTGGTATACAAGGCAAAATGTAAGATTCATTCATTAGTTTGTTCATAAAAACAGTAATAAAATTCCTACTGTGTAGCAGATACTGTATTTGGCATTAGAGATAAAATGGGAAACAAGACAAAATCTTTGCCCTTATGAAGTTTACAACACCTGCACTACCCATGCTTCATTGAACCACAAGTTCTTCTCCAAGACCAGGTATGAAAATCCATTTGGTCGGAATCAACGATGTTGGCACTATCATTCTCTGAAGTGAGCTGAGAAGTGAAAATCTCTGTATGGTGGGACCTGTTGGACCTCTCTCTGTCCCTGAGAATCCCTTTCTCTAGTGCCACCGCCATACCAGCTGAGAGAAATACAGCCCCGCCGCTGCTCTGACCCAGGTGTGGGCAATGGATCCTTTCCTCAAATCTGTAAACCACAGCTGAGACAGGCTGCAGTATTTAAGACTCCTCTGATAGATTTGGAATCGTGGATGGGGAGGCACACTGGCTACTAGCTGTGGGTGCTCAGAGAGGGCCCACAGGCCACGGTCATCCCTCATGGGGTCCCTCGAGGGCTTCCTCCCTGTCAGAGGCTACCCTTGTCTTAAGATCCTTAAGCATGACTAGAATTCTGAGCCCAAAGCAAAGAGAGGCCTGAAAAAAACTTCCTTTTCTTTTATTCTAAGGCTTACCTCCTTAGTCTTTAATTTCCAATCTCTCCTTAGTCTTTAATTTCCAATCTCAGTGTCTAGCTCATACCAAGATGATTGGCACTTGGACTCATGACCTAGAGGAGAGGCTCTGTGTTCTATCCAAAGCGGGTGTGGCCTTGCCATGCACTGCCAGCTGCTCAAGCACATTTAAGCACAGTAGTCCAGCACCGGTGTGTGACACCCTGCAGCAGACAGCCGTTCCATTAATGGTTCTCTTGGGTTCTCTGGACAGGATATAAATTCTCTCCAGCCTCGGGATTTCTGGCCTCTCCAGTGTGAGTGGTTGCTCTGTCCCCCATATCTCAATTGTTCTCTATTCCTCCCTCTTAAAGGGTACCATCAATTCACTCCTCAGGGTCTAGGACCAGATCAGAAAGGGTAGTCGTCTTTGGCCGATAGTGATTTTCCAAAGCAAATATCTTTTTCCTTCTCACCTCACCCATGTCCCCTTGTACCCTTTCTTTGCTCTTTCTGAATATAGAAGCCTTGCTAATACAGCAGTCACAAGCCAAGGGAGCTTGTTGTGAAGTGGCAGGAGCTGAATAGAAGCAGCTTTGTGCAATGGGGAAGAAATCTTTGTGTTAATACTACACACCCAAGACCTCCTAGTCACCGGTTCACATCTGTATTACACACTTGGAACATCTTTATCCACGCTTCTGGCTCAAAATCTGTCTTTGTCTTGGTTTAGAGTCCCATCTCTCTAAAATCTGCCTTGGGTCCCAGGCCCTTTTTGTCGTGACACTGGATCTCCAGGCTCAAAAATCTGTGTAAGGGAAATATTTTTAGATTTGGGAGACTACTTTTAATAGACAGCTAGGGCAGGTGACTGCAAATTTAAAATAAATTCAACAAGTATTTTTGTCCACCTACTTTACACCAAGGGTGTACAGATGTAGGGGCTAGCACAGGGAAAATAATGGGCCTGGTGTCAGCTCTAGTAGAGCCTGAAATTGGCTGGAGAACACAGGCGTTAAATAAACAGCTACAAGAGCATTGAAGGCTACAAAAGGCAAGATTCAAGGTACTATAGATGCAAACAGCGGAAGGGTGTAACCTAATCTGGGGGATTTGAGGATTTTTTGTTTAACTCTAACATTGTCTGATTGAATGACCCCGAGCAAATGATTTAACTTTTCTGTAATTAAGAGCCGTTCTTTTTACCCCCCATCTCCCCAAGCCCTTTCTGCTCCAACTCAGGCTCTCAAGTCTGTGAGCTGTAATGACAGGGGAGGATGCTGCCAACAGCAGTAAGCTTGGATGTAGAGAGGAAACGTACAGAGCAAATGACAGAAGAGGCATCTAATTTACTCCAGAGCATCAAGTGGAAGATGGAGAAAGGGCTTGTGGGCAGGCAGCAACCTCCATGCTAGACATTCCATCTATCTTGCTTATTACTATAAACCTGACGCTTAGCACAGTGACCCTCACATACCCGTGGAATGAGTGGATGGCTGACCACCGTCACTGTCACTTGCTGTGCCCGATTGTTAAGACTAGGATCGAGCCCTCTTGGGAACACAGGCAGGAGCAGGTGGCTCCGTAGATGGAGTACATCAGTGGGTGGATCAGGTGCCCGCTGCCTCCCTAGTGTGGGCCAGCCCATGGGCCACCAGGTTGCGTTCACCCACTCTTTGTACAAGAACTTCTCTAGCTCTGCAGCCCTGATAAACATCTGGTCCCGTCATGATGCCGTGGAGCCACAACAAAATATGAGGTAGCTCCGTCCACTTGGAGAGACTCATCTTAGATGAGAGTCGTCCTACTACTGTGCCATCTCATGCCCCTAACCTCCCCCCTTCCTGAGTTACCTACTTTGTATGTTAGCTTCCACTGTGGAGCTCAGACTCCACTAGTCTTGCCTAAGGGCACTGGAGTCAGGGAAGTTACCCAGGTTGCTTGGAGGGGATATGGGAAAAGTCACTCTGACCAGAAATGTTCAGGTCCCATCTAGGACTAGGGTCCGTCACAATACTCCAAAGGTTACTGAAGCAAATTATCACAGTAGATAGGGTAACCTAGACATTCTTTTTTTTTTGAAATTTATTTATTAAAAAAAATTTTTTAACATCTTTATGGGAGTATAATTGCTTTACAATGGTGCGTTAGTTTCTGCTCTATAACAAAGTGAATCAGCTATATATATACACATATCCCCATGTCTCCTCCCTCTTGCATCTCCCTCCCACCCTCCCTATCTCACCCCTCTAGGTGGTCACAAAGCACCGAGCTGATCTCCCTGTGCTATGCAGCTGCTTCCCACTAGCTATCTATTTTGATAGTATATACAAGTCCATGCCACTCTCTCACTTTGTCCCAGCTTACCCTTAGGGGGAAGGGTAAGCCTAGATATTCTATACCACCTGAATGCTGAGGGAATCACAGTTTGTGTGCGAGGTTCTCTATTAACAGTGGGGCTTTGGCTTTGGGAATTAAATGATGGGCTGCAGGAAAAGGATGTAAGGGACTGAAACTTCTCTCCACAGAAGCACCTGGAAGCCAGTCTGTGGACATTTTTTCTCAGTAGCTGGTGAAGCCCGCTTGCCACCATACACAGCAAGTCAACTTCTCTGATAAAGAATCAAGAAAACAATTGAGTCCTTACCATCAAAGGGAATCCTTTGGGCACTTCTTATAATAAAAGTGTTTGTTAATAGAAAATTAAAAATAAAAACAATAAGAAGAAAACAAAAAAGCCTTTATGGGAGAAACACAGTTTTCTCTGACAACACTCTTTCCCTCACCGCTTCATAGCACTGCCCCTTCAATGTACATCAAAAGAAGTGATTTCTTCACTTTCTGAGATCCTAGAGAGCTTCAACTGGGATCTCTCTGATAATAATTCTACGATTATGATCACTTTATACTACTTTACTTGTTTCATCCCTATAGGATTGTGGGCTCCTTCTTGACAGTGTTTTATTCGTATTCCCATCTCTCACTGTTCTTTATAGAGACTAGGCCCGTAATAAATAAGTGTAGAATGAATAAGTGAATCAACAGATAAATATGTAGTAGATATATTAATCCTAACTTCTCTGATACTTTTTCTCTTCCCTGCCTTAGATTTTAAAATGTCGTCCAATGAACCTATTACTAGTGTCTCACTATTTGCCTCCAAAAGGATAAATTATCTGGTTCAGAATCAAAATTATCTTTCTCTAAAGAAAGGGTTACTAAAATGTCCAGGTGCTTCCAGGCTGCTGAGCACACCTGCCCTGGCTCTCAGGAATTATAGCGGCTGATCAATCTGTCTAAGTACATCTGTCTCCCCATCTTTTCCCCATTTATTAAAATCCTGTTCATCCTTCAAGACTAGCTTAATTTTTAACTCCTCACTCAGTAAAGGCTTTCTTTATCTACCAGATCTGGAAAAATATTTTTCTTTCCTGATCTCTATTACAACAAACTGCTGCTCTCATTCATTTAGCATCGATAATGCAGAGACAAGCATTTTGGAGTGAGTATGGTGGTTCAAGTCCTACCTTTGCCACTCACTCAGTGATGGTCAGTTACCTCCCTTGACCCTGAGTTCCCTCATGGTGATAATACACTTTTGCGGTAGGACATCTGGTCTAGAATGTGAGATGAGGACCTGTATACAAGATGCCTGTTCTGATACCTGGAACTTATCGAGGGCTCAGTAAAAGGGAACTGATCTTATTATTTGCACATATTTTATCTCATTCTTTAGAGTGTAAGTTCAAGGATTACGTATCTTTTTCAGTAACCTAATATGTAACTTGTTTTTAGAAAATAGGTAAATAAGTGTATATCATATAATGAAGATAATGCTAAGATTAGTGCTAAGAAGACAAAGAAAGCAAGGTAAGGAGAGAATGCACAGGACCAGGGATAACGTGGTTGGGGAAGGCTTCTGTGAGGAAGGGACATGTGACTACAGATTGGATGAATTGATGGAGAGCACCAGACCTTGTGCTTGAGAGGAAGCAGTGCCCTTGATGGATATATGGTGAAGGAAGGTTAGAACGAGCATCTCAGTGACACAGAGGCCAACAGAGTTTTACAAAGAAGGAAGTGATCCTTAGCTTCAGATGCTAAATGTCAGAATCCTGTCTTCCTGAGCGGTCTAGAAAGAGAACTGCTGAGAATGCCTCCTGGGTTTGGCAAGTGGGAGATGACTTTAATAAGTGGGTAAGAGTAGGGCTGGTGGAGTGGTGAGAACAGCAGGTTCAGGAGTAAAGGGGGTGTCCCCTGAGGTCAAGCAGTGAGGGAAGACCAGACTGGTGAAATATGTCAAAGGGAAGATTATAGTTTAATTTGAAAAATTCTATTATGAATCTAGCAGAGGGAGAGGAGATAACTGAAAATTTAGGATCGAGATGATGACTGATAGAGCATGGTCTTGAAGGAGGCAGGAGCTGATGAAAGGAAAGGCAGGGGTGGATGATTTGGTCAGAGGAGCATTGCCACATGCAGAGCAAAGAGAGAAGGACTGAATACCGGTAAGGCTAGAGATGGCTTGGCTTCAAGTTTCTTAGTGAAATATGTTGAGGGTGCTAGGTGGTGAGCTTGAGTAGAAAGGTGGAGATTTGAGTTGGGTCAAGTAGGAGAGGAAACTCATCAGGGAACATTTAAAAACAAAGTTTTTTCTTTTCTTTTTTTTTTTAATCTTGGGTGAAGAAAGCCATTTAATCCTTTTAGTGTACAAGGGTATCACCATAGAAACAACCTCTAATCACATTTTCCAAATTGCAGGGTTTTCTGCATAAACACATCAATAAACCAAGCTCCTTAAAAAATGCTCTCTACCTACCTACCTACACACACACACACACACACACACACACACACACACACACACACACACCCCTCTCTACATTCCTGTCAGTTCATAACCAATTGAATATAATGGTGAATATTCTTTAGCTTAATTCTGGAATCTTAGAGTCTTTTTTTTTTTAATATTGAGTTTCTGATTTAGGTATATGATCTTAACATTGTGCTATTTAATAGTGTAAAGTTTAGATTCAGGTCATACCACAATGGAGCTAATTCTAGCCACAAAATGTGGTTGGAACTTTTACAGACATATGCTCATTGTGACCCAGGACTATGCTGGACACTCGGTATATATGATATCCCATTTACAGTCCCTGCAGCCACACTGTGAGCTGACAGATGGGGAAACTGAGATTCAATGATATTAAACAACTTGCTCAGCGTCATCCAGCTTGTTAAGGGACATTCTTTTTATTGCAAATGTGGGTCTTTCTGACATAAACCACCACCCTGTCACCTAGTTACAGCAAAAGACTTGAAGAACAATAATACTCTTTAGTTTTGTTACTGAATTGATACTGAAGATGCTCTTTAGCTCATGCTGGCTTAAATTTCCTGTGCAGTGGAGAGAGAGGAGAAAGTGCATTTTAATAAGCTTCAATTAAATTAATTTCATTTTACTTCTTTTGATGTATGGTCTCTTGAAAAAAATCCAATTCTACTGATGTTTATTAAGTGCCTCTATTCACTTGGAAAGTGCCAGGCACTTCAGGGGATCTATGGATGAGTGTGATTCAGCCCACACTTCAAGAGTTTACAATCTAGTGGAGAGGATGGGAGTGCGTAATTTGCTCTAATACTAGATTGACTGTGATAAGCCCAGTAAGAGGTGGCCCAGACAATGGGTTCTTAATTCAGAGGTACGAGGCTATGTGAATAATTAGAAAATTGGCCTTGTCGTCATGCCTAAACACTGGAAGCATCACACAATAGAACTCTTTTAAAGAGTCTTTATTTTAAGCATGATCATCCATTTCTTTGAATCCAGACTGTGTAATAAGTGAGGAATGTATAGATGGCAGTGACGTCATCTTTAGTGGCTCCCCAGTTTGTGTTGTAGGGATAGGTGATTCAAGACTCAGGGGCAAGGAAGTAAGGATGCAACGATCCCGGTGGTGGTGCAGAGCGTTGCAGCTGTTCTGGGTTCTTGGTGTGTTTTGGCAGACAATAGCTGTTCAGGACATTGAACTGCAACTGTGCAAAGATATATGTTATATAGAGTTGTTGGTTTTAATTTTTCTTTTAGGGTACTTTTTTGGAGTTAAGGAATTTGAACTCCAGAAATACTGTGAGCCCAGAGAAGGTCACGTCCTACATATTCTGGGTAGACAATCTTGAATACATTTTCATAGGGATGTCAAAGGAGGCTACTAGACACTACACTACAACTCCTTTTCAAGTGTACTGCAAGCTCTTGGAAGAAGGGAACCAAAACCAAAGACATGAGCTAGTACAATGTACCACGTACAAATAGGAATTTAATAAATGCTTCCTGATTCTTCCCTTGCTGGTGTCACTCATGTGTGTTAGGTGCTGTCACTATCATTTCTGAAATGCACAGCTGAAATAAACGCTGCTTTTGTCTTCTAAGAGTTTATATCTAAATAGAACAATCAGGCGGATATGGTTCCTCAAAAGGCTGGAAGTCAGCTAGCCACTGCCATGTTATTGGGAATACACATCTGACTGCAGGAGCTCTCATCCCTGACTTTCTCAGCACTCTGCACTGTGCTCCGTCGGCCTGTGGATGTCTGTCTCCGTATTAATCTGAGCACCCTTGCAGTCTGTTTGCCGCACGCCCCGGGTGCAGTCGTTCAATGCCTCCTTGATGGATTGGTTGCGGCCGCATTGGTGTTGCTTGGATGAGGTGATGGATGCATCTCTGTCCCCTCCAGCTGTTTGGAGCCAGAACACAGAACTGCTGGTTAGAAGGTGATTAGTCTTCCCTAACGGTACTGTGTGCTGCAAACAGGGTTTCGGCCCCCATGTCTTCATTAGCCTTGATCAGAGTCTGCGTTACCTCAGATCAGGTAATCGGCGATTTGTTATAAAGCGGAGGGTAGATGCCTTTGGAACAAGTGCCGATGGCATGAATTCCAGGAGAGGAAAGGAAACATAGTGGGGCCCCCGTTGCCAGGGATCCATAGGGAAGAATGCAAGCTGGTGTGTGGTCTGGGTGCCTCTTCATCCAGCACTCCAGCAGATGGAGGGCAGCGTGCAGCTCTGACACAATCAGGGTGGACTCCCAGCAACAGCCTCTTGCCATTTCTTTGCTTCCTGGGTGACACTGGGGATTGGAACTGTCTGGGAAATGTTGAGGACAGATTCTTAGTATCTTTGGGAGTCAGGCATATTTCTTTAAATAGCTTAGAAACTTCTGCTGTGCCCAATAATATTCAGAATGTTGGGGAGATGGGGAGAGCACAACAGACCAAGCCCTGAGCTTCTGAAGCTCTCACTGCATGTGAGAGACAGATAATAAACATGCACCAGAAGTGGAAAAAAAAACACTCTGAAGAAAAGGAAATTGGGTAAGGAGAGAAAGAATGGGACAAGTGGTGGTCAAGGAGGACTCCTCTGAGGGAGGGACATTTGAGTAGAGATGAAGTTAAGGGAGGGATACCTATGGTTGTAAGAAGGGCCTTCCAGGCAGAGAGGATAGCCAGTGCAGAGCTCGTCTTGATACTTCAGGTGGTCTGTGTTCCTTTTATTTTACTTGATTTCAACTTGAGCACCTACCAGGAATCATTCAATGTGCACAAGTAATATCAAACACCCTGGAGTAGGTAAATCTATAGTACGGTGTCTAGTACATTACTGGTGTTCAAAAAAATGTGAACTTCTTCCTGTCCATTTGCAACTCAAGGAAATGACTTAAGATGAATTCTCACACACAGAGGGCTGCTACCACCTACCGTCTGAACACCACATCCTGTACCTCTAGGCAAGTCGCTGGGAAGCATCTTTCCTCCCCTTTCCTCTCCCCCCCCCCCTTGCTCTCCTTTTTTCTTCCTCTGCCCTTCTTTCCACCTCTTCAGTTCCCTCCCTTCACTTCTTCTTCTCCCTCCTCCCCTCCTATTCTCTTGTTCCCTGTCTCCTGAAACACAAGTGCCTCAAATTCAGGTTTTAAAATGAATGAAATGTAACCTGGAGTGAACTAGTGATTACTATCTGTGATAACATATCAATAATACCACAACCACTTCCCATGCCACAATCCACACACACACACACACACACACACACACACACACGTAGTGGTGAGAGCCATCCCAGTCAGGTATTGGAGTGGGGTGAACGTAGAAAAGGGTAAGTTTTGTGGGCATCTGAGACTTTTGTGGCACCTGGCAATTTAGGTTGCCATTTTGCCAGAGGGATGCTGGGTCTCACTAATGATCCGTAGAGACAGTCATGGTAGGGATGCCTTTTTAGAGGTAGGTATAACACTGTAATCACACCATTCTCTAACTATACCCAAAGTTGTCCCTATAATATTTGAAGCCCTGATATCATTATTCTGTCAATTTCTTAAAAATCTGAAAGTCATACTCATGAGGGAAATTCTTCCCCTACAGACAAGGTAACCTGCGTACTTTCTCCACTTGCTAATAATAATAATAACAATAGAAAGTATCTACTAAGCAACTGTTAAATTGTGTCATCTCTAACACAATCATCCGTAGAACCTCGTTCTCTTTACTGTGCAGATAAACACACTGAGACTCAAAAGACGCATAGAGCCTCACAGTATAAACGGAAGGCTCTGGTGGCCTCTGGATCTGACTGCCTGCAAAGACAGTCCTCCGATCACTCTCTTTGTCAGTTATCTCCCAAAACATCCCACTGTTCTCCGCCCCTTGAGACTTCACCATCATTCTGTTATTCCCATTCCTTCCTCCTTAAGTCCTGTGGAATCCTTCTTAGAAGATTCTTTGTAATCTATCCATTCATTTGCAGCCCTACTCCTTTCTTCTCACAGAACCTTTATCCTTTTACATCTGGAGTATTGTACTTTTCTGCCTGTCTTTCAGCCTCCGATTGTTTGCCACACCAAGTAGTTTTATAGACTGTTGTCAGATTTCCTACCTTAAGTTCCACTTTGCCACGTTGCTACTCATCTTACAATTGTTCAGTGCTCTCCACTGTTCTCAGTATAATAATAGTCAGGCTTTGAACGCTGGCTTTACAGCCCTGCATAATCTACCCCAGCTTATTTATCCAACATTATTTCAGCCACGTGGCTGAGTTCACGAGATTCCCTGGAACATGCCAGGTATGTTCTTCCCTTGATAACTTTGCTCACACTGTTTGCCCTCCTTAAAGGGCAGCCTCCTTTGCTATATTCTCTAAAAGATCCAGATCAATTTCTGTCTCATCCGTGAAATTCATCCTCCCTTTTTCTGACTATATTGCTCTCTCTCTTCTTAAACGCTTTCTCTGAACTCCAAAGGTCTATAAAATGGTCCTATTTGAAATAAACCTTCAATAGAAACTGCTTATTTTACATAAGATGCCCCTTGCTGTGGATGAATTATTATTATTATTGTTATTGTTATTTTTAGTGATTGGTAACTGTTCAGCTTCAACTAACAGAAAACACCACTGCCATTGACTTATTAACCAGTTAGAGGTTGATGGTCTTAAGTAACAAAATGTCCAGAAGTGTGTAGTCCAGGGTGGTACAGCTACTCGCTTATGCCATCTGGGACCCACACTCTTTCTGCTTCAGCATTCTCTGTATATTGGTTTTCAGCCTCCTTTTTATTGACCTTAGTCATAGTATAGGTGCTGTACCTCCAGGCAGGAGGAATGGAACAGCAGAAATCCAGGTATACCTCATTGGTCAGCAAGGTTATAATTACGTAACATGCCACCTCTAGCTGCAAGGGAAGCTGGGAAATTGAGTTTGAGGCTTTGAAGCTTCTATAGGGGAGGCAAGACTGGAAAAATGTGGCCAAAAATTGGTCTTAAGTGAACCGGCCTGTAGTATCAGACACAGCTGATGCTCTACTCTTTTTCAATGGGAGAACATTGGAGTTAAAAAAAAAAGAAATGTG
Source organism: Grampus griseus (assembly GCF_964374135.1). Taxonomy (NCBI): domain Eukaryota; kingdom Metazoa; phylum Chordata; class Mammalia; order Artiodactyla; family Delphinidae; genus Grampus; species Grampus griseus. Next base: position 23,966,618 of record NC_139018.1, on the reverse strand, counting down.
AACAGTTAGATTGCCTTGTTATCAAATACATGGCCTGGTGGCCATATGGCCTTAAGTTACTTATCTTTCTAAGATGGGTTTCCTCATCTAAACAGTTAGATTAATAGTAACACTTGTTTATTTGAGTTATTGTGATGACTAAATGAGGTAAAGCCTATAGCTTTACCTCATATAGTCAGGTGCTGACTAAATGCCCATCCCTTTTCTCTCTTCCAATTGGAGGCCCTGGCTGGTGTACTGAAAAGTCCCAAAAACAATAACAAAAAGCAGGAGTTGAATCAAAGAAGAGAATATCTCCTACCAGCCAGTCCCCATAAGCTCTTCTCAGGAGGTAAAAAGTATTGCCCCAGTAACAGAACTACAGAAGTGTTTGAGATTCATTTCTCTTGTAGTTGAGAGAGGGCAGGAAATTTCTGAATATTTGTAAGGGTTGACCTGTGGATACTGAGGTATGTGGAAATAACTCACACAGCTCAGGTGTTTAATGAGGATAAATAACAATTTGTGGGCCCATCCGCTGTACAGTCCCATCACCTGAAATCACACACAGGAACCCTGCTTCTGAGAAGTGACACTTGGTGGCGGGAATGGCAGAGTGATATCCATCTAGCAAGATTTGCAGAAGAGGTACATGTGGAAGAATCATGTGTGATCCCTGAAAAAAAAAGGTGTTTATGTGTGTATAACATATATATATTTATATGACAGAACATGTTCTTAAGCCACCTACCGCCCACTACCCGCAAAAGTAGAACAAAATTTCCCATGTAGTAGGAAATTTGAAGTTCTTAGAAAAAAAAAAACTTTAAAACTTTATGGTACAGGAGACTTCCCTGGTGGCACAGTACTTAAGAATCTTCCTGCCAATGCAGGGGACACAGGTTCCAGCCCTGGTCCCGGAAGATCCCAGATGCCACGGAGCAGCTAAGCCCATGCACCACAACTACTGAAGCCCACGTGCCTAGAGCCCGTACTCCACAAGAGAAGCCACGGCAATGAGAAGCCCATGCACTGCAACGAAGAGTAGCCCCCGCTCGGCGCAGCTAGAAAAAGACAGCGTGCAGCAACAAAGACCCAATGCAGCCAAAACATAAATAAATAAACAAATAAATAAATAAAATTTTTAAAAAATGTTAAAAAAAAACTTTATGGTACAACAACCTGTATGTGTGCATTTTAAATTAAATAACTTTCTATCTCAAATGTGTTGAAAATCCCCCATTTTTTCTTTTGATCAAAGCAAAAGCAAAACCCTGCCAGATGTTGGGAAGAATGGTAACCAAATGATTCAATTAGAATTCTCCTGTGGGGACGTGGACTCTCTCAGTCAATGTCACAGAATGAAATAGTCTCAGATTTACCCAGCAGTGAGTTATTCCTTCTGGTTGTGGCAATTGGGAGCTGACGATGATGCGAATTTAAATGACTATCTTTATGAAACAAAGCAAAACAGAAAAGGGAACAGCTGGGGGACTGGATGGCTTGGGGATGCAGAATTGGATCTAGAATAAAGAATCTGTTACCTCCAGTTGCTGGTCATAATGCTAGTACAGGTTAATATGAATTGAAAGTTACTGCCGTGTGATAGCAGTTAGCTGTCACTTGTCTGAAATTTGACCATGGCATATATAGCACAATCTGTATCTAGGTGTCTAGAATATAATGTCCTCTTTAGTTAAGGGTCAAGCCACCAGCTTAACTATGTAGCCAAGGATTCAGGCGTGAGAATCACAGGGTCATAGAATTTAAGCTCTGGAAAGACATTGCTGTCACGTCCAGAGTCTGTGAACTCTCTGAAGTTGTATGTGTCATTTCTTTGCATGTGCTGTATGTATTCTAAGGAACAGAAAGCATAGCTTTTATCATCTCCAAAGGAAAGTATGAATCCACCAGCCTGCCACCCCTTCCCTGCCAAATGTTAAGAACTTGATTTAGACCTTGTCTTTGGAGTTGGGTAGAATTGAACTTAAGTTTGTTTTTTTTTAAGAAATATTTATGTATTTACTTTTGGCTGCGTTGGGTCTTTGTTGCTGTGTGTGGGCTTTCTCTAGTTGTAGTGAGTGGGGCTACTCTGTTGCAGGTGTGGGCTTCTCATTGTGGTGGCTTCTCTTGTTGCAGAGCATGGGCTCTAGGCGCACGGGCTTCAGTAGTTGTGGCACATGGGCTCAGTAGTTGTGGTGCACAGGCTTTGTTGCTCCGTGGCATGTGAGAGCTTCCTGGACCAGAGATCGAACCCATGTCTCCTGCATTGGCAGGCAGATTCTCAATCACTGCGCCACCAGGGAAGTCCCTGAACTTAAGTTTTTGCCTTACCACTTACTAGCTGTGTGACCTTGGGCATGTCACCAATAAGACTTATTTTTCTAAGTTATACAATGGGGACAATAATATAATCTACGTAATAGAATTGTTATGAAGAAAATTTGAGATCATGTATGCAAAATTTTTACCGTAACGTATATTGTGCTAAATGTGAGCTTATTATTATTATTATCATCATCGTCATCATCATCAAAAATACTGAGCCCCAGGAATGTTCAGATATCTTAAGATTAATAGCAGAAACAGGACCAGAATCCTGACATCTAATTCACTGCTTTGGCCATTGGGAAACATGACGACTCCATCTCTCTTTTTGTTCATTATTCCTTTCATGTTTTCACAGGGCTAGGCATGTAGAATAAGACACTAAAATCAAATGATTAGTTCTCCCATTGCATGGCCAAATGGTCTATTTCATTTGAGAGCTCTCCTTCAATATTCTTTAAACATCTTATCTAAATTGGAGCCTGAAACAGGAAATCACAAAGATCAAGGAGGTGCCACTTTGGCTTTTAGCACCCTCCACCCTCCTTGCCCAAGAAGAAACTGTGAGCAAGGTTAGAAGTCTGACTCTTCATTAGTGAGGGGAAGTCTCTTTGAGCAGCCCCTCTGTTGAATAGATAGAGTGGCTCTGACAAAAGGGATGATAGATTAGGAACTGTCTGGTGGCTAATGTACTGTTTACTGCAGTATAAATGACTGGTGTTTGGGAAATGACAGATGAGAGAGAGCACGAGTATGGACGTCAATGATTTCCAGGTTTCTGCGGTGGAGGAGAGTCATGGCTGACTGAGCTGTTGACTGGCAGTGGGAAGTCATTGGTGGGAGTTTCAGGGGGATGAAGAGTGCATGGAGAAGACTTTTCAATTAGCCCATTGATCCAAAGCTTTTGTGCCATATATGGAAGCTACTGTGAAAGGGTCCGGTTCTCTTGCTCTTTTCTCACTGCCTCATTCACTCAAATACAACTCTGCTTCCAGTCCAAGTGCAGCAATCTCCCCAGAGAGAAAGCACAAAGGGTAAGAATGGAGCTGTGCTCAGCCAATGGGAGATCCCTAGGGGAAGATGACAGAGGAAGAAAGAATAATGCATGTGGTTGAAAGAAGGCAAGAAAGCAAAAAAGCAAGCAGGCAGGGAAGCATGCAAGAAAGTGTAAGGCAGAAGGAAGGAGGGAAAAGAGAAGAAGGGAAGGACTCTAGCGCGTCAGTTAATCTACATCTGATATATTTGAGTTGAGTGGACTCGTGATGTTCTAACTTGCCCCAGGGAATCATAAGAAGCCTGCAGTTAATTTGTAGCTATTATAAACATTTAGCATCCATTTGCTTAGTTTCAATAATAATAATAATTATTATGATAATATAAGGCAGGCTGTCAGACAGTGTTTGCAAACACATCACCATTGTAACCTGTATTTGCCTTCTGCTTTGTCAGAGGTTTTATGTTCATGCGTTCATTCATTTTCCTCACAAATATTAATGGAGCATCTATTTTGTGTCAGTTTTAGGTACTTGGGATACATAAGTGGACAAACAAAAATACCTGCCCTCGTGGAACTTGCATATAAATTGGAGAGAACAAACAATATATATGATATCATATATAATACAGAGTGATGACAGATGATATGAAGTCAACTAAATCGTTGTACAGGGTTAGAGAATGATAGGATTGGGGGAAGCATATCTGCTATTTTAGATAAGATGCTTAAGCAGACATCTTTGAGGAGGTGACTTTTGAGCAGAGTCCAAAATAAAAGCAATGATCAAACTATGTAGACTTCTAAGGAGGAACATTCCATCTGAAGGGAATAGCAGGTGCAAAGGCCCTGAGGTAAGAGGGATGTCAAGGAGACCAGTGTGTCTGGGGAGAGGGAAGCAAATGGGAGAATAGGAGATGAAGACGGAGAGGTGGATGGGAGCCAGGCGATGTAGGACCTTTCAGGATAGTCAGTTATTAGAGTGTTTCAAAAAAGGCAGTACAATAATGGTATACTTGTGATACAAGTATGGCTCTGGCTGCTGTGTAGAGAACAGATGATAGGGATGGTGGTAAAAGTTGGGAGGCCAATTTGAAGGGTGATAGAATAGCCAGGGTAGAAATGCTGGTGACTCGGGCTAAGACGGTATTCTTGGATTTGGGATATATTTTGGAGGAACATCTAATAGAATTTGATTATGGATTAGATGTGAGGGGTGAGAAAAATAGAGTTTATATATCTTTTTATTTTAAAAATGTTGTTCTTTAAGTTCAGGGCTTGGTCTTAGTTATTTCATGGGCTTTTCTAATGAAGAGTTTGAGGCAATCACATACATATATTTTTTGGCTACGTTGGGTCTTCATTGCTGCACACGGGCTTTCTCTAGTTGTGGCAAGTGGGGGCTACTCTTCATTGCGGTGCATGGGCTTCTCATTGCGGTGGCTTCTCTTGTGGAGTACGGGCCCTAGGCGCATGGGCTCAGTAGTTGTGGCTCATGGGCTCTAGAGTGCAGGCTCAGTAGTTGTGGCGCACGGGCTTAGTTGCTCCACGGCATGTGGGATCTTCCCGGACCAGGGCTCGAACCCACGTCCCCTGCATTGGTAGGTGGATTCTTAAACACGCACCACCAGGGAAGCCCGAGGCAATCATATTAAATTATAAATTGTAGTAACCCAAAGATCACAAAATGGTCCTTTTGTGGACCACATTCAGTCTATAAACATGATGTTTGGGCTCACAAGTTTTTAAATCTTTGAGCCAGCACTGCAAAACCCAAATGTCTGAATTCTTTTGAGAAATGGTAAGCTTTGGAGTATAGAATAGGTATCCCCAGGAAGGCTATCCTTTGCTGCAACTGAATAGCACTTTCTGTCTTTTAAGGGAACAGTTCTTCACTTCTGTTACTTCCTGAGCTTATTTCCTCGTCTCTGTTACCTGAATGGCCCTGGAGGTTTCCACTCCTTACTTGTTCCTCCCGTCCCCACTATGTAGTCCATTGCAGAAAGAGACATTAGTGAGATAATCTTAAACATGGTTCCATTTGAGTCAAGAGGGGCAGGTATCTCAGGATTATTGTAAGCAATCTATAAATCCATATGCAATCTAAGTATTGCCTGTAAATCGTATTAGTAATAAATAATCTGTTTTGTATGAGTATATATAATTATTGTTGGAAAGCAAAAATAATTCCAAATTATAATGAATAAAATGCATATTTGAATCTCACTAAATTTTAATAGTCTGTATCATCTCAACAGACACTAAAGTACTAAAAGTATGATTGCTTTCAAGTGGTTGTGTCCTTTTTTTAACCCTTAAAAGGAACCCTTGAACTTAGAAAGGTTGGGAACAGCTGTTCTAGTCTGGCCTTCCACTTCACTGACGACAAAAGGAAATCCAAACAGGGACAGTTATGTGAACAGACCACTCAGCTGATTAACGGTAGCAGGACCCAGGTCTCCTAATGGGCTGCACTGGGTCTCTTGCAGTGCTTACTCACATACCCAAAAGTCCAGAAGATGGAAAGGGATGATTTATGAGACTCTGACATGCAACTTCTTTTTTTAATTGAAGTATAGTTGATTTATAGGATTATATTTATTTCAGATAAACAGTATAGTGATTCAATATTTTTCCAGGTTATCCTCCATTAAAAGTTATTACAAGATAATAGCTATAATTCCCTATGCTGTACAATATATCCTCGTTGCTTACCTATTTTATACATAGTAGTTTGTATCCCTTAATCTCTTACCCCTGTTTTACCCCCTCCCCTTCCGTCTCCCCACTGGCAACCACTAGTGTGTTTACTATATCTGAGACAAGCAAATTCTTGATTCTGTTTCAAGATCACAATTTCCAGTTTACAGATGAATGGGAAGGATCTTCTCTTTGTAAGAATACACTGTAGGGCAGGGTTCCTCAACAGCTACAGTACTGACATTTTGAACTGGATAATTCTTTGAGGGGACTGTGTTGTATGTTATAGGATATTTGGCCTTTCCCTGGCTTCTACCCACTAGATGCTTCTAGTTAACTTCCCCCCTTCCCCCACACACACACTAGTTGTCACAATAAAAGCTATCTCCAGACATTGCCAGATGTCCCCTGGAGAGGGGCAGAATCCTCCCCTGTCAAGAATCACTGCTTTACTGCTGCTGTTTATTCAGAGTGCCAGGGAAAGACTTTGAACACTCAGCAGCCTTGGAATCCTGCTGACCCAAGAGCCATGCCTGGGCACCTGCTCATGGACCTCTTCTTCACGTCTGCAAGGGAATATCTAATCTACAGCGTCTTCCCAGTTCAGTACTTTACAAGAATCTTTGCAATTTTTCACTTCAAAGGACACTTAGCGGTTTCCAGTGCCTCAACTGCAGAGGTAAAGGGCTTTTTGTCTATTTCTCTATTTACCTCTGTTATTTATTTTTTTTAACTTTCCATTGTACAGTTTCTCTCTGTTTATTTTTCCTTTTTCGATTTGTATTGCTTTTTGTGTCTCTCTGTGTGTCTCCTTTATACCTCCTTTATCCCTTTTTATCCCTATTGATACAGGCAGCCTTTCTCTGCCTGTATCAATATCTGTCTTTCTACCCAGATTTCTATTTCATTTTAGGGCTTAGCCTTTTGGTGTTTATCTCCCCAGTCTGTATCATTCTTTTAATGACTGTGTTTCTGGGTTTTTCCTTAAATTTTTTGAGTGACTGCTTGTCTTTTAGTGTCTTTCTCTCTGTTTGTATCTCTCCAGGTATTTTTCATGACCCCCTCTCACTTTTGGAGGACATTGGTATATTTACACGACATTTCTGTTTTTGATTCTCTTTTTTTCTGTTTATTCACCTCTCTTCCATTTCTGCCTTTCTTTGGAAATGATCCATCTGTACCAGGCTCCTATCAAGATCTCTTTCTCTGGGTAGGAAGTTCTTTAGGCATGTTCTAAAAACCTTGAACTTCTATTGAATGATAAGCCTCAGGGGGAGGACAGGGAATGGACTTTTCAGTTAACCGCTCAGAGGCAACACCTTGTTTTATTTTATGGAATTGAATTTTTATAAATTATACATTTAGAATATTGAATCCAACAAAGGTTAAATACTTAACCTTTCATAAAATTAGTTTTATAAAAATATATTTTAAATGATTCTACATCATAAGCAATTATCTTAAAAAACGAATAGGTAATTAATTCTTAAGATTAACTCTTTTTCTAATGCTAGGTGAAATGAAATCAATAATTTGTAGAGATGTGTACATTGCTCTAGGTGAGGCTTGGGAATGAAAAGCTTTAAGAACAGGGTTTGGCTATTTGTAAAGTGCCTGCCTTTTTCCTTGGTTCCTAAAGAATGTCCAAACCAAGAATGAGGGCCCTATGAGGTTCTCAAGGACAGTGAAAACGATTCAATCTTCTCATTTCGGTATGAGAATCGTAATCAACTTGCAAAACAGATTGGAATCCATCAGGTGTAACCAAATTAATCTTCCTTTAATGATGGTTCATACTGTGTGTCCAAAATCAAAAACAGTATCAAGAGTTAATCAATTAAAATGTGTAATCATTACATAAAATGTGTAATCAAAACAAGAGGGAATTGTAAACTCAGTAAAATTTATTTTATGGTAGAAACATGTTAAAAACACGCAGCTTAATTGGACCATATTTAAATTAATCAAGTTACAGCTCTAAGTATTTTCGTTGTTCTTGTTGTTTGTTTGTTTAAGTGTGGTACAGGGAAAAGTAACGGCTGCTGGGAATGGCAGGACTGTGTGAAGAGGGTTGTTAAGGTTTCTGAAACAAAACAACAAAAACCAAAAAAGAAGCGCAAGAAAACCAGGATGGAAATTTGGATTTGACAGGGAAAACAGAAACTAAACAAGGGAAGGAAGTGTTTCTTTTCTTTCTAGTTTAGAATAAAGTTTTTCAGTACCCTGTCTGGACTTAAATAAATTTAAGAATACAGTAATACATCATTGAAAAGTCTGCTCTAGGCAATTGATATTCGGAGGGTGCTTGATATTTTAGATGGGGCATTTGTTTTCTCTGATAAATCACACAAATATCCAAGCCCTTGAAGCTTTCTAAAATTTCTAGTAATTAAGTTCGATTCAGTCAAATTCTGTGCTTCCAGCAGTTATTGAGTATTTATTTCCATGGTCGTTGTGCTAGGGTTGGGGAGGAGAGTATCACTGAGATCTCCACTCTGACCAGGCTCTCAGATAACTTTTGTCAAACATCACTGCCTCGGCTAATAATGTTTCTACCATAAACCAAAGTGGCAACAAGTATGTGAATGTATAACGTGAAACCACGTTCTAACCTGAGGATGCCTGAGAGAGGAAGGTGACATCTGCCAGTCTCCTTGTCTGCCAGTTCCACTTGATATTTCTTACATCTCTACACACTCACCAGGACTGAGCAACACCGTGACTGGTCTCTTCGTTTCTTCATTCTTCCTCCATTTAAGTGCATTCTCCATACTACGGCCAACTCTTTTCGGTATTTAATGAGCTTTGGTAGCTCTGTATTGGTTAAAACTAGTCAATGGCTCCTCACTTCTTTTAGGATAAAAATCTGTGCTCTGATTCATGACATTTGAGATTTTTGTCCTGCTTGATACTTATCTTGGGAAGCATATGGTATGCAGTGGCAGGAAGTCAAGCAGCTAGAGCTTGGGTTCAAATCTTATCTTCCCTTCTTATCTATTTGCATGCCCCTGAGCAAGTTCTTTCACCTCTCTATGCCTCAGTTACTTCATCTGTGAAATAGGGATAGTAATGTTACCCACTTTGCAGGATTGATGTTAATGAAAACTAGTTAGTGCTAGTGAGGTGACTGGTAGAGAAAAAGTAACCTTCAATAAATGTTAACTCTTATTATTGTTGCCACGTCTGTAGACTCATCCCTTCACACTGCCCTTCTCTCATTCTCCACAGGGTGGTTTTGAGTTCCTGGAACCTCTGCATGCTGTTCCTTTCATCCCCTTCACTCACTAACTCCAACTTGACCTTCAGGACCCAGACTGCGGACTCTGCCCTAAAGGATGGGCAGCCCTCTTATGTGCCGAGTTTCCCTCTGTCCCAACACCTTGTATTTACTTGTTTGGTTCTCTGTTCCTCCCACAATATGCACACCTGGGGGGCAGAAACTCTGCCTTGTTCATCTGGCAGCTCTAGCTCCTGACACTGCTTCGTTCATGGGATGCAGTCAGGAGCCCCCTGCCTCCGCTGAATGAACAAACCTAGAGTGAGAATCCAGGAAAGGGATGTAGGTTAATTACTAAATATCTGAATGCTCAGGTGTATGTGTTTAAGAGTAGGCAGGTGTCTCTGTAGAACACTGGTGTCTCCAGATGCTCCCAGGTATGTTTGGAATGATGAGTACGTGGTCAAATAAGATAGGGAATTGGGGGTAGGTCTCTCCTAAAGAGTTGCACTTTTGATTAGCAAAGCTCTAACTGCAATGAAGAAGCATGTGTGCAACCTAGAGTTTCCCAAATAGTTCAGATTCTGGAACCCACCTTTATTAATAAATTGTGAAACCCAAGCAGAGTGCCCTAAGGAACACAGTCTGGGAAATGCAAGTCAGAGCTAGTCAGAGCAGCTGCAACCCAGACTTCTCTTTTTCCTCCAGTCTTGGGACCTTTTCAAGAGGTTGTGAGAGACCCAGTGAGGGCTTCAGCTCTGCGTAGAGGCTAGTTTGAGCTGGAATCTTGAATGGGTACTATAGAGAGTAAATTGAAGCCATTCAGAGATAAAGAATTGCTTTAGCTATTACAACCTGGCTTCATATAATACCCTCCAGAGGTATTCTCTGAGCAAATACCTCTCTGAGCAAAGAGGTATTCTCACATGGGGCATAGTGGTTTTAAAAAGGCAGGACCCAGAATTTTAGGGTTTGTGGACAACCATATACGTTTTAAGGATTTCCTATCAACTGCATCAAAATCACCTGGATCACTTATTAAACGTGCTGACTCCTGAGGCCTCAACTTGGACCTAATGATAAGGCAGTCTGTGGGTGGGAGACTAATAACCCACATTTGTGTCAAGGTCCCCTGTGATCCTTATGCCCCCAGATGTTTAAGATCTATGGTTCTGCATTGACCCTGAGTTGAAGCCAATTTGAAAATGGAAATCTTTCAATCGGTCCAAGGTTTACAAAGTAATTTGTTAAGTCATGAAATTATTACATGTGGAATTATCATCAGTAGGGTCCTTATTATATATATATATATATATACACATATACCTCTGTATGTATATATATATATGATATACATATTAAAAGTTATAAGGACTTAGGTGTTTTCTTTTGTGAGAAGAAAGGTTGTTGAGCATGTCAGTTAACTGTCTGAGCCTCACAGTAATCACCTGTGAAACAGGAATTGTGCCATCTGACCTTCCTCTGCATGGGGGGGTGGGGTAGAGAGAATGAAGCAAGAAAGCCAGAAAATCAAGTGAGATATGAAGTGCTATGCAAACTAAGGTATTATGGTGCGTACATGCAGGCTCGGTGAGATGGCAGTCTTGGTACACGTAATGATGTTTTTCTAAGTAACCCAGTTTGGTTTGCTGTTCTGTGGGGTTTGAGAGTACACTTTGATCACTTAATTTCAGATTTATTAAACACTAAACATGATTGTTAGAAGTAAGGGAAACCTCTGGGATTGCTTAGAATAGGGTTTTTGTAAAGCATTCACTTTGATTCTAACAATAGTTAAATATTAGGAATCATCATGCTAAACTCTAAGGTGATTCCAGGTTATGAGCAAATGCTGTGGAAAACAAATAGGACATTCATTTATGAAAGTAACCCTTTTTCTGATGCTATGGGAGTAAGATTATCAATCATGTCATGTCTAAGAATTCCACCTCAGATTTACGTAGCACATTAAAATAAATGGGGGAAATTCACAAAGCCTGACATCAAGTTTCAGTTAGCTGTTTTATACTTTTAAGAAAAGTCCTTTTTCCTTCTGTAAGTGTAAACTTTTTTTTTTTAAATGGTAACAAACTTAAGTTCAGTCTATCAAAGTACATTGAAAAAGCTTAGCAGACAAAATAACTTTGACAGAAAATAAGTGAAATCCAAGTTTTATTCATGTACAGTAGTTACGAAGATACTGAGATAAGTTACTTGGAGTACTGTCCTTTTAACAGGCCTTCCTCTCCAGTCTTGTCTCATTTTTCACTTTCACGAGGATTTTAATATATTCTTTTCATTACATAAAACATGCCACATTTGGCCTTTTCATGAAAATGGATCTGATATTCTCCTTTGACAGCCATTCATGTGAAAAGAACAGGTCCTATTTCTGTCCATCGCCTACATGTACATATTCATAGAAATCATAGATTTTTAGTAAAATGTATTAATCCCAGAAATTTAAAGCATTTCAGTCAGTAACTATATCATATTCCCTTTCTGTCAAGCGACACATGTGGTCAGGGGTTCTCAGTCCCAAATCCAACTCAATCTAAATTACGTGAATTCCATTTTCTACACTGAGGAACAGGAATACAGGAAATAAAATCACCAGCCCAGGGAGCATGAACCCCAAATTAATCTTGAAGACTTGAGCCATACTGTTTTATCTCTCTAGTTACATGTCTTAAGTATTACTACTTTTAATTTGAAGTAAAATTTGTCCTTCTAGGTTTGTTTTTTTTTTTTTTTGAGGAGGATAGATAGAGCTAATCATTCCTCTGCTATTTTATAAACAAATATTAAGAGAGAGTGTGTGTGTGTGTGTGTATTTTTACTCTGATAGTGGAATTTTAGTATCTGATCGATAACCTTATTGGCCTGAATTTAAATCTTTCTGGGAGGGAAAATTAATCGGCTGTGATATTGTTTACCTCAATGTTATCATTTCTTCTTGAGATATGAAAAGCATTGCAAAGTTTTTACATGATCTTTCCATGTTGAAGGACAGTTGCATTTTACTCAGCACTGCAAGCTGTTTTTGGACAAGAGAAATATAATTGTAGAATTACTGAATTCAGAAATCAGTAAGTTGTTTATATAATATTCAACAAGATACATCTCCCACCTCCAACTTCTTATAACAAAATTCCAAATCACCAAATGGTGTTCCTTGTTTAAACACTGTGACTAATTGATTGCTTTACATTTATATGATCATGTTCTGATGTCTTTTCTGAACACAAGAAAAAGAAAATTTCCCAAAGTAAAATGAGGAGATGCCAGATATTTTGCAATACTGGTAGGAGTGTGCATGTGGATGGGGAAAGGGCATGAGAAGGTGTATTCTCCACTTATCCCTAGTTCTATACCCTGGATGAATAGTCGATAAATACTATGACAAAGACAAACCAGGCAAAGATGGAAAGGTCACAGGACTGAATGGAAACCAGGACTCAATCTACTTTGTCATTATTTTGTCGTTGTTTTGATTTTGTTTTGTTTTTTAAAGGAAGTTATGACAAGGAGCAGCTAAGGACGTGTAAATTGGCAGCAGACTGTGGTTTATGACAATGACGGTCCTGAAGGGACTTGGCTTTCTTGGTGACATTGAAGTAAATTGCACTGCTCAAGTTGTATACTAAGAAGGGTTGATAATGAGCTATATGGAGAAGGCAGGATGGCTTGCTGGTTTTATGGTGTTGTTGACTATCAAAATGAGTGGAAGGGAAAACTACTTGGGTTAATTTTAATACACATTATTGAATGACAAAGTTTCTACTTGTTTTAGAGGGATAAAAACACATAGAAGTGTCTCAGACTACTACTGGCAGCTATTTCAATCCATTTTTCTAACTTCCAGTACCTTTGATTTACTCTGAATTCCTAGTGTCTTGTTAGGTGACGTCACATTCGTTTAAATTTACTTGGATTACAAATAACATTTTTCTCTTTAGATGAGGAAAACGGAAGGGAGTGCTATAGCTTCCTCATATAGAAACAGACATAGCTCATATGTAAAATCCTGTTTCCAAGAGATTCCATGGACTACTGGGGTAGTTTCACCTAAAGAGTGGGGCTTGACAGCTCTCCCAGTCTGAATGCTTTGCTTTTAACTAAAGCCCTGATGTAAAACACATGTGCATATGTGTGCATGCAGGCACAAATGCACACACGGCAGAAAGCTCTGGTATCTACTAGGACCTAGTTCAGTTATTTACAGAGCACTGAAGCTGCCAGGTTCCCAAGGTCCTCAGGCAAATCTTCGTTGCTCTGGTCTATGATAGCCACATATTCTCTGAGTACCACCTCCTACTTTCTTAGTTCTGTGCCACTCACACCAATTAGAATATAAAATAAAGTGGATGATTTCTGGTCGTTTTAGAATTGGGGTGCAACAAGGGGGAGTGTTGGTCTATAAGAGTATTTTAATTCCAGAGGGGAAAGAGGTTAGTGGCCTCTACCTTGTTACAGAGCAAAGTATCCGGGCAGCTTCTCTTTCCCTTCTGTGGTTTCTTTCTCCCTGGTGCCACATTGAGAGGAGATTCACTCCTGAGAGAGTGTGTCATTTTAAGTTGACTTTCTCAGAGCTCAGCTGAGAGCCATTGCCAAGGCCAGTGGGCGTAAATTCAGTCCTCCTGAAGGGAGATGAAGGGCTGCAGGATTTATGACTTATTTGAGTTCTCATACATCACCCTCAGTGTTGCTCGCTTATGATGGCCCTGCCAAAAGATAAAGAAATGTAGGACGCTTGGTACGGGCTGTGGTGACAGGCCAGGGACAAATGTCTCTGTTGGGTAAATTGATTTGAATGGCTCTAGTGAAATATCGGGTTAGGCTGAAAATAAGATTGGGTTTAATGATCCTGCTGATTTCCTAGACTGTCGGGATTCCAAATCCCGGACAAGTTAATTAAGGCGCTCTGTGAAGAGGCTGTGTATGGATATTTATAAATCCATATAATTATTAATGTCAGTAAATACCAGCATGTAAAACTCTAGACCTGTTTTTCAATCTAATATATTGAATATTGAATACAAGAAACATTATTTGCAATTTATAGAGTATTTATCTGGGAAAAACTGTTGAGAATATTATTTCTTCCTCCACACCCCAGAGTCAAGAAATAGAGACCTACAGGCATAAAAATATGTAATGGAAAGACAGAGAACTGATAAACAGTTATACCCTGCTGGTACAATTTAGCAGACTTACACTTACTAACAGTGGAGAGAGGACTTCTGCTTTGTGGGAAAGTGCAGTTGAGCTAGGCCGCTAAGCCGAAGATTAAATCGTTGGATTACTTTTTCAATTATGAAGAAAAATAGTGTTACCTTGTTTTTTGAGTGTGGCTAGTCAGGTAAAAATAATAGATTTGGATTCTCTTTGTAGGACCAAAATTTCTAGCGGATTTCTGGTTTTCCATTTAAAGTTGACTCTGCATTTATGAGTTGACTTCTAACCATGGGCATGCTTTCGTTACTGTTCTTACCTCCAGGTGATTAGCGTTGATTGATGATGGTTTCATTTTATTTGAGGGCAAGAGTGACTGGGTTCATCTTCCAAGTGTCACAAAATCCCAGTTGTTTCTTTGTGCTTCACGTTTTTCTTTTGCAGCAAGGAGCCCTACTTACATCAAAATGAATTCCGAGGAGAGGCTCCCCCGATACTTGTTGCTCAGCAGAGCCACAGGCAAACAGGATCGCTGACCACATGGCTTTCTTTTTCCTGATTCTATCTTATCTCTGGACAAATTCTCCACCTTTATTTGGCCTAAAGTATGACTTCTTCATTTCCGCGAGTGGCTGAGGGCCCTGGAGTACCATCTCTAAAGGTTGTGAGGAGGATGGGAAATTGGGTTCAGGAAAGAATGAAAGATATCGTCAAATAGGTTCTACTTCTAGAACTCAGAAAACAGAGTCAGCATCTGAGAGTGTTGTGCTTGTTTGTCAATGCAGCGTAGAGTGACAGTGCCACAACCGACTCTCCATTCTGAGGAGAGGCCTCAGCATGACGGCAAACCTTGCAACCATCTCTAGAATATTGAGGTTCCTCTATCTTAGAGCTTGTCCTTAGGTAAATCACGCCTGTATTGACCTGCCTCTTCCTCAGTTTCAACGGACTGCAAGTGACGTACTTACTGAGAAAAATCCATTTGCTTGAGCCTAATTTTAGGTAATTTCCCTTTATCTATGTTAGCGGAACCCATAGCTGTTTTTTATGGGCCTCATTCCTCCACAGGTTTCCAACTCAGGACTAAATCAAAACAGTTCCCATTCAGTATATTTTTATTGATTTGTTTCTTTATCTCCAGTTTTTCTTCATATGAGGATATTGAGAATCAGAGAGACTGAGAGATTTGTCCAAGGTCAAACAGCCTGTAAGGGACAAGACAGTTTTTGGACCCAATTGTGTCTGAGTACAAAACACATCTTCTGCACCACACCGTTGCTGCAGGCAGGAGGTGAGCATTGTCTGTCCTGCCCCCTCCAAGCTCGAGTCTTGGCACGTTCACTCCGAGTTCTCCAGGCACTCTGACCTGCTTCAGTAGTCCAGGACTCACCCGGGTCCCTGCCTGTAGTGCCTTTTCCATGATCTTCTCATAGCCTTTTATTCTCCTTCTTCAGCCACAGATCATATGTCACTCCCTAGGAATGTCTGGTTCATCTCAAGTGGGCTTCCCCGGTTACCCTCTGTCTGTTACCCTGATGATTTCGTTTACAGCAGTGATCACATTTCATAATTATTTTTGCCTGTTTCACCTCCCCTCCCCATGTAAACTCCATGAGAGTAAGAATCCTGCCTAACTTGTTTATCCTTTACTGTCAGGTCCCACACAGAGTAAGCCCCAATAACTGTTTCATAAACAAGTGAATACCTCGGTGAGTAAATGTTCCTGGAGAGACAGAAATATAAGCAAACAATTATAATCCCAGGAAAAGTTTGTTAAATATTCTAATAAAAATGTCAGCAAAATGCTGTGGCGATAGAGATAAAGATGGGTGAGGAAGGAAGAATGAATAGTAGGGGGATATTAGGATGTTCTTGGAGGAGCATATGACCTGAGTCTGGTGGATGGGTGGGGTTTCAGTATACAAAGATTACAAAGCGTGGGAGAAGCCTTCCTGGAGCAGCATTAACAAGCACACACAGATAGAACTGTGTGGGGTAAACATGGATGTATAATAACAACGTAAGAATCGTGACTTTTCCTCTGAACGGCTGTTGATTTTGGACCATGTGTTTAATAAACATTTTTTGAGAGCCTTCTAAATTTCAGGCACATGACCGTCACCTCTTCTCTTTGAATCTCAGTTTCGTTGCTTGCTGAGTAGGGATCGTAATCTATGGTTCAGAATTTTTAATGAAACAGTGTATGTCAAAGAATCTGGTTTTTAGCAGGTACTTTCATCCATGGAGATTGTAACTGAGTTTAGGTGACCTGCTACATTTAGAAAACTGTTATTTAAAGTCAAGGAACAGATCTATTACAATGCCATAATTGGAATGGATAATCACATTTGCAGAAAAGGGACTATACTGTGAGTAAATGTAGTTTATTCATAGAAGGCTGGACCTGGGGTTTGGGGAGATAGGTTCTAATCTCAGTATAACCTTGGGTTCTGGGGGACTCTAAAAGATCAATTCATAGTGTCTCCATATCCTTGTCCTTAAACTTATTGTTATTATAAAAACACCTGAATGTGAACATAACCTCTTCTTGAGGGTTTC
Organism: Grampus griseus; assembly: GCF_964374135.1. Classification (NCBI taxonomy): domain Eukaryota; kingdom Metazoa; phylum Chordata; class Mammalia; order Artiodactyla; family Delphinidae; genus Grampus; species Grampus griseus. The sequence goes on along the minus strand of NC_139018.1, from coordinate 23,949,666 downwards.
AATAAGGAAAGCGAAGATCATTTCTCTCTAGAACATTAAGCTTACACAGGAAGGTGCTTTTTGAAGTATTATAATGAAAGTGATGTGGAAAGAGGAGCAGCCTCTTAATCATTTTCACAGTGCAGAGGTGCTACCGCAAGTCATAATTTTATACAAAGGTGTATATAAATTAAATAATGATTCTGGGGTTGGCCAGATCTCCTGGTGTTCTAAGGCTTGTCATGGTGAATTGTGGTGTCCCTTAGCAAGTGCATACTTAAAAAGAATGGGAGACTGGTAAGGTTAGAAGAATAGGGAGTAACTAGGAACATGTTAAAGATAGCCTAGAGGTGAAAATGAAAGTGAGAACAGAAGAAAAACAAAGTGGTGAAACAGATCGGCAAAGTGAGAGGAAACCAAAGTGGAAGGAAATCTTTGCAAAAGGGAGGAGAGCCTTCTCATTTTTCTAACAAAACATTCCACTCCTCTTCACTGTGTGGCTGCCTCTTTGAAAAGTGAGAAGTTGTGTTGGGGGCCAGTCTTCTTTACAAGCAGACAACTCGCTGAATATCATTCCATTGGATCCCTATTTTCTGTAAGAATACCTGCAAAATTGTAAGGCTTGGCTGATTGATAACTCTTTTTCAGTAAGCAATAAACGGTATAAGCAAACTTGAGCCTGATTTTTGAGGAGGTCATCTTACAAGGGGAAAAAGTCACTAAAATTCCAGAATCTTTTCCCATCCACAGTCACTCTCATTGGATGAATACTTAACACGTGGTTTTCCTATTATCCCTATTTTTGAGATGAGAAAACTGAGGCTAAGATTAGCTAAATAATTTACCTAGGGTCAAATAGGCCCTGAGTGGTAGAACAAGATTTTTTTTGACTTTTTTTTTTTTTTTTTTTTTTTTTTTTTTTTGCGGTATGCGGGCCTCTCACTGTTGTGGCCTCTCCCTTTGCGGAGCACAGGCTCCGGACGCGCAGGCTCAGCGGCCATGGCTCATGGGCCTAGCCGCTCCGCAGCATGTGGGATCTTCCCGGACTGGGGGGCACGAACCCGTGTCCCTTGCATCGGCAGGCGGACTCTCAACCACTGCGCCACCAGGGAAGCCCAGTAGAACCAGATTTAAATTTCGTTCTCTCTGACTCCAAAGTTCATAATGTATTTTCTAATTTAAAAAATAAAAATTAGTGTGTATACATAATAAGTAGGATGGGATTATGTTTTATTAAAGGCTAATTTTGAAATATAAGATTATCTTTGGAGAAAGTATCCTTTTCTTTCTTTCTGTCCTTAATGTTGTTTGAAAATTAGAATAGGAAAGATAAGGCAAGTGTGCCTTTGTGCTGGGAGTAGCTAAAACTGCTCACTTGAACAATAAAGTTCTGCCATCTGGGCTATTGCACATTCTCCTAAATTGCTATTGTCTGTCCTGCTGTCTTGGAAAGGGAGCAACTAGTGCTGGGGAAAGGATTCAAAATGAAGCTAAGGGATTTTTGTGTGGTTCTTTTTGTTTGTTTGTTTGAGGTTTTTCTGGTGAGATTTTGTTTAATTACCACTGTGGTAGAATGGCTGGCCAAAGTCAGAAATCTGTTATTTCCACTCAGTAAGCAGCGCAATAAAGCTTCAGAACGTACGGCACAAACAAATGCCGTTTCGTTTTTTTCTGCCTCTTAAAAAAAGTTCATCAAGAATTTATTTTTTAGAATAATCCTATGTTAAATCAGGCAACCAGACAGTGCAAAAGGAATTAATCCTATGTTAATCAGGCAACCAGACAATGAAAAAGGAATTAAAGAAAATGAAATGGTGGAATTATCATAAAAATATTAAATTCTGTCAAAAGTCCTACCAAATGAATTGGTTAATAAGCATCTAAAACTTATTGCCCTCAGGGTTCTCTTTTCAGTGGCATCTTTATGGTTCATCAGTTTGCTTCCCTCAACACCACTTACCTAGAATCCTTGACAAATACCCATTTTAGATACTGGGAGTGGCCCATAGACTTGAGAGCAAAGCAAGGCTGTGTCATGAGCCGGGGAGTCGGGAAGGGTTGGGTTAATACGGATTAGGAACAAAGATTTTAGTAGGTGACTATTTGCTTGAGTGAACGAAGCCAGTTTGCACTATGACCCCTCCATCGTATTAGGCCTGGCAAGGATTCCTGCTAGAAAAACAATCTGCAGGATTTGAAGTGACACACTCGTCCAGTTTTCCCAAATCCTTTATTTCTGAGAAGTACCAGGTCCTAGAGATACGGCAGTAGACTTGATGAAGTTCATTTGGTCCTGGCATCTTGGGACCTGTGGTGTGGGACAACCCTGCTGTGTTGATCATGGACAGGCTGATCTTGTGTGACGCTGCAGCAGGCTGTGTATGGCCTCTGTCCCACACAGGCAGCAAAGCACGGTGTGGTTCTTTGTGAATGTGTGCTGGCTGCCTAACCTGCTGATTCCAGTTCTGTAAAGCGTGCTGAAAAGGTCTTTTTTGTCTCTGATAGCATGACAGTGTGAGGTTGAGAGACATTCGTTTTCACTGAGAAAAATTTAAAGCTACCACGTGAGGGATCTTTTCTGATTATAGCATGGCTGTAGGATTCCTCAGTCTTGGCACTATTGACATTTTGGACTGGATAATTCTTTGTTGCGGAGCTTTCCTATGCCTTGTACGATGTTTGGCATCATCTCTGGACTCTACCCACTAGAAGCCAGGAGCACCCTCCTCCAGTGTGACAACAAAAAATATCTCAGACATTACCAAATGTCCCCTGGGGGGCAAAATTGCTCCTGCATGAAAACCACTGCCTTAGATTTTGTGCCCTTTGAAGTAAGACCACCGATTTTATTTCTTCCTCCTAATTATGCTCAACACTGCGAGGCCTTCTTTTAAGACAGACTTGCAACATAAATCTCTGGTTCTTTTTGAGGAAACATACTGCATTTTAATCTTTAGTGGTTGATTGTCCCCACATGTGAAATAGGAAGTTGATGCAGGCAGTAGTTATATTCACATATTTTTGAGCCAGAATCCCCTCAGTTTGAGTTAATGATTTGCTACCAAGTAGCTATGTGACCTTGGCCAAGAGACTTCACAGTTCTGTCTCCCTTTCTGTATCTGTGAGATGAGGACAATGACAGTTCTACCTTTTTCATCCTGTCGTGGTCATGATTAGATGAGACAGCGTGGTGAAAATTTGTAACACAGTGCCTGGCACAAGGTGAGTGCTTGATGTTTCCTGTAATTATTACTATCACTGACAGAATTTTGGAAAAATTAGTCATCTTGTTATTATTGCCAGTGTTTATGTTTTTCTTTACAAGATACTTTCCACATTTTTTAATCTCAGAAAATAGACTTACACATATGTGTACACATTACAGTCTGATTAGCTACACACTATCTAAACCCTTCCCTACATGCTTCTTCCAATGATATATGACTTGAATCTGTGGAGACACAGGGTCTTGTAGTGGAACAAGCATGGGGTTTGAGTCTGATAACCTGGACTTAACTCTCAGACCCACCATTGATTATGCAGCCTGGCTCTAGCTGCTTAAGTCTCTGAGCATAAATTTCCTCCTCTGTAAAAACCTGATAATAGGGACTTAAGGGGATATTTTTAAAGATTATATGAGATGAAACAGAAAGGCCTAATATGATATCTGGCACAATAGTCACTCAATAAACTTTAATTCCATTCTACTGTGAAGCAGGTTGTTTATATGAAATTTGACAGAATTAAGCAGTCTATGGTAGACTACTTCTGGGGGCTCTGGAGTCCACCTGTCTGAGTTTGAAAGCCGGCTGAACTACTTCTTTACTGTGTGGCCACTGATATATTTACTTTAGTTTATCTAGGCCTCATTTCCTGGATTTTGAAGATTAATTAAGTTACTACATGTGAAACACTTAGAAGAGTTTCTGGCACATGGGAAGTGTTCCTGATATTATGATATAGATTTTATGTATTTCTTCTAGTTGTACTTGGAGAGTGGCAAGCAAAACCAAGCAGCAACTGTCCCCTCTGCCCCACCACCACCAACAAACAAAACAAAACAAACAACAACAACCAACACCCACCACCAACAACAACCACCTACTTTTAGTTTTGGTACAGTAATCTAAATGTTATTCTCCTGGACCGCTTTGGAGCAATTCAGACCTGGCAGGAGTTAAATGTTTTGAGTTATAGCCTTGAGAAAAAGTTAATTTGTTATGGGTCGTAAACCTAAATGCATAGCTAAAATTGTAAAGCTTCTAGAAGAAAATATAGGAAAATATCTTTGCGACCTTGTGGTAGACAACAATTTCTTGGAGAGACTACAAAAGCACTAACTAGTAGATTGGTGTTGATCAAAATTAAAATTTTCTGCTCTTCAAAAAATATCCTTAAGAAAATTAAAGGGTGAGCTATAGACTGGGAGATAATATTTTTCAAGAGGTACATATGAAAAGAACCTGTCTTCAGAATATATAAAGATCTTCTGCAAGTGACTAATAAAGAGACAGTGAAAATTGGGCAAAAGAATTGGATAGACATATCATAAAAGAAGGGACACAAATGGCCAATAGGCCTATGAAAAGATGCTCCACATCTTTAGTAATCGGGGGAATTAAAATCACAATGAGGTATCGTTTCATACTCATGAAAATGATTAAAATTCAAAAGACTGACAACACCAGATATTGGTGAGCATGAGAGTACAAGAATTCTCATACGGAGCAGATAGGGAGGAAGAATGGCATGGCCACTTTGGCAAGTTGTTTGACAGTTTCTAATACAACTAAGTATAGTCTGTCTAAATTAAGACCCAGCAAATTTCTTTATCCAAAAGAGATGAATATACATAATCACAAAAATACTTATGTAAAAAACGTTCATGGTAGCTTTATGATAGCCTCACACTGGAAACGGGACAGGTGTCCACCAGCAAGAGAGTGGGTAAACAAAATATGTTATTTTCATATGATAGAATACTAATAATCAATAAAATAGAATGAACTACAGATAAATGCAAGATATATGTCTCAAAATAGTATATTGTATGGGAGAAAAAACACAAAAGGATACATATTATATAATTCCATTTATGGAATTATAAAAATTCCATAAATTTTATAGAATTAAAATTTATGGAATTATAAAAATTGGTTTTGCCTGTTCAAGAACAGACAAAACCAATCTGCATTAGAAATCATAACATTGAGCAACCGTGAGGGGTGGGGATTGAAAAGAAGGGGCATGAGAGAGCTTTCTGGGTTGGTAGAAATTTCTATATCCTGATGAGAGTGTTGGTTTCATGGATATATTGATTTGTTAAAACTCACCCAATTGTATGCTTAAAATCATTCTGAGCCCAGATTATTATATTCTTTTCCTCCATCGGAATTTCTTCTCTGCAGCTGACCATCATCTAGAAAACAGAGAAACAGTGATACCGACCAGGGGTCTTGGCCTTCCCCAATCAATAGAAATTGACTAGAGGCCAGACAAGAAATTCAGGCAAGGCCTTCCTGGGGCCCCTGCTGCAGCAGCCGGAACGAGAACAAACAGCAGGTTCCCTTGCTTGCTTGCTTGCTGAGGTGGGCAAGCTCTTTCCTTATATGGGGTAGGGGTGTATCCAGGGGTCAGGCCGGAGGGGTGGCTTAGGTGTTTTTCTCACCCCTTAGGTGGTGTTGAGTGCAGGGGGCATGCTCAGTACCCTGCTTTTGCTCCGGACACCCTGTTTTTGCTCCCGGCTCTTCAGAAGTGACAGATGGGTTTTTTTGTTTTTTTGTATCATTTTGCCCAGAATTTCCCCCAACTGCACATGCACACAGTTATTTTTAGTCCCATATAGTTTCTCTGTATTTTGTTGCTTGAGCAGAGGTGTGTCCAGGGGCAAGCACTGCAGCACTGCAGCAAAGGGTCCAGGTTCCAGCCTGTCTCAATAGGAATATCATAGCAGTAAACAAAAGCCCTTTTAATTAATTATGGGCATCTCTTAAAAGCCTGTACCTTCCCCTCTAGATAAATTATTCCTTTGTGAATCCTCTCCAGGGGGAATCTCTTACAACTGCCCTTCATTTCTGGGCTTCTGAACTTTGGCCTTCCTGTCCCTGTCTCATCCTGGATTATCTCTTGTAGAATAGAATTGATGGCCCTTTCCACTTCAGTTGGACTCTTCATTCAGATTTTTCCATTCACATTACAAACTCCAATTCATTAACATCGTCGTGAAATGGTAACGTCCTGTGAAAAAGAGAGGTCATGGTACCAATTAAAATAATCTTCTAGTCACACTTCAAATCAATGTCAGTGCAAACACTTGAAACAAGAGTTGATGCATCCCCATTCCTCTGCCAGATTGATAGCAGTACAGTGGCTGAAACAGAGATGAAATCCCAGTCCACACTTACAGAATGTGCCATGCTGCACTTGGCACATGGATCTGCTGAGAGCAGGGACAAGGAAAGAGAAGAAATGGACCAGGACTAGACAGGGATCTGATAAGCAGTACATACCATTTGTCTTGAAATAGCCATAAGGACATCTATTAAAAATATTCATGCGTTCATTCATAAAATTTCAGGGCTGGGTTGCAGCTCAATCATTTTATTGTTGACTTAATTGAAACCCAGACCACATAGGCCCAAGGTCACATAGCTTGTTCTCTCCCAGATCTGCTGACTGCCAGCCCTGAGCCATTGCCACTGCAGTCTTCATGTGTTCCAGATCACATAAGAGATTTCCTTATTCCTTGGATTCTCCTATATTTGGAGTTATAGCCGTTAAGAAACGTTTAAATGCGTTGTTTCATTTGGACGTGGAGTATTAAATAAATAATACAAACATCCTCTCAAACTGCAAGGAGTCTAATGGAAACTGACAGTTGAGGAGTAAGCACTCCATGCCCAGTACTCTGTGGAATGTTTTACATGCATGAATTCACTTAATTCTCACGATATCCTGCTGTGTTGCTATACTATTGGGGATACTATTGTGACTCCCCATTTTACAGTTACAGATGCTGAAGCATAAGGGGGTTAAAAACCTGCCCCAAATGCAGTTTGCAAGTGAGAGAGCCAGCCTGGAGATGCAGAATGCTGCTTCCAGCAGCCACACCTCTCCAACCTGCTTCCTCTCTGTGGGAGAGGAGGTAGAGGAGGTTTATTTCCTCTGGAAAAATAACTAAAATCTCAGTGAAGTAAACCGATGAGTGACCAGTGAATGTGTATCATCACAGGTGATATTAAATAGACAGTTGTCACTGCGCAAAGTGATTTATTTCACTTGAATTTTCACAACTTGAGGAGAAAGTGTTATTTTTTGCATCCCCCATTACATGTGAAGAAACCGAGGTGTGCAGCGTTAAAGGAACCTGCCCATGGCCACACAGCTGGGAAGAGTGTGGACCTGGACAGGCTGGCCCCAGGAGCTGCTTCCCCTGGAGGACTGCAGAGATGTCGAAATAAAATGGCATTTGTTCAGTCCAGCTCTAATTGATGAGACACTAAACAGAAAATGCACTAAATAAAATTTCGCTGGAGAAAGATTTACACTTAGCTGTTTTTGAGCTGGAAAGTCTCTGGCTTGATACAGACTACCTTCATTTTTATGGAGCTGCCATCAAACCGATTTTCGAAAGAACTGGCTTTTCTCCAAGTTCTCCCTGGTCAGTGTGACCTGACACATTTTGTGGTTTAAACCAGTAATTCTCAAGAAAGGGCAGCATTGGGAGGGATGGCAGTGCCCTCCCAGAGGAGGTGGCAACATCTGGAAGGCAGGGAGTGGGGGGATGCTTGTTCCAAAAAGAAAGCAGAGCTGGAGGATTGATTCTGAACTTCCTAGGACTTGCTCTTCCATCTCCCCTAGCTAGGATGGGAAAGTTTGCATCAGGCAAGCAGAGTCAGCGTTCACATTGGTATCTTGTGATTGGAGTAAAAAAAAATGTTTCTTTTTCTAAAATTGTTTTGGTTTTGATTTGTGTTGAGTCACTTTTTAAGTTATTTAATTTTTAAAGCTTTGTAAGAGTGTGGAGATTTGCTTTCTGAGGAACACACTTTTTTAAAATTTGAAGAAAACTGGTTTAAACAGAGATAGGAGTAGCTGCTGTATCTCTGTCCGTGGTGTGGACAGGTTGAAAATAAGTCCTAGTGGTGGCTCTAAGGCATTTTGAAGAGCTTGGATTCTCCTCATCCAAAGTGAATTCTGTACATGTATTGGAACTTCAAAATTATGGGAAGTGTGTCTAGGGAATCCAGGCCCTCATTAGGAAGAGGAAATGATTTCTAGGATAAAACTCAGATAAGGCTTGGGCTAAGAAACTCAGAGTTCATGTTGTTACAAAGAACTAAGGCTGAATATTTGGAATACCAGCTTCCCAGAACATCTGAGGCTTGCTAATTCTCATTTACTTACTCCTGACTTTCTCGTAGTTACCCCAGACTGGTTTTTGACTTGTAGAGAGGGTCGAGTTGCAGTCTGCACAAGTCTGTGTCCTAATAGGTTGAGACAGAAAACCCTGCCTGAACCTCTGTGTCCCCAGGGTTAGAGATAAGCTGTTTCTCTTTGTAGGGAGCTTTTCCACTGCCAGATGGCCCACAGCTTTCCTAGCTTTTAGACACTAAAAGGACTATTCTGCCATAGTTTTGTCTCTTAGACTATTATCTTATGAACAGTTATCCCCAAAGAATGTCACTCCTCCAATCAAGATGCAAAAACCCAGTAGATAAGATAAAATTCACCTCGCCTGCCCATTAGGGATCAGAGGTTGCCTGTTTAGAGCCCACATCTGCAGTGTTTTCTGGGCTTCCTTCCTTGCATCGACTCCCCCACCCCCATGTCATTTCTCGAGTGTGCACGAATGTGCTTACCTAACAGGGATGCCCAGAAGCAATTGGTCTTTGAGTACCAGGTAGTGAAACAAAGAGAGGAGGGTGTGATGAATAGTATTCTTTCAGAAGATGATAAGGTTCTTTTCTTTCCATGTTTTACTTCTCAAATTTAATTAAATTTATCCATTCATTCAAAACTAGCCATGTTGTCACCATGTGCCTTTTCCTGTGCTGGTGCTGGAGATCTCTGAATGAATGAAACAAAGAAGGATGCTACTCTCATGTGGATTGCATCTAGTCGTGGATATGAAATTGAAGCAGCTAAACTCACTGAGAATGAGAGCTAACCTAACATCTGCTCAGCACTTGATACATGACAGCTGCAGTTTTAAGACTTTCTGTATATTAACTTAAGTCTTCCAATCGGCATATAAGGCATATGCTACTGTGATCTCCTTTTCAAGAAGAGGAGACTGAAGAACCAGGGACTTTAGGGAACTAGACCAAGGCCACAAAGCTAGGGAGTGACAGAGTTGGGATTTGAACCTGAGCTGTCTGGCTCCAGGGTTCATGATTTTAGTCAAGATGCTATAATGCATTGAATAATGGGGGTTATCTCCTTTATATTGGATGGTCAGGAAGTGACTCTCAAAAGAAAGGTCATTAAAGCTGAAACCAAAAATATGAGAAAGTCTTGCAGGTGAAGTGAGTGTTTGTATGTATGGTTTTAACACGAGTATTGTATGTGTTGTATGTGTGTTGTGTGTGTGTATTGTGTCTGGAGTAGAGCAGAAACCTAACAGGCTTCCTAGCAGAGGAAGTAGCATGCGTGATGGTCCTGAGGAAAAGGAGGTTGGGAGTGAGAAGAGAGAGATGGAGGGTTGGGCAATTCAAATAGAAAGGCAGGTTGGGTGAAAGCTTATGGTAGAATTGGGGATACATGTGAGGTTGGGACGGTGTGGGGCAGGGGCAGGGCTGCAGGGTCTTATATGCCAAGTTTGGAATGTAGAGTCATGGAAATATTTTAAACAAAATAAGTTAAATAATTCAACTGAGGGTAAAAGAAAATCACTCTTGCTGTCATGATGCAAGGGTCCACGGCTCTTGCAGTGGTCCAGGCAAGAGATGAAGGAGGCGTGGTCTTGGATGAATGGCAAGGCTCTGTGTGTGCTCTGCGGTTACAGAGCTTCCCTGATGGCCATCTCCCACTTCGTTGCACTTAGGGCTTCCATTCCCTACAAGAGGATTTGTGACTTAAGCAGAAACTTTTCACACTAATACTGCCCATTTGGGTGTTCGCCCTCTGTGCAAGGAGCCCTACTTCAGCAGGCTTCCTGGTCAGAATATCCCACTGGAAATGCTGAGAACCAAGACCCTGAGTGAACCCCAGGAGGAGGGATGAACTGAGGATTCTATGAGTGCAGCATGGAAATTTTACTCTGGATACTTGGAAGTAGGGCCAGTGCTACTTAAAAATTTTCTTTTGGACACCCTGAAGTTTTTTATTAATAGTTTTTTCTGCTTAATTGCCTTATCCATGGATGTCTGATAGCAGCAGTTTGGGATAGTAAAAAACAAGAGTAGTCCCTTTTTGAAGGAGTCTCCTATCTGCTGAAGGCTACTGAAGTAGAGGACAAAATATAGTGTTTGCTGGAAATGTAAACAGATGTTATTTTGATTACTTTCTGTGAACTGCAGGGTTCAGTTGAAGTAGATGTTTTATGTAAATACAGTGGTGGTTCGCAAGCTGCTGTGTCTAGCAGTCATCCCCAGATGCACCATGTTGCACTAGTATATGGGATTCCACTATCCCCACCTACCACTGTGACTTCTCGTGGCCCCTTCCATTTCTATTCCTTCAGGACACATAGAGACAGCTTAGGTGTTAACTGCCCCTCTGTTTCCCTTGCACCAAAATAGAACTTTTTGATCCTTTCCCCTTCTTTCTTATTCATAAGACTACTTCTTACACGATTCCAAGACAGGGAGATCGTGGTGATGCTACACTCCACTGTAATAATGGTTGTTATTACTTGAGCACCTACTGTTTGCCAGGATTGGGCCAGTTGCTATTTTCATCATCTTATTTAGTCCTCAGTCCTCAGAGCTTTAAAGGAAGGTGATATTGCTGCTGCTGTACAGATGAAGAAACTGAAGCTAAATCAATCTTGGCTTCGTAGTGATTGAAGCAAGTGATGTAATTTCTTCATTGTACCCTGCAGAGGTCTAACCACATGGGGGGAATTGTGTAGGATCTGAATAACACGTTTTAAGGGAAACATTGGCAAATGAAGAAAGGTCGGGGAAACATCCAAGATGATTTAATTAAATCTATATACATTTCTCACGCACAATACAACAGGCCTGAAAAATCACATGGCTCATTGGGGGAGCTAGAGCAGTATTTATGTGTTAATGTTTTTACCACAACAGGAAAAGAAAAAAGGTGCTGTGGGGATAGACAGAAGGACCATCATACCTAGCCCAGGAAACGAATGGGGTCCTGAATAAATAGATTTTAGGGAGAGAAAGGTAGACTGGCATTGAGTGCATCCTAGGCTAAGTAAACAACATGTGTAACAACTCGGAGAAGGCTGACTTGGGGACTGCAGTCATTTAGGGTGGCTGGAGCATAGTGCCCAAGTTAGGGAGTACAGAGACACAAGGCTGCAGAGGCAAGCAGAGAGTGGATCATGAAGGGTCTGGAAATGTTAAGGAGTTTGTACCTTATCTAAGGGCTCTGCAGAAGTGAAGCATTTAGAGCAGGGGTGTAGTATGATTTCATTTGACTTTAATATGTAAAATAAGTATGGATTTATGGGGAGAGGTTGGAGCTTTTTGCAGTAATCCGGGTGAGAAATGATGGTGGTTCTAACTTAATGTCATGACAGTGAGAGTAGATAAAAGAGCACAGATATAAAAGATTTTAATCAGACAAGAGACCTGGGAACAAGGGTCCGTAGGGATATCTAACAGTTTAAAAAGTATTTAGAGGGCTGTCTTGTGGAAGAAGGAGATTATTTATTCTTTTTATTTACAGATGACATATAAGGATTAATGGGAGAAATATATTTTAACTTCAGTACAATAGGATGGTCCAAAAATTGAAAGCCTAAGTTTACCATCCATCACTGAATGTGTCTAAGCATTTTAATTCGAGACATATTTTTAAATGCTTTGGATGTGCTGTAGATTGGGTAACAATGCACAAGACACTGAGCCCGCCCTTAAGGAGCCTGAGATCCCGAGATAACTAACAGCTAATTAAAGTGAGTGAAATACATATTATTGATATGAACAAAGGACCATGGAAACTCATTCTGTCCAGGGTCGAGAGGAGTTATTAGCTGAGGTGATGAAAACTGGCTGAGGAGTCAAATAGAGGAAAAATTTGTATGGTATCGGGAGGACATCTACATGGAATTGCCCAGGAAACACTTGGAAATATGAATCTAGAGCTTACAAAATAGTCAGGGCTGGGGTAATATTTGTGGAGTTTTCAGTATAAGCAAGAATCATCAAAGCAAAAGTCCTCAGAAGATAGGCAGATATTATAAATAAGTGAAGTGGACAAGGCATAAGACAATAAGGAGTACTGAGGACTGTGGAAAATTGTAAAGCAAATACCTTTTCCACAAGGCAGTGCTGCTCAGCTCTAATAGAATGTTACCGTGTAGGAAGGTTAGTTTGTGCAGCCAGCTCTTCATACTTTCTAAATGAAAACAAACACTTGGATATTTGTGTTATGTTTTTGGTTAAATTTTTTTCCACACTGTATATATTTGATCTATTATGTTCCAAAGACTGTCATTGCCTTTTATGGTTTCTTTTTGTTTGTTTGTTTTGCGGTACACCGGCCCCTCACCGCTGTGGCCTCTCCCGTTGTGGAGCACAGGCTCCGGACACGCAGGCTCAGCGGCCATGGCTCACGGGCCCAGCCGCTCCGCAGCATGTGGGATCTTCCCGGCCCGGGGCACGAACCCGCGTCCCCTGCATCGGCAGGCAGACTCTCAACCACTGCGCCACCAGGGAAGCCCTGCCTTGTATGTTTTAAGGTGATTATTGAAGCTATGAATACAAATTTTTCCAAGTGAGTTGAACACTAGTCTGTATACACTGCTAATCTTTCTCGAGTGGGCAATCAAATCTTACTTGATATACAGCCTTTCTTTCTTCTATATCTGAGGATTCATGATGCCATAGTCATGCCTGAGGAGGTGATGCAGTATATTATCAAGCAAGATACAAAAGACGAAGAGAGATAAAAACATGATGTTAACCTAGAGCCCAGTGAAGATTTGGTTGTTTACAAAGAGTAATCAAGTACATAAGGTAGTAACTGTGGCTGTGTTTTCAGACGTCAGAAAACATTGCTTTTCTGTCATAGTGCTTGTGTTTTAATTAATGTGGATTTAACCCCTACAGATATGCCACTTCATGCCCTAGCACCCATGATGGTACTGAAAACAAAATGTTTTAAGAGTCATTGTAGAGAACAGGGACCAAAGATGGAATCCTAAGTAACATTAGGGACGAGTGAGGAGGATGACCAAAAAAGGTGGGCTTTAGAATGAGCCAAGAGGAGTATCACCAAGACCAAGAGGGGAGAGAGTGGGGGCTTCCCTGGTGGCGCAGTGGTTGAGAGTCCGCCTGCCGTTGCAGGGGATGTGGGTTCGTGCCCCGGTCCGGGAGGATCCCACATGCCGCGGAGCGGCTGGGCCCGTGAGCCGTGGCCTCTGGACCTGTGCGTCTGGAGCCTGTGGTCCGCAACGGGAGAGGCCATGGCAGTGGGAGGCCCGCGTACCGCAAAAAAAAACAAAACAAAAAAGAGGGGAGAGAGCTTTAAGAAGAAAGATCCTTTTGGCACATTATGCACAAGGAAAATGGTGAGGCCATCGGTTCTAAAAGGTAGGGGCTTCTGATGACCTCTAGAGGACACTCTAAGGAGAAGAGCTGTCAAGGTTTCAGGTTGCTGTGTCCTGGGCAGTGAGCAGAAGTCAGTGAATGGAGCAATTGTAGACTGCTCTTCTGGTAAGTTTGGCAGCAAGGGGAAGGAGAGAGGCAATTGTGTTCCAAGGATGAAGCAAGGAAAGGTGGTACTTTTTTTTTTTTTTTTTAATGGAGTAGAATTGGTAATATATTGAGATGAGGAGAGTGATCATTGATGAAGCCACAGGTATGGAATGAGGCATAAAACGGAAAGATCAGAAGTAGAGCAATTGGGAATTGTCTTCCTTTCAGACAGGTAAAAATATGAATCTTTGGAGGTAGCAGAGAGGAAAATTGAGGGAGCTGATGCCTGATGACTCCACATTTTCTCTGAAGTAGAATATGAAGGAAAGGATTTGTAGAGAGGTGTGGGCTGGGAAAAAAATAGAAACAAGTTTAGAACATCTGCTGTAGGGAATTTAACAGGGGTGAATGAAAGGGTTGTTATGGTTCAAACTGAGATTGGAAACCATTAAATAGTAATGATCAGCACAGCTGTGAACATTTCTCCAACAGTATCAGGGAGCCCAGGAACAGGAAGCAAAGAAAGGAGGAATTGGTTTGCTCCAGCATTGGAGAATGACCAGCCAGATTCAGCAGAAGATTAAAGGGCTGATAAGCCCACAGGTAAATAAATGGACAATTGAAGACAAGCTTGGGAGGGACGTAAAAGGAATCAGGAGAGGACACATTTGATGAGAGAAAAGAGAGAGCCCCTGGGATAACTATTTTTCTTGGATATTGGAATGCGGGACTCTTACACTGGGTGAGACTTGTATCTGAGTGACCTCTGAGGTTCCTTCTAATTCCAAGATTCTTTTATTCTAGACATGAGAAACCACAGCCAGTTCCTATGCTGTTGTCATAATTGTCATAGTACGTACAAAAAAGTCTTAGATATACCAAGGTGTCTCTCTCAGGAATGGCCTCAAGAGAAATAAAGTAGATGATATTTCACACTTGTACTTCTCTCCTTTTGTAGTATCATCTTTCATTCCTTCATCATATCCCTAGTGGATCAAGCTAAGGAGGGCATTGTTCTCCAGCAGGAAGGCTGTCCTTAGGTCCTACTCGAGTCAAAACCTCTAGGTAGATACTTGTTCTGCTTCTGTGTGGATCCGTATCTGGTCTCTAGTTATTTATTTTCATTTCAGTGCAGCTACAAGGGGCTTCACTCTCAAGTCAGCTTTTTGGGCTTTCTGACTCAGGTCGCAAGAGAGCCTTCCTTTTGTTTAATTCTTGTTAATTCTTACAACTTCTACTGGACGGGAGGTGATGTGAGGAGGAGGAATAAAAAGAACGAAGCAATTAGCCTAGTGGACTTGAGATGAACAGAGGGTGAGGTTCAGTGCCAGATGCTTTCCCGTTCTGAATCCCACGTCTTGAGTTGGACAGCTCTTTTGTGTACTTCCCAATTTCCGCACAAGCACCAGTAAACCCAGTTCACTTCCCTCTGGCCTTGGCTTTCAGGTTTTAGGAGACACAGATCAAATATGTGTTATTTCTTCAGTGAACCCGCAGATTTCACCCTGGGGACCAGCTCCCTTGCTGTTGAGACAGCTAAAAGCACTAAGCAACACGTTTGAAATATGCCCCAGACTCTCTGGAACCAGGGGCTTTGAATGCTTGCCAGGGCTTTAGTGCCTCTTGGTGTACTTCTGAGGTAGGTCAAAGTCCCACACAAGTTCTGTTGGAGGAGAGAATCTTTACCTGGAACTCAAGAGCGAAAATAGCCTTGAAATGAAAGCAAGAGATTCGACATCATGAGCTGTCTGTAGGAACTTTGATTTCATGGCATTTAAGTTTCTTTCTCTAAAGCACAGACCCTGCCCCATGGTACACGCTCATTAAATGTGAGTGGAAACTGCCCACACATCAGGATGCCAGTTTCCCACCTCCATCTCTGTTCCTGTGGTTTATGAATGATAAAGTAACTTCTTTTACTTTGTGCGTGTAGCCAAAAACTTTAGGTTCTTTACAGTGGCAAATGCTGGGGAAATCCTATGACCAAAAGGAGCCCTGATGCTGTGATGGAGATAATTGGCTATTGGTTTTGAGGATTTGAGAAACCGAATTTTGAGTTCTCACTCAACAGCATGTCAATTTTGTGTGGGTAAGTTGCCTAACTTCTCTGTACCTAAGTTTCCTGTAATACTAGGATTATGAGATCTCTCTCTTAGATTTGTAATAGGATGAAATTTCCTCCCTTTTTCCCCTGTAACCTCCTCTTACACCTTCCCCATATCTCTATGAGTGTGTTGTATTACAGCTTCTGCTATAACTCTTCTACTGGGTTATGGGCAGAGTCCCTGGCAGTCCCCTCCTACAGAGGACTGGGAGGAAAGTCTGTGCTCGCTGTGCATCAATGATTACCCAAGATACTGTGTGACATGCTCTGGCCTTGTTAGTCTGTCTGTACCATTGTCCACCATAGGGTCATAATAATTAGTGATGGACAATCAAACATCTACTCAGTGGTCTGTATGTACAGTTGACTCTCCTTTTTTTAGAAACCAGAAAATTAGAAATGATCTGCAACGGAGAGGAGCTCCCTAATTTGCTTATCCAATAAGAACTTATTACGCATCTCCTATGTGCTAAGGCTGGGGCCATGACGGTGTGTAAAGAGAGATGTTGTCTTTGTTCATGTGGGGCATATATCCTAGAGGGAGCGACACACATTAATCAAATCCCCTCACAAGCAAAAGTGCATTTGCAGCAGTGATGAGGGCCACACAGTGATTGAACTTGGTGCTGCTCAATTCAGAGATGTGATGGAATCTAGAAGGTCAGGAGGCGCTTGTCTGAGGAAGTAGCCGTGGACAGCCATCTTCAGGATGAGCAGAGTTAACCAGGAGAGGGAGAAAAGGGCCTCACAGTCATAGAGAAGAGTGTGGGAAGCACCCATAGCATGAGGGGATGTGATGAGGATGTGAGATGAAGCCAGCGTGGCTGGAGCCCAGGGAGCAAGGTTCAAGGTGAGGCTTGCATGGGGGACCATGCTCAGAAGTTTGGCTCTTACTCAAGCTGCAGTGGAAAGCTGTGCAGAGATGATATCATCTGAAGAGTGAGCTGGCACCTAGAAGTGGGCCCGGCCTGCTCTCTGGAGGACATCTCCCCTCCGTGACAAGAGCTGTGTCAAGAATTACCCCCCTTTTCTCTGTGCTAACCACACTGGGTTATACATGAGCTGTGCGTGTCCTTGTCCCAGCTCACCCTGTTACCTTTAGAAGAGAATGGCCAGTGCCCTCTGGCCCCATGCCCCTCCCCGCCTCCATGGTCCACGGACCAGCAAGAGTGGGCAGAAGAGTGATAGCTGTTGTTTCAGTTGACTTGAGCTAATCTATCACACTTCACCCAGAGACCCCAGCTCTGCTCAGCTGAGCATTCTCTGTCCTAAGGTGAAACACACAAGCAAATAAATAAGTAAGGAGCTGTTTGGAGATCCTCTTTGTCACCACTGAAGCATGCTCATTTATTTAGCAAAATGCCCGTAATTTTTAAATTGCTTGATTTAGCCACTGGCTACTTGGTATCTTCAAGGGGTCCCATCAGGAACAGTGCTTCCCCATTACGTGGAAAAACAAGGCAGGCTTTTGATCTCTGGAATTAATTACACGCAAGGGTTTTCATTGTTTGGAGCAGCAAGCAGCTGGTTCCTGCAGGGTCCAGGCTGAAATCTCCTGCCAATTCCCTTTCTATGCTTGTTCCTCCCTCCACACCTACATCCTTTCTTTCTTTCATTATGCTCAGAGGGTTCAATTCAATGAGGGAAATTGTAATTAAAACATTTACAAAGCTCCAGTTTTCTCTGTGACTGCCCTTAAGAAGGTGACCATTCACAATTCACTCTTTTTCCAAATACAGCACAATGACAGAGTTTCCAGGAATGTCTTTCTTACTGACACAGGCCGCCCAGGAGGGTAGTAATACATTTGAGAACAACTCCACAATGAGTTATAAGACCAGGGGCGAAAGGGAGAGGAGGAGGTTTGCTCTTCAGGTGTTGGGGAGAAAATGCAATAAGGAGTCACTTTTATCAGGGCACAACACCTTCTCTGGTGGCCCTGCAGACCAGTTAACAATGGTTTATAGCTTTCTATCTTCCTTCCTTTTCTTTAATTATTCATACTTCTGGTACCAAGAGGAGGGGTCTTATTTTCCTTTTAGGTGTAATTAGAGTAATCAAAGGTTTTGTAATACTCTCATGTTTGTTTCTCTGTCTCTATTCAATTTTTTTTTTTTTTCTGTACAAGAGAAAAATATAAAACACGAAACAAAAACCCCCAAGTCTCCGGGTTTTGTGAATTCTTGCAGTGAAAATTGGTTTTACCATAATAGCAATTCGCAGCAATGATTCTGAGGTGAACAACCTGAAATTACTCCCTTAAAGGCAATAATTTGTATAGTATATATTTTGAGGAAGCGGGGAGGACTAAGTGACAATTTAGGTGAATTTTAACACAGTTTATATTTTGTGATAAATGAGGAAGCATACTGTTGGTGTATTCAGCTAAGAATGTGCATTTGCATTTGGTTTTGTTTCTGTTGAATAGATTCTGGTTTGAATGTCATATTAAACTCTCAGCTTCCAAACACTTAATTCCTTTGTTGAGAATCTACACAATCTTGAAAGGAAAGGGACCCAAATGCAGTTATCCTTTAAGGTAAGGAGGTTAGGCAAACAATGAATTGACAATTATTCTACCTTTTATATTAACAAAACCTACTTCTTGCAGTTCAGAACCCATAGGAAATCTTGTTTGAAAGATATTTTGCCACATCATCACAGGCATTTCCAAGGTGACAAAGTGATGTGTCACAAACAAGCTTGTGGCATCTTTGACTACAAGCTGATGGGAAGAGAAAAAGTCAAGAACAAGAAACTGTTTTAAGGTTTCACAACCTATTTATGTTTGCTCAAGATAGAGGGACTTCTATAATATTACCCTTAAGGAAGCCAAATAAAACAGTTTAACATCTTGGAATAGTAGGTCCTTTTTGTATATTGATTTAAAAAATGAGGAAATGGATATAGGAATAATATTTTATTCCTGAAATTTTTTTCACTTGAATCCACTCTTCAAAATATGTATATGTTCCTATTATTTATCTTGGCCTACATACATGTTTCCTTGTTCCACATATTCATAAAAACCTGTGTGTGAGGACGTATACATGACTCTATAAGTATTCTGATTATTTATTTAAAACTAAAGGAAGACAAGATGAATTCCTAATGAATTAAAAGGTAAATTGCTTGTGTTTATATAAGCTTATAAGGCATCTTAAGCTACTTAATCAATTTCTCATGATCATTGGTGGTTTTCATCTGGGAGAGAATCACCAGGTCAAACGTGGAGATAGTGGCACAGCCGTGAGTAGAACCCAGGGTTCCTATTTTCCACATGACAGTTTCTTTCAAAGCAGCACCACGATGCCAGCTAGGAAGTAAAAGTAAAGTCTTCATAAAGACCAGGTTTACAAGGGCACAAAGTTTCTTCTCAATGTTGTTAATAAACTAAAAGAGATACAGGAGTTTAGGGAGTCACTACAGTCTTCCTAGGGATGAAATATGTTCCATTTATCCTTGCAAGAAGAATCCCAAGGGAATGCACAGGAGGAAGACCATTGAGGATACGGGAAAAGGAGGGTGTCTTTGGCTGATCAAATTCCTAAAGGTATTTCTTGCTCTCCAGATGGCTTCCTAACGTTGAAAGATAAATTGAGGCATATTAAAAATTTTAAGAGTTTATTTGAGCAAAAATCAACTCGAATTGGGCAGCATCCAATCTAATGGATAGAAAGGAGCTTCAGGGATCTGTACAAAATGAAAGGCTACCAGGTAGAAGGGAGCAGTTACAGGAAGTTATTCTAGGCAAAAAAGTAGGTTGGTTATTACAGAGTTACTTTCCTTTAGGGGTTGCAGGAGTCTATCAGGCAGATGACCTAACTAGTGCTGATCTGGTGATTCCTGATAGACTGTTTCAAGATTCCATTTCTGGGAGAGCCAAAATTATTATTAAGTCTCTGTTTGGTGACATGGGGCTTCACATAATTGACTCCATTTGGAGTCTGTTGTCTTGTTTTTTTTAACACTAAACATCCTTTCTTCTCTTCCTCTATCTTTAAGGACTGGACTTACTATTCCACTTTAAAGAAAAATTAAAAAGAAAATTTACTAAATTACAAAGAGGATAGTAGTTTTCCCATTACCTAGAATCAACCACTATTAATAGTTTGTAAAGCAGCATATAGGTATATTTTTCTTCTCTTAAAAAAGTATGAAGATAAACTGTCCTCATGTGCTTCCACCTCAACTATATTCTATCCCCCCAAATCCCCAAAGAAATCACTATTTTCTTTTTAATTTATTTTTGGCTGCTTTGGGTCTTCATTGCTGCACGCGGGCTTTCTCTAGTTGTGGCGAGCGGGGGCTCCTCTTTGTGGCGGTGCGCGGGCTTCTCACTGCGGTGGCTTCTCTTGTTGCAGAGCACAGGGTCTAGGCGCGCAGGCTTCAGTAGTTGTGGTGCACGGGCTTAGTAGTTGTGGTGTACAGGCTTAGTTGCTCCGCAGCATGTAGGATTTTCCGGGACCAGGGCTGCATTGGCAGGCAGATTCTTAACCGCTGCGCCACCAGGGAAGTCCCCGAAATCACTATTTTGAGTTTGGTGTGTATATTAGTCAAGGTTTTCCAGAGAAACAGAAAAAAAAATAGGAGATATATTTTTATATCTACATACTATATCTGTAGCTGGGAATTTATGATAAGGAATTGGCTTATGTGATATGGAGGCTGAGAAGTCTCAAGATCTGGAGTCTGACGGCCTGAGAACCAGAAGAGCCAAAGGTGTAAGTTCCATCTAGGTCTGAAAGCAGGAGGAGACCAGTGCCCCGGCTCAAGACTGTCGGGTAGAGACAGCACTTTCTCTCTTGCTCAGCCTCTGGTTCTGCTTCGGCCCTTGCCTGTCTGGAGGGGGCCCACTCTCACTGGGGGAGGGAGGTCGGCTTTACTCAGTCCACCAATTCAAATGTTCATCTCATGCAGAAACACCCTCACAGATACACCCAGAATAATGTTTAAACAAATAATGGGGTACCCCTAACCCAGTCAAGTTGCCACATGAAATTAATTATCACAGCGTGGATACTTGTAATTTTTAAAATATGCACTTACGTGCACATATATGTGTCTAGAGAAAACTCAGCCTAGGATATTTTTATATAGTTTCTTCAGTTTACTTGCGTAGTACGATGCTGTTTGCACTGTTCTGCATCATGCTTCTTTCTTTCAGCTTTGTGATTTTGATGGCTAGGTTCCTGATAGACTGGACATTCTTCAGAGGGGTGGCATTTGATTTGGATCCTGAGAGATGGATAAGATTGTGCCAGAGAAGAAAGGAAAGGGACAGGTAGGACAATATTATATGCATTGGCACTGAGTTTTGTAAGGTCATGGAATAGACTGGAAAGTTAAGGTTGCTAGAATTTGGGGGACTGAGGTGTCTCATATAGAAGATTAAGTAATCTCATATAGAAGATTAAGTAATCAAGACCATATAGCCTAGACCAGAGAATTTGCATTTTTACTAGGAGCCAAGGGATGTTATAAATGAAGGTGAAGTGTATTAGTTTGTGAGGGCTGCTGTGACTAAGTACCACAAATTGGGTGCCTTAAACAATAGAAACATATTGTCTTGGAGGCTGGAAGTCAGAGATCAGGGTACTGGCAGGGTTGGTTCCTTCTGAGGACTGTAAAGAAGAATCTGGTCCATGCTGTCTCCTTTGGTTGCTGTTGGTAATCTTTGGTATTCTTTGTCTTGTACAGCTGTTACCTGATGGTTGCATTACCCTGACCTCTGCCTGGATGCTCCTGTGGCATTCTGTGTGTGTGCATGCTGTGTTCTGATTTCTACTTTCTGAACGAATCATTTTGAATTAGGGCTCAGCCTAATGACCTCATTTTAACTTGATTACCTCTATAAGGATTCTAACCACAAATAAGGTCACATTCTGAGGTACTGGGGCTTAGGACTTCAACATATGAATTTGCAGGGGGGACATAGTTCAATCAATAACATGAAGTGACAAAAAATATTTCTTACAGACGATAATTCTTTTTTTTTTTTTTTTTGTGGTACGCGGGCCCCTCACTGTTGTGGCCTCTCCTGTTGCGGAGCACAGGCTCCGGACACGCAGGCTCAGTGGCCATGGCTCACGGGCCTAGATGCTCCGTGCGCGGCATGTGGCATCTTCCCAGACCGGGGCACGAACCCGCGTCCCCTGCATCGGCAGGCGGACTCTCAACCACTGCGCCACCAGGGAAGCCCACAGATGATAATTCTAACTCTGTTTAAAGTAGGCTGAAGTATAGAGAAATGATGGTGGGAGAACAGATATGAGGCTGTGAACATATTGAAGGATCGGAAGCCACTCAATACAATCCAATCCCTCTGGAAATCCTTACCCTCTCTAGGTACCTTAATTTTCCTTAAAAAACCCAAAGGAAAACAGAGACTTGGAAAAATATCTATGGATTCCTGGAAATGAAGTATGAGTTTCTCTCTCATTTGTCCCTGGTTCTTTCATTGTACTTTCCAATGCAGGTTTTTCATTGTTCAAGGCACACTTATTTTAGAATGTCCATTTAATTTAATCACATAGGAAATGATTTTATCATAAAAATACTTTCACTGTAAACCTGCTGGACAAAAGGGTTTATAAATTCTACAATTTCTTTCTTTCTTTCTTTCTTTCTTTTTTTAAACTTCTACAATTTCTGAGTTAAATGTCTTCCTGAAAAAAAAATGGAGGAGAAGGAAGGAATGAGACTTTCAATATTGATAACGTTTCATCATGGTCACATGCTGAGTCAAAGACAGCACTGCTCTCTAAGTTGCCTATTTAACTCTAGATCATGTCTGCTACCTTATATTTATGTCTTAACAAATGTGCATATGCAGCCTAGTTGTTATGGGGACAGTGGGAAGCATAAATTTGATTTTTCTTGGCTTCTTCACATTTAAAGTCTCTACTTCTTGGTTGAATTAACATAGTATATTAGCATTTACTTTTCTGGGGGTACCAGATGTTTTATTCTGTGTGTTTGTTTTATTTGTGTTTTAGTTGGTGAGTCATTTAAAATGAAATTTGACAAAAAGGAAAGCATGCTACATACCAATAAATATGTAGTTTAATAATATTCCGAGTGTGCATGCACAGTGAGAGTATATCCAAATAATCGTACTCCGGTGAAGAATTATTCAGCGTTGCCTATTTTTCAGCTGGATTCTCAGTTATGCTATTCAAGTTGATGGGAGATTTCAGGGAAAGGGCAGGGAAGAAGAGAGAGGAGGAACGGCCTTATGGGGTGCAGGTTCTCAAAGCCTTTAAAGTGAGTGATTAACATCTTAATAACAGGAGAGTTGCTGTGTTATATTCTAGGGACTCTAACATGGCATAACTTTCTGTGATGTGGTTCCCACGGATAAGGGGAGGATGAATAGAAGCACAGACTGAATTTCCCTCCAGGGCAAAGAACTCCTTTTGCTGGGACTCTTGGCTAAAATGAAAGTGTTAGACTGTGAGAAGAAATGGCATCAGTAAAACAGTAGATGAAAATATAGAGCGAGGATCGGAAATCCACGAGCAGTTTGTGTGCCTGACCAACTCTTTTCTAACACTGCCTTGATTATATCTTCTTCATCTCTCTTCTCTATCTTTATCTTCTCCCTTTGCCCAAATTAGTTTAGCTCTATAAGCCCACACTCAGTCGTATAGTGAAGACAGTCATTAATTAATTCAGTAACTATTTGCTGAGCTGAACAGAATGGACAAAACTCCTTATCTTTGTGGAATTTTCTTTTTGGGGGGAGTTTGGGAGTGGTTAACAAAGTAAATAAGTTATATAACTTATTAGATGGTGCTAAATTCTGCAAAAAGAATAAAGCAGGGAAAAGGGATAAAGATTGGGAGGTTAAAATTTTATAGAATGGTCAGAGAAGAGACTGCTTTTCTGATGTGACCCTGTTATTTTTTAGTGTTTATTCTGTGGGCATTGAAACTTCCAGGAACTTTCCCTGAAAGTGACATTGGGGTACCAGTATCTGGGCCCTGGTGATTAAATTATGACACATTATGGTCATTTTTTTTAACATCTTTATTGGAGTATAATTGCTTTACAATGGTGTGTTAGTTTCTGCTTTATACAAAGTGAATCAGCTATACATATACATACATCCCCATATCTCCTCCCTCTTGCATCTCCCTCCCACCCTCTCTATCCCACCCCTCTAGCTGGTCACAAAGCACCGAGCTGATCTCCCTGTGCTATGTGGCTGCTTCCCACTAGCTGTCTGTTTTACGTTTGGTAGTGTATATATGTCCATGCCACTCTCTTACTTCATCCCAGCTTACCCTTCCCCCTCCCCATGCCCTCAAGTCCATTCTCTACGTCTGCGTCTTTATTCCTGTCCTGCCCTTAAGTTCTTCAGAACCATTTTTTTTCGATTCCGTATATATGTGTTAACCTATGGTATTTGTTTTCCTCTTTCTAACTTACTTCACTCTGTATGACAGACTCTAGGTCCATCCACCTCACTACAAATAACTCAATTTTGTTTCTTTTTATGGCTGAGTAATATTCCATTGTATATATGTGCCACATCTTCTTTATCCATTCATCTGTCCATGGACACTTAGGTTGCTTCCATGCCCTGGCTATTGTAAATAGAGCTGCAGTGAATGTTGTGGTACATGACTCTTATTGAATTATGGTTTTCTCTGGGTATATGCCCTAGAAGAACTAAAGAGCAAACAAACAATGATGAACAACACATTATTGCCATTTTAAAAAATTTATCATAATGGACAACTAGGAGGGCATTTTGCTTCCAGCCTGGAGAATGTGATAGATTTATAATTTTAGACAATGATCGCAGGACATGGAACCTCAGGACCTCTTCTATCATGTGTTTGGAATTGTCATAGATGAAAGCTCTATGACAAGAGAAAACAATATGATAATTTGTAAGAGAGCTGTTCAGGATAAGCAGGATATGATAGTTAACTTCTGTATTCTGTATGTATCCTTCCATCTCTACCTCTTTTCCTTTGCTCTAGACATAGTGTTTTGTATGTGTTGGATTTCATTCACTTGGCAAATCACTGTCAACAAATTAGGAAGCATGTGATGACCCTCTTATTGGCCACTGCATTATACACAAGCCTCCTGTGTTTGTTCTGAATAACAACAGGCTTCCCGTAAATTGGTAATTTGACTGTCAGTTTCCATAATGCCCTTGACAGTTAAACAAACACAACTCTGTGTGATTCTAATCTGAAACATTGATCCTCAGATTGTATGGTAAAGGGAAGGGGTAGGGTTCCTCTCTACTCCTCAAAAAAAAAAAAAAAAAAGGAGAACAAAGGGAAATGGCAAATTTAGGAGCGCTCTCAACACAAAGCACCACTCTTGACTGTAGCGCCCCTCCTTGTCAGCTGAATGTTTAAAAGGAAACAAATCATGGCTCTATGATGTTTGGTAGCCTTGAGTAATTAAAGTTCCTTCAGTATCTCTTGGAAAATCTTGGACAACACTCCAGCCACAGTCAGGGCTTCGTTAATAATGTATTTCTACATTTTTCTCCCCTTGTGTGTTTCTCTATTATTTTCCTTCTTAGAGACAGTTGCATGTAATCAGGCAGTTGGAATTGAAAAATTTGCTTTTTCCTTGCTGTTATTCCGTACCTGAATACACTTTCCCCTCTTTTTTTGCCTTCCTTTTTTTCTGACAGGGGAAATAAGTTAACTAAACCTCAAATGAAAAACAATAGCAATAGCAAAACTCATCCAGTTTTAAATAAATTGTCCTAATAATAGCAATTATTATAGCTATTTGCACAAATACATTTATTGTGGATGAATTTAGGTCCTGTCATGGAAAAAATAAATCACAGTCATTTACAAAGGTTTTCAGTATCCTTCTTGGAGGTGTGTATGTAGACATGAAGTCTCAGGGGCAGGGCAAAAACACAGGGTGGGGCTCAGTTTGATGGTGTAACAGCATTGTTTTAGGTCTGTGTGTAGGAAATGCTCTTGCCCTAGAGCAATCAGTGTTAAATTCTTTCTACTCATTAACATTATAAGCTGATCTATTGGTTCTCTGGCTTCTTTATTCTTCTGTGAACTTGAGAACTTTGGAAAGTTGGAATCCTTGAAAACTTAATCAGGTTTCTGAGTATGCTTCTTAGGTGGCTTCTCAGATGCTCTATTCAATACTGAATTTCAACGCTATTCCAATTCAACACTTTTCCAATTCAGTGGGAGAAGTGCAGTTTAAAAACGACAGAGGGACTTCCCTGGCAGTCCAGTGGTTAAGACTTTGCCTTCCAATTCAGGGAGTGTAGGTTCAATCCCTGGTTGGGGAGCTAAGATCCCACATGCCTCGGGGTCAAAAAAACAAAACATAAAACAGAAGCAATATTGTAAGAAATTCAGTAAAGACTTAAAAAAAAAAACTGACAGAGAAATAAAAGTCACTTTCTTTTTTCATGTATTATCATTAGCAGTTGGCCCCCAACCATTGAATTAACAGTGAAATCAAATTTGGAAGGATGGATGGATGAATAGATGGGTGAGCTTATGAATGTATAGATAGATATGTAGATAGATAATAAAGTAACTGCCTTATGATTTCCTTTCTGATTTCAGAAGGTCATGGCAGGTCCCTTGATTATCACTCATCCAAGATGTACTCTAACTGTTGTGTGGGAGATGGGTTACTGCCATTCTTGAGTGACTGGTGGTTTCTGATTTTTCTTTTAACCGTCATTTAGACCCAATGCAGGATAGTGGAGAAAAATGTTTCTCTGACTTTTATGAATGTCTGTGAAGCTGATAAACATATGTAATATAGCTACCGATATGTGCTTCTACAAGCCATTCTAGATAGATTGCCAGTCCCAAAGATTCTACTGAGGAAGAAACAGGCAGCTAGCATTTGCACTCTTGTTAAGGTAGTTATCAGTGGTGTCCTGATCTTCTCCAAAACTTTCCAGGTTTTGGCTGTGGAGCAGATGGCACTGACTGGAGATAATGTTTTTAGTTTTGCTTTTGTTTTTTAAAAATCATTGGGTGGTTCATAAATCTCCAAGCCCAAGTAAGAATTGAGTGGTTTGGGCTGGAATATGAAGCTAATGCCATAGTGTAGTATAATGGAAAGAATACAGTTAGTGTGGTTTGAGAACATAAAATCAAGTCTCTCTTCTAACGCAAAATCATTTGCAACCTTGAACGTGTCCACCAGCTTGACTAGCCGATAATTAGGCTAATTTCATAGTGCCGTAATGAGAACCAAGTGAGATAAAGCATGTGCAAATGCTTGGTTACTCTTAAGGACTACCAGTTACTCGTATTGTTGTTGCTGGGTTGAGGAGTTCACTCTGGTGAAGAGTCACTATTCAATGACTAAAATGATTGTCCCTTATACTCTGTCTCCCCACGTCCTCTTCCTCCCCTGTTGTTCCAGTGCGGTCAGTATGTGTTGACATTCCACTATGAGCCTATCTATATGTTATTTTCTAAGCTGGAAGTCATGCTGTCTACAGTCAACAGAGTTCTACCCCCTCTTCTGGAGATACTCTAGACCATAGAAACAATTTTAGGGATCCCAAGTATTAATTTTACAGATAGATTTCAGAATCAAAGAGAATATTGACATGCCTTTAACTATTTTCCATAGGTCCCTGGCTCCAGATGTATATCTTAGAGGCAAATCGGCATTTATTCTTACAGACATCTCATCGGACTGTGTAAGAAAATTGCAGATTAGACCAGCATTTTCCTCCTGCTGGGTGTGAATTAGATCAATGCTCAAATGGGAGTCCTAGTTAATCTCTGTGATAGATGTTACCAGACCTCTATGTGTGCCTTAGAGGCTAAAGAAACTGGAAAACTCTTTGCAATACAGACTGCATTAAGTGAAGCCTTTTCTTCTTAGTCCCTTCGCTTTGCAACTATTACCAACCTTTCTTTAAAAGCTAAGCCAGGATGTATTGAAGGATTCTATTTCCATTCCATTCCTTCCTATCGCACACAATTGCTATTGAACACTCATTCCCTCTTTGGTCCTATCAAAGACCAGTCTTTGTAAGGTAGCATAGTACAGTGGCAAGAGAACATTTTCTACAGCCAGACTGCCTGTGTTCACACTCTAGCTCTGCTACTTACTTGCTGTGTGGCCGTGGGCAAGTTATTTAACCTCTCTGTACCTCAGTATCCACTTCACAGGAAGCTTGTTAGGAAGATTAAATGAGTTAATCTCTGCAAAGTGATTAGAAAAGCACCTGGCATACAGTAAGCCCTATATAAGTTTTGTTATATAAAATAAGGCTTAGTAGATTACTTGCACTGCGCACATTAGCTAGCATAGTACCTTCCATACAGTAGATATGCAATAAATACTTGGTGACTAAATGCATCAATAAATTAGAGTGGGACAGAGGACACATGGTTGCATTCCATTTTTCTACTGAATAGCTGTGTGAAACTTCTTGGAGCTGCAGTTTAAACTTCTTGGAGCTGTCTTCTTATTTGTAAAATAGAAATAATACTTATCCAACATATTTCAAAGGATAATCATAATTATCCAAGTGATAATGTACTTTTAATGAGTTTAAAAAAATGTGAGGGATTACAGTGTTTATCAAATTACTGAATCAATTTCAGGGAGAGCTATGCTGTATTAAATAGTTAAGGTTTGACAGACGTACCTGATCCAGAGGTTGGCTGTCATCGTGAGCACCATGACCTAGAAACCAGCAGCCTGTGTCAATTCTTGGGAATATAGAAAAAGTGCTTCAAGGTCCCCCATCTCGGTCAAGAAGGAGGCTTCTCATCTGCCTGCCAGCTCTCTTGTCTATATTTGGCCGCTTCTTGTTATGAAAGATAACCTTAGCAAGCCTGGGGAGTTTTAATCTTCCTTTCTCACATCCTTCCACACTGTTAGGCCATGTTCCAAGGACAGTGGTTTGGAGCTGTTTGTTTTTATGCTGATGGATGCTGCAGTCTGTAATCCATGAACCGAAGCAGGGCTCCTCTTCCATTGCTGCTGGCATACCTTGTTGTGTTTATGAGTCTGACAGGCAAACATATCTGAGGCATATCTAATATGCTGATCTCTGAGGGAGATAAGGCCCTTGTTTTGCTTGAGTGGAAACATAATAGTCAGGTGGCAGAAAAGCCTGTACTGATTTCTACTTGGGCTGAAAGAGCCAGGATAAGATGGGGCCCTCCTTGGTCACACTCCAGCCTCTGCCATTTGATCTTTTAACTCAAATTTGCAAAACCATTGAAGAGGGGGGCAGGTTTCTTCCTTCCTCAACATACCTACTTTTATTTTTTGATTTTTCAAGCTGCTGCCACTATTCTGTGATGGATATCATGGTAGAGAAAAATGAAAATCAAATAGTGTCAGAGCTTAAAATCTCTTAATTTGCTGGGTGATCTTTATGTATTTTATTTTTTGCCCTTTGATTTAGGTTCCTCACCTATGTAAATTGCTCCATTTCAGTTGACCAGCAGATTTTTACATAGTACAATTATTTTCTTGTTGAAGAGAGACTGTGTAAATGTCCACGTGGGCTGGTAGGCAGGGGCTGAGGAACTTCAAAGCAGTCAAACCCTGACTAGAGCTTGTGTTTTGACGCACATTGTATTATTTTTTTTTTTTTCCTATTTGTAATCATGGTTTACATATCATGATTTCCCAGGGAGACCATAAACTTCTTGAGGCCAGTAGGCTACTGATAATGAGTAGATATTAGTCAGAAGGATACGAAATAAATGCCTCTTACCAATCTACTGGTTCAGAAGAGTGTGGACGGGGTTCCTTCTCTCTCACTTAAAAATTGGACTTTGCAGACAATTTTTAGTACTGACCTCCCTTTTCTGATTCCTTGATGATTATTAATTGGTTCCAGTGGTGTACATTTCAGATCTTTAATTAAGTCCTCCTTTCTGTCTAACTCTCTGCCAAAGCATGTTTTTTATTTTTCTTCCTGCAATGCTCAAACAGAAGTTGATGTCAAATGCATGCTGTTTGATTACTTGCCATCTAGATTTGCTTGCAGAGAGGATTAGGGAAGCATCATTTATTTCAGGTAGTTCTTTTGTTTGTTTGTCTGTTTAATTGTTTCTTGGCCTTTTGGCTAAGATCAAGTGTATTTCAGGTAGTTTTACAAAGAACCATTCCTGGCCCTCAATGCACGTGGCAGAGAGAGGGCAGGAGAGGAAAATTAGGTGGATGTCCTTCCCAGGCATTAACTAATTTATGGTGGAAATGGAAAACAGAAGGTCAGGTGCCACTGGCCCTTTGCCAAACTGAGCTGTAGTAGTGTTAGCTGAGACATGATCAATATGTAAGACTTAGTCTGCCGGGCTCTCTTACCTGTACTGCTACACTAGCCAAGGGCCTCCTACAACTCTGTGGTGAGAAACATCCTCATGGGTTAGAGTCCTGTCTTAGAGAAGACGGGCAGCCTCTAGAAGAGAGGTGCTGGCAGTCATGCAATTGCCTAGTCCATCACTTGACTCTTGATTCCCAGCTCTCAATTACTCCTCTTTCATGGGGTTGCTTCTTAGATCATGGTGACTAGCGAGGAAGAAATGGTGTTATATTGGTCATCTATTGCTGCAAAACAAATTACTCTAAAACTGAGCACCTTCGAACAATAAGAATGTGTCCCAGTTTCTGTGGCTCAGAAATCCAGGTGTGGCATAGCTGGGTGACTGTGGCTCAGTGTCCCTCAAAGGCTGCAACCAAGGTGCCAGCCTGGGCTTCAGTCTCAAGGCTCAACTTGGGAGGGAT
Source organism: Grampus griseus (assembly GCF_964374135.1). NCBI lineage: Eukaryota > Metazoa > Chordata > Mammalia > Artiodactyla > Delphinidae > Grampus > Grampus griseus. The sequence goes on along the minus strand of NC_139018.1, from coordinate 23,919,009 downwards.
CTTCTTCTAAGCTCCTTTGTATGACAGTTGGTAGGCCTTAGGTCCTTGTAGACTGTTGGCCAAAGACATCAGTTCCTTGACACATGGACCTCTCTGTAGGACAGCTTACAGTATAGTAGCTATCTTCCCTCAGAATAAATGAGAGAGAGAGATGGGGCAACCGAGCTAAAAACCACTGTCTTTTTCAATCTGATCTTGAAAGTAATTCCATCACTCTTGCTATATTCTATCCATCCCTTAGAAGTGATAAGTCCAGTACATATTTAAGGGGAGAGGGTGACATAAGGGCATGGATACCAGGAGGCAGGGATGATTGGGGACCATGTTGCACACTGCCTCCAACAGGTGGAAATAGGATGAAATGGACATTAGAATGCCTACCTTACAGGGCTTACTGGGGTTGCATATATGAAGTACTATCACGGTGCCTGCCACAGAGTAGAGCAGCACTACATCCTGTTTCCCATCACCCCCAGCACATTGCCTGGTGCATACTGGGCACTCAAGTACCAACATGCCTGTGAAATTCCGTCTATTTTATTAAAAAGATGAGCGTCTCCCTGTTACAAGGAGATTAATGTTTGATGTTATCCTTTATAGACAATGTCCTTCTTGTGTTTCACTGCTCCAGTTGCCGTCAAGGGAATGGATTTAAAGCTGAAATTAATCATTCAAAAATAAGGCATAACTAAAGCTGGTCTAGAGTGACCTTGCTTGAATTATCTTTTTAACCATAATTAGGAGTTTCTTCTTTAGGGCAGGGATTGCTGTTGCCAGTCTTCCACAGTAGATGATAAGAATTAATTCCCTCAGGACCTAGAAAACGTTCTCTCTGCTAATCTGGTCTCATCTGGAAGTTCAATAACTAGCAGGCAAAACACACTGTGTGTGTAATCTTAACCACATGGCCTTGAAGCGCTGGGTAGATATTCTCTGCCCTTTGTGAATCTGGAAGACAATGATTTTTGACTATTCCTTCTGAATACTTCTGTAGTTACATCCTTGATTTCTCTTACAGAAGATGAGAAATCATCATCCTTGTCAATCCCGTTGTCAAAGGTATTTATTAGGTTTCTCCTTCCACATGGGTAGGTACGAAAAGCACTTCACATGTCATGTGGTTCCTGACCTTTTGGGTGATTATAAGGAGAGATAACAATGACCCAGGTGTAAAACTGAAAGTTAAACTATAACTGAAATGAAATGCCCCATAGAACTAGACCTATCAGTTGTAATACAGATCAGCCCCTTATAATTGGTGATATGGTATGAGACAAATTACATGTAACTGCAATATAAGGCATAAAATATGACAAGTCATACAGTCCAGACTGTGATAAAATGCTATACTATATAGTAGGGTTCTGCTCCATTTACATTATCTTCAGGCAAGGGGATAAAAGCATCTGTCTGGGAGCTTGTAGCCTATTTGATCAGGGATACCTAAATAGGGTATATGAGTTGTCTTATAGACAAGGATGCTTACTTGAGGGAGATACTTAGAAATGTATGTAGACTTATGTACACATTCCAATAAAGCTTTTAGGTAATGAAGCTGGTTTTTATATTGGTTGAAATGACAAGATAATGAATCTAGAAGATTTTTCCCTTCTGATGTGCTTTGTTCGGAGTGACACTTGAAATAAGTCCAGGGCATCTGTTGCTGCTATTAGAATCTCAGGGTTGAATCAAACTTTAGAGGTCATTGAGTTCATTCAGCCATGAAGATCTTTTTGTTAAACTTATGATCACTTAGGCTGCTCCAGTGGTCAGAGTAGCTTCCAAGGTAGAACAAAGCACATGTGTGTCGACCAGTGGGAGGTTAGACTTTTGGCAGCTGGTGCGTGGGAGTAGGTATCATGTTTTTCACTGTTCCTTTGGAAATGAGTGGCAGAGGCCCATTTCCACTATCAGTACTGCCCAGTGGCCTTATATCATAAAAATCCACCCGAGCTTGCTCTGTATACCTTCCAGAACCCTATGCAAAATGATGCCTAAACCATTTTATTTTAACTGGTCCATGTATGAGGAGATTGAATAAGATGAAGCTTGTTTCAATATATACATTTTCTAAACAGGAGAACAAGATGTGGCAAAATAAAGTATTCTTCAATTCATTGAAAGTATTAACAGCTTGGCTCTGATTGTTAATGCTTGTCCCTGCTATGTAATGTACGGTTTTGTCAGATTAAAAACCCCCTTGGATATAATTTTATTTACACCTACATATATATTTCTGAGACATGATCGGCCATTTCTGGGAATACTTACAAGTAAAGAATTTGAGGGCTTCCCTGGTGGCGCAGTGGTTGAGAGTCCGCCTGCCGATGCAGGGGACATGGGTTTGTGCCCCAGTCCGGGAAGATCCCACATGCCGCGGAGCAGCTGGGCCCGTGAGCCATGGCCGCTGAGCCTGTGTGTCCAGAGCCTGTGCTCCGCAATGGGAGAGGCCACAACAGTGAGAGGCCTGCGTACTGCAAAAAAAAAAAAAAAAAAAAAAAAAGAATTTGAGTTGTTTTTGCAGCACAAGTTAAGCAAATGACTTCCTCTCTTTGGGCCTTACTTCCAGTACATGTAAAGGCAGGAGGTTGCACTGGATGATCTATAAGTTCCCTTCTAGCTCTAACATCCTGTTAGTCCATGATTCTTATGTAGGGATACTGGGAGATGATAAAAGAGAGGACCTAACTTCTTTTCTGTCACCAATCTTTATGATTCATGGTATTGTGTGTGTGTCCTTGAGTCAACACTGCTTCTTTTAATGACAAAAGCAAGCCTGTGTTCCTCTGCTTCTTATGGAGACAGCTGTGCTTCTGAAGAGCAATTCTCATCCCAGCACTGCTCTGACTCCTGCTAGCTGTACTCAGTTCCATGGTCCCTTTCTTGTGGGGGATGTCTTCAGCTGTACAAAGACCCTTGAGCTAAATTACCAGGTAAATGTTATCAATGCATACCTAGCTGATGGGGAGAATCTTGGGATCTGGGGAAACAAATCAATTTGTTTATGAAACTGCAGACTGATTTGAAACCCATTTCATAGTAAAATATCTACCTTTAAAACTATCCTTTTCTCTACTGCAGAATAACAACCGGAAAGATAATGTTACTGAAATAATTGTTCCTCTGTGAAGAAAAGGATATTTAGACAAACCAACAGAATATGTTATTTGATGTTGTAAATCATTATATTAAGGTTAAAACTTGAACCAGTCTTTTAATGAGATCAGAGGTATTATAGATAACTTAAACTTCCAAATACAGTCGACCCTTGAACAATGCAAAGGTTAGGGGCGCCAACCCTCCCCACAGTCGAAACTCCACATATAATTTATAGTGGGCCCTCCGTACCTGCTGTTCCTCCATATCTGTGGTTCTGCACCTGCAGATTCAACCAACTGCAAGTTGTGTAGTATTATAAAACTTACTATTGAAACAGTGGGCCTTTGCATTTAAACCCATGTTGTCAAGGGTCAACTGTATATATATGTTTTTAAGTCCCATACCAACTGCTTGTTTTAACATCCTACACCTTAAAATTTTGCCCAGAGATATTCTGAAAAGAATAATAGAAGGATTATAATGTTTCTGCCTCTCTTACACTTTGGAAGAAGTTCCAATAGGCAGGCGAAGTGATCAAAAGCTACAGGTAAGAGAGAAAGAGAAAGTCAGACTGGATCATCATTCGCTAGTTAGCTGTTAGTATGTTAAGATCACTATGCCGTTTGATCTAATGAAGCCACCTGAAGGGAAAGTGGAACCTCTTCCAATTCAGCCCTCACTTGACACTTCTGGATTGACAGCTGGAGGAATCCACAAGTCATGTGAGCTTGCGGTTTGGTTTGTATGGAAATCTGAAACTGGACCATTTAAAACCCCTGGGTTCTACTGAGGACAGTTAAACCTCTGAACGTCCTTGACTCACTCACCTCAGAAACAAAGTCAGTCATGCTCTTTTGCCTAAGCATAAACATGAGGAAGAAGCAGATACACAAAGGATTTGAAAGATGGTTTTAAGAAATGCAAGAGATGTAGATAAACTATTTTCTCTGAACTACAGTAACCAAGTGGAATACATTGTTTTAAGATAGATGGTCTCACAGTTGTATACTTATCTTCAAACTCATTAAGTTTTATCCATTAATTATGTGCAGCTTTTTATATGTCAAATAAAAGACAGATGGAGCCTCTCTGAGGAGTTTTAATTTGGGAGTGATCACCAAAACACCAGCAGTGTACTCAGTAAGGCTAAAGTCTTATCATTTAGGATCAGTGGCTACAGGGAATCTGTTTATATCCACATTCTAGCAGTTTCTGATTCCCACACCGGTTTTCCCTCATTTATGGGGAGGTTTTATACCCCTTTCTCGTCTCTTTTCCCAGCTCTCATTCTTTTAAGGCCCTCCAAATATTTCACGTGGATGCTTTCTCCTCTGTCTTGCCCTTTAGATGCATTACTAACTTCCTCTGCTTTCTTCTCGAGTCCCATATCCAACAAGAGCTTTCTGAAGGAAAAGAAGAAAGCCTTTGACAATTTTTGGATTTCAGATTCCCAAACCAGAGCCCTCCCGAACGCTTGTCCTGCTCACCTTTTATGTACTTGTCATGGTCTTTGTCTTACTCCTCTTCCAGTAATCCCCCCAACTACAGCTGGACCTTCGTGATTAGTTAAGATCCAGTGACCCAAACACAATTAATTGTCTTTTGGCCAAAAGGAAATACTCATCCCATAATTTGGTGGTTTATCTTCTATCCCTCTGCCAACAACTTTTGTGTTTGTGTGTTTCGTAAACCTCTGTTTGCCTTCTCCATCTCCTAAACTAGAGGTGAGTCAGCTGTTCTTTTAGCATTTCATGAATACAATGTACTGTGCTAAGTACTTTGCATTTATTATCTCATTAACTCTTTAGAGCAATTAGTAAAGTTGGTTCCATTATCACGTCCACTTTTTGGATGGTAAAACTAAGGCTCAGAGGTCCTGTAGGTAGTGAGTGTAAGTGCCGGTATTAAGACCGAATCTGCTGACTTGTGATCCCAAATGGTTAATGTTTAGAGTACTTCTCTATGCTGTGCTAGGCACTATGCTAGTTAATGGAAACAGAGAAAAAAGATAGGATTCTGTCCAAGCTCTCCATCTAATGAAGGAGATAGGTGTACAAAACATAAATTACAGCAGGTACAAAGGTGCTTTTACAGAGGTATAGCAGCATTCTGTGGCAGATAAAATAAGCAAGAAGACATGTATTTTCCTCATTGCAAACTGAGGGTGTCCTAAAATAGTCCAGGTTGTCATAAAAGCAGGCTTTTCATGGTTACTGTCAGATACCATACTATTTCCCCATAGGTTGTTGATATGGATGGTATTATAAATAGGAAAGAAAGTTTGAAAAAACATGAGGGCAAAACAGTCTGCCACCTCTGCCGATAGATCAAAATAATACCCTGAATTTGGATTTAATGCTCAAGAGAGAATATAAATAATTTCATATATATTCACACATATTTATACGTACACATATACATAAGTATACATACACACATAAACATATCCATATATCCATAGAAAACATATACATAAATATCTATACATACATATGTATACGCACAGATATACTATATACACATAGATCACGTTTCAAGAAGCTGTCTTCGGCTAGCTTAAGGCCCATTAAAATTTAGGTGTTTAATAAAATTGATTCGACAGAGTACCCCAAATCTTTTTTTTTTTTTTTTTTTTTTTTTGCGGTACGCGGGCCTCTCACTGTTGTGGCCTCTCCCGTTGCGGAGCACAGGCTCCGGACGCGCAGGCTCAGCGGCCGTGGCTCACGGGCCCAGCCGCTCCGCGGCATGTGGGATCTTCCCGGACCGGGGCACGAACCCGTGTCCCCTGCATCGGCAGGCGGACTCTCAACCACTGCGCCACCAGGGAAGCCCACCAAATCTTTTGTTTACACCTCATCGCATCTAAGTACTGTGTGGGGCATTGACTTTATTCTTCCACCTTAGAAGAGGACTTAAAATGGTTTTAATAATCAGTCATAGTGGAGGCATCATTGAAATTAGGACTAGATGAGTTGTTGCAGATTATCTCTAGCCTGAGTCTCTATTTCTACACGTGAGAACTAAGGCCAAGGGAGCTTAAATGGCTTGACAAAGGAGCAATAGATGGAACCATATTTAGGGTTCAAAGTTCTGTCTTCCAGATGAGTCCTCTTTCTACTTCACCATGCCTTTTCCATCAGGAAGAAATGCTGGAAATCTGTCTAATGCACCCTAATTGGAGAGAAGTTCAAGCTGAACAAGTGGAATATACAGGCCATACAAAGCCTAAAGGAAATTTATACTTTTGGCAAATTAATTTAGAGATTCAGCTAAATAAAATAATTTCCTGATTTTACAGGTAGGCCAAATAAAGGCCAGATACACTATAGCATGGATTCTGTTGTATATTTGCAGCCTCAAATACATGAGACTTGGTTTGTGGAGGAGACCAAGGATTCTTATACTACTCAGCTGCTATTTGCATTCATAACACAGGCAGGCAGGAGGACATTGATGGAACATTTCTTTCTGCCTCCTTCATTTTTAAATGGACGGTGACATGCTTCACAGCAACATCTCCTAACAAAAGATGACAAATTCCCATTTATTTCCCGTCAGTGGCACTGTGCGAGGTGTTTTACTAAGTCTAAGTTTGGTGCTCCTGAGGCACAGAAGTTTTATTCTTGCAGCAATGTGGAACTCCCATAAAAATAACAATTCCGTTGCCAGTCACTCTGTCAGGAGTACTGGCAGACTGAAGAAGACTTATCTGACTTCACTAAAGCAATTAGTCTGAAACTCTGATCTGTAAATCTGGATGGGAACCACACAAGGGGAAGCACTGCCTGTCAGAAGCGATGGCTTTTGTGCGTTCTCAAAAACAAAGGTCATGTAAAAACACTGGGTTGAAAATAGAACCTTAGAATTGAAGGAAAGTATGAAGGGAAATTTTATTGAGCTCACACAATGTTCCAGGCTTTCTGCTAGCCTCCCATTATATACTTGAAACAGTGAACTGGTATTATCACTTTTTTCCTTTAGCATCAATTGGGGTGTGTGTGTGTGTGTGTGTGTGTGTGTGTGTGTGAGAGAGAGAGAGAGAGAGAGAGAGACTACAATGTAAAAAAATAAAAATTCATATTTTTGTTGTTTTTCCCTATGTAAAAAATAAGATAATATGACATCTGCTATAAGGGATGTTTCTTCAAGATCCCAGTAGAATATTTTGTTACTGGAAAATTTCTAGAATCTTGAAGGCAAAAATAGTAAAAGTATAGCAACATACAGGAAATGTCATTAGAGGTTTTATATAAAACGGTTTTAAAAATCTCCTTAGAATGAGGATTTACAACTATCAGAGCTAAGTTTTATTTGATATAAAGTATAGTGACTCTTAAAGGATAGCATGCGGGAGTTTTGGGGAGGGATGGCAATATTCTTTATCCTGATTATGGTGGTGGTTACGTGAACAAATACATGTGTTAAATTTCATAGAACTGTATACCAAAATTTAAAAAAAAACCCTCAATTTTACTCCATGATGATTTTAAAAATAAAATGTAAAAACATTTCAATAAAAGGTTGTCAACTCTATGCTGGTGGATGTCTAACAAAAATGATATTATTTGACAGTATTGTCAACTGACTATTAAGGTCTAATTAATGACAAAAAAGAAGTATCATTCCTCACACAAGATAAAATTATGATCTTTACATCTAGTTCTTAACATTTTTTCTTTCGTGTCATCTGTAATAACCCATGGCTATATCATTGCCTGTGCCTTCATGCTGTTTGGAAAATCAGAAGAATGTAGGCATTTAAGGATTCAGGGTGATAGGTAAATGTCCCTGTGCATCTTCCTTCCAACGGGTCAAATGTGGTGACTTTGGTTGGTTCTTATTCTTGTCTTTCTGCATGCATCAGCCATCAGTTCTCCTATTGATTTTTTTTTTTAAACAAAGGTCAAACACATGTTTGTAGTTGACACCAGTTGCTTCAGAGTTTGTCCCTGCTCCTTACTGTTCTGATTTAAACCCCTTGTGGCACTTCCTACTGCATGGATAGTGTTAAATGGGGTTCAGAGTGACACAGAAATGAACTCAGGAGTAAGTTTACAGCACTGTCGGGGACCATCTGTTAATGTAAATGTTTAAGGTAAAATGCATTAAGGCTTAAAAGCTGATGAGACATTTTATTTGCAATCCTTTGTGATTATGCCTGGGTTCCTGCCTGGTTTTACCCTTTTATCTGCTGCTATTCATTTGCTGGGATGGAATCCTAAACACATTTGAAGTATATTTTTTTAAATAACTAGCTTAAATAAGAAAAATTAGGAGTTATGTTGGGGGTTTGGGGGAGTTTCAAAGTGTTCAAATTAAACACATTTATATGGCTACTTATCATTTGTGATTACCTACTATTATGTGGTTGTTTGATGAAATTTATTGTCTCCAATATTAAAATATTAAGCACTATCTTTTAGGGCTATCAATGTCAACCAAGATAAAAATAATTTATGAAATGAGTGACCTGATATTAAAATCACCCTTAAAGCTATTTGAATTATATTGTAATTTTCCAGTGATCTTATAATAAAATAGAGATGTTTGAATGTACCCATTTTACTTTTAACACATTAAAGTATATTATCTGAGAAGAAATTCAAGTAACACATCTTTATGGTTCATAGGAAAATGGTCTTCTTCAAAAGGGAAAATAAAATTCAGCTACTAGATGTAATTCAAAAATATTCATTTCCGGCTTCTACCAAGTAATGTAATGGCTTGGGCTTATAGAATGGGTTTTATGTGCCATAGAAGTCCTACCCAAATGTAAGAAAGCACAAAAAAAGAGGGAACAATGAGGGGAACTTCAGGGAGAGAAGAAGTGAGGGAAGGGGAGAAAAAGAATTTGAATACAAGATGATTTAAATAAATAAGGCAGACAGTTTTCTGGATAGGACTCATTGGAGTTTTCTAGAAACCTCTGAATATGAAGAGTGAAAAATGATTGGAAATTTTGAATGGTTTCCCTCTGGGTGGATAAAACTACCTGTTCAACTGTAATGATTCTGATGATCTTGCCTGTTAAGCTTGTGCTTTGAGATCAGCAAAAAGTCCCATTTTCTCATCTCCCAGTTGAGCTGAGGTTGATTGATGCATAATCAAAATCACTGAGGAATGATGATAAGAGCTGCAGAGTCTCTAAATTTTCCCATGATGATTTTCTTTCTCTTTTTTAAAAGTCATTTCTTATGATTCTTATGCTGTAAACTTTTGATAGCTTGATATTGGGGGCAGAGAGTGTGTGTTAGGTTGATAGGAGATAGGATATGGGGTCTGCAGAATTTTGAGCTGCAAGGAAAAGACAGAGAGAATTCAAATGAAATCACAACCTCTTAGACTGGCTGAAATCCTGCAGGTCACTTAGCCTGTCTCCTTTATTACACAGAGTAGGAAACTCCTGAGCACTCCTGAGGCAAAGTGATTTTTTTGGAGGTTACACATCTGGTCAGAGGTAGAGGCAGGAAAGAAGCCCAAATCTTCCCATTCCCATTTCATTTTCCTCTCCACTAGAACATCATTCCTTTCTATAACATGGGATCTTATGCTCTCTTTGTAATGCTTGAGAAGTGTTTTTTTAACCTTTCCTTTGTCTGTGCTAGGAGCTGTATGCCTGGGAAGGTGAAAAGAGTAACACTAACATCCAACCTTGAATCATTTGTCCCATTTTAAATTGAGGGTATGTGCTGCAGAGATTTAAGTTTGCATAGGAAACCTGGAAATTCTGTTACTCAGTGGACCACTTAGCACTTGAGCTGATGGATATTGCAGAATCATCACTAACATATGACCCAGCAATCCCACTACTGGCCATATACCCTGAGAAAACCATATTTCAAAAAGAGACATGTACCACAATGTTCATTGCAGCACTATTTACGATAGCCAGTACATGGAAGCAACCTAAATGTCCGTCAGCAGATGAATGGATAAAGATGATGTAACACATATATACAATGGAATATTACTCAGCCATAAAAAGGAATGAAACTAGTTATTTGTAATGAGGTGGATGGACCTAGAATCTGTCATACAGAGTAAGTCAGAAAGAGAAAAACAAATACCATATGTTAACGCACATATATGGAATCTAAAAAAATGGTACTGATGAACCTAGTGGCAAGGCAAGCATAAATACTCAGACATAGAGAATGGACTTGAGGACGGGGTGTGGGGGGAAGGGGAAGCTGGGTCAAAGTGAGAGAGTGACATGGACATATATACACTACCAAATGTAAAATGGATGGCTAGTGGGAAGCTGCTGCATAGCACAGGGAAATCAGCTCGATGCTTTGTGACCACCTAGAGGGGTGGGATAGGGAGAGTGGGAGGGAGGCTCAAGAGGGAGGGCGTTTGGGGACATGTGTATGCATATAGCTGATTCACTTTGTTGTACAGCAGAAACTAACGCAATATTGTAAAGCAATTATACTCCAGTAAAGATATATATATATATATATATATATATATATATATATATATATAAAGAAGTCTCTTAATAGTTCTTCAGATGTAGTACCTGTGGAAGGGTAGGGTTAAGTGAGAATACGCTCAAAGTCTATGTAAGAAAGAAGATAAGTTCATCGTTTAAATGCAAATAATTGTTTTTTTATTGTATTGGCTTTCATATTCTTCACTTTCTCTTTGTTATATTAGCTTTTTTTTTGTATGTCATGTTGAAAATATGCCTTGTCAGTCAAGGCTGGATATTTAGAAATAAGGCATCTTAAATTGTGGTGCAGCTGTTTATTTTCAAGAGGTATCTCTTCTAATCTATGCAATTATTGTCCTAGACAGGTAGGATATTTCAATGAAACTTAGAAAGCAAGGGCATTCTGCACAGCTAAATCTTTTTATTGATGATCATATGACAACAACCCCCCACCCCCCAAAACTATATAAAACCAAAAATACCATGTTTTTATGAGTTGAGGATTTGGGGGGGGATGTGGTATTGGTGGCAGGCCGGGGCAGAAGAATTCAGGCATCTTTTATAATCCTCCTTTTCTGTTCTGCCTATGAGGGAATCAGCCAATGGAAGCTCAATTGAGCAACTGCTGTATGCAAAACCATGTGGCAACACGATGAGGTAGGTATGTCTGACCTCAAGGTATTAATAAACTTAATATGAAAACTATGATATGAGTGCCCAACAATATATTAAATTGCCCAACTTAAATGAGTACAATAAAAAATAACTGCTTTTAGAAATGAAATTGAGTTATTTATAGTGAGGTGGATGGACCTAAAGACTGTCATACAGAGTGAAGTAAGTCAGAAAGAGAAAAACAAATACCATATGCTAACACATATATATGGAATCTAAAAAAAAAAAAAAAGGTTCTGAAGAACCTAGGGGCAGGACAGGAATAAAGATGCAGATGTAGAGAATGGACTTGAGGACACAGGGAGGGGGAAGGGTAAGCTGGGACGAAGTGAGAGAGTGGCATGGACATATGTACACTACCAAATGTAAAATAGATAGCTAGTGGGAAGCAGCTGCATAGCACAGGGAGATCAGCTCGGTGCTTTGTGACCACCTAGAGGGCTGGAATAGGTAGGGTGGGAGGGAGACACAAGAGGGAGGAGATTTGGGGATATATATATATATATATATATATATATATATATATGTATAGCTTATTCACTCTGTTATAGAGCAGAAACTAACACACCATTGTAAAGCAATTATATTCCAATAAAGATGTTAAAAAAAATAAAATAACTGCTTTTAGTTTCCAAGAAATTTTGTTGGCAACAAACAAGGAAGTTGCCTTGGTCTTGGTAAGAAGGTTATTTGCTTTGAGCTTCCATCAACGAGAAGTAGTCCAATAACAGTAGAGGAGTAAAAGCCTACAGATGAGAACAACATCATAAACACAAGCATGCGAGCGCAGTTCCCTGTAGGTAAGGAATTTTATGTCTCTTCCTTAATTGACAGTTACTTCATATGTGAATGAAAAAGGCCAAATATAGTCATAGGGTTTGCCTTTTGCTTTCTGCCTCTTCAGTTTTTCAAGAAACACTAGACTCGCACCTAGGAATATTTTGACAAGCTTAGAAACCTTTTCAAAAAATAATTCGTGCACAGCAAGATGTTACTAAAATCAGATTTTTTCCCAGATGACGACTACAGAACTTTTCATTCACACCTTCAAACTCATGCAGAGAGCAGTCAAGATCTCTCTTTCTGCACATTGTGGCACCATTTAGGGGACTTGAAAGGAACACAGAAGACTCCTTAGAGGCATCTCTTAACCTCATCTTACCTCTTGGCCTGTTTCAAGAACACTTAATTGACCTGAATTAAGATAGTGACTTTTCATTTCTCAATCTGAGGCATAAGTCAAGTGGGACTTTTGCATTATTTTTGTTTTTGAAATAATCACAAAATCATATCTGAGTACTTCCTTGAGCCAAGCCTCTGAACTAACATAATTTGGATTGCTATGATGATAAAGCCACCTTTGCTTTGATATTTCAAAGAATATGTAGCCAAGTTATCAGTTTTGTGGAGGACTGACTACACTGTAACTTCAGAAACACTTTCTCTTTTAAATATCAAGAAAATTTGGCTAAGGGCTTAATTCTCTCCTGGTTCTAGATTGTGTAGTATAATCCTTACCTCCTTATGCAGAAAGGCTATTTTTAGTCTTACGATTGCTTCCTGTTAATGTAAACTAGTGATTATTAAGGTCTCTGAATATGCATCTCTGGAGGCCTAGCATCCAATGAAGGTACCCAGGCATTGGAAATCCTTGCCTTGCCTTTTAGAGAAGAGGGTAGTGCTGGCCTCCATGGACAGCAACTCTTATAATAGACCTGCTCCTTTGCCCCTGCAGAATCCCAGTCTTCCAATGATATTCAGATTCTGGTTTTTGTCTTTGTCATCTCTATCATCTTTCTCCTTGGTCTTTTGCTCCCCTTAGTTGACTTATCAAGTAACTAGAACCTCATGCATCTTGGGTCATCCTACACCCCCATGTCTTTCCTAATCATTCCATTCTCCCTACCAGCTTCTTAAATTGCCACAGTCTCATATCTGACACTCCTCTCAGCCCCAGTGTCCCTTTGCTCCCCATTACCTCTTCTTGTCATTCCATCCGCGATTCAAAGATCTTCATTCCCAACCCGCCACCTCTTGTCAACAGAGGAAGTCCAAACTCTTCAGCCTCTTTAGGAAGTAGACTTTGTCCACCACATCACATGACACATAGTGTAGGGATTCAAAGAATATGAAGCTTACAGAATCAAGCTTGTAGCACTGCCCAGACATACATGGTATTACGAGGAAACAAAGCCTTTTGTAGAAATTGACTGATAATATCCCAGGACTCAAAGCCTGGAATTTTTAGCAGGGACATAAACCCCAAGATTTAAAGGTAAAGGACCTGATAGAAAAAACAGAAATCACAGAGTACACAAGCCATGTTGCCAAGAGCAACATGGGACCCACGAGGAGCGTCCTGTGTTAATAAGGTTTGTCCCAGGTTACCTTTTGATAGAAACAGCCTCCCATCTCAGTAAGGAAAGTGACCCAAAACAAACAGAATGAAATAAGCATCCTCCCTCCTTCACCCCAACAATGTCTGTCTTGATTAGTGTCATTTTTGTGTTCGAATGTGCTACATGTTATGAAAGCACCTCTTATTGCCAGGTATATAGTTAATCGTTATTTGAAAACTTTTGACTGTGAAAAGTGCTGAAGAACCTTAAGGACACAGTGTACAAGTCCTTGGATGTCAGGATAAGAATTTTGCACTAATAGGTAGTGGGAAGCTCCACCCGTATTCCCTCACATTCCATGTTCTTTTTCACCTGTATGTGAAAAGCACAAAGGAGTAATAATAGTGGCATTTTGTAATGTAAGAAATGTAAGTTGCATCTGGCTCACGTTCAGCCTCTGATTCCTCGGGAGGTTTTTCACACCCCCTCCCCTATTCCTGCTTTCCAGCTGAGCTGACAGAAGGACAGAAGGATTAAGAAATCAAGTAGCTTATCTTAGAGGTTCCCCACAGGGCACTTTGTCCCAGGTGTTCCTGCTTGTAGCTTATACAATCAGGACTGTGCATGCTGAGGGTGTTACTATAAGGGTGATTGTTTGAGCCAGTGGGTGATGGTGTCAAGGCAGTTATATCAGGCGATGTGTGATCTTAAAGACCTAGTTAGTGCCCCAGGAGACCTGGAGACTGGGCTGCTTCCCATACCTTTGCAATTGCACGTTCTGAAGTGTGGTAGCGCCACTTACCAAACAGGAACAAAAGTGAATGATTAAGGAGGGGACAGTGTGTTCCTCTAGTGCCTTGGGGGAAAAACAAAATCCCTCCAAGTTAATCTTTTCTAATGTGTCCTTTTTTGTTATGTGTATATTTTTGTTGGGCTTCTTTGTTCACTTAAAATGGAATTAAATCAAAGCTGAGAATTGACCATGGTTTCCTCTGATAACCTGAAAAAAAAAGCAACGAATTGTTTTTTTTTAAAAAAGAAAATGAAAAGAATCAATTAGCTGTATTTTTTATTATATTTTTTCTATCTTAATATTATTTATAATAAATAATTCTACCCCAAACTTGAGATGAAATGAAAGATTCAGGAGGCTTATGGTTTGTGTCCCAGTTGTGGCCACTAATCTTAATATGTAGGGAATCCATTTGAAACTGGATCTCGGTTGAATTAGGACCATCCCTACAGAGCAGATCAGAGACCTATTTTATTTTCTCTCCTTTCTTTTATTTTTAACTATGTGATTAATGCATGCTATTGAAAAGATTTCAAAATATACTGAAGAATATCAAGAAAAATAAAAGTCCCCTCTGACCATCTCCAACCCTACTCTTCTCTCAAGTGGGAATCACTGTTGACATCTCAAGGTACAGATGTCCAAACCTGTTAATCTACCTTTACAAATAGGAACATGCATATGTGTACACATACATACCTGCCCTAAAAGGTTGTTTAGTCTTCATACAGAGTAATACAAGAAATATATATCCTGGATATCTTCCCCGGTTGGTATATGTGGAAATATGTACGCTCTGTTGAAAGTCAAAGTGAAATGTGAAGGTTTGCTGGAGCTGCCTCCTGAATATGCGCTTTCAGGCTGGAGTGGATAAGACGAGGCTGAAATTAGCCAGCCAGTTTCTACCACAGCATGATGACTTGGTTCTGTGGATGAATGAGCCCTGTGAAGGAGTGAGTGCAGCGAGCTTCCACCCTGCTGCGTTGTTCTCGGAGACCTTGGGCAGTTACAGACCCTTGGGGCTTCCTTCTTCCCAGTTTTGAAAGCAGAAAAGAAACATTTTCCCCAAGGGCCTTGTCCAACGGATCCCAACCCTGTTACATTCTGAGGTTTCTAGCTCTGCTTGCGCTGGGCTTGCAGGGCCTGGGGTTGAAGATGATGGTGTGCTTTTAGACAACTAGAGGCTCTCATCTGGCTTCACTCATTCACATGTTCATTCATTTACACTCACATTACCACATGGCACAGACACTGAGCACAGGGCTAGAGATAGAAACGTGAAAGAGACACGATCCAATCATTGCCGAAGGGCATGACAGATCAGTGAGGGACACAAACAAGGGCACAGACAATTACAAGAAAGCGTGAGTTATGCATAGACCAGTGCAGTGTACAGAAGCTTCTAGGCAAACTTGAGGGCGCGAGGAGAGGCTTCCTGGGCAAGACATCTAATCCGAGTACTGAGGGATGATTGCAGCTTAGCTGGGTGAAGAGAGCTGTGGAGGAAAGGAGTGTTGGAGAAAGAGGAGAACACGTGCCAAAGGTCCAAGAGTGCCTGTCAGGGATTGGCAGGTTGGGACAAGTGACTCCTGGGACAGGGAGGCAGGGCAGATCTCTTTGACCTTAAAGGCCCCCTAAAGGAGTTTGAACCTTATTCTGAGAGTCATGGGGAACAACTGAAGAATTTTAAGAGGCGTCAAGGTGTGATTTATAAGGTTTATAAGTTGGAGGACAGACGGAATGGGGCAGGGGGACCGTTAGGGTGCTGTTGTGGATGCTGGGGTAGGAGGTGATGGTGGCTTTAACTGTGGCAGTGGCTATGGCGCTGGATAAATGGGACGAGTTTGGGGAGGCATTTCTTGCATCCTGTGAGCAAGTCCGTGCGGTTGTGGAAGCACTGGTTTCAGAAACTGCATAAACCACGTGCGAAGCAGTTAACTCTGACATTGCAAAGCCGAATGCTTTTGATGCGGCGGTTAGATAATTATCTGTCTCTGAGGGTGTATGTATATGAGTGCATTCTTTATTTCGCTTTGTTTTCAAGTGATAATTGCATCTGAGGCTGGAGCTTGCTCCCCCTATCTTTTGGGCTCAGGGTACAGTGCCTGGTCTATTTTCTACATGACTGGGCTTTGCTTCAGAACTGACGAGTCATTTATCATTCTGATTGATTTTTTTTTCTCTCTTTCCTCCCCCCACTCAAATAAAAGGGGAGGGGTGAAATAGAGATTGTGATGAGACAACATCAGGGCAACTCAACCCAAATATGCAATTATCACAAGCCCCTGAGTCTAGCTCCGTTGTCCTCTTCTTGTTTTGTTACTCAGAGCTGAGCTAGAGACATGGAGGGTGCAATAAGGTCAGGCAGCGGCTAAGGGGAAATAGGTCAGCAGCCCAAGCTTGGAGAGTGTTGGTCTCTGCCAGAGGGGAGTGGTAAGAAGGGGCCACAGCAGAGGTGTGAAATGACCAACCAGTGTCCTGAGCAGTGGGGTACAGCTAAGCTCTAAATTGCCTACGACAGCTGTCATTGCTCCCAAAGGCTTGGATTTGCTTTCACCTGTGTTTTCTGTTTTAGCTTCCTTTATTCTTAGTGCCAGTCGCTCCAAAGGCAAAGACTCCAAGGCTTAAGCATTCATCTTTATTAAAGCAGAAAGGTGCAGACTGAAGGTGTGTGTGTATTTTTTAAAACATCCTTTGTAAGGATAAGTGGATTGTGGAAAGTGGTTGGGATCGTATTACAATAAAATACATACCACTTCTTCAGAAGACAGTCCCTCTATTCTGCAGAATTTTTATTCACTCTTCAGATTTTATACAACTCTGGCTTAATCCAATTCACGGATACAGTTCTAAGGAATTAGGATATTTGGACAAAACAATCCTTCCAAAATATATATGTATCCTTTGACCTTGAAGGAACATATGTCTGTTAATGTTTTAAGAGAACTCTGAGATTTTTTAAAAACGACAGTTAATACCCATTAGAAAGCCGTAGAAATGTATGCAGTGATGATCAGCTTTCTCTTGGACTCCAGCAAACCTCTGGCCATCAAATATCGAAGGGAAAAGTACTGGGCTGAAATTGAGGGCGATAGAAAGGATTGTAGACATTGAGACCATTTAAAATGAGGCTTTAAAAAAAAATTCTGACCGATACATTTTGGCTTCAAAAAGATGGTGGAGCGCGCGCGCGTGTGTGTGTGTGTGTGTGTGTGTGTATGAAACAGGAAGAAATGCCAGTGCATCAAAATGGACAGGTCATTTTGTTGAATGTAACCAAACTCCTGAGCGTTCAGAGATTAGGAACCGTCGTAATTCCTGGCAGTCATGCTTTATGCTAATGTGTCTGTCCTCTGTCGTATGCTTCTGCTGAGACGGCCACTTTACTCCTGCTTAATTTTCCCTCTAATGGTAGTGGTAGAGGCCTGGGTATCTACGGTCCCCTTTTACCAATTTAATTGGCTGCCACCACAGGCCATTATAAATTATTATTCTTATTTAGCACTTGAGTCTACAATTTATTTCTTTCCTTCACGTCCTGTAAAATATAGTCATAGACTTAGGTCTAAGTTAGCTATGATTCTTCGTCCTTATAAATCCACATCTGTCATTAGAAATAAGCTAAACTTTCTTGGATGCTAAACATTTGTAACCCCTGCAAGACAGACGGGTGATTTATCCAGGAGTTTCCTTCACGTATGTATGCACGTCATATTTACTGAATACTTTATACCAGGCAATATTTTAGGCATTGAAGATAAAACTGTGAGCAATATGCATTAGGGGGGAGAGATATTACCAGGAATTTCTAGGAAATACAAGTCAGATTTGAGGAAAAATACTTCTCCATGGTGATAGTCACAGTATGGTTTTATCTACACAGCTCCATGGGAAACCTCTGCAAAGTTTTATTTCCATTGTTTTTTCTGTCTGTCCTCTGGATTTCAAGGAGTTGTTTTTGCCTTTACTGGGATGATATATTAGTGCTATCCCTCTGAAGACCTAGGAAAAATATTTCCTTATTTCTTACTGATGATTATTTTGGAACGTGGAAACAATTCCTGGAAACCTATATATGTTGAAGGCCATAGAAAGGATTGTAGACATTGAGACAGTTTAAAATGAGGCTTTAAAAAAAATTCTGATTCATACTTTTTGGCTTCAAAAAGATGGTGGAGCGTGTATGTGTGTGTGTGTGTGTGTGTGTGTGTGTGTGTTGTAAGAATTTTCATTGTAAGAATTCATATTCATCTGGACAAGCACAGGATATTACCATCTGAATTCTAGATTCTAGAAATTTTTCACATTTTCTTGCCAACTCTCCCAGTTGTACTATTCCCAGTTGGTTGATTGATTTTCTGTCTCTTTCTCTGTTTCTTCCTTAAGTTCTCCTCCTCTTTCTGGAAAATGCATGCTTCAGTGTGCTGGCAGGAAAGAACAATCATAAACTGTGTAAATTAGCATACAGATAATTGTTTTCCTTTTATCTCTTAGTTGTGTTTCTACCACTAATAAATATGTGACTTCAGTTATTTGTTAACTTCTCTGAGCCACATTTCCTTACCTGTAGCATCATTCAATACTTCCTGTAAGGACTGCGATATTATGTGAAAAAAAAAAAAATACTAGCACCATATCATCCACTTGCCCATGCTTGGTTGTCACCAGTCTTCTCTGTGAATCTGCCTGGATCCCGCCTGCCTGCCCCAGACTCCCAATGCAGTGCTTCCATGGCTTCCACCCACATCCCGCTCCACCTGCCACAGATACCAATGCCCCTATCGTGCTTGAGCCTATCGTGCAGTGTTTTACTTGGCTTTTCACTCCTAGCATATTTAAATCCTCTCCAGGTAAGGTTTCGATCTCTTACGTTGACCCTGTTCTGCCACGGAGAAATCCAGTTTCATAGTAAGTCAGTGTGCTTCTGAGAAATTGAGCTTTTGAGATAATTTTGATATATCGTGATGATAGGATCAACCTTAAAGCAGCCTTTAAGTGTCCAGCCAACGTGGCTACCTGGTCAAAATGACCTTTTCTACCCTTTGCCGTGGTGCTTGGACTCTCTTCAGTGTAGATGCTTTCCTTGGCTCTTTAAAGGTTTTTAGATGTCTAGACTTTTCTTCTCAACCTCAAATCCTCCTGGTTAGCATCTGACATCATCATCAGTTGACACCTGAGATGTGCTAAACCGAGATCAAGGTCTTGCCGAAATGGAGCGTAGCCTAAGGTTGGAGAGCAAAGGAAACAGGAGAATAGAAAGCAACAGAAGAAAATGTATTCTTGCACCACATTTTTGCCATGTTTGCTGTAACCCTAGGAGTTTTGCTGCTGCCAATATCTAAAAAAGCCCTGGCTCTGTGTAACTTGGTAAGAGGAAAAAGCATAGTAATTTTCTGCCTGCTTTCCAAAGGTAGGTGTGCCAGCTGAGTACCTTGGTGTGCATCAAGAAGCACCATCAGGTGAAAATTAGGGAGTGAATTCACTTGGAGCTTTACAAAAGGGTTTCTGACTCTGTAGGCTGAATTGACGAGTCCAGAAGGAAGAGGGAAAAACATGAACTGAGTGAACCAATACTCACTTCCTGACTAGAATCTGTGGCTCTGGTACATCTGTTCTTCCTCTTACTTTCCACGTTGCATTCAGTGGATGTGCCAGGAATGAATAACCCCCTTATCATTTATTTCAGTATATCGCTTATCACGGTAGAGGGGGACGTTTGTGCATATTTTTCATGTTAATGCCGTGTCCCCCTGCTACTCAATGCAGTGAATACCATGGCGCTAATACATGAGAGTCTCACAGTCTGTGCGTCATGTCAGAAATGCTGTACAATATCCCGATAGTTGGCTGCAAAGTCTGCCCTGAAGATCGAATAACGGAGACACATGTACATTCTTAACAAGGGTTCAGCAGGTTGTTTGGGTTTACATTACTCTCCCACAACTGCCTCTCATAAAGGGATCCCTCTTTCTCTTTCTGACTTACTCTGTATGACAAATACCGTATGCAAACACATATATATGGAATTTAAGAAAAAAAATGTCATGAAGAAACTAGGGGTAAGGCAGGAATAAAGACACAGACCTACTGGAGAATGGACTTGAGGATATGGGGAGGGGGAAGGGTGAACTGTGACAGAGCGAGACAGAGGCATGGACATATATACACGACCAAACGTAAGGTAGATAGCTAGTGGGAAGCAGCCGCATAGCACAGGGAGATCAGCTCGGTGCTTTGTGACCGCCTGGAGGGGTGGGATGGGGAGGGTGGGAGGGAGGGAGCCGCAAGAGGGAGGAGATATGAGAACATGTGTATATGTATGGCTGATTCACTTTGTTGTAAAGCAGAAACTAACACACCATTGTAAAGCAATTATACCCCAATAAAGATGTTTAAAAAAAAAAAAAAAGAAATGGATCCCTCTACAAAGTGCTTGTTACTGCTTCATACCTCTGGAGAACTCCTCTGGGCTGCTATCTAAACCTGCGTGGCAGAGCAAACTAGAATAACGAGCCCTTGACAGAATCACCTGGGAAGAGGATGGCCCATGATGCTCCCTTTATCTGGGATTTAAAATGTTTTATTATTGCCGAATAAGCATCCCAGTCATGTTGCTCTGGAGGCACTCTGTCTTAGTTGATCTCAGATTTGCAATACAAGAACAATCTCAATTAAGCTGATTTGTTTAATGAAAACGTATCCCCCCTATTTTAAACTTTTACACCAGTCCCCTAGAAAGTACATGCATTATTGCATATGAGTTAAAAAGCTGTTGACTTTGCAGTTCTTTTTGTTTGCAGCCTCATTGCATTTTCTTCTCTAATTAGTAGATATATGCATCATCTCTTGGCAATAAGGTATTTTTTTTTTCCTCATTGGGTAGTTTCCTAGGGAAGAAACTCATGGCATTGTTCTGGCTCTGGGTGTGCTACCTGTCTTTCCACATATTGTCACCCCACCACACTTTTCCTGCAATGTTGCCGAGCCTGGCTAATTTAGATCCTGTCTCTAATTTAAGTTGCATTGAGGACATCTGATGCTTATGATCACAAAGCTGCAGAGTTCAGGAGCTCAGAGAAATGCTCCCTATTGAGATTTCTGGATGCCACAGTGATGCCTGGAATAGGGAGCATGTCTTGAGTCCTTTGGGCAGCAAGTAACTGGGAGTCCTGACCGTTTGTCAGACAAGATGACTGTTGCGGCTTCAGATATCTTCACAATAGGCCAAATTCAAAGGCCAAAAGGAAGATAGATTTTTCTCATGCACCTCACTTTTTATCAGGGAGGAAAACTTTTCCCAAAAGCCTCCCCACCCAACCTGCAGCAGTTTCCCTTGTGTCTGATTGGTCAAAATTGGACCTGTGGTCACCCCTAAATCAATCACCAGCAAAGGAGAATAGGGTTTCCATGATTAGTAGAGCCCAGTCATGATGTATCTCCTGGGGCTGGGCCCATCTTCCTGAGCACAGTGTTACCCAATTCCTGAGCCAAATCAAAAGTCCAGCTAGTTAACAGGTAGAGGAGAATAGATGTGGAGTAGGTGACCATCCAATAGTGTTTACTACGGAAGGAGTCGTGGATGGGTTTCTTGGTATTTTGTATGCCATGTGCAAGGGTCTAAGCAGAATTTTCTATTTCGTTTGAGATACTTTCACGTAATTGTTATTTCCTTGTTAGATGCCACCCTGGAGCCCAGTTCTTTTACTGCATGCAGAGAGAAAGGCATGAGGGGACGTAGGGTGTCCTGGGGAAAAATAGAAGCAAATGGGCATCTAAAAAGAGTCCCCTGTAAGGAGAGTGACAATATAATTTATAATTTAAATCACGACAGTTTTGAGAGTCAAAGAGGGTGCTATGAATAATTGTGCGATGTCAACAGGTATAAATCATCCTAGGCAAAGTTAAATATATGTCCAAGCCAGGTCTATATGAGGGAGTCTATTTTTAAAATGTTAAGGAAAAGCAAAATTTTATTTTTTTAAAAGTTTTCTTAGGTGAAGAAAATGCCACATTTATTTAAAATCATAGAAAATTCCCAATGTATATGCAAAGTTGATGTTTAATTTTGTTTAAATCCTAAATCTTATGAGACATTAGAAAGAAGACTATTATAGAAGGTACAGTTACTTTTTTTTTTTTTTTTTTTTACCCCTTAAAATGTATAGATCTTCTAGGATGAATTTGGGAAAAAAATTAGCATATGTAAACTCAAAATATTTATATTGGAAAACTATAAATGTTTATCTTTTATTTTATCCCACGTCGGTGCCAAGTGTTCCTCTAATTTCTTCTAACCTGCCAAGGCTTAGCTATCACTGATATTTTTGTACTAAGGATCTTTTGGCTGTTGATGGAAGTCTGAAAAACAGCTTTGTGTGAGGGAATAACCAAAACTGTAGAAGACTAATCTCCTACAGACAGAATGTGTTCAAGCACGAATGAAACATGCGAATGGTCTTGCTAAAGGAAGGGGAAAACCAGTGATGTTTGCCCTCCAAGAAAATATGCCAGGGTACTCTCTTTCCCATATGTAGTTTAGTTTTGCATTTTGCTCTTGTGCTCACAGAATGTTCTCTACCTGTCAGTCACAATAAAGGAGAGCCTTTTCATTGAAACAGATCACTGAATCTGTTTTAGTGACTACAGCTGACCATCTATATATATCTGAAGGAATAAGAGGTGCAGAAAGAAACCTAAACGTGCGTCTAGGGAAGGTATTTTCAAAATTGAGTGTGGCTACTGAGAAAGTAAGAGGAATTACTTTGAAAACCCCAAATCTTCCCTTTCTTCCACCCAGTTTCAGGTAAATACTAATGTAAACCTTTTATGAATAGTAGAGACTTGTACTTCCCTACACTTGTAGTCTTCAGTCTTCCTTTCAGGCTTCTTAAGAACAGGACCCAGTTTCTTGCTTTTTCTTATTGGCCCAGTGTGCCCCTTATTAAATACTAAGAAATTGTGATTGACACTAAGATGTTGCTTTGATTTCTGGTTTATGTAATTAGAGCACGGATATTAGAAATGAGTAGTTTAAAAATACCAGCTTTCCATCAAGAATTTGACAGAAACCTCATATTTCTGAACAAACTTCTGTTGCTTTGAAAGGGGCTGTTTCTTGATCTGCAAAGCCACCAATCTGTGGACTACATTCAGTCTGGGCTACCAGAAGGAATAGGTCACCCACTGGGCCTTGATGACAGTATTGTGATTTAGATGGCAAACAAGGCATGAAATACCCTGTCGCAGAACTCAGCACCCTAAGATGGGGACAAGAAACCCCTCGCCTTTGGGTATAATCAGAGGTCACTGTGGTAAATCATATCGTGTTCCAGTGTCTGGGCTCATAACCTACAGGTTGTTCGTTGCTTTCAGGGAGCATTCTGTTTGATCCCAAACTGCAGAGAAATAAGTGGATCGGGTGAATTCGTGTGAATGTTGAAACATCAGCTCTACTGCTAGAATATCCCAGCAGCCCATAATTAATTATCCTCTCTGATCTTTACGTTTGTTTCCTAAGGGGTAGGTAAGAACGTGGGCACAGAGCACACTTAATACTCAGGTAGAAGATAACAGATTCAACTCTCTAAAACCCGTATGCTGGAAGAACTGGCTGTTTCCTCTACCTTACTCTTGACATACAGCCAACAGCCCTGCCGGCAGCCATCCAGCAAAGCAGTGGAGAGACTCAGAGGTGCTGTTTGCAGCAGCCTCGCTCCTCACATGAGTGTCACACTGTCGTGCTTGTGGAATGAGACTGGCGTTTAGCCACACCATTTATATGTAAGAATTACTCTTCTCTCTATTTTTCCAATCCAACTTTAAATTGTCCCAGAGTTCCCCACCTTCTGGCCTGGCAGGAAATGCAGAGATTTGCTTTTTTAATAATGGAGTTGTATATGATTCCCTAGCTAGTGATCACAGAAAAGCCTGAGGAAGATAATAGTTTTTAGTTTGCTGTGGGACTGATCTTTATTTTCGTTCTTTTGGCTCTGGGTGGTTCAGGCTGTGCTTCGTCTCAGACACTATCATTCCACTTGTGTTTAGTGATACGTGCTCCCTCCGGCCACCATCCAGCTTCTGGTAAACATCTATTCTGGTCTTTTGTGGAAGCAGAGCACTTGTCTTTCCTACCTGGATCCTCATCATGGGTTGAATCGAGTCCCCCAGAAGATATGCTGAAGTCCTAATCTCTGATACCTGTGAATGTGACCTTACTCAGAAATAGGGTTTTTGCAGATGCGATTAAGATGTAAGTTAAAAGGGGGTCATACTGGAGTAGGGTAAGTCCCTAATCCAATATGGCTGGGGTCCTTATAAAAGAGGAGAAGAGACAGAGGCAGACACACACAGAGAAGAGACTGCCAGGAGAAGACACAGCACACAGAGGAAACACACTATGTGACAACCGAGGCAGAGGTTGGAATGATACATCTACCAGCCAGAGAGCACCGAGGATTGCCAGCAATGCCAGGAGCTAGGAGAGAGGCATGGGGCAGATTCTGCCCTAGAGCTTTCAGGGAGAACATGGCCCTGCTGTGCCTTGGTTTTGGACTTCTGGTCTCCAGAACGGTCAAAAATAAACCGCCCACTTACCTTAAGCCACCTGGTTTATTACAGCAACCTTAGGTAAATAATGCAGTCCCCTTCTTTCCCTTCCCTTGTGCAGATCCTATGTTTCTTACCAAGTCCTTTCTGCTGTACCTCCCCCTCACTGGGGTCATTGAGCAAAATCCCTGTCCACTGAGCATTTGGAAGTATGACGCTGGCCACTCTTCCTGGGGTTGGAGAGGATAAAGAAAATGCTGGTACAATTTAGCCTTTTTCAGATATTTCACTATGTTACACTTATATTTTCAGGAGGCAGGTTTTGGGGGGAAAGATACAAGGAGCAAGAGGTTGCTAGTTCCCAAGGTCAAACCTCCTGCTCTCCTGACTTGGCATATGCTTCCCAAAGAGTGTCTCTTACAACTTTGACTTGTCAGTTCTTTTCAGCAAATGTTTACTGAGAACCTCCCATGTGCAAGGCAATGAGGAAAGAGACTTAGTCTTCAATGAGCCAACAATCCAAAGAGTTTGAATTGTTGCACAAAGAGTTACATAGACATTTATAAAGCATTACAGAAGCTTGGAGAAGGTGTAATTTTTGTAAGGACTGGATGGTCATCATAAAAGTCCTTACTTAGTGGTCATTTTTGAGCTGCATCTTTAAGGATGATCAGGATTTTGTCAGGCAGACTAGGAAAGGGCATTCTAGGACAAGGGAATATTATGAGAAATTACATGGTAACTTTGAAAAAGAGGGAGTTAGTGTGGATTATTAGATGATTGGGTGGGTGAAAAGAATGGTAACAAATGAGGAAAAGGTAGATTAAGGCCAGACTGTAAACGACTGGAGAGTGCTTACTATGGGCTAGGTCCTGTACTAGTTTAGTTGTTTCTAATATGTTCTCAAACCTGAGAGGCATTATGTAATGGATCCACCTGAAAATTAGGAGATAACAGGTAACTTGTTCAACAAATTCCGATGGTAGGTGGTTGAGGCCAGAGTTCAAGCCAGGTCTAAATCCCCAGCCCCTATTCTTCTCACTACACTATGCTGCAAAGAGAAATGGGGAATGTTTGGAAGCTCTTGAGAACCAGTAGCAATTATATAGCCTGAGTGGAAGATGCATTGGGCTTCAGAGACCGGAGGCAGTGTGGCTGGCTGTGGCAATACAGGAAGGAGTGATGTGAGATTAAAAAGAGGAATCCAAGTGGAAAGGAGGGGATATATTCGCCCAAGTTTGATAATCAGTTTATCAACTGATGGTTGAAAGGAATGAGAAAGGAGAGTATTGGCTCTAAGGTTCTTGCTTTGAATAATGGTTTGAAGATGGTGCCGTTCTTCAAGGTGAATTAGAGGAACGACATATTCTTGAAAGAAATAATGATTTTGTTTTCAGCTGCTTTGAGTTTTAAGTGCCTGGTGGAAGATGTCCAGCAGACAATTATAAATTTTGATTTGGAGTTCAGGCGGGAAGTCCGGGCCAGAGAGCCATTTGTGATTTGTCAACATGGTGGTACAGCCAGAGTGACCTTTCCTCAAATATAAATCTCGTTTCTGTCACTCCACTGCCTAAGTCACTTCAGCAATTACATGGAGGTTTTTGAGAAAAAGACCTACATCCTTAACATGACTGGCAAGGCACTGTGATCTGGCTCTGCCTGTGTCTCCAGCCGCATCCTGAGGTACATTCGCCCTCAGGCTCAGGCTCTGGATTTCAGTTCTCAGAGACATTTGTGAGATTTCTTTCCACCTCAGGAAGCACCCTCCTAACACACATATACTCACCTGTACACAAGCACATGCATGCACAGTGCACACATTGCAAGTATGCATGCACAAACATGTGAACACATGCATGCACACCCTCATAGTACACACATACATGAGTATGTGTATGTGCACATAGGTTCATGTGTACACACTGTGAACACACATAGGTGCCCCCTGCATGCACACCCACACATGTGCACATATGCACATGCATGCTCACATACATATGCATACCTTTCACCTAGTCAGTTCCAGCTCATTCCACACATGCTCAGCTGAAACATCTTTTATAAGGTGTTTATTTATCCATCTATTTATCCATGACCTCACACTTAAAACAGTTTTCCTTTCTCTTTTATGCCATAACATTATTGAGGTATGAGTAATTTGTGCTCTAATGTTTTCTTCCCTATTAGAATAGGAGTTTCATGTCAGCAGCAACAATCTACATATTTCTCTAACCTCTAAGTACGGTACCTAGCATGAATGGGCAATTCAATTTATAGACTATGGGTGTACATTAATGAGTGGATGGATGGATAGATGGATGGATGGATGGATGGATGGATGGATGGATGGATGGTGGATGGATGGATGGATGGATGGGTGGTGGATGGTGGATGGATGAATAAATGAGGCTATGAGTGTCAATGAGATGTACAGAGTGGACATGCACTCTGGGGAAAATAGGCAGAACTCAGAGGATCGTCCCCACTCCACAATGAACGTCCAACTCACTCACTGTCTTCTCTAATGAGGATTACTGCTTTGGTAAACTTTGAGTGTTTTCTTTCAAATTTCTTGACCTCTAAAAAGATGCAGTTTTCCATTTATGCTCTGGGTCATGTTGTATGGAAAATATATGAGGAAAACTAGACAGTCCTTTCTATTAGCGTCTGAACTATCTCATTAGTTGACACTAGTGCTGGAGTAATCAGCTTCACACTAAGAATTCTCATTAGATGGTATTTTTCCCTTTTACTGCTGGCATGGAGTTCAGAACATTTAATTTATCATCACTTTCCTATTTATCACTTAAAGGAACTTCACCTTCCCCCTGGTTATCACATCCTAATTTTTCTGGGTTTTGTAAAATCTTTAATCTTATGATAGGGTTTTATTTTTTTCTTGGGTAAGCCTTTAGCAGTTGCTTCATCCAGCATTTCAAAGCCATGTTTTAGTGAAGTGAGGTATCCTTTCATTAAGATTTTATCTTGCCAGCACTCATTCACTGCCTGTAACACGTCCACAGTTTTCAGGGTATTTCATGGCTAGGTCCAGTTGCTCATTTGGTCAGAACACATTTAGACCAAAATAGTGGTTTAATCCTTGTTTAAATAATATGGTTTTGCCTGTGATCATAGGATCCTTTTATTTAATCCCAGGCAGCCACTTCTCAGGAATGTGCTTTTAATTATAAGGAAAACTGGATGAAAAAAGTAACTTTCTCATGGCACAGATATGCCACCACCACGGAAAATAATCCGCAGTCAGGGCCATAGCATCACTTTCATTTATGAACATCATTTTAGTATCTTATGCACAAATATTATCTCTTCAAATCATCTCCAGCCAAAGAGAAAACTTGTTTAGTCACAGATGGGCTGTCTACCTTTCCATAAAAATATGCTGTAGAAAGCTTTCTAAACAAGAATAGGATTTTTCAAATGACTTTTTGTAATTTTTTTTGTTTTGTTTATTTTACATGTGACATCTGTGTTAAAGAAAGTACATGAAAGCAATTTGCATCACCAAAATGAGAATGGCCATCTATTTACACCTTAGAAGTGTCTCCCAATGCACATTAATACAGTTCTATTGGAGTTTCAGAGCAGTCGTTCATTCCTTTCTCCTGGCTTCTCTGAATTCCACACTGTTGATAAAGTTGAGAATGGGCTTCTTTAGTTTCCATCCTCTTCGCCAAGTACTTCCCCATGCCACACCCCCAATACCAAATTCTTACCCAGTCTCAGGCAGAGCTGGCAAATAGAGCTTTCTCTCTGTGCAGAGAAATTAAGAGAGAAAGAGAAGATTGCCAAAAGGCTAAAACTATTTAAGGAGTTAACAGAAAAAGCAGCGTCGGAGAAACAATGGAGGAACATAAGTTCCCAATTATAACAGGCACCAGAAAAAGTATCAAAGACCAGGAGGCAGGTCCACAATGGGGAGGATAAGGGATTTAAAATAAATCCTTTCCTCCTGATCATAACATGTGCACTCATTTCTTTGCTCTAGCCTTCTTTCTTCTTCTATTGTTATTATTTTTCCTGCCTTTTCTCTTTCTAAGCCTACTGGATTTTAAGCTTCCTGAAACAGGTGTAAGTTCTGTCTTGATCACCACTATATACCCAATAATTAGCACATAGTAGGTACTAAATAAATATCTAGAGACAGGCAGCTCTTTCTATAGTTTCAATCATTTTGAATTAGGCTCTCCATTTTCTGACCTCTAACCCCCTTTCTTTCCTTTCAGTATGGGACCATAGACCTTCTTTTCCTGTGTCTTCAAGGCTAGTAAATTTAAGGTCTATCATCCATATGGGCACCAGAGAATGATATGATGTCATAGTTCATAATCTTGCAACACAATGGCCCTGGGCAGCTGCACATAGTGGGGTGAGGAGAGATGACTTGGGTTGAAACCTAACTCAGGAGTTGGAAACTGTTTGCTGAGTGTAGATATTATCTTGGGAATATTCCTTCCTTTTAATGGAATGAAAGAGAATAATAAGCCAGAAGAACTGCTTATACCCAAGCCCAGATTCTTCAGATGTGTTTTCTCTTCTTTGATTCCTATAAGAAGATACTAGCTAGGAATTTTGCATTTTAAGCAAGGAAAAAAGTTAAGTACATAAGGAAAAAGCAAAACATATCCCCAAAAACTGAGCAAAAAAAGGAAAATTAAACTAATAAAAAAGTACATTTTCATTTGATCTTGCCGCATGATTTCTTCATCCTCCACACCTTTGAGCACATCCAGTAATTTAAACAAAGGAACTTTAAAGTATTTAATATCTTTGAAATTTTCCATTAAATTTGAGAGTATTATATGAAACAATATAATCGAGCATATGTAGTAATTTACCTTAAAGAGCAGTTTTTAAAATAAGAACAATTGAAAGGCTTATAAAATTCACCAAATAGAATCTCTCTATGCACAATATCCAGGGGGTTCAAGAGAAGGTATACAGGAGTGATTCCTTATCAGTGAATATAATTAGTTAATGCAGTATATTTTTATATCTGTTTCCAAATAAAAATGGGTTTTGAAGTCTGACTTAATTATTTATCTTGTGATAAAATGCTATAGATGTATAGGTAGATAGGTAGGGATAGAAATAGCTAGTTTAGATAGAGAGAAAGAGATATATACATACATACATACAGAGATTGCTTCCCTATGCAAATATAGAAAATGACATGTAAGCATACTAACTAATGAATAAAGAAAGAAAATGATGAGCCTCGTATTCCATGACCGACTCTACTACTAATAGCTTATATTATTCTCCTACCTTGAGTTAACAAGTCTCCTCAGCTAATAGACACTGTAACGATTATTGAATACAACTGTCTTATTTTACTGATAAGGGCACTAAGTGTCTTTAGGGAGCAGAGAATAGAGTACACGTACTCCCTTACTAAAGCCAGTGTGAAGGTGATTCCCAAGGCCAACAAGCCAAGAGGGGGGATTAATTCATCCTTTCAATGCATATTTTTTCATTTACCAGCATTTTATTGAGGGCTTTATCTGGGGAGAGGCACTGTGCTAGGCACTGGGGATACAGGTGAACAACCAACAAATTCCTGACATCAAGGAACCTAAATTCTCATGGTGGAGTCTGAGAATCTATAAGTATATAGATATGCAAATAAAATACCTATGGACCGTTACCAGCACTACAGTGGAAATCATCAGAGTGACGTAATAGGTGATAACTGGCTTGGAGGAAGAGTGTAGCATAGTCTTCTATGGGGGCATTGAAATTGAGACATGAAGGCTGAGGAATGGCCAGGCATGTGATAAGTACATGGGCTTTGAGGGGAATTTCGTGCTTGGGAAAGAGGAAGGGACCAGTGAGCAGGAAGGATCAAAACCAAATTGATGAGGCATCTTGCCAGATTCTGCAGAGCATTGAAGGCCGTGGGAAGCAATGAAGGTGTAATTCTAAAAGCAATAGAGAACATTGGTGGGTTTTAATTGAGAGAATGACATCAGCTGATTTATATTTTGAAAGGTCACTTTCGTGGCTTTATGGAAGATGGATTGTAGGAGAGGGGGACAGAGAGGAAGAGGGAAAATTACTCAGGAGGCTTTTAGTGGGAAGTGTGGAGAAAGAGTGGATGTGTTGCAAGTACATTTTTGGGACAGTGATAACAAAATTTGCTGATGGCTCATGGATATGGAGGTGGGAGGGTTGACAAGGGAGAGATTGGGGATGTCCACCCTTTTTGACTTGATAGCCTGAGTGGACTATGGTAGTATTTACTGAGATGGGGAAGGCTGGGGTAGAAACAAATATATTTTATTAGACTAGCATTTATATTTTATTTGACTTGGATTGTCTAATCCAAATCAAAAAAGATTAAGTCTCACCTAGAGCCAAGTATATTTTATTTTGGTCAGGACCAATATGAAAGTGCCAAAGGAAATCATGAAATACGGGTAATAGCTTCTCCCTGTATCACAAACAACACAGTCATTAACTTTCATAGTGGTTGAAGGCCATCTTGGTACTGGGATGTGAGTTGGTAGAGTTTGTGAATGTGGAAATGATAGTGGATGTGTGTCACTGCACTGTGCGTGGTGAGTGTGTGTGTGCCTCTGTGTGGTAATGTGTGAGGACAGGATGTCACTGCGAGCTTATGAACGTGGATGCCCTTGGGTTGGGTGGCAATTTAAGGTATTTTATGGTTGATCTTTAGAAAACCCTAATCATTTTTCTTTCCAAACCATTTTCAAGAATAGTGCTTTGTGTGAATATTCATGGAATTATAGACAGACTAATTCTTTTTTGCCTAGAATGAAAATAGGTATGCGTTCATCATCAATAAATATTTGGGGAAGTTCAAGAGTGTATTCATTTTTACTGGTCTCAGATTTTGCTACCTGACAGATGTAGTAAAGCACTCAGTAGAGAACCATGTGTTAGCCAGATATGTAGAACATCAAACTGAAAGGTTCTATAACAGCTATGAAGGGCACAGTTGCTTTTAGAGTTCTAAACGTTAAGAATGTCTGTCTGAAATTTGAAACTTGAAATCAAAACTAATAGATGGCAATCTCAAACTGTCCACAGCCATGATTATCACATTGTAACACACCATATTTTTTGAATGGCACCGAAAGGGATACATTTTTCCCTAAGATGAATCAGTTCTCTGCTTCTAGCTTAATACAGTACAGTAAGGCACACATACTCCAAACTCATTTAAAGGAGGGAAAAAAAAACCTTCTTATTTTCTGCATTGGGGAAGGAGAGGTAGTTTGTGGTGGAGAACAGAGGGAGGAGAGATGGGAGAATTAAGTTCTTTACCCTGCTGGGAGAAAACTGGGAGAAAATTTGGGGAGAACTCATGTGGAGGCAACATTATTAGGGTAAATAAAACCTCAGAATCTCTTAAGGTTTTGAGGTTAGTGCGATTGAAGCACGTTTATTTCCTTTGTAATCACTCTAAAAATAACCTACTGGCTAGGATGATGATATGACAATTTCTCTCCAGGTAGAGCGTATCGTTTCAATGTCCAAAAACATACTCCTTTACATAATAGATAGTCAGTGAGTGTTTCATTGATTGTAATTGACTTTTCCCTGTTGGTTGTTTATTTCTTAGTCTTTTTCTGTTTTGTATTCACAAGGATGGACTTCCCTTGAGCCTTGTGGCTGTCTGTCCATTGATACTTTTAAAGTAGGATTTGGGGTTGCCATGAGGTTTATAGCTTCAGAAAATTAACCTTATCAGTTTACCCAGAGATGATGATTCATTAACCAGACTTACAATAACTAGATAATTGCATTTCTTTATGTATGCTCTAGAAGCAAAGGCTTGAGGGTAATTTTCTTCAAAGCCTGGGAGAATAAAGGACGTGTCCTTAGCAGAAGCAGAAGGGTTTCGAAACTAGGCGAGGAGGGGGTCAGGGTCAGAATATTCGGCAGAGCCCTGTTTTTAATGTTATGCGTGAGAGAAATGACCATTTAAATAGATTTCCCCCAAGTTTGTGGGGATTTGGCAGTTCCTTGCCCTATCTGTGCTAAGATCTCGCTGGCTTTAGAGCCCTCCTAGAATTAAGAGTTTCTTTCTCTGTTGAGCTGTCTCTCTTTCCCATGTTGTGTATTTTTCGGGTGACCATTTTAGCAATTGTACCCAGTATTTTTAATATTAAACCATATAGCCTCAGTTTCTTTTTCTTTTTTTTTTTTTTTTTTTGCGGTACGTGGGCCTCTCACTGTTGTGGCCTCTCCCATTGTGGAGCACAGGCTCCGGATGTGCAGGCTCAGCGGCCATGGCTCACGGGCCCAGCCGCTCCACAGCATGTGGGATCTTCCCGGACCAGGGCACGAACCCGTGTCCCCTGCATCAGCAGGAGGACTTTCAACCACCGTGCCACCAGGGAAGCCCAGCCTCAGTTTCTTATAAAGAGGGTTTAAGGAAATTATTAGATGTGTTTGCAAAACCAATGGGTAATATAAGAGTTAACCTGACCTGGAAAATAAGCATTGGCCTATATTCCCAGTGCTTACAAAAAAAAGCACACTAGGCCAAATCTCTGAATCTACAGTTTTCTCTAAAAAATAAGATATGAAAGCCTTGAAAATTGGGCAGCATGGCTAATAAGATGCATAAAATAAAAATTTCCTATCCTTCTTTCATTTGGTATTATATTTATGGGTAGATTAAAATATTGTGCTTGTAGTAGACAATTATTTGTATAATGTTACATTATTCTATTTTCCCAGCTCTGTTGCAATTGAAAAATAAATTCAAGAAAACTAATAAATATTTTGAAAACAGCCATTTTCATGACATACACAGAGACAAGAAGAAAGATATTTGAAATTTCCGAGAGGTTTAAAAGGGTACACATATGGAACTGCTAAGAGCGTGTGGAGGATAGCTCCTGTGAACTAGTGGTATGGGCCAATTTTCAGCTAGGATTGTCCTCTGTACCCTCTGCATCCATTCTCGTATTGTCTAAAATGATGTTCAGTAATAATGCTGCCTTCAGAATTAACTGAACTGCCTTCTACCAGCTAGGATGTAAGTTCCACGAGGACACCAGTGTCATTTTTGCCTTCATTTTTCACTGATTTGTTCCAATATAGTTTTTGCCTTCTTTATCCACTGATTCTTTTCCAGATGCTTAGCATGGTGCACAACATATAGTAGGAACTTCATAAGTATTTGCCAAATGGATGAATGAATTGGCTTATTGTTTTGATGACAAGTGGTAGGTTAAATAATAACATTGCACTAAGGTCAGCTTCCTGTTCTTTTTGTTTGTTTGTTTGTTTTTTCCGGTATGCGGGCCTCTCACTGTTGCAGCCTCTCCCGTTGTGGAGCACAGGCTCCAGACGCGCAGGCTTAGCGGCCATGGCTTACGGGCCCCGCTTCCCGGACCGGGGCACGAACCCTTGTCCCCTGTATCGGCAGGCGGACTCTCAACCACTGCGCCACCAGGGAAGCCCAGCTTCCTGGTTTTGATCATTATCCTATGATTATGTAAGGTGTTAACACAAGGGGAAGAAGAACGAAGGGTATCTGGGAACTCTGTACTATTTTTACAACTCTTCCATGAATCAGAAATTACCTTAAAAAAAAAGTTGATGTAGAATTGGGAATGGAAGAGGAAGAAGGGGACTAAGGATATGAAAGGGATGAGAACCGTTGACTCTGGAGCAGTGCAGGAAGACAAGTATGGGTACAGGGGCAAGAAATACCTGATGTGAATGCAAGCAGGTGCCTCTGAAGGACTAAATGGAATTTGGCTGCTACCTAACTTTTATTGAAACTATAAGAAAATCTGGAGTTGGAATCTCAAATACTCATTGTCTAGTGTGAAGTTTCGCCAGTTGCTATCTTTCACTTGTGCCACTTTGCCTGCTCCCTGATGGTTGTGGGTGCCAACTGCTCACAGCTCTGAATTCTAGATTTACCCTCCCTGCTTAAAATTGCATTAACAAGTGTAGAGATATTAGGACTTAACTGTGTAATTTCTTATATAATCGGAAGTCTTAAAAGAGCATTAGAAAAAAGGAGGGTTTGGAAGAGAAAAAAATGGGCAACCATTAGAATGATTTTGTGAAGGCAACAAACACGAGTTAATCTAACTTCAGTGTTCTCATCAACTTGTTCTCCATATGGAGAAGGAGTCCAGTGTGTGCATGACTAAGTTATGTGCTCAAAACTTTCAAAACCAGAATCCCCAAGAAGTTACAGTCCATTTTCAGCAATACCCACAAAACCTAATATAGTCCACTTCTGAGTAATCATTTAATTATGGTATTTTATCATCTTATTTTTAAAAACTGTGCTGAGTACATAAAAGTGACTAAAATATCAACAGATCCTTTCTTCCTCCACATAACCATTAATCTTAAATGTTCTAAGAGGAGATGTTTAAAAGGTAACTCTTTGCAGAACTAGTGCTTCTTTCTGGAGCTGTATGTCCCTCTTCTTACCAGCCCCTGCTTTCTTTTTCTTATTTTATCTTCCTTGTCACCTTGCAGTTATAAGAATTCCAGCGTGTAGGAGTGGACTGGTGGGAGAAGGGAGAAGGATGCATTCTACATTCAGTTGTTCATCAGCCTTGAAGCCTGGCTGGCAGCAGTATAGTGGACGATGGATCTTTCAAACAAACAGAACATTGCCTGTTCCTTCTGTAATTTTTGGCAGAGTTCTCTGCTCTGTGTCTGGATTCTCGAAACTTTGGATGAATAAAATAGGACATGGTATTAATATAAAGAACTAGCATCTTTGTTGACTTATTCAACAGACTATGTGTACATAAAAAAGCGAAATAAGCACTTTCAGAAGTGTTGTCTGCACATGTCTGGTATTTTGGAGTTTAGACAATGTAAACTTTAGTACCTTAGAGAAAGCTGGACTGGTCTCCGGATGCTTTACAGTTTACCTTCTGAATAAAGACATCCCATTGGCCACAAGTGAATAAAATATGAGCATCTGCCCGTAGCATTGCACATCTGTTAGCATATGGACCAATATAGACCAAAATACACAGTGATAAAGCTCAAAGTAAATTTCTTGAGCTGAAATGTCATAGGATTTACAGCCAAACTAGGTGAGCCCCTCTTTGTAGTAGGATGGCAGTGATGAAAAAGATAAGGCAGAAGTTAGAATTGAGATGAAAATTTCATACCTGGAGAAGCAGGACTTCTTTACATAAAATTCACGTAGTATAATCGAGTGATAAAAGGAGTTGTTCCCAGTAGACCAGGGTTTCTCAACCTCAGCGCCCATTGACATTTTGAGTCCAATAATTATTTGCTGTGAGGGGCTGTCCTGTGCACTGTAGGATGTTGAGCAGAATCCTTGACTTGTGCCCAAGAGATGCCAGTAGCACCTGCCTCCACTTATGAAAATCAAGACTTTGCCAAATGTCCCGAGAGGTGGGGAAGAAGAAAAACATGCCTAGATTAGAACTATTGCCATGGTCCATATTGACCAGAAGGAAGTTCTGTACTCTTACAAAAAGATGTACTCTTTGTACCAAATCCATGAGTAGTATGGTGGGGCAGTCTAACTTGGGGGGACTCATTGTTTATTGGACCTTTTAAATATCTATGCCACGTGGGCAAAGGGTAAGTAAACAGTGGCCAGTTGGCCAGCAGAACAGCATTCCTCCATCAGTTCATTATCCTCTCTGGCCTTCGTGTCTCGTCTCTAACTTTTTTCTGACTTCTTTTCTCTGACCATGGAGTTGATGGTCTCCTTTATCCTAGAGCAAATCAGAATGTCTCTTGATGATACAAAGGTTTAAAATTACTATATTTTCTTTCTTCACATCATGACTAACTTAGACAAGTAATCTTCAGTGTCTGCCTTCACCTCCTCACTTTCTGGAACATACCCCAATTTGCCCAAATGCTACAATCCAATATCCCAATGATCTCATTTGCTGAACTTTTCCTGAATCCATCTTTTTTGACTTCCATGCAGCTTTTGCTCCTCTTGATCAATGGTTCTTAAATGGTACCGTGTGTCAGAATCACTGGAGGGCTTGTTAAAACACAGATTTCTGGGATTCATACTTGGTATGCTCCTGGCCTGAGAATTTGCACTTATCACACGTTCCCAGGTGGTGCCCATGCTGCTGGTCTGGGGATCACAGTTCAAAAGCCATGTCTTGATTATTCTCTTCTTGAGTGCTTTGGTTTGCCTTTCATGATCATAGTTTCCTAACACTGACTCCCACTGACATTTTAGGTCACATTTTCTAGTTCCCTCTACTTCTCAGTGATTCTCAACAAGGGTAATTTTGCCCCCCCCGGAGGACATTTGGCAATGTCTGGAGATATTTTTGGTTATCACAGATAACCGGGGGTGAGAGGTACGGAGGCAGAGGGTACCAGCTACAAATGGTATCTAGTAGGTAGAGGCTAGGGTTGCTGCTAAACATCCTATAATCCACAGAATAGCTTCCCACAACAAGGAAATTATCCACCCCCAAATGTGAGAAGTGCTAAGATTGAGAAACACTGCTATGAAGGTAGGCATTCTCCAAGGAGAATGACCCTCTTACCTTCCTTTTAGACTGTACTTCTCTCTTGTCGATCTCAGACATTCTCAGAGCTTCCACTCAAGCCTCTTTGTAAATGACTCCCAAAGGTATATCTTTAAATATGGCATTACTTTTGAGTCCTCACCTAGATTTCCAACTGCCTGATGAATATCAACTGGATGAGCCACCAGTATCTTAAGGTTAATATGCCCAAACTAAACTTATCCTTATTGTAAGAGACTTCTTTACTTCCATTATGGTAATCATCTTTGGAGAATTCACTGTGGAAAAAATATTTGGCATTATTTCTTCTGAATCTTTCTCCCTTCCTTTTATAACCAATCAAGTGTATATTGTTGATGTGTCTCTACCCACTTAAACATTCCTAACTTGTACAAATGCTAAAAGATGATTCTTTTAAGAAGAGAATCGTAAAATAAGATGTATGGTTCAGAAATATCACTCTAGCAGCAATGCACAGAATTCACAAATATTCAGGAAAACAAAAGAGAACCTCACCATTCCATGTGAGATTATCTAGTGTTTTGATTGGCCAGGGAAACATATGCCCCATTACTCCCAGGAAGAGCAAAGTTATATGCCTGTATAGAATTCAGTCCCGTACTGCTTGAAGAAAGTGCTAATCTGTGGTGTTATGCTTCAGACAAAGAAGTTGTATGAGGATATTATCTTCTCACAAACATGATGAGTCTGTTCATTAGGTTTGCTTTAGAAGAAGCCACTATATATTTTATTTCTTGATAGAATGCCATGTATATTGTCCTTGTTATTGGTATTATTAGCAATACTAATAACAGCCACCATCTTTGAGCATTTTCTAAGCACCAGAATAAGTACTTTGCATGTCATCTTATATATAGTAAGCCTATTGGGTAGATTCTGATATTGTATCCATTATGCACCCATGGAAACTAAAGGTTAAAGAGGATAATGAATATAGTCAAGGTCACGTATCATAACTGGTAGAGTCAGGATTTGAAGACAGGCTGCCAACAACCAAATTGTTGCTTCTCTAATAGCACAGAATTCAGTTGCTGTAGGACATGATCCCCAGAACCTGGTATTTGTGAATAACCAGACCCATCCTTCTCAGAATCAAAGACCTGGGTGCAAAAGGAGAGGCCATACAATTCAACCCTGTCCCTCCAGGGGATGGTGGAAGTGGTTACCCATTAGTGAGAGAAGCAATGTAGCTGGCTAATGGAGGGGGACACAGAGGAAAGCTTTTCTTTGTGGAAGTTTATTACAGAGACATCTGCAGACCTCTGACTCTCTCCTGCATACCCTTTCTCTTTCATAACTTCCATTTCTAGGCTGTAATGGATGCAAAATTACTGCAGCATTTTGTTCTGCCAGGCCGACCCCTTACATGTGCCACAGTTGTACATCTCTGGCTTAGTTACTGTTTGCATGTTCAAGATTCCCGTGAGCGGGGATGAACAGTTCCAGAGGGACTGCCTCATTTTAGAAACAAGGAAACCTGCCTCATTCTGGGTGGATATTATTTTGATCACTGACGCTGATGGAGTAACCCCTACTTATATCTCCCTTCTTGATGTTTCTCTGGTGTGTGAAGTGTCTTTAAATTAATATCAGGTCAGAGATATCAAGAAATCATAGTTTCAAATGCAGTAATTACAGAACTTTGGGGAGACTTCATTTTCACTCCAACATCCCTTTGTCTTCATAACATTTTGTTAGGGAACAGCAAAAGATATACCAGGATGGGAAAATAATGGTCTTTATCATCCTCTGCCTTCCTTCCTCTTTCTTCTCCAGGCCTTTCCAAAAATTTCTGCAACCCCCTATCCCACCACATTTAGCGGTAATCCTTATTGGAAAAAATGAACAAATTTGTTTTGGTAGTAATTTTTATATCTTTTTCTACTAGAGATTCTGATATTCATTCATTCAATCAGAAAATACTGTGTTCACTCTATTTAGGCACCTTCCTAAGCACTGTAGATGTATCAGGGAACTAGACAAACATGACTCCTATCCAAGAGTTTACATTCTAGTAACATTAGCCAGAAAGTAGCCACATGTGTTTCTAAAAGGTTGTCTTTTATTTAAAAAAGTATATATTGAATGGATTTGATATGTAATATTGTGTAAGTTTCAGGTGTATACTTATACAATGTGTTACTTTGACACGTTTACATGTTGTAATATGATTGTCATTGTAGCTATATTTATCACTTTCTACAATTATAGTACAATATTATTCTCTATATTCATTATAATGTGCATTAGATCTCTATGGCATATTTACTGCTTGTTACAAGTTTGTACCTTTAAACACCATCACTCTTATCCTTCCCTCCGCCATCACTTGGTAACTGCCATTTTACTCTGCTTTTCATAGGTTTGACGTTTTTCGATTCCACATGTAAGGATATCATAGAGTACTTGTCTTTCTTTGTCTGATTTGTCTCATTTACATAATGTGCTTGGGGTCTATCCATGTTGTCACAAACAGGAGAATATCCTCCTTTCTCGTGGTTGAATAATATTCCATTGTGTATATGTACCACATCTTTTTTATTCTTCCATTGATGTTGTCCTTTCATTCATAATATTCCTTATATGAAATATGACATATACTATATATAATATATCATGTCTCATTTATAAATTTCTCATATATTCTCTACTTTATCCTATATCTCTCTTGACTATTTCACACATTTCATAAAATGTATATATATAATATGTATATATAACATTTTATATATATATATATTATATATATATTTTGTTGTTGTTGTTGCCTGTGATAGTCTACATGGAGGAAAGGACTTAGATGGAAGTAAGGTAACCACAGAAGGGTACAGAGTGTCTTTCCTTTTAATGTAATTGCAAAAATAGGAGTGATATTAGTCGTTAGAACATATTTATATTTCACTACTAAGCTGTTAAAAAGAATCATGGACATGTGAATATGGTCTGGGTTGTAGATTCTTTAAAAAATGATCATTAGCTGTCCCTAAAGGATTTTATTACATTTCCTGAAATCATGGGTTTTCTTTTTTGAAGTGTACCTCCCAAAAGTGTGTGCAGCAATAAATTTGTAAGATCATTTTTAAAACTGCACAGACAGATGTGAGGAGCAGAGGTAGCTGCTGGGTGGGAGAGGGGAAGCACTAGTGGCAAAAACAAAAGAAACAAAAAAAACCCAAAAAACAAAAAACGTGTTTCAGGTCTTGGGCAGCACTTCTGTCTTTTTAGGCATTTGTCAGATTCCAACTATTAACCTGTCAGCATCAGACAGATTGAAGGAAGCACTTCCTTTCAAGTTGAGCCCTTAACAAAAGGAAAATAAGAAAAAAGTCATTGCTGGAGTTGACGGAGAAATGATCCCACCAGGGGCTGGGCTACGCCTGGAGAGAAAGTGATACTAACACCTGGGTGTATGCTCTCAGAGAGTGAGAGATTTTATGCGGTGTGATAGGGATGTGGAAGGAGTGACAGCAGTGAATAGAGAAAGCTCTCTCTTTGAATCTGCTTGAGCAAAGATGCAAAACCAATTCAGAGATGCAGGGCACACATTTTAGTGAAAGAAGATGGGGCTGACTGGTGCTGAGATCATGGCAAGTCAGCAGAAAAATGGTGAATCCCATCCCAGTGGGGAGCACAAATCATCCTCAGACATCAGCAGGGGGGAAAGAAAAAGTAATGACTCTTTTCTTAACAAAGCCATGCCCCTATCTCTGAACTTGGTGGCATTTTTTTTTTTTTTTTTCCCAGAGGACACATGTAGTTTTATAGCCTTATTTTGCTCATGAAAATTCCAGCACAAAACAAAGTTCATCAAATATTTCTGGCTTTCCTTGTTTGGGGCACACAGTAAGCCTACACATCCTGAGACTTCCTGTATTGAATAGTGCTACGTGATCATTTCGAGCCAATGAGCTGTGAAGGGGAGGGACATGTGTCCCTTCCAGGCCAGGCATTTAGGTGTTGATATGAGACCCTCTATAGCTCTCTCTTTCCCCTTCTCCAAGGCTGCTAGCAATCTTCAGATAGTGGCCAATCCATTCGCCTGGCCCCTGGAGTGAGCACTATGACAATATACAGCAAAGCCTGCAGTCTACCCACAGTAGGCAAAAATAGACCATTATTTTACCTTTATGTTAAGCCATTGAGATTTTGGGCTTGTTTGTCACAGCAGCATAACCTGGCCTGTTATAATGGACACCTTTGGTTAAATGTAAGTGTAAGATGTTTTATTTTTCTTAACGAATAGAGGCAAAAAGTTTGTATGTTATAAACCTCTTCTCACAACCCAAATTACCATCCTGTTATACCCACAGCCCTATCCATGAGGGACAGTTTCCTTAAAGATGTTTTGTTTATTTTAGTCCTGGAAGACTTAAGGCCACTTTAAAAAGTGCAATGCTTAGGGATATGACAAAATGTAAACACTGTGTTGGTGGATGCCTTAGTATCTGAGGGGCTTATGTGGGTGGAGAGCAATCATCACTCTCTGTATTTTGTTTAATGCTCCGTTTATTTAAATTATGTATCTAAAATTCAAACTTTTAAAAACTAAATTTTCTTTATAAGATAATTAATTCCTCTTAGAAATTTAAATATTAATTCCATATTTTGTATGGATGGATTTTTTAGAACATTTCAAATACCTTAAAATACACACCTTTTACACTTAAACTTCTACTCTTAAACTTAAATCTATAGCAAATCATGAGTTTGATTCATTTTATCATTATTTCTGAAAAGCTTTTGCACAGCAAAGGAAACCATAAACAAGACGAAAAGGCACCCCTCAGGGGCTTCCCTGGTGGTACAGTGGTTGAGAGACTGCTTGCCGATGCAGGAGACATGGGTTCATGCCCCGGTCCAGGAAGATCCCACATGCCACGGAGTGGCTAGGCCCGTGAGCCATGGCCGCTGAGCCTGCGTGTCCAGAGCCTGTGCTCCGCAACGGGAGAGGCCACAACAGTGAGAGGCCCGCGTACCGCAAAAAAAAAAAAAAGACACCCCTCAGAATGGGAGAAAATATTTGCAAATGAAGCAACTGACAAAGGATTAATCTCCAAAATTTACAAGCAGCTCATGCAGCTCAATATCAAAAAAAACAAACAACCCAATCCAAAAATGGGCGGAAGACCTAAATAGACATTTCTCCAAAGAAGATATACAGATAGCCAACAAACACATGAAAGGATGCTCAACACCACTAATCATTAGAGAAATGCAAATCAAAACTACAATGAGGTACCACGTCACACTGGTCAGAATGGCCATCATCACAAAATCTGGACTTGTTTTTGTGTTTTCCAGGGTTATATATTAATACCCAGGCAATATATTAAGTTAGTTGCTTTTCAGGGTGAATCGAATCTCAGCTTCTGGTCAGCTGGCTGAGATTATTTTTCTAACCGTTAAATTCATTTATTGTTTCAAGATATAACTCCGTTCACAAAAGTGTGAATTTTTTCTCGCAACCTGCTGTCTCTCCCCCCAAATAATCTACCTATTTAAAGTTACACTTGGCTACATTGTATGAACCATGTTCATTATTAGATATTGTCCTTTATTTAACATTATTAAAAACATATGTTCTTAGAAGCAACTTCTTAAAAAGTCGAGGACCATCTGACAGTTTCATCTCCCAAGAGATGAGGGTGAATCTGAGTAGTTATTTCTCCTTAGCTTACTAGATTAGTGTGTCATATTTATTGAAATCAATAAAAATTAAATATATTTTATTATGTTCATACTTCTTTTATATTACAACTACCTGTAATATGAGTTATATAACTGTTTTTTGAGCATCACTATGAATTTCATAGACTTAGCTTGTTTTAATCAACAACAAAAATAATGAGTAATTTCATGATTATTAATCTTATTTCGTGTTCAAATTATCACCCGCTGGCTAGTAGGATCTCCTTTAAGTGAGCTCGTTGTCCTTTCAGTATTTTCTTTGATGTTTTTGTGAACATACTTGTGTTTTGGCAACAACAGTAGTTCTAGACTCATGGAGATTATTTCCTTTCCCAAGACATGAAATCAACAGGACTGCAGAGAATCTTGCATATGTGAGGGTGGTTCGTGGGCCCGAGTGCCCCTCTTCTTAGCAATTCAAGTAATAAAGCTGAAAAATGTATTTCTTTCTAAAGTCATAAGTTCATACTGATTTTTTCCACGAGAAGGGCATAATTTTTGGTAATGTCTCTCCAACTGGTTGCTGATTCCCACTTACAGTTTTCATCTAGATGATCAGTATACTGTAAATATCAGGGAATGTTCATAACAGGGCTGATAGAAAAACCAAACTATAGAAAAGCAGGTAGAGTGTGAGACTGTATTCACTAAGTATCCATGCGTGCCCCTGAAGAAAAGCCTGACAGGGTCTACTCTAAAATTGATTTACCCTCCTCGCCATGCTTTTAAATTTTTCATATTATCCAGCTTTTGTTTTTTAAGCATATTTTAACTTGTAATGAGAATGCAAAAATATTATTTTTTTAAATAATGAAAGAAAATTTTCTAGCCGGAAATAGCTCTATGTATGTTTCATCATACTGCATCTTGTATACACAGCATATTCATAAAATCTCAAAACTTGCTTTACTCTTTTTAACGAGGTGATATTTTGCTTTTGTGTCCATGCTTTCCCTTTAGAATGAAGAAGATTCTAGATAATCTTATTATATCCTATTTCTACTTCACTGCATTGCTCTCTGGGGGGGGGGGGGAAATTAACAGCAAAAGACTTGTCACTTGAGTTCTATTCATGACCTCTCTTCTGTGAGCATTATAGGTGGAAGGCAGCAAAGAGGAGATGCAATTCCAGGGGAATATGGGCTCATAGATCTTTCAGAACAATGTTAAAAGAAAAGCTTTCTCATGATTGCTGTAGCAAGTGGTGCTTTAGAGTCATCATTGTAAGAGCATTGAATCCAAAAGTGAGGAACAGGACAGTATTCTGAGTGGCTTTTCAAGACAACAGGGAGTCTGCTCTCAGGCCTCCTTCGGCCACGTTGATATGTGTGTCGTAAAAGCATGGGATTGTGAGCCCATCCGTATGACATAAATCAACAATGAAACGTGCCTCTATAAGTGAAGAAGCAACTTTGGATTTTAGGAAGAGCTTTCTGGCTCCATGCAGCCCTTGAAACCTCTCTTGAGTGGCAAGAGTCTCAACATTTTCACACAGTCAGCTGTTTCTTCCATAGTTCCATTTACATCCAACTTAAATTTCACTTTCAGCATTTTCATTTTTTTTTGTTGTTGGCCAGTTCTCTATTTTGATTACCCGGTTTTATTATAAAATATCACACGGATGCACCACTGGGAGAAAAGAGGCAACACCCTACCTGTTTGGCTGTCTGTGCATGAATTGAGTAACAGATGCTTAGTGACCGTTCACTGTCAGACTTTGAATGAACTGACAGGATTGGTCATGGGTCATGACGTACATCTGTGATTTATGGTCGTGATTGTGGACTGAAAAACTAGCAGCGAAGTTTACACTTCATGCAA
Source organism: Grampus griseus (assembly GCF_964374135.1). Classification (NCBI taxonomy): domain Eukaryota; kingdom Metazoa; phylum Chordata; class Mammalia; order Artiodactyla; family Delphinidae; genus Grampus; species Grampus griseus. The sequence goes on along the minus strand of NC_139018.1, from coordinate 23,874,078 downwards.
ATGCCCACAGTTAGTACAGCATAGTTCAGCATACCTCATTTTTATTGCACTTCCCTCTGTAGCACTTTGCAGATACTGTGTTTCTTACAAATTGAGTTTGTGGCAACCCTGTGTTGTCAGATGATGTTTCGCATTTTTTAGCAATACCTTATTTTTTAATTTAGGTATGTACAGTTTCTTTAGATGTGATGCTACTGCATAGTTAATAGACTCTAGTATAGTGTAAACATAACTTTTATATGCACTGGGAAACCAAAAAAATCATGTGACCCACTTTATTGCGATATCCGCTTTATTGGGCCGGTCTGTTATTGAACCTGCAATGTCTCCGAACTATTCCTGTAACTGAAAATTAAACTCTCTTGTTTGGATACTGAAGTTATTAACTAAATCATGGTAAACGAAACCTGTACACATCAGAACCATGTAAAATAAGGCCTACCTGTGTGTATGTGTGTGTTTAGTATTTTTCACGTTGTAGCTTCAGCACACCATGCCACAAACTTGATGCCTTATAATGCCTAGGTTAGTGTGTTCTAAGACAAATGCTCTTCATTTTATCTCTGTTGGCCCGTTTATTCCAATGTGGCTTTTTGTCCTGTAGTGTATTCTATGTTCTGGTGAAAAGTTTTGACCCATAATAGCTGACAGATACGTGCAGGTGGCCACGCACAGAAGCAAAAATGAAATTTCACTCTAGTTGTTAACACGAAGGTTTCCCAAGGGTTTGGGGTGCTGGTGGAGGAAACAGCATAATGAGTAGCAGGCAGGGACTTACTGGAGTTCTCTGACATTTTGAGGAGTACTCTTACACATCACTGCAGCCTGAGGGAAGCTTGGCTGAAAGAAACTGGCCAGAGGCATGTTCTGACTTTGGATGACTCGAGAGAATGGCAGCACTGTTAACGTACAAATATTGGGAGACTTTTTCCCCACTGGAACTATGCTATCGATCCCATATAATGCTGATTCAGTTAGCATTCCCATTTCCAGATACTAAAGAGCTAGGTAAACAAAAGAATTGGGAACAGCTTCTTGGAGAGAGATTTTAATGTTCTTTGTAAATTAACGAAGATAAAGATGTTTGTTAAGATAGTTAGACCCAGCGTTAGTATGAGTATGTACAATGGAAACAGCCTTACTTGGAATATGCAGTACTTAGGTTTAACTCATGGCCTTGCCAGTTATTAGCTATGTTTCATCATTCCTTTATGCATTAATTTATTTCAACAAGTTTTTACTATGGCCTATTGTGTGCCAGGCACCACACCAGGCTTATGCCATCAGGGTCAAATCACTTCTTCAAGTTTCTCACCTGTGAGATTCTTAGACTTCTGAAATCTATTTAACACACACACACACACACACACATACACACACACACACACACACACACACACATACATACATACATACCTGGTTCAAAAGGCAGCTCTGTAGTATGAAAATAACCTATTTTTCTCCTGTTTTTCTTTGAAAGCCAGGAGTGAGTATAACATAATTTCATGGAAGTAATGAAAATATAATTTTCAGTGATAAAGTTCATAACCGAGGAGAGAGTGAAGTATTTTTCAGTTTATCTTCAGCTTGTGTCATCACCCCACCAAGTACAGAAATAATGAATGCAATAATTCACCTTTATTTAGGATGCCAATTAGAGGGTAGACCCATCATGGGAAAAGCCCTCAGGTCTACTCCTCTCCATTCGCATGGGGCTGTAACTAAATGATTTTGTATGGCCGTGTGTGTGTATGTGTGTGCGTGCGCACGCACATGTGCGTGTGCATGTGCATGCCTGGAAAAGAAGAGCCCACTTCTTTGTCCATTATTCATCTCAATGTTTACTGTCAAGATGGGTTTTCCAATTTTCCATTGTTTCCCCTAAATTGAATCTCTCATATAGAGTTTAGAGCTGGTCTGTCTGCTAGGAAATAGCTATGTAATAAAACAGCCATATAATAGTGCTATAATTCACCCAGTTATTCATTCCTTCCCTCAACAAAAGGACCTAAAATGCATCAGTATATGTGGGTTTCAGTTAAATTTGGAGGACAGTTATTGAGTGACTACTGCATGCAAGCTCTAGGCTGAGACTATTGAAATGGGTAAGAAACTGTCCCCTCTTAAGGAGCTTGAAATCTAGAGAGAGACAGATGTACAAATATAAAATTGAAAATGTTTGGTGTAATTTCTAATAGAACGTCCTCGGGACTGTAGAAGTGGACAGGGATATTTAGTTCTGTCTTGGAGGCTGGGATATAAGTCAGGGAAGGTGTTTCAGTGGCGATTGTGCTTAAAGAGGGTGTATAAAGAATGAATAAGCAGAACAGGCCGAGTCAGCAAAATTGTGGATGGAGAAAAATGCATTCCAGCCAGAAAATTCTTTTTCTTCTTCTTCTTCTTTTTTTTTTTTTTTGCTTCTTTGAAAGATTTGTTTTTCTCATCCTTAACACCCTCTGCTAATTCCTCTCTTGGTTTTTAACTATTTCTAAATTGTGTCTTAAGGATCTAATCAGTGTCATGAGATGGCTCTGTACCCCACGCTGCCCACCCCCACGTCACACCATTTTCCTTTGTCCTGAAAATGATAATATCTGGCTCCAATCAGAAGTCCTGCTTACAGCTCTGATGTAGGTCTGGGGCTTGTCCATGTTACTTGAAATCAGTATTGATTGCTTCAGCTCTAAACACAAGGCCCAGAGGGTCATGCTGGTTGCCGTAGGTGAGGAACAAAAAGTAAAACCGAGTTAAATGAAATGAAGAGGTAGATGTAGAATCAAAAACGTCAGGAGTCTTCAGTGCCTGCTGTCAGGCATCATCAAATCAAGAAGCTTTCTTTGCTGGTAAGGTCAGGGGGAGGCAAGGGAGGATGAGCATACTCAGAGACAATACATTGCCCTGCATGAGAGCAAGTTGTGGTGCTTAGTATAAATCACACCGTTTGCTTACAATCTTCATTTTTTTTTTTTTTTTTTTTTTTCGGTACGCGGGCCTCTCACTGTTGCAGCCTCTCCCATCGCGGAGCACAGGCTCCGGACGCGCAGGCTCAGCGGCCATGGCTCACGGGCCCAGCTGCTCCGCGGCATGCGGGATCTTCCCGGACTGGGGCACGAACCCGCGTCCCCTGCATCGGCAGGCGGACTCTCAACCACTGCGCCACCAGGGAAGCCCTACAACCTTCATTATTTACCTTTAATCTCTGGCAGATGGGAACTGGCTGGGTGCACACAAGGGTACAGAATACCCCCATGTGTGCTTGTGTGCCAGAGTGATCTCCTAGGAGAATTAACCTCTACCGTCCCGGTGTCGTCAGTGGGATGTCATTTAGAGTGACCATATACAGTTTATCTCCAAACTGGGATACCTTGGAGGGTAAAAGAGGGTGCTGTTAATAATCATACCATTATAACAGTGGGACATCCCTAGGCAGACAGGGACTCTTAAGGGATATATGATGAATGATGATCTTGCCATTTGTTCTGTCTGAAGGGAAATTTCCAAGGAGAAATACAAATAACACATGAATCATGGCCCTGGAAGTAGGCTAAGACTTCAGACAATTAGTTACTGAGTCAGTTCATAAGTTTATAAGTTCGGGAAAACTTTAAATTTTAGCAAAGATTCCCTAAAATTTTTACTGAGGTACATGAGATAGCTGTCCTTTTCATGCATAGTAGTACATTCCCACAGGAATATCAGAATTGTATGCAGTGCCTAGAAAGTGACTGCAATGATTTTATTCAAGAAAACATTGCAGTTCAGGCTAAAACATATGTACAAGGACAACTGTAAATTGTATATGAAGATTAAGTACTTAACCTATCACAGTCGAAGCACTACTTGTCACACTCTTCCCCCAGATCTTCCTCTGGCTGCCCCTTTTCATCCCGTAATCTCATCTCAATGTACCCTTCCTTCTTAGAGAGGCCTTTGCTGGCCACCACAGCTAAAGTGACTCATGGACTCCTGTCCTGCTTTATCACATTGTTCTTGTATCATTTTCTCAGTATTTATTGGTATATAACATTTTCTTGCTTATTTACCAATGAGTTAATTGTATACTTTTCCTACTAGGATGTAAGAATATTGAAGACAGGACTACAGGTAGATACTCAATAAATACTTGCTTATCAGATGGACTGATAGAAAATAGACCGTATTTTTGTCTTTACTGAACATCTTTTGCAATAGTCATTCCTCTCTTTTCATGACTTTTTTTGTAACTAGATAGGCATCTTCTTAGCACCTCCAGCTCCTGCCCTCACCACTTCACTACCAGGTTGATGCTACGTAACCCCCATATGGTTAAATGTGGACTCATTGCATAACCTCGTTGAATGTGGACTCTGCCACATCTTGGAACCAGATTTTCATCAGCATCCATTTCGCTGTGCTTGACCTTTATGTTGTTTATTCTTAGCCTTCTCCTGAATCACCCTCATTATAGTAGCATGCCATGCAATGTTAATCTTCTGGTCATGTGAGTAGACATTTTTTCAGTTTCCTCTTGTCCATCTCTTGCTGAAGATTGTCAACTGCAGAGACACAGCACTTTTATGCACTGCATGATTTATACTTTGTCACTCAGAATTTTTCTTATTGTCAAATGAATGATTTCATATATGTACAACCACTTTCATTAAAAACATGTGTTGTACTTTTGTTTTCATTATTAACATAACTCTTCTTTCAATTATTTTACTCACTGCTTTTGCATTTAATGAATGTCATAGCATTCAAAATATCCATTAAAGTACCTAAAAAAAATGGAGCACAGCGTACACTGGCACTGTTCAGCATAGAAGCCTCTAGCCACGCATGGCTATCGAGCACTTGAAATGTGGTTAGTGCAGCTGAAGAACTGGATTTTTAATGCAATTTAATTTAATTTAATTTAAATTTAGCTATAAAAATCGATGTTCAATTCAGTCAACTTGGGTATGTGAATCTGCTTTTCTAGTTGTAAATTTTATGAAATTCCTACACAGATCATATATTTTTACTAAAAATTAAGCTTCTGAATTGAGATGTGCTGTAAGTATAAAATGCACATCAGGATTTGAAGACTTAATATTAAAAGTAGAATGTAAAATATCTCACTAATATTTTAAAATTTTGATTACATTTTAGAATGATACTATTTTGACTATTTTGGATTAAATAAAATATATTATTAAATTATTTTCTCTAATTTCCTTATTTCTTTTAATGTGGTTACTAGAAAATTAAAAAGTATATATTTGCTTTGTATTATATTCCCGTCAGAAAGCACTTAGCCTAGACTGTTTATTGGCTTAGGCCAGATCATTTTAAATGGTATTGGTTTTGTTTGATCTCTATCATGTTAATATTAATCAAAACAAAACAGAACAGGAAACCATCAGTTGCTAAGAGTCACAGGTTGGGTTGCCCAGGGGCAGACTCTGAGCTGGAGTTCAGTGTGCCTCATGATTTGTAGGAGATTCCTGGGGGTCACCACATGTGCAAGGGAGGGGACCGAAGTAGGACCATGCAGTGGGAGGAGCTGAGCTTTGATGCCTGCCCAGCAAGAGCATCATCCAGCCCCACGGGCTGCCCACGGGGAGCTCTGGAGCTGAAATGGCTTTCACATTATCCTGAGTTGGGCCAAGGTGGCCAGGCCTTTGTACCTCTGCATCAATAAGTCACTGAGTCATCCTGGAAGATCATGATCTTGGGTAAGGTACTCTCTGTACCTGAGGCTAATAACCCTGAAGCGGCTGACAGCTGAAGGCTCTCTTTAGGTGGCACTCCTGGCAGCTTGGACACGTCCTTAGTTGCAGGGAGATCTGGGCAGTACATCACAGTGTCCATCATATTGACATTTTTTATTAAAAATTTCACATGAAAAATCTTGATTATTGTCATTTTTTATCATATGTATTGGCTAACACCAAGTCATAGCTGAAGCTAAGTCTGTCTTCTTAGGCCATGGTATGAGGTGTGTGTTTCTCATTGATCCTCTCTCTCCCTCCTGACTCATCTCTGGCTTAGCTGCTGTTTTATTACTGCCTGGCTCCTCTGGATGTTTGTGTTGGTTTATAGGCTCAGACCAGACTGACTTGAGCCCCACCATGATTGGGGACCACATTTAATGCTCTCTGATGGTTGCCGACAACATTGGCCAGACTTTATTCTTTTCCATGAAAGTTTACAAGAAAATGAACTTTTGTGTTTGTCAAATTCTCATTGCTACTTGTAAGTTAACTCCTGGAAGACAGGGACTATATATATTATATATATATATATATATATGAAGTCTTGTTCAAAGATTGTTTTACAATCTTTATAATATATATATTATATATATATATTATATATATATATATGAAGCCTTGTTCAAAGATTGTTTTACATCAGAGGCTTACCAAGTAAATTATTCACTGAAAGAATAAATATGTGTGACAACCAATAGTGTCCTTATTCTGTGTCTACATCCTCAGTGAATGCTTGTGTGCCATTATATCCTTGATATTTCCCTCTCACCTTACAGCAGTAAAGAAATAAAAAATGGAAATCTTCATTAACCCTTTGTAGGAAATTTGGGTGTAAAATTCAGAGTTGTGTTGCACGTTTTTGACATTTAAAAAGATTTAATAAATTGACTGTGAGTGTTAACCTGTGGTGAATTTGAAAGAGAATATCTGAATGGAATGGGGGGGCACATACTGTCAGCAAACAGAAAAGATCAGCTATGTATTTGTTATGGAGAGAAAATAGGGAAAATGTCAGAAAGAGTAAGACTTCGTTTTTCCTACAGTCTTCCTGACTGTTTCCCCAGTCCTTTACACTGCTATGCAATTTTATGGAATATGAATCTTAATTAGGAAACTTTAAAGAAGACAAAAAATGGGAAGAGTCTGTCTTCTAAATATGTCATCCATTCTTTAGGCAGCAGTTTAATTTCAGTTAAAAGGAAGAACAAAGCCCTGCCAATGTTTTGGAACGAGGCTAGCTGGGTCCTTCAGTGGGGCTCTTTTTAGAAGTGGACCATCAGGGCAGATGCGGTATTACATAATGCTGTCTTCCTCATTCCCACAGAGAAATTGCAGCTGCTTTGAGGCTTTAGAGAAGCAGCAGTAACTTGAATTCTGTGTTGCCTATGTGTAGAAAATTCCAGGCAATGTATCATTTTTCCCCATTTTCAAATTATCTTTTTGAGGGAGATGTAAGGGAATCATCTCATCATCTCCATTTTAGAGATAATTAAACTGAATTTCAGTGAGATTTGTTGTCTCACTTCAAGTTATCCATTAGCAGAAATGAGAACAAACTCTTGCTTTCTCTCTTTCTCAGACTCATTCTCTATTCTAGCTTCTCTTTGACTGTCAATAAAATATCAAATATTTTGTGTATATATGAGAAATTTGAAATTTCATTCATTTCACTGACATTTATTGAATTCCTGCCTTGCACTGCTGACCAAGGTTAGAACTGGTTTAAAAATATTTCCTTCAGAGTGCCTAGTGGATATTTTCTGCCACTCAGGCTAAAATGCCACGGATAATTTTCATTTCATCTTGCATATGTGTAAGTAATTGAGACATGATAGAAATGAATATGAGAAGTACATGATATAGAATGAGACACATCTTGGGGAAAATGTTTCAGCTCTGGGAGAGTTTAGAACAAATTTGTCCCCGATCATGGTTGTCCAAAGATTTATTTATATGTGGCATAATGTGTATGTAAGCCTGTGAAAACATAAACAACTCGGGAAAAAGAAATGTGACTTTTAGTCTTACCTCCAATACTTTTTGACTTAAGGAAAGTCATGAAACCCCTCCTTCCCATGGTTTCTCCATATATATATATATATATATATATATATATATATATATATATATATATATATATATATATATATATATATATATATATATATATATATATATATGGTAAATCCTATTGATTTCCTCCAGGGAGATTTGGAAGATAAAGTCATAGATATTAAGAAAGATGGCACAATATAAATGACAGTGGTATTATTATCCCTGTCCTCTAGGGGCTTGCTAAAACAATTTCCTAAGGGTAACTTTCAGGCTGACTTTGATGTGTGAATGTCCAGATATCTGAAATATAGGAGTAACATAGAGGACGAAGAAGGGTTTTCTGGCAATCCACAGTATCCTCCCCTCCTCCTATTAAAAGAAACCTTTTTTTAATATCAAAAAGACAGTTGGTGACTCTGAATATGATTTATTAAGCCAAATAAGTGTGGTTTTTTAACATCTTTATTGGAGTATAATTGCTTTACAATGGTGTGTTAGTTTCTGCTTTATAACAAAGTGAATCAGCTATACGTATATTCCCATATCTCTTCCCTCTGGCCTCTCTCTCCCTCCCACCCTCCCTATCCCACCCTTCTAGGTGGTCACAAACCACCAGCACCAAGCTAATCTACGTGTGCTATGCGGCTGCTTCCCACTAGTTACCGGTTTTACATTCTTTTTTAAATTCAAGGAGCAAAGATCTAAATAAACATTAGCTATCATATGCAGAGATGCTTTAATTGTACAGGTGACCTACATAAATGATTTAATTTCTATGAAGTATGTTATAGATGAGGAAACAGAGAGGTTCAGAGAAGTCAAGCCGATCTCCCAAGATCACACAGCTCATTGTTGACTGAGCCTTGGTATGAAACCAGAGCTGTATTCAGAGTTAGAGCTATTTCCACCATGTGGTACTGTCCTGCCTCCATGTAATTATCCAGCACTACTACTTCTCCTTCTCCTCCTTTTTTTTACTCTCTTTATCATGTAGTATCTGATTGTCTTTGTCTTTTTTTCCTCCAAGGGTACATTCACCAACTCCTGTCTAGAGTTTAATTTATAGCCATAAAGCAGGATAAAAGTCTTTGTCTCCAAGCCAATAGGCTGAGTTTCCAGAGGCATAAATTCTAGGAATTAGTAATATCCTGTATAAAATCACTGAAGGATGATGTCTGAGGTAATTTCATTGGCCTCTGTGATACTCCCTAAAGGTATAATTTATTCCACAGTCCCTGGACACATGTGTTCATACTGTTTGGAACACACTGTGCTTGCCTTTCCCAGAAACCTTCAACCAAACAGGACCAGACACAGATCAAGGTCTGTCGGTCCACACCTGAAGTGTCCTCTGCAGAACACGTTGCTAAACTAGTCTCGTGTTTCCATTTTTTTCTCTTTAATGACCAACTCTAAGCACTCAAAATGAAAAGGGATGGGGTTTGTTCTCCTTCCAGACTCCTCAGCTTCCCATGGTAATTCGCAAGGTAGAAGGGGAAATCCATTAGAAGAACCTGAATGGGTTAAAAGGTAATAGGAGTTGGAGAACAGGGCTCAGTGAATCACAAATAAATGTACTACCTTCACAGTCGTTACAATTGCTGAGTCCAGTCTTGCCCCTTTTACCATGGGGCCACGGCGCTTGTCGCATCACAGAGTGCTTGATAAGAGCAGATGAAAAGAGAAATTGATATCCTGGGTTCCAGGACCCCAGCAGATACCAAAATCCATAGATGCTCAAGCCCCTTGTATGAGATGGCAAAGTATTTGCATATAACCTATGCACATCCTCCTGTACACATTAAATCATCTCTAGATTACTTGTAATACCTAATTCAGTGTAAATGCTATGTAAGTAGTTACCAGTATGTGACAAATTGAAGTTTTGCTTTCTGGAACTTTCTGGAATTAAAAAATACATATATTTTCAATCCATGGTTGTTTGAATCTGTGGATGTGGAACCCTTGGATACGGAGGACTGACTATACTATGTTCTCCAGGGACTGCCAGTGCTTTACTTAGCAATATTAGAAATTTATTTCCAGCTTTATTGAGGTGTAATTGACAAAATTGTAAGATATTAAAGTATACAATGAAAGTATTAAAGAAATTCTTAGAATATTCTTAGGATATATTCTAAGGCAAGAATGAACACTGTAAAACACAAGCCAGAACAATTAAAACACCTATAGAGTCCTACTCCCCAAGCTTGGTCACTAATACTGTTGTGAAACGCCAGGAATTGGGATGTAGAAAAGATCTCAGAGATCCCACGAGCCATCCGAGAACCACAGAAGAATTCTGGTGCTAGAAAACTTTGGCGAGGCTGTGTTCTCACCACTCCTCCTTAATCTGCATTTACCCCTTGGGCCATGTAGGGACCACATGGCTGGAAAATATTCTGCCAACCCAGTGAGAAGTAAGTCTCTTTTGTTCTGTATGTCACGGATTCTGTATGCTGCCTGGTTGGAGAGGAAAGTCTAACCCTGAAGTTCACAGGCATTTGCTACTCTCTGAATAGGTAGATCTTCAGTTAGGTCCCAACTTGTCTCCATCTGTTATTTCTAGAGTATTTTGGCCTTCATCTGGAGGAAGATGACAGGAAAGCATTCTGTTCCTGCAGAAAATCTGCTTGTCATCAGAGTAACTATGTACAGTCGAAACAGCAACTACCTACATACAGTTGCTGTGTGCTGCTCTGCCTCTTGAAAGCCAGCATTTGGGTGTGGATCAATTATGAAAAGTGACGCACAGCACCGCTACACACACACACTGCACCTGAAAACCCTAGACGTAACACAGATGTCTAAACTGTGAACACTCACACAGAGCACTTCAAATAATATAAAAATTCAGCCATTTGTGAAGAGTAAGTAATAACAGAAGTTTGGGGTTATATAACCTGGTTCTAATAAAATAATTCAGATTTCTATGGTATTTTACAGTTTTATAATAGCGCTTTCATATTTATTTTCTCCTGTCCTTCTACAAAGACCTTGTAAGATATTTACTTATTACCCATTTCTTAGACAAAGAAAGCCAGGCTCAGTGGTTTTGCCCAGGGTATCATAGCCTAAGAAATGGCAGAACTATTAAATTCTTATTTTAAATTATTTTTTTTTCTTGCTTTCTCTATTTTGAGATACATATTTTCCCTCTGGTATCAGGATATAGGCCAGGACAAAGTAATACGTAAAGTCCCTCAAAGGATTAGTTCGAAAAGGGACCATGGGGCTTCCCTGGTGGCGCAGTGGTTGAGAGTCTGCCTGCCGATGCAGGGGACACAGGTTCGTGCCCCGGTCTGGGAAGATCCCACATGCCGTGGAGCGGCTGGGCCCGTGAGCCATGGCCACTGAGCCTGCGCGTCCGGAGCCTGTGCTCTGCAACGGGAGAGGCCACAACAGTGAGAGGCCCGCGTACCGCAAAAAAATAAAAAATAAAAAAAAACAACAAAAAAGGGACCGTGGAAGTTTCTGCCTTAGGAGTTCAATTTGGCATTTCACTGTCGTTGGAGAAGGCCAGTCTATCTCCATGGCACATCTTGTGCCAGGAAAACATCCTTTGGATCATTGTGTACAAAGCAGTGAGGCAGCGTTTCTCAGAAGCAAAGTGCTTTGCTAAGCAGTTAAAACTATAGAAAATATTAAAACGTGATTCTTTTAAAGATATTCTTTCAAATTAAAACAATCGGAATGAAACGTAGGAATAGGAATAAACCTTGGACATCTAAGTATCATGACTCTTATATTCCAGAAGTTACTGGGATCACTGAAAATAAGATGCTGTGAAGTAGAGTGATTCTATTTATTTATTTATGGCTGCGTTGGGTCTTAGTTGCATCATGAGGGATCTTTCCTTGCAGCATGCAGGCTCTTCCTGGTGGCGCAGAGGCTTCTTTCTAGTTGTGGCACGTGGGTTCTCTAGTTGTGGCATGCGGGCTCCAGAGCGCATGGGCTCTGTACTTGTGGCACACAGGCTTAGTTGCCCCGCGGCATGTGGGATCTTAGTTCCCTGACCAGGAATCAAACCCATGTCCCCTGCATTGGAAGGCGGATTCTCAACCACTGGACCACCAGGGAAGTCCCAGTAGAGTGATTCTTGAAGGATTGGGTATGGCAGAAGTATGAGACTTTGTAGGCTAAATCCTAAGGTCATTGCCTAATTGGGATTTATAGGACCAAGACCCTATCAGAGTTGTAAATTATCAGTGTTGGACAGAATGTGAATGACTGCATATCTTGTTAAAATCACTAGGGAACTTAAAGGAGGCAGGAGGTAGTGATTGGCATTAGAACTTTTCTGAAACATCAGGACAAAGGTAGTTCTAGATATATGACCATGGTCTGAAAAATGAAGCACAATTGATATTCCAAAACAGCAACTCAAGCTTAAAGCACTACCTATTTTTTTCCTTCAGAAAATAGTACACAAAGTTGGTGAGAATGAACCAGGCTATTGAGCTGACCCTAGAGCAGAAGAAATGAGACCAGCCATCTAGGGAGTGAATTTCTGTAGGAGAGGGCAAGCGATTGTGAGGGATGACTTAATGGACACTTCGCCAGTAAAGTGCGTTTCTTCTCAAAGTTCTTTATAACCCTATGATTTCGTATTTCTTTCTCATTTTCAGAGCTGATGGCTCTACTATTGCTGCCTGAATTGTGCCTTTGAATGAGAAATGACATGATTAAAATGAGAACATTGAAGTGTTTTAAGAGAACTGTCCAATGACCTTTGCTTATGGATCTAGTTTGAGTGGTGAATGTGGCACCACAGATCTCCGTGCATGCGGTCATCTAATGACTTTCAAAAATAAAAGACTTAGTTCCATTTGGCCTTTTTGGAAGGAGTACTGTCTTGTCTCAGAATACTTTAGGAGTTCCCTTGGTCAGCAAGTCAACAGAGACCTGAATATCTAAGCCTGTCTGTATGCATGCATCCTGTTATTTGACATAATTTATGTATTCTATTGTACAGAAAGGAAGAAAGTCCTAATAAATAATACATCCATATTCCAGGCATATGTTTTATGGATTTCACTTGTATCAATTAATTTTATAAATTAAATTTTATTCTCATGTCATGTTGAATATAAAAAGTAATAAGGTTATAGTATTATGTCTGTTCTGTAAGTTCACACATATCAAATGAATATCTAGAAAATATCTGTTATTACCAATGGGTTGTTTAAGCCCTTCGTTAGCTATATGCATTCTACCTCTAGTTCAAAATGTAGCAAACGTCATATTATTTTTAAAAGTTCTTAATTGATGATTAAACTTCAAAGAATTTCCAGTAATACATGTCAAATAAGATTTTTTGATAAAAACCTGATTAGCCTTCAAAACCAAAATTTAAAAAAATCAATATTTCGGGTGATAATCTGCATTTAAATCCAACTTAAAATTAAATACTGTCAGGATTGCCCACTCAGAGGCCTTCCTGGAAAAATGGCTTATACAAATGCCACACACATATATTTTATAATTGACAATAGAAGCAAAGGAAATTATGTGAAAAAAAACTTGTTCATATTTGGAAGCTATATTTGTTGTCATCTTTAAAAAGACAGTAAACTTGTTTGTCATTCAAACCAAATCCATTTGTTCCATTATCTATTATTTTCTATCTCTTCTCACTTGCATTGGAGACAGGGGAAACAGGCTATGAAAATGCCATGGGAAAATAATTCTTGCTGACTCTAACAGAATTAAGAAATTAATGATAGATGCTTGGTTTGGACATATGGTGCTTAGATGAACCGGAAAACCTTGATTTGAGCTAGTCTGAGTTTTAATACACTGTCCTTACATACATGTTTGGACAGGTATATGGGGTTTGAGAGATTTGGAAAGCTTGGCCTTTTCCTTGCCTTTTGTGAGCGAGTGGCATTGTATGCTGTTTGCCTCCGTACCCAGCTAGGATGTCCTCTAATGAGCTGACAACAGTTGCAGCCACTAGGTGTATTCTTAATGTTGGATCACTCCCAATATAAGTTCTGAGGATAAGTGGATAATAATTTTCTTTAGCCATAAGGATGCCATAAGGATGCAACTGTTATTATCACATCTGTGTGTGTGCATGTTTCTGAGTGTGTGTCTGTGAAGTTAAATGGTCTTTAGTACTGGTTTGTTGTCAAAAGCAGGGTGAGCACAAGTCACCTATATAAAGAAAACTGTGCCACAGGAAGTAGCCGCATCTATGGAATATACAGGAATACAAGAAAAGTTGATGCTGACCCTTTCTCTCCTTTCACTCTACCTTGGACAGCTAGTTTCAGTAAATAAAATGATTTTCAGAGGATCTTAACTTGTCCTCAGTGTTTAACATTTCAGCAGGTGTGTTCTCATATGTCCTGAATGAAGATACAAACCCACAGACACAGGAACAGAAACACACACACAGGTTTATATATTTTATATAATGTGTGTATATATGTGCACGTACTTAAAAATATAAACACTTTAAGCTAAGAGAAACGTTTGAGTAGTAGGAAAACAATTAAAAATTGTGTGAGATGCAGCAGTTTTATCTTTAATCAAATATAACAGGTGTATCTTTCAACTCTGCTGATTCCTTCTATAGAAGTCAGTTTTCTGAGTGTGGTGTACTGAATGATACATGATATGGCAAGAGAGCTCATCCCAGTGGTGGAATCGTACAACCACTGGAGTGTCTAAGAGTCAAGCTCTCTCTGTTGATTTGGAGATAGATTATACCTACTTTTCCCAAGAGCCTTTACTTTTCTATCCTGTTCTTCTGTCAATAGGCATCCCCTTGTTCCCATCTTGCTGTTGCCTGCCTTCCTTATGTCACTAATAAATGAGATTATTTGTGGAATGCACTTAGCACTGTGTCTGACTCCTTGTGAGTATTCAATAAATGTAAGCTACTATCGTTATTACACTTTGATCCTTTCCACATCCTCTTGATGTTTTTAGGGCAAATAATTTAATCCCCATTTTATGAGAAGAAATCTGAGACTAACAGAGGTTAGCAGGTTATCTGACTTGTCTCTGGTCTCCGGATTAGTGAACAGTAATATAGGTACTTGAATTAAGAACTCCAATATTTTAGGCCAGTGCTTATTCTTCTATAGCAAACTTTTAAGTGAGTCTTTTTTTTTCCCAAAATATTCCCAAGAAAATAAAGGAGACATCAGATCTCTCTTGTATCTTATGCCTGGCTTTAAACTCATGCCTTGTCTTAAAAGCCAGGGATTTACTTAATAAATTTAAATGCATTTACCTGAGGTGACAGCCAAAGTGTAGTTCTAAATAACCTCTATTGGTGGTCTCAAACTGCTGTGTATGTTCAGTATGTTCCATTAAGCACAATCTTATGAAATTTTCATAGGTCAATCTCCCTTGATTTAATTTGCAGCCAACATCAACATCTATTGAGAATATCCATAACATCATATGATAAGGTACATATAAAGTACTATGTGAGTACACATGGAGAAGCAAGAAAATTCTTCTTGGGATTGTGGCGAATGCTCCTAGGAGGGGGTGCCACTTGAATTCTGTATTAAATGATGGATAGACAATTAATACAGACAGAAGGGCATAGGCGGAGTGGCTCCTTTCAGACTGAGGGAGCCATTTGAGCAAAGGCATTAAGGTACAAGAAACAGTGAATGATCCAATATGGTCAAACTGTGTTGGTGGCAGAAGTGACTGTTGTCTGGCTGTGAAATGCCTTGTGTGCTAGGCTAAGGAGTTTGAAGATGATTTGGTAGTATCTGAGCTGCAGCAGATGTTTTTAGGAAGAGGAGTGCCATAGCCAGATTTGTGATTTAGAAAAGTGACACTGGCAGCAGTGTGATGGAAGAATAGCCAGGGTTCAGACTGCAGTCAAACCATTGCGTGATTTCAGGAGTGATACGATGAGGGTTGAGATTAAGGAAGTGGCCATGAAGGCAAGGGAAAAGATGTCAGAAAAATGTTGTGGATGTACTTGACAGGACTTAGCACCTGGTGAAATATACAGAATAAGTGAAATGGGGAAGACAGAAAACTGGCTTAGATAGATGAGTGGATAATTGTTGCCAGCACAGAGAGCTAAATAAGCTCCTTTCTTTCAATACAGATTAGATTTAATTACAAGAATACCATCTATTCATTTGCCATATTTGTTACAGTAACACATCTTGTATTTTGATATAAAAGTAGTTATAATAGCCTTTAACACTGTATTTTAGTAGTTTACCTAGACTTTAAACTCCTTGAGGGCAAAGACAGCCAAGTCTATGTCATTCATCTTTTAAATACCCAGCCTGTTGGTGCCTGACACAGAGTAGAGCTCCACGCATATTTGATGAATTGGATTGAGGTTGAATGTACTTATGGCAATAGGAGAAATGCCTAGGAGATTTTCTTGTCTCTGTTCCAATTCTTTGGTTTATCTCAGCCTTTGCTTTAATTTTTTTTTTCTTTTTTATAAATTTATTTACTTATTTTTTATTTTTGGCTGCATTGGGTCTTCATTGCTGTGCACAGGCTTTCTCTTGGGTCTTTGTCGCGGTGCGCGGGCTTCTCATTGTGGTGGCTTCTCTTGTTGCGCCGCGCGGGCTCTAGGTGCACGGGCTTCAGTGGTTGTGGCTCGCGGGCTCTAGGCACGCGGGCTTCAGTAGTTGTGGCACATGGGCTTAGTTGCTCCACGGCATGTGAGATCTTCCCGGACCAGGGCTTGGACCCCAGACCAGGGCTCAAAACCATACCCTCTGCATTGGCAGGCGGATTCTTAACCACTGTGCCTATCTCAGCCTTTTTGTTTTGGCTTCTATTTCGGGGAAGTACCTATCTCAGCCTTTTCATTTTGGCTCCTATGAGGTTTTTCCAGCGCTTCAAACATTTCTAGTTGACAAGAAGAAAAAGACAGTGAGTGAGTGAGTGAGTGAAAAGGAGGAGGAGGGGTATTGCAGCATCTAGATTGACCTGCACAGGTTTGCCTCTCAGAATTTTCACTTTTGATGGGGAACTGTCCCGGATTTCATCCACCAGGCTAAGGTTCTGACATGGTACCTTCTTAAATCAAGCTTGAAGGGAAATTGATTGAAAAGAAAACAATTCATTCTCTTCCCCTGACGGAAAGGAGACTTTTGTCCATATTGTAGAATAAATATTAGCAGGCTGATTGCTTTAAGATCTAGAAGCCTAGAGGAGTTATGGTGACTTTGCTCCCTTTTTACAGGGAGATTTCCTTCAACTTTAGAGACATTTGTTACAGAGGCTTTTATTACCTTTCAAGGAATCCTATTTTTTCTCCCTATGTGATTATTTGTATTGACTAGATATGGGTGTCGGAAGACTCACACAGATACTTCTGTATGCAACTGTGTCTTTATCTTGAAATATATATTCCTCCAGACGGGGGGGTAAGCAGCTAGTTTTCCATTTTTCTATGAAGGCCTTAAATATCACAGGGGTTTGTTGTTGTTGATGTTTTCTGTGTTGAAAGAAAATGGATTTGAGCTCATAAAGGTGGTGGGAAGGGGAAAAGGTGGAATAATGGCTACTTGATGCTGTTGCTGGTGGTAGAAAACATTTTCTCATCCTTTAGGAGCCCAAAAGATGCCTACGTTGTCACATACCCATCTTTTCAGTTGACCAAAGTTGGATTCATTTTCTCTTAAAGAAATTGCAAACTAGCATCTCTGGGGGCAAAATCTAGCCCTGAAACTGTATGTTTGGCCCACGTTAAATGACACCAGGTTGAGCATGACCTTTCCATTTTAACACAGTCACCTCTACTGTATAATGTCTGACCTAGTTCACACGTTTATCAACTTCCAACTCCCAGAAGAGGTGAGTATGACTGTCTTGCTAAAGGTTTTTAGTGTAACTGTGTGCTTTGATGGAAGGTGGGTTCCTCCCTAGCAATGAAGTCAGACGTGTGGTTCCTGAGAGAGCAGTGAACAAGTGACAAATGTCCTTAAATTAAGGCACTCTTGGACTGTCTCCCCAAGTCACCTTATAAGTTGCACAGGTCTTCTCAAAAATAAGGTGTTTGCCAATATATTTTCCATTTCCCATGCCACTCTGAACCGTCACCCCTGCCAGCCAGGTAGCAGTTGCTCTACAAGATGATGTGGCATGAAAGTATTTGATTGAGTCCTGGCCAGTCAAGATGTTAAGGTACAAAGCTAGTAATGCTTTTTCTGAAATGGTCTCCTTTTGAGCAGTCTTGGAAGCATAGCATTTTCTTGTTTCTTTTAGATCTAATGCCTTCACTTTTCTTCTGAGCTAGGAATATGTTGCCTCCTTGGTTGTTTTCTTTCTTCTTCCCTCTCTTCCTCCCTCCTTTTTCCTCCCTTCCTTCCTTCCCTCCCTTCCTCCTTCCCTCCCTCTCTCCTTCTCTCCCTCTTTCTCTTTTTCTTTCTTCATTTCTTTAGAAAATCTTAGCAAGAGTTAATGGACTTAGGATCTCAAAATTAGGTGATTAGAAATTTCTGGCATAAAGCTTAGAGAACTGATGTTCGAATTCTCCTTGGCTTGAGTCAATCCTTTATCCTTTTTAGGTAAATGAATTAAGTCTCCTGCAATTTCCTGTGTGGGAGACTCGCTTTAGATGAATCATTTAAATTGAAAGCCCTGTCTGCTCATCAAGGGGCATGATTCTAGAGTTCTCCTGAGTATTTTGTGCACACTTAGTACAGTCATTGAGGTACATCAGGTAACCCTGTGCCTTAATCTACAAGAGGTCTCTATTCGTGTGTGTTATTTGGGTAAAGGGTGTAAGTGCAGTTTTGTATCTTCAGATTTCTTTTCAAAATTTCCCTTGGGCCACTTAAAAATAACCCTCTCTGTCCCTTTTTTTTTGTGAAACTTTTTACTGGGAGACCTCAGGCCTAACTTCAGCACCAGAGACCAAAATTCATATCCCACTTAGCTGTACAATCCCTAGTCCATTGCTGATACTCAGATGAAATAGTAATGGTGCTCTTTTTCACCCCCAAAGTGACAGCATGTTATGAATGCTCTGATCCCAGTTCTGTGAAGTTTTTAATGGGCCACTGCAGAGCCTATAGGGACAGATTTACATGCTAAATTGTTTTATAACCAGCAGCAAATGATTCTAGAAAAAGCCAGGCAGATCTTCCTCACAAGGAAAATCTAGCATCTTTGCCTTTGCAATGGTTTTAGGATGCTTGTTAAAGCTTCTCACAATTCTCTCCTCTTGTAAAGGGCAGCTCTCAATTAAGCATTCATGAGTGTCATTCTGTTTCGTGGTCCCAAACTTTCTCTTGAAATCACGGGGCAGGAGGGTGAGGAGAAGCTAGTCAAGATTTATTTATACCTACACAGTGCCAGTTATTTCAGTAAACTAGTGAGGTCTTTTCTAAATGTTACAGATTAGGAAATTGAGACACTAAAGATTAGTTACATAACTGGCACAAGTTCACACAACTGGTAAACAATAGAGGCACAGTTCCAATCCAGCTCTTCATGGAAAACCTGTGTTCTTTCCACAACAAGCTGCCTCTTTCATTTCACATAAACCTTGTAACTCCCACATGGGGCAGGACTACCAGGTACAACTAATGGGTTGTTCTCGCCTGTAGGGGTCTCACATTTCTAGAATGCTTTACTACTTTCACAAGATTTTCATTTATGTTACCTATTCAGATCTCAGCAGCATTCTTTGCAGCACTTTTTACAGAGGAGTTCTTTTGGATTGAAGAGGGTTGGGAATTTATCAGGTATTTTCTAGGAATGATCCCTTGCTTGTGTGTATGTGTGTGTGTGTGTGTGTGTGTGAGAGAGAGAGAGAGAGAATTGAATCGAACAACAAATATTCCATTTTAAACTAGGCACCATGAATGATACAAAGTTACAACTACAACGTTTAACATTAATTGAGTTTTTATTGTGGTAATTATCTTACACGCATTATTTTGCTTAATCCTCATAGCCTTGTAAGTACTGTCTATCCCAATTTTTGCTGGTGTAGAAACTGTGACTCCGAAAACTCAAGTAACTCAGCCACTGTCTCACAGTTCGTAAGTGGTAGATTCAAGATTTGAACCCAGGTTGTCGAACTCCCGAGCCTGTGTTCTTAACCACTGCAGAAAATTACAAATCATGGGCCTATATTGTGGTGCTAGATTATAGATGGCAAGACAACAGCAACACAGGAGGCAAGATTGATGTGGTTCTTGAAGAATGATCTGGACTTTGGTCTAGGTAGGGGAGAAGGAGAGCGTGTCCCAGAGACATGGGAATGGCATGGACATTCCATTTTATTTTCTTTTTGTTCTGCATAGAGTTATAATATCTGACGTGATAATATGCGAAGGAAAGGACTTTAGTCTCCTGGAGTGTGGAGCTGACGGGAGTAGACTTCGGGGAGGGTGGCAACCATGGGGTCTGAAAGGCTTTGGAGGGCAAGCTTCGAAGAGTCTGGAGAAGCAAGTGTGCACTGCAAACCCTGGGCAGACAGCAGAACACTCAGCCCAGGCAGGCTGAGCCTGCAGTCTAATCCCGGAAGGAGAGAGAAATTCAGAACAGCAAAGCAAGAGCCATTCTTGGGCAAAGCCTCAGAAAGGAAGAACCTGTCTGAACCCAGAGAGCTCATCTGGATACTAGTAAAGAGAGCAGAAGAGGACATTTGCAGAGGAAGGAAGAGAGGCGCCCCCAGCCCTCAGGAACTCTGGGGGATGTTTTATCCCAACACATTTCACGGAACGCTGCTCTAAACCGAACACCAGCGAGCAGCAGCAACTGCTGAGACGGAGGGGGGCAGAGACAGCTGAGCAACTGACCTTCGGTGATGAGTGTGAGACTCTAATTAAGAGCAGAATTTCTTCCATTATATGGAGGAGGGAGCTGCAGAAAATGCAGGAGGGGGATGATGGAGTAAAAGCTAGGAAAGGACCGTCTTAGCAAGCCAGATGTAAATTAAGTCCAAATGGGTGTAAGAGGCTGGGAGAAGCCAAGGGGACCACTGACTGGTTTTCCTGTTTGCCAGTTGCAGTTCTTCTGCATTCCCAGTAACCGGGCACTGACTGTTGTGCTTAGAAGCCAGCAACTCGACAGGGACCAGAAGTTAGCTGCTTATGCTTTTCTCTGTGGTAATTCCCTTCTTGTTTGTTGAGTATCCTTGGTGATTTCTATGTAAATTTGCTCAGAGTAGCAATTTAGCAGCTTTTCTGTTAATAGATGAGGAATATCTTAATAGTCAACTGACTGCATTCCATCATTGCAGGGGTTCAGAAGTGGAGCTGTGAAGGTTGTAGAGATTGACACTGGGAAGCGGAGATCTTGGGAAAGCCTATTTCCGCAGTACCCTATTTAATTTTGCCCAATTTTAGACAGGAGGAAATAAGCTTCTGTACCTTGTGAACCTGGTTTCTTATAAAGACTTACTGCTCTGAATCTTCCCTCTTTTATCACTTGGTTAATAAATGCCTTTCAAACAGAATTAAGAGGGACGATCCCTCCCAAGTTGCCCAGAGGACTTCAGACACAGAGGCATATGTTGTTTCATGTCAGAAGTTTCTCACTGTCCATCTGCAGGAGACAGGCAGCAGTGATGTCTTTTTTGATGTGAGCAGGGATGGGCATGGGAGGAATGCACCTTTGCTATCAGGATGTCACCTTTGCTTCACTGTATGCAGTGCAGAAGTGATTACCTTAAAAGTAAACCATGAGAATCCCCAAATCCTTCTTTCTCAACCCCTGCATTCTGCTCGGTATGTGCAGTACTTTTCCCTGACTTTGCTGCATTAGCAGATGAAAACCTCACATGTATAGTGTATGATATGCACTAAGATTTCACAAGTGTTTCTGTAAGTATCGCTTCATGTGATTCTCACAAAAACCTTGGGAGATCATCAGCCCAAGAATCGGCAGAACACTGTAGAAGGAGACCAGCTGGGGCTCAGAGAGGTCAGGGCACTTCCAAAGTCCCACAGCTCAAGTCCAGTCCGCACCCACCTGCAATCTGGTAGCACCATTCCATAGCTATTTGTTGGTGTCACTGTCTTGGATAGGGGGAAAAAGAGAATCTTTAAAAAGTCTTAGCGTGATGGCTAGCAGAAAGGAAAGAAAAGGTAGATGTGAGAAAGCTCCAGCTTTCTTAGGATCCTGATTTATTTTGGGGAAGAGAATGGATTAGGTCATAAGTGGTTACTTATTTCTGGAATCCCTCTTCTGGAAGAAACCAGGTGCCCTACAATGATACATCAGTTTTGTTTGGGTTTTGTTTTTTTTGTTGTTGTTGTTGTTGTTTAGCATAATTGTTCTCACATGAGACACAGACAAGCGTAGCGTGGACCATTCTAAATCTTGCCCTTGTGTATGGTTGAAATGACTGTGGAGCGTCCATGTCACAAACCATGGGTTCTGGCTTGCTCATGGAGACTCCTGATGGTAACTACTTAATTTTATTCCTGGGCCCTGTTGCCCAGGAGTGGAGGTCAGTTCTGATGTTAATCAAGGTCAGGTCCAATTCTTGAAATGGAATGAAGAATGAAAGTCGTGTATTTTCCCTCTGACACTTGCCTATAGCTTTCTCCACCCCACCCTTTCCCCCCACATCTAGCAACAGGAGTAACATGTGCTGTGTTGGAAAGGCCGAGAAGGTTGGCAGAAGTACTCAGCACTTCTCTTAAGCCTCTTTTCTCACTGGATGAATGAGTGACAGAAGAAGTGACTGTTGCCTCAACTAATTCCTGGACATGTTCCCAAACAGAGTGACAGGCAAAGAAAGGGGCAAGAGCTGCTTGCATTCTAACCAAAGCCAGCACTTCACACTTCCAGCTTTAGTCCTGTTGTCCACCTTCCATGGGGGGTTGTCCTCTGACCCAGCCATCGAGGAGGTGCAGCCACCTCCCAGGAGATCCACCCCATGAACTAAAATAAAGACCACTGTTTATCTGCAGATACTGTTAGCCCAATTAGAGCAAAAGCAATGAAAGGAAATTACGGCCTCATTAAATACAAGTAGGATAAACTCCAATAAGGCAAACTAAATCAGTTATACAATTTAAAACTTTCTCAAAAAGCAAATTAATTTGAAACCACCAATCACTTAAATAAAGGCAGAAGCCACGTGGTCGCCCCTCTGTGAGCCAGTGAATCAACAGAAGTCCCAGATCTCAGTGCAGTGGCGCAGGTGATGAATGATGCTTCATGCAGCTACAAAATGAAGTGACACTGGTTTTTGAGGGGTTGCCAGACTCCACGAAAAGAAAAATATTCTTCTGAAAGCCCTTCGGTTTACAAATATGGTCAGGCTTTGAAAGGATTTTAAGTCTTTGATATTAATTCACAGAGATACATATTTATTAAAATGTTTATCAAATAGTGGTGAACTGGGGCCTGGTTGATTGATGTCAGTGTTTGATTTATCCTCAACTGAAGATGCCAGACTGTTAAGTCTGTATGCATGATACAATTTTGCTTCTGGTGGGTGAGAAACCTCCAGCTTAGGCTTTCTAAAACCTCAGGCCTCTTGACAACTCCCAGGCTCCTACTGTATACCTACTTGAGGTCCTGCCCTGTCACTATTCACAGTTTTCTGTAATAACATTCTTGGGGTTGAGTTCCAGGGCAGAGGTGAATCTAGAGCTCCAGTTCCATGATCCACACTGGCCTGGGACTTGGCGATGTCCCAGAAGTAAGGTGCACTGTTTAAGGAGCTGAGACAAAGGAAACCAGTTTAACCAATGGTCGACTCAAATTAGAAGCTCAAAAGTGCAGGGTCATGGAAGCCAGCCGCTGAGAGGTGAGAGTCTCACCATTCTGTGAGGTCCTTCGGGGTAGGTGCAGCCACCGCAAACATGTCAGCAAACTCTTAGCGACTGAGAAAACTGTCCCAGAGCGTGCAGACTCAACCTAAGTTCCTCCACTATGCTGTTGATGAACTTATGACACGTTACTTTTCTAATTTGTATCTTTTGAAAGCCAATGTGCTTTATTTTCTTTTCAAAAATATTATATTTTCATACTATAAAAGTAAAATGTGCTCGTTGTATTTTTAAAAATGAGAGATAAAGAAAAGTAAAAGGGCTTCCCTGGTGGCGCAGTGGTTGAGAGTCCGCCTGCCAATGCAGGGGACATGGGTTCGTGCCCTGGTCCGGGAAGGTCCCACATGCCGCAGAGCGCCTGGGCCCGTGAGCCATGGCCGCTGAGCCTGCGCGTCCGGAGCCTGTGCTCCGCAACGGGAGAGGCCACAACAGTGAGAGGCCCGCGTACCGCAAAAAAAAAGAAAAGTAAAAAAAAAAAGCAATTACTCCCATCCTCCCATCCTCCCAAAACTACTATGCTAATAATTAGGCTTATTTCATCCCTATTTTTTTTTTCTCTAACCACTTTTATTTTTCCATATTGTGTATTTGGGTCTATTTTCAACTGTGAGGGACTTGCTGTTTTGAACAGGGATTTTCTACAGACACTGTGCTCTTCCTTTTTTCCTTCTTCCACTAGACAGTCATTTACTGTGCTAAGTACTGAGAGGATGAAGATAGAATGTTTTGAACTTTATTTGTAGTCAGCTGGTTGGAGTCCAGTAACAGCTGTCTTAGATCACATTCTTTTCTTATTTGTACTTTAAAAGCCCTTCTTTGAATCTCACACTCTTCATTTGGTAACCAAATGGAAATACAGAGAACTTTATCAGTGTTTTTTTTTTGCGGTACGCAGGCCTCTCACTGTTGTGGCCTCTCCCGTTGCGGAGCACAGGCTCCGGACGCGCAGGCTCAGTGGCCATGGCTCACGGGCCCAGCCACTCCGCGGCACGTGGACCGGGGCACGAACCCGTGTCCCCTGCATTGGCAGGCGGACTCTCAACCACTATGCCACCAGGGAAGCCCTATCAGTGTATTTTGAATCAGCTTGGAGGTTCTAAGCCTTGCACACACTCAAATACCAATGCACATATAATTTTATGTGTATGTGGGAAAGAGGCAGTGGTGGGAAGTTTTGCATAAAAAGTGAAATGTCAGGGTCATAAGTGGGGGAGAGGTAGAAGACCCTGAAATTAGACCCATGAGCTTACATTTTACTCTTGACCACTCCTAGGTCATTTCCTGAGCATACCAGACCTAAAAAATCTAGGGTTCACAAAGCCATGAGATTGAGGAAGCCAGCTGATTACCACTGTAACATGAAACCTTTCCTCATCTGGGAAGGCTGGTGGGGAGTGGGAAAACAAGTTCCCAGGGCACAGTTTGATTTGCTCGAAAAACTTATCTTGTTACAAACTGAGTATCTTGATGACATTCAGCCTAACAACTGGCTTGTCTCATCCCGACCTCAGCATTTCTATCTAAAGCTATTTACGCAAAACCATTTTCAAAACATTTCTCCATCTTCATAAAATGAGTTTTGAAATCCAAGTTAGATTTTATTCTTTTATTTGAAAAAAGTAATATGACAAATTTAGAAATATGACTATGAATGCAACTAAAGAAGAGGGAGCCCTGTCTTGGGAACTTTCAACTGAAGTACATCAATCACTTTTACTGAAATATTATGAGGAAAATCCAAACACCTGGTTAGCTCACCACTGATACTTGGGTTGTGACGATATTTTAGAGGAACATACAGCTAAAAAGTCTCTAACGTTTTGTCTTTGGTAGACCTCTTTTTCACTTGTCCTTCTTAGGGATATCATAATAAACTGCTCATTGGTGATTTGTCAAGAAATTTTCCCTCACTCCATTCTCCTCAATGCATGTTTTAGTTTATCTTGTAAGTGAAATGCAGAGACCCAAGCCTGGTGGAACCCTGAAGAGAAGGAAATGGAAGGCTAAGTCACTGTGAAGCTGAAAATCCAGATTTGGAAGGAGTCAGCAGCCTCACAGAGGATGTCTGAATGACACTGCTTGCATTGCCTGGGGCTCTGCAAATGGGACTGTGGTCAGGCAGGATTGGCCATTGTGTACAGGGCATGGTGTTCACCAGTGAGCTGTAAAGTCTTTCCCATTCCACTCATCTAGCACTTAGTACTCTCCTGTGCCTCTTACCTCACATGATTATCCTCTGTTTTCTTATATGCTAGTAAACCAGGATGGCTTCTAGACAGTGTATGGCACAACTCATTTCACTGAATTTGGGGTGCGAATGGCCCTTCTAGTGGGTGCCTGCATGGCCTGCATAACCAGACCTGATAGTCTTGTCAGTGCCCGACTGGGATGTAAATGTTTAAAGGGCAGAGATTATGGAATACAAAAAGTTTTCAATAAATTTTCAACTAAATTGACCAAGTCAGGAGACCAGCCCTAACTCCACTGACTACCAGAAGGAATGAATTGGTTTCCCAAGAGTAAAATCTGCCCCACAAACACGAGCTGTTTGGCAATGTTTTTAAAAAAAAAAAACAAAAAACAAAAAACATTTAAAATTATGTAATGTTTCTGGTGGGTCATATGCGCTCAGGTTTTGCCTCAGGCCCCATCACTCTGTTTTGTCATGACAAGCTTATTCCCACATTTATGATACCTGCCAGGCTGCTATAGGAAGTTTGATATGTGGCTTGGCCTTTCTGGACCTCATTTAACCTCTCTGGACAGCAGTTTTCTCATCTGTAAAATTGCCATCCTACTTGCCCTGCGTGCCTCAGGAGACCTTCCGATGACCCAGAGAGGTAATCTAGGTCGGCAAAAGGACTGTAAAACTTACAAAGCACAGTGTAATAAAATATATTATCATTCAATCCATTAATAGTGTTATGATTATTATTTTGATGGTATTGAAATGTGATCAGACCCAACATCTAGTATCTGCAAGTAAAGCTTCTTCACTTTAATCTTATAAAAGTGAACCTTCATCCTTTGGTTGGCAGACCAGCCTAAAGCCTGCAGAATGTTACATTTCTGGGCATGTTTTCATTCTCTCTATATTCCCCTGTGGTTTCTTGTGACCGTACAAAGATCGAGAGGCCACCTTTCATTCAAGAGGTTGTGGCATTCTATTCATTGTCAAGTTCTGGACGTTTTCCTCCTGATCACAGAAAACTGGTGTCACGTGGAGTATCCCTTCTTCACTCTTGACCCCTGCTTCCTCTATGGTGGGTATCCACCTAAAACTGGAGAAGAGAAGTCTGAAACCATGTATGTTAGAATGGAATACCCATCACAAGACACCTCCAAACCTTAAGATATATTTGGCTCTTGAATATTATGGATCTTTCATGTATCCTTTGGTAAAATATTAAGCAAAATGATAGACAAAATATAGACTGTGTAAAACCCCATGGAATTACATGATTTGAGTACTCATTCAGAGATGATCCATGAAGGGTCATGGAGTATTTGCTATACCTATGTCATATGAATACCACCTTCACCATTTTTGTAATATTCACTTATCACCTGTGCCATTATTTGTCTTAAGTTGATTTCTTTTACTTAAAAGAAATACATTTATTTTAAAAGCAAAATATATAACCATAAGATGAATGAAAAGTCAGTATCACTTCTCATAAATAAAAGATAATGGTAAATATAAAAGCAATAAGAAAAAAATGTTATTATATATTAGTTATATATTATAGCCTGCCAAAACCAAGACCTACTCTCTCCTTGAAAGAAAGAAAGGAAGGAAGGAAGGAAGGAAGGAAGGAAGGAAGGAAGGAAGGAAGGAAAGGAAGGAAGGAAGGAAGAAAGAAAGGAAGGAGAAAAAGAAAGCAAATTGACAAGTCTTAAACTCTTAAAGACCTATAAGTACCAATTTTCTCTATGAGGAAATAAGAATCAAAAGAAAAATTAATACTTAATAATCTTGGACATTTGAGATTAGTTCAGGATGGCAGAGTAGAAGGACGTGCTCTCACTTCCTCTTGTGAGAGCACCAGAATCACAACTAACTGCTGAACAATCATCGACAGGAAGACACAGGAACTCACCAAAAAAGATACCCCACATCCAAAGACAAAGGAGAAGCCACAATGAGATGGTAGGAGGGGCGCTATCACAATAAAATCAAATCCCATAACCGCTGGGTGGGTGACTCACAAACTGGAGAACACTTATACCACAGAAGTCCACCCACTGGAGTGAAGATTCTGAGCCCTACGTCAGGCTTTCCAACCTCCTGGGGGTCCGGCAACAGGAGGAGGAATTCCTAGATAATCAGACTTTGAATGCTAGTGGGATTTGATTACAGGACTCTGACAGGACTGGGTGAAACAGAGACTCCACTCTTGGAGGGCACACACAAAGTAGTGTGTGCATTGGGACCCAGGGGAAGGAGCAGTGATCCCATAGGTGACTGAACCAGACCTACCTGCTGGTGTTGGAGGGTCTCCTGCAGAGGCATGGGGTGGCTGTGGCTCACCATGAGGGCAAAGACACTGGCAGCAGAAGTTCTAGGAAGTATTCCTTGGTGTGAGCCCTCCCAGAGTCTGCCATTAGCCCCACCGAAGAGCCCACGTAGGCTCCAGTGCTGGGTTGCCTCAGGCCAAACAACCAACAGGGAGGGAACCCAGCCCCATGCAACAGCAGACAAGTGAATTATAGTTTTACTGAGCTCTGCCCACCAGAGCAACAGCCAGCTCTACCCACCACCAGTCCCTCCCATCAAGAAGCTTGCACAAGCCTCTTAGATAGCCTCATCCACCAGAGGACAGACAGCAGAAGCAAGAACAACTACAGTTCTGCAGCCTGTGGAAGTTCCAGGCAGGATAAACCCAAGGACAAACACGCTAAGACACACAGTAATCAAATTGGCAAAAATTAAAGACAAAGAAAAATTATTGAAAGCAGCAAGGGAAAAACGACAAATAACATACAAGGAAACTCCCATAAGGTTAACAGCTGATTTCTCAGCAGAAACTCTACAGGCCAGAAGGGAGTAGCATGACATATTTAAAGTGATGAAAGGGAAGAACCTACAACCAAGATTACTCTACCTGGCAAGGATCTCATTCAGATTCGATGGAGAACTCAAAAGCTTTACCGACAAGCAAAAGCTAAGAGAATTCAGCACCACCAAATCAGCTCTACAACAAATGCTAAAGGAACTTCTCTAAGTGGGAAACACAAGAGAAGAAAAGGACCTACAAAAACAAACTCATAACAATTAAGAAAATGGTCATAGGAACATACATATCAATAATTACCTTAAACGTGAATGGATTAAATGCTCCAGTCAAAAGACACAGGTTCGCTGAATGGATACAAAAACAAGACCCATATATATGCTGTCTACAAGAGACCCACTTCAGAGCTAGGGACACATACAACTGAAAGTGAGGAGATAGAAAAAGATATTCCATGCAAATGGAAATCAAAAGAAAGCTGGAGTAGCAATACTCATATCAGATAAAGTAGACTTTAAAATAAAGAATGTTACAAGAGAAAAGGAAGGACACTACATAATGATCAAAGGGATCAATCCAAGAAGAATATATAAGAGTTATAAATATATATGCACCCAACATAGAAACACCTCAATTCATAAGGAAACTGCTAAGAGCTATAAAAGAGGAAATCGATAGTAACACAGTAAAAGTGGGGGACTTTAACACCTCACTTACACCAATGGACAAATCATCCAAACAGAAAATTAATAAGGAAACACAAGCTTTAATAGACACAATAAACCAGATAGGTTTAATTGATATTTATAGGACATTCCATCCAAAAACAGCAGATTACACTTTCTTCTCAAGTGCACATAGAACATTCTCCAAGATAGATCACATCCTGGATCACAAATCAAGCCTCAGTAAATTTAAGAAAACTGAAATCAGATCAAGCATCTTTTCTGACCACAACACTGAGATTAGAAATCAATTACAGGGAAAAAGAACATAAAAAACACAAACACATGGAGGCTAAACAGTACGTTACTAACTAACCAAGAGATCACTGAATAAATCAAAGAGGAAATCAAAAAATTCCTAGAGACCAATGACAATGAAAACATGATGATCCAAAACCTATGGGATACAGCAAAAGCAGGTCTAAGAGGGGAGTTTATAGCAATACAATCCTACCTGAAGAAACAAGAAAAATCTCAAATAAACAATCTAACCTTACACCTAAAGGAACTAGAGAAAGAAGAACAAACAAAACCCAATGTTAGTAGAAGGAAAGAAATCATAAGGATCAGAGCTGAAATAAATGAAATAGAAACAAAGAAAACAAAAGCAAAGATCAATAAAACTAAAAGCTGGTTCTTTGAGACGATAAATAAAATTGATAAACCATTAGCCAGACTCATCAATAAAAAAAGAGGGAGAGGACTCAAATCAATAAAATTAGATATGAAAAAGGAGAACTTACAACAGACACTGCAGGAATACAAAGCATCCTAAGAGACTACTACAAGCAACTCTGCCAATAAAATGGACAGCCTGGAAGAAATGGCCAAATTCTTAGAAAGGTATAACCTTCCAAGACTGAACCAGGAAGAAATAGAAAATATGAACAGAGCAATCACAAATAATGAAACTGAAACTATGATTAAAAATCTTCCAACAAACAAAAGTCCAGGACCAGAGGGCTTCACAGGTGAATTCTATCAAACATTTAGAGAAGAGCTAACACCTATCCTTCTCAAACTCTTCCAAAGAATTGCAGAGGAAGGAACACTCCTAAACTCATTCTATGAGGCCACCGTTACCCTGATACCAAAACCAGACAACGATACTGCAAAAAAAAGAAAATTACAGACCAATATCACTGATGAATATAGATGCAAAAATCCTCAACAGAATACTAGCAAACAGAATCCAACAACACTTTAAAAGGATCATACACCATGATCAAGTGGGATTTATCCCAAGGATGCAAGGATTCTTCAATATACGCAAATCAGTCAATGTGATACACCATATTAACAAATTGAAGAATAAAATCCATATGATCATCTCAATAGATGCAGAAAAAGCTTTTGACAAAATTCAACACCCATTTATGATAAAAACTCTCCAGAAAGTGCGCATAGAGGGAACTTACCTCAACATAATAAAGGCCATATATGACAAACCCACAGCTAACAGCATTCTCAATGGTGAAAAACTGAAAGCATTTCCTCTGAGATCAGGAAAAAGACAAGGATGTCCACTCTCACCACTATTCTTCAACATAGTTTTGGAAGTCCTAGCCATGTCAATCAGAGAAGAAAAAGAAATAGAAGGAATACAAAGTGGAAAAGAAGAAGTAAAACTGCCACTGTTTGCAGATGACATGATACTATACATAGAGACTCCTAAAGATGCCACCAGAAAACTACTGGAGCTAATCAATGAATTTGGTAAAGTAGCAGGATACAAAATTAATGCACAGAAATCTCTTGCATTCCTGTACACTAATGATGAAAAATCTGAAAAAGAAATTAAGGAAACACTCCCACTTACCTTTGCAACAAAAAGAATAAAATACCTAGGAATAAACCTACCTAGGTATTTTAACCTTGGGAGACAAAAGACCTGTACGCAGAAAACTGTACAACACTGATGAAAGAAATTAAAGATGATACCAACAGATGGAGAGATATACCATGTTCTTGGATTGGAAGAATCAACATTGCGAAAATGACTCTACTACCCAAAGCAATCTACAGATTCAATGCAATCCCTATCAAATTACCAATGGCAGTTTTTATGGAACTAGAACAAATCATCTTAAAATTTGTATGGAGACACCAAAGACCCCAAATAGCCAAAGCAGTCTTGAGGGAAAAAAACGGAGCTAGAGGAATCAGACTCCCTGACTTCAGACTATACTACAAAGCTACAGTAATCAAGGTAATATGGTACTGGCACAAAAACAGAAATATAGGTCATGGAACAGGATAGAAAGCCTAGAGATAAACCCATGCACCTATGGTCAACAAATCTATGACAAAGGAGGCGAGGATATACAATGGAGGAAAGACAGTCTCTTCAATAAGTGGTGCTGGGAAAACTGGACAGCTACATGTAAAAGAATGAAATTAGAATACTCCCTGACACCATACAGAAAAATAAACTCAAAATGGGTTAGAGACCTAAATATAACACCAGGCACTATAAAACTCTTAGAGGAAAACATAGGAAGAACACTCTTTGACATAAATCACAGGAAGATCTTTTTTGATCCACCTCCTAGAGTAATGGAAATAAAACCAAAAATAAACAAATGGGACCTAATGCAACTTAAAAGCTTTTGCACAGCAAAGGAAACCATAAACAAGACGAAAAGATAACCCTCAGAATGGGAGAAAATATTTGCAAACGAATCAATGGACAAAAGATTAATCTCCAAAATATATAAACAGCTCATGCAGCTCAATATTAAAAAAACAAACAACCCAATCCAAAATTGTGTCATTTGTTGAGACGTGGATGGATCTACAGAGTGTCATACAGGGTGATGTAAGTCAGAAAGAGAAAAACAAATGTCATATATTAACGCATGTATGTGGAACCTAGAAAAATGGTACAGATGAACTGGTTTGCAGGGCAGAAATTGAGACACAGATGTAGAGAACAAACTTATGGACACCAAGAGGGGAAAGCGGCAGGGGATAGAGGTGGTGGTGTGATTAATTGGGAGATTGGGATTGACTTATATACACTAATATGTATAAAATGGATAACTAATAAGAATCTGCTGTATAAAAAAATAGATAAATTCAAAAAAAGTTAATAATTTTGCATATGTTTTAGTATTTAGTGTTTTCTTTATTATGGCTTCAAATCATTTGACATATCAAATATAGTGGTCACAAACATGGGGTATTCATGTATTCTGATGGTATATGAAGATTTTATCCTTATCTGTGGATGTTTTCAATAATATGATCTAAATTGCTGGGAAGTTATAGCTTTTAAGTTTTAATAAAAAATCTATTCTTTGCCTCATTTCTTAATTAAAGGAATAAGGAACTTTATTTCTTTAAGCCAAAGTCTTCACTATAGATAATTAAACAACCACCACAACAAGAAAGTACTAAAAGATTATTTATTCAGATACCAGTGGATGTGCTTTATATTCTAATTCAGTCCTCACAATAGCTCTATAAAGTAAATGCTATTAAGGTACCCATTTTACAGATGTGGAAAATGAGGCTTACATAGAATCTGTTAGTTTGCTGTGATCACATAGCTAGTAAATCAGACAATCTGATTCTGGAGCCTGCAATCTTAACTCTTCCTGAAATAATCTTACCTCTAAGGAAAAAAAAAAAAGATTACTAAGTATAGTAAGAGGCCACAGTTCATTGTTTTTGTAAAGTATGTTAATCATCTACCTCACTGAAATTAAGTTTGGCATTCTGAAATTTCTGTACCTTTGAAAGATCAAATTTTACAATTTGGATTTAGGTTCAGAAAGTAAAGTAAATAAGCAAATATCCAACAATAACAAAAAACCTTTTACTGGTCACTTTGGGTTTTTTTGTTTGTTTTTTAAAATGAATGTTCAATGAACCTCCCTCCCTGCCTTCCTCCCTCCCTCTCTCCCTTCCTTTTCTTTTTCCTTCCTTCCTTCCTTTGTATTGCTTTACTTAAATTCCTTAAAATGATGCTATTTTATTAAAAAGACTCTGAAGACAAATTTGAGATAAGGTTCTGTGGGAATTCATAGAGCCAGGGAAAAGTAAAAATTTCCAAAGTCTGTAGAACCCAAGACTTCATTTAAAATTGCCAGCAATGACTCCCACCAATATTTCATTCCATGCCCTTTCATCATTATCTCATTCCTTTTTCCACCTCCTTCATGGCAGGGTTTCTCAACCTCAGTACTATTGAGACACTGTGGGCCAGATAAGTCTTCACTGGAAATGGCTGTCTTGTACATTGTAGGATGTATAGCAGTACTGCTGGGCTTTACCCACTAGATGCCAGTAGTATCCCCCCAGTTGTAACTATCAAAAATATTATCAGACTTCGCAAAATCGTTCCTGGTGAAGAACCATGGGATTACCTAAGCTCATGGTACTTTTCTGCCCATTTTGCTGTTAATTGATATCTGCTGTTGTTGCTGGTAGTGGTGTTATTGTTGTCACTTTTTACCTGTATTAAAGCTTGTCTTTCTGCTTAGAGAGAGGACAGGCTTAGAATCCTTAGGTCTTAATAAAGTCTCCCTTGATTTTCAAGTCGTAACAGTGAAGTAGAAAAAACAATGGCATTATAACATATATATCTAAATGTTTTTAGTTTAAGTACTGAATCTAAATTTCTATCAGATTGTTTTCTCAAAGAAGGATATTTTCTAAAGGTACTAATCAAGCACAGTGACTTCCAGAAGTGAATGGGACCCTTATTGGCCTGAGCTGGCCTGGGATCACTGTGGAAATCAGAAAAGGAATGGACAACATTATGATTGCTTTTTGGTTAATCTGAGGTTTCCAAAATTCCAGGGGCTTTTTTTTTTTTCTTTTTCACCAGCATAAGCTGATATCGCACCTCACTTTTTTGTGTTTGCATAATTAGAGAAACAAGCATATCTTCATCTTGTCATATGGTGTCGTGACATGGGCCAGAAGATACCACGCTCATAGATTCCCCATCTAGATTATAATGATTGCCCTATCACTACTTAGGGAAACACTCTTGAAGCCCCCAGACACATGTGCCACCGTTTGATGGATAATTGACTCAAAATTCATATCAACAACACCATTTCAAATTCTTACCTGTTAGACCAGTAAAAGAACTTGGGGTGCTTCGTTGGGAAGGATGATGGGGCGGAGGGAAGTGAAAATACAAAGGAGAACTTAGAACAAAAGACTTGAGAAAGATTTTACAGGAGAAAGGTGTTTGCGATGGAACCTAGCAAGCACCACTTTTCCTATATTGCCACGTGGAAATTGCCTATGTGCATAATATTTTCCTGAACTGCTGCTATGCTAAGACTAAGCTGAGAAGGAGGTGGCAGTTAAGTAAAGGTCCACTCTTGGAAGCAGGTCTTCTTTTGTGAGTTGTGCTTTTGGTTACATTGAAAAGATAATAATATTTGTTTCTGTTTCCATCATGTCCTTATATTGTCAGCTCCTTACTCTACTCTTATTACTCAGATGCATGATTGGTTTAGTCCCCTCTTTTATTCCTGGAGACTCTCCTCTAGATTTATTCTCTCTCAGAAGTATTCCTTTCTACTTCCCTACAATCAAAACCAGTGTTCAAAGAAAAATGTTCAAATCAAACCATTTAGGAATGGCTCTGATAAGGTACCCTAAAACGTACCTTTTAAAAAGGTACCTTTCTAAAACACAGAAGTTATTACTAATTGATACTTTTTGCTTTAAGGCACTACTCTTGCATATTTAATAGTGAGATTAATGGATTAGTTAGGGTGGGATAAATTTAGGGTAGAAATTATTTTGAGACCCTCATAAACACCTGTTCTTATGATGAATGAAGCTGATCAAGGCTTTTACTGCTGTAACTCAAAAAAAAAATCATTGGAACATACGGTTTAATGTTATTATTAATGAAATTTCCTTGTTTCACCTACCTACTTCATAAGCAACCTTCTTTTCTACTATCACTTGTTTCTGTGTCTTAGATGTATTGATTTATCATTCATCAGTGCCTAGCTTTGAGGATAGATAGCAGCGTAATTAAATAAGTTTATTCATCTGCATATATGTCTTATGCTATGTTCTAAAATTTATAGTGGGAAATGAGGACATAGATTGATTCCAGTAAGGAACCATCCATGGGTTATTTTAAGTGAATTGGAGAGTTCAAGGCTGCAGAAACCTTCAAATGTCATCTACTGGAGACTTCAAAATAAAATCCCTTAAAAAGAGATAGATTATGTATATAATGCTACCAGGAATCATAAGTGTTATCAACTTGGACCTCTTGAGAACCTATTGAGACTCAGTGGAGTGAAGTGACTTGGAGTAAATTCCCACAGCTGGTTAAAATAAGTTGAGGCAACCTCTTCTTTCTTGGGCTCCAGCATTACCCAAAGCTTTTCCTTGTCCGCTGCAACCTCTGCTGCAGTAGTCCTCCTTTGAGGATGCTTATAAAATGGTTTCATTTCAAACAGTGAAACATAGTTCAGGGCTTCTTAGAATTCAACAGTTAAGTTGAAGCTGGAATTTTTAAGCCCAGAACCTTGAAATAAACATATATAAGGAAAATTTAAAACTTTTTACATGAATTCTTAATCTTGGACTGTGAGTGAAAATGTTTTGCCATATTGATTTTAGCCTTTCCCCTGACCTGGATCTCCCCCTCCCCAGCTTTTTGAATGAGTCAGTTCTACGTAGGGCCTAGCATAACTCAGCACATTGGAGGTGCTCCACCAAGTTTGTTGCTTTTTTCACCTGCCTTTTCACACATGGTTTCTGATTGTGCTTACAGGGCACATTGAACTACAATCACTCTCTCACTCCAAAATCCGTCACCTTAAGGCAAAGCAAAATCATTCCCTCCTTTGCTCAATGGATGACTGGGTGATAGCTGTTCTTTGCGCATATTCATGTTGAGTAGGTGCTGTATAACATCACTTGTTCTTTTTTTAATGTGACTCACGACAAAATTACCCCAGCTTTCAGTAATCTCAAGGAAAAAAAAAAAAAAAAACACTTGCCATCTGCAGTTTACTGCTTTTAACCTGAAAAATAGGATCTAAAATGATACTCAGATACTTAGAATGTTTCACTTGTTATAGGCAGAAGCTGACAGATGGCACATGGTGGTAGGCTGGTGCGACACAAGAAGCAAAGGCAGAGCCAAGTAGGCACTGGTGTGGAAGAGCTTGGGAAAAGGTCACGACCATATTTTAAACCATAGAAAATTAGTTACTTCCTTTATTCTCCAAATAGCCAGTTTATAGATATTCTCAGTAACACTTTGCAGTTGGTCTTTGAGGAGGGAGCCTGTAAGTAGTGATACAAGGGGATATCACTTATGTCTGTTGGTAAGGAGACTATCCTAACCTCTAATTTTAAGCCATACAACTTGGATGCTTACTCAATTTAAGATTCTTGTTCCTCCTCTTTGTATAATGCATTTACTTGGATTTCTATAACTGGAGATTAACAGCAACGTAATTTACCTTGGGGATGGGGGAGCAAAGAGGGCTAAGTGGAGCATTTCTTAAAACTTTGTTTTCCTTGGACATATTCTTATTCAGCTGTGGTATGTAACATAATAGATTTTCAAGAAATATTTATAAAATATTGACACTGGGAAGAGTTTATACATCCTTCTTAATCACAGACTCCAGAAACTTCTGCATTCTAGAATTTCAGAGAATTTGACCCTGTTGCTTTATGCTGAAGGTAAGAGACTTTTGACATCTGATTGCTTCCATCAGCATTTTCCAATGTAGAGCACGATGCAGAAATATCCTGATGGACATATTTTTGACACAAAGTGATTATTTGAATTGATTTTAACAGCATACCATTTTGAAAGATTGAAAGGACAAATGCAGCTGGACGTGTGGTAAAGTATGTGCAGTATGTTGTGAAATATTTTTTAAATCACAAGGATGTGGATGATACCATTCACTCAATGCTGAAAACCTCTCAGTTGAACAAAGACAAGTATTTGCTTTGTTCCATGATACACTGCATGTGTGATTTAAAATGGCAGAGCTGACTAAGCTCTCAGGTCTGTAGACCTTGTTTGCTTTGGGAGGCAGGGAGCTGTCCATGGTCCTGAATGGCATAAGCTTCTTTGTGTGTGTGTACAAATTTTTTTTTTTTTAAACATCTTTATTGGAGTATAATTGCTTTACAATGGTGTGTTACTTTCTGCTGTATAACAAAGTGAATCAGCTATACATATACATACATCCTGATATCTCCTCCCTCTTGTGTCTCCCTCCCACCCTCCCTATCCCACCGCTCTAGGTGGTCACAAAGCACCGAGCTGATCGCCCTGTGCTATGCGGCTGCTTCCCACTAGCTATCTCTTTTACATTTGGTAGTGTATATATGTCCATGCCACTCTATCACTTCTTCCCAGCTTACCCTTCCCCCTCCCCGTGTCCTCAAGTCCATTCTCTACATCTGCATCTTTAGTCCTGTCCTGCCTCTAGGTTCTTCAGAACCATTTTATTTTTTTTTTTTTAGATTCCATATATATGTGTTAGCATACAGTATTTGTTTTCTCTTTCTGACTTACTTCACTCTGTATGACACAGTCTAGGTCCATCCACCTCACTACAAATAACTCAATTTCATTTCTTTTTATGGCTAAGTAATATTCCATTGTATATATGTGCCACATCTTCTTTATCCATTCATCTGTTGATGGACACTTAGGTTGCTTCCATGTCGTGGCTATTGTAAATAGAGATGCAGTGAACATTGTGGCACATGACTCTTTTTGAATTATGGTTTTCTCAGGGTATATTCCCAGTAATGGGATTGCTGGATTGTATGGTAGTTCTATTTTTAGTTTTTTAAGGAACCTCCATACTGTTCTCCATAGTGACTGTATCAATTTACATACCCACCAACAGTGCAAGAGGGTTCTGTTTTCTCCACACCCTTTTCAGCATATATTGTTTGTAGATATTTTGATGATGGCCATTCTGACCGGTGTGAGGTGATATCTCATTGTAGTTTTGATTTGCATTTCTCTCCTGATTAGTGATGTTGAGCATCCTTTCATGTGTTTGTGGGCAATCTGTATATCTTCTTTGGAGAAATGTCTATTTAGGTCTTCTGCCCATTTTTGGATTGGGTTGTTTGTTTTTCTGATATTGAGCTGCATGAGCTGCTTGTAAATTTTGGAGATTAACCCTTTGTCAGTTGCTTCATTTGCAAATATGTTCTCCCATTTTGAGAGTTGTCTTTCCATCTTGTTTATGGTTTCCTTTGCTGTGCAAAAGCTTTTAAGTTTCATTAGGTCCCATTTGTTTATTTTTGTTTTTATTTCCATTTCTCTCGGAGTTGGGTCAGAAAGGATCTTGCTGTGATTTATGTCATAGAATGTTCTGCCTATATCTTCCTCTAAGAGTTTGATAGTGTCTGGCCTTAAAGATTTAGGTCTTTAATCCATTTTGGGTTTACTTTTGTGTATGGTGTTAGGGAGTGTTCTAATTTCATTCTTTTACATGTAGCTGTCCAGTTTTCCCAGCACCACTTACTGAAGAGGCTGTCTTTTCTCCATTGTATATTCTTGCCTCCTTTATCAAAAATAAGATGACCATAAATCCATAAATATGGATTTATCTCTGGGCTTTCTATCGTGTTCCATTGATCTTTATTTCTGTTTTTGTGCCAGTATCATACTGTCTAGATTACTGTAGCTTTGTAGTATAGTCTGAAGTCCAGCAGCCTGACTCCTTCAGCTCCATTTTTCTTTCTAAAGATTGCTTTGGCTATTCAGGGTCTTTTGTGTTTCCATACAAATTGTGAAATTTTTTTTTCTAGTTCTGTGAAAAATGACATTGGTAGTTTGACAGGGATTGCATTGAATCTGTAGATTGCTTTGGGTAGTAGAGTCATTTTCACAATGTTGATTCTTCCAATCCAAGAACATGGTATGTTTCTCCATCTGTTTGTATCATCCTTAATTTCTTTCATCAGTGTCTTATAGTTTTCTGCATAGAGGTCTTTTGTCTCCCTAGGTAAGTTTATTCCTAAGTATTGTATTCTTTTTGTTGCAGTGGTAAATGGGAGTGTTTCATTAATTTCTCTTTCAGATTTTTCATCATTAGTGTATAGGAATGCAAGAGATTTCTGTGCATTAATTTTGTATCCTGCAACTTTACCAAATTCACTGATTAGCTTTAGTAGTTTTCTGGTGGCATCTTTAGGATTCTCTATGTATAGAATCATGTCATCTGCAAACAGTGACAGCTTTACTTCTTGTCCGATTTGGATTCCTTTGATTTCTTTTTCTTCTCTGGTTGCTGTGGCTAAAACTTCCAAAACTATTTTGAATAATAGTGGTGAGAATGTACCACCTTGTCTTGTTCCTGATCTTAGTGGAAATGCTTTCAGTTTTTCACCATTGAGAACGATGTTGGCTGTGAGTTTGTCATATATGGCCTTTATTATGTTGAGGTAGGTTCCCTCTATGCCTACTTTCTGGAGGGCTTTTATCATAAATGGGTGTTGAATTTTGTCAAAAGCTTTTTCTGCATCTATTGAGATGATCATATGTTTTTTCTCCTTCAGTTTGTTAATATGGTGTATCACATTGATTGATTTGTGTATATTGAAGAATCCTTGCATTCCTGGGATAAACCCCACTTGATCATGGTGTATGATCCTTTTAATGTGCTGCTGGATTCTGTTTGCTAGTGTTTCGTTGAGGATTTTGAATGGCTTAAGCTTGATGAGTGTGGACACGAGATTCCAAGGAAAGTGACTGGAATCCCTTGATCTGCACTGACTTTAGTAATAAAGGCAGTGGAATAATGGGATCCCATGGAATTTAGCAAAATAAGAGTAGAGACAGGTGGTAAGGAGTAGCCCAGACTATAGTTCACAGCACAGCAACGTGTAAGTTGCAGGTTCAGCTGTAAAATTTGATTCCTGTGGTTTATCCCAAAGCAGTGATTTTCAAAGGCGGTTTTGAATAGTCTTACGAAATGCAGCTATATTACCTGAGGTGATGAGTTTGCCTCTTTTTTTAAGGCAAGCAGTGTTGGGCCTGATCATTACTTGAATTACCAAATCGAAAGACAAAGTCAGGTGCTGAGATACTGAGGCTGTGGCTTCTTGCCTTTTCTTTTCTCTCCCCTTCTCTCCTCACCTCACCTTCCTCACCTCCCTTCTCTTCTCCCCTTCTTTTCTCTCTCCCTTCCACTCCTCCCATCCTTTTCTACTCTCTCCTTTCTCTTTTCTTCTCTTCCCTTCTTTGTCTCTCTGCCTGTCTTTCTCTGTCTCTCTGAATTTACTCTGAGTCAATATTCAAATTTGATAATTCAGGGATATGGGTCCTTATGGGTTTCATCTTTCAGAGGACATTTCAAAGAGAGGTCCTGATCAGTGGTGAAACTTATAGATTTTTTGACACTTTTTTTCAAAAATAAACTTATTGGGACTTTGAGAGGCTATCATTTGAGCAATTGTAGTCTACCTCCACAGAGGCTTGATAGACTTTCAACTACCTTCTCAACTACCATCCTTACTCCTCCCTCATTGTTTCCCTGTTTCAGGAAGTGGGATCTGTTCCTCTCCCAGTGAAGATAAATAGTGATTTCCAGGGAACTCTTTGGGATCATAAGGAAAAGAATTCCTTTTATGAGAATGGAAAACCTGGCATCTTTTGGTCTCAAGTAGATTACCTTCTTTCTCAAGGGAGATGAACCAGAGTTCATGGGAGTCACAGTCTAATGAAGCCAATGACCACAGTGTTTTCTATCTCTGGGGAGATGCAAATAGTGAACTTCCTGACCTGGTGCCAATATAAGAAATGCAGTGATGACCTGCCACATCTGAATTCCTTCTGGCCCTTGGTACACTCTCTTCACCTCCATTTTATATGATCTCTTCCTCATCTCCCCATATTATTTAATTTAGTAAGCAGACATCCCCTGGTATGAGCTCTGTAAATATTGTAACTGAATTACTGTCTGTTTACTTAACTCATTACAGAAAACCATGATAAGCTTTTTAATTACAAAATTAGCTCTGCCAAATCAATTTCTTTCATTTAATAAACTGAAGAAAATGGTACAACAAGGATAAAATCATACCCCTTTCCTATCCTTTTTAAAAATACTCTTTGTCTAAAAATAATTGTTGTAATAAAAATAATAATAACAACAGCAACAGCACTCCTGTTATCCCTGTCCCAGTACTGTGTGGCTCCTTTAAACTGTTAAGCCATGCTAGACCCATTCAGCCAGCACTACATAAAAGACTCCTCTTGAACCTACACATTATTCTCTGCCTTGTCCTGACCTGCCTAGCTCTTTACTTACCAACTTGTTTCTGATTTTTCTGGTTTTAATCTTATGGCTAAGTTTTCTGTATGTCTTGCATCTCTCTTTAGATTTGTCACTCATCATTGCTTCTTTTTAAGATACACCTCTCCACTGTAATTTGTATGTCTGCTAATGTTACACAGCTTTGGACCCTTTAGTGTAGATACATATCTCTGATACAGCAAGACCAAGCTCAAGGATGCTTTACCTAGTCTGTAGCCAGCAAGCTGAGATCCCCCTGGCCTCTCAAGCAAGGGCTTGACAAATCCTAACAATAAAATAAGTGACTTATATATGCCCTTCTTTGTTTTCTCCATTTTCATTGTAAAGGTAAATATTTAGTCAGTTTGGTTTATGGGTCTGGTTAAATCATTTTAATTTTACTTTATTTAATGTAATCACTTTGGGAGACATTTGGGAGTATGGCCACTTGTGAAATCATTATAATTTCCATGGAGAAACTTCAGGGATATTTTACCAAAATGTTTCTGAAATGCTACACCCATGGTTAAACCTAAAGAATATTTGGGGAAAAGAAGGTATCTCTTATGAAAATGATAAAGAATACCTATATGGGAAATCCTTCCCATTCTATATCCTTTATCCAAGCATATTTCACACAAATGAGATGCTTTATACTGTGTCTCTAATTAGACTTATTTCAAAGTCTCAAGCCAGAAGAAATTCATCGTTGCTCAGAAAAACACATAGTGTATAATGATGAGATTTCTAAGACTGCTGCAACATTTGACCAACAGTGTCCTTACTGAAACTTTTACACTTTCTTTCTCTGGATAAGGCCAGATGCATATGAAAACAGACTTAACATGTTTTTGCCTATGGCTAGAAAATCAAGAGAAAACATTGAAAGCTATATATTATTAATGTTGCCGCATATAATTTGGGAACTATAAATCCCAGAGACCAGGTACTTTTTCCCCACTAATGTTGTATTAAAACAGAATCCTCTTAATGTGTTTACAAATGCATTGCCATTAAATACATAAGTTCTTTCTTTGTACATTCCTCGTTTTTGGCGAAACTCTTGGTGGTTGAGTTGAAAATGGTTATTGTCTAGTAAGAGGTGGTTTATGAAGAATAACATATTTCATTGGATCACTCAGTTAGGAACTCAGCATGTGTTTGCTCAGCCCTCATCTTGATGACCACAGATTGTTGGCTCTTGCTACTGCCTAAAGTGGCACAATAATTAATTCAGGAGTTTGCTTCTTTTCCCTGGGATGCTTTAGGGCAGTGTAAGACAATTAAGTCTTTAGAGGAATGAGAAGGAATCTTTGATCTATTTTAGGTCTAAAGATGTCATAACTGTGAATCACAAAGTTGTGACATGACACACTTACCTCAGAAAATTGTCTTTATGGAATTACAGCTGTATCTTGTCTCAGATTCCACTCTCATGCAATTTTGTATGTTCTCATTAAAGCAAGAACCAACTTCCTAATGTAGTTTCTGGGAACTTGCATCAAAAAAATTCCAACCTTTGTGGCCTGTTTTCCAAATAGCTTTTATGTCATGAGTCAGAACACGGCATGAGAAATTTCTCCTTGAAAAGAGATCACTGCTTTTGACAGTTAGCTTTTCTCAATGCAGTCATCAGACTGCACATGACTGATGTGTGTGCATATGTGGGGAGGGGTCTCCGTTCCCTGGAACCATAATGTCAGGTTTCATATTGTCTGAGATTAGCATCTCTTCAAAATCAACCATGTACTGCTTTCTCTCCAAATCGCCTTCCCTGCTGACCATAACTGGTTATATAATCCTGCGTCTTCCATTATCCTGACTGCCGATCCATGCCTGATGCCTATGCCAGGTCTCACAATGCCACAAGCTTTTGATTGCTTCATTCTAAGCTGCTTAATAAGACAATTAAAAATGATTTACAAATGGCTGTCGCAATACACCTGGGGATCAGGGAGAGAATGTTCTATGTGCTGCAGTATTAAAAATGCATGCCCTTCTACAGCTTCTTTTGCAGCTGCCTTTAATTCTACTACTGGTTTACTTCTGTCATATTATTTTTTTTCAAATATTATTTTACAGTAGTCCCTTCTAGATCATGTATATCTGGAAAGAATTCAAGGGATGTGCCACTGATCCTGGGTTGTTCTGAAAGCTTTTTCCTTGTAGTGGGAGTGGTAGTGGCGGGGGGGTGGAGTGGGTGGGTGAGGGCAACTGCCTAGAAATCTAGAGAGTTAGGAGGTAGTACGAATAGTCTTTCATCAAGCTGACTTATTCTCAGCTTCAGGGTTAAACCTAATTTAATCACTGATACATCCATCCTGATCCGTTTCCTCTTTCCTCTTCACTCTTATTGCTGCATTGATTAAAATGGGAAAATTTCACAAAGATTCTATCGTGAGTCACACAAAATTCATCTATAGAAAATGGAAATTTATCAGAAATAATGGCATTGGTAGGTTGAACATGATAACTGGAAAATTAAGACAGA
Source organism: Grampus griseus (assembly GCF_964374135.1). NCBI lineage: Eukaryota > Metazoa > Chordata > Mammalia > Artiodactyla > Delphinidae > Grampus > Grampus griseus. The sequence goes on along the minus strand of NC_139018.1, from coordinate 23,830,024 downwards.
ATCTCTTCTCATCTTGTATGTGTGGAAAATGCTCATTTTTGGGGTTTTATTTAGTTGTTTTTTTTTTTTTTTTAGTTCAGAAAAGTTAAAATTGATATTGACCTAAATTTTAAGGAGAGTCTCTATTTTTAATTCTGAGATCCAAGGATTAATAGAATTGGCATTGACTGGCTCATTGTAACTTTTCTTAGGAAGAGTGTGTATGGAATGGATTAAAGAAAAGAAGAACCTTTGAAGCCAGATAGCCCTGTAATTCATTTTTACCTCTGTTATTTAGTAAAGTATAAGACTTTGAGAAAGATGCTACAGCCATCTGAAATTCCATATTCTCATTAATAAAGTAAATATATGCACCCTGACATCTCAGGTTTACGTGACTATTGTATAAGGTAATCTACGTAAAGTGCATGGATCACTGAATGAGCATACTTTGAAGCATACTGTGTAAACATACTTTGAAGTGGAGATTGAAAATAATTTTTTTAGGGTTTCATCTAATAGTTGTGGGTTTCATCTAGTAGTTGTCAGTTTCATGGAAGACTGCAGTCCCAGAAGGGAAGGAAACAGAGATAGGGAGGATCCACCAATGGGAGATGGCCAAATTGTTCCAAAGTATAGTAATTTCAGGCCCATCAAGTGTTCCAAATACAATCATTGCAAGCCCACAGTGAGATTGTGATTTAAGAATACACCCTTCCTTGGTTAGAACTGGCTTACCATCCAGTAGAGACCAATCCTAAATGTATGTAAGACATCCAGGACTCTAGCTGGGGTAGACATAGCTGGAACATCATATCTTTTATGCAAGATTGCAAGCTCTCTGAGAACAGTAGTCTTCTTCACTGAACAGTACTTTTTCTACTACATATTCAAGAGATACTTTTTGGTTGCACCAAGGTTAAATTAAATTTACTTAAAGCTTAATGTTAAACCTCAATTAAAACATATTTAGTGAGCATCTATTATGGGGACGTGATTGGGTTAGGACAAGCAGGAGTCCAAGGGAGTGTAAGACATTTATTCTGCATTCTAAGAGTCTGCAATATAGTTGGGGAGAAGAGACACCCAGTTAAAATTGTCGGTGTGACTTAGACAAATTATTTAACATATCTAACAAGTTTTTTTTTAATACGCAAAATGAGGAATTGTAGTTGGTCTTTTAGTTTCCTTATAATTCTAGAACTCCAAGAAAGTAGCCATTTTCATGGCTGCATATTTATGTAAGATGGGTGTTATCCATAATAGGTCCTATAGGTATGCAGAAAAGAAAGATATCTGGAAATCGGGGGAGATACGTATTCGTGGAGGTGCTGGAATTTGCACTGAGCCTTAAAGGATAGACTTAGGTGAAAAATCAACCTTCATCACCAAATAGCATGGGCAAGTTACAGAGAGAATACACTACCTGATAGTTATTGTGTGTGTGTTGGGGGGGAGGGGTGTGGTGGAAGGTTTAGCAAGAAGTACATCTAGAATTGTCCTGCCTTTTCCCATTCTGTATTTTCTCTATCTCTCCACATTTTTTCTACATTTTCAGAATCTAGCTGTTTTAGTCATACCAAATATCTTAAAAGAACCTGTGTTCTATGTGATACAGGAATTTGAGGTAGTTAGAATTTCAAGAGAAGATTATGCTTTCTTGATGTCTGAATGGACCCAACCTCTTGAGTTTAGGGTATCAATTGGTGGCTCCTTGGATCTCTTGTCTGTCCCTGTCACAAATCAAGGACTGGCACATCTCAAAATAAAACTTTTCCAAGGGGAGAATTATTTCTCCTTAAATGTATGTTTCTGAGGAGGAGGGGAATGCAGATAACCCTTTCAGGAGAAGTTTAAACACACAGACTCCTCACTGAGGGTCCCATTAGAAGGAAAAACCCACTCTACAAGGTTCTTCTCTGCCCTTGAAATTAGACTTCAAGAAACATGCACTGACTTCCCCCAGGCACAGAAGCAGGATCTGTGTTTTAATTCTGACCTTAATTAAGCCTTTACACAAGCTTTTTATTTTGCTTTCCATTGAAGAAAGGACAGGTAGAGGGAAGGACATGAGTACATTTGTTCTTCTCTCTTCTTGAGAACGGTGTACCCAAAATGTTCTCTCTCTCTTTTGGAATGGAGGAAAATTGGATTTTGAAGCAGAGTCACAGGGAGTTATGATAGCAGTACTTGCAGAAAGTAGTTGAAATGAGTGCCCAGAAATCACTCCAGTTTCTTCCTTACCTCTCACTGGAGTCTAGTTACATTTCCTCGTACTTAACAAAACCAAAGTCACTGAAGATACTGCCCATACATTGGTGACACTCAATTCTCTAATTAGTTCAATGTCATGCATAAAGATATCATCCTATAAAATCTGAGGGAAAGCTCAAAATGATAATTCATCTTACATTTAAATATAGACGAGGCATTTAAATGCATGCCCCATCAGAAGAGTGGGTATGATGTTTATGTGTGTGCAGGTATGTCAGATTTTTTTGCTTTTCTACCTCCCATCTTTTTTGGCAATTGTTGAAAATGTAAGGAAACAAAATTATAGCCAAGAGAGAGAGCCCTGCGTCTGAATCTTAAGTTCCTGTTCTTTGGAGAGTTTTTTGCTTATTTGGTTGTTTGTTTGTTTTTTCCTGTCCCATTGAAAAAATAATCCCATTTGTGTTAAAATTTAGTGGGTTCTGCTGCGTGCAACTGTAACTTTCAGGAGTAAAAGACAGGTCCATGTAATATCCACTACATCTAAACCAGGAAGAAATATTTCACTTTATCTTGCCACAGTCCTAAAAATAAAAGGACACATTCTAGATATGACACAGTGAGAAGAGGAAAGAACTCTTTTACTGATGGGGACATATCATAAATTGTCTTCTCAACTTTGACATCTGGGTTAATTATTCTTAATGCATCTATGAAGAAAGCAAGTATAAATGAAACAAAATATTTGCAGAAAATTGCCATAGAGAAGCAATGACGTGCTAGGAAAAAGGTGACAACTCTGGAGCCATACTGCCCTGAGTTTGAATCATGACTATGATACTTACCAGACCCCTAACTTTGAGTTTCAGTTGCCTTTATTTGCAGAATGGAGAGAAAAACAGTAGCCCTCAAAATATCAGTAAAAATAGATAAATTTATCTTTTTTGCCTCATATTTGTTCTGACCAGTTTATCATTTTTTTCATTGTGTTGCATTTACTTTTAACAATGTTGAATATCTCCAAAAGAAAGAAAGGAAGGACAGGAGAAAGAAAAAAAGGAAGGATAGATGGGAAAGAGAAAAAGAAAGGTATATATTTGTTATTTTGTCTGGGACAACTAGATATAGACAACAAACAAAAGATAACAAAAGTCAAAAATAGCTAGGGATATATTTAACAAGATGAAAAACCCATATTTATTTTTTAAACTATAGAAATAAATAAACAATATCTGGCCAAATGAAAGACAGACTATGGCCTTGGAGGGATGATTTAATATCAAAGTGATCCCTCCTGTAATTGCAAGTAAAATCTGCTGGTGGCTTTTTGGTGACCCAGAGTGATCTTAAAGTTCATATGAAAGAATTAATGTCTGAGAATAGCCAAAAGAAATCTAAGAAAGAAGATTTTGAGGAAGGACTATACTTTATAATTCTAATATAAAACCATTGTAGTAAATAAAAAATAATGTAGTTCTGGCATAGAAATGGGCAAGTAGATTAAAGGAAGAGAAGAGTAGCCCAGAAATAGTCTCCAGCATACATGGGAATTTAATTGCTTACAGACCTGTTACCACAATTTAGTGGAGAGATTGAAAGTGTCTATTTGACAAATGGTAGAAGGACAACCCACCATCCACATGGAAGAAATCCATATGGGTATCTATCTCACTTCATAAATAAAATAAATTCCTAACAAATTAAAGACAAAGATTTTTTCTTTTAAGTACCAAAAATATTGGAAGAAAGTGTGTACTATCTATACAACCTAGTGATTGGTTGAAACATATGTAACCAAAACAGGAATCTCAGATGCTATAATATAAAAAGAAAATAGTCAACATATAAAAATTTTAAGGCAAAACTTATAGTAAAAGATTCCATTAACACTTCAATATGTAAATGATATATTTGGGAAAAGTTGTAATGAACTAAGTCTATTAGAATTACAAGCAGTTGTAACCCAGAACTCAAAAAGCTGTGTTTTAACAAGTTAGGCGTCTTAATTTTTTTCACGTAAGAAGAAGTCAGAAGATGAGCAATCCAGAGCTCATACAGCAGCTCTGTACAATAATCGCTAGCAGCTGTCCTGATCGTGGGCTTTCATCCTCACGTTTGTCACCTAATGTTCACCAAAAGGCTGTTGCACCTTCAGTATTTGCTCCAACTTCTAGGAAGGAAAAAGTAGGAAGGGTGAAAGCAGAAAAGTATATACCAGCTAAGTTTGCACCTTTCAAAGGAAATTACCTGGAAGTCTCACCATGCGATGTCAGCTTACATTTCTTTCACCATAACTGTGTCTATCCCAGCTGTAAAAGGGAGATTGGTTAATGCAGTTTGTTTCGTTGTTGTTTTTGTTTCTTTAATCTGGGCATATTCCAACCTTAACATTAGAGTTCTTTTATGGGGAAAAGGTACGTAATAATTCTGGATAGGTGGCCAGCAGTACCTCCCACAAGCAAAGATAGATTATATATAGGATTTTTGCAAGTTGATAATTAAAGAAAAGAGCCCAGTAGATGAATGGGTGATGAATATGAATACACGCTTTACAAAAAAAAGCATTCTGATGGCCCTTAAACCTATGAAAAGATGTCCTATCGCTTTTGTGAGTAAAGAATTGCAAATTTAAGTACCAATGAAATATCACTTTATATTCATTCGATTGGCACAAATTTGAAAGTGCGCCAACTCCTACTGCTGTTTAAGATGGAGAAAAAATTTAAATTGCTACAGCTTTTTTAAAAAAGAAACGAAGATTAACTTTTGCATGGCAATTTTTATTAAAATTAAAAGACATACACACTTTGCCTCAGGAATCCTAGCTATGAGAATCTATCTCATAAAAATAAAAATATCAGTATTTATACATGCAAGGGTTTTTTGGTGACTTTGTTTTTTATAGTGGTTAAAAAAGAGGAAATATTAAGTAAAGGTTTATAAATAGGGAAATTGAGTTGTTGAGTAAGTCATAATAAATCCCCTTTAGAGACTGTTATACAGTTCTTAGAAGAATGAACTTGATCTATCTTGATCTGAACCACATGACTTCGAGGAATTTCCACAACATATTGTTAAGCGAGGAAATAAGATAATAATAGGGAGAGATAAGAATAAAACAAGTTGTCGATCTGGGTTGCCAAGAGAGGGAAAGAAGAAGGGAAACAGTAGGGAAATTTGGAATGTGAAAGAGGAAAATAAATCAAACTTTATTAGATATGTGCATAAGTAAAATAACTTAGAATTCAGCTTTTGAAAAAAGAGAGGAAGTAAGGTAGAGAAACCACAGCAAATGAACCGGGTACAGCAGGGCCAGTGTAGGATAAAGAACAGAAGATTAAGAATTCACTTGGAGCTGTTCTTGATTAGATGTTATCACTCATTCTCTTAAGAGGAGAATTTATAAACTTGTAAAGAATTTACTGCACGTGCTTTATATTCTGTTCAATAGAAATACGAATAGTAAGCTCTATAGAGTTCTCCTTTATACTAAATTTTCTGAAACTATGTTCTAAAAAAACTATATATTTGTTAAAAAGTGGTAAATCTGTATATTTTCTCACTTAAGAAAACAAATCATGCCCCTAACAGAGGGATACTGAGAGGACTCCATGATACTGCATCACTCTGATGCATGACTTGCATACTTGAAAAGTGTAGGCTACTGCAGAGTAGGGAAGAGTCAGCACAGCTTGCAGTTGAGTCCCAGAATTTTCCCAGCCATCTGATTCCCAAGCCCAGAGCTTTGGCTCCTGGGCTGTGTTGCTGGCAGTGAGGAAGTGGGATGGTGTGTTTGAATCACAGCACTTCTCTGTTTCCTGGCTAAGTTACAAAACAATGTTGTAGTCGTGAAACTGAATGGCATCAGCACACATTTGTGGCACGCACCGAGCGTGCACAGCACTGTAGTAGCACTCCAGGCAAGCATATGATTGCATTTAAAAGAGGTGTTGCTGCTGCCTTTCAGAAGTTTACCAACTAAAGGGAGACAAAAACAACCAACAGAAAGCAACCCAGTGGACTTTCCATTAAGACGATTACATGATCTGATTCTGAGCTTAGCTTGGGGCTTTGCACATTTTAAGGACTCAGTAATATCAGTTGAACAAATGAATGAATGAATGAACATATTAACAGGAACTGGACTGTTACAGCTGTTCTTAACCAGTACTTTTGCCCTCTAATTTTTTCTCATGGTTTCCAGTTAATTTTTAATTAATTTTTAATTAATTTTTTCTCATGGTTTCTAGTTAATTTTTAATTAATTTTTAATTAATTTTTTCTCATGGTTTCCAGTTAGCTTTAGGAATCAGCAAGAGGTGCTGAATCTGAACCTGAAAGTGTGCTTTCCTGAGCCTGCTTGATGTTTTAAATAAGTTGAATTAGAACACCTTTAAGTGAGGCACACTCTGGTTTTCCCATAGGAAACCCCTAGCCCATGGTGTTGAGCTGGTGATCCCTCAACTACAGGAAGCTGTGCCCCTCCAGTCCACAGAAATTTCACTCACGCTACTTCTTTGGACCGAATTGCTTATTGTGCCCCATAAACCTAGTGAACTCCATTCTATCCTTTTACGTTCAGTTAAAACGCCACTGCCTTCGTGATGCCTTTTTAAAGCATATCTGGAGAAAGTTAAGTATTTGCTTCTTTATTACTCCATCTGTTTGTCAACTGTGGCACTTTTCATATTGATATAATAACTTATTTACCTATCTGACTCTCGATCGAGAAAGATGGGGTACTCTATTTGTATCCCATTGGCCTATCCTTGGCTTTATCACAGAATCCCTGTAATGGTGCTTGTTAACTGACTGACAGGTTACTTGGTGGATGGGTAGGTGGATGGATGGACTGGCTGATAAATGAATGAACGAATCATTAAGTGAAATAGTGACTATTATAGATCTGGAAAAAGGAAAGTGGAAAGTTACTGTTGAAAGAGCAAAAAAAAAAAGAGAAAAAAAGAGAAAAAAAAAATTTATGAAGACCTTTGTGGGATAAGATGAAGGTGAGGGGGACTTCTCTATTATTTATCTTTGGAAATTGTGAGTTAAAATTTGTAAACAGGGTAGATATTTTGGACAGAAAGGAGGGGCTACATAACTACAGCACACATATCATCCTCTAAAATAGTCCCTTTCTTTGGCATGTTTAAAACCTGAAGTCTGGTTGGCGTTATAAATATGCATGAGCTGTTGGGGGAAGAGAGCATAACGTGTGAATCACACTTCAAACAGACCTACCAGCTCACTCCTGACTTCAAGTTTTTCAGAAGTGTGAAGTGAAAATGGTTTTAAAATTAGAAAATGTGCCATCAGAACTTTTATCAGCCCTCAGAGAAAATAATCTCTTTAAATGTGGGGAATGCTGGAGATATTTATTTAGTTAGTTTCACAGTTAAGATGCTTTGATAAGTTTTCGTGTCATAAAATGCACAAATTAATTTTAATGAATGTGGGGGAAAAAATACCTTCTAAAACAACCTGAGTACCTAATGCTGCAATCTAGGGTTTCTGAGGGATTATTTAAACTTAATCTATGAGCAAATTATTTCACTGGAGAAAAGAAACTCTCAGGTGTCTTTTCCTTCTGATACATTTACAATTGAAAAATGATCTTGTAGCATTTGAGAAGTGGGTAAATTCTGGGAAGAGACACTTGGATCTTAAATTGCTAAATTGTAACAACAAAAATGAGAGGAAAATAGTATAGTTAGCTGTTTGCTTTCAAGTTTGTGGTAAATTGGCTTATTATCATTATTATTGATTTTTTATGCATATCGAGATTGAATTGAATGTGAACAGAGGGGAAAATCATAATAAAAGATAAGATAAAGGATGGTGGAGATCCTTATTTTTATGACAAGTGTTTAAAGAATAGCCCATCATTTCCAGTAACTGTGTCATCAAAAAATGGCTGTTTGAATGTGTTCTGTAGAATGTGTCATATAAGGCCAGTAATTGAGAACAAGGACGAAGAGAGGGACACTCTATTAATGTGATTCTGAAGCTTTGGTACATCAGTATCATCTTTTAGGCTAGATAACAACCCAGATTTCTAAGAAGTTCCCAGGTGAAATTGATGCTGCTGGTCTAGGACCACACTTTGGGAATCATTGTTCTGTTCCAATATTTAGGTAAGATTAAAGAAAAGAAAATTTAATGAGTATCTGTGATTAAATGCTGGGCTCATTTTGTGAACCTTAAGTGTCTTAGTGTGTTTCTTTTTCAAAAATTGGATGATATTTTATTTTTTTAATTTATTTTATTTTTGTGGTACGCAGGCCTCTCACTGCTGTGGCCTCTCCCATTGTGGAGCACAGGCTCCGGACGTGCAGGCTTAGCGGCCATGGCTCACGGGCCCAGCCGCTCCGCAGCATATGGGATCTTCCCAGACCAGGGCACGCACCCGTGTCCCCTGCATCGGCAGGCGGACTCTCAACCACTGCGCCACCAGGGAAGCCCTGGGTGATATTTTAAAATGCCATTTTATTAACCTACTATTCTGAAGATTGAAATTCTACTATATTCACTGTTAACGTTAACTGCCTTACATTTTCCAAGGCAACATGGGACGGACATTATTTTAAAGGAATGGAAAAACGGCATTTACTTTCATAAAATTAGGTAGCTTCTTGACTGAGTTGTAGTTTTTGTCACTACTTTATTGCTATTACTTGAAACATGCCCATGATATTTCTCCATGTATCAGATTGAGAGTAAATCTGAATAGTTGAAACCTGATTTCAATAGATGCTGTCAGATCCTATCCTTGGGAGTACAGTAAAGATCAGGAAAAACAGTAAGACAGCATCATCTCTTAGGTATACATTCTGGGGCATGTCTTTTATCAATATCTCTCCAAAGCATACATGTTTTGACCATACCGCACACTGGAAACCAAGAGATAAAATGACTTTATTCTGTGCTGTGAATGTCATTAGGTCAGCAGTTTTCTGCCAAATCATTAGTCTCTGCCCAGGTCCAAACCGCTTCAGAGATTTCCTACCACTCAGCATTTTCCTCTTTGAAGGACCCTCCCAGCACCAGTCTTCTGGCTTTGTTCCGCTTACTCTCTGCTAAAAGGAAGACTTTCTCTGAGCAGCTACTCCCAAAATGAGGCCAGCGGTAAGGGTTAACAGGTCAAGAGACCAATCTGCAGGGTTTCTTTTCTTCTTTCACCTAAAACATGCACTTCTTATGTCTCAGGCTTGTCTTTATACCTAAAGGATGTATTTCTCTATGATTTCATAGGTTTTACTCTGGCATACCTGATGCTCTCCATTCTTAATTATCTTCAAAGATGCTTATCCTATTTCAAACTCCTAAGTAAGACATATACAAGGGGCAAGAAAACAAACAGAAGTCCTGTCTGAGTTTTGTCTAGGACCAAGGTCACTCAGTGTTAATGCAGCTGTCTCACTGCCTTTTCCTTCCAAAACATACATATTTTAGTTGTATCATTACTCTGCTAGGAGAAATCATTATTATTTTTTATAAGCAGTGACACCACCACTGAGATTAGTTTCAGGCAGTGGTTCTTAAAGTGTGGTCTGGAACCAACAGCCTTACCAAATTCTCAGGCCCCATCTCAGGCCCCACCTCAGACCTACTGAGTGAAAAACTCTGAAGGAGGGACCTAGCAATTTGTATTTTAACAAGCCCTTCAGGTGGTTCTCGTGTACACTACAGCTGGGCAACAACCAGTTTAAGGATTTGGAAGGAAGGGCAGGACTGGGTGGAAAACATGGAGGAGTCTCGCCCTCTTAATGTTTGATATTCATGCATCCTTGACTGAAATCGGTGTCTGCCTGAGACACTTTCATTTGGTTTCTGCAAATAACTGGCAGCTTGGCAGTGGTGAAAAGGTTACCCAAGGAACACCGCACACACGTACTCTATTCCCTCAAACCCCACACTCAAGACTTCATTCTAAGCCCCTGTGTGGGTAATTCCCCTTGTGGGGGGGGGGGCTTGTGGTTCTCCCAAGTCCCCAGCCACAACTAGTATTGCATTCTATGCTGTTTCATGTGCAGTCAGTGCCCCTGACCATTGAAGGCTTATCCCTCCTAATTGTGGGAGGTATTTAGTCCAGATATTGCAATCCAGGTTTGCTTTCCTTCCCCTTCTAGCAAAAGTTATAGATTGCTACAATACCTGTGTCTGTCCCAGACTATGTTTATAAAAATAATAATAAATTACCTCTTTTGCTGTAGGATTTCTTTCAGGCTCAAAATGTGTTTTTCAGCTTATGGGGTATTGATTGTATATTATCAGTTTAGCTCACACACTGACAATTACATGTAGCGCCAAGGTAGCCTTGACAATGCAGCCCAGTTGCCATAGCAATGAAAGAAGGCCTATTGTTGCTACCCACAGCCTGCTCTATAATGATAATCATGCTGCTCATTTCATTTTAATTGAAATTTGAAATCATAGTCTCTAGGAAGAAATAAATGGACTCTCTCCCCATTTCTCCCCCTGACCACCCAAATAATAAGTACAAATGGGAAATACTTGCACACTTTCTTAAAGGTAAATATCAAGGTTTTTGAGAGTGTGTTTTCCAGCATTTTCATGAGTATCAGAAACAGATGAAGGGTAGTATTTTGCTGAATAAAAATTGAATTAGGGGGCTTCCCTGGTGGCGCAGTGGTTGAGAGTCTGCCTGCCGATGCAGAGGACACGGGTTCGTGCCCTGGTCTGGGAAGATCCCACATGCCATGGAGCGGCTGGGCCCGTGAGCCATGGCCGCTGAACCTGCGCGTCCGGGACCTGTGCTCCGCAACAGGAGAGGCCACAACAGTGAGAGGCCCGCGTACCGCAAAAAAAAAAAAAAAAAAAAAAAAAAAATTGAATTAGGTCTTATGCTTTTGGATTCTTTTTTTTTTAAAGTTTATTTATTTATTAATTTATTTTTGGCTATGTTGGGTCTTTGTTTCTACACGAGGGCTTTCTCTAGTTGCAGTGAGTGGTGGCTTCATCGTGGTGCATGGGCCTCTCACTCTCGCGGCCTCCCTTGTTGTGGAGCACAAGCTCCAGACGCACAGGCTCAGTAGTTGTGGCTCATGGACCCAGTTGCTCCGTGGCACGTGGGATCCTCCCGGACCAGGGCTCAAACCTGTGTCCCCTGCATTGGTAGGCACAGTCTCAACCACTGCACCACCAGGAAAGACCCTGGATCCTTAATTAACAGCTATCTATTATTTCTCTAAGTCTCTAATCTTAACAGCCTGTCCTGCATGGTATATCTTACATAGTACAATCTTTAATGGATATGCTTGTTGAATTTCATTTATACCCAAAAACTCACAGCAGATAGCATAAGATACTTTAAAATTAGTCATAAGGCATAGTGGAAGCTTTTAAACAGTTGAAAAAATAGACAATATTAATAAATATTCAGTCACATAGGGCCCCAGTTCTATGCCAGTGCCTCTTCTATGATGCCTTCAATCTAATGATATTTATTTGGTAGCACAACTATAAGCTACACTCCAATGTAGTATATAGTGCTACATGTAGCAGAGAGAGAGACATTGTGAAGTGTAGTCAGGAAAAAAGAGCTTCTATGTCAGCAGACATTCCAAAAAGGGATACAAATCTAATATGGAAAACAAACAGCTATCAAAATGAAAGTAAAATAGTAACTAAACAAATAATATATAGGCACGATATTCCAAACTATAAAAAAAGTATGAACTTGGTCTAAAATTAACAAAGATGTCAATGGAAGACTGGGTCAAATCCTAGCTTTTACTTTGACCTTTTGACCCTTCTCTAGCATTTTCTTTCTCTAATCTGATATCTTATTAATAATAATCTTGTTTTTTATTTTATTTTTCCCAGTTCCTTTTTGAAAACTAAAAATCATAGCTAGATGGCTCCTACCTCATTTTTACTCACTTTCAATCCTTTTCTGAATGAGATGAGATGATTTCTCTTTTCCCAGTACAGAGTTTTGTTTTCTTGGATCATGTGGAGGGTATAATAGGTATTTAGGGTAGAGAGAGATGTATGGTTGTGGGTTAAGATTTAACCAAGGGAATAAGAAATATAGGCTCTCCCCTTAAAGAAATTACTACGAAATGAAGACTTTGTTTTTATGAAGTGACCCCAGAAAATGAGCATTTACATTACTGGGGGTACGCACAGTGCTGGGGTGCCTTATGTGAAAAGCATCTCAATCACAGATTCCAAAGTTCAGCTTTTAGGAAGAATAACATGACTTAGAAATTAGCTGGCCCCCTCTTCTATGAAAATGGAGGCATTTTGGGGTTGGTTTGCTTGCGATACAAAAGAGACAATGCTTCCACTGATATTTTCAATCTTTGCTGTTGCCCCTATTTACAATCATGGTCTTCCAAATATTTATGGCATTGATAAAATGATCAATACAGTGTTTATTTGTTTATTCACTTATTAATAATTATTGAGTACCTACGATATGTGAAGGCAAAAATATTCTAAGTGCTAAGACAAAGCTTGGAATAAGATGGACACTGTCCCGACCTCCACAGAGCCTACATCCTAGTAGGCTTGCACATTAGACAAGTAATTATACAATAAATTACTTAAGTTCAATTATGATGAGGAGAAATAATAAATTCTACAAGAGATCTCTGAAAATTTACTACAAAATTATTTAGTGTTGTCAGATAAATTTGCTCATCATTGAAAGCTAGTAGTGTTGATTAAATCAATTGTTAACAGGGAAGTGACTTTGAAAAACATTCACTACAAATAGAAGCATAAAGAAAAATCTGAGACATATTAAAACAAGAGTATTGCTGTATAATCAGACTAAATACTATAAAAATCTGCATTTGAATTCTGCCATGTGTTAGGTTTGTTCAACATGTATTTTTAAGATGTGGTTGTCTATTATTTTGCTCTGAGCACAGCTTTAATCTTTCATATCCTTAATTCTAATCGTTTTGGATTTTATTAAACTTTAAAATCCATATATTTGATTCATTTGTGCTTAAATAATTGAAATTGTTAGCAAAAACTCATCAATATGCTTAAACCAGGAGCTCCACTCCCCTGTAACTGAGTTTTTCCCATGTGTTTTAGCAAGATTTGTACTAGAGTTTGCCCAACCATACCTTCTTCTGTCCCATCCTTATCTTGATCCTCACATACTTCAGTGGCTCTTTATATCATGTATGGCTTCCTTTCCAATATGTCTTCATTCAAATGTAAGGTTGTTGAAAATAAGGTCCAAACCCTACATGAATCCTTAGCAGCATGTAAAATGCCACACATCCCACAGATGCTCAGTAAACATTTGCTCTGGAGAATCTTGATTATATCCTCTTTAAACAATATCTAGTTACTAAAATTAGTAAGTCTGACATCTAAGAGGTAAAACTTTAAAATTCCATCCAAGTTCTCAGTGGGACCAATTCTAGTCTATAACCACAGCCCTGGTAGGTGTTCCCTTTTCTGCTCTGTGCTCACATAATGGCTCTGCCTCTCACCCTCAAATCGCAACCCACTGCCTGTAATGGCATTCTGTTTATTAACTTTTAAAACTTTTCCTATCGGGTAGGCCTTCTCCATTCAGCCTCATGAGAGATGAAAGGATTGCAGCTGAAAGAAGCTTCTAACCCTCAAAGTAGACTTCCATAGTCTAGCCCGGCACATCTGTCTCTGAGCAAATCTGGAGCCCTCAAATGGTTTTGAAGCCATTACTAGCAGTTGGTCTTAGATGATAGTAACCAAGAAGAAAATTGAGGCTTGTGGGCTAGAAAGAGTCCCTAAGTTCAAAGTAATATCAAAGCAGCCAGAATAGCACAGGTGGTGAGAGATGTGGGCTTCTGTTTGCAAGGAACTACCTTCCACACAGAAGCACCTCCCTGTTTCAGGCTCCAAATCCTCAAAGACAGACAGTCCTTAATTAAGTGTCAAAGAATTGATTAGGAGACTCCTGCAATGCGGGTTCATTGATGAAACCATTTTGGCAGCCTGGATGATATAATTAGCCCACACAAGATGTGAAATCTGTAGTGTTTGGGGATATAGTCCAATAATTTTTAATTTTGTAGTAAAAAGGAGACAAAGAAAGAAAGGAAACAGCAAGAGAAGATGATGTATGCTTGTCTGTGAAAAACGGAGGAAAAAGATTCCAAGGTAACATTTGCTAGATATGGATCATAGCTTTAGGTTTCCATTGTGCTTCTCAGAGAATATTACCTAGGATACCTGTGTTATCTCTACCTTTATGAAATTTGACAGTGTACCAATACTGTCTTTATTGGAAGCAGAGGTATTCCTCAAATCAGTGTACTCACATATTCCAGTTCCATCATAGACATTTATTTAAAGAACCTTCTCCTACACATGCTAACCTGAGTCCTCTGGAGGACAGCAAAGGAGAAGATCTGAATAATGTAGGACCTAAGTTTCGCTAATGGCTAGAACCAGGAGGAAGGGTATGGGAATGAGTGCCTGAGGGTAACTATCAAAAGAAAATGTCGTATTTGGGACTTCCCCGTTAATACCATAACATTTTTTTCCCTATTAGTGACCATCCTTCATTGACAATTGTTAATGGATACGGCTCCCCAATTTCCCCCAGTCTTTTAATTTTTATTGTGTATAGAAAGATGATGTGGATAGTTAAGGATGCTGAACAAATATTTTGGCTTATCTCTAGGTACTCTCAAGTTTTTGTGGTATTTGTGTCAGTAACATGGTTCTGTATTTTTGTCAACGATTTTGTCATCTCAGGATATTTTGCAGAAGTGCAGCTCACACAGCCAACTTGTTTATAAAGGGTTTCATCATCTTAAGAGGTGATTAAGTTATTATTATTTGTGCTTTTTTTTTTTTTTTTTTTTTTTTTTTGCTGTACGCGGGCCTCTCACTGTTGTGGCCTCTCCCGTTGTGGAGCACAGGCTCCAGACGCACAGGCCCAGCGGCCATGGCTCGCAGGCCCAGCCACTCGGCGGCATGCGGGATCCTCCCGGACCGGGGCACGAACCCGCGTCCCCTGCATCGGCAGGTGGACTCCCAACCACTGCGCCACCAGGGAAGCCCTATTTGTGCCTTTCAAACATCATTTTCATCATAGCTCATTTCTCAGGTGGAAATATTAATACCTAGGAAATTTGCTGTGGGCTGGCTCACTTATAATGAAAGAAAGTCACCCCACACTTACTGTCTTCTACCAACTTCTTCTTGTGAAACCAGGGGCACTTACATGTTCATGAGAGGTTAGGGATTATTAATCCAATTGCTTCTAGTAAAGACTGTCCTAAGAGGTATACATAGTGAAAGATTCTTATTTTAAAAGATTCATAGAGAAAACAATTCTGCAACGTCTATTTTCTCTACTATTTCAGCAATTTTGTTCTTGGGGATTTTTCCTATGGTTAATTTAAATTTTTTTAATTTGAATCCTATTTTATATATGAGAATATTATTCCTTCTTTTTAGCATTCTGTTTTCTAGATGAAAAAAAGCACTTTCATTTTTATTTTCTGACACTTCTCTAAAATCACCTTGAGTTTTCTACCTGTACACTAGTTTGAGATGACCTGGAGCCAGACTGCCTGGGTTGAAGCCTGGTCCTACTGTTTACTATCTGTCTGACCTTGAGAAGTTATTTAACCTCTTGGTTCCTCTGTAAAGTGGGTTAATAATAGTACATACCTTATAGAGTTTCTGGAAGGATAAAATGTGTTAATAGTATACAGGCAAAGTATTTAGAAGAATATCTGGCTGGCATATATTATGCACTCAGTAAATGTTAACTATTCTACTTTACTCCATTCCCTTTCTGTGGTTTAACATGAAATTGATAAGCTTGCCAGTAAATAGTTATACCAGGATGCCAAAGGTGTTATCTAAAAAAAAGTTTCTTACTTAAATATTTTTGGTAAACATAGAGTGGCATACACATTTAAAAATTTTGCTTTACTGTGGGGCTTCTCAGACATTTAAAAAAAATTTTTTATTGGAGTATAGTTGCTTTACAATGTTGTGTTAGTTTCTGCTGTACAGCAAAGTGAATCAGCTATATGTATACATATATCCCCTCTTTTTTGGATTTCCTTCCTGTTTAGGTCTGAGTAGAGTTCGCTGTGCTATACGGTAGGTTCTCATTAGTTGTCTATATGAATTGTGCCTACCATTATAGCTCATGGATGTGTTTCTTCATATTATTTTATCAGAGTAGCTTTCTTTTTCATGCACCACCTACTGACATCTCCAATGAATCCAGTTTGGAAAGCAGTGGTCCAGTCATAGTAAGACATACTTCTGAAGACCCCAAAGTTGTTGCTAGATCATTCTGTGGTTTCAACAGTTATTTATTGAAATTGTCCTAAAAACAGAGAACAGGAAAAGGAATCAACTCCCTGAGACTTTTCTACTCTTTAAAAACAAGCTTGATTTTAATTATTGGTGAGAGTGAAAGCTTTCCTTTTGATAGTAGTTATATTGTGTGATGTAAAGGCATCAGATTTCTCTATAATGATTACTTCCCAAGAAGGGAAGTGTCACTCAAACCTGGCATAGTTCCTAGCCATCTCTGTTGGCATTGCACATTCCTTTCCTCATGACTCTATAGGGAATCCATGATGAGGATTTTTCTGTATCTGAGCTGACAAAAGATATAAATCAAATGTTTTAGGCCATTAACAAGAAGTTAAATCAGGAACAACACTGATCTAGAAGCATTAATTCAGGGTAAGCACCAAAGGCATTGCAGCATTGATTCTGGCATTTTTCTCTGCTCCTAATAGCTTTGAGAATTTGATCTATATGTTTATGGATCTAAATGAAGGGAAATAAACGTTTGGACAGATTTCTTGCTATTGAGTTTCCTTATCACCACTTTTCAGCCTTGATAGTAGACTTGGGCCATGAGTTTCATTCACCTGGAAACATTCTGAAATTGAGGATGCTGACCAGAGCACCAAAGTGTGGTGCTTGCAGTTTTCAAGCATGTAAATAAATTATTCTTTTTGAACAAATTCATAATCTATGTACCATGAGCATGTTTGGAACACATCTATAAAGCAGGTAGGTAAATTTTCAGAACGACTTAGCAGTTTTCCCAGGTGGCAGGACACTATATTATTATTTTTATTATTTTTAAGAGATAAAATTTATTTTTAGGAACTGGGCTAAGTGGTTCAAATTCATTATTTCACTTAATCCTTCTAATATACCAATGAGATAGAAAGTATTACTATGTTCTCTTTATAGAAGAGGCATCTGGAGCTAGATCAGATTAAATGACACTTTCTCTTGGGTTTTGAGTAAATGTCATAGTGCCCCCTAGAAGTATTCAATGCTCACCGTAAAGATTTACCCTATTAACAGATAATGCAGTTTTCTGGATTAATCATTCTGAAGAGTGTGTAGGCATGGGGGAAAAAGGCATATGTCATTCTCCAGGATCATACTAGATTTTTATAGGTGATATATTATTACAACGAGATCCTTTTGACATTTTCAACAACGAACCCTTCCTGGTGGGGCTGAGAATCATCTCCACCACTTGCTTCTCGAGGGCATGGGTCATGCCCTGGTATGCACCATCCCACATGTCTCTTACTGTGGTGCTTTGCATAAGGCAGGAGCTCAGGAAATGTTCATTGTGCATATGGAAGAATACCCAATTCTGTAATCCAAGAGGTTGTTATCTTGGTACTTGTTTGCCTTTGGTGGGCATAAGGTTTTTACCATAAGAGGTCAGTTAGAGTTTCTGTCTTGTTACACAGAGGTAATTATACATTCAACATTGCAAAGAAAATACCTATAACATGCTTTGAGTCACTATTAAGGGGCGTTGAATAAAGTGAAAAAGTAGAATGAATTTATTAATTCTAGTACTTTGGGTAATGAATTCAAAGTGAATCTTTATTGTAAAATTGGTGGTAGAGGTGGAGGTTATGGTGGTGAGTCTCTTTCCAGGCATCATGGCCAAGCATTAAGAAGTATTTCCAAGTCCCCTATTTCAGACACCCCAGAATTATTTAAATATCTAAATTAGAGATATGTGAAAGAAAATAGGGTTTTTGGAAGTAAATTTGTATTACTGCTAGCCATTTAGCCTGTAAAACACATGATTCTTTTCCTTAGACTATACAAAGATGAAATTTCTAGTGGATATCTTTTGGGGGCATAACCTTCATAGAAAAGTTTCCTTTTCACAGGATATCCATGCACATGTGGTTAATCAGCCTCCATGAAAAGGCAGTTTCTTCTCCAAAGCAAACCCATCAAGGCAATTGAGTCAAATGACTTCAAACTCCCCAAGGGGACCACCAGCCACCCTTAAATCCGTCACACTTGTGAATAGCTAGTTGATCATTCTGTTTCAACTGACATTGGTAGGTATTTAGGACTTTTTTCTTTGGTCCTTGTTGGGAGGTCATGTGGTTTTTCATGAGCTGCTCAGTGAAAGGAGGGAGGAGAAGGAGAGAAAGGAAGAGATAAAGGAGGAAAGACTAAGCAACAGTCCCAGGAACCTGAAAGATGGGGAATTTCCAAAGCAAAGTTGGAGTCATCTAAAGAGGAGTGTGGCTTTTATTTTTGTAGCAAAGACTACCCTTCCACCTCGCCCCCGCCCCGAGTTCCTTCCTAGAAAGATATATGCAGTGGACGCCTGTGAATATAACTTTTGACAGTGACACAGAACAGTGAAAACTGTAAGTCAATCCATGGTGAATGCAACATTATTTCATGCATAAAAAAAGAGTCATACAACTATATACCTATATAACCTATTTCACAGTAACAATAAAAACATATTTATCGATTCATCAAAAGGGTGACAGTTTTGTTGTGTCTATCCAAATGTCTTATACTGTGATTTTTCTCTTCCTTGAGAAAGATTTCCTTGAAAACAATACTTATAGCAGTGGCAGGAATTTACAGTACACTCGGGTATAAGTTCTGACTAGGAAGCACATTGCATTTTGAAGTTAGGCTATATTGGACATTCCTTGAAAACTCCCCTAAAGGGAAATAATGTTTCATCTACTCATTTGCTCAGATTTCCTTTTGCGTCAAAAGGAAGAGGGGAACACGTGCATACCTCAGAGATAGTGCAGATTCTGTTCCAGACTACTGTGGTAAAGCGAATATTGCAATAAAGTCAGTCACACAAATTTTTTGGTTTCCCAATGCATATAAAAGTTATGCTTACACATAGTCTATTAGGCATAATAGACTATTAAGTGTAGTCTGTTAAGGGTGCAATAGCATCATATCTAAAAAAAACCCCAACGTATGTACCTTAATTAAAAAATAATTTTTGCTAAAATATGCTATCATCTGAGCCTTCAGTGAGCTGTAATCTTGTTGCTTGTGGAGTGTCTTGCCTTAATGTTTTGGCTGACTGATCAGGGTGATGGTTGCTGAAGGTTGGGGTGGCCGTGGCCGTTTCTTAAAATAAGACGACAATGAAGTTTGCTGTGTTGAATGGCTCTTCCTTTCGTGAATGACTTCACTATAGCGTGCAGTGGTGTTTAATAGCATTTTGCCCACAGAGCTTCCTTTAAAATTGGAGTCAGTGCTCTCAAATCCTGCCACTGCTTTATCAACTAAGTTTATGTAATATTCTAAATCCTTCATTGTCATTTCAACAATCTTCACAGCATCTTCACCAGGAGTAGATTCCATCTCAGGAAACCACTTTCTTTGCTCATCCATCAGAAGCAACTCCTCATCCATGGAAGTTTTATCATGAGATGACAGCAATTCAGTCTCATTTTCCGGCACCACTTCTAATTCTAGTTCTCTTGCCATTTTCACCACATCTGCAATTACTTCCTCCACTGAAGTCTTGAACCTCTCAAAGTCATCCATGAGAGTTGGAATCGGCTTCTTCCAAACTCCTGTTAATGTTGATATTTTGAGCTTTTCCCATGAGTCACAAATGTTCTTAATGGGTGACATCCAGAATGGTGAATCCTTTCCAGAAGATTTTCAATTTTCTTTTCTCAGATCCATCAGAGGAATCACTGTCTATGGCAGCTATAGTCTTTTGAAATGTATTTTTTAAATAATAAAACTTGAAAGTCACAGTTACTCCTTGATCTATGGGCTGCAGAATGGATGTTGTGTTAGCAGGCAAGAAAACAACATTAATCTTGTTGTACATCTCCATCAGAGCTTGTGGGTAAGCAGGTACGTTGTCAGTGATCAGTAATGTATGGAATTTTTTTTTTTTTTCTGAGTAGTAGGTCTGAACAGTGGCTTAAAATATTCAATAAACCATGTTGTAAACAGATATGCTGTCATCCAGGCTTTGCTTTTCCATTTATAAAGCACAGGCAGAGTAGATTTAGCATAATTCTTAAGGGCCCTAGAATTTTCAGAATGCTAAATGAGTGTTGGCTTCTACTTAAAGCCACCAGCTGTATTAGTCCCTAACAAGAGTCAGCCTGTCCTTTGAAGCCAGGCATTGACTTCTCCTCTCTAGCTATGAAAGTCCTAGATGGCATGTCCTTCCACTATAATAAGGCTGTTTGTCTACACTGAAAATCTGTGGTTTAGTGTAGCCACCTTCATTAATTAACTCAGCTCGATCTGGATAATCTACTGCAGCTTCTACATCAGTGCTTGCTGCTTCATCTTGCACTTTTATGTATGGAGATGACTTTTTTCCTTAAACCTCATGAACCAACCTCTGCTATCTTCAGACTTTTCTTCTGCAGTTTCCTCACCCGTCTCAACCTTCATAGAATTGAGTGGAGTTAGGGCCTTGCTCTGGATTAGGCTTTGGCTTAAGGGAACCTTGTGGCTGACTTGATTTTCTATCCAGACCACTGAAACTTCCTCCACGTCAGCAATAAGTCTGTTTAGCTTTCTTATCATTCTTGTGTTCACTGGAGTAGCACTTTTAATTTCCTTCAAGAACATTTCCTTTGCCCTCACAACTTGGCTACCTGTTTGGTGCAGGAGGCCTAGCTTTCAGCCTGTTTTGGGTTTTGAATGCCTTCCTCACTAAACTTAATTATTTCTAACTTTTAATTGAAAGTGAGAGACGTGATTCTTCCTTTAATGGAACACTTGCAGGCCATCGCAGGGTTATTAATTGGCCTACCTTCAATATTGTCATGTCTCAGGGAATAGGGGGACCTGAGGAGAGGGAGAGAGATGGGGGACTGGCTGTTTGGTGAAGCAGTCAGAACACACACAACATTTATCGATTAAGTCTGTCATTTTATGGGCACTCCAAAACGGTACAGTAGTAACATAAACATCACTGATCACAGATCACCATAACAAATATAATAATAATGAAAAAATTTGAAATATCGCGAGAGTTACCAAAATGTGGCACAGAGACACGAAGTGAGCAAAGGCTGTTGGAAGAATGGTGCCGATAGACGTGCTCCACACAGGGTTGCCACAGACCTTCGATGTGTAAAAAGCACAGTATCTGCCAAGTGCGGTAAAGTGAAGCATGTAAAACGAGGCATGCCTGTACGTTTGTCGTGGAGACATTGTCACGTTAAGTTGAACAGGTGTATAATCCTTATCGAACATTTTCTTTAGTGTCATCATGCTGTGCTTGACAGTCAGTAAAATACCAGCTTTTCCCCATTGAATTGACATGTTTTCTCTCTTCTTTTTCTTTCTCTCCCTTCTACATCCATTATCTCCCCTGTGCTCATGGTGCATAATAACTATTCAATAACTCTTACTGAAAAAATGAATTGGATTCAAGTCTAATTTATACATACTTATAACAATGTTTTATGTTAAAGGCCTAGGCTTTGTAAAATGCAGTATTAACCACAGGTCATTTTCTAATGGACACTTAGTTGTTGCTTCCTGAAATTCAGGATTCATTAGGGTCACTGCTGGCATGGAGGTATCTTCCTGGCCCTGATGTGCTCTGAAGGTGAATGTCCAAACTCTAAGGCTATTTGCTTTCTCTCAGTTCTCCAAGGTTATGGATCCAAAGGGGTCACAGCCATTCTCGTTCTAATCCAGAGAATCTCTGAAAAAGGAAATTATCTTTGAGGTCCTCTGGAATTCTGAATATCCTGGTGGAGATGCAGGGAGGAAAAAAGGGAAACTTGATCTGGTTTATTCAAAACCTCTTCTGATTCTTAAATCGTTTTTTAAAAATTTTTTATTGGAGTATTGTTGATTAACAGTGTTGTGTTAGTTTCTGCTGTACAGCAAAGTGAGTCAGTTATACATATACATATATCCACTCTTTTTTAGATTCTTTTCCTATATAGGTTATTACAGAGTATTGAATAGAATTCCCTGTGCTGTACAGTAGGTCCTTATTAGTTTTCTGTTTTATATATAGTAGTGTGTATATGTCAATCCCAATCTCTCAATTTATCCCTCCCCCCCTTTACCCCTTAGTAGCCATTAAGTTTGTTTTCTACAGCTGTGACTCTTATTTCTGTTTTGTAAATAATTCATTTGTATGACTCCTTCTTATCTTAACCGTCTACTAAGTCTCTTAGAAACTGTTGAGAATGAGTTTACACAGACATTATGAAGGAATTATGCCCTAGTGAGAGTCTTCAAGGTTCAGGGTTTACCCTTATAAAAACTGCACATAATCTGAAGCATGATAGGAGCAAAGATTCAGCATGGATCAAACGTATACATGCTTGAGTATCCTATAGAGCTTTCCATCTCCAGTGAATCAGGGTCACTGTGCCTTGGGTGCAACAATTGGAAGCCAACAGAGGCCAGCAGGGAGCTCTCCAGCAGGAAACACTCTCCTGTGGTCTTTGAGTGAAGGCCTGTCAGTGTCAGCCAGAGTAGAGTTCTAAGGACACTGCTGTGCCCATCACATAAGACACATGAACTATGGAGAAGTCATCACTCTGAATACTTCAGAAGTATTTCAGAAGGGAAACTGACATTAGAACACAGGCCAGATACCAAATCAAATAAATTATGGAAGTAGGGAGAGCAAGCTGAGATGCAAAGGCATAGCCGATAGCCAGATCAGGGCAGATCAGAGATTCATGATAGGTAAAGACAACTAGTGCAAGCAATTGGTGTGCTGACTGCTCTGCAGGGAAGCAGCCTTTTGATGGTGGTGGGTCAAAGTGGCCTGAAACTCCCACCCATTCACAAAGGAGCCATAAACCAGTATGCCTGGGGATCTGTCCAAGTTCTGACTTCCTGAATCACTGTGTGTCCACTTCCATTGGAATCTTGGCATAATTTGTCCACTGACAGAAAATAGAAAGTGCCCAAATTTTGCAGCATCACGGCAGAGATGGACAAATGTAAGAACTTTCCATTTAGCAACAATAATAATAGACACTATTAACTGAGAGCATCCTATTTGCCAGGCATTTGACGTAAGATTTTGAAGCCTTGTAGCAACCTGCTCCTGGAACAGCCTACTGAGCCTCAAAGAAGTCAAGTTTGGCTGAAACTGCTTAGCAGGTAATTGGCAGAATATGGATTTGCCTGCTAGTATGTCCCAGTTTAATGTTCTGAACTTTCTGCTGTGTTAAATGCTATATGTGAGTATTCCAGTGGCAGTGTGTAAGGCCGTCTTCCCATTTAACAGAAAAGTTGATTCTCAGAAGAATCTCAAATAGGAGTGCTCAGGCAGCTATAGAAACAAAGGAGATCCCGGAAAGGACAGTGCTCACTAACTCCTGGTCACTTTCTACCTTATGGATATGGTTAGTAGGAACTTGGGTGCTGGAATTAGACAGAATGGGATTGAGATCTTGGTTTTTCCATTCACTCGCTGTGCCACTTGGCCATGGTACTCAGCCTCTCTAGGGGTGTGATTCTTATTCTGTAAAATGTGATAATCCGAGGATAATAATAGTGCCTATTTTAGATAGTTGTCAAGATTAAGGCACTTAGTTCAGTGCTGGACACATGGTATCATTAGTACATGGTCACCGTCATCTTCTTCATTATCTCATCAAAGAATCAAGCAGGTGTTGGCCATATGTAGCCTTGAAGCATTTGATGTGGTAAAATGGACCCAGCAGGAAGTATTCAGGGATGGTTTAGACATCTTTTCTGGTACATATACAATAATTACCAAACCAATGCTCTTCAACATTTAATCCAGTATAGCGAAAGAACACTGAAAGATAAACAAGTGACTTCACTCACCTCCTTTGTTCTCAGAATCACTACTTAGATGTTCCCAAAGATCTCTTCCAGCTCTAAGAGTCTGACTAAGATTGTTGAGCACCAACTATGTGCAGAGTTTGTCACTGGGAAAAATGGGGTTGATACACTCAGAAAAGCAGTATGTTAAAAGACCTATCATTCTTCTATAGAACTAGCCACATGATAAACCTACTGGTTGGCTTTGGCATAGAAGGGTTTTGAAGAGAATAAAAGGAAACACGTGACAAGAGTTGAACTTCTGGGAAGAATGGTGATAATATAAATATGCTGTAGCCTCTAAATAAGAATAGTGATGTTCAAAGGAACGTAAATTAAAGGGACCGCGAAAAGGAAAAGAGATGGATTTCACCCTCTGGATCTGACTCTGGCTTTAAATTGCACAGGTGAGAGATTGGTTTGAGAGGTTTATTTCAACCTTTAGTAGTGTATTAGCAGTGTCACAGAACAAGGGGTATGGTTAAAAGAGAGAGAGGGGAAAATAGGAACAAGCATGAGTGTCTTGGAATCTAATTTATTTAAATTTAGATTATTTTGCTTTCGCTTTAATCTTTGTATAAATCATTGTTCTAAGTACTTAAATCATAGGTTGCAGTTTATTTTTAATTTTGCAAAGTTTTAGCAATGTTTATTAATTATTTAAACTCTGAACATTTTTAACCATTGAGAAGACCCTTCTCAAATGAAATTGAGGTTCCAAGTGGCCAAAGTAACTAGTAAGTGGGGGGAAAATCTGTTTAAACCCTTGGTCCAATCACAGTTATGTTGAAACACCTTGAGATTAGTATAGAAAAGAAAAAAAGATGGATGGAAGATATGTTGGAGGAGAGTCCTGAATGAATAAAAAGTTTTCTAATGTGTTTTTCTTGGATGAGCGTATCTTACAGTTCCTACAAAAAAATGGAACGTATTATTTACTAATGAGCAACACAGCTCCACAGAACATTATCTGATGATGTCAGTTAGTTCTAGGACAGGACTTTTCAGAATGCGGGTATGAATAATGCAATCCAAACAAGACAACCTCATAATGTATTATCAAGAATAACTACATACAAATTTAAAATTAAAAGTGTTTTAAATTTCTTCAAACACTTAGACAATGATACAATTTATTGTCCTAAGTGATTGCACAATTTTAAGAGCATGTGTTTTATTTCAACAATACTTCCATGGAGAAACAGAAACTTTTTAGGAGAGGTTTCCTGGATCCTTGGATAACCACAATTTCCATTTGACTCAGACCCTGGTGTTGTATTTTCTCAGAATTCCTTTAACCTTCACTTTGTCCTGTTTCCAACGATTGCTCAGATTATTTCAACTGATGACATACATTTATTTCCTTTGACATGCAAAACAAAACAAGCAAACAAAAAAATAAAAACAAAAACCCAGAACCTTTTCCTTCCCTTTGTTTCCAGAAAGAACTAGGAACTTCCTAGCCTTGGGTTACATTGTGAAGCTGACAGTTTGTTTTGAGAATTTCCAAATGAACATATTTGGCATTTTACCGAGGCCTCCCAGGAATGGGATTCCTCTAACCTAAAGGAACAATTCTACTTCTGGGAATTTCTAACACACCAGAAGGTAGCTGGAAGGCTTTTTTTTTTTTTTTTTTTGGTCTGGGTAGTTTGGAGGCCAGTCGATGCTGTGGAAGAAATTAAGGAACAAATATCCTTTAGAGAACTCCCACAAAAGAAACCAGGGGTTAGGACAGCTCACTTCCAAGAGGGGTCAGGCAGTAAGACCTCAGAGAGCTCGGTGTCTGTTGATTGGCTACAGTTGCTGTTTGTCAACAGTACAGAAACAAGGCACACGGGATACAAATGAAATGTATGTATAGAAACCTGGGCTCGGTTTTCAGAGATCATTTTCCCCTACCTTCAGGTCTCTAGATGTGCTGGGCCCTCCAGAAAATACAAGCCTTGAACTCTATCTGTTTATTTATAGTTTCCAAATTCTCAGATTCTGACTATAAGACATCTGATGTGATTAACTGATTTTTCTAATTTAAGGTACAGTTATTTTCTGTGTAGGAGGCTATAAAGCCGCTTTCTTTTTTTTTTTTTTTTTTTTTTTTTGCCTTTGTGCTCTGTTTTTCACATTCCTGTCACTGTCAAGACTGGTAATTAATCAACACTCAGTCATGGATGGCTGCTTCTTCCTCCTCTTCTATCCTTTCTTCTCCTGCCTGAGTGATGAAGAATGATGTCTCTTCTGTTGTGCCCCTGGCTCCCTGTCCTCGGAGCATTCAAGCCAGGCCCCGTGACAACAAGTTCCCACCGAGGGGAAAGCACTGGAATGACAAATGTGTCTCCTGGGTCCCAGGCATCAAGGGGTAGACTTTCTGATTCTTGTCACTGGCCACCATCGATCTCTCCATGTCAGCGGGCCTTTGGGAAAAGCAGAAACAAAGAAGAAAGAAGAAGTTCTCATCCCTGCATGGCACTTCTTCCAATGCCCTGGCTTTTAATACTGTGAGAAACTCAGGGAGGGGTGGCTTTGCAATAGTGCTAGAAAGTGATGAGTCTTTCCCAAGGTTTAGACACCTAGACCTCCTTTCACTCACCAACCCAGAAGCACACTTGTAGGCATACTCATACTCTCTACTGTCTCTGCAATTTTGTTTCTCCCAAGTGTTCACAGGAAACAAAAGCAAACATGCTTTGTAAAAAATTGACAAATCTCCCATTCATTTTATGATTGGTTTATGTCGCTGGACACCATAGGACCCAGTCTGTACTCTTATTTAATTGAGGAGATTGGGGAGGAAACTTACCCACCCATTGCAGGGCTGGAAATTCTGCTTTTAGAGATTCATACCTTTGGATTAAGATGTTGCAGCTCCATGGGGTCCCATGGAACGGAAGGGATTCTAGGTAGAAAAGATGATGTAATATGACCTAATCAACTGTACTCTTACGAATTTCCTTAGCAGATCCATATATTATGGAGATCACTAGTTGACAGCAGTAGCCCTGAAAGCATGGGAAATGGAATAGGTAAGTTGAGATGGGTTGGAGGAGAAAAGAAGTTCTGAGAAAGGGACATCGCACAGCCTGGGAGCAGGGTGGGGGTCGAAGGGTTTAGGAATGATGAAGGAGTGAAGGGGGTGTTAGCACATTTAGTCAGGCGGAGTGAAGTGAATGACTTGGTGGCCTGGATCATCCCTCTCCATGTTTTGCGCAAGAACCTCCACATTATAGGTAAATAGAATGTCGACCTCGATATGTTGTGGCTTTTTTTTTTTCCTTTTTAGCATGCTTTAGTATTTTCGATCTTATTGCTTGCTTGAACTGATTTCTGCAAAAAAGGAAACGTAAGAATTCAGAGGTACGTTGTGAAACTCAAATTAGGTCAGGAATGGTATTAATTCAGTCAGTTAGCTGCGTAACAGACAACCACAAAATCTCAGCAGCACAGGACAGTAAACACTTTTGGTGGAGCTGTGTGTTTGTTGAGAATTAGCCACCGAAGCCTCAAATCGGCAGGATAACTCTGCCAATCTCAGTGGCGTTTGTTCATAGGCCTGGAGGTCAGATGAGGTTCTGTGATGTGGGCTTTACTAGGCTGGGGTGGGTCAGTTTTAACGACACATCTTTCAGCCTCTTTCTGTGTCCAGCTGCCTGGCTCTGGAATAGTCTTCTCTATTTTTGCATATTAGTCTTTGCTGCTTCCTGGGCCAAACAGCTATATGGCCATTCTCATTCTCAGGTGTGCCTCACGCCCATTTAAGAGAACAGCCAAATTGACATCCTCAAGTCCCAATCTAAATGCTTGGGGAAGGAACTTTCTAGTCAGGAGGTATGGCCATGTTAGGTAAGGTAATTGCTGGAACCATCTGGAAAATAAAAGAATGTGCAAAAGACAAAAATGGTAATAATGTAATAATTAATGACATCGAGTTTTGAATTCCTTAACTTTGCTGTGGGTAGAGATAAGGAGGGGATTGTTCTCAATTGTTGCTTACACAGAACAGGGTCTTAATAAATCAATCAGCTTAGTCTTTTGAACCTGATTATTGATGGAAAGACCTTTGGATAGGTTGTTCAGAGCGTCTCTTTCTCTTTTTCTATTTCCTTGTTACATTTGCGATTTCTGTGTTTTCCTCATTCCATGATTTATTGGAAACCGAAAAGAATACTTGAATGAACTTTGGTTATTCATTCCTTTTTTTGTTGCTGGCTCCACAGTCAGAGATCCAAGCCAGGCATCTCACTGGTGGCCTTAACCACATGCAATGCTGTCTCAAGGTCCTATTTACAAGACCATTCAAAATTGGCTTATCAACACTGATTTTTTTCTGCTGCACAGTACACAGCCTCTTCCCCAGCTGGGATGGCCCCCTCAACTGCTCCCCATTTATCAATCCTGGTGCCATGCCTTTTCTTGAACATTCCTGTTGAAAATGTCCTCTCACGCCTTCTGACTACTGAATCAAAATGTGTTAATTCATGAAGCCCCCATCTCAATCTCATTTTTTCCCTGACTCCTTTATGAAGCCACATGGACTATTCCATTAAACAGCTCTCTCTCCCTTCTCTGAATGTCTGTAATTTCTCTTTTAGCCAATGCCAACAGTTTGGATTTAATCCCATACTGCCTTGTACTCTATCAATTTCTCTTTTCATTGTCCTTATATCCCACACCAGATTTACCTACTCCTTTGGCAGGGGCACCAAATCTTCTGCCTCTTCTGTGTTTCCCAGGAACCAGAGACAGTGCCAGTTGCATAGTAGTTGCTTAATAAATACTTGTTATCTGATTGTAGCATTCCCATTAGCATGTCAAAATGATGGTTATACGATCAGAAGGCTATCTGTCATCATTCTCTGAACTATCTCCTGTTCAGCTATTCATATTTAGTCTTTATCTCTTTCTTTCTAGAGATTATTATTTTCCATTATAAGGCCACTTTCTGGGAGGGTGATGCTCTTACTCTGCCATCAATTTCTCCATGAGTCTGATAGAAAAGGGATGATCCAAATAACTTCTTTCTAATATGATTTATATGGAATGGAAGCATTTTCTGTTTCCCCCTTACGTGTTCTTATTTTGAATTGCAAATATTCATTTTCACATATATTTAAAAGTTATTTTGACAGTGTGTAATGTAGATTTAAAACATTCTGAACTTGGCTGTTTTCCCTTGATCAATTCTTTTTTTAGCAGAAACACTGTAAACATACCGACAAGTGTCAGAACATACAGTATAGTGAACAGCAAAGGACAATCTGTTATGATATTTTTCGTATTAAAGACCAGTTTGTTTATGCCACCAGGAGGAATTCATTTTTAGTATGTGGATTTGATGGATTTAGCGAGAATGATATAATTTGCTTTGCTAAACGACAGTGCCACAGCAGAAGGATATACATTACTCTTAATGCTAAAGGGGAAAAAATCATAATGATAGAAAATGTTAAGGTAGCCAAAGAGGCAGTATTCCTAGAATTAACAGAAGGAAATTCAGCTATGACACTCAGAAGCTGACTGGCAGTAATTCCATTTAAATAGGTCAGTTGAATGGCCAGGAACTTGCTTCATAGTAGAAGTGAAGCTGTTAGTTGTTTTACTTAGAAACCTTGAAACTGAGGAGTAGTCTCCTGGGAATAACTGATGTGAGCTATAATCTTCCTGACTGGTTCTCCAAAATGGGGATTGAACTGTGAGAAGTATCACAAGTAATTTCTGAGCTGTCAGACTTGGAGGAAGCAAAAACAAGGGGCATTCTTTCTCTTCTTATTTTTGTCTTTCCTCATCTTCCTTCTTTACTTTCCACTTCTTCCCTCTTTTCTCCCTGACTTTAGCTTATTCTCTTCCTCTTGCTCCTTCCAATTTTGATATGAGGGATTACATAGGCCTTAGAGGGAAATGATAAGATTAGAAACTGCTAGTCTTATGAGAAGGAAAAAATTAAGTGTGTAGGGCTTTGTTCATGATTCTTCTTATGACATGGAAAAAGAAGCAAAACACAGAATCAAAGATGAGCAAAATCAATTGAATCAATATTCACTAATACGTATTTCTTAAGGGAGGAGATATAAAGAGGTATAAGAGTTCATGCTTTAGAGTTGTTTGCAATCCATTGAAAGCAAAAAAGTTATGAGTTGAAAAAGATACATGAGAAAGAAACATAACAGTTTAAGGTAGTATGTGTTAAGAACAAATTAACTGTTCCAGATAGAAGTGTGGAAGAGGAGGCAGACACTGTTCACTGGGGTGGTCCAAGGAAGGTGGGCCTTGAGCTGGAGTTTGGACAACACTGCATGAGATTCAAACAGACAAACCATGCCTGGGTCTGAGTTTGAGCAAAGGGTCAGAGGCAGCTCTAGATAAGTTTGGCTCATGTAGAAGGATTTTAAATGTGGATGAGTATGGGAAAGTGACTTGAAGTCAGCTTGTGAAGGGCCCTGAATGTCAAAGTAGAGAACTTGCAGTCTAATCAGTACATGCTTGAGAATCATTGATAGTAATTATGGGAAAGGAAGTTGTGAGCCATATAATAGAACAGGAACTGAGAGGCCAGGTCACTGATTGGGGGTGGGAGA
Source organism: Grampus griseus (assembly GCF_964374135.1). Lineage (NCBI taxonomy): Eukaryota > Metazoa > Chordata > Mammalia > Artiodactyla > Delphinidae > Grampus > Grampus griseus. Next base: position 23,799,173 of record NC_139018.1, on the reverse strand, counting down.
GTAGGGGTGGGAGGTGCCTAGACCAGAAAAGGATAAAAAAGGGATACATTTTGAATGTCAACACATAGAGTGAATGAAGGCATCAGTTGAAAAATATTTTGAAAAGTCAAGAAAGGGAGGTGGCTTTGTGAAGGTGTTGGTTTTGAGGTTTTGATGACTATGAAATAGCCAAGTGAGAATACCCACTAATCAATAAGGAGATCCTGCACTAGAGTTTGGGAGAGAGTATAAATCTCACCTGTGCATTTGTGAGTTAGCCACCTAAAGGTGATGGTTGAATCCATGAAAATGGATGACATTTTCCACAAAAGAAGTGTGTTCAGAGGGTTTGGCATATCCATGATGAGTGTATAGTAAGAGAGTGAGGAACTATTGAAGAAAAGAGGAGCAGTTAGAAGAACAAGAGAACCCAGGTGGTGGATGGAATAATGTGTGTTTCAGAACCATGGGGGAGCTGGACTCTAAAGCCAGCTGCGTATCATGGAGGAAAAAGTAGATCCCCTGGGATGAAGAACAGAAGGCGACTTAAAAGTCTTCTGTAGTGATTATATGTTTGTCTGTAGACTAACGTGCCTGGGAAGGAATGGGTTAGCTTTTACTGGTTCTTCTTCATTAATACAAATAGAAAAACAGGTGGTGAAACAAATTGGAAAACAATGTACACACAACTGACACTCCTAGAGAAAAAGATTTCACACTGTCTCTTGCTAACCTGTTCTGATCCTCAAGGGCACTTGTTACCCAGGAGTTCTTTTTAAAATCATTATCCAAAATCCCTATTGCTCTCGCTTAAGCTGTATTTTTTTCTGACTTTCTTTTGTTTATCCTCAGGGGACATGAAGAACATATGGTAACTATTTCTCAAGTAATAATCTTCATATTTTTGAAATAGGTATTGCACAAGTTTTGTTTGTTTGTTTTTTCTTTCTCTCTAGCCTTCTATTCTTCGGGCTAAATAATACTAAGTAGTTTATCCTTTCTTTATGGGCATTTCTTCCTAGGGCAATGGCTCAGACTGAGAGCCACAGTGGAGTCCATTTTGCCTATTGGTAGAAATTAAAGAATGAAATGATGATGACTCCTTCTGAGAACAACTCTGCATCTTTTGTAGCCTGAGAGCACTTATCAAAACTAATAGGTACATAGGAGATCTCTCAAAAACATAAAATTTGTGGTCAAGTGGAAAGAAACATAGCTTTTATCTTTTATCTCTTACTCCCAATGACAGCTGTGTATCAACTCACTTCCTGTTTGAATGAAAGTAAGGGTAAAAAAATAAGTACTAAGATATGAAATCAGGAATATGATTTCTACAAGGTTGTTAAAAGTCAAGGCTAGTCTGTTGGGCTGTTTCTTAGGGGTATGATATTTTCTTTATTTTAATATATTCATAAACACTCAGAGGTTGTTAAAAACTCTTGTAATAAATGTTGCCTCCACATCCTCCCTAGAATTTATGCTATCATTTTTCATGGCAGTCTTAATAAAGATTATTAAAGGATTCTGAGTCTCAATTCATCAACAAGTATTTGTTGAAGGCCAGGCAAGAGTTTGCCACTGTGTTCCAGGGGAAGTTAAGTAAACCCAAAATTAGAGACTATTAAGGTTGATAAAGCTTATGATTTATCTCAAAGCAGGAATTCTCTTGATAGCAAAATGGGACTGAATGTTTACATATGACTGACCTTGAGCTAGCCACTATTCTAAGACTTTCTACATAATTATTTACATTATTTCTTTTAATACTTATAATGACCCATTGCATTAGGTACTATTATCCTTATTGTGCAGATGAGGAAACCCCTGAGACTTGCCTAAGGTCATATAGCTAGTAAGCAATAGAGGTCAGATTTGAACCTGGGTCTCCTGGCTCCAAATCCTACATATTTAATAATTACTTCACGAGAGATGACTTCCAGGCTCTCCTTGAGTAAATTGAGAGGTGAGAAGTGCACTACTTTGTACTAGAAAATTCCTCCTTCTGTTGAAATGGTATCTTCCTTCCTCTACCTCTCCTTGGTTGGTTAAGTTTTACTCCCTGCATGGAAGAGTCTCTTCTACAGAGATGGAAGAATTTCTTCTTCAGAAGTTGAAGACAGCCTTCAAACTCCTCCAAAAATTTTTTTTTTCTTCAGAATTCATATCATTTTCTCCTTCACCTGCACATATGGCATTTGGCATTTGTTTTATTTATTTCACTTTGTAAAATTTGCCTTATTCCAGAAAGGGTATTGGATGGTTCACACAAATATACCTAATAGACAAGTGAGATAATGTATCCTTTCAAGTTTGGTGGCATTAGTAGATTTGATAAGTGTGCCTTTTGTGTCTTCCTTTGTGCTACATATAAAAGATTAGGGCAGTGGAGAGCGTGGACCCCTGCAGCGGGCCCCTGGACACTCCCCCAGGACTTCTTGAATATCCAGCCCGCATCTTTCCATCCTGATTACAATGCCTGATTACAATGTTGTCCACTGGCATGCATATCAAGACTTTCTTGGGACTTCCCTGGTGGCGTAGTGGTTAAGAATCCACCTGCCAATGCAGGGGACATGGGTTCAATCCCTGGGCCAGGAAGATCCCACATGCTGTGGAGCAATTAAGCCCCTGCACCACAACTACTGAGCCTGCGCTTTAGAGCCCATGAGCTGCAACTGCTGAGCCCATGTGCTGCAACTACTGAAGCCCACGCGCCCTAGAGCCTGTGCACCGCGGCAAGAGAAGCCACCGCAATGAGAAGCCCACATACCGAAACGAAGAGTAGGCCCTGCTAGCCTCAACTAGAGAAAGCCCGCATGGAGCAATGAAGACCAACACAGCCAAAAAAAAAAAAAAAAAAGTCTTGGGCAGCATTTTTCTCCAGGGTCTAATCATCCATTAACCTTAGAAGACAGCATTGTATAGGCTATGAAGGTGGATTTTGGATTCAAAAATATATCTTAATTAAAGCTGTGTGATATTGGACGATTTACTTAATCTCTGAGCTTTCATTCTCCTTGTCTGGCAGGAATAACAACAGATATGTTGCCCCTTCTTAAGGATACTTATAAGGATTAAATGTGATACACAGGTTATATTTGTAGCACATAGTAGGTGCTTAATTATGATTACAGATACATGTCAAGAAGAGTTTGTGTGGCTGGTGGACTCTGGTAGATGTTTATTTAACAATCGTCTTCCTGGGGTGGTGGGGGGAAGCTCTGGTTTGTAGCGTTCGCTGATTTCGGTGGTGAAAGTACTCCCACCAAAGCTGCTTTCAAGCTACCATTGTGGCATCACCCAACACAGAGTTGGGAAATAATATGGACAACTAAATGGCTCTTGGGAGCCAATGCAAGCCTGTTCTATGTCACTATGTGTGTCTCACGCTCACTCCCATTCCCAGGCACAAATAAGATTTGCAGCATTAGTAAGTAAATTATAAGATACACAGAAAAGAAATCCATTACAAAGAACTCCCATCAGGTACTGATATTGCCTGAAAAGGAGAGGTGATGATTTTAGTTACATTTCTAATTGTGAAACTTCTTTTGCCTGCTCTGGTACGGGGGCTCCAGTTATTCTTTCTGTATTTGTTTGCTTTTTTTTTTCTTTCTTTACCTCTATCTGTCTCACCCTCCCTTTCTACCTTCCTCTTCCAATAAATGCTTTATATGGCAACAGTTATCCAGGAAAGTGAAGGATTTTATAAGAAATTCCAAGATTTATTTAGAAAAATGAACACAAAGTATCCATGTTTTATCGATACGTAGCATTCAGCTAAGAGTTGGGTATAAAAAGAAACATTTGCCTACCCAAAGAAACCACCATCAAAATCTTGGCATAAGAGAAATGTTTTTTTCTGATATTGACTGTTTATTCTTTCCTTATGAAGAGAAATGTCTGAATATGCTCATTTTCATACTTTAAGTCATCATCAATTACAGAGTTGCAGACACATTTCTTGTGGGCTACCTCCAGCGGCTGTCAGTGAAAACCAAGCAGCTGTTGGGTAGATAGTGAAGAAAAGCACCCTTCGTGCTACCCTCCTATTTTAGTCTCCTGGCACAAGTAGAGATATTTATGCACAGAGAAGGAAACGAAGAGCATGCATCCAGGTTCCTTTCTAGCTGTCTGCTTAGAAAGCACTGCTTTTTGGACAGTCCTCACAACATGACACAGATGAGACTTCGTATGCACAGTGCTGTATTTATGTGCTGGTCGCTTCCTTCTGGCAACTCTTTGGCAGGAGGAATCAAATTCTTCTCTCAAATTTCCCTTTGTGTTTACTAAATCTTTGAGCATTGTAGATTGTGAGAGCGATGATTGCTTTTATGCTTCAAAGACTGGAAATATTTTCTTCCTTGACACTTGATGGTTGATTTGGGGAAGTGGTAATAACCAGGTGGAACTGGACAAGGAATTACGATATATAATTCCCATTAGTGATAAGTTTTCCTTAGACATTTCATCATGCTTGAAAATGGAATACCCTGTAGGTTGGGAACCTAATTTTATAGTGGCTCTGCTTTTGGAGTGTTCTGTTCAATCCATTTATTAGACAGTTTTTACTTTTCAACGCTTATTAATGTTGAGGTATTTTAACAAACATCTTAAAGCTATCATTCTAGAGCTGAAAAGTCCTACCATAGAGATACCGGCAAAGATAGGTAGAGCTATACAAGAATGCATCATAAGTACAACCAGTCATTTGGAATTACTCCTGAATTGCTGTTTAAAAAGTTTGTAAGTCACCATAGTTTAGCATAAAGTTAATGAAAATAGGACGGCATAATTTTGATGTGAAACATCACGCACCTCATAATTACCATCTTCATCCATCTTTATCCACTATTATCCATCATCATGATTACCGTATTTTTATTGCTTGGATTAATCCAGTCCTAATAGAGCACAATGGTATGGAAATTATTTAATTACATTATAAGTGCAAACTTTATCAAGTCAGAAATCATTTAGTCTTATGACAGAAATCAGAAATACCACCTCCTGGAAGGACTAAGTTAATATGCCTTTGAGGTATTTAACTCATACATGCAGAGAAATATGTAGGTTGTCTGACAGCTGACTTTTCTTCTATTCTCCCATGTTTTAATTTTCTCTCTCTATCAAGGAATCTCAAACATTAATGTTCAGAAGAAGCACTTAGGAACTTTGCAAAATAAACAAATTTGGGTATCTCATCATAGTGGGTCTCTGTTGGAGCTCTTGGAGTCTCTCTCTCTATTTTTTGTGACAAGCGTTCCAGATGCTTCTGATATAGGGTGTCTAGAAGAACGCATTTTAAGGAACATCCCACTCAGCCCTCAGAAAAGGCATTCATTATTCTGCCTATGTTTTTTGTTATATTACTGTCCAATGGAATGTGACTATCAATAAATAATTATTGTGATTACTATTATATGTTACTGTAGTTACATCAGTCCTAATTATATTGGCCATTAATTATTAATATTAATAATAATAAATTATAGCAGATATATATATATATATATGGTACTACTATGACAGACATTCTATTAAAGGATTTTCATGTATTAATCCTTATAGAAGCCTTTTGAGGCAGATAATATCATATCCCCATGTTCTAGATGAGAAGTTTCCTTTGGAGGAGGTGATCACTGAGTCATAGAGGTAAGAGAGTGAACTGGAACCAGACCACGTGGGTTCAGGGTCTGCCTCGGCCAGTTACTGGCTGTGTGGCAGTTCCAAGGGCCCTTCTCTCCCCGACTGTAAAGACGACTAAGGATATGACTAATACTAACCTCATAGGGTGGAGCTGAAATATGCAAGTGTTCGAAGGCTAGCCCAGAAAATTGTCCATGCTCTAGAATGTTAACTGTTATCACCCTCTGCTGTGACAAGTCTGCCTTTCCAGCCCCATTTCTACTAAGTCATTATCATTAACATCACAATGCTGCTTTCTGGGCTGTAAGTGGGAAGAGTGCTTTGGGGTGTTTTTTATTTCTTTCTTTCTTTTTTTTTTTTTTTTTTTTTTGCGGTACACGGGCCTCTCACTGTTGTGGCCTCTCCTGTTTGCAGAGCACAGGCTCCAGATGCGCAGGCTCAGCGGCCATGGCTCACGGGCCCAGCTGCTCCGCAGCATGTGGGATCCTCCCGGACCGGGGCACGAACCCGTGTCCCCTGCATCGGCAGGTGGACTCAACCACTGCGCCACCAGGGAAGCCCTCTTTTTTTTTTTTTAATCAATGGGAAACATTTGGTTTTCAATTAATTTTAATAGGCAAACATACAAATATTAGTCATAATTAATAACTTGATTACCTAATTAGAAAGGCAGAACACAATGCGTGTGACCAGGAGATTAATGTACAAGTCTCAGTGTTCATTACAACTATTAAATTCATTCGCATTTTTAGTATGAAATTTGAAAGAAAGAAAGAAAAAAAAAAGGAAAAGAAAAGAAAGAAAAAACACTAAACCTCTTTCTCTACCAGATTACATTTCAGACATTAGCCTGTCTCTAGCCTTTCCCACTCTGGGAGGAATATCTCACAGCATGCTGCACCACTGCATAGCTACTTCCTGGCTCTCTGGCCTTTGAGGCAGGCTCTCAAACCCCTTTGAGTTTTGAAGTATTTTCAACTACCATTGTATCAATGGAACATTGCTTACAAATCCCTGTCCTGTGTCCATCACTGTCTGTCATTCCTTGGACTGCAGTTCTCAGAATTCAGTGTGCATTAGTGTCACCTGGAGTTCTTTAATAAATGCAAATTCCTGAGCCCTAGATTCATTCCTGAGGTCTGGCATGGAGCTCAGAAATCTGAGCCCCAATCACTGACCCCCTCCCCTGGGTGACCTTGATGTAGCCAGTCCACAGACTTCTCTTTGAGAAACACCAGCTTAGCTTGTAGAAAAGCAAAAGTGTACATGAATAAACATTTGGGGCATGATAGGACAAAAGAAACTGAAGTAAGAAGAGCAGGCATTTCAAAAGAAAGTGAGACTGCCTCTCTCGAGGCATCATATAAATATATCCGACTAACGATTGCTGTACAGATAGGGTTTTTGCAGCACGGTTCAGAACAGGGGCAAGTGAGGAGATGCAGTTGAGCTGGGAGCACTGAGAAGGAGACCACTCTGAAGGTGAACACGAGCACAAGTCAAAATTGAGATCACCATACGAGTTCCCCTTCTCGGCTTCCTCCCTTTATTTCTTTGGCCAGCTCTCCCTGCCCCAACCTGCCACTAAACATCCTGTTTAGAATGGACCTGGGTCTCAGGGGATTGTTGAATATGCATAGAGGAAAGGTTTTGCAAGCTGTGCTTGGAATCTTCTGAGTTTGTTGATAGGTATGTATTTTGGCATTGTTTCAAGAGAAGGGACATAGATGGGAGAGAGATCTTAACAGGAAGAAAACCAAGGAATCCCTCCCAGATGATAATTCAATTGACAATGATCTCAATAATTGAGTTAATTGATTATCAGTCATTGAGAAGCACATCTAAAGGTTTAGGATATACATTAGCACATTTAATCTTCTTAACCACTTTACAGAGAAGAAAACTGGGAAGTTGAGTAACTTTCCCAAAGGGCATAAAGAGGAGGCAGCAAGCATAATGACTCCACACTTGGGAGGAAACAAATCATCATTTGTATGTAAAGGAAAACTACGTTTCGAGTCCATCGCAAATGGTGCCATTTGAATTAATTAGACTGAATAACTGTAAGAATTGGAACCTGCAGCTCAAACAGAATCCAAACAGTTGTGGCAGCAAATGTAACTTTCTGGTGCTTTTTATGATGGTAAATTGGGTAGGGTTACATAATCCCATGTAGGACAGTTCCTGGATTTACAGAAATGGGCATATGAGGTAGGATTAAAGAACCAGACAGAATTCATCCACTAGACTCTGCCATGATGGTTCTTTTTTCTTTTTTTTTCTAAAGCTGAGCCAAGAATATCAGTGCCCTAATTTTTTATTTCTTTTTGGCCCAAAGAGCTCAAGATCTCACACTGAGAACATTGAAGTCTTTACCAAGGATCTTTTTTTAGCCAAGAATATATTTTTTGATCTCCACCTTCCCAAAACATCTTTCTGTATCAATATCTGTTGAAAATTTAATTTTCTATGACTGGCTGAACAACAATAATATTCATAATAACTTATAGTTAGTGAGCTCTTACTCTGTGTGGTCACTGTTTCAAGTGTTTTACCCATATTTCATTGTATGAAATAGCACAATTTACTTTGACTAACTCAGTTTTGTCGGACATTATGTTAATTTTCCAATTTTTGCCATTATAAACAGTGCTGCAGAAATCATATCTGTAGGTAACTATAGAAAGTGTTTGTAATTATACCCTTACAATAAATTTTCAGAAGGAGAATCGCCAGTGTGAGCGCGCGTGCGTATTTTAAAGTTTGCAGCACATTTTATCAGATTTCCAGCCAGGAATGTTGCGCCAATTTATATTTCCACCAACAACATAGGAAGATTTTTATGAAAAGTTTAAAAGAAATGACTTGTGAATGAACACACTCTGAGTTCTTTTTAAGATGTCTGCACCTACCAGGTTTTATCAAGAGCCAGGATGTCCAATTACCTGCTCCCTCAGAAGCGGGAATCAAGGATACGTTTCAGTCTGTCTATAATACACTGCCATATAAGTATTGATACTAAGGAATTTCTCCAAAAGTCACATGGGGTAAAGTGTTACAAATTCTCTGCTCCATAAACAAAACTCCTGGTATGTGAGAGGTACTCCTTCCTTGTCATCATTCAGATCATTCAGGTCTCAGTTTAAATGTCACCTTTAGAGAGAACCTTTTCCTACCACCCTATCTAAGATAGTCTCCCCAACCTACCAGTCACTCTCTATCCCATTCCTCTGTCTGAACATTTTTATAGCACTTATCACTGTTCTTTTTGTTCATTGCTTCTCTCCTCATTACAACATAAGCTTCTAGGAGTCAAGAGACCTTTCCTGTACTAGTCATTTTATCTCTGGGGCCTGAAACAGTGCTTGAAACATGGAAGACACCCAGAGATGATGCATCAGTGAGTGAATGAATGAATGCTGGTCCTATTAAATGCCTAATTTCACCATTCACCTCTCATTCACAGCTGCTAGGCTGCAGTACAACACTGTTAAGAGACAAAATATGCACTTGGGGCAAAGTATCCTTTATGACCCTATCTAAGAAGCTCAGCCTTGTAGATGAAGGTAAGCAGGAAAGGACTAATGATTAAAGCATCAGTAACATTGGCCCTTTGGTTACAAATGGGAGTTAATTTCCCCTTGGATTTATCCTAGGAGTTGCCATTTAATGATATTAGGCTGTTGTTATAGATGAGTTTGGCTGCACTTTTCTCTATGCTTTCTTAGGGGCTGTGTCCTTTGGGTAGCCATCTTAATTTCCTCAATCCCTGTCTTCCATGGATAAAGCCATGAGCTATTAAATATCCTATTTTCAAATCCTCTTAAGATTATTCTGTCCACTAATGGATGTTCTGAGAGATACTATTTTGAAAGCAAGTATCTTAACAATTTACCATGTACCTTAACTAGGTGAATATGCTTGTTTTATCAGGACAAGTGTGTCATCTGTGTGGTTCCCCATGGAATCCCCAACACCTACAAAGTGGTACATAGGAAGCATTCCAAAAGAATACTGAATATGTGAACAAGTTAGTCAAAGTATGTCCTACCCATCAAGAAACCCAGTTGGAATCTGTTATGTGTTCTGGGTAACTCCTTTGAGCATTGAGAATTTGTGTGACTAGTTCTCTCTTACTTATATCTAAGTTAAACTGCTGAGTGTGGGCAGTAGAAATTGCTTCAGTAGGGATTTAGTTGGCTTGAATTTTTGAGGTATTATTTGTCTTATTGGGGAGAATGCTTACCCACTTCCCTGATTATAGGAAGCCCAGGTCTCCCAGGAGTTCTGTCTGGATTTCATGTAGAGCTCTAAGGTTATAATAAACATTCCTGACTTCTACATATTTGCTGTTTGCCCAGAGAAGATGATTGGGTCAAAGTCACTTTTTATTTTTATAATTTATTTATTTATTTAATTTATTTTTTTATACAGCAGGTTCTTATTAGTTATCTATTTTATACATATTATTCTATATATGCCAATCCCAATCTCCCAATTCATCCCACCCGCCACTTTCCCCCCTTGGTGTCCATATGTTTGTTTTCTACAAAGTCACTTCTTTCGTCACTTCCCAGTTCATTTGTTGTGGATTACATGGTTAGCTAAGATAAGACAATAGAGCCAGTCTGATGCTGTAGGGACTCTTAGTAGTGTTTGCTTGGTGGGACCATGGTGTTCCTTGGGGGTTTGTAAGCCCTGTCTAAATGGTGAAACACAGGGCTCTTTGAACTGCCCTTTCCTCTTTGTCACCTGACTTAATTGCCCCTTACCCATCCCTAATACTCCTCTAGTAAAACAAGCAGGAAGTGTGGTCTCTAGTCTCCCTTATAACAATAACTATATACTTTTATCCTGTGGGCAAGTCACTTAATTTACCTGTACCTAAAGGTGAAGTGATTAGGTTTCAAAACCAAATAGCCTAGATTTGTGTCGTGGTCCTACTACTCACTATTACTGACCTTGAGCAAGCTACTTAACCTCTTTTTGCCTCAGTTTCCTCATTTTTATAATAGGGTTGTTAAGAGTACTTTCCCCATATGCTTATTGTGAGATAATACATAAAGTGAGCTTAGAGGAATGACTGGAGCATCACAAGTTCTCAATGTTAAATTGTTTTTATTAGGAAAGGAGATATGTATACTTACTTGTCTGGAGTTAACGAAAAGGACCGCTAGCTCATTCCAACTCTAAGATAATGATGATAATAAGTACAGTTATGATTATTTGACGTGTCCAGGCACTGAATTGAATGCTTTGTCTATCTTATGCAGTTTAAATCTGGCAACTTGTTGAGGTATGTATGTATTATTATTCTATGTTGCCAGTGAGAAAACCGGAGATGGGGAAGATTGGATACTTTGTTCAAGGTTAAATAGCTCTTAAGTGGTGGAGTTCAGATTTGAATGTAGCTCCATCTGACTTTAAAACTTTATGCCACATCACACCTAAAATCTTCTTTCATTGAGCCTTAGTGCTGTATTATAAATTCTGATGGCTATTCCAGAGGAATCTTTCTGAATCCTTGCCTTGATCACTTACTTTCAAAGCCAGTCCAAATCCTGAAAACATAGGATTTTTATAAACTCTATCAATATAATTCAAAACTATATAAACAGCTTTTAAAGATGTGCAGCTAAGTTGCCTTTTCCCCTGTTATTACACTAACAATGTAATTTTCCCTGGTATTGCTCTGAGTATTAAGGAATTAAAGTACTTGAGGCTGGATGTTGAAAGAATTTTTGTTTTGTTTTATTTTAGTCATTGTTTCTGGTATTTTTTTTCTTTTTCCTTCATTCTACTTTTTCCTTCTTCAATCTTGGCTTGAAGGGGAACTTCCTGTACCTGTTCAGGAATCTGTGGCAAAGGGAACAAGCACAGTAATTTGTCTCCCACTATTTGGATATTAATATAGTATCATAGCAGCCAGAAAACAGACGGAGCCCCTATGAACATCATTGGGTTTGGGCTGCAGATTTGGTTGCCAAAATGCATTTTTTAACCATTCACATTTCCACCACCTGTTATGGGTAATAATCGTCTAAAGGACAAATCCCCCTGTCTGTGATTTTTCTTTCTGGGCTTCATTGGAGAAAGACTGTGAAATGATTTATTCCTCTGTACATGTGAAGCTACAATGTTTTCTCAGGTGCAGAGTTTTGGCCTCTGATACTCTATGTTCTTAGGTTAATCTGTTAACTTGCTTGGGGGAAAAGGGACAAGAAAGATGAATGAACGTGTTACAAAACCAAGATGAGAAGGATCTCAAAAAATCCCGACCACTGTCTCTTCCTCCCTGTTCCCACCTGCTCCTGGGAAGTCCTTTATAGGAAACTGGGTCTGTTAACAGCTATGCTTTATACCTGTTGTTACAAAACGAGACCAGCTCTTTCTTACTCAGTGGATATAATGGATAGTTTACCTATCTTCCCTTCCATATCCTCCTTAAAAGAAGACACACGTGCGCACGTGCACACACACACAGTTTTGTGCTCAAATAAGTGTGGGAAATGCTGGATGAAACAATATTAAGTAGGTCTTTTCACTGCAGGCGTCCTCAGAGCCTTAAAAAAATAAAACAAACTCACCTTGGAATGCTTTTTTAGGAGTGGCTTAGGGGCTAATGTTCTATTAGATAACACTTTGGAGAACAATGGACTAGATCATTTTCATTTCATTTTTAAGATTTAGTTTACAAACTTATGTTGTTGCTTGGGTAAATTGACTTGTTAGTTCGAGTGAACTTTTTTATAGATAACTTTTCATGTTACAAGTGTATTTTTATAGTAACTCCCAGAAGCTACTAAGTTCTACTTAGTTCTAAGAAGATTCTGCAGGAACATTCTCTCAGTAGCTACCCTGTTTTTGTTCCCCCTCCATCTTTCTCCTGTCCTTATAAAGCCATGAGCATACCTAAAAAGAAGAACGATAAGGAAGTGGTAGAGGTACATTCCTCTGTAGGTGGATTGGTATGTTAGTTGTGCTGTATGCAAGTAATCTGTGGGTGGGTTTTATTAATTAGATATCAAGAAATTGTATGAAAAATAAACATATCCTGGATTTGTCTTTGTGCACATTTTAAAGGTGTTTTTCCTTTTTTATTATCAGTTTCACTTTGGCATGTTCATGGAATCAACATAAATTTATGGAGTCAAATGTAACAGAGTAAAACTACAATGCAGTTTTTTTTGATGTAACATTCAAAATACACTATATCACAAATTACTTTAAAGAAACAATGGAAAGCAAAAGGAAGCTCTTAAAAGGAGATTCTTACCATGGTAGGTAGCACAGAACCCATGTGACAGGGGTCAAGAACTCTCCTGTTGGGCTTCAAACTCTGGCCCAGCTCATTCTCTCAGTGTGTCAGCACTGATTCTCGGAGAGACTGGCCCTTGTGGCTGCCATAATGTAAGGCACTCACACGACCACGTAGCATTTCCGTTCTTGGAAAATTATGCTATTGATCTTTGGTTTTAAGAAATCAGTCATAAGGACATGTTTTTATTCCCTTCCAAGTCAACTAATTTCATAAAACAATGTGTTGAAATGAAAATGTTTTATTGTTAAACTTGGTATAGTCATAACCACATATATCCTATGTTGGGCTCAGTCATACTACCCATTTTTCATGAGACTCCTAGTTATATTAAAGAAAAAATTTTCTGATTATGAAATAAATGAGTTCATTGTCCTTCTGTGTTCTGAGTGTTGCTGTCTACAGCGTATGTGGAGAGGAGGCGGCTGTGAGGATAATTCTCTGGTCACCTGGAATGGCTCCCATTGGTCCATGAAAGAAGACAGTCCCATTTTCTGGGTGATAAAGAGCCCAGTGTCTGAGTAAGAGGGCAAACATGGAGGGCACTCAAATTGTCTTCCTAGCTGTTCTAGAGTGGTCTTTGGTTCAGAAAGCAAAATCGAGGGATGTGCTGCAAATCAAAGTTTACTTGGATTTTCCCTTATTCCTGAGCCAGACCCATTTGAATATAGTTTCCTTCCAGTTCTGGCAATAGGTTGTCAGTTTTTGTGTTCGTGCTTCTCTGTGAGTATACATTCTCTTATCTCTGTCAGTATTTTGTGGGAAGAGCAAAGAGCCTTTATCAGGGGTTGGTAACATGGTGATGTTTTCAGCAGCAAGTTCTTAGTTTGTTTTTATAAACGTTCTCCTTTTTTTCTTTTAGACTTCCATTGACATGCAGTCTTTTACTTATGGTCTATTTCCTTTTACTTTCCCTCTTCCACACCTCCAAATTCAGAGGGAAAGGACACCAATGAAAAGAATTCTAGGGATACATTGTGAGCTGAAGTTCCAGTAAAGTTAGGGGAAATCTTTATTTTGAACCGTGGACATGGTTTCATTCCTTCTTGAGACTGGTACTACTGGATGGTTCTGAGACTGGCCCAGGTACTACTCGTTGTTTAACAGAATGGGCATAAAGCTGTATCTTATATTAAGATCCTTCTTTTCAAAAGAAAGCTCCGTTTTGTATTTATTATATCTTTAGCTTTCCTAGAGCTATAGATCTCCACAATATTGATGGTCCATTCCAGTACTATTTGAGGGAATTATAATATTTGTCAAATTATATATATTTATATCTATATACATACAATACCCCAAATAATATTTGTTAAATGGTTACATAAATTCAAAATCTCTTTGAAATAATAGAAATGGGAAATGGAGTTGCAGGTTTTATATGTATGTCTCTAAAAGGGTCAGAGTAGTAAAAGTTTTAGAAGCATGTGTTAGAAAGAGTTTGTGAAGTTGGAAAACAGAAACAATAAAAGAACAAAACTCAAAGAGATAGATGTTTTCTCTGTGCTTTTCCTGGTGAGGCTCTGCTGAGATTATTCTGGTTATCTGTGCTGTGTAACAAACAACCCCAAATCCAGTGGCTTTTAAGTAACAATCATTTTTCTCACGTCATGGATTCTGTGGGGCGGGAATTTGGACAGAGCAATACAAGAATGGCTTGTCTCTGATCCCTGATATCCAGAGTCTCAACTGGGAAGACTTGAAAAGCTAAGAGTGATTTGCATGGCCGGGACCTGGAATTACCCGGAGGGTTCTTTACTTATAATGTGTCTGGTGCCTGAACTGGGAGGATTCAAAGGCTGAGCTGATCTGGGACTATCTACTTGGCATTTCTATGCAGTTTGTGCTTCTTATTCACAGTCTGGTTTTCTGAGAGAGACTGTCCTGAGAGGGAGTTTCTGGAGAGGGAATGTTCTCAGAAACCAGGTGGAAACTGCATTGCCTATTCGAGCCTCAGAAGCACACAGGGATATTCCCACCACATTTCATTGGTTACAAGTGAGTCACTTAGGCCAATCAGATTAAAGGGGAGAGAAAATTAGACCCCCCCCCTTCTGATTAGGGAGAGGAAAGGTCACATTGCAAAAGAGCAAGTTGCATGGGAGATATTTTTTACGGCTGTCTTTGGAAAAATACACTTCTCCACCGACATTGTTTGGTTGTTTTGAAAAAGTATGATATGATTGTATTTTTATAATGTTTGTTTGAGAAGTGTATCAGGTACTTCATCATGCTAATATAAGATGGATCATTTTAAAGTGCTCTGTATCTGAAATGCTGCCTTTCTTCATCTTTCTAGGAATGCTCTAAGATAATATACGGGAACTAATCGACATTACTTTCTTCATTCGTATAGCTCAATTAACAATAACCATTATTTAATAAATATTATAGGAAAAACATCAGAGAATGGAAAATAAGAAACGGGGACATACAAGCAAGAAGAGAAATTAATGAATAATTAAAGAGTGGAAATACTTAGGGCATAGTAGCATACACCAACGAAGTTCTAGGGATTCTCAACCCTTGTTTCTCAAAAGAATCATCTACAGAGTTAAAAAATAAAAAGCAAAACCAAAAAACTCTGGCACCAAGAAACACTGATTTAATTGGTCTGAAATGTGAACCAGACATCAGAATTTAAAAGCTCCCGAGGAGATTCTCATGTGCAGCCAGCCTTGTGAACCATTGTTCTCATAAACTCTTTGTAAAGAGCATACAAGAAAAAAATCTTTAATTGTAATGCTTAGTTGCCTTAGTGAATTCTTATCAATAAGACGCTAATCTAAGCAGACACTCATTTGCCTCTTCACTCTTCTAGGGATTATTCCACAGCAGACTCTGTTGGTTTCATGTCTGACATGGAGACAAAGCCCACATGCCAGTATCTAAAGCAAAAAGCAGAAAAGGACTTGTTTTCTTGATGATCATTGAACTACTGAAAGAGCAACCTTATAGTTGCCCTATTTTTATGGAGATGATGTTTCCTATTTTTCTCAGCCAGGTGTTCGGATATTCTATAGCTTGCAACCAAAAGCATTTGAACTATTCCTACCTACAAGCACATTTTCTTGATTACCTGGTCAATCTGCTGTGCAGATTCACCATGAATTCAGATGGATCTGGGTTTGGATCCTGGCTCTGCCACAGTTAAATAACTGAATAACCTTCAGCCATCTTTCTAGCTCACTGTGATTCCATAAATTGGGAGACAATAGAATACCTGTTCTATGAAATGGCTTTAGGAATTAAAATCATTCATTTTTCATTCAACAAACCTTGACTGAGCACATGGCTATTCCCAGATCCTGTTCTGTACAAAGAGTGTATGGTGATGAGTAGGACAGCCACACATTGTATTCTTTTGAGGAAGAAAGGCAATAAGTAAGTTAAAAAGAAGATACTGTCAGTTTCTGATATACGCTGGGATAAAACAGGATGGAGCAAGAGTATGATTGGGAGATACTTTAGGTTGTGTGAATAGGAAAAGCTCAAATCCCAAATGATAAAAGGTAGCTCTGCAAGGACCAGAAAAGCACATCTAAGAGGAATTGTTAATGAAAACGCCTTATGCTAAAATAGGCTTAGCTTGGGACTTCCCTGGTTGCGCAGTGGTTAGGAATCCGCCTGCCAATGCAGGGGACACAGGTTCGATCCCTGGTACGGGAAGATCCCACATGCCGCGGAGCTACTAAGCCCTTGCACCACAACTACTGAGCCCGTGAGCCACAACTACTGAAGCCCGTGCACCTAGAGCCCGTGCTCTGCAACAATAGAAGCCACCACAATGAGAAGCCCACGCACCGCAACGAAGAGTAGCCCCCGCTCACCACAACTAGAGAAAGCCTGCACGCAGCAACGAAGACACAACGCAGCCAAAAATAAATAAAATTTAAAAAAACATAAAAATAAAGACAAAAAGTTAAAGTAAAGGGAAATAAAAATACAAAATTTAAAAAGGCTTAGCTTGTTTGAGAACCAAGAAAAGGCAGAGAGCCAGCATGTAATCAGCAACGGACAGAGTGAAGAGAGTAAGAGTGGACAGCCAGGTGGAGGCTTGATTATGTAAGCCGGGGGGGAGCAGTTTAGCTTCATTGTAAGTCTGAGGGTGAGCTTTTGTAGAATTTTAAGCAAGGGAGTAAATTACCTACTGTTATTTATGGAGAGTCAAGAGGGAAGTGGGAAACCCAGTTAGGAGGCAATTGTAATTGTCCAAGTGAGATACGATGGTGTCTCGTTTTAGATTGGTGCCAACAGAAATGAAAAAAAAAAAGAAAAAGGGGCATTCGATTTTGCTGTGAACCTAAATCTGTGCTAAAATAGGAACCATTTTAAAAATGTACATAAATGTAAGTAAAACACTTAGCTTTACATTGTGGGCACTCAATAAATACTAGCTGTTATCCTGGTTTTATTATCATTAGTGTTAATAAAACCTTAAGGCAAGATCTTGTTCTGTCATCAGCACTGCTTTTGCAGAAAGATTTAATAAGAAAATCAGAGAGGTTTTTCCAAAATGTATGTATCATGTTTAAAGGCTTTCCCCCTGAGTGTGCTATGATACTAAGAGGGCCTGGTTAGCTTAAGGTCTCTATAGAGGGAGGCTACTTAATTTAGTGATGTGGGTTAACTAAGGGTAAGTGCAAAGAGCCAACACTTCTAATGGATGTCTATTTTTATTTTCACGTCTGATGGTCAAATAATTTATTTTAGCATCCCAACACAGTTTTTCATCGTTGTACAGTGTGGTTCTATGATCATTTTACATTATGTACCACCCAACCCAAATTAGTTTCATGATCCTATACAGGCAGTATTGTTTTCCCATCAAAATAGGGACAAATATGCAAAAGCAGGATAAATACTACCTTTCAGAATGTTCAATTTGATCAGCGTTGGTCTTAAGACGAATGCAAATCCTCACTGTCTTGTCTTACCAGGCTACTTGTAAGAGGCTATTTGACAGGCTGTATAAACGAAGGCTAGTTTATAATTGAGACAAAGGGTCTGCATTGAAATGTAGGTTACAGTTCTCAACCTAAATATCTCTACTTTTCATTTTCTACTAGAAAACTGCTTGCCATCTTTATTTCTTAGTTTCAAGCCTGTAAACTGAGATTAAGATATGCTTTCCAGTTTAAAGGATGCTGCCTGCATCAGTGAAATCATCCTTCCATACTTGAGGGACGTTAAAAAGGGAGGCTTCCTAGGTAGAGATGATAATGTTTTATCCATCCTGTTTTTCCCCCTTAAATAGGTTTTATTTTTTAAAGCAGTTTTAGGTTCATAGCAAAATTGAGCAGAAAATACAAAGTTCCCTTATACCCACTGCTCCCCCACTGTCAGCATCCCCCACCAGAGTGGTACATTTCTTACACTGGATGAACCTATATTGACAGATTATTATCACCTAAGGTCCATGGTTTACATTAGGGGTCACTCTTGGTGTTGTACATTCAGTGGGTTTTGACATATGTATAATGACATGTATCCACTATTATAGTATCATACGGAGTAATTTCACTGCCCTAAAAATCCTCTGTGTTCCTCCTCTTCCTTCCCCGCCCCTTCCCTTGGCAACCATTGATCTTTTCACCATCGCTATAGTTTTACATTTCCAGAATGTAATATAGTTAGAATCATACAGTATGTAGTCTTTTCAGATTGGCTTCTTTTGCTTAATAATATACATTTAAGGTTCCTCCATGTCTTTTCAGGTTTTGATAGCTCATTTCTTTTCAGTGCAGGATACTATTCCATTTTCTGGATGTACCACAATTTATACATCCATTCGCCTACTGAAGAACATCTTGATTGCTTCCGAGTTGTGGCAGTTATGAATAAAGCTGCTATGCACATCTGTATGCAGGTTTTTGTGTGGACATGTTTTCAGCTCATTTGGGTAAATATTAAGGAGTGCAGTTGTTGGGTTGTATGTTAAGAGTTTCTTTAGTTTTGTAAGAAACTGCCAGAGTGGCTGTATTGTTTTGCATTCTCACCAGCAACGAATGAGAGTTTAATCGTTGAGAGTTTACTGTTGTTCACATCTTTGTCAGCATTTGGTATTGTTGGTACTCTGGATTTTGGCCTTTTTAATAAGCGTGTAGTGGTATCTCATTGCTGTTTTAATTTGCAATTCCCGAATGACATAGGATGTTGAGCCTATTTTCATATACTTATATTCTATTTGTATATTTTCTTGGGTGAGGTGTCCAGATTCTTTGTCCATTTTTTCATGGGGTTGTTCATTTTCTTATTGTTGAGTTTTAAGTGTTCTTTGTATATTTTGGATAACGGTCCTTTATTAGATACACCTTTTGCAAATATTTTCTCTCAGTCTGTGGCTTATCTTTTCATTCTCATGAAAGTTCTATCATGTTTTTAATTGTAGAATTAGACAAAGGAATAACCAAAGCTTAGTCATCTTATTTAGAGGACACATTATCTTCTATTTCCCTGGTTTCATCTGAGATAGAAAACTGACCTGTACCAATTTTCTCTTTCACAACAATTTCAGCGAAATATAATGAAAGGGACCAGGAAATCTTAGCAAATTCACTAAAAGTTAGAGTCAAGAGACATGCGTCCCAATTTTCTGCCTACAGAGAAGGAGAGGCAGATACCAAATACGTAAAGCGTTTATTTGTACTATACCTTGGAGCTGGGGACATTGTTCATTAATCTGCTGGAAATATATTATGGATTTTGTTTTCCTTCCCCATGAAGGTTTCAGTGATCTAGGTTAGATTGTTGAAGTAAGGGTCCTGCTGGGCATTTCTAAGTGTTTAAATACTCTCCTCTTCTGTTCTTTTTACTCTTGTCTTTCCTTTTAGAAATTTACCACTGTCTTCTCTTTAGAAATTCCATTGAAAATCCAAAGGGGATGCGGCTATTTATCTCTATGGGCAATTAATTACTTTCAATGGGAATATCATGTTACTGAATCACATTTCTGATTAGAAAAAAAATAATGGTGTTTACCCAAATGCATGTAGAGTAATGATGATGCTGACCCTCTGCCAATACTTGAGATTATGCAGATGAATAAAGAAGAGCTTCCTGTCCCCTTCAAGAATCAAACATGGTTTACACATTGTTTAGCACTTTGCTCCAGCCAGTCACAGATTACCATCACTATGCGTGATGACAATAAATCAAGACATTATGTTAGGACACAAAAGGGATTTCCTCTCAGAGCTGTGGCAAACATACACAAGTTTGAACTTTTCGTATGACTGGTATTTTTTTTTTTGAAACTATATTTTTAGTTACAAATTACCTCATATAACTTGATTATGTTCAAATATGTTCTATATATGACAGAGCGGGAAGAATGGTTTTACCATGCTTGGTCCTCAATTGATATTTTATTTTGCATCCTATTTTATCCTGGAGGGGAATAAAAGGAAAAAGGACTCATTTGCAATAGAACGGCTTAGAGAGGACATGCAGATACTGTGTGGCAATGATCAGAGATTCTATAGATCATCATTGTTTCTCTTTTCAGCTCTTAGGAACACTCTGTTTTGGACAGTTGTAGACACAAGGGTGATTTTTCCCATTATGATTGTAAAAAGGAGACTGAAAGATTGGGGCCAGAAGTCAGGAAGTCTAGTCTTTAGCTCGACTTGGTTCTTAACTAACTGTACAGTTTTGGATAATGTATTCTCTTTGGGTATGTGTTTCTGTTTATCTCACTACAAAATGAAGATAATGAGATTTGCATTACCATTGTCACTATGAGGCACAGGTGAGATAAGTGTGAATCACTCGGGGATATATAAAGTCATTTATAAGTTTAATAATAAATTATAATACAAGAAAAGAATTATTGGTTCAGTTGAGTTTCTCACACATGAAACTCAACACATTCTTAGTACTTGACAGTCAGGGCGGCAGTGAGTGGTCAAGATGACAGTAGAGGAAGAAACTCACTCACCTGAGTTTAGGAATATGGCAACATCTAGGACCTATTCAGAATTAGGAGTTATTCTGGGTTGAAATGGATGTCCCCTCAAAATATATGTTCTTCCCAGAACCTCAGAATGTGAGTTTAGTTGGAAATAGGGTTGCTTCATATATAATGAAGATGAGGTCATGTTGGAATAGGGGGAGCTCTTAATCCAACATAACTGGCGTCTTTGTAGGAAGAGGAGAAGAAACATGCATACATACACACATGCAGAGAAAAACAGCCGAGATTGGAAAGATGCAGGACAAGCCAAGGAACACCAAGGATTGCTGGCAACCACGAGAAGCTGAGAGAGAGCATGGCCCTTACTAACACCTTGATTTCAGACCGCTAGCCTCTAGAACTGGGAGAAAATTAATCTCTGTTTTTTTTAAGCCACCCAGTTTATGGTACTTTTTTACTGCAGCCCTAGCAAATAATCCAGGAATCAAGGAGGCCGCTGAGCCCAGTTGGCCACTGAGGGACTTCCACAGAGGCCACCAAGTTGGAGTGGCCACAACTAGATCTCAGAAGCCAGATATGTAGGCAGAGATCCAAGAGCCAGGGAGACTAATGAGGAATAGTCAGCAAAAGAGTTCTTGGCCCTCACCTGTACCAGATGCCAGTGTTTCTGCCAATTTCTATCTGCTCACTACCCAAGTCACCTTAATGGACGGCTGTGGGTTGGACCACTTCTGGTTTGAACAAACCCTTAAACATGGAGTAAGGTATAACCAAAAGCCCAGGTATCTTGCTCTACACTGAAAAAGAGGAAGCAACCATCCCTGATCACATAGCTTCTCTCATTCATAGAGAACCTCATGTACATTTAACACAGTATTATTCGAGGCTTCTCTACCTACTTTATCTTTCTTGATAATAATCCTGAAAGGTCCACATTCCCAGGAATTATTCTGGAAATGGTTGGGTTATGTCTTAGTTTCCTATTGGTGCTGTAACAAGTCACCACAAATTTTATGGCTTGAAACAAGACAAACCTATTATTGTGCAGTTAGGTGAGCAGTCCAGTATGGGTTGCACTGGATTAAAATCAAAGTGCATTCCTTTCTGGAGGCTCTAGGGGCAAATCTGTTTCCTGTTCATTTGGGGTGTTGACAGAATTCAGTTTCTTGCAGCTGTAGGAGAGCCCTGACTTTTGGCTGGCTGTAAACTGAGGGCCACTGCCAGCTTCTAGAGGCTACTGCATTCTCTGGCTCATGGCCCCTTTCTTGCATCTTCAAAGCCAGCAACAGCTGGTCAACCTTCTCCCATCAAATCTTTCTGACCCATTCTGCCTCCTTGTCCATTTTTAAAGACTCATGTAACTAGATGGAGCCCTTCAGATAATCCAGAATCTCCCTTTCTTCAGGTCAGCTGATCAGCAAACTCAATTCCATCTGCAACCTTAATTCCCTCTTGACACGTAACTCAATGTGTTCACAAATTCTGGAGATTAGGATATGCACATCTTTGGGTCACCATTATTCTGCCACAGGTTATCTGCAGCTGAACAGCACAACTTCCCAACAGGACTGAGGAGAATGAGCAGCAAGACTGTGAGGAGGAAACAGAGCTTTATCAAAACGTAGCAAATGAAGGGGCTTCCCTGGTGGCGCAGTGGTTGAGAGTCCGCCTGCTGATGCAGGAGACACGGGCTCGTGCCGGGGTCCGGGAAGATCCCACATGCCGCAGAGCGGCTGGGCCCGTGAGCCATGGCCGCTGAGCCTGCGCGTCCGGAGCCTGTGCCCTGCAACGGGAGAGGCCACAACAGTGAGAGGCCCGCGTACCGCAAAAAAAAAAAAAAAAAAAAAAAAAAACCCAAAACAAAAAAAAAGTAGCAAATGTTAATAATAAGCAAAAAGAGAAAGCCGGCCTCCAAATGATCTGTGCAGTATTTTAAAGTCTGTCCTGGGGCTTCCCTGGTGGCACAGTGGTTGAGGGTTCGCCTGCCGATGCGGGGGACGCGGGTTCGTGCCCCGGTCCGGGGGGATGCCACGTGCCGCAGAGCGGCCGGGCCCGTGAGCCATGGCCGCTGGGCCTGCGCGTTCGGAGCCTGTGCTCTGCAACAGGAGGGGCCACAGCAGTGAGAGGCCCACGTACCGCAAAAAAAAAAAAAAAAACACCTGTTATCAACCTGTTGATTTGAAATTTAAAAACTGAGTCTACTTAATGGAAAATATTTGACTGTTAAGAACATCAGACATCTTTGATGGGACTGGTTTCTTATCAGCCAACAATTTTTTTAACTAAAATTTTCCTTGCTTAATTAATTTCATCCAGTTATCATTAGAATATTTCATCCCATCAATTTATTACACCATTTATCTATCACCTTCTATTTCCCTGCCCCTTTTAAACAACCTAAGAGGCATATTACTGATAACAGTCATTGGCTCCCATTTTAGTTTCAGCTCTGTTTAGTGATTTTATCACCAAGTGTGGACACATACTTATTTCTTGTTTTCTTATGCGGATTTCATGCATATTTTGGCATTCCTTCTCTTCTCACATCTATTTAAAAATGAAACACTACAAAAGTATACTTTTAAAATGTCTTTGAAGACAGTTCATTCATTCATGTAATCATAGCTATGGAATACCTGCTATGTACTAGGTATTGTTCTAAGCACTGGAAACACACCAGTGATTCAGATGTTCAAGGTCCCTGTCGGATGCATTGCCTTAATACAAACTTGTTTTTATTAAGTCTTCTCTTCCCCTTCATGATTAACCCTTGCCTACTTAGATTTTGTTTTTCTCCTTATCTTGACATCTATACATCTTTGTTACTCTTTCCATTATCCAAATTTCATATCCTACGTCTCATTTGCCTGTGGCTCAGCTTTTGAATGACTCTACTTGGAAAGAGTTTAATTAAGAAAATGCCACCAAAGCGTGAAATGTGTTAGCGCTGTATACATCTGCTGTCTGTCAAGGGGTTTCCTTATAACCCACAAAAATTAACTTTCTATTGGTGACATTGTAGCTATACTATTCAGGCCATTAAAGGTAATATGTATATATTATCTTTTATATATATATATATATATATATATATATGGAAGAAGAAACTACATATTTGAGAAAGTCTTATAGATTTAGGTAAATTTGCCTGCCCCGATGTTCCATTCTTCATATTAATTTACCTGTTAGGTGAGGATCTCCTCAATGGAGCTGATATTGGTACCCTCCCAGAGCTTATTCAGTTCTTGAGATATAGCAGAAAACTTTCCTGAAGTGTTAGCAGACATATCATCTTAGGGGCTCAGTGGTGTAAGTCTCACTGATAAAGCTTCCTGCATTTGAATTCTTGGATGTGAAAGGGGAGAAATGAACACTTGAAAGTCTTTTGGGGAATATTAAATAATTTGTTGTTTAAAATATTTAAAAAAAATTATTAAAAATAATCACTTTGAGTAACTCAGTTAAATACAAAAAATTTGCATTAAATTTAGATGTGGCTAAGCAGCAAAATAGTTGATGTTCTGGTGCCAGTGAGGTACGTGACAAAGACAAATGTTTAATGCCTAACTGCTTCACCAGAAATGACTTCTCATCCCATATCAGAGTCATCCCAGAGTCTTACAAGAAGCAGTTAGTAGGTAAAGAGAATTAAAGAGACATCCACCATAGCTGCAGTCCTTTTCCTTACGTACATGGAGAAAGAGTATATTTGTGCCGTGGGCTCATTAGCAAAATATATTAGCTATAGCTGACTGATTTGCACCTGGTGCGTGCCTGTGGCCTCCAAAGAGAAGATTTACAATTAGGTTTTGAGTCTGGAAAGCTTTGAAAGTTCTTCCTATCAAAAATCAGAGAGACATTTGGAAATGTAAACATACCATATATCTTTCTGGATTACACATGCACTAAAGTTGACCTTTTAATTTTTTAGAGGAGAGCAGTCATGGCACATTGTCACATCACGCTTGAAATGAGATTCCAGATGGAGTTTTAACCTCAAATGGAGCAAAGAGATCCACTGTTACAACCCCCTTCTTATAGATTAGCAAACTGAGTCCCTGAGAGATTAAAGAAGAGATTTAAAATCTCAAATATTTAGCAGCCTGGCCAGGACTAGGACCCAGGTTAATCTAATTTCCAGCATAGTGTTTATTTATTTTTTTCCCTTTTCTCCACTGACATTATGGTTGCTTGAATAAACATCTTGGTTGCTTGAATAAACATTATGGTTGCTTGAATAAACATCTAAATACACTATCACCTAATAGTGTATTTTCTAATCTCCATTAATCATATTTTATAAGATTTCTGTACCTTTAAAACCAGTTTAATTGGAATAAAATTTGACACAATTGGTGGTGCTTCACCAGGTTAACAGTTCTATTCTGTTTTTATACTGAATTTCCCATTTGTTTGATTTAAAGTGAGGTTGAAGGGGCAAACGGCCACCTCCAGCCAGAAACTTTTATCCAGCTGCCGCATCCCTTGAGTTCTCTGATAATTATTAATAAAGGTGGTAGATAGATAACCGTTCCATGAGAGAAGGCAAGTGCTGAAGGCATGCCAGGGGTGACTCTCGCAGCTTGTCAGTAGGAAGAAAGAGTAAAGACAGATCCGTCCTGTTTGTCAGGAGCGAAATGTATGTTAGAGAAAACTAACTCCCAGGAAGGGGATGTGTCAGAAAGATGGATTACCTCAGGAAGTCCAGACTGCTCTCCTGGTGGGCAGCAGCCCACTTGGATATAATTTGCCAGCTGTCCGTCTTTTCCTACCGTGTCTCTGTCTTTTCCCTCCTCTCCTCTACCACTGACAAGCCTGTGCTTATAGCTCTAATGCAGCCACACAGGCTTCGGAATAGCTAAAGACCTGGAAGTCAGGGGAAACTTGTTTGCAGTGAGTGAATATTCAGCACGCTCATTCTTCCAATCAGTACTCCCAGAAGCACTCAGAAAGACAGACCCTGTGGGGAAAATTCTTTAAACGAACACCTTACTAGAGAATGATCCTGTTAGGTGAGTAAAAGACTGATTACATTCCCAGAGGTGAGCCGTAATGAGGCTCACAGTAACTAAATGAAGCAATCTGCTGCGCTTGGTATCTGGACTTGAGCCTGAGCATTTCAGACTGGCATCTGGAAAAGGAAAAGGTTCTGGGGAAAGCACACAATACACTGGAAATAATATTTCATCTTCATTATTTCCCAAAGGGAATTCAGGGCATATTTCTTGGGAAACAGTTTTTTTTTTTTTTTTTTTTAATGTCTGAAACATTTATATTAACTTATTTCCATACAAATAACCCAAAGTAAGTTTAGTATTAGTTGGTTTTTTGTTTGTTTGTTTGTTTTATACTGGAGGTTCTTATTAGTCATCAGTTTTATACACATCAGTGTGTACATGTCAATCCCAATCGCCCAGTTCAGCACACCACCATCCCCACCCCCCCGCGGTTTTCCCCCCTTGGTGTCCATACATTTGTTCTCTACATCTGTGTCTCTGCCCTGGAAACGGGTTCATCTGTACCATTTTTCTAGGTTCCACATACATACGTTAATGTACAATATTTGTTTTTCTCTTTCTGACTTACTTCACTCTGTATGACACTCTGTAGATCCATCCACATATCAACAAATGACTCAATTTTGTTCCTTTACATGGCTGAGTAATATTCCATTGTATATATGTACCACAACTTCTTTATCCATTCATCTGTCGATGGGCATTTAGGTTGCTTCCATGACGTGGCTATTGTAAATAGTGCTGCAATGAACATTGGGGTGCATGTGTCTTTTTGAATTATGGTTTTCTCTGGGTATATGCCCAGTAGTGGGATTGCTGGGTAATATAGTAATTCTATTTTTAGTTTTTTAAGGAACCTCCATACTGTTCTCCATAGTGACTGTATCAAATTACATTCCCACCAACAGTGCAAGAGGGTTCCATTTTTTATCCACACCCGCTCCAGCATTTGTTGTTTGTAGATTTTCTGATGATGGTCATTCTAACTGGTGTGAGGTGATACCTCATTGTAGTTCTGATTTGCGTTTCTCTAATAATTAGTGATGTTGAGCAGCTTTTCATGTGCTTCTTGGCCATCTGTATGTCTTCTTTGGAGAGATGTCTATTTAGGTCTTCCGCCCATTTTTGGATTGGGTTGTTTGTTTCTTTAATATTGAGCTGCATGAGCTGTTTATATATTTTAGAGATTAATCCTTTGTCCATTGATTTGTTTGCAAATATTTTCTCCCATTCTGAGGGTTGTCTTTTTGTATTGTTTATGGTTTCCATTGCTGTGCAAAAGCTTTGAAATTTCATTATGTCCCATTTGTTTATTTTTGTTTTTATTTCCGTTACTCTAGGAGGTGGATCAAAAAAGATTTTGCTGTGATTTATGTCAAAGAGTGTTCTTTCTATGTTTTCCTCTAAGAGTTTTATAGTGTCCGGTCTTACATTTAGGTCTCGAATCCATTTTGAGTTTATTTTTGTGTATGGTGTTAGGGAGTGTTCTAATTTCATCCTTTTACATGTAGCTGTCCAGTTTTCCCAGCACCACTTATTGAAGAGGCTGTCTCTTCTCCATTGTATATCCTTGCCTCCTTTGCCATAGATTAGTTGACCGTAGGTGTGTGGGTTTATCTCTGGGCTTTCTATCTTGTTCCATTGATCTATGTTTCTGTTTTTGTGTCAATACCATATAGTCTTGATTACTGTAGCTTTGTAGTATAGTCCGAAGTCAGGGAGTCTGATTCCTGAAGCACCATTTTTTTCCCTCAAGACTGCTTTGGCTATTCAGGGTCTTTTGTGTCTCCATACAAATTTTAAGATGATTTCTTCTAGTTCCATAAAAACTGCCATTGGTAATTTGATAGGGATTGCATTGAATCTGTAGATTGCTTTGGGTAGTAGAGTCATTTTCACAACATTGACTCTTCCAATCCAAGGACATGGTATATCTCTCCATCTGTTGGTATCATCTTTAATTTCTTTCATCGGTGTCTTATACTTTTCTGCATACATGTCTCTGGTCTCCCTAGGTAGGTTTATTCCAAGGTATTTTATTATTTTTGTTGCAATGGTAAGTGGGAGTGTTTCCTTACTTTCTCTTTCAGATTTTTCATCATTAGTGTATAGGAATGCAAGAGATATCTGTGCATTAATTTTGTATCCTGCAACTTTATCAAATTCATTGATTAGCTCTAGTAGTTTTCTGGTGGCATCTTTAGGATTCTCTATGTATAGTATCATGTCATCTGCAAACAGTGACAGTTTTACTTCTTCTTTTCCAACTTGTATTCCTTTTATTTATTTTTCTTCTCTGATTGCCATGGCTAGAACTTCCAAAACTATGTTGAATAATAGTGGTGAGAGTGGACATCCTTGTCCCATTCCTGATATTAGAGGAAATGCTTTCAGTTTTTCACCATTGAGAAGGATGTTTGCTGTGGCTTTGTCATATATGGCCTTTATTATGTTGAAGTAGATTCCCTCTATGCCCACTTTCTGGAGAGTTTTTATCATAAATAGGTATTGAATTTTTTCAACAGCTTTTTCCACATCTATTGAGATGATCATATGGTTTTTATTCTTCAATTTGTTAATATGGTGTATCTCATTGATTGCTTTGCGTATATTGAAGAATCCTTGCATCCCTGGGATAAATCCTACTTGATAATGGTGTATGATCCTTTTAATGTGTTGTTGGATTCTGTTTGCTAGTATTTTGTTGAGGATTTTTGCATCTATATTCATCAGTGATATTGGTCTGTAATTTTCTTTTTTGTAGTATCTTTGTCTGGTTTTGGTATCAGGGTGATGGTGGCCTGATAGAATGAGTTTGGGAATGTTCCTTCCTCTGCAATTTTTTGGAAGAGTTTGAGAAGGATGGGTGTTAGCTCTTCTCTAAGTGTTTGATAGAATTCACCTGTGAAGCCATCTGGTCCTGGACTTTTGTTTGTTGGAAGATTTTTAATCACGGTTTCAATTTCACTACTTGTGATTAGTCTGTTCATATTTTCTATCTTGGTTCAGTCTTGGAAGGTTATACCTTTCTAAGAATTTGTCCTTTCTTCCAGGTTGTCCATTTTACTGGCATAGAGTTGCTTGTAGTAGTCTCTTAGGATGCTTTGTATTTCTGTGGTGTCTGTTGTAACTTCTCCCTTTTCATTTCTAATTTTATTGATTTGAGTCCTCTCCCTCTTTTTCTTGATAAGTCTGGTAATGGTTTATCAGTTTTGTTTATCTTCTCAAAGAACCAGCTTTTAGTTTTATTGATCTTTGCTATTGTTTTCTTTGTTTCTATTTCATTTATTTCTGCTCTGATCTTTATGATTTCTTTCCTTCTGCTAACTTTGGGTTATGTTTGTTTTTCTTTCTCTAGTTCCTTTAGGTGTAAGGTTAAATTGTTTACTTGAGCTTTTTCTTGTTTCTTGAGGTAGGCTTTTTTAGCTATAAACTTCCCTCTTAGAACTGCTTTTGCTGTATCCCATAGGTTTTGGATCGTCGTGTTTTCATTGTCATTTGTCTCTAGGTAGTTTTTGATTTCCTCTTTGATTTCTTCAGTGATCTCTTAGTTATTTAGTAGTGTATTGTTTAGGCTACATGTGTTTGTGTTTTTTACGTTTTTTTTCTCTATAGTTCATTTCTAATCTCATAGCATTGTGGTCAGAAAAGATGCTTGATATGATTTCAATTTTCTTAAATTTACTGAGGCTTGATTTGTGACACAAGATGTGATCTATCCTGGAGAATGTTCCGTGTGCAATTGAGAAGAAAGTGCAATCTGCTGTTTTTGGATGGAATTTCCTATAAATATCAATTAAATCTATCTGGTCTATTGTGTCATTTAAAGCTTGTGTTTCCTTATTTATTTTCGTTTTGGATGATCTGTCCATTGGTGTAAGTGAGGTGTTAAAGTCCCCCACTATTATTGTGTTACTGTCGATTTCCTCTTTTATAGCTGTTAGCAGTTGCGTTATATATTGAGGTGCTCCTATGTTGGGTGCATATATATTTATAATTGTTATATCTATCTTCTTCTTGCATTGATCTCTTGATCACTATGTAGTGTCCTTTCTTGTCTCTTGTAACATTCTTTATTTTAAAGTCTATTTTATCTGATATGAGTATAGCTACTCCAGCTGTCTTTGGTTTTTTTTTTTTTTTTTTTTTTTTTGCAGTACGCAGGCCTCTCAATGTTGTGGTCTCTCCCATTGCAGAGCACAGGCTCCAGACGCACAGGCTCAGAGGCCATGGCTCAGGGGCCTAGCCACTCCATGTGGGATCTTCCTGGACCGGGTCACGAACCTGCGTCCCCTGCATCAGCCGGTGGACTCTCAACCACTGCGCCACCAGGGAAGCCCCAGCTTCTTTTGATTTCCATTTGCATGGAATATCTTTTTCTCTCCCCTCACTTTCAGTCTGTATGTGTCCCTAGGTCTGAAGTTGGTCTCTTATAGACAGCATATATTTGGGTCTTGTTTTTGTATCCATTCAGCAAGCCTGTGTCTTTTGGTTGGAGCATTTAATCCATTCACATTTAAGGTAATTATCAATATGTATGTTCCTATGACCATTTTCTTAATTGTTTTGGGTTTGTTTTTGTAGGTCCTTTTCTTCTCTTGTGTTTCCCACTTAGAGAAGTTCCTTTAGCATTTTTTGTAGAGCTGGTTTGGTGGTGCTGAATTCTCTTAGCTTTTGCTTGTCTATAAAGCTTTTGATTTCTCCATCGAATCTGAATGATATCCTTGCCAGGTAGAGTAATCATGGTTTTAGTTTCTTCCCTTTCATCACTTTAAATATATCATGCCACTCCCTTCTGGCTTGTAGAGTTTCTGCTGAGAAATCAGCTGTTAACCTTATGGGAGTTCCCTTGTATGTTATTTGTCGTTTTTCCCTTGCTGCTTTCAATAATTTTTCTTTGTCTTTAATTTTTGCCATTTTGATTACTATGTGTCTTTGTGTGTTTCTCCCTGGGTTTATCCTGTATGGGACTCGCCATACTTTCTGGACTTGGGTGGCTATTTCCTTTCCCATGTTAGGGAAGTTTCGACTCTAATCTCTTCAGATATTTTCTCGTGTCCTTTTTCTCTCTCTTCTCCTTCTGGGACCCCTATAATGCGAATGTTGTTGTGTTTAATGTTTTCCCAAAGGTCTCTTAGGCTGTCTTCATTTCTTTTCATTCTTTTTTCTTTATTCTGTTCCGCAGCAGTGAATTCCACCATTCTGTTCCAGGTCACTTATCCGTTCTTCTGCTTCAGTTGTTCTGCTATTGATTCCTTCTAGTGTAGTTTTAATTTCAGTTATTGTATTGTTCATCTCTGTTTGTTTGTTGTTTAATTCTTTTAGGTCTTTGTTAAACATTTCTTGCATCTTCTCGATCTTTGCCTCCATTCTGTTTCCGAGGTCCTGATCATCTTTATTATCATTATTCTGAATTCTTTTTCTGGAAGGTTGCCTATCTCCACTTCATTTAGTTGTTCTTCTGGGGTTTTATCTTGTTCCTTCATCTGGTACATAGCCCCCTGCCTTTTCATCTTGTCTGTGTTTCTGTGAAGGTGGTTTTTGTTCCACAGGCTGCAGGACTGTAGCTGTTCTTGCTTCTGCTGTCTGCCCTCTGGTGGATGAGGCTATTTCAGAGGCTTGTGCCAGCTTCCTGATGGGAGGAACTGGTGGTGGGTAGAGCTGGCTGTTGCTCTGGTGGGCAGAGCTCAGTAAAACTTTAATCCCCTTGTCTGCTGATGGGTGAGGCTGGGTTCTTTCCCTGTTGGTTGTTTGGCCTGAGGCAACCCAACACTGGAGCCTAACTGGGCTCTTTGGTGGGGCTGATGGCGGACTCTGGGAGGGCTCATGCCAAGGAGTACTTCCCAGAACTTCTTCTGCCAGTGTCCTTGTCCCCACGGTGAGCCACAGCCCACGCCCCTGCCTGTGCCACAGACCCTCCAACACTAGCAGGTAGGTCTGGTTCAGTCTCCCCTGGGGTCACTGCTCCTTCCCTTGGGTCCTGATATGCACACTACTTTGTGTGTGTTGGGCAGCAGTTTTGAAGAAAGAAGATTGATATAAGAGGGAAGCTTGGTGTGGGCATGACCACTTCATACAACCAAACCATAGACACCTTCCTGCCTTTGAGGAGGCTGAGCTACCCAGTGGACCCTACCTGTTTCTTTAAAGCCCCAAGAGCTGCCTGGCCAAGGGTTCTAGTACAGCATCTCAGCTCCATTGGATGAAGATTGGAAGTTTGAAACCATGGTCATTATGTTCCCTACAGGAGTAAGTGGGACATGAATTTACCTTCCACCCTTGTGAATTAGCCACATAAAGTACAGGTTGAAATCATCAACCTTGGTCATTGCTGTCTGATCTTGTTTATATTTTAAATCCTCCCTGGGAGCAGCTATAGCCCAGAAGCTCATTTCATTGAAAGGTCACTGGCCTTGGGGATCCATGAGGGAGGATTTCTTATTTGGTGAATTATTGTCCTAAATAATTCATTTCATGGAGCAAGTATCTTTGTGATCCTGTCTTCTGCTGCCCACTTCCTCCCCAACAGGCCTAGGCAGGGTGCTGATGTCTACAGAAGACTCTCACCTGTGAACCACAAGATTGGGTTCTCAAAGGGGCTAAGACACTTGCTAGTAATATGACCACCTATTGCTGCTTAATATTTCTGAGCCTCACTTTACTCATCTGTAAACTGGGGAGAGCAATAATCGCCCTGCTTTTATCCTTTCCTTAGCATTTAAGAGATGTTGAGAGTGCTTTATATACTATCATGAGCCATTGTAGGGTAAGTTATGTTCATTCAAAGAGCCTGATTTTTATTTTAAACTCTTCCGGACTACCTTATGATTCCTGACTAATGGTATCTAAGGCCTTTCTCATTCCTCAGGCACACAAGTAGTGTTTGTTTCAAAGAAGGATGTTCAAAAGCAAGACCAGTTAGATTCTCTGGATCACACCACTGGGGGCTCTTGACTCGGTGACTTTGCTTTCCCCATCCTTATCTCACTGAAAAAAGAACTAGGTAAGGTTTTATCCTGAGGCTAAAGAGAACTCTTTAAAATGTCCTTAGGGATATGAATAGACCATTTGCCATTTAGTCCCTTAATACAGTTAGTTTCCAAAATGTAAAAGGCCGAGATAGCCTTTGTTTCTTAGAGATTTCAGTCAGAGCCAGCGTGGGTGCTTGTTAGTGTCATAATGTTGAGTAGCAAAAGCGGTTAAGCTGATCATTGAGGAAAACCAAATGTCTTCTCTGTCCCCCACTCCACCCCCATTTAATAGTCGACTTTGTTGTAAAGGTGTCCCACTGTTTCAGTAGGATGGTATGTTGCTCATGTGTCAGCTAGATGGAGGGCAGCAACGCCAACCTGTTTCTCTAGGTATGCTTCCTTCAGATGGAGGACCAAGACCGCCATGCAGTTCAGATCCCAGCAATAAGAGGCAGAGGTGTTCAGTGATTAAATAGCCAGGGTGCCCTGACGTCTCTGCCAACGTACCAAAGAGAAGAATATCTTCTCAATTTTTTCACTTACTAGCAGCAGTTTAGCTTGTCTTAGAAGCATGCCTGTATTTAAACAGAGAAAGCACGTTTAAAGCATTGGTTAATAGGCTTTTGCTTTATGAAGCGGTAGTGCTCTAAAATGGGGGTAACTAAAATTACCATTCCACTGGGAAGAAAATGCTAAGCTGGTTGTGGTAGAGTGAGGGTTGAGGGAATGATAGGAGAAAGTTGAGATTTCAGGAGCTACAGGAAAAAGAAAACAAAAAATATTAGGCTTTTAAAAAATTAATTAGCTAACGGTCTCAGAGAAGAAGACGAACACCTAGGGAAGTAATTAGAAAGGGAAGGAACATTAAAACTATTTTATATGCTATGAAGTGAAACCTGAGGCTCAAAAAGTAATTAGGCTCAGATCATATGGCAGGAGAATCTGGTGTTAGAATCTGGATTTGAGCCCGTGTTCATCTGACTATAGCTCTGAAGCGTGAATTGGTCAGCTTTTGTGTCTTATGGAATCTGGAATTGCTACTCTTTTCCACCTTTATTCAGCCTCTGTGTCCATCCCCACCTCTTTAATCTGTTCCTTCTTTTTAAAAATATTTTAGGATCCTAAGGAACAAAATGTTAGACGAGTGAGTTGATATCTAGGTATCTACTGTTTTGAAATTGTATTAAATAGAGGACCTCATTCTTCAAAGTTTGAAAATCCATGTCAGTTGCATAGTCTCAGACAGGGGGACATTTTTTTTTTCCCCTCTTGAATGCTATAGAAAAATACTTCATGCTTCTTAGCTGTTGAACATCTCAATATTAACTTAGAGTGCGTCTCTTCCTACAATTCCCTTACAGGTTGCTCACTTTCAGTGACACCTGCTTTCTAGTTGGAGAAATTCGTAAAATCATGGGAACCACATCCGACTTTCTTTCAGTTAGGATGACAGATCCAATAAACTGCCTGGGCGTGAAGTACAGGTAAAGGTAATCAGATTTCATGCTTCAGGGAATTAACTGCTTACCTGTGATGGTCGGGAAGAAATTTTCCCCATTACCTTCCTGCAGATACACAAGGCCAAGAGCAGCATGCAACTTTCTGCTATCCTAAAGCTTTCTTATAGAACTTCATTATACACAGAGTATAAAATCTGAACCTATGACATAATATGCTGTGTATAATAGTTGTCATACATGGATAAGTATTTAATATGCAGCAAAATAAATACTGTAACATTTGAGACAGTTCTATTTATATAACTGAAATAGTGATTCATTAAACTACTTAAAATCGTTTTACATTTCCTCTAGGGATCTCAAAGTACCATGCCAAAATGAGCTCATTAATCCTTATGAATATTCTGTCAAATAAATTCCGTTAAATTTCTCTGAAAAAAACAGGTCAATCTTACTAACCAGTAAGTCCTTATAGCACCAAGTTTCCATAGCAGCCTAACAATCTTTATTGCTTTGAAATCTCATTAGAGATTTGACTTCTAACACCATTATTCTAGATGGAATTTTTTCATCCCTAGTTCACTCTCTGCATTCATTCCTCCAACAATATGTGGTGAGAGTCAGCAGTGTGCACAGTGCTGGGCATAAAATGGTAAATAGGGCTGAGGGTCCAGTGGGAGAGAGCTGGGAAATTCTTCCAAATATACTAGCAAGATCCTTCTTCATCCAATGTCCTCCTCTTACTGGACAGGTCATCAGATCACCTAGGCTTTGACATATGTACACCTAGTCTGATTCATAGGCCCTTAGTCCATTATAGGCTCTTAGTCGTAAGAGCCTGTAATGGATTCCAGTTAGTTCAGATGACATTTAGAGACACTTGATCATGCTCTGCTTTAGAATGGAAAGACTTTGGTCCTCTCAAAAATGGGAGTGGTCCAGAGATGTCTGTTCTAGTATAACTTCAGTGTGTGTGTGATGCATGTGTGTGTGTGCGTGTGTGTGTGTGTGTATGTGTGTGTGAGAGAGAGAGAGAGAGAGAGGAATTCTGTATAAAAGATGATTAGATTTAAATTTCACAACATTTTCCAGATAAACTCTAGGGGCAGGTCCCATGTTGATCCTAGAAAAATGATAGAGAATAACAATTAAGACACCCTTTTAAACTGGATATCCATGTTTAAGTTTTAAGTTTGGTTTCATTTAAAAAAATATTCTTTTGGACCAAACCACGATAGTCTAAACTTGTTGCTATTTGACTTAACGAAAGGCCAGACATGAAGGAAGGGTCTAAATAATTTTGAGAGAAAAGATTTGTGGAATATTTTGAGAGAAAGGATTTGTGGAATATTTAAACATTTCTTTTGAGCAATGCTGTTTTGGTTACAAAGAGGATAGAACTTTCACCTCTGGAAGTGAATACGACCTTTTCAGTTTGGTACCTAATGGATGTGTAAGAAACAAACAAAATCATGTTTTCTTGGGGCCATGCCTTAGCCCAGCATTGGATAGCAACTGACATATTGGTGGTCTCACTTAAAGAAAAATGTCATTAGACTGTTGTTTCCCAAAATACATTCACTTAAAAAACAGTCCTGGGAATTCCCTGGCAGTCCAGGGGTTAGGACTCTGTGGTCTCACTGCCGAGGGCCCAGGTTTGATCCCCAGTCGGGGAACTAAGATCCCACAAGCCATGTGGTGTGACCAAAAACAAACAAACAAAGAAACAGTCCTATGGTATGGTCCTTGGGAATTAAAAGAGGGAAGATATTCAGTAAAAATACATTGGGGGACTTGCCTGGTGGCGCAGTGGTTAAGAATCCACCTGCCAATGCAGGGGACATGGGTTCAAGCCCTGGTCTGGGAAGATCCCACATGCTGCAGAGCAGCTAAGTCCATGCACCACAACTACTGAGCCTGCGCTCTAGAGCCTGCGGGCCACAACTACTGAAGCCCGTGTGCCTAGAGCCCGTGCTCCGCAACAAGAGAAGCCACCACAGTGAGAAGCCCGCACACCGCAACAAAGACCCAAGGCAGCCAAAAAAAAAAAAGAATATATTGTGTAAAAATACATTGGGAAGCTTCTTAATACAGCTCTTAATACAGCTTAATTAGCAAATTAAAGGTTCTAAGAAGTCTTGTAGTATAAATACATTTTAAATTTTATTTAACTCAAAGTTTCTCAAATTCATTTGACCAACGTGTGGAACAGCTCCTATAGAACACATACTGAACGCTGGCAGAAGACCTCAGACCTCCCAAAAGGCAAGAAACACCCCACGTACCTGGGTAGGGCAAAAGAAAAAAGAAAACACAGAGACAAAAGAATAGATGTGATTGAAGACACAATCAAAACTGGACCTGCACCAGTGGGAGGGAGCTGTGAAGGAGGAAAGGTTTCCACACACTAGGAAGCCCCTTTGCGGGCGGAGACGGCGGGTGGCAGAGGGGGGAAGCTTCGGGGCCATGGAAGAGAGCATAGCAACGGGGCTACGGAGGGCAAAGCAGAGAGATTCCCGCACAGAGGATCGGTGCCGGCCGGCACTCACCAGCCCGAGAGGCTTGGCTGCTCACCCGCTGGGGCGGGCAGGGGCTGGGAGCTGAGGCTCAGGCTTCGGAGGTCGGATCGCAGGGAGAGAGCTGGGGTTGGCTGCATGAACACAGACTGAAGGGGTTAGTGCGCCACGGCTGGCCGGGAAGGAGTCCGGGAAAAAGTCTAGAGCTGCCGAAGAGACAAGAGACTTTTTCTTCCCTCTTTGTTTCCTGCTGTGCAAGGAGAGGGGATTAAGAGCATTGCTTAAAGGAGCTCCAGAGATGGGCTCGAGCTGGGACTATCAGTGCGGACCCCAGAGACGGGCATGAGACGCTAAGGCTGCTGCTGCCGCCACGAAGAAGCCTGTGTGTAAGCACAGGACACTATCCACACCTCCCCTCCCGGGAGCCTGTGCAGCCCACCACTGCCAGGGTCCCGGAATCCAGGGACAACTTCCCCGAGAGAACGCACGGCACGCCTCAGGCTGGTGCAACATCCCGCTGGCCTCTGCCACCGCAGGCTCGCCCCACATCCGTACGCCTCCCTCCCCCTGGCCTGAGTGTGCCAGAGCCCCCGAATCAGCTGATCCTTTAACCCCGTCC
Organism: Grampus griseus; assembly: GCF_964374135.1. NCBI lineage: Eukaryota > Metazoa > Chordata > Mammalia > Artiodactyla > Delphinidae > Grampus > Grampus griseus. The sequence continues at coordinate 23,761,728 of NC_139018.1, read as the reverse complement.
TGTGTGAGCGAAGAAGAGACGTCCTCAGGCGACCTACACGCAGAGGCGGAGCCAAATCCAAAGCTAAGCCCCTGGGAGCTGTGAAAACAAAGAAGAGAAAGGGAAATCTATCCCAGCAGACTCAGGAGCAGCAGATTAAATCCCCACAATCAACTTGATGTACACTGCATCTGTGGAATACCTGAATAGACAATGAATCATCCCAAATTGAGGAGGTAGACTTCGGGAGCAAAGATATACATATTTTTTCCCTTTTCGTCTTTTTGTGAGTGTGTATGTGTGTGACTTTGTCTGTATTTCTTTGCTTTTACCATTTGCCCTACGGTTCTGTCTGTCTCTTTCTGTTTTTTCTTTTTTTTTTAACCTTTAAAATTTTTTTCGTAATAATTCTTTTTTATTTTAATAACTTTATTTTATTTTACTTTATTTTATTTTCTTTCTTTCTTTCTTTCTTTCTTTCTTTCTTTCTTTCTTTCTTTCTCTCTCTCCCTCCCTCCCTCCCTCCCTCCCTCCCTCCCTCCCTCCCTCCCTCCCTTCCTCCCTTTCTTTCTTTCTTTCTTTCTTTCTTTCTTTCTTTCTTTCTTTCTTTCTTTCTTTCTTTCTTTCTTTCTTTCTTTCTTTCTTTCTTTCTTTCTTTCTGTTTTTTCTCCCTTTTATTCTGAGCCGTGTGGATGAAAGGCTGTTGGTGCTCCAGCAAGGAGTCAGGGTTGTGCTGCTGAGGTGGGAGAGCCAACTTCAGAACACTGGTCCACAAGAGACCTCCCAGCTCCATGTAGTATCAAACGGCAAAAATCTACCAGAGATCTCCATCTCAACACCAGCACCCAGTTTCACTCAACGACCAGCAAGCTACAATGCTGGACACCCTATGCCAAACAACTAGCAAGACAGGAACACAACCACACCCATTAGCACAGAGGCTGCCTAAAATCATAATAAGTCCACAAACACCCCAAAACACACCACCAGACGTGCACCTGCCCACCAGAAAGGCAAGATCCAGCCTCATCCACCAGAACACAGGCACTAGTCCCCTCCACCAGGAAGCCTACACAACCCACTGAACCAACCTTAGCCTCTGGGGACAGACACCAAAATCAACGGGAACTACGAACCTGCAGCCTATGGAAAGGAGACCCCAAACACAGTAAGTTAAGGAAAATGAGAAGACAGAAAAACACACAGCAGATGAAGGAGCAAGGTAAAAACCTGCCAGACCTAACAAATGAAGAGGAAATAGGCAGTCTACCTGAAAAAGAATTCAGAATAATGATAGTAAAGACGATCCAAAATCTTGGAAATAGAATACAGAAAATACAAGAAACATTTAAAAAGGACCTAGAAGAACTAAAGAGCAAACAAACAATGATGAACAGCACAATAAATGAAATTAAAAATTCTCTAGAAGGGATCAATAGCAGAATAACTGAGGCAGAAGAATGGATAAGTGACCTGGAAGAGAAAATAGTGGAAATAACTACTGCAGAGCAGAATAAAGAAAAAAGAAGGAAAAGAACTGAGGACAGTTTCAGAGTCCTCTGGGACAACATGAAACACACCAACATTTGTATTATATGGGTCCCAGAAGAAGAACAGAAAGAGAAAGGGACTGAGAAAATATTTGAAGAGATTACACTTGAAAACTTCCCTAATACAGGAAAGGAAACAGTTAATCAAGTCCAGGAAGCACAGAGAGTCCCATACAGGATAAATCCAAGGGGAAACATGCTAAGACACATATTATGAAACTATCAATAATTAAATACAAAGAAAAAATGTTAAAAGCAGCAAGGGAAAAATAACACACAAGGGAATCCCCATAAGATTAACAGCTGATCTTTCAGCAGAAACTCTGCAAGCCAGAAGGGAGTGGAAGGACATATTTAAAGTGATGAAGGAGAAAAACCTACTACCAAGATTAGTATACCAGCAAGAATCTCATTCAGATTTGATGGAGAAATTAAACCTCTACAGACAAGCAAAAGCTAAGAGAATTCAGCACCACAAAACCAGCTTTACAACAAATGCTAATGGAACTTCTCTAAGCAGGAAACACAAGAGAAGGAAAAGACCTACAATAACAAACCCAAAACAATTTAGGAAATGGTAATAGGAACATACATATCGATAACTACTTTAAATGTAAATGGATTAAATGCTCCAGCCAAAAGACATAGACTGGCTGAATGGATACAAAAACAAGACCCGTATATATGCTGTCTACAAGAGACCCAGTTCAGACCTAGGGACACATACAGAGTAAAAGTAAGGGGATGGAAAAAGATATTCCATGCGAATGGAAATCAAAAGAAAGCTGGAGTAGCAATTCTCATATCAGACAAGATAGACTTTAAAATAAAGACTATTACAAGAGACAAAGAAGGATACTATATAATGATCAAGGGATCGATCCACGAAGAAGACATAACAATTGTAAATATTTATGCACCCAACATAGGAGCAATCAATACATAAGGCAAATACTAACAGCCATCAAAGGGCAAATCGACAGGCAGACAATAATAGTGGGGGACTTTAACACCCCACTTTCACCAATGGACAGATCATCCAAAATGAAAATAAATAAGGAAACACAAGCTTTAAGTGATACATTAAACAAGATGGGCTTAATTGATATTTATAGGACATTCCATCCAAAAGCAGCAAAGCACACATTCTTCTCAAGTGCTCATGGAACATTCTCCAGGATAGATCATATCTTGGGTCACAAATCAAGCCTTGATAAATTTAAGTAAATTGAAATCGTATCAAGTATCTTTTCTGACCACAACGTTATGAGACTAGATATCAATTAGAGGAAAAAATATGTAGAAAATACGAACACATGGAGGCTAAACAACTTAATAACCAAGAGATCACAGAGGAAATCAAAGAGGAAATCAAAAAATACCTAGAAACAAATGACAATGAATACAGGATGAACCAAAACCTATGGGGTGCAACAAAAGCAGTTCTAAGAGGGAAGTTTATAGCAATACAATCCTACCTTAAGAAACAAGAAAAACCTCAAATAAACAACATAACCTGACACCTAAAGCAATTGGAGAAAGAAAAACAAAAAAAACCCAAAGTTAGCAGAAGGAAAGAAATCATAAAGATCAGATCAGAAATAAGTGAAAAAGAAATGAAGGAAACAATAGCAAATATCAATAAAACTAAACACTGGTTGTGTGAGAAGAGAAACAAAATTAATAAACCATTAGCAAGACTCATCAGGAAAGAAAAAGGAAAAGACTCAATAGAATTAGAAATGAAAAAGGAGAAGAAATTGTATTTCTGAGACTGCAGAAATACAAAGGATCATGAGAGATTACTACAAGCAACTCTATGACAATAAAATGGACAACCTGGAAGAAATGGACGAATTCTTAGAAATGCAAACCTGCCAAGACTGAACCAGGAAGAAATAAAAAACATGCACAGACCATTTACAAGCACTGAAATTGAAACTGTGATTAAAAAATCTTCCAACAAACAAAAGTCCAGGACCAGATGGCTTCACAGGTGAATTCTATCAAACATTTAGAGAAGAGCTAACACCTATCCTTTTCAAACTCTTCCAAAATATAGCAGAGGAAGGAACACTCCCAAACTCATTCTACAAGGCCACCATCACCCTGATACCAAAACCAGACAAAGATGTCACAAAGAAAGAAAACTACAGGCCAATATCACTGATGAACATAGATGCAAAAATCCTCAACAAAAAACTAGCAAACAGAATCCAACAGCACATTAAAAGGATCATACACCATGATCAAGTGGGGTTTATCCCAGGAATGCACGGATTCTTCAATGTATGCAAATCAATCAATGTGTTACACCATATGAACAAATTGAAGGAGAAAAACCATATGATCATCTTAATCGATGCAGAGAAAGCTTTCAACAAAATTCAACACCCATTTATGATAAAAACCCTGCAGAAAGTAGGCATAGAGGAAACTTTCCTCAACATAATAAAGGCCATATATGACGAACCCACAGCCAACATCATCCTCAATGGTGAAAAACTGAAACCATTTCCACTAAGATCAGGAACAAGACAAGGTTGCCCACTCTCACCACTCTTATTCAACATAGTTTCGGAAGTTTTAGCCACCGCAATCAGAGAGGAAAAAGAAATAAAAGGAATACAAATTGGAAAAGAAGAAGTAAAATTGTCACTGTTTGCAGATGACATGATACTATACATAGAGAATCCTAATGATGCCACCAGAAAACTACTGGAGCTAATCAATGAATTTGGTAAAGTAGCAGGCTACAAAATTAATGCACAGAAATCTCTAGCATTTCTATACACTAATGTTGAAAAATATGAAAGTGAAATTAAGAAAACACTCCTATTTACCATGGCAACAAAAAGAATAAAATACCTAGGAATAAACCTACCTTAGAAGACAAAAGACCTGTATGCAGAAAATTATAAGACACTGATGAAAGAAATTAAAGATGATACAAATAGATGGAGAGATATACCATGTTCTTGGATTGGAAGAATCAACATTGTGAAAATGACTCTACTACCCAAAGCAATCTACAGATTCAATGCAATCCCTATGAAATAACCAATGGCATTTTTCACAGAACTAGAACAAAAAATTTCACAATTCTTATGGAAATGCAAAAGACCCTGAATAGCCAGAGCAATCTTTAGAAAGAAAAACAGAGTTGGAGGAATCAGGCTCCCTGACTTCAGACTATACTACAAAGCTACAGTCATCAAGACAGTATGGTACTGGCACAAAAACAGAAATATAGATCAATGTAACAGGATAGAAAGCCCAGAGATAAACCCACGCACATATGGTCAGCTTATCTTTGATAAAGGAGGTAAGAATATACAGTGGAGAAAAGACAGCCTCTTCAATAAGTGGTGCTGGGAAAACTGGACAGGTACATGTAAAAGTATGAAATTAGAACACTCCCTAACACCATACACAAAAATAAACTCAAAATGGATTAAAGACCTACATGTAAGGCCAGACACTATCAAACTCTTAGAGGAAAACATAGGCAGAACACTCTATGACATAAATCACAGCAAGATCCTTTTTGACCCACCTCCTAGAGAAATGGAAATAAAAACAAAAATAAACAAATGGGACTTAATGAAGCTTCAAAGCATTTGCACAGCAAAGGAAACCATAAACAAGGCCAAAAGACAACCCTCAGAATGGGAGAAAATATTTGCAAATGAAGCAACTGAAAAAAGATTAATCTCCAAAATTTACAAGTAGCTCATGCAGCTCAATAACAAAAAAACAAACAACCCAATCCAAAAATGGGCAGAAGACCTAAATAGACATTTCTCCAAAGAAGATATACAGATTGCCAACAAACACATGAAACAATGCTCAACATCATGAATCATTAGAGAAATGCAAATCAAAACTACAATGAGGTATCATCTCATACCGGTCAGAATGGCCATCATCAAAGAATCTACAAACAATAAATGCTGGAGAGGGTGTGGAGAAAAGGGAACCCTCTTGCACTGTTGGTGGGAATGTAAATTGATACAGCCACTATGGAGAACAGTATGGAGGTTCCTTAAAAAACTAAAAATAGAACTACCATATGACCCATCAATCCCACTACTGGGCATATACCCTGAGAAAACCATAACTCAAAAAGAGAGTCATGTACCAAAATGTTCACTGCAGCTCTATTTACAATAGCCAGGACATGGAAGCAACCTAAGTGTCCATCAACAGATGAATGGATAAAGAAGATGTGGCACATATATACAATGGAATATTACTCAGCCATAAAAAGAAACGAAATTGAGTTATTTGTAGTGAGGTGGATGGATGTAGAGTCTGTCATACAGAGTGAAGTAAGTCAGAAAGAGAAAAACAAATACCGTATGCTAACACATATATATGGAATCTAAGAAAAAAAAAAAAGGTCATGAAGAACCTAGGGGCAATATGGGAATAAAGACACAGACCTACTAGAGAATGGACTTGAGGATATGGGGAGGGGGAATGGTAAGCTGTGACAAAGTGAGAGAGTGGCATGGACATATATACACTACCAAACGTAAAATAGATAGCTAGTGGGAAGCAGCCGCATAGCACAGGGAGATCAGCTCGGTGCTTTGTGACCACCTAGAGGGTGGGATAGGGAGGGTGAGAGGGAGGCAGACACAAGAGGGAAAAGATGTGGGAACATAGGTATATGTATAACTGATTCACTTTGTTATAAAGCAGAAACTAACACACCACTGTAAAGCAATCATACTCCAATAAAGATGTTAAAAAAAATGGAATTCAAGCCCATCAGAGCTACTGAATCGGAATCTGCACTTTTACCATCTCCCCAGTGTACTTGTGTACCCATGAATACTTGAAAGGTATATTTCTACCACAACATGTCTTTTCTATCTGAGAAATGCACAGATTTTATTCAGTTTGATATAAATAAAACACTCAAAAGTGCAAAAAAAAAAAAAACTCATTTGACCAGTCACTTATGTAATGTTCATTGATATAACACTTATTAATATTCAGCTCCTGGGAACACAATTTGGGAAATACTATACTAGAAAAAAATATGTATAAAATAAGTCGGGGGAATCCAGCTAAGTAATGGAGTACTTACTTACATTAATAAGTTATTTAAGTATTTTATTTTATGCAGAGTTTCTTTAATGTGAGTTTCTCAAGTGCATTAAAATAGTATTTTAAGTGGTTTTTAAAGCATTAATCACTTTTGAAAAGGTAATAAACATGTTTCTAAAAATTTAAGCTTATAATTCCCACTCCTACCCTGTCTCCCAGTCCAGCATTTCTTCTCTTCAGCATTTGATTTATGAGAGCTCAAGTTATATTCAACTTTTCAGGACATTTCCTATGCCATATGAAAGAAAGCATATCTATATTTATGTAAGAAAGGGAAAAAGCCTACTTCTGAGTAGCCATTAAAATCTATGTGACAGTGGAGGATAATAATAAGAGGAAATTAACTGGATAAAAGGGTCAGGAACCTTTATTTAACGATGACTTTCTGTGAGATTGGGGCTAACAAATAACCTCTGTGATTCTTACTGTATAATTAAAATGACTATTACTTCCCACCACCTGAAAATGAATGATATGGGGGTTAAACAAGAACAGAATTTTGACCTTTGAGTAAATCCCTTCAGTGATTTAAAAGAAAGTGTCCTCATTTCTAACCAATACTTTAATATATGTCTATGATCCCATTCACTAACCAGCTCTAATTTTATTCTTTTCCTTAGTGCCTGCTGCCTGTCATTTGTCCACTTGTTTTCCCTCCGTATAGTTAAGATGTTGTCGATAATACTTGCGTTTCGGTGAAAAGTCCATTTGAGGAAAAATAATTGTTGGGGACAAAAAACACCACCTGGATCAAGAGACAAGTAAACACACATGATGGGTCTTTAGTCCAGGGTTTATTTACTCAAGCCTAGAAAATAATTATGGGGCAAAGTGATTAGGTATGGAAGTGTAGAACTGTAATGAATGACTGTGAGTAAACGTTATCGTCGTTATCACTGTTTTCCCCCATAAGTAAAATGCCCTTTCATAAGACGAAGAATGACCTAAGATCAGTTGGAGTTTAGTCATCTGATTGTATTCATTCTTTTTTATTCTGTAGAGATTTACCATATTTAATTACCATTTGAAGACCTAAAATACCAGCTCTTCTAAAATAATGTTCCCTCTGAAATTTCCAACAGTTACAGAATTTGGTTATCTGGAAATTTACTGCACATATGGCCCAGCAGGAGAATAATTACACCTTACTGATATCCTCTCACAATGCCATGAGAAAAAGTAGAAAGGAAAATCTGGCTGAAGCTGTGAAAAAATGAGATATATTTATAAACCTGAGAGGTCGACTTTCCAAATTAGTTTCAAATCCAGATACCACATACATATGCTTGTACTCACCTTCACATTTCCACAAATTCATACAAGAAAACACGCCATGATTTACTTCTAGGCATTAGGCATATAAATATCTGCATAGTATAGTTGTGTGTGTATGTATCTATGTGTGTATAATATGTGATTCACACGTATGATTGTGAGATATGAAATATGATTCATAATTTGCTAGGGTTAGCCACTGTTACTTTAATTTTTCCTTAATATACAAACTCTCAATATCTAAGCTTAGGAGAAAAAATTTAAATGTATGAAAATTCTTTTTTTCCATCAACATTCATAAGAGCATTAAACTGTATATTAACTATTCCCCTGGGTGAAGAAATTATACTTACCTCTTTGCCTGGGGGTTGCTTCTTATGAAAGTGTGTTAGATCCATATATCATAAAAGGACACGATTGAGATTCCTCCCCCCGCATTTATTTTTGATAAAAATAATCACTGCTTGCAAACATGTACATCTATTTTAAAAAATTGTTCTTCACTAATTATATACTGTGTAGTGTCACAAGGGTGTTGTTATTTTATTTTACCTTTATTTTTGCTTGTAATATTTTTGTTAAATTTGGGAGGAAACTTGAAAAATTAATTAAAATGAACTTGTGCTTCAACATTTCATTGCATCCCAGGAATGGAGAAGAGGGAAGGAGACTAGCAATAGCAACTGATTGGGTAAGAGGCAACCACTGGTTTTATGAAAGGATCAGGGCTTGTTCAGATTCTATTTAGAATATTGTAAGGGCTTAATAGCTAGCTCTAGTGAGATTACAAGTTACAAATTGATGGTTGAAGATAACAGGGAAGATGAGGGCTAGAAAGCAGGATATTAGAAACAAATGAGAGCTATCTAAATTCCACACAATCTGGGAAAATGCAAATGAATATGACCAAAGGGAAGTGAGGAAAATCCAACAAGCAGATAGCCCATAGGTGATAGAAGTATGGCTGCAGGGCTGGGTGGCCCTTTCCCGCCTCTCTCTACCTGGAGATCAGAAGACACACCGGGCCTTCCCTCCATTCATTCATTCCACAGAGAAGAACATTGTCTATGTTGTAGGCAAGGTCAGATTCGTGGATCTGCAGCCTGCACAGTTGCTTATTTTAATGGTCTGCCGTCACCATCTGTAAAGTTTCAATAATTTTTAAATAGTTTTCATTTTTGCACATTTTCATTTTACTGGGTGTCGTGAATTATGTAATGAATCCTGGATGTGGACATATTGAGTGTATAAATGCTTCCATGAGTTGCATACCAAATACAGTAATCACTGTTATTTATTTATACATCGAACAGTTACCCATCTATTCATTCATACATGCATATTGACATGCTCTCCCATGCAGGAAACGTGGAGGAGTGAAAGTTGTATGTATGGGTCTGTGGGCCAGGAAAGAAGGTGAACTTGAAAAAAAAAAAAAAAGTTAAATCTAATAAATATCAGTAATTGAAAGCCTCTTTTATGTTTCAAGGCCAAGAACTATGAAAATATAAATACATATTGTGTATATATATGTGTGTATATGTGACTGTATATAGTGAAATAAATGATAGATGTTAGTAATATATCTTATTCTCCTCCTTACAAAAATATGGCAATCTAAGTAATCCATAGGTCTGGAAAGAGGCCAGGAATCTGCATTTTTAAACAAGTGCCCCAAGAGCTTCTGATGCAGGTTGTTTCCAGACATGCCCTCCAAACACTGAGTGAAAAGATAGTTGATGTTGTGTTTTTCGTATTTACTTATAAGTGGGAGAACCTGGTGACTCTTTTTTCTAGTAGCCCTCAGCAGCAGCCTCAGAGGAAAAAAAAAAAGAATGTTGTAACTAGACTTTCTCTGTGTTGTTTGGGCCCCTGTTCAAAATCACTGTAAGGTATTTGCTTCACCAAGCAATACACTGTATACAGTGCAGTCCCTATTGGATGCCAAGCCACCACTAGTGTAAGATTGTTTGCAGATGCAGCTAACCAGATTAGGGGCAAGTACATTTTAGAAACAGCTTCTGGAAATGTGACCTGTCACCTATCCACCTTGTATCAGAGATCTTGAATAAAAAGAGAGTTAGAAATATACTAGTATATATGTTCAGAAGAATACTCACTGGTAATTTAGATTTTTTATTCGCACCCACATTTCCTGAAAGATAAAACTCTGAGAAGTTGTTTCATTGTGCCTATAGGAAATTCCTCTCCTCCCCACTTCCTCCTCTTACTCCTCCTTTCCTTCTTTTTCATGCTTCTTTTTACATATAAAGCTATTCTCAGCATTTCAGGGACTTCCTTAACTTCATCTGTCCATTCCATCAATAAATATTTATTGAGCACCTACTAAATGCACTGTACAAGACACTACAGTGAATAAAAGTATATATAAAAAAATCACTCAGCACATATTTACTGAGGGCCACTTTGTGCCAGTCTCACCTTCTGACCCATGACTAAGGGTGTAGACCCCATCCTCAAGGAGCTTGTATTCCAGTACCTATATCTAAACAACTATAATAAAAAAAACTAAAAACAAATCAATGAGGGGCTTCCCTTGTGGCGTAGTGGCTGAGAATCTGCCTGCTAATGCAGGGGACACGGGTTCGAGCCCTGGTCTGGGAGGATCCCACATGCCATGGAGCAGCTAGGCCCGTGAGCCACAACTACTGAGCCCGCGTGTCTGGAGCCTGTGCTCCGCAACAAGAGAGGCCGCAATAGTGAGAGGTCCGCGCACCGCGACGAAGAGTGGCCCCCGCTCGCCACAACTAGAGAAAGCCCTCGCACAGAAACGAAGACCCAACACAGCAAAAATAAATTAATAAACTCCTACCCCCATTATCTTCTTTAAAAAAAGGACAAATCAATGAGATGTCAGTCAAGTGTCATGGAATTTCAGAGGCAAGGAATCTTTAAATCTAAAGTAATCAGAGAAGGCTTTGTGGATGAAATTCTATGTTATCTGGCCCTTGAAGGATAAGAAATATTTATGTAGGTGAAGACACCCAAGGAAGGCATTCCAAGTAATGGAAATAGCGTGGCAGGCATACAGAGGTGAGAAGGTGTGGGGTAAGCCCTGGGAATATAAAGCAGTTAATTTGATTTTAAGTACCCAGTATATAAAAAGGAATCCTAAATAATACAATGAGAAGAGGTAGCAAAGGCCAAAAATGGGACACTAAGAGTATAAATTAAGAAAATTATCAACAGATTCTCTTTTCTAATTTTGCTTCTGTAAGAATGGTATCCATCTAGATTGATGATCACCTTTCTTCTTCTCCATATGCAAATTTCTTCTCTAGAGAAAAATTTACCTTCCTCCCTCCAATCATGATCCAGGTCCCAAAGAAGTTTCCCTCCATGGTGTCTTGCAAAGTCAGCCTCTCTTGGGAATTTCTCACTAGTACACCCTGGAACATTCTGGTGTTTGTTTTCCATAGGCTTACTAACAGCCTTCACCTATTATTCACCTCCTAGACATTCAGTGGTTGCTGAAAGGCCTTTTCCTAAAATCAGTGCGGTTTAATCTTTAAAATCCTAAATCAAGGCCACAGGCAGCCTTGATGGCCTCTGGACCCTTGGTGAGAAAAATAAACTCAGTGCACACCAGTGAGAGATCACGGCCTTTTCCTCTGACAACTTTTTTGGCATCTTTGGCTGCCCTTTTTATGTGCTTGTCATTGTGCTTCCTTACATCAATCTCATAAAACATCCTTTTCCTCATGCTTGACATATTGATATCATTCTACCACAGATGAAACACAGAGCAATGTAATATGGGCAGGTGATGGAATTATTTGCAATGCACAGAAATCTCTGCTGATGTTTAAGACTGGTGCAATATTAAACACATTACTTTCCCTGACAGACGTTTTCATTACACCCATGCCATGCAGGTGGAGAATCTAAAAGTGAAATCTTGTTTCTCCCAACTGGGTCCATGCAATATAAGTTAAAAGTGTGCAAGTGTGTGTGTGTGTGTGTGTGTGTGTGTGTGTGTCTTTCTCTGTATATTTATCTTTACAAAATACAGTCTATTGTTTAAACCACATTTGAATTTACTTGGAGAAATGGCACAAATCCCAGAGAACTTAGAGTAAAAACAGTCATTCTTTATCAGACCAGTATTTGTATGGTGGTGGTGTCACATGGACAGATTTGAAGAACTTTTCTCAGATGGGACAGACAAAAAAATAGCCTGGTAAAACTCAAGGAAGACCAACATTAGAAGGCCAGTTTTTCCTTCAGAATGAGTTAATGTGGATCATAGTCTTATGAGAAAGAGAACCAAGTGCAAGATAGATGATACAAAAGGCTATAGTGATGAAAACAACAAAAGGTAGCATTTCTTGGTGATTTCTTGTGCCAGTAACTTTCACATGTTTTATGTTCATGTTTAAAAATTAAATCCTTGTAACAACCCTAAGAAGTAGGTAACTGATTACACCTATTTACCAATGAGAAAAACAAAGTTCATAAAACTCATGTAACTTGTGCAAAGTAACACATCCGTTGATTCAAGCCCAGGTCTGTCTGGGCACAAAGTTTAGGCTTTTAACTGATTGAAATTCTATATCCTTATGGAGAGGTAAAGCCCAGATTCTAGAAGATCGGCTAAAGAGATATGCCATGCCAGTCAGCAGGAATACTGGCTGTGAGGCTAGAAGAGTGCCTGTCTATTGTCTGCCCACTCCTGCTGAATGTTCAAGATCTTTTTAAATAAATAGTTGCAGCTCTGTGGGGTGTTTTGATTGTATGCCCTCTGGATTCCATTGGTGGAGTTTACTTACTCTACCCTGGACCTAAAGCTGGAGTGAAGGTTGTTACCTCCGGGTGAGGAATAGTTGCAGTTCTAATGGAATTTTCTCTTAGTTCTGTGTTTTTCCTCTTCCGGTCTTCTAATGAGGAAAGACATCTCAGAGGGCAATGTCTCTTTCAGTTTCATCAGGCAGATCCAGCAGAGGCCTGTGCAACCCAAGTGTCCTTTTGCAGCGTCTGCCTGGAAGGAAGAGTTTTCTAAGAAGGAACTTGTGGTTCATTCATTATGTACTTTCTCTACTGGGGCAATAATAGTGAAAACTATTTTACAATGGATTTTACAATGGACATCCTCACGTCCACCGTTGGGAATTATACCATTAATGTATAGGAATTTCAGAGCTCTTTGCTCCCATAACTTTATTGAGAGGAAAAACCCAGAAGAATCTTAGTTGACATTAACATGACACAATTAACAATTTGTTTAGCTGCCCTTTCAACCCAGAAGTTGAGGCATTAGCCTTTTCTATGTTTCAGGTGAGCAAAATGAGACAATGTATCTGTACCTTAATTCAGCACACATTTTTGATAACCTCCCATATACTAGGCACTGGAGATGAATACAGTGGAATACAATGTAAAAGTTCAGTTTCTTTACCCTTCAGTGTTTTGTAATCTACTGGTGGAAGCAAACACAATGACATAGTCTGTAATACAATGTGTGAAGTGTGGTGATAGAGGCATAGGTGGAGTATCATGAGAGCAGAGCAGGTGACCAACTGGCTCAGCTGGATTTGGGAGGTGGAGATTCCTATAGGATGTGACACCAGGGCAGAGCATGAACTAAGAGCATGGTCTACACAAAAGTAATCTTTTTTTTTTTTTTTTTTTTTTTTTTTTGCGATTCGCGAGCCTCTCACTGTTGTGGCCTCTCCCGTTGCGGAGCACAGGCTCCGGACGCGCAGGCTCAGCGGCCGTGGCTCACAGGCCCAGCCGCTCCGCGGCATGTGGGATCTTCCCGTACCGGGGCACGAACCCGCGTCCCCTGCATCGGCAGGTGGACTCTCAACCACTGCGCCACCAGGGAAGCCCAGTAATCTTTTTCTGATGGGGTATACTGCGTGTTGAACTGAATGCTGAGTGCTTTACATGCACTGTCAACATTAATCTTTTCCTTAAAACAACCCAATGGAATGTGTACTATTATTATCACCATTTTATAAACTTTGCAAGTAGCAAAGCAGAGATTTGAACACATGTTCTCTGGCTTCAGAGCTCAGCTCTTCACAAAGATGCCACACTACCATTAACTCTGGTATGTCACCTTGGAATACCCCCAAGCAAAGCAAAGTTCTTCTTTGCTCAGTAATCACTCTTGCCCTCAGGCAGTGAGTTTGGTTTTAGCTTTTGATGCATTTCCTTTCTGAAATGGAAGTTAATGATTTGGGTGGAAAATAAACCTGCAGATATCAGCTTTGCTGTTAGCCGCTTAGCCCCAAGGTCTAGGCATCTGGGTTCCTCTAAGTATGTGTATGCAGTGCTCTATATTATTCACTGCGCGCATCTCCAGCATGGCACTATATTGTACAGGTAACACATGACCACGCCCTGATGCCTCTCAACCCCGTGGTCCTTGGCATCTCAGATGGGCCCAGCAGCAAAATACTTTGTCTGCCAGGGTAGTGCTTTTCTGAAGACAAGCATTTTCTTTTATATTCTGGAGACAAAAGAGCATTTTCTTTCATCAGCCTACTAGAGCCTTATGGAAATTCTGAGAAGTCAAGTTCAGTCTCATAATGCATGAATGTTATTTATCTTGAACGCTGCAAATTTGGCATATTGGTGGGGGGTGACAAGGTTAGGTAGATTTATTAGCATCCTGTCAGGAAATTTCCCATGAGTAGTGGAGGTTTGTCAAAAACTTCAGTATAATTGATGGGAGCAAGTTGGACTAATTCTTAGCAGATCCATACTGGCTCTGTTCACACCTTTCCTTTACAGACAACAAAATGTACTGAGCAGAGAGCTCATTAAAAAGACCTTCCTGTAAACATACTCTTTGTACCGGGTTTCTCTCCTTTTCCTTTCTTTCATATAATTATTTCAGTTACTTGAAAAGATACAAGCACATATCAGAAGCATTACTGAATAGGCAATGATTTTTGCTCATTTGTATGTATCTTTTAACTCTCCAAGGGAACGCTTTTACTCCAGGGAATAAGGATTAACAAGAAGCTGTTATCAGTTCTGTGTCTCCCTCTGCTTTTACTAAAGGATTAGTGGTTTCAACCGTTGGGTCTAAAAGCCATCAGGACAGAGATAGAATAGTGGGAAGAGGTTAGCCTTTGAATTAGGACACTTGGGTCCCAGTCTCAAGCCTCCAGCTTGCTAGCTCTTTGGCCATGGGCCAGTCATTTAAACTTGCTGAGCTTCGGTTTCCTTGTTTGAAAGGTGAGGTTAATGATACCCATCTCACAGGGTTCCTAGTAAATATTAAATGAAATGAAAAATGTCACAGTTACTTGACCTGAGCATCTTTCAATTTCTAGTTCAAGCACTGCCTCCCCTGAAAAGCCTTTCCTGATGTGCCCAAGAAATAATAGCTGCCGTTTATTGAGAAGTTGTAAAGTTGCCATACACTGTGCAGCACAGTTTGCATGCTTTCCGCGTGCAGACTTTTCACAAAGTAGCATCTTCTGGCTGGGAAGACCTGCCGTGGAAGGTTCTGCAGATGAAAGAGTTTTAAGAAAGTGGACTTGTGATCCAATAGCCAATCCTCAGGATCAAGAGATAGGGAGAGCAACTGTGGAAAAGAGAGAGAAATAGAGAGAAATGGAGTCCAAGGGTTGGCGGGGAGGAGAAAGAGACAGAGGGAATAAGAGAAGAAATCTTGGCCAAGACAAGATGTCTATCCTTTCTAAACTTTAGTTTCCTTATCAGTAAAGCAGTAAATAATAAAGCCCACGTCTTACCTCTCTTTGGGTGACTAAATGGGATGATTTCTATTACATGCTTCCCACAGTGCCTGGCACGTAACAAACTCTTATTAATAGAATATAATATTATCGTTTCTGATGATAGGTTCCTTTTTGTTATGAGCATTCCTAGCACACATTATGTTCTAGATTCCATCCTCCGATTTTCATTGTTCATTTCAATTTCTACCTTCTCTGCTAGTCTTTGAGGAAACCAGAGTCCATGGTTTTTCATCTCTGGACAGCGTCCATTCACACAAAAACACAGATTATTTCTGAAGAAAAAAATAGGGAGAGAAAGAAGGAAGGAGCAATACAGTAATGTGCTTGATAAAGTGTCAGAGGCTACACAGGGTGGTAACCTAGCAAACACTACAGGAGTAGCAGGTCAATTTAGGTTCTAGCCAGAATTTTCATAAAGTTGCAGTTCCTATTGCAAAGTGATAGCTCTGCCTCTGAAAGCATTTCACAAGACAAACAAACAAACAAAATGTTCACACATTATAGTGTTTGAATTTTAATGTATTTCCCCTATTCCTTTCTTCCTATAGGAGGAATTGATACTCTAAGGGAGACTTTTCACAAAGTAGCATCTTCTGGCTGGGAAGACCTGCCATGGAAGGTTCTGCAGATGAAAGAGTTTGATTAGTTTTAAGAAAGTGGGCTTGCGATCCAATAGCCAACATTGCAAAGGGAGTTGAATTGCTTCTGTTTCTGTTTAGGCTAAAACAATTTGGCCTAGCCAAGGATGATTCTGGCCTGGGAAGCTCAGATTTCTAATCCAGCCTGACTGGCCTATTCCTAGTTCCAGAATTTTCTACATGCCTTTTTTTTTTTTTTTTTTGCGGTACGCGGGCCTTTCACCGCTGTGGCCTCTCCCGTTGGGGAGCACAGGCTCCGGACGCGCAGGCCCAGCGGCCATGGCTCACGGGCCCAGGCACTCCGCGGCATGTGGGATCCTCCCGGACCGGGGCACGAACCCGTGTCCCCTGCATCGGCAGGTGGACTCTCAACCACTGCGCCACCAGGGAAGCCCTCCACATGCCTTTTTATTTCACTTACGGGGTAGTTTCAAGGAGTCAAATGAAACACCCTTAGTGAGAGTGTTTTACACTGCTGGTTGTAGTCTCAACTCTGAGACTCTTCTTATATTCTCTATGCCTGGGACACCCATACACCCCATTCATCTAGTCAAACAGCCTTGTCTTTATCCAGCACAAATCTCACCCTTCCCTTGCGGTCTTCAAACATGGGAACAGCCTTTCTTGACAAGTGCATTTCTGTCTCTTCTCACATTGTGGCCTTCTTTAAAGGTCAGGAATATCGAAAATAAATAAAGGTCCTAGAAAGTGAAAGAGGAAGATACAAGCTAATTCTTTTCTAAAGTTTATTGTCATCAATTACTATAAAGCAGATCTGGATGGGGCTTTCAGATGAGTTTTGTTTTTCCTGTAACAAGGTTGAAAAATAATTTTGAGTTAACGTTTTAAAAATGGAGAATTTCACATAAAAATGAAAATTGTTAGCTACTCTTGGCAAGTCAGAAGACATTGCAAAAATATCTTCTGCAAAATCTGGGCCTGCATTCCCATGTGGCAAAATTCTGCTAGAGATCAGGAGCAAGTATTTTAGATATTCTTTGGGTGGCTGCACTTTCTAGAATTCTCTGTTTCCCCACCAACACCAAAGCTGATGGCCAGTTCTGATAATGACAACTAAATATGAAAATGCTTGAACACTAGAATTCTTAAACCCAGACTCCTTTATTAATTTGCATTACCTGCTTAAACTCTGGAGGCATTTGATTGTGCAAACCATGCTATAAAGGACAGGAAAAGGAAATACCAAACTAGATGTGTTACATGCTATTATTTAATTATAGTCTCTCTTTTCTGTCACTTCTACAGTTTCTACTTACATTTCCCCATTCCCAGCTACCTAAATATCTTTACTCCCAATGGAAGATGAATTATACAAGATTTACAGCCTATGGACCAGAAGAAAAATTCTGCTTCTAAGTCCTGCAGTCTTATTTTGCACTTCTGGCATTAAATATCCCTAAATCAAGAAGAGGTTAAGAAAAAATTAGCGAACTAACTATTGCCCTACTAACAGGCAGTAATAGAACAATCTGTTCATGTACCCACTTCACAAGTCCACGTTCTTAAAACTAATCAAACCCTTTCATCCGCAGAACCTTCCACGGCAGGCCTTTTTCTGCGAAGAAAGACCAGCAAGTTCCCCCACACAATTCTATTCGACAGAAAATTATCATCTTATTATTTTTTCCATTTCAGAACTAAATATTTTTTCCCTTCTAACTTTCCCAGTCTTATTTTAAAATGGAAATAGCCAAGAGCTAGGTAGTTGTCTTATTCTTTTTCCTTGAATCCATTCCCCACTCCTTTTTCACATTATGTATATGTTTTTCTCTGAAGTTTTGCTTACATATATAAGCTTCTTTTATATTTTAACTTGCATTTATATTGCTCTTCAGGCTTATATCCTTAATGCTTAAAAAACTTGGGAATTTTTCTACCTCTTTTATTTTGCATTGCAATGCCTTAAGTTGTGTGTTTGTGCGTGTGTGTGTGTGTGTGTGTGTGTTTATTGACCTTTATGAAAAACATTCTAAGTTTACATCTCACCACTTGTCACCAACCCTGCTCTCTCATAGCTTGTGATATTTTTAAATGTTTATGAAGTAGCCCAGCACCAGAGTGAACTTTCTAAAGTCCATGTAATATCAATATCTGTCCCCACTTAACCCTCCAGATGACACTTCAGTGACCTCAGGTTGAAATACAAATGCTTTATCACTCACAAGGATTATCATGGTCTGCTGTCTCTCTCCCTTTCCAGCAGCATCTGTTTCATTCCCTCATCCAGATTCCAGCCATACTGCACACCTCAGAGGGCCTTGAGTACCATAATACAGAGATGGAACTTTCCATATGTATGCATTAAGTAACCACTGAAAGATTTTGTTCAAAGGGGTGAAATTATGTGAACTGTGCATTAGGAAGATTTCTTTGGGGAAACTGTGTAGCAGGCCCTGTTCAAAAACAGAGTTGGCAACTAATAACTGCATCAGTTATTACTTATATTTGTTATAGTTATATTTGTTATATTGCTGTTATATTTGTTCAGACCAAGAGGTATTGAGGGACTGAACCGGGCTCTGGGAATGGGGCTACCAAGGAATGACTTTAAAGTTTTGAGCCTGAGTAAATGGAAAAATGGGAACACATAGTAAATTTGGGGCAATATGGGGCATATGGAAAGTAGTAATGAAAATGGTGAGTTTGGGTCATCTATAGAAAGAGTTGGTTGTAATAGTTGGTTACAGCTTAGATTTTGGATGGGATGAGAGAGTATAGACCTGGGGTCCTCTGCTTAGAAGTAGTAGCTGAATCCATGGGTTGATTCACATGAAGTCATCAAGAGACAGAATATGGAACAATGTTACTGAGGATAGAGCCTTGGGGGGAACACATTTTTAAGTTGTACGTGATAGAAGACAAACTAAAGGAAAGTTTGAGAATGAGAAATTGTCAGGTTCATTGCACCATTACCCTCATATTTTCCCTGTCTGAGAATACCCTTATCAAGAATTTATAAGAGTAACCAACCCCTTCCACCAAAATAAGAGCTACCTATTTAGCCTGTAGTTACATATCCTATTGTAGTAACCAAAGGTCTTGCCCATCAGAGTAGGTAAATCAGATGCCTCCACCTCCACCTCTTCGAATGAGGTACATCTGGATGTCAAGGTGATTGGCATAACAGTAATGCATAATAACCAGAAATTAGGTTTATCTTCCAAGATCTTAATAGAACATCCTCCTCAGGAGGAAACCTTTCTGACTTATCAGGCTTAGAAGTGAAATTTATTTACTTTTCATTTATTTTTCACCCTATCTGTTTCTGTCATTGTCCTTTTTTAATTACTAGAGATATTTATATGGAAAACAGGATCCTTTTTTTTTTTTTTTTTTAAGATCTTGTGGTTGATGTCTTGTTTCCTCCCATCATGCCAGTTATTTAAGCTGCAGTAGAATCTCCTTTTATCATCTATGGTTTCCCTAAAGAGCAGTGTGAAGATTAGATATTGAGAGGAGTAGGTAAATAGAAACAGGATGTGTGCATATGTATAGCAGGGGGATGGGGGGGTGGTGGAGATTGGTGGGTGGCCAGGGATAGTACCTTAGGAATTGTCTCAGATCTAAGAGAAAGTTGATGGCATTTCAGAGGGAATTTGAAAAGTAAGATAGTGCAAAAATGACTCTGAAAGAAGTGAATGAGACCTCCAGACCAGTGACCAGCACAGTAGAGGAGTAGGGGCTGGTGAAGTCGGAAACAAGATTGTTCTGCTGGCTTGTGGAGCTAGAACACACCTTTCTTCTGTGCTCTGGGAAGATGAGCCTCCCCCTTATAATATGACATTTGGAGAACTTTTTAACGGTTAAGAAAATGTTCAGAATGCACTGCAAGGGCTGCCCAACCACATCCATTGATTTACATGGAAGCCATGGGGTTCAGTCACATAGAGATCTTGTGAAGACTGGAAAGCTGACAAGGAGCTGAGACCAAAAAGAGAGAAATTGGGGTCCTCAGGGAAATTCACCATGAGTGACCCATCAGCTAGACTAAATAGCATGCCTAGGATGTCAAGGAAAAGAAGTGGTTCCAAGTCAGGTTTGAAACTAATTCTAAATATCCTTAGATCTTCTTTCCCTGCATTGCCTGTGGGTGCTGGGAAAGAGATAGTTTGCAAAGGAGAGAACATGTCTCTCAGGGCTTTCCTGTTCTTCCATGGGAGAGGCCCCTGAAAGTGCTGCATTGTGACAAGAGGAAGATGTTCTACCACTGGCTGTAGAGGGACAAGCGCCCTAGAAGATACGAATCTAGATGTGGTTGCCAGCTCTACTGGGGACAGAGTAAAAGCTTTCAAGGACACACTGGCCTCTAGAGCATGAGGCTGGAAATCTGATAGATGTAAGCTCTACTCCCAGCCAGGAATTTCTAGAAAATAAGTGGAGTGGGCAGGGGATCCTAGGGCAAGGCTAGACTTCTTGCTAATCAAGAAAGTTGTGTTCAAAATATTGGGGCAGGGCTTCCCTGGTGGCGCAGTGGTTGAGAGTCCGCCTGCCGATGCAGGGGACACGGGTTCGTGCCCCGGTCCGGGAAGATCCCACATGCCGCGGAGCGGCTGGGCCCATGAACCATGGCCGCTGAGCCTGCGCGTCCGGAGCCTGTGCTCCGCAATGGGAGAGGCCACAACAGTGAGAGGCCCACGTACCGCAAAAAAAAAAAAAAAAAAAAAATATTGGGGCAAAGTGTGTGGTTCTTCTAAGCAGGGTACATTGGTAACTTCATGGTTTTAGCTCATGGGCTTGCTCTTATTTGGTCAGCGTTAAGGTCAGCTAAAAAATAAGAAAGTTATAACATGAATGGGTGCATTCCTCATTTCTATTCTATGGTCTAAATTATTTTATTCTGGGCCTCCCCTCTTCCTATAGGCAAGAAGGGGAAAATCTGAGAGCCATGTGTTTCTGCCATGACACCCAGGGTGCAACCTGATGGCTCTTCCAAAAGTCCCCGTGTCCTCCTCGGAGAAGAGTCCAGCATGATGGCCTATGCTGCCCTCACAGCTGCAAGAAAGCATGGCAGGCAGCGATGCCCCCAAAATATGTTGTTAATCCTAGTTGATGCTGAGGACTGTGTGTCAGAAACTCACTTTCAGCAATCTGTTAACAGCAACAAAAAGAGTAATTGGTCTCAAGCCATGGAGAAAATCAGCTTATTATTTGCAAAGACTGTTACTTAATGAGGCTCGTTGGTGACTTTTCAGAGACAATGTTAGACATTGAAAATGGCTATTTCACCTTCTCACTCCGCTGTGCAGGCTCCAGCAGAAGAGAGGGGAGATATTAAGTGTATTTCTTTGCTTCCTTTATAGGAGCTTTAATGATTTATGTTGAAGTGGTGCTAAACAGGTGATGGGTGCACAGGCAGACCAGCAAGGAGGCCGCCTAGGATCGGGGACCTCCCGCCTCCCAGTCAAAGTACATTAGCATGCTGGCCTCAGACCACTTTAGCTACAGTTGAAAGGACAAGAAAGAAATGTGAAGAAAAAAATTGTCTTGCATTGCAGACTTCAGAGGGAAACACCAGCAAAAACACTGCTCATGCTTTGGGAGGCACTTTTATTTTTTGTGGTTTAATAGATGTCTCTTCGATTCCCCTTCATTCATCTTTTCACTTCATTCACTTTTCACCTGCCTTTATTTGGCAATGTTGCCGCCACTTTCATAATCCTCAGAAGGGCTGTGTTGATTTAAGGCTGTCTCATTGAAAGGGAATGGCATCCTTATTTCATTACAGACCATTTAAAGATACAACTCAATTATTTCTTCTTTCAGGAAGCTTTCCTGGATTCCCTGACCCTGTGTTGAAATGGAACTCTTCTTCAGTCCTCCCAAACTCATTGCTTAGAAATGATCACAAAGTTACACTATCAGGAAGTGGCCCAGACCATCTGCTTCAACTATGTTTCCTGCCTTTATAATGCTGGAAATAAAAAATAAATTTTTTTCTCAGCATTCAAGATGTACTCTGGAGCTTCTCCACAACAAGCCGGATCATCCTAGCACCAGGGAATACCAGCTAATGATAGCTAATACATTCAGATTGCTTACCATGCCAGGTGTGTTTCAGGTAGTGATTAAAAGGCAGAATAGGGTACAAATGTGTGATGTCCAGAGCCAGAGACATTTTCAGATCTTGCCATTTCATCCCTGTGTGACATTGGCTGTGTTACTTCACCTTTCTAAGCCACAATTTTCTCCTTTATAAAATGGGGATAATTGTAGCTGTTGTAAGTTGTTTTCAGTGTTCAATGAGATCATCTGTGTTAGAACACTTATCATAATACCTAGCATGTAGTAAAAAATAAATGTTTATTATTCTTCTCATCCATTGCATATCTCCAAACGCTTAAGCATAATTTTCAACACCCTGTTATATGGCAAGGATCTTAGATTCTGAAATTGCTACACAGTAAACCTGGTGGCTGAAGACCAATGGGATGATAATTATGATAATAGCCGGGCACATTTTCTTCTTCCGACAATAGATTTTAAATCTCTGCTCGAGAAACTGATTGGCAGTGCTGTCTTAGATCACTACCCTCTATTCCTCTATTTTTGAAGCAGAGGATGATTCTATCAGATTTCCCCAATTGTGAGCTTTTGGAATCTAGGATTGAATATTTGCCATGGAGAATCTGGGGACACATAACTAGAGAGTGTATAATAATCCCATACTCACTCTTGGAAAAGGAAAGACAAAAAGCTTTATCTCAGGAGTGCTTGAGGGTGAATACTTTGCTTGTATATATATTAAATGCATTGCTTTTTCCCATGTATCCCACCCCCCTCTCCTCTGTCTCTGTCACACACACACACACACACACACACACACACACACACACTCACGCACTTCCCAGAAGAGTTCTGCTACCTGAAGCAATGTTAAGAAGAATTATAGAATTCGACCTTATAAAATACTGTGGGCTATTCCAAGGAAATGTAAAATTCTCAAACTCTTGGAGTTGTTTTATTAGCACTATTCCTAATAACAATTACTGTTTGCATGAGTCAACAGTGGGTATCGCCACTTTCTGTGATAACACTTATCAGACTGTTAGCAGTTACACAGAACTCCCCCCTTCTACAAGCTCCATACTAAGTCACCAACGCCATTTCCTGTGGTAGAGCGCCCCCTAGCACCTCCACACACCTCTGTGTTCAGTTTGCTCCAAGACTCTGAAGAACAGCTATTAAATATCTGGGGCAGCTGTCACCATTGAGAGATCTAGGTTCTCCAGGAGTTTACGTGTCCAGCATTGCTCTCCGGATATTTGTTCATCTGACTTCCCAGAAACTCGAATAGGGAAGGACAGTCTTCAGAGAGCCTGATCTGCTGGAGGCAAAGCAGGTGGCTTTCTGTCAGGTCACAATTGAATTAGAGTCCCATTAATTTTGTCAAGTCAACGCAATTCTCTTAAGCTGCTAATGATCTTTGGAAGAGTTTCAGTGAAGCAGTGGGTGGACTTTTATTAGAAAATGTTTAAAGCTCGTGTCTGTGTGTGTGTGTGAGAGAGAGAGAGAGAGAGAGAGAGAGAGGGAGAACAATTGAGGTAACCTGATTTATGAAGTTCACATACTTTATTGCTGAAATGAAGAGGTGTTGGCTGTTGTCTTATTTGTATTTAATTTGGGTGGCCCACCTTGGCGTTAGATCAAAAGCTTTGGGCCCTCTTTTTAAAGCATTTGCATGTCTGGGAGGAAGGTGGTAGGCTCATGCATCAGAACATACGAGTGCATTGCTTAAACCTCTCTCCGAAGGCAGGGAGGGTGAGGGGGAGGTGTGAGGTGTTTTAAAAATACGACATGCTGCTAAATTCCCTGCCAACCTCCGTTCATGCTGAGTGGAGAGTAACAAGTATCAGATAGTTCCTCCAGATGTCAGCTATTTAAAGAGGCATGTGCTACAGGGAGATCAGTTCGGTGCTTTGTGATCATCTAGAGGGGTGGGTTAGGAAGGGTGGGAGGGAGACGCAAGAGGGAGGGGATATATGTATATGTATAGCTGATTCACTTTGTTATACAGCAGAAACTAACACAACACTGTAAAGCAATTATACTCCAATAAAGATGTTTAAAAAATGGGTTAAAGACCTAAATATAAGAACTAAAACTATAAAACTCTAAGAAGAAAACATAGAGGAAAATCTTCATGAGATTAGAATTGGCAATGATTTCTTGGATATACCACCAAAGCATAGGCAATAGATAAACTGGAGTTCATCAAAATAAAAACTTTTGTGCATCAAAGGAGACTATCAACAGAGCGAAGAGGACACCAATGGGATGTGAGAAAGTATTTGCAAATCATATATGGTAAAGGATTGATATTCAAAATGTGTAAAGAACTGCTACAACTCAGCAACAACAACAAAACACCCCACCCAAAAAAACCCAGTTGAATAGACACTCCTTCTCCAAAGAAGATAATACAATGGCCAATAAGCACATGGATAATGCTCAACATCACTAATCATTAGGGATATGCAATCAAAACTCCAATGAGAGGGCTTCCCTGGTGGCGCAGTGGTTGAGAGTCTGCCTGCCGATGCAGGGGACACAGGTTCGTGCCCCGGTCTGGGAAGATCCCACATGCCGCGGAGCGGCTGGGCCCGTGAGCCATGGCCACTGAGCCTCTGTGTCTGGAGCCTATGCTCCGCAACGGGAGAGGCCACAACAGTGAGAGGCCCGTGTACCACAAAAAAAAAAACCAAAAAAACAAAACTACAATGAGCTATTACTCCATACCCATTAGGATGGCTATTATAAAAAGCAAAATCAAAACAGAAAACAACAAGTGTTAGTGAGGATGTGGAGAAATTGGAAAGCTTGTGCATTGTTGGTGGACATGTAAAACACTACAGCCACTGTGGAAAACTGTATGGTAGTTCCTCAAAAATTAAACATCAAATTACCATATGATTTAGCAATTCCACTTCTAGGCATATACCCAAAAGAATTAGAAGCAGGAACATGAACAGCTATTTGTACCCCAGTGGTCATAGCAGCATTCTTTACTATAGCCAAAAGGAAGAAATAACTCAAATGCCCATTTAGGGATGGATGGATACACAAAATGTGTTATATGCATAGAATGGAATATTAATCAGCATGAAAAAGGAATTAAATTTTGATAAATGCCACAATGTGGACAAACCTTGAAAACACTCTGCTAAGTGAAATGAGCCAGACACAGGACAAATATTATATGATTCAATGCATTTGAGGTACCCGGAATTGTCAGATTTGTAGGAGAAAGTAAGTTGACCAATGTAAGATAGTACTGATTGGAAAAAAAGAGAGGATCAGTTTTGCTTCTCATTTTCAGAATGTGTAGCATTGGTGTTTAATCTTTACTATAGTAAAGGCCCACTCCCCTCCATCAGCTCATGTGGTGTTTTCTTACCACATCCATGCTTAAAACTTTCTGCAGAAGATTATCATTTTTTTTTTGAAACAATCTGTTCTCCTTCAGTTTCTATGAATTCAGACTTGATTTTTTTTTTTTTTTTTTCTTAATTCAGATCTGAGCTCTGTTCTTTCATCTTCTGGAGCTCCTGTAGTTATTGAGTTTTATCATTTCTCTGAGGATTAGTTCTTTAGGTTTTGTGTGGAAATGAAATAAGCTAGCTTTCAGTTCTTGGCTTACCGTTGGTGGCAAACTTACTTAACTAGTCCTTCCTTTCTGGTTGGAGATGATGTGGGCTCACATCATCCTACTGCCTTGTGTGAATCAGACACCCAAATGTACAGGTGGTCTGAGAAAAGAGGGATGTGTGACTGAGTGAAGGTGGAATTTCTGGAGAAGAAAGTTTGGTATTTTCCTTCAACCCTCACGTCTCTCTCTTCTGAGGAACAAAATGGAGGTGTCTTTTGGTTATGTCAAACACCAGAGGGATCAGACGTCCTTCAAACAAACTGACTTGGAGAGAGACCATGGTCAAGGTTTGTGGGAGTTTTTTTTCCTTGCCTTTTCTTTTCTGGATTCTTCTGCAGGCATCCTAGGTTGACACATTTGCAGAAAGAGATAAGAGGCAACCAGAGAAGAATCACAACCTACGTAGTCCCTGTGTGTCTGCTGGTAAAAGGATCCCACTATCCTATCTTTAGTTAGTCCCTTGGTAGGGCAGGAGAGGCGGAGCTTTTGTTTATGAAGTTAAATAAAAACACTGTGTGTCGAAAGGAAGGGCCTTCCTTGTCTGCTGTTTACAGTGATAGGAGAGGCGGTATTAGTTTTTGTTCTAAGCTCTGCTTCCAGCCTTTTTTCCTACCTTCTGATTCACATTGTCTCATACGGAAAACTTCTGTCTTTCAAATGAAGCACTTGTTCTGTTGTCAGCAATTATAGCTTCTCTAGTGTTTTTCTAAGACCCTTCTCTGAAGGGAACATCACTCTGGTTCTCACATCAATAGTAATGCTTCCGTTTTTCCTATGTATGTACAATTTTTTCTTCTTCAACTTGGAGTCATAATGTTGAACGAAAGCTGAGCCTGCGAATGCTATTCTGGGGTCTTTTGGATGCAGTGCTGAGCTCTCTTCAGTATATTCCATGGAGAGGTTAGAACTTGGTAAGAAAGTCTATTTTCTTCTCCTGTCCCTTCTTATCCACCCTTCTCTTTACCTGTCCATGCTCTGAAGATGGCATTCACTCAACTGGACCACAGGGCAACTGCTGATGAATTTGAACTATGGAATGACACTGATTATGGGTTGCCCTGAAATTTACTCAAGCCTTGTCAATGTATTTTCTATTTCACATTTTTCTCACATTTTTGGTACGTCAATACATATATATTTACCTTATCACTACCTTAAAGGATACCAATCACGTTTCTCATACACAAATACACATACACTATGGATTTAAAGAGGATTCATCGCTATGTACATTCTGTTTTAAAGGGTCTAAGTTAAAATTGAATACTGTTGTAAGAATGAAAACTGAAAGAGAAGTCTTGGGGTGCCAACAGGTAGGAAGGATGGCATATGTTAAAAGAGCTTTGAAAAGAAGGTGATTAAGAAGAAAAATGAAATGGAAAAGAAAACTCTCCTCCATTTAGGGCCCACAGAACTAGGCTAAACCAGCGAACAGGGAGACACGTGTTGAAGGGTACTTTTGACAAGTCCCTTGCACCCACCCCCATAGCCGCCCACAACATAGGTGTATATTGTCTCTGCACGATTTAGTATCGGGTGCTCTTCTGCATTTCTCAGTCTGGGGGCTGAATTCCTCAGCGTCCTTGTCATGTTACAGAAATAGAAAGCCCGATATCATAGTCATACCACCACCCCACTTGCCGCCCACAGCCTAACAGAAGAGCAGGCAGACCTCAGTTTCCGAAAGGGCTGTATTCCGGAAGTTACTTGATGAATTCTCAGAGCTCAGATCATGTTTTCCCAGAGATAGAATGTATTCTATTTCCAGAACTCAAACATCTGCTAACCCAGGACTTTCCCAATATCCTAGTCTAGCACTACTACTATTATCAGGTACCTGGCTACGTAGGAAATGTTTTCTAAACGAGTATGTATTTGGAATTCCGGTTTGGGGTGCTAACAACATATTTCTTACCACTGCAGATTTGATGACAAGGCCTGGGCTACCCAACCATGCACTTTCTGTCTCCAAACATTCCATGGGGGGTAGCTCTGGGTCAAGGTGGACGTGAAGAGGGGACTCAAGGACAGAAAGAGGCTCCAACTAGAAAAGCTGTGGTGAGGTGCTGGGCTGGATGCTCTGGGATGGAGTGAAGAGGAGAGTTAGATCTGGTTGAGGGGAATAATCAGAGCCCTGGGGATGGGGAGGGATGGAGGAGAAGGGATGGAAGTTGAAGGAGTGGGGCTTCAGCGGTTAATAAAGAACAGAAGCAGAACATAGTTCAGTGAAATTCCACACTTCTTGTTCAGTTTGTTCCACACCCAATCCTATTTGTGCCAGAAAAGTGAGCAAAGTTGATCTATACTCAATTCCTTCTGTGAGGGGAGGAGACGGACATATATGCAGATTAGCATTCATGGAGAGGAACTGTTCAGTCCGAGGCCAGAAATTCAGTAAGAGCACAGGAAGGAGAGCTTTATTCTGATTGAAGGATTAGGAAACACTTGATGGAAGAGAAGAGGAAGCATTTGTGGTAGGCCTGAGGATTTTACTTACTTGAGATAGGTAGGGAATAGAAGGATAAGCCCAATCCAGGAAGAGGGTGGGTGAGATCCCAGTCCCCAGGTGGGGCAGTGCAAGGGAGGTGGAGGGAACGAGGAGGATATGCCTGTAGAGTGTCGAGGATTAGAAGGGATGGGAAGTCATGATTTTACCTTCTAGGATGGATTTTCTTCTGTGGCACCATATATCCTCCTTGACCTCCAAAGAGACTTCAGTCCCACAGGCAACTAGTAGCTGTAGTGGGTGAGAAGGAGTGAGGATGGGAGAGGGTACTGTGGAGAGGACCTGGGGCTTTGAGAAGCTGACAGCTGGGGGCTAGTGGTCAAGGAGGTTCCCCCCCTTCTTGCCTCTTCTCTGGCCCCAGTGCCACCCAGCCCATGGTGGCACTCTCAGATCCTGATCAGGTGGGGGTAGGGAGAGAAGCATGGTTTTGGAGCTCAGATTATGTCTTAGGGTATCCCAGACATCAGCAACAGGGGAACATAGGGGAAGGGAATTTTTGAGCAAATGGGGAGGACCTGGAATGCTGGTTCACACATTGTATGAAATTGGTTGTAAGAAAGACTGCGTCAGTCTGTATTTTGTGAAATAATCATAAGCCCCTGTTTCCTTGGGCTCTGCTGCCCACCACTTCTTCTAAAATGACAAGTGAAATGCCTGATTCTCCAATTTCTCCCCATGCACATAAATCCCTATGCCAAGGTTGGGGGTGCTCTCCGGTCACTGAATTCTGAGACATGGGAGAAAAGAAGGAGTAGGAGAAGAAGAATCTTTGCAAACATTTTTCAAAGGCATAAGCCTTCTATTAAAAAACTGAAATGGTCACTTTTGTGTCAGGAATTATGGGAGAGGACAGATGCCTACAGAGAGGCAGCCACACCGACTACAAGTGCTGCACTCAGAAGAGGCCCTTCAAAGCAGAGCGAGCTCCACATTTCGGAGAAGGCAAATGGCTATTGACATTCACAGAGGCCTGGGGAGAGTGGATGGTTCCTGGGTCGATAGGTACAAGGTGAGGGAGGAGGTGGCTGGCTCTCAGCCTCCACTCTTCTGTCAGCTGTTAGGGCCTGCCTCTGCTGGAATTCCTCTTTGAGGTCTCTGCAGCTGGAGGTTAGAGGCTTACACACTTTAAATGTGTGTGTAATGTGAGTGTGTGCACACACACTCTCTCTGGCCTGCACGCCTGACCCCAGTCTTAATAATGAACTATTAGGGAAATGGAATTCTAATCATTCACTGTCTCTTGACCATTCCCAAGTGGAAGGACACAAGGCTTTATATTAAGATTCAGCGCAACCTGGAAGCTGTAATTTTGAGGCTTAAACAGCATTCTTTGATGGAATGCTCTTATTAGTCATATGTACAGAAACCTCCATGTTGTCAGCCATAGAATATCATGTCTGTATAACATGCTGGGTGAGTATTGGCATAAGTTTAAAAAAAAAAATTACCAACCCTACTATCTAAATGAACATGCTAAAATTTGAGTATTACCTACCCATCAATGTACTTCAGAAGCTCTCTTTTGCCCTGAGTTCAGGTGAAGTTCTCAACTCCTATAAAAGCATATTTTGGGGGCTTCCCTGGTGGCGCAGTGGTTGAGAGTCCGCCTGCCGATGCAGGGGACACAGGTTCGTGCCCCGGTCCGGGAAGATCCCACGTGCCGTGGAGCGGCTGGGCCCGTGAGCCATGGCCGCTGAGCCTGCGCGTCCGGAGCCTGTGCTCCGCAACGGGAAAGGCCACAACAGTGAGAGGCCCGCGTACCGAAAAAAAAAAAAAAAAAACACGTATTTTGGTATCTTTGTAACGGATGTGTGCGTGTGTGTGTATATGTGTGATCTTATTCACGAGTAACCGGAGGTGAGCAGGAACATGTTAACAATCAAGTCAGTAGGTAAGAGATATGGATCTTATCTTACTCGTGTTTTTATGCATCTTTGAGCACTTTCTCTTTCTAGAATTCAGTTTACTCATCTATATGAGGGATTTGAAGTAATCAGTGGTTCTTCAATAATTGGGAGGTCATGAACTTCTTTAAAAATCTGAAGAAATCTTTGCACCTTCTTTCCAGGAAAAAAAAATGCACAACCAGACTAAATTGAATGGAGTTTCAGGAAGGAGTTTTACAGACCATTTTCAAGGTTGTCATATTCAACCATAGATATTATGCACTACATAAATATGTAGTTTAGAATTATACAACTCTAAGGGGCACAATTCATATGACTGTTGATAACCCTTCAGAAGTGTGCAAAGAGGTGGCCCTCTTCATAGCAGTTCCTTGAACTCCAGGCTAAGAACTCTTGGGCCAAGTGAGCTCTGCGGTTCTTTATGGATTTGAATGTCCCTAATTCCACAAATGTCATTATTATTACCCAAAGCCTTGTATTGGTCAGCTCAGGCTGTATAACAAAATACAACAGACTGGCTTAAATAACAGAAGTGTACTTCCTCATAGTTCTGGAACTGGAAATCCAAGATCCAGGCGCCAGTAGGTGAAGTTTCTCCTGAGGCTTCTTCTCTCCTTGACTTGCAGATAGCCACTTTCTCCCTTGTCTTCACACGGCCCTTGTCTCCATGCCTGCATACTCTTGGTGTTGCTGCTGCTTCTTCTAAGGACATGTATCCTATTGGATCAGGTTCCCACCTTTATGACATCATTTAATTTTAAGTATCTCTTTAAGGGTCCTTTCTCCAAAAACAGCCACATTTAGGGGTTAGAGTTTCAACATATGAATTTTAGGGAAACAAAATTCAGTCTATACCAAACCCCAACTTGGTAAATGCATTGCAGAGAGTAATAGTTAACAGCTAGGTGAATCAAAGCATCTTTCAAATCTCCTCCACGTCAGAAAAGACACAAATAGATCTATCAAACATTAGAATAAACTATGCTGCTTTCTGCAATGGGGATGTATAATTGATAACCAAAATCTTTATGCTACTATTATTAGAAGGAACACTTTCACGGAGGTTTTTTGTTTTGGTTTGTTTGTTTTTAGTAGTAAAAACGAACAAAAACAAAACAAAACAAAAAAACTATTTAAAAACTTAGTACGTAGAAATAAATTAACTTTGTTTGGAATTGGTCATCAAGAGCCCTGGTCAAGGGTTGTACGTACTGGGGAAGAGAATGAGTTGGGGGAGAAGAAATTATAATAAGCCATAAATATTTTTTGTTTTTCTTTGGGCCATGCATGAAATCATCTTCCTATGACGTAAACCAAGCAACCAGAAGTGTCTTCCACATCTGGTAACTGGGGGTGGGGCAGCTGGGGGTGGCTATTTCTGCTAGTCCCGATTTTCTTTTCACTGTAGTGGGAGAGTGGGGGCTGAGGAGAAAAGGCCAAGAGTTTCTTGTAGTTTTTAAAATTTATTATCGCTCCCCCAGCGTCACATTTAGTAACCACCATCCGCTGAGTAACTCCCAAAGCAACAGCCATTGTACACCCACCCGTAACTCCCCTAGTCCCAGCAGGAGCTCAGGAAGAGACTTTGAAAGAGAAGAGGGTTAAAAAATGTGCTGGATGTTGTTATTCCTAAAGCTTCACCATGACTCTGTGACACTTTAATTTATTTAGCAACAAGTCAAACCTGTTAGTGGTGTTACAGACCCTCGAAGAATACTCAGCACCACCCAAGAGCACACTGTCCTTTTGTCCTCTTTTCGGATGCACCCGCCTTTCTGTGTTCATCTTCTCAGTACCAACAAGGTACGCATTTTAGGAAGTTGCGCCTGTCAAGCACCATGACTCCCTCTGTGATCCTTTACTGCGGCACAGACACACTCCCTTGGATGAAGTGGCTCACTCTCCCTGAATTGGGCTAAGATATACGGCACTGAAGACTTCTGCCTCTCATACCATCACTCCCCTGTGAATCTTCTTCTTGATTCCTAGAAAATCCACAGCAAACGCTTCGTCTTCTGCATTCATTTGCCTGAAATTAACAAGGGGGTTGTTGGCCAAGCAAGGCGGCGGGGGAGAGGTACAGCAGGGGAAATAAACAGTAGGTATTAACCCAAAGCTGTGTACTTGTTAGCCTCCATTTCTATTATACAGATTTAAATTTTATTTATTTTTTGTAATTCTTGAATTTTATTTTATTTATTTATTTTTGATACAACAGGTTCTTTTAGTTGTCTATTTTATACATATGAGTGTACATATGTCAATCCCAATCTCCCAATTCATCCCACGCCCCCTGCCACATTTAAATTTAAAAAAACTCATAATCCATATGAGATAGCCTATGATTGAGTTGCTTAATGTCTGGAAATTAATGTTAGAGCAAAGAATTAAAATCCAGCTATTTCCATTTCTAAAGCAGCATGACAAATACATCTCTCAGCCACACCATATTAAAACCATTGGAAATCATACATAATAGAGTCCCTTCTTCATTAAAACTTGGTTTCAGGGGACAAAAATGTGGTCTTTCTTCTGGTATAACTTTTCAAAAACCTTCCAATTTTCTCTAGCTCCAAGTTTCATATATACATATATGCTTTTTGTCTTCTTTGTCTTTCTTTTATGGCTTAAAAATAAACTCCGTGTACCTTATTTAACAATGATATTGCTCATATCAGAGTTCTCTTTTGGAATATTGTTTCCAGGATTTTCACTTAGAGAGGATCAAAAATCAGAGGGTGTCAGATGCATTTGCATGGCATTTAGTTTCCAGATTGAGCAGTAGTTTTTAAAATTATAATTGATTTTGTCAGGTTCTTGGATTTTGGAGTAAAGACTGGCAATCTCGGGAAATGAACATCATCTCTATTCATAAAATAGTAACAAGATTGGTGTAAATGTTCTGGGGACTCCTTCAGACCTACCAAGGGAAGGGAGCAACTTCCGAGATAAAGAGCTTGGCTGTCATTTGTGACAGGAGCACAGGCAGTAATTTATTTATTTGTATTTCCTAAGACTCCAATAATTGTATGAATAGCTACAGGTTATCTGAATACAGAATATATTGTGGATCAGCAGCTAATTAAATGCAACCCTAGGTGGCCTTTCCGTTTTCAGATAGTGAACACAAACTATTTTTAGTCTGTAAGGTATAAATTACCCAGGCACTATGTAATATGAATCAATATCTAATGCAAATACTTTGGGCATCATTTAATTCTTATATATATAATTGAAAGTTGTTTATACGAAACATATTTTTTGGCTTTAAGTGTTGCACAAAAGAACACAAAGGATGTATAAACTATCATCTAATAGCTAGCACTCTGAGACAACCATTTGTATGTAATTTGCTTTATTTCATTACAGAGCAAGCATTTTGATATGTATGTTATATAACTTGTGATGAGCATTATTATTTTAAAAAAGGAGAAAATTAGAAGAATTTGATCTCAGGTCTCTTTCTGAAAGCGTCCCTCTACTATTCCATTATATACAGAAAGTGATAATTAAGGACAGAATATTTTTAAGCACACATGAATTTATCTCCTTTCATTTATCATTTTTATTTATCTAATTTTTCTCATTTTATTGATAAAATGAGAGTTTATGTAATTTGTTCAGTCACAAATATTGCAGATTTTTTTGTAATTGATTTTGACTGTTATTGCATTGTGGTCAGAAGATATGGAATAAAATTATTGATTCTTCATTATTTATTTATGATTCTAATACATGACTACTTTTTGCATTATGTCTCATGTTTTTGAAAGGATGGGACCCTCTAATTGTTTATCCAGGGTTGTAGGTATGTCATTTATTTCTGGTCTGCTAATTATGCTTTTTAAAAGAGTTATAGCCTTTTTCTCCCAGCTTATTCTGTAAGTTTTAAGAAGGATATAGTATTTATATTCAATAAATAGTTATTAAGCTCTTAACATGGGTTAAGCATTGTTGTAAGTCCTGGAAATTAGCAGTAATCAAACAAAAATATCCACCCCCATGGAACATACATTTTAGTGGGGTTTTTGATCATGGGTTTGTCAGTTTTTTCAGTCTATCAATATGTGTTTTATATATTTTTAGTCTATGTTATTAGGTACATACAGATTCAGGACTGTTATATCCCCTGGGTTAATGGTTTTTCTCAAGACCCAATGATAACATTTTTGGTGATAATGTCTATTTTGTCTGCCAGTAATATTTCTGAATCTGTTTCCTTTTGGTTAACATTTGCCAAATACATTTGTTAGAATATTGATTTGAGGGTTTGGTAATTATGCTTCTCTAGGTCATACATAGTCACTTTTTTACTTGTTTCTCGGTCATGCTGCCTTGGGCCACTTACCAGTTTAAGCTTTTCTGTGTGAGATCAAGGAACCTTCTATGTTGTTTAAACATAGTTATGTGGTCTCAGTTAAAAACTGACAAATCAATGTCCTAATTAATATATCTGGCAAATGTCAACCAAAAGAAAACAGATATGATGTCCTCATTCACATGGTGAAGTTGGCTTATCTCCACACCTGCATTCCAGAAAAGGGACAAAGAGGAAATAGCACTTAGAAAGCAAGTGTCGTTCTCTTAAGATGTGAGTTGGAATTTGCATACATTACTTGTGTAGCATTCAGCAACGGAAGAGTAAATTAATTTAGACCATAGATTCAGTACATAGGTGACTTGGGTTCAAATCCTGGCTCTACCATCTACTAGCTATGGCAAGTGACAATGTGTACCTCCTTTCCCCAGTTATAAAATAGGGACAATAATAATACCTAGTTTACAAGCATTAAGAAAATGTTGATTATTATTCTTGTTTTGAAGCCACCACAAACAAGTTGTTGACAGTGGTGGTAGTGGTAGTTACACAATGCTTACTTAAATTTAGACCTATCATACCAGTTCCTTTTACCCATCATTTCCTTTTGAATGTCACTCCCTTTCTCTGGGATTATTTTCTTTATACTGAAGTATGTCCTTTAGTGGTCATGCTGGTGATCACCTGTGAGTGGTAAGCTTAATCAAACTTCCTTCATCTTAAAATGTCTTAGGTTTGCCTCCACTCTTAAATGATCTGCCTAGTTAAATAAATCTAGATTGAAAGGCATTTTTCTTTCAACACAAAACTATTATATTCATTGTCTTGTGAGCTTTACTTAAAAGTTATATGTTGATTTTAAGATTTTTATCTTAGTTTTGGTGTTTTTGGTTTCATGATGATGAACCAAGGTGTGGCTATTTCTCTCTCTCTCTTTCTCTCTCTCTCTTTTTTTTTTTTTTTCCTGCTTAGGATTCTTTAATATAAGAATTCACATTCCTTAAATATAAAAAATTTCCAAATTGTTATCATTTTGATTACCCTTTACCCCATTTTCTCTACTTTCTTTTTCTAGAAATCTTAATAGATGTATGTTGAACTTTTCATTTGATTTTTCGTAATTCTTACCTCTTTTGTATTATCTAAATCTTTTTCCCTCTGTGTTTCATTTTAAGAACTTTCTTTAGTTCTTTCTTCTAGTTCATTAATTCTCTCTTCGAATACATTTACATAATCTATCCACTGACTTTTTTTTTTTTTTTTTTTTTTTTTTGCGGTACGCGGGCCTCTCACTGTTGTGGCCTCTCCCATTGCCGAGCACAGGCTCCGGACGCGCAGGCTCAGCGGCCATGGCTCACGGGCCCAGCCGCTCCGCGGCATGTGGGATCTTCCCGGACCGGGGCACGAACCCGTGTTCCCTGCATCGGCAGGCATGACTCTCAACCACTGCGCCACCAGGGAAGCCCAATCTACTGACTTTTTAAAAAAATTTCATTAACTGTGTTGCATTTCCAAATGATTTTAGCTCTTTCTTAAGTATGCCCATTATCACATTCTTTTTTTTTTCTCCTCTATGGTTTCTATAATTTCTTTATTTAGTCATTTCAACCATTTTGGGGGACAATTTCTTTCAGATTGTTCTGTTATCTCACATTCCTGGGTTTCTTATTCTCCCACTCTTGTGTCTATTAACTGTCTCTCATGGTGGATAATCTTCTTACTGGATAATTATTTTTCTTATAATCTTATTTTATGTTGATATTGCTTTAGGAGCCATGCATGCCACACTCTACAGAGTAATATTCTAGAGGAATATTTCAGCTTCTTCTGACACTGAAATGGTGTGTGTTATTAAACAAGTCATTCTCTAAGTATCTCAGTTTCTTTAACTTTGTTAAGTGTCTTCTGAATACCTTTCTTTTTCTTGTCCAAACCAGTTATTGAGGAGGAATGGCCTTGTCTTGGTTAGAGAGAGAAGAGTAGTTTTGCTTTTTGTTCAGGATTTTTAAGACACATGTCTTTATTTAAGGGAATTCAGTTTTATTTACGTTCAGTCCACCAGGATTCCCTGCTGGGAGATAAAGGACAATAGGGCAAGCAAGTCAGCGTACTTTTCCCATAGCAATGAGCTCTTCACCAATGAAAAATGTCCTCTTAGATCACAGGAACAGCAGCTGTGTAGGTGTTGCTAGTGGGGGGAGAAAAAACCCACAGTAATCTTTGGTGTTTAAAATAAAAACATAAAATTGTTAATTTGTCTGAAGACAACTTGTACTGCATGCAATAATGAAAAATGAAGTTTTAGTGCAACAATACTAGATTCATTTTACAGAAGTCTAAAATTTCTCACCTCATTGTGTGAGGTTTTAATAAACACCAGTGTGCTATGATTTTTGTAGCACGAAGGAATTGGTTTTAAGCCTCAAAATAAAGCCAAGAGATTACATTTAAGTAAATGCAGTTGTTAAGGGCAAATATAAATTTTAAAAGAAATTTTAATTGGTATTATATATAAATTTGAAAAGAAACTTAGAGGTTCTGTACTCCATCCTCTCATTTACTGCAAGACAGCAACTTCAGTGTCCCTAAAAGACATCTACTGCTTGAACATTTCCTGTGATGGAGAGCCCACTGCCTGCAAGGCATCCCTTCCAATTTTGTAATGGCTCCAAATGTTGACAAGTTCTTCCTTATAATGAGATGCTTGCATATTTTGGAGATATATCTATCCTATGTATGTATGTAAGTATGTATGTATCTCTATCTATCTATCTACGAAATGTTCTCTCCTATAGTAATTAAACGTATGTCTGTACTATTTCACAAACATTCGTTGAATGTCTTATACTGTCCTGGTATTATTGTGCTAAGTTTGAGATAGGGAATATTGTGATCTCCATTTGACTGATGAGAAAACAGGCTTTCAGAGGATAGGCAACTTGCCCAAGGTCACACAGCTATTAAATAATGGAGCAGGAATTTGAACATAAGCTATCTGGCCCTAGAACTTAAGCTGTTTGACTCTAGGACGAGGTCCCAGCTCCCTACATGATGCGTCTATAAATCTTGTAGGGGACCCAGATATAAACCCAACTGACAATAACAGAATGTGACAAATGTTAACAGAAGATAGGAAAGAGCAACGAATTCTGCTTTTTCAGATTGGAAATGGTAGATTGTGAAGACATAGGTATCATCAATGACAAAATATTGTTATCGTAAATGCTGTTTCATCTATTTTAAGAACATCCTGTTTCTCTTACTATGATGTAAACTTACATCTCAATATTCCCCTGTCCTCACCATCAGTTTTGGAAAGGGCTAAATCCTTAGTACCACTGAGAAATTCCCTTGTTACTCACCTTGCAGACATTTTTGGAACTGCTTAGATAACACTTCGTACCTTCTTTTTGGGGAGCATTCATCTCATTCCCCATCCCCCCACCAAGATTTCTCTGTTAAGTGGGTTTAAGACTACATCATATCAAAGAGAAAATGAAAATGGCCAGTTATTTTAAATCTGTGCCTCTGTCTTAGAATATATACTCTTC
The DNA here is from genome assembly GCF_964374135.1 of Grampus griseus. Classification (NCBI taxonomy): domain Eukaryota; kingdom Metazoa; phylum Chordata; class Mammalia; order Artiodactyla; family Delphinidae; genus Grampus; species Grampus griseus. The sequence goes on along the minus strand of NC_139018.1, from coordinate 23,723,483 downwards.
ATGGAGTTGTGAGATAGACACTTGAATGAGATGGATGCTTGAACTATGATGTTCCTAGAATTAAAAGTTTATGAATTGGATCCAGTGGGTGTTTTAGTATCTGACAAGTAACTGTGTGGAAGAAATTGAACAAAGGAAAACTCCTGGCTGTGCTACAATTTAACTTTTTATTTATATGGTATTTATTTGACACCTCTGAATAGGGGAACCCTGTCATTTGAGATAAAAAACATAGTTTCCAACATGTGAGTTTCTTTTCCTCTCCCCTCCCTCCCCTTCCCCCCTTTCCTTTTCTTCCTGTGCTTCCTTTCTCTTCCTTTCCTTTCCTTTCCTTTTGTTGCCTTTCCTTATCCCATGGAACACCTGTGCTTTTTTCTTTTTTTTGAAATAAAAAGTCCCCATTGAGATTTTCAGGATTTAGCAAAATCTAAATGACAAGTGAAAGCTAAGCTTAAAGTTTTCCTCCACTGGGAAGCCCTCTGGGGCTGATTCCATCCCACATTGATAATCTCCTTACTTTACATTTCTGCTCCTCTGCCTATTTGAAATTCTTTAAGTCCAGATTCATGGTAACAGTGAAACTGAACGTTTACAATATTATTTTCAAATGTATCTTCTCATTTAACCCTCAAAACAATCCTGTGAGTTTTGAATTATTCATGTTTATACTATTGAGGAAATAGGCTCAGTGAGTTTAAAGTAACTTGCCCGAGGTCACAGGGCCAAGTAGTAGATGAGGTTTTGAACTCTAGTCCTTCGACATTAGGGTCACTTGTCACCTTGTATATGAATCCCTCCTCATACTCCTTTTTCTCGCTACAGTGGATTAATTCCATTCTCTATTCTTCTGTATACTTTGTTTATACCTTTATTCTAATAGCACATTGTATTTGGGAAGCTGAATATATGGATGGAATTTATGGTTTGTTTTATTTGTTTTTGATGGCTTTTTCCTGCTAGATTATAAACTTCTTAAGCCCTTAAATCTTTTCTTTTTCATGCCGGAGTCCCCTGGAAGTCCACCACTTCACCTGGTGCCTTGCCCATGGTTAGCATAAATGTAATGTTCATGAAATAGATCAATTGATGCAGCAAAATAATTGTTTCTTTCTATACTAAGTAGAACCTAGTTCAGAGGTACATTCTCAGTAACTTTAAAAAAAATTATTGAATTCTAATGAAATACCAAATAAATCCAGTGGAAATTATTAAAAGATTTAGAAGCCATGCTTTTTAGGGGGAAGGCTAAATAATTGGAATGTATTGTTTATTTAAGAAAAGAGGGTGAGAAAATAAAGAGATGGGAAAGAGAAGTAGCCAGAGAGCCCTTCCAGATCCCAAAGCAGACTGAGATGGTGTGAGTTCCACCCTCTGCTGGAAAATGATTAGCTATGAAACAAGGCTGGGTTCTGGTAGTCCATATTATCTGGTTCTGGGGCCATGGTGAGCTTTATTGTTTTGGAGTTGGCTTGAAGGATATTTGTGAGAAGGATGTGATTAAGCTGCTCCCCATTCTGCTAAATATGGGCAAAGAGAATCCAATGAGTCGGGTAACACACGGGAGTGGCTTTCCATTCTATGTTTGGGAATTGCAAGGGGAGCTCTTTGTTTATTCAGTCCTCTTGAGATTTGTCAACAAGAAGAGAAAACCATCAGCAGAGATAAATTTCAAGGAGTCCTCTGGAGAAAAAGACAGTTCTTTTCATTACTCACATTTATTGAGCATTTACTGTGTGTCAGGCACTGTTTATACATAGTTTACAGATGATACCTTTCTAAATCCTCACAGCAAACCTTTTGGATAGATAGTATGATTATTCCCATTTTTCAGATGGAGAGGCTGTGATACAGAGGGGCTAAGGACCTTGCCAACATTTTTCAAAGCCGCTAACAAGCAAAATCAGGATTTGAACCTAGGTAGTCAAGCACCAGAGCCCCAAATCGAAATCTGTATGTGCTCTCAAAGTCTCTTCGAAATTTTTGATTTGATATTTTTTTTATAGGCATACAAATGATATTATTACTTCTGTTATTATAGAACCATCATTCACATTGTTTGAGTCATTAAAACTGGATAAAGATTTACATGATCTCTGATAGCCGGTGTAAGCTTAGAGAAGACTAACAGGGGTTTAAATGTCCAAATCTCTCTATGAGGAAGTAATTGAATCCTGTCCTTGACTAAAAGCAACATTTGTTTCCATGGTAAAATAATTTCACTTGGATTGCGAATGAAGCTGGCTAAAGTTTACACAGGAATATTTCATATTTTTTTCTTTTCCTTAAAGAAATGTGTGAGATTCTAACAAAGCAGATATCCCAGTGCCCTTGATCAAGAGACTGGGAAAATTTCCTAGAGTGATTTTTCTCAACATCCAAACTCCCGATATCCCATTTCAGCCACAAGGAGGATAAGAAAACAACTATGGATGTTTATATGAAGGATAAGTTAAAGGAACAGAAGCCACATATATATCCTCTAAACTATAAAATTATACAACAATGCCATTGTCTTCGTTTTTTTTAATCAAATACATGTAGGAGTGATACTTAAAAGGATAAAGCTTCTATTTTATACTCCCAAATGTAAAGTATCGTCAAAATCTGCCTTTTTGCAGGATGGCTTTCTTCAATAAATGAGCAGAAGGATGAATTATGTGGCTATAAATAAACCTACTGACATATAATAAAGCAAAGTTCGACTGTTTTATGGAACCTTGGATATATTTATAGCCACGTTAACAGTCACCTGTATTTTTTCAGGACTTTCGTTTCATTTCACATTATGAGAGTTTAGTCGTTTTGGTTTTTATTTTCCCTCCTCCCTAAACTTACTTTTTGGAACTCTGTTTCAAGAGAAAAAGTAAGGATTTCTACTCTTTATAGTTGGGGAGAAAAGGGCCCTCACTGGAGTATAGGGCTCACACAGACACAGACTGCTCCAGTGTTTTCTGTGTCTGTGCAGTCAGATTAGCTGTACTTGCGACAAACAACCGGATGGGTGTCTCCTGCCAGCAGCGAAGTGGAAAGTCAGAGTCTGTGCAAGTGAGAGAAGGCACATGCAGAGACAAAATGTATTGTGAGAGACTGACAGGGCAGCGCCACATTAGATTCCTGGCACCTGACACGATTAAGTACTATCGTGAGGCTTATTTTAGGAGCCAGAAGATTCCCCAGACTACGTTATAGCTGAGGTACCCACCAAGGGAAGACAGAGAGTGTCAGATGGGTCAGGATTCTCGTACCTTATCTTGAGACAGTCTTTTTCGGGGAGGGGAGAAGCGGGGAGATTAAAACAGGGGGAAGAAATCTATAATGCCAAATTCTGCAGATTGAAACAATAGAGAAACCAAGCTATTAACTAGGCAAATCCAGCCACAGGCTTCTTTTTTTTGGAAACTGCATTCCATTCAGAAACTTAAGGTTCCAGAAAGTCTGGTTAGGATGCCATGGGGGTTTATCTAAGTGGAGCTAAGCGTGGTTGTTCCTGTGAAATTATTTATACTTTTCAACTTTAAATCTGTGGTGAGCATAACGTTTCTAAATCTATTTCTCTTCCTTTCTATCTTAAAAGTAGACTCTCATCTTTATCCTGGAGCTCATTCCTAAGTGTTCTCATTCAAAGGGCCCACTAGAAAAGACAACTCAGGAGGAAAGAGGGGAGCTTTGGTGGTAGTCCAGGTGATGACAAATCCTTCAGCTGGAACTATAGATGCAGGCTGTGTCTAAGAGTTGTCTCTGGAGGTAAAAACCTAAGAAAAAATACTTAATATATCAGCCTAATATAAACTCTAATAGACCTGAGAATGATGGGAATTAGAAAAGAAATCTAAGTAGGAATGTGTTGACTAGAGGAAGAGAGAGGAGGGATAGAAAACAAATGAAAAAAAATTCAATAATGTGTTAAACTGGAGTACATTCATTTTATCAGGGTAATTGTGGATTATTTCTTTATTTAAGAAGTAAAATAAACCAGTCCCGCATTTGTCCTCTGATAAGTCTTCTCAGTATTTAACTCAGTCCCCAAATGGAATTCCAGCCTTATTGGAATTCATAGATACTTCTTTTGACATTTTGCAAAAAATAAATAAATAATTGTACGCATGACAGGTAAAATGAATAGTTCCAGCTGTGAGGCACCAGCAGCATTTCCAGATTCCGTACTGCATTAAGGCTTTATTTCTCACTTTGTTGCCTAGCAGATAATTGATTGGAAGGTGCATCTAAGCTTCCCATCCTTCCTTGGGATGAAAGAAAAGAAAAAAACAGTCTCCAACACTCAGTGCCAATTTAGAAAAGAAGAAAAACGTTAAGTGGAGAGGGGGTCAACTCATCACCTCTGGAAATGTGTGTCTCTGGGGATCAGTGTCACTAAAGCCAGCTAAGTATGTCAGTGGAATGAATGCTGTATAAAAATCTGAGTATGAGGTTGTCAGTTGATTCACTGGATTCATTAATTCAGCAAATATTTACTGAGCTTCTACTATGTGCTACCCACTCTTCCACACACAGAAGATATAGGGGAGACCAAGACAAAGTTTCAACCTTCAGGGAACTTACAGTCTTTTTAAGGAGATAGACTATGAACAATCATAAAGAAAATAATTTCAGAAAGTGGAGAGTGCTTCAAAGGAAATAGAACAAGGTAATGGGATAAAGCGCCTTTCAGGGTGGTAGTGGCTAACTTTAGATGAGGGCCAGAGAGGGCCTCTGAGGAGGTGACGTCTACAATGAACCAATCACATGAAAATCTTAGGGAAAAGTGTTCCAGAGAAGAGGGGACAGCACGTATAAAGGCATTGAGTCGGGAAACAACTTGGCACATTCAAAGAGCAAAGAGTGGGTCTGGGAGACTGGAAGGTAGTGAATAAGGGGTCATCTGGCAGAAGATGGAGTTGGAGAATTAGGTATAAGCCAGGTCATCTAGGTCTCTTTAAGGCCATGTTAGAGAGTTAGACTAAGTCCAAAGTGCAGTGGGGCTCCATCTGGAGGACAAAATCAAGGAGTGGTTGGATTGAATGGGAATGTTTGTGTTTTTTTTTAAAGATTTAATTTCATTTATTTTTGGCTGCGTTGGGTCTTTGTTGCTGCGTGCAGGGTTTCTCTAGTTGCAGCGGGGGCTACTCTTTGTTGCGGTACACGGGCTTCTCCTTGTGGTGGCTTCTCTTGTTGCGGAGCCTGGGCTCTAGGCGTGCCGGCTTCAGTAGTTGTGGCACACGGGCTTCAGTAGTGGTGGCTTGTGGGCTCTAGCGTGCAGGCTCAGTAGTTGTGGCACACAGGCTTAGTTGCTCCACGGTATGTGGGATCTTCCTGGACCAGGGATCGAACCCGTGTCCCCTGCCTTGGCAGGCGGATTCTTACCACCAGGGAAGTCCCTTGAATGGGAATTATCATCTGCCTTAAGGGAGGATGCTTAGGATATTAATATATTTTTTCTTCTCACTTTTGTCCTAACAGTAGCCTTAGACCCTAAACATGTACTTAACCTTCTTGGAGCTTTAGTTTATTTTTCTATGAGACAAAGAGTACTGCCACTCTGTCTGGTGCTGTGCCAGATGCTGTGTATACATTATCTCATTTAATACTCCCAAGAACCTCATAAAGGGAGGAATTATTCCCATTTTACAGAGGAGGAAACAGGTTTATGTCGAGTCTCCATAAATCACCCCTCTCTCTTATTGTGCTGTTCCTAGGTACATGTTGCTAGTTTAAAACATCGTGTTTGTGGGCCACCACCCAAAGGCATGAAAGATCACGAATGAGGGCTATTCCACTGGAGGCTGTGGATCTAATCACCCTTACAGCTGAGAGCCAGAACAGGTGGGATGACCGTGCAGAATCTACCATGGGCAGCAGGGATCCTTAGGACAACACCAATTTCATAACCAAAGTACCAAGTCACCGGCATAAATTCTGAAATGAACTTGATATCTGACCTTGAAGACAAATCATTCATAGGTTTGGTATCTTTATGTTAGAGACAGGTAATGCTAACTTCTTCAGTGTCTCCTCGAGGTGCCCCAAGAATAAATAGGACTGTCTTAATCCCTTATTCTCAGTCAGCGGGGTTGAAATGTTTAGTGAGAGCAGAAGTATAAGAGGTGCTATAAACTCCTTTTCAAAAAAGGAATGCCCCCTAATTATTCCCTCACCTATCTCCTCCATCTCCACCTGCCCCCCCCCAAATATATATATAGTGTGCTTTTGTAAGCAAGGTGAGTGGGAAGGAAGGAGTCAGAGCCAGCAAGCCCCCAGAGTCTAGGAGGCTGTTGGCTTTCTGTATCCTGCTGAACAGCATAGTTAGGAGAAGTTGGGCGGGGGAGAGAGGGGGCGTAGAATGGAGGCCGCCGCATCCGGAATGTTACCGTGCCTTGGCAGAGCCCTGGGTCAGCTTTCTCCTGGAGTGACAGATGGCCACAACAGGTGCGCCAAGCTTCTTCCTGCCACTCCGGCTCTCCCCTGCAGGTTCAGCCTGGATGTAAAAGCCGCACTCTCTTTAGTGCCCAGAGTCCTGGAGGCCCGAAGGCTTCACCCACCTGGGGCAGCACCTCTAAGGCCAGTCCAGGACAGGCCAGCAGATGCAGCCCTCACCTCTCCTGAAGTTCTTTGACCAGGTCAGCCAGCACGGGCGCTAACCCCTGGGTCCTGAATTCCAAAAGCATCCTGTTTACCAGGGATGGAAGGGCCTCCAGCCATCAAAGCTCTCACCCTCCGGAGTTCCCGGTCCACCTCTCTGCCTTCCCCTTTGAGAACCAAGACGCGTTCCCGCCATTCGCCCCTCGGGTGGGCCCTGGGCATCTGAACCCCCAGAGAGGCACACCCACCCGGGAGAGTGGCCACGCGGTGCTGACCACCAGTTCAGGGGGAGCATCTGTGGCACCGCCGTGTGCAGACGTCCCGGCGCTTCTGCTACTCACGGGGGTTATTTTCATTTCTATTTGGGGCTACCTTAGCCTTAGCTTCCGCCTTCAGTTTTTCTTCCCCAGTTGCCCGAGTTTGGCTTACTGCGCCTGGGAGAGGAGAAGGGACAGGGTGATCAAAGGTGCAGGGTCCGTCTGCCCGCCTTACACACGCGCGCGCGTGCTCATTCCCCTGGAAAGGAGCGGAGCGTGAGGAGGGTGGGGGGCTGTGCGGGAGGCTCGCGCGGGTGTAGACGAGCGAGCGAGCGAGCGATCGTGTACTTGAATGGGGAGGGCAAGGATTCCGGGTCGCTCGGGCCCCTCCTTCCTCGGAGCCAGCCAGTCCCTCGGCAGAGCGCTCGGGCGGCACTGATTTGCTCTCAGGAGTGCGCTATTTGCATACGACTTGCCCATTTGTGAATTTGGTTCCCCAACTCCTCGCTTCACTTCACCTGTACCTCCCAGTGCCGCGCACTTTGCAGGCGCCCGCCCCCCTCTTGGCCACCCCTGTCGCCTACCGGGCACCTCCTCTCACGCCTTCCCTGCTCGCCCACCCACCTCTCCGCGCCCCGTGCCACGTTGGTTTGGGTGGCTGCTCCGCGCCGGGTTCCTTCTCCTCTTCTTCTGTCTCTCCGGTCCTTCTTGTTCTCTTCCTCCGGCTGCTGCTGCTGTTTTTCATCCAGTTGGGAAACCCAGGACGCAGGCGGCTGCTCCGTGGAGCTCTTCCAGAAAGCGCAGGGTTAACAGCCTCCGTGCCCTTACACCGAGACTGCGAGGAAACCGCGAAGAAGTCTCCCACCTGCAGCCCCCCTTTGCCTGGCAGTTCTGCATTGCATCGCATGGGAGTGGAAAACGAAAAAAAAAAAAAAATGTTCAAACTGCTTGGATGTTGGGATAAACTAACCTGAACCTACTTGGGTCTCCTGCTGCCTCCTCCTCTTCCTTCGTTTCCACCTTTCCTCTGTGTGGCTTCCCGGAGTGTGCTGTTCAGTCATCCGGCCTGAGGTGCCCAGAGATCAGGAGCTGCGCCTGGCCTCCCCTGACATGTGTGGCATCCCGGGGCTCCCTAGGAGGGCTGCTACACCTGGGTGGACTTTGACATCCTAAATTTCAGCTCCAGGAAAGGGGAGCTTTTGCCTTATATCCTTTTATTTTTTAAGTAGTAGTTGTTGTTGTTTTTTGTGTTTTTTTCATCATCTTGTCTTGAAAACGCTTATTCCTTCCCTCTTTCCAAAATTTGGGCCAAGTCTTCCTCCTGCTATGATGGGCCCCTGGGCATCATGAACTTCATTATTGCTCACTGGCTGGAATTCAAACTGCCCATCTGTGGTGGTCCAGTGTGTTGACCATGCACCTGAGAATCCACGCGAGACGGAGCCCTCCTCGCCGGCCGGCCTGGACGCTTGGGATCTGGTCCCTCTTCTGGGGATGTATCATCAGCTCCGTGTGGAGTTCCTCTAATGTACCCTTCTCCTCCTCCTCTTCTTCCTCGCCGGGGTCTCACTCTCAGCACGAGCACCATTTCCATGGCAGCAAGCATCACTCAGTGCCTATTTCTATCTATCGCTCCCCTGTTTCCCTTCGAGGAGGGCACGGTGGGTCTCTCTGCTCTTTATCCTTTTAATGGGGTGTAGCAATTCCTTAACCCACTTGCCTTTCAGGTAACGTTAAGGGTGGGAAGAGAATTTTAAAAATTGAATTTAAAATAATGAAAAGCATCGCATGTGCATGAGGGAAGAAAATGTCCAGTTTCTCCCTAAAAGGCTAGAGTTTTCTGCCCCAGTCTCCCCATATCCTCTAATGGGTCCTCCTCTCCTTGGCTCCCTTATTCATAGCTTCACAAGCACCACATTCTCCCCTTTGCAACCTTCTGCCTCCTTCACCCCCCATGATGGCAGACAACTTGGTCAGAGAAGTCCCCAGTGCTGCACTTCGGAGGATTCATTCATTCACCTTGCTTTCACCCTTCTTCTCTCTGATCTTGTTTGAGAGCTAGTCGTGGGAGAATAGCAGACAGCAGGAATCCTTAGGTCTTCAGCCTAAAGTTGATTGAACTGCTTTTAAAGTGGCCTGTGTGGTAAAGGTCGGGGGGGGGGGGAGTAGCTGAGTGTAATCTTTAATAACCAGTGGTCATTATTGTTCATTTGGGCCGCTTTACGTTTGTCCACATGTCAGAAGGAGAGAGCAGCTATCGTGAAAACCGTACACCTGATATTGCTAACTACCCAGGGGGAAGCAATGTATAAGATAAGGCAAAGTCCATTTATAATTTAACCAAGTGTAAATTACTGCCACTTCAGTTCCACCATTTATGGAAATGTTATTTCAATTAAAGGTAGCACGGGTGGGCTTGTTCACACAATATAAGTACAATATGTTTTGCTCTAAACGACCCTCCTTGCATAGCGATTGAAGGAAGAGATCTATGGCTCTTACATTTATATTCAGCTTTGAGCAGGCTGCCTGAGAAAGGGTGATGTCTGCCACCGAGGTAGGCTCTTGCTGTAATAAACTGTTCTAAAGAAGGGAGCTTCGTTATTTATTTACTATGCACTCCACCCTGGCGGTGAGGAGAATGGGGATCACAGAACCCAACTGCAGGAGCAGCCCTCTGGGGGGCAGCGAGAGCAAACCACACTAGAGGTCCCCTGCCCTAGCTTGTATTTTGAAGGCCTGTAACATACAGACCGCATTCGGAATGTCAGTTCTTCCCACTGCCTCCTAGCCCTGGGTTTCTGCTCCGTGCTCTCTGTAGTGTTAAGTGGAAGCACATTGAGAAAATGCCAGCACGTACTCTGGCTCTTTCTGTCTCTTTACATCTTATTTGATGGAGTTGTCAAGCAGCTCAGTGCTTGTAAGGTTGGTGGAGGCGGGTGGTGGGGAGGAGGGAATGCTTGATCTCGATCTGGTTGCTGTTTTCTCTGTGACTCCTGCTAGGTCGGGTGTAAGCTTTCAAAAAAAAAAACACCCTAGGAGAGGAAAGAACCACAACCACCAAAAATGCAAAAGCAATTTCATGGAAGTAGAAGCTGTTAGCTCCTAAGGAGGAGTGGGGGTGGGATTGTAACGATTGGGAAAGAAAAAATAAGGGATGGGAGATGAAGCCAGACAGACTATTCCTAATAGCCGTAATTAAACACAGAAACGCTCAGCGATCATTAGCTAAATTTTGCTAATTAGTGTAAATAATCAGCAGGGAGATGAAGATTATGTATTAGTTAGAGGTTATAGGCTGGCAAGGTCTCCATGTTTTCCATTCAGGATGTAAACAGTTAAGAGCAGCTACTACTTAAGTGATGGAATTTGCAATACTTACCGGGGATTCCTTGGTCTGTCAATCTCTTTCTTTCTCTCTGGCACTTGCTCTCTCTCTCTCTCTCTCTCTCTCTCTCTCTCTCTCTCTCCTCTCTCTCTCTCTCTCTCTCTCTCAGCTAAAGGGGCAAAAGGGGTTGAGCCAGCACAGGTTAAAAACAGCTCTTCTCTATTCATGTCTTCATTGATCAGTGGCTCAGTACCCTCTAAATCTTCTTAACTGGTTCCATCTTCTTTTCACATTAACCTACGTCTGATAAGATTCAGTACGATGGAAAAGGAGAACAAAGTAAATAAATGACCAGAGACCCTAGAAAAGGCCCTTAGATGCACAGAGCTGAGAATGCAGTGAACTTCAGGATCTGGCATGACTGAGACAAGAAAGCTCATGAAATCAACTTTTCAGTATCCTCTTTCAATCCTGAAGTCCCATCCCACTGATCTGGGCTTACAGACTGAATGCATCTATATTAAGCAGGCTCCTTGCATATTTAATTAATGTTTTTGAGCTTGAAATCAAGAGAAGCAGCAAGCAACAAGATACCCCAAACTCTGGCTTCAATCCCTTATCTAAGCTGTGCCCTTTTCTCCCTGAAAGGACCAGGAGACCCCTCGGTGCTCCGTTAATGCTCCCCTAATTCTTACTTAGAGTACACTTGCTTTCCCCTAGTCCAAGACAAAGGCTTAGCTAACAGCAATTGTTTTAAAAAATCTTTTAGATGGGGGTGGTAGGAGGCATAGCACCATGAGACTAGTGGTTGTTACTAATAGTTTTCTGCCAACCCTATTCCAGAGTTACAAGGAGCAGTCTGTACTGTCTGTGAGGAAGTAAATGCCCTTCCTTCTGGTATAAAATGAAAACTAGAGCCTTGAGTTCAAGAACCTTCTCTGGACTCAAGAGGGATTTTTTCCTTTGCTTGTTTCTTCTACCGTGGTTCACTTTGCACATTTCCTGAGAAGCCAGAGGTCCTCAGAGCTGCCTGTTAATGAGTTTTTGCCACCCCTCCTTCTAAAACATCCTGCCCCATAGTGAGACTCACACTAAAACAGATGGAAGAAAGAGAAATTCTCCAAACAGCTGTTCTACCCATACTTGGTTCTGATCTTTAAAACACTGATTATGTATAGATTTGCCTAAAATCTTGATCCTAGAGCAGGCTGAGCTCCTTTATAAGTTGGCGAGGCTAAGGCCACACCTGCCTGGGATATCCACAATAGTCTCAGGTTAAGGTTGTGTCTTCGGATACAATTAACTCTCTTCTCAACTGGAGTCTAGTAAGCTTTTCCCCATTGCTCAGTCCCCTCCTTCAGGCTCTCTTCAACTGAACTAACATTTATTGGGTATTGACTATGTGCCAGGCTGTGTGTAACCTGCTAAGGATAGAAAACTAAATAAGACATTGTATTGTTCAGCACGGGATCATTTCAGAAGTATTTGGATCATCTATGAAAGATAAGTGCTTCTAAAAATTTTTTAAATTTGAGGGATGGGACGAGGATCCAGATACCCAACCAAATTAATTCATATAACATCTGAATATCCCTTGTGAAATGCAGATTCACATTGTTCTGTTATTCAGAATAACTCTACAGGTATTTTTCGTCCTCAACTTTATTTTCATACCTATATATCATACTTATTGAAACTCCTGGATAATTTAGTGGTATGGGACATATAAATACTAAAATACATTTGTTTACCAACCTTCAGTTTCATAGGAGAGTTTTGTATATTTGCTTTCCTCTCTCCCACCTGTAAGAAATCCAATGCACATCTACTTAAAAATATTTTAATACTTATAGTTTAGAAAAAGTTTTCTCTACAGAGCCTAGGTTTAGTATGTTCCTTATATTTTATTTTCCATAAAATAGCAGACCTTCCTGTCTCTGTAGGCATTTGGGGGTACCTAGTTGAAAACCTAAAGCTCAATTTTACAAGGGAATATACCACAATGTATTTAGAGGAAAGTCTCTTGCTCAGAAACCTGTGTGTGTGTGTGTGTGTGTGTGTGTGTATGTAGGTGGGACAACATAAATCCTCCTTGAGTCATCTTAGCAAAGACGGTGGTGGTAGTCCCCCTTGTGGTCCATGAGCCTGGAGTCTTTCTTTAAGAAATTATGCTTCTCATTCATTGTCACAGAGACCCACCTCTGAAGTTTTTCCAGCCACGGGGCTTGTTTTGCTCTGATCTATTGAGCACTTTCTTTTGCTCAGCCAGCTGCTTTCTAACCACTTTCTCTCTCCCTTCCTTCTTGGGATTCAGATTGCTGAATAATTCAGCGTGTTGGTTGACAGATAAAATGATAAGATTTATATGTCTTTGGCCTTGGTGATGAATTAATTAAATTGGTTTCTTTTTCTCTGTCTCGTCTAGATGCGTTGTTTGGCGTCTCTAAAATTTGCTGGCAAGTGGTGGGTCTGGAGATTAACTTGTTCTTGAAAGGCCACCGTAGGAAGATTATACTGTCCCAGTGTACGTTTCTTCAGGACTTTCAACACGGATCATTGTGCGGGGGTTGGTGGTGGGAGGTGAGGCCTGCCGTATCAGAGGGAGCAGAGATGAGAGAATTGGAACAATTCCTTTCAGGAAAAACAAAACAAAACCCTTCACCAAACTGGCTGATGGCTGGAATTTAGTAGTAAGACCTTCATTGTTGTACTGTCTGATTTTGAATCTGGAAGACATGACATATTTTATTTTACATTTTAATGAATGAATTTATCAGATCTCAGAAAGCTTACTTTGCTAGGGCACTATGTGATCTGGGAGGGAGGCAGATCTCTCAAGATAAAACTTGAACTTAATCATACTTCCCTTCCTGTATTAGTTTGTTAGGGCTGCCATTTAAAAAAAAACAAAAAAGCAGACTGGGTAGCTTCAACAACAAATTAATTTTCTCACAGATCTGGAGGCTAGAAGTCCAAGATCACAGTGGTGGCAGATTCGGTTTCTTCTGAGTCCTCTCTCTTTGGCTTGCAGGTGGTCACCTTCTTGCTGTGTCTTCAAGGGGTCTTTTCCTCTGTGTTCCTGCATCCCCAGTGTTTCCTTGTATGTTGGAATTTCCTCTTCTAATAAGGACACTGGTCAGATTGGATTAAGTTTCACTCAAAGGTCCCATTTTAACCTAATCACCTCTTTAAAGGCCCTATCTCCAAATATAGTTATATTCTGAAGTTCTGGGGGTCTAGGCTTCAACACATGAATTTTGTGGGCACACAGTTCAGCCCATAACACTCCTCCTCCCCCAGGACCCAGTCATTGCAAAGCAAAAATGTACGTTCAGTGCATCTCTGTTGAACTCAAACTTCCACTGTGGGAAAATAAAACCTTCCGTGATGGTGACAGCAATTTACAAAATTGATAAGATGGGGCCTTTAAATATATGGAGAAAACACCACCAGTAATTGTAGTTAATATTTGTGTTTGCTTTCCTCTTGGTTTATCTCTTGTGACTGAGTCTCTACCTTGATGTGCACACAGGCTAATTCTGTCTGACTGCAGCCCCGTGCTCTGCACACAAACTCTAATACCCACTCTCTACGGCTCTCTCTTGAGACCGGCTGCCATTCCAGGCCTGGCGTCCCTGCTCTACCAGGGACTTCCTTTATGAACTACAGCGGCTCACTCTTTTCCTTTCTCGGCACTAGGACGGCATGATTCTCCCATCTGTACGTCTTTAAAGACAAACTGTGTATCTTCAACCTGTCTGGGTTCCACAGGTCTGCCAGTATTTGTAGGTCTGTTTTCTTGACTATGACAATAACTTAGGCCAAAGCCACAGCCACAGCCAGGTTTTCTCTTCTCCCCTGTCCACCAGAAGCAGCATAATGTACAAGAGGGACACACTGTGATGTTATAAAGCCCGCAATCCAACTTCACCACAGTCACGCAGAGACAGAAAGAATGCAGCTTTCATTTAAACACACCTTTTCAACACTAGAAAGGAGCTCTGCGTTGCGTTTAAAATGCTCTGCTGTGTTTGGCCATATCAGGGCAGGGGGCAGAACAGCAGCTGAGTTTATACAGAGCAGGTGATTTATTTCTACTTACAGTTAGTTTTTGCGAAAGACTTGCTGGGATCATATGCCAACATGTAACGCACACCTCCTGTGTACCAGGCACTCTTCCAATGCTTTACGTATATAATTTCATTTAATCCTCACAATCTTTGACCTTAATAAGGTTACCGCCGTTTCATAAATAAAAACAGTGACACTCAGAGAGCTTAAGTGACTTGATCAAAGTAGGGTAGGGGTACGGCCAGGCTTCAAACCTGGTTCTGACCACAAAGCTCTTGGTCTTTTTGTTCTCCCTGACAGACCGTCATCTCAAGAAACAGACAACAAACACAGCGAGCTTAGGGATTATCTGATCCTCTGATGTTCCAGATGGCCCAAGTGGGGACTTAGACAAGGGCATCTGATCAGTATCAGAATCAGCTGGGAACCCGGGCAGTACGACGCTACGTCCATCACCCTCTTACTCTACAGCACGAATGCCGACTTCTCATTCCTCCAAGACCTTTTGCTTCAGGTTGATCTCCCCTTAACCAGATTAAGTCCTGTAGGAATGGATTCTGCCAGCGTTGGATTCTCCCGGCCTTCTGTGAAATTAATGTTTCATATGTATTCTTCCAGTAGGTGTCTGGCTTTGTGCTAAGAGGTAGGGTTCTTGTGTGTTCTGGAGGTCTCCTCAATGGGAGACCCTAGTGTGAGAAAGTGATCATATTCAGGTTGGTTCCCATGCAGGGAGACATTTCCTGTCCCGGTTGGGCCTCACTGGCCAGAAAGCAGCGGGGAGATGACTTGTATATTCACCTGTCTCTGTTTCCCATCTGAAGCCACAGCCCAGTTATTGTTCAAAGACACGTTCCCTGCCCCAGTTCCCACCCTTTGCTCACCAGCTGTTGAGTGGCTGTATGAACATAATACCTCCAGAAACCTGAAAGCCACCTTTTCTGAGATACTGTCCACACCCTCCCTTTTTTAATGTTTTGAAATATTCCTGTCAGCCACCCCCCACATTAAAACACAATGGTGTATACTCCTGAGTGACTTCCCCCCAAACTGTGAATTTCAACTATTTCCCAGGCAGTCTTTCAAAATTTGAATATAATTACATGTTTTGGGTGCAAATTGTGGTTTTTGCTACATAAGAAACTAATGGAGATGATCCGCCTGTTCCTGTATTTACAGATTATATGCTTCAGAACCGAGGGTATATATTTAGGCAGCTTTTCTGTGTGGCACATTAAAATGAAAATGAACTGGGGTGAGCCACCATGGTTGCTAAGCAGTAGAGCAGGTTGACAGAGCAAAGCATTAAACTGAACCGGTGTCAGTGTTTTACTTAACATTTATTTGCTTTGCACCTTTGTCATTTGATGTTGTCAAAGAAGGGAAGGGGGAGGAGATAGGCAGGGTCTGGCTGTCTGCACAGCTCAAACAAGGAGGAAGAAATAATCAGCCCACGACATCCAAGCGAAATGAGCACTTTTTAAAAGTTGAAATTGCTATACAGGGAACTCTTTTTTTATGAAGAGCGTGCAAGACTTGTACAAGTGCACAGGTGTGTCTGACAGCTTCAGGAACATGGACCTGGGCAGACACTTGTTTTTGCAGTATGGGCGATGACTACCAAAGAGGAATTAGCTTCCCCAGGTCAAAAATTTTAAATATGCTTCCATTGTCCATTTAATTCCTGGTTTCAAGTCCTAGACTTACCATGAGCAAGTAGGGATAGGCAGCAAAGTCTTTTGGGCTTCTTTATAAGTGATAACTAACAGAATAAAACCAACTGTTTTGAACCTCTTTTTTTTTAATATAAATTTATTTTTTATTTTATTTTTGGCTGCATTGGGCCTTCATTGCTGCGCGCGAACTTTCTCTAGTTGCAGTGAGTGGGGGCTACTCTTCGTTGCAGTGCATGGGTTTCTCATTGCAGTGGCTTCTCTTTGTTGTGGAGCACAGGTTCTAGGGGCTTCAGCATTTGTGGCACACGGGCTTCAGTAGTTGTGGATCAAGGGCTCCAGAGCTCAGGCTCAGTAGTTGTGGCGCACAGGCTTAGTTGCTCCGCAGCATGTGGGATCTTCCCGGACCAGGGCTTGAACCTGTGTCCCCTACATTGGCAGGCGGATTCTTAACCACTGTACCACCAGGGAAGCCCGAACGTCTGTTTCTAATAAAGGCTGAAAGGCCCTTGTGAACAATTAGCTCACAGGGAAAACAAAGTAAGACCCTCTTGGATTCTTCAGGTCAATTTTAGCAGCATTCTGATTTTTTTAAAGTTTGAAAAGATGATTAAAGGGTTAAATCTCAGCTACTGGGAAAATTTGGCCTCCTGAATAATTTGGGTGGGAGGAGGGTCCTGTGACTTAGATAGTCAAGGTTTTATTGTATATCTCTTTCCTTGAACCAATTATTATATATCTCTTGACATGGACCACTATCTCAGCATACTCGGATGGACATCTTTGGGTGTTCACTTCTGTCAATTCAATCTTCTTAGAAAAAATAAACCCAAGAAAGGAGACCTCTGTGCTTTTACAAGAATGACAATAGTATCTTCTTTACTCATAATAATAATAATATTAGTAATAATGATTCACTGTTTTTAGTTCTTTGAATATACCTGACACTCTTCTAAAGGTATCGCATTTAATTCTCCTGAGATAGGTACAGCTGTTTTCGCATTTGGAAGATGCTGACACTGAGGCAGAGAATGTTTGAGTCACTTGGGCCATGTGGAGGAGATACATAGGGCAAGATATGAGGAAAGTGCAGGGAGCTTCCATGCCCTTTCCAGGCGAGCCACTCTCCCCAAGTCTCCACGTGTTCCCCAACCCAGAAGCTTTCCCCAGCCAGACCCTATCCTTTAGGGGTCTTTTGGAGGCTTCATTACATAAGCATGATTGATTAACTCATTGGCCATTTGTGACTGATTCAACTTCTAACCCCTCTACCCTCCCAGGAGGTTGGGGGCGGGACTGAAAGTCCCAACCTTTAACCACCAGTTTGGCTCCACTGGCAGTTGGCCACCCACCCCCACCCTCCCCAATCCTAAGGTGCTTACAGAAAGTCATTTCATTAACATAACAAAAGATACCTTTATCCTCTCATCACTGGAAATTCTGGTAGTTTTGAAAGCTGTGAGCCAGAAACTGTGGATGAAGACTGAATACCTATGAAAAGTGTATTTTGGTCATCTGAATGACCAAATATGTATTTCTTATAAATTATAATATTGCAGTCAGGTACTGAACTAAATGCCTTAATCTTTACCAACTATCCTTCAGGGTAGGCACCATTCTTATCATGAATTTACAGGAAAAGAAACTGAGCCTCAGAGAGTTACGCAGTTCACCTCAAGTTCTTCCTCTTGCTAAGCAGTTAACCCCTTGCTTCTACAGTTACCCCTTAGTATCCATGGGGATTGGTTCCAAGACCCCCACGGGTACCAAAATCCGCAGATGCTCAAGTCCCTTAAATAAAGTGGTATAGTATTAGCATATAACCTTAACCCATACACAACCTCCTGTATACTTTACATCATCTCTAGATTACTTATAATACCTAATACCATGTGAATGCTGTGCAAATAGTTGTACATACAGTGTAAATGCTATGTAAATAGTTGCCTGTGCACAGGAAATTCAAGTTTTGCTTTTTTGAGATTCCTGGTATTTTTTCCAAATATTTTCGATTCGATGTTCCTGGACTCTGCAGATATGAATGAGACCCACGGATATGGAAGGGAGGGCTGACTGTGTTGAACTTAGGTCAGGTAATCTGCACAAACATAAAACCTGTTCCCTGGTATTGAGAACAACTGATCAGAACACATCCCTCTATTCACAAGTCCTATTGTATTATAGGAAATTATGTGTGCTTTCTGAAGCAGCCCTTGGATATTCAGATAAGTTCCAGAGTCAGCTGGTAGGGAATGGTTACATATTCAATCAAGGATCCAAGAGTGAGGGACCCTCTTTGGTGACTCACCTACCTCATTTTTGATTCACCGTAAGAAACTCATTTATCAGGAATTTTAGTTTCCAACATATAGTCTTTCTCCTCAAATTATAATTTAAACCACCAAACCTTCCTGATTTTAGTTCTCTTACCTGCAAAATGAAAGAATCTCAATTAATGATCTTGAAGTAACGTGCCATCTTTATCTTAGCAAATTTGGTATTCATCTTTCTATCGGCGCCAATAGGCACAATTCTGATGATTTCTAAAATACCTTGTCACTCTTATTAGATCACCTTTGAACCTACTTTTATTCTTGACCATTCATACATATGGCAGAAGCTTATTAATATTGAGGGTATAACTAATGGAATGAATATTTCAAGAGTATCAATGGTTTTCATATTGGGCGAATACGTGTGTGTGCACAAGCGCATGTGGGTGAATGTGTGAGCTAGAAAAACATAATGTAGCATAAAGGCCTTGATAGCAACCTAGTCAGCTCCTGACCTGGAATGTGAAGATCAGGCATGAGGACTAAGACTGCTGTGCATCACAGACGTAAAGACGTTTCAGTACCTGTTCCTTATTCTGGTGTCATTTATCAGTGTGTTGTGTCAAGGGGGCTTGCATTAACACGCTAATTACAATCTAAGAGGGGGACAGTGTTAATGTGAGATAGGAATGTAAACCTGGGGACTTGGACCTCTATAGCCAATCCCTGTCTTTCAGGTGATTTATTTATTGGGTTTTATATGCCATGGGGTCATTTTATGTGTATGTACTGCTAACCCCATCATCTGTCAGTTATTAGGGATCTACTAGACTAGCTATCATATAAGAACACTCTTTCCGACAGTGTTGAGATAGTGACCCTTTATTTCCCTGCACAGGGTAACTTAGAAATAAACCCACCACCTGAACGCTAAGTTTTTCAGACCCAGGGGTGATGCCCCTAAAAGAATATTCTGATGAAAGGTCTTCATTGGACTGAAAAGCTGCCTTGCATTTGTGGAATTACCAAACGCTGGACTTGGAAGAGGTCTATAGGGACCTTTTCCAATCAAATTATTTTCATGCAGAGAAAGATTAACAGCCTGGGAGTTTGTGAATTGTTCCCAAATCACACTTGTCAAGTTAGGGGCAAGTTGAGGCTGAAACACCAGTCCTTTCTGTACTGCACCACAGTGTTAGGATGCAAAAGCAGGTGTCACCTGTTTTGCTGTGGACAAGGAGACTGGGATGGTCTCTGGTACAACTGAAGCACAGAAAGTTCAGAGAGCATGAGAGCCAAGTCACTCCAAACACTCAAATTGGTTCCCTTAATTGCTGTCACAGAATGCAGTCCTCACTCCGTCCCAGGCACTGCTCCCTCACTGGGTCCGTGCTTTCTCTCTGCCCCAGCAGCCTGGAAGGGAAACTCAGTGCGCCGCAGTTCAATCAAACTGTTTGATGAGAGCTTTTGAGCCTTATTACACGGAAGGTTTCATCCTTCCATGGAAGGAAAAAGAAAGAAATTAAATTGAAGTGTAAATCAGTCAAGAGCTTAGATCCTGCACATCCTTTCTTTTTAATCAGGAATAAAATGAGAGGAGAGTTTTAAGGCTCATCACAAGACACCATTAACTACCCAAGGAACTCTTGACAGAAGATGGTTTGTCGTGAGAAGAAAAGTGTACAATCTATCCAAAAAAGGAAGTATCCAGAAGTTGTTTAGAAGGGTGACACAGAGGAGGAGGTTGGCTTGTTCTCCTGTGGCTGCCCAGGCTTCAGTTCCCCTAGCTAGCCACATTTTCTTGCACACATTAGGTGCTCAATGCATACTTTACATCAATGAGGTAGTATATTATGTAGTGTGTAGCAGATCATTATATATTGTATATGAAAGGGTAATATGTTTTCAATTCATTCAGTTTTAGACACTGCACTGGAAATCAGTATTCAACATTTTGGCCAGTTTTCCCTCATGATTGAAATAGTTTTGGTATATTTTTCTAAAATTGATTGATGTTTGCAATTTTACAAATTGTGTTTTACAGCATTACAGAGAAAAGTCAAGATCTTGTTTGATCCTCACCACAGCTCTCTGCAGCAGGAGGACAAGTAGTAGAATTGTTATTTGTCCCTTTTTTTTATTTTTTAGCTGATGTAATCAAAACTAAAGGAACATAACTGTCTTAACCAAAGTCATTCAGGTAGTCAGTGACAGGGCAGAAACTGACACCCAGCTCCTGTCCACTGCCCTGCTTTGCATGACTGAGTATCGGGTGTAGAATTTCTGGGCTTTCTGGTAAAAGAGAGAGGAGAGAACAGCAGAGAGAAGAGTGCTCGCAGAAGCACCGTTAGGACAGAAAAGTGTGATATGCCTTCATTGGACTTTGCGCTTAATTATTAAGTACTTACAGTGAGCAGTGCAATGCCCTGGGCTATGCTCTGCAGTGGACAATTGAAACGTAGGGTCTATACTCAAATACTTACAGTGTGGTTACAAATTCTTTAAAATACGGAGATCTATCCTTTCCATCCCCACAGCAATCTCAACCATGTCACCTGGATGGATAGTTGTAGCAACCTAATTAACAGACCTTACTAAGCCTCTGATTGCCCCTTCTGTCTGTGCTCCACCCACCATTGAGCCATCCATCTCAAGTACCAATCTGTTCATGCCATTCTCGCATGGGCTCCTCCCAGACTACAGGATGAAGTCCAATCAGATCACATCATGCCCTCTGTAACTAGAACAAAAACTAACCCCTTACCTTCGTAATCTTGCCCCTGTTTATCTATTGACTTCATTTCCTAACACGATCTTCATTAGACCTTGGCCTAATTCTTTTTTTTTTTTTAATATTGATTGATTTATTTATTTAGGCTGCACTGTGTCTTAGTTGCAGCACACGGGATCTTCGTTGCAGCACATGGGATCTTTAGTTGTATCATGCGGACTTCTTAGTTGTGGCATGCGGACTTCTTAGCTGCAGCATCATGCAGACTCTTAGTTGCAGCACGTGGACTTCTTAGTTGCGACATGCGTGCGGGATCTAGTTCTCTGACCAGGGCTGGAACCTGGGTCCCCTGCGCTGAGAGCACAGAGTCTTACCCACTGGACCACCAGGGAAGTCCCTTAATTCTTTTTATTTTATTTTTAAAAATTTTTGTTCCTTGAACATGCCAATTTTGTTCCCATCATAGGGCCTTTATATTATCAGTGCCGTCCCTCTGGAACATTTTCTTTTTCATCTGGATTGCCACATGTCCATTTCTTATTATAACATCAGGCTTCAACTTCAGTGTCATCTCCTTAATGACCCAGTCTAAAAAGCACACTTTCACGTTCCTCTCCAGCATAACAGCATGATTTCTTTTTATTATAGCACAGATACCTCCAAGAAAGTTCATGTTGTGTGTATTGCTTCCATCAACCTCTGAGACCTTGTCTACCTTGTTCATGGTTGTGTCTCCAGTGCCTAAAACAGTGACTAGCAAGGAGTGAGTTTCCTTAAACATTTGCTGAACGAGTGGATGGATGGATACCTGACATATATTCCTCTCAGATGTGGCTCCCACCCACCATTTTAGCCTCAATACTCATTAGGCCTTTTCAGAACTCCATGACTTTAAAGTATGTTCTTCCCTCGATTGGGAATCTCTCCTATGTGGTAGATTTCTCCGCATTTTTCACCTGACAATTCACTCTGTAGTAACTAGTCTGCCAAGCATTCCCTACCTCCCATTAGCACAGTGAAGTTCTCAACCTTCTGTGTTTTTCTCTATAACACTTTTCTCATTGAATAATTAAAATTATTAAACGTATATTAAGCCTCCAACTACATTCTAGGCACTGTCCTGGGTGCCAGATACTTAAATATGAGTAGGATTCAAGCCCCGCAGAAGGTTCATGCCATGGTAGAAGAGCTCACTCTCATTTTATTAAACATACAATATTGAGTTGCTCCCATTTATTGATGGTGATTGTTTTTCTCACTAGATTCTGACTTCTTTAAGGTTCAGGAATGAATTATTTTGGATGACCAATTATTTTGGATGACCAACATAGATCTTGTTTTATAAAAGGTGATTCTTCATTAATGGAAGAATCTAGTGAGTGGATTAAAAGGTAAGAACATAAAGTATTGTAATGCGTGTAACAGTTTGACAAATGTCATGAAATAGGTAGAAACAACCATGGGAATTTAGAGGGGAAAATGTCGCAACCCATTAGGGCATTAAATAGAACCAGGTGGCAGAGGGAAACCTTACGTCGTGTTTTGAAGGATGATTTCTATGGGCATGCAGGAGAAAGGGACAAATAGATTTAGGGGGAAGAAAATAGATGTTCAGGATTCAGTGACCCAGTTTGCTGAAGGGTGAGCCTGTAGAGGAACGTTGAGAGAAGGGCTGGCAAAGGAGACTGGGGCTCTTTGATGGAGGACATTGAAAACTCATTATCATAACAGCACCCTTGGCATTTATCATTTACAAACCAGTAAGGTGAGCATTATCTGATTTACATCTTTCAATCACCCTGTGATTCTTTTGTCATTATCACCATTTATAAGAGAGGAAGAGGATCAAGGCTGAGAAGTTTATGCTTAATCCTTTTGGGAGGGTACTGTATCTTTTCAAAATGCAAATCTCGTTTTGTAACTCCCTTCCTTTAAAAAAACAAAAGTAAAGAAACGGACAGAACCTCTTTCTTCACGGGCTTCCAATAATCCTTCAAATAAAGACAAAACTGTTCAGGGGTGCCTGGCTGGTCTGGCCATCACTGGAGTTTTTAGCCTCATCACACACCAGGTCCTTCCACCTTCTCTATTGTGGCTTCCTTATCTCCTCTGTCATCCCTACTCTTCTTTTGCAGATTTGCCTTTGCTCATTCCATGTAGGCAATCTCCTCACCTCTTCCCCTGGTTGACACCTACTTCAACCTGAGGTCTCTCTTTTGTATATCACCTCCTCTAGGAAGTCCCCTTCCACTTCCCTAAGAAATTCAAATTCCCCAAATACAGTTCTCATAACCTTCTGGAACTCTCCCCTGTTGTACGTTTCACAGTTGCTGCTTTACATTTAGTTGTAAGATGATTTGTTCAGTATCTATTTCCCCAAATGGGTTGAAAGTTTCATTGGGGTCAGATAGGATCATGACATCTAGACAATAAAATGTAAGACACCCAATTACATTTGATATTCAAATAAATGACCAACTTTAAAAAGTTGTTGTTTTTTTTTTTTTTGCTGTACGCGGGCCTCTCACTGCTGTGGCCTCTCCCATTGCGGGGCACAGGCTCCGGACGCGCAGGCCCAGCGGCCATGGCTCACGGGCCCAGCCGCTCCGCGGCATGTGGGATCCTCCCAGACCGGGGCACGAACCCGCGTCCCCTGCATCGGCAGGCGGACCCTCAACCACTGCGCCACCAGGGAAGCCCTAAAAAGTTTTAAGTATCAATATGTCCCATGAAATATTTAGGACATATTTATACTACATTTCTTCTGTTATTTTTCTGAAACCCAAATGTAACTGGGTGTCCTATGTTTTATCTGGCAACCTTCATCAGAAACCACTTCTGCTTCTAGCACAGTAGCTGGGAGTGCAGTAAACAGATGATGATTCAGCATTGGATGAATAAATGAAATGAATTAAAAAAAATGAAATTAGTGTATTCTGGCAGTGTCACGTAGGGTGAATTGGTATGACAAGAGGTTGAATTTGGAAGGACTAATGAGCAAACTGTTGCAATCATCAGAGGTAAAGGTAGTAAGTACCCGAGTAGGATGGTGGCATTGAGGAAGGAAAGGAGGAACATTTCCAAGTAGGAATCAGAATTTGCACAGGTGTGACTATGTAGCAAACCAGCATCTTGAGGAGTAGGGGAAAGAATCATTTCCAATGACTAGTGATTAGGATCAACAACAATGAAAAAGGTAGAAATAAATATAACCCCTCTCATTTATATGCTGCTTCACAACTTTCAAAGTGTTGTTCTGTGTTCTACAGCATTCCTCTTTGTAGGAGAGGCTTGTTTCTGAAGATATGGCCAGTTAATGATTACTGTTCTTTGTAAATACATTAAATTTCCTAGTCAGTGTTGTTGATCAGCTCAGAGATGTTTGCCTTCATTTCTGTGCATTTTTAATCAATTTTTACTTAAGCTTCTTATTTCTCGGTGCTGAACCCTTTATTTCTGAAGCACCAGGTATTATGTGTAACAAACCTCTGGTGCATTTGTATTAACTGGCTGATTTTTACAATCATCAGGTTTTCTAAAAATGGGCTGAAACTAGCCAGTAATGAGATGACCAGCCAGAGGCTAATTTCTGTGTTATTTCTTCCTGAAGCAAGAACAGGTGGAGGTTGACAAGTCACAGGCTCCCACTTCAGATAATAAAGATGTAATTCCAGTCATTCAAGTTTGTGTTGAAAGAAAATCTTTTCATTCCCTATTTTTCAGTTAGGGTTGAGTGTAGCTCCGTGGCCTCTAGCTACAGGAGGGCAGATGAGCGTGTATTCTTAACTAGATGCGTGCACAGAGACCACGGTTGACATTTCCTCAGCTGCTCTTGCAGAGGCCTTGAACATTTTTCCTTGGCACATACTTGCCTGTGAGTGGCTGTTTGAAAGATCAGGTGTGATGAGTGAGTGATTAAAGGAGTGAGATGATAAAGAGGCAGGCATAACCTAGTGGAAATAACCTAGACTCTCTACCTTCACACACCTGAGTTTGACTGATCAATATCTCAGTTAGCAGATTATTCTAGACCAGAGGTCAGCAAACATTTCCTGAGGGGCCAGATAGTAAACATCTTTGGTTTTGTGGGATATACAGTCTCTGTTTCCACCACAACTACTCAACTCTGCCCCAGGCAGGGTGAGTTTGCTGACTTCTGCCCTAAAGCTTAAACTTCCTGAAAATCTGAAAAGGGCAACCATAAAATCTATATGATAAGGTTGTTGTGATTAAAATTTTCTATCTATACAAAGAACGGAGCACAGAATCTGACACATAAATAAGCGTTCAGTAGATGCTAACCAGTGTTGTGATGATAATAAATGAATTTCAGAGTTCCAAAGAATCTTGGAGATCATAGTCAATTTTCTCCTTTCAGACGATGTCTAAATGGAGGATCCAAAAGGTACAGGGACTTAACCAAGGCTAGTGCCATCTGTTTCCCCACAATTCTGCTCATATCACCACGTTCAGAATTCCCAGCAAATATGGCAGCATCAAGCCAAGCGACATCTCAGGGGATATTCGAGCACTGAGTCAGCATGCATGCGTTGACTAGCAACCATGATGAGACCTGGGCTGTATATTATGAGTGATACAAAGATCAGTGAAGTTCTTATCCTTGAAGATCTAGCAGCTTTTATTTACTCAGATAACTCTAATGAGGTGGGAAGTGACAAGTGTCAAAAGAGTGAGTGTGTGCCAAGGCTTCTGTTTAGGTGCTTACATGTCTCATCTCATGTGATCCCCTTAACAGTTCAAATTGTCAGCATTTTACCCTCAAAGACACTAAGACTCAAAAGTTAAGTAAATCTGCTCAAGGTCAAGCGTTAGCAAGTGCTAGAGCAAGGATTTGAACTTGTTTCTCTCATCGCACAAGACATCGCACAACGTCTACCAGACATGGGAGAAGACTGTGTGGATGAAGTGTTTTTCTGTTAGCAATTGCTGCATAGCGCACTACTCTGCAACATTTAAAACAACATGTTTAAAACGACCATGCTGTTTGCTGGTGATTCGGTGGGTCAGCAATTTAAGCTGGATCTAGCTGAGTAGTTCTGAAGGCATCACGTTGCATCCCTCATGTGGCTGTAGTTGTCTGGCAGATGGGCTAAGGTTGATGGTCTAAGATGATCTCACTCACATATCTGGTGGCTGGTTCTGGCCGTCAGTCTGGGGAAACCTTAGGTTCCAGAGGGCAGGCCATCTCTGCTCTACGTCACCTCTCACCCTCTACTTGGCTAGCTCAGGCTTCTTCACACAGTGGTCTCAGGGCTGCATTTTAAGAGAGTAATAACAACAGTAGCAAGAACCTTTAAGAGCTTGGAAGTCGCATCGCACAACAGTGCTTTCACTGCGTTCAATTGGTTAAAGCAATTCTCAGAGCCAGCCCAGATTCAGGGGGTTAGGGAGACAGAGTCCCCCAGTGGGAGAAGCAGCAAAGTCACATTGCAAAAGGGTGGGCATGTGGGGATGGGAGGAATTCTTGCCGTATTTGCTAACAATCTACCACAAAGTCATAACTGAGCTGTGAGCTGGGCCTTAAAAGAAATATAAAGATTTGGAAAGTGTTGACTTTGGCAGAGCCGGGATTATAAAGAGCAGCATATTAGTCTTAGCGGAGAATGGGGCCACACACCTGTACTATATTACCTAGGAAATGTTCTCTTGCCTGTGGTCTAACAAAAAGAAACTGCTATTACTATATGTAGGGACATAACTACAAGTGTGGTTTCCATATATATGATACTTATAACTTTTCAGAGGATTTTCATTTCTATTATATTACATTAAATGTGCTATATAGTTTTGTTGCATTTCGTTACTCAGAGAAGGAGGGCACAGCTACTCCCTCTTTTCCTCTCTGCCATTTGGTGTCATCTTTGCAACAAAGCAGATTCTCAGCTCACTTTCCAGAGACAATCGTGTGACCCATCAGCGGTGATTGACTGTGGCTGAGTGTCAGCCGCAGCAGCTGTTTTGTTGTGAAGATGAAAGTTTGCTGGACCTTAAGATGGAAGGGAAGAGAGAGGAGAAATTTGATTTCATTGGCAGCTGCCTTACCCATCTTCATTAAGATGGGCTGTGGATACTGCAAGGCCATTCTGAACCAGTGGTCATAGAACTAAGAGGCACCGCTAACCACTCAACTTAGGCAGCCTGTATTGCTGCTTGAGATCTGTCATCTGGGTGGTTATTGCAGAAGGAGAAGGAATCTCCTGTAGGGAATACAGTGGTCGATGTGTGACAGAAGTGAAACTGAAAGAAATAGATTTTTCTATTAGCTTCAAGTCACACCCTTGAAGGTGACAGCACCTGATTCTCTCAGGCAGGGTTCAAGCAAATCATTCAGGCTCCCAGAAGACAATATGGGATTAATCCCCCCTTGCGTGCATATGCATGTGTGTGTGCGCATACATGTTGTGAAAACTATGTGACTCCTCATTTGCGGTCTTGGACTTGGCTCTGTGTGTATATATAGGGGATGGACTTGTGGACTGGAGGTTGGAGTAGGAAACTGAGATGCAGTGTGAAGAGAGAAGTAGGAGAGAGGATCCAGTCCTAATTAGAGGACTCTTGAAATGAGCAGATCAATATTCAGTTCCCCAGATTTCTGGCTCTGAGCTCTTTCCCTCCAGAAAGTGTTTGCTGAAGGGAGGCAACAGAACATCTCCTTTCTTTCTGAAGATCAAGCATTTCAGATGGCAGCCTGCCATGCATGTCTCTCCATTTCTGAGGTTCCTTTGTATTTGAGTCCAACACCTCACGTCCTGTGGGTTGTAATAATAATGGTAGCAATTACCGTATATTGAGCCCTTGTCGGGTGCCACATGCACATGCATTGTATATATCACAGTGTCTGTGATCCGCAAAAGAATCCTTTTAAGATAGGTATCATTATCCTTAAGAAACTTAGTCTCAGAGAGGTTAAGTAATTTGCCCAAGAACACACAGCTTGTAAAGTGGCAATGCAGGGATCCAGAACCCCAAAGCCTGTGTCCTCCCACTGTGCTACCCTGTCTCTTCAAGGCTGGGGCAATAGGAGATACCCTATATGAATGGTGGGAAGATTCATGAAGGGATTTTTAATTCAGCTCTTGTCTAGATCTTCTTTGGAAGGTCTTCTCAGCTGACATACGGTCAAAACACGAGCCATCTCATCTAATAGTGTTATTGGAAAGAAAGTAAAGATTGTGGGCAGTGGAGGCTTTTGGAATCAGGAGGGACTTGCTGGATCACCTAGTGATTCTGCTCTAACATATTCTCCAGCCACTGTTGCTACCTTGTACAGAAAAGGAGGTCTGGATAGGCCAAGGGGCAGGACCACAGTGTTGGAGTTAATGGCAGGATGGAAATGCCTTCTCTCTGCCCCTCGCCCTCTCTCCTCTACAACACTGCACATTTCTTGTGGAATAATTTATATTTTTTAGGTGTCATATTAAAGAAGAAGGTAAAGACTACTCAGTTGTGATCAACTTAGGCCAGAGGTTGGCAAACCTTTCCTGTAAAAGGTCAGATAGTAAATGTCTTCGGCTTTTCAGACATAAAGAATCTCTGCTGCAACTCTTCAATTCTGTCCTTATAGTTGGAAAGCAGCCACAGACCATATGTAAATGAACGGGAAGGACTGCATTCAATATAACTTTATTTACAAGCACAAAGAGGGGGTGATTTGGCTTGCCAACCCCTTCCATAAGCTGTTCGAGGTGTAGCTGTCCAGGGGAAATGTTAATCTCGACACTTTAGGATTTCTGCTCCAGTAGTAGTTATACAGTAGTAATTAGTAGTGGTGGTGGTGGTGGCAATAACAGCAGTAGTAGCAGCAGCAGAGACAACAATGCCATCTCTTTATGTTTACTTTGTGCTTCAGGGCTTACAAAGTATTTAGACAATTATCATCTCACGTAATCCTTTTTAAACCCCTGCTCACAAACTCCATAAGCACAGGAGACTCACCAGCTGAGGAGTGTGGTACAATGAAAGGAGAATGGTGTAGACTGTACTTCGTGGTAGAAATTGGGGCTGTGGGATACTAACTCCTAGAGAGGATAGTTGCACATCTCCTGGCCCCCTTAGGCACCAGTTCATTCAGCGGCGTGATGAGTGTCAGAGCTTCCCGAACACACACTTGCCAGTCCGTTCCAGCTTTGTGTTTAAACCTGTGCGGAAAAGAGACACTTGGTCTAAGAGGTTGTTGTCTGAGGAGAGCTTTTTGTCTCCGCCCATCACCTTTTTGGACCCCGATATGTTGGTGAGTAGCTATGAAAAGTGACCTGTTAACACCATTCATTCAACAAACATTTATTTAACACTTAGAGGCCTTCAGTCGGTGCTAAAGGCAGATGGGTACGTGCGGCTCCTGCCCTAAAGCATCTTTTGCTCCGCAAACACCCACAGGAACATGCCACAGACCCTGGCCATCCACTCTGCACCTACCAGAAGCACCATAGTGCTTGTCGGGTTTTGGAGGCAAAATGAATGATTTTGTCTGGGAATGATTTCTAGTTCTGCCACTTGTTAGCTGTGTAACCTTGGGCAAGTTCCTTATTCTAGTCTGTGTGTCAGGTTTCTCACCTGTAAAATAGGGATAATATATATATATATATATATATATATATATATATATATATATATATATATTTTTTTTGTGGTACATGGGCCTCTCACTGTTGTGGCCTCTCCCGTTGTGGAGCACAGGCTCCAGACGCGCAGGCTCAGCGGCCATGGCTCACGGGCCCAGCCGCTCCGCGGCATGTGGGATCTTCCCGGACCGGGGCACGAACCTGCATGCCCTGCATCGGCAGGCGGACTCTCAACCACTGCACCACCAGGGAAGCCCGGGGATAATATATTTTTAAACCATGGATAGTGAGGATTTAAGCACTAATACATGCAAGGTGCTTTTATGCCTGGCCTTTGTAAGGGCTTAAATGAATGCCAACCATTATTATTATTATTATTTGTTGCTGTTGTTGTAATTGCTGGTAAAGAGTAACTACCCAAACTACCATGCAATGGACCATACAAACCTTATTGTTTTCACCATGAACTTCATATGTTTTCAAAATCCTGGCTACCTGGTTCTTAGGACATTTTTCTAGTACCTGGGGGTTCCACAGCCAATGTATCTTTTAAAACTTGTTGACAAACACAGAGTTAAATGGCGTGAGCAGCATTTGTGTCCTGACATTTTATAAATGGGAGTACTCTTAGGGGTTACCTAGGTCAGAGTCACATTTTGGAGATAAGGACCTGAGGTTCATAGAAAGTAAATGACTTTGTCAAAGCAATATACCTGGGGCAGAATGAGGGCTAGAACTTCAGTGATTAGGTTTTTTTCTTCTGGTTTTAAAAATCTTCCCCCGGCCATTTCTAAGTTATTCCATTTCACTTAAAAATTTCCTCACATTTACCTGATTATTCTAAGCATTCCCACTGGTTACAAAAGATTAATAAACTCGCATGTAACCCCGTGAAGCCCAGTGGCTTGTCTTCATCTGCCCCCAGTTTTAACATCTCCCTCGAGTGAGGGAAGTTCCTTTCAAGGATCTCTAAGGTGGATCTCCGTTTATATAAGATACCATCTTAAGGAATAAGATCGGGTCAGAGTGGGATGTTATTGAAATCTTGGTGTCAGCGAGACTGGGATATTCCTCTAAATCTATGGAAAGTTCAAAAACGATATCCTTTTTTTAAACTTAAAAAACAGTTGTGGAGCTTCCCTGGTGGCGCGGTGGTTGAGAGTCTGCCTGCCGATGCAGGGGACACGGGTTCGTGCCCCGGTCCGGGAAGATCCCACATGCCGCGGAGCGGCTGGGCCCATGAGCCATGGCCGCTGAGCCTGCGCGTCCGGAGCCTGTGCTCCGCAACGGGAGAGGCCACAGCAGTGAGAGGCCCGCGTACCGAAAAAAAAAACAAAAAACAACAAAAAAACGTTGTGTTCTGGTGGGAAATAACTACCAGGCTGTGCAAAAATGTACTATGTGATCTGTCTTGGAAATGACCTGCGTGTGTTGACCCTGAATTGTTCTCTGTTCCTGTAGAGATTTCTGCACCGTTGCAGAGCATCTCTAAGTGCTGGGATGCTTTGTCAGTGGAAATCCCTTCCAGAGTGATTGGCATCCATTGATTCTACTGTAGTTGGCTCATAGGTGGGGGATCGAGAATAAGACATCACAGCCATACTAGACTGTACATTCCCTCTGAGAACAACGCAGTCATCCTTGTTGAAACCTCCTTCTTTGACAGCCCTTCCTTTTTATTCTTCATTATCACACCTCTTCCATGTCCTTTGCTCTTGACACTGGACACTTGCTTCACAGCAGTCAACAATGCTCTGGATTTTTATATTTAAAGACAAATGCTATTGTTATATGGTTTCTCCCCCATTAATATACTCACCTATAAAGAGCCTTTAACTTTAAAGGCAATGCTAGATGTTTTGGCAGAGATTCAGGCATATATATGTGTGTGTGTGTGTGTGTTGTGTGTGTGTGTGTATATATGTGTGTGTGTGTATATATATATATATATATATATATATTATACAGGGTTATTTGTTTGCTTGGCTGTTTTTAATGGCTCTTCATTAACACCATGATCTTATCTGGAAAACTCATTTAATCTGCATAGAACCTGGAGCATGTTGTTCACATTTCCTGCTGCCAGCTTTCCAAGGTCTCCAGGAGGCTGGTTTCTCGTTTTCCTCTCAGCCCTGACACCAATTCATCATCAGGGATAAGCCCCAGTTGTCTGCAAATTGCAGTCTCATCAGGTCTGCAAGATACATCTTGTTTGACTCTTCTCTGCGCCTTCCATTAACACTTCAGTACTAGGGCTTTGGGAAGAGCCGGACCACATCACCACATTGGCAACTGTGGTTGACGAACAGATTCTGGTTTTCCCCATTATTGGCTTCATTAAACTTGACAGCCTTTTTAGTCTCTAGATAGGGTGAACCTTTTTTTCACTGACCCTTATTAAGTGCTGTCTCCTTAAGAAGGGTCACTTGGGAAGGGATAGGTGGGGGCCACTCCTTCTACTTCCAGAAAGTAGTTGATTTTGGTAAACAATTCAGCTTTTAGAGTTCTTTTACCTCTCTAATTATTATAGCCATCATCTATCAAATGCTTACAATGCACCAGACCCTAGAAATGATCTCATCTATTCTTCCTGATGCATGGGTATTATTAATATCCCTATTTCTCATAAGGAAACTGAGTCTCAAAAAGATTAAATGAGTTCCCCCAGGTCTCACATTAATAAAAGGACAGAGGCTGGGAATTGAACCTGTAAGTCTCTACTTCAGAGCCAGAGATTTTAACTACCTTACTCCACCACCTTCACACTGCCTTCAGCTATTTGATTAAGTTTTAGACTTACCCATTTAGAATCCTGAGTTCATTCTGATTTTATCAGGTGTAATAGTTATCTGTTGCCTTGTAACAACTTACCCCAAAGCTTAGAAGCTTAAAACAATAAACATTTATCATCTCATTCCATTTCTGTGGGTCAGGAGTCCAAGAGTGGCTTAGCTGGGTTCTGGCTCAGGGTCTCTCATGATGTTGTAGTCAAGATACTGGCCAGGATTCCAGTCACCTGAAGGGAGCCACTTCCAAGGCTCCCTCACATACCCAGCAAGTTTGTACTGGTGGCTGGTTGATGGGAGGCCTTAGTTCCTCAATACCTTCTAGCAGTGTCTGCTCCTAATTTTATTTTACCTATACATGGATCAGTCCAGTCTTCAAATGAGCTCTTTTTGTCTAACAGTCTTCTTTGGGTCAGGCCATGTATATTCGTTTGCTTGGGCTGCTATGCTGAAGTACCACAGACTGAGTGGCTTAAAAAACAGAAGTGTGTTTCCTCACCATTCTGAAGGCTAAAAGTCTGAGATCAAGGTTTCAAGAAGTTGTTGTCTTCTGAGCCCTCTCTCCTTGTCTCATAGACGGCCATCTTCTCCCCGATTCCTCACATGGTCTGTCCTCTGTGTATGTCTGCATCCTGATCTCCTCTTCTTATAAGGACACCAGTTATATTGGATTGGGGCCCACCCGACTGATCTCATTTTAACTTAATTATCTGGTTGAAAACCTTGTCTCCAAATGTAGTCACATTCTGAGGTACTAGGGGTTAGCACTTCAGTGTATCAATTTGGGGAGGACGCCATTAAGCACCATCTTGGCCTGGGCCTGTCTTGGGAATTTCCTTTTACATTTTCTTACCTGTAGCTCAGGTTTCATTTATCTGTCTTACCCTCTCTTTACGTCGTATCCTCAAGGCTATTATGTAGCCAAACTTAACAGTTAGTTGCTTGCCTATCTGGCTGCCCATTATGTTTGAAGGACTTGGGTTGCTATATCGGAAACTCCTTGCAGTTAGACTGGTCCTTAGGGCTTCTAATGAATTCTCTAGAGACTTTTAAACTCACCGTGGATGGTGTTCTCCTAAAGAAGCTATGGCTATTGCTGCACGCATTTCTATAAACTACTTTTTGAGCAGGTACTGAGTGCTAAGAAGAGGGTTTTTTTGTTTTGTTTTGTTTTGTTTTTTATAATTATGAGGACAGTCTGTGAATCTTTCTTATCCTTTATCTTGGATGCGCTACAAATGTTCCAGAAAGATTTGGTTACTTGTAGGATGGTCTAAGGACCAGGCGGAAGCTAACTAAAGAGCAAAATCAAAAGTGCCTCTTTGCCTTACAGGAAAGAAACTATTAAGAAGGTGACAGAGAACAAATTATTAAGGTTATTCACTGACTGTGTGCAGTTACCAGGGTTTGCTCCTCATCAGCACGAGGGAAGTGTTCTAATCGTTTGCCAGGATGCATGCTTCTTACACGCCTGTGCTCTGTCCAGATCCTCTGTGGCTACACCACAGCCCAGTTTCCCTTTGAAACTTGGCAGTCCATGAGTTACGTTGGAATTCCCAGGTGATCTTAACGTATCTAATTTCCCTCATTGTACTTCTTTTATCCCGTAATGTGCTGTTGATTCCAGTTGTCTAAACATGATGGGAAATAGCCAGAATTATTGTAATGGCACCATTCCATGCATTAAGGATTAAAATATGCCTGGTAGGGCTTCCCTGGTGGCGCAGTGGTTGAGAGTCTGCCTGCCGATGCAGGTGACGCGGGTTCGTGCCCCGGTCCGGGAAGATCCCACATGCCGCGGAGTGGCTGGGCCCGTGAGCCACGGCCGCTGAGCCTGCACGTCCAGAGCCTGTGCTCCGCAACGGGAGAGGCCACAACAGTGAGAAGCCCGCATACCGCAAAAAAAAAAAAAAAAAAAAAAAAAATATGCCTGGTAAAAATAGGGAAAGCTTACAACGCCTCATAGCAACAGGGTTATTAGTCTTCTCCTCAAGCACACTTTGATAGGTGTTCGGGAAAAATTCTTTTCAAGTTCTGAAGTGTGCAAAGTATACTATAATATATATTATTCTAAATGTAGGAGCAATTCTCAATTCTGTTAGGAAAAAGAAAAGGGGTCTCCATGGAGAAACTCTTTGAAAGATTAAATGAGCCTTTCCTGAAGTGTGGCATGATGGCAAAGAAAGGGAAATCACCACCCCTTCCAAAGGTTACCAGAAGTAAAGTGGGAAATAAATCAAAATACAATAGACTATAAACAAAGATACTAATATTGGACAAAATTCAAGTACCAAAGTACTAAAGTATAAAGTGGAGAGTAGTATTCCAAGGGATAATACCAGATTTTTCTCCAAAATAGGTAAAAGTTATGTAGTTTTCATTACTAACCAGGTTAATCATATTCCTGGTCTTATTATCCTATAGTATACAAAAGAATCCATGAAATGAAACCTGAGTGTATTCTTGTTAGCTCTGTCCATTGTGTTAGCCTATCCAGAGCGAAATACAATAAAAGGAAGTTATGCCTTAGAAAACAATTTATTTAGTACATTTCAATGCTACACAAAGTTTTATTTCTTAATATGAGCTGTTGTTACTAGAAAGAAGGCAGAACAAGACATGGCCCTTTGGGGAGATGGTTAAATAAGAAATACATTTACAGATGATATCACATGCAAATAGCACTCTGAAATCATAGACATCAAAATTAATTAGGCTGAATGCATTGCTTTGTTTAGGCATAAATCTCTAACTTCACTTTAGTGGTAAGAAGAATGACTCTTCTATCAGGTATGTCTTAGCCTGTTCAGGCTGCTGTAAGAAAATACTGTAGACTGGTAGCTTATAAACAGCAGAAATTTATTTCCCACAGTTCTGGAGGCTGGGAAGTGCAGGATCATGGTGCTGGCAGATTCGGTGTTTGTTAAGGGCCTACTTCCTGGTTCATGGATGGTGCTTTCTTACTGTGTCCTCACGTGATGGAAGAGGCGAGGGAGCTCTTTTATAGGAACATTGATCCCATTCATGAGGGCTTTGCTCTCATGACCAAAGCACCTCCAAGAGCCCCACCTCCTAATACCATCACATTGGGCATCAGGATTTCAGCATAGGAGTTTGGGTAGGGGGGAGATACACACATTCAGACCACAGCAAGGTGGAAAGTATGGTTCCTATTTCTTTTTATCTTCCATTCTGTGTGTTCTAAAAACAGGAACAAGACTGGGAACTCTGGGAAAATGTTATATTAATTACATCACAAAAGTATGATGCAAATATCCCTGGCCTCCAACACCCTGCAAATGCATCTCGTCCTCGACTCAAAATGAACATTTGGTGGAGATGCTGAGGAAAAAAATATGGATTGAATAGGGATTCCATTATTCCCCTCATGGGTGTTAGCTGTGGAGAATTGTTTAGCTAAACAAGAAACCCAATCTCTGTTAGTCATATTGGCCTGGGTAATATTAAAATATTAAACAACCAATAGGAAATACAGCCAAGCAAAACTGGCTTTGCCTTGGGTCTCTTGCTGAGATAGTCATTGACCCTTTAGTTGCTGAATTACAGAAAGAGGGAGAAAGGCCAGAATGATCAGTGATAGGGGTTTGTTTGAAGCAGTGACTCTTTGTCACCTACTTATGAAAGTATTTTAACATGTTCATAGTTGATGTAGCTAGATGGGTGCACATCAGTTGATGTAGACCATTGAGATGCAGACTCTGCCAGCAACTCCACAGATAACTCTGTTTTATTGTGCTGAACTCTTACCATCACATAATATCTCTCTTTCCCTCTGTCTCTCTATCCCTGCCTCTCTCCAGTTATTGAATTATGGAGTGGGGAGTTTCAATCTTGGGTGATATTTTCTTATAGTTCATTGCTTGGATGGAATCAGGAAGCTTTTCTGTATTAAGAAGTGTATTTAGACAACCCTCAGAATGGGAGAAAATATTTGCAGATGAATCAATGGCCAAAGGATTAATCTCCAAAATATATAAACAGCTCATGCAGCTCAATATTTAAAAAAACAAACAACCCAATCCAAAAATGGGCAGAAGACCTAAATAGACATTTCTCCAAAGGAGACATACAGATGGCCAAGAGGCACATGAAAAACTGCTCAACGTCACAACTACAATGAGGTATCACCTCACAGTGGTTAGAATGGACATCATCAGAAAATCTACAAACAACAAATACTGGAGAGGGTGCAGAGAAAAGGGAACCCTCTTGCACTGTTGGTGGGAATGTAAATTGATACAGCCACTATGGAAAAGAGTATGGAGGTTCCTTAAGAAACTAAAAATAGAATTACCATATGACCCAGCAATCCCACTACTGGACATATACCCAGAGAAAACCATAATTCAAAAAGACACATGCACCCCAATGTTTACTGCAGTACTGTTTACAATAGCCAGGTCATGGAAGCAACCTAAATGCCTATCGACAGATGAATGGATAAAGAAGATGTGGTACATATACACAATGGAATATTGCTCAGCCATAAAAAGGAACAAAATTGGGTCATTTGTCGAGATGTGGGTGGACCTAGAGACTGTCATACAGAGTGAAGTAAGTCAAAAAGAGAAAAACAAATATCGTATATTAACGCATATATGTGGGAACTAGAAAAATGGCACAGATGAACGGTTTGCAGGGCAGAAATAGAGACACAGACGTAGAGAACAAACGTATGGACACCAATGGGGGGTAAGCGGCAGGGGGTGGGGTGGAGGTGGTGGTGGGATGAATTGGGAGATTGGGATTGACATGTATACACTGGTGTGTATAAAATAGATAACTAATAAGAACCTGCTGTGTAAAAAATAAATTAATTAAATTAAATTTTTAAAACAAGTGTATTTTTTTCCTAGGGATGTCATAACAAAATACCACAAGCTGGGTAGCTTAAAACAACAGAAATTTATTATGTTGTAGTTCTAAATCCAAATGTCGGCAGTTCCGTGCTTCCTCTGAAGGCTCTAGGAGGGGATCCTTCCTTGCCTCTTCCTAGCTTCTGGTGTTTTGCTGGTAATTCTTGGCATTCCTTGGCTTACAGATATAGCACTTCAGTCTTTGTCTCCATTGCCACTCGATGTTTTCCTTTTGGGTGTCTTGAGTGTCTTTTCTTCTTTTGAAAACATTGGTCTTACTGGATTGAGGGCCCCCCTACTCCAGTGTGACCTCATCTTAACTAATAACATCTGCAATTGCCCCATTTCCAACTAAGGTCACATTCTGAGATACTAGGAGTAAAGACTTTAACATATCTTTTGGGGAAGAAACAATTCAACCCTTTAACAGGAAGGAAATGCCATAGCAACAGAATTACATCATTTTTTTAAGCTGATGAGAATTTAATGTATAGAGCAATTGATTCAAGGTGGGGCACATATATTGAGGGGTATAAAGAAAATTTTAAAGCTTCTATTTATATTTACTTTTATCTTTTTTTTACATTTCTAATATAGTATATTTTATAATATATTTAATGGATGAGTATAGTAGTACATATTTACATATTAGGAATAAATGTATATATTTTGGGGGTGAGTCCTCAGGAGCATTTACTAATGGTGGTCAAGGGGAACATGAACAAAAGATTTTTAAGCCAATGTAATAGTATGAGATATTAATGACATCATAGTTTCAGAGAAAATCTCTGAGGAGGGTTTTTTTGTTTTTTAATTTATTTATTTTTGGCTGTGTTGGGTCCTTGCCCCTTGTGTGCGGGCTTTCTCTAGTTGCAGCGAGCAGGGGCTACTCTTCGCTGTGGTGCATGGGCTTCTCATTGCAGTGGCTTCTCTTGCTGTGGAGCTCGGGCTTTAGGCACGCAGGCTTCAGTAGTTGTGGCTCGCAGGCTCGGTAGTTGTGGCTAGTGAGCTCTAGAGCGCAGGCTCAGTAGTTGTGACGCACAGGCTCAGCTGCTCCATGGCATGTGAGATCTTCCTGGACCAGGGCTCGAACCTGTGTCCCCTGCATTGGCAGGTGGATTCTTAACCACTGTGCCACCAGGGAAGCCCCTGGTGTATTGGGAAGACCCAATTCAAGTTATATTGGACAAGCAGCGATATTATCAACACAAAGGAAAAGGAGGGTACTAAATCTACCCGCAGTTTGAAAAACGTCTTCTTTCAAGAAGCAAAAGCACCAGATTACAAGTGCAGGAGACCTCAGTGCAAGGAAAGGTGAAGGCAGCCTCTGGAGATGAGTAGATGTACAGAAGCAGTTAGAAAAGGAAGGGGCGGTGTGGATGCTTGGCCTGTTACAGAAACAGCACAGAGTGGATCTATGACGTGCTTTTTCTGATGTCTGATGCCGAGACAATTACTTTGTCCATCAGGGGAGGGAAATTATAGTGTGTTATCATTAAAATGCCACTGAAACTTTTCTTTTCCCTTTAGCATTGTCACCAAGATTCTAGAACTAAACAATATTAATTGTCACCTTAAGCCATTCTTGAGCTGTTGTCGTGTTTCAATTGCTGAGTAATACTGTGCTTATTAGGAACATTCCATTAGGTGAGTCCAGAAAATTAGAACTAGAGATAAGTTTGGGTGCCTCTGCTTCATTTATTTGTGTGGAACATTCTTTGGGTTCAATTTTGAATAATCATTGTGCATTATTGGATTTCTGTTACTATCTTGAATATTCCTGTAATTGTCCACCATGGAACATTTTCTAATATTAAATTTTTCTTTCTTAATTTCTTGCCTCATCATTCTCATTACGTTAGCATCAGCCACTAAGCATTCCCTTCCCTTCCCTTCCTTGTGGTTTACACCCTAATCATTGAATATTGACGTTTTATTTCTTTCTCTCTGCTCACTTTATTTTCGGCTGAGTTATATAATTACTTGCTTTTCAGATAATATTTCCTTATAGTTACTTAAGAATGTGTGTTAGAACAAGGATGCCTATAACTGCTTAAGGACAGAAGAGTGTATTTTCCTTGTTTCTCATCCATATTAGAGTTCTGTTTCTGAAAGATCCTCTGTTATAATAAATTCTATTGAATCTCAATCCACACCCCTTTGTTTAATTAAGAGTATCACCAGACTTTTGAGTTTTACATTCTGTAGCATGATCCCTTGTCTGTGAAGACAGAAGAGGGGGCAGAGAATTCTGATTTCATTTCTCATGCTAGTAGGAGCTACAATACTATCTTTCTCCATCCTTTCTAATTACTTTCTCATAGATACTAAACTACACACCCCTGAGCGTCTAGAAGGATTAAACACTGATCAAAGGCAGGTTTAGCTGTATCCCCAGGACAAGCTGATTCAATGAAGAAAAACTCAGGCTCTGGGAGAGGTTTTGGACAGATAAATAAATTAACAATTAGCATTTTAACACTAATAAAAACTGCTGAGTGGAAACAAGCCTGATGTTTTATGGAATTTGGGATATTTGGAGTAATAGGATGTGTAGGAGGAAAACTGTATTTCAGTAAGTAGGACAGAGCGCAAAGACATAAGATGTGGTTTTCTAGTCTTTCTACTTGTGATATGTAGTCGTTCCTAGGACAGACCACTGATAATATTATCAGTGTTAAATTTCATGTGTGCTGCTTTTAGGTAGGCTTAGGGTTATAGCTGGAGCTGGAATCACTTATGAATCTTTGTAGACCTCATTGCAATTGAGTGTTAGAAGTATCATTACCCTCGCATGAACCACATTCTCTCTTCATGACCAACTCTGTTAATGACTGTCCTTATTTAGGAAACTAATTTTCTTACTGACCTGGCAGGGCTCTGTTTGGGGAGAATATGCCTGAAATGTTCATGGGTGAAGTACTCTTCCTTTAGGTTGTATAATATATACATTTTCTAATCTTTGCAGAAAAATGTGGCCATTTATTTATTTTAAACATCTTTATTGGACTATAATTGTTTTACAATCGTGTATTAGTTTCTGCTTTATAACAAAGTGAATCAGCTATACATATACATATATCCCCACATCTCCTCCCGCTTGGGTCTCCCTCCCAGCCTCCCTATCCCACTCCTCTAGGTGGTCACAAAGCACTGAGCTGATCTCCCTGTGCTAGGCGGCTGCTTCCCACTAGCTATCTCTTTTACATTTGGTAGTGTATATATGTCCATGCCACTCTCTCACTTCGTCCCAGCTTACCCTTCCCACTTGCCGTGTCCTCAAGTCCATTCTCTATGTCAGCGTCTTTATTCCTGTCCTGCCCCTACGTTCTTCAGAACCATTTTTTTTTTTTTAGATTCCATATGTATGTGTTAGCATACGGTATTTGTTTTTCACTTTCTGACTTACTTCATTCTGTATGACACACTCTAAGTCCATTCACCTCACTACAAATAACTCAATTTCGTTTCTTTTTATGGCTGAGTAATACTCCATTGTATATATGTGCCACATCGTCTTTATCCATCCATCTGTCAATGGACACTTAGGTTGCTGCCATGTCCTGGCTATTGTAAATAGTGCTGCAATGAACATTGTGGTACATGTCTCTTTTTGAATGATGGTTTTCTCAGGGTATATGCTCAGTAGTGGGATTACTGGGTCGTATGGTCTATTTTTAGTTTTTTAAGGAACCTCCATACTGTTCTCCATAGTGGCTGTATCAATTTACATTCCCACCAACAGTGCAAGAGTGTTCCCTTTTCTCCACACCCTCTCCAACATTTATTGTTTGTAGATTTTTTGATGATGGCCATTCTGACTGGTATGAGGTGATACCTCATTGTAGTCTTGATTTGCATTTCTCTGATGATTAGTGATGTTGAGCATCCTTTCATGTGTTTGTGGGCAATCTGTATATCTTCTTTGTAGAAATGCCTATTTAGGTCTTCTGACCATTTTTGGTTTGGGTTGTTTGTTTTTCTGATATTGAGCTGCATGAGCTGCTTGTAAATTTTGGAGATTAATCCTTTGTCCGTTGCTTTATTTGCAAATATTTTCTCCCATTCTGAGTTGTCTTTTCATCTTGTTTATGGTTTCCATTGCTGTGCAAAAGCTTTTAAGTTTCATTAGGTCCCATTTGTTTATTTTTGTTTTTATTTCCATTTCTCTAGGAGGTGGGTCAAAAAAGATCTTGCTGTGATTTATGTTATAGAGTGTTCTGCCTATGTTTTCCTCTAAGAGTTTGATAGTGTCTGGCCTTACATTTAGTTCTTTAATCCATTTTGAGTTTATGTTTGTGTATGGTGTTAGGAAGTGTTCTAATTTCATTCTTTTTCATGTAGCTGTCCAGAGGCTGTCTTTTCTCCATTGTATATTCTTGCCTCCTTTATCAAAGATAAGGTGAACATATGTGTGTGGGTTGATCTCTGGGCTTTCTATCCTGTCCCATTGATCTATATTTCTGTTTTTTGCCAGCACCATACTGTCTTGATTACTGTAGCTTTGCAGTATAGTCTGAAGTCAGGGAGCCTGGTTCCTCCAGCTCTGTTTTTCTTTCTCAACATTGCTATGGCTATTCGGGGTCTTTTGTGTTTCCATACATATTGTGAAATTTTTTGTTCTAGTTCTCTGAAAAATACCATTGATGGTTTGACAGGGATTGCACCGAATCGTAGATTGCTTTGGGTAGTAGAGTCATTTTCACAATGTTGATTCTTCCAATCCAAGAACATGGTATATCTCTCCATCTGTTTGTATCGTCTGTAATTTCTTTTATCATTGTCTTATGGTTTTCTGCATACAGGTATTTTGTCTCCTTAGGTTTATTCCTAGGTATTTTATTCTTTTTGTTGCAATGGTAAATAGGAGTGTTTCCTTAATTTCTCTTTCAGATTTTTCATTGTTAGTTTATAGGAATGCAAGAGATTTCTGTGCATTAATTTTGTATCCTGCTACTTTACCAAATTCATTGATTAGTCTCGTAGTTTTCTGGTAGCATCTTTAGGATTCTCTATGTATAGTATCATGTCACCTGCAAACAGTGACAGCTTTACTTCTTCTTTTCCGATTTGGATTCCTTTTATTTCTTTTTCTTCTCTGGTTGCTGTGGCTAGAACTTCCAAAACTATGTTGAATAATAGTGGTGAGACTGTACCACCTTGTCTTGTTCCTGAACTTAGTGGAAATGGTTTCAGTTTTTCACCATTGAGAAGGATGTTGGCTGTGAGTTTGTCATATATGGCCTTTTTTATGTTGAGATAAGCTCCCACTTTGCCTACTTTCTGAAGGGTTTTTATCATACATGGGTGTTGAATTTTGTCAAAAGCTTTTTCTGCATCTATTGAGATGATCATATGACTTTTCTCCTTCAATTTGTTAATATGTTTTATCACATTGATTGATTTGCGTATACTGAAGAATCCTTGCATTCCTGGGATAAATCCCACTTGATCATGATGTATGATCATTTTAATGTGCCGTTGAATTCTGTTTGCTAGTATTTTGTTGAGGATATTTGCATCTATGTTCGTCAGTGATATTGGCCTGTAGTTTTCTTTCTTTGTTCCATCTTTGTCTGGTTTCGGTATCAGGGTGATGGTGGTCTCATAGAATGAGTCAAGGAGTGTTTGTCCCTCTGCTTTACTTTGGAAGAGTTTGAGGAGGATGGGTGTTAGCTCTTCTCTAAATGTTTGATAGAATTTGCCTGTGAAGCCATCTGGTCCTGGACTTTTGTTTGTTGGAAGATTTTTAATCATAGTTTCAGCTTCAGTGCTTGTGATTGGTCTGTTTATATTTTCTATTTCTTCCTGCTTCAGTCTTGGAAGTTGTGCTTTTCTAAGAATTTGTCCATTTCTTTCAGGTTGTCCATTTTATTGGCGTAGAGTTGCTTGTAGTAAACTCTCATGATCCTTTGTATTTCTGCAGTGTCAGTTGTTACTTCTCCTTTTTCATTTCTAATTGTATTGACTTGAGTCTTCTCCCTTTTTTTCTTGATGAGTCTGGCTAATGGTTTATCAAATTTGTTTACCTTCTCAAAGAACCAGCTTTTAGTTTTATTGATTTTTGCTCTTGTTTCCTTATTGCTTTTTCATTGATTTCTGATCTGATCATTATGATTTCCTTCCTTCTGCTAACTTTGGGTTTTTTTTGTTCTTCTTCCTCTAATTGCTTTAAATGTAAGTTTAGGTTGTTTATTTGAGATGTGTCCTGTTTCTTGAGGTAGGATTGTATTGCTATAAAATTCCCTCTTAGAACTGCTTGTGCTGCATCCCATAGGTTTGGCGTTGTCGAGTTTTCATTGTCATTTGTTTCTAGGTATTTTTGGATTTCCTCTTTGATATCTTCAGTGAGCTCTTGGTTATTTAGTTGTGTATTGTTTAGCCTCCATGTGTTTGTATTTTTTACAGTTTTTTTTCCTGTAATTGATATCTAGTCTCATGGCGTTGTGGTCAGAAAAGAAACTTGATATGATTTCAATTTTCTTAAATTTAACAAGGCTTGATTTTTGACCCAAGATATGATCTAGCCTGGAGAATGTTCTATGAGCACTTGAGAAGAAAGTGTATTCTGTTGTTTTGGGATGGAATGTCCTATAAATATCAATTAAGTCCATCTTGTTTAATGTATCATTTAAAGCTTGTGTTTCCTTAATTATTTTCCTTTTGGATGATCTGTCCATTGGTGAGCGTGGAGTGTTCAAGTCCCCTACTATGATTGTGTTACTGTCGATTTGCCCTCTTATGGCTGTTAGCATTTGCCTTATGTATTGAGGTGCTCCTATGTTGGGTGCATAAATATTTACAGTTGTTATATCTTCCTCTTGGGTTGATCCCTTGATCATTATATAGTGTCCTTCTTTGTCTCTTGTAGTAGTCTTTATTTTAAAGTCTATTTTGTCTGATATGAGAATTGCTACTCCAACTTTCTTTTGATTTACATTTTCATGGAATATCTTTTTCCATCCCCTCACTTTCAGTCTGTGTGTCTCTAGGTCTAAAGTGTGTCTCTTGTAGACAGCATATACACAGGTCTTGTTTTTATATCCATTCAGCCAGTCTATGTCTTTTGGTTGGAGCATTTAATCCATTTACATTTAAGGTAATTATTGATATGTATGTTCCTATTACCATTTTCTTAACTGTTTTGGG
The DNA here is from genome assembly GCF_964374135.1 of Grampus griseus. Taxonomy (NCBI): domain Eukaryota; kingdom Metazoa; phylum Chordata; class Mammalia; order Artiodactyla; family Delphinidae; genus Grampus; species Grampus griseus. The sequence continues at coordinate 23,679,183 of NC_139018.1, read as the reverse complement.
TTTGTTTTTGTAGGTTATTTCCTTCTTTTGTGTTTTCTGCCTAAGGAAGTTCCTTTAGCAGTTGTTGTAAAGCTGGTTTGGTGGTGCTGAATTCTCTTAGCTTTTGCTAGTCTGTAAAGGTCTTAATTTCTCCTTTAAATCTGAATGAGATTCTTGCTGGGGAGAGTAATCTTGGTTGTAGGTTTTTCCCTTTCATCACTTTAAGTATATCCTGCCACTTCCTTATGGCTTGCAGAATTTCTGCTGTAAGATCAGCTCTTAAAGTTTTGGGGATTCCCTTGTATGTTGTTTGTTGTTTTTCCCTTGCTGCTTTTAATAGTTTTTCTTTGTATTTAATTTTTGATAGTTTGATTAATATGTGTCGTGGCATGTTTCTCCTTGGATTTATCCTGTGTGTGATTCTCTGCGCTTCCTGGACTTGGTTGTCTATTTCCTTTCCCATATTAGGGAAATTTTCAACTACAGTCTCTTCAAATATTTTCTCAGTCCCTTTCTATTTCTCTTCTTCTTCTTCTGGGACCCCTATAATTCGAATGTTGGTGCATTAAATGTTGTCCCAGAGGTCTCTAAGACTGTCCTCAATTCTTTTCATTCTTTTTTCTTTATTCTGCTCTGCAGTCATTATTTTCACTATTTTATCTCCCATGTCACTTATCCATTCTTCTGCTCCAGTTATTCTGCTATTGATTCCTTCCAGAGAATTTTTAATTTCATTTATTTTGTTGTACGTCAATGTTTTTTGCTCATTATTTCTTCTAGTTTCTTGCTGAATGTTTCTTATATTTTCTCCATTTTATTTCCGAGAGTTTGGATCATCTTTACTATCATTATTCTGAATTCTTTATCAGGTGGAGTGCCTATTTCCTGTTCATTTGTTTGGTCTGATAGGTTTTTACCTTGCTCCTTCATCTGCTGTGTATCTCTCTGTCTTCTCATTTTGCTTGACTTAGTCTGTTTGGTGTCTCCTTTTCGCAGGCTGCAGGTTCATAGTTCCTGTTGTTTTTGGTGTCTGCCCCCAGTGGGTAAGGTTGCTTCAGTGGCTTGTGTAGGCTTCCTGATGGAGGGGACTGGTGCCTCCAGTCTGGTGAATGAGGCTGGATCTTGTCTTTCTGGTGTGCAGGATTGTGTCTGGTGGTGTGTTTTGGGGTGCCTGTGACCTTATTATGATTTTAGGCAGCCTCTCTGCTGATGGGCGGGGTTGTGTTCCTGTCTTGCTAGTTGTTTGGCATAGGGTGTCAAGCACTGTAGCTTGCTGGTCGTTGAGTGGAGCTGGGTCTTAGTTTTCAGATGGAGATCTCTGGGAGGGCTTTCGCCGTTTGATATTACATGGAGCTGGGAGGTCTCTGATGGACTAATGTCCTGAACTCGGCTCTCCCACCTCAGAGGCACAGGCCTGACACCAGCCAGAGCACCAAGACCTTGTCAGCCACAAAGCTCAGAATAAAAGGGAAAAAAAATAGAAAGAAAGAAAGAAAAAAGGATATAAAGTAAAATAAAATAAAGATATTAAAATGTTTTTTAATTATTAAAAATGAAAAGTAATAATAAAAAGCAAGCAAGAAAGAAGAGAGCAACCAAACCAAAGACCAAATCCACCAATGATAACAAGCGCTAAACACTATACTAAAAAAAAATACAAAAAATGGACAGACAGAACCCTAGGACAAATGGTAAAAGCAAAGCTATACAGACAAAATCACATAAAGAAGCATACACATACACACTCACAAAACATTTTTTTAATTTATTATTCAGGATAATAAATGCCTTCTGGTGTTAGGTAATAATATAAAGCCATAGTCATACTAAAAAAATTAAAGTCATTAACAATTCAGTTTAAAATTTGAGATTTAGGTCTTTGGCAAGTACATACAAAATTGCAATTTAACCTAAGATGTCTAATAACTTACCACAATTTTCTAATTTCGCATGTTCGATATATCCATGAAATGCTATTTATGAAAGCATAAATTACTGGTTGTTAAACTTGCAAATATCCATGAATAAATATACAATGTACTCTTGTTTATAAGAAATGCTATCAGTAGACTAAATAAACAGTGGACATTCTACACTGAATGTTCACCTTATTTTATATAGCTTGATCTCAAAATGTTAGAGCTGCCCAGGGTCTCATGAGTTACTGTTGCAGTCTCTGCATTTTTAATGAAGAAACCTATTCAGGAGAGCTAAAGTGATGTCCATAAGTTGATGCAGCTACTACAAACCTTCTAAATTCTTCCTGTACAACCAAAAGCATAATTGACATGTGAGGAGTGTCTATCTTGTAGTTTTCAGGCTATGTCTGGGAAGATCAACATAATATGTGGATAAATCTTGACGTTGAAACCCTCAGCAAGGATTTTTTTTTTCTTTTTTTTAACAGCACTCACTATGCTGGCTGTTTAATGTCAGGAATGACTTCTTTATTGACTTTTGAACTCCAATACCTGTCACAGTGCTTGGTCCTCAGTTGGCATTTAAGAAATATTTGTTGAATGAATGCATGTTTTATACTTTTGTATCCAAGTGTGATATCTGAATGATTTTGTGATTTCTTCCAGGTTAATGATGTTCTTTATGCCAGTGCAATTTTCCATATGTTCGTGTCTGTTTTATTACTAACCATATCAAAAATGTTTTCCCTTTTTTTGAGCTTTGTAGTTCCCTACATTTCTGTCTATACCATTGTTTTTGTACGGCTATGGTCCAGCTAGATACCATTTTATACATTTTTTTCAGGAAGGTAAAAAATAAGTTGTTAGTTTTCAAAATCAGCCCTAACTAAAAATCATTTTCCCTGCCAGATGTTGTAACTCACATTGTGTGGTGCTGTTTATGGCTTAATGACACTTTTTTTTTTTTTTCTGAACGACTTGTATTTCAGTGAGCAGATTCCTAAAAGTAAGGACACTCTGCTCTTCATTATGATCTAAAGAACCCTGGGACAAAGCTTTCTTTCCATTTATATACTCATGTCCAGTTGAATTATTTTGTTAGGTATTTGGGAAGTGACCTGGAATGTCTCAAAGGTTTTTAACACACATACACGTACGTAAATACATATATATGGTAAACGTATGGAAGGTCATTTGTGGGAATAATTGTGGAGTGATTATTTAATGAATCAAGACTTGATAACGCATGTATGTATGATGTGTGACTTTAAGCAATGTCATGTGACATCGCCTTTCTCATATTCTAGGTAGCTATTTATTTTTATAGTTCAGTAATGACTAAACTCACAAATCAACATTTTATTTATGGGACCTTTTCAATCCCTTCACTAGCTTTGGCAGCATTTTGATTAGAAACCCCTGAATGCTGTCCTTGGTGCCGGCCTATCCTCTATTGATGTGCACAGCTCACAGGAAGGTTCTGAACACATGTTTAACCAAATACACAGATGGCACAAATACCCGATCAAAAAAGTTTGTTGATAATTTGAAACCGTGACGTGAAATGAACAAGGAGCCAACATTTCTTGAACACCTACTCTGTGCCAGGCATTTTGTCTCTGAATTCCTTGAGAGAAACTGTGAGATATGGAATTATTAATTTTTTCCAGATAAGAAAACTGAAAAAGATATTAAATTGATTTCTCAAGGTCATGTGGCTTGAAAATATTGTGTCTGGAATTGAGTTTAGTTCTTTCTCATTCTAGAATCTATCCTCTTACACTGAAATAAACAAATGCATAAACACAATTCATTTAGAGAGATCTGTTTTGACAGAAATTCACACAAAGCAAACCAGAAGATTTTAGCTGACCACAAACTCAATGTGGATGATCAGCTGCTAAAATAAACCTGCACAGTAAGTAATCCTGTTATACATAGTGCTGGGCAGATCACATGAAGGATATTACATTTACACACCTCCCTGCATTCACACACTAGAAAGCATTTTGAAAAAGAGAACCTGAGAAGATGGGTCTTGAGCCTGTATTGTGTAGATGACAGCTAAAGGACTGTAGAAGGCTCAGTTGTGGAGGGATTGGAGTAATATCAGGGGATGGGTGAGTGATACAACATCTGTTGCAATACATATGCTAAATCATAATTTAAAGGTGGAATTAGTGGTCAGTATACCTTTAATGGAAAGAAATGGAATCCATGCTTAGAAATAGAAAGGCCACATATTATTCAATGTAAGGAAGTTCTTTTTTTTTTTTCACATCTTTGTTGGAGTATAAGTGCTTTACAGTGTTGTGTTAGTTTCTGCTGTACAACAAAGTGAATCAGCTATATGTATATATATATCCCCATATCCCCTCCCTCTTGCGTCTTCCTCCCACCCTCTCTATCCCACCCCTCTAGGTGGTCGCAAAGCACCGAGCTGATCTCCCTGTGCTATGCAGCAGCTTCCCACTAGCCATCCATTTTACATTTGGTAGTGTATATACGTCAGAAATTCTTTCTAACAGTTTGAACTAAGACAGAGCTAATGGGGCATGGACTATTAGTATAGACATATGTGGCATTATTCTTAGTAGGTAACATTGTTATTAATATTTTGTATACAATAATTCTAACAACGGGATGTCCCACTACCTTCAGAAGTACCTGCATATGGTGGTGTTTGTTCCCCTGGTACGGGGATACATTAATGGTGAAATATCTACATTATTTATATTGCTGATTAATTAGAAAATATTTGTTAAGCCCCAAGAATCTTGAAGTGTTTGATGGCTGAGGAATTATGGATTTCTCAAAAACAAGCAAACAAACAAAAAAAGAAACGAGACAAATCTAAGTTCGGGTGTGGAGGCCCTTGCCTTGTTTGCTTTTTTCCCCAGAAGGAACTTGACCAGGGATTGTGTCGTATTATTAAATTAAAGCAGATGGAATCAGGCCCATAAGAAGAGCAGGCTAGAAAAAGGAATGATGCTGCCAAGGTTTTAGATTTTGGTAAAATCTAAAGAGAGAGGGAAGGTTTTTATCCTCTTTTGAAAATCAAATACAAGGTATTGTATTAAATACACCCATATATGCAGACACCGACTTTCACACTCAATTTCAGGGAAGCAAGGACTCCTTCCTAAATAACTCCAGATTAATTAGAAGAGACAGGTTTGCAGAAAGAGAAAATAATCAGTCCAGTTAGATAAATAGTATTGGTATTCAGGCTCCACGTATATTCAGTAATATACCATCAATTTGTGGATCAAATAAAGAAGTTTGTGATTTTTGTTGGTGTTATGTGGCTTCTTAGGAATCGGAGCAGAGGAAATTCCAGGAAGCATACCAGGTTTGGAGATTAGTAATGAGGATATGTCAGAACATTGGATTGTGGAAAGAACTGAGGATGTTTGGACAGGTAGATTTGATTAGCCATATGTGGAGTCATGAGCCATTGGGTTCGGGTTGGGATAGCAGGAGTGAAGTCTGAAAACCTTCAAGTCATCTTCTCTGAAAAAGAGAACATCTGTGGATTTCTGAGCAGGATTTCCTAATACCTAATAGCTTTATTCAATCCTTGGAACACAAAGCATTCTTATCAGTATGTATATGTATATCATATGTATGTGTGTATTATATGTACATGTGCATTTGTGTGTATATGTGTCTGTATATGATGAAAACATAAAACAGCCCTCAAGAATTTCCCAGGAGTTGTCAGAGGTCCCTGTCCCTTAAAAACTCCATTTTCCCTCCTTGTCTAAGCATGTCAGTTCAGTGTGAGTCCTGAATTATTCATGGAAACATAAGGGCTGTATTTGTCTGTATACATTTATCTGACTTTCTATCATCTCTGCCCTATTCCCTGGCCCTGCTTTGTTTCCCTCTTTTTTGGCTTTTTTTTTTTTTTTTTTTTTTCTGTAGCTTTGGAAAAGAAACATTAGAATATGCTATTCTATTGCTTTCTTCTCTCCTTTAACATATGGCATTTGCTTAACCTCTTAGAGAGTTGTGATTTCCTGGCCCTGGAGTTCCGATGCCAAAGATGATGAGAGAGTTGATCTAGTGCTCCAAGACTGCGTAGCAAAGAACAAACATTGTGCCCTGCTGGCGTTGACAAGGTGACAGAGGGCTGACACTTGCCTCACGTGTTGGCACCTCCCAGTTCTACAACCCAGTTTACTTTTGCTCTGGGAGTAGCTTTGTTGCCTACTGTTTTGGGGTCTGGGAATAATTGTGGTAGATTCTAAAAATCATAGCAAATAGTGGTGGACAGGTGTCTATAATTGTTTGAACAGGAAAGTAAAAACTCAGATGTTTAAATTACTTGTTGATCCCCACTGTCATTTAGTGCCCTAATGTCTATTTGTCTTGCTTTGTGCAGATCTCTGTAAGCAGACAGTGTAAGAACTTTTGCCCCAGGTGAATGTGTGTGTGTGTGTGTGTGTGTGTGTGTGTGTGTGTGTGTGTGTGTGTTCAAGAAGGTCTCCCTCTCTTCCTGTCAAGACTGCAGCTGTCAACCACTCCTTCAAGGTGTTACTGAGAATCGGCATGCAGGGCTGTAAGCTGCCTGCCACTTAGATGTGGCACCTTGCATACGTGCTACCCTCACACTCTGACTTGCCTGTGTGCAGAGTGTTTGCTTGTCTGTGAGAGGACAGGGCTATTGTGAAATACAACTTCTCTTTGAGATACATTACTCCAAAAGGGAAAAGAACTACCCTTGCTGGAATGGCGGAGAGAAGGGTCTGCGTGTGCCCTCTGTCACTGTGGTTTAGATGTCTAAATGTTCTGGAGAGGATTGATGCAGTGATGAGATAAAAGCAGCTGCCTTTCCAAGTGCTGTCCATTTGCACTGATATTTACATTCTTTGCCAAAGTGACATCATTACCATTTGCTTAGTATTTGTACCACAGGGATGTGTTTTACATAATTTAAGACTTGGAAGTGATGGTAATGTATTTCAGAGGGGTAGCAGAGGCCACAGGGTGGCGAGTCTCATCCCTTTTCCTCCTCAAAGACCCCAGTGCATAAATGAGTCCCTAGTCCATATCCCTAAATCACATTAACAGTACCACTTACTGGGTGTCAGCGTGTCTGGCACGGGGCTGGATTATGACCCTATTTGCTATTGTTTAACCCCCATGAAAACATTATGAGGATAGGTATTATTATCCCCATTATACAGTAAGGAAACTGAGGGCTAGAAATATTAACAGCTTGCATGAGTCTCAGTTCAGAGACATCTGACTCCAAGGGCTTTACCCTCATGCTAAGCCCCAGTAGCTTTCATCTTACAGACTGTTTGTTCTTTCAGATTTAAGAAACAGAAAACCTTTTGTATTTTCTCAGGAAGTACCAATTGGAATAAAAAGAAAAAAATATTAGGGGATTCTGACCTTGGTCCATTTCTTTCTCTTTCATTCCCATCCTTACTCCAGGTGCCCAGAAACTCCTCTTTGAAATGAGTATAAAAGAGCCTTGTTTGCCTTGAGATAAAGCTATATGGCAGTGTTAGAAGCCAGATTATACAACTCTGCCAGATGCCACTTATTACTTGTGTGTCTCCTTTGTTTCATCCGTGGGCAGAGATTTTAAAAAGAAAGAAAAAAATTGTTTTTAATGGCCCACATAGGTACCACACTTTAAGCATGAGATCCAACCAGATCCTCTCTCCGATTGTACCTTCTCCTGAGGCCCTGCTCTCTGATCCCCACCGTCCTTCATCATCATGAAAAAGTGGGACCCCTTTTTCAAAAAGCACCAAAAAATGTTCAGTCTCTAATCTTGAGATGGATAATTAGAAGCAGTTTTGCCCTTGCTTTCCCTCCCTTTCTCGCTCTTCCTCCCTTTCTTTCTTCCTCCTGCCCTCTCCCCCTCCTTGCCTGCCTTCCTTCCTTCCTTCTTTCCTTCCTCCCTCCCTCCCTCCCTCCCTCCCTCTCTCTTTCCCTGCTCTTCCCTCTCCTTCCTTCCTTCCTTCCTCTTTACTCCTACACCCCCTGTCCCAGAGTGACAGCCCAAGGGAAGTAGGCATTACAAACTAAATAGTCTTTTCCTTGGTGCCACTCCAAGGGCGCTTTATGTTTAGAGGGTGTAACGCTGCTTTTGCAACTTCCCTAGCAGTGCTGTCGTTTGGAAGACTCTATTACTCTGCCTGAAACTCCTTGGCATAGACTCATATATAGATTTTCATCTTTTTCTTATAACATCATATAGAATCTTAATTCAAGGATTGGAAATTTAGGACCTGTCCCCACAGGGTATTATATACATGGCCATTGGATATTTTCATCTTGAAAACATCCACAGCAATGGCTGGTGACAGCCAGAGGAAGCCCCACTTTGATGAGTACTTTCCCACACCAACACATGCACCCGGAATCCCAGGCCTCTGCTTGTCCAGTTTCCTCCACCTGCACTGCTCTTTGTGCATCTAAGATCCAAATTCCACCTTCCCTCTCAGCCCAGTTCCAATGTCATCCCTGTCCCATGAAGTCTTCTCTACTCTGTCCCAGTTGAAACCCATTGATTCCCATAGCGATTTATCCTGTACCTCTTCTTATATTAATCCCATGTACCCCATATTATTATATTGTTAGAACATGTCTGTGGTCCGTATTAGATTATATATGCTTGAGGGCAGAGGCCTTCTGATTAATTTGTTTGGATGCCACAGACTCTAGCACAGCACCATGGTTTCCTAAATGATGAGTTCATGGATGCCCAGGTAAGAAAAGCCTTTACTTACAATGGCTTTATTTTTTGCTAAGAACAGTGGCACAGTTTGTTTTCTCTTCATATCTTTCCCTTATTTATTGTTGCTCTTCTTGAATGGCTTACAAGTCAGTGGCAGAAATAATCAAAAAATATAAGTAATTAAAAGTCTTTTATTACATTTAGAAACAACAGTGGCTGTTGCAAAGATGAACATGCTTAATTCTCAAATGAAATGTACAAATACAACTTATAAGAAGAGTTACTTTAGTACCAGTAGTGAATGTAAGAAGATTTTGAGGGGTAGCTGATATTTTGGTGGGGACCTGAAGAGAAGCTGTGTTCTAATGAGCAGCAATGAGGCAGGAAAGCCTACTGTGCAGGTGATCACATTAGGACCAGTGACAAGACATTTTCAGAAAAGAGACTAAACTTCAGGGCTGGTTGCTTAATTTGCAGACACTGTGCAAAATGTAAATGTGGTTCCTTATACAAAAAGCAACAACAAAGTACCATTAAATGTACTAAAATATAAAGCTTTTTCCTTCCTTCCACGGCCTCACTCTTTCAAGTTGTCACAGTGTTGTATGTTTGCTATTTAATGTCATCCTAAGTAAAGAAAATTTTAAATTTTGAATTATTAGCCTGAATATTGCCATCCATCTTTATATTGTACAATGCCAGTTTTAAATGCAAACACAGGAACTTTTAACTCATGCAGAATTACTGAAATAGGAAACATTTCCTCTTTCATAACTCATGCAGTGCATATCTATCTTGTTCTTACCAGAAAAGTGGAAACCCTGCACAGGCTAACTCAACTTTTTTAACCTCTTGATACACATATTCTATGAACACGTTCTGCCTTTGGCTTTACTAATTGAGTAAGAAAGGAGTGGAAAGAAAAGAAACTGTGGGTTGCTTATTTTTCCCTTTCCCTCTTTGTCATCAATTTCGCATTCGGTGCTTGGCAAATTCATGGAAGTAATGCGAGTAAGGAAGGATAGGATAGGATTCCTTGGTAATGTGTGTGTCTTAGAATGCTACTATTTTCTTTATGTGTTCGAAGCAAGTTTTGCTTCCAAGTGAAAACGTGGCCTCTGAGGACTGTCGGCGGTAGAGGTTACACACTTACCTTGTACTCAGTTTGAACCTCCTTAAACTTGCATTGTGCATCGCAGGTCTGCCTACCAGAATCCTGTTCTTGGTGGGCGTTGCAAATGCTGTATGAAAATAGAGTGGCAAGAAACAATGGGTGTGCATATTGTGTCTTTCCTTGCTCTTGCACATGCTTAAATGTCTCATTAGACTTCATTTTAAAAACACACATTCAGAAGACGCAGACATAGAGGATGGACTTGAGGACACGGGGAGGGGGAAGGGTAAGCAGGAACGAAGTGAGAGAGTGGCATGGACATATATACACCACCAAACATAAAATAGATAGCTAGCGGGAAGCAGCCACATAGCACAGGGAGATCAGCTCGGTGCTTTGTGACCACCTAGAGGGTGGGATAGGGAGGGTCGGAGTGAGATGCAAGAGGGAGGGGATATGGGGATATATGTATACGTATAGCTGATTCACTTTGTTATACAGCAGAAACTAACACAACATTGTAAAGCAATTATACTCCAATAAAGATGTTAAAAAAATCAGTTAAAAAAAATCAAGGGATTACAATTAATCCTCTAAAGGACACATGTATGTTATTGTTAAAAATAAAATTAATTTTAATGCTAAAAAAGAACACACATTCAAAGACAAAGTTATTAAGGATTTCAGGATGGGAACAGGAGAATGTCAAAGCAAGTGCAGATTATGTGAGGCCCTGTGATACTGTAGATTAGGTAGCAAACCCACAAAGCCAGCCCTGGGCTTTGACAGCCATATGGCCTCTGTCTCTACTATTGAGCTGTTTGTTGTAACATGAAGCAGCCATAAATAATATGTAAATAAATAGGTGTGGCTGTGTTCCAATAAAACTTTATTTACCAAAACAGTTGGTGGCCAGGATTTGGCTGTGGGCCATGGTTTGCTGATCCCTACTTAGGTGATAAGAACAAGGGAGGTAAGAAAGTATGAGAGCTATCTGAGAACTGCTTACTCAGTGGGAGCTAAATCTGGGAAGGTCAGAGGCAGCTTCATTCTGAAGGGTCAGGTTAAATCGTTTGAATGTTGTCCTCTAGGTAATAGAGAGTGATTGATGGTTTTAAACATTGAATTAACGTGATCAAAGGAGACTTATAGTCTTAATATGGAGATGTTGTGTCAGAGAGACAGGAAGGGGCGAATTTGGCAGTGTAGAGCCTAGCAAGGCTGCTATTATGAGAGTCCAGGCATGAGATGGTAGGGAGCTTGGCATGGTCACAAAGGAGCTGCAGTGGTGGAAGGATCTGACTTGAGAGGAATTTCCAAGTAAAGAGTCACCAGGATGTGGTGAGTGAGTCAAAGTGAGAACTGAGAGAAGAAAAAAAGGAAGAAATCACCAAGATTTTACACCTGGGAGGCTGCAAAGTGGATGCTTTGTTCATTCCAGGGACCTGTATTATGGGTACCTCTTGTTTGCTGAAATGACCGTAAACAGAGGTGGCTGGCTGAAGTTTGGGCTGTTTGAATTGGTGTTGAGTTGCTGGGTGTACCTGATGCTAGTGGGGCATTCAAGGTGTGGCGCTGGCATTGATGAAAGATGTAAGGGGCAGTAAGTGTGTGGTCCATCCTCACAGAACGGAGAACTAAACCAGTAACAGCAGATGTGACCTCCAGAGGGGAAGGCGTAGAGGGGAGGGGGAAAAGGAAAGAGGCTCAGTACCTTAGCGACTTAAGTACCTTGATGTAGCCCTGTTTTTCGAATTAAGTTGCTAACTTAGCTTCCTGCTTAATCTTTTCCAGAAAGATTAAGAAACCCATGCTTGGTCGCTAAGCTAGAGTGAAATGAAACCAGTATAATGTGAAATAAATCTCATTCATAGTGTAAGTCCCCCTTCATCTTCAGATGAATCACATGCAGAAGCAACTTAGTGGCTCAAGTAATGATTCCTTTAGAGAACTAAGTTTCATTTTTGGCTAAACAAGTTTGGTATTCTGGTCTTTTCCCAAAAACACACGCTCATTTTTACCCCAACTGGTGTGGCTGGCTGATTGTTCTTCTTAAAGATGCATTTTAGGAATGACGAGGACAGCATCACAGATATTGAGATATCATAGATACTGTGAATGTCACAGACATTTCCTGTAGAAGCCTAGAATGCTGTGTATTAAGCTGCATATTAGCAAATATTTTGTCTACATGGGGAAATGTACATGAGATTTCTTTGTATCATTCTGGTCTGTAAATGTGTGTTGAGGATGCACTGAACCATGGCCCCATGCTTATGCACAGAGTGTATGGGTTGTTTGTATTCCCAGCCTCTCCATGGACTTGCCTAGACACAGGACCATCTGGCCCATGCTCTGCAGTTTAGTTCCCTTGCTTGGCTGGAATTTGCCTATAGAACAGCAGTGAACTGCTGTTCTGCTATAGCTACTATTATACTGAGAAAATCTATAGCAAACTGGATCGGCCAAATTTGAAAGATCTGTCTTAAACTTTCTATGGTCACTATTACAACCAATGCTTTCAAGTTTTGATTTCAAAAATGGTATCAGTGTTTTCTTTATAGGCAACCCTGAGTCTGGAAAACCCATGGCAATTTTCAGGACAGTCACCTTTAATTTCCCACCACCCTTCACGATTTTGGATGTGCTAAAACTATGATTTCAGTGCATTTTGCAAGAATGATTTTTACACTATCGAAGTACTGGTCTTATCTCTCATCTTGTCTCATTCTCTATCAAGGCACATCAAAGAACGTGTGTCCCTTTGCCTAAGGTAGAAAAACACTCCCAAGAATGTTTTCTTCCGTTTTTAAAGGCTTTTGCTTTGTGCGTGCATGTGTGTGTATGAAAGTACTACATAGTTTAGTTGTTTTGTTATTGTCATTGTTGAGACATTTTGACGGCATTTGATTCAGGCGGATACTCGTCCTCCTTTCCATTCCCAAATAAGGAGGTGTGCTGTTTAGATGGGACAGCATGGGTGTATTTTATCGTGACACATGGTTTCAGTTTTGTTACTTATCTGCATGGCTGCCTTCAGCTATGTTTACTCCACGTGGGTGGGCACATGTTAACGATACAAGAATCACCGGATCTTGGAATTACACTGCTGAAGGAGACCTTAATTCCAGTCCTCATTGTTGTTTTGCCTCTTCTGTAATGGAAGGGTTCTAACTGGTTTGCTTGTCCTTGATTTTAGTTTTCTCTGTAGTCTTGGTCATACCGGATTTCCACTTAGAAATTGACATGGACTTCGATTTACCAGCCTCATTTCCTGTCACTCACCAGTCTGCATCAGTGGCTCCAGCCCACACCCGGCTCTTCCAGGCCCCTTAACATGCTCTGCACCATCGGGCTTCCACATCTTTGTATATGCAGTTTCCTTCTCTGAGAGTGTCTTGTGAACTTCTGCTCCTTCAAGACCAGGCTCCAGTGACACCTCCCTTAAAAATGAGCTGATTGATCTATTGTTTTATTGATCCTCTCATTCAGAAACATTACTTGAATACCTGTTACGTTTGGGGAAACTTTCTCTAGACTCAAGCCCTCCTTCCTCTGTGTTTTCTCACCACTTGCTATTCACCATCATTACTAATCCACACTGGGTTCTAAGCATTTGGCTTCTTCCCTTCGTAGACTCTGAGGTGCTTGTGAGCACAGAGTCGATTTCTTATTTGTGTCTGTGTTCACAGCGTCCAGCCTAGTGTCTGGCACAAGTAGGGGTCCACTAAATGTTTGCTGACGAGAAGAATGATTTCTTTTGCCAGGAGACCTTCTTGGGAGGTACTAAGTGGGGCACCTTCCCTACTTACATAATGACCAGCCTTTTCTCTGTTCTCTAACATTGCATATCCCAAAGTAGATAAACTGGAGTGTTATCCTTACCAGCCATCTTTCTCTCATCCCCATCCTACTTTCCCAGCACTCCCCTGTGCCCTCCTGCTGTGTGCAAAGCTCCAATCCTAGGAAAATACCGTGCCGTGCTTTCATTCTGAAGAGGAGCAATTGAAAGCATTTCTCTGGTAATTTAAGCACACAGCAGCTACCTTGGCAAAAGCTTGGTTGCTAAATTATCCCCTTGGCTACTCACTTTTTGCAGTAGGGGAAAGAAAAAAAAAAAAAAAACAGCACTGGGGGGAAAAAGAGACTCTAGCAAGAAAAGAGACTGTTTTCTTTGTGTTTAGCCTTATTCCTCACCTCCTCTCCATTCAGCAACTGTAGGGCTCCTGGTGTGGTAGTTCTGCTACTTTTCCTTTTAATGTTTTAAATGCCACAAATGCCTGTCATAAACCACCTTCTTAATTATGCAGAGGTTGAGCAGAATGGTTAGTTAGCAAGGGTATTGCAATGACTGCACTTTTCAGGTATGCTGCTGTTTTATGTGACACTGTTACCTAAGTTGCTGATTAAGATGATGTAGTGGGTGGAGTCCTTCTCCCCGTCATTGGAGAGAGGCCTCAGAAGGCTGGGATAATGAGTCCTCAGGCAGTAGTTTATGGCCTGATAGGAATTAAGAAGGGGAGCCAAGGAGGGGGTGGAAGAGATATGCCCATTCATTTCCTTCTTCTGGTAGATAAGGCCCTCTGGTCTTTACCAACTTTCTCCTCTGTCCATTCCTGATGCTGAAATTGTTAGAGAAACATCCACAGTGGCTCAGAAAAAGTCTCAATCTTAGCTGGATCTAATATCCTGATGCTTCCAGGCATCTTCAGATATCCTTTAGTTTAAAAGCTGGCAGGGAGGGCTTCCCTGGTGGCGTAGTGGTTGAGAGTCAAATGCAGACGGTCCCCGACCGTCTGGTTCAATTAGGATTTTTTGACTTTGAGATGCTGTTATAGCAATACGCATTCAGTAGGAACCATACTTCAAATTTGGATCTTTTCCCGAACTAGTGATACGCAGTATGATCCTCTATCCCGATGCTGTGCAGGGGCAGCCGTAGCTCACAGTCAACCACACGATCACGAGGTTCAACAACCGATACACTTCCAACCACTCTGGGCCTGTACCACTATTATATTTCTCACTTTCAATACAGTAGTCAGTATGTTACATGAGGTATTCAATGTTTTATCACATAATAGGCTTTGTGTCAGATCATTTACCCAACCGTAGGTTAATGTAAGTGCTCTGGGAATATTTAAGGTAGGTTGGCTAAGCAATGATGTTTGGTAGGTTAGGTGAATTAAATGCATTTTTGACTTAGGATAGTTTCAACTGACAATGGGTTTATTGGGACTCGACCCCATCATAAGTAGGAAGATCTATAAATACTACCGGCTCTGCTTACCAGATTGCAATTGAGAGTCAAGGTTTCCTCCAAGTTTCCCAGGGTCTCCCTTCCCTGTCCTACCCTAGCTGGGAGGCAAAAAGCTAAGCAGTGGAACGTGAGTGCTCTTCTAATCGCTGTAGAGAAATGTACTGTTTCTCTGTCAAAATGTTGACTGCAGCTACAGGGGATGTGCTCTTGTGTTACAGTCTAAAGGGTTTTTATTTTAAAGAAAAGGGATTTGTTGGCTTGGAGGCGTGTGTGTGCGCATGTGGGTAAGCTTGCACTGGGTGACTGTTTTACTTTGCTTTTTTTCTCCCAGTAAAGGAAGTAATTGTGGAGGTAAATGACATGACGGTTGACTTCTTTTCTTCTTCACAGTAGGTGCAGCAGAAAATGCTGAAGTTACGTTTGCCCTGTGTTTTCTCCCTGCTTCATTTCCGTGTGATCACATCCCTCTTTTAATAGGCATTTTGAGAGAAAGTTTATGCCCTATTTTGCACTCCTTCCTTTAAGTGAGAGATGTACAAGAGGATAGGGAATACACATATATGTGTGTGTATTTGATATACATATATATATATATTTGATTCTCTATCTGAAGCTAAAAGGAAATATGAATTATTAAACTCATGAATTATGGTAGGCAATGTTAAGGACTTGAGGATGGGGAGATATCTATATATCGCTCCACTATTTGATTATGTAACTCCCCCAGATGCTCTTCTGCATGTAGTGAAGATCGGTCCTACCATGTCCAGGAACCCCCTGTATGCTGCCTGTAGTATCGCCTTACATCCCAACCTGTTCCCACTTATCTGTCACTTAGCATTGGTTACCTTATAATGCTATTTATCCTTTCTGTGCGTTTGTCATTTCTAGCCAACTGGGTCATCAGCTTCTTTAGGCCTCCTAATATGCCCCAGGTCTGCATCAGTTCAGGCTCTTTGGTTGTAAACAACAGAAGCTGGATTCGACTACCTTCAGTAGGTTAGAAATTTATAGAAAGGCTTTTGGGTAACTCACAGAACCAAAGCAAAGACTGAAAGAAAAGGCTTCCAAAAAGAATCGGGGAATCTTGGGAGGTCTAGGTATCAGGAAATAGTAATTTCTCCAGGCTGCTGCTGCTAGAATGCATAGACTCCAGTTATTTTCCCACCATTCTTTCAGTAGTCTGCTGAAGCCTCAAAGGTGTCAGGTCATGTGCTCTCCCTTAGGGAAGTAGAAATAAGTCACCTTTTTGATAGTCGTGTGAGTCTGTGGACAATGAGAAGGAGATATAATTACCCAAAAGAAAACCAGGACACTGGGTGACCCAACCAACTCTCAACTAAAATATCAAGTACACTTTGATGCCCATTGTTAGAACTCTCTACAGGTCTGGTGACAATGATGGTGATGGTGATGATACGGAGAAGAGTTATAAGTATTTCTGTTCTTTTGAGGAAATAATCACAAAATGTCCTTACATTCAGAATGGCAAACAAATAGTATGGTCTGTCAACATCTTAAGTTAATATAGACTAGCCATTCTTTCTTTTTGGATTTAGCCTTCAGCAATGTTTTCACAAAGGCTACAGTAATAAAAAGTATGATGCTGTGTAAAGCAGGTGCTGTATTCACTGAATAAGATTGCATGCACTGGAAACAAGAACGCCTAATTGAATCACCTGTGCTATGTCCCTTTCCGCCCTGGAGGCATAATTGAAGCATTATCTTAGTTGTCACTTTTGTGATTTCCATCCCCATATTCTCACAGTATAGTAGCTGGATTATGAACAATGCCAAGGTCAGGTCGGTGAAGAAACCAGTATCTTATATATTTCCCTATTGATGTAACACATCCTGCTCACAAATATTCATCCATCTCTTTCTCCCCATCACTACAGTTTTCTTTCCTCTTGTGACATGGGCCATGTACTTTAAATTCCTTGGGAAAATTTACTGCCATTAATAATGCTTCATCTATTTTGTAAAAAAAAAAAAAAAAAAAAAAGGCAGGCTGAAGAAGATGTGTTTCTTCCAATTCTGTCATAAAATTTCTGTTCCCCAGATTTAACTTTCCTGGGCTTAAGCTGCCCCTATAGTTAGAGGAAACATTATTTTAAGAACAATTTAAATTGGACCTCATTGTGAAACTGGCTACTGAGTCTGAGTCAGGACCTTCTGCTGGAGGGAGGTAATTAAATATTCTTCATTGATCCTATTTTAAATGCGTTGAATGAAAGGAGTTAATTATACAGCAGGGAACATGGCAGACTTCTGACTAATAATGAGCTCTATGTTTAATATCTTCATCTTTGTTAAAATCATTAAATTTGTTGGAACCAATCAGGTGGCTTGAAGTGAATGTAGACTCATAACTAACCAAGCACAAATGGAAGTCCCTCACAGATGCAGGGGCTTGTATCTCTAATGATGGCTTCAGGGAAAGGATGCAGTATATTGCTTTGTTCTGTGCAATACAGTCTGTTTCAGTTAGCCTTCTATTTTGATTGTAGGGAGAAAAGAAGAGTGAGTCTCATTGTTTCTAGAGAGTGCATCTGTTATAATGAACAATGTGTGCCTGAAAATTGTAAAAGAGGAGGTGATTTCTTTTCCTCAAAGCTTTACATGGTCTATCTCTTCAGAATCTGGTGCAATATGGAAATCTCTGTGCTGCTATGTCCCCACAAGATATCTATTAACTCGGCATCTTAGGATTCCCAGGAATGGCTGGAGGACCAAATGTGATCCTATAGAAAAGAAAGATATATTGTGACACTCGACTGGTGAGGGATGGGCTCTTGAGTTCAAGTTTTCCAAACTTAATTACTGTTTTGTTCAGTGTCTTTAATTTTATAAACTAGATATTTAAGGTACTTCTCTTAAACTGCTCTTCCTTTCTGATTACTTCACAGAATAGCCTGTGGCTTTGTTCTTATTTGTAGGACTCCCCGAGATCTGCCCTGTCCTTTCTATGTTGGAGTTTGTAAATTTGCCCTTCTAAGTACAAGATCAAAGAAACTTCCTTCTTCCATCCCATCCTTGATTCTCCAGGGGAGTACGGTTACCTGGCTGTGGGAGCGGTAACAATGCTTGGCTATGAGATCAATCAGCCTCTAACTGCTCTTCACACGTAGGAGCTGGGAGACTTTGAGGAATAAGTAGGGTGGAATTAGCAAGTTCTCACATGCGCCCAGGCAGCCATTGTGTGTGTGAAGGGGAGTAAAAGCTAGGACAGTGTAGCAGGCATCACAAGGAAGGGAAAAGATAGACCTGGATTGAAATCTCAGCTCTGACTCTTACTGGCTGTATAAACTTGGGCAATTTATGTGTCTTCTCTGAGCCCATTCTCACCAGGGGGCTTCCCTGGTGGCGCAGTGGTTGAGAGTCCGCCTGCTGATGCAGGGGACATGGGTTCGTGCCCCGGTCCGGGAAGATCCCACGTGCCGCAGAGCGGCTGGGCCCGTGAGCCATGGCCCCTGAGCCTGCGCATCCGAGCCTGTGCTCCGCAACGGGAGGAGCCACAACGGTGAGAGGCCCTCGTACCGCAAAAAAAAAAAATGGTGATAAGGTAGTACTGCTTTGTGGTATTGCTGCAAGGATTCAATGAGATAATTCACGTAAAGGACATAGCCCAGTACTCAATTATATTATCTCTTATTATTAGAAATGTGTTGAAGATTTTTTTTTATTTACGTAAATCCAATTAAAATCTTTCATTTCCATTCATCTCAGTCTTTCAAGCACTATAATTTTCCTCTGAGTCTTACTGCTCATCCCAACTGGAGATCTAAGATAACTATCTTTTTTGTGATTGTTAATTATTTGACATTTCTTCTCAAATTAAGGGAAAAAATGCTTATTTCTTAGTCACTGTTTAGAATGAGAATGTGAGACTAAGTATTTGTTTTGCAAAGCACAGTGAAAGAGGGAAAAATGGTTTGGGCACACTGTGGGGCGATCCCTTTGAGAAAGAAAAATTCCTGCCCACTTTAGAGGAAGGAAATTAATGAGGTGTCAGCCTCTCTGCCGTGACCTCTGTGTGGGCTCACACACCACAGACTGTGATGATGTCCCACTGTAATGCAATGGACCAAGGTCACATTCACAGTCACAGCCTTTCTCCATCCAGGCTACTTTTTTACCAAAGATGTAGTGAAAATTTTCAGGTCATTCAGAAAGTGTGACCTAGGAAAACAAGAAGAAATCACATCTGCTCAGCTAAAAATCCTCCCAGACTGGATAGAGTTAGATTGCTCCTATCTATGGAAATGTTGGAACATTAACCATTGGTTCTCAAGCTTGAATGTGCATCAGTCTTCAGGGGGCTTATTAAGTCACAGATTGCTGTGACCCTACTCCAAAGTAGGCCTCAGGTGGAGCCTGAGAATGTGCATTTCTGACAAGGTCCCAGCTGATGCTGATGCTGCCAGCCCAGGGACCACACTTTGAGAAACACTGTCAAAGTGTCTTGGTATTCAAACTATGGTCCCTGGACCACCAACATCAACATCTCCTGGAAGCTTGTTAGAAATGCAAAATCTCAGACCCAACATCAGATCTACTGAATTAGAATCTGCCTCTTAACAAACTCCCTAGGTGACTTGTTTGCACATTGAAAGTTTGAGAAACACTGATCTAGTGGTTATAGACAAAGCTTTGGAGAACTCAGAGTGTGAATAATTCAGACCTGGGTTCAAGTCTCTGTACTGCCATTCTCTAACCCTGTGACTTCAGAGGAAGCTTTTTTTTTTTCTTTTTAATTTCCAGTGTCATCTGGAAAAATTGGGATGATCGTACTTATAAAGTTGTTGTGGAGATTAAATGTGATAATATATGTAAAGTGTATATAATTAGTAATGTTGTTAAACGACATTCTCATTCCTTTTTATGTGTAATCTGTCCTGTGAAACCGTTAAAAACAGCTGTTTGAAGGAGGTATTTGAAATTCTTTCTGAAGTCTTTTCATCTGTCCTATTTTGAGAGAAGCTGTTTCCACAGTATAGCTGGGTTGTCCTCTCTGTGTTACTTTGACTGTGAATCACAACTGTGGTATGAAATGGATTAGGTTTGCCATATCCCAGCCTCCTGGTTTACCTCCGAATGTGTGTATGTTTGTGTGTGTGTGTGTGTGTGTTAGAGACAGACAGACAGACACAGAAAGACAGACATACAGTTTTTTGGAGGTGAGGTGTGAGGGAAGAACCTAGGGTGTTTTCCTTCCTCCCTAATAATAGAGTAGAGTATGGTATGTGTTTTTGAAGATAAAATTAGATTTGTAGTATTTGACACCATCTGTTTGTACGTTCTAATCTCACTGAGGTGTTACGAAAATGAAGTTTAGGCCTGTTAATAAAGTGTTCTGAGAACAGTGAAAGATGCTATATAAAATAGGGTATTTGACAATATTGCATTTTTAAAAGTGTGGTCCTTAGTGATGTTTTCTTTATTCTCTGATCAACTACAATTCTAGTACGTTGGCAGTCGGAAGATACCTCAGCCCTCTCGATATCCTCATCAGTTGGTAAATAAGCCTGTTGCTTTTAGTATTTTATATTCTCAAAGCTCAGAAATTGCAAAGTTGTATTAGGTAAAAGTGAAATATAATGGATGCAGAGAAGATAGAATAAAATAATTGTGCTAATGCAATTAAGAGGATTAATGGGACATTATTTTCTGGGTTACAATGTAGATCTCTGCACAAGTGACTGAGAGGTCTTTCGACCCTGGGTGTCGTTCAGCTTGTAGGGACTCTTTTCTGAATTTGTCGCCTCCTATACAATTTTTGGCTCCTAGGCCCCTTAGGACTGGTCATTATAGATGCATGCCTTGCACTGTAACTACATTTTTCGCATTTACGGGTTGGGCAATGGGGGTCTCCACTGCTCAAATAGCACCCAGGGTAATCTCCATCAGCTGTAACAGGAAGTCACCAAGTTCTTAATGAGCATCTCCTGCTGGTTCTCTGGAACGAGGGTAGGTGTGTGGGGAAGGCAAACTATAAGACCTCATACTATAAATCCTACTCCTCAGAGTGTGATCTGCAGGCCCTGGGAACTTGTTAGAACTGCAGAATTTCGGGCTCCACCTCAGACCCACTGAATCAGAATTTGCACTTTCATAAGATCTGCAGAGGATTCGTATGTGTGCTAGAGCTTGAGGAGCACTGTTTTATGCAACAGTTCTTAAATAGAGGGAAGTTGAACTGGCAAACACCTAAAACCATCTGAAGTTCAACTTCAGAGGATGAGGTTAGTTGTTGCCAGGATAGAAGGGGTTTCATAATTGGTTATAACCACTCCGATAGCTGCAGGTCTAAAGAAATGTGTGAGTGTGAGGTCAGTTATCTACTCAACAATGTGAAGGATATGCTTTGCATTTAGTCCCATCTAAGAAAGTCTGATTAAGCTTTGTCAGCCTGTGGGACAAATCCAAGTAGACCCCAAGGGTTAAAACAAAACAAACCAAAAAGGACAGTGCTGTAGCAAAGTGTAAGGCAGAGGTAAGCTCAAAAATAAGATATGAGGTTGTTGAATAGAACAATGAAAAATCACATGCCAGTATTAATGAGGCCCCACATTATATGCAGCCTAGATTTAGAAGCTAGAGTCAAAAGGGTTCAGTTTAGAGTAGCACATATTCTTACTTAAGCTAAAGGGTAAACTTTGCCTCTCTCCCAGGAATGAAATCAGTGGCATGTCTGGGAATGGGAGTACTGGTGGAAGTTGTGAATGGGGAGCAGTTTCATCCCCCTGAGCACATTTTCCAGCAGTTTTTAAAACTGGAGCAAATCTGATTGAAATTGTCCTAGTCAACAAGACCAAGTCACTGACGCTTGCAGCTGAAAAGAACCTTGAGCTCACTTCAGGTGGGACTTGATCCACAGAACAAAGACGTCACCCAAGGAGTTATTCCTTTCTCTTTTTCTCCTCTGCTTTTTCTTATACTGACTTTATACCAAGGTTGGATACTCATATGGTTTTCAGACGGTGGTCAGCAACTCTAGAGCTACCTGATTTCTCATTTGTCTCGAGTTGGAGAAAAAGACAGTCGTTGTCCCGTCAATCTCAGGAAAACGTTTTTAGATGCATTGAGATTAGACTGGCTTAGGTAACATGCACTGTCCTGAAAACATCACTTTTGCCAGTGGAATAGCTGATCTCGTTGGAGCATGTGCTCTGTCCTTGGAACTGGGGAACCTTTCCTCCAACCTCATGGGCCCCCAGATGGAAATCAGGGAGATTAAATGTCCAGCTGCCCCACTTTCCCTGAGCACCTGCTCCATTTGGTGCTCCATTCACAATACTTTCAAGACCTCATGTCAACACCATGAGGCAGGTATTGTTATCTCTATTCTACAGATGTAGGCTCTGAAGTCAAAAGCCCATAAACGAAATCTCTGGGATTGTGGCACTGGTCAGCTTCTTATGTAAGATTCCTGGTTATTGGAAAGGGTACCTAGCTGAGTACTGGGAAAGGGGTAAGTGGGAGAAGAGCTAGATTTATTCTTCCTTCTGTGAGCCTCTGCCTTTCTGTGTGGTCAGTATGACCCTTATATTTATGTGCCCAATGCCTGTTTTTGCCAAACCCTGTTTGTGTGTTGTTACATAGGAAAAGTAGAACCTTTCCCAACACCATTCAGTTCCCTTAATTTTTAAAAAATGTTGCCATGAATTGTTTATATGAAAGAACTAAAATAATTAAAACATTTTTTCTTACAGTTATTTGATTTTTACATTAAACTCTATGCCATGAACACAGATCTGAAGCCAGTGAAAACAATCATACATTGACTTTCCTGTTGCTAAATTAATCAAGTTCTTTAGATATGGTAAAAATAAGAAACATATTCAGATTGGAAAAATAAGCTGTGATTCAAAAACCTCTGGAAATTTCTCCTTTGAAACTGAAATATCCCCCTTAATAAAGAATTTGACAGTAGAACTTTTTGTAACACAAAGTGTATCAGGGAAATCTTTGACAAAATAGTTGAAAGAAACTTCGAGAACACGTAAGTGACCTTAGTTCCAGAATTCAACCTGGGTAAGACTTTCATAGTTCAGAGGGAAATATCATGGAGACACGTATTGTAGAGGAAGTAAACCATTTGATTATACCTTACTCTGAATATAATCTCCATACAATAGATTCTCATGGGCTTCATCCAATATGTTTTTCACAATATAGAAAAAAGTCCTCTACTCACCAAAAAGACAAGAAAACATTTCCAATTTAGCTGTGTTTGACGAATATTTGCAGTCTCTGACGACCCAAAGTACTATTGGTAAAAATTTTTGCCTGATGGTCTCTGTGACGCTTAATGAAAGGAAAAGACCGAACATTAAAAGCAAATCTGTGTGGTTTGTAGTTTGCTTGGTAGAGATTGAACGCTCTTTCATGTTTCAAATATTTCTAGAAAATATTCAGATTCAAATGGTAAATAAGGAAATGCATCCCCTTTTTGACAGTAAGAGAGTACACATTGCTTAAATTACTATTCTTAGGAGAATAAGGGAAAATATTGCTATTTGTTCCATACCAACTCTGTCCTCAGCACCAGGTTGTGTAACATGGGGTCACAAGAAACCTGTGATGCCGCTCCTGTCTTCAGGGCAATTATGCTAAGGTTTTAAGAAAAGACAGACGAGTAGGACTTTGATTTTTAATATTATTCATCAGCAAGATTTGTCTGTTCTGCCTTCAAAATAAATCTCAAATTTGACAACTGCTCACTGATTCTGCCTCTATCAACCCAGAGTAAGCCATACCATTTCTTACACAGACAACAACTATACCCCTAACTGATCTCCCTGCTTCCATTCCTTGGCTCGCAACAATTTATTCTTCATATGGAAACACAGCCAGAATTATCTTTAAAATATAAAGCGCATCATAAAACCCTTCCTTTGCCACCCCCACAAAGTCCAGTGAGGTCCAAATGCACTTAAAGTAAAAATGCAAATTCCTTCTTACTGCCTGGAAGTCTTTACATAATATTCGAGCTGCCCAAATCTCAGATCTCATGTACTCTCACCCTGCTCTTTGAAATCACTACCCTCTGACCACATTTACCTTCCTGTTCTTTTTTTTTTTTTTTTTAACATCTTTATTAGAGTATAATTGCTTTACAATGGTGTGTTAGTATCTGCTTTATAACAAAGTGAATCAGTTATACATATACATATGTCCCCGTATCTCTTTCCTCTTGCGTCTCCCTCCCACCCACCCTCCCTATTCCTCCCCTCTAGGTGGTCACAAAGCACTGAGCTGATCTCCCTGTGCTATGCGGCTGCTTCCCACTAGCTATCTCTTCTACATTTGGTAGTGTATATATGTCCATGCTACTCTCTCACTTCATCCCAGCTTCCCCTTCCCCCGCCCCTGTCCTCAAGTCCATTCTCTACGTCTGCATCTTTATTCCTGTCCTGCCCCTAGATTCATCAGAACCATTTTTTTTTTAGATTCCATATATATGTGTTACCATATGGTATTTGTTTTTCTCTTTCTGACTTCACTCTGTATGATGGTCTCTGGGTCCATCCACCTCACTACAAATAACTCATTTAGTTCTTTTTATGGCTGAGTAATATTCCATTGTATATATGTGCCACGTCTTTTTTTTTTTTAACATCTTTTTTGGAGTATAATTGCTTTACAATGGTGTGTTAGTATCTGCTTTATAACAAAGTGAATCAGTTATACATATACATATGTCCCCGTATCTCTTTCCTCTTGCGTCTCCCTCCCACCCACCCTCCCTATTCCTCCCCTCTAGGTGGTCACAAAGCACTGAGCTGATCTCCCTGTGCTATGCGGCTGCTTCCCACTAGCTATCTCTTCTACATTTGGTAGTGTATATATGTCCATGCTACTCTCTCACTTCATCCCAGCTTCCCCTTCCCCCGCCCCTGTCCTCAAGTCCATTCTCTACGTCTGCATCTTTATTCCTGTCCTGCCCCTAGATTCATCAGAACCATTTTTTTTTTAGATTCCATATATATGTGTTACCATATGGTATTTGTTTTTCTCTTTCTGACTTCACTCTGTATGATGGTCTCTGGGTCCATCCACCTCACTACAAATAACTCATTTAGTTCTTTTTATGGCTGAGTAATATTCCATTGTATATATGTGCCACGTCTTTTTTTTTTTTAACATCTTTTTTGGAGTATAATTGCTTTACAATGGTGTGTTAGTTTCTGCTTTATAACAAAATGAATCAGTTATACATATACATATGTTCCCATATCTCTTCCCTCTTGCATCTCCCGCCCTCCCACCCTTCCTATCCCACCCCTCTAGGTGGTCACAAAGCACTGAGGTGATCTCCCTGTGCTATGCGGCTGCTTCCCACTAGCTATCTATTTTACGTTTGGTAGTGTATATATGTCCATGCCACTCTCTCACTTTGTCGCAGCTTACCATTCCCCCTCCCCATATCAAGTCCCTTCGCTAGTAGGTCTGCATCTTTATTCCTGTGTTGCCCCTAGGTTCTTCATGACCTTCTTTTTCTTTTTTTTTTTTTTCCTTAGATTCCATATATATGTGTTAGCATACAGTATTTGTTTTTCTATTTCTTACTTCACTCTGTATGATAGACTCTAGGTCCATCCACCTCACAACAAATAACTCAATTTCGTTTCTTTTTATGTGCCACATCTTCTTTATCCATTCATCTGTTGATGGACACTTAGGTTGCTTCTATGTCCTGGCTATTGTAAATAGTGCTGCAGTGTACATTGTGGTACATGTCTCTTTTTGAATTATGGTTTTCTCAGGGTATATGCCCAGTAGTGGGATTGCTGGGTTGTATGGTAGTTCTATTTTTAGTTTTTTAAGGAACCTCCATACTCTTCTCCATAGTGGCTGTATCAATTTACATTCCCACCAACAGTGGAAGAGGGTACCCTTTTCTCCACACCCTCTCCAGCATTTATTATTTATAGATTTTTTGATTTTTTGATGATGGCCATTCTGATTGGTTGTAGTCTTGATTTGCATTTCTCTAATGATTAGTGTTGTTGAGCATCCTTTCATCTGTTTGTTGGCAATCTGTATATCTTCTTTGGAGAAATGTCTGTTTAGGTCTTCTGCCCATTTTTGGATTGGGTTGTGTGTTTATTTAAAGTTGAGCTGCATGAGCTGCTTGTTAATTTCGGTGGGTAATTCTTTGTCAGATGCTTCATTTGCCAATATTTTCTCCCATTCTGAGGGTTGTCTTTTGGTCTTGTTTATGGTTTCCTTTGCTGTGCAAAAGCTTTGAAGTTTCATTAGGTCCCATTTGTTTATTTTTCTTTTTATTTCCATTTCTCTAGGAGGTGGGTCAAAAAGAATATTGCTGTGATTTATGTTATAGAGTGTTCTGCCTATGTTTTCCTCTAAGAGTTTGATGGTGTCTGGCCTTACATTTAGGTCTCTAATCAATTTTGAGTTTATTTTTGTGTATGGTGTTAGAGAGTGTTCTAATTTCATACTTTTACATGTACCTGTTCAGTTTTCCCAGCACCACTTATTGAAGAGGCTGTCATTTCTCCACTGTATATTCTTGCCTCCTTTATCAAAGATAATGTGACCATATGTGTGTGGGTTTATCTTTGGGCTTTCTATCCGGCTCCATTGATCTATATTTCTGTTTCTCTGCCAGTACCATACTCTCTTGATGACTGTAGCTTTGTAGTATAGTCTGAAGACAGGGAGCCTGATTCCTCCAGTTCTGCTTTTCTTTCTCAAGATTGCTTTGGCTACTCGGGGTCTTTTGTGTTTCCATACAAATTGTGAAACTTTTTGCTCTAATTCTGTGAAAAATGACATTGGTAGTTTCATAGGGATTGCATTGAATCTGTAGATTGCTTTGGGTAGTAGAGTCATTTTTCACAATGTTGATTCTTCCAATCCAAGAACATGGTATATCTCTCTATCTGTTTGTAACACCTTTAATTTCTTTCATCAGTGTCTTATAATTTTCTGCATACAGATCTTTTGTCTCCTTAGATAGGTTTATTCCTAGATATTTTATTCTTTTTGTTGCAATGGTAAATGGGAGTGGTTTCTTAATATCACTTTCAGATTATTCATTATTAGTGTATAGGAATGCAAAAGATTTCTGTGCATTAATTTTGTATCCTGCTACTTTACTAAATTCATTGATTAGCTCTAGCAGTTTTCTGGTAGCATCTTTAGGATTCTCTGTGTATAGTATCATGTCATCTGCAAACAGTGACAGCTTTACTTCTTCTTTTCCAATTTGAATTCATTTTATTTCTTTTTCTTCTCTGATTGCTGTGGCTAAAACTTCCAAACCTATGTTGAATAATAGTGGTGAGAGTGGGCAACCTTGTCTTGTTCCTGATCTTAGTGGGAATGGTTTCAGTTTTTCACCATTGAGGATGATGTTGGCTGTGGGTTTGTCATATATGACCTTTATTATGTTGAGGAAAGTTCCCTCTATGCCTACTTTCTGGAATGTTTTTATCATAAATGGGTGTTGAATTTTGTCAAAAGCTTTCTTTGCATCTATTGAGATGTTCATATGGTTTTTCTCCTTAGGTTTGTTAATATGGTGTATCACGTTGACTTATTTGCATATATTGAAGAATCCTTGCATTCCTGGGAGAAACCCCACTTGATCATGGTGTATGATCCTTTTAATGTGCTGTTGGATTCTGTTTATTAGTATTCTGTTGAGGATATTTCCATCTATGTTCATCAGAGATATTGGCCTGTCGTTTTCTTTCTTTGTGACATCTTTGTCTGGTTTTGGTATCAGAGCGATGGTGGCCTTTTAGAATGAGTGTGGGAGTGTTCCTCCCTCTGCTATATTTTGGAAGTGTTTGAGAAGGATAGATGTTAGCTCTTCTCTAAATGTTTGATAGAATTCGCCTGTGAAGCCATCTGGTCCTGGGCTTTTGTTTGTTGGAAGATTTTTAATCACAGTCTCATTTTCAGTGCTTGTGATTGGTCTGTTCATATTTTCTATTTCTTCCTGGTTCAGACTCAGAAGTTGTGCATTTCTAAGAATTTGTCCATTTCTTCCAGGTTGTCCATTTTTTTGGCATAGAGTTGCTTGTAGTGATCTCTCATGATCCTTTGTATTCCTGCAGTGTTAGTTGTTACTTCCCCTTTTGCATTTCTAATTCTGTTGATTTGAGTCTTCTCCCTTTTTTTCTTGATGAGTCTGGCTAATGGTTTATCAATTTTATTTATCTTCTCAAAGAACCAGCTTTTAGTTTTATTGGTCTTTGCTATCGTTTCCTTCATTTCTTTTTCATTGATTTCTGCTCTGATCTTTATGATTTCTTTCCTTCTGTTAACTCTGGGGTTTGTTTTGTTCTTCTTTCTCTAATTGCTGTCACTGTAATGTTAGGTTGTTTATTTGAGATGTTTCTTGTTTCTTAAAGTGAGATTGTATTGCTGTAAATTTCCCTCTTAGAACTGCTTTTGCTGCATCCCATAAGTTTTGGGTCGTCATGTTTTCATTGTCATTTGTTTGTAGGTATTTTTGGATTTCCTCTTTGATTTCTTTAGTGATCTCTTGGTTATTAAGTAGTGTGTTGTTTAGCCTCCATGTGTCTGTATTCCTTACCAATTTTTTCCTGTAATTGGTATCTAGTCTCATGGTGTTGTGGTTGGAAAAGATACTTGATATGATTTCAATTTTCTTAAATTTACCAAGGCTTGATTTGTGACCCAAGATACGATCTATCCTGGAGAATGTTCCATGAGCACTTGAGAAGAATGTGCATTCTGTTGTTTTTGGATGGAATGTCCTATAAATATCAATTAAGTCCATCTTGTTTAATGTATCATTTAAAGCTTGTGTTTCCTTATTTATTTTCATTTTGGATGATCTGTCCATTGTTGAAAGTGGGGTGTTCAAGTCCCCTACTATGAGTGTGTTACTGTCAGTTTCCCCTTTGATGGCTGTTAGTATTTGCCTTATGTATTGAGGTGCTCCTATGTTGGGTGCATAAATATTTACAATTGTTATATCTTCTTCTTGGATTGATCCCTGCATCATTATGTAGTGTCCTTCTTTGTCTCTTGTAGTAGTTTTTATTTTAAAGTCTATTTTGTCTGATATGAGAATTGCTACTCCAGCCTTCTTTTGATTTCCATTTGCAAGGAATATCTTTTTCCGTACTTTTACTCTGTATGTGTCCCTAGGTCTGAACTGGGTCTCTTGTAGACAGCATATATACGCATCTTGTTTTTGTATCCATTCAGCCAGTCTGTGTCTTTTGGTTGGAGCATTTAATCCTTTTTCATTTAAGATAATTATCGATACATATGTTCCTATTACCATTTTCTTAATTGTTTTGGGTTTGTTATTGTAGGTCTTTTCCTTCTCTTGTGTTTCCTGCCTAGAGAAGTTCCTTTAGCATTTGTTGTAAAGCTGGTTTGGCGGTGCTGAATTCTCTTAGCTTTTGCTTGTCCGTAAAGATTTTAATTTCTCCAAAAAATCTGAATGAGATTCTTGCTGGGTAGAGTAATCTTGGTTGTAGGTTTTTCTCCTTCATCACTTTAAATATGTCCTGCCACTCCCTTCTGGCTTGCAGAGTTTCTGCTGAAAGATCAGCTGTTAACTTTATGAGGATTCCCTTATGTGTTATTTGTAGTTTTTCCCTTGCTGCTTTTAATATTTCTTCTTTGTATTTAATTTTTGATAGTTTGAGTAATATGTGTCTTGTGTGTTTCTCCCTGGATTTATCCTGCACGGGACTCTCTGTGCTTCCTGGACTTGATTAACTATTTCCTTTCCCATATTAGGGAAGTTTTCAACTATCATCTCTTCAAATATTTTCTCAGTCCCTTTCTTTTTCTCTTCTTCTTCTGGAACCCCTATAATTCGAATGTTGGTGCGTTTAATGTTGTCCCAGAGGTCTCTGAGACTGTCCTCAATTCTTTTCATTCTTTTTTCTTTATTCTGCTCTGCAGTAGTTATTTCCACTATTTTATCTTCCAGGTCACTTATCCGTCCTTCTGCCTCAGTTATTCTGCTATTGATCCCTTCTAGAGAATTTTTAATTTCCTTTATTGTGCTGTTCATCACTGTTTGTTTGCTCTTTAGTTCTTCTAAGCCCTTGTTAAACGTTTCTTGTATTTTCTCCATTCTATTTCCAAGATTTTGGATCATCTTTACTATCATTATTTTGAATTCTTTTTCAGATAGACTGCCTATTTCCTCTTCATTTGTTAGGTCTGGCAGGTTTTTACCTTGCTCCTTCATCTGCTGTGTGTTTCTCTGTCTTCTCATTTTGCTTAACTTACTGTGTTTGGGGTCTCCTTTTTGTAGGCTGCAGTATTGTAGTTCCCGTTGTTTTTGATGTGTGTCCCCAGTGGCTAAGGTTGGTTCAGTGGGTTGTGTAGGCTTCCTGGTGGAGGGGACTAGTGCCTGTGTTCTGGTGGATGAGGCTGGATCTTGTCTTTCTGGTGGGCAGGTTCACGTCTGGTGGTGTGTTTTGGGGTGCCTGTGGCCTTATTATGATTTTAGGCAGCCTCTGTGCTAATGGATGGGGTTGTGTTTCTGTCTTGCTAGTCGTTTGGCATAGGGTGTCCAGCACTGTAGCTTGCTGGTTGTTGAGTGGAGGTGGGTCTTGGTGTTGAGATGGAGATCTCTGGGAGATTTTTGCCGTTTGAAATCACATGGAGCTTGGAGGTCTCTTGTGGACCCATGTCCTGACCTTGGCTCTCCTACCTCAGTGGCTCAGCCCTGACGCCTGTTGGAGCACCAAGAGCCTCTCCTCCCCACAACTCAGAATAAAAGCGAGGAAAAAAACAAAGAAAGAAAATCAAATCACATCAAATCAAATGGAGTAAAATCAAGTCAAATGAAGTTGTTAAAATAAAATATAAAAAATAATTATTGAGAAAAAGAATATTTTAAGTAATAAAAAAAAAAAAACTGGACAGACAGAACCCTAGGACAAATGGTAAAAGCAAAGCTATACAGACAAAATCACACATAAAAGCATACACATACACACTCACAAAAAGAGAGAAAGGGGAAAAATATATATATATATCCTTGCTCCCAAAGTCCACCTCCTCAATTTGGGATGACTCGTTGTCTATTCATGTATTACACAGATGCAGGGTACATCAAGTTGATTGTGGAGCTTTAATCCGCTGCTTCTGAGGCTGCTGGGAGAGATTTCCCTTTCTCTTCTTTGTTCTCACAGCTCCCAGGGGCTCAGCTCTGGTTTTGGCTCCGCCTCTGCGTGTAGGTCACCTGAGGACGTCTGTTCTTCGCTCAGACAGGACGGGGTTAAAGGAGCCGTTGATTCGGGGGCTCTGGCTCACTCAGGCTGAGGGGAGGGAGGGGCACGGAGTGCGGGGCGGGCCTGTGGCGGCAGAGGCCGGCATGACGTTGCTACCAGTCTGAGGGGTGCCGTGCGTTCTCCCGGGGTAGTTGTCCCTGGATCCCGGGACCCTGGCAGTGGCGGGCTGCACAGGCTCCCCGGAAGGGGGGTGTGGATAGTGACCTGTGTTCGCACACAGGCTTCTTGGTGGCGGCAGCAGCAGCCTTAGCGTCTCATGCCCGTCTCTGGAGTCCGCGCTTTTAGCCGCGGCTCGCTCCCGTCTCTGGAGCTCCTTTAAGCAGAGCTCTAAATCCCCTCTCCTCGCGCACCAGGAAACAAAGTGGGAAGAAAAAGTATCTTGTCTCTTCGGCAGCTCCAGACTCTTTCCAGGAGTCCCTCCTGGCTAGCTGTGGCGCACTGGCCCCTTCAGGCTGTGTGCACAACGCCAACCCCAGTCCTCTCCCTGCGCTCCGATGGAAGCCCGAGCCTCAGCTCCCAGCCCCACCCGGCTCCCAGACCCGCCCTCACCGGCGGGTGAGTGGACAAGCCTCTCGGCCTGGTGAGTGCCGGTCAGCACCGATCCTCCGTGCGGGAATCTCCCCGCTTTTCCCTCCGCACCCCTGTTGCTGTGCTCTCCTCCACGGCCCCGAAGCTTTCCCCCTCCGCCCCCCACAGTCTCCACCCACGAAGGGGCTTCCTAGTGTGTGGAAACCTTTCCTCCTTCACAGCTCCCTCCCACTGGTGCAGGTCCCGTCCCTATCCTTTTGTCTCTGTTTATTCTTTTTGCTTTTGCCCTACCCAGGTACGTGGGGAGTTTCTTGCCTTTGGGAAAGTCTGAGGTCTTCTGCCAGCGTTCAGTAGGTGTTCTGTAGGAGTTGTTCCACGTGTAGATGTATTTGTGATGTATTTGTGGGGAGGATGGTGATCTCTGCGTCTTACTCTTCTGCCATTTTGAAGCTCTCCCCAACCTTCCTGTTCTTTGAAGGCAACATAGAAAATTTGCCATTGTTTCTGTATGAAATGTGCTTTTCCTATATGTTTGGGTGGATGGTTCCTTCTCATCATTCAGATTTCACTTCCAAATCACGTCAGCAAAGAAGATGTTTCTTGACTGCCCTATCTAAAAATATCCTATTTCACTTATTTATGTGGGTATCATTTGTCTTCCCCAATATCAGTGGAATGTTCAGTCCATGAGGTCTGTGTTTCTGTCTGTCTTGTTTATCACCCTATCCCCAGCATTTTAATATTGCACCTCGTGTATAACAGAGTCTCAATAACATGACAAAAAATACATGTACTGAAAATGCCCCAGGATTTTAGACAAATGTAAAAGCGTTCAGACCTGGATGATTTAGTCAATATTTTGAGTAGTTGCACCAGTTGGAGTAAGCATCTTGAGGTTAAATAATATTTTAATAGATTCTGGGGAGGAAGGGGGTGATGCCCGTGATTTTTTCCACTACCTTTACCTCTACTCTGATCAGAAAATACAGGATAAATTTCTTTGGGATTAAAAAAGAAAGGAAAACCTCTTGCAAATATTTTTAAAGTTTCTGAGAGGACTTTTTTTAATTTGGAGAAGTTTTAAAAATTAAAAGGGAAAAATATAGTACTTAATGTCTTAACAAAGTATTAATTTGATCGAGTTTCAGAAAAGACCTCATTAAGCTGCGTGATAAAGTGATTATTCAGTGTCACTTTCCTTGGGTTTTTAGCAATTATCTGCAATGGTTTTTAGAATGAGGCAACATTTTCCTTTTCAGTAGCACTTGAAACCTCCTTGATGTTGACACAGAAATGCTGATAGGAAGAGCTGGCGAACAAAGGATTGCAAGTCTTGACTCATACTTGCTAAAAATATCACATCCACCTCAGGAAGGTTTAGAAGTATGTCAAAGGCATTCTTGAGCCTTTTTTCTCCCTTTAAGACCATTCACAACTAACTTTTGAGAGTGAAATGATGATGAAATTTGACTCACTCAGGTCCTAGTCCATTTCTGAGCATATAATTGGAATTAAACCTTAATATATAATTTTCTAACTAATTTTTCTCCTTTCGTGGCCTTTTAAGCTTTACATAACCTTTGTGCTTCCTTGTTCCATTAATCCTCCAAATGCCAGCATCCTGCCAAGAGAGGATTCATTGCAGTATTTCCATCATTGTCAACAAAGCCGCAAGATCATTCTAGTATATTGGACTCACCCATCCATGAGAAAATGCTGTTTTGTATTTGAAACTATTTGTTGATTCTTATTCAACTCTGTGACGAAAGTAGAATTTTTTTCCCCTAATGTTTTATTACCAGTTAAAGCACAGAGAGGTATTTTATTTTAATTTGGATAAAGAATAGATAATAGAGAGCTGGAATTTCTTAAATTAGGTACATTTTTGGTAGTTAGTTCTATAGTTAATCTTCTTAATTTATCACTTAGAGTAGGGCAATTACCATAATATGGAAATGAGCCAGGATTATGGTATCACTGGGAGGTGATTGTAATTTTTAAGTTTGCACCAAGGAAGTATATTGAATAGCTTAAATTTCTGTATTATCAATTACGGTAGTTTTTGTGCTCAGGTCCGCTATGTTTTGCATCACATTTCAAAAGGTGATTTCTCTTATCAAACAACCTTAGGAGACAATGTTCTTTCTTCTATCACTACCCCGATGGAGTTGATCAATGCTGCCTTTAATTTAATTGAAAATGGTTGATCAATAAGGTCAATGTTTATGGATTTATTTCCATCTTTTGATGTGGCAAATCATTAGTTATCATTATCTAAATTAGCCCAGATTGCCATGAAAAGTGGAGGGCATAAATTGCTTTATGGATTTCTGAGAGCGTAGTACACATGTAATTTTTCTTAACACACATACTTTTCAGCAGTTACCTTGTACCAGGTTTTAATTTCTATGCTGCAATTTCTCCAGCAGTCTAGAGGTATCTATGTCAGACAGGATGTAATAAAAGGATCAAGTTTTAAAAAGTACAAAAAAGTGAGGTCTCTGGAATCATAAAAAATCCACATTATTATAGACACAATTTCAATGAATACCATGTAGTGAAACACCACGGGGGTGCTTCAGGAATGGACCTGTTTCCAGAAGGCAAGATGGACTTCAGGGGAAAAAAATAAAGTAAGAAGAAATGAATGCAAATACTTTTCAGTCTCTTACTCTGAAGACCCATGTTATAGGTTGAATTGTGTCCTTCACCCCACCACAGTTTATATGTTGAAATCCTATTCTAGTCATTCATAATGTGACCTTATTTGAAGGTAAGGTCTTTATAGAGGGAACCAAGTTAAAATGAGGTCATTAGGGTAGGACCGAATCCAGTAGGACTGGTGTCCTTGTAAGAAGAAGAAATCTGGGTACAGATATGCATAGAGAAAAGGCAATGTGAAGAGACACAGGAATAAGATAGCCATCTACAAGTCCAGGAGAGACGCCTGGAGCGCATCTTTCCCTCATAACCCTCAGAAGGAGCCAACCCTGTCACCACCTTGTTTTTGGACATCTGGCCTGTAAACCTGTAAGACAATAGATTTCTATTGTTTAAGGCACTGAATTTGTTTTACTTTGTTATGACAGCCCTAGCAAACTAACACAGCCCATGAATTATGACTAACATTTCATATTAAACGACATGGAAGCTTTCCCAAACACCAGGATGCTAAAATCGACACGAGTCACATTAACTGTTTTCATTGAACTTTGGAATTTAGAATCCAAAGAAATTTAGAAACCAAGCAGAGTTACATCAAAGCATTTTATAATCAAAGATTCAAGTGCATGCTGATTGAGGGAATTGATTTCCATGTATATCTTTTAAAAAGGAACCCTTTTTTTTTTGTAGTGATGAGACCAAGGCACAATCCTTGATAAGCCTGATTCTGAATGTTAAGTAACCCAAGGGTGAGGAACTACAATTTATGGGGAATTCAGTCAACTAGCATTGGTTGTACTGTGGGACTCTGGTGTTTGAATTATAAAATGGCAAAGGGAATCTATCATGGAGATTTATCCTGGACTAGCTTGCATCTGGACCAAAAGTGATCTATCAGGTTTGTCATTTTATATTGAAGTCCACAAACTACCTATTCTGCATACCCCAGGTTGTGTACCTGGGTTGCATAGCACAGATCAATCTCTGATGCTTGCTGGTGGAAAGGGTGTGTGTTTTGTAGGTTCTTTTTGGTAATGACAGTTGAAACCCATTTCCTTGGTTCCTCTGGATGTTAACATGATCAATTATGGATGAGTACAGAAGTGGAGTTTAGAATCAGGGCTAACTCTGAGCCATATGGTAAGAAGTCAGAGGTACCTTTCTTTGGTTCCATGAATCTCTCCTTGATCTTAGACATTTCATGAAGTCCTCTGGCTTCCCAGAACTCCCTCTGTGCCTTCCTCCACAGGAGCAAGGATGAAGGTCAGCATTGATCGAGCACTTGAGAGACACCATGTGCTGCACACAACTCTTTATAAGGGTTATACTCACATCAACTGTTTGACATTAATGATATTATTATATTCGATTTACAGAAGAAACTGAGGCTTAAGGAGGTTAAGTTACTTGCGCAGTGTTATCTAGCAATAAATGCTGGAGCCGGGACTCCAACCCAGGACTGATATTCTTTTTTTTTTTTTTTTTTTTTTTTCGGTACATGGGCCTCTCCCATCGCGGAGCACAGGCTCCGGACACACAGGCCCAGCGGCCATGGCTCACGGGTCCAGCCGCTCCGCAGCATGTGGGATCCTCCCGGACCGGGGCACGAACCCGTGTCCCCTGCATTGGCAGGCGGACTCTCAACCACTGCGCCACCAGGGAAGCCCCAGCACTGATATTCTTAAGACATGGTCCCTGCTGCCTTCCCTAACAGCCTCTCAGGCATCAGATTTCTCCATCAAATCCTGCCTGGTCTGTCTGAACAACTAATCGTTGATAGTGTAACAATGAGTTATAGTCGATCTCTTCACTTGTGGAAAGGACATCTGCATTCCACTGGATGTTTATGAAATAATGTGTTGGCAGAGAGAAATGAAACTCATGGTGGGATCTCTTGTTCTCATTCTGGCAAAATGCATAATCTTAGACAAATCATGACCTCATGAGCCCTGGTTTTATCATCTCTAAATGTCAGGGTTGGATTAACTACTCTTTAAAGATCCTCGGCAGGCTTAAAATTCTAAGATTCTTTCACATTCAGTGTAACTCCTTTTCAACCCATGTGTGTACTTGGTCCTTGACTGAACCTTTTTATAAGTTGGAAATTGGAAATACAAAGTCGTGATAAATATGAGAAAATGGTCAAGTCACTTAATAGCTCTTAGCCTCAGTTTCCTTATCTACAAAATGAGATACTAAGAATACTACCTCGTAGGGTTGATACTACACATGCCTAGCAAAATACCTGGAACAGGGTAAGTAAGTGCTCACCAGCTCTAGCTATAATAACATGATAATCATTGGTGTGATCAGTTCTATTATTATCTCCCCAGGAAAATCACAGTATGTTTAGGGTTATAGAAAAAGCACCCATCATGACTACTTTTTTATCATAAGGCATTTTATGCAGAGTATATAGTTTAACTTTGTATTCTACAGGTATCCGTATCTCACTAAAAGCTGGGTAATATTTATATCCAGCAGTCTGTCAACTATGTGTTCATTTACGCATGCGGACTCTCACCCACCTCCAAGCTGTGAGAACAATAGGAGCTTTAATAGTCTGAAGCAAGAAGGGTATTAGCTCCATGAATCTTTATTTTAAATTACATTTCTGAGTTAGAGGTGTCAACATGGTAGAACAAGTTAAGTGAGATTGTATTCCCCAGTAGGGCTATTGATGTTGGTTACAAATAAATTGCTGGTACAGGTGATGATAGCAAAGTCCATGCCATCTTTTATTTAACGGAGTATTTTTCTTGTTAGCAGCTCCTTCTGTATGCTTTCCTTTCTTCTGTGTCACATCAATCATATTTGACACATTGCCCAATGTCAGGGTAAAAAAAATGCATTATCCCGTTCACCAGCCATATGTCTG
This sequence comes from Grampus griseus, assembly GCF_964374135.1. Classification (NCBI taxonomy): domain Eukaryota; kingdom Metazoa; phylum Chordata; class Mammalia; order Artiodactyla; family Delphinidae; genus Grampus; species Grampus griseus. Next base: position 23,641,870 of record NC_139018.1, on the reverse strand, counting down.
TTCTCACACCAGGTGAGACATCTGGATGTGTAACTAAATGTTACACTCTTTCATCCAGTTATTTAGTGCTGTGTTACTACACAGAGCCAGAAAATAAACTCCAGAATTCTTTCTTTCTTTTTTTTTGCGGTACGCGGGCCTCTCACTGCTGTGGCCTCTCCCATTGCGGAGCACAGGCTCCGGACGCGCAGGCTCAGCGGCTATGGCTCACGGGCCCAGCCGCTCCGCGGCATGTGGGATCTTCCCGGACCGGGGCACGAACCCGTGTCCCCTGCATCGGCAGGCGGACTCTCAACCACTGTGCCACCAGGGAAGCCCAAGAATTCTTTCTGTTATCAGGAGAAAGATCATAGCATCTTGAGCCTGAAGCCCTAAGGCCAAGGTCTAGTTTTTTCTCTTAATAGTTGCACAGCCTTGGGCAGAATTAGGATCAATTGAGAGAAAATGTTTGGAAGCATTGTATGGATTCTTGAAGCTCATGTTAAAAGAATCCTAGGAGTCCCTCTACTTGGCTATACAATGGCCTAGCAATCTGTACCTTTGGAGAGAAAGTTAAAAAGATTTCAGAGCTAGACCACTAATACCAGCCAAGATGTATTTAGGGCTGACTGTAGGCCATGAACTCTTCCAAGCACTTTGCATGGAATTGGATTTAAACCTAAAAACAAGCCTGTGAAGTGGGCACTATTATTTTCCCCATTTTATAGACAGCATAACTAAGGACCAGAGAGAAGAGTAAACAACTCGCCCAAGATCAGAAGATCAAGATTTGAACTCAGTTTGATTCTAGAGTCTGTATCTTTAACGTATATAATACTCTCTATACCACCTCTTGGACCAAAGTTATTTACTCAACTTCCGGCACTATCACTTACTAGCTTTGTTTTTTGTTGTTGTTGTTTTTCAATCTATAAAATGGGGATAGGATTACCTACCTTAAAAATATTGTTATGACAGTTAATTGAGAGAATGCATGTAAAAGCACTTAACAATGTTGGTTTATGGTAAGTAAATAAAAGGTAGCAGGTTTTCCTGGAAGCCCAGTGGTTAAGACTTTGCCTTCCAGTGCAGGGGGGTGTGGGTTTGATTCCTGGTTGGGGAGCTAAGATCCCACATGCCTCGTGGCCAAAATCTAAAACATAAAACAGAAGCAATATTGTTAACAAATTCAATAAAGACTTTAAAAATGGTCCACATGAAAAAAAATAAATAAATACATAAATAAATGAAAGGTAGCTCTTTCTAGTGACTAGGTTATATAATATTTGTGATCAAACAAGTATAGCAATACTGATTTAATTAATTTGGAAAATAAATTTTAAAAACCTCACCTCCTGAGAACCAATCCAAGAGAACAGTGTTTTTTGTTTTGTTTTGTTTTGTTTCATTTGTTTGTTTCTTTGCCTTTTGGGAGAAAGTTCCCCGAAGGATAATATTTTAGGTCAATTCTTAATATAGTCTTATTACATAGAATAACTGATAGCTCTCAAGTTATTATTGTTTTTGCTTCATTCCAATAGAAAAACATGTTCTGAATATGGAAAATTCTGTTTATTTTTTCCTTCTATTTTAGGTACAATGGATATTTATTGAGTACTGTTAATGGGAATGGATGTTTTGGGCGCCGTCTCTTTCTCCTTTACTTCCTCCTTCCCTTCATTTCCTATCTTCACTTAACAATTTCATGTTCAGAACAATCCTGTAAGACAGACTTCTTTGTTTTTGATTTTCTTTTGGTTGTGTAGTTTAGGAATGAAGGTTTTAAGTAATTGCATCATGTCTCATAAATTAAAAATGAGAAGCAATATTTTAACCCATCTAAGGACTCGAGGCCCAGAGTGCTATCCAAGAAAACATGAAATATTGCTATTATTAGTAAGCATAATGATGAAAGCTACCATTTGTTGGGTACTTACTGTAGGCCAGATACATTGCTACATGCTTGGCGTACATTTCCTAATTTAATTACCACACGTTGTTGTGATCGACACTTGGGTATCAGCGGGCAACTCTTTTTGCTCACCCTTTTATCTTATGATCTGGGGTCTTTAGTCATTTTCATTACTTTTGCTTAGAGTGACTTTTTTGCTTGTTTGTTTTTTACTGGACTTTTAATTTTATTTATTTATTTTTGGCTGTGTTGGGTCTTCGTTTCTGTGCGAGGGCTTTCTCTAGCTGTGGCGAGCAGGGGCCACTCTTCATCGCGGTGCACGGGCCTCTCACTGTCGCGGCCTCTCTTGTTGCGGAGCACAAGCTCCAGACGCGCAGGCTCAGTAGTTGTGGCTCACGGGCCTAGTTGCTCCGTGGCATGTGGGATCTTCCCAGACCAGGGCTCGAACCCGTGTCCTCTGCATTGGCAGGCAGATTCTCAACCACTGCTCCACCAGGGAAGCCCTAGAGTGACCTTTATGTGATTGATTTGCTTCTCAGAATCCTCCATTCCTCATGTTGTGAGGAGTACAAGTTTATAATTAGGGAGTAAATTTGGTCATCACCTTTGATAGGACAATGGGCGAAACTGACACATTTTATAGAGACTTGTCAGAATGTGCCGACTTTCTGTTGGTTTCTATAAACAGCTAAAACAGTTTTTGGCAACACTTATCCCGAATAAATTGCAAGATTATGATGTTTTCAGACCCAAAATGAAAGTGGCCCATTCTTGTTCTTTTAGTGCCCTCATAAAAGTCAAATTTTTAATCTCAGAAGGAAATTTAAAAGATAGAAGTAAAACCTTAATGAGATGTAGCATAAAGAATAGAAGAAGTCCATTTCCATGAAATGACTTGTGATGAGGTTGCTTCAAGGAAATGAACTATAAAATAGAACATTTTAGAAATTTAAAATCCACTGGTAAACATTGTGCTTTAAAAACAATGTCAATAAGACTAAACATTTAGTAAATAGAAGGGATTAGACAATTAATATCCAATAAGTGTTATTTTTCCAAAACACTAGAAATGCGTCACCAAAACAAACCCCCACATTTTAAAAAATAGATGAGTATTTTCAAAATTTTTCAGTCCATAAAACCTGAGAAGTTACTGGGTCACAGCAGAAGGAGGATTCTTTCTAATCCTTTATTCAGCCCTTTGTGTAACAGTACCTCCTGTCCCACATGTATGGACATGTGTAAACATACACACACACCATGCCAGTCATCATTTCTCCCAGTGCTTGTTAAATGGAAGGCACTCAAGAAATGGTAACAATTCTAATTATATTCATCTTATTCTTTAATACAGTTGATAAAGAAAAAGAATAAACCTGGATTGTTAAAACACTATGGGAAAATCTTTATAATTTTTATACCATATCATTTTATTTTTCTTATCACCCCAGTGTGTCCTCATTTATTGGTTTAGAAATAATGTAGCAACACAAAATTGTGTTGTGTCTCCAAAGAACATTTTTCTAAGTGTCTTAATTGTACATGACACTGTGGTAGGTGCTGACGCGCGGGGCATAGGAAAGATGCATGGTGACATTTGGCTTCTGCTTCCCAAATACAGATCTTGCCCAAGATATAGATGATTGTTGTTGATTTGTAATGATCAAACTTGCAGAGTCAGGTCAATAAGCATAGACACATTTTTAATGGATTTTTTAATGGATTTGACTTTAGAAATCAGATTATTTGCCAAAGGAGAGTGACACAGTTTTAATTATTAGCTGAAAGAGAACTCTTTTAATCTAGATTGGCTGGATTTTGGTACTGATTTTGAATAAATCATCAATGATTAACTATAAGGAACCAATCTACTGTGCCATATTTGTAGATAAAATGTGGCTACTCTTCCCCATTCCTAGGCTTCTTCCCTCTACCCTTCCTTCCTTCCTTCTTTCCTTCCTCCTTCCCTTCCTTTCTCCCTTGCTTCCTTCCTCTGTCTCTCCCTCTCTTCCTTTGCATTTCACAATTCCATCAGTTAATTTCTTTTCCACTGCTAGCCACATTACACTATGCCTAGTTACAACCCTAGTTAAAACCCTAGTCAGAGTAGATAAAAGGTAAACCTAGGAGGAGGGGAATATGAAAGCTCAAAATTGTTTCTGAACTTCTAGTGGCACTGATGCCCTCAACAAATTAAGGCACCTTCAGATTCCACAATTGAGTTCCTTAGAATTTACTGTTATTATCTATTGATTTCAATCTACCATCTAATGGTAACAAAGATACCTGTATGCTAGCTGGATGTTGTAGCCCCCTTCTCCGTCTGGTTCTCTTTCTTCTGACACTAACAAGACTTAACTGGGAGGCAATATAACGCCGTGGGGAGCTCTGTAGTCTTGGTGGGAGTTAGGCTGTTCAATTCCAGTCCCTGTTCAGCCACATGCTGGTCTGTGCCACCATGAGCAGTTACTTAAAATATCTAGGCTTCTTTTGTGCCATCTCTAATATGGAGTAACACTAGTACACGTTTCTACCTCCCAGGGCTACTGTGAATGTTAGTTGAGTTAATGCACGTAGAAGCTCAGTTCCCAGGATGTGGGATTTTCAGTGCTAAAACCAGGGCAGTCTCATGCAAACTGGGACAGGTGGCCACTCTCTCTGTGCCAGGCACAGTGCTAAGTATTTTGTGTTGGTTACCCCATTTCATCCTCGCAGCTACCGTATAAGACTGTGCAAGTTTTAGCACTAAAGTTCTGTATCCTGAAAAAACGTCAGTGCTGGGCCGAGTGGGACAGTTGGTCACTCTAGCACTTAGTAATTAACCATTATTCTTGTTATTCTTAGGGCTGTTATTAAAGCCTTTATCATAGTTCAAAAGAAAAACACCAAAATAAATATTGGTTATTTTCTTGACTTTTATGTATATGATATTGTCATTCTATCTAGAAATTCTCTGGTATCTTCTGCCCTTCTACCCTCCTTTCTCAAATAGGCCTTTCTCTTCTGTTCATTCAGGACTCAGATGACCCATCTCATGTCTTTTCTATTTCTTCTCTTGACCATAAATAGAAATTTACAGTGGCTGAAACCTCTCATGCACACCTGAGTAAAGGAGTTGAGGTCCAATATGGTAATGTAAATCAAAGTCTTTTCCCTCATATATGCTATAATTTACTGTTGTAAGTGTTGCATACTATGAAGTCTCAATGAGAATAGGGAAAAATAAGACTAAATGATTAGATTATTATTTGTGATGTGTTTTGGTAATATTTTTGTCCTTAGTCATATACAGCCCTGCTTTTTCTGCATAGCATAGTCTAACAATGAAGAGTTAGTCTTTTAAAAGACTAAATTAGGTGAAATCTACCTTTTATTAAATTATCCTAATATAAAACCAGGTGACCTGATTAAAACCAGCCTTCTTTGCTACCTCCTACTATTTCAAAGAAAAGGTCACCTTAACGCTTACTTCCTCTTGCCATTTATGTTTGGGGGTGTGTTATTCATGCAGGCACAGTTCTTCATGACTGGAACCTTGAGAGCCCGATTTTTGCTATTGTTTTTAATGCTGCCAGCTGTGTTGTTCTAAAGCTCTTGTTTTCCCTGGAACGCAGAACTTTTCCCCAGCTCCCTAGTTCAGCCTTCAGTGTCACGCCTGGAGGCTGCGTGCTCATGCCTTTGAAATTGTGTTCAAGAGTGTGTTTAAATCCATTTACAATCTCACTTCACTTAAAATAATTGCAGAAGGTGAAACAACGTTGGTAGGGAAAACATCCATTAACATCTCTGTTTTTATTTATTTTAGGCATAATGCAGTTTCCTGTTATTGGATTATAATCTTTGCCTGTTGTGGTGGTATCTATCTGCCCCCTTCCCCAATTCAACCAAAGCTCCTGGTGATGTCTTCAATTCGATAAATGAATGTGTTGAAAGATGCCATAAAAGGCATTAATTCCTAATTGTGTATGGCTGTGATATTTAATGTAGCTGGTTCTGAAACAGTTGTGGACCTGAGCTTTTGGAGAAAGTCTGAAATGTAAAGAGTGGGCATTACTATCATTGACTTTTGCAGAACATTGTGAATGGAACATTATGAATGTTTCTATTAAATAATATGAAAGACTTTTCAACAAGAAAATCTTGCAGTCTGTACTCCCTATTATCATCTTCCCTTCCGTATAACAAATTTCAGTTTAGTTACTGAAGGCAGTAGCTACAATTATGGATATCTTTCTACTTTGAGGATATTTGGAATTTGTTGTAAAGGTCTTTTAAAAATCTTTAAGGAAAATGTTAACTTCCATTCCCCTAAAAAGGAAGGCAAACAAACAAACAGACATTTGAACTGGGTTGAGTTTGGTCAAGCTTAGGGTGACCAATCATCCCAATTTTCCTAGGACTGTCACAATCTTAGCACTGAAAGTTCCTTGTCCTGGGGCAGCTCTCACTCCTGGGAAAAATGGGAGGGTTAGTCACCTTAATTTTGATACTATTTATTAGCATGAAATATGGAAGCAATGACAAAAGAGATATGCATATCTCCTGTTAACCTGATGCAAACTTTTAAAGTCACGTATACTGTTCCACTGGTCCTTGGGAAACTGATGTGTGGATGGGCAAGCAAATGACTCGAGGGAACGAGGGCAGGGCATCTGTTAGATTGGTACCCTCTCTGTGTCTCTTTAGAGTGGTTCTAACACCTATTCAATCCACTGGTCTCTTCTTTTGAATACTTACTGTTGACTCCTAGATGGCCCACCTTAGGACTTCTTCAAGAAGGCCATGTCATCAGACTGTTGAGATCCTCTAGGCTTTCAGCTAAAGAGCATTTTCCCCTGAAGTTATTAAATTAGGTCCAGTTTCCTCAGCTTGATATTTCTGAGAATTGCACTTTCTTCCTTTTCAGGACTGAAGAAAAAGAAAGTGCGGGCAGTTTATTTCCCTAAAACATGAATCTTTAGAAGGATACCAGGGAGTTAAAATGAACATTTTAACCCAATGCGTCTCCATAGTCGTGAACGTTACCCGTATAATTGACACACGTCATGTGTTTAACTTTGCATCCTCTGTGTTAGGATTTTCCTGTTTTGTTTGTTTGTTTGTTATGTTAGTGGTATTTTATCTCTTGTCTTCTGGTCCTTGCTCCCCTTCCCTTGCTTAGTTTCCATGGGTATGTTTCTGCCACACTAAGGGAGGCTGGAGGTTAGTGACATGGTGCAGTGGGTTTTGAAGTCAGTTTGTGCCTCGGTTTTGAAGTGTTTACTTGGGTCTCAGATATACAGGGTACTGTGTGATAGTTATTTGGGCATCAACTACGCATAGCACAGCAGTTATTCTTAAAATGAGCAGAGGCCCCTGGGAAGTGAGCCCTGGTACTTTCATCTTCTGCAAGCCAAGCCTTGGCATTTCCTTCAAATTAAACAAAAGTAATGGGAAGTGTTGTCCCTGAATACTCAAATTAGGCTGAGAACAAAGAGTCGAAGGCCGTTAGAAGAAACTACTAAAAGAAGTGGCAGTATCTTTTGGGCATTTTGGTGTCAGATAAATGATGTTTATTCTGTTTTTTTCTAGGATTATTTGAATGAGCTCCCTCCCAAAAGCCTCCCATCGTACTCTTTTCTGAACTGTCCATCTGACCATTATCTCCTGCCATGAGTCTGTGGGAAGGCCAATCACTATAATCCTCTTTTCTTTATTCTCACATCCTTAGGATGTGACTTAAAAGAGAAAAAGTTATATTGTGATTTTCTTCAAGTAGGGCAAAAAGAAATATGTCGTTCTGATCCAGAAGTTAATGCGAGATGAGAGGAGGCTACAGTTACAATTCCTGTAATACACTTATGTATACTGAATATACTACCTTGATTTGTGGCCTCAAGTAAATAGCTGCATAAGTTTAGAGCATAATTCTTTTCATAATTGTATTAACCTCAGCAGGAAAACATTTGTATTAGTTTCTGTAATCAAAAATGCCAAATGCCTATTTTCATTTCTTGAGTATTTTGGTTTTAGGTAGCACAGGCACAGCTCTTCAAATGCATATCTGTTCCCTTTAATTCTAGTAGCTTTGTAAAGAAATTAAGTATTTTTCCATTTTTCTGCTTTGTGGAAGTCAGAGTAAGGGTAGGGGTAACTGTTTTTACCAATTTTTAAGTAACTGGCTTGCAAGAATGATTCTCTAAAGAGCTATTTTGTGTGTAGTTTCCCTCTGGGTAGAGACTGGGGGAAAGTAAGTGCATTGCATTTCAGAGTAGTAATTTGCTCAAATAATTAGCATCATAGTACAGTGTATGGTCAGCTTCCTGTTGAGGTCTAGATATCGACATATAATTTGGATTTTCTTATGTTTTCCTTCTAGGCTGATTACCTCTATAATTCCTAGATTTGAGCAAAACAGAGTTACTCTTTTATTAGAGTAAACATCTGTAACATTCGTAAAGCGTTGTCTTTTTCTTGTCAGTGAAAGGTGTTCCAGTATCCATTCATTCATAACATATTTATTGAGCATCTAGTATTTGCCACTGTAACAGAGGAGAAAGTATCATCTTGCCCCTCAAACAGACTTTTGAAGATTATGCTGAATAGTGGATTCCCAATAAGTAACTCATGTACTTTAAGACTTTGGAGGTAAAATGTTTTATGGAGTTTTTAGTTGTTCATTTCTTCTTAAAAAATGATCACATACATTTTGGATGAACTATCTGTGTATGGCTAAATTATTTTTTTCTAGATAAACATAGGAACCAAGGAATTAAATGGGTGGGAGAAACATTCATTAGGCTGTACTCTTATCAAGTGATGTGACCTTGGCAAATTTATGTAATGTTTTTGAATCTCAGTATTCTCATCTATTGATAAAATGTGGATGAAACTCCTATTATGAGGCAGTTATGAAGATTAAGATAATTCATGAAAAATATGAGCCATAGTGGTTTCTCAATAAATGACAGTGATTATTACAGGTATTTAGAGGACAGTAGGGTGTAGGAAAGAATTTCATGCAAAGTCCAGTCCTTTAAATATGAATGAGGAGGAGGCATCACCTGTATACGTGTGATTAAAGGTGATAGCTGTGATCATACCGTGAAGAGTAAGTGCGTAGTTCCTTTCTGGAGGGTAATTTGATTACAGAGATATTACTTTGAAGAGGTAATATGCTAAATGAAATCATCAGTGGCCTGAAAGTGTTAACAAGGTTCTGGGAAAGGAGCCATTTACTCTCTTTTCACCTCTAAGATAAAGCATAATGCACTCGTGTATTTAATAAACTGTGAGAGATGGTGCTGGTTTACGGGGGCATTGGTAAGCTATCCCCAACCCATTTTTTTTTCTTCTAGCTTTTCTTTTCCAATCCCCCTAGTTTTGTAAGAATCAGTTCGTGAGTTTCAGCAGGCTGCCTTACCTGCTGTAGATAGAATGCCTCTTCCCTTCCTCTGGCCCCTACCCCTACCATTGATAATATAATAAAAAAGGAAGCTTATCCAGTACTGTTTCAAACAGGATAAATTGAAGGACAAAGGAATGACACCAAACATGAAATATTTAACACAATCAAATGTTAGGTGTTGATCGATGACTTTCAGAGCAATGACCAAATATAAGAGAACAATCTGTTTTCACTTGGACTGTAGGTATCAAGATTCTAAGAAGCCAGGAGATGGAATAATAGGACTGAAGCCATTAGAGAGTATGACCTAAATCTAAGGCTTTGCTTTCTTGTACTGATTTAATTTTTTTAAACTTCCAGTGATTTCACAACTGCTAAGATCCTCAAGGCAAAGAGTGTATCTTTTGTACTATTCTACTTTAACCGAAGTTCAATTAAATGAAAAAATCTATCATTTTAATAGGCTATATATTTCTGTTTGAGGTTGTTCATCTCTCCTCCAGCTTAGTCTATTTGAAACAGTACTGGTTGGTCTCAATAACCGCATACAATTGTCAATTTTATTTGACCACCAACCATGCTAATGGCTTATAAATACATTGTTCAAAGGTTGTGGAAAAATAAATGTATTTAACCTGAATACTAAAATCTGTAGAAAAAAAAATCAATTAGACATAGGCAGTGTATAAAAGGTTTGCTAAATGACTTGCTGCCAAACAGAAAATGGGTAGTCTATTTTAGCATTTTTTAGAATAGTTTTTTTTAGTATTTCCTAGAGCAGTCTGACTCATTTAGATTGAAATATCTGTCGGAAGCTATGTCCCAGTTCAACTGATCCCAACGTTAAAATGTCTCTACATATTCTCCCTCATCTTTCTGCTTCCAGCCTGATAGCCATAATTAGTATTATCCTCCCTTGTGGGGGCAGAAGTCCAACCAAAATAACAACCATGCACTCAGCAACTGCTCAGAACAGTTAAAAGAGCTTCTTCTCATTTGCCACTGTCTTAAGTGGTACTGTCTCTACATTTCCTCCCCCTGCTTTCTTAAACAACAACAGAAAAATCCAAACAGATTGGAAGAATGATATTTGGATTCCAATTTCTGCATAGAATATCTTAGTGGTTTTCAATTGCTTTAGGGAGCTTGCAACAATAAAATTCTGTTGAATCTAACATCATTTTGAACTCTTTCTTGCCCATATTCTGCTAAGAAATTTATCCTGGTGCAGCTTTATCTCTGTTGATAATGGACTTCATGGCTATAGGGAAATGTTGATACAGTGAGCTAGCATCTATCATTTTGACATCTACTGTTTAGCAGATGAAGAGAATAATGAGTGCTTGGGGTGCGACACTGTAGAACAACGTCAGCAAGCAATATGCATAGACCCAGTGATAGGTGTCTCTGGATTTGCAGCCATATATCTGTGGCAATCATTCTTTCTTCCTCTTCTCATTTCTTTTCATTTTCTTTCAACAGTCTGTCATTTGTGGCTTCAATCCACTTTATTTCTCTCCATTTCTTGCTCTTTTTGCTGTCTGCCATAATTCTGCATAAAATTGTGAAGTGCCCTAAAACATTCTCCTTTCTGTTCTTCATTGCTTTCAATGGTTCTAATCACTCCATTGGAAACTTGGTGGTAATTGATTAGGTTCTGAGAGAGGACAGAAGTACAAACCTTATGTCCACCCTTCATAGAAAAATGTGATTACTTATTAATATTTCTAAAAGTTTTTTTCTTAATTTGATTCCAGGCATAGGATATTTCCCATGTGCCTAGAAATTAGTTTAACTCAATCATAACTTAAAGGCAAATAATCTTATGATTTGATCTTTATAAGGGACGATTCTAAACAGATGCTGATGTTTCATATTTTATTCCTTACCCCAAAATGCAAAGATATAGAAGCATGAAATCAATCACAAATTTAGGAAATAAAATGCAATGAGTTTATATTAAACCAAATAGAGGGAAAATAATAATTAGAGAGTCTCTTTGCAACTATGTAATAATATTCTATTTTCAATGACTCAATTAGTTAAAAATGAAATATACAGAGAAAGTAAGTGCAAAGAGAGTTCTCAAAAATGTATCTCTTTTACATACATTTATATTACAAGTTGAAAATTTCATTAGAATGATGGTATTTTAAATTTATTTCTCCTTCCAAGACTACATAGATCTGAAGGTGCTCAGTAGGTGTTCTTTAGCTATTGAAAATACAGCTTGCTTTGGTAAATTAATAGAGACCCTTTCCCTTCATGGCTGAATATGACAAGCGCCTCTTAACTGCTGTTCAGAATTCACAAACCCTAGCACTCTTCCTACTCTTTCTGGGAAGAGATTGTATTTTTCATTGATTTTCAATATTAGATATTTTATTTAAGTAAAGTCCAAAACAGGCCATATCCTATCTGTCAGATACTCTTTTTGTTTCTCCTCCTAATACATTAGCTCAGTAATTATAGTATGAAAGCAAAAGATTGGAATGTTGCATTTTAGTTGGAGGGGTTTTTTGTGGGTTCTTTCCCATGACTGTGGTTGAACTGGGCAGTAGGGGATCATGAGTTCTATAGAACAGGACAATTGATTTCTTGGTGCTTTCTTTGTTGAATTCATTTCTGGCAGTGACACTACTGCAGACTAAGAGCAGAACACAGGAAGTAAGGAAAAGTACAGCATTTCTGCTTGGTCCAGCTGATGGGAAAGTACACAGAGGAAAGGGCTTGCCTCTGAAAGATGCTGATGTTTCATTTTTTATTCCTTACCCCAAACATATTTATCTGCTGAGTCACTAAAGAGAACAAGTTTTGTATATCTTCTTTCTATTTGCTTCTTTGTATTCTTGCCATAGAAGAGTTTTATCTACTAAAACATCTTGAAGAGATATTCTGTTTTGGCCAAAAAGCACTTATAACTTGAATTTATATATATAGTTCTTTTTAAGGTGCCTCCAAATTTTCATACACATATATTATATTAAAATTCATATTTCCATGGAAGAGGTTAAAACCAGACCACTTTCTGATTGTGTAGATAAAATTGAGTTTAGTGTACTACACTTTGGTCTTATAAAAATGATTCAGAATAAATCTGACAAAGTCCTTCTCTTCAGACCCTTCAGACTAAGTGTAAAAAGACACAGGGCCTCATGGTTAACCCTGATAGAGTTTATTCCTGGATTCTTGGGATGAGAATCAGAGCACTGGTAAATTGTTAGCTGTGTACTTACATCTGATTTAGACCCCTCTCCTCTTTCTCTACCTTCTCTCCTTTCTAAGTCACTAATTTTTGGCATCTCCTCTCATTTACATTGTCTTTCTGCTCTTCATTCATCATTTATTAAATACAATACACAATTCCACCAAGAAGCCCAAAGAACTAACGTTTTTGCCATCATTATTCTCAGTTCAGGGAGAAAGCATGTGCCCAGTACAAGGAAAACACTGGGGATGAATATGTGCATCTATCTGGTGGCAGGCACTCTCCAATAGAGATTCGATGAGAGCCACATGTGTAATTTTAAATTTTCAAGTAGCAACATTAAAAACATTAAAAGAAACCACTTTCGACAGCTGAAATCTATGATCAGTTTTGTAAACTGAAATTCCAATGAATGAATGTTAAATAAAACTGGAAACTCAGTTCGTCACTCTTCTTTGCATATTTCATCTGCTCAGTAGCCATAGGTGGCTGTGGAATGGGCACTGTATTGGATAGTTGAAGGGCTACAATGCACTGCAGCCTTAAAAATATGCAGCATATTCTTGACCCTCACATTTTATTAAGTTCTTCATTTAATTCATGTCAGGCACAATTCCAAGAACTTTATTTGTATTACTTTTATTTTTTCCTTATAAATGACCTAATGCATATTCTACATTCCTCATTTTACAGATGAGGAAACTGGAAATTGGATAAATGTAATAACCTTGCCAAGATTATTTAACTTGCAAGTGGCAGGCCCAGGATTTGAGAAAGCTTGGACTGAGAAAGCTTGGACTGATGCTAGATTTAATGGCTTAAATCCCATGATGGGGAAGGGAATCCAAGAAGGGGACTCCCATGTTTCTGCTTCTTCTAATGTTTGCAAATCTATGTTCTAGAGCAAGTTCTTAGGTTGACTTTGGAGCTCCTGACACCTGTTGGATATGCTATAGTGAAAAAATCAGGGCCACCCAAAATTTCCATCATCACTTGGAACGTTATTACCGCAAATCTTATGGGGCTTGATTAAGGTACAGACCTAGACAATAAAGGGACATGTTAGGAGCAGGGTTCCTGTAGGGAAAAGAATAAGGGGACATGTCCTATTTTTTAAATATCCCATTTTAGGAATATACTGACTCCATGCTAGAGGTTATAAGAAATTGAGAGAATTGGGACAGGCTAATTTAGGGATCCATGGCTCCTTAGTCCCTTAAATGAATTTAGATGAATTTAGCAACCATTTATTAAGCACCTACTCTTTGCCAGAGTCGGTGGTAGGTGTTGAGGCTATAAATACATATGAATTATGTTTTAACAAGCTATATTAGAAAGAAGACTTGTCTTCCTAATTTTTGCTTTAAGAGACGTTAATCTCTTCTTGTAAGTGCCATTATTTTGACGAAGCATCATGCTCTGAGTTCGGTGGTTCTTGGCTCCTACTGAGTCAATACTCTGCATAGCATCATTGCAATTCTTGATGGATAAAGAACTGGGTAATGAGTTAATTTGTGGACTCTCCACCTGTGCTGTCTTCTGAGCTGTGTTTTTAACAATTCCCTGAATATTTGCATCTCTACCAGTTGATATAAGGGAATATAAAAGCAGCAAAATAATTATAATTTTCCTCCTAGTTATCAGTCCCCATGAGAGTTTGGGCTGGAGATAGGTAACCTTGATTTAAAACAAAATGATATTCTGTGAACATTCCAACTATTCATTTCATTTGATTCCCATCTCCCATTAGTGAATTTGCTCAGATTAAATTTTTATGGATTCTGTTTCCTAGAATTAAAGAAAAATAATTATATCAAAAGACTACCCAAATTAGCCAGATTTTCTCCCGGGAAATTAATTTTGGGACAGTCATCCTCAGACCAAAATATCTGAAAAATAAATAGCAGCATTGGATAACATGAAGTTGTAATAACAGATAATAATGAGGTAAAGAAGCAAAAAGATGTGCAAACAAAGGAAAGGAGAGTTGCTTTGGAAATGGTATTTTAAAAGAGATATAGTAAGAATAAGCTAGTGTGATGCTGTAGGAAGTTTCAGAAATAGGTAGAGGGTATACACAAGATTGGATACTCTAGAACAAACCTGGAGGAAAGGACCGACTGGAAAGAGGTTGGTTTATAGGGAAAAAATAGTAGCCACTTTAGAAGTAGAGTATTTGGTAGACCCTTCAGCCCATTATGTTTTGGCTTCTATGTCAAGGAGGATGACAGTTATTCACTGCATAGCTTTATAGGAAAGATGATTGGTAGTGACTTCAACATTATGAAGAACTCGGCAAAGTCCATAAAATGTCCGTGGTGTTAACAAATCTTTTATTACGAGTGCTACCTGGAATTATGTACTTGAAAAAGAAGAATTTCTTGAAACACATTTGTGAAAGGCAAAGGTTTCATGACCCAGTGGGTGGAATGAGACTGAGAAACAGTACCAGTGAAAAGGTGAATAAAAATCTTGTAAGAATATTTAATTGGAGTGGGAGTAGGATTCTTCTTGCAGATAATCAAGGAAAGCCTATGGAGGAAGAGATTCCTCAGCTAAAGATATGAAAGTTCCATTTCTGGCTTGTCCACTGAATGCATGACTCACTAGTTGCCTCTGTCAGCTCACTTAACTTATGTGTCCCTTTAGATTTTTGCACTTGAATGGTCAAGATTAATATGATACACCATAACATAAAAAGTCACAGGTTGGGTTAAAAGAATTTTATACAGAACAATAGAACTGGAAGAAGTCGTCTCGCCTCTGGCCTTCTACCTCTTTTCTAAATTTACGCGAGGTTCAAAACTTCAATTATACTAGTTTTTTTTTTTTTTTTCCCCTAATATCCCACTTAAATTCTGTAACAGTTTGGCTCATTTATTCTTTTGATGCTCATGGTAACACCAGCAATAGAGCCAGCATCCCTTTAATATAAGATCATTGTAAAATCATAGACAGATGTTACCCCACAATTTTCTCTTTTCCAATTATTTATGATCCTCTCACTTTAATAAGTTTGCTCAGAAGTCTCTGTGTACAGTTTAATTTCTTCAGTCTTCTGAAAAACGTAGAGGCTTGAGCCAGACAAAAGCACTTCAGCCAGAACATGACTGATCCTGAAGACAGAGAGCATGGTTGTTAATGTTCACCAGTAGCTGTCAGTTAAGAAATAATGGTGCTGCATTGCTGACTCACAGGCAGCTAAGGGTTTACTATGTCCACCCCACACCCACGTTTAGATTTCAGCACGCTTTCCATATATTGAGCTGTTGTGTTGGTTTACATCCAGAAATTTTTTTGGTACCGTTGACCTTCACACACTGTTTGGTTAATTATATAAATTAAGTTAAATTATGTAAACTCCATATTAATCAGACAGACAGGACAAACGTTGTGCAGTAAGAAAAGTCTGTCTTTGCAGGCCTCCCTTAAACTTGTCCTCACTTCCATCCCCACTAACCGATGAGGAAACATTGCTCCAATTTATTGAGTTACCATTGGCCAAACACTGTGTAAGTGCTTTATAGACATTATTGTATTTAATCCTTTAGAATGAGGTGACTATTATAATCTCTGTTTTATAGGAGAAGAAACTGAGGCTTAGGTAAAATAACTAGTCCAGGAAGATATGCTGGGACGTTTGATTCTAAAATCCATGGTTTCACCACCATGGATTGGGGCTTGAGGCTGCCTTTTAACTTCCATTAGAATCTCCAGTGAATCCTTTCCTCACAAGCTTTCTTTTCCTCTTTCCAATCAAAAATATGTTCCCAGGAAATGACTTAAATGAATTCATAGTTAGGCATAAGTTATTTATAATAAGAAGAGCTAACTTTTATTAAAAGCCTAATATGTTATAAGCCCTATGTCAGATACTTTGCACGCATTACGGTGAATCCTACAAAGTTTTATAGACCAAAACCCCAAGATTCTGAGAACTTAAGTAACTTCCCCAAAGTCATATGTGTAGTTGAGATTGCTTCAGCTGATGAGGCTTCGTGTCATTTCTCTCACTTAATGTGGGAAAAATGTCAACATTAAATATGTTTTTCTAACTGCTCCAGATTATCATCAAGTAGTAGGAAAAGAATATGGTGGATCAGGTGGGCTTCAGTAGTAGTTCCAATATGTACAACTGGTGGCTACCGAATCCATCCGCTCATAGAGCGATCATTGTCTAAACTTGTTTTCCTATTTTTTAGTCAGATGTTTGTAAGGAATGAGTTACTTAAATGCAACATGCCATTTAAAAATATAGAATCGGGGGCTTCCCTGGTGGCGCAGTGGTTGAGAGTCCACCTGCCGATACAGGGGACACGGGTTCGTGCCCTGGTCCGGGAGGATCCCACATGCCGCAGAGCGGCTGGGCCCGTGAGCCATGGCCGCTGAGCCTGCGCGTCCGGAGCCTGTGCTCCGCAATGGGAGAGGCCACAACAGTGAGAGGCCCGAGTACCGCAAAAACAAACAAACAAACAAATAAATAAATAAAAATATAGAATAAAAGCCCACAGAAAATGAGGGTGACAGATCATGTGATTTATCCGCCTGCCTTCTGGCATACAGTGAACTAGTTTTTGTAGGTGGGTCTCTAGGAATAGATATTTGTATAAAAATAGTTTTTGAATCCAGAAATACTGCTTGACTATCGCTAATTGAAGTGACCATCAGATCAATCTTACATGGGATCTGTCTAACCCAAATAAATGTCATGTTTGTTGAGAGATGGTGAAAGAATGGGATCTAAGTCCTCCTGTATTTAATCTGAGGGGAAATCCACACACGTGGTTCTATCAGGTTTGATATTTAATGGATCAGAGTAGTAAAATAGACCTTCTCATTTCATGGGCACTGTGAATTCTCTCTGGATGGCATAAGATCTATCAGTGATCAGCATGGACCATTGGATAGCAGTGAAAGTATTAATTTTATGGGGAAGAGTGTTATATGCCATCATAGTAATGATATGGCCCATTCATTTTTGGAAAAAACACATAGACATACACACATAACAATCTTACGTTTATCATAGATATATGTTTAATTCCATTTAAAATAGACAAGATACAACAGTCATTTAACTTTTTTTTTTTTTTTACATCTTTATTGGAGTATAATTGCTTTACAATGTTGTGTTAGTTTCTGCTTTATAACAAAGTGAATCAGCTATATATATATACATATATCCCCATATCTCCTCCCTCTTGCGTCTCCCTCGCATTCTCCCTATCCCACCCCTCTAGGTGGTCACAAAGCACCGAGCTGATCTCCCTGTGCTATGCAGCTGCTTCCCACTAACTATCTATTATACATTTGGTAGTGTATATATGTCCATGCCACTCTCTTGCTTCGTCCTAGCTTACCCTTCCCCCTCCCCGTATCCTCAAGTCCATTCTCTACATCTGCGTCTTTATTCCTGCTCAGCCATTAGGTTCATCAGTACCATTTAATTTTATTTTTTTTTAGATTCCATATATATGTGTTAGCATACGGTATTTGTTTTTCTCTTTCTGACTTACTTCACTCTGTATGACAGACTCTAGGTCCATCCACATCACTACAAATAATTCAGATTTGTTTCTTTTCTTTCTTTTTTTTTTTTTTTTTTTTTTGCGGTACGCAGGCCTCTCACTGTTGTGGCCTCTCCCATTGTGGAGCACAGGCTCCGGATGCGCAGGCTCAGCAGCCATGGCTCACGGGCCCAGCTGCTCCGCAGCACGTGGGATCTTCCTGGACCAGGGCACAAACCCATGTACCCTGCACCGGCAGGCAGACTCTCAACCACTGCGCCACCAGGGAAGCCCCAGTTTTGTTTCTTTTTATAGCTGAGAAATATTCCACTGTATATATGTGCCACATCTTCTTTATCCATTCATCTGTCGATGGACACTTAGCTTCCATGTCCTGGCTATTGTAAATAGTGCTGCAGTGAACATTGTGGCACATGTCTCTTTTTGAATTATGGTTTTCTCAGGGTATATGCCCGGTAGTGGGATTGCTGAGTCATATTGTCTATTTTTAATTTTTTAAGAAACCTCCATACTGTTCTCCATAGTGGCTGTATCAATTTACATTCCCACCAACAGTGCAAGAGGGCTCCCTTTGCTTCACACCCTCTCCAGCATTTATTGTTTGTAGATTTTTTGATGATGGCCATTCTGACTGGTGTGAGATGATACCTCATTGTAGTTTGGATTTGCATTTCTCTAAGCGTAAGTGATGTTGAGCATCCTTCCATGTGTTTGTTGGCAATCTGTATATCTTCTTTGTAAAATGTCTATTTAGGTCTTCTGCCCATTTTTGGATTAGGTTGCTTGTTTTTTTGATATTGAGCTGCATGAGCTGCTTATATATTTTGGAGATTAATCTTTTGTCAGGTGCTTCATTTGGAAATACTTTCTCCCATTCTGAGGGTTATCTTTCCATCTGGTTTATGGTTTCCTTTGCTGTGCAGAAGCTTTTAAGTTTCATTAGGTCCCATTTGTTTATTATTGTTTTTATTTCCATTGCTCGAGGAGGTGGTTCAAAAGGATCTTGCTGTGATTTATGTCATACAGTGTTCTACCTATGTTTTCCTCTAAGAGTTTGATAGTGTCTGGCCTTACATTTAGGTCTTTAATCCATTTTGAGTTTATTTTTGTGTATGGTGTTAGGAAGTGTTCTAATTTCATTCTTTTACATATACGTGTCCAGTTTTCCCAGCACCATTTATTGAAGAGGCTGTCTTTTCTCCACTGTATATTCTTGCCTCCTTTATCAAAGATAAGCTGACCATAGGTGCGTGGGTTTATCTCTGGGCTTCCTATCATGTTCCATTGATATGTATTTCTGTTTTTGTGCTGGCACCATACTGTCTTGATGACTGTAGCTTTGTAGTATAGTCTGAAGTCAGGGAGCCTGATTCCTCCAGCTCCATTTTTCTTTCTAAAGATTGCTTTGGCTATTCTGGGTCTTTTGTGTTTCCATACAAATTGTGATTTTTTTTATTCTAGTTCTTTGAAAAATGCCATTGGTAGTTTGATAGGGATTGCATTGAATCTGTAGATTGCTTTGGGTAGTATAGTCATTTACACAATGTTAATTCTCCCAATCCAAGAACACGGTATATCTCTCCATCTGTTTGCATTGTCTTTAATTTCTTTTATCAGTGTCTTATCGTTCTCTGCATACAGGTCTTTTGTCTCCTTAGGTAGGTTTAATCCTAGGTATTTTATTTCTTGTTGTTGCAGTGGTAAATGGGAGTGTTTCCTTAATTTCTCTTTCAGATTGTTCATTGTTAGTGTATAGGGATGCAAGGGATTTTTGTGCATTAATTTTGTATCCTACTACTTTACCAAATTCATTGATTAGCTTTTGTAGTTTTCTGGTAGCATCTTTAGGATTCTCTATGTATAGTATCATGTCATCTGCAAACAGTGACAGTTTTACTTCTTTTCCAATTTGGATTCCTTTTATTTCTTTTTCTTCTCTGATTGCCGTGACTAAAATTTCCAATGCTATGTTGAATCATAGCAGTGACAGTGTATGTTCCTGATCTTAGAGGAAATGGTTTCAGTTTTTCACCATTGAGGATGATGTTGGCTGTGGGTTTGTCATATATGGCCTTTATTATGTTAAGATAAGTTCCCCCTATGCCTCCTTTCTGGAGAGTTTTTATCATAAATCGGTGTTGAATTTTGTTGAAAGCTTTTTCTGCATCTATTGAGATGATCATATGGTTTTGCTCCTTCAATTTGTTAATATGTTTTATCACATTGATTGATTTCCATATATTGAAGAATCCGTGTATTCCTGGAATAAACCCCACTTGATGATGATGTATGATCATTTTAATGTGCTGCTGGATTCTGTTTGCTAGTATTTTGTTGAGGATTTTTGCATCTATGTTCATCAGTGATATTGGCCTGTAGTTTTCTTTCTTTGTGGGATCATTGTCTGGTTTTGGTATCAGGGTGATGGTGGCCTCATAGAATGAGTTTGGGAGTGTTCCTCCCTCTGCTATGTTTTGGAAGTATTTGAGAAGGATAGGTGTTAGCTCTTCTCTAAATGTTTGATAGAGTTCGCCTGTGAAGCCATCTGGTCCTGGGCTTTTGTTTGTTGGAAGATTTATAATCACAGTCTCATTTTCAGTGCTTGTGATTGGTCTGTTCATATTTTCTGTTTCTTCCTGGTTCAGTTTCAGAAGGTTGTGCTTTTTAAGTATTTGTCCATTTCTTCCAGGTGGTCTATTTTATTGACCTATAGTTGCTTGTAGCAGTCTCTCATGATCCTTTGTATTTCTGCAGTGTCAGTTGTTACTTCCCCTTTTGCATTTCTAATTCTGTTGATTTGAGTCTTCTCCCTTTTTTTCTTGATGAGTCTGGCTAATGGTTTATCAATTTTGTTTACCTTCTCAAAGAACCAGCTTTTATTTTATTAATCTTTGCTATTGTTTCCTTCATTTCTTTTTCATTGATTTCTGATCTGATCTTTATGGTGTCTTTCCTTCTGCTAACTTTGAGGGTGTTTTTGTTCTTCTTTGTCTAATTGTTTAGGTGTAAGGTTAAGTTGTTTTTTTGAGACTTTTCTTGTTTTCTTTAGGTAGGACTGTATTGCTATAAACTTTCCTCTTGGTACTGCTTTTGCTGCATCCCATAGGTTTTGGGTCATTGTGTTTTCATTGCCATTTTTTTCTAGGTATTTTTTTATTCCTCTTTGATTTCTTCAGTGATCTCTTGGCTATTTAGTAGTGTATTGTTTAGCCTCCGTGTGGTTGTATTTTTTACAGTTTTTTTTCCTGTGATTGATATCTAGTCTCATAGTGTTGTGGTCGGAAAAGATACTTGATACGATTTCAATTTTCTTAAATTTACCAAGGCTTGATTTGTGACCCAAGATATGATCTATCCTGGACAATGTTCCATGAGCACCTGAGAAGAATGTGTATTCTGTTGTCTTTGGATGGAATGTCCTTTAATATCAGTTAAGTCCATCTTTTCTAATGTGTCATTTAAAGCTTGTGTTTCTTTATCTATTTTCATTTTAGGCGATCTGTCCATTGGTGAAAGTGGAGTGTTAAAGTCCCCTACTATGATTGTGTTACTGTTGATTTCCCCTTTTATGTCTGTTAGGATTTGCCTTATGTATTGGGGTACTCCTATGTTGGGTGCATAAATATTTACAATTGTTACAGCTTCTTCCTGGATTGGTCCTTTGATCATTATGTAGTGTCCTTCTTTTTCTCTTGTAATAGGCTTTATTTTAAAGTCTATTTTGTCTGATATGAGACTTGCTACTCCAGCTTTCTTTTGATTTCCATTTGCATGTAATATCTTTTTCCATCCCCTCACTTTCAGTCTGTATGTGTCCCTAGGTCTGCAGTGGGTCTCATGTAGACAACCTATATATGCATCTTGTTTTTGTATCCCTTCAGCCAGTCTATGTCTTTTGGTTGGAGCATTTTATCCATTCACATTTAGGGTAATTATCGATACATATGTTCCTATTACCATTTTCTTAATTGTTTGGGGTTTGTTATTGTAGGTCTTTTCCTTCTCTTGTGTTTGCTGCCTAAAGAAGTTCCTTTAGCAGTTGTTGTAAAGCTGGTTTGGTGGTGCTGTATTCTCTTAACTTTTGCTTGTCTGTAAAGGTTTTAATTTCTCCATCAAATTTGAATGAGATCCTTGCTGGGTAGAGTAATCTTGGTTGTAGGTTTTTCCCTTTCATCACTTTAAATATGTCCTTCCACTCCCTTCTGGCTTGCAGAGTTTCTGCTGAAAGGTCAACTGTTAACCTTATGGGGGGTGGGGGGGTCCCTTGTATGTTATTTGTTGCTTTTCCCTTGCTGCTTTTAATATTTTTTCTTTGTATTTAATTCTTGATAGTTTGATTAATATGTGTCTTGGTGTGTTTCTCCTTGGATTTATCCTGTATGAGACTCTCTGTGCTTCCTAGACTTGATTGACTATTTCCTTTCCCATATTAGGGAAGTGTTCAACTATAATTCTTGAAATATTTTCTCAGTCCCTTTCTTTTTCTCTTCTTCTTCTGGGACCCCTATAATTCGAATGGTGCATTTAATGTTGTCGCAGAGTTCTCTGAGACTGTCCTCAATTCTTTTCTTCTTTTTTCTTTATTCTGCTCTGAGGTAGTTTATCTTCCAGGTCACTTATCCATTCTGCCTCAGTTATTCTGCTATTGGTTCCTTCTAGAGTGTTTTTAATATCATTTATTGTGTTGTTCATCATTGTTTGTTTGCTCTTTAGTTCTTTTAGGTCCTTGTTAAACTTTTCTTGTTTTCTCTGTTCTATTTCCAAGATTTTGGAATATCTTTACTATCATGACTCCGAATTCTTTTTCAGGTAGAGGGCCTATTTCCTGTTCATTTGTTTGGTCTAGTGGGTTTTTACCGTGCTCCTTCATCTGCTGCATATTTGTCTGTCTTCTCATTTTGTTTAACTTACTTTGTTTGGGGTCTTCTTTCCACAGGCCTCAGGTTCGTAATTCCCATTGCTTTTGGTGTCTGCCGCCAGTGGGTGAGATTGGTTCAGTGGCTTGTGTAGGCTTCCTGGTCCAGGGGACTGGTGTCTTTGTTCTGGTGGGTGGGGTGGACCTTTTCTTTCTGGTGGGTGGAGCCTCATCCAGCAGTGTGTTTTGGGGTGTCTGGGAGCTTAGTATGATTTTAGGTATCCTCCCTGCTAATAGAGTAGGGCTGTTTTCCTTTCTTTCTAGTTGTTTGGCATGGGGCGTCCAGCACTGGAGCTTGCTGGCCATTGGGTGGAACTGGGTCTCGGCATTGAGATGGAGATCTCTGGGAGAGCTCTCGTTGATTGATATTATGTGGGGCTGGGAGGTCTCTGATGATCCCATGTCCTGAACTCAGCTCTCCCACATTGGAGGCTCAGTCCTGACACCAGGCGGGAGCACCAAGATCCTCTCAGCCTGACAGCCAGGCATGTGGGGATTTTCTTGCCTTTTGGGAAGTCTGAGGCCTTCTGCCAGCGTTCAGTAGGTGTTCTGTATGAGTTGTTCCTCATGTACTTGTATTTTTGATGTATTTGTGGGGAGGAAGGTGATCTCTACATCTTACTCCTCCGCCATCTTTGAAGGTCCCCCTGCAATAGGAGACTCCACTGAAGACGCCAACCTCTGCAAGAGCTAGAGGTGCAGAGGCATTTTTTTCAGAGGGTTTTCAGCTTGCTGGAATGGCAGAAAAGGAGAATAAGAGAAGATCCTCTCTGGCAAGGGAGGAGCTGTAAGACCCACAACTACAACCACCATGGCTTTTGGGACACTTGTATCCAGTTTTTTTACTTTGCTGCTTTTCCCTTCTCTTTTTTTTGTCTTTTCCTTTGTGCTTCGTCTAGTTTCACTTGTTCACAGGGTGCTTCATGCAGAGGTCTTGCATCTAGCACTTCAGATCAGAGTGCCTAGTGAGAAATGGCTGCACTGACACCTTAGCTCGGCGGCCAGACCATATGGCCAGTCATTTAACTTTAAATGGAATGTTTATAGTGAAGCTCTTTAGAATAAAATAAATATGTAGGGACTTCCTTGGTGGCGCAGTGGTTGAGAGTCCGCTTGCCGATGCAGGGGACACGGGTTCGTGCCCCAGTCCAGGAAGATCCCACATGCCACAGAGTGGCTAGGCCCGTGAGCCATGGCCGCTGAGCCTGCACATCCGGAACCTGTGCTCTGCAACAGGAGAGGCCACAGCAGTGAGAGGCCCACATACCAAAAAAATAAATAAACAAATAAATAAAATTAAATTAAATAAATAAGTAAAAGCCAACTAAAATGACTTTAGAATAAATCACTAAATATCTTTTAAGCTGACTTTTTGTTTTACTCTTTTACAGAGCAATTAATATGCTAACATAGATGACCATTTTAGCAGTGTTTACAATACATTTATATCCGCACAAGTACATTTAATCAAACATACATACTTAAGTTACATACAGAGAGAGAGAGCACCAGTTTATCAATTGTAAAGGCAAATAAACAACAACAACAAAGAACTGCTTGAGACTAAAACACTATATTGAAGTGGGAGTTTTTATATTTCAAAAACAGATTTTGAAAGTCCTTTAAAGGGTTCTGAAAGATTGATTCGAATTATAAATTTTTATATGCACGGTGTCTCTTACAATTTTCCCCTCACCAGCTTATCCCTCTCTATAATACCTTTCTTTGTCATTTTGTCTTTTCTCTCTGATAGAATAAAAATAATTTCCAAGGTCAGATTCTATCTTGTAAGAGCTTTTCCCCAAGGAAATACTTGTATCTTCTTAATTTATTGTATCTCACAATAATCTCTCATAGGAAAACTGTAGGCAAATTAAAACCACACAGAGGTGGTGCTTACATGTGCTTTGGACCATTTCCCGCCACTGACGTTTTGTAAAAAGAGTGGATATACTCATCTCCTTATTGTCCGTTTTATTGGTCATAGAGTGTGATATTTTAATAATTTTTGTTTGTTTGTTTGGCTGCATTAGGTCTTTGTCGCTGCACGTGGGCTTTCTCTAGTTGCAACGAGCGGGGGCTCCTCATCATTGCGGTGTGTGTGCTTCTCATTGCGGTGGTTTCTCTTGTTGTGGAGCACGGGCTCTAGGCACATGGGCTTCAGTAGTTGTGGCATGCAGGCTCAGTAGTTGTGGCACATAGGCTTAGTTGCTCCAGTAGTTGTGGCACACAGGCTCAGTAGTTGTGGCTCAAGGGCTCTAGAGTGCAGGCTCAGTAGTTGTGGCACATGGGCTTAGCTGCTTTGTGGCATGTGAGATCTTCCCAGACCAGGGATTGAACCCATGTCCCCTGCATTGGCAGGCAGATTCTTAACCACTGCACCACCAGGGAAGTCCGTAGAGTTTGATAATTTTAATTCTATGCTATGGTCTATGCTTTTTGTTAGAAAAGGTGCACTTTAGTGTGTGAATGACTTTACTTTAAGCTTAAATAAAATATTATTAGGAAAATAAATATTCTGAAATCTCCATTTTTCTCCTGCACTTCCCCTACTAAGAAACTCTACGTATCATTCATTTCAAACAAAACATAGACTGCTTTTTAGTCTTTATTGTTTTTTATCCTGCATATCACTGCTCCTTGTTAGCAGATAAAATTGAGCATTAACTGTGACCTAATTCTGGAAAAAAAGAATCTGTTCATGATATCCATTAAGGTACAGCCCCTGAGAAATATAAAATGAGACCATGAGTTTTTTCTGGTTTGAATGAGTAAACTAACTTCCTGTTTAATTCTATGAATCGGATACCTCTCATCAGCACCCCAAATTGCATTCAGCAAATCCCAAACCATTTACTGATGAATGAGCTGCTCTTGTTGGATTCTGAATTGGCATGCTCATTCTCATACAGAGAAATACCTAGACTCTCCTCAATATAGTTGTTATTGCTGAGCCTTGTATCTTCTAAGCAAAGACGCAAATTCTTATAGTTCAAGAAATACCAGTGGAGTGTATGGTATTGCCCTCATTACTCAAAATGCTTGTGGAAAACACTCTATCAATTCCAGTTATGTTCTAGAAGGGAAAAATGGGGTGGGGGGAACGATGAAAAGCTGAAAGGCAATCCCAGAATATTTGCTTGAGCTGGTTATAGCTACTGAACAATATGTAGTTGTAAAAAGTGTGGCAAAATGATAAAAATAAACTGAGTATTTGTTAAAGAAATGAAAACATGACAATAAGAGATGCCGGAAGGTGATTTAGCTTCCTCCATTACTTCGTCATCACTTGATTATTTTACTGTTTCATTTCTATTTACATACCAAGTTGATTCTTTTGCGTCTGGATTTTGCACAATTCTTTCAATGATGTACGGTTCAGTGGCTATAATTACAGGATTGTTAAAGCTCACATTTTACTATTCATCTTGTTATCTCTAGCAATGGAAGCTTGGAATAAATGCACATAATTACACAGTTGGTCCCAAATTATTTTTATATTGCTCCTGCTAGGATACACTCGAAAAGCAACATTTATTCTCTAGGATTTATTTTTGGTAGTAGTGGGTTCTAGTAAAATGAAAGTAATAAATACATAAATGGACTGGTCCTATGAGTTATCTATAGTTTTTTTTTCAAATGAATTCATCTCTCTGAGCCTGCTGAGAACAAGATATGCTTGGAATCTATGGAAGAAAACACTTCATGTATCAGAACTTTGATAACAGGAACATTTTCCTCATGATGTATTTATCATTTGATCTGTCATTCTCCCTATCCATAGCAGATTAACTCAGCAACCTACAGGTCTACAGACTAACTTACTTTAAAAGACATTTGAATAGGTTTGATTTCAGTCTAAAGCAATGCCATGCTATGAAAGTAAGATGAATTTTCTTGTTTGAATTATGCTAGAAATAGTTTCATAATGCCACATTTATAGTATTCAAAGTGTTTTATAGAAATCTTAGAAGCATCCAAAAGATCCAAGTTATTTATTTTTCAAGTATTTATTGAGTGCTTATTATGTGCCAGGCATTGGGCTATATACCAAAAGCAGTGTTATTAGATACCCATGCAGCTAATTTTATCTTCAAGGAGATGGTGGTCCAGAGAGTTAAAGCATTTGCCCGCAGTCACTCAGCTAGTCAAGAGAAAAGGAGATTAAAACCTACTTCTTCCAGTCATTTTATCCTTCAGTGTTCTTGCTACTAACCAGTACTTTCAGGTTTATTTTTTTCTCTTCCCTTAAACATATAACTTCTTCTCCCTCCCTGTTTTGACTCTCCAGTGAAATGGCATAGAAAAGCAGGATGAGGAACACGTTCTAGACACTCTGGCAACCATCTGGTGCTGTCCTCATCATGTCTTATGAGTGTCCTTGGTTTGTTGTTTGAGACCTAAGAGTTAAAAGGAAGAGTGAGTGCCTTCTGAAGGAAGATGTGTCTATTTCCGCAGTGGTACATGCACTTGTTACACATCAGTGGGCATGGAATCAGTGCCTCTCAGCTCATGTTTCTCTTTAGGGCGACTGTGTTGTTCTTCAGATGAATAGCTTGCCCTGGAGAGAAATACTGCCTAAATATTAAGATTAGATTAGTTTTCACACTGCCCCACTTTGCCACTAAATTCAAATCCCTCAGCAATCTACTTCCCAATCTTCTCAAGGCATAAAATTCAGTTTAATAAATGGTTTGTATGCCATTATTTCTCATCAATATGTAAAAACTAAAAGGAATTTTTAAAAATCCATACATGTTGGTTAATATGTGATCTGATGAGAAAAGGACATTCTTAGAAGTGTTTCTAGTTCCCAACGAAGTCATTGTGCCTACTAAATGTAGGAAAATGTGTGTAATCAAATGGTAGAAGCACAGTTCAAAGAAGGAATCTGTAAATATATATATATGTGTATATGTCTCCTAAAACAGTTTCTCTACAAATTGTAACTTCCTTGACCCTTTACCTTCCCAGTCTACATCATGTTAATATCAAAGAAAGACTGTTTCATTGGTACAGTTGGATTCATTCACTTGGAAATAAGGAGTCTGTTTCTCCCTTCAAATCCGCAGCCTCCAATTAATTGCCTATGAAGCTGACTGCATCTATGATTCTCTCAGAAGCACAGGAGAGAAAGAAATGGGAAGCAAGCTCTCAAGCACTCAGCTAATTACATGAATTCAAAGAGCTGCCTTTGAAGGGAAACTTGTTCCCGAGGTAGATGATGTCACTGATGAGGTCGGGATTTAGGGGCATCAGTACTAAGGTAGTCTCCTTTTTAATTTTGCTTTTTAAACTATTGAGCTTAAACTATCAGAACCTATTTTTAAGAATCCAGTTAATATGGCCTATGCATTAGATAAAATGCATCTTTTTTTATGACTGGGAACTCTTAAAGTTGTGTTATGTTCCATATTTGCTATGTATATGAATATTATGAACACGGATGGATGGATCTGAAGTGTTTCATTCTGAGTGTACCATTACCAGTCCAAATTTACAGCCAAGAAGCAAAGATATTAATGCCATGCAATCCTATTAATCTAGGATATTGCTTTTGTAGATTAGAGCTACTCAAGCTCTACCTTTTAGTTGTAGTTACTTTAAATAAATCTCCACACTGAGCTATCCGGTTTCCTCTTCTGATACAAATTTGCTAAGTGAAAGATACTTGAATGTTCTATCCGCTGACTGACACGTGTTTATTAGGCACTTACTCTGTGCCCAGCACAATGATAAACATTGTCAGAAATAGCGTGGAAGCTTCACATGGCATCCCTGGCATCCACAAACATTTGAGGAGAGATGAGAACACACGAGAACACACGTACTACCTTAAGAGTCCCAGCTTAGTACTCTGGTGTTGGGGTTTCCTATAAAAAGGTTTTTCATAGACGACCTTCGGCTTAGCTTTTCATTGTGCAAGCAATTGCATGAGGAAGAAATTTGAGAAAATACAATCGGTAATGACTGGAGCCTCTAAAACTTCTGAAATGCCAATATACGTGCTGTGATAAATTTGTCTTTTAGTTTGAGGGACTGATGAGGCAGGGGGTATGGAGCAGCTTTGATTTTGAGATATTCATCATTCAGGGTTATATATCAAGAGAAATAGGTCACAGTAGTACTAGAGTCCGTCTGTGGTTTCCTATTGGTGATCAATAAGTATCTGGTAAATTAATGAATGAATGCGAGAATGTATTCTGTGAAGCAGAGATGAGTCACCAGGACGTGGGGAGTTTTGAAGAACAGGTTTAATCTGTGATATCAGCTATACAGTTTGAAATGTGGCATCTATAGGATGACTTGTTAGGTGTCCTTGACTTGGGTGAGTGGTAGGAGAACTTTTTCGGGGCAATTTTACATACAAAGCCCAGTATCAGTCAGAAGCATTTAAACACTTGGCATGGAGTTGGGCTAGATACCTCTTCTAATGTGCAATTCTGCTTTCCTTTTCTCAAACCAAACCAGGTGCCCCATGATATGCCCACCTCCCTTTTACTCATGTGGTCGTCCTCAGTGCCTTCATCACCAATTTCTTTCATTTGATGTGCAAAGATCTTTTTTTTTTCCTCGTTGGCTCACCCCAAAGAGCAAGTGGCAGGCAAAGGTTCTTGTGAGAAAATGTTGATGACTCTGACACACTGGACGCATACAATTTGCTGTCTCCTCACATTCACCCTGATGCTGGCTAAGGTGCAGGACAAGAGACCCTGAGATCTGACCACATCCAAAACCAGTCATCAGGGGTGACCACCATCTGATCCTTCCTGCTGGGTGCCTGATGAAAACTAAGTGTCAGGGGCTTCCCTGGTGGCGCAGTGGTTGAGAGTCCGCCTGCCGCTGCAGGGGACGCAGGTTCGTGCCCCAGTCCGGGAAGATCCCACATGCTGCGGAGCAGCTGGGCCCATGAGCCATGGCCACTGAGCCTGCGCGTCCGGAGCCTGTGCTCCGCAACGGGAGAGTCCACAACACTGAGAGGCCCGCGTACCGCAAAAAAACAAAACAAAAAAACAAACTGAGTGTCAGCAAAGAGACTGGGGCGTCTGTCATTGGCTTTCTTGTTCAGATGTCAGAGCATCATCACTGGATACACAGGAGAAAATGTAAATCGTGAAAATAAAAATAATGCAGACAGAGGGCTGGAAGTACAGAGAAGTGTTCCAATAGTACTTTATATGGAGCTCTGTTATTTTTGTATGCTATCATTATATGTTTTCATACCAGTTTCCTCTTTAAACTGTGGAATTCAGCAAAGTAGGGGCCATGTCTGGTTCATCTTTATTTCCAGTACCTCTCACAGGTTAATGTATGTAGTAAGCATTTAACAATTATTATTCATTCATTTTTGTTGGATGAATGAATAATGCTTAAAATTAAGGTTTGCATCTCTTGATTATTGGAGCCGAACTCTTTGTGAGCCCATCGACATTGTGAAATGTTCAGGCTTCAACATTGTTATATGTATTTTTTTGTTTTGGATTTGATTGTGAGGACCAACAAAGTAATTCAGAAAGTGTATTACTTTTCTCCTTAGTTCTTTGTAGGCTATAGGTGCCTTTTTTCCTCCCCATTTTCTCTATTTTCAGCTACTGACTATTCGACTGTAGGCCTCCTAATAAAATGTACCTACTTCTTTCAAAATTTTTCTAAAAGCTAGAAGTTTTTTCAGTACAAGAAATCTTAACCTATTTGAGAGCAATTTCTTTTCTTAAAATCATTTCTGAGCTGAGAGCACTTTAGAGTCTAGAATGATTTTGGTGAACCCTTAGGCATAAGGTAATCATTGTGTGATGGTGTTGAGTGACGAGGTAGAAGCTAGGATGTGCCGGAGTATGAGCCTTCAACTAAGGTGCATTCAGGAACATTTTTGTGGCAGGTGGGGATTGAGGTTGAATGTTTTTGTAAGGTCTGGACTCCTGGGGTCCTGCCCGTGTTTGTATGACAGCTGCTTCTTCAATAACGTGGCAGGTGCATGGCGCAGGTTCTGTCTGCTTTCTGCAAGTGAACAACCTTGTCTGCATCTAAAAGGCCTCTCCCGTGGTGCTGGAATGCCTCTGACAGCACTTCAAAGTTTGTGACGGCAGGACTATAGCTTCATGGTAGAGAACTGTCATTCTTTAAAATGTCACTGATGTCAACTCTGACTGTAACCATTTTTATCCCATTGTCAAATGAGATAGATTCAGAACTCATGGAAACAAGAGACTCACATGATGAGGCAAATTGGGGAGAGTTTAATTGGCTGTCTGGTCACTCTCCACTCCCAACTCCCACTTCATTCTCTGTCTCCTTTCCATAAAACATGCTTTCTAGTTTCTGCCAATAAAAACCTCAAGTTTTTTTTTTTTTATATATTGGTCTTCTCTTCTTATCCACATCTGATTATTATTCCTACTGGACAAGTGGAAATACAATATCTACAAAGTGAATTCTCTGGATATAAGGCAGGTATATAGGTGGGAATCATGAAGAGCTGAAAAGAAAAATGATATTCCCATCAGGATTCTGAATGTACTCTGAAGTAGGACCTTCTAAGCACTTCAGAATCTGTTCAACAGTGTTTTTCCAACAAAGAGAAGGCTGAGCTCATCTGAAAGGCATCCTTAATGGAAATACTATTGCATTGGGTAGGAATCAGGAGACCTGGATATTAGTTCCAGCACAGTATGTGGTAATGTGATATTAGTCGTGGCAATTTCTTTAGGCTATTTGCCCTTTGAGGTGAGGAGAGTAAGGTGGAGGGGATATACCACGTTGGGCACAGAGGCAGTCAGGGTGACGGGGCTGTGTGTGTATGGACATAGATGATGGTATGCATGGTGCCAGTTCTAGATTCTGAACTACATCAGTGTTTCCAAAGTATCCTCCAAGGCTCTGTTAGATACAGGGATTTCAAGGAAAAGTGTTCCCTACAGGAATCAGTTTGAAAAAGTTCTGGGTAAACAAAGTTAAGTGATTCTTATTTATCTGTTTTTTACAACGAGACCCTCAAGAATTCTTAGTATGATAATGTGCTCTGTGTAGTTCCAAGGGGGGTAGATATGCAGTATTGTGCAAACTTACTTGAAGATGAAATGCCTTTGGGATATAATATCTCAAAAGGCCAGCTCTCTTTGAAAGACTTTAAGAAACATTGAACTCTGTGATCTCCAAAAGTTCTTAAATTCTATTGTCATCAGAATAACTGGCGCTTCCAAACCTTTGCCCTTCATCTCTAGAGTGTTGACTCTGCTGCCTCGCAGACTTTGTCTTTCATGCTTCTTTTTCTCTGAAGAAGATGGACCCTGGTTGCCCTCTCAGTACCCCTGAAAAATGGGAAGTTTTCTCCCTTCTTTTTAACCTGGAGTCTATGTATAATTCATCATCCTCAGTCAAAAGGAAATTCCTTATTTAAGTGCTCCAAAGTTTTTGTCCTGTCAAGTTTTGTAAGGTAATTCCACAACATTCAGATCAACAAATAATTACCAAATAGCAGGCATAAAATAATCTTCCAGGGTTCTTAATAGAGCATACAATGCAGTCAGTGAATGATGTATCATTACCTGAAACACTAAGAAAATTGTAAAAGCATTCGATAGAAAATTGGCAACTGGTAAACTGTCTATGATGATTTTGGGTTCACATTTCACTTCCATGTATCAAACAACTTATAGTCTCACACTTTATCCTCCAGAAACCCTCTGAATTATCATCAGTTGCTCCTCTGAAGTAGCATTTAATAGACGTCTAGTATTTAATTAACAGTATTCTAGCAAGGTTAGTGGATTATAATCTTGGCTTCACTATATTTTAAACAGTGTGACTTCTCTGTGTCTCAGTTTCCTGCTCTGCACAATAGGATAATAAAAGCTCTCTCACTGAATTATTATGAGAATTAAATGAGTGAACACAGTTACATCACACAGAACATCTCTGGTACATAGTAAGTCCTTATGAAGTGTTAACTATTATTATTATCATACAAAGAATATCTTTTTTAAAAAATTAATTAATTAGTTTATTTTATTTTTGCTGCGCTGGGTCCTTGTTGCTGCGCACGGGCTTTCTTTTAGGTGCAGTGAGCGGGGGCTGCTCTTTGTTGAGGTGTGTGGGCTTCTCATCACGGTGGCTTCTCTTGTTGCAAGCACGGACTCTAGGCACATGGGCTTCAGTAGTTGTGGCACTTCGGCTCAGTAGTTGTGACTTGCAGGCTCTAGAGCACAGGCTCAGTAGCTGTGGTTCACGGGCTTAGTTGCTCCGAGGCATGTGGGATCTTCCCAGATCAGGGCTCGAAACTACGTTCCCTGCATTGGCAGGTGGATTCTTAACCACTGCGCCACCAGGGAAGCCCACAAACAATATCTTTGAAAGGATACATGAAATAAGGGTAGAAGTTACTGCCTCTGTAAAAAGGTACGAAGAAACTGCCCGGGAAGACAGAAATGAGGGTAAACTTATTTTTCCCTTCATGTGGTTTTATACTGTTGAATACTTAAAAATCATATATGTGTCTCACCTAATTTAAAACAAAATCAAAATAAAACCAGCATCAATAGCTCCGCTTTACAAGTGAGGAATTGAGGTTCTAACTTTATAATTGACTTTTCCTATTCCCTATATATAAGAAAATAGTAAAGTCAGAATTTGAACCAGGGGTTCAAACTCCAACAGTGCTCTTTCTAGCTTTTCACTTCTAGAGAGGCAGGGAAGAGGTGAGAAGTATGTACGTGTGAGGGGATGAGGTTGGGTGGGTGGTGGTAGTATTAGATATTTTTGGAAAAGTTTTAATAAAATTGAACTCTTTTCCTTAAGTTCTATAGATTTTGGCACCGGTTTCTGATTTTTTCATTCCTACTGTAAGTAAACACCCATTCCCAGTCCTTCACTTCTAACTGGGACCTCAGCAGACTAGGCAGTGTGGACATGCCAGGGTGAACCTGCACGGGGCGTAAGGAACCTATATAATACAGTTTGGCGCTGTGGAAGTTAGCATATGTTTGCTTGCTATCCAACCAACCCTCTTACGCCTTTCATTTGTTTTGAGCATTAAGCCTCCCATTTTCATCTGTCCTCTTTTTGATGAAACGAACATGCAGATTTTCAAAACCCACTCAGCCTCTTCTCCCTCTTAGACAAAAGAAGTAATTGTACTATGAATCCATCATGAGTCCCAAGGAGACAAGCTCAATATTTGTCTCCAAAAAGCCTCTCATTCATCCCTTTTCATGTAAAAAATAAAATTGGCAACACTTTTTTTCACAGCTTGTAAATTCCAAGAAACGCTGTATCGTTTGTTTTTATTTGCTCTGTAGCCACAAACTTAAAAGGGTCCGTTTTGTTCAGCAGTGCAAGTCCCCAAAACGCACAGCCCCTCAGGCCCGGCTCTAACATGATTTCAGAAAATTTACGCAGGGACCATCTGAGTAGTAAACCACAGAGGAGAAGGAACGCTTCAACCAGTCACCCCTTAGCTACTGCCTGCATGAGCACCATGTTTTTCCATCTCAGAGCTAAGCTGCTTCGAATGCATGCTTCATTTTATTACCCAGTGTAACCCATCTAGATAAATTTCACTTCTCTTAGATTTGCTTCCTTTTAGTATATATGTCTTCCCCAGACTTTTCATTAATATTATGATACTTGAATAGGAGTATCCCCCTCCCTTCCCTTTGTAATGTAACAGTTCTGAATTGGCATTTGGTGAATTTATCATCATCGCTGTTCAAATTAGGCCAGTGTTTTTACTTCATTACGCTGGAAGTCCTCTTAGCTGCAAAATCGAGCTTGATGTCTTTTACCTGAGGCAGTGCTCCTGGCAGATGTTTCTTAGAGGTTTTTGCAAACCAGAATTGCCACACGCTTTCCCTCCCCCACCCCTTGTTTCCATTTGGTTCAGTTCATATAACCATTTAACATAGTTCATTAAGTGGTGATCGAAAGGGATATAAAGTAGGAGAAGATTAATGATCTGCCCTCGAGAGGCTTTCAGTCCACTATGCGGGTGTTGGAGTTTGAGGAGGCTGAAAGGCACGAAGAGGCAGGTATTTGAGGAGAACCCACACTCTGCCATGTTCCTTGCTATACTGAGTTATGTCTAAGGTGTAATGGGATCATGGGAAGAGGAACTTCTGCACATGTACCAGGGCTTGGCAGTGAGTTTTCTTAATCATGTATAAACTGAAGTTCAACTCTCTGATGCCTTTGGATGGAAGACTTAGCACTGTCCTTTTGAATGAGAAAAGGCAGAAGAAAAATAAGCTAGATTTGGTTTAAGAGTGAGGAACTACCCATACCCAGTCAGCCATCTTACCCGAGCAGAGATGAAAAGAGATTTTCACGGTATTACTGTGTTAATCTGGAGTTCGGTCCTTGCTTCTCGATGTGATGCTACATCTTTTAGACCATAGGCATTTCTTCTGGCTTCGTAATTGTGAAGATATTTAGGATCAGAGAGTTTTTTTAATAATAGGTTTCACAGCCTGGCACCCTTGGATTTAAATTCTCACCTAAACAAAATATAATCTTTAGCAACTTATTTAATCTTACTGAGTACATTTTCTCATCTGTAAAGTGAGGCTAATAATAGTGCAACTTCATAAAATTGTTAGGATGATTAAATAAAATAAAACATATAAAGCTCTTGGCACAATATCTGGCATATGATAAACCCTCAATAGATCTTAACCTCAGTTATCATTATTGTTGTTATTACTTCGTAAGCTTTTCTCACTTTTTTTCTAAAAGTTCTCTACCTCCATTTCTCTATTCAGGTAACTTAAGACTTTGGTTATGATGTCGAGATGATAATTTCAGCAGTGTCTGAATCAGCAACCTCTGTTTTGGTTGTTATTTTTTTTAAGTGGCTCTTTTTTTAAAAAGTGTGTTTCATTTTGCTGCTACTGTCTGCACATGATTTGTGGGTATGTCTTGTGTTGTTCAGCCTCAGGGAGCTCTAGCCTATGCGGGCCTCTGCCTGTTTTCCTTGGAAACCGAGACAGTTCTCTTAGATGATTTCATTGTGATGATTTCACACCCCACAACCTCACGGTGTTTCGCAGTGCAGAAGGACAGAGTGCACAGAGAGACTCACAGCCCCAAGCTCAGTCCTGGACTGGAGTTTATTCTTCAGCCAGGGCCATCCATTCATCACACACATCACCATGTGGACCTCTCTCCTAGCCATGTTTCCATGGTTCTCAGACTCTGTAGAGGGAGAGGTAATTAATTCTTCTTTTGGAGTATTGCATGTTGAGTAGTGTGGTATGAGATTATCAGTCACAGAGTAAACAATGGAGTTATTTCCCATTGCTTTCTCCATTGAGAAGCACTGATGCAAATAAGCCCATTAAAACTAGCCTCAAAGACAGCCACAGAGACTGTGTGAACAAGGGCAGGCTATGGAGTAAGACCTGGGTGTGAGCCTTGGCTGGCTGCCTCTCAGCTGCTTCTCAGCTATGTCAGCAAATCACCCAAGGCTTCATTTCTTCATCTGTTTGTTAACTGGGAAATAATAGCAATCACCTTGTGGAGGTGTAAGAATCCAATGCCTCAAACATGGTAAGGACTCAATGAGTTATTACATCGTTGTATATGCTTCTTTTAGTTACGCAAACCTGTTGCTTTTATTCGAGAGTCAAAGATGAAAGGGTCCAAGGACTAGGGCTTTATCTTTGAAGGATCCCTAAAGGATGCTGGATTAATGAAAGGTCTCTCTCTGAATAATCAAAAACTCTAAAAGGAACCAGTGAAAGTCAGGTTTAAACAAATCTGTGAAGAGTGGACTTGGAAGCAGAACACAAGATAAGAATAAGGAAAGGAAAGATGTTGCTGTGTTGGTTTTGATTTTCTAACTGGAAAAGGGTCAGGGGTTAATCAGACCATGATGTTGAAAGCAGTTTGGAAATATCATTGCAGACATAGGTAATTTGTGAAGTATCTATGTAAAGCATTCATCATCCTTCATCTCTGCTTTTCCGTTCCCATATCCCACCCCCAGGTCATCCTCTGCCCAGCCCTTTCTGCTGCCACAGTGTAAGGCAAATTATATTTTCCAAAATATGTAAATGAAAGTCAGAAATAAGACAAGTCGTAGTGCTTTAGTGACGTTGGTTTAAATCTCTCTCAAGACGGAGATTCTCCCAAATTGTGCCTCCTCAGCCTTATAGGCAACTGTCCCTTCCCTGAAACACTGCAATGGCACTAAATGAAGCTTCAAATCAAGGCAGTGATTACTTTTGAGACAATGAC
The DNA here is from genome assembly GCF_964374135.1 of Grampus griseus. Taxonomy (NCBI): domain Eukaryota; kingdom Metazoa; phylum Chordata; class Mammalia; order Artiodactyla; family Delphinidae; genus Grampus; species Grampus griseus. The sequence goes on along the minus strand of NC_139018.1, from coordinate 23,604,712 downwards.
AGCCCCTTGGGATATTATATAGTATTTATTAAGTCAATGTGTGTGCAGGAATTTATTTTTAATTACCCTATATTTACATGAGTAAGTATAATAGACCGGGATGGCCTATATTAAAAAAACACAGAAAACAGCGATTAGTAGATTTTACTATCTTCTTCCATAGTGAACCCTACAACTGTTCCGTCAGACGCATTCTACAGATTGAATAGAATTCCTTTTAAGAGGAAGCTTTTTGAAGTAAAAAGCATCTGTATCTCAGGTACATTAATGGGATTGTAGTCCCAGCTCTGTCATTTACTGGGGGGGACTCTGGGCAAGTCATTTAGACTTTTTGGGCCTCCATTGTCCTTATCTTTAAAATAAAGTTAATGATTTTATTATTGCTTCAAATTGGCATAGATGTGAGACATATAAAATAATGTTTTTGAAAGCATCCAGAAAACCATACAGCATTCTGCAAATATTATTATCTAACAAGATATAGAAATGAATAGTTAGTGTCTTTAAGGGATGTCATGAGAATCATAAAACCAAGATATGTGCTGTGTCACAACTTGGAAGAGATTTGTATGGCAATCAAACTATCTCTAATTGAGTGTCCAACTACCGAAGTGTAGGTAGTCTCTGATGTTATTAATCTTTTTTTTTTTTTTGATAGGAGGGAGTTAAGACTTGGCTTCAGAAAGAATTAATAAGAATTACACAGATTCAGATCTTCTCCATTATCCCATTGGTCATGTCTAATAACTTGCCATGAAATTGCATTGGTTTCTACAAAGTGGTTGCATATGTTGGTTCCCCTTTTCAACTGAACATATCATAGTACATCTGTCTGCCTCAGCATCCTGGTTTTAGGAAAATGTAGATACTGGCTTTTTTATTTTTTCCTGGAGGAAAGGGTTTAAAAACCTATATCCTATATTCCCTCCTAGAGAAGGGGGGTTTCTTCAGTACTCAGCAAGTAATCTTTTTATGGTGTAGGTAATAAGGAACCTGACGGATAATTGTCATTCTAGGTAGTGAAAGAATAGAGGCTTGCTTACACAATGCTGGCGTACCCAGATACACGTAATTACAGCAGAGCAAATTACCAGACTTTGAAACGGAATAGCACAGAGAGCAAGGAACACAGATAAAGAAGGCTCTACCCCAGAAATGAAGAGGAGGGCAAGAAATCAAAGCAGAATATTCCAGTCACCATTTACAGGAAGAAACAAGGGCAGCAAAATGGGAAGTCTTTCATAGACATGTAAGGTAAAGAGGTGGGAGAGATGGAATATGCTCCCCTCTAAACAAAGGTTTTATGTGTGTAATGGATTCAGTGAGATTGACTGCTCTTTAAAAAGTCTGTTACCAAGAAGAGCAAATATAATAGACTATTAAGAGGAAAAAGGCATTGAAAAGTACATATTGATTGATTAAAGCAAAAGTTAAAATTTGGAATATTTATTATATAAAAGTCAGCGAAGTTGACCTAGATACAGTGATATTACTGGAATTTGTTAGAATATACATTGACTAAATTTTGCTATTTTTGTATCATAATTATGACTAGGATAGAAATCAGAAATTTTGACTTAAAAATTAGTTGATGGGATTAGTTACTTCAAATTATCAAGATACAGTTTAGATAAAAATGTTTTGTAGGAACAAATAGCAATATTAGGCAAAATTTATATTTTGAGGCACATAGGGAAATCTAAAGAGAAAAGATATTGTAATGCTTTTTCGAATTGTGTTGAAAGGCATCATCATTTATGTTAATGTATTATTCAATTAAGTTGTATAAAGAGCACATAAGTCACTAAGGTTAGCTCTGGGGTCAGAGGGAAGTGGAGACAATGACAATAATAACAACAGTAGTTAATATCCAATTTCATATATTTCATCTGCCACCATGGTAAGCGATTTACCTGAAATATCTTTTATTTCTCACAACATATTTTTAAACAGGCACACTTACTTACTGCCTTGGTTTTTCAGATACGGATATTGAAGCCCTGATAATTGAAAGAACTTGCTGCAAGTCACAACCTAGTAAACATAACATAGGGTTTTTACCCAGGCAGTCTCAAGATAATATTTGTTGAAGGCCTACTAATAACAAAGCATTGAGACGGTATTTACGTACGTTAGTTATCTCAGTGGTTCTTAACCTGGGGTGCATATCAAACTCACCTCGGAAGCATTATAAAACCCTAATACCTAGGACCCACACCAGGCTAATTAAATCAGAGCCTCTGATGCCATGAGGGGGACTTGGCATCAGCGTTTCTTAAATATAGACATCAGTAAGTATAAATATGATATAAATATCAGTATTTTTTAAAAGCTTCCCAGGAGATTTTTAACATACAGTCAGGTTTTTGAATCATGGTGCATTTAATATTCAATGCAAAATCTATACATTTGTATTATTCCTACTTTATTTATGAGGACTCTGAGAATTAATGGTGATAACTGACTTGCTCCATCAAGGTCACTTACCTGATAAATGGCTGGGCTAAGATGTAAATGCAGTGCTGTCTGGCTCAAGAGCCCACATTCTTCCTGATGCCTCAGTGTCTAGCCATTTTAACCGGGGCAATAAATTCACTTGTTCCTGTTATTTAGTGTTTATTATAGAATTTAGCTTTAGCCCCCATCTCATCTTATAATATTCACCATTCGTTACAAACAAAAGGAGCTAGATAACAGCATCTTTTGAACGACCACTCTGAGTGGAGCATCATGGTAATTGCTGTGGGAAAGCACAGGGACAGCTATGCACAGGTTCCCTCTGCAGAGATCACTACCTGTCTGTGAGAATTCGAACCCTGGGCTCCAGGGCCTGACCCATAGAGTCCCACAAATCATTTGGGAATACTTATAACTTTCATCTATTAGCAGAGGGTCATGAACCTGAAAACTTAAAAACTGCTGCCTTGTTTGGTATGTGAAGGACGTGATTCCAGAAGCAGTAGCACTTTCTCTTGATTTATTTTCGTGAAAGCAAAACAATACCCTTTCGTGGTGTTTTTGAGTTTGATAAACTGTCAAAAACCATTTACAGATTAAGTCTAGGGAAAGCTGTTTTGTGTGTGCGTGTGTGTGCACATTTAATGAAATGCAGGATGTGAATATAAAACAATAAAACAAATTTTATTAATGGTTCAGAGCATTTATTTATTTATTTATTTATTTATGGCCACGCTGCAGCTTGCAGGGATCTGAGCTCCCCAAGCAGGAATCAAACCCAGGCCTTTGGCAGTGAGAGTGCAGAGTCCTTCCACTGGACTGGCAGGGAAACCCCTACAAATGTTATTAGTGGTTCAGAAACTAGATCTGAACAAGGGTTTTCTTGTTCCTAGCAATAAAACATTACTGAGAAAAATGACTCACAGCACAGTTTTGAAGAATTGTATTCATTTGCACATATATAAATTCACACGTATATACATACATGCTTCATTTGTATTGACCATATGTATACACCTATGTATGCATGTGTACATACTGGCATATTTTATAGAAAATTAACTTTATTATTCCATAAAAATTCCTCTGACAGAATCCATTATTTAAAAATACATTAATAATTTTTATACTGATAACAACTTAAATGAGGAAAAGGTCTATAATGTTGCATATATTAATACATGGAACACAATACGGATAATATTTACATAATTATAGATCCATACAGATATTTTCTGATATATTTATATGTGAAATTGCAAATATATCTGAAAAGTATATACACACATTACTGATGTGATATATATTTATATATACAAACTGCCTCACGGACTCTGAAATTTGGGTAGAACACATGTTCTCATCTCTGGTTGATTATCAGAATCACTTACAGAGCTTTTTAATAAACTGAGTCCCACCAGCCCTGACTGGGATTTAGTACGTCCAGATTGACCCCCACATCTTTGTTTCTAGAAAGCTCCTTGAATGACTGGGCTGCTTTGCTGGAGAACCAGTCCTGTAACCTGTGCATAGGTAGAGATTGGGGAGGAAGGAGTCCAGACAACAGACATTCGAGAAAGTAAAGAAGAGGCCAGGATGGGCTTCCCTAGTGGCGCAGTGGTTGAGAGTCCGCCTGCCGACGCAGGGGACACGGGTTTGCACTCTGATCCGGGAAGATCTCACATGCCGTGGAGCGGCTGGGCCCGTGAGCCATGGCCACTGAGCCTGCGTGTCCGGAGCCTGTGCTCCACAATGGGAGAGGCCACAACAGTGAGAGGCCCGCGTACTGCAAAAAAAAAAAAAAAAAAAAATAGGCCAGGAGAACTCCTCCCAGGAGGGTGCTTGTTCATGTTAAACCTCTTGATCCCATCCTATGTTGCTCCTTTTACTTGATCTTACACAAACAAAATATCAATAGTAATAATATCAGAGGAAGGGCATTTTTTTTTAACTCTGCTTGTGTTGCAACTACTACATATCTGGCCTAAGAGAGGAAATCTTGGAGGGAGAATAGCTACCTTCATGGTACTCTCCATTGGTCAGTGCACTACTTATTAAACTTTGTTTTCCCACTGAAGAAAGAAAATCCACCTTCAAGGAATAAAATAGAGAACATTTTCTGACCCTGTAGTATAATGCAAAGGGAAGAGACAGCTGATCTCTTTGGGGAGGGAGGTGTTAGGAAGGCCGGAGGCAGCTGTCTCAGAAATATAGCAGAAAGGCGCCATAGGGACAGGACGTAACTTAAAATAGGTGAATTTGAAGAGAGGAATTTTTCCTTCCCTCTTACCTTTTTTTTTCTTCTCTTGAGCATACATGCAGCTAAGTGGTATCCTGTGATTAAATATAAGGCTCATGAAGCTCCCCCAAAACTCATCCCAGCCCCTGAATGGACCGTTTCCTCCTTTATGCCCTTGTACTGATTTCTGTCGATACTTATCTTGCATATACTCTTTTGTCAATATGTCTTCTTTTAAATTGTAAGTTCATTGGTAACAACATATGTTAATCATTTTTGTTGGTGCTCAATGTTTGTTGAATGAATGAATGAACACTTGAATGAATTATAATGCTTAATAGAAACCTGTGAGACTTGCACATTTCTCTGTCAGTGGGGCTTTGCTTCTTTCTTTCTCCTGAGCTTTATGATATGGTATCTACATCCTAGGTGATCTAGTGTAAGGTTAAAAAACAGTCTCCAAGTTAAAAAGCAAAACTCTTAAGCTGTGTTTAGTACCTGAGTATAATCATAAAACAATGGTCTTCTTTAGTTTGAGGAAGGACTAAAACCTCAAGCCTCAGAAACCGTGAAATTGACCTAGGTATTAGTGTGTCTTCCTAGCATGGAATTAAGGGGTGAAGGGGAGGGTGTGGGCAGAGCCTGTGTGGCCACTTTGGCAGTCTGTGAGTGATTAGGGCCTGGACTTTCATGTCTTCTAGGAAAGCACATTGACAAAAGGCAGAAAATCCTTAGCTGGAACTCACCAGCTGACAGCTTGGCCAGTGAAATTGTGAATTTCCATTGAATCCAAATGAAGTGTTAAGACAGCATCTCAAACATCTCTTGCATAATGAGATTCTGTACCTGGCTAGTAGGTCAGCAGTCAGATTTCAGTTCACACGTTCAGTCTTCAATAAGGACCCTGGGCTCATCTGTGACACTTCCCTTTCTTCCTTTGTTGTAACTGCATCCGTCCGCTTTCATGACGGATCCAAGCAGTGAAGTTAAATTGGCAGGAAGCTCCATCTTCAGAGCACTCTGAACTGGACTCATGCCATCCCCTTCCCACTCCCAATTTTACATGAATGGATACAGGTGTGGTTTCTGGATAAGAAACCATGCCTCAGGCAGTGTTGTGTGTGTGCCTTCTGTACAGTTGTTAGTGTCTTGTGCAGTTTCCAAGGCCAAGCTGCAGACTAGCCAGACCCCTCTTCCCTGCTTAAATCACCCATGTAGTACTGGGATCCTCTTAGAATGCCCTGTCGGGAAGCTGTTTTCTTTTGTTGTTGTTTTTTAATATATTTATTTATTTATTTTGGCTGCATTGGTTCTTCGTTGCTGCACGCGGGCTTTCTCTAGTTGCGGTGAGCGGGGGCTACTCTGTTGCGATGCGCGGGCTTCTCATTATGGTGGCTTCTCTTGTTGTGGAGCATGGGCTCTAGGCACGTGGGCTTCAGTAGTTGTGGCACACGGGCTCGGTAGTTGTGGTTTGCAGGCTCTAGAGCACAGGCTCAGTAGTTGTGACTCACGGGCTTAGTTGCTCCATGTCATGTGGGATCTTCCCGGACCAGGACTTGAACCCATATCCCCTGCACTGGCAGGAGGATTCTTAACCACTGCACCACCAGGGAAGCCCCATGGAAACTGTTTTAAGATGTTTTAATTGAGCAGTGAATCTATAGAGAAGGATCTGAATGAATGGTTTTAAAAATGAAACCCTTTGAACTCGAATCATGCTTTTTATCTAACAATCAATCACTGAGCCCCAGACGCACTAACTCATTTACTCTTCTCATGTCTCAGTGAGGTAAACAGATGGAAGATATCCACTTACTTCTACCAATGCAAAAGCAGGAACAAAGAGAAAGTGTAAAAATTCTTCAAGGTTTCCAGAGGCTTGGAAATCATGTTTCTAGCAAAACACTTGACTTTCTGCCTGTTCCCAATCTCTGCCCATTTAAATAATGAAATTGTGCTATTTTAAAAATTGTTTACTTTATATTGGAGTATAGCTGATTAACAGTGTTGTGTTAGTTTCAGGTATACAGAAAAGTGATTCAGTTACACATATACATGCATCTATTCTTTTTCAAATTCTTTTCCCATTTAGGTTACTACAGAATACTACAGGGAGCTACAGGGAGCAGAGTTCCCTGTGCTATACAGTTGGTCCTTGTTGGTTATCTATTTTAAATATAGCAGTGTGTACATGTCAATCCCAAACTCCCAATCTATCCCTCCCCCGACCATTCCCCCCAGGTAACCATAAATTCATTCTCTAAATCTGTGAGTCTGTTTCTGTTTTGTAAATAAGTTCATTTGTATCCATTTTTTTTTTTTTTTTTTAGATTCCTAATTTGTCTTTCTCTGTCTGATTTTGCTTCACTTAGTATGATAATCTCCAGGTCCATCCATGTTGCTGCAAATGGCATTATTTCATGCTTTTTAATGGCTGAGTAACAATTAGAAGAGAAATGTGATGGAAGACTTCCAGCTGGTCCAGTCTTTGGACATAAAGCTGGGGTTCCAGCAACCCTCAAAGAAGACAGCTTTGACAAAGTTCCATAGGCCATGACTCTAAAGAACCCATCCTTCTCGGAATTCCAGACTCATCTGGCTTTTCCAAGTCAATAGAAGCAGTCACACCTTCACCTATCTCACACTCATTAACTTCTCCACCTTCAAGTGTGCTGACCACATACATACCAGGTCTTTGCAGCTCCCAGAGTTGATCTCATTAACTTGTCTCCTTTAAACCCAAGCAAAACCCTTGACTCTTAGTTTACCTACTGATATGTCACCCTCGTAGTATTCATTCTCATGGAAATCTAAGCTCCTCAGTCCCCTACACAGCTCCCAAAGCCAACTTGTTTTGCTGCTGAAAAATACCTCAGTACACTTTCATTGCTGGCATTAGTTTCTCCACACTTCCCCAGAGATAGTCACGTTATACACGAATATTGCCTCGGGAGGTAGGCACCTTTTTCCGAGCTCAAAGTAAAAAAAATAAAAAATAAAAAATGTCCAAAGTGTTGTAACATTTTTCACGGAATGGGTATGATGGAGTCAATAATCATTTTGGGAAGTGACTGCATATCCACCACTGAGCCACAAATGAGAATACAGGAGAATAATGAGTGTCAGCCTTCAGGGGTCCACAGAGGGCATGCGAGGGAGCAAGGGACCAACTGACCAACTAGTAGGTGTTAAGAAAGTAATGTAAATCAGTGTAAGCTCAAGAACTAAAGTAGTACGCGATTCACAGAACAGTTACCTATTGAGCACCTATTCTTTGAAAAGTGTTGTACTCAGTGCTGTGGGAAATGCAAATACGTTTATAATACGACCACTTGTAGTAGTTTGTTAGGGCTAGTGTAACAAATTCAGACAGACGGTGGCTTAAAACAACAGATGTTTATTTTCTTGCAGTTCCGGAGACTGGATGTCCAAAATCAAGGGGTTGGCAAGGTCACTCTCTCTCTGAAACCTGTAGGGGGGACTCAGAATCCTTGTCTCTTCCTAGCTTCTAGCTGTTGCCAGAATTTCTTGCATTCCTTGGCTTGCAAATGCGTCATTCCAGTCTGTGCCTCTGTCATCACATGTCCTTCTGCCGTGCGTGCGTGTGTGTGTGTGTGTGTGTGTGTATTTACGAAGCCTTCTTATAGTGAGGACAGACGTATTTAGGGCACACCCTAATCCAGTATGACTTCATCTTAACTAATTACATCGGCAAAGGCCCTATTTGCAATAAGGTCACATTCTGAGGTTCCAGGTGGAAAAGAATTTTAGGGAGATACTATTTAACCCAGTATGCCCCTTAAAGATCTTATCTTTGGGGGGCTTATTTTATGAGGTTCATACATGGTGTGCCATTGGCTGTTCAGAGAAGGAGGGCTAGTGTCCATGCAGACTTTGGAAAGGCCGTGTGGGTGCAGGTCTGACCATTGCTATATTTTCTTAGAATTATGGTATCCAATATTGCATTTTAGATTACAACCTACTATGTGCCAAGTCCTGTCCTAGGCTCTTTTTACTTAATTTAATCTTTTCCTTACAATAGCCTTTGTAGTGAGTATTCTTCTTTCCATTTTATAGGTAGGAAACTAGTTCAGGAAGTTTAAGTAACTTACAGGAGGCAAGTTAGGAAATGGGACTCAAACCAAACCAGCTGCAAACTCTGTTCCTCAGGCTGAACTTACATATTTCCTGTGGAGAAAACACAGCTTACATCCCAGTCAACTTTAGATTTAGATCTCAGTCCAAACATTCGTCATGACCTTCTTTGAAGCTAGAAAACTGGTCGTTCTGGGTATGGTATCTCAGCTTGCCAGATCTATTAAGTCTCTTTTGGTATCTGTCAGGGAGAAGAAAACTACACAATTATCAGAGTTTATTATCTTCATTAAGCCTCCAAGCCCTTTGAAGATCGAAGTGGCTATTTTGAACTTGTCCACGTTTATGTAGTCACACTCCTACATTCTCCTTGTCTTCCTTTGTGTTTCTCGGTCATGAGTAGGACAGAGGTGGTTACGGAACACAATGAGGGGTAAACATGACAGTCTCGAGGCACACATTGGACTTTACAAACTGAAATGTTTGTGATGTCCTGCTAGCAATTCTCAAGCCTGAGTTAGATACAGGAATTCACAGGCAGGGTAAATAGGTGTCCAGGGAACTAGTGTATGGTGTAACCTCTCTGCAGTCTTACTCCATGATTTAGGAGAACCTGGCTCCTGCAAGGCCAGATCCTACCTATAGACCTGTTTTGCTTGGTAAAGTGTTTTAAAGTAAATTTGGGGTTTGAATGGCGTTAAGGAGGACAGGCACTCTCCAGGTTCTCACAAGCCCCACTCCCCCCCCTTACTTAACTCGGCCTGAACTCCATATTTATGTTAGTCCTCTAGTCCCTGGAAGCAGTTCTGTTTGCCACCCTTAACTTAGAACAGTGGTAATCAAAATGTGGTCCCCGGACAGGCAGCATCAGCATCACCTGGGAACTTGTCAGAAATGCAAATTCTCTAGTCCTTCAGACTTACTGACTCAGAAATTTGGTAGAGAGTGTGGGCTGGGGAGGACACCAATTTGTTTTAACAAACCTTCCAGATTATTCTGCTGTGCACTGTGCTTTGAGAACCACTGACTTTGAGATAAACTAAAATTTCTCCCAGAAAATCTTCCTCTCTTGGAAAAGAATAGTATCTGCTCCCTTTTGAGAGATGAACTTTTGTATAATGCCTCACAGCCTACAAAAGCTCCTTATCATACTGTTTTCTCATGTGACCCTTACAGCAGTGGTTCCAGGGAGGTGTTGATTTTTCAGCCCTGCTCATAGAGGTACCATGGCTCGTTCACGGGGGTACCTACCAGTGCACTGGATCGCGAACCCAGGACCTTTTTTCTCCGTACTGCCCCGCTTAAAAAGGGACCGTTTTGTATATTGATGAATAAGTACAAATAAATGATTTTAGTTTTTCTGACGGGATTGAGAGAGAAACTATAAATGTTATTACTCTTGTGATAATCACACCATTTTAAAACTTTTTCATTCATGTATTTCTCACTTATTCAACAGTTAAAAATACCGACTCTACAACAAGCACTTTGCTAGGTGATTTTTAAACTTAAAAATGTGCAAAGCACATGCATATTCACGAGAAGAATCTATCTTTCCAATTCCTAAGAGATAAGCAACAATTTATTTTACAGCTATAAAAAATCACAAAATTGGGGCCAAAAATTGCATATTGTTTGCCAGACAGTACTGACTCTGAGAGGGGTTATATTTAATGGTATGAATTAGCATAAGTAAAGTTAATCATATTTTGGGCCTTAACTGTACATACAGTCTCATACCAGGCCCTGAAAGGAATTCCCGTCACCCTCCTTAATTGGTCAAATGAAAGCATTTGGCAGAAATACCTCATTCACTTTTTCAAAGATGTATTTATTGGCTGTTTGCTGCTGTTTAAAACTTAGAAGTCAAACTAAAGGATTGTCGGAATAGGCTTAAACAGTCTTTGCATTCATTCATTCATTCATTCATCCACTCACTCATATAATAGTTACCTATCGAATGCAGCTGTGTGTCATGTGCTGTGCTAGGCATTAATGATGCAGTTATGAACAAGATAGACTCAGAGCCACATAAAGCTTTCTGTACAGAAAGATAGCCAGCTAATTAATTTAATAAGTTAATTAAATTTAATAATTAGTAGTTATATAAATATCATATTCAATAAATATTTAACTCTACTGTGGAAGAAAAATACAGTGTGTACTGAGAGCCACTAATTTGGATACCTCACCTGCTTTGGGGGTTGTGGGAGGACTGAGGTACCAGAAAAAAGATAAATCATATGTTAGATGCTTTAGTTTATGCGTTTGGGGAATAAAGCCCATGCTCCATGGTACGGGAATTAGCTGTAAAACCACCGACGGTAAGAATCGAAAGGGACATTAGAGGCTATGTTATTTATCCTATTTTTCCAGTTTAGAAACGAGGAGCCTATAGGGCCTAGAAAAGGGAAAATGAGTTATCCAAAGCCATAGTCAGTGATTGGAAGATGTGTGAGTGGACACAAGCTCAGGCCTCCTTACTTCCAGGTCAGGGATGAAGACATGCCTCTCCCACAGACAAGTGAAACTGTCCTATGATAAATGACATCTCCAAAGACTAAGGGCTGGGTGGAGTGCAAGGCTTGGGACAGTGAAATGAGTAAGTTCAGTGGTTGAAGCAGAAAAGAGGAGTGGAAGAGAGCAGGGGACCCAGTAACAAGGGTTTGTGAACCCCATGACCCCGTCACTCCTTCTTAATCACTCACATGTTTTGCTATTTCTGCCTCTGTTCCAAAAGTGGCTGCTGTAACTGAGATGCAGTGCAGTAAGAGCACACCATGATCCATGTTCTCGTGTTTGCATGGAAAGATGGACTGAGGGCTTCCTACTTGGGTACTCATCTTGCTGTCCATGCATGACAGTCTAAGGCCATGGGATAGAACTTGGTACTTTGCATGCCAGTCTCTGTTCTGGCATAACTTTGACCCCTGCAGGTGGGTGATGGTGAGGGGCAGTTCTGAGAATTGTCCCAGTACAATTTTTGTGAAGTTCAATGTGCGTACCACATATTAGTGAGACCTTGCTATGCCCCATAGGTGAGACCAGATGAAAACCTGACACGTGGCGGCTAAAGGAAAGGGTAGATAGGTAGAAAATGGAATGAAAGATCTTCCTTTGCTGTCATCTCCTCAATTTTATTCAAATCTTAATTCAGGGAACCAGATTGCATGACTGGGCTCTTAAAACTTTTGTTGAAAGGTACAGCTGAAGAATAGGACTTAATAGGTTTATTTAAAATACTAATTTAAATGTTTCTGAGGCTCTGCTTTTCAATATTTCTTCATAACCATTGTTTTCATTTGACTGCGGCTCTACAAAGACCTTTTGGAATGGGTAATATTGTTTCTACTTTATAAACTAAGAAAATGGGTCACAGAGATGCTACATGATGTGCCCATAGCTACTGGTTACTAGTTGTATGTTTTTCCCCACTGCTTCACACTAAAGGAAAGCTGTAAGAGTAGGAGGTAGTTAAAGGTAAAGATAAATTTAAAAAGAAAAAAAAAATAAAACCTCCCGAAGATGAAAGACAGGTAGGTTTTGAGTTTCTCTAATAAAAGGTAGGGGGCAATGGATTTGAACTAGGAGGACACAGTGTGATTAAATTTTGAAAGAAATGTACTGAGATTTTAAAATATATGAAGGGCTTATGGCAATGAAGAACTAGAAAGAAAATATGAGGCAAGAACAAAGGGTAAGGATAGAACAAAGCTATGAGATTTGTGCCTGGTTTGTTTAAGCTTTAAAACTGTCTTAAGTTTACCAACTTTCTAAGCTTCCCCTTTCATGAGGGAGGAGAGAAAGAATGTTGCTTCTGTTAGTTTGTTTGCTTTGTTCTCTCTTGTATCTGTCCTGGCAAATGTATGTGCACGTGCATGCACACACACACACACACACACACACACACACACACACACACACAATAAAGTGCAAGCTGGGAGAAGTCTTTGGGTGTTGGAAAGAGATGGGCCAGAATTGGTGCATCAGGGACCCTAAATCCGTGTGATGATCTAGTTCGTAGCAATTTCCCCAGGAGACTGTATCATATTCCAGTGAACTGGAGTACTGCAGAAGGTTGCCATGGCAACAAAAGGCCTGAAATATTGACTCTGACTAGCAACAGGCCAGTGAAACAGCCTAACTAGGATTTATGGCACATTATAGTGTGAAAAACAGGAGAAAATTACTGTAAAGGCAGGAATTATAGCACAACCGAACGTATAAACTCCTAAATCCATCTTCCTAATTAAAACAGCATACTCAGGGATACAGCACATAGTAAGTCTGTTAGCTTAAATGGGGATGTGCTATCAATGCTTCCTAACAAAGTTTATTGTTCTTGAGACTTAACTGTGTATGTATTTGGATAAGAGAGGGAGGATAAGATAGTCAGGGGAGGGAGCAAAGCAAGAATCCTGGTCAGTTGAATCTTTTCAACCTCATTCTTGGTAACGTAAGATTGTTTTAGATACTAGTCTCTGATCACACAAGAGACTTCCAGAAGACACCCAGATCTCTCTGTATACAAAGATGGCATCACTTTCAGGCATGAAGGCTGGGAGAAGGATACAAACTTAATCCCATCAGAATCCACCAGAAAGAGGGAAGAGAAAAGAGGGAACCCAGTCAGTGAGGTTTATTATTGAGAAAAAAGAATCTTGGATTTCCTGACCCTTAACAACTCAAATATCTTAATATCTATGACAGAAATAATTCAAGTAATTTAGAAATATTATGTTAACTTCAGTAAGGACATTCCACATTCTAAATTTCTGATTGAAAGAAACAGTATTCTATCTGTACACAACATATGCCCAATTGGCCAAATGGTTCTATTTATTCTGGAAAGAAGGAAATCTAGGCAGGTTTCACTTGGTAAGAAGCAGATTTAAAGATGCAGAGGAACAAGGCCAAATTCCAAAATCATGACTCAATAGACAAGTGGCTGTTAGTGCACCATACCATTTAGCCACACCATTTAGAGACACTCAAGGAAAATCCAAAATTGCAAGTTCAGCGTAATTCAGATTTATCTTTGGGTAAAATATGATGCAGACCAGGTCCCAGAGACATGGGAAGGGCCCGTTCTGGGGTGCAAATGGCTACTCAATAGATGAGGCTCAAAAAGCATTGTCTCTCATGTTCTAAGGCAATAGGAATAAGGAATTGAGGACAACAGGCAAAGAAAAGGAAACGAGAATAAGTTAGATGTTGCCCAGACCTAAAGAGCACCAGGCAAGGAAATTCTAAGAAGCTGCAAACAGCTTGGCCAAATGCAACTCACAAATGTGTTTTGTTTGACCAGCAAAGTATTTTTAAAGTATGTATCTTAATATCCATAGAGGAGAGAATAATTTCCTAATACACAACAGTCTCAACTTTTCCTTCAGGTCTTAGTTACCAGCCTGCCCCTGGTAGCGTTTGCGTTTGCAATGCTTAAAAGTTTTTTTCACAATTCATATTTTATGTGGAATCCTTTGCCTTCTTGTAATTCTTAGTAAAAGCTCCAGATCTCTCAGATTCTGGTTCCAAACCTTAGTTCTCAATCTGGAGCCCAGTCTGGGAGAGTTAGAAAAACGTTTTTCTATAGTGGTTAAGTATTCATCATTTATTCTATCAGCCATCCAACAAGCATTTATTGAACACCTACTAAACTTTAGTAAATTCTGGAAAAACACTTATGAACGTGATCAGTGCAGTCCTTGCCCATTGGGGGAAGACAGGCACTAAACTGACACAAATAATTAATAAATACATTAAATATATAAAAGAAAGTGCAGAATGTTTTGAAAATTATAATAATTCTTTATTTAACCCCACCTGTATCTCCGTATAACCACAGTTGCCAAAGTAGCTGTACCTGACATTTTGGGTTTATAAGATTATAGAGCCCCACATTTCCATAGTTTATGTCAGTGTTATTCTCAGATCATAACAGTCAGCTATTTTTTTTCCGTTTTAAATACACGGTCTGGAGGACATTTAGAAGATATCTAACTGAATGTTCATATTTGTGTATTTTCATGTTATTTACTTACTTGCCCTAAAGTTGTAGTTTAGGAAAGAATTATTATTGAGGATTCTTAGAAGTTTTGACAAGGTAATGCAAGTTTTTGTTTTGTTTTGTTTTGTAGCAAAGTAAACATATGCCGTGATTCTGGTTAAGCCGTATATGATTAAAGCATTATTTATGCTTTATATATTTGCTATTGATAACAGCTCCCCAAAGCAAGATTCACCAGTATAGCTACAGCATATGGGGCTTTGCTGTAGATTAATGCCATGATATTTTCTTTAATGAAGGTAGAGATGATTGCTTTATTTTAACAAAGGGGCCTTTATATTCCCCCTGAGTTTGAGCCTTAAATGTAGATGATCAGGGATTCCCTATTACAGCTGTCTCCATGTTTATAACGACCCTCCCTGAGACTTCATAATTTCCGCCCGAAATCCATTGTTTCCTCACAGGAGGTACTAAGCAAATTTAGAGGGAAATTCTTCAATCTCAAAAGAGGGTTTTTACTTTTTTTCATCCGCATTTGACTCTATGACCTTCTGTCTCCCGTTCTTCACATTTCCTTTGCTTTCATGTTTGTGTCTGGCTTCTCAACCACGCAGGACACTTAATGAATGGTCAGTATTAGGTGTTAATAGATATTATTATTACGTGTTATTTACTCTCTCTACCCCCTCCTTTTATTTTTTTTATTAATTTATTTTATTAAAAAAAATTTGTTTGGGGCTGCGTTGGGTCTTCGTTGCTGCACACAGGCTTTCTCTAGTTGCGGCGAGCGGGGGCTACTCTTCCTTGCCCTGCGCGGGCTTCTCATTGCCGTGGCTTCTCTTGTTGTGGAGCGCGGGCTCTAGGTGGCTGGGCTTCTGTAGTTGTGGCGCGTGGGATCAGTAATTGTGGTTCGTGGGCTCTAGAGCGCAGGGTCAGTAGTTGTGGCTCACGGGCTTAGTTGCTCCGCGGCATGTGGGATCTTCCCAGACCAGGGGTGGAACCCGTGTCCCCTGCATTGGCAGGTGGATTCTTAACCACTGTGCACCAGGGAAGTCCCTGCTACCCCCTCCTTTTAAAAGATAACCCTTCATTCTACTTCCTATTCCCTCATGCTTTTTTTATGCGTTGGCAGAAGAGACATAGTAATGATGAAAGCAATAAAGAGTGATGATTTTTAAAATAATAATAAAAGCACAGAACTAACTGCAGGAGTTCAAATCCTGGTGCTGTCGCTTTCTAGCTGCGCCTTGGGCAAGTTGTTCAACTTCTCTGGGCCCCAGCTAGTGACTGGAAACTGGAAACATGTATACCTCACTTAGAATAGTGCCCTGCTCCAGTGAGTGAAATGTTAGTATTTGTTGTTGTTGTTTTTGTTATTATTATT
Organism: Grampus griseus; assembly: GCF_964374135.1. Classification (NCBI taxonomy): domain Eukaryota; kingdom Metazoa; phylum Chordata; class Mammalia; order Artiodactyla; family Delphinidae; genus Grampus; species Grampus griseus. Next base: position 23,588,530 of record NC_139018.1, on the reverse strand, counting down.
ATTATTGCAGGTGTACAAAATTTTATTCACACACTTCCATCATAAGTTGGAGGGAAATCATATTCAGAGAGTTCTTATCTTCTTTTACATGAACGAGAAATAGAATTCGATTTGCAGCTGATAAACTGAAATTAAGCCAGGCCTCAGGCCCTTTAGTTAATCAAGAACATATCACAGTATTGAAATCATGGCTCTTTTTCAGCATCTTTCCAGAAACCCAATGAGGGCGTTCCTGGATCTGGGACTATAATATTGTGAGCCCAGCGAGGAATATGTGCCTGGCACATAGGGAGTGTCCACAAAATATTTGCTGAGCTGCACTGAACGCTTTCTCTTTGGATATGATGCAGTCTGACATGTTCAGGGGAGTAGCGCTAATGTCTGTCTTGCTCTGCACTTCCGCACTCATCCAGTTTTAGAATAATGACCCTTATTCAGTCATGTTGGATGCTTCAGAGTCCAACCTAAACCAGCTGGGACACAACTAAACCAGCTGAATTCTTACGTAACTTGAAGGATAACATCACTCCGGTTAGTTTGAATCATAACGTGCTTTGCTTAATCTCTAACTCCCTGCGATTTATTTAATATTTTCACTGTTCTGTGGATTTATAATCTGGTGAAAACATTTTAAAACAGGAAGCAGTGTATAATATTTTGAATTGTCATCCTGTATTCCTTGTTCAGACCTAACCTAAAGCACTTGCAGTCACCCAATTACATATTTAAAAAGAATTCATACTAGTAGGTGCATCTAAGACAGGAGAAAATGTTTGCATTAAAGTCACTCTGAACACAGACATAGAAACCCATTTTACTTCTCCTCACCCCATCCCTCCTGCTTCCTCTGCCATCCTCCCCCATCTGCCTAGCCTTCAACTTCCTTTCCACCTTCCTTCTTCCCAAGAGCATGTCATCTGCCTTCCTCCTCTTATTTGTCCTTCTTGATGTTTGCCCCTTCCCCACTCCCTTTTTCATCATTTGCCCTGTTCCCACCCCCCCCGGGACTTCTTGTCTTTTCCATTAGCTACATTCTCAATGAAAACTTCCTTTGATCTTATATGTGTCTATGCCTCATAACATCATTAAATTAAAATAAATCCACTTTTTGCCCTTTTATTAAAAAAGCACCCCTAACCCCCAATGAGTTACCAGAAATCTCTTGTCTCTGGATTGCAAATTCTGTACAACCTTCCAACCAAGTAATTAGATTACATTATGTCTACACGGGTGCCCCCTTCTCCTATGAATCTGAGTAGGAGTGTAGACTGTTAACACCTTCAACTGAGTAAACTGTTTGCATACTTCTCAAAGTTAATTAATATGTAAATACTTGCTATGTGAAGGTAACACATTATTCTATTAACATAGCAAGAAGGGCTCAGGGCAACAGACTATACATATTTATGTATATATATATATTTAAAGCTCCTCTGTATTTGCCTGGAGTACATTTGAAGTAAAGAATGAAAGCTCTAAATTATGTAAAGACTCATGTGACCACATTAATGTTGTGAGCTGGGCACATTCATCCCGACCCTAAATCCATCACCCACCTGTTTCCCATTCCCCAGCTCTTTATAGTTAGTTCACCAGCTTCAATTCCACACTTAGTATCATGGCCCATTTGCTGCTTTGTTAGCTGTTGACATTTTGGAATCAGAAGGGTCTCATATTAATCATGGATGTTTTCCATCCTTTTTTATTAGTTGCAACCACAGGACTTCTTCCTTTACCATTTTTGTTTTGTCTTTAGGTTAAGAGGGATAGATTACTTAGACATTGGTCGTACATTTTAACTCTACAAAATGGCCGTTTTCATACTTTCTTTAGATTTCTCTAACATTTATTAAGGTTTCTTCTGCTCTTATTGGCTCTCTATTCTATTGCTACAATCAGAATGGTAAAGGAAAGAGTGCCTTCAATATTGAATGTCTAACATAATTTTCATAATTATTCCTTATTGACATAAAATATAATGCCTATTTGAACTACACATACACACACACACACACACACACACACACACACACACACACACGGCCTAAATCAGCCGCACATGTTCATTTATTTTATCTTCTCATTAATTAGACCCTCCAGCCTCCTAATGTTACTTTCCTTTCAACACTAATGTGTTAAGTTCTTTCTAGCACCAAAGTTCCCCAAACTACATGAAGAACTCAATCATTTATATATTATTTGTAGGGGCTTCTTTAGTGTGTTTGTTTAAAATGTAGTCAGTTGATTGATCTAGTCAATAAACCATCCCGATAGGTCTGGGTGCTTTTATTTTTTCAGAGCTACTAGAGATCTTAAAGCTTGGTCTTTTCCAGGAATGGTAAAAGTACTCAGAGGGATAGTATCAGATAATGCCTAAAGCCATAGGCTTCTGGCTTGGATTCTGGCATCGCTTGCGATATGACCTTGGACGATGTTCCTAACCTCTCTGATCTTCACCTTTGTTGTTTGAAAAAATGAAGGGTAAATGGTCCTTATATCCCAGGTAAGAGACAAAAAGCTTGATTCACTGTCCATTAGGATGGATATACTATTCAAATCGTCATTCATGTACTCATTCACTTATTCATGTGTTCATTTAATCACTCATTTATTAACTCTTGTTGAGCTCGAGCCATTGTCCTAGGTAATGGTGACACTGTCTTATATTTTAAAGCACACCACAGTTTCAACACATTCTCTCACGTATTATCTATTCTGAGCCTTTACAGTACATTTTATAGGGATGTGGAGCAGATGAGATATGACTTATCAAACACAACAAAGTGAATTTATCCAAGGCCACCCAGCTAGCAAATCACATGGTCCTCTGACTCCAGGCTCCATTCTTTTTCCAATCCATCTTTAGGTTTTGTGCAGGTTGCTGTGTGCGTCCTGCTTACATCTTTATGAGCGATCATAATGCCAACATATATGTCAGAAGTTGCACTCGCATGGCTCATACTCCAAGGATAGCCTGTGCAATGTTGTCTAATATTCAATAACTATAATATTTCATACCACAATCTAGTGTTATAGGTCTTCTTAATTAGAAGATTTGGCATTATTGGGTTCATAACTACACCACATAATAACAAGCGAAAGCTGCCCTCTTTGGTTGAGGAGTGCGCTAATTCTTCCTATTGGTCCCTGACACTCCCCCTCACCACTCTACATGAAATGTTCCCATATATCACTGTGTTTATGTTCTTACAGTCTTATGACTTGCCACATTATTGCTTAGAGCTCATTTGGCATTTGATTTTTTGATTCCTGTTTTAAGCTACAGATATGGTAGTCACTGATCATGATTTGGATGAGTGATAATAATGATTCCACATGCACTTTATAGGGTACAAAGAACTTTTGAAACAACTCTGTGCTATATTGCTATCCTGATTTTACGTAGTTCACCCCAAGTCAGTTAACTGGTAGGTAGTAAGAGGCAGAATTAGAACCCAGATGGTTGGTTCTAAGTGTAGTGCTCTTTTCTAGTTTATTCTACTGCCATTCATTCAGTTGTTCATTTGTCCACATAGTCACTCAACAAATTAGTAATTGTTGGGAAGTACCAAATGTGTTCCAAACCTGTACTAGATGCTGGAGATAGAAATGTGAGTAAGACATGGTCCAGGCCTTAGGAAGTTCATGGTCTATTTAGGAGCAACAGATAAACAGGTGTTTTGAGTGCATTGTGATATGTGTATAAGAGGTATGCACAAGGTGCCATGGTAATATCGAAGAGCATGGGATTAATTTTGTCTGTGGCTTAAACATGCTGCTGCCATTATAAGGAGTAACCTGATAATATGGAGTTCTACTCATTTTCTCTGTGGTAAGATAGTTAATCTGTAAGTCCTTGAGGAGCCTAGCCTTCACAGAAGCAGGAAAGAGTGAAATATAAAGAGTGCTGGATTGAAAATCAGGGCACCAAGTGTATAGTCCTGGCTCTGACACTTTCTAGCTGCTTGACCTTAGAAGAGTCATCCAGTTTATATGTGCCTAAAAATTTCTTCATCAGAAGATAAGGGGTGTGAGAGGGAGATACCAGGTCTCAGGAAATAAGCAGGTTTCACTCACAAATACTTATGGATTTGTGGGGACCCTTTGCCAAGCTGTGAAAGATTTGAGGCTATGTCTGTGCTTAGTTGTACAGAATGATCAAAAAAGCGATGTCTGCCACAGGCACCAGAAGAAGGTTCTGAGGTCTAAGGGAAAGTGAGAGTGAAAGTGAATAGAAAAGCTAGAACCAAGTTTCTTCTGCAAAGGCCATTGCCATTAATTAAAATAAGAGGAGGTTAGTGTAAACAGAATGCATAGCAAGCTGACTGTTCAAACCAAAAGACCTCTAGTTGAAGGTGTGTCTTTAATTTAAGCAACGTCAGGACCCGGGCAATCGAGTATTGGGAGATTTCAAAAATAGTCTGGTCATTTTGTAAGTCATCAAATTCACTTGACTGCCCTTGCCCTTCTCATAATGCTCCAAAGGACACTTAACCTAACTCCAGTTCCTCATATTTGGCGAAGTAATCATTATAATGTGTGTGTCTGCTATTGGGTAGGTTTATTTATCATATCACTTCCACCATAACTACTTTCCACTAGTCTCTCTCTGGTTTATTTTCCACATGATTAAATCTTCGTAGCTCCTTAGGAATCGCTGGAAGTCACTGCCTTGGAAATCTGGGAGGTGATTTTCCCTATTGGATGATGCATGCCTAACCCGGCGATTGGAGGCTGCACAGGGAAATCACGTGGTCTTAGAAGCACTCCTACTCCCTCCCATCCAGACTATTTGGTTATACTCTTTATCAAATGTGGGATGACATGACTTTTCTCCCTCTCACAGTTGCTGCCCTCACAGTTTTAGATTTTCTGCTGCCTGACACCAGTGTTGGTACTTTAAATGTATAAGGTAAGAGTTTCACAGTGAGACCCCAGGACTGCTGGACCCAGAGCCCCCTGAAACAAGATACAAGGTCAGGTTATATTCTACTGCTGAAGCTTGCCTGCTATGTTATAGCCTATTCCTCCTTCCCCAAGGATACAGATGTGTCTACAGAGGAGGTACAACAGATCCTGGTCTAGTTGGGTTCAAAAAAATCTACTTACAACTTTCCTTTTTTCTCTATCTTATCAGTAAAGACATGTCAATGAGTTGTAAGGATAAACTCCGTGACTCTTTTGCAATGTATAGGGTTGATTATGCCAGTGCTTGGGGTTTCCGATCTTGGACTCACATCATGAGAGTAGGGCCTGTATATGTGCAAGCTGACCCAGCAGCCATGTGGTTCTCAAGTAGAGACACCATATCACCTGATAGCACCTACTCTTGTCACTGCCCTGTCCCCCTCTGTCTTTGCAAACTCCACAAAATATTTAAGAAGGGAAGTGGAGTTGATTGTGATATACCATTCTCATGACCTGTCTTTCATCTCTTCTGCTGGACGGCCTCTCCCACTTCTGTCTCAACCATTGTCTATGCTTTTAGGGATGCCATTCAGCTTTTCTAGACCAATAACTGAAATACACAATCTACCAAAGAATTTTTGTACTTCTTCAAGAGGGGTATGTGAGACACCTTGAGCAGGGGTTGACTCACTGTTTTTATAAATAAAGATTTATAAAACTCAGTGTTTTATAAATAAAGTTGTTTTGAAATACAGCCATGTGGATTTATTTACATATAATCTATGGCCTATATCATGCTGTAGTGGCAGAGTTGAGTACAGATACCTTATAGACTGTAAAGCCTAAGATATTATTATTTGGGCTTCTAAAGAAAAAGTTTGTCACCTCTCTGCCCTTTAGGGTGGAGTGGGCATGCTGTGTTGACATATGCATAACATACCAAAAGTTTATTTCAGGCAAAAAGATAACATATTTGAAATAGCCTCTGCTAGAAAATACAGATTTTCTGCTTACCATGCTGTGGGGGACATTGGTCCTGCTTGTTTCTTTTCTCGGCCATGCTGTCCTTGGTGGTTAGAGGATTGACATTTGAGTGAGAAATTCAGAATAAGACCATATGTTAGGCCATGTAGTAGAAGGTAGAGCAGGTCAGCTGCCTACAGCTTGATGACTTAATTATCATAGCATTACGCCATCTGGGCTCTGATGTTGTTCACCTTACAATTTTCCTTCAGGAATCCTCTTCCTTTTCTTAAAACTTCCTAAATTTTGACCTGGTTTCAAAACGGATGCCCTGTTTTTTGGTTTCCTTGAATTTCTTTTTTCTATTTTCTTTTAGATATTAGGTCAGGTAGCCCCAACTGTGAGATTCATTTTATAACTTCAAATTCTGAATCCTTGTATAAAAGTCCAACTTTTCTTCCTTCCTCACTAAAGAAACTATAGCAAATCTGCAGCAAAGAAAGACTTTGAGATTATTTTCTTAATTCACTCATATGTGCGTGGGTACATGTGTGTGTAGACCTGTGCAACATTCTTTGACATGTTGTCACATGTATACATGATCATGTAAGCATCATCACACTGAAGATACACAACTCTCGGCTTATGTTTTAACTGGTTTTTCCATTTTCTATCTACTTTGAAGTGGCCACCGCCCTATCTCTTAAGATGTTACCACTCAAAATGTGGCCCATGGGATACCTGGAAGCTTGTTAGAAATGGAGAACCGGAGGGCTCATCCCAGACATACTGAACCAGAATCTGCATTTAACAGCTCTGGTGACTCATGTGCATGCTACCGTCTGAGAGCACTGTTCTAAGAAATGTCTTCATATCCATTGGCTTGATATGATTAGTTGGGTAAAGAGGGGAGCAGATCAGAATCACTGTGAAGCTTAGGGAAAAAGTATGCCTAGATCCTTAAGACGGCAAGATTAAATCTGAAGTAAAATTCAAGTATCTATATCTTTTAATGATTCCAGAGGCAATTATGATGCATACAATTTATGAAAAGCGTGTATGATGCAAGGGTTCTCAGCATCCTTTTTTATTCTACTCTTTAAAATCCCCTGGCAACCACCTCTTGCTTCCAGGCCAACAAAGATTATTTAATATTGTTGATCAGCTTTTCACCATCCTGTGCATTCTCATGGCACTTTGTCTCATATGTGAGTAAACCAAGGACCCTTTTTACAGATGAATACGTGTTCTCATGCATCCTGATGATTAACTCAAAATATTTATTATAATGTTTCCTAAATATGTACAAACAGAAAACCAAGTACAACTGCTGTAAGCTCCTAGTTCTTGTAAGACCGGAAATTCACTGCAAATTTACAAATGAAATGTAAACAATACCATTGAAATTAAGAACATTAATTTAACGTGGCAGATGATATTTTCATGGTACTAAATCTCTGCTTGCAATATGAATGCGGCATGATGGCTATAGTGTAGATTCTTTGGAGTTTGGCACATCTGTACTGCTGTGTGACTTGGGAAGTCTCATTTTCCTGACTATTTTTCTCTATTTGAACACCTGTAAAACTTCATCTATATCCCAGAATGCCATTTGGTCTTCTCTTTCCACGAATGCATCTAATGCATGTCATTTAGCCCACGTCTCTTCCATGTAGATTCACCAATTAAAGTGGTAATTCTGACTGTCAGTGTGATTACAGGCATAAACACAAAAGATAACATTACATGACAGCCCTTGGTCGGTAATTATTCGACAGTACACACTTAGAAGATGGTCACGCGAAATATACGTTATCATTGTTAAAAGAAAACAACAAATTAGAAAAAAATATTGAAGACACATTGGACACCTAAGCATATTTGCTCAATATTTTCAGCTCATTATGCAGTGGGAGACAGTAAGAGTGGAACTTACAAACATGGCCTTGGACGGAGGAAAGTCTAGGATCTACTTTTGGCAGTTCCATTTACTAGATGCATCCCCTGGGATAAGTTTCTTAGCATCTCTGTGTCTTGGTTTCCTTATGTATACAATGGAGATGATTATTACCTAGTTCATAAGCCAGGGAATAGGTAGGATATGCAAGGAAAGCCCTTAGCCCAGTCTTAGCATATTATAAGCACCCAATTATCAGTAGTTAACGGTAATAATAAATAATTACTGCTATTTTTATTATAGATCTAGACATTTATTAATTAAATCTGCCACATGTCCCTTTCTTTTATGTTATTTTCTTCATTGTATTCTCAAGATATGTTCTCTCTTTTCTCCAGTGCTCTTGTTTTAATAACCTGATTGTGGCAGAGGTGAAAAGTCCCGTCAAAATGCTGGAGTATCTGTCACTGGATGCAAAGCACCATTGTTGCTCCTGTTGGTCTACTGTTCTTGCTGTAGCTGACTCCTGAATCTTGCTGCTTTAACAACTCCATTTATTTTCCAATGGAGCCAATCTAGTGAGGGATCCTCTCCTGAGAGTGATGTCCTGGAGCTGGATACTACTAAGATAGTGTTGCTTTCATTATTGCCCTCTGTACTTTGAATTTTTATTAGTGAAGCCTGAATAACTTGACTGAAGGTGAAAAAGATAGTTCAAAACATAGAGAAGTACAGTATTTTATTTTGCCATCACATCTTCTATTGTTCATGCAGTAGGGATTGAAAAATTGGATCCCCACACTTGAGAATGCATACCTCTGGTTCTCTGAGGTGACATGTAGGATTTTTTATTAGAAACCCCAGGTTTTTTTTTTTTTTTTGGTTATTTCTAGCTTCTGTCTGAATAGAGACTTTATTAATAGAAGTAGATTCAGGATGTCTAGTAGAGGTACAGAGAATAAGTGAAGGAAAGGAAAAAAGGAAGAAGGGGGGGAGGGAAAAAGGAGGAATCTAAACAAAAAAGGTTATTAACTCTTTTACTAATAAGACGAGGGAAAAGGCAGCTCATGAGTTAAACCAAGACTAAAAAGAAACCCTAAAAACATTCATTTACTTTGCATTTGTACATCTTTGACATACGCATGAAGTGTGAAGGAAATGCAGTGATACCTTGGGAAGCACAGTCAATGTACTGAGTGCTTATTGTCGTTAGACAGTCTAGTGCTGTCTTAATAGCAGAGAGGTGATGACCTTAGCGTTTTCACCTAATTATAGATCTGTAATTACCTTTTGCATTCTTTGAGTGTTCTTTGTAATTTCAGATTAGGTATGCAACAGCAGAAACTGTTTGACCTGACATGTTGGCTCATTGTATGAAGCAGCCGTTAAACAACCATCAGAGGTGGTTTCATTTTTGTGAAGGGTTAAGTAATTTGGGGGATTTAAAACTATGGGCAATAAATAACCATCCACATTCACTGAAGGAAGTTCTCCTTAGGTAAGAGAATAGAGCTGGAAGTGAGGGAGACATTAGTCTGGTAAAAAGTCACATCAACTAAGATTTACATCCGGATGATTTAGGTGGTGAAGTGTCTGCACGAAAACCTGCCCTTGAGCATAGAGGTCAATGAGAAGGAGGGGATACAAACCAGCTGTTCTGAAAACAAACAGAAGCCCGTGCTCTTAAGATGAGTAGGTCAATAGCCATCATAAAAGCACCATGGTGACAGTAGAAACCAAACGGCCAAGCATGCTGAAGGCTGAACTGCAAGTCATTGTAAATGCAGAGAGTCTAAAGTAAGAGGGTAAATAGGATGTGACAACAAATTGAGGCAGGGGGACAAGCAAGACCCAGCATCTGCCACTGTGAGATCAGTTGCTACAGACTCATACCTGGCCTGTTTCACACTGCCTCTGGGCAGGTAGGACTCTCGGTCCACAGGTATGAACTGTGGACAAAAAGAAGCTAGAAGCATAAAGTAGTTCAGGAGATTGTCATCTGCAGGGTGGGCACAGTAGGAACCTGATTTCCCTGCCTTTATATGATGTGGGATAGAGTAGCATTGTGGAACGTGCTTGGCTTTGAAGTCGAATGTACCCAGATTAAAATTCAAATCTACCTGGTCTGTGGGTAAGTTATTTACCTTCCAGGGCTACTCTGTTATCTGTAAAGTAGATATAAGAATACACAGGGTTAATCTGTGAGGATTAAATGAATGTATTTGAAGTACCAGCACAGGACCACAGTCTGAAATCCTTATTAATATCCTGGAAGAAGGTCTCTAGTTGTGTGTCTTGGGTCTTTGCCCCTCTCCATTTACAATTCTCTTGAAGATATGTGGTCAAGGTAAAGAGCTGGTGCAGCAGCTAATTTGGTAAATGACAGGCTTAAGATTCAAAAGAATTTCAGCAAGAAGGGAGAATGATCTTAAAATGAAATGTATAAATTATAAAAGCATTATATAAAACCCTGTCCTCAGATTAAAAAAAAAAGTCATAACCCTCATTCTGAGTGGAAGACACCTCATTCAAGTAGATGTTTATGTGTTAAAAATGCAAAATCTTAGAAGAAAATTCTTTTAAAGTTGCATATGTCCTGTGTGCCTTCTGCTGCCACATTTTAAGAGGACATTGACAAATTAGGCATGTCCATGTGACACAGTGTGCTGGTTATCAAATCCTAGCTCTACCACTATGAATCCTCAAACAAGTTTGTTACCTCATTGACAAATGAGTATGGAGGACCTCAACTTGGTGTGAGCTAAGGATTAAATTGTATAATGCAAGTAAAGGGTTCAGCACAGTGCCTGGCTCGTAACTGGGAGCTATTATTATTCACAGGAAAGAATGGTGAGAATGGTGGCCCAAAAAATGAGGAACTGAAGAAACTTGGAGCAATGTTCTGCCTGTAAAAGGGAAACTTAAGTAGGGATATGACAGCTGTCATCAACTATTTGAATGAGTGTTAATATAGAAAAGAGGTCCTTGTTAATCAACCTGATGCTAAAAGACGGAACCAAGACCAATAGATAGAAGTTACACAGAAACTAACACACCATTGTAAAGCAATTATACGCCAATAAAGATGTTAAAAAAAAAAAAAGTAGCTGAACTTAAAAAAAAAGAAAAAAGAAGTTATGGAAAGCTCTGTTTGGGCTTTAAAAATATCATGTATGCCAGAAATTAGTTTCCATTTGGGGGTGTCCTGATCATTAGAATAAACTTCTTTAGGAGGGAGAGAGCTCTCTATCTTTGGAGGAAGCAGTCGTAATAGTAGTAATTGAGACTAAAAATAGCTCTTAAGGTGTTCCAGTTACTGTTCTAAGGAATCTGCACTCTTATTTGATCCTCGTAACATCCATGTGAAGTAGATAAAATTATTATCATTACCATTTTACAAATGAAGAAGCTGAGGCACAGAATTTCAATAAATTTCCAAGAACATGTAATTTAGAAATGGCAGAGCTGAGATTAGAGCCCAGGCTGCCTGCCTCTTGAATCCATTCTCTTCACTGCTATAAGACGGAGAACGCTGGGAAAGGCCAAGTGACCGCATGTCGTGAAGGTTAGAAAGGGGATTGTTGCCCTGAAGTCAAGATTTGACTGGATGATCTCTGCAGTCCTTCTCATTAGGTGTCAGTATTTTATAAGACTGAAAAGCAAGCAAAGAAGACACAGTGGCAAATGATGATACAAAACGTAGGCACAAATTGTCATGGGTTTATCGCAACACAAAAAAGCTCAAGATATTCACTGAGAACCTATTTACTTCTATCAATACTTTATACTTGGTAATAAAAGAATGAACATCTCATTGTCTTGTTTTAGGCAAAATTGAAGGAATACATTTGAATTAGGGATTGGTAGTTAGACTAGCAGCAGCAAAAAAGAGACTAGTAAAACTCTGTAGAAGAGAAAGATATATATTAATTCATTGAACAGTATTAATTGAGTACCTACTCTGTGCTGGGATCAGAACATCTACACAAAAGAAAATAAAAAGTCAACAATTACTGCAGTCTCCACACATTTAGACTCCTGTAGCCTTTAGGCTTTTCTTGAACTTTCACATGCAATGATACTTTTCAAGTCTTTAAGGAAATAATAAACTATATTGTTTTGGAAAGGAAGCATACATGATATTTTAAAAAGATTTTTATACGAGCTGAGTAATTTTACTCTCAGTTTAGGTGCTAAGGGTATGCTTCAGTTCTTCTCAGGCCAGCTCACTCCCCAGTAAAGACATAGATTTAGGTCTTATGCATTAAACTATTTCACTGTACTGCAGTGGGAAAAGCTTTGGTCTAGAAATTTGGTGTTCTGCTACTCATGTAATTTATGACAAACTTTCTACTGTGTACCTCAGTTTTCACATCTATAAAGTGTGGAGAGTTGGCTAAACTATCTTTGTCTCATTTAGGTTTAAAGATTTCATATTTCTTTTGTTTTTATAATTATGCTTACTTCCACCATGTAGATGCCAGATGGCAAACAGCCCTGGCAGTGTGCACAGGACCCAAATTGATTCTGGGAAAATGGGGCACCAGTGATTCCTAAGGTAGAAGGAGCTGAAGTGAGCAGGGGCCTCTAGGTTCTAGTTCTATTTCTGTCAGCTATAAAATGCAGGCATAGCTCCATATGAGGAGACATCTCTTAGCTTTTCATATTAGATTTTAAAATTGCCTAACAAAACCTACTGAGGCTGTGCTGTGCTTATAGTACTTTAATGTTATGAGGATAGAGCAGGGCATACAAGGCTTAATTGCCCCCCCTTTAATTTCTCTCAATCTTTCAAAGCATTAAAGAGAAAAATTTTATCTCTCGGTCTATTGTTTTAAAATATAGTTTATCCTCTGTGTGGGTTTAGGTGACTTGCATGAATGAGAGGGTAGTCATTGTATTCAGTAAAGTTTCTAGAACAGCCCTGCATTAGTAATAAGTTTCCTGGGTACTACTGCTTTGTCATCAGACTTCACCACATAGACCTCTTATCCCTCTCTGTGTTGGTCTTACTGTTATTATTTCAAAGTTACATATACAGTGAGTTCACAGGTTTTCATGGTATTTTAATAAAGCCACTTGAGGGACTTCCCTGGTGGTCCAGTAGTTAAGAATCGGTGCTTCAACTGCAGGGGGCACAGGTTCAATCCCTGGTAGGGGAACTAAGATTCTGCATGCCACGAGGTACGGCCAAAAAGATACATAAATAAAATAAAGCCATTCCATCTGCTGCTCTTGATTTGATTAGTGAATGGCATTTTGATGGTCACTATCTTGACTTGCTTTTACTTTCATCTGTCTTTTTTAAGAATCTCCTTTTAATAGTTAGAAGGCTAAAGATAATTTAAAGGGGCTCGAGGGAGATTCCCCATTCACATCAGTGCTTTAGAACCAAATAAGGATCTGGTCTGTGGCGGGAATAGATTAAGGAAGTCTCAGAGGAGATTTTGGTTTGAAAGATTGAACTTTTAAAAAAGAAAAAGTTATCCAGACCTGAGTAAGAAAGCCACAGAGATGACTTTCTAGATTGAGTGTGAAGTTTGTTTCAGACTGAATGTTTGTGTCCCCCACAAACCCATATGTTGAAACCTAACCCCCAAGGTGATGACATTAGTTACTGGGACCTTTGAGAGGTGATTAGGTCATGAGGGTGGAGCCCTCATCAATGGGATTAGTGCCCTTATAAAAGAGGCTCTAGAGAGCTCCTTCCTACCTTTTGCCATGTGAAGACACAGCTAGAAGATGGCCATCCATGAACCAGGAAACCGTCTATTACAGACACCAAATCTGTTGGTGTCTTGATCTTGGACTTTCCAGCCTCCAGATCTGTGAAGAATAAATTTTTGTTGCTTAAGCCACCCAGTCTGTGGTATTTTTGTTATAGGATTCCAATTGGACTAAGACAGTTATAATATTTCAGTTACACATTCTTAATCTTAAAGATTATTTTAGCTTTCCTTTTTTCATACAGAATGGCATGGAAGAGGGCCTTCACATGAGTTCCTTCTGTCAGTTAATTCTAACTCTTTAGAAAACTTAAGATGCCTTGGCTTTTCTGAAGAGTTGTATTGCAGATTCTTGATCATGACCAGAGATAAAATGCCCTTCATCCAATGTAATGCTTTGCTATGTGTAGCAAACAGCCTATCATGGGCTGGGACATGGGAGTTGTTGGTGAAATAGTGTGTAAGTAATTTGTCATGGAAGTAAGAATAGACTTTTATTTTTCCTTTTTGACATCTGGTTCTTCTCTGATTATATGCCGCTTTTTCTTTTTCCTTTCTAGTCTCCATCTTTATCCCAATCTGTTTGTAGTACCTGTGAGCATTGCTTTGCAATCATGATACTTGGGACTGATTAACAATCCCTTAATGAGACTGCATCCCCAAAAAGGAAAATTTCAAGTGACTAGAAGACTAGTGATGTCTAGGGCCACTCCTAGAATGGTTAAGTTACTAGTTGTGAATCTTAAATGTGGATTGCATTAGAAACTCCATCCACTTTTCCATCTCAAATCCTTGTTTAATGAATAGCAGGGTAGGAACATCTGTTTTCATTGCCTTTCCATCATGCCAGTTGAGCATGACTGCTTTTCTGGTAGACTCCATCTCACAATAAATCGTATTCATAGGAGGTGGTTAGTGTGTGGTAAACATTGTGTGGACAGACCAATACTATAGGTAGATACAATACTTGCTCAGAGGAGACACAAACAAATTGCCTTTCTCCTGGCTCTGAAACATCTTCTTTCAACATAGTTAAATATGAAGTTGGAATGAAGCTAACTAATGCTTAATCAAAAAAACCTCTTCATTGCTTGGCTTCTGATGGGAAAGCTATAGGCAGCAATTTGTTTTAATGACTGATTTTACTAATACGGAGGCACACTTGGACTCCTCTCAAAGTTTTTATAAGATCTCTATGCAAGGAAGATGAATTCATTAGAACCAAAATTATTATATAAGAAATTCAGTTCGAATTATCCACATGTTAAAAGAAATAGATTCACTTTTAACACATATGCTTATTTGAAACACACTCCCACACATACAGAGATTATCACAGGCAGTTATGGAAGATCACTAATTAATGTACATTCATATATATTCAAATTAAAACAAATTTTCATTAAAACAAATATTAACACCTCAAAGTCTACAAGGCTATGTGTAGGTGGATACAGCTTTAGGACTGTCTTTTTTTTTCTTAACATCTTTATTGGAGTATAATTGCTTTACAAGATTGTGTTAGTTTCTTCCTTATAACAAAGTTAATCAGCTGTACGTATACATATATCCCCATATCCCTTCCGTCTTGCGTCTCCCTCCCACACTCCCTATCCCACCCCTCTAGGTGGTCACAAATCCAAGCTGATCTCCCTGTGCTATGCAGCTGCTTCCCACTAGCTATCTATTTTACATTTGGTAGTGTATATATGTCCATGCCACTCTCTCACTTTGTTCCAGCTTACCCATCCCCCTCCCCGTGTCCTCAAATCCATTCTCTATGTCGGCGTCTTTATTCCTGCTCAGCCATTAGGTTCATCAGTACCATTTTATTTTATTTTTTAGATTCCATATATATGTGTTAGCATACAGTATTTGTTTTTCTCTTTCTGACTTACTTCAGTCTGTATTACAGACTCTAGGTCCATCCACCTCACTACAAGTAACTCAATTTCATTTCTTTTTTTTTTTTTTTTTTTTTTTTGCGGTACACGGGCCTCTCACTGTTGTGGCCTCTCCATTGTGGAGCACAGGCTCCGGACATGCAGGCTCAGCAGCCATGGCTCACGGACCTAGCCATTTCATGGCATGTGGTATCTTCCCGGACCGGGGCATGAACTCGTGTCCCCTGCATCGGCAGGCGGACTCTCAACCACTGCGCCGCCAGGGAAGCCCTCAATTTCATTTCTTTTTATGGCTGAGTAATATTCCATTGTATATATGTTGTGCTCCATCTTCTTTATCCATTCATCTGTCAGTGGACATTTAACTTGCTTCTATGCCCTGGCTATTGTAAATAGAGCTGCAGTGAACATTGTGGTACATGTCTCTTTTTGAATTATGATTCTCTCCGGGTATATGCCCAGTGGTGGGATTGCTGGATCGTATGGTAGTTCTATTTTTAGTTTTTTAAGGAACCTCCATACTGTTCTCCATAGTGGCTGTATCAACTTACATTCCCACCAACAGTTCAAGAGGGTTCCCTGTTCTCCACACCCTCTCCAGCATTTATTGTTGATAGATTTTTTGATGATGGCCATTCTGACTGGTGTGATGTGATACCTCATTGTAGTTTTGATTTTCATTTCTCTAATGATTAATGATGTTGAGCATCCTTTTATGTGTTTGTTGGCAATCTGGATATCTTCTTTAGAGAAATGTCTATTTAGGTCTTCTGCCCATTTTTGCATTGGGTTGTTTGTTTTCCGGATATTGAGCTGCATGAGCTGCTTGTAAATTTTGGAAATTAATCCTTTTTCAGTTGCTTCATTTATAAAAATTTTCTCCCATTCTGAGTGTTGACTTTTTGTCTTGTTTATGTTTTCCTTTGCTGTTCATTAGGTCCCATTTGTTTATTTTGTTTTTATTTCCACCTCTCTAGGAGCTGGGTCAAAAAGGATTTTGCTGTTACTTATGTCATAGAGTGTTCTGTCTATGTTTTCCTCTAAGAGTTTTATAGTGTCTGGCCTTACATTTAGGTCTTTAATCCATTTTGAGTTTATTTTTGTGTATGGTGTTAGGGGGTGTTCTAATTTCATTCTTTTACATGTAGCTGTCCAGTTTTGCCAGCACCACTTATTGAAGAGGATGTCTTTTCTCCATTGTATATTCTTGCCTCCTTTATCAAAAATAAGATGACCATATGTGTGTGGGTTTATCTCTGGGCTTTCTATCCTGTTCCATTGGTCTATATTTCTGTTTTTGTGCCAGTACTGTGCTGTCTTGGTTTTGAAGCTTTGTAGTATAGTCTGAAGTCAGAGAGCCTGATTCCTCCAGCTCCATTTTTCGTTCTCAAGATTGCTTTGGCTATTTGGGGTCTTTTGTGTTTCCATACAAATTGTGAAATTTTTGGTTCTAGTGCTGTGAAAAATGACATTGGTAGTTTCATAGGGATTTCATTGAATCTGTAGATTGCTTTGGGTAGTATCATTTTCACAATGTTGATTCTTCCAATCTGAGAACATAGTATATCTCTCCGTCTGTTTGTATCATCTATAATTTCTTTCATCAGTGTCTTATAATTTTCTGCATACAGGTTTTTTGTCTCCTTAGGTAGGTTTATTCCTCAGTATTTTATTCTTTTTGTAGCAATGGTAAATGGAAGTGCTTCCTTAATTTCTCGTTCAGATTTTGCATCATTAATTTATAGGAATGCTAGAGAGTTCTGTGCATTAATTTTGTATCCTGCTACTTTACCAAATTCGTTCATTAGCTATAGTAGTTTTCTGGTAGCATCTTTAGGATTCTCTATGTACAGCATCATGTCATCTGCAAACAGTGACAGCTTTACTTCTTCTTTTCCGATTTGGATTCCTTTTATTTCTTTTTCTTCTCTGATTGCTGTGGCTAGAACTTCCAAAACTATGTTGAATAATAGTAGTGAGAGTGGAGAACCTTGTCTTTTTCCTGATCTTAGAGGAAATGGTTTCAGTTTTTCACCATTGAGAACAATGTTGGCTGTGGGTTTGTCATATATGACGTTTATTATGTTGAGGTAAGTTCCCTCTATGCCTATTCGCTGGAGGGTTTTTATCATAAATGGGTGTTGAATTTTGTCAAAAGCTTTTTCTGCATCTGTTGAGATTATCATATGGTTTTTCTCCTTCAGCTGTTAATATGTTTTATCACATTGATTGATTTGCCTATATTGAAGAAGCCATGCATTCCTGGGATAAACCCCACTTGATCATGGTGTATGATCCTATTAATGTGCTGTTGGATTCTGTTTGCTAGTATTTTGTTGAGGATTTTTGCATCTGTGTTCATCAGTGATATTGGCCTATAGTTTTCTTTCTTTGTGAGATCATTGTCTGGTTTTGGTATCAGGGTGATGGTGGCATCATAGAATGAGTTTGGGAGTATTCCTCCCTCTGCTATATTTTGGAAGAGTTTGAGAAGGATAGGTATTAGTTCTTCTCTAAATGTTTGATAGAATTTGCCTGTGAAGCCATCTGGTCCTGGGCTTTTGTTTGTTGGGAGATTTTTAATCACAGTCGCACTTTCAGTGCTTGTGATTGGTCTTGTTTATATTTTCTATTTCTTCTGGTTCAGTTTCGGAAGGTTGTGCTTTTTAAGTATTTGTCCATTTCTTCCAGGTTGTCCATTTTATTGGCCTATAGTTGCTTGTAGTAATCTCTCATGATCCTTTGTATTTCTGCAGTGTCAGTTTTTACTTCCCCTTTTTCATTTCTAATTCTGTTGATTTGAGTCTTCTCCCTTTTTTTCTTGATGAGTTTGGCTAATGGTTTATCAATTTTGTTTACCTTCTTACCTTCTCATAGAACCAGCTTTTAGTTTTATTCATCTTTGCTATCGTTTCCTTCATTTCATTTTCATTGATTTTTCATCCGATCTTTATGTTTTCTTTCCTTCTGTTAACTTTGGGGTTTTTTAAATTCTTCTTTCTCTAATTGCTTTAGCTGTAATGTTAGGTTGTTTATTTGAGATGTTTCTTGTTTCTTGAGGTAAGACTGTATTGCTATAAACTTCCCTCTTAGAACTGCTTTTGCTGTATCCCATAGGTTTTGGGTGGTCGTGTTTTCATTGTCATTTCTTTCTATGTATTTTTTGATTTCCTCTTTGATTTCTTCAGTGTTCTCTGGTTATTTAGTAGTGTATTATTAAGCCTCCATGTGTTTGTATTTTTTACAGATTTTTTCCTCTAATTGATTTCTAGTCTCATAGCATTGTGGTTGGAAAAGATACTTGATATGATTTCAATTTTCTTAAATTTACCAAGGCTTTATTTGTGACCCAAGATATTATCTAGCCAGGAGAATGTTCATGAGCACTTGTGAAGAAAGTGTATTCTGTTGTTTTTGAATGGAATGTCCTATAAATATCAATTAAGTGCATCTTGTTTATGTATTATTTAAAGCTTCTGTTTCCTTATTTATTTTCGTTTTGGCTGATCTGTCCATTGGTGAAAATGGGGTTTTAAAGTCCCCTACTATGATTGTGTTACTGTCGATTTCCCCTTTTATGGCTGTTAACATTTGCCTTATGTATTGAGTTGCTCCTTTGTTGGGTGCATAAATATTTACAATTGTTATAGCTTCTTGTTGGATTGATCCCTTGATCATTATGTAGTGTCCTTCTTCGTCTCTTGTAATAGTTTTTATTTTAATGTCTATTTTGTGCCTATATGTGTCTATTTTTATTTTAAAGTCTATTTAGTGCCTGAGTGATATGAGAATTGCTACTCCAGCTTTCTTTTGATTTCCATTTGCATGGAATATCTTTTTCCACCCCCTCACTTTCAGTCTGTTTGTGTCTGTAGGTCTGAAGTGGGTCTCTTGTAGACAGCATATATGCAGGTCTTGTTTTTTTATCCATTCATCCAGTATATTTCTTTTGGTTGGAGAATTTAATCCATTTACATTTAAGGTAATTATCGATATGTATGTTCCTGTTACCATTTTCTTAATTGTTTTGGGTTTGTTATTGTTGGTCTTTTCCTTCTCTTGTGTTTCCTGCCTAGAGAAGTTCCTTTAGCATTTGTTGTAAAGCTGGTTTGGTGGTGCTGAATTCTCTTAGCTTTTGCCTGTCTGTAAAGGTTTTAATTTCTCCCACAAATCTGAATGATATCCTTGCTGGGTAGAGTAATCTTGGTTGTAGGTTTTTCCCTTTCATCACTTTAAATATGTCATGCCACTCCCTTCTGGCTTGCAGAGTTTCTGCTGAAAATCAGCTGTTAAGCTTATGGAGATTCCCTTGTATGTTATTTTTCCCTTGCTGCTTTTAATATTTTTTCTTTGTATTTAATTTTTGATAGTTTGATTAATATGTGTCTTGGTGTGTTTCTCCTTGGATTGATCCTGTTTGGGACTCTGTGCACTTCCTGGACTTGATTATTTCCTTTCCCATATTCGGGAAGGTTTCAACTATAATCTCTTCAAATATTTTCTCAGTCCCTTTCTTTTTCTCTTCCTCTTCTGGGACCCCTATAATTTGAATGTTGGTTCATTTATGTTGTCCCACAGATCTCTGAGACTGTCCTCAATTCTTTTCATTCTTTTCTTCTTTATTCTGCTCTACTGTAGTTATTTCCACTATTTTATCTTCCAGGTAACTTATCTGTTCTTTGGCCTCAGTTATTCTGCTCTTGATTCATTATAGAGAATCTTTAGTTTCATTTATTGTGTTGTTCATCATTGTTTGTTTGCTTTGTAGTTCTTCTGGATTCTTGTTAAATAATTCTTGTATTTTCTCCATTTATTTCCAAGATTTTGGATCACCTTTACTATCATTACTCTGAATTCTTTTCCAGGTAGACTGCCTATTTCCTCTTCATTTGTTTGGTCTTGTGGGTTTTTGCCTTGCTGCTTTATCTGCTGTGTGTTTCTCTGTCTTCTCATTTTGCTTAACTTACTGTGTTTGGGGTCTCCTTTCCATAGGCTGCAGGTTCGTAGTTCCCGTTGATTTTGGTGTCTGCCCCCAGTGGCTAATGTTAGTTCAGTGGGTTGTGTAGGCTTCGTGGTGGAGGGGACTAGTGCCTGTGTTCTGGTGGATGAGGTTGGATCTTGTCTTTCTGGTGGGCAGGAGTGCATCCAGTTGTGTGTTTTGGGGTGTCTGTAACCTTATTATGATTTTAGGCAGCCTCTCTGCTGATGGGTGGGGTTGTGTTCCTGTCTTGCTAGTTGTTTGGCATAGGGTGGCCAGCACTGTAGCTTGCTGGTCATTGAGTGGAGCTGGGTCTTAGCGTTGAGACAGAGATGTCTGGGAGAGCTTTTGCTGTCTGGTATTACATGGAGCCGGGAAGTCTCTGGTGGACCAGTGTCCTGAACTCAGCTCTCCCACCTCAGAGGCACAGGCCTGATACCCGGCTGGAGCACCAAGACCCTGTCAGCGACACGGCTCAGAAGAAAAGGGAGAATAAAAAAGAAAGAAAAAGAAAGAGAGAAAGGAAGGAAGGAGGGAGGGAAGGAAGGAGGAAGGAAGAAAACAAAGAAAGAAATGAGAGCGACCAAACCAAAAAACAAATCCACCAATGATAACAAGCACTAAAAACTATACAAAAAACAAACAAACAAACAAACAAAAAAAATGGACAGACAGAACCCTAGGACAAATGGTAACAGCAAAGCTATACAGACAAAATCACACAAAGAAGCATACACATACACACTCAGAAAAAGAGAAAAAGGAAAAAAATATATATATATATATATATCCATATATATAAAAAAGAAAGAGGGCAACCAAATCAATAAAGAAATCTACCAATGATAATAAACTCTAAATACTAAACTAAGATAAACATAAAACCAGAAAAAAATAAGTGCAGAAAGCAAACCCCAAGTCTACAGTTTTTCCCAGAGTCCACCACCTCAATTTTGGGATGATTCGTTGTCTGTTCAGGTTTTCCACAGATGCAGGGTACATCAAGTTGATTGTACAGATTGAATCCACTGTTCCTGAGGCTGCTGGGAGAGATTTCCCTTTCTCTTCTTTGTTCTCACAGCTCCCAGGGGCTCAGCTTTGGATTAGGCTCCGCCTCTGCATGTAGGTCGCCTGAGGGCATCTGTTCTTCGCTCAGACAGGACGGGGTTAAAGGAGCAGCTGATTCAGGGGGCTCTGGCTCACTCAGGCCATGGGGAGGGAGGGGTACGGATGCGGGGCGAGCCTGCAGCGGCAGAGGCCAGCGTGACGTTGCACCAGCCTGAGGGGTGCCATGCGTTCTCCTGGGGAAGTTGTCCCTGGATCACGGGACCCTGGCAGTGGCGGGCTGCACAGGCTCCCCGGAAGGGAGGTGTGGAGAGTGACCTGTGCTCGCACACAGGCCCCTTGGTGGCGGCAGCAGCAGCCTTAGCATCTCATCCCCGTCTCTGGGGTCTGCACTGATAGCCACGGCTCGCACCCATCTCTGGAGCTCGTTTAGACAGTGCTTTCAATCTCCTCTCCTCACGCACCCTGAAACAATGGTCTTTTGCCTCTTAGGCAGGTACAGACTTTTTCCCGGACTCCCTCCCGGCTAGTCATGCATGGCGCACTAGCCCCCTTCAGGCTGTGTTCACGCCGCCAACCCCAGTCCTCTCCCTGGGATCCGAGCGAAGCCCGAGCCTCAGCTCCCAGCCCCGCCTGCCCCGGCGGGTGAGCAGACAAGCATCTCGGGCTGGTGACTGTTGGTCGGCACTGATCCTCTGTGCAAAAATCTCTCCGCTTTGCCCTTGCACCCCTGTTGCCACATTCTCCTCTATGGCTCCGAAGCTTCCCCCCTACCACCCGCCGTCTCCACCAGTGAAGGGGCTTCCTAGTGTGTGGAAACTTTTCCTCCTTCACAGCTCCCTCCCAGAGGTTCAGGTCCTGTACCTATTCTTTTGTCTCCGTTTTTTCTTTTTTCTTTTGCCCTGCCCAGGGGTGTTTCTTGCCTTTTGGGAAGTCTGGGGTCTTCTGCCAGCGTTCAGTAGGTGTTCCGTAGGAGTTGTTCCACATGTAGATGTATTTCTGATGTATTTGTGGGGAAGAAGGTGATCTCCGCGTCTTACTCCTCTGCCATCTTGAAGGTCTCTTCAAGACTGTCTTTCTAATCTGTAAATTAACAGGCTTTAGGGATTAGACAAAGAAGAAAGGAAAGTAGAAGAATACATAAGTACAATAATAATAATGGGCAGGGCTTCCCTGGTGGCGCAGTGGTTGAGAGTCTGCCCGCCGATGCAGGGGACACAGGTTCGTGCCCCGGTCCGGGAAGATCCCACATGCCGTGGAGTGGCTGAGCCCGTGAGCCATGGCCGCTGAGCTTGTGCGTCTGGAGCCTGTGCTCCGCAACGGGAGAGGCCACAACAGTGAGAGGCCCACGTAACGCAAAAAAAAAAATAATGGATAACATTTATGAAGTGTCTATTATGTGTCAGGCACTGTACTGAGCAAGCTAGCATTTCACATAAATAAGTCATTTAAAACTCATATTAATGGTCTGAATTATATTCTACAGTATTACTTCATCCCTCAGAGAGGTTTGTATAATTTGCATAAGGTCCAAAACTATTAAAAGGAAAATTGGTAATTGAACCCAGGTTTCTCAAATCCCTGAGCCAAGACCTGAATTGCTAAGTTCTTACCACATTCTTAGACCCTTTTATTTGAGGTAATATCACTGAATTCATGGTTCAGATTATTCTAGCAGCATCTCTATCAACAAATGGGTGTATCAAAATACAAGTACCCCCATTATTTGGGGGATTACTCAGGTGATAGTTGGCTTTTGAAAACAGAGAAATGCGGGCAATTAATGGAAGCAGAGTCCCTGGCTTTAGATTTTTTTTTTCTTTTTCATTTTTTCCTTAATGAGTATAATCATGTGAATAATTAAGCTTTAAGAGCTGAATGACTGATTGCCAGCAAGTGACTAACTGTTGTTTATTTATAAGGATATTACTTTCATGGGAAAATGCAAGATGTTTTTTTGAAACATCCCAAGTCTTGTATGAGACTTTGTAAATAACGGAGGCTGCATAGCTTAGGGGTTAAGCTCACAGACAGTTGTCACACTGACTTGCGTACAAGTCAAAGTTACTGGACCTTTGGAGTTTTTTAAACCCCTCTATGATTGATTTCTATAAAGTAGAACCAAAAATTTAACCTACTTCTTAGGGTTGTTGAGAGCATTAAAAAGCTAAATTATACAAAGTGCTAGCTTAATGCCTGGTATATGAAAATGATTCAATAAAACTAGTTTGTAATATTTTCTTTTTTAAGTGACCCCCAAACCCCAAACTTATTTGTGTATGTTTTTAGCTATTAGGAGAGACAGGTTGGATTCTTGGGAAATCTCCAGTTCCTGAGTCAGAGCCTTGCAAAGATTGCTTGGGATGTGTCTATGTTGACGATCTCTTCCACGCATATTTTTCTGTCAGTCTTAGATTCATCATAAGAATTAACTCTTCTTTCTAAAGAGTTTTAGTGCTTTTATATTACCTCCTTTAATTGTCCTAATAATCTTATGGACTAGAGATGATGATACTCATTTTTATAAATAAGGAAACCAGATATCAGAAAAATAAATAGAAAACCGCCCAACTAGTAAACAGATGAACTATGACACGAATCCGGGTCTTCTGTACCCACGCTCCAGTTTAATTTTAAAACAGAAAGAAGATTTTGAGATCATATGGAACATGCCTCAATCCATTTTATAGATCAGAATATGTAGGCTCTAAGATAGACAAATGATTGTCTAGGGTCACATAGCAAATTAGAGGCAAAGCTGACACTAGACCCCAGGCCTCTCTTCCAAATCTAGAGCTCTTTCATCACTCCTAGGCTGTTTGTATCTTTGCAGTGATCTGTGTACTCTGTAGAGGAAGAATGAAAAGATGAGGCAGAAATGAAAGGGTGAGGGGTTGGAGGAGAGGGAGAGAAGGAAAGAAAAGAATAGACTCACTTAGGAAGGTTAGATCAAGAGCAGGCATTGAGGGGTGGTCTATATTGAATACCAGTGCTTTCCACTGTGAAATCTAATCTCTACCTGGCAGGAGAGGCAGAAATAACCATTGTCTGTAATATACTCATCCCTGCTCCGATTCCACCATTAATACGAGCACAGTGATTACAGTAGACGTAGTTGACGGTAGCGACGACAGCCCCCTGTGACATCCGCACAGCCATATGGCATCACCATCACGTCTCGAGCAGCCCTCTCGCTTGAGATTTAGCTTCCCTTCCACTGGTCTGCATTACCAGATATCAGAGCTTGGCCGATTCGGTTCGTCAGGAGACTGCAGTAGAATTCACTCCCATAGAGGCATTTTCTTGACATTTTGACAGTCACTCAGGGAAAGTCAAAAGGCTGGCCAAGGGCCCAATAATCGGGCCCATCAGAATCAAGCTATATTTTCTGAGCAGCTGTCGATAGAGTGTGCATGAGATTATTACTGTTTGCCAACACTCTATTGATCTTGGCTTTGTGAAGCTCCAAGTCTGTTTATAGCCGCCTATAAAAATGAACAGCCACTTCTCGTACTGAAGGTTAACATGGTGTGTTTATTTAATGGAATGGAAATGGCTTTGTGTTTTCCACATGTCGTTGTTAATAAATTTTCAAAGGAATCTGAGTGACTAGTATGTAGGGGTTGAGGAAGGGATGGTGACTGTTGGGGGTGAGGAGTTTCTTGGGTTTGAAGCTCCTGGAGGCAGGAGATAAAAGATAAGACATGAGTAACATATCGGAATTAACTGTCCTACCCTGAGAAGTGTTATAAAAAAATCTTTGCTCTATACTAGTGGTGGGGGGGTTGTTGTTGTTGTTTTTTAACTTTTCAGCTGATAGTAAGGATTCTTCCCTGGATGGTTTATTCTTTTGCCTGCTTCTGTTTTCGTTTGTTCTTTTGGATTTCCCCCCAAATGTTTAAGGTGACACTGAGCATTTTCGTTTATTGTGAGTTTTGGCGTTTGGAGTTTCCTGCTATCCTTTGATCATTTTTCCTCCTTCCATAAAAGATTTGAAAGAAATGGCAAGAATTGGGAATCATATCAGATAGAAGCAGACACTGCCAATCCCACTGACCTGCTTTTTAAGAGATGTGTTTCCATTGACTGGAGGGGAGATACCAACAGCCTTTGCCAAAGCTACCAGAAGGGCTGAGAAAAGTCTCACGAAACTGTGAAAGACTATCTGGGTCTCAAGGATGCTAGATGAAAAGCGGAAACGTCAGTCAGCCACTGAATGTTTCAAAAGGAAATATCAGAATAATTCACTCAGATTTTTTTTAAAACTTTCCTCAGGAGGTTTGTCCTTTTTATATTAAGATGAACCTCATTGGCACTTTCAGTTTTAAATTTTATTCTGTCCATTCTGTCTCAGTCTCCTTAGAAGAGAAACAAACAAACAAATAAAAAAAAAACCTAACGTGTTATTCTTGAAACATACATGTATATCAGTGGTGATTAAAAAACAGCAACAACAACAGCAAAAGTTGTTGCAGTTTCAAAGCAGCCAATCTATTCAAGGAATTGCTGAATTCCGAGGAGCCAGCCACTGTGCTGAGTGCTGGAGCTGGAAAGAAAAGTAAGATAGAACGCTCTACTCAAGGATGCTTTGAGTGTGTGTGTGTGTGTGTGTGTGTGTGTGTGTGTGTGTTTGTGTGTGTATTGGTGGCATGGATGTCTGTGTAAATACTTACCAGTGTAATAAGTATTATGACTGATGTCCTCTAAGTACCTGACTCTGGTTATGGGGCATTGCTTTCACATGTGGTGATGAGAATATATCTTTGTCTTTACTCTCTCCTTTACCTCCACATTTAACCTTGATTAAAGTCTGATTTCAAATAATCAACCCAGTTTTTGAATATCTGAGCAGGCTCCTTTAAGAGCCAGACAGAAAATGTAAAGTTGTCTAGCCTTTTAGGGAATGCTACTTCTAAGCCTTATTTGGGTAACTGAGATTTTTTTTTTTTTTTTCAGCACTCACACAAAATCAACTTGGGCACAAGAGTTAGACGTGTGCTGTTCCTTTTCTCTTAGTGACACAAAATGTGGAAAATGAGAAGTAAGCAAGACTGAGGATTAGAATCACAAGATAGGTTTCTGTAGTATGAATTCAAGACCTGAAAATCTGCTTAGTTTTGAGTTTGAAACAGATCTGTAAAATCCTGTATTAAAAGAAATACAGTGGGAATTAACAAGAAAGGGGTAATGGGAGTGGGCAGATGTGTTCTTGACGAGAATACTCTAAATGCAGACCATTATCTTTGTCAATTAATTTTACTTTTTATAGATGGTTGGACTATTAAACAAAGTCTTATGAGAAAAGTGGTTTTAGCGATCTCTAGGAAGATGTTCCTGGTATTCAGGTAAATTAGGGCTGTGCATTGCGGAGTCCCCACCAGTCATACTCCCTCTGGCAAGTATTTTAAATACCATATGCAACCTAGTTAGAGGTGACATGAAATCACAGAATTTGATATTTTTTTCCTTCAAAGTTAGGCAAAGAGAGATGAGTTCTTCTGGTGTATCTGAGATGCCAGATGATGTTTTTCCTTTGTTTTAATTTAATTTTATTTTTTTTGAGGATTTTATTTGAGGATGGTGCTGGTCCAGGGAAATGGGTTTGATCCCTCTATAGATAAGACAACCTCTTTTTTCCAGGTAACAGTAGGGCTCCTTTGTCTGCCTTATATCTGACAAAACAACAGGATGGAGTCATGATTTAGGTGTTGCCTCTGGAGTGAGAGTTTTCTGTGTTTGAACTCCTTGCTCAGTGATCTTGGCCAAATTATTTAACCTGTTTAAGCATTAGTTTCCTCATCTATAAAACATGAGTAACAGGATTTCTTTATAGGAACCATGTAAAGATAAAACAGAAACCACCCAGCATAGTCCCTGGCACATAATACATTTTTATAAATCTTAACTATTATTACTAAACTGAGTAGTTCAATAGATATTGCCCCAGAAATTCCCAGGCATGAGTTTGTCATTATGATGGCCAAGTTGTAAGAGCCATAGACTAACACCCTGAGCTGTTTGCAGGTGCGTGGGCCTCTTCACAAGAGCTTCTAGCCGTTGCCTTACAGATTGATCAGTGTAGATCCGTCATCCTCTCTGGAAGATAACCAGAAAACACTTACCCTATTTAGAGTGAAAGAATTGAGTGTCTTTCCTTAGAAGGACAGTTAGATCTTTTTTTTTTTTTTTTTTTTTTTTTTTGCGGTACGCGGGCCTCTCACTGTTGTGGCCTCTCCCGTTGCGGAGCACAGGCTCCAGACGCGCAGGCTCAGCGGCCATGGCTCACAGGCCCAGCCGCTCCACGGCATGTGAGATCTTTCCGGACCGGGGCACGAACCCGCGTCCCCTGCATCGGCAGGCGGACTCTCAACCACTGCGCCACCAGGGAAGCCCGACAGTTAGTTCTTGATCCAAGGGACTTCAGTGCCACATAAGAAAAATTGTCTGTGCACAATATCCTTGGAGAGAGAAAGAGTTTTAAAATCTTGATATTAGAAATTAAGAAATAATTATAATGTATTTAGGTTTCTATAGGTCCTTCATTTCTGCATCACTATCTTCTTGTCAGAAATAAGTGTACTTTCTTCAATATTAAAATTTTCTCTCCCAGGATGTAGGTGAATTTTTGTTGTAGAACTTACATCATTTAACTGGATTTAAAAGATCCATCAGTATGCACCCAAAATTTATTTTCAAAATTCTTTACCTAATGGCTAAAGAATAAGCCCTAATTTGGTTTTCAGTGAAACTGACCTCAACAGTATAAATAGTACAGGAGAAGAAAAATTCCACATTCCTATATCTGGACATTTAAGACCACATCTGTGAAGCCACCATATGCGTTAAAGACGGGGTGTACTACGTTGCTGGTGAGAATTTTGCTGTTCTGGAGTCTATGCTGAGGCACCTCAGGCATGACGGGGAGTAGAGGTTATGCTTTTGCTGTGTCACGGTTGACTTCCCGCTCCTTGAGGAGAGATTCACTCACCTGAAAAATTAACAGGTTTGTTTGTTCAAACTCTAGTTGCACACCGGATTCTTTCTTTTGGGCTTTCCACGTGACCAGCCTAGACCCAAGGTTGGCCTGCAGCTGTGGAAAACAAGAGAGAAGTTACTGGTATAAAGGTCAAACATTTTCCCAAATTTCCTTCTCTTTCTAAATTTGTTCTGGTTGCTTAAAAACAAACAAAAAACACCTGTATTGCCTACATGTCCTTAGTATCGAGAACTCATCAGAGGAGATTTTGTTCAGTTGGTTGTTGCGGGATTCTCTGCTCATGGCAGTGGGAAGGTACTCTAAGTACCACATAACTGTCTCCATTGAGAAGAGTCTGTGATGTTTGAAACTTATAGTGAGTCTTTTAAATGATTGCTCTAGAAATGGCTATAATAATTTTTGTTTATTATTAATTAGCTTACCTCTGCCCTGCTGTTCTTTAATTTATGATTATTTATATGTATGCAATACTTGATCTTTTCAGGAATCCGTAGGACTCTGCTGCTATTATTTTTTAGAATACCGTTAATCTGTAAACGCGTATTATTTTCTCCAAAAAATGACCAAATTGCACTGTCCCCCCTCTGCCAGGTCAGAAGTCACTGACCTCATTGTGGTATTCAGAGTAATTACACATCGGGTCTTCTGGGTCTCACCCCCTTTCTCAGAACAGGAGCTGAAAGCACAGTTGAACAGATGATTTTAGCCTTGATTCACAACCTGTAAGCTAAAGAAGAGTCCATTTAAAAAACTCTTTCTATTTTGCAAACGAAGGAACTGAGGTACCAGATGGTAAATACCTATTTAAGAGTAGCAGTCCGAGAAGAGAATGCCTGACTCTAGCCCTCTGCCATTAATTTGCAAATGTGCATAGTTTTTTGTCAGAAAATTGGTTATGGAACTATTCTTCAGTAGAGACCTGTCCTCTATGATGTTCCATGGTTTTCTTCTTATGATTCTATAGTCAGTGTTTGTTAAAATAAAAAATGTATAACATAATATAGGGAGAATATTGATTATTGGCTATATGTTGACCCAAAATGAAGCCATTTAAAAGATTGTCTCTGTATAAATACAACTGTCCTACATTTAACCACGGTCATATGACAATTAATAAAAATGAAAATTTTCTCTTATAGAATTTGCAAATAACAATAGATGATAGATCAAAATTAAAACTGATATTGACAACCTAGATAAAGAAATAAAAGCCATCAAAATTAACTTTAAAAGAAATAAATGTAAAATCCTATACTTGAGTTAAATAAATCAATTTTACAAGCACTAGGTATAGGAGATCTGGCTTGACAGAACTTTGCGAAACAAGACTGAAGACTTTAATTGTTCAGAAGGTTAAAATAAACCAGCTATACTAAATGAAAAGAAAAAAAAGGAAAACTAAATTTTAAAAAGCTATGCAGCTTTAGTTTCTGTTAATAGACGTCTATTCAATTACTAAATTATGTTGATTTAATATTCCTCCACTTAGTTTGTCTTCAGTGATCTAGGGACAGACTTCGTCAGCCTTTACCTGACAGTGGCTTCTTAATGGTATCCTTGCTTCTCTCCTCCCCACGCCAATCTGGTCTTTGCATTCAGCCAGAGTCACCGTTGCTGAATTAGATCTGGTCATACCGTTCCCAAGCAAATAAGCCACCAATGGTTCTCAATGATTACAAGATTGATTATTCCCCGAGGAATGAGACCCTTTAGTATAATTTCTGATCTCTATCAACTTTTCCTTAGTTTTGCAGATAGCACCTACCATTTCTAAAGATGTGTCTTTAACTCATCTTAGCCATTTTGGACCACCGTATCCTGAAATTTCATTGTATTTTCATATTTCTAGACTTCTGCTCAGGATCTTCTTTTCATTTTACATATATTTTCCCATTTCAACTTTGACCAGCCACTGCCACTGATCCATGAGGTTCAAATGTCTTCTCTTCTGTGAAGACTTCCCGATAGCCCTTCACCCCAACTCTAGGAGAAACCAATTCCTCCCTCTGTGCTGTGCTCATACCTTCATCACAGAATGTAAGGTGCTATTTTTCATGTCTCAATTGATTAGAAGTGTCTGTGTTTGTTTCCATCTTATGTTATTGAATGGATTTCATAAATTGTGTTTGAGTACTAATCCCAAGAAAATTCTAAATCCAAAAGACTAATACGGAAGGATATTTCATCTCTCCCACCCCCACTTTCCAATCACACACATTATTTAATAGTTTGGGTGAATATCTTTAATATTCTAAAGTGTGTTGAAAGGTGTGCTTGTCTAATCTCAGAAGTAAGGCTTTCATGATGAGATTGAAAGTTCTATACTGTGAACTTTTGCTTCAGGGACACAAATTTAAAGATCATAAAGTCTTTCTGTCATGGTTTTGAATGTCAGTCTGCTTTGTCCAGTGGGCTTCTGAGTCCTTTGTGTTTGGCACATTTTACTGAGATGCAAAGACATGCAATCCTGGTGACTGGGTTTTCGGACTATAAGATGTTGAAAACAAAAATTGTGGGCTGAAGTTGAGAGAACTGTCAGAAGATGTGTTTCATAGATGCTCGAATAATTCTCCTTTAGCCATTCACTTTTATCTTAATTTACAGTCATATATTTCTTGTAACCATTGGCTGTTCCCCTGACACCTAATAATGCAATCTCCACAGTGCAATGCTATGTTCCAAATTTCTAATGCAGTAAATGAAAGAGGTTGGATCTATTGTCCTCCATAATTCAGAGGAAAGAAAGTCAAAGGGAAGAAATGTTGATATTTTTTGGAATGACCAATGTTTAGTAAGTGAAACATTTTGAGGAATTTCCAATTTTCCTCCTAAGGAAAATTCAGGTTTTTGTTTTTTCTGTGAAGGAATTGACCATTACAGAGTTGCGGAATACTAAAAAGAAAAGGAAGACTGTTGGGACAACCTGGTTGTTTGGAGACTGGGCACAAACCACAAGGACAGCTCTGCTTCTCTCAGATCACAGCCCTTGACGTTAAGAAGCATAAGAGCTGTTCAGAGAATTCTCTCTCGGAGGTGGTTTTTTTTTTTTCTTTTTCTTTATCCTTTTTTGCCTTTCATTCCCCTGACTGCAATCATTCTCTTTATCTGAGTGTGTGGGTAGGTCTTTATAATATCTCCAGTGTCACACTGATTTTTTTTTAAATGCAGAGATAAGTAGCATTGGGAAACACATTCTCTTTTACTTATCCTCCAGATTAAAAAAAAAAAAACTCACCATTTTGAAGTGCCTATTTTCTATATTTACAGAAGCTAATATATGGTAAATTAATGGAGGAAGGGATATGAAGGAATAGGTATTATAAGCTTTTTAATACATGGCAACATTTTATGTACAGGATAATGTTGGTCCATTTGGATGCTGACTGTTTATTATTCATTACACCTGGTCTACGAGTCTAGCTAAGTTTTATAGCCCCTCCTTGTTTGGAGGTCTTCAAACCAACTAGATATATACCTCAGAGACATCACGGGTTCAGTTCCAGACCACTTCAATAAAGGGAATATCAAAATAAAGAGAGTCACAAAAATTTTTTGGTTTTCCAGTGCATACAAAAGTTACATTTGCACTATGCTGTAGTCTATTAAGTGTGCAATAGCATTATAGCTAAGAAAACAATGTACATATCTTAATTAAAAAATACTTGATTGCTAAAAACTGCTGTCATCTGAGCCTTCAGCAAGTCATAGTAGTAACATCAAAGATCACTGATCACAGCTCACCATAACCGATGTAATAATAATAAAAAAGTTTGAAATATTGGGAGAATTACCAAAATGTGACACAGAGACATGAAGTGAGCAAATGCTATTGAAAAAATGGTGCCAATCGACTTCCTTGACACAGGGTTGCCACAAACCTTCAATTTGTAATATCCGCAAAGTACAATAACGTGAAGTGTAGTAAAACAAGATAGGCCTTCAGTTATCACATTTGCGATGGTTCTTTTGTAGAGAAAACAAAGAACAGAGTCCAGTTTTTTTAGAATGCAGAGGTTGAGGTCCCCAGGATCACCTGGAGTCCTTGAGGAGATTCCAGATGTCTCATCCTCACCCCAGACCTACTGAAATAGGATCAGAGGATTTGCACCCAGGAATCTGCATTTTACAACTTCTCCAATTCATATGTGTGCACACTGGAGGATAAGTATCAATGTAACGTAGCACTAATCAAATACGACTCAATTCCTGGCCAGATCTGTAGTCAGCAATAACTAGAATCGATAACATTTTCTGAAGCAAAACAGGTGACATGTGACACTGAGAAACCCCTGGCACTGGCTATCCAGTATCCACACGTGCCCCACTTCATTCTAGATTAGAAAATAAAGGATGGGATTCTGCCCAGTGGCAGCCATGAGCACAGGTGCACAATTTGGAAAAATGAGACCAATTCTATAAAAAAATCAAGCTGAAGTCAAAGAAGTTTAATAAAAATGTAAATCCTCTTACAATTGGTTGCATGGTTTCTATCTCTTAATGAGCACCTGACATCTGGTGACTAATGACCAGGCCTCGGAGAGTGAGCCAGGCTAGCAGAAAGGCCCGTGGCCGGAGACCCTGTTAGGCATTTTAAGATGAAGCATCCATCTAACAAATAAAAAGTCATGTCAGTGATGCAGGTCTAATAGTATAATCTCTTCAAGAGAAACAACATGCAAATGAATCCCAAACAGGAAGAGGAAGAACTTTTCACTGCTGCCTTGGGTCCAGTTTCCCGCAAACAGACTCTGAAATGAAGATTGTGTGCAGGGGGTGTTCTGTGAAACGGTTCCTGAACGGGAGGGAAGTAGGCATGGGTAGAAGAATAATGTGGACTGAGATGCAGGTACAAATAAATCCTCAGCAGTCCCACAGCTAACTCTGGAGTTAAGTTGGTCCTTGTCGGATGTCCCAGATTGAGCAAAGGGAGCTGAGTCTCTGTACCCTGCATCCTCATCTAACCAGCCAGACATTGCGTGACTCAGGACGGTTTGCAGAGGGACTGAACTACGAGCTGTCAGCAGCCGACACTCCCAGCAGTGGGGGAAGGCATACCCAGTCTTGAAGGAGGAATCCAGTAGCACATCCAGTAAAACTCTGTCTGGGGCTTCCCTGGTGGTGCAGTGGTTGAGAGTCCGCCTGCCGATGCAGGGGACACGGGTTCGTGCCCCGGTCCGGGAAGATCCCACGTGCCGCGGAGCGGCTGGGCCCGTGAGGCATGGCCGCTGAGCCTGCGCGTCCGGAGCCTGTGCTCCGCAACGGGAGAGGCCACAGCAGTGAGTGAGAGGCCCGCGTACCGCAAAAACAAAAGCAAAAAAAACCCAAAACAAAACAAACAAAAAACTGTCTGATTTAAGGCCAAAAATGATGGCGCTCAGAGCCACAGCAGGCTTCTGATCTTCCACAGTCTGCTGAATGCCCCTGACAGTCCACTGAAGTGATAATGTTAAGGAAGGGAATGATTAGAAGTAATCTGCCAAGGGACCAGGTTTGCATTTTGAGCTGTCAGCAAGTAATGAAGCAAGAATGTCAATCGACAGGTGAATCAAAGTCGGGGCAGAAGGAAGGGTGGAGGAAATTTGCTCCATAAAAAGGAATTGCTTTGAGGCCTGTGATGAGATAAGTGGAGAAAGTTTGCAGCAGCCAGAGCTTGCTAGGAAGGAAGAAACTTTGTGTGTGTGGGGGGGGCTGGTGGATTGGGACGTGAGAGATGTTTGGGACAGGATCTTACTTGAAAAGTCAAGTCAGGAATTAAAGCTACATTCAAATAAACTCTTAACCTTCAAATAAAGGATGCCCTGTCTTTATATTAGCCCTATCAGTGAACACTTCTTTTTTCCCTTAATTATTGATTGACAAGTATATAAGATGCTAAGAGATAAGTATATTTAATTGTCCTATTAAAAAGGAAGAGGGACTGTCCCTGATAGGAGCAATAGGCTGTGGATTTTTCTGCTCAATGCTCAGAATGATCTCTGACCACTACCTCTGTGTGTCAAAAGTGACCTATGACATCACTCAGAGAGAGAGAGGTGCTGCTTTTCTATTGCAGGCGACTGCTCCAAAAGGTGCCTGAAACCAGGTCAAACTATTGCGATTATAAGCACATATGGAGTGAAAGGACTTTTATAATAAAAGGCCATTTCTGTGACTTTATTTGAAACTGATAAAAAATACTT
Organism: Grampus griseus; assembly: GCF_964374135.1. Taxonomy (NCBI): domain Eukaryota; kingdom Metazoa; phylum Chordata; class Mammalia; order Artiodactyla; family Delphinidae; genus Grampus; species Grampus griseus. Next base: position 23,553,913 of record NC_139018.1, on the reverse strand, counting down.
CTTTCTGTCTTTTCTGTTTTCTTTGATAGTTCTCCTCTCTCTATTCCTCTCTTGCTATTCCTCTCTGTCTCTGTCTCTCTCTCATTTATAAAAGACACTTTTTCTTTCTGGTCTTTGAATGCATCCCAGTCTCACTTCAGCAGTCCACAGTGACATACTGAAAGGAGCAATAGAACTCTAGCATTACAGTGTGGAGGTCCAAGGATCTATTTTCTAATTATGAACACTCCTGAGCTGTTTGTAAATATGTCAGACTCTTCACGTAGCTGCACATCCCTGGCTTGTTTCTATTTCAGGAATGATTTCTTTTTCCTCCCCTTTTCTCTCCCATCTTGCAAAGCCCCACAGCTTGAGTGGCCAAGATCTTTTCAAGCACAGTGTATATGCAAAAGTGATCTTCATCTCCTAGGAAAGGGCACCTACACTGTTTGTTTTATTGGACAAGCAGCATCTTAGAGAAAAGAAAGATTGGAAGACAGTATAATTTGCTTAGAATGCACTCGGTTTCACAACAGTGAGGTTGGGAGGTACCACTCTTAACCATTGCTGTTAATTACTGATTGGATTAAGCCCCTTCTATTCTACTGACTAAATACTTTAAAATGTATTCTCTGCTTTCTATTCAGAAATGGCCTCAGCCTGATCTGTTATCTACCTCCCAGCCTTTATTATCCCAACCTTTTAACTACTCCCCTTGCCTTTCTCTTGCACCCCTTTTGTGCATCCTACACACAGTTGCTAAATTAAACTTTCTAAATAGCAGCCCTGATTGCTTCTCCTCCTTTGTAAAATCTTTCAGTGTTTCTCTTCGCCATTAAAACAATCTATGTTGTTTATTAGTAGAATAGGCAAAGCCCTTAAGAATCTGTCTCTAGCCTACTTCTGTTGGTCGTGTCTCTCACCTCTCCATCCTGCCCCCACGCACATCTCTACTCCATATCCTTTGCCTTTCTTGCTCCAAAAATTCTGAGTAGCTTGTATGTTCTTCCCATTCACCGTAGTGTTTTACACCTCAGTGCTTTTGAGCATGTGGTTCTCACTGTCTGGAACAATCTTCTAGACGAATTGTGACAATTCAAGAAATACCTCTGTCCCAGCTTCAGAAACTAACTTTTCATTCTGATGAATAGCACAAATAGCTCTTGCAGTATCTCCCCAGGCTCTTTTAGGAATATTGAGGATACACTTGTTAATTCTGAAATGTGGTTTCTAAAATAAAGCTTTATCTGAGTAGCCATTAAGCCTTTAGTTTAAATACCCAGATATTCTCAGAATTGAATTTGCATCGTCTTTGCCGCAGTGTCTTCTCAGATAAACCAATGCGATCATGTCAAACTGATGCAACATCATGTTGTTGTGACCCCAACCATCACTAGGACAAGAGGAAAGGAAAGGTGCGGTTACTGAACAAAGCATGACAGAAGACTCACTTCAGAGCGCAAAACTCACCTTGGAATGGCTGCCAAACCACACAGATAATCCTGAAGGAGAGAAGCTCGGTAGATTTCAGGACTGATTTGAGCATGCGTAGCTTTTGCAGGCAGCCGCGAGAAATGGGAAGTCCCCTGACCTGGAAGTTTGGAGACCTGGGTCCTCACCTACTCTGCCACATTTAATCTGTGGGATCCTGAGGAGGTCATTTGACCTCATTGAATCATGCTGTCCTCATATAGAAAATTAGGTTTGGGGTTTAAATGTTTCTTGGCAATGTTTTGATTAAATATCTATCTGTACCCAAATAATACTGGTGCTCTGCACCAATCCCTTTGGATTTTTGTGGATCCCCCAGCTTCAACATGCTTTCTATGGTAATAGCCGGTATGTTTTTCACTTTTAGGAAAATTGTCCTCCGTCTACTACTCTCTTGCCCATCGTTGGAAAGCTGCTCAGGTGCCAGGTTTCTCTTGCAGGATCACACGGCAGCTACCTCTGCGATTATTTGGCTTCCTTGTTCCCTGCCCTGCCTCCCCTCCTGCCTTACTTCCCCTGAGAGTGCTTCCTTAGTAAGTCATTTGTACGTGAATCATTGTCTCAGGGTCTCCTTATTCTTTGGACTCAACCTAAGTTTCTATCTATCTACCTATCTACCTACCTACCTACCTACCTACCTACCTACCTTTTTTGAGTTCATTAATAAACATTTGGCTTGGGTTTGAGAGAGCCATTCTGGTTAGGGTAAAGAGACAAAGAATGTGCTTTGCCTACTGAATTGTGCTTGATAAAGTGCTTGATAATGATGGTTTCTGAAGTTGTTCCATTTAAGGAAATAACTATTAAAAAGCTCTCTTTATTAGCATATGGGTTTTCTGTCACTGATGTTTGTCTCCTTATGAATAGTTTGGACTAGATTTTTCAAGTAAGCATTTTAAAACATCTGTTACTGTTTCTAGGAGTTTCACAAACAAGTAACTAGGTAGAGAAATAACAAGGGAGAGCCATGAGTTTTTTTGCCAGTATCTTCTCGTTTTTACTTCAAAAACTATTTTAAAAATTTATTTCTAATTAAATCTCAGTGTAATGTAAAATCAAAACTGGAATTTGAGCCAAGAGTACCTGAAAAAGCAGTTCTGGAAAAGACTTTGCTTGTGCCATCTGTGTATGTGTAGAGAGAACCAAAATGTATAAGATATTGAAGATAGGTGTAATTGAGCCCCAAAGTGGAAACCTGATGCCTTACTTCACTTGTGTTCAGCTGGTCACCCCAGAAGTGCAGTTTGTTGCAATTTGATATCTATTGTAGACTAAGCCTTATGCACACAGTTTCTACCCTGATGTTTGGCATGAGTCATGTACAATACATTGAAACAAGGTATTGAAATAAATAGAATGGCATTTCCCAACTCGCTTTCATGCTGTTACCTTCTCTGCAAGATGCATTCTGGTTCCCTTTGTGAATCTTCAGATTTGAGTCTACAAACTGCTAAGAAATGCAGCACCTTTATGCCACCCACAAAAGAGAGTTTTTATACAGTCTGTTGTATACAGAAAGCATGTCAGTGTGCATGTATATGTATGTGTGAGGGAACGGTTCAGCTGACATCGTACTTGCAACACAAACTACTCTTATCACCAATTATGACCACTCTGTTCACAAATTATTAAATTATAGGTTTCAAGTAGAAATCAAATATCCCTAATTGAATATATATTTAATAAAATTAATAAATATAAACTTAGTTGCCCTGGGCATTAAAAATGGAAAGTAGAGTCATTCACTTCCAAATGGCCAACTGTAGTGCCATACAGTTACAGATCTGAGGAACTGCATCCCAGTGACATGTTCAGGGATGTCCAGGACCAGACATTAAATTAAGTATTTGCATTGAACTAAGTATTACTTTCAGAAAATCAAAACCAAAACTATATTTAGCTTTCTAGGTTATAGTCTCTGGAGACCCTGCCAGCCAGGTATCATTTGTATATTTTATTTAAAGGAAAAAAAAACTCAGCAAAGAAGTTAAAAGTCTATTTCTAACTCAACCTTATATCTCAGAAAATAAGTTCCTCTTTCTGTCCAGTTATGTCAAAAGTTGAAAGCTATGTTCATTTCTGTTTTTTCCTAGATTGTCTTACTTCTCTTAAAACAGGTTTAGCCACTTAACACTTTAAGCCACTTAACAGTGTATGTGCAAACAGGTATAACTCAGTAATCAATATAGCATTGGTAATAATAATCAGTAATCAATACGTGAACACCAAAAGGTTATTCTATCAAGTCTGTTCTGTTCTTTGTAAGCCCTCATGCTGGTCAGGAGTGACATATGCCATTTCCATAACTTGTGAAAAGGGAGCCATAGAAATTGCACCAAGCAAGTACTGAGCACTGGAAATTTCACTCTTCCTTAGAGACATGAGCTGTGCACTTACTGCTCAAGACACACGTTTCAAAAATATTATTTGGGCACCAGCCTAGCAGAAGAGTAAGGGTCATAGGGAGAAAAGTGGATGGTTTTAGGCTTTGCCTCTTTTGAAGCTTACCGTCTGGGTAGCAAGATAAAATTGACACAAGGGAGCAGTTTGGTATAATGCGTAAGAGCCTGAGGATTAGATTTAAGCAGAAATTTTATGCGAATTCTAGGTTGGCCCCTTTTTGTATGACTTTGTGAAAGCCATTTACTTTCTATGCCTCAGTTTCCGCATCTTAAGATAGAGGTGCTAATATCTACCCAATAGTGTTGTTACTGTTTTGTAAAGGTTGGATGACAAGATGTATAAAAGGCATACCTGGCAAATATGTATGCTTCTTAACTGGTAGTTTTTTTTTTTTTAATCATTATTACTGATACAAATGAAATAGTCTCTTTCTACCACAGCACACTTACCCATACAACATTTATAATTTTTATGTTTGCAATATTACATTATCCTGATGATTTGAGTTGCCCCTAGATGTTTTTTTAAAGCAGTGGCATCCAGATTTTATAAATCTATTTAATCCCAGAATTTAACCCAATAGCCAGTGCATAAAATATTCTTAATAAATATTTGTTATATTTTAAGTGTAACAAAGGGAAAATATGCTTTAAAACAAAGATCCTGATTTTAAAAGTGACTGCTTCCAAAGATTTGTTTGCTAGAAACCAGCATGATTAGTAGGAGTACTAATTATGAGTATTTACAGCAATATATTTACTGAGTAAATTAGGCACCATATGGTGTGCTGGCTTAAATGGCTCTATGTTCTTTATTAATAGGTATATGGGGCTTCAGGGTAATGGGTTGCTGGATCCATATGCTATCCAGGAGACAAATTTAGTGTATGGTGACCTTGCTACAGGATCAAGTAGCATAAAAAAATGAACTGAAGTGGAAGAAATGCTTAGGTTAACGCAACAGATCTGATAATGACCCATGTGGCAAAGACAGTTCTGTTCCAAAGATCATCAACAGTATGATAAGCACTGAATTAATGTTGTTATGGGTTATAGGTTTCAAGATTTTCCTTGTTAGTAAAATCACCTTTTAGATAATCTCTTGGTTTTGAGCAAACAGCAAAGCTCTTTTCTAGAAACACCACACTTGAGAAGCAAAGAGAAATGGATCTCTCTGTAATAGGTTCTTGTCCTGGGATTCCATGTCCAGTTCCAAAAATCCTGAGAGAAATAAACAGCTGTCCAAATGAAGTGCTGAAAGGATATCCCTGGGCTACTAGGAAATCTTAAAAGGACATCAAAGCAAACCATAGGGACGGATGGAGACTGTGAATATTGAAGAAAGGGATATAGAAATCTTCAGCCAAGGCAGAGCTTGAAATGACCTATTAAATAGGACTTGAAATGGATGTAATGTTTAAGGAAGAGTGGCCTTCCTCTCCTCCAAATACAGAGTACACGTTTTACCACCCTCTGTGCTATTAGTCTACTTGTTATTATTCGATCTCATTTTCTCTCCCGTACTTTCCTCACTTCCTCTTCTCCTCATTCTAACCATTGCCAGGGCTGGGGCCATAGAAGGCATGTGGTCAAGGGCATTGCAGTGAGGAAGACAGTGAATTGTAGATACTCCATTAATTATTTTTTCCACCAATTTAAGGAATCCCTGTATAACAACTAAGAACAAGAAAAAGCAGCAAGAATGTGAATTTCTAATCAAAATCACTTATGGAGCACTCATGAGGATCTAATCATTGGGCTGTTTGCTTAGATTATCCCCTCGAATCTTCTTGACAGCCTGTACACTGGACACTATGAGCAGGGTCTTAGGAAAATGAGGTAAAGTTTGCTTTAATTTGGAGACACAAAACTAAGCTAAGATTCTTTAAATAATATTCATGAGGAGTTTGTGGACATGATTTATCAGAAAGAAGTGCTCCTACCAGGGCTTATAATAATAATGATTCCACTGAGCAGGGTGCTGAATCTATCACCTGGCTATTTTGGGCTCTTCTTGATGCTAGGCCTATGGAAAAAAAATTGAGTTTTGCTATAACCTGATTATTCAGAGAAAATAGGGTTGCTGCAACAACCCTATTGTTGCAGGGACAGGACATGGGTGGCAACTGGAGAGGATACTCACCAAATGTTATAGGTACTGGAAGAAATGTAGATAAACCTTGATTATTTCTTCATTTTATTCACAAAAAGTGGGCATTTGAGATTTCCTACCCTACATCAACTGAAAGAAAAGACACTAATGTTGGGTCTACACACAAAGCCTGATTTGCTGAATTTTTCCCCTTTTTTCTTTTTCCCAGTTATTTCAGTGTCTTGTAAACACAGATCTACCTTTTTGTTTCATCATTTTATCTCCTGTTAGATCATTGTAAGTGAGCAACGATGCCCTAGACCTCCAGCTGCTCCATGTCATCAGTTTCTTGCAGACTCACCCTGTAAGGTCTGAATGCCTGCACTGCACTTCCCAGTAAAGTTTAGTGCTTCTGGCAATCCTCCCGGTGGGGAGAGAAATGAGCAGGTGAGGCCAAAAGCAGCATCTGGACTTGCCAGGATCCTCTGGTGTTGTGTGCATAATTTCCACTTCAAAGAGCTCAGAGACAGCTTGGGGACAGTCAGTTCATTGCAGCCTGGGCTTGTCAACTAATCAATGTTACCTCTGGTACAGCTACAGTTGATGTAAAATCATTTACTATCTTTCTTATGACGTCAGAACAGTAGAGACCCTCAGAGTTCATATACTTTCATTTCTTCATTGTGCAAATGCATAAATTATAAAATTCATGTGTTTAGCCTCTTTACAATATTCACTGAGCTCCTCTTATATGCCAGAAGAAGGATAAAATCATGCACAATTGTTGGGTTGGAAAAGCTAACTTCTTTTTCTTTTTTCTGTGTCCCCAGCACCTGTTTTAAGTCTGATCAATAGTCGGTCTAAATATGTATTTGTTGAAGGAGTAGTAGGTTTTTAATTGTAATTAACTATAATTAACCAATGTTAGCCAAATGGCCGATTGAATGGATGAAAAAAACTTCACAGAGAAGATGATCCTATCTGCATCTTGGGGGATTGGCAGGAATTGGCTAGAATAGCTTCAAAGAGGGCTCAAGGAAATTAACCAATGTTATATATAGTCCAGCCAACAGCAAAGACAGAATTAAAATACTTGCCCAGCCTAGAAGTCGTTCTATTTTTATTGGCTTACTTTCCAAAAAGAAATGTTCTAAAGCATTTTAAATTGCTCAATAAAAAAAGAATTTCCTCATGGTATACTGATTGAGGAATCTGTCAGGGCAAGAAAAATCCTGAACTGTCTATTATCCTTAAAAAATCCCTAGCTATTTTCAATTGTCAACATCAACTACTTCTCATTATGAGGTAAACAATTGGATTAACTACCCCTCACTCACTCTAGTTCACCCTATGTAATGCCAGGAAATGTATTGCTTAGAATGTTTCCCCTTTGATCTCAGAAAGGTGAAAAAGATCAACATAAATGAAAATGGAGTGTTTTATGTGATAGTCATCTTGTTAACCCCATTATCCAACTGTCAGGGTACCAGGTCTAGAAGGAAAGAAGAGGAGGAGACTAAAGGAGTTGTTCTCCTGTGGGCTGAGAGCAGCCTCAACTCTTTGAAATGAAGGGATGGAAGTCAATCCTCTGTATTATTGAAACATGCAAATGCCATGAAACAGTGGAACCAGAATCAAAATACCGCATTTCCAGCAGAGAAAAAGAAAGAAAAAGATTTTAAGAGCTTATTTATCCAACTCTGAAAAAATACCTCTGTGAACCACTGGGCTGAGAGTGTCGATTCCTTTGGGTTTGACTCTTACTGTCACACCTTGAGAGAAAGTGTTGCCCTAAAGAGTCATATCCAAAAAGAAATGTCTCTCCCTTGCCTTCTGAGTGACCCACTGTTGGCACTCCATTGGGTGAAGAAAATACTGATGAAAACTTCTGTTATAGGAGCCACAGACTAATAATGATTAGACCACTGCTTTGGATTTGTGGTGTATCTCCCTTCGGATAAGTTCAATATGACTTTGTATATTAATTAATTCCTCTAATAACATACAAAGTAGAGAGGAATCACTATCACTTTTTTTCCATTTTAAAAAATAGATCAAAGAAAGACTTACATCTGACAGGGACTGTGAAAATAAGTATTACTTTATGTGTTCTGAGTGTAACAGGAATCAAAGTAGCATGGATATATGGCAGTGATAGCTAGAAGTGATAGCTTAAAGGGATTTTTAGAAATTACCGTATTATGTTTAAGAACAGGTTTTCTTAAAGATGTATTCATTTGTCCCCAAAATACTGAGTGCCTACTCTGGGCCAGGTATTCTTTGGATCAGTGAGGCTATGATAGTGAATAGACAGTTAGACATCTATTCTGATGGACTTGCATTCTAGTCAGATGAGAAAGAAAAAAATGTGGTAGTTGCTATGGAGAAACTGTTACTGATTATGGGATAGAGGATGAATCCCAGGGATAAGGGAGAAATTGTTATCTTTGGTTGTGAGCTCAAAAAAGTCCTTTCAAGTTGTTACCCTTGACTTGAGAGAAGGAGTCACCCACATGAAGATCTAGGGGAGGAGGAAAAAGTAATTGCAAAGGTCCCCAAAGCCGTCATGACATTTACCTATTGGAAGAATAGAATAAATCCTAGGGTCTGGAGTATGTAAAGGGGAGTATGATGCCAGGTGAAATAGGAGAAGATGGCAAGAGCCAGATCATGGAGGGCCTTTGGGACCATTTTAAGGAGACTGAATTTATTCTAAGGCAATTGGAATATATTTAAGAATTTTAATGGTAGAGTGGCAGGCACTGAAGGCCAATGTATGATGGTAGATAGCCCCACCTATGCCCCAACATTACTAAAGAAAGCTTACCATATGCCTTGAAATGTTCTAGAGTTTTAGCAAGAAAAGACAGGTTACTGCCTTTTTTGAGCTTTGTGGGAGACAGACAAAAACTAATAAGGACCATGAATAAAATACAAGGGCTTTATATGATGAAGAATGATAGGGTGGGATAGTGGAAATTTTGCTGGGTTGGAGACCTCCAGGGCTCCTTTGGTAACTATTTTCAGTTTTTGTTGTCGTTATTGTTGTTGTGATTTTTTTTTAAACCTGTTGGTCAAGAAATTCTTCCTTGTTTGCCTGTTTTTATTTCTATCTCTGCCTTTTTATTGTTATCCCCACATGTGGTGAGCAGATGTTTTTTGAAAGACTTATCTCAAGAAATCACTCTATCTCCTCAAATAATAAATAATCTACTCTTTTGCTTTCTTTTCTAGAGACTCTCAATTTCCAAAACTTCCACATTTGTTCTGTTTATTCAACCCTTTCATTATTTTTGTTACTCTTCTTATCCACATAAATACAGGAACTTATCCTGCAAAAAAAATATTAACTCATATATTTTAGATAAAATATGGCAGAGGGATTATTTTGTAATTCTTGTAAGGAACCCACTAATCCTTCTTCCTTCTTTCCTTCTCTTACTCTTTCTCTTCCTTCCTTTCTTGCTCCCTCATGCCTTTCCCTCCCTCCCTCCCTCCCTTTCTTCCCTTCCTTCTTCATTTTCCTTCCCTTCCCTTCCCTTAACTTCCCTTCTCTTCCCTTAACTTCCCTTCCATTCCCTTTCCTTTTCTTCACTTTCCTTATCACAGAGTACTAGGTAAATACTTTCTCTACTTTAAAATACTTTAAAGGCAGCTTCTTCATAATGAACTCTTGTGTATATTTCTTTTTCTGTTAAGAAGTAATGGGACAAAAAAGACCTTTTTGAAGATTATTTTAAACAAAGATATCTTAGCCATGGCCTTCCTGACCTGTGAACTCTAACCCTGGGTATTATTAGCTGCTCAGGATTAAGTTCCACTGAGAAAGAAAATCTTAGACGTTGTGGAAAATTAATAGTGAGGAAATGGTTTTCCCTGTCCACCAGGGCTTGGAAGAAATGTTTTTAGCCTGCTGCCTTCCCACCACTTCTTCTGGGATTTTCATGGTAAGAAGAAAGGAGTTATGTTTGTCTGTTTCAGTGATTGAAGGAATATTTTTAAAACGGATGATTTTGTTAAGTAGGATTTTCCTAGAAGACGGACTCCAGACCAAAAATATCCTTGAGAATATAGCCCTGAAGGATGTTTCTGCCAACTGTGTTAAAGTATTTGTAGGGTAAATACAGCTTTATAAAATGTTCATGTTTCCAAAAATGGCTACTGATTTTCTCAGCAGAGAGGTAGCAGCAATTTGCTGAAAAGGAAAACGACCTTTTTTTTAATGAAGAAGAATAAGATGATTAATTTAGATGAATGTGTTTGTTCTACAGAGTCCAGCATTTCTGTTTAAATAGATTTTTCCTTTCTGAGAAAGGTTCCTTTTGGAACCACCAAGAAAGGATCAACAGACACTCCTAAAAAGTAACTATTCAGCCACTGCTGAAACACATCTGGGGATGAAATTTTTATCACCTGGGATCTTGAGCACAGGTATTTTCACCATCATTCTTGGCTCTACCTTCCAAAGAAGCATGGTCCTTCTTCTATATGACATCCTACATATTTGAAGATGGCCACCCTGCCCAGCTTCCATGGGTTTAATATCCTGGGCTCATTCAGTTGTTCCACATACAACAGCACTTTGAGGACTTCTCTTTCCATACTGGTTCCTTTTCTTTTAAGTCTGATTTTCAATGTCCTACTTATGATGCTATGAACAGAGCTACTTAGAAAGCTATATAGTCTTCTCAGAGTAGAATCAGACAAGAACGTCCCTCACATTGGGTGCTTCCTGTGAGACACTCTGTAATTTGCTCTCTCTTTACTTCTCCAAACACTTGTTTTGTCGCTCTGTACTTGTACCACCATTCCAGCCACACTGGGTCCCTGGCCGCATCTCAAGCAAGCCAAGCACATTTCTGACTTCATCCTCTGTCCTTGGTACCCCTGTCTTGAACCTTCTTTCCTCCAAAAGCATATGGTGACCTTCCTTTTGTTCTCAGGTTGTTGTTGTCATCACCTCAGAGGGGACTGCTCTTCTCATCTCATTTAAATTAGCACCCCCTCCATGACTATCCCCTTATCATGTTTTATTAGCACTTAAAACTCCCAGACATTGAGCAGGGTGGCATGAATTGGCGAAAGAATCAAGGAAACTGCAAGGAATTCAATATAGCTGGGGTAGGAAGCTGGAGAGATTGAAATCCCTTTGCATGTTGGGTGAGCTCCCTGACCAGATGGGGCCACCATGAACAACACAATAAATGAAATGAAAAATTCTCTAGAACAGATCAGTAGCAGAATAACTGAGGAAGAAGAACGGATAAGTGACCTGGAAGATAAAATAGTGGAAATAACTATTGCAGAGCAGAATAAAGAAAAAAGAATGAAAAGAAATGAGGACAGTCTCAGAGACCTCTGGGACAACATTAAACGCACTAACATTTGAATTATAGGGGTCCCAGAAGAAGAAGAGAAAAAGAAAGGTACTGAGAAAATATTTCAAGAAATTATAGTTGAACACTTCCCTAATATGGGAAAGGAAATAGTTACTTAAGTCCAGGAAGCACAGAGAGTCCCATACAGGATAAATCCAAGGAGAAACATACCAAGACACATATTAATCAAACTATCAAAAATTAAATACAAAGAACAAATACTAAAAGCAGCAAGGGAAAAAGAACAAATAACATACAAGGGAATCCCCATAAGGTTAACAGCTGATCTTTCAGCAGAAACTCTGCAAGCCAGAAGGGAGTGGCACGACATATTTAAAGAGATGAAAGGGAAAAACCTACAACCAAGATTACTCTACCCAGCAAGGATCTCATTCAGGTTTCATGGAGAAATTAAAACCTTTACAGACAAGCAAAAGCTAAGAGAATTCAGCACCACCAAACCAGCTCTACAACAAATGCTAAAGGAACTTCTCTAGGCAGGAAACACAAGAGAAGGAAAAGACCTACAAAAACAAACACAAAACAATTAACAAAATGATAATAGGAACATACAAGTCAATAATTACCCAAAATGTAAATGGATTAAATGCTCCAACCAAAAGAAATAGACTGGCTGAATGGATACAAAAACAAGACCCATATATATGCTGTCTATAAGAGACACACTTTAGACCTAGGGACACACAGACTGAAAGTGAGGGGATGGAAAAAGATATTCCATGAAAATGTAAATCCAAAGAAAGTTGGAGTAACAATTCTCATTGAGTGAACTTACCTCAACATAATAAAGGCCATATATGACAGACCCACAGCCAAGATCATCCTCAATGGTGAAAAACTGAAACGATTTCCACTAAGATCAGGAACAAGACAAGGTTGCCCACTCTCACCACTATTACTCACCATAGTTTTGGAAGTTTTAGCCACAGCAATCAGAGAAGAAAAGGAAATAAAAGGAATCCAAATCGGAAAAGAAGAAGTAAAGCTGTCACTGTTTTCCGATGGCATGACACTATACATGGAGAGTCCTAAAGATGCTACTAGAAAACTACTAGAGCTAATCAATGAATTTGGTAAAGTAGCAGGATACAAAATTAATGCACAGAAATCTCTTGCATTCTTATACACTAATGATGAAAAATCTGAAAGAGAAATTAAGAAAACTCTCCCATTTACCACTGCAACAAAAATCATAAAAAAACCTAGGAATAAACCTACCTAAGGAGACAAAAGACCTGTATGCAGAAAATTATGACACTGATGAAAGAAATTAAAGATGATACAAACAGATGGAGAGATATACCATGTTCTTCTATTGGAAGAACCAACATTGTGAAAATGACTCTACTACCCAAAGCAATCTACAGATTCAATACAATCCCTATCAAACTACCACTGGCATTTTTCACAGAACTAGAACGGAAAATTTCACAGTTTGTATGGAAACACAAAAGACCCCGAATAGCCAAAGCAATCTTGAGAAAGAAAAACGGAGCTGGAGGAATCAGGCTCCTTGACTTCAGACTATACTACAAAGCTACAGTCATCAATACAGTATGGTACTGGCACAAAAACAGAAATATAGATCAATGAAACAGAATAGAAAGCCCAGAGATAAACCCACACACATATGGTAACCTTATCTTTGATAAAGATGGCAAGAATATACAATGGAGAAAAGACAGCCTCTTCAATAAGTGCTGGTGGGAAAGCTGGACAGGTACATGTAAAAGAATGAAATTAGAACACTCCCTAACACCATACACAAAAATAAACTCAAAATGGATTAGAGACCTAAATGTAAGGCTGGACACTATCAAACTCTTAGAGGAAAACATTGGCAGAACACTCTATGACATAAATCACAGCAAGATCCTTTTTGACCCAGGTCCTAGAGAAGTGGAAATAAAAACAAAAATAAACAAATGGGACCTAATGACACTTAACAGCTTTTGCACAACAAAGGAAACCATAAACAAGACGAAAAGACAACCCTCAGAATAGGAGAAAATATTTCCAAATGAAGCAACTGACAAAGGATTAATCTCCAAAATTTACAAGCTGCTCATGCAGCTCAATATCAAAAAACCAAACAACCCAATCCAAAGATGGGTAGAAGACCTAAATAGACATTTCTCCAAAGAGATATACAGATTGCCCACAAACACGTGAAAGAATGCTCAACATCATTAATCATTAGAGAAATGCAAATCAAAACTACAATGTGGTATCACCTCACACCTGTCAGAATGGCCATCATCAAAAATTCTATAAACAATAAATGCTGGAGAGAGTGTGGAGAAAAGGGAACCCTCATACACTGTTGGTGGGAATGTAAATTGATACAGCCACTATGGAGAACAGTATGGAGGTTCCTTAAAAAATTAAACATAGAATTACCATATGACCCAGCAATCCCACTACTGGGCATATACCCTGAGAAAACCGTAATTCAAAACGAGTCATGTACCAAAACGTTCATTGCAGCTCTATTTACAATAGCCAGGACATGGAAGCAATCTAAGTGTCCATCAACAGATGTATGGATAAAGAAGATGTGGCCCATATATACAATGGAATATTACTCAGCCATAAAAAGGAATAAAATTTAGTTATTTGTAGTGAGGTGGATGGACCTGGGGTCTGTCATACAGAGCGAAGTAAGTCGGAAAGAGAAAAACAAATACCGTATGTTAACACATATATATGGAATCTAAAAAAAAAAAAAAAAAAGGTTATGAAGAACCTAGGGGCAAGGCAGGAATAAAGACACAGACCTACTAGAGAATGGACTTGAGGACACGGGGAGTGGGAAGGGTAAGCTGGGACAAAGTGAGAGGGTGTAGTGTATATATGGAAACATATACACTACCAAATGTAAAACAGATAGCTAGTGGGAAGCAGTCGCATAGCACAGGGAGATCAGCTCAGTGCTTTGTGACCAGCTAGAAGGGTGGGATAGGGAGGGTGGGAGGGAGGGAGACGCAAGAGGGAAGAGATATGGGGATATATGTATCTGTTCACTTTGTTATAAAGCAGAAACTAACACATCATTGTAAAGCAATTATTCTCCAATAAAAATGTTTAAAAAAAAACTCCCAGACTTTGTATTATAGATCTGTTTGTTTGTTTTTTACCTGCCATCATTATAAGTATAGCATCTCTATTAAGGCAAGTACCTTCACTGATGTCTTTCCAGCACCCAGAAAGGTATCTAGCATATAATAGGAGCTGAATAAATATTGAAGAATGTATCAATTAATTTACTATCTACACACAGATTATCTGTGGGCAGAGAGTACAGAATAAGATTTTTATTACATATTTAACAGTACATGTAGCCACACACTGACTCACAGTGAACCCAAACAGCATTTGGGCTTTTAGATGTTAAAGAGTAATATGTGTGTGTGTGTGTATAGATACGCACAGATTTTATTAATACACACACATATATCAGTACATGCATATGTGTGTGTATGTGTATAACCAAACAGGTAAACATGTGGCTTGGAGACCTATAGCCAAACCCTCTAAATTACAGAACCTGGAAACTAGCAGAAGTGTATGAAGTGAAGGAAAGTGAGCCTGCCAGTCTGCTCACTGCACATGAATTTCCAAGGATACAGTTGTTCTGGAACAATCACAGTCAGTATATCAAAATAAGCGCTTTACTGAGTAGGGTAAAAGGAATTGCTAGTGAGACTGTAAATTCTCTCTCGGAACAAATGATAACTGAGCCCAGGAACCCTTTTGTCCTCGGAGGAGGGGACATAAATTCCCTGAAAGTATCTGTCGCAGGGAATTGCTCTGCATTCATCATGTCCACCTCCTGCATCATTCATGAATGTCATAAGAGTCTAAAGAATTGGCACTTCATAGTGAAGATGATTAAATAGCCATTATACTTGTCTTTCCTGCTGCACACTGCTTTTAAAGAGATCCCGTTCAGATTGTAGCATATCCCTTCCAGCCCCCTCTCATTTCTTGCCTCCCAAGGTTTCTGGCATTGGATTGAAAGAGTATTGTGCACTGTCAGCCTTATACCCTTCGAGACTGAACAGGTCTGTGGACCTGAAGAGCACTTCTTCAGTTTGCTCTTCCCCTGTAACAGAGACCTTAGGATTTGAAAAGAATGCCGTAAAGCTTAAAGTAGATCTTTTTCCAGGGAGTAGAGAAATTCCAGCTTGAGCTTAGACTCTTCAGTGATTGAGCTCTAAAGATATTTTCACATCTCTTCGCTCACCTTCACTTTTTTGTGGACTAAGAATAATGAATCAGAAAAGGGCTCCTTTATATAAGATTTGTTATTTCATGTATTCACAAATGAGGCTTCAGATCATTGTGTACCCAATGAAACATGTACATGCAGAGTAAATACTGATGCAACAGAGAATGATATGTGATCTCATTTCTGTCTTCTCCCTTGCACCCATTTCTTGTCACATGTTTGTCACATGTACACACATGTACATATTTTCTCTCTCTCCCTCTCTCTCTCATACACATTACTCTAACATCTAAAAGCCCAAATGCTGTTTGGGTTCACTGTGAGTCAGGTAATTCTTTAGTGTGTGGCTACATGTACTGTTAAATATGTAATAAAAATCTTATTCTGTATTCTCTCTCTCTCTCTCTCTCTCTCTCTCTCTCTCTCTCACACACACACACACACACACACACACACACACGTTAAACCTGCTATAGTGATTCTTACTATCCAAACCGTATCCTTATATAATGGTGTGTAAATTAAAATTGATCAGTAAGCAAGTTTTTCTTAAGCACCTAATTCAGAGGCAGCAGAAAGACTATAGGAAGGGCAGTGGACTGGAATCAGGGGAGAGGAGTTCTAACTTGGCTCTGCCACTCATCAGCTTTGACCTTGGACCAATTCTGTAACCTCTTTGGGCCTCGGTATTTGCATCTGTAAATGAGGACATCAACTGGTACCTCTCAGATTCTCCTTCCAACTGTTACACCACATGATTTTATGTGTCCAGCACGGGATCAGCCATCATGAGGACACAAAGAAGCACATGACTTCACCATCGACTGCAAGGAACTCATAATCTGATCATGTCAGTGCAAATCTCTGACCCCTGCTGGGCAACAAGCTCTGGCATCACATGGGTGCTAGCTCTGTATTGTCATCTTTGACTGCGAAATAGGGATCATTTAAAAAATAATAGCACAATCTGTGACTGTGACTTCCACATAGATGTCTTTGTACTTCTGTTGTTTGTGGCCTTCTCCCCAGAGTTTATGACTTTAAGAAGAATGCTCACTTTAAACTAAAACTTTGGACACATGTTAAGGGATGGAGTTGAATGAGTAAATTAGAGAAATTGGATCATCACTGGTTGTGACCAGTAAGAGGACCCCCTTCAGAGAAAATGTGTTCCCATCTTGCTGAAGAAATCATACCAGCTGTGCCTCTAGGTCACCAATTGCTTCAATGAAGGTAGACCCTTTGAGCTTTAATTTGTTCACTGGAAGGAACCTCTTCACACCTCGTTATCCAGGCTGTCTCTGGAAGTCGGAGGGCCGATTGAAATGCCAACCTTAGCACTTTACATTCTGCTGCTCCAGCCATGTGAGTCTGATTCGTTCTTGCTGCTGGTTTAAGAGAGATTAAAAGAAGTAAAGCTATTCTCTGAGTTTCTTGATCTGTACCATGGCAGGTAAAATCAGAGGAAATGGGGACAATGGGAAAGGGAATAAATCCTCGAGAGTGATGTGTATGTGATCTCTGGGAAGCAGACCCAGTGTTCACACGGAGGTTTCAGATACTGGGTCATTGCTTTGGAGAATCTTCCAGTGCCCAATAAAACCTACCACCTATGTGACACAAGGTGAGGCAAAAGCTGAAGTTGAGAGATAAGGACAGACAGGATATATGGCTGAATAAAGAACTTTCAATTTCCTTTACTTAGTAGATGGACAAGTATCACATCATTAAAAAAAAAATACCCACATGAAAAAAAAGCTTCCAATCTGAGTGCACGTGGGCAATGCCTGAATCTTTTCACATGACTGACTTAATCGGAAGGCTTAATCTAACAGGGAGAAGCACGTATTAATTTAAATACGGCAGGTGCTATCTAAGTTTATTGCAAGAGCTCAAGACCAATTATCTTGTATTTTTCCATAAAATTGCATTTTCTAAAAAGAGACTGGTATGTCTGAACATATCAATCATAACAAATCTTCAAGCTTTGATGGAAGTGACTGCTGTTTATTTGCAGAATGTCATATCTGTACTGTTGAATCGATGCTAAAGTTATCATATTAGAACTAAGAAGGGGGCCCGGGAAATTAGTTTTTGTAGACTTGCAGCCTGGCTTTGTGAATGTAGATCGGAGAGAAAGGCAAATAGCTTTATGTTCACTGGATATTATTTAAGCAAATCAATGTACATACCTTCAGGTCTTCCAAATGCCAAATAATATGTACTTGGGAGATTGTCAAGCACGATCTGGGTGCGTTTTTATGATGATACAGTGTCACAGTCTCACTTGGGGCTTAAAATCATGGCACTGGTCCTTTATAGTTGTGAAGTTCTAACAGAACCCTTAAACGATTATCCTACCGGCACTCAAGACTCAATAACCACTCCATAACCAAATTAAACTTACCACTTTCATGCCCTAAGCTGTGCTTCCTTTTTTATCTAGAGTTTCATTTGCCCAAATTTGAGAACTCTGAACCATCCTCAACTCCTTCCTTTTTTCTTCCCCAAATATCACATGGATCACCAAGTCCTTTTATTCTTCACATCTTCAGTATCCACTTCTTCTCATTTCTCATTCACACTGACCCAGGCTCCACTTGCATCTCTTACATCCTGGCTATGGCAGTGCCTCCTTCTAGACCCACGTGCACACACTTTTGTCTCCTTCCATCTTCCACACCACAGCCAGAGTTATTTTCCTCGAATGCAGATAAGATGATGCTTCTCCACTGACCGAAATAGTCATTTTGAAACTTTCTAAACATTACAATTGTTTTTTTAAAGAACTTCTGTTAACATATTTACTAAGTAAAAGTTATATGTTTCAGACAGCTGAAAACATATTTGGTGGAAAGTATGTTATAGTAGGTGTAATCCTTGAAATATTTTTGTTACTACAAAAGAGAAAACACTATAAAGACTTGGCTTGTCTACTAAGATACTGGCTTGTCTACTAAAGTAAAAAAACCTTTATATGGCATTCATACTCGGCACTGCTCTCACTAGCCTATTTTCCACACCTGTCTTCAGCTCTTCAGCCTGCACACCACATCAGAGATGATGCTGTTTGTGTTTCCAAAATACACTGTGCTCTTTCACATCTTTGCTTATAGCCTCCAAGCAGAATGTCCTTTCCCCCGCCCCTTTAAAATCAAGTAAATACTTCTGCAGCCCAAGACAGTACAAACCTTTTTTTTTCCTTTGACATGTTCTCATTTTATTTTTTTTTATTTTAATTTTTTTCTTTTACATTGCCACCAACATTTATTGAATTTTTACTCTGTGCCAGGTACTATATTTTTATTGAAATACAGTAGCTATACAATGTGATATAAGTTACAGGTGTACAATATAGTGATTTAAAATTTTTAAAGATTGTACTCCATTTATAGTTATTATAAGATAAATGGCTATATTGCCCATGTTGTACGATACATTCTTGTAGCTTATTTTCTTTTTAACATCTTTATTGGCGTATAATTGCTTTACAATGTTGTGTTAGTTTCCGCTGTTTAACAAAGTGAATCAGCTATATGTATACATATATCCCCATATCCCTTCCCTCTTGCGTCTCCCTCCCACACTCCCTATCCCACCCCTCTAGGTGGTCACAAAGCACTGAGCTGATCTCCCTGTGCTATGCAGCTGCTTCCCACTAGCTATATATTTTACATTAGGTAGTGTATATATGTCAGTGCCACTCTCTCACTTTGTCCCAGCTTACCCTTCCCTCTCCCCGTGTCTTCAAGTCCGTTCTCTATGTCTGCATCTTTATTCCTGTCCTGGCCCTAGGTTCATCAGAACCTTTTTTTTTTTTTTTAGATTCCATATATATGTGTTAGCATACGGTATTTGTTTTTCTCTTTCTGACTTACTTCACTCTGTATGACAGATTCTAGGTCCATCTACCTCAATACAAATGACTCAATTTCGTTTCTTTTTATGGCTGAGTAATATTCCATTGTATACATGTGCCACATCTTCTTTATCCATTCATCTGTCAATGGACACTTAGGTTGCTTCCATGTCCTGGCTATTGAAAATAGTACTGCAATGAACATTGTGGAACCTGATTCTTTTTGAATTATGGTTTTCTCAGGGTATATGCCCAGTAGTGGGATTGCTAGGTCATATGGTAATTCTATTTTTAGTTTTTTAAGGAACCTCCATACTGTTCTCCATAGTGGCTGTATCAATTTATATTCCCACCAACAATGCAAGAGGGTTCCCTTTTCTCCACACACTGTCCAGCATTTATTGTTTGTAGATTTTTTGATGATGGCCATTCTGACCAGTGTGAGGTGATACCTCATTGTAGTTTTTTGTTTTGTTTTGTTTTTGTTTTGGGGTTACGCGGACCTCTCACTGTTGTGGCCTCTCCCGCTACGGAGCACAGGCTCCGGACGCACAGGATCAGCAGCCATGGCTCACGGGCCCAGCCGCTCCGCGGCATGTGGGATCTTCCCAGACCGGGGCATGAACCCGTGTCTCCTGCATCGGCAGGCAGACTCTCAACCACTGCGCCACCAGGGAAGCCCCCTCATTGTAGTTTTGATTTGTATTTCTCTAATGGTTAGTGATGTTGAGCATCCTCTCATCTGTTTGTTGGCAATCTGTATATCTTCTTAGGAGAAACGTCTATTTAGGTCTTCTGCCCATTTGTGGATTGGGCTGTTTGTTTTTTTGATATTGAGCTGCTTATATATTTTGGAGATTAATCGTTTGTCAGTTGCTTCATTTGGAAATATTTTCTCCCATTCTGAGTGTTGTCTTTTGGTCTTGTTTATGGTTTCCTTTGCTGTGCAAAAGCTTTTAAGTTTCATTAGGTCCCATTTGTTTATTTTTGTTTTTATTTCCATTCCTCTAGGAGGTAGGTCAAAAAGGATCTTGCTGTGATTTATATCATAGAGTGTTCTGCCATGTTTTCCGCTAAGAGTTTTATAGTGTCTGGCCTTACATTTAGGTCTTTAATCCATTTTGAATTTATTTTTGTGTATGGTGTTAGGAAGTGTTCTAATTTCATTCTTTTACATGTAACTGTCCAGTTTTTCTAGCACCACTTATTGAAGAGGCTGTCTTTTCTCCATTGTATATTCTTGCCATTTTTATCAAAGATAAGGTGACCATATGTGTGTGGGTTTATCTCTGGGCTTTCTATCCTGTTCCATTGCTCTATGTTTCTGTTTTTGTGCCAGTACCATACTGTCTTGACTACTTTGGCTTTGTAGTATAGTCTGAAGTCAGGGAGCCTGATTCTTCCAGCTCCGTTTTTCTTTCTCAAGATTGCTTTGGCTATTTGGAGTCTTTTGTGTTTCCATACAATAAAATTGTTTTTTCTAGTGCTGTAAAAAATGCCATTGGGGCTTCCCTGGTGGCGCAGTGGTTGAGAGTCCACCTGCTGATACAGGGGACACGGGTTCGTGCCCCGGTCCGGGAAGATCTCACATGCCGTGGGGCGGCTAGGCCTGTGAGCCATGGCCACTGAGCCTGTGCGTCCGGAGCCTGTGCTCCGCAACATGAGAGCCCACAACAGTGAGAGGTCCGTGTACCACAAAAAAAAAAAAAAAAAAAAAAATGCCATTGGTTGCTTGACAGGGATTTCATTGAATCTGTAGATTGCTTTGGGTAGTATAGTCATTTTCACAATGTTTATTCTTCCAGTCCAAGAACATGGTATATCCCTCCATCTGTTTGTATCATCTTTAATTTTCTGATTTCCCCTTTGATATCTTCAGTGATATCTTGGTTATTTAGTTGTGTATTGTTTAGCCTCTGTGTATTTATAATTGATATCTAGTCTCATAGTGTGGTGGGAAAACATACTTGATACAATTTCAATTTTCTTAAATTTACCAAAGCTTGATTTGTGACTCAAGATATGATCTATCCTGGACAATGTTCCATTAGCACTTGAGAAGAAAGAGTATTCTGTTGTTTTTGGATGGAATGTCCTATAAATATCAACTACGTACATCTTGTTTAATGTATCATTTAAAGCTTGTGTTTCCTTATTTACTTTCATTTCGGATGATCTGTCCATTGGTGAAAGCGGGGTGTTAAAGTCCCTTACTGTGATTGTGTTACTGTCGATTTCTCCTTTTATGGCTGTTAGCATTTGCCTTATGTATTGAGGTGCCCCTATGTTGGGTGCATAAATTTTTACAATTGTTATATCTTCTTCTTGGATTGACCACTTGACCATTATGTAGTGTCCTTCTTTGTCTCTTGTAATAGTCTTTATTTTAAAGTCTATTTTTTCTGATATGAGAATTGCTACTCCGGCTTTTCTTTTTTTTTTTGCAGTGCGCGGGCCTCTCACCACTGTGTCCTCTCCCGCTGCGGAGCACAGGCTCTGGATGCGTGGGCCCAGCCGCTCCACGGCACATGGGATCCTCCCGGACGGGGGCACGAACCCACGTCCCCTGCATTGGCAGGTGGACTCCCAACCACTGCACCACCAGGGAAGCCCTCCGGCTTTCTTTTGATTTCCATTTGCATGGAATATCTTTTTCTAACCTCTCACTTTCAGTCTGTATGTGTCCCTAGGTCTGCTGTGGGTCTCTTATAGACAGCGTATGTAGGGGTCTTGTTTTTGCATCTACTCAGGCAGTCTATGTCTTTTCGTTGGAGCATTCAATCCATGTACATTTAAGGTAATTATCAATAGGTATGTTCCTATTACCATTTTCTTAATTGTTTGGGGTTTGTTATTGTAGGTCTTTTCCTTCTCTTGTGTTTGGTGCCTAGAGAAGTTCCTTTAGCATTTGTTGTAAAGCTGGTTTGGTGGTGCTGAATTCTCTTAGCTTTTGCTTGCCTGTAAAGGTTTTAATTTCTTCATCAAACCTGAATGAGATCCTTGCTGGGTAGAATAATCTTGGTTGTAGGTTTTTCCCTTTCATCACTTTAAATATGTCCTTCCACTCCCTTCTGGCTTGCAGAGTTTCTGCTGAAGGATCAGCTGTTAATTTATGGGGGTTCCCTTGTATATTATTTGTTGCTTTTCCCTTGCTGCTTTTAATATTTCTTCTTTGGATTCTATTTTTGATAGTTTGATTAATATGTGTCTTGGTATGTTTCTCCTTGGATTTATCTTGTATGGGACTCTCTGTGCTTCCTAGACTTGATTGACTATTTCCTTTCCCATATTAGGGAAGTGTTCAACTATAATTTCTTGAAATATTTTTTCAGTCCCTTTCTTTTTCTCTTCTTCTTCTGGGACCCCTATAATTCGAATGGTGCATTTAATGTTGTCCCAGAGTTCTCTGAGACTGTTCTCAATTCTTTTCTTCTTTTTACTTTATTCTGCTCTGAGGTAGTTATTTCCACTATTTTATCTTCCAGGTCACTTATCCGTCCTTCTGCCTCAATTATTCTGCTATTGATCCATTCTAGAGAATTTTTAATTTCCTTTATTGTGCTGTTCATCACTGTTTGTTTGCTCTTTAGTTCTTCTAGGTCCTTGTGAAGCTTTTCTTGTATTTTCTCCATTCTATTTCCAAGATTTTGGATCATTTTAATATCATGACTCTGAATTCTTAAAACGGCCAGATAGAACCCTAGGACAAATGGTGGAAGCAAAGCTATACAGACAAAATCTCACACAGAAGCATACACATACACTCTCACAAAAAGAGGAAAAGGGGAAAAAATCATAAATCTTGCTCTCAAAGTCCACCTCCTTAATTTGGGATGATTCGTTGTCTATTCAGGTATTCCACGGATGCAGGGTACATCAAGTTGATTGAGGAGCTTTAATCCGCTGCTTCTGAGGCTGCTGGGAGAGATTTCCCTTTCTCTTCTTTGTTCTCACAGCTCCCAGGGGCTCAGCTTTGGATTTGGCCCCGCCTCTGCGTGTTGGTCGCCGGAGGGCGTCTGTTCTTCGCTCAGACAGGACGGGGTTAAAGGAGCCGCTGATTCGGGGGCTCTGGCTCATTCAGGCCGGGGGGAGGGAGGGGCATGGAGTGCGGGGCGGTCCTATGGTGGCAGAAGCCGGCGAGACGTTGCACCAGCCTGATGCGCGCCGTGCGTTCTCCCGGGGAAGTTGTCCCAGGATCCCGGGACCCTGGCAGTGGCGGGCTGCACAGGCTCCCCGGAAGGGGTGTGTGGATAGTGACCTGTGCTCGCACACAGGCTTCTTGGTGGCGGCAGCAGCGGCCTTAGCGTCTCATGCCCGTCTCTGGGGTCCGCGCTTTTAGCCGCGGCTCGCGCCCGTCTCTGGAGCTCCTTTAAGCAGCGCTCTTAATCCCCTCTCCTCACGCACCAGGAAACAGAGGGGAGAAAAAGTATCTTGCCTCTTCGGCAGGTCCAGACTTTTCCCCGACTCCCTCCCGGCCAGCCGTGGCGCACTAACCCCCTGCAGGCTGTGTTTACGCCGCCAACCCCAGTCCCCTCCCGGCGCTCCGACCGAAGCCCGAGCCTCAGCTCCAGGCGCCGCCAGCCCCAGCAAGTGAGCAGACAAGCCTCTCGGCCTGGTGAGTGCTGGTCGGCCCTGAATGTCTGTGCGGGAATCTCTTCGCTTTTCCCTCCGCACCCCTGTTGCTGTGCTCTCCTCCGCGGCACCGAAGCTTCCCCCCTCTGCCACCCGCAGTCTCCGCCCGCGAAGGGGCTTCTAGCGTGTGGAGACCTTTCCTCCTTCACAGCTCGCTCCCACTGGTGCGGATCCCGT
This sequence comes from Grampus griseus, assembly GCF_964374135.1. Classification (NCBI taxonomy): domain Eukaryota; kingdom Metazoa; phylum Chordata; class Mammalia; order Artiodactyla; family Delphinidae; genus Grampus; species Grampus griseus. The sequence continues at coordinate 23,529,651 of NC_139018.1, read as the reverse complement.
CCCTGTTCTTTTGTCTCTGTTTTTTTCTTTTTTCTTTTGACCTACCCAGGTACGTGGGGGGTTTCTTGCCTTTTGAGAGGTCTGAGGTCTTCTGCCAGCGTTCAGTAGGTGTTCTGTAGGAGTTGTTCCACATGTAGATGTATTTCTGGTGTATCTGTGGGGAGGAAGGTGATCTCCGCGTCTTACTCTTCCGCCATCTTCCCGGAAGCCCCACGAAACTATTTCTAGAGTACTGTATAGTGTACCTGATAGCTATTTATTTAAATTCATTTTACTGAAATACAGTTGATTTACAGTGTTGTGTTAATTTCTGCTGTACAGCAAAGTGATTCAGTTTTACATATATATATTCTTTTTCATATTGTTTTCCGTTATGGTTTATCACAGGATATTGAATATAGTTCCCTGTGCTATACAGGACCTTATTGTTTATCCATTCTATATATAATAGTTTGCATCTGCTAATCCCAAACTCCTAATCCATGCTTCCCCAACGTCCCTCCCTCTTGGAAACCACAAGTCTGTTCGTTATGTCTGTGCCTCTGTTTCTGATTTGTAAATAAGTTCATTTGTGTCATCTTTTAGATTCCACATATAAGTGATCTGATAGCTACTTTGATCCTTACTCCAGCTCTCTGAGATCCGTGGGCAGGAGTGGTATTATCACTTTCTTAATCATCGGGCAACTAGGCACAGTGAAGATAAATGATCATGATAGATACAGAGAAGGGACCTTCATAGTTGAAGGTTCTTCCTTTTGCCTAACTCTGACATAGGTTCTGTGATTAAGAGATATGTGTCTCACAGAAGCGGGAGTAATAACTCTTAAAAATATTAGCCAACTTTTTCGCGAATACCATGTTTTACGAATTAGAACCATAAATACCCCAGGGTCATCTGTTTATATTCCCTGGCCCCTTCAAAGTGTGAAGTCCATATAAATCAAGAATTTAAATTAAAGCACTGGAAATAAGCAACTACTCTTCATCTATATTTCTTTTTCACAGATTATTCAGTACTTAGAAATCCCTTGATTGCTCTTATTACAGAAGGTGTTTCAAAGCTGTGGAATAAAGGGAGGAAAAGAAGGCAGTTAAATGCACTCTGAACCTCCCTTTTATTCTAGCTATGTCCCATGAGATGTCCTCAGAAGGAATGAGTTCCAAAAACTGCTACAAAAGAGGCTGTTGAGTTATTATAAAATGATCATTTTTATTTTTCTTTTCATTCATTTATATTTCGCCTAAGGACAAATGTATATAAAGTCTTTGCACTTAGTTAATGCTCTGTAAAATAGAATGATAACATTGCCATTCTTAAATATGTTACTTTGCTTTTCTACTGTGTATTCTTGTTAAATCTAAGATGTATTTTCATATATATATGAAATATATATCCGAAAACAGTTTTCAATGTAATTTAGGAACTGAAGGGTAAACATAAAACAATTTGACTAAAAGTGGGTGTGATTTTCTTATCTGAGCCTGCCAAAAATTCACCAAAGAAAAATCATTCAAATGTCTTTGCAGTTAGATTTCTTTTATAAATTGGAAGCTATTCCATCATAGGAGATGTGAACCCTAATTGACGAGTATTTATAAAATATTTCCACAATGAGATGAAATGACATAAAACTGAGATGGATTAATGGGAAGATGCCTGAATGACAGTGTGAAGATATGAAAGTATAGCTGAGCCAAGTTTTATTGATTAATTCAGCAGCATTTATTTCCTGAGCATTCACAGTGTTGATAGAGGGATAAATTAAACAACCCTGTCCTTCAGGAGCTCATGGTACAGAAGGGTTCTGAATTTTCATTTTGTTTGACAGTAAGACTTAATATATATTTTCTTAAACCTGAATACTGTGTAATTTCCTAGGACTTACTTTGTTTTGCTATATAAAAAACTAGCTCAGTTATGAAAGTTAAATTAAGTTGACTATAGTTAATCTCTGAAATAAACCTCATTATAGAGTCCACTCTTCATAATTTAGAATTTTATGAGTATGGAGTAATTAATCAGGAATAGGCTATTGTCTGACCTTGCTTTGTATACTTGATAGAGAACAACTTCATATTAAACCATTGTCATTTAAGTAAGATAAAATGATCTGGATCAGCCCTCTACTGCCATTTCCATTGCGTGGGAATTGAGTTTCCATCTTGTTTGCTGTTGTTTATTTTTTGCCACATGTTAGCAAACCATTGTCTTTCTTCTCTCCATCATTATCCCCATTCCCACACAGATACATAGGTAAAGTCAAAGGAAACATATTAGGGCATACAGTTTGACACAGTAAAAAGAATGTAGATCATTAAGTTAGATAGATCTGGATTAAATTCCTGATTTCTTTGGGTCCTAGGCAAGTTTTTTTTTGTTTTTTATTTTTTGTTTTTAACCTCATTCTATATATAGCTTTCCTCATCTTTAAAACTGGAAGAGTGACTGTTACAGGCTGAATTGTGTCCCCTCAAAATTTATATGTTAAAGTCATAACCTTCACTACCTCAGACTATAACTGTAATTGGAGATAGAGTCTCTAAAGAGGTAATTAAGTTAAAATGAGGTCATTAGGGTGGGCCCGAATCCAATGTGACTGGTATCCTTATAAGAAGAGGAAATTAGGACACAGATGGGTAAAGATTATAGGCCACGTGGTGACACAGGGAGGGAGAAGAACATTTAGAAGCCAAGGAGACAGGCCTTAGAAGAAATCAAGCCTGCTGACACCTTGATCTCAGAATTCTAGCTTCTAGAAATGTGAGGAAATAAATTTCTGTTTTTTAAGTCACCCAGTCTGTGGCACCTTGTTTATGGCAGCCCCTAACAAACTAATACAGCAACAGTATCTAAAATGAAAGATATAGGAATTTGAAATATTATACTGTATGCTATAATATATAGTGAGTGATTCATACATATAGCTAGTATGATTATTGATATTAGTAGTAACATTAGTATCATAATTAGCATTGTGAAGCACTACCAGAGGTTTGTGAAAGAAATAATTGCCCCAAAGGAAAAAATAATGAGCTTGTGAAAATTCTTTTAAGCAGGAGGAAGTTTAAGTGTGTCCCTGGAAGCTTTACTTTAGATCAGTTTTAATGTATAGAGCCTCATATACTTTCTCTCTAATAGAGGGATATGCTCTGAAATGTTGCCTCCGTGTTTTCTGGCTTAATGCCCTTTGGTTTTAATCATTCTTTCTTTAAGAAAGAGAAAGAAATTGCCCCTTAGGGAGAGAGCCCTTACCTTGCCTGAGCATTGTTTAAGAAATGGGGCTTGGATCTCCCCAATGATACACTTGACTCAGGCAATGTTGTCAGTTCCTCAGTTAGCTGAGCAGTAAATCTGATCATTTCTTTGCCAAAGATAAAGGATGTTCTTTAAAATACATGAAATTTCTCTCTTAATGTTCAGTCCCTTCAGTTTTGCTTTATTTAAGGCTACTTTATCATCAGTTTTGGTGTTTATTTTTAAAATTTTGGAGTAGAAAAAGTAGATCATAATAAACCATACATTGAATAAATACATTGCAGGGCTCTTTCTAAAATCTATGTCACGTATCTCGTATTCCCTCGTGGCTCCCTCTGTAATGCAGACATTTTGTTGTTCATAGTTTTTTTCATCTGTTATTTACCCTCCCCTTCTCCTCGTGGAGCTCTTGGTCTCCAGGAATTCCTTTAGGGAAGCTATCATACATCCCATGGGTCAGCAGGACAGCTTCTCCCCTGCCGAGGGGAGAAGGCAAGAATTAAGAAAGGGAAGATCCGGCTCTACTCTCAATTCCAACACTTAACACCAAATCAAGTCATTTGATCTCTTTGAGCCTTTGTTTACTTTTCTATTAAAACAGTAACAAAAATATTTGCCATTAACACTTCAGTGGGTACTGGGGAAAGAGACATCAAATGAGATGCTCCCAAAGAAAGCAGTTTGAAACCCATTTGAAGCTATGGAATTATAAGACCCTACTGTTATGAACACTCCCAAAAGAGCCAGGGGTGTCTGTAAGGGGACCCATGGAGCAAACTAAATATGTAAAAGAAATTGAGAAACTGTGTTTTTCAAGTCATCAGTCATTACGAGACCCTTGAGCTCTATATATCTTCATTTCCTAGAGGAGATACTTGTCATTTTCAAAGTCTTTCCATTTTGGTTTTATTATCTGTATGATAATTGATATGAATAAAAGATAATTGTAAGTTAATAGCAATAACTACATCTACTGGCATAATATATTTTATGTCCTTGATAATCTATTTTCCAAAAGGATTTACCAATTTACAGTAAAGAATGCAAATGTGAATAAGGTTTTGATGAAAGAGTAATAAAATAGAAATAAGGAATAGGAACCTGATATAATAGAGGTAGACAGTCATACCTTGGTGCCTTGATATTTTATACTAAATTCTCAGGCAGTGTTCAAAGAGCACCAGAGAAGGAGTCTGACATCTTGTTTCTTATTCTAGTTTACCTACCAGGTGGTTTGCATGCTAAGACTTATACGTATATTACTTAATTTATTATTCTACCTGCTATACTCTTCTACTAGCAAATTATCTAGTTCTCTATAAGTTTTCTATTTTAATTCATTTATTATTGAAGTATAGTTGATTTACAATGTTGTGTTAGTTTTAGGTGTACAGCCAAGTGATTCGGTTTATATATATATAAAATATGTATATATAATATGTACATATTATATATACATATTATATATATTATATATGTACATATTATATATATAGTATGTATATATTTTATATATATATTCTTTTTCAGATTCTTTTCCCATATAGGTTATTCCAAAATACTGAGTATAGTTCCCTGTTAGTTCTCTTTAAACTTAACTCTTTCAGGTCTCCCTTGGGAGATGCTTCCAAACTTGTTCCATTTTAATACCAACTGAACATTATTTCAGAAAGAGCTAATTTGTTGTTTTTAAACATAAATATATAACCGACATTATATATAACTGCTTTTCTGGAGCCATTTTATTTATAATTATTTGATGGGGAAAATAATAAATTAATTCCAGGTAGTCTATTCTATTTTCTAACTAAACTTTCCTTTTTTTATACACATACATACACACACACACATACATGCATATTAATGCACATATGTATATATAATTTTTATATCTAATGTAAATCTTAAAGTGGACCATGATTCTGTTCCTGTTGGTATCCAGAAAAGTAATATGCTCTACGTATATGGAGCTGCCAAAATCACCATCAGCTCCATCCCAGTAGCGAGCTGTCCAGTTATGAAAACAATAAGCCCCACCCATTGTTGGTGCTTTCGAGACAAAAGAAGTTGTGTGTTACAAAACATGTCATGCTTGTTGACTGTTTGAAGATGAGTATATCCACCTTATCATGGCTAATGGTGACAGTGTGGAGATTCCACTCCTGAAATACTGTGTTGGTTGGAACTCAGCAAAGCAAGTTCAGCTGCTTGCAAACTTGCAAACCCTGCAATGTTAAATGGCCAAAATACCACCACAGCATGTTTTTCATCAGTTGAATGAATCACTTTTTGTTAGCAAGCAGGACATTTCCATGGTTCTGATTATTAATAAATGTAGCATGATCTTAGTACCAGCATACTGAGCACAGTGAGAAACCAGCAATCAGAAACGCTAGTCTCTTTCTCAGAGTAGAAGGCATGTGATTAGGTATTGCATGTCTTAGAAGTGAAAATCGTTAATGGATTAAAGAGGATTCTTATGGTTCCTGGGATGCTCCCAAAAAGTTGATTTGTAATCCACATTTAAAAATAATAAAATTAACTTTTTAATTTGAAAACGTAAAGTTATTCCATGTTCCCCCTGGGACTCTAGGCATTTTATATTAAAATTAACAGAAAGCATGTATTTATCTTTAAAAACCATGCAAGACAACAAAGCTAATTAAAGAAGAAAAAAATAACAAGTTATCAGAGCAGAGGGTTGTAACTATTAATTAACTTCCTCTAAAGCCAGCATTGGACTATGGAAGCATTCAGGGTCTTTAGTCACACTTGCTAGCAAATTCAGTACCAAGAATACATTTTAAAATTTATTTCTATATAGCAGAAAAAGCTGTATGCTAAGGACTTTGTACCTTTTATGACCTTTTCAGCTATAAAGTTAGAATTATCTAACATAGTGATATCCTAAATTCAGAACAACAGAGGCAGTAAAAATAAATTTAAAAAAATTAAATCATATTCTCTTTCTACTTATCGTAATATTGTCATAATGTAGTTTCACTCTTTGTTTATGTAAAAATTGAAGTCACAGTGACCTTCTAGCCACCAGGTATAAGAAGTTGTGTATTTATCTTTTAAAATGCTCTTCCTCTTTGTATTCTTTGTATTGAGAATACTGAACAGGGCAGTGGGTGAAATATAAGCAGAGTAGAAAGTTTGTAAAGTTATTTGTATGGTGAGAAAGCCAGACTAGCTTTTGAAAACATGTCAGATTTAGGGGTTATGGCTTTGTTTTCATTCTGCTTCGTTCTTACGAGAAGGTGTGAAAAAAATGAAGTACAGTCAACTTTACATCATTGGTATAGTTTATTGTAGAATGATATTAAGCTACAATTAGTATATGGTAAAGCCAGGCTTTTGGAGGCACGAGGGTCCAGATGGAGACTTAAAGGAGGTGCCACTTATTTAAGTCAGATATTTGGGTCTCTGTTTCCAAGCAGTGTTAACAAATGAAATATTCCATAGAACTGCTGTGAAGACCCAGCTAATAAATCTGAAACACACTTTGGCAAACTGTAAAGCACCGTGTATATGTTGCTACTGTTATCACCTTTTGACTTTTTCTTTCTGTAGTGACAAAATTATTTCCTGATAGAGTATGGATTTATTTCTGTAGCAGAATCCACTATATATTTAGGATAGAATAGGGTAAGATTTTATAAATTGCCACAAAATGTCACAGGATGATTTGCACTTTTGGTGATTCTATATATTAATCACTGAGTAACCTTCAGTTTTCCAAATAAAGAGTAAAGAGAATGGTGATGACATTTGTAATCATCTACAGAAATGGAATTATTTAAATTCTTCACAGATGGTGAGATATCAAGAGTAAATCATTATATCCCCATTTCTAATTTTAAGAATCTTTGAGGGTGTTGGTGGATAATAAGGAACAAACATTGTTTCGCATGTAGAATTAAACATAAACTTTCCATACTACAGTCCCAAATTTTCCAGATGACTGTGGAGGGCTTTTCAGACACCATCCCCTAAGAATTGAGAAACTCATAAAAGGAAAATAATGTTATGCTGCATACAATACACAAACTGATCATATGGGAGCAACTAGAATACTGACCTTTCAAAGAGGACAAATTAGATTCTATATGCCTCAGACTACAACGTGGCTTAATGCCTTAGAAGAGGATGGCATATGACATATACTCCTAATTCTAGCCTCATAGCAGCTTAGTCTGTCATTTCTAAACAAGCTGAATAACTCATTTCTTCTTGAAACAACATAATTCAACCCAATATTCTCTGTAAAGTAAATTGATCAGTGATTGAGATTTTTAGTAAATGCTAGAGATATATGAATGCTTGTCTAATGGTGCTTTAAAACAGTTTCAAGGATTGGACTATGTTCAGTGGGAAACACAAGAAAATCTAATGCCAAATGTTCTCTGAACTTTGAAATGAGTGACATGGAACTACTCACTATGGGTGACATACACACAATCATAGAAACTACAGTGGTGTAGTCTATCCTGGCTACCAAATCTGCATGCTTTTTCCCAAATTCAGATTTAAAAACTTGTTTGTAAAAATAGATTTTTGAAATTTAGGAGATGCAAATATTTTCTTTATTTGTCTTCCTCTTTGTTTTCTAAGTATTTTTAAGTCAATATATTTTTACTAACCCCTGGGTTTATAAATTATAAGAGTTAAAACACAAGTAAATATTAAAAACAACGTTGAACCCACTAGTCATAATTGATAATACTGCTTTTCATGATCAAAATTCATTAAATTGAGGGTTTTTTCCTATGTCTCCTATGTCTTCTTTTTGAAATTTAGTTTGGAAAGGAGCTAGAAACTGTTATAGAATACCGGATAAACACCACAACTTGGGGAAAAAATATAGAGTTAATTTTTTAAAGACCTCCAGAATTAATTTTTACCACCTTTTTTATAGCAACATAAGAGGGAAATAGGCAAATGCTTTGAGTCATGTAACTTGGTTTTCTCAGGCTTTCTTTTCTGTGAGGGTGACAGAGGGCACAGGCAGGAAAGGAATAACGGCTTTGGACTTCCACGTTACCTTTAGTTTTGTGTGGCCTTCCTGGAACTGCTCCCTACTCCACTGACCAGAATATTCTGATAGCTAAGAGATGGGGGAACTAGTTTCCTATCTCCTGCCTGCCCTGGCCTAGATTGAAGAAAGCAGAAAAGTTGCTTGTCCCAAGGTAGCAAAGCTCTCAGACACAGCATGTTATCTGCCCTCTGCCCTTATACAGCAGGATCTGAAGATGCGAGGAATGTCTCTGGCTAGCATCGGCTTTGTTATTAACTCATTTTGCCTGCATCTTTAATTTGGGGTGACAGCCGTCTTCCAAGGCTTTGGATGCCATCCCTCTTGGTCACCATATTCTGGCACGTGGCGGCCATTTCTCGCCACAGCTGCCTGTGCAGAGTCTCAGCAGTGTACCCACAGCTGGCAATACGCACTGCAGGGTCCTGACGGCTCCCTCTCTCCTTGCTTTCGCAGCTGGTGCCACGTACATCTTTGGGAAAAGTGGAGGCCTCATCCTCTACACCTGGCCGGCCAATGACAGGCCCAGCACGCGCTCTGACCGCCTGGCTGTGGGCTTCAGCACCACCGTGAAGGACGGCATCTTGGTGCGCATAGACAGCGCCCCAGGCCTCGGGGACTTCCTTCAGCTTCACATTGTGAGTACTGGACTGTGGCCTGGATTCTCTTGTCTTCCTGGTGGTCTGAGTTGGTGAGGCAGATAAATGCACTGGAACATTCTAGATAGACATGGCAAAGGGACGCAAGCTTGTAACGTTGCCTCAGTGTGTTGGAGCCACACCCGGGAGGTGGTGTGTATTAAGCCTCATTCTACCCCTCAGATATGAACCATGATACCCAGAGGGTACCTCGGGCATAGAAAATTTAAAACTCTTCCTGTCCAGACTCCCTCCCCTTCTGGGTGGTTTGACCTGTCATGAAACACTTAACAGACCACTTAGGTGTAAATAAGAGACTGACCTGGTATGGTTCATCTTAACCTGGTGCAAGCAGCAAGGCCACCTTGAGTGTCAATGATCTCCTAAGTTGGGGGGATCAGCAAAGGTTTGCTGTAAAGGGCCAAATAGAAATATTTGGGGCTTTTCGGGTCCTAAGTCTCTGTCAGAGCTACTCAACTCTGCCATTGTTAATGTGAAAGCAACTACAGACAATACATTTTTAAAGAATATGTATGACTATATTCCATAAAAATGTATTTCTAAGAACAGGCTGCAGGCTGTGCTTTGGTGACCCCTGCCCTAGCCTGCAGACTTTCTTGTAGCGACATAAAGAACATGTGATAAAAACTGAGGCCACAGTGGGTGGGGCAAAAAGAATCAGCACATTGACCAAGAGTTGGTGTATTTGTGTGTCTTGTATATCCAGCAGTTTGCTTGTATATATAAACCCAATAGGATTGCACCCTCACTCACTGCAGATCATTAAGAACACAGTGCAATTCTAAGAAATTAAAATGATTTGGAGGAAAAATTACTTAGTTGTGAGGATAGAAAATATTTTTATAGCCACAGTTAACCCATTTTATCACCTGTGCAGTCTGCAGTTAAGAAAGTAGGCTAAAGCAGGATATGATTCTCATCCATAAGTACCCAAAGTGCAGCCACCAAAAGCAAAGAGAGGAATTGTTCTCATTAGGTAGCCATGACAAGGCTAGGAAGAATGGATTTAATTTGGAGCAATAAGAATTAGGTTTAAATAGTAGGCGGGGAAAGCAGTTAAGAGGAAAAGTCAACGGGGGATTACCACCAACCTCCGAAAAGGAGGAAAAGCAACATTTACTGGGAATCTTTGAATGTGAGTTTTGCTAATGTGCCTATCTACCGAGGAAAGCAGAGTGAGATTTCGTTGCTGGGCTCTGGAGTGGAGGTGGCTGGCTGGAACCAGAGCAGCAAGCTCAGCCCTGGAAGCAGTGCCCGTCTCCAGCACCTGCTCTTCCAATATGCCTTGGAAACAGGAGCAGCTGGAAGGAAGAGGCCTAAGCTGGAAGCCTGTCTGATCTCAGAGTGAACCAGAGCAGGTCAAGACTCTGCTTAGAAATGCAGGGAAGGACTGCTTGGAAACGATCACCTTCAAAACGTAGAATAGGGGTCTTGAGAAGAGTTGTGAACCTTTAAAGCTTCCTCAGATGCTTCAGGAACCATATGGTACTATGAACCTGAGCTTAAGCATCTTACAAAGCCACGCCAAGGAGCACAGAGGAAGGCGGCCATAGTTAGTACAGCTTATCTTTATTTGGCCTGTAAGAACCACCATAATTTACAAAACTGTTAAGATTTATGCTGCATATAACTTAATGAGTATTTCATGGCAGCTATAACTAGTCTATTATTACCAGCTCACTTTCATTTTCTTTTTTTATTCAGTGTGACTTACTAGGAAGAATAAGATTTGACACAGCCATGAGCATCTTTATCGAGTCAGATAATGTGCTACCAGTTTATCCATTTCTTCCCATTCCTGTTTTGTAAAGTGTCTCCACTTTTAAGAGAAATGTTGTTTGTTTGTTTTTTTTCTGGTAGTTTAGTTGGAGTTGGCAATGTTTTTATAAAATGGATATGAGGATCCTGGGAACTTCAGGGAGGAACCAAAGCATTCCATGTTAAATCTTAAAAGCAAAAATACAAGAAATCTTACATCAAAATGTGTAGAGCCCCCTTGGGTATTGTAGACTTATTCCAATGATGCTTTCATTGCTTAAACATTCTGGAAAATTCCAACAGATTGTCCTTCAGAGCTTGGGTTAGGAAATGCCATCTGATATTTTTAGAGAAAAGTAAAAGAGACCCTACGATGTAAAGAAACCACACCATTGTGGAATGGACCCGACATGCCTGTGACCCTCTTGAGCATGGGAACCCTTCACTGGTCTAGTAATTTCAAATCATTTTCTGTTCACTAATGGATCGTTTCTGGTGTCTACCAGAGATAGAAAGTGTGTGTGACTGTATTCCAGTAAAAATGTACTTATAAGAACAGGCTATAGGCTGTACTTTGGTGACTATAGCCCTAGGCTGCAAAGGTCCTCTTAGAGATGTAAAGAATATGTGATTAAAAACCGAGGTCAGAGTGGGCAGAGCAAAGGGAAGATCGTTGTCAAGCGAGTACATTGCTCCAAAACAAAGTCTAAACTCTGAAATTAGTGTGTGTGGGGCGCGGGGGAGAGCACGAGAGAGGAAGGAGGGAAAGAGATTGAGAGTTTGTGTTTTATATACAGCTGCTGAAGGCGATTCCTAGGAATTCCTGGAGGTTTTGAGCAGTGGTAACACTGTCATTGGAATAAGCCCTTTTTACCCCCCAAGTTAACCTATTTGAGGGAAGAGGAAATGCTCTTCCAAGAACACGGGGGAGTGTGACCCCAAGATGAGCACTCACACTAAAACAGACTCGCCTGTCGTGGAGACCCCAGAGTAGGAATGGCGAAGAGGCTTCATCTCGCCTGCCCGCTCTGAGTGCCTCTCGCTCTCTCAGTGCAAGCACTGCATTGGGAGGATTCGTGAGAGCAGTAGGTAAATCCAGCAAGTAGGAGTTCTGGCTTCCACTAGCCATGTCTGCCACTCTAGGCTGCACACAGCCCTTCCTCACATGCTTGAAGTCTCCCATATCTCTTCCTTTGTCATCCTGAAATCCCCACACGTTAAAAACTCTGTAGGGAAGTAGGTATCTTTTTCAACTCTTAGTGCCCTGGAGGTCTTTGAATCACTGACTAATTAGTTTAGTCAGTCTTCTTATTATCCTTACCCCACCAGGCTAAGGTCAGCTGCTCTGACAGGGTTTGAGTTCTGTTGGGATGGTTGGGAAGCAAGAAGGAGAAATTAGAATGGCTGATTTGGGGACATACAACATTTGGGGGGATGGCAAGAATTTATGGAGAGAGCTTGGGCAGAATGAAGGCATTGGTGCCCTAGGGTGAAGAATTGGTGCAAAGAAAGAGACACTAAGACAGAGCTGGGTAGGTGCTGTAGGCACAATTTTTCCTGTTTCACAGTTTGCTCAGATTATCTGTTGTTCTCACCAAGTGAACAGAGGCTCTTCTTTCTTTTGCTGATTTCTTTTAAACCAAACGTCTTCCCACTCATCTGGGCCTCGTGGTGATTACATAGACTTATTAAATAAGGCAAGAATTAGATCATTAAAAAAAATCAGAGAAGGCCAAGAGATCAAAATAATTTAGAGATTGCTTCAAAGTAGCTTACATTTCTTCGTTTTTGGTTCACACTTCTGTGATGTACTATTTTCTGTGTCAGTTATTAATCGTGATATTAATGAAATCACAGACAAAATGTTTCTGACAAAGGCAAAAAGATCTTTGCTGAAGTATGTGTTCATGAAATAAAATTCTGTGGAGGGGAGGGTATCATAGGGCAGAGGGATTTTTACAAATTATTGTTTCAATAAGTTCTCTCCACTGAAATCTATTGTTAAGAAATTAATCTGCTCAGTATTTGGAGAGAAGCTATTCCTGTGAGTGGCATCTGCCTACTGTCCCTTCATCTAGGCTCTGTGAAGCAGTGTCAAGTTGCACTCACCTTCTTCATACAACAGAGACCAAACTGAATAGGACCAGAGAAAGGATTACCATGGAGTGCTTGCTATTGCCATCCTGAAACTCTTGACAGAGATAGCTTCTCTTTATGTAGTTAGCTTTCCTTTATGTAGTTAATGCAGGGTGTAAAATTAGCTTCTCTTTATGTAGTTAATGCAGGGTGTAAAAAAGACATCCTATTCATTTTATTCTCTCTGTGTGTAATTTACAGTAAATCCTCTTGGATTTATTTTTTAATTATGAGCCTTTCAGGAACAGTGGAAATTTATGTGTCAGGACATCTGTTTTGTTTGACAAGAATCTATAACCTTCCCCAACTGTTTCCCTCCTGGCTTATAATGTAGATACTTACATAAACCAAAGTAGAAGAGAAAGGGTTAGTATTGTTCACACTGACCTCCTTTCCAAAATGGTAAAGTGTTCTCTTTCCAAAAAACTGCCCCCGCCCCCCGCAAAAAAAGACTGATGATATTCTCGTAGTGTCAGGTTTGGGAAATCAGATATTTAAGTTTGGCTTGTATAGCATTGTTTTCCCATAATTTACAGCACTTGAAGAGACTTCTGGAGAAAAAACGGGAGCAGAGCTGAATTATGATAAATGGTCTGTTGCTCACATCTATTGCATGTATAAATTGCTGGCCTGGATGCTTCACTTGGCTGTCCCCGTGTGGGATATTTACAGCAAACCATCAACATCTTTTGGGTTAGTGTTCAGTGAGTTTAGGTGGCTGTTAGCTTAGGTTCATCTCTGGATTTGGCCGGTGGCAGAACTGGACTGGGTTCAGGCATTGTACCTGGGGGCATCTGCAGAGGAGTCCAGAGGAATATTGACATTCAAGGCCGGTAACACAAGTAAAGAGGGAAAGAACAAGAAATCAACAAAGGTGTCCACCAGATGCAATTTTGCTTCCCACAGAGCGCTGCGCGCTGCAGGTTAGCTCTGTATTTCCTTTTGCTGCTCTTTGTTCTTAGTGAGAAAGGCCTCTTTGGGTTTTCTAGCCTTAGGAGCTTTTCCAGATCATTAGCCACTTCTGTGGAGAGGGCCTGCTGGGGATCGTCTCTGTAGCTCCCAGCTTGGCCGTTCCATCCCGGCGGAGTTGGAGGAGAAGGTGGGAGAAGGGAGTGGAAGGGGGTTTTGCCGAAGCGACTGCTTATGTAAGCTGGACCAGAGGCAGCACCTGCATGGGAGTCGAGTGTGTTTCCTCAGATCTTTTGTTATTTCCAAGGTGGCTCTACCTAAATCTGTTGGCTTTGATTCCATGCTTCATGTTGAAAGGCAGAAGCTGTAGTAGAAAAATGTGCTTAATTTGTGATCAGAAGATTTGGATCTGAGTCCCATTTCTGTCCATATCTAGTGAGCTACTTGGCTTTCAGCAAGTCACTCCACTGCTTTCAGCTTCACCTTTCTCTTCTTTTAAATGGGCACCAAACAGCTTACCTAGTAAGGATTTCCTGAGGTTCAGAGGAGATAAAGTATTCAGAAGTTGTTTTGTTGTTGGCAAAGGACTGCATGAAGATAGAATGGTAGTTTTCTTGATGAAATATCCAGCAGGTGATGACTTCATTCAAGAAAAAAAAAAAAAAAATATATATATATATATAGTGAAAGGAAGAACATGTTTTATAATGGAAAGCAGAATTTCATTTTAAGTATTTTTGAGAGTCTACTTAGGCACTTTCTGCAAGCAAATTCCTATTTTATCTGATCAAAAGCAAATTTTTGAATTAACCAAATCCACAATTGAGACTTTTGGTGTGTTCCGTTAGCACGCGGTGAAGAACCCAGTTCCCGCTGAGAGACGCCTGGTTAGGTCAATAGGCTCAGTAGAATCCTGCAGCTTCCTGGGTGTCTCATTGCAGGGCATTATGTCTCTACGGTGTCATGAGGTGATGCACTGTGCTTCTTCTGCACTTCAGTACAATGTTCCAAAGGGCTCTACGCTTACCAATAAAAGTGTAATCCACCCTGCCCTGAAGTTCCTTCTTCGGTCGTATGAACCCTATCTCATCTTGCCTAAAGAAGATGAAGGAGGATGAGGTGGTGGTGGTGGAAGGGGGGGAGGAAGAGGAGAAGAAGGAGGGGAAGACGGAGGCGAACAGAACAATAACCACAAACAGCACCATCAGGAGAGCAAAATCTTTCTAGGCGATGAGAGTATAAAAGTGGTTTGAGGGGCTTCCCTCGTGGCGCAGTGGTTGAGAGTCCGCCTGCCGATGCAGGGCACACGGGTTCATGCCCCGGTCCGGGAGGATCCCACGTGCCGCGGAGCGGCTGCGCCCGTGAGCCATGGCCGCTGAGCCTGCGCGTCTGGAGCCTGTGCTCCGCAACGGGAGAGGCCACAACAGTGAGAGGCCCGCGTATCGCAAAAAAAAAAAAAAGTGGTTTGAGACCCACCATGGGCACCAGATAAAGAAATAAAGGGCTTGGCCCTATACTTGGGCATTAATAGAGCCCAGAAAGGGTCATTGCTAGAACGAGCATCCCAGTATGGGTACAGCCAGGTCGAGTGGAGATGAGGAGCTGCCGCCACCAAGTAAACTGTAAACATAAAAGCACGTGTACAGGTAAAAGCATCTCTTAGATTTTTTGATTCCTCAAATATAAAAGAAAAATGAATGATAAATCTAGTGTGCGGATGAAAGTTACAGTAATACAGTCGTAAAAATTGAGTTGGCAGAGCATGTAGAAAGTATTTTATAGCTGGTACACAGTTATGAGAAATGAGGCCAAATGACCATATCTTTCTCATTTGTCACTTACACCAGTGACCCTTTGACTGTTAACTGATGATAGTCCTGTTTCAGCATCCTCAATGCACACATAATATGAATTTAGAGAAATTAGAATTAAGAGAATTTAGCTCATGAGTGACATTCTTTATACGTGAACTGAGTGTTTTTTTTATGTGCCAGGCTAAGTGCTATGTTTTGGGGATACTGTGATCAACCTTGGCTCACATAGAGCTAACAGACTTGAAAGAACACAGTGATTAAAATATGAGAAATTAGGTTTTCTACATATTTATGAGATGATGTATTGAAACTCTTGCATGGCTCCTGGTATATAGTGAGCTTTCAATCAAGGATAGCTTTTAATATTATTGGTACCGTTTTTTCAATTAATTTTCTTTAAGTCAGAGAAAACAATATATTTTATTTTCCTAAATAATGAATAGACTTTTAATCAGATCTTTGAGATGTCAACTTAACTAATATAAAATTCTAAGGAAGCATCAGGATACTACTGATTTAAAGTCAACCTGGTAGCATATACCCTAGATTATTGTGGTTATCAAATAGCTGAACGAGTTTTGAATAGCAGAGGCTTTTCAGACAGATGAATCCAAAGTGCAACAAGCAAGGCAAACCCTAGGCACCATCAAGTGAGTGCTGGGGCTCATATGACTTAATGGCAAGCCTACCTTAATGCTGTCGTTTAGATGAATTATCTCATTGACCCACCACTTACACTGTTACTAGTCATTACTCCTGGGGTATTGTTCAGGGCAAGAAATAACTCACAAACTCCCTGAAGCTATAGACGACGGATTTTAGATCCCTGGCTGCATTCAGAAGGCATGGACCTCAGCATATTGATTGGGGAATTCATTAGCCACCCACCCCACAGCATCATGTGCTTAGATCCTGATGCTGTCACTGGGGCTGTTTCATCTTGTTAGTGTTTCCCCGATTGATGGCGGAGGGAACTGTATAACCATATTAGCCTCAAAGATAGTACTGACCGCCAGACCTGTCATTTCCCAGCCTGAGATGACACCTTTGGAGCCTAGAATCACTTACAGACATTTAGATAAGCCCTGCTGATCGACCAAACTAACCTTCATCCCAAAGTCAGTTCATACTCAGGATGACAGGAGATGATTGGCAATTCAAATGTCTCCTATTCTATTCTTGACTCCTTAGTTAACCTCTTTTAATTCAGTTTATTTTTCTACTCCATTTTCTATAAATTGGCAGGTAATTTAATAGCATTGATGGTTATTTCCTACATTTGCTTCAGACTATATCTTTAGAGATCATCTTACGTGACTACCATTGCTGTTGCTCACCACTAATACTGACAAAGTACCAGGTACCAGACATTGTGCAAGGCCTTTGTTTATTTTAGCTTATTATGAGCTCGCAACAACTCAGTGAGGTAGTCACTATTAATAGCCTCAGTTTATAAATGAGGCAACTAATATTTAATGAAGCTAATGAATTTCCCAAGATAGCACTGCTAATAAACGGCTGAGCAGGCATTCAGATCTAGTTCTGATTCTTAACTACTATTACACCCCGATGAAAGCTTCAGAGTAGAAAGTGTACTGGTGATGATTTTAATTCAACACGTATTTATGAAACGGCAATTTATTTGGAGTTGGTGGAGATATGAAGAGGTTTAATATCAAGGAGGGAAATAAAAATTGTACATATGGCTCCGTTTTAAGGGAGGATGGGCTGTATACCAAGGAAAGTAAGAATATTACTGGTTGTAGACATTGAAGAAATGGACATGGACAGGGTGGGTCAGATTTGGGCTGGTGGAATCTGGAGAAGGAACACGCCAGATGAAGATGCTAGCATGAGCGTAACCTCAAAGGAAGGAAATCCAAGTTATATTCTCAAATTAGGTGTTCATTGTGTCCAGAATAAATGAGTTGAGGGAATGGGCGGACAGTGTGGCATGGCAGACAGATCCCGTGTTTTAGAGGAAAGTGGTCTGTGATTCAAGGTCTAGCTTTGCCTCCAACCAGCTGTATGTCCTTGGGTGAATTTTTTGACTTCTCTGTAAACTAATAATGTCACCTCGCAAGTCTGTGTAAAGATTTATAGTAATGTGTGAAAATGTTTAATGACTCTTATCTGGTCTGCGATAGATGCTAAACTAATGATAGCTATGTTTTGGGTTTATTTATTTTTTTCTTTCCAGGTACTTTAGGCCTGTAGTGGGGAGAATTTGAATGATTGATAGATTTCTTCTGAAAGCAGTGAGAAGACATTTTGAAAGTTTTTGAGCAGAAGACGAAATGCCCAAAGCTTAATTTTTAGGAAGATTATTTGGCTCCATTGAAAGAATGTTTTTCAGTGGGTTCAAGAAAAATAAATAGCAGGTGATTGTTTAAGTGGTCCAGGAAAAATGTTTTTAAGGACTTATTCTGTGATGATGATCATAGGCAGGTAATGAGGATGCAACAAAAGGACATTTCAGAGCTAGAATCAACAGGTATTGCCAGCTGGTTGAACGAAAGAAAGAACAAGTAAGGAATGTCTAGACTGGGAAAGTTATGATTTCAACAACGATCAAATAGGGGACATGTAAGAAAAATAGATTTTAGGATAAAATCATAGTTTGACTTTGATGTTGCAAAATATAAGGTATCCCAAGAGTCAATCCATAGAGATTTCCAATAGGAAATGGGTGATGAACTCTGATGAGAGATAAGAGCTAGAGGTAGGGACTTGAGAATTCTCAGCTTGGCAGTAACAGTGGAATCTCTGAGGACTGCTGAGATATCCAAGGAGATAAATGAGTAGGAACTTGGGAAATATATACAAAACTTTACAAGATGAAGGAGAAAAAGGAAGGAAGCTAAAAAAGAAAAGGCTACAGGTTCAGGCAAAACCTAGATAGTGAAGTTTTGCAGAAATCATAAAGCTTGAGAGAGGTTTTCAAACCCAAGCAGTTCTAGAGCTCTTTTTTTTCCATACCTTTTGGACAAACATCTGTCATTTGAAATCACTTTGCGGGGACATCTTCTTTGTCTTTATTGTTATTTATTACAGCATATAATATTTGTCACTCTGGTCTTCTCACCAGTCATTTTGTGTTTCTTCCCTTGGTAGTTGTCATAAGCATTACTAACTCAGAGCCAGAAGACACAGGGTCTAGTCCTGGCTCTGCCACCACCTAGCAGGCATCTCAAGTAAGCGGGAGAGATATAGATATTGTTCTGCCAACCTCATAGTATAGTAGGGAAGGTCAATTGAGAGAATGCATGTGAATGTGCCCTGTTACCATTGAGAGACCTACAAAATTAAATAAGATTGTTTTCCTAGTTTTCCATCCACTAGAGCTCATGGTGCCTAAGTGGTTGGAAACCTGTGAATGAACACCTAAAAGATGTTAAAGTGGTTGTAGTTTTCAGCAGGAAGGTTAGCGACCAGGCAGATGGGGATCAGAGCCAAAATGGGAATTGACCCAACTGCCAGATCCCATGGCCTGCTGTGGTCCTCAAAGGGGATGAGTCTCTCAGACCTTGTCTCTCACCGCTTGGGGCATCGCTTTGGGGGAGGCCATTTGGATTTACGGTCATGCTGCAGTTCTCTAAAGAAGAACCCCCCGGTGCTGCCGGTCACCATGGGCAGTGAGGCATGGAATCTGATTACCCTTATCGTTATTTTAGCTTGCATGCCTACAGATGTTACTAATGGTCATAAAATTATTCAGCCCTTTTTAAAATGCAAACGGCAGTAGTTCAGTTACTGAAGCCTTTTGGAAATGACTTTTACTGGTTGATTTTCATAGCTACAAACTCGTATTCTTACCTGACGACATGCATGTTTTTGTAATCACTTCTGTATTTGCTCTTTTATTTATTTTCCAGTGTGCCTGCCACTTTGTATATATCAGCTCCTTTAGTCCTCACAACACTGTCAAGTTGGTGAGATTACTTCTGTTTTAGAGATTAAGAAACTAAGGTTTAGAGGATTAAGTAACCATTGCTTGCAGTGCTGAGAAGGAAAGAAGACTAACTATCAGTATATTTCATGCTAATGTCATATATAGTGCTTTCAAGAGTTACCTACTAAGTATTGAGGTTGGATGTGGTGAATTTAGCAGGACCTGTGATTTTTTTTTTTTTTAATCTACGCAGTTAAGAATGGTAAACAGAAATGGAGGAGTGGGGCACAGTATTTTGACTAAAGCAGAATATGTAATTGGAACTAAGTCATTTTATTTCTTGATTCAAAGAAATTCTTCATTTTATGTCACATTTGATTGCTTCCCAGTATGTTTTTTGTCTCAACAGCATTAAGGCATCCATTTACCCCCAAATTGCTTTCTTAAACACCCTTATGCAAAATGGGCTTGGAAACTAATCTAAGGTTTTGCACACAATATGGTGGACCAAGAGATTCAGAGGCAACTTTTCTTGTCAAATTTTAACAAAAATCCTCTCAAATGTTGCATATCTAAGCAGAGATTATTGGACAAATGCCTTCACATATTTCATTGTGTGATAAATGCTCTATTAGAAGTCTTCAAGTATTCTTATGTAAAAACTGTAAATGATCTCAAATAATACAAAAACACATTTAGTCTCTCTGCAGTCAGTATTTAATTGTATGTATTTCTAATTTAAAACCAAATATGAGTGTCTTCGCAGAAGCCCTGGGCTGTCATCCACTGGTCTGTTAGTTTCTCCTGTCCAGTGGCAGAGTGTAGTAAAAACTTGAAAGGTAGACCTTTTCACCGGAAATCACATTCCTTGAAGTGGGAGCAGATTCCCTTCAATTTACCCCTGACTTGATGACTAGTCCCTAAGGTTAGCAAGCGCTCACCTTTGCCACTTAGATCAGTGATGCTAGGGTGGGTTTTGTAGCATAACTAAACAGCAAAGTTTAATTCAACACTGAAGCTTGAATGAAAACAATTAGTTTGGTGTGATGTGTTTCCTAGAACACAGTGCACCATGGGGGAGGGTCTTGGACTATCCACAACGCACAACTACCTGTTAAAAAAAGACAAAAATCTCCCTGAGGTCTGGTTGCGAATGTATACAGGGGCATATAGCGAGAAGTATAACATGACAAACTTAGCTTTAGGTGAGAGGCGGGTGGGAGGAATAGAATTCTCAAGTTAAAGTTAGCCAGGCAGGTGAAGATGAGTAAAGTACTTTAGTGAAAAACAATTCAATCATTTATTTATTTATTTATTTATTTATTTATTTTAACATCTTTATTGCAGTATAATTGCTTTACAACGTTGTGTTAGTTTCTGCTGTATAACAAAGTGAATCAGCTATACGTATACATATATCCCCATATCCCCTCCCTCTTGCATCTCCCTCCCTCCCACCTTCCCTATCCCACCCCTCTAGGTGGTCACAAAGCACGGAGCTGATCTCCCTGTGCTATGCGGCTGCTTCCCACTAGCTATCTACCTTACGTTTGGTAGTGTATATATGTCCATGCCACTCTCTCACTTCGTCCCAGCTTCCCCTTCCCCCTCCCTAATCACTTATGTTTTCAACCAGCTCCTACTACATGCCAGGTAAGTTCTAGGTGCTAAGTTCTAGGTGCTAAGTTCTAGGTGCTGGGAATACAAGAGTGAACAGCATAGTCTAACCCCTGGACTTGTGGAGCTGACCTTCTGGTGGAGATTCCTCAGTCGGTACAAGCAGTCAGAACCTAAGTTCTGCAGAGCTTTGTGAAAGCCCAAGGTCATCTACATTTAATTGATTAAAGTATTAACAGAGTGGCAAATCCCCCCAAACTCTTGTTTCCATCTTTGAACTTTTCTCTGTTTTCCAAATCCCCATGTGAACCTCCCTTACTCTTTTTTTTTTTTTTTTTCTTTTTTTTGCGGTACGCCGGCCTCTCACTGCTGCGGCCTCTCCCGTTGCGGAGCACAGGCTCCGGACGCGCAGGCTCAGCGGCCATGGCTCACGGGCCCAGCCGCTGCGCGGCACGTGGGATCCTCCCGGGCCGGGGCACGAACCCACGTCCCCCGCCTCGGCAGGCGGACTCTCAACCACTGCGCCACCAGGGAAGCCCCTCCCTGACTCTTACAATCAAAACAGAGCAAAGGACCCTCTCACCAGCTGGGGGTTCTGCTGTGACCACCGTAACAACCACTCTGGTTTGTTTTCAGTACCAAAAGGAAACAAAAAAGAATAACATCTTTACCCCCAATTTCAGTTCCTTGTTCTTCCACATGACTGTGACCATTCCTATTGTTTCATTTTGTAATTGTGCAGGATGCCTTCAGAACATCCATCCATATTTCACAGACAGCAGAGTTGCTAGAGGCGTCCACATAGCACTAACCGACAGAAAAGAAAGACAAAACCCAAAATCAACCAAATGAAAACCCAGCCTCCCCAGAGACAGACCACACCACTTCCAGTATACTTTTCAAGCCTATAGACCATCAGGTCTGCACATTGACCCAGAGCTTCCCCTCCCCGACCCCAGGCATTTGCAGAATCAACCCCTGTGGTGACAATATCAGCGCAAATTAGGTTTTTTCCCTCCACTTAACTGAACGCTCCAGGAAACAGAATGGAACCACATGTTTCCCTTTGATTCACACGCAAACACTGCAAAACACAGAGTGTGTACTTCCTCCTTCAAGCTGTGTGTGTGCGTTAAGCACATGCAAACATTGGATTGAAATGCAGACACATAAGACAGCTCTGGAGAAAACCATAGCAGTCTTTTTCTTCCCTTTCTCTAAATCTCCATCTTTGATTTGAGCTAGATCTTTGCAGAGATTCAAAGAATATTGTTTTACAAGGATTCTCCAAAGAGCAGTTCAGTGTGTTTCATCCAGAATTGAGTATTCACCATATCATAGCAGATCCCCTTTCAGAACTGGGAACTTACCCTTAGCTCTCTCCTTATAAATTACTATTCATTTCTGATAAAGAGAACTGAGAAACACCCACTTTATATGATTTACATGAAAGAACATAGAAGGCACATTAGGTAAGTTTTCCTGTGTTTCCACAAATTGCTTCTTTGTTAAAAGTGAGTGTTTGGTGTAAGTAGTATATTAACAAAGAATCCTCCTCTGGTATAAACCCCAACTGAAGCAGGAAGACCAAACTTCTCTTTGAGGCATGCAGATTGAGCTCTCATGTCTCTCTCCAAGAGAATAGTTGGTATCGCAGAATAGTGAGAGCTGACTACAAATCATGTGCACGTGGTTGTACGTGACGTGAGCTGGTCAGAAGGTTTTGTGTGATATCTCATTGCCGCAGAGGCCAAAATCAAAGAATTGAGACCAAACATTTCACCCGGCAGGACAAGAGTGAGTGTGTGTGTGTGTGTGTGTGTGTGTGTGTGTGTGTTTTAAAACCTAAACGGAACAACACTGTTCTGTGAACTCCAATTCGGCTGCTAGCCACCTAGAGTCCCCCAGTAACCTTGGACTTAGAGTTGCTAGATTTGGGAAACCTAGTCTTGTTTTTCACACAGCACCTTCTGGAAACAGACTCCCATGAAGTCACTGTGGGTGTCTGTAAGAAGCCATGGTTCTGCTCCCTTCTGCCTTCAGGGTGGTTGAAGATTTGATTGCCTCTGAGAGGGACTTTCTGCCATTCACGATGACTGACAGCGAGGCTGGAGCCAATTGTGCCCTCTTCGCTGGTCAGGAACCAGGTCAGCACACTAGACTCCTGAGCGTGTGCGGGGCAGCTGCGTGCGGGCATCTAAAATGGAGCTGCTGCAGTTGCCCCAGCACCTCTTTCCTTCCTGTGTTCGCTGACCGGAAGGACAGGAATGAAGCCGCTTCTTCCTTGGCTGTCCCTGGTGTTTGGCATCAGTACACGAACAAGCCCACTTCCTCCACTTAGTTCCAACTTGCTGGTCCTGGTTCCTAATCTCAGAGACCAGGCTGTCCCTTGTCCTCACCATGTGGGGTTTAGAGAATGTGCCCAGCTAGTGCTCCTTGAGCATCATCCAGTACACAGATATGTTTGAATTTTCGGATAATTCATATGCAACTTGAGATTTCCAGTTTCTTTTAAAACTATTGGAAGGTTCAGCTGCATGAGGCCACTGTTCCTATGCGGCGTGGGTCAGCTGGGGTTGAGGAACTGCTGCCAGTTCTATGACACGGCGTTTCCAGCCACCCAAGGCGCCACCCTCTCTCTGTCACACACATCCCCAGCTTCCTCATCCCTTCCCTGGCCTGCCCCACCCCTGCGGACACCTGATCTTGCGATTCCTCTCACAGAGAAGTGTGTTAACAGTTTTAAGTCGTACCTTCGAGTCTTATGCATACATGGTGCTCTAAACATTTCCACAGACACAGCTATTTTAAATATTTACTTTAGAAGAGCTTAAAAGTTGATTTTTACATTACTGTCCTAAGCGTACATATTTGCCTACTCAGAAATATTTGGGGCTCACATATATTTCATGTATATAATCTGTTCTTTAGCATAACACATTCAGTGATTTTAACTCAGTGGTTCCCCTTACCTGTGCTCTTTGAAGAACCTTCGCATTGAACACAGAATGGTAATTTGTAGATGGAGCTTTTATTAATTTTCCTGGGAAAAGTTGGGTGTCATTCCTAGAATATGACATTATATAGAACGTGCATAAGATAACATATTTTCCTATGTTGCAATTCATAATTTTACACTATCAGTGTGTCAGGGTTTTCTTGACTCTTCACAGAAATTGTCTTCACACAGACCTCTGATTAGTTGGCCTTCTCTGAAGGGGGCTGCCTTTCAGGGGCGTATCTTTCTGAGAGCTCGGAATTCTGACAGGAGGGAGAGGTGACACATGACTGAGGAACACAATTGTTAGACCCCTTTCCTTACTCAGGGGCTTCGGCTGTCTGCATCAGAATGCTTCACGTACTTCCTGTGGGATTGCTTTTCCTGTTCCATTCCTCACATAGTCAAGAATCTCTTTCCCCCCTACTCCTGACAATTTTACCTAAGCATTTTCTTCCGTTGCTTTAGGCCATTGCTCCCAGTCATATCACCTTCTGAGACTGTGAATAATTTTTTCCCTTCAATTATATTGTTACCTTGCAGGTATTTATAGGGTACGATCTTGTCCCCTGGAGTCATTGCTTTGCTAGACTTTATAAATTTAGCTCTCACCACCTCTCTTCCTATGTTTTATCTTCTAGCCTTTACAGCGCTCCTTTTTTTTTTTTTTTTGAGTCTATCTTTATAGCTTCTATACTATTTCAATATTCTTCCCAAACTAGAGAGGTCAGAATAGCACATCATATCCCAGGTATTACTGTGAATATTTGATTTTAGGGAGGGAAATCAAGAGGGGGAGGATTACTTCAAAACTGAACTTAATCTATTTTGTGACGCAGAAAAATAGACAAAATGGTAGAGAAGTCTACCAGGGCAGCGTTTCCATATATTTTAACATACTATTAGAATAATCCTGGAAACTTAAGGGGAAATGATGATTTTTCTGAGAGAAAATGTCTTGCTCCCATTAGATATTTGTACCTGTCCTTTAGAGTAAGATATCCTTTAAAAATCCAGGCTTCAAATATGATTGTGTAGGGCTTCCCTGGTGGCGCCGTGGTTGAGAGTCCACCTGCCGCTGCAGGGGACACGGGTTCATGCCCCGGTCCGGGAGGATCCCACATGCCGCGGAGCAGCTGGGCCCGTGAGCCATGACCATTGAGCCTGCGTGTCCGGAGCCTGTGCTCCACAATGGGAGAGGCCACAATAGTGAAAGGCCCGCGTACCACACAAAAAATATATATATATGTATATATGATTATATAATAAGATGGGTTTCTTTCCGCATAGCACATGAGCTTTTAAACCAATATTATCATTAACATTATTATTATTGTTATTGTTATGAATATTATTATTCCTGTCTCTATGTTTTAAATTTAAGAAACAGCATTACGCATTTAATTTTAGGAAGAAAAACCAAATTGCAACATGAACCACTTTGGTACTAGCTTTAAGTTCTAGTTCACGTCTGCCGGCATTGGAAGCATTTCATCAATGTGGCAAATTGGGTGTAGCCTCCAGGGAGCCCTGCAAGGAACAGAGGCTGGCTGGCTCTCCAGTACCATCGTCTGTAGACATTTTTCATTGTCCCACACGCAAGGCAAAAAAAAAACAAAACATGCACAACTTGTAAGTGTGTTTATGTATGATGTAATGTGCATATGTGCTAATATGTTGTTTATATCATAAAACATACAGAAACGTCAGAAGTTTGTACAGATAAGATTTGATAAATAGATGGGAGAAAAACAGTATTTTCTCCCATCACCCTGTGAACCAACCTTGGCACCTCCTGGGGATGCTCCCCCGCACTTTGGAGATCACTGCTCTGGTGGGATCTCTATGCTGAGCAGGTCCCCACAGGAACCCAGAACGAGCAGTTAAATGCTGGAGAGCAGCTGAGAGAACCTGTCATTCAAACACTCATTTTTGAGATGAAGATATGGAGACCCAGAGACTTACCTACCTATGGTCACAGGGTTGGTTAATGAGAAAGCTGGGTATAAAACACAAGCCTCGTAATTCCCAGATTGCAATGCGCAAGGAAAAGACGAGTTGTTCTGTTTCAGCTGGAGTTTGAGGAAAGTGGGGACTGAGCTCCTGGGCGATGGAGAAGGGGAGGGTGAGTCAGTAGGTTGTGTGGATGGTGAAGCACTGTTTGCCTGAGAGACCTCTGCTCACTCACACTCCCTTCTTTTAAGCCCTCTTCACAGGTTCTCTCTCTCTCTCTCTTTCCAACTTACAATCCAAAGCTTCTGATTAATGGCAGACCTCTTTAACAAGAGCACACACTCAGGAGCCAGACACACTGAGTCCAGATCCTAACTCTGTTCCTTAACAGCGTCACGTAATAACTCTGTGCCTTCAACCAAGTGACCTAACTTCTCTATGCCTCAGTTTCCTCATCTGTTGCAACTGTTGATAATAAAGTTCATATGGGTTGATATGAGTGTTAAATTAGATGATACCTGTAAAGCCGTTGCATGCTGCCTGGCCCCATCCTAAGGGTCCTTTCGATGTTGGCCGTTAACTATTGTTATCGTCTTATTAATCATTCCTGCCAAAAATGTAAAGCACTTTACCCCACATGGTTGCATTTCATTTTGTAGCATGACCTCATGTTACACAGAGAAAAGCATTTTCCTCCCCATTTCACAAACACGTACACTGAGGCCCATGTATAAGCTGATGGCCAAAACCAGCCCCGAATCCCCGGACGACCCCAGCCCAGTGTTCCGTAGCACAGTGCATTTCCTTTCAAGATGAAAACGGTGACTCGAAACCCCGTTTAGCAGAACAGGAACACAGACCCCACTGTTGCGTTTTCTGCTCATCTCCCAAGGCATCTCCTCTCTGTGTATGGAGGGGTGCGGCACTGTCCCCCAGAAGCCTACCAGCCTGAGGATGAGGGCACAGGGAGGCTTGAGGGTTCAAGGGGTATCTGATCATCCGTCTGAACTCTCTGCTGTGTGAGAGCCTGTGTTACAACCTTAATCGCTTCCTTACATAACGAGCTTTCTCCGCCCCCTCGAGCTTTCTCCGCCCCCTCGGAGTGTTTCCATTGTCTCCAGCTTTCAGTAACAGGGAGTGTTATTAAATGATAAGGGGGTTTGCTATCTGGTTGTATATTGTGAGAGGCTGAGAAACAGTGAGTGTTGTGACACTTCAGAGGGCATGTGAGTGCTGATTATGGGCACCCCGTATCAGAGACAGATCACGTGACAGGGCTGCATCCGGAACACTGCCCCCCGTCCCCAAAGGGTTATTAATGGGCCTTCATACCTGGGAGGACAGGTTATGCTGTTTGGGTAAGGCGATAATTAGAGATGCATCACTTATCACAAGCAGGGCCCTGGCACCTGGGGTTGGCAACTCTGTTCCTTGTATGAGGCAGGCTCCGAGCTCCAGAGACAAAAGGAAAGTGGAACTTGTTATGGTGACCTTACCTGACAAAGGCCGTCTCACACTGTCACCCTTGGGCATTGATTGGCAATTGATATTGAATAGAGAAAGAGAGCCCGGGGCTGAGGCGCAGAAGATCTGAATTTTATACCTAGTTTTGCCACCAGGGAGCCATAGGGTCTTGAGGAAGAGTCACTTATCTTGTGACAATAAGTTTTTTGATATGAGAAAATGGGGACTATTTATCTCCTACTTATCTCAAGAAGATACAACTCAGAGATTATCTCTGTCAAGGTAGTGGGGTGGAGACAAGGGTGCATATGTGTTTTGAGGATAAAGGAGACATAAGATGTTTTCAGGCAGAAGGGAAGGGGCCAGTACAAAGGCAGAGATTGCCAATGCATTAGAGAAGAGGTGAGCAAAATTGACCAGCCTGGGGCTGGAGAAGGCAGGGAAGGGTGAGAGAAAAATCAAGGTAGAGCATTTAATTTTGATCACCCTTCCTGTGGAGCAAAGAAGAGAGCAGGGGTTGGGTAATTGCACCAAAACTCTGAGAAGACTAGAATAGTCAAGCAAGCCCACGTCTGATATTCTTAAGCTCCCTAGTGAATAAAAAATGTAAGGTCATTGGCTGCAAGCAACAGGAGCAAAGGTAGATTAAGAGACTTGAAGAAAGTGTAGCACCTTTGGAATGGCCTCTTTGGGGGTTGTCAAAGGAAGTCAACAAGGCATCTTTTCAACAATGTCTTGATCTCAGAGTCAGACAACTTAGGTTTTGAGCCTTCCTTTATCTTTTCCTCCTGGATAGTCCTAAGCAGTCACCTGTCACTTCCCCATCTATACTTTAAGGTTATAATCTATACCTTGCACACTTGTTACGAAATTTAAATGTGATCCCATGTGCACAACACCATGCTTGACACAGAAAAGCTCCTCATTATTTTAGGAAAGTAGACATGATGGGAGAGAATGCATAGAACATCCAGGGTGGCTAAATAAGACTGTCCAATTCAGAATCTGGGTTGTGTTGGCCGATCTGCTTGTACCAGGATTAAATAATATTCTTTAGAGGTGTGTACACGCTTTCTTTTCAGAGGCTTGTCTTCAGCTCCAGGGCTGTTCAAGTCTCACATTGCTCCTTTCACACGTTTCTGCCTGCTCGTGGCCTTACATTATGGACTGGATAGACGAAGCAGCTCTCTGTTGGAGGTCAGTGTATTGCATGTCCTGTGCTCCTGGGCCAGCGGCCCATCAATACAACCAGATGAGCCTCAAGCCACACCCCTCTTGGCTGAGAAGGAAAAAGTATTCGCTGAGTTTTGCATAGGTAGGCCAGGTAATTTAGCATCTGCATTGGTAGTGAACCACTTACCGTAGGAACATGGCTCATTTTCCTCAGAGGATAAGCCAAGAATAATTGTGAAGGGCCCCCTTTTAGAGTTACCGTTTTTTTGAGCCCCTTTAAGATTTCCTCTTTATTGCATTTTACGTGATTAGTATAGATAATCATAAATGTGAACATCCACTCCAGCTGGAATGTAGGTAAAAATTAACCTGAGGGAGGAAAAAGACCCTACGCAAGAAGCAATTAGACACCCCTTCAAATATCTAATAATTTCCTTTTCGTGAGAAAGCCCCAAGTGAGGCACGACCCAACTCATAGGAGTAAAAAATAAAGTCCTTCAAAGGGAGTGGCTATTTTCTTATAAAAATGCCTGCTATTTATAAAGCATCGACTGAGTGCAGGGATGTATATGTATATGAGTGTACATGTCTGCTTTTATTTTGTTTTTCCCGTAATCCCCTCAATGACCTCAAAGGTGGGAACTATCGTCCTCATTTTGCAGTTGACAATCCAAAATTCAGAGAGGTTAAGTGACCTGCCAACGTTCCTGCCGCTTGCAAGCAGCTGAGACCAGAGTTAAATCCAGGTGTACCTAGAGCCAAAGCCCAGGTTCTTTCTCCTTCCTGGACTTCCTGGATTTCCTAATGCCTTCACAATCTGTTCCTTGAATCACTCAGCCTCCACGTTCTTCTGTTTATGGCCACTCACGTCATATTGGCTGTTAGAGTGGAAGGAGATACGCTGAAACCAAGAGATTGTTTTCTCGTCTTTTCCACTCATGGACCTGAATGGATCCTACCTTTACTAACAAGAGAGAAAGCCAGTCACAAGCCTTTAGGGAAACCATTGGTGCTTACTTGGCAAAATGTTGAGAATTACATACTGCTAGCAGAACCCTCAAAATTTTGCCAAGGAAGCATTGTATACACTGTTAAGATATGGCTTTTCTCACCTTAAAAAGGTGGGGAGCGGCATGAATCTATCTCCAGATGCCGATTAGCATGATAGACAAGTGGCAAAATTTTCTGCAGAATAGGTAATTTAGAGGCAGGGTAATCTCTTTTCTCCTAATAGTAAATTCAGTTAGGGAGTTTATGTGAGCACTAAGAAGAAACACTCATTGTGTTCAAATATTACTTCTGACAAAATTTTACCATTTTGATATCATTTTAAGATTATGAATGTCTCTATTTCTGGACACAGTCAATCGTCTGGTAGACATAACCCACTGGCAATTATAGACCATAATAACTGTGACCCAGACCAGTGATGAGTGAGACTCTGCCTGTCTTCTCACAGATGAATTCCTGGAACTTGTTAGTGTACCTACTGAGCTACAGAGCCCACATCAGGAAGGCACCACTTTTCTGCTACTTTTAAACTGGCTTATCCGACTCGAAAGAGTATGACTCGCAAGAGTAGCCAGAATTCTAAGCTCCTAAGTACCTGAGTTCTAAAAGAATCAATGAAAATTGCGGTTTAATGTTAATATTGAGTTAATCTTAACATTGAGAAAAATAGTTGGTCAGCTAGAAAAATCACCCTAAATGTAATTTTATGCCTCAGTAAATCAAGAAAAAAAATTTGAATTTGTCAGTAGGTCCTCATTCTCCAATGCTGACGCTCTTTTCAGAGTGATTTTGCAAGATATTCAGCTTTAATGCTAATCTGTCATTTTCTAGAATATATTTACCAATGAAACTTTCAAAGAATCTTAGTGGTGTAGTGAATTATGTAAAGTTTTATAAGATTATGTCTGGCTTTCTGTGGTCAGCTACTGCTGACACATTTTTATCAATCATACATGGGAAGTACTATGGAATAGTAAATTCTACCAGGCGTCACTGAATAATCTCATGTGTTTCCTCCCAAAGACTATACTTTCAATTTTGAAGACTTGTTGGCTAGTAAGTGTTTTGGGTTTTAAATGGTGCTAAGTGAAGAAATGTCAAACACATGCACAACACAAACACCAAAGTATTTCCCTTCCCAAGTGAAATGCCCATGTGAGACAACTCAATGTGATAGTGAACTTGACCAGTGGTGGATGCCAGCAGATCAGGAGTGGACAGTAATTCATGTGGTGACACGGAGGTTGGCATTGTAAGGATCTTTAAATTCCAGAACTAAATGGATGATCCACTGGGAGGCAATGTTCAGACAGATCAATACTCTACAAAAAGATAATTGCTTTTCTTGGTGAATCCTAGGCTTTAGGGAAATTGAGAGAGATTTCTTTCTTTTTGTCTGTCTCAAAAAAGTAATTAATGAGTACAACAGACAATTCAAGGCAAGAGAATAGAATCTGAAAGCTTGCAAGCTGTATAGTCAGAATGGATTTAGAGATTTACAGAAGGGCTTTAGCCCAGAACATTGTCTACAGAAGTGGACAGAGTGACTGTAGTGACAATGTCTCCTTGAGAGATGCATGCTGAAATCTTCTATTAGGCAAGCATCCAAAAACATTTGAGCAAATGAGGTATTTCTTCCAGCAGAGTGGTATGGATAGAAGAGAGTCAAATATTTAGAATAAAATAGGAATTTAAGTTGTCCTAAAGCTAATTTACAAATGAAGCCTGAAATACATTCCATCATGGGATAGAAGTGTGGATTTTACTCCAACTATGATCTACCTCGCTCTCTTGGACTCTAAAGTGCCTACCCTGTCCATCAATAATACATTGGAGGGCTTCCCTGGTGGCGCAGTGGTTGAGAGTCCACCTGCTGATGCAGGGGACACGGGTTCGTGCCCCGGTCCGGGAAGATCCCACATGCCGCGGAGCGGCTGGGCCCGTGAGCCATGGCCGCTGAGCCTGTGCGTCCGGAGCCTGTGCTCCGTCCGCAACGGGAGAGGCCACAACAGTGAGAGGCCTGTGTACCGAAAAAAAAAAAAAAAAATATATATATATATATATATAATAATAATACATTGGAAAATGGTTTAGGTAATAAACTCAGATCCTCTTCTTTCCTTTAAATCTCTAATGGAATTTGGCTAGACAGAATATATCATTACTAAGTTTGAAATTATAATGTGAGTGTTAGTATTGTGTTTGAACAGAATTTTTCACAAGGTTCTCTATTAGTTAAAAAAGAAAATCTCTGCTTTATATTGAATGATAAAAGCTGGTCATGCTAGAGACAGTGTCTAAGTGTCATAATTTGCTTTCCTACCCAATTCCTTCTACTGTACTGCATGCTCCTTAAAGACAGGATCCTGGTCTTATCCATCCTTGTACATACAGTAGGTTCTCAATAAATGTTTCTTGAATGAATGCACTGAAAGTGTAATCTAATTGCAAACTAAACAAGTATGTGTCAAATGTATTCTTGATGCATGACACTAATTCTACTAGTTTTGTTTTGTTTTTGTTTTGAGATTTGAGCCTGAAATGATTTACCTAAAAATATAGATCATTAAAACAAAACTAAATCCTGTTTTTACAACATCAAGAGATCTGTGTCCTGACATAAAAAATGAATAATCACTCTCTTCCTCTAATGGATTTGGCCATTTGCATTAACCTCCTGTTTCATCTGAGAAGTGGTTACATTTAGGGGTCAGGAACTCTGGGGAGAATACTTCTATTCTGTCAGAATTTCAAATAATCTCCCAGAGACTTGAAAACTGGTTATATCTAGAGAGCAACTGAAGGGAGAAGTGAGTTTCATTTTCCTCAAATGTGATCATCCTCTAAAGGCATCTTTCCTAGGTCAGAGGAAAGTCAGAGAACATCATTAAGATGGATCTTTTATGAAAGGGACCAATAAGACTAATCTTTGAAAGAAGTAGATAGAAAAGAGTCAAATATTTAGCAAGATCAGGAATTGAAGTTGTCACTTTGGGGAAGGACAGACTGAAATACACTTCACCTACAAATAATTTCTTAAGACTTTTTATTTTGAAATAAGTTTAGATTTACAGAAAAGTTGCAAAGATTTTGTACAAAGTTCCTTTATACCCTTCACCCAGCTTCCCCTAATGTTAACATACTACATAACCAGGATACCTTTATCGAAACTAAGAAATTACCAACTAATGTTCTTTTTATGTTCCAGGATCCAATCTAGGATACCACATTTCTTTGTTCTTCTTCCCTCCTTAGTTTCTTCCAATCTGTGACAGTCCACAAATACTTCTTAATTGAAAAAATTGTCTAAAATTATATTTGTTAGATTAATACAATCCTTCCTACCTTTTCTTTCTCTACTGAACTTGGGCATCAGTTACTTCCTTGGCTGTTAATTCTAACTTATGCATTGAATATTTTGCCATTGCGCATGACTATAAATGTATTAACGTGGCCATATGTTGGAGATGTGTATCACAATCAGATCCACAGAGAATACAAAAGCACTCTTCTAGCTTCACCAAACTACCCTTTGTTTAATCATTAGGACATTGTATAGAATGGTTGTTTAGACCACAGACCCAAGAGCTTGACCGGCCAGATTTGAATCCTCACTCTAGTTGTATGACATTAAGCAAGTCACTTAATCTCTCCATACCTCAGTTTTTGCATTTATAAGATGAGGGTCATAGCAGATTAAAATGAATAAATGTACAAAAGGCGCTTCAAACAGTTAATGGACACGTGGTAAGTGCTATATTAGCTCTTATTATAGTTATTATTGACCATAAAAAAGTGAGTAAAGAAAATCAGCACAGGGTAGTAGAATGATTCCTGGATTCTGCGTCCGAATGCCTAACATCTTGGCTCCATACTTTCTAGATGGGAAGGTTCTTTGTATTCTGTAGTACAGAGATAATAGTACCTTTCTATGTTTATCAAGGAGTTACTTTAAGGATCAGATGAGATAAGGCATGAGAAAGGGCTTATAAAGTGTAAAATGCAAACCTGAGCAATAATGATATGTAGAATTTGGAGGGGGGAGGGGAGAGGGGTGGGGTGAGGTCAGAACAGAAGAGCCCTGGGGGGGCCTCACCACATAGTCTGGTCCTGACAGTGGCAGAAGCTGTGTGGGTTTATGGGAGTGCTTTGTGTTGGTCATAAGCATTGGGTAGTTCAGGTACGTTTGTCCCTCTGCTGGACCAAATAGTATAGGTATGGAAGACAAAGCTACCTGGAAAAGAGAACAATACAGGTGTTAACCTCTTTATAGCCTCAATGGGAAATGTTCCAGGCACTTCTGTTGATACTCACAGAGGACAGAGATAAGGGGACAAGGTGGGCTTGGGGACTTGGTGAGTTAAGTGTTAATCTAAACTCCTTTCCATGTCGCCATTGTTTATTTCAGTTATGGCCACAAAAGAACTTTTAGAAGAAGCTATGCCTCGCTTTTTCTCTAAGTAGCATACTGCCAGCTCGGGCCTAGTGCTCTGAGAATCTGCAAGCTGACTCAGTGGCCGAGGAACATTCTTGAGAACAGAGGGCCAGGGTGTGGAGCATATTGGGGCTGCCAAGGCCAGACTTGCCATTGATTTTCTGCTTTGTTACCAAGCAACTGAGATTTCTCCCACTATAGAAAAAGACAAACCACCATCCCTTCAAAGGGAAATATGTTGAAAAGGAATAGAATGGGCACTTAACTTCACTTATCCCTTACAAACAAGGATGGTATGCTGAGGCAGAATTAAAGTAAGGCTTTCAATGCAGGAGCAGGCAGATGGGGCAGCTGCAGCTGGGGATTTTTCGTGTGTGTGTGTGCGTGTGTGTGTGCGTGTGTGTGTGTGTGTGTGTTTCTAAATAGAAACTACACCCCTTCTAGCTATCTAGAATTATTATAATTAATAATAAACATAAGGGACCCTCAAAAGACCCAGCACTCCTGTCAAGAATGTATATCAAGGGGCAAATTGTATGAAAAATAGCTGACATTCATTGAGTGGTTATTATATACCAGACACTGTTCTAAGCATTTTACACAGGGTTAATCCTTAGAACCCTGTGAAGTAGGACTGATTATTAGTACTGTTTTGTAGATGAGAAAACTAAAGCACCTAGTAGATACAAAAATTGCCCAGGGCTTCCCTGGTGGCGCAGTGGTTGAGAGTCCGCCTGCCGATGCAGGGGACACGGGTTCGTGCCCCGGTCTGGGAAGATCCCACATGCCGCGGAGCGGCTGGGCCCATGAGCCACAGCCGCTGAGCCTCCGCGTCCGGAGCCTGTGCTCCTCAACAGGAGAGGCCACAACAGTGAGAGGCCCGCGTACCGCAAAAAAAAAAATTACCCAAAGTTGCACAGATTGTAATTCAGAGTACTTTTTCAAAAACTTATTTAAATAACAGTATTTTTGATAATTAAGATAATTTAATAAAGACCTGTACAATGATAGTGTTATTCCATCCCACACAGTAATGAGGGTTGATAGTAGTCATTTTATCTTTAAAAGACATCATCTCCATCAATTAGTCAAATACTAAAATGAAAGGGATTAACTGTAAATTGAAATTTAAAATGCTTGAGGGAAAGCATTGAGCAGCGCTGGGGTTTTGTTACCTTGAAACCAACCCCATGATCCAGTGATCTGGGAGGAGGAGTGTTTATTTTGCTAGACACCAATTTGCAGAGTTTTCTACTGAAAAAAGAAAAGGAAAGGAAAAAATCAGATAATTACTCCCCATAAAAACCAGGTTACGACCTAATTATATGTCACACACATATAAACACAGGCAAGCCTGCTCACCCAGTTTCCAGTACAGTAAACAGCTATCTGATCTGGTCAAAATGTGGAGTACTCTAAAAATCTGATCTCTGGTGAAAGAGATTCCCGATTGGATAACAACCAGGGATTCTGGATTTTCAAAGACCAAGATAGAACACAGTGTAATCGTTCTTGGTTATTCGGAAGGATGTTGCATTGCCTCAGGCCTGTCATTAGGAACATCGGAGATCATTGTGGCAATCTGGGAAAGTGCTGGTGAATAGGAAGCTCCAGTTCCAGAACACTGGATAAAACAGCCTTGGCTCTAATTACACTGTGTTTAGATTGATGGGCCTAATGAGCAGTGTTCCTTGAGCCAAATGTTGATTTTCAAATGAGTTAAAACTGGGGCTAAAAGTATATGAGTAAATTTGTTTACTGGATTGACTGTGTGCCTCCAAGTAGAATTCAGATGATTCAACCAGCGTTTCTTAAGCACCAAACCGATGGCGGGCCCTGGGTGAGGTCCTGGAGACCCAGAAGTAGAGAAACCCTCAAGGAGTCACAGCCCGGTGAGAGGGAGGGGATTTTAACGATACTAACATGGCCATAATCATAGCAGCTGATATTTACTGGGCCCTGGCTAGGTGCCGGCCACAGTTCTAAACACTCTGCCTGCATCAATTCATTTACCTACTTACCACCATAACCCCTTGAAGGAGGGACTATACCATAGTGAGAAGGAAGGCAGAGGAGGGCTAAGGAATTGGTCCAAGGTCATGCATGCGGTAAGTGGCAGAGCAGGTCTTAAACTTACGGGGTCTGATTCCAGAATTTGGGCCCTTCAGTCTGATCTTGGTATTCCAGAGAAAGGTTTCAATATAGTTAACTTTAAATGGAATGTTTCAGGCCAAGAAGAAGTATAATTAACCATGTTTGCCTATGCTGCTGGAGGTGATGAGATCAGACTATAATAATATTATCCTAACTCCCTTGTTCACTCTATTCCAGCCTTACTGGCCTCTGCCATTCTTTTGGCAGGTCAACCTTGTCCCTACTGCAGGGTCTTTGCCCTTGTTGCCCTGGACATCCCCTCCCACGTACCCTCTCATGGCTCCTTCACTCAGTCCTTTCCCTCTTCTGCCCAAATGTTACCTTATTAATGAAGACTGCCCTAATCCATCCAGTTTTAGCAGCCCTTCTTCCCCCACCTTCCTGAAATCCCTACTCCCTTACCTTGCCTTACTTTCCTCCAGAGATTTTAACATCATCTGATATACTACATGTTTACTTGCTTTTGTTTGTTTATTTGCCTCCCCACCCTAGAATATACGTTCTAAGAAGTCAGTGATTTCTTTGTATTGTTTTTCACTGAATTCACAATTCCTAGAATAGTGCCTGATACATAGAGGTTCAATATATATTGTTTGATTTAACAAATTAAAAGACAGGAAGAAAGCATGTCAAAATGTTAAAATGGTTATATCTGAGTGTTGCAATTGTGACTTAAAAAGAAAAGAATTCATTTACCAAATTTTCTATCATGAGTATATGTTACTTTTCTAATCAGGGAATGGTGAAAATTTGACTAAAGTGAAACAATTAATCACTAACTCATCTTAGAAACTTACTGACTTTATGTTATTATTTTATATGAGGTTTTTATATAGAGTGAGATGCTATTATTGAGAGTTCCTTGGAAAAGTTTTCCCTGTAAAATGATCCTTCCTTTCCTGCTTCCTCCAGGCTCTGATTGCAGCCCTGACTGCTCACCTGAGTGGGAGGTTGATCTATGGAACTATCTGTGTAAACAGCTTCCACTGGGATACCCAGGAGGCAACTGAAAAGCATCAAGTCCAAAATAGAACTCTTGATTCTCACCCTGCTCTTTACACAGTGACCCCCATCTCAGTAAATCCAACATGCACCCAGTCGTGCAAGCCAAAAACTTAGGATTCATACCTCCCTTTCCTAATGCCAATGTCAATTCCATCAGAAATCCTATTGAATCTACTTCCAGAATATATCCCAAGTCAGACCACTTCTCCCTGCTGCCCACCATCACTGCTTCCCATTTAGCAGAAGCTCCTTGTAGCCACCTGAGCCTTCTCTAACCTGCATCTTTGCAGGTACTTTCTAACCGGTATCTGTTTTCACTCTTGCCTGACACCCACTCCCTACCAGTCTTTTCTTCT
The DNA here is from genome assembly GCF_964374135.1 of Grampus griseus. Lineage (NCBI taxonomy): Eukaryota > Metazoa > Chordata > Mammalia > Artiodactyla > Delphinidae > Grampus > Grampus griseus. The sequence goes on along the minus strand of NC_139018.1, from coordinate 23,492,021 downwards.
CGAAGCAGTCAGAATAATATTTTAAATGTAATCAGCCGATGTTTCTCCCCCTGATTAAAATCCTTATGCAGCTTCGTATTGTGTCACCCATAAAACCTAAACGTATTACCATGGACTTAAAGATCCTACAGGATCTGACCCCTCAACCTCCCTAAGACCTCATTCTCTGCCACTGTCCTCTGCAGACACCACACTCAGGACTGTTAATCAAATGGTTTATTCCAGCGTAGGGCTTCCCCCTTGTCCTGAGACTTCTCCCCTTAGCACCAAGGCTGGCTCTTTTCATCATTTGGATCTCAGCTTAGACCTCCTCAGACTGATGTTTTTTGATCATCCTAACTTAGAAAGCTCCCCTCCCTTTCCCCACTAATCATTCTATCCCATGCCTCCTTGTTATTTCCTATAATTGTCTGTAATTATCTAGGTCACATGTTCACACATTTAATATCTGCCTTGCCCTGAAATGAGGGGATGGAATGGGACAGTGTAAATCACTGCTCTGACCTCAGCACCCAAAATAGTGCCTGGCTCAGAGTAGATGCTTAATAAGTAGTCATTCAGTGAAAGAACAAAGGATTGAAAGAATGAAGTTTTTTGTGGCATACATATAGAGATTAGAGATGATGACCAGTGTGATTCTCACAATCTGCCTTCCATTAAATTAGTGTCTTGGACACAAATCCCTAACCTTGGACACAAATACCAAAAAGAAAACTTGCTTCTAGGAACAAGGTAATGCCATTGGTTGATTAGTTCATTTATTCATTCATCATTCTTCACTTATGAGTTATTTACTATATATTGAAGACTTTCTCTACTGGCCTCCTGTATTTGGTATTCTGGCAGTTTTCTTAGCCGTGTGTGTGTGTGTGTGTGTGTGTGTGTGTGTGTGTGTGTGTGTGTCGGTGTATTGGAGGGAAAATCAAGTAAACAACTAATGCAATGCAAAAAGTGTGTTTTAGTAGCGGTCACGTGCCTAGACTTATATGCACATTGTTTTGAGAATGCAAAGAAAGGAGCTCCTGTTTCACTAACTGGAAAGTTAGGTTATAAGCATTTATCTTCAAGTTATCAGAGATGGATTTCTCTTATGGTCAGCTTTCCTAAATCTGAATTTTAACAGACATTAGATCTGGAGGAAAAAAGCACAGGAATCCACAGAGACTAACGACCATTCATCCAAATAAAACAAATACCATTTGAACTGGACATGGGCCTCTGGTAGTCTGTGGCCTTCTCCTTCATCTTGAGCGAGGGAGGGCTAAACAGTCTGGGCTGGCTACTGGGTAACGGGGAGTGATGAATACTTTTCACTAGCCCAAGGGATAAAAAGCAAAATTAATTTCTATTCCAAAAAGATTTTTTTAAGGCCAGTTAAAATTATTGACTTCATGCAATTATAGGAAGCATTTCTGCAGCCTCTCCATAGATGATTAGAATAATTGCTGTCCTTTCATCTTTCTCATCTAACAACAGTCTCCTCTCCCCATGCCTCCCACTTTCCTTTGTGCCTTAGCATGCTGCCTGTATCTGCTCCTCTGAGAGAACAACAAGGCTCAGCATAATTGGGCCATTTCCCTGTCATACGGGTTTGCTTCTAAATCTTCCTCCTCTGGAGGTTGCAGTGAGGTCAATCATATGCAGTCAAAAGGCAGAGAAGATATTAAAAATACGCATATCCTAGCACTAAATATATACCACGTGTGAGCTTCACTTACAAAGGGAACTTCTCGTAATATACCTTAGACAAAGCCATTGGCAGTTTCCTGCACCTGCTGGCAATCACTAGCGTAGCGTGACTGACATGATTTATGCTGGCCTTTTTTTTTTTCATAAGTAGTAAGAGAGAGGGTTTCTGCTAACACAGTGTTTCTCATATTTGTCTGATCATAAGAATCAACTGTAGTACTTAATAAAAATATGCTCCAACCCTACTGAATCAAAGGTTTCAACAGGCCTAAGGATCTGTATATTTAATAGTCTAGGTGATCTGAGCATCAGGCAAAGTTTGGGGAACCTGTTGTTAATAGTTGTTAATAGTGGTATAGATACAGATATATATACCTGATGTTTCCAGGTGTGTGAGAGAGAGAGAGTGTGTGTGTGTGTATGTGTGTGTGTGTGTATGAATGATGCTTTCTTGATTGGGGTAAGCTCTTTTTTTGATTAAACTTAAATGAAAATGTTCAAAGTATCTCCCACATTGAATGCACTCAGTGCTCACTGCCTTTACTATGAGGCAGTGAGATCCTTGTGGGATATTTTGTGATGCAGATCTCTTTCTGTTTTATTATTAGTCTGAATGTTTGAGGCCAGCAGTACATATTACTCTTTGTCAATGTTATGACAATGTATGTTGACCTCATGACATTTGTCAACAAAGCTGCCTCGCCAGCTACGCTCAGCCAACCTTTCTTCTAAAGCATTTGAAAGTTTCATATGGTGAAATCCACTCTGATAGAAGCTAAGAGAAAAAGTAACAGACTTCTAAAATATTACAGTTGGAAGGGCGATTGGAGGTCATCCATTTCCACCTGATAGCTATAAAAATAAAGAAACAGAGGCCACTGAGGGACTTGCCAAAGTCAACTGGTTAATTAGAGGGAGAATTTGGACTAAATCTCCTGATTCTAGGCCTAATATTCTCTATGATGACATTTACAGATTCCTGTAACCAATCATCCTTCTCTCTGAGCCTCAGTTTCCTCTTTAGAAAAAAGCATATGAGAGTGGATTAGTGACTCTAAAACTGTGCTCTCTGAGACCCTGGTTTCAGTGGAAGTGCCCGGGAGTCCACCAGCGATGGGGGTGGAAGTGGGAGAGGGAGAGCAGGCCAGAAGGTGGGGTCAGACTTCCCCTTGTTCTGCTCTAATCAGGTTGGTATATTGAAATTGCATTAAGAATTGGTTTGGAAAAACCAATTCTGATACGTTACTTTTTCTCTGAAGTCGTAAGTGCACAGGTCTAGATGGCAATCTTCAAATACATATTTGATTCTATTATTTGTGGATTCTGAGAAAAGAGGTCTTTGAAAGCAAGGACTTATCTTTGTCATTCCCCGTAGAAACTGATTCTTGTGTATTCAGTGAATGGTATTCATTCACCAACTCCAAGTGTGGCTTGGTCAGCTCAAGGAACTGACACTTTGAAAGTGAGAGAACAGTGGGAAAAGAAGCTATTTGGAGGCAGCCTATCTTAAAATTCTCTTTGAAAAGCCAAGCCAAAATATCCACTATTTTCTCCTAAAATGGAAAGATGACATCACTGCTTAGGAAGTAGTAGTATGCACGCTGTCCTCTTCTTTCCAAGTAGGTCCTGAGAGACGGCAGACCCTCAGAGTGAAGTATCTTTTGCCTTATCTGAGTCTACTCTGCATTTAGGGGGACTTTGGCACTCCTCTTTAGATAGCTGAGAATAGTTAGAGCTCTAAGAAAGAGACCCTTTGTCCTTAAGTAGGAAAATGCAAGAGAAAGTGGGAGCAGTTTTTTGAAACAATCAATATCTAACATTAATCTAGGCCTTCTCCGTATTCCATGCTGCTGGCCTGAGTCCTCTTCTATTTTGATCAAGACTCCATTGAAAGACACCTGAGGATGTGTCTGCCTCCTTTTCCTTAATTTTGGTCTTTGTCATCTTACTCAAAAAGAGGCTAGATTTTTGTTTTCCTGCCCCGTTAAGATCACAGTCCTGGTTTTCATACCTTCTCTGTACCGTCCTTTTCACCTTTTCTTGCTTAACTCCTTTCATTGCAAGCTCTACCATGCTATTCCTCCTTTGTCACCAAATTTTAGACTGACTGGCTTGTGGCCTATGAATGAATCAGGTGAGAGCGATTAAGTAAGCTGCTGGAGCTACCCCCTTCTTCTTTTCCCATCAGCAGTGATAAAAGAGACTACCCAGCCAAGGGACATGACATTTAGGGATTCTGGTGGCTGGACAGTTCGGTTAAGTTTTCTTATTTGTAGTCTCAGCTCTTCAGAGTTTCAATGGTTGGGTTACCCCTTGACAGTGCACATATTTTGCTGTAACATTTGATGGCTGCTTATCTCTGATCTTTTCCTGTGTTTTATTACATCCAGTTAAATTTTTCCCCTTAGTTGACTTTTGTTTTACGTATCTTGTTTCTGGATGTGCAGAGTAGGGATAGGGGTTTCCGAAGGTAATGTATCCCCATTTGCCTGTGAATTAATTGATGACACCATTTGGGAGTAAATTCCAAAACCTTATCAGCACAATATAAATAGGATTTACAGGGCTTCTTGAAATAAATCCAGCAATCTGGCCTCCTCTCTCTGCATTCTCGCTGACCCCTTCTAACCTCCGTGTACAATGACCTTATTACCAGGCAAGCCAGCTAACCTCTTTCATACTTCTCTGCCTCTGCACATGCTGTTCCTTGGCCAGGAGTGCCTTTCACCTGGAAAATTTAGACTAGTCCTTTTAGGTCTAATGGAAATGTCATCGTCTCTGTCATGCCTTCCTGTGAGCAAAGTCAGATGTTCCACTTTCTGTTTTCCCATAGTACTTGTGACAGCTTCATGCCACTCTAGCCTATTCAGTTAGGAGATCTTCAAGGGGTAAACAAAGTTTTATTCCTCTGTGAATTCACAGTGTCTCACATGACTGGAACATAGGACATGTTTTTTTAGTAATTTTGGCTGAAAGAAGTGATGAATTAATCAATCTGCCTATTCCTCAGGACCTGAAACTTCTCAAGGGACCTGTCTTCTCCTTTGCTCCCCTTTTCTCTACTTTTTATTCAATCTATTAATAATAACAGTAATACTTTTTTTGTCCAGTGCAATCTTTTTCACTAGCGTGTTTTTCTCTACGTCCATTCCTTTTGGAAATAGGAAATTACTATTTCATAGATACTAGTCTAATCTGGAATCTTTTCATCTCAGTTTTGGACTCTGCAATAGCCTCCTGGTAGATCTATCTTCTGTATGGTCCTACTATAATGCACTCTTCTACCAGGTACCAAATCTATTGTTTCAAGGCACTTTTCTACTACTTTACCTCTCTGGAGAGATTGTGAATTGGCTTCCCTATTAAATAAAGACCAAGCTTCTACTCTAAGCAACTGATCCCTTTCATCTCAATACTCTTTACTCCTCAATGTGATCTATTGCATTCATCCAAGCCAGATTGTTTGTTATTCTCTGAATGACCTGTGCTCATTCCTTTACAGTCCAAAAGGAGCCCTTAGTTTACTTATATTCAACCATATAATTTTATCTATTCCAGACCAGGTTATGAATTTACATCTCCCAAGAAGTTTACCAGGATTAATCCAACCTCAGAGTCATCTCTTCACTACTTTATATTACTATTGGTAGGATTTGGGAGACAGGAATTTTTCAACCTTAACTTTGCCCTTTTCTTGGTGTCCACAGATCATTTAACCTTCTTGTATCTAAAAATGGAGTTTAAAATAAAACTGTTACACATGTAGGGCATTTCATGATGAAATATAAAGTGTTTCAAATTGAAAGTGATGGTTTATTTGGTTTACAAATCAGGAATTCTCAAGAGGTTATATAATCCATTTTTTTCCTCTCTCTTTCCCTGTAGGGAATATCTGTATCTTTGGAGTTTGAAAAGCATAAAGTAAAATTATCATCACTTTGATTTGTTTATGTTCATAATATTTAATTCACTTTGAAATATCAAATCACATTAAAAGGAAGGTGTGAAAAATAGGGAAGACTATTTCTGGTATAACAAATAGGCCCCCAAAATGTTAATTGCTCAAACATTAAAAAAAATTATCGGGTTTCCCTGGTGGCGCAGTGGTTGAGAGTCCGCCTGCTGATGCAGGGGACAAGGGTTCGTGCCCCGGTCCGGGAGGATCCCACATGCCGTGGAGCGGCTGGGCCCGTGAGCCATGGCCGCTGAGCCTGCGCGTCTGGAGCCTGTGCTCCACAACGGGAGAGGCCCGCATACCACAAAAAAAAAAAAAAAAAATGAAAGCAGAAATTAATTGAATATGACAGAGATATGCGGAGATGGTAAAAAGACAAATAAAATAAATAAATTAAAAAAAATTATCTCACTCATATATGTAGTCCAATGTGGTTCTGGTAGGCAAGAGGTAGGAGTGATTACAGAGATGCTGTCATCTTCAGCATGTCTTCCAAGGGCTTCTTTGTGTCAAAATCTAGCTTTTGGAAGGGGAGAGAACATGAATACCTTCATATGGGCGGATTTTATGCGCTGGACCAAAAACTTGTATTCATATTCCACTGGATAAACTCAGCCACATGGCACAACTAATTTCACTGGAGGCTGGGAAATGTAGTCTATGATTTGTCCAGGAAGAAGAGGAAATGGTTGTACTGAAGAGCTAATTGCTTTTACATATTACCTGACATAGTTTTCAAAGTCATTTCTTGTTTATATTTTGTCTTTCCTAAAAGTTACAAATGTTCTCTGAGCAGATGTTTCATATCACTTTCTTATACCCTGCAGCATATAGTATAGAGGTCTGGACAGATTAAGCTCTTGGTATGTGTATTAATTTTCTGTTGCTGTGTAACAAACTACCACCCATTTAGTGACTTAAAACAATACATGTTTATTATCTCACAGTTTTTGTTGGCAAGAATCTGGGCACAGTTCAGCTCAGTCCTCCTCAAGGCTGCAATCAAGATGTCGGGCAGGGGCTTCCCTGGTGGCGCAGTGGTTGAGAGTCCGCCTGCCGATGCAGGGGACGCGGGTTCGTGCCCCAGTCCGGGAAGATCCCACATGCCGCGGAGCGGCTGGGCCCGTGAACTATGGCCGCTGAGCCTGCGCGTCCGGCGCGGCGGGAGAGGCCGTGGCAGTAAGAGGCCCACGTACCGAAAAAAAAAAAAAAAAAAGATGTCGGTCAGGGTAGACTTCTCATCTGGAGCCTCAACTGGGGAAAGGTCTGCTTCCAAGATCACCCAGGTTGTTGGCAAATTTTATTTCCTGTGCTAGCTTGGTTCTTCAAAGAACCAAGAATTCATGATGGCTTGCTTCTTCCAACCCAGCAACAGACTCCTAGCAAGATAGAGTCTTATATACTGTAAGATCATCCCAACACCTTTGCAATATTGGCTATAAGCAAATTATAGGTCCTGTTTTTACTCAAGGGAGGAAGAGAATACAAAAGAAGTGAATACTAGAAAGCCTGTCCACCACAGTAAGGGACTGAAAAAATAGTGGTCTTTCTTCCTCAGTCAGTGAACCACCACTTTGCCTGAACATGCCTCTCACACAAAACTGTAGAGGTTATTAAAGATCTTGAGAGAAAAGAGGTTCTTATTGGGCCAGGCTAGTAACAATGCTATCAAAACAAGCGCTTAGCAGCTATATTTGCTAAGTTTCACAAATATCAACCTTAATTCACATGATCATCTTTAGAACTGGATCCAGAATAAGAAGAGACCATCTTGAACCTGTTACAAACAAGTCTCATTCCCATAGAACCCTAAGGCCGTCACTATATGGCATTTGGAAACCTATCATTTTGAATTTTTGTCTTTTCTGGCCTTCTTTTTCTCTAGTCCTCTGTCAAACTCAGGTGGTATTGAATTTTTTTCTCCTCTTTATCTTCCTGTTTGACATTTTCCTTTCTGGTTCCAGTTATCCTTTAAGACACCCCATATCGTTCCTTCTGGGGGAAAGTCTTAGGGAACGCTCGGGTATGAAACTTCAGTCTACATGTTTAATTTGCTTTGGAGAGAGCATCAATCACTCTTCCATTCCCAAACTTCATCACATACCAGCTGGATCTCCTGAGAGGAGACAGTCTGAGAGAATCTGGGCTGCTTATTTATATGTCAGCTGTGAAAAAAGCTTCTTTCCTTACTACTCCCACCCTGTCTTTGAAATCCAGTAGTGACTTTCTGTGGTTAATTCTTCCAGGATGGTACAGTCCCATAGATATAAAGGTTCAGGGCATCAAACTGAAAGATATTAAGGCTCTAATAGAGAGGGTCACATTTCTAAAAAGGAAAACCAAATTCTGAAGATACTCTCTGGCTCTGTGAACAGCTAAAAATACGAGGATAATCATTCCTACAGTCCTGAACTTTTAATAGCAAAGCTAACCTGGAAGGAAAAATAACACTGAGCTACAGGGAGAGAAGAATAGAACAGACTTCAAGAGAATCAGTTTATTTTCTTTGCAAGGCATTCATTCTTAGATTAGCCCATCTATCTTTAAATTGCATATGATTCTTGTCTATTTGGCATGACTTAACACTAGTGAGTTGGTGAACGGTACACAGAAAGTCTGTACTATTTTGCAATGCCTATGTGTCTAAAATTATTTTAAAATCAAAAGTAAATTAAAACAAATGAACAAATTGGTTGAGTCTCAAAAGTCTAACAGACGGAGGCAAACTGTTTCTCTGAATACAAATACCTATTCTGTGTTTAATGAAATACCAGAAAGAGGACAAGAAGAGGGAAGGGAAGAAATAGAGAGATGGAGATTTCCAGCTGATGTAGGGGCCTCGCCATGTGCTATCTAACTGCACAATGCCTGCCATTCTTCAATTAGCTTAACTGAACTTGCCTCAGTCAAGGCCCAAAACATGCCCCAGGGGACTTTGCATCACTATATTTGTAAATTAAGTCTTTGTTTGGGGGTAAAAAGCTACTCCCAAGTGACTATGGCATCCTGGTCTCCTTTCCCTAAAGAACAAGGCAGGCTGGCAGGAAGATAGACCTTCCTAGACTAGAAAATGAACCAGCCCTCTGTCTCTTGCAAGATTTGTGCTGTTCTTTTGGAATGCCTGTGTCCCTGCACACTTACCTTGATTCTGATTAGGAGACTTCTCTATCTACTTTACCACAGTATCGGAGTGAGCAAATACTTTGCCATCATCGTGTCTTAGGGAGTATTTAAAAGCCCTGGTTTTGAATTCAGCCAGACTTGGGCTTTATTTTGGGCTCTGCCTCTTGTGAACTGGATGACCTTGAACAAATCACTGAGGCTGTCTATAGTCCAGTTTCTTAATCTCTTAAATGGGACTCATAATACCTAATTCATTTGCCTACCAACAGGAACTAGTAAAACAATGTGTACGAAACGTCTAACACTAGGCTTGGCACCTAGCACGCCTTCAATAAATGATAGCTATTGTCCTAGTCATTGTTGTATACTTTCCAGCACCCTATGACTCCAGTAACTATAGTTCTGTGGCCATTTGGGAATATCTTTTTAGAGGTGAATCCTATCAATTTCTTTATAAAATAATAACCCATTTTTTTCATGAAATACGTTATTGGCCATTCTAGTCAAAGGGGATACAATTTTTTTTTAAGCAGGTTTATTCCAAGTCAGTGTTAATGAATGTAAGATTCATTGCTTGCTATAGTAAATTTTCAGAGGCCTAAATTCCTTCTCTGAAGAGTTGGTCCAAAATTAAAATAAGGACAAAGGTTGAGTCTCTCTGCTATTCAATCAATGAACGGAACAGTTTAGAAAACAAACCGAGAAATAACAGCTTCCAAAAAGATAAAAGAAGAAATCTATGGTAAGGCCCTTTCATGCTATCGGTTCAGGGTTCTGCTGTAGATCTCAGCCTGCCTTCACCTGTTTTTGAGTGTGCAGGGGACACCTACTTACAACACGACCGTGGGAACTGTAGATCTAGTTGCATTGGCCAAACCCAAACACATGCCAATAGAAATCAAGTGATGGCAAACCAAGAGCTTATTTTCCATTTCCCGAAGATGTTTTCATGGGGTTCACCCTAAGGGAATCAAAGTTAAATGATACTGCTGTCAAAATGATCTATTGAGAAAGGGGATCTAGTTAGGGATAGTTGGGATTAGTTGAATTTGAGGTGATGGCTGAAAAATCAGGTGGAGATACACCTTATGCTGTTGGAAATGGACACTTAGATGAGAGATCAGGAAGACATATACACATTTAGGAGTCCAGGATAGCTGAAAGCAGGAGGTCGATGGGCTCATGAAAAGCATATGTGTAGAGGACATCATAACGAATCAGACACAGTGCGGGAAGACTTACCAGTAAAGATGTCAAGAGGGAAGCACCTCCCGCTATTCTTGACACACTGCAGTGTGCCTGTGGGATAGGAATACATGCACTCTTCACACGAAACCAGAGCCTGAAGACCAGAGAGGAAAGCAGACCTGGCCAGAAGAAGCCAGTGTTAGGACTGGGAAATAAGCAAAATGACTTTTTTGACCAGTATAACTATCTAGAACTAAGTAGCAGGGTGGGATTGAGAGACACTTCCATCTCTGAAATACCCAGAAGTGTGTCTCTCAGATGCACTGACTCTGCTTAAACCATTCTACCATTAGTCTCTGAGGGATCTCTGAGAACAGTTTCCTGCCAATATATCCCTGAGGCCATTTGGGAAATAAGCACTGTTCCAGCTTAGCTACATCTCAAGACTGCGTCGTAGCATGGGGGAGGAGAGTAATTAAAAATAACTCTCTGCCCCAGCAGGGCCATCACTCTCCCTGCCTCATCTGTGTTCCTGTCACATGCTTCGCTCCATAGTGACGGAGACCCCAGCTATAGTGCAAAAGACTCATTGTAATAATATCTGATCTGCTCAGTCTTGAGTTGGTCACAAAAGAATGTTAACAGTGTAAGAGGATCAGGTTCTAGGTTCTGGAAGGATTCTTAATTATTCTGTTAAAAAGAAAGAAAGAAGAAAAGAACAAAAAGAGGCCAACAGAAAAGTCTAACCCAGTTCTACTGCACAAAGGGTTGTCTGACTGCTTCCCCTTCCTTGGCAGTCTGATCAGTTCCATTTGAAACACAACAAGTGAAAAAGTCTGCAAAGTGATGTGAAATTTGTCCTGAAGCTTTAGCTCCCCGACCCATCTCCAAGGAAAATATTCTGAACAGCTGCTGGAGACATAAACAGAGGCCCAGGAACATTCCTTACGTGAAGGTCAGGATCTGGCATTTTCACCAGTGCGCACAGGGGAGCAAGGAAAGGACAGAAGAGTGAAATTAGTCCCCAGGTTCACTTGAGTCTCGGAGTTGTTTCTCCTCATGTTCTAAGTGCCTTAAAGGTGCAAAAGCATCGGCCCTCCAAGTGATTTCTTTATCACCAGGCATCTCAGGTTACCAGAAGTGGACTCTTTGCTGTTAAGTATAGTGCTGCTTGTAACTGGTCAGCCTAGCTTTCCTTCCTACTAGGTAACTGTTTTACTAGTTAATTACAAACAGTATCTCCCGACTTTCTCAGTGTGAACATTGAGCGCCCTTAATCTTTGCAAACTTGCCCCCATTTAGTAGTTCAGCCTACTTGATCAAGCCAATAATGAATTGACCTATACTTAAGGATTGTGGTTTGTGCCCTGCTCCAAATCCTAGTTTCTCCCTGATTTCAAACCTCTTGCCTCAACTGGATGACCTTTCCAGCTCAAAGTAAAGAACTTTAAAAAATAATTATTGGGGCTTCCCTGGTGGCGCAGTGGTTGAGAGTCCGCCTGCCGGTGCAGGGGACGCAGGTTCGTGCCCTGGTCCAGGAGGATCCCACGTGCTGCGGAGCGGCTGGGCCCGTGAGCCGTGGCCGCTGAACCTGTGCGTCCGGAGCCTGTGCTCTGCGACGGGAGAGGCCACAGCAGTGAGGGGCCCGCGTACCGCCAAAAAAAAAAAAAAAAAAAAAAAATTATTAATCCAATGTTTTCACTTTATAAAAGTTTTGAAAGTGACACTCAAAGAAGAGTTCTATAAGAAATTGTTTTTTCAATTTTAATTTACAAGCACTGAAACCAATAGTTGGTAAGAGTGTAGGTTCTAGAATCTGACTGCTTGGGGAAATTATGGCCCACTTTGGGGCAAGTTTTCCAATATGTCCAAGCCCCTGTTTCCTTATAAAATGGAAATGATTGTAGGACCTACCCCCAGATGACTATTATGAGGAGATGATACATATAAAACTCACAGCACTGTGCCTGGCATAGAATACGCCTTCTATAATATGTTGTCTATCGTTATCGTTGTACACGTATGGAGATAGAATATAATAGTTTACGTGACAGATCGATGTTTAAGCCTCAGTTCAAAAACAGTAAAGTTTCTTTTTATAATTCTTGCACTGGGCACTTATTCCAGGTATAAACAGTGCTATTTATGGTAAAATTTATTTACTTCAAGGTTGGCAAATTGGCCAAATAAGTCTAGTTCACGACAGTGGGATTGCAGCAGAGCCTGTAATATGTATACCATGCTAAATGGTATGTTTAATGTTTATTTAGATGCTCATATATGTTATCCCCAATTACTCCATTCTTCACCACCACCACTGTAGCTCCATTAGCTCCACATCTGTTTCCTTTAGAGTGGAAGCTCCCACGGATTAGAAATTACGTCTGTATAATCTACTCTGGTATGGCACCTGTGTTACTTTTCCATAAATGATGGGGGAATAGATGTTGAAGTATGTAAATCTGTGATGATCTAATGACATGTCATGGAGCAGTTAAAGGCTTAGCAAAAGGAAGAGGAATGCTAATACGTAAGAACTTGCAAATAAATTGTTGACATGGAATGAAGCCAAAATAGCACAGGAGAAAAAAGAAAATGAGTTGAATAGGCTTGACTTGCCAGGTAATCTGGGGTATTACCCCCTAAGAATGGCATATGTGGAAGAAAAGTCAATGAATCATTAGTAATCCATATACTACATTTTTTTTTTCCTGAGGTGTTCAAAACATTGGAAAGTTATCTCTTGCAACCATTATACTTTCCCTGGGATATGATCTGTTTCTTGATTCTTGCAGTGATGGATGATAGAGTGGGTCCTTCAGACACTTTGGTTAGTTTGTTTGATGTATCTAAGTATGAGAAGTTCTGTCTTATATTATCGAGAGTTTCAGGACAGGAGAGCAGATTTTCTGACTCCAGGGACATTTCACCAGCCACTAAACCACCCTTTGCCATGAGCTCCAAGGGAGGGCAATTGTTCAGTCTGGTGCACTGTGGAATAATCTGTCCTCAGCACTGGAGGCTGAGCACAACCATGAATAAAAGACAAAACCAGTTCTGCAATATAAATGACACATTCCGTTAATACAAGTGGATCCAAATGAACTAATTTCATTAAATAGTACTTTTACATTCTGTAGCTATATGGACTTGGATACGAATTGTAACAGTCTGTCAGGAGAGTGGACTGCAGCTCATAATTACAAGTTCTTGTTCAGCCCTTCAGGAGCTAATCAGAGCAAGGATGTGAATCTGTAATTTGCAAATGTGCAAAGACAGAGGTTACTATAGCATTAATGGCTCTGTGGATAACATTCTTGCCACCAAATGATAGGACTGCGGGTGCAAATTCTACAAAATAATCTGGCCTCCCATTTAGTCATTTGATCATGAGATCAAAACCTGTCCTACTGGCATGCACCTAGGGACTTTCTAAATTTAATGCCGTTCAATAATATAAAAATATCAGTATGCCAGTAAATTAATATTTATATTCCAAGGGATTGTAAAGTGATAAATAGAGCAAACTAATGTATAAAAATACCACTCAAATATATATCACATCATGAAACCTGTTTCTGAACAACTTCATAGGACTGAACCAGGAAAGATTAAATAAGAGGTTTATAGAAAAAAGTATGAAATACATCTACTTCAAATACTTGTTCTCTTTCTCTAACAGTTTCATCCAGTCCCATCCTTGGGCGAGTGGAGAAACCAAGCAGCATTTTAGAATGGAGTAGTGGCTCAATTAAGCTTCTCTCTAAAACATTTTAGAAACTTACTGTCCTGTCAGTTCATGGCTGAAAGTAGAATGATTTCTGCTTGTCATTTTGCTCAGCTTAGGACTGCAAAAATCACATTATTGCTTTCTGCTTCCCTCCTCCCATTATTATCTGACTATTATTATTATTATTATCTCCCATTATTATCTGAGCTATAGTCAATATCCCTCAGATAAAATAAGTACCCAGAACACCTCCATCAGTTTCTTTGGCAATTATAAGTCTTGAAGCCTAAACTTATTTCTTGTGTAGAGACAGATGCATTATGTTGGAGATGCACTGAACATTCTGTTGTTATATCCATTTTGGTCAATTCTACTTGGAAATATCAGGAATCACTACCTGCATCACACCTTTCAAGTTGAATGGTTTTACCACAGGTGCTGAAGAGAGAACCCTGGCTTACCTAGTGCAGTAATTGTAGGAGACTCAGCCTAATAGAAGTTTCAGGCAACATGGGTCCTGCTGCTGCCTGCTAAAGAACAGAAGAGAGGTCTTATTTTGTAGGTAGACGTCAAATGATTGTTTCTCTTCAGCAAGTTCAGAAGGATTGATGCTGAAATGCGGCCTCTGTACACCAGTGCCGAATTGAATCTCAGAGACAGAGTTTTAGGTAAAGTAGAAAGGAATAGCTTTCTTGCTTTGCCAGGCAAAGGGGGCCATAGCGGGCTAAGGCTCTCAAAACTGTGTGTCCCAACCCAGAGGATTTTGTGAGTTTTATAGTCAAGGGGCGGGGTTGCTGATAAGGATCAGGGTGCATGCAGGGACTGCATTCCTTCAGTCTAGAGATCATCTGGCATCAGGTGGTCGGATGATCTGTGGTTCTTGAAGTTACTGAACTGTGACCGTCTCTCTGGAGCATCTTCCATTCAATAGGGGTTTTAGTTGTGGAGAAGAGCTCAAAGATATTATGTATATCCCTTGAGGAGGAACCAGGACCCTGCATTCAGTCTGGTGCACATGAAACAGGTTTCATGTCTGCACTATTGTTTCTTGACTGCTTCTTCCTTGTCTCTGTATCCCTTCCCTTCCCTGATTACCAACTGTTTGAACCTGCCCTTTGGAACTCAGGGAAAGGGACACAGAAGGGCTTTTGTGTCCAGGAACCCCACAGGGTCCTGCTCAGTTTCAGGACGCCTTTTATTTTACTGATTCTGTGTAGGGGGTAATGTGTTGGAGTGCAAGAAACAGGCCCTTTTCAGTCATGTATTCACAGGTTTTAAATCTTAGTTCTGCAGCTGAGTCATTGTGGACTTTAGGGAGGTTTAACTCCGTCTTTGTTTTCTCATTCACAATGAAAAAGAGATGATAACATCTAAGGCAGAGCTCTCTGAGGATTGAGAGAGATAGATGCAAAACACCTGGCAAGTATTGTCCTCTGTCACAGGGAGGGCTCCCTGGGAGCCAGACTTCTAGACTGAGTTTAGCATGCAGGGCACTTATTGAGGAGTGTCCTTGAGATCAACAGCTGTGGAAGGGAGAGGCAAAAAGCTGGATTCCCAAGTTGGGCTGAGAAGGCTAAACCTTTGTACCTCTCCAATAATTAGTGACTGCATTTGTGGGCTGTTCCAGGGGGTGACCTTGGGTGAGAAGGGTCACTGCAACTGAGGCTAACCTTGAAGTGGCTGACAGCTACAGACCACTTGCTGACAGCATTCCCAGTAGGTGGGGCAACAAGGCTTTCATTGAAGGAAGATAGTACTTCAGGGTGCCTACATAGTCCCTGATAATAAGGGCTGGTTTCTTATGTGTGCATATCATTTAGACAACCTATCTTGTTTCCTCTCCTCCCTACCCTTCTTCTCTTCCTCTCCATTCTCTTCTTCTCCTTCTTCTTCATCCTTTTCCTTTTCTTCTTTTGGATTTGTTTGTTCTGTTTTACAGAATTAAATCTCTATGTAAAGAGAATCTAACTTTTTCCCTTACAGAATACTTTGAAGTGTTCCAAATATGAAAAAAAAAAAAAGTCTTTTCGCATTAATGGATAATGACACTTTGACAGAGAAGCAAGCATTTCTGCATTGATTCACTGGGAAAATTGTGGCAGGATGTAGGTAGCGTAGCCTTGTTTAGCCTTGCATAAAACATGTATGCCATCTAAAGAGGCTGCTTCTTTCCCTTCTGGGGGGTTTGTGTGTTTAAATCAAAGGCGACAAACTCAAAACACACATTTGGGCAAAGGAAAGCTTGGCTGAGGGTAAAAGGAAGACCAACTGAGAAAGTGCCTTGTAGACTGTGACCTTTCAAGCTAAACTGCCTGCCCCCAGAGAAAGAGAGACTTATTTGAATTTATAGACCTCTCAGAACTCCAGTGAGCCAGGCCTCTGGCTCTTTTCCTCCAGGGCACTACAAAGCTTAAGTCTTTGTAGCTCAATTAAGTCATTAGCGCTCCATCTAAATGAAAGTTGATTTCCATGAGGAGGCTGAGCCAGCTGGCCTGCCCCAAACAGCACAAAGGCAGCAAGGGTACCAGAGTCAGAGCAAATGGCAATAAGCCGCGGGGGTCAGAGGGCCTCCAGCTGGTAGCCGAGTTCATGCTGCCTGTTTTCTAGGCGACCTCAATCACGGCCCTGGGCAGATTGAAACAGATACTAGACTCAGGTGCTCTCCAGTCACATGAGAGTTTGTAAATATGATTTAAAAGTACAGTTGCCCCTGCCTGCTCCACTAACAGGAGGGGTTAGAGAGCTGCAAGGTGTGAGAGACTGGATGAACAGGTGTGTTTTCATCTTGGGGAATGTTGCATTCTTACAAGTCTCTCTTTTAGGTATCATAATGGGAGAGTTCTAGTTTTTAATTCAATTTGTTTCTAAAACTTTGGAATAGATAATAGCACAGTTAGAAAAGCAAAAAAGCAAAGAAAACAAAAACAATTAATGTTCCCTCCTATTTCTGTCCCTCATCTGCTCAAGAAACCAACCAATTACTGGTTTTGTGTGCTTCCAGAGGTTTCTTATACATATACAAGCAAACACAAGCATTTATTCTCGTTGAGCTTCCTTCTAAACAAATAGTCACATACTGTATATATTATTCTGCATCTTGTTTTTCTCATCTAATGTATCTCAGCTGTCTTTCCATATCAGTACACTGAGAGCTTTCTTGTCCTTTTTTTTTTACAGCTACATCCTATTTCATTGCATGAACATATCACATGTATTTAACCATCTCTCTGCTGTTTGCTATTACAAACAATATTGCAGTTAACCTTATAGGTGCCTCATTTGTATGTGTGTTTGAGTATATCTGTAGGATACATTGTCGAAATAGAATTACTAGGTTAGGGGGTATATGCGTTTGTAACTTCAGTAGATATTGCCAAAGTGCCCTTGATAAGCATTATATAAATTCGCAGCCCACTCTCAATGAAAAAAGTATTTCCCCACATCTTACCAACAGAGTGTTCTTGTCAAACTTGGAAATTTGCCAATCTGGTATGTGAAAAAAGGCATTTCAGTGCCGTTTTGATTTTCTTTTTCCTATGAGTGAGGTTGTACATCTTTTTATTTGTTTAAGAGCTATTTGTAAAATTTTTTCTATGACTTGTTTATTGATGTATTTTGCCAACTTTTGTTACTGGTTTGCTGGTTTTCTTTTCTAATTAACTTCTGGAGAGACTAATAACTCTTTCTTTGTGATATGGGTTGCCAATCTCTTCCTCATGCAGTTTTTTGTTTACCTTTTGATTTTGCTTATAGTTTTTCCCCTGAGTTTTTGATTTTCATAAGGTGGGATTATCAAACTTTTCATGTATGGTATCTATATTTTGAATCTTAGTTAGAAAAGAGGAGGCTTTTCAAATTCTAGGGTTGTAAAGTAATTCACCCATAATTTATTTTGGCACTAGTATGTTTTTATTTCTTTATATGAAAATTTTAGGAAATTCCCTGGTGGTCCAGTGGTTAGGACTCCGCACTTTCACTGCCAAGGGCCCTGTTTCAGTCCCTGGTCAGGGAACTAAGATCCCACAAGCTGTGCAGCACAGCCAAAAAAAAAAAATTAAAAATATAGTATGTGGAATTTATCCCTGTATAAAGTGTGAAGTGTTGATCCAAATTTATATGTTTTTTCCAGATGGCTACCCAGTTACCCCAATAACATTATTTATGTATGCCATCATTTCCCATTTAAGCCACTTTTATGATATTCTAAGTTTCCAGATGTTTGGGAGGTCTGTTTTTAGACATTTTTCTGTTATGTTGGTCTGTCTATTCATGTGCATTTTAAAATTGTTGAGCCTGTATAATTGATTTCAAAATCTAAGAGAGCCTGTCTCCCTTACTGCTCTTCCTTTCAGAGTTTTTCTGACTTTTCTCATTCATTTATTTTTTTATATATAAATTTTAGAATCAACTTCTCTAGCTAAAATAGGTACACATATACATATAGCACAAATAAAAATATGTTTTATTGAGATGATGTTAATTTATAAATTGAAGAGAATCGTTACTTTTGTGGCCTTTATGGGTCTTTCTATTCAATCCGTGATATTTCTTTCCTTTAGCTAAAATTTTATTTTATACCCTTTATATAAATTTCACATTTTGTTGTTAGGTTAATTCCTAAAAGCCTTTTCTTCTTCATAACTAATTGTAGATGGGTCTTTTCTCTCATTACATCTACTAAAGAGCTGTTTGTATATATGAAGACCATGAATTAAGGCATACTCATTTTATACTCCGCCCCCTTAAAGAATCTTTTTGATGGTAGTCATTTTTCAGTCATTTCTTCTGAGAACTCCCTGTATTCAGTCACATGATCTGCAAATAATTTTATTGCTCTCATTCTAGTTTTTGTATTTCCACTGTCTCTTGTTTAATTACTTTGACTAATAGCCCAATACAATAACATAATAATGATATTGTGTGTTCCTTAGCTTTGTTTCTGACCTTAGTAAGAGTGATTCTGGTGTTTCCTTAATAATCGTGAGGCTGGCTTTTGGAAACATACATCCCTATGGTTTTCTAACATTGAACCACCCAGTCCTTGAATTCTCAAATTAAGTCCCATTAGTCTTGAGTATTCTTTAAAACATGGGGCTGGATTCTTCTTGCTAATAGTTTTTTTTTTTCCTTTTCTATGCCCTTGAGTAGTTTATTTAGCATTGGAATCCTCTATTCTTTAAAGGTGTGGAGTGATTTCTCTATGAAATTTTTTGGGCCTAGTGCTTTCTTTTTCTGAAAGGGGCTCAAGTGGTTGACAGCTTCCTCTATTTCATCTATGGAAATTGATGTGTTTGGTTTTTTTAAATATAAATTTATTTATTCATTTATTTCTGGCTGCTTTGGGTCTTCGTTGCTGAGCACGGGCCATCTCTAGCTGCGGCGAGCAGGGGCCACTCTTCATCGCGGTGCTCAGGCCTCTCATTGAGGTGGCCTCTCTTGTGGTGGAGCACGGGCTCTAGGTGTGCAGGCTTCAGCAGTTGTGACACGTGGACTCAGTAGTTGCGGCTCAAGGGCTCTAGAGCGCAGGCTCAGTAGTTGTGGCCCACAGGCTTAGTTGCTCTGCGGCAAGGGGGATCTTTCCTGACCAGGGCTCAAACCTCTGTCCCCAGCATTGGCAGGTGGATTCCCAACCACTGAGCCATCAGGGAAGCTCAATTGATGTGTTTTGATTTTTTATCATTTTAGAATTAGCATTAGGCAATTACCTTTTTCTAGAATATTCTCTCAGTCTTCCCAAGTTTTCAAATGAATTTGCATAGAGTTAACCACAACTATTTTTTCTAACTCTCTGTGCTTATTTCCTACTAATTATTTTTTAACTTTTATGTATGTACAATTTTCTTCCTCTTTTTCATTATGTGATGACGTAGTTTTACCCTTTTATTTTTTTAAAACATAAATTTTAGATATATTGATTTTATCACTTTTATATTTTCTAACTTAGTATAAGTTATGTTTTTTAACCTTTATAAATTAGTCCTTTATGGTTTTCTTAAGTATATTTTGAGGGTTTTTTAAGTTTAGTGTCAAATATTGAATTGATGTAATTTTATTCTTTCCTCTTATTGATATAAGTATTTAAGGCTATAGATTTTCCTCTGAGCACTGCTTTTACTGTTGCCTATAGATTATGATATGTAATGCTTTTATGTTGTTTTTCTAGGCAACCTATAAATTTGGTTTGTATGTCATTTGTCTCAGGAGTTAAGGGAGAGTTTTAAATTTTAAAAAGAATTAGCTTCTTTTCTTGATTTTGTTGTTAATATTTAGTTATTTCACTGTGATCAGAATATACGGACTATACTATTTTTTTTCTTTTTTGGAAAGGAAAAACTACATTTTCTTTTTTGATCATATATGGCCATGTTTGTGATTGTCACATGGATTCATGAAAAGAAAGGATATTCTTTATGTTCAAGGCATAAAGCTTGAAATGCGTTACTTAATATACCTTTTAATTATGTTATTTGTGTCAATTATATCCTCATTTTTTATTACTTCATCTGTCATTGAATAAGCAGGGTGGCCTATGGTGTCCTATTGCAGATTCTTTGCTGAATATTTTTCCTGGTGACTCTTAACTTGTTCTGTTTTCTAAATGTTATGTTTATGTCATTTGGTTCACAAATGGTTGTAATTCTGATGTCCTCCTTGTGAATTGCATCTTTCAGCATTTTAAAATGTACTGTGTCTTATCAATTGATGTTTTGGGTATTTTTTATCCTGAATTTTACTTTCTCTAATTTTCAGATTCCTATCACTGATTTATTTCTGTTTGCTTTCTCCTGCCATACCTTGATCCATAGTTTTATCTTTAATCTTTTAAAATTAGTTACTTTTTAAAGCAAGTCTCTTGATCACAGCATAGAGTTGGTTCTGCTTTGTGATTTAATGTGAAAGTCTTTATCTTATAATAGATAAGTTAACCAAATTACATCTAATAATGTGACCTATATATTCGGTCCTGGTCTTCTCATGTTATTTCTCTTTTTCTTATAGATCTGTTTGTTTGCTTGTTTTTAATGTGGTCTGTCGTGTGTATGTGTGTGTGTGTGTTTGCTATTTAAAGGTGGTTTGTATTTTCTACCTGGAGGTCATTTTTAGCACTATAGAATTATATAAAATGTTTAGTGCTCTATATTTTTAAACCAGATCTTCTCATCCAGTATACCATAGCTCAGGGCAGTTGGAAAGCCTCTGGCCATGAATAGTCTTATCTGCTTACCTCAGTCCCTGAAAATATATAATTTTCTCTTAGAGTCATCTTTGAAAAATATTGGGAAATATCACTTTAATGAATATGTATTAGGTCCTTACTATGTGCAGTGGATCATAATGTTTCTTAGTGTTTAATATGGAAAAAATGTGCATATATTTCCATTAATTGAGTTGACACCTTAATATGTTATCCTTTGACTCCTGGCAATCAGAGAATTTGTTCTATTTCCTATCTTCTTTCCCCACCTAACTATTTTAGTTATATTGTTTCTGCATAGTCAGGGCATATTTCATTTTCATTCTGGTTCATCACATATCTCCACTAGATTAGATACAGTCCTTCTTCAGGGACTGTAGTCTGTGCTCCCCTCCAGTCTCTTTGTCAGTTTCTCCAGTCATGTCTTGGTTGACTCAAATTGTTCCTAGTGGTTTCCTCAAGATCCCCAGTGTTCTTACATGTTAAATACTGTTTGTCCATAGACTTTATACTTGAGTATAATTTGGCTGGGGATAAAATGTTGACTTATACTTTCTTTTTATTGTGAGGATCTTTCTGAAAACTGACTAATAAAGTCCTGGTGAGTCAGAGTAGCTTTTCTTGAAGAGGCATTGTTTATGTTCAACCTTTTATAGATGGTTGTTAGGAAAATATAGACAGAAGAAATGGTTCTAGACAGAAGCATTGCAGGTGTAAAAGAGTATGGAGTGTCTATGGAATAGGCAGTTGTTCAGTATAACTATAATGTAGAGGAAAAGAAGTTGACAATGGAGAGTTAGGAGGAGATAGATCGTAAAGGACTTGCTATACCAGGGCATCTGGACTTCTTCCAGGAGGACAAAGTAAAGCCACTGATAGCTGTGAATGAGGAGAGAAACATGGTTAGAATTGCCCTTTTTTTTTTTTTTTTGCGGTACGAGGGCCTCTCACTGTTGTGGCCACTCCCGTTGCGGAGCACAGGCTCTGGACGCGCAGGCTCAGCGGCCATGGCTCACGGGCCCAGCCGCTCCGCGGCATGTGGGATCTTCCCGGACCAGGGCGCGAACCCGTGTGTCCTGCATCGGCAGGCGGACTCTCAACCACTGCATCACCAGGGAAGCCCAGAATTGCTCATTTTAAAGGAAGGATGAAGAGGTGTCCATGAGCTTCCTTTTCAGGCAGCCTGTGAGTCTTAATTTGTGTTCTCATAGCGCAGACCCAGAAATTCCATCTTTCACAAATGAGTCATATTTGTGGCTTTCCTCATTGCTTCTGCCAGCCTCACTAGCAGCCTGGTAACTTTTGTATATGAAAGTAAATAGTCTATACAATAATGATGGAATTTCTCTCATGCTAGGGCTGTGTTTCTAACTGCCTTTCTATAGCATGAAATAGCAAGAATTAAGGATGTCTCAGTCATCCTTTTTAGAGATAAAAGGATAGTCGTTCTTCTGAAGAAGAGAAAAAGGCATTACAATTCTTGGCTATATATTTCTGTACCTCCGTAATCTGTGAACTCTCTTTCCTCCAGAAATGTCATGGAAACCTTCATAAATCTAGCCAATATTCACTATAGTTCTAAAACATGTTCTTCTCCAGGTGCTCCATGGGGAGCTTTCTGCTATCTCACTAGTTTCCAGACTACTTCTTGGAGACCTGCAATACTTCACTCACGCTAAAGCTGCTAGAGTTTGCTAGTTTTAGCTAGAGCACATTTTTTATCAAACGTTATTTTAAAATTACCATGTCAAATGCACTTGTTGCCATTCTATCTTCAGTCAACTGTATGCTAAATATGTTATCTTTATAGGCAAATTTATATTGTATCATAGAAACAGTGACTATCAGACAACCAAGTCTATTTCCAGTGCTTGCTTGCTTGCTTTCTTCCTTGCCAGGTTGTTTTCTTTCCTTTCTATCTGAATAGCATTATTGGCCACTTTCTAAAGGAAACTGGATTGTGGGATTTCCATTGAAGACTGGAGATAGAAAACAAAACCATGTTCACTGTAAGGACTTGCTGGACCCACATTTGTCAAACTATGCAATTAAACAGTGTTTTTTGCGGATCTCTTCCATCTTCTTAATGCAATTTTCAGGTAGCCACGTGGTCTTAATCCCCTCAATACAGCTATTCTCAGTGAGTACAAAATAAAATATATTGCAGACTAGTAGTCAAGAATTTCTTCATTCTCGTGTTGAGAGCTGTTACCTAAAGGAGCAAAGCTTTAAAAGGCTCTCCGCTTGACTCTTGCCATGTCTGCATACAAAATAGATAAGGGAGGCTTTGTTTTGGAAGATGTTAATTGATTGTGTCCACCATGCTGTCTAACGAGCCAATTCCCTGAAAATATCGTGATGGAAGAAAAAAAAATCTGTTCCAATTACTGTATAAGTAAAATACCTCCCTTCCGCTTCTATTAAAGGAAAAATGGCACTCACTGCTTAGAACTTTTGGGATTGACAGCTGATGCTACACACGCCCAGCCCTGCTGTCAGTTGACATTTCGGGAATTTCCTTATTGTTTCCAAAATTTAAAAGAGAGAGAGAGAGATTATAGAACCATCATAATTCAAAGCCCTAGCATTTGGTAAATTACTTTAACCTGATTTAGGTAATGAAGGGGAGAGGCAGAGTTGGGATATAGGCACTAAGAGGGGCTGGGTAAGTTTGCAAATTACAGGAATCTATTTTAGACCCAAACGAGGTTAATAGCTAGATTACTCTGTCATTTCCCAGAATCTCACTATCCCTTTCTTTCATCTTTTTGTGAAGTGGAGGAATCTTCCACCGTATGGTGCTATTCTTTGAACTCAAGTGCTGCAGTCACATCTGTGTTTCATCAAGTTTCAAGGGGGCTGGTTGCTATGGGAGCTTCTCTTTTTTTCTGGCATTGCTGATACTGGGACTGGATAGATGCCCGCACCGCTTAGCTGCATATCTAAGTAACTGGTAATGAGAATGTCCTTGACAAAACTATCTTGCAGATGAGAGCTCAGGTCTTGCCTGTGTTGCCTAAGGCCCTCAGCAAACAAAGGCCAAGATCTAAGAAGGAATACAGAGCATGATATTTCCTGTGGATCTTGGCAGCAACACACTTTGTGTTTGCAATGGAAGAAGTAAGTGGAGGGCAGGAGGTCAACCTCATCTTGGTTGTCTTTTCTTCTAAATGTCTAAGACAAGCAGTAAAGAGTAAGTCCTTTCCTCCAAAACCACACAGCCTTTGTGTCCTGCAAATAAACACGTCGTAAGCTAATAACCAGAGGTCAGAGCAGAAAACTTTGTGAGTTTGCCCCTCTAGGTAGGAGGCAAACACCTTGAGGCATAAAAGCTCCATTTTACACTTTCATCATGTATTCCCCACTACCTAAAACAGTTCTGGACAATGAATATGTTAATTGATGAGAGAGGAATCAAAGATCACATTTATGATGATAACCAACAAAAATTAATTCTGATGAGAATATTGTCAAATAAATTCTACCGTAAACAGGCCTTCTGGATATCACCTTGAGGGTTTCCGGGAGATCTTTTAACTTAGCTGCAAACCCTGTTAATGTTGGCAGCCATAAAATCAATGCAGCCACAACTATGTCCCAGAAATGAATCCATCAACTCAGACGAAAATATACCCTTTCCATATCACTACAGGGCTCTTCCAGGTCAGCTTTTAAGTGTTCTCGTTACAGTGCGTGATGCTCTTTTTTCTTTTAGCATTGTGCCTTGATTTGTAAAGTGGGGAGAAGGAGCAGTGTGGACTGCTAGATTCCCATCAGAAACATTACATTTTATTGCCTTAAATCTCTCTCTTATGCTTATTATAAGTGTTTTAAGTCAGCACAGTGATGGGAAAATGTACTGGGTTGACAGACTGAACATGGGGTATTATTATCATCTTGGGCAGGCTTACTAGGAGATTTCTACCTTTCTGTTGAGCAGGTTGCTCAAAAGGAAATTCTGGATGATGCAAAATTGGAAAAGGAGTTAAATTAAACATATTACGAACGGATGAGAAAGGAGCAGAAGGTCTGGATACTGTGAGCAAGAGGAAATAACAAAGGAAATAGCTTGCAGAAGTTTCTCTTACCTAAGCTTGAGTCACAACTCTGAAGTTGGAAGTTACTTTTGCTCCATACAATAAATAAATTAATTAATTAATTAATTAATTAAAAAAAGGGTCTTTACTGGGAAAAAAAGAAAACACAAAAAACAAAAAACATTATTAGGCCTATTGGTCCATAAGGTCTATTAATCCAGTTCACAATGAAAAAAAAATTGAATTCATCAAATTGTACACTTTTTGTCCTACTGGAACTGTTCTTATCTAGCCCTAAGAAGTTTGCTCCTGGTCATGTATTCATTAGAAATGTTGAAGGGAATATCATTTCAATGGTGAATTTACTTATTCTTCTAGTTCAGCCAACACTAGGCACTTAATGTGCATAGACATAGATCCAGCTGTCCTAGAGTTTAGACTCTAATGAGGAAGAGAGATAATAAATAAGGAAATAAATGTATGGAACCGTGTACAGCAAGGAATGCTGGGAAAGAAACAAACATGATAGATACTTATTGAATTCTAAACGCAAACACTCTATCTGCTAGGTATGTGGGGCACAAAATACAGAAGAAAAGCCTACATGTGGGAAGGTTAATTCAAAACCAATCAGCAGTTTAAAACAGCAGAATAAATACTAGAAATGCCACAGGGAAGTACACAGTTAATTATTTAACAAGTAGTAATAAGAATAAGAATAAGGGGCTTCCCTGGGGGCGCAGTGGTTGAGAGCCCGCCTGCCGATGCAGGGGACACGGGTTCGTGCCCTGGTCCGGGAAGATCCCACATGCCGCGGAGCGGCTGGTCCCGTGAGCCGTGGCCGCTGAGCCTGCGCGTCCGGAGCCTGTGCTCCGCAACGGGAGAGGCCACAACAGTGAGAGGCCCGCGTACCGCAAAAAAAAAAAAAAAAAACACGAAAAAAAACAATAAGAATAACTACTTAAGGCTTTGAAGGAGGAAACTGCTTCTGGTTGAGGATGGTGGTTAGAGAAGGCTTTCAAGATTTCATAAAGATGAAGAGATTGTGACCTTGGAAAGTGGTCTTTCTAGCGGAAGGAATGACGTGGGAAAAACACTGGGGGTAGGAAGGCTCAAAGATATTAAGCTGTTGTGAACAAATATGTAGGAAAAGTAAATGATACCGTTGTAAAGGCAGGTTAAAGGATTTCAGGGTTTTTTTTTTAGCCTATCATATTAAAAGAATCGAAAATGCTAGTAGCAGTAGTAGTAATAATGATGGTAGTTGTAGTAATAGTAAAAGATAAAACGCATCATTGGCAACAATCCGTATTTCCATATGTTGCTGCTAGGGTTAGAAATTGTTACAGTTTCCCTGATAGGAAATTTGGAAAAACGTATCAAAAGTTTTTAAACTATTTGTGAATTTAACCAAATAATTCTACTTTGGGGTATTTATCCAAAAGAAATAATCATGCAAATAAACAAAGATTTAGTTAGAGGGATGCTTATTATAGTTTCTCATGAACAGTCTTAATTTGAAAAGAATTGATGAGCACAGGTATCTCTCATGGCTGACTTGATAATGGCGGTTATTCTCATCATCTCCTTGTATGAGAGATATAGAGTGGTGAGATTAAACTTTCTGGTATGATAAATACACATCGTGCACATCAATATAATATTTTAGAAAAAATATTTAATAATGTTGTAGGCTAACATTTAATTACATTGACCGATGTTCATAAAATATGGAACAAAAAGTAAAGCAAGGGGGGCTTCCCTGGTGGCTCAGTAGTTGGGAGTCCACCTGCCAATGCAGGGGACATGGGTTCGAGCCCTGATCTGGGAGGATGCCACGTGCCACGGAGCGGCTGAGCCCATGAGCCACAAGTACTGAGCCTGTGCTCTAGAGTCCGTGAGCCACAACTACTGAGCCTGCATGCCACAACTACTGAAGCCCTTGTGTCTGGAGCCTGTGCTGCGCAGCAAGAGGCCACCGTGGTGAGAGGCCCGTGCACTGCAGCGAGGAGTGGTCCCCTCTCGCCGCAGCTAGGGAGAGCCTGCGCCCAGCAAGGAAGACCCAACACAGCCAATAAATAAATTTATTAAAAAAAAAAAGTAAAGCAAGGGACTTCCCTGGTGGCACAGTGGTTAAGAATCTGCTTGCCAATGCAGGGGACACAGGTTCGAGCCCTGGTCCGGGAAGATCCCACGTGCTGTGGAACAACTAAGCCCATGTGCCACAACTACTGAGCCTGTGCTCTAGAGCCCGCGAGCCACAACTACTGAACTCCGCGCGCCTAGAGCCGGTGCTCCGCAACAAGAGAAGCCACCGCAATGAGAAGCCTATGCACCGCAATGAAGAGCAGCCCCTGCTCTCCACAACTAGAGAAAGCCTGCGCACAGCAACAAACACCCAACGCAGCCAAAAATAAATTAATTAATTAATTAATTTTTTTAAAAAAGTAAAGCAAGACATAAAAGATCCTATTTAGTAACATCTCTCAGTGTATATCTGCACTGAAAAAAATACTGGAAGGATGTATATGTTCAAATGTAAACAGTGATTGGTAGGATTACAGGTGATTTTGATTCCTTAGTGTCTCCTAACATTTGTGCAGTGATTATGTAGTGCTTAAAAGTTTTAGTAAGTCTAGAAAAATGATGTAGCAAACAAGAAGACCAATCTGTATTATAGATAGACTTTCTTAAACATGATGTGCCTTTGTGTGGTAGAAAAGATGGAAGACTCTTTCCTTCTTCTTCAGCTTAACATGGGATATAATAAGCTGTTTCATCAATAAGTGAGTGAGGTATAGTGAAAAAAGTGTGGTTTGGTGTTGCCGGACCTTGGTTTAAGTTCGAGCTTCACTTCTCATTAACTACCACATCCTGAACAAGTTGTTTAATGTATGTGAGCCTCAGTTTTCTCTTCAGAAAGTTGGGAATGGGGATATATGTGTTAAGTGGCCAGCACAGCACCTACATCAGAGGATTATCCCCCATAAGTGAGAAAGGAGAAAATATGGCTGACTTAGTAGTTGTGGAGTTGATGTATAATAGCTGATCGAGTATTAAAACACCCGTTTTAAATTTTCCAATTTCCCAAGTAAAAATAAACGCGAAAATTTCAAGAAAACTCTAAAAATATAAATTCAATTAGACTTCACTAGAAAACTAAGATTCTCCCTCTGAAATGTTAATTGCTAAGTATTTATGGGAAAGTGCATACAGCAGAATGAGGCCTAAAGAGAGAATTTTGACAAGAATTGTGTGTGTGTGTGTGTGTGTGTGTGTGTGTGTGAAAGAGAGATTTCATCCCTCTGATTCTTTAGTCAAATCAAATAAAAATGAAGCTAATTTGCCAGTTTACAGAATCACACTAAGCAAAGTTGAAAATTGCCAACCTATGCTGATTCTCATGATTTGAACAAACAGAACTTCAAGTAATTACTTGTTTAGTTTCAAATTACCTATATTCAATTCATAGCATTTCATTCTGCTTTGAAATTGTATTTTCATAGTGTGTTTCATTGAGTTTAGGATGGGGGCAGGGGAAGGAAACACCTTAAAATACCTTGAATGTACCTTAAAAGTAGCATGTTTCGAAAGTCCTTCAGTTAGTTTCATTAGCATCTCTAACTGTAAACAGAAATAGTTGCACATCCCAAAACCCACAAATATTTGCCCAGGGTCCCCCCTGTAATCTTTTGCCCAGAGAACTTTAGTCCAGGAGGCTGGTGTGGGAGAAGCAGCAGCGTTCACATAGTCAAATTAAAAACGAGGATTTAGATCAAAAGAAAACAGTTTTGTATGAAAGATTAGATGAGCTATTTAAATTGCAATTTAAAAAATTAATTATATATGCTGGTGTGTGTGTGTGTACTTGTGGGTAAGTGCACATACAAGAATAAACACACAGGAATCTGGGAAAGGGTGCTTCATCATTCCCTTCAGATGGCTGCTGGACAAAGACTGGGAAGGATATGTTCTTTCTATACCTTCTCCATATGGAAATGCAGCTTCCTCTTTCTGCTTTTTTTCTCTGTCATCCATATTTGGATTTGAAGAAGTGCCTTCCTTCCTTCCTTCCTTCCTTCCTTCCTTCCTTCCTTCTTTTTTTTTGAATGAACTGTCAAAATTTTGGCTGTGATTAAAGAAAAGAAGTAAAGCAAGCAGAACTAATATGAAACCAAGAAGGGAAAATAGAATTGCCACATCTTCTTGTATAGAGTCAGCAGTCTTCTACCTTGAACAAAATCATTTTGTTCTAAGGAAGGGAAAATGGGACTTATAGAGGTAGCGCTATTATCAAACCATCTGTTGTGCTCCTATTTTCTTGGAATTGATGGGAAATATACAAACTACATAAACCAAAACTGGCCCTCTAAAATGAGTGGCCCATACATTTGGTCCGTTTATCTCACAGAAACATGAAGAAGTATCTTCATTAAAGTTTCTATCTCTGGGCCTCATTTCCTCTTATCTCGCAGTAGAAATGTTGTACTGTCCTAACATTTGCAATTGAGAGCATAGATAGATAAGAATTCAACCCTCCAGTCCCATCTGCTGCAATTGTATTTAAATACATGGCTTAATTAGCTGTACTCAGCCGCCTTCCCCATCCTCTTTGAAGTGGTAAAGTCCCATTGCATCCGTTCAGCTAATTTTATGCTCTTAGCCTAATTTCTGAGTTTTATAGAAACCAAGGGTGCAAATGCCCTACGTGATCTCTAAATCCAGATACTTGACTCAAAGGAGCATTTTGTTCAACGTAGGACACAAAGTTAGTTGTTTTGGATTTGAGCTTCAGTTAAAGCATTCAAACATCTATCACCAAATGCACCTTGCAAAATTAATTTGCCAGGATAAGGAAGGAAAGATAGGACATTGAGATATATACACGTTAATAACAAAACAACAATACATGTTACAACACCCAGGTAGGGAAAGAGTGAGAAGGAGTAGTAGCGTGAGATTTTTTAGAGTATGCTAATTTTATAAAGTTTGCTTATGGGAAAAACCACATATTGATGACATTTTGCAGGAAGTGCTGTACTGAGGTTTAACAAACACCAATAATGTCAGAGAAAAAGTAGTATGAGTGCAGAATTAAGAAAATGATAGGGCTGAGTATATCTAAGGTGTGATCTTTAATGTGATCAATGAAACCACCAAAGATGTTTCACATTAGCTGTGAGATGGGTTTAGATCATGATCCAGTCTTAATACCATTTTTGAGCATGAGTTACTAGATATATTCATATCCTATAACATTTTGTACTTAGTGGGCCCCTGTTGAGTCTCTGTTGGCTTGAGATATGATCTGCTGAGAGGAAAGCAACAGAAGTTACTAAGGTAGGGACTTCCCTGGTGGTCCAGTGGTAAAGAATCCACCTTACAATGCAGGGGATGCGGGTTCGATCCCTGGTCAGGGAACTGAGATCCCACATGCCGCAGGGCAACTAAGCCTGTGCACCACAACCACTGAGCTCGCGCGCCTCAACTAGAGCCCACATGTCACAAACTACAGAGCCCATGTGCTCTGGAGCCTGCACGCCACAACTAGAGAGAGAAAAACCTGCATGCCACAACTAGAGAGAAGCCCGCACACCGCAACAAAGAGCCCACGGGCTGCAACGAAGATCCCGCGTGCCATAACTAAGACCTGATGCAGCCAAAAATAAATAAATAAATCTTAAAAAAAGAAAAAGTTACTAAGGTACCAGACAAGTAATATGTGATCTAAAACTTGAGAGTACCTTGATCAAGTGGGGCGGAAATTGTGCTCCTCAGTTTATCCCTGTGTCGCTCTACATTCCCTGGCCTCCTCTGATGTAAGATTTGAAGCAAATGGAGTATGATCAGGAATGAAGTGTGTCACTTCTAAGCTGTAATTTAGAGTCATCTCCCTCCTTCCTCTATCCCTCTCTTTCCCTGCCACCTCTTGGTTGAGCTTTAGTGACCTAGTGTCCTAAAGAGTCTTGCATTAAGGTAGAGGCAGGTCACCAACCCACGTTAGCATTTACATGAGCAAGAAATAAACATGCGTGTGCATGTGTGTTTATGAGTGTACGTAAGTGTTAAGCTGCAGATGTTTAATTTGTTCCTGCACCATAGATAGCCTATCCTACTCTTGCAACGTTAGAATTTTTTTTTTTGATATTGAAATTTGATCATGTAACTAGACCATTAATTAAAATATTTAGAAACTGTAAGTTATAAAAGAGCTGTGCTAGTCTCAGAGGAAAATGAAAATTATTGAAGTTCTTCTGTTTCTTGTGGCCTGAACCTTCTTGAAAGCCTCTAAAACCAGACTTCCCGGCCAGTACCCATCAGCACGCAGCACAGTGTGCTGAGATATCAGTCCCCTCAGCCTACAGTGGCTTGCTGAGCTAGAGGCCAGATCCTCTAGACAAAGCATCTCCAGCGTGAGCAGCCTTGCTTGCTTACTCCAGGGTGCTGTGTGAATATTACCATTTTCTGTATGTGACATGATGTGAAAAAGGTAGAGAAGCACCATGGGTCTGGGTATCCAGGTGTACCCATATGACTACGCCTACTCCAGGTCTTCTTTCCTTAGACCCATTTCTCCACTCTCACCTAAGTCCTCTCCCAAGCGTGTTATTTTCAAAAAAATTTGAGAAGGAATTGCTGTAACAATTGGCATGCTTTACAAATAAATATTGGTTGAATTAATAAATAAACATACATTTGAAGTGCTTCTGTATACCTCCATATGTCCTCTTTTGGGGACTGTATCTATTCGTAGGGGGAGAGTTTCCTGGCAACCATCAAAATTTTCCTAATTAGGAACCTTCAATTCTACTCCTGAATTTTTATCATGAAAAAAGAAAACCTGAAACTGAAACCCACGGAAGCATGGGGTGTCTCTGTTAGGTTAGCCCAATCTTTGTTCATCACAAGAAACTAGATTACGATAACCCCTTATATTTATCAAGTGTTTATGCCATTCCTGACTCTATATGTTTTACATATATTAGCTTATTTGTTTCTCATAGAACCCTAATGAGCAAGATGTTGTTCTCAATCCCTGTTTTACAGATAAAGAAACTGAGAAACAGAACTTATGAAGCTTGCTCATGGTTGCATAGCACTACCTAGGCAGTGGCAGAGCTCATATTAAAAGCAAGGAGTCCAACTCCAACCTCTGAAAGAGGATGCTGTGCTGCCTCCTCTTAACAGACTGATGGTGAAATTCCCAGCTTGAGAGTTTTGTTTCATTCGGTGCAAATTGTCATTCTCCATCCTAATGCCAAAAGTCACTTCCAAAGGAAACAGCTCTGACTACCGACAGTTATTTAGAAGTGTGGTTTTGAGTTTTAAGAGTTCACCTTAGTTCAGCTCAGATCTCCTGTTTGATAGTGGAAGTTATGCTGTTATGCACTGAAATAATCTACTGTGTCACCACCTCTGTGACAGGTGATTCCATGTTCATATAAGAGCATTTTGGCATCTGAAGAAACAATAAAAATCCTCCCAACACATCAAGTGTTCCATCCAAAAAAACTTGGCATATTAATCATCTTTAGAAAGGTTCAAACCCTGCAAACTTCCTCACCCCCACCCAATCATTTGTTGCACACCAATAATAATTACGATTACTAATATTTAAATAAGGTGTCCAGCTCTATGAATAATAATGACCACACGTTAAAAGTGGCAAAAGAGTGGATAGAGTCTGTTCTAATTAGCCAGAACTCGGGAGACAACTCTAGTAAAAATTCTCAGCTTACTTAATGCTTCATAGTAATTAATAGTAATTGATAACAACTTGTGGCAACTAAGATCTAATGTACTTAATTTGCAAGTGTCCTCCTTACCTTGAATACATTTTTTTATCTAATCTAAAAGTCTGGGACTGGGGACTCAGGTTCTTCTCATCCTTTTCTCTCTTCTACTGAGAAAATTGTTAAGTATCTTACAACATGCCGTGTTGTTGCTGGAAGAGAGCTTAGAGATCATTCTAAGAGAAGCGTGGGGTGTCTTAGAGATCATTTGCATCGTACTATAGATGAAAGCTTTGAAGCTTATTCAAGTCACCTTTCAAGCCATTGGCATGAATGTTGATTGGCATACCTGGGTCAGCTACTCAATTTGCGAACAGGGCTGGGACATGATCTAGTACAAAACATGGTGCTTTTGTATTAAAAAAAAAAAAATTACCTTTGGCTGCTTTGTTATAAGAGACCTGAGGTGCAAGGACTCTAAGATTGGTAATCATGTCAAATCAATAAATTAAAAGGGGTTTTATGTCTGAAAAGCCCAACACTTTATTTGTTTTACAGATACAGTGTCTCCTCTATACCAGACACTGTACCTGTAGAACAAATAAATGAATATTCAAACCTAGCCACTCTTATCTCTGTTTGACCTCTTTGAATGACACAGAGCTCAGAACTTTGCGTGGCTTTTTATGTTAGCTCTGTAAAATGAAACTCTCTTAGGGGAACCTCTGTAAATTCTATTCAGAGTTTAAAAACACAGATTTATGGGAGAGCCCCAAATCAATCAAAAACATAGCAGTGTTTTAAAAAAACACACACACACAGAAGAAAAGACAAAACTATGAAAAGACCCTGCTTGCCAAGAGAGGCTTGTTAGCAGTTGAAAACACCAAGATATGAGTATATAATGGAAATGTGACAATGATCATTTGGGCAAAAACACAATTTGCATGAGAATGAATTAGGAAATTTCCCGGAACACTAGAAAGATGAAAAATCTGGGATCCTGCAGGGCATGTTCACGTTATTGAACATAAACCACACCATGAATCTTCCTGTGGTCAGACACCCTGGAAGAAGCATGGATCCCTTTCTAGACATTGATATTAGAGATGCACTAAGACAGGTAATCTTACATTTAAAGGAAGAATATATATATATATATATAAACTATGTAAACTGTTCAAACTATCTCCTAGCGCTATTTTTGAGGTCTATTTTATTCCTTCATTCCGCAATCTGAAATTCATTGAAAGGAAGAATGCCCCTTAAATACTACTCTGCTATACCCTGGAGGCACACCTGAAAAAGTTAATAATAAACCCTTGAGATTAGGCAAGTGGAGAGGAAAGAATTATGAAATAAAACAAAGCAAAGAAATCATGTAAACAAATTAATTGTCTGGAAGTGAAAAGCATGTTCGTAATTTTGCCCTTGTCGAAGGAAAACTGGAGTTCTTTATGCTCACTGACTGATTTAAAAGCGCCTTCCCGCACAGCATCACCGAGAGAGGGGGTGTATTGCAGTGCAAAGCGTGGATAGGTTGCAGCATCAATTAAAATAGAAATTCATTATTGAAACCTCCAGAGTAAAAGGTTTAGGCTTTATGCTTTGAGGATGGAGAGAAGCTTTTCTTGCTCTATTTTCATTTTTTTCTTTTTTTTTCTCTTCCAGATTGATTTTGGGGACTTTTATTTAGGATTTCCAGTAGTAGCTATTATACCTTTTGGTTACAAATTGTGTTATCACCTGTCACACATTAAGCACACTCTATGTAACAGGCAGTTTATGTGTTTTATCATCTTTAATCCTCAAAGCAATTGTGTAGTGAAAGGTATCAGTATCATTTGAGAAAACTGAAGTTCACAGAGGTAGAATTGAACACCTTTGAGTGGTGACACCGAGGGTTTAAGGCCAGGTCTGCCTGACTTAGAAGCTTCTGATCTTTCCAGGACGCCATAGAGACTTCTAAGGCAGGTCCTGTATGCTGAGTTAGAGATGCATGTCGTATGCTTCCAGAATGGGCATTACACTTTCAGTTGTATGTTGGTGCTCTCAGGATCGCATTGGGGTTACGTATGCAAGGGGATACATGCAACACAGCCACCCACTGAACATGGTGACCCTTGAGCTCTGCAAAGAAGCAGAAGCTCAACTAGCTTGGCTGACATGTGCTTTATGAGAAGATTATATGTTTTAATTTTGTGACAGTTACTATTCTAATGAATATAAACAGTCTGCCCAGGCTTCTGGCAATTTCTTATGTTTTCCTGGTATAGACCATATACCCTTAAGTGGGTAAAAGAGGTTTATAAAAAGGATTATTGTCAAGGGTGAAGAAACAAGAAGCAATGTTCTGAACAAAAGAAATTGTTTATCCATTGATTCATTCAGCTCACGTTTATTATGTGCTGAGCACTGTGCCTGTAAATCTTAAAGAGATAAATGGCCTGGACCCTACCCTAAAGGTGTCACAGCTTAGGTAGGTTGACAAACAGGTAAATCAGGATTACAGTACAGCCAGGACAGAGGAAAGCACAGGCTCTTATGGAAACATAAAAGAGGTCATGTAAATCAGATCGGAAGAGGAGGTCCACCAAGGCTTGTCAGGAGAAACGATGTGGACGGGAGTTTTGCAGACAAACAGGAGTTAAGAGGACAAGCAGGGGAAAGGACCTTAGAGGCCAAGTGATTAGCACGGGCAGGACGAGTGGTTCTGCATAGCTGGGAAAGGGGTCTGTTGGTTTCCTAAGCCTGACGTAACAAATTACCACAAACTCAGTAGCTTGATACAGAGAAATTAACTTTCTCACAGTTCTGGAGGTCCTCTATCTGAAATCAAGGCGTCCGCAGGTTGCTTCCTCCTGGAGATTCTGAGAACGCGTTCCATGCTTCTCTCCTAGGTTTTGGTGGTTAGTAGACACGTCTCTCCAGTTTCTGCCTCCTCTTCACATCACCCTCTCCTCTTGTTTCTCCTTTTCTGCCTGTGTCTTCTTCGCTTCTTATAAGGACACTTGTCCCTGGATAGGACCCACCGAGAGAATCCAGATGATCTCATCTCAAGATCCTTAATTACCTCCGCAAAGACCCTTTTTCCAAATAAGGTCACACCCACCCACATGTTCTAGGTGGGCACACCTTTTTGGGGAGCCACCCTTCAACCCACTACAAATGATAAAGATAAATTAGTGACCTGATGACGTAGGAAAGAAGCATGGCCAGGTCCTATAGGCCCTTGTGTACCTGCAAAGGTATGTGGGCTTTATCTTGAAAGAAACAGGAAGTCATTGGAATTTTAATAGTGGAACTGGCAGCTCTGGAAAATATAATCCTTAATTATACTTATATTAATGCCTCCAGCCAAAGACCACCAGGAACCCTCCTGTGGTTAACTGCGTTGTGTTTATTACTGGTTGCAGAGAACACACTGTGAAGAGCCACAGTGTCTCAGCTGTACGGCGTCGGAAAGAACCTATTGTAAGATATGAACTTTGGTTGGGTGATATGGAGGAGAGTCTAAGGAAGACTGGTTTACGCTAGATGGCATGCTATGAGAAAGCAGGGGCAATTCTGAGTGACTCCCTCAATAAATCTTATCCAGGGTCTTCCCTGGCGGTCCAGTGGTTAAGACTCTGCACTTCCAGTCAGGGAACTAGGATCCTACAGGCTGTGTGGCACAGCCAAAAAGATGAAAAAAAAAGTACTATTTAAATAAATAAATAAATCTTATCTGTAGGGGAAACAGACTAGACTAGTATAATTGCTTTACAATGTTGTGTTAGTTTCTGCTATACAGGGAAGTGAATCAGCTATATGTATACATGTATCCCCTCCCTCTTGGACCTCCCACCACCCCCATCCCTCCTTCTCCCCTCCCATCCATCCCCATCACAGAGCACCAAAATGAACTCCCTGTGCTATACGGAGGGTTCCCACTAGCTCTCTATTTTGCACGTGGTAGTGTATTTATGTCAAACCTAATCTCCCAGTTCATCCCACCCTCCCCTTCCCCCTCTGTGTCCACACGTCCCTTCTCTAGTCTGCATTTCTTTTGTTTGTTTGTTTGTTTTTTAACATCTTTATTGGAGTATAATTGCTTTACAATGTTGTGTTAGTTTCTGCTGTATAACAAAGTGAATCAGCTATATGTATACATATATCCCCATATCCCCTCCCTCTTGCGTCTCCCTCCCTCCCACCCTCCCTATCCCACCCCTCTAGGTGGTCACAAAGCACTGAGCTGATCTCCCTGTGCTATGCGGCTGCTTCCCACTAGCTATTGGTTTTAAATTTGGTAGTGTATATCTGTCCATGCCACTCTCTCACTTCACTGCAGATAGGTTCATCTGTACTATTTTTCTAGATTCCACATATATGTGTTAATATATGATATTTGTTTTTCTAACTTACTTCACTCTGTATGACAGACTCTAGGTCCATCCACATCTCTACAAATGACCCAATTTCATTCCATTTTCTGGCTCAGTAATATTCCATTGTGTTTGTGTGTGTGTGTGTGTGTATGTGTGTGTGTGTGTGTGTATACACATACATACACCACATCTTCTTTATCCATTCATCTGTCAATGGACATTTAGGTTGTTTCCATGTCCTGGCTATTGTAAATAGAGCTGCAATGAACATTGGGGTAAATGTGTCTTTTTGAATTATGGTTTTCTCAGGGTATATGCCCAGTAGTGGGATGGCTGGGTCATATGTAGTTCTGTTTTTAGTTTTTTAAGGAACCTTCAGTAAGGATACTTTTTAATTGGTAAAGAAGTAGCAGTCATGAGCCAAGAGAGGGGAACGTTTGGTATTTTGTGAAGGAAGTAGTGACTTTGTTTCTGTCTGTGCATAGATAAAATTAAGAAGTGGCTTTGTTTTGCCTTTACTGTATCACGGTCTCAGAGTGACCCTGTCTGTGATCTGTGTTCTGTGACATTGCTCATGTCCAGTAGGAGAAGGACTTGGTTTAGCTGTGAGTGCAAGGTTCATGTTCTGGAGGTCAGGAGCTGCTTTGTTTTTCTTTCTCAATACCAAACTACCAAAACAATAATGGCTAAAATTCCAGCAGTCATAATGAAATACATCAACCAAAACATTCAGACTGTCCCTTAAAAGCTATAATAAAAGTCACAAAATTTTCTGAAAAGAGCACTTACCTTTGCTTATGGGTGCATCCTTCAGATTTAATTTACTTTTAAGCAACCAGTTGGACAGCATCTATTTTAAAGACTGGAGGAGCTAACCAAGAGGCTCCCTGACTGGTGCGCTCTTTTATCTAACAGCTGTAATAGCATTTTCTTCAGTTTCCCTGCAGAGCCTAACCCAACCACATCCCTGGGAAGAAAGTGCTGGAAGTCCCCTATTCAAGCCCTCTCCCTTTTCTGAGCTGCTCTCTCTATTTAAATATGATAAGTGAGTCATAAGCAGTTCTCTTTGATGAAAAATAAACAAGGGAAAGGACCCCAAACACTCCTGTGGCAAAGGTCCCTTCAGAACATACCGCCTTCGCTGTTAGAGATTTATCTTTTTAAAAGAAAGCAGAAATAGGAAAGGGCCACAGAAGGGCAGGAATAGCTGAGAAAACAAGGCAGCAGTCTTCTCTGTGAGGGAAGATGAAAAAGGCTACTAGTACCTTTTTTAGTCCAGCAAGAAAAAAACTATAATATCATATAGCTGGTGCTCCTAGAAATGACAAATGACAAAGAAGAGGCTTTCCCCTTCACTCTCAAGGAGAAAAGCGCTCTCTAAAATGAAAGTCAGAGACGTTCCATTGAAAGGAAATATTTTTCCCCTCTAATTTATAATTAGCTTTCAGTGATGCTGGCTTTTATAGACTCGTATCAAGGCAAATTGCTCAGCCCAGTGAGTTTGGCTGGTGTTATTCATACATGTAAGCACTGGGATATCCATCATAAACACAAGCCAGCTGTCGTCTTCTGAGGTTTCAACTGATTGCCAGTTCAGGTCAAGAAGAAAATTATTCCTCTGTCTTCATCTGTAATATTATTTATCAGTTGCAACAGGAGGATTTGACACCTTCAGTGACATAGCCCAGCATCCTGTTAAATTGATCATAAGTCCAGTAATGTGCAGTAGTTTCTAACATTGAGATCCAAAGCCTATTTCCTTTCTGACATTCTGTTGGGATCAAAGCCAAGGGTAGAAGTGGTTAATGAGGCTTCCCAATGTCCCTCAAGATCCAGGTCAGCTTGTTTATCCCTAACACAGAGAGGTGGATGTGTTAATAGCTTCTGCGGCCTGTGGTTTCCCTTGTGGAGATGCCAGTGGGCCATGTGTACTCCTTGGGTCTCAGGGTGATGGGGCTTGCATTGGCTGTGACTGACAGCATGAGCTAGAGGGTTGGCTATGCTTGGCATGACATGGTTGGCACAGGCCACCTCAGACCTTGAAAACTTGGAGCTGATGCAGAGGTGGATAAACACATTGAAGACAGGTTGCCAACTCAGATTTTTATGGGAGCCAGACAGGTAATGTGCCTGAGTAAACCTGGCAAGGTGGCAACTTTGGGGATAGTGACCTCTCAGCTCCCACTGATTATGATCATTCAAAGATTTGGGCCCATTGTTGCCAACTTTTCAAGAGCAGGCAAATGTCTGGTGTATATGACAAATCCCCTGACTTAAGTGTCACCATCTAACTCAAGCCTCTAGCAGGCCAGATTAAACAGTTTGCCTTATAGGCTGCCATCTTGTAACTTCAAGCTAAGGGCACATTTCTTTGCTTCCTCATACTTATACAGAAGCTCTGTGGACTCAAGTTTTAGGACTTCTTTTAATCTCATTCAAAGAGATGAAAAAGATAGGCAAGGAAAATGAAAATACTTTTCAAATGTCACAGTGTCCCCATGGAGCTAGGGCGGTTGAACTAAGGGGTACAGCTGAACTTTCAGTTCTGCTTCTATAACTGAACAGTTAGGAATGGTTCCCCGGGGCAGGGTTGAGTCACTAAACAAGCACTAGACAAATGGTGCAATATTAGTACATGAAGAAGGCAGAGCACAAGCTCCTTGCCTTTGAAAAATTTGTGAATTCATTGAGAGTACTATGTTAACATGCATGGAATAATTAGAAAAAAATGCCAAAATAACATATAAGCAAGTGGGCTCTCAGAAAGTATGATGGTTCAATTTCCTTCTTTAACAGCATCTCTTCTTAATAATTGTCCAAAGAGAGAATAGAAAAGCAGCATGATGGCCATAGATCTTACTAGA
The DNA here is from genome assembly GCF_964374135.1 of Grampus griseus. Classification (NCBI taxonomy): domain Eukaryota; kingdom Metazoa; phylum Chordata; class Mammalia; order Artiodactyla; family Delphinidae; genus Grampus; species Grampus griseus. The sequence goes on along the minus strand of NC_139018.1, from coordinate 23,452,137 downwards.
TGGCTGCCGTTTCTGTTGGATGAGATTGGATATCAGGCAAAATGAATAAGAAGTTGGCCTTTTCAGACCCTGAAGTTCTAGAAGTTATGACACTTTTGAAAAAATGGTTCTCCCAAGTTACTGTTTCTAAAAATAGCTGTGAATTTTAACAGATCTATGAACTGAAAGCAACAATATTAAGAACCAAATAGCCTAGATCACCCTCTCAAGAGCTACTGCATAGACCAGTGGTTCTTAAATTATAGTGTCTGGAGTATAGCCCTCCAGGTGGATCTCTAAACACTAAGGAGAACCTCTGTTGTCCTTGAGAGAGGATGGAAACTCTGATAGCCCATGTTTGAGGTCTAAAAATGATCACAGTCTCCTCTGTCCTAGGAAACCTCACCCGTGAACTGCAGGGTAGAACACCAAGATAGCACAATCTTGGAAAGGTGTATAACCCTTGCTTGTTTGGTTGGGTTTTGGCCTGTTTTTTCTTGTTTGTGTGTTTGTCTTTGTGTTTTGAAGCCCCATTTATTCCTGTATTAGTTTTCTATTGCTGCTGCAATAAATTCCCACAAATTTCATGGCTTAAAATAATACAGTTTATTATCTTACAGTTAAGTCCAACTTATAGAAGTGTGGGTAAAATCCAGGTGTCAGTAGGGTAAGTTCCTTTCTGGAGGTTCTAGGGGAAAATCCATTTCCTTGCCTTTTCCAGCTTTTAGAGGCTACCTGCTTTCCTTAGCTTATGGGTTCCTTCCCCCATTTTCAAAGCCAGCAACATCAGGCTGAGGGCGTCTTGTGCTGCAGTCTCTCTGGTTCTCTCTCCTCTCTCTCTCTTTTCCATTTTAAAGATCTCACAATTACATTGGGCTCATCTGGATAATCCAGGCTACTCTCCAGAGTTTCGGGTCAGCTGATTAGCAACCTTAATTCCCCTGTACCATGGAAAGCAACATATTCACAAGTGTTACAGATTAGGACATGGACATCTTTGGGGCAGCCATTATTCTGCCTACCGCAGTTCCCAATATCTCCATCTGGAGAGATTGTATACTTTTTTTTTTTTTCACATCAAGAAATGGAATCTGGTAATTTATAAAAATATGTTCAAATGCAGTATATGACCTCTTCATGCACACTTCATGCACACAAGGAAGAGTAATAAGTTACTCTTCTATGAACTGGACAGGCAGTGTAATATTCAATGAAAAAGACATGGGCTTTGTAATCAGGCAAACCTGATTTCTACTCTGGTACTTTCTAGCTGTCTAACTTCTATCAAGTTAAAAAATTTTGAGACATAGATTCCTTTCTTCCAAAATGGAGAAAATACTTCCCTTATATGATTATTTTGCTTAAATTAAATAGAAATAATGTGTCAGAATCATAGTAGAATTTTAATCAGTGGTATTATTATTTCCTGAAATCCTGAGTTCCATTTCAGTACTGTTGGGTAAAACCAGTTAAAGAAACCAAATTCGATGTTTCAGTTTAATGAATTGCATTAAATGAAAAACATTTCCCCGGGGTGTTTGTCTGATTTGTTAGCATATGTGAGATGTTTGAATTTCAAAGATGAAAAAGCGATTTGTAAGTGCAAAATGGTGCAGCTGTCCTTATCAGTAAACAGGTAATACCACCCTTTGAGCAGGGGGGCATGGATACCAGTAGAATAAAAAGATGGGTACAAAGACAGAAGCCTCAGAGTTACTCAGACTCAAGAAGATGAATCTTTGCTGTCAATATAAGTCTCCCAACTGCTAGTGCAAGTGGAGGATAGATTTTCTTTTCCACTAGATTTACTTTCCGATATACAAGTTTATCCATCAAGCAAGGACTATTCATCAAGTCATTTCCCATCGATAACTCCAGCCTAAGCCGGACAGGCTGAGTGTTTATTATTCACTCTTAAAAGGCTGGAGCTCATTTGCTTCTGCAGTGGAGAGAGGAGCAGACCCAGACAGAGAGAGGAATGAGGGCACTCAACAAAATGGCCATTCATTTCAGTCAAGCTTGACAAATAACAAAGGTGTAAAACAACCAGGAAAAGCTCCAGTTAACGGGTGGAAATCAAATATTGATCCACTAATCCCCTAATTTACTGACTACCCATTTAATGATCTGATTCCCATTTATTCATCCAACAAATATCAGTTGAGCCCTTCCTGCAGACCAGGCCCCGTACAAGGCCAAAGAAAACATTACGCCAATGCTCACCGCCATCCCCGGACAGGCATACACATTCAATCTGGAGCCGTAAGAAATTAGTCTTTTGTTTCTGAAGACTGGGTGCTCTTAAAAAAAACATCAGTGCTTATAATTACATGATGTAGTGTAAGATCCTACAATCATCTTTTTCTGGAAGGCATTGCTGTGGCCAGCAATGCATGTATTACTACATTGATCTTCTTTTAACACTATACAAAATGAAGAGACTGCATTGCCCGTGGCCTCCAGAAACTTACCTTCAAATAGCATCAATGCTATGAATGCCACACACGCTAAACACACTGAATAAAATGGAATAAATATTGAAGAATCTAAATTCAGTTAATTTGCAAGCCAAATCCTGCTTCAAATTGTATTGACATTATTTGTTCCCTCGTGAGATGCCTTCTCTTCAGGGCATTTGGGAACCAGCAGGCATAGGCAGGGGCCATTTCTGCAGAATACTGATGCTCAGGGTGATGATGTCCATAGAGTGGAAGGCAGTGAGGAGGGAACCAAAGAGGAGGGGGCAGCTGAATGGCATTTTGGCAATCACAGCGTGGGTTCATTGATTTCTTAGAAAGATTACAAATTCCCCAAACACCAGAAACACCTGTGTTCAAATAGCGATTATGTACTCAAGGCCTGCATTCCAGAGCTAGTTGGAGAGTCTTTGATGACCTATTAGTTTGGATTTGCACTGCCAGTGACTTCTCTCCTTTTGTGAACGCAGTGGAATTGCGGCCTGTATGTCTTGGGCTTAAGCCACCTCAACACTGCAGGGGAGGAGGGGTGAGGAGAGGTTGTGAGATGGTGTGCCAGGAAGAGAACACCCAAGAATAATTGACATAATGTGGCGCTTCTAACCATACTTTTCTTCAGTGAGCTTATGCCTGGGAGTCAGAGTGAATGGGAGGCTTAAACCTGTCATGCCCTCAATTTCTACATTCCTGCCAGTCTTTCAAGGCTGAGCATCTTTCCTTCTTGAGTAGAGTATAGTTCTAGTCCTTAAAGATACAGTAAACATTTTTCGTGCAATATGGTCCCTAAACACAAGCAAATAAGTAACCCAACCAAAGAAACAGAGAAATGTCTTCTAAAAGTAGAATACCAATATGATGCTTGCTGAGTGATGCCACTGCATTGCATCCAAAGGGCAGTTTAGGAGAGTTTCAAGGAGAGTTCTGACTCAGGGATCTTCTGTGCTGACTTTATCACCGCACCCTGTCCTAAGATTGTACACCGCTGTGATTAACACACAGAGTAACTGGCATGTATAAAGTGACTTTTGTCAGGGGAGTGATGGGGAGATCTCACTGGATGCAGTATTTTACATCTTTTATCTTTTCTAATGGCAAGTCATACACCTGTGAGCTAGCACATGGTTTCCGCATCCCTTGCCCACCAACTAGGAGTAGGTGTATTTTAGAAACTGAGAGGGAACTTCTTAATACAAGGTTAGTTAGAAATGGGTAAGAACCCCAACTCAGGCATTTACTAGCTGGGTGACCTTGAAGAAGCTGCTTGCATACTGAGTCTTGCCTTCCGCAGCTGTAAAATGGGCTAAATGATAGCTATCTCCCAGGGCTGTTAGAGAAGGTTCCTTTTAAACCTCTCAGAACAGTGCATGTTACCTCTTAGGTGCTTAATAAATATTAGCTCATCTGCCCCCTCGCCTACACACACAAACACACACTTACACACTTCCTGGCTCCTAACCTTCTGCTCAGAATTTTGAACATCTTTAAGGGAGGGAGAAGGAGAATAAGAGGAGATTGTTTACAAAAAGGAATTTTTAAAAGAAAGGAACAAAAAAATCATGGAAATAGTAGAAAAGCAAATCCAAATTGTCTGATCCGGGACGGTTTGGTCTCCCACTGGGACCGAGGAAAGCAGCAGTATTTTATGTTAATGGGATTTGGTGGAAAATGCAGCTCTAATGAAACATTGGCAATGGTTACTCCATCCCTATTTCTCCAAGTACTTTTTCTCTTTTTCCTTCTTTCTTTAAAAAAATATCTGGATGGTTATTTCTCAGCACACCAGGATTACGTTTCTTTCCCTAAGAGTACCAGAGGAACCTGGGGTGCAGCTGAGCTGGTGAGCTGTCCATATTGTCCTGTCCCTGAGACAAGCAGGGAGGACAGCATTTAGCCCGGCTGTGGGGACTTGGGGAGGGACTGGCTTTTGAACAAAAGCTGTTCTCAGCGAAACTGAAGTACACAAAGTGGGAGGGGACTGCTAAACCCTGGGAGGTGCAGCTGAGCTTGTGAGCTGTCCATCTTGTCCTGTCCCTGAGACAAGCAGGGAGGACAGCATTTAGCCCAGCTGTGGGGACTTGGGGAGGGACTGGCTTTTGAACAAAAGCTGTTCTCAGCGAAACTGAAGTACACAAAGTGGGAGGGGACTGCTAAACCCTGGGAGGTGCAGGGAGGGGGTGAGTTGTTTGCTAATATATCCCTGGGGAAACTTGCAGTGTTTCTGGGCATGGCTGAGTGCACAGCTCATGAAAAATGCACCAGAGCATTGTTGGCATTTGATTTCAGAAGAAGCTACAGTACCAAGAGACAACTGTCTGCTTTCCTGCAACACCTAGATGACACACCTGGTTTCCACTGCTCTCTGTTCATCTGTCCAGATGTTCCCAGTTACTTGGACAGAAAGCCTTGTGGTTTCTTGTACAGGGTGTTACATTTCTTCCTTCCAGCAAAGCGCTAGATGTGACAAAGCTCAACTAGCAGAATTCTTCTTTTTACTTTGTGACTAAGAATGCTTCAGTGCCTTTATTTCCAAATATATGTTGTTGCTGTTTCAAAATTTGTTTCTCTAGTGAATCAAAATAGCAAAGTGTACTGGCTATAAGGTAAAAGGAAGTAGCAGGTACCTAACATCTATTGGGTACCTGCTATGTAGCGGGTACTGATACAGCTACTTTGCATATAATATTTAATATCCTCACTATAAGCCATAAGGTGTGTAGGTTTGATTAGTGCATGTTACAGTGGGAAGCAGCCCAGTGTTCTGGAAAGAGTATAGGGTTGCCCCTTACCAGCTATGTGAATTTAAGTAATTACTTAACACCTTTGAGCTTCATTTTTCTCTGTGCAATGAAGTTAACAATGGCAGCTAATAGGGGTGTCATGAAGATTGAATATGATTGTCATATAATGTGTTAAAATCTTTACTTGATCTATATGAGTTGGTCAGTATTGAGAGCTCCTCTTGGAGAAAGGAAAGAAAAAAATGAGACCCAGGGAGATTGAATCATTTCATTTGCCTAAGACTCATAGCTGTTAGGGGGTTTGGTCAACACTCACACCCATGGATGACTGGTTTTAGACTCTAAACTGCTGTTTCCTAAAGTAGTTATTTAGTCACCACGTCCCATTATCACACTACCCACGCCACTTCTACTCGCACCCCATGATAACTAACATGCGCACACCGTCCTATGAGCAGGACCCTAGAAAATCTATGTACGTGACGCCAGAGTTGCAGAGTTAGCACAGCACAGGTGTTATTTGCACAGGTGCAGGGGAGGGGTGCTAGCCACTCTGGATGCTTCGCTTGAGTTTAGAATATAGCCGGTCGCTTACTTCACTCTGTATAATACACTCTGTATTATACAGAGTGAAGTAAGCCAGAAAGAGAAAAACAAATATCATATATTAACACGTATATGTGGAATCTAGAAAAATGGTACAGGTGAACCTGTTTGTAGGGCAGGAATAGAGACGTAGACGTAGAGAACGGACATGTGGACACAGGGGAAGGAGAGGATGGGATGAATTGGGAGATTAGGTTGGACGTAAATACACTACCATGTGTAAAATAGAGAGCTAGTGGGAGCTGGCTGCATAGCACAGGGAGCTCAGCTAAGTGCTCTGTGATGACCTAGAAGGGGGAGGGGGGAGAGGGAGGTCAAAGAGGGAGGATATAGGTATACATATAGCTGATTCACTTCATTATACAGCAGAAACTAGCACAACATTGTAAAGCAGTTTTACTCCAATTAAAAAAAAAAAAGAATATTGCCAGTCGCTAAAGGCACAGGGCAGTAAAGCCTCAATTGAGCGTCCTCTCACCGAGTCCCTGCCTTGCACTTTGGCTAACCACTGGAACAGAACTGTCACGAGATGCTTTCAGTCTCACTGTGTCCTGTTCATTATTATTTTTATTAACACTCAGCCAATATATGGAAGATACCTATTAAGGAATGAGCAGGAACCTCTCTCTCCACTGAGACGTAAACACATTATCTGAGGAGTTCCGACTGGGTTAATCTGTTGTCATGGGATTATCTATATTGTAGCTGAAAGCAAGGCTTTGAGGAAAGGAAGGTCAGTTTTGTTTTGTTTTGTTTTTTAATCCATTCTTTTTTTTTTTTTATTGGAGTAAATTGCTTTACAATGTTCTGTTAGTTTCTGCCGCACAGCAAGTGAATCAGCCGTAGGCATACACACATCCCCTCCCTCTTGGACCTCCCTCCCCACCACGCCCATGCCACCCAACTAGGCCATTACATAGCACCCAGGTGAGCTCCCTGTGCTGCACAGCAGGTTCCCACTAGCTCTCTATTTTACACTTGGTAGTGTATTTATGTCAAACCTAATCTCCCAATTTGTCCCACCTCCCCTCTCTCACGCCCGTATCCACACGTCAGTTCTCTACGTCTGCGTTTCTATTCCTGCCCTGCAAATAGGTTCATCTGTACCATTTGTCTAGATTCCACATAATATGCATTAATATATGATATTTTTCTGACTTAGGAGGGTCAGTTCTGATGCAAATTACCTATATTCTGATATAAATGTATTGCTTTGTTTGTTTGATTTTTGTTTTATGTGGGGTTTTTTTGGCAGAAGGCTTGATTCCAAATTTTGAAGGTGGGAAAATAATTGAGGAAGAAGATTCCAAATAAACCACAGAGAGACCTGCTCAGTAAGGAGGTACTTGAAGGGATGAAGATGCTACACAAACACTTGCAAAGGGGAGGGCAGAAAACAGGGTGGAGAGAAGGTGCTGGAATTAGCATGGAAAACCAGCACAATGGAAACTAGGGTAGCTGAAACGTATCATCTGCTCTATTAATTCCCTGCCGAAGGAGTCATGGTTCTTTTAGTTCCTTATTAAACATGACAAAATTCAACTACTCAGACTTCTTTCCTACTCTGGGGAACAGTGAGGCATTTCCTCCAGCAATTCAAGGTGAGACTGAAAAAACTATGATTCCCACTTTTATTTATTTACGTTTGTCCTTACTACAGAGATGGGTTCAAAGTCATCTGGGAAATTAGCCAGCAGCGAATGCTTATTAGTTTGCCACGGACGTGGGGGAGACACAGGAACTGTCAGAGGGTAGCCATCCTGCTGGGAAGGGAGGAGGGAGCCAGAAGCACCAGTCTCTTCCCTGCAAGGCACGCAGTGTCCGTTGGTGGCCAGATTGTCCCTTGGGAGAATTCTAGAGGTTTGAATTGGGCTTGAGGCATTAGAGAGAAAAAGTTTACAGCATTCCTACTGAGACTTTCCTGGTAACAGCGCAGGTAGAATAGAATTCTGTCTCCCAGGCTTTGTAGCCTTCGCCACTTTATGAACAACGTAATGAGTTGCTCAGCTCTTTCCTTCAAGGAGTGAATTCAGCGTAGTCTGCCTGGTTCACATGGAAGTAGAATAACTATGGCATCATCTAGTTAAGTGTAAACTATGCACTATGAAATGTTGGGGTGCCAGGAGTGAAAAATTCAGGTCCTACTGACAATGATAACAGATAAATCTCATCACAATGTTTTATGAGCTCAGTGGAGAAAACAGTAAAGTCTGGAGTAGCTAGGGAGGTCTTCACAGAGGTGGTGATTCCTCTTTTCTCTTTCTTACCTTTTCCTTTCAATCCAGCTCTATTGAGATATAATTGATATGTAACACTGTATAAGTTTACAGTGTACAATGTGTTGATTTGATACCCTTATGTATTGCAAAGTGGATACCACTGTAGCCTTAATTAACGGCATCGTTAACATCACATAATTACCATTTCTTTTTTGCGGTCAGAACATTTAAGATCTGCTCTCTTAACAGCTTTCATGTATACAATACATTTAATCACAATGTTGTGCATTAGATTCCCAGAATTTCTTTATCCCTGGAACTTCTCCATCTTATAATTGGAAGTTTGTTCCCTTTGACCAGTATCTCCCCATTTCCTCCAACACCAGCCCCTGGTGTTCTATTCTCTGTTTGCTAATGACATGGAATGCTGACGATTCTATTCTCTGTTTCTATGAGTTTGGATTTTTTTTTAGATTCCACAAGTAAGTGAGATCATACAGTATTTGTCTTTCTCTGTGTTACTGTTTTCACTTAGCATGATGCCCTTAAGTTTTATCCATGCTGTCGCAAATGGCAAGATTTCCTCCTTTCTCATAGTTGAATAATATTTTATTATATGTAAAAATACCACATCTTCTTATACATCCACCCTTTGATGGGCACTTAGGTTATTTCTGTATCTTGGCTGTTGTGAATAATGGTACAATAAACATGGCGGGGCAGATATTCTTCAGTATCCTCTTTTCATTTCCTTCCTTTGGATATATACCCAGAAGTGGGATTGCTGGATCATATGGTAGTTCTGTTTTTAATTTTTGAGGACTCTCCATACTGATTTCCACAGTAACTATACCAACTTACATTCCTACCAATAGTGCACAAGGGTTCCCTTTTGTAGAGTGTTTTCACCAATACTTGTAATCTCTTGTCTTTTTGGTAATAGCCATTTTAACAGGTGTGAGGTGACATCTCATTGTGGTTTTGATTTGCATTTCCCTGATGATTAGTGATGTTGAGCATTTTTTCATGTGCCTATTAGCTATTTGTGTATCATCTTTGGGAAAATGTCTATCCAGTCCCTCTGCCTATATTTTAATTGGATTATTTGGGGCTTTTTGCTATTGAGTTAGGTGAATTCTTTATAAATTTTGGATATTAATCCCTTATCAGATATACGGTTTGCAAATATTTTCTCCCATTCCATAGGTTGCCTCAGAGGAAGTGATTTCTGAGCTGGGAGTTGACCATTGCTGAGAGTTGAATGAATGGAAAAAAGGAGAGAGGGTATTCTAGTCAAAAGCATGATGTGTTCCAAAAAAAAAAAAAAAAAGCAAGGAAAATCAAATTATCTAGATCAGATGGCATTTTGGGATGGATAAGACCATGATAAGGTTGGATAAAGTGTCAGAATCTCAGCTGGCTCCTTTATATACTTTATTATTACCCTGCAAAGTAATAACAATAATGGGGACCATTTACTGAGTTTACAGTAAATGGTAGGCAGTATACGAGCTTGCCTTGGCTCTAGAGAAGATGAGGTCTGGTGTTTGACCTTAAGTCCTCAGAATCTAAGCTTTGATAAAGTCATAAAGCAAATGTATTCTAGAATAATATATATATATATCCCTATATATGATAAAACATATATATATATATATGTGTCTTATCAAGGGAGTATGCAGAACAGAACTGCTTGCTCTGCTCGCTGCATTCAGGAAGGCCTTGCAGAGATAGTAAGGTCTCCACCAGGTGATGAAGGATGTCTAGGAGATTGCCAGGTTGTGAAAATGGAGGAGGTATTCCAGGCAGAGAGAACAGCAGGTTAAAAGGCATAGTAGAGTCCTAAATTACGTTTCTCTGTATTTCAGCTAAAAAAAAATCCCGAATCCTTGTTTCACTGATGCTGGGGACAATGCACATTTGCATCCTATCTTACACATTTTCACCTTGCCAACTTGCTTTGTTTGCAGACCATAATTTCTATCGTGGTTTTCCAGCCAAATTACTCCAATAAAATAATGCCAGAAACATATCACCTCTGTCTTCTGCTGCTGCCGTCACTGGCTGTTTGTCCCTACCTTTCAGCCAACTTCAGTGGAGACTGGAAAGAGAAATACAGATTGTTGAGAACTGAACACGGGCCCACCCCTCTCTTCAGCAGCAGAGCGTGGGAGATTGGAAGCATTATCACATTATATCCCACAAACACCATTTTAATCCACAGTGGCGATAGGAGAGAAAAATGCTTACCCTTACAGAACCTCACTGGGAGAGTGGGCCGTTGTGTAGCACCAGTTGTTAAAGTCAGTATCTATGAGCATGACCAGAATCTTCCGTTTCTTTTGTACATTCATTTTCTAAGTTGCATTTTATATGTATTATTCTCCATGAGGCAAGTGCGGACAAACATAATCACCATTTTGTAAAAGGGAAACTGAGTAAAGGAAATACTTACTGAATGGATGGATAGAAAGATGAAATTACTTATTTCAGCAAACATTTTTGAGTATCTATTATGTTTGAGTCATAATGTTAGGGACATGGTATATGGATGTAAATAAAACACATGGAATCCCACCATGCTTCTGTTCACATTCTGCTGCGTCCCTGAGGTCCCTTTACCTCCACTTACCTTTGACTAATGCAGCTTACCCAGGTTTTATCTTTAAGGCCCAACCCAAAAGTCGGCTTCTCTCTGTGGCTTGGCTTGACTCCCCCTTACCTCTCTCTGCATACACAATAATTTTTCTACCATATTGGTTTTCAATGAATTCTATCCCACATTCTGTTCTACTTATTACCTTCTTCACCTGACTATAATAGATTGAGGTCATCTTTATGTCCCTAATAGCTAGCATAACAGACAGCAGATACATACTTAGTGGACTGAAGCCATGGATTTGCCTGGGATGGATTCATGATCCAAAGGAGATGGATGCATATATCTTCATTATAGTATGTTAAATGCTATACTCATCTATTTGAGGTATTGAGATTGGTAGTAAAACTATCTATTTGCTATACACCTAGCAAATCTGATTTCCAGGTCTCTTGTCTATTTTCTTTCCAATAGGATGGTCCACCAAAGAAATTCCCCTTTCCATAAAAAATAAAAATCATGTTCAAATAAATGTTGGGAATACTGAATACACTGTTCTTTCTTTTGGATATCTATGATTCCAATTAACCTATTAAAGATTCTGAAAATTCCTACTGTAAAGAACCCCCTCCTCACTCCACCCCCCCAAAAAAACCTACTTATTCCCAAACCCATTGGATCATAGAATTTATAATATATGAAAACCCATCAGCATTCCATGTCATTAGCAAACTTAAACACACTTTGGGAAATGCTGCCTTTGAAATCAAGTATTCATATTGTAAAGAGTTTATAAAGTTTCTACGAAAACATTAGCCGGATAGATTTTTACTCTAAACCTGCTTTGTGCTTGGTGGCCATTGTGCAAACTACTTCAAAATGTTCATGCTGGAGGCTTCCAAGCCAGTTAGCATTCCTGAAGGGGAGAGAGAGGAGTATTGCCTAAGGGGTAGCATGGATTCCTCTGAGGACAGAACTAAGAGTAAGGAGGCCCTGGGGAGGTCCCCACTTTGTGGGGCCTGAAGCTTATACAGTGTGTGTGTGGTATGTAACTTCTTTAAGAAGAATATTTCAAAATTAAATATAAAAATGACTATTTAATTTAACATGAGAAAAGAAATGATGAACATTTACAAGTTTTAATAAATATCATAATTACAGAAATGCATACAATTAACCTACTTTTTTAAAGGTAACTGCTTGACACACTTCTATGATATGTTTTCCCTACAATATTATTTCTGTTCTCTTTGAATGCCTTTTCATGACATTTTGTAATATCATTTTCTACAGATAAAATAGAAGGGTAATTCAGTCTTTCCTCTTGCTTGGTTGATCAAATGTTGTATTTTTTTTATTATTATTAGCACTTTTTAAAAGTTTATATTGGTAAAGTCAAGTGAATTTTTAAGGATTGTTTCAACTTTGGGCAAATTCTATCAAGATCACTGGGTCATACAGCACTGGAGGTGGTCAGACTATTCCTGGAAGCCATTTCTACACCTGGAAAGTGAGCAAAAATTTAATTCTGCAAAGACATATTGTGAACTATATGAAGATATCCCATCAAAGAACTAAGTGTATCCCAACTCGACTTCCCATTAGTTAGATCCCAAATATGTTGACTGACACTTCATTACCTCCCTACATAAGGGGACATGTGATGGAGGGGAGATTAGAGGTGAAGGGTATTAGGGTCTTCACCTACTGCAGTTAAAATATCTTGCTTTACCAATTTTACAAAAAAGATAAGCCCTAGTGAACACATTGCTAAGGCCACTCTCAGGGCTTTGGAAGCCCAGAATGAATGGATGCTCTAATGATTCAGCTTCCCTAGCTTCACTTCATAGAGGTGGATGGGCTTGTATTAGAAAGTAATGGGAAAGGTATTGTGTAGCAGGAAACCTTGTTTGGAAAGCAACATAAAAATCTATTAAGAGGTCGCAGGTCCAGTAGAGAAGAGTTGGAGCTGTTACCTTGAAACAATCAGCCTGTCCACAATCCAGTGGGCCCTTAGAGGGACCATCTTCTCCCTGGGCCCTTGCTGTCCAGCTGCTGACCTCCTCCATCACACAAGGCACCGCATGGTGCCTCTTTATGACCAGAGGGCTGCTTGTGCAACGGAGGCCAGTCCCACTGCAGAGATTGTATTTGTCTTTCTTTTATTTTACTGGAAGTCTTTGCTGCCATCCGGGCTGTAATTGCACCACACCGTTTCTGAATCGATTGCTTTTAGAGCTGTCGAGCTTTTATTACTGCTCCTCGTTGGGAAGCGAGGAGGGAGAGAAGCAGGTCAGCCTGGGCTCTGCGAGAGATGAATGTCATCAAATTGTCTTTCTCCAGCTGTTGAATAAAACTAGTAGTGCTGTTCCATAAAACCAAAAAGAAAAAAGAAAATGAGAGCGTGAGAGACAGGAGAGATGCCACAGGGACAGAGACAGAACAAGAGAACATATTGATCTGACTTTTCTTGGAATAGACAGCAAAGCCATATTGTGATGTTGACTATATAGTGCAATAATGTTGTAGGAATGGAGCAAGAAGTAACAGGCAAATTAAAAAATATCTGTTGGCAGTTACACAAATCTGCCATCTTTGCAGGTTTACTGATGTTTCCTCATTCTCGGAGCTGAGGAGAAATGTATATGTTTCATTTTGGTTTTTTTTTCTCACTCAGATTGATAGGCTCTGTAATTCGAATCAGATATGACGGAATTCCTCCTTAATTACACATATTACTGTTATTGCACTGACAGATGTCTCTATCCCCACAGTTGGGACAGTTTTGTCCACATTGGTATCTATTATTGATTTACCTAGTAGCATTTCTTCAAGGTTTCATCGTAAGGTAGCAAGTAGCAGGGTCATTCACTGGAGAACAGGAATTCACATAATTAGATTTTGTGAGGGGCATTCTTATTTTAATTGGAATCTACCTTCCAGAAGCTAACTAACCTAGCTTCTGAGTAAGGAGGCTTGGAAAACAGAACTGAATGCTCATGTAAACTTTGTTCATGCTACCTGTTCACAGTCCCAGACAATGCCTCATTTAACAATTTTATCCCATACAGTATCCCCTGAATACAACATTCGTGTGCATGAGTTGGTTTCTTTCATATCGTCAACCTTTCAGGAAAGGCTTAATGACAGTTCATGCTATTTAACTCTTTTCTAAAAATAGTCTGAGTCAGTCATTATAAATTGGACTTTCGACTTAAATTGGTCTGAAACCTATTTAAGCATCATATAAATGGCAGGTCTTACATAGACTTCTCCTCTGCCAAGCAGGGGGCAATATGCCCATTTCAGAATGCCAGTGCAAAGTGCAGGGGACCTCAATGATTTTCCTGGAGTCATATACCATATCAGAGCTAGGCACAAACCCCAGGCATCCTTATTCCCACTCTACTACTCTTAACAACCAGAGTCAGTGCTATTGCAAATTACATGCCCAACCTTTGGAGTGGAATGCATGTGAATGTCATTTGTCACTTAAATATATGAATGTCTTCTCTCGTGTTTCCTCTACTGCTTTCAGCCTGTCATGTCAAGCGACATTGCTTTTATTATTGAAATGAAGAGGATACCTGGACCATTGATCTCAGTTGGCAGTTGGCACATAAGAGCTAGCAGTCTGTTGTGTCATATAGGAAGATACAGCCTGGTATACAGATCAGCCAGTGTATCAACACAAATGATGGCATCAGATAGCCCTGCCAAATTGCTGTCTCTTTGCCAGCTCCCCACCTACACTCCCATTAGTTCCTGCCCAGTAGCCAGCGATAAAGGTACTTTGAAGTCCCACTGATTTCCATGTAAATATTATACAATTTTGGATTTGGTTTAACAGTCCAATCCCTTCAGCTTAGAAGTTAGAGTTTAGTAGAGCTGTCATTTGTGTAAAAGTCAATTTAATTTTTTTCTTGCTTGTCCTATATTTCTGGGACTGTACAAACCTAAAACAATATGAACAAAAAGACAATATTTATTGTTGGGTAATGTTTTTTTTTTCTACTAAGTGTTTTAACTGACAATCAGAATCTGTTCTCAGTTCATCAGTGAAGAACGTCAGTGAATTAAGCATGGAAGAAACTTTGATCCATGGTAATTCACAATATGGAAGGCCCTCAACCTAATATAAGGAACATATTTAACCTGCTCTAATAAGCTCTACTCACTATAAACCCTTGAGGAGTAATTAGGAACTTCAGGAGAGTTACTCTGAAAGGCTAACTCACTGCAATGGCCTTATAGTTTTTACGTGAATATAACTTCTTTGCCAATGGACAACATACTTTGATGCTAGTTCTTATCTATAGTGGATGATGTTATAATGAGGATCTAGTATATCCTTCCCATTTTATGGATGGGAAACTGAGGACTAGAGAAATTTTAGTGACTACCAAAGTTATCCAAGTGCCATGTGTCAAAATTAAGATTTGACTCAGGCCAAGCTCAGTGGGTTTTATCTTTCGCTTGTGCCCTGATGGCTGCCCAGCAGCTCATTTCACAGAGGATACCCATCGTTGGTGTAGGAAGCAAGATATTTTGTGGATATCAGTCTCAAGAGGCTTATAGGGGTAATAAAGATGCTATGTAAATAACAAACATATTTAACTTCCAGAAAATCCCATTCTACACTTTGAGGCTGTGACCATAAAATTGACAGGGATTAACCTTAATATTTGACTGTAGGATTTTGTTTTCCATTACAGTGCACTCTGTTGAAATAGCGTCTCATTAAATAAACTATCAGAGAGGAGTTAATGTGAAGGCTAATAAGTTTAATTAAAGACACTTTTTCCTTAAAAAATGGAAAGGAGAAAGCAAGAGAAACCTTTTATCCTGATTCCCTTCTTCCAGCTGCAAGGCACACTATGGCCCGTTGCAAGGATGGGTAATTGAATTCAGTGGTGCAAGCTGACTGCATTTTTATTGTAAGTGGATCTTTCTCTATCAGTGAGAGAAAATGGCCTCAAATGATTCCAGCTGGGACACAGCAGCCATCCCCTTTGAAAATAGCTGGGCCTTATTGACTTCACTGGATAGGGAGTCCAAATTGCTGCCCAGATGAGTCCAAGCAGCAGCTAGGATAGACCTGGCTACTCAGTGCGTCTCTATCCTTCTGGAACAAGTGATCAGAAGGGCCCAGCCTAGAGGAAGGAAGAAAATTATGGTTGGGTGTTGGGAATAATGGAGCAGGGGAACTGTGACAGAGACTTATAGTTTTTAATAATATGTAAAGTTACATGTATAAGTGTATTTATAAGTTTCATAATATGACACATGTCAAGAACCTTAAAAAAAAAGATATTCCTAGGTTCTAACTATTTTTCTTTGCATAGTGGTTTAGGGTATGTCAACATTATGGGTATACTAACTTTTAAGACAGTTGAGAATAAAGGAGGCCATTGAGGAAAAGAGAAGGTGGTTTGAGTCTCAGACACCATCCCTCAAAGAGTTGACAGTAAGGTCTGTAATGGTAATTGGTATTATCTGAAGTTGCCTTGCGTCTTTAGTAGAATTTGCTTTATCTAATGACCAAGATGGAGTTTCAAAAATGTTGAGAATCTAGTTAGGAAAAGCCCAAAATGAGAATTTTAGCTGAGAATCTTAACTAAGTGCTAAATATAGTAAGAAATAATCATGACCACCACCCTTGCCAACCCCCATCATCCCACACACTTTGGACCTCAAGATGGTTAAGCTTATTGGAATACAACCTACAGAGAGAAATTGCTCATACAAGGAAGGAGTTTCCAAGAATGTGTTCTCAGAGGTCTGAGTGTTTACTGCAAGTAGCAGATGACATCTAAAAAAGTTATAATATGTACAAGCATATTTTGAGTGATCTAGCTGTGACCACTTAATAACCAGGTGCTTTCACAGGATTTTAATGCCTGTGCTGAGTTGTTTTCATGGCATATGGGGACCAAACCTTTCCTACCTTCGTTGTCGAGACCTAGTGAGAAAAGAACAGAGGCAGGTTGAGAGCATAAGTGATGTGTTTATGCCATGCAAAAGTTAAAATGATGTCAGAGTGTGCTTTCATAAACAAAGATTTCAAATGGAGAAAATTGGAGGGAGAATAGAATCACAGTGAGCTTTGTTTGCAAGAGGTGGAAGAGCTCAGAAGAACCTGGGCCAGACTGGTTCAGGTCAGGACTATTACTGCCGGACTGGTAATTTCGTTTAAACTAAACAACATCAGTTGTCACATTAAATTAAGTTGTTAATTGAAATTTTACAACATTTCTGGATTTATTTGTATTTTATCTCTAAATCTGTTTTGGTTGCATAAGAGCTATAAGCATAAGTGGATAGTAGCTACTTTTGTTTATGTATAATTATGTAATGCTAAAATAAAGAAAAATAATTGGAGTGATCATTGGGGGGGTGGTCCCCAAAAGTGGCTTTTTCTTTTAAAAAGATCCCATATTTCATTCAAGTTTGGGAAGTCCTGTCACTGGTAGAGAAACTCAGAGTCTATTGACTCAGAATTGGGTGTTGACATCAGTAGGCAGGGTTTTCTTCTTTTCTTATTCTGTTCCCCCCGGGCTATGATTGCTTGCTGATTTCAGTAGGGCTATGGGAATTACCAATAGCCAGAAAAAGGCAGCTTTGTTAAGCACCTGTTAGATTTGGTTTTGCAAAATCAAAGGCTCAATATTATCTCAAAGGCAATTGGGTAGATTCTTTGAGAGAAAGCAATGTGTCTCTGTGCAAAGAATAAAGCTAAGCACGTAGACTATTTTTAGAGAGGGAGATGGAAAAGAAAGGGATAGTGCTGGCCAAAAGAAAGGAGTTGGCCAATTATGCTTCCTCCATAAATAGTCTTTTGAAAATTTCAGCATGAATTGCTTGGTAAACATAAATTACTATCTTTAATATTTGTTAAGAAAAATAATTTAATTTAGTGCAAGAAGGAAAGGAGTGCAGGCACTTTTACAGCACAGGCATACAACTTAATCACTTTAGCCAAAGCTTAGCATATGTTATTTTCCCCTACTTCAGTTTGAAATTTAACCAGAATATTTTGGTAGTGTTTAGGGAGAGTCTGTGTGTCCCAGCTGTGTGGCTTCTGAGCTTGACATTCCTCTGCTCTAATAAACCCCAGGGAACGTGTCTTTAGCAGGCTCTTACTCTTAACAGAACAAAGGCATCAAGTTGCCACCTTCACTCCAATAATTCACTCCGTGGAGCAAATTTCCTTTATTTCACTTAAGGTTCCGGAGCAGCAAGCTGGCTCCTGCTGCACTTTTTCCTCTGAGCTAAAGCCGAACAGGGAGGAACTGAAGGATTATGGAACTTTCATTGCCTTTAGTATTCCTTTGAGGAGCCTACCCCCACCCCCTTCTACTGCTCACCCTGACCCATTACAGTTCTCAGTTAAAACTGAATTCTCTGCTTGTCCAACCCCTCCATTTCCTCCAGAATTTCTACTGACATAAACTGTTAAAGCCAAATCTTGCTCTGATTTCTTTTTTCCCCCCATGGAGAAAAATGCATTACAGGAACAACAAACCCTTTATAACTTGGGAGACCCAGGGGCTTGATTGCATTACAGAGTCAGAGTACCATAAATGCACAGGGTTAAATCGTCTTCAGTATGAAATGATGTTATCCACTTTCGACACAGCCTCAAGCCCAGTGCCCTTCATGTGGTAAGTGTTCAATAAATACTTGACATTTTAACTTATTAATTTTAACCCCCTCCAATATGAAGAAAAATGTTATATCGATAACTCTCAGTTATCTGTAAAAATCACTTAGTTGCAACACTTCATTTATTTTATAGCAATGTCAGATGACAGATATCATTACATCATATTGATATTTCTAACGTCATACGTGGAAAGTAAAGACAGTAATTTAGTTTAATTGAGGGGAAGCACATGTTTGCATTGGTAATAATGGTGTATTATCTTTAAAGATATAAAGGGTTCTTATTTTCAATGTAAACTTACAGTAAAGTATTGCTTGTAGAGGTCCTACTTTAAGGATCTCATAGTAATTTGCATGTAATTAGCAATTAGCAAAATATCCCCCTGAACCTTGCCCATTCCTGCTCCCTTTGCAGCTCCTTCTTTGTGGGTGTAAGGTTGCATCATAAGGTGTACTCTGATAATTTTGTTTAAGCTATTAATTTGACAGTGATTTATTGACCCTTGAATGACATAATTTCTTTAAATATATTTCAGGCTACGTTGTGTTCAAACTGACACAATTTTTTAAATTAGTGACTTTGGAGTCAGTGCGTGGCATAAATGAAAAATAACATATTTTGTATTTACGCAAAAAATTCTCTGTGCTGATCAGAACTGACTTCTGGGTACAAGATAGGATTGAATTTCCATATATTAATGGCAAATAAGATGGGGCAGGGACTCCTAATTACTTTAGTTTATTAAGAATCCCAGGGCACCTCTTAGAATGGTAGAGGTGATGTTAGCCCTTATGTCCTGGACATGATCCAGTTTAGGTAATTGCTAATTACAATCTGTCTACCTAATTCCCTTGACTCTTGCTACTGAATGTGATTTCTTTTCACTTAGCAATATTTAACTATTATGTGCTCTTGGTGTGTGACTGTCAGAACATCTACTGATTTCTACTTGTGTTTAGTATGGTTTGCCTTTTGTTTGATTGCTTTTGATTGTTATTATCATATTTTTATTCTAACTATGTCTGTACACAGAAAAGAAAACAAAAATCTTGTAAAAATTTTAGTTACTTGTAACTACTTAGGTTGGAATATGCTTTGTAAATCTAACATTCAGACTCTCTGGATCCGTGTTTAAGAATCTGAAATCACTAGACACACCAGTGGCCCATATCATACTCACTATAAGGTTGTGTAAACTCAGAGATGGATTTCAGACAGACCAGGATTTCCAGTGTCCTCAATTCTAGGGCTAAAATCATGACATGGAGGAGAGATATATGGAACTAGACCCACCTAATGATCCATCATATTCTGGAGCCTTCACAGAACAGGAATATCTCTGTTTTGGAGATTAGAGCATACTTTGATTCTTTCGAGCACAATGAAATGGAGCTGAAGAATACAGAAAGTGATGGGTCAAAAGATGTTATTCATTTCAAAGTACAGGTCTAAATGATATCCATATGTTCACATTGCTTCCATCCCTTTGAAGGAGACAAGACTATTTGTGAGTCTGTTAGGATCTGAGCCCTTGATTTGGGATGTATTACTTGGAGTTCAGGTGGAGAGATATCAGGTTTTATCTGTAATCTTCCCCCAGTGTGTAAAAATCACGTAGTGAAATAAGTTAGGTGGAACTGTGTTCACCCCCTAGCAACATTCAGATGAATGAAGCATCTTTCTCACTAGTCAGTATACATTGAGCCTTCTCAGTGAGCAGAACGCTAAGAACTTTCAAGACATAGACAGCCCTGAGTTCCTGGATTTTATATATATATATATATATTCCAAACATGTCAAACATATAGATTTTGACCTCAATTTTACCCACTCTAAAGAGGTTCATCAAACTGTCATTTCAAAGAGATGTTCTGACTGAATCAACTCACCAGGGCTAACCAGGATGTCTAAAAAACTCAAATATAATGTTCCCTATATTTTCTTTTTGACCATGTTTTAGCCAGAGGTAGGAAGACTCTTCCTGTGGATTTTCATAATGAAGCAAATACTGTTTCCTGTGAGATTGCAATGCTAGGACTCAAATGTCCTATCCATGACTCAGAGAGTGAGGGAAGTAACCCACCTTGATGAGTTGTGCTGTCTTTCACTGCTGTTCTTCATATTTCAGTTCCATCAGAAGGAACAAATTGCTTCTATTGTATCTAAGAACACCATTTACTCAAGCTGCGTTGAAATGGAAGTGAAGAGTAATAGTAACAGAAGAACATTGGCTAGTAATTGAGCTCAAAATGGCCATTTGGCTAGGTGGTCAAGGGAAAGATAATTATGTCCTGCAGTAGTACATCTTCTGAGCATTCTTTGAACCTAAAATTGCTATGTTGATGAAGTACATTTTAAACATGGAATTAATGATCTTAGACTTGAAAAAATTGGGTATTTTCAGAATGTTCTGACTTTGATATATCAGGGAAGATTTTGATGTCAGAATGGCCAAAAAATATAACACAAACAAACCCCCAGAACTCACTAAGATTTATTACTGGAGATCTGAAGAAACTCCTGCTGGTTTCTATGTGGCTATGTGGCTATTGGTCCAACTGCATATTATCTTTTTTTTTTTTTTTTTTTTTTAATCTTGGAAACACACTGATACACACCTCCTGCCAAACAATCCGTATCGCTGCTGCATTGGAAATATATTCTTGCTTTCTATAAGTTTTGTAGTTTAGGAGAGAAGAAAAAGTCCATCTATTGATTTCACTGTTTACTTTCAGTAATGGAGAAAACCATTAGGAAAAGCTTTCCTCTTTTGTGAGTGAAAGAACAGATAGGCATTTCATCCCCAGATTTTCTGCATTCCTTCTAATCAGGAGAGATGATACCCATCTTGTATTCAGAAATACTATGCAAGCTCTGGGGGTGAGCCTTGACCCAAATTTAGAAATGTACAGGTTTCCCACAATACCTTCTAGCATGTGTATTTCCAAAACAGCGAGAAGAGGATTAGGAAAGAAAAAAGCTGAAGGGCTTTGTATGGGCCCAGTGTGTGTGTGTGTGCGTGTGCGTGTGTGTGTGTGTGTGTGTGTGTGTGTGTGTGACAGAGAGACAGAAAAAGAGAGAGAATCCTGAGAACAGATTTTCATCTATTAAAAAAAAAAAGCAATCTTCTATGAGCGTTGCCAGAGTGGACTTGTCCCCCACTGTCCCCAGGCCATGCTGGCTTATGGATGTAAAGCTTTAATCCGTAACATTTGCTGATTTAGTGCCCTTATACCGACACTCCTAAGTTCTTGGCCCCTAATCCAAGCTCTTTCAACCTTTCCTCCACCCCTACAACACTTATTTCCAGGTGGCCTCTGAGTTTTCCATGCATCACAATTGGTCCTCTCATATGTTTTTCCTTCTTGTCCTCTTTGTTGATGTCTGCCGCCTGTCTGTCCAATTGAATTTATAATCGTCACTGAAGTAATCCCTTCCATGAGAATGTTGCCTTCTAAGTCCTCCAAACTGTAAGACCTTCAGGAGTCAAAATTCAACTTAACCTCCCAGAGCCAAGCATAGTTATTCACAGAAATGGGGAAGAAATCCTTCTCATAGACTCTAGCTGGGCACGTGGTTTAGGCCAGTGAAGAGACACCCCTTTCTTTTTTGTGTCTTCATTTCTATCACCCAGACCAGGACTCTCTTACAGACCCTTCTCCTCACAGGCCCCCTTCTCCCTCTTGACAAACAACCTATGCAGAACAGACCCTCAGATGCTGACTGTGTAGGTCTTAGTCTGGCCCTGAATCCTGTCTTAGCTGGCTTGGGGTGTCAGAGTACCACAGCTGGTGTGGCTTAAACAACAGAATTTTATTTCTCACAGTTCTGGAGTCTGGGAAGTCCAGGATGAAGGTTCTGTCCAATTCAGTTTCTGGTGAGAGCTCTCTTCCTGGCTCACAGAATGCTACCTTGTCTCTGTGTCTTTCTGTGGCCTTTCTTTGGTATATGCTTGGGGAGGGGTGGGGTGGAAGAGAGAGAGAAAGCATTTTCTCTCTGGTATCTCTTCTTATAAGGGCACCAATCTGTAATCCTATCAGATCAGGCCCCCACCCTTATGACTTCATTTAACCTTAATTTCTTAGAGGCTCCATCTCCAAATACAGTCACATTAGGAATTAGGGCTTCAACATATAAATTTTAGGGGGACACAATCATTTAGTACGTAACAATTCGCATTTAAACTCATCAGGGACCATTGATACAATTCTATTCATTTTTCCCTAAGTGACTATCCAAATGCTGGTATGGAAAGTTGCCATCCAATGGATGACTACAATATATGTTTGAAACCTTAGATAAGTTACAGTATGGCTTAGTGACTGTGAGAAGACTGGGTTAGATTTTAATAATCAAGTGGACTATTTTACAACCCAAGAAAATGAACAAAAATCCCATTTTTACATATGCAAGGTAAAAATGCACTGATGTTGCAGGATATGCCCTCACTTAGAGAAAGGGCCATTTAAAGTATCCCATTTAAACACAGAGGACACTAGCAAGTATAGTAAGACAAGTTGAAGTAAATAACAACCTTGCTCACATATGGTTAAAACAGGAAATGACATCCAGGGGTGGTGATGGAAACAAAGGGCAGACATCAGTGGGCTTCTAGCTGCAAGGTTCCCCCTGGGTCTTTGGCTTCATTTCCAGTCTTTTGATCTAGGGTCCGTAAGATCATTTCCTCAGTAGGTCAGACCTCTGGAGAGGCAATGACATTATTAATTTGCAGTGTTAATCCTGAAAGCTAGCTTAATTACAGAAAATAATTGTAGTGAGTATGTCCACAGGCACATGTGTGTCTTTGGGGCATATTCATAGATGAACAGTAGGGAGTGATAGAGATGGGGGAGAAGTGGAGAGCACATTGCTCTTCTAAAGTGGGCAGCATCTTTCAGCTTCAGCCAATTGTCCTGCAGGACCAGTTTTCTCAGAGTTTTCCATTTTTCAAAAAATAACTAGAAATGTGAAATTTTATGTGGGACTCTCAATTTGAAAAAGTTAGAAACTAATTCAAAACTTTAATAAACCACTCAAGGGCCAGCACTAGGAAGGCAGTATCCAGCCTTAGCTGCTCCAGTTTATAGAGCACGCACCTCCGTGGGTTGCCTTGAAGGCTCTAGGAAGGTTGTCATCCCTTTGTTTTGTGGTTTTTGTGCGTTACTTTCTTAAGAGGACCCTAAGGCAACTCTAGTGTTCTCAGCTGCTTCTGTGGTTACTTGGCCATTCACAGGGCTTACAGATGATAATGAAGTTGTCTTGGAGGGCTGCCATGTCCATGATGTAGTTGCTTACCCGATTTTGTAATCCTTTATCAATTCCCTCTCCAGCTTGGAGGCCAGGCTGAGGGTATGGAACAGAATATTAAGTGGTTTCAAATCAAGTCTTACCTCTGTTAGGATCTTCTTTGTGATAATAGGAGACATTATTAATAACAACAGGCAACAATAATAATGTATCATTATATTGTAAGTTCACCCTGAAATGTAACCCAGGACCTTTTCTTATCACAGCCACACATTTTACATAGTATAAAAGAAAATAAAAATAAAAGCAGTTCCAGTGTCACCTAGATTTAGGGAGGAATTGAAAGGAACGTAAAGGAATAAGCAAAAGCAGAAAAAGTAGTCCAGAATATGAGTATATTCTGCCAACAATGTGATATTTGCGCAGAAATGTCTTACATTTTCCCTACAAAGTAGATATTTGCTTTGCTGCCATTTCTTAGGGAAGATGATGTTTATTAAAGAGTATGGACTTGAGTTCATTCCACCTGAGTTCCACCACTGACCATCTATGCAGCCTTACAAAAATACCCAGCCTCTCTGAGCTGCAGTTTTCTCATCTGTAAATAGGGCATAATAATAGTACTTACCTTATGTACTACTAGGTACAATTAAATGAGATACTCCATGTAAATCTTGTAGCATTCTGCTAGTATACATTTTATTGTCATTGCTAATAAATTTTATCATTGTCAGAATAATTATGATTATTATTGAAGTTTAACTCTCTGACTTGTTTTCCTTTTTTGTTTTATTTTTTATTGGTGGGTCTGAGACAATTAGTTAAACCCCATCCTCAGCTTCTCATTGTTATTTTCTCATACATGTTGCTTTTCTTCTTTTAACCAGGTGCTATCTTCTTTCTAGATACAATACTAGAAGTCATTAGAATGGACCTCACAACTAATGAAGTATATAGATGGAATGAATAAGAGACAGGCTTTAGGCTAAATAGACATTAGGCTTGTTCCTCCTCTACCTTTGGCAGGGTTCTACTTATACTTTAAAAACCTGCTGGGCTAGGGAGTGTCTATGAAATGAGTGCAGCCATAATCATGTTTGATCCCTGTCAAATAGGAAGAAAGAATCCAGATGTGTTGAGTTACTATCATGTGCTAGCTGATTTACATGTTATTTCATTTGATCTTTGAATAACACTGTGAGAAAAAGGATTCTATTAGTTATGTAGTTTTATATAAAAATTACCCAGACATGTAGTGGCTTAAAGCAATAACAAACATGGTGCCCGTGGGTCAGGAATTCAGGAGTGACTAAGCTAAGTGGTTCTGAATCAGACTCTGTCACAAGATTGTCATTGGTGCACACCGGGGCTGCAGTCATCTGAAGGCTTGACTAGAGCTGGACTTTAGACTTCCAGAATGGTGCATTCACGTGGCTGGTGGCTGGTGAATCAGTGCTGGCTCTTGGCAGGAGGCCTTTGTTCCTCTCACAGACCTCTCCTCGAAGCTGCTTCAGACAAGGCAACTGGCTTTGACCAGGATGACTGAACCAGGAGAAAGACAGACAGAGACAAAGAGAGACAGAAAACCAGACAACAGCGTTCACGTCTGCCATATCTACTTAGTAGAAGTGAATCACTACCTCTGGCCCACGATAAAAAAAAGTGAAAGTAAGGTTCTACACTGAAGGGAGGAACTTTATATAATTTGCAAACATTTTAAACTAC
The DNA here is from genome assembly GCF_964374135.1 of Grampus griseus. Lineage (NCBI taxonomy): Eukaryota > Metazoa > Chordata > Mammalia > Artiodactyla > Delphinidae > Grampus > Grampus griseus. The sequence goes on along the minus strand of NC_139018.1, from coordinate 23,426,881 downwards.
CGCAAGGCAAATGGTTATTCCTCAATTTACAGATGAAATAATTGAGACAACATGCCCAAGAAAAAGGTTACTAAGTTGTATAAGTTATTCACTGGCATTCCTCCCCAACCCCCATCTACAGGACGCTTTTGCTTTAACAAAGATTATAAAAGTGGTATCACCGTTGATTTCTTGTGTGTGTGTATGTATGCCCTCTAGTAAAAATTTGAAGATCCTATTGTCTAGAATTGTTTGTTGCAGTTGTGTTTTCAGAGTAGACATTTGTATGCAATTCATCTGATAGGGGAAGTGTATTTCTCCCTGGAATTAGTATATGTGGAAAACATCATCAATCACAGTCATCACAAAGCAATTAAGTACCTAACTGTGCGTGGAGCTGAGCTCGCTGCTGAAATAGAAAACTTCGTAGGCCTGCTTCCTGCCCTCTTGGGGCTTAGAATCCAAGAACTGAGTAGAAGATGGAAGAATGGTAAAGAGAACAAGGACCCAAGGCATAAGCAAATTCTTCTGAAATATGGTTGCAATGGCAGAGGGTGGAGGGTTGATTCAGAGGAAAGAAAAAGAAAATGAAGGAAGAAGCTGAAATAGCATCAGACTAATAGCAAAGGGAGAAATGCATAAGAAGGATAAAAGACTGAATTAAAATGACCTGGATTTTTTTTTTTTTTTAAGTATAAAGATAACTGGAAAAAGGCACCAGGTTATTCTTGGGACTCAACTTTCACTGAGTCTTACCTGAAGTTTTTTCTCTCGAAAGCAGACTTTCTGTCATTTTAGTCCCCCTTCCATGTCAATGATGGCTTTTAATTCCTCATTTCAATCACTGACCCTCAGTGAAATCATTGCCTAAGTGTCCGCCGAATAGAAGATCTGAGACCTGAGGTTTATGGCTGTTATTTTCATGCAGAAGGGGAGGAGGATGTTCTTCCTTTTCATATGCATTTGTAAGTATTTTCAATCCATCATGCATTAATAATCCAACTGGGAAGGTATGATTCAGACACAATAGCCCTTCTGCTGCAAGAGTCTACTGTAAAATTGATCAGCTGGCCAAGTTGCGCTTTTTTTTTTTTTTTAACTTAGATTTTGCTTTCTTTCTGGGAAGAAGAAAGACAAAAAAAAAAAAAAAAGTCCCCAAACCAGCAGCAGCAGGTGCTGCCAAAATGGTATTTTTCTTATCTGTGTTGACTTCAAGGGGGAGCAAAAGGATGTGTAATTGCTTCTCTCTTAGGCCGCAGGATGGCGCCCATCTCTCTGGCATTATCCACTTATTTGATCTAGGTAAGGAAAGAAGCAAAAATAGATTAAAAATGCATTTTCCCAAAGGTTCCAAGGACGTTATTCACCAATCTCCCTTCCACCAGTCTCTGCCAACTGTGTGTAAATATATATTTAGGGGAAACCTAGACAAAGGTCAAAATCTCCCCTAGATATTCTTCCCCCTCTATTCACTTACCTTCTTAAATACATAAAGACAGATCTCAGAATAGCAAAGAAATTAAGTGACAGCCATGGTAGCACAACAATTTCTTTTGAATGTGATAATTTGAGGGGGTTCATTTATTTAGGCCACAGACGTCAAAATTCAAGTTTCTAAAAAGAAGCAGAAAACAACACAAAACCTACTTTTAAATAGTAAGTGATTTGTTTATTTGAAGAGTTGTATTACAGAACGATTGGATGGAGGAAGAGGTTTCTCAACCCAGGAGAGAGAGACAGATGGGAAGATGCTTCTGTCCTCATGTAGGCCCTGGACAGAAGGCAGCCCCTCTGGCCCTGCTGTCACTTTCTGTCTGTTCAGGCTTCTTTGTGCTGGCCCCCCATGGATTGGATTCTGACTCATATCAAAGATTCCCTCTCTTGATTCTGCTTTTATCCCCGGCTTTATCTGTTTTTTCCTTTTCCACTTTCCATAGAATCCCAGAATCCAGAGGAAGCTCAGTGCCAGCTCTCATATTATCTTAAACGTTTTCAGTTGTGACACTGACCCATATTTTAAACTTTCCAGTAGTCAGTCATCGATGTTTCTCAAATCTAGCAGTAAGAATGCTCTTCCAAATATCTCATCTAAATTCCTTCTAGTGTAATAAAGTCAATTGCTTTTGGCTGCTCTCTCTTTAGCTGCTTACCATCAGCCTTTAATCTCCAGTATAATTAATAAAGTCTACTTTCATAGCCTCTATTTTTGAGTCCTTCACATGTATTCTTATTACTCAGTTTGAACTGCTTTTTGTTTTGCTACACTGTCAGTGAGTTTACCTTTTTCTGCCCTTCATTTCTGCCTATTCATTATTTAAAACCCAGCTCAAACATCCCTTTTTCTTTGAAGTCAGTGACTCACCCCTTTAGAAACTTAGATTCACTGAACTTGTAAGCACCATCACACTTTCTACATACTTTTAAAATGTGTGTGTGTGTGTGTGTGTGTGAACATAACTTTCTGATTCATTACACAATAAATTGCTCAGGTGCAGAGAGGTGTGCTATTTCTGTGTGTCTTCAGGTGCAATACTGGCAGAGAATAGATGTTCCAGGCATGTATCCTGAATGAGTGAGTAAATGAAAGAATGGCTGCTGCTGGTGTCAACATGGTGTGTACTTAGAGGTTTTGATCATTGCAGGGCCAGAATGATACTCCTCTTCATACACTAGAACTGTGCAATGTTCCACACTAACTTAATGTCTAATATAATATATATAATATAGAATGCCCTGTACAACATAAGGGCAGCCATCTTGCCTGGAAGTGTGTTTCCTTACTTGGAGTCTTTTAGCTTCAGATAGCCAAGCCCATTCACAATATGCACTTTGTTATCATACCAACTCTGGGTGAAGGACAGATGATGCATATGTGAAAAGTTTGAGGGAACACAGTCTATAAGACCGCTCTCACCTCTGACACCAATTGCAAGTCTAAGAGCTTCCTAAAACTACTCTCAGATTTGGTAATTTAGTAGAAGAACTCATAGAACTCACTGAAAGCTGTTATACTCGTCATTATGGTTTATTATAGGGACAGGGTGCAGATTACAGTCAGGCAAGGGAAGAGGCACATGGAGCAGCCTTCAGGGATGCAAATGGGCAGTTTCCAGTTGCGATCTCCCTGTGGAGTCACAGACGGCAATGAACTCATTAACGTGTGACTGAATGCACTGAATATTGCCAACCACGGAAGCTCACCCTAGCCTTGGTGTCCAGAGTTGTGTTTTGTTTGAGAGTGGGGGGAAGGGAGCTCCATCATATAAGCGTGTTTCACTGCCCACATGGCTGACTTCAGTCTCTAGCTTCTCAGGAGGTGCAGCTGATACTGTTTCACCCAAAGCTTCACTTTAAATCACACTGTGGCCATGCCTTGCAGCCACACCATAAATCACAGTGTTAGACCTTCTGGCATGCCAGCCCTACCCTAAACAAAGACGATGCTCCTACCAGGCATGACAGTCCAAGGGCTTACAGATTACCTCCCAGAAGCTGGGGGCAAAGGCCAGACCTCTCCTTGGGCAAAGTTAAATTCTTTACTGAACTATATGCTTCACATTTTAGTTCATACCTCAGAGGTCTCACCCAATCCATCATTTCCAAAGAAGTGAAACAGGAAATCGGATCCTGCTTCCATAGCTTGAGACAAGGGAAGAGGAAAGCCTTTTTGGACTTTTTAGTCAGGATGGGTATATTTACAAGGAACAAAATCCCCTGAATTCAGTTCCAGCCAAGTGTCTGTGTGCCTGTGGCACCCCTGGAGTGTGGGAATACATTTATTAACTTCTTCCCTCTCCTTTCCTCCTCTCTGGGACAAAATTATTTTCATTAATAATCATTTAATAATTTAGTAACTCTCATTAGACTTTTTTTTGTTCTTTAGTTTTAAAACAACTCATAATTAAAGTAGAAGAATACACTCCACTTTAAAAAACATTATTCAGGGACTTCCCTGGTGGTCCAGTGGTAAAGAATCCGCCTTCCAATGCAGGGGACGCGGGTTCGATCCCTGGTCAGGGTACTAATATCCCACATGTTGCGGGACAGCTAACCTCGCAGGCAACAACTACTGAGCTTGCACGCCTCAACTAGAGAGCCCCTGTGCTGCAAACTACAGAGCCCACACACTCTGGACTCCTTGTGCCACAACTACAGAGCCCATGTGCCACAACCAGAGAGAGAAAACCCACATGCCACAACTAGAGAGAAGCCTGCATGCCACGATGAAGAGCCCTCACCTCAATGAAAGATCTCACACGCCTCAACGAAGACCCTACCTGCCGCAACTAAGACCCCACACAGCCAAAAATAAAAAAATAAAATTTAAAAAATGTTATTCAGATTCAATGGCAATATTTCATATAAGGCCTAAAATTTGAATTTACCAAAAAAATTACACAACACAGTTCTCTCCATTTCACTAAGTGGACAGAAATAAAACACAGTTGAAAATTCCAAGTGGTCATATAGAATGACTGAATTGAATAACTCAAGTTCTCTTTCTTTTGTCTTCATGATCACTGTGCTATTACTTATTATTTCAAAGGTATTGTTTAAACAAATAGATAATATAGTACCACAGGATCGGAGGCACACACTGCACCTAAATTAAGTGCTAATGATTCTGGAACATTACAAACTTACTTTCCAAGTGAATGCATATAGCTGAGTCTGTGGGTTTTGGGGACTGATTGTGTAATTGGGAATTCTCCAACTATCTTCCATGTAGAATACAACGGTTATTAAATACTAAGCAATAAAATGTGTTGATTTGAAGCTTACATATATAATATTAAACTCAACTATGTCTGTAGTAATTGTTTAGAACTTTGACCAACACAAGTTTTGTTTTTTGGTTTGTTTGTTTGTTTTTGTGGGTAGAATATTTCATCACTGCCATTGTTTAGACTTGTAGAGGGGAAGCAGGATTACATTTTCTATCTTTTTAAACACTCAGTCATTTCTTCTCCATAGCACAAAAGATTATGGCTTTTTCCCATAACTCAGCATCTTTGTTAGCTGTGGAACTCAGTCTACTATCCTTTCTATTGCCTAGGGTGGGGTATATTCTGAGGAGGGGGGTCAGGGTTGCTCCTCAGGTGTTGCTGCAGAACATTTGCTGGTGCTATTTACAACCCTAATTAAATGGAAGATTGTTAGAAATGGGAAGGTGGCTATAAATAGCCTGGTCCATTTTATCTGTTTCTTCAGTGTGTGGGAAGAGCATCACTGAGCTTCTCTCTTGAAGTTCAGTTAACTCAGGATGTGTTCTGCTTTTGTTATTCTGCTTTGACTTAAAAAAAAAAAATCTCCTGATGCTGATCAAAGTGGAAAAAAACAAAGAGGAATCACTCTCAGTCATTGCAGGATATGGACAGGAGGAAAGTAAAATAAAATTGAAGTGGGGAGGGGTGTGAGTGGTATAAGAAAAAAACAAATGTGGGGCTAATCCTTTATGACAACTTTTTTTTTCTGAAAATAAAATGTCTTATTTTCAGGTTTGTGGAAAATTCATTCACTTCATCCAGCCATAATATGATCAACCAATCTGTTCAGAGAGCCTGGGCTTGGAGTCAGAGCCTTCTCTCTCTGCTGTCTAGTTAGGACACCTTTTTGAGGGCGTGGGAATTCCCTATGGGTTTTTCTTTCTCTACTGTACAGAGTACAGGAATCAGCTCAGCTCTAGGGGCAGTGTTGTGACCAAGTGAACTTGACCTTGACCAAATCACCTGGCCTTTGCAAATCCCTGATTTCTCAGATTAGGAAATACCTTTACATATGTGCCTCACATCTTGGCTCTTGTGATAAACTTCCCCACTGGTTCTCTGGCTCCCCTCTCTTCCCCTCCAGCTTCCCCTGAACAAGCTGCCAGACTCACCTACTAAAGTTCAGCTTTGATCCCTTCTCTTCAAAAGCCTTCAGCATTTCTCAGTGACCTGTTTAAAATTTCCCAAGTTCCTTAACTTGCATCTAAGACAACTCATGATGCTTTTCTAACCAACATATCAACCCTAACTCCCTCCAGTTCTTGGCTCAAAAAGTTCTAGTCTAAGGGGTTTGTAGGCATTGCCCAAACCCATAGGGTGTTTTAGTTATTGCTTCATTGTTTCTGTTCTTGTTTTTGTTTCTTTTTGTTTTCTTTTGTTGTTTCTTTGTTTGTTTCCTTGTTCTCCCACTTCATTGTATCTCAAAGCCAAAGTCAAATCATATTTCTCCCAGTTGGAAATTACTTTTTCCCTTACTCTAAATTTCTTAAAACTTAATGACTAAGCTTTTTATTTAGCACTTACTAATTGTCTGGTTAGTTCTTTATCTGTGCATGTGTTTTTCCTCACCAGCTAATTTTAAGACTCTTTAGAATTGTCATATCAGAGGGTTATAACTAAACCTGAACCTGTATTATTTTGTAGCCTATGAAAGATTTTTCTCAAATAGTCTCATTTGATTTCTAAAGCATCCTTTTGAGGAGGTATGATACTATCCACACTTTCACAGGTAAAGTAATAGAAACACAAGAGGGATTAAATAATTTTCCCCAAATCACTAGGCTGGTAACTAATAGATTCAAATTTGAAAATGCTGGACTTCTGACTATGCTTGGTTCTTTTCAGAGCTCATGGCTGCTTTTATCATTTTCATGCCCACCATAATACCTGGCACTGGTTACAAATTAATAATACTTGTTAACTGAAGGAGTAAAAATGAGTAAAAGAATGAGTGAGTGAATGAATGAATGGCAACAGCACTATGTGTGACGTTGATGACTTTAACAATTCAGCAGAACTTCACTATGACATTTTCAGAGCGTCTGCCAGTGACCTGATGAAGCCACTTTGTTAGTGGTACTTGTCTTTCTCGAAAACCAATAATAAAAGTCAGGACAAGATAGTCTTAGGTATATTTACTTTAATAGCAAATGTTAAGAACAAATTCCCAGGATTTGTAGAATATTTTGCTTCTTCATTGCACTTCAAGCTACTACATAAAAGTCAAGTAAACTGCAAGCATATAGTCTAATGCAAAGAATGATCTCAACACAACAAACCTAGAGAGGGTAATTCCCCTCTCAATCCCCGGGTGGCTAGGACTACATAGGTAAATGTTGAAAGAGTGGGATAGGCGCTTCTCTGAGCTGCTGCTTTCTCATCTGAAAATAGAGAAAATAGTAATACCTGCCTCCCAAGGTACTGAGGATTGGTTTCAAGGATTGAAGTAGAGCCCTTAGAACAGTGTCTAGACGTAGGCATGTTATATAGCTTCTGTTATCCCAACATAACTGGGGTGGGAAAGGTATTTTCCCTCCGTTTTGCAGGGAGCAGTCAGAAGGAAGCTTTTTTAGTGCATTTCACCTAGTTTTTTTCTGGTATTCCTTCTGGCATTTGTTCTGAGCATGGCCCTCTTTATTCTAATAACTTTTTATAGTGTACGTAAGTTTTAAGGTTAAGAAAGGTATGCGTTGGCTGATGGAAGCAGAAATCAGCCTCTAGATAAACAACATCGTCTGCTGGAATAAACCACTGCTATCTGGGTACATACTTTCCCTCTCTTCCTCCTTTTCTATAAACTTAAGGTTACACGCAAGCCATTCCAGAGAATGACTGTGCGGTCACTGTAGACAGTTCTTCCAAATCATTACAGGCTGTTCATGTTTGGAGAGAAGCAGCCCCTCTTTCGGTGATAATGACGGTCAGATGAAGGGATTAAGCGGATTACACCTTTGGAGAACTGCACACTATAAGCAATGTCAGCTCCAACCCCGTGAAGTCATCTAAGCGTGCAATCCATTACTTGAGAAAATAGATTTGAAGTAGTAGAGTTTCTGGCCATTACTAGGTTATTTTTTTTCCTGAACATTTTTAATTATTTTTTTGGCCTGGCTGACAAACAGTTAAATTCTGCAGAAAGCTTAATTGAGGCCATTTTCCAGATGTAAATTGTTCTTTCTTTTTTTTTCTCCCTTCCTCCTTTAGTGGGTTCAGCCAAGTAGAAATGTATAATTAATAAAAGCCACGGGCAGGGCCAACTGGGAGAAAATACATTTGAGGAGAGGGGCTGTTGTGTCAATCTAAAAGTCAGATGGAATGTTCTAAGAGTATCCCAGAGATTGGGTTAGTGAGTCTGGTAACACAAACAAACAAAAAAATTTACCCTACTCCCCACAGGTGGGAGATTACTTGCATGAGTCTATATGCATGTGGAATTTTGTTTCTTAACTGGAGGACCAGAGGGAAGTAACTACATAGGTGATGAGAGGCAGGAATGAGAATGCAGGCAGGGGAGATGGCAGCAAGTTGACTCAAAACCTTGGGAGACTTGGAGCACAAACACTATAACTCTGAGACCTAGAGGACAGTGTTTTATACAGATCTGGAGAACAGACTATTTTTCCCACCCAACTAGGGACAGTAGTGTAGCTTCAGCACCCTAGGGCTTCAGTTGACTAGTTGAAGATACCTGCCTTGCTTGAGTAACAGCAGAAGAACCTATAGCAGCTCAAAATCCTCACTGAGGTTGTACTCAACAGAAAGAGTGGGGAACTCCCCACATGAGCAAAGGTGTGAATGAACAGGAGAGATTGATAGGAACCTATCTGCTGCAAATGAGCAAGTAAAACTGCCTTCTGCAGCTTGCCAGACAGACGGCACCGACTACGTATAAAACCTTAACCTCCTCCAATGCTAAAACTATTATCCCTACGATTATACTAATACCCCTGACTTGATTATCAAACAACATAATTTGAAATAACACTGCGTCCTATAGTTTGCTAATTAGCCTCACAAGCCTGCTTCTTCTTAACTAGTTTAATGATAATAGCCTTAACTTCTCATTAATATTCTTTTCCAACTCCCTATCTGCACCACTACTGATCTTGACAATATGACTCCTACCTCTGATATTAATAGCCAATCTCACCTGCTCAAAGAATCACTGACCTGAAAAAAGCTATACATCACTATACTAATCATATTACAAACATTTTTAATCATAACATTTACCGCCACAGAACTAATTCTATTTTACATTATACTCGAGGCCGCACTAATTCCTACACTTATCATCATCACTCGATAAGGTAACCAAACAGAACACCTCAATGCAGGACTCTATTTTCTATTTTACACACTAGTTGGATCCCTCCCACTGCTAGTGGCATTAGTATATATCCAAAACACCACGGGCTCTCTGAATTTCCTAGTGCTTCAATATTGAACCCAAGCATTACCCAACTCCTGATCCAACGTCTTTATATGACTAGCCTGCATAATAGCCTTTACGGTAAAAATGCCCCTCTATGGCCTCCACCTTTGACGACCCAAAGCACACGTAGAAGCTCCCATCGCAGGCGCTGTAGTCCTTGCAGCCATATTACTAAAACTCAAGGGCTACGGCATGCTACGAATTACAGGGATACTCAACCCCCTGACAGAATTCGTAGCATCCACTTTTCTTACGCTCTCCTTATGAGGGATAATCATAACCAGTTCAATCTGTCCATGCCTAACAGACCGAAAATTACTTATCACATACTCTTCCGTCAGCCACATAGCACTTGTTACTGCAGCTGTTCTCATCCAGACTCCTTGAAGTCACATAGGAGCCACCGCTTTAATAATCGCCCATGGCCTCACATCATCTATATTATTCTGCCTAGCCGCAAACTACGAGTGAGTCCATAGCCGGACTATAATTTTAGCCCGAGGCCTACAAACCCTCCTCCCACTACTAGCCACTTGATGAATACTGGCAAGCCTGACAATGTCTGGGAAGCTGATACATCAGTAATAGCTGAAGTAGTAGCTGAAGTCAGGTGCAAATGCTCCATTTGCATTTGAAAATAAAACAGGCAAAGCAACCAAAGGTCTTTTTTTTTTAACATTTTTATTGGAGTATAATTGCTTTACAATAGTGTGTTAGTTTCTGCTTTATAACAAAGTAAATCAGCTATACATATACATATATCCCCATATCCCCTCTTTCTTGCGGCTCCCTCCCACCCTCCCTATCCCACCCCTCTAGGTGGTCACAAAGCACGGAGCTGATCTCCTTGTGCCATGCGGCTGCTTCCCACTAGCTATCTGTTTTACATTTGGTAGTGTATATATGTCAATGCTACTCTCTCACTTCGTCCCAGCTTACCTTTCCCCCTTCCCGTGTCCTCAAGTCCATTCTCTACGTTAGCGTCTTTATTCCTGTCCTGCCCCTAGTTCTTCAGAACCATTTTTTGTTGTTTTTTTTTTAGATTCCATATATATGTGTTAGCATATGGTATTTGTTTTTCTCTTTCTGACTTACCTCTCTCTGTATGACAGTCTCTAGGTCCATCCACCTCACTGCAAATAACTCAATTTCATTCCTTTTTATGGCTGAGTAATATTCCATTGTATATATATGCCCCATCTTCTTTATCCATTCGTCTGTCGATGGACACTTAGGTTGCTTCCATGTCCTGGCTATTGTAAATAGTGCTGCAATGAACATTGTGGTACATGACTCTTTTTGAATTATGGTTTTCTCAGGGTATATGCCAGGTAGTGGGATTGCTCGATATTATGGTAGTTCTGTTTTTAGTTTTTTTAAGGAACCTCCATACTGTTCTCCCCAGTGGCTGTATCAATTTACATTCCCACCAACAGTGTAGGAGGGTTCCCTTTTCTCCACACCCTCTCCAGCATTTATTGTTTCTAGATTTTTTGATGATGGCCATTCTGACTGGTGTGAGATGATATCTCATTGTAATTTTGATTTGCATTTCTCTAATGATTAGTGATGTTGAGCATCCTTTCATGTGTTTGTTGGCAGTCTGTATGTCTTCTTTGGAGAAATGTCTCTTTAGGTCTTCTGCCCATTTTTGGATTGGGCTGTTTGGTTTTTTTTTGATATTGAGCTGCATAAACTGCTTGTATATTTTGGAGTTAATCCTTTGTCAGTTGCTTCATTTGCAAATATTTTCTCCCACTCTGAGGGTTGTCTTTTCGTCTTGTTTATGGTTTCCTTTGTTGTGCAAAAGCTGTTAAGTTTCATTAGGTCCCATTTGTTTATTTTTGTTTTTATTTCCATTTCTCTAGGAGGTGGGTCAAAAAGGATCTTGCTGTGATTTTTGTCATAGAGTGTTCTGCCTATGTTTTCCGCTAAGAGTTTGATAGTGTCTGGCCTTACATTTAGGTCTTTAATCCATTTTGAGTTTATTTCTGTATATGGTGTTAGGGAGTGTTCTAATTTCATTCTTTTACATGTAGCTGTCCAGTTTTCCCTGCACCACCTATTGAAGAGGCTGTCTTTTCTCCATTGTATATTCTTGCCTCTTTATCAAAGATAAGGTGACCATATGTGCGTGGGTTTATCTCTGGGAAGGTCCTCCTTTCTATTCCAAACTAAGAGTAACTCTTAGGTGCTAGAGGCCAGAGGACAGACGCAGCCCTCTAGGGAATGGCCGTTCATGTCTTAATAAATGTGCTGCGTCTCTCCTATCAGGTATAACATGACAAAGTACTGCTTTTGTGTTCAAAACCACTCGAAAACATTGAGGTAATTTTACTTTAGTGATTTCACACCCATGACACCAGGATGAGTTTGGTCAAAGGAAGGAAACTGGTAGACCTATAACCAGAGAGACCCTCCTCCTCACCTGGTGTGCCAGACCCCTGTGGGGAGTCACGGCCAAAACAGTAACGGGAAGGGCATAACACTTTCTGGAAGAATATGACACAGCCTGTGAAGATCTGGATGAAATCTGTGTGAGAACTTTGATAAAGACTGAATAACTCTTAAGCAACAAGGATTTACTGTAGAGTACAGGGAATTATACCCATTACCTTATAATAACCTATAATGGAATATAATTTGCAAAAATCCTGAATCACTATGCTGTACACCTGAAACAACACAATATTGTAAATCAACTATACTTCAATTAAAAAAAAAACTCTTCAATAAAAAAATAACTCTTGCTGATCAAGCAGATAGGGACTGAATGGACATATAAGATTATTTTTAGTTTTAGGAAGGGACTTGCTAACACAACCTGGATATAGTGAGGAACCTTGGCATGCCTTTTCAGTAATATTCTCTTCAAGATGAGTTACGAATGGACAGCAAGCTGCTACTGCCGTATTAATTAGCGTACACACACCACGGATTTCCCTGCGTCTTAGCCATGCATGCACACTGGTTTTGCAGCATGTGAAGGCCAAGCTTGTGGCTTAGCATACGGTGCTTCTTCAAATAAGCACAACTGCCTGCCTCTCTGCTTATCTAATCATAGTAACAGAGAACTTGACCTTTCATCTTTCTTTTCCCCAGGCCCTGGGAGATATATGTGCCAAATATTTGGCATTCTTAGTAACAGGGTCAATCATAATTAGGATTCCAAATGAAAGTCCATTGGCAGCTAGGACATGTCATGTTTTATATTGTTTGAGCAAATGTAATGTAAGTTGAAAACAACAAAAGAACAGAAATAAGTAAAGCTCACATTTTTCGTGTGTAATAATCTTGTGGAGTTTTACTTTATCAGAATGTTGGATAAACTAAGCAAAATATGAAATATAAAGATTTATCTGAAACTCGTCTAAGTAATAGTTTTGCTTTTTTTTTTGTTTTTTGATTTTTTGTTTTGAAATGTTCATTGTATAATGTTGGATGTGGTCAGATGGTGGGTAGGAGGTTTATTGGAAATCAGCTGTGGGAATAACATGGTATAGGCAGTCATTCCGTGGACTCCACTACATAATGAGTCTGGTTTGGCTTGGTTTTCAGTGGTAGTTAATATTTCACAGGTTAATGTAAAAATGTTTTCTACTCAAATTCATTCAAAGTTAATTAAAGTACTTTAAAGAGGAAAAACATGTTCTTGATAAAGAAACCAAACCACGCCATTTCAGATAAGGCACCCTATTGCCCTTACAATACTTAATGAATAAAAGCCATTATCCACTCACATATTAGAGCTTAGACTAAAAGAATTCTCTGGGACTCCATTTCCTCATTTATAAAGTGAGGGGGCATATTCGGATGATCTCCATAAAGTTAAATAATACGTTCAAGATCCTAGTAGCTGGTGGTAGAGCCTGGATTACAACTCAGTTCACTTATTTAAAAACAAACAAACTGGGCCTTCCCTGGCCGTCCAGTGGTTAGGACTCCACACTTCCACTGCAGGGGGCCAGGGTTGGATCTCTGGTTGGGAACTAAGATCCTGGAAGCCATGCAGTACAGCCAAATAAATAAATAAATATTAAAAACAAACCAAAAAACCCAAACTGATCTTCTTTGTAGTGTACAGTATTGGGGAGGGAAGTGGCATAGGAAAGTGTCTTTAAGACAAATCGTTCACCAACATGGAATTCTCGTTTTTAATCATAAAGCTCCACCCATTCCATTGTTCTTAGGTTTCCTCCCTTGCTTTTCATACTGCTCCTTCTCAGGCCCTCTTAGCCTGTGGCTATGGTGTAGAGATGCCCCTAGAACACACCTTGATTGTAGGTGGAGGGCAGGATGCCAGCAAATTTTTTTATTGTCATGACACTTGAAATTCTGTGGACATTAAAATCAAGTCTAACATAGCCTTTTTGTGTTTTTTGAGAGGAGGTATTGTTGAAATCCTTTTTCATCCAAGATTTTTGTGACAATTTTATTCATTCCTACTTTCTTTTGTACCAACACTAGTGATTCATGTACATTCCTGTATTTTAGTTTTTTATTACTGATTCATTGGCATGAACAAATTATTAGCCTAACAATAAGTTGCAAGCTGTATTAATCTATTCCTTCATTATCATCACTAGACCCAAGTGAACATACTCGTAACTAAATATTAATAACTCCTACTCTTGTCAATAATTTTAGTCACACTGATTACTATTTTAGTGCTGTTCCCACCTCACCACAGTTGAGTCTTTTCTGCATTTTCCTCTCAGAATGGTTGTGCCAGACTTTTTCATTGGGAGCCAGTTTTAGAGCCTTTACTGTCCTCACAACAGAATATACCAGCATTTCATTGGCGATTTTCACAGAGCTTTATATCTTAAAATCAGCTTCACTGCATGTAGAATGCATTCTTTTGAATGAAACATGTTATGCAAACTTAAGTTATTGCTCTTTTTAAAAAATAAAGCGAGATAAATTGTGCTGTAAGATAATTTTGCCACTATAGTAAGTATCTTTTTCCTTGTCTTCCTGGAAAGCTTTTATTTCTGTTTCAGTTTTCGCTATGAGATTTGTCTTTTTCACCACACGCTTACATCAAGGAAGCCCTTGGATCACCGCCATAATGTGTCTTTGCTGGGCGCCACTTTCAAGTGCTATCAACACCTCTCTTAATTACATGGTTTAAAAATCAGGCTAGCAATGCATTAAAGTTAGATGGCAAATTTATTTAAAACAAATATGTAAACGTGTATGCTTTCCAATACACGTTCAACCATGCACACATAAAAGAGCCAAAGAGAGAGGCGGAGAGAGAAGTCTGTATATGTAAATGGAAGACCCAAGGTAGAAATACTCTGTGTGTGAGTATCCTATTTCTAAACTAAAATGTATCACAAATATGCACGTACAATACCTCCTTACATATATACATACTTGCTGCCTTTCCAAACACCAGCAAAGCTTAGGGAGCAAGATTCAGTAGACTATTGATGGTAAGACCTAGTACTTGAATAGGAAAAGGTCTTTAGTTTTAAATGTTCATCTGTTTTCATTTGTAGATATGTGACGCCTTTTAAGGTGATATGAGTTTGAATTCTCCAAATTGTACTGTGTTTGACTTCTCCTGCTTATCGATAGTTTGCCCTTGAATTCTAGTTTCTTTTTGAGTAAGAAAATTCTTATATGATATATCTAGCTAGGTGACTTACCTCATAGTCATGCTCAAATACGATTATAGGCCATTTCAGATTCATCCCAGGAAAATGTTACCTGTCAAGATGTCAATTCTGAGCAATTTCTACATTTCGCCCATTCTATTATAGAAGTGGCTGTCATTTCCAAGTAGCTTGTTCCTGAATTAGTGGTATTGTAACATCATAAATCAAAATATTGTTTTGGTTATATAAATGTCTATAATATGGATGTTTTAGAATTGCATATTTTGTCTTTCTCAATTGGTCCCAACTCAAATCTGCTTCCTTTTTGAGTCAAAGGATACTTTTTCATGTCACTCGCCCCTCTAACTCCACCTGTGAGCTTTAAGTCCAGCTGTACCTATGTGTTTCTTACAGGGAGGTAGGGAGGCTGTCTGCTATTTGAACTAAATTGTTTTTTGTTGATGAGCCATGAGATAGATTAAATTCTTTCTCTTCAGTTGTTCCCAAGGCTCTGTGGAACTTAGAGTAATAGAATTTTATTTGTGTCACTAACATTGACAGCTTTGATTCAGACCGCAGAGAACTGAGATGTTGATTAAGAAGTGTCATGTTGGCCATGGTTTAAGTGTGTAACAAGTGAACTGAGAGGCTCCATGTTTGTCCATCCATGAACCCATTGTTGACAAATGTGCTTTGAATTTTAATTTCTTTACTTATCCAGTAATATCTTTCAAATATTTGGAGTTATCTCAGGGAAATTTTTATTTTCGGCCCAAGACTTATTCATTGTTAATTCCAGCATATTGTTCCTTTTAGAAATAAAATTGGAATATTCATAACAATGACTATTTAAGAGAGAATGAGCGAGACTTCCCTGGTGGCGCAGTGGTTGAGAGTCCGCCTGCTGACGCAGGGGACACGGGTTCGTACCCCGGTCCGGGAGGATCCCACATGCCGCGGAGCCTGCGCGTCCGGAGCCTGTGCTCTGCAACGGGAGAAGCCACAACAATGAGAGGCCCGCGTACCAAAAAAAAAAAAAAAAGAGAGAATAGGCAACAGGATAACTAAGGAAAAGAATCAAATAAGGAAGAGATAGATAGTAACTGAGAAGTAAGTATAAGTTATTCAGAATATATTTTATCAGAAATTGCTTTCTAACTGGCTCTTTCTCTTGCGGGAGAAGACATTATTGAACAAAAAACAAGCCCGATGCAATTCAATTTAAATGTATCACTCTATTATTTTAATATATTTACTCAGGGTTAACAACTCATTAAGCACCAAATTGCTCACTCTTAATGAGTCACTGATGCTAGAATCGAGCTGACTTAAACTTTACTGTAAAAATAACAGCAGTACCATTGCATAAGGATGTAATAAAAATTAAGTAAATGCTACTGAGCCTGTGGAGTGGAAACGAGCTCTGCAACGTGAAACAGAAAATATATACATGTGGCTTGCAGAAACATGAGCAATAGATTTTACCCACAAAAACATGATAAGTCTACAATTGCTTTGCTGTAGTGGATTCTATAAAATATGAAGTCATATATATTTTATTTGCACATTCACCTTGTCTAACAGTAAAAGATTTCTAGAATCTATTAAACAGAATATCAACAAATAACTCAAATCCCCTAGACCCCACCAGCCTATAACTATTGTCAAGGTTATGAAGGCAGTAGTCAATACTGTGTTGATTGTCAGAAATTAGCACTCTTAAAATGTTAGCCAGTTATTCCTGGGACATCCACCAGGAGTACGTCATATGTACCCACAAACCAGTCAATCATTTTCAGACATCATATGGTACCCAAATTAGTCTTTGTTTCTTTCTCTGCCACCTGACTGTCCATGAAGCCTTGGCCTTAAATCTGATGGCATATGCCCCACTGTGAAAACCATTCATCAGGAGAGCCACCTATTTCCCTGGTGCAGGACCTTATCTCTTCCCAGACTTACAATCCCCTGGTTGTCAGAGCAATGCTGAGTTTCCCATAGAGATGAGATCAATGACCTTTCCCCCAATTCCATGCCATGAAATGTCACCTGGGCTAAGAAGTTGTGCTTATCCCTCAAATTTTGAATTTTAATTGCTCTTGCAGCTTTTTGCCTACAACCCATCTCTCAAGCCCTACTTTCTCCTCCAGCTTCTTAAGGTCTCTCAGGGCCTTAGCTCCAACAACAACTTTTTCCTTCTCTCCCATCGTAAAACAAAGTTCCTGTGAATATCAATGGAGCAGACCCAGTGGTAGCTGGTGGAGGACAAAGAACGTTGAGATTATATTTATACTAACAGCATTGGGCCCTGGCATTGCCAAACAAGAGCTTTGCTATAAATTTATTCACAGTGTCTATGGCTTTGGGCAACATTTAGATGAAAAATATTTATGAAAATATATTCTGTTTATGTTTCTGGATATGAAACATGCTATTCATGTAAAAAGGTATGAAATTTAAAGGAATTCACTTTTTCTTTTCTTTTTTTTTTTTTTCTCCTCTGGGAAGTTCACTCTTCAGTTACTGTGCCTTCAGTGAAATCACCATTTAGGAATCACTATTATCACAGATTCACTCTGATTTGAGCCACAATCCTATATTTCAATAAGCAACCATGTTTTAGGACTTTAAAAATTGTTTAAGATATGCATAAAAGAATATTCCTTGTTCTACACCTTAATCAATATTTTCACAGAACCACAATTGCCAGAAAAACACAAAGCGAAGCTTAAATTTTAAAAAACCTTTATAGAAGAATTACAAAAATAAGCCCCTTTAATAGATTTGAAATAGGTAGGTGATATGTTAGTCCAAATTTGAGCGTTAAAACTAGCTTATATACTATATTTGATGAAACTGTAATTTGCATGTTTCAATTCAATATGATTTATGTATTTCATATAAAGGAGTTTTTAAAATTTTTATTGGCATGGCTTCCTAGATTTCTAACTTAGTATTTGAAGGGTTTAGTAATAATAGGGTTTCCATTTCTCTGCGGTGGGCATCCTCTAATTTATTTTTGCCCTTTCTTTCATAAAAGTGAACCCTTTTTGGTTCACAGTCATTTTAATGGTAGACCCAATTTCTTATACTGGGGTTTATTTTGATGTTTGGATAGAGCAATAGTTTGCTTTGGTTGGTCTTAACTTTTGTTTAGTTAAGTATAACTTACATACAGTGAAATGCTTAGCTCTTAAGTGTACTATCCAATGAATTTTGACAAATGCATACAGTTGGGTACCCCACATGCCAAACAAGAAACAGAACTTTTTAATACCGTCTGAAAGTTTCCTCATGCCGGTCTCCAGTCCTCTCCTTCCCATAAGCAACCACTGATGTGGTCTCTACCACCATAGTTTAGTTTTCTTATTCTAGAATTTCTTAAAAGATAAATCATACGTTATGTCCTTTTTTTGTCTGGCTTCTTTTACTCAGCATACTGCTTTCGAGATTCAGTGCATTGCTTTTTAATAACATACACTCATACAAACTCTCAGAGATTTGAACAAGTCAGAATTTCTTATGAAATTAGACATTACAATTTGCTCCCTCCTAAATGATGAAGATGAAACTATGTATTTCAGTGACTTTTGAGACTCCGAGATGGGTTTTTACCACTGAAATAAAATAATGTTTTTGATCTTCTCCAATTATTGCTATGAAACTTCAGTATTCTTTTATAAATTAAATAACCCATTTAGCCTAATTGTGACCTCAACCCAAAGACTAAGTCACAAAGACTTTTTCTTTGTAATATATGTTCATACTCCGTCTCCTGAATACTGATGAATTCCAACTTCTGCTAATAGTAAGATCAACCTTCAGATTAGTGATGTACTTTCATCCTCCTTATATATCTTTCATAAATAATTTGTAACATGATTTTCCAAGACCTTCACTGTCTTAAATTCAGACAGTATGATTAAAATTAGCTAGTTTAGCTAAAATCCTAAAGAGCTATTTAACTTGAAGTATAAGTCAAGCAGAGATTTTATCATCTGTCAACAAACAATAATTTTTTCTCTAAATGGAAAAGGAAGATGAGGCAAGAAGTGAAAGAATGCCTAGAAGAATCGCAGATAAAGTCAAAAAGTTTCCAGCTGTGGCTTTGATGAAAAATAATGACACATCTGATGTCATTTAGAAGCTTATTTGGAAAATAAGTTATCATATATTTTAACTTTCTGGTATTTTAAAGGTGAAAATACATAGTAATTGCTTATTTTCATCTCCTTATTTGATATTACACATCTGTGATAATATCGTTATGTTTGTCCAGTGAGATTTTTTTAGGCTGATAGCTCATATCTTAGCCCTTTTTCATATAGAATCCTTGAAAAAACTCTTGACTTCATTTTGAGATAACTCTCTCCCCCTCATTAATGATTGCTTTTAGTATCAATGCAGTAAATGAGAAGAAACTACTATTATAATCATTTATCTCCTTAAGAAAATAAAATTCTAGAATTTATAAAATGGGGGGATGAAGGCATTTCAGAAAGTATTTGTATTATATATGTGTGTGTATTTGTATATGTGTGTGTTAAACAACAGCATTTTAAAAATCAACTTAGGGAAAAACAAACAAACCAAAAAAGCACCAAGAGGTATATTGTTTTTCATTGATCCAGTGCCACTTCAGAATGAAGCATAAATTTAATTATGGTAGCAGAGGTAATAACTTTCAATTTGATGAATCCTTATTTAACAAAGAGACATTACAGTGTTTAGAAAATAAAATGTTAACCCATATGGTATGCCTTCTTTAGTCTCTTCAGCACCACAGGCAATTGGGACAGCTCCACTGGCCTGAATAATAAAATGGTAATAACCTCAGTTAGAACAAATAATTATTTTAATGGTACAGATGCACTTAACTTTACAATAGATGCCCTCCTAAAGTGCTGTGTGTAAATCATTTTTTAAAAGTTGAATAATCATTTAAATGTTTTAGAGCAACTCACTGCTTAGAGAAACCCTTTGAAGTTTTCTTTTATGATGCAGAAACCAATACTGACCTATCTGTTTGGTAAATTAGGGTGTTTTCATACTAGTTTTGTTGAAAAGTGACACATTCACCTAAGTGTTAGGGTTTCTTTGAAAATAATGTCTAAGTATATATAATTTAGCTGTTACAGGATATAAATGCATTGATATTTTAGTGGTTCTCAGTCTAGAGGAGGTGGGAAAAGGGCTATCAGAATCATTGGGACTGGAGGTGTGTTTGAATTACACATCCTTCCCCTGCTCTGATAAAAATTAGTGCCTTGGAGAGCCACTGATACTAATGACAATGTGTTGGCTACTTTAGGTATTTGGGGATCAAGAAAAAATGAAGAATTAATATCTAGTGATACTACATCATTTATAATAAATATTGTATCCTTTTGGTTCTATATCCTTTTAAATTTAGATGGTCCCTAGAATAAGTTATAGTCAAGAGTAGTGCAGGTGCCATCTCAAGCCTAAGAAGAAATTCCAGCTCCTAGAGGATGAAGACATGACGGGTGTTTTGCAGCTGATAATCTCTAAACATCAGTTTCTCATCACTGTGGTGCTTCAAGAAATTCTCTGATAGAATAGAGGGGTTCAGGTCTTCAATGATGATGGCCCAAAAGTCTGTGGGAGACAAACTTAAGAAAGATAGCTGAAAGGGAGAAAAATTCTGAGTCTCACTGTTGCCAGTTTGCATAGCAAATAACAAGAGTAGCTATGAGCTTGCCTAAGTGCCTTGGGGCCTCCTTTAGGTGTAAGTTTGTATTTATTTAACAAGGATGGGTTCTTCTAGACATATCCTTCCAAGACATCATGATGATTTTCGTTCTTTTTATTTCTACATATTAGACAATTCCAAGACTACTTGTGTGTAGTTTGTTCAACACTTTAAACAGTTGTTGATTTCACACTCTTGACATAATTTATGCAGAGTTTAATTAAAAATTAGTAGTTGTTTGTTAATGCTTGATTCTATGACAGTATTAAAAATACCTTCCAAAATAATTCAGTTGCAGGAGTCATTGATGGTATGAATGCCTTACATTAGCTAGCTTACATGTGCCAGTGCTATCCTGTCTCTACCCAACCAGCTGTACTTCTGTTCTCTAAGAAAATAAAATTGGAATAACAGACCACTTGCTTGTATTACCTGCCTTGTTTTCTTCTTATTGTAGACAATCACCAAGAGATGAAAGACTTGAAATAGTTATTTACAGTAAATGCCTTCCATTCTGTCTTCATTGGATACATGAGATTTAGCTTTCATTTTCATAGTTGTTAACTATGGACATCTTAGATGTAATATGGGAAAAGAAAAGCTTATACTAACTGTTCATCTGGTACTATGCTCTTCGGTATAATAGCCACTAGACATATGTAGCTATTGGGTAATTAAAATAAGGCTAGGATGAATGAGGACATTAGTTTTAAATTTTATTTAAGTATAATCAATTTAAATTTAAAAACTGAAGCAAAATAAAATATTTTCCGTTAAACACAACTTTATCATTCTGATAGGACTGTATTTTACTTAAAGCTTTGAAAATTTATTATCTGAATTGCAATGTGCAGTATAAGTGTAAAATATATACTAGACTTGGAAGACTTAACATTAAAAAAGATATAAACTATCTCATGAATAATTTATATTAATTAGATGTTGAAATGATAATATTTTAATAGATTGGGCTGCATAAAATATATTATTAAAATTAATGTAACGTATTTCTTTTTACTGTTCTTATAATTACATAGGTGGTTCACACTATATTTCTATTGAGCAGAGCTGATCTAGAACATTCTGAAATGTGTGGCAATTATTCTTCTATGGTCTGTGACTTATGCGTTGTGAGGAGAGGTGAGCTGATAGTTCAGAAAGGCGGTAAAGATTCAGCATAATATAGTTGGAAAGATGTGTGTTTGAATCCTCGTTCTTCCAGTTACCTGCTGCATGACTTTGGGGAATTATTTTTCTAAATTTTATCTTATTTCATCTAAAAGTGATACCTAATAGGGAAATTTTGGATATCAAAATTAATGAGCGTTAAAAGAAATAAGAAATATGACAATACCTAGTATATAGCAGGTCCTCAAATTGGTTCTGAACCAAGACTCCCTAAGTTTTAAATTTCTACCTTTACTTAGTGAAGATATGGAATTGTAACTGTTAAGATATATATACAGCAGTGAGTCTGACATACGTACAGTACGAGTCTATCAGAATGATCCCCTCGCTGGTGAAGGGAAGATCCCATTTCTCTACTATATCAGTCCCTCTTTCTATATTCTGTGAAACCTTTCAATCCTTCCACTTGCATTAGATTAAATTATTACTTAGATTAGATGACAAGATTGTCCCTGGTCATGAGAAGAAGAAAGACTACTTTAAGCTAGTACTAAGCCCTTAATGCACCATGATATTTGGGGACTTTTTTTCCTAGCATGGAATGGAAATTATTTTCCAGCCTTCTCTGATGTACTAAAAGTCCTTTACCAACATCAGCCCAGTGCAAGTTAACCTGTTATGAGATTTGTTTTGTGCTTTGGAAATGCCTGTCAGACAAGCTTTCAACATAGAGATGTGTGATTTACATTTGTTTGCGTAAGAAAATGAAACTCCAGGGACACATTTCTCTCTTTATTACTTCTTATGCTACCGAACAGGCAAAGAGGGTCAGGTGGTTGTTTCTTAGTAAATGAGTAAATCATTTGGGTTTCACAGGAAATATAAAATGCAGTGTTATTAGTGAAACCTTAGTTCTACCCTGCAGTGCTTTCTAATGTCCCATTTGTATTACCTTGTTGTCGTTGTTATTATTATCATTATTATTTATTTTCCAGTTTGGGTACTTTTCCTGACCTCCAGTTTTTTAATCTATTTCCATAATTATTTAAAGACTTCTAACAACGGTGCCACAGCCATTTATACAAGTCCTCTCAATATCCCAGAATAGGCCCATTTGGGCCTTATCCTTGAACTAATTGGGAGAATCAAATTGCTCCGCTATTCTCTCTGAGCTTATCTTCCTTGACAACCATGTATATTGTGATTCCTCCAACTGTGAAGATCATTTCTCTTGTGAGGAAACATTTAAAAGTACCTAGTCCTACTTTCTCTGTGTCATCACACCTCTGTTTAAAGTAGTAGCCCTGGGCTTCCCTGGTGGTGCAGTGGTTGAGAGTCCACCTGCCGATGCAGGGGACATGGGTTCGTGCCCCGGTCCGGGAAGATCCCACATGCCGCGGAGCGGCTGGGCCCGTGAGCCATGACCGCGGAGCCTGTGCGTCCGGAGCCTGTGCTCCGCAACGGGAGAGGCCACAACAGTGAAAGGCCCGCGTACCGTAAAAACAAAACAAAACAAAACAAAAAAAGTAGAAACCCTAAACCTTCTCTGTTCTTGCCCCAGACAGATCATAAATGCCACACTCCTAACCCAAAGCAAACCAAACAAAATCTTACGCTATGGGTTGTTATTGGCTTTCTGTGCCAAGATTTAGTTGATTCCAGTCTTCAATTTCCCGATAATATTCATAAAAACAACAATAATCAATGTATATAGAGCTTATTCTGTTCCCAGCACTGTTCTGGACACTTGAACGATATTTACGCTGTTGAAACTAACAACAGTTGCTTTAGGTGGATATTATTATTAATAGCCCCATTTTATTGATATGGAAACTGAAACACACAGAAGTTAAGTGGCTTGTGTAAAGACATAAAACCAGAAGGTCGTTGAGCTGAGGTTTGAGGTGTGAATTCAGGCAGTCTGGCTCTAGGTCCATGGTCTTTTACTGTTTACACCATGCTGCAAGGTCTACTTATGGGATATGCATCCTTTAAAATTATTCCCTGCTTCTGTGAACCTTATTCTATCTGTTATATCCTTTTAAACTCTGAGCTCCTTAGAGATTTTCCAGTGTGGCTAGTAAAATTTCCTTAGGTCCTCTAAATGGTCTCTGAATGGCAGAGTGTTTTCTCACACACATAAAACGCACATGAGTACTTCACATGCACAGAGGTTGAGGTCAGAGCCTGAAGGATAAAGTACCACAGCATAAGTAATGATAAAATTCAAAGGAAGATAGAACTTCAAATATTTTAAGGTCAGACACTAGAATCTGCAGAAACACTGCCCTGGTTAAGTGGCAAGGGAAAGGAAGTAGCATAAGGTGATTCAGCAGGGGAGAGATGTGAGGCCAACAGAGTTAAATCAGGGAAGCTGGGAGGTAGGTGCTGCAAATCTGGTTATGGAGGGGAAAACCTGAATAGGGGAAGAGAGTGGGCTAGAGATTACCTGAGCGACTTTAAACACGAGGAGCACTTAGCACCCAGGCCTCAATGTCTAATACCATTGTCCAATAAAAGGAATGAGGAGTCCTTGGAGAAATGGGACTGGAGCATCTTCTAGTGACCAAAAGTAAGAAAATGCAGATAGACAGAAAGAGAGGAAGGAAGGAAAGGAAGGGAGGAAGGAAGGAAAGGAAGGGAGGAAGGAAGGCAGGAAAACCCAAACACAATGATAGGGATATGTCACAGGAGCCAACTGAAAGAGCTTCCAATGGTCAGAGGTGACTTGAGCAACAACAAAAAAGTAATATTGGATTATAACCCCAAATATAAAATAAATATCCATGATTCTATACTTATATCAATAAATTATTTTTTATTTTATTTTTTTTCGGTATGCGGGCCTCTCACTGTTGTGGCCTCTCCCGTTGCGGAGCACAGGCTCCGGACACGCAGGCTCAGCGGCTATGGCTCATGGGCCTAGCCGCTCCACGGCATGTGGGATCTTCCCAGACTGGGGCACGAACCCGTGTCCCCTGCATCGGAAGGCGGACTCTCAACCACTGCACCACCAGGGAAGCCCTTTTTTTTTTTTTTTTTTATGGTGGGTTTTTGTTTTTAATGTGTAACGATAAATGACAAGCTACAGTTCTCAGTGTTAATAATTTCTCTGTAAAGCAACTATTTTTAGACTAAAGTATAGACATGTTGATAAATGTAAATGATGGGTAATAAGCATGATTACCCCTAATATTTGAAAATGTAATTATTAAAGCAATGCTAACATACCAGAAAGTCTGTTATATTTAATGTGTGTAGATACAAATGAAAGTACCTGTAATAGTTAGTGTTTATTTATTGATTTAACGAATCTAATGCTGATAGATAAGTGGATTCTTAAAGTAAATAACTATTAATACAGCAGACCCCAATCCCACAATACCATTTTTGTGTAAAACTATTCTTAAATTCAAAGTTTATTTTAAAAAATCAGGGGCAGAGGCTCACTGTTGACAAGCCAATCCAGAAAGGCTCTAGGGGAAGTGGCTCTGGTACTTTTTAGCATCATCA
Organism: Grampus griseus; assembly: GCF_964374135.1. Taxonomy (NCBI): domain Eukaryota; kingdom Metazoa; phylum Chordata; class Mammalia; order Artiodactyla; family Delphinidae; genus Grampus; species Grampus griseus. The sequence continues at coordinate 23,401,741 of NC_139018.1, read as the reverse complement.
TTAAAAGGGGTTATCAGAAGTTAAGATAACAGTGTCCTCTGACATATGATGTAACAAAATCAATATAAGGCCAACCTTTGACTATACAGTTATCCATTCTTTCTCTATGGTTCATTGATTATCCACAAATTTCTGATTTTCTAGATAACCTGTAATCTCAATTTTCAAGAGAATAACTTTTTCATATAATCCTTCATACTACAGCAGGTGCATGTATTTGTGTACATGAATGCATGCAGTGACAAGGGGACAATATTAATTAAAGAATAATAATAACTAAGGGGTGTAAAAAGACCTAAGGTTGGTGTGCAGGCTTTGCTGTACACACTCACATCTTGGCATTCCAGAGAAATTGCCTCTCCTACTTTTTTCTTAAGGGGCGAAACACTAAATGCTTTAGACACATGAACGAGGGAGAGTTGCCCTTGAATATCCCTGTGGCATGGCCAGGCCGTCCACCCACTTCTTCTGTCTTAGTCTCTGGGCCATACAGGGTTTTTCAGATACCTGTACTCTCTGAAGGGCATTGACTTCAAGGTTTTCAGGGAGCTCTTCTCAGCTGCAACAAATGTGATTGAGGTCTGTTTTCCTCTATGTACTTATCAGCCCTTCTGCGAGGGATCGGATTCTGCTTCTATTCTTTGTTGCTGTTCCTTGGACTTCCATCCAAGGATTACCAAGCTGTCCTATGTCTGTGCTTTTTACCCTGCACTCTGATGCTCCCCCTCCAAAATAGAGCCTTCATACTCTTTCTCATTTGGGGTAAATACCCTGAGTTTGCACAGTTTCATTTGAACACTATCCTTGTTCATCTCCAAGGTGCAACACTCCTCCTATCTCAATCCTGATCAAGTCCTTGTTTCTATTAGTTTCATTCTGACCCCTCTTTTACCAGAGTATATACTGTTTGCTCCAGCATGTTATATAGCCAGTGCCCTGAGTTCACAGCTAAGAACAGATCTAGATACTTTATCATGATGATCTTCATTCTAAAGTCATCTTAGAGGTCACTTTCAGTTTATTTCATAAGCACAGAGGTAACAAACTCATGGCTATAGGGGGCATATATAATAAATGATCCAACTGAGACTGAGGTCAGGAAAACAGTAGTTCAGGCCAGACTGGCACTAACTCTTGGCCTCCCTGTCAAAGAGACAACAGAGAATGGTGGGGACTGTGGCATACTGGAGAACCCAGTCTCAAGGAGGCAGCCACTGCTGAGCTGCTGCTCATCATTACTGCACAGGAATGCTGGACCAATCCTATGAAATTTTCTTATTTTTCAAGACAAGCCAGAAGTCAAGACTTTTATGTTCACACTTTGAATTCATTACCTGTATTTAAATTTTCTTTTATTTAAAACACTGATTGGGCTAAATAAAACAAATCTAGGAGCAAGATATTACTTAACTACTACAAGAGCACTGCCTCTGCATTTAAAGAAGAAAGCGCACAATACTTTCTTCATAATCATTGTGTTGTGTGAACAGGATTCATAGCCCAGTTATAGGCTAACAATTTCAGAGCAACCATGTAGTTATTATGTGTTGTATATATGAAATTGTGTCGTATATATGAAATTGTGTCATAATGAGCTATCTCATAACAAGATCGTGCAGGCTGTAAAACCATTTTATAGGTCCGAGAGAGCAGCTCCTGAGTTAGTTGACAGTGGTTATTGTTTCTTTCCATCTCACTTATTTCCGAATTAAAAAAATAATACTCACCCAACTCTTTCTTCTCAATTCCAAGTTTTACAGTGGTGTACAGTGTTTTCTCATCTTACTTTCTTACAATATTCTTTCCCGCATCTTCTCTCCTGTTATTTCTACCTATTCCTGCCTCCATCCTCCATCCTGCTACTGCCCCCACTAGTATAATTAATCTGCTGGTTGTGTAAGGCCAGTGCATCATGGTGTTTCATAGTTACTTGTTTCCTCTCTCCGTGAGATGGGAAGTTAATAAGCTAAAGGTTGCCAAAGACAACACCATTTTTGCTTAAACACACACTTAAGAAAAGATTTATTCTGTTCCTCTAACAACTAGAAAATATTTGAAAACTAGAGATAAGCCCATTTTCTGTAACTTCTTTTAAAATATACTTTTCCATAGATCATCTTATCCATTTGCCATCAACTATTATGTATAATTCTTGAATTGTCCCTAAATTAACTAGTAACTATGTTTTCAACTACCTGCCAGGTGTCTCTGCTGAAATTACCTTTGGCATTTTACTGTGGCTCAGGTCTGCTCACTATATTCCATACGCTGCTTACCTGTCCTGTACAGAGGCTGGGAGCTGTGGGATCAACTCAGACCTTCAACTCTTACCTTCAAACCAACTAGTAGACTAGTAGTCCAGCCCTACCTAATCAACATCTGCAATGCATCTGGGATCCAGTCCTCTTTCAGCCCTTCCATTTCTTACAAGGACTTTTACAGTAGCTTCTGACCTGATATTTTTGCCTCTGAGCTGCCTTCTCTCTAATCTCTTACTATGTCCCCAAAGTTGTTTTCTTTAAAACAGAATGATAACTTTGTTTCATTATAAGACTGTCAGGACACTCCATTGGCCAGAGCGGGTGGGAGGAGACAGCAAACACAAGCACACTCCAACTTTTTATTGCATTCAACAGCTAATGTATCTTTTGAGCATCATCTCCTACTTCATCCCCTTCTGAGCCCCAGGCTGGAACCACACTTGTCTTATTGTTCCCTCAAATCTTCTGCTCTCTTAGGTTTCTGTGCCTTTTTTCCATGTTATCCCTTCTGCCTTGTTAGTTTATCTGGCTTACCTCAGATTAGCTAAAGCCTTGTTCACATTGCCTTTCTCTGTGATGAAGGATATTTGTTCCCTTCACACATTCTTTCAACATGGCTAACTGTTAGAGAAATGCAAATCAAAAATACAGTGAGATATCACCTCACACCAGTCAGAATGGCCATCGTCAAAAAATCTACAAACAATAAATGCTGGAGAGGGTGTGGAGAAAAGGGAACCCTCCTCCACTGTTGGTGGGAATGTAAATTGGTACAGCCACTATGGAGAACAGTATGGAGGTTCCTTAAAAACCTAAAAATAGAGTTACCATATGATCCTGCAATCCCACCCCTGGGTGGATATATCCAGAGAAAAACATGGTTCGAAAGGATACATGCACCCAATGTTCATTGCAGCACTGTTTACAATAGCCAAGACATGGAAGCAACCTAAATGTCAATTGACAGATGAATGGATAAAGAAGATGTGGCATATCTATATACAGTAGACTGTTACTCAGCCATATGCCATTTACAGCAACATGGATGGACCTGGAGATGATCATACTAAGTGAAGTAACTCAGACAAAGACAAATACCATATGATATTGCTTATATGCGGAATCTAAAAAAAATGATACAAATGAACTTATTTACAACACAGAAACAGACTTACAGACTTAAGAGAATGAGCTTATGGTTACTAGGAGGTAAGGGAGGGAGGGGGAGGGATAGATCAGGAGTTTGGGATTGACATGTACACACTGCTATATTTAAAACAGATAACCAACAAGGACCTACACTATAGCACAGGGAACTCTGCTCAATATTCTGTAATAACCTAAATGGGAAAAGAATTTGAAAAAGAATAGATATATGTATATGTATAACTGAATCACTTTGCAGTACACCTGAAACTAACACAACATTGTTAATCAACTATGCTCCAATATAAAATAAAAATTAAAGAAACAACAACAAAACAAAAATACCTTGTTTATATGGGTCTTATGGTACTTACTACAATTAGACCTTGTTTTAGTCATTTTTTCACATTTTCTCCTTTTTGAGGTGATGTTAGGGCCCAAGGCTTCCTTATCTTTGGGTTTAACTAGTACTTTGCACAGAGATGATAGTTAATAATTGTTTGGGAAAAAAGTAATTTAATAATTAGTTGAAAATATCTCCAGTTAATGAAAACTCGATGAAACCAAGGGATATAATGACTTATCAGCATTTACTCTACTCTGTGAGATACCTTCTTTCTTATAGGTTTTGGAATAGTCTGCTATAAAGGTGTGGGAGAGAGGAAGGATAAATAAAAATGGAAAATTCTTAGAAAAATCTATTTTTCATTTTATATTTTTTCAACTTTCCTCATATTCTCCAAAGTCCATTCAAAAAAAGAAAAAACTTCCTAATAAGCTGAAAGTGAGGTTTAAAATCCCACCATTATCTAACCAGGAAACCATACACCATTGGAATCAGGAAACAAACCAGAAAACCCCACAGCACTACTGTTGCTTTTATATCTCAGAGCTGAGGCTCTTTTCTCATTTTATTCTTTAAAAACATGGTTTGATTTACAGTCAGTGTGAAGCTACACAACCAGTCTTTCCTTATGGTCTGATGAGGATTCAACCTCTCCTCTGAAGTATCATTAACTTCAGGCCATTGTTCTCTTTGTTGTCACTTGAGTCCAGCCTTGATAATCATCTGGGGTCTCTGTCTTCAGGTGGTACCTGGGCCTATGCCAGGATGAACTCTTAGAACATTACTTCAAATCAGAATTATTATTATCTCATCAGAAACATTGGTAAGATTATCGTTTTCTTAGGCGACATCCTGCATATTACTAAGTGGTTTGGGAGAAGGAGTCCTAGGGTCTGGATAGGATCCTGCCTAGGGTTTACGAGGCTCTGCTTGGTCCTTTAGTCCTTGTATGTGCTGTCACAATGTTGCATAGCCTTGATGGGCAGCATCATTGGTACTACACCCTTGTGTGTACCCGGGCTGCTGTCCCCCATTAGCCAGAAGAGGGAGCAAGAGACAAATGAGTATTTATCACCCCAAATGATGGATCAAAAGGTATATGGGAGGATGCACACTGTTGAGTTCTTGTTGGTTAGCCGAGCCAGAATGATGGAGGGTCTCCATGATTTTCATAGTAGAAGGGGCATGAACTCAACACTGCAGCTTGGTAGCGGTTGTCTGCTTTGGAATTAGCTAATGAGGCTGTCTTTGTTTGAGCATTGGAAAGCCTCCAAAACCCACTCAGGAGGGAAATTAACAAATGTCTTTTTTGTTACCTGGGGATAAATCTTCATGATGAAATGTGCAGCCGTTCTACCTCTTCAGTCTTCCCCCTTCTTCCCCAGTGGACACTCAATTACCGTGGAGGCCAAAAACTAAATAAATGAATAACGCAGAGATACCTTTATTCTTTGTTTAAAAAAAAGTAGCAATAAAGAAAAGTTTGAGAGTAAAGACTAGTTAGAAATGGCTGTGATGTTCACGGTCTACAGGTGATATTCTAAATTTACTGTGTTCATGCAAACATTTCTGATTATTTCAACACCAGTTATTTATGTTAATACATGATCACCAGCAACTGCTGGCGTTATCTGAGCATGCAAATGTGGGGGATGTGGCAGTAAGCTGACTCATTTCAATTAGGATGGACCATCTCACAGGGTCACTGTTACGTTTTTCTCTAATAAGTCTCTGTGTGAGTTTGATTTTTACGAAGTAGAATAATCCTCTCATGGACTTTTAAGTTTTCATTGTTTTACTGATTTGTGTTCATGTTAGAATTCCCGATGAATGAATTGTCAATAGGTATTTATTAAGCATCTACTATGTGCCATATGATATTCTGATTATTAGGAATGCCAAAATGTTTAATCCAGAGTCCATGGTTTTCAAGAACTTGGAAGAATGGGGAAAATAAATATAAAAAAAACAAATAGTTACAATGTAATACATATGTGTCAGTGTTTTAGGCACACTGTGGCACAGAGGAAGTGGTCAGTTTGGACACACTTTTAGGGAGTTTTGTTAGGAGAAAACAAAGAGGCAGGGAATTTTAACAGAGGCAGTTATGTTCCAGATGCATATGATGACATGCTACTATAAGTAATCTAATGTGGTGAATTTGCTATGACAGTAGGGTAAATATTATTCACGACCCTTTTGTATAAGGTATATATGGATGTGTTTATGTGCATGGTGTATGCACATGTTCATTTGCACTTGTGTGTGTGTTTGTGTGTGTTTGTACTGTTACAATAAAATGTATATCTATTTTTGGACTTAGCAGTCAAGCAGGTTTGAAAGCTATCCATGTAAGTGATGGAGAGGACAGAATTCAGAAAGCAACATTTATATACATTTTGTATACGTAATTTTATTTTTCTAACCACTGATATAAAAAGTTTATTATACTAGTCAACTGAGAATAAATAGTCTTTCCAGATAAAAAACACTTTGGTTGTAACAAAGACAGCTTTCCTCTTGGCCCGCAATTCACTCCTCTAACACTTGGAAAAAATTAAATATTTAGCAGTGTGTGGAATTTCAATCCCAGAGAGACAGGAGGAAACTGTGTAGATCCAGATACAATATTCTATCTATTTTGGCAAAATGTAATTTCAGAAACCACCGTCTCCCATAGTGGAGAGGAGAGAAATTCAGGATTTGCCTGTAACTTAATTTTTTTTCCCCAGGAACACATATTTTCTGGTGAGAAAATAGAATTTAGGTAAGTCAAGCAGAGGGAATGAATGTTTTCAAGACCACAGGGAAAAGAGCAGTTTGAACCACTTATTTAGATGTTAATCCACAAAAAATTTTTTCACTGTAGACTAGGCTCTATGATCCTGTAAATATTTTTCCCACCATGGGATCCCTCTGATTATACTTTAAGACTGTTGATATCTGATTTCATTGATAAACATCCCTGGATTTTTTGAGTTTTCTTCTTTTTACAGCCCAGTGCTTGTATTTTGTCTTGACATTTGCTATAAAATTACTGTAGACGTAATATTAAAAGGTTTTGGAGATAGCAAGGTTCAAACTTTTGTACAACCAATATAGTTATTCTGGAGGAAATAATGGTGAAGAGGAGACTTTGAGAACTTGGTTACCTTTGGGCAAAATTACAATCTGTTTTATCTTTCCTCGTGTTTACATAGTACCGTGAAATTTTAGGATTAGATTTGGATTAGTGATAAGTGAGTGGCAGAGAGAGAAAAGGTTGGACAAGTTACAGAAACTGGCAAGTGTACTGGAGATGGTGAATTGATTTCTCCGGAGTTGATAGACATTGATCTCTGTTATGTTTTCTTTCTTCACTTCAAGTAAACAAAAAGAAAACTGAAGCAGAGGCAGACTTCTGCTAGAGCTCTCTAGAGCAACTACATTGTATCCCCATTTTGTAGTGGAGGTAAGAAGGGGCTTTCTGTGGATAAGGGTTGGCATCTAATGCCCATGGATTTTTGCTGGTGCTAGCTCAGCTGCTACCCTGCCTGGCAATGCTGGTATCCAGCCAGCCTAGGGTGCCTCTAGTTTCCTATGTCATGAGGCAATATGTTAATGAGTAAAAGTGCCAAATAGAAATGGGACATGAGTCCAAATATGTGTAAACTGGAAAACGGCTCTTTGTACTGGTTGATTTTTTTTCTTCATATGCTTTTTGTCTTTTGGTTTTTTTTTTTTTTGTGGTACGCGGGCCTCTCACTGTTGTGGCCTCTCCCATTGCGGAGCACAGGCTCCGGACGCGCAGGTTCAGAGGCCATGGCTCACGGGCCCAGCCGCTTCGCAGCATGTGGGGTCTTCCTGGACCGGGGCACGAACCTGTGTCCCCTGCATCGGCAGGCGGACTGTCAACCACTGCGCCACCAGGGAAGCCCCTTCATATGCTTTTTAAACATACTTTTTTGTAAGAATGCCAGGGAGCGTGTTGATAAAAGGTGTTTATTGATCTGCCGTTTCCAATTTAGGCCTCCTATTTCAAGGGCCTAATTTCAAGAGTCCGATTCTAGGACCCTTATGTTTAAAAATGTTCTCCTATATAATTCAGTTCCCAATGATTCTCCCCTCCTCTAGAGCCATAGTTTTTATTGACTCGGTTCCTCAAAGAGAGGTAATACCTCCTGATGAAAAGAAAATTGAACTGCAAACTGGAAGACCTAGGTTCTAGTCCCTGAACCTTCTCATATGCCTACTTAGTCATGCGGTTCACCCCCTAGGGCTCCTTCAGTGTGACTCAGTGTGGTGAATTTGTGTGGAAAAGTGTCCACCACATGATACTGGACCGAAAATAGTTACCCCAAAGGGTAATGATGGGTGTCCCAAGGATGTGCAAATGGGAAAACCATTGTCAGCCCACACTCCCAATTGGAAGTGGCTCATCCCACCAAAAGAGGTTGAGGTCTGCTTGCCACAATCGCAAGGCCAGAACATAGATTTCTTCAGAGAAAACCCAGATGCAGGGTAGGACCTTAAGGCCATGGAGTGAGCCTGTTGGATAGAGGTTTAGGGAAGAAATCAACTGATAAATTGATTAGTGTCTACTCAGAGATACACTTTGATCCTGTGTAGAGAAAAAGGCTAATATTTATAATAAGTTGTGAAGCAATAGGAGGTGTTCTTCCACACACTCAACTAGAAAAGTAAAACAAAGCAAAATAATCAACTCTGGCAACACTAGTTAGGGATTATCACTAGACCTTTAATGAGGAGGGAGTATAGACTGATAATTTACTGGGTATCCCTTATTGATCCCTATATATCACCATGTGCAGTAAATAGTATAGTTTTTTTCCCTTCACAGTGTGGATTCAGTTGATTTCATTGATTCATATGGTCATCAGATATTGATTGAACATATACTGTATGCCAGCTACTTTGCCATCATTAGGAATACCAAAGTGTATTACCAATACCCAGACACGCTATATACCCAATACCCAATACCCAAATACCAATACCCAGACATGCTATATAACTTCATGGCTCTTACTATGTTGAGCCATTTTGAAAGAAAACTTACGAAGCACGAGTAGTGTTACATGTAGTATGCTGATAATGTGGACATGACCTAACTGTTAGAATCAAGATTCTGATATCCAGAGAACAGAAAAATCAAAATAAAAGAAAAGAAAAGACCAAGGTATGCAGCACCCCTTAACAACTTCTTAAAGAAACATAGTGTTATCTAGGTTCATTACAGGTTAGAAAGTACTGTGAAGCACTTAGTAAACTTCAGGTGGTGGTATTAGGTAATTAACATGTGAAACTGTCTGGCTGTTTAAATTTTATGTTGGTATTTAACCGTTTGCATCTTTATAGCCTTTCTCTGAAATTAAAAATAAAATCTTTAAGGAAAAGGATGAGAAAAGGAGGATGAGGGAGGAAGTAATATTTGTTGATCCCCTACTATGCACTGGTCGTAGCACTAAGCACTAAACTTATGGTACTTCATCTAAATATGAAAGTTAGGAGGCATTTCTGATGCTCTTGGTAATCCCTCCACACTGTACGTTATTTTGCACTTGTAGATGCTTTACAAATATTTGTGTTGTTTGACCTAGTAATTTTAAGTACTTCTAAACCAACTAAATGTCACCTTTCCCAAAAGACTCATGTCCTTCCTTACTAATAAGTGTGATAGCTCTTGCCGTGGCGCCCTCCATGGGCAAGGAAGAAGCAGGGCAAGGAAGTGGTCATTTTTATACTAAAATTATTAGTGTAGCTGCTCACTCATTTCTCAGAGCCTTTGTGGAACTAAAGACAAGTACAATGCCCATTCCTTCTTTATGCTGTGAGCTCTGGACTGAAAGCTGCCAATGCCTGAAAATGGTGTAACTTTTCCCTTTGGAGAGAGCCATTTGCCAGTGGGATGTGATACAGCCCCAGCTAGAATATGGGGTTTTCTTAAAAGGGGCTCAGTCAGCTGATTGTTTTTTTTGAATGCTACCTGGGGAAAGGTCAAGCCACTTCACAGTGGAATGGCTTGCCTTTTAGAAGATCAAATTTAGGATGCAGGTTCAGTTAGTAATAACAATATATTTTTCTTTCTTTTAAAAAGTAGAAGATGACCAATTCAAACACACAAACAGAGTCTACACAAAGAATAAGGTATAATAGAAAATGCATATGGTACATGCTATGTGAGAAAGGCAAGATACTAATTGTTTATGATCTATAACTATGAAAAACCAAAATAGACACATATTATTTAAAACCGTATAATGTTGGTCCAACTATGTGCAGTGATTTCACAATATTAGAAGTTAAAGAGGACTTGACAGCAAGATAGCACAAGGCAGCACTGAGAAAATTCCTTATCTTTCAAGAAGCATTATTGCTCAGTGGTTTAAAGTTTGGGATGTGCAGTTATATGGCCTGAATGGAATCCTAGCTCCAGGAATAGCTATGTGACATTAGGAAAGTTATACTTACTCCATCTGCAAAATGCAAAATATGTGAAGATCAAAATAAGGTATACATGGATCATGCAGAGTATAATACATGGAATAGCCTGAGTGGTGAATAAATACTATCATTTCTATGACATCAATTATTGATGTGATTAGGGAATTTTTCAATCTGTTAACATATTACAAATTGAGCTTGAAAAAATATATGCCGTGGTAATGAATAGACAGGCACTGAACTTTGACACTGTTATTTAATACTGCATAAATCTACAAAGGCCTCCAGAAACTCAAATGAATCAATGCTAATGCCAATGCCTTGTAAATTATAAAGCCTGAGACACCTGAAGATTCTGGACCCTTTTTTTTTTTTCTTTTGCATTCCTTATTTATATTTTACCCTGTTACCATTTTCACCTTTGTTTCTGGTTTGTGGGTGCCCAGTGATTGAACCAGGGTGGTTAGTATTGCCTGGGGGTTCTTGGACTTCCAGGGGGCTGCCTGGTCCACCTGAGCAATGTGCTCCAAGTGGATAAAGAGCTCCTCCAGGAACATCTCCCTTCTCTGCAGTACAATGATCTTTTCTGATGACTAGAAAGCCCAGGGGAAAGGAGAGCCACCCGAAGGGGTCAAAGTGATGGAAAAGTTGGGCAGGCTTTATGTAACCATGTAAAAGAAACTGTCAATTCCCACCCAAAATCCATTTTCTCATTTTCTTATTAACAAATTCTCAATGTTATTTACAATGACAATGCACCCAGCTTTAAAACAAAACAAACAAGAAAACATTTCCCAGCCTTCCTAGCAGTTAAATAGGCATGTGACTTAAAGTTTGACAAATGACATGTCTGCAACAGTGTTCAGTGGTACATATAAAAAGTCTTCCTAAAGGGATCTGACGTGAGTAGAAGGACATCCCCTGCCTTTCTTGCTGCCTGGGTATGATGACTGGAACTTCAGCAGCCATATTGGATCATAAGGTAACTTTAGGGATGGAAGTCTTGTACTAGGAATGGTGGAACGCAGAGATAGCAGATAAAAAAGAGGAACGTCTGAGTCTTACATGACTTTGGGGAAAATTCTATATCAGCTTTCAACTATCTGATGCTGGACTTTTTAATGTGAGAAAATAAATCTTTGTAGCGTTTATACCACTAATTTTTGTATCACTGCTATTTATACAGAGCAGAATTCCTAATTACTGCATATATGAATGTGTCAGGTCCTAGTCAGTCGTCCTGCCTCCTACAGGAAAGAGCTTACCTCCAAGCTGCCTCTCATGGCTGTGGATGTTTCAAGCTTCTGAAAGTGCATTGCCAGCTGCTCAGAGACTGGGCTTGTTTAACTTTGTTTAGCAAAATCACTTCCCAGCTCTAAGTAGCAAAGAGATAATGCATGTTGGCCTTAGCATTGGGTTCTCTTTTTACAAGTAACTGACAAGTGTTGTACCACTCGAATAAGCATTGCCCAGAAGTCTTTTAAAACCTCGTATGATCCCCAATTCTACCAAATCCTAAAAGAAACTAACCAACTGACTGACCAATGACTGGTTCACTAACCAATGCTCACACATACTTACTTAGTTCAACCACTATGTGTTGATCCCTTTTGTCCACCAAGGGCTAGGTTCGTAGCACACAGAGATGGATCAGAAATAGTTCTAAGTCAACCTTTCATTTCATTCTAGCAGGAAACACATTAAACCAGAGCTGAAAACCACTAAGGGGCCCATAGCTGGTGATGCCTTTGCCACACCACAGTGCGGTTTATCTAGCACTAGACTTAGTTGAAATCACTTTTTTCTACAACGCTGTCATTTTAAGGCTTTCTGTCAGATAGATAAATCGATAGGTATAAACATATAAATATCAAAAGACCCATGCTCTGTTTTCTGATAGCAATTTGTGCCCAGTTATCTGAGTACCTCAAAGATACCTGCTGCTGTTTTTAACAACTTTAGAAGACAGTAGGTCCTCCAAAAATGCAAGACTTGAAATCTGACACAGAACAGAGTGAACAGGTAAGAGATGGTTCAAGGCAGTTTACCTCTGTGATGATTCTGTTGAGACAGAACACACATAAATACGTATATGCTCACATCCACACAAAGTATTTGAAATAAGAATTGCCTTCAAGGAGAAGCACAAAGGGAACAGAAGTCCCAAGGTATGTTACTGGTCTTGGAAAAGTTTACTGTTTACTTATTTATAAATGTAGGCGAAGCCCAATTAGTCTTTAGCTTAAGGAAGAGAGACACAAGAGGAGAAACGGTCTTGGATGGCCTTCATGATTTTTTTCCCCCCATGTTAAGCATGAAAACTTATTTTCAGTATCGGATTTTGGCTGGATTCTTCTTCTTCCCAGAGGCTGGCTCTGCAGGCGTCATTATCAGACCTTTGGAAGTAACATTTGATCTACATCTGAATACATATAGATCCCTCGCCTTCCCTTAGCTTCTCCCTCCTTGCTTTCCCCTCCCCTCTTATGACACTGATTGCGTGTGAAATTAGTTATCAGTCCTGTCACATCTTCCACTGCTAACACTGGTCAGTATTGAATTATAGGGAACGCAAACACAATTTTCAGCAGCCTAATTGCTTCTCCTGTGCCCAGCGAAACTTTACATTAAATACCCACGGCAAGCAGATTGTATTTGATTTTCATAACAAACCGGTGGGATTTCATTACCGGAACCCCTAGCATCTATTCACATGACTCTTTCCTAACTGCTCTATCAGGCTGGTATTGGAAAAAGCAATTCCTTTTCAAAGCAGCAGCTGCCCAGTGCGGTGTTGATGTGTATCAGGTGGTTCCACAGAGTGAAATGGGTGTGTTAAAACCAGACTGGTTCTTCTCTTTTAGAAGATGACTGACTGAATCCCACAGTGCCTCACTCCATTTGAAGCAATTAGGAGTGCAGTGGCAAAGGATCCCCAGGGCTTGTCAGTGTTGTCCCCAAAGATTACAAGAGATTGGCCCATAGTGACACATGGTGAATGCATTCCATAGACATTGACTGAGAGCTTCTACTGTCCCATCCTCAAAAAGCTCAGAGATTAGGTAGAAGGGAAGAAAAAAATATTAAAAACAAACTGTAATGAACTGTTTAATGTATACTGATAGATGTATCTTCAAGGTATCTTAGTAACTTAGAAGATACTGCAGGTACAGAAGAGGACTGAGATATTCACCAAAATCTTAAAAGAGAAATTAACCCTTGAATTGGGTGATGAAGGGTGAGTAGGAGTTCATTAGGCAGACATGGTGGAGAATAGCATTTTAGAAAAAGTAATACCAATAACTAGCATTTATTGAGAGCTTTATTGTGTTGGTCCTGGTTTGAAGCACATTATATGCATTTAAAAGTATAATCTTTATAGCAACCCTCTGAGATATTATGCCCATTTTATGAATGAGGAAACTGAGGCAGTGAGAGATTAAGAAACTAACCTAACTATGATTGTTATTTTTATATGTCAACTTGACTGGTCATGGGCTGCCCAGATTAAACATTATTTATGGGTGTGTCTGTATGGGTGTTTCTGTATGAGATTAATATTTGAATCATTGGACTCAGTAAAGTAGGTTGCCCAGTGTAGGTGTGCAGCATCCAATCCATCCGGAAGAGATAAAAAATCAGAGGAAGAACCATTTTTGGTTCTCAGACCTTTGGACTTGGACTCAATTACAATACTGGTTTCCCTGGATCTTCAGCTGACAGATGACAGATCATAGAACTAACTTCTCAGCCTCCATGATCACATGAGCCAATTCCTTATAATAAAAATAAATAGAGAGTGTGTGTGTATGTGTGTGTGTGTGTGTATCTGTGTATGATTTATCTACAGAACTCTGACTAATACACATTTTGGTACCAAGAGCAATTGTAGAGGAACAAATTGTTAAGGATGAGTTTTTTTTTCATTGGTTCTGGGATTTCTGGAGTTGGCTCTCAAATCTTATTATATTTAAAGATGCTAATGACTCTATTTTCAGTAGTAAAGAGAGCACTGATAGTCCATGGTGTGAACTGTTTATAGACATACCCAAAATATCTGCATTGAGCATTCCTAATCAACCACTTATAAGAAGCAGGGAGGTAGGTGATTCTCTATATGATACTTGCAAATATTTTTGAAAAACTAAAGAATACAATGACATTGGATGGTTGTTACACAGCTAATAAATAACAGAGCAAGAATTAAGACCCAGAAATATGAAGCAGTCACAGATGAGCAGGGAAGACAGATCGAAATCATTAAGGATCACGTTGGTCATGCTAGGTTGGAGTTAATCTGTAGACAGTGGGGAGCCAACGAAAAGAAGTGACAAGATCAGATTTGCATTTTAGAAATATTATTGTGTAAGTAGACAGAAGAAGTGATTAGAAGGAAGCCAGAACTGGAAGCTGGGAGATAAAGGCTTTCACAGTAGTCTAGGCAAGCGATGATGGATGAGAGACTGAGTCATGGGAACAGCATCCGGGGTGATGAAGAGAGAATATATGAGAAATATTTAAAGGGTGCATCTAGGTAATAGATTGGAGTGATGGAGGTGGAATTAGAATCAGTGAATCTACTTTTCTGACTTCCTTTCCCTATCCCCAAATCCACCAGGTTTCTTGAAATAAGAAGCAAGGGAAAAAAGTTTGAAGAAGGGGGAGAAAGGTTAAAAGAGATCAGACTTGAGAGGGAGAATCTAAAATTGGAGTATTCCAAGGGACTGGGTAAGCCTGAGAAATGTCTACAAACTATTTGTGTATTCTGTGGAATCAGTGTGGATTAGCCATTGAAATTCATAAACCTACAGATTAGCACAGGGCAGGAGTCGAGTCTAGAGAGTTGACTTTTCGAATACTTTAACTCCCTTGTTTTATAGATGAGGGAATGAGGTCTAGAGAGGTGGAAGTGACTTGTCTCAGATCAGTTAGCTAAGTGTTTGTTAGTTTGTTATGGAGCCAAATCCGTGCCTCCCATTTCATTTGTTTTGGATCATGACACCCTCAAGTCGTAGCCAATTCCCTCCTCTCTGGATGAGAATCTTTAAACACTAAGTCCTAACCTAATATGCCTTAGACCGTAAGAACTGTGTGGCACTGCCCAGATCCCTCCTCATTTCAACCCTAGGATCCACATACTCAGCTTCTGGAAGTGTTGGCTGCTGACTGCTCTCATCTGGGTACCTGTCCAGGAATTGCTTTCTGCTGAAGGAAGTTACCTGTTTAAGATTATACTAAAGTAAAAAACAAAATGAAAACGTTGTACAGAGGACGTTTATTGTCATGGTGTGTGTGTGGGGTGCTATGCTTACAGAATAAATTCACAGAGGTAGAATTACTGGTTCCACAATATTAATGAATTTTTAGACGTTTGGTACCTGTTCTCAAAAGGCTTTTCAAAAGTGTACATCAGTACACACATAGTAATGTTCAATAGTATTCATTTCACCACTTCTCTCACCGTCATTTTAGAAGCGAATTCATTTTTCATCCCCAAATTCCACTAAATTTCAGGAGAGGAATTAAGGAAATACACCAAACTTTGAAGCATTAAAACTATATATTTAAGAGATCCTGTCTTCTGTTGTCAATAACAAGCAATAATAGAGAAGAGGCTCAAAACTAACCAGTAGGGCTTCCCTGGTGGCGCAGTGGTTGAGAATCTGCCTGCCAATGCAGGGGACACGGGTTCGAGCCCTGGTCTGGGAAGATCCCACATGCTGCGGAGCAACTAGGCCCGTGAGCCACAACTACTGAGCCTGCGCGTCTGGAGCTTGTGCTCTGCAACAAGAGAGGCCGAGACAGTGAAAGGCCCGCGCACCGCGATGAAGAGTGGGCCCTGCTCGCCGCAACTGGAGAAAGCCCTCGCACAGAAACGAACACCCAACACAGCCAAAAATAAATAAATAAATAAAATAAAAGAGAAGGGGAGAGTGTACAGGGTAGGAGAAAGAGAAGAACACTCAAGTTGTAATTTAAAATAATTAAAAAAAAGAAACTAACCAATAGCAGACAAAGAGACCCACATTGAAATTTCAGTTTTTTTACTTGAAATATGCTTGGTTAAAAGCAATAGTTTTCCCCTTCACTCACTGAATGAGTCTTTGTCTAATTGAAATATGACTAAAACCAGTTGTGATTGAGGAGGGGATGCAGGAGATGCCTATTAGGTAAAACCAAGAATTGGGGTGATCGTAGTCACTTTAGTCAGCCTATCCTTTACCAACTGCAGAGTCAAAAAATAACATCAACAAGGTTGTCTGGAATTTGAGAACTATAAAAATACTAAGGCTGTATTATTATCATCATATAAAATTTTGAATTTAGATATTGTGACTGAATAGCAGTAACACACGAGAGACATAATCTCCCAGTGAAATTACACTCCCTTGGTTCAGGAAGAGAAAGAAGAAGAAATCCTTGTCACTTTATTTTACTGGTCAAAGCTTTTAATTTCTACTGTTTACATTGTTTTTTAATATTAAAGACATTTTTTGTAGTCTCTGGTGAAATTTTTTTTTTTAATTTATTGATTTTATTTATTTATTTTTGGCTGTGTTGGATGTTCATTGCTGCGTGCAGGCTGTCTCTAGTTGCGGCGAGCAGGGACTACTCTTTGTTGCGGTGCGTGGGCTTCTCATTGCAGTGGCTTCTCTCGTTGTGGAGCACGGGCTGTAGGCGCATGGGCTTCAGTAGTTGCAGCACATGGGCTCAGTAGTTGTGGCGCACGGGCTTAGTTGCTCCATGGCATGTGAGATCTTCCCAGACCAGGGATCGAACCCATGTCCCCTGCATTGGCAGGCGGATTCTCAACCACTGCACCACCAGGGAAGCCCCTCTGGTGAAATTTTTGAAGATTAATTTTGCGGATAATAAGATAATGTTCTTGTTTACCTATAATACTTCTGACCATAAGATTCCTTGTGATGTTAAAGTCCAAAACTTCCCGAAGGAATTAACTACCAACTACTTATATTGAACATGTTCCTTATTGCCTGTCCTTTATTTGGAGATCATCTTAAAGTAGTAACAAGACAGGATTTGTGTCTTTCTACATGATGTTTTCCTCAGTATTACAAAGAACACTGTATTCATAAAAGTGAATCAAATCAAGAAATATTTATTCTCCTACTGTATTTCAGATACTCTTGTAGATTTTTAAGAAATACCAAATATAGCCGTAATTCTGCCCTCAAGAGTTCCCAATCTACCAACGAAGCATGAACCATATATGTGAAAGGATAAATGTCTTTAAAAAGTGTTTCTTAAAAAAAAAAAAGAAAAAGTATTTCTTAATCATGAGTGTCTATTTCAGTGATCTCTGGGGCTTTTAAAAGTTATCCACAGAAATTCTGATTATTGGTTCTGACACAGGGCCCATTTGTTTCTATAATCAGAAAGCTCTACAGGTGAGTTAGATGTACACCTTCACAAAGGAATTATTGTCTTAGAAATTCATGCGAGGCAATGCCTACTTCTACCTGGAGTTGACCCTGGAGGTATTTACAAAGTTAGCATTGCATGAGCTAGGTTTTGAAGAATGGGCAGAATTTGAATAAGCCAAGAGGAAATGGGGATATTTATGGTTAGAACTGAATGATCTCAAGAAAGAAATTGGAAAGCATAGGGAGGGATCAGAGAATGATATATATGGCTGGAATATAAAGGTTATATAATGGTAGTTAGGAAGAAAGCTTTAATATAGCAAGCATTGGAAATTCCTAAGGAACTTTGAGTTTAAAAGTTGAACACAATAAAGCAATTTTAGACTGTTGGAGAATTTTGAATGTCAAGGATTAGTTTTTTGTCATTGTGAAATCATAAAGGTATTTTGAGCTGAGAAGTGGTTTCATAGGAAAATACTTAAGGGTATGTGCAAGGATAGATGAGAATTCAGAGGGAATGGAGGGGAAGCTGAGATACTGCCACCATAATGCTATAAAGACTTGTACTAAGGTGGTAGCATTAGAGTGCAAGAAATATGACAACATTTTAAAGGAAGGATCCATTGACAGGGTGGCTGATTGGACTTTGGAAGAGAGCATCCATGCCTGAATGAATGGAAAGTGAATGGTGCCATTTAGATCATCGATTTAGAGGGAACTGGCTTTGGGGGAAAGAGAAAATGAGGGTTTTTCTGATGTCTGTGATTATAGAGAAACAGTCAAGCAGAGTTACATGGGAGGCAGTTGACCATGCAGAGCTAGGGTCCAAGACCAAGAAGGAGGTGAAGAAAGAGATTTTGGAGGATTTTCCATGGAGGAAATAGGAGTAAATACATTCTTGAGAAGGCATGGGATTTGAAGGGAATAAGATATAGACAGAGACAAGAATAAAAGGATAACACTCAAACCTTGGGGGAAGTCTGTATTTAAGAGGTGGTAGGAGAAAGTGAAGGCATAGTAAAAGAAAGAAAAAGTAACTAAAGAAGGGAAATGACCAGAAAATCAGAACCTACAGGGAAGAGAGCATTTCGGGAGCCAAGGCGTGATCAGCTCTATTAAAACACTACAGAGAAACTGGTAAAACAAGTAATGTTAGGATTAGTCCCCGCCACCCCCCTGCCGTGTAACAAGAATGATAACTATTACGAGGTAGTTCTGAGGATTAGTTGAAATATGTGTATTAAACTTTTCATATGAGGTTAGGCATAAGAAAGGCATTTAGTCAACAGTATCTATTGTTGTAAGTGTTATAATTACTAATCAGCACCCAACTATGCTGAGCACTTTTCTGGTTACACATCTGGATAAGATACAACTCTCACTTTCGAAGAGATCAACGTCCATACAAAGAGAAAGGTATAACCAGGTAAATACTATTTTATGGTGTTGGTTCTATGAGAAAGATGCATATACAGTAGAAAGAGGCTCTAAGAGAGAAAAGTGAATACCTTATCCATCCTTTGTCAGATGCAAATTGTAGGATTAGCCTTACATATTGAATTTTACTCTTAGAGTTGTAAAATTTGCCAAGCCAGTTCATGGGGTGTTGAATCTGCGTAATGATTATACGCCTCGCCTCAAACCTGGAGGGACAGACTCTTGGGAGAGACCAGACGAAATTCAATGTCTTGTATCTTTTCTCTATGCACAGACCCCTTGTTTACTTTCTCTACCATAAATAAATCAGAATGACTTTGAGCAATGGGCATTTTCTGTAGCTTGAAGAACAGTTGATCTTTACACCCAGTTTACAAATTAGGCAAACAGATAAATTATTTACAGCGTGGTGAAAATAGAATTTGACCAAATCCACCAGCTTTCTTAGGGCTACTGTTTGTTCCTCAAGGAATGGGTCATTTCACCCTTGGCTGAATCCAAGTTTTCTCAAACTTTTCTACTCAAAGTATATGCTAACCAATGGCATGAGTATCACTTGGATACTTGTTTCAAATGCAGAATCTCAGGCCCTATTCCAGACCTACTGAAGCGGAATCTGCATTTTGGCAAGAACTTCAGGGGAACTGTGTATAGGTTGAGAGGAAGTGGGCTGGAACATTGTATGAGAGCTTAGGAGCTCAACCACATGCCCCGCGTTGCTCCCATGTACTGTTGGGTGATATCGGAGCATTGTGAAGGAATTTTGGATTATGGTTTAGTTCAGAGTCCATATGATGGAGACCACAATTAGAACAAGGTACCACCACTTGTTTTATCTGAGTTAAGTGATATGGGTTTGCACAAATGAATATTTCTGATTACAATGGACAAAATGTTGATGTCCCCTCAAAATGTATATGGTGATATCTTAACCCCCAAGGTGATGGCATTAGACGGTAGGGCCTTTAGGAGGTGATTAGGTCATGAAGACAGAGCCCTCATTAATAGAATTAGTGGCATACAAAAGAAGCCTAAGAAAGGTCCCTTGCCCCTTCTGCATGTGAGGTCCCAGCAAAAGGACTACTGTCTAGGAAACAGGCTCTCACCAGACACCAGATCTGCCTGCACCTTGATTTTGGACTTCTTAGCCTTCAGAAGTGTGAGAAATAAATTTCTGTTATTTATAAACTACTGAATCTATATTTGTGCTATAGCAACCCTAACAGACTCAGAGGACTGAGCCATTAAAGATAGGGGTAGGAGTGATTATTTTGCCAGTGGAAAGTGCTTCTAGACTCAGAAGCAAGTAAAACCTGGAGAGTCCTTCCAGAAATCAGAAATATTGGCAAAGAGCTTCATAGATGGTTTATATAAATTTTTCTGTCACTAGCTAACTGCATGACTGTAGACATTTTTTAACCTCTCTAAGCTTGAGTTTTCTCATACATAGAATGTGGATAGTTATTGTACCTGTATCACAGGGTTACTGTGGAGCTGAATGAACTAGAATATATAGAGCAGTTAGCACAGAGTCGAGTCCTAGTGAGGGCTCAGTAAGTACTACTTGTCTATTATTATTTAGTTTGTTATTATTCTATAATAATTGAGTATCTGTTATCTAATCTCTTATGTAAGAATAGTGAAATAATAGACTTCTGGATACTTTGGGGAAAATTCAATAATTTCAAGTTGAGTGATATTGACAAATACTGTGATACTAAAGATTCTGGTGGTACTTAAGGAACTATTTTCTTAGTCTCTATGCTCTGGCCAGTAAAACTATTTATATCTTTTGTTCCTGCTACATTTCAGCCAAAATGCCCCCCTCTTTCTCAAGAAAATGCCATCAGCTCACCATTCCCACACTATGCAAATGCCTTTTGCAGCCATAGAAGCAGGTCTGAGCAGATGAACACAGCAGCCTGTGGACGCATGTTTACCCTCCTTTGCCACCATTCAGCTTACTTTACATTTTCTAGGAACACATTTTAGGATGGAATTGCCTCTATTCCATTTATATTTAGTTAATTATCTGGTTTATTTTCTGTTTTTACAATCGAATTAATCTCAGCACATTAACTTAGTCTAAGGCATGGCAGCTGTGGAAACCTGATTTATTTACTTTGAGAGAAGAAGGACAAGCTGGCACAGTGTCCTCCCGTTTTGTGATTATATGCAACTGATTATGAGCACGGATGGTATTCTGGCCCTAATATTAAATTCTGCTCTTAAGCCACTAGAGTCAAAAGAGTATAAGTGACTGTAACCCTACATATTTTCCAGGACGATGCAAGTGGTTGTTTCCAAAGGAATGCCAATTCATTCTCCTCTGCAGGTCTTACTCAGAATATTTAATTCTGAACTATTGGCCTATCACCCGTAACTGCCCTTTCTACCATCTTTGACTCCCTCAATGGAGAAATGAAATGAAGAAATTCTTCATTTACTTCATCTAAAATGTTGTGTTTTTTTTATATTCTAGAAGCCATGAGAGAAATCCTTAAGGCCTTAGCTCCTGTGTTCTCTTTAAATTGTAAACACTCTATCATTTCAGTTTTGTTGAGCGTATTTATTTTTCATTCTTCTTCCACCACTCTTTTAAGTCCTTTCTCCAAACTCTTGGAAGGCTTTGATGGGAAAGCCTATACTTCACCTGCAGATGCTTTCATCTAGCTGCCTAACCTCCTGCCGTGACCACTGTTCCTTTATTAAAGATAAGGATTGCCTTTGGTTAACTCCACGGCCCACGAGAGCAATGATTGATTTCCCACTGGGTGCATTGCAGGTGATATTGCAGATTTCACTTTCCCCACATGACTGAGCCACTGATAATGATTAAAAATTCAAAAGACTGCCAAAGGGCCACATTATTGTTCCCTCACAGGGGGCTTTAAAAATATGTAGTCTAAATTGTCTCTTCTAAGGCTAACATGAGTTTTATCTTCAAAGCATCAATGTGACTTCTTTTTATAGGTGCAAGGGAAAACCAAAGGGTGACAGAGGAAAATGTTTCTATTCTTAGTCTTACTACTGACTCATTGTATATACCAGTTTTGAATTTCACTTTATATTCCATTTCTAAAATGGAATAGAAATACGTGGGATAAACTGCTATCCAAGTCAGTTAGGTCTTCATGTCCTAAATAGCGCCTCTCACTATGCCCTTTGCCCTATGGGTGGATCTGAACATGCCTCTTTATTCCCAGCTGTGCTTTGGATCCAGTTTCACAGACACAGCATCTATGAACAACACAGCTGTGTTACACTAGAGTGCAGAGACTCACAGCTCAGGCCTTGTAGTGACCTTGTCATGAATTCAAATTCCAGTTTTGCCACTTTCTTGCTCTGTAGACTTGGGCTAATAAATGAGCTTCTTTGACCCATAGTTTCTTTATCTATAAAATAGGGATGATAGTAATATGTATCTCGTAGGTTTATTGGGAGGTTCAAATGAAATGTAATTAGAAAGTTGGTGCGAGGTATCAAGTATAATATGGGCAGTATATTGGTATGAAACATTATTTTTATTGCTTAGTAGTTTGCAGGTTTGACTCAGTCCATTGTAAACTTTCAGAGGACAAGACCTCAATTGTATTTCATTTTTGTGCCTCTATAATCTAGCACAGTGGTCTGCATTTAGTAGTTATAGCAAACAGTGAATGAACAAATTATATGAGTGTTTAAATAATCACTTCAGGTTTATGATTTGTCAAAGGAATAATTTCCAGATAGACTTTTTCCCTTAGGATGTGTTCTTGAAGATGGTCCTAGTGCTAATGCTGTAGTTGCCTGAACTAGCTCTGTGAGACATCCTGGGACCTGAACCCCCAGCAGCGTATCCTGGGACCCTCGTGGATCTCAGTCATATTCCTTCATTTATGAGTTCATGCCTCACTAGTCATTTTCCTATATTTGTCACCACTGATGTAGCCTACATGCTCAGTTTTCTAATGCTTATTATGGTTTTAAGTGTTCTCCCTTTTCTTAAGAAAACAATCCCCAGAAATATGGCAAAACTCTACATGAACCCACATTTTCTCACATCTTTAGCTCGGAAACTCCGTTCTTTTGCAGAAAAACAGGTTGCAAACATTGCAGCGTGGAACAGAATTGACACGTGACCTTTGCTTTTATTGATCCATTGCTTATTTGTATCAGATGTGATCCTTCCCCTGTTTATGCCTTACTGCTTCTTTGTGAACTAGTCACTTGCCTTGAGTGTTTGCACCTCCAAACTTTCTTAGCACCATTAGCCCTGATAATATCCCTTCCTTCCAAGGTTTCCAGATTATGCAGTCAGGCTATTTCTTTGCCAATCATGTCACAGGATTATTATTTTACATTTTTAATAAAGAAAGAGAATGATACAAAGTGGTAGAAAGACAGGTAAGATTAATTGGTTGGACCGGCCAATTATCAGGTGGGTTTATGGCCAGTTGGGTGGTGATACAAATACAAGGCTTGCTAAAAGTTACAAAATGCCAGTGGCAGTTCTTAGAAGAGAGCCTTAGGCTACCAGACTAAGCCACTTCAGCAGTGTTATCAGTTACTAACCTCTCCCTAAAAGTGGGGGCACATTTTTATTATTCTGGACTGTTGATTTGCATCTTACTTACCTTTTCTTCCCTTTGGTTTCATTGGGATTCTATCCTGGTACATTCCCAGCCCCACAGCAAAAGAATGATAGGAATGGACATCTAAGGCACCCATCTCTGAATGAAGATAACTTAGTCATTACTGCTTAATGCATTTCTGGATTTGTATTATCTGTCATTAAATAGCACAGCATTCATTCATTTATCCTTATATCAATTCAATCACTTATTCAATGAATATCCGATAGAACTGGGTCATATCCTGACTTTACCACTTACTGGCTCTGTGACATTGGATATGGTTATTAACCTCATTGAACTTCAATTGCTATATTTTCAAAGTTTAAATGATAGTAACTAACATGAGGTTGTTAGAGGATTAAATGATATATACAAAGCTTCTAGGATGGGTGCTGACATGTAGGAGGTACTCAAGAGATGGTAGCTGAAAAGAATATTTCTTACAATTTTGTTAGCGTATAGCATGACAGTTTTCAATGTAGGTAGTGACTGTATTTGTGTAGTCTTAATAGTGGCATTTAAAAAATCCATTTTAGGATTCTTTAAAAATCTAAGGAATTGGATTTTGTCTTCCTTCTTACTATATTAAAAAAAATTAAAAGGAAAAAAGTAGGTTTCCTTTTAACAAATCTATTAATAGAGAAGGAAGCACTGAAATTTCTTTGGAATGCAAGATAATAAAAAGTTTGTAGGCAAATTTTTGAACTAGAAAGGCATGGATTTTTCCTTATGAGAGGACAGTTTAAAGGTTTTAAATTTTTAAATAGTCAAGGATCTCACCTTTGAGAAAAATTGGAAACAATATCTTTTTCTTATATAATAAATTGTGGACTGAATTTCCATGACTCCTTCTCCTTTTAAATGCTGCTCTTGTGGGAAGACAGATTTTGGCTCAGTACAAGTTAAGAGCCACGTTTTTCTCATACAGTTCCTGTGATATTTTTAGAAGTATCCACTTCCTTTTCTCTTATGTCAGTTGTGTGGGTCTTTGAAGTTTCTGTGTCTCTAGATGATGTCTGTATTCAACCAACCTGGAGATTCTCTTCTGTTTGGGTTTGGCAGAGGGTTTAGAGAGTGAGGGTTTTCACTTGACCCAGGTCTTCTGCAGGCCAGGCCTCACTTACCCAGTTAAGGACAGGGACTGGAAGTGAGGAGGAGAGTTCTGTTCTGCAGCCCTTTCAGAAGCTCAAGTACACCTTGCAGCCAAGCCTGCTGCTGAGAGCATGCTGGCAGTAACAGAGCAGGTTCCCGTGGCCAGGCACATGGGCGAGAGTTAAGTCAAAAGTCTGCAATATTATTAACCCAAAGAAAGAAGGCTTCCCAGGAAAAAGGCCATTAGACCTGTTCTAGGCTAAGACCTCAAAAAACAGCAGTAGGTAGAAGTTGTAACATCCCCAAGAGCTGGTTAAATCTCCAATGGGCTCTTCATAGGAGAGTGAGTTTCCCGCCACTGGAGGTATTGAAGAAAAAGGAAGGGCAGACACTTTCCAGGGTTATTGAAGGAATTCATTTATCAGATGCATTTTGTACTTGATAACTACTAAGTTCTGCTCTGTCTTAGAAATTCAATGGTTATTCGAATTAGATCCATTTTTCACATTTTTTCCATTGAGAAGTTGTTCTCAGTACCGTCTCTCCTCTTTGAAATTTAACAAGAAATTATAGAAATCCAAAGCATTTAAAAGTGATGGCTAATTAATATATTACTCCAGAGAAATATGATCAATGTGATCAAGGTGAATTGGAGGGCTTCCCTGGTGGCGCGGTGGTTGGGAGTCCGCCTGCCGATGCAGGGGACGCGGGTTCATGCCCCGGTTCGGGAGGATCCCACATGCCGCGGAGCGGCTGGGCCCGTGAGCCATGGCCGCTGAGCCTGCGCGTCCGGAGCCTGTGCTCCGCAACGGGAGAGGCCACAACAGTGAGAGGCCCGCGTACCGCAAAAAAAAAAAAAAAAAAAGTGGAGGTTTTATTTACTTTAGCATCATTCTGATTTCTTCTATTTGGTTAAGGAGGGAGAGAGAGATCAGGAAAGGGAAGGAGAAAGTAGGGGAGAAAGTGAGAGCATATTCAATTTCCCAGGGAAGGGAAGAAGAAAAAGAAATTGAGTTTTTGAAATACATGTAACACTGTACCGGGTCGTTATGGTCGTTTATAATGCTCGTCTTCCCTTAGACCTGACTGGCTTTCTGCTGGACCTGAGACATCTCCCTTGAGAGCATCATCACAGAACTGTTAGAAATCCTAATATGTCACGATTTTACCACGCATCCTCTTCTAAGTATTCCAGCTTGGAGAGTTTGCAGATCCCTGGTTAATTAATGTTGAACCTTTCAGGGTATCTATGAATCTTGGCAGGGGTGGTAGGGGACTAGAATTTAATTAAAGGCACAAGCTTTGTGGGTATTGTGCAGTCTCAGATTCCAGGAGGGAGATGGTCATTGTATGGAGGTTGCTGGTGGGAGGTAAGCAGGAAGGCAAAGTGTGCAAAGGTTGAAGGAAGATGATATCCAAAGGCTTAAACAAGGAAGATGAAAAACAAAGAAATGGGCATGATCCAGCTGAGCTTACCAAGGCGTGGTCATAGAGAAGGGCTGTGTGTGTGTGTGTGTGTGTGTGTGTGTGTGTGTGTGTCTGTGTCTGTGTGTGTGTGTGTGTGTGTGTGTGTGTGTGTCTGTGTGCGCTTGCAGTGTAAACACACTGACTTAGAGCTAGCAGCCCTTTCCCCTGATAGAAATTTGATGAGGCAGCAACAAAACCTGAACAGAGACTAATTAAAGAGCAAGGAAGTAGCTAATGAAATGAAAGTAACTTTAAAAGCATGAAAAGAAATTGTTGTTAACACACCGTGTGGTTAACCTATGAACCTAGCTGCTGTGGAAACATAATAACACAGAGTCAGCTCCTGCAATGCAAATAAGTTCCTTCCTGGGTGGAAATGGGGCTCTTTGGAGAAAGATTAACTTTACTGTCCATGGGGGCATAATTTAACTCATGGAATAGTAATTTGACAAATGGCACCTTTGTGGTCCTAGTGAATGCTGCTGCTTTCTATTAGCAAAACCATGTGCTGCAAAACGATGCAGAAAAGCATTCTTGCTCTCCCCCGACCCCAGCATAAGGGCAACTTTGAGCCTGCTCAGTTTTGAAACTTCCAGCAGTGGAAAGAAAGCTCTAAGGTTTGGTAACGTGTGACACAAAACAGAGTGAGCCTGGTTCAGAAAACATTTCTCCAAGCGGGGGGAGTGTTTGCCGGGTTTACCCATACTGGGTTTTGGAATCTTGACGATTCTTGTCCTTTTGGTCCACGTGGTTCAAGTTAAAAATAAAAGGAGTTTCTTCTACTTGGGACTTGAGTTAGTTGAGAGTGTGATACTGAGGTTTGATGGACGTTTACCTACCAAATTACACATAACCCAGTGTGTGACTGATATTAAATCACTTCTCTTCACTAAGGAGCTGGTAAGCATCTTAACCAGGTAGGGCTGGGGGAATTTTCAACACAGTTCTAGCTGTGTTGGGACTCCTGTTCCCTTATCTCCTTATTTTATGTGTCATACACTGATTCTCTTCTAAGTTCCAGGGCATTTTACAGGAAAACATCCCTTCCATAAATAAGGAATTTAGACCAGGGGCAAAAACATCTCCATCTCTCTGCTTGCAATTATCACTCAATGTTCAAAACTTATGCTCAAGGTTTTCAATATTTATATCTCTTGCTATTGTAGTTCCTAATATACCCTTGTACAGGTGTATTTAAATCTGGGGATGCTTGAATCTTTTAGTATATATATATGCTCTTCACAGTTTCTCTGCTTGAGTTGTCTCCCTGCTATAAACTGCAGGGATAGGAGCCGTTTTTTGCAGCCACCCTGGTTTTTACCAAGGAAGAAACAACTTCTGTATCATGTACTTGCTGAAAAGGTCTCCTCTAGTGTCAACCATTCGCTCAGTCGTTTATTTACCAAGTGCCTACTATGTTTCAGGCAGGGGTCTAAAGGGAACGACTCAGACAATGTTCCTGTCCCATGTATGCCATATCCTAGCGAGAAGAGGCAGATGATAAATAGGTAAATCATAAATCAGTTGCCGATAGCAATAAGTGCTAGAGTGCAAAGGAACTGAGCAAGGGCAGAGGTACTTTGGTGGTTGGAGAAGACCCCTGGAAGGAGGAGACATCCCACTTGAAATCTAAGAGATGAGATGGGCCAATAAGAGCAGACCTGGAAGAAGGAAATTGAAGACAGAGGAAGGAGAAGCCTGCAAATGTGGAAGCAAGGGGGCCAGAGTGGCAAGAGCAGAGTGAGAAAGGGAATGCTAGGAGGGAAGCAGAGGCTGGTTCCTGAAGTGTATAGTTGTTCACTGACAATAATCATCGACAGTCTCACATTTTACAAAACCCAAGTTTATAATAAAAAATAAAATTATATCTCTATTTTTTCCCATCTTTGCCTATGACCTTTATTAAATAACAATAAGAATAATAAATTTATTAAGTCCATTGCACGTTCTAGTCACAATGTTTGAAGCATTTTACGTATGTTATCTCATTCAGTCCTCGCATGTGTGCTAAGAAGTAGTGATGAAGCCGAGATTTAGAGTAATTAACCAATCTTCCAAGATTTAGCACAGCTAGTGAATTGCAAAACCTGGATCAGTCTTACACAGGCTTGTTTTCAAAGCCATAGGTTTACTTCTAAACTACATAACTTTTCTAGCACTACCACTGTACTCTTACTATGTGCCAGGAACTAAAGGGCATATTTTACACACACTACCTCAAAATACAAAACAGTCTGACAGAGGAGCTATCATTCCCATCAATTTGCAAGTAGGAACACTGAGAAATAGAACATTCAAAGAATTGGCTTGAGACTAAATGCTAGTAATTGGCAGTGCTGGGATTCAGAGTGAGGTCTACCTGAGTCTGAAGCCCATTCTATTGAACACTCCACAACCTGCCTTCCAATGTCATCAGTGCCTCAATCTGGAAACACAGGCCCAGGTTGCAGAGGGGATAACTTGAGAAGGATGGGTTGTAGGGACAGGATTTAAGTCACCTTTGTTTCACCAGTATAACTCATGCTCCCAGGTGGGTAAGATCTTACCCATTTCTCTTTTCCCCTATCAAATCAGACTTCTCTATGAGCTGTGTCTTGGTAAGTCTGAACCCAATACAACCTTGCCATCATGTGGGCACCATAACAATTGTATTACTCCTCCTTGGTTCCAATTATTTTTGTCCATGCTTCATTGATTCTTTCTACTCACTTCCTGTGGGCACACTTACTCCCTGAGAAGTAGGGCTATATCTCCCTCATTTATGCACCCTGCGTAACATCCAACTGCTTAACGTGTCACATAAAATAGGTGCCCAATAAATATTTAACAAAGTAGTTGATACTTCAGGAAATATGGGAAACACCCTGTCTCTGCTGTTCTATTTCTTAGACTCAGGCATTTGAGAGGATTCGTTTGGAAAGCCTCGAAGGAATATTTACAATGTGACAGATAATGAGACAGTCTTTGGAAATGGGAAAACAACATGAGCAAAAGATGGATGGCAACAGAACTGTGCTGTTTTCTGCCAACTGATGTTCCTCTTGTCCCCATGGAAAGATAAAACCAAAACTTTTCTTCCACTCTTGGGTGAACTCACTGGCTGTGTTTTTAACCTTTGCTAATGGAGTTTGGGCCACCCGGCTTTAGGAATTCACCTAGGCCAAATTGGGCCACTCCAGGTTGGGTTATGCCCCCAGAAGCTCTGCCATGTGAACTTCTCAGTTCCTTGTACTCTATCCAGTGTCACTTCTGATGTGCTAAGTAATATGCCACACACACAAAACCATACCAAATTGAAAAAAAAAGAAAAAGAAAAAGATCTTAGGCTGCCGTTAGTACATACTGCCCTTACCAAAGAACATTATTTCAGTGGAGCATGTGCCCTTCACAAAAAATGATTTTTCTACAAAAAACAGCTGTGGTTGGGGAAAGACACAAGGTAAAATATATGCTACTCTAATCTAGAGAATAAAGAGAAAAGAGATAGCTAGCCATAGCAATCCTACCGGCTAACTCACTTCTGCACAGTGTATCCTCTTATCTGTCTCACGTTGTCTATGACTGAGGCTGAATAATAGGGGGAGACAGGTATTAGTCCAGGAAATAAGACAGACTGACAGAGAGAGGGTGAGAGAGAGAGAGATTAATTTGTACCTGCAACCTCTCCAGTCTTGTATTTGACAGGTTACATGAGGAAAAAGCCTCATAAAGGCACTAGGGTTGGTTTAGATCCAAGTGGAAATAATGTCTGAAAAATCCATTACCTTTTTGTTTTTTGATACTATGTTGCTTTGGGGAAGTACAATGCCTGAAGAGAAAGTAGGCCAGTTTCTGCAAAGCTAGAAATTTAAAACTCACAAACATGTTGTGAAGTTCCTTTGATTGTGCCCATTTTACAAATAAAGGGACAGAGGCTCAAAGTAGTTGCTGAGTACGTCCATGGTCATTCTACCAATGAGCTGGATCCCTTCCAGGTCTCTCCTGGTCTGTCTGCCTCCGTCGGCCTCCATGTTCTTTCCTGTTTACTTTACTGTTCATACACATCACAGTGCCAACCAGCCTAAAGAGCACTGGTTTTATATTAAACAAAAGAAGATGAAAACCAGAGTTAAAAAAGAAAACAAACAAGCTGAGTTAGAAGACCCATTTTGTGCTTCTTGATCAGGCTTTGATAACAGGAACATCAAAGTTCAACTCTTGCCTGAATCTGCAGACATGAAAGGTAAGAGAAATTTATTTAAGACCAAACAATAATCCAGGAACCGAGTGGGGATGTGGTTCACAAAGTGTGTTCGTTTCCTCAAGATATTACAGCAACATATCACAAACTAGGTGACTTAAATCAAAAATGTTTTATCTCATAGGTCTAGAGTCTAGAAGTCCAAAATCAAGGCAGGACTATGCTCCTTCTAAAGGCTCTGGGTAGAATCCTTCCTTGCCCCTTCCTGACTTCTGGTGATGGCCATCAGTCCTTGGTGTTCCTTGGCCTACAGCTGCATCACTCAGTCTCTGCCTCTTTCATCACAAGGCACTCTACTTTGTGTCTCTCTCTCTCCACATGGCTTTTCCCTGTTGTTATAAGGACACCAGTCATATTGGATTAGGGTGTACCCTAATGACCTCATCTTAATTTGATTATATCTGCAAAGACCCTGTTTCCAAATAAAGTCATATTCTCAGGTACCAGGGATGAGGACTTCAACATATCTTTTGAGGGGATACAATTCAGCCCATAATACCACATTGTAACTGTGCTTCTTCAGAATTTCTGTGGGCTGATGCCCATAGTCACCAAGTATATCATTGCTAATATGCTGAGGCGTTGGGGGGGAATCCAGGGATTTTTATCTCTTTGACCGGTGGCCCTAGGATAATCTTCCTGTCACATCACACTCTGCTGCCATTGTCAGTCCCTCATCAGTTGGGATAATTTTTGTGTCCTGCAGACTGTGTGTGTTGGCCTTTGACAAAGTGAAGCCTAAGTCTTTCATCTTTCAAGCACCTAACCTAGAGCAAGAAGGTAGAGACCCAAATGCCTTCTCTGACATTATCTTTTGATTATATATCCAGAGAGCAGAAACATCACAGATGTGTCACTTGATCTAGAAATCAAAGTGAGTGTTCCCTAAGGGAAACACTAACTCTGTCCAGATATCACTGAGTGTAAAATGCCGGGGCATTGCATCCACAGTGTCCTCTGACCGTCAGTGCAGGGGGAGCTCAAGGAGCAGATGCAGTAACACCCCAGGGACTTAGACTCCTCCACTGAAGGGGCAGAGATGGCCAACTGAGCAAAGGCATCTGAGGACCTTTGGTCTGGTCTATTCACTTCACAGCTCAGAAATGATAAATGACTGGACTAAACTATTTATTGTCAGGTGGATGACCAGGACACAGCACAGAAGTAATACCATAGAGCTGGTTGATGCCCTTCTAAGTGATAAAGCATTGAGCTTCTGGTTTTAATATGTGCAGTGGATGGCAAACAAGTCACGATAGTACAGGCGTTAAGAGTGCAGCCACACAGCCTGGGTTTGTATCTTGGTTCCTCCACTTGCAAGCTGTGTGATTTGGGGAAAGTTTCATCATCTGTAAAATGATAATAATAATATCTACCTCATAGAGTAGATATGGGGATCAAATTCACGTGTATTGAAAGCACTTAGATGCCTCACACAGTTGAAGTGTTACGAAAGGGTTGGTACTATTATTGCTATTATCCTTCGCTTTAGAGTCAGAGTGTCCTGAGCTTACTATGGTTCGGGTATGGGAGCCCCAATGCATTGTGAAGACACATTCACTTCCCCTAAACCTCGGCATGTTCAGAGCAGTGGGAACGAGAGCGGAGGCAGGGCAGCGAGGGTGGGCACAGGCTGAGCATACAGTCACCAAGCAGTGCAGTGGAAAGGGAATCTTCCTGAAGACACCCCCAGTCCCGGTGGAAGTCCTCAATATTCTCAGAGAAAAGGACCCAGGGGCTGGCAGCAAACAAGTAGGAGATCAAGAAAGTAAGACTGAGATTTATCAGCTCTTCCAGGGCTGGTTGGAACCCCTGACCCCAGAGCCAAATTATGAAGTTTATTTTGATGTAATTATGATGCTCTAAGTGTCTGATGAAGGATATAGAAAATGTATTCCTATATTATATACATCCATACCTCTACACTCATTTTTCAATCTTATATCTGTGTCAAGTGCTGTCTCTTGTATTATGAATGACATTTGCCTCTGGACAAATGTCTCTCACCCTGCTTCTTTCTAGTCAGTGGCTCTAACATGCCATGAGCTTGAAAAACAGATAACTGTGCTGTTCGGCTTGTGTGTAAATCGAGCCCCATGCTCCTTCAATCTCTTTTTTGTTTACTTCATGAGATAGTTTTTAAATAGAGGAAAAATTTGAGCTAGGATTTCTGAAATTCACATTCAAGTTCCGGTCCTTTTTCTAGTTGTTTTGTGGTTTCATTCAAGGTTCTTGATTTCTTCAGGTGAAGGAAAAACCCATTTTACAGATGGAGAACTGATGCTCAGAGAAGCATCTAGCTAGAAAAGAGAACAGGAATTCAAAATCCAGGTCTGTCCCACTCAATACTCACATTCTTTCTGCTTTATGGCCCTCTTTTCAAGCACTGAAAATGGTTAAAGATATAGGTATTTGCAGTATATAGATATTTATATATTTTTAATAATTATTGTATAAAAACATACTTGTACACCTAACTATATTTTCCATGCAGTCGTCTCAGTCACCACCACCATCTAGGTTTCCTCAAGGGACTGCATATTGATAAGTCTTAAAATCACTGTTGTGCAAGGTGAGTGGGAAATGGACAATATAGTAGAGTTTGGGTTGAGGAACAGACTTTGAGCACTGAACAGCAGGCCGCATCGCTGGTGGCGGAATAAAGGAGAAGGCTCTGTGGCTTATCCATGCCATCATGGCAAAAAATAGCATAGAACAGCTGGTGAGCTGTCAGAACGATCTTTAGGAGGAAATGTGAAATCGCTCTGCTTGGTGCATTAATCGAGAGTTATTTGGACGGAACTGAATTGCCAGGGGAGGAACAAGCAAGATGGTAACTCACCCTTGCCTGGCCTTTCATCTCTCTGAGACATGGTTCTATGTCACGGGCCTCCTTCACACACATACTCCCCTATTTCCTTATTCTCTCCCTCCCCTACCACCTGACTCACACTCAGATATATGATTGCATATATCCAAAGAAATAACCGGAAACAAAAAGTACATTTTAAGTACTGACAGATGTTTCCTCAAGACAGAATTTAAAGAGACATTGGGTAGGTTAGCAATTACGACTTTTTTGGAAGAGAAAACTTTTTGAATAGTTGTGGCTGAGTCCTAATGTGGCTTTGGTTATTTCATGGAGTAGTTTAAATGCATGTCTGAAATCAAAATTTTTAACTGTCATTACGAATTTGTCATGATTGGTGAATTCAGTGAACGGATGAAGGGGAGGGATGCAGACAAAGAAAGGACACATTGATATGGGGATGACAGTCTTGACTGGGGTGTGAACTTACTTCTGCTGGAGGAGAAGAAGCAAATTGAGGACCAACCTCTTGCATCAAATTACAAAGAGGCTTCCTGCTGGGAACAATTTAGGTGACCTGAAGGCATGATTTTTTTTTTTTTTTTTTTTTTTATGGGTAGCTAAGGAAAGAGCAGCTATAGCTAGAGAACCAGGTGTCGTGCTTTTGGAAATGACCTTAAATAGAGGCTGTTACCTTTTGGCTTCCATTTCAGATAATAAATTCTTCTCCCATTCCCTTCATCTCAGGGAAAGAGGAATGAATCAGGTGCTTCAGAGACTTCTGAAGGAATGGTTTTAGTAACAATTGGACATTTAGAACAGCACAGGTATCCATGGAGGGATATTGCTGAGGTTATTCATTTTGTTGTCCATATAATGTAATTCTTTGGAGTAGAAAGCAAAGAGCAGTAGTTTGTTCAATAGATGGAACAAGAAGAAATGGATTTTTCTCCTTCAGTTTGTTAATATGGTTTATCACGTTGATTGATTTGCATATATTGAAGAATCCTTGCATTCCTGGAATAAACCCCACTTGAACATGGTGTATGATCCTTTTAATGTGCTGTTGGATTCTATTTGCTAGTATT
Source organism: Grampus griseus (assembly GCF_964374135.1). Taxonomy (NCBI): domain Eukaryota; kingdom Metazoa; phylum Chordata; class Mammalia; order Artiodactyla; family Delphinidae; genus Grampus; species Grampus griseus. Next base: position 23,367,410 of record NC_139018.1, on the reverse strand, counting down.
TTGTTGAGGATTTTTGCATCTATGTTCATCAGTGATATTGGCCTGTAGTTTTCTTTCTTTGTGACATCCTTGTCTGGTTTTGGTATCAGGGTGATGGTGGCCTCGTAGAATGAGTTTGGGAGTGTTCTTTCCTCTGCTATATTTGGGAAGAGTTTGAGAAGGATAGGTGTTAGCTCTTCTCTAAATGTTTAATAGAATTCGCCTGTGAAGCCATCTTGTCCCGGGCTTTTGTTTGTTGGAAGAATTTTAATCACAGTTTCAATTTCAGTGCTTGTGATTGGTCTGTTCATATTTTCTATTTCTTCCTGATTCAGTCTTGGCAGGTTGTGCATTTCTAAGAATTTGTCCATTTCTTCCAGGTTGTCCATTTTATTGGCATAGAGTTGCTTGTAGTAATCTCTCATGATCCTTTGTATTTCTACAGTGTCAGTTGTTACTTCTCCTTTTTCATTTCTAATTCTATTGATTTGAGTCTTCTCCCTTTTTTTTCTTGATGAGTCTGGCTAATGGATTATCAATTTTGTTTATCTTCTCAAAGAACCAGCTTTTAGTTTTATTGATCTTTGCTATCATTTCCTTCATTTCTTTTTCATTTATTTCTGATCTTTATGATTTCTTTCCTTCTGCTAACTTTGGGGATTTTTTTTTCTTCTTTCTCTAATTGCTTTAAGTGCAAGGTTAGATGGTTTATTTGAGATGTTTCCTGTTTCTTAATGTAGGATTGTATTGCTATAAACTTCCCTCTTAGAACTTCTTTGTCACAGCTTACTCCCTCCCCATATCCTCAAGTCCATGCTCTAGTAGGTCTGGGTCTTTATTCCCATCTTACCCCTAGGTTGTTCATGACCTAATTTTTTTAATATATATTCCATATATATGTGTTAGCATACGGTATTTGTTTTTCTCTTTCTGACTTACTTCACTCTGTATGACAGACTCTAGGTACATCCACCTCACTACAAATAAATCAATTTTGTTTCTTTTTATGGCTGAGTAATATTCCATTGTATATATGTGCCACATCTTCTTTATCCATTCATCTGTCGATGGACACTTAGGTTGTTTCCATGTCCTGGCTATTGTAAATAGAGCTGCAATGAACATTTTGGTACATGACTCTTTTTGAATTATGGTTTTCTCAGGGTATATGCCCAGTAGTGGAATTGCTGGGTCGTATGGTAGTTCTATCTGTAGTTTTTTGAGGAACCTCCATACTGTTCTCCATAGTGGCTGTATCAATTTACATTCCCACCAACAGTGCAAGAGTGTTCCCTTTTCTCCACACCCTCTGCAGCATTTATTGTTTGTAGATTTTTTGATGATGGCCATTCTGACCTCTGTGAGATGATATCTCATTGTAGTTTTGATTTGAATTTCTCTAATGATTAATGATGTTGAGCATTCTTTCATGAGTTTGTTGGCAGTCTGTATATCTTCTTTGGAGAAATGTCTGTTTAGGTCTTTTGCCCATTTTTGGATTGGGTTGTGTGTTTTTCTGTTATTGAGCTGCATGAGCTGCTTGTAAATTTTGGAGATTAATCTTTTGTCAGTTGCTTCATTTGCAAATATTTTCTCCCATTCTGAGGGTTGTCTTTTGGTCTCATTTATGGTTTCCTTTGCTGTGAAAAGCTTTTAAGTTTCATTACGTCCCATTTGTTTACTTTTGTTTTTATTTCCATTTCTCTAGGAGGTGGGTCAAAAAGGATCTTGCTGTGATTTATGTTATAAAGTGTTCTGCCTATGTTTTCCTCTAAGAGTTTGATAGTGTCTGGCCTTACATTTAGGTCTTTAATCCATTTTGAGTTTACTTTTGTGTATGGTGTTAGGGAGTGTTCTAATTTCATACTTTTACACATAGCTGTCCAGTTCTCCCAGCACCATTTATTGAAGAGGCTGTCTTTTCTCCACTGTATATTCTTGCCTCCTTTATCAAAGGTAAGGTGACCATACATGCGTGGGTTTATCTCTGGGCTTTCTATCCTATTCCATTGATCTATATTTCTGTTTTTATGCCAGTACCATACTGTCTTGATTACTGTAGCTTTGTAGTATAGTCTGAAGTCAGGGAGCCTGATTCCTCCAGCTACGTTTTTCTTTCTCAAGATTGCTTTGGCTATTCGGGGTCTTTTGTGTTTCCATACAAATTGTGAAATTTTTTGTTCTAGTTCTGTGAAAAATGCCAGTGGTAGTTTGGTAGGGATTGCATTGAATACGTAGATTGCTTTGGGTAGTAGAATCATTTTCACAATGTTGATTCTTCCAATCCAAGAACTTGGTAGATCTCTCCATCTATTTGTATCATCTTTAATTTCTTTCATCAGTGTCTTATAATTTTCTACATACAGGTCTTTTGTCTCCTTAGGTAGGTTTATTCCTAGATATTTTATTCTTTATGTTGGAATGGTAAATGGGAGTGTTTTCTTAATTTCACTTTCAGATATTTCATCATTCGTGTATAAGAATGCCAGAGATTTCTGTGCATTAATTTTGTATCCTGCTACTTTACCAAATTCATTGATTAGCTCTAGTAGTTTTCTGGTAGCATCTTTAGGATTCTCTATGTATAGTATCATGTCATCTGCAAACAGTGACAGCTTTACTTCTTCTTTTCCGATTTGGATTCCTTTTATTTATTTTTCTTCTCTGATTGCTGTGGCTAAAACTTCCAAAACTATGTTGAATAAGAGTGGTGAGAGTGGGCAACCTTGTCTTGTTCCTGATCTTAGCGGAAATGGTTTCAGTTTTTCAACATTGAGGATGATGTTGGCTGTGGGTTTGTCATATATGGCCTTTATTATGTTGAGGAAAGTTCCCTCTATGCCTACTTTCTGCAGGGTTTTTATCATAAATGGGTGTTGAATTTTGTCAAAAGTTTTCTCTGCATCTATTGAGATGATCATATGGTTTTTCTCCTTCAATTTGTTAAGAAGAAAGCTGGAGTAGTAATTCTCATATCAGACGAAATAGACTTTAAAATAAAGACTATTACAAGAGACAAAGAAGGACACTACATAATGATCAAGGGATCGATCCAAGAAGAAGATATAACAATTGTAATTATGCACCCAACATAGGAGCACCTCAATACATAAGGCAAATACTAACAGCCATAAAAGGGGCAATCGACAGTAACACAATCATAGTAGGGGACTTTAACACCCCACTTTCACCAATGGATATATCATCCAAAATGAAAATAAATAAGGAAACACAAGCTTGAAATGATACATTAAACAAGATGGACTTAATTGATATTTATAGGACATTCCATCCAAAAACAACAGAATACACATTTTTCTCAAGTGCTCATGGAACATTCTCCAGGATAGATCATATCTTGGGTCAGAAATCTAGCCTTGGTAAATTTAAGAAAATTGAAATCATATCAAGTATCTTTTCCGACCACAACGCTCTGAGACTAGATATCAATTACAGGAAAAGATCTGTAAAAAATACAAACAAATGGAGGCTAAACAATACACTACTTAATAACAAAGTGATCACTGAAGAAATCAAAGAGGAAATCAAAAACTACCTAGAAACAAATGACAGTAGAGACATGACGACCCAAAACCTATGGGATGCAGCCAAAGCAGTAAGCTGTGACAAAGTGAGAGAGTGGCATGGACATATATACACTACCAAACATAAAATAGATAGCTAGTGGGAAGCAGCCGCATAGCACAGGGAGATCAGCTTGGTGCTTTGTGACCACCTAGAGGGGTGGGATAGGGAGGATGGGAGGGAAGGAGACGTAAGAGGGAAGAGATATGGCAACATATGTATATGTATAACTGATTCACTTTGTTATAAAGCAGAAACTAACACACCATTGTAAAGCAATTATACTCTAATAAAGATGTTAAAAAAGAAGAAATGGAGGGAGAATTTATATAAGCTTCAGAGTTCAAATTAAATTTGTAAAATAGTGAATTGATTTTTCCTTGGATTTTGAGTATTTCCAGTTGTGGGATGGAATTATTTGCTTTTAATGATAGAAGCATTTGGCAAATTGTTGTAGAGCATTGCTTGTATGTGATTTTAGGTGAATAAGGATGCTTTTATATGGCTATTCTCAGCAATTCTATGATATCTAATTTTGATACTCTCTTTTAGATCCAAGCAAAGGAGATGCATTATATTGGGAGTTAGTCTTTTCCTAAACTAGCAATGAGTAGTCTTCCCATTCCCAATGTCCACACTGACTAGACCATTGTCAAGAAACATGTGTTGGATCCTTATGATGGACAAATTACGTGTTGCTCATCGTCTTGGTACTACTTCTCCTTTTGGTTAAGTTTTGAAAAATTGGCCTTTCTCTTTTTATACTGATTACCAATAGGATCTTTGCAAAGTCCTTAATGTAGTACCCAAAGTGTCTCCATATATTTTAACTCCTGTAAACAAAACAGGTTTTGGCCTTGCTGGCAAGTTTAATTTCCTGAAAAAAATTGATACTCTTCTAAAGCTCAAGCTTGGCTTTAGTTCAAACATGGGAAGTTTCTTGGTGATTTATGTTTCTACTTGACGTGGTCCATCCGTTCTTAAGAGAGGCAAAGTACAAATTAGATTATCATTATGTAGAGGAAACAGGAATAATTCTGACCACTGATTTACCAACAGCAAAACAGACTAATTAATGGTCTTGAATAGAAAAAATCTTCTAAGCTCATGACGTATCCAGAGGACACTACCATTGACTTTAAGTTAAGAAAAGTGTTTCTATTAGTGACTAAGGAAAGTCAACTAAGTTTCCTTCTGTATTATCAGTGTCTGCTTAGAATGAGTCGCAATATCAAAATTTTCCAAGTTCAAAGATTTAAATTAGATGCAAAGAAGGGCTATCACTTGGCATTTTCTTCTTTAATATATATAGAGTAAAAATGTTATACAGCCATTTCTTTGCATTTGGGTTACAACTTTGAAGTCAGTAGCAGAAAGAGTTTTTGAGTCTTTTGTTGTCTGAAGCTGAGTAAATTAGTCACTGCTCAATAATGCTGCATAATAAACCACACCATAATTTAGTGGCTTAAAATATCAAATATTTATTCCCATGTTCATAGGTCTGCAGGTTGACTGAAGTTTGGCTTATCTCAGCTGGACTCAGCACAGTAGCTGTTCTTTGGGTTGCAGCTGAGCTAGGATTAACTCCAGGCTGAAATTAGATTCAGGTCTGCTCTATGTGCATTTATTCTGGGGCTCAGGCTGAAGGGTCAGTGGTTTCCTGGGGCATACTTTTCACGGTGCATTCTAGAGCACAAAGAGGCAAGCCAAACTATAGAAGCATGTTTAAAGCCTCTGTTGGCATTACATCCACTTCCATCCTATTGGCCAGACAGGTCATGTTGAAAAGCTGTAGTCATAAGATGGGAAGGTATTTTTTTTTCCTAAGCGGAAAGATACTTCTAAGTTACACAATATTCCAGGGAGTGAAGAAATGGGACAATAACCCAATTTACCACATGAACAAACCTAGTTACCTCCTTGGTTATACTTGATGACAAAGTTTAGACTCTTCCAGATAGATATTAGAAGTCATCTAGTTTGACCTCCCTCCAAATTAGTAATTCTTCCCACAGCAGTCCTGATAGATGCATTTTCACTGGCTGCTGGAGTTCTCCTGGTAGTTCTCCCATGATTTTGCAAGGCAGCCTGCCTTATTGTGGGACTATTGTAATGGTAGAAAAAAAAGTTTATTCTTAATCAAAATCTGTCTCTCTATACATCCTTCCCACTCCTCAGAAGTCTACACTCAGGAATAAAAGGAACATGTACTCCTTTCTTCCTGGGGTAGTTCTTTATGATCGCAGCTAGCATATGTCCCTCTTAAAGTCTTTGCTTTTCTAGTTTCCATAATCATTCCTCAAATGACATGGAAGTATTTCCCCATCCTTGCCACACTACTGTGGACTCTCATTAAAGCCTATTGAGTTTACTGAAGCAAAATGTTTAGAGAGCAGGATGCCCTGCACTTTGCCTGACTTCTGCCAGGCACAGGGAGACTATTCCTGTCTCCAATAGCAACACTTTTCTGTTATGCATCAAGAGTTCACATAAGGGCTTCCCTGGTGGTGCAGTGGTTAGGAAACTGCCTGCCAATGCAGGAGACACGGGTTCAAGCCCTGGTCCAGGAAGATCCCACGTGCCGTGGAGCAACTAAGCCCGTGCACCGCAACTACTGAAGCCTGCACTCTAGAGCCCGCGAGACACAACTACTGAGCCCGTGTGCCACAACTACTGAAGCCCGCATGCCTAGAGCCCGTGCTCTGCAACAAGAAGAGCCACCACAATGAGAAGCCTGCGCACCACAACAAAGAGTAGCCCCTGCTCGGTGCAACTAGAAAAAGCCCACGAGCAGCAACGAAGACCCAACGCAGCCAAAAATAAATAAATAAATTTATTTTTTTTAAAAAAAAGTTTACATAAAAGTTCTTGTAGAGATTCTAGTCTATTTCTAGAGCCTATTGAGCTCCTGGTCATCTAATACTGCCATCTCTTCTTCCTGAATTCCATCCTGACTGAGTCATCCTAATCCTACACTTATCTAATTGTTTCTTTATGTAGGTAACTCTATATTTATCTTAACTAACTTCCATTGAGTTGTATCCTCTATCTTCCCAATCTCACTGTAGCATTTGTATTCTGACATTCAGGATATTCCTCCCTTATGTAAGACAGAGGTGAACTTGTAATCATGGCTTCTCTTTCTTCATCCAAGTCACTGATACAAATGTTGAGCTGGGAGTTGTTAAAACTTAGTCCTGCTGCCAGCCCTGCAATATCTGGCCATCTGTTTAGTGGGCCATCTATAAATCCTTGTAATGTGTGTGTTCCCCGTTTTTCTCCATTGTGATCTCAGAGATATCACTAAAGACCTTGTCTGATGCTTTGTTGTGATTTTTACACTCTGTCCACATCATTCTGCTGAACTTCCCACTTGGTAAATGTATTCTCAAGAAAATGAGATTACTTTGGCATGACTATTTTTAGTGAAGCTATGCTAGCTCATTGCATCTCCTTTTAGTTTCTAAAGCCCAGAGGTCACAAAGTGAAGTGCTCATAAAGGCCAAGCAGGTGATAAATGTTTGGATCAGAAGCTGGGTGTGAAGCCTTTTTTTTTTTTTTTAAATGAACAGAAATATGCATCTTTTGCCTAGAAGACTCTTTGCCAGTTGAACAGAATCCTTCTGGTAGCAAATTTCACCTGCCATTTTATGATTCCCTTTCTAATTAAGTTTACCGATCTATTATTTGTATGAACCCATATCTTTCTCCATTTTGAAAATGAAGACTATATTGGTACATCCCCAGCCGTAGATTTGGAAGGGACCATAAATGTCCCAGTTGAGCCCCAACTCAATTTAAAAATCCCTTCTGCAGTTTCTCTAACAAATGATTGTACTTTTTTAATATATTTATCAAATTAGGGTGATCTCACTATATCACAGTGCAGCTGCTACTATTCTTTCTTCCTTTTTTCTGTCTCAGAGGAAAGATTGGCTTGTACCCCTCCACAGCTGAATCTACCTGTGCCCTTGGCCTCCTGCCCTTTGGTCTCTCCTGGAATCTTATGCCATCTGTTACCTCATCTCTATTTTATCTGGTATATTTCCCCTCCTCTGCCTCTTCTCCATCTGCTCACAACATGCTCAAATGTTATCTAAACTATATTTTATGGTTATTTCACTCAATGGCTTCCCAATACCAACTAAAGACAATTGATATTCCTTAATAGAACCCCCAAAGCCTAACATGATTCAACCTCAACCTACTTTTTTATCCAGCAAAACCATTTCTCTCTATTGTGTACACTATGCTCTGGCCAGACTCATCCACTGACTAGACTTCATCTTTCCTTTTGGCCATGCTAGTCTCATTGCTTAGGATGCAATTTCATTAACCTTGTTTCCACTCTTTCCATTTGTTGAAATCCTAGATGTCTTTCATGACCCAGCCTGTCAGTCACCTCTTCCGTGAAGCCCTCTATTGAATTTTGTTTATCTACATCATTGCCTTTACCACTTTCTATTTTTTTAACTCTTATTTTGTCTATGTCTTATCTCAGCTACTTCATTATAAACTTGTTGAAAACCTATACTGTGTCCTATACATCTTTATGTCTTTAAGATCAAGCACAATTCTTGGCATGTAGTATGTGCACAATAAATGCTTATTGATTGATGAAATAATTGATTCTGAGATTTATTACTAATGATCAATCTAAGTGTTTTTCAGCATCACACTCAACTCCATGTATGTTAGGACCACTCTTGAGATTTATATAAACCAAATTTTCCTCCTGTAAAGCAAAAAATAAAGCCTTTATTTTTCATTTGGTGTATTACAGACACTGGACTAGGTTTCTTTCATAAATATTACATATGCATTATTCCTTTCTTAACTCCCCAAAAATCCTGTTGGCAACTCTTTTTAGGTTGTTGTTTAGATGGAAAAACAGGGGCTAGAAACAGTTAAATAAAGTATTACTTCTTTCAGAACAGGAAAGCCAAATCTGTCCTTGGAAGTCTCCTGGGAGAATAAGGTTTCGGGATGCATGTAATGGGGAGAACAGAAAATTGGGCAGAGAGATGCCTGGGTCATTTTGGGTGCTGTTTTTACTCACTGTGTGGCTTAGGTAAGTTTATGTTAGGTTCTTCCATCTGTAAAACTGAGATTCATATACAACCATACAGAGTATGTGTCCCCTAACTTACCTTCCTCCAAAAGATTAATGAGATGATTTCCAAGGAACACTTTGATTTTTTATGATAAAAGAAATAGATAAGTATGAAGCGAAGCATTTCCTGCTTCTGTTGAAGGTTTTTAAAAGGGTGCAAGCAGCCTTTTAAAAATTATCAAAGTAAAAGCTAGAAGAAGAAACAGCCATCTACATTTAAAATCAAATCAACAATTAATGTAGAGCACCTAATGATCTTCTGATATGGGTATTGTATATTACAATTTACCAGGCACTTTTACATATATTATCTCAGTTTTTATAACTACTCTATGTACTACAAAGGCTAAGTATTTTTATTACCATTTTTAAGATACGAAGCTCATAGGCTAAGTGACTTGTTCAGTGTTACTTGATTCATATGAAATAGTCCAGGGGTAAACCCAGGTTTCCTGGATTCCAAACCTAGTTTCAGAGATCTTGCATCTCTATAGTACTGTTGGTATAAAAGCATCCAAATTGGACCATCCACATTTTGTCCACGTTCAGGGTTGAGTTTAAATTCTACTTCCATTATAAAGGCTTCCTATATCCCTCTAACCTAAAGCCAGTTCTACTTCTTCCCTATTTTTTGTTGTCCTTAAAAAGATCATAAACATCTGTGAAAGATCTTGAGAAAATTCACAGATCATCCTATCAGGTGGTTCCCTGGAAGCCTTTATACTAAGATGGGTTCCCTGTATTCTCTTCTTTCTTAAACTAGACCCTTGGAATTCAGTCCAATTTACATTCTTCTTGATAGTTGCCACCATCCATTCCATCCTTGGGACTGAGCATTAGCACAAGCAGTACTTGAATGGTAGAAATGGTCTGTTCATTTTGGAATTAATGCCTAGAACAAAATCTTGTACATGGTAGGTGCTCAATACATAATTGCTAAGTGAACGACTAGACTAATCAGTGATTATGGTTGGGGCAGAAGGTTCAGAAAGTTTGGCAAGAATATTGGGAATAAAGGTTGGAACCTGATAATGGAAGATCTGGGATGCAAGGCTGAAGAGTTTGACATTTGCCCAACTGGCAACAATAGAATTACTGGAGCCAACAAATGGTTTTCCTGGATTTTCTACTTCTAGGACAGAGTCCACTTTAGAATTCAGCCAGCTTCTTGGTTTTTTTTTCTTTTCTCCTTTTTTTTTTTTTTCTTGTCTTTTCAACTCCATCGGGACCTCCTCCCACCAGTGACACTTTGCCAGAGACTAGTGATATGTAAGGCAGGCAGAAAAACCCAAGTGAATCAAGGAAGCCTGTCAAAAGCATTGATTTCTATGATGTCTCAGTTTGTTAACTAAATTGTAGGTTGTATCGCTTGGCCAGAGACAGCTGACAGGCAACTCTGCCTGAACAAGTAGCATCTCCAAAATGACACATGCATTTTAGTTTCATTACAGGAAGTGGGTATCATTATTGCCTGGACCATCACAGTAAGTATGGTGATTATATGCATCCCTTGGGATTTGGGGTTGACAGCATAGCTGGGCTGTGCTAAAGACTCTTGTCTGGCACATTGATGTAAATGACAGCAAAGCAGATCTCTGGGCCTCTTAGGATAGAGGCATAAGTTCATGATGTAAAGAAAGTTCCATGGGCCTGCTAAAATCTTACCAGTTAGGACTGGAATTTCTGGGCTTATAAGTCATATTTAACATTCCTCTTTCTGATATTTTTTCTGACACCCCAATACCCAGAAGTCCAAGACCTTCAGCTGCATGTTGCTGAGAATTTCAGCACTCAGCAGAAACAGTGGTAGTTATTAACTGGTTAGTTGATGGCAGCTTCCCCATGACCATAAAGTAAACATTTCAAACCTCCAAACATATACCAACCTCCAAATAACAAATGCTCCTTAGATGCCTGAGGATTGGCTCTCTAGCTTCTCTTATGGGTCAATCTGTATTGGTAGGGGTGCCTGGAGAGGGCGTATTTGGGCTTCTCAAGTTAGAAAAGAGATGGTTCCCCCATCTATACATATATACTATGAAGCAATTGCTGTTTCCTGGAAAGAAAATTTGGGGTGACACTTCTAATGCCTTCTCTCCAATCCCTTATTTAGTTGGTGGAATTGGATGAAGGGTCTACACATGTCTGCTGAGACCCCTTCCTTCTCTTCTTTCTGTTCAGAGGGTTCTTCTCCCTGTGCTGGGTGTACCCAGGCCCAGGACGATTTCATCTTTGCAGGGGGCAATGGGGAAGAGAAGAGGACAAGGTATATGAGTAGGAAGCCTTATGTGGCCTGGTCTGAGTCTTGTCCCAGACCAATTCCCGCATTCAGCTTCACAAGCCATAAAGTTTGCTAGTCCTTTGAACCTGTGTCTATTTTTCAATTGGCTTGGAATTCAGAATGGAGAGAGCTATGATTTATTGCCCACTTAAACCTCAACATGGTAGAGCAGCAATTCTGTTTTTCTAGCTGTTATATTGCAATGAACATTTTTTATTTATTTGGCAAGTATGTTATATAACTTAAATAATTTTTTTTCAATATCACGGTCTGCTCAAAATTAAATGGTAGTTTTAGAGCAGCAGCCTACATTAAATTTTTCTTGATGATTATAACTATGTAGGTATATGAACTCACAGAACTAAAACTGAGTTTGCATAAAATTTACATGTACCTTTCTATACTTAATGGTCTGCTCTTAGGCAACTTTCAATAATGCATTTTGTTATCATTATCTTTGCTGGCATTAATTAATCCTACTATTTATTGGCTAAGTGTACATTTCCTATTGGTATGTCTCTAAGTCAAGGTGAAGGTATCTATCATACTTCAGGGCTCAGAGGGAAGTCTCTTTTGTTTAAATCAGACCTTCTTATGAGTCTGCCTAACAGTGATAGATTTTGTTGATGCGCTTCAGTTCATGAAAAGTGCATTAAAACCTCGAGCTGAGCCATCTCTCTGAAGCAGCAGTTGGGTCATTACAGTTTGGCAGGCGCTTTAGATGTGTGTGTGATTTTATGATCGAGTCTGCCTAATTCATCCCAACCCTTCAAAGGAGAAGGAAACGACAATTCCTTGAGCATCTTCTGTTATGTGCTAGCTGCCTGCATATGTTGTTTTATCCTCATAACAAGCTTTTGTGGTAGGTAATATTTTCCCAACATTAAAGATGAGAAAATTGAGGCTTAGAAAATCTAAACAATTTGGTCAAGAACACACAGTAAGTGATAGAGTTAAGAGCCAAAGCCAAAACTGTTTACTCAAAAGCATGTGACTATTATAGTACGTTAGGGTTTTTAAAAAAAAAAAAAAACAGAAAAATCTACAAAGGGCAGACTGATAATTTAAGTGATTAAAATGGAATGAGGTATAAGAAAAAATGCACTTTCTCTTTTGTTTTGAATCCCATGGCTCTGGATCTATCTTTGTTGAGGTTCAGAGAAGTTGCTAGTCATATGGTAACAAACATATTTCCCTTTCATCTTTACGATACAAAACAAAAAAGAGCGACAGAGAGTGAGAGAGAGAGAGGAAAACTTGGTGCTAAATGGAAACCAACACTCATTGGTTGGAAACCAACCAACATATTAGACTTTGCATCTAATATTCAATAGGGAGTGGTAGAGACTGTAGTGATTTGGAAACTTGTGCCTTTCTCTTCCAATCAGCTCTGGCCTTTAATTGTGTTTTAGAAATGTTATCCCAGGGTTGCTAAATCTTACCATTTTCAAAAGAACTTAGAAATCTAACTATTCATGAGAGACCTTCTGATTTTTAAATGTTGAAAACAAAGTCACATTTTAAAAGATACTATGAGTACCACCCTTTAAAACATAAAAATAATATACATCAGAGGGTCTGATCCAGTTTGTAGGTTCTGTCTGTAACCTCTGTATTACACAATGCAGCTGATAAGTATCTATTGGAGAAAAATAATCAACAGACAGCAATCAAACCAAAAAGAGCTTTTGTTACTCTTCCAAGAGGTACGCCCCCAGGTTCAGCATTGTTTGTGTCCCTCTGGGGTAGACACATAACTCCTGATCCTTTCTGTCCTTCACCAGAGTGGAGATGAAACCTGTGTCTCATGGACATTTGGATTTCAGATGCCCTGCACGCACGTGTCTGTGCGTTCCCTGGAAGGACCTGGTTATCTGGTGAGCAGAGGTGGAATGGCTCATCAGCAGTTATCCTTTGGCAACTGAATCAGAAATGCATCCTGCTGTCTGTTAAGGAAGGTGTCTCTGCTTATAACTAGGTTTCTAAGGTGAGGCTTGGTAGATAGCTTTAGTCGCACTCCTGTAATTCCTCGTCTGTATCCCTAGTACTTCCTTCCCTCTCCTTCTAAGTTTTTACTTTCCTCTGACCTTAATCACTGCCGTAAATGAATCAAAGGTGTTACTGAACATAGATATGACTAGTTAGCCACAGTAAGATAACTGCTAACTGCTGAAACATGGGTGCTCTAGCATTGCTTGGATGGTGTCTGCCCTGATGGCCTCTGAGCCTCTAGGCCAAGGTCCAGTGTGAGTGCCGCACAAACCATTGTCCTTCTAAGCAGCTAAAGTTCTTCTCCTGCTAGAAGAGAAATATCTACAGCAGAAAGCAGGGGGGTTAGCAGCAGGGCACACTTGGGGAATAAAGGATTTTATTTATATTTATTTTGAGTCTATAGTTTTCTAAATTCCATAAATGTAATTGAGCCATTATCAAGGAAACATTTGTCGGGGGTCTGGAGAGGGCCCTTTGGGCAAGACAGAAAATATCCTCCACGATTTAGCATGTTGATGAACCTTAAACACGCTTTCTCTTTGTTTGGAGGTGTTGAGCCCTGAGAGACTATCTGAACATGCGAAGGTTTGTGTCTCGGAAAAATTACTGAGTTTTTAGAGATCAGACCAGCTGGTTGATATTCTAAAGCATTTTTATGCCAAGTGTTTCCTATTTTTCTCTTTCTCAGACTGAATTTCATTTTCATTCCCATAGTTTCAACCTTCTAAACTTCCCCCATTCCTCCTTCCTCATCTTCATTCCTTAAATTTGTCTGATCTAACCCACCTTTTTCCCACCACTGGCCTGACCCCTCCCAAATAAGGTGGCATTTTCAGTCCTGAAGGACACATGATGCAACCTCTGCCTCCAGTCACTTGGGCAGTTTGTCAAGGACTGACTATAGATGTTTATTTTTATTTCTTCTCTCTTAATGTAGGGAACTGAGTGCTTGTTTTTATTTGTATTTGTCCCCATCTATTTTGCAATGATACGGTTTTTTTCAGTGCCGCATAATTCTCAAATCGCCATCACAAACATCTCTTTTTTTACCTTCATCACAACCCAGCAAGCTCGGTGATGCCAACTCTGTCTTACACCTGAGGAAACTATGCCCAGCGTATTTGTGACTTGTCCCAGGATCTGCATTAAGTAAACAACTAGAACTTAGATCCATGTCCTCTGGTTCCAATAGTATTGCCCTTTTCACAATACCAGGGTGGAGTTTACACTCTTAAGGACTGAATAATGCTAAATATATTTTTTAGCTTCTGATGGGTCTGACAGAGTACCCTATCTAGAGTGTATAATCAGTAGATACTTGATTGCAAAACCTCTGTGACTTGACTCTGACTTATGCAACATGGATTTGGAGAAATAAAGGTATCATTTTAAAAATATAGCGATGTGTAAAGATCCTCAATTTGGCAAGTCTAGTGCAGATTGAAAGTAGATGGTGATTGTAGTACAGCTCACTCAGAGGTGGACCTAGAAGACTGTGATGAAGGGACAGGCTCCCAAAGGGCAGAGCTTGAACGTTACACTGACCATCAGTCACTGCACTGAGGAGTAGAGAAGAAGGCAGGAAAATGAAAACGAGCTTCTCTGGAAGTGTGGCATCTTGGATAGTTCAAGGGTAAGAATGGTGTTTAATGGGAATCAAATTGTTCAAGGAACTGGTAATGGGATGGAGTGGTGTCCACATCTAGGACTTCAGTTCGAATCTGAAGAGTGGACTGAGGACCTTGGTAATGGATTACAAACCTCTCACCTCCAGGTCTACAGAGCAGGCTCTCCTTGGGCTGCATAGCTCGCTGGCAATTATCCTGAATACTGTTCTAGTAAACTACGTGAAATAAATGAACGCCCACGGTCCCCTGAGATGTTGCCATGGCTCACAGTTTCAGACGCACTCTTCTAAAGCAAAATCATAGCAAAAATCAAAAAGCAATAAATGGAACATTGATGGAGATGTTGCACTCTGCACTAGAGTGTTGCTTGCTGAGAAATGCAAAGATGCTTTCACCATTGTGTCAGGTGCTCAGCTGAACATTTATTGAGCTGTCTATATGGAGAAAGACATAGAAAATAAAAATGTATTTTCTGCCCTCATGATGCTCACGATGTGATTAGGGGGAAGAACCGTTCCATTAAAAAAAAAAAAAACACTGAAATGAATCAATGCAAACAATCGACTTTATTATTGAATAGAGGCTGGAGGGGTTGTGAGATAACTAGTTAAAGATGGCTCTGGGAGGGCACGTATGCAGAATTGTATTTAGCTCTGTATATCTTTGTACACTGACTAGGAAAGCCAGATTCTCTGGCAGAGGGAAGTCTCTTCTCCATATAGGAAAGGATACCTCATTCGGTGTTGGTCTGAACCAGGCCTAGGAGATCTGTCCTGCTTTTGTGTCATTACTGGATCAGTGATCCCTAATGATCTACCAGTGCATTCCCTGGAACTCATGTTGACGCTAGATCGTCCTGATCATCTGAATCCATGGTTTCTTCTGAGTTATGTCTGGGATAGTTTCACATTTCTGAGAAACCTTCTTGGAAGTAAAGTCCCAGGCATTCCACTGACTGTTCAGGGAGTATACAGGGGCAAGATTACAGCTTGACTACAGATGCCTTTTGAAGGACACAGAGAAGTTTAGATTCTCCTGAATCATCATCACTTTACTTAAAAAGCAAAGGAGAGGGTCAGAGAAACTAGCTTTTGGGTATGTTAAGTTTTAAGGTCTTATTCAAACACACATACACACGCACATGCACACACACCCATGGGCATGCATACACACAACTCTATTTCCCTAGCAATGTGTTCCTTAGACTTTTGGATAAAATCATTTAGCATCTTTATATCAGTGAATAAAACTGTAGCACACTCATAAAGAAGAGAGAGAATAAGGAATGTTTGTGCCCTTTAAATGCCATAATATAAATACTTCTTCATATTGTGCATGGATTTATTATAAGCGCTGTGGATAATTTGTGTATCTGAAGCTGTGGCTAGGTTCCGGGTGACTCACAGTGCATGCCAGCTCATAGAGGAGCAGTGACTTCCTAGTTTCTCAGGGGTATTTCCCCCATTTGCCTGAAACTTACGTTACAGTTTGGTAGCAATATTAAATTCAAGTAAACTAAAATAAGGTTGTGTGTTCTCTAACTATTCTATCAAAAGAGCAGGCAGCTTTGAAATAATTCTCAATGCTGCTATGTTGGATGCTTTTCCAAAGGCATGAGTCAGCTCCCTGTGACACGTTTTCAAGTCTCCCATTTGGGTGGCTTTTACTTAATCTCACCCCTGGCCCATGGAAGGTGTCCTTCCTTTCATACTTTTGCCAGGATGCCCAGATCACTCTCCCCTACAGTGACTATGACACTGGCATGGAGGCCAGAAAACCTGCCTTCTTGCTTGCTACGGCTTGTTTAAATTTCCCTTTTTTTTTTTTCCTCTCTTGCTTTTATTATGATGGTTAGGGGTAGGTCAGAATCAACCTTTTGAAATAGAAATGCTGATAAGATCCAAGAGAGACTGTTAGAGTGGTGATAGTTGACAAAGAGGAGGACCATAAAACATCACCTGGGTGAAATACCTCGCTGCAACGCTATCTCCAGGACACATACACACCACCGTCCCTGTGTGCAGACAGGCACTGCTGATATATTAGAGTCTGCTGGCCATTTTCTTTACGATAAGCAGGAAAGGAAAAATGAACCCCTATTTCAGTATGTTCGTCCCACGATGATGACACAGTGAATTCTCCTTGCAGGTAAACCAAGAGAGCTCAGTTAATCACCATTTATCACTCAAGGGACTCAAGTGTCTTGCAGATGCATGCGAGCCCCGGAGACTGAGATATACATTGGGTTGCAATGCTATTCTCTTCTTTCATTCCATCTAATGTAATAAACTCAAGTCCTGGCATCAGAGTGATGTGTGCTGGCTTTTAGAGTCCCAAGCCTTTAACATGTTCATGATTCACTCCACAGAACTAGATACACGTTCAGAAAGAAAATGTCATATCATTATAATTTTAATAACTTTACAACCTCGCTCCATCCTCTCTGTTACCAGCCTATTCCTAGCCACCATCATCTTTTGCCAGAAGCCTCTAATTTATTTCTCTGTATCTGCAGCCGCCCACCTTCAAACAGTGTTATGTTGAATTGATTTTAGTATCTAAACTAGCCTTAATGCATCTGAGATAGATTGGTTTATGCCTAAATAGGATGAATTTTTATATATTTTGTCTTATTAGAAATGTGCTCTATTTGTCAGTAATAGTTGAATGAGTCGGTACAGGCTCCCCATTTGACTTTCCCACTCCTATTTGAGTTACTCTGACCATGTTAACATAAACCATTGATCAAAAACTAAAGAAAAAAACCATGGGGGCTTCCCTGGTGGCGCCGTGGTTGAGAGTCTGCCTGCCGAAGCAGGGGACGTGGGTTCATGCCCCGATCTGGGAAGATCCCACATGCCGCGGAGCAGCTGGGCCCGTGAGCCATGGCTGCTGGGCCTGCGTCTCCGGAGCCTGTGCTCCGCAACGGGAGAGGCCACAGCAGTGAGAGGCCCGCGTACCGCAAAAAACAAAAAGAAAAAAATCATGGCCAGCTAAATAGTGCAAGATTTTATAACAGGGGTCAGCAAACTTTTTCTGTGAAGGGCCAGACAGATATTTTAGGCTTATAGGCCACGTGATCTCTGTTGCAACTGCTCAGCTCTGCTGTTGTAGTGCTACAGCAGCCAAAGACAATATAGAAATGAACGAGCACAGCTGTGTCCCAATAAAACTTTATTTACATGAACAGGCAACAGCCAAATTTGGCCGTAGTTGCTGATCTCTGCTTCAGGCCATTCTGCCTTCTGCGTCTTTCGCATACCCATTCTCCAAAGGCATCATAAAAAAATGCAGTCATCTACATTGTATTTTCTGGTAATCCCAAAGCACTAAATCTCTCAGTTCTGAAATGTGTATACTATTTTTTTTCTCTTTGGTTAGAAAATGGTATAGAGTTTAGCCTGGGAATTCATCTATGGGAATGACTGAGAATGCCTTGCTTATTAAACCAAGAATTCTTGGTTGAGGTTTATTATTCACCTAGGTCCATTCTCCCTGAAGCCATAACGTTAACTCAGTCTGTCACTTGAAAGATAGGCAAATAGTAAAGCATTTTGGAGAATCACTGAAGGTTTCCTTACCGCCACAGAATAGGTCTTGAAAGGTTATGAGCTGTTTGCTGGTCTGTCTTCCCTGTGGGAGCTGCTGCTCTTCCTTGGACTGGAATATCTAGTTCTAGGACAGGGAGTTTCTACTTTGAAGCCCACTCAGAACTGATTATACCTCTTCATGGAAACTGACTAGAATGACCTAGTCTGTAGTGAAGGGTCAAGGGACTAAATTGGGTTTGGAATTATCAACTAATGTCATTGTGCCCGGGGAGATGTACTGGGAGGCTTTCCTAGGGAAGTAACAATGAGTGATAAGAGAAAGGGGTTACCAAGAGCAGACAGGGAAGATATCACAGGACATGTATTGTAGACCGGCCACTTTCTGGCTGTGTGAGCTTGCTTTGCCAAGTTTACCTCTGTAAAAAGGGCACTTGAATAGAACATAGAGTAGGAGCAAGTCAGATTATCCACCCATACTCGTTGCTCACCCTGTGCTCTGAGGGCCAGACGAGTTTAGACCAGATATTCAAAATTCACGTATATGTACACACGGGCATGCCCTCAGGTACACGTGTGTATTGTATGTGTTGTGTTTGTGTTGTGTGCCTGAATACATCCCTCATAGAAGGAGTATTGTGAGCAATGAATTAGACTATATATGTAGATGTTTATAGATCAGTTTCCGTCATGCAATGCATGCCTTATGGGTGTTTGCTGTGTGGCTGAAGTCTTGTACTCCCTACCGCAGAGTTTCCAATAGTGACACTATTCATACTATAGGGCAGGTATTTCTTGGCTGGGTACTGGTGGATACTGAGCAACATTTCTGGCCTATACCCCCTAGAGACCATTAGCGCCCCAACCCTAGTTATGACAAGCAAAAATGTCTCCAGGCATTGCCAAATGTCCCTGGGTACCAAATCACCCCAGTTGAAACCATAGCCCTAGTGGAACCAAAACATGAATATAAGGAATTCATTCCCAGACTTTAGCAAGTATCTAAATCACCAGGAGAGCTTGTGAACATACGGATTGCTGGGTCCCACTCCAGGGTTTCTGATTCAGAGTCTGGTTTTAGATCCAAGAATTTACATTTCTAATGAGTTCCTAAGTGATGCTGATGCTGATGCTGCTTCCAGGACCACACTTGGTAAGTGTGTAAGTGTGTAGGTAAGATGTAAGACACTCTGCTTTCACGCTGTGTGTGCGCGCGCACAGTGTGCATACGTGCCAGGTGGGCGTGGGGGTGGGGGGACAAGCCATTTTGAGATGCATTTTCTCGGTGAAAAATTTTTGTCTAAATTTTTTAAAAAGCAAAAACGTGATTATTCCATCAACGTATGTTCTCTGTAAAATTCAACGGTATAGAAACTCACAAAGTTAGTTTCTGTTGCCGCTAGACCCCACTTTACGTCCCAGATAGTGCATGTAGTACCAATTTGGTATTATCCTTCCAGACATTCTTCCCTTTCTCCTTCCCTCCCCCCACCCTCTCTCTCTCTCTCTCTCTGTATCTATGTATAAATATATATATATATGTACGTGTATGTATAATTTTTTGAAAAATAGAACTGGGATTATAATGTAAAAAAAAAAAAGATGTAAGATATTCTGGAAGAATTCTTGGTGATTTAGAAAGTGCTTCCTAATTTTGAGGATTTTGATGTTACTGTGAGCACAGGGCTTAAGGTCTCTTTATTAAGGCCATTGGGTGGTTCCTCACAGCTGTGGCAGAGATTTGGGGAACAAGCAAGGCATTTATGGGAGATGTTCAGTCTGTCCTGGGTTTTAGTCAGCACTGCCCTGCCAGCTGTCACCTGAATCCTGCCAGGAGACTGCTCCAGGCCCTGGTGAAACACTGGGACTCCTACGGAAATGAACTTTTAATTTTCACTTTATAGTCAGACTTAACTACCAAATGAGGCAGTGTGACATTGGGGTCTGTCAATACGAAATGCATGTTCAGAGTGGATTTGAAGGACATGATGACTGAGGATGCCGGTGTGTAACCGGTGATTGTTAGAGCCCTGGCTCTGACTTGCATCTTATTTACTTGCACCAGCTGTCTCGTCCTTCCTTGATTTCCCTCCTTGGGTCAGAGTTCCCGTTGTCCTGAGCTGTCATCCATGCTCTCTCTCTCTTTTTTTTCTTTTCTGGGAGTTAGAGATGGAACTGTCTTGAGCTATTTATCAGTCTTATCTCTCCTGACCCTCTGTTAGTCTTTCAGCCTGTGGATCTAATCCACTTTAATTGATTGATCTCGTGCAACCAGACATCAGGAAAACAACAGGAGAAGCACAACTGCAGCTGTGGGGGAAGATGGATACAGTTTTGCTGGGTGGGCACAAAGGTCATAGAGACCTGTACAGATTTAGGAAAATAGAATTTATTTCCAAGCCATTTAACATGAATTTTCTAGGGACAGTCTGTACGGATTCTGGAGTTGATGATCTTGAATGGGAGACAGTCATTTCAAATACACAGAGAAGTATGGTGTAGGGTGTGTGCAAAAGCTTCTGACTCACCCATCATCTGTCATACTATTTCTTACCCAGTTATCTTCACTATCTTTACTATTATCACCATCTTCACCCCCACCATTAACATTATGTTTATATCAACCTTTGAGCAGCACTTCATAATTTGCCAAGATTTTATTCATTTCTCTTAAGTACCATTCAACACAGGCATTATTATTATTGTTGTCTTTGTATTGTTATACCGACAGTTGAGACCTGTTCCAGATCATCTGGGCAACAAGATACAGAGCCTTGACTGGGCTCAGGTCTTCTGCTTCTAGATTTTAAAGGCTCTGGGACCCAGAGCAGACATTTTCTTCTTCCCTCCCTGCCCTTCCTGCCACACACACAGCCACATTTAAACTCCTTGAAGGAAGGAGGCTGGGTCATTGTCATGGGATGACAGTGGAAGTCCAAACTCTCGCAGTTGCACAGGTTGGAGCCTTGTCAGTTTGAGTGATTCTGGATAGGATTATTCTCTATCTTGGACTTCTTGAGGGAGAGACCTGGTCTCAAATCCCTTCATAGCACATGACTTTGCACACCAGAAGTGCACACTCACTGCTTATTATCTAACAGTTGTCTTGGGTCTAGAACAAGGAGATTATAATATTGAAAGAATGGACTTATGATCTTCACTGAAAGATAATTAATAGCCACGTAAAGAACCCATACATGATCTAATAAATGCAGGGTGTTTTATCCTAGTGAACTCCAATAAAATCCTCCCATAGTCAAAATTATCTGATGAATCAAGTAAATTGTACCTTATCCTTTTGTATTTTACAAATTGCATATATAAATATAATGAGACTATATGTTTTGCCCAAGATTTATTGCAAAAAAAATTCTCAGTACAAATGACCAATTCACTGCTTTATCCCAGACTGTTCAAATCCTAGTTAGCCTCCCATGGTATAAAAGCATATTAACACAGTTTTTTCTATCACAACCACATATTATAATTTATATTCATTCATTCACTTATCCATTAATTTAACAAGTGTTTGCTGAGCACCTGTTAGGATCCCTACATTTGAAATACACACAAATAATTTAGGCAGACAGGTTAGGCAGGTTATACAGATGTAAAGTGTGTAATATGTAATACATACACCATTTTCTATAAATAACTCAGTTGCAACTTGAATACGTATGATGGAAACATAGCAAGGTGGAAAACCCATGGGTTTTAAAGTCAGACAGACCTGTATTCTAATATTAAATATATATTTTAATACTCATGTGAATTCTCAGTTGTCTGAATCTTGATCTTTTTAACCTATAAAATTTGGAGGGGGGATTGGAACCAAGAGGGCAGAGTAGAAGGATGTGCTCTCACTCCCTCTTGCTAGAACACCAGAATCACAACTAGCTGCTGGACAATCAGCGACAGAAAGACACCAGAACTCATCAAAATGGTACCCCACATCCAAAGACAAAGGAGAAGCCACGATGAGATGGTAGGAGGGGCACAATCAAAGTAAAATCAAATCCCATAACTGCTAGGTGGGTGACTCACAGTCTGGAGAACACTTATACCACAGAAGTCCAACCACTGGAGTGGAGGTTCTGAGCCCCATGTCAGGCTTCCGAACCTGGGGGTCCAGCAATGGGAGGAGGAATTCCTAGAGAATCATACTTTGAAGGCTAGAGGGATTTGATTGCAGGACTTCGACAGGACTGGGAGAAACAGAGACTCCACTCTTGGAGGGCACACACAAAGTAGTGTGTGCATCGGGACCCAGGGGCAGAGGCAGTGACCCCACGGGAGACTGAACCAGACCTACCTGCTGGTGTTGGACAGTCTCCTGCAGAGGTGGGGGCTGGCTGTGGATCACCTTGGGGACGAGGACACTGGCAGCAGAAGTTCTGGGAAGTACTCCTTGGTATGAGCCCTCCCAGAGTGTGTCATTAGCCCCACCAAAGAGCCGAGGTAGGCTCCAGTGTTGGGTTGCCTCTGGCCAAACAACCAAAAGGGAGGGAACCCGGGCCCACCCATCAGCAGTCAAGCGGATTAAAGTTTTACTGAGCTCCCCCCACCATAGCAACAGTCAGCTCTACCCACCACCAGTCCCCCATCAGGAAACTTGCATAAGCCTCTTAGATAGCCTCATCCACCAGAGGGCAAACAGTAGAAGCAAGAAGAACTACAGTCCTGCAGCCTGTGGAACAAAACCACATTCACAGAAAGATAGACAAGATGAAAAGACAGAGGGCTATGTACCAGATAAAGGAACAAGATAAAACCCCAGAAAAACAACTAAATGAAGTGGAGATAGGCAACCTTCCAGAAAAAGAATTCAGAATAATGATAGTGAAGATGATCCAGGACCTCGGAAAAAGAATGGAAGCAAAGATTGAGAAGATGCAAGAAATATTTGACAAAGATCAAGAAGAATTAAAGAACAAACAAACAGAGATGAACAATACAATAACTGAAATGAAAACTGCACTAGAAGGAATCAATAGCAGAATACCTGAGGCAGAAGAATGGATAAGTGACCTGGAAGACATAATGGTGGAATTCTCTGCTGCGGAACACAATAAAGAAAAAAGAATGAAAAGAAATGAAGACAGCCTAAGAGACCTCGGGGACAACATTAAATGCAACAACATTCACATTATAGGGTTCCCAGAAGGAAAAGAGAGAGAGAAAGGACCAGAGAAAATATTTGAAGAGATTATAGTCGAAAACTTCCCTAACGTGGGAAAGGAAATAGCCACCCAAGTCCAAGAAGCACACAAAGTCCAATACAGGATAAACCCAAGGAGAAACACGCCGAGACACATAGTAATCACTTGGCAAAAATTAAAGACAAAGAAAAATTATTGAAAGCAGCAAGGGAAGAACAACAAGTAACATACAAGGGAATTCCCATAAGGTTAACAGCTGATTTCTCAGCAGAAACTCTACAAACCAGAACGGAGTGGCATGATATACTTAAAGTGATGAAAGGGAAGAACCTACAACCAAGATTAGTCTACCTGGCAAGGATCTCATTCAGATTCGATGGAGAACACAAAAGCTTTACAGGCAAGCAAAAGGTAAGAGAATTCAGCACCACCAAACCATGTCTACAAAAAATGCTAAAGGAACTTCTCTAAGTGGGAAACACAAGACAAGAAAAGAACCTACAAAAACAAACCCAAAACAATTAAGAAAATGCTCATAGGAACACACATATTGATAATTACCTTAACCATGAATGGATTAAATGCTCCAACCAAAAGACACAGGCTTGCTGAATGGATACAAAAACAAGACCCATATATATGCTGTCTACAAGAGACCCACTTCAGACCCGGGGACACACAGATTGAGAGTGAGGGGATGGAAAAAGATATTCCATGCAAATGGAAATCAAAAGAAAGCTGGAGTAGCGATACTCGTATCAGATAAAATAGACTTTAAAATAAACACTGTTACAAGAGATAAGGAGAAACACTACATAATGATCAAAGAATCAATTCAAGAAGAAGACATAACAATTATAAATATATATGCACCCAACATAGGAGCACCTCAATACATAAGGCAACTGCTAACAACTATAAAAGAGGAAATCGACAGTAACAAAATAATCGTTCAGGACTTTAACACCTCACTTACACCAATTGACAGATCATCCAAAATGAAAATAAATAAGGAAACAGAAACTTTAAATGACACAACAGACTAGATAGATTTAATTGATATTTATAGCACATTCCATCGAAAAACAGCAGATTACACTTTCTTCTCAAGTGCGCACGGAACATTCTCCAGGATAGATCACATCTTGGGTCACAAATCAAGCCTCAGTAAATTTAAGAAAACTGAAATCATATCAAGCATCATTTCTGACCACAACGCTATGAGATTAGAAATCAATTACAGGGAAAGAAACGTAGAAAACATAATCACATGGAGGCTAAAAAATATGTTACTAAATAACCAAAAGATCACTGAAGAAATCAAAGAGGAAATCAGAAAACACCTACAGATAAATGACAATGAACCCCCGATGATCCAAAACCTATGGGATGCAGCAAAAGCAGTTCTAAGAGGGAAGTTTATAGCTGTACAAGCCTACCTCATGAAACAAGAAAAATCTCAAATAAACAATCTAACCTTACACCTAAAGGAACTAGAGAAAGAAGAACAAACAAAACCCAAAGTTAACAGAAGGAAAGAAATCATAAAGATCAGAGCAGAAATAAATGAAATAGAAACAAAGAAAACAATAGCAAAGATCAATAAAACTAAAAGCTGCTTCTTTGAGAAGATAAACAAAATTGATAAACCATTAGCCAGACTCATCAAGAAAAAGAGGGAGAGGACTCAAATCAATAAAATTAGAAATGAAAAAGGAGAAGTTACAACAGACACCACAGAAATACAAAGCATCCTAAGAGACTACTACAAGCAACTCTATGCCATTAAAATGGACAACCTGGAAGAAATGGACAAATTCTTAGAAAGGTATAACCTTCCAAGACTGAATCAGGAAAATTAGAAAATATGAACAGACCAATCACAAATAATGAAACTGAAACTATGATTAAAAACCTTCCAACAAACAAAAGTCCAGGACCAGATGGCTTCACAGGTGAATTCTATCAAACATTTAGAGAGGAGCTAATACCCATCTTTCTCAAACTCTTCCAAAAAATTGCAGAGGAAGGAACACTCCCAAACTCATTCTATGAGGCCACCATCACGCTGGTACCAAAACCAGACAAAGATACTACAACAAAAGAAAAGTACAGACCAATATCACTGATGAATATAGATGCAAAAATCCTCAACAAAGTAATAGCAAACAGAATCCAACAACATATTGAAAGAATCATACACCATGATCAAGTGAGATTTATCCCAGGGATGCAAGGATTCTTCAATATACACAAATCAATCAATGTGATACACAATCTTAATAAACTGAAGAATAAAAACCATATAATCATCTCAATAGATGCAGAAAAAGCTTTTGACAAAATTCAGCACCCATTTATGATAAAAACTCTCCACAAAGTGGGCATAGAGGGAACTTACCTCAACATAATAAAGGCCATATATAACAAACCCAGAGCAAACATTCTCAGTGGTGAAAAACTGAAAGCATTTCCTCTAAGATCAGGAACAAGACAAGGTTGTCCACTCTTGCCATTATTTTTCAACATAGTTTTGGAAGTTCTAGCCACAGCAATCAGAGAAGAAAAAGAAATAAAAGGAATACAAATTGGAAAAGAAGAAGTAAAACTGTCACTGTTCGCAGATGACATGATATACATAGAGAATCCTAAAGATGCCACCAGAAAACTACTAGAGCTAATCAATGAATTTGGTAAAGTTACAGGATACAAAATTAATGCACAGAAATCTCTTGCATTCCTATACAATAATGATGAAAAATCTGAAAGAGAAGTTAAGGAAACACTCCCATTTACCATTGCAACAAAAAGAATAAAATACCTAGGAAAAACCTACCTGGATAGACAAAAGACCTGTATGCAGAAAACTATAAGACACTGATGAAAGAAATTAAAGATGTTACAAACAGATGGAGAGACATACCATGATCTTGGATTGGAAGAATCAATATTGTGAAAATGACTATACTACCCAAAGCAATCTACAGATTCAATGCAATCCTTATCAAATTACCAATGGTGGGCTTCCCTGATGGTGCAGTGGTTGAGAGTCTGCCTGCCGATGCAGGGGAAGCGGGTTCGTGCCCCAGTCTGGGAAGATCCCACATGCCGTGGAGAGGCTGGGCCAGTGAGCTATGGCCGCTGTGCCTGCGTGTCCGGAGCCTGTGTTCTGCAACAGGAGAGCCCACAACAGTGAGAGGACTGCATACCACAAAAAAAAAAAAAAAGAAAGAAAATTACCAATGGCATTTTTTACAGAACTAGAACAAAAAGTCTTAAAATTTGTATGGACACAAAAGACTCCAAATAGCCAAAGCAGTCTTGAGGGAAAAAAACGGAGCTAGGGGAATCAGACTCCCTGACTTCAGACTGTACTATAAAGCTACAGTAATCAAGACAATATGGTACTGGCACAAAAACAGAAGCATAGATCAATGGAACAGGATAGAAACCCCAGAGATAAACCCACGCACCTATGGTCAACTAATCTATGACAAAGGAGGCAAAGATATACAATGGAAAAAAGACAGTCTCTTCAATAAGTGGTGCTGGGAAAACTGGACAGCTACATGTAAAAGAATGAAATTAAAACACTCCCTAACACCATACGCAAAAATGAACTCAAAATGGATTACAGACCCAAATGTAAGACCGGACACTATAAAACTCTTAGAGGAAAACATAGGGAGAACACTCTTTGACATAAATCACAGCAAGATCTTTTTTGATCCACCTCCTAGAGTAATGGAAATAAAAACAAAAATAAATGGGACCTAATGAAATTTCAAAGCTTTTGCACAGCAAAGGAAACCGTAAACAAGACGAAAATACAACCCTCAGAATGGGAGAAAATATTTGCAAACGAATCAACGGACAAAGGATTAATCTCCAAAATATACAAACAGCTCATGCAGCTCAATATTAAAAAAACAAACAACCAATCCAAAAATGGGCAGAAGACCTAAATAGACATTTCTCCAAAGAAGACATGCAGATGGCCAAGAAGCACATGAAAAGCTGCTCAACATCACTAATTATTAGAGAAATGCAAATCAGAACTACAATGACGTATCACCTCACACCAGTAAGAATGGGCATCATCAGAATATCTACAAACAACAAATGCTGGAGAGGGTGTGGAGAAAAGGGAACCCTCTTGCACTGTGAGTGGGCATGTAAATTGATACAGCCACTATGGAGAACAGTATGGAGGTTCCTTAAAAAACTAAAAATAGAATTACCATATGATCCAGCAATCCCACTACTGGGCATATACCCAGAGCAAACCATAATTCAAAAAGACACATGCACCCCAATGTTCATTGCAGCATTACTTACAATAGCCAGGCCATGGAAGCAACCTAAATGCCCACAACAGACGAATGGATAAAGAAGATGTGGTACATATATGCAATGGAATATTACTCAGCCATAAAAAGGAACAAAATGGGGTCATTTGTAGAGATATGGATGGACCTAGAGACTGTCATACAGAGTGAAGTAAGTCAGAAAGAGAAAAACAAATATCGCATACTAACGCATATATGTGGAACCTAGAAAAATGGTACAGATGAACTGGTTTGCAGGGCAGAAACTGAGACACAGATGTAGAGAACAAACGTATGGACACCAAGGGGGGAAAGCGGCAGGGGGGTGGGGGTGATGGTGTGATGAATTGGGAGATTGGGTTTGACATGTATACACTGATGTGTATAAAATGGATGACTAATAAGAACCTGCTGTATAAAAAAATTAAGTTAAATTTAAAAATTAAAAAAAAAGAAATGTAGGTAAAATTCAATTTTTATACTAAATTGTTATGCTATGTCTTAGAATGAAAAGATAGAACAAATCTAATTTTTTATCGTTTTACTTGGAACTCTGAACACAAGAGTATAATGAAGTTTTTTAAGTGGAATAAACCTTCCAGATCAACTAACTTAGCAGTTCTCAAATCTTTTGGTCTTAAGACCCCTTTAAACTTAAAAAAATGATAAGCCCAAAGAGCTTTTGTTAACGTGAGTTATATCTAGTGATGTTTACCCTGTTAGAAATTAAAACCATGAAACATTTAAAGTAGCTGTTTATTAATCCATTTAGAAATGAGTAATAAGCCCAATTCATGTTCACATAAATAACAATTTTTGAAAAACAGTATTTTAAAAATTACTGATAATGGCATTGTTTTACATCTTTGCAAATCTCTTTCATGTCTGGCTTAATAAAATATAGCTGGATTCTCCTAAATGCTTCTACATTCAAAAAAGAAAAACATTTTAAGGGTAATTGTGGGAATTTGAAAATTATTCTGTTAAAAATACTTGTTGAGCACCTACTCCATCATCCAGATAGTCTGGGTTATGCCGCAGTAACAGACAGCTTCAAATACCAATATTTGGTGGCATAAAGCAACCAAGCTTTGTTTCTCGTGTTTTCCATGTCGACCGTAGTGTGGCTTGTCGTCATTCTCCCTCAATGACCCAGATTGACAAAGAAGTCACTACTAGGAATTTGCTGAGTGCAGTGGTTCAGAGCAAATGGGAGAATTCTGGCAGGCCTCAAACCAGCAATTAAACGGATGGCTCAGTAGTAACACCTGATTTTATTGGTCAACACTGGTCCATTGGCCCTACCCATCACAAGCGGACCCAGAATTTCTCTCTCCTATGAGCCCATAATGGAGGAGAACTACCAAAATGTGGTAAACAGTGCCACTGATCACTTTATTTACTATAAGCCAGACTCTGAAATGAGTATGGCAGACCTGATGGTGTCTGGCCTCCAAGCAGGCTCACATTCATGTTGTTATTGTTTTACCACCTAGCACTGAACTCACAAATTCTGTGTGAAGCCTAGAAGTTAAGATATGGAGAACTGCTTCCTTTGCATAGCACCCTGGCACACATTTGAGAGCCCCAGTTCTGTTTCTGTCAGCTGCAATTTTCTGAAATAGCAGATGGTGCATTTTGCCTTCCCCTGGGGCGCTCTGGAATGAATGAAGAGATCGCCTTCAGGGAGTTCTTTATTCCTGAGGATATTTCTTGCCCCTGTGCATTTCCGCTCCTGAAATCTGACCCTGGTGTTGGTAGCATCTCTTGGGTCACCTCCATAGCAATCAGTGCTGTTTGGCTGATGGAGGGTCAGAAAGGTGGAGCTGGACTAATTTGAGAGACCATGTGGGCTCATAAAGAGTCATTACTGATAAAGAATGACTTACTGGCTATTTAAAGACAGCCATTTTCTGTACTGTTCAGTTTTTCCCTGAATGCACTTGAGGATTCTTTGGTAATGTCTTCTGATTTACCACTTGTCTTTGTTTTTAACATCAAGGAGTAACATAGATTGAAGTGATTGCCTTGGTAGCAACTTTAGTGGTGAAGGGTATGGAGTTATTAAAATTTATAGTCATGCTGTTTTTGCACCTACACTTTTGCTTATGTCGGAGAGGCTTATAAAAGGCACCAAGGAATGTGGAGAGAGAGCAACTACCGAATCGTGGCAAGAAATCAACCATGCAAATGTTGGTTTTTTTAGTGTTCTATTTGCTAAAATGTACATTTATTTTTACAATATTTCTTAATGACAGTGTTGCCAAGCCAACCAGTCCTTGGCTCATGCCACTAGTGTCACCTGCACTAATGGCGGGGGGGAAGAAAGAGAAGAGGTGACTTACAATTATTGAGGTCCCAAAATATGCACAGCTTTGTGCCAGGTGCTTCACACATATGTGTTCTCCTAAAATCCTCACTGCCATTTGCCTTTCTCCCTCCACATGATCCTTTATAAAAGAAACACCAGAAGTTAAACAACCTGCCCCAGGTCATGCAGCTTTAAGAATCAGAGGTATTATTTGAACCAAGATATGCTAAAACCCATGTTTATCATATCGAACCAGTGAACTTCTCCAGCAATCACAGTGTTTTAAATAGTCAAATGATTGGATGGTTTCCTTCTCTTGATCTCATGTATACCTTATACTGGTATAATATTTTATTATTCATAAAGTACTGTCATGTTAATTATAACATTTCAGCCTTATAACAGCCCTCCAAAGTATGTAAAGCTAGTATCCTATCCCCATAATATATTATCAAGAAATGGGTTCAGAAAAGTTAAGTAACTTGCCCCAGGTTAGTCAGGGCTGACTCCAAAGCCAGTGCTTTTTATCCTTCACTTCATCTCTTCTCTGGACACATGAGCCAGCACACTTTATTTTCATGGCAGCTGAGCATGATGGATTCAAGCCTGGGCAACTGTTTGGGTATTTGTCACAAAGCTTATAATAAACTGAGACAAAGCAGTTAGCCACAGATTATAATGCCACTGTGGTCCCATGACAAATGACAAGGAGGTTGCAGTAATGAAATCTCATTAGAGATTTCATTACTGCGAGTGAAAAGACCACATCTGAGGTCCAGCACAGGCACATTTACCACTGCAGGAAACACAATGAAACATCTGAGTAAGGGTCTCCACTGACATTGGCAATGTGCTAGCAGGATTAAGAAGACCTCCCCAAAACAGTGATTGCAATAGCGAATGTGTGGCGCCTAAGATAAGGACCAAATATTTATTCTGGCAGAGATTAAATCTTCTCTTTTCCTGAATCTATTATGGATCTTGCAGAAAATCTGCCCAAGAAGATATCTCACTGATCAGCCTACTCTGTGAGCCAGAACTGTACTTTGCCACTGCTGCTGCTGAAAAGCTGCAGAAGGCTGGTCTAAAGGTCTCCTCTCCATCCATGATTAATTAGTGACTGAGGTGAATTGAATCACTAGCAGTCCTTTACATGCATCCAGGATTTATACAGTGGTTTCTCATTGAGGAACAGTGATGCAATAAACAGTCCACATTTGTGGGGTGGGCAGAGGAGTAATGGTGTCTGCAGTCATGGTTTTTTCACTCCTCCAGTCCTTCAATTCTGCTAAAAAGATTATGACTCAGGTTATTATAGCCTTGCTTATTTAGGCACGAGGGTGATTAGGTACCAACACACACACACACACACACACACACACATCCTTAGAAGTGCATGCCAACTCTTTAAGAGAAAGCAGAAAAGTCATATTGTCGTTTCTGCATTCCCAGAGAATTAAGGAGAAAGAATAAAATGGATCATAATATTATTAATTATGGGCATGAAAGATGCAGAAGAACCGAGCATCAGGTTCACTTATCCATGCATCATGTTTTAACAGTAGGTATTTTGTTTAGTGCTGGAGGTGCAGAGATAGGAAAACAAAACAAAACAAAACAAAGCTGAGAACACAGTGTCCCAATAAACAGCGATTTAAGAAATCCTGTTTCTTAGAAACTTAAGAAAATGAGTATGTTTAGTCACCATTTGGGGAGGCACCTGAATTGCTTCTCCCAGAGAACAGAACATGGGTATTGCAGACACCACTTTACATTGTGTGCTGTGCTATCAGGGCACAAAGGAAGCAATGATGTCCACCCTGTATCTCAGCATCCCTGCATGCTGAAATCAGCCTCTTTTGATCAGCCTAGATTCCTACTTTTTACGATTCAGGCTCCTAGGTCCTTATTCATCCTTTTATTGGGCACAAGATGTGTTCACATAACTAAAGGAAAATTGGCTAGTTAAGGAAAGCCTGTCTTTTGGAAAAATAAGTGAAGTCTAGCAAACTATATGGAAACCAGTACCTAAAATCTCATGAGAAGTCTCAATTTATTGACTTTAAGCATAGTGAGTGCTTAATGAATAGTGTATTTAGGTATTGAATGAATGAATGGATGAACCAAAGTTACTAAACTTGAGATTCAGTGAAGTCTTTCCTATGTCTTAGTTTGTGTGGATTCTGGACTTCTTTTCCCATATCCTCCTCCTTCCTTTCCTCCCCTGCTTCCTCCTTCTCCTTCTTCTTGAATAGAAGGAAATAGAGGATAACAGAGACTATGTGGACAAATACTGTGACTCAGTCTTGCAGAACATCAGAATCACAACTAAATTTTATTGTTTTTGAAAGTCCAACCGTTTGCCAATAAGCCAGACTCTTAGAGAAATGGAGAAAGATGTTTCTTTTCTCTCCTTGCCCATTTCCTGACACCCTGCGTGCTGATACCTTTCAGAGAGATTGTGAGAGACTGATTATATCTGATCCGTGAGGTTACTTTCATTTTGTGTCTTCTTCTGAATACTAATTCCAACTCTTAGTCATAGGTTATTAAAGGAGAAGAGTAAGAGTTTTAATAACATCGTTATTTATATTTCAGTGTTTCTGGGCACTTCCCAGGGTGTGGATGTGTCACCACCACCACCATCACCTTCATTGCCCTAATGTTACTCTTCTGGAATTCATTGTGTTTTCCCTCCCAGAAGTCTATGTAGGGCCCCAGAGGTTCTTTTCTGCTGTGTAACATAAGGCTATAGCGCTGAATATTACCTCCTTCTTTGACTTAACCTTAGGAATAGGGCTACAAGTGTGGGAAGGGTGCCAGCTTCTGACTTGGAAAACCCCAGTTCAGTTTCACTGGGCCCCACTGAGGATACATTTCCTATTTCTTTATACCTACAGAAAGTATCACCAAGAGTAAGTCTATAGCGCTAGCTCCTATGGTTTGGGCTCCTAACCATTCTGTACCCCTCCTCTTGGCCTTGTTTGCCCCCAGAGTGCAAGCAGGCTTGCATTTCCTCTTTAATCCTAAATCTGAATTGTGAAGTAACCTACAATTCAGTGTCTGATTAGCCTCTTCTAGAAAACATGCCTAATTCATCTCACAGAACCTTGCAGTGTCATTACTCACTTGTTAGGTAGTTCTGTGGTTCCAGCTTTGATATCTGTTGAGGGCAATCCAATGATGTAACCTGTGCAGTGCAGCCTCTGAGAGCAATTTGGGTGGTTTTGTATCATTGGCTTTTATGTTCAGGATGAAAGCCCACGGAGAAATGTAGGATACTATTATTAACTTCAAGCCGACAGCTCTCTCTGGGTACCTACAGATTCATTGTTAGTTGGAGGATCAACTTTAAAGGGAGAAAACCTTGTGGTTAGTGATAACTTGCCTTTTGTGTTTCTTTATTATAGGAACAGGGGAAAATTGGAGTTGTCTTCAATATTGGCACAGTTGACATCTCCATCAAAGAGGAGAGGACCCCGGTAAATGATGGCAAATACCACGTGGTGCGCTTTACCAGGAACGGCGGCAATGCCACGCTTCAGGTGGACAACTGGCCAGTGAATGAGCATTATCCCACAGGTACATGTTTTACTCTCAATGACCAGACTCTCTTTTGTTCTCCCATTCTTACTTCTAACTGGTGATTTTCTCATGACTGTCACCACATCATTAAAACACTGAATATTAGGCACACATTCATATTTTTTTGGATGAAAAAAGAAGTGATTTCTTTCAGACTTGGTCCAGTACAGGAAGCTTCTGGAGACTTACTAACTATGCACTGAACACTTACTTTGTCCATCTGATTAATACTGCTGACTGGCTCATACCAAATACAATGATTATGGATTTTCCGGGGCACTGCAAAGGATGAGCAATGGAGGGAAGGGTACACCATCTCTAAAATAAACTATTGTCAGTAATCATGGAATAATCAATATGAGATCTGGGCTCTGTGGTGTGCTTGAACATACAGATGGCCAGAGATGGCAGAAAGACTGTGAAAGGAAGTTTACTAAACTTGAGATGATGAACATCAAGTCACAGTAACAATGAGAGAAAAACTACGGGTGGAATTCCATTCATTTCGTTGACTTGGCCAGTTTTTGCTCCCTCACTTACACTAGCCTGCCTTGATTTTCAGAGGTTGATCCTAGTAGGCATTTTAATAGCAGGCATGCTGGTGTGGGAGGGAGAGGGGCTGATCATCTGTTGAAATTTTATAGTCAAGGAGCATTCACCAACAAACTCCCAGAGCCAGATGGCCAAATCAAGGACAATGGGGGGAAAGGTTGCCTTCTTTCAAAAGATCATTCAAATAATCCCTTAGCTTTCCCTCTCATCTCTCACTTCTACCAGGAAAGAGCCCTGAACCCTGATCATAAGAGTGCCAGGAATGGAAGGGAAAATACTTTAGCTAAAGGCCTTTGCTCCATCATTACATTATCACCTGGTAGATGCAAGAGAATAGCTCAGAATATTGAACTTGTCACTAATGTGGGCATTTATGCTATGTCTAACTCTCTATCTCCTACACTCCAAACGGCCCATCATTTTCTCACTGTTATCTTCTTACTTCCTTTATAGTGAGGTGAGCACAGAGGTAAGGAAGCCGGAAGCACATTTCCAGAAATGTAAGAGCCCTTTAGCTAATAATCATCACACTTGAGAGAAATACGTAAATTTGCCTATTTGTGGCCCAAGAATGTTGAATGACTTGAAGGCTGTGATTATTTTTTCATGCCTAAGTTAGCATTACTTTTCTTTAAATGCCAATTAGAAGTAACTGTGCTACTGGGTTTTTCCTCTGTTAGCCAGGGTCTTCCTATGTCTGCTTTAAGTATTATGGGAGCATTCACAAGGAGCATACAAGACCCCCAAAATACTGAAGCAAGAAGCCCCGCCCACTCATTTATCTACCATCTCAGTCTCTGTACCATATCCAGCTCAGTCTCTGCTGGGAGTCTTTTCACATACTACTCTTAGCACTTCTTAGATTAAGGCACAAAAATGACCGTGTGCATTTATCTTTGAGACTTTGAAGAAAGCCAGAGGTGTTAGCAGCTACTGTGAATTCTCATCATCATCCAAATGCACTAGACACTAATAGACCTGATTTTTAAATGCTTCTTAAACTCTGGGGGAGGAGCGATGGGAGGAATCGAAATAGCCTAAAATCTTAAAAACTGTTAACTTGTTCATAAGAAAAATCAATCCCTCTCTATGCATATTATCATTGGCCCTGATACTGTTGCTGTAGGGTCTGTTGTGTTTCTATTAGGAATTTCAAAGATTCTAAATTGATGCTAACCACTTGCCCTGAGCCAATATAGGATTCTGAGTTTGCTGCCAGAAATGAGAAGGCTCTTTAATGGTCATTTTTAAAACCACATATATGTAAGAAAACCAGTGACCCTTGTGTGCCTATCTCTTTGTATGTTTAGTTCCAAATTACGGGTTGCTTCCTATGTTTTCAAAACAGAACAAACCTTTCTTTAATGGCATTGCTTCCCACTGAAAACCATTATTACTAGTAACTGTTGGTAACTGTCATTTGGTAATAATATGTGTTGTTATTACAGGACATGATACAGTAAAGCAGTTATAAGTATGGGCTTTGGAGTCAACTGGCTAGAGTTGGGATCTTGGTGCCGTTAGCTATAATTCTGAGGCCCACTAGATTAAGACCTTGAAAGCCCTAAGCACTAAAATATTTGGTGCATGTCCCCACAAATAATTCAAAATATAACAACTATAAACTAAGTATAAGAATTTCTAACAGTTCTGACTTTTCTTCTCTGATGATCACTATAATGCTTGCAAAATATAGCAGATTCTTCCTCCCCACATTCTCATTTGTTACCCTCTCCGCTTTCTTGGTTCTCTAGGTAAGTGCTTATTCCTCCTATTTGGTGATCCAGTTCCAAACCTTAGGCAAGATATTGAACCTCCCAAGTCTCTGTTTCCGAGTCTATACGATGGGATGATGATAATACTTACTTTCTAGGGCTAATGTGAATATGCATGTAAAATACCCAACATAATGCTGGGTCAGTTAAGTCAATACACAATGAACGTTAGCTATGAGGATTACCAAACATTTGAGTAGCATTTTTTGCTATTATATATTCACTCATATAGACTACTTCATTTTGACTATTAAATAGCCTGTAAATTAGGTAGGGTAGGTATTTTTATTCTCCATTTCAAATTTAAAATGAGACCCAGGAAGATATTGTGTTTTTTCTATGAGAGAATAGTCATGAGAGAATAGTAAATGAGGGACAGAACTAGGACCAGAGTCTCCTGTTCCCAGCTGAGCACAATTTCCAATATTGCTCCCATAGCAAATTGGGGGATATTTTGAAAGATGAATAGATAGAAATGAGCATCTTTCTTGTGTCATCTTAGATTTATTCCTTTTCTTAAAGTATCATGTTCCAAAGATCAGTAACCACACAAAGGTGGTTATTGTGAGACGCGGAGTCGAAAATCCTCTTCTAAAAAAGAAAAGTCTTCTTAGCTGGGCTAAAAGACTCATTTGTAATGAGACGAAGCTGTCCTCCTAACAACGATGGCAATGTGCTTCCATGAAGCAACTCAAAGAATACTGAGTATTTAAAGGAGCTGTCACCTTACTCCATTGCCTAGATTGGAAAATGGCTTTGGGAAGTCCAACATTCTAGTTGGACTAGGACTTCCTAGGAGTGGCTCACTTTTTCAGCCTTGGATACCTTATTTTCTCTCCCACCTGCTTCCCTGTGCTACTGAAAGGATCCATTTTGCTAAAGTTAAAGCTCCATTAGAGCAATCTGGCAATATTTATTTAATTTATTTTAAACGATAAGATCAAAATAAGCCCTGTATCTAGGTATCAAAAAATAAAGCCACCTGGTCATGCAGTCTTGACACAGTTTCTGCAAAAATGATGTATCCATTCTTTTTCCAAGCCATTCTGTTTCACCACTAGTGGTAAGTCTATAGACCAACAAGAGGAGTTCAGTTGTGCTACTTGTCTATAGCTAACGTTTAAACAGTAGAGGAATATAACTCCTACAGAATAGCCACTTACGTCATCTCACTCAGAAGGCGTGCTCTCAGGAAGCCGTGTCTGCTCTCCAGGTCCCTGTGCACCGGGATGAGTGGGTCAACTCCAGAACCTTCTCATACTCATTTATAGGATTTTATGTGCCTCTACTGAAACATCCCACTGTGAAGTATTTAGAAACCAGCT
The DNA here is from genome assembly GCF_964374135.1 of Grampus griseus. Taxonomy (NCBI): domain Eukaryota; kingdom Metazoa; phylum Chordata; class Mammalia; order Artiodactyla; family Delphinidae; genus Grampus; species Grampus griseus. The sequence continues at coordinate 23,330,249 of NC_139018.1, read as the reverse complement.
GGGCCCATGGCATGTAGCATTGACTTTTTGTGAATCAGGAAGGATCCAAAATGAAAATACTTCTATAGCCATCAGAATCTTGTATCACTTAATTCTGGGAGCTATAACTCAAAAGCAGCTTCTTTCTTTGAACCTGAAAATAGAAAGGCTAAGGAACACGAGAGGGAAGTAAAAGAAGAATCAGCCCAGAGTTATCCAGGCACTGACAAATGTTCCTTATAAAGCCTCTAATTGCTGTCTTGACACAATGCAGTGGAGGGGACGAGAGGGGGGAGGTGAACGGTGAGTTGAGCAGGAGGAATTAATTTTAGCCCCAGCTCCAGGTCCCCTGGGAGGCTGAGCTGACTGGGGCTGTTAAAGATCCTGTCTCTGCTGTGAATAGGTGACTGGTTATGTCATCAGGGCTTTCAGAACACTGAACATGGTACAGGAAGGGGCTTTTTAGGTCAGAGCCAGGCTTCCTGGAAAATGAAGACTGATAAGCAGCTTCAATGTGTAAGACTTTCCATCTTCCCATGACAGGTGGTGCTGAGGAGAGCAGAGTCTCAATGTTTTTTTTCCCTTTTCCTTGATATCGCACACTAAGTTCATGGAAGTGCTCTTGATTGGTTTCCCTTTCCTCGGTCAGTAAAATGTCCACCGATGACCTATGCTTCAGTCCTGCTTGACCACCCAACTCAGATCATGGCAAAGATGTAGACGTGGCTCCCCTTCAAGGACACTGGATGGGAAAACTCTTTCTTTATATTTGAATGTTTCAAATTCCAAAGAACATTTTCTTTATAGGGACTGAAAGTAAAAACATTTCTATAGTGCTTACTGATGCTCTAAGTGCCTTCCTACGCATCACTGCGTGTGTGCCTCACTCCCTCCTATGAGGGTACTTGCTTTGGTATTATTACCACCATACTCATATTAAGGTTACATTGCTGAGGCTCTGAGAGTCAAAATAACTTACCCGATATCACACAGTTGAGGGGCAGACTCAGGATTCCTATCCTGATACTCAGATTGCACCCCCTCAAATTTCTTTCTCATTTTCCTATCTCCTATCAATTTTATTGATACTGACACGCGGTTATTAGTTTTGTTGTTTATTCCATTAGAGTATCCTCAAATAGACGTCCTTGCCTGGACTCGTTTAGTTAGTAGCGTTCCTCAGCCTTGATGCTATTGAGATTTGGGGCTGGATAATTCTTTGCTGGGCGGGGCTGCCCTGTGCATTGTAGGATGTTTGTCAGAATCCGTAATTTCCACCCCCTTGATGCCCGTAGCGTCTCCACAAACGCCAATTGTCTGCTGGGGGACAAAACTGCCCCCATTTGAGAATTACCGAGTTATAGAAAGTCTCCAACATATTTTATTTCAAATGCTCATTATCCTTTCATTGTTTAGACAGTATGCATGGGGGTAAGAGAGATTTTTTTTGTTCACATCTCATCCTAGATTATTGAGACTTTGAAGGGTTAAAAACAAGTCTGCGTACTTGACATAATGCTGAAAGTTCTCAGGCCTTGGGTTTTCATTAATTCCTAGCCAGGAGGTTTTCTTTCCTTTTCTTTCGTCTTTGCCTGCAAACATTTGAGGCCTTGCCAGATTTGAAGCACACATTAAAGTAAGCCCCATCTACCTGCTCATTCATCCGTTCAGGACTAGTGTTACTTTCCGTTCGACTGCAAAAAAAACATAGATAGTGAAGTCCTGCAAAGGGAATAGGAAGCATAAATACAACCCAAAGGGAAAGCCATATTTGAGCATGGTTTTAAGACTGTAGCGATATAGCATCAACACGAGAGAGGCTTACTGAGTGAATGTGTTTGAACATTGCTAAGTACATTTTAAAATCACCTTGCAATAAGTTCTTCAAACATTTGGTCACAAAATGTATCAATTAATCAAACCAGTGCATGCTAAATACTTGCATTGCTAAATAGTCATTTTTTTTCCAATTTGTCAGGAACGAATTAGGACTCACAGGTAGGTGAGTTTCCATTTCCAAGGGACTTTTAACTTGCTAGGGTTGGTGACGTGTGTGTGTGTGTGTGTGTGTGTGTGTGTGTGTGTGTGTGTGAAGCAGCATCCTTTAACCTGGCTGCCAATGATATTCTCTTGGGAATTTTTAAAACTCTGTGGCTGCTCAGGCCCCAGTCCCAGGTAATCAGATTTAATCGGTCTGGGGTGTGGTCCCTGTATCAGCAGCTTCAGTATCACCTGGGAGGTTGTTAAAAATGCAGAACCTTGGGCCCCACCCCAAACCTACTGAATTAGAATCTGAATTTAACAAGGTCCCCAGGTGACGCATGTGCACAGTAAAAATTGAGAAGCACTGGTCCAGACATCAGTATTTTTAGGGAGCTCCTAAGTGATTCTATATGCAGCTAGGTTTGAGAATCACTGATATTTAGAAAGCTAAAAATGTCTCTTTTTCTTCATTCAGACTGCGTGCTGGTGCTGTGCAATATGGTAGCCACTAACCGCACGTAGCCACACTTGCAATGTGACTGGTATGACTGAGGCCCTAAAGGTTTACTTTTATTGTGCAATTATTATGTCGTAGGCACTGAGGGATTTAAATACATGTTTCACTCAATCCTCAGGCTGACACTATGAGGCTAGTGGCTCGTGGCTGGTATTGGACGGTGCAGGACTAGGATATACTGTCTCTTATTTCCTTCTGTCTGTTTTACATAATGTAAATCTTCATTTATACCATTAATAAAATAATGGGCCTTTACCTTCATACATCTTCTGAACTCATCTAACGTGTTTTGTCTTTACACAGTCACTGGGATAATAACTCCACTCAGTTCATGGGGCTGTTGTCCCGGAGATGTAGAAAATGGAGATGCCACCATCTCTCGGCCAAACTCATCCAGATGGTGATGGCTGCTCTTGGTTGAGCGTTTACTACATATTCTGTACCTTATGTTCAATATCTTATTTAGCCTTAATATAACACTAGAGGTCAATGTTAGTACTATCCCCATTTTACAGACTAAGAACAGTTCTAAGAGCTCAGGTACTTACCTGGCTCACAGCGTGCTCCAGCCCAAGACCACCTGACTTGAGAGTTCTAGTTTTTCATCACACTCTGCTCCTTCCAGGGATTCACTTTGATACCCTAGAACACTTGCAAGCCCCAGGAATTCTGGTCTTATCCCAAGTCTTGACAATTTAGAATTTTTCTCTCAAGTTAAATTTTCAATTTCTGCCAAGTTAGAAGTCAGCACTAACCTGGGCATTTATGACATTTGCCTTCCTCTACACCATCGCTCAGGCCTTGGGGACTTGCAGCGTCTTTCCTTTCATGATCCCATTTTACCTTCTAGGAACATATCTAAGCGGACAGGAAGAGCTTTATTAAATTATTAAATGAAAGTCTATTTTACTGTTTCATGGTCTTACTTGGAGAATGAGAGAGTGCTTAGTATTTTTTCTTTAATTTTTGTTTTATCAGACAAACCTCCTTTCTCTTCTGTGAATTCCCAGCTACAAGATAAATAGCCTTGTATCTTACAAGTTAAATACAATTACTGCTATCAAACCTAGAGCCTTTCTCTCCCTGTAAATGTCTCTTAGAAGCTGATGAGAGTTTCAAGGCAAACTGTGGGCTTCTGCCTAATGCTAAAATTAAACATAACCACCCAGAAGACAAAAAGACAAGCATGTGTACATAGATGTATGTAACATATATTTACATATATTCACATATGCTTACATATATACTTAATCATCCTATGGAAGGGAAGAACATTTCTGATAGACACAGACACACATAGCACGTGAGCACATGGACACATGGCATGTGCTCCTGCGACATTAAGCTAACACATGACTCAAGGTTATTTATAAAATAATTAAATAGCACACAAAGGAGCTTGTCATAATGATGAAGCTGTCTATCAGATAATATGATAGCAATTATAGTAATTAAAGAGATTTATTTGTGAACAGGGCAGTCCTTTTGATCTAGAGGGCTGTTGAGCAAAAGAATAATTTTCCTGGAAAATTCTGTAGGACTTTATAAAATGCGCACCTTAGTTTTAAGTCCTGGTTTATGTTTTTCTCATCTTCAGTAGACTGTCTTTGGATTTAAAGAAACTGGATTTTTACTAATTAAAATGTGCACGATAATTGTTTATTTACCCCTAAGTTAAATATTATACGTATTATAGTCCAGGGACTCAATGAAATAAGTTATGAGAAATTTGAGGGTCACTTCTAGGCACTATTTAAGTAGGAATGTAACAAAAAAGATTTCTTAATTTCTATGAACAGTGAGTACATTTTTATTAAACCAAATCCATGGAATGATACTTTGAAGATTAGAATTACAGTATGGTCACAATGTTATGTGATTTTCAAATTTCATTTGAGATAGTGTGACATAAAAATACTAATAACATCTTACTCTTTGCAAGGCCTTTATAATAAGAATTCTTCTGAATTAAACCAGTCATCAAATATTGCATAATTTCAAAGCTGGGCTAAGTGAATTACAAGTTTTATTTGTCCTATTGTCACAGAGAAGCTCCAGTTTAAGTAGTAAATGAAATTATGGCCTGCAGAATTTGTTCTTAATTATGAAAATCTAGAATTATTATCCTAACCTAAAACACAATTACCCTATACTGTTTTCTCTCTGCCCCAGAGTTATGTGGGCAGCAAATGTCCTAACACACACCCAAGAGTATAGCTTTATTTATAGGAAAACTTCCCAATTTTCAGTCTCTTCAGTTTAAGCTTTGCACGAGTTTGCAGGGTCCCTATAGTTATTTAAAGCCTAAAAAAGAATGTTTAGCTTCTTCGAGGAAAATAGTACATAAATATCCAATAATAATAATATATATTCACATACAGTATGTCATTTATAATTCTATAAAGCACAGAGGGTAATGAAAGGCACTCTAAACTGTAAATCACTCAAATCGATTGTAATCATATTGCAGCTCATCTCAAAGAGATAAAGACCTTCCACTCCTCTGAAATCCCTGTCAATACCCCAGCAGGCTAAAGAAAGGGGAAAGGAGGGTCAGAGGAAGAAGGACAGATGAGTCAAGGTTAAAGAGGCACTTTTAATCTTCAGTTCATGAAGTTAATGTGGATTGAATTAGATTCCCAGTGATAGTTACAGTTTGCGCCATGAGGTGCATTTCTTTTCCACATGGTAGTTTTATAGCTTTACCGTAAGTCCCTGACATTGTGTTGGCCTGGTTGGAGGGATCTGACAAATGCCAGTGATGGATAAGCAGTGCTGCATAAGAACACTTGGGGACCAGGTACAGAATTAGAAAATGACAGTTTAAGTCAAAAGCTAAAGGTTATAGCAAAACAAATTAAGGAAGTAAGTGAATAATAGGCCAGAAAAAAATTTTATATTGCATTTTCAAATAGCAGAAACACTTCAAATGTCTTTTTATTAACTGATGTTGCCTTTTATATATAAAAAAAGGTGTTGCTAATCTCCTTCCTCATCAGTGGAGTGGGTTTGAGTGGAGTGGTCTCCTTATGCATTCATTCATTCACCATTCAACAAATATTTATTCAAAGTCTACTTTACATGTGAATCCAAGCTAGGTGATGGCCATACAGTGGGAAATAAAACAAAACCCCTGCCCTCAAGGATTTTATAGTCTAGTGGAAGAGGAATGCATGTACCCAAGCAAGATAATCTTAATACTGAATTTGATTGTGCAGTTATTCAGTCTCAAGCACTGAACTGGGTTCTTATATTAAATCTTCACAGTAGCCCTAAGAGGTAGAGACTATTTTTGTCACCATTTTACAGATAGGAATATGGAGGTTTATGACATTAACTCCCAGGGTCATAAACTAGTACTTAAAGACCTGCAACTCAAGTCTGTATCTCTTAGAAGCAAACTTAATGCTTCTATGCTCTATACTACATTGTACCTGCAGTTCCAAAGAGTGCAACAGGGTGCTATCAGGTGAGATCTGGGTTCAGTGGCACACGTAAGTGTCTGATGGAGCCTGAGGACCAGACAAGGGTGGGCATAGGATGGAATTTGGGCTGTAACCTTGGGCTCTCTAGGACAATGCTAACAAGTTCTGTTCCCCTACCTAGACATACACAAGCGTAAACTGTGACCTGACCTACATCTTTCACACTGAGGGAACTAATGGGCAGGCATCGTGCATAGATTGTTTCACTTAGTGTAATCTGTCCAATGATCGCAAGAGAGAAATATTAATCTCCCTCTTTTACAGAAGAATAAACCAAGGCTCAAGGAGTTTGAGCGTATTTGCTGCAGTCACGGGGCCAGAAAGTGTCAACACTGGGATTCTACACAGATTTGTTTGTTCCTACACTCCTCTCCCTTTCTGCTACCCTACTTTTCCATCTGTTTCCCAGGAGCGTTCCAGTGTGCACTGTATGTGGAGCTCGAATTCATTTGGTTGACAGATGTACATTCACATGCAAATCTACTGTTGTTTCTCACATCCCGGTGCATGCAGTACACTCTGTAATCACATTATTAAACATTTACTAGAAATGTGCTTCTGCCCGATGCACAATTGCCAGTCTCAATGTTTAATTAAACTCGATTTGTCTTCATTTTAATCACATCATAGAAATGTGGTTTTCTCAGAGTTCAATGGTGAAATCTTCATTCCAAATGCCTACCAGTGTTTCAGAGCTGTATATCCTGGATAAGGGAATGAGGAGAGAACAAAATATCCTTGCATAAAGGATTTTAAGGGAATAATATTAGTTAATAATAGATAATACTGACATAGTACTTATTCTGTGCCAGGTTCGTGGATTATCATATTGAATCCTTCTTACAGCGTCCTGGAAAGGGATTCTGTTATTATTCCCATTTTAGAGATGAGGAAACTGAGTCTCAGAGAGGTTAAGTAACATACTGTCCAGTATCATACAACTAGTAGGTGATAGGGCCAATTTGGATTTGAATATAGGCATGGAGACGCTGATACCTTTATTCAGAGAAACTTTTTCTGCAAAAGGCCAAATAATGAATATTATTGTCTTTGCAAGCCACAAGGTCTTTGTTGCGGCTATTTAACGCTGCTGTTACAGTGCAAAACCAACCATAGACAATTCATAAATGAATAGACATGGCTATGTTCTAATAAAACAATCTACAAAAACAAGTTGTGAAGAGCCAGATTTGCTACTCCTTTGTAGGTGGGGGCCCCCTGGTCTAGATTATGCATGTTTTGAAACTTATAGCTGTTTTTACTGACCGATAAGCTTTATTTTATGGGCTATGTCATCTCTGTTTGGAATAAAGGGAGAAAGATAATCTCTAAGTGGATGAGTTAAATCCCAAGAGACACAGAAAATAGTACTTCTATGTAGAGTAGCATAGACCCAATGGTGAGGTTAATTCAGGGTCAAGAAGTGGACGGATGCGTCACTGGGACAGGCCATTTACCTGTACTCAAACAAACAAAAACCCAACCATACATACACCCCTTTCCTAACTGAACCAAAGACATAGATTCAGTTTACCTTTATTTCTGTTATGCTGTGCATTGCTTAGAGCAAGATTTGAAAACAACCAACAGGAAGCATGATTATTTCTCTAGTTCTGTTACTTCTACTTAGTAACCGTAAGTTTTGGAGCTCTGAATACACTTTTCCCCCCTCTCTCCTGAGAGGAGTCGCATACTTTCCTTTTGAATTACATGTTTTTTGTTAGCCACTGGCTTAGCTGCCCTCGCCTATTCTTCATAGCCCTTCTGTATAAAGGTGCCAACTGACTTCTTAGCATTTATCTTTTCTTCTCCCTGCTCCCTGATATGTACATCTTCTAAGTTCCAGAGAACGTTCTCTTCATTTTCTTGGCATTGGCTGTCCCTAACCTGCTGATGAGAGCGTCCTGCTTGAAATTCTGCTCTGTTTCTGGCCATTGATCTCCTTTTATGAGAGTGGACTCTCCTTAGATGTGACTCAGTCCACTTCCTGCTGCTGAGTTTTAGGGACCTTAGATTCTGTTCTCCTGTTTATTAAAGGAACAAGAACCAGGTTGTACGTTTTTTGTATATACACACAATCATGACAAGTTTAAGATAAATTTCAAAACATCAGTCTAAGACAGACCAGATTTTATTTATGCAAAATAGAGTTTCCTTCACATTTTACTAACTTCAGTATTGATTGTAATGAAGTTATTAATAAAAAGTCAGAGTTCCCACCACCAGAAAAGAAAGCATATACCACCAGACTTGGCTCCTGATAGCTCAAGAGAGTGACCACGGTTTTGCTAATTACCCCCCTTTTTTAAAGTCAAAGTGGCTGTATAATACATGCTCAGTAAATGTTAAACTGCACAACTGTACTGAGATTATTGTTGATGACTTCTGATTTTATTGTCTGCATGTACATAATAACAATATACACAGATAAAGAGCATCCTTTACAAGCATTAAATATACATAAAAAGTCCATTTTAAAAGCAACAGAAAAATATCAAATGTTTTATTATGAATAACTTTTAAGATTTTACTGTAGAGTTTTTCTTTGTTGAAACAATTAAATCTAATTTTATTAAAATATCTTTACATTAGTCAGGTGATTCTCGGTAGGTCTCAAAGGGTAGATTTCCCAGTGTACTTAGACAAATTGATGAAAGGGAGGAAGGAGAACATTTAGGCATCTATGAAGTTAAAAATAAAGAGCTAAGTATAAATCTAAAATAAGTGTAAAGTAAGAGTAAATCTAAAGGCTTCTCAGACAGCCAGGGTGTAGAAATGCTTCATTTTGAAACCTATATAAAACTGTTTTGAGATGCTGACTGTTTCAAATAAAATAGGAATTTATATAAGTGAAGCACAAACTGAAATAGAACTGAAATGCTTTTAGACTTTCAAAATGAATACTTGGATATTTTTACTGAATTTTCTGTGTGGTAAGTGTGGGGCTGGGCCTCTGGGAGAGGTAAAAACGAAGGCAATACATGAAAAAGGGTATCTTGTTCTCAGGGAGCCATTGAGATCTCCTACAGGTGATAAACCAAGTGAAATCTAATAGTTTTGCTTCATTTTGTGACTTTCTTCCACTATGGCCTCAGAGAATTGTGAGCTCCAAGTAGGCTCATAAAGGGAATTTTGAAATACTCTTAATAGATCTGTTCTTGAAATAAGTCAACTGAACTGAGCGAGGTAGTGTGCCAACACAGTGACTCACAGCCCTGGCCAACCCTGATCCCAGACCTTTACGACAAGTCCCTAGTCTCATTGCCATTCTCAAGAGTTGTATGCAATTCATCTGCAACACGTGTTCCAAGGCCACCTTCCTGGTGGTCTGGTGGACATGTGATAGTAGTTATAGATGTCGCCCATAAACGCATAGGCCAAAACATTAATGAACTTTTCAGCCAGTAAGTCCAGCTCATTCTTTGGCTGCATGGTTATCTAGCTGCCTCATTCTGCCAAGCTACAGTTGCTTTAATTTTCTCTGGTCAGATAGAACAGTCAAGGTAAGTGGACTTTGTTCCTCTCTCCTCTGGCTTTGATTCCTTGATTTGTGCCACTACCCCAACTGTAGCTACTTAGAACCAGCAAAGTGTTGACTAGAGGACTGAACAGTGTGAGCAATAATTGTGTACCTTCAAACCTCACTGCCTTTTACACAGGTAGTTGTGGTCGAAATACCAATGACATAGCCAACCTCTAGGGACAGAAGCCACCCTAGTATCTACATTCCTTTGTTAATAGAAACCATTCAGATTCTTTTCTGAAAGTATCTAGTAAGCATCTATCTCTGTAAATCCCTGTGCTAGGAACTGAATAATAGGAATTGGACCATTATTCAATTAGAACTTTTTTAAGTCGATAGGATTAAGGAGAAAATCTCCATATATCTTTACTACTCACTGTGTCTAGGTTCTCCTTTCTGAGTCACACTCAAAGGTAAATCTTTGAAAGAAAAACAATAAATGAAGTAAATCTTTGGACAGCATCCTTGAGTTTTGGTTAGACGGAAAATTTCAGTCCCCATTCAGAAGTCTAGGCACTTGTGAGGATTCCAATATGATTTAAATAAACCACCATCCCTGAAAATCAGAAATGAAAATATAAACCCAAGAAAACTGCATGCTCTACTCTACCTGTCTCATCTCTTGTCCTAATAATAAAATACCTTGTACTCACCAATGTTCTCAGTGATTTTTGACAAGACAGCAGTGGTACATCAATAGGACTGGAGTAAGCAAATCGAGACACTCAAGGCTTCTTTTAATCTCTTGAATCATTACTGCAAAGATAAAAGTGGGTTTCTGAAAGAGTACATTTCAAAGGAACCTAGCAATTGGAATGGTGAAAATACTAGTTCATCTGGTCCATTTCCCTGGTTGGTTTAGAAATTTCTACACAATATGGACTACTCTAATTTGACTAGCATAATTTGAAATATCGCAGATGATAGAGTTTGCCTCTTCCATCAAGAGAATAGATCTGTCTGATATCTCCTCCTTGGCTTTTATAAAAAAAAATTGATCAATTCCATTATTATTAGAGATGACATTTGAAATTATTCTGAATCATTCTTTAAATCCTGGATATTTATTTCTTACAGATATCTAGGAGCTGTTGCTTGTTGAAAGGTGCAAGGTTTTATGGAGAACATGCAAAGACATTCTTTCCTTTGAGATATCTATAAAATCTCTCTTCTTATACAGGATACATATACACACACATCATTGGGTAATATAAAAAACGTTGCATTTGCCCAGCACAAATAAATACATTTAAATTTAAAATAGCCTACAGACCTTTAGACATATTCTTCAGGTAACCAGGATTTATTATCATGTATTTAATGTCATATTAAGTGACTGAAAGAAGGAAGTCATTAATATTTTATTTATATGCCTCACATTTGTAGGTTTTCAGAGATTATGAGAACTTTAGTAACCATCTAACCGTCAAAGCTAATAAGTTAATCATTTATTAGAGTCAGGATACCTGCCTCTGTTTGAGGCAGCAGTAGTCATCAATTTCACGAGTATTCTTGAGCACTTAAGATGTGTCAGTGTTTGGTGTCATTGTGTGTTAGGGAGGGGATTGTGTGTAGGATGGTGTAAAAGGATTGTTTAAACAAAAAAAACAAAACCTTGTTAAGGTGATTATAATTTCACACCAAAGGAAAAAAACCACGCCCGCAAGAACTGATGCAGTGTAGGATAGTGGAGACTAGGTGGCAGGTAAATATTTGAAATGTGTCCATAATTTTACATAATCATTGACCACTTTCTTAAAAGTGGGGGGAAAACAGCCCTAATTTTTTAAAAAAATGCTGTTCTGGCTATGACATTTATAATATGAACTAATATTTGAGTCATGACATAAACTGTGATATACTTCTAATTATTGGCAAATATGTGTTGCTTGAGTTGCCAGTCAAAGCACTTAGCAGTGTTAGTTGTCCTTTCTCTTTATTGAACCCCTTAGTCGCTAAATTTTGGTCATTTTTAATGCTTTTCTCTAGAGTCTAACTGCCATTGACATGCTAAAATAATACTATTCTGATACCAGCTGTTAAGGCCCAGGAAACTGACTTTTAAACTCATCCATGAATTTATAAAGGCTGCTTTTTGTAATCCATGAGCTTTAAAAAGGGGCTGAAGATGCAGTGCCTGATTTTAAAAGCCAAGGTTGCAAGGCAGGAATGCGTTTTGTCTCATTTGGGTCTTTAATTCAATGCTTTGCTTTGTTTTTATTTTGTATTGTAGGAAGTGTGAGGGGAAATATCCTTCTATTCTACCTAGGTAAAGCCATTCATAACCAGAGATTATTTGTACCCCACAAGAACATAAACGGTTTGGTTTGGTTGGGTTTAGAAGGCTGGGGTTAGTGAAGGCAGTGTTTGCTCCGAAAAAGAGAAGGCAATCCTGCAAGGTTTCCCATGAAACCATTTGAGGACTAAGAAATCCATTGGTGGGGGTGGGGTTAGTGTTCCAGGATATCTTACCAGTAAGTCCAACCTGCTTTTCTTACCAACTGTCTGTCCATCCATCGTTTAAATAGTGATGGCCCCGTATTACCTGTAGAGTCAACCTCTACTATTCTCCCTCCCTTTTCTTAGTCTAAGTCTAGAAATGGATGGAGATCAGAGAAGAATCAATCTTCTCTAGTTTTCCCATCCTGTTCCAACTCCCTCACCCTTGACCTTTCCTTCCCCTCTCATGGAAGCTGCATTATTGCATCCCTTCCCCTTGGACTTGATAATTCTCCCTTTAGAATATGGAAGAGGACTAAGGATAGATAACAGGGGCCTGTGTCTCCCTGTGTCCATTCCAAGATCCCTAAGGTTTTCCCTAAGCAAACTCCCTTGACTCCCCAGACAGCAGCTGAGTGCTTCCCCACTCCTCCTGATGGGCCTCGATGGAGACCCACATAGGGGAGGGTGCTTCGTTGACCCCTTCTCAGCTTCCCTGTCCTTACTGGATTTCCCGACTTCCTGGCTGTATCATTTAGTGTTTGCTGCATAACAAACCACCCCCAAACTTTATTTATTTATTGGCATATGTTTCTGTGGATCAGGTGGGTGTTTTTTCTGTTGCAGGCTGGCTTGGATGGAGCTAGATGATCTTGATGGCCTCACTCACACATCCGGGGGCTCAAGTGAGCTGACTGGGCTGGAAGGGTAGGCTTGGGTGGCTGGGGTTTCTCTTCTTGTGGTCTTTCATCTTCCAGGAGCCCAGACCAGCTTCCTTCATATGGCTGTTTCAGGCTTCATCAGCATAAGCGGGCAAGCACCAACATGCAAGGGCTGTTCAAACATCTGCTTCCATCACACTTACTAGTATGCCCTGTGCCGAACAAAGCAAGTCTCAGAGCCAATCAAGAATCAAGGGGTGGAAAAATAGATGTACATCTGATGGGAGGAGTGACAAAGTCCCACTGCAAAGGGGCATGGATATCGGAATGGGATTATAGCTATTTTGCAACTTAACACACTAGCAGAGAGCTTGGAAAAGGCTCTCATTATTACAATCTATTTTCCTCTTAAACTTTCTCCCTCTCAACCCTCCAGGCCTCAAACTGAGGTTGGAAACTGATGATTTTTAGTGAGGAATTGTCCTTTTTTTTTTCTTTCTTTCGGATATGACATTTTGGAATTAATCTTGGTTCTTCCTGCCATATCACATTATTTTCTTTTTTCTTTTCCCCCCTCATTACCTCTTATTATTCTGCCTTAAATTGAGTTAATGGTGTTTTAAAAAATTAAATGTCCATTTAAAATTTTTCTAATCCATCTTTTTTTTCTATTCCTCCTTGGATGCTTTCAGATACTTTATCTGCCTTTGTTTGGGGTATTTATGATATATTAGTGTTATCTATAAAATGTGTTTTATTTGTATAGGCTATGTTCTCCCTTTCATTTATTTTCTTTTCTGCTTTTTTTTTTTTTTAACAAAGTCAGTTATGTTATAAAAACAGCCCCCATGCTGATCTATACTTTTCTCTAGATATTTTCTCTGAGCTGAATACGTTGTTATTTATCATCATCCTTTGTTTGTGGCCAGATTTGAAGCCATGCTTCAGTTCTCACAAACAAATCAATTTGAATTAATTTGCCAAGCAGAGTTAACAAGCCGAGGCATTGCATGAATTTAAGATACAGTACAGCAACCGCATTCCCTGAGGTTATTCCTTCACTGGGAACATTTTGATTCTTGTACCACATTGTAGTCGCGTATACCTGACCTTTGAATGTTGCACTAAATGATGCATGGCTGCCAACTGGTTCATATTTTGAAAAGCCTTGGAAAGGCCACATAACCAAACAAATCAGGAGTATAGACAATTCTTTAATTAATACCTTTGTGGGGGAAGAGTGGTCTTCAAGACATACACTCTCTGATGCTTTTCCTATTCTAGAAATCCTGTGGCTAATGATGTTCTAAGTGAAAGTTTGAGAAACATATTTCTTAGATGATCTTTGAGGTCCCCTCGACCTTACAAGTGTAGATTCCTCTCAAAATATAAACTGTAAGGTCCAATGACCTCTACTCCTAGAAACTGCTTTATAATTATGAAACACAAAAAAAATTTGCGGGAATTCCCTGGTGGTCCAGTGGTAAAGAATCCTCCTTCCCATGCAAGGGATGCGGGTTCGATCCCTGGTCGTTGGGGAACTAAGATCCCACATGCCGAGGGGCAACTAAGCCCGTGCGCCATAACCACTGACCTTGCGCGCCTCAACGAGAGGTCCCGCCTGCCGCAAACTACAGAGCCCACGTGCCCTGGAGCCCACCTGCCACAACTAGAGAAGAGAAAATCCCCACGCCGCAACTAGAGAGAAGGCCGCGCACCGCAACGAAAGAACCCACATGCCTCAACGAAGATCCCACGTGCCGCAACTAAGACCCGACACAGCCGAAAACAAAAAAAAAATTTGCTTAAGAGGGACCTCAATGGTTATGTGGACTCTCCCTCCCCCTCAGCCCTCCACCTCCACAGATCCCCAACAAGTTCTCTAGCAAGAAGAATCTCCTTCAGACCGTAAAGGCTGGTGCAAACAAGTAGGAAAATGCAGTCCTCCTAAAAGGTGGGGAAATGGTAATAGAGTTCCTCGAAGGAGCTCAAATCTCTGGGTCTTAGATGAGTAGTGTTCCAGGATGCTGAAGAAATTTGGACTCTAAGCCCTTGTTCATGTTTACCCAGAAGTAATGATGGGAGTCAGAATAGAAAACTGGTTTGGGAAAAGTGTTCTAAATTTTACATTGTCCAAAACAATGTGTCTCAAAATTGGAACCAATATGTAAAAATTCTCATGTGTTTTATTGGACAGATAAGTTGGTATACATTTAACCATATTTAACAAAAAATATGGTGATGGCCTGGGCTCTTCAAAACAAGTCTTACCTAAATAGTCTCAATTCCCTTTGGAGAGCATTAGCAAATTGGCACATGAGGAATATGTTATAGATAGAGCGTATCTTCATTTCCTCGAAAGAGTATAATGTAAGGCAAGCTATGAGAGCCTCTTAAGGAGATCTGCCTCTGGTTGAACTGAAATGCTCAGATGAAGCTCTCTAGTTATTCTGTATCTATTGCTGTATAACAAATTACCCCAAAATTTAGTGGCTTCAAACAGCTAACATTTATTATCTCACAGTTTCTGCAGGTCAGGATTTAGTAACAACTTAGTCGAGTGGTTCTGTATCAAAGTGTCTGATGGATTAACATTACTCATCTATTGACTAGGGCTACAGTCATCTCAAGGCTTACCTAGGTCTGAAGGATCTGGTGGCCTCAGTTCCTTGACATGTGGGTGGCTTAAGTGTCCTTACGACACAACAGTAGCTTCCCCAGAGTGAGCCATCAGAGAGGGAGTGTGAGGAAGTCACAGTGCCTTTTCTGATCTAGTCTCTAAAATGAGTCGCACATTGTTAATTCCACCATATCCTATTCTTTAGAACTGAGTTACTAAATCCAGCCCAGTTGGAGAATCAAGTTCTACCTCTCGCAGAGGGGAGTTTTAAAGCATTTGTAAACGTTTTAAAGTCACCACATAATCCTCCTGTTCTGTAAAATTTTCAGAGTCTGGCATGAATGTACAAAAGATATGCTTATCACGCTTGCAAGATGGCACAAAACTAAGAAAGGTATCTCCTACAGGAAATAAAAGGCCTAGAGTTGAACATTTTCTTATCAGGTTGGAATGCTGTTATAAAACAAAAAAGAATAAATTTAATATAATTAAAGTCCTGCTTTGAAGCTCATAAAGTATACTGTGTGAAAGCAAGATGGCACAAACTTTTTGGGAAGCAATTTAATTGGAAACTGCCTTGGGCTTAAGTTGGAAATAAGCCTACTGTGTGACTGTGCTGTGTTGTGTTGTTTAGACAACTGTTGTAAACCAGCATATTCACCAGGTCAGGGGTGGGTGGTGCGTGGGAGAGTGATTGTTATTTTTAGATCCCTTGGGAATAATATATTCATTTGTAGGCAGGAGGTTCAAGGTTGGGCTAGAAGACCTATAATTTACAAACACCAGAGACCCCATATGATCTAAGCAGAAATAATACTGTAGCATAAGTTTATTATGGCATCAGCAATGTTGATATTGGTGTGACTTTCCTGTTCACAAGGATGAAAATGTTTCTATTTGTTGCTCATCGAAATTGTCCTTCCAGACCTCCTACCTGTCCTCAGAACTGGGTAGTGACACCACACATTAATGTTTGAATGATTGGAATTTTTCTTTTACCAAATATTCCAGTATTCTGGCATTAAAAACATTGAGTTTGATGTCCTCTACATGAGAGGAATGAAAGTGAATGGAAACTGGGGGCGAGTGGGAAGGAAGGCACCTAGAGAGAATTGAATCACCAACATTAAAGAGTAACAGAGAGATTGCACAGAGGGTGGATATGCAGGAAAGAATGGATCATGGGGAAGAATGAGCCCTAGCATGACACCGTGGCTTTTGCAAAAGTGGAAGAAATAAGTGATAAGAAGAAGGACAGCTAGGGGAATGATCTTGAAAGGATCATGTGTCAAAAGGTTGAAGACAGAACATTAAGGTTTTATGTTGAA
Organism: Grampus griseus; assembly: GCF_964374135.1. NCBI lineage: Eukaryota > Metazoa > Chordata > Mammalia > Artiodactyla > Delphinidae > Grampus > Grampus griseus. The sequence goes on along the minus strand of NC_139018.1, from coordinate 23,313,713 downwards.
AAGGAAATTTGAAAAGATTTGACACTAAAAGTTGTGTGGTGAAGTAAATCTTGTTAAGTTTGCCTTCTTTTTAGTTTAACCCTTCTGAATCAGGTACTGTTATAACAATAACAGCAATAGTAACAAATCATATATTGAGCACTTATTTTGTGCCACACACTATGCTAAGTACTTTACAGACACCTAGTTCTCAGTTAATTCTCACAACAGCCCTATGTTGCAGTTATTATTATAACTTTCATTTTATATATGAAGAAACTAAAGCTTAAAGATACACCAAGACATAGGTATACTTAATGTGTTTACCAGGAAGGAACTAGACAAAAGCCAGGTTGAAATTGACTAGCCTAGCTCCAGGGCATATTTTGGAATAATTATAGAAGGCAAAGAGTGACACCATTTGAGGAAGGAAAGCAAATTTTATAATCAGTTTTGTTTTGTTAATTTATAGCATGTCATTTTTGAAAGTGGATCTTAAAGAGTAAGTTCTAGACAGACCTATGATCATGAAGAAAGTTCCATTAGATTACTTGGAAATAGTTTCTTAAACTATGAAAGCAAATAAAGATATTTTGGTCACCTGGGCCTTGTTTTGTTCATCTTTCTGGGATTGAAAGTATCCTTCATGGATGAGGATAAATAAAAAGTCCAGGATCAATGAGCTTCAGGAAGAGAGTTGAGAATGGCTTCAAAATACAGGGAAAGGATAGAGATTGGTGATGTATGGTCCAATTATTGCATCAGGGTAAATTGTCTTTAATATAATAGCACTTCAACAGAAATGGCACTTTGATTTAGATTTGGGAGAAGTTCAGTGTTAACGTGTTTGCACACAAACTTGACAAAGCCAAGGAATAGGGACGTGATCACTTGGATAAGTGGACGTTGAGCTCCAGGGTTACATCTCCAGCACAGTCCCTACTCCCATCCCCTGAGAATGAAAATAAATCACATTTCCAGCCTCTTCCAACTCCCCATGAGCATTCTCGACTGGATTATTACATTTAATTTGTATAAAATCTTACAAGATAGTTATTATCATCTTCATGTATTTTTTGGAACAGATGAAGAAATAGACATCTAGATTAAGAAAAGTACGCAAGTTCACAGAACTGGTAAATGTCTGAGATAGGACTGCATCTATCCTATTGAGCCATCTTTGCTTAAATAGCTCAACTCCTATAGCCTAGAGATGGTGGATCAATACTATGACTTGAATATGGGAAGGAATTGATAATATGTCTGTCCACATATATTTTCCATTTCCAAACATACCCAGAAGACAGGAGGCAGTGAGCTTCATCAGCCCAGTCAGGGCATTCGTGGGTGACCCCCACTGCTTTCTAGGAGTAAACATCTCATCACTTTGGAAAGGTGGTTCTTGCTGGCTCCTCGAACCACTTAAGTGAGTCTGGAAAAGCTCCCTTATTTAATAATGCCCATGTGCTCTGAGTCTATTAATTTACTTCCCCCAGCTGATCAGTTTTCTACTCCAAGAGATTAATTTCCTTGCCTTGGCACACTAAAGGATCGAGACTCAGAACATACAAATAGTTCTTTTTTCTTTGGCCCCAAAGGTGTGTTGTGAGGATTAATGAGATGATGCTTATAATTGCATTTTGAGCTCCTTGGTCAAAAGGCACTTTATAAATACAAGATATTAACTCTTGTTGAGTTCCATCCATCACTTACAAGTGGATGAACATTCTAGATGCCCTTCGGGTAGCACAATACCCGCCCCCCCCCAATCTGACTCTGAGAGAATTTGTCTGGGTCAACACCAGGAACAAGACCAGTGCAGAGCTCAAAGAATTTCCCCCAGTTCCTGTCCTTAGTGCCTGATGTTTGCTTTGAAACTCACAAAGTGTTCTTTGGGGAGAGAGTCATTCTAAGAACCTCTGAAATGCTGTACTACTTGACTCTGCCCACATTGATTTTCTTTTGCCTCTGGCTCTAATACATAGTATTCATTCTCTGACTGTTCATTAGACCCACGGTCTCATTTTTTAATGTCAACAAAGCAATAAAGAAAGCTTTCCCTTCCTTTACTGCAGACTCAAAACAAAATGCGAAAATACCTCTGGCATTAATTTTGCACAGATGAATGTTGCTACGATATTCCTATTAGCATGTCCACATGGTTGACAACCTTTCAGATGGTATTAATGGTCTACCTGCAAGAAAGCATTTTCGGCCAGCCCAGTGCAACTTGCCAGAACCTTTAAGCCACTCTTCCTCAGCTTAGCAGCAGTATATCATCATTACCTGTAGCTGGACCAAGAAATCGCATTTGTCGATGTCTGAATTGCTCTTTTACTTTCAGTGGTTTTAGAAACCAACTTTGTTTTGGAAATGGGGTTAGCTGAGTATATTTTAGAAGATACAGAAATATAAAAAGCAACAACCAACTAGGGTCTGTTCATCTTTGGATGGTAACCTTTGTGGCACCAAATGTAATACGGTCACCTTTTGAATGGAGGCCTGGAAAAGTTCTGAGACCATGGAAGCACACCATGGAATTAACATTCTTTCTTCTGATTATTAAGAAAGAGTTGAATCATGTTAATAATAGTTTAAATAAATTGGATGTTTTTTCATATCCCAGGTTCTGTATATGCTCTACCTCTTAATATCCTATACCAAGTCCTGTGGTGAATTCGGAAGTGGGGAAACTGGGACTATGTGACTTGCACAAGGTCAAGTAGCTACTAAAGTTAAAACTCAAAGCCAGGTTTGTCTCCAAAGCCCATGGTCATAGCTCCTATGCTGTACTGATTATGGTTTTAAGAAAATTAGTATAACTTCTAATGAATAGGATCTATGTTTGAACCAACAGAGTGTAAAAGTTATTTTCTGTGCAATACAAGAGTTCTCTCTATCTTTAAGTTTTTCAACTGAAAGAATTTTTACTTCTTTGGGGTCATCAACAAGTTTCCAGATTACTTCTTTGGGACCTTAAAGAGGGACTAATGTATTGGGAAACTATTCAAGGGTCAACTTGCTTTCTTTGTCTTATCTTCTCTGTTCTCTTTTCCTTTTATCCTAAATGGATTAGCCCACATATAGTCAATGTGAGCTGTTTTTGCATAAAGGTTGCAGCTATGTGTATGAACCAGTTGGGCCTCAGTAATTTTACCTCAGAGCATTCTGCTCTTCACGATATTATAATTCAACAGTGCATATTGTATGTGTCTCCAGGAGCTGAAATATTTGATAACAGAACCAATAGTACAAAAGCAAATGACAATAGGAGGTCAATTGTATAAAAAATGGATGGAGAAACACACACACACACACACACACACACACACACACACACACACACACCCACCCCTCTAACCTTTTTCAGTATAATAGAATGAAATATGGCTAATACTTTTTTTTCTAAAATTTAGTTCCAAGTAGTTGAGTGTCACATCCACATAAGTAATTTAAGAACTGTCTATTTGAAGATGTCATTGTGCAATTTATAGATTTCTCAGCGTGGTTGAGAACTGCAATCATTACATTTTTGGCGTATAATTAGTAATATACATATGCCTTTTTTTAGTGACATTATGACATTACTATTCATAAGGCCATTCCTTCTTGAGGATAGCATCACTTTCTTTTGAAGAATTGATTTTAGTCTGTGTTTAAATGTTCATACTGGCTGCTATATGAAATGTACAACTAAATGTCATTAAGGATTTAATATGAATGTATATGGATTTGATGAGGTTTGCTAAGCTTTCAGAGTAGTCCCTGTGTTTGAATTCTGGTATGTAGAAGGTTGTTTGCTCTTCAGTCAGTATAGCAAATGGGGCTCGGGGCAAATGAACTCATTCTCATGCACATGTTTCTAAAACATTTCTCACTAATGTTTGAGATAAATTAAAATTAAAAACCAACAAGAACATGAAAAGAGACTAAGAACGATGTTAATGTGGCAATTTAAACCAATTTGGTTTTCCAAATGGCCTTCCATCTTTCACAACTTTTAACAGTATGCAAGATCGCTATCCCTAGTGCTAGATACTATCAGTCTGGCATGGAAAACTTAAAACTTTTTTCTAAATGTCTTTTAAGCTGAGATGGAGAAGAATGACTCTCTGTCTTTCACTTTCTGAAGGGTCTAAGGTTGAATCGTGGCTATGCTGTCCTCCCAACATATCACTTACTGATTCTCCTACATTGTTTCTTAGTTTTCTAGCCAGTCCCATGTCCTAATATGATTGTCTGTGGAGCTTTATGCTTGACAGAGAGTGGATGGGCGGGAGGGTGCTTAGGAGGACCAAGACTCATATGTTTGGGGAAGAAGTAAGTCAATGCAGCTTCTTAATGAAGTTGGTACACATAGAGCTGTCAGTTTGGAACGTTGGGTACTTATGATTTTGTCTTGCACGTTATGAAGAATAGTTAGCTTTATATTTGCTATTGACTTCACCAATCCATTCCACAGTGAGTGGAACAGAGGTCATTACTATACTTAATATTGTAGCCAATGACAGTTACAGAAAACCCAAAGTAATAGAACATATTCAAGGTGAACCTGGCTTTATCCATTTGCCATTTCTCAGTATGTTGTGACTAAAACTTGAGAGGTCAGAGCTTATGAAGATGGATGACATCCCTTGTGTATCTGTCTCCTGTAGGGTAGAATTAAGAGTTATAGAGATATAGATTCTTTTCAGAAAAGTGCATGTTCCTTTTCTATTAGGACATGTGAAAATTTACCCAACTTTATTTTGGATTAGTAGAATTCTGTGTACCCAGATCTACCAGGATGATCATTATAATGATCTCTACGTGGTATTTACGTTAACAGGTAAAATTAACTTTTTTCACCTTGGACTTATTGAAACACCAAGAAGTTAAGATACCTTTCTGGTTTTCCTCCTAGCTTACACCCTGTCTTTTTTTCTTCTGTGAGAAATAACATTTTGAGGAAAACTTTAAATTATATACTGCAATCCAAAACTGTTAATTGTTCTTTCCATTCATTGCACTTTATCCTTTGATATGTTAATATGTTAGGCTTTATGCCAGGCAGATAGGGTCCCATAATGTAGGCTGGGAACAGATCCATGGTCACCTCTTTCATGAGCTTTTTGTTTGTTTTTATTCCTGGATAGTAAGAATAATGAGTCAGCTCCTTAGAATAATTTGTTCAAAGGAGAAATGCATGGGGAATCTTTTAAATATCTCCCAATATTGCCACCCCTTCGCCATCCCATTCCTCACATGAGGCAGGTACTAGTTTAGCCACATGTGGAATCTTCTCTGCCAGTGAAAACTCCTCTGTGAAGATGACCCTGAGATGGAAATGCCAGGGCAAGCTTCTGTTCACCTGATGCTATATTCAATCCTAATAATCTTTCTAGCTTTTAGACTCTTTATAAATGGTTTCCAAGCCACCTGTCTTGAGAATTTGATTTCACCTTCAATGTTGGTGATTTGGATTGGGCTTCCTGAAGTTCCAATACTGTAAGGCTATGAGTCAAAAGTAATTTAGAATTCACCGGTTTCTGCTTGATCACTATGAGGTTGGTTGACAAGACAGAGCAGTTCCCAAAGCATGGCTTCATTATTTTGTGATTTGAAGCATATTCATTAGGGGTATATGTTCACAACACCACTCTCCATGTCTGTGCTAATTAGACAAACCATCCAGGGGTGGTAACAACATTTATGAAAGGAAGAAAGAGGCATACTAACAGTTAAAAGCATTATGTTTGATCCTTGAAACTGATTAGATATTTCATGCTTGGAAGAAGTATCCCTAACAGGCTTTATGAATGGATGTGTATTCAGGAAGGACCTCTCCTAGGAAGGAAAGAGAGAGAGACTAGGTAGACATATAAAACCTGTGTCTGTTAGTACTAATAAAATACAGGTACTCAGAAGTCTGAAAATGCTATATCACTATATGTATAGCTGCTTTTATTTACAGATATTTACTTTGGGGTTCCTTCGATTTTAAAATGTGGAACAGATATAGACAAAGAGATAGAGATTAAAAGAGTTACCTGTAATACTCTACCTATTTTACATAGGTGATGGGATGCCAGGCCCCCCTTTATGGAATAGGAAGTTTTCGTTGGCCATCAAGGCTTAAATTGTCTTCTTTGGCTTCCCTCTGCCAGGAAGTAGAGCAGTTGCACACACTTGAGAGGAAAATAAGGACGTGCATGGCCCCATGCTTCTGATCAGATACAGTAGAGTGAGTGTGGAACATGCATGACTAAGACACTGAGGATCGCCTACCACGTTATGAAGCTGATCTGATACAAGTCAAGGGGATCATTGTTCCTCCATTGACCCAATTAAGGTGTGGTTAGAGTGAGATGGAGAAGAGTGAAGGTAAACCCATTTCTGTAAATAGCCAAACCTCTTCCTGATGCCCATCCCAAGTCACGTTTCCAAAACATACGGAGTACCGCATAGCTAAGAATAACCTGACCTCACATCTGTCAACCAAGGGCAGAGTGACTTCGACTCCACCTCCACTAAAGATAAATGGATATCTATCTCTAAAAACTTCATAAAACGCACCAAAAACCTAGGATGTTTTTGAATGACTTATTGACTTTTCAGATTGTTCTTTAAGCTGTTTTTTAAACTTTAAAGGCAACACTGATAATGAACGCTTCCAAATGGTAAAACAGAAAATCCCCTTCAAATATAACCGGCCCGTAGAGGAGTGGCTGCAGGAAAAAGGTAACTGTCGTTAAAACTTTCATTTTAAAATCATTTGATTCTAAACCCTCATTTTTAAAGCCTGCAAATAAATGTTCCTTAAATGATAATCGCCTGCTGCATAAATGACTGTTTTAATTTTCATTATAATTTGTGTCAGCTTCCACCTGCCATATGTTGATAAATCATGCTATAATACATCGCCATTAAAATACAGTTAAAGGGACTAACATCTAGCTTTCTATCAGCATGACAACCACAAACAAGAAATTCCAGGCACCTCTAAAAAAGAAATGTATTATGGCAATTTAACCACTGCATGACATTATTTGTTAATTTGTTTTAAATTACCTCTTATACCAGAGCTTTCTAAAGAAATTTCAAAAGAACTTATTAAACTTACATCTTGAGGCTGTTTTGGCTTTACTATCTGTAGCACGGTTAATGACAACAAAAAAATCATAGATTGACTCTTGTAATTTAAACTGCTTAAATAACTGTTATAAGGGGAGCGACTTTTCTTTTTAACATTTGTTTTTAAACAAAGAAAAGAATGAGAAAGATGAATTTTGCCTTTAGAGTTAAACCTACAGAGGCAAATATGTTTCATAAGAAGTTAATGGTGTCCTAGTTGCTGACTGAAACTAAAAAAATAAACAAACTTATTCTACACTTTGGTTGTGTATTCGATATTTATGCAACAAAAGTGTACGTGGTTGAAAAAGGAAAGGTTAATGGAAGGCAAAACAGCAGTTTCTCATTTGCTGAAAAAAACAACCACTTTGTTAATAAAAGAGGGCAGCGGTTATACCCGATGTTAGAATTTTCTGTGTAGCTCCTATTTATTAGGAAGTGAATTATTGTCTTTCAATGACGAAAAATTTTTGTCTTTAAGAAGCTATTTACTCTGTTCTTTCCTGAGCCAGTATAAGCTACTCTTGTAGCTTAAGTGAGTTTTATTTTAAGTAGACATTAAGTGAGTTTTTAAAATATGTAGAGATTTGATTGAGTTATTTATAAATAGTAATGAGGTATATTAATATGCAACTTAAAAAATAAAGGACTACTACAGTTGTAAGTTGAGTGAAAACATTCAGACCTTTAAACACGGAAAATCCTCACTGAGTCTTAACTGTTTGCCCTGTTTTTAACGTACGTGGTCTAATTAAAAATAAATTAAGAATAACTCTAAAAAGCAAATAATTTTGTTTAGTAATCACCAGCTCATAAAGTCCCTTTAACATTAAAGATGATGACTGCCTCACTTCTTAAAAAGGAAAAGACAACTAGATGCATGTCTGAGTCTCATGTGCCTGAGAGAATTTTTTTGTTTCTTTCAATTTTATGTTAATAATATTTTATTTTACTCCATTGCCTTTTGAAGTCTAAGTTCAGTAGCATGCCAGGCATTTTCATTTGTATAAATCATTATAAAGTTACTAGTAGGCTTTTAGTTTTCCTTCCAATAGCATTGTTATCAGTTGGCTTTCATATAGAAGGATGCTTCCAAACACACAACAAAAGTTGAGTTGGTGGGACAGGGATAGGGGTGGTTTGGGCGGAAGGGAGGGAGGAATTCCAGTTTCTTAACTGAATATGTATATGTTTATATATGCTAATAATATTGAAAAGAATTATTTGCAAACTGGGAAGTTCTCTCTTCTATGTTATTTTAACCAAAATTACTTTTTTGTTTGATTTTGGTAAGTAACATTTATTCGTTCTGTTGCTTTACCTCTTCCTCTGTCTAGGTAACTTTCCCTTCAAAAGAAATAGAAAATGTATACCAAAAGACCTTGTAACGACAATAAGTAAAACAGGGTAAATTCAGAAAGATGATTAGGCAGAGGTATTAGGAAGTAGCTGGAATCCTCTTTGGAGTTATTTCTGTCATTGGGGAAGAGATCTGGGTCACAGCATTCCCAAGTCTGTTTTCTGGCTCTGTCTGCTATTGACTGACTTTCTGACCTTAGACAATCCACTTAACCTCTTTATATCTCAGATTTCCCATCTGAGGAGAGGAGAAATAATACTGCCTATTCCCCAAGGGTGTTCTGAGGTTTAATTAATTAGTCTTTGTGCAACACTGACTGGAGACGTGCAAAGATTTAATTTAAGCAGTATGTGAACTTGTTGTCCAAATGAGGTAACAATTAATGACTTTCAAGAGGATGGGCACCCAAAGCAAAACACAAAGTAACCTGCTACAAGCCCTGTACTGGGGTTATAACCAGATTTCGTATTATTGATGATAGAACAATTAATTATCAGACTGGAATAGAGAGATAATAATGGTCGCTCCTTATAAAAAACACGATTGATCATAATGAGGGACAATAAGGAGATCTGGCATTGATTTTGAGAAATCTTGGGCAGATAGTACGACTTTCTCCGGTCAGTCCCTTATATCCTTCATAGGGAGAGGGTAGTGATGATTGTTTCTCACTTATTCACTTAATCCTACTTACCTGAGAGAGATAAATTGATCAGAGGAAGAGATGGCAGGAGACTTGAATATCCCCCTATTCCTTTAGTGCTTGCCAGCTTTACTATTAACCACCTAATCTCAGGTACAGAAGGCTAGGAAAGGGTTTTAAAACATAAGAAAAGCAAACCTAGCCAGAAATAAAACATGAAACAGACAAATAAACAAAGGTCCAGATACTTCCTAGGGCATGATGGAAATCTGAAACACAGGCAGCCTCCTTCCCTATTTCACCCCACCGGTGTCTTGTTCTCAAGAAGTGATTAGTCAGATCTCTCCTTGAAAGAAGGAATAGCCAGAAGTGGAGCAGTGGCTTAATCGTATAGCCCAGGACACATGTCTTGCCTTTCTCCATGCTTGGGTCAGTCTTGAACAAAGACCACTTGTTGGAGTGAACTATGGCAACTGGAATAAAGGAGATCCATCATTTCTTTTCTTTTTTTTTTTTTTTTTTTTACCCTGGCATCTGCGGCCGCAGGCTTGCCCCACATTCCGTACCCCTCCCTCCGCCATGGCCTTAGTGAGCCAGAGCCCCCAAAACAGCTGCTCCTTTTTTTTTTTTAATTTTTAAATTTTATTTTACTTACTTTTTTTATACAGCAGGTTCTTGTTAGTTATGTATTTTATCCACATCAGTGTATACATGTCAATCCCAGTCTCCCAATTCATCCCACCACCACCCGACCCCCTGCCGTTTTCCCCCTTGGTGTCCATAAGTTTGTTCTCTACATCTGTGTCTCAGTTTCTGCCCAGCAAACCGGTTCATCTGTGCCATTTTTCTAGTTTCCACATATATGCGTTAATATACAATAGTTTTCTCTTTCTGACTTACTTCAGTCTGTATGACAGTCTCTAGATCCATCCACGTCTCAACAAATGACCCAATTTTGTTCCTTTTTACGGCTGAGTAATATCCATTGTATATATGTACCACACCTTCTTTATCCATTCATCTGTCGATGGGCATTTACGTTGCTTCCATGACCTGGCTATTGTAAATAGTGCAGCAATGAACATTGGGGTGCATGTGACTTTTTAAATTTTTTTTTGCTGTACGCGGGCCTCTCACTGTTGTGGCCTCTCCTGTTGCGGAGCAACAGGCTCCGGATGCGCAGGCTCAACGGCCATGGCTCATGGGCCCAGCCGCTTCACAGCATGTGGGATCCTCCAGGACCGGGGCATGAACCTGCGTCCCCTGCATCGGCAGGCGGACTGTCAACCACTGCGCCACCAGGGAAGCCCCCATGTGACTTTTTGAATTATGGTTTTCTCTGGGTATATGCCCAGTATTGGGATTGCTGGATCATATGGTAATTCTATTTTTACCTTTTTAAGGAACCTCCATACTGTTCTCCATAATGGCTCTATCAATTTACATTCCCACCAACAGTGCAAGAGGGTTCCCTTTTCTCCACACCCTCTCCAGCGTTTGTTGTTTGTAGATTTTCTGATGATGCCCATTCTAACTGTTGTGAGGTGATACCTCATTGTAGTTTTGATTTGCATTTCTCTAATAATTAGTGGTGTTGAGAAGCTTTTCATGCGCTTCTTGGCCATCTGTATGTCTTCTTTGGAGAAATGTCTATTTAGGTCTTCTGCCCATTTTTGGATTGGGTTGCTTGTTTTTTTTAATATTGAGCTGCATGAGCTGTTTATATATATTGGAGATTAATCCTTTGTCCGTTGATTTGTTTGCAAATGTTTTCTCCCACTCAGACGGTTGTCTTTTGGTCTTGTTTATGGTTTCCTTTGCTGTGCAAAAGCTTTGAAGTTTCATTAGGTCCCATTTGTTTATTTTTGTTTTTATTTCCATTACTCTAGGAGGTGGATCAAAAAAGATCTTGCTGTGATTTATGTCAAAGAGTGTTCTCCCTACGTTTTCCTCTAAGAGTTTTATAGTGTCCGGTCTTATATTTGGGTCTGTAATCCATTTTGAGTTTATTTTTGTGTATGGTGTTAGGGAGTATTCTAATTTCATTCTTTTTCATGTAGCTGTCCAGTTTTCCCAGCACCACTTATTGAAGAGACTGTCTTTTCTCCATTGTATATCCTTGCCTCCTTTGTCATAGATTAGTTGACCATAGGTGCGTGGGTTTATCTCTGGGCTTTCTATCCTGTTCCATTGATCTATGTTTCTGTTTTTGTGCCAGTACCATATTGTCTTGATTACTGTAGCTTTATAGTATAGTCTGAAGTCAGGGAGCCTGATTCCTCCAGCTCCGTATTTTTCCCTGAACACTGCTTTGGCTATTCGGGGTCTTTTGTGTCTCCATACAAATTTTAAGCTTTTTTGTTCTAGTTCTGTAAAAAATGCCACTGGTAATTTGATAGGGATTGCATTGAATCTGTAGATTGCTTTGGGTAGTGTAGTCATTTTCACAATATTGATTCTTCCAATCCAAGAACATGGTTTGTCTCTCCATCTGTTGGTATCATCTTTAATTTCTTTCATCAGTGTCTTATAGTTTTCTGCGTACAGGTCTTTTGTCTCCCTAGGTAGGTTTATTCCTAGGTATTTTATTCTTTTTGTTGCAAAAGTAAATGTGAGTGTTTCCTTAATTTCTCTTTCAGATTTTTCATCATTAGTGTATAGGAATGCAAGAGATTTCTTTGCATTAATTTTGTATCCTGCAAGTTTACCAAATTCATTGATTAGCTCTAGTAGTTTTCTGGTGGCATCTTTAGGATTCTCTATGTATAGTATCATGTCATCTGCAAACAGTGACAGTTTTACTTCTTCTTTTCCAATTTGTATTCCTTTTATTTCTTTTTCTTCCCTGATTGCAGTGGCTAGGACTTCCAAAACTACGTTGACTAATAGTGGTGAGAGTGGACATCCTTGTCTTGTTCCTGATCTTAGAGGAAATGCTTTCAGTTTTTCACCATTGAGAATGATGTTTGCTGTGGGTTTGTCATATATGGCCTTTATTATGTTGAGGTAGGTTGCCTCTATGCCCACTTTCTGGAGAGTTTTTATCACAAATGGATGTTGAATTTTGTCAAAAGCTTTTTCTGCATCTATTGAGATGATCATGTGGTTTTTATTCTTCAATTTGTTAATATGGTGTATCACGTTGATTGATTTGCATATATTGAAGAATCCTTATATCGCTGGGATAAATCCCACTTGATCATGGTGTATGATCCTTTTAATGTGTTGTTGGATTCTGTTTTTTAGTATTTTGTTGAGGATTTTGCATCTATGTTCATCAATGATATTGGTCTGTAATTTTCTTTTTTTGTGTAGTATCTTTGTCTGGTTTTGGTATCAGGGTGATGGTGGCCTCATAGAATGAGTTTGAGAGTGTTCCTTCCTCTGCAGTTTTTTGGAAGAGTTTGAGAAGGATGGGTATTAACTCCTCTCTAAATGTTTGATAGAATTCGCCTGTGAAGCCATCTGGTCCTGGACTTCTGTTTGTTGGAAGATTTTTAATCATAGTTTCAGTTTCATTATTTGTGATTGGTCTGTTCATATTTTCTATTTCTTCCTGGTTCAGTCTTGGAAGGTTATACCTTTCTAGGAATTTGTGCATTTCTTCCAGGTTGTCCATTTTATTGGCATAGAGTTGCTTGTAGTAGTCTCTTAGGATGCTTTGTATTTCTGTGGTGTCTTTTGTAACTGCTCCTTTTTCATTTCTAATTTTATTGATTTGAGACCTCTCCCTCTTTTTCTTGATGAGTCTGGCTAATGGTTTATCAATTTTGCTTATCTTCTCAAAGGACCAGCTTTTAGTTCTATTGATCTTTGCTATTGTTTTCTTTGTTTCTATTTCATTTATTTCTGCTCTGATCTTTATGATTTCTTTCTTTCTGCTAACTTTGGGTTTTGTTTGTTCTTCTTTCCCTAGTTCCTTTAGGTGTAAGGTTAGATTGTTATTTGAGATTTGTCTTGTTTCTTGAGGTAGGTTTGTATAGCTATAAACTTCCCTCTTAGAATGGCTTTGGCTGCATCCCATAGGTTTTGGATGGTCGTGTTTTCATTGTCCTTTTTCTCTAGGTACTTTTTGATTTCCTCTTTGATTTCTTCAGTGATCTCTTGGTTATTTAGTAATGTATTGTTTAGCCTCCATGTGTTTGTGTTTTTTATGTTTTGTTCCCTGTAATTCATTTCTAATCTCATAGCATTGTGATCAGAAAAGATGCTTGATATGATTTGTTTTCTTAAATTTACTGAGGCTTGATTTGTGACCCAAGATGTGATCTATCCTGGAGAATGTTCCATGCACACTTGAGATTAAAGTATAATCTGCTGTTTTTGGATGGAATGTCCTATAAATATGAATTAAATCTATCTGGTCTATTGTGTCATTTAAAGCTTCTGTTTCCTTATTTATTTTCATTTTGGATGATCTGTTCATTGGTGTAAGTGAGGTCGAATCTGAATGAGATTCTTGCTGGGTAGAGTAACCTTGGTTGCAGTTTCTTCCCTTATATCACTTTAAATATATCGTGCCTCTCCCTTCCGGCTTGTAGATTTTCTGCTGAGGAATCAGCTGTTTACCTTATGGGAGTTCACTTGTATGTTATTTTTCATTCTTCCCTTGCTGCTTTCAATAATTCTTCTTTGTCTTTAATTTTTACCAATTCGATTACTATGTGTCTCAGTGTGTTTCTCCTTGGGTTTATCCTGTATGGGACTCTGTGCTTCCTGGACTTGCGTGGCTATTTCCTTTCCCATGTTAGGGAAGTTTTCGACTATAATCTCTTCAAATATTTTCTCAGGTCCTTTCTCTCTCTCTTCTCCTTCTGGGACCCCTATAATGTGAATATTGTTGCATTTAATGTTATCCCAGAGGCCTCTTAGGCTGTCTTCATTTCTTTTCATTCTTTTTTCTTTATTCTGTTCTGCAGCAGTGAATTCCACCATTGTGTCTTCCAGGTCACTTATCTGTTCTTCTGTCTCAGTTATTCTGCTATTGATTCCTTCTATTGTAGTTTTCATTTCAGTTATTGTGTTGTTCATCTGTTTGTTTGTTCTTTAATTCTTCTAGGTCTTTGTTAAACATTTCTGGCATCTTCTCGATCTTTGCCTCCATTCTTTTTCTGAGGTCCTGGATCATCTTCACTATCATTATTCTGAAATTTTTTTCTGGAAGGTTGCCTATCTCCACTTCATTTAGTTGTTTTTCTGGGGTTTTATCTTGTTCCTTCATATGGTACATAGCCCTCCACCTTTTCATCTTGTCTATCTTTCTGTGACTGTGGGTTTTGTTCCACAGGCTGCAGGATTGTAGTTCTTCTTGCTTCTGCTGTCTGACCTCTGGTGGATGAGGCTATCTAAGAGGCTTGTGCAAATTTCCTGATGGGAGAGATTGGTCAGATCCATCATTTCTAACCAGTATAATTCAACTTTGCATTTCAATTCTCTCTGATCTTCTTTTTATTTGTAAGCAAGGGCAGAATAACATCAATAGGAAAATAAGATGAGGACCATTACAGATGTGAAGTACTGTTGTGAATATTAGAAATATAAAATTTTCTACCTGTAATCAGTTATAAGCATTAACTGATTATCAGTTTTTGGCTATATATAAAAAAGGAGATGAATAAGCATTAATATTATGGTTGGCCAACAGTTATGTGAATGGAAGGGATAGCTTAGCACTGAGGTGTAAGATACTGAATTTTAGCCCTAGAGATCTCTTACTAGGCAAATTCTTATTATGTTAACCAGTGCAAATGCCTATGCAAGGCCAGGAGCATTTTTTTTTTTTTTTTTTTTTTTTTTTTTTTGCGGTACGCGGGCCTGTCACTGCCGTGGCCCCTCCCGTTGCACAGCCCAGGCTCCGGATGCGCAGGCCTAGCGGCCATGGCCCACGGGCGCAGCTGCTCCGCGGCATGTGGGATCCTCCCGGACCAGGGCATGAACCCGCATCCCCTGCATCGGCAGGCAGACCCTCAACCACTGCGCCACCAGGGAAGCCCGGCATTTCTTTTTATAGTAAGCTTAGGGCTCCCAGAATAAAGCTGTTGTCAAAAAATAAACAGTAAAGAGGTATGAGCTCCAGGCCATTAGCCAGTATTATTGGGCATTGAACTTTTTGCTGCATCTTATGTGAGAAATGAGAGGCCAAAGGATAGGCAATGATGCATGTGCACAGGGCACTGAAGGAATTGGTGGGAAAATAATGGAAATCTATTAGACCTATTTGATTGGACCCTTAGGATCTGGGCAATTCTGTTATCATTAAAGCCAGCAGATTCCATTTCCATGCTCCAGATATTTTTATAGAGATTATTTTCACTATAACAAAATTATCTGTCCAAATCATCATAGTGAAGTGTAGTGTTTGAAGCTTCCAAAGGGGTATTAGTTATAAATCATTCTTGACTAATATGCCCTTAAGCATTGCCCAGTGAGTGGAGCTGGGTCTTGTACAAAGAATTCCCTCTGAGCAGATGCATTTTCCCTTCTCTGTCCCTTCTGTTTCGTCCGTTTTTCTACATTGAGTAGGGACTCCACATTATACACCAGAAATTCAAGGATAGCTACTCACTGTGTAGGCTTAAAGGCCATGTAATAGTGGTAGAGGTTAAGCGCCCAAATATCACAGCATGCCTCTATTCATATTTGAGATTATATGAAAACCTCAGTCTTTAAAAAAATATACTCCCTTTTATTAAAAAGGCAAGTATATCAGAACAGTGTTTCCAGTCATTAATAGCTAAAAATATTCAGGCAATTAGATTAAGAATGAATGAAGTATTGTTTGATCACTGACTAAAATGGAGAAAAATTCAGAAAGGATATATTTAATTCCATTAAAAAATTTTTCCACCTTTCTCCATATGGAAAAACAGAAGAAAATAATCTGGAGAAATAATAGAATAGAAGGCTCTAACCTTTAAAAGGTATTTAGATTTTTCTGGGAAACATCTCAAACTTAAGAGAGGCTTTTTAAAGTAGGAATAGTTGGGGGGAAGATAAGTTGAGTTACACTATTCTAACCTCTGTTCTACCATCATTTCATTCTGATAGTTTTCTGTCCACAGAAGCATAAATGGTTCCCCAAATGGGAACTTCAAATGAGGTGAGCTACTCTTTGCTTCAATTCATTAGCATACCTCTATATCACTTTAAGGTGTTTTATGTGTAGCTTTTTTCGTTAACACCTATCCCTCCTCTTAAAATTCATTGATTCTGAATGACATTTTTTTTCTTCCCCCTTTTCTCACTGACATGATCAATGCCTACTTATTTTCATATCTCAGAGGGAGATTTAGTTGTGTGACTGTAATCTCTCCCCTCCTCCAAATTAATAAAGATGGGAAATAATCTGTCATAATGTTTATTAAATAGCAAGTATGGGTAGAATATTATGCATTAGGAAGATTTCTAGGAAATGAGGTGTTTGGTGACCAAAATGTTTATTTTTATAAGTATACAATAAATCCAAGTCTCTTAGCTAGAATCTAAGTTAATTTCAGTTAATTTAATTTAATTATCAGACCTAGTTTTTTAATTCAGTGTTCTGTGTTACCTCACTGAGTCTTTATTTGCCATATATAATTCTTTTTAGTTTTCATTGTGTTACTTTTTAGGTTAAAAAATCAGTACAGTAAGTATTTATGATTTATTATTTTCATCACCTGTTTTTTTTTTCTGTCATCCACAACTGCATAACCAGGAAGACTATAATACTGCTCATCATTGAACAAGATTTCTCCTGCCTCACAATAAAGAGATAGAGAATCTTTTATTCAGGTTATCTAGGATATTCAGCTAGACAGTGGAAGAGATAAACAGTGAAATGTTATTTGCCAATGTCTATATTGAATTTTTGTTACCCAATTTTCTTCCTTTCAATTGCTCAAGGAAGCTTGTTTTGATGTCTGGTCCATTCAGACCAGGTAAGGCAAACAGAGAAAATGTACAGGAATAATGATGTTTCCTCCACCCAACCCACTAGGCCGGCAGTTAACCATCTTCAACACCCAGGCGCAAATAGCTATCGGTGGAAAGGACAAAGGACGCCTCTTCCAAGGCCAGCTTTCTGGGCTCTATTATGATGGTTTAAAAGTACTGAACATGGCGGCTGAGAACAACCCCAATATTAAAATCAATGGAAGTGTCCGACTGGTGGGAGAAGTCCCATCAATCTTGGGAACGACACAGACAACCTCCATGCCACCGGAAATGTCTACCACTGTCATGGAAACCACCACTACAATGGCTACTACCACAACCCGCAAGAATCGCTCTACAGCCAGCATTCAGGTAAGCCTTTCTCCAACAATTAATTGACTCCGCATCTTGGTCTTTGAGATATTGCTCTCATGGTCAGTGTTACTACGTAGCTAAAGTGTCTGAATGACTATGTTTGTAGGAAGGATGCCTGTAGGAAGGATGGTAAAGCTCTTATTCAAAATGAGCAAATTTTCACTATGAAATACTCCCACCTCTCATTTTATTACCTTTCTTTGCACTAGCCAAAAGGGAAAAGGGGGAAAGGAAAATTTTTTATCATAGGAAAGACTGTATCCTAGTTCAGTTCTATTCGCATCCTCCTGATGGCTTTGCTAGGACGTGAATTGTTCATTTTTGAGGCCAGTGGGTAGCATTAAATCAAGGGCAGATGAAGCTAGAGGTTCAATTAATCCTTATAAAATGCAGTATTTGTATTTGATAAGTGTTGATTATTCACTTATTATTTTTGGCCCACTTCGTTTCCTTTATATTATATTGACCAAGGTCCTAATTACATTAAAAAATTCGAAGGTCTGAGTTTAGCTATGTAGGAAGTCCTTAATTTTGTGGTTAACGTTTTTGTTTTGTCACTTAAAAGTAATTATACCCAAGCTAAAGCTAATGCTTTGCTGACTTCCTTGGCATCTCATAAATCTAGTTAGTAGAGGGGAGAAGGTTAATCAGATTTTTAGCCTTAAATGCTCTGGCAAAAAATAAGACATTCCGATTGCTTGTGGGAAAATGACCCCTAGTCTAGTTAGTATCTGCAGAAGATTCAGTAGATCAGTACTTGTCCTTTCTGTTTCTTAGTTTTAAGACATTAGCCAGGGGTTCAGTTGAGTCTTTGACATCACCCTTCCATTGACTTCAGAGGACATTATAAACCTAAAGTCAATAATCAATTAAACCCCCAATGTGTTCCCATTCTTCTGAATTAAGTTTATGAGAGTTAGGCAGTGGTAAAAGTGTTGTCTACCTTTTCGCTTTTCTTTGAGTAGAAATATCCAGACCATTCCTTATGTGACTCCACAGGAACAATTGGAAGCTGATGCACTGATGATGTTATCAGGCCAATTTAATGTGTTTTAGAAAAGCTACTAAGAAGCTGGTTACTTAGCAGTCTTATAGTTGCACGTGTTGTTACATGTATACCTTCGCACATGCTCCAGAAAAATAGCTTTTTCGCTACTGATATTAAAGCAATAACTCCTGACACTTCACTATACTCACTGAAAAGAAGATAAAAGACAATATATATTTCTTTTATGACTCTCTATAGCTCAAGAGCATATCTGTTTATTGTGGGTGAAAGGATAGTTCTATCTGCACAGGTCTTGGCAGACTTGTTCTGTCTCTGTCAGAATACATTCCACTAACCCTGTGGGAAGCAGAGAAGCATATGGCTTTTTCTTCATAGGAATGGATGGTCCTGTAGTCCTTTTCAAGGCCAAATTTTTACTGACCTCAGAAGGATTTAATGTTACATGAGGATTCAGGGACTAAGCCATGGTAATTATCAGTCTGGGGCTTTCCTTCCTGCAGCACATACATAAATAGGAGCAGATTGGTGAGTATTTGTACAAACTAAGGGAGCCAGAGTAGGATACAAGGTACAAAAGTCTTATAAGTGAGTATGATTCTAAACATCATTTAACCTGTTGTCATTTTAGAGGTCAGCAGCTGTAGACAGCTGGAGGATGCCCTCTCTAACAGCCTCCTTTCTGGTGTGTTTCTTTTTCTTTAGTCCAGTAATAATTGGATTACATCTACATGTCTTTCCTTTTGCTTCTACAGAAAAGGCTATAAAAGTGAGTTATAAATCTGTTGATGCTCTTTGTTTTTAAAGGTGTATAAATACATAAAGTAGTCTTGGAGGAAAGCCAACAGACTAGCAAAATTGGATCAGATGGGCATGACAGATAAAAAGGCCCCATATTCTTTGTAAAGATTAGCTAAAGGAAATAACTATGCCAAGGGTTTTGAACTGTTTGTTCTGCCAACTAGCCATAAGAACTTTGCCCTGGGCAAAACGAAATAGCCTGCCTGTCTCCAAGTCTATCCCTGTCTTAAATACATTCTGTAGATCATGTGAAGCTTGTTTTAGGACCGGGGACCCAACTACCCTTGGATTCTACCCAAGGTTTAAGGCAGTTTCCAGACTCTGAAGACTCTGGGTGAAGAAGGGCAGTCTCAGGAGTTCTTATGTGCCCTGTGTGAGCCCCTAATTTTCTTGAATGAAATGGACTCATAAAGATTTGATCTCTGGGAAATCTTCAGAAAAAAGAAAAAGAAGGGAGGAAGGCTGGATTTCATGTTCACTAGATCCATCATTCACGTTTTCACCTATGTGTGAAATCTTACAGCCATTCCCAAATGATACTCTGTTCTGTCTTCCTTTGCTTTGATAATATTGCTAGAGTAGAGTTGTCCTAAAAGTAGACTCTTCCGGAAGAAACAAAATAAGCATGTGCATTCACAAGTATAAATATCTGTTTATTAAAAATCCACTGGTTATTTCTTTAAGCATAAGGTAAGAAAACATCATTTGAGCAGTTCATTTCTGATAGACCTTGGTTAATGTTGATTTTAAATCAAAGGAAAACTGCAAAGTGCTTTTAGTGATGCTCTTAACTGTGTGTGAATGTGAACAAAGTGTTTGCCAACTGATATGGCCCTCTAAGGCTCTAGCCTCCTGGAAGTAATAGGCGCTTTGATCTTTCTGATACTCTAGTTTGTTACAAAATACTTGTAAATTACATGGACTATGTTAAATTACTCACAGCTGCAGTGCCAAGCAGGAGGGGAGTTTGGGGGAGAATGGATACATGCATATGTATGGCTGAGTCCCTTTGCTGTGCACCTGAAACTATCATAACATTGTTACTCAGCTATACTCCAGTATAAAATAGTTTTTTTAAAAAAAAGAAGGATGTCTCTAGATGCCTCCCTGAATAAAAAAGGAAGTTAAGGTTGAGAAAGCAGGTGGGTGCATTGAGAAAGCAGGTGGACAAGTGATAATTCTCAAATAAAGGTCTGGCACTTAGTAGGTGCTCAGTAAATATTTATTGAATAAATCAGAAAACAAGATAGGCTTTATTATGTACCTTATCATCATTTAACAATCAGAAGTGTCATGGCTTGTGGAAGGATTTCTCTCTAAGATGATCAGTGTGCTTTGGACAATTTTAATTTTTTTTTCCAGTGGTAAAACTATAGCAGAATGATTAAATGCATGTACTTGAAGTCAGACTGCCTGGGTTTAAAACCTAGTTTCTCTTCGTATTAACTAAGTGACCCTGGGCGAGTCGTGTATGTTGTAGTTACCTATTGCTATGGAGCAACCTGCCATAACTTAGTAGCTTCAAACAACAACTATGTCATTAGATCTCAAAGTTTTATGGGTCAGAAATTTGGGCAGGGCTCAGCAAGGCATTTCTTCTGCCTCACATGGAATTGACTGAGGTCATTCAGTGGCTAATCTGGTCTGGAGGGTCTGGCTTCACACATGCATCTGGTGCCTTGGTGGGTGAACTGGAAATACTGGACTCAGCTGGGTCCACGTCTCTCTCCGTGTCTCTAGGACTCCTTTCATAGAGGCTCAGGACCCCTGGAGAGAGTTTTCCAAGTCTCACTTTCAGGGAGTGATCTATAAACCTCATTTCTCAATAGGAGGAGTAGCAAGAATTTGCAACCAACCTAAATCTACCACATTGTAAAATTGGAGGGAGGGAAAGGTACCACTAGTCCTTATAAGATTGCTGTGAGGATAACTGAGTTAATAAAAGTAAAATGCTTACAAGAGGTATATCACGAAGAATATAATTAAATATATTTTAACCTTGTTATTATTATATTTTGTCCTCAACATTTGGTATGCAAGCCAATACCCTCTCAAGCAAGGATCTAACTCAGAAAATGGGGCTGCTTCTACTGATGGTAGTGTCCAGAGTGGGGCTAGGAGGTTTTGGAGGATAGGGATTTGAAGGAGGCTCAGAGTAGAATTTGGGGGCTGAAATTAGTCCTGGCAAATAAAACGTCTGTAAGATCTCCGGAATGGACATCTCACTACCCATCTTTAATTTTCTTTTCCATTTTTAAATCAACCGGGAGTGCTATGGGCCTTGGAGAGTATGTTCTGTTATGAAATGGGTCTATCCACATGTATTTTTGGTGTTACAGAAAGAGGAATCCAGGTTCCTCGCCGTCATGGAGCTTACAGCGTAAAGTGGACCAGAGGGCTTGACATTAGCTATCAGTATGAAATAGTGACTTACAAGTGATGGTGTGTTGGGGGGTGAGGAGTGGTGTATGGGATGGCATGGCTGGATCTTATGAATGAGGTGAGAATGGAACTGGGACTTGGATACATGGCGCTAGGAACAAACCCCAGGTTGGCTGAATGTGCAAAGCTAAAGTGACAAAGTCAGAGATGATTCCTAGAGAGATCGCCAAGTCCAGCTAGAACAGAGAGTGCATAGAGGGGGTTTGTGAGATACAAGAGATTCAGATTCTGAGAGTCTTGGCCTAAAATGCCCCCAAACAGGAGAAGTCCAAGAGGGGAGAACTGGATCAGGTTGCCTGTGGGTGTTACTACCAGGGATGCCCCAGAGATTGTACAGGCACATCCATTGCATTACGTCTGACCCCAGTGCTGGTAGGGTTACTGTCATGATGCCGGTAGGTCAGCTTCTAAGGTGGAAAAGTTCAACTCAGGCTACACTCAAATTCCTTAGTCCTCACTCAGGATGGAAGGCAAAAGTGAGGAATAAGAGTCTTTTAGGGGTAACTCTCAGCCACCATGACCAAAGTGTTCTTGTGAGAGAGGAAAGGGCCAAGAGGAAAATAGTTCCAAGAATAATGTGTATTCTCTTACCTTAGTGCTACAGACCAAGTTATCAGTAAAGAAAGAACTCAGTGTGTTCTGTGTTCAGCAAATCACCATTTGGAATCATTTATAAGCTCTTAGCAGAATACTGATCATGACCCGCTTTTTCTGAACTGGGCATTGGTAAAGTCACCTTGACATTGGCCAGGGCTGCTCGGCACCAGAATATTACCAGAAAATCACAATGTTCAGCCTGGATTGGAACTACCTTAATAAACAGTAGAAGTGAAGGACTTGAGAGCTTTGTGAGATTTTATTCTTATCTCAAACTCACAAATTTGGTGGCAAATGTGAACCATTTTCAAAAATTATGGAAGGAAGCCACAATTATTCAGGTTTTGTAACAATACCTATATGGAAAGTCCTCGTGGTCTGCTTTCAGTTTTAGGCTGGAGACAGTCAGAAGCACACTTCAGCCTTGACATTGATTATCAGAAAACAAAACAGAGCAAAACTTGTGATTAAAAAGTTGATCCTTCACACCGTCTGTCCTGGATGCAGTCCCAGTATGCTGAAGGAAAGAGAGAGAAATTTAGAATCAGAATTTCTGGGTTGGACGCCAGGTTCTTCCAGCCACTTAGCTGTGTCTCTCTGGGAATATTGATTAGACCCTCTAAACCTCAGTTCTATTATCTGTAAAATGGGCACAACAGTATCTTTACCATAGGCTTGTTGTGAGTAATAAATACAACCAGATGTGGAAAGAACTTAGGCCACGCCCTATCCCACAAGTCTGCACTAAATGCTAGACATTTGGAAAACCACTTCAACCCAAGAGACTCTCCCAGGACTCACAGATCCTCACAGAGCTTAGCCTCCCTGTATGGCTGGATAAGCACAAGAACAATTTTGTCTACACCCACACAAACCTGTGATCACCCAGGATTTCCTTTGAGGATCCTAGATTGAATCACAGCCCTGAACTCATCAATTAGAAGGGATGTATGGAGTGGGAATTAGCTTAGCTGAGTGGTTATCACATGCAAAGTGTTCTGTTAGGTGAAACATGTGAAACTGCCATTTTTGTAGATCAGAATGGTCAGATATCAGCAATTCCATATGGTTCGACACATACATGACACACACATTTACAGCATGTTGTTGTCCTGGCGTTTTGAGATTCTGGCTAGAACACTGAATTTTCTCAAGGTTCTTTGAATAATCAAACTGTCTTGGATTGGGATACAAGATTAATCTACTTTATTCCAAATACCATGCTATAACAGGAGGTAAGTTATGTTATACTTATCCCCCAAATTATCCCTTCTGGGCCCCTCCACCTTTTTCCTGCTTCCACCAGCTTGATAGAAGTGAGACTAGGAGTCCACACGCTTTTCCATCCCTCCCTTTTACCACCAGACGACAGAGCCTCTAGGGGAAGTTTATTTTAGGATCAGGGCTCAACTAATATTGATTAAAGGCCTTATGTAATGTGTGGCTCCAGGGCTCGTTCCTTTCCTGCCAAGCTTCATAACTGGGGGAGGCACTGAAGATTTGTCAGTCTAATTAGACTTTAGCTGCCAGCCAAGAAGTATCTTCTGTTTCCTCCTTACCCTCGCACAGGTACTTACTTTTCCCCTCCCAGAGAATAACTGGGGGGAAGGAAATTGGACTCTAATTTACTCATTACCTGGTAGAACTCTCCAGTGACATTTTCTCTCCAGAATGCCATAGTTCTAATGGGAAAAAAAGGAACTTGATGGGTTTACCTACCTCTTAAAGACTTATGTGTTGGCAGGACACATAGATCAGCACTTCCCAAAGCTGGAAAAAGTCCCTTAAAGGATCTCTGAGAAGGGCCTCATCACATACAGGCAGAAGTCTGTGAGATGCTAGAAGTTGGAGAGATGCCCTTCTAATTAGGTTGTAATATTTATAGGTTTTATAGAATTTCCCACCAGAATTGCTAATAAAACACTGGATCTTTTTTTTCCCCCCATCTTTATTGGAGTATAATTGCTTCACAATGGTGTGTTAGTTTCTGCTTTATAACAAAGTGAATCAGCTATACATATACATACATCCTGATATCTCCTCCCTCTTGTGTCTCCCCCACACCCTCCCTATCCCACCCCTCTAGGTGGTCACAAAGCACGGAGCTGATCTCCCTGTGCTATGCAGCTGCTTCCCACTAGCTATCTATTTTGCGTTTGGTAGTGTATATGTGTCCATGTCACTCTCTCACTTCGTCCCAGCTTACCCTTCCCCCTCCCCGTGTCCTCAAGTCCATTCTCTATGTCTGTGTCTTTATCCGTGTCCTGCCCCTAGGTTCATCAGAACCATATTTTTTTTTTTTTTTTTTTGCGGTACGCGGGCCTCTCACTGTTGCGGCCCCTCCCGTTGCGTAGCACAGGCTCCGGATGCGCAGGCTCAGCGGCCATGGCTCACGGGCCCAGGCGCTCCGCGGCATGTGGGATCTTCCCGGACCGGGGCACGAACCCGTGTCCCCTGCATCGGCAGGCGGACTCTCAGCCACTGCACCACCAGGGAAGCCCCCATTTTTTTTTAGATTCCATATATATGAAAGCACTGGATCTTATTTTGAGCCATCTGAACAGCTGAGAGGGAAGTGCAGTCAGCTCTTGGCTACTCACCGTGGAGGTCCCCAAAGGTTTCTAAAGCTCCAGGTGGTTGTCCAATCACCTAACAGTCTACCTGGCCAAGTAGAAAGCCTGAACCCTTTCCGTGTGGCGTATGGGTCTCCCACTTGCTCTCTCTCTGACCGTGTTTCCTATCACCTTGCTCCAGGTACACAGGTCTTGATCTTCCTTGAACTTGGAGCCAGGATAAGGGAAGGGCGAGTGAGGGTTGTACAGTTGCAGAGTCGGATCTTGTGTCTATTTAAAATGTTGATTTTTTTGCTTATCGCGGATTTTGTTTTGCATTGATGTTGACTTTAAAATATCGCAATAAGCTATTTATCTTGGTGACTGAGTTGGGGCCATTCCTTTAAACGTTACACAGTAGATGAGCGCCCCCTCAT
This sequence comes from Grampus griseus, assembly GCF_964374135.1. Lineage (NCBI taxonomy): Eukaryota > Metazoa > Chordata > Mammalia > Artiodactyla > Delphinidae > Grampus > Grampus griseus. The sequence continues at coordinate 23,288,494 of NC_139018.1, read as the reverse complement.
TAGTCCCAGCCCTGCTCGAGCACACCAAGCACATCTGTGGCTTTTCACTTGCCGTTTCCTCTGCCTGATGCAGCTCTTTCCGGCTATTGCACGACTCACTCCCTCACTCTATCCAGAGTTTTGCCCATATGGCACCTTCGAGAGTGGCCGTCCTTGACCATCCCCCGTAAAGTAGCACTCTCCGTCACCTTCAGCTTCGTTGTCTCTCAGAGCAGTTATCTCTCCCTGATGTTATGTCCCATATTTATTTGTTTGTTGTTTCTATTTAGTGAAATGTGAGTCCTAGGATAGCAAGATGTTTGTTTCAGGCACTGTCAGGGCACAGAGTAAACCCTCAGTCAGTATTGCCTGAAACAAATGAATGGCCAACAGTCCGCCAGCACCTTCTCAGGAAGTACACTTGCCTTGTAACACAGACTGACCCTCACTTCCAAGCACTGTCCCTCCCCTGCTCCCCTCCCCCACCCCGTGGAGGCCCACTTTCTGGTGAGTTATCTGCAGTGGTTGGTTGTGTTTTTTTTTTTTTGGCTGTGTTTCATGGCTTGCAGGATTGAACCCATGCCCTCGGCAGTGAAAGTGCAGAGTCCTAACCACTGGACCACCAAGGAATTCCCTCCACAGTGGTTTTGCTGCTCTGGACTCCTTGCCTTAAGAATAAGGAGTCCAGAGATATCTCCTTATATCTGGTGTGCAAGGCTGTTCTTCTTGACTTCTGGTCTTAAATTCTCTTTCCATAGAACTTATTTGTCATCCTAATAACAAAAGCATCTTCTAGCACTTAGAGTTTTCAAAGCACTTTTGGAAATAGTGTAATATCCACTTTCCCTCTCCAATTTCTTCACCATGTTCCTTTCCCAAATTATTTAATTCTTAATTAAATAATTAATTAATTCTTAATTCTCCTGAAACCTACCTTTAAATATAGGCAAATAAAAATTATGTTAATGGACGACTGCTTCTATCCTATTCTATTGGTATGGATAGAAAATTAACTTGGGGCTCATTTACCTGGTTGTGCATGTGTAAGTGGGTTGGTGGGAGTCTTCTATCTGCTTTAAGTTCCTTTTTTTGTTTTTCTCTAATGGCTGAGTATGTTACATGAACCCATTCATTCCTGGTCGTGACCGTATGACTTATCTGGCTCCATAGTTCATGACCTTTTGAAAAGAAGATTTTGGAAGACACTATGAGAAGCTACTAGATTGAGAGAAGGAGTAATGTCTATGTAGTTCCTCACTCAACATTCAGGGCCTGGCATAGTGCCGGCCACAAAGTGGGGCTCGATCATTGTTTGTTGAAGAAAAGAAAACTGCATTAAGTGAATGAATGCTTATCCGCAGAGGGAAGAAGCCGAGGAGGGAGAAATGTTATTCAAGACAGCCGTGTGGAAGCAGCGTGTCATGAAGGAAAGAGAGCACAGAAATGAGGGTCAGAAGACTTCATTTGTAGATAAAATGGTTAAAACCATGACTCGAGGTGGACCTTCATTTGTCAGCTGTGGGATTTTGGTTAAGTTGCTTCTTGGAGCTTAGTTTCACCACCAAAATATGGAGATTATGACATCAACTCCATGAATAGGTTACAATAATGTAAGTCAAGGGCTTAAATTGGTGCAACTCGATAAAAGATTGTTGTTGTTGTTATTTTAAATGGGATTCCAATCCAGGTCTCTTTAGCATCTAAATTTTGGTTTTTATTCTTTAATTAACCATTTGGCCTATGACATGGCAATCAGCTTCCTTGGGTCTCCACTCTTTCCTCATCTAACAAATATAAGGGTAGATTCACACTGTCTCCAATTTCTTCATTTTTCTCACAGTAGCTAACATGGTGCCTTGCACATACAGTGACAGCTGAATGGATGGATAAATGAATTAGAGGGTGGAAGGGGAAGAAAAGTTGAAGAGAGGAAAGGACAGAGCAAGCGAAAATACTCTGTAATCGTGTTGCTGTAAGAATTATCTGTCCATTTCATGGATTGGATGGCTAAGGTTGAGAGAAGTGAATAAAATATATTTCATCTAATTAAAATTATAATACAAGTAATGATTTATTTGTGTATCCCCCCTCTTTGCTGAAAGCTTTCAGAAGGAGTTCCGCAGTGACCACCCCTATGTGGAAGATGAAGTAGTTAATAAATGTCTCTTGAGTTGTCAAAAGAATCAATGATTCCAGTTGAAGCTAAGGTCCAAGAAATTTCTTTTTTTCTGAAAATGCATCTCTTTCTTTCTATTTATATATGACAGGGAAATGACTTAAGCAGCAATCATTGCTAGCCAGGCTTCAAGATGGATATTTCCATTCTGCCTCTGACAAGGCAGTAGGAGGGAGGGGATGTGCTTTCATAACTTTCTGGTGCATGTTTGAATGATTGTAAAAATTAGAAACACACTGAGGCTGTTATGACAGCCCTGCCTCTTGAAACCTAATTAATGCCTTGGGTTGTCTAGAGAGCTAGTTCTGTTAGCTAAATGGAGAATGTAAAGTTCTCCTTGGTTTTTTCATCATCCAGGGATGAGATGTCTGGGGGAGATAAATGCACAGCGTATCTGTGGCGGCTAGCGTCACCGAGGGGATTCCTTGATGGAAATCTGTACATAATGTACATGTACATAACGTGGCTTCTTCTATCTCTCATTTGATCTGATTGTGTGTGTGTGTGTGTGTGAGAGAGAGAGAGAGAGAGACAGAGACAGAGAGAGACAGAGAGACAGAGACAGAGAGAGGATGCTCACACGTGTTGGCATGTGTTAGCTACAACAGTGCTTCCGAAGCTGTTAGTGTATGCACATCACCTGGGCGATCTGATTAAAGCACAGATTCTGAGTCAGTTCTGGGTGGGGCTAAGATCACACATTTCTAACTAATTCCCGGATGATGTCAGGCTGCAGTATGTGGATCTCGCTTTCTGGAGCAAGGATCTGGTAGATATTTATAGTTCCTTGCTGAGTAGTGTAGCACCTGTTTACCTATCTCTTCTAAACCGTCTCCCCAAACTTAATTCAAGGCTCTTCAAAACAGGAAATCTTGTTAACCCAAAGCATTATGTAAGTGAAAGAACTGATTAACAAAGAAAAATTTATCCCATCAGACATTCCTGCTCCAGGTTCCACTGGCCCCTCCTCCTGTCCCTTCCTCTGCCACATACCCCCGAGGCAGATGGGGAAAAATAAGTAGGTAGAATTTAACTTGTCACAGTATTTATCCCCCTTTCTGAGTGGTGACCTCCAATGAAAGCAGAAGGACTAGAATGATTTTAATCCACGGTAACAATGGAAAACCAGTCCTGACCATCTTGAGCGGTAGAAATATATAAAATGACAGATTTTCCTCCTCTGCCTCTTCACGTCCTCCTCCCAGATACTGAGAGAGACGCATATTCATGCACCCACAACTCACACTATAATGCACAATGAAATTCCACCCAGCCTTTATCTCGTAGCTGTTGTGCTGATGATTAATGCCCCACTGGCTGGGAAGCTATTCCACTGAAGAAAGACAAGGAGAGGGGAAGACACATGAAATATATCTCTGAGGCCATTTCTCATTATTATTATGATTATCATTATTAGTTCCTTACTGCCGTATCTATCCTGTTAAAGAATGCTTGATCTATTGGCAAGGGGGAGGGGATGACATTTGAAAGTGGATTTCACGAGGGAGAACTGAGCAAGGACAAAGATAGAAATAGACACTTTTTACTAAAGAGAACTGACCTGAATCGGGTTTTGTGGTTGTTGTCATTTATTTTTGGTTTTGTTTGTTTGTTCTATTATTTTTGTTGTTTTCCTTTTCCTTTGATAGATGCCTCCATCTGTGTCTTCTGGTTCCCCCACCCCAGGCATTTATTTTTGCATGTGTTCTTTTGTCTTTATCGAGTCTCTGTCTGCAAGAATCAATATGATATAACGTATGCAAATGTTATTCCTGACCACTTATGCAAAAGACTGGACAGAATAATTTCATTGCTTTGCAACTCCCATATTATAATCGCTTCCATATCCTGGTTGATTTCAAGTTTCTGAAAAGGCTCTTTTTGAAAAATAATTCTATGTATGTATTGTATAAGCCACAGTATCTGATTCTGTCCTGTTTCTCTTTCAAAGAAAGGGTGATTGCTAAGTTCATTTCTGGCTCTGTCATTTAGGAGGACTACACAGCAGTGGTCCTTGGTGGGAAAATGGTACCATAATAAAAGCACTATTACAACACGTGTGTCTGCTGATAAAATGGCAGATTCATTAACCGAGACAGAGTACTATAATCTGATTTAGAAAATGCTGTCTTTCCAAAGTTGAGTTTATGAGGATATGGAATTTATAGCTGTGGTACCCACACGTAACTTCAGTTTTAGTCAGATCTGTATTCAATTAACAAATATTTTAGTGAATTGAGTGCCTAGTGTGGACCACACACCATTGTAGGCATTTGAGCTATAGAAATATACAAAACAGACCAAAAAAAAAAACCTCTTTCCTATGGGGCATATATTCTACGACACAAATATTGGGCACCTCACGAGTGCCAGGCTTTGGGGAAACAAAGAATGAAATACATATACCTCTGCCTAAAAGGAACACACAGTCTGGGAGGGCTCTTAAATATTTTCTCAGTCTGAGCAGACTCATTTTTACGTCAGTTTTCTACAGAAGCTGTAGCACGCTGATCTGCTATTATACTTGCAGAGGCAGCAATCATCTCTGTTTATACAGGTCAACTCAATTGAAGAATAACAAAGAATAAGGTCTTAATTTCTACTCCCAAAAAACAAGTTTCAAATGTAAACAATGTCTTTTTTGACTAACAAAGATGGTGACAATAAGCCATGTTAAAATAAAGTTATTGCATCTGAAACGTATTTTAGTCTCAAGGACTCAGTTTACAATAATTATTGCAAATATTTTGTTTATTAGTTTGAGATTATAGTTTCATGGAATGTTTATACTCAAGAATCTCAGGGATTGTCTAATTATTGAGCCCCATACAACTAGTGGAGCTGTAGAGATGGGCCAACCTAGTTCCATCAGTCAAAGTCGTCTGTCCAGGGGCAAATTGCTTGCCCACCTTTTGTAATTTAAACAATAAGCATTGGGAATTCCCTGGCAGTCCAGTGGTTAGGACTCAGTGCTTTCACTGCCAGGGCCCAGGTTCCATCTCCGGTCAGGGAACTAAGATCCCACAAGTCATACAGTGAGCCCAAAAAGTAAATAAATAAAATAAAATAAACAATAAGCATATATTAATTTGATGTTTTAATTTAATTTTTCTCTAAATAATGCATCTACATAGCTTAAAACTTCATATAGGACACAAACTCCCCTTACTCCAGAGCAGAGGCATCATTACTTCAGCTGCTAGGAGTGCTAGCTGCTGTATTTTTAATAGGTATGTATACATTTTTAATAGGTATATATTATACCCAAACTTACTATCAATGCAAAATTTCAGTGAGAATTATTGTACTGCTGACTCTTTCTGTATACTGAGACAAAGCTTTCCTTAGGGACCTCTATTTTTTCTTCTTTTCCCTAATACTTATTCTCTAGCCATCTCAGAGAGCATATGAATTAAATAATACACATAAGCGCTTTGAATATTTTGCATCCAAAAATGAGCATAGCTCAGTCTCTTGCTTCACACCAGGTGCTTATATTTCCGAGAGGGGCAAGGATTAGAACAGTCAAGTTGGAATTTTTATGCTATGAAACGTCAGACAATGTATTTGCATGCCATTGAGTTCCATCATACAGTGTATGGTGATGAAGTCTGTTCACTGAGCTCTCAGCTTCTTTCAGCTTTATCACTGTAATATATTTATTGCCTTTCCTTTACATGCGCTAGTTGATGTAGCTGCTGTAGAAAAAGAATTACTCCACGTATTCCCTGCAACTCAAGAGGAATAATACATTCTAAGAGCACAAATGGGGCTCCACTAAAAAAAAAAAAAATCAGTGGATTCATGTTGGCTATATATGGATATAGATACTGGAAATAGGATTTAATTAAGTAATTACACTGAGTATGAACCAAAGGTTGCAGCTATTGGAGGAGAGATGATTGGAGGCCAAGGTGAGAAAATCATGAATAGGAGGTTTCAGGGGAAATTTTAAGTGGGATGATGAGGATGATCCCAAGGCTGTTTCTGTGGGGACTCATTTCTATCAACATTGCTAACCAGAAAACAAAGATTACTAGAGGCTCTGAAGTAGGTCAAAATATTTGAAGAAGAAAGGAGATAAATAGCAAAATCCACTTCCAAAGCCACACTGAGAGCACCATACAACCAGACAAAGAGCATCTATAAAATGTCCTTTTGACTCTAATAGCTGCCGCGAAATGCATGGCTTTTCAATTTGGGGGATTTGGGGTGAATGTCTAGGCAACTTATTTTTGTTATGTTGCACTCAGCAACATGCATAATAATAACTAGAGGTAAATATAAATCACAGAAAACAGTGCCAATCAAGTCATTGATAAGAGGGAAATTAAGGTGTGTTTACGTTTCCTCTCTCCCCCTCATTTTCAGTAAATTCTACGTTCTTCTGGGGTTTTTCCTCATCCTATTAGGTATTTTTGTAAGAGAGTTTTCTTCTTTCTTCTGTTGTAAACATTTTTCTCATCTCAGCATCCTTTTTAAATTCAAGAGACATTTTCCTTTGCAATGTACAATGAAAGGCGATAATGTTAGAAAATATCAGAGATGGCTTTGTCATGTCTGGCGCTGTTACATCATGTTGTGTCCTAAAGAGCTCAGTAAATGAAGCCAAGGGAATGATTTGACAATTGAACAAGGCCTCAGTCAGATCTCCCAGCTTCCCCAATACTCCCTGAGGAGAGAGAGACTCAGGTGGTGGGTGGAAGTTATTTTTCCTTTAAAGGATTATAGAGATTCTGGCGAACCTTATTTTGGGTTTTGCTTGCAAGGCAGAGCCAGCATTTGCAAAGGGGGTCTTTGTAATCTTTTTTTTTTTTTTTTTCCAGCATTTAATTTGAATTCAAGATGGTTTTAGGGAATTAAAAGAGGAAGATTAATTGCTCAATAGTTAGTGGCTACTGCCTACTGCATGGAAGGATCTTGATGGAGATAGAAGGGTGAATAAGACAGATATATGCTACCTGTCACAGAGCTTACATCATGGGAAGAAGGCATAAGACAAACTAATTTCTCAAGTAATTATTTAATCTCACGATGAATTCAATGGAGAACAAGCTGCTAAGAAAGCAGAAAGAGATTTGAGCGAACGTTCTGATCTGGGAGGATTTTCTTGAGGGCAGAGTGTAGGAGCTGCACTGTTCAGGATGAGAAATTAGGTAAATTAAGCCAAGGGAACAGCCTGTGCTAAGGCCTTGCTGTAGGGAGCATACTGTACCATGTTTCTCAGTCTTTGGTCTACAGTTTCGCTCTAAAGTCTGGAAACATACCAGATTTGACCATGTTAAGTGGCCAGTTAATGCCCACACTTGAAGGGCCCCCAGAAGGCCACTCATAAGGTATCCAACGGGATGCAGCATCATCCCATTACTATGACAGAGTGATGTGGGACTGGTTTGAATGAGTTTCCAAAGCTGGATTGAACGGTACGGCCATGTTGAATGGGCTCCACGGTCTCCTGTTCTGAACCCTCTAGATTACTGGATCCATGGTGTGCCAAAAGGCACAGTCTTCCTCAGTGAAAATCAGAGATACAAATAATTTAGGGCAAAGCCTCACAGACATATATGTAAGGATTGAGAGAAATGCATGAATACACTGTGTTTATCACAGTTTTGTGCAATACATTGAACTATGTTTGCTAATGAGTGACCATACACATTGAACAGGCCATATAATTGTCAGGAATGTCCTGACACAGAACCTGTCATGTATTGTAATATCAAGAAACCATTTAGTATGTATATGTTTCTAGGTTTCCATACTTTACAGCCATCCTGTATTTCACTCGCTTGTTTCTTTAATAGAGCACTAGTTACCGGAAATCAGTTATTTGAAAACGTCTAATTCTTCTTCCTATTTTCTCATGCTTTGCCTTAATTTTCTTTTTTGCTTGGTGGAAACTGTGGAGTTCAGTGAAAGTTTTCCTGCAGTCTGATTACCCTCTCTATTTAATTTCCTAATAAAAAGTCTGAACCGGAAGCTGGAGATAATGTGCCCGATTCAACTCATATTTGTCAATTTCTTTCTAATTGTAATTCTTTTCCCTAGTTCTTCCCACTCTCACTGCCTAGGCACAGCTGAGGCTTGGGTGATCATAGGACATCATGCCTGTGCTGTCAATTATGCTTCCTGTTTTAGGATTAAATTCATTTATTATCATTGTTCTGATTATTAGTAATGATAGCAGGCATCTCCACCCAAACCCGAGTGAATAATGGTTTTCACAGTCCTTGCCTCCAAATTTAGCTTGTTTTAGTTTTTTACCCAGATGATTCCTTCCTTCTTTAATGGCATGGAGTGTTCAGTTTCCTGTGTTGCATTTAAATGCTGTTTTAGATCATTCAAAAGACAACGCTTTCTTAGAAGATTCTTCGTGGTGTGGAGTGATGGCCTATTATTTCCCTGGGTGTAGGTTTCACCAACTAGTGGATGTCAGTGGAGTCTTCTCTTGGTAACAGGACTACTGCTTTGAAGAAGTATTTGAACTGGCAAAGGATGTCTATTAGCTATCCAGTCTTTTTCTTAGAAAGACCCCCGGTTCTTATCCTCAGAAGTACACATGGCTTTGACTCCTGTGCTGACTCCAAAAAGAGCACTTACCTTTCTGCCTTTTTGATGGAAGTGTCCCCACCACTGTCACTAACAGAACAGCAGCATAGCCCAGCCAACTTAAAAATAGTGTTGGCCCTTCAGCTACATGTTAGTTCTTTCAGACTTCTTTTCCAGACTCAAATATCAATATGTCTTCTGAGCTTAAAACTACATTTGTAGTAAGATCACCCAGACAGCTTCAGGAAAAGAGATCAGCGAGAGACTTGGTGGGGAGTCCAGGCTTTTATTTTATTATTCTGTACTTTATCTTTTGGCAAGTCAGAAAAAAAGCAATGCAGTTTAATTAGTAGTAGGGAAAATGTTTGCACTTTAAATTGTAAATGTGTCTCAGTGATACTGCTCCTGCAAGTATTGCTCTGTGGACTTTGTGGAAGAATAATTATGACGGCCCATCACCAGGTTTAAGGTGCCCAGGCTACTGTACTACCCTTTCTTATCTTGGTTTTGTTTTCTCATGATGGCTCATTGATACAATTTCCTAATCCTCCTTACCTTGGAATCATAGCCTCTTAAAACAATTAAACCTTTGCCTCTAAAATGAAGGGTGTGTCTCAGAATTCCAAAGAGTGGACCGTCCTTCAAGGTCTCCAGCCTCTCAGCTCACTCATTCAACAAACATGAGTGGGGAAGGCTGGGTAATTACTAACATGGACCAAGCACTTTTCTGGACCCTGACAAAAACAAAACAGATAATTGTAATTGTGATACTAGTTCTTATGGAACATACATGCTAGGGGCAAGGGTGGAGACTGCCAATAAATAAATCCGGGAGAGGATATAGTATGTGCTGACAAATGCCCTCAAGAAAATAAGGCAGGGAGGTGTCACAGCGTGAGTGGTGGATGAGTATTTTAAAGACAGTCTCTCTAAGGAGGGAACATTTAAGCTGAGACTTCAATGACAAGCATGTAAAATCTGGGGGAAGAACATTTGTGGCAGAGGAGATGGTCAGTGTGAAGGCTCTAGGCTGAAACATGCTGAGGGAGTTTGAAAGAAGGTAATGCAGCTGGAGCCAGAGGAAATCTGGTATGAGGTGAGGTCTGAGGGGTGAACAGGAGCTCAATGATTCAGGGCCCCTTAGGACATGGAAAAGAGACGGGATTTTACTGAAGTTCAATGTCAAACTATTAGACTCTCCTAAGCAGTGGAGTGACATGATGTGATGTGTGCTTTTTAAAGATCACTCAGGCTGCCATGTTAGAAAAGATTGTGAAGAGTGAGAGATGAGTCATAGATACCTGTTATGTGACTACTGCATCAATTCAGGTAAGAGATGATAGTGGCTTTACTAGGATAGCAACTAGACCCTCCCTACACAACAACCTGGCTTGATGGCCTCACGCTATGTCTTTGCATTGCTCTGAACTGCTAGCTCTCTGAAACCTTAAACCCTACTATCTCAGTTCTCATACTTAAATCCAGTTGCTTTCCTGCTTCATCAAGTTTCCATTAATCTATAAATTGCATTTCATTATGGTCCTCAACTCCCTTCTTTCTCTGTTCTATTCATTCTAGATCATTCCAAATGGTTTCTACCCTCTACCCAACGGGAAGGGTGCCTTCAACCTGCTTTAGAAGCCTTTCCTTTTCTTGATCAGCAGCCCCCTTGCCTATAACTCTTGATTAGCATCCTTTCAACCTCCCAACTCAGTTCCCTTCTTCACCTCTGCACCACTGAGTTTCAAATGCTACTTTCTTTTGGAAGAAAATGTTCATCAGTCGTGAGTGTCTTCAAATTCCTCTCCCTCTAAGTTTACAAGCTTCTGTGCTCACCTTAGGAGAAGCCCTTCATCCCTCTGCTCAAAATCTTGTTCTCATCATCCTTCCACCCTAGACTCTTCCCAAGCTTTTTTTTTTTTTTTTTTTTGGCGGTACGTGGGCCTCTCACTGTCATGGCCTCTCCCATTGCGGAGCACAGGCTCCGGACGCGCAGGCTCAGCAGCCATGGGCCACGGCTCACGGGCCCAACCACTACACGGCCTGTGGGATCTTCCCAGACCGGGGCACGAACCCACGTCCCCTGCATCGGCAGGTGGACTGTCAACCACTGCGCCACCAGGGAAGCCCCTCCCAAGCTTTTTGACATCATTCATTGCCTTCATTTTCCTGTGGTGCCACTAATATAATCTCTTCAGCCTATGAATATATCCAGGGCTTTTCCTTCTTAAAAGCAAAATCAAAACAACAACCTGCTTCCTACCCGTTCCATCAGCTACGTACTGTCCCCCGATGAGGACATTCTCTTTCCTTTATACTCAAATTTCATGAGTATTATACTCTCAACAATTTTCCTTTCTAAACAAGTTATACATATTTATTGTGGACAAAAATCACAGTGAAACAAATTCCAGCTATGATCTCACCCTTCATGTAGAATCATACTTACAAGAAGGCCCTACAGGTTCCCACCCCTGTCCTTCTTGATTTCCTCACCTACAAATATTTCTCACATGCACCCAACATTCTGGTCACACCCTGATATAATTTTTAAAATGTTGTTCTTTCCACCTGGGAACATGTAACATGCACAAGAGCATGCTTCTTCATCTATAAGATAAAGATAATAAAAATATCAACATTTCCATAGAGCTATTGAAGAGAAAATGCATTCATATATTTCATATTCTTAGACTAGTGCCTGGTACATAGTAAGTACTCAGTAAATGTTAGCTATTATTATCATTACAGTAAATCCCCTACATACGAACAAGTTCCATGCCAAGAGCGTTTGTAAGTCCAACAAAGTTAGCCTAGGTACCCAACTAACACAATCGGCTATATAGTACTGTACTGTAATAGGTTTATAATACTTTTCACACAAAGAATACATAAAAAACAAACAAAAAATAAAGAAAACCTTTTTAATCTTACAGTACAGTACCTTGAAAAGCACAGTAGTACAGTACGACAGTTGGCGTACGGGGGCTGGCATGGAGTGAACAGGCAAGAAGAGTTACTGACGGGAGGAGGGAGAGGAGGTGGGAGATGGTAGAGCTGAAGGATCGTCAGCAACAGAAGATGGAGGGCAAGCTGCAGTTTCACTGACGCCTGAAGTTGATGGAACGTGTATTTGAATCTTTGAAAGTTCACAACTTGAAGGTTCGTACGTAGGGGACTTGTTGTATTGGTTTAGCTCTTTTACCCACTTGCTCTGCCTAGAAAAGTAATAACCCCTCAAGGCTCAGTTCAAATATTTCCTGCTTGGTGAGTTACCTACCATCTCTGCCACCATGTCTCACTCTGCTGAGCTGAGGTTGGTGTCCTTTTCTCAGTGCCTCCACAAGTGCAGTGAACTTCTGTGCATATTCTATACCTCTTCACATTTCTCAGACAGGAAGACTGAGGTAGAGCATTTAAGGACCTTAGTCACATTTCAAGCCAAGCAGTGGTCGGGCTCTCTGTTTAATACCAGAGCCTCTAGAGGACCCATCTGTGCTGCTGTGTGAGTCCATAATGACTTCGCAATTAGGGTCCTAGTCCATTTCCAAGCATTCCTTCTCATTGAGGTACTTCAAGCAGATATGCATATGCCTAAAGATAAAGAAAATTAAACCCATTATATTCTTCTCAGTGTTCAGAGCATTTCAACCAACTAGAGAGAAATTCTTCAGAATGGTGATCGCTTTGTGTGTGTGTGTGTGTGTGTGTGTGTGTGTGTGTGTGTGTACCATGGGAAATTTCTGTCTGTAGAGAATCAGAGAATTACATTTAAATAAATGGTAAAAGTTGGGAGCTTTCATTTGAAGTTCTGTTTTGGACAGTGTATGTAGATAGAGAAACTTAAGAGTTAAGATACTGAGTAAGTTTCACTCTGTATGTTTCTAAATCTGTGATAGTGGAGGCTATAAAAAGCAGTATTTATCTGTATATGTGTTCTATACCAATGTAACCTATCTCTCTAATTAGATAGTCAATTATTTTTAAAGAGCTGCAAATAAGCCCTATAAGAATGTAATAAATGCATTCCATTTAGAAACATCTTGCAGATAAATTTTATTTTTATTCTTCATACATCCTCCTGCAACCTTAGAAGAACAACAAAAAAATCTTACTACTCAACTAATTCCAGAAACCAATCGTTACTGCCTAGTAGTATGTTAATCATGCTTACCATTCCTTCTCTTTCGACATCATTATGCTTTGGGATAGAAAAGGTGGGTGGTGTGTGAGTCTCCGTGGAGAAATGAATAGTTGGAGTAGACAGGCTTCTCAAGAGATATAATGTTATTTTCATGCAAAATTTCCCAAGTAATAAAAAGAGACTTTAAAATGGTGAAAATGTGTGATGTATAAGCAGAATTATTAATAAGAGCACCGTATCTTTTGCTTCCATAGGATCTTTCAAGATGTAGCCAAATTGGAGGTAGACCAGGTAGAGGCAAGAGGATTGATTAGGGGAATTGAAGGAAAGACTTATGAAGGTTTAAAGGAGATGAATATGTAGAGTTTGGCTAAACGACAAGTCAGAGGAAATGACATTACGGACTATAGATATTTGGAAGTGGCTGGCCACAAGGAGAGCAAGGGATTGCTTAAGTAATGGAATGAAATCAGGGAAGGAAAATTGTAAATTCAACATCTGGATTCTTTTCTTGACTGTGAGAATTAAAAGATTATAAAAGAGCTATCCCAGAACCTACTGTTTAGATTAAAGCAAGAGACTAAGAGACAGGGTAGGGTAGCATGAAGTTGCTAATAGTTTACTCGATTCTGAGCAACTTGCTGCCAGGAAGCACTTCTTACTCATTTTTAATCCCTAGGATTTAACACATTATAAGAAATCCATAGAGAGATAAATCATGCTCAGCTCAATGAGAATAAAAAGGTCACTGGAGTTAGACATTGAAGGTTTTATGACATCTCCACTGGTTTATTATTGTAGAACCTTAAGCAAGTTACTTAACCTTGCCAAGGCCCATCCATAAAATGGGTATTAATAGCCACCTAACAGGACTGATGTGAGGTTTACACAAGGCACCTTGAAATCTCCTTTACCTATTTAGTAACAACTAAGTCCACCTCTCCACTCCATCATCACTGCCATTGTCTTGTTTACTTTAGTAGTTTCATAACTGGTTTCCTGGACACCAGTCTTGCCCATCTTCATTAGTTTACACAATGCAGTCAGGGTGACTTTTTGCAATGTATATCTGCCTAAGCCAGCTCCTAACTTAAAACCTCCAAAGGATTCCACTGCCTTCAGGATAAAATCTGATCTTCTTAGGACAGCATACTTCACACTAGCATCCGCTTTCTTTCTAGTTCCAACTCATGTTACCCCACTCCTCTCACGTAATGCTCTAGCCATACTGACTTGCTTGTCAGCCTGAATTCCCAAATGAACTTTCCTTTTTCATGCCATAAACATGCTGGTGTCTCTGTTGAGAACCCAACCTCTCATTCTTTTTCTTCTGGCTAGCTCATATCCTTCCCAAAACACCCAGCCCAGATTTTACCTCTTTTGGAATATCTTACCTGGGATCCAGGTGCCTTTCTCTTATGTTTCCATAGTAATGGAGCTTATCATTATCCTAACTACTAATTCTACTATATTGTAATTGTCTTTTCATATCTGCCTCTCTTAATACACTTTAGGCTTCATTTGGGCAAGTACTTAGATTAGTGCGTGCCACTTGGCAGGCATTCAACATTTTTTTAAATAAAAGAACAATGTATGGATGGATGGATGGGTAGAATGTAACAAACTACCTGGGATATAAAAGATCATCACTTAATATCATTTCTGTTCTCTTGGAGTATTGAAAGGAAGGAATGCACTTGGCTGTCTCTGGTAACCATGGTCTTGAATGAGTTTTATTCAGAGTTATTTCTGTGTATTATACCATCCACCCATGTCCACCACCTTGGGAAGATACTGCAATCTAGGAGGAACAGCAAGAAACTGGGAGACCTGGGATATATATGAGCACATATCAGAGAGAAATATATCCACATAGTAGCCTTGAGGTAACACTTGAAAATATCCTACCTTTATAGGTAAATATGGATCTTCATTTTTACAACTGGATGCTTTGTGAATTCTGGGAGCCTGATTGAAGAGAGATGGAAATGAGGACAGAGGGACTACAATGGGAGTATAAGGAGGAACGAGGAAGAGAGAGACCAAAAACAAACTGTTCCTTTTACACTTGCCATCTCCCCTTCTGGAGCTTGCCCACAGGCCAGCTGCTTAACCTTGAGACACATGACCAGCCCCTCTTGTCTAGAGTTTGCCCTAATTGTTGGGTGCATTGTAGCATCTCAGATGATCAGTCGCTCGTGCCAAGAGCAGAATGTTAAGACTAATGAAATTCGAGTCCACTCCATCAATAACCTGGGCAGGATTCTCATTCCTCCTTCCTCTTTGTTCTCTCCTTTTCCAAGTCTCCATTCTCACTCTTTTGTGTATGTGTGTCTAAAGGAGACAAATGAAATTCCAGACGCAGCAATGAATCGCCACCTGAAAGCACACCCCAGGGTCCCCGTGTCCCTTTGCAGCACTGTGATAAATTGCCATCTTCAGAATTAATTGTTACCTTTTCAGGAAGTTTTTACTCATTTTTGTCTCTTTACTGGTTCACCAGTGAACCTCTGAGACAAAGAGCCACCCTTTCCTTTCCCCTTTCAGGAGCTTGCCACACGACACCAGTTAGTAGACCTGACAGGGCGAGTGGTACCTCGATGCTGGTCTCTGGCACACGAATTTAGTGCAGACCAGGCCCTCTTGGTTGCCTTTTAATAGGCTTAACTCGCTTCTACTTTCTTTTGGCTCCGAGTTCAGATTTCTATGAAATTGTACTCCAAGCTAGATCTCCCAGGCTCAGGGAAGGAAGAGTATTCTTTCAGTAAAGCACTTTTCTCTACTTTGTCATATGGCTGCCATGTTCAAGAGTTAAAAGAAAGTGATCTACTTCTCCCACACCTCTTTACAGATGTCACTTAGCCTGCTCAGGTTTGCATAGGGAGCACTGACACGCACATGTGACCCAGTCCTTACCCCATCCTCAGAGATAAGTTGGCTAAAACAGCCTGCTTAAAAGATGGCTCTGGGGCTTCTCTGGTGGCGCAGTGGTTGAGAGCCCACCTGCCGATGCAGGGGACATGGGTTTGTGCCCCGGTCCGGGAGGATCCCACATGCCGCGGAGCGGCTGGGCCCGTGAGCCATGGCCGCTGAGCCTGCGCGTCCGGAGCCTGTGCTCCGCAGCGGAAGAGGCCGCAGCGGTGAGAGGCCTGCGTACCGCAAAAAAAAAAAAAAAGATGGCTCTGAAGGGCCCATTGTTGAGAATGAACTTGGACCCTGATTGTACTACACTTGTATTGATAACCTCTCTCTAAGCCACAGAGATCCAGAAAGTTTACAGTATACTCTTTATAGCTAGTACCTCTCTTATGGCTGTAAATGTAATATATTTAGTGGTTCTCAATCAGGGATGATTTATGACCACCCCATTCCCACCCCAAGAGGACTTTTGGCAATGTCTGAAAACATTTTGCGTTGTCACAGTTGGGGAAGGGCAAGTGTTTGGAGGTGCTCCTGGTGCGTTATAAGCAGAAACCACAGATGCTGCTACCCGTCCTGTAACGTACATTAACTCTAAAATATGTAAAGACAAGGAAATCTCAGTATCCTGCCTGGTATACTATGGGAGATACTTAAAGAGTATAAGCTGTGACTTCTATTCTCCAAGGGAGAGAAAGAGTCCACATTTACTGTTGAGCTCTGGCTGTATGCAAAGCTCTAGGGTAACTGCAAAACAATGGCATGTCAGTATCCTCAAGGGATTTACGGTCTACTGGAAAAACTTAAAATCTAGTAAGAAACTAACACAGATATACCCACATTGAGTGACATGAGAAATGCTTAAATTCAGTACTGAACTTAATAATAGAGTGAAGACTAGAAAGGTTTCAAGAAGATTTAATGGAGAAAGGGGAATGTGACCAGAGTCTTTTTATTTTTTATTTATTTTTTTTTGCGGTACGTGGGCCTCTCACAGTTATGGCCTCTCCCGTGGCGGAGCACAGGCTCCGGATGCGCAGGCTCAGCGGCCATGGCTCACGGGCCCAGCCGCTCCGCGGCATGTGGGATCTTCCCGGACCGGGGCACGAACCCGTGTCCCCTGCATTGGCAGGCAGACTCTCAACCACTGCACCACCCGGGAAGCCCTGTGACCAGGTCTTGAGGTGACTAGACGAGGAAGCAGAGAGGTCAGGCTGGTTGTGATGTGTGTGGAAGAGTGGAGCGCGTGGGGGGCCTGGGGTGAGGAAGTGAAGCCCAGTTGCCTGCACTCAGTTGCCACGCCTTCCAGCACAGCCAGCAAAGCCCATTGCAGAAGTTGCACACCTGTTTGGAAGATCAGAGAGGAAATATCTATCTGGTTTTCCAGTCTTTTCAGGACCGTTTCTTAGAATAACTATTTTTGGTCTTGAAAAATAGGTAAACATAAGATGTGGACCAAGAAATTTAGAACTCCTGAAGGACTTTTAGACTGACACATGTGTGACAATTTCCATTTTGCAAAACAGGGCAAGGCAAAAATGGACAAGTGGGCTCAGAACATGGTCTTTGGTGTTCCCTTTGTTTCAGATTAGCAGAAGCAGGATTCTGTGAGTTTCTTAAGGAAACCTTGAGTGTGTGACTTACTCCTTTCTCTTAGTCAGGCTCATCCTTCACTGTTCTTCTTTACCTCCAGCTCAGATGGGAGTGTGGCTTTACAGAAGGACTAGGATTGCCAGTGGAGACTTGAATTCCATTTCTTACTCTCCACTAACTAGCTGAGTGACATTGGACAAAACTGCCATGTAGAGGTTGGGTTGGACTAGGTCATGTCCAGTTCTAACCTTATGTACTGATTCCCCCATTGACTTCCCTGTTCCATTCAAAGAGGTTAGAGAAAGTGTGGCCTATCCCAGCCATATTTTGTGGTCTTTCAGTGAGATGTTGAAATAAGCAATGTCAGCAGCCTTATGTTCTCACTAATGGTCTGGTATACCTTATGAATAAACAACACTAGTTTTTTGTTACTGGATCTCATTCGCAACATATTTATAGAGTCATAACTCTACAGTGTTTCTTTTTTCTTTTTTTTAATAGATTTTTATTGGAGTATAATTGCTTCACAATACTGTGTTAGTTTTCAGTTTCTGTTGCACAACAGAGCGAATCAGCCATATGTATACACATGTCCCCATATCCCCTCCCTCTTGAGCCTCCCTCCCACCCTCCTTATCGCACCCGTCTAGGTCATCGCAAAGCACCAAGCCGATCTCCCTCTACAATGTTTCTTGACAGAGATTCTGGAAGGGGAAAAATGATAGTGCAGTTGTTTGCTAACATCTGGGTGCACTTTTTGCACATGGGTATGCCCCGAGGAGAATCGTTCCAAGGCAGGAAGCTAATCTGATTCATATTTCTACCTAGAGGCACTTCAAGAAACTGTCAGATGCTTCCCACAGTAACAAATCTGAGTCCCAGGGAGCTTACGGAAGTAGAGTTCAGATACATTTTGGAGGGAATTCCTACTATCTTTCCAAGGAAAAGACTCCTGCAATATATATATATTTTTTGCTAATCTCTTATTTGTATTGGCAGCATAGAAACCAGAGACTGAGGCTGGATTTTTCTGTTCCTCTTGTCGTCTAAGTTGTTTATTTGAAAAAGCAAATTTTAATAAAAGTCATTCATGTGAACTTAGAGACTTAGATGTAGGATTTACTTAAAGGATTTGCTTTAAAATGTCTCTGTCTGACTCAGTTTCTGCAGTTTAGTGACAGGTGCCTTAGAAGTACTGATGCTGAAAGCTCAGCCTCTGTGCAGTGGTGCCAAATCGAATCTCGGAGACAGAGTTTCAGGTAAAGTAGAAAAGAATAGCTTTACTGCTTTGCCAGGCAAAGGGGGACACAGTGGCCTTGTGCCCTGAAAAACTTTGCATTCCAACCTGGGAGGATTTGATGAGCAGTTTTATAGCAATGGTTCAAGGGTGGGGTTGCTGATAAGGATCACAGTGAGTGCAGGGCCTGCATTCCTTTAATCTGGCCTCAGCTGGTCTCCTGATCTTCTCTGAAGAATGCTTCATCAAGGAGTTAACATCTTCCATTTGTTGGGAGTTTGAGTTCTGCAGAAGAGCTCAAAGATATCCTTTTGGGTATCCGTTGAGGCAGAACCAGGATCCTGTCCCCAAGGCTGCATTATTGTTTCTTGACTGCTTCTCCCTTGCCTCTGCATCCTCTCCCTTCCCTGATTAGCAGCTATTTGAACCTGCCTTGTGGAACTCAGGGAAGGTCATGGAGGCTAAAGCCTATTCCCTATTCCCTACAAATAAGAAACGGGAGACACAGAAAGACTCCCATGCCCAGGAGCCCCACAGGGTCCTGCTCGGTTTCAGTATTAGTGTTGTTTTCTCAGTCATGAGATTGACAAGCTCTGTCTGGATAAGAATATTTGATTGTAGAACTGCTTTCACATAACTTCATTCCATTATAATAATTCAACTAGCAGGAAAAAACAAACAAAACAAAACAAAAACGCTCCATGTATAACTCTTTGCACACTGACCACAACCTAATGCATTCAACAGAAGTACTAGTATGTTGAATCTGAAGTGCGTAGAGTACTCTTTTAATTGACTTGTACAGTTATTTTCCCGGTGCTAATGGAGAGTTTTGTGATTACTTAGTCTGAATTATCTACTGGTTTTAACTATCACTTCCCTGAATACAGTGCTTACCAGGTGCTATATGTGAAGCTGAGAGCTTTATATGCATGGTGCTATGATTTCCTCAGTTTACAGATGAGGAAGGCAATGTGTAAGCCAAATGATGTGTTGAAAGTCCAGGGGGGATGAATGCCTTTTGCTTAATCCCTTGTTGAAAAACTCCTTGAGTTTTGGAATGCAAAAAATTAAATATAGTTTTTACTGTTCCCTGAGGATTCAAGTTCATGCACTCTACCACCTTTGTCATTGTGATTCTCACATAATTTTACATGAGATAGATGACAAGGGAAAGAGACTGCCTTGAGGTCAAGCAGACCTATGTCTACTTCTAACACAAAGAGAAGCCATGTGACTTTGGCAAAATTACATTATTTCTCCGTTCACAGTGTTTGGGGGAAAATTGAAAGTAATTTACATAAAGTGCCTAGCACAGTGTCTGGCATATTATAGGTGTTCAATAAATGTTGCTGGTGGTGTTACTGAACTGAGGTTCAGCTGTTTGCCTCTTGAAAGCCAACGCTTGAAGGATAAGTGCTGGTGGGAATGGAAAGGTTGCTTTATTCAGGAGGATTGTAACCTGGGGAGATGGCAGACTCATGTCCAAAACCAACTCTGAGGATTTCACTTGACCATGAAAGTTTTTAAAGGAAGAATCATTTGGAGAGGGGGTCAGAGTCTTTGTTATCTTCCATTGTATGCAGACTTTCTTCTGATTGGTTGGTGGTGAGTTAACAGGAATCTTGTACTCAGCCAGAATTTACCATCCTCCACCTGGATGGGGGCCTTAGTTCCTGCAGAAGAAATCAAAGGTATTGTTATGTATATTCCTTGAGGAGGAACCAAGACCCTGCCCCACAGCTGCACCATTGTTTCTTGACTGTTCCTCCTTAGTTTTTGCATTCCCTCCCTTCCCTGATTAGCAGCTGTTTGAATTTGCCCTTTGGAACTCAGGGAAGGTCGGGAAGCTGAATGAAGCCTATTGCCTACAAACAAGAGATGGGGGACACAGAAAGGATTTGTACCCAGGAGGACTCCACAGGTTCCTGCTCCATTTTGGTATTATTTTGCTACTGATAAAATTATTTAGCCATATAAACACATAGTGCTTAAGAAAATTAAGTGAAATCTCCATTGATATTACAGCATTTCTAGATATTTGTTGCCTAAATATATTTCTGATGAACTTAGCATTTGCTGCTTTCTACTTGCAGTGTAATAAAAAATAAATATTTGGTCTTTGGCCCTAGTTCCTGGCAGAGTTCCCCAAACCTTTGGAATTCCCTGAGTGTTAGGAGTGTCTCCTGTGGTTCCTAGCAAGCCCCTCTCAGTCACACCTGAGTTTATGCTAATGAGGTGACTTTGAATGGGGCCCTAGGTAGGTTCAGGATGGAACTGATCACCAGAAAGACCAAGTGATTAAAGGGTGGGAATTTTCAGCCCCACACCTGAACTCCAGGGAGGGAGGGAGGCTGGGGATTGAGCTTTATAAAATTTCTTGAACAAGAGAGTTCAGAGAGCTTTTGAATTGGGCGACACATCCACATGCCAGGAAGGTGATGCACCCCTACTCCACAGGGATGACGGCTCCCACACGTCAGATATTTCTGGACTTCACCCTAGGTGCCTCTTCATCTGGTTGTTCATTTGCATCCTTTATAGTAAGCTGGTGAACGTAAGTGTCCATGTTCTGTGAGCCATTCAAGAAAATCATCACACCTTAGGAGCCCAGTTGGTCAGAAGTGTGGGTAACCTGGGAATCAATACTTTTGACTGGCGTCTGAAGTGAGGGCAGTCTGGTGGGGCTGAAACTGCACAACTCAGATTGGGACTTAAACCCATGGTCTTTTTTTTTTTTTTTTTTTTTTTGCAGTACGTGGGCCTCTCACTGTTGTGGCCTCTCCCGTTGCGGAGCACAGGCTCCGGACGCGCAGGCTTAGCGGCCACAGCTCACGGGCCCAGCCGCTCCACGGCATGTGGGATCTTCCCAGACCGGGGTACGAACCTGTGTACCCTGCATCGGCAGGCGGACTCTCAACCACTGTGCCACCAGGGAAGCCCCCACGGTCTTTTAATTGAGGTCACACACTTGGTCTCAGGACTTAAGGAAGCTCAGGTTCTTTACGTCTCCTTGCAGAAAGAATTCAGTTGAGAGACCAAGTGATAAGAAGTAGATTTATTTAGAGAGATACACATTCCAGTGACAGAGCGCAGTCCATCTCTAAAGGCGAGAATGGCCCTGGGAGAAACACACTCCACAGACAGAGTGTGGGCCATCTTCGAAGGCAAGGGGTCCTGAAATATGGGGTGGTTTATGGGCTGGGTAATTTCATGGGCTAATGAGTGGGAAGATTTTTCCAACTATCTTGAAGAAAGGGTGGGGATTTCCAGGAATTGGGCCACTGCCTTTTGGCGTTTTGTGGTTAGCCTCACAGCTGTCATGGTGCTGGTGGGTGTGTCATGTAGCTAATGTATCACAGTGAGCATATAATGAGGCCCAAGGTCCACTGGAAGTCGAATCTTCCTCCATCTTGGACCTAGTTGATTCTAGCCAGTTTATGTCATATCCTCAATAGCTGTGTCATTCTTTTAAAGGTTGTACCCTGCCCCCATCCCTCCTGTTTCAGGACTGAGCCTTTAACCTGTGGAATTTGATGCTAATTCCAGGTAGTTAGTATCAGAATTGAATTGAATTGTAGGACACCTAGTTGGTGCCCAAGGAATTGGAGAATTGGTTGTTGGTGTTGAAAAATGCCCCAGACTATTGAAATCTGAGTGAAAACATAATAACAATAAAGCCTGTTTATTTAAGCTTTCGTTGGTTGGTATCTGGTTAATTGCAGTTTTACTGGACCAGTGGTGTAGTGGCAGCTAGCTTGGACCATGAGCATTGGATATATAGAAAATCCTTGCTGACTAATCAAGCTGAGGATGGAGATGTTATTTTCTGAAATAAATACATGCCCTTCTGGAGACCTATCCAGCGGTGTGCTGCTACTCGAGGTGACTTCAACTTTTCAGTAAAGAGCAAGGGACAGAGCCTGTAACCCCAGGGTAGCAGAAAAGCTTGCATGTCAGGCCCAGAATGACATAAATGTAGAGGAGCACAGCCCAAACAACTTATTTGTTTCAGGTCGCAGCCCTATATATACCTTCAGGTGATTAGATGTAAGAAAAACATTGGCCGGTCTAACCTTTGAGGCTAAGAAAGTGCGTTGGCCAATGTCTCATTTCTCTTTTCTTTTTGTTTTACTTCATCTGCTGTGAATGACCCTTATTTTCTTATTCCTATTTTATGACAGTTAAAAAAAAAAAAGAAAGAACTCCCACTGTGCAAATATTATACTCATTTCCTTGGCCTGGAGGGAAGCTGCTACAAGAGAAATCCTGGATTTTTTTTTTTTTTTTTCATTCAGATCTGAAAGGAAGTGCCAGGTTTTGAGCAACCCTTGTATCAGCCCCTCATCTGAAGCTAGGATCCCCAGAGCCCTGGGGTGGGAAAGTGAGTCATTTCACATGTGGGCAAATCAGACATTGAAATTTTATGAGGCTCCCCTTTGCAGGAAAAAGGGACCATTGCCTCTTAAATTGCTGGCCTCAACTGAGAGGCACCTTCTCCCTGAAGCAAACTGGGAGTGTTCCTGTGAAGCTTTACATAGCTCACCTCTGTTTTAGGATAAAACATTTTAGAGTTAGAATAGTTGCACTAGGTTAACTGAGTAGGTGTTTGTACTGCACCTTTAATTTAGTAGAACATTAAAAGCAGAAATGACTACTTGGAATAGCAGGGTCTTTGTGTGTTTAAAATTCAGACCAGTTAGTTGATGGCCTGTAGAGACCCTGATTCCTCCTTCTAACCTGGGGAGAGCCGGCGTGAGCTGGGTGGTGGGCGGCTCCAACATTTCCATCATGGGACCTGTCTGGAACTCACAATCCGCAGGCCAGCCCCGCTGGGAAACAGCTCACGTCCACCCAAATTTGCCCCCTGCTGGGAAACAGGTCCTCCTCTCCTCCCTGATTGCTTTCTCTTAAGAGGAGAAGGTCGATGGTACCCAACGCTTCCAGGGAAGCCCTTTACGCAAGCTGTGGGTGCCTTTGAAAGGCAAACTGCAACAGGAAGGCTGTGAAGGCAAGAAGGGACTTTTTCATCTTTGCAGGCCCCAGCCAGAACATTGGTTCTCAGTGCAGTACAGGCAGTTTCAAAGTTATCTCCCATGCTGATATGAATGTGATAATACGAGCAGAGAGATGCCATAATGATTTCCTTTCAGATGGCTGCCTCACCATTTATCTTTGCACGCTGTCAAACACTGATATGGTCGGGAGTTAGCAGTGGCGTGGAATAATTAATCTCACGCTGGGGAAGTAAGTTCCTTATTTATCTCCAGAGAAATTAGCACTTCATCGACAGGAAAAGTAGATGATACAATGAGAAAGGAGAATGGGCGTGGTATTTTTAACTCCTGGTGACAAATTGTAGAGTTTTGATTGAGCACCTACTACGTGCCTAGTGCTGGGGATGCTGATCTTGCCTGTACTGGAATAGCTCATAGTCTCTTGGGGGTCATATAGTATTTCTAAATGCTTGTCACCTTTACGAATGTCCAGAGCTGCTATGGTGATGCTTGTACCGTCATCTCAAAAGAGCAGAATTTCACTGAATGTCTGCACTAGGTATTGTTTGTTTGTTTGTTTTTATAAATTTATTTATTTATTTGTTTTTATTTTTGGCTGTGTTGGGTCTTTGTTGCTGTGAGCAGGCTTTCTCCAATGCAGCAAGCGGGGGCAACTCTTCATTGCGGTGCGCGGGCTTCTCATTGCTGTGGCTTCTTTTGTTGCGGAGCACAGTCTCTAGGTGCGTGGGTTTCAGTAGCTGTGGCACACGAGCTCTAGAGCGCAGGCTCAGTAGTGTGGCTCATGGGCTCTAGAGCGCAGGCTCAGTAATTGTGGCGCATGGGCTTAGTTGCTCCGCGGCATGTGGGATCTTCCTGGGCCAGGGCTTGAACCTGTGTGCCCTGCATTGGCAGGTGAATTCTTAACCACTGCGCCACCAGGGAAACCCCTGCACTAGGTATTGTTCAGGCTCAACTGCTATGAGAAAGAGCCCTCCTTCCCCCATCACCAATACAAAGTGGCTTAAGAAGGTAATACTCCAGAGGTTAGTGGCCTAGGACTAATGGGACATTCGGCCGCTCCCAACTGGGGGCTCTCTCGTCTCTGGATTCAAGTCTTTCCTATTTTCCAGCCAGTGGGAACAGAAACAGGGAAAAAACATGCCTTATGTCTAAGGGTAAGACCTGGAAGTAGCACTCATCACTTTGCTTATATGTCATCAGGCCATACCTGCTTGCAAAACAAAAAGGCAAGAAAATATAATCACTAACTGGAAAGCCGTGTACCTTAAAACCAGTTGGGCTGTTCTCTTTCTAAAAGAAACAAAGGAACGAACCTAGATATTTAAAGGTATTTAAAGGGACAGTAAACAATCTCAGCCACAGAGATGTTGGGTCAGTTCCTTTTTGCTTCTCTCAATTTCCAGCAACTGACTTCTTAAATGAGGGAACTGGAGGGGGCGAACTCTACAGTTCACTTCAGTTCCAAAGTCAATAACAGCCAAAGGTGTTACTGAACCAAACTTGGGTCCACTCGCCAGTGCACAGTAATGCCAATCTGCTGACACTAGGTTGTGATGAAGGGAAGTGCAGCATTTATTGCAGGGAGTTCTGGACAGCTAGTGCTCAAAACACCCAAACTCCCCACTGGGTTTCAGGAAGGCAGTTTTAAAGGCCAGGTGATGGAGAGAGTCACAGAGTACTGAGCAGCTCGTGCACAGTTCTCTGATTGGCTGATGGTGAGGTAACAGGGTGGTGTCACAGGGGTTCACATCACTGATCCTCAGGCTCCAGGCCTGGGGGCCGTGTGCTCATGGTTATCAAGTAGTTAACATCTTCCATTTGGTGGGAGATTTTTAGCATCTGTAAAATAACTCAGGAAATGTGCATCAGATACTGTTATCTAGGTACCTCAGAGAGGAGCTAAGGAGAGGCTATGGGGGAGGGGTCTGTCCCAGGAAGGCCCCGTAGGGTCCTGCTCCTTTACTAAGACTCCTTCTTCCCTAGGTTCTGCCATGTAGGAGCCATAGTGATGTACTCTGTGCAGGGAATTTTGTTTTGAGCCGGATTCTTTTGTTTGGAAACACCAGGTGCTGACCCTACACCTAATTCAAATGAGAACAGGGCATGGTTCTAAGAAGCAGTTTGTGGAAAGAGTCAAGCCCGTAATCCTCTTCCTTTGAGGCTGTAAATGCAGTGACTGGGCCAAGCAAAGCCATGGTGTGAGCCCGAAGCAGGGTGATACTGGTGGGTGGCCAGGGAAGCCTTCTGTTGTGGAGAGATCCACAAAGGCATGTTTCCTCAGAAGAAAAGGGGATGCTGGCCTGGGGAGAAAAGCAGAGGACCAAGGGAAGCATGCAGATGTTTTTAATGTACCATGGCAAGCATCCAGATTGCCCTTCTCATGCAGTCAGATGGTGAATGGTTTTTCTACTGAAGGGAGAGTGTTTTTGATAAGGCCCAAGAAATCTAGGCCACAGCTTCCCAGATGGTGGCTTTGGAACATTGTTGAACCACCCCAGGCAGTTGAATGAGGCCTGAAGTCGCTAGAGTCCCAGGCAAGTCCTCTGCAATCGTGCAGGCCTCCTCCATCTCCCTCATTTTCTCTGTGTGCTGTGATTTGGAAAAGAATGAAAAGCACTTGATAGAGGCTTCCAGTTAGAATGCGTTCATGCTAGACACTTGGGAACTAGCTCAGCTGGTCACTATGGTAATTTAAATAAGTTGTTTTATCGAGACACATTGGCAAATCAGGTCTGGTATTTCGATTTCCTTTATGAGGTGAATAGTGGGAAGAGGTTCATTTATAATAATTAAGGAAGATTTATGCAGTGAGTACTTTTTTTTTCTTGTATCCTGTCACATGGTTGGTGTTTTATGAACAAAAAATGAATTCTAGATATTAACTATTTAATTCCAAAAATTAAAGGCTCCTCAATGAGCTATTTGTAAATTAGAATTTAATAAATGGAAACTTTTTGAATGTGCTAGATTAGAAAAATATTTAAAGGAAACATTGCAAATTCTTTAGTAAAGTGAACAATCATCCTCCACCAACCTACCTGTTAGCTTTGATGAGGTCAGTAAATTAACTCTTTGCCTTTGGCAGACAGCTCATCTCTTTGTAAAGGAAATTCAGTTTCCTCCACTGTAAAATGATTTTCAGTAGGGTTGGGGCAACTAGCAAAGTGATCTCAGTGTTTACTCTATCATTCTGTGTTGATGTTCCCTTTGGAAAAATCCATGACTCAGAAATATACTGAATGAACATCTCCACCATAGGAAAACTGTGTGTGGATTGCCAGAGTGTGGTTTCTGTGATTGGAGGTGTTTTCTGAGCTCTTGACGCTGCAGTGCAGGGTAGATCAAATGAACAGAGCAAGCCACAGCCACTTGTTCTGCTTCCATCTGGTTTGCTTCTCCAGAAGTTTCCAGATTACAGCAATGCCAAAGTGCCTATTAGCTTCAATGGAACCACCTCATAAATTGTTAAACGGACAGTTCAAGTTTAAAATAATTGCCCTGGGCTTCCCTGGTGGTGCAGTGGTTGAGAGTCCGCCTGCCGATGCAGGGGACACGGGTTCGTGCCCCGGTCCGGGAAGATCCCACGTGCCGTGGAGCGCCTGGGCCCGTGAGCCATGGCCGCTGAGCCTGCGCGTCTGGAGCCTGTGCTCCGCAACAGGAGAGGCCACAACAGTGAGAGGCCCGTGTACCGCAAAAAAAAAAAATTTTTTTTTAAATAATAAAATAATTGCCCTTATTCTGAGCAGTGATTTTATTTGCATTTCAGTCATTCCTATAGATCTTGTTAGACAAAAGTTTTCACAGAAGCATCATGCAAAATGATGAAAAATAAAGCATTGGTTAAACCACATCCTGTTTAGGACTGATCGCTGTATTTTCCAATTTATTATCCATCCTTTCAAATAATATGTCTTACTGATTTTTTAAAACTATTATCAATTAAAAGCTACCATTTAAACACAAAACTCTTAAAAAAGAAAATGGACCTGCACTCATTAAATATTTCTACCCAGTGAGCTTCTTGGCTCTCTAAATGACCCATTTTTCAACTTCCTTGTTTTAAAATTAGAATTTTCTTTCTTTCATCTCTGATTTTCCCTTTTTTAAAAAAAAACCCACAATTCCCTAGATTATCTTCTCTATTGTTTCATTTATTGTAGCCCCAATTCTAAAATATCTGCTTTTGTGGTTTTCCTACAGTATTTGACACACTTTGGCATTAGTTAATATAACCCCTTTACTTTTCCCTCCCACTCCTCCCTCAATAAGTTCCACCTAGGGGTATAAAAATACAAATTAAATGAATGGGTCGTATTTTTGTGCCTGATCTTGCCCGTGTCTCTATTTCTGCCTTTAGTCCATAGTCTCCTGGAAAGCTGGATTTTTTTTTTTCTGAGACCATAAAGTACACTGCGCTGTACTCACCCTATCTTAGACTCTATTTTTACCATAATGGATCAATCCTATCTACCATATCTTTGGGTTCCAGCTATATGTCTGGTAAAGTAACTCAAGCTAAGGTCACTAAACTCAATAAGGTCTTAATGTTTATCCTGAATTCAATCTAGTAACAGTTCTTTTAATTGAAAATTGTAAGTCCTTGTGTATATGGATTAGGAGTATGAAGGTGGAGAAAGTAAGAAGGGATATTTTACGTAAGAGGTTCTATCTGGCCGACTTAAATGGTGCTACTCAGGCTTGGATCTCATCTACATAATGTTAAGACCAGCCTTGTCTGTTAGGCAAGAGGAAATTTAATTTGCAGTCAATTTCATTAAAGGATAAATTAAGGTACCGTGTGGGAATTGAAATCATCTAAGGTAATAGAACACAGAACTTGCCTAGATTTAAAACTGGGTCTTTTGTTAGTTTCATTCATAATGACACTATCATAATAGCTACATGTGTTAAGCACTTATAAGCCAGGGACTGTTTAATATACTTTTACATTTTCACTTAATTCCCACAACACCCTGATGAATAAGGTTCTCTTGTCTCCATTTTATGTATGAGAAAACTGAGGAAGAAAACAGCTTAAGAAGTTCCTCTCAGTTCGTATGGCTGGTAAACTTTGGAGGTGGGATTTTATCCCATATACTCTTCATCAGTATTTATATTGTATTAATGTGGTTTGATGAAAATGATAAAAAGAGCAATGACTGTTTAGGGCTCAAAAGAAACTGCTCAAACCCATATTTTGGTAGTAGTATTAATAGCAGCAGGATCAGCTGTTAAATAAGTGTTATGTATAAGGGTCTTGCCCTTGGATAACATTAAATCTTTCTCACGAATCTACTACTGTGTCCAAACTGCAAAGTATGCAGTGGATGAATAATTAAATCCAGATGTCTCTTCCGGCAACAGCAGCAGCAAAACCTGGAGGGGGAAGGGTGAAGGGAAGATAGAAGTGACAGACTCAGTATTCATAAAAGCCATGATAATTAATTTTAAAATCAAAATGTGTTTTAAATGCCAGCCCTCCACTAATCCTATGAATCGCACAATAAAAAGTAAAATCCTCCTACCGTTTAACATCCAGCAATACAAAAACCTTACTATGTCAAATGTAATATGCATAACTGGATTCCCAATTTGGTTTTCTTAAGGAGAAATAATTTAGTTATCATTAAACTCTTTGGGAAATAGTTTTAATAATGTTCTTTGGTCATCAGGGGTATCGTTTTTCCTTCAGGCAAAGAAGAGAAGATGTGCAGCTAAAACCTTTACCGTATGTGATAATGAAGTCATCCCATTTCTGTGCAGGGCTGCAGCAATTCTTTATCACTCAACATAAGCAGAGGTGTGAAAGCAGGCAGTTTCTCAAGCTGTAGAAAATTGCTGAATTCACAGATTTCTATCTCAACACAATGAACTGGCTTTGTATTAAATGAAGCCCAAGTTTGGTTTGTCGGATTGTTGTGGGGGTTTTTTTAGGACTGTGATTATTTTTTGAAAGAATAATAGTTGGAGGAAAAACAAAATCCATAAAAAAAGATTTGTAATTGTACCAAGTGTTCCTTTATTTTATTAAAGTACATAAGAGGGGTAAGAAAAACGACGATTGCTAAGCTGATCTTCATGCTTTTGTCTTTATTTCCCTGTGTGATTCTCAGCCTGGGTGTGTTCTTGCCATGACAGTAGTCAAGGACATCCCATTGCCTTGCTTATCACTCTGAGAATGTGCCAGGTGCTGGTTCTGATGCTTACATAATTAATTAAAACTATAAGCATCATTCTGGCTAGCTTCAGTACGGCCCTGCCAACACAGCACTTTCTGGATCATTTCTTTAATATTCATTGACTTGCAGTCACTGAAGATACCAAATCTTTTATCAAATACCTTTCTTTAGGTCTGGTAAACTTTTTTTTTTTTTTTTTTTTTGACCAGCTCATGGTTTGCACCTTCCCCAACCTTGTGCATTTCTAAGCAAACTTATTTCTGCTCTTCATTTCTTTGCCCACTCAGCCACCACTCTGATATTCCTTCATAAAGTCATTCTTTTCTGCTCTTGATAAAAGGGGATCCAGTTCTGTGTATACTCTGGAATTCTGTTTAAAGTGCAGGTTTTTAATTTAGGGCCCAGGGCAGCATGTAGGGTGTGACAGTTTGGGCATGCTGAACGACTGAAATGGCGTTATATTTACAATCCAGATGTCCTGGCAAGTTGGGAGGCAGGGCAGCTTGGCTGGTAATTAGACGGCAGATGTCCCAACAGTCTCACGTAATACGCATTATTTTTTGTATATTTGAGACTTGGAACCCTAGCCCTGAAAGATAAATGAGAAATCACCTCACCCATATAATAAAAAATAAATTAGGTCTCATAATATTATTGCTTTAAAAATTCTACTTATTGGAAATAACATATATAAAAAAACAAAAGTCACTCATAATCTTTATTTTGGTGTATCTCTGTGAACATAAATATGCTGGGTATTATTATTTTTACTTTTTTTTCGAAATGTGAACTCCTATTTTCTACAAGTGAGAGAACTGGAAGCCCGGTGTAGTTAGGTGACTTCTGAGATCACCCAGTTAATGAGCGGCAAAAAATGAGATCAGAATCCCACAGTCTCCCGATTGTCCTGTCAGCTTTCTTTCCAGAATACCTTTTAAAAAAGTTTTTTTCCCAGCTTCACTGAGCTGTAATCAACATATAACATTGTATAAGTTTAAGGTGTACAATGTGTTTATTTGATACATATATATTGCAAAATGGCTGGCATTGCCATTAAGTAACACCTCCGTCAGGTCACATGATTCCCATTTATTTTTTGAGGTCAGAACATCTAAGATCTCTCTTGGGAGCTTTCAAGTATATAGTACAACATTATTAACTTTGATCATTACGATGTACATTAAATCCCCAGAACTTACTCATCTTGTAACTGAAAGTGTGTACTCTTTTAATAACATCTCCCATTCCCTCCCCACCCCGCCTCTTCTTATTCTTGAATTTGATTATCAGTACAAGGAAGCCCACTCTTTGATCCCTTTCTGAGTAAATGCTTGAGCCAAATCTGTAGTGGCTTCTCGAGAAAGCTGGAAACAAAGTTTCAAAGCCTTGGTTAAAGTATTCTGATTAAACCTGCATGGTACCGAAGCAATAGCCTAAAGTTTGGAAAATTCTAGTTGGTGGGGTTGATTCATTTTATTTAATTTAAAGAGTACTTGGGAAAAAATGTAATGGATTCACTGCCTAGCCATTCTTGAGTTCCAGCCATTGAACCCCCTGTTCCTAATAGAGCATCTTGTAACTGTAGAATATTAAGGTTTATTGAACCTCCCTTCTACTCTGTTATACAGTATTTTTCTTACCTTTAATGCTTCAAGTCCAAGACCTTGCAGTTTAAAGGCAAAAGTCAAATTTATTACCACTTTTGTGGTTTCGTATACAAATTTGGAAAAAGAAGGAAAGCTGGTCACTATGTACATTATTTTACAATACAAATATTTACATCAATTGCCAATTATTACACAAGAATAATTTTTCCCATAGCAACAGGGAGAGATAACTATATTTATAACACTTCAACAGGAAATCCCAGTTGAAAAGAGGTGTTTGTCGAGAAATGAGATGTTAAAGCCTCAAACGTCCTGGTTTTGTCATAGGTGGAAAATTTTAGAAGAATGCGTTCAGCTGTTTTATGAGTTATGGAACCAGGAAAAAGTGGGTTTTCCATACTGCCCACGTGTATTTTATGTACACACAACTCAAAAACAAGTAAGCCTTCAAACTTCAACCTTCACACATAGCTATTGTCCTCAGAAGTACAGTTGGGTGTAAGTCAGAAGGAAATGATTAGAAAGAACGAAATTATAAAGTGTCTGAACACTTCTCACATGAGGATCCAGAAGAACTTCCACAATGCTGAAGTTACATTCTTTTCTCATCTAATCTAGTAGGGTGTTTCGGGGGAAATCTTTCTATTACTCAAGTTATTGCTGGTTTCTGCTACAACATCTCGCTCAGTTCCCTTTCCTGTTACCCTGTATCTTTTTTTTTTTTTTTTTTTTGCGGTTTGAATCACCAATTTTTTTCTTTTAACATCTTTAATGGAGTATAATTGCTTTCAATGTTCTGTATACATATATCCCCATATCCCCTCCCTCTTGCGTCTCACTCCTACCCTCCCTATCCCACCCCTCTAGGTGGTCACAAAGCACCGAGCTGATCTCCCTGTGCTATGCAGCTGCTTCCCACTAGTTATCTGTTTTACATTTGGAAGTGTATATATGTCAATGCCACTCTCTTACTACGTCCCAGCTTACCCTTCCCCCTACCTGTGTCCTCAAGTTCATTCTCTACGTCTGCGTCTTTATTCCTATCCTGCCCCTAGGTTCATCAGAACCTTTTTTTTTTTTTTTTGGATTCCATATATATGTGTTAGCATATGGTATTTGTATTTGTCTTTCTGACTTACTTCACTCTGTATGACAGACTCTAGGTCCATCCACCTCACTACATATAACTCAATTTTGTTTCTTTTATGGCTGAGTAATATTCCATTGTATATATTTGCCACATCTTCTATATCCATTCATTTGCTGATGGACACTTAGGTTACTTCCATGTCCTGGCTATTTTAAATACTGCTGCAATGAACATTGTGGTACATGACTCTTTGAATTATGGTTTTATCAGGGTATATGCCCAGTGCTGGGATTGCTGGGTCATATGGTAGTTCTATTTCTAGTTTTTTAAGGAACCTCCATACTGTTCTCCATAGTGGCTGTATCAGTTTACATTCCCACCAACAGTGCAAGAGGGTTCCCTTTACTCCACACCCTCTCCAGCATTTTTTGTTTGTAGATTTTTTGATAATGGCCATTCTGACAAGTGTGAGCTGATACCTCATTGTAGTTTTGACTTGCATTTCTCTAATGATTAATGATGTTGAGCATTCTTTCATGTGTTTGTTGGCAATCTGTATATCTTCTTTGGAGAAATGTCTATTTAGGTCTTCTGCCCATTTTTGGATTAGGTTGTTTGTTTCTTTGATATTGCCCTGCATGAGCTGCTTGTATATTTTGGAGATTAATCCTTTGTCCGTTGTTTTGTTTGCAAATATTTTCTCCCATTCTGAGGGTTGTCTTTTCGTCCTGTTTATGGTTTCCTATGCTGTGCAAAAGCTTCTAAGTTTCATTAGGTCCCATGTCTTTATTTTTGTTTTTATTTCCATTTCTCTAGGAGGTGGGTCAAAAAGAATCTTGCTGAGCTTTATGTCATAGAGTGTTCTGCCTATGTTTTCCTCTAAGAGTTTTATAGTTTCTGGCTTTACATTTAGTTCTTTAATCCATTTTGAGTTTATTTTTGTGTATGGTGTTAGAGAGTGTTCTAATTTCATTCTTTTACATGTAGCTGTCCAGTTTTCCCAGCACCACTTATTGAAGAAGTTGTCTTTTCTCCACTGTATATTCTTGCCTCCTTTATCAAAGATAAGGTGACCATATGTGCGTGGGTTTATCTCTGGGCTTTCTATCCTATTCCATTGATCTATATTTCTGTTTTTGTGCCAGTACCATACTGTCGTGATTACTGTAGCTTTGTAGTATTGTCTGAGGTCAGGGAGCCTGATTCCTCCAGCTCTGTTTTTCTTTCTCAAGATTGCTTTGGCTATTCGGGGTCTTTTGGGTTTCCATACAAATTGTGCAACTTTTTGTTCTAGTTTTGTGAAAAATGCCATTGGTAGTTTAATAAGGATTGCATTGAATCTGTAGATTTCTTTGGGTAGTATAGTCACTTTCACAGTGTTGATTTTTCCCATCCAAGAACATGGTATATCTCTCCATTTGTTTGTATCATCTTTCATTTCTTTCACCACTGTCTTATAGTTTTCTGCATACAGGTCTTTTGTCTCCCTAGGTAGGTTTATTCTTAGATATTTTATTCTTTATTTTGGAATGGTAAATGGGAGTGTTTTCTTAATTTGACTTTCAGATTTTTCATCATTCGTGTGTAAGAATGCCAGAGATTTCTGTGCATTAATTTTGTATCCTGCTACTTTACCAAATTCATTGATTAGCTCTAGTAGTTTTCTGGTAGCATCTTTAGGATTCTCTATGTAAAGTATCATGTCATCTGCAAACAGTGACAATTTTACTTCTTCTTTTCCAATTTGGATTCCTTTTATTTCTTTTTCTTCTCTGATTGCTGTGGCTAAAACTTCCAAAACTATGTTGAATAATAGTAGTGAGAGTGGGCAACCCTGTCTTCTTCTTGATCTTAGAGGAGATGGTTTCAGTTTTTCACCATTGAAAATGATGTTGGCTGTGGGTTTGTCATATATGGCCTTTATTATGTTGTGGTAGGTTCCCTCTGTGCCTACTTTCTGGAGAGATTTTATCATAAATTCGTGTTGAATTTTGTCAAAAGCTTTTTCTGCAACTATTGAGATGATCATATGGTTTTTATCCTTCAATTTGTTAATGGAGTGTATCACATTGATTTGCATGAAAAATCCTTGCATTTCTGGGATAAACCCCACTTGATCATGGTGTTTAATCCTTTCAATTGCTGTTTGATTCTGTTTGCTAGTATTTTATTGAGGATTTTTGCATCTGTGTTCATCAGTGATATTGGCCTGTAGTTTTCCTTTTTTGTGACATCTTTGTCTGGTTTTGGTATCAGGGTGATGGTGGCCTCGTAGACTGAGTTTGGGAGTGTTGCTTCCTCTGAAATTTTTTGGAAGAGTTTGAGAAGGATGGGTGTTAGCTCTTCTCTAAATGTTTGATAGAATTCACCTGTGAAGCCATCTGGTCCTGGACTTTTGTTTGTTGGAATATTTTTAATCACAGTGTCAATTTCATTACCTGTGATTGGTTTGTTCATGTTTTCTATTTCTTCCTGGTTCAGTCTTGGAAGCTTATACCTTTCTAAGAATTTGTGCATTTCTTCCAGGGTTTCCATTTTATTGGCATACAGTTGCTTGTAGTAGTCTCTCATGATCCTTTGTGTTTTTGCAGTGTCAGTTGTTACTTCCCCTTTTTCATTTCTAATTCTGTTAATTGGAATCTTCTCCCTTTTTTTGTTGATGAGTCTGACTAATGGTTTATCAATTTTGTTTATCTTCTCAAAGAACCAGCGTTTAGTTTTATTGATCTTTGCTATCCTTTGCTTCATTTCTTTTTCATTTATTTCTGATCTGATCTTTATGATTTCTTTCTTTCTGCTAACTTTGGGGGTTTTTTCTTTCTCTAATTGCTTTAGGTGTACGTTAGGTTGTTTATCTGAGATTTTTCTTTATTCTTGATGTAGGATTATATTGCTATAAACTTCCCTCTTGAAACTGCTTTTGCTGCATCCCGTAGATTTTGGGTAGTCATGTTTTCATTCTCATTTGTTTCTAGGTATTTTTTGATTTCCTCTTTGCTTTCTTCAGTGATCTGTTGGTCATTTAGTAGTGTATTCTTTAGCCTCCATGTGTTTGTATTTTTTACAGTTTTCTTTTTTCCTGTAATTTATATCTAGTCTCATAGCATTGTGGTCAGAAAAGATACTTGATATGATATCAATTTTCCTAAATTTACCAAGGCTTGATTTGTGACCCAAGATATAATCTATCCTGGAGAATGTTCCATGAGCACTTGAGAAGAAAATGTATTCTGTTGTTTTTGTATGGAATGTCCTATAAATATCAATTAAGTCCATCTTGTCTAATGTGTCATTTAAAGGTTGTGTTTCCTTATTTATTTTCATTTTAGATGATCTGTCCATTGGTGAAAGTGGGGTGTTAAAGTCCCCTACTGTGATTGTGTTACTGTCGATTTCCCCTTTTATGGCTGTTAGCAATTGCCTTATGTACTGAGGTGCTCCTATGTTGGGTGTATAAGTATATACAATTGTTATATCTTCTTCTTGGATTGATCCCTTGATCATTATGTAGTGTCCTTCTTTGTCTCTTGTAATAGTCTTTATTTTAAAGTCTATTTTGACTGATACGAGAATTGCTACTCCAGTTTTCTTTTGATTTCCATTTGCATGGAATATCTTTTTTCCATTCCCTCACTTTCAGTCTGTATGTGTCCCTAGGTCTGAAGTGGGTCTCTTGTAGACAGCATATGTATGGGTCTTGTTTTTGTATTCATTCAGCCAATCTATGTCTTTTGCTTGGAGCATTTAATCCATTTACATTTAAGGTAATTATCAATATGTATGTTTCTATTACCATTTTCTTAATTGTTTTGTGTTTGTTTTTGTAGGTCTTTTCCTTCTCTTGTGTTTCCTGCCTGGAGAAGTTCCTTTAGCATTTGTTGTAAAGCTGGTTTGGTGGTGCTGAATTCTCTTAGCTTTTGCTTGTCTGTAAAGGTTTTAATTTCTCCGATGAATCTGAATGAGATCCTTGCTGGGTAGAGTAATCTTGGTTTTAGGTTTTTCCCTTTCATCACTTTAAATATGTCCTGCCACTCTCTTCTGGCTTGCAGAGTTTCTGCTGAAAGATCAGCTGTTAACCTTATGGGGATTCCCTTGTATGTTATTTGTTGTTTTTCCCTTGCTGCTTTTAATATTTTTTTCTTTGTATTTAATTTTCTTTGCATTTAATTTTTGATAGTTTGATTAATATGTGTCTTGGTGTATTTCTCCTTGGATTTATCCTGTATGGGACTCTCTGCACTTCCTGGACTTGATTTTTCCTTTCCCATATTAGGGAAGTTTTCAACTATAATCTCGTCAGGTATTTTCTCAGTCCCTTTCTTTTTCTCTTCCTCTTCTGGGACCTGTATAATTTGAATGTTGGTACGTTTAATGTTGTCCCAGGGTTCTCTGAGACTGTCCTCAATTCTTTTCATTCTTTTTTGTTTATTCTGCTCTGTGGTAGTTATTTCACTATTTTATCTTCCAGGTCACTTATCTGTTGTTTTGCCTCAGTTATTCTGCTCTTGATTCCTTCTAGAGAATTTTTAATTTCATTTATTGTGTTTTTTATGATTGTTTGCTCTTTAGTTCTTCTAGTTCCTTGTTAAACGTTTCTTGTATTTTCTCCATTCTATTTCCAAGATTTTAGATCATCTTTACTATCATTACTCTGAATTCCTTTTCAGGTAGACTGCTTATTTCCTCTTCATTTGTTTGGTCTTGTGGGTTTTTACCTTGCTCCTTCATCTGCTGCATATTTCTCTGTCTTCTCATTTTGTTTAACTTACTGTGTTTGGGATGTCCTTTTTGCAGGCTGCAGGTTCGAATTTCCCATTGTTTTTGGTGTCTGCTCCGAGTGGCTAAGGTTGGTTCAGTGGGTTGTGTAGGCTTCCTGGTGAAGGGGACTGGTGCCTCTGTTCTGGTGGGTGGTGCTGGATCTTGTCTTTCTGGTGGGTAGGGCCATGTCCAGTGATGTGTTTTGGGCTGTCTGTGAACTTAGTATGATTTTAGGCAGCCTCTCTGCTAATGGATGGAGTTGTGTTCCTGTCTTGCTAGTTGTGTGGCATGGGGCGTCCAGCAATGGAGCTTGCTGGCTGTTGGGTGGAGCTGGGTGTTAGCATTGAGACAGAGATCTCTGGGAGAACTCTCACTGATTGACATTACGTGGGGCTGGGAGGTCTCTGGTGGTCCAGTGTCCTGAACTCAGCTCTCTCACATCGGAGGCTCAGGCCTGACACCAGCCCAGAGCACCAAGACCCTGTCAGCCACACGGCTGAGGAAAAAAGGGAGAAAAAAAGAAAGAAAGATAAATAAATGAATAAATAAATAAATTTTAAAAAAATTATTAAAATAAAAAATAATAATATTAATAAAAGAAGAGAGCAATGAAACCAATAAACAAATCCACCCATGATAACAAGCGCTAAAAACTAAACTAAGATAAACATAAAAATCAGAAGCAAATCAGTTGCAGACAGCTAACCCCAAGTCTACAGTTGCTCCCAAAGTCCACTGCCTCAATTTTGGGAACATTTGTTGTCCACTCAGGTATTCTTCAGATGCAGGGTTTATTAAGCTGATTGGGGGTATTTAATCTGCTGCTCCTGAGGCTGCTGGGAGAAATTTCCCTTTCTCTTTGTTGGCGCAACTCCTGAGGTTCAGCTTTGGTTTTAGCCCCACCTCTGCGTGTAGGTCTTCCTCCACCCAGACAGGAGGGGCTTAAAGCAGTGGCTGGTTAGGGGGCTTTTGGTCATTCAGGCCAGTGAGAGGGAGGGGTACAGTAGTTATAATTGGAATGTGGGGTGAGTCTGTGGTGGCAGAGGCCAGCGACACATTGCAACAACCTGAGGCATGCTGTGTGTCCTCCTGGGGAATTTGTCCCTGGATCACGGGACCCTGCCAGTGGTGGGCTGCACAGGCTCCCGGGGTGGGGGTATATGGATAGTGACCTGTGCTTGCACACAGGATTCTTGGTGGCTACAGCAGCAGCGTTAGCATTTCATGCCCGTCTCTGGGGTCCGAGCTGATAGCCATGGCTCGCCCCCGTCTCTGGAGCTCGTTTAGGCAGTGCTCTGCCTTCTGTGGGCAGTTGGGGAAGGAATCCCCTGTCCTCGTGCACCCTGAAACAATGGTCTCTTGCGTCTTCGGCAGGTGCAGACTTTTTCCCGGTCTCCCTCCCAGCTAGCTGTGGCGCACTAGCCCCCTTCAGGCTGTGTTCACGCCGCCAACCCCAGTCCTCTCCCTGGGGTCTGACCTCTGAAGCTGGAACCTCAGCTCCCAGCCCCCACCTGCCCCGGCAGGTGAGCAGACAAGCCTCTCAGGCTGGTGAGTGCTGGTCGGCACCAATCCTCTGTGCGGAAATCTCTCCACTTTACCCTCTGCACCCCTGTTGCTGTGCTCTCCTCCATGGCTCCGAAGCTACCCCCCCACCCCCCACCCCACCCCCGTCTCCGCCAGTGAAGGGGCTTCCTAGTGTGTGGGAACCTTTCCTCCTTCACAGCTCCCTCCCACTGGTGCAGGTTCCGTCCCTATTCTTTTGTCTCTGTTTTTTCTTTTTTCTTTTGCCCTACCCAGGTACATGGGGATTTTCTTGCCTTTGGGGAAGTCTGAGGTTTTCTGCCAGCGTTCAGTAGGTGTTCTGTAGGAGCTGTTCCACATATACATGTATTTTTTATGTATTTGTGGGGAGGAAGGTGATCTCCACATCTCAGTCCTCCGCCATCTTGAAGGTCCCCCTTACCCTGTATCTTTTGGGAGGGTCTGATGATGCTCACCAGTGGATTCAGCCCTGCCCTTGCCTTGGGCACATCTTCTTCCAGGGCAGGGAGGAGCTTTGCCTCAGTCTTGTTGCTGGTTCCTCTTGGACTTCTGGAACTCAATCCTTCAGCCACTTGTTTCTCTTGAAGGGAACATCTCTGCTTTTTTTTTTTTTTTTTTTTTAAATAAATTTATTTATTTATTTTTGGCTGCATTGTGTCTTCATTGCTGCATATGGGCTTTCTCTAGTTGTGGCGAGCAGGGGCTACTGTTTGTTGTGGTGCGCATGCTTCTCATTGCGGTGTCTTCTCTTGTTGCGGAGCACAGGCTCTAGGTGTGCAGGCTTCAGTATTTGTGGCACGTGGACTCATTAGTTTTGGCTCGTGGGCTCTAGAGCATAGGCTCAGTAGTTGTGGCGCACGGGCTTAGTTGCTCCACGGCATGTGGGATCTTCCCAGACCAGGGCTCGAACCCGTGTCCCCTGCATTGGCAGGCAGATTCTTAACCACTGCGTCGCCAGGAAAGTCCACTGCTTTTCTTATGAGATGAGGATTCCAGTTACTGGGGTTCTACCTTGTTCCACTGTTCCATTAATATTCCTCTTCACCCAGCCTACAGTCAAGCTTAGCACTATCCTGTATCCCCAAATAGCCACATTTAAAAATTAAAAAGAAGCAAATGAAATTAATTTTAAGACCATAATAAAATATAATAGATATATTTTATTATGTCTTCTGAACAAAGATACCACCAGTACAATTTCCATGAATATTTAAGAAGGTGAGTATTCAAACCTAACCTAGATGACTTAAGGGGTTACCTATTTTGAAATGTTATTTTAAAATATTTCTTGATTTTCCTGGCTTGGTCAAGTATCTTTTTAAAAATTTGTATTAGACTTGCAGAAATGTACAAGGAGCTTTACAATGCTCAAACATGGTTTAAATGTTCAGCAAAATAAGTGAGAGCTTTCTCTGCTGAATGTAAATATACATCTACACATTCAGCATGCTTGATGCTTGCTGTGTGTAGAGATACATTTGTAGATGTGTCTGAATAGGGCTTATAGAATAACAGGGCCTGACTCCAAAGGTGAGAGGAAAGGTATATCTTCTTAATAAACCTGGAATGGCTAATGTGCTCCTCTCAAATGAATCATTAGCTCTGTCCCCATGACTCCAATACAAGCATATGCAAAAGCAAAAAGTCTCAGTGAATCCTTTCAGCTATTTGATGTACTCAAGCATCCAGATGTTCAAAACATCCAAGCTGCACTTTTTTGTTTTTGTTTAAAAGTCTTACACTTGCATATATTATTCCTTTTCTCAAAGACCAACTACAGGATCTCAATTGTACTTTTCAATTCATTCTTTAAAAGTATAGTAACATCATTCCACATTCATGGAGAGCTCAATTATTGGCCCATGCCTTCTCCACTTTGTGGTTTGGGTGTTGAGAAGTGTTGACTGTCTGATGGCTTCCTTAGTCATTCAGCAGTTACCCAACAGTAACTTAAAATACATTTAACAAGTGCAACGATATCAATATTATTCTAAAGTTGCTTCAACAAAATAATGGAAAATTTGACCTACCTAATAAACGTAAATGTTAAATTATCCACTCTTAGATCTTCTATGCCACTGACCCCCTTTTTAGTAAAGTGATTAAAAACATTGACTACAGTAGTATTTTATTGCTATCAGCAACTATTATGTCACTATGTAAGTCTTTATTTCTGACACATGTATTATGTCTCAGCATGGAGCTTATATTATGTATTTCATTTTAACAATTTTCTAATTACTGTCATTTTTGTCAGGTTGCATATTTTGTGGCCTACAACATTGATTTCATCTTAATGTCACCAGGGGGAACTGATGATCTTAGGGTTGGCATAATATTAATTAAATCCATATGTCACATATTGTGCAGTGTTCTTGGGAAAATATTCTAATACTTAAGTGAAAAATTGAGATTGCTTCCAGAAATGGTGGACTTCATATGGAATCCATCATGCAATAACAGTGTTGTGAAGACTGGGCTGAATAGGTTTAGAACAACATTGATATCAAAGACCAGATCCTTTTTAGATCAAAAGTCATATCTAAGCTATCATCTTGACATTCAGGATCCCACAAGGAAGAATTAGCTGGGACTGTTACCCCAGGGTGGCTTGAGAGAGTACATTAGCCCACCTGTATGTAGTAGGCTGAAAAATGTCCTCCAGAGATATCAGGTCCAAATTCCTGGAATCTGTACATTTTGCTTTATATGGAAAAAGGATCTTTGCAAGTGTGATTAAGTTATGGATTGTGAGAAGAAGACATAATCCTGGATTGTCTGTGTGGGCCCCAAGTATCATCACAAGTATACTTATGAGAGAGAAGCAGAGGGAGATTCTCTGTAAGCACAGAAGAAAAGATGATATAAAGATGGAGGCAGAGAGTGGAGTGAAGCAGCCACAAGCCAAGGAATGCTGGCAGCCACCAGAAGCTGGAATAGTCAAGGAACAAGTTCTTCCCTAGGACCTTCAGAGAGCATGCAACCCTACTGATGCCTTGATTTCAGCTCAGTGATACTGATTTTGGACTTCTGGCCTCCAGAACTACTAGAGAATAAATCTGTGTTTTAAACAGCAACCATGGGAAACTAATACATCAGACACTGAATAATAGCAACAGCAATAATTACCAAAAAAAGAAAAAGTATAAAAAGTGTGTGTAAATGTATTTTTAGAAAGTTTTATTACTCCAACACACAATATAAATAAAAAATACATCTTAGTATGAAAATGGAAGTTTCAGAATAAGTCTCCTGACCTCCCATTCCAACTACACTGATGATCTTAAGCTCTTCTTATTTAGAATTTCTGAAGCCATCACTGCCTATGGGTTGGGTTGAAATAAAGGCACAGTGATGTTTCAAGTATTGTACCCTATGACTGAGAGGCAGAATGGAAGAGTGCCAAGTCATAGCCTGGTACTAATAATAGGAATATATAAAATATGAGGAATAAGGATGAAGGAGGGAAGTGGGGTACCTGAGAAAGTTAAGTCAATGATTGGATGAGGTCCACAGTACAACTGTGGGAGAGTCATTTAGAATTCTGCCCTCAAATGGGGAGACAAGGTACCAGGCCCTGTTGCCTATTCTAGTCAGCGTACATTATGAGAGCAGTGCTAGCTACCAGGAAAGGCATTCCAAATGTATGTGTCTTATATTGTTTACCACTATTCCCCAAATAAAACTGGTTTCACAGAATTCCATCTTTTTTTTTTTTTTTTTTTTTTGCGGTATGCGGGCCTCTCACTGTTGTGGCCTCTCCTGTTGCGGAGCACGGGCTCCGGACGCACAGGCTCAGCGGCCATGGCTCACGGGCCCAGCCGCTCTGTGGCATGTGGGATCCTCCCGGACCGGTGCACGAACCCGTGTCCCCTGCATCGGCAGGCAGACTCTCAACCACTGCGCCACCAGGGAAGCCCAAAGAATTCCATCTTTAACGTGCCTCACACATACACACATTCAGCATCCTTATTCATGCTCTTATGTAATTGGAGTGAATGCCTGGACACCCTTTTTTTAGTCTGTCTTCGCTCTTGAGTTTCAGTTCTCAACTGCCTCCTTAATACAGCCAGAGGATCCTGGCTGCCACCTCACACTCCCTGGATGAAACTGTCTTGTTTCCTCTTCTAAAGCCACCTCTGGTCCTTTTCCTTGTCTGAGTTAGTAGATCACTCTCCTTCCACTGAGTTTCAACCCCTCAGCTAAAAGCATGGAATCATCTTCAACTCTGCTCTTATTCTTCCTATTCAATCAACTGACAGTCCCAATATTTCCTCTCTTCTCTCATTTATTTATTTTGCCAGTGTCCTACTTTAGGCCCTTATCTCTCTTCTGAAATATAGTAATAGCCTCCCAACTGGCCACTCTGCTTCTAGCTGCTCGGTGATCCAATCCCCCTTGTCTTCTGAGTTTTCTTTCCAAAACACTGTCACAACTTCTCAGTGTCCTCAGAAACTCCTGGGGGCCTGCAGAAGTCTCAGTTTCTCTGCATTCATAGCTCTCCACAACCCACCCTCCATTTGCCAATCATCCCTCCTGACACTTACCAACACTTCCCCTTTGTCTCAACCAGCATGCCTGACATTGTTTGCATCTCCTTGAATCTATTCATATTGTTGTTGGAAAGTCTTCCCCTACACTTCACCTTCTTAAACATGTCTGTCTGTCCCTCAAGGCCCAATGTAAGAATTCTCCATAAAACTCCTTTTGATTCCTGGCCTCCACTAATGATACTTATTAACAGTTATTACTTATTAACACTTGATAACACTTATTAATACTTATTAGGTATTTATACTTTGCTTTTAGTTGTATAATAAAACTTACTTCTGCTTTTTAACATAGGTCATTATTTCCATGTCTATCTTCCCCTCTCTCTGACACTGGATTGTAAATTCCCAGAGGCTAAAACTCATGTTTTCATCCTTTAAGACCAAGCTTAAATGTCACCTTACCCATACTGACTAATGCTTTATCCTTTATCTCAGCTCCAAAATATTATAAATGCATATTATGTAATATATTACCATTTTAAAAATTAATTCTTGTTCCTGTATCTTATCTCCCAAATTAGATTGTAACCCTCTCAAGGTTAGGGAGCCTGTATTCTATTGAGCTCTTATATACGCAGTATATTATTACACAACTAATACTTGATGGATGATATCTTCTTAGCAAAATAAAAATACCAGGCTCTTCAAATAATTAGTTTCGTGACCTGAAACAAATCATTTGTCTTCCCGGGGACTTAGCTTACTTTAGTGTGAAATAGATGGTACCTTCATTTCTTAAATGTAGAGATTCACTGATGTGTTCCTTTAAATCACATGCTAAATCTAAAAGCAACGTCAGCAATAACAACAAAAAAAACAAAAAATTCAGAATCAACTGCATGTTCTCTGAAAGCAATATGAAAGGCGTTATTTAATAGAATGCAGTATTATTCTAATTTCTTCTCAGAATTTTAAGAAATATATCAGACAACATTTTTCCTGTCATCATACATTAAACTGTATACATATTAATATATTAAGTATGTATAAATGCACATACACATATGTACATATATATTTGTATATAGGTAAATGTGTAATATATATAGTTTTTTTTAGCCATCGTAAGATTATTGCCCTAATGTTTATGTAAAACACCAGTTCACAGGCTTACCTCATATCAAGATGCACATTCACCTTTATCAGCTACTATTTTTCTTAAAATCTAAAAGAGGGGACCCTAATGTATTACTGTGGTCATTATACTTTACTCCATTTTGTTTATCCCTTTCC
Source organism: Grampus griseus (assembly GCF_964374135.1). NCBI lineage: Eukaryota > Metazoa > Chordata > Mammalia > Artiodactyla > Delphinidae > Grampus > Grampus griseus. The sequence goes on along the minus strand of NC_139018.1, from coordinate 23,243,917 downwards.
AATGTACTGTGGCAGATTGAGCAATATACAAGATTAATTCTTTTGTTTTAGAATTACAGTCCTGCAGTTGTTGGAACAGGGATTACATTAACACTACTCTCCAAAGTCAAGTTTTTCTGGAAATTTCAACCATTAGGTAGCAATAACAGAAAGCATTCTAAATCTTTTGGAGTTTTGTAAGATATTGTACTTCTTGTTAATTGAATTGAGAGATGATTGCCCTATGATTACCTCAATTTATTCACGCACTGTATAATTTACCATAATGATAATTAACTCGTACTGAATATGGTAAAATGTGCATGAATTTCTCTTTCTCTCTCACCCTCCCTTTCTCCTCTCTGTCTCACTTTCTTTCCTCTCCTCTGCCCCTTACTATCACAATAAGTAAATATTTTACATATAATCTGACACGATTTGTTTATAGAGCCTTCCTTCTTATATTAGTATGTCAGTCAAAGTATTATACCTCTAAATAAAAGTGAAAGGCCATTTTTTCCCCAAATTCCTAGGTGATTGGTTGCTACTTAACTTATTGCTTTGATCTAATTATGTCTTGGTTTGTGAAGGAAGGACCCTAACCTGGCCCATTAGATGATATTTTTATTTCTAAGTTTATTTGTTCCTAAATTGCCCATAGTGCCTCAATATTTCAGAGGTTATATTGCCACAATTTCTTCTACACTGAAATCAAACACTTACAGAGTTGGTCAGTGATCAAACTAATGTATGCTTTATAAAAACTTCTTAATTCTAGGATAAGGGAAAGAAGGATATTGTAGCTCGCAAATATACAAATGGTTTCACGGTTTTGATATTTGATAGTTCAAATTGTTTTAGATCAAAAAAAATCGGAAGCACAAAGAAACTAAGCAATATTTTGTGTGTTCATCCTTATAATAATGTAATCAGACAGGTATTTATAGATGAGAAGATATGATTCTAGAGTTGCCTCAAAATAATCAGGGCCTAGAGTAGGGAGGTGATTGAGGATGGAGATGGGACAAAGTCAGCCATGAATTGATCATTGTTGAACCTGTGTGATGGGCATGGAAGTTCATCATATGATTGTATTCACTTTTGAATATGTTTGACATTTTCTAAAATAAAACAGTATTTAAAAAGAATATAATGAGGCATCTGTAGTGTGACACATGTCGAGGGGCCCAGGTCAGAGTCCTGGCCCTGCTTGACTTTAGATGGGTCACAAGTTCTTAGACTTCATTTTCCTGTCAGTAAAATGAAGGCATTAGATGAGATCAGTGGTTCCCAAGAAGGTGAAACTGCCTAGGAAACTTTTTAAGATGACACTAACAGCTCTAGAATTTTGCTTGGATATAGAAGGTAGAAGGGAATGTGTATTTCAAAACAGCTTCTCAGGTAACTGTGGTACTGCCATTCCTTACATGCACACAAATTTGAGGGTATCAAAGAGAGTGACTTCAGGCCATACCCCACAACATTTCACGAGGTCTAGAATGGGTTCTGAGGATACATATTTTTGAAAAGCTCTCCAGGTGATTCTAATAGGGGTCCACATGCCACACTTTGAGAAGCGCTTTTCTAAATCACCTCCATGGTCTTTTCCAACTTTAATACCCCATGCTGTTCCATGACCATTTTGTTTTCTCTTTTCTGTTTTGTACCATTCTATGAACAACTGGTCATTTAATTACAAGTATATGATGGTCAAGAAACTGATGCTAAGTTTCTTGCTTTGGGTCATGAAACAAGGTAGAAGCAGACTCTGGTTTAGTTAAAATTCATGTTATATATATACAGCCAAAACTCTTGTTGGGGAAAAGATTTTCCAAAGTAAATCTAGCCCATCAATTTTACATTGACTACTTAAAACACATAAATTATTTTAGTCTTTTGTCTCCAGTCTTACTTCCTAATGTTTACATTGCATGGAGTTTTATTCTTTATGCTGGTCCTACTGGATAGATTAATAAATTGAGATTAATGAGATTCTTCCTCTTCCACCTGTTTTTAACCAAACGCCTACCTGCTACATGAGCAGGTGGGTGACTGTTATTGTTGATCACCAAGCTTCTTTGCAGAGTGAACAAGGGTTAGATGTGAATGTTAGAAAAAATATTGTGGTAAATTTCTGCCTCCAATAAAGAACCATAAATATGGGTCAAAAAGTTTTAGTAGCCACCACAAACTTTTGTTTTGTTTTGTTTTTTTGTTTTTTTGTTTTTTTTTTTTTTTGCGGTACGCAGGCCTCTCACTGCCGCGGCCTCTCCCGTCACGGAGCACAGGCTCCGGACGCACAGGCTCAGCAGCCATGGCTCACGGGCCCAGCCGCCCCACGGCACGTGGGATCCTCCCAGACTGGGGCACGAACCCACGCCCCCTGCATCGGCAGGCGGACTCCCAACCACTGCGCCACCAGGGAAGCCCCAAACTTTTGTTTTAATCACCACTCCCAAATCTAGAAATGATAGTAATTTAGTGGCCCCAAACTACATTCTGGAGAAGACAATATAAGTAAAGCTGAAAAGCAGTCAAAGCCTTGAAGTGTTTTAAAAAAAAAAAAAAAGCCTCTTCTTTACCTTTCCATCCACTTACAACTTTCTGACCATAGAGGAAATGACTTTATAAAGCATCATACTTGTGACTTCAGTTGATTTCATAGGGTTGACAAGGGGAAGAATAATGAGATGTTAACATGTCATTAAAATGAGTGCTGAATATATAATGTTAACCTGAAACAAATAGACTGTCAGATATTTCTCTGGCAAAGATGGGTTTCTTCAGGATCAGCAGAGAATTGCATTTCAGGATCTGCAACCATGTCGAGGCACGTGCAAGTCTCCAAACTGCAAGAGAAGGAGAATACTTTATAGGGAGGAAAAGAGAGTTGGGAGGCTATAGTAAACATAGAGTCCTTGGCTTTTCATTGGCTGAGTCTCTTCCAGGAAGGAAGAGGGGTCTTTCTTCTTCCTCTTGGGCTCTGCTATTGTCTCAGGGCGTAAGAGCTTCCCCTCTGGTCTCCCAACTCTATTTAATTGAGGTTTCTGTTTGTTAATTTTTTACAGTAGAAAAACTAACTTATCTGTGGGGCATAACATTTGATAGTGATAACAAACAAGCTTGCACAGATAACTTTGCCCTTTGTGCTTTGTCTCATTCTCAAAGCTTTTCTGAGCTCAGAAATCGCTGTAATGTTCTATAAATGTGTTTAATATTTTATTTCTTTAAAAAATTTACTACTGAGTAAAGGACTTAAATAAAATTATAACTGACTCTTAGTCAAAGAATAAAACCTCTCTCTGGCCCTATGAGCACTGTGGTGTAAATCTCATCAGAAGAGGTAGCCTGTCCTGTGACCAGTTTGCATAGTAATATGAGCCACGCAAATACAGACACGGGCAAGTGCCTCAAAACCTAAATATTTTATTAGAAGAAATTTCTGATTCAGTAGTTTCCATTCCTGTGGCCAATGTCAAAGCCTGTTTCTAGGAAGGAAAGATGGTAAATTCCTAACAACTGAATTGCAAAGTTCACTGTATGTTTTAAGATGACTCTTCCCCAGAAATACAACTCTTGTGATAGCTTTGTGGAATTTTTTTTTCCCCTGCATTTTACCTGTAGATAAGCTGAACAATTCCATGATTCTAACTAGTTCCCTGGTTCTTACTAATAATAGAGCATGTTATATTAAGGATAACTGATGTTGGAGAAAGTCAGGATGGGTTGTGATGTATGGATGAGGTAACCAAGAGACTCTGTTCTTATTGTCCTGGAGTATCCAGAATAGTCCAGACATCTTCAGGTGAACCCAAGTCAGGCCTATCAGGAGCCACTAGAAAAACTTGCTGAGACAGTGTCTCAGAGCCAGGATTTCTCAGAAGATACATTTAATAGTCAGGATCAGTTTAAGTCAAAAGTTGAATAGAAAACATATCCAAGGAAGTAAACCAAGCTGGTAGGAAGGCATAACTATTTTTAGTTACCTCTAGAGAAAGTACAGGGCTAAAAATGTGAATCCAAGGAAAGGATAATGAGCTGAATGATGTAGAACTAGGGGAGAAATTAAGGAGCAAGAAATCCAGAAGTGGGCTTCCCTGGTGGCGCAGTGGTTGAGAGTCCGCCTGCCGATGCAGGGGACACGGGTTCGTGCCCCGGTCCGGGAAGATCCCACATGCCTCAGAGCGGCTGGGCCCGTGAGCCACGGCCGCTGAGCCTGGGCGTCCAGAAGCCTGTGCTCCGCGACCGGAGAGGCCCCAGCAGTGAGAGGCCCGCGTACCACAAAAAAAAAAAAAAAAAAGAAATCCAGAAGTAGAATGAGCTCTACAGTTGGTTGAATTGATGGCTCAATTATGTCGTCATAGACCAGATTCTTTCTCTCTGCCATCCTCAGTATTTCAGCTTTGTCCTTACACTGACTATCCTCTATGCAAGATGTCTATAGCTCTTCCAAATGTCAGATCTAGAAATGATAACATCCAGAGGAAATAATCAGCCTCTTAGGTGCAAGAAAACCTTTTCCAGCACCATCAACAGTCCTAAGTTCCTCTGCCATCTTATTGGTCAGGATTAAGTCACATATTCATTCTTAAACCAATGAGATGAAAGGAATACCATGGCTAGAGTATACAGAAATGGAATAGATTTTAGAATGTTAAATACAAATTTACTCATGCAGAAGAAAATGGGGAGAATTCACATCTCATTCTCAATCCAAAGGGCCATGGTTGGTGTGTTGTAACCTAGTCCTAACTTTGGAACTAGAAGAGATCTTTAGTAGTTGTAATTTCCTAGGACTGCTGTTACAAACTACCACAATCTGGATGACTTAAAACAACAGAAATTTTGGTCTGACAGTTCTGGGAGCTAGAAGTCCAAATTCATGGCATCAGCAGGGCCATACTCCCTCGGAAACCTGTAGGGAGTTCCTTCCTTTCCTCTTTCTAGCTTCTGGTGGTTTGCCAGCAATCTTTGGGGTCCCTTGATGTCTTAGTCCATTTAGGCTGCTATAACAAAATACTATAAGCTTATAAACAAAAGAAATCTATTTCTCACAGTTCTGGAGTCTGAGAGTTCAATGTCCAATGTCAAATAACTCACAGATTAGGTCTGGTAAGAGCTCACTTCCTGATTCATAGAAGACCATCTTTTCCCTATTTTCTCACATGACAAAAAGGGCAGAGATGTCTCTCGAGTCTCTTTTATAAAGGTACTAATCCCATTAATGAGGGCTTTGCCCTTATGACCTAATTACCTCCCAAAGGGCCTACTTCAAAATGCCATCCAATTGGGGATTGGGATTTTAACTGTCTGGGGGACACAAGCATTCAGTTCATAGCACTTGACGTACAGCTGCACAACTCCAGTCTCTGACATCGTCATCACATGGTGCTCTCCCTGTGTGTCCCTGTCTTCACCTGGCTGTCTTCTTATAAGGACATCATTCCTATTGGATTAGGGCCCCTCCAGCATGACTTCATCTAACTTAACTAATTACATCTGCAGCCTTCCTGTTTCCAATTCAATTCACATTATGAGGTACGAGGGGTTAGGATTTTACCATATCATTTATAGGGTAGAAAATATTTACCCTATATCAATAGGCTTTTCCAGACCTTTCCAGTTTGTTCCAGTCTATATCCAAAGCTGTGGGGTTTAAACTAATTAGCTACAGCACTATTCCCTAAACTTGCTGAACATAAAAATCACTTCAGGCCCTTAGTGAACATACAGATTCCTGGGCCTCACCATAGACATACTGAATCAGGATCTCTAAGGAAGACGCCTAGAAATCTGCTTTTTAACAAATACCCCAGTTTGATTTTATGATCAAGCAAATTTGGGAAACATGGAGTTAGGGTGTCTAGCACTTACTGAGCTACGGCCATGTTATTCATGGCTGTGAAAGACATCTTTTTTTTTTTTTTTTACATCTTTAGTGGAGTATAATTGCTCAATTGTTAGTTTCTGCTTTATAACAAAGTGAATCAGCTATACATATACCTATGTTCCCATATCTCTTCCCTCTTGCATCTCCCTCCCTCCCACCCTCCCTATCCCACTCCTCTAGGTGGTCGCAAAGCACCGAGTTGATTTCCCTGTGCTATGCGGCTGCTTCCCACTAGCTATCTATTTTACATTTGGTGTAGTGTATATATGTCCATGCCACTCTCTCACTTTGTCCCAGCTTATCCTTCCCCCTCCCCGTGTCCTCAAGTCCATTCTCTAGTAGGTCTGAATCTTTATTCCCATCCTGCCCCTAGGTTCTTCAAGACCATTTTTTTGTTTGTTTTTAGATTCCATATATATGTGTTAGCATATGGTATTTGTTTTTCTCTTTCTGACTTACTTCACTCTGTATGACAGACTCTAGGTCCATCCACCTCACTACAAATAACTCAATTTCGTTTCTTTTTATGGCCGAGTAATATTCCATTGTATATATGTGCCACATCTTCTTTATCCATTCATCTGTCGATGGACACTTAGGTTGCTTCCATGTCCTGGCTATTGTAAATAGAGCTGCAATGAACATTGTGGTACATGAGTCTTTTTGAATTATGGTTTTCTCTGGGTATATGCCCAGTAGTGGGATTGCTGGGTCATATTGTAGTTCTATTTTTAGATTTTTAAGGAACCTCCATACTGTTCTCCCTAGTGGCTGTATCAATTTACAATCCCACCAACAGTGCAAGAGGGTTCCCTTTTCACCACACCCTCTCCAGCATTTATTGTTTGTACATTTTTTGATGATGGCCATTCTGATTGGTGTGAGATGATATCTCATTGTAGTTTTGATTTGCATTTCTCTAGTGATTAATGATGTTGAGCATTCTTTCATGTGTTTGTTGGAAATCTCTATATCTTCTTTGAAGAAATGTCTATTTAGATCTTCTGCCCATTTTTGGATTGGGTTGTTTGTTTTTTTGATATTGAGCTGCATGAGCTGCTTGTAAATTTTGGAGATTAATCCTTTGTCAGTTGCTTCTGAAAGACATCTGATACATATCCCTTTTAACCAATTCTCATTGCAAACATGGAGAAACTTGAGATTAAGTAAGAGTAGAGCTGGGATTGGAGCTAGAGCTGATCTCAAAATATATACTCTTTCTATCATGCGAATAGTAAATTAAAGAATCTTGAATCATCCAGTCCACTGTAGTCTACTCTCCTTATCTTGTTCACAGGGTTAAATCTTGTTACTTTTGTTCTTGTCCTTGGAAGAAACAAGACAGCTGGCAGCTCTCCTTCATTTGGTTTTGCATATGAAAAGCATCTTCTCCCCCACCCCCTTGATCCTTTCCTTTTGGGTCACTTTTTTTGTTTTACTTCTTTAAGAACCTCTACAACTATTCTGTGTTTCTTTAGAGATGAGGAAAATTTCTTGAAGAAGACTTCCTCCGCTTTCCTACCTTTAGCAGGGCTGAAACAAAAGATACCTCTCCCCATATTTCCTTTCTGTCCTCCCTCAGATGCAAAATCGGTCATGTGGCTCTCAGCAGTTTATGCCAAGGTCTGCCAGGGAAGAAGTGAGACTTCAAATCTTTCCACAAGTTGAACTTGAGTTAGAAAAGTTGCACATATAACTGTTCAAAGGATGGGTAATTTATAATGTGGAGGAACTGGGACATTGTTTTCCTGAGAACTTTGCTAGTAGGATTTTATTTTCAGTGCAATGAGGAGCCACTGAAGGATTTTAAAATAGATGGTGACATAATAAAATTTCATTTCTAAAAATTATGATGGCTTTTGGGAAAAAGTGTACTGGAAAAAGCTGTAAGGTGTTTCATAACCTCTCCAGGAAAATAATGCATTAGGAGAACCACAGACTCCAAAAGTGTGGCTCATTTCCTGCCATATGTTTCCCTATATCCAAAATATTTTGTTGTGAAGTTTGATGCTGAAAACTCAGCCTCTGTGCACTGGTGCCGAATCAAATCTGAGACAGAGTTTTGGGTGAAGTAGAAAAGAACAGCTTTATTGCTTTGCCAGGCAAAGGGGGACCCAGCCGGCTCTGCCTTCAAAACTCTGTGTCCCAACCCAGGGGGATTTGGTGAGGAATCTTATAGCAGTGGTTCAAGGGTGTGTTGCTGATAAGATTAGGGTGTGTGCAGGACCTGCATTCCTTTAATCTGGCCTCAAGTTGTCTCCTGATGAGCTTCTGTGGTTATCAAACTGTGACCTTGTCTCTGGAATGAAGAATGCTTCATCAAGTAGTTAACATCTTCCATTTTTGGGGGGTTTGAGTTCTGCAGAAGAGCTCAAAGGTATTATGTATATCCCTTGAGTGGAACCAGGATCCTGTCCTAAGGCTACACTCTTATTTCTTGACTGCTCCTCCCTTGTCTCTGCATCCCCTCCCCTCCCTGATTAGCAACTGTTTGAACCTGCCCTTTGGAACTCAGGGAAGGTCATGGAGGCTGAAGACTATTTCCTACAAACAAGAAATGGGGGACACAGAAAAGCTTCCATGCCCAAGAACCCCACAGGTTCTGCTCGGTTTCAAATTCCACTGGCCCAGGTTATTTGCCCCTTCAGTATAGCAATGTACGAGGACTGATCTACTAAAGTCATGTAGTAGGTTTAGGAATCTGTGTAACTCAGCCAACTGATGTTTCACAATTCAACCAACAAGTCTAACATACATTGCTACTAACTTCAGGTTGTAAGAACTGTTTTCTTAGAAACAAAACAAGAGAGAAGAAACTAAAGGACTCTCATAGAAGTGACCGTATGTTTAATTCTGTCATTGATGCTTATAATCAATTAGTACACAGTGGATAAAAATTTGAACCCTCGGGTCAAACTTCAGTGGCTCTGCCACACCCTTGCTGGGTGGCTTGGATGGGTTATTGAAACTCTGTGTCAGCTTCCTCATCTATAAAATGGGCATAATAGTTTCTACCTTGTTGTAAACTCTACATGAGATAATAAACTGAAAACGCTAGGATAGGGCATACAGTAGGCACTCAACAAGTGAGTGTTGTGGTTGCTGTTTTATTAATAGACATTGATACTTTTATCCAAGTTATTAAGCAAAAATGTTGGACTGGAAAAAGCATAAATGTGTATTATTAAGGTCAAAAATGGAAGAATAGAGTTAGAGATGCTCCCCCTGCCTCCACTACCACACACACAGAGTTCCTTTGCCCAGCTACCCAAATGCTCGCTCTCCATTTTTTTGGTTATTTTCAATAAAACAGGGTATTTATTACCCCCTTCTGACAAGCACATGAAGAGTTGCTTGCTTCTTTCACAGTGCTGAATCACAGACGATGTCTTAGAAGCTATATACTGTCTTCCTCACACGTACCTAATAACCACACCAGAGCCCAATAAAAAGAGGGCACTGGCAGGTTTACTCATCTTTTTATTTCCTTGTTGTTCTCTCTGCTGTGATCTCCACACCCGGAACTGGTGCTCTTGCCCTTTCCCCCCGCTTTCTTGCCTCAGAGCTATTGTCAAATGTATAAATACACAGTGAATTGGAACAGTTTCTGGGGCAACTGAGAGAGAAGGAGCCTGTTCTCCCCCATAAATATACTGTTGGCTGAAGAGTTTGCAGACATTGTGATTGCAGCCGATTAAAAAGGAAAGCAGGATAAATTGAAAGGGAGGTAGCGCAAAAAGCTGGAGTGACCTTTCAGCTGCAGGTCTGGAAGAAACCGATGGCATATATATATGTCAATATTGTGACGAGAGGGAAAATGTACAGTAAATCTATTGAGCTGCTTCAGGAGGCTTTTTCTCTTCATCTAATTGTGCTGTTTGAAGTGTGCTTGAAAGTTCTTATGCAGTCCTTGTCAGCATCCTACCTGCTATGAGCTGTGAGAAGTTAATCGTCTCTGCATTGTTAAGAGAGATTGTCGGGTATCTGATGGCTGTCCATTCTGCATGACAGTGTGTAGGTATGCAAAGCGCGTGTGTCCATGTTTGTCTTTGGAGCATGAACCTGCTTGACTATGCATGAGAACTGTAGGAGAGGAAAAAATATCTTTCCTTTACACACACTAGATTCTCCAACTAAGGCCCTGATAATTAGACTGGCAAGAGAGAGATTAACAAGAGAAAAAATGGAAGTTTATTAACATGTGCATCATTCTCGTACACATGGGAGCACCAAGTGATGAGTAACCCAGAGGAGCGGTTAGAACTTAGGCTTATTTACCATCTTAGGCTAAACAGAGGAAAAGAGGATTTTGGCTTCTGGGCTAGGGAGGCAAGTTATGGGAAGGTGACCAGAACAGGTATGGTAAACAAGGGTTGTTTAGTAAGATTTGTTATGCAGTTTTAAGTCAGTGCCTTCTCCATTGATAAGAGTTGTTGAGTTCTCTACTTCCTGGTCAGGAAAAGGAGGATGTCTTTATAAATGTAAGTCTCCTTTATAAATGTAAATTTATTTTATAAAAGGAAAACTTGTACCCTGTTTCTAGAGCTTTTCCTTTGCTTGTTCTCAATGGCCTTTAGTTCAATATAACCCCTATGCTAAAGAGGCATTTTTGGGAGTGGCGTATTCTGGTACCCTGAGAACCAAGCATACCCACACCTGCATCCAGATAGTACCTGCAGATAGTGTCAGTGCCAGATACTTCACGTCAAATAGGCAGACTGTCCAAAACACTGTCCAAAACTGTGATCATCCATATTACTGTTCCTCCTTCCAAACCTTTGGACATGCTATTCCCTTATCTGAATCAGTCTTGCACAGCCATCACCACTGTCTCCACCTTTCATCCCCTTTGACTCAAGTCTCAGACTAGGTGTCACCAATCTGGAAAGGTTTTCTTACCTCTCATGACATTGAGGTTAGGGGCACCCCCTATGTTCTCCTAGTACCTTGATTTCCCATTTAAACACCTAATGTACCACACTGACTTCTTGCTTAGATATCTGAATATATTCCTCAGTAGTGTTACTGAACTGAACTTGGATCCACTCACCTGCTGCACAGCAAAACCAATCTACTGACACCAGGTTGTGGTGAAGGAAAGTATGGCATTTATTTATTTATTTATTTATTTATTTTTTGCGGTGCGCAGGCCTCTCACTGTTGTGGCCTCTTCCGTTGCAGACCACAGGCTCTGGTCATGCAGGCTCAGTGGCCATGGCTCACGGGCCCAGCCACTCCGCGGCATGTGGGATCTTCCCGGACTGGGGCACGAACCCGTGTCCCCTGCATCGGCAGGCGGACTCTCAACCACTGCGCCACCAGGGAAGCCCAAGTATGGCATTTATTGCAGGGTGCCAAGCAAGGAGAATGGGCAGCTCATGCTCAAAAGACCTGAACTCCCTGATGGCTTTCAGGGAAGAGTGTTTAAAGGCAACATTTGGGGTGAGAGTTGCAGCTCCTGGACTTTCTTCTGACTGGTTGGTGGTGAGGTAACAGGGTGATGTTTCAGGAATCTTAGTCATCATCACCTTCTGGTTCCAACCAGTCTGGAATCTAGTGCTAGTGCTTAGCATGTACCCACCAAACTCTGCCTGGGTGGGGGGTCTTAGTTTCTGCAGAACAACTCAAATATATGCATCAAATTGTTATGCATATCCCTTGAGGAGGAACTAAGACTCTGTTTTATTGCTGAACTATTTGTTTTTTCCTTTGTTTCTGTATTCCTTCACTTCCCTAATTAGTAATTGCTTGAGTTTGCTCTTTAGAATTCAGGGAAGGCCTAGGAGACTAAAGCCTCTTTCTACAAACAAGAAAAGTGGAAGGGCTCAGTTTCAGTCCCCGCTTTTCTTTGATATCCCCAGTCCTCAGGGGAACAGGGGTGGGACAAGAAAGGGAAGAAAGTTTTGGATAGAGAGGTTAATCATGACTCGGCAGAGGAACTCAGTTTTAGGAGGATTGGGTTTCAGCAATTCATATGTTAAGTGAGGTTATATTGTATTCATCCCAGAATTAAAAGCAATCCCCAGTGTGTAGCGGATTGATAATAAATTAATTACCAAAATAACTGAATAACTATGGTTTGGGGGGAGAGAGATTGTCTGCGAGCCCAGAAGGCTAGCTCATGACTTGTAGATTGTCAGAAGTCACTCAGTTTTCCACAATTTTGATGGCTTTTATTACATGCTTTTCAGCTTACCTACATCTGCATAATCGTGTTCTTAATAGTCTGTAGAATTGTCAGCTCTTACAGTTGACCACCACCTGATAACTGATAGTTCTCTCTGTCTGCAGCAGAGAAGAGCTAGATTAGGAAAAACTCAGGCTCTCCTCTTCTGATTAGCACTCAGCATTGGGAAGGGATGGAGACACAGCCCAGATGGAGAAAGAATATACCGGGTACATTCAGAGTGAGTCTGGGTGATGAACCAGGAAGAAGTGACAAGGCAAATCATTTCAAATTTGTTTTATTTTATACATGAAACCTTACTTGTTAGCATTTTTTAAATAATTGATAAACTTGACTATATCCATGTATTTTCACTCTTAAACTGTGCTGTGGATGTAGCCCTCTACATTGGTGACTTTGGACTTGAATTTCTTTTTACCCTTGTTCTGTTTGAGTTTAGACTTTCAGCAAATATCTTTATGGTTTTCTATTCTTCCTCTGACGTGCCTTGCAAATTCACCCGTAACCAAATCTGTTTAATGAAGGTCACGAAAACTAAGTCAACATGAGACCTGGGAGTGAAATCCAGTGGTCCTGATTTTTTTTTTAATTCGCTAAGGAGCAGCCACCTCCATCCCACCCTCCCACCCCTATGTCAGGGCAAGTTATATTATTTCAGGCCTTTTGTCTTATTGATCAAGTCATCCATCTCTCATTCTGCAAAGTCAGGTCCTTAAGTAGTTCTGTGGAGCCACGAGGACTCTTCCTCTTTAGCCATCTTTGACTTTGTCATTGATATTATGTACTACGTCTGATAATAAATATTTTTTTAAAGTAAGAGGTCAGAGTGAACAGGAAAGATTAGATAGGACGCCAAATCTCTCCCTCAGTATATAAGAATATACTGTCCTCATCATGAGGCTGACGTTATATCTCTGAATAGAACCTTAACTTCTTATCTTAGGAATTCTTATTCAGCTCCCTAAGACTGCCATTCTTATATGTCTAAACTATATATAATTTATTATTTTTATTACTTTCCTTAGGACATAAGCGAGATTCTTCCATAGTGTAAGCCCCTTACTTTCTTTTTGGTCTTCACTAATTGATAAAAGGATTTTATTTCTGTTTCGGTCTAGAAATACCTTTTAAGCAATGTTTATGAAAAAAAGATCCTGTGTATTTTTTTTTCCTTAGAATTTGTTTACTATTTTCTCTACCATTCATTTTGTTTTTTGTTTTTTGTTTGTGTGTGTGTGTGTGTGTGTGTGTGTGTGTGTGTGTGTGTGCGGTACGCGGGCCTCTCACTGTAATGGCCTCTCCCGTTGCGGAGCACAGGCTCCAGGTGCGCAGGCTCAGCGGCCATGGCTCACGGGCCCAGCCGCTCCGCGGCATGTGGGATCTTCCTGGACCGGGGCACGAACCCGTGTCCCCTGCATCGGCAGGCAGACTCTCAACCACTGCGCCACCAGGGAAGCCCTCTACCATTCATTTTTGACTCTTTTTTTCTTAATCTTTCCACCATTCCTATTGTTTCCCAGCCATTTTTTTTCAATGATCTTAGAGAACTGCAACTATACTTAGCCACATCTTTCACATTTACCTGTGTGGCTCTTACCTGGGGCAGCTTGCTTTATATGCTGGGCAGGTTCCTGAAGAGGCAGGTAGAAATTGAGTCTTTGGAAATCAAGTCATTGCTTAAAGATGTGACAGAACTTGCTATTTGAATAAACCCTATTATGAACCTTTTTCCAAAGCAAATAATCTTTATCTTATTTTCTATGCAAAACCTGATTTCCATATTTAAGCTTTACTTAAAGTAGTGCCCATTTGTATAGTTATCTTTACATAATGGTCATTCCCCAACCTTATAATTGAAAATTAGGTAATTTTCATTTACTCTCTGGCTTTTATGCCAGAAAATCTCTTATCTCTATCTTTATTTTGGTAATTCTCTTGGAGGAGCACTCATAGTCCCTGCAAAATGATCATATCTCTGTTTCAGTCTAAAGACAAAACAGGAGAGTATATACAAGGGAATGAGGTACCCAGAGCCAAGTTAAGTGAACTATTGATGACTTTTCAAAAAATTGCAGTAAATCATGATTTCCTCACAAAATATAGACATGTCTGATTTTGGCATTTAATTTTAAAACATGCTCACATATGTTTTTCTTCTCCCTCTCCCACTGTGGGTTTATACCTTCATATAAATGAAAAATAAGTCATCTTGACTTTGAGTCATGCATGAACAAAGTTTTCCTTTTCTAGTTCTGAGAGTGATTATTTTGCTTTTAGAGAGGAGCTCTCCTTCTGGGACCAGCTGAAACATCAATGAAATAAATATAATTAAGAAGTGAATGTGAAGATGAAACTTAACTTGCCTTTTTACCATTAAATACATATTTGAAAAAGGTGCCGTTCTTTTATAGATTTTCTTTCTTTGTCACATCATCACTGATTCGAACCAGAGAACTAAATCTTAACATTCTGCCCAATAAAATGTGCTGTTCTGTGGCCTGTGCCAAAGCGGAAAATGCCAATGAGAACTGGGTAGGTCCCAGCCCAACTTCGTTAAACCTAATGGACTTAGTCATTTCAAAAAGCATCTGTGATCAAGGTGCTCCCAGTGACAGTATTTTGCCAAGTGAATCTGGGCTGGAATCGTTTTACCTTCTGACCCAGTTCTCAAGTCTGCTCACACAGGAGGTCTGAAAAGGAAGCCAGATGTAGAAACTGGCTTTACTACTGAGAACCTGAAAGCTTAGCTAGTGGGGGAAGAAAAAGAAAGACTAGGGTGTTTTCTGGTGATCCTCTTTCTGTGACTGGTCTGTACGTCTCGTGCCCATGTTGTATGCCTTTGTTAAGGGTTCACGTGAAGTACACCGAAGGCTGTGGCCTAGTTGGAATGCCATACCAACCGTGATTCCCAGCACTCCAAGGTCCAGCTTCACCTTTGGAACCAGGTGAGCTTTGTGCCCGCCGAGTTCCACTGGTGCTCAAGCCTTTCATTTCAGGAGGGTATTTGGGTCGGATGCCCCTCTCCAAGCAGGCTGATGGACTGTAGCTGTGCACAAATTAGGTTTCTTGAGGAGCTATTTATTGCTCTTAAATTAGCAGCATATTCAGTTGAAAGCAAAAACAAAGGCAGTTGTAAAATGAAGACACAAAAGAGAGGCAATGTGTCTGGTCTTGTATGTGCATTGGTGTCAGAGCAGCTGGGTGAAATGGGACCACCTTAGTATTTCCATCACTGGTCTTTTGGTGGTCCCATCTTGCTGAAAGGCCCAAACAGAGGCTGTAGCCATGTCTGATCATTGATGGATTTCTTGACATTTTTGAGAAGGACAGGCCAAATTAATGGTGATATTGTCTGACTGATTCATCATAAATTCTCCCTGCAGTGTTAATTAGCTCTGTTCTTTTACTCCTCCCAGTTTAATCTCAAGCATATGTGTATTTTTGTATCATTAATTTAAAAAGTCTGCAAAGCACTTGGTAACATCTATCTAATTTGAAAGATGCAGCATGATGCAGTGGGAAGAACAGTCAACTAGCGGCGAGGACTCCTGAGTTCCTGTCCAGCTCTGGTAATAATCTGTAGTGCGACTTTGGATACAGCCTTTCAGCCATATTAATTCTTTGCTGTTGCCAGCTTACAAAGCTACTTCAATCCTTCAGGCAATAAGAAATATACTTTTCCTCTTCATTAAATATACACTCTCCTTTAAAGCAGAGTGCATTATAAACTGACAGTAAGGAAATTCGCTAAGTATGTTATTTTTTTTCCAGGAAGGTAATCCTTTATGGAACAGGACAGGATTACCTTCATGGAGCAAGTTTAGCAAAGTCCCTTAATTTTAGGCTGTTAGGGTGATTTCCAGATCACTCTTGTTCACCTTTTTCCTCCTCGACTTCCTTAAGGACAAAAAAGTATAAACTATATATGGTATCTCTAAACAAAAGTTCAGTTGCACTTATGTAATGTCCAACACTGTATCAGAAATCCAGAGAGAACCAGAGATAGAGTGGCCAAGTAGAAAGTGAGATGAACTTTACACACTCAGTGTTGGAAGACATCTCAAAGGTACTTTAGTCCAACTACCAAAGCATTGTTCCAAACACTTTGTGCTTCTCAAGATTGGCTTTCTATCATAGGTTTCCCAGTTACAACTGCCCAGGGGAGCCATTTAAACTCCACGAGACTCAGCTTTCTCATCTATAAGAGGGAGAAATTGGACCCAATTATCTTTTAATCTTGTTGGCCTTAATATCCTCTTATTCAGCTAGACATTTTCTGTATTTCAGAAATCTGCTCTTGGAGAAAGAGACATTGAGGGCAAAGCAAAGTAGGTGATAATGAGATTTTTAAAGTACTAGTAAAATTAAATGCTTTGAGGTTTGGCATAATGGTCCAGTAGTTTAGTTATTTGCATGAGTAAGAAGTTGAGGATACCAATTGGCTCTTTCCAGGCAGAACTTCCTCTTATAACTGGGTAATAAACATACTTCTTACTTAATAAGAAGTGGCTAAAGCTTAAAGAGACCACTGCTAATACCCACAAGCAGCTGAATAGCATGTCTTGATTATTGACATTTCACACTTCCACAGATCTTGTCTTTCAATATTGACAGTATTACTTCCCTGCTATTTTTATGACAAAAAAGTCCAATTAAATGTAAACCTTATTTTCCTAAATGATTGCTTCTAAGGATATTCAGATTAAATAGAAAAACACTCTACATATATTTTTGTGAAGTCTCTTATTCAGAGCAATTACAAGGAGCTATCTTCTTTCAGTCTTATGAAGGAAAGCACATTCTTCCTAGAAGTCATATTTCCACTTCTAATTACCATAATCGCTTTATGATGTGACATTCAAAACAAAGACTTGAAGTCATATATGTAGTAAAGTATTTAATTTGATAAATAATTTAGACCAGTACTTCAAAGTAAAAATTCAGTATTCCTGAAATAAAGTTTTAACCCAAGCTTGGTCATAAAGTTATCACATAAACAATAAGGATTACTCTCAGGATGGAATATAGTGTCTTGATTAGAAAGATGCACAAATGAAAGATTAATTTCATGGAAGAAAGGAAATCTGGGCTATTTGGCAATAGGAAATCAGGTCAAAATATATTTGTTTGACATTCAAATGGGGTCACGTGGGTAGATAGGACCTGTCTTTACAAATATTTTCAGTCTCTGACATGAGAATGAGACTGGGGAAATGAATCCTGTGTGTTACATGATTAAGATGCATATTGGAACTGAGGCAGGATGATTTCTGAAGTTGGTATACTGGAAAGTTATCTTCTACATACAGCTTTCATATATATATATACACATAAACACACACATATACTATAAATATATAAAATTTCAAATATTTCAGATATATATATAATTTTTTTTAAATTCCCTGATCTTGGTGCATCCACACATGAAATAGACTTGTCCAGTGGAAAAAAGGCAGGTTTGGTTTTTTTTGTTTTTTTTTAATGGCTGTGTTGGGTCTTTGTTTCTGTGCGAGGGCTTTCTCTAGTTGCGGCGAGCAGGAGCCACTCTTCATCGCGGTGCGCGGGCCTCTCACTGTCGCGGCCTCTCTTGTTGTGGAGCACAAGCTCCAGACGCGCAGGCTCAGTAGTTGTGGCTCACGGGCCCAGTTGCCCCGTGGCATGTGGGATCTTCCCAGACCAGGACTCGAACCCATGTCCCCTGCATTGGCAGGCAGATTCTCAACCACTGCGCCACCAGGGAAGCCCAAAAGGCAGTTTTTAATAGGGCAGTAGTCAGGTGGGATTATATCCAACTGTGGGCCAGAAGGCATAGTACTTCTCAAAAAAGAAGCAAGTTGAGACAGACAAATAGATAAAGAAGATGTGGTACATATATACAATGGAATATTACTCAGCCATAAAAAGAAGTGAAATTGGGTCATTTGTAGAGATGTGGATGGATCTAGAGACTGTCATACAGAGTGAAGTAAGTCAGAAAGAGAAAAACAAATATTGTATATTAACACATATATGTGGAATCTAGAAAAATGGTACAGATGAACCGGTTTGCAGGGCAGAAATTGAGACACAGATGTAGAGAACAAACGTATGGACCCCAAGGGGGGGAAGCAGCGGGAGGTGGGGGTGGTGGTGTGATGAATTGGGAGATTGCAATTGACATGTATACATTGATGTGTATAAAATGGATAACTAATAAGAACCTGCTGTATAAAAAAATTTTTTTTAATTTAAATAAAAAGAAGCAAGGTGAGCTAAGTCCTCATAATAGTTACTAGAGTACAGTAGTCACTACTGGTAATAGTTAAATGTCCATAGAAATAGTGCTAGTAACTAACTAAAGAAGAACCCCAAACTTCCCAAGGCAAATATCAGTTATATTCCTAGATATTTGGAAGAATAATAATTATGATTTTTGATTCCATACCTTAGAGCATATATTTGAATAAGTTAACCCTTTTCTTTAAAAAAACCTTTCTAAGAATTAACACAGCTTTTTGGCCTGAGGTATTTTCTTTGGAGTAAAGGAAAGTTAGAAAAAAAAAAAAGTGTAAAGTGGGGGAGGAAGTAAGGAGAAAAAATATTAAAGCAGAAGATATGACTAAAAAAATTATTTCTCAAAAAGCAAGGGGGAGCTTAAAACAAAAACAAATTTGCTTTAAAATGCCAAGAAAGAGCATTTACCCAAGGGTAAATCTCTCAGATCTTCCCTTTTGTTGGAGGAGTTTGCTTCCTCCGACTTCTGCTGACTTTTATCAGTTGCCATCAGCAGGAGAGCTACAAAGAGGCCGTTGGCACACATTCTCCTCTGGGTTATCATGACTTGTCTTTCCTCACACTGACAAGGGGCACGTATCACAAATTAAAGCAGCACGGAGATCTGTGTGGTCATGCCTGCAAAATCTTGGCTGGCAGCCAGGCATCCCCTTTGCCTCATTAGCCCTTGGCTTACATGTGTCCCACCATGGTCACTGAAGGTGGCCCCAGGACAGATGCACTTCATAATCATTCACTATAATTATGTAAATAGCAAATGAACTATATCCAACAGAAAAAAAAAAGTTATTGTCTTAGGAGGTGATGGTTGAGGAATGGGGAGTTGATATGGCTGAGAGAGAAAGGGAGAACCCTTTGGTGATACAGTAGAAGAGTGAGAGATAATGCAAAAAAAAAGGAGAAATATTAATATATTTTTATACAGTTAATATCTGTCTTTCGTTGTTGTTGACCCCAGCTTTTGACTCACCAGTAACTAACTAGGAAATATTTTGCCACCCAACAGACCTTCCTTCACTGTGTTTCTGTATTTCAATATCTCATGAAGAGGCAGTGAACTTAATGCTCAGTTTAATACAATTATCCTTCATCATAGCTGTGTAGGAAGACTATTCTTTTCCCAGATGTGACACAGATTGTTTGGCCGATAGATAAGAAATGCATTCTGTTGTCCTCAAAATACCTTTGTTATTAGACCGTGTAAGTCTGAGCAACAATGGGATGGATTTCATTTAAGTCTTAAATTTTAAAGTTTCTATAGAAGTTCATCTCACTAGAACTCTTCTCAATTGAGCAATAGTATCCAGTTTTCTATCAAATAACTTGTATTTGATTATATGTATTATTTAATGACTGAATCAACTGATATGCAAAAATAAAATATTTAACTCTTCATGTGGGCTAAAGGCCAGACCTTAAAAGGAAGAAGACCCTTATCAGACACTCCTCATGCCTTAAGAGGCTCTTTGAAGCCATAAACTTGAGAACAACGTAAGCTCATTCCTGACTCTGATGCTGCATTTGACATGAGCCGCATGTTTGTGGCAGTCACTCCTGTGTGACTGTGTAAATTCACCGTGTCAATAGTTTGCATCCTGAATTAATCTGTATAAGGTTCCTGGGGGAATGCTGATTTCATATTGGAAACAAGGTTAGGCGGAAGCCTTGAAACTGCCTTTATGGAGTTCTGTAACTCAGCACATTCTAATTCTCACTTCCACCATACTCTAGAGGAATCAGCCTGGTGACTTCATGAGACTAAATATTGGGAAAAAATTGCTAGCACTCCTAAATCAGCCAGATTCTGGTAGTTTACTCCTTGCAGGAAGATTAGTGCATTAACTCTTTCCTGTCACTGATTGCATTAGAGTTGCACATGATCCAATTTGTGAAATGCTCCCTTGTATATGCAAATAGTTAGAAAGAAGAAAGTGTGCCCAGCCAGAAGGAGTCCTGAGGAAGGAAGACTGCTTGAAATGTAAAGGTGGTGTAAACTGGCTTATTCATGTGTGTGACAATGAGCTTTCAGAATTTTCCTGGTCTCACCTAGTTCCCAATTTAATAATTTTTTTTTCTAAAGAAAAGGCCAAATTTCCAGGGCACTGAGTGTTCATACTCTGACATCAGGTAGATGGAGTTCACATATTCATCACTTATTAGCTCTATTATCTTGATCAATTTATTTAGCTTCTCTAAGTCTCCATTTCTTCTTCATAAAAGGAGGGTTTGATACTAGAATGGCTGTGCAGGATTGTTGTGAGGCTTAAACGTGGTAACCCTTCTTATTAATGTAGCACAGTGTCTGACACAAAGAAAGATCCAATGAGCCGTAGTGACTGTCTTTCCTATTCTGATCATCACCATTACGCAAGACAGATGCAAAGTAATGGGATCGTTCAAACATTTTCATGCAGAAATTTAATGGGCGTGTGCTGAGTTGTGGGGTTATTTCTCTCAATTGTTTTTATAAACAATAAGCCACAGGCTGCATAAAAATAATGCCGTGCATGATGGTAATGAGTTTAAAGGGAAGATGGCAGTCAGTAGGAAGTGAATTTGAATCCTTATTTCTGTGTAAGTGCTTCACTTGCCTTGAACAATTTATTTAACTTTATTCTACTTCGTTTTGAAAATGATGGAATAATATGTAGCTGTATGTAGGACTGGTACAATAAATTATTTCTAAAGTAAAAATTTAACGCTTTTGTAAAGGTGGTATTATTAAATAAGAGTTTGCCTTGTCCAGTGACACTTAGCTTTTTTATTTCTGGAAAGAAGTTATTAGGTTCCTTTTTGTTGTTGTTGGGGTGGCGTTGTGGTCTTATCCTTAGTCCTCAAAGCACTGTTAAACATGGAACATCTGCCCCTCGTTTTCAACCGCATTCCTTCAAAACCAGCTGCCACCATGTTTATAATCTTTGTTTTCACCTAGTGAAACTGATGAAGGGAAGTGGAATCCATTGAGAAAAAGATTTTCGCTGGAGGGTGACTCAGCCTTCAAAAAGAAAAGCAGCAGTGTGAAAGGGGAAAATGTTTAATCACCGAGAGCAATAATTACATTCTAAATATTGGCCCAGCTCATAAAGAGTGAAGAACTAAAAGAGAACGAGGGAGCTGCTTCGTTGTTCATCTTACATGATGCCTTTGTTTGCTGCTCTGGAATCGAGGCCTTGTCTGGGGAGGGAATCCATTACAGCTACATTGAGAGTCACCTAAATGATGTTTCTTTCTTTCCAGTCTTCTAGACTCCATTCCTTCATCTCCTTCTGCGCTTTAAGCTAGGGAACTGCCAGTTATACAGCATTTTCTTACACACTTCTCTTTTACCCTTATGCAGAGAACTCAGAATGGCATGGTGATGGGCAGTCTGCTCAGGAAGAGAACACTTAGCTCTTTGACTTTATCTAGGCCAAAAAGTATGGCATTAAAACATGCAAAGCCAACATCTACATAGACCAGTTCTCAAGGCAGAATTTATTCTAGTTTATCTGCTCATTCCTTATATTATTTTGTTTTCTATTATGTCACCAATATTCTGAATGTTTTTATTACATGTGTTGTAAATCGGTCCTACCCCCCAACACACACACACACACACACACTCATACACACACATACACACATACACGCACATACGCACACACATACACACGTGCAAACATACCATAGAACTATTCAGTCAGTTAAGCCCAATGATTTTTGCCTAATTCCTCATAACATTTCCACTTTATTATTTGTCAACTTGATTGGAACGTTCATGCTTTATCCTGCTGACATTTAGGCATAAAATACCGGGTTATTTCTAGCTGGGTAGGAAGCTCAGCTTCAACCTATCAGACTGCGTGGCTGATTTATACAGTAGGAACCAAGAGAAAAGAACTACAGGTGAGCGTAATAAATAGAAGACAGAAATGTCCCTAAGCATTTCACTTGCAGCCTATCCAAATCCTGCAAACTCTCCCTTTACACCAAAATTTGGTTCTCAGTACCTTCAGACATACTCCCAATTCTCTTTTAACAGAACAGCTTGTTTCCTTTTCTCTTTCTACTCTTTATTGAACCTTTATTGTATCCCAAGTGCTAAAGTGGGCACTTTACGTTCACCTGGCTCAGTTACTCTTGCAGTAATCCTACGTGGTGTGGTACCATCCCATTGTGCAGCAGCTTCTGTGATAACTGTGAGGGGAGAGGTACAGTGGATGTGTGCCTAGTAATGCCTCCATGATGCTCTGTTGTGATAGGTTACTCACTTATTTGCTGCTTCCCTCATCAGACTATATCTCATTCATTTTATCTACAGCAAATAGCGTACTACCAGGTAATTCAATATCATCCATATAAATGAAACCCTGCTTATAAATCATGAGAGGGCCATTCTGACTAGGGACTCACCCCCTCTGCAACAGGAGAACACAAGTTCAACATGACTGTTAGAAGTAAGAAGGAAACTTCTACTACTTTTTACATTCCCTACTTCTATTTCAAAAAGTTTTATAAACTTCAAGTATTTAAAAACATCAGTGTTTAGATGGTCTTATACTTTGATTTCTATAATAACTGCACACACATGCATTGGCATGTAAAGGTGTTTCCAATACAATGTTAAATGGGGGAAAAAACATGGTTCCTAATAACATATATAGAGTAAACCAATTTCTGAACATAGAGATGCATATTTGCATCTTTGTATCCAGGCACATTTTTATTCTTCATTCATTCTTATTTAATCAATCCCCTGTTGTTAGATAATTGGGATATTTCTAATGCTTTATTATTATCATTATTAGAAAAACAAAAAAAAAGCCTGCATCTAATATCCTACAACAGTCTCTCTGTGTGCTTGTCTAATTATTTTGTCAGGATAACAGGACCCATATGTCCACTTCAGTGCAGCTATTTGGTGTGAACTGCCTCCCTGCCTCCAGGAAGGGGCTTTTCTCCTGGGAGTAGTGGCTGCGACATTATCTGGTGACTGGAGTAATATGAGTTCATGTGACATGATTAACAAAGCATGCCAAAGGTCATCTGCATCTTATTTATCTGACGCCCCTGAGACACACTTAGCTTTTCAAAAAGCCCGTTCCTGAGCTAAATTCCTCTACTCAGATGCAGCGAAGGGCAAGTCTTCTCGTATTGAGATGATCACATCTAATCTGATACACGTGACCAATGGACGGAAGGCCTTGCCAACTGAGTTCTGTGGGATTGGGTTAAATTAGGCGGGGGGGGGGGGGGGGGGAAGGTGCCTTAGATACAACAAAGACAAAGAACGGACTCTTGCAATCAGGGACTTCAATGTGCTTCCCTAGGACTAGAATGGGACTAATGTTTTAAAATAAATTAAATTTATAGGACTTTTTGAAATGAGGAACCTAAAACTGCGGAAGCTCTTTGCTGACTTTTTTGCTGGTCATATTGACTGTCTGGTCTCAGAAAGATCTCCTTAGGCCCCAGGCAAGCTGTTCCTAACCAGGACCCTCATGTTGAAATGAGTAGAGACTGATGCATGCTGACAGCACACATTCCTTGAGGACCTGCTGCAGCCAGTGCCGTGTTATTTGCAGATGTTCGCTGTGCCGTAAAGGATGAATAGGAGTTGCCAGGCAGAGAGGAGGAAGGAGGGCATTGCTGGCAGAGGAAGCCATACACAAAATGCAGTGGGGAACCCACTCGATACATTTGGAATTGCAAATAGTCTGGCTTTGCTGGAGGTGGGTTATAAGGGGAGGATTAACAGGAAATGAGCTGATAGCATACCGGGAGGTGGCAGAGGTTGGAGGCCTTGCAACTGCATGGCACTTATCACACTACCTGCTCACTTCGTATTTTGATGAGCACTGAATGGGAACCTCAGTATGAATCGTTGTTCTCACCTATCAAAATCACTTCAGTGGCTTCCCATTGCTCTTAGGGAAGACTAAATCCTTAATGCAGCCTATGGGGCCCTGTACAATCTGTCCCCGTGTCTGTAGTCTTATCCTCACCAGGCCCACCTTCTTCCTTCCAACCCTACTCTCTGTGTTCCAGCTATATTGATTTTCCTTGAGTTTTGTGAATGGGCTGCATTGCTGCCTCCTGACAAAGGGCCTTTGCACATTCTGTGTGCTCTCCATGGAATCCTCCTTCCTCACTGACACTCTTGCATATTTATTTATTATTACCCCTCAGGTCTCAGCTCAATTATTTTTGATTCAAGAAATGTATCCCTGACTTCCCTCATTGGATCTAACTTCCCACTTAATGTTCTGATAACAGCATGTATTTCCCTTTCACAGTACTATAGGAGGAGTAATTGTCTATGATATATTGGTATAATTGTTTGATCAGTGTTGGTTTCCTCCTAATAAGTAACATCATCATCAGTACTATCATCATTAAATCGGCCAGCATCAGTTAGGGTGTTTACCATATGCCTCACACTGTTCTAAGCTTTTTATGTATTAACTCATTCAGTTCCCAGAACAGTCCCCATTGTACAAATGATAAAACTGAGGGAGAGAAAAGTTAAATAACTCCCCAAAGTTACACAGCTAGTAGGTGATGAAGTTGGAATTTGAACCCGGGCAGACTGGATCCATACTCTTCACCACTGTGTTTCTGCTGACTTGTAAGTTCCAGTCGTGACACATAGTGATTGCTCAATTAATATTTATTGAAAATATGAATGGATAAGTAAATTAATTAATGCAAACTCCATACATGCCCAACTCTTAATTGGGGGCAATTGGGCATGACAGAAAAGAGCCATGATAGACACTTCATTGGCAGGAATACATTCTGGAGAAGATTCGGAAAAGAGGAAACCTGAAGTACTTTATGTGATTTGTGATGAAAAATCTTACAAGATGTTAACCGAAGAGATTAGTTCTGTGGTTTACATGTCCATCATCATGACCTTTCCCAATATTGACTTTTGGGTTTGTTCAGTGTCTATAATCCTATAGGCTGGCATTTATAATCTTGAGTGATTATGCTGTATCTGCAAAGACTTTGCTATACATTAAACATCCCTTGGAAACTTTGAAATACAGAGAGCAAGTCAATGGTAATATTATCCAGGCTCTGCCAGTCTGTGGTTATCTTGCTTACGCAAAAGCAAATTAATTTCCTCTTTCTCATCTCTGTACGATAAGTACTTTATGGCTTTGTGTTTTCATGCACTGAGATTTTTCCCCAGCATCAGAGAAAACCTCCACTTAAAAAGAGGTGGAACAATGACTGAAACTAGTTCTAGGACCTTAGACACTGGATTATTATCTGAAACCCATGGTCAGACCATGGAACTCCCTTGGCGTTACCAGACTCTAATAAAGCAAATTCAGTCTCCTCGTGGACTTGCTTTCACATGCCCTTTGCTGAAAGTTCAGATGGAAAAATCTGCCCACATTGTTATTATCTCTATGTAAATAATTGTGTGCTTGTGGTTTCTCTATATTAGATGTTATTCTGTTATCAGTTGCATTCACGTAGTCCTAACTAGATGACTGATGCTTTTATTTTACTACATAGTCTCTGCTCTCTGAATTTGTTATAGGATAAAGGAGGGAAATATGTAGGGGAAGCATTTGGTGATGTGGGAAGGGTGGTTTGTGACTCACAGTGTTGGGGTGGAGGGAGCAGGAAGTGAGTTAAATATGTAGTACAGTAAGTTAGTGTGCTTTTCCCAACATTGAAATTATTGAGTGGGCTGGTGACTTAGGTATTTGATTTCTCTGCTCTTGGATTTACTAGTAAAGAAGGACTATAGTATAAGGAGCAAGGCAGTGTTGGTTTGGGGTAGTAGTGCAGTGTACAATTCTGTGACTATGTCACAACCAAGTCAGATTTACATTTAGCTGGCTTTTGTATAGGCTTGTGCATAGTACTGTTTTGTGTTAAATATCACTACAGGATGTTTAATACATAAAACCATGAAATTAGTGTTTATATATTTTGGTACTCATGCCAGAGTTGAATGTTTTACCTGATGGAGGAAGGGGAGATTGTGACTCTAGGGATAACTTTTAGACAGTCTGGACAACCTCCACAAACAAATCAAACCCAGGATCCATTCAGTCATAATTATATGCAGTCATCCAATTTCAAGTTAGGGTAGTAGGATGTGGATTTGGGGGTGATTCTTAGTGTCAGATAAGGGTTGGATTATTTATAGGGGAAGCTATTCAGTATAAGATGGGTAAGACTAAATTCAGAGTTCTTCCCAGAGAATAAGTTTACGTTACTGAACCAAACTTGGGTCCACTCACCCACAGAACAGCAAAACCAGTTTACTAACACCAGGTTGTGGTGAAGGAAAGTACAGCACTTATTGCAGGTCACCAAGCAAGGAGCATGGGTAGCTCATGCTCAAAAGATTTGAATTCCCTGATGGCTTTCAAGGAAGAGTTTTTTAAAGGTAACATTTGGTGTAAGGTTTGTAGGGGACAGACTTTCTTCTGAGTGGTTGGTGGCGAGGTAACAGGATGGTGTTTTGGGAATCTTAATCATCAACCTTCTGGTTCCAACGAGTCTGGGATCTAGTGCTTGTGCTCAGCATGTAGTCACCATCATCCACCTGGGTGGGGGTCTTAGTTCCTGTAGAACAACTCAAAGACATGTGTCATATGGTTACATATATCCCTTGAGGAGGAGCTAGGACTCTGTTTTATTGCTTCACTATTGTTTCTTGATTGCTTTTCCTTTGTTTCTGCATTCCCTCACTTCCCTAATTAGTGACCGCTTGGTATGCTTTTTGGAATTCAGAGAAGGCCTAGGAGACAAAAGCCTCTTTCTACAAACAAGAAATTGGGGACACAGAGGGCCTTTTGTACCTGGGAGGGCCCTGCAGGGTCCTGCTCTGTTTCAGTTCCACCTTTCCTTTGACACTCCTCAATCCTGAGGGGAACAGGGGTGGGACCAGAAAGAGAAGAAAGTTTTGGATAGAGAGGTTAATCATGAACTTGGCAGAGGAGCTCGGGTTTAGAGGGACTCATTTTCAGTTACTATGATGCAACCAAAAAGCTAGACAAGCCCCTGGACTGGAGGACTGGGCTCTAAGTGAGATAATCCAGAAGCAGAATCCAGTAGGAATTGAATGAGTAGGCCAAGTTCACATGTCAGCTGGACTTCAGAGTTTGAGTTTCAGATGTCCACCTGACCGCTCCAGGTTGGAATGGAGGAGACGATGGGGGATAGAAGGGTATAAATGAAGGGGCAGTTGGGCGCCAACAGACCACGTAGACATTCTAGCCAACTCTGTAAAGGGTAAGAGCCTCAGTAGAAAAGATAAGTTTGGAGGTTCTGTCTGGCTCTAGGCACATTGATTCAGTATATAAGGTAGCCATAGATTAGATTATTTCCAAATTTTAATTACTGATCAGCAGAGAGCAAACAGTTTACTCTCATCACATACTTTAGAGCTGGTTGTGCTAAGTCAGCACTGCAGCCCAAAGTCCCAGTACAGAGCCTACCACACAAAGCAGGGTAGCCTATCACACAAGGCTTCATAAATGGTTAAGCAATGAATGTGAGTGGATGAATAAATAAGCAAAGTGTTGGGATGGAGGGCCTGGGACGGTGGCAGATAAGGACTGACCTCATCCTTCAGGGACCAGCTCAGAATGCCACGTTTTCTCTACAGCTTTCACATAGAGTTAATGATTCCTCTCCTCTGTTCCTATGGTGATTTATTTATTCTACCTTAATGGCAATTATGAGTCATATTGTAATTACATTCCACCAATACTTCTCCCTCCTTGACTATGAAATCCTTGACCGTGGGGATTTTTGGTTTGCATCTGTACTGCTCCACATAGTATCTGGCACAGACTAGGCACTCAATAAACATTTATCAAGTTGAGTCTAAAGTTTCTAATATACCAGTGTGGTTTGTGAGCCATGCTTTATTCACTAAAATAAGATCACAGAGCTTTGTGATCATGTGACAGTCACATTGCAAAATCGGAGCAGTAACCTCTCCAGTATCAGTATTTTTTTCCCCCTTCCTTCAGATTCTCTCTGGGTATAATTATTTCTTCCTTTGCCTCCTGGAAATTATGTATTGGCGGAGGTTGTTAATGTGTGCTGTTTTAGATTTCCCCATAGTTCATGCACTTCTCTGATGAAAAGAAATGAGCTGTCTATGGAATTATTCAGCATTAGGGGACCTTCTGCACTGACACAGATGCTAGAACCACACTGAGAAAACAAAGAATGTGCCCAGAGGCTTAGAGGGACAGGGCAAGAAAAGCATGAAGGGCATGAAGAATGGGGCTCCTCCTCTCTTCTTCCCTGCACTGGGGGGCCCAGAAGTGGCATCACTTTGTACTCCAGTAGTGACATTTTAATTTATAAGCTAAGAATGCACTGATCACCAACTGCAAAAATTGATTTGGTTGTTCATCTGACTCAGCTCATGTCAGAGTTTGAAAATAATTATGATAGTGGAGCTGATAGTCAGGCAATTACATTTTTGTTCTCTCGCTCTCCAGCTCCTTCCCCCCACCCCCATCCCTTTACCCTTAAGATTATTCTTGTGGGAAGGCAACAGAGGCACAGGACAAGGGAGTAGCTTTTGGAGGAGTGGAATATGGACTCCTACGCACAGACTATAATAAATAGCATATTGTCTTATCTAGTCCCTTATCTTAATCAAATTTCTTAGCCTCCTATGTAAGATGCAGATGAAAACCAGATGAAAGATGCAGACTCTTTTGTCCCCTTCTTGAAAGTATGAAATAGGAAAAGCACATGCACTGCAAGGCAGATACTGTACCTGGACTCAAGGTGTCCTTACTATATCTGTAGATATGGGGTGTCTTTTAAAAAAGATTTTCTCTAAACCATAATGCACAAGGGAGCCTGGGGTAAGAAGAGATTTAGGCAACATCTGTGTTGGGAAACAGGTTCCATGGGAGATTGAAAATAACCCTTGAAATAGTCGTATAAGGAACAGAAAAAAGGATTAGAATAAAGAAAGAAGAGTTTTTGCTAGAAGCAATACCTAGCATGTAAACCTAAAATAATGTGTAATATAGAGTTTAAGAGCACATCACAAGGCAAAAAATTACTTTTTAGATGAATTAAGAGACTGATAGATGAATATGGATTTCTTGATCTATTTCTATTTTAAACGATATTTATTTGTAAACACTAGAAAATGCAATGCTTCTGACCCAGGAGATTGGCTTTTCTGGTCCAAAGCTAGTGAAATCAAAAGTTGGAGGCTGGGGAGTCTACTCAGTCCAGAAAATATTGGGGTATCTATATTATTGAAAATGGCTTTTTTCTCGACACTATAAGGAAAACTTTAAACACTCTACCAAAGTTGAAAGTTTAGAATCACATCTCTCTTCTCAGGGAACTTGTGGCTTAACAATTCAGTATGACTACCTCAAAATTTAAAACAAATGAGAACTTCCCTCAAAAACATCCCCCCAAGGATCCAGGCTTTTCTGTACACGCTCTAACTTCTCTGTAAACCTCCTTTCTACTGCCTGGCCCACTGCAGTTTGACACATACACCTTTGTAATGAGTGTCCTGCGCATAGTAAATGTGTCAGATAAGGTTGACTGAACTGATGCAGGAGTGGTGATGTGGAACACGCCTTTGGCTTGAAACTCTACTAGCCAGCAGGGAAATGTTAGGGAATAAACTAGACAAACCTGAAATAAATATTTCAACTGCAGTTTATATTGCTCACATTAAATAATGGAGAAGTATTTTGCTTTGTTATTTGTAGATCATGTATAAAGGCCTTTCCAAGAAAAGAAAATAGATGTATGGGCTCTTGAATCTATAGAGTCAACGCGTATCCTTGGGTCATAGTTCAAAATACAAAAGCAATTGTTTGGACATTTTGGTGTAGTGATATTACTTTATATCTGAGCCTCTTTAATTCCGCATCACTCTCTTAGATTTGCTCAGAGTTTAAAGCCCCTTTACTCATTTCTTGCCCTTCTTACCCTGTCTCTGGCCACAGATTATGGTTAAGAGAAGGACTTTAGAATCAGACAGATCTGGGTCAGAATTGTAGCTTTGCTACTTACTACCTGCATTCTTGAGCTCTCTGAACCTCAGTTTCCTCCTCTGCAAAACAGAAATGGCGAAGCTCACTTCACAAGGTGTTTGAAAGAATTAAATAGAATAGAATGGAAAAACTGCTCAGCACAGTGCTTGGCACACAGTAAGTGCTTAATAAATGGTGTAAAATTTTTATTGATTTGTTACTGTGGTAGCTTTAACTAAATTTACTCTGCTACCCTACTTTCTGAGTAGGAACTTCAGGTTCTTTGGGAGCATCAGGTTCTCTTCTGTTGGGACTTTGGGGCTTTTGTTTTAAAAGCACATAATCTTCTGCAGCCACATCCTCCACCAGCACAGCAGATAACTAAAAACCTTCTTCTGTGGACTCAGAGTCCTTTTTTGGCCTTTATCACCAGCTTTCTAGGCACTCTCTCTGCCACTTATCCCATTAACTCTCACCGTAAATTTTCAGGCAAGCTTCCCTGTTATACTCACGCATCATTCCTGCAGCTCTCGGTCTCATCCAGAGACGCTGGTCTAGAGTAGACTGGAGTATCTCTTTCTGAACTCTTTTCTTAGGCAACACTATGTGCAACATACTGGGCCTCCATAATTTCAATATGATCCCTCTTTGTAACACCTAACCTAAGGGGGTCCACAATTCTATACTCCTACTTCCAAAACATGTAGACTAACGTTTCCACTTATACCTCTAGCCTTTGAGGGAAAGCCATACAATTCACACTTTATGAGGAGGTAATTTATTTCTTTGTTGTCTCTCTGCTATGCATTTTGAGATAGCTACCTATCCTCTATACCTCTTAGTTTATATACCAACTTTAAATCTATAGGAATTTACTATTTAATAATTACAAAACCTTTACCATGTGTATTAGGCCGGATCCAATACAATCTCAACGTGGAATACTCAAGAGATGGAAAGTTCCATCTTATAAATATCCTGGTCAACAGAAAACCCTTTGTTAAAATGTTCCTGATGCAAATATTTCTAGTGTGTACCTTTCATCTTTTCTATCTTAGAAAACTACCGTTAATGTCACGTGACTTCAGTTCAGGATCTGTCATGCCTAGGGGTCATTTCAGTGCCCCAAAATGTGGAAATGTAGTCAATTGAGCTTCATCTGTATCACCTACTATCTTACAAAACCCTGTGGAGAATATTTCTTTTAGCAAATCTCTGGCATTACCTTAATCTTTGTGCAAGATGCATCTCTCTCTTTAAATTTAAGCACATTGAAACTTCTGGTTCAAAAGATAAATTTGTTTATTTGTTTTTAAGTAATTGATGAAACACTTAAAACTAAATAAAGGTCTGCTTCTGATTTGTAAAATTAACTCTGTTCCTTTAGGTGTTAACATAGTTTTGTATTGTTAGATGCTAAAAAGTTATTTTTTTGTTGATACATTTCTTGTTATACTTCTTGTGCTTTCTTGTTATTTCAAGTTGATTCTTGTTATTCATTTTTTCTACCTACCCATTTATCTTTTTAATTCCTGATCGCTAGCCAAACTATATACCATAGATGGGCTGATCCAATTCAAATGGCTTGGCTGTATTTTAGGAAAGAAAAATTCATTTTGTGAAAAATAGGTATGAGGTTGAGAAATTAGTGGTGGTGTGATACAGGAAAAAGAGTAGGATCAAAATGCATAGTAATGCATATGATATGCTGAAGGGTACAAGGAGCCAGGGAAGATGGTGAGCTGACATCTGTCACCACCCAGTAGCATCCAATTTTAGCATTCACTCCTTCATTCACGCTCCCTGGAAGTGTGCAGGCAAGAAGAATTCATGTCATGTTCTCAATTCTTCTCTGGACCCCAGGGTTGCAGCTCTCTGATCTTCTGTCTCATCATGGGATTCTAAGGGTTCTAGAAAGAGCTATATTTCACTCGATCCAGTTCTCTTTTTCAGTCTGGAGCTGGGACACAGTGGAATTCAGTAAGGGCTAACACCCACTGGCAGTTTGCATGACTCAAGGTGCAAACTGAACCCACTGCTGTGGGCACAGCTTTCCATACAAATCAAATCCCCACTCCCCTACCTCACCACCAAAGCTAATGTTTAATTGCTTACATTGCTTAAGAGTCTAAAAGCATTCTTTCCTTTTACTGAGGTTCCTCATCGAAATGTTTTTACTTCACTATCCCGTGGATGCGAAGGTGCTGGAGAAAAGGGCTTCTGAAGTGCTCTACAGAGTTCTAATCTGTGCTGCCTCACGTGCTTTGAATAGTGAGGTTTGTATTTTACTGGTTGAAGAGTCTTGCAGCACATGTTCACTGCATATGAATAAACCTGCCTCATTCATAACCACTACTAGCTGACAACCTTTGGACTCCTTCCACAGCTTGAAAACTCTTCTATCCCTTGAAGGCATCATGCACTGTGCCACATTGTTCTGTGTTTTTATTTCCAAAAAGGATGTATTTTAAACAAATTGTCACTTAAAGGGAAAGCTCACGGAAGCTTTAACAAGTGGCCTAAAATTTAGAAGATATTAAATACTCCTTTCTCTTTTCTGTGGTAGCCATGAGCCAGACTCACGTCCACTAACCATAAGTCTGTTACTTTTCCCCACAGTGTCATGGAGCAAAAATAGTAAATGGAACCCAGGAGACATGGGTTTGGTCCCATCTGTGTCACAACTAAGAGTGTGACTTATGACTAGCTATTATGGGACTGTGCATAATATAGAAAGAGTATTCTGAGAATGAAACCCCTATACAAATGAAAAGTGTGATTATCACAATCCTTTGAAGATTTTTAGAACAATTTCACTCTTCTGATGGGGCTAGTGTGTGGAATATCATGATAGATGATGTTCATTTTGCTTATTCCAGCATACATTGAAATCTTTGGGGGCATTATAACTCTAAAATCTGAATCAATAATGATTGTCTGGAAACCATTAGCCAACAGTATTACTGTTTCCAAGGTATTGCCTAGGAGTGCTGAAGAGCTGACTATAATAGATAACTTATATACAATTACAACATATAGAAAAGAAAGAAATTGAATTCAATTAAACCTGGAGGGAGAAGCCCATAAGATGTAATCTGATTTAGAATTTTTTTTTTCCTGAGATTTATTCTGTCATACAGTAGGACACCAGTAGATCTACCGTGAGCCAAAGAGATAAGTGTTATGGCCACATGTACAGGACAGCACTTCTATTCTGCAGCTCCTCCTTGAAGTGTCCCTTTTAAGTCTCCATGTGGTGTCTGATGTTCACTCTCTCGCAGATGGGGGAGGTGAGGGGATTTGTCTCCTCCAGTCAAGGTCTCTCTGCTGAGAATTGCAACAAGTGGACACATTGCCACTTGCCTATCTTTCAGAAAAGTGACTGCTGTGATAGCACAAATGTCCCGAGAGCTTTGCCTTGATGGAAGTGTGTTTTTAATGTTATGATTTTGGTACCCAACCCTCTGTGGATAGCTTGGCATATGTCTTGTTATATTTAAACAGAGCTGACTGATAAAGTGGCCGTTAATTGGCAGTTAGTGACTAGGCTGCAGGTCTTTGTTACCCAGCCTTTCAGCTGACTGATCATTAACTAGAAGGAAATGTTTGACCCAGAAAGTCGTTACTGTTATTAAGTGAGAAAAGAAATTAAAATGCTCCAAATTGCTTTTTTATGAATCAGATGAGGATTTAGAAAAAAAAAAAAAGAAAAAAAAAGAAAGAAAGAGAAAAGATAGCTTGTGTTACAATGGAGCCAACATCTGTTTACAGCCTCACTCTTTTCCTGCCTCTTGAAGACCAAATGGTCATGTTTATGGGGGCAGGGATATATTTCCAAAATCCCACTGCTTCATCTTCTAAAACCTCACTACTTTGACATTTCAAATTAGAAATTTCAAAAAATCC
Source organism: Grampus griseus (assembly GCF_964374135.1). Classification (NCBI taxonomy): domain Eukaryota; kingdom Metazoa; phylum Chordata; class Mammalia; order Artiodactyla; family Delphinidae; genus Grampus; species Grampus griseus. The sequence goes on along the minus strand of NC_139018.1, from coordinate 23,209,692 downwards.
TTCAGTCTTTTTCAGAGAACACAGTTGCTAAAATTTTTAAAGGAAATCATTTTGTCTGGATGCCATGCAGTTTCTTAAACAGGCTTTGAGTAATTTTTTTCTAAATGAAAATGTGACTCAAAGCAGTATTATTGCATACATCTTATTATATAAAATTGTAATAGTATTGTGTATGTGTTTAGAATTAAATTTTTTCATAAGCCATTTGTGTTTTATTGAATGTTGCTGATTAAGCCTTAGCACCCACCTTGTGAGAGAAGTGTGAATTCTGATGGGTCTTCTTGACTCATTCTATGACCTTTGCACTTTGCCTCTGCAGTAATCTCCTCATCGCCCTTCTAATGTAAAAAGAAAATAAAAATGGTCTGATGGGGTGCTGTGAGCCTTGGCAATTAAAACTTCACATGAAAATTGTCTCCTGAGAGAAAATATTACTCTCCCTTTTAATAAAAAAATACAATTAAGCCCTCCCTCAAACCTCTTGCCTTCAAATGTATTAATATCTTATGTAAAATATGGAAACGGATTCTTGTTTAGTTGAAAAACACCAAAGCAAGCGCAAAAAACATTTCTACCCATAAATTGCTTTATGAATATTAAATATTCCCCACATTGGCTCTGACTAATAAAAACAAGAAAATGGAAGGTGTGGTGTGCTCTGTGCTTATTACCGTGTTGATTTAGTCCTGGGTGCAGTTGTAGGCCCTTAGCATTATTGCCTTTTCTCTCGTGGTTGCACAATGCATTAAGTTTTGGAAATGCCAGTGTTTTACCTACAGGGCTGGGATTCATGGGCTTAGCTTTTACCTCTGAAGACTGGAGAAAGCAATTGAGTTGTTTGGAAATCTCTTTCAATTAGGTTTCAAAGGTACTGGGTTTATTTTTGCACATCTTTTTTTTTTTTTTTCCTTCCAGAGATTAGGACTGGACTTTAGAAGACTCTTTTAGCTACTTTAAAAAAAGAAATGTATCTCTGTATCAAATAGGACTAAAGGAAGTGTGCTGCAGTGTTTGAAGGCAAGCACATCTGATCTCCAAAGAATCAGAAAATCTCTTCTCTAGTTGTATTTGTAGATACTTTTTGTTATGTTGCCTTTTTTTTTTTTTTTTAAACAGGTAAAGCTCAAATGAGCACAGCATGGTCCAGATGGTGTTTAAAGTTGCCCAAGTTTCTTTTATGTAACTTTCTCCTGGAAAGTGTGTTCCAGCTGGGAATCTATTGGGCTGTTAAAACTAACTTTGTTCCTTTGATGTTTCTGTTACACACACTCACACACATATACAGACCCACACACAGGTGTGAACATGGCCATTCCCAATGTATGGCATCTCATCACATCCAAGGGGGCTGGAAAGAACTCTGCAGGGCTTTATTAACTGTCGCTCAGGCTAAACATTTTATTCAGTTGGAAGACAGAAGAACTCTGCTAGATGATTTTCCAAACAGAGAGTAGAATGCTTACCTACAGACAGGAATTCTTTGTAAGGTGCCCACCTTCTCACAGGGGCCTTACTTACGAAGAGGTGGAAACAGGCATTCCATTCATCTCTGAAGTGTATACAGTGATGTCATTCAGCTGTGTCTGCAGCAGTGAAAATTAGCTTGGTGTAACAGTTTCTTTAAATGCCTGGAACATACATTTCTTCTGAAATTAAACAAATAACATGTGCTAGCATTTGTGTAAAAAGATCACTTTGCCAGTGCGCCGTTAGTGTATATTTGATTTGGTTTGTTTGTCAAGAAACAGAGGTGGGTTTCCCTGGAGTCCCCTGGTTCCACTACCCACCTTTTCCATACTTACCTTGTGCTCCAACCAAACCAAAGCAGTCTCTTATTCCCATCCCTTCCTTTCTACTTTCCTGCTTCCATGCATTGATTTGTGCCATTCACCTGGACGGTCTATTCCCACCTCTGCCCATTATTATCCTATTATCCTGTCAAAGCCAAACCCAAAGACCAACATCTCCATGAATTCCTCTCTGCCATTCCAGCCAGCATTTATTGCTCGCCCCTCAGAGCCCTTTTTCTTTCTTTTTACTATTATTTAAGGATATTTATCCCAGACACTTAACCACTTTATTATAAGCTTCTTAAAGACTGAAGTCACTTCAGATGTCTTTTTGTTTCCCTCAAAGTGTTAGCCAGAAAAGAGCTGTTGAATGAGTGAATGGTGAGAGACCCTCCCGGGTACAGCTGGGAATATCCTTGGATATCACTGAGCAGAATTTTTCTCAATCCAAAGGCATTGGTTCCTAGACAAATTCAGTGCATCACCTTGGCATCCTAAGCATCATCTGCTAAACAATCTAGTTAACTCTGTTAAAAGTTATTGAAACACTTTGGTACTACTTGGTAAACAAGTAGTTTTGGTAAACTTCGAGACCCCAGATGACCTCTACTTCGCCACCCGCATCCCTCCCAGCAGGACTCTCTTCTGCCCACACCACAAAGCACATGGAGGCCTGGGGCAGCCGAAGCTCCAGAGCTATGGCCACTGTCTGTTCTGATGGATTAGTTCTCCTGCTGCAGTCATTGTTAAATACTGACTGTTAAATTTAATATTACCCCTGCCAATATTGTTATAACCAGTGTGACACCCGCAGAAGACATTTAAAGCCACATACTGTTTATGGAGTTACGTCTAATCTTCATTTCAGCAGAGAAGAAATGAGTGCTCTGAATGAGGACTGGGAATCCTTGAGCATTTTCCCAATTTGGCTACAAAAGTTAATGAAATTGGAGCCCAAGCTTAAAATACAGCTAGAGCTATAGATATATCCTATGATATAAATATAGAGATAAACGTGTTTCATTGAGGAGTAACTAGGGAATTAGATTCCATTTGGACCTCTAGGTGATGAACAATTGGAAGCGTATTAAAACTATTTTAAATACAAGCATTTATTGCCTTTGCCTATAAGTTACCACTTATGTGGGAAAGAGTCCAGTCCAGTGCGTTCCTGGGTATACAGCCTATGAAGATGTTTAAAACCTAAACTGTATTTATTCTGCATTTAAAGATGTTTAGAGACTGCCTTGTGTGTTAATGTGTGCTCTGCGACCAGCACTGCTTAAATGCTCTCGCCCTGCACGCATTGATGTGCACATGGAAGGGAAGGAGAGCAAGGAATGAGAAACTGTGCTAACTGCTCAATGTTCAAGGAAGATTTATCTAAGAAAGAACAGTCTGGTGCGTTAAGGTGAATATTCAAAGACAGATGTTTATCTTAATGGACTCAGAGGTACTTACAAACAGCGCAATCGCTGCAGTCATTTTACAAGGCATTTATTCCGAGCGATTACGCTTACTCTTTCTTTTATATAAAGAATTCTACTTAACGGTTTAAGTGACACCAGGACTAGTGTGGCCAGAGAACCATAGCTTGATTTTTCCTGGGCTCTGCTCAGCCAATCCTATTTGGAATGATAAGAAGCAAGACCCAAATCTCTTTGGGGGGCACTTGTTGGACTTTTTGCAAAAACTGGTCTATTAAAATTTTAAGCTGTCCCAATTTCCAGAATATCACATGATATTTGGCTTACTTTAAACCTATAGTCCTTCAAATAAGGAATTGACTCCCTGGGACATGGTTGTACAATTGCAAGGTGAATCGTTTATGGGTTTGTCTGGACCAATGAGACATTTTGTCTCTTGAAAACCAATATACTCTTCCAGAGCAACCCGTGTTCTTGACAAACAACTTATAAAGGTATTCCTGCCCCTGACACTTCCAAAGGTCAGAATCAATGATAATTTGACAAGGATGGGGAGTAGTTCCCTCCTCCAACCCTATTCCTCTTTTCAAACGTGACTCCTGGCTTGCCCAGTTCTGCTTAAATCAACACACATTCTCTGAGCATCTCCTGTCCATTTAAATATCTGTTGTGCACCTAAGCTCTCATGCAGCGCTGTAATAGTCCTGTGGGTGATTTCAAACCAATAATAAATAATGTCATAATATTAACAACAACAACAATATTAACAACAACAAATAAACAATATTTATTTATTAACAGTAAATAATGTCATAATATTAACACCATAATATTAACAACAACAATGTCATAATATTAACAACAACATAATATTAACAACAACAACTAACAATTATCACAAAACAGTACCATGTCTGAGTCACTGATATCCATTTCAACCCACATAATAATGGCATGAGGTAGATGTCGTCTCAGATTTATAGAAGAGGAAACTGGAAGGCAGAGCTCTTGTGATAGCCCTGGGCTTCCACCCCAGGGGCAGAGCCCATGCTTTCTGACCCCAAACACAACACTTTCCTTGATATTATAGCTGGCTATAGGGGACACTCCTTCCCTCCCTCCAGTAGCAATTAAGTAGAAGGGAAAGATATAAGCCAGATATGTATTATAAGTCAGAATATAAAACACATGTTCCATGAGATTTGAAGAAAGGACTGACTTAGCATGTTAGAATATTTCATTTTTCAGCCATAGGATCAGGAAAAAGCAGCATGAAAAATGAATCTGAGTTGGGCCCTAAAGAAGGATATATAGAATTTTACCAAGTTTAAGTGGAATGAAATGCAAATAGAGCTGGGTAAGGAGTTATATAAGCCAGAACATTGTCAGGAACTTATCAGGCCTGTTCAAGACATGGCAAACGTTTATTTAATAGTCAGAAAGTGGAGGTGTTCGTGGTGCACATGGTAGTGAAATATAGTGCTGCAAAGTTACATTGGAGACCAGAGGTGGAGGATCTTGAATTAAAAAAAATAAAATAAAAATTAAGTCTAGACTTCATCTGATAAGCAGTGGGATAAATCTGGACCAGGAGAGTGGCACATTGAAAGCTTTGTTTTTATTCTAGTGACATGTTCTAGGGTTTATTGAAGAGACAGAAGCAAGGGAGGCTGATTAGAGAATCTCAGGATCCATCCAGGTAAGCGGCCAGGACCGTAGAAATGAAAACAGAGCGACGTTTTATTACAGATGGGCTTCACTGGACTTGGTGCCAGGAGGTGTGATGCTAAGTAGGGAGGACTCAAAGATGACCCTAAGGGTTAAAAGGCAGCAGTGAGAGAAGATGATCAATTCAGTCCGGGTTACGTTGATTGCAGATACAAGATATTCAATGGAAAATATTCTCCCTTACTAAGGTAAAAATATTTCTCCTTGCTTACCCAACTCCAAAATGATCTCTCCTCTTTCGAATTCCTTTCGGAATCTCATCGGGTCACAGAATTGGCATATTGAAGAGCACTGGAATTACTGTGGAGCTTCCCAAGTCCCACTCTGGATATTATTAAAGTGTGAGTGATGTGCACCAAAGGCAGAGACCCCTCACACAGTGCTTTGCATCATCTCTGTCTCTGGCTGCTCTGTATGGATTGCGCTCTCCGTTATGATTGTGTTCAACCTCTAATAACAGAACATATGACCCGCAGTGACTAAAGAGGAGATACATCTACTCAGTTAAGAAGAATTCTGGAGTCTGGAAAGGAGAAAACTGCTTGTTTGGACTCATATCATACATTGGACAATATCTAAGTCAGCCTCTCAAGTCTTTTAGCCTTTCTCTCACACTTGCCACCTTATGGGCACAAGATGGCTGCTGCAGCTCCAAATATCCCATCCAAATCCAAGGAAGAAGGGAAAGCAGTTGAACCAAACAAGTCATCCTCTTTTATTAGGAATAGAATAAGCATTTCTAGAACCCTTAGAAGACTTCCTTAATCATCATTTTGTCTGGATAAATGCCACATGGCCACCTCTACTTGCAAAGAAGGCTTGGTTAGCCTGGACACATTGCCAGCCCTAGCAGGGAGGAAGATTAGGAGGGGTATTAATAATGTCTCCAATATTTGCCTTTCATGCTGCACTGTAAACACTCTGAAGGCAGGAAACACGTCCCTCAGGCCCTGCTCCCATGTTGCGCCATGGACTTCTCCTCACCAGGCACTTTGCTGGACATATAAGGGTCTGGAATGGGAAGTGTTTGAGGAATCAATCCTTGCCTGGTGTGCTAACACCTCCCTCCTTTTGTGTTTTGGTTCCTCTGAGCAGCCTTAGGAAAGGGCTTCTGGATAAATGTTAGAGAAACTCTTTTTCAGTATCTCAAAAGGAAGGAAGGGAGGAAGGAAGGAAGGAAAGAGAAGGGAGAAAGGAAGGGAAAGAGAGGGAGGGAGGGAAAGAAAGAAAAGGAGGGAGGGAGGGAAGGAAAAAGAAAAGAAAAAGACTCCATGCTGGGAGGAAATCTTCACTGTTGTAAAAATAGAATAGGGCTCAAGTGCATTCTTCAGTAATGAATGCATGAAAAGAAGCTTCTTAAATTATGAATGTGGCTTCTCTTATTTATTGCCCAGTAATCCTGTTTTATTGATTTCTGTTTATTTCCAATCACCTAGAATGAGACGCTGTGTTGCTTAGAGGTCTTGATCCCTAAAAGATTGTCATTAAACTACTCGGCTGTATTTAGTTGTTTATTTTTTGCTCAAAATGATGGAATCAATACAAATACAAACAAAACACTTTTTTCCTTTGCTCCCTAGAAGACATGGGGAAACAAAAAACCTGCAGAAAAGCTAAATAAAGATGCTCCAATTAAAACAAAGTCCCATCAAATGCCATATCGATTTCTTTCAAAGAGGCAGAGTGTAAATTAAAAATATTCTTCTGACACAGTTTTTAAAGATGTCACTGACTCAGCAGAGTGGGTACTTATCCACTTTCTCTTCCTAGAGGGCCAGTTTGGAAGGGCAGCCCACTTCTCCCAAGATCAGCCGACTCTCCAGGATCTCAGAGGGGAGCGTGTCTCACAGTCAGTGCTGGCAAAGCTCCGTGGTTCTGTCTGACCCGTTCTCAGCTCTGGTTTTGCTATCCACCACTACCTCTGTGTATGTTTAAAGACATGGTAAAATTTTTCAGAAAATTACGCTGTCATGATTCTTTTTTTAAAGGGGTTGTGTTGAAACTCTTCTCAGAATTGGGAAGATGAAAACGTGGGAATAACCAAGGCCCAGGACCTTATTATGGGATCTTCCCCAGAATGTTATTAAACACTGGTCTAGGCAGCTCTGGAGGAGAGGGGGGCTGGAGGCAGGGGCAATAGAAGAGCCATCTAGGAAAGAGCTCTTTCTCGAAAAGGACTCTGGAGAAAATCAGTCTAGTTATACCCCACAGTCAGGAGGCCAGGAGTGAAGGCACAAGGGACCCAGTTGTAGGAGCATAAACTATTTGTCATAATCTGAGTTTCTGAAAACCACATCGGACCCCTCTGAACTGTTCAAAAACATTTTGCAAACTCCTTTGCATTTTCCCTCTCAGGCGCAGCTTCGAAATCCACAGGAACCAGTGTAAAATAAGAAAGAAGGAAGAAATATTAGGGGATGAATTCAAATAAATATGTTTGATTCATTTTACCCCCGTACATGATGGGTCCGCAGAATCTTGGGCTCGTGGGGCATCAGAAACTCTATATGTAGATGGGGTGGCCAGGAACAGGGGTGGACACACACATTGCATGCATCTCCTTTGCTTATGCACGTACCCCCTTGTCTCATTTCCTTTACTTACAAAACACAAATTCAAGAATAAAGTGATTCGGAATTTCAAGATGGTGGGAGCAGAGCGTTAAACCAAGCACAGGGTCCTTGTGAGCACAGAACGCCGTGTGATGACATAGGTCTCAGGCCTGGGATGACACCTGCTATATTTCCAGCACCCACTTTACCAGTAAATGGATGCTGTTGCTTATAAACTAAAACCCGACAAAGTTGTTAGCTTTGCTGTCCATCGGAAATGAGAGATGAGTAGTCTTTTCGCTTCCCACATAGAGGTCGTCTTGTGTCTGGTTTTGTAAATCGTTTTGAGTTTATATAGCGTATGGGGTTATCCCTTTAAGGCTGGTTGCAGCCTAGGAATGAGGACGTGACTTCTGGAGGGCAGCTGGGTCCATCTGGCTTCCTGAATTTCTCATGCAACGGCACCTAAAGACTTTCTCTACCTTGAGACTTATAATACAAATCAAAAAGCTGTGTTTGAATCTGTCCTCCCGTCTTTCTCTGTGGGAGGTTGGTATTGTTTTCAAGACATGAGCAACCAGGGATAAATTTTCATTGCAAAGCCAAACTCCTTTGCATTTTCCCTCTCTTGGCGTTTGATATCAGGCTCTTCAGTTGGCCCTCATCTTTCTTTCACAGGTTTGACTCAGGCTTACTCACTGCAGATGAATCAAATGCACAAACCTTGCTTTAACAATTGCTGTTGCTCTGACACCCGTATCTGACTTTTCCAATATTACATTACATGGCTGAGTGGGAAATACTCTTTTCAGAGTAATAAGGAATAGACGACCTTGTCTCTTTTTACTTGTATTTTACATTCAGTCCATTGCATTTGATTGTTTTGGGTTAAGTTTTCTGTGCCACATACTAAGTTCTGGGTTCTGCTGATACGCTCTTCCCTCTCGTGTTCACTCTATGTCGTCTTGAGCTTGAATTTCTTTCTTAGTTTCTTGTTTACTAAGCATGAAATTCCATCATGCTTAGTTCTGCAAGGTAACCATTCTCAACTCTTTTCTGCACCGACGGACCTGACGGATATTCACGTGCATTGCACACTCTTCAGTGTAAGTGGCCTACCTTCGACAAAATAAAGACGAGGTTCTGTTTGATTCCCAGCATTTGGCTGTTGCCCCACTCCTTTCTCCTTGCTCAGCTAGCAAGCCTCAGTTCACCTTGAGACCAAAGACTGAGAGCCACTGCTATTTGCTCTGGACTGAATGACTACGTTCATCTTTTTTCAGACTTGCTGACCAAAATCCAGGACTGGCTTTATCCTGCGACTCCTTCTTCTCCTCTAATGTTGGAGCTTATTAAGTCTTCTAAGCTGTGCTCTCAACCTGCCAGGAAGGGCTGTTTCTCCTGTGTCCAGTGATAAGGTTAAAGTCAAAAAAGAGGACCAAGAGATCATTTCACAAAGAAATATGACTCTATTTTTCCTAGTTTTTTTTTTTTCCCCAAAAACCCATTCCTTCTTTCTGAACTATAGAGCAAGAAAGAACATGGAGAAATGAATCGTATCAACAAAACACACTGATGCACTCCAGGATACAGACTATTCAGAATTTCAGCATCCACTGACTGGTACCCACATCACTATTTGTGGATCACATTAATATTTGGCCTTGGTCACTCGCCCTCTAAAAACAGAGGCTTGATTTCAGTATTATCATTGGAATAAAGGGCTCACTTAGAAAGCAACTCCCAACTCAAAAAAAGAAAGAATGAAAAAGAAAAGAAAAGGAAGACAAGGGGGCGAGAAGGTGAGCAAGCAAGAAAAGTAGGCTAGGTCGTTGGAGCTTGAGCTAAACTGGCATTCCCTTGTCATTGTTAGATCCTCAGTACTCAAAACAAGGTTTACGGTGGAAACCAGAAGCGTTTACAGAGGGAACACAGCCAGGCCTTTCAGATTAGCGGTCCCGGAGAGGGCTGCACAAATAAGAAAAGCAGCCGTTAAAGCCAGACCTTTGTGTCTATATAACCAATAGGCTCCTGACCTAGATTCCTGGAGATGGTGTGTGGTTGGGTGGGCGTTTTGGGGTTTTTTAAAATTTATTTATTTATTTTTTCCTGCCTTCTAAATAATATGTAATTTCTCCAGGCCAAGAAATAAATTGAAAGGATTTAGAGGGATTTGCTTATCAGTGGCACACCACTAGCATTACATTCCTCCTGCTTTTGGGAAGGTACATTGAAGTTTGGTTAATCTTCTGTGGTTCAATACTCCTCTTCCCTATGTCAGGCTGCCTTGAACAACAGATAGATTAATCCCCCTTCTACCCACTCTCTTCTCCTTCCTCCCTCCCCCCTTCTCTTGATCCACCCTTCCTTTTTTGAGCAGATGGAAGAAAACTCTTAAAACTGGAAAGAAAAAGGAAAAAAAAGATGCTGTACCACATTTATTTGTATAATCCTACAGGGCTTCAAAGATAGAAATAAAGGACTCCAATCCTTGGCACAAAATTTGGCTACGCTTAGCTTGGTTTTTCTACTGTTAATTAAATCTTGAGTCGACAAAGGGATTTCCTTAAAGGTTAATTCATTAGCAAAAGTTATTATAAATCATGTCACTCTTTATCCTGCTCCAGTATATGTGGAGTAGGAAAAAAGGAACAATGTGGAGGCTATTGACAGTGGGCAGAGTTTAAAGAGAAGCTGGTGATACTATTCGCTTGGATTCCTATACAATCTACAGTCTTCAATGATAGAGGGTAATCAGTTTTTTACAGTGGGTACCACTTACGAACCTCACATTAATTTCAAGTTTTTGTAGCTGATGGTTTAGCATCACTCAGTGCTTTCTAGTTCGGCCTGGCTCAAATCCTAGTAGCGTGTAAACTCCAGGACAAGGACTGGCTCTATCTAGCCCTCAGCAGAGTGACTGACACACGATAGGCTGTTACTAAACATTTGTTGAGGGAAGACTGATTGAATAAGTAAATACATGCATCCATAAAATCATATATCCAGAAAAATGGGAATTTGTTTTTTGTTTGCTCTTAATTTTTTTTTTTTTTTTTTTTTGCAATATGCGGGCCTCTCACTGCTGTGGCCTCTCCCGTTGCGGAGCACAGGCTCCGGACACGCAGGCTCAGCGGCCGTCGTTCACGGGCCTAGCCGCTCTGCGGCATGTGGGATCTTCCCAGACCGGGGCACGAACCCACGTCCCCTGCGTCGGCAGGCGGACTCTCAACCACTGCGCCACCAGGGAAGGTCTGCTCTTATTTTTTATGTTCAGTTTTCTGATAAAGCTCTGTCCCAATTAACTAATTTTGGTCATGCCGAATGCAGTGTCTGTAGCCCAGGGCAATTCTCTTAAAACCTCATTCTAAGGAAATAGGAGCCAAGTAAAATATGTGGGTTGTCACGTCTTATTTGGCAAGTGGTTGTCTCCAGGTAGAGAGTAGAGAGGAAAGTAATGTCCTGAAAAACCACAATGACATGAACTCCAGAAGACTTTTTAAAAATTCACAGTGTTGTTCCAGTAAAGATACTTAGGCGCATCGAGGTGGACGAAAGGGGAACTCAGAAAGCATCTTAAGCAGGCTGGAACTTTGTCCCTTTGTTTCCATTGTTCAGAACCCGTCTCATGATATGCCTCTGTCTTTTACACTTGAGTATGACAAGTTCAAATCGTTTATTTCATTTTCTCATAATGGTGTTGGTTGGTTCTTTTGAAGATGACTATAAAGAGGATGTTCAGAATAAAATGAGGGTATAGATAATCATACTCATACAATCTTACCGTGCTTTAAGGTTGTTTCTGGATTGGGCTTGAACTGGGTGTAGTGGTGGGGTTGCTGGGGAAGAAGGGAGGGATGAGATGATCCCTTCTAACAAGCTTGCTGAAGCTCCAGGTTTTCCTACCTTTTGTTCAGTCTAAAAATCATCCAGTAGTTTGTGTGTGGGGGGCGGGGAGGAGGTATCTATTAGCATGGATCAAAGATTGGACTATGCAATGGCAACAGTTTGATAAAGTCTTAACAAATAAATTTAAATTGAGATGTCAAACTTTTCAAATCTCATTAAAGATTATTTATTGATCTAGAGTCTATGTACTTTAATTAAAAGTATCTCAGACATCTGTTTTTTTTTAAATAGAGAATAAATACTCATAATGAAGCTGAATGAGACCATCCCTCATATGAGATACTTAACTCCAGCTCTATCTCAGAATGGAAGTTTAGAGACAAAAAACTAAAACACCAAGCATTTGAAGGAATTTAATTCTTTTTAGCATGAAGCAGCTGCAGAGATGTATGGCTGTTTTCTGTGGGACTTCAGAGTACTTATGGGCCTTTCTCCTTTCCTTTTTCACTGGAAGAAAGGCGATCATCATTCTTGAGTGTGTTATTTATAATTTCATAAAGCTGTTCTGTGGCAGGACTTATTTTATCTGCTGCTTAATCTCGGTCAAATAACCGTGCTTCCAAGGAGCTGGGTGGAAAAAGAAAGATCATCCCCCCAAATGATTAGCCTATTCTCAGTATAAGATAAAGGGCTAAAGGTTGGAAGTTTGAAGTCACAAATCGGCATCTGGGCAGTAAGAAGGGGACATAGTGAAACTCTCTTAAGCGGTTCTGACCACGGAAGCAGATATTTTTCTCAATGCTGAATAACGGATAACGATGAAGAATGGTGTAGAACCATCCCTGTACTGAGATGAGGTAGAGCCCTTCAGAGTAAATAATTAGAAGCAGGTGATTATAGAAACAATAACTCATGGGAGGAAAATGAGAAGCCAGGTTTGTAAAACTGAGGGAATTAGAAGGAAAATATATCTATAAATTTACTTGGGTGGACAGAGTTTTGAGCTTTCTTCTGTCCCAGTTCATTCTAATTTCAATAAACACTGGTAGGGGTAAAAAAAGAATATAAATGCAATAAAAAATCTTTTAGGAAAGGAATAAAGAGGGTTCCTGCCAGAGAGATATTTTATTGAAAGTTATTATAATACCTATCTTTAGTTTTATGAGTCCTAATACAGAACCAAGTAATTTCAACATGTGGATTAAAAATATGAGATACATATTTTAAAATGGGGTAGTATGAATTATTATTTTTAATATAGGACTTGGCTAATATATAGGGACAGAAGAATATTTTCCTCCCCTTGAGAAGGCAAGGAAAGGTCCTTCATCTGCACTGTGGAGGGAATGGCGCAGTCAGACCCATGCGCTGTGTTCTGAAACCACGTGTATTCTTAGCTCCCTAAGGAGATGTGATGGATGACACTGGTGAGATGTGGGGAGGGGAAGGAGGAGAGGAGTCTGATAGGGCAGGATATTAAATTCATGCTCATTATCCAGGTTTGCAAGAACAACACGATAACTCAAGGAGCTGTCATACTGTCATTCTAGTATATCTCTTCACTCCAGTTATCCCATACTACTTGTGGGTGTACAAATAAGCTGTGCTTTTTCATATCTCTGAGCCTTTACAAAGACTGTCGATTTCACCTAGGATGCCCTTTTCCTTCTCGAAGCTCTCAGCGTTCCCCTGCTTCACTACTGCCTGTCCCTGAGGGCTAATTTTCCACATGCCCCTCTGCCTGGGAGCTCTCTCTGCTCCCTTGCTATACGCTCCCTTATCACCTTATGCTTACTCTTGTCATAGCATTCAGTTTACTGTGTCAAGTTTGTCTGTGGACCAGACAGCCTCTTCAGAGACTGTGAATTCCCAGCGCAAAAGAACTGTTTTTATCTATCACTTTATCCCTCCTGACTGTTACAAGGCTGGACACAGGCATTCAATAAATATTTATTATGCATGAATGAATGAACAAAGCACCTTGATGATATAGTTCCATATCACTGATGGTTGACTTAGTCACTTAGCCACTAAGGAACTGTTTGGTTGGGGAGTGGTTATGGGTCTTCTATTCTTCATTGAATGACTTGTAGATAATGCTGGTATTTGACATATGGGAACCACAGTATGTAAACACTTTAAGCTTAGCCATTAGGAATTGTGAGACCTTTAGACAATCATTGTGAGGGGAAAAAAGTTAACATGACATGGAAGGCAACTTGATGAACATTCCTCACATAACTATATGAATAGAGAAATTTCCTAAGGCAATACTGCTACCCGAAGGAGCGTGGGTGGTGAACGGTTAAAACAGCAGATGTCACTACAAATGTCTGTACCCTTGGTTATTATGAGTTCTGAAAGAGTTAATGTGTGATCGCTGCTTAGCACAAAGGCTAAATATAGCAAGTGTTTAATGAGTGGTAAATTAGTAGGCATAATTCTAGAGTTCAGATACCTTTTTCCTCTCAAAAGTACTAACTGCTCTTCTTTCTAAGGAATTATGAGCAATAATGAAAAATGGTTGTGATTGTAAGAAGATACATACACACACTCACAAACACACACACACAGACGCGCCCACACACACAGCCTAGGGCTCCTGCATTTTATTTAAGGAAAAAAGTCCATAGATCCATTCTTCTCATGATAATTGTACCCCAAGTCTGTGAGATACTGCGGTAGTGAAGCATACTCCACTAGTCATGGGAACCAATAATCAGGGAAGTGTGCCTTTTCTTCCAAGGGTCAGAGTCAGACCCTGCATTTGCTTGTAATTGGGGAAGGGCACAGACAAGAAAAATTAAAAAGCTACTAAAAGAAAGCCTCGGGTTTTCTGAGAGTAATTTTGGATCAAATAATCATTACTTTAGGATATGATCCTAAGTGTATATCCAAAAACCTTGGTTTGTAATTTTTGTTGTTGTGTTTAGGTGGCAAGGACAGAAATCATTTTTTAAAAATCCCTAAAAATAGTGATCTGAATCCTGAGCCCTTTGCAAATCAAAGCTTCCTGCTCCTGGCAGAGAAAGCATTTCTGAAGCTACACAGTGTTTTGTGGCAGGCGTGGCTGTGTTAGATGCCAGGTTCTCCAGATAAACGTTGTTTACCATGTTGGGCCAGGAGAGGATTGAGATGTTTGTAATTGCTTTGGGAGTTTCATTGGCTGAATCTGTAAATGGTGATGGTGAAGTCTGAGGGACAGAAAGGAAGGGGCTGAATTCACAGAAGACCACACACAATGTTTGGATCCACAGCCACTGGAAACAGATCTTCCAATGGCATTTTAAGCTCTCTTGGCATCTTCATGAGTATATTTTTCTTTATCTCTCTTCATGGCAGATCCAACCAGAAATGGTGTTTGTACCATTAAATGGAGGTAAGGAATTATCAGCAATGAAGAGCAGTTCTAATGGGGGATAAATCATTAAAGGTAATGTGCATAGGCAGATAGCACATCTATTTAAATTAGGAGTGGCTCCCAGGCTCGACGTTCCTGTTATTGATTGATTGATTGATTGAATTAGTTAGCTAGTTTTAGCTCATATTTAATGAGCATGTACCATATGCCAAGAACAGAGCTTCACTTTTAACAGTACACTTAAATCACGTGCTCAGTCGGTAACAAATCACTCTGTTTAATCCCAATTTACAGATGAAAATAATTGAGGCCCGGAGAGGGGAAGTAACTGGCTTCCCCAGGTCACAGACTGTACGTTTAGGAGCTGGGATTCATAGCTGTGCTGTCTAGAGCCCAATCTTAATCACACTCTCTAGACTGTCTGTCATCTCATCTTCTTTGAGTCTAGTCACCATTTATAGGAGCTACTGGCAAAATGTGTTTCCGTTGCCTGGGAGGAAACTTGTTCTCATCCATACTCATATTAAAAAAAAAAATCTCTGGGAAGTGAGGCACAAGGAGTGAGAACATGGGTGAGCATATGTTTGGGGCCTGCCAGGGGGATTAGGGGCTCATTTTGGGGACAGAAGTGGAGGTGGTTATGGGGGAGGGGAGTGGGGCTGGGGACAGTGTCACTCAAACCACAGAAGTGAGAACCTGTGAGGTATTGGAGGAGGCGGGGGAAGCTGAGGGGAAAGTAGGAAATATCCTTTCCACCACAGAGCCTAGTACTTATCTTAAAAAAGACAAAAAACCGAAAACAAAAACAAACAAACAAAAACCTTACCTTGTTTCTTTAGCCAATAAAAATTAAGATAATTCTAAGGATTAAGTAAAATCTTAATTCTCTTAAAAATTAAGATACTTTTTGGTATTAAGTTAAAGATTCCACTAATATGTTAATGCCTATTTTGGTTTCTATTGGAGTTATACATTGTTTTTATACATTTGCTCAGTGACCTTTTTAAACTTCATTGCCTGGCCTTCAGTTCTTGAGACAAGCTCACTAGATTTTCATTAACTCACCAGTTTTCTAGGGATCAAAGCTAGTTAAGTCCTATATGGGCCATTCTGTAAGGTCCTTATAATCAAGTCACTGACAATTAATTTTCGATTGATTACATTTTAGAAATGTATTCTCAACCTCTTTTTCATTACCAGCCTCTAAGAAGACTTTTAGACCTTTTCCTAATTGTCCTTCTCCATAATTTTAATACCAGATATACTGTATATTCATTCTAGTACTGTGGCTCTTGGCTGATCAAAAGCCATTTTCATATCTAAGATCCTCCCCGTTTTGCCCAAAACAATTATTGCTGACTGGGGGAGGGGCATGGGTGGATATCATCCCCATAGAAAATGCATGCTTTAGAACAATCAAACAATAATCGTGGCCCTTCCCAAAACGGTGTTTGCCTCTTCTAATTGCTTCTGCATTTACACAGTTAATATTTATTCTCTTATCACCTCCCTTCCCTTAATGAGCGGAAGTGGACCCATATTGGGCCCCATCGTAGCAGGAAACTCCAAGAGAGTGAGCTCATGATCTCTCTAACACGAATAATGGTGCTCCAGGATACAGCTGCCAGCATCAGTTGTGGAAATGAAATGCACATTTCAGTAGTGTCTAGCTGACAATAAAAATAGTATGTTTGAAAAATCTTTTTCTATTGACTTTAAGGAGAAGCAGAGGTAGAAGTATCTCCCTGACAGGTATTGAATAAAGATCAATTATGTGGTTTAAGGCACCTCTCTGCCACTGTTAATTAAGCAAAATCCATTACCTAATGTGGTTTTTCTACTGTTCTTTGCTGTGTCCAGCAATTCTGTGCCTACTATGTCTGTTTCAAGAAGGATGTTGTCTGCAAACACTAAGCATATGGGTTGTCATGTGTATTCATTTGCTAGGGCTGCCATAACAAAGTACCATAGACAGGGTGGCTTAAACAACAGAAATTTATTTTCTCACAGTTCTAGAAGCTAAAATTCTGAGGTCAAGATGTCAGGGGTGTTGGTTTCTTCCAAGGCCTCTCCCCCTGGCTTGTAGATGGCCGTCTTCTCCCTGTGCCTTCACATGGCCTTCCCTGTGTGTGTGTGTGTGTGTGTGTGTGTGTGTGTGTGAGTGATAATCTCATCTTTTTGTAAGGACAACAGTCATGTTGGATTTACGTACCCAGATGACCTCATTTTAACTTCATTACCTCTTCAAAGACCCCATCTCCACATACCAGTCACATTCTGAGGTACTAGGGGGTTAGAACTTAAACATATGAATTTGGGAGGGGGCACAGTTCAGTCCATAACATCGTGTAAGGAGGGGTATAAAGAAGCCTATGGGAGCTACAGATGCACACTTTGACTAAGATGTATCTATTCAAATCTTCACTATGTTTTTTACTAGCTGTGGGTCCTTTAGCAACTTGCTTAACCTCTCTGAACTTCAGTTCCCTTTAAAAGTGTAATAATTATCCCTGTCCCAAAGGATCATTGTGAGAATTGTGTCTAATTAATTAGTAATAACTACAACTAATAAGCATATATACATGTCTAGCACAGCATCTGACTTGTAATTGCTTTTTCTCTTGAATATGGATTCAGGCTTCAATGCTTTGGGAATAATAAGACTGGCAAGTCAGTTAATATTATTAACATCAGGAAGGAGAAATCAGTGAGCATTTGTTGAACAACTGCTATATATTGAGTACTCTTATGCACAGAGTAGGACAAAAGTTTGGTTTTTAGACAAGATCTGTAGCTTAATAATTGAGGGAATGATTGAAAGAGTATTTATTGTGCGTGTAGAATGTACCAGGTACAGAAAGTACTTTTCTCGTCTACTGTGTAGCAAGGGGCCTTCTTACTGCCCACACCCACAGTCCCCTATATTTCTTGCAGCAGCAGATTCCCTGGCATTGGGGAATTTCTGCACTGCAGGATTCAATAGAAAAAAAAAATTGTCTCAAATTGAATTACTTTTGCTGCAATCAAAATTTTTTCTGCTGTCTTCAGAAACAGCCTTACCTGTGTCCAGAGGCTGTCTTGTAGTGTCTGTCTGCTGGTCAACGTTACTAATTCAACTAACTGCAGCAATTACATGAAGAATCGCTGATAGTGAGAGAAGCCATAATGCTATTCCCGAACAGACTGCATTCCACAGTGTTCATTAATTATGCCAGCCTATAGATTCACGACCACCAAATCATACACTTGAGACTGCACCCCATATGTATGGAAACCCTCTCCAAGCTGCAGTGTAGTTCTTCTGTGCTGGCTTGCTCCCTTGTATTGCCACCATTTGCAATAGCCCTTCTCCTGCCCTTCTGATTCTCAAAATTGAAATTAAAGTCAGGATAGAGTCAGGCTGCACAATGTGATCTACAGGGATAGGATAGCCTTCAGCCTCCTCAGGCCACCTTGGGACACTCAGCTTTACATAGACCCACACAGGTTGTCTGGACCCAGAGCCATTCAAAGCTACACAGCAGTTAACATTCTCTACCCTACAGCATACCCTCTTTAGAGGAGAGAGACAGCAATGTTGATGGAGGCAGGACACAGTGATAAGTCTTTGATGCTTTTGCTCATTGGTTTCCTTATCTCTCTCTCTCTCCTCTCTCTTCCCCCTACCTCATTATGTTTTCTTTGACATGTGCAGCCAACGTCAGATGACCTTGTTTCATCTGCTGAATGTTCAAGCGATGACGAAGACTTCGTTGAATGTGAGCCGAGTACAGGTAGGTTAGGTCAGTCTTGTTTTGCTTGCTTTATTTTTTCATTTGCAAAAAACAATACATACGTATATGTGAATATACATGTGTTTTATATATATATATTATAGTGTGTTAATGTGTGTATTTCCTGTATCTATATATGTATATAAATACATATATAAATATCAATCGAAAGCATCAAATCCCATGGAAGGAGCCATAAGGTCCCAGGGAAATTTAAAGTCACTTCCTTGACTAGCTAAAGAAAAGTCCATAAGACATAACTTGGAGCAATCAGACACCCAGATTAACCACCAAAGCAGCAAGTGTATAGCAGCCAGTGGCAGCTACGAAATTGACAGGGGGTGGGACATGAAGACTTCTGTATTGGATTGACGTCAAAAAAACATAAAGCCAAAGTGGGGCCATAAAGATCATGTAAACCTCATGAACTGTTCTGACTCTAAGTGGCAAACGAAACAAAAACCAAAATCAAACAACCAAAACTATTTTTTTTCCATGGGATTTCAACAGCAGTTAGCATGGTATTATATTTATACTGATTTTGTTCATTGTGTGTTTAGAGAATTTGTGCAGCAATATAACATAGTAAACACAAAATTAGGACAGAACCATGCCATGTCAACGGCTGAGATGCTTCGAAATGTATCTACTGTGCTCAAGTTGAGAGTACTTTGGCAATTAGAAGCTTCAGTGTGTTCCCCATTTGCACCCAGATACATTTTGATGTTTTATGGTCTTTCTTTATAGTGAGCTATATATGATATAATGTCCAGCAGGCAACTGCAGTCCCTGATTATTTCCTATCAACTTTCCCAAGTCGTCTGTTTTGAGACTTGCTATAAGTTAAATATTTATATATATGTATGTATATATATATATATATATATATATATATAAAATAGAGAACAGATATCATCGAATTTCTGTGTATGTTTAATAGAGTTAAAAGCTGGAGTTGGGTTAGGATCTTATTTCTGTAAAGGCTAAGAGAAATAAATAGAATTTTCTAGTTGATTCTTTGGGTTGCTTTAATTTTTTTTCCTTTTCTTTAAAAATAAAGGAGAGCCATTAAACATTTCCTTTGTTAATTCTAGAGAAATTTAAGATTCATTAAAAAAATGAGTATAACAAAAGTGAAAATCTTCCATTTGTTACCCTAAAATTATTTACAATTTTCCGATTTTGTGGAAGCCTGACTGCTTGGTATCTTGCAAATGGCTTTGGATCCAGGAAGTTCTGTGGGTTCCTGTTCTTAGCATTACATAGGGACATGTCAATAATTTGCAGGGCCTTTCCATTCTGGAGTGTGATCTGTTCCTTTGGACGCTCAGCTGTGTGGGAGGAAAGTAACTTTGACCTGGCTGGTCAGATTTTTTTTCAGATTATTGGGTCATAATCTCAGTGTTCTAAGTGAGGTTTGAACTCTAAAGGGAAGATATGTCTAATCTATACCAGAACGTGGGCAACAAATTTTTGTTAATTAAATAATTGATTTATTCATTCATTTAATAAATATTTCTGAGCCCTCAGGCAGGATACAGTGTATCTCTAGATTTGAATCCTTCCTTTTCTAATAGTTTGCACAAATGAGCTGTTGGAAAATAGAATACGGAACTTTACTATCTAACTTACCTCTCCAACAGAATTCAGTTCAACAAATATTTTTTGAGGGTCAGTTGTGTATGTTAGGTATGTGCTACATATTAAGGATTCAGATATGAATAGGGCATGATCTCCAAGATGCAGGTTAAATTCACTGATTTTGTGGTCAATAATTTAAGATACCTAGATTTCAATTTGGATTCTCTGTGTATCCTTTCTCTGGTTTTCTTGCTTTCATAGCAGTGATATCTGTATATATGTAACAACGTTTATCAAATCTCTGGATATTAAGTCTTATAAAAATCTAGGCTTGATCATTCTCAATTATCACCACTGTCTTCCCCTACTACCTCCCCCTCCTACACACCGTCATCTCCATAGCAACCTCCATAAGAAGACAGAGGGCTTTTCTAGATCTCTGCTTCACAAGGTCTATGGCTCCCCAGGTTGTGGGTATGTTACCATTTGGTATTGAACATAAACAGGCCCAAACTTGAAAAGCCCCAGACCGAGTCCATTTGCTTTTCAGTGACTGCACAGGTGCTTCATCTGATTCAAAAGCAGAGGACAGAAATTCAATGCCAGCATTTCTTGAGTGATATAATTACATGGGGCGGGTGGGGGAATAACAACAGTTTTTAAAACAATCTGTTGTGTTCTGCAAGGGAGCATGGGAGGGAATATATAAATAAAGCAAGTGACAGGATGCCCACTCCGAAGGAGCCAACACGTAGCTCCAAGAGGCTGATATTGATCCCCTCTGCCTGGGATTATTTAACTCATCACATTTGAAGAATGAGCATTTCTTCTTTCTAAATTTACTCCATAAAGTATTCCTGATAAGTGATTCAGATGCACAGGGAAATATGTCGGAGGCATATTTAATGTAGGAAGGAGATAGATATACCTATTGATGCAGAGGTTTTGCCCAGGGAACCTGATTAGTACTGATGAAGATTACATGCTTAGAGCTGTCAAGTCCTTTTTTGCCTTGTATGAGAAATATCTCTATAGCCTTAAGATTTTCCAGAAATATTACAGATTAAAAATCAGAACCATCAACTCAGTTGTTTCTGGGGTTAAGTTTCACACTGCCTAAAGAGAGGTCTTCCGTTGCCCATGCAGCAGTGGACAATGGTGACATTTACATAACTTTGACATAAACTGTTAATCCTGAGATTCTATGTGAATATTGAGATTAAAATTCTAAGTTTAAGCATTCTAATTCACTACCTCAGTTTCTAAAATTTTACTCTTTTCCGGGCCTGACGTCTGCTGGAAATACCCTAAATTCGGCTAATCTTGTTCTGTCTTACTTGCAATTACCTTATCTTCTCTTACTGTTACCAAATTTATGATTTTCTAGGCTGTCTCAGTAGTAAGGTATTTAACCTCTACAGGTTCTTTCCTGATTAATTTAGGTCCACTAGAAGCTCTTGCTTTTCATAAATTTGTATAAACTTTTCATAACTTTAGTATATGTTATATTCAACAACTTTTGGGTTCATGTGGGCATCAAATTTTAAATGAAATGATATTTCTTTGGTTTTCAAAGCTGCTGGTTTTGAGTCAGATGTAAGCAAATGACTTTTATACTCACAACCCACTTTGGCATTTAGGGATCACCCTGGTTTGGTGTAGCTTAGTCGTGTAGCTTAGTTCTTTAAGGACAACCTAAATTTTTTTAGAGTGTGGTTGATGATAGTTTAGAAACTTTTTACATCCAATGGATTTCAAGTTTTCTCTGTATATTTTTGCTGGAACATATGTAAATGAGATTTTTTTAAAAATCCTAAATCATGAGAGTAAGGCACAGAGTGAAAGCTCAATTAGTATTTGTTGACTGAATTTGTATGACTCTCAAAATACCTCATAATCTTAAATTAAAATTGGAGATTTTTTCATACCTCTCAGTTCATCTCCCTTTAAACAGCTAAATAAAACCTGGTGAATTATTTTAAAATATATGATTTCATACAAGTAAGTATCGCCCTAACAAAATCCATGTTTCTTTAGCAAAAATAATTCTCTACCTTACCCTGTCCCTTCTTTTGCTGGGAACTAGATCATTTTGTAGTGAGTTGCATTTTCTGGACATTTGCTTTGAGAACTCAGAATTGAAATTGTGAACTATAAAGTCATAATGAATCCATCTGTATCAAATAAATATATTCAGAAGAATATTTGAATAACTGTTCACGTACATAAAGTTGAGGGTCAGGATTTTAACTTCCCTAATTTGTAAACATTGATTGTGTCCCCTACCAAAGAAGGAGGTGTCTATTTGGTATTTGAGACTTATGTCTTGGCATATAAACCCTTTTCTTCCCAACTACACTTCTATTGATGTTAAATTGTGCAGTAAATGCATATTTCATTGTCCTTCTTACCTCTTTGTAATCAACAACAACAAATAGACAAGCTGGAGAGGATTCAAATAACCACTAGGAAATGAGATTCTCTCATGAGATTGTGGAAGCCAAATAAAAATTAAGGTCTTTAGTAAGTTTACCTTCATGATCTAAAATGTGGGAATGGATTCTGAAATACAGATAAAGGGTTTAAATTCACTTTTCATTCCTTCTCTCTCCCTCCCCCCAACTCCTATGCCCAGTGTCTCCGTCTTTCGGAAAAAAAAAATAACGTCAAAACTAATGTATTGTCAGATTCGCTTCTGTATATTTAAAAATTATCAATTGTCTGAATTTTATGTGGTCTATGGTCTTAAGATTCTAAAAATCGTGGGGGCAGGGTTCACAGAGCAGAGGAGAAAAGTGAAAAAAAATGCCTTTTGCACCTGAGAAATGGGCATGGCAGTAATTAACAACTATATTGATTCATCCAGCCATTATCTAGGGATACATTTTTCTGGGTGTCAATTAGCCGGGGTTTTTGCCTCCACTTTTGTTAAGTGTCCTTGATCAAATCTCAAGGGACAGCACTTGCACCAGAGGGCAGACAGTAAAAGGAAGTAAAGATGAAACACATCCATCTATCAATAGGACTGTGCTAAACAATTTATAATGGTTGGATTGAGGGAGATGTTTAAACTGCTGGCAGTAATCTGAGATCACAAAATAATTACTATTCCCAGAGTGGTTCTCAGATGTATTTTTACTTCTCAAATCTACAGTCCTCACATTTGCATTTGGTGTTATTGCTACTTTGTTCCTCACACTAACGTAATACCCGACCCATTACGGTGAAATTTAAATTTGGCAAAACACCAAGAGCTTATCCCTGTTTATGTTCTCCAGGTAGAACTGGGTTCTTAGTCTTTATCAGTTTGAGATGCCTCAGT
Organism: Grampus griseus; assembly: GCF_964374135.1. Classification (NCBI taxonomy): domain Eukaryota; kingdom Metazoa; phylum Chordata; class Mammalia; order Artiodactyla; family Delphinidae; genus Grampus; species Grampus griseus. The sequence continues at coordinate 23,186,309 of NC_139018.1, read as the reverse complement.
AAAGTATTTATAATATGAAAATCTGGCACTGAATTGTTAAAAGCCCAGCAAATCCTTAGAGTTTTTATTTGCTGGAACATTGCGGAGGACGCAGCTGAAGTGTTAAGACAATAATAATTTTCTAATAAAGGATAAGAAGAAAGAGAGCTTTATTTTTCAGAATCCATAGATGAAAAGTAATAAGTGTGCTGATTATCGACCTTAAATATGATGTTGGTAATCTTAAGAGTTTATAGAAATGCATTTTGTCATTTGTGTCTCCAGCAAACTTGAAGTTAGCAACTTGTATATTTTCATTACAAATAAATAGATTTTTATTTAATTTTAGAAAGATTTTTCCATATGGAAACTCACGATTGGTAAATAGAATCATGTTTAAATAATCATCAGTCAAGTAACTGTTCAGTGTATAGTTTAATAGTAAATGCCTAAATGAAATGCCATAGGAATGTCTGAGTCACAGTGTCCAGAATTCACCTTGAATGTTAGGGTCCACCTAAAAACACTTTGAATAAAGGTATAATAGAAGTAATCTGAGAAATGTTTTAGCTTCGGAAAGAAGGATGTAAGTAGATATAAATTTCATTAATTTAATTAATCATTATTGGCTGTGGACATGAGTAATTTTTACATTTGAGCTCTAATACACGTTCAGTGTACACAAAGCAAACAGTTATTCACATATTTAGGTCTAGGCTAAATCCTACCAAGTGTTGAATTTCCTTCATTGATTTATAAATTAGTAGAGTACATTCATGGGTTATAATGTTCCTAATTTAATGGTATAGTTTCTCTCTTCATTCATTAACCCACTCAGTGATAAGTTACTTCACTTTTTTATAACCCACCTCCACCCCAGCCCAAGCTAATTTTTAAGTGACTGGAGCAAATATGTGGCCTTTAAATCCCTAATGATAAAATGCTTTGAAAAATTAGAATAAGGATAGAAATATAAGTATAGGAAAATCAACTAATTGGCTATTAGGCCATTGATAGTGCAGGCATGGTGTGCATAAAATGTGGGTTGATCATTATCATAGATTTTATAACCAGAACAACGACTCTAATAACAAAAGTGGTAAAAATGAAAAAAATTCTATTCATCTCCATTACCCAAGATTTTTTGGTGATGTTGCGAAGGAGAGGGAATCAATAAGATCAGTGTGTAACTATATACACTTCCAGTTGAAAGTTTAATAAATCACTTATTTATGCAACAGTTTTTAGTGACTACTATCTATAAACACTGGAGCAGGTTCTAGGAAATTAAAAACAAGATGAGACTCCTTCTAGGAGTTCATAGTCTATTAGGGAAGACAGATACAAAAATAAGGGGAATAAAAGGAAAGGAGGGATAAGAAGGGAAGAAACAATGTAGACAATGAATGGAAATGCCTAGAATTTTATCAGAACTCAACTGGAAGGAGAGGTCTCTAATTCAGCAATTAGCATACCCCGTCCAAGGACAGGCATGAGAAACCACAGACGATGCCGCCCAGTGGCAGAATCAATTAACCCCAGGGAGCATTCTTCTATATCTTAGTTTGGGGGCACAGAATTTCTGATTCGTTATGGTTGAAAAATTAGTACTGCACATATACAGTATGGCCTAGGGCCAGGGCTTCTTAGGTAATAGGTTAATAAGGATGGGCGTGTTGAAGGGAGAATTTCCAGCCAGACTTCCTGATTTCAAACGCTGTGAGAACTTCCTGATTTCAAATGCCAGTGCAAGTAGTTGTTAAGGAGTGAGCTTAATGAAATCATTAAGCAAGTCCCCGCACCCGAGAAAAATTAATAAATAAAGAGGGATTGGGTTTTGAAAGAGAGGCTTTTATGTGTTTTCTTTTATTCTTTTTGTTCTGTATTTTTTCTCCCATGAGCCCCAATATATATACTGTGTGTACATATATATATTTATGTATGTGTGTATACTAAATATATAGAGCCTATTGTTCCATATATATATAGACACAGTATAAATGATATTAGAATAATGTAAACAGAGATTAACAACAGCCCCTGCCATCAGCCATGTGTTTACACAGAAATTCATACCATCATTCTTACATCAGCCAACATAGACATGCATGATACTGTTTTAACTTGGTGGAAAAGCATGTTAACTTTTCTTTAGGTTTTGTTTTTTTTCTTTATCATAATTATAATGATGATTCCATAACTCAATTATCCTTGGGAGGGGTAGAGAGAAAAAATTATACAGATATATCTATCCATATACACACATTCCTGTGTATATATATAAATAGATATATACTTTGTATATATTTGAAAAACGTTTTCTGTTGTTTTACCTCATCTTGTGCCGCATGAATTTTTGGTGGTTCAGTTTATTTTGCTTTGATTCGTATTTAGTGTTTTGGTCATTATGGCTATTTTTAACTCATTGCTATACTTTTTTGAGTCATTATTTTTTAAATACTGAGAGATATATAGATATACAAATCAACCAAGGCAACAAAATCTTTTCTTGCCATCCTAATCTCAAATTTCTCCCCCTTCAGCATATCCCTCCAGTATTTATGCTCAAAACAAAACAAACACCAACAAAATCCAAGAAAGTTGTGTACAAACGAATGAAGTACTTTGTTTTCCTCTTCTTTCTCCTATATATTTTTTATTTAAATTTTCTCCTTTCCCCTTTTTATTTTTCCTTGTATCTGCACAGGCCACTTGTCTTTACTCTCCCCTTTATGACAATGCATTTCATTGAAAAAAAGGACGAATGAGCCAGAAAAAAAATAATAGTAATAAAAGAAAAACATGCAGAAACAACAGAGAAACACATCCCTCTCCACAAATTTCAGATGGCATAAAAAGAATTTTATTGCAGATATAGACTATTTGTTGTATCTTTTATTTCTGGACGAGCTCAGGATCATTGTGTGGCATGCAGTGAGAGTTTTCTAGCTAATCAACTAACCATGGCCTCCATCACCAGTGCATGGGCTATAATAACGCCATCTCGTGTTTCATCCAAGTGATACATCCGGGCTAACCCAGCCAGTCCCGTGTATGAGTTGTGGGGATAACTTTCTTTTGTAGTTATAATTTCATGGGTTCTCATCTTTATGATTATTTCCACGGGGTCACGGCAGCCCCAAGGGCTGCCCTCGCAGCATCTCTGTGTGGTTTTGTCCTTGTGCTTGCTTTCCTTGGTACGGCAGTCAAGCATGGGTTTCATCTGGCACATCTGTCTTGCCATCTCGTCTCGGAGTCCACTGTCTTGGTGTCGTTCTGTGATTCTGTTCTCTGTTTGTAATCTGTGGTTTGAAATCCTCTCCCTTTATTTCTCACTCCCCTATCGTTTCTCTTTTGAACCTTACCCTTAGGGAACTTCACAAAGAAGCAAAACAAATTTTCAGTCGAATTGTAAGGCTGATAACTGGTTTGCATCTGGAGGTCATAAGTTGCACTTCTTACCTGGCTAAGGAGGCAAAATTTACTGTGGAAAATTACTAATGATAATAGCTGAACAGGCTCCCCATCAGCAACAATAAGAAACCCTTGTTGATTTCTTTGGCTTGATTAAATGGGCTTACTGCTAAAGGGATTTCATGTAAGAGCTAATTTCCAAGGAGTTTTCCCATAGATTATCAATCTTCTAGTTAGACGTTTTCTTCAGGAACAGATCAACAGAAAATTTTTTCAGAAGACATTAGTGAGGAGTGTCATCGTTTCTGCTGTATAGAGCAGTGTCTGTTCCTGAATTGGAGAGGAATTTGTGGAAATACGAATGTGTTTTATTATAAAATTTATTTGTTTATGTATTTTAACCTAAAATATAAATGGGTTTGGCGAGGGAAAGGAAAAAAAAAACAAGCTTTTTAACTCACTGGTTCTACTTCATGCATATTTCAAGGTAAGATTATCTTTTGATCTTTCTGAGTCAAATGATACATATTTTATTTTTTAATTCATGGAAGCATTAGAGAGCCAACACTTTGACTTAGACCTAAATTCTTTTTTTTTCTCTCTTTTCAAAGAATAAGACATACACAATAACTTTAGTTCTGAGAATTGAGACTGAATTTCTTGAGAGAAAGGTGGAAGACAGTGCCCAGTTAATTATTCAGATGCTGGATTATACTGTGATTACCCAGGAAATTTGCCGCATAACTTGGAGTGATTTGGTTTGTTTGATACTTATAATATGAAAATGAATTTCTGTAACAAATTCAACCTCCTTATCCATAAAGGTTGAACAAGAGAGTATAAAATAGGTCTGAAATGAATTGATAGATTGATTTTTGAAATAGGATCTTAAGATTAAAAAGTGCAAATGTTTAACCTGGGGAAGAGAAAGCGTTTCAAGGCAGATGGTTTTACAACGAGATGTTTCAGTCATGTCAATGTAGCTCTTTGCTCTTCTTAAGGGTACAGGGGAAGAGCACAGGAAGAGGAAATTTGTGGGGTCTATGGACTAAGAACTTTATAATGAAGGAAGGAAGGGAGAGAGTGAAGGAGGAAGAGAGAGAGGGCAGATAAGGGAGGAGGGAGGGAAAGCTGGAGGAGGGAGGGGGTATTCCTGATGAGTCAGGTATAGTAGCTTGCTGATAAATGATAAGAACGAGCACACACATAGACACACACAGCCTTAATCTGTAGTGTGTGACAGTTTCTATAGTATAAAATATTCCCTCTGTGGCTGATTTGAAGCCACAGATATGACAATATTAAACTCCGAATTGGGAAGTAATGCTCATGAGCACACGATTATACACTTTTTTCACCATACAGATACCATGGATATCAATGGACTTGAGTTTTAAGCTTTTATTACCTTTGTTTTTAATAGATTGTATTCATATGTGTGTGTGTATATATATATGTGTGTGTGTGTGTGTGTGTGTGTGTATATATATATATATATATATCTTTGATAATGGCTATGTTTAACAACCAACTTGGAAAATTCCTGAAAATGTAGCAGTCAGCTATCATGAGCTGGCTCTGGCATGTCACTGGCCAAGGTGCTACACTGTGCCGGGTGCATTCAAACATGGTATTTTATTTAAAACTCATTTTCACTTATTATGATGTAGAAACTATTGTGGCCATCTTACAATTGAGAAAATCAGGACTCAGAAAGTTTGCTTTTCCAAGGTCACATGCCTGCACATAGTGGCAGAGGTAAGGTTCAAACCCAAATCTGTTTGAAAATAGGTAACTCTTATTTCTACTGCAGTGTGCACAGAGGATTGGGCTTAAACACTTATCAGAGCACTGCATTTTAGAACTATGACATGCTCATTTGTGGAACTTTCACTAATTTTGTTTCCCCAAAATAGAGTCGCCAAAAATTCCTCCCTTAGTAACATGAAGATGAACAGGATATTTCTTAGGTTTCCAAATTTTGTTTCTCGAGCTCTGGAAAGACTATAATAGCTGCATTTCTTAGCACATAATTATAATATTCAACACGATTCCATTACTCAGTTGTTATGTTTTTGTAACTTTTAAAACGTAATGGACTTTATTTAGTTCATTTACTTGATGCACGTTAATTAACCAACTTCACAGTGAAATATGTCAGTGCCCTTTACTTCCACATTTTCCCATAAAACTAGTACATTAATACTTAAAACAGCATGAGAACCATTGTATTGCAGAAAATGACTGCAACTTAAAAAAATAATTTTACTGTTAGATACTTAATCATTGCTTTGTGAAAGAGCTTGAGAAATCTGGGAATTAAAAAGGAAAGTGCGGATCTTGCCCTTCTACTTTGACAAGATACAGTCTCTGACTGAGTTGCTGATGGTACAATATTTTACTTTGATTTAATGTCAGCTTTAGCTGCCCCTGTGGTCCACTTTCAGTGACAGCACACATAATATTGAATAAAGCCCCTTGAAGTGATTTCTAGACCTTCATCTGTAAATTTTCCACTGCAACATCTTTGTTCCTTCATTCAGTAAATATTCATTGAGCATTTACTATATGCAGGTATAGTTCTAAATACGTTACATTGTTAACTCCCTTAATCCTCATAACAATCCCCTGAGGGGCTTTATCATCATCTCCATTTTAAAGATGAGTAAACTGAGGCACAGAGGAGCCAAAAGATGGTCCCGAGGTCACACAGCAAGGAAGTAGGAGAAATGGGATTTAAACCCAAGACAGTGGGGCCCTGAGCCCACACAGGAATCACTATGTTATACAGTCTCATTATATAGTATTCTCCATTGACCCATATATATAAATAGCTACCTGCCTCTTTGATAATAATGAAAGAAGGTTTGTGTATTGAGTATATTAAATGATTGGGAAATACTTGTTAGATGGATTCATTACTGTGTATCTGAAAGGCTTTGAAAACCTTGGTTGATAGGGGTTATGAAATTGTTTAGCTATGATTTATCCAAACAGCTGTGATTTAAACAACTTACTGTGGCTTCCTGCAAGGTGGAATGGTTCCAGTATTCAGGATGAAAACCATCACTTACGTGAGGTTAGTCCCTCTTGATGTCACCTGTGTAATTGTGCACTGGGGACTTCTAGCTCACTGCTCATCAGCAGACCTGTTTAGAACATATGATCAGGTAACAGCCACCTTTAACTGATGTTAGGATTCTAAGAATAGAGGCTCGTAGTGAGAGCTCTGGTGAGATGCTGAATTTTCTTCATTTCTGAGATAATTCTGTTCTTTGAACACAGTGTTTTAGATGTTACAGCTAATAGGCAGCAACAAAAGAAGTGAATATGTACCTGGGAGGATGCATTTCTTACCTTAGTCCCTTTCTGATATCTGTGTACTCTTGACATTTCTTAAATTCCTGCTCATGTGTTTATCTTCTCTTTCATTTTTCTCACTTCCTTGCATTATATGTCTCAAACTATAAAAAAGGAAAAATCAAAACAAAACCCCAAACCTTTTCTGGGCCCTTGAATTTTCTATGCAAGAAAAGAATCTTAAAGGATTTATTAAGGACTAAAATTCACAATGAAATAGAAAGTACCTTTTTAAAGCTGGGTTTGCTTTTATTAGAATCTTTCCAAGGAAAGTATAGCTTGCTTAAGCATCTGAGGGTCTCATTACAAATTATATCCATCCTGACCAATCCGGAAGCCTAAACTGGAAAGTCTGTAGAATTGAAAATGCTTGAGGACCCTCTGTTGTCGAATTCTTCTTTCATCTTAGCTTTGAAGCAGATGCCCCCGTTTTACTAAAAGATCATGGCAATATTATATTGCTAAGTATTCCGATTTTTCTGACTAATCACTCAGAGCAAAAGCCAATAAAGAGCCAGAGAGTAAACACTTTAGACTTTGGGAGTCTCACAATCCCTGTCATAGCTACTCAGCTCTGTTGTCGTAACACAAAGGCGGCCATAGACAATACATAGATGAAGGATTATGGCTGTGATTCCATCTAACTTGATTTTAAAAAGCAGGCATCGAGCTGGATTTTGGTCTACTGACCCCTGATCTAGAGATATCTGATAGGTTAGGAATTTGTGGTCATTTTCTTTTTTTAAAAGATGAATCCTTCTTGCCCATTTTATAGTCAATCTTAATAAACATTTGTTGAGTTCCCCACTAAGCACGTGAGACCACATAGGATGTGGAAGGACATTGGAAGCTCATTTCTCACCATTGTTTTGAATATGCACATTATCTCATATATGAAACTTGATAAAAAACAAAAAGCAAACGTACAAAACCAGGGTCCCCTACCCACAGCACGTACACTGCCTTTTTTGTAAGCGCTTGATTTTTCACCCTTCCTTTTGCACGTCTGTCTTTTGTACTCTGTGCCTCCGCTGGGGTGTGGGCTGCATCCTCCCTGCTTTCAGACCTCTTCGGCAGTCGTTTCTTTGAACTCCAGCCCACATACTGTGTCACATCCCAGTAATTCTTCCCCAAACCTTGGCTGTGGGTTATTGAGCTGACAAATGTCTAAATGACTGAGATACGATATTTGCAACCTGCTGAGAACCTCCTCTTTTCCTGTACTTTTTGATTTGTAGCTTTATAAGTTTTGTGAGGAAAGTGAGAAAAACATTCTTGGTGACACAGGCAGTGAATGAGGAGAACAGAATTGAAGGGGCACAATATATAGGACTCCTTCCTGCACTGCAGGCAAAAGCATTTATTTATATCTTAGTCCTCTGAATGTCGGAGGCAAAGGATTATTCAGTAGGGTGCAGGATGCAGCATCCAATATCCTGAGGAGAAGAATGTGTTCTACCACCTGGCAACAGATTAGACAGGAGCAGGCTATGAAAATACAGGTACAAGGCCACATTTAGTGTTACTGCGGAAGTGGCGTCTGTTACTTTAGGATTTGACTCCATAAATTAATGCTTAGTCCCTTTAGCATCTTTAACATTAGAAATCCGCGGAAAAGAAATACAAAAGACTCGTATAAGAACAACATCAAGTAAACTATGAAACCAGATACTAATGTATCCCAACCCCAGAGGGAGCATAACATTAACTTTTGGGAGCCAGAATGCTAAGTAATGACATTATGAGCTTTCTCCATTAGCAAGGCCCCTTGTTGTGGTATTGTGCCTGGCGTTGTGAGGTTCTGAGCTATGACTCAAAAAGAAAGCAAAAAAAGAAATGCAGAGATGATGCAGGAAAGGAAGAAAGACGGCGCCATTAGGAGGGACTTTGGGGGCAGGAGGTACACGGGTTGACTTTTAAAACAACATAATTTAGAATTAGTGTTTTAAAAGCTTCTGAGATCAAAGGGATAATAGAAAACAAGAGTAAAACAAGGGTAAATTAAGCACTGTTGATGACCTGATAGGGACATAGCAAAATGCAGTAAAGTCTCCATCTTCTTTATGCTTGCAATAGCCTGGTATTTTCCTATGTGGTTGGTTGGTTTATTCCCTTGCTTATTTGCTTGTTTGTTTGTTTGTTTATTTCTTTATTTACATTTAGTTATTGCTAGCTTTCCCTATAAAAGCAAATGGGCAAACTCAGTCCCCAGGGGCCAGCCGTGTAACGTGATGAGATGAAATAGACAAGGATGACACAGGTGACACAACAGATGACACATCTGCAATAGCGAGAACTCATCAACCAGGGAGAACACGCCCTCATTTAATAGCATTCAAATTAAATATTTTTAAAACATTAAAATAAAAACAAACCCTATGAAAGTCAAGCAAGTTTCAACAATGAGAGATGCATAGTGTGGGGTTTTTTTCAATTTTCATTGGAGTATAGTTGATATACAATGTTATGTTAGCTTCAGATGTACAAGCAAAGTGAATCAGTTATATATATACATATATACACTCTTTCTTTAGATTCTTTTCCCATATAAGCCATTGCAGAGTACTGTGTAGAGTTCCCTAGACACACAGTGTTTTTACGTTTATTTTTTTAAGACTTTTTTTAAATTCCTTTAGATCTAACCGCTTCATCAAGTTTGAAGAATGTGCTCTTAGTAAGATTTCTGGTTAAGATATCTCTTGGTGACCTTGAGTTAAACATAGCAATTCCTCTTTTAAGCTCCCGTAAAGCTAAAGGCCTTTTTAGAATTTTTTTAAATTATAATCTTAAAGTTTACGTAACTCTTAAGAGTATATGCTTGAAGAGCTTTCGAGTTCATTGTAATGATTTCGTTTTAGGTGACAAAAGTAAAACCTACATAGGTAAATTGATTTGTTCAAGGTCACTGAATTAGTTTCCATTAGGGTTGGAATTAAATCCCGAGTGTCCTAAATCCATAATCCATGCTGTTTTACTGATACTGTATATCAAGGTTTTTTTTAAAGAGCCCAGAGCTTTTTATTTTAAACTGTGATAGCATTCAACAGAGAATTCAGAGGAAATGTGTGGAAATTGGTCATCTTCTTTCCACTGGACATTGTTGCCACACAAGACAGTATATTTATTGACCCATTTAGCGGTCAAATCTACAACTCTCTATTGGTCACTAGGTGACCAACTAAGAGATCATGGACACATGGTGAAGCAATTCGTTTAAGTAGCTCGTGGTACACACTCGACAAATGTATGCTCTAGAGATGCATGGTCAGTGATATCACCTTGCTACATGGAGGACAGATTGTTAGACAAATGAGAGCAGTGATTCCCAAGCTCAAAAGCAAAACTAGTGTCAAGGTATGCCAAAACCTTCACTGATCCATGGTGAAATGAGAAAAGTAAGGACAATATAGTGAGTTTCCACAAAGTTAAATTTACAGAACTACCCTATATTCTGAGATTATATCTTGTGTTTGGGGGGGGGTGGTTCTTGATGGTTAAAATCAACGTCTTCTATGAAAATAGTGTTTTGTTACTGTTTGTAGCATCTTTAACTGATTAAAAGTTGGCAACTGGATGTTGGTCATTCCCCATAGATTTTTCTTTTATGTTTTACTTGTCTCTGAAAACAAATAAACCAGCCTCCCGAAACCAGAAACCTTTAAAGAGATTTAGAGTGTTATCTATGTTGCCACAGCTAGATTTAGTAAATTTTGAAAACTGAAAACCTTTCTAAGTCTAAAATTTTTTTATGAACTAAATGATCTTAAGACCAAGCTGTTTATTTCACTGAGACCCCAGGAAGTTATTATTCCAGGCATAGGTCACTTAGATATTAAGTATAAGAGAGTTTTTGAATTTCAGTAAAAATAGATTAAAGGCACAAAATAGAATGGGAGATTTCAAAAAAATTCTAGAATACATGTTACTGGAAGGACACAATCAGTTTGTAAACAAAACAACTTATGGAAAAATGGAAATTTCTAAGGACTCCAATCTAAACCTAGAATGTTTTCTCAGTTTAGCCTTATTGCAAAGTAGAGAGGACTGTTTTGAAGAGCTGAATGAGCCTATAGTTGAGATAACATGATCCTTATTTGTGTCAAGAGGAGGTCAAAACCTTAGTCCCCAGATAAAAGGAAGGATGTGACCTATACTAAAGGCAGCTACTGAATTTGTCTCCTTAGTTCTCCTTTCCTCCCACCGTTTCAGTCTCTTGGGCAATCTATACCAATAACCTCTTGCTTCATGAAATTTATTATCTAAATATTGAAAGTATTATATTTAATTTAGCCTAATAAAAAGGCACATCAAGTTTATTGAGAAATCAGGGGTTGGTGTTTTGCATCTGGTATAAGGATTATATTATCAGTAACAGACTTAACAGTGATTATCGTCAGGTAGTGGTCAGTGGGTGATTTTTATTTTGTTATTCATACTCCAAAATTTCTATGTTGAGTATGTATTACATTTGTAATTAAAAAGAAAGTCTCAAAAAAAAAAAAAGAAAGTCTCTCTCTCTATATATATTTTAATGTAAAAGAATATTAAGAGGCCAACAAGGGAACCCTTGTGAATATTTAGATATAGGAACTCTGCCAGACCCGTATTTGAAAAAAGTCATGCATCCTGTCTTTCCCATGAGTTTGAATTAAGTCCATGATTTAAGCCCTACAAGGAGAGCTGCTAGAGGAATTCAGAGATAATGATGATGATGATACGTAGGACTCTGGATAGCTGAGCGTGCACCAATTTCCTAGGGTCAGTCCTGTTCATCAACTGACAAATGGTCCGCGGACACACCAGGTGGTCATACAGCAGCAGGAGGCACGAGGTATCCTGCAAATGACCCACTACCAGAAAGTATAAAATCTGTGCTTGGAAATCAGGAACACAGATGGGTTGTGAAGTGGTCTTCAACAGACACTTGGCAATATGATTGGTTCTTTAACCCAACTTTTAGGTGTCACGTACATCCTCACTGCCTGACCTCTCCTCATCTGTACATATGCTTGTTAGATGTAATAAATAGATGAAAAAATGCAGTTGCAGAGAAGTAATTAAAAACTTTGCATTCCTCTCTCTACACCTCCCTCTTCTTCCCTCTCCCTTGATAGGATGGCCAGAAAATTAAACCAGCTGTAGATTAATTGAGACCCTCTTCCATGTAGGGAACATCTGTCACTGCCGCTATAAGGATTGTATGAACAAATTAAAATATTTGATTACCTTTAATCCAAAAGAATGTAGCAGTCTCTTCAGTCATGTAGCTTACTGGAGTTTTTTGGTAGTTCTTTTTTTTTTTTTCATGCAAAGCTTATGACTGTAGTCCTTCCCTGAAGCTGTGAGATCTTTCAGCAGATGTTGTTTTCCATGTCTTTACCCTTTCCCTTGTGAAAGGGGGAAAAAGCCCTGAACAAAAGCAATTTTGGCGATAGGCAGAAAAGGTCTACATCATGAACATATTTTTAGAAACAGCTGGTAAAACAAACGGTCCAAATGTGATGCCTGGAGCATGTCTATTCAAACAACAGTCTTGTTTAAAGATAAAAGCAGCCGCTTTTAAATATCAGCACTAGCAGTGATTTCCATACATGTTTAAGAGATGAGAGAGCTTGCCAAGACTTTCTGATTTCTGTTTTGTTTTCTGGGACAAAGTCTTTCCCTCTTGTGGCTTTGTTAGTGAGTGAATTTATCAGAAGCTGCCCATCCAATAGTTAAAATTGTGACTATCATCCCATGGAAAATATTTTTAAATTTACATATAATTGATTTTTTAAAACTGTGCTTTATACTTCTAAGAATGTTCCTTTTTAATAGCATCTACCTGTAGTCCAGAAGATCGAAATGGGAAATTGATAATGTGCTTAAATTATCACTGATCTTATAAGCCATGTTTCGAAAAAAGTCAGGCAGTGCTGCTAAGGGGCAAACATTTGTATTTGTAGCCATTAAAAAATCTGATGTCACTCTTCATTGGCCACATTCAGAGGCTGCCTTATGACCTTGCCTTGTCATGACTTCATTTGTTTACTGAACTGTTATGTTCTGGAGCCACTGCCAAATGCCATTTCACAGATTGGTGAAATAATTCTTTATTGTATTTTTACAGTCATTCCAATTTCCAAATTACTTTCTGCTTCTCTCTGGGTCAGGCATTGCACAAACGCTGATTTGTATTATTGAACTTGATAAACAGATGTTCACCTTATCAGCTGCCATTCACGCTGACTTTTTCCTCCACTTCCTTCACCATGGTTCTGTTTTCATCTCAGAAACTTTCAGTAGTGCCTCAAGGAGCCTTAGTCACCATGTTGGCCCAGGTGGGATCTTAGCCACTGAGAAAGTCTTCATTTTTTGATGATGCTCAAAGAACAATCTTCAGTACCTCCTTCCCTTCACCCCCCGCCCCCGCCCCATGGGGCACAATGCTTACTCAATAGATGGAACTGAGAAATTTGAAAAGCGCTTCACTTTCATTTTACTCATTAAATAAACACAAGAAAACTATCTTTTCTAGAGCTCAGCATATCCACAAGTGTGTCTCTTTGCTATTTTACCTCAAACTGACCTACTTGATGGATAGATTTGATGTTATATAGGAATAGTCTAGGACTGAATTTTTCTTTTTTTCTATCATGCTGGCTCTGGAAAACATGATCATAAATACTGACAACCCAGGTTTTTAAACATACATATATATATATATGTATTTTATCTTTATACACTTACAGTAAAGCATCGATCAGTAACTTTTATGGATGGTTCTTTTGATGTAAAATCAACTTCATCTTGGAGTTATAGATCCTGCAGCACTTATCGCACTGGAAATCTGACCAAAGTCTTCATACGTGTGTGTGTTAATTAGATTGTGATTATGCATCATATGTACATAAAATTGCACAAATATGCATATATTTACTTCCTCAGAGTTTTTTTTTAACTTCTGATTTTCAAATAATTTCTAAGTTAGAGAAAAGGTATAAGGATAGTACATAAAACTCCCTTATGCCCTTACTCAGATTAACCAATTGTTAACATTTGCCACATTTGCTTATCATTCTCTCTCTCGTATGTGAATGTATATAAAAAATATTTATATGTGTCTATGTACATGTACACACATATATCTGAGCCATTTGAGAGTGTGTGTAAAACATCATATATTTTATGATGTTTTAGATAGATACATATAGATAGATATATTTAGATAGATACATATAGATTTCCCCCTGAACCATTTGAGAGTAAGTTGCAGAAATAATTTCCTTTACCCTGAATCATTCAGCATGTGTTTCCTAAGAACAAGGAAAAACAAATCAGAGTACTGTTATCAAAATCAAGAAATGTAACCCTGCTACAAAATCGCACCAAGAGTACATATTCAGATTTCACCAGTGTGCATAATGGGATTTAAAAGTACTTTTTTTCCAGTCCAAGATCCAATCCAGGATCACATACTGCATTTAGTTGTCATGCTCAGGAATTTTTGAAGCATTTTCTTGACATATTATTTTGTTTTACTTGTGCTGGTCACAAGTAAACAAAGGTTAGGAAGAGTGAGTAAATGTCTTCAAGTCCTCCTGGATGGGTTGCCGAGGAAGCAGGAGGATATAGCCTGTGCTTTAGCATATGAGTAAAATTTCCTTTCTTAGAATTAACTAACTAGAATTATAGCAAGAGGAACTTGAGGTTTCTCTCGTTTTCATTCCTCAGAGGGCACTGATAAACAAATTTCATATTTCTGACCAACTGTTCATTAATGCTTTCTGTTAACACTGCCTATCGAGCACTTATGATGTACTAAGTCCTGGGAGAGGCACTAGGGTACAAGAGTGAGCAAAAATAGAGATGGCCCCTGGTGAGTCTAGCGCGGGGGGGCTGTCATTGATTAATCAAGTGATCTCCAAATAAATACTTCGATGAGTGCTCTGAAGCAAAGGCACATGCCACATGTCATGGCAGGGCATGTGACAAGGTAGGGATGAGGGATGTGGATGCAAGGTCGGGGCAGGGAAACCTTCCTTGAGGAAATACTTCGGCTGAATTATGTGGGATAAGTGGAAGTTTAATGGGCAAAGAAGAAGGAAAATTCATTTGAGCATGCAAGAAATTTTAGGCGTGAGGAAAAATCAGCCATCTCTAAGAGGGAGCCATTTGGGAACAGCTGTCCAAGCTATAAAAGAAAGACCTTTCACAGAAATAAACTTTGGTGTCCTTTTTCATCTTTGGGTGAATGGAGACGAGAGTGACTTTATCAACTCTGCATGGCCCCTTGGTGGGCAGTGAGTGGGCTTTGTGAAGAATGGAGATACAATGAGTAAAATGATGCATTCACTGGAGGAAAGTTGGATTAAAAAAATAAAAAGTGAGGCTGTATTTTTTGGTACACCAATTCCTAGCAATAAAGGAGAAGGTGACAGGAATATATGTCTTAGGCTGAAGAGTCACCAAAGCCATTTCCAGGTTCTCAGAGTCTTAGATGATACTTTACAGTTCGGTATGGGACTGTGCATCATTTCTTCAAGCACTTACAACTTGGTCATGAGAGACTGAAGACAGCGTCCAAATTCTAGGTATTCTTACATCTTGCAGAGCCTATTAGTGAATGAGTCACTCAACAATTTTTTAAAGAAGCAGATGTTTCCTCAAAAGATGGTGCTGGAGAAGAGAATTGCATTTTGGTGATGGTAGTGAGTAAGCAGATATCAAATATCGATCTACTTATAATTTACACAATCGCACACTTTAGAGAAAACACATTCCTTCTTCCCCGCCACCACCTCACCATTATAGTCATTATCGGTTAAGTCATTGGATATTTGACTTTAAGTTGAGGATCATTTCCCAGTGTGATTAATGGTTTTGAAGGGAATGGTTTGTACACTCTCTGATTTTTTAATACTTGCCCCACAGTAAAAATTTGTGCTCCTACAATTGGAATAAAAGCAAAATGCTTTGTACTGACTGTATAATAATAATAATAATTTTGTGTTTATTATATATATTCTATATTTATTATAATTAATAAATATTATTATAGTAATAAAGAAATACTCTTTTTCCTAAAAGGAAGTAATTAGAAATATATTCCATGATGACTAGCCCCACCACAAGAATTTTCTAAGTCACATTTTGGATTGCTAATGGCATCCCATCACTGGGTTGGAATTTTTTTTTTTTTTTTTTTTTTTTTTTTTTTTTTTTGCGGTACGGGGGCCTCTCACTGTTGTGGCCTCTCCCGTTGCGGAGCACAGGCTCCGGACACGCAGGCTCAGCGGCCATGGCTCACGGGCCCAGGCGCTCCGCGGCACGTGGGATCTTCCCGGACCGGGGCACGAATCCGTGTCTCCTGCATCGGCAGGCGGACTCTCAACCACTGCGCCACCAGGAAAGCCCGCACTGGGTTGGAATTTAAATATTCCTTCTATCAATTGGGAAACAGCAGTTTTTCTTTCTGTCTGTCATTGTCCATGTATGGTTTCCTTTCTGCTTATAAAAATCTATCACTCCGGGCTTCCCTGGTGAAAATAGATAGATGATAGATAGATAGATAGATAGATAGATAGATACAGATAGATAGATAGATGATAGATAGATAGAGATATTTAGTTCTATGGGATAACAGATTTTTCTGAAATTTTCTTCCTTGAGAGAGGTTGCTTGGAAGCATCTTTTTCAGTGGAAAAGAGCTGAGTTGTGTTATCATGCACACACCCAGCCTACCGTGGCCACAGAATCCAATAACTTTTCTCTTAAATGAAGGCGTCTGCGTATCCACAGGACTGCCTGCTGTATTTCATTTACAATGCACTGCTTCACTCAACACACTCTGAATGAAGGAGATATGCTCCATGGCTTCAAATTCAGGCCCTCTCCGAGCAGGGCTTGTTTATCTGTCTGCAACACACTTGGAGCATTTGAAAGACTAGTGATGAGGTTCATTCAGGCTGTAAAAATGTGCTGAGCATCATGGCCGCTTCTTTCGCAATGGCCTGGCATGGAAGGATGGAGAAGGCCATTGTTACCACACAAATGACTGTCGATTTGCCTCTGGTGTGACTTATCCAGGGAAGTTACATCATTTTAAAGTCAATGAAGTTATAGGGAACATTTATGACTGTGGTACTTTAGTTGTAACTTTGTGAGACTGTTTAATAAGTTTGCAGAGAATAAGTTTGGAATCCAGAAATAGTTTGTTCTATTTCTGGGTGAAAAAACAAAGGATGCTTTGTACTTACATAAGATCCTTCATCTGGCCACAGAGTTTGGATTCAGACTCAAGAAGTGGGCTTGGAGTCATGTTTGCTTGGCTCTGAATAATGAACAAAATGAACAAATGCTTTTCTCTTTTAATTTTAGAATGGAGTCACCTTTATTTCTGAAATTATACTCAACAAACCCCAAAACGTTTGGCTCTTGTATGATAGAAGAAGAGAGTAAGAGAGAATAGCTTGATATATGACTGTTTTTCTTCTGCGAGTACTCAATTAGAAAAGGAGACTGGTGAAACTCAAAAGGAGAATGTTGCCTTTTACGAAGCCTGGGAGTTAGAGCCCATAGGCCTGAGAGTCCTCCCAGACCCTTGCCTGAGGCCGCTGGCCAGAACCAGGGAAAGTATTGGTTTACTATTCAGTGGCAGAGATCCACCCATAATGCAATGGAGGGGAATGAATCTGCTTGTCCACTCTCTATAAAAACTCTGTATTTATCAGAGTTTAGATTAATATAGACACAAGCAAAGTAGCCTCTCCTTCTGGTCTTAATGGTCTAAACCACCTTGTTTCATTGCCCACCTCCTAAGACATTTAATCTAACTTGCTCAGTTAACTGTTCGGGCAACTTTGTGAACTTTGTGTGTTAGCTGGTGCAAGGCATTGTTAAGAGCTGTAAGCCACCTATTTTTAGTCCTCTCATTTCCTTCACACTGATTGATTAAATGGGAAGGAGGTTGAATAAGCTTACTTTCTTTTAAGATGACACAAATATTAAATTGACAGATAAACTCCTAGGAGGTTTCAGTCCGTTTCAGGAAACTGACGATATGAGGTCTTTAAGCGTTGACAGTCCTATGAGAGAGAGAGAGGGAGACCACCAGGGAATCGTGAAAAAAAGAAAAATGAGGGAAATGTCTAGATTCAATAGGAAATTGGGGGTGTTGAGAGCATTTTAAGGAAAATGCTTGCTTTTTCACCAGCGGTGTCGTTTTGTTCAAAGGGACAAGAAATTTAGTACTTTCTCTGAAGTGTAATAGAATTGCAGACCTATCTCTACAACTTTTACTCTTTTACGTAATCTTGCCTTTACCCAAGAGCTAGTGAGTGAGGGTTTTCCCATGAGAACTGGTCATGCACAGGATGTTAATGCAGGACTGGGTCAGGCTCTGGGGTTTCATGCATGCGAGATGGGAAAACTCTTCCTTTGGTTAGATTAAGGTGTGTGTATTGTCCAGGCTTCTGGGAATCATAAAAAGTGCGGATATAGCCACAGATTCCTTAGATATCAGGTTTCTGAGGGCCTAGACATTGTGTCTGGTTTTATATTTTTTATCTTGCCAAGCGTGATTTTTCCAACTTCACTTAATATGTCTGGAGGATGAAGCTATTTCCATCAGGCACAGCTCTGCCGCTCTTAAAAACATTAAGGGTGAATTTTCCTTGTTTGTACCTGCTATCCACTAGAGGCTAAAAACTGATAATTTGGCTACTGGCAAAATTCCACTGTAACAGCTAATAGAGTGTTTTGGAAGGATGCCAATGGCAGCCAGATTGAATTAAGTACTTAAACTACTATTTAAGATCAGTTCTGCAGTTGGGGACTTGAAATCAGTGGCAGATTCACCTTCTAGTTTCCACCTTACTTTGGGTTTTTCATGTCTTCTCTGATTTCCCCTGCATTTTTATCTCAAAGTGGATTCTCTCTCTCTGTCTCTCTCTCGAATACATTCATGCTAATGTGAAAATTTCATAATACTTCAGAATTTAACATGCACTTTCATATATGTTACTTTTTGTCGTCTAGATATATTAATGGTATTACGAGATTATTTATGTTAATGACATCCATGGTTCAACAGAAACACTAAAGGAATCACAGTATGTAGTATCTCAGAAGTTGCATTGCAGACCATGGCAGGAGGGGAGAGCTAGATATCGGAGACGTGGGCTGTAGCCCTGGCTGTAGTACTCAGGGTCTTCATGACCTTGAGCCAATGCCTTACATTCTCTGCAATGTAGTTTCTTTACCTTTAAACCAGTGGTTCTAAACTGAGGGTGATTTTTGCCCCTAGGAGACACTTGGCAATTCTGAAGACATTTTTGATCGTCACATCTGGGGAGGTGCTATTGGCATCTGGTGGGTAGAGGCCAGGGATGCTGCTAAACATCCTGTGGTGCACAGGATAGTCTCCACAACAGAGAATTATCCAACCCAAAATGGCAGTAATGATGAGGCGGAGAAACCTTGCCTTAAGATGTAAATAACATCTACCCCACTCATTACAGGATTATTATGGGGCTCAAATATAAATGGAAGTGGCCTTCCATTTCTGATATTAATTCTCTCTGGTATTGCACAGATGGATGCCAAAATTGAATCTTGAAGGGAGAATGGATTTATTCTCCTAGACTAAAAGTTATGTATGAAACTATCAGATTAAAATATATGAAATACATCCATTGCATCTTGCTCCACAATTTTATGGTTTTAAACCAATTCTCTAAACATAAAGAGGAACAATGAAAAAATATTAATCTTAGAAGAAACCTAGCATGCAGTGACTAACATAGATAAAGGAAATTGGAATCCATGCAACTAATAGACTTTTCTATTAGTGTACAGCCATAACACATCTTTCCTAATAGATGCAAGCCCGAAATGATAAGTTGTTTGGATCACATTAATTAACATCCAGCTCTATTAGATTTGCACCTGAGGTTGGGTTCATTTTACCAGTGCTGATGAATATCAAACTTAACAATATCTAGCCACATTATATTAGAATAAAATATGTTTTACATTGAAGGCAAATTTTAGACTCAACTCTTAATAATGGCCTCTTATATTAACTCAGATAACTAGAGATAGTAAAAGAATGAATTAAATTCCAGTGACTCAGACTACAATATATGTTATAGTAGTAATGAGAATTAATCCTTTTTGTTGCTTTTATTGTGCAGTTGCCTCATAAGTTTATATATAACTCTAGAGTTTATGAGGCATTTTTACAGATATTACTTCTTGCCTTATTTTTGTAATGCAGTCCTCTTAAAAATGTAGCTTGGGATCCATGGATGAGATCTGAATGTCTTCACAAAATTTTATTTACATAGACATTTTTATTGGGAAAAAGCACACAGTCTCCATGAGATTTTCATTGCTTTGTTATCCAAAAATGTTCAGCAATCGCCCTTAAAATAAAGGCTCATCTCCTCCTAAATGCTTATTTTTACCGAGTTCTCCTTAAATGACACTGTATTTGTTCTATCAGTATATTAGCAAATCATCTCTAGAGTACCAACTGACCAATAATTGTAAAATTCTTAATTGACATACACGCAGATTTTTTTTTTAAAGATTCCAATTGGAAGCTCTGCCATATAGCTAAATTGAATAATTATGCAAATGCAGTACAATATTATTTAATTGGACCTTTTGGAATGAAAACAATCCAGGTGTGCAAAGCTCTTTGCAATCTGGAACAACTATTCTAACATATATCTGCCAAGTAACAAGATCTTGTATGTAGACAGGAAGAGGAAAACAGCTTTGGCTACCCTCCCAAGAAAATCTACATGAAAGAATGTTGTACGCATTGTGGTATGTACAGATTCTCAGGTTTTCTGTTATAGAAGTACCACTGTGTAAGAACAACTATATAGACAGACTAGAAATCCAGAGAATTGGTAGTTAAATAAACAGACTTGTCCCACACCCACCAATAATAATAACAGATGCTCTTAGCCCTTAAGAAACATAACAAAGAAAACACAGAAATCCAACATTTCTTACTACTACTGAGATTTTAAGTACCACTGGAAAAGCAAACCCCATTACAAATGCTGACATTTTTACCCAGAGCCCATTCTCTTTATTTTCTTATTTCTATCTCTGCCACCTTTCTCATCTGATAAGGGGTTTCCGAGTACCGCTCTTATAGCCGTAAAATGAGCACAGAGTATGTACAACAAGATGCCTCCTCTGATTCTCTGGGAGGACCCAGCCCTTTTAACCTTTCCCTTTCTTGAACCAACCATTTAACTGTATATTATTTGCTGCTCAGCTTCACAGCTAAAGACACAACGTTCTACATGAAAATGTCACTGCTGAAAACATTATGCAGTGCTCAAAACATAGCCATGTGTCCATACTCCTTTATGTTCCGGTAAAGACTATGACACTCAGTGTGACACAAAAGGGGCCAGTTAACTATTTTACCAAAGGTGGTATTCTAAGTTAAAACTAAGTAACTGAAAATGACAAAATTAAAATCAAACTCAGAAAAGTTTGCATTCATTCCCAGCCATACTTGACCAGGACTTGCAGGTTCAGATAGCCCTTACCATCCTTGGAGACATTTCACTTTTCACACCCTAATTTCTTCAGAGGACAAACAGAATCATGGTAACTTCCCCCAAACACTGAGACTACCTTGTAGGGTCCCTTTCAAAAGCAAGAATATTCTTTTGGGTTCCATGGCCATAACAAAATAGGTAACCAGATCCCTCCTCCGAACCTGTCCTATGCAGTTGCCACTCATTGGGCTTTGTGAAACTGCAGAACTGGGCCATTTTAAAATATCTTCTTCAGCACCATAATACCTTTTAATGACATGTAAGAATAAATGTTAATATTACTCTTAGAATAGTTTTTTTAAACTTTGAAAAAGTTCAGCATCTGAAGATTTCAGTTTTGATATCTCCTCGCACATTCTTTAGGCTTCTGTTCTAGGATTTGTGGCCACTTTTGCTCATGGGGAGCTCCTTTTTGGCAGAGCTTTTCTTCAAGGGGCTGGAAATGTGGTGTGTAGGATGAATTGAATAGCTACGTCCCAGATGACACAGTTGAGGGATTGAATGGAAGAAATTTGTGGCAACCAACATAATTATTCAAATTGGAATGTGGCCATGGCCCCAGGGTTCATATTTTTCTTCATAAGCAAAGTGGTTTGGGATTCGGTGTAAGCACAGGCAGTTAAGATTTCGACACTAAACCACATCCCTGCACAGAGCCCATGGGTTTTCTGGTTGATGATCATAATAGTTACATAAGAAATTTGACAGTGACAGCAGGGGAACATCACCCTATCAGACTTAGCCACTGTTAGGAGGATGCAGTTTAAATCCTGGCATGCGTGGAATAGCCTAGCTGTAAATGGTTATTTAAAACAACATAGTAAATTTCAATCAGAACTCAGTCCTTTGCAATTGATTTTCAAGTTGCTACAACTCTGCATCATTAAGGTAGAGTCCTTTCCAGTGAGATTTCCTTCTAATGTTATACAGAGAAAAAAGTTACTCTTCTCAGTAAAGTTCAGTTGGATGCTACTGATAGTTCAAAGAATTTGGACTAAAGTGGTTCTGTGCACTGGAAGGAACCCACTGGCAAATGACAAAGATGCTAAGTGCGATGTGTAGCTATTGTTTTCCAAGCTCATGCATTCCCACTCTGCCTTCCCAGTTGGCTTTCCTGCAGCATCCAGTTCCAAGTTTAAGACCACAGGGTCATACTTGAGTGGCTCTCATAGAAACTCTTGCCAACTGACATCTGATACACTTAAAGGTTGTTAAAACCAAGAGCCCTTCTTTGGCTAGGAAATGTTACACTTTTAGTGTCATCCTGGTTTGTGAGTAAGTTCCATCCACTATTCCAGACAACAAATAAAACTAGCCCACATGACACAAAGCTACCTGTGATGCTTTCTAACTATGCTTTCAGAAGCTATGTAGCTTTCTTTTGTTTGGCCACCATTACAATACAAGCTATCCAACAGAGAAAGAGCTGCTTGTAGCTTTAGAATACAGATGGGTAATTATTGTGATGCAGTCTCAGAAGACCTTGGATTGAGAGCTCCAGAGAACATCATACACCTGAACACTAGCACAGTACAAAAGATAGAGGCCTAGAGCTTTCTGAAGCAATAAAAGTCAGCCATACCCAACACTTTCATCTAAAAGCTGGAGTTGTTAGATTGAACATTTATCATTGTTTATCACCTAAAAGAAAAAAATCCCTGACGCACTAACTCCTATGCTGCTTCTTTGGTCTATTGACCTGTTGATGCCTGATTTCCATATAGAACTCTGCCAATGGCTAGTCTCTACAGTGGGAAATCAACTTTCAAACCTTCATCCTTGGATTACTAGATTCCCTTCTTTCTCTGCTCAACATCCCATGTATCCAAAATAATACTCTTAGCACCCTATCCTAGGATTTGGCATCTCACTGCAAGAAACACAGAAATGATTACGCCTTTCTAGGACCCACTAAGGAAGGAGTGTTGTGAAGTGGCTAGGTAATCGACTTTTGATTCTTAAGGGAAAAGGCAACATAAAACATATGCTTCCATTATGTAAAGACATAGAGTTAGGTAAACTAAATATAGTCAGTTTAAAATATTTGAGAAATGATATTATTGGCTTTGGAAAATTTTTGAGCTTCATTAGCAATAGCACTTACCTTCCTTAAGTCACTGGTTCTTTCAAAAGATCACCCTGTCTAACCCTTACATTTACAGGCAATAAAATGGGGCTCAGAAAATTAAAGTCACTTACTTGAGGTTACATAACCACTAAGTAAGGTTGCCTCCACGCTCTGCTTCCTAACGTCATGTGTTTTCTAGGAGAGCCAGGAGAGCTTACTTTCTGGAAGTTTTGCTTATTAGCAGGATGTATAACCTGTGGGAAAAGACACAACAGCATTCGATTTTATTTCTCTCTCTGGTTTCTCTGGAAACATTGACTAGATACTACCATCCTTTTCTCCTTCAAGGCTTTCTTTGGACCACACATGGTGAATGCCACTACTGTACAAAGTTATTCTTTTTACCATTAATTGTTCTTTTTGTGTTACTTTCTGTAAAAGTATCAGAGAGAGTTATTCTCCAGAGACTTCTAGGTAGTTGAGTCCTTGCTTTTAGATTCTTTCTGTCTAAAGAAATAAGTCTTAAGGACTGTAGGTTAAACAGATCTCTTCAAATACGAAGGCTCTCTAGAAGCTAAAATGCACAGACACTCAGAATGCGGTAGCTTTCTGTCTCGATTGGGACCCATTAGCCAGGTCCACAGGGAAATCACTTTTTATTTCAATAATTATTTATTGGGTCCTTATTATGTGCTATGGCCACATTCCTGTACCTCTTCTCTCACTGTCCTTACCTATCTGGTCAACACTGCTCACAACTTTAAGTAGCAGTGACCAAGGACAATCGTCCACTGTGTGCTACCGTCCTATCCAAATACTGGCTGGCTTCAACAGAACTGAAAGGGAGAACAGGGCTTATTCAGAGTAGTTACAAATGCCGTTCATAAGCACGGGGGTACCTTGCATGGGGTTATTGCGTAGGCTGGGCAGGCCTTGAATTGCTCAACTCGAGGGGATACTCTTTACATGAACTACAATAGGAACTGCATCCTCTGGAGCTCTACAGTGAAGGAGCCCGACATTCAAGGAGACAGATAGGTACAGGTACCATAACAGTATGTTCTCTTGTTTCTGGCTGAATAATATTTTCAAGGAAACAAGATACCCTCATCTGCAAGGAGAATTTGTGTTGAGCCAAAACAAAACCAAAGATGAAACTGATATGGTAAGAACAAAATGATTTGTCTAAGTTTTCATGATACTGCTCCAGCCCTGGATTTGCTTAGTGGCTTCGCCTATCTGTTCCTTAAAAAAAGAGAGAGTAGGGATGACCTGTCACTATCAAAAAATTCTACCTGGTGTCCAAGATAATAAGGATTTTCCTAGTGAGTTGTTTACAGGAGGACTAGTATATTTTGTACTGAATAACTAAATAATATGTAATAAAAAATGTAACAGTTTTCAAGTAAGAGAGACCCCAAAAGCCTAGCCCTAGGTTACATGATTTTGAAGAGATAATACTTAGCACTTTATGAATTTTAAGTTTCAGCTTTCAGTAGTATCCATCCATTTGAAAAAACAAATATGACCTTTTGGCTAATAGCATTGGGGGAAACATTACTGTAGATTAGTACTATGAAACAGAAATAATGAGCAAATATTCTAATGGAGTCACTGCATGTGAGCACATTAAACTTCGCATAAAGATAGAGATGGTAAGTGGGTTTCTGGGTTTCACCATTCTGACGTTCTTAATTAAACATGGCACCATTGCTAAAGATAAAACCTTTAATGTTTCTCAGATCTTTTCTTTTTTAATAGATACCTCATATGGTCATCATATGTAGTGTGAAAACTTAAAGATCAAGTAACATATTCACCTGAAACAACATAGGGAATATATCAGGATCTGTTTATTATCACCGTGGAGAAATAATGTTGGAGACCATGCTGAAAAAAGATGATGTGGTCTGGCCAAGGAGATATTAAAAGTGACCAGATGACTGTTGGCACTTCTGTTTTCAAAGCTGGCTCTAACTCTTCCTCTCTTTGTGACCCTAATCTGAAGCCAGGCTAGTGTCTTGTCCTCATCCTAACACCATGTCACTCTAGCAGGTACGGTAGACTCCATGGTTCTGAAAGGACACAGTTGGAAGCTAATTCTTGAGTCTTCTGTCCGACCTGAGACTGAGAGTAGCATCTGTGCCTGTTTGATGAGTACAGAGAAAGCCATTTTTCTTAACACTTTAGAATAATTAGTGGAGCCTACCAGTTTGGGGTTACAATGCAGAATAAAAATAATAGGGTATGAAAAAAGGACAATGTGATGAGATTCTCCAACTGTTGGTTTATAGCGCTTTTAAAAAATTTTTGCATGGAGTCAATGATGGATTAGGGTATAGTATGAAAGGAAACAGTATGGGACAGAGATATTCAGAGAGCATTTGTAATTTGATAACTCAGGAAAATAGCAAAGGAATCAAATCATTTAGACTATTTTGATAGGTACTTCATAGATAACTGAAGCATCCACCACCTTACATTTAGACTAGGTGGAATATCCAAAAACATTTATTGTGTGGTCCTAAAATTAATGTATTAGTAATTATTAAGTAGCTTTCAATGTGCCAGTAAGAGAATTATTATTCTTATAACATTTCTGAAAGTATGTATATGTGTGTGTATGTATATATGTGCATTTTATAAAGTGCTGATATAGCTAGCATCTCCTTCTATTAATTCAACATCCAGCGAAGTTTATCTCCATCTTACTAACAAGAGAAGTTATGGCTTAATTCAAGGTCATAGAGAGTGGATCACAGCCTGGATTTAGTCCAGGTCTTTTGATTATGAGCTCAACGTGATTTTGGAGAACTTAACAAAAAGCAAATATTCAGACACTGCCTGTCATCCCATCCCCACTAACCCCAGCAGAGACTGATTTAGTAGGTCTGGCTTAAATGACCTGAGATTGTACCAAAAAAACCCTCAGAGCCTCTGAATATCTCATTGTGCAATAATGATTTCAAGGGCATAAGAGTTTGAAATAAATCTGTGGAGATCCTGGGATCTCCTGTGGAAATTGTTGTTGTGCCTAAAGATTAGCTTGTTTATAATTTCCCATACTCACTGAGAACTGAATATTTTAAAACATCCTGGTTTGCAGTGGCATTGTGGTTTAATGTAAAATATATAGGATTGAGTTTAGTCATGGCTATTCAACTTCCTAGATGTATACTTTGAGCAAATTAACTTCTTTCAGCCCAAGTTTGCTGATAATGTAAGATGTAATTGAAATGATTAAGTGAAATTAAATATTTAAGGTGCTTAATACAACATCTGGCAGAGAATAGTTTCTCAGTAACTCTTAAGAACATGTCCCTCTAGAAGTAGGCTTATGGTTAATTTAGTGTTTTAACTATAAAATTATAATTTATATTTTCTTTCTCTTTTCTCATATTTGGGGGGATCACTGCGTCAACCATTTGATCATATGCATTTGTCTCTAAGCATGTATCTTTACTAATCTAGAGGCTCACGTGCATTGAGTTTTTGGAATGACTAGGGAATTTATCATAGCTTCTCTCTAATCTACAGTAGTTCCACTTACAAAAATTAAAAATAAATCTCATGATATGTGTCTTGCACATGCAGGCATCTCTGTAGTGTTCTTCTTGCTGGTAAACCAGCTGCTTGAGGCTCAGGTCAGACACAGTCAAAGCCATGCAATCATGGTACATCATCTTGATGTCAAATGCATGAGTCTTGAGCAAGCTTTTCATATTGTTCGCATAGTACTAATTTCCACTGAGTATAAAAATGCCTTGGTGTTACTGATTTATGAACACTGTACATTCCTTACAGTGAAGATGGATCTTAGGGGAAAAGAGGGTGTTTTCAAGATATGGTGAATTTTATTGTAACATGTCGTCAAGTTCAGCTATTTCTCGTGGACAGCGTAGAGAACTTAAGGGCCCTGCAGAGAGGAGGCAACAGGTAGAATGCCCAGCTGCTACCACCAAAATAACACCAGCACAAATAAAATGATCAGAATTCTGGTCATAATGACAGATGAGCTTTTGTGGAAAACAGAAGCAAAATAAACCTTCTTGAATAATTTATTACTCTAAAAATACATTCATAACATGTCATGGTATGAATTCAGGAAAAAGATCCCACTACTGCTGGGTTCTGCTGTCAGTGGCTGTAGGGCCACAACAGGCAAACATAACGAAGTACATTTTCACTACCCTGATCACCAGTCCTCCCACTGATAATTTGTTTGGTCCATTCCTTCCTATTGCCTGAAGACATGCATCAAAGTCTGGCAGCTGTAGGCCTGACTCTTCTGTTTATTTTATCTTTAGCTTTCACAACTGCAAAGGAAAGCCTGAGTTTTTAATAAACATCCCAGCACCAGTTTATGAGAGGGAGAATGAGTTAGATAGTGATGTGTTTTTTTCGGAAGGCTTTTTAAGCCAGCTGTGGGTGAGAAGGTCCAATTTGCATTGGAACTGCTAGCTAGAATTCAGGGAAATCCCATCTGGTTTAGAGAAGAGTAAAAGAAAGTAAAACAGAATAGAGGATGCAATGCTTCAACAGTTAGTTTACAAGCCATTTACTCAACACCTCACGTGGGAATAGCACCGTGCTTGGAGCTACGGAGGTCTGCAAGAGAGAAAAGTAGACTGGCCTCCCTTTGCGAGGTGTTTTCAGGCTATTAGAGGCATTGTTCCTTCACTAAACAGTGACTTCCTGAGCTCTTACCAAGTGTCCAGCACTGCTTCAAGTACAGTGGAGAATGAGACAAAGTCTCTGCTCTCATGGAGCTTATATTCCATAAATAAATGGGCATGAAACAGCTAGTAAATACTACACAGAGAATCATGAGGGGACGATCGGTTAGCGAGCAGGTTGTGTACTATGGAAGTCACGGAGGACCTCTCTGAGGAGTAAAATTGGAGGAGAGACCTGAACCGTCAGAAGGAACAAGCCAGGCAAAGAATAAGAAAAGGAGTGTTCTTGGAAGGGAAGCTAGAGAATATGGCCAAAGTCTGAGACATCGTGGGTCAGGGGCAGCTGTAGGAGATGAGATGGGAGTGGTAGGCAGCTAGCAGATCACAGGGGACTTTCACAGTGGGTCACAGTACAGAATTTGGGTTTGGAGAATTCTACCTTTGAGGATCTGAAGCAAGACAGTGACTTGATCTGTTTTATATAGTGTACTTTTTAAAGATCACTTTGACTTCATTATGGAGAATGGATTTTAGGGAGCCAGAAGTGGAGGTGGGGAGATCAATTGGGAGGCTATTGCACAGTCCAGGCAAGGAATCATGGTGGCTTACTTTAGGACTTGGGTGATGGCAGTGGGAGAAAGTCAACGTGAGGAATTTGTTTCCAAAGTAGAGTACACAGAACTTGCTGGTACACTGGATATGTGGAGTTGAGTTGGGGCAGGGGCTCAAATATCATGACTAATTAGGGGCTTGTACACCTGGGTCAGACCCAAAAGATGGGAAACCTAGGAGAGGTACAAGTTTAGGAGGAGAGCAAAGTCCAAAGTTCTCTTTTAGCCATTTTGAATTTAAGGTGCCCCTTAGATACTGAAGTAGAAATGTTGAGTAGACAGTTGGATATGGGAAATTGGAATCTGAGAGGAGATTTGAACTGCAAATCATAGTCATATAGATGGCAGGTCTTTACAGCCAAGGGGCAGGGTAGGATCACCCAGCCTAGGGCCATACCTGGGACCAGCCATGAAATGGAGAGATAAAGGGTCAGAACAGGAAGAGGAAAGTTGGAAAAATCTTGGGCTATTCAAGCTAAAGGAAGAAAGTATTTCAGACAGAGCTTTCATTTCTGACTGGCACACAGGTCATATTTATATGGATAAAATAAATCTTTTATATTACCTACTGTCTTGGACTTTAATAGAATTATAAGGACCTAATAGTTTGCAAATAATGAGCCATATGCATATATTGGTCCTAAAAATCCACAGAGAAGCAAGGTTAAGAAAAGGAGAGCAGTTCCTAAGTTCATGGCTTTAAGCTCTATTTACACTGCTCTTTCTCTTTGTTTTACTTCATGAAGATATTCGATGAAGATAACTCTTGATTAAATAAATTAGTGCCAACAAGGATAACTTTTTTGAATCCCACCCACTTCACAAAGCAGAGATCCAAGTGCTGGAAGCTGCTCTATTTTTGTAGTTCAATTCAACAAATATGTACTGAAGACCTGTGGTGTCCCTGCTCTGTGTTAGATGGATTAAAAAACACAAGATAATTATAAAGATTCAGTTTGTGCATCAAGGAGTTTATAATATCCTGAGTGAAGAAAGACTTACTTATACTACTACCTGATTACCATTAAAACAAATGAAAATAAGAATATTAATTCCTGGAAATTTTTTAATGGAATTTTCCCTTTTGTGCATCTTAACCAGTATTAACTCTTTTGGCAGAAAAGAGCTAAAATACTACCTCGACCCTCCATTCCCTCATATCCTCATCTTACCCCACAGTTCTCATGCCTGTTGGGATATGTTTTCCAAGGGAATTTGATGAGAGTTCCACCCTTGTCACCATCCTCTTTGGTCTCTTCAGTAGCACCAAGTAATGCTGAACTCATAGAATATAGCGAATAACATCTTCTTGTATTTGAATTGGATATTTCATAGTTTCCAAAGTAATTTGACTTAAATTTACATACATATGTGTGCTGGAAGGATGAGTCGTCCTGATTTTATAAATGAGCAAACTGAGACTCCAGGGGTTGGGGTGAGGAGTGAGTGACTTGTCTCAAGTCATGTGGTTTGAGAGGATGGGCTCCTATGAAAACATATCTCAATATGACCTCTTCAGAGCTTAACTCTAACCCACAGAAGAGTGAAACAAAGTAACTGTAAAATTACATACATATATAACAAAAATTCACCACAAAAAGATGAACTACTCAAGCTTTAAGAACTTAGCACTATTGGAGGGGTAGGAACAGGGGTTAAAGAGAGGTAGTAATAGTGGCTACTCGGGTTAGGGTTTTTGACTGAGGTTATTATTTGTTTGGTGCTGAAGCAGGTGCTCCAAGCATCCCACTCAGTAGCACTGACCTCAATTGTCTGAGAGTCAGCCTTCTCTGAATATGAAACCCTCATAGCTGATGCTGTGGTCAGCTTTGAAGAAAATAGTAACAAACATGTGAAGAGCTCTTTATAATTTATAAACACTTTCAGATTCAAAATCTCAGTTGTATAAACTTACCCTTTGAGGTAGGTTAATTGACCAGCCATTATAATCGCCATATTACACATGAAAAGACAAGCTCAGGGAGATGAACTGACTTTTTCAATGTCCTAACAAGCCAGCATAGTAGGTGGTACAACCAAGACTGGAACTTAGGTCTCCAGACTCTGAAGTTTCTATCCCATGTACTAGATTTCAGGTACAAGGTGAGCCACTTTGGTGATGTAAGATTTTAATGCTTTTATGGAAGCTCTAAGCTAGTGTGGGGTTTAAAAAAAAGCAATTAATGATATTAATTAATTTATTCATTCATTAGTTCATTCAATAAATGTTTGAGTGATTATTAGTATTCTGGTTGGTAGGAAAAATAAAGATAAAAAGACGCTATTCTTTCCTAAAGTTCTGAGTGTAGCTGAAACTGAGAAGAAAACAAATTAAGTGCAGTGAAGTGTTGGAGCCAGTAATAATCTGTACAGGACGCAGTAGGTTCACAAAAAGGAATGGAGATTTGGGGACAGAATTACAGATACAAGTTAAGGGTTTCGTAAATACATAGGGAAAGAAGTCATTAATGTAAGGTCCTTCCGTGTGTAAACATTCTATTCTACCAGGTTTGAAAATGCAATACTACCTTTTGTAATGTTTTATCCATTCTTATGAATCTTCTTAAGTATGAAAAGTTCCTCTCAATTGGGCAAGCAGATCACTGATACAGAAATACAGTTCTAAGTATTGGGCTTGATGGTGTTCTGTACTCTTTTCCATCTTGGAGGTTTAGTTTTTCTCTTTCTCCCTATTTACTGTAATTAGGTTTGTAAAATGTTTGGGAACAGATAGTACAAGAACTTACTTGGGACATTTTTGTTCAGCATTAAAAAGGAAATGTTAAATTTTTTATTTAGAGACAAATACCATGTTTGAAGCAGTCTTCACTCTTTCTCTGAGCATCACCCATATCTGAGGAAGAGGTTGTGAGAAGTCAGGGTAAACTCAGGGCTCATTTTGTAACACAAGTGACAGCCATCCTCACATTACTAGGATTTGACATCCAGGCATAGTGTCTCTGGTTTCTTTCTAAGCCAAACCATGATTCAGAACTGAGCCATTGATTCTCTCAGAAGAATCCCTCCCTTCATCCCACAGACGCATAACATATCAATCAATGGAAAGGATTTTGTGTATTTCATAGGAGGGACAGATGATGAAGAGATTAATCTCATATACCTGATGCAAAAATCGTGAAAATTCTCATTAAGTATTTGTTCTCCAGACTCCTTTTTAGCCTTCCCTGATTACAATTTTTTAAGTCTTTCCCTGGTGTTGTACTCTGATTCCCAAGAAGGTTGCCTCTTCCTTCCTCTTTCCAGTACTTTCAATGACAAATTTAAAATATTTAATGTTATGCAAAATAATTCATTTGGACCTTCCTCTTGAACCTCACCTGTGCACACTGAAGACAATGTCCTTATCAAGCCGGGCTCACTCTCCCAGAGAGGTGGGTTTGCACCTTGAGTTCCTTGAGTATTCTTCCAGCTTCTCAGGCACAACCCCAAGCAGTTTAGAAACATATTTCTTTGAAACGAGTGCACTTTCCAAGATGCATTCTGAGTAATTCCATCTTATTGCATTTGATGTTCTTAATAGTCTGATTTTGCATTTAGACAGGGTTATTTGGACATGGTGGGATAAAAATGGTCCCATCAAAATATGCTGTTTCAAGTCAAATTATTGTATTATTTGTTCTCAATGGCAAATACAACCCCAAAGCATTCTTAACACTCAGTAGAGGCATAGATACAGAACCGTGCAGTTATTGGTAATAAAAACCTAGTGTAGATATGTAATGAAAGATGAAAATGAAGTTGTGACCTGATTATGAGCTACTGGCAATATTATTTTCTATCTTATATTAGAAATCAAATGAGCTTTGTGTATATTAACTGATGGTCGACTTATAAAAATGTGTAGGCACTGATATAATGTTGTGTTCGCTTCATTTGAAACTGTGGCTTCCATGGATTTAAAAAATACATATTTTATTTGCAAAGTGACAACCATAAATTTTGGTATGTTCACTTGTTTAGCCAGTGATTTCCAGAAAGTAAGAGGTGTCCTACTTGTATGAGTTTTAAAACAGGCAATTTTGATATAGGTAAATTACTCAGCAGAAACCTTAGGAGACTCAAATTGCTGATGTATCTTCCTCAAAGCACCTCTTATTTTCCAGGAGTTATGTAGACACGAGACATATCTTATTCTTTGTAAGTGTCACACTTAGACCACTTACGGTTCCTACTTTAAAAAAATGCCTATGAAACAAAAAATAGCCCATGTGAATGTTATTAAAACTCACTGTGTCCTACAGAAGTAATTTGATGCCCTTGTGAGGCAATCTGTACATTGATAGGGTCTTCTCATACAATAAAATTCAATGGTAAAAGTATAATTATTCAAAAAAATTAACTAAATGGCAACAAGGGTTTTTCTTTTCCTGTATTGTTGGGATTTTTTTCCTCCTCCTAAAACCTCCCAGCTGCCCTTTGTGAAGTTCCTAGAATAATGATTAACATTATAAAACCAGAGACTAAAAATCTTGGTACGGACTGACCCATGGGGACACATTACTATAATTATTTTAAAACAAAATAATAAAAGGGGCATCCCGTAAGGGACAAAAGTCTGACTCATCCTCACAATTTATTCTGTTTGTCAAAGTCAGCTCCAAAGTTTCTTAGAAGTGGTTGGAATTGGCTCAGAACCAGGGGCTCTCAAGTGTCTTACCTTTGTGGTTCGCCTACCTGGGTTTCCCAGTCCTTGGTTGAACATTAATGTTCTCACGGGGATAAAATATTTCATGTACTTCTTGTGATCTCTTCCAGTAGAGGCTGAGGACACTTCTAAAGCCTCCTTCCCCATGTCCCTTCCACAGTATCTTCACACACACAAACACAGTTTGTCTCTTTTTTCCTTTTCTCAAGGTTTAATCGAGCATTTTGTTTCCCAAATGGTCTCTAAAAGACTGGCCGTTTCCCCCAATGTCCTTCAAATAAGCCGCACTCATTTCCTGACTATCCTGTAGTTAGTTTACTGATGCTATGCCACTATGCTCTTGAGAGTGGAGGAGTGGAGGGGGTTTTGCCTCTATTACCTAAAAAAAGCTGTCCATTTATCAGGTACATTTAATTACCACAGTTGTCACCCATGTACCCTGTCAATTTGGCCAAGCCCAAGAACATGTATATGGAGCAGTATTAATTATAACCCCTCTATGTCTTACAAAATTTACCTTCTGAGGCTATGAATGAATATGGGCTAAGTTTCCTAGAGCAGAACCCATGAACTCATGTGTATTTTTACCTCAATTCCTGCCACTACAGGCTCTACTTCAAGCCCCAACACACGTACACATATACATGCACATGCTTATAAGAATGTAATTGGCAAAAGGCCTTGGGATGACCTTTGCCCCTACTGGAAAGGCATGAAACTAAATCCAGTACCATTCTCCTACTCTCAAATTGGTTTTGTCTTGCTGACCTCTTCCCAACCCTAACTTGCTGGTCTGTTTTCCTATTTTCCCTAAATGCAACTTACTTTAAGCATGTATTAACTTGGTTAACATTCCTGCAGTTAAAGGATAATAGACAATTACCCATTTGTCAGTCTGAGCCTCTTTCTTCTCTCTCAAATGTCTACTTACGACGTACATCCAGACTGCACGCCCTTTTTATTTGTTTTTGAGAAGCAAAACCAAAAAAAAAAAAACATTTTTAAAGAAAATGCAAAATTTCTTTTTAAAGAAAATGCAAAATTTGTTTTTAATGTTGGCTGCCAGCAAAAGGGGAATCAATAAGTCAGAAAATACAAAACAACAAAAAAAGTGTCCCCTGACTGCTCTGTCTGTGCCTCCTCAGCGTGTGCATCTGGTTGTTCATCTCTGAAAGTGTATGAAATACTCTTTTCTTTAAATTATTTTTCGTTCTTTGCTCCCTTCTTGTTTGGGAATTAAGTGCTTTTTGTATTATATATATCTATCTGTATATATATCAGTGTGTTTCTTTTTAATTGCTAGATCTTTATCTTTAGATTTGGTTTTATCCAAAACTATGACAAAAAAAGTTATGAATTGTTTTCTGCAACTTTTCCCCACTCCCTCTTTAAATGTGGAACAACTTCAGCTGCAGAATCCCCACATCCACATCTTTCTAATAAACCCAGTCTCACTAGAATCACTTGCACCATGGGTGGCATGGGGAAGACAGGTGATGTCATTCAGAAAGTACCCTTTCTATATAAGGAAGTCATGAATGAGCCAGCCAGTGGGCTCCCTATACAGCTTTGTCTTTCGATTTTAAGATCTCCACCCCCTCCCCTAACTCTAGATGGGGCTGTGTGCCTGCCGATGAAGTTGTTCAACTTGAATGCATAAATCTAGTCTCCTTGTTTTTGCTTTTAACCTTTTGATCATTATTATAAGTATTACTATTATTATTTTATGTATTTTGGCTACTTTTAGTAGGGACAAAAGTTTAACTGTTTTTATTATTTAAAAATCTTTAATGAAACTGTAATGATTTTTGGAGTAATTGCATGTTGAAGTAGTTGCAGCTTAGGGCGTGTGAGATTGTCAGTGTTAGAGTTCTGTTCTTTATTTCTGTAGATGGGCATGTGTAGGCTCATTTGTTTTTGTATATTGCCCATCCCTTCCTTACAGCCAGAAGCTCTAATGCAGCTAGATCACTCCGTGCCGCCCTTACATGGACATGGCGACTCACTTACACATTTACTCCCATCATCTTCATCTCTTGTGTAGTACACTCATAGATATGACCCTACCCTTTCTGCATCTTTCCTTCCCATACCCCTCCTTTCTTCAGCATTGTTCAAACTTATGTGCTGTCATCCATCCCCTTCAATTAAAGAAAGTCTAAAACTTGTCAAAAAGACAAAAAAAATAAAATTAAATATATATCTGAGAACCTATAATAATGCAGAAATTCATTCAAAACGCTCGAGATTTTTTTAAAGGCAAATTATAAAATTAAACAGGTTTTTAAAATTGTTTTTTTAAATCATTGCAATCAGAATAATTTCAGATTCAAAACTGATGCCCTCCCAAGCCCCTCAAAGTAAGAAATTTGTTAAAGTGCAGATTTTTTTTTCTTTTCATGTTATGTGGTGTGGATGTATGTGTTGTTGCCTCCCTGTATCATCCTCTGTTGTAAATTATTATATTTGAAAAATTAGACATTTTGCTCAAAAGTTTTTAAAGAAATGACAACAAAAAAGCAAGTTACAAGAATGTGGCAATTCTATTTGTCCAAGAGCATTCTTACACAACTTTCTTTTGTAAATTTTTCTTTCATGCCAAAAAACATGCGGGCAATTTGTTGATGTAAGTTGACTATAAATTAATACAATATGCTTTTTTTAAGTTAAATTATTTTGTCTATATGGAAATGATTTCTTTATTTTTCCTAAAACAGCCTCTATTTTTTATTTGCTTTTACTTTTCTTTTCTGTCCTTATGTTGTGAATGCCTTGTTGATGTTATTTGCTCTCTTTCCCTCTAGTTTACTTTGAACCTGAAGTTGATTTTTTTTTCTACTCTGTGATTTTGAAGACAACATTAAACATTTTATTTCATTTGTGTCTATTTGCTTAATTTTCACTGTTATATTTTGTGCTGAATTGCTTCTAATGATCAATGTGAATTCTACTCTTGGTAGAAGGGTGTGGGTAAATTGTTCTTACCATCCAAAGGAAGCCGACCTCTTTGCCTGAACCAACTTTTAAAGCCTTGAAAGCAATGGTAGGCTCTACAGTGGGATATGAAATTGGCTACAACCTACAGGAGGCCTGTACTCCAGAAGAAAGTTAGTTGAGTTAACTGCAAATGTTATCAGTGGTAATATATCCTAATTTAACTCCTTAGAAAGCATTTGGGGAAATCAGTCCTTTATTTTATTTTCCTTCACCAAAGGGGAAATAAGGTACTCTCAAGTGACTATGGTAGAGTTTGGTTATCCAGGATTAAACTATCACCATCACTACTACAAAATCACTTCTACTGAGAATAGAGAAAGCACCCCAGAGTTTAGAGTATTGTCCTATGATAATGATGCCTTCCAAAGTATAAAACTAACTACTGGTGAAAGCACACCCGCACACAGTAGGCACCCAAATCTCTCTCTCTCTTTCTCTTTTTCCTCTTCCATTTCTATTAATATTTGCCATTTCTCTCAAGGATTTAAACTGGTAAGCTTTAAAAGGATCCTAAGATTCTACCCACAAGAAACATGATGATTTTCACATCTAAAGTTTTATTTAGGAAACATCTCAGGTAGGTATTGCCATTTTGTATGACTCTATGGTGAGAACACTCCTTGACCTTAAAGGTATTTGGTCAGTGTTGCCTTATCACTTCAGGAAACAAAAGATCAGCAAGAAGTGCTGTATAATTTTTAAATAAAGAGATTACTTGCTTCGCTTTAGTTTTAGGTATTAGTATTACTGTTAAAGAAATGTCAAACTGAAGAGTGGATAAGGGATATGTTTCCAGCCCAGCAGCTTCAATGAATGCACTTTATCTGCCTCAGTTTATATGATTTTGTATTGTTTGACATGTTGGATGATATTTTAGGTTTAAAACTAAGAATCTCCTAAATGGACTATTTTAGCTCATTGAATTGAAAGCTTTTATTTGTGTTGAGGATGCTACCCATAAGTCCATTTGATATAAGGCTTATCATTTATTTTAAATGCAAGCTCTTGGGCTTATTATAAATCATTCTTCAAACTCTGCATTTAAAATAGCCTTAACAATCTAGATCCTATATTATTATACCTCAGCATACGACTACTACATAAAAAAAGGTCAGAAAAAAGTCATCAATGATTTCAGTGTTTATAGGCCCAAAATATTAGTAGAAATGATACTAGAAACTAGAATTTTGGAGTAGCAGTTTCTGTGCTAAATACTTAACATGCATTATAATTAACATTAACATGCATTATTATTATTCACATTGGTGGCTTGAGATAGGCTGTGTTATTATTCCCATTGTACAGAGATTTTAATAAACTTGACCAACTCATGGCTAGTAAGCCACAGAACTGTGATGCTAACCTGCCTCTGAGTGACTTCAGAGGCAAAGCTTTTAACCAATAGGCAGATGAAAAACTCCACTAGACATTCTTTCTTTTACAATGTATAATGACATCAAGGGACTATAGCTCATCTTACCTGGGTGTATATTGAAAAAATAGAATCTGTAGCCTTTCAGACTCAAACCCATTTCAGATAAACTAGGGGAAAATGTCCTACCTGGAGATTTTCATCTCATTAAAATGCTCTTAAAAAGTTAAGCCCCTTTGAGATACTTGAGTTTTTCTGCTGTCTTCTCCCCAGGGACTGGCCGTGCCTGTCTGTGACTATTTTTTCTGAGGCTGGATGCAGAACAATTTCATGGTTCCAAGCTTCCAGATATTGATGTGTTGCAAGTACACACTTCCGTGGCACCAAATAACTAAACGAATATCATTCAATAACTAATTTTGTGGGGAAAAAGATGATTTCTCCCCATTGTATGTTAGTTTCCTAGCAGAGAATGAGAAAAATGCAAATAAGAGATGAGGTAAAGAACCTAAATATAGATAAAAGAAATTCAAGGAATCGGAGCACGGTGTCCTCTCCCAGAGTCTCACTCTTCAGTGTCATTGTTTTTTGTATTTTTGTGACTTCCTCCACTCAGATATCTCCAGAGAGGCAAAGGTTGGAGCCATATTGAAACTTTATGCTGCTTTTCTTGCTTTTTCATATGACCCACTATACCACCATCACCTACAGCATTCTCACAGTTCAGAAGAGTTCTATTAAATTTTTAATATACTGTCTTTTTTGATGGCAGAGAGCCCCTTTTGCTGAATATCAGCCCTAGACACATGAATTATATATCTATAAATACACTCATAAAACAAAAAAGCAGGGCAGCCTTCAGGGCTAAAATAGACCTTTTATATCCCTAGTGATCTCTCTGGTTTAAAGAAAAGCACAACCCTGTCAAAAAAGGGTATATATTCCTGATTTAAAATGCTAACTTTAAGGAATATGGATAGTTCTTATTCCAAACCAAAGAAGAATTCTGGGGATGGAATAGGAAATTAGAGTTGTGATGGATTACAGGTTTTGTATTACTCTGCCTGCAACCCCTTATGACTTTAAGCTTGTTGCTTCTATGAATACTTTCATAAGCATAGACATCTGGTAGATCACTGATTTCACGGTCTTCGGGCAGTGAAAAAAAAATTATCAGCTGCTCCAACATTTCTGAGGAAACTCACTTTAGATTAATACAAATAAACATGAAATCTTAAATAGGCTTCTGCAATCTAAGTCATTTCTAGTAAGGATCTAATGGTGGGAGAAACACATCCTTCACCTCCTTATCTCAAATGATGTGTGCCCTTGGACCTCCTAGGACACTAGAATCATCTTAAATCTTAACTATGGAATTTGATATTAAAATGGACTATACACCCCAACTCACATACTTGTCCCAGGCATCTTCCACATTTATAGTTACCCAAAAATTTCCCCCTACTTTCATTTTAATTCCCCTTTGTAATACCAACTCCTACATCCCAGTGGACTCCCTTTTAAATTAAAGACATTTTTCCAATTCCTTGAGATGCCAGGAGAGGGGAGCTATGAAAATTCCTATGATTTCATTGATTAAATACTACCAGGATTTGGGCTCAAATGTCCCTGACAGGGGCATCATTTATCATTTTTATCACTGCTACTAGGGTTAATAACAAAATGACAAAGAAATTGAAGATTAGCGGTTTTAACAGATTCTGTTATTTAAACTCTGCAACAGCATACCCATCATTTTAGTTTGGAAATAAGCTCTTACCATTTCACTTAAAGGCTCACCAACCTTTTAGAAGCTCTTTGTAAATTAGTGAGCTTCAAGACCCTCTTTTCATTCCCTTATCAAAAGGATGATTTTCACTTTTTTTTTTTTTTTTTTCTGCTCCAAGAGAGATACTCACATTAGGGTGTTGAATGAGAAGCGAATAGCAAAGGAAAGTGGAAGTGATTCAACTGCAGAATGAGCAGTTTGTAGATTTTGTAGAGTTTTAACAACAAAGACACAGTGGAAGCTTTAGCTGGGATTAAAAAGACAAGGGGGTAAAAAAAAAAAAGGCAAATGTAAGACTCCAGTTGGGTGTCATAGATGGTAGACTAAAATTGCAAATGAATGCCACTCTGTAATCATGAAGACAGTGATATTAATCTCACTTAAAGGGACACTAGCATCCTACTTAACCATTTGCCTTTATATTTAATTATTTGTTTCAGGACTTTGCCTCCCAACAAATCCGTCATTCCTTGTCCTTTATCCCACTTTACTCTCCACTTAATAAACAATGGGTTGATTTTTATCCTTGCCCTAAAAAGCAAATGACTCTCGGTATTTGTTCCAGAAAAGAACACCCATTCTAGGTGAGATGGGTACAAAAACCCTGTCTTGTTCTCTAAAGGGAAGTAAAATCATCCCTGAGCGATCCCTAGGGAACCTTTAACAGACTGCATGAGGCTTCACTCCTCTCTCCTCACTGCTCTTTTCTTACTCAGACACTGCCTTCTTCCACATATCATCTTAAATATAACACTCAGGCCCTCCCTACCAGAAGAATAAGAAGAAAAGGTAACTCAGGGTTAGTTTTAGGACTGGCTTACCTTTAGGGATCTGTGTTCCAAATCCCATTTATAAAAATTAGCAAAAGTATGTAAATTATGCATTAACTAAGTTGCAAGATATATGAATTACATATCTTCACAATGTAAAAAAAATAGGCATCCTTGTCCAGGAAAGCAAGTCTGAAGCTTTGTCAAATCTGCAAAAACCGGTTTGCTCAATAGTTTCAAACTCTGAGCACTAGAAGAGACGCTTGGGGCTTAAAGCACAGACTAAAATATCATCTTGAGATTCTCAGAAAGATTCTTGTTTTATTTCCCCACATGTGCTAACATCATCAGGTAGGCCGGGGATGACTGTACTGTGCTCTCCTGTCCCTTCCCCTTCCTTAAGATACACATTACGTACATCGTTGCCACGCTCCCCAACTCAGTTTCTCTCTGCAGAGAATAAAAGCTTCCGATGTGGTGCAAGCAGTTCTTCTCTGGTGCTCTGAAGGTGTGCAGTAGCTTTCTTTTCAGGAGGCTTTTTCTTAGCACACCTGAAACCTGGACAGTTTAGATGCAGCAGGTCAGAAAGAAGACTTCAACCCTAATATCATATTATCATCTCAACTGTCTGACTACCTGGGTCAGGGACATATCATGCCATCCCTGCTAGAGGATTTTTAAAAACAATAGTTGGAATAATTTTTAAAATAAATTTAATGAAGAGACATGAACTGTGACTTCTTGATTCTTTCTCTGTTTGAAAATAACACTGTAAAGAAACACAGGAGAGACTGAAGACTGATTATCTTGCTTACATACATGAATAATAAGCTTGGCCCTGCAATTAGGTGAGTAACACCCACCACAGAATATTTGTGGTGACCATAATTTGCAGGGCACTATGATTTAGTGAACTATTCTGAACTTCCTTTCCTGACCTAGTCCTCATATGTTTATAAGTGCAATAACTAGGGTCTGTGGGTAAACCGAGAAATATCTGCCATTCTAAGAAATAAAAGGAATCCAAATTGGAAAAAGGAATCACTGATTTTAAAAACTACTTTGCTATCTCTACATTTCTGAATCTAAAAGTAAATTTCCAGTAAGTCATGGATATGTAGGCTGGGTATTCTTAAAATCTAGTGTCTGCTCAGTATATATTCCATATAGCATAAAAGCAATATATAAATATAATACTAGACCAATGCAAAACAAGTTGTTGTTTTATAGTCAGGGGAATTTCTGGAAAAGCATAATCAAGATGGGCTTGTTAGATGAACATTTTCAACCTACTGTAAGTTTCCCTTACTTAGCGTATAGTAAATGAAGACTGCACGTGATAAATGTGAAATAAAAGGTAGTAACTTAAAATACTAAAGATGAGCTCTTTTATATTCCTTAATCTTGATCTCAGTGACATGGAAAATATGTCATTCTCATCCTAATGGGAGCAAATAAGTAGAAACCCAAGAAAAAAATAAGGAAATGCTATGGCTCACAGATTAATCACATGCATATGTGCATGTACGTACACACACACACACACACACACACACACACACACACACACACACACAAACACATATTTTCATGGTCAGTATTTGCAACAGTATAGGTGAAGGTCATTATCCCGTAAGCAGATCCTGGAAAAAGCCTATTTGAATTCTATCTAAATAATTACTTGAGAGTATCTTTAAAAATCTAAGCCCCCCGGAGCAGCTGGGCCCGTGAGCCATGACCGCTGAGCCTGCGCGTCCGGAGCCTGTGCTCCGCAACGGGAGAGGCCACAACAGTGAGAGGCCCGCATACCGCAAAAAAAAAAAATCTAAGCCCCCAATCTAAGGATTTCAGGTTTTGATGGCAAGAGGCATATAATGGGCTAGAAGTATAGCCCAATAATCAGCCTAGAAGTAGAGAGGATCCGTATGTGGATCCAAGTCATTTTATTATAATTTCTGAGGTGTAACCTATGAACTATACATGCATTCATTGAGTGTGGCTGTGAATTGTTTTTCTACAAATATACTAATTCTGTTTTTCTTTTTCTTTTCAATCCCAGGAGGTGAATTAGTTATCCCTCTTCTTGTAGAAGACCCTTTAGCTACCCCTCCTATTGCTACTCGTGCACCTTCCATTACACTCCCCCCTACCTTTCGCCCCCTCCTCACCATTATTGAGACCACCAAAGATTCCCTGTCCATGACCTCTGAGGCGGGGTTACCTTGCTTGTCGGACCAAGGCAGCGATGGTTGTGATGATGATGGCTTGGTGATATCTGGGTATGGCT
The DNA here is from genome assembly GCF_964374135.1 of Grampus griseus. Lineage (NCBI taxonomy): Eukaryota > Metazoa > Chordata > Mammalia > Artiodactyla > Delphinidae > Grampus > Grampus griseus. Next base: position 23,143,750 of record NC_139018.1, on the reverse strand, counting down.
CAGGGGAAACCTTTGACTCTAACCTGCCCCCTACTGATGATGAAGATTTTTACACCACCTTCTCCTTGGTAACAGATAAGAGTCTTTCCACTTCAATCTTCGAAGGTGGCTACAAAGCACATGCGCCCAAGTGGGAATCCAAGGACTTTAGACCTAACAAAGTCTCCGAAACTAGTAGGACTACTACCACATCTTTGTCCCCTGAGCTGATCCGCTTCACAGCTTCCTCCTCGTCTGGGATGGTGCCCAAATTGCCAGCTGGCAAAATGAATAACCGTGATCTCAAACCCCAGCCTGATATAGTCTTGCTTCCGTTGCCCACTGCCTATGAGCTAGACAGCACCAAACTGAAGAGCCCACTAATTACTTCCCCCATGTTCCGTAATGTGCCCACAGCAAACCCCACGGAGCCGGGAGTCAGACGGGTTCCGGGGGCCTCAGAGGTGATCCGGGAGTCGAGCAGTACAACAGGGATGGTCGTCGGCATTGTGGCTGCTGCCGCCCTCTGCATCTTGATCCTCCTGTACGCCATGTACAAGTACAGGAACAGGGACGAGGGGTCCTATCAAGTGGACGAGACGCGGAACTACATCAGCAACTCGGCGCAGAGCAATGGCACGCTCCTCAAGGAGAAGCAGCAGAGCTCGAAGAGCGGCCACAAGAAACAGAAAAACAAGGACAAAGAGTATTATGTGTAAACACGACACCGCTAACGCTACGCGAATTTAAAACACAGGATTATTTCTATATAAATATATAAATACTTGGAAAATGAGATTTCGCAGATGTCAGAACTGTTCTAACTATGAGATGGGGTATACCATGACTATGGTGGGGAAAATCATTTTTAAAAGAACACACACAAAGATGTACCTACCTATAAGATTCAGCCATGGCTGCTTTGATTCAGTCACTGCTCGGAGACAGTTCTTTCTGCCCTGCTGTGTCATAAAGCACACACTCTGCCCTTTGGAGCGAGCAGATGGCTCCCCCCCACTTTCGTGGACTTGGAAGCTTCCTTCTCTTTAGGACCTTTCATCCAAGGTAGAAGACTTCATGGCTTACTTGTTCCATAACTCCAAGTGAGTCTGTAATAATGTTTGTGAAGCTTGACTGTAATAATGTTTTTTTTTTTTTTTGGTTTAATTATGTAAAAAACGAAAACAAAAAAAAAAAAGAAAAGAAAAAGTTAAAAACAAAAACAGAAACAAAAAAAACCCCACCCTTATCTGGGTCTGGCCAGTGTGTGCGTAACTTTTCAAGATCTGAGGGGAAAAAATGGCTTTTGGGTATTTGTTTAATTTTTGAGACTAACTGGACATAAGTTAAGAAGAAGAAAAAAAAAATCTCAGAAAACAGAAGAGAGACTATTGCCATATGAACTCAAAAGCTACCATGGTGTCCACTCTACATATCAGGTTGTGGCGTTTCTAGAATCTGTTGTCTATTTCCTATGCGATGCTTTGCTGAACACATAGCAAAATCATGGGATGGATGATAATATTGATTTGAAAAGCTGGTTCCTCAGGATCGAATTCCAGAATTTGCCACCCAAACCCTGAACAGATGGGGTTAGGGCTGGTTTTATCAGACCTATTGGCTTTACTTAACAATATTGTTCCTGTCCATGAGCCCAGCCAAATTGTGGTAAAGGAGAAAGCCCCTTTCTCCTCTAAAACAGAGCCTTTCCTAGGGAAGGGGAACGGGGGTGGGCTGGATCTGTGACTGATCGAAATGCATGCAAATATAAAAGAAAAGACAATACAAGAAGGCTGTTAAAGAATCAAAACAGACAATAGGTGAGTTCAACTTGTGATGGAACCACAAAAGGTCACACAAGCCAAACATGGCATGACGGAGTGCAGAATTCATAGTTCTTTCCCCGCCCCCAACATGATAATGTTTTTCCTAGTGATTTAATTTTGCAGCCTGACATTTATGGATAACTCTATCCTTCCATTTGCTCACGTCTCCCTTCACCCATCTTTTCTAAAAATAATAAATGAATAAAGCTGCTGTGACACACAAAAAAATGGAATTTAATAGTATAATATATATAAATAAATATATATACAGATATATTTATCATGGTATGTTTGATGGGATGACTGAAACAGGAAAACTGTTAAAATCTTGAAGTGGAATGAGAATGTTGTTTTAAAAGAAAATAACAAAACGACAAAAAAGTAAACCTTAAAATGTGAAGTGTGAGTTTAATTTTGTCACAGTTAACTGTGTCAAAGAGAATAAAAAATCTTCTCAGATTTTGTTTACATATTTTATTACATTTTTGCTGGTATAATTCCTTAGCCACCTGTGTACATACTGCTTTGAGAACTGTTCTTTCCTTTCTATTTGTTTATTTCAGTTTGTTTGGTTTATGTTCCAGTTGTCTTTCTTTATGAAAAGAGGAAATGATGTACAGAAAAACAATAAACTTGTTGTGTGGCCATACCTATCCCAAAAGCAAGAGACAAAGCAAGACAAATATTCACACAAAAATGAAATGTGTTCTCTGGAGGGTCAGATACATACAGTTTCTTTTGTACAGATGAAAATCAATCAGCTGTTTAGATTTAGAAATCTACTCTTGCTGGTTTTTGTAAGTTGCATGAATATTTGACTTTGAAAAAGTATCTTAAAGACGTGGGGCAAACGCAATCTAAACAATGGTAGCCTTTACTAATATGTATGGAAAGAGGTGTTCTTCATTACCTGATATTTCAATGTGTTAAGAGTTTTGGATTATTTTGTTGTCATTGAAAAAGACAGGATTATAAAGAGATATCAAAGCACGATTTAGATAACCTAAATGGCCCAACCTATATGAAGTTGATTATATCTCGATGTCTGTAAAAGATTGCTGTTCTTGGAGTCTTGAGGTCTTGTGAACTGATTTCCTGCTTTCTTTCTTTACATTTTTTATTTGAGTAAAAATACATTTATTATATTCCTTTTAGTGTAAGTTTCTATTTGGACAATTTTATGGGAACATGTGCATTCTGTACGTGAGCTTCTATCATATTGCTGTTGTTTTATGAACAGACTCTTAAGGAATTTATTTTATGATGTTGTGAAGTTACTGCTTTTTCTTTTTCCTTTTGTCTTTTATTTCACATTTGCATTTTAGTTCAAGGATATGCTTAGCAATAAAATGTTCTTCCCAAAAGCTTGTATGATGATGTATTTTTATTTTCCAAACATTTGGTAAAAGACCTTGTACTGGGGCTAAATATGTCATGTCGAATTAAAAGCCAAGTAATCTAGGACCATGTTCATGTGAAATAAAATATTATAACCAGTGACTGATACTTATATAAGCTTATCAAAAGTGACATATTTGGGGGCTAAACAATTATTGTCTGTCAACTGAGGCATTATTATTTAGACTGCTATGATAAAGTAACCGGGAGAAAACACTTTTCTGAACAGGTAAGATGACAGAAGCATTGTATTCTGGAAAAAATATTGTTAGATACTATTTTTTTTAAATGTTTGGCAACGTTTAAGTATTTGCTGTAAGTTAACAACCTTACAGAACCCTGTTCATGTTTGAAACACTGCAAAGCTTTAAAGGCATTCCTTCCAAGCCTCCCGCCATATTGAAATTTGTTAGAAAAGTACTAAATCCAAAGTCAAAATTTAAATGAGTGCTCAAATTTTAAAAGCTGCTTTCTAGATTTTCAGATTACAGAATTCTGCTAGCATTCATTATAGCTGGAACCTTTCTCATATCTCAGGTGTCCTCGATATGCTGGTTCCTTAAGCACATGCTTACTTTGCCAACTGGATAATCCATCATGATACTCTGCATTTTTCACCATGATCTAGAAATGTGGGTTAACTGAACACCTGTACTCTAGCCATATATTGGTTACCAATTTTTGAAGAGTTAGAATTAAAAGCAAATATAATTAACCCTGTTCCTTCAGATTTCCCTGGTGGAATGGTTATGCTATTAACTGTCATGGAAATGGAAAAAAAATAAGCCTCAATGATGTCAAACTATGGAAAGTTCCCTTTTTGATTCCTGCCTCAGATAATTTACATGAAGCAATCATTTATCAATGCCTATGATATGCCAGATGCTATGTTAAGTGTTTTGGTTTATGTAGTCGGTTTAATCCCTGAGTGGTAGATAGCATTTTCCTCATCTTAAAGACGAGGAAACAAAGACATGACGAGCTTAAGGACAACTTGGCTAGTACATTTCTAATCATGTTGAAAGTCAGGGGGGCTTCCCTGGTGGCGCAGTGGTTGAGAGTCCACCTGCCGATGCAGGGGACACGGGTTCGTGCCCCGGACCGGGAAGATCCCACATGCCGCGGAGCGGCTGGGCCCGTGAGCCATGGCCGCTGAGCCTGCGCGTCTGGAGCCTGTGCTCCGCAACGGGAGAGGCCACAACAGTGAAAGGCCCGCGTACCGGAAAAAAAAAAAAAAAAAAGTCAGGCCTTGCTGACCTGGAGGTAAGTGGGATGTCGTGAAAAGGGTACATGCACTGAGGCCAGACACAGCTGAGTTGGAACCCCAGCTGGACTATTCACTGTGTATGGGCAATTTCACTATGTCTCTGAGGTTTGACTTCCTCATCTGAAAAATGTGACACCTCAGTGACCTTGCCTCACAATATAGTTTGGGTAAAAAAAATGGAAATAATGTGTTTTGTGATTGTTACAGAGTAGGGGCTCAACAAGGTTAGTCTCCATCACTTGAGTTCTGTACTAGTCATTTACAATAGCTGCCTTCTAGAATTGCAAATTCTACAATAAATTCTGTAATAAAAAGATTTGTTTAGTAATTGTTCAAGGAATGTTGCCAAGTCATGACTTGGGTTTACTAGCTAATTGATAGTAAATCAATTTATCAATTGATAATTGATAAAACTAATATTTTCTAATCATATACTTTGATTGAGGGCATGACTGCAACTAGTAAACATGTGTCATTGACAACTGGTAGCATGAATCTGTCTGACAGCATATTTTAAGCAAGTGACCAAAAGTTAGGGTAAGTAAAGAAGGTACAAATTTCAGAAAATGTTCAACTTCCAGAGAAATTCTGAGACGATGGTTAATGTGGTAGATTCATCAGGATCTAAGTGGCATGTGCTCAGATACTTTGGTTAATGTCCATGAGCAGAAATAATTTATTATCTCCATGAGGGAGTATTGAGACGGTACCGTCCCTTTCCAGTGTGTTTAACTTTGGCCACAGGCTTTGGAATCAGAAAAGCTTAGTTCAAATCTTGGCTCTGAATCCTGGGTCTGTCCTTTACCAGCTGTGAAACCTTGAGTAAAGTGTGCAGTGACTCTAACTTCATCCATGAAACTGGAATGATATGGCCTCCTCTTAGTGCTATTCTATAATTAAATGAGCTAATGTGTGTGCAAGTGTCTGGTTATAAGCACAGTGGCTGGCCAATAGCCCTCAAACAGTGATGCCTAAACTGTCTTATTAATCATCTGTTATTATCCTAGAAGAAAAGTAATACAAAATTCTTTATTAACGTCTACAGAAGATACATATAGGAGAGCCCCAGAACAATCATATGACTTCTGTAACCTAACATCATAATTGTTTTTATTCCTCTTACAGTTGAAATCACGCCGATTTATTGATTCTTTGAGTTCTCCTTGAGTTTTCCACCAGAAATGTGCCTACCCCTGTAAAGCTCTTTACCTCAATCAACTCCTTCAGTATAGAGGCCATAGAAAGTTTCAAATGATAAACTATTATTTACCTCAAAGGGCAGTCTTCCATGCTTCCCAAATCATAGTTATTATTGCCTTAGACACACCTTCAAAATTCTGTATTAGCTTTCCCTCCAAAGACTTTCTAAGTGTCACTATTTAATGTGTAATCCGAGAACCACTTTAAGCATTTACTCGTTTGATAATTCAACCAACATTTACTGAACACTCATGTGCCTGCCAATCTACTATTGCCTATTGTCACTTTGTTTCAATGAAAGCAGAAAATGGAAATGGGAATTTTAAGCCTTTTTAACTCTTGTATAGATCCATATAGGCCCAGGTTCTCTTCCCCCATATTCAAGTTGAAGTTTGATTTTTCTCCCAAAATATCCCAAGCTGTATTTGTCCCAGTTGAAATCCTGATACTGTTTGAGATTAGTTTGATGATTAATGTATTTATTAGGCATTATTAAATGATTACTATGTCTTAAATTGAGAGGGTTGATGAGTTTATAATCTACTATTATAATCTACTAAGGGTTGCACAATCAAGCTGTCAAAGTTCAAGTGCAAACTAAGCTCTTTGGGGGTTCAGAAGAAATAACTTATGGTAAGGTTTCACAGAGGAGGTGACATATTAGGTAAACCTTGAAAATTTGATAGGCAGAGATCAGAGCTGCATGCCATTCCAAGCAAAGTACTGAAGTGGGAGGCAGTAGGTGAAAACCATAATTTAGATGGATCACAGATTGTATAAAGTACACTAGTGGGAGATATGGCTCAGAAGGTTTTCGAAATTTGTCAGTGAAAGGGAAGAGAGAGACGAGAGAATGTCTTGAGAAGTTCTCAAGGTCAAGGGTTAATTTGTCATTGAGCGAAGAGGACACAGGAGGAGAAAGGCAACAACTGATACACTCTCAGAGAGGATGAAAGATTATTGGAGTGATCAAGTTTCCAGATAGAGGTGTTACTCTGAACAGAGAGGGGGTAAGCTGTTCTTCCAATAGAGCAATGAAGGAGAAAATGGAATCAGAAACTGACATATTCCGGTGGAGGTGACAGAATATGGGACAGCTATAGTCAGAGAACCTCAATATTCTAGATAAATCAAAGGCAAAGTTATGTACCTAATAGTGAAGCTGTGAGCACGTGGCAGGAGTCTGTTGACAACCTGTTAGGTAGGCAGCTAATGAAAGTGTTTGTTAGAAGTTGGCTGTCTTTATCTGGCATTAATAGCAATACTTTAATGCAGACGTAGAGAATGGACTTGAGGACATGGGGAGGGGGAAGGGTAAGCTGGGGCTAAGTGAGAGAGTGGCATGGACATATATACACTACCAAATGTAAAACCGATAGCTAGTGGGAAGCAGCCACATAGCACAGGGAGATCAACTCGGTGCTTTGTGACCACCTAGAGGGGTGGGATAGGGAGGGTGGGAGGGAGACGCAAGAGGGAGGAGATATGGGGATATATGTATATGTATGGCTGATTCACTTTGTTATAAAGCAGAAACTAACACACCATTGTAGAGCAATTATATTCCAATAAAAATGTTTAAAAAATAGCAATACTTTACATTTTTGCAACATTTCTTTTATATTTCATGACTTGAAATCCAATCTCGTGGTTCCAAAGTTAGAACTCTTTCAATTATGTAATGGTGACTCTAGAGAAACAAGTCATTTTATACTTCTTCTTCAGAGCATTTGGAGCTAAGGAAGAGCATGAGAAGATGTGTGTTAGTCTACTCAGGGTGCCATAACAAAATGCCATAGGTTGGGTGGCTTAAACAACAGAAGTTTTTTTTCCCACAGTTCTGGAGGCTGGAAGTCCCAGATCAAGATCTGGCAGGACTCCTTTTTTGGTGAGGACCTTCTTCCTGGTTTACAGATGACCACCTTCTCACCCTGTACTCATATGAACTTTCTTCTGTGCATGTGCAAGAAAGAAAGTCTGTCTTCCTCTTCATGTAAGGCCACAGTCTTAGCAGATCATGTCCCCACCCTTAGGACCTCATTTAACTTTACCTCCTAAAGATCCTATCTCCAAATACAGTCACACTGGGGGGTTAGGACTTCGCCATATTAATTTGGGGGGTGGCAGACACAATTCAGTCCACCATAGATGTACCTGGTGTTGGGAATTGGTAAGGTGAAAATTTTCAAGTCTCAAAGGAGTCAAGGAATCCAGAAGAAACTCTAGCCTAATTGATGTGAGTACATGTGCTAGGTAGAAGAGCAAATAAATCCAAGAGAGACTAAACAGAGCAGAATAGGATCGTAGGAATAGGGACCAGGATTTGAAAGCAGCGTTAGGGTTGTATGAGAGGCCCTAGAAGACAGGAACAGCTAAAGGGAAGCCAGAGGCAAATTTGGAAATATATTAAATGAATAATGTGAGCTTCAAGAGACTATGTTTAGGTACATGGGTTCTGGAGTCAGAATGCGATGGCATGCATTCTGGTGCTGTAACTTTGGATAAATTACTCAGTCTACATAAGGCTCAGGTTTCGTTCCTATAAAAGGAAATTATAATATTACCTATTGTTTAGGTTTGTCAGGAAAGGTTCAATAAAATAATGCATGGGAAAATGCTTGACCTATACCTGACACGTAATAAACCTTAATAGAAGTTGATCATTGTTACAATTTGGCCTCGTTATCTGACTCAGGCAGGATCAAAGATAGCTGCTACTTGCATGGCTAGCCAGCATCAGAAACTGCATAAATATATGGGTTAGGCAATCACTCTATTTTCTACTTCTTTCCTTTGCCAAGAAAATATAAAGTGCAGTTGCTTGCTCCTTGGCAAAGTTTCCCCTTTACTACCACTAAAGTTCTCTGCGTCCAGGGTCCAGCTTGGATTATGCCCAGGGAAGGCTCACATCCTGAGATTTTCACTCCTCGCCTGGGTTTCTATTCCTTGGATTTCCTGTGACAGTTGGTCAATTAAACACCAGGAAGCCAAGAGGTCTTAAGAGAACCTTTCGCCCCTTTAGTGATACGCATTATTTTTTTTAATATTTTATTTTATCATGAACGCTTAACGTGAGATTTACCCTCTAATCGACAATATAAAATTTCAGTTAAGAAAAATAAGTTCTAGAGATATGCTGTACAACATTGAACCTACAGTCAACAATACTGTGTTGTACACTTAAAAGTTCATGATCTTTCTTAAGCTCTAAATTTGTTCAGTTAATCACCTTGAACTGAATTTGAATCTTTCTATATATACACATAAAGCATAAGATCACAAGTTCAAGAAAAATTAAAATTTTTCTAAATAAATTTGAACTTTTTCCCTCACTTTAATCCAGTAGCACAATTTATTAATTGTATTCCAATGGGTCAATGAACACTGATAAATGTAGTAATTAACTGCACCTGGTCCATCAGCAAAATGATATCCCAGTCACACAGACCTTCATCTCCAAAGCAGAAAGGACCACGGTCCCCTCTTCCATGCCAGGGATCTCTGTGTATTTTGGGTTTGTTTTTAATTTGACTTTATACTGTGAACATTTTCAAATATTTTCAAAAGTAAAGAGAGTAGTATAACAAAACCCCCATTTATTCATTATCTAATTTCAAGAATTATTAGTATTTTGCTATTCTTGTTTTATCTATGCCCACCTCTCCATGAAAGAAGGTCCTTTAATACCACACAATGTTAAGAAACACAAAAGAAGCATTAAAAGAATAGTTTTTGTTGGGTCTCTTGACCTGAGTCTTATTCTTGTTCAATGTGTTTCAGAATAACTAAACCTAACACTCTTTCCAATGGGCAATTAATGGCATGATTCCAGTTCTTTAGTCAATGACAACATGAAAGACGAGATTAACAGCTAAGTAGACTCTTCACCATTTAATGAGATTGCCTGAAAACTGAAAGGATTTTTCAGCTTGTACGTATTTCAATTCAACTGTGTTCCATCACTTTTTGAAATGAATAGAGAAGTCTATAGATTATATACAGCTGCTTAATCTTTTGTAAAATGTGACATCTTGGACTAGAATCCATGTTCTCCTTCAAGGGAATGGTAAGGGAGACTACTACTTATTCGCACCTGTGGAAGCTAAGAAATTCTCAGTTTTACCTCTAGAAATGTGATCACAAATCTGCTAGCATTTTTCCCTAGGATTATATTCATGTATTTGCAATAACTGTACACTGAATTTGCCTGAGTCTACATAGAATAGATAGTTCATTAAGCACATTCTCAAGTTATGTTATCATGGCTCCACTGTCGGTTGAAAATCATGATTTTCTCTTCTTTGCTCTCACTCACTGCAGTTTTTGGCCTAGAATTTTCATCATAAAAGTATTATGAGAGAGAGAGAGAGAAAGTTATTCATAGACTATTTGATAGTCTTCTTTTCCATCGAAAAGTCAAAATAAGTGTTAGGAAAAATGGATAGAACCACCACAAACTCTTGCTTCTTGGTTTCATGGGGAGAATGAAACCAAGAATGAAGAGTAGAAGAGTAGGTTTCAACAAGTAAACCACTTTCCTGTTTCTACTCTGTGCTCAGCCGTTTGCCTATTTATTTATTTATTTATTTTATTAAAAAAAATTTTTTTTGCGGCAGTTGGGGGAACCCAGCAGACCACACATAAATATTCTTCTTAAAACAAACAAACAATAAAGGTTGTCTAGGTTTGCAAGGAAGGACAATTAGGCAGGGTGAGAAGTGGAGTGCAAGGCAGTTTAAATTAAGGGTATCATTAAAACTGCAAAACTAAAATTTCTTTAGTATTATGGTGTAGTTTTCGATGTTAATACATACTCAGGAAAATGTGCTTATGTGCACGTATGGGCATGAGTAACCAGATCTGGGTTTTTTTTTGTTTGTTTGGGATTTTTTTTTGCAAAATGCTTTACTGTTTCCATTTGGCCCAAGGCTTGGGAGAGGGCTCAGGGCGGTTACAATGCTGCCTAGTGGCCGCAGAGAGAGGCTTCAGGCAGATGCCCTGATACCATCGGGGCTTCTCAAAGGCCGCTGGGCTTCGGCTCCTAGTCGTGCTTGAAGCTGAGCCTTTGGAAGAGATACTCGCCCAGCCCAGCCTGGGGACCAGCCAGCCTGCGGAGGTTAGCCAGGTGATCAACGTCTACTTGATAAGTTTCAGCTGCTCCTCCAGGAAGCGGCTCTCCAGGAAGTCACAGAGGTGGGGGTCTGCCTGCGCAGAACCCAGGACATGCCGGTCCACGAGGGCCTGATTCAGGTTCTTCTCCATGAGAATGGTGGCTTCCCTCGTGTCCTGGGTCTTACCCACTCATCTTGGGACGCCTTCTGCTCGTCCTGGAAGAGGGCGTGGCTGCCTCGCTGGTTTTGCATTTTCAAGAGACGCTAGGCACCCTCACGCTTCTCTTCGGCCAATTCACAGAAAACGTGGTCCACGCCTTCCAAAGCCACATCGTCGCGGTGGAAATAGAAGCCCAGAGAGAGGTAGGTGGAGGAGGCCCGCAGATGCATGTTGACCTTGGTGGAATAATTCCGACGAATCTAGGAGCTCATGGTTTATTGGTAATACGGAGCTAGGCTCAAAAAATGGTGTTGGCTAGTCTGGGTGACCAAGGATAGCTGAGTGGCAGATTCCTAAGTTTGCGAAGGAAAAAAGGTTGGAGGGTGGTCAGAGGATGGAGCAAGGGGCGTCGCTGGGTCTGTTTCATCCGAACTCTGTTGAAGCAAGAGACAGATCTGCAGGACTGCTGAGCACCCTGCCCAGACCTGTTTTGATGTGCAATTTGAAGTGGGAAAACTAGGATAGCTGTTCCTTATAAACCAAACAAGGAGGGAAATGTGGGCAAGAGGAGGAGAGCAGAAGTAGAAGAGCTGCTCCTAAATTCCTGTGGTTTGTAATTGCTTAGAAGATAGGTCCAGAATTAGAGCATCTAAACAGTTAAGTCTCTCCCTCCTCTTTCCTTCTCCCCCTCTCCCACCCAACCTCTCCATTCCAGAAATAGTGTCAGATGTTGACGAATAAGCTCTGAGTTTACACACACACACATAGCCTGCACTCTTTCGTAAAAAAGGAAAACAATAGGTACTTTTATGGTAATTGCAAAATGCTTTAACCACTGTGCTGGTCTTTTGTGATGGTCTTTATGTATCTTTTTCTCTTTTCTCTTTTAAATTTAAAGCTTCCTTAAACAGTTATATTATAAACATCATTTCCTTAACATATATTATGAAGACATAAGTCACTTCTCTGTGTAGTTGGACAGGCCTTTCTTGACTTCCTCACCTGGCAGGTGCAAGCTGCAATTTGATAAGATCTATATGCACTGGGGCAGTAGATTTTTTGGTTTTTGTTTGATGAATCCTAATTTTTTCTAGCTTTATTTAGGTATAGCTGGCATATAATATTGTGTAAGTTTAAAGTGTGTGAAGTGCTGATTTGATACATGTATATATTGTATGTGTATTGTATACATGTGTGTGTATATTACCACAAGTTTAGTTAACATGTTCACCACTTCACATGACTTTTTTTGTGTGTGACGTTTAAGATTTACATTCTTAACAGCTTTCAAGAATACAATACAGTATTGTTAACTAGAGTCACCATGTTGTTGGTTAGAGCTCCAGAACATATTCATCATAGAACTTAAAGTTTGTACCTTTTTACCAACATCTCCCCTTTCCCGCGGCCACTCCACCCCTGGCAACTACCAGTCTGCTCTCTGCTTCTCTGAGTTCTGCTTTTTCATATTATACGTGTAAGTGAGATCATACAACATTTGTCTTTCTCTGTCTGACTTATTTCACTTAGCAAAAGGCCCTTGAGTTTCATCCATGTGTTGCAAATAGCAGAATTTTCTTCTTTTTATGGCTGAATAATATTTCATTGTGTGTGTTTCTATATTATATATTATAGATGTATTATATATATATCACATTTCCTTTATCTGTTCATCTGTCAAAGGACATTGATATTGTTTCCATGGCTTGGCTATTATGAGTAATGCTGTAACGAACGTGAAGGTACAGATGCCTATTTAGGATGGTGATTTCATTTCCTTTGGGTATATATCCAGAAGTGGGGTTGCTGGTTCATACCATAGTTCTATTTTTAATTTTTGGAGGAACCCCATACTGTTTTCCATAGTGGCTGCAACAATTTACATTCCCACCGACACAAGGGTTCCCTTAGTTTCACATTCCCGCCAACACTTATCTCTTGTCTTTTTGATAATTGCCATTTTAACAGATGTAAAGTGGTAGCTCGAGGTGCTTTTGGTTTGCATTTCCCTGATAATTAATGACATTGAGTGCCTTTTCATGTACTTATATTTGTATGTCTTCTTTGGAAAAATGTCTATTCGTGTTTTTTGCCCATTTTTTAATCATATTATTTGTTTTCTTGCTATTGACTTGTAAAGAGTTCCTTATATATTTTGGATATTAGCCCCTTAAAAGAGATATAGTTTGCAAATATTTTCTCCCATACAGTAGACTGGCTTTTCATTTTGTTGAATTTTTCTTTTGCGGTGCAGAAATTTTTGTTTGATGTAGTTCTTCTTCTTAACTTTTGCTTTTGTTGCTTATGCTTTTGGTGTTACAGCCAAAAAACATTTCCAAGACCAATGTCAAAGAGCTTTTTCTCTTTGTTTTCTCCTAGGAGTTTTACACTTTTAGGTCTTATGTTTAAGTATGCAATCCATTTCAAGTTAATTTTGTTAGTGATAAAAACAGGGGTCCAAATTCATTGTTTTGCATTTGAATATCTAGTTTTCCCAAAACCATTTATTGAAGAGACTATCCTTTCCCCATTGGGTATTCTTAGCTTCCTTGTCAAATACTAGTTGAATGTATACATGTGGGTTTATTTCTGGGCTCTCAATCCTGTCCCATTGGTATATGTGTCTACTTTTATGCCAGTACCATACTGTTTTGATTATTATAATTTTATATTCAATAACTTTATATTACAATGTAATATAGTTTGAAATCACGAAGTATGATGCCTTCAGCTTTGTTTTCTGTGAAGATTGCTTGGCTATTCAAGGTCTTTGTGGTTCCATATGAATTTTAGGATCATATTCTCTATTTCTGTGAAAAATAACATGGGAATTTTGATAGGGATTGCATTGAATCTCTACATGGCTTTGGGTAGTACAGACATTTTAACAATATTAAACTCTTCCAATTCATGAACATGGGATGACTTCCCTTTTATCTGTGTCTTTTTCAATTTATTTCATCAGTATCTTATGGTTTTCAGTGTACAGGTCTTTCACTATCTTGGTTAAATGTGTTTCTAAGTATTTTATTCTTTTTCTTTTGTTTTTTTTTTTTTGGCTGCATTGGGTCTTCACTGCTGTGTGCAGGCTTTCTCTAGTTGCCGTGAGTGGGGGCTACTCTTCATTGAGGTGCACAGGCTTCTTATTGTGGTGGCTTCTCTTGTTGCAGAGCATGGACTCTAGGCATGTGGGCTTCAGTAGTTGTGGCACGCAGGCTCAGTATTTATGGCTCGTGGGCTCTAGAGCACAGGCTCAGAGTTGTGGCACACAGGCTTAGTTGCTCCAGGGCATGTGGGATCTTCCTGGACTAGGGCTCAAACCTGTGTCCCCTGCACTGGCAGGCAGATTCTTAATCACTGCACCACCAAGGAAGCCCAGTATTTTATTCTTTTTGATGCTATTATAAATGGGATTATTTTTCTTTGTTTCTTTTACAGATAGCTTATTGTTAATGTATAGAAACAGAACTGACTTTTGTATGTTGATTTTGTTACCTGAAACATTACTGACTTCGTTCATTCTAACATTTTTCCATTGGAGTCTTTAGGGTTTTCCATATATAAGACCACATTATCTGCAAACAGAGATAATTTTACTTTCTTTCTGATTGGATTCTTTTTATTTCTTTTCCTTGCCTATTTGTTCTGTCTCGGACTTCCAGTACTATGTTGAATAGGAATGGTGAGAGTGGGCACATTCGTCTTGTTCCTGATCTTAGAGGAAATGCTTTTAAACTTTCACTATTGAGTATGAAGTTAACTGAGTTTGTCATATATGCTGAGGTACCTCCCTTCTCTACCTACTTTGTTGAGAGATTTTATCATAATGATAGAGAATTTTGTCAAATGCTTTTTCTGCATCTATTGAGATGATCATAGGATTTTTATCTCTCATTCTATTAATGTGATATCACATTTGTTGTGATCACATAAATATCACATTTGTTGATTTGCGTATGCTGAACTATCCCTGCATCCTAGGGATAAATCCTACTTGATCATGGTGTATGATCCTTTCAATATGCTATTGAATTTGGTTTGCTAGTATTTTGTTGAGGATTTTTGCATCTATGCTCATCAGGGATTAGGCTGTAGTTTTCTTTTCTTGTAATATCCTCAACTGGCTTTGGTATCAGTATGATGCTGGTTTTTGATTACTAATTCAATCTCATTTCTCATTATTGGTTTGTTCAGATTTTCTATTTTTTCCTGATTCAGTCTTGGTAGGTTGTATGTTTTTAGGAATTTATCCATTTCTTCTAGGTTGTCCAATTTTTTGGCATATAATCGTTTATAGTAGACTCATATGGTCCCTTGCATTTCTGTGGTATCAGTTGTAACATCTCTTCTTTATAATATTTTTGAGTCATCTCTCTTTTCTCATGGTAAATCTAGCTAAAGATCTGTCAACTTTGTTTATCTTTTCAAATAACCAACTATTAGTTTTGCTGATCTTTTCTATTGTTCTCCTGTTCTCTATTTCTGCTCTGATCTTTGTTATTTCCTTTCTTCTTTTAACTTTGGGCTTAGTTTGTTTTTCTGCTTCCTTAAGGTGTAACGTTAGATTGCTTATTTGAGATCTTTCTTTTTTCTTAATAGGCATTTATCACTATAAATTTTCTTCTTAGAACCACTTTGCTGCAGCCCATACATTTTCAAGTGTTGTATTTCCATTTTTGTTTGTTTCAACATATTTTTGTATTTCCCTTTTAATTTTTTCTTTGATCCATTAGTTGCTCAGGAGTGTGATGTTTAATTTCTACATATTTGTGAATTTTCCAGTTTTCCTACTTATTAATTTCTAGTTTCATATAATTGTAGTTGGAAAAGATATTTGACATGATTTCAATATTTTTAAACTTGCAAAGACTTGTTTTGTGAATGTAATATCTGTCACTGGAGAATGTTCTGCATGTGCATGAGAAGCATGGGTTTTCTGCTGCTGTTGGATGTAATGTTTTGTATAGGTCTGTTAGGTCCATTTGGTCTAAACGAGAGTTCAAGTCCAGTGTTCCCTTATGGATTTTCTGTCTGGATGATTTATTTATTGAAGTGCATTATTAAAGTCCCCTACTACTATTGTATTGTTGTCTCTTTTCCCCTTCAGATCTGTTCATGTTTGTTCACTATATTTAGGTGGTCCAGTGTTGGGTTAATGTTTATAATTGTTACATCTTCTTGATGAATTGACCCCTTTATCATTATATAATGACCATCTTTATCTCCTGTGACAGTTTTTGGCTAAAAGTCTATTTTGTCTGATATAAGTCGCTACCTCTTCTTTCTTTTGGTTTCCATTTACATGGAATAACTTTTTCTATCCCTTCACTTTGAGCCTATGTGTATCCTTAAAGCTGATGTGAATTTCATGTAGGCAGCATGTAGTTGGGTCTTTTTTTTTTTTTTTAATGCATTCAGCCACTCTTTACCTTTTGATTGGAGATTTTAATCCATTTACACTTAAAGTAATCATTAATAGGTAAGGGCTTACTATTGCCATCTTATTGTTTTCTTGCTATTTGGAGTTCCTTTAGTTCTTTTCTTCCTCTCTTGCTGTCTTCTTTTGTAAGTTGATAATTTTCCATAATGGCATGCTTTGATTCACTTCTGTTTATTTTTTGTGTATATACTGTAGTTTTTTTGCATTGTGGTTACTATTAAGGTTACATAAAACATCGTATGAATATAAAAGTCTATTTTAAGCTGATAACAACTTAACTTTAATCCCATACAAAAACTCTACCTTTTTAATACCCTCCATTTCATGTTTTTGTTCTCATGATTTACACCTTTTTACATTGTGCATCTATTAATAAATTATTTAAACTATAGTTGTTTTTAATACTTTTGTCCTTTAACCTTTATACCAGAGTTAAGTGATTACCACACCACCATATTACAGTATTGAAGCATTCAAATTTTACTATATATTTGTCTTACCAATGTGTTTTATATTTTCATATGGTTTCATGTTAGTGTCCCTATATTTCAGCTTGAAGAACTCCTTTCAGCATTTCTTGTAAGGCAGGTCTCTTGGTGATGAACTCCTTTAGCTTTTGTTTATCTGGGAAAGTCTTTTCCTCCATTCATTTCTGAAGGACAACTTTGCCAGGTAAAGTGTTCTTGGTTGGCACTTTTTTCTTTCAGAATTTTGAACATACCACCCTACTTTCTCCTGGCCTGCAAAGTTTCTGCTGAGAAAGCCATTGATGGACTTATGATTGTTCTCTTGTATGTGAGGAATTTTTTTTCTCTTGGTGCTTTTAAAATTCTCTCTGGCTTTGCTTTTAGATAGTTTTTTTATAATGTGTCTTGGAGAAAATATTTTTGAGTTGAAATTTGTTGGGGGGACCTATGCATTTCATGAACCTACCTAGATGCCCAAATCTCTCATCAGATTTGGGAAGTTCTTAACCATTATTTCTTTAAATAAGCTTTCTGCTCCTTTCTCTCTCTGTTCTCCTTCTGAGACACCAATAGTGTGTAGATTTTTCTTTTAATGGTTCGTATAATTCATATAGGCTTTCATTCTTTTTTCTACTCTGACTGGATAATTTCACATGCTCTGTCTTCAGGTTCACACATTCTTTCTTCTGCTTGGCCAAGTTTAATATTGAAACTTTCTATTTCATTCTTCAGTCTTTGTGTCTAGGATTTCAATTTTTTTTTTTTTAATGCTTTCTGTTTCTTTGTTGAACTCTCACTTGGCTCATGCATTGCTTTCCTAATTTTGTCTAGTTGCCTATCTGTGTTTTCTTGTAGCTTACTGAATTTCTTTAAAAGGATTATTCTGAATTATTTGTCAGATAGTTCATAGATCTCCATTACTTTAGGGTCAGTTATTAGAACTCTGTTAGTTTCCTTTGGTGGCATCATGTGTACCTGATCCTTCTTGATCATGCTTACTTGCATTATTATCTGCATATTTAAAGAAACAATTTCCTCCTCCAGCCTGTCTCAGCAGATGAGTGGTGTTGCTGACTTCCTTCCCTACCCTGGTGGGACATAGGATGTGCTGCAGAGCTTCTTTATGTCTCTGGCCAGCCTTCCTAGTTAGGTAGGGCTGGAGCATATCCTTGGCAACTGGGCAGGGCCAGTGACTTGCTCCCCTGTCCAGGCTCAGCCTGTAGATATGCTGTGAAGTTGCCTGGCATCTCCAGCCAGATTTCCTGGTTTGCCAAGGCTGAAAGCTATGCTTAGTAGTTGGCCTGGGCCACTGTCTTGCTTCCCTGTTCATGTCGGTCTCTAGAGTATGCTTTCTGGATAAAACAAACTGCCAGCTGTGGATCCAATCCAGGCACACCTGGCAACTGACCTCCCTGAACAGATGGGGCCACCAATTCAGCTCTGCAGAAGAGCAGACCCACGGGTTGGGATCTGCACTTGGGCACTACCAGCAGCAGTAATGTGATCTTCCAAGATCCACAAGCACATTGCTGTGAGGCCCACCCCATTTCTTCTCCAGCTGATTTTTCCCACTGGTAAATGTAAGGCAGTACCTAAGTGTGCCTCCCTGAAAGCATCCCAGAATGCTGGAGACACTGATGTCCATCTTGAGTTCTCCTCTTCCCGGCGGAGAAATTATACATCCAGAGAGACCGCTTCAGTGTGGTGCTGCATCCGCTTGGGGGAAGGGTCTTGCAGTCAGAGTGAAGCCACTTCTTTTACCCTTCTAATGTGTTTTATTTCTCTTTCTGTGGTCCAGTGGAGTGCTTTAATCTCACCCCTGAGTTTTGAGATCTTCACAAAGATGTGTTGTCTGTGGATAGTTCCTAGTTGCTCTTTCTATGAAGGAGACTGAAGTTGAGAATCACCTACTTTGTCTCTTACTGACATCACTCTGGGCAACAGGTTTTTTTTTTTTTTTTAATTAATTATTTACTTATTTTTGGCTACATTGGGTCTTTGTTGCTACATGCAGGCTTTCTCTAGTTGCAACGAGCAGGGTCTACGCTTCGTTGTAGTGCATGGGCTTCTCACTGTGGTGGCTTCTATTGTTGCGGAGCATGGGCTCTAGGCGCACGGGCTTCAGTAGTTGCAGCATGCAGGCTCAGTAGTTGCAGTACACAGGCCCTAGAGCACACAGGCTTCAGCAGTTGCGGTGCATGGGCTCAGTAGTTGTGGCACGCAGGCTCAGTATTTATGGCTCGTGGGCTCTAGAGCACAGGCTCAGTAGTTGTGGTGTACAGGCTTAGTTGCTCTGCGGCATGTGGGATCTTCCTGGACCAGGGATCGAACCTGTGTCCCCTGAACTGGCAGACGGATTCTTAACCACTGTGCCATGAGGGAAGTCCCTGCAATAATTTTTATAATTAGACAGCTTGATGTTATGTTGCAGTAGCTGCCAAGTGTGTGTTATTAAGGACACTGGGTATAGATATGTTAATGGGCTGTGGGGAAATAAAGGGAAGTTGGACCACTCCTTAATCATAGTTAACATTGAAAACAGAAATTCTTATATTTTAAAATTCAAGGATCTTACAGGTCAGCATTGACATGTGACTTTGATATTTCCATCACATAAATCTGTTGAGATGAGACTGTTGATCTATTGAAGTCAACTTTGTTAATCTCTGAAAATGAGATTCCAGAAAGCCATACCCTTACCAAAAAGCCCTCTACAGGTACACACACAAGGGAAAGTTTCCACAGCTCAAGCCAATCAAACAATGCTCAGATGAAAGAGTGGTCTCCGGTTCCCCAGCCAGTGGGCATTCAAGTATTGGCTTTGGCAGGCAGGTGCTGGATGACACACAGAAGGAGCCCTAAGGGGCTGTTTCCCCTTACACCACTTCAAAGAAGTCTGGATTTTCAATTTATTTTTTAAAAGCAGATACACAGTAAACATCGAAATGTGAGTTTTATGCTAAATACATTTTGGTTTCACAGCAGTTATCTCTTGCTGCCAGAATAGCCCTAAGGATTAAGATGGTTTATTGGGATCAAATGTCTAGGAGATTTATTATAGTGCAGACTATTTACTCATTCCCATTAAAATGCCAATTATGCTTATTTCTTTGCCTCTCTCTCTTCCACCTCCTGTCTTCCCTCTTCCATAACCCATATTCTATTATTTTATTTTCCTGCTTTAAAATGAATCTACTTGGATTTTTATCCTTTATCAAAATTGAGTCCTTGCAAACTCTCTGACTTTATGGAGTCCAGGGAGTGGCAATGGCGTGTGATGTAGCTCATTAAGGTCTTGGGAACTCTGAGTCCCTGGTTAGCAACACAGAGCAATAAAAAAAAGTATTTTCAGGGACCATATCTGATGACTGGAGAGAAGGATGTACCTTTGGAATAATATGTTGTGAAGAATCACAAACACCCTAGCTATAGTCATCTACAATTTAAAGACATGTAAGAGCAAAGATAATTTGCTGTCAGGTATTTACTTTACTTGGATAATGAGGAAGATTACCTATTTTATAGCCAAATTCTATGTAAAACATTCAACAAGACAGATGAGTTTATATACAATATGTCAGCTCTCAAGAATAGACATGAGACATCAGAAAACATGATGACTTAACTAAGAAAGCTACAGCCCAGGAAATAATTCTACAGGACCTGATAATGCATCCACATTACAAGAAAGCCAATCCGTGAGTCCATTAGGCTGTGTTTGATATACAGAGGCAAGTGTTTGCTATACCCCGATAAATTCAGCTCGAATGCTCAGTGACTATTACAGTGCCTGGCATGGAAGAGATCTCCAGTGAGCTTCTGTGGAAGGAACAATTGAATATTGCTAACCTGCTACTCATGGGGTGTGCAAATACATTGCTATCATTTTCCTTTTTTTTTCTGGTATTAGGCTTAGAAAGATCTAGACCAGCTGTTGTCAAATTCAGCATGTATGAGAATCACCTGGAGAGCTCTTTACAACACAGGTTGCTGGGCTCCACCAGAATCAGACTTTCTGATTCAAGAGGTCTAGGGTAAGGTCTGAGAAGTTGCATTTCTAACATACAAAGGTGATGCTGTGCTGCTGGTGCATTTTGAGAACCATGTTGCCTATAAAGTGATGAAAGGACAATTATACACTTGAGGGCAAAGAAGTGCTCAACTCTGCTAATTTCAAAAAGCATGATTTGTAGCTATTGGCCAGACTTGGAGCAGTTACTGTCTGCTGCTAAGGTTTCCATTACAGATGCAAGGAGAAAAGTTTCTCACTCTTGCTTTCTGTCTGTCTGATTGAGGCAGCCAAGATTGAATAGGGGAACATAGAAGAAAAACATGGTATAACAGTAAAAAAACATGCAGAGAACTTTTGCAACTCAGAAATGACCTTGTAAACAGTGAAGACCTGTTTTACTCCAAAGAAGAATCTAAAATTTGACTTTACATGAGAAGAATTGGAAAATCTTTTCTCTACACCCTCACCTTCTGGTTGAGTCTACTTTTTCAAGCTTAAAGTTTAAAACTAATTAAATTAAAAGCCAAAAGTAAAAAACATTACTTGAAGTCTTTAGTTGCCTGATAGCTCAGGTGCCTTCCAACTTGAAAATTCTTTGAGTCTCTGGTCAATTATTTGAATCCCTATTGATATGGCAGAGAAGGAAGCTGATTTATTATAGGCAAAAGATAACATAAAAAATAAAATGACTACTGCAAATTGAGGCTTTGTTAGGCTCTCTGCTAAACTTTGTAGGTATTATCTCATTTATTCCTAATAACAATCCTTTGAGATCAGCACCGTTTCTCTCCCTGTGTCACAGCTGAGAAAAATCAGGCTAAGAGAGTTTAAGTGACTTGTCCAAGGTCACACTTCCAGTAGGTTGTGGAATCAAAACTTGATCCTTTCCCAATACACAAGAATTTAAAATATGTAAGTGAAGTTCCAAATAGGACATGGTAGAAGAACCAGTACTAACAGCAATATTAACAGTGCCAACTGTAATGATAGCAATTAGAGTATTAGTACTAAAGAGCACTACCATATAGGTATTACTATCCTCATTTTATGTTTGAGAGAACTTGGAAAAGTTAAGCAATCTTCCTGAGGTTATATAGCTTGGCAAGATATGAACTAAAGTCTAAGGATTCTAAAGCTCACGTTGTTTATACACCACCACCAAACCCTAATATCAAGCAGTACCCTTCCTCGACCCTTTAATGGCAATCCACATATGAAATACAAACTATTACATTAATGTAACTAGAAGGTTCCACAAAATAAAAATTCACTGATTCCCCATTGACAGCAGAAGAATGATGTGATGAACCACCTTATACATATTGTTAAATTTTATGTCCATATCCAAAAGTGTTTTGGGTCCAAGGGTATATTTATTTTTATAATTGATTTTTATTTGTATCAAAGAACTACATGCATGTAGCCTAATAGGACAGATAATAGTTTTATAATAAATAACAACACCCCCTGCTCCCATTTTCCTCCCCTCCCCCCTCATCCTGCTTGCCAAAGGCAGCCTCTTCTCCTCTTTACTAGCTCATCTGGTTTTCACCTCCACGTTTCTAAATACAGCACGCAGCTATCTTTTGATTCACTAATTTAAAACATCGTTCACTGTGTTCCTAACGTGGAGCATTAGGATGTTTCTCTCTCATGTGACCCCCTTACTCTACTTCATTCTTCCAATGTAGTTATATTATACGTTTTGATTATTATTTGGTGCTTTCTTGAGTATGACTACATAAATACTATTCTCTGCTGAGTAATGTCTTATGATTACTTCAATTTTCCTATATAAACTTTTTGGACAAGTTTGGCTTTTTCTAGAATTGATAACCTTTATTTTATTCCATTTACTTGGATCCACTGAGACCTACAGCTAAATCTTAGTTCCATTAGTGGCTTTGAAAAATGATTACCAAGATAAGATTTTACGTCACCAAATCTGTCCAATCATCTAGTAGTTTCCTTTTGTAACTCTTGGAGATATCCCTCCGAGAGTTCTCTATTTTCTTATTCCAACCTGAACTGGTTGTTTTTTTTAGTGTCCTTTACAGTTATCATCCTTTGTCATCAACTTGCTATTTTCTCACTCTCTCCTCTGGTGGATTTCCTGTTTCCTGGGTTCCATATCTTTCTCCTGCTTACGGTATTCCCTTGTTAAATAAAGCACATCTTCTAGGAACTTCCTGCAAAAAGATGCATGGTATATAATTTTTGAGATTTTGCATACTTGGACATTTCTTTATTCAAATTATTGATAGTTTTGTTTCAATACAGAACTCTAGGGAGAACTCTTTTTCCCTAAGAATTTTATTCCTCCATGGTCTTCTAGCTTATTATGTTGCTATTGAGTAGACCAGTGCCATTTTCGTTCCATGTCCTCTGTGTGTGACCTTGTTTTTCAGAATCTTCTCTTTATTCTTGGTATTTGAAATGCCATGATGACATGCTTTTGTGGCTGCTGCCAGGTCAGCTATTTATGAACCTGATGATTTTGTTAGAGAAAGGAATAAAGATTGTGTTCTCCAGAATTTATCAAAAGAAATCCTTTCTCCCTTTTTTGACCTGCATTCCTACAATGCACACACCCATGAGAGGAGGAGGGAGAGAGAGAGGGATGCTACCTGTCCAAATGGGCTACCTGAATTTAATAAGAAGCTAGTGCACAAAGGCAACTTGAAAAAATATGGTGTGCTTCCTGTTTGCAAGGCACGATTCCTCCTTTCAGGATGCTTGTAATTTACCATGGCACATGTGATAAGAACCTAAACTCTAAGAGAGAATTCATAATGACATTATAGGAAAAGTGTGACAGTACTTCAAGGGAAGATGAGGTAATTTCAGATGGGGAGATGGGAAATATGCTAAGAATGAGGGAGTGTTTGGTGAGTCAGGGATGTGAGGAGTGTGGTAAAAGTAGGGAAGGAGGTTAGCATTTGAGGGGCTTTGAAGTCTGAGTGGTTAGTAGTAATAGAAGAGGTATAAGATGCATTTACTTATAGGCAACAATATGTAAAAGGCATAAGGATGGGAAAATGCACATCCAAGAATAACAAGTTGGCTGGATCCTGGTTGACACATGGAGAAATGGGAGATACATAAGTGGAAATTTGGGATCAAAGCATGTCAAGCCTTGGATGCAAAATCATTTGGTAGGGGGGTAATTTACTTCATTCATTTCTTCCCATTTACTAATTCATATTCACTAACTCACTACTGTGAACCAGCCCTTGTGCTGGGTGCTAGAGAGAGACCTGGAAGAGACATGGTTCCTGCTCTCAAGCAGTTAACTACCACATGTGACGGTACCTTGTGTTGTCCTTGTGTTTGTGCCTAAGTTCTGCAAATGAAGTGTGAATGAGACGTGTTAGGATCACAGAGAAAGGAGTATCCAGATTGCCTGGGATGTTCAGGAAAGGCCAAAAAAGATGGCACCAAGAAGGAATCAAATGAGCTATAGCAGTTACCAGAGGTATAGGCAGGGCATTCCAGACAAAGAAGGCATACAATCAAAGGCACAAGATGAGAAGAACGTGGCGTATGTATTCACTTATTCACTTACACTGCAGTTTTTTATTGAGTACTGACGATGTAGTAGCCACAGTAGCTATGTTGTAGCTATGTTGGGGGAACTACTGACCTTTCAATACAGAGCATGGTGTCTCTTCAGACTTAGCTTCATGAAAGCAAGAATTATGTCTGTCTTATTCATTGTTGTATCAAATACTTAATATTTGTTAAATAAATATATGTGGAAGCATGGTAATGGATAGCCACAGAAAAGAGGATAACTACAAGATGATAAAGAAGTTCATGAGAGAGATGTTTTGAGAATTATTAATATACTATGTTAATTAAAGCTGGGAATATGGACAAAATTCACTGGAGATATATATATATAGAAGATTAGAGGGTAGGGACTTCCCCTGGTGGTCCAGTGGTTAAGACTTCGCCTTCCAGTGCACGGGGTGAGGGTTAGATCCCTGGTTGCGGAGCTAAGATCCCATATGCCTCGCAGCCAAAAAACCAAAAGATAAAACAGAAGCAATATTGAAACAAATTCAACAAAGACTTTAAAAATGGTCCACATCAAAAAAAAAAAAAAAAAAGAAAAAAAAGCAACAATTAAACCACATGAGAACATTATCACCAAAGCTTTAGGGAGGTGTGAAGCTTCAAGGAGGGAGAAGATTCTTCCATCAAACGCAGCATAGCAGTTTAGAGAAGACCCGAAAAGTATTGTAAAATTCTAGGATAAAACAGAGTTCTCACCCTCAAGAGACTCGCAGCCTGGTAAGGAACACCACTCTCAACAGAGACATACTTAGAATTCCCCCGACACACCTAGCTCTTGGCGCATGGTGGGTACCCAGTATAAAATAAATAAACGTAAATGTAAAATAAATAAATGTAAATGCACGTGCCATGCATTCTCTCACTTCTGTTTCTTTGACTTGGGTTTGACAGCTAGAAGGTCATTGTTGGCCCAGATAAGAAAAGCTCTCTGTAGTAATAGAGGCAGAAGTCCAATACCAGGAACTGAGGACTAAATGGGAGGTGAGGAAGTAAAGAAAATGAACAAAGACAACTTATACTATTGTGGAAGGATCATGTTTTTAAGAGATATAATTGATTTTCCTGATGGCACGTACTCGAAAATTAAAATCGGAATGTCCCATGATTTTGCAATGAGGGAAGGTTCTCCATATTTCTTCTACCCCAAAAGGACATAAAAGATAAGTAGTCAGTTTGCTACAACTCAGTAGCCTGAAACTCCTCAAGGACAAGAACCAAGTTTTATTTATTATTGCATTTCTGGCAGTTCTCAGCTCAGAGCATAGTGAATATAAGGTGATCAGTTAATATTTGTTGAATAAATTAATGTATAAAAAACACATAAAGGATGTGTTGGCTAGTCCTGCTTATCCAGAGGATAACCAAGGGGAGAGGAGTACATAACAGTATAGTAACAGTAAAAGATGGAAAGTGGAGAAAATGTATCATTGTGTCACATTTCATACTTCGCCCTTATGAAGATATATAAATTCATGGTGACAAGTGACTAAATGAATGAGCAAAGAAATGAATTAAGCACTAGGTAGAAAAGAAAATATTCAACATATGTGCACCCATCTGATTTATTAAGCTATTTTAATAGTCAAAGGATCTTGCTGGTGGTTGGTGTCCTTATTTAGTCTATGTGTGTTTATTAGCATGTGGCCAACATCCATTTGCCAAGCATATCGGGGTAAATTTAGCAGAATTGACTCTAAGCCATCTTTGAAGATAAAACACACAAATGTGCCTGGAAGGAGAAGAAACAGGTCACTTTTCCTACCTTACATTCCCTTACCCAAAGGAAATTGACTGCCGAAGAGTGCCGTCTCTACTTATTTTCATTATTCAAAAGACAGTGGGGAACATGGTGCCCTCCCCTTGTCACCATTCGGCAGACACAATCAATAACTGCAGTAATTGCTCTGTGGAGGTGGGAACAGATTGCCATGATTCCTTAACTTAGGTGGAAAGCAGTGCATGCATCGTGTAATTTGCTTTGTACGTTGTTAAAGTGATTGACACTGTGGATTACATCATGTCATTTTCCCTTTTTTGTGTGTAAGAGTGCATAATTTTAGACCTTTTTGTTTGCCAGCTTTCAAGCACGGGGCATTGTCACTCACCTTGAATTCTCTTTTCTAATCTCCTCCTCCTAAAAAAATGGCAACACCTGTCTCCCCATGGCTACATCAGCATTTTGGCTTTGCAGATGAGAATGCACTGAAATCAGTATCAAAAGAAAGGAATTAACCTTATTTTTTATTAAATGGCAAAATCTGTCATATAGACTATAGCCAGTGATAGAAACTGCTTCTACACTGTCCTTTTTATTCACCATAGCAGCCAACACTCTGCCCTGGGACCAGAACACAAGCAACAAACAGCTAACCCTGTAAAGAATCAAAATCATTTGGGGAGTAGAAAAGCATTTTTTTCCCATACAAATATCCATTTTATGTTCTAAAATATCATTAAAGTTTTAGGTTGCTGTATTCAGAAGGTCAGGAAATACATTCTCAGTTGACGTTAATTATTATTAATTGGTAACTGGCTGAAGCATGGGTCTACAGTCACTGGTAATACATATCACATATCAAAGCTTGTGAAACTCCTCTTACTGATGATCCCTCTGCACCTTGTGCCACCTTGGTGCAGAATGTACAAATCTAGGCATTTGTATCTACAATGGGCTACTTTCCCAGGAGAGGCAGGATAGCTATTACTATTACCTGATATGTTTCCTGTCTGACTGAAATACCCAATTATGGCTGTCCCAGTAGATACAGAAATTCTAGGAAATACCTGTTTTCAGAAGAGGGCTAGTTATTCCATCAATAGCTTGACAAGGGCAGAGTAACTGATTATTAAGAGAGAGACTTCCAGAGAAATGACCAAAGAATTCCAAGCTGGGACACTGGGTCACTTTATTTTAGAGTGCTGGGAAAAAGAAAATAATAGAACAAAAATAAATGTATGTAAGGATACTTTAGTAAGTGTAAAACAGAAAGGACACCTCTTTGTATCCAGAGTAGCTTCCTTTGAATTCTTGGACATGTCCAGGGGATTTTAAAAACAAAGCCTACTTGGAGAAATTTATAGTACATAATTTTATTTTCCCTTTATTTGTATAAATATCTATTTTTTCTCCCTTTTTATTACTCAGTATATACAGTGGTTTCAGGAAGATGGGATATTATTTTCCCACAAATATTTACCTGTTTCCATTTTCACACATAATTTAAATTCTTTCCTGCAGTAGCTAAAGCTGGTCACCATGCAGATTAGGGCAAGGGGGGAGGAAATAAGACAGAACTGTTAACAGGGAACTTTGGTTTTCTGAGAGTAGAGAGTCATGAGCTCTGACTGTCTTTCAAGGTGAGCAAAAGTTGTCCTGCCTTAAATGAGGCAGGATGCCAAGCACACAATTACATTCTTGGTCTCCTATTATGGGAACATCCCTTATTTTTAATTTTTTTAATATTATTCATCTTTATGTCCCCAGAGCTTAAGACAGGACCTCGCAGGGTTTTTATCTGCACACCTCTGGAAGCCACTGTTTATTTTATTTACTTATTTATTTTTGGCTGCGTTGGGTCTTGGTTGCTACACCCGGGCTTTCTCTAGTTTCGGCGAGCGGGGGCTACTCTTCGTTGCGGTGCGTGGGCTTCTCATTACGGTGGCTTCTCTTGTTGTGGAGCACGGGCTCTAGGCACGCGGGCATCAGTAGTTGTGGAGCACGGGCTCTAGAGCACAGGCTCAGTAGTTGTGGCACACGGGCTTAGTTGCTCCGCGGCATGTGGGATCTTCCCGGCCCAGGGCTTGAACCCGTGTCCCCTGCATTGGCAGGTGGATTCTTAGCCACTGCGCCACCAGGGAATTCCCTACATTCCTTATTTTTAAGGTAGATTGTGTAGAATGCTCCAATAGGAATTCCAGTGCTTTTCACCATTTTAGTTCAACCTACTTTTGGGATTAAAAGTTGATTCCAGACCCCTAAATGTTTCTGAAGTCCAAGGAGCCATTTGTTTCTTTGATTCTTACTGTTTCCAGCCTTCCTCCCTGAAAGAGCCTTAGTAAGTTCCCTTGTTGTGCCTTGGTGAACTTTTCCTCTTACCTCCCATTTGCCCTCTCCAATCCAACTTCTTTAAAAATTAAATGTGGGCTTCCCTGGTGACGCAGTGGTTGAGAATCTGCCTGCTAATGCAGGGGACACGGGTTCGAGCCCTGGTCTGGGAAGATCCCACATGCCGCAGAGCAACTAGGCCCGTGAGCCACAACTACTGAGCCTGCGTGTCTGGAGCCTATGCTCCGCAAGCAGAGAGGCCGCGATAGTGAGAGGCCCGCGTACCGCGATAAAGAGCGGCCCCCGCTTGCCACAGCTAGAGAAAGCCCTCGCACAGAAATGAAGACCCAACACAGCAAAAATAAATTAATTAATTAATAAACTCCTACCCCCAACATCTAAAAAAAAAAATTAAATGTGCTGTCAGAAACTATAGCTTTGCATCACTGGGGCCTCATTGCATTCAAGAGGCAATGACTGATTGCTACATTCTAATCCCAATTTAGGGCAACTCATTCTATAATTTTATGACTTGGTGACAGTATCTCATGAATAACAATGAAAGAATAACCTATCACTGCAGACTCCCTTTCAAAGTGGTGATATGTAAATGCAAAGATAATTGCCATTTAAAAATAAAGGCTTTTGGTTTTTTAAACACAGCCAGTTGAAAATAAAAACTAGTCAAAATATATGCATTCTACTGCTGGCATTTTAAAAAGTTGGCTTCAGTTTTATTAATGCAAATAGGATTTGACCTTAGCATACTATTACTTAGAGAGTTTCATTGATCTATGGAGAAAAATAAAAGTAGTAGGATTCCTACTTAAAACTTGACAATATGCATTAGGTGTATAAAGATATCTAATAAAAGAGATTGGTACATATGCAATTAGAGATTTAAGGATCAATTGTACTTTTAATTACTCAGCAAATCAAAAACCTGATCTCAATTATCCAAACCATGTAGGCAAGTCTTAATTCTTATGGCCAAAACGATCTGGGTAGTTGGAATAATTACGAATCACAGATGATCCCAAACCCTTATGGTAACAATTCATTAACATCTCCTTCCTTAGAGAAATGGTTTTATAAGAGCTACAAATCATTACTAAACTGTCTGGCTTATGTCTCCTCTCCTTTGATTATCCCACTACAATCTCTGGGGAAGGCCATGCAAAGCAGTGAAAAAGCCCAGAGCACGGAAAGAAGAAAGGGACAGAATCTCAAGGAGAAGCCATAGATCTCCAAACAGACTCAGTTTACAGTACAAGACTACCAGTGGTGAACCTGTCCTGCAGAAGAGCTCAACGTAGAATTTGCATCATTCCGTTTCAAAGAGCAGTGAGCAGTTAACCTCTAGGAGAAGGTGTGTGCAGAGCCAGGTGGCGAGGCCCCAAACTACAAACATGAATAATTTCTAGTTTGGTAACCATAA
Source organism: Grampus griseus (assembly GCF_964374135.1). Taxonomy (NCBI): domain Eukaryota; kingdom Metazoa; phylum Chordata; class Mammalia; order Artiodactyla; family Delphinidae; genus Grampus; species Grampus griseus. Next base: position 23,113,828 of record NC_139018.1, on the reverse strand, counting down.
AGTAGGTTTTAAATGTTCTTTTTTCCTTATTTTCTGCCCTCTGTCGATTAGCCTCAGTAATACCAGCATCTAGGATTCTTTGTTATACTCAAGTTAGGGAAAATTGCAACACTTTTACTTTACCGTTCTCCTCATTGTTATTTTTTACCAGTATAGCTGATGCCTTATCAGTGACAACCTGGGCTGAGCTATAACCTACTACAGACCAGGTTTCCAACTTGAGTCACTTCTGACTTCAGATTCACTGGGTTTCTTTGATTAATCATTCCTATTGTCTTCAAAATTTCATTTTACAAGATCTAGATAAACGTCTTCCAGGTCGTGTGTTCATGCTCTTCATTCAATAAGAATCTAGAAGACTCAAAGCAGGTTTCATCATTCTCTCTCTCTCTCTCTCTCTCTCTTTTTCAGCAGTCTGTTAAAATCTATATTGTTTATGCACTTGGCAGTCATTTTCATCAGGATGTTACAAATACATTTCCCAAAATGGAGAAATGAAATCGTGCTTAGGGACGCCAAGGAGGACGCTGACTCATAGACGATTGACCAGGAGGGGCTTTCCTCTCTCGGAGCCATTCTCTTCAGCCAAGCATGCAGCTTGTAGGAGAGGCAGGTGTAGAGAGTACACGTGGAAAAGTGAGGGAGGAAGGGGTATAGACCCAACTACTGAGACAATCAGCTACTCGATCTGGGCAATCAATATGTAACAAATACAACAATCTCATTGTCTATGCATTCTGAAATTTTACAAAAAATAGTGCCTTCCTTCCCTTCTTCCTTCCTACCTCCTTTCATTCCTTTCTTCCACAAGTACTTCTTTTTTTTGTTTGCTTAATAAATTTATTTATTTTTGGCTGCGTTGGGTCTTCGTTGCTGCATGTGGGCTTTCTCCAGTTGCAGTGAGCGGGGGCCACTCGTCATTGCGGTGTGTGGGCTTCTCATTGCGGTGGCTTCTGTTGCTGAGCACGGGCTCTAGGTGCACAGGCCTCAGTAGTTGTGGCTTGTGGGCTCTAGAGCACAGGCTCAGTAGTTGTGGCGCATGGGCTTAGTTGCTCTGTGGCATGTGGGATCTTCCCGGACCAGGGTTCGAACCCGTGTCCCCTGCATTGGCAGGTGGATTCTTAACCACTGCTCCACCAGGTAAGCCCCACAAGTAATTCTTGAGTACTATTCTAAACGCTATGAGCAGTGCTGATAAAATAGTAGGTAAGATAGACTTAGGCGTTGATACAGTGCTTTCAGTCCAATAGGAAAGTCACGCAATTACAAAAGTTGAAACAAGAAAAACCAAGGAAAACTGGTACATCCAGACATCAGATGTAACTCATTTAGTCTAGGGTCTGGGTGGTCTAAAGTCTTCTTTAGTCAAGGAAGGCTTCCCTATGGAAGTGACTTTCAGAATGAGACCTAAAGGATGAATAAGAGTTAACTGGACAAATGGCACAACAGGAAGGCAATGAGGAAGTAGGAAATGGTCTTACAGGTCTCAAGAAAAATGGATACAGAGAGGAATTAGCACGACTCCTTTGAGGAACAGAAATGAGCTTTGTTGAACTGTGGCAGAGTGCAAAGGAAGGAAATGAGTGATCAGACTATAGATGAAGGTAGGAATCAGGTCATGAATATACTTGTCATCTGTGTGTTGATGGTACAAAACCTCAGGCCATGAAATTCAGACATGAAATGTATCTAACACTATTTTACTTTAACTCAGGCTACTTTTTTTTTTAACATCTTGAGCACTACAGTTAAGATTGGCTAGCTGTCTACCAAGTCTATTTCTCCTTCCTCCTAGACATGTGACTAGACGATGTTTTCCAGTCTTCTTTGCAATTAGCTGTGGCCATGTGTCTGAGTTCTGGCCCACAAAATGAGAGAAGGTTCTTCCAGTCTTACCCAATTGAAACCTCTCACGTGGTCCTCTACTCACTCTTCCACTGTCAGACTGCTGGTATTGATGCCCAAGATGACCTTGGAAGTTATGTAGAAAGAATATCACTCCCCCACCACACACGATACACTCTCACATTGAGTGGATGTTATGAAGAATGTTTCTACTGTACTAAGCCTTTGTGATGTTGGATGTTTAGCTATTATACCAGTGAGTCTCAAAATGTGGTTCTGAGAGCAGCAGCATTAGTTCCACCTAGGAACTTGAAAGAAATGCAAATTATTGAGCCCCATCCCAGATTTATCTACATACTGAATTAGACACTCTAGAGAGGGGGGCAAGCAATCTGTGTGTGGGGTGTGTGTGTGTATATATGTATTTGGACACACTGCGTGGCTTGTGGGATTTTAGTTCCCCAATCAGAGATCGAACCTGGGCATTCGGCATTGAGTGTGGAGTCTTAACCACTGGACTGCCAGAGAATTCCCCAATCTGTGGTTTATGTATAAGCCCACCAGGTGATCCTGATATGAGCTCAAGTTTGAGAACACTCTTTATATGATTTTCCATTACCCTAACCCATCCCACCTGGTGACAGAAATGAAGCTCAGTTAATTCAGGGAGGTCACAACCGATTCAGCATTTCCTTAAGCAGTTCAACCTACATACATTGCCAAGGAATAAGATTGGTCCATTTGGACCTTAGTTGTTATCTTTTATTAACCTGTGGTACCCTTTGCAATTTCTATTTTTTCTTTCCTCCCTCCCTCCCCCTTCCTTCCTCCCTCCTTCTCGGCCCCCCCCTTTCTTTCCTTGATTGGCTCTGGTGGTTTTCCCATGATGACTGGTACTTTGTCTCCCGTATGCCAAACCATTCAGGTCAGGTCTCCAGCCACTTTTGAATCAGCCTTTACACATAAGAAGGCCTTCATGCTAACCTCAGGGAAACCCAAATTCCCACGTTTCCCCACTATGCCAGATAGGAGATCTCTTTAAGGTTTTCAAATTCCTCAGGCTCTCCCCAGGGTGTTAAATCCAGGTGTTCTGTACTCTAAGTTTTGTTCTCCTCCAGCCAGATTTATCTAGTAGAGGGGCAGTAGTAGGCCCTTGTCTTAGGGTCAAATAACATAATCTAAATATATGGCTTCCTTTTTAACTGTCTCAGCAAATTTTCCTTCTCTGGCCTGTTATGGGGCTAGGAAAACTGACTCTTAGATATGGTGATGGTTTCATGCATTTTGCTAAATCTGTTCTTTACAATATAAAATTTGTGGTGTAGGTTTTTTGCTTTTTTTAATATTTGTAGTTTTTTATATTTTTAAATATTCGTTGTTTTTTATATTTGTTGTCGTTTTTTATATTTGTTCTTGTTTCTATCTGACACACCCATGATTCTCTCAACTTTCTCCTAAGAAAGTTACTCTCATGAATTTTCAATCAGATTTCGTAGTTTAAAAAGCTTAGACACACTTGTGAATGTGCCTTATTTCAATAATCTTTTTAATTTCTCCATGATTTCTACTGAGTTTTCTACAAGTAAAATAATTTTTTTCCTGCATATACCTGTATTCATGGACACTTATCTGGGAACTTTTCTATTTTTCTGTTGTCATTTTCTTGAGGTAAGAACACTTAACATGAGATCTATACCTTTAACAAGTTTTGAAGATACAATACATAACTGGTAACAATAGGTACAACGTCCAGAACTTACTCATCTTCCTTAACTGAAATTTTATGCCCATTGATTCCCTATTTCCCCCCTTAGCCCTGACTCTTTGAGTCTATGAATTTGACTCTTTTTAATACCTCTTATGAGTGGAATCTTATAGTATTTTTCATTCTGTCATTATTTCACTTAGCATAAAGTCTTCAAGTTTCATCCATGTTGTTGCTGTTTCAGAGTTTCCTTCTTTTCTAGGGCTCAAGAATATTCCATCTTATGTGTACACTAACTTTTTACCCATTCACTCACCAGTAGACAGGTAGTTTCCACATCTTGGTTTTTATGAGTAGTGTTGCAATGAACTTGGGAGAACAGTTACCTCTTTGAGATACTTATTGGATTTCCTTTGAGAAAACACCCAGAAATGGAATTGGTAGCATATGGTAGTTCTATTTTTAATTTTTAAAGGAAAATCCATACTGTTTTCCGTAAAGGCTATACCAATTTGTAGTCCCATCAACAGTGTGCAAGATTTTTGATCTCTCCACATCCTTACCAACAACTGTCTTTTTAATAACAGCCATTTAACAGATATGAGGTGATATCTCACTGTTGTTTTGATTTGCATTTCCCTGATGATTAGTGATGTTTAACACCTTTTCATATACCTGTTGGCCATGTGTGTGTCTTCTTCTGAGAAATAGCTCCTCCCAGGGCCCGTGGCAGATGGGGCTGATTCGGGGAGCATAGCCAAGCTTCTGGAGCTGAGTCCATAGAAGTGGGGATGCTTTTGCTCTGTAGCTGGGACTGTGTCCAGCAAACCTGCCACCAGGATGTAGGCCTGCTTTCTCAAAGCAGCTCTTCTCAATCTTGGACTTAATTGGGATTTCACAACCTCCTACCTGGATCCCAAAGCGCCCACAAAGGCACTTTTGCTCATGGGTGGCTGCCAGGTAGTTGTTTGAAGGGGGAATGTAAGCTGGGGACCTCTTATTTCACCATCTTTGCTGACATCACCCTCTCCCAATGTCATTTTTTTATAGAAATAGGAAAAAAAATTCTACGATTCATATGGAAACAAAAAAGCCACGTATAGCCAAATTAATCCTGTGTCTTAGTCTTAATGAAGTAAAGACAAGCAATAAACTAGGAGAACATATTTGAAATATATATACCCCAGTTTATTTTCTATCTATCTATCTGCTTATCTATATATCTTACTAACCAGTAGAAAAAATTTTAAATATATTTATTTATTTTTATATATGTGTATCAATATATATCTTACTAATCAGTAGGAAAAACAAACATACCAAGAGAAAAATGAAGGGAAAAGCAGAAACAGCCATGTACAGAGAAGAAAACACATATGGCTAGTCAATGTGCTCAGCCACACGAGTACTTTGTAGAAGGAAATCAAGACCATAAAGATCAGCAAATCACACACAAGGTATGAATTGATTCCATTTAATTGTTACAAACAAAAAAAGTCAGGCAATTCCAGAACAGAGATCAACAGGATTTCTTCTGCAGAGCTCATTGAAAGGTAAATTGGTACAACCATGCTTCAAATACTTGAGCATATCTATTACAATTGGATGTCTCACAAAGTTGCTACGTCCCAGCAATTCTCCTCCTACTTACCCAAGAGTGTTCAAGAGCTGAATTACAAGGGAATGATAAACACAAAATCTGGGAGAGGGTTACCGCTGGGGAGAAGGTAAGAGGATAAGATAGAGGAGGAACATATAAGCAGCTGCAATTTATTGGTAAGGTTCTTGTTCTTGGAGTGTGTACTAGGTTATGGGTGCTCTTTACACTATTAAAAGTAAAACGAAACAAATGAGGGTCTTGTATGAACTAATGGCAGTGTGTTTCATCAATCAAGGTTTATATAAAGTCCATAAGAAGAAAGAAAAATAATCTTTAAGTTTTTGCAATCAAATGCTTTGGTTTCTGAAACAGTTAAGATGTGTTGTTGTTGTTATTATTATTATTAATTATTAGCTTCTCATCACAGTTTTACTCTCCTGAGACATTAGATAAATTCCATGGAGTAAAAGAAATCATTACTGGGAGCAAAACAAGGCTTTGGCTAATATATGAAAATATTATTAATGAAAAGATGTTTAGATTTACACTGTCAAGGGTTTTTCATTTAAGCAGAATTATAGGGGTTTTGTGAACCATCTTGAATGTTAATAAATTAATGTATCCCATATTTTTCAAAAAGTCTGAGATAGAAAGATGAATTTGCATGATTAGTTACTTTCTAGTCATTTATCTTGAGACAAAGCAATTATTCCCATTCACTTGTGAAACACAAATATGTATCATCTATTTAACTTCCTCATGGACATGCAAGGAAGAAAGGAATTTTCATTCCTTCAGAGAAAGCTGATGCATTAGTGAAAAGTATCAGTGAAAGAAAATCCTGTTACTAAACAATTTACCCAAGAGTAAAAGTCCTTTGTAACACAGTACCTGGGTTAAAAAAAAAATTTCCCCAATCCAAAGCATCATTGGTAATAGCTCTTATCCAACAACAGGGATAACATTCAACATTCTTAGACTGTAAGTTATTACTTTCAATAAAGGTTATTTTCTTTTTACATGCTTTTGAAGCATTAAAACATGTTAATATTTTTTCTTCAACTTGGAAAATAGAGGAAATGTTACAGAAATAGAAATAGAAAATAGAAGAAATAGAACTAGAGGAAAAAGTATGACCTCATAACCTCCTGACAATCATTATGTGATGAACATAGTTTTGAGATATACTAATTGTATATCCTTACTGATAAATGCCTGACTATATTAATTGAAATTATAAAAGCTGAGTAGGGATAATCTTCCCTTAAGCAAAGTTAATAGACAAAAGGAAACAATATGAAGTCCTAAACAGATTTTTTAAAGGGAATGGATATTTAGGTAATAAATATATATTACATTTATTATGTCTTAAATAAAGATCCAATTTGTGCTTTGTGGGATTTGATTTTTTTGTTTGTTTTTAAACATCTATATTTACAATTTTAAAAACCACTCTAGTTATGAATAACTATAGTTAACAAAATACGCATTCAATTGTTTGTATCATTATTTATATATTAAACAAAATAGAGAAAATATTCAACAACAGGAAATTATTTAATTTATGCAACATCATTAAGATAATGCAATTAAATAATGTTTAGCCTTTGCAGTACTTCTTTAAGTCATTTTAAAGACATTAAAATTCATGTATATAACAATTTATCAGCATGAGCAAAAGCTTGACATGATATTAAATTTAAAAAGACATAATAAACAATGACAATTAGGTACAGCCATGATTAATAAAAAATGACTATAAGGCAAGTACATTATGTTTCATTATTGCCATGTCTTTGTGTTGGAATAGCAAGTAGTACTTATCTGTAATATCAAAATTTTAATAGAAATTACAACTACCATGACAAGCATCCTTGTGGGAAAAATCTCTGTTCATATCATCCATCATTGCCTTACAATAAATTCATGTAACTACATGTATTAGATCAAAGAACGTTTTCGAAACTTACCTAGTGCCAATTGCTGTCCAGAAAAATTTGTACAGTTCAACAAGCAGTAAATAAGGATGCCCCCATTCTAATTTTTAAAAAGAATGGTGATACAAACCATCAATATTTGAGCCTCATTTTTTCCCAAACGTGGTTCTAAGATACCATTGTGTTTTATGATTGCTGTGGAAAATATGTGAAAAAATTGAGAAGAAAGAATTAATTCCCGTGCCCCTGCTTCTGAGCATGGTAACAAGTGTTTTTGGAAATTGCCCAACATTTTCTCTGATTAGGAAGCTTTGTAGAGATCCCCAGGAAATATAATTCCAACTAGTTTATGTAGTCAAGATAAAGAAAGTCCTGACAGCTCTGAGTGAGACCACTCTGCAATTACTAGCCTTTGAAGGCCATTTCTAGTCTCTGTGGGCTATGTAAAGTAATTTATGTCTTATTTTTCTCACTGTTGAGAAGAGTTCTTATTTTTATTCAGTTTTATTTGTCTGGTTTTCTCATGCTAATGTTTAAATATTTTATAAAATTTTAGCCAGGATTTTAGTTAAATCTTTCAATTAAACTATAGGATTTAAAAAATATAATCACAATACAACGATTTCTCATCTAGTTATTCTACTAGTTATTCCTAGGAAAATGGCAGAATACTTTCTTATTCAAAATGAAAGATTCAGCTTTCTTTTTATTTAATTTAATTTTTGTTTCATTGTAAATTGCAGTGCTTATCTTTGCTTTGGACATTGCTGCCTGAAATTTTCTATAATTGAAACACACATATAATATAGAGGTTAAGGAGGCACAATAAAGTCTGGAACCAGAATACCTAGATTTGATTCTTTCTCTTTATGTAGCTGCAGTTCCTTCACTAATGTGAAGGAACTATTGTGAAGTTACTATTTTTATTTTTACTATAAAAATAGGAACTGCCTCATAGGGATTTTATGAGTTTAAACAAGATAAATGAAAATAAAAATTTTAATAACTTTATATCACTAAGTAGGTGCCAAGAACTGTTCCATTTATCATCATTATCACCATCACCATCAAACTTATGGTGGAAAACCTTCTTAATCAGTAGATCTTAAACCCTTAAATGAAGATTCTTGGGTCCCACTCCTAAAGATTCTGACTCAATATGTGAGAGGTGGGACCCAGATGATTCCAACATAAGTGGTCAATGGACAGCATTTTGAGAAATTCTGACTTATTTGGGGGTCACGGAAGGAATTTAGCTCTCCTAATTTTTTTCTTTTTTTATGTTCAATCACACAGAAGTGGAAACAACCTGAAAACCTGTTTCAACAAGACAACTCATTTCCAAATTGATTGTTCCATGTTAAATGTAAACAGCAGTTGGGAATTCCCTGGTAGGCCAGTGGTTAGGACCCTGCGCTTTCACTGTCGAGGGTCCAGGTTCAATCCCTGGTTGGGGAACTAAGATCCTACAAGCTGCGCAGCATGGCCAAAAAAATGAATCAATGTAAACAACAATTGATACTCTACCAAATAGTACATGTATTGGGGGATATATTGCTTTCCCTCCTGATGTTTTCCTTCTGGGGAATTTCATTGCTCTGTGATGCTACAAGTGGGTGGTGGATTGCAACAGAAAGAGGAGTGAACCCAAAGCTGTGAACCCAACAGGAAGCACCAGAACAGTGGTCAGGACTGGAATACTGATGCTGCATGGCCTAGGCACATAGGTTGGCTTAATCGTTTAAGTTTGCTGTGCATACTTTCTTGTCTGTAAAATAGGGAACTAATAATATCTAATTTATAAACTTGTTGTAAAACTTAATAATGGGACTTTGAAATAGTATGACTCAAATTAAAGTGCATTTTAATTAATCATCTTCGTCCAGCTGCCTTCCTCCCAAAGGGCTGGCAGTCATTGATCAAATAATGTATCCTATCTCTTCCTCTCCCCAGGCAAAGATGCTGCCCACGATATAGAATACAAATTATAAAAGGAAACATGGAACACTGGTCAAGCAAAATGTATTGCTCTGCCTGCAATTTCCCCTTCTCTACTCCAGATATTAAAAACTATTTCTCTCAGTTATTCATTGCTGGCAGAGATGATTAATTTAATCTTTATAGATAAAGTAAAATGTTTGGACGAAAGGAGCAAATACTCTGCTGAGGCTAATTGTAAGGCACATTCGGGTGAATAATTCATTGTGTGCAGTATAATGATATCATAGATGGTTAGCCAAGAACAAACATCAATTCTATAAAGAGAATTAAACTAAAACCAAGTCCATTTGGCAGCAGAAAATGAATATAGTCCTTACAGCCAGTATGGATCTTGTTTTCGTAAATCCTACCAGGGCCCAGGAAGATTCCATTATTACCAATTTATGATCACCTATCATGTGTGCCTTTATTTCTCAGTACAAATTCTCCACATTAAGTAAAATATTTAGAGTTATCCCCTGGTGTTTAGAAATGTATTAGAGTTAGACAGATACTGGAAAAATCCCATGCTGCTACTAAGTTTGGTGGCTACAGGCATGTGATTTAACCTCCATGAGCTTTCAGTTTCTCACCAGAAAAATGGGGAAAAAAAAATCAGGTTGTTGTGAGGATAATATGACACTTATTTAAAGCATCATTTAATATAATGCTGGTCTTACAGTAAATACTTGAAGGGAGAAATATGGTGACATGCAATCTGTTTACATGTGCATATGTATATATAAGTATATATACATATTACAAATAATATTTCTATCTATCTTCCTATCATCCAGCTAGCTTCACAGTTACCACTCAGCCCTGTTCATTTCTGTCTTTTTTAAGGTGATTTCCTCTCCTCTACATATTTTATAATCTTCGTCAATGGATACAAAAAGAAAATGGAAAAATTCTTTTTCTCATTAGTAGTTAAAAATGCAAATTATAGCACCTTGGAAACGAGAATTCGGAAAAAAAAGATAACATGAGGTGATGTGGCTAAGATAACTTACTAACAATACTGTATAATCATTTTGTAAAGCAATATTTCAAAAGGAAGAGCCGTAAATGTACTAATAGCACAGCATCTCCTCTGTAAGAGTATCTCCAAAAGAAACAATGTGCCAGAAACAAAAATTTAGTGACACAATTAATATCTTCATGGATAAGTCTAAAGTAGCAAAATTAAAAAAAACAAACAGCCCAAATAAAAGGTTGCATAGTTTGCGGCACAAACAATGGAATGCTACAAGCTGTTAAAATGGTAATAATATAACATGTAAAATATGTGAAACATGAAGAATATTTATGACAATGTAAACACAAATAATATAATAAATTGTATATTGTGATTATGACTATTTAAACTGTGTATGTGTGAAAGGTAAAACAAAAAATTTGAACTTTCAGTGAGGTAGAATTATGAGCAATTTTGCAACCACAATTTTTCAAAAAATTTTAATCTTGGCTTTTTCTTTATTGAAAAGTGAAGATTAAAGTTTGGACTACTCTGAAAAATCTTGCCAAAGTGCTGACATTGTATGCATTTTCTTCTCTTTTTAAAAATAATACAGTACCATTTGGTTTTAGTGCTTATTCTGGACCTTACATTATATTATTTTTCTCACTCCTGCTTACTTAATCTCTTTCCAGAAAGCCTCTAAACCCTTTGAGGACAAAGGTTGGGTTAATTTCCATTTAAAAAATATCTCACAACATCTAGCCCAGACCAGGAATTCAATAAAGATAAATGGAAGAGAATTGCCAACAAATATGAAGGAATCACAAAAGTATTATCAATACACATAGATAAAATTGATTTATCAATTTGGGAACTGGTTAACCAAACCAAAATGTTTACTGGGCAACTTCATACGGTTCCTAAGATAGAATATGGGATGGGAATACCTTTGGGACCTGGTTCTCTAGCTCCCTCCAAGGTCCACCCTCCTACCTCTGTGGAAGTCTGGTGTCACTAGTGCCTTGCCTCCTACAGCTGTTCCTTCTGTCCTACACTCTTCCAGACGTGCTCATTTCCAAATACCATTCATACAAGCCATTTGTGTATCAGACTTAGCAAAGATTTTGCAAAATAGATATACACACACACACAATGGAAACTTTTGAGAGTTGAATATTAGACACTCCTGTATCAGTCAGGGTCAAGTTAGGAAAACAGAAAGCACACTAGGCATTTTAACAGAGAGAACAGAATATAGGAAATTAACAGGAATTGGAGGTGCGCAACTGAATGTACAAATGAACAACGGGCTGTCCATATATGACAGTAGAACTCTGACCATCAACCTCTGTTAGCAGTCAGCCCAGAATGATCAGGACTTGACCAATGATTGCCAGCTTCCCCATTTTTCTTACTGTCCCCGTTGGGGAGCATAACCCAAGCCAAATATGCTCCCCCAAACACGCATGTAAGACAGCCTGCCTCTAGCTTCCCCTTTCCAACAACCTCCAATCAGAGCATGCCGAAAACCTTCCTTTTTTCTTCCACTATGAAGATTTCCCACTCTTAATGCTGCCTTTGAGTCTCTGCCATGTGCAAGTGATGGTGACTGACTCGCTATGTAGAAAGTTCTGAATTAATAGCCTCTGTTTGTTCTTTGTTTTGGGTGTTCTTTATTTCCACAGTGAAAGAAAAAGAAAAGAGTTTACACTGAGGTGATACAAAGTGACTGCAAGCAGCCACTACCCCTAAGGGTGGAGAAAAAAAAGGGTGATATCAGAACCCAGAAACTCAGACCCCATAGAGTTGGTAGAGACCGTGTGGTTGGTGCTAGCAAATCAGGATCTCGCAGAGGGTAGGCCTTACCACGGGGTCGAGCCCTCTGAGGAAAGGATGCTGCCCCTCTAGTGCCGGCACATCTGAGAGTGTGCAACGAATCAGGTTCTGGAAGCACCAAAGGATAGAGACTGAAGGAGTGCCTCTGCTAGAGTGAAGGTCTTTGTCAGGGGGATAGTTACAGAAACGGCAAGTGGGCTCCGATGACAGGAACAGCAAGCAAAGAGGAAGGAGCAAGCCCCCAGACTAATTCTGGCAAAACCTAACAAAGGCAGCCGACAAAGGAAGATGTACTCTGCAGTATCCAGTTATCAGCATAGCAAAGCAGAGTATAGAAGGGCAACAAAGGAGACAATCACTTAATAATTAACATACTTCCGTCTAAAAGAATTTTAACCACCCAAAAGCCACTATTTTGCTTTTTCTCCATTGTTTTTTTTTTTCTCATCCCTTCCTGGACCATCTTTATTTTCCCATCCTCACAAGAAACTTGATTTTTTCTTACACTGTATCCTTCTAAACTATATCCTGGGAGGTATTTTGCTTTACAAAAAGCCTTTGGCTCTAGAGGGAAGTTAACCACTCCCTTGGGGGGACTGAGGCAGCTGCCACCAATTGGGATTTCTAAAAGGCCTTTTGTCCTTGTTTATTTTGTTATGCATGTTTCCATGATATCTGTGCATATGTGCCGGCAGATGCTAGGGTGACTGCAGAGGTGAGGATTCTAGAAGGAGATGGGTATTTTGCAGCGTCTCACTGTGGGAAACGGCATGTTTGACAAAGGTAAGGGCATGAAGATTCAGTGGCTGGGGAGGGTAAATGTATGCAGGTGCAGGGAAATTAAGTCAAGGTCGGGAAAACTCTCAGAGATTCCTTAGCTGCCAAAGAATGTTTTCTTCTGTTTACTTTTTAAAGTAATGTAATTTGCAAAAGTAATATATGGTCATCGTAAACAGCAACAAAAGAAACAGTATGTTTGTATGTAAGGAAGTAAAAAATCCTTGTTCATCCTCCATTATTTCCATCTCCCAGGTATACCCACTTTTCACTGCTTGGTGTATAATCTTTTTTGGTTGTTTTTTTAAATGGACGGTCCCCCCTATACTGACTCTGGGTTTGGCCACATGACTTGCTTGCCAATGAGATGATAGCATATCTGACACAAGTAGGAGCTTGAAAAAGACTTGTGCACTTAGGTTTGCCTCTCTTCCGGATACTCTCAACATCACTGACATTCCAGAAGGTGCCCAGACATGTGAGTAAGCTCATTCTAGACCACCCATCTTCAGCTGAGTGAGAACTATAGTAGTGCTAAGTCTGCCATTTAGAATATAAATGTTCTATATTTTAAAAGCAAAAATGGGATTCTGCTACTCATAATGTTTTGCAAATTTTTTTTTAAATGTGTCAGTAAAACATAGGCACATTTCCATGAAAGTAGATACATGTTATTCGAAGGCTAAAATAGTGTTGTAGACATGAATTTGCCATATAGACATTCTACTATTGATGGCTATTTTAGTTTGTTTCCATTTTTACTATAATAAACAATACTACAATAAGCATCCTCATACACTTTTGAAATTATTTCTGTAGAATAGATTTTTGAGTATAGATTTGTAATGTCAAAAGGAATGTTCATGGGATGTGGTTTTCAATGAAGTATGTAGTTCTTTCTTCTCCGTGTTTTTGTTAACACCCAATTGCATTAGCTCAAGGTTCTCCTCGTTCTGCCTATTTCAGTCCAGGGAATGAAGTGCCCAGGCCCATCAACCGTAAGTGTCCTAACTGAGTCAGGGAAATAGCACCAGGACAGAGGAGGCTATTCAAAAGTATCACTCATTTATTCCCAGAACGTTAAAAATGGCACTATGATATCTATTGATAAATAAGTGAAGATTTTTTTCTTCACTAAAATGTTTACTTGGCAGTATGCAGAAACATAAAATGTCCTAAAGTCAAATAAGTAATTTCTAAAGACCCTGAGAAACTTTACATGTGCCAAGAAACATTTAATCCTTTTCAGCAAAAAGTTCTTTCCTTCACATCCTAAATCCTTTTCAAGAGATTCAAATCCCAACATCTGTCTTCATTGCACTTTTAAACATTTTCTTACCCCTGTTCTGGACTTCTTTCCAACAATTAGCACTTCCAAATTCTGTTCCTTTCATTTATCCTCAGGTTTAAACTCCAAAATGCCTGTGTCAGAGCAAACATTCTGACACAAACATGTTCTGGTAGGTAGACCTACCAGAATAAACCTAAGTACAAAAGTTATTGATATACAATAAGCTGATTCATAGCAGATGAGCAAAATATCACTAGAATTTACTAGAAGTGTGCTTTCCGCGTGTGACTTGCTATTTTCCTCAGAAACTATAAGAAAGCAAAAGTGAAACATAAAAAAAGTAATGAAAAGAGAAGGAAAAAAAAATCACTGTGGCCAACTTTATTTTCCAAAAATGTCCACAGCCATGTTTTCAGTCCCACAATCTCAGAATCTTGACATTTCTCTTCCATCAAAACGTGGAGTCTAATTTTCACCCCTTGAATGTAGGTCAACCTCTGTGACTACCCAGTAAATAGAATGCAAAAGAAGAGACACTGTGACTTCTGAGGCTAGGACACAAAAGGTGATACAGCTTCCATCTGGCACTTTCTCTCTAGGGACACTCATGTTTGGATCCCAGCCACCATATTTTGAGGACTATCAGGCCACGTGGAGAGGCCACCTTCAGTGATCTGGCTAACCAGCCTAGCTCAAGTCCCAGCTGATAGCCATTAGTATCAATCGTCAGGCACGCAAGTGACCAGCCTTCAGACGATGCCAGTCCCAGCCTTCATAGTATCTTCCAGATGAGGCTTCAAACAATATGGGTCAGAAACAATCCATCCCTCCTGTGCCCTGTTCAAATTCCTTACATGTAGTGTTACTGAGTTGAGTCCTGTGGACCCTGCTCTGGCCCTAGGCCCTGCGAGGCTCTCTGCCTTGGCGGGGGAGGGTTTTTTTTCCTTTCACGTTCAAGTAGATGAATAATGAAACCGAAGCTGAAAGAGAGCAACACAGCAAAAGCTTTATTCAGTAGCCAAAGAATGAAGAAGCAGGAACAAAGTTCACAAATCAAATTCTTGCCCACCTGGTGAGAGTGATTTAATTTTAACGAGTAAAGACAAAGAGAGGAGGAGTGAGGCTATGATGGGGAGGCGTATGTTTTAGTCTATGGGGAAAGGGCAGGGCTTTTTCTGAGGGAGTGTGAGATGCCACCCCCTTTTTAATCATTTTTTGGTCCTTAATGTCTGGTCTTAGCCACCAGTAGGTGTGTCATTTAATATGCTAATGTAGTCAAATCAACATAATAAGACTCAGAGTCCATTGGAGGTCAGATTCATTGCCATCTTGGTCCCAGCTGGTTCCATCTGTTTTTTGTTTGTTGTTTGTTTGTTTGTAGCTTCCTTTCTTATCTCTGGACCCTTTAACTTAAAGATTTATGTTAATTCCTGCTGAAGGTGGGAGGTTGGCAGGTTTTGAGCAAGGGCGCTTTTGCTAAAGGTGAGGGTTGATGGGTTTTGAGCAGAGACTGGCAGCAACTGGCAACAATATGGGAATCTTTAATAAATGGCTGCTTATGTCACTAAATTTGGGGGAAGTCTTTTATGCAATAATAGAATAGTAGAAAAACCACCCTCACCTTTAGAAAAATGGGAAACTTGCCTTGTGCTATTGAAATAAATAAATATTAGAGAATATATGTGTAAAATGTTAGGTGTGAAAAGAGCTGGACACGCTCACACCCTTTCGTCACTGATGCTAGTTCTAGTGTGCAATTAATTCTCTTACTAGAGGTGAGGATCAGTAGCAATGAATCTTAAAAAGTTTCAGGTGGGGGCTTCCCTGGTGGTGCAGCGGTTGGGAGTCCGCCTGCCGATGCAGGGGACACGGGTTCGTGCCCCAGTCTGGGAGGATCCCACATGCCGCGGAGCAACTAAGCCCGTGAGCCATGGCCGCTGAGCCTGCATATCTGGAGCCTGTGCTCCGCAATGGGTGAGGCCACAACAGTGAGAGGCCCGCGTACCGAAAAAAAAAAAAAAAAGTTTCAGGTGGGCATCTTTTCCTGTCCTTGAGCATTTTCTCTGGTCTGTAGTTGGAAATGTTTAAAATTGCAATACTTTCTCCTAATGTTTAATTGAACACTGCCTTCCTATGTTTTAAGGCATTATCTCCAAGGTTCCTATCTAATAACTTGTCAGTCTTGACCCTCCCATTGCAGGTGATACACTGTTGAGATTCATTTCTCTTCCTTGGCACCTGCATTTCCTCACTGTTGGTAGAGTTGGATGAGAATTAATAATTTATTCATTTGGAAGGAATTGATAAGGTTATTATTTAGCAAGTATATTTCAGAATGCCTTAGGCTCATCTATTCACGATTCTTTCTCCTTTAGCTTATGAAAAAAGCAGTAAGGGCTCTACCCAGGCCACTTACTAGAGGTCAACCCTGCAAAGAGAAATCAATTTGGTTAAGATATGGTTTTGTTTTTAGTTTTACTGGGCAAGACTCTTTCCTTGAACTAAAAGCTTGATGTAGCAGCTAATGAGAAATTCTCTCTCTTTCTGATGTGCAAAATAGTCACACAGTTGAGTGTGAGGTTTATATTCAGAGATTAAAGCCCACATTCATTTAAGGTGTCTCCAAATGTGTTTTGGTAACGAAATTTAGTACTTAAAAAAAAATTTACACTGCAGCTAGTCCTAACACAATTGCTATCTGACTCCATTTATAACGCCTGCCATACCATTTATGAATTAAATAATGAAATTTCACAGAGGATTAATTTAATGTCTTTAGAGGAATTTTCTATATCTGTTTTTTTCTTTAATTATCCAATGTGGCTGTGTGAAGGAGGAAGGAAAAAGACTTGGGAAGCTAGATTCTATTCCACTGCTGGGATTGGATCTAAAACAGCTAAGAGACATTCCTTTTCTAGGTTCCTCTGATGGAAAACTTTCTACCGATATTGGTCCTTTATTTCCATAGGTAAGACATAGTTAATGGGATGCTGCTGCTGATTTTGAAGATGAATGTGTTAGAGAGGTGTTAGGATCAAATAATAATTTAAATTTTCTTGGATTAAATAGTCTAGTGTTACTTTTAAATCACTACCCTATAAATAAAAATTGCCAAAAATGATTAAAGTTGAGAAATATGTAGCATTGATACTCTACTCTTGTGTCTTGCAAACCAGACATGTTTACTACTACCAGCTACTTTGTTTATGGTCTGGGTGTATATGTATGTATACGTATGCAGTTTACAAATGAAACAAAGGCCGGAGAAGTATGTTGTCTGAAAGAAATTCATAAACATAAGAAAGGCTTTTCCCCAGGGTTATTGATAACCTTCTTTCTAGTCCACTTCAGGGTGTTTCCCTCAGAGAGTTGTCGAGCTGAACGGGTGGGACAGAGCCCACCCACAAGAAGATGTCACACTGCTTCTTCCACCCCTTTAGAAGTAGACCATTATAAGCTTTTCATCTTAACCAATCTTCCTTTTTGGCTGTTTCCAACCTTTCCCCTGCAGTCATGACACAACCATGTATGTAAGAGCCTCTGAACATAGTGGGTGTTGCTAGAACATCTTCATTTGCTGTGAGCTAAAATAGAAGTGGCTGGAAGCACATACGTGTGCTCATGTGAAATGCATTTTTGGTTTAAACTAGGTTTCTCTGGTTCTGAGCTGCACTTCATGGTCTAGCCATGGAAGGAATTTTCCAGGTGTATTTATTAGGCAGTTAATCTAGTGCTTTCTAGTCATTGTTATAGAATTTTTGAAGTGCCTATAATTTTTTTCTTTCTCTTTATGCACCACTGCAAAATACCCTCCACCCAGTCAACACTTAATTGTGATCTATGATGTGTGACCAAATCTAAGGGTGAAGTTATCTGTTCTTGCAAGAAATATATGCATGCAGATTTTTGAGATAATTAGTTTATATTCCACAGTCAGATCTTTTTCTTTTAAAGAACTCAGGGTATTATTCTTAGGCCATTCAGGGGGCAAGTCTTTCTGGTACTTTTTCCTTTAATAGAAGAAAACACCATCAGTACTACTACTATCATCACATTTTCGTGGATACCTACCAGATGTCAGACACTGCTCTAGAAGGTGAACATATGTTATCTTCTTAATCTCTGTGAAGCAGGTATTAGCCCTGTTTTACAGGTGAGAAAATCGTAGTCACATGCATAGTAGAAATAGCAAAATTATTGGTGTCAGATTTGAACTCATTCTCTGCCACTTCGGAACTATATTATGATTGGGTACGTCTTTGGAATTTCTTGAGTCTCAGTTTAATACAAGATAAATATGTTTGATTTGAGGCAACCATGAAGCAAAAAGCAAATGAAAAGAGAAAAACAAAAGCCAGAAATAAAAACAAGCAAATGAAACAGATAACTATATAGACTTTTTTCCCTTCCAGGTGCCTAAACTATTGTAAAAAAATGACCAGTGATTAAGTCAACCAGGTGAACTTTAACTTCTGATTTTTTTCCCTTGAATTTAACAGAGTTAAATTCGCAGGGACATGCTGAAGCTTTTAGTTAACCAAGAAATGAATTTTGCGTGTGTTTTTATATTTGTATTTAAATTCTAAGCTGTCTAAAAATGTGATTTTTATCCTCACTTTAAGCTTTCTAAAAATTATGACTATATCCGTGGTTAATCGAGAATTTTGCTCCATTTCACTTGAAATCATTCTCTGAAGAAAACCTAAGTATTAACTGGATTGAGGTTGATTTTAAGTCATTGTATCTCTTGGCACCTTTCCTTTTCCAATGAACTGCTGTTAGCTTTTTCACTGACACTTTTAAACCAAGACATTTAACTGACACTAATTCAAACAGAGAGAGAGAGAGAGAGAGAGAGAGAGAGAGACTTAAGGGGTATGCATGGGAACTTCTAAATCTTACCAATCAATGAAAAGGCAATATGCATATCCAGTCTTCTGGGTTGAAAGCATATTTTTGAAGACATCAGCCTAGATATGTAATGCTTCTTGGTTAGATTTTTAAAGCTCTCATGTAGCCCAGGATATGAGGAACCTTTGAAGCCTCCTCTGGGCAGAGGTGTATGCAATAATCTATCACTTCTGTTTGCCCACAGGAACTTCCTAACCTTCAAATTTGGCAGGTCTCTGATATCCTGTGTCCAGAAAGGATGAGCTGCGTGTTGATATGTCATGAATAGCTTACACTACCAAAGAGTTTTCCCTTTTTATCTTCTATTCTCAGATGATCATAGTAATCCATGGAGACCATTATTATGTGCTCAGGGTGTCTATTCTTCTGAACACTTCAAAGTGAAACTATCATTAAACCTTAGTGGCAGTCATTCTTTGCCTCCAAAACCCAAGTGAGCCGAGGAGTGGTGGCTGTCTAAATGGCAAAGGGCTTGACCACTGGCAGAATTCTAAACTTGGATTCCAAACCTATCCCTTGTCATGCGACAGTGACTTGGGGCTAGATTTTGTATTAGATTCAGTAGGAGAGAGATGTTCTCTAATTGTGAGGTTGGGATCTGTTCTTTCAAGAACTCTCAGCAGAAACTTGCTGAATGCCCACTGTGTGCAATGCTGGCCCTGAGCCCGTCATTCTCTGGGAACTGTCCTTCCGAGGAGACAATAGCCCACAGTCATGAGCAAGTTCTTAACAGCTATGACTTTAAAGGAAAGAAGTGTGGTTTCACACTGAAGTTTTCCAATGGAATTAAATTCTGAAAAGGCTTGGGAGTCAAGGACATAGCTAATTCCACACTCTACAAACAGATACAGAAGACTTAATTAGAAAAGACTTTACTAGAAACATGATTCACCCTAGTTTGATGTGTCTCAAAGGGAAATGTTTACAATTTCTCACAGAGGCCCAAACCCACAGTCTGTTAGAAGTTGCTATCCTCCTATTTTCTTGAATTTTAAACAAAATATTTTTCCTTCCCTTTTGGAACTTTTCTCCTCCTGTTATTTCCTCCTAATATAATGCTTACTCTGTTCCATTGTCATTTCCATGTAACTGTGGTTTGGAAGTTGATGCTTAAACAATTTCTGAAGAGATGGCCAAATCCCTCCCATTTCTTGAAAGGTACCTTGATGATTGTCTCAGACCCACTAGAATGTCTGCAATTTATACCACATACAAATTAAGAATAAGTATATTTTTGAGGTAAAATATAAGGCTGATAAAGCCATATTTAAATAACTCTGGGTGAGTCTCTTTCTTTTGTAATCGATTCTCTTTTCCCCTATTAAAATTTGAGGTACGTGAAGGCACCAAGGTCCTCTGCCACTTTGATCATTAATTATCTCCTTTCCTTTGCCATATAATAAAAGACAGGCTTTTGCCTTGGTTTCCTTTCCTTTGTCTATTTAAAGAATGCCTTGCTTCCATGAGGTTAACACACTGCATTTCACATCTTGCTCAGCCTTTCCTGGTCAAGAGAGCTTGGGTTTTCTTTCTTAGGAGGACCATTTACTTGGAGACAAATTACATGAAATGACCAGCGAAGTGGCCTTGGGTGATGAACAAGTGCCTGTGCTGTTCATGTGCATGCCCTTCAACCCAGTAAAATTAATTTTTAATCCATTAATTAAAACATTAGCCCCTTAAGGGCAGACAGCACACCTCTCTCTCTCTCTCTCTCTCTCTCTCTCTCTCTCTGTACTTTTCTCTCTCTCTTGCTCTTCCGTGGTGCATAGTACGGTACTATCTATATACTTTGTGATTGCACTGAGGAAAGGGTGCCGGCATGCTTTGAAGACATAGTAATATAATAATAATAAAACCTTCCATTCTCTTTTCTAGTTTCCTAACCTAAACTCTGTATCTTTCTATAAATCACTCTTACAGTTTCCCTTAGCTCCCTTCATTTCAGTTATATTCTTCTGGTAAGAAAATGAACAAACCAATGTCAATTTTCAGGTGGCAATCTCATGCATTTCCATGGTTTTATTTACTGTGTATGCAGGTTACAGTCAGCTCATTCCCTCAATCACGGAGGTAAATTCCCATGAGTCCCCAAGATGCCTCGATTTATAATCCCTGGACTATTCCCTTTGAGAGATTTATCACAGAAAGGATGTTTCAGAGAAACCTAACAATCCTTGCATTGAGGTACACTCAATCATTCAGACAGTCTAAGGAATCACATTTGTGAAGCCTCTTGATGCATAAAATAATGCAAAGAGAGGAATAAAGTTCATACTGAACTTGCATTAGTGGGAAAGCCATGAATTGTAGTGATTAAAAATACAGACTTTGGATTCAATCAGTCTGGGTTCAAACCACAGCCCACCAATTATTGGCTGTGTGATGGGGGCCAGTTCCTGACTCCCAGTTTCCTCATATGTAAAAAGAAGGAAGAATATCTACCTCATAGGACTGCTGAGAAAAATCAAAGGAGATAATGGTTGTAAAATGTGAAATCTAGCGAGGTGTCTAGAATACGTTGAATTTTCCTAAGACCGTGACTATAGTTGTTCTTAGAGGCTGCAAAATGCTTAATCTCATTGTGAGAAGGTTTGTTATTTCAGTTCCAGATATTCTTTTAGTTAAATCACATCTTCAAAAATATCTCTATCGAACATGGTTCAGGAGTACATATTATCAGACCTGAGCTGTTCTATGTTGCCACCTGTATAGCATGATCAAGGGGCAGGGGACCATCTCCTCACAGTATGAATTTGGCAAAAAGACATTTTTAAATGTATAGTTTGAATTATAGGTTACATGTTAATTAGTATGAAAGCCAAAAAAGTACGTGATTTTAAATTAACTTGAAATTTTCAGTTTATTTCTCATTTCTGTGGAATATTAATGTTAATAGCTAATATTAATGGAGTGATTACTCTATGCCAGGCACCTGATTTCCTAGCACAAATATTTCTCAATTTAGAAGACAGTTCTGTAGTGTCTCTGGCCCAATAATCCTTGGGTAGGCAATAATTACCATGTTTTTTCCTTAAATGAATCAAAATTCAAATCAAGTTCTCCTTTGACTTTGGGTATGTGACCCTCTGGTACTACTTGGATGTCTATGTCTCACAAGGACATTTATAACTCCCTGGTTTTCTCTTTGCTCTGAAGGATGCTTTTTCAATGATTCCTCCCCAACGTATTAAGGCTTTAAAGCTCGGTGGATTGTCGTAGTTAGATGAAGATTTCCAGGGACCAGCTGTGCTGTCTTGATGATCATTTGCACCATCACTAGAACATTCCTTATTGTCCATTCTTTATGTGATAAAAAAGCATAGGGACTATTAGTTAAAACTGTTAACAATGAATTCAATATCTGAAACACTTATAAATGAGGTGTCTAAGGGACTATACTGGACTGAAAGCCATAATTTCCTCACGGCAAGAATGCCTAAAGGTCTTATTTCAAATTTTGATGATGCAGCCGATCTGGACACCAGCATTTTGTAGTAATGCCTGAACTGCCAAACGTTAACCAGAAATCATTGCCCATGATACAGGTGGCAATCTATCATGGTAAATGTCACCACAGGGAAAACCTAAAAAACCAAAAAAATTGGACACAAAGCTTATCCAATTGGACTTTCCTCTCAAGAGGAATTATAAATTCAGATATAATTGTGTGACCTCTGCTCTTTACAAGTTCTCAAAAAGTTCTCTTGGTCTGGGTGGTATCATTTATAGCTCTGCATGATTACATATCAAATCCCCTTACAACAGAGGCAGTCTTTGCATGACAATAAGATTTCCAGGTTCTAAGTGATAGCCATGTATTTCGAGCTAACATTCAAGTTGATAAAATCGCAAAGGAGCACCCATGATGGTGTTGGATCCATCCTTGTAATCAGTATTAACAAAATTTAACTCTCAAGTTATTTTTGGCAAATAATAATTTTTAAAACCAGAAACTAATCAAAAGATAAGCTGAATATATCAGCTTCCCCTTTTAGATTTAATATCCTTATTTCTATCTATGATATCATAGAAATCTCCTATTAATACATTTTTAAAACATAGAACTTAAATATAACACAGCTGCTTGAAAAGCTTCTAGGATCCTTGTTCCAGAAATAAAACCTAACCATCGGCAGAATAGGAAATCTTTCTGAATGACCCCAATTTAACTTTCCAGACTTTTCTTCTCTCATTTCCGTTCACCTTCAAAATTTTTACCTAAACCATAGCCACATGTACCGTGACAGTTTCTCCAATGGGCTGTTTCTTCTCAGAATGCCTCACTTCCCTTTTCTGAATGAATCATGACAAATTGGCCTTCAAACTCCAGCTCAGCTCCAAGGAACAGAGCTGGTTGCCTCCTCCTCTGTCTGTGCACAGTGATTCTATCAGAGCATCTGCCACGTCATACTGGCCTCCAACCACATCACAGATAGTGAGCAACTCTACTTTGCCTTTGTAGTTCCATGACTCAGAATGTCATTAGGGAATCAGGGGACAGTAAATGATTTTTTTTTCCTGAATGAATCATTCCCGAGGCTGCTCTATATCCAGACAGGTTTCATGCACTGCATAGCTCCAGGGACCACAATTCAGGGAGACTGAATGGGATGCCCTGCATCTATTTTAAGTATCAACAGTAAAGAGAGCACAGTCCATGGCATGATCTGGCAATATATGCAGCCTATCACCATGGGATACTTTTAATCAAATACTACAAGAGGCAAGAATCTGAGTGACCAGGTATATGATACTTCTGAACATTTTTTGCCAAACTCACCATCTTAAAAGTTTAGGATTTGACAAGTCAGGAAACAGTCTAAAAAATGTTAATTGACTTGCCCAAGGTGGCAAAACCGAAAGTGGAAGAGGTGTATTTTAAACTCACACTTGCTGGGGCTGTATGATTTGGATTGATTTTGTTCAGGAATTTACATTTGAATTACAATTTGCAGTTCTCTAGAAATAGTTCAGTACTTTTCAGAAAGATCATAATGCAGAGGCTGACTAATGATTTGCTAATAGTGGAGGTGGCCATAAGCCAATGGGATTAATCAGGCGTAGGTCATGTTGTCTCATAAGAAAATTCTATAGACTAAACAGGACATAATTATGTAAATAACTTGAGAGATCCCTAAATGACCTTCTTGATAAGAAGTAACCAGCAGTAATGAATGGAAAGGAAGAAACTTGAAAACTGGATCATTTCCTCAAATCAATCCGGAATTGACTATGACGTACTCAAATTTGAGTGCTGTAGCTGCTGATTGGTCCAAACTCCCTGAATTGGCTGATGTATAGATTCACTAGGAAGTAGCTAAAAAGAGAGCTGTTTCTGTATGGCCTAGCTTTGTATTTTTTAAAACTTGAAATGTTTCTCAAAGTGTTGGTAAATAAACTTCTTCAACTGGCAAGGAAAAAAAGGCACTCTGTATTTTCTAGTCAAGAAGGATTAAAAGGCTGTGAAACTATATTCAATGCACAAATGTTGTAATTATGATAAATATTTGTCTTTTCTGTTTTCACTACAAACTCAGAAATCCTAGAGTCTGTGTTTGGCACATGCAGGAGATTACAGCCATCTGCTGGGAGACAGAGCTGTCAATTATAAAACAATCTGGCTTCCCATTCCATTTCCAGGTTAAATGTGGCCCAATTGAGGTAGGATCTTTTTATTATTATCATTAAAATTGGAAAGTTCTTGACGCCCTCTGCCCTGTGCCCTTATTTTCAGGATCCCAAGAGATTTGCCCATCTCTGAACTTGGAGTTTCAAACTCAAAGTCAACATGCCTTTTACAGGCCATTTAATAAGGTGAACCACCCTAAGGTAAGGCTCTGAGCTCTTTAACCAACTTGAAAACAAAATGATGGTTTCGTTCAATTAAAACACACGTTAGGCTAAGGAGAGAAATTATGGCAAACAGAAACAACTAAATGGAGAGAGGGGTGTCTTCTGCCAGTTGGAGTGATGAACATTTAAAAAAGAAGCGTTGAGGTTAAAAAAAAAAAAAAAAAGCCAATGAAACGTGGAAAGCAAAATGGCCAGTTTAACAACAGGATTCAGCAACATTGAAGAGGAGGAGTTCAAAACCATAGTGGAGACGTTTTAATGGAAGAGGCAGTGACCCTAAAATTGTGCCCATTAACAACCTGATGGAGGTGAGTTAGGCTTTGTTTTGGCCCAATTCCATATTAGAAAATTCACTCTGCTTTCTTGAATTCTTCCCACAATTTTACTGGAAATGGTTTCTTGGGTTTTATCTTAAGACAGTTGCCTATTAACAGACTGTTCGGAAACTCTTCTATTCCTCAGCAGCAGTGGAGGAAGAATTGGCTTTTAAACAGACACCTAGTAATAGAGAGTAAAAATTTTCCCACCTAGATCTGTGCCTGGGTCAGGCCTTGAGGACACCTCCCAGGGGCCATTGAGAACCTAGATAAAGGCTCTGTTTATGTAATGCTAATTATAGTGTTTTCTGAAAGAGTTCTTCCTCAAGGCCATTAGTGACCAGAGGAGAGTGCAAATGAGTTTGAAGTTTCCCAAGTGCATCTGATTCCTCACCTCAATTCAATTCAACAACCATAGTTTATATTTCATAATGGTGACCCAATTTTGGTCAATAATTTCACCTACTGACTCTTGAAATCAAGGCAAAAAAACCCCACAAACAAACAAAAACTACAAACAAACAAATTTTATAGATAAAGAGTCTACTGAAACCTAATTCATAAATTTGCTAATGTGTCTCAGTTGAATATAACCTAAAAGGATTCAGTTTAAAGCAAACTGGGTAATAATTAGGGCATCTGGCTCTAGCCATGGAAGCAGATTTGGCCTCCTGGTTCAGGGAGAAGGTTAAGTTGGATTTCAAAGTTACCTTCTCCTTTCCAGCTGGCTATGTTCTCCCCTACGGTGACCACTTACCATGGCAGCATCCGCAATGCTACCATTTTGTTTTCTCTTCTCTCTGCCTCTCTTACCCAGCCATCAACATTTATGCATCCCGGGTCTCACTTTGGCTACCAGATTGAATGGTAACCCTCTGGTAAAGAACAGTTGACTTCTCTTACTGTCTAGTGCAGCAGTGCTCAGCTGCAGTGTCATAATATATTTCTGGGCCATAATCAACTGTGAGGTTTATCATAATTAATTTAACACCTATACAGAGACTTACCTTCTTAAGGACTTTCAACTTCAGACATCGTATAGACTCAAATAAAACTTCAGCATAAAACTGTCAACTTTCCTCTCCTCAGTAAATGGCAATATGTGGGGAACTTGCAGATAGGTGTTGATGGGGATCAGGATATGTCACCCCAAATTATGCCATTTTGACCGAAGGATTGTTTAAGCTGAAGGCAATTGAGAATCAACAGATGCAGGAAGAGTTCTCTGCCCTCCCCTTATCTGCCTAAAAGCAAAGCATAAATTTCCTTTTGTGAAGGTGACCCCATTGTCACAAGAAGAAAAGAGTGACTCTTCATCACCTGAAATGGAGAGTCAACACCAGGATGAGTTTATATAAAGAATCCTTTTACTAAAATAACCCTTATCTCCCATTAGTTCCCCCAGATATTTCCTAGTCACAATTCGTCCCCACGATTTGTGATCCCTTGAAGCCCAAACCCCCTTTCCTATGGTAAAATGATATAAAAACCCCTGAGTCTAACCACTTCTTTAAGTGCCATTTCTTTTCTATGAACTTCCGAATGTATAACTATTAATAAAAATTCTGGGCCTTTTCTCCTCTTACTCTATCTTTTGTTAGTTTAATTCACAGACCTCCAAGACTGAATGTAAGAAGGCAGAGGGAGAGTTTTTCCTCCCCAACAGTGTCCTGAAGTTAAGTTTCAACACTGTATGCCTAAGGTCAATAGAGGAGAGGGACAAGAGTAGGTTTGAGACTGTAAATCCTACATGTAGTAAATTTACTGCTGATGGAAATTTTCTGGGGACCCCGTATGTTGATTCATACTCAAGGCAATAGGCATCTGCACATCATCAAGGTCAATGGCAAGAAGGAAAATGAGGATACCCAAAGGGGTCTGTGGAATTCATTAATGACATGTGTGGCACCCATGGCTTGTTAACACATAATATCTATTTTCCCCTCTTCCTTATTCATAACTTGAATGTCTTATTCACAACCCTTAATTCCTTATCAGCTCAGATTTCATTCAGGGCATCAGTGGTTAACTATTTAGGCCATTTGAAAGAACTTACCTCCTCAGGCTCCCTTGCAGCAAGGGGATTATATAGCCCCTTTGTGGTGAATGGAGGGAAGTCCCCAAGTGGAGAGTTTGAAAATACTATTACTTTCCTGCCCAAAGGGTCATAGAGCTTGTATGAACCTTTTGCTGTTTAATTTTCTCTTTTATTCTTGCTGGAATAAAGATGAAATGTCTGGAGTATAGCAGCCATCTTACAATCATGAAGTTAAAAGACACAAGCTAAGAATGAGGGACCAGGAGGTAGAAGGAGACTAGCTCTTTAATATAAGTTTCCTAGAGCAACTGTGCCAATTTTGAACCACCCACCTCTGAAGTTCTGGTTATGTGATAAAACTCTCTTTGAGCCATAGTTAAGCTTTCTATTGCATGAAGCCATCACAATTCTAAGTGACACAAACTGCTTTGGCAGAATTTAATATTGATTAAAGTGGTTTATTTTGGGGAAAAATGCTTGAAATGTCTTACTTTAAGACTTTGAAGGACTAGCTCACACGTTTATACAGAAAAGTGTACTGGATGAGCATGTTAAATTTCTCTCTGTAACTATGGACTTACAAAAAGAGAAGAATAAGGAAAAGGACTTACAGACACTTTGGCTATTCACAGTTTTTTTCCATTGTCAAGAATGGAAAACAGAAATATAGATCAATGGAACAGGATAGAAAGCCCAGAGCACATATGGTCACCTTATTTGTGATAAAGGAGGCAATACTACACAATGGAGAAAAGACAGCCTCTTCAATAAGTGGTGCTGGGAAAACTGGACAGCTACATGAAAAAGAATGAAATTAGAACACTACCTAACACCATACACAAAAATAAACTCAAAATGGATTAAAGACCTAAATGTAAAGCCAGACACTATAAAACTCTTAGAGGAAAACATAGGCAGAACACTCTGTGACATAAATTACAGCAAGACCCTTTTTGACCCAACTCCTAGAGAAATGGAAATAAAAACAAAAATAAACAAAGGGGACCTAATGAAACTTAAAAGCTTTTGCACAGCAAAGGAAACCATAAACAAGATGAAAAGACAACCCTCAGAATGGGAGAAAATATTTGCAAACGAAGCAACTGATAAGGGGATCAATCTCCAAAATATACAAGCAGCTCATGCAGCTCAATATCAAAAAGCAAACAACCGGGGCTTCCCTGGTGGCGCAGTGGTTGAGAGTCTGCCTGCAGATGCAGGGGACACGGGTTCGTGCCCCGGTCCGGGAAGATCCCACATGCCGCGGAGCGGCTGGGCCCGTGAGCCATGGCTGCTGAGCCTGTGCATGCGGAGCCTGTGCTCCGCAACGGGAGAGGCCACAACAGTGAGATGCCCGCGTACCACAAAAAAAACAAAAAACAAAAAAAACAAACAACCCAATCCAAAAATTGGCAGAAGACCTAAATAGACTTTTCTCCAAAGAAGATATACAGATTGCCAACAAACACATGAAAGGATGCTCAACATCATTAATCATTAGAGAAATGCAAATCAAAACTACAATGAGATATCACCTCACACCAATCAGAATGGCCATCATCAAAAAATCTAGAAACAATAAATGCTGGAGAGGGTGTGGAGAAAAGGGAACCCTCTTGCACTGTTGGTGGGAATGTAAATTGATACAGCCACTATGGAGAACAGTATGGAGGTTCCTTAAAAAACTAAGAATAGAACTACCATACGACATAGCAATCCCACTACTGGGCATATACCCAGAGAAAACCATAATTCAAGAAGACTCATGTACCACAATGTTCATTGCAGCTCTATTTACAATAGCCAGGACATGGAAGCAACCTAAGTGTCCATCGACAGATGAATGGATAAAGAAGATGTGGCACATATATACAATGGAATATTACTCAGCCATAAAAAGAAACAAAATTGAGTTATTTGTAGTGAGGTGGATGGACCTAGAGAGTGTCATACAGTGTAAGGTAATTCAGAAAGAGAAAAACAAATACCATGTGCTAACACATATATGTGGAATCTAAAAAAAAATAAAAATGGTTCTGAAGAACCTAGGGGCACGGCAGGAATAAAGTTGCAGACGTAGAGAACGGACTTGAGTACATGGGGAGGGGGAAGGGTAAGGTGGGATTAAGTGAGAGAGTGGCATGGACATATATACACTACCAAATGTAAAATCGATAGCTAGTGGGAAGCAGCTGCATAGAACAGGGAGATCAGCTCAGTGCTTTGTGACTACCTAGAAGGGTGGGATAGGGAGGGTGGGAGGGAGATGCAAGAGGGAGGAGATATGGGGATATATGTATATGTGTAGCTGATTCACTTTGTTATACAGCAGAAACTAACACACCATTTTAAAGCCATTATACTCCAATAAAGATGTTAAGAAAAATAAGTGCTGGAATAGTAAAGGTAGCTGTGAATAGATTTCTGAATTAACACACTTGTTTTAACAAGTCCTTTTGAAAATGCAGTCTTAACCCAACAAACTGCTGTGAGAGAATGAGAAGGTGGGTGTTTGGGGAATTGAGACCTCTCAGCCTTCTTCCAAATTGGTTCTACCTCCATGAAGAAGCCTCTTCTAGAACATGAATGCTGGATGGAGTGTAGTTGATGGAAATGCTGAAGAGAGAGAAGAAAGACAAGGCCTCCTTCGTAGTACTTTGAATATGGCTCCTTGAGCTTTTCTTGGTAGGTCTATTTGCACAGTAATCATCCCTAGGTTTCCTTCCACCAGGTAGAGATTCCATCATCAGGTCTGTGACTTGCAAAACTCCCTTGCTGCCTCAATGTCACTGGAATGGACCAAATGCATCAATCTGCATCACTTTCCCCAGACTCTGCTTGCATTCAAAAGGGCCAGAGGTTTCCTTGTTCATAATTACGCCAGCGAAACATCCTGCCAGAACTAGATTCACATGGAGGCTTGCCAACATCCCACATCCTCACACCAACATCCAACTCATAAAGAATACACACTCTTTTGTGTTGGGTAGAGTGGAGCTCAGCAGCTGTTTAATAGCTGCAGGGCAACCCTACAGAGGACTGAAAAGCAAAGGCAAAGACCAGGTCTGATTGAACCCACGGGGAAAATTTCATGTGGCAGAGTGAGGTTAAATAACACCTATGCTCTCTTATCTAAAAGGTATCCAGGATCTTTATCAGCTGTAAATGACTTGGATCTTAGTTTTATAACCCCGTAGTGAAAAGGGGGGCATTCTCCCACAGCACGGCAGTCAGCCGTCTCTTGCTTGGAAACACTGTTTCTCATCCGACACCACCTGCATGTCCCCTTGGCTGCCCCCCAGCTGGGCACTGATGCAGCCAAACCCAGTGAGCCTGTGAGAGTGGCCAGAAACACAGCAGAAGGTGTTGGCTTCCTGGACTCTTGTTGAGGCCATCTGGACTCTAATACACCTGTTTGGGAGAGTTTCCATGGCTTGGTTTACAAATGTAAGAGCAGCTCCAAACGTTCCAGTCCAGGGCTGATCATTTGCCTTAACTTTTTGCAGGAGTTAATTATGCAACAAGATCATTTCTGTGCCCATTTTTCTCCTCCTGTTATAAACTTTAGATGGCAAAAACTGTGTTTCTCAGTATTTTTTTTAGTGCAATGAACAGATGTAAAAGTGCTTTCAGTTTCTTAATAAAGGTGACACTAGGCCAGATTTGATATTACACTAAGTCCCACATAACATTTAAAAATGAGTTTTTTCAACCATAAAATTACTAATTGATCTGTCTTGTAAAAAGATAAAGGAAATGAATGCCTATTTGAGTTTCATTTCTGTCGGGCTCCCAATTCCTTATTTTATGTAGCGCAGAATGAATTTTAATGCTGCAGCCTCCACATTTCAAAATATGCCATTGCTCTTTGGAAGTAATTGGCGTATTTGACTGCCTTTTCCTTTCTTAGAGTCTGTCTGATTTTCTAATCTTGAAGTCTGTGCTCCATTCAACATGTTCTTCCACATACTACCTAAAAGAAGTAAATTAAAACAAGGGGAGGGACCATACCAGAAATAGCTCATTCATTAGCCATTAAGCAAATATTTATGGAATCCTTGCTGTATGTTAAGCACTGTTCCCAGTGCTGCAAAGACAGTAGGGCACAAAACAGTGAAAAATCCCAGCTCTTGTGGGATTTCGTGTTTGTTGAGTGAGACAATATAATAAACATGTAAATATATAATATTCAGGTGATGATCAAAACTATGAAGAAAAGTCATGAATATTAACAGTAGAAAGGGACAAATTGGAGAGTATTGTATATTTTATATGGGGGGGGGGCAGAAGAACCTCTCTAGGAAGACGGTATTTGAGCAGAGACTTGAATCCTGAGAGAAAGTAAACTATATGGGGGATGAGAATCAATAGATAGAATAACCTTTCTTCTCCCTAGCATCTTTTTTACCTACTTGTATACACAGCAGAGAGGAATAATTTTCTTATAAAACACTTCTGAGCTGATTCACTTTGTTATAAAGCAGAAACTAACACACCATTGTAAAGCAATCATACTCCAATAAAGATGTTAAAAAAAACAAACAAACCACTTCTGGCTGCTTTGTCTAATCTGGGAGGCTATAGGGGGCATGAGGAGGGAAGCCAACTTTGATTGAGTACCTATGTATGCCAGAATATGTATATTTCCACATATCATGAATATGTATGACAGTCCTCTGGTCTGATGGTCTGATCCTCATTTTACAGCTGGGGAAGCAAAAGCTGAGGGATATCAGGTAGCTTGGTGGTTCAATTTTCCAGTTATTTATTGCGGCATTACAAGCTCCTAAATTTTGTAACTTAAAATAACAATTATTTATTTTTCTCATAAACATGAGATTTGGGCAAGACTCAAAAGGGAAGGCTTGTGTCTGCTCCACGTGGTATCAACTGGGGAGCACAATTTAGTTTAAATCCAAGATGGCTTACTCCCATGACTGGAAAGCTGGTGCTATTTATCTAATGATAGATCAGCTGAGTCTCAGGGCCCGTGGGCCTCCGTTTCTCTCCAGGCAGACTGGGCTTCCTTACAGCATGGTGCCTGGATTTCTAGGACTAGTGTTCTAAGAGCACGAGATAGAAGAATATGGCATTATGGTGATGCAGTCTTGGGAGTCTCATAAACTCAGGTCTGCATCTCAGCAAACTGACATCACCTTAACCCCCAGCAAGGACGTTTTCCCAAATACCAGATTCCTCTGAATCCATCCATTAGTCAGCAAAGCATTCTGGAGTGCCTCTCGCACCATAGTTAAAACTCCCTGCTCTGGAGTCCAATTGCTTGAACTTGCATCCTACCTCCTCCATTTGCATGCTGATGAAACTTCTATCTCCCGTGCCTCAGTTTTATTAAATGTAAAACATCAGGATTTAAGGAAGGTCCAGAGAACGTCTCATGCACCTAATAAGACCATTAATCTTTACCTGTATAATACTACCGCCTCAGCCCCATTGCCTTAAAAAATCAATTCCAAGAAGGAAGGTAAAATTAGAAGTAATGGCCCACCTTCTCCAAAAAGACTGCCATGCCTTATATCTCAAGAGGTCCAAGGTCTATAAGATATTCTGCTTTACAAGGACTCCTATTCTACTATGGTTCTGTAGAAACCTGAATCTAACTCAAGCTCTCATTCCTCCCCAAAGCACCAAATTCTTCCACTTTTCTCTTTGGAGTTGATGGTCTATCATCGGGGTGGGGTGGGGGGGGAACTATTTTCTAAAGGATTCTCTCACCTTTCTTTAAGGGAAAATGAATGGTTCCCTAAAGTTCTCTCCTGTGATAGCTGTTTCATTACTGCTACTACCCCATGTAGCATGAGGCTTTTCTTATAGGATAATAGTCTTCTTGTTCTTTGTTACCATTTCTAAATCATTTCTTCTCTGATCATCCCGAAACCCAATGTCCTTTGAAACAAATGCCATCAAACTATACTGTCTATCATGCCTTCATAATACAATCCTCCATCAGTACCCCTGGTCCTTCCTCACCCTTCATTTGAGACCTTAGCACCTGGCTCATTCTCTAGGTTTTTCCCTACTATCCTTCCTGTCGCCATGTTGTGTGGCTACACCACACATATAGATAATCCATCCACTATCCTGGCTTTTAACAATATTTTTTCCTTTGCTCTTCCAACAATCTTGTCTTTTATCCCATCTTAACCATGCACTCTAATAACTATATTCTTAATCCAGCACTTGGATTCCAATAATTATTCAATGCATCAAGAGTTTTAATTCACTTTTTCTCATCATCCTTCTCATGTTACTTCTTCCTCCCTTCCCTCCTAGGAAGGATTCTATAGTCCATTATTAGTGATCATCCCTTTGCATATTCTATCAACCATTTGACCTTTGCCACCTACCTGTTGGTTTTCTATTGGTGCCATGACAAATTATTACCAAACTTAGTGGTTTGAAGCAACACTCATTTTTTTTTTTACACACACACACTGTATTTTATTTTTACAAGAGATAAATAAACTGACACCAAGCATTGTAAATGGATGGCCACAACAAAAGCAGCAATGATTGCAGTTACCAAACACAAAACACACTCATACTATGTCATAATATTGACATTCAATCCAGTAATCCTCCACTGTAACAGCTCCTTTACTTTGCAGTGAAAATTGATTTGTATATTTTTTGTCTCTGAGTCTTTGTGGGATTTTTTTTTTATTCAAACAAAGTCACAAAAATTATAATCATCCTCATCAGTTCACTCAGTCCCTTGTAATTAATTTTTTTTATCTTGATCTTTTGTTAGCACTTTTATGAATTCATCAGTTTTCAACTAGAGTTCTGAAAATACTTATTCATTCAGTTCAGCAGTATAGTCAGTTACCAGAAACTTGTACTTGTCAGAGTCTTTTCCATGAATTCCTTGAAGATGAAACCCTTTTATAGGAACATTTTTGCAAAAGCATCAGAGTACACCCAGAACTGTCCATAAATGGCAAAAAACTTAAAAATGACCACGGTTAAAGATTTGATGAAAGTTCATAATAATGCAATTGACAAGGAAATTTAGTTATTTCTGAGATATACATTTTAAAGTAATGACTAGAATTATGATTTATGACATTATACCAGAACATATAAGATTTTTAGAAATTTCATGTAATGTCTGAAACATTTATATTAACATATTTCCATACAAATAACCCAAAGAAAGTTTAGTATTAGTTGTTTTTTGTTTGTTTGTTTGTTTATACTGCAGGTTCTTATTAGTCATCAATTTTATACACATCAGTGTATACATGTCAATCCCAATCGCCCAGTTCAGCACACCACCATCCCCACCCCACCGCAGTTTCCCCCTCTTTGTGTCCATACAGTTGTTCTCTACATCTGTGTCTCAATTCTGCCCTGCAAACCGGTTCATCTGTACCATTTTTCTAGGTTCCACATACATGCGTTAATACATGATATTTGTTTTTCTCTTTCTGACTTACTTCACTCTGTATGACAGTCTCTAGATCCACCCAGGTCTCAACAAATGACTCAACTTCGTTCCTTTTTATGGCTGAGTAATATCCCATTGTATATATGTACCACACCTTCTTTATCAATTCGTCTGTCAATGGGCATTTACGTTGCTTTCATAACCTGGCTATTGTAAATAGTGCTGCAAAGAACATTGGGGTGCATGTGTCTTTTTGAATTATGGTTTTCTCTGGGTATATGCCCAGTAGTGGGATTGCTGGATCATACGGTAATTCTATTTTTAGTTTTTTAAGGAAACTCCATACTGTTCTCCATAGTGGCTGTATCAATTTACATTCCCACCAACAGTGCAAGAGGGTTCCCTTTTCTCCACACCCTCTCCAGCATTTGTTGTTTGTAGATTTTCTCATGATGCCCATTCTGACTGATGTTAGGTGATACCTCATTGTAGTTTTGATTTGCGTTTTTCTAATAATTAGTGATGTTGAGCAGCTTTTCATATGCTTCTTGGCCATCTGTATGTCTTCTTTGGAGAAATGTCTATTTAGGTCTTCTGCCCATTTTTGGATTGGGTGAAACAACACTCATTTATTATCTCATAATTCTATAGTCAGAAGTCTAGTGAGCTCTTATCTGGAGGCTCTGAGGGAGAATCCACTTCCAAGTTCATTCAATTTGTTGGCCCAACCTAGTTCCTTGCAATTATGGGACTGAGGTCCCTATTTCTTTGCTGGCTATTGGCTGGGGGCCACCCTTAGCTCCGAGAGGCCACTCTCTGGTCCTTGCATGTAGACCACTACATTTCAGAGTCAACAAGGCCTGTCAGATCCTCCTCACACCTTGAATTTCTCTGACCTTCTCTTCTACCTTTCTGCTTTTAAATGGCTCGTGTGATTACATTGGGCCACCTGGATAATACAGGATAATCTCCTTTATCTTAAACTCAACTGGTTAATAACCTTAATTACATCTGCAAAGTCTCTTTACAGTAGGACATAGATTAGTGTCTGAAAGAATAACCAGGGGATGGGAATCTTGGAGGAACATCTTTAAAATTTTGCTTAGCACCACCCGTGTAACTTTTACATGACAAACTCCAACTCTACTTAAACCTGACTCTTGATACCTCTGCCGTAGCACCACTGTATCTCAGTGTGGCTGAAGAGAAACAATCAATGTTCTAACAGGGCCTGTTCTGAATTTGTGATGGCAAATCTTACAAGTAGGGCTCAGCAGATCCCAGCAATCTTTGTACATTTCCCTAGACAATTCCTGCTTCCACTCTCCCAAATGGCATTTCACACACTTTTCTATTCCTCAAAACTCTAAACCCCTTCCTAATATTCTACAACCATATGATGACTTCATCTCATTTCACTGTGGGGGGAAGATTCAAAGCAGTCAGAAGAAAACGACACTGTTTCCCCATCACTCAACTGTCTGCATTTTTATGCATATACCCAGCCTCCCTGCTTTTATTTAACTCTCCCTGCTCTAATTTAATATCAACCTCCCATGGCTGCATTCAACCCCAACCCCTCTTGCCTATTCTATAACTTTCCTATTGCAATTGTTTTTTCTCTCCTGCATCCATTTCTCTCTCTACTGCATTGCTAACATCACCATACAAAAGTGCAGAAATATCTTTCATATTTAAAAAAAAAAAAACCTCCCAGGACTTTGCTGTGGTGAGGATATATGGTTCCAGGTGCTATGTAATGTATTACAGCCCTCTTTCCTTACACAGTGCTAGCACTTGCCTGGTAATGCATAAAAACCTAAGGAAGTATCCGTGCATTCAATGTTCAATAATTTGAAAGTATTAATGATGAAAAGCTGAAATCAAAAGTTTTCTAAGTGGCTTCTTTTGGCCTCCTTCTGCAGCCTCAACCAATCTGACTCTGCTCTTAAATCCCATGAAATCCTGCAGCACTGCCCCATTTCTCTGCTCATCTTCATAGTGAAACTACCTAGAAAGTTGTCTATACTTGCTATCTTTACTTCCTTAATAGCTATTTTCTCTTTAACCCATCCCAGTCACGCTTTGTCCCTGCCATTTACTGATATTCCACTTCTCAAGGTCACTGTGTTCCTCCAATATGCCAAATACAATGAACAATTCCCAGTTCTCAGCAACATCTGACAGAGTTGATGAATCCCCCGTTTTTAAGACTCCTTCTTTATTTATCTTCTGGATCACTCGACTCTCCTGGGTCTTCTTATACTTGTGTCTGTCCTTGTTCAGTTTCCTTTGCTTGATTCCCCTTCTTCCTGGCCTCTAAATATTGGACTCCTTCAGGGCTCGGTCCTCAGCCATCTTCTGCTCTTTATCAACATTCTGTCTATAGTAGAGCTAATTAGTTCAAATGTTTTAAACATCTTCTATATGCTGATGACTCCTAGTTTTAGATAGATTTCTAGTTCTGACCTATCCCCTGAGCGTTACACTCATTTACCAATTGCTTACTCAACATCTCTGCTTGGTTGTCTAATAAGGTTCTCAAAATTAGCATGTCTAAAATAAAACTCATGCTTTTCTCCATTTCCTCTCCCCTCCTCACCACAATTCACTTCTCTGTCAGTGTTACAACCATTCACCCAGTTGCTCAGAACAAAACTGTATTAGTCAGGCTTCTCCAGAAAGCATAACCAATAGGATGTGTATACCTATAGAAAGAGAGATGTATGTTTAAATCTGCTCATGCAGTTGTAAGGGCTGATGAGACTGAAATCTGCAGGGAAGGCCAACAGGCTGGAGACTGAGAGAAGAGCAGATGTTGCAGCTTGGTACAAACACAGTCCAGAGGCAGAATTCCTTCGTCTTTCAGGAACCTTAGTCCTTTGTCTTAAGACTTTCAACTGATTGGATGAGGCCCATCCACACTGTGCAGGGTAATTTGCTTTACTCAAAGCCTACTGATTTAAACGGTAATCACATGTTTAAAATATCTTCACAGCAACATCTAATCAAGCTAACATAAAATCAGCTATCACAGTTCACCCCTTCTCCGTTTGACACTCATACACATCTCCTTAAACCATATTTAATCTCCAAATAAAGGCCATAACAAGGTCATACTTCTGCCTAACATGATACAAATGTCCCGTGTACAACCAAAAAGCACTAATATTTTCCCTAGAATGGAATGCAAAGTCCTCAGGTAATGTTTACTTTTCTCCTTGATTAAATACTATGATATAAAGTCAGTATATCTTATATGATAAAGGGATAAAAAATCCACAGATAATATAGATATATAACATATATAATGTATGATATTATAATATATATATTATATGTAGAATATATAAGATAAATGTTTATAAATATATTCATAGCAAAATAAGAAAGAAATACTTGTAACAATTACAATCCTCATTTCTTTTTCTTTTTATAAATTTATTTATTTATTTTTGGCAGTGTTGGGTGTTCATTGCGGTGCGCGGCCTTCTCATTGTGGTGGCTTCTTTTGCTGTGGAGCACGGGCTCCAGGCGCATGGGCCTCAGTAGTTGTAGCACGCAGGCTCAGTAGTTGTGGCTCACAGGCTCTAGAGCACAGGCTCAGTAGTTGTGGTGCACGGGCTTAGTTGCTCTGTGACATGTGGAATCTTCCAGGACAAGAGATCAAACCCATGTCCCCTTCATTGGCAGGCAGATTCTTAACCACTGCACCACCAGGGAAGCCCCCAATCCTCATTTCTGTAACTGGTCATATGGTATTTATAACTACCTTCTTCCACTACTCATTGTGTATTTCCTTTGCCCTTAGCATTCACCTCAGCTGGTCATGATTAGTTACCTGGTAGGGTGACCCAAACTTTCATTCTTGAAGAGTCTGGACCATTAGTATTCTTGCTTGAATAGAGTTGTTGTAGTTTTCCATTGACTTTAAACACAGGGCATGGATAATACTAAGAGACATCATAAAGGATTTCCTGTATTGCACACCTACTCTTTCTTACCTCCATTGTGGAGTAGCAGTCCAGTTTCTCCTTAGTAATCAGGAGCAATTGTTCCAGCACAGTAACTCACCCTTTGCCTGTTGATTCAGAGGCCAGAGGAGTCCAAGGTAGCTGCTGGCAGTCTTAACATCCAGTTCAATGGAGTGATTGTTGCATCTCCTGGTGAACCACAGTGACATTTTGGGTCTCCTGGAATTAGTGACAATTTAGAGCTAGTGTTTAATAATCCTCAAAAATATGATTATTTCCTTTTCCTCAAAGCACAATTACTCTGGTAGAAAGCTGTTGATCCCTTTGGAAGAGACTGGGAGAAAGAATAACAGTATACACTTTTGGCAATATATCGGACTCCTTCCTGAAGGGTAACTGGCTTCCCCTTCATTCATTCAAGGGGTTCTGAGGCTGTAAACTGGCTCTTGATACCCTAGAATCCAGTTACTTCCATTGCATTTAGGTTTTCCAATTCAGTGACAGCAGTTCTCACTATAATTTATGACCTACAGAGAAGAGTAATCACAGAGCTCTTCAAGAATGTTGGGGGTCTCCTCACAAATTTATTTCTCACAGTCATAGAGAGACATCCTCCGGACCCTCCTAAGGTGGGTGAGCAGGTCTTAAATGATAAATTCACTCTAACATTTCAATCTCCCTAAGCCTTTGAATCTGTTCCTCTGTAATATATCCAGGTAATTCTGGCATTTCAGTTCATTTAGGGTAGGCCACCATTTGGTTTGTGTCTCATCCAGGCAACCAAACAAACTGTTACAGTTCTTTCTAACTCCCTGATGCTGCCTGATCCAATTTTATGATCCTTCAACTACTATGCCACACCTTTAATACTTACTCCCACTTGTTCCATGGATTTCTGTCTATACAAATTGGAAAAATCATGTAGTTCTTATACAGTGTACTGTGCCTCTTTATGGGTCACACTTTGTACTTCCCATTTAGGGGCCTACAGGAACTTGAGTCTAGCAATAGGTCTAGAAACAAGAAGAGGGGTGAGGGCAGGTCCTAAGGAGAATCAGCAATGGTTTTCAAGACAACTACTTCCGGGGAGGCCATTACAATGTTCTCAGGCAAAGCAGAGTTAATCTCCTCAGATGGCAAAGAAAATTCATTGGAATTTAAGGGTTCAATGTCCCTAGCTTCATTAGGGTCTTCCCATATATCCCCATTCCAATTTTCAAGATCCCATTCCTTCCCAATCGATGCCTTAACAGCAGATACCCTGTGAGGTTGGAAATTCAATTTGCATTGTCATTCAACCATTTGCAGCATGAGACTCTGGGTTTGGTTTTCAGCAATCTCAGCTCTTTGGCTACAGGAGATAAGAGTTTCTTTCAGGATAGACATAGAAATTTTTAGGTCATTGATGCAAGCCATGAGCTGGTAATTGGAACTCCTGAGCTCATTCTTTTATTTCCCCACTTTGTTCAGGGCAAATAGGAGAAACTAGCCAAATTCATACTCACTATTTTGACAAAAACGTTCTAAGTTATCAAATACAAGGTCACTCCACAACTTTCCTCTTACAAGTAATTGTTTAGAAGTATCCAATAGTGGACAAAGATGGCAGAGTAGAATGATGTGTTCTCACCCCCCTCTTGCGAGAACACCAGAATCACAACTAGCTGCTGGACAATCATCAACCGGAAGACACTGGAACTCACCAAAAAAGATACCCCACATCCAAAGACAAAGGAGAAGCCACAATGAGACGGTAGGAGGGGCGCAATCACGGTAAACTCAAATCCCGTAACTGCTAGGTGGGTGACTCACAGACTGGAGAACACTTATACCACAGAAGTCCACCCACTGGAGTGAAGGTTCTGAGCCCCAATTCAGGCTTCTGAACCTGGGGTTCCAGCAACGGGAGGAGGAATTCCTAGAGAATCAGATTTTGAAGGCGAGCTGGATTTGATTGCAGGACTTTGACAGGACTGGGGGAAACAGAGACTCCACTCTTGGAGGGCACACACAAAGTAGTGTGCGCATCAGGACCCAGGTGAAGGAGCAGTGACCCCAGGGGATACTGAACCAGACCTACCTGCTAGTGTTGGAGGGTCTCCTGCAGAGGCGGGGGGTGGCTGTGGCTCACTGTGAGGACAAGGAAACTGGCAGCAGAGGTTCTGGGAAGTACTCGTTGGCGTGAGCGCTCCCAGAGTCTGCCATTAGCCCCACCAAAGAGCCCAGGTCGGCTTCAGTGTTGGGTTGCCTCAGGCCAAACAACCAACAGGGAGGGAACCCAGCCCCACCCATCAGCAGTCAAGCGGATTACAGTTTTACTGAGCTCTGCCCACCAGAGCAACAGCCAACACTACCCATCACCAGTCCCTCCCATCAGGAAACTTGCACAAGCCTCTTAGACAGCCTCATGCAGCAGAGTGCAGACAGCAGAAGCAAGAAGAACTACAATCCTGCAGCCTGTGGAACAAAAACCACATTCACAGAAAGATGGACAAGATGAAAAGGCAGAGACCTATGTACCAGATGAAGGAACAAGATAAAACGCTAGAAAAACAACCAAATGAAGTGGAATAGGCAACCTTCCAGAAGAAGAATTCAGAATAATGATAGAGAAGATGATCCAGGACCTCGGAAAAAGGATGGAGGCAAAGATGGAGAAGATGCAAGAAATGTTTAACAAAGACCTAGAAGAATTAAAGAACAAACAAACAGAGATGAACAATACAATAACTGAAATGAAAACTACACTAGAAGGAATCAACAGCAGAAAAACTGAGGCAGAAGAATGTATACATAACCTGGAAGACAGAATGGTGGAATTCACTGCTGTGGAATAGAATAAAGAAAAAAGAATGAAAAGAAATGAAGACAGCCTAAGAGACCTCTGGGACAACATTAAACGCAACAACATTCACATTATATGGGTCCCAGAAGGAGAAGAGAGAGAGAAAGGACCCGAGAAAATATTTGAAGAGATTATAGTAGAAAACTTCCCTAATATGGGAAAGGAAATAGTGACCCAAGTCCAGGAAGTGTAGAGTCCCATACAGGATAAACCCAAGGAGAAACACACAAGACACATGGTAATCAAATTGGCAAAAATTAAAGACAAAGAAAAATTATTGAAAGCAGCAAGGGAAAAATGACAAATAACATACAAGGGAACTCGATTAAGGTTAACAGCTGATTTCTCAGCAGAAACTCTAGAAGCCAGAAGGGAGTGGCATGATATACTTAAAGTGATGAAAGGGAAGAACCTACAAGCAAGATTACTCAACCTGGCAAGGATCTCATTCAGATTCGATGGAGAACACAAAAGCTTTACAGACAAGCAAAAGGTAAGAGAATTCAGCACCACCAAACCAGCTCTACAAAAAATGCTAAAGGAACTTCTCTAAGTGGGAAACACAAGACAAGAAAAGGACCTACAAAAACAAACCCAAAACAATTAAGAAAATGCTCATAGGAACACACATATCGATAATTACCTTAAACGTGAATGGATTAAGTGCTCCATCCAAAAGACACAGGCTTCCTGAATGGGTACAAAAACAAGACCCATACATATACTGTGTACAAGAGACCCACTTCAGACCTAGGGACACATACAGACTGAAAATGAGGGGATGGAAAAAGATATTGCATGCAAATGAAAATCAAAAGAAAGCTGGAGTAGCAATACTCATATCAGATAAAATCGACTTTAAAATAAAGAATGTTTCAAGAGGCAATGAAGGAC
Organism: Grampus griseus; assembly: GCF_964374135.1. Lineage (NCBI taxonomy): Eukaryota > Metazoa > Chordata > Mammalia > Artiodactyla > Delphinidae > Grampus > Grampus griseus. The sequence goes on along the minus strand of NC_139018.1, from coordinate 23,071,653 downwards.
GCTACATAATGATCAAGGGATCAATGCAAGAAGAAGATATAACAATTATAAATATATATGCACCCAACATAGGAGCACCTCAATATATAAGGCAACTGCTAACAGCTCTAAAAGAGGAAATCAGCAGTAACACAATAATAGTGGGGGACTTTAACACCTCACTTACACCAACGGACAGATCATCCAAAATGAAAATAAATAAGGAAACAGAAGCTTTAAATGACACAATATACCAGATAGAATTAATTGATATTTATAGGACATTCTATCGAAAAACAGCAGATTACATTTTCTTCTCAAGTGTGCATGGAACATTCTCCAGGATAGATCACATCTTGGGTCACAAATCAAGCCTCAGTAAATTTAAGAAAATTGAAATCATATCAAGCATCTTTTCTGACCACAACACTATGAGATTAGAAATGAATTACAGGGAGAAAATGTAAAAAACACAAATACCTGGAGGCTAAACAATACGTTACTAAATAACCAAGAGAACACTGAAGAAATCAAAGAGGAAATCAAAAAATACCTAGAGACAAATGACAATGAAAACACGACGATCCAAAACCTATGGGATGCAGCAAAAGCAGTTCTAAGAGGGAAGTTTATAGCTATACAAGCCTACCTCAAGAAACAAGACAAATCTCAAATTAACAATCTAACCTTACACAGAAAGGAACTAGAGAAAGAAGAATAAACAAAACCCAAAGTTAGCAGAAGGAAAGAAATCATAAAGATTGAGCAGAAATAAATGAAATAGAAACAAAGAAAACAATAGCAAAGATTAATAAAACTAAAAGTTGGTTCTTTGAGAAGATAAACAAAATTGATAAACCATTAGCCAGACTCATCAAGAAAAAGAGGGAGAGGACTCAAATCAATAAAATTAGAAATGAAAAAGGAGAAGTTACAACAGACACCGCAGAAATACAAGGCATCCTAAGAGACTACTACAAGAAACTCTATGCCAATAAAATGGAAAACCTGGAAGAAATGGACAAATTCTTAGAAGTGCACAACCTGCCAAGACTGAATCAGGAAGAAATAGAAAATATGAACAGACCAATCACAAGCACTGAAATTGAAACTGTGATTAAAAATATTCCAACAAACAAAAGTCCAGGACCAGATGGCTTCACAGGCGAATTCTATCAAACATTTAGAGAAGAGCTAACACCCATCCTTCTCAAACTCTTCCAAACAATTGCAGAGGATGGAACACTCCCACCTCATTCTACGAGGCCACCATCACCCTGATACCAAAACCAGACAAAGATACTACAAAAAAAGAAAATTACAGACCAATATCACTGATGAATATAGATGCAAAAATCCTCAACAAAATACGAGCAAACAGAATCCAACAACATATTAATATGATCATACATCATGATCAAGTGGGATTTATCCCAGGAATGCAAGGATTCTTCAATATACACAAATCAATCAATGTGATACACCATATTAACAAATTGAAGAATAAAAACCGTATGATCTTCTCAATAGATGCAGAAAAAGCTTTTGACAAAATTCAACACCCATTTATGATAAAAACTTTCCAGAAAGTGGGCATAGAGGGAACCTACCTCAATATAATAAAGACCATATATGACAAACCCACAGCAAACATCATTCTCAATGGTGAAAAACTGAAAGCATTTCCTCTAAGATCAGGAACAAGACAAGGATGTCCACTCTCACCACTTTTATTCCACATAGTTTTGGAAGTCCTAGCCAGGGCAATCAGAGAAGAAAAAGAAATAAGAGAAATACAAATTGGAAAAGAAGAAGTAAAACTGTCACTGTTTGCAGATGACATGATACTATACATAGAGAATCCTAAAGATGCCACCAGAAAACTACTAGAGCTAATCAATGAATTTGGTAAAGCTTCAAGATACGAAATTAATGCACAGAAATCTCTTGCATTCCTATACACTAATGATGAAAAATCTGAAAGAGAAATTAAGGAAACACTCCCATTTACCATTGCAACAAAAAGAATAAAATACCTAGGAATAAACCTACCGAGGGAGACAAAAGACCTGTATGCAGAAAACTATAAGACACTGATGAAAGAAATTAAAGATGATACCAACAGATGGAGAGACATACCATGTTCTTGGATTGGAAGAAACAATATTGTGAAAATGACTATACTACCCAAAGCAATCTACAGAATCAATGCAATCCCTATCAAATTACCAATGGCATTTTTACAGAACTAGAACAAAAAATCTTAAAATTTGTATGGTGACACAAAAGACCCTGAATAGCCAAAGCAGTCTTGAGGGAAAAAACAGAGCTAGAGGAATCAGACTCCCTGACTTCAGACTATACTACAAAGCTACAGTAATCAAGACAATATTGTACTGGCACAAAAACAGAACCATAGATCAATGGAACGAGATAGAAAGCCCAGAGATAAACCCATGCACGTATGTTCAACTAGTCTATGACAAAGGAAGCAAGGATATACAATTAAGAAAAGACAGTCTCTTCAATAAATAGTGCTGGGAAACTGGACAGCTGCATGTGAAATAATGAAATTAGAACACTCCTTAACACCATGCACAAAAATAAACTCAAAATGGATTAGAGACCTAAATGTAAGAACGGACACTATAAAACTCTTATAGGAAAACATAGGAAGAACACTCCTTGACATAAATCACAGCAAGATCTTTTTTGATCCACCTCCTAGAGTAATGGAAATAAAAACAAAAATAAACAAATGGGACCTAATGAAACTTCAAAGCTTTTGCACGGCAAAGGAAACCATAAGACGAAAAGACAACCCCCAGAATGGGAGAAAATATTTGCAAACGAATCAACGGACTCATCTCCAAAATATATAAACAGCTCATGCAGCTTGATATTACAAAAACAATCAACCCATTCCAAAAATGGACAGAAGACCTAAATAGACATTTCTCCAAAGAAGACATACAGATGGCCAAGAAGCACATGAAAAGATGCTCAACATCACTAATTATTAGAGAAATGCAAATCAAAACTACAATGCGGTATCACCTCACACCAGTTAGAATGGGCATCATCAGAAAATCTACAAACAACATATGCTGGAGAGGGTGTGGAGAAAAGGGAACCCTCTTGCACTGTGGATCGGAATGTAAATTGATACAGCCACTATGGAGAACAGTATGGAGGTTCCTTAAAAAACTAAAAACAGAATTAGCGTATGATCCAGCAATCCCACTACTGGGCATATACCCAGAGAAAACCATAATTCAAAAAGACACATGTACCCCAATGTTCATTGCAGCACTATTTACAATAGCCAAGTCATGGAAGCAACCTAAATGCCCATCGACAGATGAATGGATAAAGAAAATGTGGTACATATATACAATGCAATATTACTCAGCCGTAAAAAAGAACGGAATTGGGTCATTTGTTGAGATGTGGATGGATCTAGAGACTGTCATACAGAGTGAAGTAAGTCAGAAAGAGAAAAACAAATATCATATATTAACGCATGTATGTGGATCCTAGAAAATTGGTACAGATGAACTGGTTCGCAGGGCAGAAATTGAGACACAGATGTAGAGAACAAACGTATGGACACCAAGGGGAAAAAGCGGCAGGGAGTGGTGATGGTGGTGTGATGAATTGGGCGATTGGGATTGACATGTATACACTGATGTGGATAAAATTGGTGACTAATAAGAACCTGCTGTATAAAAAAATAAATAAAATTCAAAAATTGAAAAAAAAAAAAGAAGTATCCAATGGTGATATTTTGTGAATCTCTATTGCCACATTATACCATGGACTATCTGTGCTCTTGTTGTTAATGGAAATAGCCATTAGTGACTTTAAATCTAATCAGATTAAAGAACAAATTGCAAAAACTGGGTACCATGGCCTAGCCAAGTTGACACATAAAATGAACCATCATAAAAACCTACAAGACATCCTTGATGTCTTTCACTCTCACTGCATATCAGCTCCACTTTCAAAATATATCCTGCCTCTGATCACTTCTCACCTTCATCATTATAACCATCCTTGTCCAAGCTACCATCATTTCTCACCTAAACTCTCTCAATGATCTCCTTTTGTTTTATTTGCTTTCACTCTGCCTCCTATTCCACTAGCCTCTTACTTTTTGAGCCATTATTTATGCAACAACCAAAATGGCTTATTTAAGGCCTAAATCTAATCATTCCACTCACCAGCTCAAAAACTCCAGCGGCCCCCATCAAACTCAGAATAAAACCCAAACTTCCTATCACTGTCTACAACGCTATGTAGTCTGGTTCTGCCTCTCTTTCTCTGATTTCATTTCCACATTCACCAGTATTTTTACTAACTCCCTAATATCCAACTGAAGATGTTTTTGTTCCTTTTGCCTGGAAACCTCGTCTCCCAGATGTTCTTATGATTCCATCCAGATCATAGCTCAGAAGCCACCCCTTCAAAGTCCTTTCAGGATCATCCTATTTAAATTAACTGCATTATACACTATTCTCTTACACTGATTAACTTTTCTTCATGAACCTTATTACTGTCTAACATTATATTACTATGTATTTGTTTAATGTCTGCCTTCCCAACCAGAATAAAGCCTCCAAGAGCGCAGGGGCTTAAATGCCTTGTTTCCTGCCAAATACCAAGGTCCTAGAACTAGATCTAATATACAGTACTGCACAGATATGGCAAATGAATTAATGGCAATAATAATAGTTCCCTAAGGTTAGTACTCATAAAGTTGTTGAGAGGGTTAAATTTGACAATGCACTTAGGCCAGAGACTGCTAATTATCTCCTAATGTCAATTTCTCCTTCCTTCTTAATATAATCTCCAATTTTTATTTGGGCACATGGCTACCCAGAGTAAAGACTTCATTTCCCACCATGCCTTTCAAGTAAGAATAATCACGTGACTAGTTCCAGCCAATAATGCACAAGCAAAAGTACTACTTGCAACTTCTGAGAAGAGATAGGAAAGGAAGCAGGTGGGATGGGGGGAGAAGTTTGCCCTCTTTCTCTCCCCCTGCTGACTGAATTTGGGCATGATGGCTGGAGCTCCAGAAGCTCTCTGGCATCCAGCTTGAAGCATGATATGATCTTAAGAGTAGAAGTCAACCATGGAGGATCACAAGTTATAAGAAGCCTAGGTTCTTGCTACTGTAAAGTGACATATCATGCCCCGACCTACTACCTCTGGACTTCTTGAGTGTGAGGGAAAAATAAACTTCTATCGTTTTTAACTCATTTTTAGTTCAGGGTTTTCTGTTCCTTGCAACCATCTACTTCTAACAATTTTAACATGTAAATTGACCAAGACAAACTTTGGGCCATAGTAAGCCTCAATAAATATTATCTTTTGCTTTGTGTTATTCTCATTGCTTTAGTTTTTTTCTATTTCTGTATCTTCTTGTCAGCAATGTTGTAGGTATATGCCATGTACTATGTCAAGTGCTGGGGATATAAGGATAAGAATAAGACAGAGCTTTGACTTAAAGGGCATTATGGTTTGGGGAGAGTAAAAGTAAAATTACAATACAATGTGAAATATGCTTTAATATTTTAATAAAAACATGCTATGTGAATGCCGAGGAAGAATAGCATGTCTTCCAGGAGGGGCAGAGGCAGATTCATTGCAGAAGATATAAATCTTGAATGAAGATTTAAATATATATAGAAGACTATCATGAGAACAAAGCGTTGGGGAGGGCAGAGAGAAAAGCAAGAGGAATGATTGCATATAGTCTCCCCTGTTAGGTGAGCAGGAATGATTTGGATCTTACAAAAAAAAAAAAGCATTATTGCCCCTAAGAAGCCAAGGATCTTATGTTACCCAATACTTCATTGCAAAAATGAGGTCACTACATTAAAAAAAAATCACTAGCACCAAGCAGTTTGATGAAAAGATGATATCTTAGAAAGGAAGGAGGTGATTTCCTCATGGGATGTATATAATCAGGATTGTCAAAAGCAGACATGATGGCCTATCTTGGGTGTGGGCTTATTGTGGGGAGGGAGAGAAGAGGTGGCAAGGAAAGACTATATAAATATATAAAATTAGGAAGATCTTCCCAGGGAAAGATAGCCACTTAAGGCTATCAAAAAGTAGTTTCTAAAAATGAAACTGTAAGTACTACTTCTTCTATCCCTTACATTGTCAGGCAATAAGTTTTAAGAGAGTATTCACTTGACAATTTTCAGAGCAATGTTTTTGTATAAATTTCAAAATCCTTACCATACCTCAAATATTTGTGTTTTGTAGTGCAAATCAGAGGGCAAGGGAAGGAGCTCTAAGACAGCAAAATAAGGATGGGTAGTTTTGGATTTCCTCCGTAAGACGTCTCTAATGCTACAACTTCAGTGCTTTTGCTGATTCCTAATTTGGACCCTCAGGACTCTTTGACATTTTCCATTTAACCTCCTGAAACTAAACTGACCTTAAATTTGCTCCTGAGCTTTTTCTTAACCTCTAACACTGGGTTTAGCATTTACACACAGCTTCTCTAATACTGATTCTTGATGTATATCTTGATACTGTCTCACATTAGCAACTATTTAAAATGTAATTTTTAATGTCTTAACATGTACTTGTCTATGCAATTTCCTCTCTGAAAATATCAATATACTGGAAATCTACTGGAGAATATTATATGACCTATAAAAATCTGACAGATTTAAAATTTCAAGAATGACTTATAATAAAAGTCATTTACATTCATTACATTTATAGTCATTCCATTTTTTGTAATAAAAACAAAACAAACAAAAATACACCACAAAGCTACCCCTGTAGGAATTGATTTCTGGGATTGAAAAGGAAAGGGAAAAATAACATTTGCTTAGTGTTAATCCATTATAATGTATCCCTCACATTCTAAAGCAGCAACCCTTCTCATTAACCATATAATTCCAATCTTTCTTTGGAGAAATATGCAATAGTTGTAATCGTATGCATTCTAAAGCACCTCATTTTATGCCCCCCAAATGCATGATTTACTTTGAATGATAAATATGGCTATGAAATGGAGTGTTCCCGGCTTTCACAGATCAAATGTAACTCGGGAGGAATAACTCAGATGCATCCTGATGCTTTATGTTTCCATGCACCAATATTTGCTTCACAGCATATGTCACAGTAACACAAGAATGTGATAAAGTAGAACAGCCCAGTGGTTTCCTCTGCCAACATCTGGTCTTCTGAGGAAGTCTTGCACTTTAGAGATTCATGTTTAAATCCCAAGATAGGTAGGATAATAAAAAGCCTTGGTTAGAGGCAGCAAAGGGAGTGCTGGAAAGTCTTCTTCCTATGCTCAAACTGGCATCAGTGAAAACTGTGATAATCTCAGTGGAATTAAACAAACAGACCCAGCAGTCCACTGGACCCTCCCTGAAAAGCCACACATAATGTTCATTCCCAGAGCAGAAAAGAGAACCAGATGTCAGTCTTTTAAATGGTGGCCATTCTTCAAACCTTCTGACTCTTAGCTGTGTTCAAGGCAGCCAGCCTTGGAGACACCACAGCTACCTAAGGAACAAAGACAACATTCTCTTCCTAAAGCTGGGTTGGCCAGTCTCTAGAGAGCAGACCAGGACCACATTAGCTTAATTGATGGAATTTACAACACATGCTCTCCAATCCTTTAACAAAAGGAGGGGGAGATACGCTTTCATATTACCTACTCCCCTGCAGGAATAGATTACCTGTATTTATTCTCTTCATTTCTTCACATGCTCCTTATTCTTCAAATTGGAGCAATATGGCTAGTATCCCTGCCACTTCATAGAAGCTACCCACTGAGTTCCCAAATGGCCACCATATAAGCTAAACTTCACGTACCCTTTTCTATCTTTATTTTGCTTCACCGCAGCATTTAACGTTGTTTGCTGCTCTCTCCTTCTTGGAACATTCTTTTTTGTGTGTGTGTTAGATGTGATACTTCTCTGCTTTTCTAATCATTTTTTCTAAATCTTTTTTGTTTGTTTGTTTTTGGTGATTTCTCCACTTTTTCTAGACCCTCAATTTTTTTTTTTTTTTTTTTTTTTTTTTTGCGGTACGCGGGCCCCTCACCGCTGTGGCCTCTCCCGCTGCGGAGCACAGGCTCCGGACGCGCAGGCTCAGCGGCCATGGCTCACGGGCCCAGCCGCTCCGCGGCATGTAGGATCCCCCCAGACCAGGGCACGAACCCGTGTCCCCTGCATCGGCAGGCAGACTCCCAACCACTGCACCACCAGGGAAGCCCTAGACCCTCAAATTTTGATGTTTGGCAAACCTTTGATGTTTAGCAAGAGGCTCTTATGCCTTCTTCTTTCCATCTATGTTCTCTTCCCAGATGGTCTAAGTCCCTATCAAACTTCCAGTTCCTCATCATCTGTATACGGCTTGTGCTGGTGTCCTCTTTGCCCCTCCAGGCAAGTTGCCCACCCTTCTCCACCCTGTTTTGTGCCCTGGGAAGCTGATGTCTATTAAACTGCATCTTTGGTCCTTTGGTTGGTAGTTTGTTTTTGTCAAGAAGGATACCAGCAGGAAATTGGATCCTGGGAGGAGAGAGATGTAAGATATTATTTTTTTTCTGGCTCCTTCCATACGTGGTTCTTGGTTAGCAGTGGTTGCATTCCCTCACCAGAGACCCTGCCTGTTAGGCAACCCTCTCCTTTAGTGATAGGTCCTGGCAGATTCCAGTAACTCTTCCTTTCTCTTTACCCCTCAAGCCTCGGAGTGGTAACAGCTTTCAGTTGTGTTCATTCCAGAGTACTTCCCCAACTCTTGCTGTGTTCCCTGAACCCAGCCAATAACTTTGTAAATAGTTCATTCATTAAAGTCTTTTCAAGTGACTTCTTTCCAGGTTGCCATCTATTTGCTGCCAAAACTCTGACCCACATGCTGAGATTACCCTAATCTGTATCTCAAGTCCATCTCTCTCGCCTGAGATCAAGATCCATAAAGCTAACTACTGTGCCTCCTAACAGGTCCATTTGGATCTTCTGGAGATATTAAATGCTAACATGGCTGGCAATGAACACGTCAGCTTCTCCCCTTCTTTCTCTATAGTTACCTTTTCAGCAAATGACAATGCTATTTGAAAAACTCAGTTTTTCAAGCCAGAAATATGAAGTCACCGTTAACTCCTCTCTTTCCTTCAGTTTCCTCATCCAGTTGAATACTAAGCTTTACGGAGTCTGTTCTCAATATTTCTTGAACCCATCCATTTCTGCCATCCTCACTGCTTCTATGCTAGACCAGACTACCTTCAACTTTTGTCCAGTCTCCCCTACAATACATTTTCCACAGGGAAGCCAGAGTGATCTTTCTAAGAAGCAAATTTCATTACAGCAAAACTCTATTTAAAAACCTTTACAATGGATTTCCATCGCCTTAGGGCAAAACCAGGGTTTCTTAACCATGATTGTGTGCTCACCCACTACCTGACCCATGCTCCAGTATAACATTCATTATACTTTATTGTAATTTGTGGCTTAAATGTCACCTGCCTCCATTAGAGTGAAGGTTCATAGGTCAGGTGTTATGGGTTGATTTGTATCACTCCAAAATTTACATGTTGAGGTTCTAATTCCAAGTATCTTACTCAGAATATGACTTTATTTGGAAATAGGGTCACTGCAGATCTAATTAGTTAAGATGAGGTTATATTGGAATAGGGTGGGTCTCTAATCCAATATGACTAGTGTCCTTATAAAAAGGAGATTTTGGACAGAAGCACAGCTACATGTAGAGGAAAGGTGATAAAAGGGGGTACAGGAAGAAGATGGCCATCTATAAGCCAAGAAAAGAGGCCTAGAACAGACCCTTCCCTCACAGCCCTTAGAAGTGCTGTCGACAGCTTCTTTTTCTAGCCTCCAGAAGTATGAGACAGCCAATTTTTCTGTTGTTTAAGCCACCCAGTTTGTGATGTTTTGTTACAGCAGCCCTAGCAAACTAATACAGTGGGAAACATGTCTCTCTTGTAATTGTGGCATCCCAAGTCTGTGGCAGTGCCTCAAACATACACAGTAGGTTTTCTATAAATATTGATATTTGTTGCATGATTGAACGAGTTCCTATAATTACTGTGAAGTAAAATGATATATTTGGCAGGTAGGTTAGACCAATTTGATGAAGTTTAGTTATTGTAGTATCATTAAGACCTGATCCCAAGCAGAAAATTGAAGGACAGTCTTCTACCGTCCGGATCACATTCAATATTAATTAATCAAGCAGGAAAATGGAATAAAGTTTTCATGAGAAAAAAAATTACTGAGGATCATTACTCAGCTAGAATAACTTATTTTTAAAATACTATATCAGCTTTACCTTATTCTCTGCATGAGCCTTTTTACTTATCTAAATAATAGAGAGTCCTTATTGTCAATAGTGACTTAAGCACATGGGGTGGAAAAGCTTGAATGGGTCCTTTTTCATTTTTACTTATACCAGAGGCACGAGGCAAGGGAAGTGGTTGCGTTGCTCCTTTAGGATTTTATCTCTTCCTAAGTCAGAGAGTTATGAGTTGAGAGTTTCAACCTCCCCAGCAGAGCACTTACAGGCTGAAGTTGGGAAACCCTGTTAAAATTTCATGAGCCTGAATCAGATTTATTGGTTCATTCAGCTTTTTTTTAGTGCTCCTAAGGTTGAGGTGGTTCCGTGGAGGTATGACATGTGGATTTCTTAATGGATAGTGAATTCTGTGAGTTTGTGTGTACTCTAAAAAGCACATATCTCTTAACCCAATATCACATGTCAAAGATAATATCTTGGCAACAAGCGCCTCCTTGTCATCTGGGGCATCGGAAGTTGGCATTTCACAAATTAAATAGTTCTCTTTAATTAAATAAAGACCAGTCATGGTGATGAAGTGGTGAATATAATTTGAATTAAGTTGCATTCTGAATGGTCATGCCTAGAACAATCAGCAGGCTAATAAAATACGTTAGTGGTGAACTTTGTACTTGGTGACATCAATGCTCTCTTCCAATCCTGATTCTTCAGAGGTAACGTCACACCCATGACATTGTTGCATATCTTATGAGATGTTACCAAGCTGCTGCCTTCAAAGAACAGAGAATACTTGAATTGAGCCACTGTTAATAGCATTTTTTTTTACAAATTGCTCTTTCCCACATCCGTAGCATAAATCAAGCATTTAAGCACATTTAATGTTTATCATGTTATACACTGAGATAACTACATAACCCCAATAAAGTCCTCCACCAAGAGAAGCCAAATGATCAGAACTTTGCACTTTCTTTAAATAATGAATCTGACCCCAGCATGTGGCCAAATCTCAAGCACAGAGGTCCCCACACATATTCCTGGCTTGTATCCTGAACTCCATCATCTCATCTGAGCTGGAATTCATTTTCCTAACATGTTATTGGAATCATCATTTTCTTGAGCACTCCAGGCCCTTATTCTGATAACTAACAGTGCCTTTCTGCCATGACATTTGGCTTCTACCCCATCTATGCCCTGCATGTGGCCCCTCATACTGTACCACCCTTCCTCCAATCAGGCAGATTATACTCTTCCCTTGAGCAATTCAGATCCTTATACTTTATCATGCTACTAGCCATGTGACAGAGATTTCCCCAGTCCAGGAAATGGAAAATCAGATAATAATGAAAGAAATAAAGTCTGAGTTGCTACTAGTCCAGGACTCCCTTTCTTATATCCAGAGTCTCTTCGAATTCTGGTTTACAAAGTCTTGGAAATGTGATGGTTGCTCCATGATTGCTACCTTATGTTGCTATGTAAGTCAGGAGTGTATAATTTTACGAAAGCTTATAAATGTTATAGAATACTTCCTCCATCATCGAAATATTTTATAATCCTCTCTCTAGTCATTCTCCCATCACCACAGTAATTAGAGGACTGATCAGTACAACTGCTCCCTGGAACAAAAATTTAGAGATAATTGTCCTGGAAAAAAAATCTCCTGTAGTTCATTCCTTGCTTGAGCAAAATTAGAAATTTGTTATTTTTGTTACTTTGAAAATAAGTGATTCCTAGCAAGTCATCTAATTCAGTCATTCATCTCAGAGAACCTCTTACTCTAAGATTTTAAGAGGTAGGGAGACAAAGGCAAGGGTAAGAGTGGAAAAAGAATTTGACTAATTTAAAGCTTATTGTGTCTCTGGAACACCAGGGTCAGTTTAACTGACTTCACGACTTTGTCATGGTAACCTTCTCAGGTTCTCACTATTCAGATGATATTTTCAGGTCCAGGTATTCTCGAAGCAATCATCAAGTCATTGTATCTAATCAGCATGAAATAAAATAATTGTGTCTAAAAGTCCTTAGATATTCTTAATTCTGAACATTTGGAGCTTTTAAAATACATGCAAAAAAATTGTTGTGCTTTAATATGAACTAAGAGAAAAGAGACTCTGACACTGATACAAATTATTAACAAAGAGATTTAAATATCAGTGAATAAAAGTGGAGCATAAAAGGATGTTTATTATAATTTTTTAAAAGATAAACCATCAGGTTATTAACCTTTCTAACCAAAAAATATAGATAATTATCTCTAAAAGAAAGGGCAAGATTATTAATAATCATGATATTTAGAAGAATTTGAAAGAGAAGGGAAATATTTTCTAATGGACTGAATTCTTCAAAATACAGGTAAACTTGATCTAGCAAAAATGTTATGAACTCAGACTTTTTATAAATAAATATAATATAACGGTTACCTTTTAATAAAATATTGATGGTCAGGATTACAAAATGCACCATAAATAAGTTTGCCTTTGGGGGAAGAAAGATCATGCTTTCCATGTTCTTTTTTAGATTGATACTGGAATAATTATACAATAGCGCATAAGTCAATAACATGCTATATACATTTGCCTTAAGAGAACATCAAGCCCCAAAAGTCTGCTTATGATTTTGTCGGTCAGTATTTCTCTCGATTTTCAAGAAGAAAGCATAAGAAACATAAGCAATTTTCTCTCTTACGTGTTGACTCCCAAAGTAATGTCTGCATGGAGCCTCCAGGGAAACTTGAGAATTGGAACTCTTTTTCAATCAGCAAAGGAAAATCGAAGAGAATTTCCAGTAGCGGCTCAATTAATCCAAGTACAGCGGGGAACACATCCTAATAGTCAGAGTAAGAAATGGAGGGAGGATCCCTGAAATAACGTTTCCAATCCCAAAGCTTGAAAACTGAGTGGCCTAGGGCGATTCTACTTGCCTAACCTGTCTTTCAGGTTTCCCCACTGTAAAAATAACATCAATACTCCTTAATGGCCTATATGGGAGAAGAATCTAAAAGAGAAGAGTGGATCTATGTATATATATAACTAAGTCACTTTGCTGTGCACCTGAAACTAACACAACATTGTCAATCAACTATACTCCAGTAAAAATTTACAAATAAATAAATAAATAAACACGTGCGATGTAATTTAGTTCCATCATGTGGCAAGTGTTTACAATACTTTCATGCTCCACTAGCACCATTCATGGATCAGAGCAAAGAGAGGGCCTGGAGACTGACAAGGCTATTAATTGCTAGTTATGTCCTACATTGCGTGTACTCCTCAGGTCTTCTATGATGTCAAGAAGATTTTCACATTTGTCTTCATTCTCAGATAGCTCTGCTCTTCTGGATGGGGAGATATTTATCTGCATAGCTGAGGCAGCTTTGCTGGAATCAATTCCAGTTTTAAATCTCTCTTGAGAGTCACTCACATCTTGAGGGTTCACCTAGGCTGATTCCAAGGATGTCTCTTGAGTAAGGGTCCTTGGGCCATACGCATGCATTTTAGTTGCTAGCTGAGATTCCACTGGGTTAATAGTTTGTTAAAATTGTTTTAAGAAAAATGCTCTTGAATGGCCAAGCTCCAAATAACATCTAAATGATCCTCTGTGAGGCATGAAGGAGAGTGTTGCTGCCTCCACTGAATCCCTCACAGGTCAAGGCCAGCCCTGGCAAAGCCCAGGGTGAAGCTCTCATCTCAGAGGAAAGACACATGGCAGCAATATGGAAGCTGAGCTCCAGGGCAGACACAGCTCATCATGACAGTGATTTTTTTCTTGCTTCCTCTTGACTGATGAAACAATACCTATCTTTTCTTTTTCCAATCAAAATGCAGATTAAATTTCATCATGCATCACAGGTGCTTTAAAAGAACAAACTAACTAAAAAAAAATTCAGGTTTCCCTGGTGGCGTAGTGGTTGAGAGTCCGCCTGCCCATGCAGGGGATGCGGGTTCGTTCCCCGGTCCGGGAAGATCCCACGTGCCCCGGAGCGGCTGGGCCCGTGAGCCATGGCCGCTGGGCCTGCGCGTCCAGAGCCTGTGCTCTGCAATGGGAGAGGCCACAACATTGAGAGGCCTGCGTACCGCAAAAAAAGAAAAAAGAAACACACACACACACACACAAAAACCCCACTAAGTAATATTATTAGTCTATGTTTATTCCTATGTAGAAAGAGTCGTGCCGTGCTTTTGTTTTTGACTCTTTGCACATGCTCTTTCCTCTGTTTGGAATGCCTTTCTCCTTTTCCACTTGAATAAAGCCCAGTCCTAAAGAAGAAAAGCCCTCTTTTGAAACTTGCCACCTCCCAGATGGGCTGAGTGCCCACGTACGGGTACCCAGGCCTTGCTGTGACTCCTATTTCATAGCACTTCTTCCACATGAATATAATGGTTGTTCACTCTCTTGGCCACTAGACTGTGACCTCCCTGAAGCAGAGGACAGACGGCATCACCTTGGTGTCCATAAGGTCTTTAAGCTCAGTGCTTAGCACAGAGATGTACTAAAATGTTTGTTGAATTAATGTACCTAGTGCTGTCCAGTAATACGTGATCTCAATAAATAACATAATTTAGATTTTCGTATCCTATGTAATTAGTTCAGCACTTTCAACACACACACCAGCCTGAAGATAATGGATTATCTTTAAAGTCTTACTTTTCCTGGGTTGACCTCTGACTCAAATGTGCTTTCTTGTAGCCATACTTTGTTCACGTTCGTCTTCTTTATTAGACATTAAAAAAAGAGACTGTGCCCTGCTTCCTGTGGCTAGCAGGCACAAACATAAATACCTTTTGAATAAATAAACAATAAAATATGAAATGATGACTGATGATGCCTGTGGCTAGGCTGAGGGCATGGCTATTGTGATTGACTCAATAGCTATGCAATTAATCAAATAGCGATGATAACTGGAGTTAAGAAATGGGGAGTAAGGTTGGAGCTGGGATAGAGAGAGTAGGAAACTAATAATAAAACATTTCCACAGACTCAATAATACTAGCCACAGTCAGATAAAAAATTATCCCCTATATAAAGATATTGTCTTAAAAATAGGGCATGTGACCCTACTGCATGGAAGGGTTAAAACTTTGTTTATTGCTAAAAAAGATTTTTGTTCAGCTGAGAATTAGAAAAACAATCTTGAGTTATCCCAATGAAGGGAATGGAAGAGAGCTGATCTAAAGTACAGATTTGCAATGGGTAGCTTTCCAAGGAAAAGGACATGCTGATCGGACATAGAACAAAAGGGAGTAAGTGGAGATGGGATCAATTCCATCCATGGACAGCTTCCTGAGAATCACAGAGAAGTGAGGCTGGAAAATCCCTTTTCCATCAAACAGGTGTGTTCATTTCCAAGCAAGTTGGCTTCTTTTTCAATTCTGGCACATTGCCTATTAGAATAGAGAATCTTTTCAGAGGCCCAAAGCACTCAGCCCAGATGCTTTGACAGTTCTGGCATACTTCTCCATTTCATCAAAGCGCCCAGACATTAGAGCATTTATATTGCACCAACTGGAGACCAGCCCCTTTCTCCTGATGCTTATGTGGTCTTAGGTCACACAAACACTTGGAAACACTTAGGGGAATTACCAGCCAACGTGCCACATAATGCAGCCAACCATGACTACCAACAGAGCCTTACTAACACCAGTACATGTTTTGTTGAGAAAAATTAAAAAGCTACTCAGCTGTGAAAGCCATTTCCCATGCGATTGTTGCCAGCAGCAAATTGCAGTTATGTAGACCCAAGTTAGCAGTAACGCATACGCACATACCTTTAACCCTTTAGTTAAAGCTCAGGAACCATATAATTTAGCATTGAGTCCCAGCAAATAACTAGAAATGTTTTTTCTTTCTTCCCCTTCTTCCAGTTGGCCAGCAGGTATAACAAGCTAACTGGGTCTGCAATTAGCTTCTTCAGAAAATGTGGATGAAAGAGAAAAAGGCAGAAAGATTTTTTGTGTCTAGCCAACAGAGCGTCCATAGGGAAATCTGCAGAAGTGGAAAACATTTTTTAGAATTATTGCAATATACTACCTTTCATCAAAGGTGCTTACAGTGATTGAAACATATTAAGATTCCCTCTCAACCTTCAGGATTGGGATTGTAAAGTATCAATACCATTAGAACAGGTTTGTAGACGATAACAAAGCACCTGTTATCCAGACATACTTGACCCAATCATTCATGCGTAGGAACCTTGTATCACTATATATATATTTTTCTACTGTCTGTATAGCCAGAGAGAAAATTCAGGACAGTCTTATGTTCAGGCACCTCTGCTCTCTAAACTTTGAGGTATGCTGTAAAGCCTATTGTGGAGGGCACTCCAAAACATGCAGTGGAAAAAAAAGGAGCATGAAAATTGAGGAGTGATATAGTGGGAATTGCTCATGGCCATTTTTACCAGTTGGATTTAACAATGATGGATTCAAGCAGTGTACTCTATTATCCCTAAGGAAAAGATTAATTAATATCATTCATGTTTAATAGGTATTTAAGAAAACTGCAAGATTTCAGGAAGTCAAAATCATTTGCTATTCTTTCTCCTGTTTTAAGAATCATCTCTAAATGGCTGATTTCCTTGTGTCTGCCTCAATTAAATCTCAATATTTTTATGTGGGCATTTCCTGTTGAAATATTATATTTCCTAAGCTCTCTGATGTTTGACAGAATAGACAGTCCTCTTCTCCATGAGCTCCTCAGGACTGCCTCTGAGCATCCCTGCCCATTGCACACAACTTTGTCCTCTTCCAGGACCCTTTGTCCTATATCACGGCACTCCTGTCATGAGCCCCTACTGGGCACCTGCTCTTGCAAGCCCTGACCTGGCCTAACTTGAGCACTGACTCTTCATCTATCAAAAAGGATGTGAACATTTCCTGAAGGAGAAAAGGGGTGAGGTTTGGTATTAACATCTCCTTATTTCCTTTACTGTGGCCCAGATCATTTAACTCATTTCGATTATTTTCTGTTTCTACAACATTCAGCTTGTCGACCTCCTGCTACTTGGTTTGCCAGACTACACCTCAGACTACCCAGAGCGTAGATTCTGGT
Source organism: Grampus griseus (assembly GCF_964374135.1). Classification (NCBI taxonomy): domain Eukaryota; kingdom Metazoa; phylum Chordata; class Mammalia; order Artiodactyla; family Delphinidae; genus Grampus; species Grampus griseus. The sequence goes on along the minus strand of NC_139018.1, from coordinate 23,054,340 downwards.
GCCAGACAGCCTGGACTGAATTTAGCTCTCATCTTAACTAGCTTTGTGACCTTGGGGAAGCTATTTATTCTCTCTCTGCCTCAGTCTTCCCATCTGTAAATGGGAGTTAATAAGCTATTTTTATTTCATAGGGTTTGTTGCAAGGATGCAACTTACTGGGTTTTCCACACACCCCACTTTCCTTTTGTCATAGGCTCAAATGCTTACCTCATTACATACCTGGTCCCTAAAGGTATTTGAATTTACATTTAAATGTTTTCAGTGTCCTTGTTTCCCACCATAAACCTAAGTCTATGAAATAGGTACAGTGTCATAGAAGGCCAAGATTAAACAGGTAACCAATTGAAGTATTTCTTAAAACTAGAGAGTCTTCTCTTCAAGCTTATCATGAGAGATTTAGAACCCGAACCACCAGGTAAAATTTTACTGCCCTCTGTACCCAACAGCTGAGGCAGCACAGAAAACAGAGCTGGCCCTGGGGGAGCTGCTAATTCAGTTACTCCAAGGAAGCCTGACATTACATGCTAATTTGAGAGCCATAAGGACTAGTTGTTTCAAAGCAAACTCTCTGTTAGACTGTATGAATATTCTGAGTTCAAGCTGGGGAGAGCCGATATGAGCTGGAGTTGGCCAGTAAGTCTCATGGCCTTGCCCACATTCAACAGGAAAGAAGGAAGAAGGAAAATAAAGCATTCCTATCTGGACAAGTATGGGGAGGTCAAGGGCAGCATAAATATCCATGCAAAGTTTTGGTCTAGTTAAATAACTTTTTAAAAAGTGTATAATGTCTGCAAGTTCTAAATTTAAATTTGAAGAGCTGAAATACACACACACACACACACACACACACACACACACACGCATTTCACTTCTTGCTGACATATCCATCACCTATTACTACAAGAAACAAACAGTAAAAGCCCCTAAAATTAAAACGTTTCACTTAATGACTGGAGACATCTATCTTCAGGACAGTAATAGAATAGAAACCCTCAAATTTTTAAACTGACTGATGCTTTAAAGACTCATTTTTAAGTTAATGCTGCACGCAATGTGTCTCTTCAGTGTTTCACTGTTTCTGCTTTTTGGGGTTTGAGTTTTACTACCCTTTATAGGTCTAGCATTAGATCTTTCTCCCGCTTTAATGTTTTCTATTTTGCAAGCCAAACACCTGTAAATTTTCTTGCAAGTCATCAAAAAAAATTAAATAATTTAGTGTCTAATCAAATTCATCTTGATGGCCTCCTACTGAGCAGCTCCAGTTTCCTCTTTTAGCACCTTCCTGCCCCCTTGTCCATTTTCCATTCCATATTCTGCCATAGCTTGCTATTTATCAATGATTTTTACCTAGAAATCTGTCAACCTATGTTTGATGTATACGCTCATATATTTAAAGAAAAGAAGTTATTTTGAAATTGCCTCATAATTGAAGAGAGGAAGGAAACCTTTTACTGCTAGATAAAAAGAGGCTGGAAGAGTAATTCCTCAGAGTATAGACCAATATAAAAGATACAGATTTGTGAACCCCCATTGAGCATTGTTTTGTAAAAGAGGGCCCTGAAACAAGCAGGAAAAATACATTTTGCTGAATTACTTGTTACTTTCTCTCTTCCCTCTTTCCACTTCCTTTCCATTGTTCTTCTGGCTGAAACTTTCTAAACCTGGAAACCTCATTGGAAGAGACAGTCATTATTTATTTTGACAATTTATGAAGTGCCTATTCTTTGTGGCAACTACTCACTGAATTTAAAAATTAAACGTAAATTCTGCAAGTTCATCACAATGGGTAGCACTACACTAACTGCTTGTGCCACCACTGGGCATAGATTGCTCTGACAAGCTACTGGAAATGAGAAAAAAACACCATCCAGTCAAAATCTCAACCAAATAAATGTGCTTTGCGTTGGAACCCAGGAAAGGCAGGTTTCAAAAGGAACTGTGGAGGTAAAACTTTTTTTTTTGGTGTTGTCACAAGTTCCAAGACTCCTTTTAAGTAGCTGTGGCCAGTTAGTAACCTAGGATAACTTAAAATAAGATAAATATCGGTGTGTCTGTCAGAAATTTAAGGGATTGTAACAATTACATGTCTTACACCATATAGGAGAGAGACAAACTATCTGGTTTGTTAGAAGTGTGGAAGGCAACTTTTCAAAAGAATATATGTAGATTTTGGCTTCCCAGACATGTGGAAGTAACTGTTACAAGATGTTTCTCTCTGATGTAAACAACAGGTAAATTAAGCAAAATATATAAAACAACTATTTTCAATCATTGGAAAACAGGCAGCCCAGGACTATGGTTCCTGAGAGAAGGAAAACAAATCAGCCTTTCTGATTGGAATCTGCTTCCAGATTTTCACGGAGAGAGAAGGAACTGAAACAGATAGATCATGGAAGTGTCATTGCATTGAGGAGATAGAGATCAGAGTTCAGAGAAGCTGAGACAGCCAGAACTGTGGACATAGTGCCAGAGAGAAGACAGCTACGTGGAGACAAAGCTTCAGAAATCTGCATAGGGTACCATTGAATCTGCTATTGAATACTAAACTATGCATGCTTGAAGTGAAAATCTATTAAGCCAGAGAATTCTCAGGGTGCTATAAGCAGAACCACACCAGAGCTCAAACAAGGCTGAGGGACAGTTGAATTCCAATCAGCCAGAGTGGGGCACTCAGCAGTAGGGTAAAACTAGTCCTATAGTGAAAACCACAGTAGATTATTAATAAAACAGCCTAAGAAATGATGGCACTAATCTGCAGATAACTTTGAAGCCTTTCAAAACATTTTCCAATGATCTTTGTAGGAAGACACACACAAAATACCTCAAATAACATAAAATTTACAGTGTCTAACATTCAAATACAAAATTATTAACCATAAAAAATGAAGGGGGCTTCCCCTGGTGGCGCAGTGGTTGAGAGTCCTCCTGCTGATGCAGGGGACACGGGTTCGTGCCCCGGTCCGGGGGGGATCCCACATGCCGTGGAGCGGCTGGGCCCGTGAGCCATGGCCGCTGAGCCTGTGTGTCCGGAGCCTGTGCTCTGCAATGGGAGCAGTGAGAGGCCTGCGTACCGCCAAAAAAAAAAAAAAAATGAAGGAAAATATGACCCAAAACCAAGTGAAAAATCAGTCAATAGAAACAGACCCGAAAATGACAGAAATGATAAAATTATCAGAAAAAGTCTGTAAAACTGCTATTATGAATATGCTCACTGTGTTCAAGAGTTAAAGAATATGAATATAATGTGAGGGGAAAGGAAAGATATTAGAAAGTTCCAGGAGGAAATTCTAAAGATGAAAAATACAGTATCTGAAGTGAAAAATTCAGTGGGTGGGATTAAGAGCAGATTAGATAACTGCATTAGTAAAGATCAGTGAACTTGAAGATATTGCAGCAGAAGCAATCCAAACTGAAATGCAGGAAGGACTAATAAACACAGCCTCAGTGACCAACAGGACAATATCTAGTGGTCTAGCATGTGTGTATATGGCATCCCAAAAGGATAGGAAAAGTGCATGAGGGGTAGGAAGAAATAATGCCCCCCAATTTACTAAATCCACAGATCAAAGGAGTTCAATGAGCCCCAAGCAGGAAATACCCACATAAACACTAACATAGATGCACACACACACACACACACACACACATACACACACACAAAACCAGACCAAAGCATATCATAAATAAATTCCTGAAAACCATGATAAGGAAATTTCGAATCTGCCAGAGGAAAAAAGACATGGCACATAGAGAGGAATGAAGAAAAGAATTACTACAGACACCTCAAGAGAAGTGAGAGAAGCCAAAAGAAAATGAAAAACCACCTTCAAAGTGGTGGAAAAAACCTATCAAATTCGCATTCAAAAAGCAACAAAAACATCTTTAAACATGAAGGCATACTAAAGACATATTCAGACAAACAAAAGCTGAGAGAACATGTCATCAGCAGACCTGGATGTTAAGAAATGATAAGAAAGTTTGCCAGGTTGAATGAAAATGGTTCCAGATGGGATCATGGATCTTAAAAAAGAAAAAAAAAGAATAAAAGGTATTGTAGATGACGGATATACGGCAAGTATGAAAAGCTTTTTAATCTCACATTTAACTTACTGATTTTTTAAAGCAAAAATGATCAGGAAAGTTATCTATAACATGTAAAACTAAAATGTTTTATAACAATAGTACAAGTTGTAAAGGGAGAAGGAAATGGAAATATCCTGCTGTAAGTTTCTTTTTTAAAAATTTCTATTGGACCTAGAGGGAAAGATGGCAGAAGAGTAAGACGCGGAGATCACCTTCCTCCCCACAGATACACCAGAAATATATCTACATGTGGAACAACTCCTACAGGACACCTACTGAATGCTGGCAGAAGACCTCAGACCTCCCAAAAGGCAATAAAGTCATACAGAGTGAAGTAAGTCAGAAAGAGAAAGACAAATACCGTATGCTAACATATATATATGGAATTTAAGAAAAAAAAATGTCATGAAGAACCTAGGGGTAAGACAGGACTAAAGACACAGACCTACTAGAGAATGGACTTGAGGATATGGGGAGGGGGAAGGGTAAGCTGTGACAAAGCGAGAGAGTGGCATGGACATATATACACTACCAAACGTAAAATAGATAGCTAGTGGGAAGCAGCCGCATAGCACAGGGAGATCAGCTCGGTGCTTTGTGACCACATAGAGGGGTGGGAGGGAGGGAGAAAAAAAATTTTATTGGAGTATATATTTTTAAAATAAATTTATTTATTTATTTATTTTTGGCTGCAGTGGGTCTTCGTTGCTGCACGTGGGCTTTCTCTATTTGCAGCAAGCCGGGGCTACTCTTCGTTGCGGTGCGCAGGCTTCTCACTGCAGTGGCTTCTCTTGTTGTGGACCACAGGCTCTAGGCGCACAGGCTTCAGTAGTTGTGGCACGCAGGCTCAGTAGTTGTGGCTTGCTGCCTTAGAGCGCAGGCTCAGTAGTTGTGGCGGATGGGCTTAGCTGCTCCGTGGCATGTAGGATCTTCCTGGACCAGGGCTCAAACCTGTGTCCCCTGCTTTGGCAGGCAGATTCTTAACCACTGTGCCACCTGGGAAGTCCAAGGATAGTTGATTTACAATGATGTGTTAGTTTCAGGTGTACAGTAAAGTGAATCAGTTATACATATACATATATCCACTCTTTTTTTTTTTTCTTTTCCCATATAGGCCATTACAGAGTATTGATTAGAGTTCCCTGTGCTATACAGCAGGTTCTTATTAGTTATCTGTTTTATATATAATAGTGTGTAATTGTCAATCCCAATCTCCCAATTTATCCCTCCCACCTTTATCCCCTGGTAGCCATAAGTTTGTTTTCTACATCCATGACTCTACGTCTGTTTTGTAAATAAGTTCACTTGTACCCTTTCTTTTTCTTAGATTCCATATATAAGCGATATCATATAATACTTGTCTTTCTGTATCTGACTTACTTCACTCAAGGTTCTTATGTTATAGTGAAGTAGTATTGTGTTATTTGAAAGTCAGGTGTAGTAAATTAAAGATAAATATTGTAAATCCTGGAGCAATCGCCAAAAACAAGCATACAAATAAAAACAAAAAATGTGGTATATCTAATAAACCAACAAAGGACAAACACTCTTAGTTATTCTATCTGTGGTATGACTTCTCCATCTGCCATTGGCTTGCATAATACAAAATCCCCTGTGGGCTAGGTCCCAGAGTGATAAGATGTGAGACAGGTGATGGCTTTTAGATAAAAAATCTAAATGATGTTTTAGACAGTAAAGCACTTGGAAATGGAAATTTCCATTGGGATCAGCCTAATGAGGTAAGTGAAATCTGTCTCTCACCTTCGTTATCACTAGTGTAGAGAAACTGTTTTGAAAAAATTAACTTCTCGTTGTGCTCCCACCTACCCTCCAGAGCCCTCACATACCTCTTCTCATGGCCTTTCAGCTCCTTCAGCCACACTTTACGCTGTGGTTAATGTAGTGGGCATCTATTCATTCAATCAAAGTTTTTGAATTCACACTATTTAGCATATAGGTTTATTATAGCAAGGCTCTTTTCCTTCTCTGTATATACATTTTCCATAGATTCCCCAAGCTCAACTTCAAATGTTTTCTTCTGTAAGGCTTTGCCCTGGTCACAGAAATCCTCCCTTAAAAAAACTTCTTTCCCCTGAAATCCACAGACATTGTCCCTTTCTTACAGCACCTCACTGTCTACCCTGTATTGTAACAACCTGTGTCAATGTCTCTGTCTTACTCATTGAGCTGTGTGTTGTCCAAGTTTGTACTTTCTTCCCTCTCCAGGGCAGAGGCCTGGACATAAGGTGGAAGGAGACAGGCTTTTGAGGTTATTTGAGCCATCAGTTTACCCTTTTATTTGGGAAGTAAAAGTGTCTGAGGATCAAGAAAAAGAATTATTATGAGGTTACCTGTAAAGGTCAAGGTCTACTTTTACTTTTGATGATAAAACCTCACATAAGTAAATAAAGCACTATACATCTGCTTACATAGAGCAAATGGAAGTCTAACTGAACCATTAGGGAAGTTCTTACCCTCTGTTAGAGAGATTACACACTCCACCGTGAAAGTGCTAGGGGAAGACACAGAGCGTGAGCTGGCACTGGGAAATCGTGTGTGCTGCTCAGAGAGGTAGGGATCAGCTGTCCAAGGAGCTCATGAGCAAACCAAGCTTCTATAGTCGGATAGACTATTGGTTGTTCAACAATTTTTCCAGGTCTCCTCCTTCTGGCACTTCTGCTGTCCACTGAGAGCTAGACATGGTCAAGTTACTTGCATTCCCCCCACCAAAAGAAAATTAAGTGAATAGAAACAATGTGTGTCATATCTGTAAGGAAGCCCTTAAGAACCAGTATATAATATTCCATGTCCCCCTTCCCATTGCCCAGGGAGCAGCAAAGCTCCCAAAAGTGGAGGCTCACTCTGCCTAGGTCCTTCTGTGATAATGACATGGAACAGACATCAAACCCCATCTCTGTGCTGTCAATTTGAGATTAAAGCCAATCCGACCTGGGTAAGAAATGAACATTTGTTGTTATAAGCCACCACAATAGAAGGATCGGTTGCTGTGACTATAACCCACCCTACTCTGAATGATACATACAGAAGCCTTGCATAAGCACCCACTGAGCATCTCCTCTGAGCTTAGCAAGATGATCACCAAGGCAAGAGAGCCGGTAACCTTACGAGTCAACACTGTAGTGGGGTATCAGCTTCACAACTAAGAATTAACTGGAGAGGATTCGTATATATCACATTCAAGAACACCAACAAAGGAACACTAAAAAAATGAAATGCAGTGGCAGGTATTACAGGTGTTAAGTGATCTAGTTCTTATACCTCAAAGCATATGCTTCGCACAGGTGGTGTAGCATTTTCTAAATTTTAATGCAAAAGAAAACTGTGTCCTCTACTCACAATGCTTCTGACAACAAATGCATGGGTTTTCCACATCTAGCAATTCTCTAATTCTCTGTGGATACCAAATGAGTGTCATTTAATCCAATTCTGACACCACCTGGAGTTAGTGCAGACCCTACAGGTTAAGGGCTCAGTGTCACAGGACTGTGCCCCACTTTGGATGCCAATCACAAGTAGTGGGCCCACAGGTTACGCATACTTCTGTCTGACTTGGCTGTAAATCATGGTTTTCCTAGACCGCTTCCTCAAGTTCAATAACTTGCTATAACAGCTCACAGAATCCAGGCAAACCCTTTACTTACTATTACTGGTTTATTATAAAGGATATTATAAGGGATACAAAAGAACAGCCAGATACAGAGGTAAATAGGGTGAAGTACAGAAGGATCCCCAGTGCAGGAACTTCTGTCCCTGTTGAGTTTGGGGTGTGCCACCCACCCAGTACATGGATGTGTTCACCCACTGGAAGCTCTCCAAATTCTTTTGTTTAAGGTTTCTATGGACGTCTCATCTTGTAGGCACGATTGATTAAATCACTTGGCCCTTGATGATTAACTCAATCTCCAGCATCTCGAACCCCTCCAGAGGTTGGAAGGAGGGTGAAAGTCGGTTCCTCTGGAAACCAATCCCCATCTTCCAAAAGCCACCTTACTAGCCTAAACTCAGGTATGGTTGATAGGGAAAATTATAAATAACAAAAGATGCTCTTTTCAGCCTTACCACTCAGGAAATTCCAAGAATTTTAAAGCTGTATGGCAGGAATTAGAAATGAAGACCAAATATATACTTTCAATAATATCACAATAACACATAATATAATTGATTTGCTTGTGTATCTGTAGTACAACTTTTTGTTATGTCTACTTAGTCCCAAACCATTCTCCTTTCCCAGGAAAATGCTCCTTGTTGGTACTGTGTAATTCAGTTTTCTGGCAATAACTGTTTGTACCAGGAGTAGGTGGATGACTTAGGCTGGGCCCAACCCTTCTGTAGTATTTGGAGTTGAGATCAGGAAATTTCGGTTTTACCTTGTACTCATAAATGGAGAGGATTTTAAAACTTAGGAATGGCAATTTTCCCACTTTCTGTTACATAGAGGTGGAAGTGAAAAAAAAGTTGGTTTTGAAGAGATAGAATGAAGCAGCCATGACCAACAGAAGCAGAAGTAAGATAAAGAATATCCCTTAAGATGGCTTTCCATCCCCTTGTTCCAATACTCCAAGAGAGTTCCTTGAATTTCTGCCCCCACAATCATACATGAATTTTTTTATTTTAAAAATTTTAATTTTGAAAACAACAGCCCCATCTACTCATCATCACCACCATCCTGATTTTCTCTTCAATGTCTCTATGCATCTGGAGTATAGCCACCAGGTACCCCGATTTTGAGGTGGCTACTTGATTATGCACCTCTTTTATTGTAAAAGGTAAATCTTTAATCGAATCTCAAGTGAAGTGAAGAACACGATGTAATAGAGAAGAATAGGAAGGACATTTAAGACTTGAAGAACACAGTAGAAACTAACACAACATTGTACAACAACTATACCCCAATAAAAAAAATTATATTAAAAAAAAGACATGAAGAACAAGGTAAGCACAAATGAAAACAATCTTAACAGGAATAAAAAGATGCACAGAGAATTTGACTCCTAAACTGTACCAATTTAATGAATATTTCAATTATTAAAGGCAGCTAATGATTTAGTCTTCCTCTTGATCTTCAACTGGCTGAATAAGTATTATTTTTCTTGAAATAGCAAGTGTATCTGTCACTTTTGCTACCTACAATATTCCTTTGATATCCCACCTCCTTTGCCAAATCAGAAATTATAATAGAGGGCATCCCTATCCCCATTCCCTAATTTGCGCATAACAAATTAGATGTTTGCATAACAAGAGTTCCTCATACCTGACGCCTCCTGTACTACATATTATAGGGCCATCAGCGCAGGTCACAAGCATCAAGGAACCCAGCCATGGCTGTCTTAGCACCAAGAAGAAGCTAAATGTGCCACATGTGATAATCTTAGAAATACTGACAACATGGTAGCAGTTAAAATGCCTCAATATTTTCCATTCACCATCCCTGTGTAGGGAGCTGGGAAATAAAGTGGGTGAAGGAATTTGAGGAAAGAAAAGAATGGGTAGGGACAGTGCTTAGAATCCTTTTATAGAAGAAAATGCATCTCTTTCTTTCTCTCTTTGTTCTCTGAAATTGCATGTCACATTTCAGTGATTTTAAACATGAAATGGGTATTAGGGAAGTGATGCTATTGTCAAAAAGCCAAACAAAGGCAGATTCAACTAGATTAAATGGAAAGCAAATAAAACACTGAAAGTGAACTCAAATCTTTTTATTTATGAAGGTGATAATTTTCTCTCCGTGTATGCGCTGGGTTGATCCAGACAAGGAAAACCAAAGACTTAAACTTAACTGAAATGAGAATCTTGTTCCCACATGAATACCCGGCGATACTTGGAGGATGGCTCATTCAACAATCCTTCCACAGTTCAGGCATAGTGTTAGGGAAGACTTATTTCAGCTGTGATAGAGATGCTCAAATAACAGCAGCTTCAAATTTATTGCTCTCAGACATAAATGAAATCTGGAGATAAGCATTTCAGAGCTCAGTGATCATTATATTTTATTGTTCTACCATCTTCAATACGTATTTAGCTTCCTCCCTACTGTCCAAGAGGACTTCTTGAGCCCCGTGATGTCCACAATTCAGGAGCAGAAAAACCTGTAAAAGTTATCAGCCCCACCTTTTAAGAACAGCCCCTAGAATCTGTGCATGATACAGCCCTTTATATCTCATTGGATAGAAATTAGTTACATGGTTACCTCAAGCTTTAAGGAAGGCTGGGAAATGTAGCTCATAGTTTGGATGAGCATTTGCCCAGCTAACTTTCAGTGGTTCTATTATTAAAGAAGAAGGTAGAAAGAATCTGGAGAGAGCAATGGCAGTCTCTGCCATGGGTTCCGTGCAGCAGTGATCTGTCATTTATGGCTGTCCCAAGTCCATTGAACATAGTATCTTTTTTTTTCCTTTAATAGTTTCCATAATTGCAAATACCTAGTGAGAGTGATTGAGAGGCAAGAAATGAGGCTGGAGGGCTTCCCTGGTGGCGCAGTGGTTGAGAGCCCGCCTGCTGATGCAGGGGATACGGGTTCGTGCCCCGGTCCGGGAAGATCCCACGTGCCACGGAGCGGCTGGGCCCGTGAGCCATAGCCGCTGAGCCTGCGCGTCCGGAGCCTGTGCTCCGCAACGGGAGAGACCACAACAGTGAGAGGACTGCATACCGCAAAAAAAAAAAAAAAAAAAAAAAAAAAGAAATGAGGCTGGAGAGAGATTGTGGAGGGCCTCATGCATTGTGTCAAAGAGTTTGGATTTTATAGGCATTGGATTTAGATTTATCTGGAACTTAGATATAATAGATGATAGACATATAGGCAGAAATATAATGCATTTGATTATCAACTATGTTTAAGGCTATTTTAGCACGGAGGATGCAACAAAAATAAAATTGACATTCATTGCTCTTAAGGAATTTATAATTTTGTGGAGAAAATATGTGGAAGTATCAGAGAACTTCCACATATATGATTGAGTAAATGACTGAAGCAAAGAAATGGAGTCTGAAAAGGGAAGGATATTTTGGGGAAATGAACAGTTCATTTTGACCAAATAGGAATATGTATAGGGAAATAGTGGAAGAAACCTAATAAAATAAACTGAGAATGTATTGAGGAATGTATATTTCCTGTTTGTGAACATTTAGAAATAACAAACATAAGACCTGAGGATTCCTAAGTACACACATTATAGCTTGCTTTAACTTATTAAATCTTTACTAAGCCAGATAATATATCAGATACTGAGGACTCCAAGCCTCAAAAAGACCCAGTAGCACCTAGGCATGTAAATACCATTAAGGTCAGCTGTGCAAGGTCATAGAAAACTATGACCTGACTGCTCCAACCCTTCCACTGGCTCCCAAATAGTAACCAGGATAATTGCAATCTGTCTCCAAATATGCCTATTGTTTCCCTTATCCATTACTGCGTAGCAAACTGCCCAAAGAGTTAATGTCTTAAGACAGTAGCAATATATTATTTCTCAAGATTCTGTGGGTACTTAAGATTCACATGGTGTCAGCTGGGATGATAAGAAGACTAGAAAGTCCAAAATGATCTCCTTTATGTTGTTGATAGTTGGTACTGACTGCTGACTGAGAGCTCAGCTGGGGCTGTCAACCAGGACCCTCAATTTCCACCTACTTGGGCCTCTCCCTGGGGCTTCTTGGGCTTCCTCACAGCGTGGTAGTGAGATTCTAACGTGTGTTCCTAGTGGCAAAGGCAGAAGCTATAGATCTTTTAAGGACCAGCCTCAGAAGTTGCACAGCATAATATCTGCCTCATTCTTTTGTTCAAAAAAGGTCATAGGGGCATGCCACATTTAAGGAGAGGGGAAATATATACTCCATGCCTTGATAGGGGAGCAGGAAGGTCATACTGCAGAGAAGTATATGGGATGGAAGATATTGTTGCAATCATCTTTGTGAAAACAATCTATCACTGTCCTGTAGCCATAAAAATTCATAGTCCTCCCACATGAAAAATATTCCCATCCTACCCCCTCCAAAATTTCATCCCATTTTAACATCAGGCTCAGACTCAAGGTCCAAAATTTTTTCATCTAAATTAGATTCAGTTGAGAATGACTCTTCTTGGGTGTAGAAACCTATGAACAATCTACCCCACTCCTCTGCCCAATAAACAGTGGGGAGATGGGGAGAGGATAATCATAATAAATGTTCCCATTCAAAAAGAGGAAACAGGAGGTACTTCATGGTCACTTGTTTATATATTATGATATCCAGCCAGGCACATCTTGCTAAGCCTCCCTGCTCCAGAATCAGGAGTGGACATTGATTAGGACATTGATTAGGACCAAGTCCTGCTCTCTCTGAATGATTCTCCTTGGTTTTTGGCTCTACCATCTGAACTCCAGTTTATCCCACTAAATCAACCTTTCTTCTCCATAAGAAATGTTCTGGTTTTGTAGTTGAGAAGTTTTCTCATCCTGCTTCCTGATCATAGAATGTTAGGAATCTGGAAGCCTTGTTTAATTTTGAACAATCTCAGTCCTTTTTAGTCCAAACCAGCATAGATTCTGTCTAGCAATTCTTTCAGACACTTTGCAGGTTTCTCATGACTCCTATTGGGGTTAGCATCCTTGGACATAAGCCACACACACCTATTGGGGTTAGCGTCTTTTGACCAAAGCCATACACGCTTAAAGATAGGGTTCTTTTCACCTTGGGGAAAGGGTTAGTGTGCTATGGAACACTGCCCCTGAAAGTTTTACAAGTCCATTTCTCCACCTGTAAGGGTCTATAAATCATGCCCTTAAAACTTTTACAAGCTTTTTTTTTTTTTTTTGTCTAGCTGAGGGCAACTAAGAGGCACAGTCTTTAATTTTTATAAGGTTTTAATAATCTTATAGACACATCCTTGACTTGGCCTTGACCTGACAACACAGTATGGTAGCATCATCCTGGCTTTGATCTTTTCCCAGAGTTATTTCTTACTTTGCCAACTTGTTGCCATCTGGAGAGGCTTGGAATGAGAAACAGTTTTATTTTCCATCCTTGAAACTCTTAGGTTGGAAAATTTTTCTCTACATTCTGCTTGAAATCCAAACTGTTTCTTTAGGTCTTCTTTCTCTTTCCTCATCTCCATTATCAGCAGTTAAATGAAGCCAATTGACACTTTCAAAGTTCTGCCTGGAATCACTTTTGCCAATCCACAAGTTTATTTATTAGTTATCTTTTCTATCATCCGTATTGCAGTAGGTGACAATGTTGTCAAATCTTCCATCACTATAGAAGAGTGGTTGCCTTTCCTCCAGCCTCTAATACTAATTTCCTCATTACCTTTTCAGCCTCTACTAAGTCTCCTTATTCTCCTTCATTCCTCTACCCACAGTTCAATCTCAAAGCCAATGCTCTGTATTTTAGGTTTATATTATAGCTTTACCCCACTGCTACACTGTTCCAAAACTTAGTTGCTTAAAGCAATAAAAATTTACTGTATATCAAGACTCTGTCAATTGACTCTTCTGTTTCCTGTGTTGTTGGCTGAAGCGCCATGATGGATGAGAAGTCAAAAATAGCATTACTCACATGGCTGGCAGCTGGTGCTGGCTGCAGGTTGATAGCTCATCTGGTGGTGTCCACTGGAGGTCTTGGTTATCCTTAACATGGGTCCCTCCACATATCTATTTGGGCTCCCTGACATGTTTTATCACATTTAATTTGTCTCTTACTTTAGCATTGTGAGGTAGATATTATCACCCTCATTTATTTTATTCAGTTATTTAGCAAATAGCATCAATGAGTAGCAGCTGTATGCCAGGAACTATAGTGATTTATGAGAATAAAAAGTCAAGTAAGACATAATTCTTGCCCTAAAGGAGTTTATATCTGGTGGAGGAGATAATCAATGATTATAATGCGAATCATAAGTGGAGAAACAGAAGTTCAAAAACATTAAGTAAACTGCTGTTCATCTATTAGTTGACTCAGATATGAACCTAGATCTGCCTGACTTCAAAACTATGCTTTCGGGCTTCCCTGGTGGCGCGGTGGTTGAGAGTCCGCCTGCCGATGCAGGGGACACGGGTTCGTGCCCCGGTCCAGGAAGATCCCACATGCCCACATGCCGCAGAGCGGCTGGGCCCGTGAGCCATGGCCGCTGAGCCTGCGCGTCCGGAACCTGTGGTCTGCAAAAGGAGAGGCCACAACAGTGAGAGGCCCGCGTACCGCAAAAAAAAAAAACCCAAAAAACAAACAAACAAAAAGACTATGCTTTCTCTGTAGCACAACTGAGCATTTAGAAAGTTAATATACATTTCCAGACCAATGGTAATGAAGATTTGGAAATGAAAAAAGGATAAAATGCAAAAATATTGCCCAAGCGGAATAGACAGGACTTGATGACTACTTAGAGAAGGCCAACAGAAGAATCTGAGTTTACTCCCATAACTAAAGTTAAGGAATCAGAAGGAAGGATTGGTAGTAAAGAATGATTCCATTTGTTTTATCCATGTTTAGTTTGAGGAACTAAACAGATATACAGATGTTACCCACAAGCACAGTAAAGACAGAAAACTTTCATTTATTCAAACTTTTTTGAGCACCTTCTATATGTCTGGTCCTGGGTAGGTGAACAAGAAACCATATCCCTAATGTCAATGATCTAATAGTCAAGACGCAAAGACAGTCCTACAGGAAAATGATTACACTCTGATGTGATAAGGACCACAATAAAAGTAAATACACAAGTCAGTGCAAGGGAACAAAGAAGAAAGTAAAGATGACACTAGGGAAATTAGCTGCATATGGGTGCCCATTCCACCAAGGTATGGACATAACTGCTAAGGGAAAGAAAGGAAGAAAATGGCCAAGGACACTCGTTCAAGTACAGATTCAAAGAAGTAGATATGAGGAAAGTCCAAGAAGTAGGAAGAGAATCAGCCACAGAAATCAAGGGAAGAGAGCATTTCCTAAGAGACACACCAATCCAGGCAGAGTCAGGGGCAGCGCCATGGAACGAGATGTGGTCAAGAGCTTTAATATGCAACTGATGTAGGGCAGTCAAAGAGGATGAAGACCAAGAAGAGGTGACTTTATTGGGCTTGAATTTTTATGTTGATATGGAAGTCAGATAAACTGTGATAATTCAATCTTTCAAAGACATTAAAATGACTTCCTGACAAACAAGTATATTGGTTATATAGCTCTATCATAATGACTCATATCCCAAGAAGGGATAAATGGACTGTACGCTGAATGAGAAGGAAACACTTAGCTAAGATAATGAAGTTAGCTAGACTTAACTGAGGGTTCAGAAGCTCCAAATTTTGGAATGCAGATGGTAGAGGATAAGCTTATTTTCCAATATGGAAAGATAATTTCAGGTTAAAAGCTGAAGAGGTCTAAGGATTTAGTATCTGAGCTGTCCCATTTCAACTTCTTGTTTGGTATGAAGAAAATTTCATCATAAAAATAGAAATAGCTAGATGTTTGGAAAGTACAGGGGAACTATTCATTTTTAAACCTTCTATTCCCTGTAAGAACCATTTAACCAATATATAAAAGCACCTATAACAGGATGTTAAAATGGCTTTTTTTTTTTTGTCTCAGTTTCAGTTAAGACTCCAAGGATTAAGAACAAAACAATAAGTGCAAAATACCTCTACAGCCTAAAATGAGAAGAATACTTGCAAAAGAAGTATTCTGGAATTTGCCTCAGCAATCCTTAGTATCAGGACTGCCTCAAGGATATTTAAAAGTTTGGAGAGGCTAAGAAAGAGGACAATTTTTAGAGAGAATTTCTTTGGAGAAAGTTATTGGAGTGGAATGGAATTCACTGCCAAGTCAGACTCACACACACCTCAGCACCACGAGGGAAGAGAGCAGAGTCCTTACCGCAAGCCGAAAGTGGATATGAAGGAAACTACTCAGAAAACTTGACCTTTGTCCCTAGAAGCCTGTGAAATGCACAGACAGATGCCATACCCATTTCAAGAAAAGTCCAAATGTGGGAAGTGGTGGAGGCCGCACTGGTCGATAGCATCACTCAACCCCATGTTTCCTAGGGATTAATTGCGGGGCTCAAACTGGGAGCCAGTATGAATACCACCCAAGGGGGCTGTTTAGAGGCAGGATGGGACTCCAGCAGACTAGACCACAGGATGTCCATGGTCTGGGGAGGAATTATAAGCAGACACCAAAATGAGAAGTATTGCCTTAACCACAGAGGTTCCCACTGGGGAAATCTTTGAGAAACACATAACATTTCCCCAAGAGATAATGAGTCAGCTTTCGACATCTGCCAGTCTCAGAGATCAGCAAAGTGAGATCATGACTGTGTAACAGAACGAGCCATGTTTAACCTTTCCTGCCCATAACATACCTTCTTCCTTTCATTATTACCCTCCTCCCAAGCTACTCCCAAATTGCAAGAGGAAACAGTGTAGTCGGGTGAAGTAAGAGCTTTAACCTCAAATAAAGCTTGGAGTCTAGATTATTACCATGGCCTGGCCATTTTAATTCTGAAATAAGATTGTTATTGCATTTAGAAGTACAAGAGAATTTTTTTTAGTTAGCTAAGAGCCATGCGACCTGCCCCAGCCTTTACTGAAGGCCTAGGGAAGACAGAGTCTACACAGGTGTTTTAAAGGGACAGTGTTTTCTTTTTCCTTTATTCTCATACTCTAAAACGTCTCACTTGTTAGTTGTAGTGTTTATACCTGGTCTTCTTTTAAGGACAGTAAAACATAATGATTAAAGGTGCCACTGTGTGGACTTCCCTGGTGGCACAGTGGTTAAGAATCCACCTGACAATTCAGGGGACACGGGTTCGATCCCTGGTCCGGGAAGATCCCACATGCCATGGAGCAACTAAGCCCTTGTGCCACAGCTACTGAGCCTGCGCTCTAGAGCCCATGCACCACAACTACTGAGCCCACGTGTCACAACTACTGAAGCCCACACACCTAATGCCCATGCTCCGCAACAAGAGAAGCCACACAATGAGAAGCCCATGCACCGCAATGAAGTGTAGCCCCTGCTCGCTGCAACTAGAGAAAAGCCCGTGCGCAGCAACAAAGACCCAGTGCAGCCAAAAAAAAAAAAAAGTGCCACTGTGGAGTAAGACCTAGATTCAAATGTCAGCTCTACCACCCACAAGCTGTGTGAATTTGGACAAGGGACTTAGCCATTGCAAACTTTCTCTCCTGGAAAGTGGGGATAATGATTATTCCTACATCATAGGGTTGATGTGGGATCTAAATAAAATTATGTAGGTAAATCACTTAGTACTGGGCCTACCAGAGGGAGTACTCTATAAATAGTAGCTATTATTTTTTTTTTTTCACCAGTCACAATTAACCTCTTTTTCCTTGCCCCCAAGAGTGTATTGGTTGACGTTTGTTTGCCAGACTATTACTTGTTTCCCTACTACTCATTAAACTCACCTTTTGGACATCAATTTTTTTAGCTCCTCTCTGAAATAAAGGTCTGCAGTCATTCCTAGCAGCTCGTCAGCACGGTAGGATGGGGAATGGGAAGTACATCCAACTGAAAACTGCAGGCAGAACTCGAGCAAGCGGAAAGTGATTGCTTTTCCTGGCAACTCCCCAGTTGCTTTCAGAGTGAAAAATCCTCTGCACACTTGGTAGGAATGGTCTAGGATTTTGAAGACGTCTGGGTTCATCATAGTGATTTTCCATCACTTTTTTTTTTTTTTTTTTTTGCGGTACGCGGGCCTCTCACTGTTGTGGCCTCTCCCGTTGCGGAGCACAGGCTCCGGACGCGCAGGCTCAGCGGCCATGGCTCACGGGCCCAGCCGCTCCGCGGCATGTGGGATCTTCCCGGACCGGGGCACGAACCCGTGTCCCCTGCATCGGCAGGCGGACTCTCAACCACTGCGCCAACAGGGAAGCCCCCGCCACTTTTGAGAGAATCATTTCACTGAAATTCTAGTTGCATGGGGCACATAGCATTCTGGCATTTTCAAATATTTCCACTTATGTTATAAGGATGATTGTCCAATTTCTTATGGGTGGAGAGGGAAAGAATCAACATAATTTAAGCTGAACATTCTTGAAAATTGAAAGTCACTCATCTTAAAGAGCATTAGGTAATCAATCTCAGGTGCATCCTCTTTCCTCTAAAATCTTTAAAAAAGACAGTCATCAAAATTAGCATGAAATGATAGGGCTGCTCAAAGAAAGAAAGAAAGAAAATTGGCGGAGAAGGAGTAGAGTGCACGTCAGACAGCTGCTGTTTCTGTCTAGCTGTATCGGGGCATTATTGCATCGGGACATCATTGTGCTAGAGGATCTTATAATCAAAAGAAGCCTCAGGGGTTGTCTATACGAGCCCCCTCCATCGCCTGCTATCCTGCCATCCCATCCTAACCCTCCCAGTTGATGATCCCTAGCTTCTGCAATGACTTGTTGAACTTCCAGAATAATTATTTTATTTTATTCAAGGTTTTCTTTTAGAGATATAACACATTTACTTGGTTCAAAATTTTAAAAGGCCCAAAAGGGTGTACAGTAAAATGTTTCTGTCTTATCCTTATTCACAGGCAACCACTGGATCTTCTCAAAGGGAACTGATGTTATCAGTTTAACATGTATCTTTTCAGAGCACAGAATTGGAACAATGAATGTGTGTGTACATAAATATAACCTTTTCTATCACACAAGTTCCCATATTGCATAATGGGTTTTGCACCTTGATTTTTAACCTAAGATTTTAGAAATTATTCCTTATCCACACATAAAGAGCTTTCTCATTCTTTTTATAGCTATGTAATTTTCCGTTGTATGCATGTACCATAGTTCATTTAGCTAGTTCCCTATTTGTCGACATTTAGATTGTTTCCAACATTCTGGCATCTCAGATAATGATATGATGAATAATTTTGCATGAAGGCGTTTCCCATATGTGTATGAGTACATCTGTAGATGAAATCCCCAAAGTAAAATTACTGAACAAGAGGGTATGTGCATTTATAATTTGGAAGTGTCCACACAAAGGTAATGGACACACACACACTCCTACTCATGTTACCTGGTATGGGAGAAAATTAGGTTTAATGGGAAAACTCACAGGTGTAGGGCTAGTAGCATGTAAATGTTGACTATTCTGTTAAGGTCCTGAGGGAGGCATTCTGGGCTGGTCACAGCTGGATGTACCATGGAAAGTGTTTCAGGAAAATGACCCTATCCTCATTCTGCTCTTTGTATTTCTAGGGTGATCTGGGAGAGAATACTTCCTTTTTTTTTAATTGATTTTTATTGGAGTATAGTTGCCTTACAATATTGTGTTAGTTTCTACTGTACAGCAAAATGAATCAGCTGTACACATACATATATCCCCTCTTTTGGAGTGAAGAATTCTTCCTTAATTCTGTAACAGGTGATGCTTCCTGGACTGGGAAATGTCCTTGTGGGGTCAGAGCTCAGCTAGCGCCTTTGCCTCCCAATGCTGCTATTAACCAGAGGTCTGGTGCAAGCCTAAGGACCCAACTCCATCCTGGTGAACTAGCTCATTGCTAAGCTACAAGAGGGGAAGGAAAAAAAAAAGTCAGGGGGAGGCGGAGAGCTGTGATGATTCCCAGGAGTCAGAAAAATTCCCTTTCCTCGGCTAGGGCTAGCCACAGTCAAATAGCCCTCCAGAGAGGTTATGGTAATTTGCACTCACACCAGTGAATGAGAGCACCAGTTTCCTCATACCTCAAACCATGAGGACATTATCACTGTTTTTGATCTTTGATAAGATGGTGGTGAAAAGTGTAGGCTCAGTATGGTTTAAGTTTACATTTCTTTTATTACTACCTAGGCTGAGCACCTTTTCATATGCTTTAAAATAACTTATTTTCCCCTTTTGTGATATGCCTATTCATATCCTTTTCTGTTTTTATATTGGATTATTGGTCTTTTTGTTATTGGTTTGTAGGAGATTTTTATCTCATATATATTAGGGAATTAATGCTTTGTAACATGGACTGAAAGTGTTTCCCAGTTTATCATCTGATTTTTTACTTTGCTTATGGTAGATTTTATCTTGCAGGAATTTAATTTTTCACGTAGCTGAATTTAGCACTTTTCTTTTTTGGCTCTTGGGTTTTATCTTACACAGAAAGAATGTGTGTACTCTGAGATTATTTTAAAAAGCAAAACTTGTGCTGGTGTGTGTTTGTTTGTTTTTTAAGACTTTTATATAGTACTTCTTTCCTTTTTTTTTTTTTAAACATTTGAATCTTTAACCTATCTAACTATTTCTAGCTTTTCAAGTTGAGGACACATAGTGTAAATCTGTACATCATTTTTGTATCTAAGGAATTAGGAGGAGTTGTATAAAGGTATAGCATTAAATCTTGTTACCTGTTCTTTGTAAGAACTTGATTGCTTTAGTATGCTAGCTACTCAGTCAGTGTGTTCTTGCCTTATTTTGCCATGACTGTAAACTCTCTTTGGATCTCAATCTCCCTAGAACTTCTAAACAGATAGATAATACTAGACTTCCATGAAACTTATATGGACATCTTTTCCAGATTTTTCTTTCTATTTATCTAGCATTCAGCCATTCTTACTGGGTTTTAACCAGTATTACCTAACTTTATCCAAGCTGTTCATAAAAATCTTTTAATGAAAAAAAAGTCTTTCATACACATAGCAGTTGAATAAAGGTTACAGTTGAAAGGCTCTAGAACCAGTTCCAATGCAGAGGGAGCGGGGGGAGGGTTCCCAACACATCCAAACAAACAACACTCCAACACCAGCTGGGTGTCCTACAATTCAGCTCAATTCTGACACTATCTACCTGGAGACAGCATCAGATCCCACAGGTTAAGGGCTCCATCCCAGAAGACTGCTGTCTGCTTCAGATGCAAACTGCAAACTCAGGTTGTTATTCTGGTTTCTGAGATCTTTGGACAAAGTTTATACACAGAATTTGCAGCTCCTCCTCTCTGGCTCTTTAGGTCAAAAAGATGGTGGGTTTTCTGTTAGCTTTTCACCTGTCCTGCCTGGCTCTGCCTGCCACCTGCCCTAAGCTAAACCCTGGTGAAAAAAAAAGAAGAAGAAGAGGAAGAAGAATAGGAGAATTAGGGAAAGAGAAGGATAGACTTTGAAACTCATCTAGTGCATTTTACTTCTCCCAAGTGTCAGTTCCCCTCCAGAATCTGTTCCTTAATTGTTCAGTGCTTTCAGGTACTTTGTTGCGTTTTGTCCAGAGTTTGTAGTTCATATCTGTGGGAAGACGTAGTATGTAGGAGCTCACTTAGCCTTACCAGAAGCAGTGAAAAACAGAAAATTTAAAAGATGCTTGTAATTAGTGCCTATTGATAAAAAGAGGGCAGCATTTCTCTGAAAGAAAGAACTCTTGCGAAACACTTTAATGGTCCTTTTGCTTATGTAAATGTTAAGCCCAGAGCAAGAAGGAATAAGGAGTATTACAACAAATGGGATGCAAAAATTGTTATGCATAATAAAATAACGAATATAGCTCCCTGAGGATGAGACTGAGGATGTTTCTAAAATAAGAAGAAAAGGCTAGGGAAGAAGAGTGACAGTAGAGTACCAGAGGAACTTGGCTGGAGGCACGGTACTAAGAGATGAAAGAAACAACTAAGAAAATTAAGGAACTCCTGAGTCGAAGAAATAGTGTCAGTACTCTCTGTTATTCAAGTGTAAGTTGTATCTCTGTTTTTGTTTTAATCCTTCTCTTTATCCCAAACTCACAGTATATATCCCACTATTTGTAAAAATTTTTAAAGGGAGCATATTCTACTCCTGACCTGATTCCTTTCTTGTATTGATTACATACTACTTCTCTAGCAAGTATATTATCTGAAAAATCATCACTAAATTAACTCTAGGACAACAGCCTCCTACAAAGATTAATGATATATAATTTACCTTTATGAAAGAAGCAAGCAACCAATAAATTTGAAAATGCATACCATCATGCAATAAATTGTTAAATATCCCAAGTGCTTACCTTATCGAGTATTTGACAAATGGATTTCACATTCATTCAATTACATCATTACTATTTTTCATGTCACTTGCTCTATTGTTTGCTTAAGTGTATGTCTTTTCACTACTTCATCCATTCTGTGTCCAGGAGGGACACTTGGCAAGGATGATCATTTTGGAACATTGAATAGGCCCTGATCGTGTGTCACTGCTATTACTGCTTCAGATTCCTAGGTTTCAAAAATAGTCTCATTCTATCTATATGTAGGATGCCAAAAGTTTAAATGTATTTTATACAAAAGATTCTTTTATTATTTTCTACACAGCCCGTAGTTCCATGTTGGGAAATATTTGGTTCTAAGTAACAATTTTCTTTCTCATTTAAATAGGAAAAAAATGTGTAATTGGCAAGCAGAATTTCTGCCTGGGTAAGAACAACAGCTAGGTTGAAAGAATTCCATCTAAACGTAGAATATTTGTGTTTTAGTTAGTCTGGTAACATTTTCATAGATAAATATACAGGATTTGTTTTCACTTAAAAACAATGAAAATGATTTGCAAAGCCTATACCAAGATATTTGTTTTTATGTCTCCCCTCCCCCAACTTCCATTTTTCTGATAACTATATCTTTCAGTTCCTTTGATAAACAACCTTTTCACCTTTATTAGTTCCCTAGGGTGACCATAAGAAAGTACCAAACTCGGTGGCTTAAAAACAACAGAAATGTATTGCCTCAAAGTTCTAGAGCCTAGAAGTCCCAAATCAAGGTGTCACCAGGGCCACGTACCTTCTGAAACCTGAAGGGGAGAAAACTTTATTGCCTCTTCCTACGTTCTGGTGGTTTATTGGCCATTTCTGGCATTCCTTGGATTGCAGCTGCATAATTCCAATCTTTGCCTCCATCATCACATAATGTCCTTCCCCTTTCTCTTCACCATTGTCTTCTTAGAAAGACACCCACCATGTTGGATTAGGACCCACCCTACTTTAGTATGACCTCATCTTAATTAATTATATCTACAATCACCTTATTTCCAGATAAGGTCATATACTGAGATACAGGGGATTAGGATTTTAACATTATCTTTTGGGGAAGCATAACGCAACCCATAAAATCACTATGTTCAGTCTTTTGGGTGGATCTGACTCCATGTTTAGCTCAAGAGATGGGCACGTGGCTCAGGCCTAGTCAATCAGAGCATCACATTCTCCTGCCCAAGCTGCTTGGTTCAGGTCTGTGCATATGTACAAGTCAGAGTGAATTAAATACAATGGGGATTTTGTTGAGATTTCAAAGGGAGGGGCACTCTGGTTTAGTTTAGTTTTGTTTAATATTTTTGTCTATTGAATTTGAACCTGGGTGTGTGAGGCCTAGGCTCACTGGTAGCAGCTCTCTTACCATGCAAGGTGCCCATTCATGGAGGAATGTCCAGGAGAGAGAAGGAGAGGGAGAGGGAGAGAGATTAGTCAGTGTTCTCCAGAGAAACAGAACTAAGGAGTTGTCTCACGCAATAATGGAGACTAATAAGTCACAAGATCGGCAGTCAGCAAGCTGCAGGCTTAGGTCTCCAGCTAAGAGAGCTGGCAGTGTAGCTCCAGTTTAAGTCTG
Organism: Grampus griseus; assembly: GCF_964374135.1. Classification (NCBI taxonomy): domain Eukaryota; kingdom Metazoa; phylum Chordata; class Mammalia; order Artiodactyla; family Delphinidae; genus Grampus; species Grampus griseus. The sequence goes on along the minus strand of NC_139018.1, from coordinate 23,030,720 downwards.
AAGACCTGAAATCTGGGAGAGCTGATGGTATAAATTCCAATCCCAAAATGGCAGGCTTGAGACCCAAGAAGAGCCCATTTTTCCAATCAAAAGGCAGGAAAAAACTGATATCACAGCTCAAGCAGCCTTTATATTCTATCCAGGCCTTCAGCTGATTGCTTGAGGCCCACCCGCATTAGAAAGAGCAATCTGCTTCACTCAGTCTAATGATTCAAATGCTAATCTCATTTTAAAGTACCCTCATAGACGTACCCAGAATAATGTTTGACCAAATACCTGGGAACTCCATGACCTAGTCAAGCTGATACCTAAAACTAATCATCACAGAGAGATAGAGACCAGTTCCCTCTGCTATGACTTTAGCTCCCAAATTCAGCCAGGCATGCATGAAGCACTACCCTTGGGCTTTTCAAGTAATGACTGATGTATTCCCTTATTTCTTAAGTCATTTCAGTTGTCTTTTCTAATTGAAATATCCATTATTTTCTTCATAATGTCCCAGGACCCATATGGTTGCAAGTGGAAATCATTGGCAAATAGCATAGCTGAGACTTTATTCTCTATCTGTCATCATCCTCAGAACTTTGGGGGAAAACTAGAGGTCTATGCTCTACTTGGCTATAGGCATTGAACCATAGTTACCTATTCCTTAGACAACAGAAATTACATGCTGTAGTGTTTCTTTTTTGCCTCACTAAGGAAAGAAGCTCTTTCTTTTGGCTAGAATATGCTTGCTATTTATGCTTTTTCAGAACTTTTCTATCTATTATTCATGGTTGTGTTCCCACACCAAAATATCTCATTGAAATATTAAAAACACAATCAGCTAATAGTCCAGGATAGCAAGTAACTTTATGTCTTAGCATAGCGATTAGAGGATTTATACAACCCAAGCAGATATTCAAAATTCCCCACAATTTCATGCAGTCTATAAGCTGACACTTTTCTAGCCCTTGGGATGTCTGCATTTATGACTCTATAGAGAGAACTCAATCAACCAAGCAATACGATCAGACTGTTTACTTTAACACTTGCTTTCTGCAAAGTTTTTTGATTACAATGACACACAAACATAAAAAAAAATTGCTCCCCGCCAGACAGAAACAATACCAGCTCAAGAATAAAATAAATCATCTAAAGGTAGTAAGAGTGCCAAATGTTAAAAAGATTCATTTTACTCAGAGGATATCTGAAAGTTTGCTCCACCCTGTTTGGCTTTATTCTGGGCCTTGTTTCTGTTCTTGCAAGTTAATTTCAGTAGTAAAGAATGGGGTCGAACTCCTGCATCATGTGATCAATCAGTGCTGAGCCAGACGTTATGGATGCTTCTGGAAAGTTACTTATAAATTGAATCACATTGGAGGCTCACTAGCGGAAATTGTTATCTAAAGGAATTATACAAGAAAACTTTTTTAAAAGCAAGGCATCTATTCGGTAAAATAAAATGTCTCATATTTGATGTTCATGTATAAATTTGTTTTTTCTTATTTTGGACTGGCTTTAAGCAAGTCTAGAGTTCTCTTCTTTGAAATTCATCACAAACCAGATGAAACTGAGATTTTAGACTAAAGCAAGCAAGAGCAGAGGAAGTAGGACCTAGTTAAATGAGAGCTATGCGTAGGTGAAATTAAAGTCTTTCCCTACTTTCCCTTTAAGGCTGATTTAAAATATTTAGATTGAATTTATATATATATATATATATATATATATATAGAGAGAGAGAGAGAGAGAGAGAGAGAGAGAGAGAGAGATAACATATTTTCATTTTGGTAAACAAAACTATTTTTAAAAAGTTATAAGAAGGAAGAAAATAATCTTACCTAGAGAGTTTTGGATTCGTTCTATTGCAAGTGACAGAAACCCAATTCAAATTAGCTTGAGGAAAAAAAGTACAAAGATAATTTACTGACTCATTGGCTCCTTAGTAGGATAGAAATATCTAGTTCTTCAAACCCTAGCTGATAGTAAGAACTGCCAACTTTTCATCAATTTGAAACATAAAAAGATATCTCATTATAAAATTTTTCATTTCTTGATTACTAGTGATATTAGAGTTTTCTTCATATGTTTATTAGCTATTTGATTCATTTTATTTTGTCAAATGCCCATCTGTTCATTTTAATTGAAATGTTTTAAAATTAAAGATATTCTTCCTTTTGTTATCAAAGATTATATGTTTTCCTATTGTCTTTTGACCTTACAATATGGATTTCTTTTCTTTTTTTTTTTTTAACATCTTTATTGGAGTATAATTGCTTTACAATGGTGTGTTAGTTTCTGCTTTATAACAAAGTGAATCAGCTATACATATACATATGTCCCTATATCTCTTCCCTCTTGCGTCTCCCTCCCTCCCACCCTCCCTATCCCACCCGTCTAGGTGATCACAAATCACGGAGCTGATCTCCCTGTGCTATGCGGCTGCTTCCCACTAGCTATCTATTTTACGTTTGGTAGTGTATATATGTCCATACCACTCTCTCACTTTGTCCCAGCTTACCCTTCCCCCTCCCTGTATCATCCAGTCCATTCTCTAGTAGGACTGTGTCTTTATTCCTGTCTTGCCCCTAGGTTCTTCATGACCATTTTTTTTTTTTTTTTTAGATTCCGTATATATGTGTTAGCATATAGTATTTGTTTTTCTCTTTCTGACTTACTTCACTCTGTATGACTTACCCTTTAAAATTTTTACATAGACAACTCTGTCAATCTTTTCCTCTGTGGAATTATGTGTTGCTGGACACATGTGGAAAACTACTGCAAAATTATTTTCTCCTTTTTAAGACTTTTCTTTTTTTTTCTCATTTAAATATTTTATCTGGAATTTTGTTGTAGGAAGTACCTACCTGACAAACTCATGTTTTATATCTTTGGTGCTGCAGTTGTCAGTCATACAAAGTGAAATGGGGACAGATACAAAGAGATGACAAATTTGACCTGGCAGAAATGGTGAATTTTCTTTTTTATTTTGGTTTTATTTGTTTTTCATTCGGAAAAACCCAAAAAAACTTTTTGGCCAACCCAATACATGTTTAACTATGCCCTTTTTATAGCATGTGTTCTCTTATGTTTATCCAAGTTTGATAGTAACGTGTCACAAACTTATACTATAACTTTCTCAAAGTTGACAAATATTACAAAGATATGCTAATATTACACTGTTATAAAAACTCCTCTCTTTTGCAGAAGATGCTTAATGCCCATGCTACAGAGATCTCTTACCTCTCACACCACCGTTCAAAGCATCTGATTAGCAGAATGGCAACTGGGAAGAAGTAGAGGAGAAGGACCCCACATAGAAAAGAGGAAGTACAGTATTACAGTAGTTTCCCACAAAGCCCTCTACTGCACAGGAAGTGTCTGTGTCAATAGCAGCCCCAGTGGAAAGGTAAAGTTGCCCAAAGAGATCCAACAATTAGTACAATTCATGTTAGTTCACACTGTTTCTTTTTAAACAAACTCCTCATGATGTGGCTGTGTATCCTCACGCTCAGCATAACTCATTGTGTGTTTAGACACATACTTTGCATGACTTGAGGGGTGCCAAAGCCCATTCTATGCCCCAAATGCCCTTAACTTTACACAAAGGCTGAAATTGCATAAGAGTGATACCTTCAGTTAAGTTTTTTGTGACAATGCTAAGGAAAACAACAAAAAGTAAATAATCCCAGAATGCATTCATAAACACACATCAATACCTAGGAAATGAACTTAGCAGTTTCTCTCTAAGCGGCTACCTTCTCCGTAGGAGAGAGGCAGCCTCATGGCATTTTTAATTTCTGCATGGTCCAACGGTGGACACAGAGAACACATGGCCTTTGTGCAGGAGGATGAAGATGACAGTGTATGTTAGAAAAGGACATAAAAGAAAGAGAAACATGGGGCTGAGGACAAACTTTATTCACTTCAATAATTTGGCCAGGAGAAGCCCCCACTCATTTGCTAGGAGGCAGGAATTGAAGCTTTAGCATATGATAGATATCACACTGGTTAGTCAGCTGTGGCCTCTGAGTCCATATTCACCATATTAGTCAGGTTTCTTCAGAGTAACAGAACCAATAGGATGTGTGTGTATGTGTGTATGTGTAGATAGGTATATATAGATAGACAGATAGATAGATAGATGATAGATAGATAGATTTTAGAGAACTGGCTCATGTAATTATGGATCCTGGCAAGTCTGCAGGGTAGGCTAGAAACCCAGGAAAGGTTGACCTTGTTGTCTGCTGGCAGAAGTCCTCTTCCTGGGAGGAGGTCAGTCATTTTTCTATTAAGACCTTCAACTGATGGAATGAGGCCACCTACATTACGGAGGATAAGCTGCTTTATTAAAAGTATACTGACTTAAATGTTCATTTCATCTAAAAATACCTTCACAGAAACATCTAGAATAATCTTGGCCCAAATGTCTGAGTACTGTGGCCTAGACAAGTTGACACATAATGTTAACTATCACATTCTCTGTGGCCACTGATGGAGAAAAGAAACCAATGTTTTAAGACCATATCTTCCAACTATGTCTTGCCTAACAAAAAAGGGGCTCTCTGGGTGACGTTTTCAATCACTCCTCTCAAAAGCTAGGATCACAGCAATGTGACATGCTGTGAAGTTTTGGCAAAGTGATGGCCAAGCCAAGTAATTTGAAGACATAAAATATTTTGCATCATGTCAAAGGTAATGCAGCTCACACAGATGTCAATTTTCAGCCCCTGGGATACAATAATTAATGTTCAAAGATCTGCTGACAGGCACACCCCTTGTAGGTTATCTGAAGAAAATGATCACTTTTACATTCATATTTACTTTTTCACTCTGTCAGTAAAAATGTTTAGTAATATGCTAGTATGTGAGTGAGGTGCTGAATATATGGAGATTAATCACTTAAAAAATCCCTCCTTTCATAATTACAATAGAGAGGCAGATTCATATGGACTCATTTCTTCCCCCCCAAAAAGAAAATAAGTGTTTTAGAAGGTCCTAATTCCACTTTGGAGGCATTAGGTAAAAGAATGATTTTCTGAGGTGATTTCCTGAAATGAGACTTAAATGATGAACAATAATAATAACAGAAAAATAGCAAAGATTCCTTGAGCACTTTTTTATGTACCAGGCATGGTTACAAGCACTTCACATAGATTCATCTATTTAATGAGTAATAAATACTTTACCAGATGCCTTGGATTAGGATGGCATTCAAGGTAAACTGCATAGCATGTACAGACTCAGTGGCCTAAGAACGGTAGACACATTCAGGGAACTGCAGTCAACCTAGTAGTGGAACATAAGGCTGCCATGCAGGATGTCAGTAAATGAGACTGAAAACCCTGTCTCCTGGAGATCCCATGAACATTAGGCAATGTCCTGCTTTGCTTCTAGCTCTAGTGCCCACACTCAGTGCTTTGGACTGATGCAGTGGAGACCACCAGGTGTTCACTCAACAAAGCAGGTTCTCTGAATGTAGTTACCCATTTAGTTACACTGTCTAACGCCTCAGAGTTTCAACCTGTTTCCTCTGTTAACCTAGTCAGATAAGAGCCCCCAGAATCATTGTCACCATCAGGGCTGCCTTCTTCTTTGCTGCATTTGGGTTATGGATTCTTCTGACCTTTTCTCCTTGTCAATTGGATTCTATCTGCTTTCTATCTTTAAGGGATTCTTCACAAATTTTGGTTTGATGGGGGTACCTTTTTATGTTTCAGTATTATTCTTTTATTTATTTATTAGGTTGCACTGGGCCTTAGTTGCAGCATGCGGACTCAATTCTTTCATGTACGCAGGGATCTAGTTCCCCAACCAGGGATTGAACCCGGGACCCCTGCATTGGGAGCGCAGAGTCTTACCCAGTGGACCACCAGGGAAGTCCCTGTTTCAGTATTATTCTGGATTTCACCTACATCTATATAATCTACAAATATATATGTATAATATATGTATAATATCAAAGGATCTGGGGTAACAGGAGAGGTTGTTACATGCTCATTTTACCATTATGATAATTTTGAATACTGGGTCAATGACATCATTACCCACATTTTCCCCAGGCCTGCTGATAATTTTGGCTACATTGGTCTCATGGTGAATATTGCAATCCTCCTGACCTTAAAAACAATGACCCCATTTGTTTTTTCTTCTCCAGACTTGAGGGACTGTTCATTCTGTCTCCATAGTTTGAGAGAACAGAGAGAGACAAACAGCATCTGGATCTGCTGACTGTCCCCCTAGGACCATAAATCTTCTCTCTTGATGGTCTTTGTCTAGTGTCCTTTCAAAGACTCTCCCTTAGTCTCCTGCTGAGGATCAAAGGATATAATGGAATGGCTTAATATGCATGCATGGTAGCTTATAAACTGCTGACATCCCAGGCGAGAGGCCCACTTGGGTAACTTAAGCTTTCCTTATCATATTCTTACTCTGTTCTGTGCTACTTATATCTCTGTCAGGGTCTGGGCGGTGGCAGGGCAAAAACATAGACTCATATACAGTTTAGAAAATAGAGGAAATTCTGAAGTTAGAGTGACATTCGTAATGGAAGTTCAGAAAGTTGGAAAAGCCGGAGGTCTCTAAAGTCAATCATTGCAAAAAACAAAAGGTCAAGGCATTTGAAGTGGAGGAACTGCCTTGTGGGATATGGCCACAAAGCAGAAGACCAGCCCAAAAGGTCTCAGATTTTTTCTCAGATTATCTGGGTTTCCTATCAGAATTTCTGTCATTTTGCCTGAGCGCAGTGCTGTGGGGTTACTGAAGGACACGGGCATAATCTTTCCCTTATCTTCATTTTTACTATCTTTCTCTGCTTCTTGCTTATTGTTTAAAACTTTATTTTCTCTCTAAATTGAAGGAAAGTTGCTCTGACATCCTTTTTTTAATTTGCTCTATCTTACTATTTTAATAAAACTCTATGGTCCAAGCCCTCCATGATTGATTTTTTAAAATCACACTTTGTTCCCAATGTCATTTTTAAAATAAAAGTTTGATTGTTGTAGAATTCATATACCATAAAATTAAGTCTTCTAAAGTATACAGTTCAGTAATTATAAATATATTCATGGCGTTGTCCAATTATTCCGATCTAATTTCAGAGTACTTTCATCACCCCAAGTAAATCCCATACCCTTTAGCAGTTATTCCCCATTTCGTTCCTTCCTTCAGCCCCTGGAAACCCTGGATCTACTTTCTGTTTTTATGGATTTGCCCACTCTGGGTATTTCCTGTAAATGGGATTAAATAATGTGTGAGTTTTTTTGTGATTGGCTTCTTTCACTTAGCATAATGTTTTCAAGTTTCTTCCATGTTGTAGCATGTATTGATACTTCCTTTCTTTTTATTGCCATTGTATAGATATACCACCTTTTGTTTATTCATTGTTAAATTAATGGAGATATGGGTTCTTTCCACCTTTTGGCTACTATGAATAACATTGTTATGAACATTCGTTTAGACATAGGTTTTCAATTCTCTTGAAATTCTCAGGTTATATGGAAAGTCTGTGTTTAACCCTTTGCGGAACTGCCAGAATGTTTTCCATGGAGGCTGCACTGTTTTATATTGAGACCAACAGTACAGAGATTTCCAATTCTCCACATTGTTGTCAAAAGTTCTTATTATATATCTTTTTGCTTTAAGCTATCCAACTGTGTGCGAAGTGACACCTCATTGTAGTTTTGATTTGCAATTCCCTGCTGGCTAACGATGTGGAACATCTTTTCATGTGCTTTTTGGCCATTTGTGTATCTTCTTTGGAGCAATTCTATTCAAAGACTTGGATTGTCTTTCAATTAGGTTGTCTCTTTATTGCTGAGATACAAGAGTTTTTAAATACATTCTAAATATAAGTCCTTTATCAGATATATGATTAGCAAATATTTGCTGTCATTCCATGAGTTGCTTTTTCACTTTCTTCATGCTATCTTTTCAAGTACAAAGGTGTTTAATTTCGATGAAGTTCAATTTATCTATTTTCTTTTATCATTTGTGGTTCATGTTTGGGTTTTGATATACCTAAGGGATTGTTAATTTAGAAAAACCCTGCTCTATATCATGTGGTCTGGCTTTAAAGACTGTTATCTCACCATGGACTTAAGAAATCCAAACTCAAGGCTGATCAATGACCTCTTTGTACTAGACAAAGAGGCTATGAGCCTTTATGGAAGGTCTGCTATCAGGGTTAAGAGATAAAATAGATTATTTTTTGCTGGGATGGACAAAAGACATATCAAGATATTTTTTCAACTTAGGTAGGGTTTAGATATAGAGAAAGATGTAGGTCCCTAGGACATCACAGATCTACCAAAAAGATATAAAGTTGAAAGAGCTGGTTGCAGTCTGAGTCAGAGCAGAAAGTGTGTGGTAAATGAATGAATGCCAGACTAAAGATGAATTATATTCTCCCATGAAGAAGCCATTAGATGTAGGAGGAAGGTAGGAAGGTGATACCTTCTGGGCTTTACGAATGTTCATCTAGATTGTAGACTAAATTGTAGTCTAGAGGAATGATTGCAAAAAGAGGGCCTAGAGGAAAGAAAGCCAGTAGAGAGTCTATGGCAATGCATAAGGTGAGAGTCAGAGTCAATGGGAGCCTTGGTAGTTATAGTGGACAAGGAAGAAGGATGGCACAGATGCTGTGGTTCTGGCAGCTCTTGGGATGCAAGGCGGGGTTGACAATAGGAGCAAGAAAACAAGCTAGTTCAAATGAGAAAATTCTCTCTGATTAAATAAATAGAGAACCATTTTGAAGTAATTGTGGTGCATTGTTCTGATGTTCCAAAGGGGTTGTGGCTTCCTTAATCAAAATAATCTAAATTATATTGCTTTTGAAAATTATTCCTGCAAACCTTTTTTCGGCCCCCAAGACAGGATACTTTTGAAAAGAGAAATTTATTCATTTTGCCATTTGAACTCGAGCTGTAATGGAGAAAGGAGCCTGCGCTCTATTTGCAACTCTTCATGGCAACAGCTTAAAATTCTCATTTCTCTATGCAAATGAAGTGCACCTTAAATGGTTGTATGTGTTTTCCTCTTGAAGACAGAAAAAAACGGTTGTATATGTGTGACTGCAATAGCATATGAGGCAGCGTTCTTTGGTAATGTATTTTTGTACTTATATATTGCTCTACTGTAGGCCCTGGGGGTTCTAACAGATATTAAATTTGTACAGCAGATTTAAGGAGTGAGAGGAAGTTCACTTTTTCTGGCTTTTCTTCCCACAAGTCCTAGTGACTTAACCTCTGAAGAACAAAGATAGCTAACCTAAGCTTTAGGTTTAAAGAATTCAAGAAAAGTTATATAAATATCTTCTAAGATACACACACACATATACACATATATATGTAATAAAGTTATTACCATACAGTTGTGTGATGAAATCTCCTTTAGGGCTAGTTCTAATTGTACTCTGGGTGGCAGCTTTTTGTTTATATGTTTGCTTTGCTTTGATCTATTTTTGTCATGGAACTTTAGGAAATGTGATGGAAGCTATGGACTTTTCCCTGCTACATTTTGCAAACAGTTTGAGGGGGCATGCAGATGTCCTTAAAACCCAATCTCCATCGCTCTGTGAAGAGGCCTCTAGCAGCAGCACACTTGAGTGCAGTGGATGTTCTTGGATAATAGTCTCAGGATGGTCACACGGGTATGACTGTCTAAAAATCACAAGTCATTAAACAATAAGAAACAACAACTCATAGCAGAGAGCGGGCGTCTTGTGTGTATGTTAACAAGGGGGTGAGTTCATAAGAGTGTGGGTAGCTTCTCACATTTTCACCACTTAACAAGAGTCATGGTGCAGTCAACCCTTTATGATTCCCCAATAATATAACAACGTTATACAATAGGACATAAATCAGGAAGATGTGGAGATGGGATAAGCTATCGCTTCCATTTGTCTGTTGAGAACTAGGCGGGTCCAAATCACATGCCTAAATCAAGATCTACGACCGAGCATGAATTATTTTCAACATTTTACTTGTGCTTCACTTTGGCAGAATTAATAAAGTGTTTTAGTTTGAGAGTACTTTTACTAGACTGCAGATAGAAGTAATGAAAAGGTGCTGCTCCTACAGGCAGATGGTAAAATTGGGGTGTGCTTGATCAGGCCTTTAGCTCTCCCTCTGGTGACAGGGCTGTCCGTGCACTCATGCTTGTTAGAGTCCATCAGGAAGAAGCCTCTGTCCTAGGATCCAGCTCACAGCTGTCTGGATTGATGAGCCCATGACTGAAGATCACAGTACTGGCTCCCCATGGCCTCTGATATGAAAGGGATCTGGAAACACCACATGCCCCCCCACCTCCCAAAGTGGAGGGAGGTCTGTGAGGACTCAGTGGGTCTGCAAACACCTGGCTTTGAGCTACAGAAAGAGCAGAGAGGGAAGCTTTATGAGAGGCAGTGCTCATGGCAGGACCCCCATGAATGGTTGTGCAGGTTGGCCCTGTGCAAGGAACCCATGAAGGGCTGTGCAGCTGCGATCTAGCCCCACTTCTGCCTGCAGAGTTGTGCCCTCGGTGCACGACTGTGTCCAACTGCAGGAGGAACTTCTCTCCGATCTAACAAATGCCCTGTGTAGGCTAGTGATGGCTGTGATTCAAGGTCAGTGGTAAATACTGACGTCCTCCCAAAGTCAGTGGAACAGGTTCCATCACCACCAAAAGCAGCACGGAGAGAGATTATTTATCAGAGAGAATAAGAGGAAGACAACATGAAAATCAGGCCAAACCCTGGAGCCTTCAGGTCATGTCAGCTCTCCTTTGAACCAAGACACTACCTTGGGAAGTAAAAAGTGGAGGGGAGAGTCAGCCCTGGCAGGAAGTCCAAGATTAAATTGCCTAAATATTTACTCAAATGAGACTGATCATCCTGAAAGAAATGATGGGGAGTCAAGCATCTGCTGTAGCTCAAGTTGCCAAGTTTGTGTCCTTACTTCCTCTTCCAGCGGACACACCCAGCCTTTGAAACTTGTTAGAGTAGGTTTCATGTAGGAGATGATAATACTCATAGCAAACAAAGAAGCCTACTGTTTCTGCATGACAAAGTGTAGTATATAACTTTTTGACTTATATGTAATATCTGTTCTCCCCTATAGTCTATAAGCCTCTCTAACCACGGTTATATATTTATTCAAGTATTCCTTGAACCTCTCAAGAATGCTTTCTACATAGAAGATGCTCAATAAATTAGCATAGAAGTGTTTCACTAATAGCTTAAGCTATAACGAGACATGTTTAGCTCTTCCACTAGAAGACTGGCTGCCTTTTCAGACTCCAGATAACTTATGTCTTTGTTTTCATCACATTTTATGTCTTTGTTGTCAGTGTTTGGGGTTTTGGCAGAAGATGAGAGAAGGAAAACTTGCTCCTTATGTATGGTGTAATATACCCACTCAAATGTTGGCATATGCACAAGCTAAGCCTGATAAAAATCTGTTCAACAATCTTATTAACTTATTTCTTTAATCCTATGAAAGGGGAAAAATACTGGGAGATGAATAGAATTCTTGCAAGATGCTGGCTTAGCAATTCTCAAAGCTAACGCTGAAGATTTCTCTAATTAAGTTGGAAATAGTGAGGTGCATTTCCCCCCAGCATTACTGTTTCCAGAGCAATAATACACTTGTATGCCAGGCTGAACTATGTAACCTCCTTAGGGGATGACGTTAAGCTGTCTTCTACCTTTTGTTTGTGAGGAGTCCCTGTGACACACCCAGGCAAGAAAAAGCTACACTAGGCACCAATATGAAAGGCTGTATTCATTGTCTGCCTAGAATATACAACAGACCTTGACTGTAATATCTTACTCTGTTGAAATATCTTTGGATATTTATCAACTTTTTGAAATTATGGGATATTTTTCTTTCCAAAATAAAAATCTTTATCATTTTCAGCTTTCTTTGATAAACCCCCAATGCTTGTATTTTAACTTTTAGTAATTCATGCTATAAATACTATACTGCATTTTTTTGCTACTACATTGCTTTTTGTCACTATATATGTGACACCAGGCCAATACACATAGATTGCCTTCATGTCTTTTAAAGGATGTCTACTACTATTACACTGTACAGTACCCATGTAAGTGTCTATCAATAGAAAATAGGCTAATACAGTTTTTGCTTATTTTAGTGTTTTTGCAGTCAGCGCTATAATACATCTTGAACATATATCTTTGTGAGTTTTCCAGTAAATTTCTCTGGGTTTCCAGAAATAGAATTGCCAAGTCTAACTGTATGTACATTTAAACTGTTGATCTGTACTGCCAAGCCACTCTAGTATGGTGGACCACTCTAGACGCTAACCCGGTACTTACCGTCATGTTTTAAGTAATAGCGCAGAGAGGAAATGATAGTATTTGGATGGCCTGAGGGTAAAGAGGGGAAGGTGTTCTCAGCAAGGCCAACCAGCTCAAGGGCTGCAGCTACCTTTAAGGATGGAGTATCTGTACTCTCACAGCCCATTTTTGAACCATCGTTCCGGAAGTGTTGTTCTAACCAACAGTGTATGCAAGTTTATTGTCCATGTTTTAAAAAATCTTCAGTCTCATCTGCAAAAATTTCTCACTTAAAGTTTCTTTTACTTCTTTGATAATCAACGACGTTGAACAGCTTTTCCTGTGCCGATTGCTGTCTGTATTTTTCTAAAAATTTGCTCTATGTGCGCTCTGCCCACGGAGCCCCGATGTGAGCTGCCTGGATGTTCCCAACATCCGCACCTCTGAAAGTCTCTTTTCCGCTGGCTAATCTCGCTCCCCACATCCTACGAATCATAGTTTCTGTCTGAGAAGTCGGCATGTGGTGGAGTTCGCTGTGCTCATAGGCTCACCCCCTGTGCCGCTGGCCTGTTCAATGCTGCTGTCCTCCACACTGACACCACTCCTCCCTTTCAGTTCCAAACACAGTCTTAAGCCTGCTGTGAGTTGTAAATGCTTAAGGAAATTAGAAGATAATAGGGGCTTACAACACAGACTAGCCAATAAATTAAAACTAAGTATCAGATTTCCCTGTTGCCAAGGTTCTTTGTCCTGCCCACCAAGGGGAGACTTCCTCCGCTCGCCTGCATCTTCTCGGCTCTTGTGCAAGCCTCTTCTCACATCTTGGACCCTTCTTTTCCTTCTCAGAGTTCCTGAGAAGTTCCTCAGAAGTCTCTGCCCTTTTCAGCATTCCAGATCCTGTAATCTTCCCAGAAATCCTAAAGTTCTGATAGTTGAAATGCAAGGCAATTGCAATCTTATACCTGAACTTTCCAATTAGGCTGAACCCAGAGGGGTCTTTTTTTTTTTTTTTTTAACATCTTTATTGGAGTATAATTGCTTTACAATGGTGTGTTAGTTTCTGCTTTATAACAAGGTGAATCAGTTATACATACACATATGTTCCCATATCTCTTCCCTCTTGCGTCTCCCTCCCTCCCACCCTCCCTATCCCACTCCTCTAGGTGGTCACAAAGCGCCGAGCTGATCTCCCTGTGCTATGCGGCTGCTTCCCACTGGCTATCTACCTTACATTTCGTAGTGTATATATGTCCATGCCACTCTCTTACTTTGTCACAGCTCACCCTTCCCCCTCCCCATATCCTCAAGTCCATCCTCTAGTAGGTCTGTGTCTTTATTCCTGTCTTACCCCTAGGTTCTTCATGACATTTTTTTTTTCTTAAATTCCATATATATGTGTTAGCATACGGTATTTGTCTTTCTCTTTCTGACTTACTTCACTCTGTATGACAGACTCTAGGTCTATCCACCTCATTACAAATAGCTCAATTTTGTTTCTTTTTATGGCTGAGTAATATTCCATTGTATATATGTGCCACACCTTCTTTATCCATTCATCCGATGACAGTGCCCAGAGGGGTCTTTTTGACCATAAAGTCCATCAAGGTGTTTTCCTGAAAAGAAACTCACTCTCTCCTGTGATGATGATAAGAAGCACTGTAGTCTTTTGTTCGTTTCTATTGTTGTCTTTTTAAAAAAGACCTTCTCCCATTTCTCTAGTGGGGTGTTTGCTTTTCCTTTTTATTTGTAAAAGCTCTTTATATCCCATTTCAACCACTTATAAGCACATGCTCTGGGTAATTCTTTTAATTTCTCTGTGCCTCAGTTTTCTCATCTGTGAAAATGGGTCTAAGAGTAGCCTGTACCTCATGAGGTTGTTAGGAAATTAGTTAAGCTTATTACAATGTCTGGCACATACATGTCTGTATATGTTGGTTACTAATTTTACACTTATTCTTACTAAGAATATAAAATTTTTTGTATATTGCAAACAATTTCCCCAGTTTTTAATCTGTATTTTCAATTTTGACTATCTCTCTTCTATTCTGTGAAAAGTGTTGTGGACCTGTTAAGTTTTTTCCTTTATGGTTTCTGGTTTAACATCATGATAAGAAAGACTTTCTCTACCCCAAGTTTATTTTTAAAAATTCATTTGCACATTTATAGTTACTGTTAAATTATTATTCAACATAAAAATAGTTGTTAAAGTATCAGGTAGATGATACAGCACCCCATCCCCCCAAAGGCATATTCTTATATCCTCAGACTCAGATTTAAACTCAGACTGAGATTTAAATTCCTTAAAGTTGAGATTTAATAAAGACAACAAAAAATTCATCCTAGAATAACTGGACTTATTTTTTTTCCCATGACGTGGGTTGACATAAGCATAAAATTGATCCAATGTTATAAGCCGCAGTCCCTGGGTTCTTACTTTAACTCAGCAAGGCATTCGTGAGCCATGAGCCAGGTGGGCTGGGGGAAACATCCTCTTAGAGTGTGGCTCTTCTCCTCTCACTGCTTATTTAGCATGATCCTCACCTAACTGAGAGCTCCGCACACTCTGTTAGTATGAATTTAGAGCAACTGTAGCAGCAAGACTTAACTTCCTTTATATTAACCTAGCGTCTTTGGTACAAGGGGGTAACTAATCCATGCAGACCAAATGCAGGCTCTTCCTCAAACTGCTTGTAAAGATCTTACCCCTGAAATTCCCAGCTACTGCAGATCCCCACAGTAATGAAACCTACAGAGATCTATTCTTCATTGAACTCAGCTACATTCCTGCTGTGGCTGCCAGTTACTCAGAAACAGCTTCCATGTCTCTGTTCTCAGTGTCTCTAAGTTTGCATGGAAAGAAATAGTAGAAAGAAACAGCTGCTAAGCCGGCTCCCACACTCTATCCAGCCCTGCAGGGGTCTATGACACTTTCCGGGTCACATTACCATGTATACCCCTCGTAGATTTTAAAGCTCACATTTCCTGTGCAGCTCGTTTACACCGACTTGGGCTAGATCTACACTCTCCTGTGTGAGGTCACAGGGGGAAAACTGGTTGTACAATTTGTACTACACCAAACCCAGCCCTAAGTGTAGGCAGAGTGAGCATCTATGTAACAGAGAGAGAGGAAAAAATAACCTCTGTCAGAGAGCTGGCTGGAGAACCTAGAACTTCACTAACATCCCTTTAATAGGTGGCTTTCTTGACAACGCAAGTGTTTGTGTTTAACTTAAGTTAGGGATAACCATTTTTAAATTGTGAATCAGGAAAACTTTAGTAAATTAGTGCCACTTAAAGCACTTAAGATAGTAGAAAATAGTAGAGAAGTGAGCACAGGCAAGAAACAAGGGTTAGGGTTGAGGAAAGACAAGTTGTAAAGTGTCATTGAAAGAATACTGGGTTGTACTCAGAACACTCCAGTTCACTCATTCATACAACAAATATTAAATGACCACTTACTAGGTGCTGGGCAGTGAGCCTGGCACTCAGCGCTTACTGGTGAATATGACACACATGTCCTTCGCCTTTAAGAAGTTAACACCCTCATGGGGAAGCCCGACAAGATCTATAATTACAAATGGTGATACCCACCATAAGGCTGTTGACTAAAATATGCACAACCTAAAAGTTAAGAGTTATGTTTTATTCAGTGGACATTCTTAGGACTTCAACCTGCGAGACAGGACTCTCAGATAATGCTGAGCAAACTATTTTGAAGAGGAAGAGGGGAACCCAGGATATATGGGAGCTTTTGCCACAACACCAGGTAGTCGGAACAAAAGGCTACTGTTAATAAAAGAAAACTAGGTATCTCAAGTTAAGGAATTTAGCACTTTTCTGTGTATGGGAAGGTGCAGGAGTCTGGGCTCACTGAAATCATTCCTCTGATGTGCATCTTAGCTATCTGGGCCAGTACCCTGTGTTTTCTCATCGTGAGTCTCCTCAGGATGCACCATCCCAGGTGGATGGAGTCTGCTGCCTGCTAGATGGTGGGCGCTCCTTGTTTCCATCCTGAGTTCCCAGGGCTCACTGTCGGGGGCGGCTGTAATGTGGTGGCTACAATCCTCTGGTCACTGATGTGGCGGCATTATTTTATTTCTCAGGGCGAAATGAGCAGGGTGCAGGGATAGGTGCAGAGTTTGCAGGTGGGAGTTTTTCATTTGGTAGATGGGTCAGGGTTGGTCTCTCCGAGAAGATTTTAATTCAAAACTCAAAGGATGCTCAGGTGGTGGTCGTGTGGATGAACCAGGCAGAGAAAACGTCATGTGAAAAGACACAGATGAAGAGTTTAGTGAGTTGAAGGCACTAACAGGGTCTAATATGACTGGGAAGCACTGAAAACAGCAGACAGGGACCTAGATGAGACTGAAGGGCAGACAGGGGTCTCACTGCAAAGGGCCTTACTGGCATCCTAAGGAGCTTATGGCCACAGGAAGGTTTCTAACAAGAGCAGGTGTGACTTGAGTCATACCTCAGGATTACTCCCTGGCTGCTGGATGGAGAAGTGACTGTCCTTATGGCCCTGTCTCTGTCTTAGTTGCTATTAGAGCCACTTCTGTAGGTCAGAAGTGTCCTCTAAGCTCTCTTCAAGTTGTCAGATCTCAGTCTCTTCTTAGCTCTAATAACGAGCTGTGATGGAAAAGTGGGAGAGGAGGGTGTGTGTTAGTGGTGGGATTCGGAGGACACTTCAGGTGCTTCCAGGTAGGTGCGTATGGAAGAGTGGAAGGTAATAAAGTCAAGTGGCTCAAGTCCTAAGTTTACTCAGAGCCGGTCTTTCCCACACGCCAGAACTGTGAGTAACACACACTTTTACTTCACATAGCTTGATCTCATATATCCATTATTTACATTTTGGGAATTTAGGTCAATAGTCTTTTTTACACTCATTTACAAATATTTGTTGTTTCCTGTTTACATGGTAAGGGGGCGGGAACAAAGAAGGCAGTGTGATCCAACGGAAAACATGTGGGGCTTGGAGTTTGTTCAAAATTTACATCCCAGCCCTACGATATACTAACTCCATAAGGTTAGGCCTGAGTCTTCTCTCATCTGAGCAGTGGGGACGCCAATACCCACCTAAATGAGATTTGTACGCCAAGCCTCTAATTTTGGTGTCTATCAATGAGTAAAGTCAGTACACATGTGTAACATTTTAGGGTCCCAAGGATCGTTTCTGGCAAGGAGGGCAGATTAATATGCAGCATTTTCTTCCTATATTGTCAAATAGGTTCAAGATTACAAACTCATCTCTCAAAAGTTTCAAAAGCCTGCATTGCTTCAGTCTTAAAAGGGAAATTAGTTGAGTAGTCATACTGAGAAGCCTAGTTATCTAGCAATACCGATTCCTGAGAGAAATTTAATCTTTCTGTTCTTTTTCTCTTAAGAAATCGATGTATACAGACATTTGCGATTTTGTTGAACTTGTATATTGCCCCCTGCCCCCCTCCCCGCTCATAGCTCATGAGGCTTATGCAAATACAAAGAAGGCTTTAGTACAAAGCCCTTGAGTTGTAGATAATACAGTCCTAAAAGATGCTTTCACATGGGGTGGGGGGCTGTCTTTAATGACTTTCCTTAAAACTTGAGATCTTCCCCTTCAGACACTAGAATCAGAACCAAGTCATATATTCAACTATAGGAAACAGCACAAGACACTGTTGGAGAGGAAGAGAACTTTCCTGTACCCTTCCAAGTTCTTCTGGCTGGTCTAGAAATTAAATTGACATAAGACAGGTTAACAGGAGAAAATCAATTTTAATTTTGTTTGTCTGGGAATCCCACATACGTGAGAGGTACAGAGACAGAAAGGTAAAATGAGGTACATATGCCATCCTGAGCTAAGGAATGGGATAGGGACCGGGGGCTTCCGGGACAGGAGGGTCATTCACATGACAATAGGAGGAAGAGCAGATGTTTGGTAATTAGATGTTTGCCCTGCCGTATAGATGAGGCCACTTAGATAAAATTTATCTCCAGTAATAACTCTTTTCTGGGAAAAATCCTCAATTTAAATTCTTCTAGGTAGTTAAGGGAGGGGCAGTAATTTCCCTTGAAACTGCAGGGTCTTGATTGCCTTTAGCGCAAAATAATCTTCATGTAAAACTGACACATTTTGAGGAGGCTTGTTCTGAACCCCTAAAACGCTAAAGAATTTTGCATTTGGGCAGAAGATCCACAAATCTGAGTGTCACAGAAGAAGCAGAACGGACTCCTCCACTATCCCTTCTCTACTCGCTGATACTGGTGCCTAATGTTTACAAGAGAGGGGAGCTCCAAAAGTTGAAAGAAAACCAAAACACTTTGTTTTCACTTGTTGTAAAAAGTAGAGACAGATTCCATAATATGGGTATGAATATGAAAGTTTTATCCTTAGTGATACAAACATTTTGACTGAGTTTTGCAACTTTATGATGCAAAGTGGTATCCTCTTTGAAACAGAACCCAAGCAAGACAGTTACTGGCAACAACAAGCTAAAAGCATTCTTTGGTTGGGTGGTGGGGGTGGGGGGGAGCGGGTGTGGAATTAAGAGTTAAATGGCAATTTCTCCTTAAAGGACACAGCCATAGTCCAGGGTTAGTGTCCCTTCTACTTCAGCATATGCCTGTGGTAGTCAACATCCCATCATTCAAACACAGTGGTACCTGTCGTGGCCTTATCTTATCTGACTCATTTTTTTCCAAGTTGGGGGTCCCTATTGTAGTGCGGAGCTCACCCAGACAGCAACATACTTTGTTGAGGCAGCACGCTCAGGAGATGCTCACCTTGACTGCTTTTCCTGGGCTATGGAATCTTAAATTGAAATGACAGCTGGGTCCACCTGTGTCTGAGTAGCCTTCCCTTCATGGTGTTCTTTTTCACTTAAACAAAAAACATTTACCAAGAATGATTGAATTCCTGTTCTCAAATCAACTATGTATAATTTAATGAACAGTTATGTTTAAATGCAAAACTACATGTTAGTAGGGCTACAGCTTTGTATCTTTATCCCTATTCTTGATATTCTTACTAAGTGCAATTTGTTCTTTTTGTGCTAAGGATCTTCTCTGGTCTTTTATTATAAAATGGAGATAACTCATAGGATTTTTGGAGACTTTCAGTCAGTTATTACTGTTCATATACTTATCATAAATATGTTTGCCTGAGTAGTACCTCAGAGGTAGCTGAGATTTGGGCAGGTATGGAATAGAGGATAGTTATATTTTGATAGGCATATAGGAAACAGTGTGGGAAAATAGACTTAAAGCAAAGGGTATGCCTAGAAAAGGTGGGAAGACAGTCTCTTGTGGATTCCGTGAAATTAGGAGGATAATGTAGAGTAGCTTGGGTACTTGGAATAGGGAGAAAAAGAGTAGCCTGAAGTAAGAGAGAAGCTCTAAAAAGGCTGCTAGGAGTTTCCAGCTTTCAGTTCACTTCTTCATAGTCTTAGATGTGACATTTTTGTTCCGTAAGTGATCCTAGCTCAGCATGTAGTTCAGAAAGGCACTTAGCCTCTCTAGTCTCCAGCCTGTGTTCTGCTACATGACAGCACAGATGACCTGAAAAGTTGCTTTCTGCTCAAACTTCCATGAACTCACTCACCATTGAGGAATATGGAGTCAAAACATCTGCATTCCACAAGAATACCCAGGTACATGAATAGCATGGCACACTGTCCACAATAGAATTTATGCAAGTTGCGTGGAAACTGGAGAATCACAGCAAAGGTTGGGAGACTTGCAATGGAATAATATTATTTTTAAAGATATCACTCCAATAAAATGAGAAGGCTCCAGGGGCGTGGAAAGAGCTGCAGGTGAATATTTTTGTTAGTTTTGAGAATGTTCTCTTGATTCCTTAGCTGAATTTTGATCATGTACTTACAGTAAAGAATCCAGTGGGAAAAAAAAGCATTCTTGAGATACTCTGAATAAGAAAAAAATCTGAGGGGACAACATGGAGTCAGCAGTCACCCTTCATTCATCCCGAAAAAAGAACCTATTACAATTGTTTCATGATATTTATATCACCAGGAAAATGTCTTCGTTAGAAATACAAAGCTATACGGATATATTGGGAGGTTAAGGAAAGACAAGGAATTTTATCTCAAATTAATACTGACATCTTCACTCTCAATTTTTTTTTTTTCTGAGAATTTGACAACTACAGAAAAGAAAAATTCTAAGGCTCTGAAAACTCTGCTTAGAGGCGTCACCAACACTTTAAATTCAACTCCTTCATTCCCACTTGAAACCCACTCTCAGCCTCTTTAGCGACTGAAAGGCTTTTTGTGCCCTTGCCTTCCTTCTGAGACCTGTGTGTCACACACAGGCACGCGGCAGCAATGGGAAGACTGTCTTTTGTTTGAGGAGAGTGATGACGAGGGTCCCCCAGGTGGCAGAAACCACTTCCACGCTGTTTTCTCAAGTCGGCTCCAGAACACCTTTTACTTAAAGAAGTGAGAATCCATTGTTTGAAGTAGCTTCTTGGCTAAGTTACAGTCTTAGGTAGGAAATCTTTTTTGCTTTTTAATTTTATTAATGAATTCGGAGTAAAAGGAAGTTGAGAAACCTGTTGTAGAAATACACTTTATCTGTACACACTAGCCCTTCATTTTTGAGGAAGGCTTTGAGAAAAGGTTACTGGGTGTTTTGATGCCCTATTTTCTTATCACTTGCAACAGAAGCTAAATGTTCTCCTCCTCAGTCAGGTTCAAAACGGCTGAGTGCCTAACACAGGAGGCTGTTAAGTGAGCAGCAGAGTGATGAGGGGGTAGACTCTTGAATCAGAGAGGTCCTCATTGGATTGTCAGTTGCTCCATCATCTATTTGTGTTGTTATGCCTCCTGGACCCAGAAAAGGGGACCCCTGCCTTGTGCTCTGTGGATTAAGGGGTCTTCATATCCAAAATTTACAAACTACATTTACTAAAGGACTCCTGGTTGCCTCTGTTACTTAGGATCCTTCATTCAGCACTGGCACATAACCGTCAACATCCATCCTCACAATTAACACAATTCAGGACCCAGAGAAATGCTTCTCCATACCTCTTGTCTTCAAAAGGAAAGTCACCTCCACTCGAATACCATGAAAGCTTGCTGGTGGTGCTATTGGTACATCAAAGAAGAACACTGCTTTGGAGTACAAGGAGGATTGGAGCTGCAGCAGAGGCGTTTAGATAAAAGGCAAATTAATTAACTTGTCAAAACTTCCTCTCAGATAGCATAAATGCAATACATTTTTACATAATGAAGTGTCATTTCCAAGTTGTACTGAAACAAATGGCTCCAAAGGCATCTACTAATTAAAGCAGTTTCTGCAACAGTTGTGTTGACGTCTAAGGAACATTTTGTAACAAACATTAAGCATCATATTACATTCAATTTGTACATATATGTGGGTATGTTGAGATGTAACGTGAGAAATATGATTCCATCTCTTTACATTGGTGTTTAAATGGCTATTAAACACTAGAAGTAGGGTTTGTTTTGTTTTTATAAAAACATTTAATGAGATTTTATTAAATTTCAAAAACTAGGGGCAAAGTCAAGATGGTGGCGTGGGAAGATGCAGAGTTCACATCTCCCCACAACTAGGGCGCCTGCCAGGCTCTGGTGGGGGACCTTGATGACCAAGGGGATAGGAGGAAACCCCCAGCAAACCAGTAGGACATGGGGGGACTGAGGGGGGTGAAGAAGTGGAGGCCAGGTAGGATTGGTGTCCCTGAGGGGTGGCTGGAAAGGGGGAGGGGTTCCC
This sequence comes from Grampus griseus, assembly GCF_964374135.1. Classification (NCBI taxonomy): domain Eukaryota; kingdom Metazoa; phylum Chordata; class Mammalia; order Artiodactyla; family Delphinidae; genus Grampus; species Grampus griseus. Next base: position 23,008,732 of record NC_139018.1, on the reverse strand, counting down.
ATGCCTGGAGGGACCCTCAGGGGCTCAGACCAGGGGGGAACACCAAGTGAGCGTTTCCCCTGCCCAATCAGCCCCAGAAGCCTGCTTCCATCCTCAGAGGCCCCCTCCAGGCCATGTTGGTCCTGGGGGCTTAGGAGGGAAGCAGGGAGAACAGGGAGAGGTAGGAGGGAGGGGCCCTCCAGGACAAGAGGAGCAGAGAGGAGTGGATGGTGTTTTCCCTGCCCACTCAAGCCCAGGAAGCCTGCTGGGCTCCCAGGCCAGGTCCCTCACTCTTTGAGACCAGAGACATGCTGGGGCCCCATCTGCTCTGTGGAGCCTAAGCCCCAACCCACATGCCTCCTGAGGCCCTTTTCCAGCCATGTGGGTCTTAAGCATAGGTCCTACCCACTGCCTAAACCCTGCCTCTGCCTAAGCCCTGCACCCCAGAACCAAGGACTTTTCTGCCTTTTTTTTTTCCTTCTCTTTTTTACCATTGTGGTTCTGTTTTACCCTCCATTTGTTGTTTCATCTATATTTTTATATTCTTTCTAACATATCTATTAGTTTCCTAGTCTAATTTTATTTTTTACTCTTTGTTATTGTTCTCCATTTTTTCTTTTCTTATTTTTGCCATGCTGTGTGGCTTGTGGAATCTTGGTTCATGAGCCAGGGGTTGGGCCGAGGTTCCTGCAGTGGGAGCTCCAATTCTGAACCACTGGACTAACAGAGAACCTCAGACCCCAGGAAATATTCATAGGAGTGATGTCTCCAAGAGGTCCTCGTCTCAGCAACAGGACCCATCTCTACCCAACAGCCTAAAAACTCCAGTGTTGGAATCCTGAGGCCAAACAACCAGTAAGACAGGAACACAATCCCACCCATCAAAAAAAAAAAAAAAAAAAAAAAAAAAAAGAGAGATATGGCAAAAAAGTATGTCACAGATGAAGGAGCAAGGTAAAAACCTATAAGATCAAATAAATGAAGAGAAAATAGGCAATCTACCTGAAAAAGAATTCAGAGTAATGATAGTAAAGATGATCCAGAATCTCAGAAATAGAATGAAGGTACGGAATGAGAAAATACAAGAAATGTTTAACAGAGATCTAGAAGAACTAAAGAACAAACAAGCAGAGATGAACAATACAATAATTGAAATGAAAAATACACTAAAAAGAATCAAAAACAGAATAACTGAGGCAGAAGAATGAATAAGTGAGCTAGAAGACAGAATGGTGGAAATAACTGCCTAGTAGCAAAGTAAAGAAAAAAGAATGAAAAGAATTGAAGACAATCTCAGAAACCTCTGGGACAACACTAAATGCAACAATGTTTGAATTATAGGGGTCCCAGAAGAAGAAGAGAAAAAGAAAGGGTCTGAGAAAATATTTGAAGAGATTATAGTGGAAAACTTTCCTAACATGGGAAAGGAAATAGTCACCCAAGTCCAGGAAGTGCAGAGAGTCCAATACAGGACAAACCTAGGAGAAACACACCAAGACACGTATTAATCAAACTAACAAAAATTAAATTCAAAGAGAAAATATTAAAAGCAGCAAGGGGAAAGCAAAAAATAACATACAAAGGAATCCCCATTAGGTTATCAGCTGATTTTTCTGCAGAAACGCTGCAGGCCAAAAGGGAGTGTCAGGATATACTTAAAGTGATGAAAGAGAAAAACTGACAACCAAGATTACTCTACCCAGCAAGGATCTCATTCAGATTTGATGGAGAAATCAAAAGCTTTTCACACAAGCAAAAACTAAGAGAATTCAGCACCACCAAACCAGCTTTACAACAAATGTTAAAGAAACTTCTCTAGGTGGGAAACACAAGGAAAGAAAAATATCCACAAAAACAACCCCCCCAAAATTTAGAAAATGGTAATAGGAACATACATATCAATAATAACCTTGAATGTAAATGGATTAAATGCCCCAACCAAAAGACACAGACTGACTGAATGGATACAAAACCAAGATCCATATATATGCTGTCTACAAGAGACCCACTTCAGACCTAGGGACACATTCACACTGAAAGTGAAGGGATGGAAAAAGATATTCCATGCAAATGGAAATCAAAGGAAACCTGGAGGAGCAATACTCGTATCAGATAAAATAGACTTTAAAATAAAGACTGTTACAAAAGATAAGAAAGGACACTACATAATGATCAAGGGATCAATCCAAGAAGAAGATATAACAATTATAAATGTTTATGCACCCAACATAAGAGCACCTCAATATATAAGGCAAGTGCTAACAACCATGAAAGGAAAAATAGACAGTAACACAATAATAGTAGGGGAATTTAACACCCCACTTACACCAAGGGACAGATTATCCAAACAGAAAATAAATAAGGAAATACAAGCTTTAAATGACACAATAGACCAGATAGATTTAATTGACATTTATAGAACATTCCACCTGAAGTGCCAGAATACACTTTCTTCTCAAGTGCACATGGAACATCCTCCAGGATAGATCACATCTTGAGTCACAAATCAAGCCTCAGAAAATTTAAGAAAATTGAAATCATGTCAACATCTTTTCTGACCACAACACTATGAGATTGGAAATCAATATCAGAAAAAACACTGTAAAAAACACAAATACATGGAGGCTAAACAGTGTGCTACTAAATAACCAAGAGATCACTAATGAAATCAAAGAAGAAATTAAAAATACGTAGAAACAAATGACAATGAAAACAGGATGACCCAAAACCTATGGGATACAGCAAAAGCAATTCTAAGAGGGAAGTTTACAGCAATTCAATCTCACCTCAAGAAACAAGAAAAATCTCAAAGAAAAAATCTAACCCTACACCTAAAGCAGCTAGAGAAAGAAGAACAAAGAAAACCCAAAGTCAGTAGAAGGAAAGAAATCCTAAAGATCAGAGCAGAAATAAATGAAATAGAAATGAAGAAAACAATAGCAAAGATCAATAAAACTAAAAGTTGGTTCCTTGAGAAGATAAACAAAATCAATAAACCCTTAGCCAGAATCATCAAGAAAAAAAGAGAGAGGACACAGATCAATAAAATTAGAGATGAAAAAGGAGAAATTACAATTGATGCCACAGAAATACAGAGGATTATAAGAGACTACTACAAACAACTATATGCCAATAAAATGGACAACCATGAAGAAATGGACAAATTCTTGGAAAAGTACAATTTTCCAAGATTGAACCAAGGAAAATTAGAAAATATAAACAGACCTATTACAAGCAATGAAATTGAAACTATAATTTAAAGTCTTTCAACAAACAAAAGCTCAGGACCAGATGGCTTCACAGGCGAATTCTATCAAACATTTAGAGAAGAGCTAACACTGATCCTTCTCAAACTCTTCCAAGAAATTGCAGAGGGAGGAACACTCCCAACTTCGTTCTACAAATCCACCATCACCCTGATACCAAAACTAGAAAAAAATGTCACACACAAAAAAATTATAGACCAATATCACTGATGAACATAGATGCAAAAATCCTGAGCAAAATATTGGCAGACAGAGTCCAACAACACATTAAAAGGATCATACACCATGATCAAGTGGGATTTATCCCAGGAATGCAAGGATTCTTCAATATACACAAATCAATCAATGTGATACATCATATTAACAAATTAAGGAATAAAAACCATATGATCATCTCAATAGATGCAGAAAAAGCTTTTGACAAAATTCAACACCAATTTATGATAAAAACTCTCCAGAAAATGGGCGTAGAGGGAAACTACCCCAAAATAATAAAGGCCATATATGACAAACCCACAGCAAACATCATTCTCAATGGTGAAAAACTGAAAGCACTTCCACTAAGATCAGGAACAAGGCAAAGATGTCTACTCTCATCACTCTTATTCCACATAGTTTTGGAAGTCCTAGCCGTGGCAATCAGAGAAGAAAAAGAAATAAAATGAATACAAATTGGAAAAGAAGAAGTAAAACTGTCACTGTTTGTAGATGACATGATACTGTACATAAAAAATCCTAAAAATGCCACCAGAAAACTACTAGAACTAATCAATGAATTTAGTAAGGTTGCAGGACACAAAATTAATGCACAGGAATCTCTTGCATTCCTATATGCTAACAACGAAAAATCAGAAAGAGAAATTGCGGAAACAATCCAATTTACCATTGGAAAAAAAAGACTAAATTACCTAGGAATAAACCTACCTAAAGAGGCTAAAGAGTTGTACTCAGAAAACTTTAAAACACTGATGAAAGAAATCAAAGATGACATAAACAGATAGAGAAATATACCATGTTCTTGGATTGGAAGAATCAATATTGTGAAAATGACTATACTACTACCCAAAGCAATCTACAGATTTAATGCAATCCTTATCGAACTACCAGGAGCATTCTTCACAGAATTAGAACAAAAGATTTTACAATTTGTGTGGAAACACAAAAGACCCTGAATAGCCAAAGCAATCTTGAGAAAGAAAAATGGAGCAGGAGGAATCAGGCTACCTGACTTTAAACTATACTACAAAGCTACAGTGATCAAGACAGGATGGTAGTGGCACAAAAACAGAATTATAGCTCAATGGTACAGGATAGAAAGCCCAGAGATAAACCCACACACATATGGTCACCTAATTTAAAACAAAGAAGGCAAGAACATACAATGGAGAAAAGACAGCCTCTTCAATAAGTGGTGCTGGGAAAACTGGACAGCTACATGTAAAAGAATGAAATTAGAACACTTCCTAACACCATACACAAATATAAACTCAAAATTGATTAAAGACATAAATGTAAGACTGGAGACTATAAAACTCTTAGAGGAAAACATAGGAATAACACTCTGACATAAACCACAGCAAGATCTTTTTGGACCCACCTCCTAGAGTAATGAAAATAAAAACAAAAATAAACAAATGGGACCTAATTAAATTTAAAACTTTTGCAGAGCAAAGGAAACCATAAACAAGACGAAAAGACAACCCTCAGAATGGGAAAAAATATTTGCAAATGGAACAACGGACAAAGGATTAATCTCCAAAATATACAAGCAGCTCATGCAGCTCAATACTAAAACAACAAACAACCCAATTAAAAAATGGGTGGAAGATCTAAATAGACATTTCACCAAAGAAGGCATACAGATGGCCAAGAGGCACATGAAAAGATGCTCAACATCACTAATTATTAGGTAAATGCAAATCAAAACCACAATGAGGTATTACCTCACACCGGTCCGAATGGCCATCATCAAAAAATCTACAAACAATAAATGCTGGAGAGGGTGTGGAGAAAAGGGAACCCTCTTGCACTGTTGGTGGGAATGTAAATTGATACTGCCACTATGGAGAACAGTACAGAGGTTCCCTAAAAAACTAAAAATAGAACTATCATACAACCCAGCAATCCCACTACTGGGCATATACCCTGAGAAAACCATAATTCAAAGAGACATGTACCACAATGTTCATTGCAGCTCTATTTACAATAGCCAGGACATGGAAGCAACCTAAGTGTCCATCAACAGATGAATGGATAAAGAAGATGTGGCACATATATACACTGGAATATTACTCAGACATAAAAAAACCCAAAACTGAGTTATTTGTAGTGAGGCAGATGAACCAGAGTCTGTCATACAGAGAGAAGTAAGTCAGAAAGAGAGAAGCAAATACTGTACCCTAATGCATATATATGGAATTAAAAAAAAATGGTACTGATGAACCTAGTGGCAGAGCAGGAATAAAGATGCAGACATAGCGAATGGACTTGAGGATGAGGTAGGGGAGGGGGAAGCTGGGGTGAAGTGAGAAAGTGGCATGGACATATATACACTACCTAATGTAAAATACATAGCTAGTGGGAAGCAGCTGCATAGCACAAGGAAATCAGTTCAGTGCTTTGCAACAACCTAGAGGGGTGGGATAGTTTGGATGGGAGGGAGGCTCAAGAGAGAGGGGCTATGGGGATATATGTATACATATAGCTGATTCACTTTGTTGTACAACAAAAACTAACACAGCATTGTGAAGCAATTATACTCCAATAAAGATGTATAAAAAATTTTCAAAAACTAAAATAAACATTTCATCTTTATTTAAATTATTTTAATATTTAAAAATATACTTTGTATTAGGCTCTCTAAATTTAATAATTTAAAATATTTTATAGGAAAATAAATTTAAATTTGAAACACAATGTTTTGATCCTTCACATTTTCTTTACTTTACCGTTTTGATAAAATATATTTGGTACATAATATTTGAATTTTGGTAAAATATATGCAAATGTTACACACGTTCAATACAATTATGCTTTATTTTTTAATCCTTTAGATTAGTACACTGATAGAATACAAATTATGTGAAAAATCTTGTTTATAACAGCATAATTATTATGCTGAAATGAAGACAAGAAAAATACATTTTGAGGAATGTACATAATAATAATTTCTTACTTTCTCATGTTATTACTCTTTCAAACATTTTTAGTCCAGAGACAGAATACCCAAAGATACACATTAATAATTAAGTTTAATCACTTTCAATGTTTTGTCAACTTTTAGTAATATAAAAAACATAGCTTTACACATATTTTTCAATTTTGTTTTTATGAAAGGACATGTATCAATGTAGAGGAATGGGATGTATTTATTCACCACTGTGATAGCTTGAGTTATTACTATTAAGTACATTGCCATATGGCATGAAACCCTTTATTCATACTCTCGCCCAGGCCCCACAATTTCTATGAATGGGTCTGAGTGAATGATCTTTAGAATTAAACCTCTTGGGGCTTGAATTTCCTCACCTGTAAAATCAGAATGATAACACTTCCCAAGATGATGGTGAAGATGATAGGAATGCTGTAAAGCCCTTAGCACAGTGAAAGATGGTGAGAATTCAATTACAGTGTTTATAATATCCTTACATGAAGTAACAGCTCACTAGCTTCTGATACAGCATTGTCTGATTAAGTAATATGTAAGAACCATGCCATCTCTTTACATAGGCATTTAAATGTGTTGAACACTAGAAGTACAAATGATGTTACTTTTATAAAAATATTTAATGAGATGTTATTAATTTCAAAAACCAAAATGAACAGTTCAACTTTAGACAACACTTCCTAAGATGATGGTAAAGGTAAAGTGAAATGATACTCATAAAGCCCTTAGCACAGTAAATGCCTGAAAGATAGTGAGAAATCAATTACGGCATTTATTTATCATTTCCTTACATGAAATAACTTCTAACTAACCTATGATACAGCATTGTTCTGATTAAATGTGTCCCAACCAAAGTTAACTTTTTCTTTTGGGTGTGGATACAAATATGAAAATTTACTTTGTAAAGCTTCCGCTGTTATAGAACATGGCTATGTTAAAACGTAGCACTTTGTTATCCTCCTTTTATTTACGGAGAGGGAGAGCGGTATTCTTGGCCTCAGGTATAATGTTTTTTAAAGGCACTTCTTTGGCTTCTCTAATCTTTCTTTTCCTTTTCCATTTTATTGTTTACTACTTTTATAACACCCAGCACAGCACTAAGTGTAGGAGTTTAAGAAACATGAATCTAATTTTTCAGTACTCCTTACTTTTATTTTGTTGAAAAATTTTCTTTGAATCAGTTAAAAAAGAAAGAAAAAAAAAGCCACCCACTATGAGACCTTAAACTAAAGTGCCTACTTAGTTATCTGATGGATTTCTGGTCATGAAATTCATGGCTTTTGTACTAATCATGCTGCTTATTGACTTAAAAAAATTAATTCATACTAGAAATCACAATAGTAAAACAGAGCTCATAAACTAAAACAACATAAAGGCAGACAGGTCAAAATAAACGTCAGATGAAAAGAAAACATCATAAGGATGATGTCTTTAGCTTATAAACAAAATAATTTTAATAACTATAAGGGTTTGAGAAAATGTTACCAAGAAGCTCATCTTCTACTATCTAAAATGCTATAACAGAAGCAATGGACACATGTTCCTTTTATGGGAATTGTCAAAGTAGATGTACTTTTTTTGTTTGTTTTTGCAATATGTGGGCCTCTCACTGTTGTGGCCTCTCCCGTTGCGGAGCACAGGCTCCGGACGCGCAGTCTCAGCGGCCGTGGCTCACGGGCCTAGCTGCTCTGCGGCATGTGGGATCCTCCCGGACCGGGGCACGAACCCGTGTCCCCTGCATCGGCAGGTGGACTCTCAACCACTGCGCCACCAGGGAAGCCCATAGATGTACTTTATTAACAACAACAATGAAAGTCGAATCTAAAAATCAGATTCACTATTCTAAGTAATATCAAAACATGACTAGAAAGCTGCTGTAATACTCCCACTAAAAGTACCCAAATCTGGGCCCAGATTTCTTATCATCTGAACAACTCAAAGTCATTTAGCTCCAAGTTCTCTCTACCTTGCTGCCCTTGTCACTTCCAGAAAGTATACAGAATGCTCCCACAACCTTCCATGACTGGGGGTCCCCTAACCTTGTTCTGACATTTAAGATCATCCATCCATGACTGGGGGTCCCATAACCTTGTTCTGACATTTAAGATCATCCAAAATACATACATACATCATACAAAATACATACATACATCCCACTCACTCATACAATATTGCTTTTATCCTACACTTAGCATCCAATGATTCAAATAAACTGTACCTTTCTTTAATACCGGAACATACTGGGTCATCTTGCTTGTGATTTCTGCCTGGAATGACAGCCTGCCTCCTACCTTCTACACTAGAAATCCAGCCTGTCCCTTCCAGTTCATTGTTCCTAATCTCCCCAATCACTAGCTGAGCTCTTCCTCCTTTAAACCATCATATTCCATTCCAAAGCACTTTATGCTCCTTGTGACATTTTTAATATTGTGCCTTGAATATCAGGTTTCGTTTGAGTTTTTTGTTTGTTTTTGTTTTTCAGGGGTGAGGTACATTTGCAAATTGCCTTTCTGGATTGTTTCTCCTTCCAAGCAGGAGCTGGGTTTTACTTATCTTTAGAACAATGACAGCTCTAAGAAATCTGTTGAATTAAATATTTATGTTGACTCAGTTTCTAGATTTTTAAGACATGTTTAGATATATCTGAAGTTTGGAATTGTGGAAAGAAAAGCTAAGGGATGCTGGCTTAGTTGAATAATTTAATTTCTTGCGTAGAACCATGCCTAAGGTAACTGTCCAAATTGTCTGCTGTGGTCTTAATACACAGAACTACTCAGCGGGTTTCTGTTTGATTTCTGTAATCAGGAAAAAAGTCACCGCAGATTTATCTGTTCACTCTTTTTTTTTTTTTTCAACATTTTAAACACTTATTATGTGCTATGTTCAGCAAAAGAAAAATAAGAGGAAGTCACACATTTTGGTGTATATTCATCTTTGGTTTTGCAGACAAAAAACAAAAGCTAAATTCCTTTCCAAAATTGTGTAATCTACTTAACTCTGATGCCTGAAAGCATCTATTCTTTCCATTCTCTTTCATCCTCAAATGTTTTATTTTGCACTGTTTGAATCTGTAAGTTGCTACAAGTCCCTTTGAACATAGGAGAAAGACAAATAGTGAATATTAATGACTACATCTGCTAATACTCACCATCTAAAGGTCTCAAAAATTCCACAGATCATACTGACACCTACAAAAATCACTCTGAGGTATGTCCTGGAAACAGTGATGAATAAGATAATCTACTCAAGTTTCTTTCTTGCTGCTACGAAATATCAAGAATTTAGACACTGAGCACATTTAGTCATTAATGGTCTCACAGCACAAATTGCCCGAAACTAGATGCTCACAACCCAGACACCTTGGCCTAACTCCAAAGAAAGTAATTACATTCAGTCTATCTGAAATTCCCAGTGCAGTAACTGGAATCAGGTTTTGTATCCTGCTTAGCTGAACTATTATGCAGTATCATTGTACAGCAATAACACAGCTGCTGTATTTGACTGAATTCTACTTTCTTCCAGTTTGAGCAACTAAAATGACTCTGTTCCAATTTTTTCTAATAAGAACTTGAACAGATAAGACCTAGAGAGTCCTTCCTCTTTCTCGAAGACCCAGGATTTCTGCTGCCAAGACAACTTATTGACAGGGTTATATAATCTCAACTTTATAAAGAACCTAGTTGCAACATGGCACAGACATGTTTTCAATAACCATTAGGTGATTTTTATCATCTTTATCAGCAAAAAATAAAAAAGTCAGTGGCATGTTTTACAAAGACCCTTTTGTTTAGTTCCTTCATCAACAACAGTAAAAATGTATACTCTTATGATGGAGAACAGCTATTGTCATTTAACCAAATATCCTAAATCCAGTGCATGAGACATTATGAGGCCTGTTATAGGCAGTTCTTAGCAGCTTTTAAATTTTTCTCATTTTCAGGCCAGGATATGTTTATCAATTCCTAGAATTACAAAACTTTTGTATATTTACTGAATGCCATTTATTAATAATCTGGTAAACTATGGGAAGCTCTTAACACCTTTCCTCATTTCTAGGTATTTATTACCTTTTTTACAAGCTGCAAATGAAATTGGCCAAGTCTTTGGCTGGGCTTATCGATGAAAGATCAAGAGAAAGTGAAGCAACATCTCTCAAAAGGAATAGTTAATAATCTCTAGCATTTACTGGGGACTTTACCACATGCCAGGCTCTGCTGTGTTAAAGATATGACTGTGTGATGATCTCATTTAATTGTCAGAGTAACCTGTGACCACCCAAGTGGGTGGTGTCATATTCTCAGCTTAATGATGAGGAGACTCAGGTTTAAAGATAAATAACTTGCCTAATATCACAGTTAGAAAGTGGCAGAATTAGAATTTAAGTCAGGCAGTCTGACTCCAATTCTATAATACAGATGCTAGGGAAATTTCAAATATCATAGTATCTTAGAATGAAAACAAAATTTATGAAAAACTGTGACAAAAACTAAGCAAGTCTCTCAAGTTCTTTGTAAATAAAATTGTCATTAAATTTCAATCTAAAATTTTGAATGGTCCAAATGACTATTTACCAACAGAAAATAGTAATTATTCTAGGAAGGTTCCAAGTGCAAGGACACTTGAGCAACTTTGCTTCCAGACAGCTTGTTCCAGCATAACCTATCTTAAACAGGACATTCAAATAACTTGTATTGGTTTTGTGCTTGGCTTTGAGCAAAAAGGAAAGAGAGAGAGAAAGGGAGAAAGAGGAAGGGAGGAAGGAAGGAAGAAAGGAAGGAAAGAAGGGACAGAGGGAGAGAGGAAGGAAGGGAGAAAGAAAGAAAAAGAAAAACGAATTTATTAAAACACAATCTTTTAGCAAATGTTTCTTCTTTACTGCAAAACAATCAGTAATACTTGGAATAATATAATAACAAGACCAACAGCACCTGCTCATCCCAAAAAGGTTCACTTAGGATCACTTTGGTTTTCTGAGACATTAAAGTAAGTGAGCAAATACAATCAAACACTTTTGTTTGGACCTTGTTGAAAATCTAATATGTATTTTGCTTGAGTTCTTTTTTTCCCTTCCCTTTGTTGTTGTCATTTAACTCTTAGTTGTCTAGAAAATCCATTAAATAAGACAATTTGTTTCTTGTGTATCTCCATTAATTTAGGGTTCTCTGTGTCACTCAGTGAAGGAGAATGGGATGCTAAACTGCCAATCCCAGGCAGGAATTTTAAAGGAAACTCTCTTCTGGCAAGAGGGGTGGGCAGGAGAGAGGTTTGTGGAATGAGTGATGTCTCTTTCATCTTCTATTTCAGGTGCTCCAAAACCTCTCACAGATGTTTTCAATTACTCAAAAGTAGCTCTTATTTTTTAAGGTAACGGTTTATAAAATTTAGTGTGTGTCAGAATCACCTGAAGGGCTTTCTAAAACAGATTGCTGGGCCCTACCCCCAGAATTTCTAATCTAGAGACCATGGATTTGTATGCCTGACCTGTTCCTGGGTGATGCTGCTGGTCTGGGGCAATACTTTGAAAAACACTTTTCTAAGTTATGTGGAAGCATCCTTTTGCTAGACTTACAGTTTTGAAATCTACAGTAGACATGTTTTGCTACTTGCCACCCTTCTCTCATTGTGCCCCTTTTTTAGGAACTCCAGCCATGCAGCGTACACAGTAGTATTATGATTCTAAAGGTCGTGAACACAGGTGACTTGTCCAAGGCTATACACCTGTTGCAGACTCTACTAATCAGAGCATTTCCCTGGGAATTTCTTTTTTTTTAAACTTGAGATCAGAAATGTGCAAATCTTTCTCTCTCTCTGGACAAGAGTCCCAAGTAATGAAATATAGGAGCTCATGATACCTGTATTTCCTGTATGTGGTACAGTCTAGTCCAAAGGGCAGAGGATGAAATAGATTTGCCATGAGAAGCAGTGGTGAGAGACAGAAGAACATTGGAAGGTTGAGTTCCAGCTGTCCATGTATTTCTACCTTTCCTGTTATTTGGTTAAGTGAAGTAAACTAGTGACCTGCCAAACAAATTTCCTGTTCTCCTAGCCAGCCAGAATTGGCTTTTTGTTACTTACTACTGAAAATATAACAGCTCTTACATCTGTACTTGTCAATGCATGCAATTATTTCTCATAAGGAGTTAAAACCATGTTGAACCAGGTAGCAAATCACAAATATTTAGTGTACAGTTAAACTGGCTTATGGAAACACATTCCAAATCACTTGACCCAGAAAACAAGATTCTAATGACAGAGCTTAAGAGGAACAAACTCTTGTTCATATACAGACCATCTAAGGTCACCATGGCCACCCAGAGACCTGGACTCAACGTTAGTCTCTTGCTTGGCAACCAGACCGCCAGGAGCCATAAGGAGTATTTCACAAGACGCTCATGTTATTTAGCCGGCAAGACCACATATAAAGCTCCTGAAACTCAGCTTGCTTTTCACTCTGTGGCTTTAGGGTGACCCATCCTTCCCACTTTGACCAAGGCTATCCCAGTTTTAAAAACAAAAGCGCCATGTCCCAGGAATCCCCTCAGCCTTGAGCAAAGCAAGACAGTTGGATAACCTACACTGAGCCACTATTAACTGAAGCAGTGATTCTCTGCCCTTTTCCTCTGGAAAAGCTATGGTGTTTCAAAATGGAAGCTGAAAAATAAAACCTGATGGTCTTGGTTTCAAGAGAGCAGGAGATGAATGAAACCTGAGCAACACACATAGCTATCCATTCTCAGCACATTATTGGTCTGTGCCTGTGTTATTTTAGGGAGCTTTTTTTTCACATGGAAGACCAAACTTCACAAACATAGTCTTTTCTTTTTCAACATTTATCTGTCACAGCTGAAAATTTGTTTTCATGCAGACTGGTTAATGTTAAACTGTGTAGAAGCTAAAGATGTGGATGTATTTCCTGGAATTTTTCTAGTCTCCTTCATTTTTATTAGCAAATTCACCATAACATATAAATGGCTGTTATTATGTTAGCCCTATGATAGCATTTGGTTTTTCATAGAAGATGCTTCTGGACATAATGTCTTAATCTCAGGGAAATTTCTATTACTGAAATTTATAAATCATTAATTGACCCAAACTGAACCAATGCTCATTTTGAACAATACTTACTGTATTAGGAGATTTGTTGCCTTGCATTCTAATCCAATTATTATTTAACCAGGCGCATCAGGTCCTGTCAAAGATACCAAAGTATAGAGTTAGCGTTCACCAAATATCTGTTGAATGAATAAACATATGCCAGTGTGACCATCTGGAATATAGAAGTTTTTGACAAATAATTCAGATGTATATACCTGCAGTTACCCATCACTTCTGGGTTAATGTAAAGCAGTGACTTTATATTTTACTCTTTACCTCTTTGTCCTCTCTCCAGTTTTCAAGAATCCAGTTTCCTAAGCTTGAAAACTGGGAGGCTTTCACCCTCCATGTCCACAAACCACCTAACCTATCGTAAATGTCTTACGATAATCTCTCTGGTGCTGCTATTCTGGTTCAGGTCATATTAACTTCAGCCTAGATCATTATTACAACCTGCTCTTTTGGGGTCCCCTCCTGTTTCTGTAACTTTTGATCTATTGTGACACTGTCATGACACTCATTTTCCTAAAGTGTCATTTGATCATACTACTAGCTTGCTGAACATTCATGACTCATATCAAATGACTGAATTAAAAAAATAGATGCATATAAAACAATTATCATTTACAAGATATTTTCAATAATAGTCAAAATTAAAACTGTATTATTCGAAGCAATTCTAACCCAAATTCATTCCTGACATTTGGAACTGTGGTGTTTTTCTTGCTTCCACTGTGGATTTCATGACTCCCCTGTAGTATTTTTGTTACCAAACTTCCGGGAATTTCTAGGAGGAGTCAGCACTATGTGGTACATTTTGATTTACAGGGAACAATAAACTGGTGATAATGCAACCAAGCTCACAAGATCATTTTCCATTTTTTTTTTGTAAACGCAAAACTCCACAGCTGGTAGTCTAATGAATTAGCCCAGCACAGAGTCCTATTTTTTCCCTATGTTTTTCTTCTCTTGAAAAATGCTATTTATATTCATTTAAGAAATCACATAGTGAAAAGGCAGTACCATATAAAATTAACTGTGACAAAACTTAACTATGAACATAAATATTTGTAAAGGTGAGTAGACTTTCTGAAAGATTTTAAACAAACGTGAGTTTCCAAAGCCAAGACAACTTGAGTGGTAGAGCTTAGCAGTACGTTACATATTTCAAGGAAGAGTGAAGTTTTTCCCTCAAGTAGGTTAGAATAATTTGACGAACAAAAATAAGACACAGAAAATAAAGGATGACCTGAAATCAAGTACTAAAGTATACAGTGCACGCATAATTGCTGCAGGTCACTGGTAGAATGGATACAAGAGGCTTTAGTAGCCTCAGAAGTGGCTTTTTTGGAACAGCTATGCCTTGCTCTAAATCTTGGTGTATAGATAAAAAGAAGACAGGTGGAGAATAGCAGGAGTGTTTTGGCTGAAGGAAATGTAAGTAGGTAAGAAAGAAGTGACTCCCTGGGGTTGGGGGAAGAAAAGAGAGCAAACCAAACTGAGGTTTAAAAGATGGGTGCAATCCGCCAGGAAGAAAAGTAGGAGGAGACATTTCAGAGGAAGGACAAGAACAAAGATCCATGAAAGGGGTTTCACTTAGAGCTTCGTCAGGTATGTAGGATGGCCAAAGCCCATGATGATAATATGAGGCTTAGAGGTGAGATTTATTTTGAAATGACTCAGATGCATTGTTGCCAGATTTGTCAAATAAAAATCATGATACCCAGTTTGTACCTTCACCTTCCTTAGTGATCAGAGATGCTCTGAAAGGCATGGCCATGGAGTCTTCAGCACTTGAAAAGATGCCAGACTGATAGAACAGCCAACTGAAGGCACATCTGAAGTACCAGCTCAGAGGCAATACTCAGGGAGGACGGGGAGTCATTCTTTAGCAAAAAGGATATGCATTATATCAAAGATCTTTATAAGATACTATGTACCCAATAGGTAATATAAATGCGTACAGGAACCAAGAAGTGGCTGCAGGTATGTTCCCACTTAGAATTACTTCCAGTGATTCACTGAGGGACTTTATGCTTTTCATTCTCATGGATTAAAGACTCTGGTCTTCAAACAGAACATACGTTTGTCAGAGTCCCATTGAACAAGTATGACTGGCATTTGGGACCTTTGGGCTTCTTGAGTCCATGGACCAACAGGCAAGATGTAGCCATTCTGGCAAAGACAATTAACCCTGATCATTAAGAAGAGATAATCCTCCCATTACACAGTGAGGACCACATGATCCACTTGAGGGCATCTTGGCAATTACTTGCCCTATTATTACTGTAATTTGTCAGGTATAGTAACCTAGGTCTCAGAAGGGCCAGGTGACAAGTAATTCAGTGCCCTTAGGAATGAGAAGTTGGGTCATGCCACAAGGTAAGCCCCCAGATTCAACAGATAGGTAAAGATGAGAGAACAGAATGGATAGTGAAGGAGGCAATGACAAGCATCATTTGTAGACTCAAGACCAAATGCAATGGTGGAGGTTCATTCCACTAGGCTCCCTCTTCTAAGTTTACTCACAAGAAGAGAAGCTATCAGAACCCTAGAAGATCTGCTCCCAAAACATATATGAAGAAGTGGACCTGAACAAAACAGTGGATGGATATTGGTAAATATGTGGATGTGTTGCCTAGATTCACCTCCAAGGAAGGAATTGCTGCTCAGCTGTGAGCAGTATAGCCACCCCTTTTGGTGTCTACTTCTGCTTCAGAGAGCCATCTGGGCTAAGGTCATGCTCTTCCCAGGCAGCCCATATCTGGTAACCGAGGGAGTCATTGGTGTAAAGGCCTGGCCATCTGGACCCAATATGGGACAACTTCACCTTCTCTCTACAGCTCTCTCCTGGGTTGGGTGAGGATTTGTCAGTCTGCATTGCTGTTCAACTTCTCCCTCTGCTCGCTAATGACCCTCCCTCTTCCTTTCAGAGATGTTGATCCCTAACAGACATCTCACATTCCAAACCCAACCTGAGATAACTGACAAAGGATTTGCAAGGATTTAAACTGGGTTTCCAGGTTTATATTGGGACTTATGTTCCCCCAGGAGGAAGTTCTCGCTGATAATTAACAGTTACACTTGCACCCTATGAACTGATGAAGCAGTAGTGACAGTAGTAATTAAAAGAAGTCTTTCTTGATCCAGAGAAACTGAGCTTGAATCCTGACTCTACCACTCCCTTAAATCAATGATTCTCAATTGGGATAATCCCCCACCTCAAGACATTTTGCGATATTCGGAAGCATTTTTTTTATGGTTAAAAATGGAAGGGGATGCTACCAACACCTGTGGGTAGAGATCACAAATACTGTTAACCATCCCACAATGCACAGGACAACACGCACAACAATGAAATCCACCCCAAAATTTCAGTAGTGTTAAGGCTGAGAGACCCTGCCCTAAATGAATAACTTTGTGGGAATTACCGACTCTTACTAAGTACATTCGTTTCCTCTTGTTGCTGTAACAAATAACCACAAATTGGGTGGCTTAAAACAGCTCAGATTTATTCTCCTACAGTTGTGGAGGCCAGAAGTCTGAAATTAGTCTCACTTGGCTAAAGTCAAGTTATTGGTAGGACCGGTTCCTTCTGGAAAATCTAGAGGAGAACTTGTTTCCTTCCTTCTTCCTTCTTCTAAAGGTCACCTGGATCGTGGCGCTTTCTTCTTGCATCACTCCGACCTCTGCCTGCATAATCACATCTTCTACTCTGTGTGTCTTGATTCTACTATTTTCCTTTTATAAGGAATCTTGTGATTACATCAAGCCCACCTGGATAATCGGGATATTCTCTCCATCTCATCTTAAGGATTAGGACACTGACACCTTTGGGATCACTCTATCTACCACAGTAAACCTCAGTTTTCTCATCTGCAAAGTGGAGATAATGAGAGTAAATGCCTTTTAGAGTTGTTGTGGGTTAAGAAGAGTGATTATATGTATAGGTTTTAGCAGAGTATATAACACATAATAATTATGGCTAACATTATTGTGTCCTGACTAATATTACTTAGCTAGGGCTATGAGATAAATAGTGCACACACTATACACTATTTATATCATAGTGCACAAACTATTTATATCATAGCATTTTAGCCATGGCTCCCGGAGCTTTATCTATGGTGGCAGACACAGCAAGTACTTCCATATTTCCAGGATACTTCTAGCATGCCGCTGGCTTTGGCAGAGTGAAAGATTTCAACTGGTGCATCTTATTACATGGGTGGTCGAGTTATTGAACTTTATTGACAAAGGGCTAGATTTTCCGGCAAGATGGAGCTTCATTAAAATTCTGCAGAGACTGAAAATTCAATAATCTTTCTCACAAAGCACTGCATGAGCAGGGCTGATTAGGCAATTTCTTTCTCATTCCATTTCTTTTGCTAAAAGCATTTTTACTTCTTGTTTGGTACAAAAAGACAATCATTAAATGAGTATTCGCTATAGGTGATTAAGCAGAAAGTTTTAAAGATGTACTGACTCCTTTCTCAAGACCTAATTGAGGGCTTGAAAGCAGAAGGAAAAAAATTAAACAAAACATCATTACCATATTCTGGACTGAAATATGGAAGACATGATGCTAATGAATATTTTACAGCTTATTTCTCTTGGACTCTTGATCTCCTTCTTGTTTACTCAAACTTGCTTCTTCTCCACCAATCCATTACCTTCCTCTGCTACTGCCGAACGCTCTTTCTACTTTGCTATGTTTTTCCAGAAGAATTAACTTGTGCTGCACATAGTAGCCAATTGTGCCCAAGGAGCTTCACATTTCCATGATTAAATTTATCAAAATTATTGGACTTGAAAGTAGATAACAGCAAGTACCTATATTTCAATTCCCATGTAATATCTCATACCTGATAGTATCAAGGGAGTAATTCTAGCAACCTGGACTACCACATATAAGTAAAATTTCAGGATAAGACTAAGGAACTTTCCCCCTTTATTCATGTATTCTCTCTCTCTCTCTTTCTCTCCTCTTCTCTATTTTTATATCCTGGCAAAAATACGCTTTGTCACAGTACCTTTCTCTGTAGAACATTACTAACCTGGCTCTGCCACGAGGGCAGAGATTTTTTTAATCTGTTATGTTCACTGATATATATCAAGTACTTAGAAGAGTGTCAAGTACGTAGTTAGTCAATAAATATTTGCTTAATTAGTTAATTAATTAATCTTGATGGCAATAACAGGTAAGATCTGTCCTGTGCAGATATCCTATGTATAACAATAACTTGATGGGCTTCTTTAACTTGAGTTTTTATGAAGACAGAAAAAGTATTAATTGAAAATATCAACATACACTATGAGAAAATAAAGTTATATCTGTGTCACTGTCTATTATTTTAGGCTTAATTATACTTAAGAAAAATGGAAATGGTATCTACTGGGTTTCTGATCAAAAATTTCTATTTCTCTTACTTAAGGAGCCCTTGAAAGACTTTCTCCCGTTGCGGAGCACAGGCTCCAGACGCGCAGGCTCAGCGGCCACGGCTCATGGGCCCAGCTGCTCCGCAGCATAATGGGATCTTCCTGGACCGGGGCACGAACCCGTGTCCCCTGCATCGGCAGGCGGACTCTCAACCACTGTGCCACTAGGGAAGCCGAAAGAACTTTACTAGGTATTCCTAAGATCTCTTTTCTAGTCCGGGCCAAATTCCGCATTTGGTACTACCCAGTCCTGCTGATCCTCTTAGGCTCAGGCCACTCTCTTCTTGGCCCACAGCAACTTGCTCTAGGATGTCACCTTTATACATCAGGACTTTTATCCTCAATACTTTATGAACTATTCTGAGGATCAGACTTTAAAAATAACAGGTCTTTATCTACTCTATTGCAAAGAGTACTTTAATCCCAGCCAATGCTTTTATAAAATACCTGCTATAAATTACTCATCTGGTCAGTTTCCAGAAGGCTCCAGGTGCACTGACTGACCTGAGCACCTCCGAGTCCTGCCGCTGTGTCTTGCCTGTGCCTCTGCCATGGAATGGACATTTTCTTCTGCTTCCTTTGGCAGAAAGAGAAACAGGTATGCTCTCTTATAGGTGAAATCTCTTTACAGCAAGCTCCACGGGCCTCCCAAAGTATTTGGTTATATGGGAATTAGAAAATATAAAATGAGCACAGACCCTATCTGTAAGCCCCAGAGCTGGGTCTCCCTGTGTCATGAATTTTGAAATGCAGACAAAGAGAGCATGGGAGATGGAAGAGGGAAGGTACATCCCATCCCACTCCTCTGCTTCTCCAGGTCGCCCGACTGATTCTTTCTGGGTTGATATTGCCTTCCATGCATGGTCTAAGGAGTTGGACGAGATGGATAGGATGAAACGACGAGGAGAAAGGGCAGCGTCTTCCTCGCGGCAGGCTGTATGGAAGCTCACTGAGGGACAGCTGCACTGTGAGATGAGATATGGAAATCCCGGGCAGGGGAGACAGAAGCTACACCTCAGCAGTGCTGAGATGGTGCCCCAGGCACCTGGGGAACTCCTGCAGCTGACAGACCCTGACAGGCCAGGCTGGGATGCTGAGAGAACTGGATTCTGAGCAAAGACTTCAGGCCAATGACAACTACAGAAGGCAGCAAAGAAAGCAGTAACATGCATTATGGGTAACAGCAGGACTAGGCCCAAAAGGTAATAAATATTTGTGTAATTTGAGTCCAGTCAGCCCAAAAGCAATGGGATACGGAATTCTCTTGACTCTAAAGGACCCAAGCTCCATGCTCCTTGCTCTGGTTTGCTATTCTTTCCACATAACAGTCATGCTCTATGCAAAATCATAAGAGTTCATCATTGTATCCAGCGCACAAGCTAACTCTTCTTGAAAGACACCACTCTCAAACTGCTGAAGGGAAAAAATCAGTTAGTGTTCTAGATGAAATTAGTGTTTGAATCAGTAGACTGAGTAAAGCAGATTGCCCTCCTCAATGTGGGTGGGCATCACCCAATCTGTTGATGGCCTGAAGAGAATAAAGCTGCAGCAGAAGGATGAACTTCCCCTTTGTTTGACTGCTTGAGCTGAACATTGGGCTTCTCTTACCCTTGAACTCAGACACCATAAGCTCTCCTGGTTCTCAGGCCTTTGTGGTTAAAGACTAAACTATATCACCAGCTTTCCTGGGTCTCTAGCTTTCAAACAACAATTGTGGGACTTAGGCTCCATATTCAAATGAGCCAATTCCTCATAATCTCTCTCCATATACATGTATACATGTATAATCTCTATCTCTCTAATATAAATATATATATTTTTCTATATCTCTGGGCAACCCTGATAAATGTGATAAAATATTTCTGATTTTCATTATTAAATACAAAATTCCAACCTTAACACTTTTTCTTTACTACTCAGAGACACTATTATGAGCATTATTTTCAATAGAATGTTCTGTAGCCGTTTTTGAGGTGCTGTGTCTTTTCCCTCAGGCTCATAGTCATCATCTCTTACTGATATCAGGATGCCTATCTCCAGTAGAAGCAGAGCTGACAAAACTACAAAGATATGAAATAAAGCTTTTAGCTGTACTTTATCTGAGATCCAATTTTCTGATTCATAAAGTAATCATTGTTGTGAGAATTGGAAAAAAATAAACACAATCTTAGTGCATAATAGGTTCTCAGAAATAGTAAATATTAGCATTATGACAAGCAGCTAATTGAAATAATAGTGTATATTAGAGGAAAAAGGGCATAAAGGATAGCTGAAGGGATGGAAAAATAATACTGGAGCTCAAAAGTATAAGAACTTCCATATATTTCCACTATCTAATAGCTTTGACTACTCACTCATCTTCTAAGGCATAGCTCAAAATCTCCATACCAAGAATCCAGAATTAATTCCTATAGCTGTCAGGGTTCAACCTGTAGGATATATACATATATATATATATATATATGTGTGTGTGTGTGTATATATATATATATATATTTATATATACCTTGATTTATCTAATTTTTGAGGATTTCTAGGCAAGTCACAAATTTGTGGGATAGGCTACCAAGAAGGGAAGAATGGAACTCCTCAGCGTGAACTGAAGCTGCAGTCCATAGGGAGAATTTCTTCTTCTTCTAAGAAACCTCAGTTCTGCTCTTTCAGCCTTTCAACTGATTAATTCAGGCTCATCCAGATTATCTAGAGTAATGTACTCTACCTAAAGTCAAGTGACTATGAACATTAATTAAATTTATAAAATACATTCACACCAACACCACGATTAGTATTTGATGAACACCTGGGGATTATAGTCTAGCCAAGGTGACACATAAACTGACCATCACAATCCTTTACCCCATAACCCTTATATTTCCATTTAAGTACTAACCGTGGTGGATCCTGTTTTAGAATTAGGTACACAGGCATTGGATTTTCTTCCAACAAAGAAAAATATTGAGCATAAACCATGAATTAGCATCGTTGTCTCCCAAAGCACTGAAATTGGAACTCTATACATATTTGATTAATTAAAATTCTCCACAACTTCAGTTTAATAAAGAATTCTATTTTTGGGTAGCTGAGTTTGCCAGAAGTTTTATCTCTGCAGCACATTGGCTAAGGGAAGTAGCTAGTATTCATTTTCCCATTCTACAGAAGAAAAATTATGTAACTCCAAAATTAGGATCTTTAGAAGATATACAGTGTTGTGTGTGTGTGTGTGTGTGTGTGTGTGTGTGTTTGTGTGTGTGTGTCTGTGGAAGGTTGATGATAAAAATAAATAGACAACATTTTACCTTAATTTTCTCAATGCATCATCTGTGGACTTACGTGTCTGTGTAGATTATACATTTTAGAAACGCTGTTCATTATTTCCGAAATGTTAATCCCCCACAGAGAGAAAAGTTAGATGGATATATAGATATAGATATAGATATACTTTATTCTTTTAGTAGTGGTTAATGGTCGGAGGACATGCCAAAGAGTCACCATTTCTGGAAGGACTTTAGAGTTAATCCGTCTATGTGGCCATTAATCCTGCCTACTCAAAAATAAATGAATAAAATAAAGTAACAATGAGGAAATAATTTTATCTTTTGGAAATGCAGAAATAATCATATTGTGCCCTGGGATATTTTTAAGGATAGAAAGAGGGATGGTGAATAATATTCTAATAGAGGCAAATAATGGATATTGGGTGATGACTGAGGAAAAGGATGCTTGTTTAGAAAGAGAAGCAAGTAGATCCAAGTATTATCTATGGAGCAGGTAGAATTTGTGGGCAGATGGCTAGAAATGAGGAAAAGTTCCAGAAAAATGCAGAAAAGTCTACCCAGGTCTTTGAATACTGAGTTGAAGGTAAAACATTCCATGAGTCCAGACAAAGAACCACCGTAAGCAAAACAATTCCTGGAACTCGCATAGGGTGTGGCAGTGTTCAAGTTTTGACCTGTGAAAGTGGAGAAACCTTATTGAAGATTCAGGATATTTAGTACAGACCTCATAATGGTCATGCTTTATTTGTAGGGCTGAATTAGACAGGAGTGATAGCTCTCAAAGTGTGGTCTGTGGAACACCAGGGAAACCTGAGACCCTGGCAGGGGTCCATAATATCAAAGCTATGTTCTTAATAATAATAAGACATTATTTGCCTTTTTCACTATGTTGACATTTTACATTAAAGATGCAAAAGCAATTGTGGGTAGTTACTGATGATTTAGCGTTAATCAAGGCAGTAGCACACAACTGTATTAATTAGTCATATTCTTCACCTCAATGAATGTGTAGTTTAAAAGAAAAAGCAAGTTTCAGTTATGAATGTTCTTGATGAAGCTGTAAAAGTAATTAATTTTGTTTAATCTCAACCCTTATTTACACATATTTTTCTTATGCTAGGTGACAAAATGAGATGTACACATAAAGTACTGCTGTATACTGAAGTGTGTTGATTGTCTTAAGGGAAAACATTTGTGCAATTGTTTGAATTACCAGAAGAAGTCAGTTTTTTCATGTAACCCAAGTAGAGATTCCTTGAAGTTTATTTGCAATGTGGCATCTGAAGCTGTATCAGTGAACCTGTATACTCTCAAAATAGTAGGGAAATTTGTCAATCTATAAAAACTACAAAAACCTACAGCCAACATCATCATCACATTGGATGGTAAAACACTGAAAAATTTTTTCCCCTTGAGATCAGAAACAAAGCAAGAGTGCCCACTTTCATCACTTCTATTCAATGTAATGCTGGAGGGCCTAGCCATTGCAATAAATTTTTTAAAAGGGCATAAATATAAGAAAAAGCTAAATTGCCTCAATTTACAGAAGAAATTATTATTTACATAGAAAGTCACAGGAAATGTCCAAAACAACTATTAAAACTAACAAGTAATTCTAGCAATGTCATAGGATACAAATGTAATATATAAAAATTATATTCTTAAATATTATAAAAATTGGATAGAATGTATTTTTAAATTATATGTTATAGTTTCATAAAACATGACACCTAGGAATATATTCAACAAAGGCATTCAAGACCTCTACACTGAAAGCCATACAACATTACTGAGAAAAATTGAAGATGACCTACATAAATGGAGAGATATGTCATCTTCATGGATTATGACTCAATATTGTTAAGGTGGTAATTTGCCCCCAAATGACCTGTTGTTTCAATGCATTCCCAATAAAAATTCCAACAGGAATTTTTATAGAAACTGCTGAACTGATTCTAAACCTTACGTGGATATTTAAAAATCCTAGACTAACCAAAGCAGTTTTTAAAAGGAACACATTTGGAGGACTTAAAATATCTGATTCCAAGACTTAAATATATAGTTGGTAATCAACACAGTTAAACATTGGTTAAAAAAGAGAGAGAGAATCATATGGGCCAATGAAACAGGCTAGAGAGTCAAAAACAGAATCCCCACAAATATGAACAACTGAGTTTCAGCAAAGGTGTCAAGACAATTTATGAGAAAAGAAGATTTCAACAAATAATGCTTGACCAACTAAATATTTAAATGATAAAAAATGAATATTATCCCTACCTCACATGGTGCATAAAAAATTAACTCAAGATTGATTATAGACATAACTATAAAATCCAAAACTGTAAAATATCTAGAAGAACACACAGGAGAAAACTTTTGCAACCTTGTGGTGTGCAAAATTTTCTTAGAAATAAAAGAGCATAAACCGTAAAACAAGAGTTTGCTAAGCTTTATTAATCAAAATTTAAAACATTTGCTTTTCTAAAGGCTCCACTGAGAAAATAAAATGCCAAGCCACAGAATAGCAGAAAATACAACACAAATATTAAACAAAAGACTTGTGTAAAGAATTCTCACAACTCAATAATTAGTCAAAAAAATCTAATGAAAATATAAGCAAAAAAATTCAACACACACTTCACAAAAAAAGATAATCAAATAGCCAAAATGCACATGAAAGGTACTTAACATGATTAGTAATCAGAGAGACACAAATTGAAACCACAGTATCAACTAAAACCCACTCAATACTGCTGGAGAAAAGGTAAAATGGTACAACTATTTTGGAAAATGGTTTGGCAGTTTCTTAAAAAGCTAAACATAGCAATTACCATATGACTGAGGCATTCCACTCCTAGGTACCCAACAGAAATGGAAATACATTCACCCAAAGATTGATATATTGATATATACAACAACATGGATAAATCTCAAAATAACTATACTAAGTGAAAGAAGCCTGACAAAAGAGTATGAAAAATATGATTTTATTAATATAAAATTCTAGAAAATGCAAATTAATTTATAGTAATTGTAGGCTGGTCAGTGGTTCTTAAGGACTGGAGTGGAAGGAGGCATGGATTACAAAGAGGCATGAGGAAACATTTAAGGGTGATAAAAATATTTGCTACATCAATTATAGTTTTGCAGGTGTTTGCATATGTCAAAATTGATCAAATTGTACTTTTTAGATACTTGGAATTTATTGTCCTTTAATTATACATCAATATATATATACATCTATATATATATATATATAACTTTTGTAAAAAAGTTTTAAAAACATTTTCATCTATTTCCACTGAAGCAGCTTAAAAACAAGGACAAACCCAGTAGTGATAAGCACCCCCAGCAAACACTAAAGGGTATCAAGCTCCTTGGGAAATATACTAGGTTCCAGGTCTAGAGTAGGAACTGAATGTTGAGCCTGCAGCATGTTATCATATCAGAGAAGAAGGAAGCTATCAAGGATTATTAAAGGAGTCACGGACTCTGAATTCATCACTACATTAAAAAAATACAAAACCCCTCAAGCCTCCAGATTCACTACCAGTCTTCAGGAGATGGAGGGGACAGGCACCACAGAGATGTAATCAGCCAAATGCAGACTGTAGGAAACAACCTGCTTTACCTCATACAGAAACAAAAATTAATTAGTTAGTTAATGCATTCATTAATTTATTGAAAAAGAGGTAAAACAGCAACTATATATTTATTCCTAGTTTTTCATGTCATGAATGTGGTTCATTTACTCATTTTTTGACAAATAAAATTGTAATATATTTAAAGCACACAACAGGATGACCTGATACATGTACTATACTCTGTGAAAGAATTCCCACTGCTGAGTTAATTAACACATCTGTCACCTCACATATTTATCTTTTTTTTGTTGTTTCTTTCTGGTGAGAACACAAGTTCTACTCTCTCAGCAAATTAATTTCAATTATACAATACAGTATTATCAACTATAGCCACCATGTTATACATTAGATCTTCAGACCTTGTTCATCTTATAAATGAAAGTTTGTATTACACACCAATCCATTTTCCACACAATCCAGCCCCTGGCAACCACTTTTTTACTCTCTGTTTCTATGAATTTGCTTTTTCTTTAAGATTCCACATATAAGTGATACGACGCAGTGTTTGTCTTTCTCTGTCTGACTTATTTCACTTGACATAATGCCCTCCAGGTTCATCCATGTTCTCACAAATGGCAGGATTTCCTTCTGTTTTGAGGTTGAGTAACATTCCACCTATCTACATCTATCTATCATCTATCTATCTATCTATCTATCATCTATCTATCTATATCATCTATCTATCTATCATCTATCTATCTATCTATCATCTATCTATATCTATTATCTATCTATCTATCTATCTATCATCTATTTTCTTTATCTATTCATCCATCAATGAACATTTAGTTTCCATAAGTTGCCTATTGTGAATAATGCTGCAAAAATCATGGGAGTACAGATATCTCCTCATGATAATGATTTTGCTTCCTTTAGATATATACCCAGAAGTGGGATTGCTGGATCATGTGGTAGTTCTATTTTTAACTTCTTGATGAAACTTCATGCTGCTTTCCATAGTGCCTGTGCCAGTTTACATTCCCACCAAAGTGTACAAGGGTTGCCTTTTCTTTACATCCTTGCCAGCATTTATTCTCTCTCATCTTTTTTATTTTATAATGGACATTCTAACAGACGGGAGGTGATAACTTGTGGTTTTGGTCTGCATTTCCCTAATGATTAGTGATGTTGAGATTCTTTTCATGTATCTGTTGGCCATCTGTAAGTCTTCTTTAGAAACATGTCTATATAGGTCCTTTGCCCATATTTTAATTGGGTTGTGTTTCTGCTATTGAGTCCTATGAATTTCTTGCATATTTTAGATAACTCCTTATTAGATATGTGGTTTGAAAATATTTTCTTCTATTCCATAGGTTGCCTTTTCATTTTAATTTTTCTTTGATGTGCAGAAGGTTTTTAATTTGATGTAGTCCCCCTTGTTTGTTTTTGCTTTTGTTGCTCTGGCTTTTGGTGTCAAATCCAAAACATTATTGCCAATATCAATGTCAAGGAGCTTACCCCCCATGTTTTCTTCTAGTAGTTTTCCAGTTTCAGGTATTGCATTCAAGTCTTTGTACCATTTTGTGTTGATTTTTGTGTATGGTGTAAGACAGGGATCCAATTTCACTTTTTTGCATGTGGTATCCAGTTTTCACAACACTTTTTATTAAAGAGACTATCATTTCCCCATTGTATATTCTTGGCTCCTTTGTGAAAATATAGTTGATGATACATGCATGGGTTTATATCTGGGTTCTCCAGTCTTTTCCATTGTTCTATGTGTCTGTTTTTATGTCAATACCGTACTGCTTTGATTACTATAGCTTTTAAAATATAGTTTGAAATCAGGAAGTATGATTTCTCCAGCTTTGTTTTTCTTTCTCAGGATTGCTTTGGCTATTCAGGATCTTCTCTGGTTCCACGTGAATTTAGGTTTCTTTTTTCTATTTTGGTGAAAAATGCCATTGGAATTTTGATAAGGATTGCTGGAATCTATTGACCACTTTGGGCAGTACAGACATTTTAACAATGTTAATTCTTCCAATTCATGAGCATGGAATAACTTTTCATTTATTTGTGTCTTCTTCAATTTTTTACCAATGTTTTATAATTTTCAGTGTACAGATCTTTCATCTCCTTTTAAAAATTTATTCCAACAAGAACCTACTGTATAGCACAGGGGACTCTACTCAATATTATGTAACAATCTCAATGGGAAAGGAATCTGAAAAAGAATAGATACATGTATACGTATAACTATCACTTTGCTGTACACTTGAAACTAACACAACATTGTTAATCAACTATACTCCAATATAAAATAAAATGTTTAAAAAAATTATTCCTAAGTATTTTATTCTTTTTGATGCTATTAAATAGAATTGTTTTCTCATTTTCTTTCTGATAATTTGTTAATCTTATACATTGTTAATGTGTAGAAACAAAACTAATTTTTGTATATTGATTTTGTATCCTGCAACTTTACTGAATTTGTTTATAAGTTGTAATACTTTTTTGGCAGACTATTTAGGATTTTCTATATATAAAATATCATGTCATTCTGCAATCAAAGACAATTACACTTCTTCCTTTCTGATTTGGATGCCTTTTATTTGTTTTTCCTGCCTAATTGCTCTGGTTAGGACTTTCAGTACTATGTTGAATAAAAGTGGTGAGAGTGGACATCCTTCTTTTGTTCCTAGTTTTAGAGGAAAAGCTTTCAGCTTTTCACTGCTGAGTAGGATGTTACTTGTGGGCTTGTCATACGTGGGCTTTATTATGTTTAGGTATGTTCCTTCTATACCCAATTTTTTAAGAGTTTTTATCATGAAAGTATATTGAATTTTTTCAAATACTTTTTCTGTATTTATTGAGATGATCATATGATCTTTACCATTCATTTTGTTAATGTGATGTATCACATTTATTGATTTGTGTATGATGAACCATCTTTGTCTCCCAGGAATAAATCCCATTTGATAATGATATATGATCTTTTTAATGTACTATTGAATTCAGTTTGCTAATATTTTGCTGAGGATTTTTGCATCTATGTTCAGGGATGAAGTTGCTGTTTTTTTCCATCCACAAGATTGTTTCTAAAGTGCTTTTATACAATTAGCTGGAGTACTATGCAGAAAATGTCCAAATTTTATCTACCAAAAGCCAAGGCAGGAGATTTTTAATGAAAGATAAGGGAATTAATATTTACTAAGGGCCAGGACAATTTTAGATATGTATTCACATTGTGTGCTCATTGGAATGTCAGGAAAATTGGGAGTTTCATGACCTGTAAAAAGGTTACCAACAATAAGACACAGAGAGATTAAGTAAATTGGTCAGAGTCACACAGCTAATAAAGCATGGTCTTTCCATTACATCACATTGTGAAGTTCTCTAGCTATGTTCAGCAAAGCTTTGGCCTGGACTTTGATGTTTATTATATAATACATCCAGGCCACTTATGTTCTGTCCTATTTGCTTTTCCTTATTTTTATTCTTCTTCTTTTATTTATCACTATTGTTATTAAGCATTTATTTCTTGCCTAGATTGGTCATAAATCACGCTGTAGTTTAAATATATATTCATGGTATTTTGTCCATCTTTTTTTACTACTTCAACCTCAAATTTGTAGGACTGCTCTTTTAGGAAATCATACAACTTTCAGAAAGAGGATTTTGTGGTATTCTTTTTAAAAAAGACATTCACTGTCTTCCTAGCTATATAATTTTTTCAAAAGTAAGTGTGAGCTGTTTAGTAAGTACTTCATATCAGACAATTCCCTTAATAATCTCAGGTGCCTGTCTGGCTGATTTATAAATGTGCAATTTTCCAAGTTCTGTATTCCCTCACCTGATTGTTGCCAATAGCTATTTTGCAAGGTTTTCATTATATCCTAATAGTCCAAAATTGTTTGCTTCATTTTTCCTGTTAAAACTAGATTCAAAGAATGAGTTCAGTCTCTCAGCCACTTTAGAATTGTCATCAATTCCATACTCATTCTCACAGTTTAGCAGCCTTTATTTCCTCCATCTCTCTATTTCCCTGGGCATATTAATAAAAGCCTTCTTTTGTACTCCACAACCCATGTTAGCACTAGTCATTTCACTACCTTTATCTTTTCCTACCAAGTTTTAACTGATGTGGAATATTTTTACTCTGTGCTCTCGTTTTTAGTCGTGTCAAGCGAGAATTTTGCTCTCTCATCAGCCTACTGTGATACTACATTGAGTGTGTCAGGCAATTAGCATTGCTGTTTTTCAGAATAATTGAAGCACTATCCTGATAATTTGGGCTTGAGCTCCACTTCTGCCTGAAATGTCTAGATAATTGCAGCATATGTGGGTGTAGTGGAGTTTCTTTCTGCTTGAATTATCCAAATCATTGCTTTAATTCTCCACTTTGCTTTGCATATTAGAGACACAAACATAAAGAAAGCAGATCTAGAAAATGGAGGAGCCAATGGAATTTTGTGTGGGATCTTTATTCTGCTGAAGGCTATGATCTTATCACTGAATGGAAGTGCCTCAGGTCAGCACTGTGCACTTGCCTGGTATCCTTCTGTGTTGAGTAGTCCTTGCTGTGTGAACGACTGTTCAGCTGGCTGGGACTCAAAGGGTCTCTCACATAATGCAGGATATATATATATTTTTGTTATCTTTAACATGTGTATTTGATGAATCATAATATTCAAGAATGTCAGAGATAAAAGGAACCCAGAATATCAACCAGCCTCCCTCCTCTGCCACCACCATTTTACCGATGTAGTAACTGAGACCTAAAGGGATAGAGTAACTACATACCTTTTCATAGAAAATCAATGCATAGACAAGACCGATCACAAGTTATAAGTCAACTGTGGACCAAAACAAAACATAACAAAAATGAAAACAAAACAACAACCCCAAACTGGTTTACTTAATGACCTTTTCTCTAAGTGCTTACTAAATGAAACACCAGTTGAGTTGTGCATAAAATATGATTTAGGGAAAACTGGGATGTGGTACCAGAGGTGGACCACCTCCTGTACTCTCCCACCTTTTGCCGAGTAATTCAAGATAGAAAGAGTGACCTATGTACATATTTCCTCCAGAAAGGGAGTGGCACAAAGAGGCAAGAGCTAAGTTCCCATTCTCTTCCTCATCCTCTGTAAGGCTGTGCAAGAAGCCAGCTCTCAAATACCAGCTAAAACTCTGGAGCCAGTGTAACTCCAACTTTGGAAACAACAGTATATAAATTTAGATTTGATGTCAGTGAGGAAGATGGGCCCTTTATGTGGCTACTTCCAATAGTTAGGGAAAGAGGAAGGTAAGTGCAGCCATCAAAAGTCTAAGGCTCTGAATATGGCATTCGTCTCTCCTCTCACATATTTCTCTAACTTCCATAGAAGACTCCATCTTTCTGTCCCCATTCTCCTTTCCTGCCCAGAGAAAGCTGCTCTCCTACTTTCTCCTTCTCCCCCAGGTTTGGTGTGCATGTGTGTGTGTGTGTGTGTGTGTGTGTGTGTGTGTGTGTGTGTTTGCACACCCTTCCTTTGCAACCCAGCTCTAGGTGACCAAGCAAATGCTTGGATTTTTCCATCTTGCTCTTCAACTTGGAATCCAGGCAGAAGGAATTGCTGACAGTGAACACTGCCCACCACTAGAGAGCAGCCAAAGCCAACATTTTCCTGGGCAAAAAACCTCTGTTTAATAAGCTTTTTTCAAAAGAGCCAGGTCCTTTTGGTCTTCTCTTCCACTTTTTCACCTTCTATCTTTCTTTGAGCAAAGTACTCCACCAGTCTCCTTCACAAGGGAACATTCTATATATCTATTCAGATGTTATGGGAACAGTGAAAACTCTGCTCAAAACATTTGTTCTTGAAATCTCCACACTTCTACCCCATCAGCACAATCAAGCTGACCTATGTGAATCATAAAATGTTGAAGATGGAGATAATTTTGCAGTCAAAAAAATGAGTTATCCCCATAAATCCACGAAGAAACAAAATCAGATCCTGGTAGGTTCTTCCCTAAACCTCTCTAGAGGGACTGACAGCACACAAACCTAAGCAGGGTCCTAAGCATAACTTTAGGTGTGATTTATTCCCATGGAAAACACGATTTTTCCAACATTAGTAAAGACAGAAATTGTGCCTCATATAGGCTGTCTTTCAAATTTCAGTAGGTTTATGTCTACAGTGTTTAGTTTAATGAACGGTAAAAAAAATAATTTTTGGTTGGTCAGCCTGGCATTGGGCAGGGAGAATCCTATAGTCCTTGAGAGCGAAAGGTAAAGAAGGAGAGAAAGGATTTCTGGAAAGTAGTGTGACTGAAGATTCAGGATTGTGGACTGTGGATATTGTTTTAGATTTTTTTAGATTTGTATTTGAAATTTTTCCCACGACTTGCCTGAAGTTGACTTCAGGCAAGTTATTTAAGCTCTCTCCAAACCTCAGTTTCTCCCTCTGTAAGGTAGGGGTCATAACTGGTTTTTACAATGGGACCACCATGAAGATGAAATGAAATGATGTATGCAATGCACTTAAAAGATTAACTATGATTGTTCAAAGGGCATAGCAGATGCCAGGCTCCCCCCTGACTTTTTCTACCTTATTCTGCTACAATTTTATCTCCATATATCCCATTTCAATTTTAATTTTATTAAATATTCATTAAATATATGTTACATTCCAGGTATAATTCTGATCCTCAAGATGTTACAATGTAGTTTTAAAAAGAGATAAAGAAATTTGAAGAAATGAATACAAAGAAGACATATCTTTCAATATTTGATTCTAAAGGGAAAACATAAGACAGATTTATATGCTATCCAAGTTACACTCAGGACACCCAAGCGTCTGTAGAGTTTAGTGCTGTATACATGAGTTCTTTTTAACTGTTTATTATCTAGTGTTTCTTTATGGCTTAAATTTTTTTTAATTTAATTTTATTATTTATTTAATTTATTTTTGGCTGCTTCGGGTCGTAGTTTCAGCACATGGGATCTTTGTTGCAGTGCGCAGGCTTCGCTCTAGTTATGGTGTGCCAATTTTCTCTCTCTACTTGTGGCGCACAGGCTCCAGGGCGCATGGGCTCTGTAGTTTGCAGCACTTGGGCTCTAGTTGAGGCACGCAAGCTCAGTAGTTGTGGTGCATGGGTTTAGTTGCCCCGCAACATGTGGGATCTTAGTTTCCTGACCAGGGGTTGAACCCCCGTCCCCTGTCTTATAAGGCAGATTCTTTACAACTGGACCACTAGGGAAGTCCCTCTTTATGGCTTAAATTAATTCTCACTATCACCCTTGATATTGTTATCACCAGCAAATTGCTTGACCGCTTGAACAAGAGGAATACATCTCAGTCATGACAGACAACTCCGAAATCTATTCCCACATTCCTTCCGAGGGACTCACCAACAGACAGTGACTCTTTTGGGTCTGATTGCATACATCTCCTGTTAATATAGATGATGCAATAGCAGCATTGCCAAACGCCTTCAGCTGGTTTCTTTTAACTGATGCCCTGAGCAATGTGACTCCAGTCTAGGTGCTAAACGAAAGTTCAGTCCACATGTTGTTAGAGAACAAAGTACGAACAATTATCACTGCAGCAATTTAGGGAAAGATAGAATGATAAGAGTTCGACTTGAATGATGAGTTAGATTTTAATAAACAGAGAAAGAGGTTGGTGTGTAGAAGAAAAGGAGGGTGTACAATGCTGAGGAAAGAGAATCATTAAAGACAGTGAGAAAGAAGGAAAAACAGCAATTATCAATTAACTCCTATGTAAACTATTAGACATCTTGATGCCTTTAACTTGTTTCATTGTCTCCACAAGCCTGAAAAGTTTATAGGAACAGCCCCATTTTGCAAATTGAGGAAACATGAGACTGAGATACAACCAGTAAGCAGCAAAACCAAGATTTGTAGTCAAATTGGCAGATTCCAACCTACATGTCCATTATACCACATTGCCAGAAGTATAAAGAAATATAATTACAGAGGAAGAGATCCTGAAATAAAAGCAAAAACTATTGCATTGCCTCCTTGAAAGACAATAAACATTTTAACAGGGTTATGAGAAAGGGCTTGGTAAACATTAAAAATGATCACCAAAAATTGATGCTTTTTCCTCTTGTGACTGAGATTTGCTTGTAGGGTATCACTAACCCTTAGCAACTAGGCTACTCAAGGGGCTACTAAGGGAAAATAAATCTAAAATTAAGTAGACTAAAAAGGTCACAAGCTAGTTAGAGAATAATAGATGATGAAGGGGAAAAGAAGCTGTGGATGAGAAAAGAACCTAGCCATTATGAACATATAAAATGGTCAAATGTTACTATAACTCATGAATTCAGAATAAGGATATTTTCTTCCTAATGCTGCTCTACGATTAATTAAGCTATCCCAAGTCTAAACTCCCACCCCTTCCTTAAGTAGTTACAAGGATCCCATTTTTACGATCCCAAAGACATAGCCCAAAAGCTGCCTCTTCCTAGAAGCCTTATGTAAACCCTTAGAGCTGGAATTCATCTCTTATTTCTTTGAACTCCTAAGAGCATTGTTGTTTGGGTCTATCTTGGTTATTTATTGATAGTTTATCTAGCCTATTGACTGTAAGGTCCTGGAAGTTATGGTAAGGATGATTCATTACTACATGCCTAAGCTCCACTTTACACATAGTAAGCACTCAAAATGTTTGTTGGATGA
Source organism: Grampus griseus (assembly GCF_964374135.1). Lineage (NCBI taxonomy): Eukaryota > Metazoa > Chordata > Mammalia > Artiodactyla > Delphinidae > Grampus > Grampus griseus. Next base: position 22,974,239 of record NC_139018.1, on the reverse strand, counting down.
ATGCTGAAAGTGTTTCACATGCATTAGTATCAGTTTTTCAGATGAAACATCACGCATACACGAATTCTTTTCAGGTTTTTTTCATTATGTGTCACATGGTCACTGTACTAATCATAGATACTATGACATCCCAGGTGATGGATGGTACTGCTGAACCAATAAACTTGCTGAATCTGGATTTCCAAAGACAGAAATGACTTTAAAATACTCAGAATTCTGCATATACTTAGTTATAGGAAAAGTATGTATTGTTAATGGCCCAACTGTGGTTGTAACTTTTGTTGAAGCCACCTAATGAAATTTTTGATCCAAATGGTTCCGTAACTTCAAACTTCAATACGCTTCTAGCAGTGTCATTAAAAGAAAGAAAGAAAAGCAATGAGACATAGCTATGGTGAAAAACAAGATAGATAACTATATGGACAAAATTCCAGGCCTGTAAGTGAAGCTGAAGCTCAAGACTCCTGAGGTTTGTGGCAAAAAGCAGACTGAGCCACTCGGAGATCTGGGTCCTACAGGATACTCATGACTGAGGACGACCTGCAAGAGAGGGGGCTGGAACAAGATTGCTGTTGAAGCCAGGGAAAGATAGCTCTCTTCACTTGGAAAAAGTGTAGGTGGGTATTGTTGGGGGAGGCTGTGGCTACCTTGGTGTAATGCTTTTTAGCAGAGGGGAACGTTATTTTGAGATAGTTTCAACTTACAGGAAAATTATAAGAGTAGAAAGGACTGCTATATGGACTCCATTTAGATTCCCCAACTGTTTCTTTTTTTCCCCTGTTTTATTGAGATATAATTAGTATTATACAAGTATTATATATAGCAGTGTATAAGTTTAAGGTGTACAGGATAACGATTTGACTTACATACATCATGAAATGATTAACACAGTAATTGTAGTGAACATCCATCATCTCATATAGATAGAAAATTTAAAGAAATAGAAAAATATGTTTGCTTGTGATGAGAATTCTTAGGATTTGCTCTCTTAACAACTTTCACACACACACACACACACACACACACACACAACACAGAGCTGTTTTAGTTATATTTATCGTGTTGTGCATTACATCCCTAGTACTCATGTACCTTATAACTGGAAGTTTGTACCTTTTGACTGCCTTCCTCCAATTCCTCCCCCTCATCCCCGTCTCTGGTAACCACAAATCTGATTTCTTTTTCTATGTTTGTTTGTTTGCTTTTGAAGTATAATTTAGATTCCCAAATTGTTAACATTTTACTACATTTGATTCATCGTTCTCTCTATATATGTAAATACACACCACTATTTTTTCTGAACCACTTGAGAAAAGGTTTCAGAAATTAGGTCTTTTTACCCCTAAATACTCACATTTTCATAAACATGCTACAATGATAAAAATCAGGAAAATAACATTGATACAACACTGTTCTATAATCTATAGAACTTCTTTGAACTTTGATCATTGTTTTCATGCTATTCTTTATAGCAAATAAAGAGGAAAAAAGCTTCAGGCTCAACATTGCATTTAGTTGTCATGTTACTTTCATCTCTTAAATGAGTCTCTTTCTTTTTTAATTGGCTGTAATGACATCAAGATTCTTGAAGAGTACAGGCCAGATATTTTGAAGATGTCTGTAACTTATGGATGTCTGAAGTTTCCACATAATTAGACTTGTGTTATACCCTCTAGGCAGGACTAGTATGAAAGTGATATTCCATCATCTTCTGGCTGACATTTTTAAATGAAAAGTTTGCTGTAATCCTTATCTTTTTTTTTCTCACTAAATAAACATGGATTTTTTTTTCTCTTGCTTCTGTTAAGATTTATCACTTATCACTGGTTTTCATGAATTTAATTGCCATGTTCCTTGGTGTGGTTTTCTCTGTGAATGATTCTATCCTGCATGGGGTTCATTTTGCTTCATGAAGATGTGGTTTTATACTTTTCATCAATCTTAAAATTTTTTTATGCCAGTATTGTTTCAAGTATTTTTCTGTTTTCCCTTTCTCTGTCTTTTCCTTCTTATATTCCAATTATGTATACACTAAATTGCTTGATATTTTCTCCCAGGTTAATGAGTATCCTCATGTTTTCAATCTTCTTTTTCTATCCTCTATTCAGTGAGGATAGTTTCTATAACTATATACATAAGTTCACTAATCTTTGCTTCTGCAGTGCCTGTTCTGTTGTATGTTTTATTACAATAGATATTTTATTTCAGATATTGCATTTTCATAACTAGATGATTCTTTGGTATTCAATACATTTTATATTTCCCATTTCTCTCCTGGTTATGCCCATATTTTTCTTTAAATCCTTGAACATGCTATGTATAATATCTATTTAAAAATTGTTTTCTGACAGTTTCATTATCTCATTTCTGTGTTTCTTCTGTTTACTTATTTTTCCTCTCCTTATGAGTTACATCTTCCTGATTCTTGACATGTCTAGTAATTTTTTATTAGATATTGTACCTTGCAGTTTGTAGGCTTTTGAGTGCCTGGATTTTATTGTCTTCCTTTAAAGTTTGTTGAGCTGTGCTCTGGTAGAGAGTCAATTTACTTCAGATCAGCTGGTTCATTTTTAAGCTTGGTTTTAAGCTTTGTTAGGGCAGGTCTAGAATAACCTTTCCTCTCAGAGTCATTTAGTCCAGCTACTAAATGTGACCCATCTAGGATCTCTATTGATTGTTCAGGTGATTAGTGAGAACTCCTAGTTCTGCGTGTTAGAGCTTGAACATTTCTTTACCTTCTGTGTGCTCTGGGAATATTTCAGTTTATAGATCCATGGAAGTTGTTCTCTGTTCAGCTTATGGAATTTCATCTTATACATGTATGGCTTAATAATCAATAAAGGTTCAAGATTGCCCATATGCAGATTTCTGGAGCTGTGTGTGAGTGTAGTAGTAGTGGTAGTAGCAGCAGTAGGAGTAGTAGAGGAGTAGTAGCTCTGTTCTCCCCAAAACTAAAATACCAGTCCTATGACTGCTGCCTCCTTGACCTCTAATGATTTACCTTAACTCAGTGAGATTGTCACGTTCTTCTTAGAACTCCTTTCCCTCACTGTGTCTAGAATGTGCCTCCAGTTGAGAGGCAAATCTTAGGTCCCATTTTCTTTATTTCCCTGCTCTCAATGTCCCTGTCTTGTGCTGCCAGTTGTCCAATATCGCTAAACAATGGGTTAATATACTTTTGTTCAGTTTCCTAGTTTACCATGGGAGAGTAAGTTAATGCCCTCTTCAATCTTCATGGCCAGAACTAGAAAATTGTCCCTTCCTCTTTAGTTTCTTTTCCCAAGAAGCATTACCTGTCTAAGACAGTGTTTTAGGGCTCCACATTTTTCTTATGTCACTGCTCTGATCTACCAGGATGGTTTCTCAGTATTTTTGCACTTATGGTAACCTTTGTCTTTCTGAGTGTGGTTTTACTTCAGTCTTCTCTTTTCTGTACACTTTTGCCCTCTCCCTCTTGTTCTCTACAAAGACTCATTGTGGGATATCAAGAATTAGTTCTCCTCAAAATTATTGTTTATTTTTTTAATTACAGGTAATTTGAGGTTTGAAATATTTTTCTGTTTTATAATTATGATGAAGTTTATGTGGTTTTATTTATTCTTCTTGATATTTTAATAGTTATTTTTAGGATATGTAGGAAAGGTGGCTGTCATTATCATGACTTCCTGGAAATTGTGGCTATAGCTTTAAAAATGAGGCATTATTACCAAATTGAAGAATAAAAATCACATTATCATCTCAATAGATGCAGAAAAAGCTTTTGATAAAATTCAACATCGATTTATGATAAAAACTCTTCAGAGAGTGGGCATGGAAGGAGCATAATTCGACATAATAATGGCCACAAGCCCACAGGTAACATCATACTCAACAGTGAAAAGCTGAAAGCATTTCCTCTAAGATCAGGAACAAGACAAAGATGCCCATTCTCACCACTTTTATTCAACATAGTTTTGTAAGTCCTAGCCACAGCAACTGGAGAAGGAAAAGAAATAAAATGAATCCAAATTGGAAAAGAAGTAGTAAAATTGTCACTGTTTGCCAAAGACATGATACTATACATAGAAACCCTAAAGATGCTACCAGAAAACTACTAGAGCTTATCAATGAATTTGGTAAAGCTGGATACATAATTAATATACAGAAATATGTTGCATTTCTATACACTAACAACAAATATCAGAAAAAGAAAGGAAACAATCACATTTACCATCACATCAAAAAGAACAAAATACCTAGGAATAAACCTACCTAAGGAGGCAAAAGTCCTGTACTCTGAAAACTATAAGAAGCTGATGAAAGAAACTGAAGACAACACAAACAGATGGAAACAAAAACAAACACAAAGATCAGTAGAACAGGATAGAAAGCCCAGAAATAAACCCACACACTTATTGTCAATTAATCTATGACAAAGGAGGCAAGAATATACAATGGAGAAATGACAGTCTTTTCAATAAGTGGTGCTGAGAAAACTGGACAGTTACATGTAAAAGAATGAAATTAGAACATTCTCTAACACCATATACAAAAGTAAACTCTAAATGGATTAAAGATCTAAATGTAAAAGAACGACAGCCAACAAAATCAATAGCCAAAACACAAGTTGTCTTCCCCACACAAAATAATTATTTCTAGTACAGATTAAGAAAGGCTATATGGGGCTTCCCTGGTGGCGCAGTGGTTGAGAATCTGCCTGCTAAAGCAGGGGACATGGGTTCGAGCCCTGGTCTGGGAGGATCCCACATGCCACGGAGCAACTAGGCCCATGAGCCACAACTACTGAGCCTGCGCATATGGAGCCTGTGCTCCACAACAAGAGAGGCTGCGATAGTGAGAGGCCCACACACTACAATGAAGAGTGGCCCCCACTTGCCACAAGTAGAGAAAGCCTTCGCACAGAAACGAAGACCCAACACAGCAAAAATAAATAAATTAATTAATAAACTCCTACCCCCAACATCTAAAAAAAAAAAGAAAGGCTATATGTTCTAGGGTGCTCAAAGTAATAAAAAGTGAAACAATTCATACTAAAAAACATACAAGATATATGAAACAAAAATAGGAAAAATGTAACGATGCAGAAAAAGAGAATTAGAAATTTTGGAGACAAAATACATCGATGGAATCTAGACTGGACACTGTTGAAATCTACCATACAAAAACTATCAACAAATTATTAACATAGAGAGAGACCTTCAAGATGGCAGAGGAGTAAGATGTGGAGATCACCTTCCTCCCCACAAATACATCAGATATACATCTACATGTGGAACAACTCCTACAGAACACCTACTGAATGCTGGCAGAAGACCTCAGACTTCCCAAAAGGCAAGAAACCCCCCACGTACCTGGGTAGGGCAAAAGAAAAAACAGAGACAAAAGAATAGGGACAGGACCTGCAACTCTGAGAGGGAGTTGTGAAGGTGAAAATGTTTCCACACACTAGGAAGCCCCTTCACTGGCAGGGATGGGGTGGGTGGTTGATGGGGGGGAAGCTTTGGAGCCATGGAGGAGAGTGCAGCCACAGGAGTGCAGAGGGCAAAGCAGAGAGATTCCTGCACAGAGGATCGGTGCTGACCAGCACTCACTAGCCCAAGAGGCTTATCTGCTCGCCCGCCAGGGCAGGTGGGGCCTGGGAGCTGAGGCTTGGGCTGCACAGGTCGGATCCCAGGGAGAGGACTGGGGTTGGCTGCATGAACACAGCCTGAAGGGGCTAGTGCACCACAGCTAGCTGGGAGGGAGTCTGGGAAAAATTCTTGAACTGCCTAAAGGCAAGAGACCATTGCTTCATGGTGCTCGAGGAGACGAGATTCAGAGCACCACCTAAACAAGCTCCAGAGATGGGCATGAAATGCTAAGGCTGCTGCTGCAGCCACCAAGAAGCCTGTGTGCAAGCACAGGTCACTATCCACACCACCCCTCCCAGGAGCCTGTAGAGTCCACCACTGCCAGGGTCCCGTGATCCAGGGACAACTTCCCCAGGAGAACAGGGGGCGTGTCTCAGGCTGTTGCAACATCATGCTGGCCTCTGCCACCGTAGACTCACCCCTCCATCCCCCCAGCCTGAGTGAGCCAGAGCCCTCTAATCACCTGCTACTTTAACGCTGTCCTGTCTGAGTAAAGAACAGATGCCCTCTGTCAACCTACACACAGAGGCGGGGCTGCATCCAAAGCTGAACCCCAGAAGCTGTGCAAACAAAGAAGAGAAAAGGAAATTTCTCTCAGCAGCCTCAGGAGCAGTGGATTAAATCTCCACAATCAAATGGATGTATCCTGCATATCTGGAATACCTGAATAGACAACAAATCATCCCAAAATTGAGGCAGTGGACTTTAGGAGCAACTGTAGACTTGGGGTTTGCTTTCTGCATCTAATTTGTTTCTGGTTTTATGTTTATCTTAGTTTAGTATTTAGAGTTTATTATCATTCGTAGATTTGTTTATTGATTTGATTGCTCTCTTCCTTTTTTTTTCTCTATATATATTTTTTTCTTTTTTCTCTTTTGTCAGTGTGTATGTGTATGATTCTTGGTGTGATTTTTGTTCGTATAGCTTTGCTTTTACCATTTGTCCTAGGGTTCTGTCTGTCCTTTGTTTTTTTATAGTATAGTTTTTAGCGCTTGTTATCATTGGTGCAATTGTTTTTTTGGTTTGGGTGCTCTCTTTCTTTCTCTTTTGTTTTATTCTTTTTTTATTACTTTTAAATTTCTTTATTTTTAATATTAATAACTTTATTTTATTTTTTTTCTCTTTTTCTTTTTTTCTCCCTTTTCTTCTGAGCTGGGTGGCTGACAGGGTCTTGGTGCTCCAGCCGGGTGTCAAGCCTGTGCCTCTAAGGTGGGAGAGCTGAATTCAGGACATTGGTCCACCAGAGACCACCCGGTTCCTTGTAATATCAAACAGCGAAAGCTCTCCCAGAGATTTCCATCTCAATGCTAAGACCCAACTCCACTCAGCAACCAGCAAGCTACAATGCTGGAAACCCTATGCCAAACAACTAGCAAGACAAGAACACAACTCCACCCATTAGCAGAGAGGCTGCCTAAAATCATAATAAGTTCACAGACACTCCAAAACACACCAAATGCAGTCCTGCTCACCAGAAAGACAATATCCAGCCTCATCGACCAGAACATAAGCACCAGTCCGCTCCACCAGGAAGCCTACACAACCCACTGATTCAATCTCACCCACTGGGGGCAGACACCAAAAACAATTGGAAAACTAACCTGCAGCCTGTGAAAAGGAGACCCCAAACACATTTTGCTTAAGTTAAACAAAATGAGAAGACAGAGAAGCAGCAGATGAAGGAGAAGGTGAAAACCCACCAGACCAAACAAATGAAGAGGAAATAGGCAGTCTACCTGAAAAAGAACTCAGAGTAATGATAGTAAAGATCATCCAAAATCTTGGAAATACAATGGTGAAAACACAAGAAATGTTTAACAAGGACCTAGAAGAAATAAACAGCAAACAAACAATGATGAACAACACAATGAATGAAATTAAAAAATCTCTAGAAGGAATCAATAGCAGAATAACTGAGGCAGAAGAAGGGATAAGTGACCTGGAAGATAAAATTGTGGAAATAACTACTGCAGAGCAGAATAAAGAAAAAGGAATGAAAAGAATTGAGGACAGTCTCAGAGACCTCTGGGACAACATTAAATGCACCAACATTTGAATTACAGGGGTCCCAGAAGAAGGAGGGAAAAAGAATGGGACTGAGAAAATATTTGAAGAGATTATAGTTGAAAACTTCCCTAATATGGGAAAGGAAATAGTCAGTCAAGTCAAGGAAGCACAGAGAGTCCCATACAGGATAAATCCAAGGAGAAACACGCTAACACACATATTAATCAAACTATCAAAAATTAAAAACAAAGAAAAAATATTAAAAGCAGCAAGGGAAAAACAACAAATAACATACAAGGGAATCCCCATAAGGTTAACAGCTGATCTTTCAGCAGAAACTCTGCAAGCCAGAAGGGAGTGGCAGGACATAGTCAAAGTGTTGAAAGGGAAAAACCTACAACCAAGATGACTCTACCCAGCAAGGATCTCATTCAGATTCAACAGAGAAATTAAAACCTTTACAGACAAGCAAAAGCTAAGAGAATTCAGCACCATCAAACCAGCTTTACAACAAATGCCAAAGGAACTTCTCTAGGCAGGAAACACAAGAGAAGGAAAAGACCTACAATAACAAACTCAAAACAATTAAGAAAAAGGTAATAGGAACATATGTATCGATAATTACCTTAAATGTAAATGGATTAAATGCTCCAGCCAAAAGACATAAAATGGATAAAAAAACAAGACCCATATATATACGCTGTCTACAAGAGACCCACTTCAGACCTAGGGACACATACAGACTGAAAGTGAGAGGATGGAAAAAGATATTCCATGCAAAGGGAAATCAAAAGAAACCTGGAGTAGCAATTCTCATATCAGACAAAATAGACTTTAAAATAAAGACTATTACAAAAGACAAAGAAGGACACTACATATGGATCAAAGGATCAATCCAAGCAGAAGATATAACAGTTGTAAATATTTATGCACCCAACATAGGAGCACTGCAATAAATAAGGCAAATGCTAACAGCCATAAAAAGGAAAATGACAGTAAAACAATCATAGTAGGGGATTTAACACCCCACTTTCACCAGTAGACAGATCATCCAAAATGAAAATAAATAAGGAAACACAAGCTTTAAATGACACATTAAACAAGGTGGACTTAATTGATATTTATAGGACATTCCATCCCAAACCAGTAGAATACATTTTCTTCTCAAGTGCACATGGAACATTCTCCAGGATACCTCATATCTTGGGCCAAAGATCAAGTCTTGGTAAATTTAAGAAAATTGAAGTTGTATCAAGTATTTTCCAACCACAATGCTATGACACTAGATATCAATTACAGGAAAAAAATCTGTAAGAAATACAAACACATGGAGGCTAAAGAATACACTACTTAATAACCAAGAGATCACTGAAGAAATCAAAGAGGAAATCAAAAAATACCTAGAAACAAATGACAATGAAAACATGACGACCCAAAATCTATGGGATGCAGCAAAAGCAGTTCTAAGAGGGAAGTTTAGAGGAATAAAATCCTACCTCAAGAAACAAGAAACATCTCAAATAAACAACCTAACCTTACACCTAAAGCAATTAGAGAAAGAAGAACAAAGAAACCCCAGAGTTAGCAGACAGAAAGAAATCATAAAGATCAAATCAGAAATAAATGAAAAAGAAATGAAGGAAATGATAGCAAAGATTAATAAAACTAAAAGGTGCTTCTTTGAGAAGATAAACAAAATTGATAAAGCATTAGCCAGACTCATCAAGAAAAAAAGGGAGAAGACTCAGATCAATAGAATTAGAAATGAAAAAGGAAAAGTAACAGCTGACACTGCAGAAATACAAAGGATCATGAGAAATTACTACAAGCAACTATATGCCAATAAAATGGACAAACTGGAAGAAGTGGACAAATTCTTAGAAAAGCACAACCTTCTGAGACTGAACCAGGAAGAAACAGAAAATATAAACATACAGTTACAAGCACTGAAATTGAGACTATGATTAAAAATCTTCCAACAAACAAAATCCCAGGACCAGATGGCTTCAGAGGCAAATTCTATCAAACATTTAGAGAAGAGCTAACACTTACCCTACACAAACTCTTCCAAAGTATAGCAGAGGGAGGAACACTCCCAAACTCATTCTATGAGGCCACCATCACCCTGATACCAAAAGCAGACGAAGATGTCACAAAGAAAGAAAATTACTAGTCAATATCACTGATGAACATAGATGTAAAAATCCTCAATAAAATACTAGCAAACAGAAACCAACAGCTCATTAAAAGGATCATACACCATGATTGAGTGGGATTTATCCCAGGAATGCAAGGATTCTTCAGTATACGCAAATCAATCAATGTGATAAACCATATTAACAAATTGAAGGAGAAAAACCATATGATCATATCAAATAGATGCAGAAAAATATTTTGACAAAATTCAACATCCATTTATGATCAAGACCCTCCAGAAAGTAGGCATAGAGGGAACTTACCTCACCATAATAAAGGCCATATATGACAAACGCACAGCCAACATCGTACTCAATGGTGAAAAACTGAAACCATTTCCTCCAAGATCAGGAACAAGACAAGGTTGTCCACTCTCACAACTATTATTCAAAATAGTTTTGGAAGTTTTAGCCATAGCAATCAGAGAAGAAAAAGAAATAAAAGGAATCCAAATTGGAAAAGAAGAAGTAAAGCTGTTACTGTTTGCAGATGACATGATACTATACAGAGAGAATCCTAAAGATGCTGCCAGAAAACTACTAGAGCTAATCAATGAATTTGGTAAAGTAGCAGGATACAAAATTAATGCACAGAAATCTCTTGCATTCCTATACACTAATGATGAAAAATCTGAAAGAGAAATTAAGGAAACGTTTCCATTTATCACTGCAACAAAAAGAATAAAATGCCTAGGAATAAACCTACCTAAGGAGACAAAAGATCTGTATGCAGAAAACTATAAGACACTGATGAAAGAAATTCAAATGATGCAAACAGATGGAGAGTTATACCATATTCTTGGAATGGAAGAATCAACATTGGGAAAATGACTATACTACCCAATGCAATCTACAGATTCGTATCAAACTACCAATGGCATTTTTCACAAAACTAGAACAAAAAGTTGCACAATTTGTATGGAAACACAAAAGACCCTGAATAGCCAAAGCAATCTTGAGAAAGAAAAACGGAGGTGGAGTAATCAGGCTCTCTGACTTCAGACTATACTACAAAGCTACAGTAATCAAGACAGTATGGTACTGGCACATAAACAGAAATATACATCAGTGCAACAGAATAGAAAGCCCAGAGATAAACCCACCCACATATGGTCACCTTATCTTTGATAAAGGAGGCAAGAATATACAATGGAGAAAAGACAGCCCCTTCAATAAGTGGTGCTTGGAAAACTGGACAGCTACATGAAAAAGAATGAAACTAGAACACTCCCTAACACCATACACAAAAATAAACTCAAAATGGATTAAAGACCTAAGGGTAAAGCCAGACACTATAAAACTCTTAGAGGAAAACATAGGCAGAACACTCTGTGATATAAATCACAGCAAGATCCTTTTTGACCCACCTCCTAGAGAAATGGATATAAAAACAAAAATAAATAAATGGGACCTAATTAAATTTAAAAGTTTTTGCACCACAAAGGAAAACATAAACAAGATGAAAAGACAACTCTCAGAATGGGAGATAATATTTGCAAATGAAGCAACTGACAAAGGATTAATCCCCAAAATTTACAAGTAGCTCATGCAGCTCAATATCAAAAAAACAAACAACCCAATCCAAAAATGGGCAGAAGACCTAAATAGACAATTCTCCAAAGAAGATATACAGATTGCCAACAAACAAATGAAAGGATGCTCAACATTACTAATCATTAGAGAAATGCAAATCAAATCTACAAAGAGTTATCACCTCACACTTCTCAGAATGGCCATCATCAAACAATCTACAAACAATAAATGCTGGAGAGGCTGTGGAGAAAAGGGAACCCTCCTGCACTCTTGGTGGGAATGTAAATTGATACGGACACTATGAAGAACAGTATGGAGGTTCCTTAAAAAACTAAAAATAGAACTACCACATGATCCAGCAATCCCACTACTGGGCATATACCCTGAGAAAACCATAATTCAAAAAGAGACATGTACCACAATGTTCATTGCAGCTCCATTTACAATAGCCAGGACATGGAAGCAACCTAAGTGTCCATCGACAGATGAATGGATAAAGAAGATGTGGCCTGTATATACAATGGAATATTACTCAGCCATAAAAAGAAATGAAATTGAGTTATTTGTAATGAGGTGGATGGACCTTGAGTCTGTCATACAGAGTGAAGTAAGTCAGAAATTGGAAAACAAATACCATATGCTAACACATATATATGGAATCTAAAAAAAAAAAAATGGTTCTGAAGAACCTAGGGGCAGGACAGGAATAAAGACACAGACATAGAGAATGGACTTGAGGGCAGGGGGAGGGGAAGGGTAAACTAGGACGAATTGAGAGAGTGGCTTTGACATATATACACTACCAAATGTAAAATAGATAGCTAGTGGGAAGCAGCCACATAGCACAGAGAGATCAGCTCTGTGCTTTGTGACCACCTAGAGGTGTGAGATAGGGAGGGTGGGAGGGAGAAGCAAGAGGGAGGAGATATGGGTATATATGTATATGTATAGCTGATTCACTTTGTTATAAAACAGAAACTAACACAATATTGTAAAGCAATTATACTCCAATAAAGATGTTAAAACAAAAATTATTAACATGCCTGCAGTCATATAATTAGAAAGACATATATACCCAATTATAGTTAGGTTTATTTACCTTACTACAACAAGGGAGAGTGCACTATGGAGGACTCTCAGTAAAAGTTGTGTTTGTGCATTTCCCGGATTATTCTAAAGAGAGATTAGGGAAGTGGGGAAGACTTCTGAATTATATATTGTTAAGAAGGAGGAGAGGCTAGCAATTCAGCATTTGGGTATGTTAGTAATTTATTTAGGTAGGAGGAGCTAAGTAGCACTGGGCTATTGTTGGTAAGAATAACAATAACAGAAGAAACACTTGTCACCTATTATTAAAGCTATAGTATGGGACTCCCCTGGTGGCGCAGTGGTTAAGAATCCGCCTGCCAATGCAGAGGATACGGGTTTGATCCCTGGTCTGGGAAGATCCCACATGCTGCAGAGCAACTAAGCTTGTGTGTCACAACTTCTGAGCCTGCGCTCTAGAGCCTGTGAGCCACAATTACTGAGCCCGCGTGCCACAACTACTGAAGCTTACACGCCTAGAGCCTGTGCTCCACAACAAGAGAAGCCACGACAATGAGAAGCCCACACATCACAGTGAAGTGTAGCCCTCCACTTGCCACAACTAGAGAAAGCCTGCACACAGCAAAGAAAACCCAACACAGCCAAAAAAAAAAAAAAAAAGCTATAGTATGACCTTGTATAGGAAAGGTGTTTGCTGGCCATTGCCATGTGGTTGTGCAAATACTATTTACAATTTGTTACTAGCATTGCTGATTTTCACTGTCTCTGTGAATTAGAATATAGTTTAAAAGAATTCACTCAGAATTTAACGTGGAGTCAAAGATATACACATAAAGACAAATGGAGGGGCAAGGAATCTTGATCAAGAGTCTCCAAAGAAATGATGAAGAAGTGACATTTGAAGCGATCAGAGATGTTTCCAGAGAATTTTCTGGAATTGAGTAAAACATTATTCCTCAGATTAAAGTTCACTCCAGTACCGAGTAGTAGTAAATAACAACAACAGCACTCTAGACATTAATAACAAGATGAAAAGAGGATATTTCATGTAATTTTAAAGAATGTTAAGTTTCTGTATCTTTAGATTTGTTAGAACAAATTATAGGAATATGTATGTGAAAAATTAAGATAATGTCTAATATAATACAAATATAATAGCTCCTAAATATGCAGAGAAAAATTAAGGGAATATTTTAAAAATTATCCTTCAAAGAGAAAACAAGGAAACAGAAGAATAAAAGTCAAAGAAAAGAAGAATAAAGAGTAAACTTGAGTTAAAATAGAAGTAATTGCAAATATATCAGTCATTATGGTATATGTTAATTTACAGAAGACAGAGTATCCAAATGGACTTTTTAAAACATATAGCTCAACAATCTTTATTTAAAAAAAAAATCACACAGACAAGTTAAACATCACAGAGATATTAAAAGTTATATCAGGCAAGTGCTAATCAAAACAAAACTCCTATAGTTATAATAATAGCAGACAAGTTAGAATTTAAGGTAAAAATCTATGGTAGTGATAGAGGGAAAATTCACCAAGAAGGTTTAAAGATCATGAATTTATATGCATTTACCAATTGAAAACTGAAATATATAAAGCAAAAATTGACATAATTACAAAGAGAAATTGACAAATCCACAATTGAATGGGGAATTATACCACTCCTCTCTCAGAAACCAGTATAAGAAGTCAACAAAAATTAATAAATATAGTAAATTTGAATAATAAGATTAACAAAATCAATCTAACATTTTAAATACAACTTTGTATCCAATAAATAAAATATATATTACTTTCAGGTACTCATGGAATATTTACAAAAATTACCAACAATTGAGGTTTGACAAATTCCAAGAAAAAATGTTATAGATCATATTCTCTAACCACAGTTTGATTAGATTAAATAAATGATAAAAGTAGAGCACCTGCCTTAAAACAAACAAGCAAATATGCAAAAAGTTTAGAAACTTTAAAGTGCACTCAGAAAGTCCACCTAGTTCAAGATAAACTGCAAACTAAACTCAAATCACTCCCTACCCACTTCACTTCTACCAATGCATGTAATTAATAAACCTGATAGTCATAAGACCAGGAGCTCTGTTTCATATTACATAATAAGTTGCAGAAATCAAAGGGCTTTGTTAAAATACGGAGAAATAATGTACTTCCTAATTCGTAGAATCAAAGAAATTTTGAAAGAACTAAGGTTACTTTTGAAAAATGTGGTACAAATAAAAAAACCCTTTATTAATAAAAATAGTTTTTAACATGCTTGCAACATTTTGGTAAATGAGTGCTTTAAAGTACATACTGTGGTATCTTCTAATATTAAGTACTGAAATAATAGCTTATGGTAGTGAAGTTCCTGGATTATTTTGATCTCCTTCCACTTATATAATTGCATTTACCCAATTATAGCTTTAGCCCTCAGAATACTGTAACTTTTCCAAACTCCTGGTCAATTGAACATCTAGGAATGGCCAATTATTGTTTTTATTAATCGTTCCCATGACCATTGTCTTTGCTGAGGTTATTGTGTGGCTGACAAAAATTTTTTAAAAACCCTGTCTTCATTTACTATGTTGGGATTTTAGGAAATTTTGTTGGGCTTTTTTTTTTAATAAACAAGTTAATAAGTGCATAAGTCAAGTAGATGAAGATCAAAACATCCCCTTTGTTACTGATAAGTTATTGGAGAACATGGCTTAAATGTGGATCAGGGATGGGCTTCCTGATATAGCATCCTAGCATTACCCAAACTTTCCCAATCAGAGCCACTTGCAACAATGAACAAAGATGGGCATCTCACTTGACAAAGGAGCAAAGCAGAACTTGGGTATTCTATAGACAGATTCCAGTGTGAGGGCACAGGAAAATTAAGGGGCATGGTAACATATCTATTTCATTCTTCTAAATAGATCAGTTAGAGAAGAGACTTTGTCTACAGGCAGGAATGAGGAAAGGATAAGAGAGTTGGAGTGGTATCTGATGAAGCTTTTCAAGTTAGAATGAATCAAAATATTGAAGATGGGAAAAGAAACACTTCACATTTTCTTTGGTAATCAGTAAGTATAAATTTGTGCATAAACTCTTATTCTGAGAGTGTTTTATTGTTTCATCTCAAAAACAATGTAACAAGTGTCCAAACTCCCTCTTAAAGACTCAGGTGCAAAGACACTGGGCCTGCCTAGAGTTTCCGAAGGCAAAGCTGGGCATGGTGTGGAGAGGGGCCAGATGGCATCAAGGGTAATATCCCTGCTGAGGGTGGACTCAGGAAGAAAAATCATTGAAAAATTCAATAGGTTAGTGAGACACTAAGAGTAAAATGTAAAAAGAAAATTCTACAGTAAACACAATAGAGAATTCCTGAAGCATGATTACATAGAGAGAATGGATCTTTTGTGCAGCTACACCATAAATTGGGACTGTTTAAGGTGCAAAGTCAGTTGGAAAAATATGGAAGACAAAACTAGCTAAAGAGCTAAGAATCTGGAATTCTAGTGACAGTCAGTTGAGGAGCTTTAGGGCATTATTTCCTTCTCAAGATAATTTCTCAAGGAAATCATTTCCTTCCCAGTTTCCTCATTTATTCAATAAGGAATTCATCATAGATTGGCTTCCAGTTGTAGAATTTCCATGGACTAGTCCATTATACAAAGACCACAATGAAAACTAAAAACAGAATTTTGAACTTTTACCAGAAAGATTATTGAAATATGCTTGTAGGAAGGATTCCACTGAAAGAAATATTATTTTATTTTAGTGTTTTCCATAGCTATGTATTCCTCAGGGTCAACAATTTGCCAGATATTGTTAAAGTGCTTTTCTTGTGTTCTGGAACAACATTTTCAGGAAGGTATGAATGTGATCAGATAGACTGCTAAATCTTAACCAGAGGAAAGACACCTTCTTGAAGAGAATATCAACATTTCCAAGGTGCCTTTATAATTTGAAAAATTATTTCAAAATGTAATTTTTGTATTTTAACTTGATTTATATTTTGCAGTTTTCATAATAAAAATACTATCTGTTGAGTTTTAATGAAATCTTGACTGGTACGGTAGGAAAGACTGAATAAACATTGACTCTCAAATAGAAATGTTTATTTCAGGTGGGAGCATGAGACAGATTTTGGAGGGGCAGACTGGGATATTAAAAAAAAGAGGTCAAAAATATATATGCCTTAGCTTGGATCCTGAAAGTTGAACCTGAGACAGTATGCAGTAAGTTTGTTTAGGAATTGTCCCAGGAATTAGGAGAGAGGAAGAGGGAAGAGTGAGAAGAGGAAGGAGATAAAGCCAACATCAGGATGCAACTGGGGCTCAGTTCTGTTGGGACCTCCTGATCAGATTATGAAATACCTTCTGAAGTATGGGAGGCGGAAACTTTTATCCATGGATTCTTATCCCCATTGGTTGAGGATTGTCCCAATCCTTACTTCTAGTGTATGTTTCCATGATGTTGTAAAAGGTCCTCAGAAAGAAAAAATAAAGCATGTGATGTACTTTTAAGGTAAGCTAAGTGACCATGAGGTGAAGCTGAGCTCACATAGAACTGACTGTCACAGCTACAGCACCAGAAGCACTTACTACAATAGGTATTCCTGGCCAATATTTAGAACTTTTCTTTGTTAAGTGAAATGACTTATTATAAAAGACGAAGACGTAGAGAATGGACTTGAGGACCCAGGGAGGGGGAAGGGTAAGCTGGGACAAAGTGAGAGAGTGGCATGGACATATATACACTATCAAATGTAAAATGATAGCTAGTGGGAAGCAGCCGCATAGCACAGGGAGATCAGCTCAGTGCTTTGTGTCCACCTAGAGGGGTGGGATAGGGAGGGTGGGAGGGAGATGCAGAGGGAGGAGAAATGGGAATATATGTATATGTACAGCTTATTCACTTTGTTATACAGCAGAAACTAACACACCATTGTAAAGCAATTATACTCCAATAAAGATGTTAAAAAAAAAAAGACTTACTATAGAGTCTGATTATCTGGATAAATGCCTTAATTCTAGCCTCAGGCAAACATTCAATACATTTTCTTTCAGCACAACTAAGCTCTAATTCACTTTCCCAATTGACTTTTCCATTCCCAAGTCTATCTTTTATATTATCTTGACAATTTAGAATATTCATTTGCGTATTTCTAAGATCCTCTTTTTCCATTTCATATATCTCTTCATTCATCCAACAAACATTTACTTGCTTCCTATTACATGCCAGGGGGTGTGAGGCACTATGCTAGGCACAGTGCTAAGCACTTCACTTGAATAATGTTATTTAATATCCTCGACAATCCTATGAAAGAGGTATCATTATTATTGCCATTTTACAGATGAGAACATTCAGATACAAAGATGTAAAGTAACTTGCCTAAAGCCACATGGCTACTAAATGCCTGAGGCAGCTCTATGTCCTAGGCACAGAGTATAGTCTCTGTGCTCAGCCTGATTCGGGAAAAACAGTGTAGAAGTTTATGCTATTGTTCCCAGTATTTCACCACTTCTATATATATGTTGTATACCCTCTGTTGTGTGACTTTGTTGATCCTCAGAGTAGAGGCATGGTATATTTCTTCATCCCATGAATGCTGGGTCTGGCCACGTGATTTGCATTGGCCAATGGAATATTTGCAAACGTGATATAAGCAAAAATTTTTAAATTGATTGCACAGTTGAGCTAGTGCTCTTACACTTTTTCCATGCATGTATGTAGGCTTAGCTTTGAAAGGGAATTGGGTATTCTCTGGGATTTGCCTCAGCTAGAATACAGGGCTCCATAGAGGAAATGATAACTAGGGTGATGATAACTAGCTATCCCAATCTGCCTGGAGCTGAGGGATTTCCTAGGAGGTGGAACTTTTAATGCTATCACCAGGTTATCTCAGGGAAAACCAGCAGGGTTGGTCACCCTAGGCTGAAAAAATATTATGGACAAGTAGGCAGATTTTTTTTCACTCAATTGCTTTATTATTCTGCATAAAGTAAAATTAAGGAGAAATTAGTGGAACTTAAGTGGTCATGATTACATAGAGGAAAGTATTTGATATGTATGTACTTTGCTATCCAGATCCATGCAAAGATTTACCTTCTTAAAAATCTCTCTCCTGGAGTTATAACTCCACACATATGATTGCACATTTTGCTCACTTGAACACAAATTTTAAGTATGACAATGCTTCATTCAGTCAGTAAGAGTGGCTCATACTGGCAATGGTTCAAAATAGAGGCGAGAGAGGCATATGAGTCTAAAGAGAGGCCGGATTCTGATATAGCAGAATAAAAAGTTCAGTAAATTTTCTCCCCACAAAAATATTATAAAACTGGAAGAAATTCAGGGTTATGGAAATTGACCAACATATTACACCAAATTGAGAAGTATGTATTCTTTTAAAAAAGAAAAAGAAAACTGAGCTTTTTATAATAACAATGAGGGTCTGTGACATTCCCTCCTGAAGCTACTCCCACCCCTCACCTCAGCTAAATCTGCATGGTGATACTACAAATGCAGGACAATGCATAAAACAAACAGCTTTGTTTCCGGAAGGGATGCCTTGATTTGGACCAGAACACAACCAGTGGCATCATCTAATAAAAATCATGACAAATGGCATATGAATTGGGAAGCAAATGAATTTAAGTGGCAATGAATTGGGAAGACAAGAGGTTCAGTTAGCCTGAGGTTACAGTTCTAGCTAGGACAAACAATGGAATAGCAAACTAGCCAGAAATTTTACAGGGATGTATTGGAAATAAGGTGTCCATAGAGTGCTTTGATAAGCCTTACACACATCTGCACAGGAAAGACTGGAGAGAGCCCAAGCTATCCACACATTCATGGGTGATCTTGATACTGCATAAAGCTGCACAGAAGACATGAGAGAGCTCAGGGAAAAATAAAATCTGGGCAAATTTAAAAATTGCCTGAACTTTGAATGCACTCCTCAGCACCAAAACATCTCTACCAACATAGCGTGGAAACTTTTTTGGCTTGAGGAGTTTGAGCACAACTTCTGACCAATCAGTGGCTAACTACTGAGCCGTGTAAAAACAGAGATGTGACTCCTAGGTAGTCAGGCTTAAAAGCAAAACCAAGAATTTTTTAAAAATGTTGAACAAGCATACCAGTAGCCACACAATGTAGGGAAACAAATTCCATAAATATAGTTCAGGTAAGTTACTAAACAAACAAGAAACAGCAACCACAAAGTTTGAGTGGGATTACAGTCCACAGTTGTTACAATATATAATCAAAAATGTCTGGTTGTCAACAGCAACAAAAAATTATAAGACATGGAAAGAAACAAAAAGCATATCCCATTCTCAAGAAAAAAGAAACTGTTGGTCTTCCCTGGTGGCTCAGTGGTTAACTATCTGCCTGTCAATGCAAAGCACACAGGTTCGAGCCCTGGTCCAGGAAGATGCCACAGAGTAACTAAGCCCATGCACCACAACTACTGAGCCTATGCTCTAGAGCCTGTGAGCCACAACTACTGAGCCTGTGTGCCACAAGTACTGAAGCCCGCACACCTAGAGCCTGTGCTCCTCAGCAAGAGAAGCCACCGCAATGAGAAGCCCACGCACCTCAACGAAGAGTAGCCCCTGCTCGCCACAACTAGAGAAAGCCGTGCACAGCAACAAAGAACCAAAGCAGCCAAAAGTAAATAAATAAATGTATATATATATATAAAAAAGAAACTGTCTCTGAGGAGGCTCACATTTTGGATTTATCACGTAAAGACTCCCATGTAACTGTTAAATATATGTTCAAAGAACTAAAGGAATTCTGCTTAGAAAATTAAAAAATAGTATGACAACAATAAGTCAACAGACAAGGAATTATGACAAAGGGATGGAAGTTTTTAAAAATGGAAATTTGGGAATTGAAAAGTAAAGCAAAAGAAAATGAAATTTCAGCAGGGGTGCTAAACAGAAAATTTGAAGTAACAGAAGAATCACTGAAACTGAAAATATATTAAAAGAATTTATCCAGTTTGAAGAACAGAGTGAAAAATGAAGAAAATTGAACAGACCCTAAGAGTCCTATGGGACAATATCAAGCATACCAATATATGTGCTATGAAAGTCCTAAATGGAGAAGAGGGAGAAAAGGACAGAAAAAAATTAAAGAATGATTGAAAACTTCCCAAATCTGATGAAAAACTCAATGTAAAGATACAAGAGACTCAACAAATCCTAAGTAGAATACAAACTCCCAAATTTTATACCTAAACACAAGCTAGTAAAACTATTGAAAGCCAAAGAAGAATCTTCAAGGCATCAAGAGAAAAATAATTCAGCACATTCAGGAAATTAAAAAATACCATTAAATGAATGAATTTTCATTAAAAATTATGGAGTTGAGAAGGCAATGAAATGACATATTCAAGTACTGAAAAAGTAACTGTCAACAGAGAATTCTCTCCTAAACGATATATAGACATTCTAGGGCAACAAAAGACTGAGGGAATTTTTTGTTAGGAACCTTGCCTTATGAGAAATACTCAAGAAATGATACCAGGAGGTAAACTAAATCTACACAAAGACATGCAAAACACTGGAAAAGGTAATATATGTACAAATATTAAAGACCATATAAAGGAAAAAATATATATCGATATATCAATATTTATATAGTTAAATATAGACCTAAAATTACATAAAATGATCACTTTAATACTGTAACTTTACTGATGGATTGACAACATATATGTAGCAATAATAGCACAAAGAGGAGGGAGGAAGTAGAACTAAACTGAAGCAAAATTTCTATATTTTACTGGAATTACATTCATATTAACCTGAAGTAGATTGTGATAACAACATGCATATTGTAATCCCTAGAAAGACCACCAAGGAAACACTAAAATAAAAATGTAGGGATAAAACCAACAAAATAATTACAATAGTACACCAAAAAGTATGTTTAACAAAAAAGAATACATAAAGAAGGAACAAGGAAAACACACATAAGACATACAGAAGACAAGCAGCAAAATGCCAAATATAAATACAACCCTATCAATAGTTATATAGTCCAATGTTAGTGGACTAAACATGCCAACCATAAGGCAGAGATCGTCAGAATATATTAATCAAAAAAGACACAACTATTTTCTGTCTATAAGAGATACACTTTAGTTTCAGAGACACAAATAGTTTGAAAATAAAAAGATGAAAAAAGGTAAAGCATGAAACCATAATCCTAAGAAAGCTGGAGTGAATATATAACAAAATAGATTTTAACACATAAAAAATCTCCCTACAAAGACAAATATTTAACAATGATAGAAATAATCAATCACCAGGAAACTAAGCAATTAAAAATATAAATGTACCTAACAATAGAACCTCAATAAACATGATGTAAAAATTGACAGGATTGAAAGGAGAAATAGACAATTCAAAAAAAATTGGAGACTTAAATACCTATTTTCCATAATTGATAGAACAATAAAACAGAAAATTAACAAGGACAGAGAAGATGTGAATAACACTACCAACCAAACAGACTTAACTGACATTTATAGAAAACTACCAATCAAATTGACTTAACTGACATTTATAGAAAACCCCACCAAACAATAGCAGAATAGACATTCTTTTCAGGCACATGTGGGACATTCTTTATGATCTCTAAGATAAATCATATGCTAAGCAAAGTCTCAATAAATCTTAAAGAATTAAACGAATACAAAGTATGTAATCCAATGACAATGGAAATTAAATTAGAAATTAATAATAGAAAAAATGTTGGAGATCCTTAAACATATGGAAATTAAACAAAATACTTTTAAATGACACATGGGTCAAAGAAAAAAAACATAAGGGGAAAAAGAATGATTTTGAATAATTAAAATGAAAACACAAACTACTAAGCTTATTGAATGACACTGAAGAAGTGCTTAGAAGAGTATTCATAGTTTTTTAAACACCTATACTGAAAAGAATAAAGGTTTCAAACCAGTAACTTAAGATTGCATCTTATGAAACTAGAAAGTGTAGAGCAAAGTATACCCAAAGCAAGCAGAAAGAAAGAAATAATAAAGATAAAAGCAGAAATCAATGGCATAGAAGCAGTAAAGTTATAGAGAAAATAACTGAAACCAAAGGTTGGTCGTTTGAAAAGATCAACAAAATTGACAAACATTCAGACAGACTGACCAAGAAAAAAGATAGAAGATACACATCAACAAAATCAGGACTGAAAAAGGAGACATCGCCACCAACCCTACAGATATTAAAAAGACTACGATGAACAACTTTATACTAACAAATTAGTCGACTTAGACAAAAGGGAAACATTTCTAAAAAGATACAAATAACCACAACTGACTCAATTAGAAAATGAATAGGCATATACAAAAAGAAATTGAATTATCAATTGCAAATCTTCCCAGAACAGCCACCACCTAGAGTATGACCAGTTGCTGAGGCAGAGAGAAAGAGAAAGTCCTACATAGGACTGGCAAATCCACTTTAAAAAACAAAAAACAAACAAAGAAAAACTTTCCACAAAGAGAAGCCCAAGCCCAGATGGCTTTCACTGGTGATTTCTAGTAAATGTTTTAAGAAGAAATAATACCAAAAATTCCAAATTCTTTTGAAAAATAGAGGAAGGTACAATTTCCAACTCCTTCTATGAGGCTAGTATTTTCCTGATACCAATGTCTGACAAGTCACACAAAAAGTAAAGTACAGGCCAATGTCCCTCATGAAAAGAGATGCAAAAATCCTTTTTAAAAAATTATCCAATTGAATCCAGCAACACATTATAAAAGATTATCCACCATGACCAGGTGGGATTTATCTCAGTAATGCAAAATTAGTTTAACTTTCAAAAGTCAGTTATTGTGATAAATGATACTAACAGAATAAAGGAAAAAATGATCATCTCAGTGAATGAATAAAAAGGCATTTGACAGAATTCAACTACTATTCATGATAAAGACTCTCAACAAAATATTAAAAAGAGGAACTTCTTCAACCTGATAAGAGGGCTGTGAGTGGAAAGAGACTGCACACAGACAAGGGAGAACTTATTTGGGTGATGAAAATGTTCTAAAACTATATTGTGGTTATGGCTGCACAACTTTATAAATTTACAAAAACTTGTTGACTTGTACACTTAAAACGTATGCATGCATGTTATATAAATGTTATCTCAATAAAGCTGTAAAAATTAGTATCCAGTAAGGGGTAGATGGTGGGGAGGTTTAGATGAAACAAGTTAGGCAATATACTGATAATTGATAAAGCTAGGTTATAGACAAAGGCAAGTTACTACACTAGTCCCTCTACTTTTGTGTATGTTTGAAATCTATCATAATAAAAAATTGGCTTTAAAAGAAGTAAAAGTGTTGGGGGGAGAAACAACAACTGGGAGCTATAGAGGGAGCAAGTGTAATGTGAAAACATATCTTGGGTCACTCTGACATTCTCCCTCTCCTTTGGGAAGCACCTTCTTAATTTTCTAGATGTTTTACATAGTTCTTCCTTTGGTTAGTGCATTTGATCCTAATATTTGAAGAGAGGAAGAAAGTATTATCTCTGCTATGTAGATGAAAAAGTCACAGTTCAAGTTGACAAAAATAGAAACAGGTGAATCTAAGGACAAAGTCTGGGTTCTCAGTGCTCCGTCCACAGCACTGTGATGCCCCTTGCACTAGGCCTAGGATAAGGCTGGACCCAAGCTAAATTGTGTAGTAGGTAAGACTTGTCTTCTGTGTTCTCACAATTTCCCACCTCTTTTCTCCTCACTTGGCTTCACTGACATCTCTTAACCTAGCCCTACACTCCCTGTCCCCTAAAATACACCTACGTATTCTATTTTGATACTGTTTGAAAAGTAGTCCTTTTCAGTTAGTACTCCATACTCTACTTTTCCTCCATCTCACCTTCCCTACACCATCAGGATCTTCTCTTTCAATTCTTTGTTGAAAATACTTAATAAAATATTCACTCCAAAGGATTACTAGATTAATGCAAGTAGATTAATACTAGATTAATACTCATTTCCCAGAAGTATGTACATATTAACAGAGGCCAAAAAAATCACAAAGGAATACTTGTCTTACTGAAAAACTTTAAGGTTCTATAGAATGTTGATAGGGAGAATACTTGGAGGTAAGGAAAAACCTTCTTGGGCCTTGTATTACCTTCCAGCCCATATATTAAGACAAACTTTACACCAACTTGTCATTAATAAGCATTGAGGATGGTGAACAAATAAGCATTAGTACAGTAAACCAAGCTTCTGTTTATTCATGATGGAAAATGATCTTCCATTGTCTAAAGAATATGAAAGTTCTATGGCAAGCCAGTTATACATGGATCTGGTGTAGACATAAAAGCGCAGCAGGTGACGGACAGCGTTTGGAATTTGTCTAGGGGCCTTTTCTGTTCTTCAGTGTGGGGATGTTCAACGACCTTAAAGATCATTCTTACCTTCAAATATGTCTCAGTGAATCAGAATATTAGATATTTTGTTTAAGGCGGGTATTTTTCTCAGAGTTCTCCCCACAATTCTTTCCAGTTGAGTCTCTGCTCTTTGATCCACTCTCTTGAACACTTTTGTTCATTGAGGTCACCATGTTGCATTGAATATGTGCATATTTATTTATTCTTCCAACAAATATTTTGGGGCACCTACTATGTGTCAACACAATTCTGGGTGAATGAGAAATCAGCAGTGATCAAAATAAAGGAAGATCTTACCCTTGTGGCAGGAGGCAAAGGTGAGGGAGACAGACAATAATACTATAAAAGATACATGATACAGGATGTTAGGAGCTGGTAGCTGCTAGGAAAGTTTAGCAGTGCATATGACCTAACATTGCAGGATGCATGGGGTGTTTGAGCAGCTATAAAGAGGTCAGTGTGGCTGATGAATGGAATGGAGGTGGGTGGGGAAGAGGAGTAGAAGATAAGTTTCATAATAGATTACACAGGGCATGGTAGAACTCTGAAAAGTCTGACCATTCCTCTGAGTGTAATGCAGAGCCTTTGAAAACTTTGAGCAGAGGAGTGGAATCACCTTATTTATATTTTGTAAGAATCACTTCAGTTGCTATGTAGAGATAAGAAGAAATGTAAAAGGAGAGAGATTAATTATAAGGCTATTAGAAGAAACTAGGTGAGAGGGGATGGTCCAGAGTGGTAGTAGTGGAGATAGGGAGGAGTGTTCTTATTCTGGTTATAGTAAATATAGATTCAAGAAAATTTTCTTCACCTGGGAATAGGTCTATATCTCTCACTAAACTAGGATTTGGGCATTCCTGAACACACTGTTTTACAATAAAGGTGTAATTAATGAATTAAGAAATGAATGAATGAATATTGGGTAGTTACGATCAATCTGAAACAGGGAATAAAAGCTATTTCAAGACAGTATGGCCACAATAATCATTATCTGTGGCCACAAGCTGATAACTGTTATAGAGAACAGCTATAATCATCTTTGGATACAGAGGCTACTGGTAATTTTCATTTGGCAATATCTGAAGTAGATATTTTCAGAATAGAATTGGAAAGTTTTCTGCCTGAGAGTTGTCCTCAGTAAACGCATAAAATGAATCTCCCTTCATTCAGCAGCTGTTGTTAAGGAAATGTGTGCAAACAACATACAATTTTGAATGCTATTAAGTTCCTCAAATATGGTGAGTGGTTGACAGGCCATAGCAATAGACTTCTAACTCTTATCCTACCTCCAGTCTCCCTTGTTCCCATAGACCTCCTATACCACTCCCAGGGCATCCTTTCTAAGGCAGACTTCTGCTTAAGACCTTTCAACAATGTTTCATTGTCTTCTCACTTAGGAAAAATTTTCTCAGCCTTGGCATCCAAGGCACTTCAAAAATTTAGCTTTACATTTTCAACCATTACCTAAACTCAGGACAAGTATACTTATTATTGAGAGGAACTTAATGCTGTGTCAAGAGGAGGTTCTCAAGATGAGCTTCCTGGGTTCAAATCCCAGCTGAACACAAGAATTAACCTCTCTAGTCCCAGTGTCAGCCTTTGGGAAAATGAAATAGTAATAGTTTCTACATTATGCCTTGTGAGGATTTATTTAGATAACAAATGTAAATCCTGATAGACTGTAAGGTCCATGAGGGCAAAAATCGTATTTATTTTATTCCACACTGAACCCCAATGCCATGTATATAGCAGACACTGAATTTATATCCAGTGAATAATTTTATAATTGAATGTGTAATATCTGCCTGTACTTTTCTGAAATCTATAAATTTATAGTCATTCTTCTCATGAAGCTCACTTTCTGGTTAAGGAAGACAAACAATAAACAAATCTACAAATAAATATATTCAATTTCATATATTGATAAATGCCACTTAAAAAATTAAAATGAGTTAATATACAGGCGTGCCTGGTTTTGTGGCCGTGGGAGAACTCTCTGAGGAAGTCACATATGAACTGAGATCTAATATTGGGAAACAAAAGTCATGCAAAACAACGGGAAGTGAGGACATTATGGGTGGAAGGAATCTGAAGTGAACAGGTTCTGAGGCAGGTGTGTTCAATGAACGGAGAAAAGACCAGAACAGCCAGGTCAGGTCAGTGGTCATGGTGAGAATAATACAAATTGAGTTGAAACTGGTAGGCAGGGCTCTTTGGCTAAGATAAGAAGATGAAATTGTATTTTTAGTGTAATAGGAAGCCACTGGAATTTTTAAAGCAGAGGAATGATCGCAGTTCCTGAGCAGTTGTGTAGAAAATGGATTTTAGGGAACAAGAGTAAAAGCAGGGAATTGGTTAAGAGCTCATATTGTAAAATCCATGTAAGAGATTATGGTGGTTTGTCTATGTCTGTTACAATGGAAATGTAGAGAAAGGAAAGATTTAGAATACAGTTTGAAGGTAGAAACAAAGGCATGAAAGGAGTCAAGGATGGTCTCATTCAGGGCCATGTTACGTCTTTTGTGGGTTCTTCCACCATGAAAATAATATTTAAAATTATATTTATGACTATATTGGTATAAAGACAAATATAATTCAAGCTGGGTTATATTATTTTTCTTTCTGGTTGTAAAAGAAATTAAAATATTTTCATGGACCCCCTAAAAGTATTGTGGGCCCTAAGCACTGTGCCTAATACATAAATTGACTCTAGTACCATTTTAAAAAATAAGTTTCAGGTGTATAGCATTATAGTTCAGCATCTGTACATGCTACAGAGTGATCACCACCACGATCTAGTTACCAACCCTCACAGTACAATTTGGTCCCTTCACCCATTTTGCCCACATCCTTGGGTAACCACTAATCTGTTCTCTGTATCTATGATTTTGTTTTTATTTTATTTTGTTTGTTAAGGGTTTTTTTGTTTGTTTTGTTTTCATATTTCACATATGAGTGAAATAATACATTAATTTTCTATCTCCATCTGACTTATTCAATTTAGGTCCATCCATGCTGTCTCAAATGGCAGGATTTTATTCTTTTTTATGACTAAGCAATATTCCATTGTGGGGATCTTCTTTATCCATTTATCCAACAATGGACACAAGTCATCCCCATATCTTGGTTACTATAAATAATGCTGCAATGAACATAGAGGTGCATATATCTTTTCTAATTAGTGTGTTCATGTTCTTTGGAAAAATACTCAGAAGTAGAATCGTGGGGTCATATGGCAGTACAGTTCTTAATTTTTTGACGAATCTCCATACTGTTTTCCATGGTAGCTACACCGATTTACAGTCTCACCAACAGTGTACAAATGTTCCCTCTTCTCCACATCTTCTCCAACATTTGTTTTTCCTTGTCATTTTGATAACAGCCATTCTAACAGGTGTGAGATGATATTTCATTGTGGTTTTGAATTTGCATTTTCCTGATAATTAGTGATGTTAAACATCTTTTCATGTCCCTATTGGCCTTCTGTGTGTCTTCTTTGGAAAAATGTCTATTCAGATCCTCTGCCCATAGCTGGCTCCATTTTTAACATAAAAGAATAAAAAGTTGGACTTCCCTGGTGGTGCAGTGGCTAAGAATCTGCCTGCCAATGCAGGGGGCACAGGTTCAAGCCCTGGTCCGGGAAGATCCCACATGCTGCAGAGCAACTAAGCCTGTGCACCACAACTACTGAACCTGCAATCTAGAGCCCATGAGCCACAACTACTGAGCCTGTGTGCCACAACTACTGAAGCCTGTGCGCCTAGAGCCTGTGGTCCACAACAAGAGAAGCCACTGCAATGAGAAGCCCGCGCACCGCAACAAAGAGTAGCCCCCGCTTGCTGCAAATAGAGAAAGCCCGTGTGTAGCAGCGAAGACCCAACACAGCCAAAAGTAAAATATAAATAAATAAATAAATATATTAAAATATATATATATATAAAAGAATAGAAAGTTTAGTAGAATACATTTGAAAATCATAAGACCTTAATGCATATTAACTATCAAATTATTATTACTATTATTATATATTAAACATGTTCTATGCTTCCTAATCTGTGTGAATTTGCTCATGTTGCTTCTTAAATTCCTCTTTACCTGTCAAAAACTCATCCATCCTTCAATGCTCAAACCAAATGCCAGCTCTTATGTTAAGTCTTTCCTGAATCCTCAACTGGTCTTGATTTTTCTCTTTGTCCACACAAGTCCATACTGATACCTCTCTCATGGCTCTACTTAGAGTCTGCTCTTAATTTATGTATGTCTCTCCCTTACAAGCTTTTTAGCTCCTTTTAATGCTTGGTGATATATCTTACACCATGGCTCTATCTCTTACTCGGCCTAGCCAAGTGTCTTGCATAGAGTAAAGCCTCGATAAATATTTGTTGACTTGAATATCAAAGAAAACAGCCAGTCAGCCAGGTACTCTCACCAAAGCCTGTTGGGGCAAAACTGGTCTATTGCTGCCCAGACACTGGCACATAATTACTTTGAGACCATCTATTAAGGAACAAAATGCAAAAAAAAAAAAACAAAAAACAAAGGAATGCCAATTGTGACTCCCCACTTTGCAAACGATGCTGCCAGGCTTCTAAATAACAATTTCATGGAGCAACCATCCAAAGCACCATCTGGAGTGCAGACAGAGATTTGTACCTGTTGACTCCCAGAACCATAAATCTAGAGCCTTGGCTAATCTCCATCATAGTTAACGATGACTGTGATCTATGGCAGCTGAAAGATAAGGATTCTGATTAGACATAGAAAAGAAATTAGATCCTGAGTAAATGGAAACATTATGCATTTAAATCACATTTGTTCTAGTACTTATTTTATACAAGGCACTGTGCTTGGCTTTGTGGAAAACACAAAGAGATGGAAGATCCAGTACTTGTTCTCAATGGGACTTTTCTATGGCAGAGGATAGAGCTGGTGGGTGGGGTGAAAGATATTGGTGACAAGTGTAAAGATAGCTCCATCTGTGTGTTCAGTGAGAAGAAGTTACTATTTAGCTTCAGCATGGAAATTGTTACGTGACCTTGGATAAATCAACCCAAATTCCTGAACTTCAATTTTTCTCTCTGGAAAAAATCTACTTGTTTGTCTACCAGGAATGCTGGCTGGTTTCACTACTTAGTAAACAAAATAATTTTTGTGCTTTTCCATAATTTAGAGGTTTTTATTGCTCAGTTTTCAGTTAAATACATGAATTGCATTTAAATATGCAAGCTACTATTTTGAGGAAGGAGAGAAGAATTAATACCTCAGTAAATTAATAAACAACCACAGTTGAAATAATTAATCAACAATTACTTATTAAGCACCAACTAACAGCAAGGCATTTTGATCAGTGTGAATCAGTGGTTCTCAGAGAGTGGCTATTTCATTCCTTAGGGAACATTTGACAATGTCTAGAGATATTTCTGATTGTATATTATGTCTTATGCTTTCTGAAAAATAGGGATTTTTTTTTAATACAGTTCCCTTCTCTCAGAAGATTTTTCTTAGCAGCTCCTCTCAACCAAACTTTTCCTATTGAAATAACCAAGATGATTACAATAGGCCCTTGAACAACGTGAGTTTGAACTGCACTGGTCCACTTATATGCAGATCTTTTTCTATAAATATGTACTACAGTACTACATGATCTGAGTTTGGTTGAATCACACAATACAGAACCAAGGATACAGAGGGCCGATTGTAAAGTTATACATGAATTTTCAACTGTGCAGAGGGTTAGTGCCCCTAACCTCCATGTTGCTCGAGAATCAACTGTAATTTTCAACTGGGGGTATGAAGAGAGGAGTCATGTATTGATAATTATAGGCCAGATAAATCTTTGTTGCGGAGGGCTGTCCTGGGCACTAAAGGATGTTTAGCAGCATCCCTCACCTCTACCCACTAGATGCCAGTAGCACTTCCCTAGTTGTGGAAAACAAAATGCCCCCAGACTTGTCAAACATCCCCTGGGAGGGGGGGAATGATCACATCTAGGTGAGGACCACTGGTATAGAGGAATTAGAAAGAACTAAGAGGTGTGGTGAAGTTTTGTAGAAACAGACCCTTGTATATACTGCTATGGGGGCTAAAGCCATTTTGCAATCTTTGTCAAAAGCCTTAAAAAATTCTCATAACCTTTGAGCTGTTAATCCCACTTCTAGGGAATCTATAATAAAGAAATAATCCTAGAAAGATATTTTTTAAGTGCCTAAATGTCTAATTTTCCTTGAGGAAACAGGTAAGTAAATTCTAGAATTGCTACATTGTGGAATATTATGCAAAAACTAGAAGATATGTTTAAGAAGAGATCTCTCTGATGTTGAGTGGATAAAAAGCTGGCTGTTAAACCGCAACTACGTAAGCAATACTCAGCAAAAAACAAAACAAAACAAAAAATGTCAAAAAATTTTAACAGTACTGTTTTTAGATGCAGGACAAATATGGTTATTTTATCCTTTTTTATTGCATATTTTAATTCTTGTTATATATCAATATAATCAATTATTTTTTATTTTTATAAGTCCAAGTCAATGTGAAATAATTATGGGGTATCATTGGTAATATCTCTCTGTAATGATGGATTGAGCATTACAATGCTTCTTCAAGCCTCTTATGACATGGTCCTGCAGAAAAGATATTGGTTCTATGGTTGGCATCCTGCTTATGGGTAGAAAAGAGCAAACGATCAGTAGTTAGCTCTCCTTTTGCTCTAAAATTTGGCATTCAAGACAAACCACTGATGAAATGCATTTGCATTTGAATTATGTCCACCCCAGAGCCAATCCCAGGTCTCTTCCAAAAGCTTTTTATGTGTGATGTGAGTTCTTGTTCAGTTTGTTCCAATAGTGAGGCTCTCTTCAGAAAAATGACTTCCAGTTTAGCTGAGTGAGGTTAAGGCCTGCCAGGAGAAAGCCATCACTTTATGAATATGAAATGTCCATAAAAGAGACAGATTCAGTAACTCATTCCTCAAAAGAGACGTTGATAGTGCCAGAAATTAGGTTGCAAAGGTGTAGCTTCTAATGTCTATTGCAAACACTGTTTTATAAAACATGTAACTGTATATATTTGTTGTCATCAAATATTCTGTTTTCTGGATACTAATTTACAAGCAACTTGGAATCAAGCAAGATGTTTAAAAACATAGTATTAATGTGTAGGAGTTGTTTTTATAATCCATAGAGATTTTTCCCCAATATTAAATTAAATGGTAGGCAAAAATGCTTAAAAAGGACACACACATGCACACACACACACATCATATGTGACTTCTTCAACAATTACACTTGAAAACATAATTAGTTCCTTTCTCTGTAGTCATACCTCATTTACTCAATGCAGTAGTACTTTGAAAACTGATCTCTTCCTTAGCTATGCTGAGTTTGCATGTAACTGGATGCATCAAAATATCCATGTTTTTCTTACATGCCATGGGAAAGTGACAACATCTTTTCTTTGTGGTTTTGGTTAACATTTACATACCCTTCCCAAAACACCACTGATGGGAATGCAATGATATGCTTCACATATGAAATGCTCTACTAAGGATGCCGCCCAAGAAGATCAGAAAGCCCACTGTGAGAGCAGAGTAAGTCGTTTTCAATATGAAATTGCAGCCAATGCCTGGATTCATCCCCCCTCAGACACAGTGTGCGATGATTCATCCTTTTCTACTCCTAAGGAGGTTCTGTCAGACTTGCAACTGGCTGAGTGGTAGGAAGGAATGATCTGCAGATGCATGATTATCCAGCCTGGGCACGTAATGGCTTTAGTGCACATTCCAATCCCCTTCCCACCTAACATTCCAAATTCATGTGACTGCCTCTCCTTTTTCACACATATCTTCTTTTGACTCCCGTCCTCTATCCAAAGACATTTGAAAGGAGATGTGTTTCAGGGAACACCATACAGAAATTAAGGTAAGAGATTCGTTATTTTGGACAAGTCATCATGAGCATTACACACTCACAATTCATTGAGCTCTTGCATGTAAAGTGATAAGCACATTGCAATCTGATGTTTTCTGCTTTTTAATCCTTGAAACAATCTTACAAAATCGACTCTATTATTCTCATTTTACATATTTAGAAACGATGGCACAGAGACCCTCAAGTTCTCATAGCTGCAATAAATGGGATAAACTGGGATTTTAAGAAGAGTCTGCTGGGTCTCTAGAGAAATTTTTTTAACCTTTCTGTGTTTCAGTAACAAAGTTCTGAAATAATCTAGAGTTTATTGCTATTCTGTCCCTCCAAAGCACCATTCTCTTCAGGTCAATTGAGCAAGGCCTCTACTGCACTTGGCTTTGTATCCAAACGCTCTTTAGCTTTCCTGAAAAAATCCAACAGTGAGCCTCCAAAGATGTGGATACATACCAAGGTTGTAATTATGTTTATTACATACTAAGGATGTGCCTCCAAGAGGGTTTTTCAGAAACAAAGGGGCCAGAGATGTAGCTGAGGTTACACTGAAAAAAGACCTACATCAGAAGATGAAAATACATAAATCTGAAGAAGTGACTGAAATCTCAGACGCTGCAGATTACCGTGATAGTATCTGTGACTCTGAGGCATGGTTCCCAAGATTTATTTACAGAGCAACTTTACCAAAATATGAAGCATAGTATAATTGTAGCCATCCATCCTTGTCTCTCCTTTCTGTGTTAGTATTTTCCAATTTTCCTTCTTCCAAATTATTACCAAGACATGGGGTTTCAATGATGAATCACTTATACAAATATTTGCATTAAAATGGGCCACGTGATAAAGCAATTTTGAAACAAAGGAATACATTCTAGCAGTAAGACTTTAGGCGTCTGGCTGGCATGTTGGGAGCAAGGAATTTCCCAGGACCCTACAAATCACTAGCTATTCAGACAATGCAGGAGAAGAGAGACCACTAGATTTTCTATGTTCTCTTTTCCCCAAAAAACTGTCCTTAAGAAAGTTCTTGGCACACAGAAAATAATCAGCCACTGTATCTTCATCTCCAGTTTCAAACTCCCCTGAGTTCCTGCTTTACATGTTTAACTTCCCATTACAAGTCTTCTCCTCAATATTACATGGACATCTCAAATCCATGTACACAACTGAATACAAGCCTTCTGCCCCTAGACCTAATCCTCTTCTTGTTTCTCATGTTTTGACCATGTCACACAAGAGTCTTCAGCTCTTCTCATGCCCTTGGAAGATTCAAACTAATGTTTGAAGTTTTACTCCTGAAACTAACTTATCCTATACACTATTGTACAATCTTCATTGTCAAGCCTCTGATTTAAGCCTTTGTCATCTCTTGCTTGGGTTTCTAAAAAGCTTCCTATGTGATGTGCTGCCAAAGTCGCTCTCCTATCCATATCCCACCTTGCTACTAGAAGTACAGTTGACCCTTGAACAACACAGGGGTTAAGGGTGTTGATCATCTTAGCAGCCGAAAATCTGCAGATAAAATTTATAATCAGCTCTCCATGTAAGCTGTTCCTCCACATCCATGTTTCTACATTCACAGATTCAACTAAAGCAAATTGTGTAGTACTGTAGTATTTACTATTGAAAAAAAATCTGTGTATAAGTGGACCGGAGCAGCTCTAATCTGTGTTGTTCAAGGGCCAAGTATACTTGTAAAATAGAACCGATCCTGTTAATCTTCTGCTTGAAAATATTTATTCTATAGGCCACATCAGAGTCCAAACTCTTTCCTATGAGTCAAAGCTGTTTAAAATCTGCCCTCATTTACTTCTTTGTCTCAAATGGGCATACTCTTTACTGTCTCAGCAGCCCACAAAACTCAAGTGTGAAAATCTCTAGGTTTTCTTCTTTTCCTATAATCAAAAAATGGTCTCAAGTGACCATTTCCACACTGTACTAAATCTTGAAATTTAGTACAGTTTACAGAAGTAGAGTTTACAGAAATAAACTCATTTACTTCTGGATTTCTCCTTATTCCAGTCCAGTAATTTCCTAGTCTCTTCTAGTTTAAACTTTAATATAATTTGGTATTTTCTCCCTCCTCAGTCCCTTCCAAGTGTTCTCTGCTTCTCTCTCTTCTTGGCCCTGATCTGAGCCTCTGGGTGGTTCAGCAATCCCTTTTATGTTACTGCAGAATAAGCAGCACACTTTCTGGCCTCTGTGATCACGCTAGCATCTGTAGCTAAAGTCCTCATCCTGTTTCCAAGCTTAGATGATACCCAGTGCTCGTTTGGCAGGTGGCAACTGATCCATCTGACACTTCTCCATTAACTCCTTGCAGCTTTCTGCCATCTACACTCCAACAAAGATGCAGCTACATCCTCATTCACCTCCATGTAGGTGACCCAGGCCCTCACTTTGCACTGTAATCTTCTGATTGGCATTTTAGCTTTCCCTCCCACCTAATACCTAGGTTTTATTCATGGCTTCAGAAGACATGAAATATTCTCAAAGTCACTTGGGGACCATGGGAAATTAAGAGTACCCCAAGTAGATATCCATGCCTTTAAGTTTTCTGCCTTTCATATATTGGGTTCTTCAATGGAGCTGCTGCATTCAAAACCTTCCAGACAGGGAGCAGGTTGCAAATCTTCCCAAATCTAGAATCTCAATCTTATAGGCAAGTTTATTCCAGGGAAGGGCATAGAGAACAAGGCCCTTTCATGGTTTATCATCTCTTCAAACTCTCTTTCTTTCTCCTCTTCAGATCAGAATCCTTTCAGGTAGTTAAATAACAACATGAGAAAGGCAGAAAAGATAAATCCCATCTGTTTTCATCTTCTTACCAATCTATTGGGTGTGTGACACACTGAGCAGATAAAAGGAAAAATCTAGCATCTTTTATTTAAGATCTGTATATTGAAAACTAAAAAACAAAAACAAAACAAAACCATTATCAAAGGAAATGAAATAATATTTACATAAATGAAAGGATATACCATGTTCTTGGATTGGAAAATATCTAGTAGTGTAATTTTTTCAACTGTGTTCTTCAGGATTGTTTGTCTTGGCTATTTGATATTCATATAAATATTACAATTAGCTGATTAACTTGTAAAAAGGAATCCTGATATTTTTATTGAAATTGCATTAATTATAGATCAATTTAGGGAAAATTGACATATTTACAGTATTAAATCTTCAGTAATGTTTAGTGAAAGAAGCCAGACACAAGAGTACATAATGTATGACCCATTTATATAAAGTTTAAAAATAGCACACTTGTTTATTCACTACTTCCTAAGCATATCAAGCACTTTCATGCTTCTAAGCTTTGCACATGCTACCTCACTTCTCCATCTCATGGCAATCTACTCATCTTTCAAGGCCCACTATAAATGTCACTTCCTTTGTGAAGTAAAGAACCAGATAGCTGTAAAAACTTCTGGGATTAATTGATTGCCTCAGTGGCTCCAATTCATAGATTCCTGGTTATTCATCCTTTGCCAGGCAACCTTGTAGTGTGTTTCTGACTCTGGATCTGGCCATGAGATCTGCCTAAGCCAATGAGATGTTAGAAGACCTGAATTGAAAAGAGGCTTGAAAAGCACCTCCATAATTGGCCTTCTGCTCTCTTGATCTCTGCCGTTGCCGTAAGAACATATCTGGCTAATCTGCTGAAAGAGGAAAGCCATATGGATCAGAGCCAAGTAGCCTAGTTGTTCCAGATGAGGCCAGCTTAGATCAGCCATCTGCCAGCAGACATCCAGGCTCTTGTGAATGGGCCCAGCCAAGATCAGCAGAGCCACCTGGAAGACCTGCAGCTGACTACAGATGAAAGACCCAGCCTAGCTGAGATTATCAGTTTACTTCAGATCAGCAGAACCCTGCAGACTGAAGAACTAAATGACTGTTTATTGTTGTATACTAAAGAACTTTTTGGCAGTAGAATATTAATATAAACTAGAACACTTTCTGTGTAGCCAGTATTGAAATACCATAAATATAGTTTTGTTTTCTTGGGTCTTCATGAATTGTTCCTTTAAGTGTGAATGCCCATTGGTTGCATGACACAGAGTCTCAGAAGAAAATACGGCACAATAAAATTAGGATAATTTCATGATGGTTTAGTAAAGAGATTATCTATAAGGGGGCAGGCAGAGTATTTTTAAAAGCACAAGAGATAATGCAGTATCCCAAGACAATTACTATCCCTTGACCCAAAGGATCTAGGAGAGAGAGCAGTTATTAGACCCTAGAAGGTAAAAGTTGTGTGAAAAGTGGCACCTTGACAGGAGTTGTGACTTTCATTGAAAGGGGGCAGCAAGCCTGTGGCACCCTGCAGAGGGGTACCAGGTGACTTAATATCTTGGCTTCATTTTTCTCCCTTCCTCCTATCTTTTGCCAGGGACCTCCATTGACCAAACCAAACCTAAAGCCAGAGGGCTAGAGAGCTCTTTGATATATTTAACATAGGTCATTGTCTGGGGCAGAATGAATGGTAAAGAATAGTTAAGAGAATGTGCAGGGGCAAGCAGAAAATACCCAGCAAAAATGGTCATGTATGTATGTACAGCTGTATGTATGAACCTGTCAATCCCTTCTCGGGAGCATATTTTCATATTGGGGAGATATTGTCAGAATTAGGCACCATAAGATAGGGAAAGTAAGGTGTACAGAAAGTAGAGGCAAACGGGAATTTAAACTTTTCCCATCTCACAATGCACTTGAGAATGGCCCTTTCCAGACTGTGCTACCCACTTAGTGAGTAGCGAATAAATAATTGCTAAATTTACTTTATCTGAACTAACACAGAAAATCTAATACATGTATATATTATTGGTCTCTTGGCACCAATGGTATAGGGAGTCTTCACATAAGTCTATTTTGTTTTGCCAGTGAAAATGGTATTAAAGATACAATAAAATATTACCCTGTGTTGTACTGTTATTCCATAGTGTAGTTTTCCTATTTCCCTACCTGCTTTGAGGCAAGATTTATAAGAAGATTAATACTTCTCTCTTGATACATAATTCTGTTTATTAAAGAGGGATGCTTGAATGGCAGGTCCCTGTTCCATAGGAGACAATAAGCAAGCAAGGGAGAAGAAAGCTTTCATTAGTAGACTTTCTGGAGGACAGTCATTATTCTGAGATTAATCTCAGCAAAGATTAACAGATGTGAATCGAATTGCTTCTGGAATATATTCTTGTTTTGCTTTTTGTCCTCAGCTTAATTTGAAAAGATAATTGACGTGAATCAATTTGGCAGAAAATATCATGAAACCATAAACACGCTAATCTTAGCAAAAGGCCTGGATTCAAATCCAGGCTATGCTCTGTCACCTCAGGCTAATGCCAGTGAAATGACAACAATCCTGCCTATATCACAAGGCTGTTGTCAGTGTTAGGTAAGCCACAGTCTCATCCAAGGAGGTATCTCTGATATCCTTCTTGTCACATGCAGCCAAAACATGCTGCATGTCCAGGCTCAATAGCAGAAACCAAAGGAATATAATAGAATCTAGGTACGAACCATCACACCAAATACTTTTAAGGATCAGGTTGGCCCTGTCCTGTCTCAGATGCTAGCACAGGACTATATTAATCACCAGTTAGCCTGTCTTAGTCTGATTGGGCTGCTATAACATAACATCATAGATTGGGTGGCTTATAAAGAACATGCATTCATTTCTCACAGGTCTGGATTCAGGGAAGTCCAAGTTCTAGGTGCTGGCAGATTTGGTGCCTGGGGAGGGCCCACTTCCTGGCTCCTGGTTCATAGATGTCTGCCTTTTCACCATAATGTCACATGGTAGAAGAGGTGAGGGATCTCTCTGGGGTCTCTTTTATAAGGCCACTAATCCCATTCATGAGGGTGCCACCCTTATAACTCAATCACCTCCCAAAGGATCCACCTCCAAACACCAACACATTGAGGATTAAGCTTCAACATATGAATTTGGGGGAACACAAATATTCCATTTATAGTAGTACCTTTCATTCAGTGTTGGCCAAGAGTCAGAACTATGGCTCCAGGTATCCCTGAAATAAGCACAGGATTACAACAGATCAACTGAGATTAATTCTGTACCTATACAATGCAATCTCTGAACCTTGGTTAAACTTTCTTAATTAAAATGCTCTCATCATCATTTTTCTTTTTGCATCCTTTACAATGTTTACAAGCAAACATGGTAAACCCATAGCAATTGAATAAATATTATTTGAATGCTGTTGAATGACATGTTCAATGAGAAATTTGGCTAGTGGTTGGGTTTGTTTCTTCCTACAACCTGCTTTGAGTCATCTTTGGTTTGCTGTCCCATTCTTTCAGAGGGATCATTTATTTATCAGTAATATTATGGCTAATGAAACAGAGGCAGTAGTTAAGGAGCTTGTCCATAAATTCTTCATTCTTACTTGAGGTGTGTATGAAATTATCATCAGGAACAATATTAAGTGGCAGCCAGAGTGTTGCTTGTCACAAGTAAAGGCCTATGATTCTTGCCCCAGAATTCTAAGGTGGACTTTTGAGTACACTGAGCCATTGTGGGGAAAAGTCCAGTATA
The DNA here is from genome assembly GCF_964374135.1 of Grampus griseus. NCBI lineage: Eukaryota > Metazoa > Chordata > Mammalia > Artiodactyla > Delphinidae > Grampus > Grampus griseus. Next base: position 22,934,924 of record NC_139018.1, on the reverse strand, counting down.
ATTAAGTTTTTCCTCTGAAATGATTCTGCAAAATCAGTTGAGGTCTTAACAATGGTGTATGTGAGTGCATATGGTGTATGCCCATAGTGCATATGGTGTACTTGTGTGTATGTGTGTGTTTGTGTATTGACCCTTTGTTATACAAAGACAAGTTCTTATCAGCCTGGTCTTTCCCACACACATTTATAGAATGTTCTTAATGTAAGATACAATTCCAGAAATTAATCTGAACAAATGTTTCACCCAAGGAAAGGCATTATGCAAATCTGTGGCTCCCCTCAATTATCCATCCTAAAAAGATTATGTAAAGGCTGGGTGATGGCTGCCCATTTCAGTTGTTTCCGTGTAAGTTAGTAAGGCTCTTTACACTTAGTGTCAGACCTCTGTTCATTGTTGTGTATTTTTTAATATCTTTATTGGAGTATAATTGCTTTACAATGTTGTATTAGTTTCTGCTGTACAACAAAATGAATCAGCTATATGTATACATATATCCCCATATCCCCTCCCTCTTAAGCCTCCCTCCCACACTCCCTAACCCACCCCTCTAGGTCGTCACAAAGCATCGAGCTGATTCTCCCTGTGCTATGCAGCAGCTTCCCACTAGCCATCCATTTTACATTTGGTAGTGTGTATATGTCAACGTTGTAAGGCATATTTATTTATAAAATTGAAAGGTTTTATTTATAAAATTGGGGGAGGGGTAGATAACTGCTCTTATTTTTATCAATAAAAAATTTTAAAGTGCACCCTGTTCCTTAAAACATAGAAATGTGGAAAAATATGGTTTTTAATTTTGTGTTAATGTCTTATTCTTCAAGAGTAGATTGCACTGTCATTGAGAAAGAAATCGCTGGCGCCTTCATGTTGTGTGGTGTTTTGTATCAACATATACCTCAAATGTTCCAAGAGATGAGTCAGTGGTAAGAAAAAATGGTTTACATTCATTCTAAAGTACTAGAACAGACTCAGAATTCAGGAACTGCTTTTCATTCCTGAGAGTACCCAAATACTTTAAGGTCATAAGTCAATGTCACCAAATGTCTTTTTCTATTAGGTGATGAAGGGACTCAGCAGTGGTGGCTTTTGTGGAAGTATAGCATGGCAGAAATTGAATAGTCCCAGGAAGGCTTGAAGCAGTTGCTTTGTTTGTGGGATGGGTTCCTCATGGAATGCACATATTTTATCCTGAATGTGATAAATACCAGTGGCATTCATGCAGTAACCTAAGAAAATGACAATGAAAGTTTCTGAGTTCATCTGTTTTCTTTCCCCTTTGCTTCACCTGGATACTTGATGTATTGAGTCAGTGTAGGAGTTCTTGAAGTTTTTCTACAAGTCCATGAGGTTGATCTTAGAGCATAATTGAAATATCATATCACATCTGTATGATGGAAATCAGAATTTTCCTTTAAGTCCCGGAGAACTTCAATAACATCAGGAATGTTGAACTGAAACTTTTATAATCAGTGTTCTCCTTAATGGGTGACATTTGTTTACTTGTCTGTAGCAGTATCTACACAGATGATCAAGCAATGGTGGCTTGGGCACAATAAAATTCTGGAAAGATTCTTCTATCCACTAGGGATAGCAAGGAACTGGAGGAGGGGAGTGTGGAATACAGGCTCTGGCTATAGTACCTGTCTTGGTCAGCTCGGGCTGCCATAACGTAGTACCAGAGACTGGGTGGCTTAAACAACAGATACCTATTTTTTCAGAGTTCTAGAAGGAAACAGTCCAAGATCAAGGTGTCAGCATGGTTGAATTCTGGTGAGAGCTCTCTTTCTGGCTTATGGACATACCTTCTAGTTGTGTCTTATGTTCGAGAGAGAGAGAGAGAGAGAGAGAGAGAGAGAGAGAGCACCCTCCGGTCTCTTTTTCTAAAGGCCTCACCTCGAAATATCATCACTTTGGGAGTTAGGGCTTCAACATATGAATTTTAGGGAGACACATTTAGTCCATCTTATCTGAAGTGACCCCTGAATTGAAGTTTAAAGGATGGCTAAATAAAGTATGGGCAGTAGAAAGAAAAGAATATTCTAGGTAAATGAGTTGACTGATAAACAGCAAGATACGAGGGTGTGTATTGGTGGCAGAGAAAGGAGAGGAAGAGAAGAGATGTGTATCAGAACTGCCTGTGTTGTTTGGTTATGCATGTACATCCCCATCTGCTCCTTCAGTCTTGTCTCAGTAAGGGGGGTGGGCCAACTCATATGTGAGTTGGAAACAGCTCTTCTAGAGGACATTTGCTGTTTTTTCCTGCCAAGCATCTATTGTCTCTTCTTCTGATAAAAGCACCCTGGCTTTCCTTTGAGGAATCACCATTCTTCCACTCCAGATTTATGCCATTAGAGTTACCCCATCCCTGTTTCGATGGAAGAACCATGAACCAGACTTGCCCTCACAGACATCACATTTCCTGGCACACGACCCAAACCAGGCCAGTGAAAATAAATCTCAGGATTTTGGTTGAAACTATTAGAAAAAAAGGACTTGCTTTAGCTGATATCATTTCACTGGAAGATTATAAGGCTGAGAGCTGCTGCTGTTCATCTTTATACTACAGAGGGAGAGCTTGCCTAAGAATTAAACATACAGAAGAAAAGGATGCCCAGAGATCTGACATAACATATCTCTGACAAGATATATGAGGATTTGGATCTAGCTATGCCAACCAGTTCTCCCAAACTCCTTAGTTATATGAACAAATGAATCCTTTCTTTTTCCATAAGAGAAGTTGAACTGAGTTTTCTGTCCCTTGGAAGCAGGAGAAACCATATAATACAGTTACACGGATTTCATTCAGATACATCCTCCCCCACTTAAACACTGTTGCTCCGAAGAGCTTATTGGGCTAGGGGTCAAGAAACCTGGATTCTGGGCCTGACTCTGCTATTCTCCATCTGCAAGACGTTTGGCAAGTCAGTCAACATTCAGACATTTCAATCTCCTCATCTAAAAGAATATGACTAACAAAATATTCAGTGTCTATTTCAAAAGGTTGCCATGAGGCTCTAAATAAGGTAATAAATGATAATGCACTCAATAAATGCAGGTCATTACCATTGCCGTTGTAGCAGGCACTGAGATGCATGATTCTCCGAGCAGTCAAGGGACAATTAATGGTCAGAACTCAACAATAGGTATATTTGTGCTGAACTGGATTAAAGATTTACTTGTGAGCAATTTTCTTGGGGTCATAGCCAAAAAAAAAGTCCTATACTTCTTGTGAATTCTGGTCAAGCTGTTTTTTGTTTTGTTTTTTAAATCCAATTTTTGGGAGCAAAGAGCAGAAGAAAAATAGGAAACTGTCTACAGCCCCTGGTGCACGTGACCTCCCCTTATTATTTTAATTCCCAGCGTGGGATTTTGCTCTGTTCAGGTTCACAGATCTATTTGCTCAGAAGTCCTAGGATGTTGAGTCCTGCTAATTCCCCTTAGAACAACGCTGATCTCATTACCTAGAAGCTATTTGAGGAAGTAACAGATTAAACAAGCTTTTCTGTGTATTTCGCTGGATATTTTTGGATTTCTTATGAAGGTGTTCACTTACTTCAGTGGTGTCTGTCATCTCTTAGGTCACAAATATATGACATTGACATAGATGGGGAAAGAAGGAGGAACTCTTTCCACTTTCAAAATCCTTCCCTTTATGAGGAATCCACTGGCCCAGGGGAATACAGAAAACATTAAACCAAGAACAGCCCAATTGTCCTAAACAGACAACCGTTCAAAGTTCTCATGAAAGTCCTGGCAGCTCTTTCCTGAGACACTATTATTCTCTTTTATATACATAATATTGAGTATTGGGAGGTTTGGGTTTCCTTATTAAGTCAGGCGTTTGTCAAATTTAGCTCCCAGGGGACAAGAATAAACTTATTTTCTTTCTTTTTCCTCAACCAAATTCCAAAGTTCCTCCCCTCCCATACTTCTCTGTTTGCCTGAGGAAGTGAGTTCTCGCCCACACTCCCCACTTCCCAAAGAGGTAACTATGTTTTTTATGTTAGCTGACACCCACTGCTGTAAGAGACAGAAAGCAGGAATATGGAGAGAACAGGCAGGCCCGCCAAAGGCCATGATGAAGACAGTCAAAAATATGACCAGGGCTGGAACTGTACAAACAGTGGGTCACCACTGCTCTCAAGATGGGTAACATTAGAATCCCCAAAGAGTATTTGGTGACTGCAAAAATCTATCCTTGAGTTCATGATTCTTGGCCCAATTGCAATATTCCCCTTCAAAGTCTTCTTATTTTTAGACTGTACCTCCTCCCAGTGGCCTGAAAAGGTCTACCTCATTTCTTATCCAGAGTGGGCGAAGGAGATTTTACTATTCAAGTCTATACGTGCTCTAGGCCCACAAGATGCCAGTCTCTTACTTAGGGTTTTAGTCTCCTCCCTCCACTGAGCCACCTTCCTTAGAAACTAACTGTGTGTTTGTGAAAATAAGGGAAACAAGAGATGGATTTTTTTCTATACATGGCACAGCTACTTTTTTTTCATGCATCCACTAATACATCAAAGACATGTGAACTGTGAATGGACACCTGCAACAATCCCACTGCATCCTCTCCCAGCATGACGGACTCATGTGATCTCTCTGGATTTCCAATATGGAGTGGTTGGGTTTTTTTTTTTTTCCCAACCTTAATTCCCCACTGAGGAAGAGCAAACGTCTTAGAAAATAAGTCACCATGTCATCCACGCTTGACTTCAATGTCTATTCCCAAATCAGGAATATAAAATGTGACATTCAAGCTAAACTAAAGTTAAAGGTAAAGGTCAAGTTCACTCAGCTGTCTGTTGGCAGGGAGAATAATTCTGAACCAATTGACTTGCTTGATGAAGGAGACATCAATATTAGTTAGACTGAAAAGTTTAGTCCACAGAAGGAGGCAAAACCAAATGACCAAGTTAGCCACCTGGGAAGTTGGATTCTGGGTTTCAAAATTACATATACAACCTGCAGCAGCCTAGAAACAACAGCCAAAATAAAAAGCAGCAAGCAAGGGGCTTCCCTTCCCTGGTGGCGCAGTGGTTGAGAGTCCGCCTGCCGAGGCAGGGGACACGGGTTCGTGCCCCGGTCCGGGAAGATCCCACATGACGTGGAGTGGCCGCAACGGGAGAGGCCACAACAGTGAGAGGCCCGCATACCACAAAAAAAAAAAATCAGCAAGCAACTTAGGAATACAAAGTCTCTTTTGTTGTGAATTTTAAAACATTTCATACAACTTTTTCTTTTTTTTTTTTTCTTTTATGGCTTTCAAGAACCAGTTCTCTTAGAGGGTTGATTTATCACTCTCCCCGGTAAAAAACTCATAACCCTAAATTAGGTAAAAATAAATAAATAAAGTAGTGTTACAGTTTCTGAGAAAAATAGAGTGCCAGACTCCAGCATGTGAGAACTACTGGAAGGGCTTGGCATCTGCAGTCCTTTTCCCTCCACAGGTGGCAGGAGGAGGCCTTTTGCCTCTACTTTAAAGGGAACTCCATAAAGGAGTCCCCTTTATGCCTGGGAACACAAAGCTGTTCCCAAGAGTGGAGATGGACACCATCCTTCCAGAAAGCCTTAATAGATACACCTTACATAGACAACCTCCCAGGAGGCTGGTGGGCTAGAAGATCCCCCTGGGGGATTTGTCACATAATCCAAATGACTAGTAATTGGAAAAATTATTGGGTATCCTTTTTCTTTATCTCAGGTACAAGGATTGAGGCTCAGTAATGAATCTCGCCTGGGCTCACACAGCTCTAGTTCCCAGAGGTCACCTATGAATGTTGTGAATGTGTACACGGGACAGGATATGGGATCTAGGGCACTCATAGGAAGCCTGCCCTGTCACTATTTTAATCGTGCCACAGCTGGGCAATTGAGGAAGAGGAAAAGAATAAGAAGGTTATTAAGGGAGTTTTTCCAATAGTTAATTAGATTACTCTATTAACATGCAAATTTTCCTCTCTCATTTGAGCCAAGATACCGGTATGCGGACATGGAGGAGAGTATCTACAGAAGACAGTGGATTTTTTTAAATTATGAAGCAACGTGTTCTCCAACAAAGAGAAATCCGTGTGCTACTGTGGGAGAAGAGCTCCCTTGTCACAGGTCGGGCAGGCAGCAGCTGCTAGCACTGGGGCTTATGTAAGGCCCTGCTCTCAGCCCTTGGGCCCCGGTGCCCAGTTTCCAGCCAGGATCCAAGGGGTCAGCGTGCCAGGTGAATGAAATCCTGCCTTTGTTTGACTGCCCCAGAGTCTCTTGCTCTGGGACGTTCCGTGCAACAGAAACCCAGACACACTTATTATACAGAAACCCGGGAGGGGAAGAGGAAGGAGGCTTCTAGGTGCCAAAGGCAGTGGCAAAAACTGAATAGGCAAGAACTTTCTCCCAGCCAAGTCAGCAGAGTGTCCCAAAGGCTCAGAGATTCCACAGTCTATGAGGATGGGAGAGAGCGTTCCGTAAAAGCAATCCAACTACTGTAACATAGCACACACATCAAAAATAGCACTGTTTTAAAAACATGGAGTTATATAGAGAGAATTTTAAAGTGTTTTTAATATGTATTTTAATATAGATTTTTAACTGTATGTATTAACAAGATTGAAAGCTGTTGAGTCCCTACTAAACAGACACGGACTATGTAACACAATAATGACATCATTGATCCATTAAATTCAAGAAGAGACAATTCAATTTTAGATGATGTCACACAAATTATATGTTTATCATAAAAGTGGTAGATAAATAGAAAATAAGGAAAATATTATTTTCAATATCACTAATCTAGCCCAATCACCAACTCAAAACAATGTAAAGAGTTTCGACTGAGGTCTTAACTTCACATTTGAATTAAGTCTGTTCTCAGGCTTGATGCTTAAGAAGCCAACAACAGAAAAGAGATGCTTTACTGGGTATTTACAAACACTCACACAAGTATAAATAGATAGAAGACACAGTGAATTTTAAATCCAGTAAAATATATGTTTATTGAAACCCTACTGTGTGATGGACACAGCATTATTATTATTAATAGTATTATTGTTGCACATCAAAAAATTTGTGGCTCCTACCTTCAAACATAGTAAACAGTATAATAAATTCGTATGTGCAAGACTTCCCTGTTTTAGTTGTTTCTTTGATATGTGGTGGAATGCCTGAAGACGCATATCCTTACATCAATGTTATAGTTTCACAGGATGTGGTAGAGCTTTAACACGAGATGTAAAGAAATAATTAGCTTCAAAAGTCAGGGAGGCAGTCAATAATACTTATCAAGTACCCACCCCATGCGCAGTTGGGGCCTGCAAGAAAAAAGCTGGTTAACAAGAAGTTTCTGACCATCTACTCAGTATGCAATAGGCTGAGTACTGTGAGAAATAAAAGAGAAGGACATTTTTGAAAGCCCATGCTCTTGAAGGATTTTCTTCCAAACACAAAATCCACACATGGGAATTGCCTTGGGGACACTTACAAAGAAACATGAGACATTAACATACTTCAAACTGATTTTAGAAAATACATATAGAATACATAGTAGAAGAGCCATCACGTTTAGGCAGGGTTTGTCCCAAGTCTCTCCGAGAAAGGAGAGGTGTAGAGGTTTCCTCACTTCATTGGAAAGTCACGTGTTTCACCCTGCACTTTATTTCTGTAATTCAAAGGTTTTTTTGTTTGTTTAATTGCTAAATTACAATTTTAATCTGAGAGCACTATTCTCTGACACACTGTTGGAGACTAGGCTCTGTATGAACACCTGGAGAGAAATCTTAAGTGACTTGGCACTGCTGGCAGGGGGTTATAACTCCTCCTGAGCAGTTCCAGAGCCACTGTTTAGGAGGCCTGTCTAGTCATGACTGGTGGCACAGGAAAAGAATGATGGGACTTGAAAGTGCTAAAAAGTCCTTTTTTATTTGTTTCTTCTTGGATAGCTGCAGTTTTAAATTGAATTACAAATTTGCCAGTGGTTTCAGCTTAATTCTTCAAATATATATTGAATTGGTACTGTGGGCTCTGGAGGAGATGGTCTGTGATCCATCCCTGCTTCCATCCCAGAGATGGAAGAATCTCTGGTAAGCAACACTAGGAGCATCACAGAGGCTGGAGTCTCTGGTACCTAAGGTCTTTCTGGAATGTTTTTCAGAGAAGCTCCTCTTTCCCTTGCAAAACAGGAGAGTATGGTAGAGCCATTCCCAGAGAGCCAAGAGGAGAGACCAAGGGGTCAGGAAAGATTGCCTGAGGCCAAGGGTGAGAACAGGCTGGCTGTGAAGAGCACCAGGGAGGGGCCATGGAGACAAGCTGGTCAATGAAAACTTTGTAGCCTGGGGTTACTAAGGCAACACCACCTGTGATGTCACTGGTCCTGGAACTGCGCAACCAAATATCAGAGATCTAACAATAGAGATTCTCAGCAGGCTTTTCTTTTCTTGTCTTGTCTTTTGTTTTTTTATAAGACAAACACTAAAATAATAGACTTCCACAGGTACATTCACGGCATGAGCATTCCAGCTATAACCCCATTTCTTTCTCTCTCATTCAACAGGATATTCCAGAAAATGAATAAGAATGATTTTATCACATGGATATCCTTGAATCTGCTCTGGTTTAATATTTTAACTGAGATGTCTTTTCAGAGACATAAATCAAACATTATTACACATAGATTACTTACAACGATTATGTTCATAGTATATAAAATGTGACACAGTTGTTAAATTATTCTACATTTTTAAGTAGGTAGACAATTATATAGAAGAAAAACCACCTTTATACAATAAATTCAGTTATGTAAAAGTTAACTTGGAAAAAAAATTGAAGAGTTTATATTTATTAAAATATCAAGAATATTATCTTCATCACTTCTGAAAGGTATGATGTTTTTAAACACTAAAGGCCTGTAATTGTTAAAGTCAAAGGAGGAGAGAAAAACACTGAAAGACTATGTGCATTTTCTTCTTCTTAAACCCCTAAAATATCACATGCACCATTGTTTCCAGCTTAGCTTGTCTAATTCCAAAATTATGATCTCTCTTCCCTAATCAGGACTGTATTGGTGAACTGCAAATTCTGTTTCTTCTTCTCTGATAAGAAATGCACTTCTCTTCTTTGTACCTGATTCCACATTCTGTTTTAGACTTCTCTCATTTGTATTTTTAAAAGGGAATTATTTACAATTCTTGGTACTTTATCCATTAGCAAGTACAGTTGCTAAGAGCTCATAAATAACAGCAGTACATGAGAACCACTGTCTCAGAGGACGGGGCTCCTCAGTCCTTACTGAAGGGCAGAAAGCCAGAGAAAGGGCAGCGTTGAGAAGCAATGCTAAAGAGAGCATAGGTTAGCCTATTTCAGGAGCTGGGAAAACATAGGTGAGCCCAATGTCCTGAAAGGGCAGCAGGAAATATACAGGTCTTTCCTATTAGAAAAAGAGAAATGACACCCTTTTAGTGAATTAATGCAATGCCCAGCATGTATATGCACAAGGAAACAGAAACCAATGTAAGGAAAGAGAGTAGTAACCAATATTAAGAGAGAAAGTTGTGTATATGGAACGGAACATAAATTAGTGTTAGCTAGTTACTTCTAAACTAATATCTAGAGATGTGAACCAAACAAAAGGAGACTAAAAATACATAAAGAATCAGCATGGAACAAAGGTAGCCAGATTGGTATTGAAAATATGCTCCTAGGGGGTTCAGTAGTTCCTTAGTGAAGAAAGATCCATAACTAAACAAAAATTGCACTCCTATTATTCTAATTACAATCAGTTACATGAGTTTATATCAAATGCTATGCTTCTTAAAATCCAGTATAAGATTTCCTTAACTCATCTAAATTAAGAATCTTATTTCCAAAGTCCTAATATTTAAGGACTGTAAAAGCAGAAACTCTTGGATTTAGGTGAGCCTAACTAACCAAGGTCATGATTTTGGTGCTCAAACAAGATCTACATTGACTGAGTTTTTCTTAATGGGTGTATATATTTATTTATTCCAAGATATTTTTTTTTAATTTATTTATTTATGGCTGTGTTGGGTCTTCACTTCTGTGCGAGGGCTTTCTCTAGTTGCGGCGAGCGGGGGCCACTCTTAATCGCGGTGCGCGGGCCTCTCACTATCGCGGCCTCTCTTGTTGCGGAGCACAGGCTCCAGACGCGCAGGCTCAGTAGTTGTGGCTCACGGGCCTAGTTGCTCCGCGGCATGTGGGATCTTCCCGAACCAGGGCTCGAACCCGTGTCCCCTGCATTGGCAGGCAGATTCTCAACCACTGTGCCACCAGGGAAGCCCTATTCCAAGATATTTTGTGGCACTTACCATGATCAAGGTACGATTCTAGACTCTAGGAATGAAGTAGTGAGCAAGGTAGGTAAATTGTGCCTTTATCGGAGACCCATATAGAAACATTCCTCTATATGGCTATACCAAGTCAGCTTGCATTTGATTCATCTTGCAACCTCTGCAGTCTTCTTGAGTTGCAACTATCTTAGAAACCTACCTCCACGTGTTAAACCAGATTTCCAATACAGACTTCAAGCCAGGGTGCAGTGATTTTCTTCTAATATTATTGTTTGAGAAGAAAGCCACATTGGAGGCATAAATAAAGACTTTCTACCCTCCATGAACAAGGAGTTAGTCAACACCCAAGAAATAATTAGGCTGATTAGTTCCTTCTGCTCTGGCTGGATAATTTGTGTGTGTGTGTGTGTGTGTGTGTGTGTGTGTGAGACCTTAGAGTGAAAACTAGGAAGTCAGAAGGAGAGGAGGAATGCTTATTAGACATTCCCAAGCCAATCTCCTAAATGTCCTTGTTTTGTTTTGTTTTTATTGTTTAAAACTCAAATCAGCAAAGGCAAACACGCAAGCAAGAAATGTCAAAAAGAAAAAAATTGGGGCTGATAAAAAATACCAGATCTTTATAGTAAAATATTTTCCCACTTATTAACCTATCCACAATTTCCTCAAATGAAATATACCACGGTTGCATGATAGTCCAGATTCTGCTCTAAATTGTGGACAAATGACCTTTCAAGGAATAAATGACACATAAGTCATTTAATGACACAATAAGTGACACATAATTTGGGCAACATTCGACTTAACACACAATTGGGATGGGAATTGTCTTCATGTATTTTGTTTTCCCTGGCAACTGGATTTCTTTGTTTGTTATAAGCCTCAAACTTAGGGCAACATAAAAGCTAACTGCATGTTGGCAATTTTTGTTTGTATAATATATGTATGTTGACTGTGGCTCTGGAATGATATAACGGCAAATCTCTAGAAACTGAAGTGCTAGATACCAAAAAATATATATTTCAGAGTTGTTACAGAGCCATAAGAAGTAATTCCTTACAGACACTGTATAAAAAACAGATTTCGTGGGCTTCCCTGGTGGCGCAGTGGTTGAGAGTCCGCCTGCCGATGCAGGGGACACGGGTTCGGGCCCCGGTCCGGGAAGAGCCCACATGTCGCGGAGCGGCTGGGCCTGTGAGCCATGGCCGCTGAGCCTGCGCGTCCGGAGCCTGTGCTCCGCAACGGGAGAGGCCACAACAGTGAGAGGCCCGCATACCAAAAAAAAAAGCAAAAACAGATTCGTGACACACATATAGCCTAAAACCAAATAGGCAAATAAAGAGTGGAACGCTTTTTCCTGGTATCATCTCAATAAATAATTGATCATCAACACCTGGAGTTGCTCCAATCCTGGTACTACTTATCAACAATTATATTAAAGTATCCTTAGGCTAAAATCCATCTCCTTCCCTAATAAGCAGATTATTTTCTCTCTCTGTTACCAAACTAGGGTCAGTAAGTTCAGGATTGGCTTTTGCCTCCACATTCCCATACCACATCCCTGACAGCAAGAAAGGGTGCTGTGATTGATTAGAGATGTGCAAGCTATAACTCTTTGAAAGCATTCTCCACATGGCCCTCCAGGCAGCCATGACCAATCCACTGGACTGGCCATGGAGATGCAATCCCTTTGCCATCAAACAAACAACAAACCAAACTGAGAGGATGAGTTTTAATGAATGAGGTTAGCAAATGCTTCTGCCGGGAGTATCCAGATAATTATAAAGTTCAATTAATTATTTGCTGAACATTTAGAAAATCCATAGCACTTTGCTAGGAAAGGCAAGAAATTTTTTGAAAAAGTTATGTCATAGTGTAAGTCAAGCATACCACAACCTGGATGAGGAGGCAAGATTAACATGTAACCATAAAAAATGTGTTCTCTGTTACATAGATACAGAGAAATGCTAAAGAAACTCAAAACAGATTGAAATCAGCGAGGTCTGGAGTTATGAGTAAAATTTTCATGGATGAAACTTGAAATGGATTTTAAGCTGAGTAAGTTTTAACTAGAAAAGGGGTAATTAGAAGAACATTCCAAGCTACAAGGGAAAAAAATCTAATAAAAATCAAGGATGGGGACTTCCCTGGTGGTGCAGTGGTTAAGAATCTGCCTGCCAATTCAGGGGACATGGGTTCGATCCCTGGTCCGGGAAGATCCCACATGCTGCGGAGCAACTAAGTCCGTGTGCCACAACTACTGAGCCTGCACTCTAGAGCCCATGAGCCACAACTACTGAGCCTGTGTGCCACAACTACTGAAGCCCGTGCACCTAGAGCCCATGCTCCACAACAGGAGAAGCCACTGCAATGAGAAGCCCGCGCACCACAATGAAGAGTAGCCCCCACTCGCTGCAACTAGAGAAAGCTCGCGCACAGCAACAAAGACCCAAGGAAGCCATAAATAAATAAATAAACAAATAAGCCATAAAAAAACCCCAAAACAAACAAGGATATAGGACTAGGTATGGAATAGTCATCAGAAAACAAAAAGACTAGAATCATTAGGAAGGAAGAAACATGGCAGGACATCAAACAGTAAGTGGGAAATAAGATAAAATGGATCTAAAAATGCAAGACCAGAAACACAGAGAGGCATACTTAGAGTTGATACAGGAAGCAAGGGACCCCTGAGAATGCTTTCCATTTCAAATCAACTCAAGTTTTTATAGGTAAACCCTGGTACGTGAATTGGATTCCTGGTTCTCCCACTTATAAGCTCAAACATTAACCTCTCTGCCTCAATTTCTTTATCTGTAAAACAGGGATAGTATTATCACCAAGGTGGAGGAGGAATAAATGAGTTAATATTTGTAAATTTCAAAGAAGAGTGTTGGACAAATTTTAGGCACTATATGGATGTGTTAAATGCTTGGAAAGTATGATATGGTCTACAGAAACAAGAATAGATTCTGAGATGTACAGAGCAGAGCCTTGCCTGTGGTCCATCATCCTTTCTCTGACTTTTTTCCTACTCCTCTTAAAAGTAGTGTCAAGGAAGTGTCCTCTGGCTGAGAGTATGTGACTCCTGGGTGTGAAGACATAAATCAGGCTCCTATGAGCAATTTGGAGTACTGAGAAAGAGAACACACCCATGGTTTCACAGGACACTTTGTCTTATGTTCTTGGAGATGAAGGGGAGGCTTAAGCAAACAAACAACCAAAATGACCTTGGATTTCATTGAACGTGGAAACGAATTCTCACATATGTTCTCTTAAATTCACACTCTCTGTGAGATACCACCATGCCAACCACAGAGGCTCAAGAGGTCAAAAATTCCCTGTTTATATGGAATCGTACAGTATGTTTGCATAAATTGGCTCCCAGGATAATCCCTGAATCCCTGAATCCCTGAGAGGTGAGTGAGAGGGATTCTCTCATCCTATTTTACAAAAAAAACCCCCTAAAATTCAAGTTACAGGCAAGGCATCAGGCCTGCCATCTCCTACTCCAAAGCTCTTATACTTAGCCATTCTATTCCTTAAACCTAGTTCTTCCCAATGTTTTAAATGTTAAGTGTTCTGCTTTCTCTTACTCCCAAAGAAATTATCTTGGGGACAGCACTCCCCATCTTGGAGATGTCTTCCTATTTTGTCGTCCACCTAAATGAAGCAGCTTAACCTTGCAGTAAGTATTTCCATTTTGGCAATTCCCAATTGGAAACTGTTTCAGAACTCTTCATCAGACATCTGAATCAAATAGATATGCCAGTCATATTGAGTGGGAGAACTCTGTGATTAGTTGTCATAAAACTAGTCTGGGTCAGATGGGGACCCACTTCTGGAAGCTGAAGACGGGTAGCGTAGTGGCAGAGCATGGGCTTTGGCTTCAGAGAGATGTGAGATCGAATTCAGTCTGCAGCTCTAACACTTAGCTCTGTACTAGCTGTGTGACCTTGGTCAAATTACTTTACCTCTCTGACCCTTAGTTTTCAAACAACACCTACATTACGGGACAATAGGGAGAAATAAATGAGACAAATACATACATATATATAATATATTATATAATACATATATATTTACAGAAAGATGGTGTGTGCTAAATAAATAGCAACATCTATTTTTTATTACTCTAAAGCTTACTGTTTGCACAAGCAAAATGAAAGATGCTAGATTGCCATCTGCAGAAGGTACTAAGTCTATTTCAACCTCCCCTCTTAGGGCTCAGTCACTGGATACCTGGGGTCAGAGTGACATTGTGGTCATAATTCAAGTTCCCTCTGTCCTTCACTGCACTGGAAAGTACCATGGGACCAGAACTGGTGGCTATGATGCCCCTCTGCCACTTGCTGTGAGATCTCGGGGGAACTCCATACACTCCTCCAAACTTTAAACAGAAAACAAATGAAAAAGGCAGAGAGTGGGGAGTGGAGGAGAGGTGTAGGAGTGATTGACAGTGCATATAGAGCATGCCCTGCCTACTTCACAGGGTGCTAGTGAGAATGAAATGTGATAATGTATGTGAAACTGGCATACTAACTTCAAGGAGGCAAGTAAATGCCAGGAATTATTACAGGTAGTTTTGAATCTGTCTTCTACTAGCTTTTAGTTGCATGCACTGTTTACAAGGATGTGTTTTCTCTTTAAAATGAGTAGCAAACTTTTGATCTAATAAACTTAACAGAAACCTTTTCTAGTGACTCCCTTCCTAGCACATGCTTGATTTTTCTCCCCATCGGCACTCACCTACTATTTGTGGAGGTGGCCAAGTGACCTGCCTAAGGGACTGTTCCCTTTGCTCAACTATCAAACTGACCTCAAGGAAACTTCCACTACTCCCTATTTTGCTGACCATTAAAGGAACACTGCAAATAACATCAAGGTGATCCCATCTCCATATTCACTTCAAGCTGTAAAAGTCTGGGGCAAAGTACCCAGAAATGAATGAAGAACTCCGTGTCCATCTAGAACCTTGACAACATGCTTAGTCATGGAGGATCTGATGCAGGGAAAATGGGCTCACCCTGCCCAGACCTGGTGAGATCTATTAGACTCAGAAAGACAGTTTAGAATTTTACCAAAGAGAAATTGCTCTTTCTGGTGATGAAATCAGTTTGAGAATACCAAGTTTAACAGATATTTATTGAGTACCTAATATGCACAAAACACTATGAATACTACAAAGACATCATCCCTACTTTTAAGAAGGCTGCAGTGAAATACGGTATATAAAACACTTACATCATAGTGTTTTGCTGGAATGTAGGATCCTGATAGAAAAATAATAGGGCACAAGTTTAGAGTCATACTGTAGAAGACTCAGGATACAGACAGCTACTGTTTTTTCAGTACGTATTACCTAGTATCTAGTATCTCATTTAATATTCCCCAAAGTCCTAAGAAATAGTTATCATCACCTTCATCTCATAGATGAAAACTGCATTTCAGAGGTATGAAATAGCTTTCCCAAAATCACCCAGCTACAAATAGCTCAGATATGAACCCAAGTCTTCCTAATGTTAATGGAATTTCCACACTTCACACCCTCTCCAAATGCCTGCATAAGACACTTTTATTAAAGCCTATGCAATTAGGAGTCACTGAAAATTATCGAGCAGGGAAGTAAAAGAATAGATTTGGGTTTTGAAAGATCAGTTTGCATTAATTAGTGAAATGGATTAGAAACAGGGGAGAGATAATAAGGGAGGTGGCTCAAAAGCTATTTTAATTGTCTGGCTGAAGGAAATGAAGGTCTGATCTACATCAGTGGCAACAAGATGGGGAAAAGGGGACAGAAACAAGAGACACTGAAAAGTTTAGTTTACTAGATGTGGTAAATGTCTAGCTGTGGAGGAAACCAAACTAAAATGAGATGGGTCACTGCTGGCTGAAATGAGTACCTCTATGACAGGTGCCTTAGAAGGGTACACTGCCTTGTGCTTGACCTCCCAATGAGATGAGCTCCTTTTTAACTGCAACGTTCCATGATTTTAAGTAGGGTCTCAATAGGGCCTATTGTGCTGGAAAACTCTTGAAATGGACACCAGAGTCACTCATAGTTGGCCTGAATTCATGGTCCACCTCTCCAAAAAGTTATTCAAGAATAGAACTTGGTCCCATATGTCCATTGACCTCAACTAAAGATGTGTAGTTAATGGTTGTCTTGTCACAAAAGGGTCTATCTGGTCAGGTGCCCAGGAGTTCTGGTCCATTATGAGCTGAAGTTCAATGCCTAAACTCACAAGAAAACTTTAAAGCATTTCCAAATATTTAACTTACATTTGTTTTTCCAAACAGAATAAAGGGGGAGGAGAAATAAGAAGAGGAGCTGAATTCCAAAAGATGCTGTTTTCCAAGACAATGTGCAATAGGAAAGCTTTATAGACAGTCTTTTTAGGTCATAATTTATCTCTTTTTAAATTAATGAAACTCGGTAGCTCCAAGAATCTCTATGGACACCTAGGATTTATCCCACAAGTTGTTAGCAAGTGGCAATATATAAAAGACAAGATCTAATATCCAAAATGCTTGTAATAGCAAAATCCTTTCTGCCAATTTTAATAGCATGAAAATGACTGCACACGTCTAGTAAATCTGCTGCCTTTCAACAGCTGGAATCAGACCAGATTCACCTTCTGTCTGCTGTATGAAGCCAGAACTCTGAAGGCAAGGGAAAAAAAATTAGTGCTGGTATTAACTCTGACCTCCTGATCTTCTATTACCCCCGTTAGACTCAACTCATGAGGCCCAAATTTTCTATCTGTCTAAAAAGTGACAGCTGGACAGCAGAACACAAGGGTATCCAGAGCCTTGTAAAATCACTGAGATGAAATTGCAGAGGAATAAATCAGGTAGATGACTTCTTTCTTATGTACCTGAAAAAGAAATCAGACTTCATCAAAAGTAATATGTACAGCACTGAGACAAATGTAGGAAGGGCCTTCCAGTGTGCTAGGATGGAAACCAAAATTATCTAGAATGGACTAGAATTGTAGTGAACACCAAAGAGGAAAGACTGCAATGATAGTGAGCACCAAAGTAAGAACCAAGGTGAAGAAGAGAGAACCATTTCTCAAGGAAGAAACTGGTCGCTCCTTAATTACTCACCCTTGAGAAGTCCACATTGAGGAAATCAAGGAAAAACAGAGATCTCATTGGAAGTACAGTGAACTACACACAGAGGCATCTGGGTGCTCATCCTGATGAAGCTAGTAATTAACTTGAACAAGTCATTTAAATTATCTAGTCCTTAGTTCCTCAGCTATAAAGACGGTCCCCCTTCCAACTCTATGGCTTTTTATGCTGACGATTTAACATCTATGAATTTCTAATCTAACCTCTAGGAGCCGGAGAATTGGAAGAGCTTTTGAAATCATTGAGTCCACTTCCTATTAAGTTCTGGAAAGGACTTAATAAGGGTAATAAAGGGAGCATGAAATTTTGAGATTGTATGATTTTCTTTACTTAATCCTATGTCTAGAACATTTTGATAAGTGCAAATTAATCTAATGAGAAAATTTATCAACATGGATATGTAAATTACCATTAAAATTCCTTTGAACATACCTTGATACCTGAATAAAAATTATACATGCCTCTAGCTTAGGAAAAATTGATGTGGAATATCCAAACTTATAAAACCAATAAGTTAAAGGACAACTCTTTTATAAAGCAATTTATCTTAGCAATCTTTTGTGTGGAAATTTTCCTTTCCTGGAGCATTTAAAATATTTAAAAACTGAATTTTGTAAGGCAAAAACAAATTCCAATAGAAAATTTTTGTATAATTCTAAATGTCCCCAATAAAATATATCCAGAAAACTAAAGTTTAAAATGTTTTGTATCAGGGTCAAGGTCTGAAATTACAAAATCATGTGTACATTGTGTTATAAATATTTTACTAGAGATCTAATCTCACTGAGAGTAAATGTCAAACTCCGTAGGATGACCTGAAGCCCTAGGAGATCTCTCCCTCTCCCTTAACCCCACTGGCTACCATGTATCTGCATCTCCTACCTGCCTCTCCCCTCTACCTGGCCCCTGCTGTTTATTTTTCTCTGCACACGCCGAAATCCTCACTGTTCCAGGCAGGCTCCCGCTGCAGAGCCTTTGTACTTGCTGTTCCCTCTGATTAGAATGTCCTTCCTGCCAGATATCCAAATAAATTGTTCTTTTCCTCTCAGTGGAGTCTTCCCTGGAGGACGTATCTAAAATTGCAAAATTCTTTTACAGTTTTATTTTCTTCCTTTAGAACACATCACTGTCTAACAAACATACTAGAAATTTTACTCATGTGTGTTGGTTGTAAGCTCTAAGAGGCCAAGAGTTTTATCTGTTTTGCTGCGTTTTAACACCTTGAGCAGTAGTGGCATAGATAAGCAGTAGTGGCATAGATAATAAATATTTGCTGAACTAATGAATTGTCAAAAAATATGGCATCGTGGCCTTTGTTTATTTTTTATTTTAAAAAAATACAGATATGGCTAAAATGACAACTCATTCATTTTACAAACTGTCAACAATGAGATATAGGGCATGAGTGTACTCACTGAAAGGACAGTTGTGAAGCACCTGATTGGAAATGTATACCTGTAGAGTTCCTAATTTGTTATGAATTATATGTATTTAGTCTTAATTCAAAAGGGTTCAAAACAGAGTTTATCCATTTTATCCAGACAAATGATATAGTTATAGCCTAGTTGTAACTATGGATAAACTTTCACTAGTCAGTATGAACATTAGCATTTGATAAGTTGACTTATTCTCAAGATCTCTGGGGTTGTTTCAAATGGAGAAACACCTCACTTTGAGCTGGAAATTTCAAGAGTCCTGAGCTTCATATTTGGTTCCATAAAGTTCCCAGACAGTGTGGCTTATCAAAGCATTTGCTTTCCTTTCAACCATTCTGCTCACTGATTGATGTAAATCTAGAGGTTTGCCTCCATCTATGGCAGCTGCAAAAACTCACCAGAGTTTGTGAATCTCTCCTGAAAGTGTGGCTTCATTTCCACCCTCTAGAAGTGATTCTATTGAACTCATCCTACTTTCATAATGGAAAATAAGGGCAGTATGAAGACATCAGTTTCCTTGACCTGGTTTGAAAACGGATGCAAGTACTTCCCTGAATAAACCCATAATGCTCTTTATCCCCCTTCCCATAGTTTTAAGTTTTTTGTGTGCAGTTGCCTTCAATGTCAATCAGAATGTGTCCAATGGAGAACAATTCTAAAGACTTTAAAATTTTGCTGTACATTGTTGATTTGGTATAGAGGGAAGGTATTTGTCAAGTTGCTTCTTCATATAAAGTAAAAATTTATATTTTACTATATCTTCCAAATATCCCACAACCTGGTGATAGTTAAGACTGTGGACATCAGGAAAACCCACCATCTTGATCTCTCCCTTCATCACATCTTGTACTTAAACTAACAAAATTTAGCACACCCTTATGAAATGTGATGAAAAGAGAGCTAGTAAACCAACTTTCTTTTTGAGTGAAACATCTGTAACTTTCCTTTCCTCTTTCATTAGTAAGTAGAATCAGTTTTTCCATGCTTAGCCTAAACATCTCAAATTCCTTACTAGTGGGGGGTTAGACCACACTGGTTCATGTATACCAGCTGGTCTGATAAAATCTCTTTTGCTGAATTTTCAAGCATGAAGCACTCTAGGGAAAGGTAAGTTGGATTGGACCTGTGGACTGAGTTTTGGAATAAGCCCTAGATTATGAGTCAGAGTCAGATGACCTGAGTTCCTGTCTTGTACTGCCAGTTACTAATTCAGGGAGTATGGACAAGCCATTTAATCTCATTGAGCCTCAATTAATTTTCTATGTAATAGAGGGGAAAAATATTGTGTTTTTTATTTCACTATGTGAGGGATATTTGAGAATTAAGTAAAACAATGTCATTATAGTGTTTTATAAACTGAATGATATCATATAAATGTGATAAATTATTACAATTGCTCCAACTATTGCCAGCTGAGTTTTGGTCCATGTCTCATTTCTGGCTGGGTTGTGTTCTCATTATTTATCATTCACAACCCATAGCTGCACAAATTATTTAGTTGCTCTGGACATTTGTAATGGTTAATATTGCTGAAAATAAATAGCTTTGAGAATGCTTTTTGCTCTGAGATTTTCTTGTGATTTTTTTTTTAGTTAGACCAATCCTGGGAAAATTCATGCAAGAGTATTTATAGCACCTCCCATTATTCTTTTGGCAATACCACCTCAGTCTTCTCAATGCCCTTCTTTTTTTCTAGCATGTCTAATGCTTCATCTGGCTCTTCTGCCAGAAGAAAACCTTAATCCAGTAACTGTGGTACTCCATCCTTGATGGCCCATGTAGATAGAACCCTCAATGGTCTCCCATTCTCTAATACACAGGTATCTGGCTAGAGCTCCATTCTTCACAAATAGAATCTGAATAACTAATTGGCACTGGATTAATGGAAATAATGGCTTAATATCTTTTCTGCACCAAAGTTTAAAAGTTACATGTTAATATGGGTTTTTAGTGCCTTACCTAGGGTCTTTCTAGGGTTCTTTCTCTCAAGAGGCATTCCCCCCTTTCCTCTTCACCTTCTTTATCTAATTAATGCTTATTCTGCCTTCATCACCAAGGGGAAGTCTTCTCTGACCTCCCTTATTAAGTTAATTCCTTCCAGTGTAATTTCTTATAGCATCATGTTTTTTTTTTCTTCATACCATTTACAATAGTTGTAATTTCACACTTATTCACAGATTTTTAATGATTTTCTTCCAACTCTATTCTAAGCACCAAGAAAGTATAGACTATCTTATATTTTACTTTTCATTTTCATGCCCCAGGGGCTAGAAAATAGCAGGCACTCAATAAATATTAAATAAATTGACAGGCTCATATATGAAAAATTCATGTTTTTCATCAGGGAGATCTTACTTTTGAATCACCTCCTGAAGGTGATCAAAGAGGGTCAGTGGGAGTTCTCATCTGCAAGCAAAACTTGACCCTCGTTCTGGCTATTTCAAGTAAGAGTAGATCTATTTGAAGGACTTTTCAGGTAATGGCAGCAGGCACTCACCAACAAATGAACTGGATGCTGGGAGACCAGGCTTGGAAAGAGTAGAAAATAAGGATACTATAGAATAGGAATAGGAAACCAGAATAGGAAACACAACTATCTCATTGGCAAAAAAAAAAAAAAGCTGGTCCGAATGCCCTTTCTCTTGCCACCTGCACTATTGGCTCTCTTTCCACTGTAACTATCTCTATTCATGTGTTGAAATGAATCTGGTCTCCAAATACTATCATCTTCCTGTGTCAATAACTAAAGAGTATATGTGTGTCCAGCCTATCTGGGCTTATAGAAGCTTAGAGGAAAGAGAGGGAACACTTTTGTTTGGCTCAGGTCATGTATCAGACATGGCTAGAAGAAGGATCTTTTGTGGGAAGAGACCATAGCAGGCAGGCGTGAGGAATTACAATCCAACCCAGATTGTTTCCACTTAAGAGAAAGCACTGCATGGGAAAATCAAGGGGATGAATGTTCAGCATCAAAAAAAAAAACTCATCATCAACTACAAGCAAGTAGTCAATATAATTCCAGATCTGTTCATCTAAAAAGAAAAAAAATCTGAAAATAGAAGAAAAATAAGAGGAGAACATTCAGAATCCTTCCCATGTGTCCAAGAAGATGTGTGAAATGCACAGATGATAAATTTCCCACAGATTCAGATAGAAGGTTTAATATGGACACGGCCAGTTTTTCTACCACAGGAGAGTCGCTTGCAAATTAGAACTCCACTGAAGCTATCTGTTTGGTGACTATAATCATCTATGACTAACCATGATGGAACAATATCTTCCCCAAAGAAACCTATGACAAAAGTCAAAAGTTAGAGTAAAAACCAAAACCTATTCAATTGCTAGAATGCAATGTAGCAGGATGTTATATCCACATGCTCAATACATTGCCCAAGAGAGACAGATTACTTACTGTCAGATGCTGCTCTGCAGAAACTTCCATAATTTCCTGACCCTTCCATTTGACTGCTCCCCACAACCATATTCTGTATGCTGTTTATTTTTTCTTTTCATAAATATCTCTAGTTTCTTTTCCTCTTTTATTGTTTATCTCTTTTAATCTACAAATGTCCCTCCTATTCATTAATTTAGCTATTTGAAAGTTAAAACCAGTCAAAGAGCTAATACCAAATATTATGGAGGAACCCTTCTTATTAACTCCTGATGATTCCTTTCTGTGGAGGGATCAAAATCATTATAATACTTGGCCTCTGTTGCTTGACTCACTAGTCCCAGAAGTTTGAACTTATCTGAAGAATAAACCTGGCCAGGGTAACCAAGCCACATACGTCTTCTTCTTAGGAGTGTGCTGCTACCCATCCACATTTCGCCTTAGCATGTGCCCTCTGTTGCTCAGGGCAGGATCTTGCCCATGCCCAGTGTTGTAAAAGACTCAGATTCAAATCACATGGATTAATTTTATGAGGTGATGTGCTCTTCTCCATTTGCCACTCTTTTGTTTCACTAATTATTCGAAACCTAAGTGGGAAGAGGGTTGCTACGTGAGGGCCCTTCAGAAACCAAAACACCAAATACTCTTCACCTAAATTTAACTCAACAGTATTCGTATCTACATTTTTGCCTCTCTCTGTAAAGTGAGTAAAATCCAGAGGAAACTGAGGAGGAGAAATTAAGTACCCAGGGCTCTTGTCTGAGGCTGGTGGGTAAGGTGCATTCCTCTGGTCTAGAAGGTATTTTGTGCAGGATAAGTTCTGATGAAATCATAAGAAGACAGTTTAAAATGAGAACATCTGGCTAGTAGAGTCCACAGAGGTGAAAGAACGGTGCTCATCCCAAATGTACCATCACTGATGTTATGAGGGAAGTCTATTGCCTTGTATTCTCTAGCATGCGTTGCAAACAGGCACCAGGTGCTCCAGGTCTCTTCTGCTGTACAATTAGTAGCAAATCATGCATGAGTACAATTGCTTGGCCCCTGAGTGATTTGGCCAAGAGCAAGCTGGCACTTCCCCCAGCACTCAAATCACAGCTGGCTACTCTATTCACAGGACTCCATCCCAGCCTCTTCAGTGTGTGTCCAGCCTGTCTGGGTTCATAGAATCTTGGAGGGAACAGAACGGAACATTTTAGATTGATTGTTTTCAGGGACAATTCACCACACTGATTGTCTATGAAGGAAAGTGACAATGGATCTTTTAGATTTTATTTTATTTGCAGAGGACTTTTAGACCAATAGGGTCAATTGTTCAAAATGACACTGCAAAGGAGGGTTCATATATTCCAGATTTTTAATGGCAAAAATTAAACAGGAAAAACTTCTTATGTTGAAAGAATGAATCAAATCCTTGAACTCAGAATGGCTTCAGCCATTCATCTACATGATCTTTTAAAAAACATAAATCAGATTATGTCATTCACCTGATTAAAATCCCCAGTGGATACTCTTGTACCTAGAATAATCCAAACTCTTTACATGCCATGCTCATTCCTGCCTCAGGACCATTACTCTGGATCTTCCCTTTGCTTTAGACACTTCCTTCCCCCTCCCCCAACACCCTGGACCTGTTGGCTCATTTCTAGTATTTGGTTCTCAACCCAAGTGGGACCTCATGAAAGAGATCTTTTCTGACTATTTTATTTTAAGGGTCACATTCCAACTCTAGTCATTCTCCAGCTTGTTTTGTTTTTGTTTTCATTTATTGTTTGCCTCTCCCACTAGAGTATAAACTGTATGTGGGAAGGGAATTCGATTGTCATATCCCCACCTCCTGGAATAGTGCCTGCTGCAAAGGTAGGCACTCAGATGATTTGTTGAAACATAGCAACTCAAACACTTTCAATAACAATTTGAAATATATATAATATAAATACATAAAATTTTATATTTAAAATATAAGTATATAAATTATATATATAATAACTACTATAATATGTAGTGAGGGAATCTTTCTACATATGGTAATTGTATCAATTAATACCCTTTGTTGGGTAGCCTAGTATACTTAAGAATAATCTTCAGTTACTCTCCACAAGTCTCAACATAGTAGTACAGAGCCACTATCCCAAAAGAAGGAATTCTGCACAGACAAAAATTATATATGTCTACTACATAGCCCTTTGAACAGAATATCCCCAGTGTGCTTGCTACGTCATTCAATCACTCCCAGCTTTTAGCAATTGGGTGAGAAATAAAGGAGCTTAAACAGAAGGTGAAATGCTGATAAAATTTGTGGGTTTTCATCTAAGCTTCTGTAAATAGTAAGCAGTGGATTCAATCAATGTAGAACATGAATTTGGGGGTTTATCTGAATCAATACTAATTTATCAGTTTACAATTTTTTCATTATTTTCAGCATTCTATGTCACATCATCTTAAAGTGATGCCATGACACACATAGATAAATGGCTACACAATAAACAATGTTTTGTTTCTTTTTACCATGTCATTGCATCTTTTAGTAATCTACTTTTTGAAAAGTTAGGAAAACAATTCTTATGATATAGATTCTTGATGTTTGTCTGAATTTTCCATTTTTCAATTCAATGTTTGTTCAAATTCAATCTTAAGCTATTATACATCAGAATTGAGACAAGACCCATATTAAACTTCAAATCTCTTTTAGCAACTGGATTATATCAGTATGTGTATGTGCATGCATCACATACAGATGTAGATCATTCTCATGGATCCTTAAAATAGCTCCAGGAGACCATGAAACTATTCTTATTGTTGAGGCTTCCAAGTTTTATTAAGGCTTTTTTTAGTTACAAGTGACAGAAACCCAAGAAAAACTAGATTACATCCATACCTAAGGAAGTGTATTGCTGCATAAAGCCAGGAAGTAAATCAAGGTACTTCAAAGAACCAGGGAAAGTGCTCTAGGGACAAGGACCTCAGGTGCTAGAACTGGAACCTGTGATCACAATATTGTGAGGTCTGTCTTACTTTCCATCCATCTCATCTCTGCCTGACTCTGAATTTCTTTGTATGTTGGTTGAACTATTTCCTACTATAGAGACTCCTTCTCCATGTGTCCATGAATGTAGCACTCACCAGTTTAAACTTAGCACAGGGAAAGAGATTTTTTCCTTTTCCCAATGTCCTTAAATCAATTCCAGGGAAAGATTCCATTTGCTCCTGCTTTAATTAAATGCTGACTGTTGTGACCAAGGTTGACAGAGTCCATGAGCAAGAAGGGAGATCTCATTGGGCAGGAAGAAAAAAAAATAATGTTATTACAGTACATTTCGAAGGTTAAGAATCAAGTTTCTTTTCTTTTATCACTTACTGAGGGCCTCTTTAGTATTAGACATTGGACTATGCATTATCAACACAGATAAAATGCACAATTCCTAGCACATAACTGTACACACATGCTTAATGTTATTTTTTTCATTGAGCTAGAAGCTCAAGATACAAAATTAATTAGTTACTTTTTTCCCCTCAATGGACTCACAATATAGTTTGGGAGCAAGGCCATAGACATTAAAAGAGTCATATATGATAGCTTATAAGTACTAAAGGAGACATGCAGCTGATTAAGGCCATAGAATTTTTCGAAGGAGTCAACGCTATTGGGGCTAAAATAATCTGGTATATATTTATGGAAGAGATAGGACCTGAGTTCCTGGCAGATCTCAAAGGACAGCCAGAACCTAGATATGCAGAGTCACCATCTCTTCTGGAGCTAACCTTTCCATACAGTTTAAATGGGCAGCTATGGCTGAGATCCACAAAGAAGCCAGAACTCTAACGTTATTGTCCAGCATTTCCCTCTAGAAATTCAGAATGGGCATTGAGTCATCAATCCAACCATTCACCTCTCTGGCTTCAGGGTTCTGACTTGTAGGATGTGTACATAAAGAAATTGCCAAATAAGGATCAGAGTATCAGCTTCGTAATGTGCCAAGAAAGAGCTCTTTCATAACTGCTAGACTGAAACAAGATAAGAGGTTTTTTTTTGTTTTTTAACTGTCACCTGTGTATTAGTTTGTTAACGACTGTTACAACAAATTACTATACACTCGAGGGCTTAAAACAACATACATTTATTCTCTCATAGTTCTGGAGACCAGAAGTCAAAAATCAAGGTGTTGAGAGGGCCACACTTCCTGAGAAGTTTCTAGGTGAGAGTTTATCCCTGCCTCTTTCACCTTCTGGTGGCTTCATGGCTTGTGGAAGCATAACTCCAATCTCTATCTCTGTCTTTACATGTCTTCTCTCCTGTGTTCCTGTGTCTCATCTCAAATCTTCCTCTGCCTGTGTCTTATAAGGACTCTATCATTGGATTTAAGGCCCACTCTAAATCCAGGATAATTCCATTTCAAGATCCTTAACTTAATATCTGCAAAGAGCCTTTTTCCAAAATAAGGTCATATTTACACATTCTGGAGGTTAGAACTTGGACATATATTTGGGGGGTGGAGCGGGCCCTATTTAGTTCGCTACACCTGTACTGAAGATAGTTGCCCTATCTGACTTATCTTCCCAGTCACATGCAAGAAGCCGGAAATTGGCAGTCCCCGTTTCCACTCAAGTGGGTTTAATGCCTGGGCATCAGAAGAAAAGGAGCGAATTGGAGGACTGGGCACCTTCTGGGTCTGAGCATATTCCAATCTAAGAGATCAAGACAGAGAAGCACCTCTGTTCATGAGTAGTGCCCTCCCTAGAGAAAGGTGGCCCACTGGAAGTAGAGTTTTCACCATTCATATTCATGACTCCGCATCCTTAGAGACTAGTCAGAAAGATATAAGAGTGAGCCTGGATATTCATTCCAAACCATTCCCCACCTCCTGGGAAGGAAAGAAGCAGTCCTCTCCTTACAGAAATTCATAAAAGGAGAATATGGGATCCTGTACTAACATCTCCTTTTCTAGCCTTTAAAAAAAGAAGCATTAGCATGAATAGCTAACAGTACAAGTCAGTCTAGAATATTCAAAAAACTTGGCTCCTAACTGATATATAGGTATATTCATTCATTCATTTAGTCATTTATTCAACAATGTAGGCTAAGCAACACCTAGGTTCTGTAAATACTGTGGTGAATGAGGCATTCATGGTCCCTGCCCAAAGAGGATGTATAGTGTGGTTAGTGGGACAACATGCTGTGTTAATAACTGCATTTTCCATTGTCTAAGTGTTGTGATACAAGAGCGTAGACCAGGAGGTATGTAACATAGTTTTGAAGGGGTTGGGCGAAGTAGTGGCATTAAGACTTAGAATCAAAGAGAAAATGTCTGGGTAAAGGGAAGCAAGGTTGGGCAGATAACAGGTGAGAAAGAACCTGGAATTGCAGCAGCTGGTGAGATAAATGGAACTTAGAACAAAAGGGCCTTGTAAACATGCTAAGGTGTTTGGACTTGCCCTACAAGCTTTGAGGAGTCACTGAAGAGCTAGTGACATAACTAGATTTGCATGTTGAAATGCTCACTCTGACTATAGCATGAAGAACTGATTAGAGTAGCATATACCAGAGGTGCAGGGGCCAATTAAGAACCTCTTGTGATAAACTATGGGTGTTTATTGGCATGTTAGATACCACAATAAATCAAAATCCTCTGTGGCCTTCCTATTCAGTTATCCCCATCTCTAATTCCCCAGTCTGGGGGTCACAATGGCCAGTCCAGTGTAGAAGGAAGTTAAGAAATCTGCTTGAACTTCACTGAGATGCATCTTTCAGCTGCAAATTGGAAGCCAAAATAAGAAATTATTGGCCTTTGTAAGTAAAAATTGGCTTCAAGCATAGCTGGTTCTGGGGACTCAGTGCCATCAGGACTATGTCTCTCTGCTTCCTTCTCCTTCCATTTCTTAATTCTGCACTCTTTCATGTTGGCCTCACCCTTAGTCAGGTCTTCTCCAAAGCAGTGGTCCTCTACATTAACTCTAGGGGTGTGTCTTCCTAGTCCCATGATCAGCAGGAAGAGTACATTGTTTCTTGAAACAGTTGTGACAAGAGTCTTCTGATTGGTACAAATCATATCAAATGTCCAACTCTGAAACAACTAATATGGCAAGAAAATAGATTATACTCATTAGGTTGGATCTGGTTAAGGTGCTCATCCCTGAAGTGGGGCATAGATCCATCTTATATAACATATACTAAGAGTGAAGGACAGGTAATTTTCAAAAGTAAATTCTAAGTGCTGTTATCAGAAGTAAAGGATGTGGATTCTGGACTAGCAAAACCAAAAGATGTCTACCATACATCCTTATTCTTCCAACCCACTAAACACAGACTTACATAACCAGTATGCATTTTTTCCACTAATAATTTCAGGTTGTGGACAAGAATCCTGGACCTTGGGAAATAAAGGTTAGAATAGCTTGGGTTCTTTTCTGAGCAAACATGGCCTCTCAACCCAACCAGGCTGTGGCATTATCTGTGTGTGGAAGCCAGGTGGACTGCATTTTAGGCAAGAGAAGACTACCAGCTGGTTATTCCGTGCCCTATTCCAGTCTTGGTCTTAAAGAAAAGGATTAGCACCTTGACTAAAGTCATCTTGTACTCAGGAAGTGAGACCAAGAGAACAATTGATAATATAACCCCCAGGGCTTTGTTTTTCTCATTGGAGAACTCTCACATTTCACATAGAGCAAGATTTCATTCAAATCACATTCCCAGAAAGTGCAACCCAGTCACTGAAAGTATCTGTGGGAGATACAAAAATCTTGGCCAAATCAATTTCCAAGAGTCTAGGCGTAAGGACTCTGGCCAAAGAAGTCAGGAGGCCCTTTTGGCTGCAGAAAGTAGCAGTGAATACAGCAGAATTCTTGGTGGCTCACATTACTGAATAGCATTATATCAGATTCCAATGTGTCTTCTCTCTGGCTACTCCTCTTTGGCCAAAGAATCATGAAGTTACAATGGAAATAATGAATTTCCTTTAGGATATCCTATAATTGGAATTTTGGACAATGGGCCAGAACTTGGCATCACAGTTTTTGTTTGTTTGTTTGCAATGGGTATCTATCTTTTCTGCCTGATTAAAGTCTATTTCCCTTTATTGTAATAAAACCCCCATCTGAGTGATTCTGGTGAGATTCCAGGGGTGAATATGTAGCCCTGGCCTGGGAAAACACTTTGGCCACAGTGATTGGTTCATTGATGAACATGTGACCTAACTAAGGTCAATGAGAGTCAGACCAGGGAAGAAACTCTGCTTGGGCACCCTTTGTCAATACGCAATTCTACCCATTTCTATACAGACCCAGCACCATTCTGGAACTCCAAAGACAATGGTTTTATTTCATTTATCTACTGCTGCCTAACAAAACATCTTTCAAAACTTTTTGGCTTACAAGGGCAATTATTTTATTTGCTCATGATTCTGTGAGTCAGGAATTCTGGCAGGCACAGTGGGGATGGCTTATCTCTGCTTCCCAATACCTGGTGCTGTCAGTTGAAGGGTTCAGATGGTGAGGGATTGTCAAACAGGGGCCATGTGTTTGGAACCTTGGTTCTAGCTATTGCTCAGGTTCCTCAGTTCAACTTCAGGTGGCCTCTGTATGTGACTACCTTGGGCTTCCTCACAGTATGGTAGGCTCAAGGTGGTAAAATTTCTCTTGTGACAACTGGGTTCCAAAACAGAGTACTCCAATAGAAGAAGATATTAAACATCCAACATGGGTACAAGCACTTATTAATCCTTGACCTGGATTTTTTTTTTGGCTAGAGAAAATCACATGGTCAAGCCCAGAGTCAATATGGAAGGGGTTAAAGTAAGAACACGAATATTGAGAAATGAGATTCAATTGTGAGCAAGGGGCACTAATACGCCAAGTCTACTACAGGCTTCGACGTTGTATTTCTCACAAAGGTAATGAATCTCTCTCAAGTTGCTTCTTAGAGACTATAGTTACATGGTAATTACTCAATCAGGAAAGAAAAAAAACATAGCAGCCACCAAAATATTGCTGCAGCTAAAAGACTGCCTTGTACAAGGAAACTTTTCCTTGGGCGCTCTAAGAAATAACTAGAGGATATCATGAGGGGTACTAATTTCCTACCTGAGCTTGGTGTCCTATAATTTGGGTGTAAATGGAAATGTAACTTCCTTTTCTAGTTAAAATCTGGTGAGGTCTGAATTTATGACTTACAGAGAATAACAACAACAGCAATGGTAAATATGTGGTATTTTAAAGCCCAGACTATTTCCTTAGCTTTCACCCAATTTCTCCACATAACATTTGAGTCACATACAACCAGCAGTTCCTATAATATTTTAGAGCAAATTAACCAAATAGAGTATATGATCCTTCATGAAGAAGAATACAATTTAACCTGTGATTTAAAAATCATAATAAAAACTTCTATCACAGAGTCAGCTATACTACAACTTATCAATGTAAATATCTTCTATCTTTTCCTCATTAGTCTAATGTTGGTTCTATTAGTCAGGGTACTCCAGAGAAATGGAATCAATAGAATATATACAGATATATAAAAAGAGATTTATTATAAGAGATTGGCTTGTGCAATTACAGAGTCTGAGAAGACCCACGACCTACCATCTGCAAGCTGGAAGCCCAGGAAAGCTGGTGATGCAGTTCCAGTCCAGACCCAAAGGCTGAGAACCTGGGGAGTCAATGGTGTAAAGTCCTGGTCTGAGTCTGAAGGCCCAGGAACTAGCAGCAGTGATGTTTAAGGCAGAAGAAGATGGATGTCCCAGTTCACACAGAGAACAAATTTGTCCTGCCTCTACCTTTTTGTTCTACTTAACACTCTAAATGGATCAGATAATGTCCACCAGCATTGGTAAGGGTGATCTGCTTACTCAGTCTATCAAATCAAATACTAATCTTCTCCAGAAACACACCCAGATACAGACACACTCAAACACACCCCAAAACACTCACAGACATACCCAGAAATAATGTTGTACCAGCCATCTGGGCATCCCTTACCCCAATCAAACTGACTCATAAAGTTAACCATCCCATTGGCCAGTGCTACAAAATCTACTTTTCTAAGAGGAACTACTTCTAAATGGATTTGATTTAGAAGTTTATCATCTGCCCTTTGCCCTTAACTTCTCTCACCAACAAAAGGAAACTCAAATTTGATCTCCCCTACCAGTTACTTGGTGACAATGGCAGATATCTTTGAGAAGAAACTGAAACATTAATTAACAGCTCAAATGGGAGGGTAAGCTGAACCTCCTTTGATGATATTACTACATGTTTCAAAGACACCCCTCAAGGAAAAGTAGCGTGCTTGATATAGAGAACTTCCCATTGGGGGAAATATCAAGAAGAAAGTGTGCCCATCTCCCCACGGGAGAAGAGAAGACTGACATTTTTTATAGAAAATAGAGTCCTTCTTATTCTAGTTTTGCTTTTTTATTCTTTGCATCTGACAAACTCTTTTACAGCTCAGTCAGGCTGAATGTCAACCACCTGCTTTGTTCTAATTCAGTTGGACCACAGTGAAGGAATACGAGATGGCTCTAATAAAAGTGAATACCATACCTGAAATTAACATAAAATTGTAAATCAACGCTACTTCAATAAAAAATTTTTTTAAAGTGAATATCAAAATTTCTCATTAATATCTACCCTCTTTAGCATTAAAAAAGTCTTTGACTTTAGTTAATCATCCATCAAATTTCTATTGCATGTCTAGTATACTAGGTACTCTTCTAGGTGCTAGGATTACAAGTGTGAAGAAAACAAAGTCCTTGCTTAAGGACTTACATTTATGCATTCAGGAGGAGCAAGGAGTGAGAGGAAAGACAGTAAACACACAAACAAACAATAAGATTTCATATACTGATTAGTGCTATGAAGAAAATAAAATGGTGATATGATAGCAAGTGACTAAGGGAAGGAAGATGAAATGGGATAAAAAGTGCTTGGATAAAGGAAGATGAGACTGCTTTAGCTAAGATAGCGGGACTCATCATTCTGAGATTAGAGGGTTGGTAAATAGCTAGTGTGAGGTCACAAATGGGCAGTCTAGGACTATCACCTAAGCCTCCTGATTCCACGGACCTTTAATGATTGTGTAATTTATTGTTGTTATGACTTTTTAAAATTAACATTTGTCCAACGGAACACAAGGTGCCAGATGGTGAACCACGGTTCAATAACTGACCACAAGAAAAATGGAAATAGACAAGTTTATCACTCACAGGTCCTGGAAGAATTACACGGCATGCCTTGAAGAGCCACGCAGGGAGGTCAAGGCAGAGTACAGAGAGGGAGGCAGGACCTGGGGCACATGGTTGGAGTGTTTTGGGGTTCCCAGGCTAGGACCAGATTGGTCAATTCAAACCAAAAGAGCAGGTTTTGGTCAGCCCTACGGGGGTCTTATCTAAGGAGCACATAGGCATACAGGTGCTAGGAGGCAGCAGAGATTATTGCCCACAAGAGCTCCTGGGGAAGTCCTATCAGGAACTCATATTTGCTTGTGACCCCATGGTTGCTATCCAGGGCATGCACTTGCATGGGGGCTACTGTCAGCTGAAGGTCCCTGCAGGCTGCTTGGCCAAATAAAATGGAAACCGAGGCAGCAATACCATGGAATAGCTTAGCTAAACTCTCAACACTTGTCCAAACAGTGATGCTTCTGAGAGTAAAAAAGGGATCTATTAATAATTACTTCAGGACAACAGGCATAAATGTGTCTGTCTTGGGTGAGCCAAGACATGCAGTCATACTATATCTAGTGAAGCAAAATACTCTGTTATGTTTCTTTATAAAATCATAATAATGACAATAGTGATAAGAACTTAAATATGGTATTTATCTCTGGAGGTATTTAGGTCCTTTCACATATATTATTTAGCTGATTTTCCCAAGGAAAAGAGAACACCTCACAAATAAGAGACCTGTTCCAAATAAAAAGGCAAAATAACTTGCAAAGATTTCAAGAAATACCCTTACATTTTACAAAACCAATATGAAAGCTTGAGAGGCCCTATTTAAATGAAATACAAAGGAGTTCAAAGGGAATACATATGAACATAAAATCAGCAAATATTTCCTACACACATAATAAACACCAGGCCCAGTACTAGGTTCTGGGAAACAAAGATAAGTAGAAGCCCATTTCCCTGGAGAAACCCTATTCAGCCAGCTAAAGAATATTGCTTGCAGCTTAAGATTAGTTCATATGTGTCAAAAACAAAGACCATGAATGGTTTCTGCCTTCTGCTTCCTCTATGTTTGTATAATCCCTAAATAGGAAGACTTTGGCTACCATTGGGTGTAGAGTGCTGACTGACCACTTGTGCTACTGTTCCCACTGTGTCTATATGTTCCTGCAAAAGGAATATTATGATTCCCATGACCTCCATCTTCACAGCAATGTCTTGAAGACAAAAGAGATACAGAGATGAGATACTGTTATGAGAAAACTGTCTGAGGGCAAACCTTGAAGATGACAACTTCTCTGGGTACCTCCAGCCTCTGGTTTTATTTTTTTCTTCCCTGCCATGGAGAAGAATCTGTACCTACTTCAACATTCCCTGTTCACTATGAAACTCGAGCCTTGGGGTCAAATTTGATGAATATCCAATTTAATCAATTGGCTTCTTGTTCCTGGGTATTTGTGGCTCAAATCTTATTACTAATTGCTAAAGAAAGGCTTTGTCCTTGTTGGAGGAATTTCAGAAATCTTGTAGAGACAATGGAGGAGAAGTTCTGAGAGGCAAGGTGCCTCTCCTGAAGTGTAAAGCCTAGCAGAAGGGAACATTGAGTCCAAGATACTCCAGGAAAAAAAGGGGCATTCTAATATCCTAAAGGCCCTGAGAGATGGCCATGCCTTTTAGGAGATGGACATGGGAGTTCTTGTAGAGAGAAGGTAAAGGAAAATCAAGTCTGACATTGTGAATAGTCCCACTTTCTCCTCTTTGTCACCACTGTTAATGTATCAACTGTTCCAAAATTTTTCAAAGTCACTCAGCAAGCCGGTTTTGCTAATAAATTAGGATCTATAAAAAGCTGGTATTTAGTTTCCAAGAAAGCAATAGGAACCCAAACTTAGGAGGTATTTTCCCCAATTCATTCCTTACTGACAGGAGATAATGAACTGAGACCTCCAAGGCAGCTGGGGAACAGCCTGCCACAACCTTGTAAACCCAGAGGCTTCTAGTTCAAAAATGATCTGTGTCACTAGCCTGGCCTGACCTCCTGCACATTATGTAACAAAGTTTTCCCACATGTAAGTTGGGGAAACAGTAGAAATTCAACCAGAGGGTGGTTGTAAAGATTTTTGTTAAGCCAAGTGCAACAGTGAACGTGCGCTGAGAAAAGTCAATACGAATTTGTCAATTGGCTTGAAATGAAAGAGTCACAGTAGGAAGACTGTGGTGAGTTGTAACCTGCCCAGTCTTCCACTTCTGTGAAGTAACAGCCAGAATGGTGGGAGAGGATGGTCCAATAAGCATCCTGATGATTGCACCTCTTCCTTGCAAATCACTCAAATGAGACTTCCCAGGTGGATGTAGATGAGAGGAACTCCATTGCCAAAAGAAGGGGGCCAATTTGGGGGTTAGGAAAAGAACTCAAAACACAGCCAACACAGTTGCTTCCATGTCCCCATGACACCTACCTTTATTCATTCACTCTTTCATGCATGTGTTCATTAAAATAGTGAATATTCATTGAGTTTCCACGCTGAGCTAGGCATTGTTTTGGGCATGTGAATTCAAGACCCTGTTCCTGCCCACAAGTTTACGATGCAGTAAGGGAAGACATAATTCAGTGATTAAAATGTCTTGACAAGGAAGATGAGAGGATGCTGTGGGAACCCAGTAGAGGAACATCTAGCCAAAACATCTGGAGGGAGGATCAGGTAAGCCTTCCAGAGAAGGTGATGTCCAAACTGAAACTGAAAGACATGAATTATTCTAGCAAAAGTGTCAGGCATAAGGGAACAGTGGTGCTGGGAGAAGCTTTCAGGAAGGGGAACCATATTCCCAGAGGCTCAGAGATCTTTGTAGATTGCTTACCTACAAGGTAAGCAATGTACTAGATGCAACGTGATACATTAAGATGAGCAAGATACTACTCTAGGAAGCAAAGAACATAAAGCCTAACAAATAAGATGGCTTCAATAATAGTTATAAGGCAAAGCATAATTTATATGCCAAAGGCCTCTTAGGTTTGGTCAGTTGAGTTGATTCAGTCCTCCAGCTCACTCTCTCGTACATCTCACACCACAAAGAAACTAAGTTAGTTTTTAGGACTGGTGTTCACCAAATAACCATTTAATAGATGGTTTTCCTCTTCCAGTTCTTACAACATCATAAGAAGGAGGAAGAATTAAAGTAATTCTGTATTTGTGCATTCACTTGAAATATGGCCAATTCAGGGGCTAAAAAAAAGCCCTATTGCGCCTCAATGAACCAACATTGATTTACTCTGTCTAATCAGTTCAGTAATCTGAGCTTCCATAACTATTACTACTGCATCCTCTTATTCAGTATTTATTCTCAGCTACCTTATCTTGTAACAGTGACAACAGTAATCTATACTGACCAGAGCACATTGAAAAGGCCCTTGTAGGGAGAGCCTGTGGCCCCTAACTTCTGTGTTCCCTGCTCAGTATCTAACACAGAGACTTATACATTTCAGCAAACATTTGTTCTCTCATTAATAACTTGACCCAGGACATGAGAGTGCCCAAGAAGAAAAAAGAAAGAGTAAATATTTGAAAAGTACAAACACCAAGGAGGAAGGGCAAGCCATCGGTCATGATGTAAGGACACAGAGGTGAAGAGGTACAATTGGCCCAGGAAATTGGAGTGTCCAGTAATGCTTTTATTCTGATGGGCTGTGACTATCCCTTCCAAGAATCACTAAAACCCTTAGGGCCTGCTAGATGCTGCCTGGCCTTGAGTAACACTGGAGAAGAAATCTCAAGGAATACTGTGATCTTTCTCTGGTCCTGGTAGATGGAGCAGCTGACCTGGTTTTGTCTTTCCCATCTCATACTTCAGGATGATTCAATTGGCCTGGAGCTCCAGTGAAATGCTATCTGCCTGAACTCTGGTGTCCTGCCTCATGGCCTGGGGTCCAGCTGCCAAGTCACCATGGCAGCTTGGATTCCTGGCTTTCTGGTTTTTCCTTGTCAGAATCTGGTTGTAAAATAAAGTACAGCCTCTGCTCTCCTGACAGTTTCCAGTGTCTGCTCCATTTCACTTGCATTTACTCCACTGGCTTTTGACAGGTCATTCTCTACATGAAACCACAGTTGAAAGTGGTATCTGATGAGGCTCTGAAGGGCTCTCTCTGGGAGTGAAAGAGAAGTCAACAACAAACAAAATAAACCCTTGAAGTAGAGCATTTAGGGGCAACGTTCCGGGTTGTGATGTTCCCTCTCTGCCATGTCACTTCCTTTGTTCTGCTTATGTTCTATTCTTCCCAAGTAGATGCTAACTGATTAGTGAAAAGCCCCATAAGGAAGGACATATTGGAGAACTTGAGGAATATGCAACCTGGTTTATGGGTTCTGATTACATGGGAAGTGGCTTCATAGCTACATTTCAAAACTGGTACCACCTTGATTGATTCAGATTCCCCTTTAAAGTGTTGTGGAAAGACTATGTGCTTTCAGCTTCAATAACTAGTAGTTGGAAAGTTATATTATATCTCTGCTTATAACCAGAGTATGTAGCCCTTACTTGAGAATTCCAGCCCTGCATTACAGAACACTCTTCATCAGGGGCAAGCCTCTCCTCTCTCTATACCCCAGTCTCCCATCATTATTATGGTTCTAAACATCACTCTCTCTTGCCACCCCAGCAGTTAAGATAACAACTAAACAAGAGCATGCATATCTTGGGAGAATACAGAATATTCTAGGCAAGTCTAAATGCATACTGTTGAGATAAGTGATTCTACATTCTACCAATGCCCAAATAAGGGATTCTGGACATTGCTAGAGCAAGTTATATAAAAAAAACTCTCCCCATGATCATAGATCAATTTTATCCTAGGCTAAAAGTATTATTTGAAACACAAATATCCAAAATATAAATGATGATTCTCTTGTGGCCAAGTTGCAGGAAGGGTAGTTAAGTTTGGCATTAGTATTCTCCTTGGGGTTATTGTTTTTTATTGCTAGGGATAGCTGAGTTGCTAAGCTCACCCAAGATTAAAAGTGTATCCAAACTGCCTCAGTGTACACACAGGTTAGAATTTGTCCCCATGGGACAGCTGGCTCTTAACTGCAACTCTTGATCAGGTTCCACTGGGGCACTGCCATGTCACAGTTTCACGAACATCATTATCAAGCCTGATTTTTGCCCTGTGGCCGCAACATGGACTTTAGACCTACTACATGTTTTAACTCTCAGAACCAAGTCATGCTGTTTTCAGGTGAGATTTTTTTTGGGAACATGGCATGGACTTGTGGGTCTTTTCCAGTCATTTTGGTAAAATATTACCTTGACCTTCACCTTTCCTGATCCCTTGTAATATATGCCCTCCTTCTCATGGGGAAGTAATCGCCAGCTTCCCTGACTGGGGACTTTCAAGGTAAACACGAGGAGCATAAGGGCTGGTGCCTACAAATCACAGGGCTGTTCAAATTCAAATCCTAGCCAAGAATGGGCAGAGGAAAGAGAGCTCCATCCTCTGCTAACCTTCTCCCTTCAGTAAATTCCCCCTTCTTGATAGGACTATGGCTGACTGAAAGCATGAATTCCATGTCTTCACCAGAGCAGAGCCACGATGTCCACCTCCTTCCTGACATCTTTTAGTAATAACCTCCTATACTGCAGGCACGTTTTTAATTTCATTTTTACAGAGAAGACAAGGAAGCTGGGGATGGGGTGTTAGAGCAGGAAGTGTTTGGGCTGGTATTCAAACCCTGACATCATCATTGTGAAGCAGGAGAGTGAAGAGGTAAAGCTGGGGTCTAGAGGCTGCAGTTTTCAATGCTCTGAAGTCTCTCCTCCAGCCGAACCCTTGCCTATACACCTATCTGGGGGAAATAATCCAATTCTATATAGGCTAAAGCATGGAGTGTTGTATTGTTGGGAGCTGCATGTGGAGGAGGGGGAGAGGACAAAGGGAGAGATGGTGGCTTGGACTACTCCCATTCCAAAAGCACTTAAGAATATCTGATGACTAGTGCTACCCTCCTATCTCGCCTCCTGCTGGAATCCAGGAAAAAAATCTAGCAGAATCATTGCTAGCAAGACATCTAATGCATGGGAATGAAACCAAAATTGATTTTTAAGAAAATTCCTCTTAAGTCATAGAAGAAACTCCAGGACTTCTCAAGTGGAAAGAGCAAAGTAATAAATGAAAGTGACTCTGCTAAGAAAGCTACTAGGTATAGTAGAGCTTCTCAAATAGTCATGGACTGATTGGTTAATGCTAAAAGAGCTCTGTCTCCTTTCCTGGGGATGGTTAGAACACAGGAAAGTCAGAGAGGAGGAAAGCTGATGGGGCTGCTGAAAATTATGGTATTCCTTTACTCAAGTACACAAGGTCACCATGGGACTAACTTAGGTATTTTTTTTCACTGTGTTACCAAATTTCTTCCTTTCTATTATATTATGACTATTCAGAAAATACACAAATGTACCCTAATAGTATCTCCCTTAAGAATTAAAAATCTCTGTCTGGTTACATCTCTGTTTTCTGCTCCCCTCCACAGGAAAACTTCCAGAAAATTGTCTGGGTGCTGTCTCTATTTCCTCACTTATATTCACCCTTTTGCTTTTCCCATTAGCTCATCGGTTCAACCTGGCTTCAGTCCCATCATCAAATTCCACTGAACCTGCTGTCATCAAAGTCAGTGACCCCTGCGTTGCCAAATAGAAGGAACATTTTCCGTCTTCCCTCTTGTATGAAAACAGTCTCCTTTCTTGACTTCTGTCACAATATCGTCTTCTGGGTATTCCCCCCTCTGTTACTGGCCACTCCTTCTAACTTTCTCTTGCTGGCTTTTCCTCCATTACCTAAACTTAAATATTGGTATTCCTTAGGGTTTTGCCTTGGACTCTCTTCATCTTTCTTCATACAACTCCTTCTAAGTGACTTCATCCATTCTCATTACTTTGATTATTATCTCTATGCTAAATGTTCCTTCATCTATACTTCTGGCCCATACCTCTTCCCTGGGCTCCAGACCTCTTCACCCATCTGCCTGCTTGACAATCCATAGCCCTCATGGTCATCTGAGGATCCCCATTCCCCAGTCAGAACTTCTGTTTCCTCCTGCATTTCCCTTCCCCATGTCAGTAAATAATGTCATCAGCTATTTAATGTTAAAGCTAGAAATCTAAGTGTCATCCCTTATTCCTCTTTGTCCCCATCACCCTTCACACCCAATCCATCTAAATTCTGATTATTTTATCTCTAACATGAGTCTCAGCTCTGTCCATGATGCTACATGTCCATTGTCACCACCATGTTCCAGCCATCATTCTCTCCTGTCCTTATGACCACAGTAGCCTCTTGTCATGGCACCCTGCTTCCGTTGTCATTCATCCCCTTCTAATTTTCTTTACAGCAGCTACAATAATCTTTATAAACATGTAAATCAAATTACATTGCCTCTCCAATTCCTTGGATGAGTTCCTAATACATTTAAAATAAAATATGGACACCTGCGGGCCCTAAATGATCCAATCTCAGTCCATTTCTTCAGTTTAGCTCATTCCAGTCTTCTTCATCATTATCTTCCAGCCATCAGGTAAACCCTCATCATTATTCTCCATAATAGTTCCATGTTTATTTCCTTCATAGGGCATGCAGTAGGCTTAAAAATAGCCCCTGAAAGATATCCATGCTCTAATTCCTGGAACACATGTCTCTTTATGTGGCAAAAATGGACTTTGCACGTGTGATCAAGTTAAAGATCTTGAGATCGGGAGATTATCCTGAGTTCTCCAGATGAGATCTAAATACCATCATAAGTGTCCTTATAAGAGAGAGGCTGAGGAAGACATTACCATAAAAGAGAAGGAGGCAAAGTGACCATCGAGGCAGAAACTGGAGTGTGAGGCCACAAGCCAAGGAATGCCAGCATCCATTAGAAGCTCAAAAGGGCAAAGAGTAGTTTCCCCCCTAGAACCTCCAAAGGGAATGCAGCCCTGCTGATACCTTGATATCAACCCAGTGATACTTATTGGCCTTCAGGAGTGTAAGAGAATATATTTCTGTTGTTTAAGTTTCCAAGTTTGTGGTCATTTGTTATGGCAGGAAAATGATTCAGGTTTATCATAATTTGTGATTATTTTATCTATTTATCTTAGTTATGTTCTCCCTTATTAGTCTATAAGCACTATGAGAGCAGAATTACATCTGTCTCTGTTGTTTACCATCATATGACCAGTACTTTGCCATTATAGTTCAATACATATATTTTGACTGAATTAATTAATTTATCTTTCGATAAAGTGTTGCACTTTAAAGGACCATTCAAAGGTTTTACACCCAATCTTTGTCTACAGGCTGGGATCTCTAATATCAGTCGATGAAGCAGGCAACTTTTCTTCCTATCTCATCTCCACCCAACTCAAAGCCAATCCAATCACCCACTCTTCAGTCCTCAATATGTACATCTTTCTCCAACATCACCCCACCTCTACTCTATTCCAAACTCCTAGACTCTCTTCCTGGACTAATAAAAACCCTTTCTAACTGGTTTACCCACTTCCCTTCTTTCCCCTTTCTAATCTGATCATTACACAGCCATTAGAATGACCTTGTAAACAAATTTGGTTACATAACATTATATTTAACATCCTTCGGTGACTTCTTTGACCAACAACGTTAACACGGTCTACAAAGATTTTTATTGTTTGTCTGCTCCTACTTTTCCAACGTTTCACCATGAAAGCCACTTCCCACCTCTGTACAGTAGCATGGAGGCTTCTTAAAGTCCTCATTATTTACCTTACTCCTTCCCACTACAAAGCCTTAGCAAATATTTTCCTCTCTCCACTTTCTTTGATTTTATGCACTGAGTTTTACATCCCCCCCCCAAATCCAAACCCCCAATGTGATAGTATTTAGAGGTGGGGCCCTTGGGAGATAATTAGGTTTGGATGAGGTCATGAGAGTGGGGTCTCTATGATAGTATTAGGGCTCTTATAAAAAGAGGAAGATACCAGAGCTGTCTTTCTCTCTTTCTCCACCATATGACGACACACAAGAAGGTAGCTATTTGCAAGCCAGGAAGAGGCTCCTCACCAGACACTGAATTTGCTGGCTCGATATTTACTGAATTTGTACAGCCTCCAGAGAAATAAATGTGAGAAATAAATGTCTGCTATTTTAGCTACTTGGTCTATAGTCAGCTTGAGCTGACTAAGATATTCAGTTATTGTTCATCTCCTTCACCAGACTGTGAACCCTAAGAGGGCATAAGGGTAGAAACCATATGTTTTTTAAAAATTATTTCTGTATTCACAGAATTTATCAGTGTCCAGTATAACAGTAGATTCTCAACAACAATAGAAAAATGTTAAATGAATGAATGAAAGGTAACAAATAAAAAATATTTCAATTTTTTAAAGAAATGCTTTAATTTTTTATGACCACTTCAAGTATTTCAACATGTTTTTACACACTATTGCATTTAATATTTCTAGAGATCCTGTAATAAAGACAGAATATGTAATCTAATTCTTTTCACTTTATATGATGAAGAATCATATTCTCAGAGGTTTAAATGACTTAGCCAGGATAATATAGCTAGTAAGTTTTAAAAGGAGTAATTATACTATACATAAGTGTAGAAGATAACCTGCACTTCGTGTGTAAGCTTATACCTACCATGTCGTCTTGAATGTATCATGTCAAAGAGTATGCTAAACGTTGTAAATGGGTTAATTCATTTAATCCAGAAAACAATTCTGTAAAGCGGGTACCATTGTATGCTCATTTTAAGGATGAATAAATTGATCTGTGGTGGAGCAACTTAAAAAAAAAAAAAAAACAGGGCTTCCCTGGTGGCTCAGTGGTTGAGAGTCCACCTGCCCATGCAGGGGACGCGGGTTCGTGCCCTGGTCCCGGAGGATACCACATGCCGCAGAGCGGCTGGGCCCGTGAGCCATGGCCGCTGAGCCTGCGCATCCGGAGCCTGTGCTCCGCAACGGGAGAGGCCACAACAGTGGGAGGCCCGCGTACCACACACAAAAAAAACAAAAAGAAACCCAATACAGTTAATGTATAGGAGAAACAAGGCTTAAACTTAGGTCTGTGTGATTCCAAAGTGCAAAATTCTTAGCTGCTCACCTGGGAGATTCTTTTTTAATGCTGAGGTGTTTCAGATGTACAAAAAATATAAAAATAATTTAATATAATCTGTTAATTCATCACTCAGCATAAGAAATAAAACATCTGAGATAAAAGTGATGTCTCCTAAGTCCCTTGTCATATTCCCTTCTCTCACTGGTAGAGTTAACTAGTCTTAATTAAGAGTAATTTCAGTATAAAGTTACGTTTACATCAAGAAAACCAATTAATCTTTGGAGGGAGGAAGATTTCTCTATTGCTCTAATCTATACATGAGAAAAAAATGTACAGGGAAGAGTAGTTTGTGTAGGTCCCCTGCCTTTCTCATCTTCATTATATCAATGTAGCATTTAGATTGAGAAAACAGGTAATTGCACTGCTCATTGTCAAGCCTGATCCAATGCTCTTGGTCAATGAGGAGGTCCCTGTAATCAGCCCTTTGGAAATTGCCTAATATTCCAGATACTTTGCAAGGCTCTTCTGACTAATGTAGCATTAGACCCTCCTGGGAATAGGGAACTGTTTCTGCCACATCTCCTTAATCCCACATAGGGCTAACTCAAACTTTGATAAGATTTTGGATGTAGTGTTTTTTAGAATACTTGGAAACCAAACCTTTGACAGAGTTAAGCTTCTTCAATTAACTGGTTGTTGGAAAAAATCAATTAGGTATAAATACCACACTATTTTTTTTGACTAACTAATGGGATTTTTGATACAAACAGGACATGGTTGTAGAATCTATGGAACGCTCCTCGGGAATCACCCTATTTAATTTGAAGAGAGTCTACCTGCAGAAAAAGAAGTGCAGCAGATTGTTGTTTTCCGTGACACACGTATAAAACATTTGGTCTTGAATTATCTTTCAGCAGCTGGTATTTTGAATCTGAGCTCTGGGTTGTACCGTTAGTTCAAAAATCTTGTGATGCTGTTCAGTGAATGTGTCCATTGGCTATAATGCTTTCCCTATTTGTGCCTATTGGCTAATGCAACTTCTTCATGGGTTTCTCCATATTCTAAAAAAATGTACTGGTTCTGTTAAGTGAAGTGAAGGCCTATTTAATTAAATGATTATTACATGTCATTCTGTCAGCTAGTTGGAATATGGAGTCACTCTGCAATTAGGATAGGTCTCTACATAGTTGCATATTTGTAAAAACATAGAGAAAATTGGAACATGAAATAATGAGCAGTTTCTTTTAACTACAGGCTTGAACTGAACCCTATTTGGTTCTTCTTCAAGTAAATTTTTCTTTCTTTTTGCATAATAACATGGAGTTTAAGATGAGGACTGGCTCAAAAGAAAAACAAAGAAAAGAGGAAGAAGGGAAATTTCCATCCATCCTCAGTAAATTAATAGCACTAAAAGAAGAGTCCAGTGTGGACATTCCTCTAAGGAAACCTGAAAAAAATGCTCTTAAGTACAGGTCTCTGGAAGGCCTTTTAAAAAGTCCAAGGACAGGCTGACCGTGGGAATGGACACGAGACAAGCCATTCTGGAAAAGTCAAGCGAACCTTACTAAATATCCCGAAATCAGATAATGAGCATGGTTGGTTCTAGGCAGCTGCAGGTGGAAATGTGTCTGACATTGGTTACCAGTGTTTGCTCTGGTCTGGGATGCTTTCACGTTTGATTCCCTACCTCCTTCCTCCCTCCCCTCCCCTCTGCCTTTTCTATTCCTTGCAGTCAAAAAAGATTTATAACGGAATGTTGACTTGGTGATCTCTT
This sequence comes from Grampus griseus, assembly GCF_964374135.1. Lineage (NCBI taxonomy): Eukaryota > Metazoa > Chordata > Mammalia > Artiodactyla > Delphinidae > Grampus > Grampus griseus. The sequence goes on along the minus strand of NC_139018.1, from coordinate 22,890,677 downwards.
TCCAAGGCCCTGTCTATTTAGACACAATAATTTGAAGAGGAAATAAAACTAGTCATATTGGGAAAGGAAAACTAATAAAAAGGTTTTAGTCAGTCACTTAAAAGGAATAAACTGAATTCAATCTCTGTTTCATTCCCAAGATGGTTTGTGCATGTAGGCCAAGCCTGGATAATAACGCAAGCTCAACAAATTAGGATTCTGTTCCTGAGAAATTCAACATGTAGCTGAAAAGCCCTCATATTGGGGTCCTTCACTAATAGCTGATTTGCAGTCATTTCTGAGGTGGAATGTGGCAGCTGGCTAACATCATGGGCTGGTGATAACACTAGCAATTGACAAATAGCCTTTTGAATTTCAACTGTCAGATTGATGAGGAAAGAAGGATGCAGTTCAAAAAAACTTCAAGTAGGAATCTGGGTAAATTTTGTATTCAACATTCCCAATATTAACAAAAGAGGTCAAAGGGACTAATTAGCCATGGAAATTCAGTTATAGATTTACCCCTTCAGGAAACTGAAGTTGCTTCCTCAGTACAGAAGGAGCCAATAAGCCAAAAACTCAGGAATGATAATTTTCAACAAAAAACATTTTTAAATGAAAGTTGGCTTTTATATGTATTTCCTGGTGGAAAATATAAAAAGATATACAGAAAGAACTAACATTTATTTAACACCCACTCTGGGTCAAGCATGGTACTGGGAAATTTACCTACATAATCCCATTAAATTGCCACAATAGTCCTATGAGCTCCTGCAAAAAGAAATAAAGGTCCTTAGCAGTGTCCCATTTTGGAGTCATACACAGAAAGAACTAAGTTACTTTCTAACAACACTTAATGAAATTAACCTTGGTGATAAAATGCAGTAAAGAACAGGTACATAGTTCTCACATCTATTCTAGACAGGGGAGAGTTTTGAGCTTGAGCTGAACTCTGATGACTCTCCTAGTGGGTGAGGTACCAGGCAGTCCTGGGGGCCAAAAGAATTCTCCAAACACAGTGGTAAGGAAGAGGTTATTTCAGTGGGAAAACTGTAAGAATTAAGCAGGCAGCTCATTTATTAGGATCCAAAGAGACTTGATTTGGAATTAAACTAATAGATAATTCTAAGACTCCCAAAGCTATTTGCCCTTTGATCTTCAAATGTGGATAAAAGATAGTTCCATTCAACTAAATTTATTGAAAACTATTTACTGTGTGATACAGTGGGATCCAAAGTGTGGTTCTTTCTTTCAAATAACTTGCTATATAGCTATTGTTTACGGTTTGTACGGGGAGTAGGTAGAATAATAGGAATCTGAGGGGAGAACTACAGCCTCCTCTTGATCAACTTAGCTAATGTTAAAAAAAGTTTAAACAGCTTCAAATAAGTAACTTTTAACCATCCCAGTAAGTTTTTCCAGTGAAGTTTCCTAATCAAATCATTCAGCAATTTCAATATTTAATAGATAAGGAAACTGGGACTCAGAACAGTGAAGTGACTTGCACATTTTACATGGCTTCTCAGAACTAGGATCCTCTTTGTTGCATCCAATGTGGTTTCTTCTATATCACTTGGCCTCACTGTGCCAAACTTTATCTCAACCCGTTTCTGAGGCATAATCAATTATTTAAAACTATGGCTTAATATATTTATTTACTTATAATTTTAATGTGTTGAGCAGTTGTTTCAGTGACTGTCCAGTTCAGCCCAAATGGTCAACCTTATAGCCTTAGGTGGACCAAGCTTCCAAGACTTTTCTCATGGCATTAGGAACATGCCAGTGTGTAAAGTTGTTTGTCAGAGAACAGCACGAACTCAGCACACTCAGCCTGTTTGGAAAGATTCTTATAACTAAATCTGATAATGGTGTCAGTGCTTTGGCAGCAGGGCCACAAAAAGTTACAGGTCAAATCCAATGACTTATTACCCCATCTGGAGTTCTCTGATGAGAGAGAACATGTTGTGTTGCCATGCCTATATGAGATGAAGGTATAATCATTTTAACAATAAAAGACCAAAGGCACTGGGAAATATTTATTAGTAACTATTAACCAATTGCTACCTTGGATTTTGGCCTGAGTGTTGCATTGTTATTAAAGTATACATGAATTACACGGCTTGGATATTTTGATATAATCAAGACAATTATAATCAAGTAATTTGTCCTGCATATTGTTTTGAGGCCATTACCGAAAGTATGGAGTGATATACATTTTTACAGATAGAGAATTCTGATAGATTTGAAGAAAAAAAAATTGGAACTCCATTGAGACTCTATAATATCCTTGAAACTTTTCACTGACTCATGATTTTAGGATAAAAACCAGGCATCCTCGTTCAAAATGTTGATGCCTTCTGAATCAATTGGACAGCAATTGTTTATCTTGGATAATTATCTCAACACTCAGCAGCCTTTGATACCACTGGGCCTAACGTCTAACTAAGGTAACGATCATTTTGGAAGAGGTGAATAGATTTCATGACTGGTTTCTTTCACATTTCTTGGAAAGGATCTAAAGTGAGGTACTGGAAGATTGGTTATCTATCTAAAAGAGCAGTTTATGCCTTTCTTAATCATCACATGCATCAAGCTATTAGGAAAGAGAATGAATGAGTGCATTGAATGGCAATCTCACTATTGTCTCAAAGAGGAGCTGCCATTCAAGCTGACATTGCTACATTTGACCTCCTACCTCACCTTCTGCCCTTCATCTAATATAATGTTCTCCTCCAAGTCTGCTCTATATACTCAGATCACTAGAAATTTTACCTTTTCCATAATGTCTAAGTGTGATGCTCTGGCTAGGTAATCTTCTTGCCTAGCGCATAACACTAAGCAGTCATTTTGATTCTCTTTGTATACTGACTTTGTTAAAAGTGTTTTAAAATGTATAATTAAATATATCTTAGTTATATTTTTTAAATATATGTTAATAAAATAAAAAAATTTCTTAAAACAAAATATTAAAAATATTTTTAAAAGATAAATGGGATAATGATTTCTTTATAATGTACTTCTTTAAAGTACATGGTTTCCATATTTTTTCCTGCACTGAGATGAAAAGAGATTTTAAAAGCATCAAAAGCTAAATAAATGTCACTGTGGTTGTAATCTATGCTGATATTTAGGGAACAAGATGGACTCTTGGGATTCCTTTAAGACATTTGTGTCTATGGGCCAATTAATTAATTATATTGTCATGGAACAATCAGCTATTCAAGTCACTATGGTTTGGTGATTTAGCACGTGACTTCTGAAGCCTTATTGCCTGGAATTGAAATCTGCTTCCTTCACTTTACAGGCAACTGGTCTTAGGCAGGTAAACCAACAGCTCTGTCTAGCCTTCCTCATCTTCAAAATGAGAAAAATAAGGTCTACCTCATTGGATTATTATAAATTAAGTTAATATAAATGTTTATATTATATATATTGTTATATTGACACAAGTGAAGTGCTTAGAACAGTGTCTGGCACAAAGTAAGAACTCAATAAACAAGTTGTTATTCTCTTGGAACTAGTTCACCTTCACTCACCTCAGATCAGCACTTTCACTTCCCATCTACCTCATCTACTGCTAGATTTCTCTTCTGATTTACCCATGCCAACACCTCACCCTGACTCATAGTACCACAGAAACTCTTTAGTACCACAGAAACTTCTTAAAGACCACATCCTTTACTTCTTTGAGTTTCCCACATGACTTAGCATTATATTCAGCATAGAGTGGGTAAAAACAAAGTATTTACTGGACAAATTGCCCTGGTTGTCCCCCAACAATAAATTGTCAGTCAGGCATACCTCCCTTTCTGGTGCCTTGGTGAGATGACCCAATGACACCTTGAGAATTATTAAAGAGATGTTATAAGCAACATGACTCTAATTAAGCCATTAAATCTTATAGGGTGTGATCTGTAATAATATTCATTACTTTGTTCTCAGTGAATTATTGGGCAAAAGGACAAAGGCCAAGAACACATGTGAGGCTATATGCCAGCAAATAGACTCTGATACTCAGATTATGAACTACGATGGTCAAACTGTTCTTTTGGAAAGAATAACTACATTATTAATAAGAGGTGGGCTGAAGAGGAATCAAATTACAAATTTCACTGACATGTAGCCGAGACTCCAGTCTACCAAAATATTTACTTTCTACATTACCTACCTACTTGCATGAGCTGAGAAAATAGCCAAAAGTAAACATGTGGATAATTCAATCAATGCTGAAAAAAATGAATTAAAAGTGTTGCTCAGCAAAAGTCATGTCACTTTACCACTCTTCAGTTGGTTTCTTTTTTATTTCCCTCATCTGTATAGAAACAGAGGAAAGGTAAACTACTACATGATATATAGGGTTTTCCTTCCAGCTTAAGCTTTCCATGATTCCAACCTTGACCAGGCAACCAGAAACAGACTATGCATTATCCTTTTCAACTGCTTATGCTGACATGGTCCATGACCATAGGAAAATAAAGTAAGACCTAGGGAAGTGAAAATGAGGCTTGCAGGAGAAGAACCCTAAGCCACTCATTTAGTACAGATCTAGTAATAACACTTCCAAAAACAAAAACAAAAGAGGAATGCTCTTACTAGTTAACCTTATCTCTCTAAGGTTCTAAGCCAGGCATCTTTAGGTTTAGTGGGGTTGATAAATAAATATGAGAAGTACATGGTGTATATATTTTTTAATTTAAAAATGATATTTTTGAAAGTTTCTATCTAAATCAATGTTTTATAAATCCAATCAGTTGAAATGTGTTGGAAAAGTTTGCTATTTAAAGCAACTCTATAATGATTCTTTCTATGTAATGAATGATGGACAGCTCATAAATACGATTGAAATATTCACTTCTTTCATTAAGCAGAGTGCATCTCTACCAGAAAAAGTAGTTCCAGAATGCCAGGGTTTCTTATCAGGTTTATTCTTGCCTTTGTTTTGTGAGGATTAAGCAAGTTAACATACGCAAAGCCCTTCGGAGAGAGCCCAACGGGAGTAAGCATTCAAGAAATGTCAGCTATTGGTACTCTTGTTGCTTTTTATTTATGGTAGTATGTCCATAAATTCCCAATTATTCCCTAGTGAGGTGGGTTGGAGAAATTTCTTTCTTATTTACTCCTTTTCTTTGAACCTCCCCTCACTACCAAATTCTCCCTGAAGCAAGTAAAAGCTCTAACTGGAAAAACAGGATTCAAGTAAATTCTTCAGAGGATTTCACAATCACATTTAGTTCAAGTAATGCATAATTCATCATATTGAGTTCATATTTTGGCTAAGACGGAAATGCAGCTATTAGCCTTAGTGATATTAACTTAAGTTGTAAAACCACATTTTATTTCTATGTAGCCTTTTATTGTCAGGTCTAATTGCTTATTTATTTGTTTATCTGCCTTATCACCTATAAAATTTGTTTTATGTTTATGTTTTTTTTTAAATTTCACAAGTGTTCTTGAATTCTGAAAATTTTACAGCTTAACCCCATCCACCAATTCTACCAATTTTTCTTTTTTAGCATGCTACCAATCCTGATATAAAGTAAAAAAGGCAGTATAGAATTAAAAGATGGGTTTAGGAATCAAAATTTAGTCCTTCCATTAATCATGAAGCCTTAGGCACATGACTTATTCTCTTCCAGCTTCAATTTCCTCATTTCTAATATAGAGACAATAATAGTTCAGAGTTCATGGAGTTATTGTAGGGAATTAAATAATTTAAAATAAATGTCAAGGACCTTGTATATGGTAAATTCTCAGTGCTTGTAATTCTATAAAAACTGCTGAGCTGGGCAGAATCTCAGAGGTCTTTCTTTAGAGTACCCTTTAACAGAAAATTATTAGCCTCAGCAACTATTCTTTTAATAAAAGAATAAATGAAAATATGATACATACACTGCTCTTTAAATACTGATATTTACTTGGCTTTTGTCCATTGATACTCAGTTAATCTAAGTGCACACAAACACACACACACATTTAGGTAGCTATGTATTTATATGTGCATTTATGTAGACAACATGTATATTGTTGGTCTGTAACTTCCTCTGAACACATTTAAGCATACATTAATGAGTCTCTTCTGAACTCAGAATTGGCCCAGTATGTCCTCATTAAAACTCAAATTTTCTATGATCCAATGTTTCCTACAGCTTTTTATTTATCAGTGTATATTCTTGATCCATTATCTGTTTGGTTTTTAGCACTTAGTATTTAAATCTGGACCCTCACCCCCATCGAAACTTTGGAAAGACCTTCCCCTTCCCATAATCATTGCCAATCCACCAGTTTCCAAATACATTAAACATGTTTCAAGGTCACTTCCAAGCCCTGCAGTGTTTGTTGGACAGAACCAAAACGTCTCTTGCTAAAAGTATATGAAAATCACCCAAGAATAGGAGAGCATCCAATTTATTGCCATATTGATAAACATTAATTTTTACCAATGGTACAGGGTTGAGTAACCTACTGATATTTAGCAAATAATAATATCTTGTCCTTTATAATAAAGATGATGCTAGATGCGAAAGATGCTAGATGAAGATGCTAAAGATCTTTACAACATAGATGTTTTAAATTATTTTTCTAGCATAGTAATGGATTGTATAAACTATACATATTCTCCTTTTTAAATAAATTCTGCCCTGCCTACTTCCCATGTCCTGCCAGCTCCACTCCATTCCTTTCATGACCAAATACACTTATGACAGGGGTAACTTGGGTAACTGGGGTTAAGAGTATAACACATATTCTCCAATAGATAAAACTTAACTGGCCCACATTGAGCTCATGATCCTGCCTTTGTTAGGAGCTTATACTCATTAATGAAGCTAACTGGCTTACAGTTAATTGATACTAGGTTATTGAATAAGTTGAATTAGCACTAGTATGAATTATAACAGGTAAGTTGGGTCTTAAAACTATTTATATGTCATATATATTTTTAAAATTCCTTTGTTTTCTACCTATTGTTATATGGTTTCCTTTATCTACTTTGCTTATGTTTTTATTCTTTCTTATGAGAATTTTTTTAGTGATTATACTTATAATTTAGTATTAAGTACTAAAGCTCTATTTCTTGATTCTTTTCAACATTAGGCAGTATTTATGCTAGGTAATATTTCCAGCTATGAAATATGACAACATTTTCTTCCACCTCTCCTTTCTTATCCTGTCAGATATTTATGTGTCATATTTTAATTTTATATTGTCAAGGTTTTTCACATTTACATTCAATTTGTTATTGTAATCCCACTGTTGTTCAAGCTGAGCCTCATATTTAAATTGAGCCTACCTTTTCTGACAATTCTTACAAAGAATTTTATCATCAAGGAAGTTTCTTTTTTTTTCTTTTGTAATCCAGGAAGATTCATGAGTCCTTGCATGTTTATCATTCTGTGGCATTTATACAAAACCAACATCTTGGCTAGGTACAGAATTGTTCCAACATATGTATGTGTGTGTGTGTGTGTGTGTGTGTGTGTGTGTGTGTGTGTGTGTGTGTGTGTATATATATATATATATATATATATATACATATTTTATCTCAGAACTCCATGATGACAATGAGAAAACTCAGACTAGATCACACTTTAAGTTAAACTGCTCTTTCTGTTTGTATGTCTACAGGGTTGATCTCCCACCCCTACACCCTGGACATTTTTGTCTTCCTTTATTTGTGGAGATTTTTTCTGTTTTATCTTTGAATATATTTCCATTTCTAAATGTTCTGTACCTCAGATATACTATTTGATACTTTGATCTCCTCTAGCTTCCATATCTATCAGCTCTCTAATTATATTTTCCTTTGTGACATCTCAAGCCTAAATATGTCACTGACATGAGATTTTTCCGTTTTGAAAGGCTATTAGTGCTATACATTCTATTTTTTGCCGCTATTTTAAATGCAGTTTCTATTTATGCAATAGTGTATTTTTTCCTTAACCTTCTTCCTGAGCTTTGTCAGTACCCCTTCTCTCTCCTAATATTGTCTTGCTGTCTCTTTTAATTACTTTTATCTCAATTTTTTTTTCAAAATATTTCCTTGTCTCTCTAATTCCTTGAGGGTATAAAGAGTATTTGGCTAGAATTTTCTTCTATTTCCTAGGAAGTTTATGTTTTTCTAAAATGTACCTTCATCTGCCCTTTAATATAAATTAGGTATCTTTCATCTTTTTGTTTTTGTAGCATTTGTGCCAAGTTTCTATTTTGATCCCTTCTGCTTATCATTCAGAACAGTATGGGAATGGGCAGTTGTTTGACCTGCATTAACTGGCTTGTCATTTCTGCACTTTTTTTCACCAGATCTGCTCTGTCCTCTGTTGTGGGGAGATCTTTCTGCAGCAGATCACTCAGATGAGTCTATGTGACTTGCAGGGAAGCACCTCATCACGAAGGCCTTTTATCTGATGATTTACTGTTTCTCTTTGGTCAGCAGTACATGCCCAGCAATCATGTTCATTGTTCTCAGGATCCTTCACACCCTTACTCCTTATTGTCCCAACTAAAAAAGATAATCACATGGATCTATCAGGACCCTTACTTACTTTGAGAGGAATCTATACTCTGCTTAAGGCTCAGAGAGATGAATACTGGCTTTCAATAGATTCCTTCTATTTGATCCAAGTCCTACTATACTTGATGGATGATTACAATTCATAGATTGTAATTGGGAATTTTAGTCATTTCCAAGTTTTAATACAAGTAAGATATTATATTTCCAAATTTAAGTTTTTGTGTTCATTAGGTTTCTGGCAAGGGGTAGCGGTAGGAATTAGAATAAACATGTCTTTACTCCAGCATATTTTGCAGGAAATCCTCTTTCCCTTTTAAACAGTTTGACAGCAGTCTGTTTTAGGGAATTTATTCTCACACATGTCAATCACAAAGCTTTTACTGACTTTAATTCAAAAAATAAGAATAGTATAAGCTATATTGATGTTTACTATCTATATTATATATCTATATTCCTGGTTGTGAGGATGTTCTAAATGTTTCCAACACTTAAAAAATTAACTTCTTTTGGTATAAAAGTAATGCTGAAATTTTAGAAACATACATATATTGTAAAAAAGAGAAATTAAACCACCTATAATTTCACTACCCTATAACCGGTATATTTAATTCATTATAAGATGGACATTTTCTCACACTGTAACTTTTCTGAAATGGCATTTGCCTTACAATTGGTGGCATATTATAATTTCATTAGCAGTTTATTTTATATCTTACTGGTATATGAAATAATGCTGAATAATATTGCTGATGCCATCTTAGATTTGATGAAATTTATTTTCTTCCAGTTATATGTATTATTTCAAATCAAAATTGGGATCATATTTATGTAATTTTGTGGCCAACTTTAAATGAAATGAAACAATTTGAGCTCCTTGTAGGATCAAATAAAGCAGTACCACAGTATCATAATCCTTTAAAAATATTACATAATTTCATAACTGGATGATCTAAACACCTACATAATTTAAAATGAAGAGAAGAATGGCATCTGTTTCAAAATCCAAAGGTCACTTAACTTCTCTAAGTCTCAGTTTTACTTATCTATAAAATGAACCTACTAATAATACCAAACACCTACAGAAGCCCGTGCTCCTTCAATGAAGTGTTTACTTCAATGGGGCACATGTTAAATATTCAATAAATGTGAATCATCTGCATTTGTGTTACTAGTATCATTAGTGATAATCCTTCAGGGAATATGGCACCTTTGCACTTAACCTCAATGGAATGATTCCATTCTATTAACTTGACTTGCTTACTTCATGTCAGATACTAACTAGGCACTGGAAATACAAAGACAGCCCCAACTCTTATACAGGACCCTCTATGGACCAGTTTACTTTCAGAATCTCATTCATTTCTTTTGGTTAAATAGATCAGTTTCCTCTGAGCGTTCACTGCTCTCCACTGACTGTAGGCCAAATCTGTTTCATGCACGTTATACTCACATATAATACTTGTCATTCTCCCCACACACCCTTTGTGCCCTATTTCTGCAACTCTCTTACAATTCCTTCTTCATCTGTATTGCTCTTCCCCTTTTCCTATCTCCAGAGGCCCAAATCTCTCCTAACCCAAAGAATATTTAGAATTAAGGAAGAGCTTCCTTATCATTTGATTTCTCTTCCGATGAAAAAAGAGGAACAAGAACTAGAAAACAAACTAGCTCACCCAAGATATCGGGCAAGGCCATTCCCATGCAAATCTGCTTGCATCCTCCCCGAATCCAGCCACTCTGACGTCATTGCTACTTCTTCCATACTCCCTAGAGCATTATTTGCAATATTTCTTATCATATTCTGCATCACAGTACTTGTGTGCATGTCCTCTTTGGCCTAGATTGTGAGGTCCTTGAGGGTGGAAATGATATGTTATTCATCCTCGTCCCTATAGCATCTGGCACACAGCACATGCTTAAATAAGTGGCTTTCGAATTGAATGACTTCAGTCACCTGACTCATAAGACCATTATCAGGGTTACTTATCCCTCGAAGTAAATCACTCCATCCACTTATTTGAAAAAACAATTAACATCTGACGTTTTCATATATATATGTGTGGGTATGAATAATATGTTTTCTAAGACTTTCAACAAAAATAGACATCCCTTTGCGCTCTTTTCCTGGTCTCATCCTCAGAGGCAAACCCTTGTAACTCCTTTAGCTGTTCTTCTCTTCTTCATGTTTCCAAAGCATGTATATAGGGCTCTTGCCTATCTTTCCCATGTTATTAAGTGGAAGATGAACACTGATCTTTTTACATGTTTTCCCTTTCCCCCACACATATTTTGCCCCTCTCCAAAATTCCAATAGAGTTCACCTTAATTTCTCCTCGGGCTCTCTACCTTCTTGTTCCAATCTGGACTGTCATTCTCGACAGTTTCACAGCTGCCATCCTGGGGAATCTCACTTGATCACTATGTTGACTATTCCTTTTAGTCCTCTCCTGTGTTGGTTTCCATGTTTCCAGGATCTCAACTATTTGTATTTTTGGTTTGTTCTTTACCTTGGTGCATCATATCTTCAGCAGTTTTCCAAGAAACTCCTTATAAAAAATAATACTTACTTTGGGGAGGAAAGTGGTTACAAGTTTGACTTAGAATAGAATCCTAAGTTAGATATGACTATCCCTTAGAAATTTGAAGGCATCACCTGCCTTAAGAGGTTCTGGTAGATTATGTGAGAGGTGAAAGATTGCTCGTCTGTGGATTGTAAGACACAAAGTCAGGTAAGATAACTGGAGAGATAACACTATAGGGGAGTGGTGAGGGGACAGGGCTGAACTAAAAGCCAGGCAAATTTTCCATATTGATCATTGATTCAAAGATGAAAGAACATGGTAGGAAAGCCCGCTGAGAGGAAAGGGATTGGAAGTAGAGACTGTTGCATGGAGCCAGAAAAAGTGTCCTGGGGCAAAAAAAAATACAAATTATTTCCAGGCACTTTCGACTTGGTGCCAGCAGCAGGCTGAGAGGGAACCTCTTCGGGGGCTGACCAAAATCTTGACACCTGGACCCTCTCCCACCCCAATTTCATTTTCTTAGATGAGATTAGCTCAGCTCTCATGAATTCATATATGACCCTGACACATAAAATGCAATCACACCAGGGAGCAAAGCTACTCATGTTTCCTTACAATTGAGGATCTTTCCAGTCCAGCAACTAAGGCCAAGAACAAAATGGCTCAAGTGCCGTTTCAAATCATGCTGCTGAAGAGAGCCCTTTAGTTCTATATCATTAGGCAGCTGCAGACTCTGAAATGGGAAGGTTAGGGATGTTGGCCAGGCCAGCAGGAACCTCACTGGCTACTGAGAAGCCTGAACAGCAACCAAATGCAGAATTCTATGAGGATACAAAATTCCATTTGAACCAATACCAATAAATGATGCACAGTGATACCTATCTTCCATTATAGACTTGCCCTGTGCCACTGGAAATCTCTTCAGCCTTGGTATTAATGCACTACTTGATCTTTTGTGGTATTTGTGAACCTTCAGGATCATTCCCTAAATGGTGCCTTTTCCGTTCATGATGCAACAAAGTTTTCTACTCATAGATACCAGATAATATTAACAGGTGGAGCCCATCGCCAATTGCTTCTAAGTAAAGTATGCTTAGATCTCTTGCCTCTTCCAAAACAGATGGGGTACATATCTGCTCCAAGAAAGGAAAACTCTTGTCACATGTAAATCCCCCACTTAAAGCTTTTTGCTTAGAAATAATACTTATCTGAGCTTTGGATATTTATGATGCTAAAAAGGCACTGGAGAAAGAAATCTCAAAAAAGGTAAAGGAAAATCTGGAGGAGGGTTATAAAAGGGATGAGAACACTCTCCTGCCACCCAACTCCCCCATTGCTGAAAAGCTTACAGGGTTTTCCTACAGGCCTTGATTCACAAAGTGTGGTCCCCTTGACAGCATTATCAGATCACCAGGGATCTTATTAGAAATTCAGGATCTCAAGCCCCATCCCTCCTCAAACAAAATCTTCATGTTTAACAAGTTCCCTAGGTGATTTGTATAAATATTAAAACTTGAGAAGCACCGCATTGCATCATAAGAGGAGGCACAGGTTGTCAATAAGTTTCATTACTGGTGTTGCTTTTGATCATTGGGATGAGGTGGTATCTTCTAGGTTATTCCACTATAAAGTTATTTATTTTCCCCTTGTAATTAATAGGCATTTTACACTGAGATACTTTGAAACTACACAAACATCCTATTTCTCTTCATATTTTGCCCCTTAACTTTAACATCCATTGATGATACTTGACTGCAACAATTATTACTATGGTATGAACCAAATGGTGACTTTTAAACTTTTATTCTTGAACAGTTTTAGAATACACATATACCCCACACCTAGTTTCCCTATTACTAACAGCTTACAGTAATATATTTGTTGTAATTAATGAGCCAATACTGATCCATTGTGATCAACTAAAGTGCATAGTTTACTCATTTTTTCTCAGTTCTACCTACCATCCTTTCTTATTCCAGAATCCCATTCAGGATGCCAGATTACGTTTAGTTACCATGTCTCCTTAGGCTCCCCTTGCTTTGACAGTTTCTCAGACACTTATTTCCACTATGACTTCCTAATTTATTAATTGGAATTCAACTTAAAGAACTGTCCTTTCTCCACCACTTATTTAATTGTTTATGTTTGTATGGGCTCATGGATATTTATTTTAGTATACATATTTTAAGCCATTGCCATTATTATCTTTCTTTACACAAACTGTCTCAAATGTGTTTGGAACTCCTTCAGGTTGACTCTTTGAGATGAAACCATCTGTTTTTGAGCACTTCTTACTTTCTGGCATCATAAAATGTTTCAGGTTCATCATGTACTTTCCTGACCCCAGCCCTAAGTCAGACATTGCTCTGAGGAGTATGGATCCTCTAACTGGTGAGTAGTGTTAGAAACCAAGATCTGGGGGGTAGGCGTTCTTTTTGCTACTGGGGTGTCATTACTTCTAGGCTCTCTCAGTGGCAGAGGCAGAAAATATATGAATGTATTCCAAACCATACATACATATATATCTATTTCTATGTAGATTAAAAATCTTGAGTTTACACTCAAATATAACTGAGTTTATAATCAGATATCTCTGATTCCACTCCAGTAGCACAGGGTTCTCTTTAGCCTTCCCTTTTTACTTATTTGCAAGTTCTTTCTCTGGCAAAAAACTTGGATTTCATTATCATATCATTGTATTCACTTACTTATTCAATCCTAGAATACAAATAAAGAAGTTGCAGAATTGCTAATCCATATCTCTGTAAACAACAAATTTACTAACTAAAGCACAAGAATTGTATGTAGCTCCTTTTAATCTTCAGCCTTACAGTATCCAGTTGAAATAGTGCTTTCCAAGGTTATTTAGCTTTTTTCTTCCCCATCCTCTTTATTGTGGTTACGTGGTTCATTTGTAATGCAGTTGGATTCACTTATCATTGCTTATATTCCTTCTTGAGTTCTAGGGTATGGGAGTGTTTTGACTATTGAAGATTCCCACCTTCAACAAATGGCTAAAATTAGAGCAGGTAATATTCCCGCATTCCTTGATATTGTAGAGTATTTGACAGGGAGTGAGGAATATTTAAACCTCTTTGATCAGCATATGATTATTAATATTTTTAAATTCCTATCTCAATACAATCCAAAGAAGCAAGTATGACGTAGTCCAGAAAAGAAAGGCATTCCTAATTTAGGCTTCCTCTGAAACAATGGTGTGCCTTCTCTCAGTAATTTAATGGAATTTCTAATCTGAATTTGTTCATCCAAATAAAACTTGGGGATGAAGAGAGGAGGAAGTGACAAGTCAATAAGCCATCAATGAGAAAACATATTAGACACATTGAGATAAGACTGCAGAGTCAAAAAGAGTGTTAGAAAGTTCACAAGGCACTTATTCTCGATGGCAGCCAAGGCACAAATAAGTAAAAAATTAATAATTTATAAGAGTAAAATACACATCCTTTGGTCTGGATATCTAAAAGTCACTGTAACAGTCTGTATTTTTTTAGCAGACTCAAGGCAGAGTTGCAGGGTCCTAAGCCCTATCAAAATATTAATAGAGAGTTATCTCCCTTTCCCCTCAAAGGAGGTTGAAAACCTTCCTGAATTTGAGGCCCAAAAGATAATGAGCCAGGCCTGCATATTACCCTTTTGAGTCTTTTCCAATGTCTCTTTGGATAAGAGGCACTCTGGGGAGTGCCTCTTTTCTGTGTTCTTTCCTACTTGTCTCTAAATTCCAATAAATCTCTCCCTTACAGGTAAAAATTATGGTACATGATCTCTCTCACATTCCTTACCCCAGTGTACTCAATGGTTAATACCATTCCAAAATTTTAGTGGCTTAACACAAGATATTTTTTATCTCACTCACATAGTCCTCAATGGTTGTGTACCTCCATTAGGTGGCTTTTCTTTGAGTGATGACTCAGGTGCTTTCCATCTCATGCATCACCTCTCTCTGTCCTTGGAGACTTCTCCACTCAGGAACTAAAGGGGAAAAGCAAACGGAATATTACAGAAGAGGGATTCATGGACCAGATCCAGAAGTGGTACACATCACTTCTGCCCATATTCCAATGACAGAACCCAGTCACACAGGAATGCCCAACTGCAGAGAGGATGGGAAACAAGTGCAGCTGAGTGCCCATAGGAGAGGAACAATGCTTTGATGAACAGCCAGACTGTTTCTATTGTAGGTAGTAAACACCCATCTAACAGATTGCTATTTTTGCTTAAACTCATTTGATTTACTATTTTATCACTTACAACCAAAGGTACAGACTAAGACTGGTCTTAGGTATAGTAATATAAGTTTGGATAAGGATAAGTCCTAAATTCCCCAGGTGATCACTCAGGTAATTGCAGTATAGATTTCATTATTCATTTTTGTTGTAAAAAAATAAGAGAAAAGACTCAGACTATAAAGTAAGACATGAAAGAGATGGTAAACATACTTTTAAAAAGGTCATAATGTCCAGCAGAATGTTAAGAAACTGTCATTTTGTTAAGAGTTAAACTTTTTCTCTAAGCACTGGCATGCAGTGCTGTCTTATGGAGTGACTGATTTCTTTAACACTTTCTATCAAGGTCTAAACTTAGGCATTCAGAGACTTTATAAACTCTTCCAAGTTATTCTCCAGAAGTATCCTCATAGACCAATGGTTCTTAGATTTGGCCATGCAACAAAATAAAATGGATATCCAGGTCAAACCCCAGAAATCATCAATCACTGATCTAGATTAGGGCCTATATATCTGTATTTATTTAATGTTACAGGTGATTCTGGTTCACAGCTAATTTGGAGAACCACTGCCATAGGGTGTAGAAATAGAAGTGACTCTTAGTAACATCTGTATATTTCCCATAGTTTCCCAAGTTAAATTTGAAATTTAAATCATTACAATATTGGTTTATAAGAACCATATAGAAGATACCCCAAAATATCTATAAAGATAATTTCAATAAGATAGATGGTAGGCACTATTAATTTAGAGATGTCCCTGGCTGTCCTGGGCTGTGCAGGCTTTGTGGGACAAGCTTATTTGACCTGGAGGCTGGTAAGTATGTAGAATTTGATATGAAAAGGGCAGGAGAGACCATTCCAGACAGATGGAAGCAGCAGGAACAAAGTCATGGTTGGGAAAGCACCAGGCAGAATCAAGAGATAATAAGCAGGCCCAGTGTGGCTGGAGCAGAAACAATGAAGGAAAAATAAAAAGGCAGCATAACTGAATGTTAAACTGTGCCCTGTGAGCTCAAAGTGCTATGGAAATTCCAAAAAGAGAGTCATTTGGTTAGAACAGCCAAGAAGACTTCATGAAGAAAGCAGAACTTGAGCTGGGTCATGAAGGACAAGTAGGATTCTGCTAACAGACAGAAAAGGAGAAAAATTATTTTTATTTTGATGTTTCTGTAACCCAGCAGACAAAATGAAGTACTACATGACTATCTTACTCTTCATGTAGATGTACTAGGGTCTTATGTATACAGTTTAACACGATTGTAAATGTTTATTAGTTGTTTATCTGTTTAAATGTCTGTATATCACATAGGGCTTGAGTCCGTTTTTAGGAAATTAATGTCATAATATTTTTAAAACTAATATTAGGAAAAAACACAAATAAAAACAGGAATTAAAGAAAGGGAGGGATTGAACACAAATATCTAAGCATGTAATCAAATATATATGCTATATGCATATATAAGCAAATATATATCGTATTTTGGCATATATATATATATATATATATACACACACATAGCTATATGTCAGCCAAAATGTTCTCAGAACTTCCTGAAAATTAAAGCAAAAACAGAGACATGATCTGTTACACAATTCTCAATATCCATGAAAATATCCAAAAGTTATACTAATATTTCATAGGAAGGAAAATTTAGCCTCCACCCAGCAGTAGAGGAAATAAATCAACTGCATTTTAAATATTGAACAACGTTCAATGAAGTTTTATATGTGGTCTTTAGTGGAGCCAGAGAAGATAAGCAAATCTCAGAAGCTGCCCAGTGGGTAGAACCATTACAGCCTCCCTGGTGAACTTCATGACACATGCATTGCTCACCCACGAAGAGCCAAAGCAAACTTGATTGTCATAAGATTTTCCTTACTGCAGGCCCTAAAACTCTGGAGGAACCAGGATCATCAGAAAGGAATGTTTCTGATGTGTCTATACAAAGTTGGTTCAGCTGCTTTGATTTAATTAACAACCAGTCAATTCAATCAATTAACTCTTTGATTCCTTGGAAAACATTCCATCAAAATTCAGTAATATGTAAATGAAAGAGCCCACTAATATAGATTTCTGTCTACTCAGATGGATGTGTAGACTATGTGAACCATGCAAAGACATAGCTTTTTTTTCTTTTTTGAAGTACGGTTCTGAGTATTCCTGGGAAGTGGCTGATTATCTGATGATAATGACTTGTGTATGCATAATGTTTTCAGAACTTATTCACAAGTATAACCATCTTGTGAGGCTGTGTTTTTACCTATGAAACAGGAGGTTCAATAACATGACCAAAGTCTAACATCTAGTTATTAATAGGAGGAAGTATGGTGTTATACGAAGAACTGTGGAGTCAGGTAAACAAGGCTTTGTTGTCCAAATCTTGCATGTAGTTGGGTGGTTTGATATCATCTTCCTAGTTCCAAATTCTTGACTCTACACTTCAACTTTGGCCTCCAACTTTGACTTCTCCAGATTTAGTGTTCATTTTCATTCTCCTTTGAAATTTGGTACTTACTCTTTTTTTTTAAAAAAATATTTTATTTATTTATTTTTACTTTTTTGGCTGTGTTGGATCTTCGTTTCTGTGCGAGGGCTTTCTTTAGTTGCGGCGAGTGGGGGCCACTCTTCATCGCGGTGCATGGGCCTCTCACTGTCGCGGCCTCTCTTGTTGCGGAGCACAAGCTCCAGACGCGCAGGCTCAGTAGTTGTGGCTTACAGGCCCAGTTGCTCCGCGGCATGTGGGATCCTCCCAGACCAGGGCTCGAACCCGCGTCCCCTGCATTGGCAGGATTCTCAACCACTGTGCCACCAGGGAAGCCCTATTCTTACTCTTTTTGATTGAGACAAGTCCCCTGGTCTCAGCATCTTTTGATCCTGAGTGAGAACCCTTCTCTGGCTCCAGCAATAAAGAACAAAGCCCTTAAGTTGGCCCTTGGCTGGACCAGCCCCAACTATCCCCAAGGCATCTTTACACAACACAGGCAACTCCCACAGGCAGTAAGGACTAAAACAGGACTGATAGCAAATGGTATGGAAGGCTTAGACAGCAGAGGATTAAACTCCATATATGTAATATACATTGATACATACCAAAACCAACACAGGCCCCCAACTCTGGGGTAACAATGTGTTTCAACTGAGATTCTATGAGTATAATGTATCATCAGCAAGTATAAATGCAAAATCCTCTCCACTTCTGTTTACTTTCTCAAATTATTAACAAACAAATTATTTTCCACCAGAGGGAGGTACATATTTAAAATTACGTTATCGATTGCACTGTATAAATAGAACCATGTGGAATTCAGTCTCTTATTCCAGGACTGCAGTCCTATCTCCATCCCCAACCCTCATCCATTGACAAGATCAGATTTAGGGTATCTTTAATTCAAGTGCTATCAATGAATAAATAGACTGAGTGACACTGGATGGTAGCAGAGACAATTAAAACAAAGTTATGGGCTTCCCTGGTGGCGCAGTGGTTGAGAGTCTGCCTGCCAATGCAGGGGACGCGGGTTCGTGCCCCGGTCCGGGAGGGTCCCACATTCCGCGGAGCGGCTGGGCCTGTGGGCCATGGCCGCTGGGCCGGCGCGTCCGGAGCCTGTGCTCCGCAAAGGGAGAGGCCGCAGCAGTGAGAGGCCCGCGTACCGAAAAAAAAAAAAAACAACAAAAAAACCAAAGTTACTTGGTGCCCTATCTATCTGTCATATTGGCTGATTTATAAGCTTCCCACAAGAAGTAATTTAATGGCTCTTTAATAGAAGAAGGCTTGAGAAAATACCAGCAGATGGTATTGTGGGTAATGACCCAGGCTATAATGATTTAAGTAATGACTTGTCTTATCTATTTACCTGTACTCAAATGGCTGAACTGGCATATATGCACACACATGCACACACATTGTCTTCTGATGGACTAGGCTGCCTAAAAGCCTTTTAGTAGAGAGAATGTAAACAAAATTACATAATTAAAATATATAAGACTCAAGAAAGGAGCAAAAAAAAAAAAAAAAAGAAAGGAGCAAAACTGGAGAAAACAACAACAATAATAACTGATGCTGCAGATGATACAGTCCAAACAAAAACTACTTAGTACTTCCATTCTAACTTGCCATGGCTTTCCATTAAAAGATATATGGCATCTTCCTAGAGTACATGCCTTTTAACCACTCCCAGCAAGTTTCAAAGAGATCCTGAGTTATCTACTGCCAAAAAAGGATGAATAGAAATGGCTTATTTCTTCCAAATAGCCCTTTGGCATCCATGCACAACAGAGCCAACTCTCACAAACAGTGAGGAGTAGCACAGGACTCATACCAAATGGCATCTCTTCTACTGATTAATTTCTCGTGGTCCCTACTGTCTCAATTACAGATCCTGCAGCTACAGCCTTATCCAAAGTAGCTCCCCCCTGAACTTATAGGAGTAAAAGTATATTTGGAAACTTTCCTTAGAGAAAACAACCAGGTCCAGTGCAGTGGCATCCTATCTCTTGGTTCATTTTAAGAATTGGTAACATAGGAGGGCCAGAAGCTTGGCTGTAAGCCAGGGGGTCAGTCAGGAGCAGGACGCTGGGACATAAGAGGAAAGTCTACAGTGACTGTGGCTCCCTTGGCCGTTCTGGACAATGGGGTCCAAGAACGTCAAGGACCTGTTCTCTCTTATGCCTTGGCCAGAGTTGATGTAGTTTTGAGCACTGCTTACGACTGGTCTCTATGGGTAGAAATGGCAGCATATTATTTCAGGGAAGTTGAACTTGCCCTTGCCCCCTGCTCCTGGTGCTGCAGACAGTACTACTTGCCTCTGGCCATGATGAGACGATCCGTGAGGTCAAGGTTTCCATGGAACAGAGACAGAGTCCATTGGGGCTAATACGTGAGAGAAATTTCAGGGCCCTGTTTCCTAAGAGAGCTGGAAAAGACATTATTAGGTACTGAGAAGAATAGCCTGTGGGCTTTTAAAATCAAATTAAAAAGGGAAGGCAAAATGAGAGTTTTCCCAGGAAAACTTGACTTGGACATACTTTCTGCGGGTGGAGTAGCAGACACCATCCCTGACCTTGCTGACCAGTTTTGGATGAAATTAGGAAGCAAACAAAGCTAGTCATCGGGCCCCTGCTGAGCACCTCAGCCTCTATACTCCCCTGGTCTCCTCTGTGACTCATTCTAGGTTTGCCCTCCCTGCGGGCATCCCAACCTGCAAAATGAACAAGCTGGTTTTCTAAGCTGTGTCCAGTATAGTAGCAGCGAGCCACATGTGTCTATAGAGCATTTGAAATGTAGTTAGCCTGAATTGAAGTATGCTATGAAGTATAAAACACAAAACAGATTTCAAAGATTTAATACAGAAAAAGAATGTAAAATATCACCCTGGTGTTTTTATATTGATTACATGTTGAAATGAAAATGTTTTGGATATATTAGGTTAAATAAAATATATTAATAAAATAAAACTGTTTCCCTTTGCTCTTTTTTAAAATGTGGTTATTATAAATTTTAAGGTTACATTTGTGGCTTTCATTTGTGGCTTACATTTTATTTCTTTTGGAGCACACTGTTCTCTATCCTCAGGGCTTTTATTTCTAATATGATACATTTACCGTTGACAATGACAAGGGTGAGCTTTCTCAAATAACATGTATGATTTTAACAGGAGGTTGTACAGACAGGTATGTGAGGGAACAGTTAATTCCCTTGTCCTGGAATGTGCTTCCATTCTTCTTTATCCTGGCAAACTCTTATTCATCCATCAGGATCTAGATCAAATGTCTCCGCCACCAGGAAGCTTCCCCTAACTCTCCCAGGCAGAGATAGTCCCTTCTGTACTGTCTCAGCACTCCATGCAAATCTCTACCAGAGCACTCTAAATCACTACAATGTACCTTAATTTAAATGTCTTCCCTTCTAAGCTGTGAACTCCTTCAAAGGAAGGACGGAGTCTTATTAGTTTTAATAGTAATAATAATTCTGCAAGAGTCATACTAAAAGTGTTTCCTGATACCTTAATTTATTCACTTATAAATTTATTCATTCATACTGAAATCAAGCCTTCTGAGCCATTCAGCCAGCAGCAGGGGTCTGCCCACATCCCTTGTCCTTCAAATAGCCCATAATTACGGACCTTGTAGTGAGTCTTCCCCTCATGAATTGCCATCCTAGCTACTTGCAATGAATTCACTTAGAAATAACTATCTCAGGGATGATTGGACACAGAGTTTTAACCAAGTCCCTTGACTGCCTATGTAAGTGTCCTGGGTTTATCTCCTTGTACATGTTATATGTTATCTAATCCAGGCCAGTTTTATGCCCTGCTCTTGCACTGTTCCCTACTCTCTTTCTTTCTAGTGCTGTTGTTCTCAGTGTTTTATTGTAAACTATCTTGTTACCTCACCCCTGTGAATAGTCTCCTGCTTCCAAATGCAATGTTTATTATGTTGCTTGGGTGTTGACTCTCCTCAAAGCCAGTGGAATATGGGATTCATTAGGAAGATGATGGAACTATGCTCCAAAGATTTAATGATTTAGCAAGGATTCTATCCTTTCCTCTTTTCTGACAACTGTCAATCTGAGGGCTGGCAAAGTCACCTTTCTAACACATCCAAACCAGGCTGTCAGTTTGGCCCTGCCTGTGGCTTTGTTAGTCCTTGTCACATAGAGAGATGTCCTGTGTGTAGTAAAAGGAGTCAGGACTTTGCTTAACTGGTTGGAAGTGTTTCCCACCTGCATAAACACCCCATGGAATATCCAGGAATAGGCCTTGCTCCTGCAGCCAGCTGCCCTCTTTCTAATGGTTGGAGTGTGAGCCCCCTATACCATTTGGCTTTTGAAAAAGCAGGCCAGCCTTTGTAAAGGGCAGCTTCAAAAGAGGAGGCAGCCTCACTGTTCTTGTGAAAGAGACATAGTCAAAATTCTATTTTTAATTATCATTGAGATAGTGACAACAAACAAGATTGCCAAGTGATGGTAATCATTTGTTAGTGAAAACAAATCAAAGGTCATTGTGAAAGTGTTAAACTTTGGGTCTTGAGAAGGTCGTGACAAGACATTTAAAGGAAAGAGGAAATCTAACGGATACATATCTCTTCATGTTTAAATATGAGATTACACAATTGTGGACATTTAGTTCTCAGCTTCCTTGCCTAGTTTCTACTTTTCAGGTCCATTGGGATAGTTTAGAGATAAAAATTTGGTCTGCCTGGAATGCTCCCAGCCCTCCCACTTTGACTGAATAACATCTACCGCTGCTTTCCTTCTCGTCTTGGACGCCACTCCTACTGCAAAGTCTTTTCTGATCTCCCAGGATGGACAGAGAAGTTCACCACTGTGTGCCCAGTGCTAAGTACAGTGTACAATCCAGGTAGGTACTCAAGAAATGTTTGTTTGTTGAGTGAAGAAATGAATGCTAGCAGGGTGTAAAAAAAAAATGCAGACTTACAGATCAAGTTCTACCTCTGCCATTTATCAAAGAAATTAACTTTTCTGAGATTTGTGTGCTCATCAGTAAAAACTACAGATATAATAGTATCTACTTCATAGAGCTTTCTGAGAACAAGTAAGCCTATGTGGTAAAAGCATTTTGTAAAATGAAATGCCTTATAAAATTTGAAGCTATAACTCCCTTTTTCCTTTTACCTACATATTTGCTGTGAGGGTTTTATGCAACATTTTGGAATGTGAGCCAAAATTATTTGGGTTGCAGGTTGGAGAGAGCCTGTCAACCGTATTCTCCGCTAAGTGTAATTCCACAGTGGACTGCATATAATCCATGGCTGATATGCAGAGACTCTCTTCTGGGCAATCCAGGCAGTACAGCCCAGGGGTCCCTAGAAATCAGAGCAATGGAAGAGGAGGCACTGGATAAAAGAGATTGTTTCATGCCTTTCATAACCTGTGACTGTCTACAGTGAGGATCAACTGAGTTTTGAGACCAGAGGTCAGTGAGATAGCTCTGGCATACTCTTCACATGTCCAATGTTATAATAGCTTTGCCAAATGATTGGGTTGAGAATGAAGCTAAATTTATTTTCTTGCCTTCCCTGGGAGGAGTTTCTTGCAAAGTCAGGAACATTCTTTGAGTAATGTATGATGAGTAGGGTAAAAGAAATGTATATAGAAACTTTACTCACTGGCCTCTTAATTCAGTATAGCATCTAGAATAAACTAAGAAGGGGGGACTAATGTCTCATGCCCCAGCAAACTTATATGAGAGATAAATGGTCAACATGACCAAATCCAGTAGAGCCAACCATTGAATCTTAAGAATAAAGGGTTAAGTTCTCCCAGGTATAGTTGACGTAACAGTCTTTGTGATATTTGTTACAAGGAATAGACACCTAGCTAGCTTATACAAAAGCTTATACACAAGAAGTTTTACAGGCAGCTGAGAGAAGAGAAAGAGCAGGGCCACAAAAGTATAATAACTGGAACTGGGAAGTCCAGGAGTGGGGCACCTTATTTGTTTCTCTTGGACAGCATGGGCATCTGCCTTTTGGCCTCTCTGTGTCTCCTCTTTATCTTGACTGGCCTCCTTTGGTTGCATATGGTCCAACATAACGTCTTAGGAAATCCACCATCACTCATTTTTAACACCTAGGAACATTGGCTCAGGTGCCTCTCCTTTGATCCTATCAGGTATGACCATTAAATTCAGGGCTACATGATAAAAGAAGGCAGTAGGGCTCAGTGTAAAGGCAGAGTTTTAAAAAAGGGGATGAAGACAGAGATGCAATCATTTAAGTGGCTAAATCTACTCTTCAAGAGTAGTTTGGGGCTTATTAATGGTGCCAAGGATGCATGGATTAAGGAGAAAAATGCGGGAAATGGTCTCCTTTATTTAAGAGCCAGGCCAATAAAGCACAAAACCAGGGTAGACCAAAGTGTGATACATCTCCTCCCTTTTCTTGTGTTTCCCCTCAATAGGAAATAGTGATTTCAGCCTTCTGTGAGTCATAAAGGGAAAAGAAAACTCTTCAAGGGGGCGTCTAATTGTGGTTTAGAAAAAAAATGCCTTATAAAAAATCTGTGCCTGATTTTCCCCTTACCAGCCAGTACACTCAGCATATTATCACCAGTAACCAAAATATTAATATAGTCCTAGACTGTAAATGTCTTTCAGTTGCCTTGTGCTTGCCTTGTGCCAGTTAGATTGTGTAAGTCACTGCAAAAGTACAAATGAAGAACCCATACCATGGCCCACTCGTCTTCTTTTCCACATCTGCCTCCATCTTTCACCACAAAGAGCCTTAGCCACATGGAGTGAACACCCACCTCAATCCATATTCCTCCTCCAAAGCAATTATCCCTTTGGCTACTTTGGGGTCAAGAGAAAAAGAACAACAGTGTAGTTCACTCTTGGGAGGACAGACTGGGGAAGAGGACTGAGTAAGCACTGAGAACTGCCTTCAGCATCTCAGGTTCCCAGAGCAGTACAGAACTGAGGAGAGGTCTAGTGTAGGGAGCGCACCCTATTTGAGAGGTTGACCCTATAAAGTGCTGAGCCAAGGTCAGAGGCCTTAGCTGCCATGGTCCAAGAGCAGTGCTGGCTGGCCAAGAATGTCAGAAATCACCCAGGCATGCTTTGACCCAGGTGAAGTCTTTGACATTGAGTCTAGAATTATGCCTCTAAACTCAAAGCAGGGAAGGCAGCAGGAGCTTCTACGGGTCATTAGCCACAGGGAGCTGCGAGTGTCTGGATTTCTGCTCATGTGCTGTCAAGGAAGGGAAGGATCGTTCAATGAGACCATCACAGCTCCAAAAGAGTATTTTAGGTGGAGTGCAGCCATTATTCCATAAAATCCCAAAGATGTGATGTCTCTTCAACAACAGAGATTTAACACATTTGAAATCAAATTCAACACTTTTTCCTCTTCCTTCTTCCCTTCACTATCCTATCCCTGCTAAGAGCAGCATTGTTCTCCCAATAACTTTGACTCTATATCTCTTCAGTTTCTCTCTTTCCTGAACTCTCTAACAATTAATGCTGTCATCAAGTCCCCTTGACCTTCCTCTCTATTAGATCAAATGTCTCTCCTCTTTCCTATCCCTGCTTCAGAGATGTAGTTCTGGCCCTTATTACTTCCTGTCTAGACCATAACAATAAATTCCGGTCATTCTTCCACTTGAATCCAATCTAAACAATAACAAGACTTCTGTCTTAATCTTCTCAAAATACAAATCTGTTCACATTAATTCCCTTCTTAAAAAGCTTCAGTGGCTCCCCATTGGCCAAGAACCTTTCCAAACCCCTTAACCTGGTATCCAAGTCCTCCAAACACGGCTCCAGCCAAGCTCTTGACAGCATTTGTTTGCTTTTTTTGTTACTATAAAAATAATCCCAGGTAATTGTAGAAAATCTATGCAAAAAATATGAAAAATGATATAAATTTGAATCCTAATTTCACCATTCAAATGTATTTTGGTCTAACTACAGATGTCCTTATTTACAAAAGTGAAAACATTTTTTCTTTTTCATTTGATAGAATACCAGTAGCATTTTTTTATACTTGAAAATCATTTTTAATTGTTAAAATACCATATGCTGCACTGGCTCAAAAATAGAAATTCTTATGTATCATCTGTAGCAGCTTGCATACTACCTTTCACAAAGCAGATGATCAATAGATACTAGATGCATTAAAATTATATCAAATTAATCTTAAATGAGGTGCTTAGATCTTGTATTCTGAGTAGGGATTTAAAATGATAATTTATGATATAGATATTGGGTCAAAGAGAGGAAACAGTGACAGATTGCATAAAGGGTATGAAGGTGCAATAATCATTTCTAGTATTTTCAAGGTTTACAGGCTAAAAGCTAGGAATAATGTTGACTTGTTAAAATAACAAAGTAGCAATTTTTTTTTTTTTTTTTTTTGCGGTACGTGGGCCTCTCACTGCTGTGGCCTCTCCCGTCGCGGAGCACAGGATCCGGACGCGCAAGCCCAGCGACCACGGCTCACGGACCCAGCCGCTCCGCGGCATGTGGGATCCTCCCGGACCGGGGCACGAACCCGTGTCCCCTGCATTGGCAGGCGGACTCCCAACCACTACGCCACCGGCGAAGCCCAAGTAGCAATGTTTGATGGGAGAAGCAGTTTGTTGAATAAGATAACTTCCACCTTGAACACCTTGAGCTTTAACAGCTGATAAAATACTCAAGTTTCTACTTCATATTTAAAAATGCCTAAAGGAAATAGAAAGCAGATGAGAGTTTAGGTCTGAAGACATAGATTTGGGATTCACTGTCATTAGCATAGAATTGATGATAATAATGATTAGAATGGATAACATTCCATAGAAATGAATAGCATCAAGTTCTGCTTTCAGCAATAGGATCAGCTACATATTCCAGAAAGACCTTCTACTACAAACCCTGAGAAATTCTGGATAAAATAAAACAAACAGACTGTAAGGCATAGATGAGCAACAAAAGAGTAAGAGAAATTCACAGGTTTAAAAAAAGAAGCCTAGGGCTTCCCTGGTGGCGCAGTGGTTGAGAGTCCGCCTGCAGATTCAGGGGACATGGGTTCGGGCCCCGGTGCGGGAGGATCCCACACGCGGCTAGGCCCGTGAGCCATGGCCGCTGGGCCTGCGCGTCCGGAGCCCGTGCTCCGCAAACGGAGAGGCCACAACAGCGAGAGGCCCGCATACCGCAAAAAAAAAAAAAAAAAAAAAAAAAAAAAAAGCCTAAAAGCCTGAAACTGAGTGTAAGCAAGTGTTAAAGTCACAGATTGCCTATGGGCATCTCCTGACAGCAGAAATCTAGATGGCCAAGACCAAGAAAGGTGAGAAGACCTCAGTCTGGGTCACAGTAATAAGTCAAATCTGAGACTCCTACAGAAAGTTGGGTTACTTGAAGGGATATTCACTCAGTAAAAATGTGAGCCAGAAAAAGATTCATCCACTGGGAAAGAGAGCAACAGAGGAACCAGTTTGCCTTAGGTCTTGGTAGAAAGGAAAAATGAGTCTGCATTGGAAATTCATAATGACAAGCCTGCCCTCACGTGGGGTAGGAACTTGAACACATGTTACCTTTGTATTCTAGTAAACTGCAAGCAAAATTAATTTTTAAGGGCTTCTAGGTTATTAGTGGCCCAGGACACCTGACAGAAGGAAACACAAATCCTGTCTAGAGAAATAATTCCCTTAACTTAGATTCCTCAGAAACGCCATAAATTAATATCAGCAAAAAGAAGAATATAAAGTAAAATTATCAAAAACACAGGTAAACAACGCACTAACAACAAGTCAGAGAAAAACAGCCCATGGTCTTCAAATGTTGGAATAATCAGGTACAAATTATCTTAAAATATGATTTAAAAGTTTTGAGGGTAAAGAGAGAATTAAAAATAAGAATATAGAACATGGTACTTTCAAGAAATACCAAGGAACATTTGGAAAAGGACTCAAAAGAACTTTCATACATTAGTAACATGAATTTTGAACTTCAAAACTCAGTGGATTGGTTAAACAACAGATTAGACACAACTGCAGAGAGAACTGAAGAAATCATAAGAAAATCATAAGACAGATCTGAAAAATTCAAAAAAAAGAAAAAAATGCAGCACCTTTGAAAGTTGAAAAAAGTATAAAAGCCTTGGAGAATAGAATAAGAACACACATACACCTATGTGGAATTAACAGAGGAAAAAATAAAGAAATGAAGAGAATTGATATTCAAAGAATTGATGGCTTTGAATTTTTTTGACTCTCTGAAAGACATGCATCTTCAATTCAGGAAGCACAATAATACTAATAAGAGTAAATACCAGGAAATTTCCATTTTACTACATGATTGTAAAATTTCAAAACACTATTGTCAAAGAGAAAATCTAAAATGTAGCCAGAGGAAGGGAAAAGTGCATAAAAATTGGTAACAGACTGTTCACAGACTCTCAGCAGCAATATTGGAAACACCAGTAGAATAATATCTCCAAAAGTTATGTATAATTATATCCCTGCCTGAAGAACAAGAGTGAAAAAGGATATTTTTAAATAAAAAGAAAATAAAGATAAAAAGTCTACTACAAATGCACCATCGCTAAAAGAAGTTTTAAAGAATGAACTTTAGGAGAAAAGAAACTCATTTCACGAGGTAGACCTGATAGTCAAGAAGGATTGGCAAGCAAATGAACTGGTAAATATGCAAGTAAATATAAATGAATACCTGTGTATGAAATGATAGTAATTTGAAAAAAAAAGAACCAAAATATTGCACCAAAATAACATTTCAGAATATGTGTGAGACATTTATTGAGAAAATTTCATTGAAAAACAAAAAGAATACGTAAACCAATGGAAAGATATATCATGTTCATGTATAGAAAGATGCAATACCACCTAAATGTCAATTATCCCAAAAAATAATTAGAAATGCAACAAACTTTTAATTGAAGTGCTAAAAATGTTCTTTCTTGGAACTTGGAAAATTGATTCTAAAATTTATATCAAAGAGCAAAGTGCCAAAAATAACCAAGATGCTCCTCAGGAAGACAAGTATGTATGAGGAAAGTCGGGGAAGGAATTTGTAATAACAAAGCTTTTTATGAAACTATAGTGTTAGTTTTGAATCATATGAAATGGACATTTTTATAGGGCAAAAACTAATATTGCTAACTTCTCATAGTTCAATATAATAATAAAAAAGATGTAATAAAGTATTGGTTTAGAGAACAACAAATAGATGAGGAAAATTCAGACTAGAGTACTTTGGGACGGGCCCATGCATATTTGGAAACTTGTCAGAACTGGCATTATAGACCATTGGAAGAAAAAAAATATAAAGATGCTGTAATAATTAATTATCTGTTAGGAAAGTAAAGCCAAATTAGATTTCTTACCTAATATCATAGACAAAATTAGCTCCAGGTAGATAATCACATACTTATGAAAAGCAAATATTTAAAATGCTAGAAGAAAACATAGGAGAATGTATTTACAGATATGTTTTCTCCTTCTTCTACAGTAAAAAAAATTTCAGGTGGGCACATGGCTGTCCAAAATAAAGACATTTTCTAACCTTCTTTGCAGGTAGGGTCATCTTGTGACAAAAGTTCTGGCCAATGGGGTATAAGTGGAAATGTCCATAAAAATGTTTCTAAGAATCTCCTTAAAAGATAGCTGATACACCCATACTTTACCCCCCCCCCTTTTTTTCTCTTCCTTTTTGCCCTTCTGCCTGGGATATGGGTATATAAGAACAATAAGACATCATGAGGGTGGAGCAGAAAGCTAGAAGAAGCCTAGATCTCTCAAGACTTCATGGAACACAGCTTCCTTACCTCCTGCAGATTTCCTACCTCAGGATTTTTGCATGAGAGAGAACAATTAGCTTCTGTCTTGTTTAAGTCATTATTATTTTAGGTCTCTGCTCCTAACGCACAGGCAGACCTAATGCTAACTAGTGCAATTCGCAATGACATGTCTTCTCTCCTTATTTTAGAAAGTCTACAAGAGAAAAACAGGATAGGAATAATCCTATAGGAACATCCACTTTTAATAGACTAAATGGGAAGAGAGAAGAATAAAAAAGAAAGAAGCTATAAGAGTTTAGAAGGGCCACATGCTGTGAAATACAGAGAGTGAGGATGGGAAAAAAATTACCTGTGGACTTGTCTAGATTAGAAGGAGGTCACTGGTGACTTTAGAGGACTCCAAAGAATATTTCCAAAGAATGACTAAGAAGTCAGTGAAGCAACACAACACTCAAGGGATTATTGCCACTTGCACGTTACTTGGAGGCCTTCCAGCTCCACACAAAACCAGCATACAAACACGTTTGGTGTTTCTGGGCTACGGGTGTAACTAGATGTACCTGAATCATCAAGAAACAGAAATAACCTTTACCCTGGATAATTTCTTAATGTCTCTTCCATAATTATGACACACCCAGTAGGAACACGCCTGGTCTACTCTATCTGGTCACAATTGAATTGATAATTCAATAGGGATCCAACCTATCTCTCGTCTTCACTAAACAAGGGAATTCTTTTTTCTCTATTGTTTAGAAGGTAACCATTTTATGCCATGGGATGAACTACATAGATTACTACCAATGTGTATTATAGATATCCATAGAAGTGTCCACCTGTAACAGGAAATGACAAATCTTCTGAAGGTGCAACTAAAATGTGGGCCTGATAACACTCACCATCTGTATGGAAGCCCTGAGCACCAGAACAATGGAAGAAGTGCATGCAGGCCAGAACTTAGAACTTAACAAAACATGAGTAGGCATTCCCCGGTTATACCCAAGGGAGATGCTTTTCAGAAATGTGCACAAACTGAGAATACATAGGCCCAAGGAAATTTTTCCATAAGAAATAGTGGTAAAGAATAAATTTAGGGGATTTCAGTCATTACAACATACAGCCTCTACTTATACATCCTTCAAGTATAATAGGGAGCACACTTAAATGGGTAGAGTAAGTAGTGGAGTTGACCAAAAAAAAAAAAAAATTAGTGTGGGGTTTGATGAAGGAAAGTGCAGCCATTACAAAAGCAAGGGAGGTTTGTCTCTATAGGGTGATGACTGTTGGAAATGGGGGATTATGGTCCCCTAGTACCATCAGAGGGTGGAAATTCCTAAACTTTCCCTTAGGATTTTCTTCACTTTAAAGAAACTTTCCTATGCCAGACATTTACAGTGCACCCCTCCCAGTAGAATTTGGTAGAGCACCTAAACCTCAAACAATTACGGTAGCAAGGGCAACCTATCAGGTATAGATAAATAGAAACACAAAAGGCAATGAAAACTTGGTGGCTGAAGTAGGAACACCTGATGAATAGACATCCTGCAGCATTTATTGGGGATGCCACCTCCTACAGGAGTGGCCTATGAGGACACCTAGGCCTGTGGTCTGTACACATGTTATTAAATTGCCTAAACTGCCTCACATGTGTTGTCTAAAATATATGAATCAAGATTTTTTGCCTCAATTACCTAGACTAAATCAACAACACAATTCACTCCATTCCATCCCATATCCATAATCATGGCATTAGGCTAAAGTTCTTATTTTTTTTGGAAGGAGAGGAGAAATAAGAAGGGGACAGCAAAGCCAGGAGAGGAAACAGAAGTTAAACTCCCTTTTCTAACTTTTTTTTTTTGGCCGCGCTGCATGGCATGCGGGATCCTAGTTCCCCGACCAGGGAGGGAACCCCAGCTCCCTGCAGTGGAAGCGTGGAGTCCCAACCACTGGAACGCAAGGGACATCCCCAAACTCCCTTTTATGAAGCAGGAATGGGAATGGGTGGGTTCCTGGATCCCTAGCATTCTTTCAGTCCACTCTCCCTGGTTTGGGCCAGTTAAAATGGCTACCATTTATCAAGAGGTACCTGAAATCTCTGCCACTATTCTAGAAGACCTAGGCAACTGCAAGACCCAGAATTGTCACCCCTGGGTATTTAAGCTACATTGTACAAGTGTCAGTTTGGGCTCCAAGGGGATCAGGGCTCTAGCCAGTCTTGGTTCCTGAAGGTAGAACCATGAATTCCCAAAGTCTAGATGTGCAGGCTCACCCAGGACAGCTCATTAATTTCATAATAACAGACCCTGCATTTTCCTGATTAAGTTTTCAATTTTTTTCACTAGTGTATGTTGGGAATTTATTCTACTCTAGCAGATCTTCCTTTTGTCTCTTGCATAAATCTAGGCCACATCTTGACCAAGATGACTAAACCACAGTGAATCCTCACCCCTGTGAAAACTGGGAAAGAAAACTGGGAAAGGATTGTGAATGCCTTTGCAAAATGCCCCAATGCAACACATTATTATACTAAGGAATTTTATTACAAATTCTCCTGGAATATATTTCAGGGCTCAATGCTGGCTGGAAGACGCCCTTATTTTTAAAACACCCTTTTCTATGTTTCTTTTTCTCCAGTTCCTTCTACAAGTCCTTCTAGATGGAGTTAAATGGCAAAACTTCAAGGTTTTACAGTTCAGTATATTTGAAGATTATACATTAGATACTATGATGCTTAGATTTTTCATTTACCAGCCAGACTATAAACACTGACAGTATGGGAAACCATATTTTATACCATTTGTATATATACCCACCGAAGGTAGGTTTTGATGTTTTGATGACTAGTGCTTTATTTACGACAACAGGTGCCCAAACATTCATTGGTGACTTTATTGTTGGTTATTTAACTGTCTGCTCAGCCCAAAGAGGAAGAAATACAAAGAAATACAAAACGTATCTCCTATCCTCAGTTCTCTCAATTTTTATGAATTGGATTGAATTCTCCCCTCTAAAAATCATCGACATATTTTAGTGTCTTTATGACTGCTTTGGCCTTCTTAGTCCCAACTAATAGACACTCTGTAAATACATACTGATTAAATGGGAGACATTCATCTTCTTCTCCATCTAAATCTTGCCCATCCTCCTAGGTCAATTCAAGTCCTTTTAAACTCCACAAAGTCTCCCCTGAGAGCTCTATCCTTTCTCTGAACTTGTTTTTAATGTTGTACCTATCGGATCACTTATTGAGGTGCCCCTCATTTTTAGGGAAGTTAAAAATAGTAGCCATTGAATTAATTTCTGATACCTTGTATATTCTCAGCATTTCTTGCTGTCCTTCTGGTAACAGACACTACTCCCTTGACAACAGAGTGAGCATGTTACACAAGCTGGTCCAGCTCAAGTCCTTCCCTCGGGATAGGTTCAAACTCTATCTGAGCCACCTGATAGTTAGAATAAGTGAGGAGCTTCCCCCAGCCAGGTTACCCAGCATAAGGAGAAGCTGGTCTGAAAGAAAAAGCTGACACCCAAAAAAGAGAAGAGACAAAAGACCTAGCAAGCACTGAAGATTTCTAAGTCACTGGATTTTGCTGTCCCTGAGGTAAGTTTCATCCCAACTATTTGCAAGGTTTGGTTATATCAGCCAATATATTCACTTTTTTTTGTAGACTAACATCAGTTTGTCACTTGCAGTTTTGTTTTTGTTTTTGTTTTTGTTTTTTTGCGGTACGCGGGCCTCTCACTGTTGTGGCCTCTCCCGTTGCGGAGCACAGGCTCCGGACGCGCAGGCTCAGCGGCCACGGCTCACGGGCCCAGCCGCTCCGCGGCATGTGGGATCTTCCCGGACCGGGGCACGAACCCGTGTCCCCTGCATCGGCAGGCGGACTCTCAACCACTGCACCACCAGGGAAGCCCTTGTCACTTGCAGTTTTGACGAATCCATGACAGGTGCCTTGAGTGAGTCACGTCTTTGTGAGTTTAGTTTTACTGCTTTTGTACATCCCATTGCACCTAGCACAGGGTGCACCCTGCAAGGAATAGAAACTCAGTCAGTAGTTATCAAAGTAATGATTCTTTAAATTTCCATTAAAATTCTGGAATATTATATGACACTACAAATATTAATTACTATGTGTAGGAAATATGAGCAAAAGTCTCAGATACTAATACTGTGGTTAAGTCACCTGTTTTGGGGAACAAAATGCACATATTTAACCATGTTGCAAATATATTCCTTGTCATTAACAGGCCACTGCCTTCACAAACCATTCTTATCCTTTATATCTTCGCATAGTGGAAAGTGCTTGATATAAATGTTTTCAGATGTTGATGTTTTTATCACACACTATTGTACTACGGATCATGTAACGACGTATACACACACGCATATATATACACACAAACACACACACACACACATACATACATACAGTGTGTGTTATATGTACTGCTTTAACCAACTTCCTTGAAAGTTTTTTTATTGCACTTAGAAACTTGGGGTATAAATGTAACAAAGTAAAAGTTTGCTCCACAGTCTCTTTAACAGCCCCCCTTTCCATTAATTCTGTGTGCAACTTGTTCATGAATATGGAAAGTATCTGAAGATTTTCTTTTAACTTGTCTTGATTTCCTTGAAGACTCTGGCGCACAGCATGAGATTAAAATAACCTGGCATTGCTGGTGATTTTGCCCACAAATACCAAGGAATAAATATTAGAATGATGGATTCCCTTTCCCTTGTCAACCATGAACATATTCCAGCCAGGGGCAAGGTCTAGAGAGTAAGTTAAAAATAAACAAACAGAACCAAAGAGTAACTTTATTCTTTTTATTCAAAGTTTATTAAAATACAAGAACAAATTTAAAAGCACATGTACCACTCAGCACCAATATAATAACTGATTTCTACTGATAATCTCCAAAGCATTTCTGTTTCTGCAGCTAAGAAGCAGAGATATACACACACACATTCTCACCACATTTACCCAGTACTCATAGCATCATGCCCCGAATATTCTCCTTGATAGGGAGGCAAAGATGGGCAGAGGCAAACGAATGTGACTCTATCCAACCACTAACTGAGTCGATGACTCTTTCGTCAGTAGTTATCATTTGCACACTAGTAACCTCTGCACATCCCAATCTCCCTGTTTGGGCGCCCGATTACTTGGGCTAGTGATAGAGTCTGGTGATAATGTGACGCAAATTTAAACAAAACTGGCCAACGTTCCCTACCCAATATCTTTTAATTGCTTTGGTTATAAAGTACTGGATACGAATGTCTTCACATCTTCCAATCTTAACACACACAAAAACCACACCGACCAGTGACATGGTCTGGAGAAGTCTTGAAACAATTTTATTTCTTTGCCACTCCCCTCTGGGGTCTTCTTTCATTTACGTGTTCACCTATTTGCTTTTCTGGGGGAAAAGGGGAGTTTTGTGCCAAAATAGTGACTTCATTAAACATCTCCTGGGTCTTCGAAGTCTCTGCAGCAAATAGTAAATGAACTCCCTGGAGTTCTAGTGCAGCTGCCCAAGATGGGCAGAGAGCCCCAACTTGCACGAGCAGTATTGTTTGGAGATCTGTACATGTTTGCTTTCTATTGGTTCAGACTCACCTTGGAACAGAACTGGATCTTAAGTCTGAGACCTTGCTTCTAGTGCTATCCAGAACAGAAGGCATTAGGAAGTGGCCCAATGTTTTGCTAAAGTCACTCAATGACACTCATCAGCCCTCCTCCAAAGGTGAGAAGTTTCTTTTCAAATCTTCCAGGATCTGTAGACCAAGCCCTCAGGGCCTAGTTCTTCCCAGTTAGCAACTTCCTGGATCTCCAAGTCCCTGTCCCCCTTCTTTCATAGGGGACCTCAGGACACTACCAAGACAGCGTGGGTCACCAAGCAGAGGTTGGTAATTATGCCCCATCTGGACTTACACAGGAAGACTGGGTTTAGCTTCTATTTTTAAGATAAAGGAAGAAGTACAGAGGAGGTTGTAATATAACTAAAAACATTTTAGCTCTGATTTTTGGCAGTATCATTTTAAAAAAAAACTCCTGGAATTAAAAATCTTATTGTTAATCTCCACTGCTCAGAGACATAACATTGGGTATATTCTGAAAAGCTCTAAGTGCTGGTAAAGGTTTTTATTAACTCTTCAGTGGGACAGAAGTTAGCGTCTACATTTTCCATTTTGCAATGGCCATGTGATTCTAATTAAGCTTATCTTCCAACTATCAATAAGAAATTAGGTAGAATAAAAGTCCATGTTTATCCTCTTATGATTTACAGAACAGGAAGTCCTGCACATCAGTGCGTTCTTCTTGCTGCGGACATGGCCCATAGTGCATGCTGAGGGCACCTTGTATCCAGCTGGGAGTTTTCCAAAAGGCGTAGACATTGCCTTTAACCTACCTCTCTGGTATTTTATGCATCAAGGCAGCACCCGTGCATGACCTCACCATATTTCATCATTTTTATTCAAGAGCCCAAAAAGTGAAATACACTCAGGCAAAATGAAAGACAGCAGGCCTTTCTTCTCTCCTTGATCACAGAATCAGCATTTCCTGGTTAATGGTAGGAGAACTTAACTAAATCAACAGACCATTTCAAAGTTGATGTTACCAAAAATCAGGGGTACATTCTATAAACAAGGCGAAGACAAAGGACCAGAGATCGAAAGTCATATGAGTTAAACGACTGTAACTTTAGCTATACAAAGCAAGAACAGCATTACTAACCTGCTTCTGAGGAGGTCAGTTACATTTTAATATTTGTATCAAACACTTCTACCCTACCATGCAGACATTTCAGTCATGCCCATTCAAGAAAGTCATCCTTGATTCCACTAATGTTTTCTCTAAGCAATAAAATAAAGTAAGTTTTGAATAGTTCCAAGACATAAGTCTTTCAAACACTAAATGTCTGAGCAAATCCAGATGTTATAATAATACCTAAAATTGCTTGGAAACTATTTCTACAATGGACAAGCTAATCCAGTTTAAAAGACTAAACTGATAGCTCCATGTAAACATAGCCTATGGGGTGGGGGGCAAATGTTTAAGTATTAAAAAGAAGAAATCATATATATATGCTTATATATATAAGCTTATAATGTATAAGTTTATATATATATATATAACTTATAATTTTTGCCTTGTGAGAATAGGAACTACAATTCTTCAAAGAAACATACCTTATAAAAGATAGGATAGGTAGGGTGGGTATTGACAATCTAATAATTTCTCTGAACATACCAGCTAAACATTGATTCTCCTCTATCTCAAATAATGAGTTCTTGTTAAGTTCATAAAAGATACACCACAGGAAATCATAAAAGTTCATGATGAGATAAATAAGTTACATAATTATAGGCTTATCCTAACTCTGATAACATCAAGCCATTCTACATATTGTAGGATTCCTGAGCTTTGTCAATTTACTTTCTCTTCTGGCCCCCTAAAGCCTTTCTTCCAGTAACTCTTCTATGTTCCACTGAACATATCTTTGTCCCTGATAGTCAGCCTATGCCTCTGTATGTTTACTTCCGCTGCTTCACTTCTCCATTGCCCTATCCTCAGGGAGAAGAATTGCACACACACAACCTTCTCTTTCTTTAAAAATATATCACAGCTGGGTAGTTTTCCCATCATCCTTTTCCCCAGACGACTAGCACTGCCTGCCTTAGCCAAATCTCATCCCCCCACCAGCATCTCTAACATCCTGTTCCCTTATTGTACATGTAGAACAAAGGGGAATTTTAAGGACAACAGTGTGAGTGGGCTGCCACCAATTCTTCATTTTTCTTCTCCTGGGTACCACATAAATCTCAACACCATTTTGAAGATAAAAATCAGTGGGGTCCGCCGATAAGCCTTGAGTCACAGAGTTTAACTATTGAGGACTCAGAAATAATCTATTCTCAATGTGATTTTCCAGAAATTCATTAGATAATGTCACATTTTCAAAATTTGTTTCTTTGTGGGCGCATTTTGTAGAATTTAGAACAGTGGGAAACTTAAATGTTGCAGTTAAAAATAATCAGTTAAAATGGTGCTTTAATATCTAAACAATAAACTATGTAGTGATATGACTATTATGTTGTTCCATTAAAAAAAAATAGACTTTTGGTTCTTGTACACTCAGTTCCCACTTTTTTCTCATTTCAGGCAACTAGTTCAGGAAGGTAGTTTCAATTTTAGATATCTTTTTCTATTAGTTTTATTTTATGATTCAATTATTAATGGAATGGTCATAGGAACCTTTGATTGTACATATAAATATGGCCATATACTGTGATTTGATAACATCCTCAAATTTACAATAAAAAAATTAAGATACAAAATTGGTTGGTCTATTCTTTTGGAGGTTAGGATATTAGTTATTACTTATATTAGTTATGAGTAAAACTATAGTATCTTCATTTTAAAGAGAAATATGGTATATATTAAAATAGCATTATAAAAATGTACTATAGAGGCCTTAGATTACTATACCTCAGCTAAGAGGAACAAAGGAAAACCCAAGTCCAAATTCAAATATTAATGGGAATTCCATGGTACTGAGAATTGCCTTATAGCAAAGCCTCCAAAATCACTGATGGGAATTGTCTCAAACTTACTCTTCTTCCATTTTGCTCCTGAAGAAACCTTGTTTGTTTTCACCTATCATTCATTATAGTTCAGCTACTTTGGGAGAAAAACAGTGCTGCAGCTGAATGGCCAGGGAACCTACATCCCACAGCAGCTGAGAATGTGTATATATAAAATATATACTGCTGAGCTCAGCATTCAGAGAACACTGCCATAGAGACCGAGACCAAGAAGGAGTGGGACCAGAGCAAAATCGTAGGGATGGAGAAGGATAGACCAGCACCACTGGACCCACTGGTTTTACCTTTCATCAGCATCATGGGGTATAATTCACCTACTGAAAATGTACACACCACAAACATGTTTCAAAAAGTAATACAAATATTAAAGCGTCTCTTCCCTCTCAATCTCTCCTTCTCCTCAATCTAGGAGTATATGATAAATACATTGATTTCATACGTATATTCTTGATGCTATTTTAGTGGAGTTTCTTCTTTTTCTAGCTTTGTGTATGTTTCCATGTTTCTGTGACTAACAAATTAGTCCCACTCTCTACA
Source organism: Grampus griseus (assembly GCF_964374135.1). NCBI lineage: Eukaryota > Metazoa > Chordata > Mammalia > Artiodactyla > Delphinidae > Grampus > Grampus griseus. Next base: position 22,852,025 of record NC_139018.1, on the reverse strand, counting down.
GTTGCAAGGTGAAGCACTATGAAGTCTCCTAATCCTTCTGCCGCCTCCTTTTCCTAGCTTGTCAATTCGATTTTCTTCTAGCACTTTCCCCACCTGCCTAGAAAGTAACCATCAGAGATCAGATGATCATTCTAACCCTCCAGGTAGGGACCATTCTTGGTATCTGCAAATATAGCTGCGAGTTCTGGGATATTTAGACTGGCATAGAGCACCACATGGCTAGAAACTAGAAGATCAGAGACTACTGTGACATGTTAAACACCAAGGTCCTAACCACACGGCCTGGGCTTGAAGATTCATTATAAGTAAACATTTGGGAATTATCCAGTTGGGCTCTATCCATGCTGAAGAAAGCCTAAGCAATACCCCATATAGTAACAAGGATGGTAGTTATTCAGGTAAGTCTTTTCTTCAGGTCCCAAGGCATGAATCAGAGGTATCACTTCTTTTTCAGGGCAGAAAGGAACACATGCTGAAACAAGGTTTCTTCCTCTCCATCTTGGGATCTTTTCATTCAGGGCTTTTCACCAGGAAGAGAAGTAACGGGGCTACTATTTAGCCAAAAGCCATTTAAGTGGTGAAAGTAGTATCGAGATGTTAGAGGTTTATGTTCTTCTGACACGTAAATTCCTGTCTTTCAGTGAGACAATGGGACTCAGTTGAAATAGTGGATTCAGTTCTTAGTTTCCTTGTCTTTACATAACTTAAAAAAAAAAATCTCTATTACAATCATACCTTTAACCAGCTAATCTAGCTTTCATCTCTTGCTGAAATTCTTCTCCAGCCAACGCCGGACTTCTTGAAGGTTGTAGTAGAAGGGGCCCTTTCCTCCCAGATAAGCAATTTTCTGTCTCTGCACAATACACACACGTTCAAAGGCTACCCCATAAGCGACATTGGCATTATTGTCCATGCGGTCAGCCACAACTTGGCACTGGGGCGGCAAGGAGAAACGCTCCATTAGCTGGTGGGCTGCTGCACATCGGTCTTCCTGGTTCCGGTGCTTCTTCACCTCAAAAGACAAAGAAGAATCCCCAGGCACCGCCCAACCATCTGAAGGATGAGCCTCATCAATGTAGACCAACAGGAAGTCAGCCACTGATGAGAACTCTTCCACCAGTTTGCTGAAGGCTGGCAGCTGGTTAGTAAAAGGAGGTCAAGTGGCTGAGCCGAAGTTGACCACCAGTGGGCGCTCAGGGCTGGCAAAGTCAAGGAGGTGGCACTCAGCTCCATCAACTGTTTTCTCATGGGCACCATTTCCACTGCTGTCATCTCCTTCAGGATTGGAGACATGCACCACACTGGAGTTGGGAGCATCTTCACCCAGTTTCACCTGGTGGTGAAAAAAAGAAAGAGGGAGAGAATACCACATTGAACACATTGTCACTTTAATTCACTCTGTATAGAAACAACTGGCTCTAATAAAATGTGGTATTTCCTTCAGAGGATATGGTAAACATATATTGATTTGAGTAAAGAGCCATTGTGGCAGGTAATATAATGAATGGCCCTGAAGAGAATAAAAGTCCTTTTCATTCTGTATAGTCACTAAAGGTAATTATTTTCATGATTGAAGGCGCTGCAGTTAACTCTCTTCATAATTAAGTTGAGACTGGTATTCTTTACTATCCTTATTTTGTGTCAGTGCTTAGCACACAATATACAACAAATGATTAATTGCCTTCATTTTTGTGGGGTTTTTTGTTTTTTGGCCGTGCCCTGCAGCATGCAGGATCTTAGTTCCCCAACCAGGGATCGAACTCGTGCCCCCTGCAATGGAACTGCGGAGGCTTAACCACTGGACCACCAGGGAAGTCCTTGCCTTCATTTTAAAAGTAAAAAGTGAATGGTCCACTTTAAAATAAATTATCAGAATTGTGGGACATAGTACCTCTTTCTGTATTCCCACTTCTGAATTCTAAAGTACTCAGAAAAGACCTTTATTTTCTTGCCTGATACTAAGTCATTTAAGCTCAACCAATGGACAAGGGTACCAGTGGGCTCTATTCCTGCCCAGAACTAGAAAACCGGGGGTCCACCATTTATAAGAAGAGCTACTCCCATTTAATCTCTTCAGTACTTCAGCTTTCCCATCTGTAAAATGGTGATAACAACCCCTATCTTCCTCATACGGTTATAGGAGGATGACACAGGAAAAGAGCTTTGTACACTATAAATCATTGTGGGTGTGTAGTTTGCCATTATAGATGCCGCCCAAAAATGTGAAACAGAATACTATTTTCCTGACCAATTCTCTGTTTAAAAAAATATCTACTGTTAGAAGTGATTTGAGCTCTCCTCAGTGTGACATCCTTCCCAAAGACTTCTATGGCTACTGAATACTTTGGGGTTCTTTTGACTAGAACCTCGCCATTTCCATTAAACAAACAAATGAGTGAACAAAAACATAAAATTTTACTTTCTGCAGAATTCTACTTTTAATTTCTCATATTACATGTGTTTTTTGTTGGTTTCACTTTTTTAATCTAAGAAGTCACAAACCATTTACTTTTCTACCACACATTTTATTATCAAGTTCCTCTGAATTATAAAATACTCAGGCAGAAGAGGTATAGAGGAAAATTGTTCCAGGTACCCTCTTTGCACGTAGTTTAAATTGTTGAACACAGACTGAAAGAAAGTTTGCTGGTCTTTGAATCTGTAAACTGATAATAAAAAGCAGGCAACATAAAAGAGCCAATTACTTCAGTTTGAATTAATACAATTGGATCTTCCCCTAGAATGCTTTAATCAAAGCCAGTAACATTGGGGACAACTTACAACAGTATAGTTGATTTTTATACACTATCCTTAACATTATAAAACACTTCCAACTGGATCGACTTTTTCCCCTCATATAAATACCACCACATATAACATTGCTGTTAATTGAAGTCACTTAGAAGTGAATTGTTAAAAACTCAACAATCCGAACTGATAAAAAAAAAAAAAGCACTCAAGGGCTTTTATTCAGAAGCTTCTATCTGATGTTAATGCATAACTCATTTTAACTGCAGAGGAAGAGGTAAAGAAGCCCTTTCTCTCCCTTGTGAAAAATCCTAGCAGGGCAGGTCTGAAACAAGTACTGTTAGTTTTCTAAAAGAAATCTTAGAATAACAAATTTCTTTCTTAGAAAAGGAAGCTGTTGGTGTGGTTTAAATAAGTTCATTTGTTTTCAGTCACTATCAGGAAGAAAGTTGTTTTATTTGTATTTTCTTGGTTAATTTGCAAGTGACACTAGGTGAAGAAACCGAATAAGCCACTTTTAGCTGGACTGTTTTATATGAGCTAGACTTGTCTCTGAGGTTTTAAAATATACTTAAAATTTAAAGATATATACATTTTAAAGGTATTATAAACTTTTAAATCTATGGGTTCTTTTTGTACTTCTTTGTAGATTTAGGTAATAGGTAGCGTTACCATCACCTTCTCGTTAGATGTTTCCCACGTCAAATAGCAATAATGATTCTAGGACGGCTGCTTTTAACAATATCGTTGTGCTGTGTTTTGTAACACACTGTGATATAACGATCTGAATGCATTCAGATCAGTCTGAATCCATTAGTTGTTTTAGCAACTTCTCATTAAGTGAGCAACCCATACACAGGAGAAAAATCATCTCTGGACTACAGACTTGGAGGTTCTTGGTAGGTAAAAACATCCACCTGCATTTCTGAGTCATTTTTAAGAATTCTGAGCAACTGTGCTGCCTTGTTAAATGGGCCTCTGTCGCCCCTGACTCTCACCCAAGCTGAACTGTTGATCCTTGCATTATTCCTGATTATTCAACTGAGTAATCTAATCTGACTTCAGTCACAGGTGACACTCTTGTTACCTGTAATTAATTTTCTTGGAAAGGTAAAGCACCTTCTCCTTCTCCTTAGTGACAATGTATCATCCAGCCACATAATTCTTTTCAAAATACAAACAGACTAGTTCAACTTAGAAAACTTAGAACAAGTACAACATCTTAACTTTAAAATCAAAAGTGAGGAAAGTTACCAAGTACGTAATGCTCTTTGGTATTTGGGGGAGGGGGGTGGTGGGAGGTGTTGGTATTTTGTTAAACTGGGGGAAATTTTATACATACACTTTAAAATTTTTTATTACATACATTATTGTTACTATTAATTGTTGCTATAATCCTAGGTAGAGGTCAGTGAAGAATTTTAGGCTTAATAATAACCTTAACCTACACTGAACACAATCACATTTGGGTGATGGATGAGCTAACTGAGGCAGCTTATTTAGAAGAGCGAATCCTGGATCCCACTGTAGAGTACCGCCACGATCGACACCTAATGCTGTTGATCTGTTCTTGATTATCTCAGCTGGTCAGTGCGTAAAATGAAAGTAACCAAATCCTCTTCATTTTGTTGAGCAGCCGTAGGACTTGACTGCAGGTTAGAATGTCATAAACAGAATTATCCTTTTAATGAGCATGACTAGGTAAGAGAAAATGCACAGGTAAGAACAGTGCTATTAATAAAACTACAAGGGAAAAACACACACCCATTTTTTGGAAGTCCAGATGTGAGTAGACCAGTAGTCTGCTTTTATAAGTGTCACAGACTAATCATAAAATTTGTCCATCTTTGCTAAAAACTGCTGATAGAGGACAATTTAGCAACAATAAAGAAAAAAAAACTTTAACAATTAAAAAAGTGAAAGTCTGTCTTAAACTGAAAAAAAAGAATCTTTTAGAAGGACATTATTGTTCATTTCTCGTCTTCCTATTCGGTCACCATGAAAATTAAATACGTATTGTGACCAAAGTTACAAATGGAGAGTTTCTTGGTTTGCTTGGCTTTTCACCCTGCTGAGATGGAATGGGAGAACCACCATTGTCTTCAATGATGGAAGATCTTTGCTTTCCTCAGGAGCAAATCATTCCTTGACAAAAAGCCAGAATGATGAAGAAAATAAAGTTGGTCCCATAATAACATTTAGGCTGCAGGAAAGAAGCTCGACAAAAACAGGTTATCCCCTGGTACTCCCAAACTTTGTTTTAATTTCCCACAGTGGCACAGAAAGTCTCCTGGCCACAAGTTACCTATCATCTTAATTTCTCCTTCTTAGAGGGTTTGTGTTTGGTTTTTGTCCTTAATGAGACATATTTGCCAAAGAGGCATTCAAAAGGCATTTTTTACTCTTGCGGAAGAGTAATTAGGTCGGTACCTCTTTCCCTGCCAGCATTAGCCGCTCTAAAGAGAACCCTGCCCAGTATTTAATGCCCAAACACAAGCATCATTTCCACTAATTGGTCTTGAAGTTCCGATGTTCCCAAAGGGTCTCTTTATTTTGCAAGGATCAGAAAGGACATACGTAAAATGTAATATCGTCATCACTGACTTTTCTCTCTCTCATCTGCACTATTACGGTTGTCCTTTCTTATGTTTTTATAATCAACATGAACACAACACCAACAAGGGAGGAAAATAAAGGGTTTGTATTTTTACAACAGAAGACATCTCTGGGCCAAGCTCAAATGTTGTGATAGCCATATTTATAAATATGAACAAGAATGTAAATATATGACATATATTTGATTCCCTTGATGATGGGATTCCTTTTGCTGACAGTTTTCAGTGCATGGGGAAAAGGATAATGCTGCTTTAGCATGTGGACTGTGAAATGCAGGGCAAGGGGAAAAAAAAGAAAGAACCATTCATCAAGGAGAAGCTGGAAATAGAGCATATACTACTAACCTTGTTTTTTTTTTCTCTTCCACAGCCTGAGAAAGGCTTCTGGACAAAATATCACCTAATCTCATGATAGAAAGCAAAGCAGATGATAAAAATGGGGTAGGTATGTGGCAGAATTATTTTTACACATCCTTTTTGCTCTCCAAAGCCCTGGAATGGCTTTATTAACTGTCAGGAAATTTCAAATTCTTTGACAATAATGACCAGCCTACATCAATGTCCTTACAAATGTGGCCAAACAATTATTAAGCAGCATTTTAACCATTTATATTCAAATTGGCCCAATAAATCAGCGTTGAAGGATAAGCTACCTACTCCTTCCTCTGAGTTCAATTCCCTGTTAGCTATTCTCTTGTTGATTTGTAACTTGAAAAATATAGCTCTAAGCTCTATCACTTCCCAGTGTTTTATCCAAGTGATGGACAAGCTCTGGCTGTAGCCTTCTTTGTGTGCTTTTCGGAATGTTTCTTTCTTAAAAGAGCCATTTTCCATTGTAGAAACGAGTGTCAAAAGGCTGAGGTGAATGAAGAGGAGGAAGAGAATGTTAAAGAGACCCTTTCAAAACCAAAATTATATGTTCAAATGAATATGTTTTCTGTGCCACAGCAATATTGACCATGTAGAAGCTAAACTGCTTGTCAGCATCTATACTGTGTGTTTACTTTTACACTTCATTTAGGTGGGAGCCAGGCTCCCAGACAGAGTAGTTTGTTTACTGGTTGTATTTTTGAGTCTTTGAGCACCAGCACAAGGATGCAGTGTTAGATGCAATGACACTGACTAGGGAAAACTTAAATAATAAACATCTGTTATACACCTCAGTCTCTCACAAAATTCAGTAGATTTTCTTTTTCCTCCAAATCTTGCATGGACCTCCCTCTAACCAAACCCAAACTGTCTTTAAAGGCTTCCCTATAAAGTTAATTTTAAATCCCATTCAACATTTTAATGAAGAAGGGTTTTTTGTTTTATTTTGTTCTAATTTGTTTACATTTCTTTGTTGCCTCTTGTAGGAGCCAAACACAGGCACAGCGCTTTTACTGCACTTTCTCTAAATAGCTTCCCAAGTATCTGCCATTCAACAACAGGGAGAATTGGAAATGACATGCCTCATCGTATGGCGTGTGCACATGCCTCACCCTGCAAAACTCCGTTTCTGGGGGTGGCAGCCTCAAAATAACGCAAGTCAGGATTGTGAAACACTGTGATGCCGTCTCAAACAGAGACTCCTCCAGTGTGTCTCTAGACAGGGCTACACCCAAAGGCAGTGGCACAGGTGACAGTAGCATTTGGGGAAGTGATTCAATCTGTTTCACAGATTCTGAGTGACCCTCAAGTGCCACCACAGCCGCGAACGCCCGCCCTTGCTACACTTGGAGACAGAAGGAGACCTAAACTCAGTGCAAGCTGTGTTCACCATGCTTCCATCCATCACACACCCAGTCCAGCCTTATCTCTGGACATATGGGTTCTTGTGTTGCTTCTTCTCCTGGCAGCTATTATATAAGTCATAAAAGCAAACATAATAATGTCAGTCATGAACTTGGTCACTAATCAAATCAGTAGACAGAAACAATACAGGAGAAGAATACACGAACCGTGTGCAAAAAGGAAAACAAATTACTCATCCTTCTCAGTCTCTCAGCGTAGGGATAACGAAATATTGCGACACAATGAAACACTATACATTGGTGAAAAAATAAACAAATGATCAAGTTTATTAGAGGCATTTGTTTCCTTTTCCCTTTTTATTTCAATAAGCTGCTTAATAGGAGAAACGACCTCACTTAATATTTGTGGGTAACATCAACCCCCATATTTTATGTGAGAATATACATGCATACAGGTAAAATTCTCCAAAGCAGTGCCTTTTCTTTTATAGGCAGAAGTCACTTGTCTTTGCAAAAAGTAAGAGTTTAATATGCTGAGACCAAATAACTGACATTGCCCTGTTATCTCCTAACACCTATGAAATACAGGTATAGATGAGGGAACTTCCTAATTCATAACATGGCTGACATACTTGTGCGTGCACACCCCACCCTCCTCCAAATTCTCTACCCCCAGAACAAAATGTGAACATTTCACATTCAGCGTATGCATTTGTGGAAATGAAATGATCATCTCAGTATGTCCTTCCCACATCTCCCATTCACCCCATGTACATAATATAAAGTGAGTTTTTACTGTTAGAACTTTGAGCATCGTTTCGAACTACTATAAAGAAATTTTCACTTACTAAGAAGCGCTCTTACTATGTTCCTGTCTTTAGGACAACAAATGCCAACCTTCTGCAGGTTGCTCTCAATAACAAAGACATGTACTGTAGGAACACTTCCCTAATCCACCATGAGTATTCTCGTCTTGAACACTTATTTGATTTTCAATGGAAGGATCCTACTCTGGATTCCTTGCTACTAGAAATTACTTCTTTTCCATTCCTGGTGCATAGATTTTTTTTTTTAATTTTTATTTTATATTGGAGTACAGTTGATTAACAATATTGTGCTAGTTTCAGGTGTACAGCAAAATGATTCAGTTATACAAATACGTGTATCTATTCTTTTTCAAATTATTTTCCCATTCAGGTTATTACAGAGTGTTGAGCAGAGTTCCCTGTGCTGTCCAGTAGGTCCTTGTTGGTTATCTGTTTTAAATATAGCAGTGTGTACATGTCAATCCCAAACTCCCAATCTAACACTTCCCGCCCACCCTACCCCCCTTGGTAAGCATAAGTTCCTTCTCTAGACTTATTTTTCTAGTATTTATTTATGGAGGACTCATTCTCCTTCCCCCTCTTATTCTGAGTTTTCCGGCTCTGTTTCTGAGGTATTGCCTGCCTATAGTACACCACTTCACTAGCTCCCATATTCTTCTCAAACTCCCTTCCTGGCATCTCGGACAAGGTCTCTCAATACTGTTAGGGAAAACCAAGAATGTCTGCTTTGATACTAGCTTTTGCCAGATGAGTCAATTCTTCCTAAGCCCAGGGACATTCAGGAGTCCCACGGGCACAGGGAGAGACAGCAAACTGACAAAGGACCAGTGCCCTTTCCTCTTTGCCCCTTAAGAAGATCCGAGCTGAGGATGCGTCACCATCTCCAAACAGCATGCTTCACTTAGAAACAAAGATCACTCTGGTTTTGAAAGGGCAGCCCCTGGGACGCAGCTTCTGCAGGTAAGTGAGGCGACTGCTACAGTGTTCCAGGCACCAGTTATAAGAGCTTTGAGATTGCCATGAACCATAGATTTATCTGCTCTTTCTAAGACAACTTACTTAACTTTTGAGTAATAAAGCAAATGTGGTTTCTCTAACAAAGTCTGGATTTTTGACAGCTAGTTCTCAGATCTTTCTTCTTCAAACAGATATCTAGTAAGTCCAGACTCAGTGCCTAATAACTGCTTCAAAAGGTTCTAATCCAAATCAAGGTAGATGATGGTGCACACAGGCTTGCTCTCATTAACTCTTACTTCTACCAGAAACGAAGCAGCCACTCTGCTAAATGATACCTGCTGTTATTATTTTGTGAAATCTTGCCAGCTCCCTGAGAGTTTTGAGTGGTGTTTTCTTTTTTTCTTGCTTTTTAATGCCTACCCATTGAACTGTCTTTCCTAATGCACCTCACATAGCCTTTCATCAAGCAAAAAATGCCAGTTCGTGACAAGAGCAGAATAAATGCAGCCGTCTGCCCTCCCCCAACACTTCCTGACTTTTCTCAAAGTTATTCTACAGGCACCAATACCTCCCACTCCAAAGTCACAGCAAGCCATTAACGACCCTTATTAGGAAGACTCCTTCTCAGGTCACGCAGTCACTGTGACTTAATACCTGTCATCCCCAGATCTACTGTGTGTGACAGGTGTAGAGAGCAGACACAGGAGCAACCTTGAGCATAACCGCTAGGCCCCCAAATAGGGCTGCACCGTTCTCACGCCAGTGCTCCAGCTGGCACCCGGCCCCCCACATTCCAGCCCCTGCCCCGGCCGCCCTGCGGAGAAGCCCCTCTCGGCGCAGCTCACCTGTTTGTAGGCATCGAGAAGGAAGCTCTTCCAGATGCAGCGCATCCCCTCTGAGGTCAGCATGCGCCTCCACTCCCCGCGAGTGGACTTGGAGCGGCTCAGCAACAGCACCACGTGCTTGAGGAGAACGACCGAGTCATAGAGCGCCAGGAAGAGGCAGTTGGAGAAAAAAACTGGCAGAATCTGCAGTGTGATCAGCAAGTCTACGCTGAGGATGCCCATCTTCTCTGCCTCCTGGGTCAGTTGCCTTGTGCGCTCTGGTTCCCCTTCACCCTCTTATTTAAAAGGGGGGTGGTGATTGAGGGGGTGGGGGAGGGGAGGGGGGAGGTTGGGGGTGGGGGGAGAGGGAGAAAAACTAAATTAAAAGGAAGCCCAAGTTGTCTCCTTTTTCAAAGAAGCAGAAATGGCAAGACCAAGTCCAGTCTCTCCAGCCCAGCAGTTGGAGTGTGCCCATCAATTCATTCAATTCGGAGCTGCTGCTTTTTTTTTTTTTTTTTCAGGATTTAAGATGTTAAAAAAAAAAAAAAAAAACTGGCGTACCCGTCCCTAATCCAGTTACCCCTCTCAGAGTCGGTTAAAGACAGGCAGTTCTACTTTCATTTCCAAGCACCTATGAGACTGTGGCAGAGATTGCAAAATTTTCTTTAGCTTTTCATTGTCTCTATGTTCAGAAACGTAGCCTGTTTCTTTCTAGAATTGCCAGAGTTTTTAAAATGTGCTTTAAGGGTAGTTTTTTCCCTTCTTTACTCCGTTTACACACACTTTCTGTTCTCCTTCTCCCAGCCTGTCTCACTCTCTCCCTTCCTCAGGAGCGACTGACTGACTTCTCTCTTTTTCCTCACTCCCTCTGGCTTTTCCTTCGTGCTATCTGTCTGTGGTGCAAAGTGCCTCTCTCTGCAGCCCAGTGAGTCTCCCTGAAGCCTTTTATACATTCCCTGGCTAATTGCTGCAATAGAGAAATGAAAGCCTAATCTTGGTAAAGATCTTGACGTCATTGAGAAAGAGGGCTTTACTTTGGCCAGGACTGCAGTGAATAGAAAAGCAAAACTCGGCAACTTTTTTTTTTTTTTTTTTTTAGGAGGTGGGGTGGGGGGCAGAGGGACAGTGGAATTTTGCTTTGTGATTTAAAGAGAGAGAGGGAAAAATATTAATACCTTTGAGGGTTTTCAGGAAATGCTCCCAAACTTTGGGGAAAGTTACTTAATACAATGTGTAGATTGACAGGGAAACTCTCTCTCCTCTGATTATTATTATTGTTATTGTTTATTTATAAGGGGTTTGGGAAAGAAAGGATCCTGCAAGGCGAGTAGAAAAGAGGAAGATTAATCATAGATGGTCTCTGTTCTATTTCTTGGAAGATGTGAATGCTTACCTTCCATCTTTACACCTATATACTATGACTGTCTCCCGTCAGATTTGTGACCTAAGCTCTTTAAATATTTTTGAGTCATAACCTTATTTAAGAAAATCCAAAGTGAATTGTGAGGTGGAAAACTTTTAAACTCTTTGAGTACCACCACAGCATTTTTCTAAAGCTTCTTGTTGAAAATTAGTACAAGTTTTCTTTTTAGTTTTACTGAAGCTTCCAATGAAAAAAAGAAAAAAAAGAAAATCTTCTAGACATGAAAGTAGCTGGGTGACCAGACCTTCTTTTAGTTCCATTTTGCCTATATGCAGATTACATAAAATTTTTATTAAGTGGCATTAAGCATAAGGATAAGAAATAAATTCTTTATAAGAGAACTCTTTAATTTCTGCAATTGCCCTGCTTCTGTTAACCTAGCCCCTAAGAGACCTGACACTTTAATGAACCTTCTTTTTGCTTGAAAAAAAAAATGTAATTAAATTTGTAGGTGGTTAAGAGCAGACTTTGAATTGGCTCAAGAGTCACACTGACCATTGCTCAGTGGCTTGCCTCTCCCACTAGCCTCCAAAACTGACAGGTACTTAGGCAGACAATGCTTTGGCAGAATGCCACGGCCCCCATCCCGTTCTAGTTTTCCTTCCTCACTTACCTAACAGATCACCTCTAGGAATTATGTTTTCTTGGAAGAAGGAGTGGCAAGTACAGACATTGGGGTGGAGATATAGAATGTAAATTGAAAATTAATTAGCTGACTTCTTCGTGTTCACGGAGCTCTCATTAAGCATGAGTTAAGCAGTGGGTGCAAATATATGGTCAGTACATTTCTGTGTTTTGTCCCTGTGGTTAAAACCTGCAAGATCAGAGAACTAATTTAAAAGCCTAGAGTAGGGGTCATTAACTGGTGGGCCCATGGGCCAAATTCTGCATGCATATGCATTTTATTTGCTTGGCACAGTGCTTTTTGCCTTTAATAAAATAATTGAATGAGAGTGCCTTTCGGTTCCGAGAGACCAGAGTTTCCTGTCGGCTTTGTTCGCTGCTATCTCTCAGCAGTTAGAACCATGCCTGGCATGTAGTAAGTGCAAGGAAGGTGTCCTGAATGGATAAATGGGCCAGGCATGCATTGCTCCACACCAGGGGCACCATTCACATACCATATGTTGTGACCATGACTGGGGTACCCCAGAATTGTGTGCATCCTGGTGGACTTGGGTGTGGCCCTCCCCACTGACACAACCCTCACCATTCCCTATTGTCCTAAAAACCTGATTCCTTCATTTTTATCATCAGTTTAGCCCATGACAAGTTTTGGATTTGCATCCCATGGACTAAATTTTTAGAGAAGACTTCAAAGCCTAGAAAAATGAACATAAACCACATAGAAAAATATTTTTCCTATGACTAGCATACATTGTTAGCAAAGGATATTATTTGTATACATAATATATATTTACTCCATTCATTCTCGCAATCTTCTCCTTGTGGAAAAAAAAAGGACAAAAAAGGGAGGTGGCAACATGGTATTTTAACTGGTATAGATGGGAAAGCTACGGTGCCAGACGGAGTGCCAGCCAACAACGACAGAAGAAGGTGTGGACTCAGGAAATGACACTTCCACTCACCGCCCAAGCCTTAAAATCTCACCCCTTCTCAGACATTCATTTTGCCCTGTTTGAATTAAACCAGTGCTCCTTTAAGGTAGAGATTTCTTGGCAGCTATAAACCAATTCTCCCTCACTTGTCATTTGCTTTCAATGAGAGGCGTATGTTTGGAAATGGCAAGACAAGGAGGAGGATTGGTAGAGAATCAGAAAAAATGCCTTCTTTTTAAATGCAAAGTTCAAGGCACGTGCAGACTACAAATGGTTATAAATCAAAATTTTTTTCTTTTTACAAAGTCAGAAGTGTTTGAGAGGTTTTTTTTTTAAAAAAAGAACAAATTGGCAGATAGCCAATCTGATTGTGACATTTCTCAGATTTCTTCTGTCATTTTCTTTAAATGAATGAATAAATAAATCACAAAACCGAGAGCCTTTCTTTTACTTGTTAGACAGTCTGTCCAATCTAGAAATTACATTTCTCCAAAGCTATTTCTCTTTTTATACATGATTCACAACTGCTTGTTCTAATTATTAATAATATTTAGCACTTTATAGCACTTTGATCTTCAAGTAATTTTATACCAATTAAGTAACAAAAACAACCCATAAGGTGATAGAGTATGATTTGTCCCATCATGTAAATGAGAGAAAGTAGATCATCAAGGTTGTAAAGTCAGAGCTGGTGTTGGGATATTTTTCCCAACTCTAAACCTCAATGCTTTTCCTATATGACTATTTTATTGGTCCTGGTCGTAACTCTGAGAATGAAAACCCTTGCCCAAAGGATATCTGGGATTTCACATTTGTTTAATATTGCCCCAATTCAAGCTCCTGGTTCCATTTGAAAGGCTTGGATATCTTCTTGGTCATGTAAGTGTTCTTAGCAATCAACACTGTAACACTGTAATGAGTTAAATGCAAACCAATGTGTGGTATGTTGGTTGAATTTCCCCACACAATGCTGTACACAGGTTTTAAATTCCAAAGAGAGGTAGCCTAGAGAAAAATGCTTTAGGCTTTTTAATAAGAACAGAACCACTGTAAAATTGTTTAATTTTTTTCCCTTTTCATAGTTTGAGAGCAGCATGTCCTACCATAGCGTCCTTCCGTTTGGAAAAATAAGCATATGAGTGATAAGGCTTCCTTTGGTCCACTTTTTGACTCTTAAATTTAGATTAAGAAAATGAAGTTGGATAACCTGAAAGCACACCTGGAGATTTCAAGGATGGAAGCTACCACTACTCTTTCCTTACTGTTATCTGAAGGCAGCAAAGGGCATTCAAGAACACTACGGAATTCATGCTGTGGATTTTCAAGTGGTCTTAGTTTCATAAAATTTTATTCCTTCCAATTCAAGTGATTTGCTAAATATAATTTTTGAATGGAGATTAAATTTTACTTTAATAAAAACTTGTCTAATAAATATATTATAAATCCAATAATGTCTGGTCAGGACAGGTGCATTGATTCTGGGTTTGGAAATATGACTGCCGTACATATAACCCCCTGCCCCCCACCCAAATAGTGCGCCTCTTACCAGAGAAGGAAATCACAAACTGTACAACCTCCCATATCTAGTGACCCCTGACTGTGCTGAGAGTGAGTTATAATGAAGGGTTTACACCACAACTACTGAATCACTCAAAATTCCCTGTGGGCCCATCCATTCTACAAACACAGCCATGTTCCCTGCCCTGTGATGAAAGGAGAAGCTCAATGGATAAAACAGACAACCCCAGAGTAAACTCTGACACACCTTGAGCAAAGCAGCTTAGGGCTGGGGTCGAGAAGGCGGACGCTCTGGGTGGTATGAGAATTCTATCCCAACAGCCCAGCCGTTCTTAGGTCCCCTTGCAAGCCCTGGCAGAGAGCGCGGTCTGAGGTGTTAATGCATTCTTCCCTCAGGAACTGCTGCTGCTCTTTTTTCTTCCAAGCCACCTACTGGCAAAACAGAGAAGGAAAAGAAAAGGGAAAACACAGGAGGAGGGGAAAGCAGAAATGGAGAGAAGGAAGATGAGGAGGGTGGAGAGGAGAAAGAGGAAAGTAGAAAAAAGGAGGAGATTCGATGAATTGCCTGCAGAGGCTGCCAGCCAGAGAGCCAATTAATGCCAATTGTGGCAATGCTTTTTGTGAGGAAGACAGCTGTCCAGAAACTGGATGGATGCCAGCACCGCATTTCACAGTGGCCACTGAACAGCTGTTAAGAGACAACAGCCTTCATTTGCTATTGACCTGATCTAGATCTAAACTGATGGCCAGTCCCCAACCCACCTGGTCAAACCTCTTTAGGTGCTATGAGGCTCTCTGAGTGTTAGTTTTGAGACTAGTTTATTAACCTCTAGAGACAGCAGGGTTGGATGGAGGGTAGTGGAATAGATGAGAAGAACACTCTGTAAAGTTATACATGGTGAATTCCTTCAGGACAAAAAGCCCTCAGAAGGAACAAATTGAACTCACCCTCTCTTTTCCAAAAATTTGACTCAACATCCTCATTCTCCCTAAATCCTTGACCCAATGCAATAGACCAAAAGAAACAAGGGAACATAATCAAAATCAGTCATCATTTTTGGAACAACTTTTCCTCTACTTTGTTTCATTCCACAGCTCATAGGAAACCACCAGATGATATTAAGTTTTAAAATAAAGTAGGTCATACTTTATAAATGGTTTTATAGTAGCTTTTAAAAAAAATCCCTTATATATCACCACACTCATACGCTGAGTACATGAACACAGAACACGACAAAATGTATTAACATACACGCCAGTTCATGCCATTCCAGAAGTAATAATGTAGCTTGTTCCCACTGAGAGCAAAGGATGCCACACCACCTCTCTTAAGAATCAGTAGATACTAATGCACAGAGGAAATATTCTATTCCAAGCTCAGTGGAGATGGTGAAGCTAATAGAATTAACTGTAGCATGAAAAATCCATGTTTGATATGGGGGTAAGATACCTTCAATGAGGATGATTGTACAATCAGATATGCTACCAAGGGAGGTTATGGAAATGTTATCAGTGGACCTATTCTCAAGGTAAAGAGGGAAGCCCATAAGATAATCTCTCAAAACCTTTCAAGCCTCTGGTGCTATTAAGGTAATAGTTAAGAATAAGTTAATATATAACACATACATAAAACCGTCCAACTGGGCTAATGGCAGAATACCATAATCATAAATTATTGCTCCATGCCCATTTCAATTTTGAAGACTAATTTTTTGTACAATTAAGTGAATCCTTATGCTTTTCTAAGGGAGAGTAGATGAGATGAGAAGACAACTCCTTAGATGTCTTCTAAAGAGAAAATATAAGACGTGAAATTCAAATCTATTTTTAAAATTCAGCCTCATTTATTAGATGGACCCTGGTATCTTTTATCAAGACACAACTACTTAGCTAAATGATTATTTAAAAAATAGATGTATACAAATTCCTGAATAGTCTTATTTTGTTTTCTGAAGGGAATTTTCTATCATGTTTTGAGGACTCAACATCTGCCTTCCCAAAATAGAAACAATACTCTTTATGATTGTTGTATTAGTAATGAGCTAAATGATACACAAATCTAAGACCTCAAATTCCTCAGAGCATAATCTCTATTGCTTCCTGGTAAATGTTAAATAACACCAGCTTACTCAAAAATTGGCATTCACCTCCTATCAAGAGATGTCTTATTCTGACAATCATCTGACTCAATCTATTTCTGGGGCCATACAGGTCCGTATGACCAAAAGCAAACCCCTGAACTGATTTCTCTACCTATAAAATGGAGCTAAAGATGTCTTCCCACATTTATCTCAGGTTGGTGGCTGAGATAGTCATAACATAGTCATACTTTTAAGAAACTTAGTCTTTTTTAAAAAAATGCTCAAAATAAAAAGCAATCTTGGATGATGTTTATTCAGACCTGCCAATGTCAATAGATTCCCTCTAATAAAAACTTCTTTGGATAAAAAAAGTTCCTGGCAGGTCAGATCTAATTTTAGTATTAATTACCTACCTGCTCTACCTGACTTTAAGGAAATTTTGGTTACTTCGTGGAAAACAGGAAAGATTACCTGTAATTGGGGATGTTAGAAATTGGCAAATTTTGCCTAAAGAATGATAATAATCAACCTGAATCTTTGCCCAAACTCAAAGCTGAACTGAACCTGCTCGAGAGCCCTCTAGAAAAGCATGAACTTAACGATAAATTATTCACCACGTCACACTCCTGTACCTTCCATGATTCTAGGGAGAACAGAAAGAAAAGCTGCCCAGATACTTCCGATCCTATAAAACAATTGTTCTCCTAAGTTTCCTGGACCAGAATTGGATAGATAAATGTTCAATAACAAAGGAGGAAAACCACTGACATTTTAGTGGATAACGTGCTTGTCAAATTGAAGGCTTAACAAAAGTCAATGGCTGCCAATATGTGTGGTACTATTTTGTTTTATTCATCCTACACAGAAACATGTCCCTACTATCCAGAACTGTGGTCTCAAAAGAGCTATCAAAGCTATTAGTTTTCTTGTGTGACAAAATGACTCTTCCAGAAGGAATTAGTAGGCTTTGCGTGTTGGGAGGAGACAGGAGGCAAAGCGAAAAGATGGAAGACAGAGCTGGATTTAGAATAAATGTAATAAATATTGGGGGGGGGCAGTGCATAATCAATAGCATTTGATTCCTTGATCACAACAGATGTATATTGGGAAAAACAGAGAAACATAAAGAATGTAGAGGTTCAAGGAAAGGATGTGAAATTGGAAGTCAGTGGGCAAAATACTGTTTTTCTATATGCAGCCCCCAGTGAAAGGATATGGGAAATGGGAGAAAGGGGATAGGAAAAAGTCAAAGACATTTGCTTACCTTGTGAAATTAGCTCAAGTTCACTCAAATGATTAGCCACGATGACATTTATTCAGTTAGCCATCCTCTTAAAACAGACATTTACTGAAACCTACAAAGAGCTAGTCATTGTACTGGGCATTGAAAAGGATCCCTGGGTCTCAATCAAATTCAGAGTCCAGTAGGGGGAGACAGATATGTAAACCAAAGACGGCAACTCAACAGTCTAGGGGCTATAATAGAATTGCAGCATACAGTATGGTATAAAGGAAAAATTAGCCAATTCTATGTGGGATAAGAGTCAAGGAAGAGTTAATGAAGAATATACACAGGCCCCACTAAATATAGTTCTGCAAAATCTAATTTAGAGATGTGGCCTTTGTTAATGGAACAAGCTTTAAACAATGTTTTCATATACATCCATGTTTGTAATATTTTATCATCAATCTCTACTAGAGGGACTTACATAGTATTTTTTGACTCTGAAACATAAGTTGTTTAGGAATCAATAACCTTCTCTTGATAAACAATAAAGCTGTTATAGCTACACATAATGAAAAAAGTTTGCTTAGAACTTTGTTTTGACAGATCCTATCAGTAACAAAAAGAAACAGGGACCTGGGTATATCCTTTGATTTTCAATTGACAGGAAGTTACTATGTACAAGTTCAATCTTAACATCTTAATGTTATGGATATACCATGGAAGCTGGGAAGCACTTCTTGGCAGTGCTGTTCACGTCTAGTTAAAGAATACCTCAGTGACAGGCATAGCAGTGACCAGAACAATTCCAGTTCTCCATGACCACACTTACATGATTTCAAGGCATTCATTTCATTTTTAGGTTCTCCAGGTACCTCACCAGGCAAGCTAATAAAGCACATTAAGCTTCCAAATTAGTGACTATTGAACAATGTAGGCTTTAAACTGCTACAGGGAAAAATGGGTCCAGAAACTCAGAATGACTTTAATCCAAATTTTCAGTCTTTCTGTTCTTTTCAGTCTATAGCTTAGAGTACCTCTCTTGATTCTTTATTTGTGATTTTTATTACCTTTGACCTCTCATGACGAATCACCCTGACAATGTACAGAAAGCAGGGTTAGAAACACTGAGGATGTTTACTTGCTGGGAAAATTTATGAGCTAGTTCAAGAATGATGGGGAAATCAAGATTTTATGGAAATAGGTATATTTGTGAAATGCAGAACCTCTGGTTTAGGTGCACAATGAACATTCTTATTTCCATATTTAGAGTATAAACTCCTCCTGGGAAACAGTTAAATCCTGGGATTTGAAAACAGTGTTTATTATGGGAAAATTCAAACACATGTAAATGTAGAGTGATAAGAATAAGGAACCCTCATGTACCCATCAGCCAGTTCAACAAATATGAACTCATGACCAATCTTGTTTCATTTCCACCCACTTTCCTGCTTCCCATGTAATTATGCAGGACATTCCAGTCAAGATTTTTGATTCTCCCAAAACATCTACAATGTTTTTTTGACTACAGAAAGCATCATATAAATTAGCTAGCTAACTGATATTCTCTTGTCTCTATCTTTTTAATCACTGACACATCTGTCAAGCCACTAAGGAAGAAATGTAAAATAGACATTCCTCCCCATTATTTCTGAGCTTAAATCCAATCTTTCATCTGAGTACCCTTGTGCTACAGTGATGGGTGTTGTAAAAAAAATGCATACATACATTGATAATAAAACTATAACATTTTTCATAAGTTACTGAACCACAGTCATTTCCTTTTTTCATTCATTTTTGATTGTATGCAGTACACATGCTGACTCAGAGTGAGATTGCATTTTAAGTTACAAGGTGGTCTCAGTTTACTCATTTGCATCCACCCCCAAATGCAAGGTATGACATGAAATTGCCTACTAGGTCATAAGAATCTGACAATTCTGACAGAACAAAAGCTTATGATAAGAATTCATGGAGGTGATCAATGACAAGCTAATGTGTTTCTTGATGTGAAATTTCTAATAGTGAAACTTCATTGATACAAGAATATAAAAAAATTAATATAAAAACAAACATCACATGAATATAAAATTTAACTTCTTTGTGAAACCCATAATAATAGGTCTGTATGCCTAATTCCCTAAAGTTATTCTTCCTTGAGTCATCAAACATTCCCTAAACAGAATAATCTCTTCTATTAGAGATCTGGCATCTTCTCAGCTACTTAGAATTCCAGAACAACCCCCAGCCCCAAAAGTGATGAATAGATGTTTTGCAGTGTTTTATGGAAAATATAATACCTTTCTATTTTATACCATATAATACCATATTACTGATCACTAAGAAGAAGGTGGAGGGGAGGAGGGGAGAAGGACGTGCATCTATTTGATTCTCTGTATTTTCTCCTACAGGAAGTATAAAATTTTACCTGATGCTATTCCAGAATAGTGTACTTGCATATGCATGTCCATTAAATTCTGTAGGTGTGCTTTGCTATATTGGAAAACATATTCAAATAATAAATCTCAATAAATGAAAATGAGTTTCTTTTCCTACAGTATATAAAAATGCCAGGGCAATCTGCTTTCCATGCTCAGACACCAAAGAGCTAAACATTGAGTGATATCCAATTTTATGAGACACATAAAAATGAAATAAAAATGAGTAAGAAGATAAACATTAAAGACATAAACACTGTCAAACAGAAATGATGACAAAGTTTGTAACAATCTGCATTTTTCATTGCTTTCTATTTACCTAGTTTCCCCACTATGCATTTCTCTTGCTCATTTCCCTTCTTTTAATAATGTATGTTCCCATAATTGCGGATACTAAAGTAAAGGATCTGAAACAGGACTTAGTTTATATTTATCTGGAGAAATATAAGTAACTTGAAAATACAAATTTTTCCCTATATACCTGAATGTTTCATCTAGCCACTTTCATTTAATAGCGCTGGAAAATTGAGCTCCTTTTTCACAGGGGTAGTTTGCTTTGTACTATATGAAACCACCATATTCAACAGTTTTTGACCTACAAAAACAGCAATTTCATATTGTTTAACCTAATAGTATTTCAAATAGCAAAAAGTCTACAGATGGCCATTTCTCTTAAGCTACATATGGTATTTATTGGTGAAATGCACAGAAAAAAATGAAAGTATTGTTTCCATTGGTGTACCCTTGACATTATTGAAATTTTATTTTTTAAATCATAACATATTAATAATAAAAAACAAATTAATATTGTTTTTTAGTCTGGTCAGTCAATGACTCTGTCATTGGCCTAATGTAGCCCCTGGAAGAAATTACACCCTACCAATTAGTGTGTTCAGTAGACATAGCAGTTCCTTCTTCAAAATTATGATACCTAAAATGTATGTGAGAACACAGAATGTCACTATTTATAAGACCTAGTAAAACCTTTAACTAGAAAATGTTTTGTAGACAATATGTTGCTTTGTTATTAAAAAATTAGATGTGCTTATTCTATAGTAATGATAGGGGGTGGTGTGGGGATGGACAGTCTAAAGTTTTGGAAGTAGAAAAGTCAACCTGAATGAAGACTGATGTTATAAAGTCAGGTTACATAACAATGGTACTCAGTTTAGCAAGAAGGGGCTTCTGTTACAGTCTAATTTTACGTATGTCCATAAAAAGTTGAAAAGGTAACTCAGATATTTTAAGTATAGAATAATTTCTTCTCTGATCATATAGTTCATGTCTGCTACTCCGAAGGTATTAGTATTAATGGGAACTTTTTAAAGACTTGATTTCTGAGTTACCATCTCAATTTGGGGGTTAATTTAGTCTGTCCCTATTGTAGACAAAGTTCAATAAGCTCCACAAAGCAGACCAAATACATTCTTTAGACACCAAGTCACTACTTTACTTCCATGACGTACCTTCATTAAATTTGTCAAACAAAATAAAGTAACAGTAAAGAAATATGGAGTATATAATAGACCACCAAGTAAGTACCCAATTATCATCTCACTTAATCCTTCTTTTATGATAATGATGATATCAACACAAACAGTACCAACAAGTAATGACAGCTGACACGTATTGAGACTTCATATATACTACTCACTCTTCTAAATGCTTTAATTGTATTAAGTCATTTAATCTTTATAACAATCTTACTGGCCTAAATACCATTATTAGGCTCACTTTGTAAGTGAGAAAACCAAGGCTCAGGGGAGGGGTAAAGCAAATTGCCAAAGGTCACAGTCTCTGAATTACAAAACCCTAATGCTAGAAGGGCTCATGAAGCACTCAATCGGTTTATCCCTCAATTTGTGTAGTAGACTAAAAAAAAGGAAAGAAACCCAAAAACCAACCAAACAAAAACCTCCCCTGCAAATGATATTAAGTCCTAATCCCTGGAACTCATAAATGTTAACTTATTTGGATAAAAGGCCTTTGCAGATGTGATTATGTTGAGGATTTTGAGATGAGAGATGGAGAAATTATCCTGGAATATCCAGGTGGGCCCTAAGTGCCATCTCATGCACCCTTTTAAAATGGAGGCAGAGGGAGATTTCACACACATACACACACGAAAAGGTAATGAGAAAAGAGAGCAAAAATAGATTTGAAGACACCAGCCTTAAAGATTAGAATGATGTGGTCACAAGCCAAGGGATGTTGACTACAAGAGGAAAAGAAAGGATTCTTCTCTAGAGCCTCCAGAGGGAGCATGACCCTACCCACACATTGATTTTTGACCCAGTGATACTGATTTCATACTCTGGCCTCCAGAACTGTGAGAAAATAAATTTCTATTGGTTAAAGCCAATTAATTTGTGGTAATCCATTATGGCAACCGTAGAGAACTAATACAGGCTGAAATTAGAATGGTTAAACTGTTGAACATAAGTTAAATGTTCTTGTTTTTAAAAACTCTAAAGATTTTTAAATTTTTTCCTTCAGTAACACACTGCAACATTTGACCATCTCACTCTTGGAAATAATTCTTTCTAATTTATAAATCATATACTTCCTTTTGCTCTGCCTTCTATAGGAAGAGATATTAGTTTATTTTTGTCCTTTATGAAAGTCCTCCATACTCTAAATGACTTCATATCACTGTTAAATTTCACAGGATGAATAATTCTCATTTATTTAGTCTCTTTATTACAGGACCAATTTCTGGTGTTAGGATTATCTTTCTAGTTTTCCTCTGAAGTCCCACTATAGTTGCAAAACTCAGAAATGGTTCCAGATTTCCAATAAACTAGATTTTTTTCAAGATCTAAGCATAATGGAGAGAGCTATGGAATGGGGTGAGTGTAGCTGTGTGATTTTCAGAATTAATAATGATCTTCAACTTATAAATACTTACATTAATTTAGTCAAAATTCCTCTAACATTAATTATTTATTCTACAGGCATTTCTATCAGTTCCACAAATTGCTTCTAGTCATCCAAATAGACTGTCAAAAAATTGTTAGATAATAGCATCTGTGATTTCTATACTGAGAATTTAATCTATAAGGTACTACAACAAATTGAAACAACATATATTTACTTAGTGATGGTAGACAAGATTTTGAATAACAGAAAATACAGGGGACATCATGACCTCTAGTCCATTTATGAAAATTATAAAAATTACAGATACACTTACTTGTCCTAAGCTCTGGAAGGTTTTACACCAACCTGACTGATTACTCTGAAACCACAACTAGATTACTCTGTGATAGGATGGCCAACAGAGGTGAAGCTATCTGCACATCTACCAGATGCTAGTCGCACCACCTCACCTTAGCCCCCAAACAAAAATGTCTCCAATACTTTCAAATGTTCCCTGGGGAACAGAATCAATCCCCATTGAAAATACTGATTTAGAACAAGCATAAATAATAATTAATATAACCAATTGCTGAAATGGGATAATTTAAGAAACAAAGAGTGGAGCTAATGCCTCTTTTACATTGGTCTTGCTTTAAAGGAAATCATAAAAGTTGTAAGGCAGGCCAACAAGGACCCCCTTGAACACAAAAGATAGACTTCTTTAAAAGAACAATTGAGCGTTCATTTATTTTTGTTATTTTTCTGAGAGTTTATTTTTTAATCAGACAATTTTGTGACTGATCTCTAGCCTCCAAAACAGCTTGCTCCTGTTCCATATCTCTTCGACGTCTTAATTTAGTTTTCTGAGAATGAGGATTTTAAAGCCAATCCTTGATTGACGTGGATTACACTGACATTCAGGGCAGGTGTGCATCCAGAGCAGTTCTATTCATATATGTATCTAGAGCACACAAAGGCAATGTTCCTGCATTAGATATTAACAGTTTCATTAACTTAAGTGGCCAACAGGCATATTTTTAATTCCCTGGGTGATTTAGAAGTGGAGGTAAGGAGAAAAGGATTTAGTAAAAGGCCAACTGAGATGCTTTCCCCTTGTTTCACCCCCAAATGGGATCTCTGTTCTTTCTACAGCAGAAAAAATAAAACTAAGTGATATTAGTTAAAAGACTCCCAATAGCAAAAAGGTAGCATGATCTTTAAGAGAAATAGAAACTTAGGAAGCAGATTTTCAGCCCTTTACTTTCAAAATAATAGAATATGTAAGCACAAAGAATCTTAAATCCATCAATAACAGATTTCTGTAAATGTTTGTAGAAATGACACCATCTGAGTTGCTAGAACTCTAAGAAGCTTCTACTGTGATTTCTCTTTAAATCATGTAATTTTAAAAAAATAAATTTCTTTCATTATTTATTTTTTGACTGCGTTGGGTTTTCATTGATGCACGTGGGCTTTTTCTAGTTGCGGTGAGCGGGGGCTACTCTTCGTTGCGGTGCGCAGGCTTCTCATTGTGGTGGCTTCTCTCGTTACAGAGCACTGGCTCTAGGTGCGTGGGCTTCAGTAGTTGTGGCACACGGACTCAGTAGTTGTGGCTCGCGGGCTCTAGAGCACAGGCTTCAGTAGTTGTGGCACACGGGCTTAGTCGCTCCACGGCATGTGGGATTCTCCCGGACCAGGGCTCGAACCTGTGTCCTCTGCACTGGCAGGCGGATTCTTAACCACTGTGCCACCAGGGAAGTCCCAAATCATGTAATTTTTAAAAACATAATAGCAGGGGTCACATGATATTCTCTAGACATCTATCCTATTTGCATTAGGGTCAAAAAATTTCAACTCTGCTTTCAGAATTAAATAATCCTCACAACCCCAAAAGATAGACTATTACAGCCTTCCTCCTATTACCAGGTGAGGGTGAAGCTTAATAGCTGGCTTTCATTTCTAATACCTTCAGCCAGCAATACATTTTTGCCCATCCTACAAAGATAATGCATGTACGAACAAATATGGGCATGTGTTTATTGTTATTGTTTTTAATCAGGCATCATTTGTGAGAGTATATAGGCAAAGTTGTTGGAACCTTCTTGTTCCTGGCATCACAGCCACTCCCTTCCAAGGCAAAGGACACAAGCCCTGCCCCAATTCTTGTACCAGCAAGTCAAGGGCTTCTGCTGAGGATCTCTTTCACAGTCATGCAAAAATGAGTACAACCTCTGTAGACTGAAAGTAGATGGGGCCAGTTCTTGTTGCATTCCTGCCCCTCCTTCTGATTAAGTGTTTTGCTCTTTTGATTGAGGAAGTTTCAGTGGGTGAGGAAGTTACTCTTCAATTGTCATCCCTTAAGAGGAAGCTGACAGTGCTAATAGTTCAAGCATGGGTTGATTGATGAGACTGTCGCAGCCTGAGAGGCTGACAATCTTTGTCACTGTCAGGATCAGTTAAGCAGTTTCACCTGCCAAAATGTAGGTCTTCCTCCCCTTCCTCCTATACTGCCCAAAAAAGAGACAGGAGCACTACTGTTACTAAAAATAGAAGTCTCATGTGATTTGAGTTTTGTTGACTTTGTAGATCCAAGGACTTTGGCTCACAAATTGGAAGAATTCTCCACCAATTTTTCTTAGTCGATAATGTTGCATAAGGGAGAATACAGGGGTAAATCAGGTTTTATGAGGCCTGAAGTTTCTATAATTTGGGAAGGCCCTCTTTAAGAAAAAAAAATACATAGTAACAAATACAAAAATTGGGTACAAAAATGAGTAGCTATTCAGAATGTCGAAAAGACATCACAACAAATTACGAATTTTAAAAGGCTGAGAAATACCACAAACATCACAAAATTCAGAAAAATAGCATGGTATTCTTTACAATTAACTACCTGATACATTTCTTACATTTTGTGACTATTTTTTAATCACCTCTTCATAATACATCAATACTGTCATACATTTTTCTATAAAGAATAAAAGATAATAAAAAAAAGAAAGAAAAAAAAAGTAGTTGAAGAAATAAGTACACAAAGACAACTTCATTCTGTATACATTTATTTAACTACAGGTATTATGTACCTGTCACTCCAAGTACTGTACTCTACGTTAGAGATAAAAATATGATGACAATTTGGACCTTGCCCTCTGAGGGGTCCTCATCTTAAAGATAAAGTGTAAAATCAAATTCACATGTGTGAAAGATGTTCCTACTTAAAAATGCATGAAATCATGAAAAAAAAACTACAAGAAAAGATAGGTAAATATCTCTTTTGGATGATGAACAATTAAAGCAAATAATGGAAGAAAACACAAAGGAAAATATTTAAATTTAAGTATATTACACTTAAATACAACTCTGCTTACAAACTACTGTCAACCAAATTAATATCAACCAACGTATTTATTGCAAAAGGAGACTAAATATAACTTCTCTATAGTTATTTAAATTAATTGAGAACATTTCTATCCATCCAGTAGAAAAATAGGCAATAGAGATGAATAGACAATGTAAGAAAAAATGTGACCAAAAAAATATGAACATATATTTAAAAGAAATAGTAATGAAAGAAATATAAATTAAATCAATTCATGATATTATTTTTCACTTATAAAATTACAAATGTTTTTTAAGACAGAAGTTAATCCTAGTGAGGGTATGTTAAGATAGCAACTCTAATATATTGTTAGTAAGAGTGTCAATTGGTATAAATATTGTAGTAGATTGAATCATGGACCCAAAGATATCTAGGTCAGAAATGAACAATTATTTCTATTTTCAAAACTATCCTAAGGAATAATCAAAGACAAATACCATATGATATAACTTATATGTGGAATCTAAAATATGACACAAATGAACTTATCTAGGAAACAAACAAACTCACAGACATAGAGAACAGACTTGTGGTTACTAAGGGGTAGGGGGGTAGGGGAGGGAAGGACTGGGAGTTTGGGATTAGCAGATGCAAACTATTATATATATATACGTATATAATGCATGCCTTTTCCCTTGTCAGGCAGACAGGGTGACAAGCAGACCATTTTGAAGTAATTAGGAATTGAGCTGGGTGAGAGCTGGGTTGCCACTTTAAACAAAGGTGTGAGCTATTCTGTGTTCCTAATAAACCTCTCCACCTTGCAGAACTTTGACTTCTAAGTGTTGAGACACAGAAATAGTGTTTATTGGGTATTTTAGCCCAGTCTCCCTACTGTACAACCTTAGACAAGAATCCTGTGGGGAAAAATGGTGGGGAGTAAACAGCTATGCATTTAAGACTCATCCAGTTTCCAAGTAGCTATGCCATCCCTCTGTTAAAAGCTCCTGATTTCTCTTTCCCTCAGCAATGTCTGCCTGTCTGTTTTGAAACCTCAGCCTATGATCAGACTTGATAAAAGCCCTCAGAGAGAAAGATGTTTGCCAAATTTGCCCATCTAGAAGGTCTCTTCAATCTCTGGAAATTGATTCCTCTAGACCACTACACAATTATCTAATGACTTTTATATATAATATATATATAATTTTTAATTCATTCAGATTTTTCTAGTTGTTGCAGAAGAAGCAATGTTCTGCCAGTACCTTATATATCTTAAAGGAAAGTAGAAGTTCTTATAGCTATAAAATAATTTAGTTCAATTAATTTTTTTTCCATTTAGAAAACTCCATACATAGATGACCTTATAGATAAATTATACCAAATATTTAAGGAAGCAGTAATGCCAATTTTAAAAAAACTCTTCAAGAGAATAATAATAATTTAAAAAAACACTCTCCAACTCACTTTTTGGAGGCAGCATAACCTTAATATCAAACCTTACAAGAAAGGTAACTTATGACCCACTCTGTAATAATTATAATGGCAAAATAAAAAAATATATAAATGAACTATTTGCAAACAAACACCGAAAGAATAATACCTCATAACCAATTGTGTTTATTTCAGCAATGTGAGGTTTATCATTTGAAAACTTATCAATATAACTTCCCACATTAATTGAAAAAGGAATAAAATCATATGACTACCTAATATATGATATGAGAAAATATATGCAAAGAAAATATTTAATAAAATTCAACAACAATGCATAATAAAAGCTCATTGTAAACTAGCAATAGAAGAAAACTTCTTTAATCTGATAAAAAGTTATTTTAAAAAATTACAGCAAACACCCTACATAATAGTGACATGTTCTATCTGCTATCAGTAACAAAAGAAGTCTTCCCGCTGTCACCAATTTTATAAAGATGTATGAGAAGTAACAAAGAAGAAAAAAAACTGATAGGACTGTGTACATAGAAAATCAAAAAGAACCTACAGATTGAGTACAAAGTCAGTGTTTAAAAATCAGCGGTATTTTTCTAATCATCAATGAATAGAAAATGAAAGTTTATGTGACACCATCTACAATAGCATTCAGATACATTACATTTCTAGGAAATAACCTAAGGAAATATGTAAAGCATGTAAAGCATTTCTAAAGCATAGAAAAATAGGAAACATTATGGAAAAAAATAAGCAGTATCCAAGTGAGGAGCCACCAAATATTTCTGTAAAGGATCTGGTAATAAATATTCTAGCCTTTACATTCTAGACGGTCTCTGTCAGAACTACCCAACTCTACACTGTAATGCCAATTCAGAAATAGATAATAGGTGAACAAATGTGTGTGGCTGTGTGCCAATAAAACTTTATTTTCAAAAACAGGCAGAGGACTGTATTTAGTCCATGGGTTGTAGTTCACTACTTCCTGATTTAAATAATCAGAGGAAAAAATATATTAATATATAATGAAGATATAATAAAGATATGTATTCTCCTTAAACTGATCTTTACATTTAAATCTCTCACAGTCAAAATTCAGGAAGTTGAGTTCTGTCGTCGTTGCTGTTTTTGTTGTTATTTTGTTGTGGGCTTTTGGTAGACATTGGCAAACTAACTCTAAGATAAAGTAAAAACTTAAAGGGCAAAAGTTTGCCAAGACATACTTGAAGAACAGAATTAAATTACTTTGGCAGATGTTGAGACTTATTTTAAAACTCCAGTAATTAAGAGAGCATGGTATTGCCAACAAGGTATATGCCTAGATCAACAGAATGTAATAGATAGTCCATTAACACCCTTACATATAAATAGAATTGGTTCATGACAAAGATGGCAGTGCAAAACAGTGTAGGAACGATGGTCATTCCAATGAATTATTCTGGGTCTAGATATTGTAAAAGAAAATATTCCTCATATTATATAGAAAAATCAGTAAGTATACTGTAAATCCAAATGTGAAAGATAAAACAATGAAGCTTCCAGAAGAAACCATTGGGAGAATATCTTCAGTACTTTGAGGTAAAGAAATTTTTTAACTAGGACACATAAGGCACTAATGCTAAACAAAAAGACATTAGAATTAAGAAATTCTACTTATTAAAGGATACTTTAAGAGAGCAAAAATGTAACTCACTGACTGGGAGAAGATACTGTAGAGACTTAGTACACAAAAGAAGGCATCAGAATGAAAAGATGCTCAATGTTATGACACATCAGGAAAATGTAAACCAAAACCACAATAAGATATATCAGCACATACCAGCTGGGGTAGCTAAAATAAGACTGGTAACACTAAGTGTTGCTGAGAATGTGGGACACACAAAAGTCTCATACACTGCTCGTGGGTTCTAAAAGTTGAATACATATATGTCCTACTAACCAATTCCATTTTAAGGCATATTTGAAAGAGAAATAAATGTACACATACACAAGAACGTTCATAACAGCACTATTCGAGATAATCTCACATTGGAAACAACTCAAATGCTAATCAACACTAGAGTGAATAAATAATTGTGGCATATTCATTCAATGGACTATTGCACAATAATGAAAATGAATAAACCACTGTCCCACATATAATGTGGATATATCTCACAAACATAACATGGAACAAAATAATTTGCCAGACACAAAAGAATACATATTATTTCACTTAAATAGATGTTTAACAAACAAGCAAAACAAACTATAATATTCTAAGTCAGAATAGAAATGTTTGGAGATGGGGAGAAGATAGCCACAGAGAGAGCACAGGAGGGTCATCTAGGAGTTTGCAATAATCTGTTTCTTAACATGGGTGATAGTTACATAGATATTTACTTTTGTGACTATTCTTTTAGCTATACATATTCACATTACGTTAAAATTTTTGCTTATTCAGGTACATGAATAGAGTTTATGTTTCTCTAATGCATAGAACAAAGACTAGAAGAATAAACTCCAATATAACAATGCTCATTTCTGGATGCTGAGGTTATAGATTATTTATTTTTTTATTTGGATCATCACACTATTAATTTTCCTCCTTTTTATTTTTTTAATTTTATTTTTAATTTTTTTTCTTTCTAACAAAGTGAATCAGCTATACATATACATATAACCCCATATCTCCTCCCTCTTACATCTCCCTCCCACCCTCCCTATCCCACCCCTCTAGGTGGTCACAAAGCACTGAGCTGATCTCCCTCTGCTATGCAGCAGCTTCCCACTAGTTATCTATTTTGGTAGTATATATAAATCCAAGCCACTCTCTCACTTCGTCACAACTTACCTTTCCCACTCCCCATGTCCTTGGGTCCATTCTCTACATCTGTGTCTTTATTCCTGTCCTCCTCTTAGGTTCTTCATAACCATTTTTTTGCTTTACATTCCATATACATGTGTTAGCATACGGTATTTGTTTCTCTCTTTCTGACTTACTTCACTCCGTATGACAGACTCTAGGTCCATCCACCTCACTAGAAAAAACTCAATTTTGTTTCTTTTTATGGCTGAGTAACATTCCATTGTATATATGTGCCACATCTTCTTTATCCATTCATCTGTCGATGGACACTTAGGTTGCTTTCATGTCCTGGCTGTTGTAATTACAGCTTCAATGACGACTGTGGTACATGACTCTTTCTGAAATATGGTTTTCTCAGAGTATATGCCCAGTAGTGGGATTGCTGGGTCATACAGTGCTTCTATTTTTAGTTTTTTAAGGAACTTCCTTAAAAAATACTGTTCTCCATAGTGGCTGTATCAACTTACATTCCCACCAGCAGTGCAAGAAGGTTCCCTTTTCTCCACACCCTCTCCAGCAGTTATTGTTTGTAGACTTTTTGGTGATGGCCATTCTTGACTGGTGCAAGGTGATACCTCATTATAGTTTTGATTTGCATTTCACTAATGATTAGTAATGTTGAGCATTCTTTCATGTGTTCGTAGGCAATCTGTCCATCTTCTTGGGAGAAATGTCTATTTAGGTCTTCTGCCCATTTTTGGATTGGGTTGTTTGTTTTTTGGATAGTGAGCTGCATGAGCTGGTTGGAAATTTTGGAGATATATCCTTTGTCAGTTGCTTCATTTGCAATTATTGTCTCCCATTCTGAGGGTTTTCTTTTCGTATTGTTTATGGTTTCCTTTGCTGTGTAAAAGCTTTTAAGTTTCATTAGGTCCCATTTGTTTATTTTTGTTTTTATTTCCATTTCTCTAGGAGGTGGGTCAAAAAGGATCTTGCTGTGACTTATGTCATAGAGTGTTCTGCCTATGTTTTCCTCTAAGAGTTTTATAGTGTCTGGCCTTACATTTAGGTCTTTAATCCACTGTGAGTTTATTTTTGTGTATGGTGTTGGGGAGTGTTCTAATTTCATTGTTTTACATGCAACTGTCCAGTTTCCCAGCACCACTTACTGAAGAGGCTATCTTTTCTCCATTTTATATTTTTGCATCCTTTATCAAAAATAAAGTGACCATATGTGTGTGAGTTTATCTCTGGGCTTTCAATCCTGTTCCATTAATCTATATTTCTGTTTTTGTGCCAGTTCCATACTGTCTTGATTACTGTAGCTTTGTAGTATAGTTTGAAGTCCGGGAGCCTGATTTGTCCAGCTTTGTTTTTCTTTCTCAAGATTGCTTTGGCTATTCAGAGTCTTTTGTGTTTCCATACAAATTGTGGATTTTTTTGTTCAACTTATGTGAAAAATGCCATTGGTATTTGATAGGGATTGCATTGAATCTGTAGATTGCTTTGGGTAGTATAGTCATTTTGACAATGTTGATTTTTCCCATCCAAGAACATGGTATATCTCTCCATCTGTCTGTATTATCTTTAATTTATTTCATCAATGTCTTATAGTTTTCTGCATACAGGTCTTTTGCCTCCTTAGGTAGGTTTACTCCAAGGTATTTTATTCTTTTCCTTGCAATGGTAAATGGGAGTGTTTCCTTAATTTCTCTTTCAGATTTTTCATCATTAGCGTATAGGAATGCAAGAGATTTCTGTACATTAATTTTGTATCCTGCTACTTTACCGGATTCATTGATTAGCTCTAGTAGTTTTCTGGTAGAGTCTTTAGGATTCTCTATGTATAGTATCATGTCATCTGCAAACAGTGACAGCTTTACTTCTTCTTTTCTGATTTGGATTCCTTTTATTTCTTTTTCTTCTCTGATTGCTGTGGCTAAAACTTCCAAAACTATATTGAATAAGAGCGGTGAGAATGGGCAACCTTGTCTTGTTCCTGATCATAGTGGAAATGGTTTCAGTTTTTCATTACTGAGAACAATGTTGGCTGCTAGTCATATATGGCCTTTATTATGTTGAGGTAAGCTCCCTCTATGCCTATTTTCTGGAAGGTTTTTATCATAAATCGGTGTTGAATTTTGTCAAAAGCTTTTTCTGCATCTATTGAGATGATCATATGATTTTTATCCTTCAATTTGTTAATATGGTTTATCACATTGATTGATTTTCGTATACTGAAGAATCCTTGCATCCCTTGGATAAATCCCACTTGATCATGATGTGTGATCCTTTTAATGTATTGTTGGATTCTGTTTGCCAGTATTTTGTTAAGGATTTTTGCATGTATGTTCATCAGTGATATTGGCCTGTAGTTTTCTTTCTTTGTAACATCTTTGTCTGGTTTTGGCATCATGGTGATGATGGCCTCATAGTATGAGTTTGGGAATGTTCCTGCTTCTGCTATCTTTTGGAAGAGTTTGAGAAGGATAGGTGTTACTTCTTCTCTAAATGTTTGATAGAATTTGCCTGTGAAGCCATCTGGTCCCGGGCTTTTGTTTGTTGGAAGATTTTTAATCACAGTCTCAATTTCAGTGCTTGTGATTGGTCTGTTTATACCTTCTATTTATTCTGGGTGCAGTCTCGGAAGGTTGTGGTTTTCTAAGAATTTGTCCATTTCTTCCAGGTTGTCCATTTTATTGGCATATAGTTGCTTGTAGTAATCTCTCACGATCCTTTGTATTTCTGCAGTGTCAGTTGTTACTTCTCCTTTTTCATTTCTAATTCTATTCATTTGAGTCTTCTCCCTTTTTTTCTTGATGAGTCTGGCTAATGGTTTATCAGTTTTGTTTATCTTCTCAAAGAACCAGCTTTTAGTCTTATTGATCTTTGCTGTCAGTTCCTTCATTACTTTTTAATTTATTTCTGATCTGATCTTTATGATTTCTTTCCTTCTGCTAACTTTGGGGCTTTTTTGTTCTTCTTTCTCTAATTGCTTTAGGTGTAAGGTTAGGTTGTTTATTTGAGATGTTTCTTGTTTCTCGAGGTAGGATTGTATTGCTATAAACTTCCCTCTTAGAACTGCTTTTGCTGTATCCCATAGGTTTTGGGTAGTCGTGTTTTTATTGTCATTTGTTTCTAGGTATTTTTTGATTTCCTCTTTGATTTCTTCAGTGATCTCTTGGGTATTAAGTAGTGTATTTTTTAGCCTCCATATGTTTGTAATTTTTACAGATTATTTTCTGTAATTGATATCCAGTCTCATAGCATTGTGGTCAGAAAAGATTCTTGATATGATTTCAATTTTCTTAAATTTAACAAGGCTTGATTTGTGACCCAAGATATGATCTGTCCTGGAGAATGTTCCATGAGCACTTGAGAAGGAAGTGTATTCTGTTGTTTTTGTGTGGAATGTCCTATAATATCAATTAAGTCCATCTTGTTTAATGTATCATTTAAAGCTTGTGTTTCCTTATTTATTTTCATTTTGGATGATCTGTCTACTGGTGAAAGTGGGGTGTTAAAGTCCCCTACTATGATTGTGTTACTGTCGATTGCCCCTTTTATGGCTGTTAGCATTTGCCTTATGTATTGAGGTGCTCCTATGTTGGGTGCATAAACTTTTATAATTGTTATATCTTCTTCTTGGATTGATCCCTTGATCATTATGTAAGGTCCTTCTCTGTCTCTTGTAATAGTCTTTATTTTAAAGTCTATTTTGTCTGATATGAGAATTGCTACTCCAGCTTTCTTTTGATTTCCATTTGCATGGAATATCTTTATCCATCCCCTCACTTTGAGCCTGTATGTGCCCCTAGGTCTGAAGTGGGTCTTTTGTAGACAGCATATATAAGGGTCTTGTTTTCGTATCCAGTCAGCCAGTCTATGTCTTTTGGTGGGAACATTTAATTCATTTATGTTTAAGGTAATTATCGATATGTATGTTCCTTTTACCATTTTCTTAATTGTTTTGGGTTTGCTATTGTAGGTCTTTTCCTTCTCTTGTATTTCCTTCCTAGAAAAGTTCCTTTAGCATTGTTGTAAAGCTGGTTTGGTGGTGCTGAATTCTCTTAGCTTTTGCTTGTCTGTAAAGGTTTTAATTTCTCTGCCAAATCTGAATGATATCCTTGCTGGGTAGAGTAATCTTGGTTGTAGGTTTTTCTCCTTCATCACTTTAAGTATGTCCTGCCAGTCCCTTCTGGCTTGCAGAGTTTCTGCTGAAAGATCAGCTGTTAACTTTATGGGGAATCCCTTGTATGTTATTTGTTGTTTTTGCCTTGCTGCTTTTCATATTTTTTCTTTGTATTTAATTTTTGATATTTTGATTAATATGTGTCTTGGCATGTTTATCCTTGCATTTATCCTGTATGGGACTCTGTGAGCTTCCTGGACTTGACTGACTCTTTCTTTTCCCGCATTAGGGAAGTTTCCAACTATCATCTCTTCAAATATTTTCTCAGTCCCTTTCTTTTTCTCTTCTTCTTCTGGGACTCCTATAATTCGAATGCTGGTGCATTTAATGTTGTCCCAGAGGTCTCTGAGACTGTCCTCAATTCTTTTCATTCTTTTTTCTTTATTCTGCTCTGCAGTAGTTATTTCCACTATTTTATCTTCCAGGTCACTTATCCATTCTTATGCCTCAGTTATTCTGCTATTGATTGCTTCTAGAGAATTTTTAATTTCATTTATTGTATTGTTCATCACTGTTGGTTTGCTCTTTAGTTCTTCTAGTTCCTTATTAAAAGTTTCTTGCATTTTCTCCATTCTACTTCCAAGATTTTGGATCATCTTTACTATCATTACTCTGAATTCTTTTTCAGATAGATGGTGTATTTCCTCTTCATTTGTTTGGTCTGGTGGGTTTTTACCTCCCTCCTTCATCTGCTGTGTATTTCTCTGTTTTCTCATTTTGCTTAATTTACTGTGTTTGGGGTCTCCTTTTCGCAGGCTGCAGGTTGGTAGTTTCCATTTTTTGTGTGTTTTTGCCCCCAGTGGCTAAGGTTGGTTCAGTGGGTTGTGTAGGCTTCCTGGTATAGGGGACTAGTGCCTGTGTTCTGGTGGATGAGGCTGCATCTTGTCCTTCTGGTGGGCAGGATCGCATGTGGTGGTGTGTTTTGGGGTGTCTGTGACCTTATTATGATTTTAGGCAGCCTCTCTGCTAATGGGTGGCATTGTGTTCCTGTCTTGCTAGTTGTTTGGCATAGGGTGTCCAGCACTGTAGCTTGCTGGTTGTTGAGTGGAGCTGGGTCTTAGCATTGAGATGAAGATCTGTGGGAGAGCTTTCGCCATTTGATATTACATGGAGCCGGGAGGTCTGTGGTGGACCAATGTCCTGAATTCGGCTCTCCCACCTCAGAGGCACAGGCCTGACAGCCAGCCGGAGCACCTAGACCCTGTCAGCCACATGGCTTTCTTCGTGCCGAGTTTCACTGTAAGGACACCACAACCCAACCCACTCCCAGGGGCAAGTGGCCAGCCCAGTGATCTTCGAGCTCCACTGGGGCCAACAACCAGGAACCAGGCTGACTGGCATTCTCTCTTCTACTTTTTAATTATTATTGTGCTGTTCTATCTCTTTAATGTCAATGCTTAAAATGCTGTCTGATTAATTTTGAAACTTCTTCTCTAAGGCCAGTAATTTCCCTCTAACACCGCTTCAAATACATAAAAAGCTTTTGACAGTAGGATATTTATTATTATTAAATGCTCAGTATTTTCTAAATTTATCATTTATTCTTTGATTCATGAATATATTTGGTAACATATATTCTAATTTTCAATCCTTTTTCTATTTTAGAGGGTTAATAACCTCTAAGTTAATGGCACTGTGATCAGATGATATGTTGTTTATGCTGTCAATCCTTTGAAATTTGTTGTGGCTAATTTTATGGTACAGCACAGGGTCAGTTTTCATATATGTTTCATATGTACTTGAAAAGAATGCTTGTTATCCAGTTGATGGGGGCAATGTTCCATATAGGTAAATTAGAATATGCTGTCTGATTTTGCTGTTTAAATCTTCTATACACATAGATATAAAAGTATCTTAGTTAGCTTGTGTTATCAAAGACTAAGAGATATATCACCAACATTGATGGTGTTTTGTGAACATTTCTCGCAATTTTGTCAATCTTCGATTTAAATTTCTGAGGTAACGATGAACATACAAATTGAGAATGTTTTAACTTTTTGATGAACTTAGGCTTTCATCATTTTCAGTGCTTCTCAAAATCACAAGTAATTATTTTGCCTTCGTGTTTACTTTCCATGATATTGATATAGCAGCTTCCTTTTGGTTAGTATTTGACTTGAAGTCCAGGGAGGTTGCATGACAGGCCCAAGTTCACACAGATAATTCACAGAAGTAGAACTTGGACCCACACTTCCTGACTCCCACTCCAGGACTCTTGCTAAGTGTTCTAGTAGAATGACCAGGATGTGGTACAGAGAACAGACGAGAGCCAGAATGGAATGAACGATAAGAGCCACGGAGCAATGGGGAATAGCAGGCACAGCTATAAAGGATCACTGGGGGACAAATAAAGGTAGGCACAGAGTTTTAGAATTTTTTGACAAGGGTGTCATGACAAAACAAGATTTAAGGAAGCCTATAATTTTAGCAGTATACAGGAGAGAGAGGTGGGGGGAGGAAATAAGACTGTTTAGGAAGAGTCTGAGACTCTTTGAGACTGTCTTTGTCCTCCGCATCCCACAGAATGTAATAAGAGTTTGAATCAAGACCACTGGAATGGAGAGGAAAAGGTAGATTCAAGAGCCACTGTATGAAGGAAATGACACACTGAAATGACTTAATAGATTTTGGAGATGAAGGGAATTGTAGAGTCAAAGATACTACCTCATTTATATCTGTAGTACCCTGACAGCTTTATTATTTCTTAGGTTGGAAGCCACATAGTTGAGAAACAGTAGCTGGCCTAGAGGAGGAGAGAAAATAATGAGTTTTCTATCCGTGCTCTAAGTCTGGTATTTCTAGTACACAGCTGGAAATATAGGATTTAGAACAGATCCAGATATGAAGGTTTTTTGATGATGATGATGATGAAGATGAAGGGGACTACTCACATAGAAATGATAGTCAAATCTTTGGATTAGGCTCTCTTTTTTCTTTTTTTTTTTTGGGGTACGCGGGCCTCTCGCTGTTGTGGCCTCCCCCGTTGCAGAGCACAGGCTCCAGACGCGCAGGCTTAGCGGCCATGGCTCATGGGCCCAGCCGCTCCGCGGCATGTGGGATCTTCCCAGACCGGGGCACGAATCCGTGTCCCCTGCATCGGCAGGCGGACTCTCAACCACTGCACCACCAGGGAAGCCCCTAGGCTCTGTTTCTTAAGCATATCTGTTTCTTAAGCACCAAGTATCATTTATTGCCAAAATTTTTAAATTAAAAATTGCTGTAATTGATTACTATCATCTTTTAAAAATTGATATCAAGGATAATGGCTTCATGAATAAACTTCTGGACAACCCAGAAAGCGTTCTGGTACAATCACTGTACTCCAGGTCACTTTTGAGCATGACTGTATTAAAAAGTAAGGTTTACTGCTGCAGACCTATAAAATTTCTTGTAGACCTCCCCTTAAAGTATTGACAAAGCTCAACCCTATTTAATTCACAACCATTAAGATCAAAGCATTCAGTGGTACATCTGCTTATGTAATTATCAGTAATGCCAGAAAACAGCTTTATGAATTTGGTCACAATGAACTCTGAGGGAATAAGCAGTTGGAAAGGCTATGAGAGCTTTCTCCCCAGAAGTTAAAAAAAAAAAAAAATGTACTCAACCCGGTGAATTTTTTTTCATTGAGTTTGGTTTTGTTTTTTGTTTTTCCAACTGGATATAATAAAAATGTCTGAGATTTTGCTACATAATATGATCTTTCAGAAGGGTCAACACTAATGTTTTAGGTCAGTTCAGCAGGCTTGAGTTCAACTCTGGAAGTGGGTAAGTTCCAACAGGATTCTAACAAATCCACCCAGAAGAGCCAGAATGTGTCCATAGATTATTTATGTTGAGTTCCTTCACTGGTAGAACAGGGAAGCCCTGAAGGAATCGTGTAGTTGTCGGAGTATCAGTTAAAATACTTAGAGGCTCTGGGGCTTCCCTGATGGCGCAGTGTTTGAGAGTCCGCCTGCCGATGCAGGGGACACGGGTTCGTGCCCCGGTCCGGGAAGATCCCACGCGCCGCGGAACGGCTGGGCCCGTGAGCCATGGCTGCTGAGCCTGCGCGTTCGGAGCCTGTGCTCCACAACGGGAGAGGCCACAACAGTGAGAGGCCCGAGTACCGCCCAAAAAAAAAAAAAAAACACACAAAAAAAACTTAAGAGGCTCTGAAATCAAATTCAAATCCCCAAAAGGCCCACTTAGTCCTCACACTACAAGGTACATTCATGGAGTATAGTGTTGTCTGCTAGAGGAGGCTTTAGGATGAGACTTTTATATCAATACGATGCACACAGAACTTCGGTCTTAAAGATCCCGTGGTATTCTTGATATCAGGAGAGGCGTGCCTTAGCGTTCTCAGCCAAAATTTCTGGGACTCAGCTGAAATTCTGGAGTCATTGAGAACTTGGCTATATATATCTAATCTCAGATTAATAATAAAAGACATTTTTAAATTTAAAATCTCAAACTGTCTTACATATCTAGAGTAAATAAAGTGCTCCAAAAAACGTCTCCCTACATTAGAATGAGAAGAATCTATTTTGGCCAAGTTTTCACCTTCGAAATGCATATAGAACCATGAAGCAGTTCTAACAATTTCCAAAGATTCAGGTAAATATACAGTTCTCTAAAGCTTTTTGAAAAAAGAGATTTTCTTTTGTTTGTTTCACCAAGAAACCTGCTACCTGTCTGTATTCACCTTAAAGCACCATCTCCTGCCTCTCTCCCCTCTTTCTCACTGGAGGATGAATGGGACATGAATGAGATCAACTGAAGTTCTTTAAAGTCAATCATTCTATCTGTCTATTTATCTGTCTCACTCTCAATCTCTCTCTCTCTGAACTTTCATGTGTAGCTACTCTTGCCCCTTAGGTCAGCATTCCTTACACTCTCTTTCAGATAAATCCTAAGGATCCTTTAGCACTCAGCTGAGCTGTCACTTCCTTCAGAAACCTCTAGAAATTCTAATCGTCTTTCTCTCACTTTAAGCTTCTCCTCTCTTTTGACCAGATTAGAACCTTTCCAACTTCCACAGTAACTTTTGCTTCTTTCTGTCATAACACTTATCTATATGTCTCCTCCTCCAGCAAGAGTTCCTCAAATCTAGACTGCCTTATCTGTACCTAATTTTTAGTCTAATTTTGTTAAATATTTGTTAATAAGTGTGTAATGGAGAGCTGATAAACTACTTTTTCTCTCACTGACAGAGATACAAAGCAAATGTGCATCTTTTCTTCTGAGGTTGTTAACAAATTACATTCATTCATTAATCCATTGAAAATATTGTAAAACTCATGTGTCTGGCACTTTAGGCACAGAAGACAGAATGATAAACAAGCCAAAAAGTGTCCCTCTTCTCTAGAGCTTATATTCTAGTGGGGGGGACATACAATAAAGCAAAGCAAAGCAAAAAAAAAAAAAAAGTAAATCTACAATATGACATCAGTGTTATACGCTATGAAGAAAAGTCATTCTGAGCCAGGGATAGAAAGTGAATGTTTGTGTGTGGTGGGACGGGGACAGGAGTGGGGCTCAAGGGAGCCTTTTCTGACCTGAATAACATGAGTGAGTGAATGAGAGCAAACATGGAAGGAAGAGCGTTCCACTTAGGGGAACAGCAAATGCAGATTCTGACATGCAAGCATGTTTGATGTACATGGAGAACAGCAAGGAGGCAGTGTGGCTAGAGCAGAGAGAATGAGCACAGAGTGGTAAGAGAAGGATGTAAAGCTGGGCAGAATTCTGACCATTCAGAGGCTTGGAGGCTCTTAATCGTCTTTGCATGGGATGCATATAATGCAAATGTGAAGGGGGCCCCTTGGAGGGCTTTGATAAGGGACATGACAGTCTGATTTAGGTTTTAGAGGGAGCACTCCCGCTGCTAGGTGAAAACAGAATGTAGGAGGACACAGACAATTGTTAGGAAGTTCTTAGAGTAATCTGGGCCAAAGATGATGGTGGCTTTACCTAAGGTGGTAATAATGGAGATGGTGGGAAGTAATCAGATTTCAGGTCAGTTTTGAATGCAGAGCCAATAGGATTTGGTGCTTACTATTGTGAAACTATGTTTTAAGTTTATTACAAAGTAAATAAGGATCAGGTTAATCTCATAATTAATCATAACACTAACAACACATACACATGCATAAACACGCACACACCAAACATATAGCTAATGACACAAAATACATGAAGCCCTTGGTCTGGCCTGCTCTGAGGCTATAGACACTACCTTTAGATTCTATGGGTGACTTAGACTTCACCTGACAACCACTGAGTAATTGCTCCAAGTGAGCTCACTAGTCTACAGCTGCAGTTTGTCAGCATTCACTTCACAAATGCATTGCCCTGAGGACAAATATTAGTGTGCCCGTGAGGAGTTACTTCTACCCCTCTGCCATCACAAAACTCTGGTTTGGTGTCCATCCAGAAAGGCTAGGCTATCCCAAGCTCCACTTCAGAGACATAATAAAAAGGGAGAGGTTTGGAGTTTGAATCTTGACTTTGCCACTTAACTGACCGAGTAACCTTAAATGACTTACTTAACCTCTCTCTGAAACTTAGTTTACTCATGTATGAAATGTAGATAGTCAACAAACTTGGAGAGATGTTTGAAATTCTTCCTCGTCCTGCTTCCTGTGCTTCTGGACCTCATTCAGAGTCTTGTCTGGAAAAGTACAGCATCAAAAAACTGGTGAAACCACCAAGAGGAACATCCATGGCATATTCAACATTCACAGCCATGTCCAATGTCAGAATTTGTCTCTGCTCCAAAGACCTTTAGCTTGGAACAATTCCCGTCTAGAGTGGCATCCCTAGGACTGCTTGCTGTCTCTGTAACAGAATCCAAAGACAGCTTCCAGTCTCAAGTTTCCATGAAAATCCTTGGCACTCTTGAGGGTAATAATACTGTCAGCACAGCAATCCACAAATAGAGATGATAATAATGTCTCAGAAAGCAGGCATTGAACTGAGACTTTTTCAAGATTTGGCAAGTCAGTCTCTTTATGCTGCCCTTTTGGTCACTGAAGAGCTAAGGCCACTTTAGTTTCATTAATGTTAGAGCAGTGTTTTAGGATAAAGGTTAAAATTGCTCCAGTGGGAGAGAGGGAAAGGAAGAGCAGACAAGAGCCAAGGGTTGAGAGTTGAGCAATGTGTCAATACAAACAATGGAAATCATCAGCAGACACTGAGGGCAAATTACTTTCATATATAGAAATTACGCCACAATAAAAGAGACTGATAGATGCTTACACAGCTGTGGTTATTAGGGTGACATAATAGCGTTTGTTCAAAGCAAATATTGAAGTAGCAGCAGGCTCAATGTGACAGGCTTTCAGACCTTACCAACGATGGAGAAGAGACAAGTGCCAAATAAGGCAATAAAATCATCAGGGAAAAAAGAATAAAGATTGAGCCCTGGATTAATGTGATGAAGTGGGAGTGATGTGAGGAGGGTTTTAACAAGGATACTTTTCTGGTGTGTGAGGTTAATTCTAGATATCTAACAGGTTAACAGACAATTTTCAATTTTACAACCTGTGCGTAATTAGAGTGGCTGTTTGTGAGTTACTCGTTTTGTTTGTAATTGAAATTTGGAGTTTGGACTGTGCAATGATTGCTATCAGAAGGGAGATGGAACATGCAAAGAGGTGGCATTTTGTCCTCCAGAAGGAAATGTCCCGTAGATAAAATAACCTAAAGACTTCTTTCCCAGCAGTGCATTAGAATGTGTAATTTGGATAAAATGTATTATTGGAAATGGTGGTAAAGAATGAACTAAAATAAGTGTGTATCTCTTCTGTTGACGTCATCTTTTAACACGTGCCTCAATTAAAACTAGGCTCTCTCTTCTCAAGAAATAATATGTTTTCTTCCCTTTCCCGGACACATTTTACCTGAACAATAGCATTTGGTTTTGATAAATATACCCTTTGATGTCATAAGGGAGATGATCACTACCTTTATTTACTTCTTGTCTCAACCTGAAATGTGGCTCTGGAAATACTACCTGTTAAAGATGTCAAGGAGAGGAACAACTTTACCTATTATATAAAACTGAATATTATATGTGATTTTTAGTCATTTTTATAAATTTATAGCAAAAAGCAGACTCTATAGCCACTGTTAAAAAGTTATTAGCACTATCAGCCAACCAACTCTAATTCAAGGAACACTGTAACTCATTGACCATAATCTGCTGATTATCTCTTCTGTAAACTGTATTTCAGGCCCTTTAACTACTCAAAATTTTCTTCTTTCTTCTGAGCCTGAGAGCCCACTTCTTATGGAGGAGCTAACTGTGAGTCTGTAAAGCTTAAAAACTTCACAGTTTCATTTGCTTCTTTTTGTTCAACTGAAAGAGGCCTTGAGAAAGTTTGACTGACATTTGTGATAATTATATTTGGAGATTAAAATAATGTAGGGTTTCGAAAGGTTTCAAATTTATTCACCATATTGGACCTCACATGATTATGGCTTCCTTTGTATCATTTTAGTCAGGTATTGAAATCCATTTGATGTGAATGTAATAGTCATTTTAATGGATATTGTTAATTCCTTGTTTTCAGCATAATAGATAAAGGGGATTTTAATTAAATTCATTGTGTGAGTACTTATTGGGGGTAGAAAGTTTCACAGAATTATTATTTTTTTCTGGCATGACATGTAAAGAACATTGTAAAAGACAGGGAAGACAGCAATATCAGAGTACAGCTGGCATCAGAGTCAGGCCAGTTTCATCTCCCCCATAGATGACGGGGCAGGCTTCAAATAACACTAAAAAGTGTGCC
Source organism: Grampus griseus (assembly GCF_964374135.1). Taxonomy (NCBI): domain Eukaryota; kingdom Metazoa; phylum Chordata; class Mammalia; order Artiodactyla; family Delphinidae; genus Grampus; species Grampus griseus. The sequence goes on along the minus strand of NC_139018.1, from coordinate 22,808,696 downwards.
TTGAGACTATAGTGTCCATAAGGGACCAGCACAATGTAACAACACTGCTTGCTTTCTTCAAAACTGGTGGAACTCTTAAAGGTGAGAATTTGGGTTTCCCCAAAAGCCTCAATAGAGAGCCCAGTCCTAGGCCCCATAGCAGCCCGCTAGAAATATGGTAAGAAATGGCAAGAGCTTTTGTCCCAGTGTTTCCAATTCCTGTGACGGCTCAGAAAATCGTAAGAACCGCTTCTCCCTGGGGGTTTTAGGACACTCCTGGTTATAAACCCTGGGTGACCAAGGGGCTCCAAAAGTCATTGGTCTGGTCACAAAGGAACTATGACATCAGAGAGGGTAGCAATCAGAGGATGAAAAGTCCAAGAACCACTGAGGTGGTGAGTTTATTTTGGAAGAAAGGGAAAGCCTGAATTATTTATTCTGTAGAATTTTTACAACATAGTATTGATTGACCATGTCTCTCTGGGTCACTAAGCCCAGAAACTCTGCCCTTAGCCTGCTACTCACAAACCTTTGTCATAAAGTCCTTAGTGTTGTTAGACTGCTTTCATACAGCACAATGATTAAGTGTAAAAATATAGTGGAAGCTTCCACTGGGGAAAAAAATAGTTATATGCAGTTCCAACCATTTCCAAACGATCTCTGCAATGAATAAACCCGCTACACTCCTATCTTATCTTTCAAACTTTGAGTTAGGATGCTAACGTTAACTTATGCAATAGGTATATTTATACACTTACACACACATAATACGAATATGTTAATAGTTTTCTCTGGGCAGAGGCATTATGTGTGACTTTCTTTTCCTTTCATGTGACAATATTACAATGGTAATGAATATATATTACTTTTAAAACCTGCACAAATGCCTTGAAAAATTGAAAAAGTAAGTAACATATAAAAGGTATCTTTCTTTCTCTCTCTCCAAACAAACCCAGTTCCTCCCACACTCAGTGTTTATCCTAACAATCTCTCCAAGATTTAGAAATAGTTGGTATGGAGAGGAATGTATAAAATCTAACTACATCACACTTCTTAATTTCCCCAAATTAAGTGGAAGGAGTAGTTTTAATACACATTCTTTGGGGAGAAAAGGGGACACCCACTTTTTAAAAATTGGAGTATAATTGCTTTACAGTGTTGTGTTAGTTTCTGCTGTACAGAGAAGTGAATCAGCTATAGGTATACCTATATCCCCTCCCTCTTGGACTTCCCTCCCCCCCATCCCACCCATCTAGGACATCACAGAGCACCGAGCTGAGCTCCCCAGGCTCTACAGTAGGTTCCCACTAGCTCTCTATTTTACACATGGTAGTGTATTTATGTCAAACCTAATTTCCCAATTCATCTCACCCTCCCCTTCCCAAGCTGTGTCCATACGTCTGTTCTCTACATCTGCATTTCTACTCCTGCCCTGCAAATATGTTCATCTGTACCATTTTTCTAGATTCCACGTATATGCATTAATAGACGATATTTGTTTTTCTCTTTCTGACTTACTTCACTCGTATGACAGACTCTAGGTCCATCCTCGTCTCTACAAGTTACCCAATTTCGTTTCTTTTTTTATGGCTGAGTAATATTCCATTGTATATATGCACCACATCTTTTTTATCCATTCATCTGTATACCCACTTTTAACATGAACTCCCTGATATCACTCTCCCTTTCATGATTAAAATTCTCAGGGGTACTTCTTGCCTCAACCTCCTTGCCAAACACTTCTCAGTATTTACCATGTGCTTCTACCTCCCACCCACCAATTCCTTAAAACTCATCTCCCAAAAGTCACCAGTGACCTCCTATTAACCCAATTAAAATATGCTTCTCACTCTTCCTCTTTGACCCCTTCTGCTATAGTTGACAATTTTGACTTGCTCCTCCTTCTTCAGAAGTCAAAGGCAAACTGAATTTATTACTCTTGCCCTTCTCTAATTCCAGTGTCTATTCTTATATTCTCTAATTTCAATGGCTATTCTTATCTTCTCTAATTTCAATGGCTATTCTTTCTTTGTTTTCATCACCCATTTTAAGTTTTATCTTGGCTCTGCTTTCTCCTCCCACTTCCCACGTGAAAGCCATTTCCAAGTCTGTTTTCAATCTTCATGCCACTTTATTTCAGCAAACATTGCTTTAAAACCTGCTACATATTTGACATTGTGCTAGGCACTGGGTATGGACTGAAAACAGAGTGATATACAAAGGAGAAAGTGGCAGATTTGCTCGAAGAGGGTATGGAATAACCTCCCCTGGGAAGAGGTAGGTCTCATAGGTCATAATAAAGATGCTAAACTTCTTAGACTTCATCTCATGAACAAAGGGAAACTGAGGAATTTTAAGCCAGGAAGTAATACATATTTGCATTTTTGAAAAATTGTTAAAAGGAGTGAAAGAAATGAAAGAAAATACTCAACTAGAGATGAGGAGACTTACTGGGACATGATTCTTGTTGGCTAGGTGAGAACTGATGCAAGCAGGAACTAATGCAGTGTCAATGAGGATGGAGAAGAATGAAGGAAGTTGAGAAGAGTCAGAATTAAAGAGAGAAAATCTATAGGATTTGATGTTGATTTCATATAGGAGGGACAGAAAGTGAGAACGAATGGAATCCCAGGATTCTGATTTGGGTTTCTGAATGGCTGATGCTGATGCTATATCCTACAGATAGGCAATATAGGAAAAGGGTGGTAGGGGAGACAGGGGGTTGAATTTTAGACACATTGAGATTGAGGTATCTCAGGGAAATCCAGGGAGTGTTGGCTAGATGGATCTGGAGCTAATGCTCTGAACTGGGATATAGACTTGACACTCATAAGTATAAAAGAGATAGTCCAATCCTATGATTATAACAGGAAAATAGATGAGACACTCAGGGAGAAAGAACAGAATAGGGAGAAAATAACACTAAGTAAGAGTCCAGGAAGTAATGGCACCCAAGTGTAAGAAGAAAAAATTAGCAAAGGAAAAAGAAATGATTGATAATTCTATAAACCCACCTGCATTTGTGGTGGTATTCTTTGAGGTGTCCCACTAAAAATTTCTACCCTCCCAAGTAAGCTTGCAAATAACTCCAAAATCTGTGTCACTGACTCAACTTCTTCTAAACTCCTTAACAAGGCTCTCCAAATCTGATTCAAGTCTATTTTACCCAGACTTTTCTACCATAACTCTCTTACATAGCCCCCGAGTTTTAGCCAGTCAAGATAATTCCTTTTCTTCAAAGTTTTCATTCACTGTTCTGCCTCTCTGCCTTTATTCATGTTGCTCCTTCTTCCTGGAATTCCCACATCCCCCATACCTAGCATCTCCACCAGCCATTGTTCATCATCCTTACTCATGACTTATGAGAAGCTAAAAAGAGCCCAGACTGGAGTCACTACCATCAAAGGGAAAAGGACAAAACATACTAATATTTATTTGGGATCCACTAATGTGTTAAAACTATGCTAGACAGGGAGTATGTGAGTGCTTGTGAATATCATTTAATCTTCACAGCAACCTTAGAAAGCCCCTTTTTTAGATGAAGACACTGAGGCTCATTCATCACTTAATGAATGTTTATCAAACGTCTATTATTGCCAGGCACTGTGCTAGATGCTAGATAAACAATAGGGAACCAAAAAGAGTCTCTAGTTGCTCCTACAAAGAGCTAACAATAGTGGGAGAGACAAATATTAAAATATATTTGTGTAAATAAATGTTTAATGACAAATTGGAGTAAGGGCCATAAAGTGAAAGGATGGGAAACTAATTCAGGGAAGGGGGTCTCTTTGCTAAGGCAGGCTCATTTAAGCTAAGACCTACAGGATGAGTAGCCAGATGAAAGGAGTGGAAATAATGTTTCAAGCAAAGGGAAGAGCCTGTTTGAAGTGTAAGGAAATTATGAAAGGCCAATGAGGCCAGAGAGATGTGAGTAAACTGGAAAGAAGTGCTCTGTGAGACTGACAAAGTAGGCAAGATTTTGCATGTCCTTTGCATGTCCTTGTAGACGATGTTTAAAAGTTTAGATTTTTCTCACCAAGCAATTAGAAGAGATTGAAGGATTTTAAGCAGCAGAGTTACACGAGACCGATGTTTACAACAAATCAGAAAAACTAAATAAAGTCATGCCAATAATAAATGGTAGAGCAAAAGATTAAACACTGGGTCTGATGCCTAACATTTGCAGAAAGTTTGTAATCTCAGTCCAAGCCTATTAGCATAATCTGAAAGGCATGGTCACCCCTGGCCTGGCTTGGGTGGTCTAATTCAGATACTGATGGCTTTTTTTTTGGCCACACCACATGGCATGTGGGATCGTAGTCCCTGACCAGGGATCGAACCCACACCCCACACCCCCTGCATTGGAAGCATGGAGTCTTAACCACTGGACTGCCAGGGAAGTCCTCTGATGCCTTTTTTTTTTTTTACTCGAAGACTTAGCTGACAATCTCCTGAGTAACATAAACTTTCTCTTTTCCATATGGAACCATAGGGCTGTCTTTCAAGTGATGCATGCTTTTTATATCCGCCTGTAGCAAAGGTAACCTTGTCTGCCTTTTAACTCAGCATCATCCCCTAGAATGACAACTGTGGTTCAGTAAGGTGCTTGGGGTGGTGCCGCTGCTGTGAAAATCAGGCACATCAGTATCAAGGCTTCCTAGAAAGACATCTAACTAACCAAAGGCAGCATCGGGTGGTAGAACCTGATTGCCTAGTTTCCAAATCTGGCTTCACCATGTTAACTGTATGACCCTGGGCTAGGAACTCTGAGCCTATTTTCTCATCTATAAAATGGGGATGTGATAATAATAATAACAATAACTAATTCATAGAGTGGGGAGGATTAAATGAACTAATATATATAAAGCACTTGCAACATTACCTAGCACTAAATAAGTGTTATATAAGTGATGTCTATTATTATGAATAATAATAAAGGCATTTGAAATTTAGGGTGTTTCTAAGAAAAAAAATTGCATATATCCATTTGTAACCATTTTTTATAAATAGACTGGCCTTTTAAGGTGAAGAATCCAAAGGAAAGAGACGTTATTTCATATCCCTACGGTAACACGTGAAATTTGTGCTTGTCAGATGCTTCATGACCACTTTTGTGCTTCTGTCCCAACACGAGAAGTAGGAAAGCTCAGACAGGTGGACTGTGTTCCCATCTGGAGTCTAGTAGAAGGTACACCCTCAAAGAACCACCTCTGAAAAACACTGCCATGGGCTTCTCTGGTGGCGCAGTGGTTGAGAGTCTGCCTGCCGATGCAGGGGACACGGGTTTGTGCCCCGGTCCGGGAAGATCCCACGTGCCGCGGAGCAGCTGGGCCCGTGAGCCGTGGCCGCTGAGCCTGCGCGTCCGGAGCCTGTGCTCCGCAACGGGGGAGGCCACAACAGTGAGAGGCCGGCGTACCGCAAAACAAACAAACAAAAACACTGGCAGACTGGCAGGATCTGAAATCCACTCAACAACCTTTTAAGACCGTTTCTGGTGCTTATCAAATCAACAACCATTAATAAGGTACAGAAACAAGCCTAGAGACCATGTCAAATTGAACACTTCACCAAGGTGACAACTCCTAAGAGGTTCTAAACTAGCTTCTAGACAAGTTACCTGAAATATATTACAATTGGCCTCCCCACCTGATTCCTGAAATAGAGAATGCAGAGCATTCTCTAAGTAGGGAGAGGGCTTCCCTGATCCTATTACTACATTGAAGAAACGCAAGGCTCTAAAACCGCTGGTTACTTAAATGGAATGCGTCCTCAGGTTTATTGCTGCCATGTTTTGCCCAATGTTGAGATCTAGCTCAGGTATCCAAATTGACCTCTCCCTAGAGGAAAGAAAGAGGGACCTCGAAAATGTTTCCAAAACTAGGAAGAAAAAAGTGTAGAAGAGGGAAAAATTGGATAAAATCCGGGTAAACTTAATTGTAGGGGAGAGGCACTGGCAAGAAACGAAGGGCAAAATATAATGAGTAACTGAGCACAAACAGTTTTCACCTATTATAGTTGAAAATTGATTTAAAGAGCATCAAGAAGAAAAGATGCTAGGGAAGAAGACAGGTGATTTCCCTTCCAGCCTGACTCCACTGCCTACCTGAGGACACAACTAAAATCTTCTATGATTCTGCTACCCAGATAATCATCATTAGCTTCTTGGCATGTATGTTTATTATATTCTTCATAGATATATTTATATAAACTTAAGTTAAATTGGAATTATACTTTACACACGGTTTTGTAAACTAACCTTTCATTTAATAAACACTTACCTAAATTATTACTCTTCTAAATTATGATCTTTAATGACTGCTTAGAATCTTCTCTTATGGCTAAATTCTAAATTACGCAATCAATAATCCATTGTTGGCCATTTCAATTGTTTGCAATTATAGTAATGTTGCAATAATCATCCTTATATCAGATTATTTCTTTAGACTAAGTGGAAAGAGAATTATTAGGTTGAAGGCTATAAACATTTTTAAGGCACGTGTGATATTTATTGTTAACTTGTACCCATTAAGGTTGTACTATTTGCCTTTCCACCAGGAGTATATAAGTCTACATTGATTAAAAAACAAAATATAAGCAAAGGTAAATAACAGTTTCTACTTCCAAATAAGAGGAGGACAGGAACTATAAAGTTATAAAAATTAAAAGAAGCATAGCTTTACTTAAATTAGTGAGCAAATAAAACTGATATATTTATCACTGATTCATTTTAATGCTCTTCTAAACCTTTTTTTTTTTTTTAAAATCCCATTTACCTCTTTAAAAACACAGTAAAGGATAACTCAGACAGGCTTTGGAGTAAGAGAGAAGTGGGCTCAAGTCCTAGTTCTCCAGTTGAAAACCCTGGTGAATTACTGAACTCTGTGAGGTTAAATTTATTCATATATAAAATGAGCATAAGCACACCTCTCAGGATTGTTGGAAAGACCACACAAGATGACGAATGGAAGTTGCTTAGGACAGTGCTTGATTCTTAGGAGGTCTTCTCTCCTAGAGAATCTTCCATCAACTTTATCATTTTTTTTCATTAATTTTTATTGGAGTATGGTTGCTTTACAATGTTGTGTTAGCCTCCACTGCACAACAAAATGAATCAGCCATACACATACAGATATCCCCTCCCTTTTGGACTTCCCTCCCATTTAGGTTACCACAGTGCATTAGGTAGAGCTCCCTGTGCTATATAGTATGGTCCCATCAGTTGTCTATTTTATACATAGCACCAATAATGTTCCATCAACTTTAAACATGTTCTGTTCATGGTATTTTTTTTAACATAATGGGAATATGCTCATATGTTGCTGAAATGAATCTAAAAACTGTTGTGTCCATTCTTCTTTTGTTAATATTTTTTCATCAGGAAATATTAAGAAATAAGCCATAAATCCTGACATAAATATTTAAGAGAAAGCTTTATTTGTTCAATGTTTTAAAAGTTAAAATTATCAATCAAACTGAGAAAAGCAGAATCTGCCCTTCAAATACCAACTGTGTTGGCTAAACCCTTGTTCCTCCTTCTCCATGGTTATGCAGGCCTTTTCCTCAAGGGGTCCACCCATTAAAAGAGCCATTTTTAGTCTCTTTGTCCTTATTGTTTTCTTATATTTTTCAGATCTTCTCTCATGATTAATCTTTCCCATAAACTCCATGCCTCCTTATTGCTTCTTTTTTGCTCCATTTTGTGATTTAAATTCTATCAGGCAGTAGGGTTGGGAGGCCAAAAAGCTTATAATGTGAGACACTGAAGGATAAAGTGGTAGAGACTTGTCTAATACACTGAAGAATAGCTAACGTAATTGACTCAAACATATGAACAAAAGAAAGTCATAAGAACTAAAAATGTGTGGGCATTGAACTACGTCATAAACAGGGAAGATTAGACCAACGAGTCACAGAACCATGCTGTCTGAATATTAGAATATGGATTGAGAGGAAAATAGATGAATTTTTACCTTTTGCTCCAGAATTTTTTTTTTTTCATTGTGATAACTTAAGCTTTCACATTTTTAAAATCCTAAGTGTGAGTGTATGTGTTGACTAGTGCCATCTTGTCTTCATTTACTGTTCACTGCAGTTACCCTTGGGAATCAGCATCCCATTCAAGAAAGCTACAAACTGATCAGATGTTCAAACTGGCCTCTGTAATGGCACAAGATGAGTGCATTTCAAAGGAGGATACTGCTGAGCTCTTTGTCCTTTAGTTTTATATAAAATTAAGGAATTTTTAAAAAGAAATTATGATGTGTTGCCATGTACTAAATGTTTGTGCCCCCCCGCTAAAAAATTTGTATGTTGAAGTCTAACCCCCAATGTGATGTTTTGGGCAGTGGGGACTTTGGGAGATAATTAGGTCATGGGGGTGGAGTCATGATGGGACTGATGCCCTTATAAGTACATGAAGAGCACAAAGCAAGAAGACAGCCATCTATGAAAGAGGAAGTAGGCTCTCACCAGACACTGAATCTCTTGGCTTTTTCATCTTGGACTTCCCAGCCTGTAGAACTGTGAGAAATAAAAACTATTTTCAGACCTGATAAAAAGAGACGCCAAAAGAGAAACTCTTATCATGCATTTAGATGCTGCTGCGTGAGGCCATGTTACCCTGAGCTGCAAAAGCCAACGTACGAACACAACAGGAAAGACCTAAGGACAAAAGCCATCACACTAAGGGTGGAAAGATGGAAACTTTAAAACCCTTCAGTGAAGACATCCTTATAATACTGAATGAATCCTTAAATTCACCACATTAAGACTTCTTGTTTAGTGATACAACACATGCTTTTTGTAATTTAAGCTACTTTTTTAAAAAAATTATGTGTCGGGTCTTAGTTGGGGCATGCAGGATCTTCACTGAGGCATGCGGTATCTTTCGTTGTGGCGTGCGGGCTTCTCTCTAGTTGTGGTGTGCGGGTTTTCTCTTCTCTAGTTGTGGCGTGTGGGTTCCAGAGCATGTGGGCTCTGTAGTTTGGAGCATGCAGGCTCTCTAGTTGAGGCACGTGAGCTCAGTAGTTGTGGCACATGGGCTTAGTTGCCCCGCGGCATGTGGGATCTTAGTTCTCTGACCAGGGATCGAACCCGTGTCTCCTGCACTGGAAGGTGGATTCTTTACCACTGGACCACGAGGGAAGTCCCTAAGCTACTTTTAATTAAACATTCTGTTACTTGCAGCTGAATTTATCATAAGTGTTATAACTAGTTAGGTATAAGACATCACTTCCAGGAAGGGTCATAAACCCCACATCTACTTTGCCTTTAGCCTACTCTTTTTCTATATTACTGTATCTTTCCATCTGGAAATACTTTCCTCTCTTTCTCCCCTGAACTACTGGCCAAATATCTCCTCCTCTGTAATGCTGTCCTACATTCCCCTGCAAGAATGGAATTACTCCATTATCTGTGTTTCTATATAATTTAGTCACTCTCAGCATTACTGCTATTATCATACAATTATAAACATTGTATCATGCAATTATAAACATTATATGTGTACTCTGTGCCAAACATGCTAAATGCTTTATATGTTTTACATGTATTACATCTTGTGGTAGATTACTTGTTCCTAAATATTTACTGGCTTCTCACTCATGCCATGCTCCTAGATGGCAGAATATTCTTCCCTATCTATCTATTTGGGGCTTGGCCATGTACCTTGATTTGGCCAATGAAATCTGGGTAAACCAGATGTACCATATGTCTGAGCAGAAGCTTTACATGCCTACATATAGTCTGGCTCTGTCTCTCTTACTCTTGTCTTCACCACAGGAACAGGATGTTCAAACATGTGCCCTTAACATGACTCCCAGAATGAGAAGACATGTGGAACTCAACAGAGACCAATCAAGCCCAGCAAAACAACAGATAATCTGCAGCACTCACGTAACAAGGGAAAGAAGCACAAGTTGGTTTTAGCAAAAGCCACTGAAATATGGGGCAAAAGCTGATACAGTACCGTTTAATCTAAAACTCGTAACAGTATGAAGTAACTATTCTATTATTATTATCCCATTTAAAAGTAGAGGAGACCAACTCCAGTTACAGGACTTAGATTCTTCCCCCCTATAATATAATGCACATCTGTTTCTCTTCCACTAGACAACTTTTTAAGGATAAGAACTATATATATTTTTTATCTTTCTTTCCCCAATACATAGCACATTGTCTACTCAATTAATTATGCTGTTGTAAAGAGGAAGTTAGGATTCTAATAAATCCCCATTATTAACACATCTTCATGACTCTTACATTTTATATACCTTGATACCAGTTGTTTGCTATTCACTATTTACTCTCCATTGTCCTTTGATTTTTAAATACAAAATGAATCCTTTGCATTTTTATTTAAATAAATGAAATAATCTGTACGGTAGTCCTACATCTTAATTTCTTTAGAGCACATGCCATGAAAACAAAAATCTCAAAAACTTATCTGGATAAAAAGTCACTTATCTATTATATAATAAAATATATTTTTAGAAAATTGCTAGTCTACTTGTTACATAGGTTTGTGAGAAGAGATATTGAACAAAAGAAGACACTGTGTACATTGTTTTTTAAAAAATTAACAATACTCACCGAGTAACGTTTGGCCAAATTTCTGGGCACCTCGTGGACCAGTCAAGTTGACACATAAAATTACCCATCACACACGATTCCTTCATTTAACAGATACGTACTCAATGTGTTAAGTGTCTACTCCATGCTTTAAATCTGTCAACAACTCTGGAGTAACTAAAATTTCACCTTTCAACAAAGAATTTTGATCTTAGAAATTATGTTATCCAACTGAGTCATTTATACAGGTAAGAAAATTAAGGCCCAGAGATACCATGTTGCTTGCTCCAAGCAACATAATTTTACTGGGAAAGGTAGAGGTAATACTAGATCCAAGGTCAAAAGCAAATGTCCTTTTCATTATACTGCCCAATTCTCCTTCTCCTTCTCTATATTAGATTGTGAATCCCAATCCCAGAAGGAAAAAAAATTAATAGATACAAATCCTACATAAGCCTTGTAGAATGTTTATCTTGTTACAGATACATACATATAAGCATTTATCAATACAGGGAGAGATAAAAGCTTTATGATAGCTTCCAAGCAATAGTCAAACACATTTTAGATATAAAAAACAAGATCCTCATAGATAAAAATGCATCCTTTCTAGTTTTTTATACATTAGAGAGAAATATAATAAAACACCCAATTTCTACTCCTGAATGAAGCATTTCAGAAGTTTAATTTTTCTTGCTAACATCCAAGTAACTCAATGATGTTCATCTAAAAATGAGGGCAGGGCTTCCCTGGTGGCGCAGTGGTTGAGAGTCCGCCTGCCGATGCAGGGGACACGGGTTCGGGTCCCGGCCTGGGAGGATCCCACATGCCGCGGAGCGGCTGGGCCCGTGAGCCATGGCTGCTGGGCCTGTGCGCCCGGAGCCTGTGCTCCACAACGGGAGAGACCACAGCAGTGAGAGGCCCGCGTACCACAAAAAAAAAAAAAAGAAAGAAGAGACGAGTTCATGAGGTTCACCTTCTCTGATCATCTGGAAGTTTTATGTAAAATAAATGTATTTCTTTAGCAATGATGTCTAGAAAACTGGATTTAAATTACAATTTTAATTCTAATTTTTTAATTGCTACAATTTACCTGAAGCTAAAATTGCTGTTCATCACTCATTCATTCAAGAAAATTTTACTGGGACCTACCATGTGTCTGGCATTATTCTAGACACTGGGGATGTAGCAGTGAATGAAATGGACAAAAGTTTCTGTCACCATGGAGATTATATTCTAGCATGCCTTGTGTGTCAGGAAGAGAAATGACATTATCCAAGTCTAATACAAGCCAACTGATGATATATGGAAGTCAGAAATTTAACAGAAAATGATATACAAAATAAAGAAAGGGTCTTCTAGAATCATGTTAGAGATGGGAATGAAGTTTCCCAAAATCACAATAAACAATGACAGGAATGACCTTACTATAACAACAAATGAAAATAACAATTGGAGAACACTTCTGGCAGTTTTGTGGTGAATGAAATGGCTGGGAACGTTGGAACTCTACTTGCTCATTTGAAAACTATAATTTTTCAACCGGCACACAAGCCTTTTGAAGTAGCAACTAAGTATTATATTCCTTTGGCACACCCCCAATAACCCTAGGATAGAGATGAATCCATCTAATTAAATACCTCAAGGGCATCCTTATATGCCCCTCAAGGAGAGCTAAATAAGAAGTCTCATGATGGTTCTTGTTTAAAATCAGAGAGATTCAGCCATCCTAGAGTGTATGGCCCTGGGGCTGAATTCTAGTGTGTGTATGAAAATGTGCCTTCAACCTTTAAACTGCTTGCCCCCTGAGTGATAGCTGAGGATAGACACAAGACTGACAGAACTGTTAACGGATTTTGTAACATGATTGAGTATCTAGAAACACACTGCAAATAGTATAATGCTGTTTGGCAGTTATAGCAATACATAATGAAGGATTTGTAGAACTTATATGCACATGTTATCGACTTATACAAATAATTTGATATGCAAATAATCACTTTTTGTTTGGATGCATGTAATTTTAATCCTAGGAATCCCTAAAGATCAAAGTGCTACTAAAATACTTTACTAGTTAATTCATAATCTACTCATTTTGAATTTGTGATCAGAGAAAGGCTAAAAAAAGGAGAAATTGTATATTAATCAAATCACTAAAATACATGGTACTGCATAAGTTCATGTTTGACTAGAAAATATACATTTTACTGAGTACCTTATTTTTATCAATCCTTAAACAATTAATGTATTATGCATTCTTCTTATTCATTCACTTTTTAGGAATTTAGCAAATTCCTAAATGACCTGTGAAACACTTTAGCTACCAATTGTGTAGTACATACTTGGAATATATAAAACTAAATTTTTTATAGAACTCAAACTTAATACTTATCTGACTGTCTCTCAATTAATCTGAATAAGTACAATTTAATGTCATTTCTATTTAGCTTCCAGTTAACAGGACCCAATTTTTCTACATATCCTGTATAGCACTAGATAAATAATTAAATTTTACTAGTCAGTACAGTAATTTTACCCATTTGAGATTTCAAAGTGTTTTGATTTTCCTTCTCCATAAAAACAGGCCATCCAAATTACTTACATCAGTAAAATGGTTGTCAAAATATTTCAAAAGCATTAAGCTAGACTTTTAACTTTGCAGACAACTGTTAATTTATTCATACCAGGACACTGGAATCTTGATGCTAACAGTTGTCTTTTGAAGTGTTTGCCAGAAAACCAAAGTGGAACCCAGACCCAAAATCCACTGTTTTATTTATGAATATATCATGTGAAATACAAATTTTGATGTAAGGTAAAAAAATAAAGGGATTTTTAAAAAAATCTGAGTATCAACCTAACCAAAAGCAGAGAGACTTAGATACGTGTGATAGAGGCAATTGAGAAGTTATTTGGAAGATGTTATGAGTTGATATGGCTACACACCTACAAGAATAGCTAAAATGAACAGATAGGAAAATAAAATTGGTAAGACTAGCGAGGACACAGAGCAAACACAACTCACACTGCTGATGGTGTGTAAACTGATACAACCACTTTGGAAAACTGCTTGACACTATCTATCTAGCTGAATATATGTATACCCTATGGCTTAGCAATTCTACTCCCAGGTATGAACTCAAAAGAAATGCATCCATATGTTCACCAAAAAAAAAAAAAAAAAAAAGCACAATGCATTACAATATTCATAGAAGCACACTTCACAATTGCTCAAAACAGGATACTACTCAAATAGTAGGGTGGATATATAAGTTACAGAATATTCACACAATAAAATAGTACACAGCAATGAGAATGAACAATCTACAACTACAGACAAAAATAGAAATGACTCTTACAAACAAAATGGGTTGTATTATTCAATTTTTATTCAGTTTAAAAAAAAACAGGAAAATCTAATCTATAGTTTTAGAAGACATGACAGTGGTTACTTATGGCAAGTGGATAGTGGATAAAAAGTTACATGGGAGGTTTCTGGTATTTCTATTTCTTGACTTGAGTGTTCATTATAAAAGTGAGCTCAGTTTATGAAAATCCACCAAGCTATATAATTATGTTCTGTGCACGTTATTAAAACTTATTTTTAGAGCACTTTTAGGTTCATAGAAAAATTGAGGGGAATGTACAGTGATTTCTCATACACCTGCTAATTCCACATATTCACAGCTTCCCCCATTATCAACACCCTCCATCAGAGTAGTACATTGATTACAATTGATCAACCTATACATCATTTCATCCAAAGTCCATATTTTACATTAGGGTTCATATCCTGTGGATTTTGACAAATGTATAATGTCAAGTATTATGTAATGTATGTCACCATTACAATATCTACAAAATAGTGTCACTGCCCTAAAAATCCTCTGTGCTCCACCTGTTCATCTCTCCCTCCTCTCAACCCTTGATAACCACTGATCTTTTTACTGTCTCCATAATTCTTCCCTTTCTAGAATGTCATATAGTTAAAATCATATAGTATGTAGCCTTTTCAGACTGGTTTCTTTCATTTAGTAATATGCATTTAGATTGTTTCATGTTTTTTCATGGCTTGGTAGCTTATTTCTTTTTACCACTGAGTAATATTTCATTGTCTGGATGTACCACAGTTTAGTTATCCATCCACCTACTGAAGGACATCTCAGTTGCTTCCAAATATTGGCAATTATGAATAAAACTGCTACAAACATCTATGAGCAGGTTTTTGTGTGGCTGTAAGTTTCAACTCCTCTGAGTAAATACCAAGGAGCATGATTGCTGGATCATATGGTAAAAGTATCTTTAGCTCTGTAAGAATAGACAAACTGTCTTCCAAAGTGACTGTACCAATTCGCATACCCACCAGCAACGGACGAGAGTTCCCATCCAGCTTTTGATGTTGTCTGAATTCTGTATTTTGGACATTCTATTAGGTGTATAGTGATACTTCATTTTTGTTCTAATTTGCATGTCCCTAATGACATATGATGTGGAGCAGATTCTCAAAGGCTATTTTCTATCTGTTTATTTTTTTAGTGAGACACCTGTTCAGGTATCCATTTTTTAATCAAGTTATTCATTTTCTATTGTTGAGTTTTAAGGGTTCTTTGTGTATTCTGGATAACAGTCCTTTATCAGATATATTTTTGCAAATATTTTCTCCTAGGCTGTGGCTTGTCTTCACAAGCTCTTGAATCTGTGTACTTTCTACTGTTTATATTATATCATTTATTTTGTATTTAGCAGTTTGCCTTTGTTATTGAGCCATATATACATAATGTGAAATATAAGATTTTAACCATTAAGTGTATAGTTCAGCTAGCAGCATTAAGTACATTCACACTGTTGTGTAACCTTCACCACTCTCTATCTCTAGAAATTTTTCATCATTGCAAACTGAAGCTCTACTCCCGTTAGACAATAACTCCTCGTTCCCCCTTCCTCCAGCCCCTTGTAACCACTATTCTGCTATCTGTCTCTATGAATTTGACTATTCTAGGTATAAGTGGCATCATCCCATATTTGTCCTTTTGTATCTGACTTACTTCATTAGTATAACATTTTCAAGGTTCATCCATGTTGTAGCAAGTGTCAGAATTTCACCCCTTTATAAGGCTGAATGATATTTCATTATATGTCATCATTTTTATTTTTTTTTTATTTTTTTATTTTTTAAACATCTTTATTGGAGCATAATTGCTTTACAATGGTATGTTAGTTTCAGCTTCACAACAAAATGAATCAGTTATATATATACATATGTTCCCATATCTCTTCCCGCTTGCGTCACCCTCCCTCCCACCCTCCCTATCCCACCCCTCCAGGCGGTCACAAAGCACCGAGCTGATCTCCCTGTGCTATGCGGCTGCTTCCCACTAGCTATCTACCTTACGTTTGGTAGTGTATACATGTCCATGCCTCTTTATTGCTTTGTCACCGTTTACCCTTCCCCCTCCCCATAGCCTCAAGTCCATTCTCTAGTAAGTCTGTGTCTTTATTCCTGTTTCACCCCTAGGTTTTTCATGACATTTTTTTTTTCTTAAATTCCATATATATGTGTTAGCATACGGGTCTCTTGTAGACAGCAAATATATGGGTCTTGTTTTTGTATCCATTCAGCCAATCTGTGTCTTTTGGTGGGAGCATTTAGTCCATTTACATTTAAGGTAATTATCGATATGTGTGTTCCTTTTACCATTTTCTTAATTGTTTTGGGTTTGTTATTGTAGGTCTTTTCCTTCTTTTGTGTTTCTTGCCTAGAGAAGTTCCTTTAGCAGTTGTTGTAGAGCTGGTTTGGTGGTGCTGAACTCTCTCAGCTTTTGCTTGTCTCTAAAGGTTTTAATTTCTCCATCAAATCTGAATGAGATCCTTGCTGGGTAGAGTAATCTTGGTTGCAGGTTTTTCTCCTTCAACACTTTCAATATGTCCTGCCACTCCCTTCTGGCTTGCAGAGTTTCTGCTGAAAGATCAGCTGTTAACCTTATGGGGATTCCCTTGTGTGTTATTTGTTGTTTTTCCCTTGCTGCTTTTAATATGTTTTCTCTGTATTTAATTTTTGACAGTTTGATTAATATGTGTCTTGGCGTATTTCTCCTTGGATTTATCCTGTATGGGACTCTCTGTGCTTCCTGGACTTGATTAACTATTTCCTTTCCCATATTAGGGAAGTTTTCAACTATAATCTCTTCAAATATTTTCTCAGTCCCTTTCTTTTTCTCTTCTTCTTCTGGAACCCCTATAATTCGAATGTTGGTACGTTTAATGTTGTCCCAGAGGTCTCTGAGACTGTCCTCAGTTCTTTTCATTCTTTTTTCTTTATTCTGCTCTGCAGTAGTTATTTCCACTATTTTATCTTCCAGATCACTTATCCGTTCTTCTGCCTCAGTTATTCTGCTATTGATCCCATCTAGAGTACTTTTAATTTCATTTATTGTGTTGTTCATCGTTGCTTGTTTCATCTTTAGTTCTTCTAGGTCCTTGTTAACTGATTCTTGCATTTTGTCCATTCTATTGTCCATTCTATCTCCAAGATTTCGGATCAACCTTACTATCATTATTTTGAATTCTTTTTCAGGTAGACTGCCTATTTCCTCTTCATTTGTTAGGTCTGATGGGTTTTTATCTTGCTCCTTCATCTGCGGTGTGTTTTTCTGTCTTTTCATTTTGCTTATCTTACTATGTTTGGGGTCTCCTTTTTTGCAGGCTGAAGGTTCGTAGTTCCTGTTGTTTTTTGTGTCTGTCCCCAGTGGCTAAGGTTGGTTCAGTGGGTTGTGTAGGCTTCCTGGTGGAGGGTACTAGTGCCTGTGTTCTGGTGGATGAGGCTAGATCTTGTCTTTCTGGTGGGCAGGTCCACGTCTGGTGGTGTGTTTTGGGGTGTCTGTAGACTTATTATGATTTTGGGCCGCCTCTCTGCTAATGGGTGGGGTTGTGTTCCTGTCTTGCTAGTTGTTTGGCATAGGATGTCCAGCACTGTAGCTTGCTGGTCGTTGAGTGAAGCTGGGTGCTGGCGTTGAGATGGAGATCTCTCGGAAATTTTTGCTGTTTGATATTATGTGCAGCTGGGAGGCCTCTTGTGGATCAGTGTCCTGAAGTTGGCTCTCCCACCTCAGAGGCACAGCACTGACTCCTGGCTGCAGCACCAAGAGCCTTTCATCCACACGGCTCCTTAATTTGGGATGATTGGTTGTCTATTCAGGTATTCCACAGATGCAGGGTACATCAAGTTGATTGTGGAGCTTTAATCCGCTGCTTCTGATGCTGCTGGGAGAGATTTCCCTTTCTCTTCTTTGTTCTCACAGCTCCCAGGGGCTCAGCTTTGGATTTAGCCCCGCCTGTGCGTGTAGGTCGCCGGAGGGCGTCTGTTCTTTGCTCAGACAGGACGGGGTTAAAGGAGCCGCTGATTCGGAGGCTCTGGCTCACTCAGGCCCGGGGGGTAGGGAGGGGCACGGAGTGTGGGGCAGGCCTGCGGCGGCAGAGGCCGGCGAGACGTTGCAGCCTGAGGCGCGCCTGTGCGTTCTCCCGGGGGAGTTGTCCCTGGATCCCGGGACCCTGGCAGTGGCGGGCTGCACAGGCTCCCCGGAAGGGCGTGTGGCTAGTGACCTGTGTTCGCACACAGGCCTCCCGGTGGCGGCAGCAGCGGCCCTAGCGTCTCATGTCTGTCTCTGGGCTCCGCACTTTTAGCCGCGGCTCGCGCCCGTCCCTGGAGCTCTCTCAAGCAGCGTTCTTAATCCCCTCTCCTCGTGCACCAGGAAACAAAGAGGGACGTAAAAGTCTCTTGCCTCTTCGGCAGTTCCAGACTTCTCCCCGGACTCTCTCCCGGCCAGCCACGGTGCACTAACGCCCTGCAGGCTGTGTTCACGCCGCCAACCTCAGTCCTCTCCCGGCGCTCCGACAAAAGCCGGAGCCTCAGCTCCCAGTCCCGCCCGCCCCGGCGGGCGAGCAGACAAGCCTCTCGGCTGGCGAGTTCCGGTCGGCCCGATCCTCTGCGCTGGAATCTGTCCGCTTTGTCCTCCGCACCCCTGTTGCTGTGCTCTCCTCCGCGGCTCCCAAGCTCCCCCACTCCGCCTCCCGAAGCCTCCACCCGCGAAGGGGCTTCCTAGTGTGTGGACACTTTTCCTCCTTCACAGCTCTCTCCCGCTGGTGCAGGACCCGTCCCTATCCTTTTGTCTCTGTTTAGTTTTTTCTTTTGTCCTACCCAGGTACGTGGGGGGTTTCTTGCCTTTTGGGAGGTCTGAGGTCTTCTGCCAGCGTTCAGTAGATGCTCTGTAGGAGTTGTTCCATGCGTAGATGTATTTCTGGTGTATCTGTCTATGTCATCATTTTTAAATGTCACATAAATGCTCATTACATCAAAGCCATCAGGCCAAACATCCTTGGCCAGTTAGCTGATAACTTGTATAATAACAGGATCAAACTGGCCAGAATAAGTAAATGATGTGCATAATCACCTCCATAATATTAGTTAAGAGAAATTAGAGTGTTCTTTATGCCCTCAAATGTCTTCCTACCACACGTCCGATGTTATTTAAAATTCTACACAGGCTATTTCTAATCTCCAATATTCCCTAAAAAGAGTAACTTATTAAGACAAGGCCATCTTAAAATGGTTTAAATTCCCTGCGTTATTTGTGACAGGGGAGACTTTGAGAGGAAGGGAAAGTAAACATTTCTTTTGCTTCTAGTACATTGTGACACTGTGTCATTTAATGCTCATGCCAGCTCCATAAAACAGGACTGATAGTCATCTTCTTGAATATGAGGAAACAGAGATTCAGACAGGTTCAGCAACTGGGACCAGATGAACAACCTGCATGTGGGAAACTGGATTTCATTTTCAGGTCTCAAGCTTGCTTACTATACCATGCTGCCTACCAGGAAGTGATGTAATTCATGAAAGGAAAAGAAAGAGAATACCAAAGAATAACTATCAACTACATAATTTTGTCTAAAGCTAGCCTAGGTTGTCAGTTCAACTGATGTATTTCACTAGAAGCTGTTCTTAATCATGAAATGACTGATGTGAAACACATCACAACTAATTTAAATATTTGGTCCATACTGAACTTTCCCAACTAAAACTAAAGACTTACCAGGAAAAATAAAAATGCTTGATTGCCTCATTTAAGAACGTCCTCTGCCTCTAGCTGTTATGTCCAGAGCTAGTGGGCTCTGTAAATTTTTTTTTTCCTATGGATAGAGAAAAAAATGCCAAGCTTACATTGTGTAAATCATTTCCATGTTTAAAATCCTTGTTCTTACGAATTTCTTCCTGAGACATTAACAAAATTATTCTTGCTGGTCTTTAAGAATATTTGTCAGAGTATATGGAGACTAACTGGTCACTATCCTTCAAATACTAAAAGAGTCTCAATGAGCTTTCATTCCCCAGGTAATTCTAATGCCTTTCATCCTATTTCCTAAAATAATCAGCATTTTCTTAGATGTTAATAAGAAATGTCAAGACTGAGAAAGCAACAATTCATCTGAGGCTATTTAGTATCAACTATGATCCATAATTGGCAAGTATGTCTGCTAATATTCAGCATAAACATGAAAGCAGTTTTATTAGCTTAGTGCACACTAAACTGAAATAAACTAAACTGATATTTATTAAAACATGGGAAGACAGTGCTATATTACTGAGATTTTAAAACACATCTTACTCTCTGGTGCTTTAATTTCATAGACTGAATTATAGAGATGCAGCTAGAGGCAGGAAGAGGTAGACATAAACACAGATATAGAAACAGAGATGGGACTCCCTCTTGTGAGAGCACCAGAATTACGGGTAACTGCTGAACAATCATCGAGAGGAAGACACTGGAACTCACCAATAAAGATATCCCACATCCAAAGACAAAGGAGAAGCTGCAGTGAGATGCTAGGAGAGGCACAATCACAATAAAATCAAATCCCACAACCCCTGGGTGGGCGACTCACAAACTGGAGAACAGTTATACCACAGAAGTCCACCTACTGGAGTGCAGGTTCTGAGCCCATCAGGCTTCCCAACCTGGGGGTCTGGCAATGGGAGGGGGAATTCCCAGAGAATCAGACTTTGAAGGCCAGTGGGATTTGATTGCAGGACTTCAACAGGACTGGAGGAAACAGAGACTCCACTCTAAGAGGGCACACACAAAGTAGTGTGCACATCAGAACTCAGAGGGAAGGAGCAGTGACTCCATAGGACACTGAAACAGACCTACCTGCTAGTGTTGGAGGGTCTCCTGCAGAGGCAGGGGGTGGCTGTAGCTCTCTGCAGGGACAAGGACACTGGCAGCAGAAGATCTGGGAAGTACTCCTTGGCATGAGCCTTCCCATAGGCCACCATTAGCTCCACCAAAGAGCCTGTAGCCTCCAGTTCTGGGTTGCCTCAGGGCAAACAATCAACAGGGAGGGAACTCAGCCCCACCCATCAGCAGACAAGTGGATTAAAGATTTACTGAGCTCTGCCCACCAGAGCAACACCCAGCTCTACCCACCACCAGTCCCTCCCATCAGGAAGCTTGCACAAGCATCTTAGATAGCCTCATCCACCAGAGGGCAGACAGCAGAAGCAAGAAGAACTATAATTCTGCAGCCTGTGGAACAAAAACCACATTCACAGAAAGATAGACAAAATGAAAAGGCAGAGGACTTTTTACCAGATGAAGGAGCAAGATAAAACCCCAGGAAAATAACTAAAAGAAGAGGAGATAGGCAACCTTCCAGAAAAAGAATTCAGAATACTGATAGTGAAGATGATCCAGGACCTCGGAAAAAGAATGGAGGCAAAATCGAGAAGATGCAAGAAATGTTTAACAAAGACCTAGAAGAATTAAAGAACAAACACCTAGAAGAATTAAAGAACAAAGAAACAGAGATAAGCAATACAGTAACTGAAATGAAAAATACACTGGAAGGAATCAATAGCAGAAAAACTGAGGCAGAAGAACAGATAAGTGACCTGGAAGACAGAACGGTGGAATTCACTGCCACATAACAGAATAAAGAAAAAAGAATGAAAAGAAATGAAGACAGTCTAAGAGACCTCTGGGACAACATTAAACGCAACATTTGCATTATAGGGGTCCCAGAAGGAGAAGAGAGAGAGAAAGGACCCAAAAATATATTTGAAGAGATTATAGTCGAAAACTTCCCTAACATGGGAAAGGAAATAGCCACCCAAGTTCAGGAAGCACAGAGAGTTCCAGGCAGGATAAATCCAAGGAGAAACACTTGGAGACACATAGTAATCAAATTGACAAAAATTAAAGACAAAGAAAAATTATTAAAAGCAATAAGGGAAAAACAACAAATAACATACAAGGGAACTCCCATAAGGTTAACAGTTGATTTCTCAGCAGAAACTCTATAAGCCAGAGGGAATGGCACGAAATATTTAAAGTGATGAAAGGGAAGAAACTACAACCAAGATTACTCTACCCAGCAAGGATTTCATTCAGATTTGATGGAGAAATCAAGAGCTTCTACAGACAAGCAAAAGCTAAGAAAATTCAGCACCACAAAACTGGATCTACAACACATGCTAAAGGAACTTCTCTAAGTGGGAAACACAAGAGAAGAAAAGGACCTACAAAAACAAACTCCAAATAATTAAGAAAATGGTCATAGGAACATACATATCGATAATTCCCTTAAATGTGAATGGATTAAATGCTCCAACCAAAAGACACAGGCTCGCTGAATGGATACAAAAACACAACCCATATATATGCTGACTACAAGAGACCCATTTCAGACCTAGGAACACATACAAACTGAAAGTGAGGGGATGGAAAAAGATATTCCATGCAAATGGAAATCAAAAGACAGCTAGAGTAGCAATACTCAGATAAAACAGACGTTAAAATAATGAATGTTACAGAGACAAAGAAGGAAACTTTGTTCTTCTTAATGATCAAGGGATCAATCCAAGAGGAAGATATAACAATTATAAATATATATGCACCCAACACAGGAGCACCTCAATACATAAGGCAAATGCTAACAACTATAGAAGACGGAATCGACAGTAACACAATAATCATGGGCAACTTTAACACCTCACTTAAACCAATGGACAGATCATCCAACAGAAAATTAATAAGGAAACACAAGCATTAAATGACATAATAAATCAGATAGATTTTATTGATATTTATAGGACATTCCATCCAAAAACAGCAGATTACACTTTTTTCTCAAGTGCGCACAGAACATTCTCCAGGATAGATCACATCTTGGGTCACAAGTCAAGCCTCAGTAAATTTCAGAAAATTGAAATCATATCAAGCATCTTTTCCGACCACAACATTATGAGATTAGAAATCAGTTACAGGGAAAAAAATGTTAAAAACATAAACACATGGAGGTTAAACAATACATTGCTAAATAACCAAGAGATCACTGAAGAAATCAAAGAGGAAATAAAAAAATAGATAGAGACATATGACAATGAAAATACAATTATCCAAATGGTATGGGATGCTGCAAAAGCAGTTCTAAGAGGGAAGTATATAGCAATAAAATACTACCTCAAGAAACAAAAAAAAAATCTCAAATAAACAATTTAACCTTACACCTAAAGGAACTGGAGAAAGAAGAACAAAAAACCCCAAAGATAGCAGAAGGAAAGAAATCATAAAGATCAAAGCAGAAATAAATGAAATAGAAACAAAGAAAACAACAGCAAAGATCAATTAAACTAAAAGCAAGTTCTTTGAGAAGATAAACAAAACTGATAAACCTTTACCCAGACTCATCAAGAAAAAGAGAGAGAGGACTCAACTCAATAAAATTAGAAATGAAAAAGGAGAAGTTACAACAGACACCACAGAAGTACAAAGCATCACAAGAGACTACTTACTACAAGCAACTCTATGCCAATAAAATGGACAACCTGGAAGAAATGGACAAATTCTTAGAAAGGTATAACCTTCCAAGACTGAACCAGGAAGAAACAGAAAATATGAACAGACCAATCACAAGTTATGAAATTGAAACTGTGATTAAAAATCTTACAACAAACAAAAGTCTGAGACCAGATGGCTTCACAGGTGAATTCTATCAAATATTTAGAGAAGAGCTAACACACATCCTTCTCAAACTCTTCCAAAACATTGCAGAGGAAGGAATACTCCCAAACTCATTCTATGAGGCCACCATCACCCTGGTAACAAAACCAGACAAAGATACTACAAAAAAAGAAAATTACAGACCAGTATCATTGATGAATATAGATGCAAAAATCCTCAACAAAATACTAGCAAACAGAATCCAACAACACATTAAAAAGATGATACACCATGATCAAGTGGGATTTATCCCAGGGATGCAAGGATTCTTCAATATATGCAAATCAATCAATGTGATACACCATATTAACAAATTGAAGAATAAAAACTATATGATCATCTCAATAGATGCAGAAAAAACTTTTGACAAAATTCAACACCCATTTATGATAAAAACTCTCCAGAAAGTGGGCATAGAGGGAACCTACCTCAACATAATAAAGGCCATATACGACAAACCCACAGCAAACATCATTCTCAGTGGTGAAAAACTAAAGGCATTTCCTCTAAGATCAGGAACAAGGCAAGGTTGCCCACTCTCACCACTATTATTCAACATAGTTTTGGAAGTCCTAGCCGTGGCAATCAGACAAGAAAAAGAAATAAGAGGAATCCAAATCGGAAAAGAAGAAGTAAAACTGTCATTGTTTGCAGATGACATGATACTATACATAGAGAATCCTAAAGATGCCATCAGAAAACTATTAGAGCTAATCAATGAATTTAGTAAAGTTGCAGGATATAAAATTAATGCAGAGAAATCTCTTGCATTCCTATACGCTAACAACGAAAGATCAGAAAGAGAAATTAAGGAAACAATCCCATTCACCACTACAACAAAAGGAATAAACTATCTAGGAATAAACCTACCTAAGGAGGTAAAAGACCTGAACTCAGAAAACTATAAGACACTGATTAAAGAAATCAAAGGTGACACAAACAGATGGAGTGATATACCATGTTCTTGGATTGGAAAAATCAATATTGTGAAAATGAATATACTACCCAAAACAATCTACAGATTCAGCACAATCCCTATCAAACTACCAATGGCATTTTTCACAGAACTAGAACCAGCAATCTTAAAATTTGTATGGAGACACAAAAGACCCCAAAGAGCCAAACAATCTTGAGGGAAGAAAACAGAGCTGGAGGAATCAGACGCCCTGACTTCAGACTATACTACAAAGCTACAGTAATCAAGAGAGTATAGTAGTGGCACAAAATCAGAAATATAGATCAATGGAACAGGATAGAAAGCCCAGAGATAAACCCACGCACATATGGACACCTTATCTTTGATAAAGGTGGCAGGAATGTACAAAGGAGAAAAGACAGTCTCTTCAATAAGTGGTGCTGGGAAAACTGGACAGCTACATGTAAAAGAATGAAATTTGAACACTCCCTAACACTATACACAAAAATAAACTCAAAATGGATTGAAGAACTAAATGTAAGACTAGACACTATAAAACTCTGAGAGAAAAACATAGGAAGAACACTCTTTGACATAAATCACAGCGAGATCTTTTATGACTTACCTCCCAAAGTAATGGAAATAAAAACAAAAATAAACAAATGGGCCCTAATGAACCTTAAAAGCTTTTGCACAGCAAAGGAAACTATCAACAAGAGGAAAAGACATCCCTCAGAATGGGAGAAAATATTTGCAAATGAATCAACAGACAAAGGATTAATCTCCAAAATATACAAACAGCTCATGCACCTCAATATTAAAAAAACAAACAACCCAATCAAAAAATGGGCAGAAAACCTAAGTAGACATTTCTCCAAAGAAGACATGCAGAAGGTGTGCCAAGAGGCACATGAGGTGCTGCTCAACATCACTAATTATTAGAGAAATGCAAATCAAAACTACAATGAGATATCACCTCACACTGGTCAGAATGGGCATCATCAGAACATCTACAACCAACAAGTGCTGGAGAGGGTGTGGAGAAAAGGGAACCCTCTTGCACTGTTGGTGGGAATGTAAATTGATACAGCCACTATGGAGAACAGTATGGAGGTTCCTTAAAAAACTAGAAATAGAATTACTGTATGACCCAGCAATCCCACTCCTGGGCGTATACCCAGAGAAAACCATAATTCAAAAAGACGCATGCACCCCAATGTTCATTGCAGCACTATTTACAATAGCCAGGTCATGGTAGCAATCTACATGCCCACTGACAGATGAATGGATAAAGAAGACGTGGCACATATATACAATGGACTATTACTCAGTCATAAAAAGGAAGGAAATTGGGTCATTTGTAGAGATATGGATGGACCTAGAGACTGTCATACAGAGTGAAGAAAGTCAGAGAAAAACAAGTATCATATGTTAACGCATATATGTGGAATCTATAAAAATGGTACAGATGAATTGGTTTGCAAGGCAGAAATAGAGACACAGATGTAGAGAACAAACAGATGGATATCAAGGGGGGATGGGGGGGTCGGGTGGGATGAACTGAGAGATTGGGATTGACATATATACACTAATATGTATAAAATAGATAATTAATAAGAATCTGCTGTATAAAAAAATAAAATTCTAAAAAATAAAACAATAAAATAAAATGGTATTTGAAGTAAAAAAAAAAAAAGAAGATGGGAGTACAAGAAACTGGATGTATTCAGACTATTTCTAGAGAAAATATGAAGTATAGCTGTTAAAATTGTTATAAATAACAATCATCAAAAATATCCATATGTCACTTTGTTTATTGCATTCTGGAAGTTACCTCAATTTTTAAACAATTTTATTGATATATAATTTATATACCATAAAGTTTATTTATTTAAAGTATACAATTCAATGGATTTTAGTGTATTTACAGAGTTGTACAACCATCACCATGATCTTATTTAGGAACAGTTTCATCACTCCATAAAGAAACTTAATGCCCCTTAGCAGTCACTCCCATCCCCTCCCTTACCCCTTCTCCCATCCATAGGCAACAACTAATCTACTTTCTGCCTCTGTAGATTAGCTTATTCTGAGCATTTCATATAAACAGAATCATACCACATGTGATGTTTTGTGACTGATTCTTTTACTTAGCATACTGTTTTTGAGGTTCATTGATGTTACAGCATGTAGCAGTAATTCATTCCTTTTTATTATAGAATAATATTCTATAGTATGGCTATGCCACATTTTGTTTTTCCATTTACCAGTTGGTAGGTATTTGGGATGTTTCCACTTTTTTGGCTACTAATAAATAATGCTGCTATAAACATCTGTATACACATTTCTGTGTGAACATATGTTTTCATTTCTGTTGGTTAGGTATCTAGGAGTGGAATTGTTGAGTCATATGGTAACTCCATGCCTAACGTTTTGAGGAACTGCTAAATAGTTTTCCAGAGTAGTTGTAACTTTTATAATCCCACCAGCAATGTATGAGAGTTCCAATTTCTCACATCTTCACTAATAATTGTTATTTTCTCTCTTTTTTATCATAGTCATTCAGTGGGCATAAAGTGGTATCTCATTGTGGTTCTGATTTGCATTTTCCTAATAACTAATAATTTTGAGCATCTTTTCATATGCTTATTCAACATTCCTATAGCTTTGGAGAGCTGCCTGTTCCAACCCTTTGTCCATTTTTTTAATTAGGTTGTTTGTCTCACTGAGTAGTAAGCATTCTTTATATATTCTAGATTCAAGAATCAGCTATATGACTTGCAAATATTTTTCTCTCATTCTGTGGGTTGTCTTTTCACTTTCTTCATGGTGTCCTTTGAAGCACAAAAGTCTTTAATTTTCATGAAGTACAACTTACCAATCTTTGCTTTTATTAATTATGCTTTTGATGTAATTCCTAAGAAATCATCACCTCACCCAAGGTCACAGAGAGTTAATACTGTTTTCTTCTAAGAGATTTTTAGTTTTAATTCTTACATTAAGTCTATAATCTACCTTGAGTTCATTTTTTTGTATAATATTAGGTAGAAATCTAAATCCATTATTACACATATGAATATTTAGTTATCCCAACACCTTCTGTTGAAAAACTATTCTTTCTTCTATTGAATTGATTTGGCCCTTTGTCAGAAGTCAATTGACCAAAAATACTAGGGTTTATTTCTAGATTCTTAATTCTATTCCATTGATCTATATGTTTATTCTTATGCCAGTACCACATTGTCTTGATTACTATAGTTTGTAGCAGGTTTTGAAATGGGGAAGTGTGAGTCTTCCAACTTTGTTCTTCTTTTTCAAGACTGTTTTGTCTAGTCTGATCCTCTGACATTTCCATGTGAATTTTAGGATCAGTTTGTCAATTTCTCCAAAAAAGTTAGCTGGCATTTTGATAGGGACATACATTGAATCTATAAGAGGTTAACTCTTTAATACCTTTCATTAGAAACAAACTCTCATAATTAATTATGCAAAAAATGACTAATTATTTCAAATTTGATGAAAAGTTAAAAATATAGTCACACTTTATAATCAGTTATCAGCAATAACAAACACATGCTAGGTAGTAAGCAGTCAATTGTGAAACAAAGGGAGGATACGAGGAAATATACTGTGATTTGTAAAAATGTATTTATGGGCACAAAACTTAAGGCCTACAAAAATATTAAAGAATGAAAAAAATCTATTTGTCCCAAAATAATAAAACTAAAAAATTTAAATTCACAGATGTTCAATTTAATGTCTATAAATGTAATTTTATGTCAACTAGCCAATTGAAGCTTAACTCTTGAAATGGTTATATATCAATATAACAACATTTAACTCATAAGAATATACAAGTTAATATATGACAAACCAAAATCATATAATTAATTTTAAAAAATGTTATAGCAGAGGGCTTCCCTGGTGGTGCAGTGGTTAAGAATCCACCTGCAATTGCAAGGAACACGGGTTAGAGTCCTGGTCCGGGAAGATCCCACATGCCACGGAGCAACTAAGCCCATGCGCCACGACTACTGAGCCTGCGCTCTAGAGCCCATGAGCCACAACTGAAGCCTACGTGCCTAGAGCCCGTGCTCCACAGCAGGAGAAGCCACCACAATGAGAAGCCCACGCACCACAACAAAGACCCAATGCAGCCAAATATTTTAAAAAGATAAATTAAAAAATATGTTATAGCAAAGGTTTTGCTTATTTGATTAAAAAAAAAGACTGATAGCATTTGCAATAATTCTAATACATCAAAAATTCTTTAAGGTAAGATCTAAAAAAATCAGAAAACCTATTGTCATTAAACGTCTTTAAAAAGGCATAGAATCAACTGTAAAGGAATCACATAAATTCTCAACTCTGCAGAATGAAAATCTTCTATATGCTTCTTTGAAATGTAAACAAATTGCATAGTATCTTTATTGTGGTCTGTTACTCTACAGTATAGAAATCAAGCAATATTAGATCATATAATAGTCTAAGAAAAATCACTTCTCTCTTTGGCCTAGTTTCAAAAGCATTTTCCCTTGGCTTTGAAGATGAATAAATATGCTTGTAGAAGTACTGGATCAGTCTATCCACCCTTAGTAATGGATTCTATTAATTATCATCTGGTCCCTGTTAATTTTTAAGTTCTACTTGGAAAAAAAATGCTTTATCTTATAAACCTTTTAATTTCTCTTTTATTTACCAAATGATTGTATACTGGTTGCTCAGGGGATCTCTAGTTATATTTAGCCTTTGATTATCCCTCTTAATAGGAACAGAAACTTTAAAGATATTCCCACAGCTAAACAAGTATGAATGGAGAACCTTGAAAGTAACTTCCCTTGTAACCTCCTTAGTTATTTCAAAAATGCTGAATGCTGGAGTGACCATTTTCTTCAGTGAAGACACTTCTACAAAACAGCCATTATTATCCATTGTACTTCTCAAGCACCACTATGTTTGTTATGTAAGCAAGATTTATAGAAGCAAGGTAAAAATTTTGCCCAGCAACAGCTAAAGGAAAAATGTTATTCATAATCTTCAGTTCTATTAAGACAAAAATATTGGCAAAGAGATTGTGATTATTTCCTTTTCAAACTGGTTGTCATTTCCTAGTTCCAGATGCACTAGAAATTTGAAGCTCACTGGGGAGGATGAGTGATTTTATGTTCTGTGTCTAATAAATGGCTCAGTAGTCCTCCCTTTAGCAGTTGAACTACACTTTAAGTTAATGTGCTAACTGAATAATAAAAATCTAAAGATAAGAGTACATTTGCAAATTGAGCATATTCCTATTGCCATTTTGTGATGCATATAATTGGTTTTGGAAATGTTCAGTTTACCAGGATCAAAAAGGTTGTGCCTAAAGAAACTGGCAAATTGTTTATCCTCTTGGTAGTTTAATAATGATAATTTTAAAAAACTAAGTTTCATACACAGGCAGTCAATACTACCTACTACTATGAATATCTGAACCTTATATAAACTTTACCAGATTATTCACAATTATAATGAAAAATGAGAATATCTGAAGACTTCTTTGACTATTACACTTTCTTACAAAAGAGAATAAACAAACATTTATCAAAGTGCATCTTTCTTTTGGTATATTGTAGAACTAACCATGTTCTACAAAATATTTAGCCAGAGGACTACTAGTTCATTAAAATCAAGAAAAAAATTATCATTAACTTAAATAGACAGTGCTGATTTCCACTGGATTCTTTCAACCTGTTGCTTTTCCATCACTGTTCCCTTTCTTTGTCCATGAGGAGAGGGTTTATGGATGAGAACACCTAAGTTTTAGAGAAGTTACATAAGTTGATTGAGGTCACACTGCAAATAGTGACAGAATCTTGATCCAACTAAAAATGAATCTTTTTTCATGATACCATTATTCTATGTATCTCTCTTTAGCCAGTAGCGATTATTGCTACTATCATTACCACCATCACTCTGATTTTGCCTCCTCTCCATCTAAGTCCTCACATCAAAGTAGTATGCATGTTCTAGGTCAATTTAAGGTAGAATTGGGAGTCCTGGTGTTGAGAGCCTAACTTGAAGGTGACTTCAAATCTGGGTATAAAAAACTACAAATGAGAAATCCTGTTCTTCATAAAAGAAACCTCTGAGAACAATGGATGTCACAGTGAAACGACAGGGAAAAGCAGAGCGTGACTCAGATGTTCTCAAATGCACCAGCTCTTTACTACCTCACGTTAGAGGTACTAGAGGTACGTCTGTTTTATAGTTCTTCTAAAGAATGCATCTACACCAAAGTATTCATGAGTGGTGCAGATTTTACTGAAGATTTTGTAGGGAAGATGAAGAAAGAGATTTAAATTGTATATTCCTCCAAAACCTTCAAAGGCACCCATGAGAGACTTTTATTCTTTTCCAAATCACTACCAGCATTTCTCTTCCTCTTCTCTTTCACCACATGCTGCCCCACCTTGTTGAATCTTTTCCTTCCCCAGTTTTCTCAGGATCATCAAATACTTTTCCCCTTTAGAATGCTGAAAATTTCAACTCTGCCTCAGGAACTACCCCCTTACTGTATCCCAAACCCCATGACACTCAGAAAAATAAAGGCCTTCTAATTTACATCACCCATTCTCCATAGCAGGCAACAAGAAAGTATAGTATTTTTTCTTTAAAAAGAAGCTTGGCTGTCCAGAATCACCATCCATGAAGATTATGTGGACTAATGCCATTCCCTATGTTATACTATGCCTGCCTCCATGTTAATTCTGTCTGTCTTCGCCTTGGTCTGACTTTCACCCTCATTTTTACTGCAAATCTTGAACCTGTTTGATGTTGGCCAAAAATTGGAATGCACCCTGCTTCCAAAGATTTTATAAGTAACAATTAACACAGCCCCACTTATTTAGCATTTTCTAATAATAAGCATTTCCACATTTGTCAGTGTGGTGAGCACTTTACAAATAATTACATTTAAACCTACCAACAAGCCTACTAAATCATTATCACTTCTCACATCTGTCCCTTGCCCTTCCCCTTATCATGAAAAAAGACTTTCTTCTTGGTGCTCACATGTTGGTGGGAAAGAGACAGTGTGCTCACTAAGCAGCCAGGAACCAGTTGCTGAACAGCAGGGGATAGGTAGGTAACAATTATTCAGTACTGACCTTGATTTCACATCTAAATGGTTTAATGAGACAAAGAAATTATGCCATATTTAAATTTAATTCACTGAGTTTATGTAGTGAGTAATAACTTCTCAAATGGTGTCGACTGTGTGATCTTCCGTAATCTTCATAGCGACCCTGAGGAAAAAATATTATTATGACCCAATTTTCACAGACCAGGAAAGGCGACTCATAGATGTTGAGAAACCTATACAAAAATCTGCTAGCAGATGGCAGATGTGACAGCTGTCTTTATCTTCTCTCTCCAGACTTTATGTACTGATACTTTGAAAAATACCATGAATATATATACATAACTATATGTATATGCATATAGTATGCATATACTAGTATGTGTGTTTAAATGTCTGTCTCACAAGGAAATGACAATTGGCTTATAAGGCTGAATTATTTAATATGTAAACTGATAACAGCTTAACAGTGGCCCCTCTAAAAAAGGTAAAATTTCAAGTTCAGTGAATTGATTCAGAAATTTATAAACCTAGAATTTAAAATCTACTTCAATTTCATCATTTAAAGCTCATATTTTCCCATCTGTAACCTAGAGGTAGTTATTACAGAATTTTGTGTTATTTTCAAAAGTTGTTTCAAAAGATAATTTTATTTTG
The DNA here is from genome assembly GCF_964374135.1 of Grampus griseus. Classification (NCBI taxonomy): domain Eukaryota; kingdom Metazoa; phylum Chordata; class Mammalia; order Artiodactyla; family Delphinidae; genus Grampus; species Grampus griseus. The sequence goes on along the minus strand of NC_139018.1, from coordinate 22,776,406 downwards.
ATTTATGTATGGGCGGATATTGGGAGTGGGGGTACCGCAGTCTTTTTAGATCTGAAGGCCTCTAAAATTCTGAACTCAAAGCTGGCAGTATAGAATACTCCTTCAAGCCATGTAATATTGAAAGGAGAAAAATAGGGTGGCAGTTAGAAGAGAAAAATGTAAGTAAAGAACCATCAGAATGGGTTGGAATACTGAAATCAAGACAACATAATACATTTATTACCAAGTGAAAATGAACTGCAAAGCACAGATCATGTTTCAAATACAAAAGAACTTCTGAGAAACGAGATGGTGACAATCATAACAATAGTTTAACATTTCCTTAACACATACAGTGTGCCAAGAACTTCATATGTATCATCTCACTTAATCAGCTCCATGAAGTAGTATTATTATCATTTGCATTTGGTAGATAAGAAACTAAGATGTGAGAATTTATGGAAGAGCCAGAAGTCACCCAGCTTGTGACTGGTTTTAGCCACAGTGTCCAAAGTGTGGCCACCAGCGGCATTCTCTCAGGCATGAAGGGAAGAGAGAGAGTGGGTGGAAGGATAAAACACGGAGCTGCCAATCCCTGCAAATTTACAAAACAGAGAAATTAGGGTAATTTCAAACTTAAAAGTTGAAAAAATTAGAGTCCTTTATGACAGCTCATACATTAAAAATGGAGGAAGTTCTGTAGCAATGGAGGCTTAATAAAAAGAACAAAATTGATCCTACGAAGTAGATAAAATGTATAATTCAACAAATCTGTTGAAACTGGTTTCTCCTGTGGAGCAGCCATGTGATGGAGTTGGGAAGGGGAGGAGACTGGAAGGGAGGAGAGGAGAGGAGATGGTAAATAATGGCTGAAAAGAAACAAGAGACTCATCCTAAGAGTAATGCAAGGAATTCTCAATGAAAAGCGAACAAGAAAAAGTTTAGATGTCATGAGAATCTAAAATATTTGGGTAAGTATTAGAGTTAATCGCTTGAAGTAAGGTTTGGAAAATGACTCCTTAGCTAATCTCCTCTCAGAAAGAACAGAGGAACATTAAGTAATTTGGTCACAATCATGACAAGAGAGGTTTATATAAAATTTCCTGTTTCTCAGGGCCTCACCTTAACCCCTGCTATTCATATCACTATTTTTGATTCCAGAATATTAAGAACTGTGCAATCATGGATAAATGGTAAACATGCTGTGGTGGGTTTGTTTCCCCTTACTCAGGGTTTTCTGTGGGGTGTAGATGGTAGGAGTTACACCATGCATAGCCGTTTGTATTCATTTCATCAGCTGATTATAGACATCCTTCCCAGGAAAGCTTCCTTCCCTGATATGCTCAATTCTATCACCAAACTCTGAGGCGCAATGAAGGATTCATGAGGTCAATGATAGTATAGAGATGTGAAATGCAAAATGAAATTGTTTAGATTTGTTGCTCTATCATAATGTGTTTTCTATAATACCAGTGTGGCAAGCTGCACACTTGATCAAAAACATATCTTTATAAGCGGTGGAACCTCATACTTTAGTTATCACTTCTGCAGATATGCAGAGTAATACCTCACCTAGGCAGAATGCTGATGAGAGGCAGAAGATAGTTGTGCCTCTGAATAGCTAGTGCACATTCACTCCCAAAGCTAATACCTAAAACTTCAATAATTTATTCAGTAAAAAGTTTACTGGACTCTCACTCAGAACCATTTTACTTTTATTTTGTATACAATTCTAAGAAATTTGGTATAGCATGGGATTAATCTAAATCAGAGTCACAGGCTCTCCTATAAGTTCTCTCCCATGCATTATTTGGTAAGGGGTTTAATCTTTCAAAGCCTCCATTTCCCCACCTGTAAAATGGGGATAAAACATTTACATTTCACAGGATAGGTTTGAGGATATAATCAGCACATTCACATAAAGTATAAACACAAAGGAGGTACCTTAGAGTTTAAATACAGACATTTTTTTCATAGAACCTGATACCACAGAGTGAACCAACTACCTTATCTGAAGCTCAATCAGAGAAATAGCAATCCCTTCCCAAGCCTCCGGGAAACTATTCTGGAATGCTTGAGAGACTGTACATTGATCTCTACAGTAGAAACTCCCTAGGAGATTTTCAAGGGTAATTTTAATTTATATAATTGTCTTTTTGTTGCTAGCATTAATATCTCCCTAAGAATTCAAAATGCATAGCAATCTGAACCTAATGAGCACAGAGGTAAATGGGCTTTCCTAACCTCATTGCCCTGCATTATTGTAGAATACAATAATCAGTGTTCTTAATAATTAAGTCATCAAGAAAGGGTTAAGTATCTGTTCCCTAATGCTCTGACAAAGAAGATAGAGTAAATAGAGATGTTTAAAAAGATCACTATTTTAAAAAACTAGAATTTTTAAACAATATTTTTAGGAAATTTATAGGTATAAATACTCAGCCAGTCAAGAAAAGTCATTCATGAAGAATGGAGCTAATCACAGTGCCCAAATATAGGACCACTGTCTTCCCATTCATGTATAAAGATGGTTTAATATTCACTCTCCAGTACTTGGACTCAAGACTACCAAGGTAAGGATTTTTGGAAAAGAGTGAGTTACTTAGACATTTGCCCTTTCAGGACCTTTGGTTACTGTACTAAGTTGTTTCTCTTCTTATTGATTTGTAGGAGCTCCTTAAATACTAAGGATATTGGCCTTGCTTCTGAATTATAAACAAATTTCCACAGTTTACTCTTTGTTTTATAGTTACTTTTTTGCTATTCAGAGGTCTTAAATTTTAGTATAATCAAATGTGACATAATTTCCTTTTATGATCCCTGAATTGCTGACATACGAAGAAAGCCTTTTTCTAATCCAAGATCATTAAAATATTCTCCTATACTTTCTCCTATCCCCTCTATGGCTTTAATTTCACATTTAAGGCATTAATCCAATTATAGCGTATGTGTGTGCATTATGCAAGGTAAACAATTTCCAATAAAACATCTTTTATGAGAATATAATTTTTAGCCTCTTAATTCACGTCGGCAAAAGCATGGATTTTTACACTATGCCTCGGTAAAATAAATGTTATAGATTTTTCATATGATTCTAAATTATCAAACCCCTCATATCTCTTAAAATAAGTAAACATTTTGGTGTTGTGACAGAAGGAAAAGGGAACTAACACTGAAAGAATGCCTAAAATATGCCAAGCTCTGTCCTGGGCACACGATATATGCCATTTCATTTAATCCTCACAAAGCTGAGATTCAAAGAAGATAATAATTTACCCCCAAAGTCACATAGCTGATAAAGTGGAACAATGACTCAAAACCAGCTTGTTCTGACTTCAAAACATATATTATTTCTGTGCAGAGACACAGAAGTCTTACCTATGTCTAAGGAATGCATGATTATAAAATTTACTGGTTAATGTTATTTTTTCCCCAAATTCAAGGTAGCTCATTTAATGCTTTGGTAACAGTTATTATTGTATCTAAGTATAGAAACTGAGGGAAAATGGTTATAGACTTGGGCCTCATCCTGGGTAAGATGAGGGCTAGAAAAATGTATTATCCTCTTTTTTTCTAATTCTGTTTTCTGAATTTCTAGACTGAAAGTTAGTAAAGAGGTGACATGATAATCCATTAAAAATTCCAGGCAGTTGGGAAATTTTGTACTTCTAGGTATAGCTTCCTGCCTTCATACACTCATCCAGAATGTTTAGGACCTAGAAATAAATCACTTTATGAAATAAAATAACATAATCAGAGAATAAAGTCAATTCTGTTCATTGCTTTCATATATAGCCCAACAGAAATATTTATGTTAATGTTATACATGATAATTTTACTGTTATTGCTATATCAATACAAAAAGTTTATAGCACTTTATTGCATAAAAAACATACATTATCACAGTTGATTTCAACAATCACCACATAAGAGGAAAGCAGGGCAGGCATTATGTCCCCTGTGAGACAAGGTAGCTGAAGTTGTCTATATCCCAAGGCAGAGAATGAATGAAATCAGTTTTTCCCACCATGCTGTACTAGAGAGAAAGGAAGGAAGGAAGGAAGGAAGGAAGGGAGGGAGGGAGGGAGGGAGGGAGGGAAGAAAAGAAAAAAAGGTAGATTTAATATTAAAATGCAATGCAAATCTAATAAAATAGAATTTCATAATGTTTTAGTTTATTAACATCTGCTTTTAGATCTACCCTGTTATAAAAAGAGACGTTATCAACTCTGTCCCTAGAGTTATTTGAGAAGTTAATAGGACAAATATCTGTCCTTAAGGATCGAAAAAATAACAGGTGGAGCAGAAAGTCTGCTGAATTCCATTCTAAGCCAGTAATTAATATTCATAAAGAATTTACAACTACTTTCATATCTTCTTTGAAAAAGTTCAATTCCTCAAACATTAAGTAAACCTACTGTTCTGAGGGGTTCTAAGGAAATACAGTGGTAAATGAGATGTCTATAAAAACCAATGTTAACTGTGACTGTCTCTGAGAGTGTAGGATTAAGGGAGTTATTTTGGCATATCTCTATCTCCAAATTTTTATGTAATAAGCATGCATTTGCTTTGGAGAGAGAGAGAGAGAGAAAGAAAGGGAAGGAAGGAAGGAAGGAAGGGAAGGAAGGAAGGAAGGAAGGGAGGGAGGGAGGGAGGGAGGGAGGAAGGAAGGAAGGAAATGTGTGGGAAAGAATATAGTATGGTGTTGTCTTATTTTCTTCTAGAATAGACCTCCCATGTTAAATCCCTTTAGAAATGCCATGTTAAAGGAGAGGGGAAGCTCACAGTGATTGATCAGTTACTATGTTCAGCTGTTTGCTTAGACGGTTATAAACACTAATCTTATTTATTTCTCACCACAACTTTGCAAAGAAAATATTATTATCCTCATTTTGTAGATTTGGAGATTGGCTCTTAGTGAGGTTATATGACTTGCCTTCGGTCACACAACAAGGTTGCAGACCACAGGTACAGTATTCTTTTCACATTGTCATGACACCTTTCTTTTAATCCTGCAGGCAACAGGCTTGCCCCTTGCTGAGTCTGATTTATGACTAAAAGAGAAAATCATGTGCAGTCCCTAAAAGCTTTGTATTTCTTTTTATTTGTAGCTCCCGAATACACCAAATATCAATTCCTATGGAATTACCCCTAGTCCCAGTAACCTATTGTGCTAAATCCATTATATCTAATCAATTGGTTTGCTTGTTGACAAAATTTTCCCACTGGATAAAATGGAAAAATTGTTAACCCCTTGTTTTAAATTAATGTAGTTCAAACAATTGCCCTGAGTGTTCCATAATTAATGTTGACTACATATCTACTTCTACCCTGAAATTTTAATTTGTACATTTCAGGTTAGAAACAAAACATGAACTAAACAGAAATGATTCAAGTTGAACCTAGAGAATTTTACTTAATGAGAGAAAACTTCTAGAATTATAAATTAGTAAAAGGAAAGAGTTTTTTAAGTCAATATTTAGTCCAAAAAGTTCAGATTGAATTAATATTGATCATCAAGATGTTAAAGATTCCAATATCTGGAGAAAGACTAATATTTACAAAAAATAAGTAAAGTGATTAGATATTTATTAGAAATCAAATGACTTCTAGCCATCAGGAAAATGTTTTTTCTTGGGAAGTCTTAATGAGCAGAATTAGGGACAAGAGTGACTTTTAGGGTGTCAGTAGGTTTTGTTTCTGGATCTCAGTACTGGTTACCTGATGAAGCTCTGTTTGCATATTTTCTGGTTGTACTAATATTTTATAGTTCAATAAATGTTTCTGAAAAATGAGGATTATGTTTCTAAGTGAGGACTAAAATATCCTAAATGGTTTTTAAATGATAGTTTTTATGTCTCTGCACTATAGACTTAAAAGAAGAAAGAAAGGGGGTGGGTAATGAAAAGAGCTTAGGTAGAGTAGATATTTATTCTTTTGCAAAGGAAAAAGACAAAGAAAATATTTTTAAAAATCATTTCACTACGGGTAAAATCCAAAAGACAAATTCCTCTGAGTTCTTGTAATCTGTATGTATCTGACCTGGGATTAGAAGGAGTGAAGTTCTCATACACAACAGGCCCCCAATTAACTCCCCTTTCTTCTACACACATATGCACATACGCACAAGCACACACACACTCCAAACTATGTAAACCATCCCTGAAAATAAGTCTTTGTCCTATGAAGAATCACCTTTGAGTATGACTCATACTCTCACATTTCTAAGGTTTAACTATAGGATAACTTTCATTAGCCTCGTGGCTGACAAGCCAAAAATGGGTTGTAAGGTTATTGCTGATCCATGAAATCCTTACTTTTAAAGTTGACTATTTTAACCCCCAATTCTGTTTAAAGCCTATTAGAAAATAATTAAAAATAGCAAGCTTAGCTTCAACACAAGCTAGTAGTTCTCAAACTTTAGAATTCATACGGAGCACATGGAACACTTGTTGAAAACATAAACTTTCAAACTTTATGTCAGAGACACTGATTCAGTAGATCTGTAGGGGTAGCCCCAGGGATCTATGCTTTCCACAAGCATGCCAGGTAACTCTGAAGCAGATAACCAAACACCATACCTTGAGAAACAATGCCATTATTAGAAACTCAAATATGAACAAGTTCCAGCCAAACTCTGCATGGGATTCAAAGAGATCACAATCCAAGCAGGGTGCATGGACCTGAATAACCAGATGGTTTTCATCCTGGAAATCTAACAATCCATGATTTGATTCCACATGAGAGTAAAGCAAGAAAAAAGACGTATCAGGACAGGGGATTTCACCATGTTCTCTTAGTTTTTACAAGATGTACCCCGGCTAAAGTTTTATGTATTTGTAAACTTTTTCCCAATGCTTTCACAAATCTTTGTCCTGTGAGACACAGTGGCTTAAGTGAGGAGAAGGATACAATTCAGTAAACTTTTATGACACCCTGACCCATGTTTGACTAAGACCTAACAAAGACTACCTAGCAGGTAAACACTCCATTTGGAGATAGGGCCCATCCACAGAAGTCATGCTTCAACCCGTCACAACAAGTATACAAGCCTTGTATCTGGATTGTCATGGGGTGTCAGTCACAGGGTGGCTTACTAATTTTCCTGAAACTCAGAGTCTCATGATGCCAGAAAAAGCAGCTACCTTGTTTACTCTTTTTCTTAGGCAATCTTTCTCTGCACTATCATTTTGATCATCAACGTGCTTGGGTTGGCAGGAGCCAAAGAAAATTCAAATGCAACCCAGAAACAACAGAAATGTGTCATCCTGGAACAGACATGTGGTCTGTCCAACCTAGGCACCTGCTCCTCATGATGAGTAATGCCAGATGTTTCAGGGAAAGACACAAGCCTTTATTACACATCTGCTTTATGCAATTGTGCAACAATACATCACAAGGGAGTTTTCTTTTTCTGACCCTGGATTAGCCATCAGTTACAGCCTAATATTTCAAGACATCAGCCCTTGAACTCATCCCTGCATCCTTTACTGCACTCTCTCTTAAAAAATAAAAAGAAAGCAGAAAGAAAGAAAGAATATTTGCTCAGTATGTTCAACCATCAACTCTAGACCGAAGCAATTATACTTGTAGACAACCTTCTCTAGCTTCCATTAAGGAGATGGCTAGACATTTGATATAAGAGCAATAAGTGTTGGTTATAGTAGGTAAATGAGAACTAGCTCTCATTTGCAAATAGCTTTGAAATGAAAATCACTTTCCTGGTAATGCTAAAAGTCAGTATTAGGAAAGCCTTACAAAATGTGAATAGCTAACTGAACATAATTCAGGTAAAGCTACAAAAAAACTAGTAGCAATTGCAATAAATATAAACACTAACAAACTTTCCTGAATTATATACTCCTGAAAAAATTTAATAAGCAAAGAGCATAACCATAGCATGCTATTCACTTTTTCACAGACATTTATAGAGTGACTTCTCTGTTCTAATCACTGTGTTAAGTGCTAGGGAAACAGTCATGGTCTTACCCTTACATAGTTCCATAGGGAAAATGGACAACTGTTAGGGAAAATAGATAAAATAATGATAAATTGAGATATATGTTCTAAAGGAAAACAGCATGGTTATAATATAGAAAAACTGGAGGAACTTGCTTAAAGTTGTCAGGTGAATTTTCCTTAAGATGTGATATTTAAACTGAAGTAAAAGAAAGAAAACTAATATCAGTCCAAAAGCAGGAGAGTAGTGTTCTGGGTAGAGGAAATAATGAGGGTAAATCTTGTGGGTAGAAGCTTGGTGTGTTTTAGGAACTGAAAGGAAGTCAGTGTACCTGGGAGTAGATAAGAATCAGATCTTGAATTAATTTATAGGTTATTGTAAGGAGTTTGGGCTTTGTTATAAGTGAGATGGGAAGACATTAAGGACTTAAAGTGGAGAAATGGTATGAACGTATATCCATTTTTAAAAGCTCATATGGGGAGGTCTGTTAGAACAGTGATTATCTAACTTTAAAGTACACACAAAGATTTGGGGATCTTGTCAAAATGCAGATTCTGATTCTCTAAAGCAGGGCATGAAATTCTGTATTTATAATAAGCTCCTGGGTGATGGTCTGGTCTGGAAGCTACTGGTTCTCAGACCACACTCTGAAGAGCAAAGGATAAGAAAACTTTTACAGTAATTCAGACTCTTGCCTCTACCAAGATGGTGGCTTGAGCTGGGACAGAACATGTGGTAATGGAGGAAATGTGACCAATTTGAGAAATATTGGGGAGTTAGAACTAACAGATTCTCTATAGCATGCTTCTGAACACCACAGCAAAGTGTGTATTAAGAAGACCTCTGGGGCCTCCCTGGTGGCGCAGTGGTTGAGAGTCCGCCTGCCGATGCAGGGGACGTGGGTTCGTGCCCTGGTCTGGGAGGATCCTGCATGCCGGAGCGGCTGGGCCCGTGAGCCATGGCCGCTGAGCCTGCGCGTCCAGAGCCTGTGCTCCGCAACGGGAGAGGCCACAACAGTGAGAGGCCCGTGTATCGCAAGGAAAAAAAAAAAAAAAAAGGAAGACCTCTGAAACCAAAATTTCTGAAAGTTAAAGGGGATCCTGAAGTTCTTGTCTCAACACTTGTTACGGAAGAGGACAGAAGGCAGAGGTAGAAACTTTCAGTGAGTAGGTTAGAACTTAGCTTGGGGGTGCGATGAGGGTTAAAAGTGGTGTGGGTGGAATAGAGATACTGCCTGGGGTTCAGCCTATTTGCCTGACAGCCAGAGAGTTATCAGCAGTAGTGAGAGCAGAAAACCACAGACACACAGGAAAGGATGTTGAACCTCAAAGTCAGGGTTTTAAGTCTTAGTTCTGCCATATTTTAGCTCTGTGTCTCTGAAAAAAAAAAAGTTTACTAGTCTATCTGTTTCCTCATTTAATAAAATATAATGTAATGAGATCATGCATATGAAACTATTTAGCATGGTGCCTACAATAAGAAGGTATTAATAAATATCAATCAAATTACACTTATGCATCTTAATGGGGGACCATTTTTTGTTTCTTCTGAAGATGTAAAAATCATCCACGTAACTATAGAAGGGAGTGATTTCACATCCTGGAGTGTGTCGCCATGCAACCCATATTATTTCTGCTTCTGGTAAAGACGTTTTCTGACAATGAAGTTGGAAAGCCTTTTCTCACTTAGAAGCAATAAAAGAGTATCCCCTTTAAATTCAACAATGGTCCATGCAGCAAATGCTCCAAAGGTAACTTACAATTAACTATAACGTTAGGTTAATACAGAAGTTACAGAGCTTATCTAGTCCCTTTGCCACACCTGAAAGGATACCTCAAAGGTAGCAGACTCCTATTTTAATGAAACTCTTAGGAAAAGAAGCATTTGGCAAAACCAAGGTAGGCTATTTCAAGGTCTCCTTAAAATAACCATCAGGATATTTTTTCTTGATGATTTGATAACAGTCTTCTGCTGTTTGTTTGTTATATTATATGTACTAAAAAAGAGATTTACTGGCTTTATCTTTCCTGGTTCAATTTAAAGTCATTCCTCTTTTCCATACTCTCAGAGGGAATGGAAACAGCTGGTCCCCATGCTCTGTAACTCAGGTCTGGTGTGAAGTTAGGCCGACTTCGGTTAAGCCTCTTTTGTAATTAACAGCAAATATTTGCATACAAACAAAGTTCCAGAAGTCCCCCAAAATTCTTTGATTCCAGAATGGGTAAAACACGACCCCTGTAAACATACTCTGCATCGTTAATTCATAGTGATTATAGTCTTCCCAGTGATACAAAGTCAAACTCAGCCTTTCAAAATTATAAATTCAAAACAGTGAGCTTCTTTATAATCTTTATAATCTTAAAAGTCATGGGTTTATAGCTTTCTCAAGATAGGGAAGAATTTATAGAGTATATTTCATATAGCCCTGTGAGTTTTACTTGTTGAACCCTATGCCTGAAATAAACAACCAGGATCTTCTCCCAAAATGCGTTGTATCTACCCCAGTCAAGGCAGATGTAGACTCTTGGTCTCAGTCACTCTCCTTCCCTCCCTTCCCCACCCTCAGAATAATTCTCAAATCCCAAAAGAAGGTTTCTGAAATTTCTCTAAGCAATCCACGCTGGTATAAAAGAGGCAAACATTTTGGTCATTGTCATTGTGCACACTCTCTTAGGCAACATGTAGGACCATGTCCAAAATGTTACATGTAACCCTAGCCTTTTATAACAACTTCTCACAAAACATTTCTAAGTCAAGTCCTCAAATTGCACAGAATCCCTCAAACTCAGAGGAAACGTCCAGGCATTTTCCACCCCTGCAGAGATGATCACCGTCCGTTTCCTCACAGCCAGGCCAGATGATCAGGGAACGGAACGTTCCAACCACACAAATTAAGCGAATCCTACAAACCAGTAGTTTCCTCCACCTGGACTCAAGATACATAATGTCAAGCATCTGGGTTTCGGAGATGAAAAATCTTTCAAAAGACATAACAGTTAGGCATTTATCTTTCACCTGTACTTCTGCAATGGGCTTGATCAGGCTCTCCCTGCTTCCAGTGCAGCCCACTTTAATCCCTCCTTCACACCAACTCCAGAGGGAGACATCTAAGGTGTAAATTTGATCATGGCACTTGGGCAATTGGTGAACTAGAATTTAACACGTCAAACCCACAGATATTCTTGTCTGACTCCCTCACTAACCTGTAAAACCTTTAAAGCAGGGGACAATTCATATTTATCTCATTAATCCTACAAGCTAACATTAGGCATGACATTTAATAGATACTCCATAAATGCTTGCCTAATGAGTAACTATTAGTGTTTCAGAATCACAGATTCCCCAAAATGGAGATCCAGAAAGTGAAGGAAACATACTAAATGACAAAGAAGCCAAACTACAGACCTTCTGTCACATCTTCTTATTCCCCAGAGCAGTTAGAATAATATCTGAAATAAATACTTTATATCACAAACTCCTATGGCATCCAGAGCTTCTGAGATCACCATCACATCCTAAGTGACATGCAGAGAAATCATATTTCACACCAACATATTATTATTGAAACAAAGCAAAGCTGTGCTGTAGGTTTTAAGTAGAGGAATGGGATAATGTTTTCTGAACACAGTTTCACTAAAATGGACTTGAGTACATATTTTCCAGTAATGATATCCCAATATCCACATCTGCCTCCCTGTGCCCACCACACACACACACACACTGTTTTTGATACTGCAAATCTCACTCAGATACATGGGGGTAAATCTTATTCACCCTTAACGCCATTCCTCCTCGACTCCCCTAACTGCATTATAATCATAGTCATTACTGCCATAATGATAGTAATAATGCTTTGTGCTTCTACAGCACTTCTCAGATGATCTCAAAGCATGACTGCATCGTGACTGTATAAATTAAGAATGTTTGCCTCCTCTGGAGACAGTGTTTATAATAAGGATGGGAGCTCACAGACTTACCTGACACCTGCAAGTTAAAATTATGAGGAGGAGGCCTGCACAGATTTGTCTCTTTTATTTAACTAGGAAAAGATGATTTTCTGACACAGGTCAAGACACGTCTCCAGAGGGAGAAGAAGACCTATTTCTTATCCTATACTCACTGAACTTATTGAATACATTTTATACTGACAAGGGGGAAAAAGGTTTTAATACTTCCATGGTTTAAATCCGCAAAGTGTCTTTCAAGTCAAGAAAACAAACTGACCAGCTGACCCATCTAGTCTTGATCCCTAGCCTCAAGTCACACTTTCTGTATGGCTCAAACTTCTCCTCCTCCTCGTTTCATGTGATGCTTTCACAGCTCCCCAAATATTTCCCTGCAGGTACTATATGGTCACTATTACAGTTATCTTCCCATAATTCCAGGGAATCAGGAGACTCTAGAAAACAGAAGGAACCTGATTCACCCCTCAGGAGGGGGGAAACCCATCTGTGAGAAGGGTCGTAAGTCATGAGGCTGAGGTATTTCTGCCCCACTCTAAATTAGAAATTTCCTTTATCCGCTCTTCTAGAATATATTCAATACTTAACCAAACACCTATGAAGTGCTAGGATAAGGCAAAGCACTAGAAACAATAATATGTAGAGATGTATTCTCTGCCCTTGAGGATTTCATACTCTTTGTAAACTAGAGATCATGAGAGGGTATGATTGGTCTCCTTGCTTCCAAGCTGTGACTGCCTCCAAGAAGTTCTGGCTATATGGCAGCAGAAAGATGAATTTAAAATACAAATCCAATCATATTGTTCACCTGCTCAAAAATTCTTTGGTGCTTCTCATCACACTTAGAATAATATCTAAATTCTAACCATGACCTACACGGGCATCCCTCGTGCTTAACTCTGGTCCCGCTCTCTTCCCTGTGATCCTGCCTTCCTTTCTGCTTCTCTAAGAAACTAAGCTTGATCCCATCTCAAGGCTCTGGACATGCTGCTCACCTTCTTCCCCTACTCTCCCCCATACCAGCACTCATTTCATTCAGTTTTCTCCTCCAGTGTCCACTCCTTGACCACTTCCTTTAAAATGATCAACCCAATCTGTGATAATCCGTATCTCTATCTTTCTCCACCATGTTTATCTTTATCTGACATTATCATATATGTTTATCTGGTTAATTGATCGCTGTTGATCTTCTCCACCAGAAGGTAATCATACAGGCAAGGGTTTTGTTGTGTTCATCACTGTAACCCAAGCACCTAGAATAATAGTCGGCAAATAGCATCTGGTCAATAAATGTTTGTCACTAGATAAATAAATAGTAAAGAGGTTTCTATACCCACAGTTTACCTAATAATATCATAGGATAACCTATTTGCTCTCAGTACAAATTCTAGGGATTCTTTAAGGTCTTGAAGATGGAAAAATGGAAAGGAATGAGTTTTTACCTGTTAAGCCTAGATATACTCATGTGGGCTGCAAGTAATATCTATGTGCCTGTGCCATTCTCTACTACCCAGAACCTCAGGTCTTTCTCTCCTTTACACATAGGCATTATAATTATGATTTTATGGCTGAATATTGGCTGTCTAGCCACTAGGAAGCATCCTATTTCTCTGGCGTAGGCTTAAACTTGACGCATTCGCATATCCCAAGAAAGTTTCCCCATGGGAGCAATAACAGGAACTGAACTGTTTTCAGAGAGCTTCATGTCTCTCTGGTTAGCCTCCAGGGGTCAAATGTTTGTGTCTTACTTCCTTACAGGGGATTTCAAACTATCAAAACAAGTTTGTGCAACCTAACAGCTACTTGGTGGAATTCACCAATAGTTTGGATGCGTATCTACAAACATACACAATTCTCCTCCGTGCAAGCTGCTAATGGGCAAAATGTAAGGGCACAAAAGCTCAAGCATACCAAAATGGACTCACGCAGCCCGAGATATGCCAAACTGGTGCTTTTGAAACTCTGACAGGTTCAAATAAATCTTGGAACTTAAATGTCTCATTTATAATTGTCTCTAATTCTGTAGGAAACTGCCTCCCCAACATGGATCACTCCCTCCTTCCCACCCCAGTACCTAATAAGGATACTGGTTCCCATTGCCAGCAGGCACCACTGTGAACACTCTGGTATGTGAGGAAAAAGACTGACGGCACAGTCTTTATACATCTTTTCTGCTTTAACAATCATTTAACAGTTGGCTGGGTCTCGTCAGTTGACTATAATACTAATTCAGAAAATGTGGCTTCCAATCACACAGAACAAGACTTGTTCTCTCAGCAGTATTTCATGTCATCATCTGTTTTTCTAAAAAATAGGTAAAACACTGCATGTGTTACCAAAATGTTTAATAAAAGTTGTGATGTTGGTTTTCTTTCAAAACTGTACTGGGCTGAGCTAAAGAGAATATCAAAAACTGTTTTTCCATTTTTGAAGCAAAAATGACTATAGAGCCATGTAGCCACACAACCATCTGTTCACCCATCCATCTGTCCCTCGAACATGCACTGAACTTCTACTTCCAGTTCCCTGCTGGAACTGGAACTCTCAGTATTAATAAGAGATGATTCTTGCCCTGAATCAATTATCTACCTTAAACCAGAGTTTCTATCTTAAGCAATAGCTCTTAGGTTCAAACATACATAGTCTGTATAACTTTACCGCCATTAATTTCTCTTTCATGACTCTCTACCAAACCTTTAGTTAAATCCACACTACATATCTGTGATGTCAGGGGTTCTCCTATTTCCTTGATTGATTATTCACAGCCAGTAATTTACAAAGTACTTTCACATATAACATTTTATTTAATCTTCACAACAACCTATGAGGTAGATGTCACAACAACCCTCATTTTGGAGAAGAAGAAGCAGCAGAACTTAGGGAAGCTCTGTCACTTGCCTAAAGTCACACATGGTCTTAAGGGCAGAAATGGACATTTATGACCCCACATCACTGCACTGTGGCTTCCAGTTGTCTACACTATCATCTCCTTCTAGTCTTCTTTGGTTGCACACTCAGTTAGCAAATATTTATTGAGCATCACCTATGTGTAATATATTTTGCTAAGTAGGAGTATTCAATCCTTGCCAACTTGGTCAATTTCTTCAGTTTTGAAATTTGTCAAGAGAAGTTGTTCATCTCTGTATTCCTGAATCTAGAACTAGTCTCCTCTACAACTTCTAGGCAAATGCTATAAAATATCACATGGAGTCTGACCTCTCGAGTATATGCCCACCTCAGCCCCACAGAAAGGATCAAAACTTTTCCCCATAACTCATATCGATTTTTAAATTCTCTCCTCATTTTACATGGTAGTTTTAAGCCATAACCCTTTTCCCAATGCCCCAAACCTAGAGAGAAAAGTGAGTGGATTAGAGGAGAAAGGAATAAGCAATGCTGCATTTCTTTGGCAGTATTGGAGAAGAACAGGTGGATGAGAAGCTAGATGCACTGTGGTGCATGGCAAGTACAGATGAGAGGCCATGAATGGGAGGCCATCTATATGATTCCACCAAAGCCCAGGTTACAGAGCTTTTCAAAATCCCAGGGAGATAATTCTGTAATTTCTACCACTTTTTAACCAGAGTCATTGCCTCATTACCTTCACCTCACATTTGTAGTCTGTTGAGCTACTTTAAACCTAGTTCAGAAAGATGACCCTTAAGACAGAAAATATGTAAAATTAAAAGCAGATGCTTCAATGTACTGGGGTCATGTCTGGGTCTGGAAATGGAAACAGGGACAGCAGGTTTTTATATTCTCTTGAGCAAATCCCAGGATATTCTTTAAAATGAAGCAGTCAAAAAATGTAAATATTTCCGTTAGTCAAAGGATACCAAACCAATGTTTTCAAATCAGTGACTATGAGAACTCCTCCAAGTGGAAATATTTACAAGAAGACTGAAGCAATCATTGTTACCAAGAACTTTTGTGAGACGTGTGCACCCTTCTCTCTCATTTTCCAGACAGACATATTACAGCATGGAAAGGTAAAGAAAACAAGAAAGGAACTAAAGGGAACAGGAGCTGAGAGGAAAAGAGTCGGAAAGGTGAAAAGAAATGAGGAGAGAGGGTGGATGGTATAAAAAATAACAAGTTTTGAAATCACATGGGCATCAATTTAAATTCTGGCTTTTGCCATGTGTCTTTGCTCAAGTTGTCTCATCTATACAGTGGACATTATATTTACTTTGTAGAATAAATATGAAGATTAAATGAGATATTGAATGAAAAGAGGCAGCATGGTGTTTGACAAAGTGGACTCTCAATAGAGTGGTAGGAATAATTACTGTTATTTATTTTAGAGTAAAAGATTGAAGAAAGAGAAAAGGAGAGATGTTCTCATTGAATAAAATTTTCAAAATCTCTATTTGAAAAAATAATCTACCTGGATATTCCAGAATCTTTTAAATTGACTATTAATTGAACTACTCTGATAATTCTATAATGTATGGGAAGAAAGGTGGAGCTGCCCGAAATAAAAACTAAAAAAATTTGAATGTACTGTGTGATTCTCAATCCTGGATGTATATCAGAATCACTTATGGAGTTTAAAAAAAAAACAAATCCCCAGGCCTCACCTCCACAAATTTGTTTTCAGTAGGTTTTGGGTAGGGCTCAGACACCTGTATTTTTTTTTAAGTTCAACAGGTATTCTAATGCCCAAACAAGGCTGAGAATTGCTGTTATAAACACTAAATAAAGTTGGGCATTCTGACATAGTAAGGCTCCATCTCACCACTGTCCTAAGTCAATGTAGAACATCAGTAGGGAAATGGAAATAAATACACATTCAACATAGCAACTTTCTTTATCAGATTAAAACCTGCAGTTACAAGATCTTTTATTTTCTGCATCTATTTACTCAAACTTCCTCTGTTTGTACCCATCTACAAAACCAAGCTGTGCTCTGTAAAAAAGATTATGGAAACACAATAAACACTTTCTCTAGAATGTTTTGCAGGTTTTAACCAATCCTTCCTGAGTCTATATGATGACATTTACAATTTAATTGACTTCAACTGTGTGGAGAAACACTGCCCTGAGAATGGGGTGGTGACTGTACATAGCACGTCATGTTCTCGGAAGTCATGCGGGGGTAAAGTTATGTAACTTAGCACTTTGCTTCAGTTTGCTCTGCCACCTCCACCTGCACAAGCATTGACCGGTGTATGGAGACTTACTTCATTCGGAATGGGTCTCCAGAAAAGTAAAACGATCAAATAAGAGTTTCTTTGTGACAAGGCTAAATGGCTGATACGGTACCAAGTTCCGAAAGAAGACCCTTCACTGTCTACTGATGCTTCTGAGTGCACTTTTCATTGAAGACTACAACCTTCTTTAAAATACCATCACTTCCACCGCTGCAAATGGAAAATAATTTAAAAACACAAAACTTTTGTTCTTACATCCCAAAGTTAACCACTTTGTAAAGCTTTGTCTGCAAAACACAAAAGAGCTTATAATGCATTTGTTTTTAAATATGAAACAGAAAAATTGTTCCAAATAAATTTTAACATGAAATGCCAGAAACTTGGGAAAATGGACTCAGTGGGCCAAGAAAACAAAAAGTGGATGGTGGATGAGAGTCTTCCCTCTCTTTCGTCAGGTTTCACTTAGCTAAGGTCAGTCATGCAATTGCAGATAAACAAACAAAGGAACTTACATTTAAACATGGGACATTCCTAACAGGACTTCTCAGCACCTCCCTGCCTCATGGAAGCACCAGCTGCTCCTCATCGCTTGGGGAGCAAGTTGTGAAGAACACTAGTGACTTATAATTAAAGTGAAGAAATTCCATTCAGATGTAATCATAAAGGGAAATGACAGAGACACAAAAGCGATGAAGAAATTAAAAAAAAAAATTAAGCCTACTAAACCCTTGAAGGCCTGAATTGACCCCAGATTATAAGAAAAACAGATTGGCCTTTAAAAAAATATTATTTTGATAGGAAATCCACATTCATTGAGATGAATTCTGAGAAAAGAAGGCCATGTTGGTAAGAAAAGGACAGATAGTGATTTTAAGAGCTTACCAATGTA
Organism: Grampus griseus; assembly: GCF_964374135.1. NCBI lineage: Eukaryota > Metazoa > Chordata > Mammalia > Artiodactyla > Delphinidae > Grampus > Grampus griseus. Next base: position 22,758,463 of record NC_139018.1, on the reverse strand, counting down.
GATAAGCTGGTGAAAAAGTAAGGGTGACAGCTCAGCAATCCCCTAATTATTTACCTTCTTTAGGACACTGGGGGCTTTGATAGAAGTTTCCAACACCCTGAATATTTTATGTTTCTTATAAACATTTAGATATGATGGACGTTTCATTTGATCATTTCTTTTTATTCCATGAGTGGCTGGCTTGCATTAACTCTCGCTCTCTCATTCCCTCTGCCCCCACCTTCCCTCTCTGTCTTTGTTTCTTTCTATCTCTCCCTCCCTGTCTCTCTCTCTCTCTCTCTCTTCTTTGAATAAAGAGAAAAGTTCCAATGTCTTTTTCACTATGTTCTCAAGACATCTAAATAGAAACACACCTCCTGAAAGAGATTAATCTTTCATTAAGATAGTCCTTCACAGATTTTTGAACCTGAAAGAAAATTACAGAAACATTCCAGCCCCCATGGGGGCCATTGTGATTCAGGCAGGGGTGCCATCTAAAATATTTTCATGGGCTGTGAGCTGAATTTGAATTGAATTGGTACAGTGTGGGTATATGGTGAAAGAGTGGCCGAAAGTGGAAAAGGAGAGAAAAAGTGAGTATCAAAGATACTTGCATCATTTGCTTGCAAATTTATCAAAGTATTGGCCTCCTGTAGGCAGCAGAGACATCTGGGATGCTTCAGCTTCAAATTTTACATTCCCAGACCTAAGTTACTGCCCCTAAATTAACTTGTATCACTAGCGGGTAACTTTATATCATAAACAACTAGTTCTATGGCTTGAACACATAGGAACTAAAGCAATACATTTAATGTATATGTGTTAACAAATTTGTTTAACAGATTCCATCAGCTAAGACTTGAGAACAGCATGGTCATAAGGCTCACTATTTCAGAACCAGCATGAAATAATGAAAAGCACATGAATTGAAGAGCTACAGAGACCCCATTTAGACCCTGCTCCACCACAGACCATGTGACTTTGAAAATAACAATAACTAACATTTACTGAAAATTTATATTTGCCAGGCACTGTTCTGAGCACCTGACGTGTATTAAGTGACACATTCTACATAACAGCTCCATGAATCAGACATTACTATTATTAATGCTGAAACAGAAATATAGAGTGGTCAAATGGCTTATTAGTGAAGAAGTCAGTATTTGAACTCATGGTGTTAACTTTTCAGACATACTCTTAACCTCTATGCTGTAACATTCTTCAACATTAAGCAATTTTTCTCTCTGAGTTTCAGTTTTCTAATTGACAAGAATAAAAGGTTTGTGATGAAGTCTAAATAATACATAAAATGGCTTTAGCTTTTAAACAGTGCTACCCTTAAGGAGACTTCTAATGCCAGTCACGATGCAGCAATGTAGACGACATTATCTTTCTACCCTAAACAACAAGAAAACTTGGAGGTGGGGATGTGAAACAGTGATATTCAAATATCTGACAAGTGGCACCACAGGCCAGAGATCCCTGAGAGAAATGAAACAAATTAAGTGAGCCCTATAATAGCCCCAGTGTACTACCCTGAGAGTTTCTAGGCTTTGGTACAACAGAAAAAGGGAACCCAAATAGAACCAGAGGGCTTTCTGAATTAAAGAGACAGAGTTTGTAATTCAAGGAGATGAAAGCAGATAGAATTAGTGAGGCAGAGTGTAGAGCAGGGAGTTGCACAGAGAAAGACTTCCAGAGATCTGAAGAGGGAGAGTCTTTGACATTCTGCCTGAGTATTGATGGGCATGTACATGAGAGAAAGCTCTCCAAGGCCAGGGAAAGGAGATGGTGAACACTGTCTAAAGCTCACATGGGGCTGAGAATAGTTCTAATCCAACCAGACTGAGTGGAAAGGCCTCCTCATACATGGGGAATTAGGTAGAGTTCTCCATATGGCATTGCCTTAGAAGTGGGGCTAAATTAGTCTTACACTAAAGACTGACTTTGGGTATGTCCTAATGAAACTTAAAGGCAAGACTCAAAAGAATCAGACTGATTCCAAGTAATTTAACTGCAACCCAGAACCAGTCAAAGAGAATTTAAAGGATAAAACAAAATTCAACCCCCAAGTACATAAAATTCACAAGTTGGTATCCTGTCAAAAATTACCAGGCATGCATAAAGAGTAACAAACAAGATGAGCCCAAACAGACCCACACCAAAACATATCATAATTAAAGTGGCAAAAGTTAAAGAGAGAATTCTAGAGGCAGCAAGAGAAAAACAGTCATATACAAGGGAACCCCCACAAGCCTATCAGCTGATTTTTTCTGCAGAAACTTTGCAGGCCAGAAAAGAGTATCATGATATACTTAAAAAGGTGAAAGGGAAAACCCTGCAACCTAGGATACGCTACACAGCAAGATTGGCATTTAGAATTGCAGGGGAGATAAAGACCTTCTCAGACATGCAAAACCTAAAACAGTTCATCAATACTAAGGCAACCCTAAAAGAAATGTTAAAGAGTCTTCTCTACGTGGAAAAGAAATGGCTATAAGAAGAAGTAAGTATTTATAGGAAAGGATAAATCTCACTCAGAAAGGCAAACACATAGTAAAGGCTAAGGACCAACAACTTAAATAAGCTAGGACAAAGATTAAAAGACAAAAAATTTGTAAAATCAAGTAAAACTACAATAATCAGTAAAGTGATAAATATAAAGATGTAAAATATGATATCAAAAACATAAAGTGTGGGAGAATGGAGTAAAAAATATAGATCTTTTAAAATGTGTTTTAACTTAAAGGACTGCCTATTTAAAACAGATATAGTTATAGGTCAACATATATGAACCCCATGGTAAGCACAAATCAAAAACTTACATTAGATACACAAAGGAACACAAGCATGCTACTAAAGAAAATCATCAAACCACAAGGGAAGAGACTACAAGAAGAAAGGAATAGGGAAGAACTACAAAAAAAAAGGAAAACAAGTAATAAAATGGCAATAAGTACATACCTATCAATAATTACTTTAAATGCAATGGACTAAATGTCCCAAACAAAAGACATAGGGTTGCTGATTGGATTAAAAAAAAAAAAGACCCATCTATATGCTGCTTACCAGAGAATCACTTCAGAAATAAACACACACAAACTGAAAGTGAGGGGATGGAAAAAGATAATTCATGTAAATGGAAATGACAAGAAAGTGGGAGTAGCAATACTCATATCAGGCAAAACTGATTTTAAAACAACATCTATAACAAAAGACAAAGAAGTGCATTACATAATGATAAAAACATGAAGAAGGTATTATACTCATTAACATATATGCACCCAATACAGAAACACCTAAATATATAAAGCAAATATTAACAGACATAAAGAGAGAAATTGACAATAATACAATAATAATAGGGGATTCTAACACTCCACTCACATCAATAGACAGATCATACAGACAGAAAATCAATAAGGCAACATTGGTCTTAAATGAAACAACAGACCAGATGGACTTAATAGATATCTTCAGGACATTACACCCCCAAACAGCATTCTTTTCAGGTGCACGTTGATTATTCTCTGGGACAGATCATATGCTAGGCCAAAAAACAAGTCTCAACAAATTTAAGGGGACAGAAATGATGTCAAGCAATTTTTTCCCACCACAATAGTGTGAAACTACAAATGAATTACAGGAAAAAATGTTAAAAGTACAAACATATGGAGTCTAAACAGCATGCTACTAAAAACCCAGTGGGTCAATGAAGAAATCAGAGAAGATATCAGAGCATACTTCAGGACAAATGAAAATGGAAACACAATTTTCCAAAATCTATGGGTTGCAGCAAAAGCAGTTCTAAGGGGGAAGTTTATAGCAATACAAGCCTACCTCAAGAAACAAGAAAAATCTCAAACAACCTAACCTACTATTAGCAAAAGATGAATAAACAGTATAAGGAAAGAAATAATAAAGATCAGAGAGGAAATAAATAAAATAGAGATTTTGTAAAAATAGGAAAAAAATCTAGAGCTGGTTCTTTGAAAAGATAAACAAAATTGATAAAAACCTTAGCTGGGCTCATCAAGAAGAAGAGAGAGAGGACCCAAATAAATGAAATAAGAAATGAAAGAAGAGAAATAATAACCAATACTGCAGAGATACAAAAAATCATAAGAGAATATTATGAACAGTTACATGTCAACAAATTAGACAACCTAAAAGAAATGGACAAATTTCTAGAATCACACAATCTGCCAATACTGAATCAGGAAGAAATAGACAATCTGAACAGACGGATCACTAGTAGTAAAGTTGATTTTGCAAATTAAAAAACTCCCAGAAAACCAAAGTTCATGACCAGATGGCTTCACAGGAGAATTCTACCAAACATATAAAAAAGAGCTAATACCTATCCTTATGAAACTATTCCAAGACGTTGAAGAGTATGGAACACTCCAAAATTCATCCTATGAGGCCACCATTAACCTGATATCAAACCAAAACAAAGACACTACAAAACAAGAAATTATAAACCAATATCTCTAATGAATATAAATGCAAAAATCCTCAACAAAATATTAGCAAATCAAATTCAACAATATATAAAAAGGATTCTATACCACAATCAACTGGGACTTATTCCAGGGATGCAAAGATGGTTCAATACTCACAAATCAATCAATATGACACAACACATTAACAAAAGGAAGAATAAAAATCACATACTCATCTCAAAAGATGCAGGAAAAACATCTGACAAAATTCAACATCCATTCATGGTTTAAAAACAAAAACAACTTTCATCAAATTGATATAAAGGGAACATATCACAACTAAAGGCCATTTATGACAAATCCAGAACTAACATCATACTCAACTGTGAAAAGTTAAAAGCTTTTCCTCCAAAATCAGGAACAAGGATGTCCACTCTTGCCACTTCTATTTAACATATTATTAGAAGTCCTAACCACAGCAATCAGACAAGAAAAAGAAATAAAATGCATCCAAATTGGAAGGGAAGAAGTAAAACTGTTGCTACTTGCAGATGACATGATACAATATGTAGAAAACCCTAAGGTCTCCACCAGAAAGCTATTAGAACTAATAAATAAATTCAGTAAAGTTACAGAATATGATTACTATATAGAAATATGTTGCTTTTCTATACAACAATAATGTACTATCAGAGAGAGAAATTAAGGAAACAATCCCATTTACAATCACATCAAAAAGAATAAAATACCTAGGAATAAACTGAACTAACAAGAAAAAATACCTATACTCTGAAAACCATAAAATACTGATGACAGAAATTGAAGATGATACAAAGAAATGGGAAGATATCCTGTGTTTTTGGATTGAAGAAGTAATATGTTTAAAATGTCCATACTACCAAAAGCAATTTACAGATTTAATGCAATCCCTATCAAAATACCCATGACATTTTTCACAGAACTAGAATAATTCTAAAATTTATATTGAACCACAAATGACCTATAATTGCCAAAGCAATCTTGAGTAAAAGGAGCAAAGCTAGAGGTATCACTCTCCCTGACTTCAGACTATAGTACAAAGCTACAATAATCAAAACAGCATGGTATTGGAACAAAAACAGACACATAGATCAATGAAACAGAATAGAGAGCCCAGAAATAAACCCATGCATTTACGGTCAATTAATCTATGACAAAGGAGACAAGAATATACAATGGAGAAAAGACAATCTCTTCAATAAGTGGTGCTGGGAGCAATGGACAGCTACATGTAAAAGAATGAGATTAGAATTATTTTCTCACACTACAAAGAAAAATAAACTAAAAATGGATTAAAGACCTAAATGTAAGACCTGAAACCATAAAACTCCAAGACAAGAACACAGGTAGAACACTCTTTCACATAAACAGTAGCAATATATTTTTCAATCTGTCTCCTCAGGAAAAAGAAAAGCAAAAATAAACAAATGGTACCTAATTAAACCTAAAAGCTTATGAACAGCAAAGAAAACCATCAACAAAATGAAAATACAACCTACTGAAAAGGAGAAAATATTTGCAAATGACATGACTGATAAGGGGTTAAAATCCAAAAAATAAATAAATAAACAAACAAACAGCTCATACAACTCAATAGTCAAAAAAAACAAAGAACCCAATTAAAAATGGGCAGACAACCTGAATAGACATTTTTCCAAAACAGATATACAGAGGGCCAACGGGCACATGAAAAAATGCTCAACATCACTAATCTGAGAAATGCAAATCAAAAGCACAGATATCACCTCAGACCTATAGAAATGGATCTCATCAAAAAGTCTACAAATAGGGCGGAGTCAAGATGGCAGATTAGGAGGACGTGGAATTTGCATCTTCACACAACTAGGGTACCTACCAGGCACCAGTGGGTGACCACAGACACCTAAGGGGATGGGAGGAACCCCCAGGGACCGGGTAGGATGTGGGGTGTGGGAGGGAGTGATGGGGGAGGAGAAGTGGAGGCAGAAAGGGACTGGTGCCCCTGAGGGGTGGCTGGGGGAGGGGAAGGTATCCCACGCCTGAAGGGGGAAATTGGGGGACCACTGGGAGGGCATAGGATCAAAAGGGAGCATGAGTAGGTTTCTCCTACCCATTTGGGTCCCCGGAAGCCTGCTGAGACCCTGGGCCTGATCCTCTGCCCACCAAGGCCCCCTCCAGCCACACGCATCCTGAGAGAGTGGGAGGGAGGGAAGGGAGACCAAAAGTAAAGGCCAGACCTATGGGACCAGCATCCCTGGGGGAGGGGAGGAATTCCTACACGCAGTGGGACCCACACACAGTTAGGGGTCCAGCAGGAATCGGGGAAACCAGGGGGTGGGAGGGCAGGGAGGAATGGAAGGGAATGCAGCCAGAACTCTTCCTGTCCACTGAGGCACTGGGGAGCCTGTTGGGCTCCTGGGCCTAATCATATGTCCTCAAAGTCTCCCTCCTGTGAGCAGAGCTCAAGCCCCGCCCCTACACCCCCACCCAGGGCCCTACTTCTACACTCAGAGACCCCTCTGAGACCCCCCTCCAACTGAGCTGGGTCTTCACCCCACCCACACACCCTCACCCAGGGCCTTACCTCCACACACTGGAGGCCCCCTATTGGACTTGCTGCCACGCCCCTACCGTGCAGCTCCTAAGCAGAGGCCCCACCTAGGTCCTGTCCAATCCTAAACCCAACCCCTGCTTAAAATCCACCCCCATAGGCAAGGTGCTTTTAAAATTTTATTTTTCCTCTTTTAGATTGGGGTTCTGTTTTACCTTGCTGTTGATTCAATGTTGTTGATTCAATTATATTTTTATTTGTTTTAATAAATCTTTTATTTTTCTAATTTTATTTTATTCTTTATACTTTGCTATGGTGCTGAACTTTTTAGCTTGTTCCTCCCCCCCGCTTTTTTTTTTCTTTTTTCTGTTGTGGTTTTGTTTTACCTTGTTGCAGTTGTTACAATTATATTTTTATTTTTCCTAATATATTTTTTATCATTCTAATTTTATTTTGTTTTTTATTCTTTGTTATTGTACTGCTCCTTTTTTTCTTTTTTATTCTTTTTTTTTTTTGCTGTGCCATGAGGCTTGCAGGATCTTGGTTCCCAGGCAGGACATCAGGCCTGAACTCCAGTGGTGGGATCCCCAAGGCCAAACCGCTGGACTAACAGAGAACCTCAGACCCCAGGGAATATTAATCAGAGTGAGGCCTTCCAGAGATCCTCATCTTGGCACCAAAACCCAACTGCCAACTGCCTGCAAACTCCAGTGCTAGACACCTCAGGCCAAACAACCAATAAGACAGGAATACAGCCCCATCAAAAATAATAATAATAATAATGAAAGGACAAAAAAATATGTTACAGACGAAGGAGCAAGGCAAAAACCTACAAGAACAAATAAATGAAGATGAAATAGTCAACCTACCTGAAAAAAAATTCAGAGTAACGAGAATAAAGATGATCCAAAATCTCGGAAAGAGAATGGAAAAAATACAAGAAACATTTAACAAGGATCTAGAACAACTGAAGAGCAAACAAACAGTGATGAACAACACAATAAATGAAATTAAAAACACTCTAGAAGGAATCAATAGCAGAATAACTGAGGCAGAAGAACGGATAAGTGACCTGGAAGATAAAATAGTGGAAATAACTACTGCAGAGCAGAATAAAGAAAAAAGAATGAAAAGAATTGAGGACAGTCTCAGAGACCTCTGGGACAACATTAAACATACCAGCATTCAAATTATAGGGGTCCCAGAAGAAGAAGAGAAAAAGAAAGGGACTGAGAAAATATTTGAAGAGATTATAGTTGAAAACTCCCCTAATATGGGAAAGGAAATAGTTAATCAAGTCCAGGAAGCACAGAGAGTCCCATACAGGATAAATCCAAGGAGAAACACGCCAAGACACATATTAATCGAACTGTTAAAAATTAAATACAAAGAAAACATATTAAAAGCAGCAAGGGAATAACAAAAGGGAATCCGCATAAGGTTAACAGCTGATCTTTCAGCAGAAACTCTGCAAGCCAGAAGGGACTGGCAGGACATATTTAAAGTGATGAAGGAGAAAAACCTACAACCAGGATTACTCTACCCAGCAAGGATCTCATTCAGATTTCATGGAGAAATTAAAACCTTTACAGAAAAGCAAAAGCTGAGAGAGTTCAGCACCACAGAACCAGCTTTACAACAAATGCTGAAGGATTTTCTCTAGGGAAGAAAAACAAGAGAAGGAAAAGACCTACAATAAAAAACCCAAAACAATTAAGAAAATGGGAATAGGAACATACATATCGATAATTACCTTAAATGTAAATGGATTAAATGCTCCCACCAAAAGACACAGACTGGCTGAATGGACATAAAAACAAGACGCATATATATGCTGTCTACAAGAGACTCACTTCAGACCTAGGGACACATACAGACTGAAAGTAAGGGGATGGAAAAAGATATTCCATGCAAATGGAAATCAGAAGAAGGCTAGAGTAGCAATTCTCATATCAGACAAAATAGACTTTAAAATAAAGACTATTAGAAGAGGCAAAGAAGGACACTACATAATGATCAAGGGATCAATCCAAGAAGAAGATATAACAACTGTAAATATTTATGTACGCAACAAAGGAGCACCACAATATATAAGGCAAATAGTAACAGCCATAAAAGGGGAAATCGACAGTAACACATTCATAGTAGGGGACTTTAACACCCCACTTTCACCAATGGACAGATCATCCAAAATGAAAATAAATAAGGAAACACAAGCTTTAAATGATACATTAAACAAGACTTAATTGATATTTATCGGACATTCCACACAAAAACAACAGAATACACTTTTTTCTCAAGTGCACATGGAACATTCTCCAGGATAGATCATATCTTGGGTCACACATCAAGCCTTGGTAAATTTAAGAAAATTGAAATCGTATCAAGTATCTTTTCCGACCACAACGCTATGAGACTAGATATCAATTACAGGAAAACTTCTGTAAAAAATACAAACACATGGAGGCTAAACAATACACTACTTAATAACAAAGTAATCTCTGAAGAAATCAAAGAGGAAATCAAAAAAATACCTAGAAACAAATGACAATGGAGACACAATGACCCAAAACCTATGGGATGCAGCAAAAGCAGTTCTAAGAGGGAAGTTTATAGCAATACAATCCTACCTTAAGAAACAGGAGACATCGCGAATAAACAACCTAACCTTGCACCTAAAGCAATTAGAGAAAGAAAAACAAAAAAACCCCAAAGTTAGCAGAAGGAAAGAAATCATAAAGATCAGATCAGAAATATATGAAAAAGAAATGAAGGAAGTTATAGCAAAGAGCAATAAAACGGAAAGCTGGTTCTTTGAGAAGATAAACAAAATTGATAAACCATTAGCCAGACTCATGAAAAAAAAGGGAGAAGACTCAAATCAATAGAATTAGAAATGAAAAAGGAGAAGTAACAACTGACACTGCAGAAATACAAAAGATCATGAGAGATTACTACAAGCAACTCTATGCCAATAAAATGGACAACTTGGAAGAAATGGACAAATTCTAAGAAATGCACAACCTGCCAAGACTGAATCAGGAAGAAATAGAAAATACAAACAGACCAATCACAAGCACTGAAATTGAAACTGTGATTAAAAATCTTCCAACAAACAAAAGCCCAGGACCAGATGGCTTCACAGGCAAATTCTATCAAACATTTAGAGAAGAGCTAACACCTATCGTTCTCAAACTCTTCCAAAAGACAGCAGAGGGAGGAACACACCCAAACTCATTCTACAAGCCCACCATCACCCTGATACCAAAACCAGACAAGGATGTCACAAAGAAAGAAAACTACAGGCCAATATCACTGATGAACATAGATGCAAAAATCCTCAACCAAATACTAGCAAACAGAATCCAACAGCACATTAAAAGGATCATACACCATGATCAAGTGGGGTTTACTCCAGGAATGCAAGGATTCTTCAATATACGCAAATCTAACAATGTGATACACCATATTAACAAACTGATGGAGAAAAACCATATGATCATCTCAATAGATGCAGAGAAAGCTTTCGTCAAAATTCAACACCCAAATATGATAAAAACCCTCCAGAAAGCAGGCACTGAGGGAACTTTCCTCAACATAATAAAGGCCATATATTACAAATCCACAGCCAACATCGTCCTCAATGGTGAAAAACTGAAAGCATTTCCACTAAGATCAGGAATGAGACAAGGTTGCCCACTCTCACCACTCTTATTAAACATAGTTTTGGAAGTTTTAGCCACAGCAATCAGAGAAGAAAAGGAAATAAAAGGAATCCAAATCGGAAAAGAAGAAGTAAAGCTGTCACTGTTTGCACATGATATGATACTATACATAGAGAATCCTAAAGATGCTACCAAAAAACTACTAGAGCTAATCAATGAATTTGGTAAAGTAGCAGGATACAAAATTAATGCACAGAAATCTCTGGCATTCCTATACACTAATGATGAAAAATCTGAAAGTGAAATCAAGAAAACACTCCCATTTACCATTGCAACAAAGAGAATAAAATATCTAGGAATATACCTACCTAAGGAGACAAAAGACCTGTATGCAGAAAATTATAAGACACTGATGAAAGAAATTAAAGATGTTAGAAATAGATGGAGAGATATACCGTGTTCTTGGATTGGAAGAATCAACATTGTGAAAATGACTCTACTACCCAAAGCAATCTACAGATTCAATGCAATCCCTATCAAACTACCACTGGCATTTTTCACAGAACTAGAACAAAAAATTTCACAATTTGTATGGAAACACAAATGACCTCAAATAGCCAAAGCAATCTTGAGAACGAAAAACGGAGCTGGAGTAATCAGGCTCCCTGACTTCAGACTATACTACAAAGCTACAGTAATCAAGACAATATGGTTCTGGCACAAAAATAGAAATATAGATCAATGGAACAGGATAGAAAGCCCAGAGATAAACCCACGCACATATGGTCACCTTATCTTTGATAAAGGAGGCAGGAATGTACAGTGGAGAAAGGACAGCCTCTTCAATAAGTGGTGCTGGGAAAACTGGATAGGTACATGGAAAAGTATGAGATTAGATCACTCCCTAACACCATACACAAATATAAGCTCAAAATGGATTAAGGACCTAAATGTAAGGCCAGATACTATAAAACTCTTAGAGGAAAACAGAGGCAGAACACTCTATGACATAAATCACAGCAAGATCCTTTTTGACCCACCTCCTAGAGAAATGGAAATAAAAATAAACAAATGGGACCTCATGAAATTTCAGAGCTTTTGCACAGCCACAGAAACCATAAACAAGACGAAAAGACAACCCTCAGAATGGGAGAAAATATTTGCAAATGAAGCAACTGACAAAGGATTAATCTCCAAAATTTACAAGCAGCTCATGCAACTCAGTAACGATAAAACAAACAACCCAATCCAAAAATGGACAGAAGACCTAAATAGACATTTCTCCAAAAAAGATATACAGACTGCCAACAAACACATGAAAGAATGCTCAACATCATTAATCATTAGAGAAATGCAAATCAAAACTACAATGAGATATCATCTCACACCAGTCAGAATGGCCATCATCAAAAAATCTAGAAACAATAAATGCTGGAGAGGGTGTGGAGTAAAGGGAACACTCTTGCACTGCTGGTGGGAATGTGAATTGGTACAGCCACTATGGAGAACAGCATGGAGGTCCCTTAAAAAACTACAACTAGAACTACCATATGACCCCGCAATCCCACTACTGGGCATATACCCTGAGAAAACCATAATTCAAAAAGAGTCATGTACCAAAATGTTCATTGCAGCTCCATTTACAATAGCCAGGAGATGGAAACAACCCAAGTGTCCATCATCGGATGAATGGATAAAGAAGATGTGGCACATATATACAATGGAATATTACTCAGCCATAAAAAGAAACGAAATTGAGCTATTTGGTATGGGGTGGATGGGCCTAGAGTCTGTCATACAGAGTGAAGTAAGTCAGAAAGAGAAAGACAAATACTGTATGCTAACACATATATATGGAATTTAAGAGAAAAAAAATGTCATGAAGAACCTAGGGGTAAGACAGTAATAAAGACACAGACCTACTAGAGAATGGACTTGAGGATATGGGGAGGGGCAAGGGTAAGCTGTGACAAAGTGAGAGAGTGGCATGGACATATATACACTACCAAACGTAAGGTAGATAGCTAGTGGGAAGCAGCCGCATAGCACAGGGAGATCAGCTCAGTGCTTTGTGACCACCTAGAGGGGTGGAATAGGGAGGGTGGGAGGGAGGGAGACGCAAGAGAGAATAGATATGGGAACATGTGTATATGTATAACTGATTCACTTTGTTATAAAACAGAAACTAACACACAATTGTAAAGCAATTATACTCAAATAAAGATATAAAAAATAATAATAACCATGAGTCATTATATTTATAGACTTTCTCCCCTCAAGTATGAACATACAAATAGAAATCTATCAAGGGTTACTATAGCAATAAAGGTAGAGAGAATATGTAAACACTCAACAGTGGTTAAGTCCAGGGAGAAAGGTGGGAAAGGTGAACTAGAGTGAAGGGAAGAGGGAGCTTGCTGAATGCGGATTTCCAAGTTTCACCATGAGTGACACATTTAGTAGATCTGGGATTGTACCCAGAAGTCTGCACCTTTAGCAGGCACCTACAAGTAATTAGTTTGTAAGTAGTCCCTGAATCACACTTTGCCGGTCACTGGTGGAGTTTAGAGAATGGGACCATAAGTGTATATAGTCAAACCGCCTGGCTTGAATCTCAACTCCACCAAGAACTAGCTTGGCACAAGTCACTTAATTTTAGTTTAATGATGTGCAAATAGGAGTATTTGGGTGAATTGAGTCATTTCGTTGAAAACACTTACCATAGTTCCCAGCCCAAAGCCACAACAATGCTGTAATATGGTTAATGCTAAACACTGTTGTTATATATATATATTTCTGAATAATTTGGAGTTTTCTTATGGATGGTATTAGTGTATTACTCAGTGCCATGACACGCCATATTGGAGGCTGAGCCAAAAGAGAAAACCAGCAATGTTGATCCTGTCTTTATTTAAAATTTTAATATTGTGTTCATCATGGATTTTTTCATTAATTGTGATTTTTTAAATATTGTATTAAAATATTATTTATTGGGGTTTTTGGTGCCTAAATCTAGTGCCTTACCCTAGTCCCACTCTATATCATTTGTTTAAATAGAAGAGTTAGGGATGAGGCTTGTTCCTATGATTACATAGCCCACTGATCAAATATTGTGGAGATATAGTTTTGGCCTCACCCTCTGAAAGAGTGGGAAGTATTAATATCCTGAGAGTGAGGGTCTTCTTCACTATTCAAGGCACTTACTCTACCTTCTTTCAAGTACCCAGCTCTCCTAAACGTACTTCTGGAAAGAATTCAGTTTACTAAAAGTTTATTTGCACAACTTTTTATCAAAATGTTTCACCTGCAAAATGACCTCAAACAGGAACAGGAATATGGTACCACTCAGTGCTCAGTTTGTATCAAGTATTGTTCTAAGCACTTCACGTATGTCAAATGATGTCAGTCTCTCAATAGTTCTAGGAGATGGGCACCATTTTGTCCTGATTTTTATAGATGAAGAAACTGAGGTCCTTAAAAATTACATGATTTTTCCAACATTACACAAGTGGAAAGTGGCAGGGTCAGGATTTAAAACTAGGCCTTTTATTCTGGGCCCTCACTCTTAACCACTACACTACATGACTTCACACACACACACACACACACACACACACACACACACACACACACTGCCCAAACTTAGGAAGCAGAGATCCAGGAAACTCAGGATGTCAGTAGGCAGCAAACACATCTGGAACCTTTCAACTCCTGCTTTTTATGTTCCCAAAGAGAAATCACTGCCTCTATATTAACTAGTATCATAGGTGGATAACCTCATCAACAGCTAGATCCACTGCCTAAATATTCAGGAATACAAAAGAACACTTGCAGTGATTTATAGTTAAATTGCCTATTCATTGGCAGAAAGTGACTTGCAACACACACACACACACACACACACACACACACACACACACATCCTTGGAGCACGCATGGGAATTCATTCCACTTGTCAGGAGAGATTTGTGTAGAAAGCAAGAACACTTGGATCACCAGGGTGTGTGCCCCTTTTTCTCATTATGGTATCTTTGCAGTCATGAAGGCTTCTGATGACATGTCAATTTAGAAAGTGGTATCTCTGTTGAAAGCTTGATGAGTACATCTTATTTTTAATGCTAACTAATTCCTGCTTGCAGAAAATCCTCTTCAAGCAATGTTTACATAAGATACAGAGAAATGACAGGATAACATTAGTTACTATGAAAGTCGCCACAGGCTATAAACAGTTTTAACTTTTGGCAAAAGGACTTTATTATTTACATACTCGGACAAACATAGGTCACACTCTCCTCAGGTTCTTAACGTTCCTTTGCAAATAACTGACATATAGAGTGTGTAAATATACCAGCTGAACCCCTTCCTGGGTCTTAATTAAATTCTAGCAGTCTTGCTCAGAGTCTGGTATATTTGGTTTATCTTAGGATCATCATTAACACATATCAGTAATACTGCAGTCAGAGAATCTGATCTTGCCTTCTTTTTAATAAACAAATACAGTCAGAAGTTATTTATTTCCAATAATAGACAATGTCCAGCTCCAAAATCTTCAGATTTCAATCCCCCACTGTCCAAATGTCCATAAACTTCAAATAATATCAATTCAAATGCCATAACCCTAGTAGAAAGAAGGAGGGGGCAGATTCTGTAACTGAAGTAAGAAGCACACTGGTTTACATTAAAACAGTTATTTCTCTGTCAAATCCTCACAGCAAGAACAGAATCTCAGTTCAACGTTTCTAGGCCAAATGAAGCATCATGTTTATAAATAAAACCTTCAGTTCTTTTCCTCTCTAAGCAGTAAGTTCTTTGCAACCCCTGGCATTTGCAGTATGAACATTTGTCTGATTTATCTGCAGGACAAAGGCACTCTGTTATGGAAAAAGAAGCATTTCTGCACTCACCCATATCCCAAAATATTCCTAAAACGTAGGTGTCCTATGAGGGCTGTGGTGGGTGGAATAATGACTCCCAACATATGTCCATGTCCTCATCCCTGGAACCTGTGAATATGTTACCTTACATGGCAAAAGGGACTTTGCAGATGTGATTAAGGTTAAGGACCTTCAGATGGTGAAATTAGCCTAGATTACCTAGGTGGGCTCAATTGAATCACATGGGTATTAAAAATAGGAGACATTTTCTTGACTGGATTTAGAGTCAGAAAGAGATATATGTGAGTATAGAAGAATGGCCAGAGAGATGCAATGTTGCTGGCTTTGAAGATGGAAGAAGGGGCCACAGGCTAAGAAACATGGATACTTTCTACAAGCTGGAAAATCCAAGAAAGATTGTCCACTAGAGCCACCAGAACGGAATGCAGTTGTGCCAACAGCTTGATTTTAGCCCAAGTGACACCTGTGTCACACCTCCAACCCAGAACTGTGAAACGCTGAATGTATGTGTTTTAAGCCACTAAGATTTTAGTAATTTGTTACAGCAGCAATAGGAAACTGATACAAAATATTTTTAAGTTAATAGGCAACTCAATCAATTCCATAAGAAAAATGATTCCACTTTTACAACAGGTATTTTTAGCATTATTCCTACCAAAGGAAATGTGTGATTAACTTTGTGTGTCAAATTGACTAACAATAGGGTGCCCAGAGTAAGAATTATTTCTGAGTGTGTCTGTGAGGCTGTCTCCAGATGAAATTAGCATTTGAATCAGTAGGCTCAGTATAGCAGACTGTCCTCCCCAAAATGGGTGAGCACCATTTAATCCACTGAGGCCTGAATAGAACAAAAGGTGGAGGAAGGAGTAATTTGCCCCTTTTGCTTCCTGTCTACCTGCTTGACTTAGGACATCTCATCTCATCTTCTCTCCTTTTCAGACTGGGATTTACATCATTAGCTTCCCCAATTCTTAGGTCTTTCAACACAGAATGAATTATATCATGGGCTTTCCTGTGTCTCCAGCTTACAGATGACACATTGTGGGACTTCTGAGCCTCCATAATCTTTTGAGCCAAGCCAATTCCTCACAATAAATACATATATTTAATCTATATCTATATCTATATCTATATCTATATATAGAGAGACAGGCATGTATCTTATTAGTTCTGTTTCTCTGGCGAACCCTAATACATGAACTTTCTTCTTTTTACACAGAAACCATGTACATAGGAAATAAAGAGTTAATTAATCTTCTATTTTCCAGGAAATAAACTAAAAGACTGTTCTTAGGTACTGAAACCAAAACCACTGAACGGTAGACCTCAAGCTTCAACAATTTCCCATGTCTCTAAGATATAAGATCCCCAGAATTTCCTAAGAGTTAGTAACTTCTGATTTCTCTAAAATCTTGGGCTCACCATCAGGTTATGAGGATAGGAGGTATGGTGGGGGAGGAGAGGTAAGTGACCCAGGCCTGGCTCCCAGGTGATTTCCTTAGAACACTGGAGTTTACATGCACCTAGAAGATCAATGTATCATATATTCATTTTTAAGCAAATATTGACTGTGCATCTATAATATCCCAGGCACTGTGCTAGGTGCTGGGGAAGCAGTGGTGAACATAACAGGCAGTGCTTCCATCGCAGAAGTTAGAATTTACAGAGTTCTTACAGAACAACAGGAGCTGACAGACAATGAGTACTTCTCTCCAGATCATGAGCATCTGGTCAAGGCTTTTGCTCTACAAGTATGAAGAGAAGTGACTTAGCAACTGTTGAGGCACATTTCATTCTCCTAGCGACTTCCAGCTTTGCATCTGAACCCATTCCTGACCAGCAAGAGCAGGACCCCAGAGGTCCCACAACTTTATTCCACTCTCTGCTCTACAAAATGCCTTCCTTGTGCACAAGCTTAGCAAGCCCTTTCCCCTGGTTGTTCTCAAATTTTAGTGTGTACAAGAATCATCTGGAGTGCTTGTTTAAAATACAAGTTCCTAGGCTCTCATCAATCTAGTCTGATTGGATGGGTGTGACATGAGATCCAGCATGCAGAATTTTTAAACAAATACTCCAGGTGAAATCTGCTGAAGTGACTACACGCTGCAAATTGACAAACACTGATTCAACTGCTACATTTTTCATATCCATAAGGCTAAGAATGGTATTACCTATTTAAAAAAAGTAATTGTTGATTTATTCTGAATTTTTGAAATTTTTATTCATGTTGAAGAAAAAGAATCATACAAACAATATGTCACCCAGCCTTCTATTATATAGAGATAACCACTGTTGACGTTTGGGTAGTTTTTCTCCAACTTCTTCCAAAGTGAATTAATAAATATCTGAAGTCATACTGTAGATAAAACTCTGAATTTTGCCAATTTCAAGTAAATATTATAAATAATTACCCATATAATGAAATCCTTCAAAAATGGAACAGCTTTTATTAGTCTTATTTTAGGTTGCTTAGCAAAGTTTATGAGTTTTCTTTATGTAAATTGTATACACTTCACGATACCCTTATTCTTAGATTATTTTCAAATTTTGTGACTATTAAGCAAAAAAATGTTTCTGTTATGTTTTCACATTTTAAAATATGAGCATGTAGGAAATCCACTAAATTCTTAAGTATTTAAGTTTTAAAAGGCTATCTTATTTCACTCTTGTTATAATAGCTTTTAAGTTGATTCTTTTTAGCTTTTTCTATAACCTGCAAATAATGGTAACTTTGTCTCCTCCTTTTAACTTTTTAAATTCATTGATTTTTATCTTATTGTGTCTGTTACAACTTTCATACCAGTACTAACTAACTAGTAATAACTAACATAATTTTTCCTGATGTTGACCTTTTTCCAGTCTTTCACCATTAAATACCATATTTTCCATTTATTTCAGAGTGATAATTTCAGTAAATAATTTTTCTCCTATCATCGGTTACTAAGGCTTTTATTTTTAAGATCAAGATTAGGTGTTGCATTTTTCCAAATAATATTTTTGAATCTAATAAGAAAACAATATTTTTTTTTATCATGTTGGTCTACCTTAATACAGTAAAGCAAATTGGGAAGATGTCCGTCTTGTTCTAAGCTCTGTTTCAGAATATAGATTAATCTCTTTTTTTGAATATTTAAAGGAACTTGCCCTAAAATACTTTTAGCCTTGCATTTCTGAGAATTTCCTTTTGTTGCTATGCATGTGAAAAATAGGTTGAGTATAAAATTCTTGAATCATATTTTTCCCTCAAAATCTGAAGATTGTATCTTAGCATTTAACATTGGGAAAAAGAGGTGATTCATAAATAACTTGTTTGTTCTACCTGAATGTTTACAGTAATTTTTCCCTTTTTTCCAAAATTAAAATATGTTGTAGGTTAAGTCTAGATATCATTTTTTTTTTGCCTGAATTTGATTTGATAAGTACATGCCAGGTGAAGACTCAAGTGTTCATCTGAGGAAATTTTTCTCCTCTTTATATTTTATTTATTTTATTATTATTTATCTGGGGTTTATTTTCTGATATTCCTAGGTTGAATAGCCTTGGACTATTCTTCATATTTCTTATGTTTTCTTTTATAATGATTATTTAGATTTTTCCATGAGTTTTGTGATCATTTCTCAAATATAGAGCTGAAGGTAGTCATAGTGTTACATCCATGTGTTTTCATGGTGTTTTTTTCATTTCTGTTATGACAGCTATAAAAGTTAACTAGAAATATAATCTTGCTTCCTTAACTGAGGTGACTGTCCCTATAAGGCACCAACCTCAGCTGGGCCTTGGCTTCATTCAACTGGCTACTACAATCAAGTACAAGCTATGAGCATATAACACTAACTCAAGGTATACTCCTCAGAGATTTTACTGAGACTGAGATTTGTGTACCACTTCCTGTACCTGCTGTCTACAGCATAGTCCAGCTGTTCCAAGCCCATGTCACTCTAAAGGAAGGGCCAACCAGCCTGTGAGTCCCCACAAGGAAAGAAAAGCCTGCTTGGCAAATTCCCTTTAATACTTGCTAACTCAGTCAGTTTCTCCTTTATCATACCCTAAAAAGATGCTCTAAGGTTTGTGGCACTTAGTCCCATTCTTCAGTTGTAATAAGGAATTTCCCTTCTTATTAGGACTCTTTGTCAAATGGTAATGTGTAACAGGGAAAAAAGTGAACAAAGACTCTGATCATGCCATTATATGAGAACATCGTCATTCTCAATGCAAACACACACAAAAAAAGAGTAGAGATAAAAACAAAGGATTCCAAAGCTGTTGGACAATAGCAAAGGTCCAATGTAAGTATTATTAACATCCGAGATTTAAAAATCTTTAGAGATAATCGCTAACAATTTTCTAAAGTTAATGAAAGACAACAAACCATAGAAGCTCAGAGAATTCCACAGTAAATATGAAACTACATGCCTAGACACATCAGGGTAAAATTGATTAAAAGCAAAGATAAAGAGAAAATCTTGAAGATAGCCAGGGACAAAAGAAATATACATACAGAAAACAAAGATAAGAATTACAATAGATATTTTATCAGAAATTATGCAAGCTCAAAGAATTGGAATTACATATTTAAAATATGAAAAGAACAAAAACATTAACAAAATAACAAACAAACAGATGACCCAGACTTCTATATTCAGCAAAAATACCCTTCGATAGTGAAGGGAAAGTGAGGTCTTCTTTATATAAACCAAAGCAGAAGTAATTGTCAGCAGATGTATACTCAAAAAGTTTTAAAGGAAAATTTTCCATCAAAACTATACCAGGGGGAACCTTCAAGATGGTGGAGGAGTAAGACGTGGAGATCAACTTCCTCCCCACAAATACACCAAAAATACACCTACAAGTGGAACAGTTCCTACAGAACACCTACTGAACACTGACAGAAGACCTCAGACTTCCCAAAAGGCAAGAAGCTCCCCAAATACCTGGGTAGGGCAAAAGAAAAAAGAAAAAACAGAGACAAAAGAATAGGGACAGAACCCGCACCTCAGGGAGGGAGCTCTGAAGGAGGAAAAGTTTCCACACACTAGGAAGCCCCTTCACTGGCAGAGATGGGGGGTGGGTGGGGGGGGAAGTTTCAGAGCCACGGAGGAGAGCACAGCAACATGGGTGCAGAGGGCAAAGGGGAGAGATTCTCGCACAGTGGATAGGTGCTGACCAGCACTCACCAGCCTGAGAGGCTTGTCTGCTCACCCACAGGGGTGGGTGAGGGCTGGGAGCTGAGGCTCAGGCTTCGGAGGTCAGACCCCAGGGAGAGGACTGGGGTTGGCTGCATGAACACAGCCTGAAGGGGGCTAGTGCACTACAGCTAGTGGGGAGGGAGTCTGGGAAAAACTCTGGAACTGCCTAAGAGGTAAAAGTCCACTGTTTCAGGGTACATAAGGAGAGGGAATTCCTTGCCCATCTGCCCACAGAAGGCAGAGCACTGCCTAAACGAGCTCCAGAGATGGGTGCAGGCCACAACTATCAGCTCAGACACCAGAGATGGGAGTGAGAGGCTAACGCTGCTGCTGCAGCCACCAAGAAGCCTGTGTGCAAGCACAGGTCACTATCCACACACACACACACCCAGCCAGGAGCCTGTGCAGCACGCCACTGCCAGGGTCCCACGATCCAGGGATAACTACCCCGGAAGAACAGACAGTGTGCCTCAGGCTCTTGCAACATCACACTGGCCTCTGTGGCCGCAGGCTCACCCCGCATTCCAATTGTAACTACCGTGCCCCTCCCTCCCCAGGGCTTGAGTGAGACAGAGTCCTCTAATCAGCCGCTGCTTTAAGCCCCTCCTGTCTTGGAGGGGTACAGATGCCTGAGGGCAACCTACATGCAGAGGTGGGGCCAAAACAAAGCTGAAGGCCAGGGGCTGTGTGAACAAAGAAGAGAAAGGGAACTTTCTCCCTGCAGCCACAGGAGCAGCAGATTAAATCCCCACAATCAACTTGATGTATGCTGCACCTGCGGAATACCTGAATAGACAACAAATCATCCCAAAATTGAGGTGGTGGACTTTGAGAACAACTGTAGACTTGGGGTTTGCTGTCTGTGACTGATTTGTTTCTGATTTTTATGTTTATCTTAGTATAGTTTTCAGCGCCTGTTATCATTGGTGGATTTGTTTATTGGTTTGGTTACTCTCTTTTTTCTTCTTATTACATTTATATCTGATTATTTTAATTATTTTTAAAAATTTATTATTATTTTTCTTTCTTTTTTTCTCCCTTCTCTTCTGAGCTGTGTGGCTGACAGAAACTTGGTGCTCTGGCCTGGCATCAGGCCTGAGCTTCTGAGGTCAGAGAGCTGAGTTCAGAACATTAGACCACCAGAGACCTCCTGGCCCCATGTAATATGGAGAGCAACAGCTCTCCCAGAGATCTCCATCTCAACACTAAGACCCAGCTCCACTCAGTGGTGAGCAAGCTCCAGTGCTGGACACCCCATGCCAAACAATCAGCAAGACAGGAACACAAACCCACCCATTACCAGAGAGGCTGCCAAAAATCATACTAATTTCACAGACACCCCAAAACACACCACGAGACGTGGCCCTGTCCACTGGAAAGACAAGATCCAGCCCCACCCACCAGAACACATGTACCAGTCCCCTCCACCAGGAAGCCTACACAAGCCCCTGAACCAACCTCACCCACTGGGGGCAGACACCAAAAACAATGGGAACTATGAACCTGCAGCCTGAGAAAAGGAGACCCCAAACGCAGCAAGTTAAGCAAAATGGGAAGACAGAGAAAAATACAGCAGATGAAGGAGCAAAGTAAAAAACCCACCAGACAAAACAAATGAAGAGGAAATGGGCAGCCTACCTGAAAAAGAATTAATAGTAATAATCATAAAGATGATCCAAAATCTTGGGATAGAATGGAGCAAATACAAGAAACGTTTAACAGAGACCTAGAAGAACTAAAAAGCAAACAAACAATGATGAACAACACAATAAATGAAATTGAAAATTCTCTAGAAGGAATCAATAGCAGATTAACTGAGGCAGAAGAACGGATAAGTGACATGGGAGATAAAATAGTGGCAATAACTACCTCAGAGCAGAATAAAGAAAAAGAATGAAAAGAATTGATGACAGTCTCAGAGACCTCTGGGACAACACTGAATACATTAACATTCGAATTATAGGGGTCCCAGAAGAAGAAGAGAAAAAGAAAGGCTCTGAGAAAATATTTGAAGGATTATAGTCGAAAACTTCCCTAACATGGGAAAGAAAATAGTCAATCAAATCCAGGAAGCACAGAGTGTCCCAGAGAAGACAAATCCAAGGAGAAACATGCCAAGACACATATTAATCAAACTATCAAAAATTAAATACAAAGAAAAACTATTAAAAGCAGCAAGGGAAAAGCAACAAATAATATACAAGGTAATCCACATAAGGTTAACAGCTGATCTTTCAGTGGAAACTCTGCAACACAGAAGGGAGAGGCAGGACATATTTAAAGTGATGAAAGGGAAAAACCTACAACCAAGATTACTCTACCCAGCAAGGATCTCCTTCGGATTCAACGGAAAATGAAAACCTTTACAGACAAACAAAAGTTAAGAGAATTCAGCACCACCAAACCAGCTCTACAACAAATGCTAAAGCAACTTCTCTAGGCAGGAAAAACAAGAGAAGGAAAAGAACTACAAAAACAATCCCCAAACAATTGAGAAAATGATAATAGGAACATACATATTTATAATTACCTTAAATGTAAATGGATTAAATGCTCCAACCAAAAGACATAGACTGGCTGAATGGATACGAAAACAAGACCCATATATATGCTGTCTACAGGAGACTCACTTCAGACCTAGGGACACATACACACTGAAAGTGAGGGGATGGATAAAGATATTCCATGCAAATGGAAATCAAAAGAAAGCTGGAGTAGCAATTCTCATATCAGACAAAATCGACTTTAAAATAAAGAACATTACAAGAAACAAAGAAGGACACTGCATAATGATCAAGGGATCAATCCAAGAAGAAGACATAACAATTGTAAATATTTATGCACCCAACATAGGAGCACCTCAATACATAAGGCAAATGCGAAGAGCCATAAAAGGGGAAATTGACAGTAACAGAATAATAGTAGGGGACTTTAACACCCCATTTTCACCAATGAACAGATCATCCAAAATGAAAATAAATAAAGAAACACAAGCTTTAAATGACACACTAAATGAGATAGACTTCACTGATATTTATAGGACATTCCATCCAAAAACAACAGAATGCACTCTCTTCTCAAGTGCTCATGGAACATTCTCCAGGATAGATCATATCTTGGGGCACAAATCAAGCCTCAGTAAACTTAAGAAAATAGAAATTATATCAAGTATCCTTTCCAACCACAATGCTATGAGACTAGATATCAACTACAGGAAAAAAAAACTGTAAAAAATATAAACGCATGGAGGCTAAACAATACGCTACTAAATAACCAAGAGATTGCTGAAGAAATCGAAGAGCAAATCAAAAAATACCTGTAAAGAAATGACAACGAAAACACGATGACCCAAAACCTATGGGATGCAACAAAAGCAGTTCTAAGAGGGAAGTTTTTAACAATACAATCCTACCTCAAGAAACAAGAAAAATCTCAAATGAACAACCTAACCTTACACCTAAAGCAATTAGAGAGAAAAGAACAAAAAGACCCCAAAGTTAGCAGGAGGAAAGAAATCATAAAAATCGGATCACAAATAAATGAAAAAGAAATGAAGGAAATGATGGCAAAGATCAATAAAACTAAAAGCTGGTTCTTTGAGAAGATAAATAAAATTGATACACCAGTAGCCAGACTCATCAAGAAAAAAAGGGAGAAGACACAAATCAACAGAATTAGAAATGAAAAGGAGAAGTAACAACTGACACTGCAGAAATACAAAGGATCATGAAGATTACTACAAGCAACTATATGCCAATAAAATGGACCGCCTGGATGAAATGGACCAGTTCTTAGAAAAGCACAACTTTCCAAGATTGAACCAAGAAGAAATAGAAAATATAAACAGACCAATCACAAGCACTGAAATTGAAACTGTGATTAAAAATCTTCTAACAAATAAAAGCCCGGGACCAGATGGCTTCACAGACAAATTCGATCAAACATTTAGAGAAGAGCTAACACCTTCTCAAAGTCTTCCAAAATATAGCAGAGGCAGGAACACTCCCAAACTCACTCTATGAGGTCACCATCACCCTGATACCAAAACCAGATAAGGATGTCAAAAAAAAGAAAACTACAGGCCAATATCACTGATGAACATAGATGCAAAAATCCTCAACAGAATACTAGCAAACAGAATCCAACAACACATTAAAAGGATCATACACCATGATCAAGTGGGGTTTATCCCAGGCATGCAAGGATTCTTCAATATATTCAAATCAATCAATGTGATAAACCATACTAACAAATTGAAGGAGAAAGTAAATATGATCATCTCAACAGATGCAGAAAAAGCTTTTGACAAAATTCAGCACCCATTTATGATAAAATACTCTCCAGAAAGTAGACATAGAGGGAACCTACCTCAACATAATAAAGGCCAATATGACAACCCTGCAGCCAACATTGTTCTCAGTGGTGAAAAACTGAAACCACTTCCTCTAAGATCAGGAACAAGACAAGGTTGCCCACCCTCACCACTATTATTCAACACAGTTTTGGAAATTTTAGCCACAGCGATCAGAAAAGAAAAAGAAATAAAGGGAATCCAAGTTAGAAAAGAAGTAAAGCTGTCACTGTTTGCAGATGACATGATAGTATACATAGAGAATCCTAAAGATGCTACCAGAAAACTACTAGAGCTAGTCAATGAATTTGGTAAAGTAGCAGGATACAAAATTAATGCACAGAAATATCTTGCATTCCTATACATTAATGATGAAAAATCTGAAAGAGAAATTAAGGAAACACTCCCATTCACCATTGCAACAAAAAGAATAAAATACCTAGGAATAAACCTACCTAAGGAGACAAAAGACCTGTATGCAGAAAACTATGACACTGATGAAAGAAATTAAAGATGATACAAATAGATGGAGAGATATACCATGTTCTTGGATTGGAAGAATCAACATTGTGAAAATGACTATACTACCCAAAGCAATCTACAGATTGAATGCAATTCCTATCAAATACCAATGGCATTTTTCACAGAACTAGAACAAAAACTTTCACAATTTGTATGGAAACACAAAAGACCCTGAATAGCCAAAGCAATCTTGAGAAAGAAAAACGGAGCTGGACAAATCAGGCTCCTGGACTTCAGACTATACTACAAAGCTACAGTAATCAAGAGAGTAGAGTAGTGGCACAAAATCAGAAATATAGATCAATGGAACAGGATAGAAAGCCCAGAGATAAACCCACGCACATATGGTCACCTTATTTTTGATAAAGGAGGCAAGAATATACAATGGAGAAAAGACAGCCTGTTCAATAAGTGGTGCTTGGAAAACTGGACAGCTACATGTAAAAGAATGAAATTAGAACACTTCCTAACACCATACACAAAACTAAACTCAAAATGGCTTAAAGACCTAAATGTAAGGCCAGACATTACAAAACTCTTAGAGGAAAACAGAGGCAGAACACTCTATGACATAAATCACAGCAAGATCCTTTTTGACCCACCTCCTAGAGTAAACAAAAATAAACAAATGGGACCTAATGAAACTTAAAAGCCTTTGCACAGCAAAGGAAACCATAAACAAGATGAAAAGACAACCCTCAGAATGGGAGAAAATATTTGCAAATGAAGCAACTGACAAAGGATTAATCTCCAAAATATACAGCAGCCCATGCAGCTCAATATCAAAAACACGAAAAACCCAATCCAAAAATGGGCTGATGACCTAAATAGACATTTCTCCAAAGGAGATATACAGATTGCCAACAAACACATGAAAGTATGCTTAATATTGCTAATCATTAGAGAAATGCAAATCAAAACTACCATGGGGTATCACCTCACACCAGTCAGAATGGCCATCATGAAAAAATCTACAAACAGTAAATGCTGGAGAGGGTGTGGAGAAAAGGGAACCCTCTGGTACTGTTGGTGGGAATGTAAATTGATACAGCCAGTATGGAGAATAGTATGGAGGTTCCTAAAAAAATGAAAAATAGAACTACCATATGACCCAGCCATCCCACTACTGGGCATATACCCTGAGAAAACTGTAATTCAAAAAGAGTCATGTTAAAAAAAAAAAAAAAAAAAAAGTCATGTACCTACAGAGTGAAGTATGTCAGGGAGAGAAAAACAAATATCATATATTAATGCATATATGTGGAACCTAACAAAATGGTGCAGATGAACCAGTTTGCAGGGCAGAAATAGAGACACAGATGTAGAGAACAAACGTATGGACACCATGGGGGGAAAGTGGCGGGGGGGTGTTGGTGGTGTGATGAATTGGGAGACTGGGATTGACAATATATACACTAATATGTATAAAATAGATAACTAATAAGAACCTGCTGTATAAAAAAATAAAATAAAATTCAAATATTCAATAAATAAATAAATTGTAAGTATTTTCCTAGCTTATTAAAACTCCTAAAAAAAAAAAAAAAGAAGAGTCATGTACCACAATGTTCATTGCAGCTCTCTTTACAATAGCCAGGACATGGAAGCAACCTAAGTGTCCATCCACAGATGAATGGATAAAGAAGATGTGGCACATATATACAATGGAATATTACTCAGCCATAAAAAGAAACGAAATTGAGTTATTTGTATTGAGGTGGATGGACCTCGAGTCTGTCATACAGAGTGAAGTAAGTCAGAAACAGGAAAACAAATACTGTATGCTAACACATATATATGGAATCTAAAAAAAAAAAAAAAAAGGTTCTGATGAACCTAGGAGCAGGACAGGAATAAAGACACGGAAATAGAGGATGGACTTGAGGACACGGGGAGGGGGAAGGGTAAGCTGGGACAAAGTGAGAGAGTAGCATTGACGTATATACACTACCAAATGTAAAATAGATAGCTAGTGGGAAGCAGCTAGAGAGCACCCGGAGATCAGCTCAGTGCTTTGTGACCACCTAGAGGTGTGGGATAGGGAGGGTAGGAGGGAGACACCAGAGGTAGGAGATATGGGGATGTATGTATACATATAGCTGATTCACTTTGTTATACAGGAGAAACCAACACAACATTGTAAAGCAATTACACTCCAGTAAAGATGTTAAAAGAAAAAAAAGAAAAGTATTCCAGTTAGAAATGTGGATCTTACACAAAAAAGTTAAGAGCAGCTAAAATTATTTTAAAAGATGCTGTACATGAAAGATACATTGTTCTTATTTTAATTGCTTTAACAATAATTAGTTGTCTAAAGTTAAAAATTATGTCTTAAAAGATTTATAACATCTAGAAGAAAAATGTATAAAAACTATATCGCAAATTATCAGAGAGAGCAAATGAAAATATATTCTTGAAAGTATCTTACACTATGTGTAATAGTGTGAAATAATGTAAGATAATTTCAATGTAGACTATTGTATTTAAAGGTATATATTTAAACCTTAGAGCAATTTTGAAGAAATTTAAGAGATATAACTAGTAAGCCACAATGTAGATAAAATTGAATCAAAAGAAGGCAGAAAAGAGGAAAAGGTGAACTAAAAATAGACGAGGCAAGTAGATGAGAACTAACAATACAGTAGATTCAAATCCAAGCATATCAGTAATTACATTAAATATGTAAATGGTCTAAACACCCCAATGAAAAGGTAACAATTGTTAGATTGGATTTTTTTTTAAGGCAAGACACAGCTATATTCTATCTATAAGAAATCACTTTACCTATAAAAACATACAGATAAATAGTAAAAGGTTGGGAAGAGATGTACCACACACACTACTCAAAAGAAAGTGAGAGTGGCTATAATATCTGAAAGACTTCAGTACAAAGAACATTACCAGGCATAAGTAGGGACATTTCATAATGAGATAACAAATGTGAAAGCAAAGCTTCAAAATACCTAAAACAAAACTAAAAGAAAAAGGCAGATTCACAATTTTTGTTGGATATTTCCAAGCTCTTCTCTTAGTAACTGATAGAACAAGTAAACAGAAAATCAGTAAGGATATAGAAGACCTAAACAACACCATTAACCAACTTTGTCAAGTTGATATTTAGAGGATCCTCATCCAACAACAGAAGAATATAATTTATTTTCTGGTCATATGGAACATTCACTATGATAGGCTATACTCTAGGCCTTAAAATTAATCTCAACAAATGTAAAAGAATTTAAATCATACAAAATATAATTTTTTACCGTAATGAAATTAAACTATCTCAATAATGGAAAGATATTTGGAAAGTACCCAAATATTTAGAAATTATATAAAATTGGTTTCTCATAAATCTCTCAAATTTATCCTTTTCCTCCTCAATCTAAATCTTTTGAGGGGGTTATACCTCAGAGGATATTATCATCTTCTCATTCTTAATACATGAAAATTTTCTACTCTTTTCATAAGGCTCCAACCCTCTCTACCAAATACAGCCTAATCCATAGACAAATTTTGTGATTCAGCTTCTGAAAAGTTCCCCATTTCACAATCCCACTATATCCCCAGTTCAGGTCCTTCTAACCTCCCCTGTGGCTATTCTGTCAGCTTTCCAAACAATCTTCACTCCTTCAATCCAGTCTTACAACAAGTGTTATCTTCCTAAAACAGGGTTTCAAATGAAGTGTGCACAATTATCTGTTAATCCTTTTAGATACACTATCAAAAAAGTATTTCTGTGACCAAAAATATTAGGGAAACATAGCATATTACATTCATCTCTTTGATCTTTATAATACATGTTGGCATATTAAGAGTTATTTGAATTACTGCATAAAACACCTGCTTAGCTTTGCTTAACCTAGCATGCCCCAAATTTGTCTGAAAATTAAGTCGTTGGTTTTTTCATATAAAACCTATCAATACTCTACGAATAATTTTTAAAAGAATGTCCTTTAGCAAATACTTTCCTAAATCACAACATAACTTCACTTTCCCCCTCCTTTAAAAATTTGATGGTTCAAAACTGCTTATGAAATGCCACCCAACATCTTTGGCCTAGATGCAAAGGCCTTTCATGGTCTGGCTTCAACCTTCCTTTTGAACCATGTCTTCCTTATACTCCCCATCCTCAGTCCACCAATCCATTCATGACTCAGCCACTCCGGACTAGTGTCCATGAGCCAAAAATACCTTGTACTTTCCCTCTGCTCATCTTGCTCTTTCCCCTGTGTTCACTGTTTAATCCTGCCTATCTTTCCATATCCAGCTGAGATACAGCATCATCTATGATGAGGTACCATTCATTTATTTAGAAAACATTAATTAAATATCTACTAAATACTAAATACTGGGGTCTATTCCAAGAAGGCTCCAGTTGTAAATAATCTCTATTTCCACAGTAATCCAGCAGCAAGTTTTGCCTCTGTTACATTTCTGCTTATATTATATTTTACATCCTGCCTAAAGTTTACATTTGCCATTCCCTCTCCTGGACTATTCCTCTCCCAGATATTTGTATGGCCACTTCCTTACCTCTTTAAGGTCTAGATTCAAATGGCAACTTCTCAATGAGGCCTTCTCTGATCGTTTTTTAAGAATTGTAGCTCCCCTTCTCCCTTTTTTTTTTAAATCTTATTTCTCTCCATAATATTTAACATATGTTATAATGTAAATTTTACATATTTGTGTGTTGCAAACTCCATAATCACAGGGACTTTCATCTACCTCATTCACTGCTACATGTTTAGTACTCAGAATAAGGCCCACCACTCAGCAGCTGTTGATGGCTAATTTCAGGTGCCAACTTAGCTAGGCCACAGTAACCAGATATTTGGTCAAAAACCAGTCTAGGTGTCACTGTGAAGGTATTTTTTAAGATGAGATTAACATTTAATCAGTAGACGTTGAGTAAAGCAGATGACCCTCAATAATGTGGGTGGGCCTCATTCAATCAGTTGCAGGTCTTCAGAGAAAAAAACTGAGATCCTGCAAAGATGAGGGAATTCTGCCTTCAGACTGCATTTGAGCTATAGCATCTACTCTTCTCTAGGTTTCCATCCTGCTGGCTTGCCCTGCCAGTTTCAGACTTTCCAGTCCCTGGAGTCTTATTAGTCAATTACTTACAATAAATCTCTGAACTATGTACCTAGATAGATATTTCTCTCTATATATGGATAGAGATACAGATATTTATATCTATATAACTATGTCTATATCTATAGCTAGCTAAGTATAGAGAGAAAGAAAGATAGAGATACATCCTACTGTTTCTCTTTTTCTGGAGAGCCCTGGCTAAATACAGTAGGCACTCAGTAAATACTTGTTTAATGACTAAATGATTTATTATTATATACAGATCCAATTCCCTTACTAGACTCTAAGCTCCCAGAAGGGGCTATAACTCACTTATCTTTCTATTTGTTCAGTGCTTAAAACCATTATTCATTCATTTATTCAACATATATTTGTTGATTCCCTACCTAATTGGGCCCATGCCGCATACATGCCTTGACCTTCCCTACATCTCTGGCTTTACTCCCCCCTCTCCTCATTAACTTATTTAATTCCACCTGTCCTTCAAAATCCAGTTCAAATATAACATCTTCTATGAATAAGAAGCTATTCATCTATTCAGCAAACATTAATTAAATGTCTACTATGTACCAAGTATTGGGTTATGTTTGTTGAATAAACATATGAACTTCTAAAAAGAAAGAGTCACATAAAGAGAAAGCTAGCATAATTCAAAGAACCATGCTCATTAAAGTTGAGCTTGTTAGAGAATCTATACATTAATAGCATCACAAACACCAAAAATACATAGATCAATTGACTGGAATCACTTTAGTCATCTTTGAAATGTAGTCACCAATCAGCCAAAGGACCACAGCACTAGAGCTTTTAGTACAGAAAAGCAGCACATTCATATGAAATCAAAAGGTCAAGGAAATGCAGGCAGTGAAAAGTGGACACGTTCAAATATGATTACAGCAGGTTGGGGGTAATAAAGAAGGAAAATGGCAAAGGGTTTTCAAAAGAACATCATTTTCACACCTCATCCATATTTTAATCATCCATCAAAGGTGATTAGTCCAGAGTAAGTGTCAGCACTACATGCGAAAGCTTTATGTATGAGGTGAAACATAGTCTTCTTGGCTCTTGCCTCGCACTGAAATGATTTACGAGGATAACTGAGATTGACAGATTGAAAAGGTCACTTGTCCAGTCAGCCCACCACACCTCATCTTGTTTCCATGTCATAATAAACTTCACTTGCAGACCCTGTGTGAGAGCATATCCATATGCCCTGGATGCTCCAGAAGCTGAAAGGTCATTTTGGAGCTGAGTGCCTCTCAGTTTTGTGTGGGTGCTCCTGGTCTCCCCCCACTTGCATATTTTTGTATTGAAAGCCACAAGCAGGTAAGTTTCTATCTTTTGTTCAGCCTGTAAGTCTGAATCATAAATTATATTTTTCCATTTTACAGTCAGAAAAATCTCCTCTTCAATGATAATAAAACCAGCGCACCAGACTCTGCCCTTTTTTACTAATGTACAAATCCTGCTAAAGTCAGCAGAACTTAAGGGCATGCAACTTTGGGCAGAATGTATTCCAACTTTTTCTTTCCTTGCTGGATTTTTATTACCTGACATCTTTCTGATTCCTCTGGATTGCACAATAAGGGAAGGGTAGCCCAGTTTGGGTAAAATAAAAAATGACCCAAACCACTGACCTAAATCCTGCCTTTGAAATTTAAAATTACATTTACTAGGAAGGAAAATAGTTTTTTGAGTGTGGGTGGTTTTCTTTTTCAAAACCCATTTTCAAATGTTGACCTCCTGAATGCTATCATACCAGTTTGGATTGGAAAACAGAAGGGTAGGTAAACATTTTTTTAAAGCTTGTTGGGGGAGATCATCCTTTCTGAATTCATTATCTGAAAAGAAGCAGGAAATACCGAGAACTTTTCTTTTTCAAAAGATTTCCTGGTCACGTTGCCAGATTTGACTCTAAAAGTAAATTGTCCAATTTTGTGAAATGTTGAAACTTTTTGTCTTCCTTTTCTTCAAAGGTAAACTAAGGTGGTGAAGAAGCAAAGGTAGGAAAGCTTTAGCTTGGGGCCGGATGTAGGACATGGAGGTGAAGAAGGCTCATCCTTTGCACAAATAAATGTCAGCCTACATGGCTTGATGTATTGACTCAAAGACTATCCCACTATAAATCTCACAGCTCTTCCCTTATACCTGAGACGCCTACCGAAGTCAGTCTTTCGGATAAGATGCCACGTCCAGAAGCATTCTGTAAAATTCCCTGGGCTATAGGACTCTAACACACGGTAACCACACAGCCAAGTATTTACCAATTCCCGATCTGAGATTACAGCCCTGACCAAATGGAACATGATACAGGCAAATTCTAATGAAAGAGAAGAAGGATAGATTTGATAATGGAGGAAGGAGAGATTTGGAGCAAACTCTCTGTACCTTACATTAACACTTATTTATCCCTCTGTGTTGTCGTTCTTTGTATACATAACTTATTCCTGACCTAAACTGACCTCCTTGAAATAGGGATCTTTTCCTTACTTATTTTTGTTTCACTGACCCCTGACACAGGGCCTGATAACACAGAAGCAGTTTAACATGGTGCTTTGATTTCACAGTCTTCGGCTTGAGTTCATATTCTGTCAATTACAAGCCACATGACTTTGGGTAAGATATTGCACCTCTTTGAGCCTAATCTGTAAATTGGGCCTAATCATTCCTTCCTTTAAATATCCTTCTGAGGAATAAGTAAGATAGACGTTTAAGTGCTTTTTGTAGTGCTTGGCACAGAGTTCGCATTTAATGAACACTATTATTATTATATCAATACATTCAAAAATTGCTGAATAAATGAATAAATCAATCAAGCAAGCAACTAAATGGACTTCACAATGGAGAAGCGGGCATACAGAGTGCTAGGTCATACACAGAGACCTAAGGGTGGGGGTGAGGAGTGTGGCAAGAAGGCATGTAGCAATTCAACTCAATCTTTTTTTCTCAGCACATTTTCAAAAACTCACGACATTTAATGGGACACCTGACTAGAACAAAAGTCTTAAAACAGCACTAAAGTAGCAATAATTTAGACTAACAATGTTTCACAGTGTCAACACCATGCACTGGTCATCCCTCAGCCCCATGTAGCTGTTTAAGTAAAACTATGTATGTGCTCTCTGAAATTCTTGCAAAGCAAAGCCACCACATGCTCCAGTAAATACATACTCTTTCTTTCACACTTTCACACACATGTCACACGACATGATGTCAGTCGGGCCTCTGACCTCATGCAGGTCATGTTATACCCTATGCTACATCATAAAGAAGTGATATTTATTGAGAGCTTACTATGTACTCAGCATGTTTCTAAGTACTGTAAATGAAACTATTTAATACAACTCTATATGTATTCCTTATATGGAAATAACCATTATCATCTTCAATTTACAGATGAGGAAACTGAGGTACATGGAATCAAATAACAGCAAAGGTCACAGAGGTAGCAAGAGCTGCAGTGGATATTGGAACCCAGATGGGTGGACTCCAGAGTTCTTAACCACTACGTTAAATGCCCCACAAGACACACTAGTTCCACCCGCCTATTACAGGCACCGTCATAGCAGTATTTGTATATTACTTTGTAGTTAATAAATTTTTCCCACTGGTGGAAATATAGCTGTGTACCTGGGGAGGCTCTGCACCAAGAGCATGAAATCTACTGGCAGAGGCACAGTACCCTATAGGCAAATTCTACTTAAATCACAAATACACCAAGGATCAATGTGCCAAGCTGCGGAAGTGGGGCAAAAATTGACCACATTCTCAAACATATAATTCCCAAAGGAAATGTTGCCTGTCTTGAGGTCTCAGCAATAATCCCATTTCTGCCGACATTGTTATTGAGGGCTTCTTCAACCCAGTTTCCAAATTTCCTGCCAATGGGGCAGACCTACAGGGAGCAACTGGACAATTGTGAAGCATAGTCAGAGCTCCCTAAAGCCTCCTACCTAAACTTCCAGCAATTCCTCTCTCAATAATCTTTGCTTAAAAAGAAACTTGAGCATGACAGCCATTGAAAGTGCAACAATTATTGAAGTCAGCAAGCAACATGGGAATACAGAATCTTCCCTTCAGATTGTGTTCTGGGCCCAGGCCTGTGCACCTGCCTTTGTACCAGTAAGGTCTTGTCAGTGTTGTCATACACCAAGTTACTGCCTTTAGGAATTTTTCTCACACATATTTTTATATTTGTGCATGAGCTGGTTAATCAGCTCCTCATTTTGATTTCTTGCCCTTGGACTGATTATTTCTAGATGTTAAGATTCGGCAGTAGCATCCGTTTTCTATTTTGTGTACAATAGCAG
The DNA here is from genome assembly GCF_964374135.1 of Grampus griseus. Lineage (NCBI taxonomy): Eukaryota > Metazoa > Chordata > Mammalia > Artiodactyla > Delphinidae > Grampus > Grampus griseus. The sequence continues at coordinate 22,723,447 of NC_139018.1, read as the reverse complement.
GATTCAGTAACTCCTGTCTAACTGAGATTTTTTAAACTATTGCAACTGTACACTGTATTGCATCCAAATAAAATGTTAGTTTCTGTCCTAGAATAGGCAGATTGGATTACATATTTATTAAAATTTGGAAAACAGGCCAAGAACTTTGGGGAACTCAACTTTGTTACTCCTGGGATCTTTAAGGTTGCAAACTACCTCTCTCCTGAGCTGAAACAGTCATGATCAGGAATGGAGAACTGGTCAATTTCTTTGAGAGCCTCAGTTGAAAAGTTCTTAGTCCTTGGAATACTTTTAATGTTGCTTATCACCTTTCATCTCTAGAGCTGCCCCTGTTGATTCATTCATCCTCTCTTCTGTCTCTTAATTCAGAGGAGATTATGATCCTTAAAAACAAGGAGCATCCCCACTTGGCAAATGGAGAAAATGGGTTTCTGATTGGTTCTTCTCTACTCACATAACCAGTATTCCAGAAAATCGTGCAGCACAGGTAGAACCCATGTCATGCCTTGAGTGCCAATTCAAAAGTCATCCTCACCCTCAGATCCCATTATGGTATCTTAATACCTGGGAACAGTATTTGCAGTAAGATAAAGACTGTAGAACTCTACATTTGTCATTAAGCTTCAAATATCCTAGTGGTGCACCCAAGGAGTGGTGACTGGTCCGGAGGGATTTCTGCCCCTCTTATAGCTATATGCCCTTAACAGGAACCAGCGAGAAAATCGGCACCAGGAAATAAAGACAGGGGAGGGTAACATTAGTCCAAGTTATTATCATCTCTTACCTGGATGATTGTAATACTTTCTCTGCCACCATTCTTGCTTACCCCAATTCTTTCTCTTCATATAGACCAGGGTTACTTTTACAAATACCATATCAGATAATACTCCCGTCCTACTTAAGACTTTTAATGGAATCCCATTACGTGAAGGAAAAAAATGCTAATTCCTTAGCATGGCCTACAAGACACTATAAGCAGCCCCTGCCGACCTCTGCAATGTCATTTTCAGCCCTTTATCCCTTCTCTCATATGTTCCAATAACACGGTCAGCCCTCCATACCCATGGGCTCCGCATCTGCAGATTCAACCAACTGCGATGGAAAATACAGTAGTCAAAAAAAAAAAAAAAAAAAAAGGCAAGTTCCAAAAAGCAAAATTTGAATTTGCCCTGCACAGGCAACTATTTACATAGCATTTACATGGTGATAGGTGTTATGTGTTATCTAGAGATGATTTAAGGTATGCTGGAGGATGTGCGTAGGTTACATACAAACACTATGTCATTTTATATAAGGGACTTGAGCACCCATAGATTTTGGTATCCAAAGGGGGGATCCTGGAACCAGTCCCCCATGGATACCAAGCAGCAACTGTATTCACTACTTTTAACTTCCTGAGCCATGCCAAACCATTTCCCAAATCAGAGCACAAACTTTTCCCTCTTCCTGGAACACATCTTTCCCCTTTTAACTCCCCCTTCCAGATGACTGCCCTCCCTCTGACTCCCCCCATGAATGGCATCTTATTTTTCAGGTTTGACCTTTAATGTCCCTCCTGAGACAGGCCTTTCTTTATTAACCTAGGCAGATCTCACCTACTCTTCCCTATCAGAACATCTTGTTCGTTTTTTTCATTCATTTAACAAAATTATTTTGTGTACTAGTATGTGCCAAAAACTGTGTTAAGCACCGTGGTTACAACAGTAAACAAAACAGACAAAAAATCTGTGCCTTCATGAAGCTAACATTTTAGTCAGAGAAGCAGAAAATGGGCAAAATAAATAAGTAAACATTTAGATACTCAGTTTTCTTTTAGATATAGGCTGGAGAAAGTTTTACTGAGAAGGTGACATGAGAGAAAGGACAGCCGGGGTCGGGGGTAAGCCTTACTACCCTCCAAGGAAAGAGTGTTCCGGGCCGAGAGGGCATCAGAGGCAAAGGCCCTGAGGCAGGACAGTGCCTGAATTGTCTGAAGAAGGCAAAGAGCTGAACTGGTGAAAGTGAACTGAGGTGGGGGACAGTTTAAGAGATGAGGCTGGAGAAGTAACCATAGAGTCAGATAGAGTAGAGCCTTGGGTGTCACAGTGCGTTCTTTGGCTTTTACTTTGACTGAAATGGAAAGGCCTCGGAAGCTTTTGAATGGAGGGTGATAAGATCTGCCTTGCATTATAAAAGGATCACTCCAGTTGCTCCTTGGGGGGAATAATTTGAAGGAGAGAGTTATGGAATGAATGTTTGTGTTCCCTCCACCCACAATCCATAGGTTGAAGTCTTAACCCTCAAGGGGGTTCATCCTTGGAGAAAGGGCCTGTGAGGAGGTCATAAAGTTAATGAGGTCATAAAGGTGAGTCCCTAATCTGATAAGGCTGGTGCCCTTATAAGAAGAGGAAGAAAGCCAGAGCTCTTTCTCTTTGCACACAGGCACAAAAGAAAGGCCATGAGTACACACACCAAAAAGGAGGCCAGAACCTAACCATGCTGGCACCCTGATCTCAGACTTCCAGCCTCCAAAACCGTTAGCAAATAGACGTTTGTTGTTTAAGCCACCCAGTCTATGGTATTTTATTATTGCAATTGAAGCTGCAATATATTTTTATTATTTATTTTTATCAAAGATGGGATGCAAGAATGGAAGACCTTCTTTCCTTCATAGCATTTAAGAGAATGTGTAATTTTAATATCTGCCAGTGCGTACTTGTTTTAAACATTCTCCAATCAGTTGTAAGCTTTAAGAGGCTGGGCTCTTCGTCTCTCTCAATCACCACTCTACCTTCACTTCCCAGTACTGTACCTGGCAGATTGGAGATTTATAATCACATTGCCTGACTGAGTAATTTGATGAATTTAGGATTTCCCCTAAGGGCCCATACATTTAAGACATGCGCTTTCCAATTAAAAACGTTTTGTTTTTGTTCAATTTATTTCTTTAGAGACTCCTGTGAACTGATACTATGACACTTTATATTAATCAACTTTCCCCTTTTGCATTCTTTCATTCATTCCACAACCATTTATTGAGAACCAGCTATAAACCTGGCACTGTTTATAAACTGGCACTTCCCAGCCAGGGCTGGGAAGGAAGGAGGCACCTCCATTGTTTCCTTCAAGTTGTTAACAGATTTTTTATGTTTGTATTATTTAATATTATACCACTTACTGATAATTCGATATGCAAAACAATGGAACATATTTTTACCAAAGCTGCGTAGCTTTAATTTCTGAAACAGTTTTTACTGGACCACTTAGCAATCGCCTCTCAGAACTCAGATGGCACCTAGTCCAAATGTAACTTTTGTATACAGTAGGCTACAGTTTTAAAATCTGCATCACTTTAATAGACTCTTGTATTAGTTTCCTAGGGCTGTTGTAGCAAAGTACCACAAAGTGGGTGGCTTAAATAACAGAATTTATTGCCCCACTGTTCTAGAGCTAGAAGTCTAAGATCAAGGTGTCCGCAAATTTGGTTCCCTCTGAGGTCTGAGAAGAAGAATCTGTTCTATTCCTCTCCCCTAGCTTCTGTGGATTGCTGGCAACTTTTGCCTTTCCTTGGCTTTGCAGAAGCATCACCCCAATCACTGCCGTCATCTTCATACGACATTTTACCTGTGTGTCTGTGTCCTAATTTCTCCTTTTTTATAAGGATACCAGTCATGTTGGAATAGGGGCCTATCCTACTTCTGTATGACCTTGCTTTAACTAATTACATCTACAATGACTTTATTTCCAATAAAGTCACATTCTGAGGTACTGGGGCATTAGTTCTTCAACATATGAATTTCGGGGGGGTGTGTGTGACACAGTGCAACTCATAACAACTCTTAATAAAGGAATAAGCAGGGCTTCCCTGGTGGCGCAGTGGTTGGGAGTCCGCCTGCCGGTGCGGGGGACGTGGGTTCGTGTCCCGGTCTGGGAGGATCCCGCGTGCCGCGGGGCAGCTGGACCCGTGAGCCATGGCCGCTGAGCCTGCGACCCGCAACGGGAGAGGCCCGCGTACCGCAAAAAAAAAAAAAAAAAAAAAAAAAAAAAATAAAGGAATAAGCAAAAAGTTCTTCTCAAAGACTGCTCCACCTTTCAGCCTTTAATGATTATTTGTCTTTGGTAAGTGCTGGGGTTGAAAAATAAAATTCTGAACTCTACAACTTTCCTAAGAAAAGCACCATATGGTGTAGCCAAGAAAACACTCTAGCAGGAGTCATAAAGGCCTGGCTTAGTCTCACATATCTGATAATATCTGATTCAGCTAATTTTATTGAGGGTATCAGTGAGTTTCCTCATACATGAAGAGCGGAGTCAACTTTCATGATCAATAATGTCTCAAACTGTCCCAAAAGTATTATTATTTTTGGTAGGCAGAAATCTACAATGACCCCCGTGACCTGCACCTCCTTGTGTCAGCTCTGTGAAGGTTCCTTTGTATGGCAAAAGGAATTCTGCCGTTGGTGATTAAGGTTACCCACAAATTGACTTTATCATAGGGAGATTATCCCTATGGTGGGCCTAAACAATCACATGAGCCCTCTAAAAGCAGAGTTTCCCCCCAACTCATAGGTGAAGAGAACATCAGACAGATTCTAAGTGTGAGGGGGATTCTTGTGAGGGAGGTTCTCCATTGCAAAGTTGGGGGAGGGGAGGCACCACGGGGGGCAAGGACCTGAGGGTGGCCTCTAAGGGCTGAGAGAGGAATCTGGCCAACAGCCAGCAAGAAAGCAGGGGCCTCAGTCCTACAAATAAGTGCAAGGCACTAAAGCCTCCCAACAATCTGAATAACCTTGGAAGTGGATTTTTCTCCAGATAACCCAACATTTTGAGACCCTAAGCAGAGAACCCAATCAAGACACCCACCTGGACACTGACGTATGGAACCATGAGCTATAAAGCGTGCTGTTCTAACCTACTAAATTTGCAGTAATATGTTATGCAGCAACAGAAAACTAAGACATTATTACCTTGTGGTAAGGAAAGGAATAGCGCAAGCAGAGGAAAAAAAACAGGTAAAAACTGAGAGGACAGGGCACTATCAAAAGAAAGAAGCGAGGAAAGAATAAAGATAGAAGGAGATAAGATATATGAAGTTACCCTAAGGTATTTCTACTTGGTCAGAGCTAAAACATGCTTACATTTGTTTCTTTGACTGCCCTCCTTTTTGTATGGAGTGGTGACAGTGGACCTGACTTGAAGCACGTAACACTCTGTACAGTTAAACCAAAATCACACTCGGTTGATTACCTAGGAAAAGATCATGTAATTTAAAAATGGAAGGGATACAGTGTGCTTTTTGCACACATTAGGAACAGTAGAGGAAAAAACAGAGATTAGAAAAGAAGAGATGAAAAGATGTAAGAAAGGGAGAAAAAGGACAGAAGGAAGGAAGGGAAGGGAGGGGAGAAGGGCAGGAAAGTGCGAAGAAGAAAACCTTTTTTAGACAAATATAAAATTCTGTATTGAAAATTAGACTAACGTGTGTCAGGGACAAGCATGGTGGTATCAAACTTCTCTTGAAGTTCTCCAGAAGCAATAGAGAAATGCTGTTTCCATTCAGCTATTTCAGCCTTTTTGAGCTTCACTGGTTCCCTGGCTGCTTAAAACAGCCTTCAATGCCATCAAAGGAAGCGAAAGCTCCAAGACTCCACAACCATGATGTTAAAAAAAAAAAAAAAAAGTCTTTACTTCACATAGGTATTTCTGAGTCCAACAATTAAGAAAACACAAAATCACATCTGTTTGAAAGAGATGGGCAGGCCAATAGCAATGTTAGACATTTCCAGTAAAGTTCAGTAACTGAAAGTAAGTTTTATTAGGAAAACATCATTTCTGGATTTTCCCTCAGCAAGGTAGAGAAATAACTCTGACATGATCAAATCCCAACGAGATTTTTTTCCTATGTCCTTAATGGTTCTGTGGCTCCTTTAGAGTATGTGGGGACATTTCATCCCATGTTCAATGCCCAGTGACACAGACCAGCATCAGTCCATTGAAACAAAAACACACAGACCAACCTGGTGAAGAATTTACAGTAAAAAACAGTAGTGAGAGAACCAAAGTGGCCAGTCAATTAAACAAGCACACACAAAAATGAGCAAGCTATGCACAGACTTCCACTGCTAGTTTTATATGTAAGAATTCTTTTTTTTTAATTGAGCTATTAAACATAAAAAAGAGTTGAATACACAGGACAAAGTTCAGCTATACAAACTGGCATCCAAATAATGAATAAGAAAAAAGTGAATATTCATCTAGCAACTTCTGTTCTGGGTTCTAAGGAAATACCAACTCTATTTGCTTTGTCGAGGACTACCAATATTATTTGTAAAGCATTCTCAACAAGTTGGTTAAACGAGATCTCTTTTCTAGCAAGAGGTGAAAGACCTCTAATGGAAGTGTGCTTTCAGTAGCTCCTCTTGCTGTTCTCAGGAAATTCTGCAGGATTACTGCCATTATTTCCTATGTAGACGACTATTATATAATTATCTATTCCCTGTCTTGTGGCCTTGGGAGGACTACTGATGTGATGGTTGATGACCAGCCAAACCCCAAGACTGTCAAGTGACCCAAAGAGTTGTTTACGCCAATCTCAGGGAGGAAAAGTACCACATAATTACAAAATAACATATTTAGACGAGGGGTCAGCAAACTTTTTCTGTAAAGGGCCATAGAGTAAATATTTTAAGATTTCAGGGCCATGTGGTCTTTGTCGCAACTACTCAAGTCTGATTGTAGTGTAGCCATGGATGATATGTAAATGAAGGAGTGGGGCTATGTTCCAATAAATCTTTATTTGTGGACAAAAATTTGAATTTCTTGCAATTTTCTTGTGTCAGAAAATATTACTCTCATTTAGATCTCCTTCTTAAAAATGCATTATAAAAAACGATTCCTACCTCACATCCAGACAAAAAACAGGTGGTGGGATGGGACTGCCAGGAGGGTCCTAGTTGCCCACTCCATAGTTATACTATTTTATGTGTTTCCGGAATATAAATACATCACTTAATTATATTTATAGATTGAATACCTAAAAAAAACAATAAAAATTGTTTACAGTTATATACAATGGGTACCAGATGTACATTACTGAATTTTGTGAAATATTAATAGAAGTTCACCTTTTCTAAAATGCTAAAATTCTATTTACTTGGTGTTTATAGAGCTTACAGTCCATGAAGAAAACACATTGTAGAAAATCTGAAAGTCCCAAACAATTTGACTACCTGTCAACTGCCAACTTTTTGACACTAAAATATTGTGTAGTGTCATAAAACCCTGAGATTTGTTTTCCAGCAGACAGAAATTATCTCAGAATTATTTGGTGTTATTGATTCAGCTGAGAAGTATCTCAGAATTAACTGATGATTTATCCTGTGCAGTAACACAATTACAAATGAGCAGTAGTCAACGTCTGCCTTGCCCTTAGTCCTCTGATATCAGTGATAGAATTAAATGGATAAATCCAAAGAATCAAGGTTAACTTCATTTGAAAGCCCTGGAGACAGCTGTAGTAGGAGTTTTAATGTAGCTGTTCCCATCATCCACACAGTGTGATTCATAGTTTAAGGCAACACTAGCTATTGTTGGGGTGGCTCTGTTTGTATGTGTGTTAAGTTGTTCAACGTGTATGGCTTCAATTCTTCATATTAACGCAAAATAAGGTGATTGCTAAAGAGCTGTCTAAACTAGTTCAACCCTATCGGTTAATTAATCAACAAGTATTTGCTAACTCTGTGACTTATCCAAAGCTTCACAAAATTCCATTTGTGCCTGCTTTCCCCTAACATACCAGTGCAAGTTCTCTCTTACTGTTCAGTAGATCAGGCAATTATTCAATACTTTTCCCAAACTGTCATTTCTCTCTGACAGCTTAATAGAATTTAAATTTCAGGGGTCTAGCTAGGCTCCAGTACCAAGAGAACATGATTCAAGTGTTTCAAAAAGAAGACAAATCCTAGCTTTTCAAGCCCTTTCCTTCTCAGAAGGAGAATGTACCTTCATCTTGGTTATAGAGAACAAATGCCATCATCTTTTGTCTTTATCTCTGATTTATTCTCTCCTTCAGTTCTTCCTCATGGTCCTTCACTGTCTTTCTCTAACTTCCTTTTCTTCCCTTCTTTTATAGTCCCCAATTTTTCTTTTCTCCTTTCATATTTTTCAATCTTTCTTCCTTCCTACAGACACTGATTGACTACCAGGCCCTAGGCTCAGCACCAGAAATACAAAGATGAACAAGACACAGATGTATGATAATAGGTGGTGATATAAGGTGTACCGAAGAGTCAGATGCAGTTTGGACCTCAAAGTCTACTCCTCTCTTCAATCTGGAGACCCTGTATGCCTCATTTTCAAGAGGCCCATGCCGTATCCCCCATTTCTTCAGTCTTGACATTCTCCCCCTTTCTTAGAATCCGCTAACTTCACATATAATTATGCCTCTCCAAACTGAAAAACACTCTTCACTTTCATGTTTTAATAAAATATTTCAAACATGTATAAAGTAAAATAGCAAGTCATCTACCACCTTAACGAACATGTTAGTGTTTCATCTTACTCAATTCAGACTTTAAAAATAAATAAAACATTCCCAGTTTAAAGTTTTCTTTGTAGCTCTCCTTGAACCCATTCTTACCTAACTTCTCTGCCAACCCTTCCCCCCACCAAGTAACCACCACCCTGAAGCCTTACCATTCAGTTTTTTATGCTTTTGTTACATATGTATGGGTTTTATTATGTAGCTTTACTATATGTATACATAGTTTTTTAAACACGATCCTTTTGTTTTTAAGTACATTATATCACACTATATGTTTCATTCTGAAATTTGTTCTTTAAATATATTTTATATATTACATGCTTGAGATGTATCCATATTATTGATACAGTTTCAATTCATTCATTTTACCTGGTAAGTACTATTTATCATATAAATAAAGCACAAATTATTTATCTTTCCCTTACTGATGGACATTTATATTAATTGTTCACTACCAAATGTAATGTCAGAGTGGACATTTTAGTTCATGTCTCTTTGCGGACACGGGAAAAGTTTCTCTAAGGTACTTAATCAGGTGTGAAATATCTGGACCTTATGCCATGTGCGTTTTCATCTTCACTAGATACTGTGGATAGTATCAGTTGCCTCTCCAAAATAGTTGTTTCAGTGGGCTCTTCCACTGTTAATGTATGAGGCTTCCTTCACAGCCTTGCAGGAATTGGTATTGTCAGATCTTTACATTTTATGGTGTCTAACGGTTTATCATTGCTTTCCAATCTGGTTTTCACCCTTATTTAGCTATAAAACTGTTCTTTCCATGGATATCTAATAATCACATTCTTGCCAAATCTCAAAGACTTCATTTGTACTCATCATTCTGCTTGACCTCAATTGCATTTGGCCTACCAGTAACCACCCAGTCCAAACTCTCTGCTCCCTTTGCTTACATTTAACAGTATTCTGGGGAAGAAGAGGCAGAAAGCAAGATGTTCCCTTAGAAGTTCAGATGTAAATCTAGTAGATAAGTCAGGCAAGGTACTCTTTAAAGAAATATATTTAATAAGAGAACTGCAAACTTGGAAAATCAAAAAAATATATATAGGTAGCTTTCATAATATGAAATACAAAAAATTGATATCAAAACAAATACTTCTAAGTTTGGGGGGTATGCAGAAACAGCCTCAGAATACATTCATAATAAGTACTACTTTTAATGTAATACATAGTAATTATTTCTTAATTATGTTCCATGTAGCTTATGTGTGTGATACATTTTATGTTGATAAGCTTATTTAGTGTTTTATATGTGAATCTACCACAATGTTCAAAAAGGGGGGCTATGGTTCTCATGAAGGTTCTTTATGATGCATCTCCCATTTCCTTTCCCATCAGCTATAGTTCATGCTCTATGCAAGCTAGAAAACAGATTTAAAAATAAGAACATTTGGATCTGGTCCTAGGAACATTTAAATGGGTCTACATTGGTAGCTATATATGGAAAATTATCTAAAATATTGCTTATTGGAGATCACGCATACCTGAAGCAGCCAGCCCCACCACTGACATCACTGATGACAGACTAACAAATATTCACTTAATAAATTCATTCAACAGATATTTTCTGAGCATTGACTCATTGATTCTTCTAGGTAAGGGGATTGAACAATAAATAAATCTCTTCCCTCACACAACTTAGATTCTAGAAAAAGATTCTGTGAAAGTAACTCCAGGCTCTGATCAGCATCTCCAGACTTTAGAAGTTTTCTGAAGGTTGAGGGATGGAATGTTTTGTTTTGAGGAAACATTAGGGTAGCTGATAATGTTGGCAAAAATAAAATTCTTAAATGTGATAAGGCTCATATGAAGTAAACGGTCACAAACATTGTAAAAAGATGATATCCAGATTTCTCAGTATAGTCTAAAAATGCAGAGTAATGGAACCAAACAAACTTGAATGATATTTGAGTAAAGAAGATGTGGCACATATATACAATGGAATAAAAAGCCATAAAAAGAAACGAAATTGAGCTATTTGTAATGAGGTGGATGGACCTAGAGTCTGTCATACAGAGTGAAGTAAGTCAGAAAGAGAAAGACAAATACCGTATGCTAACACATATATATGGAATTTAAGAAAAAAAAATATCATGAAGAACCTAGGGGTAAGACAGGAATAAAGACACAGACCTACTAGAGAATGGACTTGAGGATATGGGGAAGGGGAAGGGGAAGCTGTGACAAAGCGAGAGAGTGGCATGGACATATATACACTACCAAATGTAAAATAGATAGCTAGTGGGAAGCAGCCGCATAGCACAGGGAGATCAGCTCGGTGCTTTGTGACCACCTAGAGGAGTGGGATAGGGAGGGTGGGAGGGAGGGAGACGCAAGAGGGAAGAGATATGGGAACATATGTATATGTATAACTGATTCACTGTTATAAAGCAGAAACTAGCACACCATTGTAAAGCAATTATACTCCAATAAAGATGTAAAAAAAAAATTAAAATAAAAATCATACAAGTCCTGAAAAATAAAAGACTATTCTCTGCCCAACACATGAAGTTGGCAATTACTAAAACCTCTAAGAATCTTCAAAAACTGTGAATATTTTATGAGAAATAGCCCCTATAATTGCAAAAAGTAAAAACCTTATTTCTTTGGTGACTCTCGTTAAACCTTGTATTCTGAATGTTTCCAAAATGTTTCTAATAGTGTTTCTTTATGGGAAAAGTAGTGTTCCATATCAAAGAACCCTATGGTGTTTCTTTGTGTTAGTCTTGTAATCAGTCTTTAAACAGATAACTCAGCAGAGAACACCACAATTCAAGTTTGTCAAAAATGCAATCATTACCTTTTATTTTCTTTGTTTGACTTGTTATGATTCTACCAGTGGGAGAGTCAATTCAACTATTAGTTTATTCTGAATATTTAGCTAAATATTCTATGGAATAAAAAATGCTCTTTTTTCAAGCCTTGGCAACTACCAAAAAGATGAATTATCTTCATGGTTCTGTCAAAGTTTTTCTAAATAAAGGAGCAGAATTAGGGAGGAGGATGATTGTAGTATATGCTTTTACTATTCTAGAAATATTGGGTTGACAATCTAGATTGCTAGCAAAAAAAAATTTGGAGTGAAAGAAAAATCATTGGTTTAGATGCCCTATACCATTTGCCCCCAAGCAATGATTGTCCAAATGCTGCCAAGATCTTATAAAGAAGAATTCGCCTCACTATCAAGATAATCAATTATGGGAATAACAATATACGAAACAGCAGATTGTCTCCTTTGCTTTGTGAAGATACATATTTGGGTTAAAAAATGCTTATGTTCTTTGATTCCCAAAAGGAAATATTCTTGGTTAAATTTATGAGCTGAAAGACCAAGTGGCCTATTTTTGGAACACCAAAGAAAAGATCAACTGTGTCAGACCTGAAAAAATTATAACTGTCAGTGGATCTTGGCTGTTTGGCATATATACTTTAGGCATTGAGTATACTGAATCTGAAATGTCAAGAGAAAATTTCCAACCTCATTTCTCATTATAATAAATTTTAAGCATTTATAGCCAAAACCCAGATATGGATACAGCATATTAATGCTAAAAAAATCTAATTATTGTCTCAACTTGGTGAATATTTCAAGGACAATATCTTAAAAGTGATTTTTAAGGAGGGAACATTGTGTCTCATCTACTCCTACTGTAAGAAAAATGTGGATGGTATTTTCTTGATGTCATGGCAAAAATCCCTTTTGGAAACTCACAAGAAATTTTTTGTAGGATTGGACCATATACAACTAACTCTGAATATTTTTAAAATTATGCTTAATACAGTTTCCAAAATTAATTTTTATATAATCATGAGTGGAATAAAATATCACCCTAGAGGAAGTAAACAGGCTTTGCTTGTCACTATTCGATGTTCATCAACATAGACATGACACACATTTTCTTCACTTTTGGTCAGCAAGAAAAATAACTGTACAATTGATTTAATATTTAAGTATAATATCCTTCATTTTTCACATAACCTACCATAGAAAAGTTTAAAGCAAGCAAGCATACTCAATTCTCACATAATCAAATTTTTAAATTATTATTTAGATGATTAGAGGTAGTTTTTTCTTCTGAAACTACCACTGAAATGTTGTCTTTACCTAACATTTTTAAATTGTAGAAATGTTATGCATTAAAGCTACTATCTAATTGATACCACTTTTGTGGGTTCCTTATCTTGTTACACTTCCACACTAGAAGACTTTCCCAAGACTTGGTCCTTGGTCATTTTCTTATCCTTCTTTCCTTCCTTTCTTTTCTTTCTTTTGTGACACTCCTTTTAAAAACTTACCATTTATCACATTTTGTACTATGATCTCTGTGCAGAGGACTTCCAAATCTGTGATCTTAATGTTTAACAAGTTCTCCATTATTATATATTTATTTATTTCGAGTCATTCACCTAATATGTATAGGGCACTTACTGTATACAGATCTTTCCACAAGCAACAGAACACAAAGCAGTCAGTGCAGGTACAGCACCTTCAGAATCGTCTGCCAATGAGTAACCTCTTGGATGTCTGCTCAGCACATTGTATTTGACATTCATTAATTAAAACTCACCATTTTCTGTTCTACTTGCACTCTTTCTTAATATTTTTTGTCAGTACTATAATCACTCTCCTATTCATTCAGATGTGTAACTGTGGGATTAACTTGAATATTGGAAGGAAGTACAAGAGAGGACTTTAGTTTCCACTCCACAACTATCCATTTTTAAATTTCGTATCTGTTCTTTCCTATCATTTTTTAATCGACCCCCTTGCATTCAGGGTCTTCTCATTCCAATCCACTCTGTATACGGTTGGCACATTATTTTTAGAATATCATCCACATGATGTCACATCCCTGTTCAAAACCTTCATTGGTTTTCCACTATCTATGGAATAAAATCTAAACCTATTATTCAAGCATTCAAAACAGCCCACAAAGTATAAGATACTTCTCAACCTTATCTCCTATAACTCTCCAATATATGTTTTCTGCTATAGCCAGACCACTCTCCTCACAGTTCACAAAACATACTTTAGCATTTTCACCTCCAAATTCATCACTTCCTGGCATGCTCCAATTTTTTTCCCTAGCTGACCAGGTTTCACCAAATTTAAGATAGACCTGTAGTACCACCTCCTCCTGAGGTTTTTCTTAACTTTTCCAACCAACATCCAACTCTCTCAGAGAGCATGGACTATTTTGTCTATCTTGGCACTCATAATGTTTTAATGATTTAGCTTTTCTTAGAATGAATATATTTTACCTCTGAAATCAAATTCAATGTCTTTAAGTTTGGGGCCTTTATTTTTTTACTTTTTATCTTACAACTTTTAATGTTGTGATTCTGTTTGCCTAAAGGTTGACATTATAGAATGACTTGGCCTTTTATAGATGTGGATTTTCCACAGACTATTCATATCCTCTTAAAACTGTGCACAAGTGAAGTATCATGTAAGATATTTAGCTTTTTATGAGGAGCACAGTCGCATCCCCTTACAGCAGTGTTTTAATGGGATCTCCTACATGACAGTATTCCTTCTGTTAGTTTTAGGTCTCAAATCAAAGAAAAATTCAGTGCCCCCATCCATACCATCCATGATGATCCAATCAGTATGGCTTTCATGTCAGCTGGAGAAAATTAGACACTATTTCCCATCTTTTACGTGACTACAGAACAAACAGCAAGAATTGAATTTTGATTTTATGTTCTCTTCGTGAACTAAACTTAGGCATTTGATTCTATTAACCGAATTAGTATGTGGAAAATCTTGTGAAAGAAAGTATATAAACACCATTTGCTCCCTGCCTAAAGGAGGAATGGTGAGAGTTACAGATTAAGGAGCAAATATCAGATGCATTTACTGTGACTAACAGCACTAACACGGCCCCGTTCTTGCTCCATGACTGTTTATTATCTGCTTTTCAACAGTGCTCTGCACTTTCTCCAAAGATTCTGATTTAGAGACAGGCAGAGTGTCTCTCAAGCAAGAATACACTCAATGTGCAGTACAACGATAGCAAAGTGCTGATGGATGTTATTCAAGAATTTTGATATGTCAGGAACTGTACCCCTGTGGCTCGTAATGGGAATCAAATGCAGCTATTAGATTGATTTGCCTTCGCCACACTTCACTTTACTCTGGCTGACAGTACCAGAAAAGACAGAGGTCCTCACCCAGTACCTCCCAATTAATATGTTTACAATTCCTGTCATTCGGCTAAGCAGCTTGTACCTGCACGTCACTGATAATTCTGTGGTCACAGTAACCCTCGGAAAGAAAATTGGTGCCCAGTTGGCCAGTAATGTTTCTGAATGGACTCCAAAAGACTTGTGAAAGGTCATGGTACTAAGATCAGCATAATCTAAAAGAAGAGAAATCTAGGCTGGACCAGAACAAAGACAATTCCCTAGGATATAGGTTTTCAACAGTTTTACATTAAGGAAGAACATGAAGCTTTATTAGAAGTTTATCTTTTTAACAGCTTTATGGAGGTATAATTTACACAGTGTTGGTTCACCCATTGTGAGTATACAATTCAGTGGTTTTTAGAAAATTTAGAATTGTGCACCTATCATCACAATACAGTTTTAGAACATTTCCATCACCTCTAAAAGTGCCCTTGTGCCCTCATTTGCAGGTAATCCTATTCCCATCCCAGCCCCCAGCAACCACTGATCTGATTTCTTTCTCCATAAAATTTGTCTCTTCTCAATGTTTCATATACATGAAATTATATTATGCATAGTCTTATGCATTGGAATTATTTCACTGAGCAAAATTATTTTGAGGTTCAATTATGCTGTAGTACATACAGTAGTATACTCCTTTTTATTACTGAGTAGTATTCCGTTGTATGTTTCTTCATTCACCAATTGATGGTCATTTGAATTATTTCCAGGTTTGGGCTATGATGAATAATGTTACTATGACTATTCATATACATGTCTTGTCTTTGTGTGGATATGTTTTCACTAAAAATCACAATAATCTTTCTCCCCTCAACACTGGGTTTTTTTCTAAATGTCATAATTCTATTGGAATGGTCAAAACCCACAGAAAACAGTAACACCAGCAAGATTTAAAAAGAATGAAAAGCTGGACCTGATTCATTTCACTCTGCTGAATTCTTTACCTAACTCTTCCTCATTCTATGTCAAGGTCAGTGTACTCAGAGAAATGACACAAGGTCAACTCAAAATGCTAGAAAAGGTAGCCTTTATCAAAGGTAGCCTTTATCAAGGGTTCTGTACTTTTTTCTTCCAAGTGTACAACTGTCTAAATAACACAATAAAAACTTCTCTGGCATGAACTCATTCAATGCCACAGACTTCTTGAGGCAAACAGAACAACAAATCTATTTAGACTTGATTCCCAGTTTAAATAAGTATTCTAAGAAGTACTCAGCTATATGCTATTCATCTCAAAACAGAAAAATTTGCTACCAACTTATGGATATACAGAGCATTTTCCTGGCAGGTAGACTATTCCTCTTATAGACTGAATGCTGTGTTCCCCCAAAATTCATATGTTGAAGTCCTAACCCCCCAATATGATGGTATTAGGATATAAAGCTTCAGGGAGTGGGTAAATAGGTTTAGATGAGGTTATGATGGTGGGGTCCTCACGATGGGATTAGTGCCCTTATAAGAAAAGACTAGAGAGCTTACTCTTGTTCTCTCTGCCATATGAAGATATAGCAAGGGACAGCCATGTGCAAGCTAGGAAGAGGGCCTTCACCAGAACCCTAGCATGCTAGCACCCTGATCTCAGATTGTCAGCCTTCAGAACTGTGGGAAATAAATATCTATTGTTTAAGCCACCCAGTCTATGGTATCTTGTTATAGCAGCCTGTGCAGACTCCCTTTCAATAATCTTCACCCAACCAACCCTAAGAGAATTTCTTCTTTTCTCAAAACAAAACAAAATAATATAAACAAAACTATAAAAAATTAAGATGAATATTATTTTATTGTTTGTGTCTAGTGTAACTTCTTATCTTGAAATTTTATGAAATTAAAGAAGTTCCAGCAAGGTATTTCACTTATTTCTGGTATCTTGTGGGTAATTTTTCAGAGGTCCCTCTTTCATAATAAATACATTATTGCAGGGTTTTTCACATTAAAGAATGATTTTAATTTGCCTTAGTGCCAACATTTTTAATGAGGGCACACATCCTTGAAATTATAATGCAAATCAGTAGGAAAATGTGATTTCCTTTACAAACTGTGTTCAGAGTGATCCTTGAGAAGCATAACCCTTGGTAAATTGATGTGCACCCACAATGGGCATCATCACTCTAGTGTATGTAGATTTAACTGAAGCCTCTGATAAATGTCCCTTGGTTAGCTGGCAGAAGATGCGCAAGGAAAGAATATGCTATCACCACATGCCTCTTGGGACACTCTGCCTCATAAGCCTAAACTATGTCAAGCATTACCACAGCAGTGACTTTGTGTGTGATAAAATATAGAAGTACGTCAAAAATTCTGTACAACCAAAAGAGTATTTAGAATATTATCAACAGGATATATCTCTGGGACAATGAAGAAACAACTAAGACTGTGGGAACACCTCTTGTAAAGGCACATGGCCAGACAAAAAGGATACTGGAAAACTTCAGCCATAATCAGCATATTTACCTTTCAAAAACAAATCATTATAATTACAAAAACGCTACTGTCTGCATCCAGAGAACATTTACTTGAGGAATAGGAGTTTTAAAAGGAGTTCAGTCTTGCTTCCTTTATCATATTCTTGGTTGTCAGAAAAAAATAAATGGCATTCTTTTTGTACTCTGCTGGTATAGGAGCCACAGGGGTTTAGGCTATATTGAATATGAGGTGGCCATAGGATATCAACATCAGGGAGTCTATCGTTGGAAATACCCGGGTGGAGCTCAGAAGAAAAATCTGGCTGGAGATTTGCAATTGTAGTTCATCAACATAATAATGTCAACTGAAGCCATGGCAATGCATACACCAGTGAAAAGATAATTTTCAGGCTGAGTGAAGAGCCAAGAGAAAACCCTCCAAAGTATTCAGATATAAAAAGCATGCAGAACAAGAAGAGTCTGGGAAGGCTGGCAGGCTGTCTCAGAAGCCAAAGGAAATGAGTGTATAGAGTACATGGATGAGGAGGGGTGCACCAGTGCTGCCAAATGCTAGAGAAAAGTCACGGGTGAAACATCCTGCAACGCAACCATTTGATTTAGCTGTTAAGGGGTTGTTAGTAATCTTAACCAGACCACAGTAGAAGGAGAAGTGGAGACAACAAAGAGATACAACCAGTGCAGATTATTCTTTCAAGATGTTTGGAAAGAGATATGTCAATAGTGGGAGGAAGAGAGGATATGGAGTTTAAGATACTTACTTAGTGATTTATTTAGGTAAACTCAGTAGACTAAAAGAAGTTTGGGTACTAATGAGAAAGAAGTAGAGAGGGAAGGATGGAAGACACATGAAGGAGAGGGATTCTTATAAATTTTAGATACTCAACCAGTAACAAGCATAAACATGAGTGATCCCGTTCAATGCCTCTCCATTTTAGATACAAGGATCCTAGAGCTCAGAGAGATTAGTTTATTTAACTAGTTATGTTACTAATTAGTGGCAGAAACAAGGTTCCATCACAGGTCTTACCATTTCACATCCCAGGGCATTCCCCACTGTACCACTTCACAGTATTTAATCCTAAGGACCTGCCAGCTTGTGCATCCTGTGGTGAGATGGTGGATAGAGCAATGTCAGTAAGATCTGAAGAGGACACACTCTAAAAAGTCAAAATTCCTGATTCCTGTTACAACCAGGAGCTCTAACAGCTTCCCTATACTGAAACAGGTTTCTCCTAATTTTCAAGATCCTCATAAATCCCAATTCATTGTGTATGTTCCTCCTTGCCCCTCAATTTGCCTGCCTTGGACCCATGACTCTACCTTGACATCTACATGTGTCATACTCTCTAGGTAAAATTCTGTCATATAAATACAAATTATGTCACATAAATAATAAAATTATGTCATACTCTAATAGATACAATTTAGGATGCCTAGTTAAACTTGAATTTCCAATAAATATGTATTTATTTAGTATAGATATGTTCTGTTCAATAATTGCAACAATATACAAACAGCTCATACAACTCAATAACGAAAAGACAAACAACTCAATCGAAAAAAGGGCAGAAGATCTAAATAGACATTCCTCCAAAGACATGCAGATGGTCAATAGGAACACGAAAAATGCTCTTCATCACTAATTATTAGAAAAATGCAAATCAAAACTACAATGAGGTACCACCTCACCCTTGTCAGAATGGCCATCATTAAAAGTCTACAAATAACAAATGCTGTAGAGGGTGTGGAGAAAAAGGGATCTACCTACACTGTTGGTGGGAATGTAAATTTGTGCAGCCGCTACGGAAAAGAGTATGGAGGTTCCCCAAAAAACTAAAAATAGAGTTGCCATACGATCCAGCAATCCCACTCCTGGGCATATACCTGCAAAACTATAATTCAAAAAGATACATGCACCCCTGGTTATAGCAGCAATATTTACAGCAGTCAAGACATGGAAACAACCTAAATGTCCACAAACAGAAGAATGGATAAAGAAGATGTGGTACATATACACAATGGAATATTACTCAGCCTTTAAAAAGAATGAAAGAATGCCATTTGCAGCAACATAGACGGACCTAGAGATTATCACAGTAAGTGAAATAAGTCAGAAAGAGAAAGACAAATACCATATTGATATTACTTATATGTGGAATCTAAAATATGACACAAATGAAACAGAAGCAGACTTCAGATATAGAGAACAGACTTGTGATTGCCAAGGGGGAGGAGGAATGGGAGAGGGAAGGATTGGGAGTTTGAGATTAGCAGTTGCAAACTATTCTATATAGAATGGGTAAAAAGCAATCTCCTACTGTATAGCACAGGGAACTATATTCCATGTCCTGTGATAAACCATAATGGAAAAGAATATGAAAAAGAATATACATAAAATAATATATATATAACAATCATTTTGCTGTACAGCAGAAATTAACACAACATTGTAAATCAACTCTACTTCAATAAAATTTTTAAAATAATAATAGTTGTAACGTATCTATTTATGCTAAAAAGATACTCATGTTTATCTGATATTCAAATTTGAATGGGCATCCTGGTTTTGGTTTGGTTTGGTTTTTACTGTTGTTGTTTTGCTAAATCTGGCAATGTATCCAGGGACCATGTAGCTGATGGACTTTCTCCTTCCCATCACTTCTACTCTTCATTGTGCAGCAGTTAGTTCATAACCCTGTTCCAAAGTCACGACTACCTGAGGCCCAGGTTGAGAAATATTCATAAGCTCTGCTGGTATAGAAGTCTCCCAATAGCTAATAAACCCTAAATCACATGTTTGTCTTAATGCAGTCTAGGATTTTTTTCTAGATTTGCTTCTTTATTTATGTGTGGTTTCAATAGATATTAACATTTCTTCTAATTAATGGCAGATAAAGTCTATAGAAATGGCAGGGAGGAGAAGAAACTGCCTCATATTTTAATTTTTCCTCAAGTAATCGACAAAGCAAGTAAGGAGCCATGATCACAATCACATTTAATCCCTGCTGATTGGCTGATACACAACGGGCAGTTTAGGCAAGAAAACCTGGGTTGTATCCTCCTCATCTGGTCTCAGAGGACTGCCTGGAGGTCAGCAACTCCTGGCACTCACAGTTGCTGACCCAACATGATGGCTTAAATAATAAATACGATGAAATAAGGGCTCAGTTAATTTATGCAATCCTGCCCTGATCTGTTAATCCAAATATATACTAAGTGCAAATGGGAAAGAGCAGGAGAAGTTCATGGTGTTTGGCCTTTAAAAAAAACCACAAAACACATTTTGCCCCAAGCATTTTCCCCTTCATTTAAAAGTTAAATTGTGTATTTCAAAGATAAATCTAAGCCATGTGTCTCACTTCTTCCCTCTAACAGCAAACTGTTGTGAAAGAGCTCACTGTCATATCAAGGACTTCTAGAATGTCATTTTTATTCCAAATGAGAAAACTACATTTTTTTCTAAACACATAACAACATTCAATCTCAAAGCTACATACATATGGCTTCAACTCATATCTCATGGAAGCAGTAATAACCCATTTTCAACTGATCAATTTATATTCTTTCTGAAGTTACTTGTCATCTGATCAACACTGTCAGCAGTTTAACATTTATTAAGAGCCTATTACATGCCAAGCACTAGGCTATGTACTTTACAAACATTAGTTGTAACCTCAGTCACCTGGTGGGGACATATTATTAACCTATGTAATAGATAATGGTATTAAAGTCTCAAGGGGTTATGTAACATGTGAAGCAAATGAGAGGCTAGCACAAGTTCTGCCTAACACAGAAGCCCATGGTCTTCCCATTTTCCCAGATGGTAGTATGTTCCCCGATAGGTAAGAAAGGCTAAGTCAGGACTTCCCTGGTGGCGCAGTGTTAAGAATCTGCCTGCCGATGCAGGGAACACGGGTTCGATCACTGGTCCGGGAAGATCCCACATGTCGTGGAGCAACTACTAAGCCAGCGCTCTAGAGCCCATGCACCACAACTACTGAGCCCACGTGCCACCACTACTGAAGCCTGCGTGCCTAGAGCCCATGCTCTGCAACAAGAGAAGCCACCACAATGAGAAACGGGTGCACTGCCACAAAGAGTATCCCTTGCCTGTCGCCACTAGGGATAGCCTGCACGCAGCAACAAAGACCCAACGCAGCCAAAATAAATAAATAAATAATTTTATCCTAAAAAAAAAAAAAGCCTAAGTCATCCTTATTTTCTGTAAGTTGATAGTCTTAACAAAAGACTTAGACAAGAGCATATTAACACAGGGTTGACTAACCCATATTTAACTCAGTGGAGAATAATGCACTAAGATGATACGTGCATGGATCTCAAAAATCAGCCTTTTACAAGAAATTAGACTGTAAAATTCACAAAAATGAAACACCCAGATTTTCTTTGTTAAGATGACATATAATAAATCCTATCTCCAGTGCTTCAACTTATTTGAGGGGTAGTAATTATGTACGGATTATAGTTTTTGGTATTATGAGGGTATAAGGAAAGAGAAAGTCTTCTTAGTTTCTAAGTGTATGCATTACGGAGAGCCAATAGGGAGGAGTGAATAAAAACACAGGGTCAGGATTCCGACACTCTTGGGTTCCAAACCGAGTAATGTGGCTTGCTTGCTGGTCATTCAATTATGGGCCCTTTGCTCAACTACTCAGTACCTCAGTGTCCTCATTTACAAAATGGACATAATCATACCTATCTTATAGAACTGTTATAACAATTAAATGAGATTATATTTGGAAGATAATTAGCCTAGTGCCTGGGTCATAATTAGCATCTTACAAATGGTGGTTGTGGTTATATCTAAACAATTGAGTAGAAAACTTTGGCAGTCATACTACAGTCATAGGGGCCAATGAGGCGACATTTTCAAATAATCATAGCCTGTGGGTAGGAAAAGGAGAAACCTGGCTAAGTGCTTGGCAACACTGGGAAGAAGTGGGGGAAAAGGTGACTGTCAGAATTGGCACATGTAAAGACAAAAAGACCTTGACAACAACAAACTTGCTATGTATAACAAAGACATGCTACTTATATTTTGACCATAAGTGAATGTTCCATATAGAAAGAAAGAAAGAAAAAAGACATTAAAGAGAAAATTTTCATTGGATTAGGAGATCCAGAGTTTATATGGCTTAGCCATAAAAATAAGCATTAACCCATGTGCCTTTTGCCTAAAAGTAACCATGGGAATCATATATTGGAACTTTCAAAAATGGAAAAGATAAGTAATTGTCTTTATTTTGTGTTTATTTAGTAATAATGGAAATCTGCCTTCAAGGAAAAAACCTGAATGTAACCACTTGTTATTTTTGTGTTTTCTTAGAGTAAGGGCTAGCAAACTACAGCCTGTGACCAAATATGGCCCACTGTCTGTTTTTGTAAATAAAGTCACAGCCTCATTCACTTTTTTATTTACTGTTTATGGCTGCTTTTGTGCCACAAGGGCACAGTTGAGTAGTTGTAAAAGACTGTATGAACTGCAAAGCCTAAAATATTTACTCTATGGCCCTTTACAGCAAAAGTGTGCCAACCCCATTCTTAGAGCTTTGAGGTAAGTATTCTGCTGCCTTAGGCAGCTCAGGCTGTTGTAACAAAATACCACAGACTGAGTGGCTTAAACAATAGGCATTCATTTTCTCACAGTTGTGGAGGCTGGAAGTCAGGGCGCCAGCAGGGTGGGTTTCTGCTGAGAGTTTTCTTCCTGGCTTACAGAAGGCTGCCATTTCATTGTGAGCTCACATGACTGGTGAAGGGGGTGGGTAGGGGCAGGGGGAGTGAGCTGGAGCATGTCTGATGACTCTTCTCTTAATGACAACAATCCCATCCTATCCGGGCCCCACCTTACTACTTTCCTTAACCTTAATTACCTCTTTATAGGCCCTACCTTTAAATACAGCCACACTGTGGGTTACAGCTTCAACATATGAATTTTGGGGAGACACAATTTATTATATAGCATATTCAAGCCGACAAAATCTGATTTAGTCTGAAATATCCATGGTCTTTCATTCCCCATGTACCTTTCTATAGGCTCTTCTAAACACATCTGAAAAATAAGTTGAAAACAAAGTACAGTGCAAACCTTCCCCACTGACTATGAATAAAGAGACTATCCTGAAATCTTACCCCAAATATTACCCTTAGCAAAGTATTTGAACTTGGAGAAAAATAGAGATGAAATGACTTCTGAAAGGCAGAACAAATTCCTCCATTCAGAAACTGAAAGACTCCTATAAATCCATCCCCCAGATGGCAGTTTCCATCATACTGATGCCCTTTTATCTTACTGAGGAAAACAGCAGTGAAAATACTTGGGGATAATCTGTGACCAAGTGGGTTTAAAAGATTCAAATAAGCATTGATGGGTCAAAGTCAAGTTGTAGGCCTCATCGTTCTTGCACTATTTGTAAAGAGGATATAACTCTATTTCTCCAACAACCACAGCATATTTTAAGAGTCACTACTTCATTCATCTTCTGAGTACCCTTTGAAGTAAGTGTCCCATATTTTATTTCTATTTTATAAGTGGAAAAACTAGGGCAGGGAGCAGTTATATGCCTCTCCCCAGAGTGAATCAATCACTAGAAGAACTAAAGATAGAACAATTTTAAGTCCCTTGTTCTTTATGCATTCAACCACGAATTAGTGTATTAAAGCTCTCTCCATAAGTAAAAAGTGTCCTGTGCTCATTGTATAGGTATTACTCACACTATGATCATGGCATGTATTTCCTGCCATGCTAATATGGTGGATGACTCTCTCAGTCTGGCACTTTCAAGGATTCCCTTCTCAATTTTAAGCAGAGAAACAAGAACAACGATAGGAAAGAAATGTTAAACCAAAATAGACTGTGGCCAAATCACGAAAAGTAATACTGGATTGAGCTCCTGGCACCATACTGCTTCATGACATGGAAATAGGTTCTAGCACCATCTAGTGGGAGATCAAAGTAACTCATGGTTTATTAAGAGGGTTGTTTGTCATCCTGAGGGTTTCTTTCATCAAGAGGTTTGGATTATTTCCAGATTAAAGCTTCCTTGGGTTTACTCCTAAATAAGCAAGTGTATCTTTCATTGAAGTCATTGCAAAAGTACACCAAGGGTTGGTGTCCACAGGGTTGGTTCTTTCTGAGGACGTGAGAGAAAGATCTGTCCCGGGCCTCTCTGGTTAGCTTGTAAACAGCCATTTTCTCCCCGTGTATTCTCATATTATCTGTCCTAATTTCCTCTTCTTCTAAGGATACTAGTTTTATTGGATTAGGGACCACCCTAATGACCTCATTTTAATTTACTTATCTCTTTAAAGACCACATCTCCAAATACAGTCACGAGTCACTAAGGGCTAGGACTTCAACATAGGCATCTGTGTGTGCGTTGCAGGTGCTGGGTATAGAGGGGGCACAGTTTAGCCCATAGCAAAGCACAATAAGCAGACAGCCACACAGCATGTGAATAGTCGAGGCAGGGTAAATCCCAGACTTCACGCAGCATGACGCAGCCATGCTGCCTCCGAGAGTGCTAAGTAGGAAAATACTGTTTTACAGATCAAATGAAAGATCCCATCTACTTTCGTTTAAGGAGAACTGTGAGATCTTTTTCCTCCAGGATCATAGGTTTCTGAGATAAAAGGGACTCTACAAGCACCACAATGTTTTGTTGATTACAGCAGGTCCCTCAGGCACCCCTGGCAAAAAAGTGGGCGGAATCGAAACGTTTGTTCCATCCCCTAAATGGATTGAATCCACGATTCCGGAGTTATTATGCTACCCACCAGTGCTAAATCCACTTTGCGAAACTTCATCTCAGCATTTAGCTGACTCAGGAAAGGCTTTTTGTAACTTCTAGCTAATCTATAGTACAGTTCAAAATATTCAGCTGCTAAAAAACTGCACTCTCCAGTTTTTATTCTTAAAAAAACTGTCTGCCAGCACTTTCAAAATATATTCTGTGAGGAGGTGCACATATGTTAATATAAGTATAGCAAAGATCGCCCACCTCGTTGCTCTCCTATTAAGCAGATTTCCCTTTACAATCTCCCACATAGCCAGCCTCCGCACTTCACGTTTAGAGGGAACAGAACTGCAATGCGTTCCTGGCCTGCTGTACCGTGACTTTACCACCTTTCTCTCCTTCCCATCTCTCCACTACAGCTATTCGCGTACTTGGTATCCAGTCTTTCTCTGCCTCGGACAAAACAAAAAGTCATAACGATAAAACACAAACAGGAGTTTTGGAATCCCAACCAATTGCACTCTCTGGTTTTCATTATCATTATTACCTCCGTTTATATTTTAAGTGACTATTTCAGTTGACTTAATAAAAAGAGAGAAAACTCAGTGCAAAGATAGAAATATCAAGCAGTACTCGGTTTTGAGAATCCAAATGAAAGTGGGCCTGAAAGGTCAGCTATGAATTTTTCTGGTAGAATGGCATATCATACTCCATTGCAAGGGTGCTTGTTATAGACTTACCTCAGGGTCTCATAATCAATTTTACATGCTTGTGTTGAGTGGCGATGCCTATTCATGCACAGTGTTTCACGTGGGTACCCAGTAGGTGCCAGGCTTTACCTCCAGCTTCAACACAGCGTTCAATCCTCAGCTATCGTGGAACCCACTTCCTTGGTTCTTTTCTCCTCTTTATTCCACTTGACAGCCGATCTCTTCCTTTCCCTGAAGCTGACATAGTCCCACTATGCAAACATTACCACTTTTACACCCAAACCTTACTGCTTTTACACCCAGCACCTAGATACTGGTTTCTAATACCATTCACCAATGAAATAACAAAAACTGGGGCAGATTCTAGGTCTGGGACAGGGGGTACACAAGATGAGCCTGGAGCATCTTGAAGGGCCAGAAAGTAAGGAAGTACTCAAAGAAAAAAAAATGTTTTTTAAAGGATGGAGCCTGTCAAAGAAACAAAGGAACCAACCTGAAAGAGCTCTGGTGGCCAAATGTAGGACAATTTGAGCAACAAAATAAAAAACACAGAATTGGATTATAAGACAAAGTTTATAAAATAAATGTACACAGGTCCATATTGACATAAATAAATGATCAAATACATGTAGGAGAAGAGACAAATTGTTTCATACAGAAAATTACAAATAATGTATGTAAATACTCACCCCCTTGTTATGGACTAAATATTTGTATCCCCCCAAAATTCATGTGTTGAAATCTTAGCCCCCAATGTGATGGTAATAGGAGGTGAGGCTTTTGGGAGGTGATTAATTGGAGCCTTCATGAGTGTGATAGTGCCCTTATAAAAGAGATTCCAGAGAGCTCTCCCTGCTCTCTGCCATGTGAGGATACAATAGGAAAACAGCTGTCTATGAATCAGGAATTGACCTCTCACTAGACACCTAATCTGCCAGCACCTTGATCTGCTGCTGGACTTTCCAGCCTCCAGAACTGCGAGAAATAAATTTCTGTTGTTCGTAAGCCACTCAGTCTGTGGTATTATGTTATAGCAGCCCAAACAGACTAAGGACACCCTTCCCAAAGGTAGAGATTAATCTCCCCCACACCCTGCTCTGGATGTGAGCTGGATTTATGACTTATTTCCAAAGTATAGAGTATGGAAAGATAGAGTGGAGAAACCTGGCAAACTCTAATTTAAGCAAGTGATCAAGATCACTATTCCTGGTGTTAAGTCATATGGATACCATGTACTCCTCCACATGCGTCATAAGAAAGGGGCGTTACCTCTGATATTGTCCCCCAAGCACATAACTCCAGGCTAATCATAAGACAAATATCAGACAAACCTAAACCGAGGAACATTTTATAAAATACCTGAACAATTTTCTCCAAAACTGTCAAGGTCATGAAAAACAAGGAAAGAATGAGACAGTCACAGATCAGAGGAAACTAAAGAGATGTGACAACTAAATGCAAAGTGTATCCTGGATTGGATACTGGTACAGAGAAAGGACATCAGTGGAAAAAAAGCTGAAAAATCTGAATAAAGTCTAAAGTTTATTTAATGGTAATATCAGTGTTAATTTCTTAGTTTTGGGTCTTGGTCCAAAGGCTGTGTAAGATGCTGACATTAGGGGAAACTGAGTAAAAGATATACAGGATTTCTCTGTATTATCTCTGAAAATTTTCTGTAAATCTAAAATCACTCTAAACTAAAAAGATTATCTTTAAAAGTTAAAAAGCAAAAATAATTCCTGTTTTTTTAACATTTTGTTCATCTATGACTTTAGTTTACAATTAGAAACCTCCTTTAGGAAAACATAGTGAAAAGTAGACAAATGAAGAAAATAACTAAAATGAAGACAGCAATAACTTTTGAGGATGGAAGCATGCTCACCTCTCTATATATAGACATAACTCACATGCCATAAAATGACACTTTTAAAGTCTACAGTTGATTGGTTTTTAGTATATTCACAAAGTTGTGCGACTATCACTACTATCCAATTCCAGAATATCCCTTTAAGGTCACAAAGATTCACACCTGTTTTCTTCCAAGACTTTTGTAATTTTAGCTCTTACAATTAGATCTCTGATCCATTTTGAGTGCATTTTTGTATATGGTGTGAGGTAGGGGTCCTCTACAATACAGTTTTTTTATTTTAATTTTTTAAGTTAATTTTTATTGGAGTATAGTTGCTTTACAATGTTGTGTTAGTTTCTGCTGTACAGCAAAGTGAGTCAGTTATACATATACATATATCCCCTCTTTTTTAGATTTCTTTCCCCTTTAGGTCACCACAGAGCACTGAGTAGAGTTCCCTGTGCTATACAGTAGGCTCTCATTAGTTATCTATTTTATACATAGTGGTGTATATATGTCAATCTCAGTCTCCCAATTCGTCCCAACCTTGGTATCCATAAGTTTGTTCTCTATGTCTGTGTCTCTATTTCTGCTTTGCAAATAAGTTCATCTGTACCATTTTTCTAGATTCCACATATAAGTGATATTATATGATATTTGTTTTTCTCTCTCTGACTTACTTCACTCTGTATGACAGTCTCTAGATCCATCCACGTCTCTGCAAATGGCACTGTTTCATTCCTTTTTATGGCTGAGTAATATTCCACTGTATTTATGTACCATATCTTCTTTATTCATTCCTCTGTTGATGGACATTTAGGTTGCTTCCATATCCTGGATATTGTAAATAGTGCTTCAATGAACACTGAGGTGCATGTATCTTTTTGAATTATGGATTCCTCCAGGTATATGTTCGTTTGTCTATGTGGTATCATAAACAATCATTTGTCTTAGAAGCAAAATGCCAAAGCTGAAATGTCAGGTCCAGCAGGTACCAGTATTAAGGTGTTTTCCTTTCTTAGGTTTCCATTTTCTCACCAGCATTGTGAGGGAATTGAACATCCTCTGTGGAACCTGTTTCAATTTTACTTGGGATTTTTTAACCACCCAAATTTCTATTAATTGCAGAGTACATATGGGTTCATTATACTACTGTCTGACTTTTTTTAATATATTGGAAAAAATTTAACGGGAGAAACTGATACTCAGAATTGCCAATATTTTAGGCTGCCAAGTAAAAACATATTTTAAAAAGACTACCATCTATTATAATTATAATTTCATAAAAGAATGGCTTACACCAAATAGTAGGGGGAATACCATCTTTATATAAAGGAAGTTTTTTTAGTTTGGGAAAAAAATAGCTTCATAAAAAACTCATTGCCCTGTCCTTGTATGTTTCACTTAGCCGTGGACCAGTACTGATCCTGAGTCTCATATTTGGGAAGCACTGAATCAGATTACAGTTCTGAGGAATTAGAACCATATAGGCTCAGGCATATGATTCAGTTGATTTTTGATAAATACAAAGAACAATAGCATGCGTGGGGGAACTAGATGTTCTCAGGCAGAATCCTGTTGACGCCAAGCTTTCAATAAACCAGAGAGTGCTGGGCTGACGGGCAATAAGCTTCAGCTTTAGTCACAATATAGTAAAACTTCCATGAAGCTCTCATGACTACGGATTAAACCACAATAACTGTGAGGCAGGGAGAGAGCGAGGAGGGAAGTCTCATCCTTTATTGGGGGGTTTATTAGTTTTATTATGGAAATTATGCATGGGCTTGTAACCGAAAGCGGGGTGCGGCTGCTCACCACTCAAAAGCCAATAAAGACGCCAGGTTGGTAGAAAGGAAAGTTTGCTTTATTTTGGAGGGTGGATGCCTGTCCAAAGGCTGACTCCCCCCCACCACCGACAATCAGGGAGCAAGAGCTTTTATAGACAGAGGGAGGGGCTACATGCAGCAACAATACAGTCAGCTCTGACAGTCATCTTGAAATGGGTCATCGGTGGTCTGATCAGCATCATCTCGATTATTTTAGGTACAGTTAATCTTCACTTCCAGGGTTGGTTTGTTTCCATTTCCTTGAGGCCAGTTCTCAGAATTGTGGCAGCCTATGTCATGGCTACAGCCTGGTCATCATGTAGTTAACTTCTTCCACCTGCTGGGGGTTTCAGTATCTATAAGACAGCTCACAGGATATGACTCAGAA
The DNA here is from genome assembly GCF_964374135.1 of Grampus griseus. Taxonomy (NCBI): domain Eukaryota; kingdom Metazoa; phylum Chordata; class Mammalia; order Artiodactyla; family Delphinidae; genus Grampus; species Grampus griseus. Next base: position 22,693,775 of record NC_139018.1, on the reverse strand, counting down.
TATTATCTGTAGCCCTTAAGGAGGAACTAAAGGTTCTTGATTATGCTTAATGACTAAGCTATCATTATTTGGTCTCCTTTGACTGCTTTCCTTTGTTTCTGCATTTTCTCACTTCTCTGATTAAACTTATTCTTTGGCTAAAGTTTTTCCACAGACAAAAGGCCGGCTGGGGACATGGTGTGGGGGGCAAGGACCACAGGGCCCTGCTCTGTTTCAGGTTCAGATGCATTGTAGTAAGTTTTAATTCCATGTCATTAATTGAACATTAATAAAAATTCTAGTAATATACAAGAGTAAAATCCAGCAGTAGAGATCATTCATTTATAAAATCCAACTAGAACTCTTTGTGTTATAGAAACCACCGTAATGTGACAGTGTTGATTTATGAATGTTTTGAGGAAACAGAATTATAATTTTCAGAATAAAAAAAGAAATTGGATTTTTCTCTTCTTGTCTTTGGCCTCCTAATTATCTCTAGACCAATAGCAAGTTAGAGTCTCCACTGGCTCAATAAATTTTAAACCCTTTTTTCCAAGCAAGATGATGGTAAGGTTCGCAAATTCTACAAAAGTAAAGTTGAACATGATAGATAGATAGATCACTTGAACTCAAGATTGAAATGGACATTAAACCCATACAACTTTGAACCTGTCCTAAATGTCTTTATATCACTAGCATTTAGTATGTTACATATTTCCTAGGTAATTCTCTGAACCTTCATATTATCCCTTCCATCACATCTTTTTGGGATTATCAAGTCTTATAATCTTTACTCAGGAATTCCAAATTTACAAAATACTTATTCTTGAATGAATAGTGTAATATTGCAAAATGAATCAGTTGTAATGTATACATTTTATAGCTGAGAATTCTGAATTATTGAAAATGTCAATGAGATGCTTTTCTCAGCTTCCTCCCTCTTCCTACCCCTGTGCACAACTTCCAGCCAGCTCTTCTTTGAGTTTAGATCACTTTCAATTAATTATTTAGCAAATATTTATTGGGTACCTACCAAGTGCTAGGCATTATTTGTGTTCTATGGATACAGCAGTGAAGAACAATAACAAAACATGGAAAAGGCCCCTGCACAGATGGAGCTAGCAGTCAGGGGGACAAGACAGACAATAAACAAAGGAATAAGATAAATATAAGTATATACTATGAAATATGTGAGTCATGTAATGTGCTATGTGGGAATTAAGAAGAGGCTGATATGATAGAAAGTAACTGAAAGAGAGGTATGACTCTCAAAGGGGTGGTCAAAGAAAGCCTCTTTGAGGAAAAAGCATTTAAGCCAACAGTTGATCGTCAAGAAAGAGCTAATTAAAGATCTGGGGAAGGCAGAGGGACCTGCAAGTGCAAAGACCTTGAGACTGGAAGGAGTTCAGCCAGCATGTCTGAGAAAGTGGAAGAAGCTGAGGTCAGAGGATTGTCAGGGCCAGGGCATGCAGGAACTCATCCAACATGGTAAACAGTTTGCAATGGGAAGACATGGGAGGGTTTTAAGTCCAGAGAAGAGAATCAATCCATCTTTAGGGGAAGATAAGGAATTTTATTTCAGTAACTCATACAACTCATCACTAATTCAGCCTTCTAGTTAGCCCTACTATGACCTTATGTCCCATACTTGGTTCATGAGCTTTTCTCTTATACCCTGATACAGGTTCATATCTTGTACCTTTACAAATAGTTTGTCTCTATGTAACTTGCTATTCCAAAAAGGTAATGGAGAGGATAGTATGAAAGTTCAGAGAATCACCCAGAAAATATTTAACTGCTACTAAATGCTCAAGACATAAAGAAATTTAGGATAGGCTCAAAGTCGTACTGGTTTAATGCCCATTCCATTCTTGAGTGCGAAGTGATATATAAAGCAGAAAATGTTCAACCTAACTTTCGCAGAATTTATGAATCTTATCATCATCGTGCTTGGAGAAAAGGTCTAAAATATATTGGGTTAGTGGAGACTCTAATTCGCGATTGGTTTAGAAGTCATTAGGAGGCCAAAGAAAGAAAGATATGACTCTCAGATCCTCCAGGCAACACTTCTATGGGATTCCTCCCTTAATTTTGCTAGCCCATTGAAGGCTGGAGTCATACTGACTAAATCCCCATCATTCAGCTGGTGCCCCATAACTCTTGCCGAGATCCTTCTTTGCTGGATCACTTTAACACTGATGGGCAGCTTAATTGTCAAGGGCTATAAATAGTACATTCCCTTGCTTGGCTGGGCATCTTCCACATCTGTTTAGAATAGTTCTAAAATACCAACTCCCCACCTGCCCACCCATCCACCTGAGAGGTTGGGGTTTAGAGGTGAGCTCATTTTGCTGGTGTCTAATCCTCCTGGTCGGGCTGTCTCTTAAGCTCAAAATGTCCTTCTCGAATATAACCTATGCCTACAGACACAGGCAGAAACCCAGATGAGATTACCAATCAAAACTCAAGAATCCCTTAAATAAGCTCAATTACTGATGCTTTCCCAAAGTTTACAACATTCTGCCTTGGAAATTTGGCATTATCTAAGTGAATGGGTATTAGAACTTTCCACTCTTTTGACACCGAAGTAATGGCTATACTGTAATTATTCCATTGGATTAAATTCAAACATTTGAACATGCAAAAACAGGATTTTATTCAATAAATTTTATAGTATTCAGAAGAGAAGTTATTCCTAAATTGTGGGTGCCAAGAACAAATATCAAAGAAATAATTCAATAGCAGTGGCCTTATCAATTGAAGATGGGGTTTTTGAGGTCAGGGTTGAGGTATTTTGGCAGCAAATGGCATGCACATGGGTCCACAGATCACAACCTCCCTGACCATGCCAGAGTCACTCTGGATAGAATATTACAAGGGTGGGGGATGGGGACACGTATCTAATCATGGCTCTAGAATGAAATAAATCAGCTTCATCTCATCACTATTTTGTCTTTTTGTAAAAAAAAATTTACTCATTCTGAAAGACAGTAATATGGGAAACTTCTCCAGAATCCAAATGTTTGTTAGAAAATTTGTCTCTCGATTACCCTCCCCAACCACTCTCCCCTCCCCATTCATAGTTTTGCTGAAGCAACAACAAGCAGTGTCTCTTAACCCATAGTGAGGCAACAAGTGTGGCACTGCTACAGAGAGAACAGACAGAAACCAGAAGGCTAACTGGACGAGTGTCTGTCAAAGTGTGACCACTTCAGAATCATGTTTATGAAATGGTTCCCAAGTACCATCTGAGACCAACTGAGTCAATCAGAATTCTGAAGATGGGATCAGGATGGCTATATTTTTGGGAGATGGGCTTCAGGAAGTTAACCTTGCTGACTCTAAAATATTAAAGTCTGAAAAGTATTAATAGCAAAGACAGAAGGGAGCCCTAGGGGTGAAGCTGGTATTAGTAGAAAGTAACTGACTTTGGCAGAGAGAAAAGGTTCAGGAAGCTTGAACTGAGCATAAATAATAATAGCATATGTCATCTTCTTGGGTCATGAAAAGGGGTCTTTGCTCACACATACTTCAGAGCCTGAAGGAATAAAGCAAAAATCGGTAGAAGACAACACCCTTAACTTAGAGCACGGGTCCTTACGGTCCAAGTTGCTAGAGGAGGCGCGGTCTGGGAGAGGTTATTACGGGGTATAAGGAAAGAAGTAAGGGAAAGAGGGATAATCTAATAGAAATAAGATGGATTGCCTTTGTGGCCATAAAGCAAATAGGCAAGGAGTGGATGTCTATTGCGATTTTTGTGACACCAATGCAAAAAGCCACAAAAGTCTTCAAGAAAACAGCAAGCATAAAAAAGATACTCTGCTCAGGGTAAGGCAAAATCCAGGTAGAATGATTTTGCTCAGAGTAGCCATACTGTCTAAAATTAAGAACCTCCTTTGATTTGAAAGCAGAAACAAAGCAGCACATGTTTCTACGGTGATGTTGCCTATCATACAGACAAGGTGAAACTATATGAGGAGTTTAATTTCTCAGTGTGTATTAATGATTAACCTACTTACCAGGTTTATTACATAGGATTAGTACCTAATTGGAGCAGAGCAACCATAAGGCAAATTATCAAAATAACAGATGGAAATTTCTTTCTTGACTTTAAAAGATAAAGCTTGGCAGCTCCAGATATTTATGTGTCTAGTATGAGAAAAGAATGGAGAAGTTTTGGTCTTGAACTGGAAAGTGTAACCGCTTTGAGATATTCAAGGAAAGATTGGATACTCTGAGTACTGAAGTAGGGTTCGATACAGATGCTGGCAAGAAAGAATATTTTTAAAATACATATTGTATGTGGTGGGGGATGTTGATAATGAGGGAGACTATGCACGTGTGGGCTCAGGGGCATATGAGAAGTTTCTGCACCTTCCTATCAATTTTGCTATGAACCCAAAACTGTTTTGAAAAAAACAGTTCTTAAAAAAAAATAGATATGTTTCTATGTATTGACATAACAGTCCTCTACCTAGCACGTGAAGCCACCAAATTGCTGGTCACTACTGATGCCATAGTGGTAAGAAGACCACAACAGTGTATGGGTATAGGAATACATTTATGTAAATTAACTTTTAAAAACTATATTTGACATGGCTTTGGTCTCTTGAAGTCTTCCAGACTTAATAAATAAATAAAGGTGTCTTTCAAAAATCCACCCTTGAAATTTTAAACTAGGATATTGAGGAAGAACAAAGTTCGCCAAATACAAAAATAAGTGATATTAAAGATGATTGCATCTATTATTTTATCTTACCTTTTCCTGCCATCCCAAATATTACCAAATACTTTTAAAGCATTATGAACTATGGCCCAGCTCTTTTTAGATTCTGGGATATCTTTGCTGATTTATGCCCTACAATATTACAGATTTTAAAAAATCAAAATAACTCTTTGAAAAATGCCTGGCTCCACTGATTTTGTGGAGAGGCTCTTGCTTGGCTAAATTTAATTTAAATGTAGTTCTTTGTTATTGCTTCAAGAGGATGACAGTCATTTCTAACAAGCACAAATTATTCAGAGCATGACCCTAAATGCTGTATTTCAAATAGCAAAAGAAAACAAGCTATCCTCTAACCTACTTCGCATTGCAGGAAGAGAAGCTGTGTGAAAAGAGCTGCAAAAGGACAACCTGACCCAGAGAGATTCGCCCTCACCGGGGCCCTCCTCCCAGCTTTAGTGGGTCTCTGGATGGGCCAGTTGCACAAATACAAGAAGATCAGGCCAGCATCCTGGAAGGGGGAGGGGGCTTGGTATCACCCTCCTTGGATTGCTGTTTGCCAAGTTCTAGTTAACCCAGTTACAGTAAAGCCATTGTGGACTCTTTAGTGGAGCAAGCCTCAAATCTACATGGCATTCACGATTTTTGATGGCCATGGCCACAGCCAGTAACTGCAATTTAGTGGCTTACACATTATCATGAAAGGGGGCGGGCAAAGGCTCAAGAGCAGTGGATTTTACAGCAATAGGAAATAGGACACATTTTGTGCAGTCGCCAACTCCTTTGCATTTCTGAGGATGAAATGCCCCCTAGATCAAAGTGACAAAGTGGTTAGGATATTCACGGGACAGAAGACAAAAGGAGTTCATTCACTGCCAAAAAACAGCCTTCTGTTAAGTATTTAGAAGTTTAATAACAGTACTTACATGAGAAGCAGAATGCAGAAGGGTAACTTGAAAGTGTGCAGTTTAACAGAAACTGGTCGCTCTTCACGAAGCAGGCAGCCCTCATTCACTCAGCACACAGAAACTGGGCACCTGCTACATGGGGCCTGCGTCAGGTATTATAAAGAGTATAGGAATGCATAACAAAAGCCTCTGCCTTTAAGGAGCTTGCAGGCCTATGTAATAGTATATAATACATATTTATACAAAATAAAATAAATATGCACAAGTCGAGGTGTCAGACCACCTATACAGTACTTGCAAAAGAGAGGGACAGGGACAGAAGGTGATTTTGCAATCTTAGCCCCACCCCCTCCTCGAGAGAATACAAGGATGGTGGTTAAAGAGGAAAGGAGAGAGAGAGACAATTAGTTTGGAGGATCTGTTGGTATTTTGTGCATTTCCCTCTCCACATGCCCTTACCCTGCCAATGGTGCGTCGTACTCCCTCTTTACTTCAAGTCAAATGAAAGACGTTTCAAGAGAACTACTTGGGGAGCTTGGCCTGTATCCTTTTAGAGTTTTGGAGGTACAGGGTCTGATGCAAGACACATACTCAAAAAAATCTCTAGGCAAGACGCTGACTAAAGCTGCCTATAGTGTGATTTGAAGGCTGTACTGAGCGCAAACTGTTCTTCCACTGATGGCAGAATCAAGGACGCATACAAGTTTCCCAAGTACTACATATGGTCTGCAGCACATGAGAAAGAGCTGTCCTAGAGTTATTTAAGGTCCTTTACAAAAGAGGCTATGTAGAGAGACAATGGGTTTAAAGAATGGAGGAGGATTCGGGGAGTGGAAAATAAAGATGCCTTCCGTCTGCAACCGATGGAGATGAGCACACTTCATTTAGTACTTGTAGTACATTAAGGTAGAAAGTCTAAATCACTTTAAGATCATTATAGACAAAGTGTTATAGGGAAAATGTTTTTAAGTCAGCTAAGACTTGTTATACACTACTAATGTGTCACTGAATAAAGGCTGGATCTAAGAAGGTTATACCTATTGACCCAACTAGTCAAATAAAAAGTGAAATTTTAAATTGTTATCCAGATATTTAGCTTGCAAGACTTCAAGGTTTTAAAAACTTACAGAGTTTGGAAGTTTGGGAGACTATAATTTTTATCTACGTGTCTAACATATGAAGATATGACATGAATAAAGAATGCAGATTCAGACTTGATGCAAATGTATTTGGTCCTTTAGCATAAGGACCTTAGAGCGATGCCTTTTAAGGGTGAACCATATAGGGAGTTATAGAGGGCTTGCATCCCCTTTCCTGAAGGAGCTGGGATGGAGCAGAAGTAGGAAAGGCGAAAAGGCAAAGCCAGCTTCTCTAGTGTTAGCCCTACTCCTTAGAATGGGGAGGTTAGGACATTCGGAGAGCAAAGGACAAAGCCTGCCTCCTTACCCCCAGCTTCTCTCCTTCTTTACCCCATGGGAAAGTTCCCCTCCCCACTGCCTTGCCTGTCAACCCCCTTGACTGCTCAGCCGAACAGGCCATGGCTCTAGCAGTCCTCTCAAGGCTGAGGCCATGGTTTGCTGCTGTCCACAGACAGCTCGCGTGTAATCCGGAGGTCGTGAGGTCTGCACCTCTCTGTTCTAAGGTTCAGAGAAGTTAAGTGGCCCACACACCACAGAATACTGGCTGGTGGCAGTGACAGAAGGAGAATCCTGATCTTCTGCTTCTCTAATAGGGCTCTTTTCTACACTACATTAAATGGAACGTGCAAGAAGGAGTGCGGGTCACATATAGATATACACACACCCACAAAACAGGTAAACACTGTCCTGCCCCATCCCACACTGTAGTTAGGGGTCGCAGTTTCAAGCAATTTTATTTGCAGCAACCCAAAATAAGTACTTTGGAAACTTCAGAGAAATTTATAGGACCACTTCATATGCTATGAAATTGTACCGTGTGTCATGAATCAAAAAAACGATTAAATAAACTGGGAACGTCATGAAAGTTCCATTAGTGCTCATGTTATCTCTGCCTAGAAAAATCACTAGATTAAGTAAATTCTGGAAAAAAAAAAAAAAACATTTTCATAATCTCCAGTCACCACAATTCTTAGTATATAAACATATGAATCTTATGTGGTTGCTGTCCAGTCTAGACTGATGTTTCAGGCAAAGGGCCACGGCGTTGTGGCCAGGCTCATGCAGAGCCTGCATGAGACTTAATTTAGCTCTCTGCAGGGTTCCCATTCCTACGATGGCGCATGAGTCCACAATTCCTAGGAACCATTCTTAGATAAGAGTCAAGATCAAGACTGGCTGAGTCCTCACTCTGCAGTTTTCCAGCCTCACACCAGTGCGGCAGCCCTTCACAGAGAGTCCTTGCTGTAAAAGCAAAAGGCTGAACGAACAGAACCGACTGCTAAGAGAATCTCCTACACTTGGGGGCGCATTCCTTTATTTCATTAAGGAGATAAAACCAAATAGCTCAAACACATCTCAGTCTTCCCCTGCCAACTCTTCTTTCAATGACAAAAAAGAAATTTTTTCCATACCATGAATAATTTAAAAAATAGGTACTAATGAGATTTACGCAATATTGGAAAAAAAAGGATTAAGACTAGATAATTACACTTCTAGGAGATTTACAGATTTCAACCAGTTAAGCCCCAGGGTATAATTATCTCATTAGTCCTGTGCACTCAGAATAAATATAGAATAGGTTGGGTATGACCAGTGAACACCACTTTTTGCCAAAAACTTGTAAAGAACAAGCTGTGGATTCAGAAGGGTATGTAACAAATGTTACCCAAGTGGATTTCATGCTTATGAAAGGCAAGCGGCGCCTGGCAGAGCCAGCTCTCCACGTTCGGAGCCATTCACACATCTGCCACGTTGCCAGCCTCCCAAACAAACCACTTGGTCTCATCCCCATCCTGGGCCTCCACTTCTCCAAGTACTTCAAGTTCTCCGTGTGCCATGCTGAACACACTGACCTACCTCTCCCTCAGGCCTTCTCTGTGGCTTGTTCCTTCATCTGTCCCTGAAAATGAATTTATTCTCATCCACTCCTACTCCTGGAAGTCACAGGAGCAGTGAAGCCCTGGTGGCCCCTAAAAGTTTAAACCTACTATTTTGGCTTCAATTAGATCCTACTCTGAAAGAGTTCCCGTGAAGAGGGAGAGCTAGGAAAGGCAGAGGAGTTCTGCTTGAGAGAAATACTCATTAAACAAAAAGACTGAAAAAAGAAGTAGCAACTGGTCAGAACTGGTAGCACTCCTTCATCTATAATGACTAACACTGAATGATCCCCTCTATGTGCCAGGCACTCTTCTAAGAGCTTTACTTATGTCGAGTCATCTAATTTTTCTCAACAATGTCATGAGATAAATGCTCCTAAAATCCTCATTTGCAGAGGAGACAATACAAGTACAGAGAAATAAAGTCAATTGTTCAAGATTAGAATGTTGGAGCCAGACAGTCTGCTCAATAATCACAATAAAATTAATTGAACGCTCAGTTGGTTCCAGTACTGTTCGTTATATGCCAGACATCGCGCTATATGTTATATGTATTATCTCATGAAATCTCTACAAGACCCCAGGAAGTAGGTACTCTCATGATGATCATTTATACATTGTCCTTATTTTACATCTGAAGTTTAGAAACGTGAAACAAGGGAGCCAGGACCCAGACTAAGGTTAGAGTAAAGAAAGCCTTGGGTTTTTTTTCTCCTCACTATTGCCTCTACAAAGTTATACCCAGCTAGTCCCTAGAGAGGGTGGGTGGGATGCTTCAGAAGACATGGAGTACCCTGTTATCGGAGATGGACAAGGAGGGGTGAGACATTTACTCAGATGGGGTGGCCTTTTGAAGTCATTTCCATATTTCCACATCTTAGGGATATATCCTTACCTTCATTCACGTTTTTTCCATGTCTTGTGTTCTTTTCCTACCACGTTTCTAATTTTTCACCTTGTGGCTGCAAACTGCCTTTTCTTTTTCATTTTTGTTTTCCCACAATATCTGGGTGCCATGTTCAATAATTCTTGCTGCTGCAGCAGCAGCTAAGAAATTTAGGATTACGGAAGGCCCTGAAAAACAAGTCTGAATTGTCTTCTTACGAAACAGACACTTCCTTGCTGTGTGTTTTCTGCCCAGAGCAAGGATCACGTTGTTCAGACTTGTAATGGACTGGGTGCTCGTAAGACAGCAACACCATCACCACACCCATGCGTTACCTCAGGGGCGTTTGTTTGCTTTTCCTTCGGATTTGGATCTATAGGATGATGTTAGGTCCTTGTATACTTGGAACTTTGTGATCAGTCACCAATTAAGGAGAAAATTGTTCCACAGTGATGGCAAGTCACTAGGTTCTGAATCCATTATTGTAATGGAGTCAGTTTCCCCAAAAGGGAGGACATCAAAACGAGTATAAAAATGATCATAATTAATATCTATTACGCACTTACTGTGTGCCCCTCACTGAGCACTTTACATTTATTGTCTCGTTTAATCCTCACATGCAAAAGAAAACATCACAATTTACGGGTAAGGAAACTGAGACTTTGGAATATTAAAAAACTCTCCCGGGGTCACACAGCTGTGGGAGATGGAAATAGTATTTTAGAACAACCACTGCCCTTCGAGAAGCCTCACCACCATCCAACACGGCTTCCCACCATCGCAGTATAATCGACTGACTCAGCATCACAAAGCTGCGCCAACACAAGAGCACTGCGGAGGCTGCTCACTAGAACTCTGTGAGAGCCTTCGGAGTGGGAGCAATTTCTCACCTGAGCTAAGTTCCTGCCACACGGATTGCTAGTCCAAAACGGCCTCGAAGCAATCGGATTCTCACTGGGTAGGATCTTACGGTTCTTCCAAATGCCATCAAATCCATATACTGTGGATTTAAATGCACAGAATATGGCTTAAAGCCCATCTTTCATAGGAGCTTCCTCTCTCCTTATATGCTTATGTCCCATCATCCTCAGAACTATAATTTGCTGAGCTGGGGACAGGATCTTCTATATACTACAAGGGCCTCATTTTTTTTTTTTTTTTTTTTTTTTTTTTTTTTTTGCGGTACGCAGGCCTCTCGCTGTTGTGACCTCTCCCGTTGCGGAGCACAGGCTCCGGACGCGCAGGCTCAGCGGCCATGGCTCACGGGCCCAGCCGCTCCGCGGCATGTGGGATCTTCCCGGACAGGGGCACGAACCCGTGTCCCCTGCATCGGCAGGCGGACTCTCAACCACTGCGCCACCAGGGAAGCCCCTAAAATTTTGGTCATTTGTTTTTTACAAAATAGTTTTAGGGTATACCTTGTGGCACTGATACCCTAAAACCATGGAAGTCAAGGAAATTTTAAAATATTATACACAAAAGGACAATAACCAACTAGATGGAGGTTTAAACTAAATATATAAAACATTAAGATTATGGCGATAGAGCCAGCAAACTAAAGATATAAGGAATCTAGACTCTAGATTGGCTCGAAATGACAATTTTATGGAATTTTTATCCTAAAACTCCCTTAGAAATGAGCTATGCCATCACCCCCCACTACCAAGTGAGAAAAAATGAGGCCTATTGTGTTGGGGAGACTGGTTTAGGATCACAAAGGTAGTCAGGACCAGAAGCAGGGCCACATTTTGTGACTCTTTGTCAGGCTTGTCACTTACACCACTTACGAGTTTTTGTTTCCTATTTTGTTTTATCCCTGACCTTCTCTCACTTCCTTCATGAAATGATATTTTTCATTAAAGAGCATTCTGGCCCATTTGGCAAGAAATCCACATTCAAGTTCCACCCCTGCCACTAACGTATCGTGGGACAAACTGCCATGGTGCTGGCCCCTTGCTGTAACTTTGCTCAGCGGCCTCTCTCTCTCTGGTTCGTCCCAAACCAAGGGCAATGACTGCATTGCTGACGGACGAACCCTAGAGCACAGGCTGCGTCAACAGGGACAACTGACTCACTGTGAATTTTACAATTTGGGAAGCCCTTGTATCTCAGCCAGTTCCTTTTTAAACACCTGGAAGCTACAAGTGATGTAACATGTTCACTTGGTAACAAGCCAGAGACGAGATTAAATATTGGTCTTTCTCATGGACATTCAGCCAGAAGTCAAACAGTACCTTCCCCCTTTACTACAGTGAAGTAAAATATTTGTGCCTGATGGTTTCGGTGTATTTCATCACCCTAGATTTGATTTTTCCTTTTTTTTTTTTTTTTGCATAGGAACTCTTCTGTCAGAACAGATCAGTGCTCATCAACTGACGCCAGGGTCCTCACTAGCCAATAGCAGAGACTGCCCTAGATGCTTCTCTTGCCTTCTTCACACCACTGGGGGAGCAGAGGGGACTGCTTCACAAGCGACAGCGAGGAGGAGAGGGGTTTTTGAACTTTTTGCCGACATCAGAAATCTTCTACTGTCTCAGGCAGTGTCCCTAACTACCACTGGTGATGGCACAGAGAGGAGTGCCAGCTGGTAACCCACCTGCTGGCTGGCACTCTGCAACAGGTTCAACTAGTTAAATCCAAGTTAATGGCCAAGCCAAGATTATCCTGACCCTGCACTGGAAAAAAGGTCGAAACCCTGCCGCTGAAAGGAGGTGGCAGGGAGCGTGGAGAGGTGCTTCTGGGTGCGATGATTCTGGCTGAGCAGATGCATCTTTTGCTCACTAGCTCTATCTTACTGGATCATGTTATGGTTTAACTGAGTCCACCAAAAAAGTCGTATATTAAAGTCGTAACCCCAGTATCTCAGAAAGTGATCTTATTTAGAAACAGGGATGTTACAGATGTCATTAGTTCAGATGAGGTCATACTGGAGTAGGATGGGCCCCAATCCAGTGTAACTGGTATCCGTATAAGAAGACGCAGATACACAGGGCGAACACCATGCGGACATGAAGACAGAGACCAAGGTGATGCCTCTAAAAGGCAAGGAATGCCAAAGATTGTCAGGAACCACCAGAAGCTAGGAGAGAGGCATGAAGAGGTTCCTCCCTCCCAGCCCTCTGAAGGAACCAACCATGTGGACACCCTGATCTCGGACTCCTAGACTCCAGGTAATAAATCTCTGTTGTTTAAGTCACCCAGTTTGCAGTACTTTGTTATGGCAACCCTCAAAAAACTAGCACAAAGTTTTGAGAAACTTAATACAAAGCTCTAGCAATCTGTACATTCCAGTAGCTAGCTGCTAAAATAGAAAGTTTATAGAATTCACCATAATCCATATTTCTCCTTATTGCGATACACTGTTTGTCTATTTCTACCCAACAATACCATCACTTGAATGTCTCAAAATAAACTAAAACAACAAACCAAACCACAAGCTCATTAATAAAACTTAGGTCTCTCTGCACAATTCTTTCCAAAGCAGAGCACCATTTCCAAAGTATAGTTAAGACCAGCTAAGGACTGCCCATGACTCAGCTAGTACACTTGATATATATTCTTTCCTGTCCCACAATAAATACTACTGTGTATCTGCTGTATACCAGTCACTATGAAAGGTATTAGAGACACAATAGTGGTCAAAACAGGTAGTCATTGTCTTCACAGTGGCCTATGTGCACTGAGGAAGACAGATATCAATCAATCACTCAAACATACTCAACTATTAACCGTGACAAGTGCAATGAAGGAGAAGTATCACCACACTTTGTACGCAGCTACTTCCCCTATGAACTGTGGACAGACAGAGCGAGGCAAAGCTAGGTATACTCTGTATTCCATGTGAAGCCTGCAATACTATGAGTTTTCTCCCATGAAAAGAAAACACTGAATATTACATTCAGAGAACCAAACCATCCGCCAAAAATAATCATCTTAATAAAACATGGGCCCAAAGCGAAGGAGGGGATAGGTGCTGAAAAGTGGTAAAGAGAAGCAAAGTGGCAAATAGGACATGGAGAGAGTTAAATAAATAGAAAACTCAGGACAAAATGCTGACATCCAGTCCCCCCAGCCCCCCAGGATTCAAGAATAAGGGAGTGAGGACATATGCCCAGCACTGTGAGTGTGGCAGTGGTGAACGGCATGTGGTCAGGCATGAGATTTTGTGCAGTTGAAAGGATCTTACCCGAGATAAAAGCCTACCTTTGTTTGAAGCTCTGTCTTTTTAAACTGGAACATCCCTGTTCAGCATGCTCCTGGCTCTGTGCAGTTGTGAGCACTTGAGGCTGCTGCCAAACGACGTAGCTGGTGACCAAAGAAGCTGCCGAATGCTGCTGAAGACAGGGAAGAAAATCCATTGAATTCATCCCGAACATTGCAACAGCGGCTGCCTCTCTCAATTACTTTGTCAAGTCCCATTATAATTGTAGCTTTGATCACATGCAAGGTTTTCCCACGGGTGGGGATAGAGTCAGGATCCTCAAAGTGCCGGCATGTCTCCCCAGGCCACTGTGGACAGGTCTGCAGCCACTGTGTCACATGCTCTTGGTGGAATTTAACAAGATAAACTGCTTCCTTGGCATTTATATGACACTTAGCATGGGTTGTATTTACACCTCTTGCCTCTTGGTGATGACCAACTTGGATTATCTACTTTGAGATCTCCCAAACAACCTAGGCATAACTGATTTGAAAATACCTTTAAAACAATAAATCCATCACTGTATGAAAACATACACTTCTGTTTTCCAAGATAAGTATTCAGGGATATATGATAGTTGGGGGCTGGGTTAATGAGCAAACAATACCAGTGGGGCAAGGAACTCCATCACGGAACAGAAATAAGCTTGTAGCCCAGCACAGAATTCTACAATGACCCTTGATTCATCCTTGTCTGAGTTTGCATAATTCCAAAGTGTGGTTGTGATAGGTGAAGATGTCAAGCCATCCTTAGGTAACTAGTTGCATCACTATGATGCCCAGGTGAATAATGTGAAAGGAAAACTATTTGGAATGTTATTATGTTAGATGGTAAGGCTTAAGTATGTTTGGCATATTTAGCATCAGATTTGAAAATGGTGTCAAAAGAGAAAAAAGAGAAATATACTGCCTGTGAACAACAAAAAACAGAATGTTCTGGGAATGGGAATTGATGGCTGGTTAGAGCAATGGTTCTCAAAATGTGGTCCTGGGACCACCAGCAACAGCAACACCTGGGAACTATTTGGAAACACAAATTAGCAGGCCCCTCCCTAGACCTACTGAGTCAGAAACTGTGTGTGTGTGTGTGTGCGCGCGCGCGCGCGCGTGTGTGTTGAGGCAGGCGGGGGAGGAGGGGATGTCAACAAGCCACAGTCTAATAACCCAGTGATTCTGATGCACACTCACCTTTGAGAACCACTGAGTTAGGGCATGAAGACCAAAGCACATTTAAGAGAAAAACAAAATAGAGCAAACCATTTTCCCCTAAGCCCATTATCAGGGCAGAACTTTAATGACTCCAGGAAAAGAACTCTAATCCTGGAGTCTGTAAATTATTAGGGGGCCTAACAATGTAAACAATCATGATAAAGAGATGAAAAAGTCATTAAAGTAGACAGATGGCTCTTCGGCTGAATGGGTGACAGACCTGATCCCTGTCCTAGTGACATTTGCAGAATTTCTGCAAGTTCACTACAAAGTGTTTTCATCCCCAGATTCCTCAGTGACTGAAATCAGCCTTAAGCCCAGGCAGCTGAAGTTTTTGTGGTCTGGCAAGTATTTGGTATGACTCCCTTCACCTGAATCTGAGCATTTTCCTTCTGAAACGTTCACTGAGTGAGAAGAATTTGAAAAGGAGTTAATAAAACACATTCTTTGAGGTTGGAAAAATACAATCTCCTCTGATCATAACACGGGTAGGCCAGTACAAGCAAATGACATACAGATAAGAAACACAGAAGACTTCTGAACTGTGTAGTCTTCCAAATTATTATACACACCTGGGGAAATCCCTAGCAGAGGTCACTGGTCAAAGCAAATGTTGAAGGGATTGTAAATCCAGGAAAGAAAAAATATGTTATAATAAAATTGTAGCGTTAATGTGGCTTGTCCAACCTAAAGCTGAATGCCAGAGATATTTCTCCACCCTCCTCACCTCCGCCAAACTTACAAGCAACTCTTAGCTCTGGGATATTAGCAAGAAAGAGTTTTATGTGAATGGAAGTTTCTTTTTCTTTTAAACTCTTTCATTTAGCGTGCACCAAAAAGACACTTGTGTGCTTAAAAGTGACATCCATTTGCTAGTTCAGTTCCCCCAGGCTAGGAAAATAAATGGATGTTTTGGCAAAAGTCTTAACTAGCACTTAAAGTTGGATGCTTGAGAAACACTTTATTCAGTGTTCCGCCATAATGGAAGGTGATGCAAGATTAATTTTAAAAAGCCTGGAAATATTCTAATGAAATTTCTTTTTTGATATGCCTAAATTTTTTTTCAAATACTATTGTGAACCTCATATCTCTACCACAAATACACATTTCAAAAGATCCTTTAAAAAGATCACCCAAAGGTGTTAGCTTCAGAGCCATCAAATCAATTTAATTCCAGCTTGTAGAAGTTGTTTCACTGAAAAACTAACATTTGCTCAGCCAGTCCCAACTCCTTGAGTCCAGGTCCTGATTTTTATCCTAAATTCATCTCTCTCTCTTTTTTTTTTTGTACAGCAAGGGCAGCAGCCTATAGTCACATCTCTGCCAAAACTTTTGAGGGCACAAGAAAGAAAAGTACAAGAATAGTAATTTAATATTTTCCACCTGTAGATATAACACTTCTTTAGTACTTACTGGTCTCATGCTGGCAAGACTCGTATGATGCTTTTGATGTACCTGAATTTTTAACTTTCCCTACTGTCTTTTACTCATCGCCAAGAATATGCTAATTGTTCATCTCTTGTTTTAAGACAATGCAACTTTAGTCTGGGGTGCCATACCGACTCTATGGATCACCAGTCAAAGCTCTAGTTTAACTTGTTCACTAGTGGTCTTCAAAGCTAAGATGGAAAGGGAATTACAGTTTGGATACTACAGATCTCATGACAGCTACTGATGGGATCAGTCCAGAGAGTTGCTCAAAGGAATTCACAAGTTTGACCTGGCTAAATATCCTTTGGGACTTAAAAAGCTGACCAGTTATTTGAACTGATTCATAGCCAGCTTTACTATGATCTTTTTCTTAAGACTCCCTAGGCAAGTAGCTTTCATGTGATTGAGAAAGCCAAAAACCTCAAAGAGAGGAGGATTCAGGTATCTCCCTCCCGCCCCCACCTCTCTCCCTCCTTCTCTCTCTCTCCCTCCCCCACCCTCTCTCTCTCTCTCTCTCTCTCTCTCTGTCACTCACACACACACACACACACACACACACACACGCACACACACACACACAGTGTCTAGGAACTCAAATTCCAGTGGTGGGGTATTTCTCAACCTCAGAGGCACGGTCCTCTTTTGTTTTGTTCCCTCTTCTTTCCATAATCAACTAAATGGGGTTTGAAAGTAATTGGAGCCACATGGATTGTTGTGCTTCAGATTTTGTCAATTATATAAAACTTACTTTCCTTTCTTCACTTTCCTCTAAATTTGCACTTTTACCATATACATGGTGTATGTTGAATCTCATTACAATAGAAACCTTTGAAAGACAGACATCCCAAACTTCTCAATCATGAATATTTTTTTATTTTTTCAGATAATACACAATACAATAAGCTTCCCTATAACAAAATTATCTGGACAGTCTTTGGGAATTAGTCTGAAAGAAATTAATAACCAGAAGTAAACAAATAATCTGAGAAGAAACTAAGTCTTGCCATTGACATAGCACTCATTTTCTTTTTTTTTTTAAATTGGGGTATAGTGGTTTTACAATGTTGTGTTAGTTTCTACTGTACAGCAAAGTGGAGTTCCCTGTGCTGTACATTAGGTTCTCATTATTTGTCTATTTATACCTATTAGTTAGTGTATATATGTCAATCCCAGTCTCCCAGTTCCTCCCACCCCACCCCTTTCCCCCTTGGTATCCATATATTTGTTCTCTACATCTGTGTCTCTATTTCTGCTTTGCAAATAAGATCATCTATACCATTTTTCCATTGTATATATGTACCACATCTTCTTTATCCATTTGTCTGTCGATGGGCATTTAGGCTGTTTCCGTGACCTGGAGCACTCATTTTCTTAATATTGATACCATTCCGTAAGTTCTGAGTATTATTTACTGATTTACTTGGAGATACAATATACAGGAATGTTTTCACGTAAACCTCACTTAGCCCTCCATACTGTCTCCTGGTTCCATTACTAGTTTATATAAATGATTATATCTCCCTTGTATAAAATGAGGCTGTTGGCCTATGTTGTCACTGAATTCTTTTCTGAGCCCCCAAATCTCTGATTCTCCTCTAAGAAGCTCAAAGATTCGCATTCTTCAGGATATTTCATGAACCTTCCCTACCAAGTTCAAACTACTCCATTTAATTCAGGTAAATTCATTCAGTCATTTAACAAACAAATATTGCACATCTACCTATGTGCTAGGCATTCTGCTAGACACTACCCTTAAGAAGTTCATAGTCTAGAATCTTATATGTTTTATATTTGATACATATTTATTTTTAAAGAGGATGTATACACTCTTATGTAGCACATCATCCATTTTGTTTATGTGCATCAGTGCAAATATGCCCAACTTGGTCTAGCACACTTAAAACTAAAGACATCAGACTTCCCTGGTGGCCAGTGGTTAAGGATCCACCTGCCAATGCAACGGACATGGGTTTGAGCTCTGGTCTGGTAAGATATCACATGCCATGGAGCAACTAAGCCCGTGCACCACAACTACTGGGCCCGCATGCCACAACTACTGAAGCCCATGCGTCTAGAGCCTGTGCTCCACAACAAGAGAAGCCACCGCAATGAGAAGTCTGCACACCGCAACAGAGTTGCGTGTGTTGCCCCTGCCTGCCGCAACTAGAGAAAGACCGCGTGCAACAACGAAGACCCAACACAGCCAAAAATAAATAAATAAATAAATTTATTTTAAAAAAACTAAAGACATCTGAAAGTGCAGAAGAATATTTTATGAATTTTGGCCCCATTAAACAAAGAGGTTGAGACAATCTATATATTTAGCATAAAAACAAAACATTAACTAATAGTTTATTCAAGCAAATTAAGGAAATACTACAGATATTTTTCTTAAAATTTCCAGGTAAGATAGAAATCAATAATTCAAATCCCTGATTGTGAATACAATTGGAATGAAATTCAAATGAGCTTTGAGGACTATATTTGCCAACAGGTTATTTCTCACTAATCCTTAACAATTACCAATTATTACTTATATTTTGTGCAGAAGTCCAGTATAAGGTTAGATCAATTAGGCAAATAAATTCAGATATCATTCTGATAACTTTTTTAATGAAATTCTAGTAGGTCTTAAAGTCCATTAGTTAGATTTAGAATTCTAATCTAAGTGCTATGAAACCCTATAAAGTGAGCTTATGAGTTAGCTTATCAGCATTCCTAAGTATGTCAGAATATTATCTTTTTATTTTTCCCCATCTATATCTTAGGAAACATAGAGCTGTTCATAGGTATAGAAATTTTAACTACGTCAGATTTAAGAAACACTAGACAAACCAACATGCCTCTGAATATTTCCCCAACCTACAGAAAATCATCTAATTTCTCCATTAAAGGTGGCTTCTTTTGGGTTCAGACACTGAGTCATCAAGGGTGGCCTGATTACAATAATGATGTCCATTCAGTGAGTGCCTAGTCCATTCTAGACACTGTGGCAAGTGCTTTACATACTTATTCCCCAAAACATCCCTGTAAAATGAAATCTCTTCCCAGATGAAGGAAGTGAAGGTAGAGTGGTCACCTAGCTAATAAGTACTGAAGCCAATATTTAGCCCCTATGTTCTTCCACTGTGCCACCTTGAGTCACTGTATTAAACCATTATCACTTTTGGTGGTCTATCATACAGAATTTTACGATATTACACTTCAAGATAGCTGAAAATTATGAGAGAAATAGTTTTTATTGAAGTACAGTTGATTTACAATGTTGTCTTAGTTTCTGGTGTACAGCAAAGTGCTTCAGTTTTTTATATATATATTTATACTTTTTTTAGTATATATATATATATATATATATACATATAGATAGTTTTTCAGATTCTTTTCCATTATAGGTTATTAAAAGATATTGAATATAGTTCCCTGGGCTATACAGTAGGACCTTGTTGTTTATCTATGAGAGAAACATTTTTAATAGCAGAGAAAAAATCAAGTGATACATCTGGGGAATGGGGCATTTATCATGGTGATAGTAATAGAATTGGTCTCTTTAGAGAAGAGTGGTAGAAAAAAGGTATACACAAGGCTGCACAATTTTGAGGACATTAATATAACAATAATTATTATAGCTAGCCTTCACTGAGGACTTGACGGTGCCCATTCACTGTCCTAAGTATCACACGTATCTTATCTGATTTAAACTCCCTAGATCAGAGAAGTGTCTCAAATTTGGAGAAATCTCAGGGAATCATGGTGACAGGGAAACTAAGACTTGCCAAACAAACTTTGTCTACTTCAAGGACATTCCTTTTAGAAAGCTACCTTGAAAAGCCACCTTGTGATTATCTGGACACATCACAGGCTTCTAATCTAGGACCTACAACCTTAAAAAAAAGTGCTTATAATAGCCATTCTAATGGGTATGAGGGGATATCTCATTGTGGTGTTGATTTGCATTTCCCTAATAATTAGTGCTGTTAAACACCTTTCCATGTGTCTGTTGGCCATCTGTAGGTCTTTGGAAAAAATGTCTATTCAGCTCCTCTGCCCATTTGTTAATTGGGTTGTTTTGTCGTTTTTGTTGTTGTTGAGTTGTATGAGTTCTTTATATACTATTTTGAAGGGTATTATGCTCAGTGAAATAAGTCAAATAGAGCAACACAAAAACTATATGATTTTATATATTTTTTAATATGTAAAATACTAAATAAATTAAAAAGCAAACAAAACAAACAAGAACCAAAACAAATGCATAGACACAGAGAACAGAGTAGTGGCTACCAGAAGGGAAGGAAGTGGGGAGAAGGCAAAATGGGTAAAGGGGGTCAACAGTACGGTGATGGATGGAAACTAAACTTTTGGCGGTGGTGAGCGCACTGAGGTGCACACAGAAGTAAAAATAAAATATTGTACACATGAAACTTACATAATGTTATAAACCAATTTAAAAAGTACTTATATAATGCGCAGGGACAGATCCAGGTTTGTTAGGCCTAAAGTTTATGTAATTCGGGGGTCCTTATTTTTAAAAAACACACAAAATTGTGAATACAAAATTGTTTGTGAAACCACACAGTGGTTATAACTAGTCGTGGTTAGATTAGCTTATATTTTCAAAATTTACAAACACATGTGATCATGTGAACACACTGTAAGAGCTCTTGCCAGAGACTTGGAAGGGGTTTGTGTGAGGGGTCTTAAAGCTTGAGTCTCACCGGATTCACTGCCTCTCACACTGAACAAGAGTGAAGTGAGTACCTTCAGCAGAATGTTGAAAAAGTAGTCGTCAATGAAGTTGTAAGTGGAGGGAGGATATCCTTCAAATTAACCACTTGCAGCCCATCAATTTAACAAAATGAACTTTATAACCGGTAGATCTTGGGAACTGAGATAAACGTTGCAACTGATCATCCAGCTGGAGACTGAGGCACATGTAATCAGGTTCGAAAGTGAGGGTAAAGGTACTTGACTGGCAGAATGACAGGGGCTTATTGTTACACTCCTTAAACCCCTTCTGGGAAGCAGCAACCACCTCTCCCGCCTGAATGTGTCAAAACACATCAGAGCGTTAGACAAACAACTCAGACGTTTCCCACATTTCCATTCTTGTATATTGACCCAAGGGATAGGGAGCAGCAAGGCCTGGTGAGGCAGTGAGCATCCTGTTACACATGACCCTCCCAACAGCGCACAATTCATTTCTTGAATTGCTATCACACCCTGGGCCCCTTTGTTTCTCAATAACAGACTCATTTTTCCCTCCACCTTGTAAAATCCACTTAGAAGAAATTTAATGCAGTCAGAGAGCATTAAAAAAAAAATTCCTTAGTGGGACCACCCATTAATAATGTTACCCTAGAAGAGATAAAGAAAAATGAAGTATAGATACAAGAATCAAAGAGATCAGGTGAACCAGATGCTAATGGCTTTCATAGAGAATGACCTAATGAAATGCACTGGCATGGTTCTCCTTTCAAAAGCAATCTTGAAATGAAAGAAAAATATCTTAGGCAGGCTGAAACATACATTTTTAGATGATGGACACAGACTGACTTCCTTATTTGCACCCTTAGAGTTTTCGGAAGGCCAAAGAGATTGAACCCTTCCCTGCTGTTTATTTGATTTGGTCTGAGTTGAAGCCAAGAGATGTGGTGATGGAAGTTTTGGAAAAACAATTAAAAAGAAATGTATGCAGTGGTTTTTCTGGGATCCTAATTAACTGGCCCATTTCTAGGTAACATTAGGGAAGTTGTGGGCAGTGATTATTATCTCTTTAAAGTCCTAATTAAAACGTCGAACTGTAAGATAGAATGTCTTCAAAGCTGCATGTAATTTGATTGTGTTGGCTTACTGGGAAAATGGCCTTGGAAATACAAATAAACCAGCCACTAAAAAGATCCCAGAAGTCCAGGCTTTATTCCAGAAGTATAATCTGTTGAACCAATAGCATTTCATAACTAACCACTCACCAAGTGGTAGACATCCAAATGTCAAAGCCAGTTTCATAACACGGTTAACACGTAACATGCTGCACAAGAATGCCTCGCCACAGCACACTTGGGTTTCAAAAGGGTGTTTGGGGTTAGTTCACCTACAAATTCTTATCAGCCAGCTTTAAATGTTCTCATTTGATGAGTTTCAGAAATGGCTGGCACCCTATCCACTTTTTAATTAGCTCTAAAAGAATTCCTGCATACAATGGCAGATTTCTGTTACTCTCAAGCATTAAGATCACAGGCAGACTGGAATCCCTATCACATCTCTGCATGACCATTGGTAAAGCTGTCCTTCACTTAAGAAGGTTATGACACTTAGGAATGCAAATAACAAAAAAGCCAATCAAAAAATGGCTTCAACAATAAACACTCCTGTTGTATATCAAGTACAGCAGTTGATTCATACGGCATCTCAACAACGTCAACAATGATCCACTCGCCATTTTTCCACACTGCCACTCTCAGTATGCCAGCTGCTCCCCTCACTGTCACACTTTGTTTGCATGAGCTCCAGCATCACCCCCTCATATAACCACATCCAAAGGGAGAGAAACAGGAATGTTGCCTTTCATGCATATCCTTTTATCCTTTTCTGGACACCTCGCAGCAGGCTTGCCATAATATTTCCTTGCCCATAATTGCATCACATGCCCACGCCTAAACCAAACAGTGTCAAAGGGAACTACTACGACTGGATTTGCTTAATCAAGGCTCATCTGCTACCCCCACAGCTAAGGGGAAATCCAGTCTCCCTGATGCACATGTCATACTGATGCTGCAAAACAAATCATAATTCTCTTTGCAATGGAAAAAAATGGAACAGTGTCCACCCCAGAGGTAGCATGTCTATCGCACCACTGGCAGTAGGGTTGAACACTGAGTTGCATTTCCAGTGATGGGCAGATTTACTGACACGTTCACTCATATTCTCTCTTCTGTCCCCACTCGTGGCAACACTTATACAAAATACCTAGTCGAGAGCTTTGGCCATGAATACGAAAAGAAAACTATTCACACCTTAGAACTCATCCATTCATTCACTTGTTTATTCACAAATGTAGTTTGAGCATCTACTAGGTGATGGGCGCTGTATTAGAGATATAACAAGAACAAGTGAGACATGGTCTCTAACATCAGAAAGCTTATAGCTGAGTGGGGAGAATACATAAAGGCAAACAGGCAGAATAATATCATAATCCCTGATGGGGAAAACACAGTACAGTAAAGTACCTGAATACTATAGTATCATAAGTGCTTTGACAGCAGAAGTCCTGGGCACTATATAGATGCACAGAGAAGATGTACCTCACCCAGTCTCCTAGAGGAAGAGATTCCTGAGGTGAGAAATGAAGAATGATATGAGGATGGGTTGTAAATAGAAAGAGTTAAAAGGAGACTAAATGAACCCCACAGCCTTGGCCCTCATCTAATTAATACTGAGTAATTATTTCAAAACTTCTCATATATATACACCACTAATTTCTCAAGGGTACCTATACCACTAAAACAGGGATTCTTAATTTGAGGTACATAGATGTAATCCAGAAGATTAATGAATTTGGAGAAGAAAAAATACATCTTTATTTTCATCAGCCTCTAACTGAAATTTAGCATTTTCTTCAATAACAAATATGAGCAAAAAAACCCCACAGTAGTGTTATCATCACCCACGACTTTGGTAACAATAGAAATCATAGGTATTTCATATTACCCTACAAGATGATGCAGATGTATTAAAAAAGTGTTCAAAATTGTGGCACTTAATGACTACTGCTAGATATTGTTTTTAAAGCATTTATTTTAAAGAACATGATTGCTTTTAAACATTTTGACTGCTGTATTTCAACATAATTGGCTTCCTTTTTGATTCTATATATTTTATTTTATGCATCTAAAAGCAATAGTCTGAGAAAGGGTTCATAGATTTCACCAGACTAATAGGGGTGCATTTCTTCCCAGGTCAGACTCAGTACTTGTACATGAGAGAATTGTGAAAGCTATGAATTTAACTTTTGCTGTAATTGTGCCTTATGCCCAATTAAATTTTTTTTTTTTTTTTTTGGCGGTACGCGGGCCTCTCACCGTTGTGGCCTCTCCCGTTGAGGAGCACAGGCTCCGGACGCGCAGGCTCAGCGGCCATGCCTCATGGGCCCAGCCGCTCCGCGGCATGTGGGGCCTTCCCGGACCGGGGCACGAACCTGTGTCCCCAGCATCGGCAGGCGGACTCTCAACCACTGCGCCACCAGGGAAGCCCTACCCAATTAAATTTTGTATTTGATTCTCAGCAATGATAGCCCAGTGGCTATAAAAAATATTATTTTAGGGCTACAATAAAGGTCCCTGAGTCTCTGGGTTTGTTGTTTTCTTTCTGTAGGAACTTCAGAACAATCAGAAAATCTACCCCACACAAAGTCCTTGGAGTCGTCATTACCATCATAATGGTCAGCTTCTTAGGCATATGCTGTAGTAGGCATTTCACCACAATCAACATTGGTGATAATTTGATTAAATGAGATGTGACTGCACGCCATGGATTACTAGTACCTAATTTCAGCATTGTATTCAAGTACAAAAACATGACCAAACCAATCCTCAAATCCCCATTTGGAGTGTCCATTTCCCGGGACCACATGTGGAACCAATATTTGTATCAGTCAGTGTCCAAGCAGGATCTAGAAACCACATCAGTTATATGAACAGAGAGAATTTAATATAAAAAAATTTTTAATTTTTATTGTAAACTTAACTAAAAAGGCAAGACTAGAACACTGTGGCGAGGTTCAGTAAACTTGTTGTACAAAGAGCCAGATAGTAAACATTTCAGTCATATGGTCTCCATTGCAAGTACTTGACTCTTATAAAGCAGCCATAGATAACACAAACACACATTTGCCTGCCACTGCATTAAGGGATCATGGAAGTATCAGTAGCAGGAGGCAGCCACACACCTTTGCCTAGCAGAACAAATAGGAGAGGCTGGAATTTTAAAAATCCCGGATCTAGAGGAAAGACCCAGTGGAGATGAAATTCTGACTTCTGAGAAGGTGCTAGCTGGTGCAGCTATCTCTGAGGTGGTACCATAACCCAACTCTGCCAGCGCTGGAAAATCTGCAAAATGAATTCAGCTGTTGTTATGGGAAGATAATGCTGATGCAAAGGTGAAGAAGTATGGCACGGTCATAGGAAATAAACAGGAAGCCCGTATACAACAGACAGGAAGGAAAAACATCCCTTCTCCCTCCCCCCGCCTTGCCATCTCCCTCTAGTGGCCTCCTTTGGTATAGCCTAGTAGGGAGCCAAGTGCCATGCTGAAATGTGGTATGGAAAGTATTAGCTTCACCATCACAAAGTGGTGTTTAGAAGAGTGGGCTTGGAACTAAGAAACAATAGCTTTATACCTGGCACAGGAGTTGCCTTATAAGCTTCACAGACTGCTAAAGGATATTCAGTATATAAAAACCAGTTCAGAATGAACTGGCTCAACTTTTACATGAACTCTGATTACTGAATAAGCCTATTAAGTCGTCTACCTGAACTCCTTACCTCAGTAAACATTCATTTTTACCAAAAGAGTATTAAGAAGTATTGTCTCCCTTGTTACCAATTTGAAAGAAGAGAAAAAACTATAATCAGTAAAGGCAATGACTCTATTCAGGTCACTTTTAAAAAAGAAGAAGGCACCAAAGCTGAGGCTGGTTCTCCTGCTATTATAATTACCACTTCCGGGCATATACAGATGGTACCATAAGCTCTTCAAAAGCTACTGGGAAATTAAAAAGAATACTAAATTAATGGAGCATTTTTAATAAAATAGTAATGTTTTTTAATGGAGTCCTTCATTGCTATGGGTGGCAGAAATGGACTGGAGACAGAGAGATGATAATTAGTTAGCTAATTTCTTTATAGAAACTAGTCTTTGGTAAAAAGGACCACACATTTTTTGCCCTAGGATAATCTCCACTATTAATAATGATAGGGATTCTGAGGAATAAAAGAAAATAAAGTACACTCCAGGTTGACATGCCATGGTTGGAGGATCCATCGAATATTCCAGATTCCAATTTTCCCAAGGATGTTTACACCAAACAACACAGCAGACCATGTGATATTTGGAATTTTTTTCCCTATCTCTCATGCTGTGTCTTTGAAGAAAGAAAAAATAAAACCTTTGCAAAATTATATTACCCTCTTGAAACTATCTCTGATTAGTATCATTCAAGGCTTGATCACTTCCCTATACCTTGCATCACTGTGACATTTTTCTTTTTTAATATGGTTTCTTCCTCAGTCACAATCAGAGGCTGTGCTAACTGCTCGGTGCCCAGCATTGCCTGAGGTACTATAGGATGCTCAGAATGGCTCCCATTGTCAAAGTGTTTACTATATGGTTTGGAAAGCAGAATGGAAACATATGAAACTACTGGATTCAACAGAATGTTAAATGAGGTGATTTCTTTCCCAGCATCCTAGTTAACAGGCTTATATCTTGGCAAAGAGAAAATGAAGAAACATTCATGAGCTGAAGTATGTTGCCCAAGGTTTTAAATTAAAAATATGATTTAGACCAGGCCTTGAAGGATAAGTAGAATCTAAACCAAGGAAAGTGGAGCTCAGGAAACAGCTGAGCAAAAGCACAGAAGCAAAAATAAAAATTCTGACTTAAGTGACACAAAGGCTTATGATTTGCGAAAAGAACTGTGTGAAATAAGGTTCATAACAGTTAATGGAAGCACTCGAAAATGGTTAAGTATGAACTTGAAGCAGGAACTTCAAGTAGGCAGGATCACACATGCTGAAAGTGGGGTTTTGAAAAGATTGATCGTAAATATAAAAAACAGTTAAGCAAAAAGAGGGCAGGCCTTGTAAAGGATGTCAAACAGGGGTCTACTCTAGCGGCCCAGGCATACGTAGGTAATAATCCTACTAGAGTAGTAGCCATGAGAATAAAGAGTAAGACTCTTGGAATCCAGAAATTGAGGTCACAGTGGAAGCTACATACCAGTAGTTGACTGCTTTGATAGCATGTTTCTCAGCACCCTGGGTCCCCTTCTAGGCCATCAGCCTTACCATGTTCCTTCCCAGCCTCATATGTCGATTGCTCCAGGATCCAAAGACAGCACCGTGCCCCTGGAGGGTGACGATGAACTCTTCTGAGGGTCATGCTGATCCTGCTGACACACAGCTTTTAGTCTTTTTGGCAGTGTTTCCCCACATGGTGTTTACAGATCCTAATAACTCCTAGAACTCTTCCTTTCTTTCCCCTAAACCGAGGGAATGATTATCCTTCCTGCTTTATGATTTGATGGAAAACCAAGGGACACAGGAGAGCATAGCTGATCCCTTCATGCTTTCTTCTCAAACCCCCATCTTATCCAGAACATCTGGCTCTTTGCACAACAGGATACATTCTTGTCTTACCTGACTTTTCTAGTCACTACCCTCATAGCTCTTCTACAGTATCTCCACATATTATATAGGTACTCAATGTTTTGGTTTGGTCTTGGTCTTAAGCAGTTTAGTTATATAAGGCTGTGCAATACATTTTTATACTATATCATTATAAGCTTGTTTTAGTCTATTTTTTTTTATTTATTTAATTTATTTTATTTTTGGCTGTGTTGGGTCTTCATTGTTCCACGCGGGCTTTCTTTGGTTGCGGCAAGCAGGGGTTATTCTTCCTTGCTGTGCACGGGCTTTTCATCGCGGTGGCTTCTCTTGCTGCAGAGCACGGGCTCTAGGCGCTTGAGCTTCAGTAGTTGTGGCACGCAGTCTCAGTAGTTGTGGCTGGTGGGCTCTAGAGCACAGGCTCAGTACTTGTGGCACACTGGCTTAGTTGCTCGGCGGCATGTGGGATCTTTGCGGACCAGGGACCAAACCGGTGTCCCCTGCATTGGCAGGCAGATTCTTAACCACTGCGCCACCAGGGAAGCCCTAGGTGTTGACATTTTGCATCTCAATAAGTGAAAGTAAACATGCTAATCTTTTGCATGTTTACATTTCTTGCTAAGGTGCTAGAGATGCAGAAGTAGGTGTCTTGATAAGAAACTTTAGAATTTCTAAACTTGAAAAGGCATGGAATTTACTAACAGGTGAGTAAAATTTCATAAGAGCATCTTTTCTTTAATATGTGCTAAGAGATAAATTGTATATAGGCACAAACCCTCAGGATTTGAAATGTCACATTTTGAAAAGGCTCCTACAGTATTCCTTGGAAAATAACTTTAAAGGAAAACAGAAACAAATCTGAAGATGCTTCTCTCTTTTTTTTAAACAGTGTCATTTATTCTTTAGCATAGCAATCCCAAAACAGTAATTTATAATATTGTACACTCTAGTCTCAGACTATTCACAGTTAATAACCATTATCTTTTCCTGTTTGATTCACCAGGCATAGATTTTCATGAATTTTCTCTCCTAGTCTTTCAGATGGTTCCTCCCCTCCCATTCTTTAAATCAGCTTGTTCCTCATAGTATCCTACCTCTGAAATCTGTCTACTAAACACACCCAATTTCTCAATTTGTGTGTATCTAGTTGCAAGATTTTGTTACTACCTGTGATGACTGTTTAGACAAGCAAAAGATATTCATTCAATCCATCTATAAACTTACAAGAAATTAAACTTTTACCAACTACATTTGCTTATCAACCCTGCACTATTTAAACAATGTATTCTTAAGGGCTAAGTTCCTGATATGCCCTTCTCTGCCTGGCTTAGAAAGGAAAAAAAAAGATGGCTTGAAATATCTTTGATAATTAGA
The DNA here is from genome assembly GCF_964374135.1 of Grampus griseus. Classification (NCBI taxonomy): domain Eukaryota; kingdom Metazoa; phylum Chordata; class Mammalia; order Artiodactyla; family Delphinidae; genus Grampus; species Grampus griseus. The sequence continues at coordinate 22,664,671 of NC_139018.1, read as the reverse complement.
AGTAATAAATGTAAAATAAGAGTTGGATAAAGAGAATATACAAAAAAATTTAATGTTATCAAAATGTGTGTATATAGTAGTTTTATATAATAAAGGCATATAGAAGGAAAATAATCAAATCATCTTAGATATATCAGGGGGGTTTAAGAATGAATACTTTGTTGCAAAAAAATATCCAGTCATTTAAATATTCTCCCTAATCACCTTCAGGTGAATGGTCCTGTTGTAAGTATCCTGGGTAGCCTATGGAGATACCCAGTAGTAGGCTCTTCTCTAAAAGAATCTGACAATTCAGTTGGAGAGAAAAACAAGTAGAATAAATATTAAATTAAATTAGAAAAATCTATCACAGGTGCATAACTTTTGACCCAGATATGTTATTTCTCAGATTTTGGCCCAAATAAACAATGATGTATAAAACCATATGGGTTTATAGAATAATTTTTAGAATAACTAATCTTGGATAAATGACAAGATAATTTTAAAAGGTGGCCACATGCAGTAAAATGGTATGTAGCCACTACAGTGGTATACAAAAGACAATTTAATGACAGAGAACTGTTTGTGGTATGTTGGGTGGAAAATCAGGCTAAAAATGAGCAAACCTGATATGATCCCCTTGGTGTGAAAAATATACAAAAGGTCATCTACATAAAACCCACAACTAACATCATATTTAACAGTGTTAATGAAATTAGAAACTAGACGAGGGTGTCTGCACTTTCCACTTCTCTGCAGCATTGTAGTCGAGGTCCTAGCCAAGGCAATTAGATAAGAAAACTAAATAAAAGGATCCAGATGGGAAAGGAAGAAATAAAGCTACTTCTATCTGCCAATGACTTAATCTTGTAAATAGAAAATCCTCTAGGAATCCACTAAAAAACTATTAGAGCTAATCAATGAGTTCAGCAAGGTTGCAAGATATATCAAAATATGAATATTATTTGTATTTCTATACAGTAGCAATGACCAAATAAAAAATGAAGTCAAGAAAATAATTCCATTTAAAATAGGATCAAAAAAATATTTAGGAATAAATTTAACAAAGGAAGTACAAACACTCTAAAAACTACAAAACATCATTGAAAGAAATTAAAGACCTTACTCAACAGGAAGACATTTGTTTTCATGGACAATATTTATTGTTACAGTTGCAATACTCCCCAAATCGATCTACAAATTTAATGCAATCCCTATCAAAATACCAACTGAATTCTTTGCAGAAATGGAAAAGCTAATCCTCAAATTCATATGGAAATGCAAGGCATGCAGAACAGTCAAAACAATCTTGAAAAAGAAAAACAAGGGACTTCCCTGTAGCGCAGTGGTTAAGAATCCACCTGCCAATGCAGGGCACACGGGTTTGATCCCTGGTCTGGGAAGATCCCATGGAGCAACTAAGCCCATGCGGCACAACTACTGAAGCCCGCGCGCTCTAGGGTCCATGTGCTGCAACTACTGAGACTGCGTGCTGTAACTACTGCAGCCCACATCCCTAGAGCCTGTGCTCCACAAGAGAAGTCACTGCAATGAGAAGCCTGTGCACCACAATGAAGAGTAGCCCCTGCTCACCACAACTAGAGAGAGTCCGCATGCAGCAACAAAGACCCAACACAGACAAAAAGAAAAGAAAAACAAAATTAGAGGACTCACATTTCCCAATATCAAAACCTATTACAAACATATATTAAACAATGTGGTACTGTTGTAAGCATAGACAAATGGAATAGAATCAAGAATCCTGAAATAAACCCTTATATTTACGATCAATTGATTTTTAGTAAGAGTGCCAAGGGTTGGACCATATATACATATATCAATACATCACACTATACACAAAAATTAATGCAAAATGAATCAAAGATCTAAATGTAAAAGCCTAAACTATAAAACTCTTAGAAGAAAAGATAGGAGTAAATCTTCATGCACTTAGATTAGGCAATGGTTTCATAGATATGACACCAAAAGCATAAGCAGCAGCAACAACAAAAATAGATAAATGGGAAATGTGCCATGTTTTGGTTAGTTTTCTGTTTGTTCTCTGTTTTTAATTTGTTTCCTTTTTCTTGTGTTCTTGTGGGTTTCTGTAAGTTTTTCGAAACCCATTTTAATTTATCTATAGCATTTTTTAGTTTCTTTGTTCAGATTTGTTAATGGTTGCTCTAGGTATTACATTGTATATACGTAACTTATCACAGTCTACGTGGTATTGTCGTTCTACTAGTTTAAGTGATATATAGAAACCTTATCTGGATTTACATCTTTATCCTCCCCCACTTATAACTGTAATAAATATTTCCTCTACATATACTTAGAGCCATATCAGACGGTGTTGTAATTTTGTTTCAATCATCAAACAATTTCTGCTTAGAAAACTTCCTTTAGTCTTTCATTTAGGGTAGATTTGATGGCAACAAATTCTCTTAGTTTTCCTTCATTTTAAAATGTCTTGATGTCTCCCTTCATTCTGGAAGTGTGTTTTCTCTAGGTATGCAATTTGGGGGTGTAAATTCAGATTCCTAGGCCCTGAGCATTGCATGGGAAAGAGAAACTGCACCCTTAAATTTTAAAAGGTCACAGACTTTTCAGTGGTAATCAGTGAAGCCCACACCTCTGAAAGCCTAGTTGGCCTTGCATAACACCTGTAAATAAGGACAGAGTCCCAATAATAACCCAGCATGAATGTACCACTATCTCTGTGGTATCGAAACTTAGGGTCAGATTTAATTTGGTTTGATTTAAAGGGAATAAAGTAATATTATATGCCTTGCACACTTAGCTTTGTAAAATACAATTTAAATCTCTTATGTAGTTTTTATTTTTACCTAATAAAAGAAACAGGAAGCTTTGATCCCAGAACAATTATCCTTATGCCTTCCTTTTATTTTTTTCTAATTTGTACATTTAATTTCTAGATCACTGTAGCCTTCTGTGATAACTGTATGCTCTTGGTTTTAAAAAGCACATCTAAAATAAGTCAGATTTTCTTACAGAGCTAGCATTACACGCTGTGGAACTACTTTAGCCTGGGCCCCAGTGTTCAAAGGAAATTTATCAAAGGCGACATGGGTTTCAAGTGTGATGTTTCTCTCACCTTATAGTGGAATGTCATCTGTGACTTTAAAGGTAAAAATTCCTCCTTTTATACTCTCTATTCCCTCTGTGGTCTGGGAAGTGCAGACATTGCCTAGACAATGTGAATCTACTTTTGTAGTTTTACAGACATAGTGGACATTATTGGTTCTACCTGAGATTTCTGGTGTACCGTGTTCTCTTCCCAAGGCTGCATTTTCTACAGTTATTTCCTGAGTCGTCCTGAGACTACCATTCTCTTCTTCTGCTTAAAATCTTTTTAAAGCTATTTTTGGCTCTCATTATTTCTAGTTATTTTCTCAATTATTAATTTTTTTAAAATGTGGGTGCCCCAAAGATACCAGAGTTATAAATATACTCCTGACTATCAGATATTTATCTCAAGGCTAAGTCTGTCTCTGTCTCCCTGAGGTCAGAACTATATAACCTCTCCTGCTACATACGGAAGTCTCCTTGGGGATGTAGCAATTGTACCTCAGACTCAATACTTTCAAAACCAGACTCTAACTTTTCCATTAAAATCAGTATCCTCCTATGATCCTCATCTCAGAAAATGGCACTATTGTTTATCTAGCCACGTATCCAAGCTATCTCCTCACCCACTTCTAAATCAAACTGTTACGAAGACTTAAAACTTAAATATCACACAAAATTCTTCTCCCCTTCCATCCCCACTGCTACTTCCTTGGTTTAGCTTCCAATCATTTCTCATCTAAACATACTACTACTTTTACTGCTATTTCTCCTCTCCCTCCTTGTGCTACTACTGCTACTACAGCTACTAATAATAGTGCTAATAAAATACTATAGTAATAAGAGCCAACATTTATTGAGCACTTTCTATGATCCAGTGCATAACATGATTTGATTGGCACTCAATAAATACATGTGATTGAATAAGAGAATTCCTGTGGACTGAATTCCTGAAATCAAGAGTTGATTAAAATTAGTTACAATTAATTTCTACTAGCTTGTACACATCAGAAGTCAGCAACTTCTAAAACAATTCTCAAAGTGAGGTCCCAGCATAAGCAACACCTGGATACTTGTTAGAAATGCAAATTATGGAGCCCCATCCCAGACCTAGAGAGTTAGAAACTCTAGGGGTGGTGCCCATCCATGCATTTATTAGCAAGTTCTCCAGGTGGATTTGAAGTATAATAAAGGTTGAAAGCAGCTGTTCTTTATATATATATATATATATATATATAATTTATTTATTTATTTTTAAATTCATTTTATTTTTGTCTGCATTGAGTCTGCGTTACTGCATGCAGGCTTTCTCTAGTTGTGGTGAGCAGGGGCTACTCTTTGTTGCGGTGCATGGGCTTCTCATTGCGGTGGCTTCTCGTTGCGAAGCACGGGCTCTAGGTGCGCAGGCTTCAGTAGTTGTGGCTTGTGGGCTCTAGAGCGCAGGCTCAGTAGTTGTGGCACACGGGCTTAGTTGCTCCACGACACGTGGGATCTTTTTGGACCAGTGCTCAAACCCGTGTCCCCTGCATTGGCAGGCAGATTCTCAACCACTGCGCCACCAGGGAAGCCCAAAGCAACTGTTCTAAAGCAATGGTTTGCAGACTTGGCTGAACATTAGAATCACCTGGTGTGTTTGCGAGTGTGTGTGTGTGTGTGTGTGTGTGTGTGTGTATGTATTATTGACTGAATATTTGTATCCGCCTAAAATTCATATGCTCAAGCCCTAATCTCCAATGTGATGATATTTGAAGGCAGAGTTCTTGGGAGATAATTTGGTTTAGATGAATTCATGAGGTGGAGCCCGTTCTCATGATGGCATTAGTGTCCTTATAGGAAGAGACTGAAAGACTAGACCTTTCTCTGTCTCTCCCTCTTTTCTCTTCTCTCCCCCTCTCTCTCCTTCTCTTCCTCCCCCCACCTTCTCCTCTCCCTCTCCATCATCCCCCACCACCAGGTGAGAACACAGAGAGAAGGTGGGCTATCTGCAACCCAGGGAGAAGGTCCTCACTAGAACGCGACCATTCTGGCACCCTTATCTTTGACTTGCAGGCTCCAGAACTGTGAAAAATAAATGTTGCTGTTTAAGCCACCCAGTCTATGGTATTTTGTTATAGCAGGCTAAGCAGACTAACACGGTGTGTGGACCCATACATACATATACATATATATCAATCCTTGGTTTATCCTCAAAGAGCCTAATATAATTGGCATGGCACAAGCACTGGTATTTCCTGGAACTCAGAATGCTTGGGGGTAAGTCTCAGAACTCCCACGTTTGTTCTAAGAAGCAGCTTATGTTCTGAAGCTCACAGATTTTTACTATTCCCCAGAGCAGTGCATTTTCTTCTTCTCTCCCCTTCATCCTTCACTTCCTTATTTTGGACGCACTGTGTGCTGGGATAAAAAGAACATGGACTTTGAAGCCAGATCTTGTACATATCCCAGCTCTACCGCTTAATGGCTTTGTGAGCTGGAGAAAAGTCACTTAGCCTTTCTTAGCCTCAGTTTCTTATCCAGAAAAAGGGGGGTGGGGTGGATAATGGGATAATACCTACTTTCCAAACAATGTCAAGATTAAATTAAATTAAGATAATGTATGTAAAATTCTAGCATAGCATATAATGCAAAGAAAATGCCAGTTATCTTATAAATAAGCCTTCCTCTTAAAGATCATATTATAAATTTAAAGGCTTCCCCAAATTCCATAATCATAACAAAAAATAAAAGGGATATTTTTGTCATTTCTGACATGTGCATATTTTTTGATAGTTTTTAAATTAAATAATTAATTTAATTTTTAGTTTTTAATAATTAATTTTTATTTTTGGCTGCCTTGGGTCTTTGTTGCTGTGCGCGGGCTTTCTCTAGTTGTGGAGAAAGGGGACTACTCTTCGTTGCAATGTGTGGGCTTCTCACTGCTGTGGCTTCTCTTGTTGTGGAGCACGGGCTCTAGGCGCACGGGCTTCAGTAGTCGCAGCATGCAGGCTCAGTAGCTGGGGCTCACAGGCTTAGTTGCTCCACAGCACGTGGGATCTTCTCAGACCAGGGAATCAAACCCGTGTCCACTGCATTGGCAGTCAGATTCCTAACCACTGCGCCACCACGTAAATCCCTAGAATTACTTTCTGAATTGGAAGCAATATCTCTGATCAACCAATATAATTCCTGCCTCATAGAGATGAGAAAACTGAATCTAGAGACTATATAAGTGACCCAAGTTCACACAGCTGGTTGGTAACAGAAATGGTACTAGACAACAGACATCTTGAATGTGAGATGGTCTTTTCTCACTAACCCATGTCAGACCTCAGTCCAGTTCTAGTTTCAGGTGGATCACTCCTATGCATGGAGAGGTAGGCATCACTGTGCCGTTCTCCAACAACCTTCTTAGTGCCTCTCATATTTTTTGTGCTATTCTAAATATTTTCTTTCATCATGGTCTTAAAGACTGTCTTTTCAACTCATTACCAAGTTCTCAGAGGTTACTCTCCATTTGCTCCCTGACTACTCTCCTCACCTTTTAGCACAGTGTGGAAGCTTATGGTACCCTGTTTACTGTTCTTCTGTACCCCATTGGAGTATATCTTGGTATTTCAGCCTTCCCACTCTGCAATGAAGAGCTGCTTCATTAAGCAACCTAAGTGTCCATCAACAGACGAATGGATAAAGAAGATGTGGCACATATATACAATGGAATATTACTCAGCCAAAAAAAAGAAACGAAATTGAGTCATTTGTAGTGAGGTGGATAGACCTAGAGTCTGTCATACAGAGTGAAGTAACTCAGAAAGAGAAAAACAAATACTATATGCTAACACATATATATGGAATCTAAAAAACAAAAATTGTTCTGAAGAACCTAGGGGCAGAACAGGAATGAAGACGCAGACATAGAGAATGGACTTGAGGGCACGGGGAGGGGGAATGGTAAGCTGGGACGAAGTAAGAGAGGAGCATGGACATATATACACTACCAAACGTAAAATAGATAGCTAGTGGGAAGCAGCCACATAGCACAGGGAGATCAGCTCGGTGCTTTGTGTCCACCTAGAGGGGTGGGATAGGGAGGGTGGGAGGGAGACGCAAGAGGGAGGGGATATGGGGATATATGTATATGTATAGCTGGTTCCCTTTGTTATAAAGCAGAAACTAACACACCATTGTAAAGCAATTATACTCCAATAAAGATGTTTAAAAAAATAAAGTTGCTTCATTAGACCAAAATCCTGATAAAAATGGTGATCCTTTCTTCCAGAACAAGCATGCATGCACAAAATAGGCTATATTTCTTGTTAATTTTCATACAAATTTCTATTAGTAGAGAAAAACATGCTTCAGTATGTTTAGATTTACATTTATTTTTGGCACTTCCTTCATAGTAGAATTGTGTACTGTGGAATATCCAGGTCCCAGCAGACAACGTAAATATAAGTTTGTTAGTCTTTCTTCCTTTCATCTCCCTCTCTCTCTCCCTCCCTCTCCCTCTCTTCCTCCCTCCCTTCCTTCCTTCCTTCCTTCCATCCTCCCCCAGCTTTTCCTTTTTTAATTTTATTTACCCTGACAGAAAGAATTCCCATCTTCTCTGGTAGACTGAATTACTTCTCGTTTGTCTAAACTATGCCCAAGGTATATGCAGCATACCATCAAATTGTTAAGACTTGCTTGTTTTTACATCCTCTCTGGCACGTTAGACGTTGTTATAGCTGCTGGAGATTTCCAGTGCATTTTATGAAATTATTCCTGTTATTATTTTGTTGTCTTTCTGAAGGGTCCTCTTGAGATCTGAAGACCTTCATCTTCTTCTGTTAATGGTCTTTTGGTTTGCCTTAATGTTGTTTGATCTTTGTTATTACCAATTGTTGCAGAATCATCTCTCCCATCTTCTTCCTCTCTTCTTCCTTCTTTCCCTCTCTCTCTCTCTATGGCTTGCTCTCCTTCCTTCTTTGTAATGTTGTGATGACAGATGAGACACTACCTATAAAATGCTTATAATAGTATCTGGCAGCCAGTAGATATTCAAAAATGTTAGCTTTTACTATTATTTTAGGCAAAATAACCTCCTGTCTTACATCATAGACAGACATGAGAATTTTTAAAACTACACAAGCTTTGGCAGTGCCTTCCTTATCCTCCTTTCACAATTTAGTCTCCAGTCCTGTGGATAACCAGGATAACCAAGAACCCTACTCCAAGTGACTGAGTTAATGTGCCTTTGGTCAGCACAGATGACTTTATTATTTTCCTCTCTTCTTTTGTCTGCTAGGTAAACATCATTTTTCTAAGGTTTTTGTTTGTTTGGTTTTGAAGACTACTCTTCTTAATACATTTTTTTCCTTGATCTATTTATAATCACACTGCTATCCTTGACTTAATGGTTGACTTTTACCTAACTACAGAGTCATTAGGTGATGAGCTCTGGTTGGGGCCGAACTGTTCAGAGAGACCATTGTACATTTTCTTAAACCAACTTTAGTTTTTCAATACTGCTTGAAGTTCATGAAAATTATGCTTTTTTTTTGTCTCTCTTTCCAGCCACTTATGTGGATGGGAATCTCTCAGTGTTTTAAAGCTTTTGGGTTTACCTCTTCATCGACACCTTTTCTGTATGTATTTTTAATTCATGTTACAAAGTTCCTGCATCTTGCTCCTCCCTTCAAGCATGTTTTCACTACTTCCTGGTATATCTAACACTTTTCGTTTTGGTTGTATAACTGTCTAATTTCTAAGCTTTGGGAAACTGATTTTTTACTATACTGTTGTGTGAATGGAGAAGACAACTCAACATTTCATTAGGCTCCTTAACTCTTTCCTTCCAATCTTTTGTATCTTTTCCCCTGGAAAGAAGGGAAGGACTATGCAATTCCAGACCTTTGATCAGTTACAATTAAATTTACATTTGGGGGGTCTTCCAATTTAGATTTCAGGTCCTTTTGGCTTCTTGGGCTGGTGGGGCTTACCTCGCCCTTGGAGCCTCCCCTTGGAATCTGGGCACCGTGTCTTCCTCTGCGTATTCAGATTTGTTGTTGAATTAAAGCAACCTCCACTTTTTCTTCTCTCAGAGCTGGGCTTCTAGCCGTTGGTATTTATAGCCATTTCTTTTGTGTTACATGTTTGTATCTGTACTTTTTACATTTTAATTACTCTATCAAGACTGCTTTTGAATATTTTCCCCCTGTCTCCTCTGATTCCTCTTCCTGCGTTGTCCATCTATCTCAGGCTGAGTTGCTACTATCCCTACAATAGTTCTTCCTTTCATTTATTCAACAGATATTTATTGAATGCCTACTATATGCTAGGCACTGACCAAGGACTTGGAGATACAAGGGCAAACATGGCAGACAGGATCTCTGCTCTTATGGAGAGTTCATTTTAGTGTGGAAGACATATAAATGAATAATGTGATTTCAAATAATGACATATGCTGTGATGAAAATAAGGTAGCATAATGAAGTAGAGAGCTAGGTTTAGTTGAATATGTAAGCTATTCTTTTTAATAGGATGATTAAGGCCTCTCTAGAAGGTGACTTTGAGCTGAGAAGAGAATGACATAACAACCAGGGAAAGAGCATTCTACGTAGCGGGAACAATAAGAATGAAGGCATTGAGGTGAGAAAGGACTGTTCCAGGAACATAAAGAAGGCTACTGTGGCCGTAGTGTAAAGAGGGTAAGGTGGACAGGAGCTGAGGTTGGAGAAGTGGACAGGGGTCAGGGCACACCGGATGCTGTTGTCCATCTTACTGGAGGCCCCTATAGAGTTGCTTATAGAAGACAACTTATAGAAGTCTTGGTGCTGATTTTGGAGTTTATTCTAAGGAGGCCACCAGATGATTTTAAGCCAGCGAATGAGAAGATCACTTTGGCTAGCGTGTTGAGAATAAGCTGTGAGGGGAAAGAGGAGAAGCAGGGGGATCAGTTGGAGGCTACTCTTTTTAGTTAGAAAGGTATTTTGATTTGTTAAATCCAAGTGACACAGACTGACTTACACAAGGACATGTTTCATTTCATATATAAGAAGTCCAGTTGCAGGGTGAACTCCAGGGTTGGTTGTTTCAGAAACTCCATGAAGTCATCAAGGAGACCCCTCTGCCATCCCTGGATTTTGTTTCATTCTCATGTTAACCACAAAATAGCTGTTATGCCTCTGAGAGTTATGCTCCCAAATCACCAAGACCAGAGGTAGGAGAGAAATTAGTATATCATGCGGCAATCTCTTAGCAAGTGTCCTCTCTTCTAAATTTGCCCCATAGCTCTTTGGTTACTCCTGAACCTTTCACTGACAGAAGTTATGGAATTATTAGTATTTACTTGCGCTAATACTTTGGGGTTGGAATGGATAATAGGGAGTCAGCCTCTGGTGCTCTAGTCCAGAGAGAAATAAATAATGAATGGCTAGCCAACTGTGTGTATATAGCAGGACCTCAAATAAAAGTAAACCAAAACCAAACAAACAAAGCAATCCTCCTACTTTGGACCCTTCAGAAAAAAACGATATTCCCCTGACATTTCTCTTTCCAAACTGTGTTGTCCTCCTTGTAACATACAAGAAGATATTCAACTAACTTTTCAAGTTTACTTATAAAGAGAGTGAATATTTGAATGTCTCTTATATGACAGGTAATACTCGGGGAAGTTTACAAATGAGAACTGTGTTAGACTTTACAAACATCTTATGAAGTAAGTATTTCTAAATCCATTTTGCAGAACAAAAAGCTGGGCCTAATTAAATTGATGAAGGTCACACAGCAATTTTTACCATTCTCCAAAGTCCATGTATGTCCTTCTACAATTTTAAGAATAAAATAAAAGAATATGTATGGCTATAGTTGAATCTGAATGCTTGAGCCTTTTTTCAGGATTCTGCATAGATAGCTTGCCTAGATCTTGATAGCTGGATCTCATTTTTAGCTTCCAAGGGCTCACAGGCAATATGAAAAGCAATAATCTTCAAATTTGAACAAATAAAGGTCAGAAGTGATATATATCACCCAGAAGCAGACTCCAGAGTCATATCTCTTTCTGTTTGGCAACTCAACTGTTATAAAGGCAGTGCCTAATTATTTTAAAAAATCCTTAGATGGGAGGGTTTTCTTGTGGATGTTGAGATGCTAATCTTTTATGTAGTGGGTATTATGAAAGCAAAGTTGACAAAAATACAGACTCTTTCCACCTGAAGGCAAGTTATTTATTCCACTCAGTTTGGGTTTTTTCTCTTTGTGTTTTTAACCTTTGCCTCAGTGTATACTCTGCACAGATACTGACCAAATCATAGCTGCTGGGATGTGAAATTAGATGATTTAAAGATTCACTTCTGATTCCCAGGATATGCTTCAGGACATACTGTGATGTGCTTTAGGGCATAAAATGATCTCAAGCTGAGGTTAAGGGGAAAAAAATCTCTGCAGTAACAATAAATATTGCACAGTGGCAAGGTGGTTAGAAAATAATGTTCTTAAAATTTTTCTGAACAGCTAGCTATACTTGTCATAAAATCAGGTTATAAGGCAGGAAACTAAACTGTATCAACCGTTGGCTTATTATATATTGGAAACTCCTTAAGTTATTCAATATGTTGTAAATTGTTCTCATCAGTTCAAAGATGAAATTCACTTTGTTTTTTTCTAAACTAGCTTTGGACCAATGTGTAGAGCTAAAAATAAATATAAAACTTCTGGGAGAGTTTTGATACACCCAGATTTCAATTTGTCCATGGTAATGAGGGAAAAAGGAGATGGTAGCTCCTGAATGTCCAGTTCTAAAGAATGGAGTATTGGTGTAGAAAACAAGATAATTCTTCCAGGGCTTTGATTGATCTGTCATTTGCATAATCAGGAGCAAAGGACAATCTTAGAGTATAGTCTCCCAAATAACTTTTATCTGTGTTACCAGAAAACAATGAAACATTGACTCAATGCTTCCTGAACGTGTTCCTTTCTACCCTCTGGCAGAGCTTCTAATAAGTGAACTGATCAGAAAACAGTGGAGGAAAGTAGGCAGAAAGAGAAACAAGGAATCTGGGTTAATTTCCAAACTGAATAATCAGCTTCCTACTAAAAAAGAGAATTGGCAAGGCTGTATGGAAGGTTCCATGATTCCTTCATTCCCATTGTGGCAGCAGTATGTGAGCTGGCAAGAGAGACCTGCAAATACTATGGATAAACCTAATCATTTCTCAAAGGCTCCCATTTAACTCACTATAATTTAAGATTACACAGCCCTACTTGCCCTGCATACATCCTCTTCTGTGTTGAGTCTACAACTTTGCTTGAGAACCTAGCAATCATTGCCCTGAATGGTGTGTTAACATGGAGTGCTTGCTTTGTAGTTGGTGATACACTTGGGAATTTGCAAGCTTGGCCCGGGAAAAAAAAATCTGTCCTCCCTCTCTGAATCTTGGAAAAACTTGGCCACTATCCCAGTGGCCCATATCCCCTGATTCCCTACTGCAGCCATCTTTTTATGATTAAAAAAAAAAAAAAAATCCTGCTCCAGGTTGGTGTAGAATAAAGATCTGGGTGGGGCTAATGGGCTTCTGTCCCACACAGCCTAGCTACTGCTCAACAGAGCAGAAATTCTTGAAATCCTTAGAAAGCCTGCATTGCTCTATTAATACACTGAGTTTACATATAAGGGAACAGAACTCAGAGCATTTAAATGACTTACCCAACTTCACAGTTAGTACTGGAGTCAGAATTCAGACACACACGCTGGTCTGATGCTAAAGACCATACTCTTTCCGCTACACCATGCTATCTCCCAGATGTATATAAAGGGAAAAACGTAAACACGAAGAGGTAACGTGGAAAGTTTTCTCTAAAAGGTATGTGGCATGTAGTAAGCATTTAATAAATATTTCTTGAATAAAAGAACTGTATTAACAATTGATTTTTGGATTTTTTTTTCTCCTTTATACTTGCTAAATTAAAAAAAATGAATATTCACTACTTTTACAATTACTAAAAAGAAGGAAATGAAAGAAAGAAGAGTTGCCCTTTTCCACAGACGCAGAAAGTAGTTCCAGAAATTAAAAATGCCTTTAAAGAAATTTTGGATGAGAAATATTCTTTAGAGGTCAAATCATCACTATTAGCACAGGGTCATTTATTGTTGGTTTAATGGATTCAATTCTTAGAATGGTCAATGTCACACAGTGACCTTGTGGTTCTCTTTCCCTTGGTCTCTCCATCTGTGAGCAGATTTTAATCCCTGTCACCTACCCAGGAGAATGAGATGTTCTAGTGAGTACAGAAATATAAAGTACTCTCCAAAGTTTGGATGAAAGGCCTTGGGATCAGAGAAAAGTGTTAAGTTGCAAGCCAGTACACATGCAACAATTACTTGATTCATAGTCCATAAGGATTTAGACAGATCATGGAGAAGTACAGAAGGGAAAGGAATGACTGCCAATGTGCATCCACAGACCTTGATATTTCATAATTGCATAAGAAGAATTACACTCTGTGAAAAGTCAGCCTTTGTCTTCCTAATGTAGATGGAGAGCGACATCTAATCTTTGGACCCCAAGCATAAAGTAAGAGAGATACACATAGATTCTTGAAATATGGAAAACAGAATTTTGGAAGGGAAATCTCCTCTCCCCATGATGTCTAAATTTAGAGATGTGTCATCATGGAAAATACTGGGAACAGAAGCTTAGCTTAACAAATCACACAAATGACTTAGGGCAAAAATGTTCAACTCTACGCAATACTATCAATTGCATGAAAGATTTGTCCTGTTGTCTAGAGCAGCACTGTTCCACAGAACTTTCTTTGATGATGGGAAATGTTCTCTTCTGAACCATCCAAAACAAAAGCCACTAGCTGTGAATGAGCAATTAAACTGTGGCTAGTGTGACTGAGGAACTAAAATATCAATCTTATTTAATTTTAATTAATTTGTATATAAAGTTAAATAGCCACATAGTGCTAGTGGCCCAGGTCTAGAGACAAATTAATATACCAGAAGTTTCTATTTCATTGCTTCTGGCCTAAGTAGGATTAATTCCAATAGCTATGCTGGCTTGTCAAACTCAGTTGGGTCAGAAGAGCCCTCTCAGAAATTAGACTTCAATGGGAGAAAATTCTCTCCCCATTATTCCATGACTCTAGAAGTTCTTAAACCAGGCCATCCTCTCACAGTAAGGAACACAAAGGCCCCTTCAAGCAACTGTTGGCTTCTTTACTGAGTGGCTACTTCTCTGTAGATAATACTGAGAGACAGACTGACATAGGACTTCTCAAGAATATTTATTCCATGTGAATCCTTCTGTATCCATTAGTATTCATACACACATTCGTTCATTCAAAAAATATCAAGTGTCTATCATGGGCCAGATGTTGTTCTCGCAAAGATAATTTTCCACTGTTACCATATTGATGTGTTGCCTCTACCTCATACGCACGTGTTGGGGCAGCATGGCATGGAGGAAGGAGCTTTGGAATCAGACCAACCTGAAATAGCACTATTTCCTAGAACAGAGTTTGGCAAAATTTTTTTTGTAAAGAGCCACATAATAAATGTTTTAGGCTCTGTGAACCACAAAGTTTCTTTCACATCTATTCAACTCTACAGTTATGTCAAATAAACCATGAACAATACAAAACCATATGAGCTTGGCTGTGTTCCAATAAAACTTTATTTATGGGCACTGGAATTTGAATTTCATGTATTTCCTGTATAACAAAATATTATTTTTCTTTAGATTTTTTCAATCATTAAAAAAGGTAAAAATTGGGCTTCCCTAGTGGCGCAGTGGTTGAGTCCGCCTGCCGGTGCAGGGGACGTGGGTTCGTGCCCCGGTCCGGGAAGATCCCACATGCCGCGGAGCGGCTGGGCCCGTGAGCCATGGCCGCGGAGTCTGCGCGTTCGGAGCCTGTGCTCCGCAACGGGAGAGGCCACAACAGTGAGAGGCCCGTGTACCGCAAAAAAAAAAAAAGTAAAAATTATTTCTTAGTTCATGGGCTGTACAAAGACAGGTGGCAAAATATGTTTAGCTCATAGTTTGCTATCATAGTTTGCTGATCCCTGGTTTAGAATATAATAAATGAGAAAGTGTCTATGATATAATGCAACTAAAAACGCTTTATGAACATTTTAGTGTTTCTTGAATATTCTATCCTGTGACTGTATATGTAGAATGTGTGTGTTGATTTTCTTTATTTTTGGATTTTTAGGATTTTTCTAAGTTTCAGTCATTAAAATTAAGATGAACATCTTTGTTCATAATGACTTTTATTGTGGATTATTATGCAAGTTGGAAGGTATAAATATTTTAAGATTTTTATTATGTTATTGCCAGCTCACTTTCAAACAGTTTGTACAAGCTATGTTCTGCAATAGCCCTCAGTAGTCTTTTTCAAATTTCATAAGATTTAGCCTTTCCGCAGGTAGCTCTGCAGCTTCATTACCTAGAGTCTTAATTCTGTATTTTAGAAGGTCCTTCAAAACTACTCTAAAGACAAGTAGACTGAAATATCCTAGCTAAAATTTTCCCAAACAACTGAAAAATGGGTAAATATTTATTAAATTAAAAAAACTCCTACTAGGGGGCTTCCCTGGTAGCGCAGTGGTTGAGAGTCCGCCTGCCGATGCAGGGGATGCAGGATCGTGCCGCGGTACGGGAAGATCCCACATGCCACGGAGCGGCTGGGCCCGTGAGCCATGGCCGCTGAGCCTGTGCTCCGCAACGGGAGAGGTCACAACAGTGAGAGGCCTGCGTACCACACACACACAAAAAACTACTAGGAATCTGGGTTACTGGCTTGGTTAGAAAGATTTAACAGTGTATTAAGGGTCAGAGACTGTGACTTTGCTAATTTTGAAGATGGGTAAGAAAGTAATATACATACCGTAAAAGTCATCTGTTTAAAGTGAAAAATTCAGGGAATTCCTTGTTGGTCCAGTGGTTAGGACTTGGCACTTTCACTGCCGTGACCTGGGTCCAATCCCTGCAGGGGGAACTAAGATCCCGCAAGCTGTGCAGCGCAGCCAAAACAACAACAAAAAAAAAAGTGTGAAAAATTCAGTGGTTTTTAGCATGATTACATATGCTGTAATTGTGTCCCTATAGATTTGCCTGTTCTGAACTTTTAATATAAATGAAGTCATACAATATGTAGTCTTTTGTGACTGTGATGAGACTTCATGTGTGACTTAATCTAATGTTTTTGAGGGTTATCCATGCTGTAGCATGTATTAGTACTTCATTCCTATTTATTGCTGAATAGTATTCCACTGTATGGACGTACCACATTTGTTTATCCATTCATCAGTTGATGAGCATTTGGGTTATTTCTACTTTGGGGTTATTATGAATACTGCTATTAATATCCATGTGCAAGTTTTTGTGTGGACATAGGTTTTCTATTCTCTTGGATATAACTAGGAGTGGAATTTCTGGATCATATGGTAACTCTATGTTTAACATTTTAGGAGCTACAAGATGGTTTTTCAAAGTGGCTGCACTGTTTTATATTTCTACCAGCAATATATGAGGGCTTCAATTTTTCCATATTGTCACCATCACTTGTTGTCTTTTTAAATTTTATTCATCCTAGTGGATGTGAAGTAGTATCATATCATGATTTTTATTTGTGTTTCCCTGATGACTAATGATGTTCAGCATCTTTTCATGTGCTTATTAGCTATTTGAGTAGTTTATCTGGAAAGCTAGTCAGATTCTTAGCCTACGTTTAAAATGGGTTATTTACTTTTGATTGTTGAGTTGTAAGAGATTGTCTTTATATTTTCTAGATGAAAGTCCCTTGTAATATATATGATTTGCAAATACTTTCCCCCATTCTGTGGGTTGTCTTTTTTACTGTCTTGATAGTGTCCTTTGAAAGTGTGAGTTTTTTGTTTGTGAAGTCCAATTTATCCAATTCTCCTTTTGCTGCTTGTGCTTTTAGAGTAATATCTAATAAATCATTGCTAAGCCAGGTCACAGACGTGTATTTCTTTGTTTTCTTCTAAGAGTTTTATAGTTTTTAAAACCTATTTTAGGTTGTTTATTACATTTAGGTCTCTGATCCACTTTGAACTAACTTTTACACATGACGTGAGGTAGGTGTTCAACTTCATTATTTTGCAGGCAAACATCCAGTTGTCCCAGAACCATTTGTCAGAAAGACTATTCTTCTATTGCATTGTTTTGGCACCTTTGTTGAAAATCAATTGACCATAAATGTTAAGGTTTTATTTATGAATTCTTACTTAGAATTAATATATTTCATTGATTTGTCTCTCCTTGTGCCAGTACCACCCTGTCTTGATTACCGTAGCTTTTTAATGTTTTGAAATTGGGAAGGCTGAGTCTTCCAACTTTTTGTTTTTCTTTCTCAAGAATGTTTTGACTATTCTCTCTCCACATTTTCATACAAATTTTAGTATCAGCTTGTCAATTTCTGCAACGAAGCCAGCCAGGATATTGATAGGATTTCCAGGGAACTTGTAGATCATTTTGGGGCAAATCTTAACAAAATTAAATCTTCTGATCTATGAGTATGGGATGTCTTTCTGTTTATTTGGATCTTCTTTAACTTCTTTCAACAATGTTTTGTAGTTTACAATGTGCAAGTCTTGCAGTTTTTTGGTTAAGTTTATTTCTACGTGTTTTAAAATGCACCCACTGTTGCAGCATAAAAAGCCAAAAGAGGGAAATGCAGAATAGTCTGACTCCTTCACCTAAACTCACCAATAAGGCAATTCATTTCTTCTCTGACAAGAAAAGATGAAAGTGGGAAGAGGAAGGATAGAAAGAGAACTGGAAGTGTTATTTCTTTTGTTATTTTTTTAAAAATAAATTTGTTTATTTATTTATTTTTGGCTGTGTTGGGTCTTCATTGCTGTGTGCTGGCTTTCTCTAGTTGAGGCGAGCGGGGACTACACTTTGCTGCAGTGTGCGGGCTTATTGTGGTGGCTTCTCTTGTTGCGAGGCACGGGCTCTAGGCACACAGGCTTCAGTAGTTGCAGCATGCAGGCTCAGTAGTTGTGGCGCACGAGCTTAGTTGCTCCGCGACATGTGGGATCTTCCCAAACCAGGGCTTGAACCCGTGTCCCCTGCATTGGCAGGCGGATTCTTAGCCACTGTGCCACCAGGGAAGTCCCTGGAAGTGTTGTTTCAACACAATTCTTTCCTAGGACCAAAAAGTTCCTTTCAGGCAACATGACCAGAGGAAAATAGGGATTCTCTCTATTAGAGAACTTGGTGATTGACTAGATATGACAGTTAAGGAGAAGAAAGTATCAGGAATAATTCCACAGTTTCTTGTGTGAGCAACTGGATACATAGTAATACTAGTAGATGGGGGAAGATTCAGAAGAGCCATTTTTGAGAGAATATATTGAGATTGGTTTGGACAGGTTAGCTTTAAGATGTCTCTGAAATGTGTGAACAAGGATGAATATATAGCTAAGTGTATAGATATGGACCTCATAGAAGGCTAGCAACAAAGTTAATTTGGCCTAATTAGCATATTAATGGTAAATTAAAATGTGCAGAGCAGTTGGAGTCATCTAGGGAGAATTTATAGTTTTACATGAGAATAGAGCCTAGAACTAAGTTTTGGGAAATTCCATCATTTACTGGAGAGGTAGGGCACGATGAGTTGGGGAAGTCGAGAAAAAGAGATATCAACTATAGGAGGAAACAGGAGATGGCTGTGTCCTGAAACCAAGAGTAGAGAATGTTTAAACAGGAAGGAGTGTGTAAAATACCATAGAGACGTCAGGCAGACACAGCTAGACCAATTAATTTTTTTTTTTTTTTTTTTTGCGGTACGCGGGCCTCTCAACTGTTGTGGCCTCTCCCGTTGCGGAGCACAGGCTCTGGACGCACAGGCTCAGTGGCCATGGCTCACGGGCCCAGCCACTCCGCGGCATGTGGGATCGTCCTGGACCGGGGCACGAACCCATATCCCCTGCATCGGCAGGTGGACTCTCAACCACTGCGCCACCAGGGAAGCCCTAGACCAATTAAATTTGATGACATCAAGGTCTTTGGTGACCTTGGCAAGAACTGTTTCAGGGGATTTGTGGTAGGATGGAGGACAAGATTCTAGGGAGCTAATATAACAGAGAAAGGGGCTAAAATAGACAGAGTGACTGTGAATAAAAACATAGAGAGAGGTAGCTGGTGGGAGAAATACAGCTGAAAAAAGGTTTTTTTCTTTTTAAGAGAAGAGAAACTTGAGAATGTTTAAATGTTGATGGCAAAGAGGCCACAGAGAGTAAATCAAATATACCTCAATAAAAATATATAAATAAAAGGGAAAAAAGAACAATTAAGATGCTAAAAATGTATACACTGGGTTTCAAAGACTTGATATAAAAAAGAATGTAAAATATAACATTACTCATTTGTTGTATTGACTATATGTTGAAATAATATTTTAGATATATTAGAGTCAATAAAATATTTTAAAAAGAGGCCACAGAGAAAAGAAGGATGAAGATGAGTTAATCCTATCCTAATCCATAGGATTAGGTTCTTAAGAAGGCAGGACTATTAGAGGATCCACAGTACACGCAGAGGGATTATCCTCTTAAATAAAGAGATCATTCATTCCTCATTGTGGAAGGATGCAAGATACATTGACGCACATACCTTTTAGGTTTGCTGTTGGTGAAGGTTTGCTGTTTGCTGTAGTGCTTGTTTCCTTGCTAGAAAGGAATACGTAAGTGGGGGAGGCTGGGTATTTAAGGAGAGTTGAGATTATGACAAACGGAAGAGTGGGTCAACAAAAGAGATATCACAGTACTGCTGGATGGTATGGAGGGCTCAATGTTTGTGTGTGCAGGAGGGGCTATTTTTGAGGGAGACATGGACATGTGATGTGATGGAACCAAAATGCAGATGACTGGAGCAATAAACCTAAACTGAAGAGGTGGTGGGTTTAGGCTAAGATTGCTTCCAACTCTTTCTTGTTTCCAAGCAATGGCTGAAATTAGAGAAGGACTGGGTGGCTATGAGTGACAACAGCCAAATGCCTGTCTTTATTTTCCCACAATACTAGACAGTGTTTCCAGTTCTGTTCTATTATAAAGAGAGAACCAAAGCCGGCTTTGTAGAACAAGGATTCCTACCTTGGTTTCCTCCTCCAGCTGCCTGGTGCTAACAGCTTGGAGTATTTTATTACAGTCATACGACTGGTACCTACAATTCAGAGTAAGAGCCCAGACAAGAATTTGTGCCATCCAATTAGAAAAGGTCATTGTACTAATCCTGAGCTGGAATGGGGGTAGAGAGAGATGTAACTGGCAAGGCTAATTTTGTCATGTGGCATGCAAGGGCATGTGCTCCGCCTTACCTAAGGTAAGAGCCCATAACCCTTGGTTGTGATCCTGTGTATGAGGAAGGAAACACTTACACTAACAATTACCATGAGGTTGTATTCAAGAGCAAGCCCACAAGCTTTCCCTAGCCATAAACAATCCCAGAATGCCATGGCAGCCTTGGTATATTATCCTCCTCATCTCCTGGTGAGACTTTGTGTCTGTGCCTTGGCGACCTCACACTTACTCTGTGAATCATGTTGCAGCAGCAACATTTATCACATTATGTGGTGAGAAAAGTAAAAGAAATGGGAGTTGGCTGAAATGAACAAAGTAAAGCAGGGATTGTTGATTAAGGAGTCAAATTGCTAACTCTCAGATAATACCCATGTGGTAAAGATAATTGTCACAGGATCAAAATATTAGTGGTGTTTCTCTCTGAATGTGTTTAAAAAAGAAATTAGTTGTCTCAAAATGTTGCAAGGAAACACAACTAGTGACAGAGTATAAATCAACACTTTTCATGGAAGACTATAATGCATTTTAATTAATATTAATATCCCATGCATCTTACATGTCCAGTATCTAGAAGCGACATAATCTCATTTTTGATTAGGAGGTTTGGAAACATTTTACTTTCAAATAATTGGCTCAAGGTAATAATGAAAGTATTACTGTTGGTCATGGTAATAATAATGATAATAAAATTATTATAGCTACCTTTTATAACTCACTTGGTACCAGGCACTCTGTTAAGCATTTTGCAAGTGTCGTGTCATTTAAGCCATACAACACCCTTATGAGCTGGTACTGTTTATTTTATGGTATTTATTTTACACAAGTCTATTTAACCAGCAAGGAAGCTAGGCACTACTAAAATGTCAGGGCTGGAATACACCCGGGTGTATCTGTCTCTAGACTCCATGCTCTGCTGTATTCTGCCATTTCCTCTGTTACCCTACTATCTCCATGCCTCAGTTTCCTCTGTATAAAATAACTAATTGCATCCGTCTCATTGGGATTTAAGGATTAAGTGAGACAATACATGTAAAACTCTGATAATAATACAAGTACATAGAATATACTCAAGTAAATGCTACTTGCATGACTGCACTAGAGTAAATGATGTATCCATTAGAAGTCTTACTGGGTGTGTTGTCTCTCCTGATAATCAATCAACTTGCTCTTTGAACTGCTTTTCTTGCAGTAGCTTGAACAGGGCTGACCTAACCATAAACTCTTTCTTGGGATCAAAAGCTAACAATAAACTGTAGCCCTGTGCTACAGTTTAAAGAAACAGAATAAAGTAAAGCCTAAGGAGCCCATAGGGAAACCATATTCCTAGCTACAAACATGTAACAATATACTGTATTCAGCTAAACAAAATCTGTGAAAAGGAAAGATGGTGTTCAGCAACAGGCGCTTTGAGAAGAATTTGGTTCCTTAAAACTACAGCTTTCTAGAATGTGGGAGCAAAATCAGGGCCAACATAAGAAAATTTGTGAAGGTCCATTGGTGTGAGGATTTCTAGAACGTGAGGTCATCCACTTGGTCTTCACTTTCCCATGTTTTCAGGAAGCTGCCATTTTAAATCTCACTTGGGAATAAGACTCAGCAACAAAAAGGAAGGACCTGTTCATCCAAGCTACTGTGTGAATGAGTTTTAAAATAATTATGCCCAGGGCTTCCCTGGTGGCGCAGTGGTTGAGAGTCCGCCTGCCGATGCAGGCGACACGGGTTCGTACCCCGGTCCGGGAGGATCCCACATGCCGCGGAGTGGCTGAGCCCGTGAGCCATGGCCGCTGAGCCTGCGCGTCCAGAGCCTGTGCTCCGCAACGGGAGAGGCCACAACAGTGAGAGGCCCGCGTACCGCAAAAAAAAAAAAAAAAAAAAAAAAAAAAAAAGAGGACATTCTGCATGATTTCATTTATATAAAATTCTAAAAAAAGAAACAATAGTGACACAAAGTAGATCACTGGTTGCCTGGAAATGGGCAGGGATGTGGAGGGAAGCATTGCAAAGGAACATACAGAAACTTTTGGAGGGTGATGATTTCACAGGTGTATACATATGACAAAACATATCCAACTGTACACCTTAAACATGTGTAGTTTATTGTACTTCAATTATACCTCAATAAAGCTATTTTAAAACTTTCACAGGATACTTTAGGAAATTCTTTTTATAAATTGTAACTTTTATAATATTTTCCTTCAAAGATATTGTCAATTCTTACTCTTATTCGTTAAGACAATTTTGGGTTTTCTTATAAACTTGAACTTCTTTACTGAAGTTAGAATTAGTTTTCACGTTTTACTTATTCACTTATACATGCATGGTTGCACCCCTACCCCCCGACACACAGATACACATACACACAAACCTGCTAAGATTTTGATGAACTGCACTGAACTATACATTAATTTTGGAATAAAAGACATCTTTATGATATTGTTATGAACCACGAGTATGGTATATCTCCATTTATGCAGGTCTTCTTTAATGTCTTTCAAGAGTTTTACAATTTTCTTTATATAGGTCTTGTACATTTCTAAGTATCTATGATTTTATTACTATTGAAATATTTTTTTAAATAAATTTTCTGTTGAAAGTTTATAAAAATACAAATGATTTTTAATCCAGTTACCTTTTATTAATTATTTAGATTTTGTTGATTCTTTTAGGTTATTTTATGTAGACAATGATGGCATCTGCAAATATCAAGAATTATTTATACTTCCTTTCTGATTCTCAAAACCTTTATTTCTTTCTCTTGCCTTATTGCTTTGGCTAGGTTCTCCAATACAGGCATGAATATAAATGGTAATAGATTATTTTTTCTTACCCCATTCCTAATCTTAAAGGAAATGATTTTAATATTTCATCATTAAATAGGAGTTTACTTTGTTTTAAACCACTGATTCAATTTTTAAAACAGTTATAGGACTATTTTCTGTTCCTTCATTAGTCAATTTTACTAAGTTACATTTTCCTAGAATTTGTTTTCAAATCCATTGCCATAAAGTTGGTCATGATATTCTTTTACATCTTTAGTTATGATTTCTGTTTTATTCCTAATTTTGCCTGTGAAAGCATTATCTTTTTTTCCTGATAAACCTTGTCACTGTTTTGTCAATTTTATGTTTATAAGAACTTTTAATTTATTTAAAGGCTTATAAGTTTATAAGAATTTTATAAGAAACAACTTTTAAATTTGCAGATTATTTCTCTTTTATGTATGTCCCAAATCTGTACTAATATTTTTTACCTTCTCTCCTATTACTGTGAACAGACTATCTGTGCTCAAAGCTAAGTCTAACCCCTTCATTTGTGCATTAAATTTCATTCCCTTCTCCTACTCAAAAACATTGGTCTGACAATTCTCATTTCTTTCCCTGCATCATCATATTCCCCCCCTTATTACTGGAACATTTCCATCAACATAAAATATACTATTATTTCTTCAACTTACAACAACAACATCAATGTTCTCCTGACCTCATTACTTCCAGATGCTGCCCTATTTCTCTTTTCCTCTACAGCAAAACTCCTTTAAAAAGTTGTCTGTACTTACTGTTTCCAATGTATCCTCTTATTTTTTTTCTTGAACCCACTCTACTCAGGCCTCTGCACCAGCCACTGCTATGAAACTCCTTTTATCCAGGTCATCAGTATTGCTAAAATCCAGTTGCAATCTCTTGGTCCTTTTCTTATTTGCCTGATTAGTAGCATTTGACACAGTTGCTTATTCTCTTTTCTTCCCTTGGCTTCCAGCACACCACACTCGCCTGCTATCCCTAATCTATTTCTGGCTACTGCCTCTCAATCTCTTTTGCTGGTTCCTTCTCATATTATCAGTATCTAAAATTTGAAGTAGCTCTTGGCTTAATCCTTGGACTTCATTTCTCTATCTACACCACTGTTTGGTGATGTCATCCTGTATCATGGCTCCTAAATGTTCATCTATATTCTAATGACTCCAAAATTATATCTCCATCTCACGTGTTTCTCCAGCACACCACTGTTAACTCCATTTGCTGCATAACCACCATAAACCCCCAATAATGACTGGCGGGCCAAGTGGCATTTAGGGTTCCTAGAAGTCAGAACCAGTTCAAAGCCAGTGCCTCATAGTTCCCAAAAGATCTGGGTACTTCTTTTTCCCATAGCACGTTCATATTAATAAATGCCTACAGTTTCCTTTGGAAAAGGCTTGAAGGAAGATTCATAGTATATATGTATGGCAAGGTAGCAGGCTCTACCTTCAAGTGAACTTAACCTCTCCCCTTCAATCAAGGGGTTCTAGGCTTATATATAGAAACTGGGTGAGAGGTTATGACACTGCATTGTGTCAGTCCACACCTAGTTTCTCTCAGACATTTGAATTGTTTCTATTTTATAGATCAAGTAACATTTTAGTGACCCGTCTATATATTTTATCCCTAGAGACACTGTAAACAATTTTCCACTGCCAAAGATATTTGCAACTCAAAACATACTGATTACCAGTTTATTCCTTCTGCCCATTATGGTAAACACATCCACATTGTCAGTTAAGCACTGATACTTGGCTAAGTGTCAGTTAAGCCTCTGCAAATGCAGTTTCCTACTGAAAATCAGAAAGCACATTTCAATGGCAGTATCACCTACTTTTGTACTTATAAGTAACAGCAACCAGAGGGCTTTCCCAAGATTCAGGTTCTCCCCTCACCAATGTAAATGGGGTGTCCTTGGAGCCTTCTCGGTGAATGCAGTGTGGGTTAAAGGTAACGGAGGGGTGGGACTGTAGGTCACAGGTGATAAATGTCTCTAACATTCTTTTCTCCCCAAGCCTTTTGGATCTGCTTCTCTACATTTTCCCAGGGGTGTTTTGGCATCTCAATTTCATTAAATGCAGGCTATCAAAGAGTCAGATGTCACTCATTCAAAATAAACTATTAGAACCACCTCCAATGAACACATTCAATCCAGAAACACTCATAAAGCCATCAACATCAATAAGCTTGGTTCTTTCTGGAATTCTGTTCCTTCCTCCTTGGGCAAACACCCTTAGAATCCATTCACAATATTCCTCATTTTCTCTCTGTAAATGTTCCAATGCACACAGACTCTATCCTTCACCACAGTCCTTGTTACCTTCCTCACCACAGTGCTGAAGGACAGTAACCCTTTGGTTTTCTAAGGACCTGCTTCAGTCAGCATTTTACCATCAATCACAAGTGATGCTTTGATTGATCGTATGTCAGTTCATGTCATAGATCACTAACAATGCATTTTCCATGAACAAGTAGCTCAACACTCAATGCAAGCCCACAAAATGACCAAATTAACCCTAAAGTACTATGTTTGATGGTATGTTTCATAGGACTACTCCTACTGCCAAAATCTTTATCAGTCGAGATCCCTTCAAAAGCAAAGCATATCAATGTTTTGAAATGAATTGACTTAATGGAATGAATTACTAATTATGTCTAAAGTTGTATTTTATGTAACAGAGAAACAAAAAGAGCGAGCACTAGAGAGAGAGGGAGAAAACATGAAGGTGTCATAGAGGCAGCAACTGAAGGAAGCAGTTACTACCCTTAGGGCTGGGGGTGGGAGACAAGGGGGGGAGTTTGGAATTTTTAAACCCTAGAAGCTGGAAGGAGGGCCTGTGGTGCTGGAAGTCAGACTTCCAATGACAACGCGGCTCTGCTTAGCTGGTGCAGATATCTTTTTGTGTTGGGCTGGGGCAATGAGGGGGGTGGGGGTGGGTGATGGGGATGTTTCTACCAGTATGGGAAAAATTAAAACTGGATTCAGCTACTGTTTTTGAAAGGGACTGCTGCTTCCAAGGTAAACAGTACTGCGAGGCAGATGCTTACAGGAATAAGAACAGATAGGAATCAAATAGGAATCTTACGGTAAATAATTTGCAATACTTCGGGGCTCATTCTTACCTTGCAATCAAACTACACTTTAAAGTTATAGCACAGCAATTCCTTGTTAGGGAAAAATAAAGACCAAATTCTTAACACCAAGTGAAAATAGCACACATCCAATATAGACAAAACTGTGGTAGAAGACGTTACTTTTTCGTTCCTCTTATTTTGCGCACATATCTGAAAGCAAAACATCTGTTTGCTGCACATGTATGCAAGCAAAATATTTTGGGTTTATCCAAATGGGCACACAATTTTTATTTGTTTCCACAGGATAGTCCTTGACTAGAAAGCACTGTGCCAAGAAAATTAGCCGGGGTATAATGTCAAAATATCACCTTTAATTGTGTATTTATTTATTGTGATTTTGGGTGAAAAAAGATATTATTCTGAAAAAATAAAAATAAAAAAGAAAGTTGTCCACAACGTGATTTAATTTTTCAGGAGCTATAATGAAGCATTGCTAAATGAACATACTTATTATATGAGGTAAAATTTCACTTGAGATTTAAGTGTTGCTTCTGGGACGGAAAAAGTAAAGCCACGTTTATCTTCAGGCCACGGAATTTTGTTGAAAATCTGAAGAAAAATTCTACAAAATTACTGGCTGATACGAATTTAGCAAAGTTGCAAGATGCCTGGCCAATGCACAAAAATCAAGTTTATTTCTATATATGAGAAATAATCAGTTGGAAAGTAATATGTAAAAAGTGTCATTTATAATAAAATGAAATACTTAGGAATGAATTTATAAAATATGTGTAAGCCTGTATACTTTAAACTGTAATAGAAAGTAAACTAATATTTGCTGAAAAAAGTAGATAAGTATTAATCTTAAATTAATTATATTATTAAATTAACACATTAAATTAAAATACTAAATTAATATAATTAATATTAAAATGTTTTAAAATTATGTTCTTTAATATAAAACAATTTCTCATAAAATTATTAGTTATCAGAAGAATGTAAAATTAAACTACATACATCTTTTTTTTTTTTTTTTTTGCAGTACGCGGGCCTCTCACTGCCGTGGCCTCCCCCGCCGCAGAGCACAGGCTCCAGTGGCCATGGCCCACGGGCCAAGCCGCTCTGCGACATGCGGGATCCTCCCGGACCAGGGCACGCACCCGTGTCCCCTGCATCAACAGGCAGACTCCCAACCACTGCGCCACCAGGGAAGTCCAACTACATACATCTTTAACTAAATATTTTAAATCAACTATACACCAATAAAAATTAAAAAAAATTAAACCACAAATAGACACTACAGTTACAATGTAATGGCTAAAATTAAAAATACAATACAAAGTGCTGGTAAGATGTGGAAATAACAAAACTCTCACACGTTGCATATGGGAATACAAGAATGGTACAGGCACGTTGGCAGTTTTGCAGTTTCTTATGAACTAAAACATATACCCACCATATGACCCAGCAGTTCCATTCTAACTATCCAAAGAAATGAAAACATATTCATGTCCACATAATAAACTGTACAGGAATATTCATAGAAACTTTGTCCATCATGGCCAAGAACTGGAAACAAATCAAATGCCCTCAAAAACATAATGCTGAATAAAAGACATCAAATACAGAAGACCGTATGATTCCATTTATATGAAATTCTAGAAAAGTCAAAACTACAGTGATATAAAGCAGACCCTTAGGCTTTAAGGTCTGGAGTTTGTTGGGGTGGAGGAAGGATTAACTGCAAAAGGAAAAAGAACTTTTTGATGTGATGGAAATATTCTGTATCATGATTATGTGGTATTTATACAACTGGGTGCATTTATCCAATCTCATCAAATTGCTCATTTAAGATTGGCAAATGTTATTGTATGTAAATTATACCTCAATAAGCTAAATTTTTTAAATTTGCAAGAGAAAACTAAATTTTCTTTCGTGAAAGTAAGAGTAATTTACCCTTTCACTAGGGATGTCACCTAATGCCTCTGGTCAATTTCTGAGGGGGCAAAGTGAGACGACAAAGAGAGAGCAAAACTCAGAATTTCCTTTCGCTCAGGGGAGTAAAACCATAAAATGTAATTTCTTAAAATGTGTTTAACCATAAAATGTATTTCCAAATAACTTATACTTGTGACTTACTGTAGCATCAGTATTTGGACACCTATTATACCAATAGTACCGCAGGCCAGCTGTGTTGGCCAGAGAAGCAAAGACAGTCTACAGAAAGAGAATAACTTGGGCAATTGAGTCAAGAAACATCTGCCATTCCTCTACCGTTTCTCCCAACCCTCCCTCAACACCAGAGGTCACAGACCTTGAAAAGAGAATAAGAGAACCAGATCATGACCCCGATTCTCAACCGGAATACACCCACACATGCCACATGGTGCCAGGGCGAGGAGTGGGAGAGGACTGAGGGGAAACCACCACTCTTCCCCTCTGGTCCCTTGAGCCCTAGATGTAGCTGTTGATCAGGGAAGGAAAGGTCTGAACTAGAGTTAAGACTGGAGTTGTAAATTGGATAGTCTTTTAACACCAAAAGTGACTGGGAAGGTATAAATCTGCCCGAGATGTGGCTAAAGAATTTACAACCAGGAAAGGAAGGGGGGATGCAAGATAGGACACTGAGGAAAGTGTTTAAACAAAAATAATTCCTGTTTCATGTTTGAGCTGACCTATTCAATAAACTGGTATTTTCAAATTCTGGCCTGTTCACTTGCAGCTGTTGACCTTAGGCAAGTTACTTAACTTACTTTTGCCCTATGTATGAAATGGGAATTCATGAGATAAGACGTATAAAGCTTAGAAAAAGCACTGAACCCATAATGTGTTCAATTCACACCAGCTTTCATCATCATTGTAATTCACATTATCTCATTAAACTCAATGGACCTGGCAATAAGCGGTGATGGGATTAACAGGGGACATATATGCATTCCAAGAAATGGAGTGTGAAAAAGGAGAGGTAGGGAAGGTAAGGAACTGGAGAGTAGATGACCTACCTAATAGATTCAAATTCAAATTTTAAAAGATCTAGATGGGCCAAACAAAACCACTCTACAGACAAATTCTGCCCTGGAGACTACAATTTCCAACATAATTTCAAGATCTCATTCAACTCCAACCTGGACCTGACCACCCAGTCAGCTTTAACCCTTTCTCCCATATTGCCTCTCTATCCTGTCAATTCCCACATCCTATTAAGTGCCTCCATTCAATGAATCCTTAGCTTTCTCTCCAAAATAAGTTCTGAATACTTCCTCTCTTTGCCCACTTCCACACCTGTATTGGTCAGCTATTCCTGCAAACCTAGGGTCTTACAACATTAAAGGTATATTTTTCTTGTTCACTCTTTGATGGTCAGCAGAGGCAGATGTGCTTCTGTCTGTAGTTGGCTGGGCTCCAGACTTTGGATCTGGAACAAGTTTATATCACGTATCTCTCATCATTCTTAGACCAGCAGCGATCTGGGGCATGTACTTCCTGTGGCAAAGGGCAGGAGCACAAGCGGGTGAATAAGAAAAGCACAGTCTCTCTTGAGTTCTTAGCCCGAAACTGGCATATTGTGACTTCTTCCCACTTTGCACTGACCAAAGCAAACCACACGGCCAATCTCAACATCAGTGAGGCTGGGAAATATACTCCATTCACTCTCGTGGAAGGTATTGCAAAGTCATATGGGGAAGGGTGTAAATGTGTAATGCCAACAAAGGGAAGGTGTGGATAATTGTGAACAATGAATGAATCAATTGACAAAAATCCCATCTTTTGGTCGTAATTATTCATGTCCCTCTCATACCCAAATTACACTTTAGTCCTCCCCAAGTAACACCACAAGGATGGAGACATGTGGAGCAGAACTGAACCCAACCCCAGCCTAGAGCCAACTCCAACTTGGGTGACCTGCAACCTGAAACAGAGCTACTTGGCTAATCCAGCCTAATTCAGCAGACCTATAAGTGTGAAAATAAGTGCTGATATAAGACACTGAGTTTGGGGGTAGTTTTATTAGGCAGTATTTATGTGGCACTAGCTGATTAATATAATGCACTTTCTCATAATTTTTCTATGTCCTTGACATGACTTCAACACTTTCTCCATCTTCTTAAATCCTTCCTATGTCTCAGATTGACCTAAATGGTCTTTCAGTTCCTATATCTTTATCTCATCTCCAATAACGTCTACAGAGGCTATGCTACTTACTTTGTACTTTAAATATAGTCCTTCTGTGTATTTTTGAAAACTTGTTATTCACTCATATTTCAACAAAGATTTTTGAACCCTTACTATGTGAACAATGACAAGAGCTGGGAATACAAGGATGAAAACAGGATCCAGCTTCTTGGACTGTACAATCTAATAAGAACAAAATAGTAACAACTAAGAAGGTACATGAATGCTCTAATTCCAATGTATCAGTTTTAGATGCTTAATTAAGTTTTAAGCTAGGACAAAGAGTTAAAAGTGAGGATTATTATATTCTTTCTTGATCCCTTTATAGTACTAAGAAACAGAGCTTTTCTAGAGTAAGTTTTCAATAAGCAGTTTTTTTTTGTTAAATGGTCACCTCATCACAACTGCCTTTGTGCTACGTCTAGCAGCTGAGTCTTTTCATCCACTGTTCCCAAACATTTGCTGAACGGCTATTATGTGCCAGGCATTGTGCAAGGCCAAGGTGGTCTTGGCTGTCAAGGAGAGTATAGTCTGGATGAGACTATACTCATCCAGGCATGTATACACATAATTATGATAGCACTTAAGATACACAAGAGTATCAAGAGCAAAGAAGAGTGACCAAGTTCATTTGGGGAAGTAACTTTATAATTTTATATTATAATTGGATCATTAAAGTGTAGAAATTTTTCAGGCAGGAAAAATGGGAAAGGCTACTGTAGGTCACAAGAACATCTTGTACAAAAGAAACTAACACACCACTGTAAAGCAATTATACTCCAATGAAGATGTTAAAAAAAAAAGTACATCGGCATGAATAAGCAGATGGGTTTGGAGATTAGCAAAGCATTAAGTATGCATAGAATTTAGGTTGGGTGGGAGCTGAGTGATGAGCGATGAGGCCACAGCTGAGCTGAGAAGAGCTTTATATGCCAAAGTAATAAACTGAGATATTATTCTATGGAGGTGGAGCAACAAATGGAACATTTTAAGAATGAAAGAACTGTTATTGGATACTTTTATTTATTTGAGGGTGACCACCTCATGACAATGTAGAGACTGGAATAAATAAAGATAACTTGATTATAAAAAGACCAGTTAGGAAACAGTTCCAGGCCCAATATGATAAAGGCTCAGCTAGGCTGGAGGGTGGACTGGAGAGGTGTTTCTGCACGAGTTGACAGGATATGCCGAGCCGGTGGATGGGAAATATAGAGCAGGGTAAACCAGGTCTGCACTGTGTCTGAGCTGGGAGCCGAATGGGACTTTTATGACTTTATAAGATAGGAGGAAAGGCAGGTTCTGAGTAGAAAGAGCAATCTAGATGTAAATCCTGTCCTACCCATTTCTCTGCAATTTGGGTAAGGTATTTCACTTTTCTGAACTAGAGCTGCATCATCTATAAAATGGAAAATAATATCTACTTTATGGGATTGTCACATAGGTTAAATAGGAGTAAAACATAAAAGCAATGAGCATACTGCATGGACAGAGAAGGTGCTTGATAAATATTTGTTGAATAAAGGAAACTGACTGAAGTAGAGTGAATAGCGAGACCAGCGTTTTAAATGAGGCTTGATTACGTGACCTTGAGCATGTTACCTAACCTTGATGACACTCAGTTTCCTCACATGTGCAACAGGGAAAATCTGTCCTACCTCGCTGGCTGGTTGGGAAGATTAAATCTGAAATCCTATGCAAAGCCTGATGCAGTCACTGGCACATAATCGGTGCTGAATAAATGCACTGAATGAAAGTATAAATTCATTCAACTGTGCTCAGTATACCTGTTTTAAGGAGATAGCAAACTACCTCAGTTTAGTAAATATTTACATTCACACTTAGACAAATACACACAAAAGAGGATCTTACGTTTGTTTCACATTAAATTTAAAATGGTAAGCTTCCATTATTTGGAAAGTTAACTTAGAAAAGTTCATTCTTCAATAATGTTAAAAAAATGGCATGCCTCTCTAATATACTTGTGTTATATAAAAACTAGAAACTACCTTCATATCTTCTCATTAGAAACAAAGCCATGTACACAGCTAAATCTTTGTGCAGAGTGTAGGTGACCTGTGTAACTTTTACTCCAAAGAAGTGGTACTAGACTGAGAAAACTTGAGAACCACTATTTTTAAATAACACAAGTACTACCAGCATTAATTCATTTAATTGTTTGAATGCCTTTGACGATTCACTGTGGATACTATTCCTGCTTGAATAAATGAATTTTACTTTGTATACTGTGGCTGTGACAGATGCTGGTATATGGTCTCCAGTATCTTTCCTTCTCCATCTTATTTTAATAGATGAGACCACCCCTCCACCCTTCCTCCTCCATCCCATCTTTTAGAAACATGGTCTCCCAGCTACAGACTACATTTCCCAGCATCCCTTGAACCTAAGTAAGTTCATGTGCTAAAGTTCTGGGCAATGGGAGAGGAGAATTGATATCTTTCATTTCTGGGTCACCTCCTTAAAGACACTTGCCCTGGACTCTCTCCTATTCCCTTCTTCTACGGGCTGTAGCACAGACGTGGTAGTAACCCAGCTTTGGTAATGCTGATGAGCACATCAGGGAATGGTGATGCAGCAGAAAGGAAGAAACCTGTGTTGTTTAATGACCTTCACCACCTGGACCAGAGGGACTGTAATATGAGAAATACATTTCTATCTGCGTAAGCCACTACATTTGGGTTTTGTTTGTTTTTAAAACATTTTTG
The DNA here is from genome assembly GCF_964374135.1 of Grampus griseus. Taxonomy (NCBI): domain Eukaryota; kingdom Metazoa; phylum Chordata; class Mammalia; order Artiodactyla; family Delphinidae; genus Grampus; species Grampus griseus. The sequence continues at coordinate 22,631,543 of NC_139018.1, read as the reverse complement.
GGAGGGAGGGTTAGAGCATCTCAACCTCTACCCCATGGAATGCAGGGTTTTACCTTGTTTTACAAGAAAAAAAAATTGTTTCAATTGTGAAAATTGCCCTTAAGACTTTATGGGACAAACAGATTTTTAAATATGAAAGTCCGAAGTGTCAGGCTGAACTTTCTGAATACTCATTATTACACCAAGGTTACTACAAGGGCTTTTCCATCACTCCTTATTTGGTAACAGTATTTTGAGTTCTAATGGGGAATACTTGTCAATTTGGTTGGTTTTGATTATGAGTATGCTGTTGTTTGTAATGAAGTAGCGGTTTCCCATTTCTTTTACTAATCCTGCCAGTGAGTGCCGGTTGAAAAAACTAAAGACCTTTCAACTTGCCCTATCTCTATGAAGCTTAACCATAAATTAGATAAAGGAATGGGTGTCTCAAAAGAGAATATCTAAAAAAATGGTTCATCAAATTTTAACCTTGAAATAATAGTGTCAATTTTGTATACCATAATCACTGATTTCCATTAAAAAAATTTTGTTGACTAAAGGACAATATCGGAAATAGAATTTTATTGTATGATTCAAGATTCTAGTTTTGTATACCTTCAGTAATAGGGTATCTTGCATCAGTATTTTTATTACTAGTGTAATGAATAGCTATGAGACGGTTTATTTGTCAAAAATAAAGTTAATAAAAAGATAGTTAACATAAAACAATTAGAGCACCACGTGATGGTGGAATATAGCATAATATAGCCAGAATGCACCAAAATCATACACAGCCACTTACATAACTTAACTCAATCACACATAGGACTGTCTTAGATCAACTGACTTTGGAAAGTAACTGCACTGTTGATATTTCAGTCACTATCAATAATTCTCAACTTCAGAGAAGTTAAATCAGTTTCTTCCCCTCGGCTTCCCAATAACCAGTGACAGCTGTTGTAGTGGAAAGAACCCTTGGCTAGGAATCAGGAAACTTCATTGCTAGCCCTGGCTTTCCTACTTACTAAGTGTGAATTTGAGCAGGTCATTTAACCTGTGTGCGGGGTAATTATGAAGTTCAGAAAAAGATAATCTATAAGAAGCATTTTGGAAAATAAAAATCTTTATACAAATACACAATAGTATATATATATATATATATACACACACATACGTATGTATGTATGTGTGTGTTATGTAAGGAAAGCATCATTAACAATATAAAGCCACCTATAAATGTGTTCATATATATACATATGAACACATATATACACGTGTGTTTATAAAGATATGCACACATCAGCTAAATTGAAAAATTTTACTACTTAGGATTTATTTCCCGGCTGCTTCTAAAGTGAGTCAAGGCAGTTATAGGTTAACACACAATGCAAAGGTGCAACGAGACGCTTTAAAACAAAGTCCATGCAGATGACACTTGAGAAGCATGTTTTAGTGGAGCCCTCCTGCTCTTCATTGATGGCTAAAAGCAAAGCAGATAAGGGGACTTTCGTTCCCTTATTAGTAATAACAGATTATTAATAGTTTATTGAACACTTGTGAACTGCCCCCCACAAATAAAAGTTGGAATCTTAATAATGACCTACATCTAATCATACAATGTCACCCATATCCCATTACTCTGTCACTGTCTCCCTGGGTGATAAAGTTAATAAGCCAACTCTGCCAGAGTTCTCTGGAAGTCACATCTGAGAGGTGTCAAGTTCCCATAGTGGAATACAAGGCACACATTAGGCTTGTACCCTAAATTCAGCAGGACTGTTATTACAACATTCTTCTGAACTTTTTTCCTTAGTGATAATCTTGAATCGTGAGATGATAAGAATAAGAATGACTAATCTTTCCTTTTCCTAGTCCCACACCACCTGTTAGTTTTAAGTGAGCTACATTCCTTTTTATATACAGGTAAATAAATTAGGAATTAATTTCATTGTGAGGTGGAGGGTTAATACAAACAACTTTGATTCATCAGCTCAGGCAATACCATTTTATTTGAAACCATCCATCAATTCCCTTTGATCTTTTTAAAAAACATGCAAAAGTAAAGCATTGCGTTTTATGGCCTTAGTCCTTAACACGAACAATGAATATATTAGGCTGTATTTTTATTGGACAGATTAGTATTGACGGTCATCTAACTCAAACTGAAAATCTCAGAGTAAAATCATTAGGTTAACGCTGGAACTAGCAAAGAATGGCATTGGAGATTCTACCCCCATGCCCCAGTCTTTTAAGAAATGATAACATATAATAAAATGGGTTAGAAATCTCTGCACAGATGGCATGGAAACAAAAAAGCAAGAGCTGGTCATTGACTATCACTTTAATACTTCGTTCTACTGGTGTGCTTGGCCTCATTGCTTAACCAAAGCATCACTCCAAAAGGGTCTACAGGCATTAAAAAATACGACTGGGATATAGGTCTTTCAGAAGTTGGAATTTCTGGGTGGGATGAATTGGGAGATTGGGATTGACATACATACACTACTATGTATAAAATAGATAACTAATGAGAACCTATAGTATAGCACGGGGACCTCTACTCAATGCTCTGTGGTGACCTAAATGGGAAGGAATATGTATATGTATACGTATAACTGATTCACTTTGCTGTACAGCAGAAACCAATACAACATTGTAAAGCAGCTATACTCCAATAAAAATTAACTTAAAAAAAATATTTCCCCTACCCCCAGTCTTGTGGCTGATGCCTGAAATTCCACTATTACAGGCTCCTTTCATCACTTCAAAATATTTGATCACTGTGTAAATAAAAATGCATATTAGAGTAAAAATATTTTAAACAATTATGTATAAAAAATAATTTGGAATTTCTTCTCCAGTCTAATATTTCTATTTTCTGATACTTACAAGAAAAAAAGTTCCTAAAGAAGGATTCTGCAGCAATGTATTCAAAGTTTGCCACCTTAGAACTGAACCATAATATGCCTTTCTTCCAGAGGAGGCGTCCAAATGCAGTCTCATTTAGTATCACGGTGTACCTGCCAAATAGGCCGCAGGGCGCGCCAGCCCCGTCTGACAAATGGAGGCCTAAGTGTCATTCCAGCCTCTCCCTATGTAGAGAAAACGAGGGGAAGCAGGGACAGCCACATATTCTACTCATTTCTTGAATGTGCATTTGTGAGCTCACGTGTCAATGACAGACTCCTTAAGCAGGTTCAGAGTAAACAAATAGAATACGTTGGGAATGCCAGTCATTGTGATTCAAAATTTAACCAGTCTCGCGGAGCAACTGCAGAGGGACAAAATGTATGCAAGTAAACACAGTCTAGTTGATCTCGGACTCACCTGACTCCTCTTGTCCTCTTGGAGTCGTAAATACCTGCCCCGATTGGCAGGTGTCTGCTAGAACAGAGACAGTGGAGAGGGAGAGGAGCCCCAAACACTTAGTCTTTATATGCCCCCCTCTTTCTGTTCAAACATGCTCTTCACTCTGATTGGCTTCTGGTTCTCTCACTGTCCCTTGCCTTTGACGTGTTTTCCACTCAGCAACACTCAAGGTTAATTGTCTCCAACTTCCCAAAGCATCTACGCATGTCCTGGGCACACGTGTATTTCCAGTGACCCAAAATGACAGTTAGTGGGAAGTAGCTTCTTGTAACTCCTTTTCCTGGAGACTTGTCTCTCCTTTGCACCGCTTGTCTTCTAAAACGCTAAGGGAGGTTATCTATTCTTTTCACCCACAGGTTATAAAACACAACATGGTTCTGTTTTAGAAGGATGATCAGCATGACTGGCATATCACTGCTAGAAAGAAAACTCAGGTTCCATATTTGAACCCCTAGCTCGTCTTCCAAATCAAGCACCTCCAAAAAATTATGAACCCGTTACTGCTTTTCTCTTTGTCATTCCTACTCAGATTAACAGTATTTTCCTTTCCTAATATGTTTTTCTTCATTTTTCTTCTTTACAAAGTTTTCTTTATAAAGTTTCTTCTCACAAAGTTGAAGCTATGGGTTATTTTTCTGAAAAAATAAAAAATCTTTATCCCTAGCTTCACACACCATACTATAGAATGAACACATGTGATTTCCAAAGAGCAATAACTGGAATAACTTGTTTGTCATTCCATCTTCATTTCTTAACTGAGAAAATGAATATTCAGGTCAAATTCTGTGGTAATGGGAATAAATTCTGTGGTAAAGGGAGTTTCCAAGTTCGTTTCTTAGAATGAAATTTTATTATACCTATTATTGAGTGAAAGCAAAAGAGAAGCTTAGGAATCATTCAGCTATGCGTTGTCTTTGCTCTTATAATGGTATTTGCTGAAAGGGCAGATATCCAATATACCATTTTTGAATTCCATCATGACCATTTCTGGTAACCAGAATGTGACAGCATGATCACCTTCATGTAATTGAATTTTACAGCTTTGGTCTTCACAGTGACTGTGAAAACATTAAAAAAAAATCATGTGTAATTGAATTTAACTGATTTCTGCCAAACAGATAAATATCAGCTTTCCCTCAAGTCTTTATTTCAGTGAAATTCAATTAGTAATGAGATTTAACATTTCCAACAATAAATTTATAACATACTAAATTTAATCTCTTGAAATCTTGAAACAAACTAACGCATCCCTCCCCCCCAATTCCTCTGCATGGAGACGTATTGAATGTCCTCTCAGAATTCTCAAATGTTGAGTTATTTTTGATTCAGAACATTTCCACTGGTTGCCCTTGAGTAGACCTGCCATATTATCACATTACCTTTGGAATCTCTTTAGACTGTGACTGACATTCTCAGCAAGGCAACTAGATATGAACACCTTCTCCATCGACTTTTTTTTTAATAATAAAATGACATCTCCCTTGAGTAACTGGTCACCTTGCAAGGTCTCAATCCATTGAGTTGAGTACATGTGTTACTATTCCAATGAACTATAGGAATTTCTTTTTTTTGCTCAACTTAGAAGTAACAAGAACTTTGTTAATATCTCCCCATATATTTGAGCTGTGAAGTTCACAACATTTTCCTAGAGAATTACATTCCTCAATATTTCTTGTACTTTTTTCCATCCTCCACCCCAATTGTACATATACAAGTACCACCTGCTTTTGGAAAGTTTGCTTTATGCAACTCTGCTTTTACAAAAGACCTACATTAGTACCTGTTTTCCCTAACCAGAAGAAATCCAAAGAGGATTTCACTTTTATGAAAAAAGGTACGTAACCATTTCTTTGCTTTATGCCATTTCGGTTTATTAAGGTTTCATAGGAACGCTCTATTTTATGGTAGCAAGGGATGTGTGTGTGTGTGTGTGTGTGTGTGTGTGCGCGCACGTGTGAGTATGTGTGTGTGTGTATGCATGCGTGTTCTCATACATCTATAGTTAAAAATATAAGTTCTACATCAAGTCCCACCTATCTAACTCACAATTTAGACTTTGATAAAATAAATTTTTTTTAAAGGGGTAGAAAGGTATAAATTTCCAGTTATAAAATAAATCAGTTATAAAACTATTATAAAACCAAACTATTGGGTGTAAGATAGGCTACAAGGATGCATTGTACAACACGGGGAATATAGTCAATATTTTGTAATAATTGTAAATGGAGTGTAACCTTTTAAAATTGTATAAAAAGTTGAACATTTTTTAAAAAAGAAGAGGCATCAGTGAGATATATACTTAGAATTATTTAGAAGAATGCTGCTAAGAAAAATTCCAGAAAAAAAGTCATAGGGATGTAATGTATAGCATGGTGACTATAGTTAACAATCCTATATTGTATATTTGGAAGTTGCTAAGAGAGTAGATCTTAAAAGTCCTTACCACAAGGAAAACAATTTTTGTAATTATATATGGAGAATAACTGGTCACCTTGCAAGGTTAGATGGAGACAGATGTGGTGAGAGGTAGACTTACTGTAGTGATCATTGCTCAATATATACAAATATCAAATCATTATGCTGCACATTTGAAATGAATATAGTGTTATATATCAATTATACCCCAATAAAAATAAAGTTTTCAATAAAAAATGAAAATTTTCATTAAGCTCTTAACACTACTCTCTGTGGGTACAGGTCAGGGTATGCTATCTTTCATAATAATCTTTTTCATATGGTCTCTCTGAAAAGTATCTGTGAAGTCACTTTCTCCTTGTCTTCATCTCCCCATTCCAGGTACCCAAACTAGTCTTCAGAAGTATGTTTAGCTAACAAAGACTTCAAATGTTCTGTCTACGCCCAAGATACCTTCATTTTAATCAAGAATGAGTCTTAGTGAATTTCTAAATAGGAGGTCTCCAGATACCCTTGATGGGGGTAGGGGGGGAACTGGGGTGGAAACACTGCAAGTGCTCTGAAAGGGAGAAAAAAAGAAAAGTGGCAAAATATATATAACTTGTAATTTTAAGGAGCAAAACTGTACCAACTAAAATAGTGTTTTGATACATTATTTCTAATCTTTACCCTGCAGAGTTGGCATTATTATTAGCCCCATGTTTACGAATAAGGAAGCTGAAGCTCCCAGTTGTTACGTGCTTTGCCCGGGGTCAGGCAGCAGTGAAGCGGAAGAGCCAGGACTCACACCAGGTCTATGGATGCTCATGCCCACTCACCTGTGCCTGCATGTTTTTATTACACTGTCAGAAGGCTTTGGGGAAGGATAAGTGAGAGCTCAAAATCTCCAAGTATCAGCTCCAAGTAATGTGGAATTTGTACAGGAAGAGAGGTTGGACCAGAAAATATATATGGAAAACCTAAAAATGCCCCTCCCTCCATCTTTTTGAAACCCAAGGAAAGTATCAGAGTAAAATAGAATGAACATGGACTTAGAAGTCAGAAGGCACTGGGTCAAATTCAGTTTCTGCCAGTTATTATACTAGGTTGGGTAAAATTACTTACTTCTTTGGTACCAAGTTCTCTCATAGAAAAAATGAATATGATAATATCTACTCCATCGGCTACAGTGAAGATTAAATGAAATAACTTATGTGAAAGTCTCAAGACGAGTGCCCCACTCATAGCATGATTTTAATAAATGGTCCTTTCTAATCCTTTCGTCCACTGTTACAGTTTATTTACAACCTTTAAATAGATGCAAAGGAAGAGGCTTTTAAATCTGTAACCACACATTCTCAGGAGCACTGGACCACAGGTGTACCATCACGCCCAAGAGCATGAATTCTAAATCCTAACTCCTGGTTAATATCCTGGCTGTACTCTTTAAACGTTGTGTAATCTTAGCACAGTTGCTCAACACTTCTGTGCCTCGGTTTCCTTATCTGCAAAGCAGAGTTAATGATGGAACTTACCTTGTGAGATTTTGTGAGGTATGAATTTATTAATGCAAGTGAAGTGCTTATTACAGTGACTGGCATTTAGTAAGTGCTCCATAAATGCTAGCTATAATTATTAACCAAGCAAATAATAGAGTTAGAACACTAATTCTCAACCAGGGGTGATTTTGAGCCCCAGGGAACATTTGGTAATGTTGAAGATTTTTGGTTGTTACAACTCAGCAAGGAAATGGCATCTAGAGGGCAGAGGCCAGGATGCTGCTAAACATTCTAATATACACAAGACAACCCCCATGACAAATAATTATCCAGTGTAAAATATCAATAGTGCCAAGGTTGAGAAATACTGAGCTGAGAAAAATCATCCCTGGTCAACAGAGATCCTGAGATATTTCCCCATGGGGCATAAGAGGCCACGAAGCAAAGACTGCTGGAAAACCAAAAATATCCCTACAGAAACTACAACCTATTTAATATCCAGTAAGCTAACACTGGAAAAAGTAAAAGTAATTATTGACTGTATGGGACTGTAACAGCATGTTAGAGTTATTTTAAAATGCTCTTTTAAAAGAGTAATATTCCTCATTAGAATCACTATTCTAAAATTCACTGAATAAGAATTCTGAGAGTGAACGAACAAGGATGCATAAGGGCTTTAGAGACCACACCATAAAAATTAATGTTGGCAAATTTATCCAGATTCCCTCTGCCAGAGGACCTTGCAAGTGAAAATGGTCTGCCAATAATGGACACTGGGTAGGAAAGAAAGTGGGCACGAATTTTCATGCTCCTTATTTATATTTTCACCCTCCTCATCCTCGCCCAGATACTTTGTGGGTGATGGGATTAAAGAAAGTGAAATGTGAAGGACTCAGAGCATCTCTTTTCTCACAGTCTCAACATCTCAGGTGAATTTAGCAGGATCTCCAGCTGGGAGAATTCCTTATCAATCCTCTCTGCGTGTTTCTCTACTTCTCCTCCAGCCTGAGTTGAAGAGGGTATGTTGGCAACTTGAACCAGAAACCAGTAAGCCCAGGGGATGGCTTTTCCTTACCAAAAACAAAAAATAGGCTTCAAAGTCTGAGGAAGAAAATAGGGAGCTCTCCATGAGGAACACACCCTTGGTGCTGACCTTCATTATTTGGGACTTAATGGTTGGTACTCAGGTTACTGGAAAGTTACAGTGAGGTCTCTTTTCCTTCTTCAGTCATTAGCAGGGAGGTATTGCTCAAACACAGAGCACTGTTCCAGTGAACACAAGACACATGAAGAGGTATGACTCCTTTCTCATGCTTGCAAGTGAGATCCACCAGAGAAGGTTATGTGTGTCTAGGATGGATTTAATGATGTCTGCCATATGTCAAGGGAGGACTCTTTGTAGTAGCCTGATTACAGTGGGTTGAATAATGGTGCCCAAATATATCAGGTACTAATCCCTGGAACCTGTAAATATTACCTTATTTGGAAAAAGGGTCTTTGCAGATGTGATCCTTTGCAGGATCTTCAGGTGGGAAGTTTATCTTGGATTATCTGAATGGGCCTTAAATGTAATCATGAGTGTCATTTTTTTCCCTTAAGTATATTGATTTACAATATTATGTTAGTTTTAGGTGTACAACATAGTGGTTCACTATTTTTATAGATTATACTGCATGTAAAGTTATTATAAACAATAGCTCTATTTCCCTGTGCTGCACAATATATCCTTGTTGCCTATCCATTTTATACATAGTAGTTTGTATCTCTTAATCCCCTAACCCCATTTTGCCCCTCCCCTCCTCCCTCTCCCCACTGGTAACCACTAGTTTGTTCTCTGTATCTGTGAGTCCGTTTCTCTTCTGTTTTGTTTTACACCTTTGTTTTACTTTTTGGATTCCACATATAAGTGATAACAGAGTATCTGTCTTTTTCTTTTTCTGCCTGACTTATTTCACTAAGACTAATACTCCCTAGGTCTACCCACATTGTTGCAAATGGCAGAATTTCATTCTTTTTTATGGCTGAATAATATTCCATTATATATCTATCTCACATCTTCTTTATCCATTCATTTGTTGATGGATACTTATGTTGGTTCCATATCTTGGCTATTGTAAATAATGCTGTTATGAACATTGAGGTGAATATATCTTTTCAAACTAGCGTTTTCATTTCCATAGATGAGTGTTCTTATAAAAGAAAGGCAGAGAAGGATCTGATACACTGGGAAGAGGAGAAGGTCATGTGACCATGAGACAGAGATTGGAAGGATGTGGCCACAAGCCAAGGAATGCTGGCAGCCTCCAGAACTTGGAAGGGTCAAGGAATGGATTCTCCCTTTGAGCCTCTGAAGCAAGTGCAGCCCTTGATTACTGTCCAGTGAAAAGGATTTTGGACTTCTGGCTTCAAGAACTGTGAGACAACACATTTCTGTTGTTTTAAGCCACTGGTTTGTGGTAATTTGTTTCAGCAACAACAGGAAACGAATATACTTGTCATGACTGTGGATTCTCTTCTCACAGACCTCTATTAGCCTAACCTAAGGGAAAGAGGAGGTGGAAGAAAAAGAAAAATTAAGAAACAGAATGCAAGCAAGAGATAAAGGAAGAGGAGGAGGAGGAGAAGAAAGAAGAACCAGGAAAAAAGTGGAGGAGAAATAACTCACTGAATGGTACAGGTCATGTGTGAATCATATTGGGGAGAAATTCACATAGCCCCTAAAGTCCACTTCTATCAGTGTGGTGGGTATTAAGGCTATGCCCAGGCCTGGGTCAGAAGAGGAATTTGTCTTTAAAACTTCTTATGATTCATCCAATAGTTGTAATGTAGCTTACTGAATTTTTTCTCATCGAGGTCACCAATGACCTCCTTTTGGTTAAAAAGCAGTAACCCCCTAGTCATCAAGTTCTTTAACCTGACATGCCAACACTATATATCCTTCAAGATCCTGCTCATAACCCACATCCTCTACAAAACCTCCCTTGACCTGTGTTATTTTTCTGAATTCCTATTACACTCACAGGAAGTATGTCTGTTATTATTTCTGCCCCTATAAAAAGAGGCCAGAACTGCTTACTGCTAAACATCCCAAAATGTATAAAATGCCCCCTACAGCAAAGAATTATATTTTTATCCCCCTTCAGCAATTTTCACAGGGCTGGTCTGTAAGAGTCCTGTGGTGACTGACTATCGCTACTTTGAGTCCAGCAATACAGATAGTCTCATCTCTTTCATTTCTACCTATTTATTGTATTGATGATCGATACATATGGTGATCAATATTAGAATTATGTCCCTGTGGCATGCTAGGTCTAAATCATAAAAAAATACATTGACAAAATTCACTGTCTTGCTGGTTAAGAAAATCTACTCATATATTTCAGAAAGTTTTCCAACTAGAAGAGTTGAGGCCAGAAAGCATTTCTCATTCATCCTAATTTAACCCCAAAATGCAATTAATGGCAACCCCTCAAGTCTTTAATATTCAAAGCATCTGAAGATTTACTTTATTATCAGAAGAGTTATAGGTTTGTCCTAAAATACACCTGCTTTCTGGTATTTATTTCCCAATATGTGGCAAGTCTCATATAATGGAAACATTTTTTAATTGATATATGCTCCTGGCTTAGCATTTCCAAAAGGAAAGTTTTCATTCTGGGGCCTATTTATACTTTTAGTATTGCTCATTTGCATCCAGTGTAACTGAAATTGAAGCTCAGTTCAGGAAACTATCCCACGGTAAGTGATCAGATAATTGCCCACATGCAAACCATTATGCACACACATGGCTAAAGAATCTAGTCAAGGATATACAACTGTTTGTGAGCAGTCCTCGTGATTTCACTTTTTTATTTTTTAAGCATAAAAATACCAAAGGCACATTGTGGCATTCCCATCACATAAAAGCAGTGAATATAAATCACATCATACAATTAAGAATCACAAACACACAGAGAATGGTAATAAATTAAGTAAAACAACTGAACTAATTAACATACTTCCAAAACAGAAAACCAAGACTTAAAACATTATATACCTTAGTGAAATAACAGCTGCTCTTATTACAAACCATATATTCCATTAGTGTGGTATTTTGTAATTTATTGCCTTTCCCACCTTGGAAAAATTATGTTACAGTTATAAGGCCATATTAACATTTTTTGGCCTTCTATAAGTAACAGCTTTTGAAACTGGACATGCAGCTATCCATTAAGTCAGTTGCCTGAAAAAAAGCTTTCTTTCTTTTTTTTTTTTTAGCTCTTTCAGAATGCTCCAAAAGAATGATTCAGCGAAATCATAAAAAGATTAATTCATAATAATGAAATGATGAACTTCATAAAATATAAATGCCCTTCCCACCTAATGTGTTATCTATGTATCTAAAGCATGATGCAGTCACAACATCCACATTTACCAGATTTCTATTCTGATGACCTTAGTTAGTCTGGAATAATGATGAGGATCAAAAGGCCCACACACCCTGGAAAGCTTAGAGGGTTTTAGGTAGGGAAAAGGGTTCTTGACTAGGCTGGTATTACTAGGTTCCTTTTTTCAACTTTCCAAAGAGAATCCTACAGGTTGTACTCTGTTTTCCTGTTTGCTCATGATAAAATGCTTAGTATTCCATTACCACTTTCTGACACTCAAACTTCACTCTGCCCCTGAAAAAGGAAAATCATTTTCTTCAACCAGGGCCTTCTTCCTTGCTTTAATATTAATATCCCATGAGAATATTAGCTCTGGAGGAAAGAATGTGGTGGCAAAATTCCATATTTTCTCATGAAATTCACTCCCAACTTCCACTCACACATGAATAGGATGGTCAGGAGAAAAGCTCGCCATTCCCCCCGGCCTCTCTTCACACTTCCCCTCGGCTTCTTCTGACACCCACTCTGTTTTTATTTTTCTTTCCTACTGAACCAGAAGCCACTTTTATTAGTAGAGGCTCTTCTTTAGGCAGAGTATATTTTGTATTTATTAGAGCAAACAAGGATTTAAGTTTAAAAAAATTGGTTGGCACTGGCTAGAGCATAGAGACAGAAAATGGAGTCTGCTCAGTCCCCTAGGCTCTAACCCCACCTGACGGCTCTTTCTCCCCTCTCTTGGGCTGCGGGAAGGATGTATCAAAACCTAATGTATTATCAAGCCTTAGTAATATTTAAGCAAGGTCAGTGGAGTTGACAGCTGTTGCCTCTCTTTTTTTTTCTCCTAGAAATGCTATTTAAAAGACTTTCTGGAAAAAAAGAAACCCCTTAATGCCATTAATTCTTCTGCATTTTAAACATCTGAATTTTGCATTTTAAAATAAAAATCATTAAAGTGGCTCTTTGCAAATGTGGCCAAGTGACAAAATACATGCATTCAAATGTGGGCTCCATACTTATGAATGTATGATTTTGAATAAGTTATTCAACCTCTCTGTGTCTCAATTTCCTCATGTGAGATATATTTCTGAATGAAAATGATAAATACCAACCTCATAGGCTTTTGAGTTAAACTATGGAAAGTATTTCAGCATAGAGTTGGCACTCAAGAAATATTTGATGAATTTATACAATCTAACAGAATAAATATGCTAATTATAGAATCCAAATACTTTCACCTCTGATTGTTGTATAGTTTGAGTGATCTGTTGCTGTTTAGTAAAAGGAGACAAGAATCTGAGCTCACTGGAGAATTTTACAGATTAAGGGGATCAGGCCTAGATGTTAAAGAACAGTTAGAAACTTTTATGGAGAACCAATGTGTGCCATGTTCTGAGCCTGGCACTTTTCGTGAGCCATTACACATAAGTCTCTAAACAGTTCTTCTGAAGGGAGACACAATTAGTTCCACTGAGCAGATGAGATAAATGAGCTCAGAAATGTTAACTACCCCAAATCACACCTACCCCAGCTAGTAAGTCAGTGGTAGAGGTAGGATTCTAATCCTACACCATTTTAAAACCAAATATAACATGGAAAAAGGAGGAAGGCAGACTGTGCAAGTAAAATGATTTTATGACAATGTCATTATTGAAGAGATCACTGACAAGGTTTGTTTATAATCCAAATATGGTTTGGTATCTGTCAGAATTAGCTTCAAGGTAGAGACTCAGCCTACACACTGTTCAGTTTTAATCCAGTGAAGAATGAATGCCATTGTGTTTTTCAACAGCAGACTCACAGACCATCAGAGATAGAAAGCGACCCAGAAGACCATTTAGTCCAACCTCCTCCGTTAACACCTAAGAGACACAAGAGGTGCAATGGCTGGCCCAATGTCATACAGGTGATTAGTGGCTGAAGTAGCCAGGATTCTTCTGGACCCAACGCTCCTCCCCTTGCAGCATGCAGGATAGCCAACTGGGACACCATGGTTTTAAATCCATCCATTTAGATGCATGTAAATTCTAGTTCATTTTAAATACCCCAACTCCTACTTTAGCACTTAAACCTAAAAAGAATATTAGAGTGATTCTTAAAATTATTTTGGAAGATATAATAAATAATGAGAATATTCTCTGGTGAAAATAAGCTTCTATGATCTAGAATCTTCTTTTTAAAAACTGACTAAAATTCTGGGATTGTTGTATTTTATCAAACAAGAACAGGGCTTCCCTGGTGGTGCAGTGGTTGAGAATCTGCCTGCCAGTGCAAGGGACATGGGTTCAAGCCCTGGTCTGGGAAGATCCCACATGCTGCAGAGCAACTAGGCCCGTGAGCCACAACTACTGAGCCTGCGCGTCTGGAGCCTGTGCTCCGCAACAAGAGAGGCCGTGACAGTGAAAGGCCCGCGCACCGCGATGAAGAGCGGCCCCAGCTCGCCGCAACTAGAGAAAGCCCGCACACAGAAACGAAGACCCAACACAGCCAAAAATAAATAAATAAATTTATTTAAAAAAAAAACAAAAAAAAACACAAGAACAAAAATTAAATATTGTCTGGGTAGAAGAGCCCTTTAATGGAAAGTATTGCTCTTTATACAGAGAGGAATTAAAAAGATCTTTAACTTTCTGTTGTTGCTGCTGTACTGCATTCATTCACCAAATGTTTACTGAACGTCAAACAGCTGTGACAGCAGGAGTTCTACTTTTCTTGCATATTTCACAGCACTCATTACAGTGCTGGGCTTTTGGTAGTCATTGATTAATTGGCGGTACCTTATCCTATGTTCAGTATATTAAATGACTTCAGGACAAAAGTCATTGAGGTTATGAGAGCTACTATTTATATCCTCCTACAGAGGTGAAGGAAGGACACAGCTCTTGACTATTCCAATGCTTGTGTTGCCCCAAACCATGCAGCATGATATGCACTTTCTTAGTTATAATATCTTCAGTAATGTAAAGTCCAACGTTTTACATGTGCATGTACTGTCTCTTAGGCTGGCAACCATCACGCTATGTGATGGTAGCCATACTGAAAAAACTGCACTATCTAATTATGTCATAGTACACAGTTCTATCATAGGGCCAAGCTTTGTTAATGCAGGTTATAAAAGACAGATGAAAAGCACATTATCCATTGCTTCAGCAATGGTGCATTATTACAAACATAAGAAGAAAGCTAAAAATGCCAGATCTTGGGAAGATCAAACTTTTGACCTAAACTTCAAAATATGCAAAACATTACTTTGGTAGAAAGGGTTTTGGATTGCAATAGCAATGTGGAGAGAAAGGAAGTACTAAAGGTAAAGACAAAGAAGGATGGAAGTACACAATTCTAAGTGATTTTTATGGCAGACACTTAGCCAGGTCAGCAAATAAACTGTTAACTGACAAGCAGTTGTCATATGAACTAACTGAGTTTCTCAAGCCAAACATCCTGAAATAAAGGAATGCTGGTGGGCTGAATGAGCAACGAAACCACAATTAGCCACAAATTCGCTGGATATGGGCAGGCCTCTATAAGGTCTAGCAAAGATTTACCTGCCTTATTGTGAAAAGGGTGAAGCATCTTCCTGCAGATGATACTGAAAAGTCAACAATCATGGAGCAATTGATCTTAATTCATCACATGGGTCTCTCCACTTTCCCTAAAGTACCGTACAGCAAAATTAACTTGGGATTTAAAGGACTGACGTTACAATCTCAAGGATTTTGTTCTACATTATCCGTCCAGTGGAAAAGTTCTGGCAAACTATGTGATGATGATAGGAATCTCTACAAAAATCCACAAATATCATGGCAACACATACTCAGGCCTCAGTTATACACTTATAGAAACACAAGAGATGGTGCATGCAATGATAACACAGAAACTTAACGGATATCCATTATGGAAAATTCAGCACATTTCATGCTCAGTAAATTAGTTATTAATATTGGTGACGTAAGGGTGTTATCTGATTGGTGTGGTTTTCCTGCCATCATGGCACTGAAGGCATAATTTAAACCGTTAAGTGGAAATTCTAAGAACACTATGATTTGAATTCTCATGAATACAATCAGGCAACTGGTTTGTTAAGTGATGAAAGACTCTGCAAATCTGGCTATCAAGATCAGTTAATAAACACCATTTGCTCACTGTAGTAGGGAAAGATGGTTGACAGCGTAGGTGTGGTTAGTTCAGTTATCAAATGTATTCGGAAGACTGAAAATATGTCATGCACTGTGCTAGATAAAACACGATGCCTTTATTTAAAGAGCTTACTGTCTAGTGAAGCATCTTGTAATTTAGAAATATAGTAATTATATTTAGAGCATATATACATAAATCATCAATTAAAGATGCTTTCTAGGTACCACTGATTGCATTCAGCAATTTTCTACATAGATTTCAAAGATTCTGATTCTCAATACAATAATGATTGAAAGAGTTAAGAAGATGTCCAATCTATGATGATATCAGAACTATAATAAAAACCTAACTCTTGGTTCCTATTACACACATTTTTCTATATGCCAGACCTTTGGCTCATAATTATAAAAATGCACTACAAATATTAAACTGGTGATGATTTACTTTGGTCTGACCTTCCCAAGTCCTACCTGGATTTCAAATATTAATAAATGTCTCTTCACACAAGTTATGGGTAACTTGGGAATTAGCTCCCATGATGCTACCAGCAAAAGGTAAGTAATTCTGTTGGTAACAGTATTACTTTTGCAAAATTGATCAAACATTTGTATAAAGTTATGGTGTTGAGACCAGTACCAAAATAAATATGGATCTTAGTCTGGTGTTTGTCACTTTGATGAGCATATATCATATTAGGAAAGTTTGTAGGTTTCAAATGTGTTGTCCGCACATGTGGAAGGACAAAGAAGATTCCTTACACATCCATGCTTTCAATATATAACACCCGAGTTACAAGACACCAGACGATTTTAAGTTTTTCTTCTTTAGATGCCTACTTTGTTTCCAGTTCACTTATAATCACTCTCTGAGAGGAGCAATAAACACTAAATATTTAAGGATAATGAAAATTTAGCCTGAACATCTACTTGCATGAACATCACATGGGAAAGTTCTTTCTTTAGCTGCTCTGTGGTACCAGTGTCTGTGACAGTACGTCCCACTGAGAAATATAGAGTCCCAAAGGGCAAAATTAAGGGTAGAGAACATCTGACCTCAATCATGGGCGTCAGGATAAGAAATGCATAACACATGGTCACAACTCAAAAGCAGTGATCTCGAGGTTACCGCAGAGGATGGCAGCTGTTCAGTTGGACATCTGGATCTCTGTGGCTCCAGAAATGGATTGTTCTCACATGAGATCTGTCTATGAGAAGCTCAGCCTGTCTTCAGTAACAATTCTAACAATTTGAATGAAAGCTTCATGTAGTGCCCAACAAATAATAAATTTTCACATATACACAATATCCTTGTTTCTGGAAAGTAAATGTTGCCCAGAAGCAAAATATTAAAATTAGAAGGATCACTTTGGGGTTGTATGGCTGTGTCCAAACTGATCCTTCACCTTTAGTGTTTACACTCAAAAGATTATCAAGGGTAATGTAAGGGTTTTTACGTACTGCCCTCCTGTATTATTTGACACTATCTGAATATATATAACTTTTTGCTTACTTTTCAAAAGTTCAGTTTCATTCTCTTTTCTAAGAGCAATAATCAGCAAAAGGGGCATGAAAGGTTAGCACATGCAAGTCTAGTTTAGTATGCAAGTCTAGTTGTATCAATTTCAAACTGTGTATAACTATTCTAATTGGTAAGCAGGAATTAAGAAGTATGATCATATTTAAACATACATGTCCAGCTAATCAAGTTTATCAGTGCACTAAGCGAAGAAATTATACTTAAATTCTTTACAATTACAAGGTTAAGATTGGTAATACGTACAGAAGACCTTTTTTTTGCCAATTAAACAAGACATAATAGATTCACACTAATTAATAACGATGTAAAATGGATAGACGATTGAATTAATGGAAATGATGCTTTCTTGGGTGGAAGGTCACTAGTCCTGAGTAACTTATGAACCTAAGTATGTGGTTGGCACAGGTCCCCATTAAACAGTGGGAAGATTTTCCAAGGCATATAGCAGCAGGTGTAATAAAATGCATCTGTATATTCAGTCTGTTTTTATAAAAAATTATCTATATAACCACTTGGTACAAATTTCAAACCATAAAATAACTGAAGACACTTTAAACACAGTTGAGGGGTTATGCTATTTGCTCAACTTACTTAGTTTTGTTATTTATGCAAGACCTGTACATTTCAGTACTTTTCTTGCTGCAGTTGGCTAGCTGGAGGTGGGGGGCTCCTTAGCAAAGACTCTGAAGGGGCCTGTCACAGTGTAGTTGCTCCAGAAACAAGCACTCTTCCAAAAAATACACTTTCTTTGATGTATGGCATAGTGTAATACTTAAATCAAGTGTTCAGAAACTGAAAGAAGTTCCTGAAAAGATTTAGTTAAGATACATTAGAATTGGAAAATTCTGAATAGCTTTTGACTTAGTCCATTCCTAAGTAAATAAGGGGAAGAGGAAGCAACTTAATTTCAAACAGTTCAAATTATCAGTGATACAAAATGGAGGGTACAAGATGTAAGGTAAAAGGCCAAGACAAATTATATATGGCCATTAATTATCAGAGGACAATGAGATGGAATGACATAATAAATCCCTGATCTCAGTTGTAGACAGTGAGGAAAAGTTGGAAGAGACTTAAATGTTCAACAGTCATTAAATCAAAATCTTTCTTAAGGTGACAGTGTCAGAGGCTGGAAATGTTACTCTGAAACACAGTGGATGCCTGTGAGCCACTGGCACAGACGGGAAAAACTGAAATCCCATGTGAAATCATCATGCAGAACTAATGCCCCAAATCGGATTGCTCCCAAGTTCCTCGGAGGGAAGGAAACAGGATAAAAATTCAGCCCTGACAAAGTTCACACCCTTTTGATAATCAGATACTAGCTTGCACTTCAAACCAGAGAGAAGAGCTACACCTGTAGGTCCTGATTTAGCTGGATGCCTTCATAACAATCTTGGTGAATGGTTGAAGGGTTCTGGTTAATGGAAGCCTGCTAGGAGAAGCAGGTGGAGAAGTGACCTCTAATAGTAAATCAAGCATGTTTGGAAGCTGCTTTATGTCCTTAACCTGGGTGACCCTCAGGCCTGGAGTCATAGTTTGGATACCTGGGAGAATATATATTATTAGAAACCAAATAACCCTTGCACAACACCTGGAAAAGAATCTTTTTTTTTTTTTTTTTTGGTTTTGGGATAGAGACTAAAACTCAGAGAAGGCTATAATCAAATGAACCTTTAAGGCATGGCTCTTGAACTCCAGCATTCACCAGAATCACCTAGAAGACTTGTTAGAGCACAGATTGCTGGCCCCATCCCCAGGGTTTCTGAATCCCTTGGTCTGGAGATGGTCGGAGAACCTGTAGTTCTAACAAGCTCTCAGGAGCTGTTGGGGCACTGGTACTGCAGGTCTGGGGACCACACTTTGAAAACCAGTGCTTTAAGGAATACCGAATAAAAGGATATGTATCTTCCTCACAGAAAACTATGATTTGTCCTCAATGGAATCTAATCAGAAGGTTTACATGCAGTTAAAATTAAAAAATGAGCAATGACCACTACCGTTAATTTGGAACAGTCAAACTAACCTCACAAAAGCCTTCTCCAATGGAAAAAGTAGGAAACTCTTTCCACGGTACACACTGGCTTTACTGGCTGTGGTCTCAGTCAAAGCACAGAATGAACCTTGGCCAGCAGCATGAGGTCTCTCAAGCTTGCAGCTGTTGGGAGGAGGCTGCTCTGCCAGTGACTCTGGGCAGGAAGTTCCTCGTTAGAACTGATGCTTCTCTTTTATTCAGCTCAGAGGGAAAAGAAGAAAAAGAGGCAAGAGCCTCTAGCCTTCTCCAAACTTCTTTTAATTATCTGACCTCCCCAAAGCCACCATGTTAGATGGTGGCTTTGCTGCCATGGCTACTTGACTTGTGGTAACTGGCAGCTCGAGGTTCAGGGTGATGCTAAGCCATAAATCACACCTATATCTTCACTCATGGTGGGCTGACAGCATAAATAAAATGAAAATCCAAAATGACAGACAAGCACAGGGCACTGAGACCAAAAAATATCTGAAATAAAGCCACTTTGCACCTGATCCAAACTGCCAGCCAGCAGTCCATAAAGAACATTAAGCAATAGTGTAACTTTCATCAGAAATAGGACTTCATAGCGCACATCAAGTTCAACGGGACTTCTCACAATGCTGCTTTCCAGGACCCTGCATCAGATAAAGAATGGAGCGCTCCCGCAGTTTTTTCTTTCAAGTAAACAGTTTAAAATGTATGTTGTTGATGACAACACAGCTTCCGTGTTCATATCCTTTTACGGAACGCCTGCCATTCTTCATTCCCTTATTCCACCAAGGGCTCAGCAATAACGGGCAAACAAAATCTAAACTAGCATTACCACTACCCTAGGGATACCACTGAATGAGAGTTACGCAGTATGATCTGATAATAGCTGGCTTCAAGAGCTGAAAAGGAAAACAATGTCTTGTAAAGGGGATATACCAGACATTTAGATTTTAAATCCTATGTGCAACATGACACACAGTTTGGGAATTGCTCTTTTGGCTTTAAGGTAAAAAAAAGTGATAGAAATAGGCTATGATATATGAAATACATTTAAATACTGCTTTAAAATATAGCTGTGCATCATCACACAAGGATGAAGAGAAACAATCTTGTTTTACCAAGAGAAGCCTTTCGTACCTGGTTAACAGACCAGCCCACATCATTAGAAAAAAACGTAAGCGTTTCATGTGTTAATCTCACTAGCTCTTTATGGTGCCATTATCCTGATGTCTTGCAAGGCATGCACAGGACAAGCGAGCATGACTCCAGTCCACAGGCTTGCCCAAGTCAAGGACATAAAGCTCCTTCCAAAGGTCCTTGAGGAAATGACTATGGATCCCGGGGAAAGAAATGCGAGACAGTGGGAGGGAAAAATATTTCCAATTGAAATATAGCATGTCAAGAACAAAGAGAGGCTGCCTCATGTGTCAAAGAATATAACGTGGATTTAGCCTTTCTTTAAAGTTTGATAACTTTTTATGGGACACTGTGAATAAAACTGATTTTTTTAGGAAAAAAAAAAGAATAGAGAGGTGCACTATAACGAAGTACAAATTTTCACACTACTGGCCAAGTTTTTTTCTTTTAAAAGCCAGTTGAACTCTCCGTGGCTTCAAATGATTCAGAAATCCACCTGACTCGAAATTGAAACATTTGTAAGGAAAAACAAAAGGAAACTAATTTGATGGAAAACCTGATACTTAAAACATTAGACGTGTCCTGTTGTCACAGGAAAAGCCCATAAACAATCCCCAGGAAATAAAAACAGAATCCGGGTAATAAAGTCTAACCTTTTTTCCGCGTGGTGCTTAGTCTAGTTCCACTGACCCACAAGGTGCTGCTCGCAGAGGCCTCCAATCCGGCGTTTCAGACCAGAGCTCCCCGTGAGAAACGCCTGCCCCGACACCTCAGCTCGGCGGACTGTGTGGAAAAGGGCTGCTCACGACCCTGCGATTCAAGATGGCGGATGCGGGCCGTGCGCAGAGACTCTGCGCCCGGCACTGTGATCTGGGGCCTGAGCAGCGCAGCTGCACCTGCCTTGCAACAACTCCGCCTCCCTCGCCCCTGCCAAGGTCCCTATAAAGCGGGCCGGCCCACGGCCAATCGGGAGATCGCGTGCTCTAGAGCTCTCGCCTCTCCATTCTCTGATTAAAGAGTAAAGCTTGTCTGTGCTTCAACCAAACTTGGTCTTGTTCTGTTGGCTTGATCAACACTGGGCAGAAGGACCCTTGCTGGGGACTGGCTCTGGAGGATTCGTAACACTTAAAAAATAAAGGTATGATTTTAAGAAAACATTAAGTCAGGATTTAAAGGAGACTGTCAATTAGTGACAAATGAACATATAATATTATCCTACTTTCCCTCAGAATAAGATATTTTCTCTTAAATGATAACATCTGAACTGTTGGTAGTTTAATATCCACTACTTTTGTTTAAAAAAATACTGCTTCAAGCTAGTATTCTGATCTTTTATTTCCAGTCGAGTATACAGCTAAGATGACACAGAGTTCCTGTATTTAAGGATAAATAGTAATTTTTGTTTTTATGTAAATAATGCCGGTCAAAATGCTTTACCAAAGAATAAAAAATGAGAGGGTGTCAAGTCGTGAGGATCTATGGAGAGGGGATAGAAGACAGTCTGAGCATGAACGCCCAGCATCTGCCAGTTTGAGAAAAACAGAGCATTCATTCCAGGGAATGGCAAGTATGCAATGTCAATGCCTTAAAACATAGCAAGTTATTGTTAGAATTACAGGTGATAAATGTATGGCTGTATTTTGACTACAGCAGCATTTTTTTCCCCAGATTCCCACCTATATGCGCAAAAGCATAAGGTTTTACATTTTGAAAGGTGGAGGTCATCAGATTATATGTTGCTTTAACTATTCTCCTGAAAGGGATCTAACATGCTGCTATGTTTAGAAATCCAATATGCTCCTGCAGAGAGCAACGTGGGACGTTCACATCCACAGCTGTCTCATGGCTTTGGACCACGTCAGAGTCAAGCTGTGTTATGGAAGAAAAGACACCTAGCCACAGAAGTATTCCTGGGCTTTCAACCACGAGAGTAGTCAAGGACACGTGACATTCAAATCCCTTTCTTAATTGGCTGGCTCTGAAAGACATGAAGGTGCTACAAACCCCAGTCAGCCAGCCGCTTCATTGTAGGTTTTTGAGGTATCAGACACCAGAGGTCAACAGTAAGGGCTGACTTGATAAAACACTCAGAGTGACTTGGGTTGGGTTTGGATTTGGGTAGGATGTGGGCATAGGATAGAGCAGGAGAGGCTAAGATGGGGACAGATGAGGTTAAAACTTAAAGGTTCAGCTGGTTTTACCAGAGCAGAGCAGATTCGTTTACTTTGTTATTAATCAAAAGCAAGGGAGACTTCTCTGAAGTTTGTTTGGGGACTTGGAATCTAAAATTCTGCTTCTAGATGTAAGCATTTCTCCTAGCCTTAACCTAGATGTGTCGTGTTTTGTACGGAAATGAAACTAGACGGAATCTTTCATGGTTTAAATTTCTTTTTTCAAATAGGGATAAGCTGATACGTTTTTACTGCTAAACATCTGAGAACTTAAAAGTTGAAAGATGTAACTATTTTTATATCATACTTCAGAGCATGAAATGCCTTTACATACAAACTTTCCCAAATTTACATTCCAGCTTAAGGTTCATGGTTTAGTTTTTTGTTTTGTTTTTTTCTTTTTTTGCGGTACGCGGGCCTCTCGCTGTTGTGGCCTCTCCCATTGCGGAGCACAGGCTCCGGATGCGCAGGCTCACCGGCCATGGCTCACGGACCCAGCCGCTCCGCGGCATGTGGGATCTTCCCGGACCGGTGCACGAACTCGTGTCACCTGCATCAGCAGGCGGACTCTCAACCACTGCGCCACCAGGGATGCCCCATGGTTTAGTTTTGATCCAAGAAAACCAGACGCTTTCATGAGGACAGCTTCCTCATTTGAAGGCCATGAAAATTACAAATTTTCTGTTTTGTTTTAAATTGAGAGAAAATACTGGGCCAGTTTGTTTGAAGAGGGGTATAAGAATCTTGGAAAAGGAATAACTTCCTCAATGATAATTCACATCGTTGGCCACCATATGATGTGTAGCTGGGCTTATGGTACAAATACTGAGTAAAATAATTTGAGATATTTACCCTTTCCTAAAATAGGGTTTGCTAAGTAAATATACCACCTAATTATATGTAAGAATTTAGTCCCACATAAAACAATTATTTTTTAACTGTAAGATTCAATACAGATTAGAGAAAATGTAATAAACACTGTGATTCTAAGTATGCTTTACATAACTCTGACTTGAGCCTCATGCATTTACCACAGTTGAAAGGAGGAGAATGAAGAAAAATAGGCTTAATTGTTTTCTTAGCTAAGTAGGTAGGCATTTTTTATCCACATAACCTTTAAATCCAAATGCCTTATGTGCACTATTATGTTAAGCTATAGATTTTATCTCTTTATTAGTAAAAATATGTAAACTATAACAAGAAGGAAAATTCGTGATTCTGGGAAACGGCATAAGATGTTATATAACCAACTGGTTTCCAGCCTTCAAATCAGACATTAGTCAAGGAAATAATAATGACCTTAGCCAATGGGAAAAACATCAAGCCAGATTCCTCCCAGCTGTGTTTCTCCCCTCTGTGGCCTTCAGTAACTTCAATGGAAGTTTAGTATGTTTAGGGAGAAAGGTGGCCAGAAGAATCAAAATTATTAAACCAAAAAGGTCAATCTTCAAATTAAGTCTTGGACCACGATCATTTCAAGAATAAGGTTTATCCCTTCCAATGTCCTAGTGCTACAAGCAATATGGCTGACCAACCACTCAATGGGGCTGATATCACACATTATCTTGCCAAAGGGGTGAGTAAAGGAAAAACAGTTGCTGGCTTTGAAATGTACAAATCAAGCTATTAGTGTTTCTTTAGCATTCCTTTTAATTTCCAACTCAAGCTTATGGTGACTGCAAAAGATAGGAAAAATCCTCAGAGGAGGCAGGTCCTTGGATTTAATTCCATATAAACAGAGGGCCAAGGAATTTTGACAAAATTGTTGCTCACAAAAAGCTAACTTTGCCTTTGAAGTTCTTGTGTGTTCCATATTTAAAGTCAGACACCTTTATTCATCCAACCATAGTATGCGGCCTTCAATAATATGATATCATGCTTTATTTTTTTTTAGATTAAAAACAGTCTTTCATAAGATCCCTCTCTGTTATAAAATCATCAGCTAACATGTTTTCAAGGCTTTGCCAAGTACACAATCTGAATTACCTTCACTTTTCAGGCCTAACTGGCCTGATGTAATTTTTTTTTTTAATGACCACAGATGTGCTAATAATGCTTTAGATCAGTTTCTATTAAAAAGAATGGACCACATGAAGTTCTTCCCAACACATTAAGTGAAAAGCTATCTAACCATTATCTGTAGGATTTAAATAAAACCTGTTAATTTTCTCCCTTACTTCCTTCCCAGTTAGTCATTTAGATCCAAGGAGATAAAATATCAATATTATGGTACTGGTCAAAACATCAAGGAAAAAATACTGACATAATTTTTCAATACCCCAGATATTACCATAGAGTGATACCACCCCCACTAAAACCTCTGGTGCTCATTAGCACATCAATGGCTCCAAGTCTTAAGGTTAGATACAAACAAATCAAACCTGCTTAGTGGTGTCTACTCCAGAATTTCTCCAGCCAGCCTGAACACATCACTCCTTTCTCACGTAATTCCTAGTGCCAAACAAACTTTGGGACATACACACCTGTACTTATGTCTCTTTTTTCCTTCTTAACACCATGACTGGCCTATAGTAATAACTCAGTAAAAGGTTTTTGGAATGAATAAATGATAAAATGCAAGGCTGTACTATCAGAGGTTATGTAGATTGTACTGGTAAATTTTGAAATAAAATATCTCTGTCTTCCGTAGTGACCACTGAGTTCGAGTTCATGGAGAATGCCATTTCTTCTGCACATTCAAATGTGGTAAGTTAGGAAAACGTATCTTGAGTAGAAAAAGAAGCATCTTCATGAAATATGAGAAATCTAAAAAGCGAGTAGATGTTAACAAACACAAAATATAATGCACATTCCAAAGATATCTCTTTATTGTCCTTGTCTCTGTTCAGAATCTTTCCATTATGACTCAGTGGGATTTAGTTCCTGGATGTTTACTCTTATTTAGCATTTAATAGAAATCTTTCTCCACTGGTAGATCAGCATGTAAAGGGGATAGGTTCTTAAAAACACTTTGATGTCGAGAAAGGCTAAGATGCTGAAAGCAGATAGATAGTACCAAATTATACTAGAACTCTTGGCAAGTA
Source organism: Grampus griseus (assembly GCF_964374135.1). Taxonomy (NCBI): domain Eukaryota; kingdom Metazoa; phylum Chordata; class Mammalia; order Artiodactyla; family Delphinidae; genus Grampus; species Grampus griseus. The sequence continues at coordinate 22,605,908 of NC_139018.1, read as the reverse complement.
GATGTCATGGACACAGGAGTTTGGTGCTGTGATTTTGGTCAGAGTAAACCAAAGACGGTCCAGGATATGACTGGAGTGGTTACAGTGGGACATTTGGCCACAAAAAGACAAATAAATAAATTGTGCTACGAATGAATTCTTTAGAGCTCTACAATTCAAATATCATTTGTAAATTCTTTATTGCTATAAAAAATGGATGATTGGAAAAAAATTTTAAGATACTGCACGTAGTAGCAGACTGCTGAGATGATGGATGTAACAATCCTGAGCATTTGTAAAGTGGACTGCCTAATATTATATATGCATATCTCCATGACATGTTATAACACATGATAATTTATGAGGGAGAAAGCATCAAAATAAAATCAATTGTATATAAACACTCCCTGAATTTAAAGTGCTGGCAACTTCTGCCTCAAGGGGTACTCATTTTCCTCCTTTTTAGCCAGTCATTTTTGAAACACCTCAATTATAAATCCAGATTTTGGCCAGAAATATGTGACTGACGACACCTGAAAAAGGAAAATGCAAGGTGAAAAATATTATTCTTTCTCTGCTGGTATAAGTTGCCAATAAGTTAGTTGCATGTCATTCATGAGCTGATATCATTTGGATTGGTTTAACTTATATCATCCACAAAGACCGACTGCACTGTTATTTCAGTCAATGGTTGGCAATGCTGAAGAGCAGAAGCTACAGATACGTCTGCTAGATAATCCGGGCCAAACTGTGGCAAGGATACATGTGCTATTATTTATAAAACACTCATGTAAAGCAACTCATTACATTTTGCTGTTTTTGCTTTCGTATTCCTCCTTTTTGGACTGTGGACTTGTTCCATCCATCAGTAAACTTGTGGCATCTTCCTTGATTGAAGGTGAATCTGGAGCAACTGTTCTTTGGATAAATGCTGCCAAGGTAGGAGAAAAGAGAAAAATAAACCTAGATGAATAGAATCCCTGGGCTGACAAAATTGTAAGTAATCGCTGCATTTGATCTAGTTTTCTGTAAACTTTACATGGACTAACAAATCTTCGATGTAGGAATAAAATAGTTTACTATGTTTTTAAAAACACATTCATGGGATTTAATTTTGTTTTAGATTTGAAGAGTGAGGGTGGAAGATGTGTGTTTGTTCAGTATATAATGATATTAAAGCATTAATATGCTAATTAATAGCATTAATTCTGCTAAAGCAGAATTTTAGAGGGCGAAATCTTAAGGGCCTCCTTTTCATAGAATCCTCTTTTTTACACAGAAGGAAACAGACTAGATCTGGAATGTAGGTTTACTGTTTTTCTACTACCTCTTCCCTCTCTTCTGAGCTCCAGATGCCTATATCCAAATGTCTATGTCAAACACTCCCACCTGATTTATAATCTCTGATGTCTGCCCATCGCTTGCTCTCTTCATCTTAGAAAATGACACACTCATCCACCCAGTTTCTCAAACCCTGTTCCTTCTTCCCTTTGGCCGGCCTGCTCGACCCATCCAATTTAAGAGTGAGTTCTGAGGATCCTACCACCCATTTCACCTGATTCCTTCTGCTTCCCACCACCTCCGTTAACCATCAGCCCAGCCCAAGGCACCATTTCCTCTCTTTCTGTTTTCATCTTGCCTCCTTCTCCACACACCAGAATGATCTTTCTAAAAGGTAAATCCGATTATGTCACTCTACTGCATTAACCCTTCCCTCCCCCCACCCCCCCCAGCCTCCCAGCGAAATTAGAATAAAATCCAAACACCTGATGGTGTCTGAAAAGGCTCCACCAGGACCTCAGCTCCCACCACTCTCTCTCCCAATCACTCTCTCCCTCACTCATTCTCACTCTCCCTCCTTCTCTCCCTCCCTCCCTCCCTCTCTCACTCCTTCAGTGTTCCATCTCTCTAGAAGACCATACCCCTTTCTTCTCTGGGGCCTTTGCACTTACTGCTCCCTCTATCAGGAAAACTCTTCCCACCCAATTTTAACTCAGCTGGTTCTTCTTGCCATTCAAGTTTCAGGTCAATTGTAACCTTCTGATCACTAATATATAGTTCTGGTCCTGGTACCTTCTATGATTTCACCTTTATAGCACCAGTCACCATTTTGCTTGTTTATTGCTTACTACCTGTTTCTTCCATGAGATGAGGTGACCTTTTCTGTCTTAGTCACTACTGTATTCCCCCAGAGCCAAACACAGAGCCTCGTGCATAGTCTCTTAGTAAATGTTGTTTGAACGCGTGAATATATTTTAAGGGATTTCAAAACGATAGTCAACTGGGGATTTTCTAGCTGCTTTCTAGAAAGCATTTATAGAGTACATACCTTGTCAAATCGCAATAATCAGAACTCAATTATTTAAAAATATCTGGCACCTAATTGGTCAGTGAAAAGATAATCACCAAAAAAAAATAAAAAAGCACTATCACATACAATGAACCTATAAGATGGAGAGGTAGAAAGACTGTGCTTTCATGAAATAAATAAATTCTATAAAGGACAAGAAACAATATTTTACCTCAGCAGTCCCCCAACATTTTTATTGCTATAAATCTTTGGCACTTTAGTTTACAAGTTTGAGGACAGACTGCACATGAAGCGTCCATTCAGTTGGCCAGGGGGATCCTGAAGTACAACACAGACGTGAAGAGCATTGCTGTTCTCGCTGTGATCAAGTCCCATCTGAGGGACTTAAACCTCCACTACAGGAACGTCAGAAAACAAATTAAGAATACTAACTTTTCTTTTTATAGCGACATATTCTGAAGTAAGGAAGTGAAAAAAAGTACTTGTTAGTAACTTTCATTGATTTGCTTTTCTAAGAATATCAAGTTAAATTAATACGTAAGATTCACTTCCAGCTCCTGAAGTAGTCTGCAGATAACATTTCCCCCCCCCATGAAAAATCACTGTCCTTTCTTTTTGGGATTATTTATTTATTTAAATAAACATTATTTACTACAATGTTAGAATTATGGAAAAATTGCAATCTGCATTCATTTTAAAAATTGAGTTTATAGATACCAACTCCACAAATATTTAGCATTTGAATCTCAAAGAACTCGAGATTTCGAGGAGTCATCAGTTTACTCCAGACTTCATTCAAACCCAGTCTGGTCCGGGCCCCAGGAGCGAGGGCCCTGTCCTGAGTTGTGTTCCTTTAGCCTAAAAGGAGCTATACATGGAGACCAGTGGTCAGTCACTACTTATAAAAAGTAAAAATGACAGTTTCAAAAGCTGGCATTATGAGTCTCTCTTACTAAGCCCCCACTGTCTACAGGCTGCAGGTAATGGAATCCAAGCCTCCTAAAAGAGTGTCCTGAATCATGGCCATAGCTTCCAGCCAGCCAGGATAAATTTGGTAGTAATCACGGCTCTAAATAATGGATTTCTGTGTTCCTATTTCCAATGGTAATATAAACTTACAATTTATATATTTCTTCCCTTCTTCCTGGCAGGAGGAATCTACCTTTTCTTGAATTGACCTGAACTACACAAAGCTGACATAAATTACTACTTAAAACAAACTTTCATTAATGCTGGATCATTTCAGAGACCACAAATTATGCAGTATTTTCCCATTTCCTTTGTTTTTTCCATGGTCAGTGATTCTACGCTTTCGTTTGGTCACAGTTTTGACAGGGCACCTAAGTCAGCAGAATGAGTGCCTTAGCGTCAACAGCATAGACAAAAGGGCCTCATCCAGTACCAATCCCAACCTGAGTAAGAAGGAGCCTGTTCTGTGGGCTCATAAACCCATGTCTGCCTCAGCACCTCAGTTACTCCCCGGGTCTCCACACAGGTCTCAACTGCTCTAAACTCCAACTCCCAGCTTTCACGCTTCATTCAGAGGTTAAGAAAATCCAGTACTCGCTAGTCAGACATAAAAGCTGGGGTTTTCTCAGTAGTGTTTTATTTTTGTAAGATTTCTTTTTAGCCAAAGCGTACATACATACACATATCAAATAGCACCAAAGGGCTACATAGAAAGACAGCAGTCTCTTGTCCCATCCCTCCCAGCCCCACACTCCTTCTCCCCAGACTCAACCGCAATCAACCCTTTATTTTATTTATTTATTTATTTATTTTTTCGGTACGCTGGCCTCTCACTGTTGTGGCCTCTCCCGTTGCGGAGCACAGGCTCCGGATGCACAGGCTCAGTGGCCATGGCTCACGGTCCCAGCCGCTCCACGGCATGTGGGATCTTCCCAGACCGGGGCACGAACCCGTGTCCCCTGCATCGGCAGGCGGACTCTCAACCACTGATCCACCAGGGAAGCCCACAATCAACCCTTTTAGCTTTATTTTCTGTACTTGCTTCAATTTTTGAAAGAAAAAGCTGATATTGCTATTTTCTGATTTATCATTTTTAGACTTATCCACACCCATCCACTTTCCCTCATCCCATCCTCCCTATATAGTTACATCTGGACTTGTAGTTATGTCAATAGTATTTACATTATTATGACTATGTAAATATGGCTCACACAAACCTAATAGGTCTACTATGACAATGTTTCTTTTCTTGCTCATTTTTTCCTGGAGTTATTAATTGATATTTATTAAAATTCATTAATAAATTAATTTTTGTTTGTTTTATTTACTCTTTATAACCATTCTCAATTGTTTCTAATAGCTCAATTATACCTATAATAATCATATGTCTATTAGTAGTTTTTCTAAGCACTCAAATGAATCAAATAATCTATCAGTTTGTTTATTTCCTAAAGATTCTCCTGAGGGAATCTTTTCTTTCTTCCTTCACTATGATAGAACTAAAGAATATGAGTGTCCAGATGAAAAGCTCCCCCCCCAACCCTGCCCCAGCAAATAGTTAGAAAACTCAATAAACCAAGACCCACAGGGAGGCATATCATCACAAAACTCACTGGGGTTAAAGGGACAATCCTAAAAGTTGCTGGGCCAGGGGTGAGGGTGGGGCAGTGGTGGTGAAAAGGATCACGTCAAAGGAATGGGAGTCAAAACAAAAAGACATAAGGTTTTTCAACAGCAACACTGGATTTTGGAAGATGACTGTGCAATGACTTCAGAAGAAAAGTCCTTTTTAACCTAGAATTTTATAGCCAGCCAAAGTCTCAGTCAAGTGTGAGTGGAAGAAACCCATTCTCAGAGATACAAAAACTGAAAATATTTACCTCCCTTTCTTGGATGTGCTCCCACAAAAGATGTGCAACAGCTGTTTGTTGGGTGAGCCCTCATCATCCGCCCCGCTTCTGGCCTTTGTTCTGTTTTCTTTGTTCTCTCATCCCAGGACTCTCACTAATCAGGTACTGTCCTCCTTGTATTGATTTTCTGAATATCTTATCTTTTCTCTCCTATTGTCCCATTCTTTCTTTTTCCTTATCTTCTACTTTGTAGGTTTCTCAACTTTGTTTTCCACTTTTCTAGTTCATATTTTAAATTTCTGAGACCTCTTATCCTGTGTTCCTTTTTTATAGCATCTTGCTCATATTTTTACTAAATGTACTATTTTCTCGTTTCTCTGAGGGCATTAATGATATTTTTAAGATATCTTCCATTCCCTGTATTATCGAATTACTGTAGGCTCCATTTTTCTCTTTGTTGATCTTGACAGATCGCCTTTTTAATTTTGAAGTTTCAAGAAAAATTACAGGACAGTTTCTATAACTAAGCTGAAATTGTTTGTGCTACAAAAATGGAGAAGTATTCAGGATGATTCTAATTCGCTTCCAAAAATACTACATCATGAAAAAGATATAAAAAATTCAAGGTTCATCAGAAAAGCAAATAAGAATAAACATTATTTCTAGAAATAAGTTTATTAAATCACTTAAAATGATTAACAGTAGTACCTATGATTAAACTTTTTAAAGTAACCTTAAAAACATGGAGGTAGGTATGGGAGGAAAATCATAAAACAAACTTGTCAAAAAGAACAGTAAAACTATGTGTAAATAAATAAATAATTTATCAATAAATTAATAAAGAGGTTTACTTTCTAAGCTAAATTTTCAGTCAGATTGTACAATATAGACTATAATAAGTATTTTCTTATCCAAATTATGTTCTCAATGATATTTTTTCCTATTCTTATTTAACTTTATTTTTTTTGAGCCAGTGTATTTATGTAGAAACCTATGGCAGCTTATAAGTACTATATCTTAGAGAAATGACCAGGGCTAGTCATGAAATGTTACTGAATGAAAAGCTGAATACAGTTTCTTTTATTGCCTGTCACAGTATTAAATAAAATTCTAAAAAATTTCATGTTTTCCCCTTAATGTCTTCTAACCACTTTCTTCTAGGTACCTTTCTAGGGAGCCTTATGAAAGTCATAATGGCAAAATTAAATACCAGTAGAACAATGACCTCTGTGCTCATATCATGGTGCTGTTTATTTCCAGGCTCTTAAATGTCTTAATGGATGGGATATGATGTTTGATGGTGCTCTGTCCCCACCCTCCTCCTCTTCCATGCTTACATACATCAAACAGACCTGAGGAAATTTTTCCATTGCTTAATATGAAAAATAAAAATTTTGTCCTATGTGTATATCACATTCTGAGGTACAGTAACCAAACCTGAGATATGATCCAATTTGAAGGGTGACTGCCAGATTAGAATAGCAGAGGGTTTATGAAAATATATAGAATCACTTGGTAAAATGGTTAGGACAGGAAAGGGAAAATGCTTAGCTTTTGCAATAAAATAATTATGATATAATGGAAGCCAAACCATTTATCAGAAAACAGTAAATATTTATTTGATGACTATGAATATAAATCAGCAAAAATGAGAGTTATCATTTTTGGATTTGACCTACTTCCTTGTGGCTAATTTTGATATTTTATTTTATAGCAGCCTAGTTTTTTTAAATGACAGCATTGTCAAATTGAATGTACAAACTCTATGTCCATGGAAAACTGAAGAGCTAAATGGTTATCTAACTAAGAATCTATTAATATTTGAGTCCCAAATGGATTGGATAAAAGTGGACTTGAAATAAAAAACTTATACACTCATTCATCTAATATTAATTGAGCCTTTACTATGTGCCAAGTTCTATATAGGATGCTGAGGAAACAGTGGTGCATAAAACAGACATCAATCGTAACATCATGGAGTTCACTCTTCGGTGAAGAGAAGAGTCAGTAAACAAAATGTCACTCAAATAGCAAATAATTCCATAATTAGTATGAGAAAGGTTTTAAAGGAAAATTGTAATGCTTTGTGGGCACACATTACAGAAACCATACTTAAAACTGAGTCCTGAAGGCTTCTTTAAGGACATTACATACAAGGTGAAGCATAAGTGGTTGGAGATGGTATCCTGGGTCAACAGACTCACACTTTGTCAATGTGTGTGACATTTTATCAATATTTACACTGTATTATTCACAGAATGAAATCGGACGATAATAGTTTTCATATCCTTATTCTTTGCACAAAATTAGATATTTTTGAACAGTTCTATGCAGAGATTTTCTACTTTTTGATGACTTGAATTTTATTACAATACCATTTAACTTCCTTACCCACTCATCCATAGTTACTAGCAATCTCCAGGCCAAAAAAAAGTTGCTTAATTAAGATTTTTACCTTGGGTAATTCATTTTCAGTTTTTATGAGAAGTGTAAGGTCTAAAAAGAAGCGATTCCATATATTTTTAGTAAGTTAGGTAATATTATAAATGTACTTGGGTATTATTTGTATGATTCATAATGAACATTTTTTCAAACTTACAACATGAATATTACTATCATGTACTGGCCTTATGCTTTAATCTTTCCATGAGATGCATTTTCTTAAATCCAATTTAAAAGCTGGTACAGGACATCATTACTTACAGTGCAAGTGTGAAAATTGAGGACTAGACAGGAAGCAACTGTGATCCTGCCAAGAGGATGACTGATCTAACCCATGAGCATGGGAACCTTCAGCAAAGTTTCTGTCATCCTAAAAAAGAGAGCACAGCATTTTAGTTCAAATCATTGAAAAATGTAAGGCTTGGGATTCACTTAAATGTACTGAAAATAAAATTGAACCTCAAGATGCCAGCTATGTTACACCACAGTTTAATATAATTATAATCCTTGTAAAAAATAAAATGTGTGGATGTTAAAGAAAATATGAAAAAACGAGAGAGAAGGAAATCATCTGTAGCCATAACAGCATAACATATTTCTTTCCAGTCTTTTTTTTCCTGTGGATAAGATTTGTAAATATTGTTGTAAAACTCTGTTATTTATTTACATTTAATAATATAAACATTTTAAAAGTCATTAACCTTTAGCTTTATGTTACTCATATACTGTCTAGTGAATATATCATGCTTTACTCAGGTATTAGTCTTCTGGGCATTTAGGTGGTTTCCAATGTTTTACTCCTATAAATAACACTATGAGAAATACCTTTAAATATATAACCTTTCCCATATTTAGGTCTATTCCTTATGACAAATTCTTGGGTGGAAATACGGGGTCAGTAAAAACAATTTGATGTTTTTAAATACATTTACCTAGACTGCTTTCCATAATGATTATACAAATACTCATTCAACAAATATTTAATACATAAACCAAAATGAATACAGAAAAGGTCCCTCTCCTCATGGACTGTATGAATGTGTCCTTTTCCCCAAATCTTAGCTGAAAAACGGAATTAGGGAATTATATCTTTGAAAAATTTTACTAATTAAATAGGTTAAAAAATAGGTGCTTTAAGATACATTTACTTGATAAAAAATTGCAATTTTTTTCTCTTAAATGTTTTCTAATTATTTACTTCACTTCATTTTTTCTTTCTTGCACTCATTCATTCATTCAACAATCGTTTATTTGGCACCTACTATATGCTGGTCAAAGGGCAAATAAAACACTGGTGTATATGATCATGAAATCTTCAGGATTGCAGGAGAGAAAGGCATTAAACAAACTATACAAAACACAATATAGTTTAAAACTATGATAAGAGCTATAAGAAGAATGGGAAATAATAGGCAGAACTACATTTAGATTTGGGGTCCAGAGAAGTTTCCTCTGGTAGGTGATATTTAAGGCAATAATTTGAATGCTGAGTATGAATCAATGGGTTAGCCGGATGAAAACTCATAGGTGGAGGACGGAAAAGTGGGAGGTAAGGGGGAGCAGAAGGGTGGTCAGGGAGTGGTGCTCTAGGCTCGTGTGAAGGTGCTAAGAAGGTAAGAAAGAGTTTGGTGTGTTTGAAGAACTGAAGGAAAGCCCATGGCTTAGGCACACTGAGCCTGGGGAAGTGGTTACAATGAGATCCAGAGGTGGGATTTGGATGTGGGTTTCTTCTTACTTAAGTACAATCGGAAGGCAATCAAGGGTTTTGAGGAGAGGAATGACATGCTTTGATTTGTATTTCTCAAAGATTACTATGGCCTCTTTGTGGAAAACAGACTGAAACAGCACAAATGTAGAAGTGGGAATACAAGTTAAAAGACTGTGATTGAGGATGACTGCGGGGTCAAGGGAGAGGAAGGGATCAAGAATGGTGGCAAAGATTCTAGATGAAACAACTGCTGGTTAGGTGGCCTAAACAGATTCTTCAAAACAGTAAGGCCTCATGTAGCATGACTATCTGATGAATTAGTTGTCGTTCTCTGCACTAAGTACCAAGTTTATATTTTATTTCTTTGTCACATATATATGTATGCAAACGCAAAAGAAAGGCCAAAAAAGAACAAGTCTGTGTGCGTGTGTGTGTGTATATGTGCACACACACATGCAGACTCACACACACGTCTGTAAAAGACACATTTATTCTGAGCTAAAAGCATGGACATAATCCTAAAATGACTTAAGATCATCAGTTTTCATGTACCAAAAGGGAGTTTAGGTTCATTTAGGATGAAGGCCCTGTGGTTTTTAACCAAGTGATTTATAGTTTTCACTAATTACGAGAATTTCATAAGAAACTGGAAGTCATTCATTGTAGGATTCCTGGAAAGGAAAGGATATGCAGTTGACGCTTGAACAACGCAGGGGTTAGGAGCACCGACCCTCTGTGCAGTCAAAAATCCACGTATAGCTTATAGTTGGCCCTCTGTATCCATGGTTCTGCAACTGTGGAGCCAACCAACTGTGGATTGTGCAGTACTGTAGTATTTACTATTGGAAAAAAAATCTGCATGTAAGTGGACATATGCAGTTCAAACCTGTGTTGTTCAAAGTTCGACTGTATTAAACTTCCTCATTTTCTATATATGAAAAAAAGAAATGTGAGTGGTTGAATAAGTCAACAATTTTAAGGGAAAGGGATAACAGTCCTAAATTGTATGTACATATTAACACAGTGCCAAAAATATATGAAGCAGAACTGATAGAACTATAAGGAAAAAATAGACAAAACCATATTTATAGTTGGATATTTCAACGTTCCTCTCTCAGTAACTGATAAAACAGTAGGCAGAAAACCAGTAAACATAAAGAAGACTTGAACAACACTACTGGCCAGCTAGACCTAATTGACATTTATAGAATACCCCAAAACAGCTGATTACAAGTATTTTTCAAGCACACATCCAATATTCTCCAAAACAGACTACATGCTGGGTGATAAAACAAATCTCAATAAATTTAAGATGACTGAAATTATACAAAGGATGCCATCTAACCACATGGGGTGAAAGAAGAAATCAACAACAGAAGGATATCTGAAAAATTCCCCCAAATTTAGAAATTAAAGAACATATTTCTAAATAGCTCATAGGTGGGTCAAGGTAGAGATCAAAAGAAAAATGAGAAAATATTTTAACTATATGAAAAGAAAAGCATAATTTATCAAAATTTGTGAGAATCAGTTAAAACAGTTTGGAGGGAAATGTATAACATTAAACGTGTATATTACAAAAGAAGAAACGTCTCAAATTGATAATCCAAGTTTCCACCTTAAGAAACTAGAAAACAAAGAGCAAATTAAACCTACATTAAGTAAAAGGAAGGAAATAATAAAGAGCAAAGATCAATTAAATAGAAAGCAGAAAAGCAGTGAAAAAATGAAACCCATACTGTTATTCTTTTTAAGATCAATAAAATTTAAAAACCTCTACTGAGATTAATTAAGAAAAAAGAGGGAAGATATAAATTGCCAATATTAAGAATGAAAGAGGAATATTACTAGAACATCTATAGACATTAAGAAGGTAATTAGGAAATATTTTGAACAACTCTGCCAATGTATTAGACAACTAAGATAAAATGGGTACAAATAAACAGCCTTAAAATGTGTCATCCATGGGCTTCCCTGGTGGCTCAGTGGTTGAGAGTCCACCTGCCGATGCAGGGGACACATGTTCGTGTCCCAGTCTGGGAGGATCCCGCATGCCGCGGAGCGGCTGGGCCCGTGAGCCATGGCCGCTGCGCCTGCATGTCCGGAGCCTGTGCTCCGCAACAGGAGAGGCCACAACAGTGAGAGGCCGGTGTACCGCCAAAAAAAAAAAAAAAAAAAAGAAATGTGTCATCCAGTATACTTCTAGGCATCTATATTAGGTTAATAAATTAAAAATACGGACAAAGATTTTTATACCAAGATGTTCATCAAGTGACTACTTATAATAGAAAAAAGCTGAAATTAACCTTAAATTTCCAACAATAGGAGATCAGGAAAGTAAAGTATGGTAGAACCATAATGATAATAATGATGATGATAGAGAAAATTCCCACATATATACAATGTTACATGAAAAAAGGAGGAAATAAAATTATCAACAAATGGTGATTTCAATATAAAAAGATATTTATAAGTAAGAGCTGGGAAACATACACCCTTAAATTACACAAATAGGTTTTTAAAAATATTTGTTGGATTATTTATTTTCTTGTTAATTTTTTTTGTATTTCCTAAATATGCCATATTTTTAACTGTCATATGCCAAGAAGCTGGTTGTATAATTAAAAATATAAGTGGTTCTTTTTCTGGTAACAGAAAAGATATAATCTATGGTTTGATGCCAGTTGATTTTGTTTTAGAAATTTAAAACCATACCTTGGGAAGAGCGAATAGGATTTGACTATCCTGCGTACTTCATCCTTCCTCTGGGAGGCACATTTTGAGGCTGTCATTGCGCCATCTGCTTCATTCAGCAAGACGCCCAGACTTACACCTCCACTCCTGTCCTTTCTCACTGTCTTTCTCAGCCCAGGTGTCAATGGGCAAAATGTGAGTGTTTGCTTTTCCTTATTTTTTCCTTTCTCTTACTGGCCCATAATCAACTAAGCATCTCTTAGCGGGAAACCATAGATTACGCTTTTCTCTTTCACATTTTATATAGGAACCACGATTAAGTGGAGATTTCTAGCATTGATTGAAAGCATAATTCTCCTTTCTATCTGTGTATCTTCCAGCTCCACCCAGGCCTTTAGTATGGCACATCTGAACTATAATAGCCAGATCCACAGCTCTGCCTCTAGTTGGCCCATGTCAACTCATTCTAAAGTAGCTATTGGAATACACCTGGGACTCAATGAACAGTTGACCCTTAAACAACACAGGTTTGAACTGTGTGTGTCTAGTTAAACACAGATTTTTTTTCAATAGTAAATACTATAGTTCTACATGATCTGCTATTGGTTGAACCCAAGGATGTGGAAATGTGGATGCGGAACTGTGGATGTGAAGGGCTGACTACAAGTCTGATTTTCCACTGCATGGAGGGTCGGTGCCCCTAACTACCGAGCTGTTCAACGGTCAGCTGTATGTCTTTAAGTTCCCAAATTTTCTAAGTCTTCAAAAGACTGTCAGAATCCCCAATGCTACCTTGAAAGATAACTAATGAAATGAACCCTGAAAGAACATACTAAAAGAAAAATATTTCACGATCCCTTTGAACAATCAACATATCAGAATATGAAAACAATATCTTCATATTCTCCAATTATACATTGATTAACTTGTGGAATTTCTATCTAAGTAAAGTTTACAGGGTGACCATAAGATGACTGTTTCTTTCTAATTCCTACCTGTTTTTCAGTTAAATACTTAAATATTAAAAAGGAAGTACTGGTTAAAAAGGAAGATTCTTTGCAATTTTAATAATCCTAGCTTTTGCTTTTTGCCAACTCTTATATCCTTAGCACAGGGACCTATTTTTATTTCTGTCTTAAGTCTCAACAAGCTATTTAACCAGAATTCCCTGCAAAAATTCCACTGGGTGAAGGAACTTGCATTTTCTAATATTTTCCCTGGGTTTCTTCCACTTCTCTTTCATAACCCACATTGTAATTGGTTTCTTAAAAGTTGTTCCAACCCAACTAAATCTTTTTGCTAAACTGATCTCTAATGATTAATATTTAATGATGCCCACCAAGTATTTTTCTCTCAGAAATACTCTAAGTTCAAAGTTTATAAGACAAACGATGCATTTAATTTTTTGTAAATTTTAATTTATCCAACTCTTCCCCCAGAGAAAAGGAAAAAGCACTTATGTGTTTCTGAATCTGTGGCAGAAATGTTTTCCTGAATTTGTCTCTAGCTTAACAATGCACTGTTCCCCACTCTTAATTCCCAATTCTCCATCAGTGCTCGAAAAAGCTTAACCACTTCCTCAGTAAACTTTATTCCTATTTGAAACTTCAATCTGGACAGACAGTTTACTTAAAGTCTGCCCTCCGTAACTCAATCTGCACGGCTGCTATTATATAGCATTTTACCTCCATGAGGGTGGGGCTTTGATCACCTCTTTCTACCTACCCATCCCAATATTCCACAATTTAGCACAGTGCCATTTGCATTAAGAAAGTCAATAATGATCATATATAATTATTCTTGACCAAAGTACCGAAATGAAAGTTTGCTATGTGGAAGTTGGGAAGAAGGAGACTGTCACTCTCACATTCTCTGTTTCTTCATATAAGGAAATGAGGGCACTGGACCAGATCATCTCCTAAGATTTCTCAGCACTAACGTTTTCTAATTCTAATCTACCCGAGCAGAACCACTGAACAACCAGTACATCTAACTATGCAAACTATCTTTTCCAAATTTATACCATAATGCTATAAACATGAAGCCACGCTCATGAACAGACTCATGAAAATACCGTGTTAGATCAGGCAATTTGATAAATTTACCTTTATGCAATTGATTATTTTATGGTATAAAATTTAATATTACTAATGACTCACTAATGAAAAAGATCATACTCAGTTTTTGTTTTGTTTTGTTTTTTTACTCATTTTGGACTTGGCTCTACATGACTTTAATCCATTTTCAGAAACTGAATATATTCGTAGTGGGTAGAAATTTGCCATAAACAAGGATACGCAAAAAGATGTCACTGACTTAAGAAACAAAAGTAGAGATGCAGAGATATTTTATAATGATGGTGCCTCACTGGAATCAGTGCTTCCTCTCTTGAAGTGACTATTTCAAAGGAAACAGTGATTGTTTGGATGAATACGTTATAACATGTTTATTTAAAAACTAATAAGACATTTAATTGGTATTCCTTATGTATCTAGTATTCATATCTAGAATTTTGAATTTGACATGATTAACAATGGTATCTTTATAGTTAAACTCCTTCATAATCTTTCCTTTCTTAATGTTCTTGTTGAGTAAATTATTGAGAAAGGTGAAGAAAGCATGTGGCTTGTTAGGGGAACTGGGTTTGGTAGAGTTATGTGCTCATCTAAGTACCCATGTTGATTCCTAAATAAGCACTTTTGATCCATTGCTATTTTCAGGTTTTATACCAAAGAAAAATACCAACTCAAGTGGCAACCTTTTGTTTAACTTTTAAAGAGCAAGATGTAATCAACTAGTTAAATATTATGGCTGGATCACTTCAAAAGCATAAAAATTGCTTCAGAGTTCAGCATGATTTGATTGTCTACGAGGTTTCAGATGTGTCATCTAAGCATTACTGGAAAAATAGCAATTAAACTTTTGTTAGAATTCCATAAAAGGCTAAAGTTAGAAAAAAGAAAGTTTAGTCACCAATTTAGCATGAATTGTGTATTCTGGAGCCGAAGATAAGGCAGACAGTGTCTACCCTCAAAAATCATACAATCCAGTAGAATAGCATTTCCCAGATTTCAGTATTTACCTATAGTTATCTTACTATTTCTTTTATGTTAACTTAAAGATTAGTGTTGGACCCTAAATCTGTATATAGGAGAGGCTTAAAGGATGGCAAAATTGCTTGGGGTTGGGGGAAGCATGGAGTTATATTTACGTAGGAGATTACATGGGATTTCTTAACAAATCATGGAGAGAGGTGGTTATAAATGAGATAACTGGGGTATTGTGGGGTTAAAGCTCCCTCAAATTCCCCCATGATTGCTACTACTGTTCCCAAGCAATATTTGTAAAATTATCTGAATAATACACTGGTGATATATTTTCGTAGTCATTAAATAAAAATCACCTACAGTCTTGAATTGCATGAGGAGTTATGCATTGCGTGCTTCAGAAGCTACAATTGTAGAAGATTTAAGATATGTACAGAAATAGCTGACCTTAGAAAGAAAGTGCTAACAGCCAGTAATTGCTATGAGCAAAGCATAAACAAACCACGGAGAGATTCAAGGAGGGAGAAATAGCTTCCAGGAGCAAAGCACATCCTTAGAGCATACACATGCTTACATTGAACAAATATGACAAAGGCCTTCGGCAAACTCTGGCTTCAAAACCTGTGCTGAAAGCCATTATCAACACTTCCTCACCTACCTCATCTTATCCTGTAAAAATCTGCTTCTTTAAAAAGAAATTGCATATGAACTCTTCTACTGGAAATTGAAAATCATGATTTTTTTTTCAGGAGGAGGAAGGATGGGAACAAAATATGCCTTTTGTGATTTTACTAAAAAATCCACTGCTAATTAAAACCATATATTTAGCATGGGTAGAGAGCAAAAAGGGCAGGTAGCAAATGGGAATATCGTGGACCAAACCATGCTCTTTCGTGAATTCAGATTAGCAATGCTGTGTTATTGGCTGACTTTTGAACATTCTGTTCTATTTGAAACAGCTGGGACAGCAAGGAAGTCTGTATGTCCTACAGAAACCCAGTTAGGCCTCATGAACGAGAAGCTGTGAAATGTTTCTGTTGTCTACACAGAGACAATCTGGGTCAGATTCAGCTTTGAATTGAATTCTAAATTTAAACTTTTAGATCAGGCTTTGACCAGTTAACTTGGTAAGCTTAGTACAATATTACATTATGCTCTCAGCAGTTGTGGACATTGGTCCTGCTAAAACTCTCAATAGGTTTCTAGAAATCTGATCATTTGGTCCTGGTGATTGCCATGGGAGTAAACAGCAGGAGTTGGTTCTCTTTCTGGATTGAAAGAGAACCTGACTTGTACACTTTCTGCTACACTTCCCCTCCACCAGCAGTGTGGCCATATTGGATGTTTCACTGCCTTCTGACATCAGCAACGACATGAGAGCAGCCAGCTGCCAATATAGTTCTGCTAGTCTAACAGTTATTTGTCTGCTAACAGTAATACAGTCAGGGGTCTACAACTGTAATGCTAATAGTGGTCCTTTTCCCTGTACCTTGTCATCACAAGCCTCTTTTCAAGACTTGAGAGCATCTTTCTTCTCTGAACTCCCACTGCAGTTTTTTTGGGTCACCCTTACAGCATGTACCCCTTTCTCCTTTGTACTACAGTTGTCTGTGTGAAGACTCTGAGTTCCTAAGGACTGACAATGGCTCTTCTTACTATGCCATCATCCTCTCCGGCTTCCAGCACAACGCTTTATACACAATGTAAACTCAGTAAAGGTTTGCTGAATGTTGTATTTAACAACAACGAGAACAAACTTGAACATCTCACAATTAGAACAGAAGCTCTAAAAGGCAGGGATCTTTGTTTTGTTCACGGACGTGAGTCCCAGGGGCCTAGAAAGTTCCTGGCACATAGCTGAAACTCAATAAATTTGTTGAATGAATGGATAGTATTATGACTTTATAAAGAGCTTGGGTAATATGTTTTGGTTAAATAAAGAAAAGAGAATATTTTACATAATGTGTAAAGGAAGTAAGAGTAGATTGGTAATTTCTCCTTCCTCTAGACCAGGAATTGGCAAATTTTTCCCGTAGAGGGCTTGATAATAAATATATTAGGTTTTGTGGGCCATACAGTTTCTGTTGCAACTTCTCAACTCTGCCACTGAGTATGAAAGCAGTCACAGACAACACGTGAATAAATAAATGTGGCTGTATTCCAATAAAACTTTACTTACAAAAGCAGTCAGCAAGCAAGATTTGGCCCATGGGTGGTAGTTAGCCAAACTGTGCTCTCAAACAACTGTGCAAGAATTACCTATAAGGATTAAGATGACTAGATTACTATTCCCTACTTGAAGACCATGCCTTCTGCATGTTTGTACATCCTGCCACTCCCACCTCCAACAGGTAGTGCAGTGCTTTTGCAATATAGTATCTGTATAGTCTATGTCTGTTGCATTAAACTGAATCCTACACTAACTGATTTCCTGGAACCAGAGTTTATAGTAGAACCAATGAACTCAAGAGCCTTTTCTTTGAACTCTGTCCTAGCAAAATATGACAGAAGTCAAGAGCTGCTGAAATAACATCTTATGAAACTGATGTAGTAAATGGGACGCCTTATCCCTTGATAGAAAGAGTCTCAATGCCTCTTATTATTTTCTTCAAGATGTCCATAGTTAATCAGAGGTAGCTTTTCTGATTATCCATGCCTCCCCTCTCATTCTTGATAAATAACTTATTTTCATAAAAAGCATATAAGCAGATGATCATTGGTATCTACAATTCACAAAAATGCATTCTCACATTTTTCTCAACAATGACTACAAAAGATGTGATATTCTCATGAGTTTTGCATTAGATCACTACATTATTTCAGGCCAGACTTCTGCTACACATGACAGTAACCTACATATTCATCAGTAAAATGGATTAACATTTAAAAATGTTTAGTATTAATGTGGGACAACGTCATCACAAAATGTGCTTTGTGGCTCTTCCTTATATTTGTACTGTCTATTTGCAAAATTTTCAACCTTATTTCTCATTTTGATAAGTGTTGGCCTCACAAACCAGGCTTGATTTCCTCTTCAGCTGCAAATGTAATTTTAAAGAGAACTCCAATGAGATTACCGGCTGAACGTGTTAAACATTCATAGCTTTGCCATATGCTGTTATGGAAATTGCATTGATTTATAGCAATTTGGGTGCCACTAGACAGCACTGACTTACCTAATACCGGATCTAACTGTATTGGGAAATAATGTTTTTAATGCTTCATTTGCATCCAGACCTCTATTGAATTAAGAGGCATATAATGTGTTTATGTACTTTTGGAGACAACTGACTTTTATTTATTAAAGATATAGTCCCTACATTTGGTGACTTCTAAAAAAATTAAGGAATATCAGGTACAAATTTATACTATAATAGCCTGCTGCTCAAGGATATAGATTCTTGAAGCCAGGCAGATTTAGGTTTGAACCCTGATTCAACCACTTAACTGCCCTATAACTTCGTTTTCTTCAATGGTAAAAATGGAAAAATAATGGTGCCAACTGACAGGGTTGCTGTGAGGATTAAATGAGGTAATGCACATAAAGCATGAGACACATACAAAAAGAGCAATTTTATGTAGTTTGTTCTAATATATGCTCAATAATGAGTCGTTATTATTATTAGCTCTTGTTACCTAAGCCTTTCACTTCTGTTTAAAGTTAGTGGCACTCCTCTCAGCGATGGAGAAATGCTTGAGTATATGGGACCTGATGAGAACGTTGGAAGACAATTTAAAATTCACCATATGAGACAACAAGGTCACTACTATAGTAAATAATACCAATATAAAAAGCAAAGGTAAAAAAGCATAAAGCCCCAGGACGCCCTCTTTACAATAAGGGTATAAATAACATGGCATAACTGTGTTAAATTTTTGTTTGAGATGGAGAAGTGAAGTGCTCATTTTAAGCATGCTAGGGAAGACTTATGTAAATGAATACTGTCTTTATATCCACTGAGCATTCTATCCAATTACATTCAGAGGAGGCAAGAAGCATCTTAAAAATAATTATATTTGGCTGAAATAAGTGAATATATACAGTGTAATGAATATTCATATATATTGAAGTTTGTAAGAATATAAAAAAGCCAAAAGAACCTTTAGTGTTTTTTTATTTTCTAAATCGACTTGGAGTGTACATTAGAATATAGATGGATTCTCTCTAGGTCAGTGTTCTCGATGGGGGGCAATTTTGCCCTCTAGGGCAGGGATCTCCAACCCCTGGGCTGTGGACTGGTACCCGTCCATGGCCTGTTGGGAACCGGGCCGCACAGCAGGAGGTGAGCAGCTAGCAAGCAAGTGAAGCTTCATCTGCCGCTCCCCATTGCTCCCCATCGCTCGCATTACTGCCTGAACCATCCCTCACTCCCCCCCCCCCACCCCCTGCCCTGTCCGTGGAAAAATTGTCTTCCACGAAACTGGTCCCTGGTGCCAAAAAGTTTGGGGACTGCTGCTCTAGGGGATGTTTGGCAATATCTGGAGACACATCTAGATGCCACAACTTGGGATGGGGAATGCTACCGGTATTTAGTAAGTAGATTCTTAGGGATGCTGCTAAACATCCTACAATGCACAGGACAGCCTCTACAACAGAGAATTACCCGGCACAAATGTCACTAATGCCAGGGCTAAGAAGCCCTGCTCTAGGCTAATAACTGTTCAGGGTCAAATGAGTTTAAAGTCACCCATACCCCACATGGGTCTTGGCTAGACTCTAGGGAATGGTAGGCTTTTTGTCAATATGGTCAGATCTTCCCACTCTCCTATGTTGATTCCACACTAGTGAACCATAGGCTGAAGTAGTAATATGGAGTTCTTATTCTTATGAAAGGAATGACTATAAATGCCAACGCTATGAAATACTATATGTTACTTCACCTACTGGGGACCTCAGCACCGAGAGTAGTTGAACTTACATATTGAGAGGGGCCACCATCCACACTAAGCCTCTGACCAATCAAGAGACCAGAGGTTTCCTGGCTCAGGATTTCTTAAGCAGCATCAATTCCCATAGACAAACAACATATTAAGCAACAATGGCATAAACTTAAAGGTGAGTTCTCAGGGAAAAAGTTATAAACACAGTCTTTGGATTTTTATTTTCTACTTCTACAGAATTGAAAATCTATCTCCTACATCAAGAAATTTCTTTTATAATTAGTACCCTTACACAAAACCTGCGGCAGCTACTTAGAAAGCTGTAGCCATAAACATGAATAATGCCCAAAGACTGAAAGTGTATATAAAGGGCATTACTTTGAAGCTTGGGATTCTGTACTTGGTGTCATCCAGGCGCTGCTGAAGAGACTCTCTGTGAACTCCGTACTTAGAATATCTCCCGTCAATTCTGTCAGATAAACTGCGCGAACCCTGCAAAAACAACAAAGGGTCTAAACTGGTAGATGAAAGAAAAACCAGTGCTTGAAATTAAAATAAGAAAGTTTTGATATGTAGATGATTAATCATTATAGCCGTTTAGAGAGATATATAGAGGAATCATAGGTTCCCAAGGATAAAGAAGAAAACGATCACTTTGGATGCTATCATAAAAATAGAAACAGGGTCCCACATTGGTTATTTCTTTTCACTGCTAGTCCCCATGCCAATCTGAAACGACTTCCTTCCTTTAGTTGAAGGAAGGGAAAAAGGTTTAATTAACAGTGAGTTGTCCAAAGATGGAACTTAATGATACCATGCCACTTTTGGATGTTATATATGATCCCTTGGAATAGTACCTGGCATCAAAATATACTCTTTGTTCAACATTCTGACTTTTAACTATTACATCACGTAGATTTTTAAACCTAAGGATAGCTCATCGGTCCTCAAAAGCATAAAAAAAGTCAGGTAATAAATTAAGACAGAAAAAATTTCCAGGGCCTGCCTTCCTTCCTTTCTATTTTTCCTTCATTCTGGGGAGAGAGGATAGAACACAGCAAATAAGTCACCACAGCCAGTTTTTTAGACATTTCTATTATGAATTAGGGAGAAATTAGAGTAGAATTAGGGCAACTGATTTTCATATGTAAGAAAAATCATCTATGGGATTTAGTTCCCCAAATAGCCCCAAAGAACTTTTTGAATGTTCAAACTGGAAGGGGTATTAGAATTCCAAAGTTCTCATTTTTATTAAAAAAAAAAAAAAAAAGTTACAGCCCAGGTAAGTTAAGAATGACCTGTCCAAGGGTAGGCAATTTGCGGCAAACTGGGCTTGGGACCCAATTCTATTCCCTCTCCTCCATATCAAATATGTAATGTTTAAATGTAGGATTGTCAAGTTGAATCACTTCTTTCAAAATAAGGGGGAAAAAAATGAGAGAGAGAGACTATGACACCTTTAAATAAGAATAAAGTCAAAACCATCTAAATAAGTTGAGGTTTGTATTCATACTTAAGAGTCATAGACTACAGTATTGCCAAAAAAGTATGTGAAATGCATTTTCACATATATGCTAGTGATGCCGGTGTGAGGAGGAAGGACAGAGATAATATTGTTCAAGTCTCTCATATTTTATGGATGAGGAAATATTCCCTGAGATATTAAGTGATTTTGTCTGGTGCATGAGCATAGACCAGAACTTAGGTCTTTGAACTCTTGTTAACAGCGTACTGAATTTTAGAAAGTTTTGGGTTTTGAAAAATATAATCTATGTCTAATAACCTAAAGGCTTCATGTATTTTTATTTAAGGCTATGTTTAGTTGTTTTCATTAAATTGATTACATGACCTCTTTTTAATCATACAGATGGCTTTAGAGTACATATAGAATGGGTTTCAAGCTACAGGCAGTAGGGCAAAGCAGATGGGCTTTGCTGTAAACACAGAGAAGTAGATCGTAGATTTCTCTAATTTACATACCCCAAACCTCAGTTCCCTGAGCTGTAAAATGGGGGAAAATAATGCCAATCTATAGGGTGTCTCTGAGGATTTGAAGAAATGTAATGTAAAGTACTTAGCTACTGCCTGCCACATAGCAGTGTATAATACTTGCTAACGAACTCCTTTCCCTTTTAAAGGTAAAGGTTTCAATTTTAATGACTAATACTGGAAAGTACAATTCTGAAATTTGAAAAACACTGTCCCTAAAAATTTCACTATATAGGCACCTTCCTATGTGAGTGTGTGCACATATAAGCTAGATTTGTAGATAATCACTAGCCTATAAGATGAAAAAAATAATAAATTTTTTGGCAATAGTAGAGAACACAACTTTTAAATTACCCTTATGAACATTCTGTTTAATGTAGACCACTGGGGGAAAAATGAGCTGTCACTGGAGGTTAAACTTTATTTTTTTTTATGCTGGTATAAGACAGGCATTAGTTTTTCAATGGCAAATGCCACTTGTTTCTAATACCTTCTGGTGCCAGCCCTTCATTCACTTAGATAACTTCTATTAGCTAAAGAAGAAAAAAGTGGAAAGGACATGGGTGTAACATATTGTCTGCTTTCCATATCGGGTCATATAAGGGTGAAAAGAAATTCTTGAACACTGGTTTCATAATTCTTTGATAAAGATTTAGACTGCAAATATGCAATTAAATCATGAGAAAGAATTAAAACTTTAGTAAAATATACTAGAAACACTTGGCTTTATTCTATAAGTGATATTCTAGATTTCTAGATGTGTCAGCTCAACCCTAGATCCCACTCAAAAATGTTTAGTTACTGAACTAGCAAAATACACTTAATGAAATTTTAAGATAGTGTAGACCTTGAAAGTTACATCGTATCAGTACCTCTAATAAATCAACATGGCATGATCTGGTTATATTTCTTACTCACTATATCCTCAAATAATATGTTAGAGTTAAGCAGAATCTATATATAAGTTATATTTTAAAGCAAACGTGAAATAAACAGTTAAATGGTTTTCAAAGAGAAACTCTCATCTCTGTTTGTTCATACAGGGTCAAGAAATTACAAATCACTAAAACTGTCCATTACATATGCACCCCTATGGGGACATGTGCTGTCTGGCCTGGACCTTGTCTGGCAGGACTAGGTGGCAGGGTTATATTTACAGTAGGTAAATTCCGACATGTAATTAACTGGCTTGATAATAAAGTCCTTTGTGGTTAGAGTTCTATCAATAAATAACATTGGATATAAAATCTAAAATTCTATGTGGATCTGAATTCATATATTGTAGAACAGGGATAACCTGTGCACTACTGTATCTCTAAGACAAACAGTACTCTGGAAATTTATAATTTAAAAAAAGATAATTCATAAATTAAAATTGTTTATCAAAAAAGTCATTTAATTCCTTTAAAAGAATTAAAAGGAATGTGTAATTCCTTTTAATTCTTAGGTTTTTCTAAATTATAGTTGAAGCTTTAGGGGGCCAAATGAGCTTCTGGTAATAGGGTAAAAGCCTCTATTTTCCTATATTGTGCTAATATGTAAGTTCCACTATTTTCAATGCTGGCTTCAGAAATGTCAATAAGCTCTGGTAAGACTGAGTGTTAAGAGTCCCCAATGTTTTATGGTCTTTCCTCCCTCCCTACAATTTTCTTTGCACATCAGGAAGATGTCAAGTGCTTTCACTCAGATAAAAATACTGAAAGAGAAAAGCCAAACTCTTTCTCACTCTGAAGCCTTTGAAATCTTCTAGTAGGCTCAGTTTCTCAGGCACAGACTCCAGATGGTCTAAGGCCACTCGGGTACTCTAGAAAACACAAGGCAAGCAAACATGATGAAAAATTGATTAATACTTTCAGAATCCAAGTACTAAAAATCAGTTGTACCACTGGTATAAGCAGTTCAAGCTGTAGATTTAGAGAGTCAAATAACAAATAGTATGTCTAAGATAAATGTATCTACAGGAGAAAAAATTTTTTCAAGAAGAATATGAGATGCATTTGCAAGACTGATTTGAATATAAAGCTCCTCCTAGATAACTGCTTGCAACTGATATACTATCAAACTTTCTATAGAGAATTTCATATTAATTTAAAAACCTGCTTCAGTGAACATCAGAAATAAATCATAAGGTAATACTGAGAAATAGATGAATTTGCAGTTATTTATCTATGGAGCATATTAGAGATCCTCACATGTTGCCATTATAAAGAAGAAAAGAGCTCTCAACAATTATTTTAGTTAAAAAGGAAAAGAGTAGTTCTCAAAAGACTTGGAAGAAATAATCTGAAATTAAATATGTGCGACAGGGACACAAGGTCCTGTTGATTACAAATCAATAACTTCTACAGTCTTTGATTAGCTAGTCACTGATTTACACATACTGATATAACCACTAAGAGGGAATGCTCTGAAAATTATTTCAAAGCAAATGTTGAACTAAGAGGTTAAATGGTAGAATAACCTTGAGACCAGAGACTGTACCATATACACCTCTGTATTCTTAGTCCTGTCACAGGGTAGGCACACAGATAGTAGCTTTTACATTTAAAACGAATTGTAATTATTCAATGAAATAAAAAATAAACCCTAGGGCTGTGCATGGGAAGAAAGTGTCCTGCAGGAACCTGGACATAAGTTTGCACAGAGCTATCAGGAAGTTAGTGACCACCCACTATTCCATGTACTCCCCTACATCTCCCACATGAATGGTTTTGCACAATAGATTATGAATGAAAGTGACATGTGTCACTTCCGGACTGAGACAGTTAAGAGTCTGTGTGTTCCCTTTTCCACCTCACACCCTGCCATAAGGACCCTGGAGGCCACATATTCCAGATGGCAGAGCTACAGGATAGAGGAGAGCCGCCCACCATATTGGACTTAATGTGAGTGAAAAATCAACTTTTATGGTGCTAAGCCATAAGATTACATGGTTTGTTAGCTACCAATGCATAGCATAGAATTTATTGCAAACAATACCTGAGAATTATGTAACTTAATGATAGGCTAATCAGGTGGTCAAGTGGCTTTTTTTCTTTTTCTTTCTTTCTTTTCTTTTCTTTCTTTTTTTTTTTTTTTTGGTGGGAGGAGGCTCCAAATTATATGTGCACCAGGGTTTTTTTCTCAGGGGAGTTCAATTTTTTTGGAACTAGCCTGGGTTAGGAACTGGTGTTCTTATCGTCTGGTATACTCACTTTCATTTACTCTTCCTATCCCTATCTCACCCTGATGCTCTGTCTTCACCTCCCATCCAGAGCTTCTCCAGAGCATAGCCTTACATCTCCTGCAGGGTTTCTGGAGGAGCAGGGATGGAGACAGACAGTGGAGGGTCTAACTCTTCCCTGAAGACACTTTCAAGGTACTCATTTCCACTCTCTCCTTCTGCAATCAAAGGGTACCACTAGCTCAAAAGCCTTTCAGAAATTCTACAGGGTGAATAAAATTTGCTTTCCATAGCTATCCCCTTGACAGGCATTTGGGTTTCACGTCTGTCATGAGGCATTTTACCCTTTTTCTTTCGATGTTCTTTGACTTGGCATTATAGATGTCTTCTAGTTGTCAACATGTAAACCACCGTTTCTATCTCTTCATATTTGTATTCTTCTAATGTGATTTTTGAGAGAGTAGTAGAAACATCCTTACTTTGGCCATTTTGAAATTGGAAGTTGTACGTGCTGTTTCTTCACATTCATAACTTTTCAAGTTCCACTTAAGCTTCCTTTTCGAGTTCCATTTAAAAGATTTAGTATTTTGTTCCTTCCGATTAACACTTACATTGTTAGTCTTTTTTGTGGCGTGTGCTCAACTCAAACTGCCATGCATTTTAAATAGCATTATTTAATTATTTCATGAATAGGAAAGATTAATCAAAATAACATGTTTCTTAGAGACAGACTCACAGACATAGAGAACAGGCCTGTGGTTGCCGGGGGTTGAAGGGATGGGGTCGGGGGGTGCGGAGGGATGGACTGGGAAGTTGGGGTCAGTGGTTGCAAACTATTTACACACAGAATGGATAAACAACAAGGTCCTACTGTAGAGCCCAGGGAACTATATTCAATATCCTGAGATATACCATAATGGAAAAGAATATAAAAAAAATGTGTATATATATGTATAACTGAGTCACTGCTATACAGCAGAAATTAACACAACATTGTAAATCAACTATACTTCAATTAAAAAAATGACATGTTTCTTAACATAGGCCCTAATGTGTAGATTTAGGAGAACTAGTAGTTTTAGTCACCATATGTGCTATATTCATTTAAATAGTAAAATTATAGCTTTCCTCAAGAATTATATTGGCCCTTGAATAGTAAAATCCAAATCAATGCCATGGTGATTTTAAAGCAAAATTTTATGCATTGGATAAAATCTTCTTCATAAACAATGGTTTCGGTACAACTTGTAGTTTTAAAACTTTATTTCCTTTTTTTCATCCCATAATTTTTTTCATTCAAAAGTGACCCTCTGAACCTGGGTTAAATATGTTATACTTATTTTGATCTTAAAATAAGCAAATGATCTCTTTCCCTACTGTAAAGCTAGCAGGTTATGCAAATATTTTTGCTTAAAATTTTCAATCAATCAGGTGATGCATTAAAAAGGTTTTTTCCTAGCATGTTTACACATACTGGTTTATTCTATTTGATTATGTTTTGGGGGTACATATTCAAACGGCTACTTTTTTTTTGAGTAAACCTTCAACCTTAAAAATTTGCTTGGCTTCTTCTTTCTTAACCAGTTATTTTTCTACTTCCCTCCCCTAACCCCCCGTGTCTCCATTAACATCTTTATACTTTCTCTTCATCTATTGTAGATGTGATTATTTTATATTCCATTTATGGATTGTTTCTCAATATCTTGCTCAATATCAGAAATACTTTCTGGTACACATGTCCTTCTCTTCATCCTTATATTCTAGTCAGTTAAGTAACACCAAATGTATATCTAGATACCACAGAAAGATCCATAAGACGTAGGTGGCACACTTTCTCTTCTGCAGGAACTTTAAATTTACTGAGGGAGAATATGCATATGTAAAAGATGTAAGAATTATACAAAGAAAAAAGTTAATTGCATTTATTTTAAGGAAATTACACGTACAGATGCTGAGATTTCTAAGGCATCTGCAACAATAAGACATAAAGTAATGAAGATAATGAGTCCAGGCCTGCAGTCACCTCAGGTCTCATAATTTCATGATTAAGCGGTATTTGGAGAGTACGTTTATTTTCTGGCCTTCTCTCCCTCTATATGCATGTTAGTGTGCTTAAACCTACCACGTTGTCATATAGACTTAAAAAGTATGCATATGCACGTTCAAACTCCGTCTTTTTTTTTTTTTTCCGTCTTTTGTTTTTTAATGTGAGATTGGCTGGCATCCTGTGCTTAGAGTCTTGTCACATTACATGGCATTTCAAGTTCACTTTTCCCCAAAAGCTAACTGTGCTAGAGAGACAAGAACTAATAGCAGATGGAAAGTCTAAATAGGGAACTTGCTTGGATTTTAAAGGTGCCAATGAGGACCTACTGCATGCTATTTCCTAGGGCAAAATATCTCATGCAGTCAGGGAACCTTTTTATTTTTTAAGTTGATTAATTACTTCTGCCTTACATGGTCGAATGCATTAAAGGGCACATATAAGTCTCCACTGGTAGAATTAAGGGAACAATTTCTCAAGTTTATGAATAATGGCACCAGGAAATGACAGGTGCTTAACCTGTCTTTAATTTTCTTATATCAATTTTCTAGAAGAACTAAATTGGACATTCACATAGGGGTTTAAAGAGTGTTTCTCTTTTGAAAATGTTACAAGATAATAAATTTCATATCTAATTTGAAAACAGAGAAATTCACAGTTAAGACTCCATTTCATAAAAAACTGATACAATACGCTGATTATAGTACTTGCTTTATCTCAGAGGCTTAAGGAGCTGGACTTCCACTGGCCTAGGAAGCAAATGATCAATTACTCCTAATCCTGTTTAGTAGGATAATGAAAGACTAACTATAAAAATGTAATTCAGG
The DNA here is from genome assembly GCF_964374135.1 of Grampus griseus. NCBI lineage: Eukaryota > Metazoa > Chordata > Mammalia > Artiodactyla > Delphinidae > Grampus > Grampus griseus. Next base: position 22,578,004 of record NC_139018.1, on the reverse strand, counting down.
GGCTTCCCTGGTGGCGCAGTGGTTGAGAGTCCGCCTGCCGATGCAGGGGACGCGGGTTCGTGCCCCGGTCCAGGAAGATCCCACATGCCGCGGAGCAGCTAGGCCCGTGAGCCATGGCCGCTGAGCCTGCGCGTCTGGAGCCTGTGCTCTGCAACGGGAGAGGCCACAACAGTGAGAGGCCCACGTACCGCAAAAAAAAAAAAAAGTAATTCAATTTTGAATACAATTCTTAATCCTCATTCCACTGTATAATGTAGATACTAAGGTTATCCCCATTTTACAGATGAGACAACTGAGGACCAAAGTGTAAATAACTTCCTCACAGTCATGTGGTGGCAAAACTGGTATGCAAATCCAAGCAGTCTGAATGCAGAAATGTCAGTGTTATTATATAAATATTTTCATGGCAAATCACCAATTGAAAAGGACAGCAACCAGTAGCTGTAATAGTGCATGCTTTAGGTAAATTCCTAATCCCTTGTTAGCTATCAACTCTTAGCAGCTAGAATTTTGAAGATATGTCCTTGATGAGCTTGTTTCTGGAAAAAGAAGTCTTAAGATGAACCCAGGAAGAATTTCATCTTGCCAGTGCTGAAGGGTCTGTGCTCAAGACCATGCATCCAATATATATACACACACAAGGGGTCAGGACAGTCTTTCTGTTGATTAGAGGACGTTAGGTATGAGATTGAGTTTTATGATACTAATACCCCCTTTTCTTTTTTTGTAACATTTAGCACTAGGATAGCACACTATCTGTCCACAAGAGGTGCTTCAACAAATGTTGGCCACATAAAGACAAAGGCAGAGTTACCGTGTTCTAATCAACCCGCTGAATCTTGACCTCTGTATTAAAAACCTAGAAGCAAAAGTTTGCTATTTCATTTATTTTCTCTAGACTAAGGGCAAGATCCAGTGGTGGAAACAACAGTGAAATTCAGAAGTCCTGTCTGTTAGGACTTCCGGCTTCTGTGCATACGGGCGTGTTTAGATACCTGTTGGAAGGGGCAATGAATCAGCTGGCAATTTTACTATTCCAAAATCTTCAACACACACCAAACTGCTGTGGGGTTGAACAGTTTGTACTGGTCCACAGTATATTTTTCTTTAGGTGTTCCTTTGCTTCAGACTTGAGGGAAATTGAATAATATAGTATGACAACATAAGTAGCAGCTATTAGAAATTAGAAGGGGCTTCACTGCAATTCTTAGATTCCTGTCTCCTGTAGAGTAAGCTTACGAAACAGAATATACTTTTCTTTGTAAAAATGTACATGTTATTTTCTTATTAACCTATAACAACCACCATTTTCTTATAGTGCTATTGAAATCATATATTTTGAGGTTCTGGATGATACATAAAGGATATGGTGTCTATATTTTTATTTTAAAAATGTGTGTGCATTTTTGGCACTATATAGATATTAAATACATGAGGTTATGAAGCAGTTTATTTGGGTTCAAAAATGCAATTCCATTTCATTTGGAAAGAGATTCACTTAAAAACTTTTTTGACAAATGGCTGAAAGATGGTAAAAGGACCTGAGTAAACAAGTTTGAAGGAGAGGAAGAGTGAGATCATGAAAAAGAGAGACTGTCTGCCTTTTCACTTGAGGTGACTAGATCCAGCACAGCTATATTGGCTTCACAGGGTCCTCTTTTCATCCAAACTGTATGACAGCTGGAACCAAGTGAAAAAGTAGCAGAGGCTGGGCTGGCAAAGTCATTTCATAGACACACATCCTTCAAAGAGCCTCAGAGCTCAAAGTCATGTGGATTTCTTGGAATATCAGAGGAGTTCTCTATTTCTAGATTGTGTACTTTTGATACCAAGCAGGACCCTGTGGGGCTCCTGGGCACAAAAGCCTTTCTGTGTCCTCCATGTCTCGATAACAGGAAATAGGCTTCATTCAGCCTCCATGACCTTCCCTGAGTTCCAGTGAGAAGGTTCAAACAGTTGCTAATTAGGGAAGGGAGGGGATGTGGAGACAAGGGAGGAACAGTCAAGAGAAACAAAAATGCAGCCTCGGGGCAGGGTTCTTGTTCTCCATTAAGGGATATACATATATAACAATATCTGAGCTGTTCTGCAGATACTGAAAGCCCCACAAGGTGGGAGAAATTAATGGTATGCTGCTCTCAAGCAGGCAGACCCCAGACGGGTTGGAACCAGAAGGTTGATGATGCTAACTCCCACTTACCTCACCACCAACCAATCAGAAGAGTGTCTGCGAGCTGATCACACCCTCTCTGAACCATTACCGTGAAACTTCTCACTATCGCCTCCATGTTGAGACACACAGTTTTTGAGGCACAAGCCCGCTGTGGCCCCTTTGCCTGGCAAAGCAGTAAAGCTGTTCTTTTCTACTTCACCCAAAACTCTTGTCTCCAAGATTTAATTTGGTGTCAGGGTACAGAGGCCGGGTATGGCTTCACTTTAAGAGAGTTTTAAAAATCAGACACCCACTTAGAAGTGTTTACATGTGTCTCAGGGTAAGAGGGTACATAAGGCTTGTTAAAAAGACAAACAAAAAAAACCACCAGTTAATGTGGCAATATGGCATCAGTGACTTTTGTCAACAACAAATTCTATTTGTCTTCATATAATACCATTCTAATCAAACATGGTAGAAGATCTCCTTTAAAAAGCACAAATTTATGAAATTTGAGAATAGGTAGAATATCTTCACTAGAAAATTTGAATAAAGAAGACTTTCTAGGTATTTTCCAACTCTCGTTCACAGTAATTTTTTTCAGTGAAGAACTATAAAAAACGTACAGAATCTGTCATTCCAGGTTATTGCTTTCTTGTTTCTAGACATAACCAAATGATGAGTTATCTTATTATTAGCTTAATTTGGGGATTTTTTTTCAATAAGAGAACACCAAGAATGAGCTGAAGGAGAAAGGAATACAGAAGGAATAAAGAAACATATCTCTTCCCCTTGAGATCCCCTCTTTAAATATTTTTCCTGATATAAAGGAAAAATAACACACAAAGAATAGTGAGGACTAGTTTAGTGTTCTCTGTATGCTAGATAACGAACTGGGCCCTTACAACCAGTCTATAAGGAGGAGTGTCTTGAGATCCACACTTTAATCTCTGTGAAATCACTTCATTTCTTAAAATTGAAAACTAAATGCCCTCAACAAAGGGAAGAAATTTAAGAACTTTTGCCCCCAAAATGTGATTGCATGTTAATAATGGGCAAACAGTATAAGCAAGTGTTTGCTGAAAGAGACAGAGTTTAGCAATTTCTGCTTAAGGTGGCAGATAAAGAAACTATGTTTGTGGGATTTACTGGTCCCAGTCACGTGTTTCAAGCTGGCTGATGGAGGACAGTGGTGAGGTGGAAGGGATGCTGAACCAGAAGTCAGCCTATCTCATTTGTGGAGATGCACAGTTCCAGCAACATTAATTGTATTTTGTGGTTTCCCCTGCCCTTCTAAGCTTCAGTCTTTTATTTGCAAAATGGGGATAAATAATGATGGTCTTTATTATCCCATACTCATAGAGTAACTGTGATAAGTAAGAGTGAATGTGAAAGTACATTGAAAACTGTCAAGTACTTTCTAAATAGTATTAAAAAAACCCTGATTCTGTGAAATACTGTCAGCTCAAGGATTCTCAAATGGAGAAAAGGAGGTCAGTGACAATCTAAATTTGACAATCTAAAATTACTAATAAAAATTAGTCAACAGAGTACAAAGCAGAAACAAGGCAAACTTAATTAAAACTATATCCAATATTTAGAAATACATTACTGTTCTAAAGACATCATCCAAAACATAAAAATAATAGAATTGTAATGGCACGCAAATTGCTTTTGTACATACTGTGCCCTCGGTGGAGAATGTTCCCTGCGGTCTCCTTATCTGGTTAAAACTTTTCCCCCCAACATTATGAGCATTTTCAAGCATACAGGAAATCTGAAAGAAATTTACGGAGATCACACAAATACCCACCACCTAAGTTCTACTATTAACATTTTGTTATATTTGCTTTATCACATATTCATCTATCCATCCCCACGTCTATCCATTAACCCAACTTATTTTTTGGATGCATTACAAAGTAAACCGTGTACATTAGTACACTTTACCCTAAAGACTTCAGCATGCATACCATTAATTCCACTTGAATATGTTTAATGTAAAATTTACATTAATTTGTAATGAAATGTATAAATCTTAAGTGAACTGGTTAATTTTTATTATCTTTCATCACTTCCTCAGGGAAGGCACCCATGCCTTCACTGATTTCTGTCAAATAAGTTCTCAGTTAAATCATGAGCCTTTCCTTTGCAACAAGTATTAGAGTACTAGTGTTCCATTTATTTGTGCGGTTATTTAATTAATGCTTGTGTTGACACTGGGCAGTAAGCATCCTCCGGGTGGGGAATGTCTGTCTTTGTTCCCCACTGTACCCACAGTCCACCCAGTGCTTCCACAGAAAAGGTATTCAATAACTGCTTCTTGAGTGAACGAATGCAATTTACTCAACGAAGGGGAGGGATTTATCCATTTATTCAATCTGCAAGCATTTACTAAACACTGACTCTATAGCAGACACTGTTCTACAGGTGAGCTGAGGGAGGGCCCAAGATGAGGCTGAAGATGCCTATGGTAAGATCTTACAGAGCCTTTAGGCCACAGTGAAGTAAGTGTATTTAATTCCGAATGAGACAGAAGGTCTTCTCAGGGTTTTCAGCAGAGGAATGACATGCTCTAAAAGGAACTTCTGATGCTGTTTGCAGACTGCTGGCCCCTGAGCCCCAAGCAAGGGAAGAATTGGTGGAGTTTGGGAGTATTGTGAGAAGGGGTCAAGGCGTCTCACTCCCAGGTTGGGGACCTGCTGAGCAGTGGAAACTCTGAGACCCACATCAGGGGTACCATCTGGGTGGAGTTCCCTGAGAAATTTATTGGGAGAATGTACTGAAACCCCAGAAGGGCAATGGTGCCACATCTAAAGCTCTTGATTTACCCCAAATACTCTTACATCTCAAGAATAGTCATTCTGACCATAAACTTCTGAAAATGTCTTAAATGTCCACAAAATAGTTTCTCTAATAATGATAGATTATTTAGATTACTCAGATAATATTTTTATTTGTGGTAGCCTTCTGTTTCAGGACATCAAGATATATTCGAGGCAGCAAGGTACAGTGGAAAAGATCACTGAGTAGCAATCAGGAGATAAAAAGTTATATCTCAGGTTTGCCATTACCAGTTATATGAACTTGGGAAAATCATTTAACCCATGGATCTCAGTTTCCAAATCAGGAAAATGGGAAAGAAGGATCTAAAAATCTCTAAGAGCCCTTCTGGCTCTAGATTTAGTCTGCTGTAGCTTTAACTTCTTCCCATAGTAGGTTGGGAGCTTGAAAGGTTGGAAAGAGTAAGAAAAATGGCTTTCTATAAAGAGAAAGTAAAATAAGGAGAAAACCATTTAGGGATTACTATTTACCCAAGAACACCTGAGGGGTGGAAAAACCTTCATTCTTCTGTGGCAGAAAGCAAAGTCAATGACTGCATAAGGAAACCAGGAAGAAAGATATTTCTGTCATCTTGGGTATTTGCCCTATCAAATTACTAACTCCAAATATTTGTCATTTTGTATTTTTAGAACAGATACTTCCAAAAGCAGGCAAAGAACTTGCTTTTCTTTTTTCTTTTTCCATTTTATAACTGTCCTAATTAAAAAAAAATTAAAACAGAAAAAAGATTTTACAGTTTTGCCCTCATCTAGAGGCTGCTAATTAGCTTCTGGTTCTATTACCATAAATGCTATTCTATATTTTTGCTTCTGTCAAAGTTTCTGTGCCATCATGACTTTGCACACTGTGGACCCAACAAATGTTGCTGCCATTCTGGTAAACAACAAATGTAGCCTTGCCAGCAATCCATCAGCCAATGCAGCCACCTCCAATGATGTGCCCTGAGGGGAATTCAGGATGGAGATAAACAGGATACTGGCCCTAGATAGTTAAGATGCATATCTAAGCAATAATTTCAATGAACCTGGACTCATTCATCTTCCCATACATAGAAAAAACACTAAAATCATTAACTTGAGATGGCTGTTTTTTGTGATTAGCAGCAATCTTTCGATGTTTGACTTTTTCTTTTTTTTTTCCCAGCAAAAACTCCTATATATCTTGGCTCCTTCCTTACCTCTTTGAAACAGTTCCTCAGAGCTATCTGAGAGCCTATATCCCAATTATATAGTCCTCAGTAAGATTACCAAAGAAAACATAATTCTCGACTTTTAGGTTGTGCTTTTTTGTTTGTTTGTTTTGTTTTGTTTTTTCAGTCGACAACATAAAGGCCCATCTGTCTGGAATATCCTCTACACGCTGCTTAAATTAGCCCACTGATTGTCCTTCTGCAAGACTTGGCTTGGTTATACCTCCTCTAACATGGCAGTTAAAAGCATGGCCTCTTGAGTGGTCCGAGTTGAAACCCTGATTTAGTCTCCTACTGGCCACGTGTGCCTACGGAAGTTCCTGATCCTTCTGCACTGGGACTCAGTTTCTTCACCTATAAACAGGAATGATAATAACACCCATAGCGTAGAACTATTTTAAGGATCAAATATATTAACATATGTAAAGTACTCAGAATGGGGAAGGGCACTAGTAAGCACTCAATAAACACTAGCTATTGTTACAACGATAATACTAGTGATTATTCCGTGAACATCTCTCCTAAAGTGTGTGTTGGGTACCCATCCTCAGAGCTTCCCATGCACACACATGCCTCCTATCACCTGCCTAATCGCTTCCTGTCTATTTGTCCCTTTCAGTAGACAGCAAATTTCTTAAAGGCAGGACTATATTCTTCCTTAATTTCCAGGGCTGAGTACTTGCTATTATACACAATAGATTTTAGTTTTATGGGGGAAAAGAAAACAACAAAAAACCTTCTCAACGCAAAGATCAATAAATACTCATTTAGAACTTACAAATGTTGTAGAAACATATATGTAGCACAAATTATTTTCTAAAAGTACAATTTAAAACCTGACTTGAGGGACAGTGAATGTTTTTAAACACTCAAAATTAAATAAACAAATGGAAGAAAACGAGGGACAGTAAAGTTGAGTTGAATGGTCCAGACAGAGTAAAAGAGAGGAAGATGAGAATAAAATCTTTTGTGGGCCTAATAATGTCCTAATAAGGAAATGTGGGATGTGAACAGCAAACTGTCTCCTGTGGATGAGCTGACAGGGGCTTAGCCACTTGAGGCCACGAAGACACTGGTCACAGGGCAGATACTGAGAAACGCTAATCATTTCCCTGAATACTGCAAGGCCCTTGCCCCAAGACCTCAAGATATGCCAAAGCAGGCAATCACATTTGCCTCTTCCATATTTAACATGGAACAGAGGGTCCTGATATGGAACACTGATAAGGAATGATAATTGTTCTGGCTGAGGTAGGGTCCAGGCTAATTTACTTAAAAGCTCCTTGGTGAGGTGAACATAATTAACCTTCTCTGTTCTCAAAGTAAAGGGTTATTTTCTTTTAAAGAGTTGTCCTGTGTTCTAAAAAGGAACGACAAAACAAATTAATCATTTTCCATTACTCCGCACACAGCACTTGGATGCTGAGAGAGCATGTGAACAGTTAATCTGCCTATATGGATGAGTTTCTGGTGACAGGCAGATCAGATCTAAATAGAAATCAGGCAAGGTATTTTATTTTTATCATTGTGGCTTTGAGACTTAATTCAAAAATAACTGAGACCAACTCTGACTATACTTTTAAAGTTTGCTTTCATAATTAATCCTTTTTTGAACACTTAGAAACACTCTTTTGGATCCTGTACAAAGCATTTCCCTGGCCGACTGCTGCCAAAGCAGACAGAAGCAGAGACTATCTAGAATCCTTCAAAACTATTGAAAATTCAACTGAACTATCTCTTAAGGCCATACTTAGTTCAAAGTACCAGTAATTTGAAGTTATAGCAATACATTTTGGAAGACAGCCCACCTAAACAAGTAATGTTAAAGGTGAATTCTAAGTATGTTTGAGAGGCTCTGTTAAGGTATGTCCTGAATGGCTGAACAGAAGGGCAAGAGAGGATAGATGAAGTATATGTAAGCAAAAGTATATATTTTTAAATAAATTCATCTAGTTTCTGAATTTGCAAGCCCTGGCTGAGAAAGATGGACCATGAAAGCCACTGGGCATTACACAACTGACAATATTATTTGATGAGCAAATTCATCTGACATTTGCCACAAACAATCGTCTTCCTGAAACTTCAATTGCTAGAAAGGTTTTTTTCTTTTTTCCAAATGAAAGCCATGTATTCATTCAACTGGACAACAATGAAGCTTTGTGGCCTGGTGGTTAGTATGAAAAGGAGTTGGTTTTGCCAAAACAATTTGAAATTTTGAACTTAGTCTCCCTTCCCCCACTTCTTTTTTAACATACTCAACTAAAATGAACGAGTTCTGTAGCCCTTACTAGACACATTAAAAAAAAAAAAAGAAACTAAACAAAAAAACAACCAACAAACCCCCTAAAGTAGCCAAAACCACATGACTTTGGACATTTAAAGTATGTTGTAAAAACTTAGAAAACATGCAATACTCTGGAAATTAGTCAGGATTTCACAGCATTTATTATACAGAAACTGGATAGGACATCTGGCCTTCCCTTTATCCAACAGCATTTACTAAGTACCTACTATGTACAAATCAAACTATAACATCACTACATCAGACTTCATTTTGCTAAAGCTGATTAGATTTAGTTCAAGCATATTCTTTTGGTTCCTGAATGAAAATAAGTTATTAGGGCAATAGAAATATTTATAATTTTTTGTTAACTGCCTTTTCCCATTAAATTGGAAAATTTTAAGTATAGGGATTAAGCCTTACTTACTATTCTTTAAATCTATGGTGTTAATACATAAAAGCTACTCAATAAATATTTATTGAATTTGGTGCTATAATTGCTTCTCAGTCATCCAGTAACTACATATATGCAACAATATTTTTAAAATTTGCTAATGTGAAAGATTAGATAATTTATATTTGATTTGGGGATAATTCCATATCCTGTCAAGTGAATGTGGGTGTGTCAGGAGTTCTGGGATATACTCTATATAATGAAGTTGCAACAGTAACATCAATTACATGAGACAGGTACTCCACTTTTTCTCTGAGGACGCCTGCTCCCTAAATTTTCTTGAGATATTCTAGGACATGACACCCACGAGGAATACCAGTTAGGAAGAGCAAATATGAAGTATTACATAATATTGCTTTCCCTGTCCTTCCTGCCCTCCCACCCAACTTTAGTTGGGGGCCAAAGGTAAGAGCTTTGCTCTATATTATTTCTAAGAAGGTACAGACATAGGTACATATCACAGCCATGCAGAGCTCAAACTTTAAATATATATATGGTCTCTTCCTCTTAAACTTAGAGGGAATCCAGTGCTTTAAAGGAACTTTCTGGAGATGCAAACAAGATGCCTATTGATAGTAAAAACTGGGTCTATCAAATTTATGGTAATAGGTAATATCGCTTGAAGTCAGTTGCAATTTGAACACTGTGGGAACTACAGGAGATTCATTCATAACAAAAACAAACAAGCAAACAGAAAACAAAGAAACAAGGAGATGGGAATACAGAATGGCAGTTTGTTCCTAGATCTCGGAACACAACAACATACTTTTGCTTAATCTTTGGTGTATCGGTAATAATTAGTCATCACCATTTACTATTCTGGTCCAACGGGTGAAGTTTCTTTCTTTTTTTTAAGATTTTGTTTGAAATTTAATTTAATTTATTTTTTGGCTGTGTTGGGTCTTCATTGCTGTGCACGGGCTTTCTCTAGTTGCGGCGAGTGGGGCTCTTCACTGCGGTGCACGGGCCTCTCATAGCGGTGGCTCCTCTTGTTGTGGAGCCTTCTCTTGTTGCGGAGCACACGTTCTAGGCACAGTACTTGCAGCACGCGGGCTCAGTAATTGCGGCACGTGGGCCCTAGAGCACACGGGCTTCAGTAGTTGTGGTGCACAGGCTTAGCTGCTCTGTAGCATGTGGGATCTTCCTGAACCAGGGGTCGAACCCGTGCCCCCGGAATTGGCAGGCCAATTCTTAACCACTGTGCCACCAGGGAAGTCCCCAACGGGTGAAGTTTTAAAAAAATATTTTAGCTACTTGATAAATAACTTAAAGAATATAAAGAGATAGTAAAAAATAATAATGTCATTAGAAATTTTAGTAAGAAGTTAAGCACGTTATATATTCTCTTGATTTAGAAGGTATGAACGCAACAGACTACTGAATAACTGTCATCCATGATTCTGGAAAACACCCATCTTGTAAATACTGATTAGAAATTTCAAATATATTTCTAATGAGTTCTATTTTATCTTTACTTCTGGCTTGTTCTCTTGCACTTGCTTCTTCAAAACACAATACCTCTAAAAATGTGACAGCTTCTAATTTTTTTTAATATAAATTTATTTATTTGTGGCTGCGTTGGGTCTTCATTGTTGCGCACAGGCTTTCTCTAGCTGTGGTGAGCGGGGGCTACTCTTCTTTGCGGTGCACAGGCTTCTCGTTGTGGTGGCTTCTCTTGCTGTGGAGCATGGGCTCTAGGCGCATATATGGGCTCAGCAGTTGTGGCTGACGGGCTCTAGAGTGCAGGCTCAGTAGTTGTGGCGCATGGGCTTAGTTGCTCCGCCACATGTGGGATCTTCCCGGACCAGGGCCTGAACCTATGTCCCCTGCATTGGCAGGCGGATTCTTAACCACTGTGCCACCAGGAAAGCCCTGCTTCTAATTTTTAAAAAAATTGATAATGCAGTCTTCTTTACTACATAATTGCAGATTTTTTTTCATTTTTTAGATTTATAAGTGTAAATTAGAATGGTCAATCCAACAAAAATTTTCATTTCTATATTATCTTTTCCTTTCAATCACATTTTTATACAACCTGCTTTCAGCGTTTGCCCATTTACGAACCACATGAAGTAAATTATGGTGCACAAACATAACTAAAGATGAAAGAGTACTGTCACACATTCTTTCAGCAAATGCACTGCTCCAGGTTCTTGTTGCCAAATGTTGCATAATGAAGTCCTTCTTGTTGATTAAGTAACTGGAAGAGAGCACCCTATTTCCTCTTTGTCCTCAGAAATAGATTGTTCATTCATTGATTTGCAAAAAATTCATCTATGATATTATCATTTGAAGACTCATAATCTGACTTTTGCTTATACAATCAATTTCACCATCATCATTAGTATCTGGAATGCCACTGTCTGTCTCTTTATATTCATCTTCTGATTCATCTAATAAGTATGAAATGTCTTCCTCTGTCAGTTTCCTTCTCTTTGTCATTATGGGAGAAAATGAGAAATTCTGAACTATCAACCTGCATCCAATAAAAGTAATAATAATAAAGAAAAAGACTATAAAACTTCTTCTTGAAAGATAATATAATATTTTGATGCAAGGTACTTCTCCGTGGCATTGCTACATGTCTTATGATGGCTTTTATCCCAGAATAGCTTTCCAAGAATGTTTCTATAGCAAACAGACTTGGAAATACACTGTCTTCCTCTTAGGCAAAGGTTCGGTAGAATTTCTTGTAGCTCCCTTTATAAGACTGGGGTTACATAAGCTCAGGGTTCCTCAGCTATAACACAAATTCACTGCATGTGCAACGCCCACCTGGACCCATCTCCGTATTGCCCTGAGGGACTTGGGAGGCAAAGGGAAGTGATACAAACATGCAGCTCATGGGACCAGCTGTGCTGTGACTAATAAAGTCCTTTGTCTCATGTCTTCTTCCAGCATCCGTAAAAGTACGGCAGGCTAACTTGGTAACTGGTGAGAAGGATAAAATTCTCAGACTCTTCAGTTCTTGATATACTTTGGACAACACAATAAGAAAATTGAAATGTTATGTAACAGTGATGATTTAGGTCACTTATTGCAACATCCTTCTGTGTGATCCCCTTATCCCTCCATCTTCATATGATTTTGGTCTCTTCTAGCATATTTGGGAACAACTGACAAGTACCAATAAAATAATTTTTAGGATGATGAAATAGGAAAACGTTTCAAGAAAATAAGATCACCAAGATTCATTATACATCTTGGATTTATAATAGGCTTCAATAGACTCATGGTGTTTGCAAGACAGAATGAATTTTTTCTATCTTAAAAGTGAGGAAAATTTCTCTTTGCTCTTTGTAAGAACTAAAAAAAAAAAAGAAAAAAATAATTTAAAAAAATCAATCCTTACCAAAAGAAATTAATAGACTAAGATTGGGTCCAAATGACCCTGATGGTATAATAAAGATTAAATCACCCTTGAAAAACTCTTTGCCTTTTATCATCACCTCTCAGACGCTGTTCATCCTTTAGTACCTAATTTCTCCTTCCTAGGAGCCTTTGTAAACTACTTCTGTGGAGTCTGATACGAAGTCTGGTAGTTCATGAAGTACTTGTCCTATGCTGCTTTGCAAGATAAACCATGCTTTATACTCAGTCCTTTACATGGGTTAGTTGGTGGTCATTTGTTGAATAGAGAAATGAATGAAAGAAATGAGTGGAGAAATGAGTGTGATGTCACAGAGGGGGGAACTAACACAAAAGTAGAAAAGAGGAGTAACAAGAAGATAGATGAGAGAGGCAGGTAGTCAAAAGAAAACTGAATAGCCAATTTGCTCAATATACTGATTTACAAAACAACGTATTTGTTTTTTAAACTCTTTATATGGTTTCCAAAAATACTAGTTTGTAAACTGGACAATTCATTAAGGTTTATTAAAATCAGAGAATTAATCATTTGGTGAGCTCATGACTGGGTAAATTTGCCCTTGAAGTTAGGCCCAACAAGGTTAAATTTTAGTAAGAAGCTACAAGTAAGCACACGAGATTCCTGGAATTTTTTTAAAAAATAATGTTTGAGAAAGAATCTTATGAATGTTGTTTTGGTAGATTGGAAATTATATGTTGCAGGCACAGAATACATGATGGTATCAGTAGAAAAGGCATGAAATTAACTCAGTGGAAATTAATAGGACTACATCCAACAGACATGAAGGCAGAGTAACACCAGGCTCTAGGGGATGGACTGTAAAGGCACATTCTTAAAGGGCACAAAGAAGATGGCTTAAATCAGTGATTCCCACACATGACTGCAAGTTAGAATCATCTGAGGAACTTTAGAAACTACTGGGTCCTATCCCAGGTCAACTGAATCTGGAGGCAGGAATGTGTTGAACTAAAATTATTAGGATTATTAAATAAGAACTATAAATCTAAATTTCTCAGACCCTAAATTTGAAAAAATTAAATTGAATTTTGGAGGTAAAATGTATATAACATAGAGTGCCAAGACACATAACCAGTGTGACAAAACTAGGACCAGAATGCAAATGTCCCGATTAGTCAGCCAAATCTTTCTAGTCCATGTACTGCTCCTGTGACTGGGAAAGGTAGTGCACACATAAGGGAGGAATATTTGTTTTAAATTAGAAACGGACTTTCCATCCATTACCTCATTTGATCTTCTCAGCAAATCTGTGACACAAATAGGATAAGTAATAGGCCCATTTCATAGATAATAGAAATTAGGATCAGAGGGGTTAAGTGAGTTGTCCATGTGAAAGAGCCAGGATTCACAACCAGGTCTTCGAACTCTCAGGGCACCAAATTCTAATCGTTCTCTAAGAAATGTGGAGATCACCTGGCTTTTGCCTTACCCTCTCAGTCAACTCCTTCATGTCTGGGAACAAATACACTCTTCTTCAAGGAAAAACTAATGTCTAATGTGGAGTTCTGGGGTATTACAAAGCAAAACAAGTTCTGAGTTAGAAATGATAGGGATAAAAGCTGAAAACAGTAAGTTCTCTGACAAGATATAAAGGGAGTACTTCACAGAATCTAGGTGTTTTAAGTCAGTGAGTCTATATTTAATATGCGTTAGACTATCTGGTTAATGTCTGATGACAATGAAACAAACAAGTCAGGATGTGTTCTATTGGCCTTTGCCATGGATATAGGTAGAGTGAGATCCTAGTAGAGAAAAACATTGAAGAAGCTCCAGAAAATCATTTACAGAGCATGAACTATGCGAAATAAGAACAGAGCCTAAAGACAATAATGAGGGAAGGGCTACTTTGATGGTCTTTCACTGTTTGATGTTCAAGTATAATGTATTTGGGGGCAATGATAGGATAAAATCGTTCACTAATGTTAAATAATTAACACAAGACCACTTTGGATATTTATATTAATAGTGCTAATAGTGACAGTATACTCTCTCCAGCCTTTCATCTGAGATCAAAGTTTGTTAAAAGCCCTAAACAAACTTTATAAACAGTTGTGTAAGTGGAATTAGAGTATAAAATTAAAAAAAAGATCGACTGAGGCATTTGATATCACTGAGTAAAAGCTCAGGACACAACTAGTAATGCAGCCAAGGGGCACGCCAACACTCTTCGACATTCACAAGGAAGAAAACCAGATCAAAGCTGCTTTATTAAACTCCATGTACCAAGAGGTCGAGAGCATATTTTGACAATTCTAAATATGATTCAAGAATTCAGTGTCCTGTTTATGACTCTACTTCTTGCCCTGCTCAAGGTAAATACGGGATCTTGTTGTTAATTGTCTTCCTCTTCACTTAGTATCATTCACTAGGTACTTACTTATGAAGCATTCCTTACTCATGTCTTCATTACTCTCAACATTCACAAGTGGAGTATGTGGAATGGAAAGAACACGGAGCCACTAATCAGGACAAATGAATTCTAGCCCCTGATTTGCCATATTTGGCTATTCATAAATTCCTCTGTCCTCCATACTTCTTATTTATAGGGTGAGGGGTTTTGACAAGGGTCTCTAAGAGTCCTTCCATTTGTAACATTACCTAGAATGTGAGATCCACGGCAGCAGGGACCCAATCTGCTATATGCCCGAGGACACTGTCGAGATATGGCAGGGATTCAACAAGTATCTGTTGTACACAATTACGTGATTAAATCAGGGTAAATTGTTTGAAAGCAACTATTCATAGGGTGGAAATTTTTTAATGAAGATAATTTTTTTTAATTCCTCCTAGACTAGAGTCTACTAAGTAAAAGACTTTTAAAATATGATCCAGTCCAGCACAATTAAAAAAAAAAATTTAAAAACTGAAATGTAGAGAGGTTAAACAACGTGCCCAGAGTCATGTGCCTGGTTATCGGGGAGGATATGACCAGAACCCACCATTTCTGACTCTAAATCAGATACTGTTGTACTATATCACTTTCCATCATTTAAAACTAGGCATATAATAATTTTCAGCTGAAACCTGTATGCAATTGGTTAAAATTAGGTGCACAAAATGAAAAATTCCCAAATTAGCTTTTTATGTAAAGGCTACTTCAAAATGTGTGTAACAGACACTACTCCCACCAACTATATGTTAAGGGTGTAATACCAATATTTCATTTTATAGTTAGATTAGGATCTTAAAAAGATGTAATACATTATTACTCTGAGATTTCACCCAGATATGCGCTCTTAAAGAGAACAGAAAGCATTTCTTATATGTATTATATTTTTCAGAAAGATACTTCAGAAAGTGTTTTGTAATATATACACTCATATTATCTTCACAATACAAAACAAGCGCTTCTTACCCATAGAATGCACTGTTATTGATAGTGTTTGGAACAGGACTATAAAACACATCATTGAGCAAAGCAGTTAGGCAGTCTGACTACTTATCAGCACCAACTATGAAGCTGTCAGACTGACCTCCAAACACTGAGGAGTTCAATAATACTAAATTCATCTGCTGGTGAAGCTGCATTCATTATGTAATTTCTCAATGATACTTTCCCTATGTCACCGCATTTATGAAAAATCTGACAGCGCTGTGAGAAACGATCTTTGCAGGCTGAAGGAAGTCTTACATTTTTAAATTGGTCATCACCTTTTGCCACAAGGTTGCAACTCTGTATAAACAGCCCACTGGTTTCAGCACCATTTTCTTCATTTTAACATAAGCACAGTCATGTTTTTGCAATTTAACCCTTTGAAGATGACCCCATTATTGGAAAATATACACATTTTAATACTGACTAACACAGAATACAGACTCTGTATTTTGGGACAAGGTGGCGAAAGGAGAATGTCTAGATTGTTTTAACCAAGATCCCTCATGAGAGATTCATGAGGATATTTCCGTTTGCCCTCGATGCGAATATACAGAAGGTAGACTAACATTAGAGCAGTGGGAAACTTGGCAGAACGGGCTAGGACAGGGTTTGTGCAAAACCTTTTTCCGGTTTCAGTTTGAATGGGTTCCCAGGAAGTGTCAAGTTCGAACAAATCCAAAATTTTACAATGCAGCTCAGCCAAAACTGCTGAGATTCACCTGATTCTGGGTCAAAACCGTACAGAGCACACTGCGTTTTATTTGGTGTAAAGCCAATTTGACTGAACCTTTCAGGCAACTTCAATGAGAGGCTTATAGCCTTGGCAAGACCAAAAATGAACCTGGCTTGATCTTTGGTTTTGAAACAGCAAGTTCTGGCTTTATAAAGAGATAAAGGCAAGTTTTACCCAGCTTCAAGATTCTTACAAATACTTAGAAGAGGCACTGCAGATAATTAACTGTTATTTGGCCACATTTACATACTCAAGTCAGTTATTTCCTCAGCTAAACCAGGACACTTTAGTTAAATACATTAACACTCCTGGGTCCATATACTCCTAACTGCCCCAGAGCAGATTCTGGTGTCCTAACAAAGAATAATGGTCCTTCTTCAACAACTTATGTGCCTGTAGACTGGCTTGCACACGTAGTAGGGTGAAGCACAATTAGTGTTAGATCTATAGTGGGAAGGGAAGGAAATTGAAAGTAAATCCCCAACAATCAGTGTCTAACAGTAGACAGGTGAAATCAGAATACGCAACATCACTTAGTAATTTCCAGAGACATACTGGCATACTCTTGTACTCGTGGATACCAAGATCTTGAAGATCAACTGGTATGCATACTTCAAGTCTGGTACCACTAATATTAGCTGAATGAATTCTTTAGAGATGTGCTTAAGCCTCTAGCAGTTTTTTAAAAATAGAAATCATATTTCTAACAGTTTTCCTGTGTCTTGTAATTTTTCTCAGATAGGCAAATTTGTGCATGTTTTTCTCCATATAGCTGCAGGTTAGGATTTATCCTGTAAATTATGTTATCTCTGCAAGTATATCCTAAAAATACAGGAAGCTTAGATTGTTTTAAGTAACTTTGGTTTGAGAAGTTGATTAAACACTGACAAATCGCAACTACACAGTTACACATTTGCTCTCAGTCAACACTTTTCAAAATTTTAATTACATCCTCCCTAAATAATTTTTAAACTGTATATCTCCCTTACTCTCCCCCCTTCCATACACACATTTTTAAGTTGTCAGAATATTTTCATCATAAGTTTAGGTAGTTGCAAAGGATGAAAATTCTGGAATGTAGTAAATATTGTCATTTTCAAATAAAACTTTTATATTACTCATATAAACTTATCCAGTGAACTTTAAATCTCATTAATTTGTTACCACCATTTATCCACTTCCAAAATAACTAAATACTATCCTCTTTAAAAGACAGATTTTATATGATTCCTTTTCCCTTTGAATTTATTTCAAATCTGTTTTCCCTCACCGACTTTTATCCTAATATATAATATACTTACGCTTGCAGGCCTATTTATTGGTTATCCTATCATACTTTATCCTTCTCTGTAACAAAAATGTATATATATATACGGAGAGAAGAACTGATTTTTAAAACTCTCTGTGACCATAATGCTCTAAGTGTTAAACATTATTATGGATTGAATTATCATATAATTAATATTAGGTATATTAAAATTTTTGAGAAAAAATTAAATGTGAAATGTCAAAAAACCTCATGGCTTCCAAATGTATATCTCTTACTGGGATGGATATAGCTTCCTCTTCTCCTGTACTCAATTAGCTCATGTATCCATGGGTAAATGCTAATTTTGTTTCAATAAGACAGCGTTCCATTTCTATTTCTATTTTTTGTTTCTATAGATTTACTCACTGAGAAGTCTTGTTCACATAAAAAAGTACGTGAGAATAAAATTAGTTTTGTTATAACAATGTCACTCAATTTCTTGAATGCCTTCCTAGTTTTATAGCAAAGATTACACAGTGATCTGTCATCAAAAATTAATTTAAATGATCTACCAGCTCGATTAGGTCCTCTTTCAATTTTGTTGAAAGCAAAGAATTAGAAACCACTTGACTTGCCAAAGGATTGTAATGTAGTTATTAAAGTCATTCACTTTCCATTTCTGGAAGGTAAACCCAAAAGGCTTTACTCACCAAGACTTAAATGACTACAACTGTTCTTTTTTCACTTAGAGATATTTCATTGAACTTAACACATGCAAAAAATAAAAATCTCAATTTCAATACCATTCTATCAGTATGAAATTTTAATATATTTATTTTATCTCAGCATTAAATATATCTGCATCCAAAACTTAGAGCTGCAGACTGGCAAAGCCAGTCCTCATTGTCAAACCAATCAGCCAAATCAGCAGTACTTTCTGGCAGAAAAAAGTCTGACTTCATTTTTCAATTCTATGTAATGTGTTGATGTGTGCTCGTGACAACCGTCTCACTTTTGAATCATAATTCTAAGACAGATAAATAGATAAGGCATGGAGCCGGACCAGAGTTTGTCACCCGGATGAAATAAGACACTGCGGCTTTCAATGATTTCTTTCCAACACATCTTAGCTTTGTTTTCTGGAGCTATACATTCTCTGATAATAGTAGGTGGTGGAAGAGGTGAGGTCATTAAATAAAACTGTCTTTACTCCTCCTCAACATCCATCAACAATACATGTCGATTTCAGAACAACCCATTCTCAACACCCCAAATATCTAATACAACCCTTTGTTCTTATCAAAAATATATGGATGACTAAGAAGGACAAGAAGCCTTACCTTAGTGACCTGATTAAAGGAGGACATGAAGGCACCCAAATCATAAACTGCCCCTTGTTTGGCACCCTGATGTGCCTGGGGGAATTTGCCATCATGGGACCCTGGATAGGTGAGAAGGAAGCCTTTCTTCTGCAAAGTGGGAGGGGGCTGATTATGAAAAGTAAGAGGGCCTCTTCAAGCCGAGCTATTTTAAGAGAACGTGCAGGTAGTAGCTGAGGATATAAAAATGGATTCTCCTAAACCTACTTGTGTCTTGACTGCCCCTTGGAAGATCTTTGTGTATTCTTGGAGGTACTCTACGGGAAGACTGTGCTGTACCTCACCAGTTCTCTTTGAACCTTACTGTCAGGGACAGCATTAATCATTTCGTTGTAAAATTAAAAAAAAAAAAAGTGCTGCTAACATGTTTCAATTTCCTTTGCTTTTTGGTAAAATGTGTCATAGATACAAATGAGTACATAAAACATATACATAAAGAAAATGACAATTTTTGTGGTTTTAGTCATCATTTCCCTGATTATGAATGAAGCTGAATATATTTACATGTTTCTTCTTCAACTGAAATGCCTGCTTATGCCTTTTATCCTTTTTCTTTTTTCTTTTTTTTTTAATCTGCATTGTTTATCTTTTTCTAATTGCTTTGTTGGCAATAAGATTTGGATACAAACTGATCTGGATACAAACTGCTAGTCAGTTATATCTTCTGCTACAAATGTGTTCCAAGTGTGGCTTTTCTTTTCATTCTTTTTATGTTGTCTTTTGATTTATGGAAGTTCTTAATTTTGATGTGGTCAAAATTAAGTCATTTCCTTTATGACCTATGTTTTCAGTGCCCCTCCCCTCACCCCTAGAAATCCCCAAAGTCCCAAGGTCATGATGATACTAAACTATACTTCGTTTTAAAGCCTTATGGTTTCATCATTCACATTTAGGCTTTCACCCACTTTTGCATCTGAGATAGGGGTTCAATTTCATTTTTTTCATACCATCTATTAAAGAGTCCATCCTTACTCCTCTGATATGTGATGCCAGGTATGTCAGACATCAAGTTTCTATGTACACATATTTGTTTCTGGATTCTCTATTTGATTACATGAACCTATTTATATATTCCTGTGTCAAGACTACACTATCTTAATTTCAATAGCTTTAATAAGGTTATATGTATGTTAGGAAAACTCTCCCCACTTCCTCTTCTTCAGAAGTATCTTGACTATTCCAGAGTGTCTTCTCTATAAAGGCTTGAATTTTTTTTTTTTTTTGCGGTACACGGGCCTCTCACTGTTGTGGCCTCTCCCGTTGCGGAGCACAGGCTCCGGACGCGCAGGCTCAGCGGCCATGGCTCACGGGCCCAGCTGCTCCGCGGCATGTGGGATCCTCCCGGACGGGGGCACGAACCCGTGTCCCCTGCATCGGCAGGCGGACTCTCAACCACTGCGCCACGAGGGAAGCCCAAAGGCTTGAATGTTTTTGTCAGATATTTTCCCGTATACTTTGTATTCTTTGTTACTTTTGTATTGATATAGTAACTTTAATAACATTTTCTCAGCGATTGTTGCTGGAGTTAGAAGGAAAAGGGACTTTCAAATACTGGTTTCTATCAAACTTGTTAAACTATTTTTCATAATTTAACTATGAATTCCTAGAGCTTTTTATACAAACAATAATATTACTTTCAAATAATGATAGTTTTACTGCTCTGGTTAATACCACCAACACAGTGTCTAACAGAAACTGTAGAATGGGGCATCCTTTGCTTATTCCTGGTCTTAAAGAGGGACTTTCAAAATGCTAAGGTGAGGTTTGCCAGAGATTTTTTTTCACATGACCTTTATCAGATTAAGGAAGTTCTCTTCTATTCTTAGTTTTCTAAAAGGTTTATGAGGATGATAATGATATCATAGGAATAAATCTTCTTATTCATCTATTGGGATGACCTTATTAAATTTATTTCTCCTCAATCTGTCACTATGGTGAATTACACTGACTGAGTTTTTAATTTTAAACCAACTCAATTCCTGGAATAAACTCAATTAATTGATGAATTGGTAATTTGTCAGTGTTCATGAGTAATTTTCCTTTTTATACTTTCCAGGATTTATTTTGCTAATATTTGTGTATAATATTTTTGTATCCATGTTAATATGTGAGAAGTTCCTTAATTTCCCTTATTTATACATTCCGTCTGGTTTTGTCTCAAAGGTTATGCCAATTCCTAATGAGTTGGGCATGTTCTTTCTTTTATTTATTGACCTGTGAGTTGTTTAGAAGTTTACTTTGAAATTTCCAAAAGTCTATAGCTTATTTCGTTCTTTTTGAATCTTAAAGCTAGTTATAATCATGTCACTAAATTCCGGTCCACGGAAATGAACAGAAATGATATGTGCAAATTCTAGTTTTCACTAAAGGCAAGTTACATACATGCTCTCCCTTTCTTTCTTTTGTCTAGTTACAATATTAATCTAAGGGCTGGAGTGGAACAGCCATCTTAGATCAGGAGGCAGAAGCAATATATTGAAGATGGTAGAGCAAAACAACAAAAGAAGCCTGGGTTTCTGACACCATACCTGCCATGGACACCATATATTTGGATTGTTAAACGAGAGTGAAACTAATTTCTATCTGACTTAACCCATAATTCTTTTTGGATTTCTCTTAACTGAGGTCATGCTAACTCTAATACAAAGGTATTGAGAATCTAAATTATCATGGCATTTATGGAAATGAAAATAAAGACAGGTCTGAGGTGCGATATGACAAACAGAATTTGTATCTCCAAGCTGAACAGCCTTCCCTTCCCTTTCATTTCCTAAAATGACCCTGACTTCTTATTGTACTGCCTATATCTCCTCTTCTCCCTTGACCTCTCCCACTTACTAAGTTCACTAGTGCCTTTCTATAAACAAGGGTAATCACTCTAACCCTGCCTTTCTGGCACCAAACTGTCCCAATTCCTAATTTTCCTAGCACAGTCCTAAAGTTGTATTACCTCCGCATGCGCTTTCCCTCTTCCTGCTTGCAGGCTCTCACCACTCCACTCCAGTGTAGTGGTGGTTGCACACCACCACTCCAGCTGTACTCCTGCACACCACATTCACCACGCCACAACCCCTGACTGAAAACCATTAATGACTACTTATTGGCTAAATAGCCATGCTACCGCCTTTCACCTCCCAACCTCGTAATGGACACAACAGAGAATGCAAAGCAATCACAGCAGTGCTCTCCAAAAGAGCAGCCCAGAATCCTTCCCAAAAGAATGTTTCAATAGCCAGTACTGACCAGTAGGAACTGGCACTCAGGAAGAAACCCACTTGTATCCCTGATATAAAAGATAAAATCTAAACTCCTTGGTTTGTATTTCAAAACCCCGAAGTGTCTATTACTCTCTCAAAGTTTTACAGACAATGAGGCTATTAAAAAAAAAAAAAAAAAAAGATGTGAAAGCCTTTGAAATGGAACAAAAACTTACTGGGTATTTTCAGTGAAAAACTAGTTTTTGCCTCGCGGACGCTTCTGGGTTTTTTGATTCTACAGGATCTCTGTATCAGTCACTGTCTTGGAGCTATTTATAACTCTGTGAGTTATAGATGACTGATCGCTATGCAAATGATTCTTGTACATAGACATGAAATAAATTTTGTCTGGGGAGGTTCAATTGATTTCCTTCCTCCACTATGGAAGAAGCCAGTTTTGCCTCTATTCTAAATTCACTTCAGTACTCTATTGCTCTTTGAATGTTCCTTTAAGTGAATTGTAACATCTTGCTCATTCTCTGATTAATTAATGAGTTAAACTCATTTGTCATGAGTTCATTTTATATTTGTATGAGAGTCATGATTTCATGATTTTGCCTTAAAATTTTTTTTTTTAAATATCCTTTTAGCTAACTCTTTTTTCTTTTTTCTTTCTTTTTTTTTTTTTTTTTTGCAGTACGCGGGCCTCTCACTGTTGTGGCCTCTCCAGTTGCAGAGCACAGGCTCCGGACGCGCAGGCTCAGCGGCCATGGCTCATGGGCCCAGCCGCTCCGCGGCATGTGGGATCTTCCTGGACCGGGGCACGAACCCGTGTCCCCTGCATCGGCAGGTGGACTCTCAACCACTGCGCCACCAGGGAAGCCCTAGCTAACTCTTTTTTCATTATTGCCTTTAAACTTTTATTACATCCCCAATATAGAATGTCTTCTCTGGCTCTTTCTACCTGACACTACTGATTTTTCCCATTTCAGAGAGGAAACTAATCTCCTCCATCATGTCCTCAAACTACAAAAGCCATGCTTTTCCATGACGAACCTAGACTGCAATGATGTTAATTTATTTTACAATTATTGTTTCTTTGTAATGCCTTCTACAAAATGCACTGTTTCATTCACATGTTGTAGACAGTGCATATTTATCTTACATCATTAATTCATTTATATGTAAGCAACTTCTCTCCTCAATTAAAGTGCAAGCTCCTTGAGAGAACTGATCACAATTCCTTTTCCTTTTCTCCTCTTCACTGTCTACCTAGTACCTTAGTGCCCAATAAATATCCACTCTGAGTCCCCAGTATATGTAGGAAGGATGCTTGCAAGCTGGTAACCACTAGTTTGTTCTCTGTATCTGTGAGTCTGTTTCTCTTCTGTTTTGTTTTATACCTTTGTTTTACTTTTTAGATTCTACAGACAAATACTCTGTTATCACTTATATGTGGAATCTAAAAAGGATCCTAAAAAGGATCCTTCCAACCAAGATTTTTTTCAGGTAATCACTTAGCTTTATTTGGGGAATCAACCTACTATGTTTTGGCTGAAGGTGGTTCCTTCCTAGGAGAATTCACACTAAACTTTAATGAAGATAATGGAAGCTTCTGTGAAACACCAAATAAAGTGTAACACTGATCAGAAAGGCTAGGGAAAAAAGAATAAATTGATATGCTTCTGGGTACTTTTTTCCCTCAACTGTCAGTACTGTGTATACCTATATTCCTAAGAATAGTCTATGTGAGGATTATATACATTCAGTTCAACATTCATTCTTTGATTTTACAAATGTTTATTGATTGTCAACTATATGTTAGAAATGTTTTGCAGGCCCTGGGGGTGCATTTGTAAATAAAATGTAATTTCTATTCCAAGAAGCTTACCTGCTAGTGAAGAAGGAGAGGGAAGTATTGAGAAAGAAAAGGGAAACAGACACAACTGCGACCTGAGCATATAGATAATTGGTGACAAGCCAAATCAAGTTGCTCGTTATGACAAAAAAGACCTTCTTATTTTCAGGTATTATAACTACTAAACCTTTAAAATTAATCTATTGTAAATACTCCTAATGGAATAATGAAATTTCAAATTTTGCAGATCTGTATCACCAGGACACGTATCCTACATTCAAAGCCTTACATACCCTAATACCACCTAAACCAAATGAGAGACCACCAACATTTTTCTATGGTTTAAGTGCTAAGTTGTGAGGACTAATAAATGGTCTTGAGACTGCTTCCAGCATATTTGATTTTATGAACTATAAAATACTTTACCAGCTGAACAGTCTACCAAGTATATTAAATCCACTCTTTATAATGCCATATGAAGTCAAAGGATTTCATAACATTTGAGCATTAACATTATTACTGAGCATTTTCATTTTTCATTCATTATTACCGAGGTTTTACTTATGATAATTATTTCAAATTAAAACCATCTTGAGAAAACTGCCACTTTAAAAAACCTAGTTCATTTAACCAGTTTTATTTTTCTCATGATGATTTTTTATTTTTTACCTTTATTCTTAGCGGAACCCTTAGAATAAGGCATTTAAGATTTTATACCATAGTACTATGTTAGTAAAGAGATTATGTAAATAAAAAAGACCAACAAATACTAATAAAAGTTATAGGCTTCTTGTTGTTATTGATAATTTTCAGCTTCACATGACATACTAGTATAATCAAAATGATTAAATAAGAAAAAATAAGCAATCACGTAATGATAACAATAACCTAACACTTGTCTGGTCCTAAATATTTTCACATATATTTTCTTTCTTAATTCTCACAACAGTGTGATAAAATATGTTTAATTATATTCACTTTTACAGACGAAGGAATCAAGAAACAAGCGATTTACTAAATGTTGAAGTGGCATTTTGTGTAGTGAACCCAGGTCCTCAAACTCAACATTTCTGTTTTGGTTCATACTTTTAAAAAGAGCATTTAATTTACAAGCCAAATACTGTTGGCAAGACACTTTCTAAGGATAAGTAAAATATATGTGGAGGAACACTAAACATTTTATTCACTTACGATGTCATCATGCTGAAACCAAGAAAGTCAGTGTACTTTCCCAATGGCCTGGTTAAATCTAAGGAATAGATTATTTCCCAGCTAGGGTCTGCACACTGTCGATCAAAATCACTTGCTTACACAGGACTAAAATACTCTCAATTAGCATCTTTCCTTTCCTCACACTCAAAATATAAATATTTTATTCTTAATTAGCCTTATTGTTTAAAAGTTTCTTATTTTTCACCTGCTCATTAAAAACATTAAAAAAAAATCACCACTAGACCCAAGTCACTCAATATTTTGTGTGTTTTCAAAAGTTTTAAACACAAAATATGCATATTCAATATTTGCATCATACTCTCCATATAGCTTTAAATATCTCCCCCTGTATATAATAGCATGTCAATATTTTCTTTTTGAAAATATGACTTTTAATGGCTGAATAATATTTCATCGTTAGGTGGTACCATAATTTATTTTACCATTCTTTCAATTCATGTGGTTTTTATTATAAAAATGTTTATTTATAAAGTAATCTAACCATGTTTTTTAAAACTTGAGGAACAGAGAAAGGAATGATATCACAGCCCTAATTCTTGTCTAACAAGTCGCTGTTATAAGATTTGCTTGCTTCTTTTTTTATACACCTATCATCATATGTTATCATTAAAGTACACGTAATTTTATATCTTGAATTTGTTTCCATTTAACATTATATAATAAACCTTTTCCAAAATCTTTGTGTCATGCTGGGTGGAAATTTCACATTTTATCTAACCATTACTTTATTGCCGAACAATAAGTCATCTCCCCTTTTTTTCTATAAAAATGTATATCATTTTCCAATAAATATTGCAAGCACGTAATCTTTATATATTTGCACTTAAAAAAATGATTTCCTAACATCAGATTCCTGCAAGTAAGATTATTGAAAAAAAGGCTAACCAGCTTTTATCATTATTTGGATATTGTAAAAAAAAAAAAATGTTGACTGCCCTTCAAAGTATAAATAGCAACCTAATCTCAGTTTCTTATCAACTAGTCCTTTTAGTAATTGGGAAATACAGAAACAAATAAGCATAATTACATTTAAGCTAATTATGTCTTCCATAAATTAGTGCATCACCTGTCTTGAGAGAGCAGTGACCACTTAAACACACACAATTTTTTTCTTAATTCTTTTTTTTTTTTTCATTTTAAAAGTTTGTATCTACATATCTTTCTGGTATAGTTTAGCTTACTTTCTCCTTTGAATCTTAGATATAGTTTTAGAAACGCTTTCCAGAACTGCTTCCTTTGGGGAGTGCTCTGAAATCCACATCAGGACACAGCAGTAATCCTGATAGAAGGACAAAGAAAATGCCCCAACTTACCGTTTCTAACGCATGTACACGGTCCTGCAAATAAAGCATAATACATAATTATTAAAACAAAGCTATAAAAAATCATTTCAAGTTTACTTAATTTTTAGATTTTCTATTTATCCTCTATGAACAGTAACATTTAAAAAATGTAAAAAATGAAAACTCCTACTCAGGATAATCTCTCCAATAGAAAAATAGTCATAAAAGAATCACTTTTCTCATCTCAACTAGTGTTAGGAGGACTACAAGGTTTAATTTAATAGTAAATACCATAAATTCAAACATAGTTACTAAGTGGAATAGATTTTATCACTTTTGCATTGGTAAAATTATTTATCTATTTAGTGAAATATAACTATTAGATCTGAATATATGAACCACTAGACAATAGTAGTGATTTAAAAAAGGAATTTAGCACATATACCAGCTCTCAATTAGGTATACAGCACAAAGTATGCTCTCACAGGAAGTAAAGTTCAGACATAAGAATGACTTCACCAATTAAAATTAATAAGTACACTGTTAATTGAAACAAGTCAGGAAAAGTAAATGAGAAAGATATGTCACATGCAGCCAATCCTGAACCCAGAAAGGTCTTCATTACCTACAATATCTTAGAAGGTTTCATAGAAATACTGTTTTTAAAAAGAGTCAGTGATAATATCACTTTAAAAGCTAAATGATTAAGAATGGTTTCATTCTCAATCCAACAGTTGTGTTCTCAACTCTTCCCAGAGCTAACAGCTACATACTAAAAGTTTTTACCAAAAAAAAAAAAAAAAAAAAGCTGACTTGAGAGAGAGGAGACTGAAAATTCAAGGAAGTGCAAAGCCATCCTTTTTACGAGGGTCAAGGCCACTTTTCTTTCTATTCTTTCATTTTAAGTAGTTGGAGGAGATATATAAAATCTGGATTTTTAAAAATTAAATTGTTTGCGCTAAGAGGGAAAGGAAGGAAAATGGTGCAGAGGGCCATTCAGCTCAGATCTCTGTGACCGTACAGAGACTGACAGAGACCCATGACACTTAGGAGCATAAACTTGGCTCTCCCCTGCATTCTCCCAGCTTCACCTAACACACAGAGGCCTTGCCTTTGAGGACTTCTGCAACCCAGCCTTCAACCCTCAGACTGCGAAACTGGGTTGAACATTTCTGCCTCTTTAAATATTTGGCTATGTGGGCACAAGCTAAATGAATATATTATGCAAAATCAGCCCAAAGCAGATTGCTTTTAGCAATATAATCTGTTTAATTACATTTTGTTGGCATACTTGAGAGAACCTCACCCTTACCCCCATAATTTTCATAAAATAACTGCTATTTTATTGGTGACTTGTGTACTGTCACATTTGAGTAGCTCGTAATAAATGAATATAATGCCTCAACGGGGCTTTGTTCTGTTCTTACCAGGCATCTTATTCACAGTGCATCTGGGACAAAATCATTCAGCAAAGTGTTATCATCACTTGCAGACTGAACAGAACCTCATTAGACAGTCTTTGGGAAGTATCGCATTTATATGAACCATCTTGGAAGGCTGAAAATATTTACAGCCACTATTTGGGCCTTAAGTTTTCCCCACACCATGTACCTATGGGGCTCATATTATTTAGAATTAGCATATTTTAAAAGCACACGTACAGCTGGTTTGAAATCCGTGATATCATATGATGCCAAAATAGTACAACTGAATTAAATTCCATTTTAATTCATAGCTCACTGTTTGGTAAAGATAAACTGATATAATTTATGTATTACTGTCTTCATTTTACTTAAATATTTGTTACAGGATTTTAAAATACACACTGTCATGGATTACATGTTTGTGTACTCAGAATTCATGCATTAAAACCCCAATCCCTAATGTGATGGCATTAGGAGATGTGGCCTTTGGGAGGTAACCAGGTCATGAGGATCGAGCCTTCATGGGATTAGTGCCCTTATAAGAAGAGACACAAGAATGCTTGCCTCTCTTTCTGTTCTCTGCCAGGTAAGGGAATAAGGAGAAGATGGCCATCTACAAGCCAGGAAGAGGTCCCTTACCAAGAACCGAATCTGCCAGCACCTCGACCTTGGACTTGCCAGCCTCCAGAACCGTGAGAAATAAATGTTTGCTGTTTAAGCCACCCAGGCTACAATAATTTGTTATAGCAGTCCCAGCTGACTGAAACATAACCCTAGTCTATAAGGCTAAAACGCAAATGGTCAAAAAATCTCAATTTCGTTAAAATATAAAGATCAATAATCTATTTCAATACAATTTACTTATGTCTGTCTATAACCTACTCCATTCCAAAATGGTACTGAGATAGC
Organism: Grampus griseus; assembly: GCF_964374135.1. Lineage (NCBI taxonomy): Eukaryota > Metazoa > Chordata > Mammalia > Artiodactyla > Delphinidae > Grampus > Grampus griseus. Next base: position 22,549,055 of record NC_139018.1, on the reverse strand, counting down.
TTTCAATGAAAAATATATATGTTAAGAAAATGAGAAAATTAGGGAAACAAGAAATTCAATTCATTAGTCTGAATTTAAATAATTCAGTTTGCCAATCAACAACAGCTAATAGGATACCCGTCATTGTTGCCAATTAGTGAGCTCTGTCTAAACTGCAGTTTTGTTGGCCTTAATTGTAGGCCATAAATAAAAACAAACTACTCCTAATCTTTATGAACTTATTAACTTGCTTTTTTTTAACATCTTTATTGGAGTATAATTGCTTTACAATGGTGTGTTAGTTTCTGCTGTATAACAAAGTGAATCAGCTATCTGTATACATATATCCCCATATCCCTCCCTCTTGCATCTCCCTTCCACCCTCCCTATCCCACCCTCTAGGTGGTCACAAAGCACCCAGCTGATCTCCCTGTGCTATGCGGCTGCTTCCCACTAGCTATCTATTTTACGTTTGGTAGTGTACATATGTCCATGCCACTCTCTCACTTCGTCCCAGCTTACCCTTCCCCCTCCCCGTGTCCTCTAGTCCATTCTCTATGTCTGCATCTTTATTCCTGTCCTGCCCCTACATTCTTCAGAACCTTCTTTTTTTTGTTTTTTTAGATTCCATATATATGTGTTAGCATATGGTATTTGTTTTTCTCTTTCTGAGTTACTTCACTCTGTATGACAGACTCTAGGTCCATCCACTTCACTACAAATAACTCTTTTTATGGCTGAGTAATATTCTATTGTATATATGTGCCACATCTTTATCCATTCATCTGTCGATGGACACTTAGGTTGCTTCCATGTCCTGGCTATTGTAAATAGTGAGGCAATGAACACTGTGGTATGTGACTCTTTTTGAATTATGGTTTTCTCAGGTTATATGCCCAGTAGTGGGATTGCTGGGTCTTATGGTAGTTCTATTTTTAGTTTTTTAAGGAACCTCCATACTGTTCTCCATAGTGGCTGTATCAATTTAAGAAATGTATTGCGAAATTTAAATGGTTGAAGTTGACTTCTTTTCTGGCAGAAAAAATTAGTTATTATAATTCTGTATATAAAAGAATTAGGCTACTGCAAATCTCTATTCTCAAACAAAATATTTGCATACATCTGCTCATGTTCTTATCATTAAAATATCCAATAACTTAAGCCAATATTGTGGAACTGATACAGTCTATGAAAACACATGCCAGTATATGTCTTGGAATGAATATATAATTATACCAAAATATATTCTCCCTATCCTCTCCCACTCTTACTATAACTGCAACTGTAGTGTTTTGTTGTTGCTGTTTAATCTTCAATTTTCATTTCAACAGATTTTATCTTCAAACTTGGCCTGCAGGTTCAGCACTCTCCCTCCTCTCCTACCACATACACACTCCTAAGGTTAGATCCCCAAAAGAAAAGAATTGCTAGGATATTGAAAGGGGGGAGAGTAGGTGAGAGGAGTAGAGGGGGAAGACAGAAGTAATGAAGTAAGGAAGATACTCTCAGTATAATCATGACATTTCAGGTGGTTTTAATAAATCAGTGGTTCTTATTTTTGTAGCCATGGACTTTGAGAATCCTTTCCCCAGGAAAATGTACACTATACACAACACACAGAATTTTGTATATATTTTTAGGGGAATTGCAGACTCTCTGAAACCCACTCATGGGCCTCCAAGTGCTTTTACTCCAAATAAAAACACTTGAAATAAGATGTAAGAATTATTTTAGTAGACCAAATAATTTATTTTAAATAAATTATTTTATTATGCCAAATAAACTATTTTATTAGACCAAATCTATTTATTTCTCCTGTATGAAATATTTCTGGATAACAAGGAAAGAAACAATGGGGAGTGGAAGGTTAAAAATTGGAGGAGAAATTTCCTTCAAATGTTTTGAAGAAAAAAGCTCTTAGGGAAAAAATATGTTTTATCGTTACCAGTTTTTTTGTGATTGGAGAGTCCCTTTCCCACTATTTTTTAGTGCTATTTAAGATGGGGAAAGTCTAAGAAAAACCTAAAATGGCAACAATTATTTTAATGTTTACTCTTAAGGATTATACATATATAGTCACTGCATAGTCCCTGAGTTACAATGAAGAGTACTAGCTGTTATTATCAGTGTGAATACTACATACCATTTCTAAATGAAAACAATAATGCTAGAAATCACATTTTAATTTATTCTGGGCTTGACAGATGGAGTAAGGTGAGTTATATTTTTGGGAAGGACAATAGCACATGCACTATAAAAAAAAGATGTATTTTAACTTTTTATCATTAGGTTAGTAACCTGTCTTGAGCTGTATATATTCCTTTGCTACCTGGTCACAGTGGGGCGTACATTAGAGTTTATGAATAAACCAAAGCAAATTCGTTAGTATCACTGGAGATGGGAACATATTTGTAGGCTGTTAGGAAATGAAGGCTACGTGGAGAGTTGGTATCTGAATCCTTGGTCATTAACAGTTTATTTGACTCAGCTGAGCCAATCAACTAGCCACATTGATTCATCCATCCCATCTAAGAGATGAAATAGAGACTCACAGGTCTGAATGCTCAGAGTTCTCTCCCCCTGATAAGTAGAGCTGTACAGGTCTAGTGACTTTATCACAATAATGCAGCATTTTCCAAAAGTGCTTTAAATACATCCATTAGCGTACAAAGAAAGCACAATACTGGCGTAAAAATATAATGAAAGTCTCTATTGCTTCCGAGTCTAAGAAACATTACAAGCATAGACTAATTCTGGAAACTTCTCTGTACTGAAGGGCCATGATGAACATATAATTTACAAAAAGAAAACCCACAGTGAGGACTCCCTCTCGTCACTGTTCTAAATGCACAAAGCCTGTTTTCTGGAAGAAAAATCCACTGAGCTTCACCCAGAGAGACCACTGCAGGGCATTTTTCCTGTCAATGTTATCTTGGTTTAATCAACACTCACACTTTACCTGCTGTTTCGTACATGAAGGTTATAAAATGAAATGCATTTTTCCACATGACAACCCATCACATTTAACAAATTGTCAATCATTTTTTTAAATAATTCAAAGAGTCAGAAATAATTTCAAATGTATTATTTTCTACACTTCAAGATATTAAAGTGAAAGAAAAGGAAAAGGCTTTTATTAACCACCTCAAAAAAAGATCAGTGTTTCATAGTCATTCTAAAAAATTAAAACAAAATAGATAAAAATCATAAACAACCTCAATGTTGCAACACCAAAGTTTTAAAATATAGCATAAGTTGGCTTTGAATACACACAGAAGTCAAAGATCTGTACATAAAATTTCATGTTATCTATTAAAAGTCAAAGTTACTCTATATTTTAAAAAACTTTAGAATGAATGACATTAGGGCAGCATGCAGTGGTTTCCCACCATCTGGTGTTCAATTTAGCCATCATTAGATATTTCCGGTCAATCTTTGTTAACTCATTTCACTAGCTGCTTATGTGCCTTTTTCAAATAATCTACCTCAGGGTTCAAAATAACAAAACAGAAATGCTGAAAAGAAAACCACAACAAGGCATCAGGATTTTACCTAAAAAGTCGTCAATAAGAAAACCCAACATTTAACTTATCAAGAAAAGCCAGTTTAAAGGTACGTATTATTTCCTAGCCTAGTAATGATCCTTGTTATCTACCTTTCACTTGGGGACTGGAAAATCAGAAGCAGAAACAAAGACAAAATTTAAGAACAAAGCCGAAGTGTGTGCTCCACATTTCTGACCTGTTCTCTCATCCACTACCGTTGCCAGATAGGGACCTGAGGCAGCCAGTTTTGCTTCTGTAGCTTTCTTCTGCTGTATTCTCAGGCTAGCAGTTTGGTTTGCGGTATTGTTATGAGGCCGTTGTTGACTACTGCACTTGCATTCAGTACTATTCAGGAAAGGCTGAGGTTGCACTTACACTGACGTGGGATGTGTACATGGGTTTGCGGAGCAGGGAATACAAGTGGGGTGAAGGAGGAAAATGAAGAGAAAGCATGGAAATGGGGCTCTGTTGGTTTGTTTCAACAGATTTCACACTGGAAAATGTAGCCAGAAAGGCTAGGTAAGGGTTTTGCTTAAAATCCCTGTAAGCATTTCTAGTCAACAGTACAAAACTAACACCAAAAAAAAAAAAAAAAAAAAAATCTCAGATTTACCCTTTATATTTTAGAACACAAAGCAAGGCAATGAGATTTCTTCCCCCTGCCCCCCTTTAAAATGAAGAATCACTGTAAGTTTCTTCTTTAATGCACAATGTAATACGGTGCATAGGTGTGCGCCTACAGGATAAGACTGCAACTCAAATGAAGGGCAAAAGCCAGAATTATCTTTCTGTTGGTACTGCTCAGTTCCACAGTGAAACTGCTAGTAACAGGTAACAAAAGTTCAGTGAATGACATCTAGACTGGAGAACACCTAAAAGTTATTTGCAGATAATATAAAGGCTATGATCGTGGTTAGGGGTAATGCAAATGGTAACCAATGTAATTTCAAAGATTGTCCCCAAAAGAGATGCAGGAACAGGAGTTGAGTAGCAGGGGAAAAAGCTAACAATCCAGAAACCAACACACCACATTTTTTTTCAAGGATTTACACCTTATGAAATAAAGTACATGTCTCCAGTTGTGAGGCCTGTCATATATCAGCTGAATATGCTCTGAACTCTTATGCAAATCATAGTGCAGTGGTGATTATGGCATAATTTATGAGTAGGTCTGTGTCATGCATAACTTGTGGAAAACAACTGGGTGTGCTTTTTTTTTTTTCAGGGTGTGTATCTGACTGCCACCAAACATAGCTGATCTAATGAGACTCCCTCAGGCTAACATCTCCTTTGTTTCCCTCAAGTGTGCACATCTCTTGGGTTTCCAAGTGAAGCATGTTCACAAGGAAACCCATATAATCACAGAACCCTTTGTCCCAAGCTCCTTGCTCTTGAATATTTGAATTGCAACACATGATTGTTGACTACTGTGCATGTCACATGGCTGAGTCATTAAATGGCAAAAGCAAACAGTCCACCTTGGGAATTAAATTGTAATTCCAATAATCCACATCCTAATTTACATGGAAAGTCATTTACTCAATTCTTTTCAGGAATTAAAACATAAGGAATATTATATTAGATACTCTCCTTTTCACCCTCATTCCCACATTCCTTCTGCGGGCTACTGCGTACAGTTATCTCCCACCATTCTATACAAAGAGAGAGGCTGCTGCTCAGAATGACTAATCAAGGCATAGATAGTTTTAAAATAATGTATTATCCGACTGACATAACTCAGGCTTTTCTTGCTTCCTGACTCAGTTTGACTCAGCTTAGAACTATACTAACCTCCATTTTGTAATACACAAGTACAGGTAGAAAGGGAAAGGTGATTAAAGGATTTAAAACTAGCCTTAGATTATATGTACTCTGATAATCAATGGTGCACTATTCTTAGTATCTACAAAAACTGAGAGAAAAAACCCAACAACTTAGTTTTCAGTTGAACTTCTGGGAAGCATACCTGAAGGCTGACTTACCCTGTATGTCCTGAAATAAAGCAGATGTATTTTGACTATTCAGTTCCAAATATTCTAAATATTTTACCTATGAAGTACTTAACTGCTTTTTCTTCAAATTGAGCTTCATTCTGATTTCTCATTGCAGTCTGACTAGCATCTTCCGAAGGTGGCATTTTAAATAGTAGCTTTGGCTGTTTAAGAGAGATGTGAGTAAAGAAAAAGAGTTGGAAAGCTCTATTGTCTACTTAAAGCACTATAAATAGTAATAGCTATAAAAATAACACCAATAGGACCATAATAATTTCTAATGATTTTTAAAGGACCTTTAAAATGTTCCTCCAAATAACTGTTTACCCAACTAAGGTCACAAATTTTAGGGAAATCATTATTTGAAATTTAAAATACTTTACTCTTCAGGATTATAAATAAAGAATAGTGATTCATTTCAAAATATCCCCAACTGTCTGGCTTTCAAAATCATCCCAGGAAGTAACTGATCCTAAATTCCAAAGTCTATGAAGGAAGGAATAAATAAGATGTGAGCTTGTTAACAGACGCACCTGGGCAGTTTTAGCCAGTAATGAAAGCTACTTTTAACACTCACAACCTTACCTGTGGATAATGGCCCACTAATGGAGTGTGATTTTAGGAGTTCAGGAAGGTCTGACTGATTACCCAAAATTATAGTTTCCTTCTATTTGCAAAATTATTTAAAATTCTACCAACAGAAATTTATTCTTTGAGGAAGAGGTCAAAAATTTACTCTTTGACTCTTCCCACTCCAGTTCATCTTTCAAAAGACAAACATTCTTGAGACAGATAACCATTAAACTGTAGTTCATTCCAAGGCAGGGTCAGCAAAGTACGACAGTAGGTCACTCCAACATGCTGCCTGTTTTTATAGGTCTGCCAGCTAAGAATGGTTTTTACATTTTTATGTGGTTGAAAAAAAAAGTCAAAGTAAGAATAATCATGACGTGAAAATTACATGAAATTTAAATTTCACTTTCCATAATTAAAGTATTATTGGAACATAGCCCACTCATTTCTTTACATATTGTCTATGGTTGTTTTCATTCTATGACGTCAGAGATGAGTTGTTGGGTGAGAGCATATGGCCTGTAAAAGTGAAAATATTTAGATACTGGTCCTTTACAGGAAGTTTGGTAACCCCCTTTTCTAAGATATTGGTGTCCTATAAGAATTACTTCTGGCCTCACAGAGGTCACCCTGTAGGAAACCCTGTATGTAACTGGAAGCAGAGGATAAGGTGAGACATGCTGACCAGGGATAAGAAACTAAAATAAGAACCAGAAAATTTTTACTCAACTTTTAAACTTTAAAGCAAAATTTAAAAGTTGTATGTGCATAAATACATATGCCCAGAATATAAACCATTCCTCAGGCTATATACGTTTCTTCCTTTTGTCCTTTATTCCTTTTATCCATTATTTTTTCTTTCCTTCCAATTTCTTTCCCTACATCATTGCTTCCTTCCTTTCTTTCTCCTCCCTCCCACTCATTTATTCATTTAATTAATTCATCCACGTTTACTGACACAGACACTATGATAGACACTGGGTACACAGTTATTAACAAGAAAGATAAGGTCTCTCTGCCTTCATGGAGCTTACATTCTAAAGGAGAAGACATGGACATAAATAAAGAAGACACCCAGGAGCTATGATGGGGGGTAAGGGCAGAGGTTTGCTTTAGACAGGTTGATCAGGTTAAGTTCTCACAAAGAGGTGACATTTGAGCTGAAAACTAAAGGATGAAAAAGAGCTGTCACCGAAAGAGTTAAGGGAAAAGCATTATAGAGAGAGGGAGTGGCAAAGGCAAAGGTCCTGGGACAGGAAAGAATTTGCTTAGTTTAAGGAACAAAAGGGACAGTGGTATGTGTGTTGTGCTTGTTAATGAAAACATTCCTTTAAATCACCAGTATCATAAAAATCAACACCATTTATTAAAAGCTTATTATTTGCAAAAATTGTATTGGGTGCTTCTCACATATGTTCTCATTTAATGTTCACAAAAACTCTCAATGGTGAAAATGACTAATTTTATTTAAGTCAGAGAAACAGACTTCAAAGATATATGTATTGAATTGTACATTGTGATTAAATGTTGGCAGTTAGACTGTAATCCAGGTCCACCTGATTCAAAGGAGTCTACATTAACTCTGAAAGACAAATAAAAGGTCACGTTAAAAAAAATGTGTGTGTTTGTTTATTTAATATGTTGACAAAATGGAGTAGTGGAAATACCATATGCTGACAGAGCAGTTTTATGAGCAAATAGCCAATAAATGCCAATATTACCACCAGGGCTATTTTTATGTGTGTGGTAGAGGTTAGAGGATATACTGGATAACTGTTCTGCAGGCTTTTCTCAAAATTACACATGCCAGAAGAGCATTCCAAAACTTATTTTTAACAGATGTCATGTGACAGGGTAACAAAACACATACTATATCACAACAAAATTTAATGTTCAAATAAAAACCATTATTTGCACACATTTTTATATTTATTTCGGTATATAATAAAAAAAGATTATATTTTTGGCATATGCCTTTCTTAAGTAAGTTGCAACTCCCTCTGACTTCTGGGTCTGACATTAGGCCAGCTGAAACACACACAGTCAATACCACTGGGGAAAGAGCAGAAGAAAGGATAAAGGAGAGCAAAGATCTACACTTAATTAGCGGAGATGTTATGCAGTTAAATGGCACCTCTATTGTGCTGGTCTCCCAGTTCTTTTAGATCTGAGCTGCAGGAGATTAGTTTCATCACTGAGCTCATAAATGGCCTCTTTCCTCCACCCCTGTTCCATTCGTGACAAATTTATTAGTTCTTTCTAACAATGAAATGAGAACCAGGGATTTCAATTACCACCAGAATGTAGTAAAGGCATGGAGTCCCTTGCAGGTAGTATTTTTCTATTTCATTTTATGGGCAAATATAGAAACATTGTTAACAGACATTAAATGTTATTTATTAGCATGCTAATAAGTCTTCACACTTTTAAAAGTAAACACTAAACTTCTAACAAATTAAACTTAGAATAGTAAGTGTAAAGCAGATACTCTGGAAGAGGAATGCACTTCAGAAATAATTTTTTAAAACCAAAGTAATCACTGAGTATGATAAAAAGACAAAGATATAAGAGGAGATGCTTATTAGTCATTCTTTCAGCTCAGTTTAGTTTTATCACCTTTTGCACAATTTAAAATTTATGCAAACGTTTTCAATGTTGCCTTTAATTTTTGCCAGAATATTTTGAACCTGGCTTAAAACTGAAATTGAAGAAGCCCAAGGAGGGCTTTAATAACAACTTTCTTCAGTCTGTTTATTTAAAACATGATGAATAAGCAAAAAGAAAAGGTGCAGAACTGAAAAAGAAAAATGATCCCTTCTCCTTCCTAGAAGTGTTCAAGATTACTGGATTGTTCATAATCTTGCACCAGGAATTAAAATCTTTCTCACATGCCAATAGCTAAATATACATATAACACTGTCCAGTCACCATATACATGTGAGCTTAGAGCCTAAGGGTTTATAAGTAGTTTTAAAGTTATAGAAAGGCAGGAAGAAGTTTCACTACTATTAAGACCCCAGTGTCGCCTGACTTATTTAATGCGCTCTCTCAAAATTGTTTAGCTTCTTAGTCTTTTTCTTGAGGAAGTAGGAGGTCAGTTAGTATTTTACCACACTAAATGCTTAATATCTTTACTAACAAATCATTCTCATAGAAAAAAATAGAAGAAATTTAAAGGAACATTTAAAGAAATGCCAGGAACCTAAACAAACAAACAAAAAAAGTGAAGAAATTCTGTTCTCCATAAGCTCACAAGGCATTTAAGCACAGTAGCACAGAAGACAAGCGAATTCTAACGCAAGTACCAGCCTGGCCACTAACTGGCTGAGCAAGCTATGCGCCTTAGCTTTTTTATCTGTAAGATGAGAATAAAAGTATCTATCTTATAAAATTGTTGCGAGGAATAAATGACATACATTTAGAAGTTTTAGCAGTGTATGACACAAAAGAATTGTCTGGTAGCTATTAATATCATTCATTAACAAGACAGAGGGTGATTTTTTTTCTTCTCTAATGTACAGATCATCACCCTTTGGGGTTGATTTAGCACAATCTTGACAGGAATTAACAAATGCTAAATAAGTATTTGTTAATAGATTGAAACATAACATTAGTGAGTTTCCAAGATCCCAGACTGGGGAAATCCTCTGTTTCTTTATATTCTGGAAGATCAGCCAGGGATGGGAATTGGAGATAGCCCTTGAAGCGAGGACTACAGTTTCTTTCAATGATCTCCTATTAATACTTTGAACCTCAGAGATTCGTTTTATGAGTCAGCAGAAATTGTTTCACCCAGATATATATTACTGCTGAGCATTTATTTCCAAATCTGTTGTACATCACAGTCATTACTTAAAATATTGCTTTTCACAACTGTCACTGTTATCAGGAGATGGAAGACAATATAGAGAACACAATGTTATGCCCTAAATGTTTGTGTCTCCCCAAAACTCATAGAATGAAATCCTAATCTCCAATGTGATGATTTTAGGAGGTGGGGCCTTTGGGAAGGGATTAGGTCAGAGGTGGAGTCCTCATGAAAGGATCATGCCCTTATAAAAGAGACTCCAGAGCGCTCTCTGTCTGCTGTGAACCAGGAAGCACGCCGGATACTGAATCTGAATCTGCCAACGTAAATACTGAATACACGTAGTGAATCTGCCTTGATCTTAGACTGCCCAGCCTTCAGAACTGTGAGAAACGGGACTTCCCTGGTGGCGCAGTGGTTAAGAATCCGCCTGCCAATGCAGGGGACATGGGCTCAAGCCCTGGTCCGGGAAGATTCCCACATGCCACGGAGCAACAAAGCCTGTGTGCCACAACTACGACTGTGTGCCACAACAAAGCCTGTGAGCCTGCACTCTAGAGCCCGTGAGCCACAACTACTGAGCCCATGTGCCGCAACTACCGAAGCCCACGTACCTAGAGCCCGTGCTCCGCAACAAGAGAAGCCACTGCAATGAGAAGCCCGCACACCGCAACGAGGAGTAGCCCCTGCTCACCGCAACTAGAGAAAGCCCAAGCGCAGCAACGAAGACCCAACGCAGCCCAAAATAAGTAAAATAAATAAATTTATAAAAAAAGAACTGTGAGAAACAAACGTTTCTAGTTTAAACCACTCAGTCTCTGGTATTTTTGTTATAGCAGCCCGAAGGGCCTAGACACATGGTTAGTTGTCCAAAGTTTGAGGCCCATTTAGGGATGTGACAGGAGAAGAACAAGCACATACACGTTATGGAGCATGGTATTGAAATGATCACTCAAACTGCAACCCAGGTGAAATTGCCCCAAATCGTAAGGCGACAGTTGACTCTGGAAACATGGCAAGAACTCCCAGACAAGTTCAACACTTGCAAAACGTCATAACATGCTTAGATGGTTTTCATTTTTCCCAAGAAAATGAAAGTTGTTCTTTACATCAGGCCCAGTGCCCAAGGAAACCAGAGCTTGGATTCTGATGAAGGTACCAGGGGATGTTTTCTGGAAGTGTTGCTTTTTATGGTGTCAACTGCGAAAGGGATGGTGTATGGAGACAGATAAAATAAATTCCTCCCTTGTGGCAGCAATTTACAAAATCTGCAACACATACTTAGTTCATTTTCACTACTGAGTTTTTAGTAAACCTTATGTCACAGGGTAAAATCTGGGCTTTTGAGTTCAAAGACTACACTTTGTCTTTGCATTTTTAAAATGTTTCCAAATGGCGTCTGTTTTTTAGAAGCTTTTTAAGAAGCTTGATTCAAGGAGACTGCTGAATCTTTAGGACTTCTGCTTTGCATCCCTTTGGATAAACAAAACCAGCCACAGTTTTACATTTTTTATTCTCAAAAGAAAACAATCTAGTCAATCAACTTCCATACACTCAGACACAAGAATACTTCACTCTCAGGGTATTCTATTTTCCATTTTTATTGTCATAAATTTCAAATTAAAATTAAGTTGCAAATTTCACGTGAAAGAGGGTGACAAAATTTAATGATCACTAAAATTTCAAGTGGAATCTATTTTACTGATCTTCGTTCTCTGCTCTCCTGAGGCCTCTTGACATAGTAAATTGAAGTGTGCAAATCTAATTGGCTGAGACCCTGCTTGACCCTAATATAGACTGCTAACGTTTTATCTCTGCTGAGAACTGATACCAAATTTAAGGCTTGGTAAGCCTCTTCACCTTTTGAGAAAATAGAGATTTTAATGAGCCATTAAGTCACAAAGCCCTGAAAGGGGCAAAGTGTTGCCCAAGCCTCCATCCCCTATAATCGCCCATGTTTTAAGTCATTGCTTAGGACCATTATTTTTTAATCATACAGCAGACAAAGGAAAAGATACAAAGAGATTTGCCTACATTTTGAAGACTGCATCTTGGGAAGAATAAGTACATATGCATTACATTTTTGTTTCTGGAATTATAGAAGTTCCATTATAACTCTCAGGAATTATCCGAGGTTATGATAAGCAGGATATTGCATTTACCTTCCAGTTTAATAAAGCCTTAAAGAGTCAATCCCAGTTCACCAATTTATTCAAATTGGGACTTCTAAAAACATACTTTAGTATCTCCCAAGCTAATGAGAATTTCTGGGGAAATTTAAGAATCTCTTTTACTAATCCTTCAACTCTTCTGGAGATCCAGTGTTAGGACGCAGCATCCCACATCACCCTCACTTTCCCTTCTAAAGTAACTCAGGGACTCTTAGCTACCCCATCCCTGCTTTCTATCCACAATCTCTAAATTCCCCAAACCACAACCTAGTTTGAAAATTCAGGTTTGGACATTCTACAGTCAGGCAGAAATGACTGACAGCAAAGCCACAGAGACTACCCAGTTGGTCTGTCACTAGCCCACTTTAACCCATGGTTGCTTACTAGGGGAGGACTGCATCTACTGGGATTACTGAGCAGTTAATGTTCTATACTGTCAGCCTCTGCCAGGGCAATTTATTTGCCCATGTCAGTTTTCTGTCTTTGGTGGGTTTTCTTGCCTAGTTTATCTCCAACGATGTGACTGCCAACTCTACACTGGAATTCTTTTCCATAATGTAATACAACTATATTAATATTTATTAGACTTGTTCCAAAAGAACTAAGAAATTCGAGTTCTATTTTTTTCTTCAAAACACCACACTGCCATAGCCTACTCTATAAGTAGCTGTAATGAAGTAATGACTGAGGAAAAGATTATCTTCTCCTTCCAGCTCATTTCAGATGTTTGTGCCTAAGCATTATTTAAATGACAAAAACAAAAATCAAACACCTGCCCCTCAACTCCCAAAACATTTCTAAAAAACTAAAATCTTTCAAATAGAAGATCTCAGAATATATTTTTAAAAAGCTGTCTAGGACAGAAATTAAACATAATTACAGGTCATCTGAAAAACAACAAGTCGATAGTGCCACTTAATGTCCTTCAAGGGCATAGCTTCTGAAATGTCTCCAAAAAAATTACTTTTTTAAAGAACATAAACCCAATTTAAAAAAATTAAATGAAGGATTCAGCTCATTTTAAATGAAAGTACTGATACTGAAGAAAGTGTCCAGAAACACTTTTAGATTATAGATACTACAATTAAAATGTTCCCTTTTTCCTCTTAAAATGATGAGACTGATATTCATATGTAGCCCACATAGTCAATTTCATTACTGCCATATTGTGACTTTTTTCACTTTTTCATTATATTTAGTAGCTATCCAAAGATGTAACATTTCCTTTAGCACAATCATGGTTGCCTAGTGGAAGAGAGAGGAAGAGAGGAGAGGAAGAGGGAGGGGAAAGGGGAGGCAAGGAGACGGTGAGGGAGTGGCTCCACGAGGGCAGGTCTCATGAAGGCAAGGATGTTTACTGTTTCAATGCCCAGCATGCAGCATGCCTGGTACACAGTAGGTGCAAATAAATAGTCCGCGTGTGGAATTCATATTTATGGAGGACCTGCCAGATACCAAGGTTTAAACATTTCTAACCATAGTTAATCCTCTCAACAGTCTTATGAAGTCACCAATATTATTGTCCCCAATTTATATATATGAATACTGCCTCGAAATAACCTAAAGATGGCCTAGTAAAAGAGGACAATGAATAGAAAAACTCGTGTTCATAATCATCTATTTTTATCTCATTTAAAATAAAACCAAAAGCCAGATTACGTAAGTCAGAAGAAGACGAGGGGCACATGTATATTCCAGACACTCTGTTAAGTGACTGTCATAGGTAGCACTTTGAAGCTTTTCATAACGAAGCATGATACTCTTTTGGTGTGCTTTGCATTCTGGGGTTCACAAAGTGAAACGGGGGAGGAAAGCAAGAAACTGGTGAAAGGTGAGCCAGGTAGGCTGGAAATTTAAAAAATAAAAACAACAGCAACCTTACCACGAGCAGCCATCACACATAAGGTGTCAGTCACTGAATACTTTTCAACTAAAGTGAGGAAGAATGGATTATCTTTTGTGTCTATTTAAAATGTTTCAGCTGATCTGCAGCGGATTAAAGAAGGGATTTGCTTGTTTCAATGTACCTCAAACCCATATGCAAATAGGACTGTGATACTGTGTCGCACATTTATAGTCAAAGACAATACTTTGTTTTTAAGAAGAGCAGCACAATGTAACTGCAAATGAATGTCACACACACACACACACACACGCACACGCACACACACGCACGCACGCACACACACAAAGCCAGACAACGTTAAGCTCCAGTGAAGAATTTTGGTAATTACCAGCTGTATTGTAAAAATCACCCAATATGTTTGTCTCCATTGTTTGTGATTCCTCTGAAGATTGAAAACACTCTCCTCTCTGCTGCTGTCCCCACCCTCGCCATTTTATCCTTTCCTGTTCCCACCGACTCCTACCACTGTGACAAATTACTCACTTACTGACCTTTTGTTTCAATATTACATTCATGGAGGGAGGGAGAGCAGAACAGGATACAGAGAAGGAGGGAGAGTGAAAGTAACTGTATGTGTGTGTTTGTGTGTGTGTATGTATGTGTACAGGAATGACAGAACTTGGAAGTCGCCCCCCAGTTTTTTAAACAAAAATGAACTCTAGGACAGGGATGGTGGTTGTTTTTTAATGGGTAGACCTTAAAGAGAACCAGGAATAGGTTCTGTGTAAATAAGAGACCAGCAGGGTGGTATTCATTTGTTTGTTTAGTCAACAGAAATTTAATGAGTACCTACTATGGAAAGGCATTATGCTACCTAGTGGATATTTACAAAAGTGAATGATTTGTTTCATAAATATGATAGGAAATTACAATTTTTTATTTTAAAATAAATTTTTATTTTAAAAGCTAAACCCCTTAGCTAAGTGGATTCAAGGATTAAACAAATATTTATTCAGCTTTACTGATTATTTGCCCTTTGAAATATTATTTGTTAAGCTTCATGACACTATGCTCTCTAGAATTTATTTTCTTTAGATCTTAGACTCCTTTGCAGGATTTTCATCCTTAGCCTGTTATTTAAGTGTTGGTGTTCCACAGGGTTAAGTTTTCATTTCTTTATTCTACATACTTCCCTGGGAGTTCTCATTGCTCCTATGACTTTTATTTATTTTTTAAAATTTATTTATTATTTATTTTTGACTGTGTCGGGTCTTAGTTGCGGCACTCGGGATCTTCGTTGAGGCATGCGGGCTCTTCATCGTGGTGCATGGGCTTCTCTCTAGTTGTGGTGTGCGGGCTCCAGGGCGTGTGGGCTCTGTAGTTTGCGGCACGTGGGCTCTCTCGTTGAGGCACGTGAGCTCAGTTGCCCCGTGGCATGTGGGATCTATAGTTCCCTGATCAGGGATCGAACCCCTGTCCCCTGCATCATAAGGCGGATTCTTTGCCACTGGACCACCAGGGAAGTCCCACTCCTATGACTTTTAGTATCATCTCTATGTGATACAGAGACCAGATCTGATGACAACAAATTCTGCATGTCCAGTTCAATATAGGACATTGCCACCTGGATGTTTCAAGGTGCCCAAACTCAGAATACCATAAAATTGAACTAATCAACTTCCTCTTATCTCATGACCTAGCACAGCCATCCATGAAGTTGCCCAATCAAGAAACCGAAGAGTCATTCTTAACTCCTTTCTTTATACTCCCTAACAATCTAAAAGTTCCCTAAATTTTTATATCCTAAATTATACTAAGAAACCACCCATTCCTCTTCACACACTCTGCTACCACCCAATCCAAGTCACTGTCATCTCTTGGCAACATTCTCACGAACACTTGCTTAATTGGTCTCCCTGGTTTCAATCTTGCCTGCCCCCAATGGTTTTGGACTTTATAGCCAGTTACTTGTTAAAAGTGAAAATTTGATCACATTGTTCTCTTGTTTCAAACCCTTTACTGGCTTCCCATATACTAAAGGTAAAATTCCAACTCCTTTATGAGATCCTTTAGACCTCTGTTAACCTTACAAACTCTTGTCTTGCCTCTCCTCTCTCAGGCACTATACTCCACCACACTGAAATTCTTTCAGTTCCTTAAACATGAAATTGATGCTTTTACCTCACGCATTCCCATATCCTTCGCACTGCCTAAAACTTACCTTTACTCCAAACCCACCAATGCTAACTCCTGATTATCATTTAAATACTGGCTTCCTTTGGGAAGCCAGCTTGGGTTGCCACTCCACCCCTGCTCAACCTACCCACCTTCAACCCCCTGTACTTGCACCCAACCTACCTGTATCTCTACCAAAGATAGGTCCTGTTATATGTTCCCACAATGATGTATACATCCTCTCTAATATCATTTTTTAATATTTTATTATAAACATCTATTTAAAATTCTTTTTCATTAATTCTGGTATAAAGGGCAACAAACTATCTAGCATAAGCAACTTGCCCAGTACAGTGCCTTGCACAGAACTGGTACTCAATAAATATTTGTTCAATGAGTAAATGGAGCACCTTTTATTTAAAGGAACTGGGAAGTGTTTAGAGATAAATAAACACCTCCTACCCTTAAGGAGGATAACATTAAATGTAGAATGGCTGTTATACGTAATTATATGATGATAATGAGTAAATAAAATTGACTTCAATTTGGATACATGGGGATTTGCTAACACTGTAAATTGTAATGAAACATTTAGCTCTCCCTTCTGGGATAATCTAATGCACACTAAACACTTCTGGAAGACAGTTTTACGATTTTATATTACAGATAAGAAAATAGGCACAGCAAAATTACTCAAGGTTACCTAGTGATTCATAAGCAGAGCCAAGATTTAAAACTCAAAGTGGTCAATATCCAGTACTTAGTGCTATAATTTTTTGTTTTGTTTTGTTTTTTGTTTTTGCGGTACGCGGGCCTCTCACTGCTGTGGCCTCTCCTGTTGCGGAGCACAGGCTCCGGACGCGCAGGCTCAGCGGTATGGCTTACGGGCCTCCGCGGCATGTGGGACCTTCCCGGACCGGGGCACGAACCCACGTCCCCTGCATCAGCAGACGGACTCTCAACCACTGAGACACCAGGGAAGCCCAGTGCTATAATTTTTTAAAAACTACTTTTTCTTTTTCTCCCCAAAGTTCTATTTTGTGATTGTAAGACTTCTACCTATATACTTTAATAATCTTCTCAAAAATATCACCTGTAATATTTATAGTTGAATATGGAAACTCAGGAATGGAGGCCCTTTTCGATGGATTTTCCTCTAGTCTTTAAAATACAAGGCTTTGTGTGATGTGTCCCTGCACGCTCGTACACTCTGAGAGGTAGTAAGCTCCTTCTTTGCTCTTAACAGTGTTAGTATTGGGCACTAATTGCCACTACAAAGGGCAAACGTTGAACTCTTCTGCTCTTGGACATCAGGTTGGACACTATGTTTAAACATCCATAGTTAGCTGGCTGGTGCATTCTAGTGCACTCAATGGACGTTTCGGTAGAAAATGCTGCCAGTACTTAATAAATACTCGAGAAACAACATAGGCTATTACATTTAACAGGATTTCTGGTTCTAACATTCATACTGTGAGAGAAATAAACTAAAAAAAGGTTTATGATGCCATTTCAAAAGGCCAGATAGGTACTAAGTACTCAATAAATATGTTTATTCTCATTGTGGTATTCTGCGGCCAATGGTAAACTTAATGCATAACCAAAATGCATAATAAAGCCTTAATCACCTTCTCACTATATACAATTAGTACACATATATACCTTTGCTCTTTATAACAATAAGCATTGCTGACATTAATTTCTCAGAGATAGACAGGGCAAGTATACACTTGAGATTTTTTTCCTAACCCCAGACTGAACTTTCTTTTTTTTCTTTTTTTTTTTTTTTTTTTTTTTGCGGTACGCGGGCCTCTCACTGTTGTGGCCTCTCCCATTGCGGAGCACAGGCTCCGGACGCCTAGGCTCAGCGGCCATGGCTCACGGGCCCAGCCGCTCTGCGGCATGTGGGATCTTCCCGGATCGGGGCACAAACCCGTGTCCCCTGCATCGGCAGGCGGACTCTTAACCACTGCGCCACCAGGGAAGCCCTGAACTTTCTTTTTATACCTGAATACAACACAAGATGTTAGAAGAATTCAACCTGTACAAATTGTGGCTAACACTTGCTACTTTTATTAGGTATGCAGAACACACCCCTCTTAATCATTCTTCAGTTCAATTACACAATTTTCTCTCACCAGATACAACATCAAATAGAAGAACCCCCAATTAAAGAACATTTCTCTTGCTCTTTGAGCTTTGCTTACCCCATCTTTTGTTCACCAGAAGCAAACATCTCTACCTCTAAAGCACTCAAGCCAGCTCATTATATCACTCTCCAGTCTTGCCTTGCAGCTCCAGGCCCAGGAAGAACTTTAAATGTCCAAAGTATTTACTGTTCTTAATCCCCATTGTGACGTTAAGTGAATTGGTTCTGTCATGTGAGTATAACTGATTTTGTTTCCCCTAATAAAGATAGACACTCGAGTTACCCATTTGTAAGCTAGCCCAATGTAAAAGGAAGAGAGAACTTCTGTCAGATGTTAAGTTAACATCAATTGCTCATACCATGGAAATGTCAATTAAAACTCTAGTGCAATCTTTCAAACACAATTTTCCAGTCCAAGAAATGTGTATACATCCATAGTGAACGGAGAGGCATACAAGGATAAGCTCAATATATGTGTTAATACTGTTGGTTAGTCATTAGTAGATGGTATTCATGGAGTCAGAATACTTTTGATCTTCACTTGAAAATGTAGATTCCATGAATTCATCCTCATTCATTAGCCCTGCTTTTGGAGAAAGGACTTTGTAAAGATGTTGCTTTCATTTCCTAATGCTGCAGTTCCTACTAAGCTATACCAGGGAATAAAGGTTCCTTTCAAGAGTAGCACAGAGACTGAGTTGGCTTCCTGCTTTCAGAGATTATAAATGTTCTCAAACACTTCCAAAATGAAGCAAATTCCAACTTGGGTTTCAAAGATCTTTTTATTTATTTATTTTTTTACTCCATTTGCCTTAGTGGTCTGAATGTGACAATAATGAAGGCTAACAGAGTAAAAACAAATGTTTAAACCAAAGATACCTGCCCTATTGGAGAATTTACTTTACCTGCAGAGATTCCATTTCTTCATCTTTTCTGTGAGTCTCCTCCAGCAGATCTATAATAAGAAAGTAAAATATCCATCAAAATACAATGTCAAAATGCATTGCCTCTTACTTTCAAACTTGATTCAGTCAGTAGCTTGTATAAACCGTTGTCCGGAAAGAGAATTTGATATATTTAAGTATAAGAAGCAACATGAAAGAAATGCCCTCTGATCCCAACTGGTGACATGCGGTAGAGATCTGGATTCTGCCAAACCTAAGCTAGCTAAGAAGCCCTGGGAGGTCCTAGGTCTGGTGGCGATACCAGAAAATGAGACCAACTCAATTACAAATCCAAAATCATACCAATGTTTTAGAAATCTGGCCTAATGCTTATGTAACTCAAAAGCAACACAAAATTTTCTTTAAAAAAAAAAACCTTTTTTCGTTTGAAAGAAAAAAATAGAAACAAACCATTCGCTCTTAAAATAAGCTCCCAAGCCAAGTTCCACCTCCAGAGTCAATTTTTTAACCAAATTAAAACACCCTGGAATAATGGGTGTGATTAACGGACGTAGAACACCACCTTAACTGTAAACTCATATTAATTATCATTTCACACTGAGAGGGTGGGAAGCATTGATGCTACATCTGACCAACTGTCTGGCACCATCTCAGAGAAATTAGTGGCTGGAAGAGAGTTCTGTCTAAATGCATGCGTATAACCATGGTATCTCAGTGCCCTAGACTAATTTATGAACTTGCTATAAAGGAAAATGAATTTGGCAAGCAGAATTTTCTGCCTGCAGCTATACCACCTTGCGCTATGATCTTATTAGATCTCACAAACCTAAAGAGGGCTGGGCTGAGTTAGAACTTGGATGAAAACTGGCAAGAAATACCTACAGCAGCGCACATTAACATTAGCATTTGCCTTACCCTGTGATTGATATAGCTTACCAAGAGGCTGTGCTGCATAAAAGGAAAATATAACGTACAGAAATTCAATAGGTACCCCAGAAAGGCAAATGCAAATGTTTTTAGCAAGTGCTACTAGATGGAGCGGGAAGCAGTAATATACTGGGTAACCAAGTCATGCTGGTATATGTCATAACTGGACAGGCAATATCCTGAAACTTCAGGAGACCTGGTAGATGATATAATTGATGGTGATGGCCCTTTGAGATTGCACAGCTAAGAGAAATACAGAGGAGTGGCAAGCAGTCCCCTCAAGACACAGGGTACTGGGATTAAGGATGAAAGTTCGTTTTTGCTATCTGTAGCCGGCTGATGTTGGCTCCCCAAACACCCACACTCAGAGTTATATCAAGAAAGTTACAGGAGCATGCCAATGTATTAGGGTGTATTTTTAAAGTGTTTTCTGTTGGCACATCAGGATTTTTAGCTATATGGTACAGAAAGCAACTTGGGGTGTGGTAAATTAAGTGCCCTCAATCATTCCTCTTTCTGCATCCTTACGCAATTGCATTGCGACATTGTAACTACTTCCATCAAGAGGTCACATGTATCTTGCATCTAGGCTTGCCTCCTGACTTGATTTGGTAAATAGAATACAGCAGAAGCAATTCTGTGCCAATCTGCAATAAGGGTTCCAAAAGGCCTCATGCATTTTCACTTTTCCACTTGGAACTCTTTCACCACCATTTGAACAAGCCCAGGACAGCCTGCCAGATGACAAGAGACATATGGTCCAGTATTCTTTCCACCCCTGAAACCCTGCAGGTTGCCCCAACTGGTAGCCTGCAAATGCCCAGAAGCATGGATGACTCAGATGGGAGCCCAACTGAGACCAGTCAAACTGCCCAACTGAGCCCAGTACCGACTTCAACTCAGAGAATCATGACCTATGGAATAAATGGAATTGGGGGATGCTTTGGTACACAGCACTTGCTAACTGATAGCAACCAGCTGCTAACTGAATAGCAAGCATTCAGAATTTATTAGAAGGATGTAAGAGTAACTTATCAATACAATACATCTAGTAACAATAGATAACAGGAAAGTGGATTCAGACTCTGGAGAGAGTGACAACTGGTCTGGGGGTGTAGGGATGAAGGTAGCATGAACTAATGGGCATTTTATACTGGGTAACACTAATCTGTGCATTACTCCACTCAAAATGAAATTCCATAAAGAGAAGAGCTAATGAGACTAGCTTAGATCTTTTGCCTACTGCTTGGCCAGGGGAAAGTATGAAGCACTTTCACTGATAATCCCAAAAGGATTGGATGAAGAACAGAAAGGACTGTTTCCAAACATCAGGGTACTATTAACAAAAGGAGGAGGTATGGATATCAGACAGGCCAAAACAACAGCCAGTTTTAGTAATTCTATCTTCAGTACAACTCTTTTCAATATTTGTGAGACACAAATTACTTCAATATCTTGGCTATCGTAAATAATGCTTCAGTAAACATGGGGGTGCATGTATCTTTTTGAATTTAGTGTTTTCATTTTCTTCAGATAAATACCCAGAAGGGGAATTGCTGGATCATGCGGTAGTTCTAGTTTTAATTTTTTGAGGAACCTCCAAACTATTTTCCATAATGGCTGCACCAACTTACATTCCCACCAACAGTGCACAAGCGTTCCCTTTTCTCCACATCCTCGCCAACACTTGTTTTTGTTGTCTTCTTGATAATATCCATTCTAACAAGTGTGAGGTGGTATCTCATTATGGTTTAATTTGCATTTCCCTGATGATTAGTGATGTTGAGCATCTTTTTATGTGTACGTTGGCCATCTGTATGTCTCCCTTGGAAAAATGTCTATTCAGCTCCACTGCCCATTTTTTAAATCAGACTGTTTGTTTTTTTGAAATTGAGTTGTGTGAGTTCTTTATATAATTTGGATATTAACTCCTTATTGGACATATCATTTGCAAATATCTTCTCCCACACAGGGGGTTGCCTTTTTGTTTTGTTGATGGTTTCCTTTGCTGTGCGAAAGCTTTTCAGTTGAATGTAGTCCCATTTTGTTTATTTTTGCTTTTGTTGCCCTTGCCTGAGGAGACAGATACAAAAAATATCGCTAAGACTGATGTCAAAGAGCTTACTGCCTATGTTTTCTTCTAGGAGTCTTATGGTTTCAGGTCTTATAAAGTCTTTAATCCATTTTGAGTTTATTTTTGTATATGGTGTAAGAAAGTGTCCATGAATGAATAAAGAAGATGTGGCACATATATACAATGAAATATTACTCAGCCATAAAGGACGAAATCTTGCCATTTGTAACAACACAGATGGACCTAGAGGGTATTATGTTAAGTGAAATGAGTCAGAGAGAGGAAGACAAATACTGTATTATTTCACTTATATGTGGAATCTAAAAAACAAAACAAAAACATACCAAAAAAACCCCAAAACAAAACAGAAACAGACTCATCAATACAGAGAACAAACTGGTGGTCCCTGGGGGTAGGGGGATGGGGTTGGGTGAAATAGGTAAAGGGGATTAAGAGGCACAAAATTCCAGTTATAAAACATGCAAGGGCTTCCCTGGTGGCGCAGTGGTTGAGAGTCCGCCTGCCGATGCAGGGGACGCGGGTTCGTGCCCCGGTCCGGGAGGATCCCACATGTCGCGGAGCGGCTCGGCCCGTGAGCCATGGCCGCTGAGCCTGCGCGTCCGGAGCCTGTGCTCCGCAACGGGAGAGGCCACAACAGTGAGAGGCCCGCGTACCGCAAAAAAAAAAAAAAAAAAAAAAACAAACAAAAAACAAACAAACAAAAAAACATGCAAGCCACAGGGATGTAATGTACTGTATAGGGAATACTGTCAATAAAATTACAATAGCTTTGCCTGATGACAGATGTTTACTAGACTTATAGTGGTGATCAATTTGTAATGTATATAAATGTCAAATCACTAAGTTGTACATCTGAAAATAATACAATATTCTATGTCAATTAAACTCCAATTTAAAAAATTTAAATTAAAAAATAAGTACTTGTGAGATCCAAGATCACTACTGCGTCTCTATGTGGACGTGGCCATTTTGTTCCACTATGGATATCAGGAGGTTCTCAGAGCTGAGCCCCTTGTAATGAATTGCATTGCTTAATGATACAGTGGAGCTGGAATGGTGGAGAGTGGGGTCTATCAACCGTTAAAGAAAACTGATCTAGTTCCCCCAGAGTCAACCTCCTATGGCAAACACCAAACCCCTTAGCTAAAACTTAACTGGATAAATAATGGGTACTGGATCTCTTATACAGCCAAACTCAACTCACACATTTGATAAAATATATATGTAAAGGAGTTCAGTCTACCCTCAGAACTTCACAGAATTACTGCAATTTAAAAATCATGTTCTCAGTTTTCTTCAAATACATAAAGGTCATGCTGCTCTTCCAAAAAGCTGATACCAATAGCGATGCTTGATTTTGAATGGCTGAACAAAAACTGCCAAGGAATTCCTATAATTGATATTTAAAATACAAAATCCCCTTCTGTTCACCCCCACTGACTCTCATCCCAGCTTATATCAAGAGTATAAGTAGACACTTGTTTTTGTTTTGGTCTCCATGTCACATCCCTCCCCTTTGAGAACTTCATGTTCTTCTTTTCCATGTGATTCCTGTGAACTTTCAGTCAAGGGGTTAACTTCTTTGGCCACAAAAGTAGGTCACGACCCAGAATGGCCAATTAGAGCACCCTACCTCCCTGCACATATAAGCTAAGCAAGGCCAGCAGTGACATGGATACCAGGAAAGAATATCTCCTTCTGAAGCTGCAAGCTTATATGAGCCTGGAGCTTTCAAGGCTCTATTTTCTACTATGTCAAAGGAACTTGTACAACAATGAAGCTGGTAAAGAAGAAAGCAGAGCCAAGAAACAGAGAGCTGGTTCAGGACAGATACACCCTTATCTGAAGTCCATGTAACTCCTGAACTTCTAACACTATTTTTTTTCTTTAGTAGCGGTAGTTGGATTGCTGTCATTTCTAAAAGTCTCTGGGGATGTGGCTGTATTGAACCTTATCTCTATGCAGAAACTTGGAGAACTTAGAGTTAGCAAGAACTTTCTATTCCACAGTGAAACATTTCATTCTGCAATAAATAGATGAAGACATGAAGCTCAAAGAAGGCAAATGGTTTGCCTGCAATTACCTAGTTAGTGCTAGAGACGCAACTAGAGCTTTGCTCTCCTGTTTTCCTACCCCATCTATCATATCATGCTCTCTTTGGTACCACTCAGTACTTATTGTACCTTTCTTCACATGGTTATTTTTTAAATGCACACGTTTGTATTCCTCTCACTTACCTTAGGAGTTCACTGATGTCAACAACCAGGGCTTTGATGTCTTTATAGCCATAGCCTCCCTAACCACTGCTTATCTACCTTTGCTACTTAACTTGGATCCCCCCAAATACCTTTCTCTGCCTACATCACTTCTCTATGCAATGGCTCACTTGTTAAGTGCATTGTTCAATTACATGAATTTGGGATGATTAACAAGGTCATCAACCTGTGCTGATGAAATATGGCTACTGGGCATCACTGAGGAGTGACTACTCTACTGCAGACAGACACAGGATGAGAGAACCTGTCCACAGGTGAGACCTCTGGACAGTTGACATTACATAATGCTGTGACACCTGAGTGTGATGAGTGCAGCTGGATATAATGAGTAAACTTGCTGTTTGTTCTTCCAGCATCAGAACAAATGATCGGCATGGAAAAAGCTAAAGGGCTGCTCTGCTCCCTTGCTCAGCACTGGCATGTTCATGTTTTGCTTTATTATTCTCTGGTTTGCTGTTCTATACAAACAGAATTCAACTGCCATGCAAATTGCTGTGGCTAAATGTGCTTCCATCAACATTAGTAAATGAAAGATATTTTTGGTGAAAAGGGCAACCATTCTGTGTATTTTCCTTGGACAGGCTCTAGCCAGTTTAAAAGAGCTGATACTAACTCATTATGACATATGGTTATTAGAGGAGGGAAAAAGTCCCACTTAAAAAAGCAGGACATCATGGATGAGAACTGGAGAATCCTGTTGTTTTGTTTTGTTTTGTTCCACGTTGCATTTCTCTGGCACATGCAGGGTAATACATCATGATCATGTTTTTGGCTAAGACTGTCTCCACCACTTCCTTCGCAACTAGTGGTCTGGCTATTTAAGGAGGTTTGACACTTTTTATGTTGATTCTGGTTCCTAGTAGCCAAGGAAACAGATAGGTTGTTTGTTTATTTGCTTTTAAAAGGAGAATCATGTTCAGGTGGGCATAACCAATACCCTCATCTAGCAACTTGACCCTTCACAGAAAGGTTGGCAATCATGTTTAGAAAGCAGTAGTGTTTCTTTTCTTCTCTTTTACTATAAAATATCTCATCCTTATTATAAGTCAGCCCAGCTGGTAATGAAGAGAAAGTTATAGAAACAAGGGTTTCAGACTCCGCAACATTTATAACAACAGCACCGGACACAGTAGCACTGGCAGAAGAATATGGTGAACTAGTGACTGAGGTTTAGGGAAAAGCATTTAGTCTCTGGCTCCTGTATCTTCACTTAGTAATTCAGTGCACCTTTTCAATGCTACTCTATGTGTCCTGACATTCAGTGAAAACAAGAGATAATGTAAATTCTCAAAAGAATGCAATACTTTTTAAAAAGTAAATTTGTGCCATTCCTCTTTGCGGGTGGCGGTCGCAATATAATGAAATTAACAAATTAACCAAATTAAAGAGCGCACTACAACCCTTAAAAGGTCATAAACGATGGACCTAGCATCCCACAGTTACATACTAGATACTCCAGATTTTATCTACATGCTGAAGACAATGGTTGATTTCTCTTTTCCTTTCCTGGCTCTCTAGTTATTTAGGATTACTGACATTTTGGGGACAGAAGGGACCGCTGAAATAACCCAATGCCAAGGTTTTCAGTTTTTTTAAAAAAAAGAAGTAGAATTCTGCCTTACAAGTGAAATCACACACACTTTCAAGTGTATATTATGAATAAACAATTAAGAAAGCTGCTTTGGTGGAAGCAGAAGTGAAAGGCCTGGAGGCCAGACCACTGGACTTCCCTCCTATCCTGGGGTCAACCCCTGTGGTGCCATGGTGGGGCAATTAAGCTCCACACTGTGCTGACTGAAAACCACTGATCTAATCCCACCTTCTCACATCTTGTAGATGAGGACTGAGTTCCGAGAGATTAAAAGCCTCTGGCGACATCACATAACTAGTAGATAGAAGTATGTGAACCTGAGCCTAGGGCTTCTGAACTGGACCAGGGTCCGATACTTTGTTTCATAAAACAGTGACTACCTTCCTTTGCCTTTCAAGGTTTCTACTGAAACGACATAGTATTTCAAGCCCTACCGTGAATGCCTATACATTTTCCAATGCCTCCCCAAACTAAAAGTAAATTTTGCTAAAGCACTTGTGTAACATCAGCAATCTATGAGAAGACCTACAGTTAACAGCTGTGCACAATAAAATTCCTCACCTCTAGGAGTTAACATCAAAAGATGTGGCTTTGATGGAAAGCAAATACCTAGACACTTGAAAAAGCAGTTGTTTTTGGCAAGATGTGTTCAACATACAACATACAGAATATCTCACAACATAAAACAACAACAAAAAAATCTGTTTAAATGAATGGGTAACAGTTGAATAGTTTCTCAGCTTAATATAACATTTGCCAGTCAATGTTTTTCCTATTTTATTGTACTAGTAAACGTAAATAGGATAAATGAATAACAATATGACTCTATAGTAGACGAAATACCTCAAAAAACAATAAAATGTGTTGGTTTAAAATTAACATAAGTAAAACACTTAAAATAGTGTCTGGTACTTAGTCAGAGTTTATATATATATATGGTTTTTTAAAAAAATTACCCTTCAGTATGCCTACTAAAATCAGAAAAATGTGTGAAAAATAATCACCTGCATTTTAAAACAAATAAGCAAAAAAAGCCCTCAAGCATCCTGCTTTTAGATTCCATCCATAATTGGTAGCTACATTATTTAGAACTCTGCCATATCTACTGCCACCCACTGGTTCATATCTGGATATACCACAATGAGTTAAGAGCTTTCTCATAAGGTCTGACCACAGAAAACACACAGGTTGAAATGAAGAATAACATTCAAAAAGTATGGCTATCCTCTGTGGTTTGTCTCAGACGCTGAAACAACATGCTGGTCTACAGATGGAGCCCAAATGGTCTAATAAATGAAAGGTTTAGAATCCACTGTCTGTCTTAGGTATGTGGTAAAACATCCAAATACAGGTACTCATGTTTTATTTGATGTCAGTTCATTTCTGGTGAAACTTTCCATCTTGACAACTTTACAGAGATTTAAAACATCTTCTCCACAAAACTGCTACACTACAGAAAACAACAAAGTAATCTACCCCATTCTGCCTAATTCTTGGCTCTGGCATGAAGAAACAACAAGATACAGATTGAAAGTTCCGATTCAATCAACTATTAAGATTTTTAACATTTCTATTAGCAACAAGAGCAGAAAAAGAACATATTCATTAAGAAACAAGAAACCTGTCTTAAATCAGTCTAAGGGCTATCTTGGTCAAAAGGACTGCATGTGACAATTAGCAAAATGAGCAAGAGATGTTTATGATCTATTATAAACACCACTTCAAGAATAAGTTTCATATGCTCAAACCCAGGAACAAAATCATGTTCCTTCCTACATACAATATCTCTAAATTACAATCACCTAATGGAAACTTGGACTTTGTTCAGGTTCTAAACTCATAAGGTGCAAGTGGGTATGTATTTTGGGGCCTATAGAAATTCTGGGTATTTGACTTGTTCATCTCCTGTTTACAGAAACTATAAACATTTGTGCTGGTTTCTTTTATTATTATTCTTTATTTATTTATTTATTTATTTTTTATTTTTGTGGTATGTGGGCCTCTCACTGTTGTGGCCTCTCCTGTTGCAGAGCACAGGCTCACGGGCCCAGCAGCTCCATGGCATGTGGGATCTTCCCGGACCGGGGCACGAACCCGAGTCCCCTGCATCGGCAGGCGGACTCTCAACCACTGCGCCACCAGGGAAGCCCTGTGCTGGTTTCTTGATGCACCTACTAGTAAATTAGATCTAGCTTCCTAGGCCTTTCAGACTCCTGGGTCTACCCTAAATCTATTCTAAATACAGACCAAGTTCTGAAAACCAAACATAAAGAACAAATCTTGACAGCAATGAGAGATAAATGATACCATAGTTATAGGGGGGAAATAGAATGCTAGCTAATTTCTCATTATAATCCATGGAGGTCATTACATTTTTAAATGCTGAAAAAAATAAATGACAACTCAGAGTCCTGTATGCAGTGAAAATATCCTTCTAGAATGAAGGTGGACTCAAGACATTCTCAGGAAGAAAAATTAAGATAATTAGTTGTCAGCAGACCTACACTAAAAAAACAACTAAAGAGAAGTCTCTAAAAAGAGAAGAAATGATAAAAGAATCTTAAAATATCAGGAAGAAACAGCACAGTAATCAAATATGTGGATAAATCCAATAGATTTTCCTTCTCCTATTTAGCTTTTAAAATTATGTTCGATAGTTGAAACAAAATATGTAACATGATATGATGTGATTCTAAATGCATATAGAGGAATATGTAAGACAATTAAATTATAAATAGGAAGGACAAAAGAACATGAAGGAAGAAAGTCTTCTACAATTCAAACTGATAAAATGACAATACCAGTAGACTTTGACAGCCGTATATGCAGTGTAGTGTTTAGAACAACCACTGAAAAAGCTATACAAAGAGATGGACTCAAAAACAGAATTGAAAAATCAAAATGGAATTCTAAAAAATGCTCAAATAACCCATAGGAAGACAGAAAAAAGGCAGAGAAATAAAAAACACAGAAAACAAACAAAAATGGCAGACATTAAGTCATAACATCAATAATTATATTACATAAAAATGGTCTAAATGTACCATTTAAAAGATAGAAGTTGGAAGACTGGATTAATGACGACTCGGCTATTAATCCATGACATTGCCCATGGACCCAACTATATGCTGTCTGTAAGAAAGTCACTTCAAATATAATGATACAGGCAGGATGAAAGTAAAAAATGGAAGAAGACACACCATGTAAATATTAATGAAAAAAAGCAGGAATGATTATATTAATATAAGATAAAGTAGATTCCAGAGCAAAGAAAATGATCAGAAACAGAAAAGAACATTATATAATGATAAAAAGGGTTAATCTACCAACTGATATAACTGAAAGGAACAAAAGAAAAAATTCAAAATTAGAATTGGAGACCTCAACACCCTTCTCTCAACAATTGATATTACAATCAGACGGAAGATCATCAAAGATATATATAAGCATATGCCAAGGATATATATAAGCATAAATATAACAGAGAAAACACGTGGAAACTAAACACTTCTAAATAAAGCATGGGTCAAAGAGAATGTCTCAAGGGAGATAAAAATATTATAAATTGAATAAAATGAAAACACAACATGTCAAAGATTATGGAACACAGTCAAAGCAGTGCAGAGGAGAAAATCTTAGAAATAATGCATACATTAGAAAAGAAGAAAAGTCTTGAATAAATACTATATGCTCCCACCTCAAGAACCTAAAAAATTACAAAATAAATCCCAAGCAGTGAAAGGAAAAAAATATTAAGATAACAATAGAAATCAATGAAGTTGAGAATAGGAAAACAAGAGAGAAAAATCAATGAAACAAAGAGGTGCTCCTTACATAGTTCAATAGAATTGACAAACCTTTAGCAAGATTGATGAGAGAAAGAGCATGTGACATCAGTAATGAAACGGGATTTCACTACAGATCTTGCAGATATAAAAAGGATATTAAGGGAAGACTATGAGCAACTCTTCACATATAAATTTGACAACTCAGATGAAATGGATCACTTCCTTAAAACATATAAGGTACCATAACTTACTCAATATGAAACAACTAATTTGAATAACCTTGTAAGTATTAAGTAAATTATATTTGTAATACAAAAATTCCCAGAAAAGAAATCTCCAGGCCAGAAGGTTTCACTGGTGAATTCAACCAAATGTTTAAAAAAGAATTAGCACCTATTTTACACAATCTCTCCCAGAGAATAGAAAAAAAGGAATACTTTTTAATTCATTTTATCAAACTAGTATCATCTTGCTACAAAAAATATACAATTACAAAAAGAAATAGAAAGAAAACTGCAGCTCCCTCCTAAATACAGATGCAAATAACCCTAACAAAATATTAGAAAATAAAATTTAACAACATATAAAAAGAATTATATATCATGACCAAGTTGGGTTTATTCTAGGGATGCAAGGTTGGTTCAATATTCAAAAATCAATCAATGTAATCCATCATTTTAACAAGCTAAAGAAGAAAAAAAATCACATAATTGTATCAATTGATGCATAAAAATTATCTGACAAAATTCATCATATAGTCATGATTAAAAAAAACTTCAGAAAAAATATAGAACTTCCTCAACTTGATAGAGTGCATCTATAAAAACCTACAACTAACATATTTAATGATAAAAGATGAAATGTTTTCCCTGTAAGATCAGAAATACGGCAAGAATGTTCTGTCTCACAATTCTTATTCATCATGATATTGGAATATCTTTTCAATGCAAAAAGCAAGAAAAGGAAATGAAAAGTATATAGATTGGAAACAAAGAAATAAGTGTCCCTATTTGCAGATAACATGATTGTCTTCATAGAAAATCCCAAAGACTCTAACAACAACAAAAACCCAAACAGACAAAAACTAGCTCTTGAAATCAATAAGTGAGCTCAGCAAAGTCACAGGATACAAGATAAAAATACAAAAATTGATTATATTTCAATATACTTTGAATGAACAGGCAGAAACCAAAATTAAAAATTAAAATACCAATTTAAAAGACTCCCCTCCCAAGCGAAATACTTAAGTGTAAATTTAACAAAACATATAAAGGACTTATATGCAAAACAATGATGAGAAATACCATGTTCATGGACTGGAAGACTCACATTGTAAAGATATCAATTCTCTCCAAACTGATATAAAATTCAATAGAATTTCTATAAAAGTCCCAGCAATATTTTTTTGGTAGCTAAAGACAAGGTTATTCTAAAATCTGTATGGAAAGGTAAAGGAACTAGAGCAGCTTAAACAAATGAGCGAACTGGGTGAAATCAGTTTATTCAAGTTCTAGACTTGTTAGAGAGCTACAGTAATCAAGACTGTGTGGTCTTGATAGAAGTATATACACATAGATCAATGGAACAGATAGAGAACCTGATTATAGAAATGGAGAACAGATCAGTGGTGGCCAGAAGTTAAGGATGAAGTGGGGATAGAAGAGAAGTGGGTGTAGCTATAAAAGGCAACATGAAGGATCTTGGTGTTGATGGAAATGTTCTGTATACTGACTGTATCAATGTCACTATTTTGGTTGTTATACTATACAACAGCTTTGTAAGATATTTCTATTGGGGGAAAATGAGTAAGGGGATCTTTATGTATTATAGGATCTCTTAGTATTCTCACAACTTCATGTGAATAGAAAATTATCCTTGAAATAAAAAGTTTAATTAAAAAATTCAGAAGGGCTTTAGATAAAATGACAGAAAATGGATATTAAAAGTTAATTAACTAATTATGTTTTGAGGTCAATACCTCAACATGCCCTTTACCATCTATCCATCCTCACTGCAACTGCCCTAGTCCAGACAGCCATCTTCTCTTTTCTAGGCAACTACAATTACCCATATTTCTAGAGCAAAGTGTATGGCTGAACTCTCTACTATTACTAAAAGAAAGAAAAAAAACGTTGGACATGCTGAGGAATATAGGGTATAAGCTTTGGTGTCAGTCACTTGGATATATAATCTTATCCATCTACTCTTCTTTCCTCCAGTCTAAAATGGGGGCAAAAATGCCAACATTCTAGGACTGTTATAATGATTATAGAAGAAATATACCTAACTTTTCAATTACACTTGACCTTTGAACTACACAGGTTTGTACTGTGCAGGTCCACTTACACACAGATTTTTTTTTCAAGAAACTTGTATCAATACTACAGTACTACACAATCCATGGTTGGTTAAATCCATGGATGTGGAACTGCAGATATGGAGGGTGGAATGTAAAGTTATACACAGATTTTTGACTGTGTGGAAGGCTGGCACCCCTAACACCCACATTGCTCAAGGCTCAACTGTAATAGTAATTATCATCGTCATAATTCTTTCATCACACCTGTACAAATTATAATTATTGTTACTATTAATTATGAATATAAATTGTGTTGATGATTAGAGAGCCCCTCTTTTGCAAGAAAGAAAATAACTGGATAAAACTCCACATTGATGGGATAAAAGACATCAATATTCTCTTGAATATTGTATTCTGTTCTGAAGACTGAGACTCAACAACATTACTGCCTCCCTTTCACTATATCTTATAAACTAGAAATTAAATCTTTTCTTACTGATTTGAATTTGTGGGAGCTAACATAGTGGAATTTGTGGGAATCAATATAGTGGGAATCAATACAGTGAAATGTTGTGAAACATGCAATTGAGGTTTTACTAAATCCAAAATGGATGGATGGGGGAAATTAGTACAAAAATTTTCAGAAAAGCTATGATATCTTCAAGTTCTATACATTCCATTTCAAAAACATATCTTGAAATTCTCACCTGAATTACTACAACAGCATCCTACCTGTGTTCCCTAGCCCCAATCTCCTCTTACTCAATCTTCCCCTACACTGTTCCAAATTATATATCTAAAACAGAGATGCCATGTCACCCTCCATTCAAAAATGTACTGAACTGTTAATAGTATTGGATTCTATTTGTGCTGCTGAAAGTGATTGGTCATGGCTTCTTGTAGCATGTAAGGTCAAGTATTCTAACAATATGCCTAAGCTCAGTAGGAAGAAGTTTCTTAAATTCAGTTTTGATGTCCTCCATGGATATGGGGTGGGGGGAATAATGAAATGTAGACATCTAGTATTTCCCGTGCTGAGACACATAAAGTCCAAATCATTAATATGTCCTTTATAAAGGATATGTCTACAAATTTACTTCCAAGACCATTGTCTTCTCTCATCACTGCAATATCTCCTTGCATTAACTGTAATGCCCTTCCTGGACTTCACTAACTAGAAAATATCTAACCATTCTTCAAATCCCAGCTAAAACAAATATCCTCTGTTGACTTTCACCAACTATCCCATACCCACTCATATTCCTGAAGATATTGCTTTAGCTTCTGTATCCCAAAGTACTTTGTTTCTACTTTTATTATTTATTCTATTATAGTAACTGCAAAATAATTATTCTGAAGTTATAACTACAATTTACTTCATTACATTTTATGTTATTCCTCTACATTTTATCTCTTCTAATTCTCCTGAAACAATTGGGGCTTCCTATTCCAAAAGTAGGTATCCTCTGGCAAAAGTCAGAAGAATCAAGTCAGACCTGAAATCAGGATAACTTGAAAATTAGGACAATAGCAAAACCCTGATAATACAGGCCAATCAGTAACGTTGAGGATCATGGCTAAGTTTTGACCAAGCCCATCCAAAGGAGGTATGGTTTACTCAGTATGATGAAAAAATATTAGAATGAGAGAGTCAGGAGACCTGGGTTCTAGTTCTTCCTCTGCTATTAGTTAGCTAATTAGATTTGTAAGAATGGTCACTTAATCTTTCTTGGCCACAGTGATCATGTCAATAAAATAATGGGAGTGGACTAGATTATTGCAAAGAGCTCTCTAGCACTGAAAGTTTAAGCAATGTACTTTAGTAGATTCCTGCATGGTCTCTAAATGTTAGCTGTTGTCTCTTAGTTGAGTGCCTCAATCTGGATGAGTAACAATTATTCAGAATCAACATGGATGACAATCATCCCCCCAAAACGTTTTAAAAACCCAAAGAGATTCTTCACTTAGTTTAAGTAATTATTCTTATTGTTAGGACCATTTATAGATAATAAGGACACATGACAAATTCATTCTCATTCACCTCTAATATATATTTGTTTTCTTTTACACCCAGGGTAAACACACTTTTAGATAATTACAAATCTTCCCTTTTGGTTCTTCAAATCCTCACAATTACAATAATTCTTCTCTATCTTCTTATTCAGAGTTCTTTTAAATTCTAACAAATAAATTAAACCAACTGTTTTACCTGGAAGTAGAAAAACTTCACAAAATGGATTTTTACACAAATGAACTATATAACACAAATATTTTCAGTTGTCATATCAGTTTATTTTCTTGTCAGTGACACGGCAAAAAAAAAAAAAAAAAAAGACTGTGGAAGTCCTCAAAGGACAGCTTTCTCCCAAACCAGGCATCATACAGATCTTCTAAAGGTCAGTCAGGTATACCAAACCTAGTTCATGAATAGGGAGAATTAGGATTTTAGTGGTTTTAGTCCCTTCCCATTCATGAGAATGAAAAATGTGTGTCCCATTTAAACAAAGGGATTCAACAAATACCGAAGTTAACTAGCAATAGAAAAATGAAAGTAAACCAATACAGTTGTCAATGTAAGGTTATGGCATGAAAAGAAAAATCTTAAATGAGTGTTTTCTTAGTTGTTATGTTCAGATGACAAATGGTTTTCATGGATAATCTCACAGGTCATTGCTTCCTTTAATTAGTGACTTTTGCTAAACATAAAAAGAGTCTCAAGTAATTTTTAATACTGATTACAACTGTCTAGCCCATTAACAAATCGCCGTATTAACACTGGCCACACTGTACTGTGTATCATTTCATTTTCATAGATTTTAATCAGCTTTTCCTTTCCCACTAGGGTTGATCATTAAACAGTAATAGAGGCATTTTGCCTCTTTTGCTTTTGGATCTGCAGCATCTTGACTGAAAAAGAGGTCCATAAAATGCAAAAACTGTGGATCCGAAATTGGATGGTGGTGGTGACTTACAGATATAGTCAAAAAGCCAGGCTCTGTGAATTCCACCAGCAACCTGACTGAATCAATTTCATGTTGCCATAATACTTCTGGAAGAGTCTTTAAAATTCCTCTTTCCATCAGCAGCTTCTCTTATTTTCATTAGCTGGGAACAGTACATAATCATAACTGACAGGCTGGAGGGAGTTTAGGCTTATGAAACAGGGAGAGGAAAGGAAAATGTTCATTGTTCAGATTCCCTAAAATAGAGACTGCTATCTTTGTTTGGGAAACAGAATGTACTGCATTTGTAGTCTAATCCCTAGGGGTTAGGCAGATCTACCAGTTTATAACAAACCTCAAGGGTTCTACTCTCAAAAAATGTCCTCTTTTCCCCCAGTACTTTCATTTATAAATATGTGCAGAGAACAGGATAGCCTGGCTCTTGAACACCATGTTATTACATATATATGACCTCTGTTCAAATGTCACCTTGTCAGAGAGAACTTCCCTGGTCTAAGAGAAGATCTAAAACAGTACTCTCTATACTCCTGCCTTGATTTGATATTGATATATATACTATATACAAAATACGTGCACATTTTATATATACAACATTTATGAACATCAAAGGCTATGTATCTAAAGACAAACATACAGCTCACTTTCAAAATAAATGTGTACCCTAAAGAAAATAAGCATATACTAAGAAAAGATTGAAGCTGCACAATAAGTATGACCAGGGTAAACAAAGTAACACAAAATTAGAGAACGAGGAGGAAGAAGATAGAGTGAGGAACAAAAGAAAAGATACATGGGGAGGACTACTATTCCAGTAGCTTTTCCCTGCTTTTCCTAAAGTAGATTTCAGTTTTCAATTCTGTCTGCACATATGCGACCATCCTGTCACCACCTCCATCGGTTCTCTTGCTGCTCTTATCTATTGCAACTCTCTTCTTTGCAGTCTCAGCTCTAGTCCTACTTGCTTCCCTGCTCTTCTGGGAATATGCCATTAATCACTGCCACAGGGTCTTCACCAAGAACAATGAGTCTTCTGCCTAGAACAAACTTCCCATTCACTCCTTGATTGCATTTAAGTCCCTGCTCAAATATCACCATACCAGAAAGGACTTCCCTGAACTAAAAAGATATAAAAGGGTACACACATCCATTCTGTCTAACTTATGCTGCTTTTATTTTCTTCTCAGTACTTTTTGACACATGGAACATGATTTGTATATTTGTTTAACTGTTGCCTTTTCCCCTCCACGAGAAGGAAGCACCACGAAAACAGTGATTTTGTTTGTTCAGGTCACTCAAGTATCTCAAGCACCTAGAGCACTGCCAGGCACATAGTAGGTACTCAGTAAATAACTTGTTGAATAACTGAATCTAATTCTAGCTTTCCTACTAACATAAAATTGAACTTTATTATATAGCACAGATTACATCTCATTTCACATCTTCATTTTCCTCTAACACCAACCTAATGTTGCTTAAAATATCTTAATCACTTCCCAGTGGTTTTAGAATATAATCCACATTCCCTTTATGGACTGTTCTTTGTTTAATTTTCCAGTTTTATCTTTCACCACTCATTTTCGTATTCTAAATTCTGGTCATACTAAAAGTATTTGCAGTTCTAAAATGTAGGATTCTCCCTTCAACCTCTAAATCCTACTCTATTTCTTCTGCCTGGAGTACACTATCTATTCCATTTACCCTGACTAACTCCTAGTTGTCCTTCAGAATCCAGCAAAGCTTTCCCATTTGGGGTTAGATACCCTTAGTAATTGCTCTCACAATCACTACCCTGTGCTTTGCTTTAATATGGCATTTCCACACTATTTTTAAAAATAATAATGGTCTCCTTATTTATCTCTTCCTCCTTCCCCATTTCCTGAAGACTTCAGGAACTGCAAAGGGTCTCTTTGCACTTATTCAATGCAGTACCTGGAACCCAATAAACAAGTAATGAATATTGACTAAATGAGTGTATATGATAAATTTATATTAAAAACTAAATTATTCCGGGTTTTGAGATTTGAGAGATTTCTGAATTATGACTTGAGAATACTGGTGACATATTATAATACTGCAAAGACTGTAAGATCACAAATTTCTACATGAAAGCCTTCATTTTCAAAAAAAACTACATAATCAAATATTTGTTATATGTAATTTCAAACATAAGGCTGAGATATTTTAAACTTGGTAAAGCATTTGGATAAGTAAATATTATGTAATTGGGAAGGGCTAAGCATGACTCATTTTTTTTTCCCCAAAAGTTACCTTGGTTAATATTTCAGGATTTGCCTATAAATGGAAATTCCTTCCCTGTAACTGACTTTGAACCCTTTAAAACCAAAACATTAAATCATATATCTTGGACAGCACAAATAGCATGAGTTTTGTTTAAGATGTCAATTTAAAGATTCCATTACGATAGTCCCCTCCACTGTCTGCTGGGTGAGCTTTTGGGTGTCCATTTTCCCACATGGTGATAGATTCGCACTTTGCTTCATCAGGTCTTCACTGGGCCAATAACACATTTTAGATGTAATTATGGGAACAGTCTGTGGCAGTGGAAAACCAAAGTTAACTGAACCACATGGAAATAAAACCCATGTCATTGGTGTCATTACCAGTACACTCTAACCAACAGAGTTAACCTCAATGTAAATAACAGGCAAAAATAGCACAACACTCCATCTTTTGGAGAAATCAGTCCCTTTGGAAAGAATGCAATAAGAAGGAAACACCTGAACTCATATTTTTTGGACCAAAAGAGGACAAAGTTATTGATTTTTTAAGATTATATATGTACATGGGTAAAAACATTTCAAACAGCTGGAAAAAAAGTTTACAATGAAAAGTAAACTTCACCAATCTACATAAAGAGAAGAGCACCGAAGAAGGAATAAGTGAAGGTAAAATAAAAGCTTTCATTTTTCTTATTCTCAAATGTTCTAACAAATAACAGTTTGTTTAAAATAATAATAGCAACAATGTATTTGATTATATATGGCTTATGCATATATCTTTATATATATATATATAAATAAATATATATATGCTTATATATTCTCACATGTAAGTGAAATGAATGACAGTAATGATATATCAATATGATACAGGAGGGAGGAATTAAAATTATTGTTATTATGAAGTATTTACTACTCCTGAAGTGGTACAGTGTCATTTGAAAGTAGACTTGTATTAGTTGTAAATGTATATTGCAAACTCTAGGGCAACCACTAAAAAAAGTAAAAAAAATAAAAATTAAAAAATAAAAAGTAAAACATATGCTAAGAAAGAGAGAAGATAGAATCATATAAAATCCTCAAATAAAACCAAAAAAGGCACGAAAATGGTGGAAGGGAAAACAGAAACAAAGAATAACAAATAGAAAGCAGTAACAAATATGCTTGATGTTAATCCAACTACATAAATAATCTCTTTGAACGTCAATGTTCTAAATGCATGCAGAAACTGTCAGTGAATTAAAAAACACTATGACCCAACTATATGTTGTCAACAAGAAATCCACTTTAAATATAAAGACACATATGGATTATAAGTAACTGGATGGAGGAAAGTAAACCATGCTAACACAAATTAAAAGAAAGCAGGAATAGCTATATTAATTTCAGACAGATCAGACTTTGAGCAAAGGAAGTTATTAGGGATAAAAGGGCATGACATAATAATGAAGGGGTCAATTCTCCAGGAAGATATAACAACTCCTAATGTGTATGAATCTATCAACAGAGCATCAAACTTGTGAGGCAAAAACTGATAGAATCACAAGGAGAAATGGATGTATCCACTATCATAATTGGATACTTCAACAATCTCTATCAAAAATGAACAGAATCAGTAGGCAGAAATCAGTAAGGATGTAGTTGAACTCAACACCACCCATCAATCAACTGAATATAATCAACACCTAGAGACTTCATCCAGCAACAGCAGAAGATATAACTCTTCTCAAGATCACATGGAACATTCACCAAGATAGACTACATTCTGAGCCATAAAACACACCCTGACAAATTGAAAAGGACATACAATGTCTGTTCTCAGACCACAATGGAATTAAATTAGAAATCAATAATATAAATAACTAAAAATCCCCAAATATATGGAGATTAATCAACACACTTCTAAATAACTCATGGGTTGAAGAAGAAATATGAAGAGAAAGTAAGAATTATTTGAACTAAATGGAAATGAAAACACAACTTACCAAAATTTGTCAGATGCCATGAAATTATTGCTAAAAGGGAAATCTGTAACACTGAATGCATATATTAGAAACAAAGAACAATCAAAAATCAATAATCTAAGTTTCTACCTTAGGAATTTAGAAAGAGAGGAAATTAAATCCAAAGTAAACAGAAGAAACAATAAAAATTAAAACAGAAATCAATGAAACCAAAAACAAGAAAACAACAGATTTTCTACCAACAAAACTAAAAGCTAGTTCTTAGTAAAGACCAATAAAAGCAATAAGCCTCTAGCCAGGTTAACTATCACAAAAAGAGAGATGACACAAATGACTAGAATATCAGAAATGAAGGAGGGCACATCACTACAGTACCCATGGAAATCAAAAGGATAATAAAGGAATACTATGCACAACTCTATGCTCTCAAATTTGATAACCTAGATGAAACAGACCAATTCCTTGAACAATGCAATCTGCCTAAACTCACACAAAAAAGAAACAGACAATCTAAATAGGCCTAAATCTATTAAAGAAAGTGAATCAATAATTAATAACCTTCCAAAACAGAAAGCACCAGGCTCAGATGAGTCCATTGGTGAATTCTACCAAATATTTATGGAAGAAATTATATCAATTCTCTACAATCTCTTCCAGAGGATAGAAGCAGATGGAGTACTTCCCAACTCATTTTATGAAACCAGAATTACCCTAGTAGCAAAACAAGGCCAAGACATTACAAGAAAACTAAAGATCAATATTTCTCAAAAAAAAGATGCAAAAATTCTCAACAAAATAATAACAAATTGAATCTGACAATGCATAAAAATAATTATACATCACAACCAAGTGGGGTTCATCCTGGATATGCAAGGATGGTTCAACATTAGAAAATCAATTAACGTAAGCCATATCAATATGTTAAAAAAGAAAAATCACATGATCATATCAATATATGTACAAAAAGGGCTTGACAAAATCCAGCACATATTCATGACAAAAATCTCTGAGTAAGTTAGGAATAAAGGGGAACTATCTCAACTTGATAAAAAAATTCTACAAAAAACCTACAGCAAATTTCATACTTAATGGTGAGAAACTTGACGTTTTCCCACTAAGATCAGGTACAGGGAAGGCAAGGATGTTCCCTCTTACCATTTCTTTTCCACACACTACTAGACACCCTTGCTAATGCCATGAGGCAAGAAGCTAAAATGAAAGGTATATAGATCAGAAAGGAAGTAATAAAACTGCCTTTGTGCACAGAGGAAATAAAAAGCTATGTAGAAAATCTGAAATAATTGACCAAAAAAATACTGCAACTAATAAGCAAATATAGCAAGGTTGTAGGATATGAGGTTAATATACAAAAGTAATTGTTTTCCTATATACTTGCACAGAACAAGTGGTATTTGAAATTAAAAACACAATCCCATTACATTAGCACCCCCAAAATGAAATGCTTAGGTATAAATCTAACAAAATATTTGCAAGGTCTATTTGAGGAAAACTACAAAACTCTGTTGAACAAAATCAAAGAATGAAATAAATGGAGTTATATACCATGTTCATGGATATGAAGACTCAATATTGTCAAGATGTCAGTTCTTCTCAATTTGACCTACTGATTCAATGCAATCTCAATCAAAATCCCAGAAAGTTATGGATATTGATACATTGACCCAAAAGTTTACATGGAGAGGCAAAAGGCCCAGAATACTCTATACAATATTGATGGGGAAGAAAAAAGTTGGAGGAGACTGATACTACCTAACTTCAAGACTTACTGTAAAGCTACAGCAATCAAAACAGTGTGGCACTGGTACAAGAATAGATCAATGGACCAGAATAGAGAGCCCAGAAACAGACCCACATAAACATAGTAAACTGATTTTTGACAAAGGAGCAAAGGCAATACAATGGAGCAAAGACAGTCTTTTCAACAAATGGTGCTGGAACAACTGGACACCCACATGCAAAAAAAAGAATCTAGACCCAGACCTTACATTATTCACAAAAATTAACTCAAAATGCATCATGGACCGAAGTGTAAAATACAAAACTATGGAAGTTCTAGAAAATAACATAGGAGAAAACCTAGATGACCTCGGGTATGGTGATGTCTTTTTAGAAACATCACCAAAGACAATCCAAGAAAGAAAAAAATGATGAGCTGGACTTCATTAAAATTAAAAACTTCTCTATGACAGACAATATCAAGAGAATTAGAAGACAAGCCAAAGACTGGGAGAGAATGTTTGCAAAAGACATATCTGACAAAGGATAGTTATCCAAAATATACTAAGAACACTTAAAACTCAACAATAAGAAGACAAACACATGATTATAAAATGGGCCAAAGACCTTAACAGATACCTCACCGAAGTAGATATACAGATAGCAAAGAAGGATATGAACAGATGCTCCACATAACAGGTCGTCAGGGAAATACAAATTAAAACAACAATAATATACGAGTATATACCTATTGGAATGGCCCAAATCTGGAACACTGAAATCAACATATGCTAGCAAGGATGTGGAGCAAAAGGAATGCTCATACATTGCTGGTGGGAATGTAAAATGGTACAGCCACTTTGGATGACAGTTTGGTGAGCTCTGACAAAACTAAACACACTCTTACTACAAGATCCAGGAACTGCAGTCCTTGGTATTTACCTAAAAGAGCTGAAACTTCTGTTCACACAAAACCTGCATAGGCATGTTTATAGCAGCTTTATTCATTATTACCAAAACGTGGAAGCAATAAAGATGGCCTTCAGTAGAATGGATAAATAAACTATGAGACATGCAGACAATTGAGTATTATTCAGCACTAAAAAGAAATGAGCTACGAAGCCATTAAAAGACATTGAGGAAACTTAAATGTATAATAAAAAGTTAAAGAAGCTAATATGAAAAGACTGCATACTGTATGATCCCAATTATATGACATTCTGGAAAAGGCAAAACCATGGACACAGTACAAAGATAAGTAGTGCCAGGAGGTTGGGGCTGGGGAGAGATGAAAAGGCAGAGCACAGAGGGTTTTTAGAGCAGTGAAAATACTGGGTATGGTATTATAATGATGGATACATGTTGTTATATATTTTTGAAAACTCATAGAATGTACAATACCAAGAGTGAACCCTAATGTAAACTATGGAATTTGGGTGATTATGATTTGTCAATGTAGGTTCAGCAAACGTAACAAATGCACCACTCTGGTGGGGGAGACTGATAGTGGGGCAGGCTATTCATGTGGGGGGGTGGGGGGTATATGGGAAATCTCTTGCTATCAATTTTGCTAAGAACTTAAAACTGCTTTAAAAAATAAAGTCTTAAAAATTTGTTTTCAAAGTAAGCTTCATTCCCCAGCACTCAAATATTGACTCCCCATCCTTTAGTTACCTTCAAGAGTCAATATCTATTACTACTTTCTAAATTGTATTTCTAGCTCAGTGTATCTGTATGTGTGTATGTGTGTGCACATGCACAGTCCTCTTTAACAAATGGTAGCAAGTTAAGTACCTGCTGTTTGTTTCATGTGTAAATCTTTGATCCATCTGGATTAATTTTGCTGAAAGGAATATAGATCACACTTTATCATTTTTTCAAGATAAATGTCTAGCTGGCTCAAAACCATTTACAGAATTACCAATCTTTTCTCTATGTATTTGAAATGAAATCTTATTGTGAACTAACCTCTGTAGGTATATTAACATATCTCTGGAAATACTACTGCTCTTATAACCTGTTTGCATAGTTATTTGTTATTACCATTGATTTAACATTGCTTTATGGTTTTGTTAACTCAGAAGAGGTATAAGAATCTAACAACGTATCATGCAGTAAATGACACAGACTGCTAAATGTGCCATTATGTTATGAATATTAGAAACTGTAATTCATGGGGTACTCTCATCAATCCTGAATCCTATGTATTTTTACATAAATTAGGGATAAAACCTTTACTTTAACATTCAAGTAAAACAGTATGAGCAAACTCGTATTTTCATTCATTCCTAGTGGGAGTGTAAATCAGTATAACCTTATGGAAGGAAATTATGCAAGCTTTACCAAAATGATCAATCTACATAACTTTTGCTTTACCAACTCTACTTCTGGAAATTTATTCCACAGCTATACTTGTGCAAATGACAAATGTATATTGCTATTCACTGCAGTGTTACAGCAAAAGCTGAGAATATCTTAAATTCATATCAGTAGGGAAACTTGTTGAATAAATTACAGCATTTTCACACAATTTCTACAGAGTTGCTAAAAAATGGGGAAGTACCTTATACATTAACATGGAAATATCTCCAAAAAAATGTTAAGAAAATAGCATAATGTTTTATAGTGTGTAGTGTACCACCATCTGGGTAAAAATCAATAGAAAAAGAATATGTATTTTTATTTGCTTGTATATGCTAGGTTATTCCTGGCAGGATACATAAGAAAATAGGAGTGAACAAATGTGTGGAAAAGGAGTAGGACTGGGAATAAGATTTTTCAATAAATCCTTTAATGTATCATTTTAGTTTTAAACCTTGGAACCAATGGTAAACATAAAGTATTTATTGAGAATCTACAATGTTTCATGAACTATATGATATGGAGTTTTCACTTTTGTTATTAAATTATTCAATCTACCTTGGTTAAACATTAAAAGACTAAAGAGAAAATATTAAGAACCTAACACTGCCATGAATTATTGAGAGAAAAAAAGTGAGCTGGATACTACCATCAAGTAACCAAAAATCATGAAAAATTTTTATCTAAAGTAAACTTTAGTTTGGAATGAGAAGGAATGTATCTTATAAATAATGACTAAGTAAATCAGCAGTGAATTCTAATGAAAATACCTCAATGAGAGATATAGATAATTCAGTTTCACACAAATGTCACAGCATCTTACATTATGGCTCTTTTAAAGTAAAAACACCTTGATAAAATTACTGCTTAATTTCAAGTATTCCTCAAAGTTAAATGATATAACAATATTAAATATTTTATATAAGAGAAATCAGTAAATATTTTTCTTAATAACTTAGATATAAAGGTACCTGTTAGCATAATAATGGCTATGATCTTGCTGTTTTATGCTGTACAAGCCACAAAAATGTAGTCTGCCTTTTAATATTCTGAAACAATGGTAAGCATTTTTGTCCAGAACTGTTTTGAT
Organism: Grampus griseus; assembly: GCF_964374135.1. Lineage (NCBI taxonomy): Eukaryota > Metazoa > Chordata > Mammalia > Artiodactyla > Delphinidae > Grampus > Grampus griseus. The sequence continues at coordinate 22,504,582 of NC_139018.1, read as the reverse complement.
AGATTTCAGAGTTCTTTTGTCTCTGATGAAATTGTGTTAAAATCACCTCTGATGTCTCAAAATGAGTGAAAGGGTAAAAGAAGAAAATAGAGAGTTATGCATACATATATAATGAAAGAATAAAAAGGAAGAATTTTCAATTCTAAGGTTAGGAATATTATGGACAAACAGAATGATCATATTAATTTGATCAATGTACTTCTCTTGTTATGTATAGCATCCTTGGTGACTAATTACCACATTAAATCTTACTAGATGAGAATATTATGATTTGTATTCACTTTAAAAAGTGCCATATGCCAGGAATAAAGACGCAGACCTACTAGAGAACGGACTAGAGGTTATGGGGAGGGGGAAGGGTGAGCTGTGACAGGGCGAGAGAGAGTCATGGACATGTACACACTAACAAACGTAAGGTAGATAGCTAGTGGGAAGCAGCCGCATGGCACAGGGATATTGGCTCGGTGCTTTGTGACAGCCTGGAGGGGTGGGATAGGGAGGGTGGGAGGGAGGGAGACGCAAGAGGGAAGACATATGGGAACATATGTATATGTATAACTGATTCACTTTGTTATACAGCAGAAACTAACACACCATTGTAAAGCCATTATACTCCAATAAAGATGTTAAAAAAAAAAGTGCCATATGCTTTAATTTGAAAATTAACCAGAACTGCAATTTAAAAAATATCAAAGGACACAATACGAATAAGAAAGATCCCAAAGATCATCCTACGTAAGGGTCCAGCTGGGCTCAGGTGCTTTACTCCTTTCCCTGATCTTTCAATCAACCACCACCTGATCACCACAGGACCTGGGTGCTCTTCCTCTGTCTTCCTTCAGCTCCTCTAGTGTTTTCTCTTCAAGTCCTGCCCAAGGATCTTGGTGCTCTTTTCACACATGAGACCACTGAGCCTCGTCTCTGAGTTCTCATTTACAAAGCCAAGATATGGAAGCAATGCAAGTGCCCATCAACAGATAAGTGGATAAGGAAGATATGGGGTGTGTGTGTGTGTGTGTGTGTGTGTGTGTATGTGTGTATGTATGTATATATGTATATATATGTATGCATATATGTATATATATGAATAAACACACACAATGGAATATTAGTCATAAAAAGAATGAAATTCTGTCATTTGCAGCAATGTGGATGGACCTAGAGAATATTATGCTTACTGAAATAAGTCAGGGAAAAGCATACTGAATAATATCACTTATAAGTAAATTTAAAGAATAAAATTAACAAATATATATAGCAAAACAGAAACACACTCACAGATATAGAACATAAACTAGTGGTTACCAATGGGGAGAGGGAAAGGGGAAGGGGCAAGATAAGGGTATGGAATTAAGAGACACAAACAGCTATGTATAAAATGTAAGCAAGAAAGATATATTGTACAGCAGAGGGAATTATAGCCATTATTTTGTAATAACTTTTAAAGGAGTAAAACCTATAAAATTAGTAAATCACTATGCTGGACACCTGAAACTAATATAATATTGTAAATCAACTACACCTAAATAAAATAAATCAGTAAAACAAACCAAAAATATAAAGATAATATAAAAGGATAATCATATTCTTTGAAAGTCCATGATACTGTATCTTGGAAACTGAAAGCAAACTGGTATCAAACTAGTAATGAAAACCAATCTGAAGAGGAAAAATGGACCTAGTAAAATTTAGATACCTTAATAATATTAGTGAAAATTAAAATAACAATACATCCAGATTTACTGTTGACAAGATGGAATTCAACTGAATCCAGGAAAGCTCCAATAGATCTGATTACATTTTGATCCTTAAAGATCAGAGAAACCAGAAACATTGTTCTGAAAAGCTTAAAAATAAAAGTACCTGCTAGGTAACGATGGTTGTGATCTCACAGTTATATGTAGCACATACTATAGACAGTAACTTCAGTCTGCCTCAAAACTATTCCGAAATAACAGAATGCATTTTTTAAAAGTATTTTCCAAAATCATTATCCAAACAACACTTTACCAGAAATGTTTCTCTCCTCGTCTCTCCCCAACCCCTCCATCTCCATATATATATATATTTCTAAATATAAATTTTAACTGGCTTCAATTTATTTTGATGGAAAGTCATTTTGAATTAAGATAGGAAGCTACCCAGGAAGAGCACTAGAGTGGAACACTGGGCAGAAAACTGTAGTAAAAAGGCCTTTCAGGAAATAGAGTTCTTTATGATGGGAAAGTTCAGATATGTGCAAATCCAAATACACCTCTTCATCATCATAATAAGGAAAGTACAAAGGAAACCACTTAATTGTTTACATAAAAAGCTATTCTCATTTAATAAAGGAAAGGTGATTAGAGAAAATATTTTATATACAATTTTCTATAATAAAATCATCTCCTATATTTGACAAGACAAGTTTTTTAAATAATAGGCAGGGAATAGTCACAGAAAAGGGAATGATAGATATAGAATTAATGAGCAAGATACATAAAATATAAATAAAATGGGAAGGAAAAAATTGAGGTGGTTAAAAAAAAGAAAGGATGAAAAAAAGAGGGCAATGACTTCCAAATGACAAAATGACTTAGGAATAATAGTTTATTTTGTTTACAAAATTATATTATCATTACATAACCTCCATACTGCTGCAGCCAATGGACATTTTTCTATCCCTATCTTATTTGAGATCTTTGAAGCATTTAACACCTCTGACGACATTCCTGTGCTGGAGACTCACCCTTTCCTTGGCTCACATGACAATGCTCTCCAGAGATCTCTCCTATCCTTTTGTCACTCTTTCTTTTGAGTATCTTTTGAGCAGTCACCTTCCCACGGCTAAACCTTAAATATTACTAATTAATGAGGTCTGTTCTTAAACTCGTCAGGTTAACATCCAGGGTCTCTGAAGATCTGATTCCAGGAAACAACTAGCCTAACTTCAGATCCCATGACCCACCTCTAACCATACAGAACCCTGTCCCATCCAGGCAGGCTGTTTCATGAGATCTTGTTTCATAACACTGCTCCTTTCTTCTGAATGACTTTCTTTGCTTGGATAACTTCTACTTAACCTTTAAAACTCAGGTATAGTGTCATCTCCTCTAAGAATTTTCTCAAAAAAACCTAGAATAGGATAACATTTTTTTGGTGCTTCCACAGAAATCTTCTCATGTAATAATAGCATTCATCACTGCTTAAAAATCACTAATTCACACATCTCCTTTCCTACTAGACTATAAATTCCTTGAGGTCACAACTTTCATTTTTTTACTAAGTATAAAATGTAGATAGCAAAGGTTATCAAGTGCACAGTTCAATGAATTATCACCAGGTGTATAACTACTCCCAGAAAGATCATATTAAAATATGATCTTTCAATTTGCATCCTCAGTGATTAGTATATAATAAACACTTAATAAATATATGATAAATAGTAACAAATGACATTAATCAGGTTTGGAGTATATTAATCATTCCAAGAAATCAGCCCAGTGCTATGATTCAAAAATTAGATTTTTAGATACAAAGATTAAATATCATTTACAATGGGGAAACACTACAGTCATGTAAACTAGCAACAGTATAAAACTAAAGTTCACAATTCAACAAATACGATGTTAAGTAACAACTTTGCCATGAAACTAAAAATACAGGGAGCTTGGCATCAATACCCAGGGAAAGATCAAGGTCCATCAAATATTACTTTTGTCAGCACATGATCTGAGCTAGCCAGTTCCAGGAGGGAATAGCCATATGAGATCTCTAAAAAGTAAAAACAAAAGATGGGCATTCTACCAACAGCTAAGCAACTTAGCTTCTTAGCACTGGACATGTCAAAAGGACTGATGAAACAGGACAGCTATCCATCTGCATCATGATGAGTGGACGTGGAAGACTAAGCAGGGTAGGCAGGAGAAATGTCAGAGGGACGTGGAGAGCACAACTCCATGAGTCAAATGTATGGAAGGGACAGCAGCAGACAGGCCCACACTGGTGTACAGGACTGAGAGATAAATTGTCTCAATTTATGTCACAACAGTCTATAGCCTGGGAGGCTAAACAGCAGAAGCTTAAATACGGAAAGGCTATATAAGCAATAGCAACAGATTCTAAACAATGGGACTAACTACAGATGTACTTCACCTAGAAAGGGCTAAAGGTTTCCGGTGGTCTGTTCAATTTCACTCTTGCTGATATGAACAATGTCCCTGCCAGACTCAAATAATTATTTAACAAAACTTAAAAATTTGCATTCAGTTTCAGTATTGCATTTTTACTTGCCTGATAGTTCATTCAATGAGAGCTATAATACAAAGGAAAGATGCTTAATAGGAATCATAGTGACAATGACCATAATAATAGCTAAAATTTACGAGTGCTTACTGTGGTCCATATACTGTACTAAAGGTGTTCATGCATTTTCCCATTTAATCCCTACCCAATTACGTACAGACTATCACTTTCCCCATTTTACAGAGAAGGAGACAGGTTGAGAGAGAAACTAACCTTCACGACTAGGAATTAGCAAAACTGGATATCTAATTCAGAATGGACTGAGAACCTGCACTTTTCTCTGTTATGTTAAATCACCCAAATTCAAATGATTTCTTTCTGTGATAAAAGTATTTAAAAAATCAAGTGGTCGGGGCTTCCCTGGTGGCGCAGTGGTTGAGAGTCCGCCTGCCGATGCAGGGGACACGGGTTCGTGCCCCGTTCCGGGAAGATCCCACATGCCGCGGAGCGGCTGGGCCCGTGAGCCATGGCCGCTGAGCCTGCGCGTCCAGAGCCTGTGCTCCGCAACGTAAGAGGCCTGCGTATCGCAAAAAAAAAAAAAAAAAAAAAAAAAAAAAAAAAAAATCAAGTGGTCACATTTCTAATCATGATGATGGAGGCTAATGGGATTCTTAGGAAGCAAATAGCAGAAGGGTCTTGTAAGATGTCCAAGTTTACTTTAGTTCTCCCAATCATTTATAAATGGTTCAAATTCACATCACTATACATCACAAAGAACTATATGGAGTCTCACTGAGGAAAGAGTGGAAAAATTAGATTGAATCATCAAGAACTAACAATCTGTAGTTTTAAAACCTAAATTATTATAACTACTGGTATTGAATTAGAATGTCAGAGCTACAAGGACATTTAGAGATGATGAAGTTTAAAAACAAAAAAGAGAAAACTGAAACCCAGGGAGAAGAGGTGACATAAGTAATGTCTCCACAGTCTAGTCTATATAGAACAAAGACTACATATTTCTTAGAACACAGTTCAATGATTCTGTTAATCACAGGGCCCCAGTAAAAATTACTCTGCCCCCGATACAAAAAACTTCCAATAGTTGGGCTGGCAATTTTGCAATCAATAAATCAGAGTATAACCACAGAGGAAAAGATTTCGAACTAAGTAAGTCGGCCTAGTTACCATACGAAAGACGCTTGGGCAGCAAATAGACCTGGGTTCAAATTCAACTCTGATTCACTAGGGCAAAATATTTAATCTATGTAAAAATTAACTCTTAAGAAACATAAAAGGGTGGGATGACTAGTAATAACTACTCATAGGATTACTGTAAGCGTTAGAGGGGAAATAGGAGAAAGCAGCTAGTATGACACACAAAACATGTTTGTTCAAATGCTGTTTTCCTTTCCTAAAATGAAATTGTGGTGTATTGGTTAAAGCATCAGCTGTGTAGTTGAGTGGCATGGGTTCAAATTCCACTTCACAAAATAGCCACGTGATTTGGGCAAGATACCTACCCTCTCTGTTTTGGCTTTCTAACACACAAAATGAGAACGGACTGTTTCTAAGGATTTAATCAGATGCATAGTAAAGCACTCAGCTCATATCCTAAGACATAATAAGTGTCCTTCATTCCATTCTGTAGTATGCAAGAAATATAAGTTCAATACACCCATTTACTTTTACTCTCTAAAAGGCACTCTGTGAATACCTTTGCTTCAATTTTTACTCCCATATCATTTTTTCGGTAAAATTTAAATATGGTCATCATGTAAATACAGTAGATGCTACAAAGAATCTAGTATAAAATAGAGAAAACTGAAGGCCAAATACCCATTCTGAATATCCAAATTTAAAATAAATCACAATGTGTATTTACCATCCAAAATAATATCAATATACAACATGGACAATTTAGCTAAGGCCTTTGGCAATAAGATGGCTCTAGCTAAGCTAGAAGTCTTCTTACTGCACACATCTTGAAATTCTGAATAAGACAAATACACAAGAAAACAAAAGGAAGTCCCCAGATGCACAAAGAGTTAAATGAAAACCTGGGAGGTAAAAATAAGTTGTTGCTGTAGCGGACCCTGAAGTGGGGACAGGATTTCAGGGGAGGCCCTAACAGCTAGAGTTCTGAATTTTAACACCTATTAAGTGACAGGAAGGTAAGTCTTGGACCCATCCTGAATGAGACAGGAAGTTGGAACTCAGATTCCTGCAGGAAGCTGAAATCCTCTTTAAGGCCATACTTGCCGAATTTTAGCATCCAGAAGACTCACATGGAGAGCTTATTAAAACCTCCCTCCATTTCCAGAAATTCTGACTAGCAGGTCCGGGAATTTGCATCTCTCTCCAAGCTCCTAGGTAATGCTGATGCTTCTGCTCCACAGAACACATTTTGAATAAGCACTGCTCTAAGAGCTGCATCATCAGTGAAAAAGATCCAAAAAATGATCTTTCCTGACCCAGAAAAATAATAAGAAAGCTTATCTCCGACCAGTGCTCCTATGCTGTATACTGGTTTGGAGTAAAAATATACACTGCCTACATGGTATATGAGTGCTACACCTAAGAAATTAACATTAAAAAATTGGTGCTGGGTTGGGGATTCTTCTGAGGCATATGAAAGAAGTAAACATAAGACTGCTCTGTAGAGAAACTTTCACAAGCCAGATTACGTAAAATTCCTATTTAAATAACTCACGACCAATAATTACAAAACACACAAGGAAATGTTTACCATGAACAAAAGTGTACACAAATAAAAAAACAGGAAGATTGGCACCCCCAAAACTTAAGATAATAGAACAGTTGAAAACCTATAAAATAAGTTTTCAATTATTTAAAGACACATGAAGGAATAGAAAACATAAAAAAGTAACTTCTAGAAATGAAAAATAATAGCCATGCAATTAAAATTTCCATAGATAGGTTTTAGACATTGGTGAAGAAAGAACTGGTAAATCGGAAGAACTACCTAAAGAAATTACACAGAATACAGCACAGGGGATAAAAAGATAAAAGATACCAGAGAGCAGTAAAAGTATACTAAGAGTAGGATGAGAAATTCTGACATGTGGCTAATGGGAGTTTTATGAGTTGCACAAAAATAGAGAGAAGTAATTTTAGAATAGTTAAGAATCTTGTAGAACTGGAATTCCAGGATTAAAGAATCATAGAGAGAACAAAGCAAAATAAATAAAATTAAGCTTATACTAAATACATAAAATGGTAACACTGCAGAATACATTGGCAAAAAGTATCTTAGAGGGATGAAAAAGATAAGACAACTCTTTGCAAAGAAATTACAATTTGGCTGACAGAAGATAGATAACAATGGCAAAACAGAAATTGGAAGACAGTAAGATATCTTTTAAGTGTTGAGAGAACATAGCTGTCAGCCTAGAATTCTCTACTCAGGTATACAATCACTTAATAATTAAGGAAAAATAGGGGGAGACCTTCAAGATGGCGGAGGAGTGAGACGTGGAGATTGCCTTCCTCCCCACAAATACATCAGAAATACATCTACATGTGCAACAATTCCTACAGAACACCTACTGAACGCTAGCAGAAGACCTCAGACTTCCCAAAAGGCAAGAAACTCCCCATGTACCTGGGTAGGGCAAACGAAAAAAGAAAAAACAGAGAAAAAAGAATAGGGATGGGACCTGCACCACTGGGAGGGACCTGTGAAGGAGGAAAAGTTTCCACACACTAGGAAGCCCCTTCACTGGCAGAGACAGGGGGTAGCAGAGGGGAAGCTTTGGAGCCACGGAGAAGAGTGCAGCAACAGGGGTGCAGAGGGCAAAGTGGAGAGATTCCCACACAAAGGATCATTGCCAGCCAGCACTCACCAGCCCGAGAGGCTTGTCTGCTCACCTGCTGGGGCGGGTGGGGGCTGGGAACTGAGGCCCGGGCTTCGGAGGTCAGACTCCAGGGAGAGGACTGGGGTTGGCTGCGTGAACACAGCCTGAAGGGGGCTAGTGCGCCACAGCTGGCAGGGAGGGAGTCCAGGAAAAAGTTTGGACCTGCCTGAGTGGCAATAAACCATTGTTTTGGGGTGCGCGAGGAGAGGGGATTCAGAGCACTGCCTAAATGAGCTCCAGAGATGGGCGCGAGCCGTGGCTATCAGCACGGACACCAGAGACGGACATGAAATGCTAAGGCTGCTACTGCAGCCACCAAGAAGCTTGTGTGTAAGCACAGGTCACTATCCACACCTCCCCTCCCGGGAGCCTGTGCAGCCCGCAACTGCAGCCCACTGCGGCCAGGGTGTCGTGATCCAGGGACAACTTCCCTGGGAGAACACACGATGGGCCTGAGGCTGTTGCAACGTCACACCGGCCTCTGCTGCCACAGGCTCGCCATGAATTCCGTACCCTTCCCTCCCCCGGGCCTGAGCCAGAGCCCCCTTATCAGCTGCTCCTTTAACCCCGTCCTGTCTGAGCGAAGAACAGATGCCCTCAGGTGACCTACATGCAGAAGCAGGGCCAAATCCAAAGCTGAACCCCAGGAGCTGTGCGAACAAAGAAGAGAAAGGGAAATCTCTCTCAGCAGCATCAGGAGCAGTGGATTAAATCTCCGCAATCAACTTGATGTACCCTGCATCTGTGGAATACCTGAATAGACAAGGAATCATCTCAAAATTGAGGCGGTGGACCTTGGGAGCAATGATACATATATTTTTTTCCTTTTTCTCTTTTTGTGAGTGTGTATGTGTATGCTTCTTTCTGTGATTTTGTCTGTATAGCTTTGCTTTTACCATTTCTCCTAGGGTTCTGTCTGGTTTTTTTTTAGTATAGTTTTTAGCATGTGTTATCATAGATAGATTTGTTTTTTGGTTTGGTTGCTCTCTCCTTTCTTTCTTTTTATAATTTTTATCTAATTTTTAAAAAATTTTTACTTTAATAATTTTATTTTCCTTCCTTCTCCCTCCCTTCCTTCCTTCCTTTTCTTCTGAGCCATGTGGTTGACAGGGTCTTGGTACTCCGGCCAGGTGTTAGGCCTGTGTCTCTGAGGTGGGAGAGCTGAGTTCACCACATTGGTCCACCAGAGACCTTCTGGCTCCATGTAATATCAAACAGTGAAAGCTATCCCAAAGATCTCCATCTCAACACTAAGACCCAGCTCCACTCAATGACCAGCAAGCTCCAGTGCTAGACACGACATGCCAAACAACTAGCAAGACAGGAACACGACCCCACCCATTAGCGGAAAGGCTGCCTAAGATCATAATAAGGTCACAGACACCACAAAACACACTACCGGACGTGGTCCTGGGCACCAGAAAGACAAGATCCAACCTCATGCTCCAGAATACAGCAACTAGTCCCCTCCACCAGGAAGCCTACACAACCCACTGAACCAATTTTAGACACTGGGGACAGACACCAAAAAGAATGGAAACTACAAACCTGCAGCCTGCGAAAAGGAGACCCAAAACACAGCAAGTTAAACAAAATGAGAAGACAGAGAAACACACAACAGATGAAGGAGCAAGATAAAAACCCAACAGACCTAACAAATGAAAAGGAAATACATAGTCTACGTGAAAAAGCATTCAGAGAAATGATAGTAAAGATGATCTAAAATCTTGGAAATAGAATGGAGGAAATACAAGAAACGTTTAACAAACACCTAGAAGAACTAAAGAGGAAAAAAAACCAATGATGAACAACACAATGAATGAAATTTAAAATTCTCTAGAAGGAATCAAGAGCAGAAAAACTGAAGCAGAAGAATGGATAAGTGACCTGGAAGATAAAATAGTGGAAATAAGTACTGCAGAGCTGAATAAAGAAAAAAGAATGAAAAGAATTGAGGACAGTCTCAGAGACCTCTGGGACAACATTACATGCAACAGAAGTCGAACTATATGGGTCCCAGAATGAGAAGAGAAAAAGAAAGGGACTGAGAAAATATTTGAAGAGATTATAGTTGAAAACTTCCCTAATATGGGAAATGAAATAGTTAATCAAGTCCATGAACCGCAGGGAGTCCCCTACAGGATAAATCCAAGGAGAAAGACACCAAGACACATATTAATCAAACTAGCAAAAATTAAATACAAAGAAAAAAATATTAAGAGAAGCAAGGGAAAAACAACAAATAACATACAAGGGAATCCGCATAAGATTAACAGCTGATCTTTCAGCAGAAACTCTGCAAGCCAGAAGGGAGTGGCAGGACATATTTAAAGTGACGAAAGGAAAGAAAGATTACTCAACCCAGCAAGGATCTCATTCAGGTTTGACAGAGAAATTAAAACCTTTACAGAGAAGCAAAAGCTAAGAGAATTCAGCACCACCAAACCAGCTCTACAACAAACACTAAAGGAACATCTCTAGGCAGGAAAAACAAGAGAAGGGAAAGACCTACAATAACAAACACAAAACAATTGAGAATACGGTAACAGGAACATACATATCGATAATTACCTTAAATGTAAATGGATTAAATGCTCCAACCAAAAGACACAGACTGGCTGAGTAAATATAAAAACAAGACCCATATATATGCTGTCTACAAAGACCCACTTCAGACATAGGGACATATACAGACTGAAAGTCAGAGGACAGAAAAAGATATTCCATGCAAATGGAAATCAAAAGAAAGCTGGAGTAGCGGTGCTCATATCAGACAAAATAGACTTTAAAATAAACACTACTACAAGAGACAAAGAAAGACACTACATAAGGATGAAGGGATCAATCCAAGAAGAAATAACAGTTGTAAATATTTACGCAGCCAACATAAGAGGACCTCAATACATAAGGCAAATGCTAACAGCCATAAAAGAGGAAATTGACAGTAACACAGTCATAGTAGGGGACTTTAAAGCCCCACTTTCACCAATGGACAGATCATCCAAAATGAAAACAAAAAAGGAAACACAAGCTTTAAATGACACATTAAACAAGACGGACTTAACTGATACTTATAGCACATTCCATCTAAAAACAACAAATACACTTTCTTCTCAAGTGCGCACAGAACATTCTCCAGGATAGATCATATCCTGGGTCACAAATCAAGCCTTGGTAAATTTAAGAAAATTGAAATCATATCAAGTATCTTTTCTGGCCACAAGGCTATGAGACTAGATATCAATTACAGGAAAAAATCTGTAAGAAATACAAACACATGGAGGCTAAACAATACACTACTTAATGACCAAAAGATCACTGAAGAAATCAAAGAAGAAATCAAAAAATACCTAGAAACAATGAAAACATGATGACCCAAAACCTATGGCATGCAGCAAAAGCAGTTTTAAGAGGGAAGTTTATAGCAATACAATCCTACCTCTGGAAACAAGAAACATTTCAAATAAACAACCTAACCTTACAACTAAAGCAATTAGACAAAGAAGATCAAAAACCCCCCAAAGTTAGCAGAAGGAAAGAAATCATAAAGATCAGATCTGAAATCAATGAAAAAGAAATGATAACAAAGATCAATAAAACTAAAAGCTGGTTCTTTGAGAAGGTAAACAAAATTGATGAACCATTAGGCAAACGCATGAAGAAAAAAAAGGGAGAACACTCAGATCAATAGAATTAGAAATGAAAACGGAGAAGTAACAACTGACACTGCAGAAATACAAAGGATCATGAGAGATTACTACAAAGCAACTCTACGCCAATAAAATGGAGAACGTGGAAGAAATGGACAAATTCTTAGAAAAGCACAACTTTCCAAGACTGAACCAGGAAGAAATAGAAAACAAGAACTGAAATTGAGAGTGCGATTAAAAATCTTCCAATAGGGCTTCCCTGGCGGTGCAGTGGTTGAGAGTCCACTGGCCGATGCAGGGGACGCACGTTCGTGCCCCGGTCCGGGAAGATCCCACGTGCTGCGGAGCGGCTGGGCCCGTGAGCCATGGCTGCTGGTCCTGCACATCTGGAGACTGTGCTCCACAAGAGGAGAGGCCACAATAGTGAGAGGCCCACGTACCGCAAAAAAAAAAAAAATCTTCCAACAAACAAAAGCCCAGAACCAGATGCCTTCACATGTGAATTTTATCAAACATTTAGAGAAGAGCTAACACCTATGCTTCTCAAACTCTTCCAAAATATAACAGAGGGAGGAACACTCCTAAACTCACTCTACAATCACTCACTCACTCCACCATCACCCTGATACCAAAACCAGACAAAGATGTCACAAAGAAAGAAAACTACAGGCCAATATCACTGATGAATATCGATGAAAAAATCCTCAACAAAATACCAGCAAACAGAATCCAACAACACATTAAAAGGATCATACACCATGATCAAGTGGGATTTATCTCAGGGATGCAAAGATTCTTCGATATACACAAATCAATCAATGTGATACACCATGTTAACAAACTGAAGGAGAAAAAACCATATGATCATCTCAATATATGCAGAAAAAGCTTTCAACAAAATTCAACACTGATTTATGATAATAACCCTCCAGAAAGTAGGCACAGAGGGAACTTACCTCTACATAATAAAGGTCATATATGACAAACCCACAGCCAACATCGTTCTCAATGGTGAAAAACTGAAACCACTTCCACTAAGGTCAGGAACAAGACAAGGTTGCCCACTCCCACCACCATTATTCAACATAGTTTTGGAAGTTTTAGCCACAGCAATCAGAGAAGAAAAAGAAATAAAAGGAATCCAAATCAGAAAAGAAGTGACGCTGTCACTGTTTGCACATGACATGATACTATACATAGTGAATCCTAAAGATGCCACCAGAAAACTACTAGAGCTAACCAATGAATTTGGTAAAGTAGCAGGATACAAAATTAATACACAGAAATCTCTTGCATTCCTATACACTAATGATGAAAAATCTGAAAGAAAAATAAGGAAACACTCCCATTTACCACTTCAACCAAAAGAATAAAATACCTAGGAATAAACCTACCTAAGGGGAAAAAAGACCTGTATGCAGAAAACTATAAGACACTGATGAAAGAAATTAAAGATGATACAAACAGATGGAGACATATACCATGTTCTTGGATTGGAAGAATCAACATTGTGAAAATGACTATACTACCCAAAGCAATCTACAGATTCAGTGCAATCCCTATCAAACTACCAATGGCATTTTTCACAGAACTAGGACAAAAAATTTCACAATTTGTATGGAAACACAAAAGATGCCGAATAGCCAAAGCAATCTTGAGAAAGAAAAACGGAGCTGGAGGAATCAGGCTCCCTGACTTCAGACTATACTACAATGCTACAGTAATCAAGACAGTATGGTACAGGCAAGAAAATAGAAATATAGATCAATAGAACAGGACAGAAAGCCCAGAGGTAAACCCACACACCTATGGTCAATTAATCTATGAAAAAGGAGGCAAGAATATACAATGGACACAAGACAGCTTCTTCAATAAGTGGTGCTGGGAAAACTGGACAGCTACATGTAAAAGAATGAAATTAGAACACTCCCTAACACCATACACAAAATAAACTCAAAATGGATTAAAGACCTAAACGTAAGGCCAGACACTATAAAACTCTTAAAGGAAAACATAGGCAGAACACTCTACGACATAAATTACAGTAAGATTCTTTTTAACCCACCTCCTAGAGTAACAGAAATAAAACCAAAAGTAAACAAATGGGACCTAATGAAACTTAAAAGCTTTTGCATAGCAAAGGAAACCATATACGAGATGAAAAGACAACCCTGAGAATGGGCGAAAATATTTGCAAATGAAACAACTGACAAAGGATTAATCTCCAAAATTTACAAGCAGCTCATGCAGCTCAATATCAAAAAAACAAAAAATGCAATCCAAAAATGGGCAGAAAATCTAAATAGTTATTTCTCTAAACAAGATATACAGATAGCTAACAAACACATGAAAGGATGCTCAACATCACTAATCATTAGAGAAATGGAAATCAAAACTACAATGAGGTATCACCTCACACCAGTGAGAATGGCCATCATCAAAAAATCTACAAACAATAAATGCTGGAGAGGCTGTGGAGAAAAGCGAACCCTCTTGCCATGTTAGTGAGAATGTAAATTGATACAGCCACTATGGAGAACAGTATGGAGATTCCTTAAAAAACTGAAAATAGAACTACCATACGACCCAGCAATCTCACTACTGGGCATATACCCTGAGAAAACCATAATTCAAAAAGTGTCATGTACCACAATGTTCACTGCAGCTCAATTTACAATAGCCAGGACATGAAAGCAACCTAAGTGTACATCGAGAGATGAATGGATAAAGAAGATGTGACACATATATAAAATGGAATATTACTCAGCCATAAAAAGAAACAAAATTGAGTTATGTGTAGTGAGTCTGTCATACAGAGTGAAGTAAGTCAGAAAAAGAAAAACACATACCATATGCTAACATATATATATGGAATCTAAAAAAAAAAAAAAAAGGATATGAAGAACCTAGGGGCAGGACAGGAATAAAGACACACATGTAGAGAATGGACTTGAGGACAAAGTGAGGGAATGGCATGGACATATATACACTACCAGATGTAAATAGGTAGCCAGTGGGAAGCAGCTGCACAGCACAGGGAGATCAGCTCGGTGCTTTCTGACCACCTAGAGGGCTGGGATAGGGAGGGTGGGAGGGAGATGCAAGAAGGAGGAGATATGGGGATACATGTATACGTATAGCTGATTCACTTTGTTATAAAGCAGAAACTAACACAACATTGTAAATCAATAATACTCCAATAAAGATGTTAAAAATAATAATAATAATTAAAGCAAGATAAAAGAAATTTCCAAGACAGAGAATTTACCACTCATTGAAAAAACTAGTAAATGGTACTTTTCAGTAAAAAGGAAAGTGAGCCCAGAAGAAAAGACTGGGTCACAGGGACAATCATGAGCAATGAAAATGGTAAATATATGGGTAAATCTAAATAAGCATCATGATTAACAACAATAACTAATTTAAGAAGGCTTAAAAACAAGATGGAACTAAAACTAGATAATTCTAATATGTAAAATGGGGTGAGTGAAGAGATTAAAAGGATTCTAAGGTCCTTTTAATGTTTGAGGATCCAGATACTGAGTGACTGTATATTTATGTCAAGGAGTCATGTTATAGTTTCAAAGGAGTGTACTAAAATAATAGAAATAGGAGGCAATACTTCCAAATATGTAGACATGAAAAATGTAAAGAAAACTGAAACAAGTTAAGGATACGTACATAAACAGTAAAAGTATAAATATACACACAAGAATGATATGTAACTGAGTTCAGGATAGTGGTCACAACTACAGACTGAAAGAAGGGAAAGGAATATGCTTAGGATCCTAACAATAGACAGCAATATTTTCATGCAAATATGGCAAAGTGTTATCATCTGCTAAATCCAGGTTGTGGGTACATGAACTTCCACCATTTTGATTTCTGTCTACTATGTGTTTGAAATATTTCAGGATGGATATTTTTTTTAGGTGAAGAAAGCAAAGAAGTTTACCTAAGGCAACATAATAAGAAAGGTTTAGTTAGCTGGATAGAGCTCATATTTATTTCCCAAAAGAAGTCACAGTGGGCTAAATTAATTGGGTGGCAGGCCCAATGAAAACCAGGTTTAAAAATCTCTAATATATATTCTCTCTCCTCTTGAATCTCTATCTATTTGGTTTGTCTATGAGTCTTTGATTATAGAAGAGCTTATAATGAAAAATATAATACCAAAAAGTCGTGTTTCCATCAGTGATCAGAAGTGGAGATGAATGAATAAGAGATGATATTAGACATGATTTAAAGCAAATTATACAAATCAAACAAAATTTTGTAAAACTGTTTGAAGGACAATAGTACTATACTAACCAGCTTAAAACATACACATAATAAAGTCAGAAAGGCTAAAAACAGTCTGTGGGCTTCCCTGGTGGTGCAGTGGTTGAGAGTCCGCCTGCCGATGCAGGGGACACGGGTTCATGCCCCGGTCCGGGAAGATCCCATATGCCGCGGAACGGCTGGGCCCGTGAGCCATGGCCACTGAGCCTGCGCGTCTGGAGCCTCTGCTCCGCAACGGGAGAGGCCACAACAGTGAGAGGCCCATGTACCGCAAAAACAAACAAACAAACAAAAAAACAATCTGCATTCTAGATTAGTCTTTGAAATGTATTAGTTTTCTTATTTCTCAAATGTCAAGCTCCAAATCTGCTGTGATATATTTTTTTGCTTCAGTGGATCTCCAATCTCAGCACTTTTCACTGATAACTCAATCCCTCTCCTACTTGTAAGGGTGTTTTTTGTTTTTTTTCCCCACTCAACATTATATAAAACTCATGCTTCTTTTTTCTTTAATGACTCATATTTACAGTATGTTGTTTATTAATTCCAAAACAATTCCTGTTAGTGACTGTTATTATATCCCCAGGAGAATGAAGGCTGAAATTAGACCTTTTGACTTCCACTTCTTTCATGAGCAGGTATGTGCATGCTTGACCTTTCCCCTCTCCGGCTGTTTATTTCTTATAAGGCAGCAGCAGAAGGGCAGAAGTCAGAAAAATGTAATTCCCTGGCTAGCTTTTAAAATTAAAGTTGACAGGTACAATGGTGTAAAGGAAAAACATGTGCACACAGATGTGGTGATAGAGTTTAGGGAGCTGTTTATGGTATTATTTATGCAGCTAAAAATAGGTATCTATATTGGAGTGTTTTTTGGTCTTGTTTTGGGTTTTTTGTTTTTGTCTTTTGTTTTTACCTGTAGAGAAAGATGGCATCTTCAAAATACTTCTTTTTCATTGACATGAACCTGTCCTGTCCCTTGCTAATCTCATATATTAAGGTTTAAAGCACTGTCTGTTTCAGGTTTCATCAGCTCTGGTCAGAAATATAAAATGTCATAACTTACATTTATATTTTTTACAACAAAATATATTTGCCAATGTCACGAAGCAGAAGAATAGGAAACTGGAATGTCACATGACTCTCTAACACATAGGAGGTACTCAATAAACATTTGGTGAATTTGATGCTCAACTAGAGCAGAGGTCAACAAGCTTCTTCTATAAATGAGCAGATAACAACTATTTTAGATTTGCTGGCTGTATGGTCTCTTTTTCAAATACTTTACTCTGCTATTGTAGTGGGAAAGCAGCCTTAGACAATACATAGACAGATGAGCATAACTGTATTACGCACTAAAACTTTATTTATCAACATTGAAATTTGAATTTCAAATTTTTTTGAAAGCGACAAAAGAGTTTTCTACTTTTGAATTTTTTTTTTTTTTTTTTGGCCGTGCCACGTGGCTTGCAGGATCTTAGTTCCCTGACTAGGGATTGAACCCCAGGCCCCCTCCGCAGTCCTAACCACTGGACCGCCAGGGAATTCCCTTCTTTTGATTTTTTTGACCTTTAAAAATGCAACAACTGTTCTTACTCATGGGCCACACAGAAACAGGCAAAGAGCCAGAAGTGGCCTGCAGATCATAGTTTACTGATCCCAGAAACAGAGTTTAGTGACTTCATAAGCCATCTGATCTTATTCTTCAAAATTACATGTGGAATATAAAGGATTAAATTGTACAGCATAATAAATGTGTACAACTGAAAGCAGGAGCAAAGTAGTTAAAACCACTGGCTCATTTAAAGGGTAGACACAATTACATATGTATTTTTCTTTTTGAGTAGTTTCACAAGAGACTAGTAACCTTTGATTCACGTACCTGCAGGCTGAAAGCAACACATATCTTGAAAACATAGATACACCGATTTGAGCTGAGTTTTGTAATAGAAACCTAAGGCTACATCTAAGGCAGAAATTCTGAATCTGTGACCTATACATCTATGCTTAGAATCAATGGCTAGTCTTTAGGGGCTCCTTGAATTCTTGATTTTGAAGTTGTAAATATTGGTTTACATGTGCACTTTTCTGTGGACTCTGGAGCTTTCATCAGATTTTCAAGGGGTCAGTGGGTTCAAAACCCAGTAACCTAGCAGACTGGAACTGATTACCTAATAGGTTCAATTACTATTCCTTTGAATCTTCAATATCCAAAAGCACAATCATTTTTTAAGAAAAGAAAATATCTAAAAGCTTGATATTCCATTTAGTATTAAAGAAACACATATTAAAAAATAATTTCCTTCTAGAAGCGATTTTTAAGGTACCAGATTCTCTCTCAGTCCTATAAAAATCAAGGGTACCCATATTACTCTTCAAAGCCACAAAATACTAAATAGGAACTGTAGTAGGCTGAATAATGGCACCTAAAGATATCTAGGTCCTATTTCCTAGAACCTGTGAATATATTACTTTACATGGTAAAAAGGACTTTGTAGATTATAAGGATCTTGAGATGAAGATGCTACCCTGGATTGTCTAGATGGGCCTTAAATGTAACCACAATTATCATTATTAAGAAGCAGGCAGAGGGAGATTTGTCTACAGGAGAGGAAAAGCCAATGTGATGATGCAAGCAGAGACTGGAGTGATGTACTTTAAAGATGGAAGAAGGGCCCACAAGCCAAGGAATACAGACAACCACTAGAAGCTGCAAAAGTCAGGAAAATGGATTCTCCTCTCAGATCTTCCAGAAGGAACCGGCCCTGTGGGCACCTTAACTTTAAGCCAATGAAACTGATTTCAGACTTGTGACCTCTAGAACTGTAAGAGAATAAATTTGTGTTGTTTTAGGTAATGACCTTGTGGTAGTTTGTTATAGCCATTAACAAAGTAATACAGAAACTATTTATTCCTGCTTCCACCAGTAGGTACTAATTGGTCCTGTACCTTTTCACCTTAATTTTTATTGAGTGTAATATCTGGCACCTGAGAAATCAAGATATGAACAATTTGATTTTGAATTTTATGTTTATGTTTTCCACAATTAGAGAAATATACAAACCAAAATGACAGTTAGTAAGGGTCTAAACCTAGCCAACTTTTTTCTCCCTAAAGCAAATCCTACGAATGCATTTGTAGAATAACTACTGAGAACTTTCATGTAAGTTATGTCTCCAATATTTATACTGAAAATACTCATCTGAAAAAGAAAATTTTAGAAATTATTAGAATACCATGTGCCTTCTCTAAATACCTCGTGGTCTCAACAGTTAGAGTGCAGTCATGAAAAGAAAGCTATATCATCTCTCCAAAGACATCCCACTTTACCTTCCTCCCATCACACGTATGCATATGAAATTGAGGGACAAGGGAACAATATAAGTAGATAAAACAGCTGCCCTAAAATCCATGCATCCAAAAAATCATACATTTTGTTCACAGATAGAATCCTCAAGGTTTTCTTCAGAGTGTAATGACTTTTATACTCCATAAAATCCCAGCCAAGTAATTTTTTAGGCCAAAGTATATTTAAAGAAGTCAACCATACTCAGGCATATAGAGATTCCAGGGAACTAGTAACAGAACACATTGGGATCACTGGATGAAGCAGCATTTCAGAATTAGAAAGCAAAGAGACAAAGGAAATGTTAGAGCATGGTACAAGAGCAAGTAGTGCTATATTTATTCTCAGTTGATGCTGAGGACAATTATTGTGTTACAGTATAATCATCAAGGTTGGCAACAATGGACCCAAGTCCTTAAATATATGTTCAGTATATTCTGCTTAAGAATGTAAGGGAAAAACAAGAAGGTGTAAGGATCTTATCAAAAGACTCTCAGATGCAATTAAAACAAATATTCAAGCTTAAGTAAGTGTCAAGTACTGAAACATTTATCTGTGTGTAGCACTTCATTACTAATGCTGCTGGTAGGACACTGTAGATGTTCAATTAACATTTGATGGGTAGATCTGTGAATAAATAGTGCATTAAATGAATATCATTTGTTGAGGATGTGCTGATAACAAATGCAATAAATTATATATTTATTTCAATTTTAGTTAATAGAAATATTCAGAAATTATCTCTTTCAAGAGAAGCTTTGGAAAAAAAGAAGAAAATTAGAGAAAAGAAAACACTTAGAAAAATAATTTGAAGTCCATTTCAAAAAAGGTTTAATAAGCAGAGATTGGTTCAAGATGGCGGAGTACAAGGACGTGCTCTCACTCCCTCTTGCGAGAGCACTGGAATCACAACTAACTGCTGAACAATCGATAGGAAGACACTGGAACTCACCAAAAAAGATACCCCACATCCAAAGACAAAGGAGAAGCCACAGTGAGATGTAACAGGGGTGCAATCACAATAAAATAAAATCCCATAATTGTTGGGTCAGTGACTCACAAATGGGAGAACACTTATACCACAGAAGTCCACCCACTGGAGTGAAAGTTCTGAGCCCAACATCAGGCTTCCCAACCTGGGGGTCCGGCAATGGGAGGAGGAATTCCTAGAGAATCAGACTTTGAAGGCTAGTGGGATTTGACTGCAGGACTTTGACAGGACTGGGGGAAACAGAGACTCCACTCCTGGAGGGCACAAATAAAGTAGTGTGCACATGGAGACCCAGGGGAAGGAGCAGTGACCGCAAGGGAGACTGAACCGGACCTACCTGCTGGTATTGAAGGGTCTCCTGCAGAGGCGGGGGGGGTGGCTGTGGCTCACTGTGGGGACAAGGACACTGCCAGCAGAAGTTCTGGGAAGAACTCCTTGGCGTGAGCCCTCCCAGAGTCTGTCATTAGCCCCACAAGAGAGCTGGATAGGCTCCAGTGCTGGGTCGTCTCAGGCCAAACAACCAATAAGGAGGGAACCCAGCCCCACCCATCAGCGGACAAGTGGATTAAAGTTTTACTGAGCTCTGCCCACAAGAGCAACACCCAGCTCTACCCACCACCAGTCCCTCCCATCAGGAAGCTTGCACAAGCCTCTTAGATAGCCTCATCCACCAGAGGGCAGACAGCAGAAGCAAGAACTACAATTCTGCAGCATGTGGAAGGAAAACCACATTCACAGAAAGATAGACAAAATGAAAAGGCAGAGGACTATGTACCAGATGAAGGAACAAGATAAAACCCCAGAAAAACAACTAAAAGAAGTGGAGATAGGCAACCTTCCAGAAAAAGAATTCAGAATAATAATAGTGAAGATGATCAAGGCCCTCGAAAAAAAGTGGAGGGAAATATCGAGAAGATGCAAGAAATGTTTAACAAAGACCTAGAAGTATTAAAGAACAAACACCTAGAAGAATTAAAGAACAAACAAGGAGAGATGAACAATACAATAACTGAAATGAAAAATACACTAGAAGGAATCAATAGCAGAATAACTGAGGCAGAAGAATGGATAAGTGACCTGGAAAACAGAATGGTAGAATTCACTGCCATGGAACAGAATAAAGAAAAAAGAATGAAAAGAAATGAAGGCAGCCTAAGAGACCTCTGGGACAACATTAAACGCAACACATCCGCACTGTAACGGTCCCAGATGGACAAGAGAAAGAGAAAGGACCCGAGAAAATATTTGAAGAGATTATAGTCGAAAACTTCCCTAACATGGGAAAGGAAATAGCCACCCAAGTCCAGGAAGTGCAGAGAGTCTCAGGCAGGATAAACCCAAGGAGAAACACGCTGAGACACACAGTAATCAAATAGACAAAAATTAAAGACAAAGAAAAATTATTGAAAGCAACAAGGGTAGAACGACAAAAATCATACAAGGGAACTCCCATAAGGTTAACAGCAGATTTCTCACCAGAAACTCTACAAGCCAGAAGAGAGTGGCAGGACATATTTAAAGTGAAGATAGGGAAGAATCTACAACCAAGAACTCTACCTAGCAAGGATCTCATTCAGATTCAACGTAGAAATTAAAATCTTTACAGGCAAGCAAAAGCTAAGAGAATTCAGCACCACCAAACCAGCTCTACAACAAATGCTAACGGAACTTCTCTAAGTGGGAAGCACAAGAGAAGAAAACGACCTACAAAAACAAACCCATAACAATTAAGAAAATGGTAGTAAGAACATATGTAGAGATAATTACCTTAAATGTAAGTGGATTAAATGCTCCAACCAAAAGACATAGACTGGCTGAATGGATACAAAAACAAGACCTGTACATATACTGTCTACAAGAGACCCACTTCAGACTGAGGGACACAAACAGACTGAAAGTGAGGGGATGGAAAAAGATATTCCATGCAAATGGAAATCAAAAGAAAGCTGGAGTAGCAATACTCATATCAGATAAAATAGACTTTAAAATAAAGAATGTTACAAAGACACGGAAGGACACTACATAATGATCAAGGAATCAATCCAAGAAGAAGATATATTATAAATATATATGCACCCAACATAGGAGCACCTCAATACATAAGGCAACTGCTAACAGCTATAAAAGAGGAAAGTGACAGTAACACAATAATAGTGGGGGCTTCAACACCTCACTTACACCAACGGACAGATCATCCAGACAGAAAATTAATAAGGAAACACAAGCTTTAAATGACACAATAGACCAGATAGATTTACTTCATATTTATAGGACATTCCATCCAAAAACAGCAGATTACACTTTCTTCTGAAGTGCACACAGAACATTCTCCAGGATAGATCACGTCTTGGGTCACAAATCAAGCCTCAGTAAATTTAAGAAAGTTGAAATCATAACAAGCATCTTTTCCAAACACAATGCTATGAGATTAGAAAATAATTACAGGGAAAAAAATGTTAAAAACACAAACACATGGAGGATAAACAATACGTTGCTAAATAACCAAGGGATCACTGAAGAAATCAAAGAGGAAATCAAAAAATACCTACAGACAAATTACAATGAAAAGACAACGATCCAAAACCTATGGGATGCAGCAAAAGCAGTTCTAAGAGGGAAGTTTATAGCTATACAAGCCTACCTCAAGAAACAAGAAAAATCTAAAATAAACAATCTAACCTTACACCTAAAGGAACTAGAGAAAGAAGAACAAACAAAACCCAAAGTTAGTAGAAGGAAAGAAGTCATAAAGATCAGATCAGAAATAAATGAATTAGAAACAAAGAAAATAGCAAAGATCAATTAAACTAAAAGCTGGTTCTTTGAGAAGATAAACAAAATTGATAAACCTTTAGCCAGACTCATTAAGAAAAAGAGGGAGAGGACTCAAATCAATAAAATCAGAAATGAAAAAGGAGAAGTCAGAACAGACACAACAGAGATACAAAGCATCATAAAAAACTACTACAAGCAACTCTATGACAATAAAATGGACAACCTGGAAGAAATGGACAAATTCTTAGAAAGGTATAACCTTCCCAGAGTGAACCAGGAAGAAATAGAAAAGATGAACAGAGCAATTACAAGTAATGAAATTGAAACTGTGACTAAAAATCTTCCAACAAACAAAAGTCCAGGACCAGATGGCTTCACAGGTGAATTCTACCAAGTATTTAGAGAAGAGCTAACACCCTCTCAACCTCTTCCAAAAAATTGCAGAGGAACACTCACAAACACATTCTGTGAGGTCACCGTCACCCTGATACCAAAACCAGACAAAGATACTACAAAAAAAACAAATTACAGACCAATATCACTGATGAATATAGATGCAAAAATCCTCAACAAAATACTAGCAAACAGAATCGAACAACACATTAGAAGGATCATATAACATGATCAAGTGGGATTTATCCCAGGGTTGCAAGGATTCTTCCATATATGCAAATCAATCAATGTGATAAACTATATTAACAAATTGAAGAATAAAAACCATATGATCATCTCAATAGATGCAGAGAAAGCTTCTGACAAAATTCAACACCCATTTATGATAAAAACTCTCCAGAAAGTGGGTACAGAGGGAACCTACCTCAACATAATAAAGGCCATATATGACACACCCACAGCAAACATCATTCTCAATGGTGAAAAACTGAAAGCCTTTCCACTAAGATCAGGGACAAGACAAGGATGTCCACTCTTGCCACTATTATTCAACATAGTTTTGGAAGTCCTAGCCATGGCAGTCAGAGAAGAAAAAGAAATAAAAGGAATACAAATTGGAAACGAAGAAGTAAAACTGTCACTGTTTACAGACAACACTATACTATACATAGAGAATCCTAAAGATGCCACAAGAGGTGCAGTGGTTGAGAGTACGCCTGCCAATGCAGGGGACACGGGTTTGTGCCCCGGTCCGGGAAGTTCCCACATGCTGCAGAGCAGCTAGGCCCGTGAGCCATGGCTGCTAAGCCTGCGCGTCCAGAGTCTGTGTTCCGCAATGGGAGAGGCCACAACAGTGAGAGGACCACGTACCAGAAAAAAAAAAAAAAAAAAAAAAAAAGATGCCACCAGAAAACTACTAGAGCTAATCACTGAATTTGTTAAAGTTGCAGGATACAAAATTAATGCACAGAAATCTCAATTAATCACATAAATTTCTGACTCAAAAGATCAGAAAGAGAAATTAAGGAAACAATCCCATTCACCATTGCAACAAAAAGAATAAAATACCTAGGAATAAACCTACCTAAGGAGGTAAAAGACCTGTTATCAGATAACTATGAGACACTGATGAAAGAAATCAAAGATGACAAACAGATAGATATACCATGTTCTTGGACTGGAAGAATCAATATTGTTAAAATGACTATACTACCCAAAGCAATCTACAGATTCAATGCAATCCCTATCAAATTACCAATGGCATTTTTTACAGAACTAGAACAAAAAATCTTAAAATGTATGGAGACACAATAGGCCCCAAATAGCCAAAGCACTCTTGAGGGAAAAAAATGGAGCTGGAGGAATCAAACTCCTTGACTTTAGACTATACTACAAAGCTACAGTAATCAAGACAATATGGTACTGGCACAAAAACAGAAATATAGAGCAATGGAACAGGATAGAAAGCCCAGAGATAAACCCACGCACCTATGGTCAACTAATCTATGACAGGGGAGGCAAGGATATACAATGGAGAAAAGACAGCCTCTTCAATAAGTGGTGCTGGGAAAACTGGACAGCTACATGTAAAAAGAATGAAATTAGAACACTCCCTAACACCATACCCAAAAATAAACTCAAAATGGATTAAAGACCTAAATGTAAGAGCAGACACTATAAAACTCTTAGAGGAAAACACAGGCAGAATATTCTATGACATAAATCACAGCAAGATCCTTTTTGACCCACCTCCTAGAGAAATGGAAATAAAAACAAAAATAAACAAATGAGACCTAATGAACCTTAAAAGCTTTAGCACAGCAAAGGAAACTACAAACAAGCCGAAAAGACCAACCTCAGAATGGGAGAAAATATTTGCAAATGAAGCAATGGACAAAGGATTAATCTCCAAAATATATAAACAGCTCATGCAGCTCAATATTAAAAAAAACAAACAACCCAATCAAAAAATGGGCAGAAGACCTAAATAGACATTTCTCCAAGGAAGACATACAGATGGCCAAGAAGCACATGAAAAGCTGCTCAACATCACTATTACATTACATCACTATTACATCACTATTACTATAACATTATTAGAGAAATGCAAATCAAAACTACAATGAAGTATCACCTCACACCAGTCAGAATAGGCATCATCAGAAAATCTACAAACAACAAATGCTGGAGAGGCTGTGGAGAAAAGGGAACCCTCTTGCACTGTTGGTGGGAATGTAAATTGATACAGCCACCATGGAGAACAGTATGGAGGTTCCTTAAAAAACTAAAAATAGAATTGCCATATGACCCAGCAATCCCACTACTGGGCATATACCCAGAGAAAACCAAAACTCAAAAAGACACATGCAACCCAATGTTCATTGCAGGACTATTTACAATAGCCAGGTCATGGAAGCAACCTAAATGCCCATCGACAGACAAATGGATAAAGAAGATGTGGTACACATATACAATGGAATATTACTCAGCCATAAAAAGAAATGAAACTGGATCATTTGTAGAGACGTGGATGGATCTAGAGACTGTCATACAGAGTGAAGTAAGTTAGAAAGAGAAAAACAAATATCATATATTAACACATATATGTGGAACCTAGAAAAACGGTGTAGATGAACTGGTTTGTAGGGCAGAAATTGAGACGCAGATGTAGAGAACAAACGTATGGACACCAAGGGGGGAAAGCGGTGGGGGGTTGTTGTTGGTGGGATGAACTGGGAGATTGGGACTGACATGTATACACTGATGTGTACAAAATGGATTACTAATAAGAACCTGCTGTATAAAAAATAAAGTTCAAAAATTCAAGAAAAAAAAGCTTTAAAATAAAGTAGAAAGAGTGCTCACTCAGATTTTTTTGGTGTTAGACATAATAGAACTAGAGCAATACCCCACTAGGCTCTAAAATGTAAGTCCCATATCAGAGATTGCATTTGATTTCCCTTAAGAGTTTTTCAAGTAACCTAAAACATTTATCTTGCTCAGGCTGTGTGTGTGTTTAAATCATGTTCAAAATCTCCTCAGCACAACCCTACTGAAGGCAGTTTAGTTCCCAGGAGTAAGCACACTTGTGAAAAAGCTTAGACTGCAAGGGCAGAAAATTCAGAGAACTTCATACTGTTAGATACCCATATGGTGGTTTGACAGATCAAACTAACCTCCAAAGGGAACTTGCCACTTGATTAGTAAGTAGATGATTATGGACATGTGCCTGAGGTTTTATTTAGAAGCACAGATTAATGCATCTGTTATCCTAAATAGTGAATGTTGGCAAGAAAGATTTTCCTTTCCCTCATTTGGGAGCACTATAGATATGTTTATTGGTACCCTCTTATCTTATCAAAAGAATGTACATTTCCTTCAGTTTGATTGCATGTCTTTAGACACAGCATCAAGTTATCAAGTTAGGAAAAGCACACTGCAAAAATGCCTATATGCAATGAAGCTAAAGAGAAGTGAATTTATTTCAACGTATTTAAACCAGTTTCAAAACATGACATGGCTTTAATTAATAGGCTAAATTCCCGACATAAAATACAGCTACAATGGATGTGTATTCTCTTTGCCTGTCCAGCCTCCATTTTCTCCTTTTCCCTAAAGAGGGTGCCCAGATTTTGCTTTGGCAAACACCCCTCCCCACACTCATCCTATAAAGCTCTAGCAGGGCTAACCCCACTGTCTGGTTTTAGCTTTGGACAAGTGACTGAAACCTGGTCAATGAGAGTACACAACTGGGAATAGTTTAAGGGTAGCATACATGATCAGGTGAATCAATGTCAAGGGGCATCAGACGGAGCATCAGCATCTTTTACTGGAAGTACTGGGAAGCAAGGCTTTCCTTGCGAAAGATGTAAGAAGCCTATAGCTACTGGGGCCAGGCTGCTGCTACTTAGAGAAAGCCAGACGGAGAGTGAAGTTAACACAAAGGGAAACTTTAAATTTTAAAGTGCTGACAGGTCAATGGAGTAAGATTTTTGGATGCCACAAATGAATTCTCTTGTGCTCAAGATAGGGGCTAAAACTACAAATGTAGCCTAAGTCAATAAATAACCCCAACTCTTCCTTTGCCTTTCTTTTTTTTTTTTCCTTTTTGCTTAAGCCATTTTTTTTTCCTTAACCAGGCTTAATGTCACTTCAACCAATGTTCCTGACTAAAACAATAGCTCCTACAATTATTTTTCCTCAAATAACTTTGAGATTTTACTAGTTTGCAACAATCGAAAGAATTGCGCTTTGACTTCTCAGTGAAGCCTGAGTTCTAATCCTAGGTTCAGCAATGCAAGTTGTGTGGTCTTTGACCATCTGTGTCCTCTGTGGCTGGTTTCTTTGTGTGTAAAATACACAGAAGAGTATGTACCTTGCAGGATTGTGGTGAAGATTAAATGCACAGTGTGTCCAGCACAGCAGAAACTTGGCAAATTGCATTTCCTTTCCCTTTTTGGAGAAACAGAAGGACTTTTATATATTTATCTTTTTTTTTTTTTTTTTTTTTTTTGCGGTATGCGGGCCTCACCATTGTGGCCTCTCCCGCCACGGAGCACAGGCTCCGGACGCGCAGGCTCAGCGGCCATGGCTCACGGGCCCAGCCGCTCCGCCGCATGTGGGATTCTCCCGAACCGGGGCACGAACCCACGTCCCTCGCATCGGCAGGCGGACTCTCAACCACTGGGCCACCAGGGAAGCCCTTATATATTTATTTTTATATTTTTTACATTTCATGAGTGGAGTGACAAAGTTTCCTCTGAGAAAGCGTTCTCAAATGCAAAAGACAAAGGTAATTAATCCTTAACACACCAATAAGAAACTTTCTTTTAAAATCAACTGTATTTCAATAAAAATGTAAAAATAAAAAAGTAAAATAAATTAAAAAATCAGGACAATAATTTGAATCAGGTTTGTGGCCGTAGGGATGCCAGAGGAAATGAGCAACAATAATTCTGCTGTTTATTAAGTTTAATAAAAGGTATGTATGGTGTAAAAAGAAGAAACTTTTTTTTTTTAAAGGTAAGAACACCCTGTCTTGGGGAACTAAATAATATTCTAGAAATAGGTCATTAATAAATGACCTAGTAAAATTGTTTCACACAAGCAAAAGCCTTAGTAACGTACATCAACATGAGGTATAGTCTAGGCAGGCCTAGGGTTTGTGCAGAAGTTTTTCTTTGTGATTTTTATTGTTGATTTTAATTGGTGTGAGGCTTTTGGGTTTTGTTTTTTCTTTTATTTTCTGTAAGTGACTCTCTCAATCTGAGTGTCTGCAACGTTGAGTCACACATTCCTGAGATACTATAGTTCTAACAACATGAGAACTAGGTATCCTGGTAACAAAACATTTTGAGTTGGTTTTAGGTAGACAAATCTATTTGAGAGTGAATTGAACATGTTTTAACCATGTAGTTTGCTATTCATTGACCCAATTAAAGAACTCCATAATGAATTCAAGAAACTTGTAAATTTGTAAAGCCACGTCAGCTAGCATAAAAATTTAGAATATTTTAATTTTTCTTTTACCTTTGAAACCCAATCTAGATGATATTTCCAAATTGCTATTACATACCCTTAAAAGAAAAAACAATCTGTGCTATTAGGTATAGAACAGTCCCTTCTGCTTTGTTTAATGTTTCTTTAGGAGTGGTCTGTATAGACATACTCCAGTTTCATTGGTGGTCTAAAAACTAATAATCAACTATTACTCTTAAATATTCACATACTTCTACAAACTATGTTGGATTCTTCTCTTACGTGGCATTAGATTATGAATAAAAATACATGCTATCAGCTCAAAACAATTTATTGTAAATTATCTAACCTGTTATTTTTCAGAAATCATAGAATTCTATAAGCAACTAAAACTAAATACTTGTTATTGAGATTAAGCAGTATGGCAATGTGACATAATATTTAATATTAAAATTTTCTATAGGGTTTAGAGTTTACACTTAGATGTGAATTCATTAGGATAGTACTTTGTAGGTAGTCAATTTAAGGGTTAACATTATGAAAGATTCTTTAGCATATGAAAAAGAAACTCTTAAGAAACATCCCCAAATCTGCCTTTGTAAGAAATTGAGTCATGGCAAAAACCACAAGTTACCATAGCAGTTGACTTGCTACAATAATACACACATTCTTTCTGAATTATACGGACAACAACAAAAAAAACTCCAGCTCTCTAAGCCAATAAACAAGTATTTATATTAAATTTTCATTGTTTGATCTCATGGCAGAATCTAAGCAAGTTTTTATTTTGTAAGGACTAATCAATATAATGAAAATAAGTTAATCAATCTAGATGGAAAAAGACAAATAACTCTGCAATAATTTAGAATCACAAAAGTACTATCAGGGCACAACCTAATATAATGTGGACAGAAGGTAACATTAAGATTACGAGACATCATCTTACAATGTCAATTCTCCATAACATGTCTTATTTAGGCTTCTATTTTTTACTCATAGGCAAAAGCAAAAGAAAATCTGCAATGTCAACTTTCTGAAGAATAATTTTTACCTTTATACCAACACACTTAAAAACATTCATACTTTTTTGATCCAATAATTCCACTTAAACGAATAATCAGAAACATACAGAATTACATACAAAGATTATCATTCTCTTGTTACTTATAATAACCACATTTTCTAAAGGACCTAATGTTTGGCAATAGATTAGATATCACCTCCTTTAAGAAGCTGATGAACCCTAAGGAATAAATATACAGTTGACCCCTTAAAAACGTGGAGGTCAATCTGTGTATAATTTATAGTCAACCCTCCGTACCCTTGGTTCTTCCACATCTGAGGATTCAATCAAGCACAGATCATGTAGTACGGTAGTATTTACTAGTGAAAAAAATCCAGGTATAAGTGGACCGGCACAGTTTAAACACTATTGTTTAAGGGCCAACTGTATACATTTGCTTTGCTTCTATAACACACATGCATGCAGGCACACATACACACACACACTGAACACGATATAAAAACTACACTGTCATCTAACTTTGAAACTATTAAAGGAGTCAATAACAATTTTGTAATGTATAGGAATAACTTTTAGGATGATGGAAGAAAGAGAATGCAAAGTTTTCAGAGAAGTGAAAAAATGCAGTACACTTACTACTGAAATTAAAATGAATGGTCTAGAGAGAGAAAAAATAAAATTCAAAAACTGAAGGCTAAAAAAAATTTTACTCATTTCTATTATTCATATTCAAAGACAACACTACAATATCAGTTTCTATATATGATTCAGTAGCTGCTAAGATCAATGAGTGAAGCTCCAAGAAAGCTGATCTTTGATTTGAGTTGTATTAACTGTGATTAACAAAACCTGAAGCAATTTGTATTCCTCTTGTTCCATAAAAGTACAAAGTACAATGTTCATTTACTCAGGCAATTCAATTCCATAAACATACCTACTATGTGCCAAATTTAGGTGCCAGTTATACAAAGAGGAATAAAATACAGAGCCTATATTGCAGGGGGCTCACCATTTTAAGGAGAATTATCATAAAAATTTATTTCTAACAGCTAGAATGTAACCTGCATAAGGACAGGAATTTTTGCCTGTTTTGCTCAGTGACATATCCTAAGCACCTAGAAAAATTTCACGATTAGTAAAAGAGAGAGGCAAAATTTGAACCAAGGTTTGTCTGACTCCAAAATCCATATTCTTCGCCAACATGTTATTCGGCTCGCCAGTATTGACTCTTTACCAAGCTTCTGAATAAAAGTTGGCTTCCTCTAAAATGTATAAGTTACACATTTGAAACACAACAGCAGGAACACTACATAATAATTATACAGAAATGTCAGAAAAATAGCAAGAATAGATACAATGACCACTATTATTCGGGATTGTTCTTTAAAGTTTTCTACATATGTACATAACCCTAAATAACATTGCTTCCTTTTCCTTTTAACATTTTATAAATATAATTATACTGAATGTGTTTTCTGTGACCTGCTATTTTCACTCAACTTCATACTTCTGAAACTACTATGTTGGTGAGTTGATATGTATAATGCATTCATTTAAACTTTTTAAAGTATCCTGTTGTATGGCTATACCAGTTTTTAAATTCTTCTATGGGTGGGTATGTCGCGGTTTTTTCAATTTGTTTTGCCATTACAAACAGCGAATATTTATGTGTGTAATCTCCTGGTTTAGGTGCACAAGAGTTTCTCTTGGGTGTATACCCAGGAGTGGAATTGCTCAGTCATGCGGCAAACACACATTCAACTTTATAAAACAACACTGAGTTATTTTTCATTCTTATATTTATAAACTGGGGTTATAAATATGTCCTAAAAGTGAATGAAAGTTCTATTGCTCTCATTCTCATCTCATATGTTATTATATATTTTAAAATATTTTAAAGTTTGCTAATCTAAAAAAGAAAGACAGGAAGGAAGCAAATGGTTTCCTTTATGACTTTCCTCCAGAGGGATAATAATATTGGCATGAGAGGTCTGCTTTATTAATAGTATATTTTTCACTGTGAAAGTTTCATTGTAGTCTCATAGCAATATTAAGATACAAATCTACTCACATCCCTCCTTGCTTAAAGCATACAAGACATCACAGGGGATGTATGTTCAAGCTAATACTCCTTGCACGGCTCAGAAGTTCTCCTAGCTCTGCTGCTAGCTCCTGCCTGCTTCTCCAGCCTCTTCTGTCACCACTCTTTCTCCCTCTCCCTCTCATGAATGCTGGTGACAAACTGAACCTCTTCCAGTTCCTCCAGTGAAACTTCCAAGCTTAACAATCAGTAAGCCTCTGCCTCTTACACACCTGCTCCCACACCCAGGACAAGCAGAACATCCCACTATGTGCTCCCATCAACTGGCTGAACTATAGGTTTTAAGTTGGGGATCACATCTACCTCATTCACCACTGTACTCCTTTGTCAAGCTCACTGTCTGGTTCAGGTTAGGTCCTCAATAAATATTTAAATGGATGATTATATATTCCTAGTTAAAATAAATCTGCTCCTTATGAGAGGCAACCATTCTTGGTGTGAAAAAAATCTGAATCCATAAGTCAAAGGATCAGTCCCTAGACCATGGTGAATTTATAAAGGTCAAGGGCTACCTATAGAGCCCCTTGGGTCAAGGAGTCGTCTCTGGGTATGTATGTCCATGACAGGAAGTACCACAAATGTCCTCTTTAATATTTGCAGAAATACAACGTTATTCCTCCCCCCAAACCTGTTCTTCTTCTAGTGTTCTCTCTGCCAGTGAGTAGCAGTACACATAGTCCTTTGGGTCTGCATGCCAAAAATGTACCTCTCATTCTAATCTATCACAGGGTCCTTCTGATTTAAGCTCTCTCTCAAATTTAGCTGCATCTCAACGTTTCCGTGACCACTATGCCAAGCTGATAATCTATTTTCTCAGGTACTAGAATAGTCTCTCAAGTGGCCTCCCCACTTCCATTTTTGCTCCCAGCTCTTCTCCACATTTAGTCGGGATTATCCTTTCAAAACACAAATCTGACCATATAACCCCAGCCTGATTAAAATCTAACAATGGACTATCAGTGCTGTTAGAATAAAACAAAAATGATTGACATGGTCTATCCTACCTGTGGTAAGCAGAATAATGGTCTCCCAAAGATGCTCACATCCTAATCCCAGGAACCTAGGACTATGTGTGGTTACATGGCAAGATGGAATTAAGGTTGCAGATGGAATTAATATTGTTAATTAGCTGATGTTAAAATAAGAACATTAGCCTGGGTGACTCATGACCCAATGTTATCATAAGGTCCTTAAAAGTAGAAGAGGGAAGCAGAAGAGTGAGAGAAGGAGGTAAGAGGACAACAGCAAGGTTGTCAGAGTGATGTGATATAATGAAGATTCAGTCTACCTGTAGGGCCACAAGCCAAGGAACGTGGGCAGACTCTAGAAACTGAAAAAGCAGGAAAACAGATTCTCCCCTAGAGCCTCCAGAAAAGAATGCAGCCCTTGTTTCTTGAGGTGAGATTGAATGGCTATAAACTTCCCTCTTAGAATTGCTTTTGCTGTGTCCCATAGGTTTTGGGTCATTGTGTTTTTGTTGTCATTTGTTTCTATGTATTTTTAAAATTTCTTCTTTGATTTCTTCAGTGATCTCTTGGTTATTTAGTAGTACACTGTTTAGCCTCTATGTATTTGTGTTTTTTACAGTATTTTTTCTGAATTGATTTCCAATCTCATAGCATAGTGGTCAGAAAAGATGCTTGATAATGATTTCAATTTTCTTAAGCTTTCCGAGGCTTGATTTTGTGACCCAAGATGTAATCTATCCTGGAGAATATTCCGTGTGCACTGTTGGTGGGAATGTAAATTGACACAACCACTATGGAGAACAGCATGGAGGTTCCTTAAAAAACTAAAAATAGAACTACCATACGAACCAGCAATCCCACTACTGGGCATATACCCTGAGAAAACCATAATTCAAGAAGAGTCATGTACCACAATGTTCATTGCAGCTCTATTTACAATAGCCAGGACATGGAAGCAACCTAAGTGTCCATCAATAGATGAATGGATAAAGAAGATGTGGCACATATATACAATGGAATATTACTCAGCCATAAAAAGAAATGAAATTGAGTTATTTGTAGTGAGGTGGATGGACCTAGAGTCTGTCATACAGAGTGAAGTAAGTCAGAAAGAGAAAAAAAAGTACCGTATGCTAACACATATATATGGAATCTGACAAAAATGCTACTGATGAACCTAGTGAAAGGGCAGGAATAAAGATGCCGACATAAAGAATGGACTTGAGGACATGGGGGTGGTGGGGAGGGGAAGCTGGGGCAACGTGAGAGTGGCACGGACATATATACACTACCAAATGTAAAATAGATAGCTAGTGGGAAGCAGCCACATAGCACAGAGGGAT
Organism: Grampus griseus; assembly: GCF_964374135.1. Classification (NCBI taxonomy): domain Eukaryota; kingdom Metazoa; phylum Chordata; class Mammalia; order Artiodactyla; family Delphinidae; genus Grampus; species Grampus griseus. Next base: position 22,470,133 of record NC_139018.1, on the reverse strand, counting down.
CAGCTTGGTGCTTTGCTATGACCTAGAGGGGAGGGATAGGGAGGATGGGAGGGAGGCTCAAGAGGGAGGGGATATGGGGACATATGTATACATATGGCTGATTCATTTTGTTGTACAACAGAAATTAACACAGCATTGTGAAGCAATTATACTCCAATAAAGATGTATGAAAAAAATAAACAAACAAACAAAGAATGCAGCCCTGTCGATACCTTGATTTTAGCTCACTTTGGGCTTCTAACCTCCAGAACTGAAATTTACAGAAAGAAATTTGTATTGTTTAAGCAAGTAAGTTTGTGGTAATTTAGGATAGCATTAATAGGAAACTAACATGCCACCTAACACTTCTGGTCTAGGCCCTCTCCTTCCTCAGAGGCGCCACGCTCTCCGCTGCCACAGGGCCTGCGAGCATCTGTTACACCTGTCTGTGTAATCCTTGGATTAATAATACCATGCCTCTAACTGATGGTAAACTCAGTTTACCACAGTAGAGATAGTATCTCCAATTTGTTCACCATCCTGTCCCAAGCTTTCACCCCAGAGCTTGACAGAAAGTAGGTTAAATAAATATTTGTTGAATGAATGCATCCAGCATATATGTACCGTATCGAATCTTCGATTACAGCCCTCTAGTGGACTTTTGCTCCAGTATTTCCCTTCTCTGATACATCTGCTATACCAACCCTGCACAGAGTCTGCTAATCTACCAAGCACATAACCCCTCAGTTTAGGAGTTCACCACGTCTCAGTACCTGTTCATGGATCAAGGTCACGTAGAGAGATGGACATAAGTGGAGCACACTGCAATCCCTCCTTTTGCTACTTCTTTGCTGAGGTAAGTGGATTTAGACGACTTAGTTAACCTCTCTGGGCTTCAGGTTCTTCACTCTTAGGTCACAATAATCTCGTGGAGGTTGAGGATCTGGACAAGGAATACATGACTCGACAGTATCCAGTCCTTACATTATAGGCTCTCTGTTTTCTATCCCTACCCTCCCCTCACCTTCACCTCATTTATAAACTCTATAAGGTCAAGGGCTGTGTTTGCTTTTGTGCCTCCCACTGTGTCCTACACAGTGTCCACTGCAGACATTCAGAAAATATTTTCTAAATGCATGAAGACAATCAATAAATATATGCTAAACAACTGAAGACAATATTCTGAGTAGACACATTTTTATCAGGTCAGTCTCTGTACTGTGTAATATTCTTATCTTCCTTATTGTGGGCTGAATGGTGGCCGGCTGCTGAAAGATATCAAGACCTATTCCCTGGAACTTGTGAATGTTACCTTATATGGAAACATTTTTTGCAGATGTGATTAAGTCAAGGATTTTGCAATCAGGAGATTATACTGGATTACCCAGACGTAACTGAGTGAAACATCTTGAGATGAGGAAATTATCTGGATTATCCAGGTGGGCCCTAAATATCATCACCAATGTCCTTATAAAAGAAAGGAGATGAGACGCACAGAAGAAGAGGAGACAATGTAACAATATAGATAGAAATTAGAGGGATGCAGCCACAAATCAAAACATGCCAGCAGCCATCAGAAGCTGGAAGAAGCAAGGAACAGATTCTCTATCAGAGCTCCCAGAGGGAATGAGGCCCTGCTGACATCTTGATTTTGAATCAGTAAAACTGATTTCAGATTTCTGGCCTCCAAAACTAAGAAAGAATAAATTTCTGTTACTTTAAGCCAACAGCTTTATAGTAATTTGTTACAGCATCCACAGGGACTAATATACTCTCCTCTGGACTTCTGATCATATCCTTTCTGAAATGCCTTTCTTCCTTCTCATGTGTCAACAATATTCAGTAAATAAACAACAATGAAGAGCCAAATCATACATTCCTTCAAGTGTTCTTTCTTCCATGAAGTATTCTCTGAATACTTCCAGCCATGTAAATCTACCTCATCTGTGTATAGAGACAATAATTTCTATAGAATTTTATAATCTGGGGCTTATGTATACCCATTGGTATATTTTTCTAATTATCCCATAGAAGCAGTTCAGTGTTTAATTTTTTCTGGTGTCCCTCAGATTGTGCACAAAGCTTTATTTAGGGACACAAAGGGCCTGGAGTGCTTTCCTCCCAGGTGCCCACAGGGCTTCATGTCTCTCTTCTCCTCAGATGTTTGCTCCTCTGTCATCTTCTTATCAGGGAGGCCAGACTGAGGGAGGAGATGGATGGGCCCCAGGCTGAGCAGCTGGAATCTGTCCCCTGTGGACAGACACTCCACGATAAAGATAATGGCAGGAGCGAGGAGGAGGTGAGTCCTGCTTGGATAAAAGATACGGAAACCACATATTTCTCATTCTTGAGGTCAAGGAGACCTCCCCGACTACACATGCGCAGAAAGGCTCCTTGTCAAAAACGGAGGAGGGGGCTTCCCTGGTGGCGCAGTGGTTGAGAGTCCACCTGCCGATGCAGGGTACACGGGTTCGTGACCCGGCCCGGGAAGATCCCACATGCCGCGGAGCGGCTGGGTCCATGAGCCATGGCCAATGAGCCTGTGCGTCCGGAGCCTGTGCTCCGCAACGGGAGAGGCCACAACAGTGAGAGGCCCACGTACCGCAAAAAAAAAGAAAAAAAACCGAGGAGGCACCACCCCAAAATAGGTGGTGTCAACCTTCCCATAGGTCTCTGCGCTGGAATCCATTTTGTCCAAAGATGCGTACATGTGCTGGAGAGAGTCCTAGAACAGGTCAGGTGTGGGAAAAGAAATGAAATAATTGGCCAAAGGTAAACGAAGATCCGGAAGAACTGCCCTATATAAGTGATGTGAATCACTTCTCTGGGGCACTTCTCCTCATTAGGGGGGACGCCCACACCCTTTCTCTCCAGGTGTGCATCTCTGCCTTGCTTCTGTCTTAACTAAACAAACTGTTTCTCTGTGTGCTCTCCCACTTGTTGTGCTGTTTTTCTAATAATAAACTTTGTACCTGTTTTTACAATTTTAGCCTCCTTGAGAAATTCATTTTTCAGTGGGAGCAAGAGCCAGGGAAACTTTGCCTCCAGCCTCTAGGCCCCGGTGGACCAGCAGCTAGGATTTCTGGTTTTCACCCAGGCTGTGCAGCTCCAGTTTCGGGGCAGGGAACTAAGATCTCACTTTAAGCCACTGCTCACTGCTGTCTCCTCAAGATCAAGACCTGACCATCCAATCTAAAACTAATATCTTCCATATCTTTCTACCTCCTTACCCTACTTTATTTTTCTCTATAACACTTTTCATACCACCTGATATAATTCTTGTTTATGATGTCTCTTCCCCTTCCACAATAAGACAGTGAGCCCCAAAAGGGTAGGGACAGTGCTTAGCACATAGTAGGAACTCAATAAATATTTACTGAATGAATGGCTGCATGTAAGGAAATGCCAAATATTAATACTTTTATTAGCTTTATGAGGCTAAGTAGTCTGAACATAGGTGACTGAAATGATAGCTCCTGGTATTTGAAAATCTATCTCTGAATTCAACCAAGGCCCAGTATTTCAACTCTAGGAGTCCCTTTATTCAGTTTCTTCTAAAGTCAATAACCCATTACAAAACCACCTAGAGATTAAAAAAAAAAATACAGTCCTTTTCTCTTCTTTTCATTCCATTATAGGAAGCTCTGAAAGGTGACATGAGAAGAAAAAAACATGGAATGCAGGCCCCCAACTCTGTATTGCATGGATGGTTGGTTAGAATCTATGTACAATGTCCAGCAATCACAAGTTGACCATTTGTCAATGGAGTGTGCTATGTTAAAAGGTGGTATTGAACCAAAGAACTAACCTATATTAAAATCATACTTGTTTATCTACTTCTGCAAATGAGAGTTAAACTTATCTTACCTTCAAATAACCAAAACGTTTCTGATTATGAAGTTAAGTGTACAAAATTAAGTCACATAGTACTCATTCTGGCAGATAGATACAAGATATGGTTCAGAAGCTGAGTTCAGACAAAACAGTTTTATGCAAAGGCTACCAAACATATGGGATAAGTTACCAAGAGAACTGCTGAAGCAAAAAACACCAGTGTGTTCACTGAGAGAAAGAACGGTAGTTACATATGATTCAAATGAAGACTGTGGGAGAAGAGGAAAATACAAGTTTCCTGGAGAACTGGAACGCTCCCCAGCACATGTGTGCCTGAGGTAAACTCACTGTCTCCGTTATAACTGAAAGACAATGACGGATTCTGTGCCCTTCTTAAATATATTTATGGTTGACATTTGTTAGATCGCTTATAATGAAAATCTGTGGACCACCCAAATCTTTTTATTCTAATACAATTTGTCTAAAATTAACATATTACTGGAAATAATACTCTTTGTATGTCTTAGAAACAGCTGATTACCATCTTTCAATAATAACTGGTCTTTACCTTGTGGGCTGAAAAAGAGGAGTTAAGAAGGTAAAATGCGAACTCCCCGCTCCTTTGCGTAGAATCATAACCTTACTTGGAGCCATGGCCTGTTCTGATGGAGAGTTGTGTTCTTAGACTGGAGCTGGTAAGAAGAGCTGACAGTAATTATCACATGCTGCCAGAACCAAGGAATAAACAACAAAGTTGAACTCAATCTCTCTGACTACAAAGGCAAATAACACATAATCAAATTCTTTCTTATAGAAATTGACTTTTCCATGGACCGAGACCAACAAAAGCATTCACTGCATGAAATTTATAAAAACCTCAATAACAAAAGCATTGCTTCTAACCACTGTCCTTTGGAATATGGAACCATCTTTGTTGTTCTACTCCGAAAGGGTATTTACAGTAACACATTTTCATTTCAAAAGTGATAGATCTGTGATTAGTCAGTTCGACTGGTGAGATCATAGTGCAAATAAGTCTAATTCAGGTGTATAGGAGATACCCTCATCTTTCTTTTCTAGATTACAAAGTATGTCATTCATGATAGGTGGGATCAAACTAGAGATGGAGGATAAACTTCTTTTTAATCCACCATGATTATTGCTAAAAAAACAAATTTCAGGACCTATTAGTAAAGGGTAAAGACTACTACAATGACATATGGAAGGACAGTATATTCATATTATTTTTTTACTGTCTCATCTACTAATTCCTCAAGTTACTATAAAGGGGCTTTCACCTCTTTTTAAAGCCACTACCAATTCTCTGCCGATGTTGAGTCCGACGGACATTTTAGATGACTTACCTAACTTGACCTATATGTTGCACTGAACACTATGGACAATTTCCTCAAATTTTTTTTTCCACAACATTCTCTCCCTTTATGTCCTGAATCCTCACTTCTCTGTATGCTTTCCTGGATCTCCTGCTTCTTTTACCATTCCTTTAAATGTTGATGCCCTCCAGGGTTCCATCTAGAGCCTTCCTCTTTTCTCACTCTTGACTTGGCCTCTGGACAATCACAAATATGAAATGTGGCTTTGACAAGTGCCCATACGTAAACAGCTCACAAACTGGCCCTCTCAAAAGACCTATCCCTTTTTCTGAGCTTAAGTTCCAAATTCCAATAGTCTATTAGCCGACCTGATATTTAAGGGCGCCTCAAAGCCAGCATCTAAGTCTGAACTTGTTACCTACCACTGTCCTCCTAAACTCTAAGAGCATGTGTGAAATACCAGGAGAAAACACCCAGTTTTGTCACTGCCTACTTAAACTTATTTATATTAACTTACTTACATTCTTTGAGAATTGATTCCTAGCTACTGTGAAGGGCTGTTATTATGAGAATTAAATTAAATTGGTAAACACAAATTTCTAAGTTTCATTCTATTTCCCTGTAGTCTCTATCTCAGTTGAAGGTACCTTGCCCACCCAGACAGCAAGGCAGAAACCTGAGACTCATTCTGGACATCTCTCTCTCTCCCAGCATCCATAACCAATTAGCAATAGACGCTGAACTGTCTACCATCTGTGTATCTCCAGCATTTGCCCCCTTCTCTATAACTCTACACTCATTTTAGATTAAATCCTCATCATTCTCTATTGCAACTGTACACTCACATCCATGCTTCTAACTGAACCTTTATACTATTGCTCTAAACATAAAAAATACCATGGCTCCTTGTTTTACAAAAGCTAATTTTTTTATTCTTAGCATGGGGTCCAAGTGCCTTTTCCACTTGGCCTCCATATACCTTTACAGTTCTATCAAGTGTCGATTTTCCTAGTACCTTAAGCTTCAGTCACAAACTACTGAGGTGCTGTCATTACTTCACTGTTTCTCTAGCTTTGGGTTATGAGCCCATCCTTCCACCTTTTTCCTAGAGTCTGATACACTACCTGGTATAAAGTGTGCACAGAATAAATATCAACACTTGTTGAATTAAAATAGATTAAAATCAAGTTTTAAAACATTGATAGCTGTTGAAGAGTGCTTTCTGGGTTTAATGTGAATGACTGTTAAAAGGTTCAAAAAGGATATTTTTCCCTACTTAAGAGTATTTATCTCAACAGTGAAAGAGAGCTCTCTTGTAAATAATTAAAATAGCCATGTCAGAACAACTTAGCAATATAATTCAATTTAGTACTGCATGTGTGGGATGGGGAAGGTACAAAGAAATAGGGAGATGGCCCTACCTTGAACTTAACCTGCAAACTGCTGGGATTCAAGTCTGCCCAGAGATATATGAGCAGTAAGTAGAGAAGGGCCTGCCAGGAACCACTTCACATGAAAGATGGAAGAGTCTCCTGGAAAGACCTCATCCTAAGAAAAGAGGGAGTCAAACTTGGTACAGTAATAAAGCTTTAGCATTAATGGAAACAGTCATTCTTAATACAACACGGGGTGTATAATTAGGATTTATTGCTTTCGAACCTACGTTAACTGTGTAAGAATGCCGTTAGGTTCCCCAAGTTTCCCAGGCATCAGCAGCGGCGCCACTGGCCAGCACACGGCAGTCAGGCCCATCAGTAATGGAGGTCGGCAGGCACCACGGCAATCAGCAGGGATAGTCGGGAGGCCTCAGCAGTGTGGCGCACACCCGAGCTTAGGCAATGAGGTTTACTAGTGATGGGGATATATGAAAGGCACAGCAACGTGCAGCCAAAGGGGCGCTGGTATCCGACAGAGGCAGCAAAGCCTGGTAGGAGCAGTAGCATGTGGCAGAAATAAACACAATCCCAGCCAAGTGGGTGGAGTGCTTGGCTCATACCAAGTGTAGTAAGTTGAATGGTGATCTGCCCAAATGCATGTCCACTTGAAACCCCAGAATGTGACCTTATTTGGACATCAGGTTAATTAAGGATCTCAAGAAGAAATCATCCCGGGTCCTAAATCCAATGACTGATGTCTTTATAAGAGAAAGGAGAAGCAGATTTGGATGCAGAAACACATACACACAGGGAAGAAGGCTATGAGATGACAGAGGTGGAAATTGACGAGTGCTGCTATAAGCTATAAGTCAAGTAATGCCAAAGATTTCCAGTCGCCACCAGAAGCTGGAAGAGGCAAGAAAGGATTATTCCCTAGAGCGTTCAGAGGGAGCATGGCCCAGAAAATACCTTGATTTCTGACTTCTAGCCTCCAGGACTATGAGAGAATAGATTTCTGTCATTTTGAGCTACCCAGTTTGTGGTACTTTGTTACGGTAACTCTGGGAAATCAATAGAGCATGTGTTACCAATTAGACAAACACTTAGACTCCTCAAAATACTTGCAGCAACAGGAGAAAAGACTTTACTGTGAGGGTGAGGCCTGCAAAAGCAAGTAAGGACAAGAGCTAGTAAACCGGGGGTGTTACACTGTCGAGAGAAATGCAGTCCATTTTGTTTTATCTGCAGTATTTTTTTTAACCACCAATTGTTTCAGTTGTTTCAGAAAGAAGATACTGTCCTTCTCAGAGATCTCACTGACACACAAAAAAAATGAGAAATCAAAGCTCAAATATCAAAGGAGCAATTAGTAATGACCACTACTAATATTAGTCTCTTTTGTTAATATTCAACTCAAGGAAACAACACAAAATAGTATTAATATAAAACCCTTCTTTCAAGGTAATCATTTAACCACTCTTTATTTCTGCAAAATTAAGTTCACTAGAAAATGAAAGGATGTGAGTCATGACAACTGGACTTTAGTTAATGTCTCATGAATTAATTAATTAGATAATAAAGATACAAAAAGAGGCACAGTAACATATATAGTTCACAGTCTTATTTTAATGAAATAGAACATTTTCAATAATACATTCTTAAATTACCAATTTGCATTTTCTAGAAAAATAATCCATTTTCACGGAACAAAACGTATCCTATTTCATTCAGTAAAAATGAGAGAGCAATAGTACAGTTTTGAGGAAAGACTACAAAGGGTGATAAATGAGACATATAATTCTACCTATGCGACATGGGCTGAATTATCAAAACACTCTGCGTCCTAGATTCCTCATCAGTTAAGTTAGAAAGCTAATGAGGTTACTTTTCACTCTAACAAGCCATCACTCTATGAACCATATATAAACATACACTATTTTACCCACTTCTCAACAAAAATGAAGTAGTTGAGATATACTATGGGTATATTTCTAAATGGTTTTCCTTTTGAAAATGATTTTCATATATGAAAATATAACCCCAATTCTTTTATTCAATAAACATTAGTTTATATTTTATAGAAATGCATTAAAGTATTGTAGCTTGCATAAAAAATGGCTGCTGTCATCAAAGAGTTAATATTCTAATAGGAAAAATTAAGCAAGAAATTAGCAGCACACAGTAAGTCTAAATAAGTTGGTAAAATCCAGCAATGGTGCTCTTTAGTATTAACCCAAATAAACTGCAAACCTATGTCCACATAAAAAGCTGCACAGGGATGTTAATAGCAGCTTTATTCATAATTGCCAAATTTTGAAAGTAACCAAGATGCCTGTCAGTAGGTGGATGGATAAATAAACTGTGCTACACCCAGACAATGGAATATTATTCAGTGCTAAAAAGAAATGATCAAGCCATGAAAAGACATGGAGGAACCTTAAATGTCTATTACAAAGTGAAAGAAGCCAATCTCAAAAGACTGCATACTGTATGATTCCAACTCTATGACATTCTGGAAAAGGCAAGACTATGACGACAGTTAAGATAATCAGTGATTGCCAAGGGTTCAGGAGAGAGAGGATGAACTGGGAGAGTACAGAGAATTTTTAGGGCAGTGAAAATACTCTTTATGACACTATAATGGTAGATACATTTCATTGTAAAATTTTCAAAACCCATAGAATGTATAGCACTAAGAGTGACCCCTAATGTAAACTATGGATCTTGGGTGACTATGATGTGTCAATGCAGGTTCATCAAATATAACAAGTGCACCACTCTGGTGGGGGATGCTGATAATGGGGGAGGCTGTGGGTGTGTGGAAGCAGGGGGTATAGGGGAACTCTACGTACTTTTCACTCACTTCAGCTATGAACCTAAAACTGCTCTAAAAAATAAAGTCTACTTTTTAAAAAGCAAAAATTAGTGGGAGGACTTGGAGGACAATACATTCCAAGCAAACATAAAAATATAAACAAAGGGGCTTCCCTGGTGGCGCAGTGGTTGAGAGTCTGCCTGCTGATGCAGGGGACACGGGTTCGTGCCCCGGTCCGGGAAGATACCACACGTTGTGGAGCGGCTGGGCCCGCGAGCCATGGCCACTGAGCCTGCGCGTCCGGAGCCTGTGCTCCGCAACGGGAGAGGCCACAACAGTGAGAGGCCCGCGTACCGCATAAATAAATAAATAAATAAATAAATAAATATATAAACAAAGGCATGGAGTGAGAAAAGCACAGTGGCTATTAAGGGTTCAGGTGACATTCAGATTGGTCAAAACACACAGTTCACCTACATCAGTAATAGAATTGATCTTTAATGAATTCTTTAACGAACTGATCTTTAGTGAATAATTGATCTTTAAGGAATACATCTTAAATGTAAAACACACATACACTTTGGAAACATACATCTCTACATATATATTATATATATCATATATATGATATATGCGTATATATACACACATCATTCAAAACAGACGTGTAGTATTCCACTAAATATATTCATGAATGTAATCAACAAATATTACTGAGTTCCTACTGTGTTCAGGCACATTTTAGATATCAGAATTTATTCAGCATTCTCTACTTTGGCCAATTATGTTGATTTCATTTGTTTATTATCATAGCACTGAGATGAACATACATGTATATAAATTTTTCACAGGTTTTTTCACTTTTCTAAGAGCAATTTCTTAGAAGTAGGTCAAAGAGTACTTTCATTTATAAGTCTTAATATATATATATATATATGAATGAAAATTCACTCTAGAGAGGCTGTATGAAATGTTCAAGAACACTTACATCACTACCTCTTACCAACACTATGTACCATCAGTTTAAAACAAAATCTGCCAAAAATTTCCACACAAGGAGATTTTATCTATCTCCTTCTATCTTTTCACTACATTTTGCTGTTTTGTTTTCTCTGCACGACTTATCCCATTTTCCAACCCCCTTCATTTGGAGGGCTTGCATTCTGTTGAGTACATCGAATAATCTAAGAATTATTTTTTTTCCTGGAGATTGAACTACATCATTCTCAAAGTTGTGCTTTTTCTCTGAGTTTTTGGGTAATATTTTCTTTCCCTTGAACTACAGTATTTTAAAAATAGACTCTATATGGATTTCTCCTCCTTTACTGATCCTTAAATAGGGCAACAGCTGTCAAGACTCAATCACGCCGCCTTCGAGACCTACTGTTGCAGTGGTCCTCAACTGGGGGCAATTTTGCTCCCAAGGGACATTGGGCAATGTCTGAAACACTTTTTTTGATTGTTGAGACTGGGGAGAGTGGGTGCTACTGGCAGCTAGAGTAAAGGTCAGAAATGTGGCTAAGCAGCCTGTAATGCATAGCACAGGCTCCCCAAACAAAGAATTATAGAGTCCAAAATATCTATGGTGCTGAGGTTGAGCACCTTTCTGTTAAAAAACCAGTTTATATTCACTGCTTTGGATCTAATTCACAATATTTTGCAGGCATTCATTAACATCATGTAGTTTTGCCAAGGTGGATATTGCTCTTAATCTCACTGCTTGGTTCTCAGACCCTCTAAACTGGCAGGGTATATGGAAAATTATATTTCCCTATTTGCCAAATTTAATTAGCTCCAGTATGTTTCCAGCTTTACTATAGAGAATATAGGTCAAAATATGCATGTACCCGTCCACCCCGTATGTCCTGATGAATTTCTCGAAGTTACTGCTTCTCAATGGACACAGAAATACGGCTACCTAAAAAATCAGTGAGAGTGAGAGTTAGCTGGTTCATGGTTACTGCAGAAACTGGGTCTCTGAGTCATGAGAAAAGGTGGCGGTTAAGCAGAAGTGTCTCCCCATCTCTCTTCAGAGGGTCTTTAATTAAGGAAGTAAAGCCTGATTCAATTTTCCTCAATTCAGTTTTACCTGCCATGTGTCTATGGAGTTTAATTCTAGATTTCAGTATTAGGTTATCTGTTAGTCTTGGTTTTTAGTATTACTGATAGTTTCTGTCTTGGTAAATAGCTTGATAGATGTTTTGGTGGGGTGTTGGAATAGTCTTCATTAGAGGCGGCAGCTAATATGCAATTATGAATTAAAGCCTGAACTATGAATTTCAGTTATCAACAACAATATATGCACCAAACTAAACTAATATTACTAATCTTTCCTTGCTATTCTTTACTTACATTATTAAACTAACATCTATTTCAAACTTTTCCTAAAAGAGATCATAAGATGGGTACATAAAAATAAAAGTATGCTAAGGAAAATACCAATTAATAAAGGACGTCTATAAAAGAGTATCTATGTATCTGTAAACTTTAAAAAAAAAACAGAGTTGTAGACGTTCATCTGTTTACTCATTCTTTCACTCAGGTATTAAATATTAGTTTAAATATGAAATTGTATTAAACATTAATGGATCAAAGGAAAACGAACAACATACTACTTGCCTCTGGGACCTTATGAGTTTTGCAAGGAGAAAGGTTAAGATCTAATTTCAGCAAGCAGGAAACAATGATACAGTAAAATATAAGCTGGCTCACAGTAAAGTACAGATAGCATCAAGTGGGTTTCCAACACGGCTAAGAATTTCTACGAAAGGGTTTGAAAGTGCGTTTGGACCAATGGAGCCTAGACGAATCTAGACGATTTAAGAAAGTGTGAAATACTGACACGAAGCACATTAGCAGCAACAAATGAGAAGCAGGAAAACTTAACCATAACGTTCACATGAACTTGTGGAAGAAGGGGCCGGGCAAGCAGGTAAGATCCTGCATTTGTTTCCTGAAAATGTACAGAGGTAGGGAGACAGAAATGGGGTGGGTGAGGGAGGTGGATGGGCTCCAAAGGCAAATACGAAGGACGGTGGTTCAAACTGCACTCTCCAATTTCCCCTCCGCCCCACCCGCACCCCTGCAACTAACAGGTAGCACACAAAGACGGGGCAGGTGCTACATCTGTCTTCCGAGGCCACCCATAATCTTACTTGTCCTACTTGATACTAATCTGCTGGTGGAGGTAAAAAGAAAGAAAAAAAGCCTGAAGAGCATGTCTCTAGTTTCTGGTTTATGACAAAGGATGTGACATTTAGAGAGCATGAAAGAATTAAGTACCTAAAAAATAAAACTCAAAAGAAATAAAGATGCTGCTGCAGTGGAGAAAATGCGAGCCTGGTGGAAAGAATGGAGGGCAGATGAATGAAACAAAAAGATGAAGGGGAAGAAGCAGGACCTCTGAGCCTCTGCAACCTCAGGAAAAAATGATGCAAAGCTTCCCGAGATCTGGACTCCAGGCCGCTTGGATGGGGTGTACGTGGGTTAAACAGCTGATTTTAGGGCCTCATCTTGCAATTCCAAAATCAGAATCTTTGAGGAATGGGGCTCAAAAATCTATATTTTTACAAAGTCCCTCCAAATATTTATGCATATTAACTTTTGGGAACCACTGGAATGGAAGAAGAATCTAGTTCTTTCAATTTAAAAGCAATCTTCCAAATCTCATCTGACATTTTTTAAATTGTGAGATGTGACCCCTAAGTGGATCATTATATCAATTTACTGTGTTCGGTAAGTTTCTTTGTAATGACACAGAAGCATGGAAGAGTATTAAAAAAAAAAAATTACATCCTGGCATAAGGAAAGTATTGCTTCACAGAACTTTTGTTTCAGTCATAAACACATGTACAATGTATCTGTGTGTGTCCACTACACACGTGTACCAGGTAGTGACAAAAAGTGCATTTCTTATGGAAGGTCATGGTCAAAAAAATTGGAAAAGACATTATTTTATAGAGCAATAAGAGACATTCTTAGGCAATAGCGGGTCATTTCTTATGGAAGGTCATGGTCAAAAAAATTGGAAAAGACATTGTTTTACAGAGCAATAAGGGACATTCATAGGTAATAGAAGGTTTGAGGAATTTAGCACTTGACCTCAGGAAGAAGAGTTGGGTATTTGTGATTGGTGATTTTCTTCTATATAGGCCTGACATGACAAATTAGAAAGTATACTGTTTCCCTGTAGCAAATGTGAGATATGTGACCTGACAAGGCTTATCAAATCCACTGGCTGGTATTTATTATTTCTGATTCACTTGGCCATGAATAAAATAGTGAGAAAAAAAATGGAATATATGTATAGTGACTCCAAAGCCCAAGATAGGAAGCTGAAGGCCTTGGCAGACAGAGTTTTCATTTCTTCTTTTAGTTGAAGGTCAGGACATTTAAATAGAGAGGGGGATATGGGAAGTGAAAAAATAGCTATATAGCTGATATAGGACAAAATGAAGTTAGTTTTCTAAACTAAGGACATGAAGCCAAAATGGGCTTCTGGAAGGGAAAGAAATTTATCTCATCATTACTAGGAAGAAAAATTTGGTGGGATTTTTATCAGAATGCCAAAGAGGATTTTGACCTGAAACGTGGGTAAGTGGAAAAAAAGTTTCAAATAAGATACTATGTGAATCACTGTTCAGGGTGAGTGAAATAGTTTATAGGAGAAAGTAACCCATGGAAAGGTAAAGGACTATATAAATAGTCATGGACATCTACATATCATTATGGAGAGCACTGGTGCTGGTCACTGTGAACTTCAGAGGTGAACAGATGGAGATAAAAACTATGTCCTAAGTTTTATCAATGAGACTCACTTATTCAACAGATACTCAGTCTCGTCTCTTATTCAGAGAAGAAAGAAATGGCTTTACCCCCAACAAAGTTCTATTTTAGGAAAAGAGGCACCAAATATATAAAATTATATTAATAGAACATGATTGGTATCCAAAAAGATGCAGATAAATTACAGTGGGAGTTTAGAGAAAGAAGAAAAGACTTGGGAGGGAAATTAGGGAAAGCTTTCTGCGAGACATAGCTTATTTTGAAGTAAGTCTTGTAAGAGAAGTTAGACTCAAAAATCACATCTGGAGTGGGATAACGGAATAGTAAGAATTATTTCAGAAACCGAATCTAATGAAGGGGTCAGGGAGTAGCAATATGTTCCATTATACTTATATACTTATTCGTATATACGTATATTGCCATAAACATGAGTACAAACACATGAATAAAGGTAAGGAAGTACAGGGAACACCTTTTTTGTGAATAAAGGAAAGAGAAATAAATTGATATTTCTGGGGAGGATACTATATCCTTCCTTGTTAAACAGATAACATGGAAGATGCCATATCAGAACTTATTGTAAAGCCAGACCACAAAGCAAGATCCAGTAGGGAAGGAAGAACAAAAATACTAATACAATGTCTCACCTTGTCAGCAACTGTGTCTTACTTATCTCTGAATAAGTCTTGAAAGAATGAAAAAATAAATGGATGAAAGTTTCTAAAAAGAGAGCACTGGATATATTCTCGACTAGTTGGACTGGAGAGCACAGGACATAATCAGGAAACGGCATGAATTTTAATTTGGCTGGAATACTGGGAGCATGTAGAAGACCATAATGTTCACCCAGGGGACTGGTGAGAAATTAACATTTCAAAGTTAGATTTGCTCTGGTTAGATGACTTGAATCCAGGCATTACCACCTGGCTTTGTACATTTATTCATGGGAAGCCACTGAGGATACCTGAGAAAGAGGTGATGTGATCTAAAAGAATTCTAAGAAAATTAATTTGGTGACAGGTAATAGGTTGGATTTGGAGAGACTCTGGGCTAGACTGAAGGATGTGAAAATTGTCATGGTTGAAATTATGGGAGTAGATTAGGTCCCTTGAAAGAAGTCCAATGACAGCGCTCTAGAGACTTCTTCTCACCAGAAAACTTCCTGAAAGAATAGATAGTACGTGACGTTTCCACTTTCTTAACACCTATTTAACTCATGTACTTTGGCTTGAAACGGTCTCTCAAATATCAGTGGTGACCTAACTGCTAAATGTAATGTCCTTTCCTTTTCCTCAATCTTCATCTTTAACTTTAGTGAGGTATTTTATATGACCCTTTCTTTCTTAAAACATTTTCTTTACATTTTTTTACTCGAGGTTTACCTACTTCTCAGATCAATATTTTCATGTCTTTTTGGTCTCTTCTTCCTATTTCTCCCCACTGCTACATGTTGGTATTTTTCAAGGTCTTATTCTTGACCTTTTTTTCTCTTTGTAAGTCTTTTTTTTTCTTTCATCCATTCTGTGTGAACTGAATCTCCATACGCATGATCTAAATCACCCTCTATAAACTGCAACTGCTCTTCTAAACCACAGTTTTGCCATTTCAGCTTATGTTCTAATTGTCTTGAGGACGCAATTTGTATAAGTAATCATCTACCTGACACCAAAATTATTTTTTCCTCTAAATGTCACCACAGTTTTCATAGTCACGGTCTAAATAAATGTCACTTTCCTCTTTCTCCCTCTTAAATGAGTTAGTAATTTCTGTTGATTCTTTGCTCATATACACTCGCATCCTATCCCTTAACCTATTTGTATTGTTTCTACCTCTGTTTATGCTCTTATTATTTCATATTTCATATCTAGGCCTGATTGCCAAATAAAGGTAGGGGGTTTGGAGGTACATAAGATTATATTTTAGAACTGAGGAATAAAATATCATAACTTCCATATCACTACCCCTATATGTATAACCCTACCCTTATCTATCTATCCATCTATCTACCTACCTACCTATTCTCTTCATATTGCCAGAGTGATCTTACTAAAATATAAATCTAGTAATGTCATATCCCTGTACACCCTTCAATTAGAGATTTACAATGATGTGCAAGATCCTTAGCTAACATGAAAGATTGGTCCTAATGTGGCTACTGTATCTACTTCTAGTCGAGTCACTCACCACATGCCGTTCGCTATAATATGTCCTTCTTAATTCTACTCTGTTCCTTCCTGCTCCTCCTCTTTGTCTGCCTGGCATCTTGCCAAGGGGCTCAGGGGTAAGTACATGACCCAGACCTGGCCATTCATAAAACAACATCCTCTTGGCCACAGTGACTGGCTCCCAGAACTACAGCTGACTGAGTTAAGGAGGAGTCTCCAGGGAACTTCTGTTATGACTTTTAGGAGAGAGGCGCCTTACCATTGGGATTGTACAGCTGGTAGATAGGCAGATGGGGGATATCGGTGGTTATCATTGCCACCACTTGGCAGAAATGTGCCTGAGAAACACAAAAGAAAATGGAAAAGAGACAAAAGCAGATTCCTGACAACAGACCTTTGCTGGCCTTTTGGGTGACATGAGTCAATGGAAATCCTTTTCCTTTTGTTTAAGCCAGATTGAATCTATCTTCCTTTCGCTGCAACTGAAAGTATCCTACTGATAAGACCTACTCAGGCAAGCCTTCACTGACCTAATCTGTTTTACTCATCCTTCTTTGCGGCACATTGCTGTTTCTCCTCTCCAAATACCATGAATTTAGTCACACTCAGATGAAAACCGGAGCCTTCCAAAACCTAAGGAGAAATTTTACATCTTTGGCAAAATCCAAAGTTAGTTTTCTATAATAAAGTTCTCCATTGAGATTTAATGAATAAGGGAGTCCAGGGTGGGGGAAGGGGGGCTGAGGTCAATATAAATGTGAAGGATTCTCAAGTATTTCTTGAAAAATCCAAGTTTATAAAAGAAAACACAGTCAGGACAACAGCTCCCCTGCTTTCAACCATCTTCTTCCTATAGTTTGAGTTACAGGTTGCATTTACTCAACCTTGTTGAAAGCAAGGGCATGCAGCCAAGGGTGGCATCCTAGAGCACTGCGTGAAAACAAATAGGACTGGAAAGAGGGGACTCCTTTTTCTTTTTTCCAGCTAGAAAGTTCTTAGCCTTCTTAATCATGGAATTAGTCAGACACTAAATGTGACAAGTTCTAAGATGCCTCTGGAGAAAATTAAGTTCTATTCCACTTAAATCTAATGAGAAAATTGTGAATAAGCATACTTAAAACAAAATCAAAAGAACACCAAATCCAAATTTAACTTTTGGTCATGAAGAAAGAGACCAGAATTAATATTTACAGCATGTTACTAAACTCCCCTCCTCTGGTCATCCCCTAATATCCATGTTCGCATTTTTTACTGGCCCTGAATCCACCTGAATTCACTCATACAGACCTTTCCTGTTTTGAGCTGTCCTGGCCTAACCCTAATGTGGTGTAAATAGCACTAAGCCACCCAGCCAGGTTTGACTAGTGGGAAATCCATTCATTTTCTAAGAATAAATTGAACATTTTTTGTTTTTTAATGGTGGCATCTCATTTTTCTCAAAAGGCAGAAGTCTATTTTGGTCTTATATTTGGTGGCCATTAAATGGAGATTAAGATTCTTTCAGAGAAATGACACAAAGAAGTAGTTGCACTTCATGTGTAATTTATACATGTAATTCCCATTCATCCTAGAGAACAAACATGTAAAAAGCTTGATGGAAGAAAGGGAGGGGAAAAGGGAAGTTTGAAAGAAACTCTTTTTACTAAGACAGCCAGAGGTCAGCTTTGAACAAGAACAAGAAATCTTTTGTAACCAAAAAAAAAAAAAAAAAACCAACAGGTGACATATACTGATGTTAAGCAAGACAATAAAATGTACCTTTAAAAATCCTTTTTGGAGGCAAGAACTCTTGAATAAACACGTTTCAGCTGAAAGTGCCACTGAACACCCTGTCTCCTGTTGCTGTGTATACTTGAAGTTTTTAAAAGCTATCACCAAAGTAGGGTGCTTCTCATTGATCACTTAGATCTTCCAAGAACATGGAGGAAAAAATTAAAAGTTAATTGGTTTTTAATTCACCTAGTACAAGTTTAAATAGGTAATTTTTCATTTTTGATCTGACGTTGCTTATGGGCATGGCAACTATAGAAGAATTATGGTAAGGGATATAGAAAGAGATAGAGGAAATTGGTTTTGAGTCTTCTTAGGTTTTGCGTAACATTCTTTTGTTGTTGTTGTTTGAAAGCTTTATTGCCCTATTCATATTTATGCTTGTCAGCAAATTTCCTTTGGCTACATTCAAAAGGCAGCTGTTCATCCACAGTCCCCAATGAAAAAAGAATTTATCAAAGCCAATTCTTGGCCCAGTGACATGATCTGATTTCTAGAAGAGCTGCCAGCTTCCTCCTTTTAAGAGAGGAGTGTGTCAC
This sequence comes from Grampus griseus, assembly GCF_964374135.1. NCBI lineage: Eukaryota > Metazoa > Chordata > Mammalia > Artiodactyla > Delphinidae > Grampus > Grampus griseus. Next base: position 22,451,536 of record NC_139018.1, on the reverse strand, counting down.
AGTGTGTCACTGGGACCCAGCAGCTGGCATATTTACTTATTTTTAAATTATCTATTACTATATTCCAACGACAATACTTCGAAAGTAGGATAAGCATGTAGAGATTTGCAGGCTCAGAGCAACTAGTAATGCAATTTTTTAAACATCTCTATAGATACAGAATGTCTATAACATCTTAAAATAAGAATGATGAAGATTCCTCCCTAAAAGCTGAGAACAGGTATAACAGATCTGGTACCCTTGTGAGTAGAACAGGTACCCTTGTGAGTAGAACAGGTATGACAAAACCCGGCTCATGCAGTATATCAAGAGCTATTTTTATATTGGAACACCATGGGCAAAATGATATTAACTATAAAGATTTTCTGCCACCATAGATGAAGATCCAGTTCCCAAAGTAATGCTTAAAGCTACATAATGAGACTGCTGACAGAGGTCAGGGAGCAACCAGACTGTACAACAAAGCTTGTTTCCGTGTTAACTGACCCACCTGAACATAAAGTGTAAATATGGCCTGTGAATACTTGAGGAAATGAATTTAGAGCCATTTTTAGAAAGACAGAGTACTGTGACAAGTGTTAAAATGACTTCACAGGACAAAGCTATTGAAGACCTTTGTTCCCTTCAAGGAAATGGCAGATCTTTTAAATGAAAATAAGCTTTGCTAATTAAGACAAAAGTCATAAAGTACAAATAGGTCACAGTTTCATTGGAAAAGATGCTCTAGAGAGAAAAGTGGCAAGATTTGGTAATAATTTTGTCCCACCACAGGAAAGGAGTCAATAAAGAAATATAGGTTCCAAAATGCCCCTCTCTGCATCAAAATAATTTATCTTAACATTACTTTGCAATTAATTATTATTACCTGCTTAAGGGCCTGTCTTTTCCACTGGACTGTATGCTTCCTGAGGGCATGGGGCTCGACACATACCAAGTGCACCATAAATATTTGTTAAATGAAGGAGGATATGCATGCACTGGTATGCAAGTAGAAAATCCCAGCCGTACTGCCATCATTTATGGCTTTCCTTCATGTAACAAGCCTGAGTGATGTCTATAATTCCCCAGTTTACTCAGTTGAGAGCTCTGCCACTTTAAACATTTGAAATGCTACTAAATATAATGAAAAACACTTGCTGATCTAAATAATTATGGTACTACCACTGAAACATGATGATAATATTTATATTTTAACTAATAGAACAGGTCAATACCAGTCTGTTACAATGGAAATTAGTGAATCAGGTATGTATTTCATTAGCAGCATCTGTTTTTTAAAAATTCGTGTAAAACTATTCTAAATAATAATGACACCCATTTTCCAAGTCAGATGTGCAATTACTTGACAAATCAGGAGTACTTATAACTCTTTAATTATGATGATGGATTTTGACTACCCATGTCCCTTATCAGGTGGTTTGAGAGGCCTTTTACTGAAGTACAAAGCTAAACTTTCCCGGAATCCAGGCCCTTTTGACTGCAATGTTCCCAGAGCCATACAGTGTATGCTAAAGGCTATGTTTATCAGAGATCACAAATTTGAGGTACATGACAAATACTTACAAATGGATGGGTAGGTCTTCTATGTACACTAAAGATACCATGAATTATCAAAACCGTAACATCTTCAATGTCTCAGTACTTTATTTTCCCCTCTTCTTTACCCATATACTCTAAATACCTCAAAGACAGAATAGAATATGGCTTTGAGATATGAAGAAAGAGGTTTAAATAACAGGATGGGGCTCACAGCATTTCAAATACTTTGTCTATATTTTGTCATTGTAAAATTAAAAATCTTCAATGTGTACATATCACCTGAATTAACATGTCAATTCATCATATGTTAAAACATCATTTGCTTATTGTATCGTACCAGTTAGTTCAGAGATACAAATGCGGTAACTGACACTCATAATTAACTGTTAGTCTTGAGTAAGTTATGTACCGTTTTCTACATTAGACATACTTGCCAATTATACAGAACATAAAATTACTTCTTCTATCAGATTTTGTGATTGCGGAGATAAATCTAGAAGAGTCCATAACAAACATAAATTTAGCCTACATCAGACTTAGGTATAGACACATGCTAAATAGCAATTTAAAAGCATTAACAGATCACTGTCATGTTGACTAGAATGCTTCAACAACAACATTTACTAAATGTTTGTTATTTTTAGGTACTATGCTAAATACAGTTAATCTTCACAACAATCTTATGAGGTATATAGTATTATTTTTACTCACGATTTATGCATGAGAGGAAACCAAGGGTCAGAAATGTTATATAACACTGCCAAAGTCACATGAGAAGTAGTAAAGGAGAGCCTGACTTTTTAGCCATTTGGCTATTCTGTGTCTCTAGCACATTTTCCTTAAACGTATTCCCTGAAACATATGGAGATGTTTTATCTAAATTAACCATTTTACCTGAAAAAAAGTTCTACCCAAAATCTTTAGTACTTCTTTGGTTGGAAAAAATAAAATCCATTTTCTTATCCACTGACTTCCTCATCTCTTTCTACAGAAAGTACATGCATCAAGATTCATATAAATGCACCCCACAACCCTATACTGATAAGAGTAGCAGGACTTTTCTAAGCCACTTGCTTTCCCAGTAGTCTCTGGAATCCCTTTGTGTTAGGGTCTTAATTTGAGGGGGTTCATTTCTTTGGGCAGCCCACTAGGAAATGTGAGCCCAGGGATGTCTCTCAGGATAGTGTCACACTGCCACACAGCACCTGCCTGATACAACATGGTTGTTATTGTCGATGATCATTCTTTATCTTGCCACGACCTGTCTCATCACCTCTTGGACACTTCTTGTGAAAAAATTTTTTCAAAAGCACCGTTGAACATGGAGCAGAAGAGGAAAGACTGATGCTATTGGTTTGTCTGGTAGGGGAGCACTTATTATTTAATACTCTTTTTATAATACTGGTTCCATTTTGGGAATATGGAAAACTTAGTGCCATCATTATTCAGTTTCTTCAGAAACTGAAGAAAAAAATGGACTCAGGTAAAAATGAATTACCTGGGTCAAGCTGATGACAAATTCAGTATTGGGTAGTGGAGAAATTGTGTACCAAGTTATGAATTTTGCACAATAGATCTTAGAATGATGGTATTCACTTGAAATATGAAGTTATGGAGGGAGATTCACATCTCTAAAATATTTTGATGTGAAAATGACCAGGACTCCTATGAAAACCAGGATAGTGCTAACCACCAAGGTTCGATGGAGGCTTAATTGCTGAGTGAAACTTCATTTGCCTGAACTCAGACCTGGTCACCCAATGAAACAGAAATATGGGGTTAAAAAAATAGAACTAGTAAGTATTATAAAAAGAGTATTAAATAAAAACTGTTCCCCCACCAGACAAAGCAATAGCATCCAGTCTTTCCTCCTCCTCTGCTCCACTGCCAATAGTGCTATGGCTTTATTTCCTTCCATCTGGTTAAAACTAGAGCATACTGGTTTGTTGTGCTAATGTTTGTTATTGCTAGGATCACCCCTACATCTTACCACCACCATCAATATACTTCAAAGGTGCAAGAGGCCCTGGACAACCACAGAGGAAGTCGGAAATTGTTCTTTCTGCCTAATGGTCCAAGGTTATGAATCTATTTTAATTGGAGATATGCTTCTGCTTATGATAGGGGCTAAACTGAAGTCTCTCTCTTAAGAATAACAAGAAAAATAGTGCAAATTGTTTTCAAAGGGAATATCTATACAATTGAAAGACCAAACTGTTTGCAAGAATTTCAGATGTGCTTGTTAAGTACATACATGTAAACAGACTGTAAATACAGGCCAACATTATCCTTTAAAAAGATACTGTGAAATTATAATTCTTCTTTTCATTAAAGAAGGTATTTCCTGGTCAGTTTTACTTCAAATAACTATATGTATTAAGCAATACAAGTACATTTTTCCAGAATGTTTTTTCTTTTATAATTCAAAATTTTCACTAATGCTGCCTCTCAACTCCAACTAATGAGATTTAAAAAGGGATCAGAATAACCAATAAAATATGAATTCAAAGTAGTGTTGGGGAGGGTGGCTGAAATTGCTTAATGGACTAAAGGACATCAATTGCTTAATTATAGAGAATACACTGGGTTGAAACAACATCACTCAGCTTCTATCAAACTTCCATCAACAGAGAGAGAAGCTTTCCGGCTGTTTAGACAAATGCTTTTTCCAGACTTGGTAATACTACAAGATTTTTAGATATGATTAAGTTGATCTGAGCTGAACACATGAGAAACAGCAGTAACAACATTTCACACGACCCCAGCAACAGAGAATAACATTTGTTGAAACATTCAATAATTAATTAATGGAAATATACATCATTTGTGGGTACTAAAATATTTAGGAAAGGTAATCTAAATAGTTTATCTCATGAAAGGTGGCTGACTTACATGTTTTACAGTGGTAATTATTTCTGTTTAGAATATAAAATATTAAGCACACTTCCAAACATTAGATTTTAAAGTCTAAAATTAAATTTATACCTAAAACATAAATAATATTGCAGTCTCTAGAGATGGTTATTTTACTACATTTTCTAATTAATTACTGATGAAAAATTCTTTTAAAAACCACCTATCTTTAACAAATTATTATTCACTGTGACCTCAGTCATTGTAAGAATCAAAATGGATTATCAAAAATCAGAAAAGAAGAAGTAATGCTGTCACTGTTTGCAGATAACATGATACTATACAAAGAGAATCCTAAAGATGCTACCAGAAAACTACTAGAGCTAATCAATAAATTTGGTAAAATAGAAGGATACAAAATTAATGCACAGAAATCTCTTGAATTCCTATACACTAATGATGAAAAATCTTAAAGAGAAAATGAGGAAACACTCCCATTTAGGACTGCAACAAAAAGAATAAAATAACTAGGAATAAACCTACCTAAGCAGACAAAAGACCTGTATGCAGAAAACTTTAAGACACTGATGAAAGAAATTAAAGATGATACAAACAGATGGAGAGATATACCATGTTCTTGGATTGGAAGAATCAACACTGTGAAAATGACTATACAACCCAAATCAATCTACAGATTCAATGCAATCTCTATCAAACTACCAATGGCATTTTTCACAGAACTAGGACAAAAAATTTCACAATTTGTATGGAAACAAAAAAGACCCTGAATAGCCAAAGCAACCTTGAGAAAGAAAAACAGAGCTGGAGGAATCAGGCTCCCTGACTTCAGACTATACTACAAAGCTACAGTCATCAAGACAGTACGGTACTGGCACAAAAACAGAAATATAGATCAATGGAACAGGATAGAAAGCCCAGAGATAAACCCACGCACATATGGTCACCTTATCTTTGATAAAGGAGGCAAGAATATACAATGGAGAAAAGACAGCCTCTTCATTAAGTGGTGCTGGGAAAAGTGGACAGCTACATGTAAAAGAATGAAATTAAAACACTCCCTAACACCATATACAAAAATAAACTCAATATGGATTAAAGACCTAAATGTAAGACCAGACACTATACAACTCTTAGAGGAAAACATAGAAATAACACTCTGACATAAACCACAGCAAGATCTTTTTGGACCCACCTCCTGGAGTAATGAAAATAAAAACAAAAATAAAGAAATGGGCCCTAATGAAACTTAGAAGCTTTTGCACAGCAAAAGAAACCATAAACAAGACGAAAAGACAACACTCAGAATGGGAGAAAATATTTGCAAATGAAGCAACTGACAAAGGATTAATCTCCAAAATTCACAAGCAGCTCATGCAGCTCAATATCCAAAAAACAAACAACCTAATCCAAAAATGGGCAGAAGACCTAAATAGACATTTCCCCAAAGAAGATATACAGATTGACAACAAACACACGAAAGGATGCTCAACATCACTAATCGTTAGAGAAATGCAAATCAAAACTACAATGAGGTATCACCTCACACCAGTCAGAATGGCCATCATCAAAAAATCTAGAAACAATAAATGCTGGAGAGGGTGTGAAGAAAAGGGAACCCTCTTGCACTGTTGGTGGGAACGTAAATTGATACAGCCACTATGGAGAACACTATGGAGGTTCCTAAAAAAACTGAAAATAGAACCACCATACGACCCAGCAATCTCACTAGTGGACATATACCCTGAAAAAACAAACCATAATTCAAAAAGAGTCATGTACCACAATGTTCACTGTGGCTTTATTTACAATAGCCAGGACATGGAAGCAACCTAAGTGTCCATCCATAGATGAATGGATAAAGAAGATGTGGCACATATATACAATGGAATATTACTCGGCCAAAAAAAGAAACAAAATTGAGTTATTTGTAGTGAGATGGATGGACCTAGAGTCTGTCATACAGAGTGAAGTAAGTCAGAAAAAGGAAAACGAATACCGTATGCTAACACATATATATGGAATCTAAAAACAAACAAAAAAATGGTTATAAAGAACCTAGGGGCAGGATGGGAATAAAGACGTAGACCTACTAGAGAATGGACTTGAGAACACAGGGAGGGGGAAGGATAAGCTGGGACAAAGTGAGAGAGTGGCATGGACTTACATACACTACCAAATGTAAAACCGATAGCTAGTGGGAAGCAGCCGCATAGCACAGGGAAATCAGCTTGGTGCTTTGTGACCACCTAGAGGAGTGGGATAGGGAGGGTGGGAGGGAAGGAGATGCAAGACGGAAGAGATATGGGGATATATGTATATGTATAGCTGATTTACTTTGTTATAAAGCAGAAACTAACACACCATTGTAAAGAAATTATACTCCAATAAAGATGTTAAAAAAAAAAGAAAATGGAGATAATTCACAGGATAAGCATGAAGAAAACATGATAGGATATAAGCAATTCTGATCTTCCAAATGACCAGAATCACTGTTTAAATGATTACTCTGTTCTCTAAACTCTCCTCCTCCTCAAAGGAAAAAAAAAAAAAAAAAAACACTTAACAGATACAGATGCCTTACATTAGAAAGATAGAAAAAGATACTTTTCTTAAAAAAAAGAAAAAAAAGGTGGGAGAATTGAATCAAGATGGCCGAGAAAATGGACCACTCTCTACTCCAGATCCCAGATCATAAAATGACAGTTACAAAATGAAGTAAAGAAAAAATAAATAAGACCAAATATTATCTAAAAGAGGACAGAAGAAAATCACCTTCGAGGTATGAGCAATTCCATGGCTTTCCCAACTTTAGAGTAAAACAATTATTTAAAAAATCAGGAGAGGATGACAACCAGGGTAGATAACTTTACAATGCCATTAAACTAATTCAATCAAGTCTGTTTATAATGAGCAGCAGAGGGGAGTGATATGTGTCCCCAGGATAAACCCCTAAGTAATCCTTTTTATAAATCACTATCGATCTCAAGAAAGAAAAACAAAAAAGCTGGAAGCATTTTTTTTTGAAGTTTATTTTACTTTTTATTCAGCAGGTTCTTATTAGTTATTATAATTAGCAAGCTTTTACTTTCATGTCTCAAGATCATATATCAGCTTCTTCTCCCACTAAGTTCACCATAAAATGGTGTGCTTTTTTTTTTAAGTTTTGAATTTTATTTTATTTTTTTATACAGCAGGTTCTTATTAGTCATCAATTTTATACACGAGTGTATACATGTCAATCCCAATCTCCCAATTCATCACACACACACAGCCCGCCGCTTTCCCCCCTTGGTGTCCATATGTTTGTTCTCTACATCTGTGTCTCAATTTCTGCCCTGCAAACCAGTTCATCTGTACCATTTTTCTAGGTTCCACATATATGCGTTAATATATGATATTTGTTTTTCTCTTTCTGAATTACTTCACTCTGTATGACAGTTTATAGATGCACCCACATCTCTACAAATGATCCAATTTCGTTTCTTTTTATGGCTGAGTAATATTCCATTGTATATATGTACCACATCTTCTTTATCCATTCATCTGTCGATGGGCATTTAGGTTGCTTCCATGACCTGGCTATTGTAAATAGTCTTGTAATGAACATTGGGGTGCATGTGTCTTTTTGAGTTTTGGTTTTCTCTGGGTATATGCCCAGTAGTGGGATTGCTGGGTCATATGGCAATTCTATTTTTAGTTTTTTAAGGAACCTCCATACTGTTCTCCGTAGTGGCTGTATCAATTTACATTCCCACCAACAGTGCAAGAGGGTTCCCTTTCCTCCACAGCCTCTCCAGCATTTATTGTTTGTAGATTTTTTGATGATGGCCATTCTGACTGGTGTAAAGTGATACCTCATTGTAGTTTTGATTTGCATTTCTCTAATGATTAGTGATGTTGAGCATCCTTTCATGTGTTTGTTGGCTATCTGTATATCTTCTTTGGGGAAATGTCTATTTAGGTCTTCTGCCCATTTTTGGATTGGGTTGTTTGTTTTTTTTGATATTGAGCTGCATGGGCTGCTTGTGAATTTTGGAGATTAATCCTTTGTCAGTTGCTTCATTTGCAAATATTTTCTCCCATTCTGAGGGTTGTCTTTTCATCTTGTTTATGAAATTATGCTCCCTAATTTCAAACTGTATTACAAAACTACAGTAATTAAAACAGCAGGCATTGGCATAAAAATAGACACAAAGATCAATGGAACAGAATAGAGACCCCATAAATAAAACCACACATATGGTCAAATAATTTATGACAAAGGAGTCAAGAATATACAATGGGGGAAGGATAGTCTCTTCAATAAATGGTTTGGGGAAAACTGGACCGCCACATGCAAAACAAAACAAAACGAACAACCAAAAAACACTTGTCCATTATCTTACATAATACACAGAAAGTAACTCAAAATGGATTAAGACGTAAATATAATACCTGAAGCCATAAAACTCCGACAAGAAAACAGACAGAAAGCTCCTTGACATAGGTCTTAGTGATGATTCCTTTGAATATGACACTAAAAGCAAAAGCAACAATAAACAAGTGGAATGATATCAAACTAAAAAGCTTCTGCACAGTAAAGGAAATCATCAACAAAATGCAAAGGCAACCTACTGAATGGGAGAAAATACTTGCAAATCATATATCTCATATGAGGCTAATATCCAAAATATATAAAGAACTCATATAACTGACTATCAGAAAAACAATCTAATTTAAAAATGGGCAGAAAATCTAAACAATTTTCCAAAGAAGACAAACAGTGTGTACATGTCAATCCCAAACTCCCAATCTATCCCTCCCCTCACTCTTCCCCCTGGTAACCATAAGCTCATTCTCTAAGTCAATGAGTCTGTTTCTGTTTTGTAAATAAGTTCATTTGTATCATTTTTTTCAGATTCTGCATATAAGCAATATCACATGATATTTGTCTTTCTCTGTCTGTCTTACTTCACTTAGTATGATAATCTCCAGGTCCATCCATGTTGCTGCAAATGGCATTATTTCATTCTTTTTAATGGCTGAGTAATATTCCATTGTATATATGTACCACTTCTTCTTTATCCATTCATCTGTACACACTGTTATATTTAAAATAGATAACCAACAAGGACCTACTGTATAGCACAGGGAACTCAGCTCAATATTCTGTAATAACATAAATGGGAAAAGAAATTGAATAAGAATAGATCTATGTATATATATAACTGGATCACTTTGCTGTACACCTGTAACTAATACAACACTGTTAATCAACTATACCCCAATATAAGATAAAAATTTTTTAAAAAAAGACATACAGATAGGCAATAGGTACATGAAAAGATGCTAAACATCAGTAATCATCATGGAAGTGCAGATCAAAACCACAATGAGATAACAACTCATACCTGTTAGACTGGCTATTATCAAAAAGACTAGAAACAACAGTGTTGGCAAGGATGTGGGGAAAACGGAACACTTGTGCATTGTTGGTGGGAATGCAAATTGGTGCAGCCACTGCGGAAAACAGGAAAATTGTGACTGTTAAAAGCTTCCGCATGCCTATCCAAGATTTTATTTGAGATTTTAACATACTCTATCATAAATGAATTAAGAAAAAACCAGAAAAGATTCTAACAACAAAACTAATAAGCTAAATCATTAGATATATACAAAATTCTTACACTACAAACAGAAATGATATACACATATATATATTTTAAATATACATGAAATACAAAAGTATGACAGGCATTGGGATATAAAGGAAGTTTCAATAAATTTCAAGGGACAAATATTAAAAACACCAGTTATCTGATAATACTGCAATTAAATTTAAAATTGGCATTGGAAGTGTAGTGAAACAAAAACAAAAATTTGAGGGATTGAAAAATCAAGTTGTACTCCTATATAATTCATAATGGAAATTATAAAATATTTATAAATGAACAGCAATGAAAGCACCACATATCAAAACTCAGGGAATACAACTAAACATAAATAAATGTATTACTTTAATGCATTAATTTAAAATATTGGAAATAAGTTAGTTTAAATATTCTCCTTAAGAAACTAGAAAAAGAAAAAACAATAAATATTGAGAGAGTAAAAGGAGTGAAATAATAAATAAAAGGGCAGAAATTACTGATACAGATAATGAAAAAAGATTAGAGGGACAAGAATACCAAAATTTCTCTCAGAAAGGGAAAAATGCTAATCAACTGGTCAGAAATTGATAATGGTAAAAAAGAAAAACAAAAAAAAATTGTTAGAAAAAAAGTACGTGCCAGTTAGAAATGTAGTTGAGTTTCTTAAACTATTAAAAGAGTACTATAACGAACTTTATGATAATTGGCTTAAAAATGAAATAGAAAGCCTCAATAAATGCATAATCATTGAAGGCAGTAAGTGAGTAATCAAAGGTTACTGAAGTAACTCTAAAAATGAATGATGGTATAACTGCAGTTAAAATGAAGTAAAACTACAGTATAGGACTTCCCTGGTGGCACAGTGGTTAAGAATCCATGGGATTCTTAACATGGGATCGAGCCCTGATCCGGGAAGATCCCACATGCCGCGGAGCAACTAAGCCCGTGCACCACAACTACTGAGGCTGTGCTCTAGAGCCCGCGAGCCATAACTACTGAGTCCGCCTGCCACAACTACTGAAGCCTGCACACCTAGAGCCTGTGCTCCGCAAAAAGAGAAGCTACCACAATGAGAAGCCTGCACACCGCAACGAAGAGTAGCCCCCGCTTGCCGCAACTAGAGAAAGCCCGCACACAGCAACAGAGACCCAATGCAGCCAAAAATAAATTAATTAATTTAAAAAAAACCCTACAGTATATGGTCAACAGAGTAAAAATTAAAAATTTGATTATTATGTGGAAAAGTAATCTGTATAAAGCTTAAAAATCTATAATCAATAGTATATATATTTTGTTGATAGACAATATGTAGTAATAAAAGGACATAATATGTTTAGGAATGATAAATACCAAGTTCAAATAGTGGTTATCTCTAGGTTCTCTCTTCTCAGAAAGAACAGTGGATTTGGGAAGGCGTAGTAATTAGTTATAGAGGCATCAACTAACTTCTTTAAACGTCACAGTAGAGTAAATCAGTAAAACCCAAAGCTGTTTTTTTTTAAGACTAAAAAATGAAAAATTATTTGTCAAGTCTGATTAAGGAAAAAAAATAAAGCAGAAAAAATTAACAACATTGAAAGATAGGAGGCCTAAGTATCTGTGAAAGTCTCATACCTTCTGGTATGAGCTGAACTGTGTTCCCCCCCAAATTCATTATGATGAAGTTAACCCCCAGTACCTCAGAACGTAAGTGAATTTGGAGATAGGTCCTTTAAAGAGGTGGTTAAGGTAGGTAATTCCCTGGTGGTCAAGGGGTTAGTACTGCCAAGGGCCCAGGCTGACCCCTAGTTGAGGAACTAAAATCCCACAAGCCACGTGGCTTGACCAAAATAAATAAATAAAAGAGGTGGTTAAGGTAAAAAGAGGTCACTAGGGTGGGTCCTAATCCAATATGACTGGTGTCTAAAAGAAGAGATTAGTATATACAGAGAGGGAAAAGAAGGGATTAGTATACACAGAGAGGGAAAAGCATGAAGACAGAAGGAGAGAGAAGAGGGAGCATATGGCCTCCACAAGTATGGGAAACATCTCAGAATGTAACCAACCAACCCTGTCGGCACCTTAATCTTGGATTTCTTGCCTCCAGAACTGTGATAAAATAAATTGCTATTGTTTAAGTCACCCAGTCTGCGGTACTTTGTTATGGTAGCCCTTGCAAACTAATACACATGGGCAAAGGAAGTTCCTTATTAATTGAGACAGTGTGTGTTAAGCTTTTCTGTCACTGTAACACTTGTGAGTTCTCTAATACATTGTCATTTTATTTTGGCAGACCTTTAAAAATGTCCTGAAAGGGCAAGACATTTGATTTATTGCAAACACATTTTAAATTATTAGCAAAATTTATAGTACTTGAGTAAAGTACGAGAAAAATGTTCTGAGAGGTTCAAGTATAATTTATATATGAAGAAAATACAGGATGTGACTATAACTTTATTTTAAACCTCTCTGGGACTTCCCTGGTGGCACAGTGGTTACGAATCCACCTGCCAGTGCAGGGGACATGGGTTCGAGCCCTGGTCTGGGGAGATCCCACATGCCGCGGAGCAACTAAGCCCGTGCGCCACAATTACTGAGCCTGCGCTCTAGAGCCCGCGAGCCACAACTACTGAGCCCACATGCCACAACTACTGAAGCCCGAGCACCTAGAGGCTGTGCTCTGCAACTAGAGAAGCCAATGCAATGAGAAGCTCGTGCACCGCAACAAAGAGTAGTCCCCGCTCGCCGCAACTAGAGAAAGCCTACGTGCAGCAATGAAGACCCAACGCAGCCAAACATAAATAATAAATAAATAAATAAATTTACAAAAAAACCCACCGTCTCCTTCGCTAAAGAACTGCAACCCTGGCTTGACCAATATCTTCGGTGGAATAACATTTGTTGATTATTTAAAGGCTGGTGCTTATTTAGGATGTATTTTGTGAAGACTGAGATGATCAATTGAATTCAATTACTGATTTTGTTCCAACTTTACTATAATAAAAATCTAAAAAATTAAAGCTTTACTAGCTCCAATACAAAAAAAAAAAACAAATCCAGAAAAAAAAATCTGGCTGCTCATTGTATCTTAAATATAATGAAAAGAAATTATCACAACAAATTACTAATATTTCTAAGTACCCTGAGTTGCAAACAGTTTTAAGGGAAAACAACATTATCTTCAAAGTGGCAATTGGAAGCTTAAGACTAGATGAACATACACTTTCTAGACATCTGTTAGAAGTCTGAGGAGATCAGGAAATTTTTAAAGACAAGAATTTGGAAATAATCAACTGAAAATAAATGTATATCTAATTAATGTGGCCAATGCTATTATATTTATAGATCTCACTCCAGAAAAATTGGAAACTGTATTCTGGTATTCTGTGCTACAATACTCGTATTGTATTGTTGGAGGCTTAGTTTTTTGAGGAAAAAGAAATCATCTTGATGCTGCTTTTAAATATAGAAACATAACTCTGGTTTACTCTCTCTCCCAAGGTTCTTACTGGTTTGACTGCTTCCTGGTACTTGGATTTCTACTAATAAAAAGTATGTTAAAAAAGAGTTAGAAAATTTGGAAGAACACAGCTATCGCAACATGATTATCCAATTTCACTGAGAGGTTAATAAAAGGACACAGGACTAAATGTTTCAGCGTTTCTAACCTGCAAATGTGAGACAGAACTAAAATTCCAGATATTCAGTGATATTCAGATCAATATTTTTAAAACCTAAAGCCATCACACTTCATTTATCAGCTGCTGGTACCTAACTCACCTCCAACTTTCAGTTCATTTTGATAAAGATCCATCACTATTTAAAAAATAATATAAATCTTAAAAGTATTATTTACAAAGGTTTTTTATTTACAAAGGTTTTTATGTGAGAAAGATTCTATACTTGCCTTTTCATATAAATTTGATTCAATGATTATCTCGAGGCATAAGTTATCTTGAGCCATATCACATTCAGTTGCTTTTACCTTCTTACTTTTAAATTTTACTAAATCAAAGAACCCTTACTTAAACCAAGAGGTTGTCAGAGGAACGACTATAAGCATTTGGTGGCTCCTTAGGATGTTGTAGATAATCAGATCAGAGATCCAGAAGGAGAAGAGGAGTTTGTCATAGACGATGACACCCAACATGTTATCAGATGGTAAGTTATTAAATATAACACACTGAAAGTTAGAATGCTAAATATTTCCACTAGGGAGATAAAGGTAAACAGATTTATAAGCTGATTATTTTTGAATTAAAATAACACATGAGAATTACAAACCAATGCTCCGTGATTAAACAGCCTTGGATTACAGGTAAAGTACTGCGGGTATCAGTCACAAATGCCACATTCTTTGACAGACTTCTCCATCAGTTGGTTACATATGGTTCATCATTAATAAAAATACCATAAGGCAGACTTCCGGAGAAGAGTATCCAAACTAAACCTAACATCAATTCAGTCATTCTCAAACCTTGTGTCATGCTAAGCCACAACACAAGACAATCACTGCCTCTACAGTGAAAACAGAAAGCATAGTCCTTTTCTACACCTTATAAATAAGATAAAATCCCCTTTCTGTAACAAAGACAAGTCATGGGGAATAAAGAGAACTAAACAGGGAATTGACTGATAACAAACCAAAACGAGTTTAGACATGTGAACAGTTAGAATTGAAATTCACAACTCTTTTTGCAAGCTGGGCAAATTGGATGCTTTACTTTAATGAACCACGGAGAAGGACTGATTGATTATAGGGGATGTTGCTTTATGGTTTACTGTTCACAAATCACTGATATCCTTATTGTATTGTCTACATATAGTAATCAGTTTTCTCCTTCTTGCGTTTTGGGGAAAGTGCAGAGGGGACAGGTTAGGGAGAATTTTACATCTTCAAAATTATCCTGGGCTTCCCTGGTGGTGCAGTGGTTGAGAGTCCGCCTGCCAATGCAGGGGACACGGGTTCGTGCCCCGGTCCGGGAAGATCCCACATGCCGCGGAGCGGCTAGGCCCGTGAGCCATGGCCACTGAGCCTGCGCGTCCGGAGCCTGTGCTCCGCAACGGGAGAGGCCACAGCAGTGAGAGGTCCGCGTACCGCAAAAAAAAAAAAAAAAAATTATCCTCACATATCAAAACTGACAGGTTCTTGATGTTTACAAGCAACTTTCACAATTCCAATTTAGTAAAAGCAAAAACAGAGATTTACACCAAAGAGATGACATATAAACTGACCTTGAGGCCCAGTGGCCTGCCAATTATAAATTACAGATTTCTAGGCCTATTTTTCTGGCAATATCAATAGAATATATATGTAAGCTAGTTACTGGCTGTAAAACTAACAAATCTATACAATTTATTATAAAAAAAGAAATTTACACTAGGAAAAACTATTGTTTAAAATATCTTCACAAGAAGCATAGTAGTCGTCTCTTGTTCTGTGAAATTAACTTGACAGTATTAAATTTTGAGATACTTATTAAGCAACAAAAGTGTACTAAACATGAACAGAAAAATCTTTTTAAAACAAATAATGTCATAAAATTGCTAATACTAGAGTCAGTATATTAAAATACTTCTCGAAATTAGTTTCTATAAAAAGGAACTACAAAGATAACCAGCAATCAAACAAACAAATTCAATATAGCTAAGTTTTTTAAGGTAAAGTATTTAGCTACAAAGCATAGGGGGTTGGGGATGTGCGGAGCCATAATTTTGAACCAAGCTCCAATGTTTTTAATACTTTCCTTTGCCTCTTGTTTTCCATTGTCATTTATAGATATGTATTTGTGCCCATCAAATGCCCATCTGTAATATGGTTTATTTTCCCATTTTTTTCTAAAATTTCTTTGACCTCGAAATCAGTTTCATTTCACAAGAACAGCTTATGCTTTCTAATTCAATAATGTTATTTTCTAATTCAGAAAATACTATAGCATTGGGAAGAATATTGTACCACATGAAAACTAAGCAAAATCAAAAGATAACACTTTTCTGCATAATTATTCCACTGAAGTTGGTAAAAGTAAGTTAAGTGAAAGCTATCAGTGGCAATTTAATTCCTGTCTTTATCCTCTCAGAATAATTTGTTCTAAAGCTCAAGGTTCTAAACTTTTGTCTCTAATATATTCAAGGTTTAAAAAAAGAAAGTGTAATTGTTAGAAATCTTAGAAAAGACAGGCAAACGTTTATGTATAGTATGATCTATATAATAGCACGTCTCATATTCAGGGTATTTTTTTCCCCTGAAATCTATGTTAGGCCCGCAATTAACAATAAAAAGGAAATTTATAGTCTTAGCAAAATTTTAAAATTACCATTCTAGTAAAAGATTTACATAATTATAAATCATTTTAAAACACCTCCATTCTGAAATCATAAAGGAACACTTTGTGGTGGTTGTTTGCACAAAGAAAGCCAGGATATTCATTAAAAGAAATACATCAGCATTTCTTGTCTCACTAAAACTATTGTTTCATTAATGAACTGATAAGCATTTTTTAAAAGCATTAAAGCAAAGGAATAATACACACAGAAATGTAAAACTGCTTACAACATATAATTCTGGCCTACCTTTGGTTTTCCTGAAGAAGATATGTATGCCTTTTTTTTCCTTTTCTTTTTTTTAAGCATCAGAACTCTAGAAAAGATAAGCTTCCATAAACTCCCCAAAATTAATTAATAAATCCAAGAAAATGCTATCTTCACAGCAAAAATAATAAAGGATTTTGAATCACTTGTCCTTTATAGGAAATAGACAATGCTTCTGACTGGCAAATTTTGAAGCAACTCAGCAGAGAAAATAAAACAATTATATAAATAGGATTATGAAAAAGAAGTCCATTTACCTTTCTTTTCCTAGACAAAAGATTTTTTTAGAAAGTTTCTTGAATATTCATTCTATTTTTTATGCCACTTTTAAAAATGTATATATTTTTGGTATAGAGAATTGATAAAGGGCTGAAAGATTTTAATCAGAAAACCTGGATTCCAGCCCTAGCTTTGACCCATATCAATTGTGTGATATCTGAACTTAAAAGGATAACAGTATCTAAATCAAAGGACCTTTTTTATTTTTGGCCATGCCACATGGCTTAGTTCCCGGACACAGGGATGGAACCCATGCCCCCTACAGTGTACAGTGGAAGCACAGAGTCTTAACCACTGGACCAGCAGGGAAGTCCCTAAATCAAAAGACATTTAAAAGGATTACTAAAAGCAATTAATACTATGCTCACTGAATAGCCAGCAGTCATGAATAATGTTATTATAGTAATAATTATTCCTGTAATTATTCACCATCATCATTATCATCATTATTACAGATATTTTAGATATTATATCTTTATAAATATTTTCTACTTCTGCTCACCAAGAAGTGATCCTGCAGCACTCAAAGTCTGTGACATATCGCATTATTTCTATAAAATGGATTGGGAGGTTCTGAAAATATTCAGTCAAATGCAAAATGTATTTTGGAACAGGGAAAAGAAAATGTTCAAGAGCTTAATTTTCTTCTCTTTATAAGAAAATGTCTTTATTGAGTCTTGGAAAATTCTACAGTTTCAAATGAAGAAAAAAATATGTCTCAAAAATGTATGTGTGATATACTGAATATATATGTATAACAGTACATGTGTGAATGAGATAGAATAAAAGGGGTACAGTTCATACCAACTTGCTTTATTTTATTTCAACCATATATTCTGGCACTGAGCTTCCTTTATTATAGAGAAGACAGTAAGGTAAAACAGTCACATTGGTTTAACCACTAGAGAAGCTTATTTCATATTTTCCCCTATAAAGAGACCCAGACACCTTGTTCTACTGCATGAAAATAATATACAAATTCTCAATTAATCCATAAAGATACTAGTATGTGTAGCATAATACTTACATCTTGTTTAAAGTACAGAGCTGTTGTAAGGTTCAAATGGAAATCGCATTCTAGCTTAATGAAACCATTAATTACCGCCATTCTGTTATAGTCTCATAATCACTCCCACTCCTTTTTACACTTTCCTGCTCCCTTACAGGATCTTAAACATACTCTTAGACATACCACTTGTTATACACATGTAAGAGGTTCTCTTGAGTAAATACTCTGGAGTAATATTACTAGAACACACAGCATGTGACTGTTCAACTTTATAAGGGAATACAAATTTTTATTGAGAGGTTATACTAACTTATATTACACCGACAACTCATAAGATACTGGTGACCCATATCCTTTCCAACCTTTGATATTGTTAGATTTAAATGTATGCTAAATGAGAGAAAATGGGATTTTATTGAATTAGTAACCTGCAGTTACCTCATTATTTCTTCCTGTTTATTGAACCTATGTCTTTCTTCTATTAAATATTTATTCATGTTTTTTGCCCATTTTGATTGAGTTCTTTTTCTTATTGATTTTTAGTTCATTTATTCTTGATATTAATCCTTAGTAGGTAAAATTTTAGAATATCTTTTAATCTGTAGTTTATTTCTTTTCTTTTTTTTTTTTTTTTTTGGCTGTACGCGGGCCTCTCACTGTGTGGCCTCTCCCGTTGCGGAGCACAGGCTCCGGACGCGCAGGCTCAGCGGCCATGGCTCACTGTCCCAGCCGCTCCGCGGCATGTGGGATCTCCCCAGACCGGGGCACGAACCTGTGTCCCCTGCATCGGCAGGCGGACTCTCAACCACTGCGCCACCAGGGAAGCCCTATTTTTTTTTTTTAAGTATCCTTTGATGAAAAGAAGTATTTAAGACTGCCAAAACTGTCAATGAATAAGGGATACTTTAAAAATTTTTACTATATGGAGCAACCATTTTTCCCTATCACATTTACTGAATACTCCTTCATTTCCCCCTAAAGTTTCATGTAAACTGTCATATTTCAAAGTTTCATGCATATATATATTCTTCTTTTCCTCTGTTGCTGAGATTGCTACTGAATTGTCTATCCTTGAACTCATACCACACAAGTCTTGACTACTATAGCTTCACATTAAGCTTTGGCATGTATTAGGATTAGATCCCATACTTGTTTGCTTCAGAATTTCTCTAAGCTACATTTGTTCACTTACATATCCTTAAACATTTTAGTATCAACTTATCAAGTTATATAAAAAGCACTTTGGTATTTTAATTAGAATTAATATCACCAAATCTATAGGTCAATTTGGAAAGGATTGAAGATATTTATGATATAAAGTTTTCCTATTCATAAACATGATATATTTCATCATTTATCATTCAAAGTATTTCAGTAGTTTTATAATATGCATGTGAACATCTTACACATCTTTTCATAGATATATTCCAAAGTGCATTATCATTGTGCTGCTTTTGTAAACAGAATCTTTAAAACTATGTTTTCTAATTGCTCACTGTTAGTAAATAGAAATGTAATTGATTCTACATATTGAATTTTATATCCAGACACTTGTTAATTTCTTCTATCATTAGTAATAATTTTTCTGTAGATTCTTTTTCTTTTAACAGTCAAATTATCTACAAATCATGACAGCTTTATTTCCTACTTTCCTATCCTTACTGCATAATTCTTTACCTTACTTTATGGCACTGGCTAGCAGCTCATACTAATAAAAGGTTGAATGGAAGTGGTGATAATGACTATTGTTCCTTACACCTGTTTTTTAAGTATCTTCCTATTTTAAATGTTTTTAAGGAATATTTTGGTAGATATTTTATATCAGGTTTAAAAAGTCCTCTAATTTACTAAGAAAATTTTTTAATATGAATCTGCGTCAAACTTAATCAAATACTTTTTTTCCTACAACTACTGATAATGATCATGTGGTTTTTCTCATTTAATCCTTTAATGTGGTAAGTGGAATTTATAGATTTTCTAATATTAAACTGTCTTTGGAGTCTGGGACAAAGCTAACTTAACCATTACATATTATCTTTTTCATACGATATTAGGTATTTACATTTACATTTGTGAGTGAAATGAGTCTAAAATACTCCTTTCTTATACTCCTTCTTAGTCTTTTGTATTAAAATGATAGTGACCTCATATTCGAGACCTCTGGGAGCCAAACTGGAAAAGCACTATATCTAAGATAAGACTTTTATATATGAAGTAGTTTTAATATTAAATTACCTATAAAGAGTGTACTTCAACCTTTCTTCAACTTGGAGCACGTGTGTGTTCATGTGTATTTTTCTGCTGCTTCTCTGTTGATAATCTGTTCCTTATTTATAGACATATTAACCTTAAAAAGAGCTAGAAAGCAATTCTCCCACCCAGGTGGTTTTAATCAAAAGAAAGTAAGTTTAACCAAAAGTAGACAACAAAGAGTGAAAGAAAGTAATGTTATTTAGCTCAAAAAAACTAAAATAACAATTTAAGGAAGTCGCTTCAGTTACACAAGAAACAGAACCCTTTGCATACTTAAAGGAAAAAGTATTCTTTCTCAGGTAACAATCTACATTACAGGAAATGCACAACTTGCTTAAGTGTGGCTGAGCCTAATGGAAAGATAAAGATATAGCTATATATCAAAAGAAAAACAGAGCAGTATTATTTATCTCACAATATATTAAAACCACAAAACCTTCACTGTAATTGGGGTATTAGACTGGCATTAACACAACAAATAATTTAGGAGCTTTAGCAAGGAAAATGTTTGGCTGCTCAAATGTTTTTAAGAGACATCTTTCATACATTTTGGAATTATATAGTAGAGTCCCTAATACAGAAAGCTAGGATGAGCTAACCTATATTTTTCTGATTTTCTTGGCTTAAGGCTGTTTGTCAACTACTATCCACCCTCTATTTTCAACATGGACAGTTACTCTTTAAGAGATATATATGCTTAAGGGAAAATTACACAGCAGCTGCAGTCATGAAGAACTGCCCATCAGTTAGCATGGATTCCCACAGTTGACCTGAGAGCCCCATTTCAATTAAAACGAAAATAGAACAGCATGTATACAGTAGATTCAGACTCTCCACCACTTTTTTCTTGGATACAATCATTGAGGATAATATGTAATCCTGCTGTGAAAGGAAATAACTCAAATGCTACTTTCATGTAAAACATCGTCTATCAAAAATATCAAAAACGCTTTTACAATGCTTAAGCCAAAATGTTCTAACTACAGTCCAAAAAAAAAAAAACAAAAAGAAAGACTCTAAATAAGTATGAGGTTAACCAGTTAGAAGCTAAAAAGTAAGCGTGAACTCTCCCCAGAAATGAAACTCTAACTCATGCTTGAAAATGAACATCTGACCATGGAATGCCTGATGACACACCACATTCTTTAAAAAAACTAAATACATAACAGATATTTTTTCAGGTGACAGATATAATATATACAGACTTGGAATTAATAAGATTTTTTATAAATCGCTGTATGAAAAACCTTAAACCAATTATTTGCCTCCTTTCTTTCTTTCTAATAGTTGCTTTACTTTATTCTGGCTTGACTTTTAATAGACAGATAAGACAGACAGATCAAGTCTCTGTCTTATTATCTATGTCTGGTTGTCTGTCAGAGCTTTTATAAAATACAGACTTGCCAGTATTTCAATTTAACCTCATCCTTAAATATTTACCCTCTACCAAAATGCATGCTTCTCCAAACTCTACAATGATTAGAACAAGTATTAAATATTATATTAACTTTATTTAAAACAAAAAATGTTTCTAGATGATCAGTAACTTCTTGAGGTCTCTAATTTTTTCCAATCCTTATGCTTAATGATTTCACCTGGACTGGTCCAGACTCCATACTGATCTTAATTCTCTGCTCTCTGCTACGTTGTTCTCATTGTAAAAATAGCCTTGCCAACAAGTACAAAGAATGCATAAATTCAGTTATTCACTAGCCTATTTATTCTATATCCATTAACAAAAATAAATGAAATCAACACTCGCTACTACGACTTAACAAATAGCATCAACTTTAGCAAGAAGCTCTTTGTAATAATAGTTCTCAAACCCAGAAACCTAATGTTTCTGTACTGAACAAACTTTCATGTTTGTTTCATTTTGTTTCCCTGATTGTTCCCTGATCAGATTAAGGCATCACACAGGAAGCTCACGGGAATCCATCCCCAATCTCCCATTCAACTTCCTATTAGTTGATGACAGCAAATAGAAGAGTATTAAAATGTTGGAAATATTTCCTAACGGTGGTTTAGAAACAATAATGGAATTATTATTCTATCTCTATTTCTGTAGGAAAACAAGTGAGGATATCCTTGCTTCATAAAGTTTTGGAATGACTATATCAGATAATTTTAATATATTTTATTATAATTATAATAATTTAATCTATACAGTTTCTTACCATGAAGTCTGTATTATATCAAATCCTTTTGAGGGCAGACTTCAAATGGGTGGGAAAAAAAAAAAAAAGACCAAGAGTTAAAGATGAAGGAATCATAAGGTAGAATTTTTATCAGCAAACGTAATTATCCCAAAATATTCATCAAGAAACTGTAATGGTCTGTATTTCTGCCTTGCAAACAGGTTCATCTGTACCATTTTTCTAGATTCCACATACATGCGTTAATATACGATATTTGTTTTTCTGACTTACTTCACTCTGTATGACAGTCTCTAGGTCCATCCACGTCTCTACAAATGACCCCATTTCATTTCTTTTTGTGGCTGAGTAATATTCCATTGTATATATATATCACATCTTCTTTATCCATTTGTCTGTTGACGGGCATTTAGGTTGCTTCCTGGTTATTGTAACCAATGACCTGGTTATTGTAAATAGTGCCGCAATGAACACTGGGGTTCATGTGTCTTTTTGAGTTATGGTTTTCTCTGGGTATATGCCCAGTAGTGGGATTGCTGGGACATATGGTAGTTCTATTTTTAGTTTTTTAAGGAACCTCCACACCGTTCTCTATAGGGGTGTATCAATTTACATTCCCACCAACAGTGCAAGAAGGTTCTCTTTTCTCCACACCCTTTCTAGCATTTATTGTTTGCAGATTTTTTTGATGATGGCCATTCTGACTGGTGTGAGGTGATACTTCATTGTAGTTTTGATTTGCATCCCTCTAATAATTAGTGATGGTGAGCATCTTTTCATGTGCCTTTTGGCCATCTGTATGTCTTCTTTGGAGAAACGTCTATTTAGGTCTTCCGCCCATGTTTTGATTAGGTTGTTTGTTTTTTTGATATTGAGCTGCATGAGTTGTTTGTATATTTTGGAGATTAATCCTTTGTCCATTGATTCAGTTGCAAATATTTTATCCCATTCTGAGGGTTGTCTTTTCGTCTTGTTTATGGTTTCACACAGATGTAGAGAACAAATGTATAGACACCAACACGGGAAGGGGGGATGGGATGAACTGGGAGATTGGGATTGACATATATACACTAATAAGTATAAAATAGATAACTAATGGGAAAAAAGAAAACAAGTAACCAACACTATGTAATTCTCAGTAACCAACTGAATCATCTAATCAAGCTTTATAAGGCACTAAATAAATAAATATCAATAAAAATGAAATATATTGTTAAAATAAAAGAAACTGTTATGGTACCTCACAATACACCAAGCACTAGAAGTACAAAGAAGATACAAAACACTTCTTATCCAAGTTGCTCACAATCTAAGTAGGAGGAGGTCAAGGTACATCAATCTACAATTTGGAGGCAACACTGAAATGAAACGAACAAATGAATTTAGAGGGACCATCATAAAGAGAGAATAGACTTAGACTTAAAGAGGGCAAGAACAGTGGCAAGAATTCTATGCTACTCAAACTGCTATATATTTAAGTATTATTCCCAAATTTATACAGGAGATACAACTGTATGTAAATTAAAAATTGCTCAAAAATTTACTGAATATATGTTAGATTCTTAGAATACAAGCATTAAAAAGCATAAAATGTATGTTAGACTCTTAGAATACAAAGAATTAGGGTTTGAGAAACTTATACATTTATGTACATATACACATATATATAATTTGTGCATAATACAACAGGCTTATTATATATTAGAGGCCAAGGAAATTCTTTTCTAAAATGGATAATATATAAAAAATATTTTAAAGTAAAAGCATTCTTAACTTGTGCATCCATCAGTTAATTTATATATAATCACAGAGTCAAATTTTAGTGACTTCCTGAACTATATACTCTTTTTTAAAAAATCATATAACAACTTGTGGAAAAGGACAAGAAGAGAGGGAGAAATGTACCAAAGCAAGAGAGTAGGTCTATGATACTGAATACAAGGCATGGCAGTCTTGAAAATATCAACCATCCATCCTATTCTAACCCCTTCCACTTGAATTAGTAAAGTGGTCTTTTTGGTAAGTTGTTCCAAGCTTTTGAAGTAAAGGGCTTAATGTTTAAATTAGGTTCATTATTTTATACTGCTTTATGTTTATGATTGACAGAAAACATAGTTTGGCAGACTTATATTCTCAGTTACATTACTCAGAAGAGAGTTTGATGATAAGTAGCTTCAGTCTTCTGGAAATTAAATTTCTCACATTGGTTGGCCCAGGTGTAGATAAAATCACTGCAAACACACTCTAAGACATTTTAAGACAAGTGTTAAAAAAAAAAAAAATGAAACCCTACACCATGACATACACCTGAGTGACAAGAAAATATATTTCTTTTCATGTGTGTGCAATTTCAAACCAGTGTATAAAGCCTCACTTTAATGTAAGAATTTATTAACAACAAATTCAACTATCAATATTCTATTTAATACCTTACTTAAATAACTACTGCTTTATGGCTTTCCCACATCCCTTGACTGAACTTATGTCTCTTTATAATAAATCTATTTTGGAACTCAAAATAATTTCATTATATAGTATACTGAAATACGGATTATTTTCTTGCATTTTTTTCATTCATTAAAAATAAGTAACCGATGTTAGAAATAAAAATTTAATTTAAATAGTTGCCACAGAATTTTAAAACACAACATACTCTTAATAATAGTTGTGCAAAAAGGACAATATTGTAATGTTTTTCCTATTCTCCATCACAACATAAATCTACTCTAACAGTACAGTATTAAATAACTCCACAAACCTTTCTATGTTCAATTAAAACATGTATTGTGACCTATAAGTACATGTAGCATTATCTCATTGTAAAACATTAACACAGAAATTTTGTACTAAAATCCACATACCAATAAATATAGATACAAATTTTTCTTAGATTCCTGGCCTTCCCAATAGGTGTCTTTATTTTTCTTCTTCTTTTTTTTTTTTTAAAGATCTTTTTGTTACAATATTGCTTCCATTTTATGTTTTGGTTTTTTGACCAAGAGGCATGTGGGATCTTAGCTCCCTGACCAGGGATCAAATCCACACCCCCTGCACTGGAAGGTGAAGTCTTAACCACTGGACCGCCAGGAAAGTCCCTATCTTTCTTCTTCTTTGAATGGGGTGAAATTTACTTTAAAACTTACTACAAGCTGAAAAAGACAAATGATATTAATCAGAGGAGTCAATTCTCTGTTTAAAGAAATAATAGCGGTCATGCGGATACCTGGGAAGAAGAGAATATCATAGGTAATCCCAAATCACAGTTAAACCACAATCTTCTCCCCATTATCTGGGGTCAGACTCTCAGGGGAGGATTAACCACAGCCAAGTGACAGAGAGACAGACCTAGGACATGGTCACCTTACCCACAGGCCTCAGCAACTAATCAACAGTTGACTGGGGCTGACTGCCTGGCAGGGAGAAAGAAGAGCAAACTGGTTTATTCTCCCACAAACAAGGCAGACCTTCCCAGACTTAAAAAAATTCCAACTGAAAAAATATTACCCAAAGGAAGAAAAAGTAAACTACTCATTAAGTCTTCATAAATAAAGGGCTAATGAACTAACTGCACACCTCTAGAGTTGAACCAAGTGAAACTGCAGTTCTGTAGGTGTAAACGATTCAATCTAAATTCCAGGAAGATTAAAAATTAGGATATGGTAATTAAACCTAAATGAGGTTTTTAATATCTTGAATTTATTGTTAAGATATAATAATTTAAAAATATCCCACACCCAGAAGTATGTAATAAAAATTTTAAACTATTGAATTAGGTAAAGTCAGAAATTTGACAGGATGAAAGGCAAATAAAATATGCAATGCATACAAAGTAAATAGGACCATCCCATCTTGGTCATGGTCCGGGTGGATGCAAAAGGCCCCCAAAAGACAAACTGTATAACTAATCGCCTACTTAGAAGGGTTTTGAACAGAAGGTGGAAATTGGATTTGGGGATTTGACGGTTTGTTGAAACAGAGAAATTAAGGTTAGTTGTCAGGAAAGGCCAGGATACAAGATTCAGCCACAAGGAGGTATCAGTCAGCATATTATGAAATGGAAAGGAATGACACAATACCTATAACAGTTGGTGACGTGAGTAAAGTGGTATGTGAAGAAATTTGGTTGGCTAAGAAATTTTGGAAGAGTAAAAAGGTCATGGTTCTGAATCACATCCAGAAATCAACTTCCATTAGTCATCTCTAAATCGGCAAATCTCAGATAAACTCTGCATGAAAAGTAAAATCAACCTACTGAGTTCAATTAGTCATGTGGCTATCATGATGATACCAAAGAAAGGATATGTACTCTGAATGTTAAAAGTATAAACAGGTGCAATTCACATGAAAACTGGCTATCATAACAGACTTAGGAGAATGTCCACATGACCTGGTGACACTGAATCCTGGAGACTGGAGAAAACTTCACAGGTAAAATTAAAAAGCCCAAGCATGGAATGTCCTTCTATACATCTAGTTAGTCATTAAGTGGTATTAATTATTCTAGACTATACGAAGCAGACTATGATCTCAGGCAACAATAAATTTTATTCAATAAATATTTTATTTGGGGGGGGGGCTTAGACTTCTGGTTATGAAAAGATAGAGTTGGGTTAGATTATCTTTGCGGATCCTTCCAGATTTAAAACAACGTGATTCTGCGTGGACCACCTCCCTCCACACATCAACTCGCCTCTACCTCGGTTTTCCTCAGATAAGGAGAGTTTGCTCATGTGCTGTGGAATTGCCCAGAACCATTTTTACAAGGAGGCTTCCTATATTTCTCTAATTTGGGAACATAGATAATATCCCCACTGGTCTAAGGCAGTGCTTCTCACACTCCAACGTGCATTTGAATCACTTAAGAGATCTTGTCAAAATGCAGACTCTAATTCAGGAGATCTAGGCTGGAGCATGAGATTCTGTATTTCTAATAATCTCTCAGGTAATGCAAATGCTGCTCATTCATGGACCATACTTTGAATTGCAAAGGTCTGAGATACTCTGGAGGTCTCCGTGGCTTTGAAACAAGCAGCAGCAGCGTACGCTAGATTTCCTAAAGTCTGTAGAGCAATAGTTCAATGAAATATTCATATTTTAGATGAAATCTAAGGCCTATTTACAAGTTCAATTTGTTTTCAAGTCCCCTATAACAAAGATACAGATTTCCATTCCATTGCTAATATTTCACTTTAGGACAACAATTTAATCGAGTCAGTTGGAAAGAAAACCACACCTACGTGTCATTTATGCAGTAGTTCTCAGAAAATACAGGTTGTAAATAGCTATGTTCTATTTCAGAAGCAATAGTATTGACAGTTGGAGTTTATTTCCAAAAAAATGGACTTTATCCTTTAATGAGACATAAACTACTCTTCCAAAGCTCAACTGAAATCCAGTATTTTTTCTATATGGAATTAATTTTTGGTCATTAAAAATAAACTGGTATCATTATTTCTCTTAGAGAAAAAAAAAAGGTCATCAAATATTTTATAGGTGCTCTACAAAACAAGAATGAGAGGCCATACTTTCTTTAAAATAAAAAACCAGAGAGAACAAGAAAGCGTCCAATATTAAGTTATGAAATCTAAAATTCAAAAATATTACAAAAAGGCAGCCAGACTTACTAATATGTTTAACTGTATCTATAAGTCAGTTGTGTGAAACTTAGACCATAATTTCCCACTTTAAAATTCTGTTGTCCCTAGATCATAATGCCTACTCAACTAATAATTTGGTTGAAATATTGTTGTTTGCATTGCCAAAATAAATATACATCTGAAAAACAGCAATAATTTAAAAGAAAAATACTGCAATTAACTATGAAATCATTTTCAATTTACATTAGATGCTAATGTTTCAAAAGGGACATCTGAGGATGAAGAGGGATATAGCGGGATATCTGTTTTCTTCCACAAGTGCTTTAGACTCTTCAGTTCAAAGTTTTATTTTTTTTCCTCAAGGCAGGAGATTTCACTTGCATAGTTTCTGTACATTAACCATAACTATGGATTACCTGTTGCTTAAACTATTAAGCTAATCATATTATTAACAGTTTATGAATAGGAAAGTTAAAAAAGGAAAGGGAGTAGAGATGTTGCTGAGAGCAAAACTTGGAGTAGAAAGAGAAAACATTTGTTGCAGGGGTTGCATCTGGGCCAATGAGAAAGAGGTTGCCTAACTGTGGAAAACATGAAATGCAAGACAGGAGAAAAGCATCGGAAAGCATGCAAATACATTACCTCATAAAGGAGAAAATAGGGTTTGGGAAACATGGGGTCAGAAATTTTTTCACTGGTCCTGACAGAAGCTGGGCAAAGGCCAGGCACTGTTGCAGAAACTGGGTGACATATACGTTGAGCTTTGAGAAATAATTAGTTCACCAGTAGTTGAAGACGGAATTTGAAAGAGAGAAAAAGCATTTCCAAAGGGTCATGATATAAAATGGCAGGATGTGTTCAAATAAAGTTGGTGTTGCTGGAAGGCAGTGTCTGGGAGAGTAAGAGTATTAAGAGACTCCGAGGTAGCCAGAGCTGGAGACGCTTGGGTTCTGGGGTCACAGCTCTGCGGGAGCACAGAACACTGGACCAGGAAGGAAAAGACCACCCCTGGTGCCACTGTCAGGTTTACAGACACTGTCCCAGCTCTCTGCTGTGACCACCACTAGGCAGTGGCTGGCTGGCTGCCACTCACCATGACCACTCCCCCCCCCCAAAAAGAGACTTTCAAAGGGTCCATATAATGTGTCCCTTATACAACAGAATACTATGGAAAGGTTTTAAGCAGGAGTAAACATCTTCAGGATTCTTTGTGGATCAAGCAGACTGGTATTACAGAATAACAGACTGGATGGTGGAAAGACTTAGATACAGGGAATGTGCCACACGTAGTGTGTGGAAAGTCTGAACAACAGTTCAGTAGTAATGGGGTTGGGGGGAGGAGAAAGCAGTGGTGGAGGGGTTGAGGAGTATGAATTTTCAAGCTATGAAGAAGGTAAATGAGGACCACTTAATAATAGCTTGGTTACTGGGATGGGGCTAGGGCATGGGTGGCGGGGTGTGGGGAGGGGAAGGGGAGAATGGATTAAGAGGAAACTGGAAAGACCTGGAGGTTTCTAGACTGGCTGAGTGGGTAAATGAGGAATAAAGGAAGAAAAGTAGTATGTGAAAGAATATAGTAAGCTAATACTCAGACACAATGCATTTGAGCTACTTGTAGGACATTCAAGCAAACATATATTTGAGAGACAGTAAGAGACCCAAATCTGATATATTTGAGAGACAGTAAGTGAAAAGAATCTGAATCCTGAGGAAGAGGTTGCAGCTAGAGGTCATGAGCATTTGGATATTTAAACCATGCAAGTGGATTCAATCTCCCAAGGAGCACATAAGGTATGAAAATATAAGAGGATCTATAATCAATATTTAGGAAACACCAAAATTTAAGGAATGGGTAGAGTAAAAGGAGCTGATAGAGGAGCTTGGGAAATGTTTAGGAATGCACTTAGTAAGCAGAGAAAAGTGGTGTCAAGAGAGTTTGCTGAGGGACTTCCCTGGTGGCACAGTGGTTAAGAATCCACCTGCCAATGCAGGGGACAATGCAGGGCTCAAGCCTTGGTCTGAGAAGATCCCACGTGCCGCGGAGCAACCAAGCCCATGCGCCACAACTACTGAGCCTGCACTCTAGAGCCCACGAGCCACAACTACTGAGCCCTCATGCCACAACTACTGAGGCCCACGCGCCTAGAGCCCATGCTCTGCAACAAGAGAAGCCACCGCAATGAGAAGCCCATGCACCGCAATTAAGAGTAGCCCCCGCTCGCCGCAACTAGAGAAAGCCCGCACACAGCAATGAAGACCCAATGCAGCCAAAAATAAATAAATAACTTTATTTTAATTAAAAAACGAGAGAGAGTTTGCTGAGATGAGAACAGCTATCAACGTCAAGGGCTAAAGAGAGATGAAATAACAAGTGCACTGAAAAGTGGCCTGAGGATTTTACAATTAGGATACCACCCCTGATCTTAGTGAGAGTGGTTTCACAAAAGCAGTAAGATGAGAAATCAGATTTCAGTAGGCTGAAGAAAAAAGGGGGCGGGGGGAGCTGAGAAAAAGAAAAAAAAAAACAATGCACAAGATGGTTCTTCAGAGGTCTTTGAATAGGAATAAAATAAAACTGTACCTAGAACTGTATGAGGTTCAGAGAGGGGTGGTTGGTTGTTTGAACAGGACAGACTTGAGCACGTTAATATACTGCAGGAAAGGAAGCAGTAAGGACATGCGTATAAAGATACAGAAGACAGTGAGGATAACTGAGGTAGGAGATCATGATTCAGAGCAAAGATGGAAGGTGGTTTTCAAGTGGAACCCCATCACCAGACTGTGCACATCATCTGGATGAAACCTGAGACATGCCTCCTTGATATCAGCAGTTTATTTGAATTTGGGTCATAGCAAATTACCAAATGCCAACAACTGAAATTGAAGAAATAGAAAAGTTTTCTGAACATTGAAAGTAAGGAACTCTGGAAATCAATGAGACCTTTCAGAGATACAAGGTTTCCCTCTCTTATTTTAGCTTTATTCTAAAACATATCTTATCGATGAACTAGGAGTATAATGCTTGTTCTTCTTACACAATAAAAAGAATTTAGAGGTACTAGGAGTAGTTAATGGATTTTCTATTTTCATGCCATAATTATATCTCCCAAAATGTATCTAACAGTCATTCAAATGAATATCTTAAACACATCTTGAAATATCTGAGATTAGGGATTTCTAATGAAATAGTACCTAAATGATCTATTTTTCCCTCTCTAAACTTATTACTATTAAAATCAAATTTGAAAAACCTTATTTAATGGATTTTATTCTTAAAATAAGAAGGCACAGCCATTTTCTTTTTTGTCTGCACTTGTATTTTGTTTTTAATAATGCAGGCTCACTTGGAAAATGCTGAATAGAAAACAGGCTAACATTTTAAAATAGAAATATAGAGGAACACTAGAACATCTGCTCTATTTGCTTACCTCAAAATGTGAAAATATGTTAAATCAGACTTTGAATGTGCTTTGTTTTATTTTATTAAATAAGAGTTTAGGGAGTATTACAAGAAGATTCATTGAACAAAGAGTTGTCAAGGCAAAAGTTGAAAACCAGACATACTGCAACATTTTCAGACATATCGTTAATGACATCAAACATGACCAAAGAAAGCTATTCACAGGACTGTGTACTTGTATTTGTTTAAAAAAAAAAAGATATGTCAGAGACCATATATATTGTAGCTGTAGATTTTCAAATTATTAGTTTTTCCTTTTGTCTTTCTGAATATGTGGGCTTTGCCCTAGTCATTCCAAAGCATCTATCTGACTGAGTACAGGTTACAATTAGTAACTCAGGCTTTTGTTTTGAATTAGGATTACTTTAGGATTTTGTGACCTAAGGAATTCAAAGAAAAAGAACAATGTAATATTCAGCTTCTTTCACACAAAATAGGATTTATGGAGCCAGACAGGCCTCGTTCAGGACTCTGAAAAGTAACTGCCCCATAGACTGCCCCAGATGGCAAAGCCACACCACCTTGGAGGGAGAGCATTGTCGGGGAGGAGAAGGAGGCAAGGTTTAATCAGCCTTTGGTTCCCATGAGGTCTGAAAGGGAAGCAGAAGCAGCTGAGAGCCTGGCTGGAGCACCTACCTGAGAGGCTGCCATAATGTAGGGAGGCTGCACAGCAGACAGTTCTGTGGAATCAAACCGGACACATATCCAGGTCTGAGAGGAACTGAAGGCAGCAGCAGGAGTAGAGGTGAAATCAAGTCAGCCAGCGCTACAGGGAACGCTGCCTGAGATGAAATGCAGCAGACGACAAGTGACACCAGCCTCAGACTCCAGCAGTGAAAAAAGCACCGCCAGGGAAGCAACGACCAGACGGATGAAGAACTTCACTCAGTGACAGGGGAGGCAGGGGAACTAAATTTCTTCTGCCTCAAAGATGCATAAGCTGACCTCTGCCAGGATGCAGAGGAGGCTGTCTGAGAGACTAAGCTTTCTTGGCCCAAGACAGACTAAAAGGGACTATTTTAAATTTTAACCGATCTGAATTTAGTTCTCTCTTTCCCACTAGTTTTCTTTGCTGCTCCACCACCGGCCTCCCCACCTCGGACATGAAGAGTCCATTGTTTCAGCTATTTAAGCTAAAAGCTGTCATCATCTTTGACTCCTTTTTCTCAAACTCCACAACCATGCTCCCCTGTGCTCACTCTGCTCCAGCCACACTGGCTTCCTAGCCATTCCTCAAATATGCAGGACACAGAGCTGCCTCAGGGCCTTTGCACTAGTGCTTCTCTCTACTTGCGATGCTCTTCTCCCAGATAGGCATGTGAATTTTTCTCTTGTATTCCTTGTTCCAATGGCACTTTCTCAATGAAGCCAACTCTGATGATCTTATTTAAAACTACACTTTGCCTTTACTGGCATTCCTCGTGCCTTCTTTGTTTTTTCCCCATGGCAATTATTATCTTCTAAAATACTCTATAATTTACTTGTTTTTGTTTATTGTCTGTCTCCTGCCAAGAGAATATAACCAACACAGCTGCAAGAATTTCTGTGTATTTCATTCACTGCTGTATCTCTATTTCCAAGAATAGAGCCCAGCATTACAGTAGGCACTTGACAACTATTTGTTGAATGGATGATTAACCAAAGGTTCAAGATTCAAGAGGAAAATCAGGTTAGTTATATACTGAATTAAGGAAATCACATTTCCCTATATATCCATTTGCCCTTGACATTACAGGTGCTCAAAGATGATTTATTGATTCCTTGTGTATCTACTCCTGACCATATTTTTATTATCACTCTTGCCCACTCCCTAGTACAGCCTTTGGACCAAGCAATGTCTAATGAGAGTAAAACCAAAACAAAGAGTCACGTATAAAAATAGCAATTAACATTTACTGAATACATTCCAATCAATTTACCTATATCAGGGCATTTGATACAACCACCATTCCAGGTAAACAATATTATTAACTCCACCTAACAAATGAGACAACTAAGGGATAGAGAGGTTGGGAAAGTTTCTCAAGGTCAAAAATGCGGTAGAATCAGGAATCAAACCTAGGCAGTGGGAGTTCAGAGCCCTTGCACTTCCAAAGGTCCTTTGGATACCTTGTGGCAACTACCTGCTTATTTTGTGAACTACACTATAATAAGAGCTATTCCTTTAAAATCAAGCAAAAAAAATTTCTGAGAGGTACAGTAATACAAATACATAAAGCAAAACACTACACAGAAGATCCATAAATAGCAGGGTTATTTAATCATATAAATGTCACCACCCAAAAATGTACACTATAAAAAGATTATTTGTTTTTACCATTCTTACGGTAACTCTGGACAGAAGAGAACTAAAGGAAAAGTTCTTAAAATAGAGAGTGAAAATATACAGATTGACAGATGATGCAGGAAAAAGAAGGGCAGAGATTAAAGGTAGGCAAAATCAATCACTGCTTTGTTAAAACAGTAAAACCTTAGAAATATCACTTAATCTTTCTGGGTCCATTCCTCCATTTGTAGCAGAGACAGTTATAAACACGTAAGGTATAAAGGGACCCTTCCAGTTCTCAAAACTATGATTATTGGGCTTCCCTGGTGGCACAGTGGTTGAGAGTCCGCCTGCCAATGCAGGGGACACGGGTTCGTGTCCCGGTCCGGGAAGATCCCACATGCCGCGGAGCGGCTGGGCCCGTGAGCCATGGCCGCTGAGCCTGCGCGTCCGGAGCCTGTGCTCCGCAACCGGAGAGGCCACAACAGTTAGAGGCACGCGTACCGCAAAAAAACAAACAAACAAACAAAAAAAACTATGATTATCTCCTAGTCCAAATTAAGTTGGGCACATAAGTTCTTTAGCATCTAACATTGAGACTTCATTCTCTATAGCATCCCAGTGTGTTAACATGCCTTTAGTCACTGACTTTCACATTTGTCATGGCACATTTAAAGATCCTTTTACTGAACAGTATTAGTTTTTAAGAACTTATTAAGGTCCTATTCTAATTTAAATTTTTAAAACTTCAAAAGCTAAAAAATAAGAAATTAGAAATGTGTTCACTCTTTTAACTAGGTTTGATATCTGATTTTCTTATATCAATCATTTCCATTTCAAAATATTAGAATCAATGTAATCTATTTTTCACCTTTTTATTGTGAGATAATAAGAGACTCACATGCAGCTATAAAAAATAATAGAGATGACTTATAACCTTCGCCCCTTTTCCTCCGACGGTACCAGTTTGCATAGCTGCCATTCAATACCACAACCAGGAAGTTGACATGGATACAATCCACAGACTTTACCTGGATTTCATCAGTTTTTACCTGCACTCATGTGTGTGTGTTTAATTCTATGCAATTTTATCACTTCATCACATGGGCAGATTCATGTGAACACCAACACAGTCATGATACAGAAAGTTCCTGCACAAAGATCCCTCATCCTGCCCTTTTACAGCCACAGATACCACCCTCCTTCCCTATTTTCTTTCACAATAAAAGAAAACCAAAGAAAATTGTCTGGGCAATAACATCTTAATTTAGATTCAACCCACAAAATAATTATTGATAAAACTTTAAACTACCAGAATTAAGAAACTATTTTAGATTAGCAAGACAGATGCTTATGTAATGGGGGAAAACACACTAAAAATAACACCTTTATTTGTTCCTTACCACAGAATCAAATATAGAATGACAGTATCTCTGGGATATAATTTCAATATGTAGCTGTAAATCATTAGATTTTACTAAGATTAAACCTGGATTTAAGCAGCCGGTATTCATTTGGAGAATGAAGAAAACCATCAAGCAAACATTCCAGCCAGTAAGTTAACATTTTAGCCAAAAGAATGTTCAAATTAAATTTTCTAAGAGGAAGAAAAGAGGTACCATATACTAAATAAAATTTAGGATTTCGTTACTTGAAAATAATTATTTATGGGTGTCAAACAAATGAGATGTCAGATAGATGCATATGTTTTCATATTTTATATACAGATACATTATTGTGTGATGATTAGAATTCTGAGGCTCTAGTGCAAGTACATATATCTTCCCACCACATCTGTACTTCAACAAATGCAAACAACTTATTATTATAGAGATTTTCAGGACTATTCCTCATAAGCTACACAACTATAGAAGAATCTTAGGCCCACATTTTCATGCTTGAAAAATGGAAAGGTATGTTAACTATAATTTTCTATAAAATTAAGACAGCAACAATATTGAATTATGCCAAAATTTCGGCTACATTAATTCCATCTTCCCTTTTCTCAATCTTTCCAACCCTTTCTTTCTTTCCTTCCTTGCCTCATTTCTTCCTTCCTTTTTAAACCTTTTTATTATGGAGACTTTCAAACCTATTCAAAAGCAAAGAGCTAGATCAGTATAATGAACTGACATACACATTTCCCAGTTACAACTTTTATCAATACCTGAACAATCTTTTTCACATACACCAAAGCCATCTGCATCACCCCATTCCAATTATTCTGCAGCGAACACCAGACTATATCACGTCATCAGTAAATATTTATTTTGAACATTCTTTTGGCTAAAATAAAATGATTCTTATTGTTTAAAACATAACTACAGGGGCTTCCCTGGTGGAGCAGTGGTTAAGAATCCACCTGCCAACGCAGGGGACACGGGTTCGATCCCTGGTCTGGGAAGATCCCACATGCCACGGAGCAGCTAGGCCCGTGTGCCACAACTACTGAGCCTGAGCATCTGGAGCCTGTGCTCCGCAACAAGAGAGAGGCCAGTGCACCGTGATGAAGAGTGGCCCCCGCTCGCCGCAACTAGAGAAAGCTCTCGCACAGAAACGAAGACCCAACACAGCCAAAAATAAATAAATAAATAAATTTAAAAAGATTGACTATGTAGATTAAAAAAAAAAAAAACATAACTACAGCACCTCAGTCACACCTAAAAGAAAAATTCTTTAATAGCAATATCACGAATGCTATTACGCAGTGTTCTTATTTCCCTGTCCTTTTTATTCATGTTTTTTGGGATCATGCAATGCGATTTCATGCACTGTGTTGACTGATAGGCCTCTGAAATCTCTTTTAACCTATAGATTCTCCTTCCAGCTCTTTTTATTCTCCTAATTTTTTTGGTTGAGAAAACAGATCTTCTGTCTTGTAAAGTTTTCCACAGTCTGACTTCTGCTGATTGAAATGATTCCTATATATTTACCATACATTGGAAATAAGATCTAGAACCTTGATCAGACTCAGATTCAATTTTGTGCATATGTGTGTGAGAGAGGGAGCGAGACTACTTCACAAAGAATAAAGGGCATGGTGGATCTGAAAACACCTGAAAATCTTCAACACTTCCCCCACGGAAAGGTGAAACATGGGAGGTGGGAGGAGGGCTATGTCCCCCTCCTTGGATATGAATAGGCTTGAGTAGCTCGTAACCTACAGGGTGCAGGAAAGTGATGCTGTGTGACTTCTGGGGCTAGGTTAGAAGAGGCAATGCAGCTTCTGCACTATTCCCCCGGGGACATTGGTGCTAGGAGCCCTGAGGCTGCCATGCTGTGAAGAAATGGAGCGACGCAAAGATTCTCTTGTAGGCAATCCTAGCCTCTGAATTCTCCCGGCCCGGATACCAGACACTGAAGAGGCATTTCTCTTCATTGCTGCACATTACTACACATTCTTTTTTCAACCAGTCCCATACTGATAGACACTGGGTTATTTCCTCTTTCGCTATTAAAAAGTGATGCAAAAAACAGCATTATGCAGTGGGCGTTTGTATCGTTGCCACTGTATCTGTGACACAGATTCCTAGAAGTAGGATCGAGGAGTCAAAAGTAAGTGCTTATGAAAATTAACTAGATTCAAAGGCACCTTCAAAAGGGTACCATTTTTCATTCCCACAAGCAATGTATAAAAGAGCCTGTTTCCTCACAGTTCGCAGCCTCACTGTTTATATGATAGGGATATAAACTCCTGTATATGGTAAGACTTGCAAATATTTTCCCCAATCTGTAATTTGTCTCTTTATTTTGCTTACAGTGGAGGCTTTTCAGCCATAAAAAACAAAAAACTAAAACAAAAAAAACCTTCTATGCAATCAAATATATCAATGTTTTATCCCCATTGCCCTTGAATTTTAGCTAGTAGGTAACTTTTGCCTACTGCCAGACTATAGAGGCACTGCCCATGCTTCTTCTAGTATTTGTATAATTTCATTTTTTACACTGAAATCTGATCCATTTAAAAAATATTCAGTGGATGGCATCAGGAATGGATCTGATTTTATATTTTTCCATATAGATATCCAGTTATCCCAGTACACTTATTAAAAAGTCTATACATCTGCACTGATTTAAAATTCCAACCTTACTGTAGACAAAATTTCTTCAAGCATTTGGGTTTATTTCTGGATTTTCTATTCTGTTCCATTGGTCTGTCAATTATTGTTTTAGATAGGTTTAGAACTACCTTTTTCCCTTGCTCTTCTTTTTCAGATTTTGCTGGATATTCATGATTTTTCCTTCTTCCAAATGAATTTTATAATTAGCTTTCCAAGCTCAAGTTTAAAAAAAGGAAAAAATTAGATTATATGCATATGGGTTTGCATTAAAGTCATAAATTAATTTAGAAATAAATGATATCATTATGATATTTGAGTCTTCCTATCTGAGAAAATGGTATGCCTCTTACTTCTTCCAGTATACTTCCATGTCTTTCAGGTGTGTTTTACAGTTTTCCTCATATGGGTTTTCACATGTCTTGTTAAGGTTAGTTACACCTAGGTATTTTATTTTCTTTTTTGATAAATGAATAGTCTTCACTTTCATTCTATCAACTGGATTTTTTTATGAATGCTTCAATTTCTTATTACCAACAACTTTGATAGTTTACAAGTGAAATATCAAATGAAACATCTGCCTTGCTTAAGGATAATATCTGATCAATGTAGGATCCTCTAATTGTACACAGGACATTAAGAAGTAAAGCATAATGTGGAGCTGTAAGAAAGCTGTAATGGGATCAATATGTATTTCACATTTGCCTCTATAAACAATTCACAAATGCCACAATTAGACTGTCATCTTTCTATTTCAAACTACAGAGCAATGTGGCATATCTAAAAACTAGGAGAGTAACTAAGAATAAGAGAATGGATAAAACAAGAGTTCTCTTGTTTAAAAAAAAATAGCCAGTACAACAATTAATTCTGGACTAATAATTATTTTTGAATCTTGACCTTTGGGGAGGCAGAAACAGATATTCTATACCTATAGCTATTTGCAAAACACAGCTATTTGTTAAGTGTAGATATGTACAATCTCAGAATGATGAAATCATGTCGTAAATTGGTGCAAACATAATCTCCATTACCAAAGGATTTTAAACACACACTGAAACAGTTTTTGTGTTCTTCTCATCTGCCTTCTTTGATAATCTGTTACTAGGCAACAGATCTTATTGACTTTTTCTCATGGGAGATCCCACAATTATAGTATGAAATCAATATAACATATTGAGTATAGAAGAAAAGTTAAGAAATACTGATTAAACACTAAGAAACAAGATATATCTATTCCCATCTATTTCAGAGTTTACTGGATTCATATATATGTGTGTGTGCATTATATATATATATATATAGTCTGTACCACCTATTGAAATAATAAGCGTGAAAAATATATTGTTGTAAAAAAGTAAAAATAACTTGTCCATATCATAAAACCTAATTTCCCAGACTTTCATTCAAGTTATTCTAGAACATTATAAATATTAAAGGAATAGATATTTCTATTGACATACTCTCATTAAGGAGTATACAACTGAATACAAAATAAAGCAAGCCACTTATAAAGTTCTCTGAAAACAAAAATCATCTAATTAACCCCCTGTTGTTGGATCTACATACCACCCAGCTCAAACACCCCATAACTAGTCAGATATTTTACCACATGCACATTCCATTGACTTTAATTGGATATTTTCTTGAGCAGAATTTTTAAAAAATCAAAAGTGATTTAGAATAACTAGAACTGACAATGTGCAAACTCCAACAAAACATTTGCATAAAACAATTGCAAGACCATAACATGACTGTGAAATAAACCATCGGATATTCAAATTGTCCAACAGTTTTCTTTAAAGTGATAAAAAAAATTACAGGCTAAAATCATTAACCTGCATACTCCAGAGCATTAAAGTAAATCTTGATAACTCACCAAATATAATAAACATCCATCCCCTTTAGAAAACAAAGCATAGCACCCCAAAACAAAAGAGCTCTTTTGGCTTACAGGAGAAGTTATCTAATTTTGTTTGTTTGTTTGTTTTTCTGATCTCCAAAAATGATTTTCATTGTTTATATAGACTGAGGTAAATGTTGAACTGAGGCAATATAAAACCAATGAATCCACTTAGGACACCTTCCCTGTAACTACTCTAAATCAGTCCTTTATTACTTGTTCTTTTTCTTTCTAATGAAGGAAAAAGAACATTCCCTTTAAAATGTGGTCTGAAAATTGACATATGAGACTACATACAGTGTGTGTGTATATATATATATATATATATATATATATATATATAAACTATGTGTGTATACATATTTTTACCACACTAATATGATACTAATACAGCATCAAATAAGACATAAAACAATTTCCCTTCAAACATAAGCAAGAAGCTATAGCATAAAATATACATGAAATTGCAGTAGTAGTGTATTTGTTTTTTAAAATGGAGTGAGAATAATTCTACAGACCTAATGGTATTACCTTATTTAACTCTTTGCATGCCAATTCATTTTTTATTATCTTATTCTACTACAAACGCAAGTACATGAAAGTAATTTGTTCCTTC
The DNA here is from genome assembly GCF_964374135.1 of Grampus griseus. Lineage (NCBI taxonomy): Eukaryota > Metazoa > Chordata > Mammalia > Artiodactyla > Delphinidae > Grampus > Grampus griseus. Next base: position 22,411,326 of record NC_139018.1, on the reverse strand, counting down.
TAGTCTAATTCCAATGATTACACATGGCCATCTTAAGGAATTAGTGCAAAATAGGATAATTCAATAATCCTCTTTAGAAAGAAACTTTTTAATTTGAAACTTTGTGGGGGGAAACTGAATATAAGAGGGTAGAAAAGTTTGAAAATACAATCAAACTAGACTTAAAATCTGCCTCCAACACAATAAGGGGTTTGAGGCAGATAACTCCAATGAAAAGTAGTGTACACATTCTCTAAAGAGCTCAAAATGACAAGCCTCTTGATCATTTCAGCTTCTGCACTTCCAACTGACCCTATCAGATCCAGGCAAGCTTTTCTTAACATTTTCATGAATGTAAAAGGAGGCTCTAGAGCCTGGGCCCTTCCCGTCCCACCCCAGATTCCATTTAACACCCTAAGGGGCCTCAGGCAGACGAGTGCAGAAATCACTGCACACATCTGACCTCTGCTGCCCCCTCAGACAGCTACTCTTAAGCTGCCTCTTGAGCCTAGAGGTATTCACACTGTCCTTGCGAAGACCGATCTAGGGAAAGGGCCTGAACTTTTCCTCCAAGTAGACTCTGGCAGTTTGATCAGAGAATTCTGGGGTCTACTACGCAGAGTATGGTCTAGAAAAAGGAGATACTGGCTTTATGAGTGGGTAGCCATGTATCCATGGCCCCATATACGTCTCATCCCATAGAAGGCGTTCTGAAGTAGAAAACCCAAGGCAAGCATTCAGATGTATCCTCAAAACGCAGCTCGAGATCACAAGATCTCAAGGACTACAACAGCTGTTCAACTAGAAGCCTTCTTAAAGTTCTGCCAATCAACCTATCTCAATCAGAAACACATCAGCTGTTCCATCATGAATATCCTGAAATGACAAATAACCAAATCAGTAGCAAGGGTGCACTTTCCCTGAGCCTTGTATTTCCCCATTAGATCCAGCTCAGGTTGGACCAGCAGTCTACTTCCAAATGCCATATAACCTACAAACTCTAAACTGTAAAATTCAAGGTTAAACGAACTCCATCTTTTGCCAGATAATGCCCTATCTGGAAAGAATACAAAATTTAATCATATCACAGGGCAATCAAGGTAGACACAGGTATACTAAAATTGAACAATACTGTAGCTTCTTATTGGTAGTAGTAATACTGTAGTAGTAGCTACAGTATTATTACTACTACTAATAGAATAGCTACCAAGAAAAGCACTTTATACAGAAGCCATTATAGAGGAAGAGCATTTCTTCTATTTCTCCTAGCATCATTCTACAAATAAGTAAGAAGAATCATCACACTCATTCCCAGAAAACATCTGGTAGTTCATATAAAACACTCTTGATAATCTGATACCAAACCACATATATATATATATACACACATATATATATATTTTATTTTATTTTATTTTATTTTATTTTATTTTTTTGCGGTGCGGGCCTCTCACTGCTGTGGCCTCTCCCGTTGCGGAGCACAGGCTCCAGACGCGCAGGCTCAGCGACCACGGCTCACAGGCCCAGCTGCTCCGCGGCATGTGGGATCCTCCGGGACCGGGACACGAACCCGTGTCCCCTGCATCGGCAGGCGGACTCTCAACCACTGCGCCACCAGGGAAGCCCCCAAACCACATTTCCACGCTCATTTTATTTCCTTCTTCCTCTCCCGCTTCTCCTCTGCTGAAATTTACTCCTGCCCCTCATCTAAGGAAACCATTCTCTATTCTTGGCTTCCTGAATTCCTTCCTATTTCCTGGGCAAGCATGGCCTTTTCAGAAGTCTATGACTCTTGTATAGCTTGTTTCAGTTGTCTACTTCTTCAGCTGTCAAACTCCTATTTAACCTTCAGAGTCCAATTGAAATAGCTTTCCGTTCCTCCAACTCATCCAGGCAGAGACAGTGTTTTTATCATTTGTGTACACAGCACCTTCTTAATATCTACAGCAATATATCCAAAGGCAAATTGAAGTGAATATCTAGACTATGGGGCTATAACCTCCTCTAGGGAAGGGTCAGGGTTTTATTATTCTTTGACTCTCCCCAGCCTTGCACATAGTAGGTTTCTTTTTGTGTATGTATTTAAAGCATAAAAAGTTTTTAAATAAGAATAACTTCTGTGTAGCATCACTTACAGGTACTGGAAAAAAGAGAAGCTTGCAAATAATAATAGCGATTCTGTTTCTAATTTTATGTCGATTGTATTCATCATCCTACAACCACCCGATCTGCACAAAGAATCAAGAGTCAGCTGCATGGAAAATCTTGGTTATTAGAAACTATGTAAAAGCAACTGGAGCCTAGCCATTCAATGCTGCAGTTTCCTATTCTATTTTTTAGCACCTAGTGTTTATCTGTCTCACTCTGCTGAGTAGTGAAAAGTTAGCAAATTCAATTCTATGAATATTATTTATGCACATGGGATCCAATTTTAATATTCTGAAAAAATAAAGCTACTTGTAAGAATATACTGAATATTGTATTATTTTTCAATATAGCAGAGGCCAGCAAAATATCAAAATGTAAATCTCAGACATCTAATTGTACAATATAATTCTCCTCAAGAAGCCCATGTTTTCTTTAGGATGTGTGTACACAATTGGAATCTTTAACTTTCCACATGAGTGTCCATGGTTGCATCACTCATTCAAGGAGTAATAATATATGCACACACACACATAAGGCTATTTCTCTCATTAGAAATATAAACAAGGTGTGTTTCTGTGCGTATGCATTAGCACACATGAGCACATAAGTGTGTGTGGGCCCAACTAAATAGAAGGCATGATACAGCAGGGTTTCTCAATGCTAACTTAGAATCAACTAATATCAGACAGGAAGCGACCTAGAAAATTACCCAAGCTCTCTCATGCTGACTATAGCTACATCACTTCAAAGCCCCCATAAAACCAAGAGCTGAAAAGTGTTTTCCCCACTCCTTCACACTTTCTACTCACACCTCCACCTGAGAAAATCGGACCATATCCTAGACGCAGCGCATTAATACCTTAAAAAACATGGAACATCTTAAAAATAGCAGTATTGTCCAATCACTCAAATACTGTATTATCAAAAGGCCAGCTCCCAACTTAAACCAACTGAAGGTCAAAATGACACTTGGAAAGGTATCAATTACATAGGATTATTTTATTTTTAAAAAGTAATTATAATAATAGCGGAAAAATATTATTTCAAGTCATTAGGGCATCAAATAGTCTTCCCACATGCGCTTCATCCTTTGAAAATTTGCCTCAGCCATATTTTGGAAAACAAAGTCCTAACCTCCCACAAGTCAATAAACAAATAATTTTTGAACTCTTACTGTTTGTCGGGCATTATTCTACTAGGCAGGGGCAAAGCTTATATGATTAAAAATAAGATAATTTCAAACACTGATAGAAGCAATGAAGAAAATATATGAAAATGTGAAAGCAAGTTGGAATTATTGAAGATAGCTTTCCCGGGGAGGTGATAGGCAAAAGGAAAAGTCTGGGGTAAGAGCTTTAAAAAAAAGAGAGAGAAAGGAACAAGTACAAATGGCCCAAGAAAAGAATGAGACTCTCAGACTAGAAATTAGTAAAATAAAAAGGGGCAAAAAAACTGAGTGAATGTTAAGCCAAGGAATGCCTTCATCTACTTCATATAACAGCCATTTACTTGCTGTATGGCCTCGGGCAAATTGCTTGACCTCTCTGTACCTGAGTTTCCTCAACTATAAAATGGGGACCAGTAACAGCAACTACAGCATAGAGTCGTGGTAAGGATTAAATGAGTGAATATTTTCATACTTAGAGTATTACGTGGCACAGTAATTGTAAAATGACTTCACTGCTATTTCATTAGCATTAATATTACCCATATCACCATCAGTTTAAAAATATTCACTCTGCCTGGCCTGCAAATATTTGTAGATGAAACAAATAATTCCATGAATGCAAGAGTGTAGACAGGTATAAACCACCTAGGAGGTCACTGCAATGATATCCAGGCAAAAGTTGATTTTGAACCAAGACTATACAAAGAGGCAGATTTGGAATATAGTTTATAGGTAGAGCTGATAAACTGTTTAAAGAATTAGATATGCATAGTGAAGGAAAGAATAGAAATTAAATAACACTCTTAGTTTTTAACAGATTAATTGATACACTATATGAATCGCCATTTAACATGTACAATTCAATGGCTTTAAGTGTGCTCACAAAACTGTACAACCATCACCACAATTTTAGAACATTTTCATTATCCCAGAAAGAAGCCCTGTATACCCTAGTTGACACATCCCAATTCGCCCATTCCCTCCACCACCTTGACCCTAGGCAACCACTAATCTGTTTTCTGTTTCTATAGATTTGCCTACTGGGGACATTTTTTTCAATTTATTTTTTTTAAATTGAGGTATACTTGATTTACAATGTTGTGTTGCCTATCAGGGACATATGATATAAATGGGTTCATACAATATGTAGTTCTTTGTGATTGACTCCTTTCACCTAGCTTAATGTTTTCAAGGTTCATCCATATTGTAAAATTTATTAGTGATGATTTCTTCTTATTGTTAAATAACATTCCATTGTATAGCTAAACCACATTTTATTTACCCAATCGCCAGTTGATGGACACTTGGGCTCCTTCTACTCTTTTTTGGCTATTATGAACATTTGGCTGCTATGAATATTCATGTACAAGTTTTTACGTGGACATATGTTTTCATTTCTTTTGGGTATATACCTTGGAATAGAAAAGCTGAGTATTACAGTAACTCTATGTTTAATGTTTTAGATAACTGCCAGACTTTTCAAACTGGCTGCACCATTTTACATTCTCATCAGCAGTGTATGAGGGTTCCGATATTTCTACATCTTTTCCAACAGCCATTATCTGCCTTTTTGATTACAGCTATCCTGGTGGGTGTGAAATGGTATCACGTCGTGGTTTTGATTTGCATGTCCCTGATGGTTAATGATGTTGAGCATCTTTTCATGTGTTCATTAGTCATTTTATATCTTCTTTGGAGAACTGCCTATTCAGACCTTGGCCCATTTTTTAATTGAGTTATTTGTCATTTCATCATTGAGTTGCAGGAGTAAAGCAAAATACCTTAAGCAAAGAAAAGGTTATTTGAGATAGAAATAATGGCCAAATCCAGCATGTCATGATAGTTCACAAAATTTGTACCCTCTTAAGGGCAAGAACTCTGCTCTCATTCACTTTGAATGATATTTGTGCCTTGCAGAGTGACTACCAGAATTGGAAGTTAAATATTTTAAAAAGCAAATGAAAATAGAATGCTTGAAGCAAGAAGGAAGAACCATTATCTTCAGTTTAGATAGAAAGCTGTAACATTTAGAACTTATTTCCTACACATATTAACAACTAAATTTCACTACATGGGTCAATTCAAATTAGTTGGCAATGGCTACCTAGAGCAATGTTTTAGGAGGGATACTGAAGTTGTGCCTGACCTAGAGGAAACCAACTTTAGTAATGTCTGCCATGAGCATCAGAAGATGAGAATGGTAGCATGTGTGGTAGGGCACCATCCCTAAGAAGGTTTATGTATCTTGAAAATATAAAAGCAACTGAGAAAGATTTTTTTAAGCCATACAGGTTAATTATTTTTTAAAAATTAGAGATATTTAGAGTATACTCTTCAATTTCAAAATGACCAAATGAAACATAAGGACTGTGCTTCCAATAAAACATCTACATGGGGGCCATTATCAGAATCAGAATATTGAGTCAAATGGATCATTGATCTAATTTAGTATGCCATTTCACATGCATCTCTGCAGAGCCTGTATCTCCTAATCCTCATTTCCATGTAACACAACAAAGCCAGAATGGTGAGTCTGTTATTTTCCCACGTAATTGAACATGTGAGTTAAACTAGAATATGAACAAGTCACACAATTCAAGAGCAATGACTTGACTAGTATAAATAAAAGTCTGTACGAATTATCAATGCCAATTCATTAATTCTAGTATAGGGATAATTTCACATTAATAGGTATTTATATCACTTTCATCTTTTCAACAAAGTTTCATAGTATTTACTTCTAAATTTTAGTAAAAATAAGGCTGACTCAAAAAAAAATTAAACAACTAGTTTCAATGGACCCAAAATTTATAAGGCACAAAAACACAATAATTTTAGCAATAAAATGATACAGTCTACAAGTATATAACCATTTTGTATTTTATATACATGTATATATCACACATAGATATCTTACCTCTCTAGGTTTTCAGAAATTGAAGGAATACTGAAAAAATTCTAAACAGAAAATACACAGCAGCAAAGTGGAATCATCATATCCAAACTAAATAAAATTAGTTCAACATGATCTTGTAGTGATGTTGAGAAATATTTTTTAATTTAACCCAAGAAAACAAAATGGATTCTGATAATCCCTTGCTGTGTGTATTTAGGGATGAGATTGGGAATGTTGATCCGTCGAGACTCTGCTTGTAAGGGAGGAAGAGCCACGGTTCACTATTTTAAGCCAAAAGGGAAGAAATGAAATGCAGCACCTTATCAAGAAAGGCACAGGCGCGAGTGAGGATACATGGGTACAAGGGCTTGACACCAGCAAGCCTATCCCTTGTCTCAAGTCTTTAGTTTTTTTCTGAGTGTTGACTTATTTCTCTATCACAGTTTTCTCCTCTTGACATGGAACATGATCTCTGACAGAGAGCTTTGTAACCTTTGGATGCCATGTCCAAAGCATAAAAGGAGGTTCTCCTACTTTGAGCTTGACATTTTCAATCAAGGAAGGATTCAGAATGTACTAGACTGGATCTCTTGAAACAATCCCTGTGGTGAGGGGGAGCGAGCTACCAGGCCAGCTCAGGCCTGGCTACATAGCTGTCTGTGTGAGTCAGGAAATCAGATACTTTAGAACAAAGAGAGCGATATGGAGCTAGAAAGTCAAACCAATTGGTATTTATTACAATTTGGCAACATTAGCAGAAGAAACAGAAAAGTAAGAAAATGAAGTTGGGAAAAACAGTTTAGGATGCAATTATGGCAATCCAGGTACCAAAAGGCAAAACAATAAAATAAAATAAAGCCAGTATAAAATGTGTCTAGAACTTAATGCTCATGTTGAGAGGGGAAATGGACAAAGCTGGAGAGTAGATAGAAGCCAAACTGGGAGGGATATTGCCAATCATGGTAAAGAACTTGGCTTTTTTCCCCCTAAGTACATGAGTTATTGAAGGGTTGAGGTAGGGTAATAAGATGGTATAATTTATGTTACAAAATAACTACTCCAGGCTGCTGAGTGGTGAATGACAGGTATGGGTCACAGTTGAATGTGACAGAGTAAGGAGGCAGTAATTCCTGCACTCCCAGTCAAGCCGCATTTTACAAAGGAATCCCTTTACATTATCCACTGATCCAAAGGCCTGTCACTTAACCTCCATGAGTTTCAATTTCCTTGGTAATAAATCAGGAATAAAAATACCTATCTCAAATGAAAGACTATCTCTGAGAAATTATGTAATGTGTCTAACACAGAACTTGGCATGTGGTAGATACTCAGAAAACATTAGGTCCCTTTTCATTTACTTCCTGTGTAACTAATAAAAACCCTTCCAAATTCATTAGAAGGTGCTAACTTTTGAAAAATAAAAAGCTGGAGCCAAACAACTTGGTCTAGGCAGTTGAAACAGAGCCTAAGCAATTTAGACTCTGTAGTCTGGATGGAAAATAACCTTGACCTGAGCAAAATATTTACTAAGCTCTACACTCTAAACCAAAGACAATATGCCCTGCATGCTCCAAAGAATGAACTCTCTATTTAATAACTATCCAAATTCTTTACTGAAATCTATTCAACACACAGAAAAATCTAGGTAAAGAAGGCAAATAAACCTCCTTGAAATGTCCTTCCTTCTGATCTGCTAAAGTTATCTTTGTCTACTGCCCAGCTACATAAATAATTGTGTTATTCACTACCATCTGTTTTGAAACAGATGTATAGAAGATTAGAAAACTCAAGTACGCTAACCTATGTAAATTATTTCTATACATCTTTAATTTTCCTTCACATATTTTGGTATTCTGGTATAGTCTTACTGTAAGATGCCTTACACCATTTTTCACATATAAAAATTTTTCATAAAGAGAAGATAAGAATATATGAGCTTCTGTTTACATTCTTCACCTTGGACTTCCTAAAGAGTTCTCAATAATCCTAGGAATCCTACTACTACAGAGGAATCTCTCATCAAAGGAACGATGAGATGAAACGACAGTCAATATAGAAGGTCTTCTAAGGCAGTGCTGTCACATACATTGCCATGAACCACATGCGGCTACTGAGCATCTGAAATGTGGCTGGCTGGGGCTGAGATGTGCTGTATGGGTAAAATATATGGCAGGTTTCGAAAGCTCCATAAAAAAAGAATGTAAGCTCACTCAATTTATGTTGATTATGTGTTGAAATGATCATATTTAGAATATAGCGGGCTATATAAAATATATTATGAAAGCCAACTTCACATTGTATTTTTGCCTTTCTTAATATGGCTTTTAAGTAACATATGTAGCTCATATTTGTGTCTCATTTCTTTGGGGCAGCATTACTCTGTAATGTTGCATATTTTTATTTAAATCAACTCGGTGTAAATCTGTTTTATAAGCCAGGATATAAAGACACGAAGATGAATAAATAAATAAGTGGATGAATAAATAAGTTTACGAGGGACTTCCCTGCTGGCAGTTGGGAATCCACCTGCCAATGCAGGGGACGCAGGTTCAAGCCCTAGTCCGGGGGGATCCCGCATGCCGCAGAGCGACTGGGCCTGTGCGTCACTGCTGCTCAGTCTGTGCTCTGGAGCCCGCGAGCCACAACTGCTGAGCCCGTGTGCCGCGACTGCTGAGGTTTACGTGCCTGGAGCCTGTGCTCTGCAGCAGGAGAGGCCACTATGGTGAGGGGCCCACGCACCGCGGCAGGGTGTGGCCCCCCGCCCACCACAACTAGAGAGAGCCTGCATGCAGCAGCGAAGACCCAACTCAGCCAAAAGTAAATAAATAAAATAAATAATTTAAAAAAAAGTTTATGATATCTCTGGATAAATTATTTCACAATATTGCTTAATAATTGTCTGAGGAAAATGCTATTCAAATAATTAGGTAAAGGTCAAAGTTAGTATTACATTTCATCTGATGAATAAACATGCATTAAATTAAATGCTTATCGGTCACACGCTGTGATAAGTCATGGAATATCAATATATTTAAGACAAGGTCTATGCTCTAGTGTGATTCATAGCTTTCTGAAAGGATATAAACAAGAAAACAAGTGCAAAACAATTTCCGGTGCTTTGTGAAAGGCATCTAGAGCTCTAAAAGAAAGATGTAGAGGCCTTTTTCTTGTTTCAGGGATAGTGCTGCTGGTATTTAGTGTCTGGAGGCTGGGATAACCAAATGTCCTTCAGTGGGTGGGAGCATCCTGTACCACAAAGAACTGTCCAATTCAAAATATTCATAGTGCCCCTGAACTACGCTGGCTCCTGAATATTGTGGCGATTCCAGAGCAATATACTCAGAGACTCCATTCTAAGAGTGCAGTCATAAGATTGCACAAAAGCATCTCTATTCCTCGGTGTATAAATATACATACACATACATAAATGTATCACATACACTTGTTTCTTTTTAACATCTTTATTGGAGTATAACTGCTTTACAATGGTGAGTTAGTTTCTGCTTTATAACAAAGTGAGTCAGCTATACATATACATATATCTCCATATCTCTTCCCTCTTGCGTCTCCCTCCCTCCCAATCCCACCCCTCTAAGTGGTCACAAAGCACTGAGCTGGGCTATGCAGCTGCTTCCCACTAGCTATCGGTTTTACATTTAGTACTGTATATATGTCCATGCCACTCTCTCGCTTTGTCACAGCTTCCCCTTCCCCCTCCCCGTGTCCTCATGTCCATTCTCTAGTAGGTCTGTGTCTTTATTCCTGTCCTGCCCCTAGGTTCTTCATGACCTTTTTTTTTTTTTCAGATTCCATATATATGTGTTAGCATATGGTATTTGTTTTCCTCTTTCTGACTTACTTCACTCTGTATGACAGACTCTAGGTCTATCCACCTCACTACAAATAACTCAATTTTGTTTCCTTTTATGGTTGAGTAATATTCCATTGTATATATGTGCCACATCTTCTTTATCCATTCATCTGTCGATGGACAATTAGGTTGCTTCCATGTCCTGGCTATTGTAAATAGAGCTGCAATGAACATTGTGGTACATGACTCTTTTTGAATTATGGTTTTCTCAGGCACATACACTTATATATATGGTGCGTCAATAGTAACATATTTTGCCATTCTCAGTCTAAGAAAAAAATAGGTTACTTGAAGCATTTAGTAACTATAAAACAGAATTTCCATGTATAAGCAAATAACTTCTTTAAAAAACTTTTCCAACTTACAAATAATATGTTTCTCACTGAGCAGGAATACCATCCTTGCCATTCTGACCTGACTCCCAATTGAGAAATAAGCAGAGAGAGGGGGAGGGAAGAACCTTCTCCGTCATTTGCCAGAGAGGTCACTCTTTATTCCTTTTAACCACTAGAAAGGATATTGCTAATCTAGAATAGTATGGTGAGCAAAAGATAGGTACTACTCAATACAAAATGTTGGATTCATTAAAAGAGAAACAAGTCAAACTACCATAGATAGAAATTAAGGTATTCATTATTTGATAATAATAACTTATAAGTATGTATGAAATCTATAAAAATATCATGCCTCGATGTCAAACCCGCTCACCTCTCCCACACAAATCAAAGAAAGATCCTTTGAAGCACTGACATTCTAGAATCTTATTCAGGCTTGAGGCAACAGGAATATTTCAATCCATGCTTACATCTAGGGTAGCAAAGCTATTTGCCTCAAAAATAAGGGTGTAGTACCCTTTTCAAAATCCATTACTACATAATTTAATTATCTCTATAAGAAGCGAAAAACTTTGAACCATAAATTATGGAGGGAAATCTAGCATAATGGTGGAATAGTGTCCAAAAACTGATACCCCTTTTGCATTAAAATATTCAGGGCTAATTGTGATTTTAGCACTTGTTTTTATCCTTGCTTTGTTCATTGGCCAAACTTAAACACTTCTCATCTCCTTCAATGAAAAGTGGCACTATTATGTTCCTGGAAGCATGAGCAGGGTTCCTCAAAGCCCAATTTTAAGGTCTTAATTGGCTGAGGCAATGGGAGACCATACAAAGCCCACTTCACAGAGAAGGGCAAGATTGCCAGGTCACTTGAGAAGAGATGAAGAGCTAACTGGAAACTATTGCTGAAATCTTAGTGTTCTGGGAAGTTTTACCAAACAGTAACTTAGCAGAGAATGGAACACAATCATCCATCATGACACAGAACCCAAAGGTGCTGAAGTCAGCTTGTAAAAACAGAACAATTAAAACAGAAACAGTTACCGTCACTTAATAATTGAATATGATAACAAGCCAAGCAAGCTTTACGGAAACTGGGTACTTGATTGGTTCTGTGTGTTGCTGATATCAAATATTCAATTATATCATCTCATAAACTCTAAGTCCCAAAAACCATGTGCTCACAAATCAAGTGAGTTGTTACTTACTAACACTTTTGTTTTATTTGGTACTACTGGACCTGTAGTCTACTGTTACTTTTGTGAAGTTGAATAATCACCATCCATCCATCCATCCATTTACCCTTCCAACATTTGTTGTGTGTTATGTGATAAAAGACACTTAAGACATTGAATGAAATTATCTTGGCCCTCAAAGAGTTCATTATTATTTAACTAATAATAATTAATAATTCATAAACATACAACCATTATAAAAACATCCAATTTGGATAATTTTAAGTAAATTAATACTTTCATCATCAACTCTAACCACCGATGACAGGTTCCCAAAACAAACCAACAAAACCAAAGAAGACCAATTTATATTCGTGAAATTCAAGACTCTACGAAAAAGAAAAGTTAAAGGTCCAGAATTAACCTAAAAAAACTTTTAAATAATTTTATGTTCACAAAATCAACAAAGACACACAATTTTAAAAAAAGATATCAAATGATATTTTAACGCTTTGGGGGGCGGATAACAGTGAAGACTTACTACTGGTATCCATATACTATCAGATGCTAAAATGCTCATAAATCTGTTTTACTTTGCTGTTACAAAAAATATAAAAAGAGGCTTAATTTTTTTTCAGGATACTTCCCCATGCAATTAATACTTCCTGATTATTTACTCTGGACTACTACCCTACGTGTCTGCTCCTCTGTCCATTTACTTATTACTTTCCTCAACAACTATTTGTTTCGTAGCTAGTATATGCTCCTATAAATAACAAGGAAAAGCAAGGTGCCTGTTGTCAAGTTCTACCTCCACCTGCCCCCGTTATATGACCAAGGTTTTTTATTTACTTCTTTGATTTTTTTTCTCTATCAACCACTGGAATTCAATTCTTAAGTTCAGGTATATTCTATCTTATTCTTATTTTCCCAGGGCCTCTTATACCAAAAATTTACTACATTATTTCTATTATCCATACTAGAACAAAAGTTGCTTCTTTTTTCAATCATCACCCATAGGTATTAACCACAATTGATGAAAGTTGAATATACAAGCAAGAAAAGTTCTATAATTCCAAGAATTAAAATATGCTAGAATTTAGCACAACAGAAAGTTCACATAGATCAGGGGATACTGTAATTCACAATCAAAATTAAAGTCTAAAAGAAAAACCTCTTGCAGAAAATATGCAGCATTAAAAAAAAAAAACCTGAAGATCTTATTAAGGGCTCAAACCAAGAAGAAGATATAACAATTATAAATATATATACACCCAACAATAGGAGCACCTCAGTACATAAGGCAACTGCTAACAACTATAAAAGAGGAAATTCATAGTAACACAATAATAGTTGGGGACTTTAACACCTCACTTACACCAATGGACAGATCATCCAAACATAAAATTAATAAGGAAACACAGGTTTAAATGACACAATAGACCAGATAGATTTAATTGATATTTATAGGACATTCCATCCAAAAACAGCAGATTACACTTTCTTGTCAAGTGCACACAGAACATTCTCCAGGATAGATCACATCTTGGGTCACATAACAAGCCTCAGTAAATTTAAGAAAATTGAAATCATATCAAGCATCTTTTCCAACCACAACACTATGAGATTAGAAACCAATGACAGGGAAAAAAACATAAAAACACAAACACATGGAGGAAAAACAATACATCACTAAATAACCAAGAGATCACTGAAGAAATCAAAAAATACCTAGAGACAAATTACAATGAAAAGACAATGATCCAAAACCTATCGGATACAGCAAAAGCAGTTCTAAGAGGGAAGTTTATAGCAATACAAGCCTACCTCAAGAAACAAGAAACATCTCAAATAAACAATCTAACCTTATACCTAAAGGAACTAGAGAAAGAAGAACAAACAAAACCCAAAGTTAGTAGAAGGAAAGAAATCATAAAGATCAGAGCAGAAATAAATGAAATAGAAACAAAGAAAACAGTAGCAAAGATCAATAACACTAAAAGCTGGTTCTTTGAAAAGATAAACAAAATTGATAAACCATTAGCCAGACTCATCAAGAAAAAGAGGAGAGCACTCAAATCAATAAAATTAGAAATGAAAAAGGAGAAGTTATAATGGACACAACAGAAATACAAAGCATCGTAAGAGACTACTCCAAGTAACTCTATGCCAATAAAATAGACAACATGGAAGAAATGGACAAAGTCATAGAAAGGTATAACCTTCCCAGACTGAACCAGGAAGAAAAAGAAAATATGAACAGACCAATCACAAATAATGAAATTGAAATTGTAATTAAAAATCTTCCAACAAACAGAAGTCCAGGACCAGATGACTTCACAGGTGAATTCTATCAAATATTTAGAGAAGAGCTAACACCCATCCTTCTCAAACTCTTCCAAAAAATTACAGAGGAAGGAACACTCCCAAACACATTCTATGAGGGCACTGTCACCCTGATACCAAAACCAGACAAAGTTATTACAAAAAAAGAAAATTACAGACCAATATCACTGATGAATATAGATGCAAAAATCCTCAACAAAATACTAGCAAACAGAATGCAAAAACACATTAGAAGGATCATACACCATGATCAAATGGGATTTATCCCAGGGATGCAAGGATTCTTCAATATATGCAAAACAATCAATGTGATACACCATATTAACAAATGGAAAAAACCATATCATCTCAATAGATGCAGAAAAAGCTTTCGACAAAATTCAACACCGATTTATGATTAAAAAACCCTCCAGAAAATAGGCATAGAGGGAACTTCCCTCAACATAATAAAGCCCACATATGACAAACCCACAGCCAACATCGTTCTCAAAGGTGAAACACTGAAACCATTTCCACTAAGATCAGGAACAAGACAAGGTTGCTCACTCTCACCACTATTATTCAACATAGTCTTGGAAGTTTTAGGCACAGCAATCAGAGAAGAAAAAGAAATAAAAGGAATACAAATTGGAAAAGCAGTAAAGCTGTCACTGTTTGCAGATGACATCATACTATACATAAAGAATCCTAAAGACACAACCAGAAAACTACTAGAGCTAATCAATGAATTTGGTAAAGTAGCAGGATACAAAATTCATGCACAGAAATCTGTTGCATTCCTATATACTAAAGATGAAAAATCTGAAAGAGAAATTAAGGAATCACTCCCATTTATTTACCATTGCAACTAAAAGAATAAAATAACTAGGAATAAACCTACCTAAGCAGACAAAAGACTTGTATGTAGAAAACTGTAAGACACTGATGAAAGAAATTAAAGATGATACAAACAGATGGAGAGATATACCATGTTCTTGGATTGGAAGAATAAATTTTGTGAAAATGACTATACTACCCAAAGCAATCTACAGATTCAATGTAATCCCTATCAAATTGCCAATGGCATTTGTTACAGAACTAGAACAAAAAATCTTAAAATTTGTATGGCCAAAGCAGTCTTGAGGGAAAAAAAATGGAGCTGGAGGAGTCAGACTCCCTGATTTCAGACTATACTACAAAGCTACAGTAATCAAGACAATATGGCACTGGCAGAAAAACAGAAATATAGATCAATGGAACAGGATAGAAAGCCCAGAAATAAACCCACACACATATGGTCAACTAATCTATGACAAAGGAGGCAAAGATATACAAAGGAGAAAAGACAGTTTCTTCAATAAGTGGTGCTGGGAAAACTGGACAGCTACATGTAAAAGAATGAAATTAGAATACTCCCTAACACCATACACAAAAATAAACTCAAAATGGATTAGAGACCTAAATGTAAGACCGGACACTATAAAACTCTTGGAGGAAAACAGAGGAAGAACACTCTGACATAAATCACAGCAAGATATTTTTTGATCCACCTCCTAGAGTAATGGAAATAAAAACAAAAATAAACAATGGGACCTAATGAAACTTAAAAGCTTTTGCACAGCAAAGGAAACTACAAACAAGAAAGAAAGACAACCCTTAAAATGGGAGAAAATAGCTGCAAACGAATCAACGGACAAACGATTAACCTCCAAAATATATAAACAGCTCGTGCAGCTCAATATTAAAAAAACAAACAACCCAGTCCCAAAATGGGCAGAAGACCTAAATAGATATTTCTCCAAAGAAGACATAAAGATGGCCAAGAAGCAAATGAAAATCTGCTGAACATCACTAATTATTAGAGAAATGCAAATCAAAACTACAATGAGGTATCACCTCACACCAGTCAGAATGGCTATCATCAGAAACTCTACAAAGAACAAATGCTGGAGAGGGTGTGGAGAAAAGGGAACCCTCTTGCACTGTGGGTGAGAATGTAAATTGATACAGCCACTATGGAGGTTCCTTAAAAAACGAAAAACAGAATTACCAGATGACCCAGCAATCCCACTACTGGGCATATACCCAGAGAAAACCATAATTCAAAAAGACACATGCATCCCAATATTCATTGCAGCACTATTTACAATAGCCAGGTCATGGAAGCAACCTAAATGTCCATCGACAGACCAATGGATAAAGAAGATGTGGTACATATATACAATGGAATATTAGCCATAAAAAGGAATGAAATTCAGTCATTTTTAGAGACGTGGATGGATCTAGAGACTGTCATACAGAGTGAAGTCAGTCAGAAAGAGAAAAACAAATATCGTATATTAACGCATATATGTGGAACCTAGAAAAATGGCACAGATGAACCAGTTAGCAGGGCAGAAGTAGAGAAACAGATGTAGAGAACAAACATATGGATACCAATGGGGGAAAGTGGTGGGTGTGTGTGTGATGAATTGGGAGGTTGGATTGACATGTATACACTCCAAAGACACTGATAGGTAGTCACTGAAAATAAGTCACTTTTGGTTTTCCTATGGCTTGCCTAAGCAAGGAAAGTAGTTTCATTAGCACAAATTGAACTGAAGGAGATACAAAGTAAACTATACAGCCAAATATGAGCAGCAATGAATCTCATTTAACACTTCTGTCCAGGTGGTAATAAGAATAAATGGAGGGGAGGACCTTCAAGATGGAGGAGGAGTAAGACGCAGAGATCACCTTCCTCCCCACAAATACATCAGAAATACATCTACATGTGGAACAACTCCTACAGAACACCTACTGAACGCTGGCAGAAGACCTCAGACCTCCCCAAAGGCAAGAATCTCCCCACGTACCTGGGTAGGGGAAAAGAAAAAAGAAAAAACAGAGACAAAAGAATAGGGACAGGACCTGCACCTCGGGGAGGGAGCTTGAAGGAGGAAAAGTTTCCACACACTAGGAAGGCCCTTCACTGGCAGAGACGGGGGGTGGGTGGGTGGGGGAACCTTTGGCGCCACGGAGGAGAGCACAGCAACAGGTGTGAAGAGGGCAAAGCGGAGAGATTCCCTCACAGAGGATCGGTGCCGACCAGCACTCAGCAGCCCGAGAGGCTTCTCTGCTCACCCACTGGGATGGGGTGGGGCTGGGAGCTGAGGCTCGGGCTTCGGAAGTCAGACCCCAAGGAGAGGACTGGGGTTGGCTGCGTGAACACAGCCTGAAGGGGGCTAGTGCACCACAGCTAGCTGGGAGGGAGTCTGGGAAAAAGTGTGGATCTGCCAGAGAGGCAAGAGACCATTGTTTCGGGGTGCACGAAGAGAGGGGGTTTAGAGCACCGCCTAAATGAGCTTCAGAGACGGGTGCGAGCCACAGCTATCAGCACAGACACCAGAGACGGGCATGAAAGGCTAAGGCTGCTGCTGCAGCCACCAAGAATCCTGCGTGCAAGCACAGGTCACTATCCACACCTCCCCTCCTGGGAGCCTGTGCAGCCCGCCACTGCCAGGGTCCCGTGATCCAGGCACAACTTCCCCGGGAGAATACACAGCACACCTAAGGCTGTTGCAGCACCATGCTGGCCTCTGCTGCCGCAGGCTCACCCCGTGTTCCATACCCCTCCTTCCTCCCAGCCTGAGTGAGCCAGAGGTCCCTAATTAGCCACTCCTTTAACCCCCTCCTGTCCTGGCGAAGAACTGACACCACACGGTGACCTACATACACAGGAGGGGCCAAATCCAAAGCTGAACCCCAGGAGCTGTGCGAAAAAAGAAGATAAAGAGAAATTTCTCCCAGCAGCCTCAGGAGCAGCGGATTAAATCTCCACAATCAACTTGATGTAGCCTGGATCTGTGGAATACCTGAAAAGACAAAGAATCATCCCAAAATTGAGGTGGTGGACTTTGGAAGCAACCGTAGACTTGGGGTTTGCAGTATGCGACTAACTAGTTTCCGATTTTTATGCCTATCTTAGTTTAGTTTTTAGCATTTGTTATCATTGGTGGATTTATTTATTGGTTTGGTTACTCTCTTCTTTTTTTAAATCACTTTTTAATTTTTTTATTTTAATAATTTCATTTTTTTACTTTAATAACTTTTTAATTTAATTTAATTTAATTTTATTAGTAGTAGTTTTTTCTTTTTTTTCCTCCCACTTCTTCTGAGCCGTGTAACTGACAGGGTGTTGGTACTCTGGCTGGGTGTCAGACCTGAGACTCTGAGGAGGGAGAGCCGAGATCAGGACACTGGCCACCAGAGACCTCCTGGACACGTGTAATATCAATCAGTGAGACCTCTCCCAGAGATCTCCATCTCAACGCTAAGACCCAGCTCCACTCAATGACCAGCAAGCTCTACTGCTGGACACTCCATGCCAAACAACTAGCAAGACAGGAACACAACCCCACCCATTAGCAGACAGGCTGACTAAAATCATAATAAGTTCATAGATACCCCAAAACACACCACCAGACATGGTCCTGTCCACCAGAAAGACAAGATCCAGCCTCATCCACCAGAACACAGGCACCACTCCCCTCCACCAGGAAGCCTACACAAGCCCCTGAACCAACCTTACTCACTTGGGGGCAGACACCAAAAACAAAGGGAACTACAAACCTGCAGCCTGAGAAAAGGAGACCCCAAACACAGTAAGTTAAGCAAAATGAGAAGAAACAGAAACACACAGCAGATGAAGGAGCAAGGTAAAAACCCACCAGACCAAACAAATGAAGAGGAAATAGGCAGTCTACCTGTAAAAGAATTTAGAGTAATGACAGTAAAGATGATCCAAAATCTTGGAGATAGAATGGAGCAAATACAAGAAACGTTGAAAAAGGACCTAGAAGAACTAAAGAGCAAACAAACAACGATGAACAACACAATAAATGAAATTAAAAATTTTCTAGAAGGAATCAATAGCAGAATAACTAAGGCAGAAGAATGGACAAGTGACCTGGAAGATAAGATAGTAGAAATAACTACCGCAGAGCAGAATAAAGAAAAAAGAATGAAAAGAATTGAGGTCAGTCTCAGAGACTTCTGGGACAACATTAAATGCACCAACATTCGAATTATAGGGGTCCCAGAAGAAGAGAAAAATAAAAGGACTGAGAAAATATTTGAAGAGATTATAGTTGAAAACTTCCCTAATATGGGAATGGAAATAGTCAATCAAGTCCATGAAGCGCAGAGAGTTCATATAGGGTAAATCCAAGGAGAAACACGCCAAGACACATATTAATCAAACTATCAAAAATAAATTAAAAGAAAAATATTAAAAGCAGCAAGGGAAAAACAACAAACAACATACAAGGGAATCCCCATAACGTTAACAGCTGATCTGTCGGCAGAAACTCTGCAAGCCACAGAGGAGTGGCAGGACATATTTAAAGTGATGAAGGGGAATAACCTACAACCAGTATTACTCTACCCAGCAAGGATCTCATTCAGACTTGACGGAGAAATCAAAAGTTTTACAGACAAGCAAAAGCTAAGAGAATTCAGTACCACCAAACCAGCTTTACAACAAATGCTAAAGGAACTTCTCTAAGCAGGAAACACAAGGGAAGCAAAAGACCCACAAAAACAATCCCAAATCAATTGAGAAAATGGTAATAGGAACATACATATCAATAATCACCTTGAATATAAATGCATTAAATGCTTCAAGGAAAAGACATACACTGGCTGAATGGATACAAAAACAAGACCCATATATATGCTGTCTACAAGAGACCCACTTCAGACCTAGGGACACATACAGACAGAAAGTGAGGGGATGGAAAAAGGTATGCCATGCAAATGGAAATCAGAAGAACGCTGGAGTAGCAATATTCATATCAGATAAAATAGACTTTAAAATAAAGACTGTTACAAGAGACAAGGAAGGACACTAAATAATGATCAAGGGATCAATCCAAGAAGAAAACAACAATTATAAGTATTTATGCACCCAACACAGGAGCACCTCAATACATAAGGCACATGCTAACAGCCATAAAATGAGAAATCGACAGTAACACAATACTAGTGGGGCCTTTATAACATCACACTTACATGAACAGAAAGATCATCCAGACAGAAAATAAAAAAGGAAACACAAACTTTAAATGACACAATAGATTAGATGGACTTTATTGATATTTCTAGGACATTCTGCCCAGTAGTGGAATGACACACCTTCTTCTCAAGTGCACATTGTTCTCCAAAATAGATCACATCTTGGGTCACAAATCAAGCCTTCGGAAATTAAAGAAAATTGAAATCGTATCAAGTATCTTTTCTGACCACAATACTGTGAGACTAGATATCAATTACAGGAAAAAAACTGCATAAAATACAAAGACATGGAGGCTAAACAATACACTGCTAAATAACCAAGAGATCACTGAAGAAATCAAAATGGAAATCAAAAAATACCTAGAAAAAAATGACAATGAAAACATGACGACCCACAGCTACAGGGTGTGGCAAAAGCAGTTCTAAGAGGGAAGTTTATAGCAATACAATCATACCTCAAGAAACAAGAAACATCTAAAATAAACAACCTAATATTACACCAAAAGCAATTAGAGAAAGAAGAAAAAAAATCTCCAAAGTTAGCAGAACGAAAGGCATCATAAAGATCAGGTCACAAATAAATGAAAAAGAAATGAAGGAAATGATGGCAAAGACCAATAAAACTAAAAGCTGGTTCTTTGAGAAGATAAACAAAATTGATACCATTAGCCAGACTCATCAAGAAAAAAAGGGAGAAGACTCAAATCAACAGAATTGGAAATGAAAAAGAAGTAACAACTGACACTGCAGAAATACAAAGGATCATGAGAGATTACTACAAGCAACTATATGCCAATAAAATGGACAACTTGGAGGAAATGGACAAGTTCTTAGAAAAGCACACCCTTCTGAGAGTGAACCAGGAAGAAATAGAAAATAAAAACAGACCAATCACAAGCACTGAAATTGAGACTGTGATTAAAAATCTTCCAACAAACAAAAGCTCAGGACCAGATGGCTTCACAGGCAAATTCTATCAAACATTTAGAGAACAACTAATACCTATCCTTCTCAAACTCCTCCAAAATATAGCAGAGGGAGGAACACTCCCACACTCATTCTAAAAGGCCACCATCGCTCTGATACCAAAACCAGACAAAGATGTCACAAAGAAAGAAAACGACAGGCCAATATCACTGATGAACATAGATGCAAATATCCTCAACAAAATACTAGCAAGCAGAATCCAACAGCACATTAAAAGGATCATACACCATGATCAAGTGGGGTTTGTCCCAGGAATGCAAGAATTCTTCAATATATGCAAATCACCCAATGTGATACACCGTATTAACAAATTGAAGGAGAAAAACCATATGATCATCTCAATAGATGCAGAAAAAGCTTTCAACAAAATTCAACACCCATTTATGATAAGAATCCTCCAGAAAGACAGAGAGGAATTTACCTCAAAATAATAAAGGCCATATATGACAAACCCACAGCCAACTTCATTCTCAATGGTGAAAGACTGAAACCATTTCCACTAAGATCAGGAATAAGACAAGGTTGCCCACTCTCACCACTATTATTCAACATAGTTTTGGAAGTTTTAGGCACAGCAATCAGAGAACAGAAGGAAATAAAAGGAATCCAAATCGGAAAAGAAGAAGTAAAGCTGTCGCTGTTTGCAGATGACATGATACTATACATAGAGAATCCTAAAGGTGCTGTCAGAAAACTTCTAAAGCTAATCAATGAATTTGGTAGAGTAGCAGGATACAAAATTAATGCACAGAAATCTCTTGCATTCCGATACACTACTGATGAAATCTGAAAAAGAAATTAAGGAAACACTTCCATTTACCACTGCAACAAAAAGAATAAAATAGCTAGGAATAAACCTACCTAAGCAGACAAAAGACCTGTACGTAGAAAACTGTAAGACACTGATGAAAAAATTAAAGATGATACAAACAGATGGAGACATATACCATGTTCTTGGATTGGAAGAATCAACATTGTGAAAATGACTATACTACCCAAAGCAATCTATAGATTCAATGCAATCCCTATCAAACTACCAATGGCATTTTTCACAGAACTAGAACAAAAAATTTCACAATTCGTATGGAAACACAAAAGCCCCTGAATAACCAAAGCAATCTTGAGAACGAAAAATGGAGCTAGAGGAATCAGGCTCCCTGATTTCAGACTATACTACAAAGCTACAGTAATCAAGACAGTATGGTACTGGCACAAAAAGAGAAACATAGATCAATGTAACAGGATAGAAAGACCAGAGATAAACCCACGCACATATGGTCACCTTATCTTTGATAAAGGAGGCAAGAATATACAATGGAGTAAAGACAGCCTCTTCACTAAGTGGTGCTGGGAAAACAGGACAGCCACATGTAAAAGAATGAAATTAGAACATCCCCTAACACCATACACAAAAATAAACTCAAAATGGATTAAAGACCTAAATGTAAGGCTAGACACTACAAAACTCTTAGAGGAAAACATAAGCAGAACACTCTATGACATAAATCACAGCAAGATCCTTTTTGACCCACCTCCTAGAGAAATGGAAATAAAACCAAAAATAAACAAATGGGACCTAATGAAACTTCAAAGCTTTTGCACAGCAAAGGAAACCATAAACAAGACCAAAAGACAACCCTCAGTATGGGAGAAAATATTTGCAAATGAAGCAACGGACAAAGGATTAATTTCCAAAATTTACAAGAAGCTCATGCAGCTCAATATTAAAAAAACAAACAACCCAATCAAAAAATGGGCAGAAGACCTAAATAGACATTTCTCCAAAGAAGATATACAGACTGCCAACAAACACATGAAAGAATGCTCAACATCATTAATCATTAGAGAAATGCAAATCAAAACTACAATGAGATATCATCTCACACCAGTCAGAAGGGCCATCATCAAAAAATCTAGAAACAATAAATGCTGGAGAGGGTGTGGAGAAAAGGGAACACTCTTGCACTGCTGGTGGGAATGTGAATTGGTTCAGCCACTATGGAGAACAGTATGGAGGTTCCTTAAAAAACTACAAATAGAACTACCATATGACCCAGCAATCCCACTACTGGGCGTATACCCTGAGAAAACCAAAATTCAAAAAGCGTCATGTACCAAAATGTTCACTGCAGCTCTATTTACAATAGCCCGGAGATGGAAACAACCTAAGTGCCCATCATCGGATGAATGGATAAAGAAGATGTGGCACATATACACAATGGAGTATTACTCAGCCATAAAAAGAAACGAAATTGAGCTATTTGTAATGAGGTGGATAGACCTAGAGTCTGTCATACAGAATGAAGTAAGTCAGAAACAGAAAGACAAATACCATATGCTAACACATATATATGGAATTTAAGAAAAAAAAATGTCATGAAGAACCTAGGGGTAAGACAGGAATAAAGACACAGACCTACTGGAGAACAGACTTGAGGATATGGGGAGGGGGAAGGGTGAGCTGTGACAAAGCGAGAGAGAGGCATGGACATATATACACTACCAAACGTAAGGTAGATAGCTAGTGGGAAGCAGCCGCATAGCACAGGGAGATCAGCTCGGTGCTTTGTGACCGCCTGGAGGGGTGGGATAGGGAGGGTGGGAGGGAGGGAGACGCAAGAGAGAAGAGATATGGGAACATATGTATATGTATAACTGATTCACTTTTTTATAGAACAGAAACTAACACACCATTGCAAAGCAATTATACCCCAATAAAGATGTTAAAAATAAATAAATAAATAAATAAATAAATGCTAGACAGGGTGTGGAGAAAAGGGAACCCTCTTGCACTGCTGGTGAGAATGTAAATTGACACAGCCACTATGGCAAACAGTATGGAGGTTCCTTATAAAACGGAAAATAGAACTACCACACGACCCAGCAATCCCACTACTGGGCATATACCCTTAGAACACCATAATTCAAGAAAAGTCGTGTATAACAATATTCATTGCAGCACTATTTACAATAGCCAGGACATGGAAACAACCTAAATGTCCATCAACAGATGCATGGATCAAGAAGATGTACACATATATCAAAGTAAAATATCAAAGTAAAATAGATAGCTAGTGGAAAGCATCCACATGGCACAGGGAGATCAGCTTGGTGCTCTGTGCCCACTTAAAGGGCTGGGATAGGAAGGGTGAGAGGGAGGTGCAAGAGGGAGGGGATATGGGGATATATGTATATGTATAGCTGATTCATGTTGCTACACAGCAGAAGCTAACACAACATTGTAAAGCAATTATACTCTAATGAAGATGTTTAAAAAAAAAAGAATAAATGAATATTTCTTTCAAAAAAAATTTTAATAAAAAATTAAGTTTAAAAAAAGAATAGATGGATATTTCAAGGAGAAGGGGCTGAATGTGAACATAGTTAATTCCTACAAACCAATTTCTTACAAAATGGACTTTAGGACTGAGATGCTGAAAGGTGAATAAAATATTTGAGAACCAGAAATGTAAAAGGAGGGAGACATTTCAAGGTGCTCATGGAGAAAAACTGAACTAAAGAAAGACTGTAAAAAAAATTTCAAATGAAAAATAAACTAGAAATTTAGATGGAGCTACAGTTGTGGAAAAGTAATGAGATGCTTAGTCACCTGGACATGGTTATGGAAGCGTGGAAATTGAAAGACCAATACAAAATCATTGTACAAAAGTTCAGAGTGGTTTACATGGAGACGTACATTGGAGGCCAAACAACAATTATGTCTTGTCTAACGCCAGCCTTACACCAAGACTTACACAAAAGCAAGGCTACAATTTGACCTGGGGAGGGGTGATTGTAAAGAAGTTAAACAGTAAGGTACTTTAGTTTAACATGAAATGAAGATCAATTCACAGTAAACTTTAAAAAATAATCAATCAATAAAAAAGGTTTGCAAGCAGAAGCCTCAGGAGGAAGTACAGACATTCATCCCAGCTCATTCCAGATGTCAGAGAAAGCAAACCCTAAAGCACCTGTCTGCCAGAAAGTATATTTTAAATATTTGCTCCACAGATTTCAAAAGAAGAGGAAAAGATGTACAGGTACACATTTCTATGGCAACTGTATAGAAAGTGTTAGTATCGAATTCAAATCCAAAGAGCAGAAAGATATTTCAAATTCTTTTTTTTTTTTTTTTGGCACACCGCACAGCATGCAGGATTTTAGTTCCCTGACTAGGGATCGAACCTGTGCCCCCTGCAGTGGAAGCACGGAGTCCTAACCACTGGACCTCCAGGGAATTCCCTCAAATTCTTAATTCGTATTCCTAATGTACTTAAATCAAAGCTTTTTTATTATCTCTTAATAACTGACAGATTATTTCTCTGCCTGGATTGAGAGAAGAGCAAAAAAAAGTGATAATTTTTAGATTTAAGTAGAAAATTAGTATAAACATATATGCAGATATCAATATTGCAGAACAGTGTGAATACAGTAGGCCTGTGTTTTTACACTGATTTCCAAGTGGAATGTAAACACACATTAATTAGCTATATTTTCCTCTTTTAACAGTTTATTTTTTGAGAAGAACTTGTACATGAAGAATGTTTGCTTGAAAACTTGTTATTTCATTGAAATTGCATTTGCCTTTCCTCTCCTCCCTTAATAAACACCATTATGATAAGCATATTTAGTGAAATATTATGAGAATTTGTGTGTTTAGAGAGTATCTCTGAAGATGTATTACACACAGCCGCCATTTTGTCTTGCCTGTGCTGCCCTAAAAATCATTTTAACCTCACCATGAACAAAGATACAAATATTAAACTAAACCCATCGGAGGCCTCACTGATATGGAAGAACAAGAGATCATGTTACCTAGAAATATACCTCTGTGAAATGTTCACAATAAACAGCCATCGCCACAAAGTGCCTGGAAAGCAAGGTCAGTTCCTTGTTTAAATGAGAGTTCACAATTTCAGTTAAAGAAAGAATAAGAAAACTAACTCCTCTACTTGTTCATAATCATTAGCATTTCACTGCTGCTAAATCATACTACATAGATGTCTCCCCTTCTGAAGATCTTTGAAGAAAAAACTCCTTCCAACTGCCATAGACATTTTAGTTTCTAGTAACCTCAGAGTTTCAAAATATCTTTACATCTTAGCTAATTCCTTCAGCCGCAGTTTACATCCCTCTTCTCATGATGAAAGTGCTCTGTGTTAAGGTGTGTTGAGTCACTACAGTCAGAACCGAAGAAGGTAGAGGGACGTTAACCTGAGGGCAACTGTTGATGACACTGCCAGACTCGGCTGAGGTTCTAGGGCGGAGATACGACCATGTTAAGGGAGGAAAGAAGGAAGAAACTGTGAATTATAAATTGGATACACACCTGTCCTGAACCCAGTGAACTCTGAAACCTTTGAAGAGAGCCAAACTTCTCATGACCAAAAAAGTAGATGGTTTGAACTTAGTTCCCTATTTATGGGAGAGAAAGGATCTATTCCATATTAGAATTAACTTCATTAAATGGGCCTGAGGCTTGCTATTCCTAGCCAAGAAATTATAGACTACCACATGCTAAAATGACGTGAAAGAAAATTCTGGGAATATTAGAGCTATCACAACTAGGGAGTTAATGTCCAAACAGCAAAACTGACCATTTTTTTCTAGAAAAGCATTTTTAGTGGTTTAGTTGTTATGGTAGCCAAAAAAGATATTTTGACAGAGCAATTTTCTTTCTAACATTCTTAATAAAAACTTGATATCTTTACAGCTTCAGGAACTAGATCCCCAAAAAGTGAGGAAGAACAGGTTGTTTCCAGTTTGCAAGGCCCACTGAAGTTGATTGTGGAGTGCTGATTCATATTGACATGTGATATGATAGTAGGAACACAACCCTGAGTTTCACAAAGTCCTCTCCCATCTGTAATTCACTGTCCCATCTTGTGAGAAACAATCTACCCCCACTGCTTCCCAGACTCAGCTGCCCGACTGTAAAATGTGATTAATAACCTCTCATGGTTGTTTTAAATATGAAATAAGACATATAAAACATATAAACAACATATAAAATCCTGAATATTAGCAAGCCCTCAAGAAATGCTAGCTTCCTTCATTCGCCTAAGGCTATCTCAAAGACAATGAGGCTGAACAGTTGAACATAGAGATCAAACATCACCTGTAGGGGACTGTGGTGAGGAATCTTTTCAAAGTGTGACATGATTAAGAAATGAATTTTAAATACTAGAGAACAAAGTGAATAGTTTCAATAGGAAATAAAGCAAGTCTGTAATCTCTCATGGTTGATGTGATGAACTATTCATCTAAACTAGGAAAGAGAATGTGTGTATCAAAGTCTTTCCAAATTAGGGAGAACTTGAAGGACTTGACTCTGGAAAGATAAATAGTGGAAAGCTTCTCTTATTGCCAATTATCCTAGTTTCAAAAGATATATTGAAAACAGCTTAGTTAATACAGGACATCATCAGAGTAGTTTGGTGGATAATTCCAAGTTGTCTATTACTTCATGTTTATTCCCGTGTCTTGAAGAAGCAGAAATGAGAATAAATCAACACTGATGTTTGTTTTCTTTTTGATTGGTAGAACAGACCTAAGTGTCTAAGAGTAGATATGATAAGGGGATATAGCTTCTGATGAAGACACCATAATAAATGGGATAAAGAAGAAGGATGCTAAATCTGTGCTATCCATTTATCTATTGATCTATCCATCCATCCATCCACCTGCCCACTTACCCAAACATTCAGTAAGTATGTTTATTTCCTGTTTCAATATAAAACATGATGCCAGATGCAATGGGAAAACAAGGGTCTAAAAACAAGAGATTAAAAATATAAAGAGACATATATGCAGATAATCAGAGGAAAGGGCAGTAAATGGCAAATGTCATGCAATATCCAAAAGTTTTAACAGAAATAGGGTAGTAAAAGGAAAAATGTTCCTAGCAAGGGTGATAACAAGGAAAGAGAGGGAAAAAACGATGGGGCACCTGTAAGAGTTTGAACATTAATTATTCAGCAGGGAGAAAGCCACAGAAGGTATCTGAGCCGAGCAGTCATGGGCTCTAAGCTGTGTTTAATGAAGATGCATCTGGCAGAACTGATTAGAACAGCAGTGGTGTGTGTGCACATGGTGTGTTTTCTCCAATGAAGCACTACTGGGTGGAGATCAATTATGGGGTGTGTTGCCAAGTAATTCATTATAAAAATTACAAAATCACAGTTTTAAAATGATTTCCTGTTTTTGTAGTAATCTAAGCATATTCAAGGTTATTCCTAAAAGATGTCAGTTTACCAAATGCTTTATTAAATAGCAGAGAAATAGATGGAGGATATCTGGGGCCCAGGGAATGGTGTGAACTTGAACACACCCATAGGAGTGTGCCTCCTTGGGAAAGTCATCTGTCTTGGGGGCTCTGGCAGGCTCAGAGGTAAAGCCCAATCAAGTAGAAGACAGCAACTAGAAGTCAGGAGGACCTTGCAAATAAGAAGCTTCAGCAACCTTAGAAGATATGAAGGAATAAGGAGCTAAATAAGACAGTAGTCTAAATGCAGAGGGAGGAGTAGATAGGTGAGAAACCACCAAAAAAATCTTGGTAAAGTCACTAGTTGCAGGAGACGAGGAAGTAGAAGAAAGCAATCTTTCTTTCAAATCATAAGTGTAAGGGTAGGTTTTAAATGCTCTCAGGAAAGCTTTCAAATTAATAAATTAAGAAAATTTTCCTTGGAGTTTCAAATTAAAATTTCATAGCTATAAAGCAATATAAGCTTTATATACAATATGTTGCCATCCACTATTTTAAAATATTTCCATTTTAAATTTCACGGCACGCATGTTTATTCTCAGCCACCACATCTGTTATCTAAAGCATTATGGATCCCAGCTCCATCAACAATAAAGAATAATCAAATTTCAAATACTTAGTCAAGAATGCAACCACAAATTGAAGCTTAATATCTACCAAATGTGTACCAGTCATCTGAAAATTGAGTTCACTGTAGGGACAAATAATTTTTTTTAATCTAGTAGGTGTATAACATTAGGTCAACCACAATCTTTGTGTCTGCACTTTAATTTCCTTATCTCATTATGTTCCAGCCAAGCTCCTTCCCACTTCAGCCCTTCACACACGTGGTTCCCTCTGCTAGGACAACTTTGCCGTCATCCCTTGCCTAGCTCATGCCTACTCAGACTCAGGTTCCCCATATGTAACTTCCTAAGGAAACCCATTATCAGTGTCTCCCTCACCACCTACTGCACAGCTAGAGCCCCCAGAGGACCTCAGAGCATAGCCTATACTCTTACATCCAGCCTATACTTTTCCACTAAGCACAGTAGGCACAGCGTCTACAGCCAATGAAAATGTTTTCATCTTAACTGATTATAAAGCCAGAAGAAAAACAAATATAATAATGAATATATAATAATAAATCTAGCCTGGATTATATTCATCTTCATACCCATGTAGTCAAAAATCTAATTTTCTTTGAAGGGACCCATGAAGGCAAAAATGCCTAAGGGACCATAAAAGTCATAATGTGGGGCTTCCCTGATGGCGCAGTGGTTGAGAGTCCGCCTGCCGATGCAGAGGACACGGGTTCGTGCCCCAGTCCGGGAAGATCCCACATGCCGCGGAGCTGCTGGGCCCGTGAGCCATGGCTGTTGAGCTTGCGCGTCCGGAGCCTGTGCTCCACAACGGGAGAGGCCACAGCAGTGAGAGGCCCGCGTATTCCAAAAAAATAGTCATAATGTGTATCTAGTTACTTTGTAGTATTTCTTCCAAGAAAAATAAACCTGATTGTTTTATTTTTTTTGAAAGCTGGATGATGGTACCTATTTGGGAACAACTGAAATAATGAATTGCTTAAAGCACTTAAACAGTATCAGGCACACAGCAATAAATGTTATACAGGTGAATATAATGAAATTATATTCATTTTGAAAGTACCACATTTCACACATTTTGAGAACTGTCTCAGTGCATTTCAAAGTTAGTTTTAGTAGACTGAAAGTAATATACATATATTCTTAACTTTCTGACAAATGTCCAAAGATGGGCACATGTACCCAAAGAGGTTCAGGCAGGCTGGAGAATTACTTGACATAAACAGAACTGAGAACCAAGAGACAGAGAAACTATTACAAATCTCTAACTTCATGATTTTATTGGTGTATTAGTTTGCATGTACACTGTAACAAATTACCACAGACTTTCTGCATTAGAACAATGCAAATTTATGATGTTACAATTCTGTACATTAGAAGTCCTGTACGGGTCTCACTGGGCTAAAATCACGGTGTCAGCAAGGTTGCATTCCTTTCTAGAGGTTCCAGAGAAGAATCAATTTCCTTAACTTTTCTAGCTTCTTAGAGACCAGCCACATTCCTTGGCTTTGGTCAACTTCCTCTATCTTCAAGGCCATCAATGAATGGTACATTGAGTCTTTCTCACATCGAATCATCTGACTCCCTTTTCTTCTTCCTCTTTCACTTCTAAGAATGCTTATGATTACAGTAGGCCTAAATAGATAATCCAGGACAATTTCACCTCCTCTAAACCCTTATTTGAATATAGCTACAAAATCTCTTTTGGCATATAATGTAACATATTAAAAGGTTCTGGGGATTAGGATGTAGACATCTTTGGAGGATGTGAGCTGGTATTATTCTGCCTACTACAATCGATAACGAATATATACAAAACAAAAATAGAAAAGAAGCATTAGCTTAAAAGAGCTCAAACACAGCAAAGATATGCTTTGAATTTAATAAAAGCTAATTACTAACCTAAAAACTCACATCAAATCATTTTAGCACATGCAACTTTATCTTATTTTTTCTCCCTGAATATGCTCATGATTCAAATTTAAGTAGACCAGCTTTGCTGTCGTATGAAACAGCAGAAAATAATACAAATAATCTATAAAAGGATCAAAGAAGAAAATCTAAGAATTCATTTGTATAGTATATTTAACATTTCTGGATTTTCCAGAATACAGAAATACATCCAATAATTTAGGAGAGGAAAAATGTACACTTTAAATATCTGAACTCTCCATTCAATCAATACTTCACTGTTGCTAACGGACTATATTACTTAAAATATTGAAAACGTTTGTCTCCAAAATTAAGTTTAGCCAATAGAAGTAGTACAAGCATCAGGTTCATTACCCACATGGGCAGGTGGGTGGAGATATTTATACCTAACTAAAGAATAATTAGCCATAACTTTCTATTGTCAATTTACTCACTAACAATGTGAATGTTGATTATATAATTCAAAGTTGACACCTGCATAGATCTGGTTATCAGGAGCTCCAGGCATATCATTAATTTATTCAATGCTGGTCCTAGGAACATTTAGCCAATTGAGTTTAATTTCAATCCCTGTTGACCTCTGGCCTGGCTAGATTTAAATCATAACACTAAACACATGAGAAGTAAAATTATTGTAATGAAACATATATAAGCAAAAACACAGATTAAGATTAAAATGAAATTCTGATTTGACTCAAATAGTGGACATAATTTTTTAAAAACCCACTGTTTTTCAATTGGTTTTTGAAAATAATTATGAAGAAAGCCTGAAAATACATGAGGGAAGACATAATTTCACATTAAACAAAACAGTTTAATGAGTTCAAATAATTTCCTCAATCAATTAAAATAATCTTTCATTATCTCTAATGATCAAGATCACTAAACTTCCGAACAAACCCGTGAAATGTAAACTAAAGTGCTAAAATAACCAGAATCCAAATAAATTACATGACACTTAGAAATTATCCCTTAATTTAGAATTTTTAATTATACTCCAATAGGCAATAGAAAAAATTGGTTTTCCTTGTTATTAGACTAGACAATGACTAACATTTATATAAGTTGCATGATCGTCAAATATTGTTTCATAACAATGAAGAATTTCTAAGTCAAAGATAACTAATGAGAACCCGCTGTATAGCACAGGGAACTCCACTTCGCTGTACAGTAGAAACTAACACAACACTGTAAAACAACTATATCCCAATTAAAAAAAAAAAAGAAAAAGAAATTCTAAGTCAATAACTACTAAACTTCTAAGAGGTCTAAGACATTAACTTCTCAATAGGTTTCCTCTCCTTCTGGAACACTCCAGCTCCAACCTACAGGCCTAAAATAGCCCAGGAAACATAAAACAACTCAGATTTACAAATCTGGCAGCACTCACTGACAGAAACTCCTTGTACATGGGCCTAGGTTAACCTGGCACATATCAGTTAATATGACACTAAATCAAACTAAGAATATTAGTGCAGAGAATGGTTATTCCAATGAATAGGAAGTTTCTCTGTCATGTTTCACTTATAAATAGGTTAACATTGTTCTACCTAACAGACAATTTCGTAAGATAGTGAAGGGAATCAAATATAAATTTCTACAACAATTAACTTTGATACTTCAGAAATATCTAAATTTAATCATCAGTTTGGCTGTCCTCCACCTCTTCTATGTATACCATTGTAAACAAATGCTGAAATATGCAAGAAGAGATCACTATGCAGATAACCCCTGGAGAGAAGTTTTCCTCCTCCTCTTTCTTATAGAAATCCTGCTGCATTTTTCAACATGTAAATCAAAAGACATGTCCTACAAAAAACCTCCCCATATGGGCCTTAACAGAAGTAATCAGTACTCCCCTTTTCACCAGGAACATGGTGCTTATATTTCTAATAACATATTTATTTCATCCTACTTCCTAATAGATACATTTGTAAGTAGGCAACTACAACAGCCTTTGCTTGGTCTTCATTACCCATATTAAGTTCTCATTATTTCTGAATCACCAGGTAGCACCTAAAACATCTTACACATAATACATCTTATACCCATAAGGCAAGAAACTAACATATCATCTCTCTGTCACAGAAGTTTGGGTCTTCCTGAGACCTTTTCTTATGATTTTAAGGAATAGATAAAAACAGGATCCCTCTTGTTCTCCCACCAAATCAGCTCCTCCTTCCCAACTTTGCTATTTCTCCCAATGGCAAAACCACTAAGACCTTACAGTATCCTGTGAGTTTTCTCTCTCATTCACCTACACTGGTCAATCCTGCACTAATTCCTCCACAAAATCTTTTGCATTTGTTGCCACTACTAATGTCCTCTGTCAGTCCCTCTTTTGCTTTTACTGAGACTTACAACAGGCTCCTAACTAGATGCATTTCCACAATCAATACTAAGATGGGATCTAATAACTGAGTTTCAAAATATTTGGAGAAAAAAAAAATCACACACACAAAGTAATAGCTGGATATTTTAAAAATCCTCTATCAGTTACTGATAGAAATAAACAATTTCAAAAAAAGAAATTAACAGTATCAGTAGGGATATAGGAATCACCAGGGACATAGAACAGTGTGAAACAATTTAGCATAAGTGATTTTTACAGAACATTTCACAATAAATTCAGAACATAACATTTTCAAGTGCACACGGAAAATTTACTAAGATAGACCACATTTGGGGCCATAAAACAAGTCTCAGAAAAGGATCAAAATCATTGAATCAAGAGTATGTTTTATGACTGCAAGGGTACTAAATTTAGAAACTGATGATAAAATATCTAGAAAACTACATAACTGGAAATTAAGTAGTACACTTCAAAAAAAACCCATAGGTCAGAGAAGAAATCACAAGGGAAATATTTTCTAATTCAGACTAAGTGATAATAAAAAGACAAGATACCAGAATTTGTGGAATGCATTTGAAGTATTGCTAAGATGGAAATTTATAACTTTAAATGACTATATTAGGAAAGAGAAGTATTAAAATAAATTTTCAACTTGGGAATCCAGGAGAATAACAAATGCTACAAAAAGGAAGTAAAAGAAAGGAAATAAAAATAACAATAGAGATCAATAAAACATTAAAAAGACAAACAACAGAAAAAAATTTAAATTTGAAGGCTGTTTCCTTAAAAATAGTAATAAAACCCTC
Source organism: Grampus griseus (assembly GCF_964374135.1). Lineage (NCBI taxonomy): Eukaryota > Metazoa > Chordata > Mammalia > Artiodactyla > Delphinidae > Grampus > Grampus griseus. The sequence continues at coordinate 22,377,449 of NC_139018.1, read as the reverse complement.
AGCAAGACTTAATAAAGAAAAAAAGAGAAAACAAATTACCAATATCAGGAATATAATAAGACATCAGCACAGATCTTACAGAAACTAAAAGAATTAAAAAGGGGATATTACAAAAAGCTTTAAGCCAATAAATTTGACAACTGCAATAAAATGGAAAAATATCTTAAAAGGCACACAGTAACAAAACTGACTCAAGAAGAAGTAGAAATTCTGAAAAACCATACATCTATTAAAGAATTCAGGTTTAAAATTAAAAACCTTCCCAAAACAAAAACTACAGGCGCAGAAGATTTCATTGATGAATTTTATGCTACATTTACAAAGAAATAATACAAATACTTTACACAAATGTTTCCCAAAAATAAAAGGGAAACACAACTCATGTTAAGAGTCACTGTTATACTAACATTTAAATCTGATAAAGACATTACAAGAAAAGAAGTTATAAATCAATATTCCTCACCCACATAGATGCAAAAATTCTTAACAAACTATCACTAAATCAAATCCAGCCACATGTAAAAGGAGAAATACGTTTTGACAAATTGGAGTTTATCCCAGGAAAACAAGGTTAGTTTAATATGTACTGAAGGTTCCAACCAGTTGATTAAGACAAGGGAAAAACAAAAGAAAGAAGAAAGCAAAACTGTCCTTATTTGCAGAGGACATGATCGTGTACAAGGAAAACTCTAAGTGCAAGGAATAAACAACAACAACTACTAAAAGCTACTACAACTAATAAATGAGCTTAAGGTTACAAAATACAAGTTTAATATACAAAAAAATCAATTGTATTTATACCTACTAGAAAAGAATGTTAGAAATTCAAATTTTAAAGTTATTTTATATAACATCATAAATTTAAAAAATAGGAATAAATCTAAAAAGGATATGCAAGACCTGTTTGCTGAAAATTACAAAACATCATGAGAAAAGTTAAAGACAATCTAAATTAATGGATAGATACACCATGTTCATAGATTGGAAAATATCATCAATATTAAGATGTCCATTCTCAAATTAATCTATACATTTAACATAACCCTATCAAAACCAGTAGGTTCTTTTCTAAGACTGACGAGCTGATTCTAAGATGTATAAAGGAATTCAAGTGCTCTATAGATAACAAGACGAGCAATAAATTTTTATTAAATTAAAAAAGTAGAAATAAAGGCAATCACTTTGAGAGATTACAAACTTTATACCTCACCTTCTGAAGCTTTTATGAAAAAGCTGGGCATTTAATATAATTATCTAAATGTACAGATATGTGGTTCTTTTGCATTTCTCCCCAATGACAGTTTTATGATTTTATAATAGACTACTGCATATTCCTTATGCAAAGAAATGACTTACACAGTGCCAATACTGATAAATATTTACTAAAAGAAAAATGGGGTTGTAATCTAGTGTTAATTAGTGGATAGGCTATGACATATAACATGTATAGAGATCATACAGTGTTTTATCTATAAGTTCCATAACAGATTCTACTGTACTGTCTTTAAAAAAAAAAATTAAAGGGCATCCCTAACTTTTACTATTGGCACAATTTACATCTTTCAATTGCACTAGACCAGCAATTCTCAAAGGGTGTTTGGGCACCATCCAAGACCCCTTAATTATAATACTAAAATGTTACTTGTCTTTTCCACATTCAATTTCTCATGAATGTAAAATGCAGTTTCTTCAGGCATTACATGACAGGTAATATAACAACAGATTAGATGAAGAAGTAAAACTGAAAATGCAGCCATCTTCTTTTAAGACAGCAATTACAGAGATTTCCAAATGTTCAAAAAACAAAGTCACTCTTTAATTTTTTTGTATTGAAAAACAGTTAAATTTCATTGATTTTTATGTTAGTATGAATGGATTTATAATTATTATTTTAAAGGTATAAATATTTTCAAATACCCAGTTTTAATTTTTAATATGATAGATATTGATATACACAATGTACATTAATAAAAGATCTTTGAGTTCTGAAAAATTTTAAGAATGTAAAGTGATTCTGATACCAAAATTTGAGAATCACTGCAAGCAGTAATAAACAATTTTTAAATGGTATGTATAGAGATAATAATCCTGATCACTAAAATAAAAAACAAAAAAATTATTTTAAAAAGAATTATCATATGTTAATGTTTAGTTTTTCTTAGTGGGACACTATATGACTCCTCTTTCTGGTTCTTAATAAAGTTCAGCAAGAGAAAAAGCCTTGGACTTCCCTGGTGGCACAGTGGTTAAGAATCCACCTGCCAACGCAGGGGACACGAGTTCAATCCCTGATCCGGGAAGATCCCACATGCTGCGGAGCAACAAAGTCTGTGAGCCACAGCTACTGAACCTGTGCTCTAGAGCCCACAAGCCACAACTACTGAGCCCACATGCTGCAACTACTGAAGCCTGCACGCCCTAAAGCCTGTGGCCACAACAAAAGAAGCCACCGCAATGAGAAGCCCATGCACCACAACAATGAGTAGCCCCTGCTCACCACAACTAGAGAAAGCCTGCGTGCAGCAATGAAGACCCAACACAGCCAAAATAAATACATAAATAAATAAATTTATATATTAAAAAAAAGCCTAAGGCCAACACAACATAAGATACACATAGGATTCCTATACCTGATGCTATTTTTCTTCTTCCCATTATATCCATCCCTAGTAGAACCAAACAGAAAGGTAATTTTCCATGACTCTTGTCTAACTTTTAAAGTTAAGTATTGCCTACATATTAAACCCTGTGCCGTGCTCTCCCAAACTCTCCTTCCCTTACTCTACTGCTTTCAACAACGTGCTTATAACCTCATATATTACATAATTTACTTACTTATCACATTTATTTTGTCACCCCACTCAATATAATGTAAGGTAAATGAGAGTAGGATTTTTGGGACTTTCCTGGTGGTGCAGTGGTTAAGAATCTGCCTGCCAATGCAGGGGACACAGGTTCAACCCCTGGTCCAGGAATATCCCACATGCCATGGAGCAACTAACCCCGTGAGTCACAACTACTGAGCCTGTGCTCTAGAGCCTGCGAGCCACAGCTACTGAGTCCACACACCACAACTACTGAAGTGCGTGCACCACAACTACTGAAGCCCACGTGGTCTAGGGCCCACGTGCTACAACTGAAGCCTGCACGCCTAGAGCCCGTGCTCCGCAATAATAGAAGCCCCCGCAATGAGAAGCCCACGCACCACAACGAAGAGTAGCCCCCGCTTGCCGCAACTGGAGAAAGCCCACACGCAGCAACGAAGGCCACCCAACGCAGCCAAAAAAAAAAAGGAAGAGTAGGATTTTTTTTCTCATTTACTGATAATATCCTTAGCACCTATAATAGTACCAAAGACAAAATAGACACAAAGTAAATATCTGTTGAATGAATTAATGGGTATTTTACTGAAGTAAAATATAAATTTTGGCATTTTACCAGGGAAGAACAAGCATGTCTTAGCAAATTAGCACTTGCAAATGGACAACAGACACAAATGCTATCTATGTACACAGGAGGGATACAGTAGCTGAAGGAGAAATTCTCAAGGAGAAACAGTTTTCTCTTCTAGACCCAGAAATGAAGATAAGGAGACAAGAGACAAGGAAAGGAGACGAATTTGGAAATTCTGTAGTTCAAACCAGAGCCAAGAGAAACAGAATTTTTTTCCCAAACATAAGATTCCACAAATATAAACAAAGAAAAATAAAAGAGTAAGAGCAGTTAACACACCTCTCTTCTCCCGATGTATTTCTTCCAGAAGCTGCTCCTGTCTTTCTATCTGTTCAAAGAGACACTGAAGCTCAGCCTCCTTGTTTTCAGTCATGTTCCCGAGTTGTTGTCTGCACAACATCAGCTGGTGCCGTAGACTTTTCTCTCTGTTTTCTCTCTCTCTCAGTTCCTCACAGAGCCATTGAAGTTTAGTCTAAAAATATGACAGTTATATCTAATTTTTTTAAAAATCTAGAAAACAGTAGCATTCCAAAACATGAGAAAGTCATGATAATCTGAATTTAGACAATAACTAACAAATTTAAGCAAAATTTTAAAAGACCCATAATGTTTTAATTTGCATAATGGTTTATATCAGTTAAAAGTTGGTGCAGAAATGATTTCCTTGGATTTTTATAAAATATTTGGTATACTCTATCATCTTTGGAAAGGCAGTACTACAGAAAAGTTTGGCCTCCTAAACTTCCAAGTGTAATACAATTAACCCCCTAATTTGATATATAAAGCAGTCTGGTACAAGCATTTGAAGATCCAAAACACCCCATAATAGACCTAGAAACTGGTTATGAAGGGAATTTTAGAGATTAAAAAATAAGATAAAATTCCTAGTTTTGTTTCTAAAAATGCATATCCCCAAGGGTCCAGCTAATCAGGTAGAGAGAGAGATTCTGTATGGCATGAGGCAGATAAAGTCTGCATTTGTCCACATTTAAAACTAGGAAATTCAATCAAAGCAACTCTCTTTTCCATGGACTCTAACCTCACCAACTCTAATACTTAGATATTTAAAACAGGGATGAGAAAAGAAATCTTTCTTCCACCTTCAATAGAACAGAATTTCAGTCGGGTCTTAGGACCTTCCCAAGTGAGACTATCATCCAATTTCTAGTTGATTTTAAATAATCTAAACAGTCTTCACCTCAAAGAAGCAAAATAGGGGAAGTCATGAACTAGAAGGGAAAATGAGATTAAGCAAAGGGACAATTTCCCTGAATAGCATGAATCCATAAGCAAGAATGTTCTAGGCCTCTAGAAGTCTAGAAGGTTCTTAGGACATGCCCCAGTATATTAAAAGTAGCTGTGATAGAATTAGCCTATGATGAAGCAGAACTGGGATATGGCCCTTAGACCGGGGTCTCCCCACATACATCAGCTTTCAAACATCCCCAGAAATGAAAAACAAGGCAGTTCCTTTGGTCAGATGGTGACATAGAACAAAATACTGTCATTAGTCAAATTATGCATAAATTATACACTTATATTGTAAGGTAACAAATGTATAATATGTTGGGTGAAGAAAAATGGAAATCATGCTTATAAAGGCATGATTTATTAATAACAAAGCACTTTTGATCAGACCAGAGCTTATGTTAATGAGGTGGCTTAGGGTGGGGCCCCCAGATAGCCTCCGTAAGGGGCTGATCATTAGAGAGTTGAAACTTACAATCCTACTCATCAACCTCTAAGAAGCGGGGTGGGGGACAGGCAGGGGAGGACTGAAGATTAAACTCTATAAAGACTCCTGAACAATGAGATATGATGAGCTTCCAGGTTGGTGAATACATCCACATGCCAAAAGGGTGATGCACCCAAAATTCCAGAGACAGAAGTTCAGTACTAAGGACCCTTTGGGACCTTGCCCTATATACCTCTTCATATGGCTGTTCATATGCATCCTTTATAATAAAGTAATAATAGTAAGTCAAGTATTTCCCTGAAATCTGTGAGCCATTACAGCAAATTAATGAACTATGGGAACCCCAATTTGAAGCCAGTTCAGATAGAAGTGTAGGCAACCTAGGGACTCAATACCTGTGACTGGCATCTGAAGGTGGGGGAGGGGGAGTCTTGTGGGACTGAGACCTTAAACAGCAGGATCTGCACTAACTCTGGGTAGTTAGTGTCAGAGCTGTAATTAGGTTGTAGGGCACCCAGTTGGTGAATGCAAAAAATTGAAAAATTACTTGATGTGGAAAACTCAAACTTCTGGAGTCAAATATGTTGTGAGCAGAAACATCATAATAGTAGGTATTTCACAGGAAGGGCAGACCACTAGGAGTTTTCATCTTCACAGCTCTGATTTGCACAAGCTAAATTCTTGGTAACTGCAACAGAAATACTGGGAACTCCCTCCTCCACCAACTCTCCACTAATAGGGTGGTCACTCTACTGCAGACAAAGCAAGCTAAGAACACTGAAGTCTCAACTGTAATTTCCCCAGATTGTTTATAAGGCTTCAGTTATGAATATAACTTATGAACAGATATTTTTAAAAATCTTCAACAAAATACTAGCAACCAGAATCCAGAAACATATAAAAAGGTTTTTACAGCATAATCAAGTGGGATTTATCCCAAGAATGCAAGGCTGCACTAATATCTGAAAATTAATTAATGTAATATGCCATATTAGTAAGAATTAGGGACATAAAGCCACATGATCATATCAAAAGGTGCAGAGAAATCATATGATGAAATTCAACACCCATTCACGATGGAGACATTCAACAAGCTAGGAATAGAAGGGAACTTTCTCAACCTGATAAAAGACATTTATAAAAACCCCACAACTACTATCATACTTAATGGAAAAAGACAATGCTTTCTCCCTAAGATCAGAAACAAGAAAAGAATATCTGCTCTCACCACTTCTATTCAACACTGTGTTAGGAGGTCATGGCAGGGCAATTTTGCAAGAAAATGTAACAAAATATATCCACATTAAAAAAAAAGAAGTAAACATATTTGCATCTTTTTTGCAGATAACATGCCCCTGTATAAGAAAATCCTAATGATTTCACTAAAAACATATTAGAATAAAATAGTTCAGCAATGTTGTAGTATATGAGGTCAATATACATAAATCAATTGTATCTCTATATACTTGAATGATCAATCCAAAAATAAAGTTAAAAGTCAACTGTATGTACAATAGCATCAAAAGGATAATATACTTAATAATACACCTTTAAAAAGAACTGCAAAACACACTCTGAAAATATCTGAAAGAAAAATAACTCTACAAAACACTGTTGAAAAAAACTTTTAAATACCTAAATAAATGGGACCATATCCCATGTACAAAGATCAGAAGACTTAATATAGTTTAGACAAAAATACTCCCCAAACATCCTACAGATTCAATGCAATTCCAATCAAAATCCCAGCTGGCTTTTTGGAGAAATTGACAAGTTGATCCTAAATTTCATATGGACATTCAAGGGACCCAGAATAGCCAAATAAAGTGTTGAAAAATAAGAACAAAGTTGGAGGACTCACTCTTACCCATTTCAAAGCTTACTACAGAGCTACTGTAATCAAAACAGTGTGGTACTGGCATAGGATAGACATATAGATCAATGAAATAGAATTGAGAGTCCAAAAATAAAACTATACATATACAGTCAACTGACTTTCAACAAGAGTGCCAAAACAATCTGATGAGGAAAGAATAGTCTATTCAACCAGTGGTGCTGGGACAACTGAATAGTCACATGTAAAAGAATAGAGTTGAACCCATACCTCATACCACATAAAAAAATTAACTCAAAATGGATCAAAGACCACATGTAAAAGAATAGAGTTGAACCCATACCTCATACCACATAAAAAAATTAACTCAAAATGGATCAAAGACCACATCTAAAAGAATAGAGTTGAACCCATACCTCATACCACATAAAAAAATTAACTCAAAATGGATCAAAGACCTAAATGTAATTGCTAAAAATATGGCTACAAAATAAAATAAAATAAATAACTAAATAAAAATTTAAAAATAAATAAATAAAAATATAAGACTCCTAGAAGAAAACACGGAAAAGTCTTTGTGACTCTGGTTTGGCAATCATTTCTTAGACATTACACCAAAAGCACAAGCAACCAAAGAAAAAAGCTGATAAGCTGAACTTAATCAAAATGTAAAATATTATGCTTCAATGGTCACAAGTAACAAAGTGAAAAGACAACTCACTAAACAGGAGAGAATACTTATAGATCACATATCTGAGAAAGGACTTGTATCTAGGATATGTAAAGAACTCTAATAATAAATTAAAAGATAACAAATTGAGCAAAAGATCAAAATAGACATTTCTCCAAAGAAGATATATGAATGGCCAATAACCACATGAAAAGATGCTCAACATCACTAGCCATCCGGGAAATGCAAATCAAAACCACAATAGAATTCCATTTCACATCCAGCAGGATAGCTATAATAAAAAAAAAAAACCAGATGATAACAACTGTTAGTGTATATACAGAGAAATTAAAATTCTCATATACTGACAATAGGAATGTACAATGGTGTAGTCAGCTTGGAAAAACAATCTGGACTTTCTTCAAAAGCTTAAACATAATTACCGTATAACTCAGCAATTCTCTCCTAGGTATGTACCTATGAGAAATGAAAACACACATTCACACAAAAAACTTGTACTCAAATGTTCATAGCAGCACTATTCATGACAGGCAAGAAATAAAAATAATAGAAATGAACATCAACTGGTAAATGAATGTGGTATGTCCATACAATGGACAGTTATTTAGCAAGAAGAAGTAAAGTAACGATACATACTACAACACAGATGAACCTTGATAATATTCTGCTAAATGAAAGAAGTCAATCATAAAGGATTGCATATTTTATGATTCCACTCATAGGAAATGTCCAGAACAGACAAATCTATAGAGATAAAAGCAGATTACCTGTTGACTAGTGCTACAGGGAGGGTGGGATGGGCAGATAAGGATGTGATGGCTAATAGTCCAGATTGTCTTTTTGGGGTGATAAAAATGTCCTAAAATTCATGTAGTGATGGCTGCACATCTCTGTGAATATACTAAAAACTACTGAATGGTAACTCTAAATAGGTCAAATGTATGGTACATGAATTATATCTCAACTTAGCTGTTATGTAACAAAAGAAAGAGAGAGAGGGAGGGAGGGAGGGAGGAAGGGAGGAAGGAAGGGAGGGAGGGAGGAAGGGAGGGAGGGAGGAAGGAAGGAAGGAAGGGGAAAGTAAAAGGGGATAGATCAACAAAGCTAAAATTAAACCTCCCTGCAGAGACGAGATCTCGCTGACCTGGCTTTAGTACTTGCTATACAATTTTTAGGCCTCTGTCTTGTCTATATGTCACTAGATAAATACAGGAAGTCCTCAACTTAAATTAGGATGTGAACTTCCAATTATGACTTCAGAAATTTAATTAAGTCTGCTTCATTTCCCAATATCCACCTTGAAATACTATTGCAAATAGAAAAAGAGAAAAAAACTTCCATAGCACAGAAAACATGGTCAATTCTGCCAGATTAAAGGAGCACTTTCTACTATAACATTCCACTAATGCATTTAGGAAGAAAACACGGTGAGGGTGAGGGATATACCATCATCCCCATCTAACCACAATATGAGAGACAAGGATGTGAACCGGACTGCTCTTTAGAAAGCATACTCTCTATGTAGAGTGGAGCAAGTATCGGAGGCTGGAAGTCAGGAGGCTGTTACAATATTCCAAACAAGTGAAAATGGTAAGGGTTGAGCCAAAATGTACGTATTTGGACTTAAATGTGAGGGGGGTAAGGAAGAGAAAGGAATCAGTATTGATGGCCAATTTTTAGCTTAAACTGAAACAGGAAACCTAGAAGAAGCAATGATTTAGGGGTTAAGAAGTTAACATTAGGATGAAACATATAGAAGTTGTTAGGAACAAAAGATACAGAAGCGTAGATGACTAATTGGATATCTAATTATATATATATAGCTCTTAAAGCTCAAGAGATATGGCCAAGAGATACAAACTAAAGAATCAACAGCCTAAAGGAAGTTAACGGCATAGGAAGAGATAAAATAGCTCATAAAGAATATCTACAGAGAAAATAGAAGAGGGTTTAGAAGAGATAAACACAAGAGAATTTCAAAATAAAATGGAGATGTAGATAGAAAGTCGGGAGGAAAATACAAGAGTCTGGGGTGATAGAACCCCAAAGGAAGAAAATACTACAACAAGGTGGATATCCTCAATGTCAAAGACTCAAAAGGAAGGGACAGGTATATCTAAAAATATACATTTTTGTCAAAAATAACTGCAGCTCAGCCCACTAGATCAAAATAGGACTGAAAGCATGAACACCAAACTGTTTATGGTGATTATGCCTTTATACCTACAAAAGATGAGTGTAAATATCGAAATTTTATTCTCAATATTGCTATATTTGTTACTGTTTATTTCTCCATTTAGCTATGTTAGTTTTTCCTTTAAATATTTAGGTGCTCCAACATTGGGCACATATCTACAATTGTTCTCTCTTCTTGTATTGATTCCATTATAATGACCTTCTTTGTCTCTTTTTATCATTTTTTGTTTACAGTCTATTTTGTCTGATATAACTAGAGCTACCCTTGCTTTTTTCGTTTTCTCTTTTTTTTGGGGGGGGGGTGGGTTACCATTTGCCTGAAATGTCTTTTTCCATCACTTCACTTTCAATCTATGTGTACCTTTAAGGCTAAAGTAAGTCTTTAATAGGCAGCATATTTCTGGATCTTGTTTTTTCCTATACATTTGGCTATTCTATGTCTTTTAATTAGAGAATTTAATCCATTTACAGTAATTATTGATAGGTAAGGGCTTACTATTGTCACTTTGTTAATTGTTTCCTGGATGTTTTGTAGGTTCCTTGTTCTTTTTGATTCTTATCCTGCTGTCTTTTTTGTGTGTGTTTTGTTGTCTTCTGGTATCAGTAGGCTTTGACTTCTTTATCATGTTGTTTTATGTAATTATTATAGGATTTCCCCTTGTGGTTACCATGAGGCGTACATAAAATATCTTAAATGTGTATCACCCTATTTTAAACTGATAACAACTTAACTTCAATAGAATGCATAAACTTTACACTTTTACTTCTCTTCCCCCTCACATTTTAGGTTATTGCTGTTACAATTTACATTTTTTTAAAAAATTCTTTAACTAAGATTGTATGGCTATATGTGTGTGTGTACAGTTAGTTACAATCTCCAAAATGAGAATGTATTCAATGCACTAAATAATAAAAATTATTCTAGACAATTATTCAGTAAGTTTGATACGGGTCAGTTGGAAAATGATTCTAAAACATTACTACTTAAGTCATTAATTTATTAATTGATATTAACTAGGAAAAATAAGGAAAAGCCTATGCTATCACTGCTTCTATATTAAAACTACAATCTGAATCTGTAGACCACACCTTCTATTAACCTCATCAATCTTTGCCAGCTCCTCAAGAAAAATAAATAAAATGAAAAGCTCCGGTGACTATCATATTATTATTGGTATGATGCACGGAAATAAGGGAAAGGTTAGATGTATAGTTTCTGGAAAAGATATATTTTCAACAAAGTCTTTTTGCTGTTTATTTGGCACCTCAAACATACACACATCTTTATTCTTGTATGTTAAAGAATTTAATATAATAAACCCTCAACACATTTTTCAAGAATTTTATAATAATATTCTTCGATTAAAATCTCCTAGGGAGTTTCCAAAACAACCAACATACGTGCATGCGCACACACACCCACACGCACATTACAGCTAGTTTTGCACATCATGAGGCCCTGACACATGTAATTAAATGAACAATTAGATGCTGTTAATTTTTTTTGGAAAGACATAGCACCTTGCATCTAAGTAATAAAATAAAAAAGAGAATGGTATCTTGAAAACAGAAAAAATCCAAAGTTCTTTTATTTTAATATATTAAGAAAGTTTAATTAATATTCAAAAGTAACACATTTAGGACCTGAACACTATCAATTTGAATTATAAAAAATACAATCACAAAGAGGAAGGGCTGAAAGGATGTACATACAAAAGCCCTGATAACTCTATGCCATGTAGGCATGGTCCTAAACAGCAGCTTTCAGATGCTAATCCCCTCAGGATTAGTCTAAAATCAGATAATTAATATTACCACAGATGGCTAGGTATTAGAATATAAATTGATGTATTAATATGTTGGAGACAAGTAAATGAAATAACCTTGACATACAGAAGAAATACATACATGCAAGATGAAATCTGAAACAGATTAACCAGAAGGAATGCACTTAAAAAAAATCAAATATGGATTGATAAAAGGTATGAGGTTCACAGCTGAACATAAAAATCCTTGTGAGGAAAGAGTAAAAGGAGTCAGATTATTCAACCTCTTATTTACAGGAAGACCAACATGTTCTAGGACCAAGTCCCTATTAGATAATATTATAGGAGTTAATTTCATTGGTTTACATCAGAGACATCAAATGTACATGCTAAAGGTGCCAGATAGGAAACATCTGTAAAAGTACATAGAAAATATGTTCTCTTTTGTTTTTCTTGAAAAGTTCAATTCAGGCTACTATGTTACTATTTACCATTTTGAACCACGCATGGATACAAGAGATAAATCCAGTTCTCTTCAATCGACTTCAAAAAAAATAATGTGCAAGCCTAAAGATAACATCAAGTAATACTTTTCTTCCATATTGGGAGTCAACAGAAAATGATGGTGATTATGTCAAACGATAGTTAACTATACTAAGAAAGCTTAATGAACAGTCAAAAGTAACACATTTAGGACCTGAACATTATCAATTTTGAATATAAAAATGCAACCACAAAAAAGAAGGGCAAGAAGGGCACCACATCTAATGTGGTGTCATGTCCATGGTTCTTCTTCTTAACTCTGTTTTCTACCACAACGGAATGAAACCCTAGTGTTATCAGATCCTCTGATATATCAAAAGGAAAACAATTTCATGTTGCAATAATACACTTAATTGAATTTTTTAAAATGTTCATTACCAAATCAATTTTTTTAAACTCATGTGGTCCAAACAAAATGAGTCCCTGGGGATCACCAGCTTCAATCATCTGGTTTAATCTGTTCTTTCCCAATGATTTAATGGCAAATTTAGAAAATACCTTCACATTTCTTTTTCATAATGCTTTCCTTATTCCATCCCAGTCTTTGGCCCGTGTTCACCACCGTTGCTAAGAGATGATAATAAAAAAACAATTCTGTTTTGTCATAACAATAATCCTACTGGTTCTGATAAAAACAAAACAATAACAAAAAATTATTTGCAACAAAGCATTAATCAGGTTTGATCTGTGTTACGGACTGAATTACATCCCTCTCAAAATCATATGTTAAAGCCCTAACTCTCAGTGTGACTGAATTTGGACACAGGGCCTTTAGGGAAGTAATTAACGTTAAATGAGGCCATAAGGGTAGGGCCCTAATCCTATAGGGCTAGTGTCCTTATAAGAAGAAGAGACACTATCTGACTCCTAACCTTCAACTTCTCCAACCATACCGCTAGCCCCCACATGAGAGGTGGCCGTCTACAAGGCAAGGAGAAGTCTCACCAGAAACCAACCCTGGCAACGTGATCTTTGACTTCTAGGCTCCAGAGCTGTGAGAAAATAAATACCTGTTGTTTAAGCTACCCAGTTTTGTTATGGCAGCCCTAGCAAACTAATACAGTATGACCTATGGCTCCAGTTAATTCCTATTGAGCCTTTATTCCACTGCCATACAAAATTAAAAATAGGTTATAGTTAGATGCTTGATATGAATTGAATAAGTATCAGAATATATTATTAATCCTATGAAACAAATTAACTTATGGAAATTTAATCAACCAATAATCAATTAAGAGAATCAGAGTCTGTTAGAGAAACACCCGTTATCTATCATTCATTAAGTATCTTGGAGAAACAGCTTGGAACACAGTATAGGAATAACTTTACCAATTCCAAACAATAATTAGCTGACAAGGCTATTAATCACAGTGCAAACACCATTCTATTAACCACTCACAAGAGCATCTTACAGATTACATAATAGGCTCATTTGTTTAACTACATCAACAAGTATCGCTAAGTAAGCCAAAATAGGGAAAGAATTTCTAAATAAGGTAGTTTTTTACCTTCTTAGTTGACAGCTTGCAACTAGGTGGGAATATTTTGAAGTATCTAGTAAAACAATCAAAATGATCTTTTTAATCTGTAAGAATCCTCTAATGAGATTCACTGGAATAATATACCGAAAGTCACTAAGGAGTGACTCAAAGCTAAAAACCAAGGAAAACAGAAAATTCAAATAAAAGATTATAGTTGACAGAGTTAGCAATAATATCAGGAACCATAATTTTGCTGCTTTTAACTACTATGCTTCCTTCACCAAAACTCTAAAAACAATTTTGAGAGAAAATGCTTACGTAAGAACCAGAGATAAAGAGGATGGCGACTCTTTAAAATGTGCTAGATCACCAAAACAAGAATTAAACCAGAGCTGCAAAGTTCAAATCTAAATCAACCTCAGAATATAACTTTCAATTATACTTTCTCCACTTTTCTGCTTGGTTTGAAAATAATCTGGAAGAAATATACCCATAATCATAGTACATATTAAAAAATACAAAATGCTTCCTCCAGTTAAGCTGAGTGTGTTCCCTGTATACTACCTAAGGATATTTCCACCACGTGAATGAAGATACCTGAGTATTTGTATCACATTTTGATGTCTACACTGGAACGATAAAATACTAGATGGTCATTTGCATCCTTCAACAAGAATTAAATACAGTAGGTCTAATACTTCTCACACAATAACTGTTTTTAAAAAATCCACATCACTAAAAAGACAATATATAAATGTAAGGTTTATATTCAAGTGTAGGTCACACAGTAGAAAAAAACAATGGCACAGAGTTCAGAGATCCAGGTTCCCAAACCCTTCTCAGAAACTAGTTTTATGTCCTTAGATAAAACTCAAAACTCCCAGGACCCGTTTCTCATCTACAAAATGAGAAAGTCAAACTTCACAATCTCTAATGCTGCTTCAGTTATAATGCAAAAACAGTAGGGAAAAGCAAATGCTTGTCAACGCGTGAAACACGTTATATTGATACTATAAAAAGTGTGACTCTTTGGGATGATACCAAATAGGATAATATAGGAAAATCCCCAAATAACTTGGAAGTACATTTCTTATTTATATAATCTTAAAATTTACAGTACTGATCAAAGAAAACCAATATTTGAGAACTGACATATTTACTGAAATCTAATCTGCTTGTTATTTATTCATTGGTGATATTTAAGTTGAGGAAGCAACCTGAGTAGGAAAATGCAGCAAGGCTAATTACTCTCTAAAAAAAAATATTTATTGAGCATTTAGCCAAGCCTGTGGTAAGCAATAAAGATGCAATAGGAACAGGATAGACACAGGTCTCCCCTCATAACGCTTACAGATTAAAGAGAAGAGTAAATGGGAGTTTCAATACAGTGGGATAAAGGCCAAGAAGGAAAAGATCTTCAGAGCCAAAGAAGCATATAAATTCTCCTAAGATACACCTCTGTGCATCTTAAGAGAATAATTAATACCAGACTCCCAGAATTAAATGTGCTCTCTAAACAAAAGAGTACTGAGCCTCCTGCATTGTGCTGAAGAGCAGTTGACATCAGCTTTTTTATTCACTATCATAAAATGATAAGTTAAGAGCTGGGATCAAGAGTGATGCTTGCTAGTATTGTGGTTCCATCCTGAAAGTGAGTGCCTGATGGCTCTAGATTTGATGATTTGTGCCTACTTTCTCACTGCAAGTGTCTTAGCTACTTCTCATTTCTGTCCATGATTTGAAGCTAAACTCTGCTCTATGCCTTTGTCCCTGCTTCTCTTTAGGCATTCCTGCCCAGATGGAACTTTCTGGATATCAATCCCTGTGGTGGAAACTCTTCCAATACTTCTGCTAGCTTGCCTACCTAGGACCCTGCATGTCTGTCTATTCCAATACTAACCTTTGACTGTAGTCTTCTAGTTTAAATGGAAAATCCTGGACACCTCCTTCTCCATCAGCCTCTGACATAACATTAAACATCACTTGCATATTGTCACCAAAATGTTTCTTCAGTCTGTCCCTTCCTCTGAATCTCTACAATTTCCTAAATTCAAACTTTCACCCTACCTCAACCAGAGTCCTGGGTCTCACTCAAAGACCTCTTAACTGGTGTTCCTGCCTTTGGGCTTCCCACCTCTAATCTACCTTTCACATCACTATCAGAGTGATGCTTCTAAACTATGAATACGAACATTTCACTCTCCTGTTCAAAACTCCTTCATGATTCCCCACTAAATGCAGAGCTGACCCAACCTTTGAAAATGGCATACAATGCTCTTCTTGATGGATCTAATCTCTCCCTCCTTCTGGAGCCTCATCCCTGACATTCCCTGACTCGCATTTCCATACTGTATGTAGTACTGCCAAATCACTTGGGGTTTCTTTTGCATTTATCATGCTGTTTCTCTTCCAGGCCATTCCTACAACTGTTTACTCTGTATGCATGTTCCTTCCTCTTTACCTGGCTGGCTTCAAGATTTATCTGCGACATCAGCCTCCAAGGCAGCTTTTACATACCTCTGTTACAGCTCTTACATATAATGTTGAAATTATCTACATAAGTGTCGACTTTTCTAGAGAAAACATGTTCCTCAAGAGGAAGGATCATTTCTTTAATTCATTCATTATATCCACAGCATGTAATATAAAATTGGGGCATAGTAGCTACTTAGAAAATTCTCTGCTAAACTGAATAAAATTTGGCCTCTGTATGCCTTGTCAGGATTTATGATAAACACAAATCCTTTACCTATGGGAACTCCTTGCATAACTTAACGACCACCTCAACCCTCTTCCTCCCTGCAGTGTATTACTCTTACCCGTTATTGGTCATTTTATCTATGAACCTGGTCCAACTCTTAGTTGGGTTTCATGTTTATGTTATGTCACCAATGCCAACCAAGCAACAGTGACACAATTCCCACCCAGTCCCTTAGTTCTTCTACAATTAACACTAAAAGAAGAAATTCATTTGGCAGATTTATGAAAACAATTACCAAATGCAATCAGACGTCCTTCTAATACAGCAAGATGTCAGCATGGACTAGCTGAATAGCAATTCTACTTTCCATATAGTTTTTGTCCTTTGATGTCAGATCTTATCTTCAATACTTATAGAGCTGTCCAGTCATAGTTCACAGGAATTACAGTATTGTAGCCCATCAATAACCTAAGCCATCTTTCTAGTAAATGGAGTCAATTCCTCCTTAGTCAGTTGGTCAGCGTAGTATTGCTTATCATGACCCTTTTACACTATAGAGGAACAGTTGCCTCATGCAGTATTAAAACTTGTCTGATCGGAAGTTCAATCCCATTAAATGATAAGGGAAAACGGCTCACTCGCTCCCAAATTAAAGAGCTATGATTAAGAGTCATCTCTGGCTCTCATAATTTAATTGAACAACAGCAGTGAAAGCTTTCTGTTCAGAAATGATAAAGATTTTAACTTGAAAGAAAATTCCAAGTACATTACTCTGTTGTCAAAATTGTGGAGTTGGGAAAAAAAGAGAAATTCTTTATTAATGCACAAGAAGTTTCTATCTAAAAAATTCTGAGACAGCAAAACATGTCTATTCTAAATTTACTATACAGGTAGCATAAATACAAGTTTGCATTTGGTTCTATCAAAAATGGTTAGGTATACACGGGATCACTGTATTTAAAGTAGGAGAGAAAATTTTATAAGGCTGAGTAAATTTCAATGTTCAATCATAATACTGTTAGTTTCTTATTAAGAATTTTTTTTTAAAGAGGCTTCTCTAATGAATATCTGGTTTTCAAAAGTGAACTCTGTTTTTGCACCACCTCCCACCTGTACCTTACTCACAAATCTCAGGGCCTTATCTGTGTTGACTCAAATATTCATCTTCTTGCCACTGTTATACTTAGCCAATTAGAGTACTTCTACATATTGTGTGTATGACTAAGTTTAAACATTGTATTTTTGCAGAAGCCTTCTCTGACATGCTGGCAGTGTCATACCCTCCCATCCTCCCAACATGAACACCATAGTTCTTCCTTCTTCTGTGTTCCTTTGTCAATGTTTACATATTTCTATAACAATATAAAACACTTTATGGATTTCTAAAATTTGTTTACATCTACATTTTCCCTATTAACTTTCACAGCTTGTTAACACTTAATATCCCCAATGTCTGTATACAAAACAGTACTCAATCAACAAATCTTGGTTGAATGAACAAAGACTTTAAATGGTAATGCACATAATAAGAAGAATGTTAATTGTGAATCTGACATGGCATGTAATACATTTTCCCACTCTTTATATGGCACTGAGAAAGTCACATACCTTCTCAGAAACCTCACTTTGCTCATATTTTTAAATAAGGATATTGTACAAACGTAAAGTTTCTTTCTTGCAATAAAATCCTAAGTTGGACCACAATTGGTGAGGTTTATAGTACAGTTGGTTTTCTTATAGAATTTAAATGGGATGGAAGATTTTAGTAATTTAAAGCTGAAAAAAAACTATTCTAAAAAGGAATGCAAGTGCTTAAGTATTGATAATTGAATAAACAGGTATCAACATCTTATATGGTCATAACTCTATATATTTAAATTAGTGAATTTCTAAGTTGATTTGCTCTATGAAGATAGCTGATGACTATCTCACAGTGTAGAAGAATCTTCTTTGCTAAAATGAGCAAATTGTTCAATGTATTTCTTTTTGGTTACCTTCCACTAAATTTAAATCATAATGCCAAAGAATCATGAAGCAGTGAAGTTATCTTCAGAACACAAAGTTTACCCCTCCCATTTTGTAAATGAGAAAACAAGACACCCAGAGAGATGAATGATTTGCTTGAGCCACAAAGAGATTTGGCAGGCTTTGAGCCAACCCTCCAGAATCAGAATATAAGTATATATGTGTACATGAAGGTTGGTTACAGCTGCCCTGACCTTTGTGCCCCTCCAGAGACAAGGCCTATCCCAAGGAAAAGGCAGAGGAATTTGTCTCTCCGACAGTCTAATTCTGTTATTTCAACAGTTTTACTTACTGTCATTTATTCTCTCATTCCATGCCTATATATTTAAGCTAATTTTTAAATGTTAAACTAAAAGAACATGGAAGTTTCTGGAATGCATTACAATGATATCTTTCCTAGCAATGAAGTATTATGCTTTCATATGCTCAGTTATATGTCAAAATATATGACTAGCCCAAATAGGATGACTTGAAGGTCATAAACATTATGAAAACTTTAAGATTCAAAGATTAATTACCTTGCTTTCTGCTAACCAGCGATGTGGGTCATAATTAATATCAGGACCAGATGAAAAAACCTACAAAAAAGAGGAAATCGTCTATTAGATTTTTCTCTGAGGTGAACTTACATAAATGAAAATTCTTCACCATTACACCCAAAAGTTTAGTGTCTAAAGTTAAGGGTTTAAAAAGAAGAAAGTTCATACCAAGTATGAAACCAATTCCAAACCATTATTTATTTAACATGCCTATTTATGTAAGCATGTATCCATGTATGTATGTATGTATGTATTGACAGTAAATATTTAGCTCACATAGAGAGACATGAATCACCTTTCAAGTGCTATTACTGCTTGAATCACTGAGTCTGATTCCATGGAGTTCTGCATGGCAAGCAGCCTCATTTAAACCAATTTATTTCATTTGTGTTTGTTTCTTTTCCTCAGTTTTGTTCCAGGTAATGTATTTCACAGTGAGTTAGATGTAATTACATAGAATCCTAATTCTTTGTCTCATTTTTCCTTCTTTAATTTTATACTATGCGGGCCATTTTGTCTCATTAATGGTTGTGCAGAACTGACAGAACCTAATCAATATGACTTCATACCAACATCGCTTTGTAATTCATGATGGTAACAAAATTCTACCTTCACACCAACTCATTTATAAAATCCCTTGTCCTCTGGTTCTGCCTTATTACTGATAAAACTACACTCAAAGGTTGTCAATGACTTCCTAATTTTAAACTAGGAATTTAAAATTATTCCTAAATATAAAATATTCCTAAATATAAAATTATTCCTAAATTATTCCTAAAACTTCCTAATTTTAAACTAGGAATTTAAAATTATTCCAATGACTGCCTAATTTTAAACACAAGTTTTTCTCAATGCCTACCTTCTTTGAACTCTGTGCTACCTATGATATTTTTGCATCACTTTTTCCTAGAAATGTTCTGCTTAAAAATATCCTATCCCTTTGCAAGAGATGTCTATTCCTATTCTCAATACTTCTATACTTCTTAATGTGTGTGCACATCATTCCTCTAAGGAATATCATTAGGTAATTCATTTAGACATATAATGAATGCATAATGAGTGCTGACCACATGCCATATACAAGAGTGTTATATTCTTATATCCAACCCTTCCCTCATCCATGTTTCTCATTATCTAAATCTCACTCAACTCTTGTGTCTTGCCTGCCTTTTCAGTGAGATTTCCCTTAATCACTCTAGTCCATAGTGTTTTCTTCCTCTTCTACCTCTGTACCATGTTGAATATTTGTAAACATCAATTTATCATTGATTATGATGTTTTTATTATTCTTTTTCATTGATCTATGTCATAGTCTCAAGTCTTCAGTGATCTAAGGTATAGTGCTCAAGATTAAAGTCCAAAATAATTTGAGATAAGTACAATGTTCATATTTTGTGACTTGCTTTACAAATTTATATATAGTTTAGTATTTAAGAACAGTCACTTGATCACTTATAAGTGGTGTGACTTAATTCCTCTAAGCTGTAGGTTACCATCTGTAAAGTGAGTAAACTACCTCCTCAGGCCAAGGTATAAATTAAATAAAATGGGTGTTAGCACAGTGTCAGGCATACAGAACACCATTATCACTACTAACTGCATATCAAGATATAAGCATCAATAAATACACTTCAGGGCTTCCCTGGTGGCACAGTGGTTGAGAGTCTGCCTGCCGATGCAGGAGATACGGGTTCGTGCCCCGGTCCGGGAAGATCCCACGTGCCACGGAGCGGCTGGGCCCGTGAGCCATGGCCGCTGAGCCTGCGCATCCAGAGCCTGTGCTCCGCAACGGGAGAGGCCACAACAGTGAGAGACCCGTGTACCACAAAAATAAATAAATAAATAAATAAACAAATAAATAAATGCACTTCAAAGTCTATTATGACAAGAGCACTGTAACAGGCATTTGTCATAAAAAGATTAGAGAAACAGAAGCCATATACATGGTAATATGAGTATACTACAAAAAAAGCTCTACATAATAAGGACAGCTATCATTAGTTGAGTATCTACTAAGTGCAAGATACTTCACACTATGATGTGCACCTTCTATATCTATTTTTACTTTATCTTCATAATAACCCAACTTATAAATGGGACATGAATTCTTAGAGAGAATAGAGATTACATAACTCATCCAAGGTCATATATTAACAATCTGAACCCACATCTGTCTTGGTCCAAAGCCTATCCTCTTCATGCTCCACAAATAAATGCTAAAACCAAGTGTTAGGGGAAAAGCTCTGAATTATCAAAGATTGGTCAATGAAAATGTTGTATCTTTAATTCAGACACTTTTCTAATTGCTTCATAATAGTGGTGGTTTATTAAGTGTCTAACCATAGGTTTTCAATCACTGCATGCACTTACTAATGTGGAATAAGTAATAAATATGGCACTGAAAAAAGAAAATATAATTAGAAATAATGCCAATATTCCCAAAGACTTTTCTCAGACTCATTTGCTGCATATCTATTATGCAATCCATTCCATAGACAGTCACTTTCTACAAAAAATGGCTGAAAATTTCATGAGCAATATTTCAAAAATGAACAAATGACCAGGAATAATTGGAATTATTCCATTTTTGAAAACATTTTACAAGGACCACCGATCTCTCCTATATTTCTGAACTATAAAGCAAAGAATCAATTTTATTTTAACAAACACCTTGGTGGTTTCTGTGAGGTGAGAGCAAGTGTTATGTTCTTGAGTATTCCTCTTTTTTTTTTTTTTCAATTTTATAGGAATCAAACAACAGAAGTTATTAATGGAAAGAGACCCACAATGAAAAAAAAAGAATTCTTAAAAAAAAATCTTAATAGAATTTCCATTCTTTTAGATTTACTTTCCACCCATCACTAAGACTGAATTAGTCTTTCTCTAGGGGAAGAGGTGTAAAGACCTATTACCACAGTCACTGCATTCTTGAAAGCCTATTAAAGAATAGGGTACTTTTCAGAATATTGGAAGGATAATTTGAACCTCATAAAGAAATAAAATATTTAAGCCATCTGCTATCTGCACACTATGTTTTAGCCTGTAATTGGCCATAACAAGGTTTATATATCTTATAACACAATCCAAATGTTTCCATTTTTACATCACTACTTGACTGAAAACAAGCCATCCTGACACAAATTCTTAAATACAGAATAAATACTGCATTGTTAATCTGTGCATCTTTGTGATAAAATTAGGATTTCAAGGCTTTAAATATATGTAAACAAGACAAGTCCTAAATAAAGCATCATTCGACAGGGAAAAGAATAAACCAGCATTATAACAGGACTGAAAGTTGGTTTTCCCCTAAAGCCAATTACTTCTCATACTTGGCTCAGAGTCCTCTCAAATTGACGTCTGAGCTTTTTAAAAAATGTACATAAAAATATATATTGTAGAAATTCCATCAACTCCACCAAACTCTACCAGCTGAAATATTTCTTTTAAAGTTGAATCCTAAGGCACAAGTGTAGAATTATCACTTGATTTTCTTTAAAACATTACTTAAGGAAAAAAAAAAAAAAGATGGGCAGGAAGAGAGGAACAGCAGGAAGAAAGAGGGGAAAGTAGTTTAGGGAAGAGTATTTCTTTTATTAATTAATTTATTTATTTAATTTTGGCTGCATTAGATCTTCGTTGCTATGCGCGGGCTTTATCTAGTTGCGGCGAGCCAGGGCTATTCTTCGTTGCGGTGCATGGGCTTCTCACTGTGGTGGCTTCTCTTATTGCAGAGCACGTGCTCTAGGCGCGCAGGCTTCAGTAGTTGTGTCTCGCAGGCTCTAGAGCACAGGCTCAGTAGTTGTGGCACATGGGCTTAGCTGCTCCGCAGCATGACGGATCTTCCCGAACCAGGGCTCAAACCCACATCCCCTGCACTAGCAGGCGGATTCTTAACCACTGTGCCACCAGGAAAGTCCAAGGGAAGAATATTTTATATGAGAAAAAAGATGAATGACAAAATAAGAAGAAGAAACATCTGAAGAGGTTTAAAAAAACCTTTATGCATAATATCATAATTCGAGTGCTGTCATATCATCAAATGAAATAAATACGGGGTAAATGATGGGCTAAATTATAATGTATTCTGGTTATACCATATTAAAGCACTGCAATGCTCTTTGTATGTAACACAGCAGTACTAGAACCTAGAGTCAAAAGAGGTGCTTACCTTCAAGGAATTAAGAACATCCATGATTAACATGTTTTTATTTATCATTTCACTAGGACTACATATTGAGTAGCAATAAGCCATTTTAAAGATAGGAAAACGAAAGTAAATGTAATTTTTTTAAATAGGGAAGGCAAATAGCATAGTGGTTACTTGTTTAAGCTCCACAGTTGGACACCCGAGGTTTGAAGTCCTAGTTCTAGCTTTTGACTAGATACGTGGCCAGGGGCAAGTTACTTAATCCTTCCAAGCCTTGTTTTCTCTTTTCTAAAATGGATTTAATCTGAGTACCTAAAGGATAGAGTGGTTTCAGCAATTAAGGGAAAGAATGCATACACCGGTACTTACTTACACGGTATCCGTAATATAATTAGTACTCAAAAGATATTAGCCAGTAATATACTAACAACAACAAAAATAACCAGTGATAATAAAAAATTCAAAATCCAGGCTTCTTCACTCGAAGGATTTTGTTTTAGTCAGAACTGCTGCTTCCCTTGTAAGACATTTTCTTTTACAGAGTGAGATACAGGCAGTTCAGTGGAATAACAGCATACTATCTCTTACCATGAATGTACAATAGATAAAATAGCTCATTCTAAAAAATGCAAGATATTATTTTGTTTCATAAAACTCTCCGGAATAAAAATGTGACTACCATGTAACCATGCATTAAAATCTTCTTATAATTATATATTAGGAAACTAACTGAAAGGCACAATGAGAACTCATAATTACTTTCAATTTCTCCATTGAGTCCCTGGAGAAGGTTTTACAAGCTGCATCAATTTCCTTTCCTATCACACCAAGAATAGATTCCTGTTCAGTCTCCAGACAAAGAAGTTGATCCTTGAGCTGCAATCTGGCCTCTTCCATCCTCCTTGAGTGCTCTTCTTCATTGTTTATATGTTTTTCCTAAGGCATTGATAAGAAATAAAAACAGAAGTTAATTATTAAGTGGAGACAAGAAACACATGTAGTATCTGTACAACCAACTCAAAGAAGCGTATTAGAAAACAGCTTTCAATTAATATTAGTAAAACACTAGAAAAGGCAAAATGTCAAATAAGACAGTGCTTCTTCATTTCAGGAGGAAAAAAAAAGTGTTACTACTACCTTTACCTCATTAAAACAGTTTTTTAAAATGTCTATGTTTTCAAATGCAGTTACACTGCATAAATGCTTTGAGTCATGAAAATTTGATAGAAGATGGAGGTACTTTTCAAGTAAGCAAATATACTTAATGAAAAGGGGTTTCTAAAGAACCCTTTAAGACAGGGGTCCCCAACCCCCAGGCGGTTACCGGTCCGCGGCCTGTTAGAAACCGGGCCGCACAGCAGGAGGTGAGCGGCGGGCGAGTGAGCAAAGCTTCAAGTGCCGCTCCCCTTTGCTCACATTACCGCCGGAACCATTCCCCCTGCCTCACATCTTGCACGAAAACGGTCCCTGGTGCCAAAAAGGTTGGGGACCGCTGCTTTAAGAGATTACAAGGACTTAGGGGCCCCCCTAGACAAAACAATTCTCAATCATTATGATTACACAATTTAATTCAAAATTTATTAGAGAAATTCAAGTGGTATTACACAAGGCTTGGAGGAAAATAACAGAATCACTAGAATTCTAAGTATAAACAGTGGACCAAAAAGTCATGATGGCTGGCTAGTTATGCCTTCAGTCATTACATAGTAGCCTAATCATCTTTACCTACCCTAGTAAATACAACACAAGCAGGAAGATGATACGGCCAACAAACCAGCTTGAATTTAAAATAACAAAGAATTTTTCAATGAAAAGTAATCATGAAAAGTGGAATGGCATTCGAGCAGAATAATCATACATGATATTTCCTTGCAATTCAACTTACTTTAAAAAATGAAAGAAACACCCTCTGCGCAAAAGAACAGAGTCCTTTCACAACCTGTCTTCAGCTGTTCTCTCCAGCCTCATCTCCCTCCTTTCCACTCTCTCATACTTTAACTACTTTCAGCTCTCAAATAGGTCTACATATGTCTCCTCCGCCCACATCTCATCTGAACAACTCACTCTGAAATTGCACTATTTCAAAATGGAACTGGCAGTCATGAGACAGCATTTACCTTCACGAGTACATCATCCCAATCTGGAGCTCAGCTTTGTAAACCTAGGAGCTGGATTTTCTTTTCTTTTTGGTACTCCAAGTTGAGTCATGTTTCAGCAGTAGAGTGCATTAAGCTCACAAGAGACAAATGTACACACTAGAATACCACTCAATTAACTACATTAGCTTACAGTGAGAACCATAACTGCCATATGGATCAGAATGTAGGTATTGTTGTTACGTACCTACCCACCTATACATCTTATCCTTCAAAGTTTATCCTTCAAGACCCAGTCTCCTTTCTTTCCTGATCTCCCAATGCAGAATGTTTCCACAGTATATTATGTATCATGTAGTTTTTTTAAAAAATGTACTAAGCTATACGATAATTATTTGGTCTTGCACCTGTCTGCCTTAATAAACTGATAATTTCAGGAGACCACGAAACATGTTTATAGTCATCTTTAAACTCCTCCACTTTGCTAAATATGTGATTTAAACATTTTCTGCAGACAAATTCAATACTGTAAAGATCATTTCATCAACTACCATGCAGATCTATATACTCAAAGGCCACTGAAGTGTGCTATGTTTCCTCTATACAAACATAGGCCTCCAAACAAACATAGGCCTGTAGTATTCTCGCTGATGTAATATTAATAAAGAAAACACTCTATCAGGGGTTGCTGACATACTTAGGGGACAACTCTTCATATTCGAAATCCACACAATTCACGAGGATGTTCTAACTGATCTTTCTTTTCTCTCTTCGCTCACAGCCATCTTTCTTTTTCCACTGTCACTTTTCTGTGCTCTCTGTTACTTCCCTCATTAAAAAGAAGACAAAACTATTTCTACATTTTGATGTTCTTAAGAATGCTGAAATCACTTTAACAAAGACTGAAAATTTCATTATCCACTTCACTATCCTCTGTGAGACAGCATATCATGTCCAATCTCCCTTTGAAGTGAAACTCACAGAGCTATAAACTCACATAAACCTTAGAGAGCAGTGGGTTCAACTATCTGTTCTTTCAGGATCCCCTTCTTTGACATTTCTGACAGATCGTCATCCAACCCCTACCTACACGACCAACTCAAGTTTCAAGGAAAACAGTAATTGACAAAGCCGCAAAATCCTTCCATTAGTCTAAGTGCTATACTCAAAAATTAAAGTAAATAAATGAATCCTCCACCCCTACTGAATCTTCTGATGTTTCAGGCAAAGGTCCAGGTTCTTTTATTTAACTCGGTTTCAGACACTGCATCATACTGGTCCTCCATCCTTTCTGCATGTCCTTCAAGACCCTAAATCTAAGAGTTAAATAAGCTCTTCCATTCTGTACCTAAGCAACTGTAATTTGATTTCTTCACTCATTCTACAAATTTTTACAGAAGGCCTACTATGGCAGTACACTCTTCTGGATGCTAGGGATAGAGTAAATGAGATAGATATGGCTTTTACTCTCACAGAGCCAACAAAATTCTCCTTGAAATTTCTGGCTTGAGAATATCAATTTAAACACTAATTATGGCACCCAAAGAATTAGCTGTTTCTCCCACTTTCATGTTTCAGAAATAGCTCTACCAATGGAGCAAGCACAGCTAACTCTATGGGAGGAAGTTAAACTGGCTGACATTAATTCAATCAACCATCTCATTGGAGGCATATAGATTAATAAAAGCAGATGATAATATTTAGGCACTATTATGGCTATTCCCTGGTCTTCTAGTGAAATCAGAGGGAGCAGTAATTCTACGGCAACATTAACAAAAAGCTACCATATTTCAAGAGAACCAGAAGTAAGACGCGGTATTTCAGAGACTATTTAGAAACATGGAAGACACAGATAGTCCAACTTCAATGTTTCAGCGTAAATGGACACAGATGCCTGGGTCTTGGGAATATAAGGAGTTTCTTTGCAGCGGGTATGGGGGTGGGGATAGCCTAAGCTGACTATGACGGTCTATATGATCCAAGAAAAGGGATATCAGTCCTAGACCATGACTGAGTTGGAGAAAGAACCTTAGAAAACAAACCCAACGCTTAATTTTATGAAATGAGGAAACCAAAGTTCAGACAAAGCAACTTGACTGAAGTCAAAGAGCCAATAACCCGTAAACTGAGTCCCAACTCCCTTACTAGTGCTCTCTACTGAAATGCTATAAAGGTTGAGTTCTTAAAACTGAAGTTTAGAAAGCCAATGTGAAAAACTCAAAAAAGTTGTCAGTAGGTGTTAGGGAAGGTAATAGTCTTGTTCAGGCTTCAGAGGCAACAATAGGCCTTTGACCAAACAAAGACCCTGAAGGGAGCTACGTGCCAAACTGCTGGACCATGTAGGTCAGCAGAAATGGCGCTAGCAAGCCTGAAAACCAACAGATAAGGAAGGGAGTAAGTCACGAAGCTTCCTGGGCCTTGGGAATCTGGCCAGTTCAGCGGACATTCCGAGACTTACGAAGAGAGAGCAAAGCATTTCTGATAATGGCCAGAGCTGCATATTTGCGCGTAAGCTGGTGATCATCAGCTGCGGCTTGGCGTTACGAGCAGGACTCCTTTGAGCAGTACTCTGAAGTCTCAGCCGTGGGGTGGACGCACTGCTCGGGACCTTCCAGCTGGGACTCCAGATCACTGTTCCAGGGATTTCCCAGCGCTGCTCGGGTCTGGATGTAGGGGCTTCCCCAATTTGGTGACGCATGTACATGTACCTCTCTATATACATATATTGGTTGTCCTCATACTGTAACTTACTAATATAATAAATTTCCTTATTTCTTGCTTATTAAAGTGTGGAGTGGTTATTTTACCAGTGAATCCTCTGAACCTGAAGCTGAAAGTAAGTCTTTGGGCAAAACAGTAGCTTATATGGGGGCTAACGTAGTCATAAAGTAGAAAGAATAACTCAAAACTATTTCTGAATAAGCCTTATCACTGCAAATGAAAATATATGACATACTGGCAAATTCAGAATAGACCACAAAAAAGGGGGAAAAAAACCATCAAGCATGCACAGTATCCTAAACCTTTAGGGGCTACTGCATCCTCTACACTGGAGATGTACCTGTGTACACATAAAATCTGCTCTAGATTTCAGTTCAAAAGTATACCTAATACCACACTAAACAAGGTACGGTTCCACAGTCAAGACAGCAGAGGTTTCATGAAGCTTTCACTTCAAGACAGGAAAGGCTTACATTGTTGACGTTTGTGTCTAAAGGAAACAAAAATCATACTACTTACAATGTCATCATACACACACACACACACACGTGCACACACACACACACACACACACACACACACACACACACACACACAGCTTAATCAATGAACCTTTAATTCAAAGGATAAGAAGTGCTCCTCTAATTAGAACATTCACTCTCCCAAAGGCTATAAAGATTACAAGGAGACACAATCTTAATGAAAATAGAACAACTTCAGTAAAACTAGAGCATGTCCAAAATGCTATCTCCTTGGCCAAAGCTTATGAGATTCCTTCAGTGTCTTAAGTATTCCAGAAAACCCACTTTATTTCCAATACGGTTATTACATAAAATGAAAACAGTTCTTCACACACCTTAAGAGAAACATTATAGCAAATAAAGCACACTCACACCACTAAATAAATCATTAATTTACAAAGCTAATGTTTTTCCTTTACTGAAAACTAACTTGAATAAGTGTGCAATATTTCAGCCCCAAGGCCATCTATAATACATGAGCAGGGGGTGGGAGAGACAGAGAGAGAGTAAACAGTAAGAGAGAAATCAAAGTTAAGGGCTGAAGTTAAAACTAATGTAATGTAATTCAAAGTTACTGGAAGCATGGCTTATTGAAACTATAGTCCTGCACACATCACCTAAAAAGTTTTGAGGAAGAATATTTCTATAACTCAAGATAACTATCATGCCTAAGCCTTAAATCCAGGATACTAGCATTACAAGGCAAATTATGAAACTATCCTGAACAAAAATTGGATCTGTCTGGAAGCCATTTATCTGACTCTCTAAAGAAGGCTCACATTACTTCTGCCAACAGAGCTGACTCAGCTGCAAGGAAGCTAAGATACAACATGAAATGCCAACCAAGGCAGAAACTGCAGCATGACTAAAAGAGAAGGATCTACTATGGATATTACAGGAAATTTGAAAAGAGTTTAATCTGGAAAATTACTATACTGCAGTTCAAGCTGTCTGACAAAACAGCCAACAAATAAATAAATAATGCATTACTTGCTGTCAGATGTAACTACTTTTTTCAAACATTTCTTAAAAACAGAAGATCGTACATGAGTATGGATTTCTTAAAATTATGGCTATATATTAAACACTTAGATGGGTATCAAAAAATTAAAACCACAATATTTACAAAAATATTGTAAAACCACAATAAAGCAACAACAATTCTAAAATCAATAGTTAAGATCAATTTGAAAGAGTCCCCATGAGTTCAGCCTCCGTATATCCTTTGCCTTCTGTGAACCCAACACTACTCTGGAATAAAGAGGACAAGGGAAGGTCATAAACTGAATATTTTACTTGTTATGGAAGTCCAATAACATGCACCTACTTCATCACTCACGTGATTATTATAGCAATGGCAGGTAACCTCAGTTCTTAGCAATACTAGGTGTTCCTTCTCTATGTTCCTGTGGCACTTTGTATGAGCTTCTGCTGTAGCACTTACTACTCTGTGTCTTTTATGTCTGTCACCTCAACAGACTGTGAGTTCCTCTAGGGCAAAGATCTTATTCCTCTTCATTTAAATACCTCAGCACCCCTCGTGCAATGATGGTGGAAATGTAAACTGGTGTAGCCACTATGGAAAACAGTATAGAGGTTCCTCAAAAAATTAAGAATAGAACTACCATATGATCCAACTATCCCACTTCTAGGTATTCATCCGAAGAAAACAAAAACACTAATTAGAAAAGATACATGCACCCTTATGTTCGTTGTAGCATTATGTACAATAGCCATGATGTGGAAACAACCTACATGCCCATAAACAGATAAATGATAAAGAAGATGTGGTGTGTGTGTGTGTGCGCACAGACACAAAATGAAATACTTCTCATAGACAAAAAAAGATGAAATCTTGCCATTTGCAATAACGTAGATGGAACTTGAAGGTATTATGCTAAGTGAAACAAGTCAGAAAAAGACAAATACCGTATGATTTCACTCATATGTGGAATATAAAAAACAAACAAAATAAGTGAACAAGCAAAAACAAACATATAGATACAGGGAGCAAAGTAATAGTTACCAGAGGGAGAAGACTGGTGGGGAGGGTAAAATGGGTAAAGGGTAATCAACTGTATGGCAACAGATGGAAACTAACTTTTTGGTGGTGAGCACACTGCAGT
The DNA here is from genome assembly GCF_964374135.1 of Grampus griseus. Classification (NCBI taxonomy): domain Eukaryota; kingdom Metazoa; phylum Chordata; class Mammalia; order Artiodactyla; family Delphinidae; genus Grampus; species Grampus griseus. Next base: position 22,346,910 of record NC_139018.1, on the reverse strand, counting down.
GTATATAAAAGTAGAGAGTTGTACACATGAAATTTATATAATGTTGTAAACCAATGTTAGTTCAATAAAAAGTAAATTTAGAAAAAGAGAAAAAAATCACAGCATCTAATAGTGTCTCACATAGCAGTCAATCGATAAATCTTTCTGAAACATAAATATCCTTTAATGTTCCATTCATTCCATTAGTGTTTCTTTTTTTTTTTAGTGTATTCTCTATGTGCCAGGCATAGTCCCTAACTACACAACAATGAAGAAGAAGAAAAAAAAAACAGAATCTCTAAACTCAATAACTTCTTGTGTTTCAGTAAGTTTGTTTTTGTAATACATTAATTAGTCAAATCATTGAGGGCAAGCATCTTGTAAGTAGCAGGTTATTATAACCATCAAAGTAAGCTTATGTCAGAAAAGTAAAGGCTCTGTCAGTGGTAAGTAAATCAGAATAAATTTTGAGGATAGAGGTAATAAGATTTGCTGATGAGTTACGTATAGGTCTATGTGTGAGAGAATAAGAGAGTTCTTTACATGTATTTAGAAAGCAAAAGAACATTGTAATTCCTACTAGAAGATTAAAATCAAAATGCTACTATTTTTTGAGTTAGATATACACTTCCTTCTCCTCTGTAAGTATATACTTTATACTATTTCCTTCAAAGGAGGGAAGAAATTATGATTAATAGTATATAAGAGTAAGAACTAAGAGCATTAGTAAAACAGTAGAGTTAAATGAAAAAAGTAATGGCATAATTAGAAAACAGGATAGATGATTTGATGCATGTTAAAACTTGAGTGTGGAAGACTTTCCAATCTATAACCTGGTCTTAGGCAGGCTTAGGAAAGTTATCCATAAAACAGAAGTCAAAAAATGGAAATTCAAATTTAAACTTCTAACCCCATTTAAGGAAATTATTCTTGCCTCAGGCTTTTTAGTATCTTTTTCTAGGAGAATATTGAGCAATACAAAGATCACTGGCAGCACAATCAAAAAGGTGTTAGGATATGTATTGGATACATTCCTAGAAATTAATATTCACAGTTGGAAACAAAAATGCCTCTAAAGGGTATTTTATGCATTCATTAACTTTTAGGACCATTTTGTAATTATGATGTATTTCTCTTAAGTCAATGCCTGGAAACAGAAATAACATTCGTTATTTAAAATCAGCCACTTTTGATGCATTTCTATTTCTGAAACAAAATACAGACAAGGAAACAAACAACTAGAGTTTCAAATTATGCATTTGGAACGAACATTGTTTAATTTTCAAAAGAAAAAAAGTGCATCATTCATTTCCAGAGAAATGTTTATAAGCTTACTGTGTCTTTGGAAACCATCAGAATTTCTTCCTCTCCTCTATTTTTTTCTTTAAAGGATGCTTAAGCATGTATTTATTCTTATGAAATAATATGGGAAGAAAAGTTTAAAAACAGATCTCCAAATAACATAACTCGTGTAAACAATAAGCACCGTCTAGTTATTGGTTTTGCATTAACTGAAAGAACATTGCTTGTTCAAGATTAAATGATAAAATGGACTGAGTCAATTGGTGCTTTAAATGGTGATAAAAGAAACACAATGTAAACGAACCAGGACATTCATCTTATGTTCCCTTTTAGGGTCTACCAATGCAAGCTAGGTCTGCTCAACATCCAGCAGAGCACTGACACAGATGCAATAGAGATCTTTCATGTGGCCTCTTCCCCTTGGCTTTACACACCACAAGCAACTGTAGGTACTATTATTTAGCCTAACTCCTACACCCACAGGATGGGTATCACTCACAGTTTCACAAGGAAATGAAATCAAACTAGTAATAGAGGATTTTAAAGGCAAGTGCCCAAAAGGACTTCTTTCTTCTCAAGCCCTTATAGTTATCAACCACTCAGCTAAAGATTAAATGCCTTGAAATCAAGTCCAAATCAGGGGTCATAAAGACACAAACTTGGACTTCACTCCTTAAATTCACTTAAAATCAACCTCTGTGAGTGTAAATAGTTGGTGAAGAGGTCACTGCCAATGGAGGAGAGTTTGGAAATGGCTTCTCCACGCCTGTGTTCCAGTCTGGAAAGTAGACCAAATGTCCTTCTATACATCTTTATATCTTGACCCTCCCTCCGCTGCAGCTGTATGTATAACTGGGCTCCCCCGGCACTGCACAATCACTCCATCTTTGCATTCTAAACTTGTTTCTTAACACCTGGCAGAGTGATTCATACATGGTAAACACTGGTGTTTCTGTCAATTCTCTGTGAAAGTAAGGACTACTGTGGCTTTAATGACTATCAGGAATTCAATTAAAAGCACTTTATAAATGGCAAATGCAAAATTTATAATGTTACCTTCAATTTGACAATTTTATTATTATTTTTATTGTTGTTGTTTTTAAATGAGAGAAATCTGACAGGAACTTACTCATAGTATCTTAGTGTTTATTTAACGTATCTGGTTTAAGTTTGCTATAGCTTTACTCTACTCACACTATTTAAAATAGACGAAGCACCAAAGAAAGAGCACAGTCTGCCTAAAAATGGCGTAAAGTGTAACCATTAAGTAAATGCTAGAAGTCAACAGCTCATTTGCTTCAATTTCTTTCTCGTACTTGGGAAAAAAATGGAAATGAGAGAATTCTGCCTGCTACTATCTTAGTAAAATATGTGAAACTGTGGTTTTTGCAAAGTAGTGAATACTTTATAGAAGAGACATCTGACAATCATATATATTTTTCCACATCATGAGAAAGAAACAGCAATCCTAAACAGATGGTCAAATTAGAAACAAAACACAAATTTCAACAACACTGATTCATTTTTTCCAGTCACAGATATCTTTTATGTGGAAATATCAGGTTTTAATTAGACTTTTCTAACAAAATCATTGATGACTTCTATTCCAAAATTTGTGTCAGGCTAAAAAACATAAGAGAGGATATGGTAATGTGTTGAATATAATAACCCTAAATTTAAATTCAACACTAAAATTTCATTGAAAAGACACAAATGTGAGTCATTTTACTGGCAGTAAATAAAGGGAAAAATACAAGGAATTTATGCTCATATCCTGTTTTCCACCACAAGCTATGCAATCTTCGGCAAGTCACTATACTACACCCTCGCCCTCAGTTTCCACCATCTGTAAAAAACGGGCATCATAATTACACTTGCAAATGTGAATTATAATTACCATTTCTTAAAGATCCACATTTTGTATAAGAAAATTATTTCCTAAGTGTTTTCAGCCAACATAGCCATAGCTTTAAATATGTTGCTAGGTGTCACTTCACAAATGATTTCAATAAAGGATTTCATGAGAAGGAACAAAAGTACATTTCTACAAATCCTAATCAATTCAACACTTAGGTTCCCGTGAACTGCAACTGCCTTAGATGTCTCAAAATTTGTCTCCTAATTGTTTCACTGCAGCTTTCACATTTCCCAAAAGAACTAATAATAGAAAATAAAGGCAAAAAAAAGAGAAAGTCTTCTAAAATAACTTAAGTATAACTATGGAAAAAAACAAGTATTCACTGAGTTAGCTAAGCATCTCAGAGAGCCTACATAACCTATGCACTGATCAGAAATGGTTCTTACAGAAACCCTTTTGATTAGAAAATCCTTTAATCCATTAGGCGCTATTTATCAAGTTCACTCTATTGCTTAAATAGTAGGAATCTTTGGGATATAAGTCATGGGGTTTTTTTCATTGAAAACATATTTTTGTCCTGTTTTCTTGTTTTTATTTCCCCCAATCCGGCCAAATATACACACTCAGACTTCTGGGAAGATGGCGGAAGAGTAAGACGCGGAGATCACCTTCCTCCCCACAGATACACCAGAAATACATCTACACGTGGAACAACTCCTACAGAACACCTACTGAACGCTGGCAGAAGACCTCACACCTCCCAAAAGGCAAGAAACCCCCCACGTACCTGGGCAGGGAAAAAGAAAAAAGAATAAACAGAGACAAAAGGATAGGGACGGGACCTGCAAGAGTGGGAGGGAGCTGTGAAGGAGGAAAAGTTTCCACACACTAGGAAGCCCCTTCGTGGGCGGAGACTCTGGGTGGCGGAGGGGAAAAGCTTCAGGGCCGCGAAGGAGAGCACAGCAACAGGGGTGCGGGGGGCAAAGCATAGAGATTCCCGCACAGAGGATCGGTGCCGACCTGCACTCACCAGCCCGAGAGGTTTGTCTGCTCCCCTGCCCGGGCGGGCGGGGCTGATATATGAGGCTCAGGCTTCGGTCAGAGCGCAGGGAGAGGACTGGGGTCATTAGTGCAGGTGATTAGTGCACTACGGCTGGCCGGGAGGGAGTCTGGGGAAAAGGCTGGACCTGCCTAAGAGGCAAGAGACTTTTTCTTCCCTCTTTGTCTCCTGGTGCCCGAGAAGAGGGGATTAAGAGCGCTGCTTAAAGGAGCTCCAGAGACGGGCGCGAGCCGCGGCTAAAAGCGGGACCCTAGAGACGGGCATAAGACGCTAAGGCTGTTGCTGCCGCCACCAAGAAGCCGATGTGCGAGCACAGGTCACTATCCACAACCCCCTTCCGGGGAGCCTGTGCAGCCCGCCACTGCCAGGGTCCCGTGATCCAGGGACAACTCCCCCGGGAGAACCCACGGCACGCCTCAGGCTGGTGCAATGTCATGCCGGCCTCTGCTGCCGCAGGCAAACCCCGCACTCCATGCCCTTCCCTCCCCCAAGCCTGAGTGAGCCAGAGCCCCCGAATCAGCGGCTCCTTTAACCCCGTCCTGTCTGAGCGAAGAACAGACGCCCTCCAGTGACCTACACGCAGAGGCGGGGCCAAATCCAAAGCTGAGACCCTGGGAGCTGTGAGAACAAAGAAGAGAAAGGGAAATGTCTCCCAGCAGCCTCAGAAGCAGCAGATTAAAGCTCCACAATCAACTTGATGTACCCTGCATCTGTGGAATACATGAATAGACAACGAGTCATCCCAAATTGAGGAGGTGGACTTTGAGAGCAAGATTTATGATTTTTTCCCCTTTTCCTCTTTTTGTGAGTGTGTATGTGTATGCTTCTGTGCGAGATTTTGTCTGTATAGCTCTGCTTCCACCATTTGTCCCAGGGTTCTATCCGTCCGTTTTTTTTCTTTTTTCTTTTTTCTCTTAATAATTATTTTTTATTTTAATAACTTTATTATATTTTATCTTACTATTTTATTTTACTTTATCTTCTTTCTTTCTTTTTTCCTTCCTTTCCTCCTTCCTTCCTTCCTCTCTCCCTCCCTTCTTTCTTTCTTTCTTCCTTCCTTCCTTCATTGCTTCCTTTTTCTTTCTTTCTTCTACTAATTCTTTCTTTCTACTTTTTCTCCCTTTTCTCCTGAGCCGTGTGGATGAAAGGCTCTTGGTGCTGCAGCCAGGATTAGTGCTGTGCCTCTGAGGTGGGAGAGCCAACTTCAGTACACTGGTCTAAAAGAGACCTACCAGCTGCACATAATATCAAACAGTGAAAATCTCCCAGAGATCTCCATCTCAACACCAAGACCTAGCTTCGCTCAACGACCAGCAAGCTACGGTGCTGGACACCCTATGCCAAACAAATAGCAAGACAGGAACACAACCCCACCCATTAGCAGAGAGGCTGCCTAAAATCATAAGTCCACAGACACCCCAAAACACACCACCAGACGTGGAGCTGCCCACCAGAAAGAAAAGATCCAGCCTCCTCCACCAGAACACAGGCACTAGTCCCCTCCACAACCCACTGTACCACCCTTAGCCACTGGGGACAGACAACAAAAACAACGGGAACTACGAACCTGCAGCCTGAAAAAGGAGACACCAAACACAGTAAGATAAGCAAAATGAGAAGACAGAAAAACACACAGCAGATGAAGGAGCAAGATAAAAAACCCACCAGAACTAAAAAATGAAGAGGAAATACACAGTCTACCTGGAAGGGAATTCAGAATAATGATAGTAAAGATGATCCAAAATCTTGGAAATAGAATAGACAAAATGCAAGAAATATTTAACAAGGACCTAGACGAACTAAAGATGAAACAAACAATGATGAACAACACAATAAATGAAATTAAAAATACTCTAGATGGGATCAATAGCAGAATAACTGAAGCAGAAGAATGGATAAGTGACCTGGAAGATAAAATATTGGAAATAACTACTGCAGAGCAGAATAAAGAAAAAAGAATGAAAAGAACTGAGGACAGTCTCAGAGACCTCTGGGACAACATTAAACGCACCAACATTTGAAATGTAGGGGTTCCAGAAGAAGAAGAGAAAAAGAAAGAGACTGAGAAAGTATTTGAAGAGATTATAGTTGAAAACTTCCCTATTATGGGAAAGGAAATAGTTAACCAAGTCCAGGAAGCACAGAGAGTCCCATACAGGATAAATCCAAGGAGAAATACGCCAAGACGCATATTAATCAAACTGTCAAAAATTAAATACAAAGAAAACATATTAAAAGCAGCAAGGGAAAAACAACAACACACAAGGGAATCCCCAGAAGGTTAACAGCTGATCTTTCAGCAGAAACTCTGCAAGCCAGGAGGGACTGGCAGGACATATTTAAAGTGATGAAGGAGAAAAATCTGCAACAAAGATTACTCTACCCAGCAAGGATCTCATTCAGATTTGATGGAGAAATTAAAACCTTTACAGACAAGCAAAACCTGAGAGAGTTCAGCACCACGAAATCAGCTCTACAACAACTGCTAAAGGAACTTCTCTAGGCAAGAAACACAAGAGAAGGGAAAGACCTACCATAACGAACCCAAAACAATTAAGAAAATGGGAATAGGAACATACATATTGATAATGACCTTAAATGTAAATGGAATAAATGCTCCCACCAAAGGACACAGATTGGCTGAATGGATACAAAAATAAGACCCATATCTTTGCTGTCTACCAGAGACCCACTTCAGATCTAGAGACACATAGAGACTGAAAGTGAGGGGATGGAAAAAGATATTTCATGCAAATGGAAACCAAAAGAAAGCTGGAGTAGCAATTCTCATATCAGACAAAATAGACATTAAAATAAAGACTATTAGAAGAGACAAAGAAGGACACTACATAATGATCAAGGGATCGATCCAAGAAGAAGATATAACAATTGTAAATATTTATGCACCCAACATAGGAGCACCTCAATACATAAGGCAAATACTAACAGCCATAAAAGGGGAAATCGACAGTAACACATTCACAGTAGGGGACTTTAACACCCCACTTTCACCAATGGACAGATCATCCAAAATGAAAATAAATAAGGAAACTTAAACTTTAAATGATACATTAAACACGATGGACTTAATTGATATTTATAGGACATTCGATCCAAAAACAACAGAATACACATTTTTCTCTAGTGCTCATGGAACATTCTCCAGGATAGATTACATCTTGGGTCACAAATCAAGCCTTGGTAAATTTAAGAAAATTGAAATTGTATCAAGTCTCTTTTCTGACCACAATGCTATGAGACTAGATATCAACTACAGTAAAAGATCTGTAAAAAATACAAACACATGGACGCTAAACAATACACTACTTAATAATGAAGTGATTACTGAAGAAATCAAAGAGGAAATAAAAAAAATACCTAGAAATAAATGACAATGGAGACACGACGACCCAAAATCTATAGGATGCAGCAAAAGCAGTTCTAAGAGAAAAGTTTATAGCAATACTATCCTACCTTAAGAAACAGGAAACATCTCGAATAAACAACCTAACTTTGCACCTAAAGCAATTAGAGAAAGAAGAACAAAAAAACCCCAAAGTTAGCAGAAGGAATTAATCATAAAAATCAGATCAGAAATAAATGAAAAAGAAGTGAAGGAAACGATAGCAGAGATCAATAAAACTAAAACCTGGTTCTTTGAGAAGATAAACAAAATTGATAAACCGTTAGCCAGACTCATCAAGGAAAAAAGGGAGAAGACTCAAATCAATAGAATTAGAAATGAAAAAGGAGAAGTAAAAACTGACACTGCAGAAATACAAAAGATCATGAGAGATTATTGCAAGCAACTCTATGCCAATAAAATGGACAACCTGGAAGAAATGGACAAATTCTTAGAAATGCAAAACCTGCCAAGACTGAATCAGGAAGAAATAGAAAATATGAACAGACCAATCACAAGCACTGAAATTGAAACTGTGATTAAAAATATTCCAACAAACAAAAGCCCAGGACCAGATGGCTTCACAGCAAATTCTATCAAACATTTAGAGAAGAGCTAACACCTATCCTTCTCAAACTCTTCCAAAATATAGCAGAGGGAGGAACACTCCCAAACTCATTCTACGAGGCCACCATCACCCTGATACCAAAACCAGACGAGGATGTCACAAAGAAAGAAATCTACAGGCCAATATCACTGATGAACACAGATGCAAAAATCCTCAACAAAATACTAGCAAACAGAATCCAACAGCACATTAAACGGATCATACACCATGATCAAGTGGGGTTTATTCCAGGAATGCAAGGATTCTTCAATATACGCAAGTCAATCAACATGATACACCATATTAACAAATTGAAGGAGAAAACCCATACGATCATCTCAATAGATGCAGAGAAAGCTTTCGACAAAATTCAACATCCATTTATGATAAAAACCCTGCAGAAAGTAGGCATAGAGGGAACTTTCCTCAACATAATAAAAGCCATATATGACAAATCCACAGCCAACATCATCCTCAATGGTGAAAAACTGAAAGCATATCCACTAAGATCAGGAACAAGACAAGGTTGCCCACTCTCACCACTCTTATTCAACATAGTTTTGGAAGTTTTAGCCACAGCAGTCAGAGAGGAAAAGGAAATAAAAGGAATCCAAATCGGAAAAAAAGAAGTAAAGCTGTCACTATTTGCAGATGACATGATACTATACATAGAGAATCCTAAAGATGCTACCAGAAAACTACTAGAGCTAATCAATGAATTTGGGAAAGTAGCAGGATAAAAAATTAATGCACAGAAATCTCTGGCATTCCTATACACTAAGGATGAAAAATCTGACAGTGAAATCAAGAAAACACTCCCATTTACCATTGCAACAAAAAGAATAAAATATCTAGGAATAAACCTACCTAAGGTAACAAAACACCTATATGCAGAAAATTATAAGACACTGATGAAAGAAATTAAAGATGATACAAACAGATGAAGAGATATACCATGTTCTTGCATTGGAAGAATCAACATTGTGAAAATGACTCTACTACCCAAAGCACTCTATAGATTCAATGCAATCCCTATCAAACTACCACTGGCATTTTTCACAGAACTAGAACAAAAAATTTCACAATTTGTATGCAAACACAAAAGACCCCGAATAGCAAAAGCAATCTTGATAACGAAAAACGGACCTGCAGGAATCAGGCTCCCTGACTTCAGACTATACTACAAAGCTACAGTAATCAAGACAGTATGGTACTGGCACAAAAACAGAAAGGTAGATAAAAGGAACAGGATAGAAAGCCCAGAGAGAAACACACCCACATATGGTCACCTTATCTTTGATAAAGGAGGCAGGAATGTACAGTGGAGAAAGGACAGCCTCTTCAATAAGTGGTTCTGGGAAAACTGGACAGGTACATGTAAAAGTATGAGATTATATCACTCCCTAACACCATACCCCAAAATAAGATCAAAATGGACTAAAGACCTAAATGTAAGCTCAGAAATTATCAAACTCTTAGAGGGAAACATAGGCAGGACACTCTATGACATAAATCACAGCAAGATCCTTTTTGACCCACCTCCTAAAGAAATGGAAATAAAAACAAAAGTAAACAAATGGGACCTAATGAAACTTCAAAGCTTTTGCACAGCAAAGGAAACCATAAACAAGACCAAAAGACAACCCTCAGAATGGGAGAAAATATTTGCAAATGAAGCAACTGACAAAGGATTAATCTCTAAAATTTATAAGCAGCTCATGCAGCTTAATAACAAGAAAACAAGTAACCCAATCCAAAAATGGGCAGAAGACCTAAACAGACATTTCTCCAAAGAAGATATACAGACTGCCAACAAACACATGAAAGAATGCTCAACATCACTAATCATTAGAGAAATGCAAATCAAAACTACAATGAGATATCATCTCACACCTGTCAGAATGGCCACCATCAAAAAATCTAGAAATAGGGCTTGCCTGGTGGCACAGTGGTTGAGAGTCCGCCTGCCGATGCAGGGGACACAGGTTTGTGCCCCGGTCCGGGAAGATCCCACATGCCGCGGAGCAGCTGGGCCCGTGAGCCATGGCCGCTGAGCCTGCGCATCCGGAGCTCCGAAACGGGAGAGGCCACAGCAGTGAGAGTCCCACGTACCACCAAAAAAAAAAAAAAAAAAAATCTAGAAACAATAAATGCTGGAGAGGGTGTGGAGAAAAGGGAACCCTCTTGCACTGTTGGTGGGAATGTAAATTGATATAGCCACTGTGGAGAACAGTATGGAGGTCCCTTAAAAAACTACAAATAGAACTACCATATGACCCAGCAATCCCACTGCTGGGCATATACCCTGAGAAAACCATAATTCAAAAAGAGTCATGTACCAAAATGTTCACTGCAGCTCTATTTACAATAGCCCAGAGATGGAAACAACCCAAGTGTCCATCATCGGATGAATGGATAAAGAAGATGTGGCACATATATACAATGGAATATTACTCAGCCATAAAAAGAAACGAAATTGAGCTATTTGTAATGAGGTGGATAGACCTAGAGTCTGTCATACAGAGTGAAGTAAGTCAGAAAGAGAAAGACAAATACCATATGATAACACATATATATGGAATTTAAGAAAAAAAATGTCATGAAGAACCTAGGGGTAAAACAGGAATACAGACACAGACCTACTAGAGAATGGACTTGAGGATATGGGGAGGGGGAAGGGTAAACTGTGACAAAGCGAGAGAGAGGCATGGACATATATACACTACCAAACGTAAGGTACATAGCTAGTGGGAATCAGCCGCATTGCACAGGGAGATCAGCTCGGTGCTTTGTGACCACCTGGAGGGGTGGGATAGGGACGGTGGGAGGGAGGGAGACGCAGGAGGGAAGAGATATGGGAACATATGTATATATATAACTGATTCATTTTGTTGTAAAGCAGAAACTAACACAACATTGTAAAGCAATTATACTCCAATAAAGATGTTAAAAAATAAAAAACAAAAAAACATACACACTCATAGAGGGAAGGGAAATGGGGAAGAGACAAAGAGAGGGGGGAGGGAGGGGGAGGGGGGAGAGAGAGGGAGAATGAATGTACATCCGTATCCATAGGTTACTGATATTTTTTATCTCCATGTAAACATATGTGTACATACTTGCGTGTATACACACCTATCTCTTCAACCACAATTTACTTATAAATTACCTACCATGGGCTTCCCTGGTGGTGCAGTGGTTCAGAGTCCGTCTGCCGATGCAGGGGACACGGGTTCGTGCCCCGGTCCGGAAAGATCCCACATGCCGCGGAGCAGCTAGGCCAGTGAGCCATGGCCTCTAAGCCTGCCCGTCCAGAGCCTGTACTCCACAACGGGAGAGGCCACAACAGTGAGAGGCCCGCGTATCGCAAAATAAATTACCTACCATGTGTCAGGCTCTCGGCCTCGTCTTGGAGATAAAAAAAACAACCAAGACTTGGTTCCTGTCTTCAAATAGCAAACATAATTACAAACCTGCCCACCTGTTTGGTTTGCTTAACAAACATGCCTGCAATATCACTTGCTGATAGAAATGGCAGCTCTTCCCACATCGTTGCCTCTTTGTGGACCGTCATCTCCAGTGATTCAACACAGTCGGGCTGTAAACTTCCAATCAGCATAGTTCCACAGTAAGTCTTACTCCCAGTTCCCTGGCCCTTAATACCTGACACATTATTGGGTAGTTAATCAATGCTTGCTGATTTATTGCTGGGCTGAACCATTAATTGGCATCTATTTGGTAACAAAACAATAACAGAATAATGGCAGCTGCTAATCGATACCTTATCAGGTATCAGAAATTCAGCCAAGCACTTTATATATATTTTCACATTTAATTCAATAATAGAGTTTATTATTACACCTGTTTTAAGGATGATATAACTGAGGCTTTGAGTTTTGTTTTGCTTTTTGAATTTTATTTTTTTATACAGCAGGTTCTTATTAGATATCGATTTTATACACATTAGTGTATACATGTCAATCCCAATCTCCCAATTCATCACAGCACCACCACCACCCTACTGCCGCTTTCCCCCCTTGGTGTCCATATGTTTGTTGTCTACAACCGTGTCTCTATTTCTGCCCTGCAAACCGGTTCATCTGTACCATTTTTCTAGGGTCTTTAGATTGATCCACGTATCTACAAATGACCCAATTTCATTCCTTTTTTATGGCTGAGTAATATTCCATTGCATATATGTACCACATCTTCTTTATCCATTCACCTGTCGATGGGCATTTAGGTTGCTTCCATGACCTGGCTATTGTAAATAGTGTTGCAATGAACATTGGGGTACATGTGTCTTTTGGAATTATGGTTTTCTCAGGGTATATGCTGAGTAGTGGAATTGCTGGGTCATACGGTAATTCTATTTTTAGTTTTTTAAGGAACCTCCATACTGTTCTCCATAGTGGCTGTACCAATTTACATTCCAACAGTGCAAAACGGTTCCCTTTTCTCCACACCCTCTCCAGCATTTGTTGTTTGTAGATTTTATGATGCCCATTCTAACTGGAGTGAGGTGATACGTCATTGTAATTTTGATTTGCATTTCCGTAATAGTGATATTGAGCAGCTTTACATGTGCTTCTTGGCCATCTGTATGTCTTCTTTGGAGAAATGTCTATTTAGGTCTTCTGCCCATTTTTTGATTGGGTTGTTTGTTTTTTTAATATTGAGCTGCATGAGCTGTTTACATATTTTGGATATTAATCCTTTGTCCGTTGATTCGTTTGCAAATAGTTTTTCCCATTCTGACGGTAGTCTTTTCGTCTTATTTGTAGTATCCTTTGCTTTGCAAAAGCTTTTAAGTTTCATTAGGTCCCATTTGTTTACTTTTGTTTTTATTTCCATTACTCTAGGAGGTGGATCAAAAAAGATCTTGCTGTGATTTATGTCAAAGAGTGTTCTTCCTATGTTATCCTCTAAGAGTTTTATAGTGTCTGGTCTTACATTTAGGTCTCGAATCCATTTTGAGTTTATTTTTGTGTATGGTGTTAGGGAGTGTTCTAATTTCATTCTTTTACATGTAGCTGTCCAGTTTTCCCAGCACCACTTATTGAAGAGGCTGTCTTTTCTCCATTGTATATGCTTGCCTCCTTTGTCATAGATTAGTTGACCATAGGTGCATGGGTTTATCTCTGGGCTTTCTATCCTGTTCCACTGAGCTATATTTCTGTTTTTGTGCCAGTACTATATTGTCTTCATTACTGTAGCTTTGTAGTATAGTGTGAAGTCAGGGAGTCTGATTCCTCCAGCTCTGCTTTTTTCCCTCAAGATTGCTTTGGCTATTCGGGGTCTTCTGTGTCTCCATACAGATTTTAAGATTTTTTGCTCTAGTTATGTAAAAAATGCCATTGGTAATTTGATAGGGATTGCATTGAATCTGTAGATTGCTTTGGGTAGTAGAGTCATTTTCACAATGCTGATTCTTCCAATCCAAGAACATGCAGTATCTCTCCATCTGTTGGTATCATCTTTAATTTCTTTCAACAGTGTCTTATAGTTTTCTGCATACAGGTCTTTCGTCTCCCTAGGTAGGTTTATTCCTAGATATTTTACTCTTTTTGTTGCAGTGGTAAATGGGAGTGTTTCCTTAATTTCTCTTCAGATTTTTCATCATTAGTGTATAGGAATCCAAGAGATTTCTGTGCAGTGATTTTGTATCCTGCAACTTAACCAAGTTCATTGATTAGCTCTAGTAGTTTTCTGGTGGCATCTCTAGGATTCTCTATGTATAGTATCATGTCATTTGCAAACAGTGACAGTTTTACTTCTTCTTTTCCAATTTGTGTTTCTTTTTCTTCTCTGATTGCCATGGTCAGGACTTCCAAAACTATGTCGAATAACAGTGGCGAGAGTGGACTTCCTTGTCTTGTTCCTGATCTTAGTGGAAATGCTTTTAGTTTTTCACCACTGAGCATGATGTTTGCTGTGGGTTTGTCATATATGGCCTTTATTATGTTGAGGTAGGTTCCCTCTATGCCTACTTTCTGCAGGGTTTTTATCATAAATGGGTGTTGAATTTTCTCAAAAGCTTTTTCTGAATCTATTGAGATGATCATATGGTTTTTATTCTTCTATTTGTTAATGTAGTGTATCACATTGTTTGATTTGCATATACTGGAGAATCCTTGCATCCCTGGGATAAATCCCACTTGATCATGGTGTATGATCCTTTTCATGTATTGCTGGCTTCTGTTTGCTAGTATTTTGTTGAGGATTTTTGCATGTATATTCATCAGTGATATTGGTCTGTAATTTTCTTTTTTTGTAGTATCTTTGTCTGGTGCTGGTATCAGGCTGATGGTGGCCTCATAGAATGAGTTTGGGGGTGTTCCTTCCTCTGAAATTTTTTGGAAGAGTTTGAGAAGGATGGGTGTTAGCTCTTCTCTAAATGTTTGATAGAATTCACCTGTGAGTTTCTATTTCTTCCTGGTTCAGTCTGGGAAGGTTATACCTTTCTAAGAATTTGTCCATTTCTTCCAGGTTGTCCATTTTATTGGCATAGAGTTGCTTGTAGTAGTCTCTTAGTATGCTTTGTATTTCTGCACTGTCTGTTGTAACTTCTCCTTTTTCATTTCTAATTTTATTGATTTGAGTCCTCTCCCTCTTTTTCTTGATGAGTCTTGCTAATGGTTTATCAACTTTCTTTATCTTCTCAAAGAACCAGCATTTAGTTTAATTGATCTTTGCTATTGTTTGCCTTGTTTCTCATTCATTTATTTCTGCTATCATCTTTATGATTTCTTTCCTTCTGCTAACTTTGGGTTTCGTTTGTTCTTCATTCTCTAGTTCCTTTAGGTGTAACATTAGATTGTTTACCTGAGATTTTTATTGTTTCTTGAGGTAGGCTTGTATAGCTATAAACTTCCCTGTTAGAACTGCTTTTGCTGCATCCCGTAGGTTTTGGATCATCGTGTTTTCATTGTCATTTGTCTATAGGTATTTTCTGATTTCCTCTTAGATTTCTTCAGTGAACTCTTTGTTATTTAGTAATGTATTGTTTAGCCTCCATGTGTTTGTGCTTTTTACGTTTTTTTCCCTGTAATTGATTTCTAATCTCATAGCATTGTGGTCAGAAAAGATGCTTGATATGATTTCAATTTTCTTAAATTTACTGAGGTTTGATTTGTGACCCAGGATGTGATCTATCCTGGAGGATGTTCCATGCGCACTTGAGAAGAAAGTGTAATCTGTGGTTTTGGGATGGAATGTCCTATAAATGTCAATTAAATCTATCTGGTCTATTGTGTCATTTAAAGCCTGTGTTTTCTTATTAATTTTCTGTTTGGATGATCTGTCCATTTGCATAAGTAAGGTGTTAAAGTCCCCCATTATTACTGTGTTACTGTCGACTTCGTCTTTCAGAGCTGTTAGCAGTTGCCTTATGTATTGAGGTGCTCCTATGTTGGGTACATATATATTTATAATTGTTATATCTTCTTCTTGGGTTGATCCCTTGATCATTATGTAGTGTCCTTCCCTGTCTCTTGTAACATTCTTTATTTTAAAGTCTATTTTATCTGATATGAGTATTGCTGCTCCAGCTTTCTTTTGATTTCCCTTTGCATGGAGTATCTTTCTCTATCCTCTCACTTTCAGTCTGAATGTGTCCCTAGGTCTGAAGTGGGTCTCTTGTAGACAGCATATATATGGGTCTTGCTTTTGTATCCATTCAGCAAGACTGTGTCTTTTGGTTGGAGCATTTAATCCATTCACATTTAAGGTAATTATCAATATGTATGTTCCTATTACCATTTTTAAAATTGTTTTGGGCTTGTTTTTGTAGGTCCTTTTCTTCTCTTGTGTTTCCCACTTAGAGAAGTTCCTTTAGCATTTGTTGTAGAGCTGGTTTGGTGGTGCTGAATTCTCTTAGCTTTTGCTTGTCTTTAAAGCTTTTGATTTCTCCATCGAATCTGAATGAGATCCTTGCCGGGTAATCTTGCTTGTAGGTTCTTCCCTTTCATCACTTTAAGTATATCATGCCGCTCTCTTCTGGCTTCTAGAGTTTCTGCTGATAAATCAGCTGTTAACCTTATGGGAGTTCCCTTGTATGTTATTTGTCATTTTTCCCTTGCTGCTTTCAATAATTCTTGTCTTTAATTTTGCCAATTTGATTACTATGAGTCTCGGTGTGTTTCTCCTTGGGTATTTCCTGTATAGGACTCTACACTTCCTGGCCCTGGGTGGCTATTTCCTTTCCCATGTTAGGGAAGTTTTTGACTATAATCTCTTCAAATATTTTCTCGGGTCCTGTCTCTCTCTCTTCTCCTTCTGGGACCCCTATAATGTGAATATTGTTGTTTTTAATGTTGTCCCAGAGGTCTCTTAGGCTGTCTTCATTTCTTTTCATGCTTTTTCCTTTATTCTGGTCCACAGCAGTGAATTCCACCATTCTGTCTTCCAGGTCACTTGACTGTTCTTCTGCTAGTTCTTATTCTGCTAGTGATTCCTTCTATTGTAGTTTTCATTTCAGTTATTGTGTTGTTCATCTCTGTTTGTTTGCTCTTTAATTCTTCTAGATCTTTGTTAAACATTTCTTGCATCTTCTCGATCTTTGCCTCCATTCTTTCTCTGAGGTCCTGGATCATCTTCACTATCATTATTCTGAATTCTTTTTCTGGAATGTTGCCTATCTCCACTTCATTTAGTTGTTTTTCTGGGGTTTTATCTTGTTCCTCATCTGGTACATAGCTCTGTGCCTTTTCATCTTGTCTATCTTTCTGTGAATGTGGTTTTTGTTCCACAGGCTACAGGACTGTAGTTCTTCTTGCTTCTGCTGTCTTGTCTCTCAAGGCTCTGAGTTTTTTTTTTTTTTTTTTGCGGTACGCGGGCCTCTCACTGTTGTGGCCTCTCCTGTTGCGGAGCACAGGCTCCGGACGCGCAGGCTCAGCGGCCATGGCTCACGGGCCCAGCCGCTCCGCGGCATGTGGGATCTTCCCGGACCGGGGCACAAACCCGCGTCCCCTGCATCGGCAGGCAGACTCTCAACCACTGCGCCACCAGGGAAGCCCCAAAGGTTTGAGTTTTAAGCAACTTGCCTAATGCCACACAGCTAGAAAATGATTTATACTCAAAGTTCTGTCTATAGCCACTAATTCTATACTACTTTCTGAAGAGAATGGCTCTATCTGTAGATGACTGAACCCAGTGAAACTTCGATTCATAGCTAACTATACTAAAAAAACAGGCCAACACAAACCGCTAAGTCAATCAAAACTACATAGCAATCATGTACACAAAAAATATTAAAGAAAAGCAAGCATATACACTGTGTATATTTATATATGTGTGTGTGTCTATGTATCCTTAAGATTATTTACCATTTTAGATGTCATAGACATCTTTTCTCTGCATTAGGACCCATTATCATTGACTATATAGTTTTAACAACTGAAAGGCGATTTTGCTTTTAATGATCCCACTAGAAGCTTTCAATTGCAGATCTGTGTCTTATCTATCGATATATCCCATCCCCAGCATCCAGCACAATGCCTGCCACATACTAGATGGTCAGTACATAGCAGAGGAATACAGTAGTCCCCCATTATCTGCGAGGGATATGTTCCACGACCCCCAGGGGATGCCTAAAACTGAAGATAGTACCAAACCCTATACATATTATACATACATACCTATGATAATTTAGTTTAGAAATCAGGCACAGTAAGAGATTACCAACAATAACTAATAATGAAATAGAACAACTGTAACAATATACTGTAATAAAAGTTATGTGAATGTGGTCTTTCTCTCTCAAAATATCTTACTGTACTGTATTCACCCCTCTTGTGATGATAAGAGACGATACAATGCCTACATAAAATGTGATGAGATGAAATGAATGAGGTAGGCATTGTGACATAGCATTAAACTACTGCTGACCTTCTGATACCTCAGAAGGAGGATCACCTGCTTTGGGTGATCCTGGATCATCAAGCCATGATGATGTGGATGGTTGGATGTTAGGAGCAGAGGACTGAGATAGGTGGGGATCACGGGTGTTAGAAAGTGGGACAGCTCAAGATTTCATTATGCTACTCAGAACAAAGTACAGTTTAAAACTTATGAATTATTTCTAGAATTTTCCATTTAATCTTTCTGGACTGCAACTGGTCCAAATTTGGTAATTTCAGTTACCATGGCAGGTAACTGAAACAATGGAAAGGGAAACCACTAATAAGGGGGGACTACTGTACAATCCTTAAATTTTAAAACTCTGTTCTAAGGTGAATGTTCCACTTATATGAATGTATGACAATGCATACATACCTGGAACGTCACAGATAGCGGAGAAGCATTTATTTTAAGCAGAACAAGGTAAACTTTCAACATAAAATTTCCCCCACTCTTTCTTAAATGCAAATAATTAAACACAAAACATGTTAATACAACCTTCTGGCTAACTTTTAATTATGGAAAAGTTGGAAAATTTAGTATTATCTTCAAAGCAACTACACCCTGGCAACAGATACATTAATTATGTGTGAACATTAGACTTAGTCAAAACAAAGCATGACATAAGAACTAAATTACAATTGTCAAGATTGTAGGCCTAAATTTAGCAACTTAAGCACATTTAATCATAAACTCCAAACTAACTTAAATTTTATTTCCTTGATTTTAACAATTACTAGAAAGGTAAAAAATATATACAAAATACAGTGAAACAACAAAAAGAGGAAAAGATGAGCAAAGCATGAAGAATGTTTCTTCTAGAGGTTGATGACACCCCACCCAGTGATATTTCCTTCAACAAAGATGTTAGTTAGTAACCCTTATCAAGAACAGGAGTCATCTGGCCCAGTCTATCCTGCCTTATCCTATTATCCATATGTTAATAGTCTTTTTTTTTCTATTTGACTTCTATCACACTCCAATGCAAATCCTTTTAGGAAGTTGGTAAAGACATAGAATGCAAATTTAAGTATTCTGTCTTCTATTCTTTGTTGACTTTTGGCCACAAAAGTAGTGACTCTAGAAGTCCCTAGTATTCTACCCAATGCCTGGTATATAGCAGACACCCCCCAAATTTTACACATCTACTGATAGGAAAGCAGTGAGCCTGCTGGGAACATTCCAAGGTTGCCAACCTTCTTAAGTTTCAGTCTCTTTAACTGCAAAAATGAGCAAAATAGTATTGATTTCATAACATGACTATGAGCATTAAAAGTGCCTAGTGCACAGTGACCACCTCATCTATTATATATTGTATTTTGAACCTCAGTTTCCTCATAGGTTAACAGGGATCAATAAAATCTAACCCAAACAGTCGTGAGAATTCAATGAGTACACATATGTAAATCAACTGGCATAAATACTTGCCATAAAGTAGGTCTTCAATAAACCATAATTCCTTTCTTTGCTACCTTGCCTCTAAATACCTATTTTAAGATCCAGAAGAAATTTAAAATCAAAAGTATTAGAAGGTTACTAGTTGGTTGAAAGAATAAAAATCACAGCATTCTAATAAACTTCTATGATGTCTTCTGGCACCAATACAAATTGCTACTAAAGCCTAACAATTAGCATTCAGTAGTACATAAACTACGTTCTAGGAGAAACACTAGAAGAAATTCAAAAAAGTCTTTTAAATTAGAGTTCATTCACATTTTTACCTTTTCTTCTAGTTGGTCCTTCAAACACTGGTATTTTAGCTTCAGTTTTTTGTTCTCATTTTCATTCTGAGTTAATTCCTCTGTCAGCCTGTCATACTGTGATTTCAACTTCTCTAGCTGAGAACGCTGGACTTCAGCCATATTCTTATCTTCTAAGCTTTCTGCCTGAGAGAAAAAGGAGAAGAGAAAGTCCACTGGCCACAGCCAAGCTGTACACAAAACAAATTCCACATTATATCAGTGGGCAAACACTTCGAGATTTTGCTACCTCTAAGCGTTCACACATAAACATACATGCAAAGGAAACATTCTTTGCATGTGGTCAATCTCTCCTTAGCATTCACTGAGCAACCAATTAAGTGACAGGTACTCTACTAGATGCTGAAGATAACAGGCATGAACCGTAAAAGAGACAGATACAACAGTCAATTCTGACAACGATGAACAAGAAGTGCTTAAAAAGGTGCAAGCAGAGGTATGTGCAACCCAAAGAAGGGACACTAACTGCTGAGAGGGGAAGGGTTATTAGAGAAATGTCCCCATAAGGATATACTATGGGACATTACTGCCTGATTAGTCTCTTCATCTATAAAAGGAGCTTAACAATATCCCTATTCAAGCTACACTCTCGTTTTTGTGAAAGGCTTGCGTATTTTTTGTACAATGTAATTATTAATACCACTCTTGTGGGGCTAAAAAGATTATGGATCAGAGTAGCCAAAAAACTATAAATAACTTAATATGAAAGAGTTTACCAGTGATTATTTTCAGTACCTATAGTACAATAAAGTACCTCGTTTTCGTTTATTATTTGGAATATAACCAGAATCAGCTTTAAAAAAAAACAACAGGAATAATCTGTGGATGAGATTCAATAAGGATTTGCCAGGCATGTGAAGTTAAAGACTTAAAATAACAACAATGTAAATACTGACTATATGTCAGGCACTGCTCTAAGACCTTTTCGTATAGTTGTCCCTCATTCCATCCTCACCACGACCTGACTAGGGAGACACTGTTATTGTCTCCTGTTTTGAAATTGAAGCAGAACAACACTAATCATTTGCCCAAGGGTATGTAGTGAGTAAACCAGAGCCAGGATTTGAATGCAGGAATTCTCTCTACTGTCCATGTTTTCAGCTGCTCTGCCTCACTGCCTTTAAAAGGTACGTATATCATACGGTTTTAAAAACCAGCTGGGTGCAACTTGCAATGTTAACTAGTTACACCTACCAGTTACTGACAGCCTGTAAGCACCCACATAGAATCTGTTTAAATTACATGTTTCAATGCCTAAAATATATTTGTTTCTTTCCTTTGTATAAGTTTATTATATGTATATAATCAAGTACATAGGAACATAATCGCTGGAAGCAATTTCCCAAAAGGAAGAAGTTTTGTGAGTTTCAGACAAGAATCTATACCTTATTCACCCCACAAATTTCAACTAAGACTTGATGCCACTTTGAGTTAACAAAAGAACTGATGTTTTTAATGAGGAATCCTGTATTCACTACCCAAAAATAAACTTACAAAATAAAGTCTCTCATCAGGAAAATTGTTCGATTATTATTTTAAGTTTCAGTAGAATACTTAGCATTTTTTGTGTCTTATAAAAAGTGTAGGTATAGACAGTTTTCCCCCAAGGCCAGTGGTGTCTGGGCCAGCTCATAGAGACACTCAGGAACCAACTGTGCTCATCTCTTCCCAACTGTGCCTCCAGTGATGTTGTTTGATAGCTTGAAACCAGCCAAATGGGGGGTTTTATACTGCTGAACTTGGCAAATGCTACAAATCAGGGTTCCCCTCTTTGCCCCCAGAGAACCTATTTTTAAAACAGTTACAAGCACAGTAATGCCTAAGTTTGACTAAGAACTTACTTCTTGTTGTAGTTTCATTATTACACTTACATTTCATTTTAGGGTTTACAAAGTGATATAACACTCAAAAAAACCCTGTGATAGAGAAAGACATTACTGTTTCCATTCTACTGATGAAGTACAAAAAGGTTAAGTAACTTGACCAAGATCATATGGCCAGCAAATGGCAAAAATACAGAACTCGACTCTTGGTCTTCTGATTCCAATAAGGGCTCCTACAAAATTATTTTTGTTGAAATCATAATAAGGTGATAACCCAATATCCTTCAAATATTAATAGCAGCTAGAGTATTTCATAAAAATAGTTTACATTTAAATTTAAAAACAGGCATGAGGGCATCCCTGGTGGCGCAGTGGTTGAGAGTCCGCCTGCCAATGCAGGGGACGCAGGTTCGTGCCCGGGTCCGGGAGGCTCCCACGTGCCGTGGAGCGTCTGGGCCCATGAGCCATGGCCGCTGAGCCTGCGCGTCCGGAGCCTGTGCTCCGCAACGGGAGAGGCCACAGCAGTGAGAGGCCCGGGTACCGCAAAAAAAAAAAAAAAAAACAGGCATGAGAAGGGTAGATCTAGATGGGGAAAAATATAACTTCTGCAGAGAAAAAAATATGGGTAATGTATCACACTTATTAGACTCAGAAAAAGTAACAGATTAAGGTGAAGCTGAAAGACAAAGAAATGTAACATTTACAGAGCTATTTATCTAAAGCCCTCTTATACATAACTCAGTATATTAAATCTTCAATGACAACCATTGCTATCAACTCCTGTTAATTAATATAAATGAGTCAAAAGTACGGAATTATATTCATAAAATAGCATGAGGTGGGGCTGTTCCTATGGGTAACTTATTCGGTTTAAGAGAAGAGTACTGGGCTCTCACGATCTCTGGTTCTCCTGTTAAGCTCGTATGCTTCTTTTGTACCACATTATAGAGTAACTATAATATCCCTCCGCATCTCAGTCTTCCGAATTAAAAAAAAAATCTAAAGTTTTTGGAGAATCTACAGAATAGTTCTAAACGGTGTCTTCTTTATATACAGGTAATTTCTTAAAGCTTTATTGTCACCTCACTATACACAAATACAAAGCACTTCCTTTGGATGAGGAAAGCAATTTTACCACATTACAGAGAAAGAGCCAAACCAGACAGATCACAAAGCAAGTCAGCAGCAAATCCTTTGATTTCTAGCTTTTCAAACATTTTAACCCAACATCCACAGAACATGTTCTGTATGTCTCAAACATCATGCTAGACGCCACAAGAGGATACAAAAATGGCTAAGACCTGCTACCTGCCCCTCTGGAGATGTAGGAACACACAATAAACACACCATAATATAAGGCAGCCTGAATGTGCTGTACTAGCAGTTCCAAAAAAGAGCTATGGAAACACAGAGAATAGAAAGATTTATCCCAACCTCAGTTGAGATATATGCCATCTTCAGTGAATCCATAAAAGAAGTGAAAAATTAATTGGGCCTTGAAAGATTGGGCAGCCTTTTCCTCCTACAGATTGAGGGAAAAGACAATCCAGTTCTCATGGTGTTTTCATACTAATAAACGGAGATTAAAAAATTAAAAGTATGGAATCTATATCATATGATGATGAGTGCTATGGAGAAAAACTAAAGCAGGAAGGAGGGATAGATTTATCACACTCCTGACAATCATGTTATGAAATGATTCCCCTGCATGGTGATAAATGCTAATACCATTAGATCTTACAATATTTCCCCAAATGTAAGATCTCAATTATGCATTTACCCAGGCAACTTTGATTTGGAAAAGAAGGGGTAAATCTCAAAAGCCTTGGGTTTACAAAACCCATAAGCTGATCCACTTTAGTTACCATACCAATGACCATGGTTATAGCTTCTATGGCCTTGACAAGTCTTTGCCTTTTATATTTTAGGAGATCATAAATGTTGAATGAGGGCTCGTTTCAGGTCCACCACTTACTGCTGCCTCTGCCTCTCCTGAACTCCCAAAATAGCTAAACGTTCTTTTTAAAGGGCTTCAGTGCTCTGAACTAGGTGCTTCCAGGTGGCTGCTATAACTCATTTCAACCTGGCTGAACAGGCATGAATAAGCCTCTTTATTGTTAGTTCTATCTTCCCTTCAGTGCTTGGGAATACAGAATGATCTCTAAAAGTTTACGCTTTATTAACTTCATGAGCCACCAGAAAATTTCCTCCAGTATCATCAGGATAATTCAGTGCGGGTACCTTCAGTGTCCTAATATGATTCTCGGCCTCACTCTTTTCTTTCTTGAAGTGCTTCATCAGCTCCTGGATATTCTGTTCATGTTTCGTTTTCATACTCTGCAACGAGAATGTGAGATCTTCCAGCTCCCTCTGGTGAACATCTCTTTCCAGCTTTAACTGTGTAACGATCGTAGCCGTTTCTTCGTCTTTGGATTTTGCCTGTGTCTTGAGGTCAGAGAGGTTCTTAAGTACCTCTTTCCTGGCTCTCTGTTCCTCCGCCAATTTATTGGCGAGATCTGCCCGGATGGCACTCAAGTCCTTGATGGCCTCTTGCATCTCAAGAAGCTGAGCTTGGTCCTTGGCCTGGC
Source organism: Grampus griseus (assembly GCF_964374135.1). Taxonomy (NCBI): domain Eukaryota; kingdom Metazoa; phylum Chordata; class Mammalia; order Artiodactyla; family Delphinidae; genus Grampus; species Grampus griseus. Next base: position 22,322,630 of record NC_139018.1, on the reverse strand, counting down.
TCTCCTTCAGCGCTGCAATTTCTTCCTCCAGGTGCGCTTTCTCAGCTTTCATCTGGATTTGAATCTTACTCTGCGTTTTCAATTCACTTTCTAGCCTATGGATGGTATCCAGGGAATCCCTGACTTCTAGTTCAAGGTCAGCTTGATGAGACTTAACATCACTTAGTTTCTGCTCCTTACAGTGAAGCTCCTCCTCTTGAAGGGCGCGCCTGGTTAGCACATCATTCAATTCCTTTCGAAGATTCTCTATTTGTTGTAACGCTGCATAAAGCTGGCTTTTCAATTCATCCTTTTCTTTTAGAATCTATTGGGTTAGGAACAGAAAGCAAAAATTACTGTAAAATTCACCATATACACTGCCAGAAAACAAAAATAAGGTTTAAGCCACAAGGAGAAGAAAAATTCATAAAATAATATTTTGTACTTCTTTCTGGTTTTTTAATGAAAAATACTTTTTAGGCTAGAAAAAGGAAGAAAAGTACAATTGCTCTGAAGTACTACCACACTGAGATATATGTTTCAGATTTTCATCACCAAAACATATCAATCCATGATCATAAATAATTATTTAAATGTAAGATAAAATTGATCAAAAGAATGGGGGAAAAAAAGGCTCCAATTATAATTTACCAGAGGTTGAAATAATACAGTGTTACTTAAAGTAACATGATTTGCATTTCAATGGCACACTTTTAAAAAGGAGAAACCTCAAAACAGATACAAAAAAGATTCGGAAGATAATACAGGGAAGCAAACAAATATAATCTACGGAAGGTTTTGGTACAATCAGTCATTATTAATCAAATAATGTCCACAGTGATAAGAAACACACCAGTATGTTAACAGGGAGTCTTCAAGTCCCATGTAGAAATGAGTTTAAGATTAGGAGAGGCTGGGAAAGGACTCACAAGAAAAGTCAAAGGACCAGAAGGCCATCGCCCTCTGCCAGCTGTTTTAGGGGGTTAGGGCTGACACTGAGGGACGGCAGCCAAGAACTAATCTGCTAATCCTCACCATCCATCAATGCAAACGAAAAAGCCAGCAGCTGAGGAGGCTGAAACTGCCCCCCCACCCCCGCCCCAACACTGGCACCAAGACCATTTCTGTACCTGGTTACTGATGCCTACCATGGCTTGAACCCGGAAAAAAAAAAAAATTAAGATTCATTTTAGAATTAGAAATAATGAGTTAAGATGCAAACAGTTTCAAGGCATTTTTATACTTGACATTTTACACTGCAGTGTGAAACAATTCATGATAAAATGTAATGAGTCAATCACTCCAAAAAAAAAAAAATAGTTTCCTCAAATCCCTCTCATTTTAACAGGGAGAATCAGCATGAAGCTAACATGAGAAATAACAAAGGAGGGGATTAAGCAGTTGAGCTCTGACCAGGAGAACTGAATTTGATTCTCAGTCCAGTCATAAGCAGTTCTATGGCCTTAAAGAAATTATTTATCTTTATAAAGATAGTAATAAAAGCTACATCAAAGGGTTGTGATGAAGACTAGTGGGAAGGGAGAAACAAAAAGTGGGGGTGGGATTTAAGTTCAAGGAGAAACCAGGATCTCAGGGAGGTACTTATGCAAGATAGTGATCAAAGCTGTGAAGAGAGGGGATAACTGATAACGCAATGTCCCTCTATTGAAAAGAGTCTGGAACACAGATGACAGAGTTTACTCTAGAAGAAAGATTTCAACGCAGGAAAAATGGCTAGAAATATAGATAAGCCTAAGGGTGGATGTATTATTTTTCTATTACAGTGTAACAAATTCCAACAAATTTCATGGCTTAAAACAACACCCATTTATTATCTCACTGTTTTCCAGAGGTTGTAAATCCTGACAAGGTATTCTGCCTCCGGTCTCCTAATGCTAAAAGCAAGGTGTCAGCTAACCTGGGCTTTTAGCTGGAGGCTTTGGGGGGAGAATCCACTTGCAAGTTCATTCATGGTGTTGGAAAAATTTAGTTCTGTGGACCTAGGACATGTTTCCTTGCTAGCTTTGGGCCAGGGGTTTTTCTGAGCTTCTGAAGGCCACCCACACTCCTTGGCTCATGGACTCCTCTGTCTCTGCAGCCAGTAACACCACACTGAACCCTTATCATGTTTTGAATCCCTCTGACTTCCCTTTCTCCCAACAGCCAGAATAATTTATCTGCTTTGAAGGACTCCTGTGATTAGATGAGGTCCATCCAGATAATCTCCTTATCTTAAAATCAACTTGCCAAATAACATATCATAATCATGGGAGTGATTTTTCATCTTATTCACAGGTTCCAGGAGTTAGGCTGACACATCTTTGGGAGGTCACTCTATATACCACACAAAAGAAGACAAAAACTGACAGAATCCAGTCTTGGCTGTAAGGGTAATGTGGGAGGGACCTTAGAATGAGGGGAGGGTGCATAAATATAGTGACTAATGTTTGGAACAGATAACATAGGCCCCTGGCCCTGAGTTAAAAGACTTCCATGTAGCCCTGAAGATAAAAATCGTATTTCCAAGATGGTCCTAACACATAAAATGTCTTTGATTTCAAAATACCGTAAGGTGGTTTAAACAGCAAGGATATTTATTTTTCTCACATGATGGGAAGAGCAGAGATGGGGTGTCTCAAGAAGGGTCCTTCAAAGCTCAGGCTCTGTTACTCTACAACTCTCCATGTTTCGCCCTCAGCTTCAGTGTTCCAAATATTACATCAATTCATGACCAACGTGACAGCCTTTGGGTGGACAGTATCCGACTATGTTGGTCAAGTTTAGAATTTCTTTGGCAATATAGATACTAAAAGCTAAGTAAGTTCTGTCTATTTTCTTTTGGTTAATGCTTGGCTAGTAGCCATAGCCCAACATTTTGTCTAGACATTGACTTCGAGTCTGAAAATGTCAGTGTCTTAACCGCCACCTCAGTATCCTGGACATTCCCAGGGGCCCTCAGTTGACTAGACTTTATCTTGAGGGAATTCAGAACAATGGACTTGGGTCTCCTTTGTCTGGCCAGAAGCACTTAAATAGGAGAACTTGAAAGGGGCCTGAAAAATCAGGCTTGTTTTTTTTACCTCATTTAAATTTCTGCTAAGTTTCCTACCTCTCTCTCTTGCTTGGACTAACTTCAGCATGGAGAAACAATTTGGCTTTTCCAACTCCAAATTAGCAGATTCAGTAAATGTGGATTATACATTGCAGATTTTCAGTCTCCCAGTGCCCCCAAATCTTGCTCTCTGCTTTTAGACAGATCAGTTTCAACCTATACTTGTCTTTGCCTTCCAGGACTTTTCTGAAGGCTGCAATAAGTACACAACAGACACCAACATCCTAAAGTTTTTCTACTGGTCACTTAATACCATCCCCTGAAGCACAGCATCAAGGTCCCAAGGTATGACTTCTGATGGTTCAATCAACAGCATGGCAAGGTTTTCCAATTATTCCTTTAGAAAAGTACAATCCTCCCTGTCCTGACCCCACTTCTCCACTTAATCAATCCTACATTTTAGGTTCTTTAACTTATAGCTCCTTACTCCTAGAACTGATGTTTCACATAAGCTTGAATTTCTTCTGCTGAGAGCAAGGGAAAACTCCAGTTCAAGCTGGCTTAAACTACAAGGTAATTTATTATCATTCCAGGCAGAACTGCTCCACAGTATGTCAAAGCTCTAGATCCGCCTCTCTGCACTGCTCTCAGTAGTACCCTCCCTTGGAGGGAGGCTTCATTCTCAGGACCATAGCAAGATAGCTTCAGCCATTTCTGGCATCACAGCCAAATATAACAATGTTCAGAGAAGAGGAACATCTCCCTCCTAGTGTTATCTTTTTTAGGAATGAGTAAATGTTTACCAGAAGCTCTCCAACAGACTTCATAGTTCATTCTTCAGAAGAAGAATAGTTCTTGATCAGACGAGGGCTATATGCATAGTAGCTGGCCTACATTAATTTTTTAATGGAATGGAATGAATTGCGGTGCAGTCAGGGAGGTAACCAAGACCACTATAGGAGCCAACTGATATCCTACATAAGTTTTGCTAGTACCACTCAAGAGCAGGAACAGAAAAACTAGAGAGTTGGGTTGATTCCAGATTGAACATCAGTAAAATGTGTGAGGTGGAAGCAAGTAATTGAAGATGCTGGTGAACATGTCGTCAGAGTAGCTTTTCACGAAGTCCAGTCTGACAGGAAAAAACCGATTCCAGGAAACAGCTGGTCAACCAAAGGAATGTGGAGAGATCCAAAGCAGATGGTAACAGTTAAAAGAGGAAAAGGGAATAAAAGAAATGTGGACAGAGGCTGAAATGTTAGAACAAAAGATCTGAACACAGAAATTACAGATGATGACAAATCTTAGCCATTGAAATTAGCTGCTGAGTGATTTGAAGGTCACTATAAAAGAGGAAATTAGTGAAGTATAAGGATACAGAGTTCAACGGGTTGCTGACTTGAACTTGGAAATCACCGAAGATACTGGCAAGAATTACATGTAATGAGACAGGCTGAGGGGAAGCCAGGTGTGAAAATCCTTGGGAAATGTGGAGGCGAAATGGAGAAATGAGTAGCAGTCAGGAACAATGGGAAGGGAATGTTCTAACCAAACACTGCTTCCATAGAAAAAGAGCTGTAAGGGAAGATTATAAGACGAGGATTGAAAATGGCTGGTGTGAAGCCAAAAGAATGATACAGCCTAAAACCATGGAGATTATAGGAACAGGAACCAATTCCTCAAAGGCCTGACTGCCCAGTATATATAGTTTTTTGAATTAACTAAAAGGTAGACAAGAAAAATTTTTAAAGAAAAAAAGGTTATTTTTCTGCATGTGAGGGAACATGCAGAAAGACTATTGGATTATACTAACATATCAGTGCTCTAGCCTTTCTTATATTGCGTATAACAATTACACATTAAAAAAGTATGCACTTTAGCACTGATCCTTCTTACTTTTCAACCATTAAGAAATTCAAATATTAAGAGACAGTATATATTACATATAGCTCTTTTATTTCCCTCAGCATGAAGGCAATACACAGAAGGAAAAGACGGCAATTTAAGATTCTTGAAGTCAAATACTATCAAGCAAAAAGCTCAATACATGGGCAAGCCAATTATTCTGCCAATTCAACAAGAAAAACAAGACAAAACCAAACCAAACCTAGGGATCATTCCCATTACCCATGTTATAAAAAAGAACATGAATTTGGAAACATTCAGAAGTGTATACATTATGATCAAAATCCAAGTTCAGATTTTTTCCTTTATCATTTTCAAAGCACATATAAAAACCAATGACTTCAAAAAGCACTTTAAAAGAAAAAGGCAATGAGGGGAAGATGGCAGAGATTACCTTCCTCCCCACATATACACCAGAAATAGATCTACACGTGGAACAGCTCCTACAGAACACCTACTGAACGCTGGCACAAGACCTCAGACCTCCCAAAAGGCAAGAAGCTCCCCCATGTACCTGGGTAGGGCAAAAGAAAAAAGAAAAAACAGAGACAAAAGGATAGGGACGGGACCCACACCAGTGGGAGGGAGCTGTGAAGGAGGAAATTAACTACAAAGAAAACATATTAAAACCTTTCCACACACTAGGAAGCCCCATCGTGGGCGGAGACTGCTGGAGGCGGAGGGGGAAAGCTTCTGACCACAGCAACAGGGGTGAGGAGGGTAAAGCGGGGAGATTCCCGCACAGAGGATCGGTGCTGACCCGCACTCCCTAGCCCAAGAGGCTAGTAGGCTCACCCGCCGGGGTGGGCGAGGCTGGGAGCTGAGGCTCGGGCTTCGGTCAGAGCGCAGGGAGAGGACTGGGGTTGGCGGCGTGAACACAGCCTGCAGGGGGTTAGTGCACCACGGCTAGCCAGGAGGGAGTCCGGGGAAAAGTCTGGACCTGCCTAAAAAGCAAGAGACTTTTTCTTCCCTCTTTGTTTCCTGGTGCATGAGGAGAGGGGATTAAGAGCACTGCTAAAAGGAGCTCCAGAGACGGGTGCGAGCCACGGCTAAAAGTGCGGACCCCAGAGAGGGGCGTGAGACGCTAAGGCTGCTGCTGCCGCCACCAAGAAGCCTGTTTGCGAGCACAGGTCGCTATCCACACCCCGCTTCCAGGGAGCCTGTGCAGCCCGCCACTGCCAAGGTCCCGGAAGCCAGGAACAACTTCCCCGGGAGAACGCACGGCGCGCATCAGGCTGGTGCAACGTCTCGCCGGCTTCTGCCACCATAGGACCGCCCCGCACTCCATGCCCCTCCCTCCCCCCGGCCTGAGTGAGCCAGAGCCCCCGAATCAGCGGCTCCTTTAACCCCGTCCTGTCTGAGCGAAGAACAGACGCCCTCCAACGACCTACATGCAGAGGCGGCGCCAAATCCAAAGCTGAGACCCTGGGAGCTGTGAGAACAAAGAAGAGAAAGGGAAATGTCTCCCAGCAGCCTCAGGAGCAGCAGATTAAAGCTCCACAATCAACTTGATGTACCCTGCAGCTGTGGAATAACTGAATAGACAACGAATCATCCCAAATTGAGGAGGTGGACTTTGAGAGCAAGATTTATGATTTTTTCCCCTTTTCCTCTTTTTGTGTGTATGTGTATGCTTCTGTGTGAGATTTTGTCTGTATAGCTTTGCTTCCACCATTTGTCCTAGGGTTCTATCCGTCCGTTTTTTTTTTAATAATTATTTTTTATTTTTATAACTTTATTATATTTTATCTTACTTTTATTTTACTTTATCTTCTTTCTTTCTTTCCTTCCTTACTTCCACACTCCTTCCCTCCATCCTTCCTTCCTTTCTTTCTTCCTTTCTTTCTACTTCTACTAATTCTTTCTTTCTACATTTTCTCCCTTTTATTCTGAGCCGTGTGGATGAAAGGCTCTTGGTGCTGCAGTCAGGAGTCAATACTGTGCCTCTAAGGTGTGAGAGACAACTTCAGGACACTGGTCCACAAGAGACCTCCCAGCTCCACATAATATCAAATGGCGAAAATCTCCCAGAGATCTCCATCTCAACACCAGCACCAAGCTTCACTCAACGACCAGCAAGATACAGTGCTGGACACCCTATGCCAAACAACTAGCAAGACAGGAACACAACCCCACCCATTAGCAGAGAGGCTGCCTAAAATCATAATAAGTCCACAGACACCCCAAAACACACCACCAGACGTGGACCTGCCCCCCAGAAAGACAAAATCCAGCCTCATCCACCAGAACACAGGCACTAGTCCCCTCCACCAGGAAGCCTACACAAGCCCCTGAACCAACCTTAGACACTGGGGACAGACACCAAAAACAATGGGAACTACGAACCTGCAGCCTGCAAAAAGGACACCCCAAACACAGTAAGATAAGCAAAATGAGAAGACAGAAAAACACACAGCACATGAAGGAGCAAGATAAAAACCCACCAGACCTAATAATGATGAGGAAGTAGGCAGTCAACCTGAAAAAGACTTCAGAATGATAGTAAAGATGATCCAAAATCTTGGAAATAGAATAGAAAAAATGCAAGAAACATTTAACAAGGACCTAGAAGAACTAAAGAGGAAACAAACAATGATGAACAACACATTAAATGAAATTAAAAATACTCTAGAAGGGATCAACAGCAGAATAACTGAGGCAGAAGAACGGATAAGTGACCTGGAAGATAAAATAGTGGAAATAACTACTGCAGAGCAGAATAAAGAAAAAAGAATGAAAAGAACTGAGGACAGTCTCAGAGACCTCTCGGACAACACTAAACGCAACAACATTCGAATTATAGGGGTTCCAGAAGAAGAGGAGAAAAAGAAAGGGACTGAGAAAATATTAGAAGAGATTATAGTTGAAAACTTCCCTAATATGGGAAAGGAAATAGTTAATCAAGTCCAGGAAGCACAGAGAGTCCCATATAGGATAAATCTAAGGAGAAATACACCAAGACACATATTAATCAAACTGTCAAAAATTAACTACAAAGAAAACATATTAAAAGCAGCAAGGGAAAAATAACACAAAAGGGAATCCCAATAAGGTTAACAGCTGATCTTTCAGCAGAAACTCTGCAACCCAGAAGGAACTGGCAGGACATATTTAAAGTGATGAAGGAGAAAAACCTACAACCAAGATTACTCTACCCAGCAAGGATCTCATTCAGATTTGATGTAGAAATCAAAACCTTTACAGACAGGCAAAAGCTGAGAGAGTTCACCACCACCAAACCAGCTTTACAAAAAATGCTAAAGGAACTTCTCTAGGCAAGAAACACAAGAGAAGGAAAAGACCTACCATAACGAACCCAAAACAACTAAGAAAATGGGAATAGGAACATACATATCAATAATTACCTTAAATGTAAATGGACTAAATGCTCCCACCAAAAGACAAAGATTGGCTGAATGGATACAAAAACAAGACCCATATATATGCTGTCTACAAAAGACCCACTTCAGACCTAGAGACACATACAGACTGAAAGTAAGGGGATGGAAAAAGATATTCCATGCAAATGGAAACCAAGAGAAAGCTGGAGTAGCAATACTCATATCAGACAAAATAGACTTTAAAATAAAGACTATTAGAAGAGACAAAGAAGGACACTACATAATGATCAAGGGATCAATCCAAGAAGAAGATATAACAATTGTAAATATTTATGCACCCAACACAGGAGCACCTCAATACATAAGGCAAATACTAACAGCCATAAAAGGGGAAATCGACAGTAACACATTCATAGTGGGGGACTTTAAAACCCCACTTTCACCAATTGACAGATCATCCAAAATGAAAATAAATAAGGAAACACAAGCTTTAAATGATACATTAAACAAGATGGACTTAATTGATATTTATAGGACATTCCATCCAAAAACAACAGAATACACATTTTTCTGTAATGCTCATAGAACATTCTCCAGGATAGATCATAGCCTGGGTCACAAATCAAGCCTTGGTAAATTTAAGAAAATTGAAATTGTATCAAGTATCTTTTCTGACCACAACGCCATGAGACTAGGTATCAATTACAGGAAAAGATCTGTAACAAATACAAACACATGGAGGCTAAACAATACACTACTTAATAACGAAGAGATCACTGAAGAAATCAAAGAGGAAATCAAAAAATACCTAGAAACAATTGACAATGGAGACCCAATGATGACCCAAAACCTATGGGATGCAGCAAAAGCAGTTCTAAGAGGGAAGATTATAGCAATACAATCCTACCTTAAGAAACAGGAAACATCTCGAATAAACAACCTAAACTTGCACCTAAGGCAGAGAAAGAAGAACCAAAAAACCCCAAAGTTAGCAGAAGGAAAGAAATCATAAAGATCAGATCAGAAATAAATGAAAAAGAAATGAAGGAAAGGATAGTAAAGATCAATAAAACTAAAAGCTGGTTCTTTGAGAAGATAAACAAAATTGATAAACCATTAGCCAGACTCATCAAGAAATAAAGGGAGAAGACTCAAATCAATAGAATTAGAAATGAAAAAGGAGAAGTAACAACTGACACTGCAGAAATACAAAGGATCATAAGAGATTACTACAAGCAACTCTATGCCAATAAAATGGACAACCTGGAAGAAATGGACAAATTCTTAGAAGTGCACAACCTGCCAAGACTGAATCAGGAAGAAATAGAAAATATGAACAGACCAATCACAAGCACTGAAATTGAAACTGTGATTAAAAATATTCCAACAAACAAAAGCCCAGGACCAGATGGCTTCACAGGCAAATTCTATCAAACATTTAGAGAAGCGCTAACACCTATCCTTCTCAAACTCTTCCAAAATATAGCAGAGGGAGGAACACTCCCAAACTCATTCTACGAGGCCACCATCACCCTGATACCAAAACCAGACAAGGATGTCACAAAGAAGGACAACTAAAGACCAATATCACTGATGAACATAGATGCAAAAATCCTCAACAAAATACTAGCAAACAGAATCCAACAGCACATTAAACGGATCATACACCATGATCAAGTGGGGTTTCTTCCAGGAATGCAAGGATTCTTCAATATATGCAAATCAAACAATGTGAAAAACCATATTAACAAACTGAAGGAGAAAAACCATATGATCATCTCAATAGATGCAGAGAAAGCTTTCGACAAAATTCAACACCCATTTATGATAAAAACCCTGCAGAGAGTAGCCATAGAGGGAACTTTCCTCAACATAATAAAGGCCATATATGACAAACTCACAGCCAACATTGTCCTCAATGGTGAAAAACTGAAACCACTTCCACTAAGGTCAGGAAGAAGACAAGGTTGCCCACTCTCACCACTCTTATTCAACACACTTTTGGAAGTGTTAGCCACAGCACTTAGAGAAGAAATGGAAATAAAAGGAATCCAAATCGGAGAAGAAGTAAAGCTGTCACTGTTTACAGATGACATGGTACTATACCTAGAGAATCCTAAAGATGCTACCAGAAAACTACTAGAGCTAATCAATGAATTTGGTAAGGTAGCAGGATACAAAATTAACACACAGAAATCTCTGGCATTCCTATACACTAAGGATGAAAAATCTGAAAGTGAAATAAAGAAAAACTCCCATTTACCACTGCAACAAAGAGAATAAAATATCTAGGAATAAACCTACCTAGGGAGACAAAAGACCTGTATGCAGAAAATTATAAGACACTGATGAAAGAAATTAAAGATGATACAAATAGATGGAGTGATATACCATGTTCTTGGATTGGAAGAATCAACATTGTGAAAATGACTCTACTACCCAAAGCAATCTACACATTCAATGCAATCCCTATCAAACTACCACTGGCATTTTTCACAGAACTAGAACAAAAAATTTCACAATTTGTATGGAAACACAAAAGACCCCGAATAGCCAAAGCAATCTTGAGAAAGAAAAACGGAGCTGGAAGAATCAGGCTCCCTAACTTCAGACTATACTACAAAGCTACAGTAATCAAGTCAGTGTGGTACTGGCAGAAAAACAGAAAGGTAGATCAATGGAACAGGACAGAAAGCCCAGAGATAATCCCATGCACATATGGTCACCTTGTCTTTGATAAAGGATGCAGGAATGTACAGTGGAGAAAGGACAGCCTCCTCAATAAGTGGTGCTGGGAAAACTGGACAGGTACATGTAAAAGTATGAGATTAGATCACTCCCTAACACCATACACAAAAATAAGCTCAAAATGGATTAAAGTCCTAAATGTAAGGCCAGAAACTATCAAACTCTTAGAGGAAAACATAGGCAGGACACTCTATGACATAAATCACAGCTAGATCGTTTTTGACCCACCTCCTAGAGAAATGGAAATAAAAACAAAAATAAACAAATGGGACCTAATGAAACTTCAAAGCTTTTGCACAGCAAAGGAAACCATAAACAAGACCAAAAGACAACCCTCAGAATGGGAGAAAATATTTGCAAATGAAGCAACGGACAAAGGATTAATCTCCAGAATTTATAAGCAGCTCATGCAGCTCAATAACAAAAAAACAAACAACCCAATCAAAAAATGGGCAGAAGACCTAAACAGACATTTCTCCAAAGAAGATATACAGACTGCCAACAAACACATGAAAGGATGCTCATCGTCATTAATCATTAGAGAAATGCAAATCAAAACTACAATGAGATATCATCTCACACCAGTCAGAATGGCCATCATCAAAAAATCTAGAAACAATAAATGCTGGAGAGGGTGTGGAGAAATGGGAACACTCTTGCACTGCTGGTGGGAATGTGAATTGGTTCAGCCACTATGGAGAACAGTACGGAGGTTCCTTAAAAAACTACAAATAGAACTACCATATGACCCAGCAATCCCACTACTGGGCATATATCCTGAGAAAACCAAAATTCAAGAAGAGTCATGTACCAAAATGTTCACTGCAGCTCTATTTACAATAGCCCAGAGATGGAAACAACCTAAGTGCCCACCATCGGATGAATGGATAAAGAAGATGTGGCACATATATACAATGGAGTATTACTCAGTCATAAAAAGAAACGAAATTGAGCTATTTGTAATGAGGTGGATAGACCTAGAGTCTGTCATACAGAGTGAAGTAAGTCAGAAACAGAAAGACAAATACCATATGCTAACACATATATATGGAATTTAAGAAAAAAGTGTCATGAAGAACCTAAGGGTAAGACAGGAATAAAGACACAGACCTACTAGAGAATGGACTTGAGGATATTGGGAGGGGGAAGGGTGAGCTGTGACCAAGCGAGAGAGAGGCATGGACATATATACACTAACAAACTTAAGGTAGATAGCTAGTGGGAAGCAGCCGCATAGCACAGGGAGATCAGCTCGCTGCTCTGTGACCGCCTGGAAGGTTGGGATAGGGAGGGTGGGAGGGAGGGAGACGCAAGAGGGAAGAGATATGGGAACATATGTATATGTATAACTGATTCACTTTGTTATAAAACAGAAACTAACACACCATTGTAAAGCAATTATACTCTAATAAAGATGTAAAAGAAAAAGGCAAAAGTATCACAATTTATGATTAGATTATTTATATCAATAGAATTTTAGACCTTCCAATATACGTTCATCTACATATCTCTAAAGAATATCATGATTCCCTGATATAAACATCCATGTCATTGTCTTTTTTTTTCCCCCAACATCTTTATTGGAGTATAATTGCTCTACAACAGTGTGTTAGCTTCTGCTGTGTAACATAGTGAATCAGCCATACATATACACGTATCCCCATATCTCCTCCCTCTTGCGTCTCCCTCCCACCCTCCCTATCCCACCCCTCTAGGTGGTCACAAAGCACCGAGCTGATCCCCCTGTGCTATGCAGCTGCTTCCCACCAGTCATTCATTCTACATTTGGTAGTGTATATATGTCCATGCCACTCTCTCACCTCGTCCCAGCCCACCCCTCCCCCTCTCCGTGTCCTCAAGTCCACTCTCCACATCTGTGTCTTTATTCCTGTTCTGCCCCTAGGTTCTTCAGAACCCTTTTTTTTTTTTTTTTAGATTCCATATATATGGGTTAGAATATGGTATTTGGTTTTCTGTTAAGGAAAGTATACAACCTTACCTTTCTGGGTTTTTTCTGCAATGCTATGCTATTTGTTTGATATTACATAGTCTTCAGTAATGACGTAGTTTTGTGATATGATATATATCTTATAATCTTACCAATATTCCAAAATGTAAAGAGCAGAAAAAAATAAATAAGAGCAATTTTTAAGAGAATAAAAGCCTTTGGCCTTCTAATGAATTTTTAAGTGGCACATTTTAAAGCAGAAAATAAATTAAGCTGGAAAAGAAAAACAGAAGTAGGCACAGAACTATTTTGAAAATCCAAAAATTGTATTATCTGAGCATATAAAATGGCTCAACAAGGCTACTTATTAAACAATTAACTCATTCTTTAAACTATAATGTGTTTTATTTGTAAACCAGTATCATTTTTATTTTAACATACACTTCCAAATATACCCTGGAGTCATTTTTGGAAAATAATTAGTCCTAAAAAACAAAAAAGGAGTAGGCTGTATTACTACTGCCCTAAGGTGGCTCTGTGATTTTATTAAAAATTAAATACTCTTTAGAGGCATTATTCAGTAAGATATTAAAAATATACTTTTTCCAAAATTATTTACAATGTATTTCCACATCACAGACTTACTGGACACTTGAATTTGCAGTGAAATATCTGTTACCCTTTCTTCCTTGATTAACCGTTGCTCTAACTGCGACATGCTGCATTAATTTTTAAGGCTTTTAAAGTGGAAATTACAATGCCTGCTGTGATAATTGTAATACTACCCTAACTGTGGCAATCACTTTAATGCTACTTCTTTGCTTATCATTAGCAATGCTAAGTGATAAAAATAATTATATCAAGAGTATTCTGGGAAATGACTGTTTAACAGATTTTAATATTCTGAAAAGCTCAATCTAGATAACTCTCAGTACCATGGATTAGGATACTGTCTGATGGCATGGACCCTTCTAAATTTCCTCTAATTAAGTAAAATCCCCAGATGGTTCTCAATTAATCAATCCCCCCAACCACTCTTCTCTCTAGCTACCTCCCTTATACCCAGGCTCATTGAACCAGCTGCCAAACCAGGCTGACAACAGAATAATCAAGGTAGAGCAATTTCCTGGGATCAAATCAATTCAGATTCAAGCCTGAAATGCTTAGAGCTGCTTTACCTTGGGGCAACTAGTCATCCAGTAAGTGTCAGATGGGTTAAAGTGAAAAGCACTCCACAAGGAGTGCAAAGTGATCACTTCCTCCATCTTTTATATGTCCAAGAAATTCATACATAAAAACGAAAGCATCTTGTCCATGACAGCTCATCTGTCATGAAATAAGCATTTGTCACTCTTAAGTGCTGACAATTGATTTTATAAATATAATTGCCCTACATTTTGCTTTCTTTTGAAAGAAAGTCGACTTATCCAAATGACTATTCTTCTGGAACACTCAGATTTCTTGACAAGTGACAAATGACAAAGCAGAAGTGATAAACCAAGACTAAACATGGATAAAAATCAATCATGACTTTCCTGCTTATTACCTTAGAAACATCTGGGTTTAATTCAATGCAAAGATACAGTTGAGAATCAACATAGGAGCATAAAATCCATTTAAAGTAACTGATTATACAAGAGAAAAGATGATGTGAAATGCATACACAGATCAATGAAATGCTTTTTGTTGCTATCAAAGAGGCAAAAAAGTCTTAAAGAGGTTTGAGATCTGATAATACCGTCAGCGAGATTATCAATGTCACTCACTTAACTTATAGAAGCTGCCAGAAAATGCTCCAGTAGTAACGGCTGCATTTTAAACGCTTCTTTCTAACCAATACTTAAGTTGAAATATACAAATAAATGAGATTTTAAAATAAATGCATTGGGGGAAAAGGCATGTGATATTAAGGAAGATTTTGTGATTCTCTTCCATTTGGATATTAGAGAATAATTTCAAATTAGGGAACTAAAAGCTATACTAGAGGAGGAGAGTGGATCTATTTTAAGCGTAAACTCTGAAAAGCCACAGAATGTTAAAAGATTACAAAGGCTTTAAAAAGGTTTTAAAAACTAAGTTACCTTTTACCTTGAAATAGTCTAGACATAAAGACTCTTCTATCAAGAACATCTTGATAGGTTGTATGCACAGCATAGCATTCAAGTGTTTGTTCAAAGGACATATGAATGAATGGTTGGTCACAGCAAAAACCAGTCCTCAGGAATTTGGCTTTTATACCTGATTATTCTTGTCTGTCAGTTGATCAAGAGTTTCAGATTGTTTCTCCAGCGCTCGCTCTAACTTCTTATGCTTAAGCTTCCACTGCCTAATGGACTCCTGAGCTTTCAGCTTCAGCTCTTCTCTCTTCTCCTCTGCCACCTGTCTCAGGGCCTCCGACTGCTGGAACTCAAGGAGGTACTGCTCGGCCTGCTTGGTTGCATCCTCAGCATGCTGAGTCAGCTTTGAGATCTGGAGGTCAGCGCACTTATGTCTGGCATCACATGTCTCAAAGTGATTCTGGATCTCCTTCAGTTCATCCAACATCTCTAGTTGCTGTTTCTCCCTGTTCTCCAATTCACATGTCAAATTCTAGGAAGAAAGCATGTGAGATATCAGGAACACGTTCTTGTCAAAATTAGATGCATAACATATCATCAAACAAGAAACACTAACATCACTAAATTAGCAATCAATCTAGAAAATATGATCTTTTTCCATGTATTTTATGATCACATTAGTTGAGAATAATTTTTTATAAAAATATTTTCTTTTTTAGACTACTTCATTATCCAAAAAGGAAAAATATTTTTTTTTCCAATTGACTGTCACTAAAATAGAAGGTCTTGCTGATGAGAAAAACAATGTGCATTACTTTAGTAAGAACCTAGTGTTTTGTACAACTGAAGAAATTCAATGTTTTAACATTTGTCAGATATCAGAGCAATTATATGCAATCATACGTAATGCTTCACTTTTTGGCAGCACCTAAAATTTTGTTATAATAAAATAAAACTCTGTAACAAAAAATGAGCATTGATGATAGAAACATCAGTAATAGATAACACTGTATGTGAAAGTCCATTTAAAAGACTCTCAATAAAGTATTTATAGATAGGTTATTTCCAGCTAAATCAACATAATGTTGTAAGTTGATGAACTTACCTCGAGCTTATATAAATCACTGCAGGATAGATTTTTAAATAAACTTAAATTTATGTGGAATACATACCTAATCAAGAAAAGAACCTAACATTTTTTTTCTTTTTTTTTTTTTTTTAAGAACCTAAACTCTTAAAAGCTAGCTTCCTCAAACCAAAAGCGGTCAATAATACATTTGGAACTTACACTTAATCATCATGATTCATACATATTTTTAATCTGAGAAGAATGGGCAAAGATGGATTGTTAACTTCAAAAGTGAGAGGACATTATATAACATTCTATACAAATAAAAGAATGAACATAATCATTAACATTAAGCCACTCTTGTAAAACTCTGGAAGGGAGTGACAAATTCAAATACAAGTGCTTCCAATGTATCCCATAAGCTGTCCCTCCTGAGCCTTAGTTTCCAAATACCTGTGGTTACAACGGTGACATGAAAATGTCATGTGTCCAAGTAAGACTAGGTTCAGAAGGCTAAGATGACGCTGCAAGCTGGACAAACAATAAATATCATCTACACTGTCCTGAAGCACCTACAGAGATTGGAAACATTTAAAAACGTCCTATGACTCAAACAGCAGAATGTTCAGTTCCAGATTCATCATCCCTGAACTGTGGCTCAAATAAAGTTAAATTTCTCTCATGATTAAAGTCATGGTGTGACATTATGGCAATAACATAAAAATAATGCCTCGAAAACAAGAGGTTTGCATTTGCTCAGTTTGCTAAATTCAGTGCAGCCTGGAAGAGATGAGTCACTCCTTTATCCACCCAAACAAAATAGTAAATTGAGAACTGTGCACTTGTTTGTGTGGAAAATTCTAAAATGAGATCAGAAAACCCTAGTGATGGTGGTTTACCCCTTTGCCCTTATCTAAAAGTTTTACCACATGCCAGAAATCAGCTTTATTAACAAGCAGTAGTCAAGTGGTTTCCAGATCAACAGAGAGACACCATTTTTTTCCCCAAAACAAAGACTTGGGAGACTGGTTTCACTTGCTATGTGTTAGGCAGATAATTTACAGAAAGGTTAATAAGATCTGGTTACAACACCAAAGAAGATAATAATCTAACTGTGGAGATATTCAGACTATCAGCTAAATTACAAGAGTGGATAGTACAAGGTGATGACGGACAGCTACTTGAACGGGTCTATATCTACAGCGTGGCTGGGGAGGGTCTCTCTTAGGAGGTGACATATGAGCTGAGATCTAAATGAGAAGGAGCTGGCAGTAATAACAACAACAACAACTACTACTACTACTAAAGTTTATTAAGCAGTTGTGCAAGGGATAGTGCAAATGCTTTATATGAATTACCTCATTCAATGCCACCACAAAACTAAAGTAAGGCAGTCTTACTATCTTGGTTTTACTGAAAGGTAACGAACACTTGGAACTTGCCCAAGTTCACATACCTAACAAGTGAGAGCACAGGATTCAGACCCAGATACTCTGACTCCAGAGCCCATGTTTTCAACTCTTTACTAAGCTTTCAGATTCCCAAAGGACCCTAACTCCATGCCTCTTAGGTCACCCACTCCCATAGTCTTATCCTAGGGTTTTTTTCAGAACTGTCACCTTTGAAGCAAAAGGTATGTCCAACCCCACCCCTCCCCATTATCTCCCCCTCAGGCCTCTGGCTTTATATACCAATCTTCCCAGTTCCCTTTTCTTCTCCTTTTCTTCTGATACATCTGTTCCTCATTGTCAAGAGGACGACCATTCCCTTGATATTCCTTTTGCTGATTTTAAATTCCAGGCTCTTTAACCTAATTTTCTTAATTTCACTTTAGCCACTCCCTTGCTCACATCTCAAACTCCCTTTAAAAACTGCTCATCTACTGAACTTGAACAGCAAAACCACCAACTCTGGAGGAACTACAAAAATCTCCTATTTCCTATATCAGGTTACTCAGTCCTCCAAGGAAAATCACACATGAGTATCAGGCGATGTGATGGGACACTGAAAGCCATCCTCAGTGCCCAGAAATTCTTCTGCAGGCCCCCACCCAGTCCACTGTACTATCTCTGAACCTAACAGCTTTTTACTCACTGTAGGATATAACATAGCTCCCCTGTGAGAAATAAAATTGAGGCTATTAGGCAGGACACCCCCCAAATTTCCTACATGTACCATCCTGAATCTTACCAATGGTTAGTCTCTCCTCCTCTCTAGGCTCTGAGGAAAAGGGATCTTTTAGAGAAACTAGCCTACCTTTGCTATTTCCTTCCACAACCATCAAGGGATTCACTATACCAGTTAAGTCCTCTCCTTCATGTACTGAACCTCTCTTTCCCTACTAGATCATTCTTCTCTACTTCTCCCATCTTAAAAAACACAGTAATTTTTTTAAAACTAAACAAACAAAAAAAACCTTTATCAATCTGACATGATCTTCTAACCAGTACCCTGTACTCTTCCCTTCCTGTTAAACTCCTGCAAAGAGCAATCCACACTTGATGCCCCACAATCTTATTTCCAATTCACCTCTCGATTCACTGGTACTGGTCCCGATACACAATTAAAATAACTCTCATCAAGATCCCCAAAGATAACCTACAGCCAAATACAATGGACTCTACAAATCTTTCCTAATATCCTCGTTGAATGTGGCACTGCCAATTACTTCTGCTCATTCCTAATCTCTCTTCTTCCCTGACTTTCATAATATACTCTTCACTAGTTCTCCTTTTTCTTCCTGTTTTTTCATAGTCTCCTTCCCTGGGTCTCTTCAAATATTTGGCTTTTAAATAGAGATAACTGTATAGGGTTCTAGTATTAATCATCATTCCATCTAGACAATGCCTTTGGTGGTAAGTATATAGATAAACAGAGATATAAGTGATTCCTAATTCAGAGCCAGACTGATCTTCTCAACTCCAAACCTTTAAATATCTAATTACATAATGACTTTCTACACTTGGTAATCCCACGGGCATCTTAATTTCAGCACGTCAAAAAAGTGAATTTATTGGATGCCCAACTCCTAACAAAAAAAATAGTCTTTTTAAAATAGCAGTAAAGGCTCTCTGCTGAGGAAGGATAAAAATGGAGGTGGATTTGTGTATTTAAATACAGTGAGAAAGTTGGAAATAACTGCTGTAGGAAAAGAGAAAATCAACAAGAGATAAATGTTTAAAAGCTGACAAACATAAATGAGGTTACAGTTAGACAGTCTCAAATTTCTAATGGATCCAAGAGTATATAAAATTCTTCGAATTTCTCCAGCATTTCTTTTGAATCCAGAAATAAAATAAGTTCAGCATTATTTATCCTTCTGTAATTACAGAGCACAAGAATAGGCACAGGATTAATATATGCAAGCCCAGAGCTTAACAACATAATAGGAAGATCCTATTCAGTCACTCTTTTGACATTCTCTTTAATCCATCTTCCTCAAAAAACCAATCAGAATAATCTCATTGTAATAAACATTTCTCCCCCATAAATCAAAAGATTATGCTATAGAACCCTCATAACAATTCCTCCAATAAACACACACACTCATACATACATACACACACATCACACACATATACACAGAGAGAGCACATGAAGCATACAAACACATCATTAATGCATGGATAAATGCTTCAAGGTAGGCACGTATAGTAAATATTAGTATCCTCCTATGTACTACATGAAACGTTAAATGGAAGGCAATTTTCTTATTCATTCCATTATGATGATTTTCAATGCCAACATTACTGTCATACATTCCTGGAAGCACCTTCTACCCTGAAGAACTTTTTATATTTAAATTGTGTGAAATTATCTCAGCTACTAAAGCTGGTTAAATTTCATGTTACTTAATTAAGCCCATTATTTATTTCTCACTATGTAAGTAACCATCAAAGATAAGAACAATCCAGAAACACACTTTTTACCAAGAATTCCTTCCAGTTGGAGGGGAGGAAAAAACTTTAGGATCCTAAAGGGAACCTTTTTAGTTTCTGTGGCTGGGCCTGAGAATTAAACTAACATAAGACAGATTAACAGGAGAAAAGAACATGAATTTCATTTAATACTTTTATGTATACATAGGAGCCTTCACAGAAAAAAGAAGATGCAAAGAAGTGGTTGGGACTGAGCGCTTATATACCTTTTTAACAAAGAATTTATGGAGAGATGACAAGACAAAGGAAAAGGGATTTAATAGTGGGAAAGTGACTAGGAAATATATGGGGGAATGAAAGATAAGGGTTATTTTAGGTTTGTTTGTACAGATCCATTTTGGCATCAACTCCCAGTCTTCAATGATGACAGTGTTCTTCTCTTCCTGGTACAGAGAGAGCACCTTCCTCATGGGAAACACTGACCTGCTTTTAGGTAGAAACAGGAGGTCAGAGAGCCCTTCCTGCACCTCCTGGTTCTCAAGTGCCCTTGGCTGAAAATACTCAATATGCCGAAGTGGCATGTTTTCAGGTGGCACGTTCTGATCCCCTTCACAGCACATCACCAAAGACCTATGAAAGCGCCAACTTACTAAAACTTCATACGTTTGAACGGATTTCTTTTCTCTTTCCTTCTTCAGGTGGGAAAATATATTAATGGGTAGTTGTGTTGAGGGTCTCAGGTTTGGTGATAGCTACAAGGGTTCACAGAACTAGAAGCATATTGAAGCATATAGTTGTACTTATGGTAAGATTTATCAGAGTGAAAAAATACAAGGCAAAATCAGCAAAGGGTAAAGGACATGCAGTGAAGACCAGTGGAAACCAGCTGCAAGCTTCCAAGAGTCTTCTCCTTCCCCAGCGGAAACACACAAGACATGCTCAATTCTTCCAGCAGTGAATTCTGACAACACGCGTGAAGTGTTGTCTACCAGGGAAGCTCATCAGAGACTCAGTGCCCATAGTTTTAATTAGGGGTTAGTCACTTAGGTACTGTCTGTCTAGTATGTAGCAAATTTCCAGACTCCCAGAAGGAAAGCAGGTGTTCAGCATAAACCACATTTTGTTTGTACAAAAGGTCCAGTCACAGTGAACTACCCTTATCATTTAGGAAAGGTTTCATATCAGTGTAGAGAAATGATTATCACTCAAGTTCCTAGATGCCAGACAAGGGCCTACCTTGCAAGCAGGTAGGCTGAGGAAATTTCCTCAGGAGGCTGAGGAAATCTGTCTCAGGCCTATTAAGTTAACTCTGCTCTTCCCAGTAGTAAAATGGCCAAAGAACAGAAAGGAAAAAAGATAATAATGCCCTAAATAAGTTCTTAATTAAAAAACAATTAACTATAAATAATACCTGTAAAACAATGCATTTAGAAGTTGATAGAAAAGAACCCTCTCCCTTTAAAATTGGTTGGCTTTGGCTGCCACTGGCTCCCTCTTTAATAGCTGCAGTGGTTGTACTCAAATTCTAAGAAAATTACAGATGACCTACTCATATGAATAAGGCATTAAAACACAAATAGAAAAAAAAAGAGAGATATTCTATTAAAAAAATAATGTAGATAGGACCCACCATAAATTCTAGCATTAACGGATCACACATCTAAGATCATAATTTTACTTATTTTGATTACAAGGGATATTTATCAAGTTGAAATTACAAAAGTGGAAAAATTGGATAAGGTAGGAGAATAATGGAGCAAGTATACAGAATAAAGAAATCAGCTCTGTCTAGCATACAAAAATCTTTCCACCCACCTTCTTCCCATTATCTCATATTCATGAAGAAGAACTGCTAAGCCTACATTCAAAACATTTTCCATGAGGAATTAATTAAGGGAGAAAAAGTGGACTATGGTGTAAGTGGCAACAATGATTATTTGTTCAACGATGTAACTAAAATACAACAAAATACAATTTCTCCTCTACTCTTAATTGACAGTCAACACACACAAAAGATTAGGCACCTTAGTGAACACTTAAAAGTAAAAACCTGAAAGAAGATGTGGCACATATATACAATGGAATATTACTCAGCCATAAAAAGAAACAAAATTGAGTTATCTGTAGTGAGATGGATGGACCTAGAGTCTGTCATACAGAGTGAAGTCAGAAAGAGAAAAACAAATACCATACGCTAACAAATATATATGGAATCCAAAAAAAAAAAAAAAGGTCATGAAGAACCTAGGGGCAGGATGAGAATAAAGACGCAGACCTACTAGAGAACAGACTTGAGGATACAGGGAGGGGGAAGGGTAAGCTGGGACAAAGTGAGAGAGTGGCATGGACATATATACACTACCAAATGTAAAACAGATAGCTAGTGGGAAGCTGCTGCATAGCACAGGGAGATCAGCTCGGGGCTTTGTGACCACCTAGAGGAGTGGGATAGGGAGGGTGGGAGGGAGGGAGACGCAAGAAGGAAGAGATGTGGGGATGTATGTATAGCTGATTCACTTTTTTATAAAGCAGAAACTAACACACCATTGTAAGGCAATTATACTCCAATAAAGGTATTAAAAAAATAAAATAAAATAAAAGTGAAAACCTGCCCCAAATAAGCCAGGGTACAGTGAATGGCATTTATTTTAAATAAACATTTCCATATACAGTATTATGTACTTCATGTGGAAACCTGTAATGGCAATGAGAAAACAGCTAGACTTAAAAGACTCAAAAGTAACACCTATAGGGAGACGGTGGCATACCACGGAAAGAGCATGGCTTAAGTTCAAATCCCTGCTCTGCCAGTCTATGACCTTAGAAGAACTGCTTACTATCTGTGAACCAAAGTAACAAGTGAATTTATAAAATGGGCTCAGTAACATTTACACCACAGAACAATGATGACCTACATGAGATCACTTAGATAAAACAGCTGGAAGAGTGACTGGCACATTTCAGGAACTCAACAATGATAGCTCGTTATAACTAACTAGAAACAATGTTAGAATTAAAGAAGCAATCCAATGCCTACATTTTAGAGATAAGGAAATGGAAGGCAGCAGAAGATAAAGTGATCAATCCAAGATAAGGGAGATAGTTTTCAGCCACAGGTCCCTGATATTCAAACCAATATTGATCCCACATCAGTATATTACTGACTTGGATACTAGCCAACCTTCTTAATAATTAAATAAGTTGCCATGCTCCTTCCTGAGACAGAAGGAAATCCTGAATAGGAATTATACAATCTCTGATGCATAGAAGTTTCTAGAACTTTTTCTGAAACAGAGAGAAAAACCACAGGATAAGGTTGACTTGGGTTAAAAAAAACCAGAAAAGTACTGTAAGAGAAATACTGATTGGGGCAAATATGACCAAGCAGGAGGGAAGCAATATCAAGGGTAACTACTAGAAACAGGATTTAAGTTTGTAAATTTAAGAGAAACTATTCTGATCAGCAAGACCTCATAAAGAAGGAGACAAAGTAAGGACACAATGGACAAACTAAAGTGTAAAGAAGAGAAAAGACCGGGTCACTGATAGAAAGGAGATGAGCATCCATGCCCAATGATAGCATGCGCAAGAGCCGCAGAGTGGCTGAGCCATCTGAGGCTGCCCATGAAGAGCAATAGCTCAAGAGGGCTGAAGAAGACTGGAAGATGAGTTGAGAAATCAGGTTGCGGGGATGCCAAAATCCAGTTTAAGCTTTCAACAGTTTTTAAGCAAGGGTGTAACATGATCAGACATGTGCTTGAGAAAGATTAATCACCAAAGGACATTATCCTAACATTAGGATAGTAAAATATTAGAGCAACATTAAAAATCATTGAAGATCATCCTTTTAAAGCAGGAAAGGACTTTGAGAACCAATTCTTCTCTCATCTAAGTTCAATTTCAGCAATCAAATTCGATGGAGCTGGTTTACAACAGACAAGAAGGAACAGTGGCATTTAAGAGGCAAGAAAAAAAAAAAAAAACACTATTGACACTTGTCAGTCTTCCTAAAGAAAATACAGATATATTTCCCTTCAGTCCAATAAACACTTACTGCATTCAGCAACAACCAAGCTGCCAAGACACAAAGCTGAGTAAGACAGTATGGTTCTATGTTCTACTCCTCTGGAGAACCATACAGCCTAGTTGGGGAAACAGACATGTAAGTTATTTTGAATAAATGCGATAAATATGAGCAGTTCTTTCTTCTCTATTTCAAATTTTGCCTCTTCCCCATTTATGCTACCAAATATATACTTATGTTTTATTCTTCAATGTCTTTATCTGATTATGTAATGTTTTCTAACAATAATTATTTGTCCAAAGAAAAGAGCCTCGAACAACATTAGGGAGTGACAAAGGGAACAAAAAGAAGATAATTCAAAGTTGCTGCTGAAAGTAATAAACAGAGAGTGAGAAAGAGAGGGAAGGATGGGGAAGAGAGAGACAGAAACGGAGATAGAGAGACAATGAATGCTCATGCCAGCCAATCCCAGAACTCAAACCACCAACAGCACTAAGGCAAGAGTATGCCTAGCACTCCTGCCCTGTTTCCCTCTGATGCCTTCTTTCAAGATGGACATGCCCTTAACATTGGTGTTGGTAGGGGAAACGGGATTGAAAGGAGTATGGGGAAGAGGAAAAAGATTAACAAGAAAATCTGATCAATAAGACACCTTTCCCAAATATTCACAAATAAAGCCTTCTGTAAGAATTCAAATAATTTGATTCTGTAATGTTTGGAAAAAATACCAAAATAGGGGCAAGCCAAGTGGAAATACAATCATGTGTAAAGACTCTATTTACTAATGAAAAATACAATAGTTGTACCTATACATACACACTTTTTAGTGTGCTAAACACACGCACTGTAAAATTATGTGGTGTTTGTATTATACTCATTTTACCAAAAATAAAGAATATTTTAAAATTTTAATTATTATAGAGATTAAGAATTTTTACATCTTGGCATCAATGACAACTTCATTTTAAGCATAAAATATTTTGGTTTAAAAACACTTGGTTGGAAACACAACTCTTAATTATAATATTTACCATTTAAAAACACACAAACCACAATAGAATAATCTGTTTTACAATACAGTTCCTAGAAACCCAATAGAATAAAAGTAGTAACTGTTTGAATGTACCAAAGTGATACACTGAAACAAAAATGATGTTTAAAGCATAAAGCTCAGTTCATTACAAGGGAAAAAAAACAGTGACATTAAAGCTAATAAATAACAAGCCTCAAGTAGAATACCATTTGAAATAGAATTCAGTTAATCATCTTTAACACTATGTGAACAATGTATTTGTTCACTAATTCCAGCCCAAAATATGACTTCCTTAAAGCAGGGACAAGATGAAAATGTTGACTGAAGAAAACAGTAACATTATATCCAAAACGAGATGCAAAGAGCCCAGTGAGGAAGGTGATTAACTCAAGTAACAGGAAAAAATATTAGAATTTTATATTTTTTGTTTTTATTGAAATTAAACTCTTTTCCAGCATGTTGGAACATTTTTGTTTTCATGTGACCAGTTAATTGTATTCATAGATGATTTAGTTTCAACTAAAATGGACAGGAAGCTTTAAAAAAAAAAACTGTAAAGAAGGGCTTCCCTGGTGGCGCAGTGGTTGAGAGTCCGCCTGCCGATGCAGGGGACGCGGACTCGTGCCCTGGTCTGGGAAGATCCCACATGCCGTGGAGCGGCTGGGCCCGTGAGCCATGGCCGCTGAGCCTGTGCTCCACAACGGGAGAAGCCCATGTCTGCAAAAAAAAAAAAAAAAAAAACTATAAAGAAACTACAGGTTGAATATAACATTACTAATGCATGGATATGTGTTTGTAAATGTGATATTAGGTCTAACATGAATTCAACCTGTGTTTGCTAAGTACCACCAGGTTAGGCTCAAAAGCTATGAAAAAGATAAGGCAAGGTCATGTTTCTCAACAGAAAGAAAAACCTGATTACTGCACTGTTGTGTATGACCCAATAGTAGTCAGCCTCTAGCCCCACTTCCTAATATACTCTCCTGTTCCATGGAGGCTACAAAACCAAATGCTCAGCACTCCCTAGAGCTAGGTTCCAGGGGCAAATCAGATGCAATGCAGAGAGATTTAGAGATTTAGAATGTGGAAGAGAGGCAGGGACCATATACTTGTTAATTTGGCTTTTTACTTCTTGCCAGCAAGGTCATAAAAGATAAAATTTATTCTGTTCTGTAGTGAATCTCTCCCTTTGTGCTATCCATCCTTTCTTGGAAGCCTAGGCAGGGCCACATCTGCCAACATTATAAACAACTATTGTATAAAATACCTGAAGCAGTTCTATTTCCCATACTAAACCCTAACTGATATTATAAAGTTTTGCCTTTACTAAGTAAATAAAAGAACTAACAGATTTAATAGGATTTCACCAGAAATTCTCAGATTCTCAATTAAGCCATGCCCCAATCACCTCTACTGGGAAATTAACTTGACATATTCTTACATGTCTTGATGAACTCATTCATTTCAGCATAATTCAGGTGTTTTATGAACAGATACCGAGAGGACAACTAATCAATTTTCCACAGTAGGAAGAACTAAGGCAAGTCTCTTTTAATAAAAGAACTCAAATCAATCAAAACAAGTGTGGTAGCACCGAAATATACCTACATGCAGTTAAAATAGGCCACCACTCATTGGGATCATACTATTTAAAACTTTTTTTTTAAGTCATGATTGGTTAAAATCTATGAGTCAATTATTTTTAACTCAAGCAAAACACGTATTAATAATCTTTAAAAACTGCTTCAAACCCTTAATGAGTGAGGGATCAGCCACATAAAACATCAGGGGCCATTATGGTAACCATGTCACAAATATTCTTCCTTTAAAAACATTAACCTTCTGCCTTTTCTATCATACTAATTTTGACCACATATACTATTATCATTTTCTTTTCCCCCAATGAAGCAGAGACACACAAAGGATATTACTTCCAAATAATAGGTTCCTCAGTCTTTCTCAGTGATTAAAAATAATTATTTCTCCACAAGTCCTATGAGAACATATCTGCTTCATACAATTACAGTTTCCTTGTACTTTTTAATGAAACATGATACTAAGCTTAAGCAAAGTACACAAAGTAATGTTCAATTAATTAAATACATTCATCTCTTTGTGAAGAAATAAAATATTAACTTCTGCTTCATTAGCAGTGATGTTCACTACACGGAACATTTTAAATACACATTTCTTCAGAGCGTTTAACTTAAAACACGGGGGGACATATAATTATCATCTAAGGCCCCAGCAACACACTAGGGGAATTCTGACCCTGGCACACATATCTCAAAGTACATTTGCGTTTTCTTAATTTTTCTCATACTCTGTAGACTGATAAATTTAACTCTGCAACTCTGATGTTTAAAGTAGGCACTCTGGGAAAAGAAAATTTGAATATAGATAGGATAAAACTGTTCTAAGCAACTGCTTTAAGCAGATTGGTATTTGGGACAACCCTTGTTGGAGGTGGAACAACCTGTGGTTACACACTTGCTATGAAATGCAACAGCCCAAAGCAGGTATCAGAGAAAGATGTTCACCTGTGACTTTCCAGTGTTGGTGTGGCAGCTTAGAGGATGAAGATAAATTATGTAGTTCAACTAAAGAAATATTATTCCTAATTATATGACATATCATGAAGAGGAGAAACTAAGTGTAACATAGCACAATACTATTGCTCTACATCACTATAGAGCATTACGATTTATTTGAAACAGATCAGACACATTGTCTTATATGATACAATAACCTTGTGCAATTGGGAGAAATCAATTTTTCTATTTTAGACAGGAGGAGAAAAGAGAAGCTAAGGAAAGCTAAATGAGATAAAAGAGGCCTATTTTCTTTTTGTAAAGTAAAGTATTTTGAACAAAACTAATGATCCCTTGAGATACCACCTCACACCCATTCAGGTGGCTACTACTTTAAAAAAAAAAGAAACCAGAAAACAGAAAACAAGTGGTGGAGAAATTGGACGTCTGTGCACTGTTGATGGAAAAATAAAATGGTACAGTGGCTCTAGTAAACAGTATGGTGGTTCCTCAAAAGATTAAACACAGAATTACCATATGATCCAGCAATTCCTCTTCTGGGTATGTACCCCAAAGAACTGGAAGCAGGTCTTGAAGAGATGTTTAGATACCCATGTTCAAAGCAGCATTATTTACAATAACTAAAATGTGGAAGCAACCCAACTATTCATCAACTGATGCATGGATAAGCTATATATATATATATACACACACATATATATATATATATATATACACAATGAATATTATTCAACCTTAAAAAGGGAGGAAATTCTGCAATATGCTACAACATGGATGAACCTTGAGGATATGAGGATATTATGGTAAGTGAAATAGCCAATCGCAAAAAGACAAATACCATATGACTCCGCTTACATGAGGTATTGATATTTAGAGTAGTCAAAATCATAGACAGAAAGTTTAGTGGTAATTGCCAGATGCTGGGGGGAGGGGAGAATGGGGGGTTACTGTTTTAATATGTGTAGAGTTTCAGTGGGGATGGGGATGGATGATGTGATAGCTGCACAGCAATCTGAAAGTATTTAGTACCACTGAGCGGTTCACTGAAAAATGGTTAAGAAGTTAAGTTTTACATTATGTGTACTTTACCACAAAAAAGGAAAAATAAAAATAATCCCTTTTTTAACTATGGTAGACATAGAAGAGGATGGCTTTGAGAAATGCTTCTATAATCAGCCCCTCAATAAAGTCAAAGAATATGATCCTCCCCGCACACAGCCAGACCACATTCAGACAATCATTGTAAAATCAGTGTGTTTTCTATACCAATGAGAATTCAAGATATGGCTCCTAAGCCAATTTCATACCATCTAATCACATTGCCACCTGTTAATTCCACTGATATTTAAAGTTCAGTAAAATTAAAAATTCAGTCACACTGACCTCATTTCAAGTGCTCAATACGTACATCTGGCTAACCTGTGTGGACAGTGCAGATACAAAACATCTCTATCACTGCTGGAGGGCTACTGGACCCTGCTAACCTAGAGCAACCACTCGATGTTTTTTCTAATTTTTCTTATCCTTTATATATACAGGTAGAGCCTTTGTTTCTAATGTTGATCATGTACATTCTCTTTTCTAAGTTTAAAACAAATTGCATAAATTTTACTTAAGAGTGAAAAAAAATTTTTGTTCTCAATAAAAATAAATACTTAGGACAATATGTTTTGTGGGAGCAATGTGACTGAAAATGATTCACTGGGTTCTTTTGTTTGTTTTTGGTTTAGCTTTAAAGCTCTGGTCAAAGTTCATTTTATTTTGACATTTGATTTTGTGTCTTAACTGAAATATATCACTTCTTAATGTTAGTAATTTATCTATATAGCTTGTTGGATTTTTAAAATATCAATTGGAAATAAAGACAGCATAATTAATTCCTTTCCAAAGAGATACCTTTCTTTTTCCTTTCATTATTGCCTGGACCAGGAGTCCCAGTATGTTGCTGAATAAGAGGGAAGTGCTTGCCTCATTTACAACCAATAATTCACTGTTAAGCATGGTGTTTGCTATAGGTTTTCAGTAGGTACTCTGCAGTATCAAGAAGTTTCCCTCTCTTCCTTTTAACTAAGAGTTTCCCTAATTAATGGATGTTAAATTTTCATAAGTGCTTTATCTGTTGAGGTAATAATGGTTTTTTCCTCTTATGCTGGTTACTCTACAAACTTTATTTAAATCAACCAGGCGCTACTGGAATAAACCAAATATACACAAATGATATATAAAGATGACACAGGTCCTAACTTGGATACATGTACTGTAAATATTTCCTCCCAATGTAGCTTGTTTTTTTCATTTTCCTAATGGTACCAAGCATAAAGCAGAAATCTTTAACTCTGTCAAAATCCAATTTATATATTTTTTCATTTATGATTCATGCTTTTGGTGTCCTAGTAAGAAATCTTTGTTTACCGGACGCTGTGAATGCTTTCATTTTCTTCCCCTGTATTAGTTATTTATCCATTACTCTTCTTTTAGTGGTTACCCTAGAGATTTCTATATGCAACCTCGACTTATTAACATTTAGATTAGTAATTTTACAACTTTCTTCATCTTAGAACCAAGGACTTTAAAAACACTTCAACTTAATGTACAATTCCCAAATTAAGCAGTATTATTGATGTCATTTTAATTTTCTAAATAATTTAAATAAGATATTATTACAACTGGTTTCAAGTCAATATTCATTTAGACTTTTCCCAAATTTTTACCTCACGTATTGGTCTTCACTCGCTGCTACATTTTTCTTCTTTCCTCTTCAAAAAATTACCTTGACCGTATCAGTTCTGCTAAAACTGAATTCATCAGTTCTTGCTGTCTAGAAATATCTTTACTTCACCTTCAGTTCTGAAGAATATTTTCACTGGGTATGGATCTAGATTGGCAATTATTTTACTTCAGTACTTTGAAGACATCTTCCTATTCTTCTAGTTTCCATTTTGATCATTTATGGTAATACATCTTCTTTCCCCTCTAGCTGCATTTGAGGTTTTCTCTTTCTCTTTGGTTTTACTAATTTTACTATGACATGTCTAGTTGTGATTTTTATTGTATCTGTCCTGCTTGGGATTCTTAGGACTTCTTAATTATGGGAACTGATGTCTTTTCTCTTCAAATATTGCTTCTGCCTCTCTCTTCTGCTTTTAAGATTCCAATTATATATACATTAGAACTTCAGAACTTTTCATTATGTCCCACCTATCTGTTATAAATGTTTCCATATTTTCCATCATTTGTCTCTCTGTGACTCAGAGTGGATATTTTTTTCCTAATTGGTACACTATTTCTCCCAAGGAGGAAGACTTCCGAAATGGCAATGTAAGGAGGTTAGCAGACCCTATTCCCAGCAAAACAACCAGTTAACTGGTAAAAATTATTTTAAAAAATAAAAACCATTTAAAACATCTGGAAATTGTCCTA
Source organism: Grampus griseus (assembly GCF_964374135.1). Classification (NCBI taxonomy): domain Eukaryota; kingdom Metazoa; phylum Chordata; class Mammalia; order Artiodactyla; family Delphinidae; genus Grampus; species Grampus griseus. The sequence continues at coordinate 22,291,624 of NC_139018.1, read as the reverse complement.
AGGGCATAGAGCAAATAAAGAAACATTTATTTAAGAAAATCTATTAAATCTTGGTAAGAATAATGAGAGGCTGTGGCATCTCAGCCACAATCTATTCCAAGGTACGCTTCCTTAGCTCAGTGTGAATGAAGCAACACTCCAGGCAAGTATAGCCCAAGAAGACAGGGCTTCCCCTATGCCCAGCTCCCAGTCTAGGGCTACAAATTCACCCATAGACGGGCAGGTCCCCAGATCAGAATTGCAGAAGCTCTATCCCAAGAAGGCACAGCCAAAGGACAAGTCTCCTTTCCCCCAACCAACCCCCACTTGTAGGGCAAAAGGCATAGTACATCTAGATTGCCCCTGCCCAAGTTCACTCAATACAGTGAAGGATCCATAACAGAAGGGGCAAACTGTGAAGATCAGAGACTACCATTCCTACCCAACACCACACCTGAAGAGCTGGAGGATCACTCCAGAGGGAAACAAATTATAGTCCCTGAATTCAGCTCCAATGCAGGGATGCAGAGGTTCTGCTGAGAAGGAGAGAGGTCATATGAACAGAAAGCTCAACAGCTCTGCTGTTATTTGTAACAGAGCATAAGAAAATTCATTTCTAAGGATGATGTCAAAAACAATGGCGATCTTGGGTGTGAGCAGTTAAGAGGCTGGTGGTTTCCATATCACTAGTAGGAACAAGTGAAACAACAGATCAGATAGAAGTTTAATAGAGAGAATCAAGTAAAGGATAGCTAAGGAGAGCTCTCTTGGGATCAGAGAATGCCCCAAAGACTGGCAACACCCTAGCCTTGCAAAGAGGCCCAACCTTAACTGAATCAGATTGTGGAGCAATTTATACCAAAGGGCACTGTCAAAAAAAAAAAAAAAATCATCTAGCAGTTAGTGGAGAGGATAAAAGCTAAGTGAGATAACAACAAAGTCAGCCTAGCCAGAGCTGAATGGGAGGAGCAGGGAAATAGACAATCAAAGAGAGTCCAGCTAAAACAATAATCATCCCTGGTGGTCATGGAGGCTGTGCACATACCCAAGGCTACAAATATAAATGAAGCGTGTGACATAATAATGAAATCACTAAACCTGTAAAACTATGAAACCATTGTTTCAGATTTTCAATCACCAAATACCAATTTCTATTTGAAGATATTTCTGCTGTTTTGTCTTCTGATGACTCTTTGCCTTTATATATATATAATATATATAATATATAATAATAATATATAAACAATATAATATATATATTGTTCTGTCCTTGGAGGGTAGGAGCCATCTTGGTGCAGTAGGGATGGAGGAGCCTCATGCCCACTTCCAAAGGTTCAAGGCCCCAAGCCCATACCCCTGGTTCTCCATTTTAAGCCTCACAGTGATTCTGCCCACCCACACTGAAGAGGTCTGGTTTTTCTAGTGAATTGACACTTCAGTGCTAAATGCAAGTTCAGTGATTGTGCCTTTATTGAGGGCAATGTTGATTTCATTTGTGTACACCCAGATCCTAGCACCAGACCCAACAGGCCCTTAATCAAAATTTATTGAATGAAATGACTGCGTAAGTTTTTTTTCTCATTGCCAATTAGAAAATAGAAAAAACAGAACACAAAACCAGAAACCAAACCACATACTATATTATATATCCTAAGCATATATATGGATGGAGGCCTCATAAAATTCTTTAGAGAATTAAGAAAAAAAATAAAATTCTTTACAGAATTAAGAAAAAAAAATGTATCTAATCTTCCGTTAAACTCTACCTACCTATCCAGCTCTTAATTTAGTTATTATATATTTCAATACTCAGATTTCTAGTGATTCTTTTCATAATATCCTATTCTCTGCTAGGATTAAATATCTTATAACGTAATTTCTTAACATATTAATAACCATCAGTTAAAGTTGATTTCTGTTAACACCTATATCTGAATAGTCTATCTGCTGGTTTCTATCTCTTGCTTTTTTTTCTCTTGCTAAAAAGTAGTGTGGTTTTGTTTCCCGATCTGCCTGCTAAGTTTTGATTAAAGGCTAGACATTGTACGACAAATTATAGAAACAATATCAGGGCTCAGGATGATCATACCTTCTTCCCCAAAAGATTTACAGTTGACCCTTGAACAACACAGGGGTTTAATTCAAGTATAATTTATAGTTGGCCCTCGGTATCCATGGTTCCTCCACGTCCATGGATTCAACCAACCACAGATCATGTAGTACTGAAATATTTACTATTCAGAAATATCTGCATATAAGTGGACCCATGCAATTCAAACTCATGTTATTCAAGAGTCAACTGTACTTTTGTGTAAATGGGCAGTAAGGATAAGGACAGATAAAATCAAAGCAGATTCAAAGCTATGTTACAGTCTTTGTGACTGTTAGTATATTTTCAGTTCACCCAGACTCCTGAAGTTTAGCCCTTTGGGTATCCCAACTGAAACTGCAAGATGTTCACCGGGCTCCTCCTCTTCAATGGGCCTAAGCTCTGTTGTAAACTCTGCTCAATTTGCGATTCAGAACCCATTACAAGGGAAAATGATGCTAAGTGTCAGGCCCATCACTTTTTGCACTCCACTCCTTAACAGAATACTTGATCCCTCTTGTCCTTGTCCCCAGATAACTCTCTGATAACTTCAAACAGATTTTTTTAAATATATGTCTTCCCCAGCTTTTCTAGTTTTTCTTAGTGGGAGGTACTGTTCTTTAATCAGAATTGCCAAAAGTTTGCCTAATTTATAATCTTCTTTAAGGAAGAGCAAACAGTCTAACATTTTGTCATTACAGGTTCCCCCAAAATAAAAGATTGCATAATATAAACACATACTTCACCCAGTGAAGTACTAGAGACTAAATGCATTTAATAGATTTGAAAAAACTTGCTAACATTAACCTTTATGTTAGCCATGGATACTTATTAAAAACTAAAAGAATGTTTTCTCAGTGCATATGAATAATTTAATTTTCTTACAAAGATAATTCATACTATTTGAACATTTCCAAGAGTATAATGAACGTGCTGACTTTTTTGTGGTTTAAGGCTCAGTACAATCTCATTTCCACTTGTAGAAAGTTGCCTGAAAACAAACACCTAAAAAACAATTTAGTTTTCCACTTAAAATGATATGCTATCAAATTAAAATCACTCTAATGATAAGGTAACGATTAGGACTACAGGTATAATGCAAGAACAGTTAAAACTGGATTATTATAAAGTCTTCTTATCCCCCTTTTAATGGCATTTGTGGTAGTCAAGAAATGAATAACCATCAATTACAGAGGCAAGAACATTACCTCATTTGTTTCGTATCACCCATTTTTCTAAAGCAAGTCCTTTAATCATTATTCCCAAGGCTATATTTTATCTTTATAATTGCTTTAAATATTAAACCTATAGCTAATATGTTTTTGATACGTCATTATTTTGTGAGGAATGTAAGTTTCTCCCTCTCTCACCACCACCTCAAGCATGCATGCACACACACGAACAAGCACACACACATCATATACACACAAAGAATCACAAAGGCCTACATATTCAATTTATAAGTAAAAAACGATGCAGAAATCATCATGATTTCAGAAAACAAAGAACTTGAAAATGGACATTTTTATTCCTAAATTATTTCTTTATTCACCACATTCAAATGATAAGTTATAATAAATATTAGTGATAGTTTAAAAGCAAAATTAAAATGCTCATTCCACTTCTACTTTCTGGCTTTATGGAAATATTCGTTGCAACTCAGTTACAGAAAATAGAAAAATGGCCTTTCTTCACAACTCCTAAAATTCCTATTTTTTCCATATAGATGAAAGACCTTGGAATTAAGCTAAATCTTTCAGGAAGTGTAAAGGTTTGTTTAGTTTTAGAGTTTTTACTTGTACAGCATCTGTGCCAATAATCATCTTTTTTAAGAACTTGGAGTACAGTGCATCTACGGTCTTAGCAATTGTCCTAATGTGAGAGTTAATTTGGTTAATAATAGTGGCAGACTTGATCTCTACTAGGTTCCACAATTTGAGCCTTTCTCTATAAAGTTTTGCTACCAATATTTTTCTTTATAATCTAACCTGTATATTAAATATTACTTATTGCTCAGGTAATACCTTATTTTATAACATGCCCTTGGATAAGAAAGAAATTATTAAGATTTTAAAAAAAGAAGTACAATAGGAAATTACAGACAAGGTTATTAAGATGTCTAAGACCGCAGGTCTCTAAGAAGGGTTTAAAAGTAGTATTGAAGTGGGCATTACTGCATAGGAAAGTGGCCAGCTCTATATAAAAAAATGCAAAAATCAAAACAGTTTATCCTAAAAGCATGCATGAAAGGAACAATCTTCCTTCTGTTTCTACTGTACTAATCATAAAAATGTTATTATTGATTATCATTTATTTTCCACAATCTTCTCTCTTCTTAAAAGGAAATGCTGGCATTACAGTCCCAAGTTTCTGTTAATGAATAATCATGTCAGTTGTCACTCAATTATCACTTTCAAAACTTACTCTATATTATGTACAGCACCTTGCTTTTTCTTTGAAGTTCTTCATTGAATTTAAAAGTCAAATTTTTTTTTTTCCCCAAGAAGAGTAAGTTGATGGAACATGGAGGCTGAGATTAAATCAGGAGGAATCATTGATCAAGGATGCTTGGAATTCTTATGAATACAAATAGCCTATCAAGGTTAATGAGGTTCAACTCAAGTTTAGAAGAGAGAAAAACCGCACTTAGTATTTTTTATGCACATACAGATTTAAGGTCTTAGATAGAATTTGAAAAGTAAATTATGAAAACTCAAATGTAGCTTTCATTTGGATTTTTCACAAGCTATTTTCATTGTTTTTTCCCCAGTGTAGAACAACTGCTTAAAATATATATTCTGGATCAACAAAAACTAATGCAATTAGTGAGAAAGAGCAAAGGTCCCCCCTTGAATACTGACAACTCTTCCAGAAATTAATGTGCTTTTAAGGAATGACTGGACAACAAGTGTTAGCTTTGAAAATTAACCGTAAAATTTTTCTACAATATATTATTTCAGTCAACAAATATTAACTGAGTGCCTAAAATGGGTGAGACATTGTTTGCAGGGGTTGCGTAAAAGGATATTGAGATAAGACCTGGTTCTTACCCCATACTCATTTATGATTTGAAAAGGGTCTAAGTCTTTAATTCATAAGTGGCTCCCAGAATGCCACAAGTTTGAATTATAACATCAATGCATACTGGTAAATGGCCCAGAGCAAAATCTGTGCACAGCAACATATCAAAAGAAAATGTAAACAGAAGGTTAAGCATCAGAGTGGAAGCACAGGAGATTGTTAGAAAGACAGAAGAAATCAGTTCAACATACTCCAGGAATAAAGACAGAATCTGCTAAAGTAAACAGGATCTCTGGGTACAAGAATGCTATTAAAGAGAGGTAGAGGGTGGGGGAGCCTTACCATAGCCATGAACAAACAGTCCTTTAGACATCATTACTCTCTGATTCTGTGTTCACCAACAACTTTTTGGTTACTAATTCAGCTTTCTAAAATGTAGGTACAGAAAATTGGGAGACTGGTGCCCTGCACAAGAGAAGAGTGTATAAATATCCACGTAGGATTCCCACAGGGTACATCAATGAACTGGCACTCTTTTATATACTGTTCTCTTGCAAGTGTCACTATTAATCCTGGGTCACATTAATTCTAGGACACAGAAAACTCAAGTTTCCAGATGTCTTGTCCAGAGGACAAGACATTGAAAAATGGTATCTTTACCAAGGTAGGAACATCAAGGTCAGATTTGTCTTGGTGACAGGACCGCTTTCTTCTGCAGCCCCATTTCTCCTTTATTTCAACCTGCTTTGAAATTTTAAAGAAACATACCCAGATTACTTTAAGACAGTGTGAGATGGGTGCCATAAGATCCTCAGTGACATAGGCAAAAGGATGGTTCAGAAAGAAGGATTATCACTTGCAATGGATACAATCCAAGAAGGCTTCAGGGAGGAAAAGCTTTAGAATTTCCACAAAAAGAGAACACTAAGGAAACACTGAACAACTAGAACAACAAAAGATGGAAATGAGGACGGACGATAAAGAACAAATGAGTCTACAAGACTGTATAAAGTTCTGCAGGAGAGGTGTTAGGTCAAGGTTAAAGAGAAAGACATTAATGATCAAACAAACCACAAGAAAGGTTACTATTCAAATGTTCTTGGGCCTGATCAATAATCTCATTTATGCATCTTTTCTTACTTATATTTGATTTCTAAAAAAGCAACTAAAGGAGATTAATTTCCATTTTTTATGGAATGTATAAGGCAATACTCCGTACCACCAAAAGTAAAGCAGAGGCTAAATGTTTTTCAATTAAATTTCAATAAATTTTCCACTGTTAGAGATTAAATTGAGTGATCCATGACCTATATATATCTCTCACAAAGTCTATACTAGATGTCACTTTGAGAATAGCTTAGGAATAAAGATATTTAAAGGGCCTCCACAAGTATAAAAAATAAACAAGCCATAATCAGAAGTGTCACTAAATCTAAAACAACTGATATAAATTTAATTAATTATTTTACTGATAAAAATAAGAAAAATCAGGGAAAACTGATAAATGATAATTTCTTCCAGGATGAACAATGTCTTTTTGTGATATCCTTTTCAATGGAAATTAGGAAAAAAATATTTCATCCCCCAAAAGGAATTTCAATTATACTTGCAACAAACTCAAAGAACATTCTATGTCAATTTTAGAATATCATCTTCATAGAACAGGGAAATCTGAGGGGGTTTTGTTCATTGCTATGTCACCAGTAACTAGAACAGTGCCTGGCATGTAATAGATGGTCATTAACTATTTCATATGTGAGTAAATGTTCAATCTTTCTCTCCAATTGTGTTTCATATCCAAATCTATACAACCTATCCCAACTAACCCAAGAGAATTCCAACTCTTCTGGTAACACATGTGAAAATGTAAAAGAACTATTAATTTAGGACTTTAGGGAAAGCCAGCCTCTTTCAATGAGAGCATTATTACATTATAAATAATTTTTAAATGTCTACATGCTTGAGGTTTTTTCAATTTATTCCATAAATGGTAAATAAAAAGAAACAATGGGAAGGAAGGGAGAAGAGGAAGGAGGGAGGGAGGACAGACCAACATGTGGTTTTAAACAACTGAGCAAAGAGATTTTTCTACCTCTGGCATCATTAGCATAGTTTTTTTTTTTTTTAATATTTAACTTTGACAAAATAATCATATATTTTACCACATTTGTCAGCAGAATAAAAGGCTAAATAATTCTCATAAAAAACCTTTAAAAGTCCTACAATTACAACTGCTCTGAGAATATTTCTAGTAAGAATTTATTAAACATGTAGAGAGGAAGGCAAGATCAAGATGGCGGAGTAGGAAGACCTTCAGCTCACCTCCTCCCAAGGACACACGAAAACTACAACTACTTATAGAACAACTATCTCTGAGAATGACCTGAAGACTAGCAGAGTAGCTCTTCCACAATTAAGGATATAAAGAAAGAAAACCACACCAAGATAGGTAAAAGGGGAAGAGAAGTAATTTAGTCAGAACCCAGAAGGTCAGCCCCCAGCAGGTGACCCAAAAGAGAAAGGAGACGTCACAAACTCAGAGGTCCTCCCTAAGGAGGAAGGGGTTCAGTCCCAACTTCGGGTACCCCAGCCCTGCAGACTGGCACCTGGAAGACAAGCCCCCGTAACTGGTTGTGAAAACCAGCAGGGCTTACAGCCAGGAGAGCTGGAGGGCTGTAGAAAACTGAGACTTTGCTCTTAAAGACTGGCAACACAAACTTACTCCAAGCCCCAGAACAGAGGCAGCAGAGTGACAAGTGCCTGACACCCTAGCTGTCCTGCCAAGACTGCCTCATCAGACCCCCCCAGCCCACATAATCCTCCCTCTTCAGTCCCCCACCAAGGCGGCAATCCCTGGCACACCCCTGCAGAAGCCTTGGTTCATGCTGGGCTCCAACTCTAGCCCCTCCGGCTCCAGCTCCCTTGCCAAGGTGGTGGCCCTCTATGGGCCTTGGGCGAAGCCCCAGTCCACACGGCTCCAGCTCCAGCACCCCTACCACCAGGGAGCAGCCCCCAGTACACCCCAGGAGAGCTCAGGATCACTTCAGCACCAGCCCTTCCATAAAAGCCACTGGACATACATAGTCTGTATAAAGACACTCCTCCACAAGGACACATCTTCAAGGCATGGAGAGGTAACTGTTTCTCTTAATTCATGGAGACAAACACAGAAAGTCAAGCAAAATGAGAAGACTGAGGACTCTGTTCCAAACAAAAGAACAAAATAAAACCCCAGGAAAAAAAAACACAAAACTTTAATGAAATCAAGGTAAGTAATTTACCTGATACAGAGTTTAAAGCAATGATCATAAAAATGCTCACTGAACTTGGGAGAAGAACGGAAGAACACAATTAGAACTTCAAAAAAGAATTAGAAAATATAAAAAAGAAGGAATCAGAGGTGAAGAATACAATAACTGAAATGAAAAATACACTAGAGGTGATCAACTGCAGATGAGGTGATGCAGAAGAATATGTAAGCAACCTGGAAAACAGAATAGCTGAAATCACTAAGTCAGAACAGCAAAAAGAAAAGAGAACGTTTACAAATGAGGAGAGCTTAAGAGACCTCTAAGATAACATCAAGCATAGCAACATTCACATTATAGAGGTGCCAGAAGGAGAGGAGAAAGAAAGGGGTAGAAAATGTATTTGATGAAATAACGGCTGAAAATGTAACCTGCCGGAAGAAACAGACATCCAGGTCCAGGAAACAAAGAAAATCCCAAACACGATGAACCCAAAGAGATCCACACCAAGACACACCATAATTAAAACAGTAAAAGTTAAAGAGAGAATTTTAAAGGCAGCAAAAAAAAAAAAAAAAAGAAAAAAATCAAGTCACATACAAGGGAAGCCCCATAAAGCTACCACCTGATTTCTCAGCAGAAACATTGCAGGCCAGAAGGGAGTGGCATGATATATTTTATTTAAAGTGATGAGAGGAAAAACACCTACAACCAAGGATACTCATGTGGCAAAGTTACTCAGAATTGAAGGAGAGAGAAAGAGTTTCCCAGACAAGCAAAAACTAAGAAGAGGTTAACACCACTAAACCAGCCTTCCAAGAAATGTTAAGGAACTTCTTTAGGTGAAAAAGGAAAGGCCCTATAAAGGTAGGAAAATATATGAAAGGAAAAAACCTTACTGGTGAAGGAAAATATATAGTAAAGGCAGTGAATCAACGACTTAAAAAGCTAGTGGAAGGTTAAAAGACAAGTCAGAAAATCAACTGTAACTACAATAAACAGTTAAGGATACACAAAAAGATGTAAAATTTGACGTCAAAAACATAAAACATGGTGGGGGGGAATAAAAAATGTAGAGATTTTAGACTGTGTTTAAACTTAACTATCAGCTTAAAACTAACTAATTAATTGATTAATTAATTAAAATACATTTTCCATTGATGCACAGACAAGATGAAAGAGAAACTCAGACTGCAGTAACATTAAATATTTCCTTGGGATTATATAAAGTTATATGCTTTTAACACCAATTTTCTACCTTTCATTATTATTCAGGAAATTCTTCAAATGTGGCAACTTATTACAATTAGAACACAACTTCCCTAATAAGAACAGAGTAAGACTGATACATATCTATTTCCAGACGTGTCCTCCATGTTTGATCTAATTTGCATAATTAAAATAGGAATTAAGCCATTTTCTTTTTATGAAGTTCTCTCCTTTGGTTTTTAATATTTTCTAATACTTATGCTATCTGTGCTAGATAAAAGGCAACCTGGAAACGGTAGCTGCCTAGTTACACTTCACTCATGGTTACCACATCATTCATGACTACTACACAACTCTAAATTGATGGAGGCATCACAACTCTACCTCATGGAAAACAGCTGGAGATTTGAAACCCTTTATGTTTCCAAAGAAAAAATATCAGTAATAACTTTTTGCTGTGCCTTCTGCCAGTTTCACCCCCCAAGTAACTGTTCCTTCAAAGAAAAAAGGACCCTCTGTCTGAGGGATGGGCTCAATTGCTACTGGAACAAGAATATTTTCAAGTTTGATAGGTATCCTGACTTTGAGGTCCCAATGAAGAGAAATGAATTCATAGAAATTTTTGTATGTAATTAAAGTGCTCATCTATATAACATTACCTTATCTATATCCAAACTAGAGTTCATAAAACATCACAATCTTTATATTAAAATTTCATTAAGCAATTCTATGAAACAGAACTGAAGTCCTTTGAATACAGCTTAAAAACAGCAAAGTCACCTCTACTTGTGCTGCCAAATGTACTCTCTCCTTGTCTTTTCGCTCCAAGCACCGCTTCACTTCCTCTAACTCAGATGCCATTGCACTGAAGTTCAGCTGCACTCTCCAATCTGACATCTGCTTCTCCAGATCCTCTTTTTCCCGCTCAACCCCTTAAAAGAGAAAATGTAAAGCTTGATGGTTGTTCGTTACTCACAGGATAATGTACTTTCGAATGGTATGTTTTAATATTCTACCTAATACAATCCACTTATTAATTGTCACTGTCACCCAACAGACTTCTCAGAATTTGTCATTCTATTGTTTCAAGTCTCACACAGTTTTCTAAAATATACACATTGCTGTGTCATCCAATATTATCACATTTTGATACTAAAGTGTTATCTGATTTCTAGTACAATTTATTTCAAGAAAATTCTATGCATTTTTTCTTTAATTTGCCTTACATTCCTATATTACCCCCAAACTCTAAAACAAAAATACTGAAAGAATTTTCAACTAAGCTTCTCCACCTAACTGAAGTTACTGAAGTTCACACAACAAAACACTTTTCTTGCAACGTAAACAAATGATGCTGCTAAATTTTGATTGTGTTATGACCTCTAATCTATTAATTCTGGAGACTACTACCTACAATTGTATCACTGAACAATATAAATTGACTTAGTATTTATTTTTAGTCCAACATGAAATACTTGGTATATGATGAACAGGGCACTGTTAACACCATCTTTTTCAAAGATAAATAACACAAAAATCCTTTTCTCAATGAGCTTGCACTCCAAGAATAGAAAGAAAACATAAAAATAAAGTACTTCCATGAATTTAAGATGTCAAAAATTGGAACATATATTATCAATTTAAAACTACTCTTTTTCTAGTAGCTTCCTTTCCAGAATAGGAAAGAAGGAAGGAGACACTAGCAAATCCAATTTATAGATCATGTGTAAGACACATGCTAACTTTAGAAATATTAAAATGTCAAAATTGCACATTTTGGATGAAAGATACATAGGTATTTTAATAGTATGATAAGAGCACTTATAGATACTAGACAAACAGTTCTCTATATCTGTATAATTTCTGTATAATAAATGGTTATTACACAAAAATAGTCCAAAGGATAGAATGATTAATTCTATCTTAATGAGAAACTGAGGTAGGAAAAACTGGTTACTATGGTAGTTCTAAAAAATAGATACCAAATTTCACCAAGCAAAGGAGATGAAGTTGGGGTGATATTTCAGGGAAAGGAAACAGCATAAAGCATAGAGGAACAATATTGGATTTCATATTCAGGTAACTGCACACACAGGAGTTCTACACAGCTAATACGTATGAGGGAGGGAAACAGGAGAGTCAGCAGGGAGTTATGCATTGCCAGGGAGCTTAGAAATTAGCCTACAGACCAGGAGTTAACAAACATTTCCTGTAAAGGGTCAGATAGTAAATATTTCAGCTATATGGTCTCTGTCACAACTACTTATCTCTGTTATTAAATTGCAAAAGTGACCTGGACAATGCATAAATGAATGGGAGGAGCTTTAGTCCAATGAAGTTTCTTTACAAAAACAGGGGGCGGTCTGGATTTGGCCCATGGGCCATACTCTGCCCACCCCTGCTAGGTCTTCAACGTGAAAATATGCATATTTTTTATGTGTAAATGTATTTATTCATTTGACAAATATACACATTCATTCATCTTATAAATACATTTTTTATTTTATAAATTTATATATGCATATGTGTGTGCATATATCTCTCTGTAGTACCTATCTACATATAGACATAGACATGTTTCATGATATATATAACATTAGTGTATACATACATATACAAATTAACATTAGTATGAATATATTATACAAATTATGGAGATAATACATATGAATATGTGTATAAACACATACATATATGTATATTTATAAAACACATATGTATTTGGTGTGATGACATAATACTTTGATATGTTTCATAATATAGATATAAAACATGAGTGTGGATATATATAAATATATAGATATACACACATATATACATATATAATGAAACATTTATCAAAATTAAAATACTTAAAACATAAAGTATAAAATATAGTGTTACAAACACTCTCCTCCCACACCCAGTGGGTTATATGCTCCATTTTAAGGAACTCTTGCTACAAACAATGATGGGTCAGTACAGGATAGCAGTTAAGAGTTCAAGTCTGGGTAGAAAAAAGATTTGGTCTGCTACTTCCAACAAATGTTAACTTTATGCAAGGCACTCAATTTCTTTGTTCTTTAGTCTTTTTTTTAAGTCATTAAAATGGAAGTAAGAATATTCCCCCCTCATAGAATAGTTGTAAGAACTAAAGGAGACAGTGTAAAATGAGTAGCATAATGCCCTGTAAGAACTCAATAAATTATAATGAGAGGTTTTAATCAAGAGAATGACATGAAAGGTTTGTGTCTTAGAAGGGTCTCTTTAGTAGCAGTACAGAAGACAGATCACAGACAAGCTATTCAACAGAGTAAGACAAGTTAAGAGGGTAACAGAGATGAGATGAAGCATGCCTAAAATGGGCTAGGGGGAATAAGAAAGAAGCAACTTCAAGAGATATCAGGATCTACAAATAGACAGGACGTAGAGACTAATTAGATGGAGGTGAGAAGGAATAAGTTTGGATATTCTTTGTATTTCAGGCTTATCTGGATAAAGAATGATACGATCAATTAAGATAGGAAATAAAAACAGGTTTTGAGGAAAGGATGAATTCAGTTGTAAATCGGCTGACTGAGCATTCTGGAAAGGCATATATTGATGCCCAATGAACAACTCCATCTGGAGGGCTGAAGGTTAGGAGAGTGAGATGAGCCAGATTTAGGGATCATCGTTTGTAGGTGATAGCTAAGGCATAAGATTAAATAACAACCCCTAGGGAGAGGTACTAAGTGAGAAAAACCATAAATAGGATTCTAGACAACAGAGGCATTTAAAAGGCAAACAGTAAACAAAAGGAAAAGATTCAAATACAAAGACTGAAAGCAATTAAGACAGAAGAACCAGGAAAGAGTAGGAACAATGAAGTCAGTGGAAGAGTTCTAAGAGGAAACAAACAGGAGTCAAGTAAGGCAAGTAATGGAAAGATTCCTTTGAATTTGACAGAGAAGACCACTAGTAAACTAAGCAAAGTCAATTTTATAAGTAGAAGTGGAAGTCATTTCACAGTGGGTAGAGGAACAAACAGCAAGCAGAGCGTGATGAGTGTAATTTCTTATGTAGAATTTTTTAAAATAATACAAGTATTCTATAAAGATGAAAACTCTAGAATTGTTAAAAGAAGGTGAAAAAGTCCACTGTCACAATGACAAGAGAACTTTAAGGGTTTTTTTTTTAACCTGGGAAGTAGTTTAAAAAAAGAGATTCTTCTAGTCCTCAAAGACACCAAAAATAACTAGATTTTATGAGACAACAAAACATATAACAAATGTACCACAGGATCTTTTTCCAAACAAAATGAGAGTTCTTATGTGCATCTTTATGAAATTTTGATGAATAATCTAATACCTTATATTTTACTGTTAAAAATAAATTTTAAAGTATTTGATGTTAAAATATGATTAAATTACAACATCAAATGAAACTTAAGCGAACTTAATGGCATGCAAATATATTAGGATAGGTATGTCAAAATTTGCCATCCAGTGAAGATTTTCTGGCAATGTGGAAATTCTAACTTAGGCAACATATTGAGTTATGTGTAGGGAATCTGGGGAATTTGTAACATCAGATGCTTACAAGAGTTTCTACAGTAATTTAGGCATCTGAGTAAGAAGCATTAATATTTAAATAGTCTGAAATAGTCTACCAGAAACCATTATAAAATTTCAGTATCACCATTTCTGTTAAACACAAACTTTCAAAAAGAAATACATCCAGAGTAATTAAATTCCACAGCCTAAATCAATACCTCCACTGAAAAAGCATTCTAACAGTTTTCAAACACAAAGTCTTCCTAATCAACATAAGAAAAAGCCAGTCATATTGTTCATAACCACTTCTACAATGTGATTAAATTTCGCCACCAATCTCCAAGTAACAAAAAGATAGAATCTTAATTGTATGCATATATTGGGGGAAAAAATGTGTGTGTGTGTGTACGAATCTGAAAAAAATTCCACTACTGCCTTGCTGTCTCTTTCTAAAAGAAAGACTCATGAGATAAGCAGGTCTGACAACAGAAATGGGTTTAAAAATCAAGAAGAGAAGACATTAAAATTGGATGCTAATATCAGCAAAAAACAAGTGAAATTTGAAATTAAAGACAATACCATTTACATTAGCATCCACAAAAAATTAAATACTTAGGTATAAATCTAACAAAATATATATGATGAAAACTACCAAACTCTGATGAAAGAAATCAAAGATTAACAAAATAAATGGAGAGATATTCCATGTTCATGGACAGAAAGATTCAATATTGGCAAAATGTCAGTTCTTCCCAACTTCATCAATAGAAGCAATGCAAGCGCAATCAAAATCCCAGCAAGTTATTTTTTGTATTTTGACAACCTGATTCTAAAGTTACATGGAATGGCAAAGAATCCAGAATAGCCAGTGCAGTATTGAAGGAGAAGAAAAGAATTAGAGGACTGACACTATCCAACAAAACAGTGTGGTACTGGCAAAAAAGAAAAAAAATGGTCAGGTAGATACATGGGACAGAATAGAGAGTCCAGAAGTAGGCCCACATAAAGACAGTCAACTGATCTTTGCCAAAGGAGCAAAGGCAATACAATGGAGAAAAGATAGTTTTTCAACAAATGGTGCTAGACCTGAAGGCCTGCATGCAAAAAAATGAATCTAGACACAGATCTTAAACCTTTCACAAAAATTAATTCAAAATAGATCACAGATTTAATATAAAATGCAAAATTATAAAACTCTTAGAAGATAAGAGAATGATTTGGGGTTTGGTGATGGCTTTTTAGATGCAACACCAAAGTCACAGAAAGAAATGACAAGCTGGACTTCATTAAAAATTTCAGCTCTGTGAAAGACATTGTCAAGAGAATGAAAAGACAAGCCACAGACTATGAGAAATTATTTGCAAAGACATATCTGATAAAGAACTGCTATCCAAAATATACAAAGGACTCTTAAAATTAACAATAAGAAAACAAACAAGAAACAAATAAGAATAAAACAATAAGAAAACCATACTAAGAAATGGGCCAAAGACTTTAATGAATATCTCACCAAAAAAAATACACATATGGCAAATAAGCATATGAATAGTGCTCCACACCACATGTTATCAGGGAAATGCAAATTAAAACAACAATGATATGCCACTACAAACCTATCTGAATGGCCAAAATCCAGAACACTGACAACTTCAAATGTTGACAAGGATACAGAACAACGGGAAATCTCATTCACTGCTGGTAGAGGGAAAAATGATATAGCCATTCTGGAAGACAGTTTGGAAGATTCTTACAAAACTAAACGTACTCTTGCCATATAGTCGAGCAATCACACTCTTTGGTATTTATCCAAAAGAGATGAAAACTTACATCCACACAAAAATCTGGACGCAGACATTTAGTTTACAGCAGTTGTATTCATAATCACCAAAACTTGGAAGCAACCAAGATGGACTTCTGTATGTGAACGGATAAATAAACAGTGGTACATCCAACAATGAAATATTATGCAGCGCTTTAAAAAAATTTTTTTTTAAAGAGCTACCAAGCCATGAAAAGACATGGAGGAAACTTAGAGGCATATTACTAAGTAAAAGAAGCCAATCTGAAAAGGCTACACACTGTATGATTCCAACCATACTAGGTTCTGGGAAAGGCAAAACTATGGAAACAATAAAAAGATCAGTACTTGCCAGAAGTTAGGGGAGAGAGGGATGAATAATGAAAAACAGAGGATTTTTAAGACAGTGAAACTACTCTATGATACTATAATGGTGGATACATGTCATTATGTTTGTCCAATCCTGTAGAGCACACAACAAGAGTGAACCCTAATGTAAAATACAGACTTCGGATGACAATGATGTGTCAATGTAGGGTTCATCAGTTATAACAAGTGTACCACTGTGGAGAGGGGTGTTGGTGGGGGAAGCTGTGACATGTGGGAGCAGGGGTACATGGGAAATCTCTGTACCTTCTGCTCAATAGTGCTATAAACATAAAATTAAAAAATTAAGTCTGTTTTAAAAAAACTGGATGCTAAATTATGATTAACTTGGAAAACCTTGTAGTAGATCAAGAAACAGGATGAAAAGAATATATAACATAAGGAAAGCGATTCTGAAAATGGGAAATATTTAAGAAAGATCAAAAAAGCCCCAGACATTTACAAATCAGAATGATACCTCTTCTAAACCTCCAGTCAACTTCTTGTTCGTCCTGATAGTTTGACTGTTGCTTGGAAATCTGAGATACTTGATGTACTAAGCCTTTTTGATCACCTTCTGCTTTCATGAGTTGTGTACGGAGTTCTTCTACCTAAATACACATAGTCAAAAATGAAATTTTATCAGTTTTAAAAGCAGGAAAAGAATAACTGAACTTACAAATTATTTTTCTAGGGAAAAAAAATTTACTTCCAATGGGCTACTGTAAGCACAAGTTGAAGCCAAGTTAATCTCCTTGTTATGCCAAGCACAGTGGAACAGTCTCTTGCTCCATTTCTTTATTCCTCCCATTCCTTCCACAAACAATGAATGTTCTTTCCCCTTCTCTGTGTCTACTGTGACAAAGAATTTGACCACACTTTTTTAAAATCCCTATTTTCACCTCAGTCCACTCTAGTGTTATTAACCCAAACTACCTCCAATTAAGTACTATACATTTTTATATTTTTCACTTATTCTCTTCCATGTGAACATAGTCTATTGGTTGGTAAAGTCAAATGAAATGATCACAATTTAGCACACTGTGATATCAAAGTACTGCTCAAAATAAATAAGCAATAAAAGCTGTTGAATAAACTATAAACTCCTTGAGGTAAGGTACCATTTTATTCTTCTTTGTATATCTGGAGACTAGCAAGCATGTCCACAATGACCTTTAAACAAGTCAGCAGTGGCAGAGACTCAGGTAAAGTCACAATGACAACTTTAACACATAAATCTCTTATTTCAAAAGATAAGATTAGAAATTACAAGGCAGAGTTCAAAAAAAAAAATCAGAAGGAAATGAATACAAATATAAACTTCCAAAAAAGAAACTCTAAACTCTGCCAACATTAATTCCATTGGACCACTGGCTGCAAAACAAAGCCATTACACATTTTTAAACATTTTGTAAAACAGGAGCTACGGTGTTTCAGATGCTTCAGGATTAACTGTCAAAACGTAATACTCCTTCTGAACGTCTAAGATGTCTGACAACTTTGCCTGCCTAGCATATTATGTAGTGAGTTATGTAAGCCACACCTCAAAACAGAGGAAGTTACAATTGCAATTTATATTAAACACAGGCAGAAAGGTAGTTAGAAACCCACATGCCTTTACCCAATGTGTATAAAATGGCTATTTCAAGCTACTGAACTTTAGATATCAGAAGCACCAAACTCCTATTATTGGCTAATGGGCTGCAAAATGTTATGCTTTAAAATTAAGCCTTATCTCTGGTTAAAAGGAAGCAGTGCAGGTAGCAGCTTGAAAATGCGAATATAAGACAGTGATGCATTCAAAGTAACTTGAACATGCAAGGTTTGTTTTATGTATTTTACTTCCGCCTTCACTCTCTACGCCTCCTTGAATAAAATTAAGCTCCTGGGAAAATTTTATCTTACACATCCAGTCTCACTTTTACACTGGTTATGCTAAGAGAGATGATTCCTAAACTGGAAAAGCAATCAGCAAGATATGCTGTCACAGTGGGAACCTGGGCTGGTGTTTTACATTGGCTTTCTCTGAATCTTCCTGAAAGGATTTCATCTTTTGCTTATGTGTGTTAATATACATTCCTTAAGGAAAAATACTTCTAGATCTAAGGTTTTTTTCCCTTTCACAAAGACATTTAATAGGGAAAGAGACTCAATCCTGATTTAATTTAAAGCAGATTATCATAGCTTGCATAGACTTACCTGATGCAAAAGTGCTTCTCTGCTGCCTTCTGACTGATTCAATAACCTTCGAGATAGCTCCAATTCCTGTTCAAGCTAGAGTTTCAACAAAGAATAAGGAAAAATGTCCAATGGGGCAGAAAATAACTAAACTATTACAGGCTAAGTTTAAGAGGAGAAAAGTGAAAAAGTTTTCAGATTTTTACAGCTAACATAAAAGGAAAAATATCTTGCTATAAACATATATCAATGCTCCCATTAAAATAATGGTAATTAAATAACAAAAAGTGAACCAGACCAGACTGCAGGAGGTCTTGGCTCTAGTCAGTTCCATCTCAATTATGACCCCCATTTAAATCTCTTTTCCTTAGGCCTCCTGTCACCTCTAAATTAAGGATTTTATATTAGATAATCTGAGATCCCTTCAGTTCTAAATCATTTTAATGTAAATTCTGAAGCAGTTTTTTCTTTAAATTACTACATGTAGTATCATACGAACAAAATTAGAATAAAAATTTCAGGGACCCAATGACTCAAAGTGTATTTCATCCAATTGGTTATTTTTTATATTCTTAATATTCTTATATTCCTAATATTTCCAATATTCCTAACATTTCTAAAAATTTTAATCAGAATAAGATATTTTAAATTTCCCTAATAATATTGCCATTAGATAAGCATCCACAGAAAATGTGCCAGTTAGGTGACTAAATACCCTACAAAGTCAACGTGCTTCGCTTACCTCAAGCTGAAAAATATAACAGGATGTGAAGGGGAGAAGAATATGCCACTCCAAAATATGCCTCTTGGCACAAGTATTATTCTGAGCTGATGGCAATCAAAACCCAATAGATTCAGGAAAAGCTTTTTACCTTCCCCTAAATTGCATTTAAAAACTTAAAAAGGAGGTCGGTACCAGAAAGAGAGCTGTTACCAAAGATAACTTTCTATATCTGAAAGACCTCTTCACAGCAGGGCAAACATTTGTTTACCATACATATACTCTTCTCATCTTCCTGTGAACTGTGTTCCTCCCCTTTGAAGCCCCAAGCCCCTATTCCTTGCCTTAGTTCAGGATGGTAGATAAGTCTCAACTGCCTGGCTGTCTTTGAGTCTCATATTTTTATGGGGCTCCCATACATACAAAATTAAACTTGTTTTTCTCCTGTTAATCTGTTTTATGTCAATTTAATTATTATACCAGCCAAAGAACCTAGAAGGGTAAAGGGAAAATTATTTTTCCTCCCCTACAGATGGGACACTTTTGTTAAAAATCCACAGCTTACATATGCTGGACATGTTTGCACTTTGTAAGGGTAAGGTTGTTTTGTGAAATCACAAATTTATATTAAGATGTTATTAAGTGCTTAGATTTGTAACAGTTATCCTAAATTATCATTTCATTTGAACAAACTACTATCTATACATTAGTCTTTCAGAAATTGTACATGTGGAAGGTGTGACTATTAAGGAGTAGCATGAGGGAACACTGTGGTGATGGAACAGTTCTGTATTTTGACTATCGCGGCAATAAGATTGAGACTCATGAGATAAAACTGCACAGAAGTACACACACACAAACACACACTTAACACACAAATGAGTATACACATAAAGCTGGTGAAATCTGCGTAAGCTCTGTGCATTGCAAGTGTCAATTTCCAGGTTTTGATGTTGGATGGCAATTATAGAAAATGTTATCACTGAGAATAACTGGCCCATGGTACATTTTCTTTTGCAACACCTATGAATCTATTATTATTTCAAAATAATTTTTTCATCCAGTTATGTAAGTTTTTTAAAAGTGTGCAGCAGCTCATAAAATAACTATCACATATTTTTAAAAGTACAGTTGACCCTTGAACAACATGGGTTTGAACTGCACAAGTCCACTTATACACGGATTTTTTTTCACTCGTAAATACTACAGTACTATAGGATTGAATTCACATATGTGAAACCATGGCTAGAGAGAAACTGCAAATACGGAGAGCTGACTACATGTTATACTTGGATTTTTGACTGCACAGAGGGTCAGGGCACCTAAGCCCCCATTGTTCAAGGGCCAACTGTAAATCAACTATAAAGTACATGTGGAAGCAGAGAATCCACACAAACTATTATCTGACCTGGTCTCT
Source organism: Grampus griseus (assembly GCF_964374135.1). NCBI lineage: Eukaryota > Metazoa > Chordata > Mammalia > Artiodactyla > Delphinidae > Grampus > Grampus griseus. Next base: position 22,271,084 of record NC_139018.1, on the reverse strand, counting down.
TGTTTCTATAAATAAATAAAAAGGGAAGAAATCGCACTGAAGTCAACATGGTTTCAAAATCTACCAGGGTCCATACTGGTCATGTTTCCTGGGTAATATCAGCATCTACAACGCCCAAAGAGCAAACGTGATGACCTGATGTACCTTGCTTACCACCGTAAAGATAGCATGGACGCATCATGCAACCTTACATAGGTTGGTGAAATAAAATAAAGAAGGTAAGGGTAAATAGAAAAGGCAATACAGAGTAAAGAACATTATATCAGAAGCAAAATTTCACTTTATCATTCATTACCTTGGGCTTGGCCTTTAATCTACTCATTTGCAAACTGAAGAGAGTTGTTTGGCCTCTGAGTTACTTTCTAGCTCTAAAATGCTACGCTCTATAGCCTCACAGACATGAATTCATATCAAAGATACTTAATATTTAATGAGAATAGAGGATTTTTCAGAACTAGGCTGGTAACTGTTCCTATCTTCTATAACAAAAATGAATAGATACAAAATATTCAACCTTTAAAAAACAGGTCTCTCCCAACCCTACAGTAAAGTCAACCTCTTTAAATGTTCTCCAGCAAAGAATGGTCAAGTTTAATTCGCCTCTAGAAAAGGAGAGCGGCCAGGAGACAAGGTAGCGAACTACCTGTGTATGTTTCCAAGAGCAAGTAGCAGAGAGTGTCAGAGCCCTCAAGCCAAGTGACTCCACATCAAAACGTAAAGGCTTCACTGCACTCTAACAAAAAACCTCAGGGACACTTTCCAAGGTACTCAATGAATATCACTGACCCCAAACAGCATTACACTTGAAAAGTTAATTTTCAAAGGGGAGACAGCAGAAGCAAGAAGAACTACAATTCTGACCCTGTGGAAGGAAAACCACATTTACAGAAAGGTAGACAAGATGAAAAGGCAGAGTACTTTGTACCAGATGAAGGAACAAGATAAAACCCCAGAAAAACAACTAAATGAAGTGGAGATAAGCAACCTTCCAGAAAAAGTATTCAGAATAATGATAGTGAAGATGATCCAGGACCTCAGAAAAAGAATGGAGGCAAAGATCAAGAAGATGCAAGAAATGTTTAACAAAGATCTAGAAGAATTAAAGAACAATCAAACAGGGATGAACAGCACAATAACTGAAATGAAAACTACAACAGAAGGAATCAATAGCAGTATAACTGAGGCAGAAGAACGGATAAGTGACCTGGAAGACAGAATGGTAGAATTCACTGCCACGGAACAGAATAAAGAAAAAGAATTAAAAGAAATGCAGACAGCCTAAGAGACCTCTGGGACAACATTAAATGCAACAACATTCGCATTATAGGGGTCCCAGAAGGAGAGGAGAGACACAGAAAGGACCCAAGAAAATATTTGAAGAGATTATGGTCGAACACTTCCCTTACATGGGAAAGGCAATAGCCACCCAAGTCCAGGGAGCACAGAGAGTCCCAGGTAGGATAAATCCAAGAAGAAACATGCCAAGACACATAGTAATCAAATTGGTAAAAATTAAAGACAAAGAAAAATTACTGAAAGCAACAAGGGAAAAATGGCAACATACAACGGAACTCCCATAAAGTTAACAGCTGATTTCTCAGCAGAAACTCTACAAGCCAGAAGGGAGTGGCATGATATATTTACAGTGAAGAAAGGGAAGAACCTACAACCAAGATTACTCTACCCAGCAAGGATCTCATTCAGATTCAACAGAGAAATCAAAAGCTTTACAGACAAGCAAAAGCTAAGAGAATTCAGCACCACCAAACCAGCTCTACAACACATACTAAAGGAACTTCTCTAAGTGGGAAAAACAAGAGAAGAAAAGGACCTACAAAAAGAAACCCATAACAATTAAGAAAATGGTAATAGGAACATACATATCAATAATTACCTTAAACGTGAATGGATTAAATGCTCCAACCAAAAGACACAGGCTCACTGAAAGGATACAAAAACAAGACCCATATATATGCTGTCTACAGGAGACCCACTTCAGACCTAGGGACACATACAGAATGAAAGTGAGGGGACGGAAAAAGATATTCCATGCAAATGGAAATCAAAAGAAAGCTGGAGTAGCAATAATCATATCAGATAAAATAGACTTTAAAATAAAGAACGTAGCAAGAGACAAGGAAGGACACTACATAATGATCAAGGGATCAATCCAAGTAGAAGATATAATAATTATAAATATATATGCACCCAGCATAGGAGCACCTCAATACATAAGGCAACTGCTAACAGCTCTAAGAGAGGAAATCGACAGTAACACAATAACAGTGGAGGACTTTAACACCTCACTTACACCGATGGACAGGTCACCCAGACAGAAAATTTGTAAGGAAACACAAGCTTTAAATGACACAGTAGACCTGATAAATTTAATTGATATTTATAGGACATTCCATCCAAAAACAGCAGATTACACTTTCTTCTCAAGTGCACATGGAACATCCTCCAGAATAGACCACATCTTGGGTCACAAATCAAACCTCAATAAATGTAAGAAAACTGAAATCATATCAAGCATCTTTTAGAACCACAACACTATGAGATTAGAAATCAATTACAGGGGGAAAAAAGTAAAAAACACACACACATGGAGGCTAAACAGTATGATACTAAATAACCAAGAGATCACTGAAGAAAGCAAAGAGGAAACCGAAAACTACCGGAGACAAATTACAACGAAAACACGACGATCCAAAACCTATGGGATGCAGCAAAAGCAGTTCTAAGAGGGAAGTATACACCTATACAAGCCTACCTCAAGACACAAGAAACATCTCAAATAAATAATCTAATCTTACACCTAAAGGAACTAGAGGAAGATGAACAAACAAAACCCAAAGTTAGTAGAAGGAAAGAAATCATAAAGATCACAGCAGAAATAAATGAAATAGAAACAAAGAAAACAATAGCAAAGATCAATAAAACTAAAACGTGGTTTTTTTAGAAGATAAACAATATTGATAAACCTTTAGCCAGACTCATCAAGAAAAAGAGGGAGAGGACTCAAATCAGTAAAATGAGACATGAACAAGGAGAAGTTACAACAAACACTGCAGAAATACAAAGCATCATAAGAGACTACTCCAAGCAACTCTATGCCAAAAAAATGGACAACCTGGAAGAAATGGACAAATTCTTAGAAAGGTATAACCTTTCAAGACTGAACCAGGAAGAAATAGAAAATATGAACAGACCAATGACAAGTAATGAAATTGAAACTGTGATTAAAAATCTTCCAACAAACAAAAGTGCAGGACCAGATGATTTCACAGGTAAATTCCATGAAACATTTAGAGAAGAGCTAACACCCATCCTTCTCAAACTCTTCCAAAAAATTTCAGAGGAAGGAATGCTCCCAAACTCATTCTATGAGGCCACCACCACCCTAATACCAAAACCAGACAAAGATACTACAAAAAAAATAAAGTTACAGACCAATATCACTGATGAACATCAAAGCAAAAATCCTCAACAAAATACTAACAAACACACTGAAAGATCATACACCATGATCAAGTGGAATCTATCCCAGGGATGCAAGGATTCTTCAATATACACAAATCAATCAATGTGATACACCATATTAAAAAATTGAAGAATAAAAACGATATGATCATCTCAATAGATTCAGAAAAAGCTTTTGACAAAATTCAACACCCATTTATGATAAAAACTCTCCAGAAGGTGGGCACAGAGGGAACCTACATCAACATAATAAAGGCTATATATGACAAACCCACAGCAAACATCATCTTCAACGGTGAAAAACTGAAAGCACTTCCTCTAAGATCAGGAAAAAGATAACGATGTCCACTCTCACCACTATTATTTAATATAGTTTTGGAAGTCCTGGCCACCACAGCAATCAGAGAAGAAAAAGAAATAAAAGGAATCCAAATGGGAAAAGAAGTAAAACTGTCACTGTTTGCAGATGACATGATACTATACATAGAGAATACTAAAGATGCCACCAGAAAACTACTATAGCTAACCAATGAATTTGGTAAACTTGCAGGATACAAAATTAATGCACAGAAATCTCTTGCATTCCTATACACTAACAAGGAAAGATCAGAAAGAGAAATTAGGGAAACAATCCCATTCACCATTGCAACAAAAAGAATAAAATACCTAGGAATAAACTTACTAAAGGAGGTAAAAGACCTGTACTCAGAAAACTATAAGACACTGATGAAATAACTCAAAGATGACACAAACAGATGGAGAGATATACCATGTTCTTGGATTGGAAGAATCAATATTGTGACAATGACTATACTACCCAAAGCAATCTACAGTTTCAATGCAATCCCTATCAACTTACCAGTGGCATTTTTCACAAAACTAGAACAAAAAATCTTAAAATTTGTTTGGAGACACAAAAGATCCCGAATAGCCAAAGCAGTCTTGAAGGAAAAAAATGGAGCTGGAGGAGTCATACTCCCTGACTTCACTATACTACCAAGCTACAGTAATCAAGAGAATATGGTACTGGCAGAAAAACAGAAATATAGTTCAGTGGAACAGGATAGAAAGCCCAGAGATAAACCTACACACCTACGGTCAACTAATCTATGACAAAGGAGGCAAGGATACATAATGGAGAAAAGACAGTCTCTTCAAGAAGTGGTGCTGGGAAAACTGGACAGCTGCATGTAAAAGAATGAAATTAGAACATTCCCTAACACCATACACAAAAATAAACTCAAAATGGATTAAAGACCTAAATGTAAGACCGGACACTATAAAACTCTTAGAGGAAACCATAGGAAGAACACTCTCTGACATAAATCACAGCAAGATCTTTTTTGATCTACTTCCTAGAGTAATGGAAATAAAAACAAAAATAAACAAATGGGACCTAATGAAACTTAAAAGCTTTTGCACAGCAAAGGAAACTACAAACAAGGTGAAAAGACAAACCTCAGAATGGGAGAAAATATTTGCAAATGAAGCAATGGACAAAGGATTAACCTTCAAAATATATAAACAGCTCATGCAGCTCAATATTAAAAAAACAAACAACCCAATCAAAAAATGGGCAGAAGACCTAAATAGACAGTTCTCCAAAGAAGACATACAGACAGCCAAGAAGCACATGAAAAGCTGCTCAACATCACTAATTATTAGAGAAATGCAAATCAAAACTACAATGAGGTATCACCTCACACCAGTTAGAAAGGGCATCATCAGAAAATCTACAAACAACAAATGCTGGAGAGGGTGTGGAGAAAAGGGGACCCTCTTGCACTGTTGGTGGGAATGTAAATTGATACAGCCACTATGGAGAACAGTATGGAGGTTTCTTAAAATTAACTAAAAATAGAATTACCATATGACCCAGTAATCCCACTACTGGGCATATACCCAGAGAAAACCATAATTCAAAAAGACACATGCACCACAGTGTTCATTGCAGCACTATTTACGATTGCCAGGTCACGGAAGCAACCTAAATGCCCATCGACAGACGAATGGATAAAGAAGATGTGGTACATATATACAATGGAATATTATTCATCCATAAAAAGGAACAAAATTGGGTCATTTGTAGAGACGTGGATGGATCTAGAGACTGTCATACAGAGTGAAGTAAGTCAGAAAAACAAATATCATATATTAACGCATATATGTGGAATGTAGAAAAATGGTACAGATGAACCAGTTTGCAGGGCAGAAATTGAGGCACAGATGTAGAGAACAAACATATGGAAACCAAGGGGATAATGGCAGGGGTGGTGGTTGTGGTGGGATGAATTGGGAGATTGGGATTGACATATATACACCAATATGTATTAAATAGATAAGTAATACGAACCTGCTGTATAAAAGATAAATTAAATGAAATTCAAAACTTTAAAAAAAATGTTAATTTTCAAAATCTTACTTTACTCTTTTCAGTTTCACTTTGTTTTAGCTTATTTTTCACTACTCCCTCATTCTCCTCTGCTTTAGCTTCTTGTTTCTTCAATGCCTAGAAAGAAAGACATGGGAAAATCAGTATTTTTCCAAAATACATATAAAACTGAAAGATATTACTAGGATCTATTAAGAAAAGGTTGAGGAAGATGATTATGAATTGTACAAAATATACACAGGAATTACAACCTGCTCATTCACTGAAGTCATAAGATCACTTCATTGGGGCTCAAATATAAACAACTTCCCGATCTACCTAATCAAGTTCCACTTAGTTTCACTTTTTCCCATCTTTAGGAATTTTGTAACACATTTAGAGAGCTTAGACAGCTAACAGTTTTCTTGGAAACAAACAAATTTTACCTGCCGAAATAATAGTATTTAAAAGTTATATTATCAGCTCAACAATTTTGACATAATACCTAAAACCAGTTCACTAGTTTTTCAAATTCTGAAAAAATATCAAGGTAGAAACATGCTTGTTGCATCATTATCACATACATGACATTTTATCACAACATATAACTTGCTCTTCAACCATACTTTCACAAAGAGCAAAGAAAAGCATTCTTTTCTACATTTTTCTCTCTTTAATAAATTGGAAAAAAAGGAACTTTAAGATAATACAAATTTCAAAAGTTAACCACATAAGTGTTTGTTTCTATGTTAAAACAAAATTAAACTTACGGAAAAAAATTTATATTAAGAGCAATCTTTCATAACATCTAAAAGACATTCCATTTGTTTAAAAAAAAATTCGACACTTAGCATTTAGACTTAAAAAGGTGTAAGTGTAGAGGCCATCTAAGTTGAGAAAAGCCAAATTTCCAGAAGTCTTTTCCAACAAGTTCTATGATGCTCAATAGAAAAACTATTTTTAGGCAAACAGCAAAACATGTTAAAACTGTTTTGATGCAAGTATAATCAATCATATTCCAATTTCATTGACTCACATATCCAACATATATCTCCAAAGTGCATATATATGCATATATAAAATAACAATGTCCCCCCTACCCATGAGATTACAGCTCCCTCTGCATGGCTCCTGCTCTCACTAATAAAAAACAATTGAGTAAAAACGCAGAGAGACACCATCAAATAAAAATAATTTTGATTTGAGTATAAATAATATAGTGTTTACTATGTTCGGGCATTCTTCTTCTTCTTCCATATATTAAATAAACACATTACATATACTGAATATATACATTTAATCTTTATGATGGTTCCATGAGTTATTATTTTATTTTTTTTTTTTTGCGGTACGCGGGTCTCTCACTGTTGTGGCCTCTCCCGTTGCGGAGCACAGGCTCCGGACGCGCAGGCTCAGTGGCCATGGCTCACGGGCCTAGCCATTCCACGGCATGTGGGATCTTCCCAGACCGGGGCACGAACCTGTGTCCCCTGCATCGGCAGGTGTACTCTCAACCACTGCGCCACCAGGGAAGCCCATTAAGTCCATTTTATTAAGAGGGAAGTTGGGGCTACAAGGAGTTGAATAACTTGCCCAAGGTCATTCACCAAGCTCGTGACAGAGTCAGGACATAGACTCAGGCTGTGTGCCTCTAAACCATTGAATGGCACTGCCTCTCCACGTTGAAACAATATCAAGCTTATAGGGTGGATATGAAGACTAAATAATTTTATACTTATAAAGCATTAAAATATACAATAAAAGACAACTATTATGATTACTAAATTGTTAACAATTGATAAAGTATTACAAAACATAATGCTTTTCAGGTAGGTAGCTATCAAATGATTTTGATGTTTATTATTTGTTCTTTACTGTAGCCTAAGTGGAATTTGTAATAATATTTACTTAAGTATGTATAATCTATTCAGTTTTGGCTGGTGGGATGTGTTTATAAATTTTTCCTGAACGAAATTATCCTAGAAACTTGAAAATTACTGCTGGCATCTTCATTTTTTCCATGCTTCCTCGGTCTAACTCCACCTAATATGTGTGTGTGTGTGTTTCTGTGACAGAGAGGGAGAGGAAGAGAGAGAGGGAAGGAGGGAGAAATATTTTTTAAAAAGATATGAATTGTTGGTATACTTTTCATCAATTCATTTTACAATATTTGAACTATCTTATTCCTCAACATCATCATTCAACCTAGCCCCATCACCTGTTTTTCTTTAATGAGTTAAACTTAACTGGTTATCTTTTCAATATTTTTTTCCAGTTATGTCATACACCTTTTATTGCCAAGTATATTTTTCATATCAAATATATATTTGCAGGTTCTCTAAAACTTAATCTAGTGCTAGTCTAGAAGTAAGTTACTGTAGAAAGCATGCTGCTGTTTTTTAAACAAACAAAATACTATTTTTTCAAGGTTCATGGATTCAGTCAATATTTTTTCATTGAACTAAAAACCAGCCTGGGTTTTTCCACAGAGAGGAGATTATGAGGAAGACTTCCTCATGCAGTTGATAAGTTTCATCAAACTGTAAATAGTCAGCCTCCCATTCTGGATTCAAACTCCTGGGCAGAAGCCACTCCAAATGAGTATGCAGTGAAGGCTCACCCAAACCCGGTGACATCACTTAAGGCCATAAGCAACTTCAAACAAGATGGGCTTGTCCCAAATATAAGAGCCATTCACTTCCAAAGCCAAATTCAAAATCTACCTTGGAAGACTCTGCAACCTTCAAACAGTAGCTGCTAAGATCCTTCCAGTGTGATTCTGTACATCTCTTCATGTTCCAAGTTGTTTCCACCTGTGTCCTCTGCTTACTGAGGTACGAGAAACAGAAGGAATCACCTGCTAAGCTTTTAAAACTTGACTTAACTGCATGCTGCAACTCTAGGAGTTTAACTTACTAAGAATTTAAACCCCAAAAATTCTCCAGTGAAGAAATTTTTCCATTTTACTAACTGGAATTAATCCATTTCTGTCCCTTTCTCATGAGTTCCAAAACTTACATTTTAAAAATCCTATTACATTTTACATCAAAAAAACAAGAAAGACATATTAACATTTCCCAAGTGTTTACATACTTTATTTTGATTAAGTCTATTAAAATGTGCTTAATTCATTTATATGCTTATTTTTACTTAGACAGACATACAAATAATTGTTGTTTATCTAGAGGTTTACATTTCCAAAGAGTAATATAAAAGATTTGGTGTCACTAAGGTGTAAGCTTCAGAAGGCCAGGGACCTCATCTGTCATGATCATATTTTAACTCTAACACAATACTTGACACATTTTAGGTGGTAAACATATGTTATCGAATGGATGAATAAATATCCCTTTATAATTCCTAAATAACAACTTCACTTTGCAATTGGCCAATTCTGTTCATCACATATATGAAAGTTTTCCAGATTTCTCTCATCTTTCTTAACCACCATATTTTCTCAAGCACCAAGTTGCCTTTCTTTCTGTAAAAACAATTATTACGGTGTAGTGATGTTGGAAAATAAATATTTACTTGGGGGTTTAAGTCAAAGAGTTAATAATCCTTTCCTGTTTTCAAAGTCATCATTTTAGTCTTTTCCTTAGAAAAAAATACTCTGAATAGGTTTAAGTTTTTTTATTTTTTAAATAATTCAGATTTACAGAACAGTTGTAAAGACAGCTCAGAGTTCCCATATACTTTTCACTTAGCTTCCCCTAAAAGTAACATCTTCCATAACCAAGGTAAGTTTATTGAAACTAAGATGTTAACACTGTTACAAAACCAAAAGCTACAGACTTTACTCAACTATCAAATGTTCTTTTTTGTTCCAAGATACTTCAGAGCAGCTTGTCTCTTTAGTCTCCTCCAATCTGGGAAAGTTTTTCAATCTTTCCTTGCTTTTATGATTTCAACATTTTCGAAAATATTTCAGGTATCTTCAAGTCAGGTATTTTGTAGACTGTCCCTCAATTTGGGTTTTTCTGATGTCTTCTCATGATTAGACAAAGCTCATAAATTTGGGAACAGAATACCACAGAGGTAAGCCGTTCTCAATGCATCACACTGGTGGGTATGTGATATCAACATGACTCAGGACTAGTGATGTAAACCTTGATAGCTTGATTACGGTAGTGTGGTGTCTGCCAAATCTTCCTGCCATAAAGTTAGTATTCTTTCCTTTCCAGACTCTGTTAGAAGCAAGTCATTACGTCCAGCCCACACTCAAAGGGAGAAGAATTAAGTTCTACCTCCCAGAGGGAGAATATCAAAGAATATGTAGAACTATGTTAAAATCACTAAAGTAATGAACAAATATTTTGGTAGATAATTTGAGGCTATGCAAGTATCCTTAAAGTTTTACCCACCAATTTTAGCTCAAAATCAGACCAACTATAACATTATCAGTACTTTTTTGGCCTACAAGCTTTTCCCCCATCAAACCTTATGCCTAATGCAACCCAGATTCCTAGTAAGTTAACTCATAGCCCAGTGCTCACCACTAAGTAGAACGCTGAACCCCTTTGCAGTCACCTCCAGATAACCTACTGACACCAAAAACATTAATGAGTGATACAGAATTACATAAGACCGTATCGGTGGATGGAGTACACTCATCAAGTCTCTATATAATCCTAACTCTCCTGGGCTACTCCACTAACCAGGAATTCTCCTTCCCCCCTGTTTCCCTACATCTTCTTCAGCTTCACTGTTCAGTTTCTTTGCAGCTTCTGGGCCTTCCCAACAGGCTTCTAAATCTCCCTCCCCGACTTACGCCGAGCAGTGTGCCTCTATTCCAGTTCTCAATTTTTTTTTTTTTTTTTTTTTTTTTTTTTGGCGGTACGCGGGCCTCTCGCTGTTGTGGCCTCTCCCATTACGGAGCACAGGCTCCGGATGTGCAGGCTCAGCGGCCGTGGCTCACGGGCCCAGCCGCTCCACGGCATGTGGGATCTTCCCAGGCGGGGGCACGAACCTGTGTCCCCTGCATCGGCAGGCAGACTCTCAACCACTGCGCCACCAGGGAAGCCCCAGTTCTCAATTTTGAATGCCGACACTGATTACCATGCCCAGTACCCCATTTTCCTCACCACACAAAGAAAAGACCTGTTACCAGGATCCATTCCCCTTAAAGGGCGGTTGAGAAATAATTATTTTCTTTCTCATACTAATAGATATTTAATCTTCATTTCTTATAATTAGTATAAATATTAGTAATTTTACTTGATGTGAAAGGAATAAAAATCAACAAGCTGAACTTTAATCAAACTGTGTTTTCTAGTACATGGAATTATGCCCTATAAAAACATAGTTCTTCTGAAAGTCAACTATTTTTTTTTTAATTTGAATTTCCACGTATGAGCTGTTGAATAAAAGAACCTCTAATTCTCTTGGATATCTAAGATTTTGTAATAAAATTTCCTTTCCTCTGAACTTTCCACCTTGTACATCTGACCAGTTATTTATAATATCACTTTTCCAAAATAATATATGTCTCTACTGTAGCTAATACTCTAAGGATATGTAAGTCTTGGAAAATTGAGGCAATGAGAACTTAAATTCTATTGTTTTCAGCACAGGAACAGAAGTCAGGTACTGAGGAGCAACCCAAAGCAAATTACTATATTTCCACCTTATCATTTAGAAAAGTCAAACTTTAAACAACCTATAACACACCTATTAACTTTTTTTTTTTTTTTTTTTTGCAGTACGCGGGCCTCTCACTGCTGTGGCCTCTGCCATTGTGGAGCACAGGCACCGGACGCGCAGGCTCAGCGGCCACGGCTCATGGGCCCAGCCGCTCCGCGGCATGCGGGATCTTTCCGGACCGGGGCACAAACCCGTGTCCCCTGCCTCGGCAGGCGGACTCTCAACCACTGTGCCACCAGGGAAGCCCACACCTATTAACTTTAAACCTACCTATACAACATAAGCCAGTAAACAACACACAAGCAATATTCTAGCCCAGAACACTGAACCCATTTTCTATATTATCTAGTTTAAAATGAAAGACAAAGAAAGAAAATCTAACTCTTAAGACCTAGTAAATATAATGCACTTTAAATTTCGGAAACACAGATAACAGTCAATGAGAAATAGTTTTAAAATTAACTAAATCAAAATTACAAGTCATTTCTTCAAATCTTATAACAAACTTTAACTCATTTACTACCTTTTTTAAGTGTGTAAGGCTGCACTGGATTTCTTTTCCATTTGACTTAGATCAAACAATTTAGAATTATATTAAAACTGACCCAGTAAAAGCAGCTATAAAAAGAGGAAAAAAATCACATGCCAATGAATTTCTATTACTATGTTATTTTGCCCTTTAAAGCTTGTTTTTTTCTTAAAAGCAGTTCAGCTATAAAGCTATCATGTGCCCTGCTCCCGGATTCAGATTGTCTTTTACACATTTAAGATCACAGCAACAACACTGAACCTTAATAGAGGGTCCCTGGAGCACATTTAAATTTCTAATAACAACAATTTTTCTTCTTTTCCTTAAGTGTGCCTATTTCCATTAAAAAGACTAACATATTGAGTATTGTACTACTGCAGTTCTTTAGAGGTAGATGATTTGGAATTCTCACAAATATAATAAAAAAAATACAGCCTTTCCTTTTAAAGAGTAGGGGAAAGGAGAAAAAGAAAATGTTTGTAGACCTCTCATCTGACCATAAAAACTGCCACAACTTTGACAACAGGCATGTTTATCAAGAGGCTCTAAAAAATAACACACTCAAAAATGTAGAACAAATAGGGAATTAAAGGCCCTTTGTCTACTTTAAATGGACCAGCAAGCTTGGGTAAGAATGATGGAGCTGGAATGAAATAAAGGTCACATGTTAACACCCACACAGGCCACTGAAATTTCCAAAACAAAAAAAAAAAATTATGAACATAAGCTATCCTGTCTTATCCTAATCACTCAGCAGCACTACAATTGCATGCCTTTGGTCACAAGGGCAAGAATATGTAGATGATTCACTAGTAAACCAACAGGACTATAGAAAAACAAGTCTGTGCTCATATTGAACAATAGGTCTGTAATATTATATTAAAGGTACAAACTTTTAAGTCATATTGTTCCCATAACAATAAAGAATGAAACAGTCATGTTACTGAGAATTATAACATAGTTGCTCTTAATATATATATGTATATACATATATATATATTATTTTTTTAAAGACTATTTTTTTAGAGCAGTTTTAAGTTCACAGCAAAATTGAGAGGAAGGTACAGACAGTTCCCATATACACTCAGCCCACACACATGCATAATCTCCCCCACTATCAACATCCTCCAACAAAACCTCCACCTTTGTTACAAGTGATGAACCTAAATTGATGCATCATAATCACCCAAAGTCCATGGTTTACACAGGGTTCACTCTTGCTGTTGAACATTCTATGGGTTGGTCAAATGTGTAATGACATGTATTCATCATTATAGGATCATACAGAGTATTTTCACTGTCCTAAAAATCCTCTGTGCTCCACCTATTCACCTCTCCCCTTCCTACCCCATCTCCTGGTAACCAATGATGTTTTTACTATTTCCATATTTTTTTTTCCAGAATGTCATGCAGTCGAAATCCTACAGTATGTGATCTTTTCAAATTAGCTTCTTTCACTTAGTAATATGCCTTTAAGCTTCCTCTATGTCTTTTCATGACTTCAAAGTCATCTAGTTTATAATCATTCTTCATGTAGGTACAAAATAAAAATCAGCAAATATTTTAAGCTTCACAATATAGTGATATTCTGATCCAAATTAGACCACATAAGCTATAAACTGAAGTTATAAGTTGTCTATGTTTATATATTTTAAAAACTTAAATAGCCTTAAGGACATGTTATATTTCAAATCAAGGAAAAACATTACTAAGTACTCAGTATGTATAAAACACTGTAATTGGAACCTGACTTAACTGGAATTTTTTTTTAATATAAAAATCTGGTGTCCATTTCCAAAATTCTCTTCTGTAAACCTAGATCACAGCTCCAAAACCAAACATCAATAGAAAAATACGCATTTTGAAAAGGAATATATACACATAATACAGCAGGATTTTATTGCTCATAACTAATACTACTCATTTAAATTAACATAGATTTTATTTCTGTCAAGTTCTGTGAATTTCTAAATTTTGTTTTTTCCTAAATCAAGTTAGAGATTCCTCCCACATGAAAACTAGCTAAAGTCATGGAAAATTTTAGCCTTTAAGTTCATCCAGTTGGGGATCATCTGTGCCAACAAAAACCAAAACAAAACAAAAAATTAAGTTTCTTTTCAAGGCAGAAAACAATACATTCATATTCTAAATCCCTGAACCAATATCTCAGAAATAGCTAAGTGATTGTTACTTAAATTATTCAAAGAAATTTATTTTTCAGGCAATACCAAGGAACAAAAATTCCATACCAACATCTACGATTTTAAAAGACTTTAATAAGTGAAAGTAGAACTGTGTGACAGAAGTCAGAAGAGAATCCAATATTGATCATCACCATTATGACACCATACAGATTTTGGGGATATCAAAGGGAGAGATTCTAAAGACTTGCTGCCAGGTGAACTATGTGTATTTTCCAGATGGAAGTGGTAAGCACATAGTGAGTAGAGTCACAAGTTGCAACCATCCTTGTTTTGCAAAGAGTAGAGTAATATCAGGTATCATGTGGTTAAGTAAGATTTATCAGTAGTTAAGTACATTGGTATTACTTCTGATGGTAAGTGTAATCCTAAATAATGTTCTTTAAAGATACCTGAGGTTTTGAAACATAAAACTCAAAGCTTCTCTTTGAGAATGGCCTAGATGTCTTTTTCTTTTTTTTTTTTTTTTCTCCTTCTTCTTATGATAAGGTGATCATTATTTCAGGAATCCAAAAAGCTTTATAGTAATTATTGTGGTAGAACAGATGAGCACATATTACTGACCTATTTTCCCTGATAAATAAATAAACTCACTGGTTCCACTACGTCCATATTTATGGAGTCTGTGACTGGTTAGGGTACCCTGTGCCAATGAAGCCAGCCAAGGCCATGGGTTCAATCACCACGAGAACCAATTCCCTTTGCTCTCTTCCATGGCCATAGCCTTTACCCTAAACCTTAGCCAAAGGCCACATGGAAGACTAAGCAGGCCAGAGACCATGGATGAATCAGCGAAAATCCATTACCATGACTATAAAAATAATGCAAAAGTAAAACCCCTATTGACTAGTGTCAGGATTTCGTTCTTCAAACGTTATTAAATTTGTCAATCTGCAAAACAAAACCTTAATTATTGCCTACAAAGTTGGTATGCTGAAAAGACATATAAGTCCTTTGACTTCTTTAATTCAAAAGCAACAATGGTAATGAGTATTATTCTCCTAAATGCCATTGCTTTTACTGGAATGGATTGTATTTTTATGCAATCTTTTACTTAATAAAAATCTTGCAAGTAAAGTTAAATGTGAGCCCAACAAGTACACTTTCCAGGATTTCCTTCAAAATCAAAAAGCAACCACTCTTAGTGGAGGGTCTGTTTTTTTCTGAGTAGTTTCCTCTCAAAAAAGAGACTCATAGTTTTATTAGAAATCCCAGAGCAATATGATACTTCATTTGACTTTCTAAATGCAGGACCACGGAGTTAGAATTGTTGACAAACAGAAGATCATAGATAATTATGGAAATTTAATTTAGAATTTCTCAAGTTTTATATGTATTTGAGCAGAATGTCCTGTAAATATACAACATCTTTCATTGTTCAGAGTTAGAGGGTATTATTTTACGCCTTTGGATTTTGGGGGAGAGGGGGTTGTTTCTTTTGCTTTTTTCTAATCAAAATAAAACAGTACCAAATCTATGAATAAGCCTATTTGTAGCAAAGTCATCTTTGTTTGCACAATATTACTATGCACTCAGTAGTTACCCAATAAATATTAATTGATAATGACGGAAATAGGGCTTTATAAACAGATGGTCTAGGATAAATTTGCTGAAAACATAGATAGAAACATTCCACTCTTCAAGAAAAGCATAAAGTAGAAATTAAACAAGTCCTGCACTCAGAAAATCTCAGTCTATTGTCAGACAGCTGTTCAGTCAACAAGAGCACAAACATTTTTCATCATCATCATAGCATTAACAAAATTAAATGTCTATTTTCATACAGTCCCTACACAAAGGGACTCACACAGACTCATGCTAGCCTTATTTGTTATAATTTACAATGACAATATTGGCAAGAAAAAATATGCACACATAGGAAAAGAAATGTGATTAAACAATACTTTGAGATCTAATCATATGTAGTATGAACATAAAACATGTGTCAGATTTAAATGCAACTCACAGAAGCAATGTGAGTATTTATCTATAATGTAAATCTCAACTATTTCCAGTGAGAATTCAAGATGCTTTATAAGAACTCCTATGCATATGCTGAAAGAACAGGTGAAACAAAAAATGAGTCGGAGACCATAATGGCCCTAATAGAATAAGTAGTAACTCTTCGAGAACCGAGAGCAAATAAGCAGGAAAAAAAAAAAAGAGAAAAAAATTTGTATGAGGACTAACTCCAATGAGGGTAGGACCAAGGAAACTATAAGCAAAGTGATCAACCCAGAAAGACACCCTGAAAAATGCACACTATTCGAAAACACTTGAATAATAAGAAAATGTAAGTTAGTATACATGGGAGAATTTTGGAGAAAGTTGAAATGGGGAGGTGAAAGAGGATAGAAAGTACATTACAAGCATGTAATGATTAAAAGCCTTAGGTAATTTTTTTTTATAAAGTAAAAAGCCTAACAAGACATGACATGAGTGTTAATTATATAGAAATGAGACTATAAGAATTTCAGGACAACTTACATACACACATCCTCTCACAGAACTGCACCCTTCAAAGGAATCCAAAGGCCTTAACCAGCAGGCTAACAGTTGACATGTTACCTCTTCTCTGATGTGGAATACATTTCTAAATGTTCAGCTTTTGTTTTATCAATATTAAACAGTAACCCCCTGAAAAACAGTATCAAAATGGAACATTCTTTAATCCAGCTAGCTATTATTCTCAATATTTCCCAATACGAAAAAGATAGCATGGCTTGTGGAGACTTGTCCTTAATATCCACAAACCATGCAGGAAGTTTGCACTGTGAATGGAAATTCAAGTACTGGATGAGTACAAGGTTGAAAGAGACAACATCTAAGATCTCTTCCAACTTCTGTAAGAAGTTCAGGGAAAAAAATACTTTCCACACAAAGAATAAAGTGTTTTGTTGTCATCTAAATGATCAAAGCCTAATAAAATAGACTTTATGTTAAATAAGTGGGTGGGCATGTGAGGCAAGGGGGGGGAATCAAGGAAAAGGCTAAGGAAGAAGACTAAAGAACACAATATGTCTGGGACTTGCGCATTTCCAGCTGTGCCAAATAGTGTTCAACCACCTGTGAAAGACAAATCCCCTAATATCCAGTCATTTGTTTCCATCTACTTCCTTTCTTTCAGCATGTTGACATTAACAGACTTTTCACAACCTTACAGAAAAAAAGTATTTACTCTAACCTTGCAAAGAAAAAAATAATCCACAGGTAACAAACATAAAAGAGAGAAGAAAATAATTAGCATGGCATAAAATAAGACAAAGAGCTATGTTGTGAATCAAAAGTATAGTGGGTCAGAATTTAAATTAGTATTTCAGCCACAGATTGGTAAAGTGCTTATCAAGTAGCAATAAGCCACAGGGTAGAATCACATTCATAAAAGAACTGCCTAAAATAATTTGAAAATGCACAATCTCTTTCACCCAAATTTTCCAAAGGGCAGAGAAGGGGTAACTATTTCCTGTACGGGCTAGTCTAGAGTCTATGCAAAGCTGAAATAACACACTTATTGAATTACAATGACTGTTAACATTTCTATTTTCCCAACTAAACTGAGAGCCCTAAAGAGCAATACATCATTTTAAGTATTTTTAAATCCCTAGTCCCCAGCACAGCACCTGGCACATGATAGGTCCATGAGGGTATTGGCCAAATGAATATTTCACTATGAATAGTTCTGACAACATAGCATATAACATTCATTCCTTCAAGAAACACTTACTAGACCTATGCCAGGCACTGTTCTAGGTGCTGGAGATACAGCAATGAGCAAAACAGACTAAGTGCCTTCCTTCATAAAGCCTGCATTCTGCTCAGGGGGACAGATAGCTGACAGATGACAAGTAAGGAGAAGTGTTATAAAGAAAAAAAATACAGCAGTGTAAGGGGCTCAGGAGTGAAGAAGGGGTGTATTATGTAGAATAACTAATAAGGCCTTTCTGAAGTAGAGCTCTGAGCGATAGGAGGGCATAAGCAATGCAACTGTTTTCAGAGTTGAAAATCCCTGGCTCTGGGAATGGAAAGTACAAATGTCCAGAAGCAGGAGGGTGCCTGACATGTCCATGGAAAAGCCAGGCGAGTGTAGTTGGCCTAGAGTAGGCAAGTGGAAGAATGACAGAATCAGAGTAAGATGGCAGGCAGGGACCACCTCAGAGGGGCCTTTTAGGCTGAAGGTTTTAGATTTCATCCTGAATGTGATAAAGAAAGCACTGAAGGGTTTTGAAGAAAGAAGTGGCATTATCTGATTCTATGGGGAAAAGACTGCAGGGAAGTAAGAATGGAAGCAAGGAGGCTACTCCACTAGCCCAGGCAGAAGACAAGAGTCACAGGATGATAAATGAGAGTAGAAGTGATAAAAGGAGTGAGTTGTTATCATTTAAAATATTTTCAAGATACAGCTGACAGAATTTAATGATGAACTGGATGTGAAGAACGGAAGAAACAGAGACGGCGAGGACATAAAAGAAACACAAAAAATTTTTCATATAAAACTAAAATTATTTTACTATCAAGATAAGTAGCCATCTTTTTAAAAAGAAATAAATCATATGAACTACTTATTAAGATGAACCACACAAAGAGGTAAGGTTTAGCAACTTCTATACAAGTTCACAAGTCAGGAGGGGAAGGATCAGGAAATGGAGCTCCAGAGACCAAGTCTGCCCAGGCTTTGTTGTGGCTCTGACTCACAGAATCACTCTGACTTGATCCCCATCCAAGACTGATACTGGTGAGCAGCACTTCAGGTTCTCAACCTCAGAAAATAAACATGAAAAGGCGTAACTTTTTCTCACTGCCATATGAGGCCCACCAAAAAACTACATAATAAGGTTACAGCTGCAAATACTGTTCTAACCTGGTCATAATATGGGCAAGGGTATGTTAGAAAAACCTAAGCAGTTTCTCTTTTCTTGAGCAATAAATAAAACTACAGCTGCAGTATAAAAAAAAGAGAGAAAAGAAGGAAGAAAGGAAGGAAGGAAGAGAGGAAGGAAGGAAGGGAGGAAGGAAGAAAAGAAAGAAAGAAAGGGAGGGAGGGAGAGAGGGAGGAAGGAAGGAAGAAAGAAAGAAAGAAAAAAACGATCCAGGGTACTGAATAAAAATGTAAATTCACTAGAAATGCAATGAGTCATGACAGAGCTAAAAAAAAATGCTTTTCTAACAAGTAAAGAAAAGCAAACAAGATTAGCCAGACGAAGAACAAACAGCATTAGAACATCAGTGGAAAATAAATATAACTGGGGTGAGTAGACAACAGGGTGCAAAGGCAATGATTATTAAGGAGAAGAAAATGATAACTAGGGAAAAGTGTTTTAGATCTATATAATATAAAAATTTAGAGAACATATCTTTGGTATACTTCTGTATAGCTTAGAAATATGAAATGTGGAAAATGGCATAAGACTATATGACTCCAGTGAAATAAACTCTCATATCAAATTGTAGTCTTTGTTTTACTACACATAAAAAGATTTTTCCTCAGCAGGACGGAGAGAGAGAGGAAGAAAGGAATTATAACCCTGAATAGAAAGCCTCAAAGAAACTCTGACCAAAAGGCATAGAAATGACAGTTTTAGTGTTAAACATAACAGATGTCTTAATATGTAATACTCCATACGTCATATTTTATTTTTCAACAGTGGAAAGCAACACCATTTCAAATTTAAGTTTTCAAATAGCAATAGTTAAATAATTAGATTTTTCAAGTTGCAATATCTGTGGCCAAGTGTATTTTCAGGGAGCCCTAGGAGATGAGGTATGTGTATATATTATAATCATTTTTCAACAAAGTTTAGCAACTTTAGTAAACAATGCCTGCAGGGTCACAACTGATGGTTCAATACTGACGACTAGTGGTCAAAAACATGTACTAATTCATTCATACTAAGTATTTATCCTATGATTTTTATCATCAAAATTTGAAACATGTAATGCAAATTATGTGAAAAACCTTAAAAGAACTTTCCTTACACACGTCTTGAAAATTACAAAAGAAAAAACTGTACCTGCAAAGTCTCTTAAAAAGTCTTTTCTGTCCATTATTTGCAATGTCCCCAAACCCAAGTCAATCAGCACCAGCTATTGACCCATAATGGGAAAATTCCATAAAGTGTCATTTATCTACATCCACACAGCTGAATTAACATGGTTTCAGAAATCCATAATTATTTCAAGAGGTCTTACTTTTAGATTTCATGTATCTGTGCAGCTCTAATTCTTTTTCTAACTTTGTCTGCTAGACACAAAGAGAGCAGAAATCCAGCTGTCCTAAATTTTTGACATAATTTGAAAAAACAGTAACCTATAACAAAATGTTTTTATAAAGTTGAAATATTTAAAACTTAATTGTGATTGTCTGAATTCTTGAAGAATGTGGGATTTGGTTTAAATCATTTAAACTGTTACATATTAAACTTCAAAGAAGTTAAAATTTGTTGATTTGCACTTTCTGCTCTGCAAGAATAAGATCCACAGAATAATACAAAAATGTATACAAACCTTCGAAAGAAAACTTTTTTTTTTTTTTTTTACCAAGAACATTATATGCAGCTAAGTGGTTATTTACATTTGAAAGCAGCCTTCATTTTCCAATGACTATTCACAGAATGTCTGTGGTGTGATAAACACCATACCACAGCCCTAGAAACAGGCATGATGGATGAAGTTCCTGCCAGTGGAGGAAGAACTATTCACTACAGTAACCTAAGTAGTTATGCTATATGAGAAGACACACAATAACATAAGTAGACAAATCACAACTATAGGTGATGTAAAGTACTATTAAAAAATAAAGTAACATGACAATGACAAGGAACAATGGGGCAGAAAGGGGCTATTTTAGAAAAGGGGGCAGGAAAGTTTTCTCTGAAGAGGTGGCAATTAAACCTGAAGGATGAAAAAGGATAAGTTACACTGAGAATCAGAAGAAAAATGGTCGAATAAGACAATAAGAGGAAATCACTGTGCCTGGAATATGTATTTCTTAGAAAAATTTGTAGCGTCACACATAAACATTAAAAAAAAAACCAGAAAATGTTTAATTTTTTTACTCATAAAATACCAAATAACCAACAATGGTACTAAGCCAAATGGGAAGTTTCAACAAATTTCAAAGGAATTTAAAGATAAATTGTAAAAAGTTAAAAATTAAGCGTACATACATATTTGAAAATTCCAAAAGGCACTCCTAAGTCTTGAATTATAGAAGAAACCATAATAGAAATTATGAAATTTAGAAATAAACTATCATAAAATAATAGCATCTCAAAACACAGGGTAATTTGTTCATGAATTTACGGCATTTATTTTAAAAAACAGACAAGTCAATTATTTAACTTGCAAGTCTGAAAAATAAAACAGCAATCCTAAAAATGAAAAATCAGAAAAAAAGCAATAGCATTAAAGGTGGAAGTTGATGAAGTAATAAACAAAGCTAGTCAAAACGAAAACTAATAAAATAATCATGTCTAGTAGGACTAATAAAGAAAAAGAGAAAAAAATAACTAAATAATATTAAAGAGAAAGGATACACAGCTTCAGTACAAGATTGAAAAAATAATATAGCAGGGCTTATGAATGCTTCTTTAAATATCAAAACACAACAAAATGGATAACTTATAAAATCAGGAGGGCTTCCCTCGTGGCGCAGTAGTTAGGAGTCCGCCTGCCGATGCAGGAGACACGGCTTCGTATCCCGGTCCGGGAAGATCCCACGTGCCGCGGAGCGGCTAGGTCCGTGAGCCATGGCCGCTGAGCCTGCGTGTCCGGAGCCTGTGCTCCGCAACAGAAGAGGCCACAACAGTAAGAGGCCGGCGTACCGCAAAAAAAAAAAAAAAAAAATCAGGAATAATTACCAAACTGACTTAAAAAATAAAAAGGTTATATTGATATAAACCAAAAAATACTGAAGAAGTTGAAACTCTCAGCCACCAAGAAGACAACAGGTACCAATGATTACATGAGTGAATTTTAACACACATTCAAGAAATAAACAATCCTTCTCTTAAACAGCCAGGGAAGAGAAAAAGAAGGAATCTATCTAATTCATTTTATGAGATTAATGTAACCTTGCTTTCAAAACCAAAAAAGGTAATGCAAAGAACATACAACTGGTCTCAATCATAAACATAAATATAAACATACTAAAGAAAAGACAAGGAAATTAATTCAGCAATGTACAAAAAAATAATATATTATGGCCAAATAAAGCTCTCAGGAATGAATGCAAGGAGAGCTCAGAATCTACTGATAGAGTCAAATGTATTTAAATATTTAAAGAGAAAGACAGCAGCAAGAATATTTGATAAATTTCACAACCCATTCATCGTTTTTTAAAAAATCAACCTCTCTTGGCAACCCACAAATAGAAGGCAATATTCTCTATCTGATAAAGGATAGCACTCAAAACCAGGAGCAAACACCAAACCATAAGGTTAACACTTTAGAAGCATTTCTATAAGTATCAGAGTAAAACAAGGATTCTTGCTATCTTTGCTTATATTCAACATTGCATTTGAGTTTCTAGCCAATGCAATAAAACCACAACAAAAGAAGAATTATAAGAAAAGAAATTAAATTGCCATTAATTTCAAATGATATGATTAGCTACACAGTAGACAATATGTCAGTAAAGCTACTAACAAATTATAAGAGCTAATAAGATCATTAAGCAAAAATGCTGGATAAAAGAGCCACATACAAAACCAACTGCACTCCTGTATACTACAAATAACCAATCAGAGTTGCAATAAAAGAAAATATCCCCCACAAACAATTAAAAAGAAAAACCATAAGGTACCAAGGAATAAGTCTAAGATGTACGAGATTGTTATAAGACAATTATACAACATTATTGAAGAACATTAGAAAACACCTTCTCTTCAAATTAATCTACATATCTAATACAATTACAATCAAAATGCCCGCAGAATTTTTCATGGAACATGACAAGAGACTTTCATTATCATTTACCAAATTATAATGAAAGCTCTAATAATGGAGACAACATGTTATCAGTTCAGGGATAGACAAACAGATCAAAGCACATAGAACTCAGACAGATATCATGCAACACTGTAAAGCAGAAATGGCATTTAAACCAGAGGGAAAAGAAGAAATTATTCAGAAAGGATGCTGAGGCAACTCATCAGTCACATAAGAAATAACTTAAGACTCCTTCCTCCTGCCAGTAAAAAAGTTAAATTCCTGGAAGAAAACTCAAATAATCCAGTATTTTTAAATGAGCAAAATTTATAAACAGGCCATCTGTATAGGCACAAATGAAAACTGCCAGCAAATCTGTGAAAAGATGTTCAAATTCACTAATAGGAAATGCAAATAAACATAAAAATGAGTTAACACTTAATTCTCATCAGCTTGGCAAAAATTAAAAAGAATTATAACCACTATTAACGGTAGGAATGAGGGGAAAAGGGCCACTCTCAGCCATTTTGCTGACAGAAACGTGGAGAGTCAGAACCATTTGGAAAAATAATCTGGTAACATCTATTATAATAAAAGATCTGTCCATGGTAATAAAAGATTAAGTTGGAACAACATCAGCTAGTTGGAGGAATTTCCAGAAAGTATTGATGAGAGAAGAAAGCAAGATGCAGAAATGTATATACAATGTCATCAGTTTTTATTAAAATAAAAACATACCAAAAAAAGCCCCTATATATATATATATATATACACACACAAAGGTGTATATATTAATAGTTTATATGTATCTGTCCAGGATAATTAAGAGCACAAAGAAAAATATAAAGGGATATCCCAGGCTGTTTACACTCATTCTTTTTACTTTAGGGAGTAGGGGTAGTGACTGATGGTGAAAAGAACAGAGGGGAAGAAACAGGGAAAAAATGAGCCAAGCAAATAAATAAAGATGCATTTAAAAAAAGAGGCTGTTTGTACAAGCATTTATGATAGGAACACATTTAGTTATGCATTTATTTAAATTAAATGTAAAAAATACTTTTTATACTAAATGCAAATGTTAAAAGAAAACAACCATATGAGAAAAAAAACTAGTTAAACATTGGATCAAAACAATGCATCAGGGTCTTCCCTGGTGGCATAGTGGTTAACAATCCGCCTGCCAGTGCAGGGGACACAGGCTTGAGCCCTGGTCCAGGAAGATCCCACATGCTGCGGAGCAACTAAGCCCGTGTGGCACAACTACTGAGCCTGCACTCTAGAGCCCGTGAGCCACAACTACTGAGCCCGCACGCCACAACTACTGAAGCCCACACACCTAGAGCCCGTGCTCCGCAGCAAGAAAAGCCACCACAATGAGAAGACCATGCACCACGACGAAGAGTAGCCCCTGCTCGCTGCAACTGGAGAAAGCCCGTGCGCAGCAACGAAGACCCAACGCAGCCAAAAATATAAATAAATAAATAGATAAATTTATTTTAAAAACCAATGCATCAGTACGGTCACTACTTAAAGAATTCAACAAATATTTATTAAGAGCCTACTATGTTAAATGCTAGAAATAAAAAATTCTCCAAACAAGTACAATTAAAAGCAACAATACATCAAGAAGTGGTAATTAACAGTAATAATCTGAGACTAAAAACCTCACCTCACATAGTATATATTACCAGAAACTGAACAGTGAAAAGAAAAAAGCCATCTTTGCAGAAGAAGGAGAAAAATAGTCAATGGGATTAAGGTTCATTAAAAGAATAAAAATCGTGACTCAAAATAAGGCCCAAATTTCTTCTACACACACAGTTTCACCCCCTAAAGAACGAACACTAGAGCATAAGTTTTTGAATTTTCCCTTGCTACGCACGTTCTCCTACAGAGTAGTACATATGTGGTTTTTCTGGTGTGATATTCAGTGCTTTCAGCCCCTTGTTAGTCTGGGGCCCTGTGTGTCACCCTGCCTGGGTCACTCTCTGCCTATTATACTCCACCTGGTCACCTAAGCCTGACAAAGGACTGAATTCTACAGCTCATATCCCAACAATTGCAAAACTGAGGCGCCTCCTCAGAGCTTTCCTTGGGCTTTCCTCAGAACTTGTGTTTTACTTTTAAACTCTCCTTTACTTGTAAATTCCACTGTTTTTTCTCAACGTCCAGGGAGGCTATTGGTATGTTCAATGTGAGGGTGATTTAATGTGCACTTAAAAAAAAGTATCTAATAATATCAATCGGGAAAGGGAAGCTTATACTATGAAGTAAATATGTGAAAATGTGGGGCATACCTACAAAAGTTTTGCAATTCATCCTTGGAAAGGTAAGTGAAGGGAGTCTAAAATCTAGCAGACTCAGAAAGGCCTCCATAATTCCAAATCAAGTAGGAGAGTCTCTAAAGGAAGAGCGGGAGAAAGGGTTAAGGAGGCCATGTTAAAACATTTAGCGGACTAGGATCTCCTCTGAACTGGCTCAGAAGTCTCAAGGGAGATGGTAAAGCTATTAAGAGGACATTAGGAAAACATTCTTGGCTTCAGTGGAAGCTTCTCCCTTAATGAGTCCACTCTAAATACATTAATAAACAGTACCCAAGGCTTTTCTTAGTTGAAGTAGCCATATCAGTCAGCATCTCTGGAGCCACAATGACATTTCTGGGAAGGAACGAATAGCTATTTGTTCATTAGGTTTTTCACAATTGATACAGATGCCAAAAGATGAAGGAAAATACTGGGGGAAATAAATCTATCAATTAATTTTTCTGTATATGGCCTTATTTTATTGACAAGACTCACATAATCTGGTTTTCTATCAGAGCACAGACTGAAAACCACTGAGCCTAGCTCCCACATTACACTCAATTCCTCACTTAGACTTCACTATCTTCTATTAAGATTCCATGCCCTGCCTGCCCCATTCTCCATGAAACAGTTTTAAACCTTAAGGAACCTGATTCACTTTAGGCTATATGCAAGCATGGAATATTCTTGGTGGGGGAAGATCAGGGAACTAGGATTTTAATATGCTACAAAATGCTCTGAAAAACATATACAAATATACACCCAGCATTTATCTCATGATTTTCATTTTATGGAATTCAATTGAACAAATAACATTCAATTTATAAGAAAGAGCTAATAAGAAAAACAAGTCAGGAATTCCCAAGATGCCATAGTCAAGAGTTAGAAATGTTATCTAAGATTTATGTAAATTCTGTACCTGCAAAAGAGTTCTGATTTGGGCTTACCGTCTAATAAATACCTCTTTCATCATGTCCGTTCCTACCTCATGCCGCTAAATTTAACTAATCAAAGTTACCTTACTATCAAGTGTCTGATCAAAAGGAATTAGTAAGACAATAAATGTACCCTAATGTTAAACAAACACTTTATTGTTTTCACACTGGTTCAACAAGGAAAGACTGATGGTTACAGGCTTAATATTTGAATGCAATTAGTAAAAGTTCAGAGAACAACCATTCAAAATTTAAAAGAGCTATATGAGTGGTGCTGGGAAAATTGGACAGCTACCTGTAAAAGAATGGAATTTGAACATTCTCTAACACCATACACAAAAATAAACTCAAAATGGATTAAAGACCTAAATGTATTGGGTTGACCAAAAAGTGCATTTGTTTTTTTCCGTAAGATGGCTCCAGTAGCACTTAGTTGTCTTTAACTTCATTCGAAACAATTTTGTTAGACTGTATTGTGACAGCTGTCATATCAGTGTGCATTTTAAAACAAACTTACCAAAACTGGTGAATTTTTGTATAGCCATTTTAATATTGAAGATGGAAGAAAAAAAACAATGTTTTCGGCCTATTATGATTTATTATTTCAAGAAAGGTAAAAATGCAACTGAAACACAGAAAAAGATTTGTACAGTGTATGGACAAGGCACTGTGACTAAGTGAACATGTCCAAAGTGGTTTGCGAAGTTTTGTGCTGGAGATTTCTCACTGGTCAATGCTCCAGGGTCGGGTAGACCAGTTGAAGTTGATAGTGATCAAATAGAGACATTTATAGAGAACAATCAACGTTACACCACATAGGAGATAGCTCACATATTCAAAATATCCAAATCAAGCATTGAAAATCATTTGCACCAGCTTGGTTACGTTAATCGCTTTGATGTTTGGGTTCCACATAAGCTAAGCAAAAAAAACCTTCTTGACCATATTTCCCCATGCGATTCTCTACTTAAACATAACGAAAATGTTCTGTTTTTAAAACAAATTGTGATGGGTGATGAAAAGTGGATACTGTACAACAATGTGGAACGGAAGAGATGGTGGGGCAAGTGAAACGAACCACCACCAGCCACACCAAAGGCCGGTCTTCATCCAAAGAAGGTGAAGTTGTGTACATGGTGGGAATGGAAGGGAGTCCTCTATTATGAGCTTTTTCCGGAAAACCAAACGATTAATTCCAAGAAGTACTGCTCCCAATTAGACCAACTGAAAGCAGCACTCGACGAAAAGCGTCTGGAATTAGTCAACAGAAAACGCATAATCTTCCATCAGGATACCGCAACACAACATGTTTCTTTGATGACCAGGCAAAAACTGTTACAGTTTGGCTGGGAAGTTCTGATTCATCTGCCGTATTCACCAGACATTGCACCTTCAGATTGCCATTTATTTTGGTCTTTACAGAATTCTCTTAATGGAAAAAATGCCAATTTTCTGGAAGACTGTAAAAAACACCTGGAACAGTTCTTTGCTCAAAAAGATAAAACGTTTTCGGAAGATGGAATTATGAAGCTGCATGAAAAAATGGCAGAAGGTAGTGGAACAAAATGGTGAATCCGTTGTTCAACAAAGTTCTTGGTGAAAATGAAAAATGTGTCTTTCATTTTTACTTTAAAAACCAAAGGAACTGTTTGGTCAACCTAATAGGAACAGATATTCTAAAATTCCTAGAGGAAAACTTAGGCAGTACACTCTTTCACATAAATCACAGCAATATTTTTTTGGATCTGCCTCCTAGAGTAATGGAAATAAAAGCAAAAATAAACTAATGGGACCTAATTAAACTTAAAAGCTTTTGCACAACAAAGGAAACCATAAACAAAACAAAAATATGACCTATGGAATGGGAGAAAATATTTGCAAAGGATGCGACCGAAAGGGGATTATTTTCCAAAATATACAAACTGCTCATACAGCTCAATATCCAAAAAACAAACAACCCAATCAAAAACTGGGCAGAAGCCCTAAAGAGACATTTCTCCAAGGAAGACAAACAGATTACCTACAGACACATGAAAAGATGCTCAACAACACTAATTATTAGAGAAATGCAAATCAAAACTACAACGAGGGACTCCCTGGTGGCGCCGTGGTTGAGAGTCTGCCGGCCGATGCAGGGGATACAGGTTCGTGCCCTGGTCTGGGAGGATCCCACATGCCGCGGAGCAGCTGGGCCCGTGAGCCATGGCCGCTGAGCCTGCGCGTCCAGAGCCTGTGCTCCGCAACAGGAGAGGCCACAACAGTGAGAGGCCCGTGTACCGCAAAACAAAAAAACAAAACTACAATGAGGTATCACCTCATCCCGGTCAGAATGGCCATCATCAAAAAGTCTACAAATAATAAATGCTGGATAGAATGTGGAGAAAAGGGAACACTCCTACATTGTTGGTGGGAATGTAAATTGGTACCGCCACTATGAAGAACAGTATGGAGGTTCTTTAAAAAACTAAAAGTAGCATTACCATATGGTCCAGCAATGCCACTCTTTCCATATATCTGGAGAAGAAAAAACTCTAATTTGAAAAGATACATGCACCCCAATGTTCAAATCAGCATTATTTACAATAGCCAAGACACGGAAGCAACCTAAATGTCCATCAATAGAGAAATGGATAAAGAAGATGTGGTACATATATACAATGGAATATTACTCAACCATAAAGAAGAATGAAATAATGCCATTTGCAGCAAAATGGATGGAACTAAAGATTATCGTACTAAGTGAAGTAAGTCTGAGAAAGACAAATATCACCTGATATCACTTATATGTGGAATCTAAAAAAGAAAAATGATACAAATGAATTTACAAAACAGAAATAGACTCACAGACATAGAAAACAAACTTATGGTTACCAAAGGGGAAAGGGGGCAGAGGACGGATAAATTAGGAGTTTCGAATTAACAGATACACAGTACTATATACAAAATAGATAAACAACAAAGTCCTGCTGTATAGCACAGGGAACTATATTCAATATCTTGCAATAACCTATAATGGAAAATAATCTGAAAAAAATACATATATATATATATATATATATAACTGAATCACTTTGCTGTACACCAGAAACTAACAGAACATTGTAAATCAACTATACCTTAGTTAAAAATATATAGAGAGATTTTTTTAAAGGTATGTGAAAAGAATATTATTGCACAACTAATAAAACATTCATCTCTCTAAAGAGACCTTTACTGAGAAATGAAAACAATGTTGTTTAAAATGTGATATATGAGTTCTGAAGGCCAGATAAGGCCCTCACCAAGTTAAGAAAATCTGACGTTCATGTGCCAGCAGTAGCACATAAGTAGTTGAGCTTCACCAAGGGAAGTGGATTCCAGAGCATGAGCTTAGCCCTTTTGCTTAGACCAGGAAGAAAGAAAAGAAGGAGAAGAAAAAAAGGAACAGAAAAGAGTGAACAATTCTTTAAAAACTCTAAACAAGAAAAGGAGAGTGGCTTTCCCTCAACCAATTTCCGATGACTAATACTGTGATTTTCATTAAATGGGAACAGATAAAGCTCCGAGGACCTAAGAACCTCATTAGATCACTAAAAAGAAGCAAGTTTTATTAGCCAAAACCACAGATTGACACCCTATAATACATTATACCTAGAAATCTCCAACATTCTGGAATTTTTAATGATTACTGCTAATTAAGAGATTATGACTTTTGAATGTCATAATTTTCACTAACACTGAATTATACATTTTAGGGAGGCAGGAGAACATAGTGGCTAAAAGTCCAGGCCTACTTACTCACCCACAGATTCAATTTTTCACCATAGCCAGAAACAAAATATATAAATTACTATTATCATACAGTATAGATATAGCCATAAGTATTTTTTAATATCAAAAAGAAAGCAAAGTATTTTCTCTCCTTAAACGTGACCCTTCCAGAATAGTCTAAGCCACTTAACTTGTGAGTAGGAAAACGCATCAGGCTAAATTAATCCTTTCCAGTTTCCATTGCACTGTTTAATCCAAAACCACCTATTAAAAGCATATAGGTCACCACTTACATTAAAGTGACAAAATATGAAATTAAACATTTCTTATCAATAGTGATCCTCTATTGTACTGTCAGAGATGGAATTCCAAACCACTGCTCAAGCTTTTAGTCAAATTGACAATTACAATGCAAATATTCAGGCTCTGGTTTCTCAAGAATAGGGGTGGGAAGCAATCTTCCTCTCCCTCTTTCTTTGTAATTTTGTGCATCCTGCAAAGAGAATAGAATATAAGCATGGAAAACTTCTCTAATTCTCTCTCGCAAAAAAGAACAATTGTCATTTCAGTACTATTCTTATGCTCACCAGATGCAATGTGCTTTGAGAAAAAATGTATAAAAATCAAGGTTTAAAAAAAAGGCTACCCACATGCTGTATCTAATTATTCAACAAAGTATCCTCTTCAAAGTAATTACCGACTAACAAGGGTATGCTTCCTTTTGTGAAATGGAATTTTAGAAAGATCTGCTTTTGTTTTCTGTCAGCTTACATTATAATTTCAGGTTTGCAATTTTTGTTCCTAATTTTCAACTGGCATGTCTCCTAATACTTAAAAAAATTTTTAATCTGTCAATTTAAAAGGGTTAATGATCTTCAAGCACACATAAGTGCATCTGTAGAACATCACTTTTAGAGAAAACCACTTTGTAAAAGAAAAAAACGTTCGTTTTGGTTTTAAATCTTTTGGTTTTCTTGCTGTTTCTAATTTTTTACACTTTATAAATCTAAGAAACATTTAAAAGGAAACACAAGTTTTCTAGGACAGTTATAAAACATAAACAATATAATGAGAATTCACAAACCTATACCAATAATAATGAATGAATCAATGAATGAATGAGTGGAGAAAAAGACAAGCCCTTCCTGACAGTAGGAATCCAACTAATAAATGTGAAAGAAATGACAGAATATTTTTTAAATCACTGTTTAGTATCACCTATAGCAGTAACTGTTTCACAAAAGAATCATCAATAGCTGCTAAAATTTGTAGGTGAAAATTTGATGAGAAATAAGCAATTTTCAAGTTTTAAAGAGCCTCCCCATAAGACAAATAATTTAAAAGGCATAATACAGTAACTTCACAGTAGAGAAGCCTGGCAAGCAACACCTTAACCAATGTTCAGTTTCTACCAGTATTGGGACAAATCAACACTACATGCCCCCGATATGATATCCTGGGAAAAACGCAACAATTCTCTGGGTTTCCTGCCAAAAGCCTATAACCTAATCTAGTCATGAGGAAAAAAATCAACAAACCTAAAACAAAAGACATTCTACAAAATAACTGGCTAGTACTCTGCAAAATTGTCAAGGTCATGAATGACAAAGAAAAACTGAAAACCTGTTCCAGATTAAAGGAGACTAAAGAGACATGATGGTCAAATGCTATATGTAATCCTGTATTGTATCTTGGACCAGAAAAGAACTTTAAGTGGCAAAATTAGAATAAAACCTATAGGTTGGAGGGTGCTTCAAGATGGTGGAGGAGTAAGACATGGAGATCACCTTCCTCCCCAAAAATACATCAAAAGTACATCTACATGTGGAACAACTTCTACAGAACACCTACTGAACACTGGCAGAAGACCTCAGACCTCCCAAAAGGCAAGAAACTCCCCACATACCTGGGTAGGGCAAAAGGAAAAACAGAGACAAAAGAATAGGGATGGGACCTGCACCAGTGGGAGGGAGCTGTGAAGGAGGAAAGGTTTCCACACACAAGGAAGCCCCTTCACTGGCAGAGACAGGGGGTGGGCGGGGAAGCTTTGGAGCCACAGAGGAGAGCGCAGCAACAGGGGAGCAAAGGGCAAAGCAGAGAGATTCCCGCACAGAGGTTCGGTGCCAACCAGCACCCACCAGCCCGAGGCTTGTCTGTTCACCCGCCGGGGCGGGTGGGGGTTAGGAGCTGAGGCTCGGGCTTCAGAGGTCAGACGGCAAGGAGAGGACTGGGGTTGGCTGCATAAACACAGCCTGAAGGGGGCTAGTGTGCTACAGCTAGCCGAGAGGGAGTCCAGGAAAAAGTCTGGAACTGTCTAAGAGTCAAGAGACCATCATTTCGGGGCGCGAGAGGAAAGGGGATTCAGAGCACCGCCTAAACAATCTTCAGAGACAGGCACGAGCCACAGCTATCAGTGCGGACACCAGAGATGGGCTGAAATGCTAACGCTGCTGCTGCAGCCACCACGAACCCTGTGTGCGAGCACAGGTCACTATCCACATCCCTCCTCCTTGGAGCCTATGCAGCCCGCCACTGCCAGGGTTCCGTGATCCAGGGACAACTTCCCTGGGAGAACACACAGCATGCCCCAGGCTGCTGCAATGTCATGCCAGCCTCTGCCGCCACAGGCTCGCCCCGCATTCCATACCCCTCCCTCCTCCCGGCCTAAGTGAGCCAGAGGCCCCTAATCAGCTGCTACTTTAATCCCCTCCTGTGTGGGCAGGGAACAGACACCCTTAGGCAACCTACACACAGAGGTGAGGCCAAAACCGAAGCTGAACCCCAGGAGCTGTGCAAACAAAGAAGAGAAAGGGAAATTACTCCGTGAAGCCTCAGGAGCAGTGGATTAAATCCCCAGAGTCAACTTGATGTACCCTGCATCTGTGGAATACCTGAATAGACAACGAGTCATCCCAAAAGTGAGGCAGTGGACTTTGGGAGCAACTGTAGACTTGGGGTTTGCTGTCTGTGACTGCCTTGTTTCTGATTTTTATGTTTGTCTTAGTATAGTTTTTAGCACTTGATATCATTGGTGGATTTGTTTATTGGTTTCGTTGCTCTCTTCTTCTTTCTTTACTTCTTAATTTTTTATGTTAATAATTATTTTACTTTAATTATTTTTTTTTAATTATTTTATTTTTTCTTTCTGTTTTTCTCCCTCTTCTTCTGAGCCGTGTGGTAGACAGGGTCTTGGTGCTCCAAACTGCTGTCAGGTCTGAGCCTCTGAGGTGGGAGAGCCAAGTTAAGGACACTGGACCACGAGAGACCTCCAGACCCCACGTAATATCAATTGGCAAGAGCTCTCCCAGAGACCTCCATCTCAATGCTAAGACCCAGCTCTACTCAAGAGCCAGCAAGCTCCAGTGCTGGACACCCCATGCCAAACAACTAGCAAGATAGGAGCACAACCCCACCCATTAGCAGAGAGTCTGCCTAAAATCATACCAAGTTCACAGACACCCCAAAACACACCACCGGATGTGGTCCCGCCCACCAGAAAGACAAGATCGAGCCCAACCCAACAGAACACAGGCACCAGTCCCCTCCACCAAGAAGCCTACACAAGCCCCTGAACCAACCTTAGCCACTGCGGGCAGACACCAATAACAACGGGAACTATGAACCTGTAGACTGAGAAAAGGAGACACAAAACACACTAAGTTAAGCAAACTGAGAAGACAGACAAACACATAGCAGAAGGAGGAGCAAGGTAAAAACCCATCAAACAAAAAACAAGAAAAATCTCAAATAAACAACCTAAACTTATACCTAAAGCAATTAGAGAGAGAACAAAAAAAACCCAAAATTAGCAGAAGGAAAGAAATCAGAAAGATCAGATCAGAAATAAATGAAAAAGAAATGAAGGAAACAACAGCAAAGATCAATAAAACTAAAAGTTGGTTTTTTGAGAAGATAAACAAAATTGATAACCATTAGCCAGACTCATCAAGAAAAAAAGGGAGAAGACTCAAATCAACAGAATTAGAAATGAAAAAGGAGAAGAAACAACTGACACTGCAGAAATACAAAGGATCGTGAGAGATTACTACAAGCAACTCTATGCCAATAAAATGGACAACCTGGAAGAAATGGACCAGTTCTTAGAAAAGCACAAACTTCTGAGACTGAACCACAAAGAAAGAGAAAATATAAACAGACCAAACAGAAGCACTGAAATTGAAACTGTGATTAAAACTCTTCCAACAAACAAAAGCCCAGGACCAGATAGCTTCACAGGCAAATTCTATCAAACATTTAGAGAAGAGCTAACACCCATCCTTCTCAAACTCTTCCAAAATATAGCAGAGGGAGGAACACTCCCAAACTCATTCTACGAGGCCACCATCACCCTGATACCAAAATCAGACAAAGACCTCACAAAAAAAAGAAAACTACAGACCAATATCACTGATGAATATCGATGAAAAAATCCTCAACAAAATACTAGCTAATAGAATACAACAGCACGTTAAAAGGATCCTACACCATGATCAAGTAGGGTTTATCCAAGGAATGCAAGGATTCTTCAATATAGGCAAATCAATCAATGTGATACACCATATTAACAAACCAAAGGAGAAAAACCATATGATCATCTCAATAGATGCAGAAAAAGCTTGACAAAATTCAACACCCATTTATGATAAAAACGCTCCAGAAAGTAGGCATAGAGGGAACTTACCTCAACATAATAAAGGCCATATATGACAAACTCACAGCCAACATCGTTCTCAATGGTGAAAAACTGAAATCATTTCCTTTAATATCAGGAACAAGACATGGTTGCTCACTCTTACCACTATTATTCAGCATAGTTTTAGAAGTTTTAGCCACAGCAGTCAGAGAAGAAAAAAGAAATAAAAGGAATCCAAATGGGAAAAGAAGAAGTAAAACTGTCACTGTTTGCAGATGACATGATACTATACATAGAGAATCCTAAAGATGCTACCAGAAAACTACTAGAGCTAATCAATGAATTTGGTAAAGTAGCAGGACACAAAATTAATGCACAGAAATCTCTTGCATTCCTATACACTAATGATGAAAAATCTGAAAGTGAAATTAAGGAAATACTCCCATTTACCACTGCAACAAGAAGAATAAAATACCTAGGAATAAACCTACCTAAGGAGACAAAAGACCTGTATGCAGAAAACTTTAAGACACTGATGAAAGAAATTAAAGATGATACAACAGATGGAGAGATATACCATGTTCTTGGATTGGAAGAATCAACATTGTGAAAATGACTATACTACCCAAAGCACTCTACAGATTCAATGCAGTCCCTATCAAACTACCACTACCACAGAACTAGAACAAACAATTTCACAACTTGTATGCAAACACAAAAGACCCCGAATAGTCAAAGCAATCTTGAGAAAGAAAAAAGGAGCTGGAGGAATCAGGCTCCCAGACTTCAGACTATACTACAAAGCTACAGTAATCAAGACAATATGGTGCTGGCACAAAAACAGAAACATAGATCAGTGGAACAGGATAGAAAGCCCAGAGATAAACCAACACACATATGGTCACCTTATCTTTGAAAGGAGGCAAGAATATACAATGTAGAAAAGACAGCCTCTTCAATAAGTGGTGCTGGGAAAACCGGGCAGCTATATGTAAAAGAATGAAATTAGAACACGTCCTAAGACCACACACAAAAATAAGCTCATAATGGATTAAAGACCTAAATATAAGGCCAGACATTATAAAACTCGTAGAGGAAAACATAGGCAGAACACTCTGACATAAATCACAGCAAGATCCTTTTTGACCCACCTCTTAGGCAAATGGAAAAAAATAAATAAATAAACAAATGGGACCTAGTGAAACTTACAAGCTTCTGCACAGCAAAGGAAACCATAAACAAGACAAAAAGACAACCCTCAGAATGGGAGAAACATTTGCAAACAAAGCAACTGACAAAGGATTATTCTCCAAAATTTACAAGCAGCTCATGCAGGCTCAAGATCAAAAAAACAAACAACCCAATCCAAAAATGGGCAGAAGACCTAAACTGACATTTCTCCAAAGAAGATATACAGATTGCCAACAAACACATGAAAGGATGTTCAACATCACTAATCATTAGAGAAATGCACATCAAAACCACAATGAGGTATCACCTCACAACAGTAAGAATGGCCATCATCAAAAAATCTACAAACAGTGAATCCTGGAGAGGGTGTGGAAGAAAGCAAACCCTCTTGCACTGTTGGTGGGAATGTAAATTGATACAGCCACTATGGAGAGTAGTATGGAGGTTCCTTAAAAAACTTAAAATAGAACTATCATGTGACCCAGAAATCCCACTACTGGGCATATACACTGAGAAAACCATAATTCAAAAAGAGCCACGTACCAAAATGTTCATTGCAGCTCTATTTACAATAGCCAGGACATGGAAGCAACCCAAGTGTCCATCGACAGATGAATGAATAAAGATATGGCACATATATACAATGGAATATTACTCAGCCATAAAAAGAAACAAAATTGAGTTATTTGTAGTGAGATGGATGGACATAGAGTCTCTCATACAGAGTGAAGTAAGTTAGAAAGAGAAAAACAAATACCATATGCTAACACATATATGTGGAAACTAAAAAAAAGAAGAAAAAGAAGGGTTCTGATGAACCTAGGGGTAGGACAGGAATAAAGACACAGACATACAGAATGGACTTGAGGATATGGGGAGGTGGAAGGGTAAGATGGGATGAAGTGAGAGAGTTGCATTGACATATATACACTACCAAATATAAAACAGATAGCTAACGGGAATCAGCCACATAGCACAGGGAGATCAGCTCTGTGCTTTGTGACCACCTAGAGGGGTGGGATAGGGAGGGTGGTGGGGGAGACTCAAGAGGGAGGGGATATGGAGATATTTGTATACATATAGTTGATTCACCCTGTTATACAGCAGAAACTAACACAACATTGTAAAGCAATTATACTCCAATAAAGATGTAAAATAAAAAATTTTTAAAAACCCTATAGGTTAAATCATAGTATTGACCCAATGTTAATTTCCTGTGACTACAGAAGAGAATGTACACACTGTATTATTTAGATTTAAAAGTATTTACATGATGTCAACAACTAGCTCAAAAAAATTTTTAGATATACATATATATGGAGATACATATATAAAACAATAAAGCAAGTCTGGTAAAATATGAATACTGGGGGAACCGAGGTAAAGGATATACAGAAATTCTTTGTTCTAATTATTCAACTTCTTCATAAGTGTAAAATTTCGAAATAAACAGGTTACCTAAAGTGTAAGTAACCTCCGTTTTGAATTGGTTTGATGATAGTCTAGGCCAGGGATCTGCAAACTTTTTCTATAAAGGGCCAGTCAATACTAATTTTAAGCTTTGTGGGCCATATGGTCTTTTTCACAACATCTCAACTCTGCCAACGGTGTGTCCCAAAAGCACCCACAGACAAACTGAAAATGAATGGGAGTGGCTGCGTTTCAATAAAACTTTATTTACAAAAATCGGCAATGGGACAGATTCAGCCCATAGACCAGTTTGTTTACCCCTGGTCTAGTTCACACCAAAGAAAATTAATCCAAATAATTATACTTCCAGTTAACATGTATTCAGCACATGCTAGACACTACGTTAAGTGCTTTACCCACATTAACTTATTTACCCCTGCACCAATGTGATCAAGTAAATACTATTATTATTTCCATTTTCCACAGACGAAATGGGCCTAGAAGTGAAGGAACTTGCCCAAGGTCACACAGCCAGTAAGGCGTAGACTCTGGGTTTGAACCAGGTAGGCTTGTCTTCACACAATGAACTATAACCAATATGCTATACTTCTACAGACTGAACTATACTTTCACATGCAACAACTAAAGAATTATAACGATTTTAACGATAGCTAAATAACCACCAAAACT
This sequence comes from Grampus griseus, assembly GCF_964374135.1. Taxonomy (NCBI): domain Eukaryota; kingdom Metazoa; phylum Chordata; class Mammalia; order Artiodactyla; family Delphinidae; genus Grampus; species Grampus griseus. Next base: position 22,233,020 of record NC_139018.1, on the reverse strand, counting down.
CAAGATTTATATTCCAAGAAGGTATTTTTCACAAACCTCCTGTAGCTGCAAAGAAATAAGTCCCAGTTGATCCTGCCGTCTTTCCACCAGCTCTCTTTCTGTACGCATCTCTCTTTGTATTTCTTGAAGCCGTCGCTCTACCCGATCTGAAACCTTAACATGAATAAAGAGAAAAGTGAGATTACAGAACTGTTAGGCAAAAAAAAGACTAAAACTGAAGAGATATTTTACGCCAGATACACTATCGCCTAAAGCATTTAAGATTGGCTTATTTGTAGAATCCTTTTTTAATGACACTATTATAAAACAGGTCACAAAAAAATTGAAAGTTGCAATAGTAAACAGTCATTAGTCTCCAATTGATCCAAATCTGGATCCCAATAAAGGACTTAAATTTTCCAAAGTAGAATATAATATGTCAAAAGATCAGAGTTAAAAGTAATAAACTAGAAAATAGTGCCCTCTGGTGAGTTAGAAGAAAAATACCAATTTTGCCTACAACTGCATTTATTACTCTATTAATGATAAACTGTTCTATCTATTTAGTTCTTTTTCATTTTAATTATCTATGAGCGTGACCTGCCTAGGAAGGTTTTGAAATTTATATGCATCAAATAATTGAAAGGGCTTGTCAATCTTTGCTACTATGATCTGCTAAAAATAAACCAGCTGTAAAAGATCAAAAACTAAAGTCAAACTGCAAAGTGTTTAATTGGGACTCTCTAAAATAAACATGAAAGAATTTTCTCTCTGATGCGAGATCTTCCTTGCTAAAAGCTGTGCAAATGCAAACACACTTCAGAAGCATCACTATACAGTCCCCTAAATAAAATATACACTATTTGACTATTTGTGTATATTTCACAGAGGAGGTACAGTAGATAGAAGAGAAGCAATAAATACAGCCCTGTTATAAGAAATCTTTTGCCATAAATTCTATAGAGTCAAGAAAGGTCCTGGTCACAAGGGATCTCACTGGGGCAATAGGAATGTTCTAAACTGGATTATGGTGATAGCTGCACAACCCAGTACTTCACTAAAAATCACTGAATTTTACACTTAAAGCAGATTAATTTTATGGTAAATTACACCTCAAGTCAGGTTGTTTTTTAAAAAGACACTGGTAAACATAAGTTTAATTAGTCAATAAAGGCTGAGCAAAAATATTCCATCAAAAAATTAGCAGTTAACATTTAAGACTGTTAAGTCTTGGGTTTCCAACTTCGAGTGCTGAAAAACAATGAAGATGTTTACTATGATATTCACAGTGCCTTACTAAAACTTCAAAATAGCCTTCAGCATCAAGCTTCTAATTTATCCTAACAACCCTAATATCCCAACAATTTATTACTGCATCTGAAATAAAGGCAGTACCTGCTGTTATAGAAAACATTATAAATAAATACTGAAAAATAAAAAGTTGTTAATTCATTCCATTTTTACAAAATGGAAATATCTTTATCGTTCACTCAATATAAAAAGTAATAGCAACACTTATCAAAAATAAGTAACAGGGAACCACCTCAAGCACACTAGGATGGCTATTAACAAAAAACAGAAAACAAGTGCTGGGGAGGCTGCAGGGGAACTGAAACCCTGGTGCACTGGTGGTGGTTTGTAAAGGTGGGCGGCCGCTATGGAGAAGAGTGCGGTAGTTCCTTAAAAAATAAAAACAAAGGTACCATATGATCCAGCAATTCCATTTCTAGGCATAGGCCTAAAAGAACTGAAATCAGGGTCTCAAAGAGATATATGCGCACACCCATGTTCAAAGCAGCATCATCCACAATAGCCAAAATGCGGAAGCAACTCAAGTGTCCATTGACAGATAAATGGATAAACCAAATGTGGTTTATACATACAATGGAATATTATCGAGCCTTAAAAAGGAAGACAGCCTTACACTTGCTACAACATGAATGAATCTTGAAGGCCTATGCTAAGTGAGATAAGCCAATCACAAAAAGACAAATACTGTATCATTCCACTTATATCAGGTATGTAGAATAGTCATATCCATAGAAACAGAAAATAGAATGGTAGTTGCCAGAGGCTGGGGGAAGAGGGAATAGGTAGTTGTTTAATGGGTGTAGTTTCAGTTTTGTAAAGAGTTCTGTATTTGGTTGCACAACCACGTGAAGGTACATAACACTACTAAACTGAACACTTAAAAATGGATAAGATGGTAAATTTTAGGTTATATGTATTTCACAACAATTAAAAATAAACAAACAAATATAGAATAAAAAATTTTTTTAATCTGCTAATACCACCTAGCACGAAAAAAATAATGCTAAGTACTTTGTTGTATACTTCCAGAAATTTTTCTATGCATATGTGTATGACCAGTCAAACACATATCAATTTCATTTAAATTTTTAAACAAAAATTGGGTGTTATACATAGTATTTTATAGATTTTTTCAGTGTATATATATATATATATATATATATATATATATTTCCATATTTTTTTTCCCACAGATCACAGACAACTTTCCATGACAACAAATCTACATCCTCATTTTTAGCAAAAGCATAGTTCTCTGTAATTGATTAAAATAATTCCCTGTTGATAATGGGATAACAATTAATATTTATTTTTAAATATTAACATCTCAGTGATGAGATGTTACTTCCATGATTAGGTTATAAAAATTCTAACTTTCAATCCTGCTAGCATGTTCTCTCTTGCCTTCTCACTTGCTTGCTCTAATAAAGCAAGCTGCCATGTTGTGAGATGCTCTTTGGAGAAACCATGTGTCAAAGAAACAAAAGAGGCCTCTGACCAACAGGTCATGATGCTTGATGCTTCAGTCCATTAACCTACAAGGAACTGAATGAGCGAGGAAGCAGATCCATTCTAGTCAAGGCTTGAGATGACTGCAGCCTGTGAGAGACCCAGAGCCAAACAACCCAGCTAAGCCACGCCTGCATTCCTAACCCACAGAAACTGTGAAATAATAAAAGTTTTAAGCCACTGAGTTTGGGGAGATTTGTTATGCAGCCATAAATGACTAATGCAATTTTAAATTGGTTTTCAAATAAATCCTCACCCAAGAAATAAAGAGTCTAATGAAGAAAAATATATATATATTCTCCACTCCATCCACAAAATGTCTATCCATTTCATAGAATTTTGTTCTCCATTTCAAACTATTACAGCTCCCCATTTCTTCCATGGTAAAGGAATTTTAACTAGACAGGTGGCTACAAAATATAATCAATACATTTTCTGGCCTCTTCAGCTGCTAGCTGGCCATGTGACTTAAATTTTGGTAAATGGGATACATGCATAAGTGTTGTGACAACTTCAAGAAATTATCCATAAAGGATAGCGCATAGGCGCCTTTTGCTCTCATACTCATTCCTTCCTCTGTCTTGCTGCCTAGTACACAGATGCTGCCATCTCCGACCATAAATTTGAGACCATAACAGCAGGAAAAACAAAAAGAGCATGACAGGAAGAGCCTGAAACTATTATATACTGTAGATCAGTACACACCATGTGGAACCCTGAACTCCCTACTTAAGACTTTCCCACAGGAGAGAAATAACTTAGTCTTTTTTTCCCAATCACTATTATTTGGGGTTTTCAGTTATTTACGGCTGAAACTGATCTTAACTGACAAAGAGAAGCACTTAGTGGAAGGCAAAATGCTAAGCAAATACAACTACTGCCTTATACAACCATTGGAACATGGGAAAATAGTCATATCCTGCTCTGTTTCAGAAAACTATAATATAGAAAACTATAATAAAATGAATAGGCACTATAGCTAGTCAGTATTGAGGAAAAATAAAACAGATACACAAACTAGCATGATTGAAAATGAATAAACACAGGAAGTATTTTATGAATTTCAACAGTGGTAGAATTATAATCTGGTGGCCTGTAAGGCCACCAAATTATCTTTATCGACCCAATCATCCAGACAGATCAATATGCTCAAAGTACTTTCCTTTTCCTACTGCTAATACACTGATTTACCCAACTCCAACTAAGTCAGCAACAGCCAAAGACCTAAAATACACATTTCTATAACTCCAGTTTTCTCTTTATCTATTCTTTCTCGTCTATGTCTACATTACATTCTATATCAGTTAGGGTACAGTCTAGGCTCTCTCAAAAAGATCAAACATACATCAGCTAAAATAAGATTAGTATTACATGCATGCTCTCTCATCTTACAGCCCAGAAGAAAGCAGGACAAGCTGGCAGGCCACTCTGCTCCCTAAGGTCATTCAGAGGTCCAGGTTTCTTCCATCTCTTGTTCCACCACCCCTAGGTAGTTATCCTCACCTGCCTGGTTTAAGCTGGGTTAGTGCTACATCCCCATTTCAACCCACATAAGGAGAAAGAAAGTCTCAGACAAGTGGCTTTGTTACAAGAAGACAACCCAGAAGTTGCATGTACCACTTTTACTCACACTTAGTCACATGGTCACGACTTAGCCACACAGGAAAACTGAGGCATGTCATCTCTACCTGAGTAATCACATGCCTAGATAAAACTGCCAGGGGTGTGGAGAGGGCTGATAAGGGAAGGAAGATGCAGATCTGATACTAAAGGAAAGAAGAAACTCAATACAACGGGCCGATGAGAATTAACATAACTTCAACACACATATTATAATTTTAAGGTAAGCCACTTTTCATCCTTTTTTGGAAAAGAATAAGATAAATGCTAATTCTCAGATGAAAGTATTAAAAAGAAGACATTTAAAATACTAATTATAAAATTGAGCAGTATGTAACAAATTACAAATGCTCATAGACTTTAACCTTGTAAATCCACTTCTAGGAATTTATTCTACCAATTTAATTTCCCATGTGAAAAATGGTACATGTACAAGATCAATAATTGCAGTGCTGTGTATAAAAGAAAAGATTTAAACCACCGAAATGTCCATCAATATAAGACTGGTTAAATAAATTTTGGGATATTCATTCAATAGAATGCTTTAAATATTTAAAAAAAAAGGAATTAGGAAGCTCATGAGAGGCTAATACGGAACAATCTCAAATCTCAAAAATACATTAAGTGAAAAAGGCAATATATAGAACAGTGTGTTTATTAGGCTAACTGCTAACAATTAAATAACAAAAAAGGGAGAGCAGGAGAGGCCTCTCTCAGTGTAGTGACATTCAACAGGAGCCTTGAATGACAAAAGGGAGCTAGCCATGCAAAAAATTGGGGAAATAAAAGTGAAGCCAGTGCAAAGACCATACGGTAGGAATGAGTTTGGCAAATTCAAGGAACATAGAAAAAGCCAGATAATGCAGGCAGTATAGGCTATGCTAAGGAATTTGAAAAAGAAAAAGCTCAGGTAGGATTTTAAAAAGCATGGGAGTAATTCACTGTGATGACAATTTTTAAAAATCACTTGGGGGAATTCCCTGGCAGGCCAGTGGTTAGGACTCTGAGTTCTCACTTCTGAGGGCCCAGGTTCAATCCCTGGTCGGGGAACTAAAATCCCAAAGTCTGTGTGGTGCAGCCAAAACATAAAAAATAAAATGAAAAATAATAAAATAAAATAAAAAGTAAAAATCACTTGGTAACTGTCAGCACAGATATGGGCAATTGTAGGAGGTAAGAGACCAAGTTCAATGCAGTCTACTGCAGTGAACTCAAAAAAAAATGACTGAACAGAAGTATTAAGCAGATACAGATGGAATTGAGCAAGATTTCAGAAATAAAAAGGACAATATTTGATAATGGATTGGAAGTGTGGTATGTAGAAAAAGATGTGGAGTGAATCCTAGGTGACCACTGGATGGACTGTGATGCCCTTTCCTGAGACAGGGAAGACCAAAGCAAGAGCAAGTAAAAACAGTTCTAAACAGAATGGCATGGACTTTGTACCTAAGGACACAGCATATATTTGCAACTTTTGAATGATAAGATAATTCCCAATAATAAAAATTATTTTAAGGACTGCATTTATTATTGCCTCCTCACACTTACTTTCTATTTGTAAGACCTAAGGGAAAAATATTAACAACATCACCCAATACTAAAAAATTCGTTTTTATCAGAGTACGTACCAATCAATCAAATTTACTACTAAGATATCAAAAAGTCCTGAATCTCTAAATTTACTTATAAAAATAGCAAAATAGGGACTTCCCTGGTGGCGCAGTGGTTGAGAATCCGTCTCCCAATGCAGGGGACATGGGTTCAAGCTCTGGCCCGGGAAGATACTACATGCCGCAGAGCAACTAAGCCCATGCGCTACAGCTCCCGGGCCTGAGCTCTGCAGCCCACAAGCCACAACTACTGAGCCCACGTGCTGCAACTACTGAAGCCGCATGCCTAGAGCCAGTGCTCCGCAACGAGAGGCCCATGCACTGTGGCGGAAGAGTGGTCCCCACTCGCCGCAACTAGAGAGAGCTTGCATGCAGCAACGGAGACCCAACACAGCCAAAAATAAATAAATATATTTATTAAATAAATTAATTAAATAAATTAAAATAGCAAAATAACAGAATAAAAATTAGAATACCTTTAAAGTTAGCATTTAATGAAAGGAGGTGAAACAAAAGCAAAAGCATTCCGTTTATAGGATTGTATTCTGGCTTTTCAATATGTTGATTCCTCAGATCTTTAATAATATCTGCTGGTTTAAAATACATTCCAGGGCTTCCCTGGTGGCACAGTGGTTGAGAGTCCGCCTGCCGATGCAGGGGACACAGGTTCGTGTCCTGGTCCGGGAAGATCCCACATACTGCGGAACGGCTGGGCCTGTGAGCCATGGCCGCTGAGCCTGCGCGTCCAGAGCCTGTGCTCCACAACGGGAGAGGCCACAACAGTGAGAGGCCCGCGTACCGCAAAAAAAAAAAAAAAAAAATCCATTCCAGTAAGTATTTGTTACTTATCCTGCTGTTGTAATCTGTGCAATAACTATCTGACTAAACACAGTGTTGAGAAAGTTTTTAGAGTCAATTTATGATCAACTCTTCCAGAAGGAGCTGAATCCACGTTTACATTTTTAATTTAAATAGTGACCCTCCTACAGAAATCAAAATAAAATTGTCTTTTTCTTCCATAAATAATCAAACTTAATATGCACTCATATCACACTCAAGCGGGTAAAGCCTAGACAACTAATAGATTAAAATTTCCCCTGTGGTACGAGGCACACAAAATATTGTTTATTATCACGATTGTTAACAGAAAATATTTTCCATAGCATCATGCTATAAATAATATCTCCCTTCCAATGGGCAGTTTGAAAAAAGAACAAACAAAATTATGATTCCCAAAGGATTAACAAATTAAATCTTGGCGTGTTTGATAGGAATACTTTTTGGCCCTCAAAGAAAAATGTGTTCTATAAACTTTCAAGATGTATTTTAGTTACTGAGAAAATGCATGATAAACAACTGCAATCTCAGAATAATGCACAATAATTCTGATTAACAGGAGTTACCAAAAGAAAGTGAAATTGGTGGGAGATAGGAGCATTCATTTTTCTTTATATATTTGTACAATATTTAAAAGTTTGCCGCAGTGAATGTGCATCACTTTGGTAATTTTATTTTAAACGTAAACCTGGAGGGGGGAACACAGCTGCAGCCTCTGAGAAGTTTAATGCTCAAACAACAAAACTGCATCTTCCCTGACAACACGCTATCATGAATTCACAATATGTCAAACAGTTATAAAATGTAAATGTTGACTTCAGTTGGAATAAGTGAGTCACAATATCTATACTAAACCTTGCACAGATTGAAAGTAAACACCATGTGGCCTTCAGAAGACCTTCTAAAATTCCACAATATTTTTAAGTTTTGCATTAGGCAATTGTTTCTTAATCAGAACTACATACACCCATGTGAGGTTTGACATGCTCTCTGTACAGTTATGAGACAACCCTACTTTGAAAGCAAATTACAGAAAGCACAAAACAAGGTGTAACACCACAACTTGATGCGAGGAACTAGCAGATGAACAATTCAACCAAGTGCACAGTTACGTGTGTATGATTTTCCAGGTTTTGACAACATAAAAAGATATGCCCTGATGAGCTGGGCCCACTGGACAGTTGAGTAAACAAGCAAGTTGTATAAACGAATTACACCAAAGAACTGAGCACTAGTGAGGTATGACATCTATGGAAGAGCTGTGCAATCATAGCTTTTATCTGATATGGGATAATTCTTGATGCACAGTAATGACGAGAGAACTCAGGCTTTCTTTGAATTCAGCTGCTAAGACTGAACTCAGTGGTTATATTTTAGACCCACATTAACACTCTAGACTATATAGACAGTGCTTGCTAATTTTACTTGCTATATGAAAGAAATATAAATGAAGTAGCTCAGGTTCTCTTGTAAAAATGGCAAAAGGTGAAACTTACAAAATGTAATGTGCATTATGCAAATTAGCATTTCAAACTCCCCAAACTCAAACTATCCCATCTATCTAACAATGTCAGAAACCAGCATGACCACTGGATATGTCCATGGCTTAGTCAGATCTATAAGGATCTCAGCAGAACATTGAAGATATCTGAGTTTGGATCAAAGCCCTCGATACAAGCATGCTCACGAGTTGTATACCTATGTAGCAAGTAACAGAAGCCTCATACAAGTGCATTAAGAATCACAAACATAGTAATGGAATCTGATAGATATAAAAAGATTCAGGGAGTTTCACTTCTAAAAATGACAGACTAGATAATTCAGACCAATCCTTCCACTGAAAATAACTTAAATAGCAAGAAATAATACTTTAAATATCTGTTTAAAGGCATTGGAAAGCTAAAGAGATAAAGACATATGAGACCAAGATGCAAGAGAAAAAAGAAACCCTATCCTTTCTCTCTCAAATATCAGCCCATTTCAGAAAAGGCAGCAGAGACACTGAGAAGCTGAATAGATTTTCAACAGATGCATAGGGTTAAAGAGGAAAAACAAGTTGAGAGCCCTTCCCAGGAAAGGGGTTCCCAGGTTAAACTTCTCCATCCCCACAACCCAGCCTGTGGGCTGGAATCCTGAAGGACTATACACTAGCAGGAAGGATGAATCAGAAATAGTTGAAACCTGGCACTAAAGTTTAACACTGAAATGTCTCAACAATAAATGATAAGGTAATTCATGAGTGCTATGGCCCCAATCTAATCTGTAACCAAAAGGAAACATGTCCTTTCATACATAGTAATGATCAAATTATCTATGCAAGTTTACTTTGAAGAGAATGAAATAGTTTCTGTCATCAAAAATAACTAGACAATCAAAAGTAAACAGAAGGCAAAAACAATGCGATCAAAATCCCAGGAAAATAAGACATAATAGAAACAGACCTATAGAAGATCCAGATGATGGAGTTATGAGACACAGATACACAGATTGAGGATTAGAACTACAAAGTAAAAAGAAAAGAAATAAAAATTCTAGAAACGAAATATGTAATAACTGAAAATAAAAACCAGTGGGTGGTTTTAATAGATTTGATTCAGCTGAAGAAAGGGACTAAACGAAAGGTCAGAAGAAAACATTCCAAATGGAGAAACAAATTTTAAAAATTATAAAAATGAGGCTTCCCTGGTGGCGCAGTGGTTGAGAGTCTGCCTGCCGATGCAAGGGACACAGGTTCGTGCCCCAGTCTGGGAAGATCCCACATGCCGCGGAGTGGCTGGGCCCGTGAGCCATGGCCGCTGAGCCTGTGCGTCCGGAGCCTGTGCTCCGCAACGGGAGAGGCCACAACAGTGAGAGGCCCGCGTACCTCAAAAAAAAATTATAAAAATGAACATAGAGAGGATCTGTCACCAAAAGACCCACTCTAAATAAAATTCTAAATGGAATTCTATCAGGTATATGCAGATTCACTCTAAAGGAAATTTTACAGTATGTTCCTAAGGCATACATGGAATCTCAGGGATGTAGAAAGGAATAAAGAACATACAAAGAAATGCAAAACAAAGAAGAATAAATATAAGGGTAAATCTAAATGAACAATTACTGTATAAAATAATAATAGTGATGTCTTGTGTGGCTCGATTAAACATAGAATTAAAATACATGATAGTAAAAGAAAAGTGGAGAATGAGGTTAATGGAGTTAGAGTTTCTTAGATCCTTGTACTTGCTAGGAAGAGCTAAAAGTGCTAATTTATACTAGATTTAATAAATCAAGGATGCATGTTCTAATCCCTACATTTAATCCCTACATTAAAAAGAATTTAAAAATAAGGTACAATTAGCAAGATAATAAATATGAAAAATGGAAAAATGAAAACTAATAAATCCAAAGGACAGAAGAAAAAATTTAAAAAAACAACAGAGGTGGAACCAATAGAAAGCAAATAGTTAAGATGGTAGATTTATACAAACTAAATCAATATTTACATTAAATGTAATAGGGTAGATCCTCCAAATGAAAAACAAGGATAATTATATTTTTCAAATGTTAAATGTTACTCTATAAAATAGCATAAAAATATCAACTCCAAGGCATAAATCTTATAAACAATGTATTAAATATAAGACGTCTGGATAAAAAACTATAAAAAATTATTGGAGGGATTTGCTATGTTCATAATTGGAAAACTCAATATGTAAATATTTGTATTCTCTCCAAGTTGACCTACAGAAACAATGTAATCCAATCAAGATCGCAGCAGGCTTTTAAACAATTTCATATTGATTCTAAAACGTAAACAGAAATGCAAAGAGTAAAAAACAAACAAGACAAGCTTGAAAAACAAAGTAAAAGGACTTACTCTACCATATTACAACTTATCAGAAAGCAACAGTAATCAAGACAGTGTGATATGTGCACTGGGATAGATGTATTAACTAGATGACTGAACGAAGAGTCCAGTAACAGATGCCCGCACATATGAACATCTGATTTATGACCAAGACAGAACTGTAAAGTAGTGGAGAAAGCGTAGTAAATGAAACTGAATCAATTGGATATCCATATAAAATGTATGACCTCTACTTCACACCAGAAACAAATATCAATTCCAAGTACATACTAGATCTTAATGTGAAAGGTAAAACACTATCCTTCTAGCAGATTATATAAGGGAATATTTTGATGATCTTAAGATAGGGAACAATTTCTCAAATAGGTCAAAAAAGCACTAACCACAAAAGAAAAGATGGAAAATGAACTAAATTAAATTTTAACAAAAGGTTCCATTAAGAGAGTTTTAAAAATAAGAAGCAGTAGCTGTAGAATAGGAGACAATATTTGCAATACGGATAACTGACAAAGTGCTTGTATACTAAATATATAAAAACCTCCCACAAATCAATAACAAAAAGACAATCAAGCCAGTAAAACAAGTGGGCAAAAGAAGCAAACTGGCATTTCAAAAAAGAAACTAGCCAATAGCTGACAAACATACGAAAAGATGCTCATCATCATTAGTAATCATGAAAATGCCAATAAAACCATGCTGAGATACTGTAAGCACCGAACATAATGGCTACTAATGAAAGACTAATAATACCAAGTCTTTGAAAAGCAACACAATTTCTCATATGCTGCTAAAGAGTGTAAATTAGTGAAGCCACTTTGGACACCTGTTTATCAGTATCTACTAAATTGGAAGGCACCTAACAATTGCACTCCATGTTACATACCAACAGAAATGCAAACACGTGCACTAAAACAATAAGATTGGTAGCAGTAGATTATGTGTAACAGCCCACAATTTGAAATAATTCAAATACCTATCATAAAATGTTAAAATATATTGCAGTATATCCATACGATGCAATACTAAGGAGCAATAAAAAATGAACAAACTGCAAGTACATGACACATCACCCAGAAATATCACAATCGTGATCAGCAAAAGAAGTCAGACACAAAAAAAATGCCCTACATGGTTCCATTTATATAAAAAGTTCAAAACAGGCAAAATTAATCTATAGGTTTAAAAGTCAAAATAGTGGTCAGAAAAGGAGAAATTAGTGATTGGGAGGGGGAATAAGGAGGCTTCTTGTGCACTGGCAATGTTCTATTTCTAGATCTGGGTGGCGGTTTCATGGGTGTGCTCACCTTGTAATAATTCATCAGGCTATATAATAATACATGTACTTTTCTATAAGTACATTGTATCTCCAAACTTTTTAAATTAAAAATAAGAGAAAATAAGTTGACCTCTTTAAAAATAGAACATATCCATATCTTAGCATATGTGGCCAATAAATTCAAACTCCAAAATAAATTCAGCACATCTATGTAAGAAACTGTAAACACAGTAACATCTGGAGAAAAATTACAACTGGAGAAAAATTATCTGCTTTTATTAGGAAACTCTCAATTTTAATAAAACAAGTTAAGAAAATTCTGCTACTATCCCTTGCCTTACAAAAACAACGTTTTTGTGGTAAATGAATGAATACACAATTACTCCTGAAGTGGATAAGTTTGCAACAGTTTAGTGACAATTTCTGATGATATTTTTCTCCTAAAAAAAGGAAAAAAACAACCTGATGATGCAAAGAAATGGACAATGTATGTACTTCATTTTTATTTTAATTCCATCAGGAATAGTGATTTGATAAAAAGCAATCACTTAATAATGAGTGTCGGGCTTCCCTGGTGGCACAGTGGTTGAGAGTCCGCCTGCCGATGCAGGCGACACAGGTTCGTGCCCTGGTCCGGGAAGATCCCACATGCCGCGGAGTGGCGGCGCCCATGAGCCATGGCCGCTGAGCCTGAGCATCCGGAGCCTGTTGCTCCGCAACGGGAGAGGCCACAACAGTGAGAGGCCCACGTACCAAAAAATAAATAAATAAATAATGAGTGTCAACAATCTGAGTTTGAGATAATAAAACTCGAGAATTAGGGGGTTTTTTCAATCAACACCACGTCAAACAAAAAACAGAGAGCAAGGAGCTCTTTGCAGCAATGCTGATTACACACTTCTGTGAGATGACCTGAAAATACTTAATGGGGAGTGTTACAGAGTCACTACCAAAAAATTCTGTATTTCTCAAATATCATTTAATAAAAACCACAATATCACTGAGTCAATAAAATTTTAAATCTCTTTCAAATATTCATAACTCTAAAAATTAATTCTGTCTCTAATATACTACCACTATAAATATTTCAAACTTAAATACCTAAAATTCATGAATATTTTATAAAAGGTGCAAGAACATATTTTTAGACAAAATGGCATATACTACCCAAAAAGTTAAAATCTAGTAAACTTCACTGTGACTACAACCAGCTCAATCACTCTACCACCTGTGTATGAAATAAAACTTTCTATAAATAAAGAGTTCTCACCACTTCTTGTTTTTGGGTTTCATTAAGTTTTTCAGTCAGTTCTTCCAAAGCCCTTTTTGTTTCAGCATCGGACCTAGGCACATAACAAAAAACAGAGTATTTTTTTAAGTTGGCTATTTGAGAAAATATACATAATTCGTGAAATTTACAACATCATAATATGTTATTACATAATACTCTGCTGCAGTGGTTCTTAGACGTTAGCAAACCTATGAAACACCTGGAGGACTTGTTACAAACACAGTATCTATCAGTAGATACACAATGGAGCCCAAGAACATACATCCCTACAAATTCCTAGGTGATGCTGATACTGACAATCTGGGGACTACACTTAGAGAAACAATGCTATACTAGATCACCTTCAATAAACAAACACACTGAAATAGCTCCCATTTTAAATTAAGAAGAATGAAAGAGGTAAGGAGGACAAAACTCTTGATCTCACATCCTCTCCAGGAATTCATAATCAAATTACATCTGAGTGTGCTATACAAACTCTGTCCTCACTCATTTATCTCCCATTACCTTTTTCCCATCAAATTAATAACACACATGATAAATAACCAAATCGTACAGGAAAACGTATAAAGAAAAGCAAAGCCCTTTCTCTCTCACACTTATCTGGTTCCAACCCCGCCTGGCAACCATGCTCAACTAATACGTTCTCAATTCTTTTGCGGGCTATCTCCATCATTTTCAACTCGAGATATTTTCAACTCTGTTTTGAAATATTTAACTCACACTCTTCTTCAATTTCAGATAAATTTATTACTATTTTCAGTTCTTCTATTGGTTACCTGTGTAACTTAATACATTTATACCCATTATGAATTACTCCATCATAGAGAATTAATGCTTTTTGCTTACATTCTATCATGCTCACATTTTTGTCAGATTCCTAGTTGGATCACTAACTTTCCTGTGCTTTTTTTTTTTCTAGAGTTTTCCGTTACCTTTTGGCCTTACACGGGCCTTATTATCACATCATTGATGTTTTTCTCCCACTTATTACTCAATCATCTACTAAGAATCTACTCCATTCTTCTTGACTACATCCTTCTCAAAGGACACTTACTTCCTGCTCGAATTCAGTGATTACTTTCTGGGCCTGCTATATGGCTATCATGCTGGAAATTACTTTCACTGAAGTCTCGGGTTAGTTTTACTATTTCTTATAACCTATATCTTCCTTTTTCTTGGTTGCCATTTTATTTTACTCATATGCCCTTAGTAATTTCCTCAGAAAGAAGTTACCTTAAACGGTCAACTTTCTAAGTCTTTAGATCTCTGAGAAAGTCTTTACTTGTACTTCTTTCTTGGCTTTTGTGATTCCATGTGCTGCTGGATTTCCCATACCTCACTAGCTCTTTCTTCTCAAGCCAGCTCCTCTTTTTATATGACTTCTAAATATTGGAACTCCTGGGCATTCAGCTCTGTCCTTGATGTTCTCCCTACAGTTTCTCTCTAGATATCATCCATTTCCATAGCTCCAAATACCACTTCTATATGCTTACCACACTTAAATTTATCTCTCTAATGGAGACTTCTCCTTTGAGTTCCAGAGTAAATATCTGGCTGCATATTTTACATTCCCACTTGGATGTCTCACTGGCATCTGAAACCTAACATATCCAAGGCCAAATTCTTAATTTCTATGCCTCACCTACCCCCACCAGTCTTCCATATTTCAGGAAGTGGATTTACCATCTATTCAGTTACTCAAGTCAGAAATCTGAGAGTCATCCTTGGTTTATTCTCTCTTACCCCTCATAACCAATCCATTGCCAAATCCTAGCTCTCTGTTCTCAAAAAAAAAACTTGAAACATCCCTGTTCATCTCTCCCTTACCATAATCCTGGTCAAGCCATCATCTCTCATGCTAATGCAACAGTCTTCTAGTTCACCCTCCTCTAATCAATTTTTCATATGGCATCCAAAATAGGTGAGTTCTCAGTTAACTTTATATAATCCTTTCTAAAAGTTTGCTTTCTAAAAGTTTACTTACAATAATAAGTACACTTATTATTTATAATAATAATACACTTATTATTTATGTACCTTTTGCAATAAATGTCATGAAAAATATTAAAAATTAGTAAGTAAATGAGAGTATCAACCTTTCTGAATCATGTAGGAAGTTAAACCTAACAGCTTTCTACCCAGAATTTTTATAAACATGAATTAAGAATTGTGGTCTAAGTAAAGCAGAACTGGATCCTAAATCTTCCTCATCCACAAAGTTAAGCCACCAAGATTCAGAAGAAAACTGACTCTTATTTTGGCTCTAATAAAATTTCTCTGTCTTACATATGCCCCTAGGTCACACAAACTATTACCAGATGGTACCAGCCCATGGATCAGAAGATTCCCAGTCCACCACTGCATGTCCAAATGACCATTTAAACTAGTCAACAAAACCATCCCTGCAACTTCCCCTGTATCTTCCTACAGGACAACTACTTTCTGAAACTCATGTTCCTAATGCTTAATTTATACCCTTCCTTCAAATGTGGAAAAGCTACATAATAAAGCCATTCCAAGAACATACTGTATTAGAATATTAATGCCATTCTGTTGAGTTTATCAACTTGTCAGAAATAAATACCTAAGTATTAAATTAACTAACCCTTGCCATTTAAAAGATTAATAACACAGCTCAATAATTATAGTTTAAAATTCAGGAATTTAAATGCCTTATTCATATCAGCTACATGTGAAAATGATCTTGAACCACAGTGTACTATAAGTGGTAAAGAGCAGACACTCTGGGGCCTTACTGCCTAGATTTGAATTCTGACTCCACCACATCCCTCCTTTGATCTCCAACAAGCTGAGTTACTTCATCTCTCTGTGCCCTGTTTCCACAACAAAAAAAAAATGGGAAAAATAATAATTACCACTTCATTAGAACTGTCGTGAGAATTAAACCTAATTCTACCTGACATGAAATAAGTGTTCAATAATATTTACTGGTGGTAGTAGTTATAATGGTAACAGCAAGGTCTTTTATTCTTATTACTAAATTTCCTGCCTTCCTCATACAGAAGCAGATAAGTTATGCAGACTATAGTTGATATTCAGATTTAACATTTACAGCTTTGACTCTTTTTGCTATAGCAACACAAAACTGTCATGTGGAATGATTTCATTAGCTCGAGTACGAGTTAGCAAGTGAACCTAGCAAGTGAACGAATTTCAATTCACCTTTTTTGTTCTCTAATCATTGCTGTATATAGATTATGACTTTTGAGATGGTATAAATGTTTATTCCTTGAAAAATATGGTCTCTAAATGAAAGTCACCTGTCACCACTGATGATGAAAATGAAGACAGTGAAGAAATCTTAAATAAAGTGATACCTCTTAGGGAATACCCAGAATTGACAAAATTGCAAAAACTGGGCAGACATAAACAACTAGCTTTTGAAGATTTCAACTGAAAGATAAAATGTCAGATTCTACAATGGCTCATGTCCACTGACAAATTCCACATTATGCTTCTATTTGCTCCAATGTCGATCAATGGGTCTCTCTCCCCAATGTATTTGCAAATCTACCTCTTTACTAAGGTCTTGCAACATATCTCTCCATAATGTCAGCATGAAATAAAATGTTCTTAAAAACACGAAATTAATTTGTCTAACACTGAGTCATGATACATTGTAAATTCAAAGGGTTTTGAACTGTTTTATGAATATACTTTAAAATACTAGTATAAAAACATAGCACTTTTTTTTGGAAATTCATGTAAACATGTCAATTATAGAACCTATTTTATTCTTCTAATAATTCACCCCTCAACAAAAATCATATTCAGCTTTTACCGGCTTCTTCTGGCAAGTTCCCGGTTGAAATCATCTCCAAGGCGAACTTGTTCACTGCTGAGGTCTCGGAGGGACTGATGAAAAGCATGAAACTAATAAAAGCAAAACAAAGTTATCCATTTAGGATTCTGTTGAATTCTTCCATAAAGATTCACTGAGGGTAAGAATAAGAACTTGCTCTTTGCAATAATACCCATATTTTATAATGTTATCAAGACCTAATAAAATTTTTTCTCTCGAAGAAAAGTTTTTAAAACTATATATAACATTGACCATTACATCCTCTATAGTGCACTATTTCACTCTTTATAGATACTCTTGAAAAGAGGTCTGGAAACTTTTTCTGTAAACAGTACAACAGCATATATTTCAGGCTTTCAGGTTCTATGGCCTGTGTCATAATTACTCAACTCTGCCATTATAGCACAAAAGTAGCCATAATCAAATGAGCATGGCTGTGTTACGGAACTTTATTGAACTAGACCACATGCCTCAGCATGCCAACCCATGCTGCCAAGAAACCCTTGCCCACATGCATGAGGAACCATGAACAAGAATGTATGGAGCAGGGCTTCCCTGGTGGCGCAGTGGTTGAGAGTCCGCCTGCTGATGCAGGGGACACAGGTTCGTGCCCCGGTCTGGGAAGATCCCACATGCTGCAGAGCGGCTGGGCCCGTGAGCCATGGCCACTGAGCCTGCACGTCCGGAGCCTGTGCTCCGCAACGGGAGAGGCCACAACAGTAAGAGGCCCACGTACCGCAAAAAAAAAAAAAAAGAAAGAAAAAAAAAAGAATGTATGGAGCAGCACTGTTCATGATGAGAACACTAAAAACAAACCAAAGTCCATTAAGAATGAAATGGAGATAAACTGCAATATATTCCTCCAGCGGAGTATCACACAGCAGTGAAAATGAAATGATCAAACCTACCTACACTCCAAAAACAAAACATTAAATGGAAAAGGAAAGTTACAAAAAAAGTTACACTGCATTATTCCATCTATATAAAGTTTAACACAGGCAATACTAAGCAAGATATAAGCAGTAAAAATATTTTTAAAAATCAAGAGAATGATTAACATAGAAGTCAAAATAGTTGATAGCCCTTGGGGAAAGGAGGAGTGTAAAAGAGGTTTGGGGTGTATTATAAACCTCTATTTCTTGGTCTGGGTGGTAGTTACATGGATTTTTCATATTGTTGTACTTTTAATGGTAAATATGTATGCTATACATGTATGTGTAGGCTATAATTTATAATAAAAAACTAAGTTATACAGACTTGCAGAAATAAAAAATTGATTCATTTCAACAAATTCACATTGTGCAACTAACCAGTGCCAGCAACTGTGCTGGGAAACAAGTGTCATGGGAGACAGATATGTAAACAAAACCACAAATGCTGCACTGGGGCATTAAGAAAGTAAACAGTCATATGGAGCTAAAGGTCATCATAAGAAATGGACTAAAACAAGGAAGAACAATTAAAAAGAAAGGAGTGGAGGTAATACAGCAGATGAGCAACAGACCATTCACTTAGGTTTTGCTGTGATGATTTTCCAGTTTTGCAAAGCAGAGTCCTAGGACTCATCTTTGACACCACCTTTTCACTCATTCCCGCCCTCCCCAAATGGTCATCTGATCTTCAAGACCTTTCATTTTATCCACCAAATAGTTTTTAAATCTACCACTTTCTCTCCAACTCCATTTATCCTAATCCAAGTGGCCATCAGCTCACACCCAGAACACAGCAATATCCTTCTAATTGGTTTACCCACACTGACTCTATTTTCTACACTAGAGCCAGAGTGATCTTTTCGAAGTAACTGTCACCCTCTTACGTGGCTGTGCATGGTCTCAGGGTTTCACACTTCTTTAGCCACATGGCCTTCTTTAAATTACTCATAGGTGCTATCTTCCTTCCTGCCAAGGTATTTGTTCTACCTCAAATGACTCTTACTCAACTTTCGGATCTCAGCTCAATCAGCCTTTCTTTGGGAAGCCTTCCCTAACTGCGGCAGGTCCCTCTATAAACACTCCTATAGCCCTATGCTTCCTTCCGTTAGAGCAAGCATCTCGGCTCACAATTATGGGTGTATTTACATACTTTTTGATTAGTATCTAGCTCCCCCTCTAAATTGTAAGCTCTGTGAAAAGGCAAGGTTTTTGCTCATCACTGTTTCCAAGCCCAAGCACTGTCCCAGGACAAAGGCACTAAATAAATAAAATGAAAGAGTAAGTAATATTAGGATATTGTTCTCTGATCTAGGTTTTATCACATAATCCACACTAGCAAGTTGCACCTACCAAAAAATAACACTGTCAAGGAAAAGTTTCTACAAGGCGTCTTCTAATGCACTTGGTTCTGTTATCTCTTTATCTTATGTTATAATAAGGGAAAGCTACAGATGAGTATCCTAACAAACTCTGAGTCCTCAATCTTAAAACTACCAAAACAAAGATGTCTAAGTCAGCAACATCTCCTAGTCCTTATCTAATTAATTTAGCTACCCAACACAATAACAAAAAAAATTTTTTTCAGCTCTTGCATAGAAGTTTAAAGAAGCAGAAAAAGAAATATAGCTATAGAACTAATACCTTCAAAATCTTTAGTGAATACATAGAAAAAGCTTAGAATTCCTGCTTAATACAAAGTGGCTCCATCAGTGATTCAGCAAATCAGAAAAACACTAATGGAAAAATCAATAGGTTAACCACACAAAGACTAACTTATTCATACTAAACTAAACTTAGAAAAATAGAAACTAGCTGACTTAGCAGAGCTTGGAAAAGAGCAAGCCATCTGAGCAAGGAAACAAAACATGTCCAGCTAAACTCACTTTTAAATGTTCTACAAAATATAATCCTCCATAACAAAATTCAAAATAAATGTATGATGATGATCAACACATTGAAAATAAAATACTTTACTTGGTTTAAAAAAACAATCATTACAAAGTTAGTGATGATCAAACTCTTAGTTAAAATACAGCCATAAAATTCAAGTGTTAGTGATTTAAATAGAAATGCAAGGATCCAGACTACAGAATGGGTACAAAATACCTGGCCCACGTCATCAGTCTCCCGAACAAATCGGACACCAGTTCTGGACCTATTTCGTTTAATACCCTGTTGATCCCCATAGTCCTTCAGAGGTGAGGTAGGTGGAAAACGGTGGCTCTCTTTACAGAAGAAAGAAAAGGGAAAGGATTAAAAACACCACATGAGAAGAAACGATCTAAAATTTTACTCAGGAAATACACAGCAGACATGGATATATACATGTGCCCTCAACCTGGATTATTTCCCACAGACAATCACAAACAAATATCTTGCTGTGGCCATAAAATTCCACAAAATTGGCACTTATCTTGCTCTTAAAGCAGATAAAATGAACAACTGAAATAACCTGGAACTAGAACACATCAAAAATTCTAATTGGCTGTACTTTTCAAAGAAGCAATATAGTATTTTCTCTTACATAAAAATAGTAAGTTGCTAAAAAAAAATAACTTTTATGACTCCCTAAAATAATACTAATAAAACAGAATTTTTCAAATAACAAATTATCTAAAATCTGAATGGTGTTTAAAAATCAGTATAGGGCTTCCCTGGTGGCGCAGTGGTTCAGAGTCCGCCTGCCGATGCAGGGGACACGGGTTCATGCCCCAGTCCGGGAGGATCCCACATGCCACTGAGCGGCTGGGCCCGTGAGCCATGGCCACTGAGCCTGCACGTACGGAGTCTGTGCTCCGCAACGGGGGAGGCCACAACGGTGAGAGGCCCGCGTACCACAAAAAAATAAATAAATAAATAAATAATCAGTATAAACTAAACTACATAAAGAAATATAGCTGATTGTGATTTTTAATCATTATTATCATGACCAATAATGATATTAACAACACAAGCTACTAATGTTCACTCTGTCTAAATCGCCTCTCTTCACTGCACACTTTTCTAAGTCTCTTCTATTCAAACATGAACCTCAGTGCTGTAGGAAAGTATAATTATATGCAAGCTAAGTGTTATCACCTTTTATGTAGCCATTGAAATCGAGCTGCACACCAAGGATAAAATTCCCCTGTTATTAACAAGTGTCACAGGATATTTCATAATGAGACTTTTGAAAAACTATGAACCTAGGACAAGACTTCTAATCCAGAAAGTACACCACACAGTAAATCCTATTTGTGTGTGTGTTTTGACTGGAGGCAGACAATTAAATAAGGTTCTGTCAGGTGAAGCTCTACATGGTCTACAGAGCCTGAGAAGAAAAAAGTAACAGACTCAGAATATCAAAGTCCCATTGAACATGCTTCAAAGTATACTTCTAACACCTTATTTGTATGATTTTATGTATGGGTTATATTTGTCTAAACACTACATGTATCCAATATGTACTTCAGGAATATTTTTAAGACAAAGAAGAGGTTTTCAGAACATCTGAAGAGTTTACCTGTCACAGTGCCACCATCGAGGTCACTTGTACTCAGACTTGTAACAGAAATACTTCTCCCTCCTGAGTTTCTCAATAACCGTTGACTCCGCAGTTGGCCTATTGAATGCTCCAAGCTTTCTTTTAACTAAATTAAAGGATACAATGAAGTTTAAAAAACTTCCAGATACAAATAAGCCTAGAGATTTTAAAGCTATTCATGAACTATCTGGGTTCCCAAAGAGAATTTATATCAGAGAAAATTTTGAACTAAGTTATATTAATAGAAATATAAAAATAGTAAACATAAATATTTTAAGACCCAATTCTAACATCTGGTTTTAAATAGCATCTGTCACTACCTATTCCATCTTTCTATTACCATCAGATTGATGTGCCCATGCTTAGAAACATAACAAGGCCAACACATCTGAAAAAGAGAAAGACTTCCTTCTAAACATTCCTTCAGAAACCTCAGATCTATAATAAACAGGAAAATGAACAGCTGTCACAGTGACTTCTGCTTTGAAAAAAAAGTGCACTGCCCAATTCTGTAGCAGAGTACCTTTCATTCATTCAAAGATTTCAAATCCCGGAAAACCATGTGGTCAGATGTTGGACTGTTAGTACAAACTAGGATCACAGTTGTCCAAATGCTCTCTTCAGGTTATTAGGAAGTTAGCCAGCAGGGAATATAAGACAACATCTTTTAAGACCTAAAGGGCTACAATAAATAAAATCACGCTTAATACTGAGAATATAATCCAGAGCTGTACAGAACTATTGACCTGAAAAGAGGATTCAACAAAAACCCAAAGGAACAAAGAGTAAAACTTAGGAAAATCCACATACCCTGAATTGCTGAGAAACTTCTGGTCTAGACATTTTAGCCAAGGATGAATAAAAAATAATATTAATAAAAATAATGTATGGATCCAGAAAACAAGTCATCTGTAACTCTTTAAAGAGAATGTCAAAACAAGACGATTGAAAAGAGAGGGCTTCCTAAATTCAGCCAGAATTAAAAGGTAGAACACCACTGATGGAGGAAATAAGTTGGTTTCCTTGGGGAACTGTGCAGAAAGAAAGTAGCTTCAACTGAAGGAAGAGCACAGCTGAAACAGAATATGAGTCACAAATGAGTAAATCCTTTTTCACTTTGGTTGTTTGGACTTAGCTGTTCTGGAGAACCAAGGTTAAAATAGGCTGGATTAAAAGAAGTAGAGTTAGAATTTCAACAATTTATCTCTATTACCACTCTCATTTCTGGAAAAAAAAAAGAAAGAAAGAAAAAGCTAATATTTCCATACCCTCTGTTCCCTGCTTCTCTAAACTGGCATTTGTGCAATACCATCCTGCCTGAGTGTTCACCAGCTGTAGGACCTAGACTATCAATCCAGGAAACATACAGATGAGGCCTGGGAGAACTAAGGTCTACCTGGAGAGTAATTTATACACAAGTAAAATAAAAAACTATGTTTAACATGTAAGTAGTCAAGAGGTCTTACACAGTGAACACAAAATAGCATATCAGTAATCTATGACAAAGAGTCAGAATAAAATTGTACAATGTTAAAATTAAAAAGCTCAAATCCAAACTGTAACATTAAAAAAGGACTAGAAAGGTAAAATGACTTTAGATCACATAAGTTAGTGACAGAACCAGCTCTACTAACTTTTCCTGTGTTTATTATTTGCATCTTTCAAGCTAAGCCTGATGTCAGTATCCTTTTTCATAGTTTTTTTTTTTTAATTGAAGTAAAGTTGATTATCCTTTTGGAAGTAAAGTCAGCTGACATTTCTAATCATTGCTTCTTTTTGAAGGTAATTTGCCCCTTACAGCTCTGGCTCTTTTTAAGATTTTCTCTTTGACTTTGAGTGTCAATGGTTTTACAATGATACGACTATGTACAGCTTTACTTGTAGTTATCCCATTTCTGACCCACAGAGATCATGGAATCTGTAGCTTAATCTCTTTCATGTGTTGTAAATTTTCAGCCACATCTCTTCATTGTTTCTGCGTCATTCTTTCTTTCCTCTCCTGGAAATCCAGTTGGATTTAAGTTTTATCTTTTCTACCAAATCCCATGGGTCATTTATGCTCTTTTCTGTATTGTTCATCCATGCCTCCATTCTTCTTTTTGGATATATTATGCTGATCTATCTCTCAATCTATTAATTCTCTCTTTAACTGTATACAAGTTGTTACTTAATCCATCTGTTGATGGTTTTTTCTAATTTATTTGTTTGTTTATCTTAGTTATATTTTTCAGTTTCTGTAATTTTCATTTTTTGTCTTTTTTGTTTGGTTTTTTTTAGAGTTTTCAATTGTCAAAATTCTCAATCTTTTAATTTCTTTTTTCTTTTTTTTTTTTTTTTTTTGCTGTACGCGGGCCTCTCACTGTTGTGGCCTCTCCCATTGCGGAGCACAGGCTCCAGACGTGCAGGCTCAGCGGCCATGGCTCACGGGCCCAGCCACTCCACGGCATGTGGGATCTTCCCGGACCGGGGCACGAACCCGTATCCCCTGCATCGGCAGGCAGACTCTCAACCCCTGCGCCACCAGGGAAGCCCTCAATCTTTTAATTTCTTGAACAGGTTAATCATAGTTATTTTATAATCTCCTACTTGTTTCTCTTGTCTGTTTTTTCCCTTGGTTTTCAGTCAACTCTTGTATTTTCTTATGCCTGAGTATTTTTTTTATCATGTGATAGACACTGTATATGAAAACTGTGGAGCTATTTAAAGCTCTGGATGATGACATCTTCCTTCAGAAGGGACTTGGGTTTGCTTCTATCAGGAAGTCAGGCTACGGTCACTAGGAAACCCAATGTACCTTAATTCATTAGAACTGAGATGATTCAAAGCTGGGCTTCTGTCCCCATCAGCACTGGTCAATTTTCAATTTATCACTGCTCTGATTTTCAATTCACCATTTTTCCTAGGCTATCACTCTTTGGGGTCTCAATCAAAAGCTGGAGGGTTCCTGAACTCCAATTTTGGTCTCTCTAGCCTCTTTGAGTCTACAGATAGTTCTAATCTTATCTGCTTCTAAGCCACCTCTTTTGAAATCAGCTACTGCCTTGACAGAGAAAGAGTCCCAAATGTAGGACTCTTCCTTCTGGACTTCTATTTTTGCCAGATCTTGACTATAAAATTCCTCACTGCCTTGGTAGTTCTCTGATGGTTTCATAATATTATTTTTTACAATTTTTTTGCCTTTCCAGTTGATCTGAATGGGAGAGTTGATCCAAAATAATCTTATCTACCAATGCCAGAAGCAGAACTTGCCAGCATCCTTTTCATGTGGGCTTATTTGCTAACAAATCCTGAGCTGTAACTAAAAGCTGATTAAGAAGAGGAATTTTCACACACAC
Source organism: Grampus griseus (assembly GCF_964374135.1). Taxonomy (NCBI): domain Eukaryota; kingdom Metazoa; phylum Chordata; class Mammalia; order Artiodactyla; family Delphinidae; genus Grampus; species Grampus griseus. The sequence continues at coordinate 22,208,121 of NC_139018.1, read as the reverse complement.
ATGCACACACACAATATCACTGCTAACAACAACAAAAAACTCACCATGGAACATATGGGAAAATATTGCAGAACAACAGAAATGATACATTACCCCCAAAATCTAGGAGGAATAACAGATGTTAGAAAATTGATCATTTCAGAAATAAGATAAAAAGTTAGACAAACTATTTGGCAACCTCATTTTAAAACTCTCAAAAGATGTATCATAAGCCATTGAACAGATGAACAGGCTAATACATAAAGACCAAAAAACTGAACTGTAAAAGGTAAATGAGTGAGATGAAGATTTCTTTTAATCACTCCTACAAACATCATGGCAAAAACAGATCCTCCACCTAAGATACAAAACTAAACATGTAATAAAATTAGAACCTACACTTAAAGTAGCAATAATACAACAGACATGGCACAAAATCTATTCATGATGTACAAAACCAATTTGATAACTCCTAAAATACAAAAACCAAAAGATAAAATTTGTTTTAAACTCTTTAGGATTATAACTTCTAATTAGATGCAAAGGCAAACCAAACTCGAAATTACATAAAAACAAAACAACACTAATAAAATTCAATTTAATATTAATTTATAATACTATGATGGATAATGCTATTTTGCTTAAACTAAATCAGTGTTCCACACAGACTGTGGTACTGACTGCAATGGTGCAGATTCTAAAAGTTTATCATGAATACCTCACCACATACCAAGTGTTGATTCCATTTCCCCACTTTCCCCTATATAAACTACCACAAAACCAGCATCATGGAACATGTTATGACATATTTTCACCTCAACTTGATATAAATGTACCATTTACATATTAGGTCTATTCTTTTATCTCTGTTCATTTGACATTAGACTAAAACAAACGAAGCATTACTATAATGTACCAGTAAGAATGAAAATAAAACTTGGGCACTGAAATTGAATGGCAATACTTGTTTGCAAGGTAGTTTATCCAAATTGTTAAGACATGCTTTTAAACACAGAAGTCAAGTGGGAAATCTCTCTATAGCCAAAGATGAAATAATTTGGGCATCGATAAAAATATTAACTACAATGGAATAAAGCAGTTGAAACGAATAAATTTGTGAGTTAATGATACTCAAGGAGAAAAAAATAGTCACTGGTCACCAGCAGAGAATGTTAGGGAAATAACTCATTATTTTGGAAACTAGTAAATAAATTAAAAAAATTTTAAACGTATAAGCTTTTAGATTAACATTAACATAGCAAATTTTAAAATGCTCATAGAGATCTCTGAAAACCCTGTTACATCTCTATTTGAAAGTCTGATTTGAGACAAAATATAAGTCAAGCTTAGAGAATCGAAAAATACATACAACTCTGAAAAACTGACTATACTGCACACCAAATCTATGAAAAGAGATCATCTAGGCAGCAATGGGTCTTCCATATAAGAAGTGTGATCATTAAAAACATCATGATTCACAAGGACCAGAGGAAAGCCTAGCAGTACTTTCCTCAGTTCTACTCCTTTTGTTTCTGTTCCTGTTGACATATTTCACACCCTAATATTTTATTTTGAGGATGAAATAAGATAATGTATGTAAAATAATTAGAGCAATGCCTAGGGAAGATTAGTTTGTTGAGTAAATGGTAGTTTTTACTGTGATGACTACACACAATGAATATAAGAGCAAAAGTAAATGAAGAAATTGGATGTTTTAATCTGGAGAAGCTCTTTAGAAGAATGTCATTCCCTAAAAATGACTTCACTGAATTCTTCTAGTTGTATATCTACAGGCTCTTAAACAGCAAAAATATCAATATTCTCACTATCAGCTATTTCTTTTTAACCCCACATCTAACTCCTCCATAATACAATTCAAATTTCATTCCAGCATTATCACTTTTCATTTCCTTGCCACACTTTCACCTTTTTGACCAATTCCTTTATTATTATTATTATTATTATTATTATTTATTCTTGTAAAATAGCATGCAGGTTTACCATTGGGAGGCAAGGAGGTATCACAACTATAATTTTCACTGTCTGCGACCCATCAGCAAGACTTCAAAAGCAGCAATTTGTTATTTATACAATAATGTGTGGACTGAAGAGCCAGCAGTAAAGTTTGCCCTTTTTGCAGTTACTCATCGTTAATATACTGTTGTGTTAGCTGAAATGTGAATTGTGTTGTTTGGGGACTGGTGTTATTTGACCAAATAGGGGTAATGAAATTCATGCACATCGAAACCATGCAACAAGGACCAACTGTCTTTACTTTTCAGCATTCGGAGAGGTTTTATAGCTGTATTCAGTGGAAGAGTATGCTAAACTCCACCTCGCCTGGGACCAGAACTCTAGTTTGTTTGTTTAAGTAAAAAAATATTGACTTTCCAAAATTCATTAATAGCAAGCTTCTTGACCAGTTTCTGGGAAGGCAAGGTTACAAGCAACTGTAAACAACTAAGAAACTAGGCACCAACTTCACACACACTATCAAAAATGCCTAAGAAATAAATCATATTCAGTAAAATTTGACTTCAATAAGATGAGATGAAAAAAGGCAAAGAACCATATGGGTAAACTTCGTTGGTCAATTTACAGTTACTGATACTAATAACCAGTGTATCTCACGTATTCACATTCTCAACAAAACTAATCACATCCTTGACTAAGCTCACTGTGAGAAAGAGAAAAAAATATCACACTAAAACTAGTCACTAGGAAATTCTTAAAAGATATCTACCATTACTTCCACAAAGAGACCATAATAAAAATGAAGTAGGAACAGTGATTACTCACACATAAATATAGTAGCTACCAAATATTCAAATAATTAGCTTACATACAAATGAAAAACACAACTTTAAAAAAAAAACCTTGATAAAAATTCTAAATGCTGCAATTCAAAGTCAGCTTAAATTCTGGAAACCATTAAAGATCCTATTTAGTTTCTCCAGATACTTTCTTACTCCAAAGTATCCCTTATTTTCATACTAAGAAAACATATCCCCTAACATAACACAGATTATACAGAAATGCATGCAAAGTATAGGTAACTGCATTCACTTAGCTGCATAGTTGAGCAGAAATTGGAAACATCTGAATATTTCATCTAACCATTTAGTTTTGTTTTCACCTGACAGTAAAGACTCAGTATTTAGCAAACATTCACAATGTATATAGCACTGGTGACTATGGAGACAGTTTGTGTAGTAAGTTTAGATATACCTATAACGTTGACATTAGAAACAAAAAAAAAAACTAAAGTATTTTGATTTACAAATCTTAGGGGTCAACTTGGCAAAATCCAGGGCAAGAGTAGAGGCAGAAAAGAGGTCATTTTAAAAAGTTTGTCCTGGGTAATAACGTCAACCGTAGGCACATTGATTAAGTGCTTTCTGCTTGACTTTCCTTCACTGCCTGTTTCTCCACAGAATGCCAAGCTTGATCTGGCAATACACTGCAAAATAGATTGGTTGTAGAGTTAATTTTATCAGCTCTATTTTGGTTCCTTACAGTCTATTAAAACTAGAACAAAGAGAAGGAGGAGGACAAAAAAGGAGGTAGAAGAGGTGGAGGAGGGGAGTTTTATAAAATTAGAGTGCAAATTTATGGTTTGCATACTTTTCTGGTCCCACCATCTGTTGCTGAAATGTATTTTTTAAATGGTTGCTGCTATCTTATTTTTTATTTACCAGAAAGATCATTAGCTCTGACTGCTATCCCTAACCTCTCTCCATAGGCTGATTTATGGAAATATAAGTCTATACTAATAGTTCTGAAATTTAGAAATTCCCTTTCAAATGATACATCATATTTATTTATGTGACTATTTTATTTTTAAATGAGATCTCATATATTCAAAGCCCACATAGCATACATATTCTAACGATTTTTAAAATTTTTTAAAGTGTTTCCATATAATATTCTGAATGTTATTAAATGAGCATACATGGGGGCTTCCCTGGTGGCCCAGTGGCTAAGACTCTGAGCTCCCAATGCAGGGGGGCTGGGTTCGATCCCTAGTCAGGCAACTAGATCCCACATGCTGCAACTAAGAGTTAGCATGCCATAACTAAAGATCCTGCATGCCTCAACTAAGACCCGGTACAGCCAAATAAATAAATAATTTTTTTAAAAAAAAATGAGCATGCATGGAAAATGGAATGTGCTCTTAATAGTACATTATTGTATTTTGGGTGGACAGACAATATAATCATGAACATAAGGGGGGAAAAGCAGCATTATGTATGCTGTCTAATTTGGCATATACTTTGAAGTCAAAACAATCAGATACACCTATCACTGTGAACGTTACAACATATTATGTTGTTTATAGTCACAATAATACACAAAAGAAACTGAAGTTAGGCCCAGTGAATTCAAGGAAAGGAAAGGAAGAATACTCAGTGCCTATAATGTACCAAGTACTTAATCTATATTAAGAACATAGCAAATACTTGAAGATAAGGATTACTGGATGAATTAAAGAAGTAACAAGAACATAAATGTTTAGCAAGTGTCTAAAACAGCGTGACTACTTCAATAAATGTTAGTTATAATAAGGCATATATAATTATGTTCATTTTTCAGATGATTAAATTCAAGTTCAGAAAGATTTAATAACTTGCCCAAAATCACTGAAATGGTTTCTAGTGGAAAAAAATCAGGATTCAATTTTAAGTCTGACTCCAAAGTTTACATTTTTCCACTAGCCTCAAAGCAAAATTCTGTAAAAATTATTCTCCTGTCTAGTAGTTTCATGAGAAACTTGGCAATAAAATTTTAAACATAAGACTCTAAGAACCTAATTCCTAAGATCTGAAATATATTTACAAAAAAAGTTCTTAACAGAATTCAGTTGTTCCATTGTAATTTCTTACCCATACATTCTCACTACTTAGCACTGAAGTTGTTAAAAGATGGAACAGTTCTCACCTTTAGGACAATTAGCAGAACTCAGCCAGAGAGAAAGGGATGGGTACCTTCAGCTCTGGGATATTACAAGTGGCTTGTGCCTGGCTCCAAACAATTAACATTAAGCTTCTAGGCTGTCACTATGTATATCTAACAACTGAAATCCATTGAAAAGAAGAAAAAACCTGGACTTCGTTATTTAACATTCAAATTCTTCCAAAGTTCATATACGCCAGATGGTAACGTCCTGTTACTCCCAAAGGGAAATTTTAATCAGAGTACTTAATTAGAAGAAAAATTACCATTAATGCAAGTCTCTAAGCTCTAATTTGATTTTACTATATTTTAACCGCTCTTTACCTTAAAAATGTACTTAATGAATCTGCTGATTTGAATCAAAAGAACTGTATCTTTCTTTTATACCAAATATTAACTACTTTAGCCTCATCAGCTGCAGTCCAAATTTCCACTGCAGAAGGTATTAACTTTTTATGTTGAACATTCTTTCTTGAGGGCATTCCATTTTTACGGCATTAACATAAAAACAGACCTGTTCTCTCATGAATAGGAACACACAGCTCTAGATATGTTCTAAACATTAAGCTAATCAGTTGCACTATTTAACATAGGAGTATATGTTCCAAATATTCCCAGTAAACTTTCATATAAAACCAACCCAACAGGTCCTCTTTGGACCAAATGTTCTCAGACCTCCCAAGAAATTTACAGCATGAGAAATAACGCAGGATGACACTTACTTAAGGTCATGAAGTTCATTAAGACCAAAGATCCTAAGTCATACTATCCAACTTAATATGGCTGATTGGTTGGGCTGGCTACAAGAAAGGCTTGTAAAAAAAAAATCAGTGGTTGTTACTTAGGAAGAAGGGGGAAACCAGTGCTGGTGTAGGCAACCTGCAGAATCCACCACACTGCCTTAAGTGGCAGCTAGAACAGCCAACTTTGGCAAGCCTTCAATGCCAATCCTAGCTCAGCATCAGATTTCTTCCCATTCTGTTTCTGTAGTTGTTCCATCTAACTCTCATTCTGGACACTGCACCAGCTGTAACATTAATGACTTGTGTGACAATGGGCTTTGGTTTTTCAATCAGTTAAGATAATCTCCAGAATCTAGTTTATAAATGTCAATTATATAACCCTTCAAACTTTGAATCCAAAATCCCAATTTTCAGAAAAATTAAATTCATATCATCATTAAAATGTGAGCAAGCACAACTCAATGATGTGAATGAATCCTGATGCTGGGTTTTGGGATAATATCCTATCCTTGGCTCTGTCACTGACTAACTGTGAGACTGTGGGCAAGCTAGTACCCATTCTGTGCCTTAGTATTTTTATCTTGTAAATGAGGATAATAATAGTATCTACCTAATAGGACTGTTGAGAGAATTAAATGAGTTACCACACAAAAAACAAAAAGGTACCTGTAAACTAAGCTTATGAAGATATTCCCAAAGAGAATATGAAAAGGTAGATGCTACTTCTCTATGAAACACCACACACCCCATTGCTGATCCTCTAACACTGCTCAACTCCTCACAGAGAGAGGCCTTCACATATTATAAGCAAATAAATAAATTTAGAGTTGGAATAAAGATTCAAGAAAACAACAGTGAAATTATGTACATTTCAAGAAAAGGTAGTCAAAAAAGTGACTCATCATGACTCCTGACCCTTACAAAACCAAAAGGAATAATTCTCACAATTCTCTTGTTAGGGCAGATCGTCTCAGGAGGAAAGCATTGCACTGAATATTTACATAGCTCCTCACTCACTGGCGAATTATGTTCACAAAACTGAACCTCCATAAAATAAATATGTAAGTTCATACACAGTTGACCCTTGAACATGGGTTTGAACTGCACTGTTCACCTGCGGATTTTTTTCAGTAGTAAATACCACAGTACTACGTGATCCAAGGTTCGTTGAATCCATGAACACAGAATCACAGATACAGAGGAACTGCAGAGAGGGAGGAACCTCAGATACCAAGGGCCAACTATAAGTTATACACAAATTTTCAACTGTGTGGAAGGCCAGAGCTCCAAATCCCATGTTGTTCAAAGGTAAACTGTGTATCACTTGTATCCATTTCCTGAGGTTTAGCATTAGTATCATTTATAAAATCTAAGTTAAAAATAAAAGTTCTTGAGATACCCTCAACCACCAGAGAGCAGACAGCAGAAGCAAGAAGAACTACAATCCTGCAGCCTGTGGAACAAAAACCACATTCACAGAAAGATAGACAAGATTAAAATGAAGAGGGCTACGTAACAGATGAAGGAACAAGATAAAACCCCAGAAAAACAACTAAATGAAGTGGAGATACGCAACCTTACAGAAAAAGAATTCAGAATAATGATAGTGAAGATGATCCAGGACTTCAGAAAAAGAATGGAGGCAAAGATCGAGAAGATGCAAAAAATGTTTAACAAAGACCTAGAAAAATTAAAGAACAAACAGAGATGAATGATACAATAACTGAAATGAAAACTACACTAGAAGGAATCAATAGCAGAATAACTGAGGCAGAAGAACGGATAAGTGACCTGGAAGACAGAATGGTGGAATTCACTACTGCAGAACAGAATAAAGAAAAAAGAATGAAAAGAAATGAAGACAGCCTAAGAGACCTCTGGGACAACATTAAACACAACAATATTTGCATCATAGGGGTCCCAGAAGGAGGAGAGAGAGAGAGAGGACCAGAGAAAATATTTGCAGAGATTATAGTCAAAAACCTCCATAACATGGGAAAGGAAATAGCCACCCAAGTCCAGGAAGCACAGAGAGTCCCATACAGGATAAACCCAAGGAGAAACATGCCGAGACACATAGTAATCAAATTGGCAAAAATTAAAAACAAAGAAAAATTATTGAAAGCAACAAGGGAAAAACAACAAATAACATACAAGGGAACTCCCATAAGGTTAACAGCTAACTTCTCAGCAGAAACTCTACAAGCCAGAAGGGAGTGGCAAGATATACTTAAAGTGATGAAAGGGAAGAACCTACAACCAAGATTACTCTACCCGGCAAGGATCTCATTCAGATTCGATAGAGAAGTCAAAAGCTTTACAGACAAGCAAAAGCTAAGAGAATTCAGCACCACCAAACCAGCTCTAGAACAAATGTTAAAGGAACTTCTCTAAGTGGGTAACACAAGAGAAGAAAAGGACCTATAAAAACAAACCCAAAACAATTAAGAAAATGGTCACAGAACTTACATATCGATAATTATCTTAAACATGAATGGAGTAAATGCTCCAACCAAAAGACACAGGCTACACAACAAGACCCATATATATGCTGTCTACAAGAGACCCACTTCAAATCTAGGGACACATACAGGGGATGGAAAAAGATATTCCATGCAAATGGAAATCAAAAGAAAGCTGGAGTAAGAATACTCATATCAGATAAAATAGACTTTAAGATAAAGAATGTTACAAGAGACAAGGAAGGACACTACATAATGATCAAGGGATCAATCCAAGAAGAAGATATAACAATTATAAATATATATGCACCCAACATAGGAGCACCTCAATACATAAGGCAACTTCTAACAGCTTTAAAAGAGGAAATCGACAGTAACACAATAATAGTGGGGGACTTTAACACCTCACTTACACCAATGGACAGATCATCCAAAAGGAAAATAAATAAAGAAACAGAAGCTTGAAATGACACAACAGACAAGATAGATTTAACTGATATTTATAGGACATTCCATTCAAAAACAGCAGATTACACTTTCTTCTCAAGTGCGCACAGAACATTCTCCAGGATAGATCACATCTTGGGTCACAAATCAAGCTTCAATAAATTTAATAAAATTGAACTCATATCAAGCATCTTTTCTGACCACAGCACTATGAGAGTAGAAATCAATTACACAGGAAAAAACATTAAAAACACAAACACATGGAGGCTAAACACTACGTTACTAAATAACCAAGATATCACTAAGAAATCAGAGAGGAAATCAAAAAATACGTAGAGACAAATGACAATGAAAACACGACAATCCAAAACCTATGGGATGCAGCAAAAGCAGTTCTAAGAGGGGAGTTTACACCTATACAAGCTTACCTCAAGAAACAAGAAAAATCTCAAATAAACTATCTAAACTTACACCTAAAGGAACTAGAGAAAGAAGAACAAACGAAACCCAAAGTTAGCAAAAGGTAAGAAATCATAAAGATCAGATCAGAAACAAAGAAAACAATAGCAAAGATCAATAAAACTAAAAGCTGGTTATTTCAGAAGGTAAACAAAGTTGATAAGCCATTAGCCAGACTCATCAAGAAAAAAAGGGAGAAGACTCAAATCAACAGAATTAGAAATGAAAAAGGAGAAGAAACAACTGACACTGCAGAAACACAAAGGATCATCAGAGATTACTACAAGCAACTCTATGCCAATAAAATGGACAACCTGGAAGAAATGGACAAATTCTTAGAAAAGTACAACCTTCTGAGACTGAACCAAGAAGAAACAGAAAATATAAACAGACTAAACAGAAGCACTGAAATTAAGACTGTGATTAAAATCTTCCAACGAACAAAAGCCCAGGACCAGATGGCTTTCACAGGCAAATTCTATCAAACATTTACTGAAGAGCTAACACCTATCCTTCTCAAACTCTTCCAAAATATAGCAGAGGGAGGAAAACTCCCCAACTCATTCTACAAGGCCACCATCACCCTGATACCAAAACCAGACAAAGATACTACAAAATAAGAAAATTACAGACCAATATCACTCATGAATATAGAGGCAAAAATCCTCAAAAAAATATTAGCAAACAGAATCCAACAACATATTAAAAGGATCATACACCATGATCAAGTGGGATTTATCCCAGGGATGCAAGGATTCTTCAATATATGCAAATCAATCAATGTGATACACCATATTAACAAATTGAAGAATAAAAACCATATGATCATCTCAATAGATGCAGGAAAAGCTTTTGACAAAATTCAACACCCATTTATGATAAAAACTCTCCAGAAAGTGGGCATAGACGGAACCTACTTCAACATAATAAAGGCCATATACGACAAACCCACAGCAAACATCATTCTCAATGTTGAAAAACTGAAAGCATTCCCTCTAAGATCAGGAACACGACAAGGCTGTCCACTCTCACCGCTATTATTCAACATAGTTTTGGAAGCGCTAGCCATGGCAATCAGAGAAGAAAAAGAAATAAAAGGAATACAAATTGGAAAAGAAGAAGTAAATCTGTCACTGTTTACAGATGACATGATACTATACATAGAGAATCCTAAAGATGCCACCAGAAAACTACTACAGCTAATCAATGAATTTGGTAAAGTAGCAGGATACAAAATTAATGCACAGAAATCTCTTGCATTCCTACACACTAATGATGAAAAATCTGAAAGTGAAATTAAGGAAACACTCCCATTTACCACTGTAACAAAAAGAATAAAATACCTAGGAATAAACCTTCCTAGGGAGACAAAAGACCTGTATGCAGAAAACTATAAGACACTGATGAAAGAAATTAAAGATGATACCAACAGATGGAGAGATATGCTATGTTCTTGAATTGGAAGAATCAATATTGTGAAAATGACTATATTACCCAAAGCAATCTACAGATTCAATGCAATCCCTATCAAACTACCAATGGCATTTTTTATGGAACTAGAACAAAAAATCTTAAAATTTGTATGGAGACACAAAAGACCCCAAATTGCCAAAGCAGTCTTGAGGGAAAAAACAGAGCTGGAGGAATCAGACTCCCTGACTTCAGACTATACTACAAAGCTACAGTAATCAAGATAATATGGTACTGGCACAAAAACAGAAACATAGATCAATGGAACAAGATAAAAAGCCCAGAGGTAAACCCACGCACCTATGGTCAACTAATCTATGACAAAGGAGGCAAGGATATACAATGGAGAAAAGACAGTCTCTTCAACAAGTGGTGCTGGGAAAACTGGACAGCTACATGTAAAAGAATGAAATTAGAATACTCCCTAACACCATATACAAAAATAAACTCAAAATGGATTCGAGACCTAAATGTAAGTCTGGACACTATAAAACTCTTGGAGGAAAACAGAGGAAGAGCACTCTTTGACATAAATCACAGCAAGATCTTTTTTGATCCACCTCCTAGAGTAATGGAAATAAAAACAAAAATAAACAAATGGGACCTAGTGAAACTTCAAAGCTTTTGCCCAGCAAAGGAAACTATAAACATGACGAAAAGACAACCTTCAGAATGGGAGAAAATATTTGCAAACGAATCAACAAAGGATTAATCTCCAAAATATATAAATAGCTCATGCAGCTCAATATTAAAAAAAACAAGCAACCCAATCCAAAAATGGGCAGAAGACCTAAATAAACAGTTCTCCAAAGAAGACATACAGATGGCCAAGAAGCACATGAAAAGCTGCTCAACATCACTAATTATTAGAGAAATGCAAATCAAAACGACAATTAGGTATCACCTCACACCAGTTAGAATGGGCTTCATCAGAAAATCTACAAACAACAAATGCTGGAGAGGGTGTGGAGAAAAGGGAACCCTCTTGCACTGTTGGTGGGAATGTAAACTGATACAGCCACTATGGAGAACAGTATGGAGGTTCCTTAAAAAACTAAAATAGAATTACCATATGATCCAGCAATCCCACTACTGGGCATATACCCAGAGAAAACCACAATTCAAAAAGACACATGTATCCCAGTGTTCACAGAGGCACTACCTACAATAGCCAGGTCACGGAAGCAACCTAAATGCCCATCGACAGACAAATGGATAAGGAAGATGTGGTACATATATACAATGGAATATTACTCAGCCATAAAAAGGAACGAAATTGGGTCATTTGTTGAGACATGTATGGATCTAGAGACTGTCATACAGAGTGAAGTCAGTCAGAAAGAGAAAAACAAATATCGTATATTAATGCATATATGTGGAACGTAGAAAAATGGTACAGATGAACTGGTTTGCAGGGCAGAAATTGAGACCCAGATGTAGAGACAAACGTATGGACACCAAGGGAGGAAAGCCGCGGGGGTGTGGGGGTGGGGGTGTGATGAACTGGACGATTGGGATTGACATGTATACACTGATGTGTATAAAACTGATGACTAATAAGAACCTGCTGTATAAAAAAATAAATAAAATTCAAAACTTTTTTAAACAAATAAATAAAAATAATAAAAGTTCTTGTCTTCCCTAGAGCAGAATGGCTGATCCCATTTCCTAGGAAATGTCTTATATTTTAAAAGAGAAATGCTAATTTCAATTAGGCAATGGATATTTAACATGGAGAAATTTTTTTAACAGTTGAACACTGATTAAAATGGATTAACGAAAATTCAATATCCATTCATGATAAAAACTCTTACCAAAGTGGGTATAGGGGGAACATATCTCATAATAATGAAAGCTATTTATGACAAACCCACAGCCAACATAATACTCAACAGTGAAAAGCTGAAAGCCTTCCCACTAAAATCTGGAACACGACAAGGATGCCCTCTCACCACTCCTATTCAACATAGTATTGGAAGTCCTAGCCACAGCAGCCAGACAAGAAAAAGAAATAAAAGGTATCCAAATTGGAAGAGAAGAGGTAAAATTGTCATTATAGGCAGATGACATGATACTATATACAGAAAACCCTAAAGACTCAACACAAAAACTACTAGAACTGATAAACGAATTCAGCAAGGTAGCAGGATACAAGGTTAGCATACAGAAATCTGTTGCATTTCTTTGCACTAACAATGAAATATCAGAAAAGGCATGTAAACAAACAGTCCCTGACAATCCCTTTTAAAATTGCATCCTAAAACAAGAAAAAGTACTTAGGAATAAACCTGACCAAAGAGGTTTTGAAAGACTTTTATGCTGAGAACTATAAAACATTGATAAAAGAAACTGAAGATGACTCAAAGAAATGGAAAGATATCTCATGCTCTTAGATTGGAAGAATTAATATAGTTAAAATGGTAATACAGCCCAAAGCAATCTACAGATTTAATGCAAACCCCATCAAAATACCCATGACATTTTTCACAGAACTACAACAAATAATCCTAAAATTTATATGGAACCATAAAAGATGCAGAATTGCCAAAGTATCCTGAGGAAAAAGAACAAAGGTTGAGGCATAACCCTCCCAAACTTCAGACAATACTACAAAAAGCTACAGTAATCCAAACAGCATGGTATTGGCACAAAAACAGACATATAGATCAATGGAACAGGATAGAGAGCTCAGAAATAAACCCACATACCGACGGTCAATTAATCTACAACAAAGGAGGCAAGAATACATGATGGAGAAAAGACAGTCTCTTCAGCAAGTGGTGTTGGGAAAGCTGGAAAGTCGCATGTAAATCAATGAAGTTAGAACACTCCCTCACACCATACACAAAAATAAACTCAAAATGGCTTAAAGACTTAAGACATGACACCATAAAACTCCTAGAAGAGAACATAGGCAAAACATTCTCCAACACAAATCGTAGCAATGTTTTCTTAGGTCAGTCTCCCATGGCAATAGAAATAAAAGCAAAAAGAAACAAATGGGACCTAATCAAATTTATAAGCTTTTGCACAGCAAAGGAAACCATAAACAAAATGAAAAGACAACCTACGGAATGGGAGAAAATATTTGCAAACAATGCGACAAAGGATTAATTTCCAAAATAAACAAACAGCTCATACAACTCAATAACAACAAAAAAAAATCCAATCAAAAAATGGGCAGAAGACCTAAATAGACATTTCTCCAAAGAAGACATACAGACGGTCAATAGCCATATGAAAAGTTGCTCAACATCACTAATTATTAGAGAGATGAAAATCAAAGCTGCAGTATCACCTCACACCAGTCAGAATGGCCATCATTAAAAAGTCTGCAAATAATAAATGCTAATGAGGGTGTGAAGAAAAAGGAACACTCCTACACTGTTGGTGGGAAAGTAAACTGGTGCAGCACTATGGAAAAAGGTATGGATGTTCCTTAAAAAACTAAAAATAGAATTGCCATAAGATCCAGCAATCCCACTCCTGGGCATATCCAGAAAAAACTCTAATTCAAAAAGATGCATGCACCCCAATGTTCATAGCAGCAGTATTTACCATAGTCAAGACATGGAAGCAACCTAAATGTCCATCAGCAGATGAATGGAAAAGAAGATGTGGTATATACATATATACAATGGAATACTACTCAGCCATAAAAAATGAAATAATGCCATTTGCAGCAACATTGGATGAACCTAGAGATTATAATACTAAGTGAAGTAAGTCAGAAAGAGGAAGACAAATATCATATGATATCACTTATATGTGGAAACTAAAATATGATACAAATGAACTTATTTACAAAACAGACTCACAGACATAGAAAACTATGGTTACCAAAGGGGAAAGGGGATAGGTGAGGGATAAATTAGGAATTTGAGATTAGCAGATACAAACTATTATATATAAAGTAGATAAACAAGGTCCTACTCTATAGCACAGGGAACTATATTCAATATCCTATAATAAACCATAATGGAAAAGAATATTAAAATATATATGCATGTGTGTATAACTGAATCACTTTGCTGTACACCAGAAACTAACACATTGTAAATCAACTATACCTCAATAAAATAATAATTACAATAACAATAATTTGAAAATGGATTAGCCTGTTACAGGCTGTTGAAAAAAAATAGCAGGTTCTACATCAAGAGAACTTGCATGAGCTGGAGCACAGTCTCCAAAAGAAAGAAACAAACGAATCACTCTCCAGGGTCCCTCCCTAAACAGAACACACAATAATTAAATTTTTTAAAATAGAGGATAATACTATCATGTACTTAGAGGACTTAAAGAATACAAATAGAAAGATTCAGATAAATCACATGATAGTTGGCACATTACATACACTCATTTTTAGGTATGCCCATTTTACTGCTATATTTCGTAACAGTAAATATTTTAATGCTAAGAAAGCAATTTTCACTGAGCAGCCCACCAGATTCACTTGTTGTGAGAAATACTCTTTCTGATTTGCACATCTTCCCATAGATTACAGCAGGTGCCCCCCCAGGTTATTTACAGGTGATAGGGTGCAAATCATTGCTCTATCGAGGGAGTGTAAATATAAGGCAATGAGTGACATCCCCCTCTGGCATGCTGGGAGCAGAAATCATTGAGAGGCAACTACTTTAATAGAACAAGAATTTGAGGAATCTAAGGGGAAGACTCTAGACCAGACAAGGAACAGCCTAAAGTAAAAGGAAAGAATCTTATTTTCCTGTGTCCTATTTTAAATGAGTGGCTTTGCAGTCTAGGTACTTACAATTCAGATGGGAAAGAAATACCTGTTGAGCTTATCTACTTCCCATGTATAAAACTATTCCCCCAGAGCTCAGCATTATTCAATTCTAGGCCTACCAATTCTAGGAGAACACATTCTGTGTTTTAAAAGCTTACCTGTACAGAAGTTTCACTTAATACATAGTTTTATTTCCCAATTGCTCAATTCAAGGGAAATTTGTCTAATATTCAACCTAACAAAGTAGGTTTTTCTCTGCTACTAGTTAATAATGTTTTTATTTTCTTACTAATAAATTAAAGAGCAAAGAATTAACTCCCATTATTAATAAGGTAGTTAAATCTAAAACATTTCATGAGCTACCCAAATATATAAAGTCTATGGCCCCATCTGCAAATATACCATAAATAATAAAAATTTGGTAGATACAAGAAAGTCCAAGTTTATTTTCTAAATGAAAGTAGTAAAAAAAACCTTATGAGAGAAAATATGTTCCCTGTGCTCAAGCAATTAGCTTCCAATTACAAGCAAATGATGACTATACTTCTGCTTTGTAAAAAGAAAATAACAAATAATCAATTAAACTTGGGGCTTATGTGACAACTCAGTACAGCACAGATATATATAAAACTATCATTATAGCACACATGTAATACTAATCTTATTAGAGTGTATACTCATAATTAGAAACGTGAAGGAATAAATTTCTTTGGTTTTCTAAGAGTTTACAGAAGATGAGTTAGCAAATTCCAAAAGAAGGAAATAAGAGACAGAATTAGCAAAATATTAATTAAAAAATGTTCATTTTATTCATTCATTCCCTGGTGGTCCAGTGGTTAGGACTCCATGCTCTCACTGCCGAGGGCCCAGGGTTCAATCCCTAGTCAGCGAACTAAAATCGCACAAGCCATGTGGCACAGCCAAAATAAAAAAGTAAAGCTTTCAAATTCAATAGAATCTAATCTATATAGACTAGCTGGCAAGCCATCTGACAAGCTAAATTTAAACTATAAAATAATAAAGCAGTTGAAAAGCTAAAGCTATTCACAGTGGTTACGTCCTTTATCTCACATCC
The DNA here is from genome assembly GCF_964374135.1 of Grampus griseus. Classification (NCBI taxonomy): domain Eukaryota; kingdom Metazoa; phylum Chordata; class Mammalia; order Artiodactyla; family Delphinidae; genus Grampus; species Grampus griseus. Next base: position 22,191,783 of record NC_139018.1, on the reverse strand, counting down.
ATACTCCTCAACAACTAAATTTCCAAAAAGGTGGGTAAGAGTAAATGCAAACATATGTAAACATTCTTACGTGTTCTATAGCCCCCGCCTGTCCATTACTATATTCTCGATACTGTCCAAGCATCTGGTCAACTTGCCGCAGGTTCCGACTAGTGTCCTAAAGAAAGAAAGTGGACTTTATTAATTGCTCCAAACAATGTTTTCCCCAATCAATCTTAGCGGCATATCAAACAGCTAGGTCACCCATTTGCAAAAGGTACAATTTATATAATAATTAAGTTGGGTAATATACTTCATAAATATCAAATAAATCTTATTAACAGCACTGACAGAGAAACTCAAATCCATCTGCAATTTACTTGTGTGAAATCTGAAGCACAAAATTTCAATCCTTATCCAAGGTTCCATAATAAGTTGGCAACAAAACCATAAATTGGAAAAGAATCCTCATCGTCAATTTGTGCACCTCAACTAATTCAGACCCTCTTTATAGAAGAGAAATCCTGAGAAAAATCTAGTCGATTGTGTTCATGACAAGCAAATCATTAGGATCAATGTTATTTCAGTTATTACTTTACCTCAAGGACTCCATTAAGAGAAAAGAAAACAAAATATCCTTTAACTTTTAGCTATAAAATTTGTTTGTAATTACAATAAAAATGCTTTCCACCTAAATATGCTAGGTTTCACCTGAGAGGTAAATGGAGGCATTTCTTTCAAAAATATATACTTACTAATATGTTTCAGTAGTGGGAAAGTACAAGAATTTGTACTGCAAGAATCCAATATTATGTTAATTTAAATAAGTTTAGAAAGAAAAAGGCTCCGGAGTTTTAAATCAAATTATGGTTTCTCCACCAGAAATTAGCCTCTTCTTATCTAAGCATACTAACCCAAAGCAATTGAAAGCCAAAATCCATGTTTATCCAGGCAAAACGGAAGTAAGAGGTAGGAAAAAAAGTCTGAGTTTTCTTTTTGCCCTTCCTCCACCTCTTTTCCAAAGCCCTTTCCTATGGAGGGAATGTAAACTGCTGCCACTCAAACTTCCAAACACTGTCAAAAATTAGCCTCTAAATAAAAATGGCATCTCAGTATCATTCATCCATGAATAATTTACCTACCCAAAATATGAACAACTTCTCTAAAGGCAAATGTCCACAAGAAGGTAAACTATGGTAATAATTCCTATTGGTTTCACTCCCACAGTATTTTATTTGGAAATACTGCCTTATCCCAAAACATTTCCACAACCTATTATATATTTCAAATATCTCTTTACTGACTGTTAGGCAGAATAATGCCCCCAAAGATGTCCAAGTCCTAATCCCTCGAACCTATGTATATGTTTCCTTATATGGCAAAAGGGATTTTGCAGCTATGATTAAGTTAAGGACCTTGAGATGAGGAGATTATCCTGGATTATTGGGTGGACTCAATCACAAGCATCCTTAAAAGTGGAAGAGGGAAGCAGAAGAGTAGTCAGAGTGATATGATGTAAGAAGTACTCAACCCACCCTTCCTGGCTTTGAAGACGAAGGAAGGGGCTACAAAACAAGGAATGTGGGCAGCCTCTAGAAGCTGGAAAAGGAACAGATATTTCCCTAGGACCTCCAAAAAGGAATACAGCCCTACTGACATCCTGCTTTTAGTCTGAAACCAGGGTCAGATTCTGACCTACAGAACTGTAAGAAAATTAATTTCTGGGTTTTTTAGACATTAGTTTTGTGCAAATTTGTTACTGTGGCATAAAAAACTAATACACCGACTGAAACCATTTCTTAGCTCAACCTAGTTAAAATCTATTACATGCAACCATTGCTAAACTAACCTGTAAAGTACTTGTTATAGTGTTGACCTTCTCAGTGACATCCACAGTAGGTCGATTTCGAGTTTCCCTGTGTATTGAACTGGCAGCCCATCGACCCAATCGGTCATGAGAGCGGAAGTGGTCTGAATCGTTGGAGGATTCTGCCATTGAGGTGCAAAAATCCTTAAAAATAAATCCAGGTCAAGGTCAATCAAATGGTAAAGAGCACAGAAATAAGAGATTAATTTAACTATTTACTTTTTGATCTTTTAAAGTATTTATTACATTAGCCCTTTGCCACATCATAATTTCTAACACATAGCTTGAAAACACAAGTCATTTCCACATGTAATTCTCCCTCCTTTGTTTTTTCTGGTTTATGAGCAATTCCTCAGACATTTACAACTCCAAATAATAATAATCACTTAGTTTTGTGCAATGCTCCTAAATTTTATAAGCTCTTTCACATACAGTATCTCACATAACTCTACCAACAACACTGTAAGGTATATGAGACATATAGATTGGTATCTCTACAATGAAGAAGAAAAAAAAACCACAGATATTCTCTAAGGCTAAAACCTGCAGGTCTCAATATTAGTCTGATGTCCATTCTTTTTTCTTTAATTTATTTATTTTGTATTTTTGGCTGCATTGGGTCTTTGTTGCTGTGCACAGGCTTTCTCTAGTTGCAGCCAGCGGGACCTACTCTTTGTTGCGGTGTGCAGGCTTCTCATTGCGGTGGCTTCTCTTGTTGCAGAGCATGGGCTCTAGGTGCACAGGCTTCAGTAGCTGTGGTGCACAGGCTCAGTGGTTGTGGCTCACAGGCTCTAGAGCACAGGCTCAGTAGTTGTGGAGCACAGGCTTAGTTGCTCCGCGGCATATAGGATCTTCCCCGACCATGGCTCGAACCCACGTCCCCTTCATAGGCAGGTGGATTCTTAACCACTGCACTGCCAGGGAAGCCCTAGTCTGATGTCCATTCTACTAAGCTATGAGAACATGTGCATCTTTAAACAAAAATACAACACACAGAGAATGACCTAAAACAAAAGAATTCCATTCACTGTACAGTGAACACTCTCATACACCTTAATTTAAAATATAGTAGAATTGAACAAATGCAGTAGTAGAGGTACAAACTCTACAATAACAAGTGTGTGAGAAGATGGAATCTTCAACATCTCCACCAAAACAGAAAGCCAAACATCCTGAATATAATGTCGTCAGTAGAAAAGTCTCTAAATATGCTTTCCTCCCATCCTTACCTCGATTTTCAATCTAATGCAAAAGAAAATTATTTCATGCAAGACGATCTCAAAAGTTTCAGAATACCTTTTATAGAAATTGAAGAAATGAAATATATTTGTAACAAAGAAGCATCAGAGAAAATTCAATTATCAAAAGTGAAAGTTTGAGTATTCCAATAATTTCATCTTCTGCTTAATAGAAGGTTAACATAATCTTTATTTTAACATTAATTGTTATAATCTTCCTAAAATCTATATGGCCAGTTTTCTGGCCTTTGAAATACAGTATGATGAAACCTCTCTTTAATAATCAAGAATATCTGAAATTTTTGGATCTTTATTCTGAATGCATCTGGGAAGTACATGACCATACATCTAAAGCCAAGATAAAGGGAATTTGCTAAATATGTATAGATTCTCGAGCATTTAATGAAAGTAGTCATGTTTTTAAAATATTAAAATAAAACTAAATAAAAAGATAAGCAAGGAAGCTTGCTGTGAGTTTAGGTTTTTCAAAGTGAAATACAGTCTGTCCTTGTAGCACCAGGAAAAGAGTCAACGGAACATCCAACTTCTTCGAACTGGCTGAGACAGGGCTAGCAAACACCTGTCACACTCGAGCCTCTCCTCTGCCCAGGTCTCTCAACTTCCTTCCTCACCTCTCTTCTCTGGTTCTCGCCCCCTTCCCCTGTCTAGAAGTACAAAGGTACAGTGCCCATGATGTAGCTCTCTATCGTCAAAAAACATGAACAAGAAACAGGCTGAAGCAATTGTTTGGCTATGATTTTGGAGGATCACAACTGTTTAAATCCAAAAGAATAAACTTAAGAAGAAATCTTAAATGTAAAGTTCACCTTTATACTTAGGAAATCACGGGTGTGTGTGTGTGTGTCTTTGCACGCCTGTGTGCACTCATGTGAGCACACCCATAAATCTATGTATGCCACATGACCTAAAATCATTTGCTCTATGTAAATGTACTTTCCAACATTTTCCATTAGTGAAAACAGGAAAAATCAACATTTTCTGAGAGCCTGCTACAATGCGAAGTACTATATAGATGCTCACACAGACAATCCAACTTAATTCTCATAATAACTTATTAAAATGGGCAGTTAACCCCTAATCTATCGAGGATGCTGAGGGGGAGCTGTTAAGTAACAAGTCCAACACCATATAATGATTTTAAGTAGCAGACCAAGGATGCAGACCCAGGATTCAGCCAGGCTTCTCTACCTTCAGTATTCTTTTCATTCTACTTTGCTCTGCTGTCCCCTAAACACTACTTACGAACAATCTTAACAGTTAGTAAAAATCATTACAGGCAGCAGCAGGCCATGGTTTACATGTTGTCTACAGCCTCTTCAACCCCCTCTCATTTCATTTAAGCATAAAAATATCAAAATGAGGGAGGCTGGGAATCAAGTAGCAATATGAAATCTGTATTAGGCACCAGGAAAAAAACTAAGTGACATATCTATGCTGCATATAATAAAGAGCCTTAAAAACAAATCAAATCATTGGCCTCAGAGTAAAGGGGTTTTTATTTCCTGTTCCTTCTACTTCTTGTATAATGGAAAATAATAATTATGCCTGGATCTGTCAAAATTTTGTATCTAAAAGTATAATGAATATCATTTTAATAAGTTAAAATTCTGGAAACTAAATTGGAGTTAGGATACCACGCAGAATAAAAAGGTAACATTGGAAACCAGATGTTAACTATAATGGCTACTGGTGAGAGCAGGAAACAAGATAACCATCTATGAGACAACCTGATTTTTTTGAGTACCAAACTTTTAATAATAATCAGTTATCTACACACAACTTCAATGGATATAAATGGTGTATCAGACTCATCTAATGAGCAGACAGTCTGAGTTTCAATTTGACTACAGTGCTAACTGAAAATTTTATGGTTATTTTTTAAAATTTGAGAAAATATTTAAAATATAAAATAGTAGAGACTAATATAACAAGCATGCATGTATCTACTACCTAGAATGTTATTATTATTCTTTTCTATTTCTGTCTTCTTTATTCTATTTCTATCACCTTATTTCCCTATTATTTTAAAGAATATATTCTTAATATTGTTATTTCCCATTCTGACACGTGTGCTTCTAATATTTTTAATAAAATATTTAGAACACTATAAATAAAGTCTTAGTACCCTCTCACACTACCCTCCACCCAGTACTACTCCTGCCCCACCTCCCCTGGGATAACTACCAGAATGATTTTGTGTTTAACTTTCCACACCACACTTCTATACTTTTACCGCAGGTATATGTACCTTGCAGTCTTTCTTAATGGAAAACACATTATAATCAGTTGATAAATATTAACAAGTAAAGACATGGGATATATGAATTTAAAACAGAAAATCTTAGCAGCATTACACAAAATTAACAACAGCATTAACTAAATTATTTGTAATTGTCACATTAAAAAAGAAAAACCTCTCACCCCTATGAAGGATTACATACTTTTAATAAGAAAAAAATCACACTTTCCAGAATGAATTTCACTATTTCACACAAAAGTCTTCAGCTTTTAATTTCAATTACTTTGAGCAATAAAAGATTTTCAAACTCCTGCATCTGATGGAACTCCTGTAGAAATATCAAGATTTTAAGGTGAGATATATCTGAGAATTTTGCATAGTTTTTTTTAATAGCTTATGAAACATTCACTTTTATAGCATATGAAAGGACTTCAATTACGTGTCATAAGGGTTGAAGGACTTTAAAGACATTAAAGAATCTGTTTATAATAAAAATAGAAATTAGATTAGTATTTTATTGTTGATAAAAACTTAGCACTTTCTAAAACTATTACAGACAATTCAAAAGGTCAAACACGCCTCTCATAGGTAACAGAGAGAGCACCTGACCCTAAATGTCACAAAGCAGAAGGCAGATATGGTGGCAGAGGTCCAATCTTACCAAAAGATGCCAGTCAGCCAACACCTCCACTCCCCAGACATGGAGTTGATGGAGGAAAAGAGAAACAAATGAGAAAGGAGTGGCCACTAGAGTTGGCCCATGAAGATAGTTCCCAAGAGCTCCTTAAGATAACTAAGAAGAGAAGCACAAAACAGTAAGCGCCAATTATACACTCTTCACTGACCATTAAGAATGTACTATTTTATACTACAAGTAAAAAATTAATTTTAAAAAAGTACTGTTTACCCTAATATCAGTGGCATTAATGAAAATAAGATTTTCAGGCCTCTGAAAATCTTCCCCCCAGTGAAATTGTGCCCAAAGTATTAGATTCATTCCATGTTGATAAAAGCATACTGAGCAGTAACATAAAAAAAAACAAATATGCATGGCCATGCAAAACTGTTCTATCTAAAACCTAAGAAATATAAATTATCAGTGAGATGCTTTTCTAGCCCATTAACTTGTTTTCCTTTAAATAATTATGTCTGTGTTAGCCAGGTTGTAGGGGAAGGAACACTTCTAACCTCTCCTACTGGATACGTGTAAGTTGATATAAGTTGTCTGTTATGTCAGCAGTTTGTACATTTAACCTACCAACTACACTTCCAAAATTTCCCCTAACAAAATCATCCGAAATACATACAGAAATTTATATATAAGGATATTTACTGAGAAGTGATAATACCGGGAAAATAAAAACAACTTATATTTCAAATTATAAGAGAATGGTTAAAACACAGTACATACAGGTAGTAGAACAGTACACAGACATTAAAACCCTGTTTCTGGAGACATTAAACAGCAATGCAAGGGATAAAAGTATGAATCCCAATTTTGTAATAAACATTATATGATGTCTGTATGTGAATGCAAATTACCCATATACTAATTTAGAGGAGCAGGAAAGGACAATGACAAAAGGGGAAGAAAATAAAAGTATATGTATTTACCATGTAGAGTTTACAGCCGATTTCTATTTTTTAAACATTCCTATCCTTCCCGAATTTTCTACAATGATTGAATAATCAGAAAGAAAAATATATAGTTAAAAGAAAGAAAAACAAATATAAAGATCCCCTTCAGAGATAGCAGATTAATAACAAGTTGACAACCTGGAAAATGTGTTTAAATAAAAGCTATACATTCAGAACCCCCTTTTTCCTAGCAGCTGTTTCCTTTTCCTTCCTGGCAACTTACCTGACCATTCTTCCTAGTCTCCTAACATCTATCTAGGTAGGGTCATGGCACCAGTTCTCACCAATGAGCTAAAGAATTAGGATTTCAATGCCAATCTCTAATGTTTCATACTGAAGAGTACTGGCTGGCCAAAGAAACCATTTATCATGAGTTTGTGAGCTAAAAGAATGATTTTTTTAAAATTATGTATGATTCTTTCTTTGCAATTTTGTTGAACGACAGTCATTAGATTCAAAAAATGATTCTCTTAAACATCCTAAATACTGGAATGAACTTAAAAATTGAAGGACTATGTGAAAATATATTAATGTGTACTGGCATGGCTTATGCAATCAAATTCTGCTTTGGAAAACAAATTTAAAGTGGTTCATGAATGATATTTAATCATTACTACAATTTGAATTCCAAAGAAGAATTATTAAGACTAGTAGAAAAACACCTAGTACGCTCAAGAAAAATCTTCATCATTATTTTTAAAGAGTTAAAAGAAAAAAGTTCAGCTGGATTAGAAATGCATTCTTATTACCATAAGAAATTTCAGCATGATGTTTGTTGACAAAAGAAAAGAATTGCTAAATTTGAAGAATGATTAAAGAACTCTTAAAGAACAATTTAAAGAAACTGAATCACCTAAATCCTGGTTAAACGTGAGAAAGGCATTTCCTTTAACTGGAGAAAAAGCAGTAAATACTCTCTGCAGCTTACTACCACCTACTGGTACAACAAAATTTACCATTGATGGGAAAGCAGTACTATTTACATTGTCTGCTTTTCAGACGCTGAGCTTCTTCCAAGACTCTGGAGAGGACTAAGATGGGTGACCTTGGGTGAAAGTCTCCAGAGACTTAGAGAAAGCTCTGGGTCTGAAAACAGATGGTACAATTCTTAGAATAGTTTATTTAGCTGCTCCCAACACATCAGCATTTAAAGGCATAAATATTGTTGTTTCTGCCTTAATGAACCTTATAACGAAGACACACGGCCACCAGAGCAAGTAATGAACCCTTCATCAATTCTCTCCCACTGAGGATCTATCCATCAAAAACAAATGCCCATATGCAAACCTGAACACTGCGAGAGAAGAAAACTGCATTCAGCCCTGTAATTTCAACCCTTTAATAAGAGAACTTGCAGTGAGTCTTTACAAACTTTCAAGTCCACCTCTTTTTTATTTGACCTAAAGAGCCATCAGATTGTCTTCATTATAATGATGCACATTTGTATGTATGAGAGCTGTAACTTATTGATTCTCAAGCCTCTTTTCCTCAGAGCCAGTTTAAAACAATTAGGATTTGCAAGCTGTTCCATAAAAGATAAGCAACCAGCATCAGGGGTAATGTGTCACAAAGGCTGACTAGTGCATGTTAAATAGGTGATTGCCTCTGTGGCCTCCAAGTGCCTCAAACGTCCCTGTCCAAGGCAGCTGTCCTCAAAGAACATATTCAAGGTAATGATGCTGATATTTAAAGGAGGTCAGGGGAGCTAGGGAGTGTATTTTAAGCCTAATCACTAACCAAGTTCAAAATTTTTAATACATTTCTCACTGTTTCAATAGCTGTAGGACGTGTGATTGCCTCATCCTTCAAGAGAAAAAGTTAACAAACCAGCAGAGATTACCATGTACAAACAATTATCACCTGTATCTGTCTTCTTTATGTCAGTCCTCCTCTGTAACTTAATCTCCTCAAACCCTTTTGGTAAATTCATATAAGATCAAAGTTAGATTGGAAGAATCAATACTGTCAAAATGACTATACTACCCAAGGCAATCTACAGATTCAATACAATCCCTATCAAATTACCAATGGCATTTTTCACAGAACTAGAACAAAAAATTTTTTAATTTATATGGAGACACAAAAGACCCCAAATAACCAAAGCTATCCTGAGAAAGAAAAATGGAGCTGGAGGAATCCAACTCCCTGGCTTCAGACAATACTATAAAGCTACAGTAATCAAAACAGTATGGTACCGGCACAAAAACAGAAATACAAATCAATGGAACAGGACAGAAAGTCCAGAAATAAACTCACACACCAATGGTCAATTAATCTACAACAAAGGAGGCAAGAATATACAATGGAGGAAAGACATTCTCTTCAATAAGTGGTGCTGGGAAAACTAGACAGCTACACATGAAAGAATGAAATTAGAACATTCTCTAACACCATACAAAAAAATAAACTCAAAATGGATCAAAGACCTAAATGTAAGGCTGGACACTATAGAACTCTTAGAGGAAAACATAGGCAGAACACTCTTTGACATAAATCGCAGCAATATCTTTTTTGATCGACATCCTAGAGCAGGGGTCCCCAACCCCCAGACAGTCCATGGCCTGTTAGGAACCAGGCCACACAGCAGGAGGTGAGCATCGGGTGAGTGAGCAAAGCTTCGTCTGTATTTACGGCCACTCCCCATCGCTCACATTACCGCCTGAGCTCCGCCTCCTGTCAAATCAGCAGCAGTATTAGATTCTCATAGGAGCGTGAACCCTACTGTGAACTGCGCATGTGTGGGATCTAGATTGCACACTCCTTATGAAAATCTAATGCCTGATGATCTGAGGTGGAGCTGAGGCAGTGATGCTAGCACTGGGGAACAGCTGCAAATACAGATTATCGTTAGCAGAGAGGTTTGACTGCATGGAGACCATAACAAATCAATTGTTTGCAGACTCATATCAAAACCCTATCAGTGAGTGGCAAGTGAATACAAGCTCAGGGCTCCCACTGATTCTGCATTATGGTGAGTTGTATAATTATTTCATTATATATTACAATGTAATAATAATAGAAATAAAGCGCAAATTAATGTAATGAGCTTGAATCATCCTGAAACCATCCCCCCTGCCCTGGTCCATAGAAAAATTGTCTTCCATGAAACCGGTCCCTGGTGCCAAAAAGGTTGGGACTGCTGTCCTAGGGTAATGAAAATAAAAACAAAAATAGACAAATGGGGCCTAATTAAACTTAAAAGCATCTACACAGCAAAAGAAAGCATAAACAAAATGAAAAGACAGCCCATAGAATAGGAGAAAATATTTTCAAACAAAGAGACCAACAAGGGGTTAATCTCCAAAATATACAAACGGCTCATGCAGCTCTATGTCAAAAAAACAAACAACCCAATTAAAAAATGGGCAGAAGATCTAAATAGACATTTCTCCAAAGAAGACATACAGAGGGCCAAAAAGCACACAAAAAGATGCTCAACATCACTAATTATCAGAGAAATGCAAATCAAAATGACAATTAGGTATCACCTCACACAGGTCAGGATGGCTATCATCAAAAAGTCTACAAACAACAAATGCTGGAGACGATGTGGAGAAAAGGGTACCCTCTTGCACTGTTGGTGGGAATGTAAATTGGCACAACCGCTATGGAGAACAGTATGGAGGTTCCTTAAAAAACTAAAAATAGAACTACCTATGATCAAGCAATCCCATTTCTGGGCATATCCAAAGAAAACCATAATCCGAAAGAATACGTGCATCCCAATGTTCACTGCAGCACTATTTACAAAAGCCAAGACATGGAAGCAACTGAAATGTCCATCACCAGAGGAATGGATAAAGAAGATGTGGTACATATATACAATGGAATTTTACTCGGCCATAAAAAAGAATGAAATAATGCCATTTTCAGCAATGTGGATGGACCTAGAGATTATCATACTAGGTGAAGTAAGTCAGACAGAGAAAGACAAATATATGATATCACTCATATGTGGCATCAAATTTTTTTTAAAAAGATACAAATGACCTTATTTACAAAACAGAAACAGACTTACAGATATCGAAAACAAACTTATGGTTACCAAAGGGGAAACATGGCAGGGAGGGATAAGTCAGGAGCTTGGGATGAACACACACACACACACACACACACACACACACACACACACACACAACTACATATAAGACAGATAACCAACAAGGACCTACTGTATAGCACAGGGAACTTGACTCAATATTCTGTGATAACCTATATGAGAATCTAAAAAAGAATGAATATATGTATATGTATAACTGGCTCACTTTGCTGTTCACTGGAAACTAACACAACATTGTAAATCAACTATACTCCAGTAAAACTAAAATTGAAAATAGAATATTTAAGAGTAAATGGGATTGGGAGAGCTTTTTTAGAGAAAAGTGGTCAGGACAGGGGTCTCATAATCAGAGAACTTAATGATGAGAAGGAACCAGTCACACGGACATCTGGGGGGAACCGAATTCTAGACAGGCGGAAGAGCAAATGCAGAGCGCATGAAGTAGGAAGGAGTTTGGCAGGTTTGAGAAACAGCAAAAGGCAGGAGCACAGAGAGCAAGGAGTAAGGTGGCATGGGATGAAGTCTGAGAAGCAGGCTAGGGACAGCACATGGAGAGCTTCAAGGCTGAGAGAAGTGTGGATTTTGTTCCAGTCCTCATGTAAGTTCTATGAGGGGAGGCATTTACTCTACGTATTCACTGTTGACACCACAAGGCCCAGAACTCTAACACACCTGGCACTCTGAGGAGATCTGCTGGACTGAGAGTGAATCAAGAACACCAAACGTCAAGTCATCAACTGTCCACAACCCAAGGCCAGCTCCATGTGGCGGGGACATTTTCCAAGGTGACAGAGTGGTTGAGATCTCATGCCAAATCTTTAGCTTAAGACTGCTTGGGCTACTCAACAGCATCTATTACCACCTATACGAGGACGCATAAGAGGGAGCTAATTATAATGTGTCTTGCCCTGCTCCTGAATAATTAAATGTTTTATTGTAATGTTACAATTTGAATTTATTATCTTTTGTTGGGGAATAAAATTAAACATAATGAGGACTGCTAGTCTCCTCACAAAAAAAGATCCAAGTCAACTGTCCAGTCCAGTAGCTAGTTCTCAGTTAAGCCAGGAGATAATATAAGCCACAGCAACAGAATCAAAGAGGTACAACAGATTCATGCATTCGTCATTTACTGAATCGTCACTAAATCAAAAATGAAAGATGAAAGTAAATAAGTCACAGTCCATGATGGGAGAGAAAGACTTGTAAAAGTTCTATATATGGTGAACTAAGTAACATGACAAAATGCCAGGGGAGTCAGGTTAGGATCTTTCCACCCATCTAGAAGGATGAGAAGAAGTTTGACAGATGGATGAGACAAAGAAATGAGATTCAGTTAAAAACCATCTGTCTCAGAGGAACTAGAGAAGAGACAAATAAGCAGAGCTCTCCCATCCTTCCACCAGGGCATGGCTATAAAACTATCTCCGGATATTCCTAAATATCCCCTGGGCAGGAATGGGTGGGTGAGTGGGTGAGTAAAATCATTCCCAGTTGAGACCTTCTGATTTACAGAATTAAGTATATATGTATACTAACACACATATACTAATATTCCAAATACACTAGATTTGATTTTTTATTGTATGTTCCACTTATTCCTGTTGTTGCCATCCATTTCCTCTCTTCGTCCGTCCTCCTTCCTCCCTCGCTCCCTTCCTCTATCTCTCTCACACACACATACCTCTACTCCATGGATGATGCCAGGAGGACTCAGCCCCCGGGCTCCATTTTGCTCCCCTTGCTAGAGTTAAGAAGGCAGAGTCACATGGACCAGGACCCATCAAGCAGGGGGCAGGGGCATTTCTGGAAAAGGCTATGTGGCATACAAAATGACTGTTTACTCAGACATGGAGATAAAACTAGTAGCTGCTTGATTATATATCTGCCAGTTGTTAAAAATTAGTGCAGTTTTAAAAGAAAATAAAGTTACTTAACAACTCTTTCCCTGTCTCACAGATATTTTAGACTCTTACACCTACACATACTTCTAAAATAAATGAGGCAGTTTAAAAAATTAAATTAAAACATGTCAAGATAAAAAACAATAAACAAAAGCCCAAGAGAAAAAAAAAAACAGAAATGGATGCTAACAAACAGAAGATGGATTTCTTACTTGTAGTTAAGCCCTAGAATTGTACTCTCTCTGTTTGCTGACAGATAAAAAATAAATACAAACTACACTATTCCCGAAACAGCAGACAATAATGCAGCCCTCTAGGGGTGCAGCCAACCCCTAATAATTGTCCAAACTGTTCCAGATTGGGCAAGAGATCAGCCTGGGCAAAGACAGAGCTAGGATCCCCGAGTTTCTAACACCATTCTGTTTAAATCAGAGGATGAAAAGTGGAGAACTATAGACCAAATCCAGCCAACCAGTATGTATTTTTAAATAACGCTCATTGTGTTACCTTAAAACCTTAATTTGAAAACAAAGAGACTTCACATAAAAAATCTAATTTCCAGTTTTTCTAGAAAAATCCAAAGATCTGGCAACACTGGGGATGAATTTTCCCATGGCAACACAGACGTAAATAGTGGCTGCCCTGGAGTTTGTCATGTACCTTCCTCTTGCCCTTTGCCCTTTGCAGTCCCCACTGGGCCTGCTTCAGCAGTGTGTTACCCAATTAGCAGTTGAGTTTGTAACCCTATTTTGGATAAAGAACCAAGACAAAGGAAGTTTATCAGCCTCATTCTCCAGTTAAAAATGAGCAATTCAGCTGTGAAGAATTAATCAAGGTTAAATGCTCAAAAGATAATGCTTTCCTCTACAGACCAGAAGGGAAAAATTGAGTAATACAGCTTCGATATTAGCCATGCCTATACACTGTAAAACCAGAACAAGATACAAGCATTGAGCATAAGGACTTGATTTTCAGCAAACTACTTAGAATGTTTTCACACTATTGTATATAGAAGAAATTAAATGCAGAACAGTGTTGTACCTTGCATAATCTGGCTCCAATTCTTCACCCCTCCCAAGATGCACTGCCCTCCCACTATAGGTAGAGTTACCCCCTGTCTCTGAGCTCAGCTATTTGACCTACTTTGGCCAATTGGATTTTCGCTGACATGGCACAAGCAGATGCTTGAAATGGGATTACGCACTGGAACCTACTCCTCCACAACTCTTCCATCACCATGAGGACATGCCCACGCTATCCCACCGGAAGGTGTGGGAAACGTGGTTGCCCCAGTGGCTTCCAGCTTGGATCAGCAGACCAGACAGCTGAGCTCAAACAAATGAGTCTAGCCAAGATAAGCAGACAAAGTGTACTGTTGTATACCGGCAAGGTTTTATTTATTATGCAGTAAAGGCCAACTGATATATATAGGTTACTAGTAAGTCATTTGATTTGGTTCAGAAGATGGTTAATTTCCTGACGTTTCCTCTCGAGCCTGCTCTCCTTGAGAAAACAGGTTGGTTTCAGCCTCTTCTAACCGTAGAAGCAAAAAAGGACAGGTTCATACTAGGATGCACAAAATAAGCATTAACAATTGATATAACAAGTGACAGGCCACCAATTTTTGAGAAAGTAATCATAAATATCAGTTGGAGCTATTTATTTGTTCCCTGTAACGTTAAGGTTTTCAAAAGAAACATACAGGCTTCCCTGGTGGTGCAGGGGTCAAGAGTCCGCCTGCCGACGCAGGGGACACGGGTTCGTGCCCCAGTCTGGGAAGATCCCACATGCCGCGGAGCGGCTGGGCCCGTGAGCCATGGCCACTGAGCCTGCGCGTCCGGAGCCTGTGCTCCACAACGGGAGAGGCCACAACAGTGAGAGGCCCGCATACTGCAAAAAGAAAAAAAAAAAAGAAAAGAAACATACTATTTCTTAAGTGTATTATAAAGCTTGTTTTCTTCCTATTAGTTTTTCAAGTAGAAACAGAAACTCCTCTTGACCTTCCTAGTGAACAAAACATTAAAAATTTTAAGAAAGGGAAATATTTCTTATTGCTATTTATACCTTAAATTTGCATATTGCTTTATAGCTTACAAAGAATTTTCATTAGCATTTTCTCTTTTGATCTCCACCTGAATCCTATAAAATTGGTATAATTACAACCCTTTACTTTTGTTGCTAAAGGAAAACAAAGTTTTAAGTAAAATACTTATTCATGATTGCTTTGATAAAGTTACAATAACAGAACTGGAACCTAGATCTTGTGTCTCTAAGCCAGTGCCTTTTCCACAGCATTCTTAGATGCAAAAGAACTGTGTAAATTCCAAATACATTGTCCAATCACTGAAATGTCTGGGGGTTCTTTTGTCCTTCCCTACCATATTTCTTACGATCCATTCCCCCCACTATACACACACAACCAATGCATTTAAGGCCAAACTATTCCATATGTACCCATTTACTCAGAACTAAAGGTTTATATAATGAATACAGTATAAGATAATAAAGTATTAATACTATGTAAATCTGCTATACATCCAATTTTCTACAGCTATTTTAAGATGAGTTTTAAATAATCCTGTCTCGTATTAGGAATATTTACAACCTCTTTCAAGCCGAAAAGCATTCCCTTTTTTTTTTTTTCCAGAAATCATATCCTAAAGCCTTAAACTTAAAAAAAAAAGTATTATGAATATTTTTCCTCCACTCTTTCTGAAACCCCATATTTCTTTCTTCCCCCACTCTTCTTTTACTTTATATCTTTAGATCTCCCTTTAACTCTTCTATAATAATGAACTGGAACACTTTTTTACTGTACTTAGAAATATGATTACTCAAGAGTTTGGTATTTTTTATTCTTAATTTTTAAAGTGGGTAAAAAGAATGATGTATATATTCTTTCCAAGATATAACAAAAACTTCTAATTTTTTTTAAAAGGTGATTGGAATACTTTGTACCATGAACTGTTTCCTTTAATATTTTTAAATGTATACATAAAAATTTTAAAGATATAGAATTAGAAAGGAATCCAACTATAATAAAATACAGCTCAATATCATATAAAACCAGTTACATTGAAACACTGAATTACTGCAAGTACATGGATGTAAACTCCACTTAAGAACCTCAATTTTAAAAACTTTCAAAAAACAAAAGTTGAAATAATAATGCTGAATAGCTAATGCTCTAACATCACAGCTTGCTCTATGACAATAAGCCTACAAGGTAAGTACCATTGTCATCATGATATGTAGATAAGAGGCTTAAAGAAGCTAGGTGAGGTACCCAAGGTTACACAGCTTCCAACAGCAGAGCCAAGTCGTGAGCCTTTCTTCAAGGCCCAGATGCCTAACCATGTATGTATCCCTTCTCATTACCACCAGCGCCATTCATAATTCAGGACTTTTCTTAACTCATTACTAGCCACTATAATGGTTTCTCTGAGTCTTTTTCTATCCATTCCAACCTTCACTGACACTCCACTGCCCATGTGATTGAGTCTAGGTTCTTGAATCAGGAATTCAAGACCCTAATCAAGCCACCCTTCTCTTAACGAAAGAATCATAGAAAATATAAGGCCTACATTTAGCTATTACACCAGCTATTCTCCTACCACTTCCATCCCTCACTAATGCCATTAGGTCTGACTGAAATGCCGTCTGCTGTTGACCATTGCCACCTATATAAATTCCACCCATCTTTCCAGGTAAAGGTCAAATAATACAATCTCAGCGAAGCCTTCCATCTCCAGCCAGAAGTGATCTTTTCTCTGTCTGCATACTTATAGTTCCCTACTTATAGCAAGACAATAATTTAAAATGTCCATAGTATGTAATTATTCCTACCACAGAATCTTTTTCAATTTCTCAAATATGTTATGCTCATCTCACCATTATACCTATGCTGGATTCACCACCTAAACATTCTTTTCACTCCTTTTCCTTTGGCTAACTCTTACTTGTCCTTCAAGTCTCAGTTCAGAGGAAACTTCCTCTAGAAAGCCTTCCTTCACTGCCCCCACCTTAACCCTGGGCCAAGAGCCCACCTTGGACACCAACTCCTCACAGCCCAGACATAGCTAACTGGCTGTTTACTTGTCTGTCTCCCTTCTAGTCTCTAAATCTCATGATAGACTCCATTTACTTTGTTCATGGCTGTATTTCAACACCGACCATAGCGCCTGGTGTGTAGCTGGAATATTTTTTAATGAATTTACAATTAACTTCTCCTTATTACACTGTCTGATTAATCCAAAAAACAAATTTCAAAGTACAGGACTTTGCAATTGGTGATTCTAATTAAATAAATGTTGGATGAAATAATTTTTGCAGTAAATAGCCTAGATTAATTATCTTAAGTCCTCAGACAATATGGATTGAACTGCAAAACGGTATAAATATGAATACTTGATATGTCTTTAGAGTAAACAAGGATAATCATTTCAAATTCATTTGAATGTGTTAAAACTTATAACTGAATCAAACCTAGGTCTGCTTGAATTATTGCAAATCACTTTCTCATTGCTATTTGCAGCTACCTACATTCCTCAATTATTATTTATTGGTACTATAAAGCTCTACACACTCCAAATTACCTAGGCTCTTTACTATCTGTGTCCATTCTCAGTACTGTTTTAATGTACCAATTACCACTCATAAGCTAACCCGTTTTTGCCATTTTAAAGCCTTCACTCTCCCGCCATCGAGCTTTTTCCTTCTTCCTACAATCTATAAAATTATCTTTTTTTAATTTAACGCTTTTTTAAAATAAATTTATGTATTTATTTTCAGCTGCATTGGGTCTTTGTTGCTGCATGCGGGCTTTCTCTAGTTGCGGCGAGTGGGGGCTACTCTTCCTTGCAGTGCGCAGCCTTCTCATTGCGGTCGTGGAGCACGGGCTCTAGGCACGTGGGCTTCAGTATTTGCAGCACGCGGGCTCAGTCGTTTTGGCTCACAGGCTCTAGAACACAGGCTCAGTAGTTGTGGCGCACGGACTTAGTTGCTCCGCGGCATGCAGGATCTTCCCGGACTAGGACTCGAACCTGTGTCCCCTGCATTGGCAGGCCGATTCTTAACCACTGTGCCACCAGGGAAGTCCCTCTTTCTTTTTAAATAATCAGAGCTCACTTCTTCCAAGAAGTCTGTCTTCACTAAAAGCCTAGTTCAGGCTTAGCCTTAATTCACCTATTCATTCATCTATGAGCTCATTCATTCATGAGTACCTGTTTCATGGCAAACACTGTTCATAAAGTAGATTTTAAATGTTCATCAGCTAAATGGATTCATGTAACCACAAATACCCCCATCTCCCAAACAATCCAAGTACCAGTATTGTACAGATACATATCAAGGGTTATATGAATTTCAGGGAGGTGCTAAATATATGATAAAGACCTGATAAGCCACTTAGCATCATTCATAATTATTAATAAGACACCAGAAACAAGGTTGAAGAACTAAAGTAAAAACTCAGAAAAATATTTGGATTATATGAAAACCAAAGAATTTATCATCTCTTTAAAAAAATAGAAAAAAGAACATTCCAGTAGTAAAAGGTCCACAGGATAAACAGGCAATTCACAGAATACATGTAATATATTCTATTTCACTAATTAAAAAATTGCAAATTAAAGTAATGATATTCCTTTTTATCTGTTTTGTACCTGTGAAAAAAAGTTCTCACCACCAAGGGCACACCTTGCTGTAAGAATATTAACTAGGATAGCTTTTCTAAAGAACAATCTGGCAAGTAAAAATAAGTAATATGCACATGTTTTGACCCAGAGATTCTACTTCTATAACTATATCCCTAAGAAAAACAAAAGGAGATGTATGTATAAGATGTATGTATACCCTTAGATGTAGATGTCGGTAAAAGAGCGTCATGGCAGAATTATTTATAGTAGTAAAAAAAAAAACAAAAACCACAAATCCACTGATAAGGGATACATTAAATGTATCTAGTCATTTGGGATACTATGTAGCAGTTAAGAGACAAGGTAAAATTTTATATGTACATTATTACAAGAAAGAAAAACACTACAGAATAGTATGAATATATTGAAACATTTCATATTAGAATCAACCCAGTGACATTATTACATGGATTACAGTGAACCTACTCTAGGTTATTTTTATATTACTCCCAAATGTGTTAAGACTGAAGTTGAAAATTTCTGGACTAAATTATCCTAACAGGCCCCTCCAGCTCTAATATTCTTTCATTCTAAGAACCTTTTACACATTTATCTTAGACAAAGTGTTATTACAAGACCCCAATCGGTCTTCCCTACATGTTTAAGTGCCCTTTATCTAAATGAAACGTGAAAATGCTAAAGTGTCCCGAATTTTAAATCTATGATGCAAAACCTGAGTTAACACTATCCTCTTGATTATCAATGACAATTTATGTTGCATACATACACTTATAGAAATCACAGATACAGTTACCTCTTACCTCAATAATAACATAAAGACCATTATATTGATATCTTGAAAAAAAAACTAAGAAAGATAATAGAAGCCTTTGAACATTTAAAGAGATGAATAACAAGAAACGTGGCTTATATGGTACACAATATAAAAATACTAACCGCAAATCAAACCCTATTAGAGGGCAATCAGAGACCACAATGTGGCCTCTGTGTAGTGGGCAGGACTGGGATTTAGAGTCAGAAGAGCTGGGGATGAAGACCACTCTTTTGGCTGCAGAATCCAAGCAAATCAAATAACCTATCTGAGCCTCAATTGCCTCATTTCTAAAAGAAACAGAAGGATAATAAATGTATTATATACAACATGTAAAAGGTGCCTATACAGGGCCTGAGACAAAATAGGTTCTCAAATACTTGTCTAATAGAAGCAGGTGCATTATTACTGCTTTTATTAAGGTATCTAGTTTGTTCCCCTGAATTTTTGTAACACTGCATGTACAACCATCCTATTTAATTGTGATACTGCATGTTAGAAAGGGGTTTCTTGCTCCTTAAAAGCCTATTTGTTGCCATATTCTTTTCCACTATAAATATGCAAAAATATGTTATCTCAGAAACTCAGGGAGGAAGCATACTTACAAAGCACACCCCCAAAACTCTGTGTTGCTGTCCTCTGAGCTCAGTGCTCTTCTTAGGCACGTAAGTCTGCCTCCTATCATTTCTTCATGAGGTTCAGGGCAAAAGCCCTAGTCAAATGGATGATCTTGGTTGCCCCTACACTTTCCCCAAACCACCTACAGATAAATGAAACAAGGAGTAAAACACACCCACAACCTTAATTTTTTTTAAACAATTAAAGATAAAAATAAGCTCACCCTATGTACAGTTTGTGTACACAGCAGAGAATATATCACATCAAGTCAGAGAACAGAGAAAATGTTCCTTGGATCATGCAAAAGGCCCACTGAAGTCACAGGAATTCTTCACACCCAAGTGCCCAGCCAGCATACTCCTCACTGGTGACTTCCGCCCATACCTGGTCATGCCTTGGGCAGGCTAGAGCATGTCACAGTGTGAACTGTAGCCCAAGTCTAGCCAAAGATACTATCCCTAAGCATGTCTCTCAGTGGGTAAACTAAAGCAGGTAACGAAATTAATATGTTACTTCTGAATTTAATGGCCTGACTGTATTTCCAAGCCAGTAAATGAACTACATGCTAGCACTCCTAAAGGAAATATTTTATAAACTGCCCAGCTCTTCCTACACTTAGTATTGCAATTAAATAAGTAAAAGTAAAATGCCTTTGGTTTTAAGAGCTGTGGACAGAAATATTCTCAGTTCTTTGGGACGCCTTTCAAAGTAGTCTGTAAGAATCCATTGAAAATTATCCACAGAACTGCTGGTTGTCCACAGAAAAAACAGATCTGAGAATACATCTATCAACCACTCCAAGAAAAAAGGTATTCTCTTAATCAAAACATACAGTCAAGAGAGTTCAAGTTGACCCAGAGGTCATGCAATGGCAGAGAGGACACAGGTATGATGCATGCTTAACTCTTTTAACAAAGCAGCTACTACCTTCATTCTGTGAGTCACAGACACCCCCAAATTTCTCTGTGCCAACATGAAACTACCAAAATTTTAATCTTCTATCTGTGCTGTCCAATACAATAGTCACTAGCCATATGTGGCTAATGTGCTATAAATGTAAACTAGATGCAATACTTAGCACCTTTTTTTAAAGTTTTTTAGGATGTAAAATATCTCAAGTTTCACACTGACTACAGGTGGAAATGAAAACATTTTGGATCTACTGTGCCAAACCAATTACTTAAAGAAATTCCACCAGCTCCTTTTTACTTGTTTAGTGCGCGTGAGTACTAGAAAATTTCACCTTGCGGTGTGGCTCACACTATGTTTCTATTAGCACAGCTCTGTATAGTTAATAAAAATAAATTACTAATATTGAGCACTCCCAATGGCCCAGGCCCTGTGTTAGATAGATACTCTACGTAACACTTGGCACAAGGATACAAAGCGGTTTTACAAGATGTCCGCGGCGGTGACTGAGCTTCATCAAACCGACAAAGGATGCAGCTGGAATTCAATGTCAGGTGTTTCTACGAAATAACTCAAATACGGGGCTGTTCAACAGCTGACACTGGGGCAACTCCCATGTTGGCATAGGAAAGACAAGTCATTGATACAGCCTTCCCAAGGGTAGCAAATTTTTGTGACTCTAAAACATGTACAAAACGTCCAACTATATCCCAGGCCAGGCAAGTACACGCCAGAATGAGGCCAAACTCCTTGACAGCTCAAGCTTCACAGCTCCTAGTGGCAGGACAAGCCGCTCTCAAAGAGAACGAAGTTCAAACTCCCTGCATGACTTGACCAGGACCTGACTGTGGACACCCACGCCGAGGGAGGGGGGCGTCGGGGTGCCAGGCACGCCGTCTCCCCCAACTTTAGCACACCAACCACCCATCCACGGCCTTACCCCAGATCTCCGGGCGGCTTTGGCGTCCCCACCCCTGGGACGAGGGGAAGCGGGACCTAAAACGTCTACGACAGGATAGGGAAGTGGTAAATAAAGAGCGAGGGGACGGTGGGGCGCAGGTACCTGAGACAGAAGAGGACCCCAGGTCCTTAATGCCGGATCATTGCCGAGGCCCCACCCGGCTCCCGCGGCCACCAGTGACCCAGAAGGTGTAACTGACTGGACGCAGCGACGCAACCGACTCTGCTCTCCCCAGACTCGCAGCTATGGCAACTTGAACTAGCCGCCCAGCCGCGGCAAGTGTACAGTGCCCCGCTGCTACCACTTGGTCCTCTGGGGGTTGTAGTCCGTCTCATGCTCAAAAGCAAGGAGTTACTAGGGGAGTGCGGCCCCAAAAGAAACTGCATTTCCCAGGATGCCATACGACTGGCCTTGGGGTGACTTTTCCGGAAGAAGCCGAATTAGCTGGCACCTGAGTCCCTCGGCCGCGCCCTCTTGCCCTGTTCTTTATTTTTTAAAGGGCCAGTAACTCCTATAAGCGACAAACACCAGATAATGAGCTGAGAGCTGCTTTAGCCCTGACTCTAGCATAATCAGAAATGTCTAAAATATTTACTTTGTAAAAAATAACAAAAAAATCAAAGTAGCTGCAATACTAACACAAACTATGTTTCTTTTACTCCTTGGGGAACAGGGAAGCGTAACTTCCAGCACTGAAATGTAAAAATCCCCTTAATACCAGGACCCAATGTCTTTTTCATTTCTTTTTCTTTTTTAATTTAATTTAATTTGTTTATTTTTATACAGCTGGTTCTTATCAGTTATCTATTCTATACATATTAGTGTATATATGTCAATCCCAATGTCTTTTTCTAAAGGCTCACAAATTCTTAGAACTGGAAGTGAACAGGGAAGATTATCTAATTAAACCTTTTAGGCCTGGAAAGAGTAAATGACTCGCCTAAAACCACACAGTTCATTAATGGCAAACCCAAGGTATATGAGACTGTCACTTCATGGCTGCTGCTACCTCAGTCGTTCTAGAACATGAGAGAGACATATTCCACTCAGAGAAGCTGGTTTCAGTCATGAAAAGGTGATGATAAAAACCTCGACAAAAAATTGAACTTTGGAAAAGCTACGAAGACGGGAAAGTCAAATTAGTCAGCTGGAGCTTTGTTCCCTTCTGCTCTGCCACAAAGACCATTGATTCTTTCCTCCTCAAGGCTAAAATCAAATTTCACTTTATCTGTGACAGCTTTCCTGGCTACCTCAAGAAAAGCCAGATCACATTTTTAAACTATGCAGTTTCCTTATTCTAATAATCTGTACCATAATTATCCATTTCCCAGCTGGTCTCTTCCACTAAATTCTAAGCCCCTCCTGTGTTTACAGGATCTTAACCTATTAAAATTGTTATTTCTCTTCTCAGCCTTTCCTCACTTCACACTCTTCCTTCATATTTCTCTCTCTCTCTCTCTCTCTCTCTCTCTCTCTCTCTCTCTCTCTCTCTCTCTCCCTCTCTCTCTCTCTGTCTCTCTCTTTTTCTCTTTCTCTTTCTGTCTCTCTCTCTCTCCCCCACTCCCACCGGGGCATGCATGCACACAAAATCATAAATAATATATATTGGAATTATTCAAATATTTTCTCTGGACAACACTGAGGTAAAGTTTATTTTATATTCAGCTTCAATATAAAATAATTCTTCTAAAGATCTACCTATGTACTTGCATCTATCTTCAAGCTATTTGCTCAAAGTTGTGTTCAAGAATGTGCTCCACCTGATACTGAAATTAAGGTGATTCAGAACAGCCTTAAACTTGCTCCAGATGCATGTGGAAGCATAATAATTACTCCATTTATTCACATTTTGATTTTTCAAAACAAATGTATCAGTCATTTAATTCAGCAAATGTATGCTGAATCTTTCTATGATCCAGACATTGTATTAGACACTGAAGATGCAGTAAAAATGAGGAGGTAAACAACATAGTCTCTGCCCTCATGTTAGAGTCAAGTGAGGGAAATAGATTATTAAACAAATTATTACAAACCCAGGTGACAGTACCACATAGGTTTCTATAGATAAACATAAAAAAACTTCCTGAGGAATTGATATCTGATTAACTGCAGGAAGAATGACTACCCAAAAAAGCTAATGTAATCTTGGGATGAATTAATAAAAGCTGATTTTTCCACAACCTCTCTTCCTTGGTTCAACCACATTTAGAAAATTGGATTAAATTCTGGGGACCCCATTTTTAAAGTGATATTAACAACAAAAAAGCAAAATCAGAGTATACAACTGGGACTGATGGATAGAGAATCAGATTTGAGTTCACTATGATGAAGAAATTTTAAAATACATTATTAAATTTACAGCAGCTTTCTGTCATATGGTGTGCTCTCAATACACAGATATGATATCCAGAAAAAATACAGTGAAGTCAGATCATAGACTCTTTCTCCTTCTTAACAAAAGAGATAAAATAATAAAGCCAATTTAAAAAAAAGATTTTACACAAAATGTGCCTGTAACTACCAAATGACCTTAATTGCTTTTAACTGATATGGTGGGCACACATTATCCAACCCCAAAACCATAGTCAAGATGAATCACCTGAAGTTACAGGTAGAAAAACCCACAAGGATTACCACCTGCAGTGCATAGTTTTTTTTCACAAACAATGTTAATAGAGGCACAGAGAGGTTACATGATGTATTTGGTTTGCTAGGACTATCATAATAAAATACCACTGAATGGGTGGCTTAAACAATAGAAATTTATTTCTCACAATTCTGGAACCTGCAAATCCAAGATCAGGACGTCAGCAGGTTCAGGTCCTCCTGAGGCCTCTTTCCTTGGCCTGAGATGGTTTTCCTCTCTGTGTGTCCTCATGTGGCCTTTTCCCTGTTTGGGCAGTTGCCTGGAGTCTCTCTTCTTATAAAGATACCATCACGTTGGATTAGGGCCCCACCCTTATGACCTCATTAAACCTTAATTACCTCCTTAAAGGCCCTATCTTCAAATATTGTAACATTGAGAGTTAGAGCTTCAACATATGGGATGGGGGAGCACAGTTCAGTGCATAACACATGATTTCCCCAAAATTGTACCTATTCAAGATTAGTGTCATCAATGATCCTCCCACCACACAACACCTTGATAAAATTAGATGTGCTGGATATTTTTTACATACCTCACCCACATTTCCCCTTTACTGGGAATGCTCCTACCCATAGCATTGGGCTCCTGAAGCTTTGTTTATATTATACAAAGCCCCTATCTCTCTGACCGTGGGTGGTTGGACAAGGGACAGATACTTGAAATAATTTGGGCCAATTATGCTCTTTATCCTTTAAAACTGGGACTCAAGCATTTAATTCATTACGTGAATAGTCTTGATGTATAGGTACAAGCTGAAGTTGTCATAGGGAGGTGACCATTTTCAACTGTGTTCAAGAGGAAACAAAAATCTAATCCACAGAGAAAGAGAGAGAGAAACAAATGGGTAAAGCAGCAGGAGTAAACTGTGCAGCCCCAGAGGAAATAAGCCTAAGAGAAGAGGGCCTTGCTTCCTGGCAACTTCCAAGTTCCTGGCTCCAATCCCACTTGTATTATTAAAAGTGTTATTCCCACTTGTATATCCTGTACTTGTGACCCAGGATACACTAGAGGCAGCTGAAGGTGGTTAAATGAACAGATTTCGGAGCCAGACCACTCGGGTTCAAATCTTAGCTATAATACCTATCAACTGTGTGACCTCAAGCACATACTTAATCACTCTGTGCTTTCAATTCTTCCTCTGCCAAATGTGGATGCTAAGAATAGTACATAATGTGTAGGGTTGTTTTGAGGATAAAATTAATTAACGTGTGTGAAGGGTTTAGCCCAGTGCCTAGCCCATAGTAAGCAGTCAATACAGTTTAACTGATATACACTACGATATCCTAAAATGTTAGTTCCATGAACATTGGGACCTTGTTTATTGCTTTGTTTTAGGTACTTAGAATGAAGAATAGACCATGTTGCCTTGTGATGATTTCCCTTTTGAAACTTAAGATAAGTTCTACTGACTAAAATTCAAAGAGCCTTGACTAAGATTACACTGGTGAAGCCTAACTGTCCAGCCTGTGAGATTTGAGGTATTAATGTCACATCTAGTTTTTCTGAGCAATTTCATCAAAAACCCTTTTGAACCACACCAAATATTAAACATCTAGATAAGCTAATCAATAAAGAGGTTGTGGGATGAGGCTAACCTGAAAGCATTGACATGAACCTCACAACCCAACTCTGCTGTTGTGTGGCAGACAGAGGCAGTGGTATTTCAAGTAGAAAGGACAGAAGTTTGTTCTACCCGTATCTTGCAAACTCATACTACTGTGAAATAACAGCAGAAAACTGATTATTACTATGTGACAAGAAAATATATTTGAAATACTAACCAAATTTTCCCCAAGTATTTTCTTGTCCCCTTGGGTCCCTCAACCACCCACCTCCATTTCAGCCAGCTAAGCTGTGCTGTGCTTATGGCTCAGAGAAGGGATGTGACCACAGGAAGCAGAAAGGGAGAGGAGGCAAAAGAGACTAAAAAGAAGAAAAAGAGTAGCCTCTTCCTGACTCTTAAGCATTAAGCCTAAAGATCCTCAGATAAGGAGGATCTGGCTATATAATTTGTGAGGCCCAGTGCAAAATGAGAACATGAGGCCCTGTTCAAAACTGTTTAAGGATGTCAAAATGGCAACAGCAGAGCATTAAACTAAGATCAAGGTCTTTCTGAGTGCAGGGCCCTGTGCAATTACACAGATTACAAACCCATGAAGCCAGCCCTGCTTTCAGAAAGGAGTTGTGGTATAAGCAAAGAATTTGGAAGCAAATATGAACAAGAGAAGTCCCCACAAAAGAAAAGCTATTCCTGATGGGAATTGTCATAAGAAACAGAGAAGAGAGCCCTAGGTTGGGAGGTTGGGGGTTGAGGGGCAGACCTGATGGTGTTGGAGGAAAGCCCATGTCCATAGAGCACACAGCCTCCACTTAAGCAAGTACCATTCATAGCCTGAACCTAGCTGTCCTGCCCATTGTCATTAGGGGAGGATGTCCCTTCAAAAAGCATGCATTTTGCCCAGTGATT
The DNA here is from genome assembly GCF_964374135.1 of Grampus griseus. Lineage (NCBI taxonomy): Eukaryota > Metazoa > Chordata > Mammalia > Artiodactyla > Delphinidae > Grampus > Grampus griseus. The sequence goes on along the minus strand of NC_139018.1, from coordinate 22,164,767 downwards.
TTCCAGTCCAAGTAATGACCATCTGTACCATTAGACTTTGCTTGGTTCTGTCTAGCCATCACAGATTGTCAAGCTCCCTCATAATATCACAGGACAATTATAAGCCCTAAGAAGGAAGATGGATCACCAAAGTGGGATGCTATTGGGAAAGTAAAAAGGAAATCTTCAACATCCTAATTTGTTAGGACTGAATGAAACTACTCAAAATTCTCTCTGAACCAAGACAGTGGTGAAAGCCACTCTCTTTACACCAGCATGAGATGATCATAAATGGTCATTGACTGTCTTTTTTATTATTATATTATTTTTTTATTTATTTATTTTTGGCTGCATTGGGTCTTTGTTACTGTGCGCGGGCTTTCTCTAGTTACGGTGAGCAGGGGCTACTCTTCATTGCAGTGCGTGGGCTTCTCATTGCAGTGGCTTCTCTTGCTGCGGAGCACAGGCTCTAGGCACGCAGGCTTCAGTAGTTGTGGCTCATGGGCTCTAGAGCGCAGGCTCAGTAGTTGTAGCACATGGGCTTAGTTGCTCCGTGGCATGTGGGAATCTTCCCAGACCAGGGCTCAAACCCGTGTACCCTGCATTGGCAGGCAGATTCTTAACCACTGTGCCACCAGGGAAGCCCTGTCATTGACTCTTTATGCATCAAGTTTCAAGATAACTGCAAGTCTAATAAGAGTTGAAATAAGATGTTGCAAAAGTGGTATCGCCCACTACTCCAGAATCATCTTCAGCCATTCATTGTGTAGAAGCACTGTTGATCCTGTAATATTCTTTCTAGCCATACACTTCCTAATTATAGGTATTTGTCACTGCCAAGAACATCACAAATATAAAACAGCAATTTTTATGCATTTAAATCAAAATGAAAAACTATTAATGTACAAAACCAAAATTGTAAGACATTTTTGTAGCTAAATAATATAGCCTATGTTCCACTTTAATAGGCACCTTTTTTTTTTTTTGCGGTACGCGTGCCTCTCACTGTTGTGGCCTCTCCCACTGCGGAGCACAGGCTCCGGACGCGCAGGCTCAGCGGCCATGGCTCACGGGCCTAGCTGCTCCATGGCATGTGGGATTTTCCCAGACCGGGGCACGAACCTGTGTCTCCTGCATCGGCAGGCGGACTCTCGACCACTGCGCCACCAGGGAAGCCCTAATAGGCACCTTCTGAAAAAAGACAAAACACATAGAGTAATTCATTGCTAAGTACCACTTTCTGATATTTGAACCATGCTAATGGTCGTCCTACATAAAGGAAAATATAATCTTCTATAGCCATTTGCATTTATCTGTTGTATTTTAAAAGATTTTTTTGTGTTTAATGGATCTGAGTGCAAACACTTCCCTTTATTTACATGGATTCATCTTCTCATCCTGTGTTTTTATTTGCCCCAGTTTAAAAGTTATGCTAAGGAAAGAAAATTGCTTTATTATCATACCAATTTGTTGAGCAGGCTATTAGAACATAGCCATTCGCTGAGGGCTTGTTCTAGTTTACTAAATTGAAACTGGTTGACACAGGAAATTTCACCTACATTATGAGCACCACTAAGCCAATTTTATGCTGTCTAAATCTTGATTAAAATGTTACAGATTTCAATGTACCATTTCTGTTCCCAATAAAGATGGAATAGGAGAGACCAGACTTACCCTACACCTGAATCAAACAAAAATACAGGCAAAATATATGAAACAATGCTTTTCAAGACAGTAGACATCAGACAAAGAAGGGCAGAGAGATAGGAAACAAATAAGGTAAGTCTTATGATTGCCACAACTTACTGCCTCGAGAACATTTCCTGGGCATGGTGCAAGGAGAAGGAACTCAGGAAGAGCCCAGCAGATGCTCTGAATTGAAGAAACAGAGCTGAAAGTCGGGAAAGACCAATGTAGCTGGAGTTTGCAGAACAAACGAGTGGAGAGAACCACATAGAGAGAAAGCTCCAGAGAACTCCATGAAGTGTTCAGCAGAGTATGAGTCATCACATTTATGTGAAGAAACTGAGGCTGGAGACAGAAGCACCTTACAAGAGTGGAGGGAAAAGTGCCTGTCACTCACAGGACCAGGAATAGTGACTATTCCTGCCTGCCAGATTGAGACTCCTCATAATTCATGGAGCATTAGGTAGAGTACTCAGAAGAGTCTTATCTCAAGGCTGGGGAATAATTAGCAACAGATTAAATGCTACTCTGGTCCCACCTAACAAACCTTGAAAGCAAGATCCCAAAATATCAAAGTTTCCAAGTAATTTAATCATATCTGACAACAAATCTCAACTTTATGTGAAATCAAATAATTCAGTACCAATGGGGTTAAAATTTACATCATCCATCCAAATAAGGTTATCAGGCATATAAGGAAGAATGAAGGGCTTCCCTGGTGACGCAGTGGTTGAGAATCTGCCTGCTAATGCAGGGGACACGGGTTCGAGCCATCGTCTTGGAAGATCCCACGTGCCACAGAGCAACTAGGCCCGTGAGCCACGGCTGCTGAGCCTGCGCGTCTGGAGCCTGTGCTCCGCAACAAGAGAGGCCAAAATAGTGAGAGGCCTGCACACCGCGATGAAGAGTGGCCCCCGCTTGCCACAACTGGAGAAAGCCCTCACACAGAAACGAAGACCCAACACAGCCAAAAGTAAAATAAAAAATAAATAAATAAATAAATAAGAGAAATGCATTTCCATAAAAAAAAAAAAAAAGAACGAAACTGTAACCCATTTAAAAAAGAAAAATCGGACTTGAGGAAGATGGTGGAAGAGTAAGATGCAGAGATTATCTTCCTCCCCACAGATACATCAGAAATACATCTACACGTGGAACTACTCCTATAGAACACCCACTGAACGCTGGCTGAAGACCTCAGACCTCCCAAAAGGCAAGAAACTCCCCACATACCTGGGTAGGGCAAAAGAAAAAAAGAATAAACAGAGACAAAAGAATAGGGATGGGACCTGCGTCAGTGGGAGGGAGCTATGGAGGAAAGGTTTCCACACACTAGAAGCCCCTTCGCGGGGGGAGACTGCGGGTGGCTGAGGGGGGAAGCTTCGGAGCCGCGGAGGAGAGCACAGCCACAGGGGTGTGGAGGGCAAAGCGGTGAGATTCCCGCACAAAGGATCGGTGCCGACCAACACTCACCAGCCCAAGGCTTGTCGGCTCACACGCCGGAGCGGGCAGGGCTGGGAGCTGAGGCTCGGGCTCTGGTCGGATCGCAGGGAGAGGACGGGGGTTGGCTGCGTGAACACAGCCTGAAGGGGGCTAGTGCGCCACGGCTAGCCGGGAGGGAGTCCGGGGAAAAGTTTGGAGCTGCTGAAGAGGCAAGAGACTTTTTCTTGCCTCTTTGTTTCCTGGTGCTCAAGGAGAGGGGATTAAGAGCACCGCTTAAAGGAGCTCCAGAGACGGGTGAGAGACGCGGCTATCAGCGCAGACCCGAGAAATAGGCATGGGATGCTAAGGCTGCTGCTGCCACCACCAAGAAGCCTGTGTGTGAGCACAGGTCACTATCCACACCTCCCCTCCCGGGAGTCTGTGCAGCCCACCACTGCCAGGGTCCCGTGATCCAGGGACAACTTCCCCGGGAGAACGCACGGCACGCCTCAGGCTGGTGCAACGTCCTGCTGGCCTCTGCCGCCGCAGCTCGCCCCGCAACCGTATCCCTCCCACCCGCAGCCTGAGTGAGCCAGAGCCCCCGAATCAGCGGCTCCTTTAACCCCGTCCTGTCTGAGCGAAGAACAGACGCCCTCCAGCGACCTACATGCAGAGGCGGCGCCAAATCCAAAGCTGAGACCCTGGGAGCTGTGAGAACAAAGAAGAGAAAGGGAAATGTCTCCCAGCAGCCCCAGGAGCAGCAGATTAAAGCTCCACAATCAACTTGATGTACCCTGCACCTGTGGAATACATGAATAAAAAAAGAATCATCCCAAATTGAGGAGGTGGATTTTGAGAGCAAGATATATTACTTTTACCCCTTTTCCTCTTTTTGTGAGTGTGTATGTGTATGCTTTGTCTGTATAGATTTGCTTTCACCATTTGTCCTAGGGTTCTGTCCGTCTGATTTGTTGTTGTTTTGTTTTTTACTTTTTAAAAAAATTTTTTTCTTAATAATTATTTTTTATTTTAATAATTTTATTTTATTTTATCTTACTTTATTTTATTTTATCCTCTTTCTTTCTTTCTTTCTATTTTTTCTCCCTTTTATTCTAAGCTGTGTGGAGGACAGACTCTTGGTGCTCCAGCCAGGAGTCAGTGCTGCGCCTCTAAGGTGCGAGAGCCAACTTCAGGACACTGGTCCACAAGAGACCTCCCATCTCCACATAATATCAAATGGCGAAAATCTCCCAGAGATCTCCATCTCAACACCAAGACACAGCTTCACTCAACGACCAGCAAGCTACAGTGCTGGACACCCTATGCCATACAACTAGCAAGACAGAAACACAGCCCCACCCATTGGCAGAGAGGCTGCCTAAAATCATAATAAGGCTACAGACACCCCAAAACACACCACCAGACGTGGACATGCCCACCATAAAGACAAGATCCAGCCTCATCCACCAGAACACAGGCACTAGTCCCCTCCACCAGGAAGCCTACACAACCCATTGAACCAACCTTAGGCACTGGGGACAGACACCAAAAACAACAAGAATTATGAACCTGCAGCCTGCAAAAAGGAGACCCCAAACACAGTAAGATAAGCAAAATGAGAAAACAGAGAAACACACAGCAGATGAAAGAGCAAGGTGAAAACCCACCAGACCTAACAAATGAAGAGGAAATAGGCAGTCTACCTGAAAAAGATTTCAGAATAATGATAGTAAAGATGATCCAAAATCTTGGAAATAGAACAGAGAAAATGCAGTAAACATTTAACAAGGACCTAGAAGAATAAAAGAGGAAACAAGCAACAATGAACAACACAATAAATGAAATTAAAAATACTCTAGAAGGGATCAATAGGAGAATAACTGAGGCAGAAGAATGGATAACTGACCTGGAAGATAAAATAGTGGAAATAGCTACTGCAGAGCAGAATAAAGAAAAAAGAATGAAAAGAACTGAGGACAGTCTCAGAGACCTCTGGGACAACATTAAATGCACCAACATTCAAATTATAGGGGTCCCAGAAGAAGAAAAGAAAAAGAAAGGGACTGAGAAAGTATTTGAAGTGATTATAGTTGAAAACTTCCCTAATATGGGAAAGGAAATAGTTAACAAGTCCAGGAAGCACAGAGAGTCCCATACAGGATAAATCCAAGGAGAAACATGCCAAGAAACATATTAATCAAACTATCAGAAATTAAATACAGGGCTTCCCTTGTGGTGTAGTGGTTGAGAGTCCGCCTGCCAATGCAGGGGACACGGGTTCGTGCCCCGGTCCGGGAAGATCCCACATGCTGCGGAGTGGCTGGCCCCATGAGCCATGGCTGCGGAGCCTACATGTCCAGAGCCTGTGCTCCACAATGGGAGAGGCCACAACAGTGAGAGGGCTGCGTACCGCAAAAAAAAAAAAACAAAAACAACAACAAAAAAAATTAAATACAAAGAAAAAATATTAAAAGCAGCAAGGGAAAAACAACAAATAACACACAAGGGAATCCCCATAAGGTTAACAGCTGATCTTTCAGCAGAAACTCTGCAAGCCAGAAGGGACTGGCAGGACATATTTAAAGTGATGAAGGAGAAAAACCTACAAAAAATATTACTCTACCCAGCAAGGATCTCATTCAGATTTGATGGAGAAATTAAAACCTTTACAGACAAGCAAAAGTTGAGAGAGTTCAGCACCACAAAACCAGCTCTACAACAAATGCTAAAGGAACTTCTTTAGGCAAGAAACACAAGAGAAGGAAAAGACCTACAATAACAAAGCCAAAACAATTAAGAAAATGAGAATAGGAACATACATATTGATAATTACCTTAAATGTGAATTGATTAAATGCTCCCACCAAAAGACACAGACTGGCTGAATGGATACAAAAACAAGACCCATATATATGCTGTCTACAAGAGACCCACTTCAGACATAGGGACACATACAGACTGAAAGTGAGGGGATGGAAAAAGATATTCTATGCAAATGGAAATCAAAAGAAAGCTGGAGCAGCAACTCTCATATCAGACAAAATAGTCCTTAAAATAAAGACTATTACAAGAGACAAAGAAGGACACTACATAATGATCAAGAGATCGATCCAAGAAGAAGATATAACAATTGTAAATATTTAGCACCCAAATTAGGAGCACCTCAATACATAAGGCAAATACTAACAGCCATAAAAGGGGAAATCGACAGTAACACAAACACAGTAGGGGACTTTAACACCCCACTTTCACCAATGGACAGATCATCCAAAATGAAGATAAAGAAACACAAGCTTTGAATGATACATTAAACACGATGGAGTTAACTGATATTCATAGGACATTCTATGCAAAAACAATAGAATATACTTTCTTCTCAAGTGCTCATGGAAATTCTCCAGGATAGATCATATCTTGGGGCACAAATCAAGCCTTGGTAAATTTAAGAAAATTGAAATCGTATCAAGTATCTTTTCTGAGCACAACGCTCTGAGACTAGATATCAATTACAGGCAAAGATCTGTAAAAAATACAAACACATGGAGGCTAAACAATACACTACTTAATAATGAAGTGATCACTGAAGAAATCAAAGAGAAAATCAAAAAATACCTGGAAACACATGACCATGGAGACACGACGACCCAAAACCTATGGGATGCAGCAAAAGCAGTCCTAAGAGGGGAGTTTATAGCAATACAGTCCTACCTTAAGAAACAGGAGACATCTCAAATAAACAACATAAAGCAATTTGAGAAAGAAGAACAAAAAAAAAAACCCAAAGTTAGCAGAAGGAAAGAAATTATAAATATCAGATCAGAAATAATGAAAAAGAAATGAAGGAAACAATAGCAAAGATCAATAAAACTAAAGCTGGTTCTTTGAGAAGATAAACAAAATTGATAAACCATTAGCCAGACTCAACAAGAAAAAAAGGGAGAAGACTCAGATCAACAGAATTAGAAATGAAAAAGGAGAAGAAACAACTGACACTGCAGAAATACAAAGGATCATGAGAGATTACTACAAGCAACTCTATGCCAATAAAATGGACAACCTGGAAGAAATGGACAAATTCTTAGAAATGCACAACCTGCCAAGACTTAACCAGGAAGAAATAGAAAATATGAACCGACCAATCACAAGCATTGAAATTGAAACTGTGATTAAAAATCTTCCAAAAAAAAAAAAAAAAAAATCTTCCAACAAACAAAAGCCCAGAACCAGATGGCTTCACAGGAGAATTCTATCAAATATTTAGAGAAGAGTTAACACCTATCCTTCTCAAATTCTTCAAAAATATAGCTGAGGGAGGAACACTCCCAAACTCATTCTACGAGGCCACCATCACCCTGATACCAAAACCTGACAAAGATGTCACAAAGAAAGAAAACTACAGGCCCATATCACTGATGAACATAGATGCAAAAATCCTCAACAAAATACTAGCAAACAGAATCCAACAGCACACTGAAAGGATCATACACCATGATCAAGTGGGATTTACTCCAGGAATGCAAGGATTCTTCAATATATGCAAATCAATCAACGCGATACACCATATTAACAAATTGAAGGAGAAAACACATATGATCATCTCAATAGATGCAGAGAAAGCTTTCGACAAAATTCAACACCCATATATGGTAAAAAAAAAAAAAAAAAACCCTGCAGAAAGTATGCATAGAGGGAACTTTCCTCAATATAATAATGGCCATATATGACAAACCCACAGCCAACATCGTCCTCAGTGGTGAAAAACTAAAACCATTTCCACTAAGATCAGGAACAAGACAAGGCTGCCCACTCTCACCGCTATTATTCAACATAGTTTTGGAAGTTGTAGCCAAGCAATCAGAGAAGAAAAAGAAGTAAAAGGAATACAAATTGGAAAAGAAGAAGTAAAGCTGTCACTGTTTGCAGATGACATGATACTCTCCATAGAGAATCCTAAAGATGCTACCAGAAAACTACTAGAGCTAATCAATGAATTTGGTAAAGTAGCAGGATACAAAATTAATGCACAGAAATCTTTGGCATTCCTACACACTAATGATGAAAAATTTGAAAGTGAAATTAAGAAAACACTCCCATTTACCATTGCAACAAAAAGAATAAAATATCTAGGAATAAACCTACCTAAGGAGACAAAAGACCTGTATGCAGAAAATTATAAGACACTGATGAAAGAAATTAAAGATGATACAAATAGATGGAGAGATATCCCATGTTCTTGGATTGGAAGAATCAACATTGTGAAAATGACTCTACTACCCAAAGCAATCTACAGATTCAATGTAATCCCTATCAAACTACCACTGGCATTTTTCACAGAACTAGAACAAAATATTTCACACTTTGTATGGAAACACAAAAGACCCCGAATAGCCAAAGCAGTCTTGAGAACGAAAAATGGAGCAGGAGGAATCAGGCTCCCTGACTTCAGACTATACTACAAAGCTACAGTAATCAAGACAGTATGGTACTGGCACAAAAACAGAAAGATAGATCAATGGAACAGGAAAGAAAGCCCAGAGATAAACCCACGCACATATGGTCACCTTATCTTTGATAAAGGAGGCAAGAATATACAGTGGAGAAAAGACAGCCTCTTCAATAAGTGATGCTGGGAAAACTCGACAGATACCTGTAAAAGTATGAAATTAGAACACTCCCTAACACCATACACAAAAATAAACTCAAAATGGCTTAAAGACCTAAATGTAAGGCTAGACGCTATCAAACTCTTAGAGGAAAACATAGGCAGAACACTCTATGACATAAATCACAGCAAGGTCCTTTTTGACCCACCTCCTAGAGAAATGGAAGTAAAAACAAAAATAAACAAATGGGACCTAATGAAAGTTAAAACCTCTTGCACAGCAAAGGAAACCATAAACAAGACCAAAAGACAACCCTCAGTATGGGAGAAAATATTTGCAAATGAAGCAACTGATAAAGGATTAATCTCCAAGATTTACAAGCAGCTCATGCACCTCAATATGAAAAACACAAAAAACCCAATCCTAAAATGGGCAGAAGACCTAAATAGACATTTCTCCAAAGAAGATATACAGATTGCCAACAAACATATGAAAGAATGCTCAACATCATTAATCATTAGAGAAATGCAAATCAAAAGTACAATGAGATATCATTTCACACCGGTCAGAATGGGCATCATCAAAAAATCCAGAAACAAAGAATGCTGCAGAGGATGTGGAGAAAGGGGAACACTCTTGCACTGTTGGTGTGAATGTAAATTGATACAGCCACTATGGAGAACAGTATGGAAGTTCCTTAAAAAACTACAAATAGAACTACCATATGACCTAGCAATCCCACTACTGGGCATGTATCCTGAGAAAACCATAATTCAAAAAGAGTCATGTACCAAAATGTTCATTGCAGCTCTATTTACAATAGCCAGGACATGGAAGCAACCTAAATGTCCATCAACAGATGAATGGATAAAGAAGATGTGGCACATATATACAATGGAATATTACTCAGACATAAAAAGAAACGAAATTGAGATATTTGTCGTGAGGTGGATGGACCTAGAGTCTGTCATATAGAGTGAAGTAAATCAGAAAGAGAAAAACAAATACCGTATGCTAACACACAATATGGAATCTAAGAAAAAAACATAAAGGTCATGAAGAACCTAGGAACAAGACGGGAATAAAGACACAGACCTACTAGATAATGGAGTTGAGGATATGGGGAGGGGGAAGGGTAAGCTGTGACAAAGTGAGAGAGTGGCATGGACATATATACACTACCAAACGTAAAATAGATAGGTAGTGGGAAGCTGCCGCATAGCACAGGGAGATCAGCTTGTTGCTTTGTGACCACCTAGAGGGGTGGGATAGGGAGGGTGGGAGAGAGGGAGACGCAAGAGGGAAGAGATATGGGAACATATGTATATGTATAACTGATTCAGTTTGTTATAAAGCAGAAACTAACACACCATTGTAAAACCATTATACTCCAATAAAGATGTAAAAAAAAAAAAGAAAAATCAACCAATCTAAACTGACCCAGAGCTGACAAAGATATTAGAATTATCAAACATTGTTGGTGGTTGAATTATGCACCCCAAAAAGATATCTTAAAGTTCTAACACCTGGCACCTGTGAATGTGACCTTATTTGGAAATAGGGTCTTTGCAGGTATTCAAGTTAAATTGAGGTCAGAGTGGATTAGGGTGGACCCTAATATAATGCCTGGTTTCCTTATAGGAAAAGAGAAGTATGGACACAGAGATACACAGAGAGAACATCTTGTGATGATAGAAGAGAAATTGGAGTAATGCAAGCCAAGTGACACAAGTCAAGGATTGCTGGCAACTATCACAAGCTGGAAGAGGCAATGAAGGATCCTTCCCCAGAGCCTTCAGAGAGAGAACACCCCTGCCAACACCTTTATTTTGGACTTCTAGCCTCCAGAACTGTGAGTGAATTAATTTCTTCTGTTTTAAGCCACCAAGTTTGTGGTTCTTTTTTTTCAGCAGCCCTGGGAAACTAATTCAGATATCAAAATAGTTACTGTGATTTAGATGTTCAGAAATTTACGTAGAGACAAGGAAAATACGGTAAAGCCCAAATAGAACTTCTAGATATGAAAACTTCACCTGAGATGAAAAATACACCGGTAAGACTAGTGGCAAATTAACTCTTTCAGAAAAAGAAAAAAAAAGAATACTGAATATGAAAACATAGCAAAAGAAACTGTCTAAATGAAAAAAAGAAAAGTTTTGATATAAAAAGCATCAATGAGCTCTTTGTGGGACAACTTCATTCAGCCTAATGTAAGTGTAATAACTGGAATCTCCAAAGGAGTAAAGAGAGATAAGGGGATAGAGAAAGTATTCATACGTGAAGAAATAAAGCCTGAAATTTTTTCAAATTATAAAATTTGAAAACCATAAATGCACAAATCCAAGACCCTCAAAATACTGCATAAGAAAGATGAAGAAAAATACATCAAGGCACATGATAAAATGACTCTTAACCAGTGATAACAAAAGTCTTAAAAGCATCCTATGGGAGAAAAAAACATGCTGCAAAAGAACAAAGAAAAATGACAGAAGATTTGCCCTTGGAAACGATGCAAGCAACAAGACAATGAGCCGTATTTTGTAAGTACTGAAAAGAAAAAACTGTCAGTCTATGACTCTGTACTAAGCAATGATACCCTTTAAAAATAAAGGCAAAACTAGCACTTTTCAGACACACAAAACCTGGCATAATTTATAACCAGAAGATCTGTACTACAAGAAACGTTAAAGTCTTTCAAGCAAAAGCCGGGTGACAGGAGAAAATACGGCTCTACATACACTCAGGAATGAAGACCAAAAAGGATAACTAAATGAGTCTTTTCTTATGACTTAAATTTCTTTGAAAGATAACTGGTTATCTTAACAAAGATAATAAGAACGTATTGTAGAGTTTATAGCTTATGCATAGGTAAAATGTACGGCAACAGAAGCATAAAGGCCAGGAAAGAAGAAATGGAAGTAACACCGTTATAGGGTTCTTAAACCATACATAAAGCAGTGTAATAGCAGCTGCAGGTAGACTCTGATAACTTAAAGACATCCACTATAAACCCTAAAGCAGGCACTATAATAACCAAACAGTTATAGCTAAGAGTCAACAAAGAAGATGAAATAGAATCATAAAAACTCCTGAATTAATCCAAACAGGTTAAAAAAAGAAAAGGAAAAGGGATCAAAGAATAGATGGGATGAATAGAAAACCAGGAGCAAGACTACAGACTGACACCTAATATCAATAATGGCATCTTGGGCTTCCCTGGTGGCGCAGTGGTTGAGAGTCCGCCTGCCGATGCAGGGGACATGGGTTCGTGCCCCGGTCCGGGAGGATCCCACATGCCACGGAGCAGCTGGGCCCGTGAGCCATGGCCGCTGGGCCTGCGTGTCCGGAGCCTATGCTCCACAATGGGAGAGGCCACAACAGTGAGAGGCCCGCGTACCAGAAAAAAAAAAAAAAAAAAAATTTAAAAAAAAGTAATAATAATGGCATCAAATGTAAATGATCTACACAATCCAAATAAAAAGCAAAGATTGAAAGCAAAACCTGCTTTCAATCTGCTATTTATAAGAAATGGCACTTCAAATATAAGGATGCAAAGAGGTTGAAGTAAAAGTATAGAAAAAGACTAGCATGGTAACACTAATCAAAAGAAAGTTGGATTGTCTCTATAACATAAAAAAGTCAATTAAAAAGAAAAGGACATCACAAGAGATAAAAAAGTACATTTAATAATGATAAAGGCATCAATTCACCAAGAAAATAAAAGAGTTCTAAATAGTTGTATATTTAATAGTAGAACTTCAAAACATATGAATCAAAAACTGATAGAAATACAATGGAAAAAAAGACAAATCCCCAATTATAGTAAAAAAAATTTTAGGACCCATGTCTCAATAATTGACATAACAAGTAGATAGAAAAATCAGTAAAAATATAGATGACTTGAACAACACTATCAACAACTTGATCTGTTGTCATTTGTAGAACACATTCAGAAGGCACATTTTTTTCAAAAACACACTGAACATTTGTCAAAATAGACCTTATTCTGAGTCTCACTAAATTTAAAACTTCTCAAGTCATACAAACTATGTTCTCTCTCTACAGTGGAATAAATTTAGAAATTAATAACAGAACAATATGTGAAAAATCCCCAAATATTTCGAAACTAAATAACACATTACTAAATGACCCAGAAATCAAAGAAGAAAATTAGAAAGTATTTTCAGCTGAATGATAATAAATATCAAAACCTAAGAGATGTCTCTAAAGCAGTGCTTAGAGGGAAAATCTATAGCACTATACAATATTATCTTTTAAAAAGGTCTCAAATCAATGACCTCAGCCTTCACCATAAGAAACTAAGAAAAGAAGGGCAAATTAAACCCAACAGATGCAAAAGAAAGGAGATAATAAAGATCTGAGCAGGTATCAATGAAATAGAACATAGAAAAACAATAAAGAATCTATGAAACAAAAAGTTGCTTCTTTGAGAATATTTATAAAATTGATAAACCTCTAGACATACTTATCAGGAAAGGAAGAGTGAAGACACAAATACCAGTATCAGGTATGAGAGTGCTGACATTAGAACAGATTATACAAATTTGAAGAGGATAAGAGAATATTATGAACACATTTATGACAATAAGTTCAAAAATTTAAATAAAATGGACAAATTCATAGTAAAACACAAACTGTTAAAGCTGTCTCAGGAAGAATTAGATACACTGAATAGCCCTACCATCTATTTTTAGAAATTTAATTTGAAGTTAAAAACCTTCCAGCAAGTAAAAATGTCTGGATAGCTTCACTGGTGAATTCTACCACATAACTAAGAAAGAAATAATATCAATTCTACACAAACTTACACAAATTTGAAGAGGAGGGAATATTTTCTAACTTATTCTATGATGGCAGAATTAGCCTTATACAAAAACTTAACAAAAACATTACAAAAAAGAAAATGACAGTTAACATCTATGCAAAACCCATAACCAAATTTTAGAAAATTTAATCATAAAATAAATTAAAAACTTAATATGTCATAATCAAGTGGGGTTTATCCCTGGAATGCAAAATGGGTTTAACATTCAAAAATCCATCACTTTTATTCACCACATTAACAGACTAAAAAAGAAAAATGCTGACTCATCTTAACAGATGCAGAAAAAGCATTTGGAAAACTCTAATACCTATTCCTGATTAAAAACTCTAAGAAAAGGAGAATAGAAGGAAAATTTCTCAACCTGATGAAAAGCATTTATGGAAACTGTATACTTAACATCATATTTCATGATGAAAGAATGATTTCCCCCATATGATTAGAAACAAGATGATAACTGCCCTTAATCTTTCTACTCAAAATTGTACTGGAGTTTCTAGCCTGTGCAGTCCAATAGGAAAAAGAAATGAGAAGCATTCAGATTGGAAGAGAAGTAAACGATCTATACTCAGACAATACAACTCATCTATGTGGATAATTGGATGGAATCTATGAAACAGCTTCTAGAACTAATAAGTGAATTTCGTGATATTGCAGCCAAGCTATCAGATAACTGCAGCCCTAGCCGTCATTTTGTTTGCAACCTCATGATAGACCTTAAGCCAGAGCATCCAGTTAAACCTCTCCCAAATTGCACCACAGAAACTCTGAGATAGTAAATGTTGTTTTAAGCCAATATTTAACATTTTGGGGTTATTGATTATGCTGCAACAGATAGCTAATATAGCCATTGCCTATTCATTCATTTAACGTTTATTATTTCCTAACTCTGAGCTAGGCACTCTTCTTGGTGTTAGGGATACAGTGGCAAAAAAAAAAAAAAAAAAAAAGCAAGGTTCCTGCTTTCATGGAGCTTATATTTTGATGGGGATGGGAGAGCAGCAAGAGACAGGCAATAAATGAGTAAACTAATTAATAATAATAACAAGAGATAAGTGCTTTGGTGAGGTAATATGATGGGGGGATCGTTACTTGAGAAAGGTTTTTCCAGAAAAACTTACGATATTTAAACAACAACTTGAATGATGTGACGATCTGGGGACAAATTTTTCCAGGCATAGAGTTCAACAATAGCAAAGGCCCAGAGGTGATAATAAACTTGTCTCTTTCCAGGTCCAGCAAAGTGATGGTAAGGGCCGGATCTTGAAAAACAGGAATCAGCAAACTTGTCTTCTAGGTCAAATCCTGCCCGAGTCCTGTTCCAGTACAGCCTACAAGCTAAAAATGGCTTTTACATTTTTAGAGGGTTGTATGAAAAAGAAGAAGGAGGAGAAGATGTGACAAAGATCCTATGTGGCCCACAAAGCCTAAAACATCTAGGTTCTTCACAGGAAAATTTCTTCACAAGAAAAGTTTACAGGCACCCATAGTAGGATTTCATTGCTTAGTATAAAGAATTTATACTTAATTTTCTTTAATTTTTTTTAATTTCTTCTTTTTATTGTGGAATAGTATTCCATTGTATGGATGTATCACTCTGTTATCTATTACCTAGTGGAAGAACATTTGGGTGATTTCCAGTTTGGGGGGATTAGGAACAAAGCCACTAAAAAAATTGAAATACACATATTTAAAGTGCACAGTCTGATGGATTTTGGCAAATGTATACATCCACTTATGTCCAGTCTAATCAAGATGTAGAACATTTCTATTAATATAACTGCCATGAGTTCTCTGCTGTCCTTTTCCAGTCAATCTCCCCTAACCATTATTCTGATTTCCTTCACCATAACTTCCTCCCGCCGTCCCAGAAGTTCATATAAATGGAACCATATAGCATGTAAGAAGATGCTATATGATGCCATATGCTCCTTTTACCCAAGAAGAATTAGTAAGCAATTGAAAGTTTTTGAGAGCGAAATTGGCACAATCTGATATTTATTTTAAATTATCTTCTTGGCTACTGTGTGAAGGATGATGAGTAGACAATAGTGTGCCCCTTAAGTATTCTTCTTCTTCCCATCTTCTGGGGGGATATATGGCTCGATAATATTCCTGGCCAGACCAGAATTTACAGGTCAACTTCAACTACATAGAGCAAAGCTCGATTCAAGAGTTCCATTCAAGGCACTCGAACAGTTTCTGCCGTTCCAGGCTCTCCCGGCAGGTGACGCCAGAGCCCAGTTCCTGGCCTGCCTCGCCGAGTCCGCGCGCGGCAGTGAGAGCCGGACGCCGCCGAACGCCGCCGAACGCCGCCAGACGGCTCCCCGCGGCGATTTCTGCGCTAGTGGCTGCGCGCCCCCAGAGGTCCGGGTTTGCGCTGAAGTTGGGGAGCCGTGAGGATCCCCCCGTGGGTGTCGCGCCCCGGCCTCGGCCGCACCTCGGGCTGGCAAGCCACGTGTGCCCGCCTCCGACCCTCGGCAGACGCGTCCTAGGCCAGGAAGAGCTGAAGTTCTGCGGCACCGGCGTCCGTCCCGGGACGGTCCTTTCCGCTGCAACTTTCTCTGGATAGAGGGTGCGTGCGGATGGATCCCGACAGGGAGCGCTTTGGAGAGGCTACCCACCCATGGGAAGAGGTGGCCCGTTGGGTTTAGAGCCAAGGAAAGGAGCGGGCGTGTAAACTAGGCTTTGGAGGGAAGTAATGGGAGGGGCGCGTGAGGCAGGTTGGAGGGCAGAGAGAACAGCCCGGACCGGCGCTGATTGTCAGGCAACAGACGGGAGTGGCATGGGGCAAGGAAAGTGAAGTACGTAAGCTTGTTTGGGTGGAGGGTTGCCTAGGGAAACGGAGCACTTGAGAGCCTCTTCTTTCCCCTCTCCAGCCTCCTCTTTGGTGCTGAAGTCACGACCCCATCGATTTCTCCTTCCTCCCACCCCTCCCGCTCTCCTTCAGCCTGAGGGAACCCGAGGCGCAGAGGGCTGAGAATGAGGCGATAGTGGAGGATGAAGACATAGCCTTGGAGCCCCGAGGACAATGAAACCGACGCCCCTGCTGCAGCTGGCGCTGCTTCTTGTCCTGCCCAGGAGCCTGAGGGGGAAAGGGTGTCCTTCTCCGCCCTGCAAATGCCACCAGGAGGACGACTTCAGAGTCACCTGCAAGGATATCCACCGCATCCCCAGCTTACCGCCCAGTACGCAGACCCTGTGAGTACCTGGGAGAGGAGAGGGGAGGACTCAGGAGCCAAAGTCGGCTGGAAAAGGTGGATGGAAGTGCACAAAAAGAGCTTGAGAGGGTTGTGTGTGCGTGTGTGTGTGTGTGTGTGTGTGTGTGTGCGCGCGCGCGCCCGCGCGCGCAATGAGTAAAAACTCCATCGACCAAACGTGGGATTGCTGACGCTCGAGTTACTCATAACACAGAAAAAGTTAACGAAATTTTAGTACAAGATGAAAAGTGAGAGTTGTTCTTTCTAAAGAGCTGCTGTTCTGCACTTCGCCTACTCCCAGCCCTGGCTGAATCTTAATTTTACTTAAGATGTAAATAAGATTAATAGCAACTCAAAAACGGATCCTTTTGATCTTATTTTGGGTGATGAAAGTTGCAAAAAAAAAAGGGGGGGTTCAACTTTTAATCTTTCTAGATGGGAAATTATCTTACCAGGTCTCTTGGTTCATCAAACATTTGACAAAAATTTAATCAGGGCTCTTTTAAAAACACAGTCGTCCCTCGGTATACATGGGGGATTGGTTCCAGGACCCCTGTGTACACTCAAATCAGAGGATGCTCAAGTATAGCATTTGCATATCACCTATGCACATCCTCCTGTATACTTTAGATCATCTCTAAATTACTTACAATACCTAATACAATGTAAATGCTATGTAAATAGTTGCCAGTGTGTGGCAAATCCAGGTTATGCTTTTTGGAACCTTCTGGAATTTTGTTCCCCCAAATATTTTCAATCCAGTGTTTGTTGAATCTGCAGATATGAAACCTGCCCAGATGGACGGTCAACTGAATATCCTTTATACTTCGTCTGGAATTCACTTTGTATGAAGTATCTGAGTTATTTACTCAAATGTGAGATACCCACTGATGTAGTGCATCCAAAAATCTCCTTTGGCTTTGGCATGGTAGAGGTATAAAGAGATGAAATTTCATGAAGTACATTTTTATCTGCGTGTTAAATGTTACCAGATTAGAAACTTGATGTTAAATGAGTTTTGTGTACATCTGTTCCTTAACAGATGTTGAAATCAACGATTGAAAGGATAATTGTAAACAAGGGAAGAAGGCTTTCTTGGGTGATTAGAAATAGAACAGTAGGAAAGAATAGTAAGACAGTCTGGTTTTACTGTTTACTTAACTGGTTAAACCCAGTTAAGGTACAAAAGCTCAGGTTATTAAAGAAAATGTAGGTAAGTGGAAAGCAATGGTGAAGTTGTATTTAAGATTTCCTCAAGAATTCAGCTCATAGGGACATTCAACAGTGGGTTATGAACGTTTTGGACACAGGTGTGTATTTCTATGCTGCGATATCTCAGTTTCTTATCTCACCTGGGTCAATTAGTGTAATAACGTCCAGTGAATAACATTCATTCTCGGGCTTCCCTGGTGGTGCAGTGGTTAGGAATCCACCTGCCAATACAGGGGACGTGGGTTCGAGCCCTGGTCTGGGAAGATCCCACATGGATCAACTAAGTGGAGCAACTAAGCCTGTGCACCACAGCTACTGAGCCTGCGCTCTAGAGCCTGCGAGCCACAGCTACTGAAGCCCGCGTGCTTAGAGCCCGTGCTCCACAACAAGAGAAGCCACCGCAGTGAGAAGCCCGCACACCAGAACGAAGAGCAGCCCCCGCTTGCCACAACTAGAGAAAGCCTGCGTGCAGCAACGAAGATCTCCATGCTGCCACTACAGAATAAAATACGTTCTTATCCTCTTGATTAAACCCCTGCATTGACTCCCCATGTCTCCCATGATAAAACTCTTTTGTACAACCTACAAGATCCTTTAAGACGTAGCCCAGTCTTTCAAACCTCATGGCTCCTACTCTGTCACACTTTTCACTCCTACTGAACAGAATTTCTGGCACTTTCCCCAAAGTTCTTTGCTCTCACAACTAACTGCCTGGGCCTTCCCTTCCACATTCTCTTCCCTCTGCCTAAAGCGACTTTTCCCTTTTCTTCATCTGGCTGATGCCTACTCCAAGGTCCAGATTAGCTGTCAACTCCTTCAGGAAGCCCCTCCTGGTCCATGACCCCTAGGCTGGGTGAGCGACCTTCTCCACAACATTCTGTGCATTCACCCCGTCCTAGCCCTTACACACAGCTTTTCCGTAACTTGATATTTCTTTGAGTGCCTGTCTAAGCAGGACGTGAGCTTCTCTAACACAGGGACCCTGTCATTCAACTCTGGAACTACTCTGATGCTGAAAAAAAAAGCTTGTTAGGTGAATGAAAGAACAAACAAATATGCTGGTCTCAGAGTGTCTGCTGTGTGTGGGGAGAAAGGAGGCCAGAGACATCACGACTTCAGAGACTTCTTTAAGGGGAGCAGAACTTCAAGAGTCATTGAAGAGAAATGTGACTCTGGCAGTGGAAGGGAAGCTGGAATCATTCTGTGTATAGTTCCACCAAGTGATGAGACAGGTAGTGTCAGAGAAAGAGCAATGAAATCAGAGTCAGGATACACATCTCTTCCTCCCTGTCTCACTAACTGTGAAATTAGGTGAGATAATTTATGTGGCAGGACCCAAGTTTCCTTCAGGGTAAAAGGGAGGGTTCCATTAGGTTCTTTCTGATGCCTGTGATGCAATGAGAATAGTCTGAGGGAATCCACTGAATCACTGGATAAAGACAGTAGTGGGGAGAATCTGACCTTGAAAACAGTGGGAAGGTGGGGAGAGGGAGGGCAGGAGGGGAGCTGTTCTGAAGAATGAAGTTATCCTGAGATAGAGAAGAGAAAATTGATGAAAAGTATAGGTTAAAGAGCATGCTAATTTGAACAATGACTGCAGCCCTGGGCAAAAGTAGCAGAATGATTTTCAAATCTTTTGGGGGCAGTAGAACTCTTCTGTGAAAGGAAAGCTTATGAGAGAAGTCAAATATGTAAAGCTAACAATCATACTGTGCTTTTTCCTGTTCTCAGTACTTTATACCAACTCACCCATTGAATCCTCACAAAACCAAATCTAGTAGACGATTTTATTACTCTCATTTTATAGATGAGAAAACTGAGGCACAACAGAAATGAAGCTATTTGCTCAACGTCACACAACTTGTAAGCGGTACTGCCAGGATGTGAAATACTGCAGAGCTGCACCCTGAGCCCCCTGCTTTCAGAGGAAAATGGGTCTCACCCTGCCAGCTCTTCCCCAGTATGGTTGTGAGGCTTTGGAGAAAAAAGTTTGAAAGCTAGTGATGTCCAATAAGCCACAGATAACCTTGGGGGCTATTGTCCCTAGAAATATGCAGTAACTCAGAAAATGGGAGGGTAAGAGGAAAATAAAACAAGGAAAGAAAGAAGGAGGGAAAGAAGAAATTGGGAGGGAAGATTGGGACAGAGGGAGGAAAAGAAAGACTACATATATCATACAAGGCCTTCCCTGCTGGAGCAAACCAGATCCTTGTCATTAAAAACCTGTTCTGAGTGGTAACCCCTATTCCAAATACAGATGCTGTTTAACCATTGCCTAGCCATTTTACAAATTACTATGGTGCAATTTTCCCTAACCCTTACCTTCTATCCACATAGTATGGTGCTGAAAGGTAAAGAGATTGCCTCTTTCTTCACCACCCATACACCTGTCACATGGGCTGGGTGGGAGTTATACTGTTTATGGCTCCCACTGAAACAGTGGTTCGGAATCTTTTCTTCCACTTCCCCCCCTCCAAATGGGCATGATACACTCTCTTTATAACAGTGGTTCTAACTAGGTGAGAAGTGAGGGAGAGCTGGTATCCCTACTCCCTGATGGAACATTCTAGAATCTTTGATATACAGGTAGTCTGAAAAAATTGCTCCTTCCAATTGAGAAGTACTGATTTAAGGGAACGTTAATGAAGCAAGAAGAATAAAATTTAAGTTTTCATGTATAATTATAGATCATATTACCTTAACACCAAGGATAACAAGATTGACCCATCACTCTCATTCAGAGAGTTGCCATTTGCTACTTCTGTGTATAAGAGACCATCCCTTCTCTGAGGAGGTAGATGAGGTTAGACGGCTGTTCTGGATTTCTGTGGATTCTTCCTCAAGAAAGTGCTGCCTTACCTTGCCTTGTCCTTTTAACCCACCTGCTTTTAGTTTATGATGGTGACAATCATTGCCTCCACCCCCTCCATCCCCCGCCTTCCAGAGTCTAGGGCTTCAGTGAAGTAGTGGTTTGTCCATCACGCACTTGTGTGCCTTCAGAAATGTTTCTGAAAGAGTTGTAGCTATTGTTTTCGGGTTCTGCATTTTGCTTCAGTTTTTAGTCATTTGCATTCTGTATCTGTGTCTCTAATTGATGGCCTGTCCTGGTGTCTTCTAAACTGAAGATGGTAACTCACCATCTTCAGGATTTTTGCCTTCTCTGTGTTCTACCCATGCTATGATTTACTCAATATTTTTAGGTTGACTCACTTCTTCAACTAAAAGAAATCTGTTTAGAAGGCTTATATTGTGACTATAAATGGAAAATTAGCACGCCTTGCTCTAAATAGAAGGTAACTAGAAAACTAAATACAATTAAAACATAAATGTAATTCTATTCTAGCTTGAGACTATTGTCTTTGAATGTTCTGAGCCTGAGGCTGCCTTCTCTTTGTTATAAAGGAAGTTTAATAAGTGTTCAAGAAATATCAAAGAGATATCAATCCACCAATCCTTGGTGGTGTCAGAAAGACTGAAGGACAATGGAAAAGGGAATCACTTTCTCACTGTGTGATTCAATATTATTTAAAGCCATGTGGGCATTCCACCTAAAATAATCTCAAGTATCTCCAAGTCACACCTGTTTTACACTTAGGGAAATGTGGATTAATTCTACATTTCACAATTACTTCAGTTACAATTAGCGGTCATAACCTGAATAACATTTGGCTTTAACCTAAAGAGAAGCCCTCTGCTTCAGCACCCATATGCTGTCCAAACACGGACCAATACTTTGTGTCTTATAAAGGCAGCTTCACTTCACACTTCCAGGCTCTGTGATTTATTCTCTGTTATTCTGTGTGAGTATGTGTGTGTGTATATCAGTCAAGGTTTTCATTGGTAAGTAACAGAAAACCCGCTGTGTCTAGCTTAAGGAGAAAAGAAATATTTTGAAAGAATTACATATAATTTACAGAATCATCGTAGAACCAGGCTTTGAAAATAGGCCAAGGCCCACAGCAGGCAGGAAGTTGGAACCACTGCCAACCATCTGGTTGGAACAACTCCATGGACAATACCGTGATCACAGCCACAGAACATCTGTGGTGCTGGGCACCCAGTTGTATAGCTGCTGGACTATCTGTGTGCTGTCATAACTAATTTCTCAATTGTCCCTGCCTCTTTGAATCACCAGCCAGAGAATGATATCCTATGTGAGAGCAACTGATTATCTGGTGTAGGTTACCTGCTGTGTCCTAGCTGCTGGGGGTAGGAAGAGGAAAGAGGTCTCCCTTTATCATTTTTGGTGTCAGCAGTAGGAGATGCAGAATAGTGTCCTTCTAATATTACACACAATGGGGAATTTCCCACCAAAGAGGGGCCATATGCCCTCCACATGGCTCATCACTTCTTTCATTCTGCAAATGTTTATTAAGCACTAGCTATATTCCAGACACTGTGCTAAGCTCTGGATTTGGTGGAGAATGATGCCAACATGTCCCTGTTCTCAGGGGTCTCACAGTCTAGTGTGGAAGCTGAATATTAATCCCATAAACATGTAATTAGAATTGTGTAAGTGTGCTGAGAGTATACTTGGTGGAAATGGGCGGATGGGGGGGGTTAACTTTGACTGGGGTTCAAGGAAGACTTTGAGCTGTATCCTGAACCAGT
Source organism: Grampus griseus (assembly GCF_964374135.1). Taxonomy (NCBI): domain Eukaryota; kingdom Metazoa; phylum Chordata; class Mammalia; order Artiodactyla; family Delphinidae; genus Grampus; species Grampus griseus. The sequence continues at coordinate 22,142,212 of NC_139018.1, read as the reverse complement.
AGAATTTGGGTATAAGCGTTTCATGGAGGGTGAGGAAGCATTGTTCCAGGAGGTGGAACTGCTCGTTTGAAGAACTTTGGAGAATTCTAACTTAAATGCTGAAGGGTTTGATTAATTCGCTTGGGACAAAGATATTGATGGGCAACAAAATATGTACTACATACTTTCTTCATAATACAATACAGGTCAAAGTGAATTCTGATGTCAGTGGGGGCAGCTTTTGTGTCCAAAGAAGGCTTTTGAGGGTAACTGGTTTTAAAAACAAATATTTGACTCATTAAAGTAATAAATGTAAAACCTAGGGGTTTTTTTTTTGAGTTTTGCATGTATTTATTATTTTATTTGTAAATCTAATTGTAACAATTACTTTAAGGAAGAGTTTATAATTTAATAATATCTTAATAAGTACTTTAATAAAATAATAAGTAGTTTAAATGAATACAAATGTAATATATTTTCTTTTAAAGCATGTGAATATTTGACAAAACTTTCCAAATACTTGGAAAATTCTAGAAAGTCTATTAAATTAAATCTTATAAGTACCAGGAATCCTAAGTTTTTAGATATCCCAGTGCTCTTTACGGGGCAGGAGAATAAAGTGGTTAAGAGCATGCTCTCTGGAGTGAGGTCATCTGGGTTGAATGGCTTGCTGTACTGTTTCCTAGGTATGCTCTTGAGAATGTAGGAGAGAAAAAAATTTCCCCCTACCCTTCTAAGTTCTCGGCTGGGGCCTCTGTAACAGTAACAGATTAACAAAAGAAAAGCATACAAATTTATTTAATATAAGTTTTACATGGCATGACACAGAGCTTTCACAAGGAAATGAAGACCCCAAGAAGCTATTATACCTGAGCGTCTTTATGCTAGTTTTGATGAAGCATGGTGAGCCATGGAACAATATGACAAGACAAAAAAAGGTGTGAGCTAAGTGTAATAAACGGGCAAACAGCAAAGTCTGTTCACTCAGATTCCTCTTGCCTTCCCTCTGTCTTTAGAGATAGGGATGGTCCTTCCCTGCGGGTATAGGGAGGACCTCTCACCAGAGGGTGTTGTGACCTGCTTTGGGAGAAGGTCAGAAAGTCCTCCCTGCACATGCTGTTTCTCAAATTCCTTAAAATACTCAACATGCCAAAGTTCTGTATTTTGGGGTAGCCTGTCCTAAACCCCATCAGGAACATTGCCTGATTGTTCTGTGCCTCAGTTTCTTCATCTATAAAATAAGGATAAAAGTAGTACCTGCCTCATTGGATTGCTGGGAGGTGTGAATGACCTAACACTGTTAAAGAATAATTTTCAAAGGTAGGTAAAATTATGTCTCTCCTACAGCTATAAATTGAACACATTAAAGATTGTGTTTAACTCATTGCAGCGTATTAGTTTCCTAAGACTGCCGTAACAGAGTATCACAAACTGAGGAGCTTACCATAACAGAAATGTATTGTCTCACGGTTCTGGAAGCTAAGTAAGAAATCAAGGTGTTAACACGGCTATGTTCCTCTGAAAGCTCTAGGGAAGAATCCTTCCTGCCTTCTTCAGCTTCTGATGGCCGTGGGAATCCTTGGTGTTCCTTGGCTTGTAGCTGCAGGATGCCAATCTCTGTCTCTTTATTGATGTGGCCTTCTCTCTGTGTGTCTTTGTCTCTGTGTGTCCTTTCCTCATCTTATCACAATCCCAGTCATTGGGTTTAGGGCTCACCCTACTCCAGGATGACCTCAGCTTAACTAATTATATCTACAAACACCCTATTTCCAAATAAGGTCACATACTCAGGTTCCAGGTGGACATGAGTTTTACGGGGACACTAGTCAATCCACAACAAGGAGAAAACTGGTAAGATGTTGCAATCAGCTTAAAGGAGAGCCCACAAAATCAGCACTTTTATAGATGTGGAATACCGAAGTGAACATGCTGATGGAGGCAAAACTAACTTCTTTCATGTGGGGAAGAGTGGGCAGAGTCAACTGAAGCGCTCACAGGACAGAATTTGTGTGTCCGCAGACAAAATTGTTTCGCCTTGTTGTCAGTCATCTACAACCTACAGAGCTGTAAAGTAGCTCTTGTTGAATCAGACTCAATCTTGGAAGAATGTGCTCTAAATCAATGCATAGTTTTCCACTGAAGCATGATTTTGCCCCTACAATGTGTATAAATTGCTTAGAACAGTTACTGGCTCACGGTAGACATTTACAAGTAAACGCAGTAAAAAATAATTTTCTTTTCAACTTAAATCACAGGTTGAAATAAATTACTCAATCATTCATTTTAAATTGGAGTTGCAAGGGCAATCTATTAGATATTCCAACAGCCCAAGTTTAAATAAGACAAAGACCGAACATACCAAATATGTATTGACTATTCTTAAACTCAACACAAACATATTGATACTGTGGATCTGAGTTAGCCTCTCATTTCTATTCTTAATTGTAAAATTTCCCAGGCTAAAAGATGTCTATTCAGTAAGCAAGTTGGTCTTCCTCCTCTAACGAACTCTGGTTTTTAAGGAACCATCCACAGGCTTCCTAAGTTCCTTGTAATTAGGGTTGCCCTATCTGAAAGGAACATTCTCTTGTACCTGTTGTCCAGGTGTAATTAATAGCATTCCTTTCATTCTCAAAGGTGTCCCAATTTGGAGGATAAATTACTAATAAAACATAAAGTCCAGAGGCCCATAGGACATATGGGGACATTCTTAGCCTTGTTTATTGTCACCGTAACTGGGAGACAATAACTTAAAATGGGTTGGTCTCTCAATACCCCTTCAAAATCTGCAATCCCCACATAGTTAGGTAGCTAGCTTCCTTCACTGCTTCAGTTGATTTTGTGTTTCTTTGGCTCTCTTAAGATACTGAAAGTGTCTTCCCTTCTTGCTTACTGTAGGAGCCTCCGAACCTGTCCCGTCTTCCACCCCTGCCCTCCACAGCCTGTTCATACAGCAGCCAAAGAACTTTTAAAATGTAGGTCAGGTCATGTCCCTCCTCTACTCAGGAACTTCTAACAGGGTTCCTAGTTATCTCAAGATAAAAACCAAAGTCCTTCCAGTTTTGGCCCAAAAGGCCCTATGTGATTCAGACCTTCTTTACTTTTCCAATTTTATTTCTTATTACTTTCATTCGTAATCCAGCTTTCACTCCATTGGCCTTGTTGTTCCTCACATTTGTCAGGATTTACATATTTGGTCCTTCCCTGCGTCTCAAACATTATTTTCCCAGACATCCCCACGGTTAATCCCTGCACCTCCTTCAAGTTTCTGTTCAGATGGTACCTTCTCAATAAGGCTTTCCTAATCACTCCATTTAAAATTTAACACTCCTGCTTTAAAACATTTTTTTAATCCATAGCACTTGTCACCTTCCAGTATCTAAGTAATTTGCTTGTTTTTATGCTTCTTGTTTATGTCTTTCTCCACAAGAATATAATCTCCACAAGGGCAAGGTTTTTGTTTTGTTTATTGTTGTTGTTGTTATTGTTTGTCTGTTTTGTTCAGTTATGTATCCCCAGTGTCCAGAAAAGGCCTGGTATATAATCGATAGTCAGTGAGTATTTGTTTAATAGATGAACAAACGCATGAATGAATGTCTCCAGAGGCACTCTAATGTTGTCCCATTGGGTTCTTTGCACCCTTTTATAATTCCTTTTCCAAGTCCTTTAGTTTTATTGCCCTGTTAAGACGGATGGAATTCTGCTTTGTTTCGTATTTTTCCTGGCTATCTGGGACACTACTTCTTTAGATACTGAAGTGACATCCACATCTCTCATTGTTTGTTCATATTACTAAAGACCTGTTGATGAAGATCCTTTGAACTGCCACCCCAAGAAATTAACTACCCCAGTGCTTTCTAAACTTCCCAAAGGTAGGGCTCCTCGGCAAGAGGAAGTGGAGCAGGGCCCCTGGGATAGCTGGGATACTCAGAGGAATCCAGGGCAAGCAGGACATTCCTTCGAAGTCTTTGGTTTATTTTTTCAATTTAACTTCCAAAAAATTACTAAAATTTTAAATTCTTTTCCATCACGTATTTGTTTTTCATGTGGCTTCTTGTATACCTTCCCGGAGTTATTTCCTTGTACCTTCAGGTTAATGCATCTCTGTATTTGAATATCCCCGTCACTTGATCCACAGAAGTGCCTTGATGCACGGAATGGCAGGCACTGAAGGAGGCCAGTGAAGAAGTAGTTTGGGAGGCAGTGCTGTGTGTAAGAGCTCCATGATCAGACCAGCTCTGCAGAGGCCAAGCCCATTCAGTCCTGTTCTCAGAGACCTGGGTCCAGAATGGCTGGTTATGTCACCTGCCCCTGGGTCTAAGTCTGTCTTCGTATATCAGCTCTGATAAAGTAGTAGACATAGAAAACAAATTCACACTACTTAAAATGTGTTGTTAAATGAGTGAACTTTACCTGAATTTATCAGTCAATTAATTGAAATAGCTTTTTCCCCTCCAGAGCTGAGAAATTAAAATGATATCTTTGATTATTTTAATGTTTCTTGGTTGTACAAGGTATGTTTTTTACCCTTCAGGTTAAGATTTATTCCCAGAGAAAACCATAATTCAAAAAAACACATGCACACCAATGTTCATAGCAGCACTATTTACAATAGCCAGGACATGGAAGCAACCTAAATATCCATCAACAGAGGAATGGATAAAGAAGATGTGGTACCTATATACAATGGAATATTACTCAGCCATCAAAAGGAACGAAATTGGGTCGTTTGTAGAGACGTGGATGGACCTAGAGACTGTCATACAGAGTGAACTAAGTCAGAAAGAGAAAAGCAAATATCGTATAATAACACATATATGTGGAATCTAGAAAAATGGTATAGATGATCTTATTTGCAAAGCAGAAATAGAGACACAGACGTAGAGAACAAATGTATGGATACCAAAGGGGAAAGGGGTGGGGTGGGAGGAACTGGGAGACTGGGATTGACACATATGCATTATTGATACTATGTATAAAATAGACAACTGATGGGAACATACTGTATAGAATAGAGAACTCTACCTGATGCACTGTGGTAACCTAAATGGGAGGGAAGTCCAAAAGGGAGGGAATATCTATATGTGTATGGCTGATTCATTTTGTTGTGCAGTGGAGGCTAACGCATCATTAGCCATACTCCAATAAAAATTAAAAAAAAAAAAAGATTTATTAACCAGAGGTTCATGGGCTTCCTAGGGGTCTGTGGTTGGCCTCCTGGGAATCTGTGATAATGTAAAAATTTGTATACAAGAACATTAGGGCATTGCTGAGAGAGTCTATAATTCTTCTCAGATTTTTCAATGAAAATCTTTGGAGGTTTCTTGACCTCCAAAGAAATTCTGTTTTGGCATAATTTGGCATTTTGTGTAACTGGAAGTATACGTTTGGTATCGCCTATAATTCTTTTTATTATAAACATTTTTATTTTACTACAAAGAATGCTTAAACATATATTTAAACAAAAAAAAAGTCTTGATCATTGAATGTGATATATTTTCTCCTGAATACATTAGTATGGTTACTTTTTTATGCCTCACACTTAGCCTGTCCTTTGAATAGGCTTTTCACACAGAAGTTCACTGAATGTGGCTATTCTTCAAGCCAATAGTTTAAAAACAGATCTTACAAGTGTCTAATACCTCATGTCTGGCATCAACTCCTCCACACTGACCCTGTTTCCATTTTCACTGAAGCTGGCCAGTGTGCTTCATTACTCTTTAGCCCTTCATTCCTGCAATTAAAAAATCATTGAAGAAAATTTCAAGTATGGGCAAAATGGTCCCATTTGTTCAAAGCTACAAATTGGATTTTAAAGCATTCCATTTAGATGTCAGACACTACTTACTTTGCTTCATTCTTGTATGAATCCTTAAGATCATTTAGGGTGTTCTGGAAATGTTCAAAACAGATTCTTTTCTTAAAATTACAGAGCAGGCATTTGTGATTTTTAAAGCATCTTATAAATATTACTCTCTTAATGTAGTGACATGTAAATATGGCGTAGGTTTTGCACCATCACAATAGTCCAGAAATTCAAATATTTCATCTTAACTAAACTCCCCACACCCCTTTTGCACCTGGGAAGAGCTCACTGTGTCCCAGTTTTTCTTTCAAAACCACAATCTTTGTATTTATATGATACATAAGCTCTTGGTTTACATTTTCCAAGCATTAGCTTAATTTTACCCACACCCGTGTGTTATCGTAATTACTCAACTCCAGTTAGAGGATTGAAATCATCTCTTCTTATTGCCAGGTCACTCTGTATTTTGTTATTTCAATCTTTTTGTGAGCTGGGAAACGAGAAGGCTAACTTTGGGTGAAGGATGTGGACTTGAGAATAAATAGGCTCTAAAGGGAGGGTGTCAGTGAGGGGCTTTCCTGTGACAGAGTCCTTAGTGGGCTGGGTGACTGCTCTGTTTCCTTCTCAACACATTTTTCAATTATTTCTGGCTTCATGGCCATGGTCCAGAGGTTTGAGATGACCAGAAATCTTACCTCTAGATAGATGGCATTTTGTTCTAGTTAGTTATTCTTCCTTCCTTTCTTCTTTCTTTTTTAAATAAATATTCATTGATCACCTATTAAATGTAAATACCATTCTAGGCATTGGAGATATATAATAAATGACCTCCTTGACCTTACATTCTAGCAGGGGAAATAGCCACCGAAAATAAATTAATAAATAAATAAGGAAAACACATAAAATGTGATAAGTATAATGGAGAAGAATAAAGGAAGGGGGAGGAGGAATGCCGGAAGTTGCATTTTAAATGGTCAGAGAAGGCCCCACTGAGAAGGTGACATTTGGATAAAGACCTGAAGGATCTAAAAAAAACTAAGCCAGGCTGGTATCTGGGTGGGGGGGATTCTGAGTAAATGCAAAGACCCAGAGTCGGGGGGACAGGAGAAGAACACGCATAATATGTTTAAGAAGTAACAAGAAGAGAAATGTAGCTGGAGCAGAAAGAGTTGTTGGAAATGACATCAGAGCAGTTATAGATCATGTTTACTTTATAGATCATTATAAGGTATTTGTGTGTGTGTGTGTGTGTGTGTGTGTGTGTGTGTGTGTGTGTAAAAAATAAATAAATATTTATTTGTTTGTTTTCTGAGTGAGATAAGAAGTTAGTAAGGATTTTTAATCACCCCCCACAAGAAAAATCGCATGAAAAAAAATACCCCCCATAGGTCAGAGTGTTAACTCACCAACCTTCCGGGTTTCTTATGCATGGATGATATAAGAGTTTCCAGATATTAACAGAAAAGCCCCGGGGTGGAAGGCGAGAGGAGCATGATGCAGGGCTGAGATGCAGCACTGTCAGGGTGCACCTGGGTGAAGCCAGCTGGCTTCTGCATGAACCGGTGGCTGCGGAATGGCTAGAGTAGGAGGCACGTAAGGCTGAGAGGATCTCAAGTGAGATATAAGAGAACTCCAATGTAGTTCACTCTTTGCACCACTCAGAATCTGCCCAAGATTTCCATTATATCCTGCTCCCATACGAAAATATGTTATCTGCAGTTTTGTAGGAATGATATGCCCTTACTTCTTTCCTGTGAAAGAGGAGGATACAAGTCCAATCTGCCACTCCCTTCAAGATGCAATCTTTGCAAAGACATAATGCAGGAGAGTTTCAGACATGAGCTAAAGTCTTCTCTGTTGTGTTTGATCCCAAGCTTGTATTTGATACTTATCATCTCTCTGCAACTCCAATCCTAGATTTCTTTCTCCTTCGGACAGCACTTTGACTGGCTGGGGTGATTGCCTAGTGGTATGACCCAGACTTGCACCTCCAAGTGTTCTAAACCCTTAGTTGCCTTGCCCTTTTCAACTATAGTCGCCCCATTTTCTCATTCACCATTATCACTGGCCATAGAAGAACCAAGGTATGTCCCAGTCAAATTCCTGGGTTCTAGTCATACTCCTTGCTGCTAATGTGTAGCAGCCACCCCAGCTTCTCCTGGTTCTATTATTCCCATCAGTAGAGAAACTCCTTTATTTTCCTATTCATGCACTGGTACAAGGAGCCCAAATGACCAGGTGGTTATTATAGCATCAGGCCCACTGTGTTTTACTTTGTGGAAGTTATCTGTCCATCCAGGAACTAGGACCTCTAATCTGGCAGGAATTGAGAGGTTCAAATTCTGGAAGTAGGTCACTGTGGTGATGGTGAGAAGGGCCAATCCTACCAACTCCCCTAGGTCCTCAGACCCAGGTATTCTAGCTGTAAAGAACATAATAGCATACAATGGCTATTGGTTCAGTGTGTATACTTCATCAGATCAGATCCCCAACCCTGCAGGACTTAGTCTCCAAGTTGGAACCTTAGCTGAGCCTTTAATGGGTCAGTCCCTCATTTTATTAGGCAGTCTGCTTCTGCACGATGGTAGGACTAGTGGATATGGCGGTCATGCACCCTTTGTTGTACCTTCTCTGTCATGAAAGGTGTCTCTTGGTTGAGGGTTGTATTGCACTGTTGCACAAGTCGCTTGTTGCGGTATTGTGCAGGATTTCCTACTGGTAGATCAAGCATTTTATAAGCCCTTGAATAGTGGTTCTGGTGGACGTGTTGAGGTCAGGGAAGACAAACCGAAATCTAAAGTAAAAATTCTTTTTAAAATGAATCACTATTTTCTACAGGGTGGAAAGCGTCCAGTGTAACCAAACTGCCACCAAATGGCTGGCTGTTTTCTGGGGAAATTTACCTTATCAAGGTTGCAGCATAGGGTTCTGCTGTTGGCAGGTTGGGATTTTACAGAGGCAGTATCTTGACTAGCTGTGATGAAAAGGAGCCCATGTTTGGCTTCAGTCCCTGTCACCATGGCCGTTTCATTCATGTTCACTGCACCATAGAATGGGTCATCTTGTCCAGCTGGTTGTTGAACATCACCTCTAGGGTGGCATCGTAGAAATTTCCTTAGGGTGATCCAGCCTCCCTTTCAATCAATAGACTCCTGGTCTCAGAGATATTAAAGTTTTTTTCCAAAAATGTGCATCTTAAATTAATGAAATAGAGTTCCTCTTGATGTAGGTCAAGCAGTATTAGAGTGAAGAATTTGCCATGATGGTAATTTTTAGGGTTAAGTTAATGCCTTGATGCCAGAAAACTTGAGTTTCAAAAACAACTAGTTCTTCAGAGTGTTTGGATTTCTGAAAATTGCCATGATTTTTATCTACTATGGTTTATTAATCCAAGTTACTTTTATTACATCATAACAGTTTGAGCAATAATAGGAATTAAATGAGTTCTGTGTACTGCCTTAAAAAACCTATCACTTTTATGTTATTTTCTTTTGTTGAATTATGTTCTGTGTGTGAACTCTGTGTCCAGCCCCATGCTATGTGTTTTCACATATGATATTTCACTTAGGACTCATGGTAGCTCTGTGAGGTAGATGGTTGACTCAGATGAGGAATCTGAGACCTAGAAATGTCATCTCTCTCATCTTTTATGTCACAACGAGTTTAAGTGAAAGGGTATTCGAACTCGGGTGTCCTAACTCTAAATCCAAGGCTCTCTCTACTATTCTGTAGTTCTCTTCCTAAATAACTCCCCACCACCCTCTCTTAATTGATGTGAAATTCATACAGTGCCCCGAGTAGTGTTTAGTACGTTCATAGTGTTGTACAGCCATCACCTCTAGTTCCAAACCCTTTTCATCACCTCTAACGGAGATCCTGTACTGATGAAGCAGTCTCTTGCCATTCCCCCTCGCCACATAGCCCCTGGCAACCATTAATCTGCTTTCTGTCTCTATGGATTTACCTTTTCTAGACATTTTATATCAATGGAATCATACATATGTGACCTTTGTGTCTGGCTTCTTTTACTTCATGTTTTCACATTTCATCCACGTTGTAGGGATAGAAAGAATGTGGGTGATCAGACGAGTGGCCCAGTGCAAAAGGAGATGTAAAAGGCCAAGCTTGGTTTACTTTCAAGATTTTTCATACAGGTTCATTTCTAACACACCTGTATAAAAAGGACCCCCACCCCTTGTCTAAACACCTTACACCTTAGATATAATAATCTGAACACCGAAAATGTCCAATACTTATTCTCAGAGGCTTAGAGCTACAAAATGACTTTCCCATGTCAAAAGGTTTTAAGAATACCCATCTTGTGAGGGAGAGTGTTTCTAGCCAGTTGGCTGAGGAACTCCATGCTCTTAACCCTTCTGGATCCCACAGCAATCTTAGTCAACACTTCTACAAAGAGGTGACTTAATAGCAATGCATGAGCCATTATCCATAACTCTTACCCTTTTAAGAGCCAATATTTATGCAAAGGACTTCCCTCTGTTATAGGGAAGCTGAAGAACTCAAACAGTATCCCATTTGTAATGGTGTTTCTTTTAATAATATTTTCCATCTCCGTTAAAAATTTTTAACCAATATGCCAATAAAGGAAATTTGCTAAGAATAAAAAAAGGTTAAATGAGAGAAGTAGATTATTCTTCCCCTTACGTTTACCAGAGTTTACTTCTCAGCTATTTCTTCCCAACCTGCTCTGGACTTGGAGGCAGAAGCTGTATGGTCAAATCCTAGCTCTCCATCAACTCACTGTGTGGAAGACTCTATTTGCTCAACTCACAGGATGAACAAGCTAGTAAGTTGTGCTATACCCACATCATGGAGTGGTTATGAGGATCACGTGAGGTTATGCTAGTAGCATGTACGTGAAATACCTGATAAACCAGAATAAAGCGTTGATCACAGGTTAACTGTTATCACTAATGCAGTAGTAGGTCTGAGAGCCTGTGAGATCTGGCCTGATTTAACCCTTGATGTGGGTATTATATTGCCTCAGGGAGGTCAAGCTTCCATGCAGGGACCATTCAGCAGCTGTTTGGCTTGAGGGTTGTACAGCTTTATTAAGAAGAGCAAACACTTGTCCACTGTGCAAAAGGGACAGTTTAAAGATTTACGAGATTTCTTATCTTCCTGAGATATTCATGTCCGAGAAGTTACTCTTAGTAGGGTAAAGTGACCGAAATTCTAGCTGGGAGGGTCTCTGTCCCAATAAGGCCCATAAATCTCTAGGAAGGGTTTATCTGTTCTGTGTCAGAGTTTGGCTGAAAGGCTTGTTGGTATTTCCAAACTCTCCAGATGCCCCTATTTAATGCTTGGCTGGCCTTCTTATGTAGCATAACCAAGTTGCCATTTCAAAACCATCCTCAGTCCCTGGAATCTAAAACAACAAAGCCAGAAGCTCTGAAATGTGCTCTACGAAGCATGAAAGAATCCATTAAGGTTCTGTCTGATTCAGTTCTATGTGACAATAGAAGTTCTAATGTATTTATGAAGAATTCCTTCTACTCTTAAGAAACTGAGCACTTTACAGAAAGTATGTTATCTCATGGCCAAAAAAAAAAAAAAATAGAGTGACTTGGAGGGGCTATGCTTTCTTTTTATATTATATCCAATGTCTTCAGTTTCAATAGCAGCAAAGTACGGAGGGAAATATTGTGGTTAAAGCCATGTCAGCTAAAAGTCATAGTGAAGAGTAGAGGATGGAAGTTTCTGGAGCAATAAGTAAATGATTATATGACTATGTGACAGAACTCTATATAGTAAGAGTGGTAAATAGAAATGGAGGTCATAAGTCAGGAGACCTTCAATAAGTCGTGAACATTTTAGCAAGGCACTTAATCTTTCTGTGTCTCACTTTTTGTATCTGTTAAATGAACACCAAGGAATGGCTCTGTCCTACCTCAGAGAACTGATGGGTAGACCAGGGAAGTAACTGTTCAAGTGTAGAAGGTGCTCTTCATTATTCAAGGACAATCTTTCTCATTCAGCAGAGTAAGAATATGGGGGGTTATGCTTTATCAAATATTTTAGGGAACATAGATGTATCATATAGGGATTTTGAGGGAATTAGACTAAAAACAAAGCAACAACAACTAAATACTTAATTTAAAAGCATCCACATCCATCCTTTCCTCCTCCACTCTTACAATAATGGAAGAGGAGTCTCTCCACCTGTGTCCACGCTCCCTGGTCTCTTCACCCTAGACTTTTTTTCCTCTCTCTTTCTCTCCCAGATCCTTTCCACTGCTCTCCAAACACACTCAAGTCTCTGTCTTCTTAAAAACATCTCTATAGTTCTCACATTTTAGCCCATCTACCACTCCTACTTCCCTGCCTTCTTCCCTTCACAGCTACATATTTATAAAGAATTTTCTCAAGTTGCTCTCTTGATGTTTTTACTTCCTATTCATTCTTTAGCTTAGTGAAATCTGGCTTCTGCCCCCATCACTCAATTGAAAAATCTCTTTTCCAAAGTGACTAACAATCTATGTTGAAAAATTCAGTGGACATTTTAGAAACTTTCCTGGATTGAACCTTTGGTAGCAGTGATGACCATCTCCCTTGGAGTCCTCCACTTTACACTCTGATTGCCTGGTGCCTCGAAGTGGCTCTCTGATCATCATCTAAGGTAGGGCTGCTATTGCACAATGAGGGCAGATACTGAGATACTGAGCCAGTTAGGAATGTCAGCTGCACTCCTACAGCTTAATAGCAAGTGCTTTCTTGAACGGAGTGCTCACCTCCACAACTGGATCTCAGTTGGTCTCAGGATCACAATTGGTATTTATAGTCTCTCTCTTCCACTGTCCATTCTAAATTCCCCTCACACTCAGCTTTCACCTCAGCTGGTCTTGATGACTGATCTAGTTGTCTGATCCAAGCTTTCATTCCTGAGGGGTTTGAGCCCATGGTAACTATACCCTTCTCGGGTCAACGTTGCTGTCCGTGTCCATTTTAGTCATAACGGAACAAGTACTTCAATATGCCCAAATGGATCAGCTGAATTCCACACATATTCCCTTCTGCTCTCACTGTGGAAGAGCAGCCCTACCTCTTCCTGCTGATCAGGATCACTTACTCTTGCCAAGATATTAACTCCTCCTTTAGTCTGCTGATTCCCTGGACATAAGGAGTCCAAAATGCCTAGGTAGCAGTCATAGTTTAAAATTCCCTGCAGAGCCTAGAATTGTAGGGATGGGAAACACAAAGATCCTTAGTGGCTCATTGGATATAAAGGCAACTGAGGCTACTCCTGCTTTGGCTGCTTGGTTCCCAGGCCCATTTTGCTTCCTAATAGAGCAAACATCCAAATAGAGGTTTGTGATTCAATGTGTAACCTGCATAATGGTACTCCATCACGGTCGTGTATTGCCTACAAGTTGTGCCTTTTGCAGGCTATTCCATTGCTCTGTAAAATCAATTGCTTCTGGATTATATGGTGCTTGATAGGACCAGTGGATCCCCTGATATGGACTCACCTCCCTATCTCCTTCTCTGTGAAGTAGGTCTCATCGTCAGATGCTCTATTGTATGAGATTCTATGCCTGTGGATCAGACACTTTGAAATCTCTCAGCTAGTGGTGCTGGTTGAGGCTCTAGCGGCAGGAAAGGTGAACAGTTACTGATAATGTCTACTGTTATGACAATAAACCACTGGCCCTTCTAGGAAGAAAGGGCTCAGTGTGGTCAACTTGTCACTAAGCAGCCATGTGGTGCTATCGAGTAATAGTGCCACATTGATTTCTGTTGCCAACTAGCTGGACTTTCAATGGTGATAGTGGCCAGATCAGCCTTAATAAGTGGGGTGGAGGGAGGCAGGGGGGTGTCTATGGTATTGGCGTGTAGTCTCCACTCTGTTAATCTTCCATTTATGCTAGTTCTGGGGTGGCCAATGATGAAGGCTGGCTACTGTCAATTGATCAAGTGATTTTGTCTTGGTTATTTCAATGCTTCTTCTATGGTAGCTGCTTTCTGATGGTCATTAATATATGATACAAAGGTCTTCACATTTTACACCCTTTCTCATATATTCATTCATTCATTCATTCATTCTCCAAACTTTTTTCCCTTCAACCTTCTCATCTTTGTCTTTTACTTTCTTTCCTTTTCTTTTCCTTTCCTTTCTTTTCTTTTTTTTCTTTTCCTTTCCTTTCTTTTCCTTTCCTTTCCTTTCTTTTCTTTTCTTTTCCTTTCCTTTCTTTCCTTTTCTTTTCCTTTCTTTCCTTTTCTTTTCCTTTCCTTTCTTTTCCTTTCCTTTCTTTTCTTCCCCCTCCCCTCTCCTCTTCTTTTCCTTTCTTTTCCTTTTTCTTTTCCCCCCTGCATCCTGAACATCTTTGATTTTCTTTCACCTGGGGTCTTCTCTTCACCTTCCTTCTTTTGCACACAGCGTCAGCACTTATCGTATGGAGCCTGGCCCAGGCACCACCACGTGGGGTGTGGGGCTGGGATTGCCCCCCGGTAGGGCTCACAGAGTGCCCGGGGGCTGAGGGCGGGGGTTAGCACGGGGAATAGTGCTGAATGCTGCAGAAGTGAGTGGTGCTTGGCGGCAGGAACTGACGGAGGCTCAAGGGTGCCGCATCTGTTTCAGGCAGTGAATAACCTGACTTCCGGTAGCTGAAGACTGTGGACTGTCGCTGCCCAGCTGCCTTTTCTAGTCTTTTTCTTCCCAGGCCCCTGACCAGATGGCCAAACCATTTGTTCACAAATCCATATCTTTTTTTTTTTTTTTTTGCATTACGCGGGCCTCTCACTGTTGTGGCCTCTCCCGTTGCGGAGCACAGGCTCCGGACGTGCAGGCTCAGCGGCCATGGCTCACGGGCCCGGCCGCTCTGCGGCATGTGGGATCTTCCCGGACCGGGGCACGAAGCCGTGTCCCCTGCATCGGCAGGCGGACTCTCAACCACTGCGCCACCAGGGAAGCCCCATATCTATTTTTTATCTTTGAACACTCTTCCATGAATTGAACCCATTAGGAAGATTTTCCCTTGCTGCTATCTTTCAAGGCCACTTCCACTTGCAGCTGATGTCGATTTTGGGGGGACATAGTGAACCAACATCTACACACCAGCAAATGATCCATTGACCAAGATCTGGCTTTTTGTTTTTCCCTTAGCTTCTCATATGGGACCTCATACAGCCATAGGTGTGAACAAGGAAGGGACTGTGCTGCAGTCTTAGTAGGTGACTTGAGGGTCTGGGTTACCTGTTCAGACAGTTTACTCATGCTTTGTAGTTCTGCCCAGGCTTGATCTTGGATGTACCACTTTCCATCTGATTAACTGCTGCTGAGTCTGCCAGGTACTCTGACTTAGCCAGTCCTATAGAATTCAGCTCATGATGGACAGTTTAGGATGCGTGGCCTCTTGGTTTCCAGGGTCCGGTGTTCAGTCTCATTTGACTGAGAGCCCAGTAGCTTACCAAGAGCTGTTTTTCTGTACTGCAGATGGTGCGGCCTTGCTCTAGAACTCCAGGGGACTGCATTATATTTCTCTTGTGAGGGCTAACCATAAAGTCCACTCCACACTATCTCTTTTTCCAGTATTAACACCTCCAACACAACAGGGTCTACCAGGTCATATGACCCAGCTGCTTGTGCTACAACCTGGTGTGCAGAGTCCTGCTCAGTCCCTACCCCAAGCTAGCAGGCTTCCATGTCAACTGATATATAGACAGAGCAATCCTTGTACAATACTCCATTGAATGAATAAACCACAGTTTGTCCATTTTCCTACTGAGGGATAAATAAAAGCATAACTCTTAACTCTAAGTCCTGAGTTTGGTCTTCAGCTTTCTCTGATTTCATACTGGACTGTACAAGGGCCTTTACATTTAGTTTTCAATTGTCTGTTAATTGTTCTCAGCTTTTCATTATCTGTCTGTAGTAGCTTCAATTACAACTTAATAAAAGCCAGCTCTTTCTTTGGATGCATTGCCTTCCTTCACTTCCCTCACTCCCACCTCAACCCATCCCCATTACTTTCCTAGACCATGAATCATTCCAAAGGCCAGGAAAGTTCCTCAACAAAACATTCTTCCAAGCCACTCCTGGTGAAAGTTTTAGTAGTTGGGCTGCTACCTTGTGCCGGGGACTACTTGTACACTGCATACCACCCAGTATGGGATCCTCATTATCAACCTGCAGAAAGTGATCCATTCCCTAAACTCTACTTTTGCTCCTACTTTCTCATACCTGTTCCAGTACCAACTGTATAGGTTCAGTTATTCTGGGACAGATGCTGAGACAGAATGAGGAGTGCAAGTGGTTCGCTGGGAGATAACATCCGTGAAAGGTAAAGGGAGAAGAAGCAGACTTTGGCAGGGATACTCTCAAACTGTGCTGCACGTCTGACAAAGTCTCAGCCAACCCATTGGGGAGCTCTTGAGTGAAGATTGCCTGTTAGAGGAGCCCCACGTTGGGTGTAAAGGGTAGGCTCTAGTGCCTCTTCCATGCTCAGTCACTGGCTGTGGGCTTCCCAGGAAGAGTGGGTATTGGTTCAAACTCTGTGACAGATCTGAACTTGCTACAGATGGAGGCTGGCAGCTAACTGCCTCTTGAGAGCAAAATAGAAAGCGGTTTCTTCCAAGGTGATCGGAGTGGCATGTCTCCCTGGCTGCCGCATCCATTTTTCTCTTTCATCTGTTCTGTTTGCACATCCCTGGTTTTCCTTACAAGCTTCTCTTTCTCCACCCATCATTTAAACAATGTTGCTTATTAAGTTCTCTGCTCATAGGATACTTGCCCCCAACTGTCTTGTTCACTCCAATTCGTACATCCATTGAGATGCTAAATGAATTGCAATTTCAGATCTTTAGGCTAAGTCTATTTTCTGAGCACTACATCTATATCATCCAAATGCCTATTTAGACATCCTACAGACTCCTAACATTTATATTTCCCAAAGTGACCTCATTCTTTTCTTAGCCAAAACCACCTTTCTGTCTACTCATCTCAGAGAGTGGATCACCATTTACCCAGATACGCAAAACAGACAGCATATAATAGTATCTTTGGTACTATCTTCTCACGCATCCCTAATATCAATCCATAATCATTACCAATCTAAACATCTCTTGAATCTGTCTCTATTGCATTCGTGTTACTGCCATGCAAGTTCACACCACCACCATTGTTTTCCACCTGAACCACTATAAGTGGAGATTCTTCTGTCCTTATTAAACGCAGCAGTCAGAGTGATGTCTAAAATGTACTATGGATGGGGGTCTCAGTTCCCTGTTTAAAATACATTATTGGTTTTCGTTGTTCTCAGGAGAAATTTCAAACTCTGCTTGGTTTATGAAGCCTGTGTGATCTGGCCCTGCTTCTCTTTTCAGGCAGATCTCTTACCAGTTTCCCTCCATTTCAGTCACTTCTATTATTTCAGCTACTTTTCATTAGTTTTATAGTCTAGAATGTGTATGCACTGTGCTGCTCTTATGCAGTTTTGCACAGGCTATTCCTTCTTACTGGAACATTCTTTATCTGCACTCCTTTTTTATCTGGTTAACTCTTACTCATCCTTTACTTTTTAAAGTTATAATTTACATGTATAAAAGTACAAAAATAGCAATGCAGATGGCTGTGTATTACCATCAAGATTAACCAGAAGTTGGGGCTTCCCTGGTGGCTCAGTGGTTAAGAATCCTCCTGCCAATACAGGGCACACGGGTTTGATCCCTGCTCCGGGAAGATCCCACATGCCGTGTAGCAGCTAAGCCTGTGTGCCACAACTACTGCGCCTGCACTCTAGAGCCCATGAGCCACAACTACTGAAGCCCGCACGCCTAGAGCCCATGTTCCACAACAAGAGAAGCCACTGCAATAAGAAGCCCGCGCACCACAATGAAGAGTAGCCCCGGCTTACCACAACTAGAGAAAGCCTGCGCACAGCAACGAAGACCCAACACAGCCAAAAATAAATAAATAAATTTATTTTAAAAAAAATCAACCAGAAGTTAACATTTGGCCTTATTTGCTTCAGCTCTCTCTTTTATACTTTAAATAAGTAAAATGTTATAGAAACAGCTAAAGCCCTACCATTAGCCTGTATTTTGCTTCTCTCCCCACCTATAGGTCAAGATATATGTCTGTTGTCTCTTGCCTTCTATTATTGCTGTTAAAAATCTGCCATCAGGCTGTCATTCTTTGTCTTTGACTTCTATTTGCTTTTAAGGTCTCTTTGTCTTTGATAGTCCACAGTTTTACTATAATGCGCGTAGGTATTATTTAATTTTTATTTATCCTGTTTTGAACTCATTGTCATGAGAATTCTGTCATTATTTCTTTAATATTGTCTCTCCTCATTTTCTCTATTCTTTTCTTCTGTAAGCCCTATTAGATGTATTTTGGATCATTCATCTTCCATTCTTGTCTCTCAACTTCTATTTTATGTTTTCCAATATGATATCTCTCTATGCTACATTTTATCTATTTTCCATGGCTTTATCTTCCAATTCACTCTTCTTCAGCTGACTACTTTTCTATTTAATCCATTCAGTATTACTGCATATATTTTTCATTTCTGTTATATTTCAGTTATCTGTTCTTTTTAATATTGCTCTATTCTTTTTTGTGGTTTGGGTTATATCTTTTATGTTTTGAATTATTTTAAACAAGCTTACTTTGTAGTCACTATGAAATCGTTCTATTTTCTGAAATTCTTGGGGTCTCAATTTGCTAGCATGTTGAGTCTACTAGCTCTTTCATGGTGAATTGTAACCTCCTTATTTTTAAATTTTGGATTATAAACTCATCTTCAGCAGGGCTATGTCACTGAGAATCTTGTGCAGCCTGGGCTGTGAGCCGAGCATGTTTCATCAGGAGCTCTGCATTTGTTTCTATCGGCAATGTCATGGATCTCATCACTCAGGTCCATACTTTGTGTTACTATCACTGCTTGGGAGGTATCTCAACCAGGCAGCAGTTTAAGTGCTAACCCAAACACCCACATCTCTGGGTAGGTGCATTCCAGATTCTTAAAATATTTTTTTAATACAGAATGTATACAAGGGATATACAAACTTTAGTCAGTGGGCAGATCTTTTCTGACTCACATTTTCACTAAGTGTGTAGCCATCTTACATTGCTAATATTGTAACACTGTTGTAATACTGTTCTTATGACCCACTGTCAGCATTAAAAGCCAAGCTCCCAGGTTACTGAGTCTGGCAATGCCTTCCCCACTATCACTTTCCTATTTCTAGACCACTCATAAGGCTTACCATTCTGTTTGCCGTTCTCTCTTGATACCAGGGGAGCTCACCTATCCATTGAAAGAATTATAGTGTCTTACACAGAATTTACAGATGGTCATAGTAGGAAGGATTTTGGATTGTGTAGACTTCCAGGAAGTCTCCATCTTTCAGTTTCTAGATTATTCATTCTACAGATATCTTATTGTCTCGGGGGCTGTATAGGGTGTTGAAGACAGTGTCTTAAGGAAAAGGATAGAGATCCTGTGCTATCAACTGTACAATATAAATTAGGCATCAGTTTCTCCAGGAAAACTTCCCTAACTTTCCTCAAATCTAGATTACGTAGACCTAATTCAGCACGGTATGTTTCCTCGTTCTTTAACACTATTTTAATTGCATATTTACTTGTATGTATCATCTTCTAGACTGGACTATAATCTCCAAGATGGTGAAGAATGTCCTCTCGATTAATGATTCCACATCACCTTGCACAGAGGCAGCATACTGTAGGAACTAGAATGTAATTGTCAAACACAGTTATTTCCAAAGATACTTGAAAATTTTAAGTCTTTATGAAAATTCCATTTTCAGCCTTTTATTTCCCCCCATCATTCTTACAAATGTCAACCTTTCTTTTTTTCTCAAGTTTTTCTTCTCTGCATATAAATGTGCTCAGGCCTCCTCTATTCTTAAAAACAGAGCAAAGCAAAATGATGCCTCCCCTGGTACTCGGTACCCTCTCAAGATAGCATTCTATCTATTCCTTGGTTACGTATTACTCCATTCTCCATTCCTGCATCTGTGAGTTCTCTTAAAAGCAAGGCAAAGCATTTGCAGCAACATGGATGGATCTAGAGATTATCATACTAAGTAAAACAAGTCAGAGAGAGAAGGACAAAGATCATACGATATCACTATATGTGGAATCTAAAAAAATGATATAAATGAACTTATTTACAAAACAGAAATAGACTCACAGACATAGAAAACAAACTTATGGTTACCAAAGGGGAAAGGGGAGGGGAGAGATAAAGTAGGAGTTTGGGGATTAACAGATACACACTACTATATATAAAATAGATAAACAACAAGGACCTACTTTATAGCACAGGGAACTATATTCAATGTCTTGTAATAATCTATAATGGAAAAGAACCTGAAAAAGAATGTGTGTGTGTGCGTGCGCGCGTGTGTGTTTGTGTGTAACTGAATCACTTTGCTGTACTCTTGAAACTAACACAACATTGTAAATCAACTATACTTCAATTTAAAAAAAAGCCAGGCAAAGCAGTCTTGGTGCTTCCCATATGTCATTTCCAAAGTAATACTGGTCCTCCATGAGGCAACTTGATGCAGTACATTGACACTGGATGCCAGCATTTATGACTTCCAGCCAATTCCCTTACCTCCTGGTGACCCCCTGAAGGCTTTGCTTTCTCATTTCTATGTGGGTACTTCAACTCTGGTTCAGTTCTTTTATATTGATTGTATTTTAACTCTACTTCAAGTCTTATGCTGCATCCCACACTTTAAAAAACTAAAACCTTTCATCCCACTTTTTCATTGACAGTACAGTTCACCTGAGATTTCTCCACCAGGTTGCTCAGCTCTGGAAGTTCTCTGCTGTTTCCTGGTAACTGACAGACCGGTACTTCGATTAGGTTACACTGCTAGTGCTAAGCGTTTTGCTTTATGTAGTTACCCCTCAGGTTCTAGTATCTTCCTTTCACTCTCATATTCCTCATTGCCACTGTTTGTTCATCCTCTATTCATTCCTCGTTCCTTTGCTACTTACTTCTGACCCCATCTTTCTACCAAAACTTGCTATCCTGTGTTTACAAGGGCTTCTTCTCAGTCTTTATCTTCTGGATGCTTTCTGGTATTTGAAATTCTCGTCCTTCCCTTTCCTTTCTACCCATAACACATTTATTCCAAGAACTGGAAGTTCTGTTACAAATTATCTACTTTAGCGGTTTTCAAATTTGACTACAGGTTAAAATTACCAGGAGAGCTTATTAAAAATATTGGTTCCCAGGCCCCATTCCTGAAAATTCTTACCCAGTAGGTCTGAGGTAGAGGTTGGAAATCTGCATTTTAATATATTTGTTCAGTTAGGTAAAACGTGTGCGTGGTAAAAATTTAAACAATACTAATGCGTAAGTGCTAAAATGTAAGTCCTTCTCCATCCTTCCCCTTAAGTTCCCTAAATTCTCTCCCCAAAGGCAACCACTGTTAACAGTTTCTGGATAGATCCATCCATACCCAAAAGTCCATATTTTTAATACATGTTTCAATTGATTTTGGTACAGCTGGTTCACCAAACTTGGGAAAACTTTTACCCTCATCTTTCTTGAAATTCTTTCTTCCCTTGAAATCCTTTATGCTGGTTGTCCACTATCTCTGACAGCCTGAACTCTGTCTTCTCGACTCATGACTTACTTCTTCTGACACCTAAGTGTGGGTATTCCCTAAAGGCATTCTCCTTGATCTTCTTCTGTCTCTGTCTTCCTCCTTGACAATCCTTCCCAGACCCGTGAGTTATTCAGAGAATACACTCATCCTTCAGTCTCTCGCTCCAATATTTTAACCTCATCACAGACCAATATTTTTTCTACTTTTTAGACATTTCTGCCTGGTTGTCTGGAAGGACCTCAACTTCAACACCCAAAGCAAACTCATTTTCCTGTCAACAGAACTGCTCATCCTTTGCTCTTTCCTGCCGTCTTTACAGTCTCCCATCGTCATTGCCTCTTCTGTCTCTTCAATGTTATCGTACCTCTGAAATGTCTCACACTTTCATGCTCTGCGTTCCAGTTTTATGTTACAGAATTTTACACACCACTTTCACTTCTGTTTCCCATTCCCCTGCCCACTGCTCATCACCCGCTTAAGGACAGGAGCTCTGTCTTCTTTATTTCTGTGTTCTCAGCACCTTGCTCTCTCTCTGTCACATAGTTAAGTGTTCTATAGATATGTTGAGTCAATGAATACAGAATAAAGCTCAAACTTAGCTTGGTGGTTGAGATCTTCCATTTTCTACTTTACCAATTTCTTTGATTTAGGTATCTATTTACCCCTTGCTTTGACCAAAATGAACTAGTCATACTCTCTCGCATACACGTTATACTTTTCCTTTTGTATTCCTTCGTGTATGATTCTCCTGCCTGACATGCTCATCTGCCCCATAATTGCCTATCAAAATCCTACAAATCCTGAAAGCTCAAATGCCTCCCTCATTCTTCACAGATGTTTCCCAAATCTCTAAAGCCCTGGGTCCGCACAACATTTGGATTCAGAAAATGCACCTGTCAGATTTATAAAGTCACAGGATTTTAGGTGTGGAAAAGACTTTTGAGGTTATCTAAGGCAACCCTGTATTTTACAGCTAAGAGCACTGAGGCCCAGGAAGAATAAATGTTGTTCTCAAGCCAGTGACCCATAGAGCCAGACTTAGAAGGCAACTCTCCTGAATCCCTTTTTCAGAGCTGTGCTGCCTATGCAATTATTTTATCTTCTCTTCTCGACTATTAGCACCTAAGGTCACGGATTGAATTTTATTCAGCTGTGCTTCCCTGTACCATCTAATCTAGTGCCTTGCAGATTCACAAAGTTATCCTGGATTGAAATGAACTTTCGTGTGCTGGTTAATTGATATTTTTAGCTAATAGCCATCTTGTCCTAGATTCCCTGGAAAACAGAGTCTGAGGCGGAGGTTACTTGCTGATGTGAGCGTGAGGAAAAAGAGAAGTAAGGCAGGGAGGGCTGGGGAGCAACGCACTGCTGCAGCTTCCTTCCCAGTAAGCCAGAAAAAATCCTGCAGGTCATGTGGTGAGTGCATCTGCACAGCCATGTAGGGCATCTGTGGACAGGCCCTGTGGAAAACCCATGTTTCAGAAGACAGTTCATAAGAAGGAACCTACCCACGCCCTCCCATCTCTTGTTTCCCATTGATTGAAGTCACTCCCCTGCACTTACAGGTGTGTCATCTGGCCTCTTTGATGGCTACTTGGAAAGCCAGATTCTTGCCCAATTAGAAGGCTTCTCATTTGGGTCCATAATAGAAGAGGATGCACATAAGATGCATCCAATAGAATATCCCTGACCTAAGCCTGTTATGATTGTTACTGCGCTAGTTTCTATATTGATGCTAGAAACACAGGACTGGTGGCAGTTTTCTTTAAGAGAGAGGCCTGAAATAGGAATAATTTTTAAACATTTTATACAAGTAAACAGTGACATTCATGAATAAGAAGATTAAAATACAGATCGAACAAGTCCTCATTTTTTTCTCTCTTAGTCAAAAGTAATTTGTAAATTCATAGACGGCTTTTAAAAAATCAGTATTTTCTCCTATAATGTTATTATGCTAAAGTAAAAGACCTAGAAACTCCTCTTTCCATTAAATTGCTCAGTATAGTGCAAAAGAGTCCAGCCTTTTAACCTGTCACTCTCTGTCCTCATATGTTAGCTCACATCTTTAAAGAAAGCTGCTCACCAGTGCACATGACAAAAAAACACTTGAGTGGGGAAAAGAATTCTTTTTTTCAGACAAGTGGTTTTACCTACTTACAAAAAAGACTTGAGAACTTGGACACACTTCAAGAGCCTCTGAATATTTTTCTTCAGCAGAAATTCCAGCCCAGACATTCAATAACCCAGGTTTGTTTTCAAAGTGGAAATAAAGAAACAAATTTCATAAAGACAGGGCAAAATTTGAAAGCAATTAATGTTGACAGGGCCAGGGATTTTGCTTCATTTTGTTATTAACCCTACCCCTCTTTCCAGTTTTATTGTCAGATATTGGAAAAGAGGAGAGGGGAAAAGTCTGGGAACTGAAAATAAAATTGAACAGAAAGGGGACGTTTGAAAACCATGTTCAGAGTAGAGCAAGAGTAATTGAAGGAGCAGATGGTCCGAGAACACTGTAACAGCAGATGACAAATAAGAGCCTACGGAAGGTTCATAGACTTCAAACTCTGAAAGGAATTTTGAGGACCAAGTTCAGCTGACATATTGGTGAAGTTGCTTTAAATTAATTCACACCACCAGAGGGATTCACACCATTCAGAGGAATTACATCCCTCGGTGCTGAAGAGATCCAGTCATCAGTCTCTGAAGGCACAATGTGGAATATCTGGGGAATCTTGGGGGGAAAAAAAAAATTTGAACAGAAAAATAGGACCCCTTTTTCCTGGCTTTCTAAAAAAGGGGAAAAGACACTTCTTACTTGCTGGGTCACTTAATTGCTCTGAGCCTCTGGTTCTTCTGTAAACTGAGGATTATTTGCTAACCCTATTATCCATCAGAATTGTTTTGAGAATTAAATAAAATCTGCAAGCTAATCATAAATCCTAAATCAATATAAAAATGTTAGCAGTTGTTTAAATCTCTTCCTTCTTTGCATGTTCACTACGCTTTACACAGACTCACGGACTCCTGTTACAGGTCTTAACATGTTGCATAACATAACTGGAAACTTTGTGTCCAGTTTCCTGACTGGAATGTGAGATCCTCAAGAGGAGAGACAGTGACTTAGTTTTTCATTTGACTGCACAACCCAAAACAGTGACTAGCACTTAGTGGCGCTTAATCAATATTTGCTGAATGAGAAGAGATTAAAAAATAATCTCAGTAGGCTATGTTATAAATCAAACTGTGCTAGATGATAAATTTAACCGAGATGAATATAAACCCTATAATCAGCTCTAAATAATAAATTACACAGTTACAGGATGGTAACATCCTAGCCCAGATTTCATGGTAAAAAGCCTCTGGGGGCTGTAGCTAACTATAAAAAGAGCCAAGAGACAGATGAAATTCCTAAAAATATTAACATTAATTTTATTAATAGTATAGGGTATGCAAATCAAGAGAAATGATAGCCTCACTGCATTCAGCACACGTCAAATCACATTTGAAAAGGGAATGGACAAACTAGAGAAATTCAGGTGACTGCCATCCAAGAAGGTAGACAGTACCCCAGGCTATATTTTAAAAGTTGAAAGAGCCCAGATAGGGCCCTGGGGGAGAGAAAAATAAAAAAAAAACAGACTTGATCTGTTTTCGGATATTTAAAAGCTATCCGGTGTTGCCCTTGTAGACAAAACTTGGGTAAAAATTTACTTCCAAATTGGATTGTCATCTTTCAGATTTAGATACAGTATAAGACGGAATGTTCTGAAGATAGCAGCTGTTCAACAGTGGAATGGACTCCTCTAAGAGATGGAGAGACAAGCATTCAGGCTAAACACCTGTGGCTTAGACCTTCCTTGTAGTCCCCTCGGTGCCTAGCATAGTGCTGAGCACACAATCCATATTCCCTAAATATTTTTCTCAGATTGATGCCAAGGGAAACAGTCATAGTTAATTATGAGCGCATGCCTATCCTGCCCAGTAAAGTTTCGCATTGGGCAAATCACCCAGAGGCGTGATCTCCAGGTTCAATTTATTGTGCGCTCTTATCAGTACATTTTTGAACATGTACTCCTAACATCCACATTTACTTATAAATTCCATGCTAAACTACTGAACTAATCAGCACACTTTATACACGCTTATAAAACACACAAATAATGTAAAGGCAAAAGGTGTGAGAAAAAGAAATGCTAGTGTGTTATCTTTCTGCACTTTAGTGGTTCAGCGTGACCCCCTGCTTTGCAGAGAACCAGCGGACCAGTTAAGGAGCTTAACGTACTTCTGTCTCCAATACCTGGCTGTATGGGTGCTTCTTGGTCTGAATTATCTACATATCAATCTTAAATTTTTCCTTTTCCCATGTAGATAAAACTAGTTTTGATTTTTTTTAAAGAAGGGTAAGTGATTTTCTGGAGTTTCTGTATATTTTTGTAAGTCAAAAAAAATTAATAGTTTCCTGTTGACCCTGCATGATTTTGATCCTATTTTTCTATCTTATGTCTTAAAAATAGGTGCATTCCCTTGTAAATATAATAAATTTTACAAAATTGCAACTGTGTGGTGTTCTGTTGAGACAGAAATTTAAATAAATGCATCAGCAGGAACTGAATCAAGAATTTAAACCCCTTTCTGTCAGACTTTCAATTAAATCCCAAAGTCCCAACATGAACCCAGCAGCCTTGTTTGAATACTTAGAGGTTCTTTGCTTCACCAATATCTTTTCCCTTTCCTAGGAGATTTGAACTGTTTTTGCATAAATTATTATGCAGTACAATGCTACATATTCCCATGATTGTCCTTTATTTTTGGAAACATTGTTCTTTGGCCAAGTGACTATAACTTTATTGCAACATTTTCTGAATCACATTGCTCCGTCACAGTAAGCTTTCAGAGAACCAGCCGAGGGAGTAGTAAGAGACAAGCAGGTGTCATCTCAGAAATTTATTTCCAGTTACCTAAGGGGCCAAAAAACTCCCACAAATTCAGATCTGGTCCTCAGCAGAAAGAAGCACTGTTCTAGTAATTGGGAAAACCTGGGGTTTAAGCAATGGCACCACTAGGAATCCAATCTCTTGCCTAAGTTTTCTTGGGATTCTCATAGCAATAGAGGAGGGGAAGTCTCCTGTACTAGTTCTTCCTTGGGCCTCCCTGGCT
This sequence comes from Grampus griseus, assembly GCF_964374135.1. Taxonomy (NCBI): domain Eukaryota; kingdom Metazoa; phylum Chordata; class Mammalia; order Artiodactyla; family Delphinidae; genus Grampus; species Grampus griseus. The sequence continues at coordinate 22,115,655 of NC_139018.1, read as the reverse complement.
CCTGTTTTCTCAGATCCTAATGAAATAGACCCTGTGGTCTGAGGTGGGTGGAGGTAGTGGGATAGAGAGAAAAAGAAAAAAGTTTCTTCTTGTTCAGCATCCACTCACCAAATCTTTCTCCCAGAGCAAACACAAGCCTTAGCACTGGTTTACCAAGTCTCTTACTGCTCTGCTCTCTGGGTACCCTGAGCCCAAATCAGTAAGCTACTGAATCTCAGTTTCTTCAACTGTAAAGAAGACATTATTATTATCATTATTATTATTATCATCATCATCATTATCATTATCATACTACTACCATCTTTTTAGTCACTTCTGTTTCCTGCACTTAATCTCATTTAACCCTCATATCAGCCTTATGAGTCAGGTTTTGTTGTTCCCACATTACAGATAAGGAAACTGAGTTTTAGTGAGGGTTCAGGAACTCAGACAAGGTCATACAATTAGAAAAGAGTAGCCCTGGGACTTAAATGAAGCCTCTGTGACTCCAAAACCCCGTTCTCTGCACCTCCCTTGGGAGCAAGAAGAGCAATACCGTCTCACAGTTATACCTTACAGAGCACTTTAATCTTTATTATACCCACCTCAGAATAATTCCATGAGGTAAACAGGAAAAATATTAACATCTCTTCTTCCCTATTCCTCTGTACCTCTTTAGCCTGCATTTTAAAAATATTTAAGGAGAGTAAAGCCTAGAAAATGCAAAGGATTTTTCTAAGCTCTTATGGATAGTAAATGGAGTTGAGATTAAGCAGGCTTTAGTCCTGTGCTTGCTCCACCACACTGCTTTGTCACCTAGAGATAAAGAGACCCAGCTTTGCCTATAGCTAGCACTTTAACCCTAAAATGGTCATTTAAACCCTGCAGTTTTTGCCTATGAAAAATAGATGGGAATAACAATAATAATAACTAATACCTATGTTAACTACCTCACAGTGTTATTACAAAGATCAAATGAAATCATATATGTAGGTGTTTATGGAACAAATGGACAATACACAAACCCAGATAGTGTTATCATTAGGATTATGCTGGTTAAACTATCATAGCATTATTTGCCAGTCTGGTTTCTGGCAAAATGTAAGACAGGGCAGGTTTGTGGTTAACGCTGCCCATCTCCCTGCCTTCCAATTCCCAGGTAGCACATACAACCCTGCTGCCTTTGTCCTGCCTCTCAGAAAGGAATGTTGCCTGAAAAGGCATTTGAAGGTATTTAAGAAGCAGGAGATCTTCCATATTTACTTACATTTTTATGATGAGGCTGCCTATCGCAACTGTCCCATGAGATGGTGTTCACCTACTTGGGAAACCATCCACAGCTTGTTCTCCCCTGCATGGGACTTGGAAGCAGTTTTGTCGTGCTTTAGAGGGAAACCTTGAAAGCCAGGTGAGTTGTGCTTACACCACTGTGAACTGTCCCAGCGCCCATTTGATATAGTTGGTTACAGAGACTAATGAAGTAGTTTAAAAGGAGGAAATAGAATCTTTGCTCTGATCCAGAACAAGGGGACAAGAAAATACTGCTATCTTTCTGAAATTTATGAAACGAAAGGGGAGGCTATTTTTATTTTTTTAAGGAACTTTCCCAAAACAGGTAAGTTGTCTGTCTGTGTGTGTGTGTGTGTGTGTGTTGTGATGTGATGTGATGTGATGTGATATGGAAGATATGAGGAGAATTGGAAGGAGCAGATGATCATTTCCTTGCTTGATTTCTTCATTCAATTCAATATTTTTGAGTGCTGACACTATGCTAGGCACTGGAAATGGGATGCTGAACAAGACAGATAAGTTGTCCATACTCTCATGGAATTTGCATTCCAGACAGGTGGCCAACATTGATCAAATGTATCATTACAAGTTTGATGGGTATTATAAAGGAGAAAAAGAGACTTCCATTACAACTTTATTTGTGAGCATACTACAATGCCTTGAAGTTATTACTTATAAAGGTCAAGAAGAAGCTACTGCCACATTCTAAAGAACACCAAGTGATTTCCAACAATGAAAAACTTGAATTTCTTAAATAGTAACTATTCTAAAAAGAAGCTAGAATGGCTAATCTTGGCTCTCAGTCTCTCTAAAGCCAATATAAAGGAAATGAGAGCTATACAACATTATCTTGACCTCACTGACCACCAGATAGCCCAAGAAACAGTGCATGCAATATGGTAGAAGGAAGGATCAAAGAATGTGTTTTATAAGGATAATGAATTCTGCTGAGTTTTCCCTGTCTGGGCTCTAATAATTTTGGCTTCTTTTGTAATCATACCCTGTTGGAAAGCCACATGGCTTGGACTGATTTTTGCCTACTACAGATTTTGGATTCCAAAAGTACATCTCCATGACTAAAGAAATGGGCAGTCCCAGGTTGGCTGGCTCCTTCAAGAATACTTAAAACCTGATTGCACAACTGCATGGCCAACTGGGGTCTTAGCATTAACTTGAATTTTCTTACTGGCATCCAATTTTGAGGATATCATATTACTTTGGGAAGAAGGGAGTAGTTATTATGATTTTCATGGACTTGAGGGGTTTTGGTATTGGAAAGAGGGACTTGGAGATCATCTATTTTAATCTTCTACCGAATGTAAGAATCTCTTGTGGTTGATTCATGATATTCATCCTTTGAATACATATGGTAAAAAGAACTTACTATCTCGTTTTTGAAGAATTCTGTTATCCTTTCCTGCACTGGAGAAAATCTAGCACTATTGGTCTTAGATGTGTCTACTTGAGTGCCACAGATCGAATCAGAAAGAATCTCACTTCCATTTAATGACTTTCCTCCTCCTTAGTCTTTTCTAGGCTGAACATTCCATGTTTTCCCTCCATTTTCTACACAACATGATCCTCCAAACTGCTACACTTTTGGATGATAGATTGAGGAGATGGGAGAGGAGCAAAAAATTTGTCTCTTCCCTAACACATTTGCCATTTCTCTCACACACACCCACAACTTAACTTTTTTGGAAAAGTTTCTTAAGTAAATAAAAATAGCCTCCCTTTGTTTCACAAATGGCAGAAAGATAGCAGTACCTTCTTGTCCCCTTGTTCTGGATCAGAGCAAAGATTCTGTTTCCTCCTTTTAAACTACTTCATTAATCTTTGTGACCAACTATATCAAATGGGCGCTGGGACAGTTCACAGTGGTGTAAGCACAACTCACTTGGCTTTCAAGGTTTCCCTCTAAAGCACAACAAAACTGCTTCCAAGTCCCATGCAGGGGAGAATGAGCTGTAGATGGCTTCCCACCTCAGCAGGTTCGATCAGCATACCACCTGTGCCCGCATTCATATTGATATTTAAACTGCACAAAGCTACTTTAATTGTAAAGATAAAAACAGAATTTCTCCATTAATATAGCCAGATGGGGTGGCTTGCCAACTCATTCTCTGTGGTTCTAGAAAATGCCCAATAAAATAATATTGACTCTAAAATTAAGCTTTGGGTTTGAAGATGCTACCATGCTGTTGAGTCACAAGACTATATTAGTTTTAACTTTTATAATGCTACTAATTTTAGTAACTTTGGCAAAGGGAATATAAAAACAGGCTGTCCCCAATTTATAGGGTTGTGTTCCACAAGTCAGTTGTTTGGAATGTATTTCACATGTGTATTAAATTTTCCGGCTAGCCTACTAAAGAGTTTTTAACCTTAAGATGCCAGACGTTATAATACCATTTCCAGAAATCAGCTGTAAACCAGAAGGCAGTCTCGGGGTTTTTTTGCTTCACATGCACCTTAAGCACCACCAGAAATATTCTGACATCTAATATGTTTTACCATGTTTCTATGGGTTAAAATGTCAAATGTCCAAGTGACTACTGGGATCACTAAGAACATTTTCATGCTTTCCCTTTCCTTTCCAATAGAGTTAGTCCCCCTGCCCCAGTCAGCTGAACAAAGAAACCAGAGGCTCCTTGTGACCTGAGCCTGGTGGTGGCTGGGAGGGTGAGGTGCAGTGATAGATGCCAAAGACCTTCTGAAAAAAAGCACACTGTCAAGTATACTTCTCAGTCTTCACTGGTTCTACTCAGACACCCATTCTTTTCTTCCATGTCAGCCTGATTCATAGTCTCTTCATATCCATTCTCAGTCTCTCTCTTTTTTTCTCTCTGTCTTCCTGGGGGTCACAATGAAGTCTTTCAGGTTTGCTTCACTTGTCCCTTAAGCATTCTCCAAGGTTTTAACGGTTTTTCAGTTTTTCCCCACACTGGGTAGCAAAATGAATGAATGAATGACTATTACTAGGGAAATAGGAACTATAAAGAATCTCTCTAGTAGCATCCTCTGTCCCTCAATATCTCTTTCCATTTTCTGTCTTACTAACACCTGGAAGGGAGAGGCAGGATCACCTTGACCCTACTGGTGGGTCAAGTAAAAAAAAAGGACAAGCAAGGACAGGCCATGCTAGACCTTAAAGGAAAGAAGGTGACGTCTGTCTGGCATCTATCTGAGCTTCGATAAGAAAGCAGAACAAAGGAAAGCTTCTTGGGACATTTGGGAGTGAGGAGCCGGGACCTAGCTCTACTAGTCTTCCTTTCACCCCCTTTTCTCTTGTCACAAAGGAATACGTGTTCCCAACCCTTTCCAAGGCCATACCCCCACCTCTGTTACCTTCTCCCCTTCCTTTCCTTTGGAGACATGTTCAGCTATTGTGGGAGCACTGTTCCCTATCCACAAAATTCAAACAGCTCTGTACAGTGACAATTTTTTGGTAACTCACAGAAGCAGAACTTGGCCCAAACTAAAGTGAGTTATTTATAGTCTTAATTCATTCATATATTTACAAGTGGCATATTCGTAAAGGGCTCTATTTTCCGGCATCTTTCTCTTTCCAGCAAACTGTAGAAGTTAAAAGCATAGACTCTAGTGCCCCTAGCTGGACTTAAATCCTACCTCTGATACCAGGTGTGTGTGACCTTGCTTAATTTACTTAACTTCCCTGTGCCTTAGTTTCCTTGTTTGTAAAATGGAGATAATAGCAGTGCCTACCTCAGTGTTGTTGTGAAAATTAAAATGAACTGATCTATATAAAGTACTGAGAATAATTCCTGGCACATGGTAAACACTTTACGTTTACTATTACCATCATGCTTTGTCCTTCACTGCTACCTACAAATATTATCTCATTTCCCCCTTGATGCTATCTTCCCAATAGTTAACTCTCTATCAGTTTCCTTTCATTCTGTCTCAAAGAGAAGACCATACATTCGCAGTTCCCGTTTATGTTCAGTCTGCTAAAATCCTGTCCATTATCCCTTTACTCAACTCTGTGATAACTGCTCTCCTAAAGGTCCCTTAGGACTCTTAACTGCCAATTTAAAATGTTGCAGTTTAGTTTTTATTCTGCTTGATATTCCCATAGATTATGATATTTCTGTAACAAATAGACCCTCTTCCTACCTCATCTCCATTCTGCCTCTCCTGAGACTTGCTCATTAAATGTTGACCTTCCCCAGGATTCGATCCTTTGTTCCTTTTGCACACTCCCCAGGCTCCTTAGAAAATCTCATCCAGTATTTGTCTTTCTGTGGCTGGCTTATGTCACTTAGCATAATGTCCTCAAGGTTTTGTATGACTCCACTTATCTGGGGTATTTAAAGTCATCAAATTCATAGAATCAAAGAGTGGAGTGGTGGTTGCCTGGGGTAAGAGGGAGTCGGAAATGGGCAGTTACTAATCAAGGGACATAAAGTTTCAGTTAATCAAGATGAATAAGTTCTAGAGATCTGCACAACATTGCAAATATAGTCAACAATAAAGTATTATATACTTAAACATCTAAGAGGGTAGATCTCTAGTATTTTTACTAAAATGAAATAAAATTAAATAAAAATAAAATAACATCTAAAACTTAAATCAGAAAAAGCTGGTAGCTGTGCAATAGCCAGCTAGTAAGTTTTTCTTAAATTTTTCGGTAAGGAAAAGCAGTTTGCATAGTAATAGCATACTATGGCTTATGTGAAAGAGATATTTATTTTCTTTTGAACAATATTAAAACAGACAAATTATTATGGAGTTCAGTAACGTAATGAGCTCACAATAGAGTTAACCTTTTAAAAGTCACTTCCAGTACAATCACAGTAATGTAGCATAGACGATTAGAGTTATTTCTTGCCACCTTATAAAATTGCCAGCTCATTTCACATTTTTCTTTTAATGTACTTCAGTGAATTATTGCATGTTATAAAAATTTCAGTCTCTTCATATAATGAACCTCTATTGATTGGTTTATTTTAGTTCCATTTACTATTAATTATCAATAATGAATCACATTTAAAAGACATGTTAAAATGTCATCCTTTATTCGTGTGCTAAATTGATCATTTCTTTACAGAGTTATAAGAAAGTGATTTAAGTACCCTCCTAAAAGAATAAAATTTGAATAAACCAAAAGAAAAAGGAAAAAGAAAACCTCATCCAATTTAACATGTCAGCTATCATCTGGATAATGATTACCAGACTTTATCATTAACCCTGAACTCTTCCAGGTACTTCAGACTTCATTTCCTATTGCCTCCTAGACATCTCCACTTGATGACCTGCAGGAAATTCAAACTCAGCTCATCTCAACCAAGCTCATCATCTTCTCACCAATATCCTGCCCATAATCCCCACTCCCAACCCCAGAAGAATCCCACATTTGTGCTTCTTCATTCTTCATCTCAGTTTTGACGACATTGTACTTCACCGGCTAGCTTCAGCCAGAAATTCCAAATCACCACCTTTCTTTACTTTCCACATTCACTTACTCACTAAATCCCACCAATTCTTTTTCAGTATCATCACGAAAATCTACCTACTGCTTTAATAAGAACTTCCATCAACTATCATGTAGATCAGTGGCTTCACACTTTTGACCATGACCCAGAGTGAAAAATATGTTTTGCATTGTGCCCCAGGACACAGACGTATTTATGGATGTGTGTGTTTTATTTTATTTCATTTCCCTAAACTGATGACTATGATACCCTAAATTGATTTAACAATCTACCGATGGGTTACAACCTGCAGTTTGGAAAAACACTAACCTAGAGTAATGGCACTTTTCTACCCCTTCCCTCTCCCATATCTGTAACAGGGGTTTAATACATAACACTACAGGGTGTGTGTATCAGGACCTCCAAGGGCAGGTGTTGCAATTTGAAAAAGAAAATCACCCCCCCGCAGGTGATTCTGATATCTCCTATATGTTCTACTCAGTTATCAAAACAATAAGAAATATTTATTAAGCTGTATATATAAAGCTTAAGGCAGTAGTCAAAATAAGCATGATTCACTTATCTGGCTTTTATATTTACTTTTACTCAGAGTCCTCACACATCTCTTAACACTCCAAGCATTTCACAATTCATGCCTTTGCACATATTATTCTCCTGCCTTGGAATGCCTTTCACACTCCCTTTCATCAGGTGCATGTCTACACTTAACAATGTATATAAAAATCTATTTCTTGGACTTCCCTGGTGGCACAGTGGTTAAGAATCCGACTGCCAGTGCAGGGGACACAGGTTCGATCCCTGGTCCAGGAAGATTCCACATGCCGTGGAGCAACTAAGCCCGTGCACCACAACTACTAAGCCTGTGCTCTAGAGCCCATGAGCCACAACTACTGAGCCCACATGCCACAACTACTGAAGCCTGTGCGCCTAGAGCCCGTGCTTCGCAACAAGAGAAGCCACCATAATGAGAAGCCTGCGCACCGCAATGAAGAGTAGCCCCCGCTCGCCGCAACTAGAGAAAGCCCACACGCAGCAACCAAGACCCAACGCAGCCAAAAATTAATTAATTAAAAAAAAACTCATTATCTCTTATTAAAAAAAATCTATTTCTTTACAAAAGACAACTCGATAGTAGGGGTGCTGTGTCCAGTTTATGTGCTGTCCAGTTACTCTGTTTCCTGGTGAGCATGGGCCCTGCAACAGCTCATGCAGTTCCTACTAGCTCACCCCAAAAAGCTCTGGTACATTGGCCTGCACCTCATTTTTCTCTGATGTGTTCTGATTCAGAGGTACTGGAAGTCAGGTTCAAGGTGAAACAGGAGGGAAGGGGGCAGGCACACCTTTTATTTATTTATTTATTTATTTATTTATTTATTGGTTGCACCTGGTCTTAGTTGTAGCAGGCGGGCTCCTTTAGTTGTGGCATGTGAACTCTTAGTTGCGGCATGCATCTGGGATCTAGTTCCCTGACCAGGGATCGAACCCAGGCCCCCTGCATTGGGAGCTCAGAGTCTTATCCACTGCACCAACAGGAAAGTCTCAGGGCACACGTTTTAAAAGAATGACTTAGCCATAGGACATGACAAAAACTGGTTAGAACCAACTAGGTCCAAGATGGTGGAAGATTTGACTTCCAGTGGACCTTTAGCCTCATTATACGCTCATTGTCATACATTAACATAAGCTAAGTGACACACCAACCAGCGCCATGACGGTTCCGAGGGCGACCATCAAAGATCAAAAAGTGGGTAGGGGCCCAATTCCTGGAAATCTCCGCCCCTTCCCCAAAATAGTTGGAATAATCCTCCCACTCATTAGCCTGTGAAATTACCCGGCTCATAAAAACCAACCACCCCATATTTCAGGGCCTCTCATCTTCTGAGATGGCCCATACTCTGTCTGTGGAGTGTGTCTCTTTCTAAATAAATCCACTTCTTACCTATCACTTTGTCTCTCACTGAATTCTTTCTGTGATGAGACATCAAGAACTTGAGCTTCATTAAGTCCTGAGACTAGGTGTGTGATTGCAATTAAAAGACCTGTGCAATCTGGGTTGCAAAAACTAGGTGTGTGATTGCAATAAAAAGACCTGTGTAATCTGGGTTGCACGGTTTCAAAGGTTTGTTGAAGAACAAGTAGAAAGCTGAATCTGACAGTATGGGCTGCAGGTTTTACAACCACATGGGTTTCTGATTAAGAGTGTTTCCATCCTGATGAAACCAGGGTTTTTTTCCTCATCCCTCTCCTACCTGGAAATACAACATGAGGTAGTACTGTTATGATCCCCATTTAAACGATGAAGGAGCCAGGGCAGAGAGAGATTAAATAATTTGTGCAAGGCACATACCCAACAAGTGGTAGAGCCTATAGTTTGAAAACATCCTTAAAGATGAAAATGTATTACTCGCCTCTACTATTGTATTAAGGGGGGAAAAAAGCCCTAAGAATCTAGTTTATACTTTCTTACCCAGTGGTTCAGTTTTTTCTGGCTACTAATGATATGGTCTCCAAACCTTTTTGTGTACTTTAAAATATATGTGTATTTAAAATATATGTGCTCTCAATCAGCACTTTAAAATATATGTGTATGTGTGCATGTTTCATAGACACATACTACTATGTTAACATACCATGTAAATTATAAGACACACACACACAAACAGAAATCCAAATATTTTAAAATTATAAATAGAGGTTCTAATTTTTTTCTGTACTCCAGAACGTTGCCTTGGACACTGTGTTTTGGAAACCAGCTATAAAGTATTATACTTAATAGAAAAACATGCTTTCCTCCATACACAGAAATAAAATTGACCTACAATCAATATTTATTCACAGAATTGCTTTTCAAGGTGTGTTGGTCCGCATGTCACGTCCCCCAGGGCAGCATTAAAGACAAGCATTTGCAGTTTTGAGATGGCTAACCCTGATTAGGAAAGTAAATTATAACTGCCACAGATTATAATCTGACTAATGTGCCCTTGAAACTGCTAGGCTACAGAAGTTTTTGAATTTGGGGTCAAATAGGAGTGATGGGAAGAGGGCTGGTTGATTAACAGCAGATAAGAGTTCTAAATAATTTGACTTCTGCCTAAAATAGCTATGGGACTTGGGCAAAACATTTAATAATGTCCTTTGATTAAATTGCTTTTGCATGTATTAATTCCACTGATGTCATAATAACCCTGTGAAATAAGTAGGGCAGATACTACCACCTTCATTTTACAAATGAGCAAAGGCTTAAAGAGGGAAAATAACCTGCCCACACAGCATGAGGTATAAGTGGGCTTCACCACAGCATTTTTGAGTTTTGTACTGCCTTGTTTAACCTCTTTGGGGTTCACTTCTTTAAAAAAAAAAGTCTATTTGTAGAACAGTTTTAGATTTAACAGGAAAATTGTGAAGATAGCACAGGTAGTTCCTATATACCCTGCACCCAGTTTCCTCTATGTTTGGGTTTGTTAGAGCTGCCATAACAAAGGACCACAGACGGGATGGCTTAAACCAGTGGTTCCCAACCTTTTTGGTACTAGGGGCCAGTTTCGTGGAAGACAATTTTTCCATGGACTGGGGGTGGTTTTGGGATGATTCAAGCACATTACATTTATTGTGCACCTCATTTCTATTATTATTACATTGTAATATATAACGAAATGATTATACAACTTACCGTAATGCAGAATCAGTGGGAACCCTGAGCTTGTCCTCCTGCAACTAGATGGTCCCATCTGGGGGTGATGGGAGACAGTGACACCCAAAGTGTGTTGCTTATGTTCAGTCTACTCCGTAAGATGCAGCTTAATTGTCACTTGCCACTCACTGATAGGGTTTTTTTTTTTTTTTTTTTTTTTTACCACCAAAATGGTTTTATTTTTGACACTGCCAACATGCACAACAATGCATTACTTTGGTTTCCTTAAACATTACTTAAGTACGCATTAGAAATATATGTTTACATTTAAGAAATGTAACACATTAAGAAAGTCCTCTATAAACTTAACTCCTTCTCAATATATTTTCCTGCTTTGTTTCACACATAAATAACATAATCTACAAAGTCATAAATAAAACTATTAACTCTTATGACCTAAAAGTATATACAAATTTTGGAACTTGACAAGAATGTCCTTTTTCTGATTGTATATAAATAACAACATGCAGTATTGGCAATGCTTTTTAATTAAATGAATGACTTACAATCAAAACTTTTATTGTCTCCCAACCAGTTCTCCCTATAATAGACCTTCAGTGCACTTGGTAAAGATGTCATGTATTTAAAAAGTCAAAGTGGTCAAAAGACTAGATTTTTAAAATAGAACAGAAGGTTGCCATTAAATATTATTAAGCCTTATTAAAATCACTTTGGTTTGCCTGAAGAACAAAAAATGCTACCAAAGAGTATATGCTTGTACTAACAGTTTTTAAAAAAAATTTTGGCTGCACCCCGCAGCATGTGGGATCTTAATTCCCTGACCAGAGATCAAACTTGCACCCCCTACATTGGAAGGTGGAGTCTTAACCACTGGACGGGATTTCCAGGGAAGACCCTATACTATCATTTAAATGGAAGCTAACAAAGTCTTAAAAAATCAGATTAAATTTGTATTAGTCTTGGGAAAAATATTCCACTGAGATTCTGTTATAGGAACAGAATCCATGCTATCCTAAGTTTTCTAAAATTTATTTTGAACCATCACTTCAATTAGTTAAAACTTTCAGGGTAAAAATAATGACACATAAAAATGATCTTAGAAAGGCATATTTAGAATTCCTGATACAGAACCCTTGATTATTTGGTTTTTGTTTAATGACTGCAAACCTTTATTCCTTCAGAAAATAATTAACATTATTTGTTGAGTGACACCATCTATTTAGTGATTAACTAGATAACCACTCAAGGTATATTAAGTAAGCACTCAAATTATTTTTATGTAACAAAAGTAAAAAAGACTTTTCATGTTGGAATTGTTTCATTATGCATTATTATTTTTAAGGCCGTGATTTACAGAGTATAAAAATTAGAAAGAAAAATATTTATTTATTAATAAGAATTAATATTCTCTATTAATATTCTCACTAAATTTAAATGATTCAAATGATAAATAATAGTAAACTAAGCACTGTCATTACTTTTAAAATCTAAGTTTCTAAGTTTCATTTTTCAATCAATACAAATATGATCTGCTTCACAATATTAACTGCCAGTCAAACTTTATGTTTTAAAAAACTAAATATTCTTTGTTAAAGAGCAGTTTACAACAAATGTTTTTCCACGCTCTTATAAAAAACAAGATTCTGATATGCATAATGAATCTAAGTCAAAATCCACAACTGGTAGCTGAAATTGTCAACTTCCAGCCTAATACAACATAAATCCACAGTTGTTTTGCATAAACAATTCAAAATTAAAGTTTATAATGGAAATGTCAACAAGTCATAACTACAACATTACTACTGAAGGGTTCCACTATACTTCAACCAGGCACAGCAGATGTGCACATCTGATAGACAGACTGCTTAGAAAATTAAAGCTATCCGAGCTATAAATAAGGAACACATAAATATGAACACAGCAGTGCCAAAGCATTAGAACTGTTAAAAAAAAAAAAGATGTGGTGTAAACACAACTGATAGTTTTCTCCATAAGCCACTTTCACTGATTTATAAAGCTATGGTTTTATAATTCTTTTAAAAAGGACAATGTTTCCACATTGCTACATGCAGTGATTTCATTGTACATTCTTAACTACAATGCCATCTTCAATCCTCTTGCAGAGCTTGACATATCTCACCAGGATTTCTTCAGAAAGTCAGCTTGTCATATTTTCAGCAGCCTTTAATGCTTCAGCGGCCTTGCGAAGTTCCTTAATAACTGATGATAAAGCTTCTGGGTTAATTCCTTGCTCACAGAGTCGTACACATATAGACAGAGTTTCCATATCTAATCCAGTATTCAAAATTCTTGAAATCTCAAGCAGAACGTCCATGGTTTCCCTCACCGCATTCAGATTCGCCGCCGCCGCCCCGGCGCCGCTGCTACTCGCCATGGCGGAGGCCTAGGGGGGGCGAGCCACTGATAGGGTTTTGGTGTGAGTATGCAAGCAATTGATTTATTATGGTCCCTGTGCAGTCAAACCTCTTTGCTAATGATAATCTGTATTTGCAGCCGCTCCCCAGCACTAGCATCACCTCCTCAGCTCCACCTCAGATCACCAGGCATTAGATCCTCATAAGGAACGCGCAACCTAGGTCTCTCGCATGTGCAGTTCACAGTAGGGTTCGTGCTCCGCTGAGAATCTAATGCTACAGCTGATCTGACAGGAGGCGGAGCTCAGGCGGTAATGTGAGCGATGGGGAGTGGCTGTAAATACAGATGAAGCTTTGCTCACTCACCCGACGCTCACCTGCTGAGCGACCACGTTCCTAACAGGCCATGGACTGGTAGCAGTCCATGGTCCGGGGGGTTGGGGACCCCTGGCTTAAACAACAGATATTTATTTTGTCATGGTCTTGGAGGCTAGAAGTCCAAGATCAAAGTACAGGCAGCTTTGGTTTCTTCTGTGGCTTCCCTCCTTGGCTTTCAGACTACCTCTTTCTCACTGTACCCTCTCAAGGTTGTCCTTGATCTGTGTATTGTCTGTGTCCTAATCTCCTCTTCCAATAAGGACACCAGTTGATTGGATTAGAGCCCACCCCAATGACCTCATTTTAACTGAATGACCTCTTTCAAGACCCTCTCTCCTGGGACTTCCCTGGTGGCACAGTGGTTAAGAATCCACCTGCTAATGCAGGCAACACGGGTTCAATCCCTGGTCCTGGAATATCCCACATGCCATGGAGCAGCTAAGCCCATGTGCCACAACTACTGAGCCCGCGTACCACAACTACTGAAGCCCACATGCCTAGACCCCATGCTCCGCAATGAGAAGCCCACGCACTGCAATGAAGAGTAGCCCCCGCTTACTGCAACTAGAGAAAGCCTGCGTGCAGCCAAACTCAGCCAAAAAAAAAAAAAAAAAAAAGACCCTATCTCGTAAAGCAGTCACATTATGAGGTACTGGAGGTCAAGACTTCAAAGTATGAATTTTGCAGGGGACACAACTCAGTCCACAACACCATTTTATTAACACCTTATATTTGTATGGTACATTTGTCTCAATCAATAAACTAATATTGATATATTAACTAAAGTCCATACTTTATTCATATTTCCCTAATTTTTACCTAATGACCTTTTCCTATTCAAGATACCACATTACATTTTGTTGTCATTATGGACCAAACTGTGTCTCCCCTCCCCCCACCCGAATTCTTATGTCGAAGCCCTAACCCACAATGTGATGGTATTTGGAGGTGGGGTCTTTGCAAGGTAATTAGGTTTAGATGTAGTCACAAAGGTGGGGCCCTTGTGGTGGGATTAGTGCCCTTATAGGAAGTGGGAGAGACCAGAGCTCACTCTATCTCCATCATGTAAGGACAAAGCAAGAAAACTGCCATTTGCAAGCCAGGAACCAAATCCGCCAGCACCCTGATCTTGTACTTCCCAGCCTCCAGAACTGTGAGAAGTAATGTCTGTCTAAGCCACCTAGTCTATAGTATTTTGTTATGGCAGCCTGAGCAGACAGAAACAGTCATCATGTCTCCCTAGGCTCCTCTTGATTCCAACATTCTCAAGGGTTCCTTGTTTTTGATGACCCTCACAGTTTTGAGTACTGGTCAGGTATTTTGTAGAATTTTCCTCGATTGGAATTTGTCTGATGTTTTCCTTGTGATTAGACTGGGGTTACAGGTGTTCAGAGGAAGACCGCAGAGGCAAAATGCCATTCTCATCATGATTTATCACTATTAATATTAACCTTGATCTCCTGGCTGAGGTAAGGTTTTTCAGTTTCTCCACTGTAAAGTTATTCTTTTTTCCCCTTCCATACTGTGCTCTTTGGAGGAAAGTCACTATGTGCAGCCTGAACTTAAGGAACGAGGAGTAACAGGTTTTCACAACTTTTATCTGTAAACCAGCAGGGCTGGAGTAGTTGGTTTCTAAATCACCTTTAGTTTTTTCCCCACAATCATGAGAAGTGTTTTTCTGATTTAAAAAGAAGTCTGTATTCACAGAACAGGGTGAGAATTCTGAAAGCTTGTGGGGGTCTCTTCTTCACACCAATGACAGAGATTTGGATGCAATGCACTGTTTTCAGTAATCAGTCCTCAATAATTATGTTAATTGCTGATTAGTTGCATCTGACAAACAAGAAACTCAGTACCATTTTCTATAAGTAAAGGGTAAAATTTACTAGAAATTTTACCTTGAATACAAACTTTATGTAGTTTACATTTTTTATCCCAGTATATGACGCATGCAGTGAAATTCAACCAACACGAATATGTAAGATAGGCAAAATAAGTGAATGTTGAATGGAAATTGTTTTCAGTCTTTATCAGAGATGAATTATTCTTAAAATAGGAAGAATTGCTAATTGTTTCATATCAATTTTCTATTTCCTGCATCAGCTTAAAAGTATCCACATTAAGAGATTCTTGAAAGCTCCAATTATTCTAGGAAAAATAAACATTTTCTCTTTAAATATTGGAACACTAATTAGTTGTTCTTTAAGATTTCCTTCTTTAATGATTATAGAAGCACATCTGTTCAAGTTAGCAACAACATTTTATCCAAGCAACATGGAATTGTGTTTTACCCATAACCAGTCCTCAGATGACAAATAATTTTGCTGTTTACAAACTAATTAAAATCAAGTTTAAGCCCCATTAAACATGATTACATGGGCAAAATACCCACCTTTTTAAAGGAGAGCTCTACAGTGTTAATTTAGAAGAATGATTATAATTAATAGTTTCCACATTCTCAGATTTTTAAAACAATATTAATATAACCATACTTTTATCTCTTTATAATTTATGGGACAGGAAGCAAATGATCCTGTCTTGAATATGGGAAAAATTTTTAAATGAAGTTTCTGGAGGTTTCAAGTCGGCAAAATGTTTTCCAATGACATCATTCGTCTTATAGGCCACTATTATTCATATACTTACTGGCTACCCTCCGCATATTGTAGGTTCTTTATTATAGAACATTTAAAATGCATAAAGATATACACTGTACTATAGCAAATAACCTCTTTCAAGAAAATTATTAATTTTATAGTTTTATGACATATGCCATATCATAAATACCATAGGATTGTGTTTTATATTTTAAAATTTTATTTAATGGTTTCACATTTTGTGTATAATTCTATAGTTTAACTTCTTGACTCCATATATGAGTTCAAGAGAAATTAATATTGATATATGTAGTGTAGTTTATTTTAATGGCTATATATTATTTCATCACATAGCTAATCAAACTTTATTTATCCATTTCCTTATTGATAAGCTTCAAGTTGTTTCCAAAAGTTGACTCTTGTGAAGAATGCTGCAATGAACATCTTTGTATATGTTGCCTTGTGACAGTTTCTTTGGGGTATATACCTAGGAAAGAGGATTTGTTAGGTTGTAAGATACAGTAAACTTCAGCTTTATCAGACAATGCCAAATTACTTTTTGTAATGATTGTAGCAGAATTCACTCCTAAGAGTAGAACATGAAAATTCTTATTTCCAAATATCCTCACCACATCCTTAGATGTTAAATATTTACCAATCTGATGAATATTTTTCTTGCTCTCATTTTCTTTGTAACTACTGAGGTTGAGCATTTTTCATATTTATTCATCATTTTAACTTTTTCTTCTGTAAATTATTTATTGCCTTGTCTTTCTATTGCTTCAAGGAGTCCTTTATCTATCTTGGGTATTAATGCTTTGGTATACAATTGGTAAGTATCTTTTCCCAGTCCATCACTTGCCTTTTGATTTAATTTTTAAAATATGTATTGAATAGGAAGTTATATTCTAGTCATTTAACTTTAATTGTGCAATCCTTTATTATAGAGGTAATTTAAATTTTGATGTAGCCAAATGTATCTTTAATTTCCTTTCAATCAAATCTAGTAATTTACTCCACTGAGGTCTTGCATGTCTTCCATTTTTAACTATCTTGTAGTTTTGTTTTTATTTTTCTATGAGATTTTTTTTTAATTATATTTTCTAAATGATTTTTGCTGGTGTACAACAATGCTGTTGATGATTGTATGTTAATCTTGTTTAAAACCAACTTTGCTGAATTCCCTTGATTTTCCTCACAGAAAAATATATAAATATGATTGTTTTGTTTCTTCTATCTTAATATCAACTCCTAAATTTTTCTTCTCTTAGTGCATTGATTAGGAACTCCAGTACAACACTGAATACGAGCATCCTATCTTCTTGACTTTAAAGATAATGCTTTGGAAGTTTACCCATCACATATGAAATTTGCTGTATTTTTTAGTAGATGCCCATTGTAAGGTATATCAATCAGGATTTAGAGTTAGAGGTAACAGAAGCTTACCCCAATTAACTTAAGCTGAAATCAGACAAATCCATTACCAAGGACACCATTGCAGGTATTGCTGCCTCATGGCACTGAGTACTGCTCCTATCATGTTCTCACTGCCATGGCTATCAGAAAACTTATCAACTTCATTATGGCTTGTTGTCACTCTCTCAAGATTCAAAGGCGCATATGCGAGCAGCCAATTAGCTATAGCTAGGAAATAAGCATGATTAGGTTGGGCTTTTCCTTTCTTGTACTGTCAAGATTGTATGAGCTTCATAAAACTAGTTGGTACACCCTTCACCCTTCCTTCCTTCCTTCCTTCCTCTTTCTCTTGTCCTCTTTTCTTCTCTTTTTCTCCCTCCCTCCTTTCCTTCCTTTTCTTCTTTCTTTTTTTCTGGAATGATTTGTACAAGAAGGAGAGTGTCAGTTTCTTGAAGGTTTGGTAAATCCATTCAGGCTGGTGCCTTGGGGGAGACAGAGATAGATATATAGCTAGATAGATAGAATTTAATCATTATTTGTCTATTTACGTTTTTCTATTTCTATTTTTGGCCATTCATTTTTTTCTAGAGACTAATCAGTTTCATTTAATTTTAAAAATTTATGAGGATAAAGCTATTCATAGTATTCTTTTCAGTTATTTTTTCTTTTCTTTTTTTTTTTTTGCGGTACGCGGGCCTCTCACTGTTGTGGCCTCTCCCATTGCGGAGCGCAGGCTCCAGACATGCAGGCTCCGCGGCCATGGCTCACAGGCCTAGCCACTCCGCAGCATGTGGCATCTTCCCAGACCAGGGCACGAACCCGTGTCCCCTGTATCGGCAGACGGACTCTCAACCACTGCGCCACCAGGGAAGCCCGTTTTCAGTTATTTTTATAAATCTGTACAGTATGTGTAGTTGTAGCCTCTTTTGCATTCCTAATACAGTTACGTATTGTGCTTTCTTCCTTTTTTCTGATCAATCTTGCTAGATGTTTGTCTATTTTATTTTCTCAAAGAACCAGCTTTTATGTTTATCAAATTTTTAAAATTATGGTACAATATTTATGGCCTAAAAGGAATTACAATTAGAATTTTTAGTCATATGTAGTAATTTCTAGGAAAAAGTTTGTTTGTCTCAGTGACACTGAAAAGTCCCCTGGAAAATATGAATTAAGATTTTTTTTTTTCTATGTAGCTCTTGCAAGGAGAATCTTAACACATGTACATATGTGTAGAGACATTTAGGTGTTTTTTCTGATGAACATATGTCTATATAGGATTTGTTAGGTAAGTGCCATTGTGATAGACTTTGTTGCTACAAATATGAACATACATGCCCTGTCCTCCAGGAGTTTTCAAGCCAATGAAAATTTATAGCCACTTTTTATGTTCCACTCTACTGTTAGGAGTCAAGGTCATTATTAATCAGCTTTCATGACACTGGGCACTGACTTCCTGGGAAAGTGACTGGCCTGGACCTCACAGCCTCCAAAGCTTTCTCTTCATACCAGACCACACATATGGCCCACGGAGTGATATTTACTCTGACCTTTCAGAGTCTGAGAAAACACTGTTTAGTGGTCTGGCATCATCTATATTTACTTGGCTTGATTTGGGATAGAGTATAATCCTAACTCTTGATGAAAGGATTTTCATGCATTAACCTTATGGGTCATGATATTTGTGGGATTATTCCCACTCATAAAGTGATTTGTGGAAAAAGTGTGTACTAATCTTTAATTTAGGATTAAAACAGATATACCCAGGAGACATGGGTCTATAAAATTCACCTTAACTTGAGAAATGCAATAAATAAACATTTCTAAAATATCTTGTTGGTTCAGTTATTTCAGTCCAAAACCAATTGGAGATCTGTTCTATATCAAGATTCCCCAGCCCTCTTGTGAGAAGGAGCTGTTTTTCACAATGTCAGAGATGGTCCTCCTCAGAGCCCTACAGGGTCTGCCCATGTAGAAGTGTTTGTCTCCCCAGGAAGAAACAGGATGACCTGAGCTTAAGTGTCAGACCAGAGAGAATGGTCAGATTTAATATCAACAGCCAGTCCCTGACTTTAGAGGTATCCTGGCTGATTCACACGATGCCAAATAACAAATATCTTTCTTTTAGGTGTCAGAGTCCAGTATAGTGGGGAGTTTGTATCTAGGGGATATAAAGGAGAATAAATGAGATCCTACGTTGAAAAGCCAGCCAGAGTACCTGAAAAATAGCTTTCAGTAGATTTCTTCTCCACTTCCTCCTTCTCCTCGCCATCTCATCCTTAGCACCTCTCTAGAATTGTCTGTATAAGCCCTAAAGGTTTGATTGGACTTTGGCACCATACAGTTAATGCTACTGGACTCTAACATGCTCCGATAGCCACCGTTTCATCGAATGGGATCGGGGTTGGTAGCCAAACTAAGCTAATGGACTTTGTCGTCATAGAATTCCCACACCAAGTAGGAGGCATAAAATGACTTGGAGACCTGGTCATGCAGCTATTAGTCATGGTGTGTTAGTGGAATGCAGTCTCAAAAAGTTATTTCCTAAGTGCTTTCCAAAGACCTGGTTCTTCACACAGAGAGTTTTGGCCAACTGTAATGGCAGGGAGAAACTAGAGTGTCAGGGAGAACAGAATTGATGTTTTAAGTTTAATTTTATTTTGGATCAAATGTTCCTTAAAAATAAACCTTCACCTGATCCTAATTTTCATTTCAATGCCATAGACTGGTGATTTGAGTGTTGGGGATAGAGATCTTAGAATCTGTTTATGTGGTATAAATACAGAAATGGTCTGGTTCTGAGTAGTAGGATCATGATCAGTGTTTGGATATAAACTCAAAACCTCTCTAAGTCACGTGTTCTTTTTTGAAGCATAGAAATTGGTCTTTGCAAACACCCTAAATCCCTTTGTTTGAGAAACTTTAAATACACATTGAGTCTTCTTGCCATAAAGTTCTGCACTGCATCTAGAAAGCTTCTTTAAAAAATAGCTCTGAAAACCTGAGGCTGGCAAAGAAGTTGGATAGTTGAAGGGGAAATGATAGAGCATTCTGTTCTGTGGTAAAGGGGAACAAAGGAAGGGGGAGAAGTTATTATTGTCAATTTAAAATTTTGTTTTAAATTTCTAGTGTACAGTGTTCAAGACTGGCAAAAATTTCAGTTTGTTTTATCCAAACATAGTTACAGTGTTAGATGTGTGTTAGAAATCCAGCATGTGGATGCCACCTCCTTAAATTTTAATAGCACAAGAAATGGGAACAGCAAGGGAATAAGGAAATAAACAGAGCACAGGCTTTTGCAGTTGATGGAATACCAATGGCGCTTGGAGGTAACAAAGATAAGCTAAGGAAAGAATTGAATTTGAGCAATGTCTCATTTTTACCCATGTTACAAGTTTCAACCAGTTCTAATGTTCTGCTAATATTTTGTAATTTTATAGATGGTAAATTTGGATGGTGGAGGAAAGGGACTGGCATTAGGGTAATGCCCGGAGGGATGCTGGAGTAACCCCAGTGCAGCTTGAAGGTACTGGGAAGGTAAAAGGAAAGAGGGAGTGTACAGAGGGAAACTTGCCCCCTTTAAAACTGAGGTCAGCTGTGTGTGACACTCCAGAGCATTATTTCTCAAAGTGTGGCCCCCAGGACAGCTTGCATCCAAATTGACTGTGAAACTGTTAAAAATCCAAGTTCCCAGATGGCACTCCAAATCATTGAAACCAGAACACTGGGAATGTGGCCTGAGACTATGCATTTCAAACAAATAGCCTAGGCAATTTCAAGGCATGCAAACTCCTGTTTGAAACTTTGTGCCAAAGAATGTCAAGGGTAAGTAAAAAAGTAAGAAAGGAACCTACAAATACCATACATTAAAATACCATATATAAAAATGGCCACTGCTCAGGCTTCCATAACCCCTAGGTCAAACTCTCCTCTGCAATTGCCTAGAGAGTCATTGGGGAAATTTCGAACATGGAAATTTTGGAGAATCTCTAGTGTAACTGAAAGAAGGGAAGAATTGCAAAATGCCACATAAGTAGATAGCATGCCATTTATTGGGACAGATTGGCCAGGGCCCATTTCATGTCTCTCTGTTCCCATCTTGAAATGTACGGTCCAGCCATACTGAGCTGACTACATGTCCTCAGATGGACCACACTTTCCCTTGTCTCCATGCCTTTGCACTTTGTTGTTCCCTCTGCCTAGAATGTCTTTCTCCCGAGGGCAGATTTCTATTTGCTTTTCACGTCTTAGTTCAAGTGTTGCTTCCTCTGAGGAGCCTGACCACCCCAAATTCCATATTGCACAATTCTCTATAATAGCACTTAACACCGTCTATTGAATTACTTACCTGTCTTTCCCACTAGCCCATTAATTTTTCAGGGCCATTTATTTATTTCCTCTATTTAGTACAGAGCTTAGTTCATGAAAGCTGCTTGCAAATGTTCTTTAATAAATGACTTAATGTCACATACTGCCTAACCTGCATAATCCAGTAGCAAGAATATTGTCACTTCACGTTGTGTAAGATTCCATTTGGAGTAAGTGAGAATTTTAGTTCAATAAATGAAATCAGTCAGTTATCCAGTAGCAATGAATTGATTCCACCTTTGGTTTTCCAAGGGTAGGAGAGAAACTACACACAGAGTAAGGAAGAGGTGACATGGGTAATTTTGACAAAAGTTTTAGGGTTAAATTGGTTCTGAGTGCAGCCATGCAATGAATGGGTGAGGGCTGTGTAAGGGCACTGAGCAGGAAGGACTTGGCAGGTAGGCCATAGAGAGGTTGAAAGTGTGGGGTGGAGGTGGGTTAGAGGGAGGAGGATGCAAAGTGCTTATTTCAAAATTTTACCTAGAGATGGCCCTGCACTCAAGAGTGGAGGCAGCTCTATTTACAACAGCCAGGACATGGGAGCAACCTAAGTGTCCATCGACAGACGAATGCATAAAGAAGATGGGGCACATATATACAATGGAATATTACTCAGCCATAAAAAGAAACAAGACTGCGTTATTTGTAGTGAGGCAGATGGACCAGAGTCTGTCATACAGAGCGAAGTAAGTCAGAAAGAGGAAAACAAATACCGTATGCTAACACATATATATGGAATCTTAAAAAAAAAATAATGGTTCTGAAGAACCTAGGGGCAAGACAGGAATAAAGATGCAGATGTAGAGTATGGACTTGAGGACATGGGGAGGGGGAAGGGTAAGCTGTGACAAAGTGAGAGAGTAACATCGACATATATACACTACCAAACGTAAAATAGATAGCTAGTGGGAAGCAGCCGCATAGCACAGGGAGATCAGCTGGGTGCTTTGTGACCACCTAGAGGGGTGGGATAGGGAGGGTGGGAGGGAGACACAAGAGGGAGGGATATGGGGATATATGTATATGTATAGCTGATTCACTTTGTTACACAGCCGAAACTAACACACCATTGTAAAGCAATTATACTCCAATAAAGATGTTAAAAAAAAAAAAAAAAAGAGTGGAGGCAGACAACTCCTCCTTGTCTGATGGCCATGGCCTCCTTATGGCTCCTAAACACAAAACTCAAGCAGGTCCTAATTCTACCACATGAATAAATGAAACAGGCTGTGGGAACCTGGCCTGAGAATTTGACCACCCTAAGGAAAAATGCATTCAAAATCCCAGAAAACAGATTTTCAAACAAACTTTTGAAATCTAACCAACTCAGAAATTGAACAAGGCCTAGATTAGCTTTCTCTTACAAATCAACTTAGTAATGAAAGCAGATTTTATTTGTGCAAAGGTCAGTACTCCAGAGATACAGCAAGAGACATTTTATGAGAAGGAAACTAGATGCAGTTTGAGGAGCTGGAGATATTAAAAAAAAAAAGTGCATTCCTTAAACAAAGAGTATCAAAATGACCAAACTTTCTGAACCCAACAAGCAGACACATGATCTTATAAGTCATATAACATATGAGTTGGCCCACTCCAAAGAATCTGTGGTGCGATCAATATATAAAAAGGGTGACTCAGCTGTGCCAAAATACAAGCAAGATTGAACAGGCAAGAAAATGTGAATGGTTTAGTGCAAGCCAATCGCCATTTCTAAAACTCATTAACAAATATTTATTAAGCGTGTGTGTGAGAGAGATACTTAGGCACATAAGAGGTATTTAATATTATTGAATGAATGAATGAATGAATAAATAAATAAACATCTGCTATGTGTCAGGTACAGTACTGGAGCTGGGGAGTAGTCCTAAGACACACATGGTATTTATTCTCATGGACATTACAGTCTAGTGGGATGACAAACAAAAGTGTTATGTGTAGAAAAGGAAGTACTAGTTTCTATTGGAGAACATAGAGCAATTAATTTAAGCCAGAGGGTCAGATAAAATATCCTCTATTGAGATGAGGAAAATTGGAGAAAAGGCTGGCTTGGGGTTGGGATAGGTGGACAGAGATGATATCATGAGTTAGATCATAATGAGATATAGTTAAGCTCAGTTAACCTGTGAACTCAATATGTTATAGTGAAACACAGGAAACTTATCTGTAATCCATAACTCGAACCCAAAACTTTAAACCAAAGCTAGAGTTCTGCTTAAAATATGCAGCATTAGCAGTGGAAATCTTAATATCCAGGCAATGTTTATTTTAAAAACCACGTATGTAGTAAATCTATTCTTTGAAATGGAATTGATTGCCCAACAGAGCTGTTTTTCTTCCTGTCAACTTTATGCTAACTAAAAGAACTCAAGAGTATGGATATTACTTAATAAGTAGGTATTATGTTTCAGAGGAAGCCTGTATAATAATTCAGCTGAGTATAATTAATAATTTTAACTATGTAAATCTTTTGAAAATCTACTTTCACAACAACTTCCTTTGAAATATAATTGACTTACAATACTAGGGTCAAAACAACTTCCTTTATTCAACAGATGTACATACACAATTTCTCAATCTTTTTATTGGGCTGAAATATATGGAATTGCAGGGTTTTGGTCAAAAATTATTGAATATAAGTTGTTTTGTGTGGGTTTCATACGGTTTGACCTAAAGTTCTAGAACAGTACCTTGGGATCTCTGATGAAATAAAAGGAAATCTCTGATACTTATGTCAAGGAACAACTCGAGATCAATTCAGACTAGACAGACAGATGGATAAATAGATAGATGTTTTTCTTTCATTTTACTCTAAGATAAATGTTGAATCTGAGGGTAATATATATTTATTTCTATCTTTAATCATTTCAAATTTCTTAGAAACATAGACTGTTAGACCTGAAAACAACCCTTAGATAACTACTCAGTGAATTTAGGTAGTTAATCAAGTAAATAAATGTTCCAATTTGCTTATTTATTTTTGTTTATACAAATCAAGATTTTATTAAGCTGCCCACTTATTTCGGTCTTGGGAGCACCATGGTTGATTTTTTTTCCTATGTTTTTATTGAAGTATAATTGATTTACAATACTATAGTTGTTTCAGGTGTACAGTGTAGTGATTTGCTATTTTACACATTACAAAATCATCACTATGATAAGTCTAGTTACCATCTGTCACCATACAAAGTTATTATAGTATTAGTGACTGTATTCCTCAGGCTGTATATTACATTCCTGACTTATTTATTTTGTTACTGGAAGTTTCTACCTCTTAATCTCGCTCATTTATTTCACTCATCCCTCCACCCCATTCCCCTCTGGTGACCACCAGTTTGTTCTCTGTATCTATGAGTCTGTTTCTACTGTGTTACATTTGTTCATTTGTTATAATTTTTAGATTCTATATATAAGTGAAATCATACAGTATTTGTCTTTCTCTGTCTGACTTATTTCACTTAGCTAATACCCTCTTGGTCCATTCGTGTTGTCACAGATGGCAAGATTTCATTCTTTAATAAATGTTTCAATTTACTGGTGGTGGTTACGGGGGCATGGGCTCTGAGGTCAAACAGATCTTGATTTATCTATTTATTTGACAAACTCTTTTTGATATCTCATCATTAAGCCAGACACTGATAGAAGCTAACTTCAAATGGTGAACAAAAGTCATCCTTACTACCTTACACAGGATTGGTTTTGTGGGACTCAGTTTTCTCTGTTATTGGGATGGGAGAAGAATAAAAGTATATGCCTCAAAGAGTTGTTATGAATATTAAAGGAAATAAATGCATGGAAATTATTTAGTAAAGTGCTGAGCATATGGTAAAATTTCAGTGTATGGTAGCTGTTGACATTACTGTGGACCAAGCCCTCATTTTAAAGCTGACAAAAACGGTATCACCCAGATGTTCTCATTCTCCTCACAACTCCAACTTCTCTTACCTCTGTATAGGTTTTATGCTCAGAAAGCCTTGCAATATGGTGGGAGCTCTAGGCTTGTTCCTGCTGCTAATGATTCCAATGAGAAGACCGTGCCCTTGCCCAGCGATTAGTGGGTGGTGAGCAGAGTGAGGGGTTAGCCCCACTTGAACCACAAAGAAAGTATTTATGAGAAAGAGGGTTTCTACTACTAGAAAACAAGGATCAAGGAAAGGCAAGCTAGACAGACAAGAACTATAGCTATCACAGTTCACTTTAGTGAGACAAAGGGGAAAAAAGTGATGTATATGTGTGGTGGTAGTAGTGGGGTATGTGTGTGTGCATGCACACATATGTGTTTGTGAACCGTGAGTATGACTTAGATGACTCTAAAGCAATGGACTAGAAACCACAAAAATGATCAGTTCCTAAAGAAAAAAAGAGAAAAGTGAGCACTCACAAAAAGGTCATTTTCAAATTTGCATTCAGATTCTTTCATTGTACTCTATTTTGCACAATTCCTTATTATTTAATATGGTGAAGTCAACTACAACACTATGGATGAGGGCAATCGAAGTAAGATTCCTATAATTGCAATGATCAGAAACCTATCTCAAATTACCATTTCATGAAGATAAAGATGGGAGGTGAGGGTAGGCATAGGCTTACCTGGGGATGACAAGGCCAAACCAGATTTCTGTACCAGGTAGATGCAGGTGATGAACCTCTTGTATTTGCAAATACAGAAACCGTCAGGTACACCATGAGATTAGATTCTATAATCTAGAAGAATAGGAAAAGTAGGACTCCTTGAAGAAATTTCCATAACAACCTGAAACTTTAAAATATATGGGCAACAGGCACTTTCTAAATGAGTATGAGTAACCACTGAATGAGTTCATGCAATGAGCAGTCATCAAGAATTCACACTGCTTTACCACATTGATCAAAATTTGCATCAACCCAACATCCTTGATCTCAGAGTGATACTCAGAAATATTAAGAAACATGTCCCAAAGTCACACAGCCCATAATTTAGAAGGCTAGGTTGGGAGCCCATGTTCCCTGAATCTTAACCTATAGCTCTTTGTCTGTACTAGTGGTTGTCAAACTTGAGCATGCATTAGAATCATGTAAAGAGCTTGTTAAAATACACATTGGATTGCCAACCCCTGAATAAGGGCCTAAGAACTTACATTTCTTTCAAGTACACAGGCAATGCTGATGCTTTGGGTCCAGGGACCACACTGAGAATGACAGGTCTATACCAAACCTACTACCTTTAATATTTCCTCAATAATAAATATGAGATACAAGTAACTGCCAACACTCACTGAGAATTTACCATGTGTCAAGCACTGTTCTACGTATATCTATGCATGTTAATTCCCATGAGGCAGGGATAAAGCAGGCAACTTGCCCAAGGTCGTACAGCTGATATGTGGCAAAGCTGGGTTGCAAAATCAGGCCATCTGGCTCCAAAGGCCAGTATCTAATTTATACACTATAGTCCACCTTTGGTACTGCAGTAGTACCTGTGGTATATGTAAGTCTACCTTTAGCACGTATCTGGTGTAACGTCAGAAGACCCAGAGCTGACAAAGACAATGGCTCTTACTGGGAGCTGCTGGTGTACAGAAACTGAGGTAATGAGTAAGAAAAAATTCTTTTAGTAATATCCACAATCTCTCCATTGCCCATAATTCTACAAACAGTAATCGCAATTTGTCATATTTTTTACGTTGTCTTATTTTCTAGTAAATCCCCAACAAAAAATGTAAAATGTTAAACATGAAATTATGTAGGTACTAATCAGAATACTGATAAATGTTCAATTTTATTGCAATTTTTTTCTTTAACAAAATCTGCAAGCAGAAAGTCAAGTATATAGAAATGGAAGTGGTGACAAAAAAACATAAGAAGAGATATCCAAACAAGTTATAAGAATAATAAGTGTTGAGAAAGATATTGGAAGGTGGAGTCTGAATTCATGGAATCAAAGAGCAGGACTGTGAGAGCAGGGAGTGATGGGGGTCAAAGTTTGGGTAATTTGGTTTCCAACCACAGAAAGAAACCTTGGATGCCTTAAGAAAAAATGTACTTAAAGACTATGAGGTTACTCATATCATTTAATAATTCCTTCCAGAATATGTCTCTTTGCTGACAAATCCCTGATCAACCTTTGAGGCCCAGCTTACATGTCTCCTCCCCTGTAAAGTCTTCTGTCAGCATAACTGATCACTATTGCACTGACAGAGTTCATCCCTTCATTTATGGGTTAGGTGTTCTACCTGCTTGTCTTCCTCACTAGGATAAGAGCAAAAAGATTCTGTGTTTTGTCCATCTTTGTTTTCCCTAAATCTACTGATCGTAGTAAGAGAAGGAAGAAAGGAAAGAAAAGGAGTAAAGAACAGAGGAAAGGACAGTAAGAGGGAGAAGGAAAACAGAAAGGTAAAATAAATCATGTTCTCCTGCCTCTAAAGAAATTATGGTGCATGAGAGATCTGGTAGCCTGATTGTTAGATAATGGAAATCTCAATTCTACTTTATACTCAGTAAACATTGTTAAATGACATTAATTCCTCAGTTCTACTTTATACTCAATAAACATTGTTAAATGACATTAATTGCCCTACCACTCTGGGAAGAAATCTGTAATTTTATAATGTTTTAGATCAGTTCTTTTTAATATATTTTTGCAGCTCATTCAAACCACTTAGCACACTTTTAAATATGCAAGATATACAATCTGACTCGTGGTAAAGACATTTTCTAGGTAACAATATCAGTAAATATATGGCTGCACTTTCAGTTATGACCTACTTTTACTCTTTTCTAAGTTTACAACCTCAGTCCGTTCTCAATGACTGATACTGTTCAATAGCTGGTACGTCACATACATTGATCTAAAAGTGGGCTTTAAAATTGCAGTTATTAGTATGGGTATGATGGTTAATTTCATGTGTTAACTTGACTGGGCCACAGAGTGCCCAGATATTTGGTGAAACATTATTCTATGTGTTTTTGGATGACATTAACATTTGGATAGGTAGACTGAGTAAAGCAGATTGACCTCTCTAATGTGCGGGCCCTGGATTAATCAGCTGAAGGCCTGCATAGAACAAAAAGGCTGACACTCTTGCAGTAAGAGGAGACTCCTACTGCCTTACTGTTGAGCTGGGATACTGGTCTTTTCCTGTGTTTAGGCTTAACTGGAACACTGGCTCTTCTTGGGTCTCGAGCTAACAGCTTTTGGACTGGAACTTGTAGCATCACCTGTCTTGGTGCTCAGGCCTTTAGATTCACGTTGGAACTACACCATCAGCTCTGCTGGGTCTCTAGCTTGGCAGCTGCAAATCTTGGGACTTTCAGCTTCCACAGTCACGTGAAAACCAAGTCCTTATAATAAATCTCTCTCTATATATATACATCCTGATGGCTCTGTTTCTCTGGAGAACTCTATCTAATACAATGGCTAAATCAGTAGAAATATATACTTGTTTTTTTTTAATGTGAGAAGAGGTGGAAAGTTAGGTTTGGACAAATCTGAAGCTGTTTTTATGAATAAATCCCTGATACTGATTTTTATAACTTAATGCCTATATATCTTTCACATAAAATAAGATGTAATGGGAAGGGTGTTTAGCTGGGAGTCCGGATGCTTGAGTTCTGGATTGGATTCATATTATAAACTATATGTGAAACCTTGACTAAATCACTGAATCTTTCTTTTTTTTTTTTTTTTTTTTTTGCGGTACGTGGGCCTCTCACTGTTGTGGCCTCTCCCGCTGCAGAGCACAGGCTCCGGATGCGCAGGCTCAGCGGCCATGGCTCACGGGCCCAGCCGCTTCGCGGCAAGTGGGATCTTCCCGGACCAGGGCACGAACCCGTGTCCCCTGCATCGGCAGGCGGACTCTCAACCACTGCGCCACCAGGGAAGCCCACACTGAATCTTTCTAGGCTCAGTTTCCCTCACTTTAAAAGTGAAAAGATGGACTATTTAGTTTCAGAATAGTAAAGATATCTAGATCCTATACCAATCTCTGGAAACAAACCAAAACCAACAAAGAAAATTAGCAACAGACATTCCCATTGTGATTATTAGAAAATCCTCATTAACTTGGACCATAATGTACATGAGGAACAGCTGTCAAGTACAGTAAAATTGGCCCAGAGGGAGGGAATAAACTGAAAGAAGAGGGCTGCTGGGGATCATAGCCTGAGAGGGCAAAGTTCTCTGAGTAGGTGGTACATACCAAGGAGCAAGACATTCATAAAACAAGATGGGTGAGCTCAAGGAGCTCTGGAAACCACACAAGGTACCCTGCAGTGGCAGGGGATGTGATGATTAATGAGGGCATTTGCAGACAAGCTAACTCTTCAAGAAGTTATCTTTGTGTTTGGCAGACCAGATGAAAAACTGAATGATAAGCATTTTAGGCTCTCAATCTCCATCCTCTACAGAATGTAAACTCCATGGAGACAGGAACTTTTTTTCTGTTTTATTGCTATATTCCCCAAATCTAGAGCTGTACCTGACACAGAGAAAGTGCATAATAAATAAATATTTGTAGGATGGATGGATGGATGGGTGAAGAGAGACTATGGCTAAATCAACCCCTTAACATACGTATAAGTGATACACACACACACACACACACACACACACCCCCTTTCATTTTATTTGGGACCTTGATGTGAACTGAAAAATCTTCCTGCTATCCCAGAGCACCTCTCTGTCCCTTCACATATTCTCATACATTATTCTGCTACACCCAGAGACACATCCTTCATTATCAAAAAAGAATTTGATAGGATTTATGCAAAAGCATAAGATTTACGCAAAAAATAAAAACCTATACAAGTAACAAAGAAAAGGAACAAAACAAATAAAAATTATAAAAAGGATACCTACCAAGCTATTTTTATTGCCGTAGAGCAAACAAAACATGTGACCAAATAGTTATCTGTGAGCTCACAAAACTTAATGAGATAAAAGTCTCAAAAAAGAAAAAAGAAGACAACATAAAATTAAAAAAAAAATTAACTGGCAGATCTTGGGATAGAAGTGAAAAAGAAAAATAAAGTTATCATAGATATAAAAGCCTTGATAGAAACAGCAATGCTGCCAATGCTGAAAATACATTCAAGACATCTTGAGAAAACTAAGCAAAATGAAATGGAAAAGAGTAAAGATTATAGTAGATGGAAAAAAGGTAGCTAAAGAACACAGAAGGAAATCCAACACATGCAACATATGTTTTAAAAGACAAGAACAGAACAAATGGAGCACAAAAATATTCCAATATGTGCCAAAAACTCCTGAAATAAAAGAAGACCTGAATCTATAGAATTAAAGGACGCAGTATTCCAACAGATATAAGTATCTCCTAATACCCATGGAAAATCTAGTAAAGTTAATGGATTTCAAAGAAAAAGAAAAAAAAATATCCAGAGAAGGGTGACATAAAGATCCCATCTTAAAATCAAAAGAATTAAGGTAGCTTCAAACTTTCCACATTCAGTGCAAGGAAGAATAAAGTCATGTCTGAAAAGTTCTCAGGGAAATAAAGTGTGACCCCAAAATTGTATACCGAGACACACTAGGCACTTTATCTCACTGTTCATATATGCAATAACTTTTTCAAATATGCAAGAAGTTAGGAAAATACAAACTACATGAGTTTTTAAAAAATGATTATCAAACTTAATCAAGATATGAATGTATTACATATAATAAAAGGACCAGCTGTGAGCATAGAGTCACTTTATATGTAGAACTCAGGTTAAAATAACTTGGGAGAATTATGATTATAGAACAGACTATAAATATAATAAATTATCACTTTGTAGAAATAATAGAACTAACAAAAACCAGGTCTAGAGAGAAAAGAAGATGGAGGTAGTATAAGTGTACTGATTTCCTAATCTTCAAAGTATGTGTTTAAGGCTGCTCTAAGATCAAGTACATAACTAAACAAAATAAGTGTAGCAGAAAAGAAAAACAAGAAGGTGAAACTGAAAGTATTCTAAAAACATAATCACTCAGAGTGGGGCATTAATAGATACTGGTTAAAGAAAGAGAGAATGTAATATATTATTTGAAGTTGTATTTTAGAAGATGACAAAAAAATTACTAGAACTAAAATTGGACCATACATCTTCCATATTATGAAAAAGAAATATACACGTGGGCAAAATGAACCTAAGAAATCACAAATCAATGGTAAAATGTTAAAAACAAAGCATAAAAGACTTCCGCTTCCAGGAATATTCACAATAACATGAACATAACATGCACATAACATAAACCACTCCTGCTGAGAAAAAGTAACAAAGCAGGATAAAAAAATTATTTTTCAATCTCACAGTCATCAAGGTAGTAAAGAATTGTAACAAAGAAGAGAGAAAGGAAACCTAGAGAGGTGAATCCCAGGAGTGGCTGATGATTCTGGAAGAGGTAATTAAGGGAGAAAGTAAGCACAGATTTTGGCAGCCCCATAGGACTAGACAGTTAAAAAAAATTCTAATCTAAGTTTTGTCAAGTAGGGATCTCTGACAAAGCCCCCACATTGAGTTGGGATCCCAAAGGGCTTCATCTTAATGTAAGGAGTCACTGGAAGAAACTTGGGACTAAAGTACAGTTTCAGATCATCTCAGTCCCTATAATTGGATTAAGGTGATCTAGGATTGCTGGTGCCCCTAACCACCTCCAAAGGCAAATGTAAATCCCACCTGGAGGAAACTAATTCCAGGCCTTAAATTATTTCAACATTTTTTTCCATATACAATGTCTTGCACAGAATTAAAAATAACCAGACAAATGAGAAGAGAAGATGATTTAATTAAAAAACCAAGAGAAATAACAGCAATAGAAATGGATGCACAGGAAATTCAGATAATGAATTCTAAGACAACTTTAAAATTTTTAATAGAAAAGATTTTTTAAAAACCCAAAGTTTGCTGTACAGTAGAAACTAACACAACATTGTAAATAACTATACCCCAATTAAAAAAAAACAAAAAGAAACCAAAGTTGATTGTTTAAAAAGATGAATAAAATTGATAAACCCCAGGTGAAGCTCCTCAAGAAAAAAGAATAAGAAATGAAATGGGATATATCATTACAGAGCTTACAGATATTTTAAAAATTATTATATCATTTAAAGATATTATTAACAACTTTATGTTCCTAAATATGAGAATTTAGATAAAATGGACAAGTTTCTAGAAAAAATTCAACTTGCCAAAACCGACACAAGAAGAAATAGAAAGTCTGAATTATCCAATAAACTTAAAGAAATTAAAAACCATATCAAAGGTTCATTGTAACTTCCCCAGAGTTATCCCATTCACTTTTTCTACTTAAAACTTTATTTCCATATTTTTGAGAAAGCATTCATTTTTCTATAGGAATGTTTGGGGAATTTTTAAAAATTGTGAGTACCTATTTCCTCTTCATCTTATTTTACTCAATTTTCTCAAACTCTCCTATGATTTACTTTTAAGGATTATATGTATTAGCATCTCAATTATATTTCAAACCATAGGAGGCAGACCATGTGGCAGAAGAGTGAAGGAAGAAAAGGAGTAAGGAGGGAGACATGGAAGAAGGGAGAAAAAAAAAGAACTGTTCTGACTTGAATTATTAAAGTTCTGCAACCACACCCTTTGCTGCCTATTTATAGCCTTCTGACATATAGTCATGAATAGTCATGGATGTTATTAAATATGAAATATATTCAGAGAAGCAATATGAAAAGAGGTTAAGATTTGTGTGTGTGTGTGTGTGTGTGTATGTGTGTGTAGTCTTGTAGTCCTTGAACAAGGTCCTTGGACAAATTACTTAACCCCTCTAATTTTCAATTTCCTAATCTATAAGATAAAGATCATCATGAATATGATCTATTCTATGAATAGTAGTTATTTATAATTATGATGGAGAGAAAATAAATAAAAATATATGTGATATGATTTTAGGCTTTAAAATGTGTTAATGAGGAAAACCCCAAATCAGTCAAAGTCTCTTTATGCTTATTTCATGGAAATACAAACTTTCTATACTAAGTGGTAGAAATGAGTATGGCCATTCTGGGAAACTGTTCTAAGTTGGCCTACCTGATGGCCTATGAGTTGAACAAAACATTTGACATTTTTTAAAGAAAAGAAGGTGAAATAATAACTTGGTCTTTCTTTAAAAAAATATACCAGGAACTCTGCATCCTTGCCAGTTTTCTGTTACACGGTTTGTTGAGACTGCCCAACATTGTCTGGAATTTCCAAGCCTCAGCACTATAAAAATAATTCACTAAAACCATCCTCCAAATAATTTTATATTGTGTACTTACTTAACACTGAACTTTGGACTACAGTATGGGATGGATATGCTGGGAATTATGTTGAGTTCAGTGAGAGTCCTGTATAAAGCCTATTTTGTCATGAAGAGCAGACCCTGATGTTTAAGGAATAGTGCTGATAGGTTCCAAAAACTTATTACCTACAATTACTAGAACATATTTATCGCAGCAAAGAGGGTATTTAAGAATGGCTGATGCAAACTCTGCAAAACAAGGTTACTGATGTTCCAGTTTGAACCTTCAAGAGCCCTTGAAGGAAAAAAAAATTACTTTCACAGTGAACTTTCAATTGCCTGCTCTCTGATGTCTAAACAGAATAGACTGAGTTCATTTTTTTCCTTGTCTCTTGGCTAAAAGACCACAGCAAACTGATCCTTCACTTAATTTCAAGAAAAAACAAATTGTATTTCTTTTGGTTAAATTCATTTTTCACCTCAGGATTGAGTTCCAGTTCATCTCATCAAAATATATTTTCTTTAAAAATCTGAAATCCTTTCCCTGAATTTTATTGAAAATAAATTCTACTTTAATTATAATACGAGGTAAAATATTTTGGTGTTAATCCTTTTCTCTTTTAGTGAATTAAAACACATAGAAGCACTATTTAAAAATCATGACGCGAGATAAATGTTAAATTCTTTTTACCAAGGATCTTTTGTTTTGTGAAACCAGCTTTTCCATATCTGAAGGCATCACTCAAAAAAGGACTTCACTGAAAAGTGTTTTTAATCATTCTGAATGGAATTGTCTGAATATGACCTCCCAGATACTGATGCATTTGGATTTCCCATCCACTTAGACTATTTCATTCATAATCAAAAATCATGTGGTTTCATGTTCATTGTTTTTTCAGTTGAGAGGTTTGTCAGGAGGAAAGGTGAATGTGACTTTCTTGTCTTTTTTGTTTTAATCAAGAGAATTGTCAATAGGAAATGATTTCTGTATAAAATACACATGGAGCAAATATGACCTTTTGGTCATGACATTTTTCCATTATTACACTGGAGATTTTTCAGAGGTACATATCATGTTTTGCTGCCCTTTTCACATAAAATTATAGCACCATAAAACTTCAGACCTGTCTGTGAAAGCTAAAGAGTATTGGGAACCAGGAAGCTCTGACTGATTGCCATGATGAATAAAACAACCAGGAAATCTCAGATTTTTCTTCCATAGATTTGAATATCCAGGTATGCCCTGCATAAGCCCTCGATCTTAGAAAGCCTGTCTATACTTTTCGAACAGGGGACAGGGGAGATGGAAAGCTGACCTGCCAGTGACATATACAGCATTATACTTGGAAGAGCATGGGTTCCCTCCACCCTGCCACTCTGCTCTTACCATCAAGTCACCAGTTTAGGTCATGCAGTTTAGGTCTCTAGAGTCATACCTATGGAGGAAATACAACCGTAAGAGGCAAAGTGGGCATTGGCTCTGAGTATCTACATTAATATTTTGATGAATAGTATTTATCAAAACTTATTTTTAATTGAGTAATAATTTGAGTTATGGTAAAAATATAAAGTTGTTGGTTGGGAAAAACATTAAGCTTCAAATTGGAGAAATAAATATATTTTAAGGGCAATTCTATCTACATTGTTCCTCATTTATTTACACTTTGCTACTAAAGAACACCAATAGGGTATCTGGTTTCAGATTTTAAAACTTGTGGGTTTTTTTCTTTTAGTTAGATAAAATTTAATTTTTTTTTCATGTGCTTCTTTGAGCATCTGGTTTTCCATGCATCTCTGGTGATTTTTTTAAAAATTTTTTTAACACCTTTATTGGAGTATAATTGCTTTACAATGGTGTGTTAGTTTCTGCTTTATAACAAAGTGAATCAGCTATACATATACATATGTCCCCATATCTCTTCCCTCTTGCATCTCCCTCCCTCCCATTCTCCCTATCTCACCCCTCTAGGTGGTCACAAACCACCTAGCTGATATCCCTCTGCTATGCGGCTACTTCCCACTAGCTATTTTATGCTTGGTAGTGTATATATGTCCATGCCACTCTCTCACTTTGTCACAGCTTACCCTTCCCCCTCCCCATAGCCTCAAGTCCATGCTCTAGTAGGTCTGTGTCTTTATTCTCATCTTAACCCTAGGTTCTTCATGACCTTTTTTGTTTCTTCTTAAATTCCATATATATGTGTTAGAATACGGTATTTATTTTTCTCTTTATAACTTACTTCACTCTGTATGACAGACTCTAGGTCCATCCACCTCATTACAAATAAAAATGGCTGAGCAATATTCCATTGTATATATGTGCCACATCTTCTATGTCCAGTAATCTGCTGATGGACACTTAGGTTGCTTCCATGTCCTGGCTACTGTAAATGGAGCTGCAATGAACATTTTTGTATATGACTCTTTTTGAATTATGGTTTTCTTAGGGTATATACCCAGTAGTGGGATTGCTGGGTCGTATGGTAGTTATATTTTTAGTTTTTTAAGGAACCTCCATACTGTTCTCCATAGTGGCTATATTAATTTACATTCCCACCAACACTGCAAGAGTGTTCCCTTTTCTGCACACCCTCCCAGCATTTATTGTTTCTAGATATTTTGATGATGCCCATTCTGACCGGTGTGAGATGATATCTCATTGTAGCTTTGATTTGCATTTCTCTAATGATTAATGATGTTGAGCATTCTTTCATGTGTTTGTTGGCAATCTGTATATCTTCTTTGGAGAAATGTCTATTTAGGTTTTCTGCCCATTTTTGGATTGGGTTGTTTGTTTTTTTGTAATTGAGCTGCATGGGCTGCTTATAAATTTTGGAGATTAATCCTTTGTCAGTTGCTTCATTTGCAAATATTTTCTCTCATTCTGAGGGTTGTCTTTTGGTCTTGTTTATGATTACCTGTGCTGTGCAAAAGCTTTGAAGTTTCATTAGGTCCCATTTGTTTATTTTTATTTCCATTTCTGTAGGAGGTGGGTCAATAAGGATCTTGCTGTGATTTATGTCATAGAGTGTTCTGCCTATGTTTTCCTCTAAGAGTTTTATGCTATCTAGCATTACATTTAGGTCTTTAAGACATTTTGAGTTTATTTTTATGTATGGTGTTAGGGAGTGTTCTAATTTCATACTTTTACATGTACCTGTCCAGTTTTCCCAGCACCATTTATTGAAGAGGCTGGTTTTTTTCTATTGTATATTCTTGCCTCCTTAATCAAAGATAAGTTGACCATATGTGCGTGGGTTTATCTCTGGGCTTTCTATCCTGTTCCACTGATCTATATTTCTGTTTTTGTGCCAGTACCATACTGTCTTGATTACTGTAGCTTTGTAGTATAGTCTGAAGTCAGGGAGCCTGATTCCTCCAGCTCCATTTTTCGTTCTCAAGATTGCTTTGGCTATTCGGGGTCTTTTGTG
Organism: Grampus griseus; assembly: GCF_964374135.1. Lineage (NCBI taxonomy): Eukaryota > Metazoa > Chordata > Mammalia > Artiodactyla > Delphinidae > Grampus > Grampus griseus. The sequence continues at coordinate 22,078,487 of NC_139018.1, read as the reverse complement.
TTTCCATACAAATTGTGAAATTTTTTGTTCTAGTTCTGTGAAAAATGCCAGTGGTAGTTTGGTAGGGATTGCATTGAATCTGTAGATTGCTTTGGGTAGTAGAGTCATTTTCACAATGTTGATTCTTCCAATCCAAGAACATGGTATATCTCTCCATCTATTTGTATCATCTTTAATTTCTTTCATCAGTGTCTTATAATTTTCTGCATACAGGTCTTTTGTCTCCTTAGGTAGGTTTATTCCTAGATATTTTATTCTTTTTGTTGCAATGGTAAATGGGAGTGTTTTCTTAATTTCACTTTCAGATTTTTCATCATTAGTGTATAGGAATGCCAGAGATTTCTGTGTATTAATTTTGTTTCCTGCTACTTTACCAAATTCTTTGATTAGCTCTAGTAGTTTTCTGGTAGCATCTTTAGGATTCTCTATGGAGAGTATCATGTCATCTGCAAACAGTGACAGCTTTACTTCTTCTTTTACAATTTGGATACCTTTTATTTCCTTTTCTTCTCTGATTGCTGTAGCTAAAACTTCCAAAACTATGTTGAATAAGAGTGGTGAGAGTGGGCAACCTTGTCTTCTTCCTGATCTTAGTGGAAATGGTTTCAGTTTTTCACCATTGAGGACAATGTTGGCTGTGGGTTTGTCATATACAGCCTTTATTATGTTGAGGAAAGTTCCCTCTATGTCTACTTTCTGCAGGGTTTTTATCATAAATGGGTGTTGAATTTTGTTGAAAGCTTTTTCTGCATCTATTGAGATGATCATATGGGTTTTCTCCTTCAGTTTGTTAATATGGTGTATCACGTTGATTGATTTGCGTATATTGAAGAATCCTTGCATTCCTGGAATAAACCCCACTTGATCATGGTGTATGATCCTTTTAATGTGCTGCTGGATTCTGTTTGCTAGTATTTTGTTGAGGATTTTTGCATCTATGTTCATCAGTGATATTGGCCTGTAGTTTTCTTTATTTTTGACATCTTTGTCTGGTTTTGATATAAGGATGATGGTGGCCTCGTAGAATGAGTTTGGGACTGCTCCTCCCTCTGATGTATTTTGAAAGCGTTTGCAAAGGATAGGTGTTAGCTCTTTTCTAAATGTTTGATAGAATTCGCCTGTGAATCCATCTGGTCCTGGGCTTTTGTTTGTTGGAAGATTTTTAATCACAGTGTCAATTTCAGTGCTTGTGATTGGTTTGTTCATATTTTCTGTTTTTTCCTAGTTCAGTCTTGGCAGGTTGTGCATTTCTAAGAATTTGTCCATTTCTTCCAGGTTGTCCATTTTATTGGCATAGAGTTGCTTGTAGTAATCTCTCATGGTCTTTTGTATTTCTGCAGTGTCAGTTGTTACTTCTCCTTTTTCATTTCTAATTCTATTGATTTTTTTCTTGATGAGTCTGGCTAATGGTTTATCAATTTTGTTTATCTTCTCCAAGAACCAGCTTTTAGTTTTATTGATCTTTGCTATCCTTTCCTTCATTTATTTTTCATTTATTTCTGGTCTGATCTTTATGATTTCTTTCCTTCTGCTAACTTTGGGGTTTTTTGGTTCTTCTTTCTCTAATTGCCTTAGGTGCAAGGTTAGGTTGTTTATTCGAGATGTTTCCTGTTTCTTAAGGTAGGATTGTATTGCTATAAATTTCCCTCTTAGAACTGCTTTTGCCGCATCCCATAGGTTTTGGGTCGTCGTGTCTTCATTTTCATTTGTTTCTAGGTTTGTTTGTTTTTTTCGGTATGCGGGCCTCTCACTGCCACGGCCTCTCCCATTGCGTAGCATAGGCTCCGGATGCACAGGACCAGCGGCCATGGCTCACAGGCCCAGCCGCACTGCGGCACGTGGGATCCCCCCAGACCGGGGCACGAACCCGTGCCCCCCGCATCAGCAGGTGGATCCCAACCACTGCGCCACCAGGGAAGCCCCCGTTTCTAGGTATTTTTTGATATCCTCTTTAATTTCTTCAGAGATCACTTCGTTAATAAGTAGTGTATTGTTTAGCCTCCATGTGTTTGTATATTTTACAGATCTTTTCCTGTAATTCTTATCTAGTCTCATAGCGTTGTGGTCAGAAAAGATACTTGATACGATTTCAATTTTCTTAAATTTACCAAGGCTTGATTTGTGACCCAAGATATGATCTATCCTGGAGAATGTTCCATGAGCACTTGAGAAAAATGTGTATTCTGTTGTTTTCGGATGAAATGTCCTATAAACGTCAATTAAGTCCATCTTGTTTAATGTATCATTTACAGCTTGTGTTTCCTTATTTATTTTCATTTTGGATGATCTGTCCATTGGTGAAAGTGGGGTGTTAAAGTCCCCTCCTATGATTGTGTTACTGTCGATTTCCCCTTTTATGGCTGTTAGTATTTGCCTTATGTATTGAGGTGCTCCTATGTTGTGTGCTAAATATTTACAATTGTTATATCTTCTCCTTGGATCGACCCCTTGATCATTATGTAGTGTCCTTTTTTGTCTCTTATAATAGTCTTTATTTTAAAGTCTATTTTGTCTGATATGAGAATTTCTACTCCAGCTTTCTTCTGATTTCCATTTTCATGGAATATCTTTTTCCATTCTCTCCCTTTCAGTCTGTATGTGTCCCTAGGTCTGAAGTGGGTCTCTGTAGACAGCATATATATGGGTCTTGTTTTGTATCCATTCAGCCAGTCTGTGTCTTTTGGTGGGAGCATTTAATCCATTTACATTTAAGGTAATTATCAATATGTATGTTCCTATTCCCATTTTCTTAATTGTTTTGGGTTCGTTATTGTAGGTCTTTTCCTTCTGTTGTGTTTCTTGCCTAGAGAAGTTCCTTTAGCATTTGTGGTAAAGCTGGTTTTGTGGTGCTGAACTCTCTCAACTTTTGCTTGTCTGTAAAGGTTTTAATTTCTCCATCAAATCTGAATGAGATCCTTGCTGGGTAGAGTAATCTTTTTTGTAGGTTTTTCTCCTTCATCACTTTAAATATGTCCTGCCTCTCCCTTCTGCCTTGCAGAGTTTCTGCTGAAAGATCAGCTGTTAACTTTATGGGGATTCCCTTGTGTGTTATTTGTTGTTTTTCCCTTGCTGCTTTTAATATGTTTTCTTTGTATTTAATTTTTGATAGTTTGATTAATATGTGTCTTGGTGTGTTTCTCCTTGGATTTATCCTGTATGGGACTCTCTGTGTTTCCTGGACTTGATTAACTATTTCCTTTCCCATATTAGGGAAGTTTTCAACTATAATCTCTTCAAATGTTTTCTCAGTCCCTTTTTTTTTCTCTTCTTCTTCTGGGACCCCTATAATTCGAATGTTGGTGTGTTTAATGCTGGTCCAGAGACCTCTGAGACTGTCCTCAGTTCTTTTCATTCTTTTTTCTTTATTCAGCTCTGCAGTAGTTATTTCCACTATTTTATCTTCCAGGTCACTTATCCATTTTTCTGGCTCAGTTATTCTGCTATTGATCCCTTCTAGAGTATTTTTAATTTCATTTATTTTGTTGGTCATTGTTGCTTGTTTCCTCTTTAGTTCTTCTAGGTCCTCATTAAATGTTTCTTGCATTTTCTCTCTTCTATTTCCAAGATTTTGGATCATCTTTACTATCATTATTGTGAGTTCTTTTTCAGGTAGACTGCCTATTTCCTCTTCATTTGTTAGGTCTGGTGGGTTTTTACCTTTCTCCTTCATCTGCTGTGTGTTTTTCTGTCTTTTCATTTTGCTTATCTTACTGTGTTTGGGGTCTCCTTTTCACAGGCTGCTGGTTTGTAGTTCCCGTTGTTTTTGGTGTCTTTCCCCAGTGGCTAAGGTTGGTTCAGTGGGTTGTGTAAGTTTTCTGGTGGAGGGGATTAGTGCCTGTGTTCTGGTGGATGAGCCTGGATCTTGTCTTTCTGGTGGGCAGTTCCACGTCTGGTGGTGTGTTTTGGGGTGTCCGTGGCCTTATTATGATTTTAGGCAGCCTCTCTGCTAATGGATGGGGCTGTGTTCCTCTCTTGCTAGTTGTTTAGCATAGGGGGTCCAGCATTGTAGCTTGCTGGTCGTTGAGTGAAGCTGGGTCTTGGTGTTGAGATGGAGATATCTGGGAGATTTTCGCAGTTTGATATTACGTGGAGCTGAAAGGTCTGTTGTTGACCAGTGTCCTGAAGTTGGCTCTCCAACCTCAGAGGCACAGCTCTGACTGCTGGCTGGAGCCCCAAGAGCCTTTCATCCACACAGAAAAAGAGGAAAAGGGGAAAAAATAATCTTTCTTGCTCCCAAAGTCCACCTCCTCAATTTGGCATGATTCGTTTTCTATTCAGGTATTCCACAGATGCAGGGTACATCAAGTTGCTTGTGGAGCTTTAATCCACTGCTTCTGAGGCTGCTGGGAGAAATTTCCCTTTCTCTTCTTTTTTCTCACAGCTCCCGGGGTTCCTGCGAGGTAGCAAAAGTATCACCTTTCTCCTGTGCTTCCTCTCTCCAGGTCCCAAAGTCACCTTCACAAGGTCTGCTAGTGTTGGAGGGTCTCCTGAAGAGGCGGGGGGTGGCTGTGGCTCACTGTGGGGACAAGGACACTGGCAGCAGAAGTTCTGGGAAGTACTCCTTGGCATAACCACTCCCAGAGTTCCTAAAAGTTTTCTTTTTTTTAATCTGCATCATTTGGTTTATTCCCTTTCAATTATGTTTTAGTATCTCATGTATTTAGAACAATTTCCTAAAAATCTTTTGTGGTTCAGAAAGAAACATAGAATATTAAGGCTGGGCTTACTCTTTATCTGTTGCTGTCCAAGAGAAATATAATGCAAACCACATGCATAAGTTAAAATTTTCTAGTTGTCACATTAAACTAAGTAAAGAGAAATAGGTGAAATTAGTGTCAATTGTATGTTTAATTAAATTAGTATGTTTAAAATTTATAATTTTAACATGTAGTCAGAATAAGATATTATAAATATTTTACTTTTTCTCTTATTAAGTCTTCAAAATCCAGTGTGTATTTTACACCCACAGTTCATACCAGCTGTATTTCAAGGGCTTGGAAGTCACATGTGACTATGACAATTGTGTTGGGCATTACAGCTGTACTCTATGAAGGGAAGTTATGGCTACTGTACTGGGTTGAAGGAACTAATACTTCCTTCTTTCCACTATGCTCATCCCCCAACCCCCATGCCTTTGAACTTTTAATGAGAAAATGACTCTTCTAGAACTATAGACCATGCTCATAGCTGTGAGTAAAAATGATCCAACCCTGCTCCACCTAACCACACTTTTTTAAATGGTTAATAACTTTTCTTTCATTACAAGTGAAACGTGTTTTCTGTAGACAAATTAGAAAGTACGGATTACAAAAAGAAAAATTTAAATATCTCTAATCCCACTCCCTGAGAACTTCTAATATTTTGTTGAACATCTATTTAGAAGTTTTTTTGTGCAATTGATATAAAACAGTTTTATAATGCATGCACTCTTTTGTGACTGGATATTTTTTAACCTAGTATTACCTTTTAAACATTTCTCATGTTCTTTTTATGCAACTTCTAGATGAATTTTAATGGCAGAATAATATTTCATTTAGTACATGTACCATAATTTATTTAAGCAATCCCTTGTGTTTGGACATTGCAACTATCTAACTATCAAATTTTTTGCTATCACAAAGGAGTCTATTCTTTAGGTTTGTTTGGCTCACGTTTGGAGTGAGGGAGCAGGGAGCACTTTTACAGGTAATCCAAAAAACAGGAAGATAGTTGCAAATTGCAGCCAACTAAATAATAGTTTCCGGGTTTGTCTGGATACTTTGAAATGTTCAGTTTAGCATGCATAAGGGATCCTCATGAAACTATCAGAAAAACCATACACGTGTCTAAAGATCAAATGCATTTTATTTATTTATTGTTGAATGCATTTTAAATGCTTTTCAGACTCATGTAAGAAAACAATAAAAATTAGTCTTTCTTTTTCCCAAGTAGATATTCTGAAAGAAAATAGGTAAACACAATCTCTTTTATGTTATCATTTGTTTTTGGAATCATCATCGCTGTTGCGATGAAAACATAAATCCAAACTCATTTCATTTTCTGAATTGTTAGGGAAGCTAGAAATCTAAAGGGTAATTTCATGAATGTAAAACATCTGCCTCAAGTGTCTCGTTTCCAGGGTGTGGGAAAAGGAAAGATCGTTCGTTGAGTTCTCTCTCCATCTTACTCCCAAATTATTCAAAATTCTCGGAGGCTGACTATTTTTCACAAAGTCAGTTTTGCTTCCTAAGAGCAAGTACAAATAGCCCACTGTTGCCATGAAGCCACTGCTCTTCCAGGTCTCTGCATGGAATGAAGTGGGTCTTCAAAGAAAGAAGATCTTATACTCAGCCAAGCAAGTTCCATGTTCAAATGCCTCAGATTACAATGTCTTACCTTACGTTCTCATGACAAGCAATTATTTCCATAATGATCAGATTAAGAGGGATGACCCAGCCACAGGTCCACCCTGCACAGAATCACTATTAGCTCCATAACTATTTAAACTCCTGCAGAGTCTAGGTCAGAAGTCTAGATTGCCCTACCACTCAAGTAAGTTCCATCAAGGGGTCCCCTAGGTGTCTTTTCCTTTCAATAAATCACACTGAGAACCATCTTAGTCCTTTAGTGAGGTTCTAGTTACATCTCAGCTCAGGAGGGAAGGGGTAAAAGCCTTCCTTCCCAGGAGACCTTGATCCTGGCACAAACTTTCTCATATCTTCTTCAGTGATCAGCCCTTCAAGCAAAAAAAGTAATGGAATAGAGAGCTTCATCAATCCCCCAAATGGGCTTCTCTTACCTTTCTCCCAGGATGGCCTCACGTCTGGCTTCAAAGGTCCTGGGTTCAAATCCTTGCCAATTCATTTGTTGTGTAACCTTGAGCAAGTCAATTAACCTTACTGAACCTCAGTTTCTCTACTTGTAAAATCACAGGGGTGTTGTAAGGCTTTATGTAACATAAAGCACTTAGCCCAGCAGCAGGCACCTAGTAAACTACAGTATTCGTTCCTGTATTACTTACCTATACATAACTAAGAAGGGAAATAGCAAACTGTGGTGCTCCATCCATATCAATTTAGATCCCTTTATTGTTTCAGTGGACCCCTTCCCCAACTTCTGTGTGGTTTTGCTTCTAGCAAATCATGCTTGCTCTTTAGAGGAATGCCTGGAGCTGATTTGAGGAGTTTATAATGGACTGAAGTAGGACTATGAAAGCCACACTCTTTCTTTGAGTGAGGACCAACTCTAAGACATGATCTATACTCCAGAGCTCTCTGTGGGACCCCGCCGAGGCTGGGACTCTGCCTGAAATCACACCTTCACTCTCACACTTCACACACACACACACACACACACACACACACTTCTCACTCTTTCCTGTCCTGCTCCCCTCTGTCCCTCTACAGTTTCCCCTAGGAATACTTCCCTAATAAATCACTTGCACACGAATCCTTGCCTCAGGGTCTGCTTCTGGGCAACATGGACTAAGACAGGAAAATCCAGTGATTCTTTCTAAAACAAGAAAAATCTATTCCAAGATGTGTTGATGTCTTGACAATGTTAATAGCACCTTCTCTTGTGCACACACAAATTCCAGTCTGCTTAATGGGATATCAGATACAATAGTAATACATAAAGCTTATCCCTAAGGTTGAACTAATAATGAAAACTTGTAAATTATTTCATGAGGGGAAAATTAGTGTTTGGCCATTTTGAGGCAACTCGTTTTATCATCCAGTTGAAATGATTTCATAAAATGGCTATTAGAAAACTTACCCCAAGAGAGTCTCATGATATGGAGAACTGAGTGTTTGTAGCCTTATAAAAAAGTAATTGATTTTTAAACTGTGGTAAGAAAGCATCTTAATGTTATTTTTTAAATAAAATTGTTTGCAGTGAGGACAATATTTATTAGCTTGTGCCTCCCTCCTTCCCCACCAAGGAAAACTCCTTGTGAGCCATTTTCTTGTATGATTTGTGGAACAAAATCAGGAAAATGTGTGGAGTAAGATAGCATCTATAAATGATGCAGATAGGACTTCCCTCGTGGTCCAGTGGGTAAGACTCCACACTCCCAATGCAGGGGGCTCAGGTTTGATCCCTGGTCGGGGAACTAGATCCCACAAGCATGCCACAGCTAAGAGTCTGCATGCCACAACTAAGAAGTCCGCATGCTGCAATGATGATCCCGTGTGCCGCCACTAAGACCCAATACAGCCAAAATAAATTAATAAATTAATTTAAATAAAATAAAATAAAAATGAGGCACAAATAACCAGTAAGGCTTGGTCACTTTGTATAACCCAATACTTTGGGGAAGGAATGAAGTAGAAAAAGGAAGGGAGGAAGAAATCTTGTAGAGAATTTTGGAGGTTCATCAGGAGCGGGTTTGAAAGAAGGGAGAAGCAGAGGAAGGGCTTTTAAAGATGTGTTGTGAGGATTAAGAATGATTCCCCTTTGGAGATCAGCTCAGTGCTTTGTGACCACCTAGAGAGGTGGGATAGGGAGGCTGGGAGGGAGGGAGATGCAAGAGGGAAGAGATATGGGGACATATGTATATGTATAGCTGATTCACTTTGTTATAAAGCAGAAACTAACACACCATTGTAAAGCAATTATACTCCAATAAAGATGTTAAAACAAAAAAAGAATGATTCCCCTTTGAACCCTCCTGCACTGTTGGTGGGAATGTAAGTTCGTGCAGCCACTATGGAGAACAGTATGGAGGTTCCTCAGAAAACTAAAAATAGAATTACCATATGATCCAGCAGTCCCACTCCTGGGCATATACATGGACAAAACTATAATTCAAAAAGATACATGTACCCATATGCTCATAGCAACCCTATACCCAATAGCCAAAACATGGAAACAACCTAAATGTTCATCAACAGATGAATGGATAAAGAAGATGTGGTACATATATACAATGGAATACTACTCAGCCATTAAAAAGAATGAAATAATGCCATTTGCAGCAACATGGATGCAACTAGAGATTGTCATACGAAGTGAATTAAGTCAGAAAGAGAAAGACAAATACCATATGATATCACTTATATCTGGAATCTAAAATATGGCACAAATGAACCAATCTACAAAACAGAAACAGACTCACAAACACAGAGAACAGATTTGCAGTTGCCAAAGGGGAGCGGGGGAGGGAGAGGGATGGACTGGGAGCTTGGGGCTGGTAGATGCAAACTATTACATTTAGGATGGATAAACAACAAGGTCCTACTGTATAGCACAGGAAACTATATCCAATCTCTTGGGATAAACCATAATGGAAAAGAATATCAAAAAGAGAGTGTCTATATATATATGTGTGTGTGTGTGTGTGTGTATCACTGAGTCAGTGTGCTGTACAGCAGAGATTGCCACAACATTGTAAATCAGCTATAGTTCAAATAAAAAAAAAAGAATGGTTCCCCTTTAACACTAACTAACTCCCACAAGTAAAGACAGGACTTCCTTTTACTGACTTAACAGTATTTCTTTGCAAATGACATTGCAGTGAGCCTAGGTCACATGGGGCCTTGAGTTATTTCTGAACTAATATCAACCTCTACCTTTCCCTATTCCCTAAATCAGAATCAATTTCAGTTTGAAAATGAGAGACCTCTGTTCTCTTCAAACCACTTCTTTATCCCTATAATTGGGAGGGCAAATATTATAAGAAGTTAAATGCTTGTTAATTATAATACCTATTAATACTATTATAATCACAATCATAAAATTTTCATTTAACTTCAGTTAGTTTGTTTTACCTGGTGGTCATTATAACCCTGTGGGTTAATGAGAAGAGATACTATTCTCCACACGTGAAAAAAAATTGAGGCTCAGAGAGTTTAAAATTCACCTAAAGTCACAGAGACAGTTATTAGCAGAGCTGAGATTGGCCAGCCCAGTCAAAAGGCAGCTAAACTCTCTCCCCCATTGTACTGATGGAACACAGGTGGTAAAATAAACACTAACAATGCTACATGGAGAAGAATCATTTCTAGTTTGCCTCTTTACAGGTTATCAAACTCTGTTATTACCCAAGTTTTCAAGTAACTTTGCAACCAGGATAGAAATAATAGAGGGAAAGAGAACAGTGGACATGAAGCTTAACTTCTGTCATTCTGCAGGTGCTTATTAAATCAATCCTATTACATTTATCTCAGCTTGGTGAGGTTTATTATGATAAGATGTGGCTACTCTTAGCAATATGTGATACACGTAAAATTCATAGCACAATATTTGACTGGGTATTTTAGTTATCTATTATTGCAATAAAAAATTAGAGGTTTAAAGCAACCATCTTATTATATCTAAATTATAATCAGGAATTATATAATCTAAATTATAATCAGGGTAGGATAAGATATAGCTGAATCATTCTCATGGCATCATCAGAGTTCACTTAATGGTATTTGTGTGACAAATGGGTGTCGCTGGAGAGCCCATGGTGTGTTCCTTCACATGTCTGCTGCTTCGTGGGGATGGCTGAATGCTGGTCTCAGGTGGGACTGTGACTGGAGCTCCTACACTCTTCATTTCAGGGTAGTCAAACTTCTTTCATGACAGTTCAGGGCCCTCTAGGAGAATATTCAAAGACACCCATGCAGAAGCTTCAAGACATCTTCTAATCTAACCACAAAATGCAAGAACACTACTTCTACCACATTCTTTGGTCAAGCAACCAAGGCTAGCCCAAATTCAAGGGGAGGAAAATTTGTGGCCATCTTTTTACTACCACAGTGGACATCAGTAAATCTTTTTTTCCCTTAAGTAACAGTTTCCACGTTATCTTATCTCTCTAAGCAATAGGAATTTTTTTTAAAAAAAAAAAAAGGACAGGAGGGGTTTCCCTGGTGGCTCAGTGGTTGAGAGTCTGCCTGCCGATGCAGGGGACACGGGTTCGTGCCCTGGTCCGGGAAGATCCCACATGCCGCGGAGCGGCTGGGCCCGTGAGCCATGGCTGCCGAGCCTGCGCGTCCGGAGCCTGTGCTCCGCAACGGGAGAGGCCACAACAGTGAGAGGCCCGCGTACTGCAAAAAAAAAAAAAAGTAAAAAAAAAAAAGGACAGGAAAAATGATCCATAAAAAAGAGAAAATCAGTTGATAACAACAGACCCATAATGACAGAGATGATGGAATTAATAGACAATGACACAAATTTTCTGTTATAAGTCTTCTAAAGAAACTCAAGAAAAGAAAACATGACGATAATGAGGAGAGAAATGGAAGACATGGAGAAGACCCAAATGGAATTCTATGGTTAAAAATACATAAGATGAAAATTTAACTGGATGGGCTTAATAGCATTAAACACTACAAAGTGAAAAATATTAAGACTTTGAAGACTTAGCAATAGAAAATATCCAAAATTGAGTACAGAGGGGAAAAAAGATAGTTAAAAAAATGAAGAGTGCATCAATGACCTGTATGACAAAATCAAGTCTTTAATACACATGTAATTGGAGTTCCAAAAGGAGATGAGAGAGAAAGGGAACAAAAGAAAATTTTGAGGCAGTAATGACCCAAACTTTTCCACATCTGATAAAAACTCTACGCCCACAAGTCCAAGAAGCTCTAATGAAGCAGAAGAAGAAGAAACAGAAAGAAAGCTACACCAGGGCACATCGTAATCGAATTGCTGAAAATCAGTGATAAAGAGAATATCTTAAAAACAGTCATAGAAAAAAATAAATACACAGAGTTCTTGTCAGAAACTCCACAGATTGGAATGCAACAGAATGACATCTTTAAGTACTGAAAGAAAGAAAAAGCTGTTAACCTATAATTTTATGCCCAGTGAAAATATCTTTCCATATTGAAAGCAAAATAAAGACTTTTTCTGATAAAAGTTGAGTAAAGTCATTGCTAGCAGACCTGCACTAACAACAAGAAGAATAACATGTTAAAGGAAGTTCTTTAGGCAGGAAAAAAACAATACCAGATGGAAATTTGGATCTACATAAATGTATGAAGAGCAGCAGAAGTGGTAGGGAGGAAGACTGTGTTTTGAAATCAGTGTATAACACTTAAGACGCAAGCACAGAAAAGAAAATTAACTCATTCAAAAATATTAACACCTGAAATGCAAATTAGGAATGAGAAGAACTTGCTTTTTGATCATTTGTTAAATAAAATTATTTTTCTTCTCCCTAACAACAACAGCAACAACAAAAACATACACACACACAGACACACATACACACACATCTCCTTCAAAAATATTTGACCCTGGTATTTAACATTTCTGAATAGAATATATATATGATAAATCTATGCATACTAACTCTTTGATGTTTCACTCTTTGTCCTGACTGGTTTGAAAGTTTCCTAAGCCAATAGTCTTTTATCCCTGGATAAAATTCACTGACAGTACTTTGAAATTTTAATGAGAGATGATGAACTTAATGAACTGCCAATTTGCACATGACTACGAGAAAAAAATGTTAATGTTACCCTCTGCCAAAGCCTGCATTGCCATTTTTAAGGAAAGCTACTTTCCGAACACTGGACAGATGGCAAGTGTTCACCAAGTGCTTTTTTTTTTTGTGGTACGTGGGCCTCTCACTGTTGTGGCCTCTCCCGCCGCAGAGCACAGGCTCCGGACGCACAGACTTAGCGGCCATGGCCCACGGGCCCAGCCGCTCCGCGGCACGTGGGATCCTCGCGGACCGGGGCACGAACCCGTGTCCCCTGCATCGGCAGGCGGACTCTCAACCACTGCGCCACCAGGGAAGTCCTCACCCAGTGCTTTTATCTGGAGTACAAACTGGAGGCCAGCTATGTTTATGGGCATCATTTTATATAAGACCTCATGCATTATAATTCCTGACATTCATTCAGTATTGTGTGATATATAATTCACTTTTCCTTTCTCCTCATAATAACTAAGTGAGAAGAGTGGATAATATCATCACCCTTCTTTGGTTAAGGTTCAAAAAGCCTTGACTCCCAGTCCATCACCCTGCTTCTTTCACTGACACTTTTAATCCTTCAGATTCTGTTATAAATTATAGTCTTCTGGTTTCAGCTTAAATCAGTTCTTTGGAGAGGACTTCTTATGCACTTGCACAGATCTGGGCTCTTCCTTCATAGCATTAACACAGTGATAATAATATAGTAAGTTAACTGTATTAAATAGCTTTTTTAATGTCTAGCTCCTCCACTGGTCTCAGCTTCATGAAGGCAGGATGTCCATCTGAGTTGTTTATCATTGCATTCCCCTCACCATGCGTGGTGCCTGGAACACGGTAAACACTCAACATATGTGTAGTACTAAATATGTGTTGATTCCTGAAGTGCCTCTGGGTCACACCTTCACAACAAAGGAAAGAACCTATGGTTATGTAGTTTCAGAACACCATATGTATGTATACTTTATAGTGGAAGGCTTGCAGGACTGCTATTACTTTATTATATGAACTTAAGTCACTCAACCTTTCCTCATATCATTCATCTATAAAATAACAAGGTTTAGACAAATATATAGGTTTTAAACAGTGCTCCTCAAAGCCTAAAATGCTCCATGAGGGTTGAGGAAATGTTAAAGGGAACCATTTACATTTTTTCTTTTATTTACATACCAAGTAAGACTACCACACAAAGTAAACAGTAGTCCAAGGCTCTGTAATAAAATATTCCCAATAATATTGAGGCTGCACTGTAATGCTCCCTCATAAATTAGAAACAAATGAAATAGAGGAAATTTTTAAAGTAACACATAATGGATCATAATAGAGATATAAAAAATCTCTTAAAGGAAATACAACAACCTCATGCAATCTAGTTGAAGAAAATATCCATCTGGCAGAGAATTGATCAGCCATAAACGCAGAGAGAAAGTGGAGTCACACATGAGAATTGTGGAAGTTCCTGTCTAGTCAATGTCCAAGACAAATGAAACTTAAACCAGTGAATGTAAAGTGCTGTGATCCCACAGGCAAGGTCATTCCTTGTAAGAAGTGGTGATGTTAGGCTCTCTTAGCCTGAGAGCATTAAAAAAGTGAGTTCCTCTCCTTCTTTTGATGGATTTCATGCTCTACAAGCAACCTTCTGAATCTGTCTTGGTTCCCTACAATAGTCTGCTCACAAGAAAACACGGGCTTGGCATCATGACTACTCTGGTCCATGTGACAGTTTTATTTCTCATCATCGATTCATACATTGGCAAAGAGATTTGTATGTTTTTATTTCTTTAAAAAAAACAATTCATCTAGTGTTCAACCACTATGTGCCAGACATTGTTCTAGGTGCTTCTAACAATAATTTGTTAAATTTTCATGGCAATCCTATGAGGTAGGTATTATTATTATCATCTACATTTCATACTTTGCAGAACAGCAGTAGTGTATACTGAAGAATCTGATGTCTTTTTGCCTGTGATTAAAACCCTGCTCTCCTACTGAACAGCTGTGTGGCTTTTAGCAAGTTATTTAACCTTCCTGTATCTCAGATCATCATCTGTAAAATGGGGATAATAATATTATATAACTCTCATGGCTGTTATGGTGATGAAGTAATAAATGTAATGTACTTTCATAGTGCCTGGCTCAGAGCTATGTAGATATTTATCATTTTCAATTTACATCCTTGTTGTACTAGTCTGGATTTTCCAAAGAAACAGAATACATACATATATATTCTATATACAGAGACATAGGCAGAGGGAGAAGGATTTTTTACAATAAGGCATTGGCTCACATGGTAATGGAGGCTGAGAAGGCTGAGACCTGCAGTTGGAAAGTTGGAAACACAAGAGAGCTGACAGTATATTTCCAGTCTGAGTCCAAAGACCTGAGAATCAGGAGAGACTCTATGTAAGTTCCAGTTAAGTCCAAGTCCAAAGGCAGGAAAAGACCAGTGTCCCAGCGGGAAGATAGGCAGGCAGAGAGAAAGAATTTTCTCTCTTATACAGCCTTTTTTTTTCTATTCAAGCCTTCAATGAATTGGATGAGGTCCATCCACAATGGGGAGGGAAATCTAATTTACTCAGCCTACTCATTCAAATGTTTACCTCATCCAGAAATACCCTCACAGACACAACCAGAATAATGTTTAACCAAGTATCTGGGCACTCTATGGCCCTGTCAAGTTGACACACAAAATTAACCTTCACACTTGGGTTTACAAATATACTTTTTTACATGACTGTGCATATCTCCAAATCCTTTAGCAGTTAAAAATACCAATCATGTGGTATTGGTAAATACCAATTGGTATTTACATACACATCTACCAGTCTGGCTAAAATTTAAAAGACAGATAATACCAGGTGTTGGTGAGGATGCAGAGTTAACGGGAACTCCCATCCATCACTGGTAAGAGGGAACATGGTACAGTCACTTTGGAAACCAGCAGTTTTTGTTATAATTAAGTATATATTTACCTATGATTCATAAATCCCACTCCTAGGTATTTACCTAAGAGCAGTGATTGTATATGCCCATAAAAAATTGGCACACGGATGTTCATAGAAGCTTTAAACATAATAACCCCAATTGGAAAAATATCAATTATAGAATGAATAAATAAATGATGTGTATTCATAGTTAGCAATAAAAAAGAACGACTGATACAGGCAACAACATGGACGAATCTCAAAACCATTATGTTGAACAAAAGAAGCCAGACAGAAAAGGGTGGCTAATGTATGATTACATTTATGTGAAGTTAACAAAAAGAGCAATCTGAGAGGGACGGGGTTACTGACTGGAAAGGGGCACAAGGGAACTTTCTCAGATGATGGAGATAGTCTATATTTTGATCTAGGTCCTCGTCACATGGATGTATGTGTTCATATGTAAAGTATAAGTATACCTACCTATACTGGATGAAATAAAAATTCATATTTTAAGGTAAGACAAGAAAAATTTAAACATAAAATTTTTCTCTGCCCTTTGGCCTCCTCCCTCCCCTCTAGTGCACATTGTGTGTCTACATTATAGGTTAACCAGACCTCCCCAACAGCAGAAATAACTGCTCAACCCTAAAGATCAATTTTCTCCTTCTGGCGCCAGCCATGTAACTCCTCGGAAGATAACATTCCTTTCTCAATCCTAGAAGGAGTCACAATGACTCACTACTCCCCTGTACGTGCAGACATCTCTGGTGAACTGTATGTACATTGCCAGTGTATCATTTCCCTTAAAGATAGCTATTGGTGTGGAACAGACTATTCACACGACCTGGGGAGATACTGGCCCACACCCAGTGGAAGTTCTTAGCTTAAATACTTAACGGATGACCTACTAATAGTACTAGTCATATACTTGTATTCTGCCTAATTGTACAAGATTATTGTTTCTTATATTACCAGATGTGTGACTGAGGCTCAGATAAAATTAATGATGATTAGGCACCTTGAAATCTAATTGATCAAATTTATAATTCTAAGATCAATTGCTGTAATAGTGTAACTCTAATTATGAGAAACAGCAACAAGAGGGAACCATTTCCTGGACCCCGACAGACAGGTAGTCCAGAGGATTTGGGCTGCTGTTAACAGGGCCTGCTTCAGTAACAGCACACTGAACGGCCTATCAACGAAATCCTCACCTGACCTGGGGGTGAGCATTCCTAGCACCGTGGGACAAATTGCTCATGAAATGCCTCCCAAACCTTGGTTGAAATTAAGACCGAAAGGGAAGGGATTATAAAATAAAGAATGTTGGGCTTCCCTGGTGGCACAGTGGTTGAGAGTCCGCCTGCCGATGCAGGGGACACGGGTTCATGCCCCGGTTCGGGAGGATCCCACGTGCCACGGAGCGGCTGGGCCCGCGAGCCATGGCCGCTGAGCCTGCGTGTCCGGAGCCTGTGCTCCGCAACGGGAGAGGCCACAACAGTGAGAGGCCCAAGTACCGCAAAAAATAATAATAATAAAAATAAAGAAAGAAAGAATGTTGTCCACTATCCAGGCCTACACATTAGCCACTGCAGTCGCTGACCTGCAATACACCTTGAAAGGAATTCATGGCGAAGATCAGGAAGAGGCACTCTGTGCTTTGGGAAAACTGGCAGAACAGACCTTCAGATAGATATTTTCAGGGGAAAGTTTTTATAAACCTGGATTCTTGCATCTTCCCATACTTAGAAAAGCACTAAACCATTAACTAAGACGTCTGTTCCTCGTGACTAGCAGCAAATTTCTACTGAGATGTGTGTTTGATTGTATATACCCCATTCACCAAGATCCAATGTATACTGGCCTTCCCCTTTACCTCTTCAGAGCAGTTCTCAAAGCTCTCTGAGAGACTGTGTCCTGGGTTATAATTCTTAGACTGGCTCAAATAAAAATTTCCATTTCATTCTTAGACTGACTATTGATTAATTTTTTCATTGACACACTGGTATACCCTTAAGTAGCTAAGTAGACATTTAAGATTTGTGCATCTTACTGGACACAAATTATACTTGTGAAAAAATTTCAATACAATAAGTATCCCAAATGAAATAAAACTAAATTAAATATGTATTTTTCAATCTGGAAACCAAGCATCATAAATAGAAAACTCTCTCCCAGATGACGTAAGCTGGACAATTTCCATAAGCCAGATCTGTCAGGCCATTGCTTGGGTTTCTAAGTCTCGGATCACAAAAATTAAAGCCCAAACGGAAACTGTCTGTCCCAAAATGATGACTCATAGGCGCCTCTGGAATCTGGGTATTGCAGTTTCACACCTTGCGCTGCAGGCATCACCTGGTATTTTTGTACTGTTTGTAAATAATTCAGCAGCAGCCCTGACTGAAATCCCACTCTACCACCAAAACCAGAAAACACAACTTAGTACAGATTAAAATTTGTTCATACTTAAACATACGGCCTCTATGTAGAGAGTGCCAACTATTTGACTGTGTGATTCTTCTGGGTCTACATCCCTGATATTAATCCCTGTGCTTGCTGCACTCTCTCACAACTCACCACAGAGTTAGAAAAAAAAAAAAATTGGCACAGTGGTAAAACAAATTCACCAATGAGAATGTTTTTCTCAGCCAAGTAGAAACAATGGGAAAACAATAAATGTCATATTTAATATTGTCCGGTTTATAGGGTACAACTTCACAATATATAAGTATCTGGATTATTTGCACCAATTCTCTCTTCTACTGCCAGTACTTTTTATGGTCACACTTGGCACATCTAAATGAATTATCAGTTGATTGAAACAGGTATTTAATAAAAAGGAGGTTTTACAGATCTGCTAGTCAACACAGTGCCTGTAGTTAACAATAATGTATTGTTCACTAAAGATTTGTTTAGCAGGTAGATCTCATGTTAAATGTTCTTAACACACACGCGAAAACCAAGAAAAAACAAACAAAGAAAAGGGGACACAGGAAACTTTTGGAGGCAATAGATATGTCTATTCCCTTTATTGTGGTTTCATGGGTGCATGAAACCCATATGGGTGCATATGGCCAAACTCATCACATTGTATACATTAATTATGTATAGTTTTTTGTATGTCAATTAACCTCCACAAAGCTGTTAAAAATAGAATTAATGTAATTCTGAATAAAAAATACTTTCTCCTAAAATTTTTTTTAACTAAAAAAATAAATAAAAAGGAGCCCTTGAAATGCAGATGACAAGGGAATTCCCTGGCGGTCCAGTGGTTAGGATGCCAAAAAAAAAAAAAAAAAAAAAAAAAACAAAGAAATGCCGATGACAATATTAAACAAACAAGCTTGGTGCAGAATCACAAAATATTCTCAGCCTGGGCTTCCCTGGTGGCACAGTGGCTAAGAATCTACCTGTCAATGTAGGAGACATGGGTTCAAGCCCTGGTCCAGGAAGATTCCACACGCCCTGGAGCAACTAAGCCCGTGCGCCACAGCTACTGAGCCTGTGCTCTAGAGCCCATGAGCCACAACAAGAGAAGCCACTGCAGTGAGAAGCCCGCGCACCGCAACGAAGAGAAGCCCACGCTCACAGCAACTAGAGAAAAGCCCGCACACAGGAATGAGGACCCAACGCAGCCAAAAATAAATAAATAAATTTATAAAAAAATAAAATATTCTCAGCCTGATTGCCAAGAGACCAAAAATGTGACACACAAGTGAAAAGTTTGGTGTTTCTGGACCACACAAGCTCAGCCATGGCAAAGAAGATCAGCAGGGATTCTCAACTCATGAGATTCAGTCTGGCTCATCTGCTCATACTCCACATTCTTTATCAAGTAAAGGCTGTAATGGGAAACCTGAAGCATTGCTTAATTAAAACCTCACCCACATGTACACACTGACACACAAGCTATGTATTATGAGTCCAGAAACCTTGTAAAATACAAGACGCTGGAATGTTGATAAAATTTCAGTGAAATGAGCCTACTATCATGCAAGATTACTGTGAAAAATTTAATTGCGCTAACTGTTCTTTTTGGAACATAGAGAACTATCTGCTCTCTTTAGTAGCATTAATCAGATTTCCCTCTTCCATCGCTACTGCAAGAACAAAGACGGTACTTAAAACTGGATCCTATTCGGCAAAATCTGTAAGTCAATCAGTGGCATCTCACATGCATTTCGATTTTTGCACTGCAGCTTCCAAATGCAGATATTTGAGAAATATAAATCTTGCCTGCTCAAAGTCCAAAGGAAACATTTGACTCTAAGTCATATTCTCACTGATACTTCTTGGTTAAATAAGTCTTAGAAAAACAAATTAAATTACATCAGCAGCTTAAATATTTATTCTCTCTTGTAATTTCCATATCTTAAAGCCAACCTGTTTAACTATTAAATGTACATAGTCCACTTAGGATACAAAACTATAGCTGTAAACTTTTTTCCCCAATGACTTATATGTGATGCCTTAGTCATTAATAGTAAATACCGATACTATTTGTATAAAGTAAGTCTTCTGAGTTTTTTCATTCTATTTTAGAGAGAATAATCATTGCCTTCTTATTTTGAACCATCAAAAAAAAATAAAAAAGCAGAGTCTCTTCTGTACCTGGTGTATTTTCATACGAAATAAACATTATTTTGATGCTAATCCTTTGGATAATAGTATAACACCTTGAAGCTTTTCTAATGTATTTATCAAAAGAATATACTCTTAGATATGTATTTTTCTCTTCCAAAAATATTCAAAATGTATTCTGAAAGTAAAATAAAACATTTTGGCCAAATAATTACAATCATTTGCTTTCTTTCCTCTCCCATCTGCTTTTAAAGCAGTAATCACAGGCTTCCCTGGTGGCGCAGTGGTTGAGAGTCCGCCTGCCGATGCAGGAGACATGGGTTCGTGCCCCGGTCTGGGAAGATCCCACATGCCGTGGAGCAGCTGGGCCCGTGAGCCATGGCTGCTGAGCCTGCGCTCCGCAACAGGAGAGACCACAACAGTGAGATGCCCGCGTAAAGCAAAAAAAAAAAAAAAAAAAAAAAAAAACTTTGAATAAAGTTCTGCTTTTGAAAATATAGACAATGGAAAGAATATTGTGCATATTGTATCATTAGTAAGACAGCTGTACTGAGATACGTAATTCTTATCCGTGCATTTATATGGGTGGCTTTCTTTGATGAGAAATCTGGCTGAGAAGAATATCTTGTTTGTGCAATCAAGCAAAATGTTAGCATTTCAAAAATGATTGTCTTTTAAAACACGTTCTGCATTTGGTGAGGAAAAAAAAATATTTCCTTTCTACTCCTCTAGGTTCTCAGCTAGGGCTTTGTAACCAAACACAGAGTGGCAAGAGAAAAGCATACAAATATATTTAATGCAAGTTTTACATGACATGGGAGCATTTATGAAGAAATGAAGACTTGAAGAAGTGATTAAACTTGAGCATTCTTATGCTAGGTTTAATGAAGATAGGAAAGTGGTGGGAAAATGTGATAGGACAAAGGGGTATGAACTGAGAATAGTAAACTAGGGGAAATTTGCAAGGTCTGTTCATTCAGAATCCCCTCGGCATCCCTCTGTCTTCTGTGATAAGGCTGCTCCTTTCCTCCGGGGAGGGCACCTCTCACATGAGGGTCTTAGGGCTTGCTTCAGAGTGTGAAGGGGAGTCAGAGAATCCTTCCTACACCTCTGCTTCTCAGATTCCTCCAGCTTAAAGTATTCAGTATGCCAACACAATATGTTTTGGGATAGTGTGTCCTGAACTCCATCAACTACAACCAACTCAGTAGTAGGTAAAAGATCTTTGTTCTGACTTAAAGTGTGTATGTGTTTACATGTGTGAAAGAGAAAGAGAGAATCCAAGAAACGTGTATTCCAAATTTCAGAAATTCATATATTGGAAAATGATATAAACATTATTTGAAACTTTAACCAAAGGCTATTAAATTGCATTTAGATGTTATTTCTGTTCCAAGTCAAACTTCTCTGAAACCATTGTTACTCTAATTTTCTTTTAAATTAAGTATCGTTTCTTTACTTTTAAAGACAGAATAAACCCCCAAATTTTTAGCCAATGAAAGTTACAAATTAAATCCGCATTACCCACAAGCAGCGTGCAAAATCTTAGATAAATATGCCCTCAATATCCATGCCTTAGGACATGCTCTATAAGTAAGACTATCTGTGAGCTTGAGTAAGTCTCTTCGGGTGATACCCAACAGGTGTGTACCTTATCCTTTGTTTTTCTTAGGCATGGCCCAATTTTACTGGGAGATTTTAGTCCCAACGACTTGTTATTCTCATTTCTTTTTAACTTCAGAAACTTGGATCTGGACCAACAGGCTTTTAATCAATCCAATTAAGGGAATGTAAGTGGGAGACCTGTGAGGGAGTACAGGTAATCTATGGGACCTGAATTTCTGGAAACATATGAAGGCATATTGCACTTTATGCTGAATCACCAGTGTTGCAAAGGGCTGACAATCTACCCTTTTATCATTCAGGTTGCCTCCCTCTGCCCCCTTTTATAAATTAATTTGGTTTTACTGAGGCTTTGATTAGGTAAGTTACAGATGTATTTCTTGATAGACAGACATGATGTACTGGGTAAAAGGAATGGCTATAAATAGGTCTTAGTAACGTGGTGATAAGATGTCAGGGGAGCGGTAGTGTTCTATATTCCTGTGATTAGGTATTTTAGTGAGCCTATGCCTCTGGAATGTGAACTTCACAAGTGTTTCTCAGTTTTTTTCTCTCCCCCCTAGGTAGGACAGAATGGCTAGAGTGAGCTGGAGTTGTGTATTTCCCTTCCACAGGGTCTGGATAACTAGTTTCCCCTGAGGGTAGGCCTTGTTAAAAAAAAACAGCGCTCTGATGTACAGTTGGCCCTTGAACAACATGGCTTTGAACTGCATGGGTCCACTCATTCGTGGATTTTCTTCAGTAGTAAATACTACAATACTACTTGATCCAACAGTGGTTGGTTGAATCTGCAGGTGCAGAACTGCAGATACTGAAGGCCAACTATAAAGTTATACGTGGATTTCCGACTGTGTGGGCATTGGTGCCCCTAACTAACCCCTCCATTGTTAAAGGGTCAACTGTATTTCCAGATGGTTCCTTTTCCCGTCCCTGTGACAGAAGCACAAAGGGATTTTTCCCTAGTGTTTACTCTTAGAATCTTGTGGAACTCCTGGAGGTAAATCTCACAAAATTGTGGAAGTCGCCTGTGACTAGGTTCTCCTAGAATTTCCAACTCTCGGAGTTGTCTGCACTGCACCTCTGGCAATTGGTCAATCACAGCTCAGGTTTTCCTACCCTACCCTGGCACTGGTTCCCCCTTATAGTTTTTGCTCATGAGTCTCTGCTCTGGGAAGTAGGGACTCCTTGTATTTACCTGTCTCTCCAGTCCTGGGGACAGTGGTTTGCCCTATGTCTTCCCCTGTCCCACAGATCCAAGAAGAGCTGTTGATTTTTCAGTCTGTTCAACTTTTTGCTTACTGTTAGGAGGGAGGGGTGACTTCCAGGCTCCAGTCATGCAGAACCAGAAACCAGAAATTCTAAATATATTTCAATCACTGCAAAAATTAGTAGTTCAAAGAGTACATAGATCAAGGAAATAGATTACAGAGAAAAAACCCTGTAGCCTAGAAGGAAAAATACACAATCTCAGTATGATGTCTTTTAAAAAGGTAGCAAATGAACAGTGTGTAATTACCAACATTTAAATGGTAAAAACAGACCCGCGGAGAAGAGGATAAGCACGGTGAGGCATTGGCTTTTTGCAAAGCCAGCTTAGAACAGTAAGTACACCTTTCTCCATACAGAATTCTATTCAAGCAGTTGCTATAACAAAGAAAGACAATAAAAAATGGAGGATCAAGGTGGAGACATACCGGAATGCATAAAGAGGTCTCATTGAGTAAGGAAACCACTCTCCGCCTTCTGAAAAGTAACAAAAAAGCAAACTGGAAGAAAAGGCACAACCTTTTGGTTGCATATGCAACAAAGACATCATGATCCCGAGAAGAATTAGCTCCTTGTCAGTCATTTATTTCCAAATTGCAGCAAGTTGACGATAAGATCAAGGTAATGGTTGAAGAGACCTTTGCTTGGGCAAAAAGATTATAATCATACCACTATATTTAATCTTTAAGATATATCAAGTGCATTTAATCCTCTTAATACATACTCTGGTGGCATTTCAAGATATTTCCATTGACCGTGAATTCAGTAGTCCTAATAAACTTATGAATATATTATGTTGCCCTTCCATTAACAAATTAAATATGATGTTATACAAGGCATACTAGTTCACTGATAATTCAAAGGCAAATTTTGAAGATTTATTGTCTGCATTTGATTCTCACTCTCAATTCTTGTTTTGTTGGGGGAAAAATTGTTTTCTTGCTTATGTATGATAAAGTATACATTGTAAGGATTGTCATACTTCTAATAATGTGTTCTGTATAATTAAGGTGGGTTACTAGAAAAGTCTAATGATTTAAACTCTAATTGTGTAACTGTTATTTTCATAGGAAGTTTATAGAGACTCATCTGAAAACCATTCCCAGTCATGCATTTTCAAATCTGCCCAATATTTCCAGGATGTAAGTCAATTTTTTTTAATATAAAGAGAAGTTTGCAATTGTGACGTGTTATTTTCTGAATGTGTTCTATCAAGAAAAATACTTGTTATATATCGCACTTGCATAAGTCAATAACGTTCTACATTTCCAATATATATGAAGTTTATGTACAAGATGTTTATTTGATTTGGCTACATATTTATTCCCTAATTCCTAAATGATTTTTTAAACCTAAAGTAAATTTAAATTCCTTTGGCCTTAAGAATTTAATAATTCTTGATGTATTTCAATATATTTTGAGATGTGGCAAAACCTTAGCCAGGAATCTCTCCCATAAACAGATCTCTATATCTATCTCTAATCTATCTATCCCAGTTACCAATTCTTGATTTTCTTTTCACCACTAGTACGTTTACATTTTGTCATAAATGTAGCCAGTGATTTCAGACTTCTCACTTTAAAAAATAATTAAAATTAATTTGAAAATTTGAAATCGTAGAAAACTGAATTGCTATACACTCAAGAGTGAGGAGAAAAAGGGGTTCCATGTTGCATTGACAAAGAGTGTATGTGTCTGAAATGAGCCAGGTCTTTATTTCATTTAGTTGATTCTGACAAGCAATGCAGATAATCCAGGCCTACCAATGACATTACCACCAGCCCGTGTGGTCTCTGGCTAAATTTATTCATTTCATTACCATTTATTGAGTGTCCATTGTGTCATGTCAGGAGCGTTTGATGTTTTTGGTTGTTACAACTGGAGAGAAGGGTGCTACTGTCACCTAAGGGGTAGAGGTGAAGGATCTACTCAACATCCTACAAGGCATAGGATGCCCCCCACCTCCAACAAAGCATTATCTAGTCTACAATGTCAGTAGTGCTGAGACTGAGAAACCATCCCAGCTGAACATCTCTGCAGTTTTTTCTTTTTCTAACAGCCCTTCCTTTTTCAAATTCTTGCCTCCTTTGGTTTCCCTGCTGTTGTTCTCTCCCTCTTTTTAACATCTTACCCTGACTACTCTTCCTCAATTTCCTCTCCTGGATTCCTATTTCATTTCATTTCATTTCATTCAGTTACTTACATACCAGTTCTTTGTTTATTTTGTCCTAATTCCTTTGTACCCTCCGCACCTTGAATGAAAACTCCCATTCCTTTGGCTTCACTATTACCTAATACAACTAATTCCTAAATGAGTATCTCTAGCCCTGAGTTGTTCCTGCAGCTCAGGCCTGTATTACAAACTTCCTTCCAAATAGTGTCACCTTGATGTCCCACAGACACTTCAAACAACATATCCAAAATAAACTCATCATCTTCCTCCTAAACTGTTCCCTCTCTACTCCTTCTTGTAACAGCAGCACCATTTAGTGGTCTGAAAGCTAAAAGCCACAAATTCCCCTTTAGCTCTTCCTTTTCCCTGATCTCCCCTATACAATTGCCTATTTGGTGTCTCTACTTGGCTATATTCATTCATTCATTCATTCAATGAATATTTATTGAGCCCTACTTTGTGCCTGGCGCTTTGCTAGATGTGTCACGTATAACAGTAGACAATACTTATGGAGCCTCCAGTTTCCTTCCTAAGAGAGTGATAAGTGCCATGATGGGGTCAGTTCTAGGGTGACCTGGGAACTCATATGAGAGGTCTGTTACCTGGATATGGGGTGGGGTCAGGGAAGGCTTCCTGGAGGAAATGGTGCCTAATTTGCAATGTGTATTATCTGGCCAAAAAACAAAAGATGGAAAGATAGTTCCAAGCAGAAGAGAAAAGGGATGTCAGTGAAGTTAAAAATAAGTTTGTTGAGGCTGGAACTTAGGCTGGGAGTGGGGACAGTAGAGAAAAACAAAATTGGGAGGGAAGCGAGTACAGGGCCTTGTGAATCATTTGAAGGAGTTTGAAATCTTCCCTAAGGACCAAGCCACAGAACGATTATAAGCAGGGAAGTGAGAGATCAGATGTTTTAGAAATATTCCCTGGCTGGGCTATGGAAAAGGGGTGGAAGTGGAGCAAGGCTGGAGACAGGAAGTTAGTGAGGAGGTCGATGCAGTGCCTGGGGAGAGGGAACGGCAGGTTGAATGGTGAAGGCTGAGTGGGAATAAAGAAAAAGTGGCCAGGTTTGAGAAATAAGGGAGAGCGGACAAACTTAAAAGTTGGTTGATTTTGAAGGGGGAAACGGAGAATTTCAACGACATTTCTGACTAGGACACCTGTGTGGTTGATGAGCACATTTGCCAAGGTAGAGAAGTTTTCTGTGCATTTGCTGTGGAGGGACAGGGGGTAAGTTAGGAATTCAATTTGGGGCCTGTGGCATTTGAGGTGCCTTTGAGGCATCCAGCAGCTATGTCTAATAGATATCAGGATAAAATTCTTTTATTAATTCATTCAAGAAATATTTATTCAGTCCCTGGTATATATCAATCATTTTTCCAAGAGGTAGGGATACATCAGGGAACAAATGCACAGAGAGCCATGCCCCTGTGGAGTTCACATTCGAACGAAAAGAAATAGGCAAGGAACCAAAACCATAATAAATTAATACAGAAGGGAATATGGATATGGCAAAAAGGAAAAAAAAATCAAAGTAGACTAAGGAGAACTGGAAATTCTGGGTATGTAGGGGCACTCAGGAGAGATTTTGGTAGAGATTAAGACTTGAGAGTCATAAACAGGTAGAAGTAACTGGGACCAGGGAAAGGCATCAAAGAGGAGAGGCTTAAAAAAAAACTGAAGAAAGAACAATTTTAAGAACATGAGGTCCCTAAGAAGGCAGGAGGGAATGGGGTCCAAATAGAGGGATTGACCTTTTACAGGAAGATGGACACCTTTTGTACTATAACGAGAAATAGTAGTTAGAGATGGGGCAGGTGCAGGTAAATTAATAGGCTTATTAGAGGGGGATTCCAGGAATTCTCATCTCAAGGTTTCAATATTTTCTACAAATTATTAAAAAGATTATCTACTAATATTTGGGTAGAAAGGGCAGAGTTAGAAATTTGAGAAGGTTTGAAATAAAATGATGGGCAGTAAAAGAAGGAAGTTTGACTGGGATATTCAGGACATCCAGGCAGATTTGAAGGTCCTGATGAGGACTCTTCCAGGGAGACTATGTTTAGATTCTCCAGTCTGGGTTAAGTGTGCCCTGAACCCCATCAGAGAATTTATCACTCTACATATTAATCCCATTTACCTGTCTGTATCTCCCACTACTGTGAGTTCCTTGAAGCTAGGGAACAGGTCTGAATGGTCAATGCTCATTTACTGACATATAGTGAATGTTTAATAGATATTTGTTGAATGAAAGCATACACACATACCTAAATAATAGTTAGGGAGCTGTCACATCTATGGGGCAAGAGATCACCAGGTAGCTTTGCCTGGAACAGTACAAATTCCCACCTATTATTCTGGCATAATTATTAATAGCACCCTGCATTAACTCACAAAAATATCCTATTGTGGATGATTAATGATATGGTTACTCTAGTTATTACATGAGACTTGCATGCTTAGAAGAAATATGAGGAGGAGGTGGGATCTGATTTTTCCTGATTATAAAAATGGGATAAGCAAGTAGGGAATCACTGCTCTTATCCCACTGAATAAATGGTTCCTATATGTTGTCTTCGCAACCAAGCTATAAGAGTCCTCTAAGGAGGTATCATTCAGTTGGAGAAATTGGAACTTCAGTGATCATGACATGTGCTGAATGACTAAAACCTTAAGAAAGCTTTGCACCTCCTAAACTAAGAAATTCGGGAGAAAATTTGGAGCAGTGGATATGATGCAAAGTTAGGAAAACAAGTTTGCAGCCTTCAAAATTAATCTTGTCCTTCAGATGGCTCAGCTTCATCCATTATAAATCCCCACAATCTCTACACGATAAATTAATTCTTTTCAACATCTTCAGTGGTTTCCTCTATGTTAGAGGTATGATATTTGGATCAAAATAATTTATGTAATGTTATCTACAAGTGGCAATGACTTGGGAGACCTGATAAATCAAAGGATCATTGTTTAGAGAATAGATAATTCACAACAGAAAGCACAGGACCTTTAGAATACACACAATACCCATGAGAAAAACACTCAAATGGAACAGTCAGCACTCCTCTTATAAAAATTGTATTAATGAAAATATTTTATTGGCAGATTCAATTCAAACTATAGGCCAGTGGTTCTTAACCCTGCCTGCGTATTAGAATCATCTGGGAAGCTTTTTAAAAATAAAAATGTTTGCCCCATCCCTTAAATACTCTGAATTAATTATCCTGGACCGAGTCTTGGACATCTTATGTTTTAAAAGCCTCCCAAATATTTCAGTTGTATGGCCAGGGTTGAGAAGCTCTGCTATGGCCACAGGTGGACACCATCTGTTAATCATTAAATTTCCCAAATGTCATAGAAATGCCTCTCAATAAAAAGCAGTCATTGAATTTGGCTGCATTAGTCATTCTTATTACAAGATAGAATTTAGGAGACTTTTTGAAACATCATCCCTTATGTATTCTTGACAAGTTGTATTTAGAAGTTTCTCTTTTCTCCTTTTTAGTACTTAAAACTCTTATTTGTGTTGCCTTTCAATTACAAAGTTCAAAATAAATATTGAGTTTTCAGCCTCTCAAAATCAAGAAGAGAAGTCTTGAGAGAATATATAGTCACCACCCTATGGAATGTTCCACTAGAGAAATGTGGCTTTTTCTTCATCTTCTTTGTAACTACATCTCTGATCTCATGCAATTAGCTACTCCATTAAAAATGCCTCTTATTTATTGGTGAATTCTTTTCTAACGTCTTTCATTTTCTGCTATTTTGAGTAACTCACCTGTTCATTCATTCACTCAGTCATTCACTTAATCCATAATTATTGGAAGTCTACTACATGACAAGCAATATGAAAGGTACTTTGAGTGTACCTTCAGTGTCCATCAGAAACAGACAGTTCCCCATTTCAGAGAACTGGCACTCTAATGAGACATCAATCACATATCATCCAAACACTTGCAAAGTTTCATTGTGATAATTAGTGGAAGGAGAAGTTCATGGTGCCATGAGGATATACTATGCAAAATTTGACCTAATCAGGAAATTTGGGGAAAGC
Organism: Grampus griseus; assembly: GCF_964374135.1. Classification (NCBI taxonomy): domain Eukaryota; kingdom Metazoa; phylum Chordata; class Mammalia; order Artiodactyla; family Delphinidae; genus Grampus; species Grampus griseus. The sequence continues at coordinate 22,049,475 of NC_139018.1, read as the reverse complement.
TTCTAAAGGAAGTATCTGTTGAATGAAACCAGAAGAATGAATAGGTCCAATGAATTGGGAAACTTTCAGATAAAACAGGATCTAAAAAAAGTAATAACTAATTTTAACATAATTAGGGAGAAACCATGAGGGTTGTGCATGTTGCATGACCTGGGAAGCCCCTGACAAAGAAGTTACATCAAAATTAATAGTATGTTTGCAGTTCACAACCCTACTAACTTTCTACTTTGTTTTATATTTTTGTGATGTTCAGCTACTTGTCAATAGATGCAACTCTGCAGCGGCTGGAATCACATTCCTTCTACAATTTGAGTAAAATGACTCACATGTAAGTACAATGAAAAGTGAAGCATGAATCCAAGCCACAGCCAATCTTAATTGATAATTTGGGGGCTCCAGATGGCAATAGCAACTAGAACATGGGTCAGAATTTCCATTTATATTCAATTCTTAACTTGTTCTCACTCTCAGTTTATGTTAATTCATCCTAATTCTAACTTGCATGGCTGGAAGTTAAAGACAAAATTAGAAGTCCTCTTTTTGAATTGTCATTTCTTTCTATTACTACTGTGTCAACAGATTTTATTGACACGGATATCAGTAAGTCAATAAATATTTACTGACCATCTACTGGATTCCAGGGCCTGTGCAAGTTTCTGCAAAAACTAACTTTTTCCCCTCATTTAGGAAAGAGAAATGTAGCCTTGTGAGATTAGAACAGGAGTGGAGTTAAGAGCTCTGGCTTTGGAGTTGGTCAGAGTTGGGTTAAAACCCTGGTTTCTTTGCCTGTCATTGTCTAACCTTGATGTTCCCTGGTGGTCTAGTGGTTAGGTCACAGCAATCTCATTATCTAACCTTGGACATGTCATGTAATCCTTCCTAACCTCAGTTTCCTCATTTGTAAAATAATGGTAATAAGAGTTCCAACTTAATATGCTTTTTATAAATATTGAATGACATAATGCATGTAAGCATTTAGCACAGTGCCTCCCACATAAAACCAATCAATACACTTCATAAATATTCTGTTTTTATTTCTGTAGTACCTTGCAATCTATAAAAAGTTTTACACAAATAATCACATTACATTCTTTTAAGCAGCCATGTATTATGAAATATTAACTCTCTTTTCTTGATGAAGAACAAAAATACTTATCATCTATGAATACTTAGTATGTTCTAAACATTATGCTGAACATTTAAGTACTTTATTTATTTAACCTTCAAAAAACAACCCTGTGAAGTAGAGATTATCATTTGTATTATTTATTTAAGAAAAGCATAAATGTAGAGAGACTAAATACATTATCCTAGGTCACAGAGTTACTAATGGATAGGGTCAGAGGTTTTACATCATAAATATGTGACTCAAATCTTCTTTCCCTATGTAATACAGTATGCTGCCTTTAACACATTTTTGACCAGAGACGTATTATGGCCACAGGTATTAGTTTCTGCAAAAATCCCCCGGACGATAATGTGTTAAGAATACTGAGGCCCAGAAAGTTGTCTCCAGCTATGGTAGGCTAGCGGACATTATTATATCAACCATTGGTTTGAAAACAACTAGAGGAGCTGGAAAAAAATCTGTTTAAAGGTATTTGAGTGTTATGAAGGCAGCAAGAACTTAAGGGGAGAGAAGCAAATCCCCAAAACAACATTTGATTACTTTCCTCTTGAAGTATTTTCTAAACTGTAAACAACAGCTGAGAGGCTGCCCAGAGGTTTAGGCAGTCTCATAGAGCTAGGGAAATAAAAACTGGAGTTCAAGGCTTACTAAGGAGATGGTTCCTGGTAAACACCCAAGGATTTTAGCTGGGATGCCAAAAAGAGCTTCCTCCCAGAAGTAAGGTATAATGGGAAATAGATCAGTCCTCACAAAGACTAAAGCTCAGCTTTCAATAAAAAATAACCAAGCATACAAAAAAAATTAAAAATAAAGAATTTATGGCAAAAATCAAGAGAAGAAAACAGACAATAGAAAATGATCCACAAGAGATTCAAATATTGGAGTTATCAGACAGACTTTAAAATAACTATGATCAAGACATTCAAAAATTTAATTGCCAAGATAGAGAATTTTAGAATAGAACTGGAAAATATTTTTGAAAGGATCAAATGGAAACTCTAGAATTTAAAAATTCAATAACTAAAATAAAACCTAAATACATGAGTTTAACAACAGATATACATAGGTCAAAAGAGAGTAAGTAACCTAGAAGTTAGGTCAGAAGAATTTATCCAACCTGAAGCATGGAGAGAAAAAGAAATATGTGGCACACTAAAAAGTCTAGCATACCTATTACTGGATCCCAAGAAAAATAAGAAAAAGAATGAAAGAAGCAATATTTGAAAGAAAATTTCCAAAATTCATGAGACATCAAGTCACAAATGTAAGCAGTACTGCAAACCCCTAAAGGACAAATACAAAGAAAACCACAACAAGGCACATCATAGTAAAAGTGCTAAAAAATCAAAGAAAGAGAAAATCATAAAAAGCAGCCAGAGGAAAAAAATACATAATACTTTCAAAGAAGTAACAACATGACTGAAAGCTGACTTTTCAACAGAAATGATGGAATCCACAAAGCAAAAAGTAAGATATCTGCAAAAAGGAGAACCACACAAATAACAACAGCAAATATCAGCCAACCTAACAAAAAGATTCTCTGAAATTGAAGACAAAAGAAAGACATTTCAAGCAAACAAAAGCTGAGAGGATTCATCACCATTAGGCTCATATTAAAGAAACTGCTAAAGGGAATTATTAAGGCAAAAGGAAAATAATCCTACCTGATAGCACAGAGGTACAGGAGGAAATGAAAAGCAAAAAACAAAAACAAACGAACAAAAGAGCTAAATATAAATTAACCTCGACTGTACAAAACAAAACAAAACGTCTTATGGGGTTTAAAAAACAGGCAGTCTTTGCTCTGCATGATAGTGTTGGATCATAAAACTGTGCATGCTGAAACTGTGCAAAGCGATCTTAATCAATGATAAAAAGATTACTTTTTGTGACAAAAATTCTTGTCAAAACATTAAAATCTCTCTTACTATTGGGTTATAAATGCATGGGGAAAGTAAAAATAGTAAAACTAATATTTTTAGCACATTGTAATTTTAAACGTTAGAAGCATTTAGAAGTAAAATGTTTTATTTCTTTCTAAAAAGCTTATCAAGAGTAGTTTGAATAGCACACACATTTTTCCCTGTTGTATATATAACTTACAAGAGAGTATCACGTCACTGTCTTGGCAAATTGTCATACTCCTTTCTAGGTCTGGATCAGTTTCCAATATCTATCCTCTGTTCTTTCAATGTCAAAATATTTCTGAGAGTCCCTTTAATGTAAGTTCTTTTTTTTCTTTGGGGACATCTTCATTCTTTTATTCACAACCACTTTTCTTATTTATGTCAATAATGCACCTTCACTTAAGTTCCTCTTATTAAATGTCTAGAGTCTCTCAAATGGTGGCACTATGGACGTTCCCATGGTTAGCAGTTTCTATGATTCTATTTACATTTATTCAAATTTCACTTCCAGCACTATCACATTTTGTTTCTTTGTTTCTTCCATCTTTGTTGGTCAATTGCCTCTTTCAATTATCCTCTTTTATAAAATGTTGTGTGGGTTTATCACTGAGAGTCATGGAGGCAACACAACTGCACACCTTATTGTTTGTGTATGAACTGAATAATAGATGCTAGGTGACCTATCACCAATGACTTTGAAAGGAGCAGTGTAATTGATCACCTATCATGATGTGCATCTGTGACTTACATAGTGATGCGTAGACTGAAGATCTGGCAGCAAAGTTTGTACTTTATGCAATTATTCATAGTTAATATATTGTGGTAACAAACTTGAACCATGTGGTTGGAACCAGTTATTATTTAAATTTAACTAAATAATGGTAACTGAACCTCATGCATATGGGAACCATGCAAAGCAAGGACTGCCTGTATACACAGAATTCAAATACACAATAGCAAACAAAGCGATGGGAGGGTTTTAAATAGTATTAATGCATTCTAAGTTCGTTGAATTGTCTGGGAAATGGTAAAAGCACTAACTTATATTAGACTTTTACAAATAACGAATAAATATTCTAATCCATAGGGCAAAAACTAAAATAACTGTAAAAGAATGGATAAATAACAAGCTAATAATAGTGAGGAATGGAATAATAAAAATTAATACAAAAAGGGCAAGAAATTAGAAGAAATAAAGAACTTCTGGAACAAATAGTAGATTTAACTCCAAATAACCAATATTTACATTAAGTGCATAAAAGGACTAAACACTCCAATTAAAATACAAAGATTGCCAAATAGGTTAATTAAAGATGCTGCTTATAAGAGACATTCCTTAAATGTAAAGATATAGAAAGATAGAAAATGTAATCATGAAAATATTAACATGCAAACAGTAACCAAGAGAAAATTGATATAAATATACCAATATATATAAAGCATGAAGCCTTGCTATATATAAAAAGAAATTTTACTACGATATAAAAGGATTACTATACACTGTACCAAAAAGATATAATGATTCTAACCTTGAATGTCTATAAGAGCATAGCTTCAAACCATATAAAGCAGAAAGTAACAGAACTAAAAAAATAAAATAGATAAATCCACAATCATAGTGGGCGTTTAATATAGCTTTATCTGATAGAACATATATACCAAAAAAGTAAATAATCATACTCATAAGAAATTAATATCTCAGTAGCTTACAAAAAATTAAAATCAACCATATTCTCTGACTAGTAGGTAGTACACTTCTAAATAATCATGGATCAAAGAAGAAATCCCAACAGGTACTAGAAAATAATTTTAACTAATTGTCAATAAAAATATGACAAATCAAAACCTGTAGGATGCAATTTAAGTTATACCCAGAAGAAAATGTATATATTAGAAAAAAGGCTGAAAATAATTCATTTATATAGCTTTCACAATAAATGTATAAAGGAACAGTGAATTAAAACCAAAGAAAGTAGAACAATACCCAAGAAAACTGAGAATTCAGGTCATTAAGAACAACAGTTAAAATTCAAAACCAAGTCTCCAGACTCCGAATATAATGTCCATTTATCACCCATTTTGCTTCTCTGCCCCACTCACCAAAAACTCAAGGCAACTGATTTGTAATAAAGCTCTATATAAATCCTGCATCTCTTAAAAGCAACTGTTTTGTCTTATTACAGCCTTTTTCTCATAAAGGTTCTAGTTGTTAATATTTCTCTTATAAATATCCATTTTCCCTCTCTGAGCAAAAGTGTTAACTTCCAAAAGCAAAGGAAACTATTAAATACAATGACTACAACAAGGATGAATTTGAAAATGGGTTTTTAAAAAGATACTTTCCTTATATATATGAGGTATTGAGAGCCTAATATCTTAGAAAGTAAGAGAATAATTCATCTTGCATTCTTCAAATTTTCCTACTATGTATCCAACATTATTATCTGCAAATGGTTCTAGTCAACATGAAGGATAAATAAAGACTTTGGGTGCCAAACATCAATAATTTGTTTAATCCACAGACCGCATGGTACTGTCAACCAAAATTTCCTGGGATTCCTGAGCACAGAATTAAAGCCCTCTGATTTATTTAGGAAATAGCTCTTCACCATGTTGGATTTGCTGCAAGGGTAGGTACAAAACTAAGGAGCACTGATTTCAAATGTCAGTGCATGTTGCCAGTGCTTATTGAAATGCCTCAGTGAGCACATCAGCAGTTAAAGAGCATAATGTTATTCTGTTTCGTGAATATATTTCCTTCCTCAGCTGCCCTCTCTCTACCCCTTTCTGACCATGTGATTTGGTGAATAGACTGATCTAGGGCTACGGAGAACTCACACTTCATCATCCCCACTTCTAATCATCTCTCCAATGCCTTTTCAAACTTTTCCTGCCAAAGCTCAATATTTGTCCTCTGAGACAGCTTCTTAATTCATGTTTAGATTTTATTCCCTGATATGAATTGGGGTGGTAGAACATAAACATTGCTTCTGTTAGTGACCATGAGCTAGGTTTCCAAAGATACAAAGCTACCCATTCATTCAATAAATACGGTATGTTTAACACTGTGCTAAAGCTGTGGTAATTGCATCTTATAGCTGAACATACACAATAATCCACTATTCAAAATAGTGGATTATTCTATTTTTATCCAAACCCTCTTCCCCTGGGCTCTGTGATACCACACTCCCAGCTGTCCTCCAACCATGCTGGTCAGTCTTTCTCATTCTCCTTTGCTGGTGTCTCCTCCTTCCCCACTTCAAAATTTTGGGGTTCCATATGGCCCAGTCCTGTGTCCTCTTCTCACTCCACACTCTCCCCCATGTGATCTTATCCAACAAGTCTCAAACTTACACATCTAGTCCAGGCCTCACTTTTTAAGTATTGGACCATTAACCTATTGGTCTACTTGACATCTCCTCAGTTGTGTTACATCTCTCTCACTACTTAAATACCCCAAACTGAAATCTACCTCTCCTCCTGAAATCTGTAACTCCTCTGATACTTGCTGAGCCTGTATATGGCACCTCCATTCACCTTACTGCAAATCCCAGACACCTGAAGGGATCACTATACCTTCTTTCCTCATCACCCACTTCTAATCCTTCACCACGTCCTGTCCATTCTACTACGCTAATACATAAAAAATTCATCCTCTTCCTCTCCGCTGCCACCACCCTTGTCCAATCCACCATCATCTCTTGCTTGGACTACAATAACTTCATAGCCGAACTGGTTTTTCCAGTTTTGGCTTCCTCTATTTCATTTCTGCACAACAGCCAGAGTGATTTTTCTCTTAGGATAAATCCAGAGTCTTCAACATAAACTTCCAGGCCCAGGACTTCAGCCGGCCCTGCCCACCTCTGTCTCCTCATCTTGCTCCATTCCTGCACACCTGTGTTCTTTAGTTCCTTGAACAGTCCAAGATCTTCTCCACCTTGGGGCCTTCACATCCTTTTGCCTCTGTCCAGAAAGTTCTTTCTCTCTCTCTTTACCTGGTTAACACTACCGATTATTTTTTCAGCCTAAATATTACTTACACATACCCTTGATCCCACCTAAATGAACCCTTCACTTGAATCTATGATTGAACCCTTTATTTTTGCTTTATAGAACTTACTAAAATTTGTGAGAACAATGCAAATGTGTGAAGACAATAATAAATGTTTCCACAAGGCAGTGTGTTTTGTGTGCCAATCACTCACACCATCAAACCAAAACCAAAAAACGGGGAACAATTAGATATATTCTAAACATGCACTTTTAAAATCATGAATTGAAGTAGAAGACTGAAGAAGTCTGAATTAATGAAAATTACAATTGATAGAACATTTAGTATTATGTGTGAACATACACAGATGCATATATGTTTAGCTGTCCTTTATGGAGAATTTACCATGTCCCAAGCACTATGCTGAATGCTCAACACACATATTTACTCAATCTTTGCGACAATCCTCTGAAATAGCTACTATATTTTACAGAAAAAAATGGTGTTCAATAACTATATATATTTATATATAAAGTGCATTTTATGTAAACATCACATAACTGGACCTTGCTTTTCTGTCTAATAATCCCTACCCTTTTTTTTTAGTCCATTACATTTACTGTAATTATTGATATGATTTAAACCTGCCATTTTCCAATTTGTTTTCAATTTTTCTTCTCTGTTCTTTGTTCCTCCTTTGTTTTCTCTTGGATTAATCAGGTTGTTTCTGCTTTTGTTTTTGTTTTCTAGTATTCTGTTCTATCTCCTCTATTAGCTGTTTAGCCCTTTGTAATATTTTCTTGTGGTTACTCAAGGGATTATAATATGCATCCTTCACTTATCATAGTCTACCAAGAACGATTATACCAATCCCCATATCATGTAAGAAACTTTTGAAATTATAATTGCATTTGCTCTCTCCCATTTTTTGTTCTGTTTTGTCATATATTTTATTTCTATATATGTTATAAATCCCACCACATTGCTATTTTTTAAAAGAGTTAATTAACCTTTAAAGAATTTGAGTAAAGAAAAACTAGTCTTTTACATATATTCCCATATTTAATATTTCCAGTGTTAATTCCTGCCTGTAGATCCAATCATTCCCTTTAGCCTGAAGAACTTCTTTTAGCATGTTAGTGTGGTTCTGTTGGCAACAAATTTTCTCAGCTTTCATTTATCTGAAGATAACTTTATTTTACCTTAATATTTAAAAATTAGTTTTGCTGGGTATAGAATTCTAGCAAGGCAGTTTTTTGTTTTGGCCCTTTGAAGGTATCTTTCCATGTCTTTTGGCCTCCATTGTTCACTCATATTCTCATCATTGTTCTCCTGTGGATAACGTGTCCATTTATCTCTGGCTGCTTTTCAGGCTTTCTATCTTTGGTTTTTAAAATTATGTACCTAGGTGATATTTTCTTTGTCTTTAACCTGCTTGGGGTTTGCTGAACTTCCTGGATCTATGGATTTCTGGTTTTGTTCAAATTTTGAAACTTTTGCCCAATATTTCAACAGACTATGGTGGAAATGACATCATGCATTTTCAGGCCCAGTCTTTAAGAGAACTGGCAGCTTTTAATTTAGACTCTTGGAGGCTTGAACCACTATGTAAGAAGTCCAGCTACACTGATGGGAAGACCATATGGGGAGGCCCTGAGATTACATGGAGATGGAGAAGCAGCCAGCTGAACCTAGCCTTCTAACAACCCGCATCAGAGCCAGGCATAGAAGCACAACCACCCTGGACCCTCCAGATTGATACAGACACCAGCTATATACCAACCAATGATCCTAGGGGATGCCACATGGGGCAGAAAAATTGCCCAGTTTAGCACTGCCTGAAATCCTAATCCACAAAATTGTGAGCTATAATAAAATGGTTGTTATTTTAGCCATTTAGTTTGGGGTAATTTGTTATGCAGCAATAGATGGCCAGAAGAGGTGGGACACTGAGAATTTGTAATAGAAAACTACAAGAATGGCAGGTTTCTTTGCAAATTATTGAGGGTCCTAAGTGGTTACAAATTAGTTCTCCTGAGTTCTAAATTTCAGCTAGGATACTGGTTGGACCCAAAAGTGTACATATGATAAAGATTTATGACTGTAAATTGTGTACATATGATAAAGATTTGTAACTGTAAATTGATGAAACACTAGCCACATCCATCTTCTATTTCATTTCCTTTATAAAGAAGCCAATAGCATATAGTAGACGGTTGCTGTTGTTACTCCTATTAATAGTAGCTACCAATTACTGGATGCCTTTTATGGGCACGCACTCTGCTAAAAGTGCTTCACATATACTGTCCCACTTAATCATACAAAGCCTCAGTTTCCACTATGTAAAATGAAGATGGTAATAAATATCTCACAGGGCTCTTACCCAAGTTTACTCAACTAAGAAATTTCAGAGTCAGAATTTGAAACCAAGAGTGTCTGCCTCCAGAACCAATGCAAACTCAAAATATCTCTTTAATTAAAAGAAGAAATAATTAAATAAAGTGCTGCCCTCAGAAATATGTTTTTACTGTTTTGTGGATTTTTCGGGTTTTGTTTTTGTTTTGTGGATTTTTTTGAAAATCACAAGTAAATAAAAATTCTACAACTGGGTAGGTAAAACGTGTGATTTACAGCGGATAGTGAGATAAGACTTAATTTTGCTGATTCCCTGAATTGAATCAAGTGGATTTATTGGAGGTTTTGAGAGCACCAGTCTTAGTCCTGATCATTGAATAATCATGAAAGTAGCTGTATACATCCTCCAGGCATATATACACTACCATGTGTAAAACAGATAGCTAGTGGGAACCTCCTTATAGCGCAGGGAGCTCAGCTCAGTGCTCTGTGGTGACCTAGATGGGTGGGATGGGGGGTGGAGGGGTGAGGGAGGTCCAAGAGGGAGGGGATATATGTATACATATAGCTGATTCACTTTGTTGTACAGCAGAAACTAACACAACACAGTAAAGCAACTATATCCCAATAAAGAAAAAAATAAATTGAAAAAAAGAAAAATCATTTTTATAATGTTCTATTTCTAGTGGAAAATCTGCTGATAAACTTACATTTTCCTCAATCCGCTTCAAAACTCTGAACATTTATAAACTCTCTTTGAATTAGCATCTATTTTTTAAATTCCTCAATAAATTAAAAATGCATCAAAATCATGAATATCACCTTCCATTATAGATTATTTTTCCCCAGTTATGTAATGGAATGTTAGTGGTAAAATACTTTATCGATAATTATCATAGTAGAATAATTAAGATATCTCTCACTGAAAAGCCTTGATACACAGTAGCAGAAACAATAAAACTCAGAAAAGTCTGATGGGAGGAATAAGTTGTTAACTTTGGAGTATACAGTGTAAAACCTCTCCCCTGACTTATGAATCTTCAGTAAAATCTACATTGCTCACTTTCTGATGTGAGTGGATTCCTTATTATCAGCAGGCAAGTATGATGGAACAGAAGAATGATGGGACAGTCCATATCTGGGTTACATTTTAGAAAAATGTGACTACAACAAGTATTTTTTAATCCTGTAATCTGGTGTTGAAGAAGTCCTCCCAAACTAAAATTGATCCATTAATAAGCATTTTAGGATAAAGTTGTTCAATAATTTTGAGTCATTAAACTTACTCTTATCTTAAATTTAAAAAAAGAAAATGTAGGAAATAACTTATTCTGTGAACTTGTAGACTATTTCTGAAAAGTGAGTGTTAGTCCAAAAATCAGGACCTTAGAAGCTAAGGATCAAATATATACAAGAGCTTTGACAGCCTTGTACTTTTTAACCCAGTAATTCCATTTCAGTACATTTTCCCTAAGAAAATAAACATAGGAGTGAGAAAAAAGTTCACATAAAAAGCCATTTGGGGCTTCCCTGCTGGCGCAGTGGTTGAGAGTCCGCCTGCCGATGCAGGGCACACGGGTTCGTGCCCCGGTCCGGGAAGATCCCACATGCTGCAGAGCGGCTGGTCCTGTGAGCCATGGCCGCTGAGCCTGCTCATCCGGAGCCTGTGCTCCACAACCGGAGAGGCCACAAGAGAGGCCTGCGTACCGCAAAAAAAAAAAAAAAAAAAAAAAAGCCATTTGTCCCAGAATTAATTTATAATAGCAAAAATTTGGAAACTACTCAAATGATTAGGTAGAATGGCTTAGTATTAAATATTGAGCAACCATTAGACATCTTTTGTCATAGACTAATCTCAGAGGAACTGCTTTTGACACAATGTTGTTAAAACAACAATAACCAAATATATCTACGGAGAGAAAAAAACTGATTTTCTTTGGATCATGGAATGATGGGAGATTTCACATCTTTTTGATGTGAAAGTGTTTACAAGTTTTACAATGTATATATATATATATTATCTTTATAGTCAGATGAAATAAACTTTTTAAAAATTAAGGAGTCCTTCAATATGCATTAATTTTGAAATTAATACTTGATGTTAAAATACATGGGTGATTCAGCTCCCTCCCACTGGTGCAGGTCCCGTCCCTATTCTTTTGTCTCTGTTTTTTCTTTTTTCTTTTGCCCTACCCAGGTACGTAGGGAGTTTCTTGCCTTTTGGGAGGTTTGAGGTCTTCTGCCCGCGTTCAGTAGGTGTTTTGTAGGAGCTGTTTCACATGTGGATGTATTTCTGATGTATTTGGAAAGAGGAAGTTGATCTCCGCATCTTACTCTTCCGCCATCTTGAAGCTCCTCAGTCCAGTTTTTGTCCCTAGGCATTCTTTAAACGTCAGTCTCTTCCTCCCACCGTCTCCACTTGCCTTATGTTACTAACGTGATGGTTGCATGAGATCAACATTTTATGGTTTCACATTTGGAAAAGGGAATCTCAAGCCTGTATTGCACAATTTTCTCTGTCCCCATAAAGCTCAATTAATCTCATATTAATTACTCTTCTAGCCCTTTTACTTCATTAATTACTAAACTTGTGACTGCCATAAACTGACTCTCATACGTTTCATGCTATTAGTGCAGAAAACTATCCATTTACTTCAAATCAGACGGATTTTATAAGGTGAAAAACACTTTTCAGCATGAGTGAAATAAAAAAAAATACGTGGGTGATTTATTATGTGATAAAAGCCTATCACAAAATGTTACTTCAACATTAATTTACTTAATTCTTAGTCCCAGTTTTCACATCGGTATAGTACAGCACTTAAAGCATTTAAAGTATTTAAAGTAACAAAATTCTGGCTTTGCCAACATATTCACATCTTGGTTTTTTTTGTTTTTTTGGGTTTTTTTTTGCGGTACGCGGGCCTCTCACTGTTGTGGCCTCTTCCGTTGCGGAGCACAGGCTCCGGACGTGCAGGTTCCGGACGCGCAGGCTCAGCGGCCATGGCCCACGGACCCAGCCGCTCCGCGGCATGTGGGATCCTCCCGGACCGGGGCACGAACCCGTGTCCCCTGCATCGGCAGGCGGACTCTCAACCACTGTGCCACTAGGGAAGGCCCACATCTTGTTTTTAAAGTAGCTAAATAATTAGTTGCTACTTCCCTACACCTCCTGGAGCATGCAGTAAAGTTGCACATGATAGATGTCCACTAATTATGTGTTTAACGAATCTCTCCACACACCACTCACTAGAGTAAGCAGATCTAGTGAAAGTCAAAGCGGCCTGCCTCCCATTTTTTTGAACCATTGCCAGTTAAAAGCAGACTAGAACAAAAACCTGAAAATCAAATTGAAATAAGCATTGCGAAGGATCTGGGACTGGCTGAGAGCTAGGTTTTTGGTTAATAATCTTGCTCAGTTTCTTGTTTTAAACAACACAGTCTTATGCATTATTGCATTTGTATTTCTTAAGCGTCCAGCTATGCTGACTGGGGCAGCTTCTCTTCTCTTCAATTATTTTAATTCAGTCTCCGAGCCCGGTGGGAGTCTGACGCTTTCCTATCGCCCTTGGCCCCATCTAACTTTGCAGGTGAAATGCCAACTCGAATTTATTATTGCCCTCAATTCTTTCCCAGCTTGGCGTGCTTTTCATTCATGGACTGGAGATGTTTAGGGCACATAGGCAAATATCTCTAAGGCTGAGGATCACAGTCAAATGCCAGGACTAATGCCTATTGAATAATTGAGGTGGGAGGGGGGACAGGACAATGGAAGAAAATCAGTAGTTGGAAAGTTCCTTCATAGGAGGGTTTAAGCCTTCATTTCCCCCCTTTTTGGTTGCTCACTCCCCAACCTGAGAACTCCCTTCTCTCACCTTGCTGATTTCCCTGTTCTTTCGGTTTAGACTGGATACTAAGTACCTGCCACAATGCCAGTTGTTTTAAACAAACCGATTTCTCTATTTTTGGCTCTGAGAATTAACAAATATTTCTCAGAAGAAGAAAATCCAGAATCTAGATGTATGATTAAATGAACCTAATGTATGCTAAATTATTAATCTGCTGTCTTGTGAAAACACTGCACACTGGGCATCGTTAGACTTTTCATCTAAATGTCCATTTTATTTGAAATCCAATGAAGGGAAATTAAGCAATAATGAGTATTTATATTTAAGCTCTGGTCGATGATCTCCTTTAAACATCATTAAAAAAAAAAAAAGCTGTATTTGGAGTTAGAATTCCTAGTTTAAGGTCCAGAGTTGCCTCTAACTGTGTAACAGATCAGTCACTTAACGTTTCTAAGCATCTGCATTGTTTTGTCTCTAAAATAAGGAGGATGTTACCTACTTCTCTAAAATCAGTTCTTCTATTCCCTCACTGGTAGAACTGTTCTGAGTAATAAATATACCCAATCCCTTTTCACCTTATAATTTTCCAAGGCTGGGCTTTTTTCTATTCAGTAAGCTTCGAGACCCTCAAGTATTTCCCGGACACAGCTAAATCGCCCCACTCCGTGGAAGAGCATACTTGAAGATTTAAGCAGACTCTTTGGCACTGCATATTAAAATTTTTTATATAGGATATGTATTGCTATTTTTTTTAATTTGGGGTTTTCTTTTGCATGGCTTTTATTATATTTTTTTCCTCATTTGAACAAGATAAAATAAAAAGTGAAATTCACACATTCCTAGCCTCCAAACCTTTCTCCCGGAGATGACCACTATTAACAGTGTGCTCTGTATTTTAAGAATTTATTGATGCTTATTGTATGAGTTTGGGTAGGCTAATTACTGTAAGAAATAGACAAAAATAAAAATGTGTAAACCCTAAGGTAACAAGTTTATTTCTTCTTTATGAGACAGTACTGGGTAGATGAGCAGGTGGGCAGGGTAGCCTTCCTCCATGCAGTCACTCGGGGACGCAGGCTGCTGATCCAGAGGCACTGACATCTTCAGCGCTTGTTCAAACTCACCCTGCAGGACATCTCTATTCCAACCCACTGTGCTGCAATTGCATATAGGTTTTCTTTCTCTCGGTGTCCCCAGCTTCCTGGCAGCATATCTGGCCTCCTGCACACTTGAGCCATAATTGCTTTACTCAAAATTGTGTGATTCAAATTCACCCTCCCAGGCATTCTTGGAACGCATTCCAGTTTGGACTCCTATTTTCTCCTTCTTATCAGAGGTTTCTGGTACTTACCTCTACACCTCCATTGCTTTTTTTGCAACAGCTATACCAGCTGCATTCACTTCTGACATCGGTCTCCATTTAGCTAAACTACTGGCAGTCCATGCCCCACTCCCCTTCTTTGTTTCAGCAGAGATTTTATCTTTCTAGATTTATCGAGATATAATTGACATATAACATTGTGTAAGTTTAAGGTATGCAATGTGTTGATTTAGTATACTCATATACTGCAAAATGATTCCCACCATTGCATGAGCTAACACCTCTGTCCTGTTACATAATTACCATTTCTTTTTTGTGGTAAGAACATTTAAGATCTCTTGTAGCAACTTTCAGTGATATAGTACAGTATTATTAGCTATAATCACCATGCTGTACATTAGATTCTCAGAATTTGCTAATCTTATAACTGGAAGCTTGTACACTTTAACCAATATCTCCCCAGTCCCCTGACCACACTCCCACCCCAGTCCTTGGTAACCACCACTCTACTCTCTGTTTCTCTGAGTTTGGCACTTTTAGATTCCACGTATAAATGATTTCATACAGTATTTATCTTTCTCTCAGCAGAGATATTTCAAAAGTCATTTGCAAACAAGTGTTAACCACTTACCTCAGAAGGTGGCTTCTTTTGCCTGGTGTTTTCTTGTGGTATCTCTTGTCCATCTTTCCCCTTTATTTCACTCATACATTTTCCCTGAAAAATCCATCTCCTCTTTTGTGTCTCCCTCTCTCTGCCTGTAGCCTCTCTCACCTCTTTCTTCTCTTACAGCCGCCATGTTGGTTGCCAGCCTCATTTAATCAGCTGTAACCAACAGCTGTGGTTCATTTCCCTTTCATTCTCTATCCCTAAAGTTGATTCAGCCAGGCTACACTCTTTTATTGTGACATTCTCTTGGGCTGCTCACTCAAGTTCACTTGTTCAACAATAGTCACTCATGGAGCAATTTTCCAGACTGCAAACCACACTCAGTTGTCAAGCTCTTCTAACTAGTTTACGTTTGATTGACAGATGTTTGAACCGTCCTCTCCAAATGGAAAGCTATGGCAAGGAGCTTACTGCTCACCACACAGAGCATCTCAACAGAGTCTGATAGTCTTAGAGGGGCAAGGTGGGATTGCTATGAGAGTGTGCAGTGGGGTAGCCAATGGTCCTAGTTTACCCAGGATAGAGGGAGTTTCAGGGATGCAGGGCTTTTAGTTTCAAGCCAGAGGAAAATTTAAACCATCTAGTTTAAAGTGGGTCTTTCTATGCAGGGTCTTGGTTGGATAAAGATCGTGATATGATAGTTTAGGATTAGTGGACACAACAAGGTAAAGATTTTGAAGTGAGGGTTTCTAAGAGTTTTGGGATATAAACTGTTGAAGCATTGATGGGTCTTTCAAGAAGTTCCCAAAATTAATAATAAAGTTATTTTCCTGGGCAAAAGTTATGTTAATGAAGACAAGGGACCAGGAAGGTTATGCTAATAATAGACAGTAAGCTGAGGTGGGGGAAGTGGGAGATGGTTTCTGTTCTCAGAGTTAATGCCACTCTCTCTTTTCCAAGGTCTGTTTCATATCCACTGTCCTTTGTCAAATGCAAAACCTAGTGGGGGTTTTTTGTTCATTTGGTTTATGTTTTTAAATTTTTGCAAACATTGCATTACCTCCAACCCCAAGTCTCCAATGTCTGTTCCAGCTTTCATTCCACTCAGGAGAATAACAATAATAAAACTATCACCTATAGAGCCCTCACCATAAACTAAGACACATGTCAAACCCCTTATAGACATTATTTGACCCTCATAAGAGTCTTATGAAAGAGGCACTATTATTGTCCCTATTTTACAGATGAGGAAACTATGGCTCAAAGAGGTCAGGTAACTTGTCCAAGGTCATGTAGCCAGAAGTGGCAGAGCCAAGATTTGATCTCAGGTCCATCCAACTCTTCAGTAATAAAAGGGAGCAAACTACTGATATATGCTACACGTGGACGAACTTCACAAACACTCTGTTAAGTGAAAGAAGCCAGACGTAAAGACTACATATTTCTGATTCCATTTATATGAACTGTCCACATAAGGCAAATTTAGAGGTAGAAAGGAGATCAGTGGTTCCTCGGCAAGAGGCAGGGCGTGGGAATTAATTGCAAATGTGCATATGATTATTTTTTGTCATTGATAGAAATGTTCTAAAACTGGATTGTGATGATAATTGATTTTACAATTTTGTAAGTTTACTAAACATCATCTAATTGTATCTAATCACAACGCATGAAGCTAATGGAAATTCTCATTCAGTAAAACTGTTTAAAAAATCCCAGAGGCCAGATTCTAAGCCTTCTAGTTGTTACCAGCAACCCCTAGGTGCAGGTTCCTTTAGGAATCAAGCCTTAGGTGCCATTCAGAAGGGGATAGACTATAAGTCTTACTAAGTTTTCCTACCCTCTTCACACAAGCCTTTAAACTCTTTTAACCAATCTACACATGTTGAATACATTTAATTCTACCAATGAGAGTCCATTTCTAAACAGGTACTAATTTCATTAATGCTAACTGTGCATTTTGATTAGCATGAATATAAACCTAAGTAGATAAGTTGTAGACATATATGATATTATCACATGTGCTCAAGAGTTTTCAATCACTGATATAGAAAAATAAACCCAAGTGAACTCTTAATACTCACTACCTCTACTGCCTCTGAAATAGCAATTGACAGAGGAGCCTCACTGACCTTATTTTCTTGCTGTAATCCATTATATAATCCACTCAGACTCCCACTCCAGGGCCAGGTTACTTGTTGTTAATAAAGATATCTTCCCTCAACAAACCATTGGAGAGATTTTTCTTTTCTATTCAAATCTAAAAGGAAAAAAGGCTCTGAGACTGTAGATGAGAAAGGTCACCCCAAAATTTAAATGGATTGAAACTAAGCCAGTGATGAGAGCTGAACAGTCATTGTGTCCCTGAAAGGAGCCAAAAAGTAGCTTGTGGGCTTCCCTGGTGGTGCAGTGGTTGGGAGTCCACCTGCCGATGCAGGGGACACGGGTTCGTGCCCCGGTCTGGGAAGATCCCACATGCCGTGGAGCGGCTGGGCCCGTGGGCCATGGCCGCTGAGCCTGTGCGTCCGGAGCCTGTGCTCCTCAATGGGAGAGGTCACAACAGTGAGAGGCCCGCGTACAGCAAAATAAAAAAAGTAGCTTGTTGTGGATGGGACTGGCTCCTGGGAGAAGTCCCTGGGGCACCATGTAAATGTGTATTCCTCTCAGGAACATTTGCTAAACCTGATTTATGTTGTTTTATCTTTCATAAGAACAGAAAGGGATATATTACAGTGAATATGTTTCCTGTACTTTTACAGAGAGATTCGGAATACCAGAAGCTTAACTTACATAGACCAAGGCGCCCTGAAAGAGCTCCCCCTTCTAAAGTTCCTGTAAGTATTAACTCCTGTCCCTTCCTACCGTTTTTTTTTTAAGAGAATTATAATGTAGGAATATCCCTAGGATGATGTGGGCCATTTTAGTGGTGTGTGGCCTGGAGCAAATCACATCCTGTGACTTACTCCCCACCTTTTCCCATGAGGCAAGGTAACAGGTGAAATGATCCACATTTTAAAAACCTATTCAAAAGTCAACACATAATGCTGGGATGAGAGATCTGCCCCAAGAGACATGAGGGAGAAAATGCCATCATGTATATATGGTCTTTAAATGAATATAACAAAACAAAACAAAAACCTCTGAAAGCCCACTGGTCAATTTTGTTAGGAAATGGGTATCACAATATTAGAGTGACTGTTACACAAAAACAAACAGAAAACAAAAAAGGGTAAAACCTCATCTCTTAGAGCTAGGGGGATAAAAATGGAAGGGACAGCACTTACTGCTTTGCTTTGGTGACACCTTGTGAGCTAACTGTAACCTCAATGAGAGCAGGGACCACAACATTTTTGTTCTTTGTTGTATCTTTACTGCTTAGCGCCTACTGCCTAGGTACTCAAGGAAGTGTGTTCAGTGGATGTGTGTGTATGGCCTCAGGTCTTCTGGGTACCTTCCTTTCTTCCTTTCTTCCTTGCTCACATGCATTGTAAAAAATTAGAACACAAGACGTTATGAAGAAAAAAAGCCAACCTCAATCCCAATACTCAGAAATAATCACTATTAACATATTAGTTCATTTCCATCTAGGGATTTTAAATAAAAGTATATATCCAAATGTATTTTATGAAATTAGTCTTTAAGGATGAATAGAGTTTATCCAGGAAAAGGAGGGGGAGGGGTAGAAGAGAAATACAAGTGGATGGGATAGCATGATAAAGATACAAAGGTGTGGAACCACATGCCTTGTTTGGGGAATGAAAAATAGTTCAGTATTGAAGAGGTAGGAGTGGGAGATGCCAGGAGAACAGAAGAGGATATGGATGAGATATGTGGCTGAAAGGGTATCTGGGGAGTAATAAAAACTTACAGCACAAGGCAATTGCTCCTGTGTGGACTTTGAGTTCCAATCCATCAGTAACTCTTTGATATAATGGTCCCCTGCTATGTGCAAGGCTCAGTGGGGAACATGTAGGATAAAAAAACATTGTCCTTGCCTTCAAGAAACTTACAATCTAGTTAAAGAAGATATTATATATGGGATTGAGAAGTTCCTCTCCTAGGAGAACAATGGTAAGTGACAAATAAGAGGTACATACATTATCTGGGGGTGCAGGTAATTAGAGGAGACATCCAGAAGGAGATGGACTTGTTCAGGGTTTTAAAGAATAGACAGGTCTTGGTCCAAGTCCCTAATATGGCATTTCCAGCCCTTTTTGATATGGTCCCCACTTAACTCTGGGTCTCCCCACCGTACTCTTCCACATGAACAGCTGTTGCAATTGAACTAGATTTTTTTACTGTTCTTCAAATATACCTCATGGAATCTTACATCTCTCCTTTGTTATTTAGAATGTCCCATTTGCTTTTTTGAGACCTCAGGCTCTTCTTCCTCTTCAAATCATAGTCTTCCCTTCTAGAAGGAGTCAGGTCAGAATTTGCCTTAGATGGTACAGCAATGGGACTAGAATTTTCTCTACTGGACGACTTTCTTTAAAGATTTACTGGTAGTTACAAGTTCTCACCATGTCATACTGAAGATCTCAAAAAAATCACTAAATCCACTACCTATGTTCTAGTAGCTGCAAGAAATGTTAAACCAACTAAGTCTGAGAGGCATCCAGAGTTTGAGAGTTTTTGTATTCATGCTGTCAATGCACGTTTTAATCTTGACATTTTGCCCTGATGACACAGCTTTGGAAAGTGAAGATATTGTCTTTGACTGATTTCCTCCCTTATCTGGACATATTTTTATGGTACTGCTGCCATGGTATTCTCAAGTGACTGCCATGGGAATACCATTCTAGGTAAAATAATGAACACAATATAATGTAGAGTTTGAAAGAAGAAGCCTGGCTTGGAGTTGGGTAATTATATTATCTTCCTGTCCCATCCTCTCCTTATTCTACCCTCCCTTCCCCCCAACACACACATAATGTCCTCCAGTTAAAACAAGGAAATCACACACACACACACACACACACACACACACACACACACACACACACGAAAAGAAATCTGAATTCCTATTTCTAGGAATCCCACTTGGTTCAAACAATCCCCAGATGCTTCTAAACAGAAAAGATGTATTGACACTGGTGGACTGGGTTAGATTCTTGTACCTTCAGGGAGCATCATTTCATCCAAGGATTAGAACTTGCCATGGTCTCTCAGATAATTAATGAAGGACTTAGGATTTGATCCTAGTCTGACTTCAGAGCACATACTTTTAGCTATTACATTATTCTACTTCTTATGTGTTGATTTTCTTACCTTATTTCTGTTCTTTTGTTCTTCTTTTTC
Source organism: Grampus griseus (assembly GCF_964374135.1). Taxonomy (NCBI): domain Eukaryota; kingdom Metazoa; phylum Chordata; class Mammalia; order Artiodactyla; family Delphinidae; genus Grampus; species Grampus griseus. Next base: position 22,029,019 of record NC_139018.1, on the reverse strand, counting down.
ATGTACTTTAGTGGCATTTTCAACACTGGACTTAGAGTATTCCCAGACCTGACCAAAGTTTATTCCACTGATGTATTCTTCATACTGTAAGTGTGCACATATGCAATATTTGGCAATATTTTACTTGCCACTGACAAGAACTGGGCTGCAGCCAGAGGGGTTGGTTGAAACCAAGTGAAGCAGTTGTTTCAAGGAGGAAGCAGTGATCAGCTGTGACAAATGCACTGATGGATGAAGTAAGGCAAGGACTGAGAAATGGCCATTGGGTTTAGTAACACGGGGCATCGGTGATTCCGAAGAGAACGCTTCCACTGGGGTTCTGGGGGTGGAGAAGTCTGGTTGGAGTGGGCTCAAGAACGAACCAGAAGGGGGAATTAGAGAGAGTGACCATAACAAACTCTTTAGGGAAGTTTTACTACAAAAAAGAAGCAGAAAATGCCTCAGTAGTTGGAGCATATTGAATACGGAGAAAAGGGTTTTTTGTTTTTTTGTTTTTAATGAGAGAAACTATGGCATATTTTTGCTGCTGGGATTGTTTGAATAGAAGGAATTTGATGATAATGATGATACTCTATTTTTCACATAGTTTTTCATAGCTTTTCACTCTCCCATGTGTTATCATATTTGCTCCTCTCGACCACCTTACAAGACATAAAAAGAAGTAACAATTTTTCCACTAAACAAATGAGGAAACGGAGGAATAGAAAACCTAAGGGATTTTGTCTGAGGAGAGTCCCAAGGAGCAGTTGTGAGTGGTGCTCAAACTACTTCCTGTGACTTCTAATTGGGGTCATGGTGCTCTTTTCCAAAACCTGTGACACAGTTAAGTATCTTACTAGTTGTTTAGAAGTGAAAGGACATATGCAGAGAGAATTACAGACTGAGTTTGAACTACAGAATCAGCAAAATGTAGAATGATAGGATCCAAACTCTTGGGATTTTGTTAGAAAAAATGCCCATGCTTCTTTGCTGCAGAAGAGCTCAGTTCAAAATACAGGCCGTCTTCCAGCAACTAGACTGGCATAGAAATGTCCTCTAGGAGTATATGTCTTGCAAGTGGAGGGCACTTCAGTAATACTCATGAAATGAAATCAATTGATCCCATTCTAGCAACCCTTTTTAGGGGTTCCACACGCTGAGAAAATGAGTTGCTCTGGACAAAGTATTAGTCAGAGATTCATGAGAAATCTCTGAGACCCACCTGCTCCCCTTGCACATGAGGATTTGTCAGGAACCTCAGCCCACACCCAAAGCTCACTTGCTCACTGCACATGTGGGGCTCTGAGTATATGTCCACCTAGGACAGCTCTCACCACCTCACCGGACCTCTGAGCCACCAACAGCTAAGAAATGTCAATGACACCTAAAAAGAAATAAGATAAAACTGAATTGTGTCAGGTTATTTATTTAAGGGCATATGTGCAGCAAGAGCCCAGCTCCAGAAGGAAAGCATTTTTTTTTTAAATTTATTTTTGGCTGCATTGGGTCTTTGTTGCTGCACACGGGCTCTCTAGTTGTGGCGAGCGGGGGCTACTCTTCATTGCGGTGCGCGGGCTTCTCATTGTGGTGGCTTCTCTTGTTACGGAGCATAGGCTCTAGGCATGTGGGCTTCAGTAGTTGTGGCTCACGGGCTCTAGAGCGCAGGCTCAGCAGTTGTGGCGCATGGGCTTAGTTGCTCCGCGGCATATGGGATCTTCCCAGACCAGGGCTTGAACCCGTGTCCCCTGCAACGGCAGGCAGATTCTTACCCACTGAGACACCAGGGAAGCCCAGAAAGCACTTTTTTCACCAGGTGTTTTTGTTCCTCCCCTGCAGTGAAATTACAGACAACCCCTACATGACTTCGATCCCTGCGAATGCTTTTCAGGGCCTGTGCAATGAAACCTTGACACTGTGAGTACTGCCAGTTCCACTCCTGCCAACAATGAAATATTTATTTGGGCCGCTGTACTATTTCCACAGGCCATCCAAGAACCGTACTACCATATAGTATGTGCTCTATGGTCTACCGAGGGTTTCACATAGTTAAATAAGAGTAGTGACTCATGGTGCGGTGCTCTACAGGTGACGAAGTGGTTTAGGTAACAAGACGAGAGAGTATTCCCTTACAGAAGTGGTCAGCACACTTCATCTGTGAAGCACCATTCAGATTCTACAGACCACATGGCCTTTGTGGCAACTGTTCAGCTCTGCTATTTCAGGGCAAAAGCAGCCATCCACAATATATAAACTAATGAGCATAGCTATGTTCCAACAAAATTTTATTTACAAAAACAGCCAGTGGGCCAGATTTGGCCTGCAGACCTTATAATAGTCTGGGTTCTAGTATCCCCATTGAACAGAGGAAGAACCTGGGGTTAAAGCAAATTTAAGTGACTTTCCCAAGGTCACTGAGCTAGAAAATGGTGATGCTAAGGGCTTTTCATACTCTGCACTCATACTTCAACTGTGTCGTCACAAACTATTATTAAGTTCCTATGAAGGGATATTGAATAGAAAACATAGTTCTGCTCTACATCATCATTTTGCCAGAGTTTGAATGGGTTCTGCTCTTTAGTTGTTCAAAAGAAACGCTAGATCAGGGAAATTCACAAAATGTTCTAATGAAGGAGTTCTAATAGAGGTACAAAAGATGAGTTAATTCTCCAAGCCGGTAAAAATTCCCCTCTCTCATCGAATTAGCTACAAAGTAGAGTTGGGACTACATCCAAAGGATCCCATCTCTCTAGTTTCAGTACCACTGCCCAGGTTCAGGCCTGGCGGGGGTTTTGCCCAGATTGTCACCCAGCTCCCTTTCTCCAGTCACACTACAGTCCAAGGGTTCTTCGTCGTATGCAAACCTGATTGAATTATGCCCCAGCAAAATTGATCCAGGCCTCTACACGACCCTTTGAAGAGGCAGTTTCCAAGCGTTCCAAGTCAAGCCGTCTTGACCCTGTGAAGGTATCTCAACCTCTGGGACTCTATCCACAGTGGAGCATTTCAATTCATCCTTCTCGAAAAATGGGGAGAGCTCTCTTGATAAGACAAGAGACTCCTCAGCCACCATTTCATTTGACAGCACAGCAAAGACTGGGGTTTAGCCTGCTCAGTCCCCAAACCTCAAGGCCATTTACCTCTTCCGTAAAGCCTTCCATTGTGCCCACTCATTGTATATAAACACCAGTCTCAATTTCTTTGCAGGATGTTACCTCTACATTTTGACATCTTTTTCTAAGGACCCGTATCCCAAGCAGCCCTCTCAAGTGAAAGCTGCTGTTTGTCTCACACCCAGCATGGGGCCCAGTAGGCATCTGATAAACCTCTGAATGAGGGAACCTTAACTTTCCTGAAATCTAGAGGTGGGGATGGCATAGCTTGTCCATTATCTTTTCAGATGATTATTTCTACATACCTGCAAAAGTCCTGGCTTCTTTAAAGCTCATGCTCAAAAAACTATAAACGTGAAAGGGTATGTGTCCAACAGCAAACTTTGTACCCATATTCCTGGTAGGATAGAGTTTCAATCAAAGTTTGCAACCCTTTGTTCTTTCTTTCCTTACTATGTTTTTCTTTCTTCACTATTTTCCCTTTCTGAGACCTACTTGTCCAATAAGAGTTTTATTTAATCTTTGAAATGTAATTCCAACAAAGAACATTTTTATTGTCCAGGCCTCTCAGCAAAGTTTGGGAAAATAGAAATGCCAAATGTACAATTCTCACATCTTCATTAATGAACTCTAGTTCAGAAAAAATTAACTTACCTATAGAGCTTTCTCAGCCTCTGTGCTTAGCGTCCCGGTGCATTGCAGTCCTCCCCCAGGACACCTTAGTAGCAGGAAGTAAACTCATTGTGTAATTATTTTAAACAAAACAAAAAGCAAACAAGGATTGCCTCTTAGTTCTTCACAACTACATACGATAAATCCAAGTTTGCAAGGTATTCATTTTAACATGGTCGTCTCATAAGTGTTCACACCTTACTTGTTAAATGTATAGCTGTTTTATCCTGCCAGTAACCTTTTGATTAGGTATTATTTTATCATAGTTTTACAGACAAGGAAAACTGCGGATAATTGAGGTTGAGAGGTTCTCAGGGTCACCTACTATGAAGTGACAGAGCCAGGTCTAATTCCAAGTTTGGAGTCTCCTGTATGCTTCTCACTGTGTTACCAGAGTTCACAGGAGGCACTGCAGTAGTTTTCAGAGTTCCCCTACAATCGCCACTCACTGTGCCTGATTGTGGACATGGCAGCCTTCTCTTATCCCATGCCAGTAGCCCCCAGGAACCCCCATGCACCCCTGTGTAGACCAGAGTTCCCATGGCTGGAGCTCCTTTTCCAGCAGAAAGGATGTGTCCTTTTGGTGGGTGGGAAGAATTGCTTTTGAGTTCAGAAATCCTGATTCCCGACAGCTGTGCATCAGTGCGGCTTTGGCAAATCACCTCCATATCTCAATAACCTGACTAGGAAATAGAGGAGATAATGCTTCAGTCCAGCCCTTGGAATCGCGTATGAATTAATTAGTTGCAGAAACATAGCAACAAGTTAAAACATTAAAACTTCCCCAAAAGGCCATGGTCTATCTATTTTCTTAGATTTGTTTTTGAAGTTCAATTTGATTCAGTCCTCAACCATTTAATTAAGCATTTAATGTATGATACACCCTGAGGATTAAAAATATGACTATAAATGTGAAACAACATTTTAAAGAGAAAAATATAAAACCTATGCATTCAGATGAATAATGTCTTTTAAAGTGCTCATCTTGAGAAACTGCACTTATTCCTCCATTATTGACATTGGGTTAACTATTTCCTGAAACCCCAGTTTTTTGAGTATACGTAAAACATTTTTTTAAAAATCCTTAACGATTGCAAATCTTTGCTCATTAAAGTGAATCTGCTTCTGGGAAACAGCTTAAAGCTCTAGGAGCTAAGTCTGGAGAATGGGGATTCAAACTGGAAAACACTATTCCATGTCCCAAATAAGACATACTGTAAAGTTTTCTTGTAGGGCCTAAGAACCTTCATGCACATCTCTGGCACTGAAGAAATAAAGAGCAACCCTCAGAGAAGAGCCAGCACTACCTCTTATAGGTCACTGATTTCTCCTCTCTCTGTTGATTATAGGAAACTATACAACAATGGCTTTACTTCAGTCCAAGGACATGCTTTCAATGGGACAAAGCTGGATGCTGTGTAAGTCAAGGGTTGCCATGGAAACCACTATCCTGCCCTACACTCCCTCCCCCAAGAAGGACCATTCAGTGGGTCAGAATTCTGCTAGAGATAGGTTCCACCAGAGCATTCCTCAACCCCAGAGTTAGCATGACCAAGACTTGGGGATAATGTTAAGGAACTTGACAAGATCCAGCTTTAGTGGACACACATTAACTCCAATTCTAAATCCCAAAGCTTTTATCCTTAATAAAATGGAGAACGATGGTGTCACCTTCTATTATCTTATAGGAGTGTGTGTGTGTGTGTGTGTGTGTGTGTGTGTGTGTGTGTAAATGTTCATCTATCATGTACATGAAGTAAAGGGGTGTCTTTAATTAAGTCCAAAGCTATTCAGAAGGTAAGGCTTTTCTTTTCGTTTTATCTGACATATTTTCAGGAAAGGTGTCAGTTTATATTTGATTCAGTTAGAAATAGCTGAAAAGCCATAGCCAGATTTTGGCTTCTCTGCAAATAAATAATGCCTAGAACAGGATATTGGCAAAAAGATAGTGATTAACATGGGTCTCTGTCTTTGTAGTACCTTTCTATCAGATCTTTGTGGTCCCCAGTGTCCATGCCAGAGCATACTTTGTGTCTAAGAGCTGCTAGACTGGTTCAGCCATACTGGTGTGTGATTTAACCTAATAGCTAATAAATGACAAAGACCTTTAGTAGAGTCTGCTTTCCACAGTATGGTGAACTAGATAATTTGTTTCTACTACGAAAGAACTAGATGATATATTTTGAAAAAACTTATTTTATGTCATATCCCCAAGAGAGGAAAATGAAACAACTAACAAACCAGTAGCTGAAACCAAAATGGTGGGTGCTTACAGAGGGTGCAGTTCCCTTGGGGGCAGCTGCCAACATCAGTGGTGCCAGGAGACTAGACTCAGTGAGAAGTCAGTGAGAAGGTGGAGAAGTGATGTAAACCTGAGACTGCTGGATTAAGCCAGGGAACCTGGATGAGAGCTGGAGTGGGACCACATTAGTAGAACCTCTGGACTCCTGGCAGAAATAAATGCAAACCTCTGCAGAGGAAAGAACCCCAGTGCAGGCCCAGATTTTTAAAATCAATCAAATAGGTGCTTACAGTCAAAAATCACACATAGGAAAGGAAGAAACTACCATGCGTAAGAGTCAGCTGAAGCAACAAACGATAGATTCTTGTGTTTAATTTGTTTTATGACAGTTTATTGAGTATTTTTAAACAATTGTATTTTTTCCATTCCAGAAGTTCTATTTGCTTCTTTAAAAGTTTGCCTGCTCATTTTTGTAATTCCATCTTTTTTTTCTTTCCCTTTAAACATTTCATACATAGTTGTTTTATATTCTGGAAACGATCATTGCACAATCTTAAGGCCTGTGGTTCTAGATCTGTTGTGCTCTACGGTGCTTCTCAAACTTTATTGAGCATATAAACGATCTGGGGGGTCTTGTTAAAATGCAGAATCTGATTAAGTAGATCTGGGGTGAGCCCCAAGATTCTGCATTTCTAACAAGCTCCCAGGTGATACTGAGGCTGCTGGTCCATTGAGCAACTTGAGCAGGGTGAGTTAAATTACCTGCACAACACAGGTTAATAAGTTCAAAGTCATTATACCTTGACGTGGCTTCCTAAGTTCTGTTTGAAGTGGAGTCTCACTCTTTACCAGGGTTTTGGGTTTCTTAGTAGTCTTTGTTAAGTGAAGATCAGAGTACCTATATCTAGATTGCCTAGGTGTAGGCTCATCTGGGTTGATATTAGTCATTTGTTTAAATACATATTATAGGGGAAGTCTGAAAAGGCTCAACAGAGTAACATGAATACTTATACATCAAATTTATTTACAGTATTGGAGAGACCCTACTTCCATCTTAACTTTATTGTTCAAATCTCACACAATCCTACATTTAATTTTCTTTTCTTTTTTTAGTGTGCAGGATGTTTATTGAGGAGAGCTCCTGGAACCTACCGATATGGAAGGGAGGGTATGAAAGCAAAGCAAGATGGGGTAGCAGGAAAAGTTGGCTGACCTGACAGAGAACTCTGGAGCTAAATATGGCCTAGAGTTTTCCTGTTTTGCTAAAATGGCCAGACAGCTATACTCCCATCTTCTTTGGTCGTTAGATTTAAGCTACCCTAACATAGGTTTCCTTAGGTGAGACCATTCTCTGCAGCTGAGGCAATCCCAGGGACTGATAGCTAAAGCTTTTCTCCTGACAGTAGGCCCAGCAGCTGGATAGACAATTCCTTCCTAGATGGAGGACCCAGGTGTATGAGCTCCATCACTGTCATAACTTGAACCTCTTGGATTCAACTTATTTATTTATTTATTAACCTTTTCACTGGAGTATAATTGCTTTAAACGGTGTGTTACCTTCTGCCTTATAACAAAGGGAATCAGTCATACATACACATATATCCCCATATCTCCTCCCTCTTGCGTCTCCCTCCCTCCCACCCTCCCTATTGACCTTGTAAAGTTAAACAAAGTATACAGGTGGACTTCTTGCATCTTTTGATAGAATAATCTGAATTACTAATATCCAGCAGGGGGATACAGTATGCAGAGCTTCTCAGGGAGTTCTTGGTTCCTGGAGCACCTCTCTGGACTGGTGTTCCACAGAACACTTAAGAAGAATCTTTTGATATACTGCCTTGTTCGGAGGCAGGTAAATTTAACAAGGTTTATTCAAGAGGCAGGCTATGGAGAATCTTAAGAGCCAGTAAATTTTCAGATCATCCTGTGGTCTTCTGAAGTTAAACCTATGAAAAGATTATGTAGGAAAACGGTCTCTACCTTCCTACCAACTTTCTCCTTAGACCATATCATGGGCTCTGTGAGAGGCTTGGTTGATGGGAGAGAGTTATTCTGATGAAAACAGTGGATTTTAATTCAGTGATTCTCTGAATTACATACAGTCTGTTCTAGTCACTACAACTATCCCTTGAAACACAGGAAAGAAATCAACGCACCATTTTCACATACTTTCTTGACATTTTTATGTAAAATTTGGAAGAGTTTAACAAATGTGGGCAATATTTCTTAACTGAGAATCATTTGTTTCTTGATTTTTAGAAGTCTAGATCTGAGATCAGCAAACTTTTTCTGGAAAGGGCCGGATAACAAATATTTTGGGCTTTGTGGGACACAAGATCTCAGTCACAGCTTCTCAACTCTACCATTGTAGTGTGAAAGCAGCCACAAACAATTCATAAACAAATGAGCATGGCCGTATTTCAATAAAATTTTATTTACAAAAATTGGTGACAGGCAGAATGTGACCACATGGTCGTAGTTTGTGGACATCTGGTCTAGATGTAGGTATTCAGTGAGGATGACCATTGTGTGATGAAATATGTAGTTTATTTCTCCCAATTCCTGGTAAAGGTTAAATGGCAAACATGGGATAAAGATAAGAAGTATCTGGACAAAAATATTTTAGGGTTTGAAAGTTAAGATCCAATCATAAAATAAAATAAAGATCTTTTTATCCAATCAGTATTTTAAATCTGAACTTAAATCTCTGCTCCTGTTATAAAACAACATTCCATCTGTTCGTTCTACCCTAAGTTTGTGATTCCTGGTTGATGGAAACTAAATTTTTCTTAGCTTTATGCACTCCATTAAAAGGTATCCTATAAATCCAAGGTAAAATCAAGATGATAATCATGATAACGATGCCTGGAACTAGAGGAGGATAAATAAGGGTTGAGCTGTAGATGGAGAAAACAGAGGTCAGGTTTCCATAGTGATAACAAAATAGTATTCACTTTGTGATTTTAACATGGAGCTGTTGCCTCTATCCTCAATACTAACTGTGATTTAAAACTAATGTAAACACATCAGTATTCTATAATTAACCTAATATTGTTCAAATACTGTACATGGCATGTTAGCAATTTGTTGAATCCTCCAGAAGTATGTTCAAATATTTTAACTTCTAATTTAAACAATTGCTCATCCAAAAGCGTGATTATTCCCCATCATCTGCCTCATGTCAGTTTACTGAAATTAGCAGATTTGACCTCACTTAGACCTATTTTTTTAGTGTAACTGAAGAACACGGTTGCAGCCAAGTTGGACAAATTCCACATTGAGAACAAGCACTGATGCCTCAGCAGCAGTTGGGTAATTAAAAGTTCATGAAAATTATGGCAAATGCTCGAAAGTTCATGGTCCTGTGATTTCATATGGAACCAAGCACACTGTCATCACTCAGATGTGGAATTAATAATAATACAAGCATCCCTTGCTCAACAGAAGTTGAACTGCTCTCAGTTACAAGTTAAGTCACACATTCATTCTTTGGAAGCTCTTTTCCACCCTCTCCACACAATCTGGCATGGAGATATATCGCTTATCTCAGAAAATTTAATTCTCTGTATTGTATTTTGTATTGTCAAATTCTAGCAACAAGCTACCATCTGACAGTAAACATTTGGGAAGAAAAAATTACCATTTTGATGTGCTAAGAGCATACTGAAACACTAATCGTTATGAACAGAGAAGTCAACACAATTCATGTACTAATTAGCATCACACATTAGCTTATTACAAGCAAAACACTGCAGCTTGGAGCACTGGGAAAAGATGACGATAGAGAAGATTATAGGATTAAGCAGGCTATTCTTTCTAATGGAGTAAGTATTTGAACAGCTTGTAGGATATGCTCCAAGGCTGGCTTTTACCTCTGCCTGTTGACGCCTTGAGCATTTTCTCACCTTTTACTGTTTACAGGCAGGTATCCTGATTTCAGCTACTAAAAGGATTTTTATGGAACAGTGAGGGCTGGGCAGCGATTCTCTTTAATTTTCCAAATAACTGATGGTATGAGAGCGAAATACAGTTCCCACAGAAGTATTCCCATGAGAGTCTCACAGTATAAACAGGTGCCCGCCCATTTACCCTAAGGGGATTGTGGAAATGCAGGCTCACATTCTATCTTGGAGCTGAAATGTATCCTAAAACTCCCGAGAGCAAAGTTCAGCAGCAACCACAACTCTCCTTACCACAGTGTCATACTCCTCCCTCTGACACGTCCTCACTTAAACATAATACAGAGGGTGCCTTGAGCTAGGAGTTACCCAGCAACTGGACTTTCATTTAGTCATCCAGCATGTTTTCACTGAATGGCTGTTGCGTGCCAAGTGTGAGTCCAATGGGGAAGGATGTGAGCTATGTCTATCATACTGAGTTCATCAACTGGATAGTCTTCCCCAGCTCATTCCTGACCATCTTCATTTTTCTGACCACACTGTTCTTCCTTAACTGTGAGATACACGGCACTTAAATCAGGGCAGGACTTCTTAACTCCCCTCTCCCTACACCCCCCCACCCACCACATGAAAAATCTGACATATCTTTTCTCGGAAGAACTTCATTTCTTCCAAGAGGTTCTCAAAGAGGCATACATACTCCGAAGAGTGAAAAGTCATTGAATACTTACATGTAGCAGTGTCTATCCTATTTTTAAAGGAGATACCCGTCCTTTGCTCATAAGCCCTTCCCAGTATTTGTACTTAGAAAGACTTTCAAGAAGTCTTTCCTTTCACCGCAGACTCCGAGACTTTCTACTCTTCTTTTGTTTACATTCATCTTGTCCTTGGAAGAAACAGTTTAGATGATCACACACACATACTCTCCCAATAAAATAATCATTGTCTGGAGTAGGTTACCCATGTAGTCTACCAAGATTTGTGATTGACTTACCCAAGTTGGCTTACAGAATGTGGATTCCAGAGGAATCAGGATAAGTCCGGGTCAAGGAATCAATTTAACTAACCTGACATTCCCAGTAAACATTATATGATAAATGAGGCTGATGGAAGCACAATCTTCTTGGATATTAAGGCTTCTGCAGATATATTTCCCCATCCCCATCCCCTCCGCTCCAGGAGAAGGTAGGATCAGCAATCTGAACCCAAGGTTAAAGCTTCATGGCATTATCATAATTTGTGATAATAAGACAGCCCTCCAAACCGCTAAACAGCAGAATGATGGCTTCATTTTTAAGCACCTAATTATTTCTAAGAGATGAAGTGCCCAAACAACCCTCTTGGTTTTGAAGAATGCAGCCTCCCTCAAGACTCCAGTTCATCTCCGTTCAAGTTGGCTGCACCCTCTCTCCATCCTCCTTCTCCCCTTCTGGACTCTGGCTGGCTTTCCCAGTTTAAAGTCTTCTGCAGCATTTCTGGTAAACTCTAACGCTTATCAACCAGACTCCTTATCCTTGGGGGCGTATTGAATATCAGATGAGAACACTGCAGAATTGTACAAGCAATTATTTAGTTTTACAATCATTTCTAATGATTAGAGCAAGCCGATTTTCACTTGCGGCAGTCAGAGATGAAGAGGAAAAACTGAGATGAGCTCACCAGTCCTTACTTGATTTTCAGCAGTCTGGGAAAAGAATGTGATCTGCAAGTTGCATGGTCCAGAGAATATAAAAAGAGACACAAGCCAGTGTGGCACTTGAGTTGAGTTAGTTGTCTTTTTACAAAACCATGCTGCTCAAGATCCTCTCTCCAGGTGTTTTGTCTCCAAGGCAGCTCTTGTCTGCTCTGGCTATCACTGATCATGAACTCTGTGGACACAGTGGGTTGAAGGAGACTCCAACAACGATCGAATGAAGCCTATGAGTGAGAGACTTACATGATAGCCATTCATCCAGAAGGCACAGACTTGCTGCTGTTAACATCTCAGTTGCGTCTTTGTACATATATGAGGGTTAATTGATACCCCCGCTCCATTTTTGACTTAACAGCACCCTGGAAGCTTGGTATCCATCCAGCCATTGCCTGAAGAGGCCATGTCTGGACCATACCCTTGTGGCATTTGTAAACAAGTTGCTTGTCACTGCCATCAAAAAAGTCAATTGGCCACCACACCCTATGATGAGTCTTCTAGCTTTCATTCCCCATTACTTTTTCCATAAAGTAAAAGTTTAGCATAGCTCACCTCACTATTTTGGAGGAAAAGTGCATTGATTTTTTTATTCAATCATTTACACCTTCCTTCAGTAAATAGTTATAGAGGCACTGAATTTGGCACTGGTGATACAACAATGAGTAAGACAGAGAGCTTAAACTCTGATTTGGGAGACAGACGATGAAAAAGTAAACAAATACACAAGATAATCACAGACTGTGATAATGCCATGAAGGAAACAAAGATTGCAATGAGGAAAACTGATGGTGGCTACTTTAAGTTAGTTCTCAAGCTCGATTTGAGAAAAAATGTAAAGGATCACAAAATGTATACCAATTTATGAGATGTCATTGTGTGAAGTCGTAGTACTTGTCATTTGGTTAATCCCTCATCCTGCCCAGGAGAGGGAGACTTCTTGGTGTTTGGTAAAACTCTTCCTCCAATTGCTCCAGTGAACACCCATCTATGGCTCTGGGGCTGCCCTCTCTTATTCTAAGTTCCATCCTCTACAAAGGACTAGAGAGAGCAGAGCTGCTGGACCAGGAGAGGTTGAGGGCAGACCTCACGGAAGTGCTGTTTGTGCTTTCGCCTTCTGAACAGCAACAGAGGCTACCTCCTCATGGCTCAGCCACAAATAAAGCCACCCTGCCTCTCCTCAATCTCACCAAGAGATGCAGAGAAAGAGAGAGAGAGACGATTAACCAAGGAGAAGTTCTTCTGTGAGGGCTCTGGGGAAAGAATCCTTCTGACACAAAGTCCTCATGTCACACTATTTTTTTTTTTAATTGAAGTATAGTTGATTTGCAATGTTGTGTTAGTTTCAAGTGTGCAGCACTGTGATTCAGTTATACACATATATAGATATAGATATAGTTTTTCAGATTCTTTTCCATTATAGGTTATTACAAGATACTGAATATATTAATAGTTCCATGTGCTATACAGTAGGTCCTTGTTGTTTACCTAGTGTCACACTATTCTTATTAACCATCGCCCTTGAAGATTTTCCATCATGAAGAGCAAACACCATAAACAGAATAATGGAAGCATTATCTGTATCTAAGCAGATCTCCTGAGTCTCCACTGCATTCATTTTGTATCAACAGGTGACCACTCACTGACTCTTAAATTGACTAGTCTATGCAGGGGTCAGTTATTCTAAACATGTGTAAATTGAGATCATTTATAACAAGGAGATTTTATACACACACACACACACACATATATGATGGCTATATATATATATATATATACACATACATAATGCTTTGTTTCTTTTTAGATAACATTGTTCTCTAAAAAAGCTAGGGGGGAAAAGCCAGTTTCAAAATGCTTGGAAGCTTTTATCCATTTGAAGGTAATTTTATGTTTCAGAATCACTTTGTGACTTAAATTGCTCAAAAATATTTTACACTCAACTGCCCAATATATTTTCAAAACGGAAAGATCAATGTGCCCATCAAGGCCCTTCAGGAAAGGTATACTCTGTAATCTTATCTGTATAACCTGCCCCCCATTCCCCAGATAGGATTGCCACAGAAAATGCTGGCCACCCAATTAAATTTGAAGTTCAGATAAACACCAAATAACCTTTTAGTATATGAATGTTTCAAAAATTACATGGGAAATACTTATACTAAAAAATTATTCATTGTTTACCTTGGCATCCTGTATTTTTACTTGCTAAATCTGGCAATCCTGCCCCAAATAAAAGATGTGAATCTCTGACAGTTCCCATCACCACTCGCCACATTCACTGAATACCTGATTTAAGCCCAGTCATCAAAAGTAAATGTAAATATTGATCAATGTTGAGAAAAAAAATTTAATTTAGTTGGTATTGAAGAAGATTGAAAAATACAGTCGCCATTGGCCAGGTAAATAGAGAATTAGGCAACTTTTATATCATCTAGACATGCAAACTAGATCATAAACAAGTTCTCTTTCAAAGACTTCTGCCATAATTAATGTGTATAAACCTTGCACAATTGAAACTAGAATATTTTGAGTGCTTAACCTGGAAGAAGGTAAGGTGTTTTCCAAATTCCTAAGAAACAGGTAATAGCTAAGGAGACCACGCTCTCATTTTATTTTGGTATTTATGTTAATTTGCTTAACCTCACCTAATCCATCCTCTCTCTCACTTTCTCTAGTTACCTGAACAAGAATAAATACCTGACAGCTATTGATAAAGATACATTTGGAGGAGTTTACAGTGGACCAACCTTGCTGTGAGTAAGACATACAAAAGAATATTTGCCTTTTTTTTTTTTTTTTAATGGAAGGGAGGGGGCCATTAAGAAGAGTAGCTGATGATGTCTGTGGGGAGGGAATGTTGTTGTCTTGGATAAAGGCTTCTGCTAGTACTTTTCTGCCCAGCTGTATAGGTTACTGCTTGGAAGAAAGTCCTTGTTCTTTGAGACTCAGAAGGCCCCAGACTCCACTGTGCCATCCTGATGCCTGATGCCACCTTGGTGTGGACATTCATGAAGGCCCTCTTTTGGAAAAAAAGACATTTTTGAGCAGCTGGTGTTTGCAAAATTCTGAGATATGAGGTCTACAAATAGGTGGAAGGCACTCTAGTCTTTGCTGAGAAATGAATGTGTATTGCATAATGCAATACATTATGGTACTGTACCATATGGGGGTTCATAGCACAAAGAAGGAAGAGTATAAAAAGTTTGATTCATATCTGGGAAAACTTACAATCACTGGAAAAGATGGGATGTAAACAGTTTTTAAAACAACATGGAAAAAAAAGTTATTTGTGCATTTCCTCTGATTTATACCTCCACATGTAATCATGATGAAGTTCTGTTGATTCTGTCTCCTGCAAGCCTCTTCTAGTGCCATCTTCTCCATCCCCTTGGTTTTGCCTTAGTTTAGAACTTCATTCTTGAGCATCTAGTACAATCCTTGCCAAAGTGGAACAGAGCCCCCCAGGAGAAGCACAAGACAATCCATCAGAGGCACGAAGGTTCCATACATACATAAGAGGTTCCATTTAAAAATAAGAACAAATTGGGAATTCCCTGGTGGTCCAGTGGTTAGGACTCTGTGCTCTCACTGCTGAGGGCACGGGTTTGATCCCTGGTTGGGGAACTAAGACCCTGCAAGCCACGTGGCATGGCCAAAAAAATTTAAAAAAGAACAAATTAAGTTCTACTAATATTTTACATATAGATGATCACTGTCCCTCAGGTGTCAGGTAGGTAATGATTGCATCCCAAGGGAACAGCTGGTGATCCACAGTCTCGAAGACTTACATCCTCACTCTTTCACTTTTAACAATTTCACTTCACTTTTAGATTGAATACACCCAGTTAAGTGGGTTTATGGCCTTACTTTCTTAACACACAGGCTCCATATAAGAGGGCAGAGTGACCCTGAAAATCTATTGTACCATACGGGGATTCATTGTTAACTCATGGCAAAGTACTTAAAAGTATTATGCATTTTTCTTTTTATAAAAAGACAAGTGAAAAAAAGTGTATTGACCTTTTCTGTGATTTTTTTTTTTTAACCTGGAAGACATTTTTTAAAGACATCTTTAACTGCTCCTTCAAGATAAAGGTGATATTTCACCAATGAATGAGGAAAGTTGTTGCTCTTCTAAAGAAATGTGTGCTTTGGAAAGTCTTTAGAAACAGGTATTTGGAAACTTTTCCATGTTACGTAATTTTCCTGATGAAAATAGTGAATGTCACTTATAAAAATTTTGCTTTTTTAAAATCAGAAATTGAATTTTAACATGTTTTAAAGCCTTTCAAATTAAGAGTTGCAGTGGGTTTAAAATCCATGTATATAAAATATGCAAATGAAACATCTTTAGACTACTTTGCAAAAACTACTTATTGACAGCTGAGAATATGAATTTCAATAAAAACATGTATTTAATTACTGAATTGGATTGAGAGATGAGAATCTCAATTTAGTAAGTACAGCCAAGCCTGCCCTATTCCATTTGGAACCATCTATCTTTGTGAGGTAACTTTTTCAATTGACAACCATTTAAACCAAAACAAAAATAAACTGACCCAGAAGCAGACCTCTGAATAGCTGTATCAGAAAGTGTTAAATGACAATTTTCATAATGAGTAAAGTATTATTTAATAACATTGATTTCACTTTGGTGAAATATTTTTTTAATATTACTTATTTGTTTTTATCCTATCCTTTTAAATGTACGGTTAGTGTGTTTTGTAATGTATAATATATAACGTATGGTATTACAGTAATATGTGTATAGAGCTCATAAATATACATATGTTAAAGTACATACTCAGACATTTTTTACTTATAAATACATGACATTGAAAGAATTTGAAGACCAATAGTGTAGACCAGAAACATTCAAAGTGTGGGTCCACTATAAGGTTGGCTCCAGAATGTACTTCAAAGCACAGCTTTCTTCGTGGATAAAGTCTTCCTAGGAGAGCAAAGTTGCCCAAACTAAGCAGTGTGCTTAGTAAAGTAGTTGCTTACATTCCAGTACAAGCTTCTTACTTTATCAGGGACTCATAAGGAACAGCCAATGGTTACCACACTTTGAGTAGCACTGGTCTAAATGACAAGTCTCCAGATTTCCCCTGGCCGTCTATCTTTTTTTTTTTTTTTTTTTGGCCTTCTATCTTTGACCTTGTCAATTTTACCTTCTCCAAACCTCCTTGTGTTCAAATGCAAATAGGATCTTAAAAACCAATGCTGGTCTCCCATTCCCCTCAGGATAAAGACCTCGCTGTGGCATGCAAAGCCCTGCTATAACCTTCAGCTTTATCTCTCACACCTCTATACACTCCTGACCAATCATCCATCCATATTGAAACTTTCAGCTCCCTTAATATTCCAACCTACTTCTATGGCTATGCTAAACTCTTGCTCTTCCTACTGCTTTGAAAACCCTAGCACAACCTTATCTGTCTGATAAGCACCTACTACCATTTTGACATTTGAGTAAAGATCTCTCTGAAGTCATTCTTGGCCCTCCTCTCCTTAGGGAAGGATGACCATTTCTTCCCTTATACTCCCCACCTCTATTTATGCATCTCATGGCACCAGTGACATGTTTCTATCTATCTCTCCAGGAGCTCCTAGACGGCAGGGGCTATGTCTGTTTCATTTCTACAGTTCTAGTTCATATTACAGTGCCTGAAACACAGTACTTGCTTAAAAATGTTTGTGAAATTAATACAGTATACTATAAATATTTGAATCACACTTCCATAAATGTTATGGCATTTAAGTAGTAGTCACATTTTAAAGATATTTTAGTACATTGTCCTTATGGGAGAGTGTCCATTTCTACTTCTTTGGAAGCGGTAAATTAAATTACCTATTTGTTTGTGCTGCTTAAAAGTTGTTTTGATAGTTTTGGTAAGTCTCTTTTTTACAAGACTCTCTAACCAAGTTAAGAGCAGATGTGCAACAGCTTGACGATGCCAGTTCTGCTTCCTAGAGGCATGCCAGGTTACAAAAAGTGAACTATATTAGGAGCTAGACCTGGAGTTGATTCTTGGCTCCATCACTAATTGTGAGACCCAAGTCTCAGTTTTCTTATTTGTCAAAAGAGGGTAGCTAAAAGTAGTGAAACTTAAGTAAGAAAATAAATCTGAACTATTTCATATATGCTTAATAAATGGTCAACATTATCATTACCTTCACTTCTTCCTGACTCTTGACAGCATCACTATTCTTATCTTTTGTAACCTCTCTGATCACTCCCTCCCGATTTCTCTCACTAGAGCTCACTGCCCCAGAATTTCAGTGTGGCTCAGTCCTGGATCTTTCTCCTCTATATCTTCTCCTTTGGTTAAATCATTTGCTCTCTAATATTATGAGAATATGAATAATTTCTAAATTTCAGGTTTCCGACCATAGCTCTTATTTAGTCATCTCACCTGCCTGGAATTCCTCCCTCCTCTCCCTCTCATTCCTACCCATTCCCATCAGTTTGATGAAACTTTTCCTGACCAACCTCTGAAAATGTACAGTCAACATTTACTGAGCACTTGGTAAGCCCAGGACTCTTCATTATGAGCTTTCAATAGGGGAGGGTCACCACTTTGAAGGATGGTCAGGGAAAGCCTCATCAAGAAGGTCACAACTGGGAAAAGATTGGAAGGTCATAAGGGAGCAAGTCATGTGACTATATGAGGGAAGATCATTCTAGGCAAGTGCAAAGACCCCCAGGTGAAAACATACCTGGCGTGTTTGAAGAGTAGCAAGGAGGCTGTTATAGCTCAAGCAGAGCGAACTAATAGACATATACATTTCATCCAAAAACAGCAGAACACATTCTTTTCAAGTGCACATGGAACATTCTCCAGAATAGATCACATCCTAGGCCAAAAAAGAAGTCTCAATACATTTAAGATTGAAATCACATCAAGCATCTTTTCCAACCACAATGGTATGAGACTAGAAATCAACTACAAGAAAAAAATGGAAAAATCACAAACACGTGGAGGCTAAACAATATGCTACTAAACAAAAAATGGGTCGTTGAAGAAATCAGAGGAAATCAGAAGATACCATGAGACAAATAAAAATGGAAGCACAGTGTCCCCAAATCTATGGGACACAGCAAAAGCATTTTTAAGAGGGAAGTTTATAGCGATGTAGGCCTACCTTAGGAAACAAGAAAACTCTCAAATAAACAATCTAACATTATACCTAAAAGAACTAGAAAAGAAGAATAAACAAAACCCAAAGTTAGTAGAAGGAAGGAAATCATAAAGATCAGAGCAGAAATAAATGAAATAGAGACTAAAGAAACAGTAGAAAAGATCAACAAAATTAAGAGCTGGTTCTCAAAAAGATAAACAAAATGGATAGACTTTTAGCCAGACTTACCAAGAAAAAAGAAGAGAAGGCCCAAATCAATTAAATCAGAAATAAAAGAAGAAAAGTTATAACAACCACAGAAATACAAAAGTGTTTTCCAAACTATCTATCAAAGATGAAGGTAAAATAAAGACATTTTCAGATGTGCAAAACCTCAAAAACTTGATTTCCCTTCACCTTTTCTTGAAGCATAAACAAATAAAGAGAAAAATGAGAATTTTAATGATCAACATTGGACAGAGGCAAATGGAATTCCCAGGATGACCAAAAAGGGAGGTCCTGGGAATCTTGAAACCAGGACATCTACATCAGGGCTGAAGGAGGGCTCCAAGAGAAAGTTCTACAAATAAAAAGGGATTGATAGATTATATGATAGGACTGACTTTATGAAAAACTGAGTTGAGAGATATTTTAAGAACTTTGGAGCATATAACAAGGCTCAGCAAGAGGTCCATTCAAACCAAGATATGTAAATAAAAGAGAAATAGACATCTCATGAAGAAACTAAAAATGTTACACAAGAAATAAAATGAAATCACAATATGCAGGCTTGTAATAACCAAAATACTAAATATAGGTTTAACCAAATACATCCTAAAACTATTTCGGGAAAGTTAAGGGGGTGTGAGAAGGATGTATGTGCAGGGTGATGGAAGAGAGCTAAATCCTCATCTTCCAAAGTAGGGAGTCAGTGGGTGAATGAAAAACCAATAAATCAAGAAGTATTTTCAATTATGGGAAGAATACTGGAAGTTGAAAGTGGTTGCTTCAGGGGCATCAGAGAGCAGAAGGCAGGGAAGAGCTGCACAGGAATCTGCTGTGTGTGTTAAGTTTCCAGTATAATTTGCTTTATAAAAATAGGTTCATGCATTATTTTAATAAAATTCTAAATTAAATTTTAAAAGAACACCACAAAGCATAGGAAGAAAGGACAATGGAGATTGTAGCATTTGAGAGGCCCGTAGGAGGAAAACAAGAAATGAATAAGAGTCCAGTCTCATTTCTCCACTTCCAAGCATCTGTCTTAAAATGCATCTGTTAACTAACCATGTATGGCCTTGCAACATCACTTTAATTCTTGTCTTGAACTTTTGTCAAAATCTTCATTACTTTATTTCCGCCATATCTTCTCCCCATAACTAGAATTTAAGATCCTAGAGGAAATGGACTGTGTCTTATACTTTTTGTAATGCCCCCACTTCAAAAAAGAAGACAGCAAGTACTCAATAAATCTTGATAAAGTATAACTTAATATCAAAGACCCATGATTTGGCTATGATTTGGAGTAAAAGCCAAACTTGGAAAATCTTAAACTCCATCTAAAGAGAAGATGATTGGAATATATGTATACCTCATAAAGGTATTTGTGAAGACTGTATTCATCTCTGTTGACTAAAACAGTCAAATTTGCCAACTTAGTTTACCACCTGTTTTCAAGGTCATTTCTTTAAAAAGAATCTAATTTAAAACAGCTGCAACATCTAAAGTGCGATCTCATCTCCAATCTTTGCTAACTTTTTAAAAGCCTTTTAAATTTAGTTTCATAACATTTTTTCCTTATTGATTTTTTAATCAAGATATGCAATCTCATTTTCCATTTTTATACTGTCCATTTTTGATTATCATGTTTTCTTTTCATCTTATTTTGAAAGAGAAGCTCTTGGTGTTTATAACCCCAAAGGAAAGAACACACTGAAATGTAATGCCTTCCATAATAACCAGAGTCCTCCAAGGTCTAAATTATGTAACTCATTCTAATAAGCATTTAACTTACTGTTGATAATGACTATATTGTAATTGTCCCACTTACTATTATAAGTAACTCCTAAGAAGATGAAATCTCTGTGATAATATACTTGAGCTTGCACTACATGTTATCAACAAAAACAAACTTCAAAATAAACTATTGTTGCTATTAGCTGATCAAATTAATCATTTGAAAATCTAAGAGTCATGGCACTGCCATCTTGGTTTAGAGAAAAATAAGTCTTTCATATATTTCTTTTGACTCGTAATGCTCTCCACAAGGTCATACTATTAGATGGCTGAAAAATTGTGGCAGGGTTCTTTCTAGCATGGCTGAAGTCCACAGGCGTGTTGAATACATGATTTTCTAGGTTAATTCTGGGCAAAACTATTTCTTTATTGAGGTATAATTTACATACAATAACATGCACATCTTTAAAGTGTACAGTTTGATGAGTTTTGGCAAAACTATGTTACCTCATTGAAGGCTTAGAACATTTTCATGGCCCAGAAACTTCTCTCATGCCCCAATGTCCCATAGACAGCCACATATCTTTTTATTCTTCTAGTGTAAAAATAGGAGTGAAATTATCAGGTCATAGGATAGATGTATATTTAACTTTATAGGATATACTGTCAAACTGTTTTCCAAAATGACTATCCCATTTTCTAGTCCCACCAGTGAAGTGAGTTTCATACTTGCCAATCCATTGTATTATCAATCTTTTTTATTCTAGCCATGCTAGTGGGTGTAAAGAGATATCTCATGGTGGTTTTACTTTGTGTTTCCCTGACTATTAATGATGTCAAGCACCTTTTCATGTACTTGTTAGCCATTTGTATATTTTCTTTTTACGAGGGTCTGTTCAAATATTTTATCCATTCTTAAAATTGGGTTGCATGACATTTTGTTGTTATTGAGGTGTGGTCCTGAGAAATCAAATCAGTTTTAGTCCTAACTACCAGTCCTCTGTCATCCCTAGTTTATTCTCTCTTTCTGTTTCTCTTTTCTTTCTAAGGAGAAATAGCTAATCTGAAACAAACTCACACAAGGTGTTCATTAACTCATTCTGAAGATATTTTACTGAGCACCTACTGAACTCCATGAAAATTATAAGAATAAGATACAACCTCTGCCCTGAAGGAGGTTACAATCAAATTCAGGAGAAATGTGAATAAGGCACTATAAGTTTAATGTAAAAAGAGCCATAAGAAGTATTTAAAGAATCAAGATAGCATTTCTGGTTAGGGTGACCAGCAAAGGCCTTTTTAAAAGAGGTGGTATTTGAGATGGGCTTCAGGTGAGGGGCAGAATGACAATAGACAGAGACAGAAACTATAAGAGAAAGAACAAAGGCAAACGTACAGGAAAACAGGATATATTCTAAGAGCAACAACAACCAAAAAAACATAATTTGGGCCAAAGAATAGTGTCTGAAAAGCGCGTTGTGTTGAAATCATGTTATGGGAACATGACCTGACTCAGCAGGTAAGGATGACCCACTGAAGGTTACCATGGAAAGATTAGTAATAGCTGCATAATCCATTACAGTTTGTGGTCCTCTTCAACTCACCCCATGCTTCCTTTCCTTGGCCTCTGCCCACACTTGACTCTGACTATATTAACCCTGGGTAGCTCTGTCCCAGCCATGGCACTGGGACCGCTCATCTCTACATCCTGGCTGTTTGGCAGGCACTGGCCCTCCCTCAGAGGGAGGGAAATCAAGCCCAAAGACCTAATCAGCCTAGTGTTCCTTGTCTTCCTTTCTGTGCCTGCCAGCAGAGCCTCTGGAGTAGCTCTCTTGGAGAGGAAGGGAGCTTCCTAAGGGTGGAAAACCAGAGGGGTTTGTCTACTAGGCTGCTCTACTCTGGGCTGTGAAATGAGTTACAAAGACAAACAGACCTCTTGCAGTGCCCGACTTGGGCACCAAGCCAGACTCATGCCAAGGAAGCCGGGTTGTCAGGGAAGCAACCAAAGCAGGATAAGCAACTTCTCCTCCTAAGTCATACACCCTTTTCTCCAGAGGCACAGCAAAGGAGAGGGCCTGTGGCCATTTTGTAGAGTCTATGAGAGCTGCAAGGAAGGTCACAGAAGAAGTTGAAGAGAAAGAGAAGACAATTACCTTTCCAGAATTGTGTGCATGGTGGCTTCTTGCTAAAAACAAAAGGATGGTCTTCTTCAGCCCTAGGAATCTTTGGACCAAAGGAGTTATGTCAACAACTCAGGATACTTGATTCCCCCCAAATCCAGATTTATTGATCAGTAGCATCTCTTACTACCATAGCCATTGATATGAGAAGAAAGGATTAGCACTTCAAGTCATGGAAATCTATAATGATAAGGTTACGTTTTACAATTATTGAGAAACTTTCAGAGCATTTCCCAACTAGGGGGATGACTCTGGTAGGAGAAGGATGATGGAGTTATTGCAAAGATCCTCAAAGCCATACAAACCTTTCAGCTTCTTCAGTTGACTAAAAGCCCAGCTACTATTATCCTCAAAAGATTTTTACTTTAAATAAAGTTCTCCAAAGCACTGAGAGCCACTGTCCTAGAGCAATGGCCTCAAATGATCATGCATTTTACGTCAGGGGATTCAGTCTGAGTAAAGGTTTTTGTATCTATGCCACGCCAAAAAGTAAACTAGGATGACTGCATCTCTAAAAAAGAATAACTCACAAATCCATTAACTGTTTCTTTTAACTCAGTTTTGCTAAAGTCAATTATTTAAAGGATTTTTACTTTGATCAAAACTGATAGAAGATGAAAGAATCTTTACTGAGTCTGAATTCTAGGTAAACAACACTTGAAGTTTCAGGGAAAAAATTAGAAAAAAAATTCTAAACCATATTAATTTTCTAAACCAGTTTTATTAACTAATCAGTGCTCTTTAGCCAAGAGCCCTCAACAGTGAATCTTCAGAATCAACAGTGAATCTTCAGAATAAAAAGCAAGTAGGAACACATATTTTTCTCTGCAACTTTACATGTAAATAAATCTACTTTTTAGTGAGTGCCTACTAGTCTCAGTGCTAAACATTTTAAAATAAATTATTTTATTTTATACTATCAATCCCAAAGGTTTCTGACCTCTCCACACTACTCCGCTCATAATTTCTGGTAATTTTACCCATATCAAGTCTCAGATGATGAAAGAAGAGAAATGAGATTGCATAGGGCCAAATAGATGAGGCAAAAATCATGCGTACTCTGTTCTGTGGCAAGTTTTACTCATGATTTTATAATTCACTAAAAGATGCTGATAACAGGTTGATAGGAGGGGTGAATCAACCTGGGATTAAATTTTTAAATAAATAACCCACAAATATAAATAAAGAAGCAGTTTACAGTGTATACAAATGAGGCACTCAATTCTTCCCAAGCAAATATGGATGAGTACTAAATCTTTGACTCTTCTGTGATTTTTACTCTTGGAACAGGTGGAAGGAAATAAGGTAGTTAAGGGTTTTCATTCTGACATGCTATCTCTGTCAAGTCTATGAAATCCATTTTGTTAATTATGTTCTGCTTCTGAGTCTAAAAGAAACAAACACTCGAAAGAAAGTGGACTTTTCACTTCTCACAGACTGATAGTGATGGTTATTATGTATGTGTGTTGTGCGTCGGGGAGGACAGGGGAGAGGACTTAACACTGAGGAGGACATGTTTGTGTTTCAGCATTTGACTGTCGGTAATACCTTGCCATCATTTCCTCTTGTTACTGTGTGGAGGAGCTCCCACCTTACTGAATTACAGTATACAGGTAGTTTTTCATTCCAGGATATATAACGCTGAGACAGTCAACTCCATGAGATTTCATAGGTCATGGAAGCTATAGTCTTAAATGAAGTGTAATTATGCAAACTCAAGAGCGAAAAGAAAGAAATAACAGTGATTATCGGAGTTACAAAGCAATTTTGTTTGTACGCAAAGACTTCAAGAAAAGATTGGTAATTTATGATCATCTAAATCTTTAGACAAACATTTTCTTATTAATAATAGGGGCAATTTTTGAGCTTCAGCTGTGTGCTAGGTTCTTTACAGATCACCTTGAGTCTCTTTAACTATTCAGTAGTAGGTGCCATGATCCCTATTTAACAAATGAGAAAACTGAGGTGCAGCGATATCAGGTAAGTCCCCAAGGTCACCTGGCCATAAGCGGTGATATTAGGATGCAAACCCAGCCCTAACCCAGAAACACCATCAATTTACAGCACATCAGGTCAACCCCTTTCACATAAGATGATTCTTGCTCCTGTTGTAATCCTCCAACGTTGCTTGATCATTTTCTTAAATTTCTACTTGAACATCCCCAGTTCTTGATCATCTGACTCTGAAAAAAACCAAACTCCTCACCAAGGCCTTCAAAGACCTATGCTGTTCGCCCCCCACCCATGACCCAGTATCTCTGATCCCATCTCCTGCATCTTTCCTCATCACTCCACTCCAGCCACACTGAACTGGTGCCCCCAGGCACATTCTCACCTTGGGGGTTATGCACCAGCTGTTTTCTCTACCCAGGAGGCTCCTTCCCCAGATATCCATGGGGCTTGCTCTTCTGACTTCTTTGAGTTTTTGCTTAAATGTAAGCTTCTCACTGAGGTCTTCCCTGAATTCCCTGTTTAAATTAGAAGCTGCCCATCACCCTTCATCCCATTTCCCTACTTCCTTTTTCTCCATGATACTGAGCACCATCCAAACTTCTAGCTATTTTAGACATCTACTGACTTGTTTACTCTTTCTCCCTCCATTAGTATGTAAGTGTAACGGGAGAAGAGATTTTTTTCTATCTTTCCCCATGGTTGTAACCACAGCGCCTGATACAATGACTCACACAGAGCAGAAGCTCCTTAAGAACGCCTCTTTTCTTATGGGTTCTCCGAAAATGAGCAAGCCCAGTAGCGAAGTAGTCCATGTGAACAACTTGCAAATTCTTGTTGCAAGTCAATCCTCATATGAAAAAACTAGACAGTTACCTGTGGGCACCGGCAGCTTGGAGGGATCTTAAAGTAGAATACCTGATTTTAAAACATGCTAATGATTGACTCATGTTGTAGAAACATAAGCAGTTTATATAGAATGAAGTCGAGGCAGATGCCCTCCTGCCTCCTCATTGTTGCTTTTGGACCATTATCTCTCCTCCTCCTTAAAACCTCTCCCAAACTTTGACTCTCATGCCCTCAAACATTACCACCCAAATATACTTTTATTTTTTTTAACCACTCTTTTTTTGGTGTGAATTCTATACAAACCTTTTTTTTTCCAATTTTGTTTTATTTTCTTTCTTTAAAAAATTTTTTTTTAATTCAAGTATAGTTGATTTACCACCCAAATATCTTTTTTGTTGTGATTTGTGAACTCCAAAGTTACTCTATCTCATTTCTTGAAGCTCTCAGCACCTGATGTACTGTTACTGATTCCTCTAACACTACTCCTTTCATAATTTTTGTTGATTTCAGTATCCATGTGGATCTTCTTTCCTATACCTTGGCCTCTGACTTCCACTCTAGTAACCTTGTCCTCCTGGCCTCTGACTTCCACTCCAGTAACCTTGTCCTCCACTCTACCTCTAGACTTCAGGTCTATAGCCAATGATTCCAAACCCTTCATAATCTCAGTCTCAAACATTCTGCTGTCTTTCCACGTGTTTCCTTCTAACACAGTCATTCCTTCAATTCTTCGGTCTTACTAGGAGCTACAATCTATTACTAATATTTCACTGTCTTTCACCTCTCTCAAGTCTTCATTTCTTCCTTATGAAGCTTAAATTCCATATCTATCATTATAAGCACTGATCTGTACACACAGCCAACTAACTACCTTGACCCTCTCTCTATCATCCTTGCATAGAAAAACCCTACCTTGGTTAAGTCCAATTCCCACCTACTGTGGTCCTGGACTTTTGCAGGTGGGCTTGGCAAGTGGTTTCATTTTAAATCATTCACCCCAGGTGGGCCCCAAGTGCTGTACAGCAATAACATCCCATTTCCCTAGGCACTCTCCCAGATGAACATGTCAGACCTCTTCCCCTCTCCTCAATTCTCTAGTCCTCTCTCATTCTCATGCCCAGCTGATCACCTTGACTTCCATTTCATTTAGAATAAAATCAATCAGAAGAGAATTCCTCATGCTCCCACCACCACATCTACCCACCTTCCTGTATCTATGTCTACATCCTCTGTCTTCTCTCCTGAATTTTAAGTCACTTTTTAAGGCTGGGCCCTTCACCAAGGTCCTGGGTCCCATGCCCTCTCAGCAATTCAAGGGCATTGCTTCGGCAATCCTTGCCCTTCTGTCCCATAGCATCTATATTTTCCTCTTTACTGGATTATCTCCCATGGACATTTAAACATGCTATTGTTTCTCCCATCTTAAAACAATATTTCTTGAGCCTATGGATTAAAAGACACCTAAGAGACATATCAGTCAGCTGTAATACTTAGGTCAACTTGGCTCCTGACTCCAGTGAGACAACTACCTTGCCTCTCTTGGAACACTGATTGAATATTTGATGACTTTAAAGAGTTATTATTATTTTTAAGTGTTCTTTTATTTTTAAAAGATACTTTAACTTTCAGGACTATATGCTGAACTACTTATAATTTTAAAATATCCCTTCAACTCCATATCTACCTCTGTGTCCTTTTGTAGCAAGACATCACAAAAGAGTTGGCTAGAATCCTAAATCCTCTCCCCCAATCCCTGTTAAGCTCACTCCAATCACGTTTTCACCATGCCACCAAAACTGCTCTTTTCAAGGTCACCAGTGACTTCCACAGTTGCTAAATCAAATGGCCAATTCTTAGTTCGTGTCTCAGAAGCATTTAACTAGGTTGATGACTTCATCCTCCTTACAATACCTTCTTCTTCTGGCTTCCAAGACACCACTCTCTCTTGGTTTTTCTCCACACCTCTGATTGCTCCTTCCCAGTCTCCCTCTCTGGTTCTCCCTCTTCTTCCTGATCTCTTGTTGTTGGAGTACCCCAGGGTTCCACCTGTGGCCTTCTTTTTATCTCTCTTTATCCGTGTCCTTGGTGATCTCATCCACTCATATGGCTTTGCATAATGCCTGTGATATCTAAATAGAAGTCTCCAATCCAGACAACTCTACCAAATTCCAGACTTATAACACACAGCCTACTTGACACTGCCACCTGGATGTCTCATAGGCATCTCAAACTTGACCTGTCAAAACTAGACCTCTGACCATTCCTCCAAATTTGCTTTACCTTCAGCCTTCCCCATCTCAGGAAATGGCAACTCCATTCTTCCAGCTGCAGACCATATGTCATGGAGTCATTCTTGACCTCACTTGTTCTTAAACCCCCATATCCAAATCCATCAGAAAATCCCATTGGTTCTACCTTTTAAATCTATACAGACTCCAACAATTCTCAGCATCTCCACTGCTACCACTCCGGTCCAAGGCACCATCTTGTCTATTGTTGGTCTCCTTGATTCCACCCTTTGCTCCCTTTGGTTTATTCTCAAAGCAGTAGTTTGATCCTTTTAAAATAAGTCAGATTGTACCATTCCTCTGAAGGCTTTTGATCTCACTGTGATGAAAAGACAAAGTCCTTTTGATGGCCTACAAGGCACACGTGATCTGGCTCCCCATTACCTCTCTGACTTCTTCTTCCACATTTCCTAACCCCCTACTGTCTCAGCTCCAGCCATACTGGCCTCCCTGCTTTTTTAAACATACCAGGTACACTCTCATCCCAGGGACTTTGCACTGACTGGTCTCTCTGCCTGGAAGGCTCTTTCCCAGATATAACTATGGCTCTCTCCCTCATCTCCTTCAGATCTTCGCTCAACCAACTCCTCAGTGAGGTCTTCCCTGACACCCATCCCCATCTCTAATTGTGACTTACCTCTGGGCTCTTCCTTTCCCCTACTCCGTATTGCTTCTCCCCATGGTACTTATCGTTATCATCTAACATACTGTTCCTTTTTAGAAAAAATTATCCCTCTCTCTAGAATGTAAGCATAAGAAGAGCAGGAATTTCTGCATGTTTAGTCAACTGCTATAACCCTAGATTCTAGAACTGTTCCGTGAGACATAGAAAGCAATCAATAAATACTTATTGAATAAATGCACATGCTGTTTTAAAATTTTAAACAAATAATTAAACAAGCTCACTGTCTTGAACTTATAGCTTTTAAGCCCTAGTTATTTTTAACTCAGTATCAATAAATTAATTAAACTGCTTTTTAAGCAGTAAGTTAATCTTCTTTCTGCTCTTAGATGCATTTCATCTACCAATTTACAGATGTGATTACACAGTTATAATGGATCAGCTTCTACATACTGACCTTTAGAAAACCCCACATTCATTACAAGCAAACATAAAAGAGACTTGCAATTGCTGCTGAAACATTGGCAAGCTGATTAGTGCTTATTTAATTTGCAATTGAATTCATCAAAGGTTAATCGTGTATTTGATAATGACAAAATATCTCACACAAAAATAGAAACTGTTCCAATGTTTGGGGATGCCAGAGCACCTAATTGCTTCTGAGGAGCAATTTGTTCTTCCTATGACATCAAATATCAGTTGGGTCTTTTCTTTTTCCTGGCATCCTTAAAATTTGGTGATATTCTTGCCCAGTATATAACCCTGCAGGCCTCACTCTCTCCAAATTCAGGTCCTGTTACTTTCATTAGACACTTAACTTGAGATGGTTCCCATGACCTAGGCAATTAGACTTCAAACTGTCTGCCAGGCTCAGCTAAGCTGCATTCTGTTTTGTGAGCAAATACTTGCTAGAGACGAATTCTCTTGAAGTTCAGTGCCCATCACTTGATGAGCTCCTTGTGGAAAGTGCCAGAGTCAGTAAGAGAGGGGGAGGCCCTCCAGCTAGTAGGCTTCATTCGATATGGCTGCACTCACAAAGGAATTCAGGTCCTTTAACAGCTGATAGCTACTCTCCATATTGTTATCACTTCAAAACCAAAATTTAAAAATTAAACTATATTTTGAAGGATTTATTTTAGGAAAGATACACTATTAGGAAATTCTGGATTCAAAGTGGTCAAATAAAAATTTAGATGAATGTGAAAAGATACAGCTTCAAATAACTTAAAATGATCCCTGCCTTGTTAAGTCTGAGGATTTCTTCAGACTGAGGCTCTTTCTCCATCAACTCCAGATTTGGAGATTGTCCAGTGTGGCTCAGCACTCAATAAGTATTCATTCTCAGCTCTTGCACACTTCTACATGCTAAATGGAGTAGTGATTAAAAGTCAAAGATGATGCATTGAACTTAAGCCTTTATTTCTTCTCCCTCCCGAGATCCCTCTTAAAAGATGGGAAAGAAAATTTTAATGTACATAAATCAACAAGGACAAAGAAGACGGGTGAGGGCAAATGGATGGCCTGGAGAGCTACAGAATTCTGGGGGGAAAAAAGGCAGAGGAGAGGGAGGCAAAATCCACACGGAGCATATATTCAGAGGCAACTTCCTTGCCCTGCAGAATCTCTGAAGGGTATGAGATTTAGCAGTGATGGATGTGACATGTGGCAAGAGACGTGGGACTAAAAACAAAAGGATTAATTGAAGGTCTCTGTCTGGAAATGGTAACCCTCCACCCGATTCGTGGAAAACACCAACAGCCAAGTACCTCCCCTCTAAGCTGGAGATTGAAGTCTTTTTTCTGAAGAAGTTGAAAAACTCTAAAACAAAAAAGACCTCCGCATTGGCATTTTAGGGTTCAGCAGCATAATGGCCATCTCCCCACAGAATTGCCCTAAAGCACAGTCTACTGGTAGACAAGCTCCCTATCAGATTTTCAGTGCCTCATTCTTCAGCATGAATGTGACACCAAGGAACACAAGCCAAAGAATGCTTCTAACATGAAAGATCAAAACCAAGAAAAACAAATGGGGGGGTGGGGGTGGGGAGGGGGACGAGTCTGGAGGAACCAAAGACGTTAAAGAGAACAGAAAAGAACTTTGTACAAAGCAACAATTAGTGACCTGAGATAAATCTGAGATGTTTTATCCCTATAACAGTAATGATAATAATGGCTAATATTCATTGACAACACACTGTCAGTTACTGTTCAAGAAGATGAGGCACAAAATGTTAAGTAACTGATAGTAAGTGGGGAAGCCAAAATACAAATCCAGATAGCGTGAATTGAAAACTCATGCTCCTAACTGTGTGTATACGTCCTCAAACATGCTATAAAAAAGGAAGATAAAACAGGAAAGCACTCTTTAAAAATGTATTTGACAAGTATATATTCAGAGCCTTCTGTCTTCTAAGCACCAGTCTGTGTGCGAAAAATATAGCGATAAACAGAAAAGGCAGAGTCCCAGCTCTCATCAAGCTAAATTTAAAAAATTCAAAGCCAGGCACAGAAAGACAAATACTGCACGATTCCTCTTATTTGTGGAATCTAAAAAAGTTGAACTCATAGTAACAGTAGAATGGTGGTTGCCAGGGGATGGGGGATGAGGGAAATAGGAAAATGTGGGTCAAGAGGTACAAAGTTTCAGTTATGCAGTGTTAAGTTCTGACTGTCTAATACACAGCATGGTGACTATAGTTAATACTATATCGCATACTTGAAATTTGCTAAGAGATTAAATCTTTTTTTTTTCATTTTAACATCTTTATTAGAGTATAATTGCTTTACAATGGTATGTTAGTTTCAGCTTCACAACAAAATGAATCAGTTATATATATACATATGTTCCCATATCTCTTCCTGCTTGCATCTCCCTCCCTCCCACCCTCCCTATCCCACCCCTCCAGGCGGTCACAAAACACCGAGTTGATCTCCCTGTGCTATGCGGCTGCTTCCCACTAGCTATCTACCTTAAGTTTGTTAGTGTATATATGTCCATGCCTCTCTCTCACTTTGTCACAGTTTACCCTTCCCCCTCCCCATAGCCTCAAGTACATTCTCTAGTAAGTCTGTGTCTTTATTCCAGTTTCACTTCTAGGTTTTTCATGACATTTTTTTCCCTTAAATTCCATATATATGTGTTAGCATACGGTATTTGTCTCTCTCTTTCTGACTTACTTCACTCTGTATGACAGACTCTAGGTCCATCCACCTCATTACAAATAGCTCAATTTCGTTTCTTTTATGGCTGAGTAATATTCCATTGTATATATGTGCCACATCTTCTTTATCCATTCATCCGATGATGGACACTTAGGTTGTTTCCATCTCTGGGCTATTGTAAATAGAGCTGCAATGAACATTTTGGTACATGACTCTTTTTGAATTATGGTTTTCTCAGGGTATATAACCAGTAGTGGGATTGCTGGGTCATATGGTAGTTCTATTTGTAGTTTTTTAAGGAACCTCCATACTGTTCCCCACAGCGGCTGTATCAATTTACATTCCCACCAACAGTGTAAGAGGGTGCCCTTTTCTCCACACCCTCTCCAGCATTTATTGTTTCTAGATTTTTTGATGATGGCCATTCTGACTGGTGTGAGATGATATCTTATTTTTTGATTTGCATTTCTCTAATGATTAGTGATGTTGAGCATCCTTTCATGTGTTTGTTGGCAGTCTGTATATCTTCTTTGGAGAAATGTCAGTTTAGGTCTTTTGCCCATTTTTGGATTGGGTTTTTTGTTTTTTTGTTATTAAGCTGCATGAGCTGCTTATAAATTTTGGAGATTAATCCTTTGTCAGTTGCTTCATTTGCAAATATTTTCTCCCATTCTGAGGGTTGTCTTTTAGTCTTGTTTATGGTTTTCTTTGCTGCGCAAAAGCTTTTAAGTTTCATTAGGTCCCATTTGTTTATTTTTCTTTTTATTTCCATTCTCTAGGAGGTGGGTCAAAAAGGACCTTGCTGTGATTTATGTCATAGAGTGTCCTGCCTATGTTTTCCTCTAAGAGTTTGATAGTTTCTGGCCTTACATTTAGGTCTTTAATCCATTTTGAGTTTATTTTTGTGTATGGTGTTAGGGAGTGACCTAATCTCATATTTTTACATGTAGCTGTCCAGTTTTCCCAGCACCACTTATTGAAGAGGCTCTCCTTTCTCCACTGTACATTCCGCCTCCTTTATCAAAGATAAGGTGACCATATGTGCGTGGGTTTATCTCTGGGCTTTCTATCCTATTCCATTGATCTATATTTCTGTTTCTGTGCCAGTACTGTCTTGATTACTGTAGCTTTGTAGTATAGTCTGAAGTCAGGAAGCCTGATTCCTCCAGCTCCGTTTTTCGTTCTCAAGATTGCTTTGGCTTTTCGGGGTCTTTTGTGTTTCCATGCAAATTGTGAAAATTTTTGTTCTGGTTCTGTGAAAAATGCCAGTGGTAGTTTGATAGGGATTGCACTGAATCTGTAGATTGCTTTGGGTAGTAGAGTCATTTTCACAATGTTGATTCTTCCAATCCAAGAACATGGTATATCTCTCCATCTATTTGTATCATCTTTAATTTCTTTCATCAGTGTCTTATAATTTTCTGCATACAGGTCTTTTGTCTCCTTAGGTAGGTTTATTCCTAGATATTTTATTCTTTTTGTTGCAATGGTAAATGGGAGTGTTTTCTTGATTTCACTTTCAGATTTTTCATCATTAGTGTATAGGAATGCCAGAGATTTCTGTGCATTAATTTTGTATCCTGCTACTTTACCAAATTCATTGATTAGCTCTAGTAGTTTTCTGGTAGCATCTTTAGGATTCTCTATGTATAGTATCATGTCATCTGCAAAGAGTGACAGCTTTACTTCTTCTTTTCTGATTTGGATTCCTTTTATTTCCTTTTCTTCTCTGATTGCTGTGGCTAAAACTTCCAAAACTATGTTGAATAAGAGTGGTGAGAGTGGGCAACCTTGTCTTGTTCCTGATCTTAGTGGAAATGCTTTCAGTATTTCACCATTGAGGACAATGTTGGCTGTGGGTTTGTCATATATGGCCTTTATTATGTTGAGGAAAGTTCCCTCTATGCCTACTTTCTGCAGGGTTTTTATCATAAATGGGTGTTGAATTTTGTCAAAAGCTTTCTCTGCATCTATTGAGATGATCATATGGTTTTTCTCCTTCAGTTTGTTAATATGTTGTATCACGTTGATTGATTTGTGTATATTGAAGAATCCATGCATTCCTGGAATAAACCCCACTTGATCATGGTGTATGATCCGTTTAATGCGCTGTTGGATTCTGTTTGCTAGTATTTTGTTGAGGATTTTTGCATCTATGTTCATCAATGATATTGGCCTGTAGTTTTCTTTCTTTGTGACATCCTTGTCTGGTTTTGGTATCAGGGTGATGGTGGCCTCGTAGAATGAGTTGGGGAGTGTTCCTCCCTCTGCTATATTTTGGAAGAGTTTGAGAAGGATAGGTGATAGCTCTTCTCTAAATGTTTGATAGAATTCGCCTGTGAAGTCATCTGGTCCTGGGCTTTTGCTTGTTGGAAGATTCTTAATCACAGTTTCAATTTCAGTGCTTGTGATTGGTCTGTTCGTATTTTCTATTTCTTCCTGATTCAGTCTTGGCAGGTTGTGCCTTTCTAAGAATTTGTCCATTTCTTCCAGGTTGTCCATTTTATTGGCATAGAGTTGCTTGTAGTAATCTCTCATGATCTTTTCTATTTCTGCAGTGTCAGTTGTTACTTCTTTTTCATTTCTAATTCTATTGATTTCAGTCTTCTCCCTTTTTTTCTTGATGAGTCTGGCTAATGGTTTATCAATTTTGTTTATCCTTTCAAAGAACCAGCTTTTAGTTTTATTGATCTTTGCTATCGTTTCCTTCATTTCTTTTTCATTTATTTCTGATCTGATTTTTATGATTTCTTTCCTCCTGCTAACTTTGGGTTTTTTTTTTTGTTCTTCTTTCTCTAATTGCTTTAGGTGCAAGCTTAGGTTGTTTATTCGAGATGTTTCCTGTTTCTTAAGGTAGGATTGTATTGCTATAAACTTCCCTCTTAGAACTGCTTTTGCTGCATCCCATAGAATTTGAGTCGTCGTGTCTCCATTGTCATTTGTTTCTAGGTATTTTTTGATTTTGATTTCTTCAGTGATCACTTCGTTATTAAGTAGTGTATTGTTTAGCCTCCACGTGTTTGTATTTTTTACAGATCTTTTCCTGTAATTGATATCTAGTCTCATAGCATTGTGGTCGGAAAAGATACTTGATACAATTTCAATTTTCTTAAATTTACCAAGGCTTGATTTGTGACCCAAGATATGATCTATCCTGGAGAATGTTCCATGAGCACTTGAGAAAAATGTGTATTCTGTTGTTTTTGGATGGAATGTCCTATAAATATCAATTAAGTCCATCTTGTTTAATGTATCATTTAAAGCTTGTGTTTCCTTATTTATTTTCATTTTGGATGATCTGTCCATTGGTGAAAGTGGGGTGTTAAAGTCCCCTACTATGAATGTGTTACTGTCGATTTCCCCTTTTATGGCTGTTAGTATTTGCCTTATGTATTGAGGTGCACCTATGTTGGGTGCATAAATATTTATAATTGTTATATCTTCTTCTTGGATCGATCCCTTGATCGTTATGTAGTGTCCTTCTTTGTCTCTTCTAATAGTCTTTATTTTAAAGTCTATTTTGTCTGATATGAGAAGTTCTACTCCAGCTTTCTTTTGGTTTCCATTTGCATGAAATACCTTTTTCCATCCCCTTACTTTCAGTCTGTATGTGTCTCTAGGTCTGAAGTGGGTCTCTTGTAGACAGCAAATATATGGGTCTTGTTTTTGTATCCATTCAGCCAATCTGTGTCTTTTGGTGGGAGCATTTAGTCCATTTACATTTAAGGTAATTATCAATATGTATGTTCCCATTCCCATTTTCTTAATTGCTTTGGGTTCGTTATTGTAGGTCTTTTCCTTCTTTTGTGTTTCTTGCCTAGAAAAGTTCCTTTAGCAGTTGTTGTAGAGCTGGTTTGGTGGTGGGAACTCTCTCAGCTTTTGCTTGTCTGTAAAGGTTTTAATTTCTCCATCAAATCTGAATGAGATCCTTGCTGGGTAGAGTAATCTTGGTTGCAGGTTTTTCTCCTTCATCATTTTCAATATGTCCTGCCACTCCCTTCTGGCTTGCAGAGTTTCTGCTGAAAGATCAGCTGTTAACCTTCTGGGGATTCCCTTGTGTGTTATTTATTGTTTTTCCCTTGCTGCTTTTAATATGCTTTCTTTGTATTTAATTTTTGACAGTTTGATTAATATGTGTCTTGGCATATTTC
Source organism: Grampus griseus (assembly GCF_964374135.1). NCBI lineage: Eukaryota > Metazoa > Chordata > Mammalia > Artiodactyla > Delphinidae > Grampus > Grampus griseus. The sequence continues at coordinate 21,993,145 of NC_139018.1, read as the reverse complement.
TCCTTGGATTTATCCTGTATGGGACTCTCTGTGCTTCCTGGACTTGATTAACTATTTCCTTTCCCATATTAGGGAAGTTTTCAACTATCATCTCTTCAAATACTTTCTCAGTCCCTTTCTTTTTCTCTTCTTCTTCTGGAACCCCTATAATTCGAATGTTGGTGCGTCAATGTTGTCCCAGAGGTCTCTGAGACTGTCCTCAGTTCATTTCATTCTTTTTTCTTTATTCTGCTCTGCATTAGTCATTTCCACTATTTTATCTTCCAGGTCACTTATCCATTCTTCTGCCTCAGTTATTCTGCTATTGATCCCATCTAGAGTATTTTTCATTTCATTTATTGTGTTGTTCATCATTGTTTGTTTCATCTTTAGTTCTTCTAGGTCCTTGTTAAATGTTTCTTGCATTTTGTCTATTCTATTTCCAAGATTTTGGATCATCTTTACTATCATTATTCTGAATTGTTTTTCAGGTAGACTGCCTATTTCCTCTTCATTTGTTAGGTCTGGTGGGTTTTTATCTTGCTCCTTCATCTGCTGTGTGTTTTTCTGTCTTTTCATTTAGCTTATCTTACTGTGTTTGGGTTCTCCTTTTTGCAGGCTGAAGGTTCGTAGTTCCCGTTGTTTTTAGTGTCTGTCCCCAGTGGCTAAGGTTGGTTCCATGGGTTGTGTAGGCTTCCTGGTGGAGGGTACTAGTGCCTGTGTTCTGGTGGATGAGGCTGGATCTTGTCTTTCTGGTGGGCAGGTCCACGTCTGGTGGTGTGTTTTCGGGTGTCTGTAGACTTATTATGATTTTGGGCAGCCTCTCTGCTAATGGGTGGGGTTGTGTTCCTGTCTTGCTAGTTGCTTGGCATGGGATGTCCAGCACTGTAGCTTGCTGGTCGTTGAGTGAAGCTGGGTGCTGGCGTTGAGATGGAGATCTCTTGGAGATTTTCGCCGTTTGTTATTACGTGGAGCTGAGAGGTCTCTTGTTGACCAGTGTCCTGAAGTTGGCTCTCCCACCTCAGAGGCACAGCACTAACTCCTGGCTGCAGCACCAAGAGCCTTTCATCCACACAGCTCCTTAATTTGGGATGATTCGTTGTCTATCTATGTATTCCACAGATGCAGGGTACATCAAGTTGATTGTGGAGCTTTAATCCGCTGCTTCTGAGGCTGCTGGGAGAGATTTCCCTTTCTCTTCTTTGTTCTCACAGCTCCCAGGGGCTCAGCTTTGGATTTGGCCCCGCCTGTGCGTGTAGGTCGCCGGAGGGCGTCTGTTCTTTGCTCAGACAGGACGGGGTTAAAGGAGCCGCTGATTGGAGGCTCTGGCTCACTCAGGCCGGGGGTAGGGAGGGGCACGGAGTGCGGGGCGGGCCTGCGGCGGCAGAGGCCAGCGTGATGTTGCCAGCCTGAGGCGTGCCGTGCGTTCTCCCGGGTGAGTTGTCCCTGGATCCCAGGACCCTGGCAGCGGCGGGCTGCACAGGCTCCCCGGAATGGGGGTGTGGATAGTGACCTGTGTTCGCACACAGGCTTCTTGGTGGCGGCAGCAGCGGCGTTAGTGTCTCATGTCTGCCTCTGGAGTCCGCACTTTTAGCCGCGGCTCGCGCCCGTCTCTGGAGCTCCTTTAAGCAGCTCTCTTAATCCCCTCTCCTCGCGCACCAGGAAACAAAGAGGGAAGAAAAAGTCTGTTGCCTCTTCGGCAGGTCCAGACTTTTCCCCGGACTCCCTCCCGGCTATCCGCGGTGCACTAACGCCCTGTAGGCTGTGTTCACGCCGCCAACCCCAGTCCTCTCCCGGCGCTCCGACTGAAGCCCGAGCCTCAGCTCCCAGCCCCGCCCGCCCCGGCGGGTGAGCAGACAAGCCCCTCGGGCTGGTGAGTGCTGGTCGGCCCTGATCCTCTGTGCGGGAATCTCTCCGCTTTGCCCTCCGCACCCCTGTTGCTGTGCTCTCCTCTGTGGCTCCGAAGCTCCCCCACTCCACCACCCGCAGTGTCCGCCCGCGAAGGGGCTTCCTAGTGTGTGGACACTTTTCCTCCTTCACAGCTCCCTCCCGCTGGTGTAGGAACCGTCCCTATCCTTTTGTCTCTGTTTATTTTTTTCTTTTGCCCTACCCAGGTACGTGGGGAGTTTCTTGCCTTTTGGGAGGCCTGAGGTCTTCTGCCAGCGTTCAGTAGGTGTTCTGTAGGAGTTGTTCCACGCGTAGATGTATTTCTGGTGTATCTGTGGGGAGGAAGGTGATCTCCGCGTCTTACTCTTCCGCTATCTTCCCGGAAGTCCTATGTCTTAGTCTTTAAGAGAGTAAATCTTAAGTGTTCTCACCACACTACATCTCACCACATTACATCTGTGTGAGGTGATGGATATGTTAATTAGCTTGATTGTGGTAATCATTTCAGTGTATACATGTATCAGAACAGCACTTTGTACACCATAAATATATACAATTTTTGTCAATTATACCTCAATAAAGTTGGACATTGTTTTAATTATTTTTTTAATTCAATAGAAGAGATGGAAGATACAGTCAAGGAATTTTACCAGAAGATTCAATAAAAATAATAGCAGAAAATTATAAGAAAAGATGGAGATATGTCTGATGGTTCCAGGATGGTCCTTTTCCACTTACCAGGAATTCCCGGGAAGAAACTCAAGTTATTGTGTTATTCCAAGGCACAAGTTATCCTGGGAACAATACCAAAAATTGTCTTACAGGTGAAGAGCACAGGTCTCCAGATTGAAGGGACCCCTCTATCGCAGTGTCCAGCACAATAAATGAAAAAAGATCTATATCTATATCAAGGCACACTTTCATGAAATCTCACACCAGGGAAGAGAAGGCCATATAATTATTTCACAATATATACATATCTCAAATCATCATGTTGTACACCTTGAACGTAATATATGTCAATTATATCTCAATAAAGCTGAGAGAGAGAGAAGGCTATAAAAGCTGTCAGAGAGTAAAATCACATCAATGACCAAAGAATATATGGAATCTAAATAAAAAAGAAAAATGGTTCTGAAGAACCTAGGGGCAGGACAGGAATAAAGACACAGAGGTAGAGAATGGACTTGAGGACACGGGGAGGGGGAAGGGTAAGCTGCGACAAAGTGAGAGAGTGTCATGGACATATATACACTACCAAACGTAAAGTAGATAGCTAGTGGGAAGCAGCTGCATAGCACAGGGAGATCAGCTCGGTGCTTTGTGACCACCTAGAGGGGTGGGATAGGGAGGGTGGGAGGGAGATGCAAGAGGGAGGGATATGGGGATATATGTATACTGATAGCTGATTCACTTTGTTATACAGCAGAAACTAACACACCATTGTAAAGCAATTATACTCCAATAAAGATGTTTAAAAAAAAATGACCAAAGAATAAGAACCTGAATGGCACCGTACTTACCAAGAGCAACACTGGGTGCTAGAATTCAATAGAGTAAAGCCTTTAGAATTCTGAAGAAAAGTGATATGCAACCTAAAATTTATAGCCAGGTGAAGTGTCAATTGAATACAAGAGTAGGGAAAAAAGTCATTTTCAGTCATACAAGGACTCAGAAAATATCTTGCATATATGACCTCCAAAAAATTACTTGGAAATGTACTCCAGGGAATTCCCTGGTGGTCCAGTGGTTTGGACTCTGCACTTTCACCACCGAGGGCGCGGGTTCAATCCCTGGTGAGGGAACTAAGATCTTGTAAGCCGGGAAAAGAAAAAGAAAGAAAGAAAGGAAGGAAGGAAGAAAAGAAAGAAAGAAGGAAAAAGAGAGAGAGAGAGAGAGGGAGGGAGGGAGGGAGGAAGGAAGGAAGGAAGAAAATGTACTCCAGTGAAATGAGGGAGAAAACCAAGAAAGAAGACAACACAGAATTCAGGAAGAGACTTGCGCTGGAGAGAGGGCAGAGACTTAGAGAAGTGTGAACTGTAGACATTGGAGGAACCATGGGTTTCAAGCTGGAAAGCAACAAAACTTGTTCTTTCCAAGTTTTAGAAAGAACATCCTGTCCTAAGTCTGAAGGCAGAATTAGTAGACACTTTCTGGGAGACGAGTCCGGAAGTTTTTGCAAAACTCAGTTGAAATGTAATTCAGACCTAAACTAAGGTGGTAGTTATGAGAACCATGACACTGTAGACCCATAAACAGCAGAGCTGAAATCTGATTGGGGGTCTAGCTCAATTGCATTTTACTGTAAACATTCATGGCATGAATACTGAACAAGGACAAGAGAGAATCCACAAGAACATAAGCCCTGGAAGTTGGCACTTGGTGGGCAGGAAATAAAGAAATACCAGCAGACTTAGAGGGAAGAATCATTCCATTGGGTAATTTTGAAAAGAGAGACAGTGCTACATCCACTGGGAGGTATAGGAGCTCCTATCTTCCTTTCTGCAACACTCAGAGCTGTCTGATTAAAACTTTAGATCTCTGCAACAGAGGTTAAATTTTTTTAAAAGGGGGGGTTGAAGGGGAAGTCGTTGTTCCCCTTGCTTGACTCTGTAAGGGCTGAAGTAGCACCAGTGCAGCAGCCTACATCAGGAGAGGGCCGTACCTCAGAGCACTTCAGGAGCAGTAGGCTTAATGGATACTTAGAGCTACATCAAGTGGCTCATGCCAGTGGGGAGTGAGATGGCTCCAGATAGATTCTAATTTGGGCTGTAAGCAGTCTGTGGCCCTGAGATGAGGTTGGAGAGGAAGGCAAGGGCCAGATCTGCAGGGCCTTGACAAGCATGGTATGAAGACTAGATGTTATTCATGTACATTAGGAAGTCACTGCAAGGTTTTGAGCAGGAGAATGACCTTGCTCCACCCATATGTTACGACTACTCTACTGCTGTGTGGAGAATGGACCGGAAGGGAGTAAGAGCTGACAAGAAAACTACCACAGCAAGAGATGCTGTTAGCTTGAACCAGAGAGCTTCCATTAGAGATGCAAATACGAGCTCTTCTGGAGTTCACATCCCTGTATTTTGCTCGATTAAATGGACGAGGAGCAGGTTGGTGTCAGGGTGGGGGATTAGAAGCTAAATTTGGGATGGATCTGTCAAGTTGGAGATGCCTGTGAAAAATCCATATGGAAATGTCAAATAAGCAGTTGACTATATAAGCCAAGATCTGGGCTGGAGCTGTATTTGCTTGGTTCCTTGCTTCTGATTTGAGCTTAAACTCCAGATTGTGGCAAGGAGGGCATTAACATTGAACACCTACTATAGGCCAAGTACCAATTATGTTACAGATGTTTCCATCACAAAGTTTATGCACATTTTCCAAAAACGCCTTCCCAATTCAGCCCCACTAGAGGCTACCTGGGAAACGCTCATTGCAGACACTCAGACAAATCAGGGAGTAAATTCCTCCCCCCCACCAGGTTGCTAACGAGTTCCTGGAGGGGTTGCTGCACCTGGATCTATGTTCAAAGACTCCAGAGACCTGAAGATATGAAGGAGCCTGGTGATAATCCCAGCCCCCAGCCACTGAGCTGTCCTAACCTTCAAGCCTTCCCGGCTGAGTCCCAGACAGCACAGAGCAGACACAAACCATCCCCTCCATGCCCTGTTCAAATTCCTGGCCCACAAAAGCTATGCTTGTAATAAAAAGATTGTTGTTTGATGCCATTTAGTTTGGGGGTATTTTGTCATGCAGTAACAGGAATGGTTACTAAAGTGTTTTCTCAAGAAATATCTATTTAAAGACACAGACCTACTAGAGAATGGACTTGAGGATACGGGGAGGGGAAAGGGTAAAAAAAAGAAATATCTATTAAAATGCAAACGCACTACTTGGAAGGATAAACTCTTTCAGATGAACACACACAATCAGTGTATCCAACAGACAGCAAAGCAGAAAAAAGGAGCCAAGAGATGCTCTCGTTTCACCGACAGAAAAGAGACACGTAAGTGGCCTCCAGAAAACCGGAGGCATAAAGATGGCCACACCATGAAGACACACGGCTAAAAGAGAAAGAGATGCATCCAAAGGAAGATGAGGCAGGAGAGCAAAGTCCAGCCTCATTTACCTCACAGTTGGGCTTAATTCCTCAACTCTCTCACTAACCACAAAGTTATTCATTTAGGCCAGTTTTTCCAAATGTACTTGCTTAACGTTAAAAATCACCTGGGGATCATATAGTAACAAGCACCAAGGGTAATTATTACCCCCAGGCAAGTTTGGGAAATGCTGAAATATGGAATTTTTAAATTAAATATAAAAAAAAAGCGAACGTGACAGCCTCCCCCCAATAATCACAGTTCTGCAGTGAATGGGGTTAATACTCAAGCTTCCTGTTTATAAAAAGCAAGTTGCAAGTTCTAGCAGCCTTGAACCCTGAGAATGTAAATCCCAGCTAAGTCCAATTACAATAATGTGGAGTAGAAGTTGAAAATATTGGAATTCATTTGCTAATCAGTCATTACTAATTACATGAAACATTAAAAATATGATTGTAAAAAGAAGGAATATTTAATGAAGGTCAATTTAATTCAATTGATAAAATATAAAATAAGAGAGATGTTAGTTTAAATATTTATGGTCTTATTCAGGCTGTTACTCAACACAAGGAAAAATGATGGAGCAAGATACATAACCTGGATTCTGTGGGACTGAGAAAAGAGCAGGAAATGTCACACTAAAAGCCATGAATTAATTCTACTTTAGTAACTGACACTAATGTCTACACTGTCCCCAGCCTCACCACCTCAATCTGAATCTCATTTCAAATTGTTAATATAAATCCTGGAGTTTTCTTTCCCGGAATACATTTAGAGCCTTCTAAGGAATCTGTGGCGAGATTGTTCTGAGTCATGAAGCCACCATGTAACTGGTTATGACTCCCAAGTTCTGCGTCATTAGGAGAAGACTTTCATGATACTGGTATTGATCCATATCGATGAACACTTTATCAATCCCAAAACCCTAGCCCCCACAGAGACTGGGAGCAATTTAGTCCCCTCTGAGCCTGTTCAAATTTATTGCTCTTGCCTCTTGAGACCATTTAGTAGTTATATGATGTAGTTTTCCAGAGTAAAATTGACATCCATCTCTGATTCCCAGAGTTTGTGTGTATTGTAATGGGTAAAACAAAATGTCTGCTGAACTATGTATTATTTGTACTGATAGATCCTGGAGTTCTAAACAATAGAAATGGAAGTCCCTTGCAACATACCAACTTAGAAGCATAATATCCATCCTTAGACCAGTGGCTGTGTGTAATAACTCAGAGTGCATATTCTACAGCAGAAAGCATCGTGTCATCTCCCCATTAATCTCAGGCCTGTCTGTCTTTCTGGCCAAGAACTGGAAGGCCCTGGCTGCTCACCATCTCTCTGTATCACTGTTCTCTCCCTCCCAGGGATGTCTCTCATACCAGTGTTACTGCCCTGCCATCCAAAGGCCTGGAACACCTGAAGGAACTGATAGCAAGAAACACTTGGACTCTAAAGAAACTTCCACTTTCCTTGAGTTTCCTTCATCTCACACGGGCTGACCTTTCTTATCCGAGCCACTGCTGTGCTTTTAAGAATCAGAAGAAAATCAGAGGGTAAGTGACAGTGTCTGGAATAAGTGACAAAAGGCTTTGGTTGAAGTTGAATTAATTTCTGGGTTTGAGGAAGAAGCTCTGTGGTTTGAAAACCAGGTGAAGAAGAATTTGGAAACATCCGTCAGAGACATGAAGTTCATGGGACACAGTGACTGCAGACCGAAAGGGTTGCAGATAAGAAATAAGGCCTGTGTCGCTGGATCACAGCAGGGGAGGGAAGGATTTTAGGTGATGTTGTAGGAGAGGCAGGAATCTTGTAGAGGTTACACGACATGATTTCTGGCCTCCAGACCCAACCCATATTAGGTGCCACAACTATGAGGACGAACTTAGGAACAACACGAGCAATTGGATTACCTGGTCAGTTCAGGCCTTGCAAATGTCACAGCTCCCTGGTTACAGTGTGGGCTTTGTAGTCACCTGGGTTTGTGTCCCAGCTTTGCCACTTCCTAGCTGTGTTATCCCACCCTACTCACTTAACCTTCCTGAGCCTTTGTGAAGGGAGATCGTAATGCTACCATTTACAGAGGTTTTGAGAAGAGCAAATGAGAAACTGAGTAGAAAACACCTATCACCATGACCTGGAATTTAAGTTCTCATAATATGTATTATTTTATTAACAGGCTGCTTGTGGGACTGCAAAAGAGGGATGGCCTTCTTTTTCTCCCATGCTCTCTCTGAATCTTGTCTTCACCTACAGTTTCACTCTGCATCATTTCCCCTTTTGTGTCTGTTCTTCATTTATCTCTTATTCACTCCCTCTTGGCTTCTATATAATATCTGCGGGTTGACTTCCTGCACTCAGACTAGCAGTTGTAAATAAGTTGGGATCTAGCTGTGGGGATAGAAGCAAACAGGAAAGTTGAACAGCTGTGCAAAGAAAGCTACTGCGGGCATAACAGTGGCAGAAAACTAGGAGTGGGATATGGGGACGGTGTCAGCCAGCCCTGAGCAGAAAAGGGACCAGGGATGGGCGGGAGGCTAAAGTGGACCCCGAGGGCAGTATCCAGGTTTATCGTCAACCTCCAAACAGGTTGGAATAGGCAGTCCACCAGGCATTTTAAGCAGAGCTCAATAGATGAATCTGCTCAGCAGCTAAAGCCAGTTAAAGAATGCCATTTAGGGAATTCCTTGGTGGTCCAGGGGTTAAGACTCTGTGCTTCCACTGCAGTGGGCACTGGTTCGATCCCTGGTCGAGGAACTAAGATCCTGCATGCCGTGTGGCGTGGCCCAAAAAAAAAAAAAGAATCCCTTTTGATATCAGTCTGGAGAGCTAGTGAAACACTAAATCTTACTTCCATAAGCATGTCTGAACAATAGTGTCCATTTATTCATTTGTTCAATAAATATTTATTGAGCACCTGTTATGTGCCTGGCACTGTCCTATCCACAGCAAGAGCCTTCTTGCATTTTGTTAACGTTCTAGAATGGGAAGTCAGAAAAGAAACAGGCAAACAAAAAGAAGATATTAGATAGTGCTGTGAAGAAAATAAACACAAGGCTCAGGCAATGTATTAAGGAAGACGAAGGAAGCCTCTTCTGAGGAAAGAAAATCTGAGTTTAAAACTGAATAATGAGTAGAGGCAGCCATGAGTTTTTCAGGCAGGCAAAGGGAACATGGAATTCTAAAGCTCTGAAGAGGAAAAAAAATAATAATAGTAACCAAAATATACATGGCACTAACAATGTTCCAGGTGCTGTCATAAGAACTTCAAAATGATAAACTCATCTAATCCTTTAACAATCCAAAACGAAATAGATACTCTCCCTATCCCGTTCTACAAATGAATAAACCAATGTTCATAGACCTACCCAAGATGAAACAGCCAGTAAATAGTAGAATCAGATCCTAACCTAGGCAGACTGGCTCTAGCATCCATACTTTCTTTTTTTTTTTAAGTCACTGCTGTTCTTGAACTGGTTGCAGACGAGAAATAAGGACCAATGTCAGTGGATCACACTTGGAGAGGGGAGGGTTATAGGAAATGACATAGGAGAGACAGGCCTGACCAGATCATGTAGAATCTCACAGAATCATGTATATCATACGAAGTAGTTTGCATATTTTGCTAAGTGTTGTGGGGACTATTAGAGGGTTTTCAGCAAGTGGTGACTTATATCTACTGCCTTGCAGAATCCTTGAGTCTTTAATGTGTAATGAGAGCAGTATTCGGAGCCTGCGTCAGAGAAAATCTGTGAAAGCTGTAAATGGTCCCTTCGAACAAGAATATGAAGAGGATCTGGGTGACGGCAGCGCTGGGTACAAGGAAAACTCCAAGTTCCAGGATACCCACAGCAACTCTCATTATTACGTCTTCTTAGAAGAACAAGAGGATGAGATCATTGGTTTTGGCCAAGAGCTCAAAAACCCCCAGGAAGAGACCCTACAGGCCTTTGACAGCCATTATGACTACACCGTGTGTGGGGGCAGTGAAGACATGGTGTGTACCCCCAGGTCGGATGAGTTCAACCCCTGTGAAGACATAATGGGCTACAAATTCCTGAGAATCGTGGTGTGGTTTGTTAGTCTGCTGGCTCTCCTGGGCAATGTTTTTGTCCTGGTCATCCTCCTCACGAGCCACTACAAACTGACTGTCCCACGCTTTCTCATGTGCAACTTGGCCTTCGCAGATTTCTGCATGGGGATGTACCTGCTCCTCATAGCCTCCGTAGACCTCTACACGCAGTCTGAGTACTACAACCATGCCATCGACTGGCAGACAGGCCCTGGGTGCAACACAGCTGGTTTCTTCACCGTCTTTGCCAGCGAATTGTCAGTGTACACACTGACAGTCATCACCCTGGAGCGCTGGTACGCCATCACCTTCGCAATGCGCCTGGACCGCAAGATCCGCCTCAGGCACGCCTACGCCATCATGGTTGGGGGCTGGGTTTGCTGCTTCTTGCTCGCCCTGCTCCCTTTGGTGGGAATAAGCAGCTATGCTAAGGTCAGTATCTGCCTGCCCATGGACACCGAGACTCCTCTTGCCCTGGCATATATTATCCTTGTTCTGTTGCTCAACATAGTTGCCTTTATCATCGTCTGCTCCTGTTACGTGAAGATCTACATCACAGTCCGGAATCCCCAGTACAACCCGGGGGACAAAGACACCAAAATTGCCAAAAGGATGGCTGTGTTGATCTTCACTGACTTCATGTGCATGGCCCCAATCTCATTCTATGCTCTGTCAGCACTTATGAACAAGCCTCTCATCACCGTTACCAACTCCAAAATCTTGCTGGTTCTCTTCTACCCACTTAACTCCTGTGCCAATCCATTCCTCTATGCCATTTTCACCAAAGCCTTCCAGAGGGATGTGTTTATCCTGCTCAGCAAGTTCGGTATCTGTAAACGTCAGGCTCAGGCATACCGGGGTCAGAGAATTTCTGCAAAGAACAGCACCGGTTTTCAGGTCCAAAAGGTTACCCAAGACATGAGGCAAAGTCTCCCCAACATGCAGGACAACTATGAACTGCTTGAAAACTCCCATCTAACCCCAAATAAGCAGGACCAAATCTCAAAAGAGTATAAGCAAACAGTTTTGTAAGTGGTAGGGGGACTTGGGCTGGTTTCTTGAGCATGCATTCCAACCACTGACACAACACACAGTTGACCCAACCTGCAGGTAGTGTTCAGCTCTGGAGAGGGACTAGCCTTAACCTAATCATTGCCTCCAAGAAGGAAGAAAGGCTACCGACATGTCTGAATCCCAGGTGATATCAAAGTAATGTATACTTTCTGGAAAAGTTGCTGGATGCTAAGTGCAGTGATGACATTGTGTAAAATGCTTAATAAATATCACCTGAGCCATGTTGACATTGAGCTTTCTCACTTTCATATGGCATTTCATACTAAAGCTTCAGCAAATGGCAAATGCTATTAACTTGGTTGGTGACCACAAGATAAAACTGGCCCCATGTTGGTTTAGTTCCACTTCATGTTCCCTGATACAACCCAAGAGAGTTTGAGTCTCTAGAAACTGAAAAGTCAAGCAGAACATCATGCACGGACCAGCTATTTTGACACATGAAGGAGGGGGAAGGTGTAGATTTGAGTTGTTTTTTCAGACTCTGAAACTTAATCATCTCTGCACAAGAATCTACCTGATGTGACCCAACTGTTGCCTGGAAAAACTGGCAAGATTTCAGCTGTTGTGGCTGAGCAGACTAAGAATTACTCTTCTTGGCCAGTCTTCTGGCATTAAAGATGTGAACTCTAGAAAGTACTTATAAATAGTGACAAGTGGGAATTATGAGCGGGGCACACTAGATCTCCCACTGATTAATAAAGCAGGCTGGACACTAGTTTACTATTGGATCTTGGGCAAATTACTGGGCTTCTAAAGTCTGTAGAAATGAAGGAGATTGATGGCCTCTTCCAGTTTTAAAACTCCATGTATATCCCTTTCCCTCAAAACATAGGTTGCCATGACAAAGAGAAAGAAAAACAATAAGGAAGCAGAATCTGTTTTTCCTATCTTGTAGGAAAAACAATGTGCCATCTCCTTCTCTTTGGAGCCTAGACATATGACCCAGCAAATTTTTTCTTTGTTTCATTTTTGGTTATGATGTCTGAACCAGAAATTCTATTGAGTGACCATATTGGGTTGGCTCTGAACCACTCATCTAATTATTAGATCTACACAGCTATAATTATCAGGCCAAAACCAGATTGATATTCACACAATAGAATTAGGGTTAGGGTGGTTTTGCAAATGCTTGTTATTTAGAGTTACTACTTCACTGTGCAGGTTCACTTCAAACATTTAACTTGTCTTCAGGGATTGGTTTCTTTACTTAGCCTTTTCTGACCCACAATACAGTACTAAAGAGAGGTTTCTTCTCTCTGAAACTGCCAGCTCTTTCCAACCTTGTTGACCACTGGACATAAAATCTTTATTCCCTAACAGTGCTCCCTTACTTAATATGGTCAGGATTTTTATCTATAGATGTATTCTCCAGGTTATCTGTCAAGACAGTCCCTTAATTTCATCCCAAAGGGAGATGGCATTTGCTTCTCAGTGCTCATGAACCACACTGTGCATTAAAACCACAGCATGAATTAAAAGCTTGTGTTAAGTCTATGGAGTGGGGCAAGTGGGCCCAGTGGGTCCCCAGAGATGGTGACCCTGACTTACCTGGAAACTCTCAATAGCCATACCCATTCCTGATTATCAGTGAGACATGGATTAGATGTCTTAGTAGAAATATTACACACACCTAAAATCATGACTAATCCACCAGTTCACTTGTAACTAATGAAATTAAACAAATGTGTTACCTTTGACATGTATTTCTCATCTGTAACATTTTGAAATACCACATCCTGATAAATAATGTGTTTTATCTTGAGTAGTTGAAATAATGCTTTGGAAACAGTCCTAGAAAAGTAACTTCGACAGAATTGTTGCTAAAATTTGCATTTGCAACATGAAGTAAATTTTCTTCCTATGAAATGACTATGCTGAGTCCTAAAGTATTGCTTTTTGTAATTTGTGAGCTTCTGTAGAGTTATTATTATATGTGTTAAAACTAAAGACAGGAAAAAAATTGGCACATTGGCTAATAAATCCATGTTAATAAATAAATTATTGACTACTAATAACAAGTATAATATTGTATCTTGGTTGTAAATGGTCTTTATGTGAAAAAATTTACTCATGGTTAAATGAATTATGATTCATTGAGAGGCAATGAATCTAAGAGAAAAAAAACGATTGGTGTTGACACTAGGAATTTATATAGCGCTCTAATGAAGATAATAAATCTACAAGACCTGGTCAGAGTTCACTTTATCTGGCAACTATCTAAAGATTTCAACTGTCTAAAGATAGACCCAAATCAGTGAGGACAAACAGCCTCAAGTCAGTCACAATAGATGTCACAAAAATTCATGCCCTAAAATTTAAGCATGTTGCTCAAAGGAGTGTCTCTCAAGAAACCCTCAAAGTTTGACTCTTGCTCTATGGATAATCTGTTGCATATCAGAAGCAGCTGATTAGAAAAAGAGAGTCTATTACAAGGCAGCACCATGAGAGGGGCAATAAAGTAAAAGTGAGGGCAAGAAGATGAAACTGGAATCATAAGAATTAAAAACAATAACAGGGCTTCCCTGGTGGCTCAGTGGTTGAGAGTCCGCCTGCCGATGCATGGGACACGGGTTCGTGCCCCGGTCTGGGAAGATCCCACATGCCGTGGAGCAGCTGGGCCCGTGAGCCATGGCTGCTGAGCCTGCGCGTCCAGAGCCTGTGCTCCGCAACGGGAGAGGCCACAACAGTGAGAGGCCTGCGTACCGCAAAAAAAAACAAAAACAAAAAAAACCCAATAACAGTTTGAGAACAAATACTCCTCACTGCTTGAAGGTTTTGGAGAAAAAACTATATCATAACACAGTGGTGTGATTCTCATTCATTCTGAATACCTAAAGGGACAAGAAAAACTTGGTAGCAATACGTTCTACTTCAAAAGATATAGAGTTCCAGCTCAAAGTGATGGATGAGTTCTGGCATCTATCAATCTTCCTTTTTCAAATTCCACTGAAATGACAGTGAGAAAATATAAAATGGAATCAAGCCAAAACTGTATTGTAAACAGGAGAAATGGTACCAACAACACACCCAAGTCTTTGATGACTTTCTGAAAGATGGAAAGTTTCTGGCCTTGAGTTGGTGGATAACTTAGAGTGGAGAAGGCTGCAGCCTAGAACATACAGGATAAGGCTGTAGCTGTGGAAGGATGTGTTCTTCCTTGCAGAGTCTTAAGAGACCCCTAAGCCTGAAGGTCACAGGACTGAGAGGCTAACTATGTAATTAACTGCCAGCCCATCTCACCTGGCCCCTCCCATCCCCTCTCACTCCATTTAGTTAGAACAACTGACACATTCAGTGTTTGCCCCAGGTTGAAATCAAGAAACTTATCTTAAAGAAAGTGAATGTTCAGTGTTGATAGGGCTAAGTCCCTGGTCTGGGGCAGGGGGCAGGAAGCAGGGAACCTAGCCCACTTGCCCACTTCCTGCCCTCACATCATAAAGTGAAGCCTGGTCATTGACACAGACGCATCAACATCAGTGTCCAGTCAGGGAAAGGCATCTTAGGGGAGAAAGATCTACGCCATCAGCTGACATTAACCATTCTCATCCTTTATTCAAAAATAAAAATGAACCACAATAATTATCAGACATTTGAAGAGATGAACTGCATATCAATAGCCCAAAAAAAGACCAAATTGAACAAAGAGAACATTTCCCTAGAAAAGACAGTTCAGAAACACAGTATTATTTTTAAATTTGTAATTGATAACATCAGAGAAATTTGAGAAAATACTGGGCTCCAAAATAATAACAAGCTACTATTTTTTTAAAAAAGTAATAATCAAAAATGAGGAGGAGTTTTGGCAAATTTAAAATGGGATTGCCAAAGCCAAGAGCTTTAATAGAAGGACTAGGAGTTAAAGTAGAGGAAATCTAAAATGAACAAATAAATAAAGATGTGAAATATTTGACAAAAGTTGAAAGATACAGAGGATTAGTCTCAAAGTCCAACATATGTCTAATAGGAGTTTTAGAGAAAATGTAGAAAATGTAATAATACCAGAGCAACAGAAGGAAGAAACTTTCTTGAACTAATAAAGATTGATAGTGTCTCCTTAGTACTAAGGGGGCAGGGGGTGAATGAAAAAGACTCACGTGTAGAACAGTCCATATAAAATGTCAGAACACCAAAAGTAAAGGGGAGATCTAAAATGTTTGAGAGTGAATCAAGAGAGAAAGAGAGAAAAACCTCAGGTATTGTAAAGAATTAACAAGCAGAGTCACCTTTAATTCAAGTTAACAAATTGTATACTAGAGGTCAGTGGAACAACACTTTCAATGCTGTGGGAAAAATATTTAAATCCAGGATACTATACCTAGCCAAATGTGCATCCAAGTGGAAGGGCAAAATAATAACATGTTCATATTACAAGTACTTGGAAAGTTTACTTATTTCAGATAAATTATCCAACACTTGGAAAAAAGCAAAAAGATAACTATTTTTGGTGTGTTTTCAGTGCAGTATTGGGCTTGACTTCCTATTGTTCAGGGTATTTTACAACTTGGTAAGGACAGAGGTTAACTTGTGCAAATGATTTTGATCTGATAGAGATTCAACTAACTTCTGCATGGTTTGTGGCCCCATTGGATATTAACCAGTTTTGTATCTAACCCAGCAGTTTTATCCTAACACTTAAAATTGCTTATAGATACTTAGCTTCTTAAGTGCTTTATTTTTTGGACCAATTTTAACAATTTGCTAATATCTTCATCAACTTTTAAGTTGAGTAAAACCTTTGGAAAAAATGTTTATTTTATATTTGCAGAAGCATCATTTTCTAACACTACCTATATATCCCATCTGAAAAATTACTTGAAGTTGTACTTCAGATATGACGTAATTTCCTTTTCAATGAATCTCAACACACGCCTGGTTTTAAAGTTAATAATATTTGTGTGTCATAATTCTCTAAACATTTTAAAAATCAAATTATATGGCTCACTTATATTTACCAGTAGAATATAAATATTACAAGCCTTGACACGTCAAAGTAATGGTACTGCTGACAAAAGTCAGGAGGGGGAGGGGGAAGGGAGAGGAGCAGGACATGATAAAGGAGCTAATTCCCTATCTTACACAGTGTGAAGGGAGGGAAGACTGCCCACAGTTAACAGAATAAGAAATAGAAGTTTGTTTTCTAAGGTTATAAAGTTGACCAGCTGAAAAACTTAAAATCAATACCAGCCTCCAAATTTTAAGGCTGAAAGTTAGGAGATTATGCTAAATCAACTAATTTCCTAATCTCCCTTATGTGCAGACAAAAGATACATTGTCTAAATATCTATAGTTCAAGTAACAGGTACCTAAATATATAATAGTAATACAATAACAACCACCAGAAGAACTAAAATCAGAAAATGGCTAAAAGTAGTTTTCTAGGGATTGGGACTAGGGATTGAGTACTGTTAGGGGCTGAATTGAGTCCTCCCAGATTCATATGTTGAAGCCCTAACCCCCAACATGACTGTATTTGGAATAGGACCTTTTTGGAGGTAATTAATGTTAAATGCAGTCATAAGGGTAAGGGCATAATCCCATTGGACTGGTGTCCTTATAAGAAGAAGAAGAGACACCACAGCTCACTCTCATTCTTGTGCACACAGAGAAAAGGTCATGGGAGGACAGAGTGAGAAGATGGCCATTTGCAAGCCAGGAAGAGAGCCCATACCAGAAACGGAATCTGACAGCACTTCAATCTTAGACTTTTAGCCTCCAGAACTGTAAGAAAATAAAATTCTGTTGTTTAAGCCACCCACTGTGTGGTATTTTGTTATGGCAGCCCAAGGTGACTAACATAGATGAAAACTTTTCAACTGGTGCTCCTCTGTACTGCTAATTTTTTTATCATATGCTTACTTTTTAAAGACATTGGAATGGAAATTATTATAATAATATTATTCTTTAAGATAATAATTTAAATGTATCATTTAAAGAAAGGTGCAGAATGGCCAATTTTATCAGGTAATTGAGTTATTATATCTTTAGAGCTATAAGAGGGAGGCAGATATCACATTGAAGGTCACTTAAACAGTAATCTGACCATTATGAAATTTAGATTTTTAGGATGTGACAAATCTAAGCCATGAGTTTTAAAGTGCCTACTTTTTAGCAATATCAAGTAAACTAAACACTAAGAAAGTAAAAGCCCTTCAGAATTTATTCTATTGGACAGTCTAATCACATTAAATCAGAATTTCTGTTTCCCTTAAATGCATTGCTGTAAGTTGCACAGGGAGAATGAAGCAACTAATTGTTATATGAAATACGAATTTAGTAAGTAAAAAGAAAAACTCTGAATAAAGGAGAGGAAACTAAGATAGTGTAAACAACTTCAATTTCATCACCCATTTAGCATAATTTTGGAATCTATTTTGGGAATTTAAGAATATTGGGGAATATTCTGTTTCATTTATTGAAGTATTTTAGATGGAGAGGGATTAGGAAGGTGAAGGACAATTGCTATTGGACAGCACACAATAAAAACTTTAATTGTATCTCAGCGCTGTAGCTGCTAGTCTTAAAAAACATAACATGGTTCCTTATAGCCCATCTTGGCGGTTTAGAGTCACAGTGCACTATAAAAATGGCTCAGGCATATGGAAACCATGTAATGATTTATTAATAATTCACCATAATGGGATACAAACAAAGGATTCTAGTCATTGAGACATTTACAATCAAAAACAGCACTATAGATCTGCCCATTGGATGGGAAGCATTTTGATAAAAGCCTATTTATAACTCATTCCTGTGACTCAGGTTTCTTTCACCACGGGCACTGCAATTTAAGGACTAACCCCAAAGGCAGTTGCAAAAAGGTCTGAAAGAGCCTCAGTTCTCTGGGAGGCTTTTCAAGTTTCTCAGCAAGGGCCATATTAAACAGGTGAGGTAAAAGTTTGAGAAAAACAAGACTAGTTTCATCCCTGTTTCTTTTTAGCAAATCCCAGGTCTAAATTTTATTACATTCCACATCAGTTCCCCGGACACCATGTGGAAAAGACTTCTGGAATGATAGTAGACAAATTTAGATATTGTCAAACAAGATATGGGCAGATGATTTGTGGATCTGTGGGAATATGTGACTCCTAAGATTTTTTTTTTTAATAACAAATTAGAACCATTTTGCTCTGTTTGCTCTCAGATATTTCTCTGATTTCTCTAAGTGTTCTTTAAGCACTTTGACAGAAGAGGAACCAGGGGAAGTATTAATAGCTTCAGCAAACGTTGGAGAAATGAGATACTGTGACCAGTCGATGCCATGGTCCAGATGAAAGAGGAGATGCCTGACATCATACCTGTTTTCACCATCTGTAGGCCAACTCTGGAGAAAAGGAAAAAGTGAGCACACACCTCTGGCACTCATAGCTCTTCCCAGAGACGTATCCAAGTTGCTACTTGATTTCATTTTCATTAATGCACTTGAGCCACTAGTGGGAGCAACAGTTGAAGGAAATTAAAGCATTTTCTTCTGCTTCTTTAACTGTTTGACCATCCAGCCTAAATGACACCCATGGTACCCACTCACCCTACAGCCACACCCTGTCTTCCATCTAGAAGACCCTCAGTCTACACTGACCCTTCCATCCTATCCTAGTCCCAATACCCTCTTTCAAACCTATTCATTCTTTTCTATCCCTCTTCATGTCCTAAAAATACCATTTCTTTGGCCCTCATGCCACTATTAAAATGGGGAAAGGGGCCTATATGCTGCATCTAGGATATATTCAGAAACTTTTCAGGAATCATCATCATAGACTGGTGATGGAGAAAGTGAGAAGGTGCACAGTGTAGTAGTACCAGTGGTTGAATGGTTCAGGATTAATTACATATAATGAGAAAGAAATGTGTGGCTGGTGCTTTTTATCATCTCCCTCAGTTGAAAAGGAAATGCAGGGGCTAATAATTTCATATTTATATGGTTGCCTATTACAGCAGTTGCTTAGTAATGCCTACCATTTCTGTAGAAGGATTCTTTAACTTTTTGATAAGTTAATAATAACCACTACAAAATCAGTGGTTAGAAGAAGTGTCCAGAAGCATCTAATTCTTTTGGGAAGACATGAGTTCTTAAATCCTAAACTTTAAAAACACTTTATTAGGGGCTTCCCTGGTGGCACAGTGGTTAAGAATCTGCCTGCTAATGCAGGGGTCATGGGTTTGAGCCCTGGTCAGGGAAGATCCCACATGCTGCAGAGCAACTAAGCACGTGTGCCACAACTACTGAGCCTGCGCTCTAGAGCCCGCAAGCCACAACTACTGAGCCCACATGCCACAACTACTGAAGCCCGAGTGCCTAGAGCCCATGCTCCACAGCAAGAGAGACCACCGCAATGAGAAGCCCATGAACCGCAACGAAGAGGAGACTCCGCTCGGCACAGCTAAAAGAAAGCCCACGTGCAGCAACAAAGCCCAACACAGCCAAAAATAAATTAATTAATTTTAAAAAAACCACTTTATTAATAGCTAACACACACATAGATATGTGTATATGTATATAGTAACCCTGTTATCGTTCTTACTAGGTTTCAGAGCTGTTCTAAATGTTCTGTTAAAAGTAATTCATTTAGGATAAAGAAGATGTGGTACCTATATACAATGGAATATTACTCAGTCATAAAAAAGAACAAAGTAATGCCAATTGCAGCAACATGGATGGACCCAGAGATTGTCATACTGAGTGAAGTTAGACAGAGAAAGACAAATATCATATGGTATCGATTATATGTAGAATCTAAGAAAAGGCTACAAATGAACTTATCTACAAAACAGAAATACAGTTTCAGATGTAGAAAATAAACTTGTGGTTACCAGGGGATAAGGGGTGGGGAGGGATAAATTGGAAGATTGGGATTGACACATATACACTACTATACATAAAATAGATAATTATTAAGAACCTACTGTAGAGCACAGGGAACACTACTCAAGACTCTGTAATGGCCTATATGGGAAAAGAATCTAAAAAAGAGTGGGTATATGTATATGTAAAACAGGTTCACCTTGCTGTACATCTGAAACTTACACAACATTGTAAATCAACTATACCCCAATAAAAACTTTTTTAAATAAAAAATAGAGGAGACCTTCAAGATGGCAGAGGAGTAAGACATGGAATGACCTTCCTCCCCACAAATACATCAGAAATACAACTACATGTGGAAAAACTCCTACAGAACACATACTGAACACTGGCAGAAGACCTCAGACTTCCCAAAAGCCATGTGGCTGACAGGGTCTTGGTGCTCCAGCCAGGTGTCAGGCCTGTGCCTCTGAGGTGGGAGAGCTGAGTTCAGGACATTGGTGCACCAGAGACCTCCCAGCTCCACGTAATATCAAACGGTGAAAGGTCTCCCAGAGATCTCCATCTCAACACAAAGACCCAGCTTGACTCAACAACCAGCAAGCTACAGTGCTGGACACCCTATGCCAAACAACTAGCAAGACAGAAACACAACCCAACCCATTAGCAGAGAGGCTGCCCAAAATCATAATAAGGTCACAGACACCCAAAAACACACCACCAGATGCAGTGCTGCCCACCAGAAAGGCAAGATCCAGCCTCACCCACCAGAACACAGGCACCAGTCCCCTCCACCAGGAAGCCTACACAACCCACTGAACCAACCTTAGGCACTGGGGGCAGACACCAAAAACAATAGGAACTAAGAACCTGCAGGCTGTGAAAAGGAGACCCCAAACACAGTAAGTTAAGCAAAATGAGAAAAAAGAAATATACAGCAGATGGAGGAGCGAGGTAAAAACTCACCAGGCCAAACGAATGAAGAGGAAATAAGCCATCTACCTGAAAAAGAATTCAGAGTAATGATAGTAAAGATGATCCAAAATCTTGGAAACAGAAAAGAGAAAATACAAGAAATATTTAAAAAGGACCGAGAAGAACTAAAGAGCAAACAAACAATGATGAACAACACAATAAATGAAATTTAAAATTCTCTATAAGGAATCAATAGCAGAATAACTGAGGCAGAAGAACAGATAAGTGACCTGGAAGATAAAATAGTGGAAATAACTACTGCAGAGCAGAATAAAGAAAGAAGAATGAAAAGAATTGAGGACAGTCTTAGAGACCTCTGGGACAACATTAAACGTGCCAACATTCAAATTATAGGGGTTCCAGAAGAAGAAGAGGAAAAGAAAGGGACTGAGGAAATATTTGGAGAGATTATAGTTGAAAACTTCCCTAATATGGGAAAGGAAATAGTTAGCCAAGTCCAGTAAGCGCAGAGAGTCCCATACAGGAAAAATCCAAGGAGAAACATGCCAAGACACATATTAATCAAAGTATCAAAAATTAAATACAAAGAAAAACTATTAAAAGCATACAAGGGAATCCCCATAAGGTTAACAGCTGATCTTTCAGCAGAAACTCTGCAAGCCAGAAGGGAGTGGCAGGACATATTTAAAGTAATGAAAGGGAAAAACCTACAACCAAGATTACTCTACCCAGCAAGGATCTCATTCAGATTCAATGGAGAAATTAAAACCTTCACAGACAAGCAAAAGCTAAGAGAATTCAGCACCACCAAACAAGCTTTACAACAAATGCTAATGGAACTTCTCTAGGCAGGAAACACAAGAGAAGGAAAGGACCTACAATAACAAACCCAAAACAATTAAGAAAATGGTACAGGAACATATATATCAATAACTACCTTAAATGTAAATGGATTAAATGCTCCAACCAAAAGACAGAGACTGGCTGAATGGATACAAAAACAAGACCAGTATATATGCTGCCTACAAGATACCCACTTCAGACCTAGGGATACATACAGACTGAAAGTGAGGGGATGAAAAAGATATTCCATGCAAAGGGAAATCAAAAGAAAGCTGGAGGGGCTTCCCTGGTGGCGCAGTGGTTGGGGGTCCACCTGCCGATGCAGGGGACGTGGGTTCATGCCCTGGTCTGGGAGGATCCCATGTGCTGAAGAACGGCTGGGCCTGTGGGCCATGGCCACTGGGCCTGCGCGTCCAGAGCCTGTGCTCCACAACGGGAGAGGCCTCAGCAGTGAGAGGCCCGTGTACCGCCAAAAAAAAAAAAAAAAAAAAGAAAGCTGGAGCAGCAATTCTTATATGAGACAAAATGGACTTTAAAATAAAGACTATTATAAGAGACAAAGAAGGACACTACATAATGATCAAGGGATCAATCCTAGAAGAAGATATAACAGCTGTAAATATTTATGCACCCAACATAGGAGCACCTCAATACATAAGGCAAATGCTAACAGCCATAAAAGGGGAAATCGACAGTAACACAATCATACTAGGGGACTTTAACACCCCACTTTCACCAATGGACAGATCATCCAAAATGAAAATTAAAAAGAAAACACAAGATATAAATGATACATTAAACAAGATGGACTTAATGGATATTTACAGGACATTCCATCCAAAAACAATGGAATACACTTTCTTCTCAAGTGCTCATGGAACATTCTCCAGGATAGATCATATCCTGGGTCACAAATCAAGCGTTGGTAAATTTAAGAAAATTGAAATTGTATCAAGTATCTTTTCTGACCACAATGCTATGAGACTAGACATCAATTACAGGAAAACATCTGTAAAAAATACAAACACATGGAGGCTAAACAATACACTACTTAATAATGAAGTGATCACTGAAGAAATCAAAGAGGAAATCAAAAGATACTTAGAAACAAATGACACTGAAAACACGAGGACCCAAAACCTATAGGATGCAGCAAAAGCAGTTCTAAGAGGGAAGTTTATAGCAATACAATCCTACCTCCAGAAACAACTCAAATAAACAACCTAACCTTATACCTAAAGCAGTTAGAAAAATAAGAACAAAAATAACCCAAAAGTTAGCAGAAGGAAAGAAATGATAAAAGATCAGATCAGAAATAAATGAAAAGGAAATGAAGGAAACGATAGCAATAAAACGAAAAGTTGGTTCTTTGAGAAGATAAACAAAATTGATAAACCATTAGCCAGACTCATCAAGAAAAAAAGGGAGAAGACTCAAATCAACAGAATTAGAAATGAAAAAGGAGAAGTAACAACTGACACTGCAGAAATACAAAGAATCATGAGAGATTAATACAAGAAACTATATGCCAATAAAATGGACAACCTGGAAGAAATGGACAAATTCTTAGAAAAGCACAACCTTCCAAGACTGAACCAGGAAGAAACAGAAAATATGAACAGACCAATCACAAGCACTGAAATTAAGACTGTGATTAAAAATCTTCCAACAAACAAAAGCCCAGGACCAGATGGCTTCACAGGCGAATTCTATCAAACATTTAAAGAAGAGCTAAAACCTATCCTTCTCAAACTCTTCCAAAATATAGCAGAAGGAGGAACACTACCCAACTCATTCTACGAGGCTACCGTCACCCTGAGACCAAAACCAGACAAAGACATCACAAAGAAAAGAAAACTACAAGCCAATAACACTGATGAACATAGATGCAAAATTCCTCAACAAAATACTAGCAAACAGAATCCAACAGCACATTAAACGGATCATACACCATGATCAAGTGGGGTTTATCCCAGGAATGCAGGGATTCTTCAATATATGCAAATCAATCAATGTGATACACCATACTAACAAATTGAAGGAGAAAAACCATATGATCATCTCAATAGATGCAGAAAAAGCTTTTGACAAAATTCAACACCCATTTATGATAAAAACCGTCCAGAGAGTAAGCATGGAGGGAACTTTCCTCAACATAATAAAGGCCATATATGACAAACCCACAGCCAACATCATTCTCAATGATGAAAAACTGAAACCATTTTCTCTAAGATCAGGAATAAGCCAAGGTTATACACTCTCACCACTACTATTCAACATAGTTTTGGAAGTTTCAGCCACAGCAATTGGAGAAGAAAAGGAAATAAAAGTAAACCAAATCAGAAAAGAAGAAGTAAAGCCGTCACTGTTTGCAGATGACATGATACTATACATAGAAAATCCTAAAGATGCTACCAGAAAACTACTAGAGCTAATCAATGAATTTGGTAAAGTACCAGGATACAAAATTAATACACAGAAATCCCTTGCATTCCTATACACTACTGATGAAAAATCTGAAAGAGAAATTAAGGAAACAATCCCATTTACCACTGCAACAAAAAGAATAAAATACCTAGGAATACACCTAGCTAAGGAAACAAAAGACCTATATGCAGAAAACTATAAGATACTGATGAAAGAAATTAAAGATGATACAAACAGATGGAGAGATATACCATATTCTTGGATTGCAAGAACCAACAATGTGAAAATGAGTATACTACCCAAAGCAATCTACAGATTCAGAGCAATCCCTATCAAACTACCAATGGCATTCTTCACAGAACTAGAATAAAAAATTTCACAATTTGTATGGAAATACAAAAGACCCTGAATAGCCAAAGCAATCTTGAGAAAGCAAAAGGGAGCTGGAGGAATCAGGCTCCCGGACTTCAGACTATACTACAAAGCTGCAGTAATCAAGACAGTATGGTGCTGGCACAAAAACAGAAATATAGATTAATGGAACAGGATAGAAAGCCCAGAGATAAACCCACGCACATATGGTCACCTTATTTTTTGATAAAGGAGGCAAGAATATACAATGGAGAAAAGACACCCTCTTCAATAAGTGGTATTGGGAAAACTGGACAGCTACATGTAAAAGAATGAAATTAGAACACTCCCTAACACCACACGGAAAAATAAACTCAAAATGCATTAAAGACCTAAATGTAAGGCAGACACTATAAAACTCTCAGAGGAAAACATAGGCAGAACACTCTATGACATACATCACAGCAAGGTCCTTTTTGACCCACCTCCTAGAGAAATGGAAATAAAACCAAAAATAAACAAATGGGACCTAATGAAACTTAAAAGATTTTGCACAGCAAAGGAAACCATAAACAAGACCAAAAGACAACCCTCAGAATGGGAGAAAATATTTGCAAACGAAGCAACTGACAAAGGATTAATCTCCAAAATATACAAGCAGCTCATGCAGCTCAATATCCAAAAAACAAACCACCCAATCCAAAAATGGGCAGAAGACCTAAATAGACATTTCTCCAAAGAAGGTATACAGATTGCCAACAAACACATGAAAGGATGCTCGACATCACTAATCATTAGAGAAATGCAAATCTAAACTACAATGAGGTATCACTTCATACCAGTCGGAATGGCTGTCATCAAAAACAATAAATGCTGGAGAGAGTGTGGAGAAAAGGGAATTCTCTTGCACTGTTAGTGGGAATGTAAATTGATATAGCCACTATGGAGAACAGTATGGAGGTCCCTTAAAAAACTAAAAATAGAACTACCATAAGATGCAGTAATCCCACTACTGGGCGTATACCCTGAGAAAACCATAATTCAAAAAGAGTCATGTACCACAATGTTCATTGCAGCTCTATTTACAATAGCCAGGACATGGAAGCAACCTGTGTCCATTGACAGATAAATGGATAAAGAAGATGTGGGTCATATATACAATGGAATATTACTCAGCCATAAAAAGAAACGAAATTGAGTTATTTGTAGTGAGGTGGATGGACCTAGAGTCTGTCATACAGAGTGAAATAAGTCAGAAAGAGAAAAACAAATATCGTATGCTAATACATATATGGAATCTAAAAAAAAATGGTTCTGATGAACCTAGGGGCAGGACAGGAATAAAGACACAGACGTAGAGAACGGACTTGAGGATATGGGGAGGGGGAATGGTAAGCTGGGACGAAGTGAGAGAGTGGCATGGACATATATACGCTACCAAATGTAAAATAGATAGCTAGTGGGAAGCAGCCGCATAGCACAGGGAGATCAGCTCGGTGCTTTGTGACCACATAGAGGGGTGGGATAGGGAGGGTGGGAGGGAGGTAGACGCAAAAGGGAAGAGATATGGGGACATATGTATATGTATAACTGGTTCACTTTGTTATAAAGCAGAAACTAACACACCATTGTAAAGCAATTGTACTCCAATAAAGATGTTTTAAAAAAAATTAAAAATTAAAAAAAAAGAAGACTTCAAAAGAAGGTTACTTTCAAGCTGGGATTTCAAGGGTGAGTAGGATTTCAAATGTATAAATATAGGAGGATGGTGGGAAGGGCATTCCAGACTGAGACATAAACAGGAGCAAAGTCTCAGGAATGTGAACCACCATCAAGAAAAGGAACCAGAATGCGTAATGCATAGGCTTACAGGACCGTAAGGAGGGAAGGAATGTGCTGGTTATTCTCCAGAGGCATTCTCCAACCTTTTCTGCCCTGCAGAGGCTGACCCCTAGGGACTGCATCACCCACACTCTGTTGCCTTCTGGATTCTAGTTGGTTTAGCAATGAGGGTGGGTGGGCACTGGCTTGAGATCAAAGTGCAGCTCTCCAGCTCCCTCCCTGTCTCCTGGCTGTTCTGGCAGTGGTAGGTCTATGGCTACAGCTCCTGACTTACCCATCTCTCTTCTTTGGCTCCAAGTTCTCTCCAGGGTCTATTATCACCTCACCCCTGCTTTCCCTGTCCATTCAGCCGAGCGGTAGTAATAGCTTTGCTGTGGCTAACTCCTGCGTTAATGTTTCATCATCCCTGTTGGGTTCCCTCAACCCCACGCATCACTCTGTAGATAGTTTGATCATTAAATTCTCCTCAGTTAAACCCTTTTAGTGGGCCATCTGTTTCCCGGCAATATCTTCACTGATTCAAGCAGACTGAAGCCAGACCATGGAAAGCCTTGCATGACAGACTGTAAAGTTTAACCTCTATTCTGTAGACAGTGGAGAATATCAAGGCTCTTAGCATAGCATTGTGTGGATTGCGCACTGCACAACCAAACGTGGAGGCCCTCCCTCTTAAGAAAGGGGGTGACATGGTTAAGAAGAACACAAAGGAGGAAGCTGGTCTGGGAGATATTTCTAGGAGAGAATCAACATGACAATACTATCAGTAGCTCAGATTATCATAGGCACTCTATGATACTAAGACTGGCAAGAGTGGCTGTCAGTTTTAAATAGAAATTGTCACAGCTACTTAAGTCTGAGCTAAATAGCTCATATTCTCCCCAATATCCAGAGTTCATCTTTTGCATCAACCTGTGTCCATTCACTGCAGGATCCTCCAGCACTTCTGACTTAGAAACCAGTTGTAGCTGAAGGTTCTTTAGCAGATATTTTTCCACTTCATTATTTTCTGATGTTAGTCTGCGGTGTTCTGGGAACCAGATAACCAAGTATAAGGAAGATTAGACATTTCCTTCAGGATGTGAAACCCAGGTCCTCTGACAAGTGAGACCTTATAGCAGTACTCCCCAAACTTGTTCGCATCACGGCACGCTGCGAATATCATCATATTGCATGCACACCACCTAAATGGATGAGGCTGCTCTTGGCCAGAGGTGACCAAGATAGAGGCTCTGGCTGCCCCCAACCTCGGCCAGCTTCCCCAAGGGTTAAGCAGTTCAACATTGAGTCACATGTGCCACACACTCAAGACATATTAGTTGTGAAGTTCTGCTTTAGAGCTCCAACTCCTTCTGCACAAGAGTCTTTTCCTCTTGGAGCTCTCTCAGGAATCATCATTGACCTCAGGCAGGGTCTGGTCCCCTTTAACGTTTGTTCTAATCACAGACATATGTCCCCTCCCTTGATTCTCTGAAGCACCATCAGGGCCATAGCTAGCCCGTATTGAACTCTTATACAAATGAGAAAAAGGTGCCCTTGCTCTGGATGGACACTGCCTAGCACCAAGATGTGACAGCAGGAATGTTTAAATAAGGTTTTATTAAAAATTCATGGGATTATAAAAAGGAAGTGGCATCACTCAATAATCAGCCTTAGTTGGCCTTGGGGCTCACTGAAAGGCTGCCTCCTTACTTTGCTGGGCACCTTTCTACTCTCCCGCAAGTCACTCTATCTTTGTGACCCTTCCAGCTGGGAAACTGACTGTCCAGTCCTATTGGCTGGCTCTTCCCTAAGCAGCTTAACCTTCCGTGAAAGCCATACTTGTATATCAAATACCGTGATATATTTCCAAACTCCAATGTTGTACTGAGCTTTAGCAACTATCTTGATGATACCCAAGATCTCAGGGAAGTTCGGCCAGTTCTATCATCTTCTCTCTTGAAGCTTTTACTCCTACTTCTGCTTCTGGGCCACCTAGTAATGAGGCCAATCCCATTAATCTAACAGCATGATCCACTAACCATAACGTATAGTATCAACTCCTTGATCAAAATCAATCCTCCGCCCTCCAAGGCTGGCAATAGAGGAGACTAGGAGCAGAAGAAAAAAAACTGAAGCTTTAAAGTACCCTTTCTTTATGGAAGGTCTCACTGCTTGGCCAATTTAAAACTGGGCTTGATTATATTAGGGAATTGACAGACAATTTTAGTTTTTCCTTTGGGTAGAATAAGCACAGGAGAGTCTCTCATGAGTCAAATACACATGAGTAAAATACACACTGGGATCAATAGGTCCAATAACTAGTTATGTGCTGTATTTGCGTACATCTAATGTCCTAGGTAAGTCCTGTTGCTGGACACATAGGCTCTTCAATAATAGCCCAAAATAGATCTGGCAGACTCAGCCTCAGAGTGAAAACGTGGCAAGGGATGAACTTTTTTCCAAATGTGGGGAAGGTTAACATGACCTAAAACCAAAGCTCCTCTGTTCCTTGCCAGATGTGAATGACCTTTTTGTGACAAATAAAAAAAGAGAACCTTAATGAAATATACCTGCACCACTAGGTGTGCTTACTGCAGACACTTACTGAGGAAGTCCATTAGGTCAGTGGATGAGGTCAAGGACTTGCCAAACTGGGGTCACTGTCAACTAATGGAACAAAAAGAGAAGGAAAAGAGAAGGAGGAAGAAAGCTAAGCAGTTTTGAGCTGAGACAGGAGTCACAGCCTCCTACACAGAACTGCTTGAGAATATGTCTTTCTCCCCCTTTCTCTTGCTAGAGAATTAGGAACCTCTCAAAGTGTTCACAGTTGACTGGTGTCACACAGCAAATCCTCCCCTTGATGGCATTCTCCCTCTGCAGGCTGCTCAGCTGGAGCACAAGGAAGGCACCTCTCCTCAGCTGTCCCCCAGTGTGACTGACACGTCTCCTATGCCACTCACCCTTGGATGTCTTTCTCTTGGCCAGCATATTATAACAACTAATTGCTCTGATAGTGATTCAAAGAGGAGAATAAAAAACCACTGCTGGACAACTTGGTTCTTCTTTTTACCTTTTTGCCTTGGTCTGTAATATCGGCCACAAGTAAGGCACATCCATGTTAGCATGGCCCCAACAGTATTAGAAAACACCAAATTAAAGAGTTTTACTGCATTCTATGAGACCCTTTGGCACCTTATTGTTTTAGTTAAAACTCTCCAAGATTGCTTGTCCCATCTGATAATGATGGTTGAATTGGGGAATGGTGGCTCGCACCACTCTACTTCACCTCGCCACCATTGTAAACTATTCAGGTTGTTGGAAAAAAGCTTCCTTTCTCAAAAAAGGTGGTGCATTTTGATTGGCCTCAGTCAATCTGAGGCCAAGTTACCTTGTGACCAGTCAAGGGGCAGGAATTGTTTTAAGGAAAGAATCACAGAAGATAAGGATGCTTCTTGTAGCTTAATAACTTACATTTGGCAGGTTGAACATTAGACTTTCACAGGACTATCTCTCCCTAAACTTCCCACAAGAATCAGACTGTATTCCTTGGGTGAAGCCAAACCCAGTGACTTGGGCCCCTTTGACACAGTGCTCTTTTCTCCTGTCTGCATGCTGAACTGCTTTGCCCAACTGTGGTCAAATCCAAAGCAACACCATTCTGCCAAGTGCTATCACCATCGATGAAAGTAGGTAGACTTGAGGAGTTGCCCTACTTCTGCTTTGCTGGATAGTGTCCCTCTTCTAGAAAATTTCACAAAGGTGAAGCTCCAAGTTCATAGGTGAAGAGCCAAGTGCTGCCCAGCATCGACGTGCACTCCCCAGGCTACATGAAGGAGCATCCAGTGTTTGTCAATCATTAAGCCTCTGTGAAACATGTTATATATATATATATTTTTTTTTTTTTTTGCGGTACGCGGGCCTCTCACTGCTGTGGCCTCTCCTGTTGCGGAGCACAGGCTCCGGATGCGCAGGCTCAGCGGCCATGGCTCACGGGCACAGCTGCTCTGCGGCATGTGGGATCTTCCCGGACCGGGGCACGAACCCGTGTCCCCTGCATCGGCAGGCGGACTCTCAACCACTGCGCCACCAGGGAAGCTCAAACATGTTATATTTTTAAAGACAAAACTTTTTAAATACAAAGTTAAGATGATACCTACTTACAGGTAAATTAAATTTATAAGACAAAATGTTGACAAAGTTCTTCAACTAAAGTAATGCAACATCTGTACTCAACTCTTCATAAGCAGCAAGCTGCGTATTTAAAAAATAATGAGTTGTTCAAACAAATAAATGAAATTGTGTTTAGGCATCAGGGCCCATGCTGGTGGCTATCAGGAAATAAAAGAATGTAATTAACTTGGAAAAACTTTCAATGATAAATAAACAAATGTGATCACTATATATTTTAATCATCCTTGTTACCTTTTGCATACTTGCAAAACAGTCATGATTAGCTATCTTATGGCAAACACCCAGGTCATATACTCAACTAAACCCATCTTCCCTACATCTTGGGCACACACCTACAAACACATCTCCCTGCTGTGCTTGCAGTTATTGAGGTCTGGCCAATGGAATATAAACAGGGGTAAGAGTGTCACATTCAAGTCCCTGAAACCCCCACACAATCCTCCTGTGTTCTCTGTCTTCTGTCTCTGCCAGACAGAAGCAAAGGATCCCAGGGAGATGGAGACAGTATCTGAAATCCCAGGGAAAGGTAAACTTATTAGATGGAAGGAGCCTATGTCCCTGAATTACTGCGTGGAGCAGAGCCTTCCCTACCAACCTGGAGTGCACTGTGACATGCAGGAAAAACAAACCTTTACTGAGTTAAGCCACTGGAATCTTGGCGTTAAAGAAACATTACATAAGTTCACTTTCTTTGACTAAAATCACATTCTTACACTGTATTCTTACCCCTTTATTTCAGAAATTGAGCAATGGTAGACAACATACCTTTATCTTTTCCATAGTTAGAACATACTTGAACTCTTTGCCAATGTTACTTGAATTCCTTCCATGTCAAACCTATTTGACAGCACAGACAAATAATACAGAATTATGTAGTCATCTTGTATGCAGTCCTTTAGACAATCATGCTAATCCATGATGCTAAATTTAGAATTAAAATGCATTGAATCCAAATGTAAATAGTTGGGAGAAAATTTTTAAATAGTGTTATATTCCTTCTTTAATAATAATCCCATAATGGCCATTTCATGGAAAAGTAAATTTTTTCCTCATGTTATATACATTACTGTCAACAAATATCCCCGAATTACACAGGAAATCACTGTCATTGCCCGATGTATACAAAAGGAAATTTCAAAAAACTTTTTTCTTAAAAGGAATGATTTTGACATTTTTTGACACCTGTATTAATGCTACATGACTAACAAAACCGTGAGAATTGCTTAGACTAAATCAGAATGAACACACATCAAAATGCTTAAGAGAGAGGAATGTAGTCTTCACCTGTATGGATCTCTACCAATAAAAGGTAAAATATAAAAAATGGAATAACCAAAATGTACACTTTCTGAGTAGAATTAACTTAGGCTTGGAGAGTAATAATAGTGGCATCGACAAAACGTATTTTTGATGCCACCATTTTATCTTTGAATTTTTGTTACATATTTATATGTCAGGAATGTTTATTGGGACATCACCTCTGAGGAGAGAACTGAATTGAGATAAACGCTAGAAACTGTCCTGATTTATATAAAGAAACTCCATTGCCTATAATTCAAGGAGTAATTGATTTTGTTATAATGACATTTGGTTCACTTTCTTTTAAAACTTCCCACACTAATTTTTTTTCTTCAGTTAATGTTCAGGTTTATCCATGCTTACCAATTTCTTTGTTCTCCATTCCTTCTTTCACCCCCGTTCTGGTTCCCATAATCTTTTCTCCTGAAATTCATTATTTATCAATACTAATTCTTTCAGCCTGGGCCTTATAAATAATTTACACTTTCCAGTTTTATCTAAAATTATTTTTATTTTCATCCTCACTCAAATAGTAGTTTTAACTTGGTATAGGCTTCTAGGTTGAATTAGTCCACTTTAGCACTCTGAGTATACTAACTAGGTCATTGCTCTTGCTTTTGATGAGTAATCTATCTTAGTGGGTAAGTAGCTGGTCTCTAAGTTCAGCCTGGGTCCAGGTGTGGCTCCACCATTCACTTGCTGTGTGACTTGGGG
Organism: Grampus griseus; assembly: GCF_964374135.1. Lineage (NCBI taxonomy): Eukaryota > Metazoa > Chordata > Mammalia > Artiodactyla > Delphinidae > Grampus > Grampus griseus. The sequence continues at coordinate 21,960,657 of NC_139018.1, read as the reverse complement.
GGAAAATACACAATCTTTCTGTGGCTTAGTTTCCCTATCTGTAAAATGGGGGGAAATCTAAAGCATACTGCATTGGGTTATTGAAAGATTCATGCATGACCAGTGTCTGTAACATAAAAAGCAATTTGGTAAAAAAAAAAAAAAAGCAATTTGGTATCTTTATTTATCTTGCTCAGGACTAGATGTAAATGTAGATTCTATAGCTGTGCTTGAGTTCTCATGGGATTCTTTCTGTTTCACCAGAGCTCTGGGCATATGCATGCTTCCTTGAAAGGCACTACAGTGCAGAGACTAAAAGCACTGATTCTAATTTAGAGACTACTTGGGTTTCAATCTTCATGTGACGCTTATAATACCACTGAACTTCTGGCATATTGTTAAAAAAAAAAAAAACATTCTCTGTGACTCAATTTTCTCGTCTGAAGTCCCTCTTCAGTGAAGGGGGATTAGAAAACTCCACCAAAAAAATGACAATAAAAGCTAACACCTATAACACATGACATGTGCCCTGCACTGTTCTAAATATTTTACTATATTAACTCATTTAATCTTCATAACAACCTTACAAGGTAGGTATTATTAATTTCATTTTACAGGAAAACAGTCATGGAGAGGTTTTTGTTTGCTTGTTTTTACACGATGTCTAAGGTTCAATGGACTTTCTTTCCTTTCTTTCACACTCAGTTCTGTATACAATTTTTTTTCTTCTTTTGTACCAAAAAGGCTTGGAGGAGTGGTTAGGGCAAGGCACGAGGAGTAGGGATCGCAGCTCACACTAGCACTGTCTGCTGTGTTGCCAGGATCCAAAGCCTGCAACTGAATTTTGAACACTCTCTTCAGTCAAAGCCATTGCTAGAAAAGGCTCTTTTTGTGACACCACAAGTTCTTCTCTAATTCTATTTGAAAATGTGCTTTAATTTTCTAAAATCTTATTGACAACATGTGGCCTTTTCCACAGCACATCACTCCTAGGAGCCAAAAGTTCTTATCTGTAGGATATGAGCAAAGCAGATAAGACGTCACCTCTGAAACCCCAGCCTCTTTCCAAAAATCTCCTCTCTTAATTATTAAACAAAAATAATCTTCCTAGACTCACTAGAATCATTTTATACAATGGAAGAAATAATAGTACAATATATTCATCAAAAATAGTTTGCTTGGAAGTTCAAAGAAATAAGTCAAACTGCAGGCTTTTCTGATAGAACCAATTTTTTCTTTGCCTAGTGTATATAGGAAGAAATAAAAAAAAAATATTGGGAAGAAAAACAATGTCGATAAAATCTAACTATCCAGAATTTAAACTAGTGTAATTTAAATATTGGTCATGAAACTTGCTGTGATTTTCTAAACCATTTACCTGGCAGCTGTAAGACTACAGTATAAAAGCACTAGCTGTGAAACTAGTCCATGGTTCCCCTAAGTTCTCCCATCTGAAGTCCCTGATGACAAAAGCTCATGGCCACAGAGGTGGGGTGGGAGGGAGTCTCTGTAGGTGAAAAAGGCCCTCCACTGAGGAACATAAACCAGATCAGGGCTCAAACCTGGGACCTGCTGTTTACTCTCTTGTATGTCATTAATGGCCCTCAAGGAACGACCTAAGTGTCAGCCAGACACCTGATTATACCCCAATTCTCCTGTCTTGTAGGTCACCATTTCTTTAATATTTAAATTAAAAGGTGTAAACTCCCATTCAAACACAGGAGAAAGCAGCATGCTGACTCCCACCCTAAGTAGTCTGGAGACACCCAGGAGTATATGTTTCTTCTGTTGACCTTCTGCTCTGATTTTCTTGATCCACTGTACCTTCAATCCCACTCACATCTTGTCTCCTGCAGTTTTGTCTTCCCTTCACCCTCAACTAGCTCAACTCAAAAGGCATCCCCTCTTCCTTTGATTCCCCAAAGCCACCATGATGATAAGCCTTTTGAATGAATCAGACCATTTTTTGAAGGCTTAAGAGTCAAAGGGATTTGTGGTGATGAGGGTGGGGAATGCCTCCCACCACAGAATCATAACCGCATATGCCTTCGATTTGAACTTTAGACACTTTTGTTCTTAAAAGTCCCTCAAGGGCTTCCCTGGTGGCGCAGGGGTTGAGAGTCCGCCTGCCGATGCAGGGAACACGGGTTCGTGCCCCGGTCCGGGAAGATCCCACATGCCGCGGAGCAGCTGGGCCCGTGAGCCATGGCCGCTGAGCCTGAGCGTCCGGAGCCTGTGCTCCGCAACGGGAGAGGCCACAACAGTGAGAGGCCTGCGTACCGCAGAAAAAAAAAAAAAAGCCCCTCAACTATCCTCGATTATAGAAACTTCTCCCAGGCTGTTTTCCTCTTTGGGGACGTCCCTCCACGTGATGCAGGACCAGCCCTCTTCACTTCTCTTCCTTCTTCTCCAACCAGCCTTCAAGTTCTCACGATCTCTTGGCATTTGTCACACACAGCAGTTCTTCTCTGTACTCCTTACCTCAAACCTTCTGAAGCCTACTTTTTAACGTCATTAAGGTACTTCAAAAATAAAGGGCCATCTATTTTTCCCCATTTCCTAGCTCCAACCCCAAACACAGCAGAAGCTGTGACATCGGGCTCTGTAGGATCACATTCCTAGAAGTGGCTCCCTTACTCTTCAGTGTCTTTACAGAGAAGGAACCAGTATAAAGACTCATTCTTCCCATTATATGAATTATGCCACCTCCTCCTGTTATCTCCCTTAAGAAGAACCAAAGACAATTCATTTTTTGTTTTAAATAGTAATGTTTCCCTTCCCACTACAGGAAGTAATACCTGTTCTCCAATGGAAATGAGGATGACACATGTGGATAAGCATATGCAAACTGCCAGGCCTGTATTAAGTATGGAGGCATTGTGGTTGCTCTGATTTTCACTGGTATTATTTCCTCTCCTTTTGGGAATAGTGATCTTTTAAAAAAATAAATCATTTTATCATGCTATCCTCTGCTTTAACTCTCCAATAGACTCTCATTGCACTCAGATATAATCTAGGGCCTACAGGCCCTACTTTCTAGCCCTTTCATACTTCTCTAACCTCATCACCCTTCAATCCCCTTCTTGTTTACGCTGTCACACTCCAGCCATACTGGTCTTCCTTCACTGCTTGCATTCAAGACATACGTATTGAGCATCTACTATGCACCAGGTAATGTTTTAGACACTTGAGGTACATCAGTGAACAAAACAGAAAACACTTCCTCACACAAAATATACTGTAGCTGCTATTTCTTCTTCCTAGTATGTTTACCCGAGAGTTTTGCGAGGTCTGGCTTCCCTTCATCCTTTAAGTCTCAGCTCAAACATTACCTCCTCCAAGAAGACTTCCCCAACCACACTTTCTGGAGTAGTACCCACTCCCCTGGCCACTATGTATTTCATCATCCTTCTTTGATCGCAGCTGTATTTACTATTTTTCAATATTATTTTGTCCATTTATTTATTTATTTAATTTTAAAATTTTACTTATTAATCATCTGTCTTTCCCAGTTAGAATGTAAGCTCCATGAAGGCAGGGACTTAGCCTGTTATGTTCCTCATTAAATCCTTTGCACATATGACAGTGCCTGTCATGTTGTAAACACTCAATAAATTGGATACACTGAATGAGTGAATAATGGATGAATGAATGAATGAATGAAATTACATCTGCTTTTGCTTGAAGTCATTTTCCTTGCTCCGTGTGGTCCTTGTTGTCAAGAATGATACAAATAGATGGAGAGATATACCATGTTCTTGGATTGGAAGAATCAACATTGTGAAAATGACTCTACTACCCAAAGCAATCTACACATTCAATGCAATCTCTATCAAACTACCACTGGCATTTTTCACAGAACTAGAACAAAAATTTTCACAATTTGTATGGAAACACAAAAGACCCCGAATAGCCAAAGCAATCTTGAGAACGAAAAACGGAGCTGGAGGAATCAGGCTGCCTGACTTCAGACTATACTACAAAGCTACAGTAATCAAGACAGTATGGTACTGGCACAAAAACAGAAAGATCAATGGAACAGGATAGAAAGCCCAGAGATAAACCCACGCACATATGTTCACCTTATCTTTGATGAAGGAGGTAGGAATGTACAGTGGAGAAAGGACAGCCTCTTCAATAAGTAGTGCTGGGAAAACTGGACAGGTACATGTAAAAGTATGAGATTAGGTCACTCCCTAACACCATACACAAAAATAAGCTCAAAATGGATTAAAGACCTAAATGTAAGGCCAGAAACTATCAAACTCTTAGAGGAAAACATAGGCAGAACACTCTATGACATAAATCACAGCAAGATCCTTTCTGACCCACCTCCCAGAAAAATGGAAATAAAAACAAAAATAAACAAATGGGACCTAATGAAACTTCAAAGCTTTTGCACAGCAAAGGAAACCATAAACAAGACCAAAAGACAACCCTCAGAACGGGAGAAAATATTTGCAAATGAAGCAACTGATAAAGGATTAATCTCCAAAATTTATAAGCAGCTCATGCAGCTCAATAACAAAAAAACAAACCACCCAATCCAAAAATGGGCAGAAGACCTAAATAGACATTTCTCCAAAGAAGATATACAGACTGCCAACAAACACATGAAAGAATGCTCAACATCATTAATCATTAGAGAAATGCAAATCAAAACTACAATGAGGGCTTCCCTGGTGGCACAGTGGTTGAGAGTCCGCCTGCCGATGTAGGGGAGACGGGTTCGTGCCCTGGTCCAGGAAGATCCCACATGCCGCGGAGCGGTTGGGCCCGTGAGCCATGGCCGCTGAGCCTGCGCGTCCAGAGCCTGTGCTCTGTAATGGGAGAGGCCACAACAGTGAGAGGCCTGCGTACTGCAAAAAAAAAAAACTACAATGAGATATCATCTCACACCAGTCAGAATGGCCATCATCAAAAAATCTAGAAACAATAAATGCTGGAGAGGGTGTGGAGAAAAGGGAACTCTCTTGCACTGCTGGTGGGAATGTGAATTAATACAGCCACTATGGAGAACAGTATGGAGGTTCCTTAAAAAACTACAAATAGAGCTACCATATGACCCAGCAATCCCACTACTGGGCATATACCCTGAGAAAACCAAAATTCAAAAAGAGTCACGTACCAAAATGTCCATTGCAGCTCTATTTACAATAGCCCGGAGATGGAAACAACCTAAGTGTCCATCATCAGATGAATGGATAAAGAAGATGTGGCACATATATACAATGGAATATTACTCAGCCATAAAAAGAAATGAAATTGAGCTATTTGTAATGAGGTGGATGGACCTAGAGTCTGTCATACAGAGTGAAGTAAGTCAGAAAGAGAAAGACAAATACCTTATGCTAAAACATATATATGGAATTTAAGAAAAAAAAAATGTCATGAAGAACCTAGGGGTAAGACAGGAATAAAGACACAGACCTACTAGATAATGGACTTGAGGATATGGGGAGCGGGAAGGGTAAGCTGTGACAAACTGAGAGAGAGGTATGGACATATATACACTACCAAACGTAAGGTAGATAGCTAGTGGGAAGCAGCCGCATAGCACAGGGAGATCATCTCAGCTCGGTGCTTGTGACTGCCTGGAGGGGTGGGATAGGGAGGGTGTGAGGGAGGGAGACACAAGAGGGAAGAGATATGGGAACATATGTATATGTATAACTGATTCACTTTGTTATGAAGCAGAAACTAACACACCATTTTATTGCAATTATACTCCAATAAAGATGTTTAAAAAAAAAAAAACAGTTCATCAGAAACAAAGGCCTCCTCACATTCCTACTCATGAACTTTCTTTCAGTTGCCAAGACCTAGAGGCAAGAAAACACTGTACTGAAGGAGCGTCTAGGGTCTACTACATTCTCTGAACCACACAGCGAAAAGAGAAGACATAGAACCATATTTGCCCTGACATGTGACAACGGGAGAAGTATACTATTTCTTGGATATACTCTGTACAGAGACCAATATATGTACAGTATGTACAGTATTTAATATTAATAATACTAGTAGCTAACTGTAGTGGGTGGAATGGTGGCCCCCAGAAAGATATGTCCATGTCCCGGAACCCCTAAATATGACTTTATTTGGAAAAGGGGTTTTTGTAGATGTAATTAAGTTAAGGATCTCCAGATGAGATTATCCTGGATTACCCAAGGGAGCCTTAAATCCAGTGACAAGTGTCTTTATAGAGTAAAGCAGAGAGATTAGACACACAGAGGAAAAGGCCATGTGAAAATGAGACAGAGACTGGAATGATGCAGCTCTAAATCAAGAAAAGCCTGGGCTACCAGAAGCTGAAGTGGCAAGGAAGGATTCTCCCCCTAGAGTCTTCAGAGGGAACACAGTCCTGCTGACATGTGACTCTGAACTTCTGACTTCCAGAACTGAGAATAAATTTCTGTTATTTTAAGCCATCCAGTTGGTTGTAAGTTGTTATGGCAGTCCTAGAAATGGAATGCACTGGCCCACATTGTACTTACCCTGTGCCTACACCTGTGCTAGGTGCTTTGCCTTCATTTTCTCCTTTATTCATGGCAAATCCTCCTTACATGGGAGGTATTGTTCTTCCCCCTAAACAATGCCTTGCCCAAAGGTTTTAAATGTCTTGCCCCAAAGTCCCCTGAGGAAAGGTGGAGCCTTAACTCAAATTCAGATCTACCTAACTCTGAAGCCCATGCTCTTTCCACCATACCTCTATTTCTGTATTTAATAAAGTGTTTGTTTTCAAATTATTAAAGAATAGGGTCTGATCCTGATGCCATTTCTAGAATATTTGACACCCAGAGCACTTCATTTTTTAACACCTCCTCCTCTCATATATGACACAATTATTGTCAGTAATAGTCATGAAATGAAATGAGAGTATTTCATTTACAGACTAAAATTTGCATTAACCAAACAAAAGGATTGCACTTCAGAGTTTATACTGTTTTATATTTAAGCAGAATAAAATTCCCAGTGGTCACAACGAAGGACATAATTAAATACCTAAATTTTGTTTCTTCCCTTACAATTATTGTGCTCCAACTGTTACTTCCTAATCTACTGTTTAAAGACAGAATTATACACTACCACAAGAGTTGGACGCATGAGCTTAGCCTTAAATGAGTGTGAAGAATTCTGAACCCAGGGGAATTTATTCTTGAAACCAACGAATATGACTGTACCCCAAGTGTCGGGGTCTGACTGTATAACTGGCAGTTGTTCAAATTAACTTCCACAGTGATTATAATGTTTGTTAAAAAATATGTATACTTTTAAAAACTGTGGTTAAAAACATAATATAAAATTTAACCATCTTAATTAACCATTTTTAAGCATACAGTTCAGTAGTGTTAAGTATATTCACATTGTTGTGCAACTAATCTCCAGAACTTTTTCATCTTGCAAAAATGAAACTTTCTACCCGTTAAATAACTCCTCATTTGCCCCTCCCCAAAGCCTCTGGCAACCACCATTCTACTTTATGTTATTATGAATCACACTACTTTAGATACCTCCTATCAGTGGAATCATATGGTATTTGTATTTTTGTAATTGTCTTATTTCACTCATGTGAAATGTAGAAAAATGGCTTTTAAAAGATATGTAATGCAAATGAAGCTAACAAATATTTTATTATTAAAACTCAACACTAACTGCAGTATTTAGGCCAATTAGAACTTACACTAAAAAATTATTTCTTGCAGGGAGTGGTAATAATAAAAGCATGCCGAATTTAATCAGCTTTATTATTACATCTAAATTCTCTGCAAACAGTTCGCCCCCTTCTTGCCTGTTCCTGGGACAGACTGACCCTGCCTTAGGGATACCATTGCTGCAAAATGTGCCTAGGAGGGCCACGTGGGACAGCCTTCCCCGGAGGCAGGCCAGGCCGGGCAGCAAGAGTTGCTGCCCACGCTCACGTACTTAAATTAAAAACTGAAAGTGGGGCTTTTCAGTGACCACAGGGCATCAGCCTCTGGGTTTCTATATTCCTGCTGCGCCCTACAATGAAACCTTCAAAAGCTGTAGGAACCACTTTGATTGCATTAGGGAGCTTACTTGGGAATAAACCTCCAGAAGAGAAGTGGTATGAGTTCAGTGTAGACCACCCTCCCTTCAGGTAAACAAAAATTTTTTTTCCTGAAAGCACGTTCTTTTCCTTTAACTTATTTAACCTAATCCTATTAGTAGAGGGGGAAAAGTCATAACTAACCACTTTGCTGATCCTCAAGTGAGCACAGAACCACTCTCCAGAGTGGCTTTGTCACTGTGGCCCCAGGTGGTGTATTTATTTCTCTCCCTGTCTTTTCAGTGTCTTTTTAGAGTGGTGAATGCAAACGGTGAAGAGTCAACGAGTGTTCCCAGAATGCCTCCTCTGAACAAAAACAGGAGACCAGGCTGCTGTAAGGCTGCAGCCTCTTGTCCACAGGTTTAGCTAAGGTGAAAACCATTTGTTCCTGCAAACTGAGGAGATGGAGAGACCTAACTCATCCTTGAGCTACAATCTTGGCCTCACTCTGCAACAAGCCTAAGCTTCACTATCATCATTTCACTGTGTGATCTTAGTCAAATTACTTGACCCCCATAAAAATAACCACCCTAAGGGCTATTGTGAGAATTAGAAGAGCAGCCAAAGCTTGTGGCACTCAAGGAAGATTCACTCCTAGTCTCTTTCCTTCATCGAAACCTCTATTCCCAAACTTTTCTTTCTGCTCCACTAAGAGCTGTGTCTATAAAACCTTTCAGTGTGCTTCTCCTGTCATCTTTGATGCCCTTCTTATTTGGGAACAAGAACTCCCCACATAAGGTCCCTTGACTGTGGGAGGTAAAACCCTAGGGGGAGGCTCCAGAATATATAGGACATGTCAAAAAGAGTGTTTAATAAAGAACATGAAAATAACATTAAGTACACATCACACACAAACTCCTTATAACACAGAACATATCAACTAAAAAGTGCCATCTCAGGATAGGGCACAGGGTCCTGATGTATGTTCATACCAAGAAAAGAGAGGAAGTGTTAGAGTGGGGGGCCTGGTGCAGGCAGACTTGTGCTAGAACAGGTTTAGGGAGATGTCGATGACTATGGAACCTCTGTGCTCCTTGTTTCCTACAAATGGGCCTCCAGTGGCCTCATCCAGGCAAGCCCCAGCCTCCAGAGAGCAGTGGTGCTAGCGATGAGGCATCTTGACCTGATTCTGCCGACCCTCCTGACCACTCACTCTACCAAGACTGTATTGGGTTGGAGTTTGGGTCTAGCTATCATGGTGCATGTAGTAAGTATTCAATAAATAATGACAAAGCTATAAATAAGGAGCTAAAATTTAACTGAAACTCTTTTATGCTCAAGTATAATCAGCCAGCCAACCACAATTGTAACTGTTAAACAGTAAATAATGTTAACAATAATAATGTAAATACATTGCTGTTTTGTGTATCCAGTGAAGGTTATAGGATATTGAATGCCTAATGGGAGGAAGGGGTTAATATAAGGCAGAAGACTCCCTGCAAGGGAAGGAAGGTGATTCTTAAGACATGCCTCTGTTTCCAGTTTTGCTGAATCAAACCTTGTTACCCCAGCTTACCGAGAGACAAATGTGGAAGTGTTTGAACACTGGGATAGATGTATAACTGAATAGGAACCTTGCTGCTGAACCATGCAAAGGACACTGCTTTGAATGATTAAGAAAGCTTTTCATGCTAACTCATAGTTCAGTGTGGCTCATTCCCAAGTGAACTGAGCTACACTGTCAGGGCTCTTGGTTGTGAACAATAAAAACAAAATCTGATTAATTTAAGCAGAAAAAGAATTGATTAGAAGAATAGAGTAGTTTGCAGAATCAACAGGAAGCCTGAAAAACCAGGCTCAGTGAGCAATCAAGCAAAGGAGGCAAAGCCACAGCCCTGCCCCAGCAAAAGTGTGCTTAGGAAGCTGCCACAGATACCCTTGCCCCAGACAGTCACTGTCACACCACTGGACCTAAACATATATAGGACCTCTGCCTGGTCCTGAAACTTTCTTTCAAGCCCTCAAGATTCAAAGTCCTCTGATTTTAAAACTTACTACAAAGCTACAGTGATTAAAACAATGTGGCACTAATATAAAAGCAAACACATAGACTAAAGGAATTGAGAACCTAGAAATAAACCCTCAAAAATATAGCCAAATTATTTTGACTAGGGTGCCAACACCATTCAATGGGGAAAGGACAGTCTTTTCACAAGTGGTGCTGAGAAAACTTGATATCCACGTGTAAAAGAATGAAATTGGATCTGTATCTAACACCAAATGCAAAAATTAACTCAAAATGAATTAAATACCTAAATCTAAGGCCTAAAACTATATAGAAGAAAACATATGGCAAAAGCTTCACAACACCGGATTTGGAAATGATTTCTTGGATATGACACCAAAGGCACAGGCAACAAAATTTTAAAAATAGATAAACTGGACTTCATGAAAATTAAAAAATTTTGTGTATCAAAAAACAATATCAACAGAGTAAAAAGTCAATGCACAGAATAGGAGAAAATATTTGCAAATCACATATCTGATAAGAGATTAATATCTAGAATATATAGACAACTCCTAAAACTCAACAACAGAAAACAAAAACCACCCATCTCAGAAATGGGCAAAGGACTTGAATAGACATTTCTCCAAAGGAGATATACAGATGGCCAATAAGCACATGAAGTTCAACATCACTAATCACTGGGGAAATATGAAATCAAAACTATGAGATACTACTTCACACCCATGAGGATAACTACTATGAAACTAACCTGGGTGGAATTCTTCATTTTCCTGTCTGTACTTGCTCTGCCCAGCTTTTCCAAGCTACCCTACGGCATCCACAGTGTGGAAGATCTGTCAACACTGCAGAAAAGTCAGTGTGCCTTTTTCAAAATGAAGAAGACAGATCCTTGACTTTCTTCATAATAACCAGCACAGCACTTTTATTTACTCACTCGTTCATTTAACAAATATGTACTTTTAATGTCTGGCACAGAGTTCAGTCCTGGAAATATGGTTGACATATTCACAGCCCTAATGGAATGTATAGTCCAGTGACCCAATCTTCAGCCCCTAAGGAATGCCATAGAATACTCTTCTCTTGAGGCTTTTAATAAATGCCCGCATTCTCATCAATTTGATGGCCTCCAAAGTCTATGCCTAAGAAAACAAAAATGGCCCAGATAACCCCTCACGTTACCCTTATCCTATGGGATGTGTAAAATTTTCAGATTTTGAGCTTTTTCATATTTTAGAGCTCTCATAAAGAGATGATTATTGAGGAATGGAAATTATGCCTTTAAACCAAGCTCCCTTAAAACAACAAAACAGCCAGCTGTACCCTGTTTCTCTAATTACAATCAGGAGTATTTCACACAAGGAGGTACAAGACTAAGCCCACAGAGACACTCTGGTGGTCCCCAGGTATTCCCTCCCACCCCATAGTCTGCCTTCTTGTAGAATACAATTGACTTTTTCTTTTTTAACATCTTTATTGGAGTATAATTGCTTTACAATGTTGCGTTAGTTTCTGCTGTATAACAAAGTGAATCAGCTATATGTATACGTATATCCACATATCCCCTCCTTCTTGCGTCTCCCTTCCACCCTCCCTATCACACCCCTCTAGGTGGTCACAAAGCACAGAGCTGATCTCCCTGTGCTATGCAGCTGCTTCCCACTAGCCATCTATTTTACATTCGGTAGTGTATATATGTCAATGCTACTCTCTCACTTTGTCCCAGCTTACCCTTCCCCCTCCCCATGTCCTCAAGTCCATTCTCTAGGTCTGCATCTTTATTCCTCTCCTGCCCCTAGGTTCATTAGAACCATTTTTTTTTTTTTTAGATTCCATATATATGTGTTAGCATACGGTATTTGTTTTTCTCTTTCTGACTTACTTCACTCTGTAGATGGACCTAGAGTCTGTCATACAATTGCCTTTTATTTTGGAAAGGCAACAAGGTTTACAGCAGCTTCTCACAGATAAGTCCCGGAGAAAACAGAATGGTCTAGGAGGGTAACTACTTGACCTCAAATTGAATGGGATATTTTCACAAATCATTTTGCATCTGTTCTTAAAACCAACATGTGACAGGCTGTCACATGGGACCAGAGATTCACTGCCAAAAACACAAGCAGTTAGTACAAATATATAAAGTAGGCAGGTGTAAGAAGAGGAGAATTGCCATCCTTTTGTCTCAACTGTACATTAAAAAGCCACCATTGTATACTATTAAAACAAGTTCGAGGAAACTTGGCCATGGGACATCACTGCCTGTAGGTTGCATGCCTCAAGGAACCTACCTAGGTATCAGGAGACCCTCTGGCTATACCTTTTATTAGTTGCACAATGTTGGCTAATTTGCATTACTTTTTTGGGGGTTTAAAGTCCTCAACTGTAGAGTATGAAGATCAAACCAAAAGAACCTTAAGGCCCTTTTGCTAATATAATGAAATATTTTCAGGGAATTCCCTGGCGGTCCAGTGGTTAGGACTCGGTGCTTTCAATGCTGGGGCCCAGGTTTGACCCCTGGTCAAGGAACTAAGATCCTGCAAGCTGTGCCACATGGCCAAAAAAAATTCAGACCTAATATGTGCCCTACACTTTACATACACTATATCTTACAAAAAAGGATGCAAGATAACCATTATAATAATGCTTTTACTATAGATTTTATAGATTAGGGATCTGAGGCTCAGAGAGTGTAGTACACCTGGCACTCAACCCCAGGTCAGCCTGGTTCCAAAGCCTGAGCTGTTTCACCCTATAGTATTTTCCACTGTGTGTCTAGGAGCTATGCTCATAGGCCCCTCTGAGTATAGAGAAACAAGAGTTTCCCAAGGGAAACACAGTCTCAAAACCTAGGCCTAAAACAAGCCAGCAAATCATCAGGGAAAAACGCAGAAAACTGTATACAATTAAAAGGCAGAGAGATGAGAAGAAATAAAGAAAAAGAATGGTAAACAAAATACAAAATCAGTATTTATGATAACAGTAAATGGAATAAATTACCTACTAAAATGCTTATTTACAAGAAGTCATGAAGGGGCTTCCCTGGTGGTGCAGTGGTTAAGAATCCGCCTGCCAATGCAGGGGACACAGGTTCATGCCCTGGTCTGGGAAGATCCCACATGCCATGCAGCAACTAAGCCTGTGCGCCACAACTACTGAAGCCTGTGCTCTAGAGCCCGTGAGCCACAACTACTGAGCCTGCGAGCCACAACTACTGAAGCCCGCGTGCCTAGAGCCCGTGCTCTGCAATAAGAGAAGCCACCGCAATGAGAAGCCCGCACACCGCAACAAAGAGTAGCCTCCACTCGCCGCAACTAGAGAAAGCCTGCGCACAGCAACGAAGCCCCAACAAAGCCAAAAATAAATAAATAAAACAAATAAATGTATTAAAAAAAAAAAAGAATCTGCCTGCCAATGCAGGGGACATGGGTTCAAGCCCCAGTCTGGGAAGATCCCACATGCTGCACAGCAACTAAGCCCACGCACCACAACTACTGAGCCTGTGCTCTAGAGCCCGCGTGCCACAACTACTGAGCCTGTGTGCCATAACTACTGAAGCTCGCGTGCCTAGAGCCCGTGCTCTGCAACAGAGAAGCCACTGCAATGAGAAGCCCACGCACCACAATGAAGAGTAGCCCCCGCTCGCCGCAACTAGAGAAAGCCCGTGCACAGCAACAAAGACCCAATGCAGCCCAAGATAAATAAATAAATAAATTTATTAAAAAAAAAAAAAGTCATTAAGGATGCTGTTTCTTTCCATCTTCTGCTCTGCCTCCCTGTATCATCTTTATCTTAAGCTCAGTTCTCAAGGTCATAGGATGGCTGCTAATGCAATTGGAGCTAATGCCTCCTCATCCAAATCTGACAGGAGAGAGTCTGAGCATTTCAAGCAAGAATCCTGAATCCCTGAATCAATGACCATGGCCAGGAAAGAATGGCTTAAGCTAACCAGGACCTCATCTTTATTAAAATACTATCCTCTTTGACTTGTAAAACACCAACCTCTCCCCTTTCTTCCTACTTAACTGGACTTGTCCCTTACTGACTCCCAGGACCAGCTTCGAAGGTATGTGACAAGTGCAGTCACAAAGGGCTCCACTGTCACCATCTTGAAATTCTTAATACATTTTGAACAATGTGCCTCGCATTTTCGTTTTGTATTAGCTTCTACAAATTATGCAGCCATTCCTGTTACCTAATCCTTTTCCCAATCTGTCTTGGAAGTGCCTTTAGGGTTGGTCCTGGATCCCTCTCTTTTTACATTCTTGCTTAGGTGAATCATTTCTATGGCTTTAAATCCTCTCAATATGATAATAAATACCAATGGTCTTATTCAGCTCAGACATCCCCGCTGAGCTCCATCTGCTTATATCTTGCCTTCTTGATACTTCAACCTGAATGTCTAATGGGCACCACAAACTTAATGTATCAAATATGGATCTTTTTATTTCTCCCCCAAATATCTGTACTCTCCCATGCTTACTACACTTGAGCCTCTTAGATAACTTTTGTACCTTGTAGATACCATCCCCCTGTCCTGACTTGAAGCACTTGTGTTTCTTGTTCCCTCTGTCCACCAGAAAGCTGTTACCATTTTGCACTCCTGCAAGCAATGCATCATAAGGTCCATTTATCCACACCCTGACCATGACAGGGTATTTTTTTCTGGTCATTGGGTAGATGGAAAAATGATTTATTATTATTGTCTTATTTTGTATTCCTTCAATTATTAAAAGGGTCAATTAATTGACATCTGCCTTTCTTCTTAGATGAATTGACTTGTTATATATATGTATTTTCCCTAATGGAGTATTCTATTCATTTTTAAGAGTCCATTATATTAAAAATATCAATTGTCTTCATAAAAAGTGAGTTAGAGCAAACCTGGGATGAGGAAGGACAAATCAAGAAATGTCAATGTAAGACAAAGCATGGTAGAAGCAAAAGAAATGTTCTTGACAATGGGAATATAAAGATCTAAAGGGAGAACGTTGCAGGCATAGGGGAAAATCAGGTGTAAATGCCTTGCTTAGGAACTGAACTTTGTGTTACTAGGTGGGTCCCCCTATGTAGTTGCCACCTGTGCATCCAAACTGTGACTCACTTCCACGTGAACATATATTAAGAAATGGGCTTTAGTGAGACAAATCTACAAAGTCAGGGTCAGCAAGAGAAGAACGAGCAGGGGCCCACATCCTGTCACAGAGAGGCAGGCCAAGGCCAGGGGCTCTGATAGACACAGTTGAGATCCAGTTGAGGGAAGTTGCCCCAGGTTCTCCCTTCATAGGAAAGGCCAAGTGTAACCTTTGTCAGACTAGTTGATGCCAGTCTGGTTTTGGGGTGACTCAGACTAGGTACCAGTGAAAAAAAGAAGGGAATCAGGAAAAACTTTTGGGTTTTGTTTTGAGCACCTGGTAGGCAGTGGAGCTATTTCCTAATATTGGTGAAGACTAGGTTAGATGATACTGAGCTTCAAATCCCAGTGACTGGGAGAACAGTAGTCACTGATACACACAAGGTTTGGGAGTGGGGAAATAGAAATTGGAATGAATTCCATTTCTGTTACATTGTGTTTAAGAAAGCAGGCTATTCCAGAAGTGATCAGGAGGTAACTGGTATCATTTCAACTCAACAACCTTCAGAAAGATGAAGTTTGAAGATAAGATCCAGAACATTCCTGATTCAAGAACACAGAATTCATTTCCAATGTGAAGACCACAATTATAAGTAAGCTTCTAGAATTATCTCCATTGGCAAGCTCAATGCTCTCTATAATTGCTAGTTTTTAGTCCTCTGATCTCTCACTTTAATCTGCAGAAGCATCAACCCAGATGGTAAATGTGTTTCTATTATGACAGGAAGATAAGGAAAATTCAAAGTAACCTAGCCAGTCTAAGATCTTTTCTGTGACCATTATGCCTTACTAAAACATATGGATATATACACACGTGCCAAGGACTGTGCTAAATGCAATGTATGCATCATGTCATTATCTTATCTTCACAACAACTCTATGAGGTAGTAGGTTTGGTAACATGCTGAACCTCACACTGCTGTCAATCCAATCCACACTGGGATTAGAACCCAGACAATCCAACCTCACTGCTTTTAAAGGCAGCAACCATCTTAACTCATCTCTGGCTCAACCAATAATACTGATCATAATTCCTGGCCTATGGGAGATCACCAAAAAGAGTTGAATGAGTGAGTTAATACGTGCTCTGTGCTCGATTCCCTTTCAAACTAAGAAAACTTGTATTTCAGAACAGAAACAAAAGTAACCGATTATTTATATATGCAACTTCTTCCTTGGCTGGGAAGTAGGAGCATTGACACAAAGGTTATTTGCCTCCAGAAATAGGATTGCCAACAATCCCTAGGAGAGGGGTTCAGGTCAGACTCAAGAGTGATGTAATCATAGTTTCAATGTCTTTCAATAACAATAACACTTCATTATCACTTTCTCCATAAATGAAATGAGCAGAATCCACTGATATTTAGGAAAATCATGCAATTTTTAAAATGTTGTATTGCTACTACAGTTTTAGCTTTGGGAAAATTCAACCTATTTTAGACATATAGTTCAAAAAATGTTTACTTTAGGGGTAAAAAGGCTTAAAGCCTTCTGGTGTGTTTCATTATTCCTATCCATACCCATCATTCCCTTTTCTTCCCTCAGGCACTTTCTGCTACAGACAGATGCACTGCTTCACTAACTCAGCCTCCCAGGCTTAATTTGCTTGGCTGTATCCACATTTTCACTGCCCCTCCTTAAATCAGACCACATTCTCTTTTGCTATTTTTGACCATTTAAAAACATTTTTTCCACTCCACAGGTCATTTTAAATTATATAATTATGAAATAAAGTAAATAACTGGGATATCTGAGTGCTTACCATGTACTACAAAAATCTTTACATGTATTATCTTTAACCCTCAAAACCATATTGTTGTCATTTTACATATGGAGAAACTGAGGCCAAAAAGGTTAAGATCATCAATGTAGGAACTTGAATTAAACTGCAAAAATACAAGATTTGCTGGCAATAAACAAAATATCTTTATTATGATTGTTTTAATGGTTAAAATTTGCATGTTTCCTAGATAAAGTAGTCCATAACAGGATTAAAAAATTACAAAAAAGCAAGCTTCTTAATGATTCATTTGAATTAACTATAAATTAAAATACTTGCTAATTATTTAATACCTTCTAAAATAACACAAAATATATTCAATATGTAATACAAGCCTTAATAATCTGATTCTCCTTTTATGCAATTATTTACAAACTCTGAACTAAAAGAAAAACATATGGCTAAATGGTGGAATTAAAGAACAAGTATGTTCTCAAATAATTTTATCCTAAGTAATCTATTCTTTGGAGTAGAAATACTCACTTAATACAGTATGTTAATTATAATCAATTTTAGCTACACTTTGTTGGTGCGAATTTAGCCCAATTTAAATTCCTGTGTGCCTAGAAATCACAACTATTCTCTTTAAAAGCTACTAAGAATTTATAACACAGTTTAATATTCAGACTGATATCCCACCCTACTTATTTTAAAGGTACAGAATTTAATACCTTCTTTTGATAAATGGAACTTACTAACAATGTAAAGCATTTTCCTTTCTAAACTGTATAGTTTTATTCAGTTATCTATATAACAATGTTATAAACTAGTAAGCAAAGCAAGCAGCATTACTTTTTTTAAATAACATCTTTAATTAAAGTTTTTGCAAAGGTAAAATATTAAACTTAAAATAGGTCTTAGTACATCAAAATACTAAGTTCTCTAATTGTATTCCAAGATGGTCTTTAAAACATAATATCCCATATATCACAGAAGAGCAACCTTGATCTGCAATTGTACAGAATGAATTTTACAAACATAATAAATATATTTACGCCCTTACACATAACAGTATGTACAACAGCAGTTGACAATAGTAGCTCAGAACAGCAAAAAGGATTAGCCCCTCCCCCCAATTGTAGCCCTGATACATACTGGATGATTTAAGGAAACTTGAAATAGTAGCTACTAACTCAATGTAGTTCTTCCCTTAAGAGAGAAGAAAAAAACAAGTTTATCTTGTTCCTCAAAATAAACAAAAATATCAAGTTTGGTGTGCTCTTCCTTAAACCATAAAAAAATGACAAAAAACAGACTAAGGCAGGCTTAAAAAGGGAATACAAACTTCAGAATAATTTCAATAGCACAATAGATTAAAATGCAAAACTATTTAAAATAAACCCATGAGGAGATATATAAAGTAACTATTTTTTAACCAATAAATTCAAAATCTGAAATAGCTGATTCAGACAGATAGGTGGGAAATAGACATATGAAATAAAATGAAAATGTACAAAGATGGATCAATAAAATATTACATTGCACAAAAGCTCAAAAAAGTTCAAGATGAAATAATCTGAAAATATAGGAATTTTCTCAAGTGGAAGAAAAAGCTAAGTTATAAAGGGCACTCCCAAGAAAATTATGTCTGATTTCCTATACAAGGTGTATTTATCTTCTGAAAAGAATGGTGACGTTATTGCTATAAGATAATCAAAAATTACTCTTAGAAGGAGATAATCCTCTTCATTCCTCCATAAAAGCCAGAAAAAAAAGAAAACCAAATCCTTGATTTTCATATAGCAAAAGAAAATCTTTATACAAAAGCTATTATATTTTTATGTTCTTGCTGTCCAAGCCAGTCGATTACAGTATGCTCTTCAAGAACACATTTTAATCACTATACACACTGCTCAAATCTTGATGTATCCCTAAAAGAATAACATCAAGGTGGCTTTGATTTTAAGAGAGGCAACAATATAAACGTGGTATTATGGTGGCATTTAATAGAAAGAAATGTGAACATTTAAAAAAATATAAAAGCCCAATATAAAGATCCCCCTCATATAACAGACATTTTACTCTAGAAACTAATTGCACATTAAAGAGTTGTTTCAGCCAAATGTGGCGCTCCACAGAATTTAAATGTGCTCTCAGCCATTCAAATGGTCTGACTATCCAAACGACCACCAAAAAAGAGTACATACACTGAAAGGCACGCATTTCCACACTTTTATCTAGTACTTTTGCGTAAATTTCCTTAGCACTGCTGATTGTTTTTTAATAAAAGGTGCCATCACCATCTGTGCAAATCTAAACAAATCCTTTTCTGAAACCTTTACTTATTTCATAATACTAAGTCTGAACTATTTTCCCTCTTTGAATAAACATGTTATTTTCATTTCAAAATTCTGAAAGTGGGAATCCTTGCCTTTTCAAAGGAATGACAGAACCTAATGAAACGATTTGTTAAATAAAATGTTAAAAGCATGATTAAGAATTCAAGTACAATAAAAGATAAGCAAGTGGCATTCTTATAGCAAGCCACTATAATAAAACTAAAACATGCTATTTGATTAAAAAGGAACACGATGCAGTAATATATAAGAGCACAATTTGGTATGCAGTGTTGTTTGGACCAGCTTTCAGAATATTCACAGGTAAAAGAAAAGCACTTGCCAAGTATGTCATAATTAATATGCAATATACACAGGTGCAAATATAAATGGCTATTTCCTGCTTCAAAATAACCCTAATGAGTCACTCTGAAAGCAGTGGTTGTTCATGTTTGAGTATAAAAACAGGCCAGTATACAATTCTATTATGAATATGAATGTTTTCGTCTACATAGAGAGCCCAAAATATAAGCTGAATATCATACAGTAATCCAAGGTTCAGTAGCATAAGAACTACTAGATAGCGAAAGGGTTTTAATCAACACTGCAGCAATGCTAAACTTTTATAGGTAGTTCAGGTCATTGACTTCTTCACTGGGTAAATATAAACCTACTAGCAACTATACTCAAGGGCAAACAAACAACAGGACTTCTGTGATTTTACCCCCTCTCCCTTCTCTCCTCCCAGTCTCATTAATTAAAAAAAAAAAAACAAAACCTGTGTGTGCTTTGAGCATAGTGGGGTAAACAAATAAACCTCCAGAAAACTAAATTAATATAGTAAAAATTAAAACCGTATCACCAGTTATGGCATCTAAATAAAACCTAACTACTAGCATGCTAGAAACCACATTTATACCAAAGTTCAGAACATAAGTTAAAGGGACCAAGGTGGTATGTGGGGTGGGAAGCAGGCAAAAAAAAAAAGAAAAAGAAAAAAGATTAGCCTTTTCAAGAAAGTTTAAAGATTTGTGTTAAAAAAGGAAAAACAATATATAATACCTCACAGTTTTTCTTTGCAATGTACTTTAAAGTGTTTCTATGTTACTTCTGGAAACACAAAGGCAAATAAAAGGAAGACAAAAATGGAAGACTTAAAAAAAAATCAATATACAAGTAAGTTAAACACATGTGAATTTTGTCAAAATAAACCATGAAAAGAATTAGGTGTAAGAACAAAGGTGAATACACAAGTTCCTACAGTTCTCCCAAGCAACTCGTTCACACTGAACATAGCACTGCCACATTGTTCTTTATAGCCCCTTACAGAATACAGAGCTATGCATTCTTAGTATCATATAACATTTCTATTATTTTTAATATACAAGTCAAATTTCTATGCTTTCTTCCCGATGTGCAAACTGGAGCCCATGTCTATATTATCAATGGCCTGGAAGGGCCACCAAATGAAAGAGGTAAATATGTACTTAGTGGCCCACCCTCCTCTAACCCCAAAATTTCTCCCTCAAATTACAAAGTTGCATTTTAAAAGTGTGTTCACTTAGAATCATTTTAAAATTCTTTACTAGTAAACACAAAAAAACTTTTATAATTACTAAATTGTTTAATAAAATTCCAGGTCCTCACCACCTGCCCAATGCTTCAATCAATGCACAGAATGTTATCTAAATGTTTGTTTAGCTTGAAGACTAAACACATATATAAGCATATACTCTTCAGCCCAACAGGAAAAAAAAATCTATCTATTCACATGTGTATAATTTCAGCTGGATGGTACCTTTGTGCAATAACACTGTATTCCTGAGGAGCCACTGGGGTTTCTTTTTAAGGTGGGGGGGCTAAAAGAAACAAATACAATTTTTCTGTTAGGAAATTGAAGTTATTTTAATTCTGCTCAACTCAGATGAGACCCAAGTCTTTAAACTACATTTAATGAGTCTCAAAACCTAATTAAAATAAATACCCATTCCTGGGTAAATTTTGTCTCCAAACTGTGATCACTGTTTACTTCCTTTAACTCTTAAATAGATGTTCCATAAAGCAGGGAAGGAAGAGGTATATATTACTGAAGGAGAAGAGCAAGTAAAAATATTTAAGACCTATTATGAGAGTTCTAAATTGTTTCCTTATACAAATGAATTAAAATTCAACACATATCCTTACCCTTTTGTAAAAAGCTCACACGCAATTTTTACCAAATATAACCACGTACAATAAGCAGTTTCGGTTCAACCTATCAAAAGGGAAGTTTCTTCAGTTCATTCCAACAAGTATCTTCTGACTGAACTCAAGTTGGAGGAAGGAATATAAACCAAGCTTTACATGCTAGTTACCAGTGGCAGGTACCTGTATTTAAAATCGACAATTACGGTTTTCTTACACAAAATCCCAACCCTCGCCACCCCAACAACCCCAGGTGCTACAGTTCCATGGCTTGCCAGTTAGAAGTAGTGTCTGTGTTGTCAAGGTCTCTTTGTTCCAGTAGCTCTGCTTCTACTGCACTTCTCTGACATGCAGAAGTTAAGTTTTGGTTGGTATATGTCCCAAGTTACAAACTGTCCACTTTAAATTTTTTTTTAAGTTTCTTTTGTTTTATTTATAAAAGGAAAGAACCAACTCTTCACCATTCTGCATCTCCAATGGCTTTGGAAAATATATAATCTCTTCCATTAAGATTCATAATGCCATCCTTGAGATGAAATTTCCATTTGTTTTTACTTCTGTGTATCTAAATAAATAAGTAAAAAATGTATGAGATAAAATAAAAAGAAAACAAACAACCACAGAAAAATCATTCACACATCAAACTTGTATATTACTGCAATTGAAAACTGGTTTCTTTTTTAACTGAGATATAACTGACATGTAACGTATTAGTTTCAGGTGTACAAAGACAATAAATAGTTACAAATTTTTTTCCTGTGACAAGAACTTTTAAGATCTACTCTTTTTGTAACTTTCAAATATACAATGTTATCAACTGTAGTCACCATGCTGTACTATATCCTCCTGATTACTTATTTTATAACTTAAACTTTGTATCTTTGACCACCTTCACCCATTTCACCTACCTCCAAACCCTCATCTCTGGCAATCACCAGTCTGTTCTCTGTATCTATAAGTTCACTTTTGTCGTTTTAGATTCCACATGAGATCACATGGCATTTGTCTTTCTCTGTCTGATACTTCACTTAGCATAATGCAAAGTCCATCCATGTTGTCATAAATGGCAAGACTGTCTTCTTCTTAAAGGCTGAATAATATTCAACTGTACATATACATACACCACAGCTTCTTTATCCATTCATCCACTGATGGACACCCAGATTGCTTCCATTCTTGGCTGCTGTAAATGATGCTATAATGAACGGGGGAATGCACATATCTTTCAGAGTCAGTGTTTCTGTTTCCTTTTAATAAATACTCAGAAGTAGAATTGCTAGATTGTATGGTAGTTCTATTTTTAATTTTTTTTTTTTTTTTTTTTTTTTTGCAGTACACGGGCCTCTCACTGTTTGTGGCCTCTCCCGTTGCGGAGCACAGGCTCCGGACGCGCAGGCTCAGTGGCCATGGCTCACGGGCCTAGCCGCTCCGCGGCATGTGGGATCTTCCCAGACCGGGGCACGAACCCGTGTCCCCTGCATAGGCAGGCGGACTCTCAACCACTGCACCACCAGGGAAGCCCTCTATTTTTAATTTTTAAAGGAAGGTTTACACTGTTTTCCATAGCAGCTATCCCAGTTTACATTCCCACCAATGGTACCACAGGGTTCCCTTTTCTCCACATCCTTTTTAATTCTTGTCTTTTTGATAACAGCCATTTTATCAGGTGTGAGGTGATATACCTCATTGTGGTTGACTTGTATTTCCCTGATGATTCGTGATGTTGAGCATCTTTTCATGTATCTGTTTGCCACTTGTATGTCTTCTTTGGAAAAATGTCTATTCAGGTCCTCTGCCCATTTTTAAATTGGGTTGTTTGTTTTGATGTTGAATTGTGTGAGTTCTTTGTATATTTTGGGTATCAACCCACTGTCAGATATATCCTTTGCAAATATCTTCTCCAATTCAGCAAGTGGCCTTTTTGTTTTGTTGATGGTTTCTTCCGATGTGCAAGAGCTTTTTCGTTTGATGTAGTCCCACTTGTTTATTTTTGCTTTTGTTGCCTTTGCTTTCTTGTCAAATCAAAAAATCACCAATAAGACCAATGTCAAGGAGCTTATCATCTCTGTTTTCTTTCTTCTATGGTTTCGGGTCTTACATTCAAGTCATTTTGCACTGATTATTTTGCATGATAAAAGATAGTAGTCTAGTTTCATTCTTTTGCATGTGGCTTCCCAGTTTTCCCCACACCATTTACTGAAGGGACTGTCCTTTCCTCATTTTATATTCTTTGCTCTTCTGTCATAAATTAATTGACCACACAGGAATGGGTTTATTTCTGGGCTCTCTTTTCTGTTCTATTGATCTATGTGTCTGTTTCTATGCCAATACCATACTGTTTTGATTACTATAGTTTTGTAATACAGCTTGAAATCAAGAAGCATGATGCCTTTGTTCTTTCTCTAGATTGCTATGGCTCTTCAGGGTCTTTTGTGGTTTGATACAAATTTTAGGACTGTTTGATCTCTTTCTGTGAAAAATGCCATTGAAATGTTGATAGAGACTGCACTGAATCTATAGATTGTTTTGGATATTATGGACAATTTAACAATATTAAGTCTTCCAATCCATGAGCAAGTAATATATTTCCATTTACTTGTGTATTTTTCAATCTCTTTCATCAATGTCTTAACAGTTTTCAGTGTACAGGTCTTTCACCTCCTTGGTTGTATTTATCCCTAGATATTTTTTTCTTTTTGATGCAGCTGTAAATGGGATTGTTTTCTTAATTTCTCCTTCTGATAGTTCACTATTATTGTATAGAAACTCAACAGATTTTTGTATCCTGAAATTGACTGAATTCATTTATTAGTTCTAACAGTTTTTTGGTGGAGTCTTTAGCATTTTCTATGTAATATCATGTCACCTGCAAATAGTGACAGTTTCCCTTCTTCCTTTCTGATTTGGATGTCTTTTATTTCTTTTTCTTGCCTAACTGCTCTGACTAGGACTTCCCATATCACGTTGAGGAAAAATGGTAGGAGTGAGCATGCTTGTCTTATTCCTAATCTTACAGGAAAAGCTCCAGCCTTTCATTGATGAGTATGTTACCTGTGGGATTTTCATATATGTCCTTTATTAAGTTGAGGTACATTCCCTCTACACCAACTTAATGTTGAGACTTCTTATGTTGAATTTTGTCAAATGCTTTTTCAGCATCTATTGAGATGATCACATGACTTTTATCCTTCATTTTGTTAACATGGTGTATCACACTGACTGATTTGTAGATGTTGAACCTTCCTTGCATCCCTGGAATAAATCCCACTTGATCATGGTATATGATCTTTTCAATAAATTGCAAATTCAGTTTGCTAATATTTTGTTGAGGATTTCTGCATCTATGTTCATCAGGATGATACTGGCCTGTAATTTTCTTTTCTTGTGGCATCCTTGTCTGGTTTTGGTATCAGGGTCTTGTAAAATGAGTTTAGAAGTGTTTCCTCCTCTTCTATTTTTTAGAAGAGTTTGAGGATTGGTATTAATTCATTAATTGGTATTAATGTTTGATAGAATGTACCCATGAAGCCATCTGGCCCTAGACTTTTGTTTATTGGCAAGTTTTTGATTATTGATTCAATCTCCTTACTAGTAATCAGTATGTTCAGATTTTCAATTTCTTCACGATTCAGTCTTAGAAGGTTGTGTGCTTCTAGGAATTTATCCATTTCTTCTAGATTGTCCAATTTGTAAATGTATAATTATTCATAGTAGTCTCTTATGATCCTTTATATTTCTGTTATCAGCTGTAACATCTATTTCTGATTTTATTTATTTGAGTCCTCTCTCTCGGTGAGTCTAACTAAAGGTCTGTCAATTTTCTTTATCTCTTCAAATAACCAGCTTTTAGTTTCATTGATCTTTTCTATTGTCTTTTTAGTCTCTATTCATTTATTCCCACTCTGATCTTTGTATTTCCTTCCTTCTACTAACTTTGGGCTCCTTCTTGTTCCTTTAGGTGTAAAGTTGGTTTGTTTGAGATTTTTCCTTATTTCTTGATGTAGGCATTTCTCTCTATGTACTTCTTTCTTACAACTGCTTTTGCTGCATTCTACAAGTTTTGGTATGTTATATTTCCATTTTCATTTGTCTCAAGGTATTTTTCTAGTTCTCTTTTGATTTCTTCTTTGACCCATTGGTTGTTCAGTAGCATATTTAATCTCCATCTAATTGATTTCTAGTTTAATACCACTGTGGTCAAATTGGTTTTTAATAGTTAATTTGACAACCTCTCTTAAAAAAAAAATTCACTAGGTGCGTTTTTCAAAAATAAATTTATCTATAATTAGTAATACTTATTTTATAGCTCTCAGTACTTGTGTTCATTAAAGTAGTTAATAATATTTCTCTGAAAAATATCTTATCTCTACCAGGTATGTGTATACATGTCATTTCATAGGAAATTTTATACTGGCAAATATTTCAAACAGCAATACCCTTTGTTCTCCCTGATGCTTCTAGACCATTTTTTTTGGTCTTTTCTCTGTAACTCCTTTTATGTCTATGCCATTGATTTGACCTTAGGCTTTTCTTCATTCCTCTTATCTACTGACCACCAGGACACTATCTTTTCAATATTGGTATCATGTTTACAACTACTCTCTTCTTCTTCCTCACATACAGTAACAACTTCCATATTGCTGACCTTTTTAATACCGTGGCCCCACTGTATTAGAATTCACACTAATATTAGTATTTCTCTAATTATTACTTTCTCTCTAATTCTATTTTAGTTGTCTTCAGGACACCTGGCAACTGTTTTCTAAAAGGCCATCAATAATCTTCTAGTTACCATGTCAACAGCCTCTTGTCGTACGATTTATTACAATATCCCTTAGCTGATTTCCAGGACTTCACTCTCTCCCTTCCTTCCAATCATCTTTTAAGTATCACTGCCACTTCAGGCTTTCATGTTCAAAAGAGAAAATTATAGCCTGGAGAGGTTCCATGGCATGACCAAGGGCATATCACAGTTAAGTGACAAAGATGATTCTCTTGCCCCAGTCCAAAATGCTTTCTACTAATCAGGCTGTTTTATATAATAATGCAGAAATTCTCACTATATACAGGTATTTTCTTATCCCACTGCTAAAATTCCATGGTCTAACATCCCTGTGCAGACAGTCTCCATGACACATTCTTAGCAAATCACTGTTCGGTGTCTGCTTGAGTATGGTTAAAAGTGGGGGGTAAAGAACTGCAAATTAAGTTATCCCTTCCTGGGATAGCTCTCTTATAACTCTTTCATACTTTACTCCTTACTAAAACTGCTTACTCCAAACTTCTACTTATTGATCGTAGTTCTGCCTTTTGGGAGTTAATTTAAAAAACAATCAAATACTTTGTATGTTTGAAAATCACTCCCATACCTTTCCTCTAGATCACTAACTTAAGCTATATATAAATTTAACATGTGTAAATTTTTTCTCACTTATTAAAACAAAATAGAGTACAATAAAGTGAAACAGTATTCAGGACAGAGACTCCAGCATTAAGTGGTCTTATAGCTCTGGTCTAATTACATTATGTAGATTATTACACCTAACACCTTAGGATGGATGATTTGAATGTCTAACAGATACAACACTTAACATGCCCAAAACCAGCCACTCTCCTTTCCCAAACTTCTCCATCTGCAGCCTTTCCCATCCAAGTTGATGGTATCTCCATGCTTCTGTCTGATTCCTCATCAAAAAAAATTCCTATACTCATTCTTGATCCCTCCTTTTCTACTGCACATACAAGAGTCAGGAAATCCTGTTGACTCCTCTTCCTTCAAAACATCCAAGATCCAGCTGCTTCTCACCACTTCCAGTACTATCATCCTAGCCTCAGTCACCATTATCACTCACTTGGATTATGACAATATCCCTCTATTAACCTCATTTCAACCTTTGCTTCTTCTCTGCTCTCACAAAGAAAGCTAAGTAATCTTTTTAAGATTAAAATGTAAGTGATATCACTTTTGTCTATTTGAAACCTTCCAATAGCTTCCCAATTCACTCAGAGGAAGAGCCCATGTCCTCCTACACCATCTGCCTTCACCTAGCTCTGACTTAATCTACTACTATACTACTCCCCCAAGTCCAGTTACACTGGCCTCCTTTTTGCTCCTCACACACAACAGGCAGGTTATGCCACTGAATAATGACAGGGCTAACTTTCTTCAAGTCTTTGCTCCTGTTCCATTTTCCCACTCTAATAATTTCCCATACCAATTATCAGCTTCTAGCATAGCATATTAATTACAGTTGACCCTTGAACAGTATGGGTTTGGAAGTGCAGAGATCCACTTATACATAGGTATTTTTCAATAGTAAATACTACAGAATTAAGTGGTCTGTGGTTGGATGGCTACATGCATGTGGAGGAAGCGCAGATACAGAGGACTGCCTATATGTTACATGCTGATTAACCCCAGCATTGTACAAGAATCAACCGTAATTTATTTGTTGTTTGTTATGTTTTAACATCTGTCTCCCTCAACTAGAGTAAGCTTCTCAATAGCAGAGATTGTTTTGTTTTGTTCACTGGTGTATCTCAAGTTCCTAGAATAGTACCCTGGGACATCACAGACACTCTGTATTTTTTGAATAAAAAGATGTCTCCTCTTTTCTTTGACTTCCTGTAGAGAAAGTATTAACTATCCTAAAATTGGATATACAAATTTATTTCCAGTACAAACCAAGTGACTACAACCTGAAAGACATGGAATTAAATAAACAAGTGACATATATATAAAATAAATAAATAAATGAGCAAACAAGTGCTGAGTAGCCAGAAAAAGGAATTCCACAGACAAGTAAAGAAACTGACTGCATTCTGCTGCAAGACAACTTGCAAAAAGCAAATGTAGAAAAGTTTCATTAATCAAATAATAGTCTATATACTAAGCACTGAAGTCATATTGAGTAATAAGTAGTAAATATTTTTACTTGAATAAAATCACAAAATACAACTTAACAATTCATTGGCCTTAAATTAAGCCCTTCCTGAAGGAGTGTCCCGAGTGCCAGGAAAAAGGCCTCTGAAATTTCCTAATGACAAACATATTAAATAAAATTACCTACAAATAAGGCTGAAGACTCAATACCTGATGCCATACTTATGGGAGAACCCTGCCTCATTATTAAGTTTAAGGTTCTCATTTGATTAGCAATACAATAACTCTATGATTGCTTCTAAAATTGACTCGTTGTTGAAATTCTAAAGTTTAGTCTTCAAAAATAAACTCCTGAAGTTCAAGTTGCCTCAAACCACACCCACGCCCATTTCAGAACACACCATTCTTTACTGTTGGCTAAAACATCAAGACTCAACCCTCCAGTCTCCAGAACTCATTTGATTATAAAAATTAGATCTCTGCAAACTTTATAACTCTTTATCATTCAACACACTATTTAAATCTATTTTTTAATTTCTTAGTTTAAAACATTAAAATATTGTCTCTTGGAGCAAAACAAACCAATTTTAACATTTAAAATATTAAGTGTACAAAGGAGAATACAACTAGTCACTTATAATATGAAAATACTTAGAAGCATATTCTTAAGTCAAGCTAAGGTAAAGGTCCTCTCTTGACTGATAAATCTGACATCTTGCTATCATGAAACTGTGCCCTGGATAATTTGGCTGCCAACAGGTTCCCTTGAGTCTTCCTGGCAATAAAGATTTACTGGTATCTCCCATTGTTTTAACTTCAATATGCTTCCTGTATGTGCATGTAACGAGAAATTACTTTTATTATAATGTGCTTGGTGTAGGGTATTAAAAGTGCTTACTTAGCAGTCATAATGTACACAAGCGGATGTCTGATAACTCTGAATCAATGACCTCACTAATTTAATTCTATAATTTCACGGGTATTCAATTCTCTTGACTTTACCTTTTCATTAGGAAATGATAAGATTTATTTTCTTAACATTTTCCCTATAGATCTGTTTGCAGTAAACATGGCTATTTATAATATTCATTTCTATAAAAGCAACACAAATTTAAGATTTTCATCATTTGTAAAGGAGGGCATGCAGGGCACAAATCTTGTATAATAATGACTTCAGTTCCAGTACCTGACACATTTAGGCACTTAATAAATATACGTTTACTGAATGAGTAGTGCTTATAAACAAAACCCAACTACTTCTGTTAGAGTTTTCAGCACATTTTAAAGACCTCTGCTAAAATTAAATTATAAAAATGCAATATAATTTGTGGATTTACTATAAATTTAGTGATTATAACCAGAAAAAAAATTTATTCCAAATTAAATGTTTCAGCAAATAACCAAAATTTTAACAATGCCAATAACTATAACAAAAATACTTGGGAAGTAGCATCCTTTTTAAGAATTAAGAAATCAATAACTAATTCTCATAGAACCTAGTTTAAAAATTTTTTACTGCTACCAAAGCACAGCAAAGCTAAATAATTTAAAACAATTTTCAGTAAAAATTATCTTTTGTTAGTTATCAGTCTTGTTTTTTGCCGTTGTTCTTTTCTCCTTAGCAATAAAAAAAGGTTACAGATATTTAATTAAAGCCTTTTAGTTTTGAGGTAGTTGAAGTCAGAGGGAAAACAGGGTTATCCCACTGAGTTACTCTTCATGTTAAAGGACAACCACAAAGTAGCTTTACTTTGTTAACAGGTTGGGAGACAGTCTAAATTGAAAACAACATACTTCCCATGAGTTCTTTCATAACTTTTTTTTCAACTGTAAAGTTATACAAATTAATTTCTCATTCTATTAAAATAATCTAAACTATAACATTGTTTTCATTCACACAGTTTATACTGAATATAAGAGGCATCAATCAGCTGACCAAATGCTTGAACAAGGCAGACAGGATGGTTTAGGGAAGAAATTACAACAGAAAAAATGTCAGTAACCTGATCATAAAACCCTTACCTTATCATATTGGCATACAACAACATTTTCTGTATCAAAGAGTTCCTGTCCTTCCTCATCACTCACATCATCTTCACTATTGAGGGGTTCCTAAAAATGAAAAAGGGAGAATTCATTTACTTATACTTCATGTATTACTAGAAAAACCCCTTCTAATATTCAGAGAAAAGAAACACAAAGATCTTGATGTTCTTTGAGAACCAAGGGCCAGACAGATGCATATATACCATGAATATATTGTTAACTGGCTGTGTTAAGACTCTACCAATGTCACTGAAATTCCAGCAAGAAATTAAATACAATAATTAAAATAGTTAAGCTATATAATTTATAAGCCTGAAAAGATGTTTAACTTTACTTCCTTTATTCTTTCCTAATAGTACGAAAAGATGATTCTCTTTAGTAACTGTTTTAAGATGCCTAGAAGTAGACCTAACAAAATATGAAGGTTTAATGAGATAATGGTAGTATGTATCACCAAAAGCAGCAGTGTAAAAGGGAAAACAATGGTGAAATTGGCATAGGAAAACAGGGTTATAAAACAGCTTGGCAGCCTGGATAGTCTTTACATTAAGGACTAGGACTAGGGATACAAATTAGTATTAGTGGAGGCTTAGAGCATAGTTAAGGCAATCATATTTAAAAAGAAGGAGAGGATCTCGGTCTCAGTATCAAAGAGAATTAAAGGTCAAGATCTAACTAGAGCATAAAATGACCAACTAAATTAACCTTGACCTCAGTCATGGCAGAAAATAAAACATATAACTCTGATTTCTAATTAATGAAGAAAGAGAAGCTAGGACAAAATGAAGGTGGAAAGAAAAATAATCAAGATGATATTAAGTCTAGGCCTATACCTACTCACACACATGTATATGTATATATATTCTTTAATTTAAAATAGGTTATCACCAATGTAAATGTAAAAAGAAAATTTACTGAGGTAAAATTCACCATTTAAACCATTCTAAGGTGTACAATTTGCACTTAGCACATTCATAATGTGTGCAATTACCACCACTATTGCCATTTCTAAGCAATATTATAGAGCTTAGGCAACAAGGCAAGAAAAACTACTTTTTCACTTTTGATTTGACTGCCTACAGAAAAAGCATGAAAGAATCAAAAGAGGCCACCTGGTAAATAAAGATGACGGTAGCCCCCAGCGCCCCCACCTGAAAACCCCATTTCCCTTGATCAACCTGCCGTGTCCAGGGAAGGAGCTGGGAAGCACAGCGAGGTTGCCTTAAGTACACGTGGGAAATCAAGAACTACGATATTTTTCTCTGTTCAAACAGCTTTTTAAAATTTGCTAT
Organism: Grampus griseus; assembly: GCF_964374135.1. Taxonomy (NCBI): domain Eukaryota; kingdom Metazoa; phylum Chordata; class Mammalia; order Artiodactyla; family Delphinidae; genus Grampus; species Grampus griseus. The sequence goes on along the minus strand of NC_139018.1, from coordinate 21,929,052 downwards.
GGTGTTTATAACAAAAAAGAAAATTGAAAAAAAAAATAAGTGGAGTAGCAGAAGCCTTTTGCTACTCATCATTAATCAAGGAAATAATAATTAAAACCGAAATGAAACAAAAGTTTCTACCTACCAGACGCAAAAATTAAGCAGCCTGACAATGTCAAGTATTGGTGAAGATGTATAGACATATGCACCATTATACACACTGACTGCCAGAAGTGTAATTAGTACAACTATGTGGCATTTTATCGTAAGTTGAAGATAGGCATGCCTTATGATTCAGCAATTCAAGGTTTAGGTACAACACTTAGAGAAACTCTTACATGTGTCCCCAGAAGACACATACCAAAATATTGTATAACTGTAATGGTTAACAAGTAGAAACAACCCTAATGCCCAACACATCACAAAAATGGATAAATTTTTAACATTTAACAGTGAAAATAATTATATGTATATGCAACAACTCAGATGAACCTCAGGAATACCATGTCGGCAAAAAAAATCAACTTGCAAAAGAATACACAATTATTTCACTTTATTATAAACAGACATGTAAAACAAAACAATATGCTCCTTAGGAATATAAATACATATGGTAAAATATAAAGGTAAGTTAGCGATAAACACAAAATTCATGAGCAAGGTTACTCTGATGGCAGAAGGAAGAGGATGGGGATTGGAGACGGCACCCAGGGGACTTTATTTAGGCAGTGGGATTTTTTTTTTTAACTAGATGTGGACATTGGGTTTTTTATATCATAAAATATTTTTGTTTCATCTATTCAATATTTAATAAAACAGTATTCTTTAAAACAACATTACTTAGATCAGCGGTTCCCAACCTTTTTGGCACCAGGGACCAGTTTCATGAAGACAATTTTATCATGGATAAAAAATTGGAAGGGGAGGGGCTTCCCTGGTGGTGCAGTGGTTAAGAATCCGCCTGCCAATGCAGGGGACACGGGTTCGATCCCTGGTCTGGGAAGATCCCACATGCCGTGGAGCAACTAAGCCCGTGCGCCACAACTACTGAAGCCCACGCGCCGTGCTCCGCAATAAGAGAAGCCACTGCAATGAGCAGCCCGTGCACCGCAATGAGGACTCAGCGCAGCCAAAAAAAAAAAAATTGGCGGGGGATAGTTCAGACGGTAATGGAAGCGATGGGGAGTGGCAGAGGAAGCTTCGCATGCTCACCTGCCGCTCACCTCCTGCTGTACGGCCCAGTTCCTAACAGGCCACAGACCAGTACCAGTACACGGACCAGGGGTTGGGGACCCCTGACTTAGATAATCTAGAAGAAGTTTGTACTAAGATAAACCAGAAGATTACATCTTAGGCTGCAGAAGGCAATTAACAGTGAAAACTGTGGTAAGACAAACACCATCTTGAATACAAGTAACTAAGCTGGAATACTGAGGAAAACAAAGATATAATCACATGCTTCTAAAAATACACAACAAAAAATCAATAAGAAAGGATGGTTTGATCAGGAAACTTGCACAATCTTCTTAGATAGCCTCATCCACCAAAGGGCAGACAGCAGAAGCAAGAAGAACTACAATCCTGCAGCCTGTGGAACAAAAACCACATTCACAGAAAGACAGACAAGATGAAAAGGCAGAGGGCTATGTACCAGATGTAGGAACAAGATAAAACCCCAGAAAAACAACTAAATGAAAAGGAGATAGGCAACCCTCCAGAAAAAGAATTCAGAATAATGATAGTGAAGATGATCCAGGACCTCAGAAAAAGAATGGAGGCAAAGGTCGAGAAGATACAAGAAATGTTTAACAAAGATCTAGAAAAATTAAACAACAAACAGAGATGAACAGCACAATAACTGAAATGAAAACTACACTACAAGGAAGCAACAGCAGAATAATTGAGGCAGAAGAATGGATAAGTGACCTGGAAGACAGAATGGTGGAATTCACTGCTGTGGAAGAGAATGACGAAAAAAAGAATGAAAAGTAATAAAGATAGCCTAGACCTCTGGGACAACATTAAACACAACAACATTCACATTATAGGGGTCCCAGAAGAAGAGAGAAAGGACCCGAGAAAATATTTGAAGAGATTATAGTCAAAAACTTCCCTAACATGGGAAAGGAAATAGCCTCCCAAGTCCACGAAGCGCAGAGAGTCCCATACAGGATAAACACAAGGAGAAACAAACCAAGACACACAGTAATCAAACTGGCAAAAATTAAAGACAAAGAAAATTACTGAAAGAAGCAAGGGAAAAATGACAAATAAAATACAAGGGAACTCCCATAAGGTTAACAGCTAATTTCCCAGCAGAAACTCTACAAGCCAGAAGGGAGTGTCATGATATACTTAGATGAAAGGGAAGAACCTACAACCAAGATTACTCTACCCAGCAAGGATCTCACTCAGATTCGATGGAGAATTCAAAAGCTTTAGTGACAAGCAAAAGTTCAGAGAATTTAGCACCACCAAACCAGCTCTACAACAAATGCTAAAGGAACTTCTCTAAGTGGGAAACACAAGAGAAGAAAAGGACCTAGAAAACAAACACAAAACAATTAAGAAAATGGTAATAGGAACAAACATATCAATAATTACCTTAAAATGTGAATGGATTAAATGCTCCAACCAAAAGACACAGGCTTGCTGAATGGATACAAAAACAAGACCCATATATATGCTGTCTACAAGAGATCCACTTCAGACCTAGGGACACATTCAGACTGAAAGTGAGGGGATGGAAAAAGATATTCCATGCAAATGGCAATCAAAAGAAAGCTGGAGTAGCAATACTCATGTCAGATAAAATAATTTTAAAATAAAGAATGTTACAAGAGACAAGGAAGGACACTACATAATGATCAAGGGATCAACCCAAGAAGAAGATATAACAATTATAAATATACATGCACTCAACATAGGAGCACCCCAATACACAAGGCAACTGCTAACAGCTATAAAAGAGGAAATCGACAGCAACACCATAATAGTGGGGGACTTTTAACACCTCACTTACACCAATGGACAGATCATCCAAACAGAAAATTAATAAGTAAACACAAGCTTTAAATGACACGACAGACCAGATAGATTTAATTGATATTTATAGGACATTCCATCCCAAAACAGCAGATTACACTTTCTTCTCAAGTGCGCATGGAACATTCTCCAGGATAGATCACATCTTGGGTCACAAATTAAGCCTCAGTAAATTTGAGAAATTTGAAATCATATCAAGCATCTTTTCTGACCACAACGCTATGAGAGTAGAAATCAATTACAGGGGAAAAAAATGTAAAAACCACAAACACATGGAGGCTAAACAATATGTTACTAAATAACCAAGAGATCACTGAAGAAATCAAAGAGGAAATCAAAGAATACCTAGAGACAAATGATAATGAAAACACGACAATCCAAAACCTATGGGATGCAGCAAAAGCACTTCTAAGAGCGAAGTTTATAGCTATACACGCCTACCTCAAGAAACAAGAAAAATCTCAAATAAACAATCTAAACTTACATCTAAAGGAACTAGAGAAAGAACAAAGAAAACCCAAAGTTAGCAGAAGGAAAAAAATCATAAACATCAGAGCAGAAATAAATGAAATAGAAACAAAGAAAACAATAGCAAAGATCAATTAAAGTAAAAGCTGGTTCTTTGAGTAGATAAAATTGATAAACCATTAGCCAGATCCATCAAGAAAAAGAGGGAGAGGACTCAAAACAATAAAATTAGAAACGAAAAAGGAGAAGCTACAACAGTCACCACAGAAATACAAAGCATCCTAAGAGACTACTACAAGCAACTCTATGCCAATAAAATGGACAACCTGGAAGAAATGGACAAATTCTTAGAAAGGTATAACCTTCCAAGACTGAAGCAGGAATAGAAAATATGAACAGACCAATCACAATTAATGAAATTGAAACTGTGATTAAAAATCTTCCCACAAACAAAAGTCCAGGACCAGATGGCTTCACAGGTGAATTCTATCAAATATTTAGAGAAGCGCCAACACCCATCCTTCTCAAATTCTTCCAAAACACTGAAGAGGAAGGAAGACCCCCAAACTCATTCAATGAGGCCACCATCACCCTGATACCAAAACCAGACAAAAATACTAAAAAAAAAGAAAATTACAGACCAATATCACCAATGAATATACATGCAAAAATCCTCAATAAAACACTAGCAAACAGAATCCAACAACACATTAAAAGGATCACACACCATGATCAAGTGGGATTTATCCCAGGGATTCAAGGATTCTTCAATATATGCAAATCAATCAATGTGATACACCATGTTAACCAATTGAAGAATAAAAAACATATGATCATCTCAATAGATGCAGAAAAAGTTTCTGACAAAATTCAACACCCATTTATGACAAAAACTCTCCAAAAAGTGGGCATACAGGGAAACTACCTCAACATAATAAAGGCCATATACGACAAACCCACAGTAAACATCATTCTCAATGGTGGAAAACTGAAAGCATTTCCTCTAAGATCAGGAACAAGACAAGGATGTCCACTCTCACCTATTATTCAACATAGTTTTGGAAGTCCTAGCCACGGCAATCAGAGAAGAAAAAGAAATAAAAGGAGCACAAATTGGAAAAGAAGAAGTAAAACTGTCATTGTTTGCAGATGACATGATACTATACATAGAGAATCTTAAATATGCCACCAGAAAACTACTAGAGCTAATCAATGAATTCGGTAAAGTTGCAGGATACAAAATTAATGCACAGAAATCTCTTTCATTCCTTTACACTACTGATGAAAATTCTGAAAGAGAAATTAAGGAAACACTCCCATTTACAAACAAAAAGAATAAAATACCTAGGAATAAACTTACCTAGGGAGACAAAGACCTGTATGCAAAAAACTATAAGACACTGTTGAAAGAAATTAAAGATGATACCAACAGATGGAGACATATACCATGTTCTTGGATTGGAAGAATCAATATTGTGAAAATGACTACACTTCCCAAAGCAATCTACAGATTCAATGCAATCCCTATCAAATTACCAATGGCATGTTTTACAGAACTAGAACAGAAAATCTTAAAATCTGTATGGAGACAAAAAAGACCCCGAATAGCAAAGAAGTCTTGAGGGAAAAAAACAGAGCTGATGGAATCAGTCACCCTGACTTCAGACTATACTACAAAGCTACAATAATCAAGATAATATGGTACTGGCACAGAAACAGAAATATAGATCAATGGAATAGGAGAGAAAGCCCAGAGATAAACCCACACACCTATGGTCAACTAATCTATGACAAAGGAGGCAAGGATATCCAATGGAGAAAAGACAGTCTCTTCTTCAATAAGTGGTGCTGGGAAAACTGGACAGCTACATGTAAAAGAATGAAATTAGAACACTCCCTAACATACACACAAAAAAAACTCAACATGGATTAGAGACCTAAATGGAATACCAACACTGTAAAACTCTTAGAGGAAAACATAGGAAGAACACTCTGACATAAATCACAGCAAGATCATTTTTGATCCACCTCCTAGAGTAATGGAAATAAAAATAAACAAATGGGACATAATGAAACTTCAAAGCTTTTGCAAAGCAAAGGAAACTACAAACAAGGCGAAAAGACAACCCTCAGAATGGGAGAAAATATTTGCAAACAAACCAATGGAAAAAGTATTAATCTCCAAAATATATAAGCAGCTCATGCAGCTTAATAGTAAAAAAACAACAAGCCATCCAAAAATGGGCAGAAGACCTAAAGAGACATTTCTCCAAAGAGGACATACAGATGGCCAAGAAACACATGAAAAGATGCTCAACATCACCAATTATTAGAGAAATGCAAATCAAAACTACTATGAGGTATCACCTCACACCAGTTAGAATGGGCATCATCAGAAAATCTACAAACAACAAATGCTGGAGAGGGTGTGGAGAAAAGGGAACCCTCTTGCACTGTTGGTGGGAATGTAAATTGATACAGCCACTATGGAGAACAGTATGGAGGTTCCTTAAAAAACGAAAAATAGAACTTCCATACCACCCAGCAATCCCACTACTGGGCATATACCTTGAGAAAACCATAATTCAAAAAGACACATGCACCCCAATGTTCAATGAAGCACTATTTACAATAGCCAGGTCATGGAAGCAACCTAAATGCCCATCGACAGACGAATGGATAAAGAAGATGTGGTACATATATACAATGGAATATTACTCAGCCATAAAAAGGAACAAAATTGGGTCATTTGTAGAGATGTGGATGGATCTAGAGACTGTCATACAGACCGAAGTATGTCAGAAAGAGAAAAACAAATGTCATATATTAACGCATATATGTGGGACATAGAAAAATGGTACAGATGAACCAGTTTGCAGGGCAGAAATTAAGACACAGATGTATAGAACAAACGTATGGACACCAAGGGGGGAAAGTGGCGGCGGGTGGGGGTGTGCTGAATTGGGAGATTGGGATTGACATGTATACATTGATGTGTAGAAAATGGATGACTAATAAGAACCTGCTGTATAAAAAAATAAATAAAATTTTAAAATTAAAAAGAAGATAAAGTATGGTTTGTTTAACTGAAGATAGACACTAAGAGTAGATAAGGTTATCTACGGAACTGGTATGGAATACAGAACAAAAGGAGGTTTTGAAGAAATCGGTCACATTTAGCTTTTTCTTAAGTTTCTTCCCTTTCGAAATGTTGTTTTAAATTACTGAAGGAAAAGATTACCACATCTATCTGTTCTACCAATGTTTAATCTTTAAGCTACATCACGATGAATGCATAAGCCAAAGAATTAGAATTACATGCACTGTCTCCATCACCTTTATAAGTACGACTTAATTTGGTATTCATTCATTTTTTTGTTACCAGCTATAGAAATATTTTATAAAGATAAATACATCCAAAACAATCTAAAAATCTTAGGGTACAGTACCCTAACAGCCTCTAAGAAAATATAATTCATCAGTTTGGTACCAAGTAAAAGAAGAAATGATTGAGTAGTTTCTTACTTCTAGTCTTTTACTAGAAACTTACCTCTTCTACCTGCCCATCTTCAGCTCCATCTTTCTCTTTGTCTTCTTCCTCCTCATCATCATAGTCTTCTTCTTCATCTTCATCTTCTTCAGATGACGTATCCCCAGTCCCATCAACCTGCAACACCAGCGGCGCTTGCTGTTGAGCAGGCTGGGCCTGTGGCTGCTGTTGGCCAGCTGCGGTTAGCTGTGCTTGTGCTGGTGTAGGTGCTGCCACTGTTGTAGGTATAACTTGAGTCTTATTTCCTGTAAATAAGATTTGCTGGGGCTGGATGATAACACCTGTTTGTGGTGAAATCCCTCCAGGAAGAGGGGCCAGTACCTAAGGCAAAAGAAAAACTACAGATTAGTAACTAGCTAGAGGATCAAGTAGCTCAGTTTCATTTCTTGGCACACTGAAATAGGCCCCAATGCTAAAGAATCACCCCAAATTGCCATATCTCACACATAGTTAAAACTACCATAGCACAGGAGGAATGTTTAGTGAGTGTACTGATCAACTAAATTTTCATTTTACCATTCAAATTTCTAAAGGAAAAAGATTTTCTGAAGATAATTGCTCCATTAATCAAGTACTTGCTATGTATATGCCAGACTCCAGGCTAAGAGTTACACGTTATTAGTTTATTTGCTTGAGGTATAGAGGTTTAATAACTTGCAAAGCTTGCAGTCAAGTCACTAAGAGGCAAAATATGAACCTAGGTTTTCTGGTTCTGCTCTTATTATGCTACACTGCCTCCCTATGAAGAACACTGCCCTGAACTCTGAAGCCCTGGGTTCCAGTTTTGTCTAAGATCACAGATAAAGATGTAGCAGAGGCAAGTCTTTAACCTCTCTTCACTGTTAGATTAGAGTCAATGGTTCTCAATGCTGGCTACAAATTATAACAACCCAGTAACTTAAAAATGCTGATACCTGGGCTTCCCTGGTGGCGCAGTGGTTGAGTGTCCGCCTGCCAATGCAGGGGACACGTGTTTGTGCCCCAGTCCAGGAAGATCCCACATGCCACGGAGCGGCTGGGCCCGTGAGCCATGGCCGCGGAGCCTGTGCTCCACAACAGGAGAGGCCACAACAGTGAGAGACCCGCATACCACACACACACACACAAAAAAAAAACAACTGATACCTAAGTCCCCACTCCTAATATTCTGATTTAATTGGTATAAGATGACATCTATTCATTTTATTTAAAGTTCCCCAGGTAATCCTAATCATGCAACCAAAGCTGTGAACCACCAGATCAGATGATTTCTGAAGTTCCTTCCAGCCTCTGCATCCTAGGATTCTAAAGTAAACCACAACTCAAAAAGAACCTATTAACAAATAGTAATTATATCTATTATAATGAACATATTTATAATTATAGTTATTAAATAAAAAGCAGAGAATGCCTAGTGATAAATTAAAAGCACTAAATGGCAATTCCTTGTCATTAGGTTCAAGGAAAGCAAAAATAATAAGACTACTTCTTTTAAGAAGTTTACAGATTAATGATGCAATAGACAAAGCAATAGCAACTCAAAAAGACAGAAGATGTCTGAGAACTGCAATATATAGCATTATGAAAAGACAGGCGAGAGTACTAAATTCAGCTTGGGGGGACAAGGCCTGGTCAGGGAAGCCTTCCTAGTAGGCAACAGTTGAGCTTCTATTTGTGTTTTGGGAGATTAGTCAGGCTTTTTCTGTTTGGTTTGTTTGTTTGCGGGGGACTGGAGAGAACTGCTAGAAGGAAGGCCAAAGGTGGCATTCTAAACAGAACAGCATCAAGTGAAACCCAGAAGTACCAACAGGACAAATGTGGAAGGCTGTAAGTAGGCTGGATTAATGTTCCTCCTCTGTATCTCTATCATTGTACTACCATATTAACGTTATTTGTTTATGTATCTGTCTCTTTTTCAAAGTACACAAGTTCCTCAAGAAAATAACCATTTCTTTCATCTTTGTCCTCACAGTACAAGAGTTTAACACCTGGCACACAAGCATGTCCAAATATTTGTCAACTTTGATATAAACAGCAGCTGAACCAGGTAACAACTGGAAGCATGGCAAAAAATAAAATGTGGAAAAATTTTAAAAAAAAGAACCCAAAAAAGATCTCATAACCCACGCTGAGGAGTTTACACTTTTTCCAATAAGCAATGGGAAATCATTAAAAGATTTTAAGATTTTTAGAACAATGACTATAAATATAGAGTAGCAGTCAAGTTAGGAGGGCACAAGGCTGGAGGCAGGGAAATCAATTAAGAGGATAACAGTATTTTAAGTGAGAAATTATGAGAGCATGAACTAAGGAAATGACAAAAGAGAGTGTGGGAAAACAAAACTAGTTTCAAATATATTAACGGACTGAAAGCATGTTTAAACTGCAGTCTAAAAAAAGAAACTATTAAGAAGAATTGGTAGGATTTCATGATACCTTGGATATTAGAGGTAAGCAAAAGGGAGGATTCCGCATACCCCCTTCCAGACAATACATAACCATCATGAAACCAGACTCATGCCTGCTTCGTTCACTCCTAAATCTCTAGTCTCTTGCAAAGACTCTGATACGTAGCCACCCAATAAATGTGTGTTGAATGAATGCTGAATAACTAGCTTAGGAGGCTGGATGGAGAGTGGTGCCACTTATAAAAAGTGGGGGGGAGGATGATAAAGGATGAGTAGGGATAACAACAATTTAGTCTTAAACATACTGTAAGTTAAGCTGTGAGGTGTACAGGAGGAATTCAGAATGACAGGTTGTGTAGTATTAGAGAAGAGTCTAAGAATTTGTATAGACAAAGCTATGGAAAAAGGGATGGTAAACACCCAGAGAATTCATACAGAGGCAGAAAAAAAAGAACCCCATGGTGGTCAAAACTTAAAGATTTTTACCTGCTGTATAACAGGAGCTTGTACTCCACCAGGCTGCATTTGTGGTATAACCTGTTGTTGTAGAACTACTGACTGCTGAGGCTGAAAGATATACTGGGCACCATTGGCTGCTCTGACCACTTGAAGAAGCTGGCCTAAAGTAAAAAGCATGTATTCCAAATTACCACTTTAGCAGTGACCACCTCAAAACAAACAAATTCATAGTGAATGTCAGACCATGGTGAATGACAAAAATTACTAAGAAGGCTAACAATTTTATTAAGGGCTGTCATCCATACACAGTAAACTATAGTCCTTACCTTCTCTGACTTTACGACATGCTCTAATACATTGCTTAATATGTTTTATTTTCCTTATAAAGCTGTTTCCAACAAAGTTTTAACAACAGATTATGAGAGTTGATTAAAAGTGTAAATTATCTTCACTAACAAGTCATGAGAGAGGAATAAGTAACATCAGCAGACATTTCAGGGGCTGTTCATTTTTAAAGCTTTAAAGAAACAAAAGTATAATAATGCATTAATATCTTGAACAAAAGCACAGCATTCCATAGCTTCAAGATGACTTAAAAAGCAGTAAGAGTTTGCTGAACCAATTATTACTGCCACATAACACTAACAGTATGACTGGCTTATACCAAATCCCTCTAATATATTGTTTTAAATGATGCAGAATGTTGAATTAATTAAGTAGTAAGCAATTATATCTCATTAAAATATGTAGCAAGTCGCTAAGTTTGTTCTTCAAACATTTAGAAATTAACAAAACAAGAAATTGTATAATCATTGTACTTTTTTTTAAACATCTTTATTGGAGTATAATTGCTTTACAATGGTGTGTTAGTTTCTTATTTATAACAAAGTGAATCAGCCATACGTACACTTATATCCCCATATCCCCTCCCTCTTGTGTCTCCCTCCCACCCTCCCTATCCCACCCCTCTAGGTGGTCAAAAAGCACCAAGCTGATCTCCCTGTGCTATGCGGCTGCTTCCCACTAGTTATCGGTTTTACATTTGATAGTGTATATATGTCCATGCCACTCTCTCACTTCGTCCCAGCTTACTCCTCCCCTTCCCCGTGTCCTTAAGTCCATTCTCTACATCTGCGTCTTTACTCCTGTCCTACCCCTAGGCTCTTCAGAACCATTTTTTTTTTTAGATTCCATATATATGTTAGCATACGGTATTTGTTTTTCTCTTTCTGACTTACTTCACTCTGTATGACAGACTCTAGGTCCACCCACCTCACTACAAATAACTCAGTTTAATTTCTTTTTATGGCTGAGTAATATTTCATTGTATATATGTGCCACATCTTCTTTATCCATTCATCTGTCGATGGACACTTAAGTTGCTTCCATGTCCTGGCTATTGTAAATAGTGTTGCAATGAACACTGTGGTACGTGACTCTTTGAATTATAGTTTTCTCAGGGTATATGCCCAGTAGTGGGATTGCTGAGTCGTATGGTGGTCTTATTTTTAGTTTTTTAAGGAACCTCCATACTGTTTTCCATAGTGGCTGCACCAATCTACATTCCCACCAGCAGTGTAGGAGGGTTTCCTTTTCTCCACACCCTCTCCAGCATTTATTGTTTGTAGATTTTTTGATGATGGCCATTCTGACTGGTGTGAGGTGATACACCTCATTGTAGTTTTGATTTGCAAGAAATTGTATAATTAAATTACAGAGAAAATACTTAAAATCCAGGTAAATAAATTCTTCAAGCATTATTATTAAAAGTAAATTTTGCCTGCTATGGAGAGATACTATATAAAATACAATGTAATAAATTTGCTCTTAAGATACTATAGGATTTAGTTTGATATCACAAATTAGTTCAAATGAGTTGTTTAACTTATTTGGTAAGTTAAAAGTGTTTAGCAAAAAACCAAGTAAATAAGCACTTCTAGGGCTTCCCTGGTGGTGCAGTGGTTGAGAGTCCGCCTGCCGATGCAGGGGACACAGTTTCGTGCCCCGGTCCGGGAAGATCCCACATGCCGTGGAAGAGGCTAGGCCTGTGAGCCACGGCCGCTGAGCCTGCGTGTCCGGAGCCTGTGCTCCACAACGGGAGAGGCCATAACAGTGAGAGGCCCGCGTACAGCAACAACAACAACAAAAAGCACTTCTCTATAATCATACTTCATTCAATAAATAGGATTCCATTCACGGATCAAAAGTTCAAGTGCAATTCTCATCTTCTCTACTGCATCCTCAGCAGTGATTATGGTTTAATATGCCATGGTCCTCAAATCATCTTATTTTAATAACGTAAGCCAAATGGTAAAAGAAGTATTAAGATCTTCTGTCTTTCAGTGAAGACAAAACAAAGGCTAGACGGTACAATTTTCTGAGTTATATAAATAATGGATCAGTTATTCCTAATTACCTGAATTTGTTAATATCTGTTGAACAGGAGTCACACCGGCAGGGAGTGCTAAGGTAGCAGCTGTAGCAGCAGCACTCTGGAAAAAAACAATGAAAAACAATCAAAACCATGTATGTTCATAACAGCACATCAGTTTATCTCTGGCATATTTTAATAGTATTTACAGTTTCATTTAGTATATACTAAAATGAAAAGTTCTAACAATAAGACTAACTGCCATTTTATAAAATGGTACAATAAAGACCATTGAGCCTAAACATCTTACCTAATTATTTCAAGCAATTAATTAGAATAATTAGGAGGTTTTTTCACCTGGAGAATGTACTCTAAGGAAATATAACCCACACTAACAGTGCTGTACAATAAATAAAATATCCATTCCATTATTTCCTTACTTATTCTGTTTCCTTACTCCCAATTCCTTGTTGTCAATTAATATACTTATGGCAAAAGTGTAAGTATCTTCACTTTAGAAATCCTAATATTTTAAATCTATACCATGATTAACAGGTCTCTAGAGAAAACCTTGTATCAGAAGACTGAAATTCTTAGCTGGCAACTCTTCTAAGATGCCATAAGGTGACAACACTGGCATTATCTAGGTGAAACATATATTACTGACAGTTTTATCAATATAGAAAATATCTTAAAAATCTTAAGTCACAAAAATTAATTTCTACACTTAAAAATGAAGTTAGTATCTGACTTTAAATTATAAAAACATACATGGAATTATACTCTGAATGTTTTTAAATCCAGGATAAATTCTTGATTTACTGCTTCTGGAGACTTCTCCCCTTTCCTCTGAAAGAATTACACTACATTTTTACTGTTTTTTTAAAATCCTGAGCTCAAAGTATTTCCATGTATCTCACTGTAACTATATACAGATAGGTTTTTTTCCCCTCCCTCTTCAATCTTTTTTAAGGTACCAAACCTTCATATACTCAATCTAACTTATACATTTTTAGAAACACCTCTATTTGAATACGCTTTAAGAAATAAATATTAACTGTGCTTTGAAGTCAACAAAACTTGGAAAATTACACTCAGGTAGGTTACTGATACAACTATCTAGTCAGGCTCTAAGTATAGCCTTCCAAGAAAATATGCTTGTTGCCATTTGACAGGCCTAAGTAATCTCTATATCTTAAGCCTGAAACTCCCATTATGTCCCCAAAATCCAGCTATCTAGCTCATCAGGTTCTCTTTATAAAATGCAGGTTCTGCATTTCATTTTATTAAATAAATGAAAGATCTAAATAAATCTTGTCTATATAAGCAAATGAAAGGTAATCTAAATTTAAGGAATATATTAACAACCACTTACTATTGAGAAATATTATTTAGGAATATTAAGTGCCTATAATTCACATTTTATAAGATTAATAGATCTCCCTCTACTAGCAAACTGACCTAGCATTTTCCTTATAGCATACATGAGAAAATAACCACCTGCATACCTCTGCACACTCAAGTTGCTATAAATATTTGTTGTGATGTATCATACACAAACCATCTTTTATTAATGTCTGCTGAAAGTTCCTTCCTGTATTTTGTGAAAAGGCCCTAATGTGAATAACGCATTTGAGCAATTTCATAAAGAGAACCTGCAAAACTAGTTTGATATAAGGTCCTGTTTCATAAGTTTCCTGAAATAGCTTTCTACCAAATATATTATCACTATCCCATATTCTTATATTAAAAAAATTCTTTTTTCAAAATGAAACTGTTTTTAATGGATATCTTTGAATCAGGAATAATAATGCAAACAAACAAAAACACAAAAAACTTATTTGTAAAAAGCCTATACTGATTACATTTTAGAACATGAAAAACACATGAAGCAAACACTAACTGAAAACAAGTAAAATGCTGAAATACGTATAAATGCTAACATTTTATTGATTGAAGTCTGACCTATGATCTGTTTAAATACATATGCTCTTTAGAATCAAGGAGACACAGCAAATCAGTAAGAGATGGGCCATTAACTTTACCAGTCTTTTTAAACACAATTTTAATTCAAAATTCTCTCCCACAAAACTTAAAATTCTTCAAAATTAGATGGGTCTACTGCAAGTGATTCTACTAAACTTTGTTTTAAAATGATACAAGTTATTCCCTAGGAAACAGTCTCAATAGTACCAACTACAATATGGATCCTACAGTGAGACTTATTTTTAAAGATGGAGGTTAAAAAGAAATTTGGTGCCTTAAACTTGAAAGGGAATTTTTTTTGAATAATAAAAATTCTTGTGAGAATCGATAGGCATGGACTTTTGTGATTTTCATGCAAAAGAATTGACTCCAGGAACTTGAACTGGAAGTACAGAGATTCTTGATTTTTTGTGAATTTAAAAGTTCCGATTTCTATCGTGTAGAAATTTGCAATTCTGTAAAGTTATACATTTGTTAAGGCTGGTATATATCAATAGAAAGAAGTCGTTTGTCTAGTAGGTAAGCCCTGCTTCCTATATGGCTTATAAAACACAAAGGAGCTTTCAGGTTCACTCATCACTCATAAAATATAGTAACTGTTTTTTTTTTTGTTTTTTTTTTTTTTTTGTGGTTCGTGGGCCTCTCACTGCTGTGGCCTCTCCCGCCGCGGAGCACAGGCTCCAGACGCGCAGCCTCAGCGGCCATGGCTCACGGGGCCAGCCGCTCTGCGGCATGTGCGATCTTCCCGGACCGGGGCACGAACCCGCGTCCCCTGCATCGGCAGGCGGACTCTCAACCACCGCACCACCAGGGAAGCCCAGTAACTGTTTTTTAAAATATTGCTTTTTCGTTTAAAAAAAAAAAAAAATCTGGATCTGAAAAGAAAATCTCACTGCTAACACTAGACTAAGAGATCTTATTTAAAATAATGATTCTTTCCTATTAAAAGGATTTGGCTGGATTTAAGAATGGAATGTCAGAGCAGAGACACCACTAACAGTCTGTGTAGTTTAAACAGAAGAAAAGCCATTTACGAGAAAATGCCGGAACAACGATTCTAATTAAACTTTGTTTTAATGTTTTATTAAAAAAAAAAACTGTGAGGATAGAAGTAAAGATTTTCTAAGGATCTGAGGGTTTCTTTCTTTCAGTTTTATTGTTATATCTGATGGGATATATTATATGTGCTAAGTGAAATTTGAAAATTTGAGGACTTATGAAGTTCAGTGGCTATCTCTTAGAAGTATCAAAAGTCTAATATATAATAAACGCAACTGAAAAAATGCATTTTAAAGTAGCAATTTACATATTGTAATAAAACTTATTAGGCTATGCTATGGTTAAATCAGAGCAAAATTTGTAAATGTCTGATCTTAACGATACTAGTTATCTTTATCCAAATGGTTCATTTTTTAAAAATTTATAATTCTTAGCATTCCTAACCTCTTTCAGTTAATGGGTCTTCTGCAACATAACTATACTTGGCATAATGTTTGGTAGGTCCCGTAAACCTATTTTCAAAAAATAGCAGAAGAAGGGCTTCCCTGGTGGCGCAGTGGTTGAGAGTCCGCCTGCCTATGCAGGGGACACGGGTTCATGCCCCGGTCTGGGAAGATCCCACATGCCGCGGAGTGGCTGGGCCCATGAGCCATGGCCGCTGGGCCTGTGCATCCGGAGCCTGTGCTCTGCAACGGGAGAGGCCACAACAGTGAGAGGCCCGCGTATCGCAAAAAAAAAAAAAAATAGCAGAAGATAAAACAGCTCCCACAAAGCATCATTCTTTTGGTATTTTCAACAGAAAGTTGCATAATTTTATGAACCTTAATGTCTAAGTACCAAGCTAAACTTTAGATTTGCTGTTAAATCCAATACTTAGGAAACCAAACAAAACAGCTATTTTGCTTAAGTCCTGAATAAACTTCAAGTTGTTAATATACAACATACACAAGCATAATCACAATTTGGGTTAGAATAAATAGAGCCAAGCAAAGTGCTATGTTCTGAGTCTTACCATGTTTGATGCATTCATATGTTGTATCAGCTTAGAATCAGGAACAATAACTTGTGGTGCTGCAGCTATGAAAAACAACAGGCACACATAAAAACAAGGAACCCTGAGGCTATTTCATAAGAATGCTGTGTACTATACCAAAAATTTTTTTCATGCTTTCCACATTTTCTGCATGCAAATGCACTCAACCACTTGATATCTCAGAAAGTTATAAACTTTTACGGTAAATAACAGCTGTGACATACCCACCTTATACTGGAAAACCCACAATTAAAAAAAAGATTTAACAACACCTAAGGACACAAGGGACCTTGGGAACACGACATAATGAGATACCTAACACCTAAACATATATTTCTGTGCATTCTTAAACTGGAAATTTTCAAACATAATTTAATACTGTCTTGCCAACTCAGCAATAACTGTGTTATTAATATAATGATACTACTGCTGGAATGCATTATTGACCCATTAAAAGGGAGCTCAAAAAGTTATAATCTACATAGTCTTTTAAAATCTTTTTCTCCCAATTTGACAGTTTCCAGTATCTTATTTCCATCAACTTTTTAAAAAATACAAATCATAAATAATGGCAATATCACGTAAACATAAAAGGAACTAAGTGTTTGATTCCGCAAATTTCAGAGAATAAATAGATAATCCCATTATCCTAATATTCTCTGAGTGAAGAAAATCAAATTTTAATTTATGATAACCTAAAATCCTAGTGCCAGGCCTGAAGGCAATAGGAGGAACGGTCATCAAGAAACATTAAAAGGATAAAATTACTTGATGCAAGGTACACAGTAAAATCAAATATTAAGTCTTATTTGATATAAACAGTAAAATAACTCAAAACAGACATTTCTAATGTGCATCAATATCAGTTTTAAGTCTTACATACACTCTCAGATGAGACAAATAAGTAACTCAAGTTACCTTAAGATGAAGTTTTCATTTATCTTTATTCTCCTCTCTGACAACAAGATTTACAAAACTTGAAGGCCTAGGAAGTTTTATAACTGAACAAATGTTTGTCATGACAGAAAATACTCCATGTAGAGGATCAAGCTTCTAAGCCTTTTCAGGGCCCAGATTTTCCTCAGCTGTGATGTTTTAAGAGCTACTTCACAGAGCCTCTATTAGACTGCAATGAAACAAAACCTATAAAATGACTTGCACGGTACAAGGCACTATGGATGCAGTCTATAAATACTTGTTTTTTCTTATCTTTAAACCACATAATATAAATTAAGATGTCATATATCCACTCTTCACTTAAAGGAAATCTAATTCAGTCAATTTAACTACATAAATTAATAAGGAATTAGAATTTCAGATTGCCAAAGTATAGTTACAAAAACCCTCCAGTGTTTATTTATAAAAACTAAACTCAAATGCCTTTGTAGGAACAAATCAGTTTCAAAGAAAGTAATGATTCTACTATATAAAATAATGAAACCCTTAGTAAATAAACCTTTATAGATCTGACTTAGGAAATCCACCA
The DNA here is from genome assembly GCF_964374135.1 of Grampus griseus. Lineage (NCBI taxonomy): Eukaryota > Metazoa > Chordata > Mammalia > Artiodactyla > Delphinidae > Grampus > Grampus griseus. The sequence goes on along the minus strand of NC_139018.1, from coordinate 21,911,289 downwards.
TTGTGTAGCCATCTAAAAAAAGTAATAATATACTTACCTGAATATCATTTTAAGCTTTCTGTTAGTGAATTACTTGTTTATCATTACTACATAAATAGGAACCACATTTTATACACACAGATACAACCCCCTCAGCCAAAAGAAAGGAGACACCAGAGTGTTTCTCTTCTTTGAAAATGACAACTTTCATTTCCAAGTTGCAGTAGGATCGGACAGCCTCACCTTGCTGAGACGCAGGAATAAGGACCTGCTGGGTCTGCGCTTGCTGAGGTACTGTCTGCTGTGGTTGAGCCTGGTGGTGATGGTGGTGGTGATGCTGCTGCTGCTGGGGTTGCTGCTGCTGTTGAACTTGCAGTAAAAGCTGCTGCTCTTCTGAATGAAATCCATCTACTGCCCTAGACTGCATTAGTTTATTCTCCCATAACTAAAGCAAAGAATATTAAAGATTTCTAAGTAAGAGTCAGGGAAAACAACGCTGGACATATGGATAAAACATACTTTATTAGTCAGTTTATAAAATTCTTACATTTTCAAAACTGATAAATCTACAAATCTCTAATTCTTACCCAAGTGTATGCCATAATGAAAACCAATTTTTAAAGTATCAAACCTCATTTTTGCTACTTAAGAGTACTGAAGAATTCTTTTGTTTCCTTTTATATCTTCAACAAACTTTCCATAGTAATTCCTTGGTTGCCAAGCAGTTTCATATAAGCAATTTTTCAGTAATCAAAAATCATCCTTTTTAGTATCAAATCCATTGTTAGCTATTTTATGGAAATCTTTCTTTCCTAACTTTTAAATAACATATAAAACATAAATTCATCTTTCCTTGAACTATGAGAAACATTATAGAGGCAGTCCTCAGGTTAGAAAACCCTACCTTTCTATCTGTCCAATCCTACATAAGGAAAAAGAAACAGCAATGCCTAATATGCTTTCAGAGGTATTCTCAACCCTCCACACTTCTTGAAATTCCCTTCCCTCTTTCATTATGACAAGGATTGACAATCCTTTTTTGCTTAACCACTTCTATTTTCTCATCTCTCCCTTGGACAGCTTCTGTGATGAAGGAAAAAAAAAAAAAATCAAAAGTGGGCAAAAACAAGGAAGTAAAAGAAAATATTTACAACTATTCCATCCTTCTCCCTAACACACATTTCCTCTCTACAAGGTTTAGTGTTCAATCTATAGAGCCCTTATAAAAAAACTGCCCAAGAAAGTTACAAACCATTCCTTAAACATACATATAAAATTTAATTCAGTCATTCTGTACACAAGGATCTACAGATACTTTGTTTTCTCCCCTAGGATCTACTCTTGGGATATTGCCTAGCTCATGTAAGGCTTCTATCAGATCCTTCAAAAAGCTCCCTTTGCCATACTAACAGGGATTTTTATAAACTGCTAACACTTCCAACTGTTCTAGAAATTCTAGATCTACATGTTAATAACAATTCCAGCACATCTCTAACAATTTAGCGAAAAAGTAAACTAAACTAAAGGTCAATTCCCCAGAGCAACCATTCCCTTAGCAGTCTCAGTATTTAGGCTCACCTGAAGACTATTCTTACAGAGACAGTAACAGTATCTATTTCGTGCGTTGTTGTGAGGAGTAAATAAGATTTCCATGTAAAACATTTATCAGAGTCTAGCATAAAGTCAGTCATCAATAAATGTTAGGTATTACAATTATTGTAGTGGTGGTATTAATTGTGTAATAAAGCATTACAACAGAAGTCAGGAACCCAATTAGTCCTGGTTTGGCCACTAAACGGCTTGGTGGACAAATTATTTGTCTTCCCTGGGCATTTTACTCATCTAGAAAGGGAACAAGCTGAATTAGATTACTTCTAAACGAACTTCCAGCTAGTAAATCTAAGTCGGTGCAAATCCCAGACTAAAAACAGCTAGGGTTCTTCCTAGGGTAACGAAAAACTACTTTTTGAGAGCCCAAGTTTTGTCTGGTTCATTTCTATAAAGTGGGCACCTAGCATAACACACAATACAAAATAGGCTCAGACACTGAATAAAATACACTCTACACTCTAAAATACACTCTAAATGTATTATATAGTAAGGCTATATAGGTAAGCCTCGCAAACAGTTATCACCCAAACTGTTTACACTTCTTTTCCCTGTTTCAAAACAAAACAAAACCTCGCTTCTTGTAGGCCAAAATCAAGGTGCAAAAAGTACTATTAATTAATGCTTTAAGAAACAGGTCTTTAAGGGACTTCCCTGATGGTCCAGTGGTAAAGAATCCGCCTTCCGACACAGGGGATGCGGGTTCAATCCCTGGACAGGGAACTAAGATCCCACATGCCCCGGGGCAACTAAGCCCACACGCACCACAACTACTGAGCCCGCACGCTGCAACTAGAGTCCGCATGGCGCAAACTACAGAGTCCACACGCTCTGGAGCCCATGCACTACAACTACAGAGCCCATGTGCTCTGGAGCCTGTGTGCCACAACTAGAGAGAGAAAATCCACACACCATGACTAGAAAGAAGCCCACGTGCCACAACAAAGAGCTCGAGCACCGCAAGGAAAGATCCTGCACACAGCAATGAAGATCCCATGTGCTGCAAGTAAGACCCAACACAGCCAAAAATAAAAATAAATATTAAAAAAAAATAAAGAAACAGAAAAAAAGAAAGAAAGAAACAGGTCTTTAAACCATAATTTTCTAAATTTAAAGCTTCAGTTTTTATCACCTCCAATTGGTCTTCCCACTGCAATCCTGACCCATCACTTTAATGAAGCTTCCATGACAATCGTAAATATTAACAAAGACACATTATGTGCTAAGTGCTGCGTACCACTACTCACCTAGTCTCCCAAGTCAATGATCTGTGAGTCAGAATGCACCCCAATGCCCTATCATTATTGTCAATTTCCTTTCCAAAGCATTATTCCAATCTATCCCTACTATAATGGCCCCAGTTCAAGTCCCTTCCTCCCATCAGTATTATTGCAAAGTGTTAATGACTAAGCTAATTGAGCTCCCTGCTTCAAATCATACATTCTACACATAATTATTGAATATCTCCCAGCTAGACACTGTTAGTGGCATTGAGAACAGACAGTGAACAAATCTGACAAAGATCTTTGTCCTTACAGAGCCTACATTTTAGTGGAAACTTGTGCTTCCAATCTATTCTCTATAAATCAGTAGTCCTCAAAATGTGATCCTGGACCAATAATATCAGTATCACCTGGGAACTTGTTAGACATACCAATTCTAAGGTTCCACCCCATCGAATCAGCAACTCTGGAGCTAGAGCCAGGAATCTGTTTTAATAACCTATCCAGGTTATTGTGATGTACACTAAAGTGAAAGCCACTGCCTTAAAGTATAAACCAATACTTTTCAAACTGCAGACTGCAACCCATTAATGCATTATTAAAAGTTAATTTAGAGTTTTTGGTAAATGTAATCAAATTTTTCTTTTTAAATGTCAGACTGTACCCCTATCAACTGAGACTCTTTGAAGCAGAAGTCCAAAACTCTGTCTTTTAACTAGCACCCCAGAGAATTCTTCTCACTCTAAAGACCAAGCTCCTTAATGCAATATTATGTTAACTTCTCCAACTGCTACTATAACTTGCACTCTATTTTCCAAACTACTTGCAGTTCCCTAAATATAGCATACATACCTCCTGTCTAAACTTTCGTAAACTACTCCTTATGACTGACAGTCTTCCCACACAATTCCCCAAAGAATGCAAATGCAAAGTCACATAGCCGCGAAGAAATCGCTCACTGCCTCTATACCTTAGAGATATTTCTATTGGTACACTTTTCACACTAAGTCTACCTTCTCTATTAAAGTATGAACTCCTTCAGGGTAGAGACTATGTCTTATTCATAACCTAACAAAATGACTAAGAACTTATCAGAAATTTAATATTAATTTCAAAAAGAATGGAAAACGAACTTGTTTTCTAAGGTAGTTTCTCTATAAAAATGCTACCAACATTTTAGGCAGAATAACTCTTTATTTACAGGGTATTACCACAGGAAATGTACATGAAATACAACACTCCTCTAGCCTACTAAATGCCAAAGATGCCCATTAGTCATTATAACAAGCAAACATGGAACCACACATTTCAAACTGCTTCTGGGGGAGCAAGGGGACGCTGGAGTAGTGGGTCACTGAGAATCCATATTTACTAAGTACCAAATACTGCTCTAGGTAATGTGAAAAATACAAGAATAATACCATACAAATATTTAGCATTACGCTTATAATATCAAATAATGTAAAGTTCAAATTAGTTGAATGTTTTCTGTTTCTCTCCAATTTCATTTTAAAATAATTTTATTTATCAAAATATTTTATTTTTAAAATATCATCTGTTTAAAATAATGTAATACTGTTTTGGCAACAGTAATCATATTAATACCCCTAAAGACTACCAAGAATACTGAATTGTTATTTATGTATGTATTTATTTATTTAGCTAGCTTAGAAAATAGGAAGAACTCTTCTCTCCACATTTTTATAGTACTTTTTCCCCCCAACACCATAGCTATTGTTTCTGGCAGTCCTATTTCAACAATCTTTGCCAGGTCTCCGGAATTAGACATGGAGAAAATTCATTTTCTGTTCCCAAAATGATTTGGATATGCATCATGTTATGCCCATGATGTTTACTAGACTAACACTGAATTCTTAACGTGCACTTAAGTACTTTCCGTGTACACTCGTTTTTCACAAAAATTCTTTAAAATAGACATTATTATTATCTCCTTTTTACAGAAAAAGAACCTGAGGAACAAGAAGTTAGGTACCTTATCCAAGATCACCAACTAACAGCAGGCAAAACCATCATACAATCCAGGCAATCTGACTCAACAGGGCTGGACCCTGAGAGTGAAGAGTAAATGTCCTTTAAATTTTAAATTTAAAGTTTAAATTTTGGACTCTAGGCCCTCACTTTCCTCACCATAATCCCAGCTCTGGTCCAAAGTTCTAATCTCTAAACTGTACTGCTGCTATCAGAGCAGGTCTAGTCACAACTCTGGTACCTTCCTTATCTGGAGACAAAAGGCTTAGCTTCAAGTCTCTACCACTTGCTAAATGATCTGTCAAAGCATATTTATTCCATTTTTTGATCTATAAAACGTTACCAGATCTACTGCTCCCTGGCAGTATGCTGGGCTAGAAATTCTAAAGGATTCTCCTACTCTCACAAAAACAACTAGCTCCTGGATAAAACATAAGACAATTGAATTTTTGGGCTCTTTAGAAATGATGTTGGGGAACAGAGCTTTCCCCAAGGCCAAATGATATAGAACAGTAGATCATCGTTCAACTTATGGTTCAAGTATTTATATACAACTAGAGTATATTTAGAATAGTGGTTCTCAATCAGGGGTAGTTTTTCCCCTTCTGCCCTGGGGACATTTGGCAATGTCTGGAGATATTTTTGGTTGTCAGAACTAAGGGGTGCTACTGGCATCTAGTGGGCAGAGATCAGTTATGCTGCTAATATCCTACGATAACTAGCCTTCTACAACAAAGAATTAACAGGTCCCAAATGTCAGTAGTGCCAAGGATGAGAAAACAGATCTAGGGGCAGATTAACTTTTTCAGATTTGTCTCCAAATGAGGAATTCTTCTCACTTTGTTTTATTGAGAGGCCATGTTTTCTATCTCCCATTGTACTTGCTATTTGGATAGGGGTGGGTCTGACAGTTTAGAAATCAGGATAATTTTATCACTTACTTTGAAGAGGACTTCTAGACTGTCATTTCCACCCATAGTCATTTACCAATCTAAAACACAATTTACATTCAAATATAGCTTTATTGAAAATCAAGTGGTGATCATTTTCTAATGTATAGAAATCCTGAATCCCTATGTTGTGCACCTAGAACTAATACAGTGTTGTAGGTCAATTACACTTCAATTAGAGAAAAAAGCAAGAAAACCAACATTGTGCTTTATGCATCTTTTCTATCTCCCACAGTTCATACATTAAAGGAGACCCACAGTGTTAACAGATAACCTCAAGAATCAGGTTGAATTATTTTAATGTAGAAGGTCCCTTTCTGAATTATCTAGTTGAACTTCAAATTACAGGCACTCTCATTACTCATCTTAATTCATAATCTAATACACCACTGTATCCTTCACAGCCGTTTGGAAGCTTTTGACAGAAGTTTGTGAAACACTATCAAATGGTGAGAAAGGGGATAGAACTAATGATAGTCTTTTATAAAGCTTAAAATATGAAATATTGTTAGTTTTCATTAGCAAGAATATCCAAACCTACAAGGTCTAATACAGTAGCCACTAGCCACACGTGGTGATTTAAAGTGAAATTAATTATAATTAAATAAAAATTCAGTTCTTCAGTTCCACTAACCATATTTCAAGTGTTTAATAGCCACATGTGGCTAGTGGTTACCATACTGGAGAGCACAGATATAGAACATTTTCATCACCACAGAAAGTTCTACTGCATAATGCTGGCTGTCAGACTGTTAAAACTAGGGCACATTCTGGAAATTCTAATGAGATCCTGAAGAAATTTAGTGCAGAGAATTAAAATAACAAACTCATTTCAGTCTAACAGTTTTATATTTAAATTCAGCTACAACCCAGAATAAAAGCGTATGCCCCGTTTAAAAAACAACAAAAACATTAAACTACCTTTTTCAGTTAGATTCTGGAGCAACGTGTTATTAATTTGTTTAATTAAGTATTTACTGAATGCCAACCACATATGCCAGGCATTGTGGTAGAGGTTGGAGATTCAAAGTTGAATAAGTCACAATTTTGTCACAGAAAACTAAGCATTAAACAAAAAATCAGTGCATAACCTATAAAACACAGATATTACTTTTTTTATACTATTATACTATATTATATGTACATATATCTGTATATACGTGTATACATGTATAAAGTCTTATGTACTAAAAATGCAGGTGGAGCTATTTGGTCTCAAAGATAGCTCATTCTGTTTGGAAAGAACACCTTGATTCTAACTGGGACCAGTAGGAAAATATCAACAGACTCTGAAAAGCAAGAGGAGATAACAACTTGGATTGACCACTAGTCTGACGTACCACAAATTAAAGCCTTTGGGACTAATTTTTTGCACCTAAAAATGCTGTACCTTCTACATAAGATCACAGATCTACAAGGACAACCATTATAAGGGTATAACATATTTATAAAATATTCATTACATGTAACATGAAGGAATCAAAATAAGCTTATTCTCTTCTTATTCATATCCCTGAGATACTTTATGTTTGAGTAGTTTATATTGCTATTCTTCCAACTCATGTCTCAGAGTTGGCATTCCTTCACTTGTATTTTTAAATACCTACTCTTCACTTTCAGTAACCATTACATTTCTCACAAGGTAAATAAATATTTCCTCATCTCATTCAAACCTATATTTTCCCTTCCTCACAGGGGCAGATTCGTATTGAAAATTCTATAGAAGCTGCCCACAGATGCTGCAACATTCTAAGATATATTTTATCACCACAACATAGGTGAGATTTGCTTTATTTAAAATAGTAAGTTGCTAAATTGCAGCCTCCACGCCTCTGTTGAATGGATAAATAAGACCACAACAAATGTTCCTTAGCATTCATTAACTGTGATTACTTATTTATACATAGCTCTAAAGGAGCTCAATTCCCAATCTCTAAGCCAGCAGTTCTAAAACTTTTTAGTCTGAGTCCTTTATCATTTTTACAAATTAATGAGGACCTCAATGAACTTTTATGAAATCTTAAATAAGATTTTTTTTTAATGTTGACATTTAAAAATAACGTGGGCTTCCCTGGTGGCGCAGTGGTTGAGAATCTGCCTGCTAATGCAGGGGACACGGGTTAGAGCCCTGGTCTGGGAAGATCCCACATGCCGCGGAGCAACTAGGCCCATGAGCCACAACTACTGAGCCTGCGCATCTGGAGCCTGTGCTCCGCAACAAGAGATGCCGTGATAGTGAGAGGCCCGCGCACCGCGATGAAGAGTGGCCCCCGCTCGCCACAACTACAGAAAGCCCTCGCACAGAAACGAAGAACCAACACAGCCAAAAGTAAAATAAAATAAATAAATAAAAGAAATGCATTTCCATTTAAAAAATAAGATCCAGAGGAGTAAAGAAGAAAAAAAAAGAAAAAACAACGTATCCATTACATGTTAACATAAATACTTTCAATGAAAATAACCATATCTTCCAAAAAATTTCGTGAGAAATGGCTTAAAAGGAAAATAGCTGGATTCTCATATCTGCTTCTACATTCAGTTTTCTTTCGTTGATGTATATGAAGAAAATCTGCCTTCTCATAGCTAAGTAGTTGGGAAAGGAAAAAGTATTTTAAGTGATGGTTTCTTAACAGGTAGCTGCAATGTACAATCTGAAACCATATACCAATTAACTTTTCAAACTCTTCGATTAAATGGAAAATATGAGTTCAGTGAAGTATGCAGACATGCCATATGTTAACACATTTCATTATAGAATATCATGAATAGAATATCAAACAATTGCATGTCTTAGTATCAACAATGATCTCATCTCAACCTTTACGTAAACATCTTTTTAATATTTGGTACATCAAAATGGGAAGCATGCAAAAAGCCCTTCTGCTGCATATGGAACAGTTATCTCAAGGAAAAGCACTTGTACATTTGAGTTGCAAGTTTAACTGGTCACTTTTTTCATGGAATACAACTTTTACTGGAAATATGACAAACATACTATGATTATTCAGATTTGGGCATCTGTCCAACCGCATGGACCCCTGAAAGAGCCTGTGGGGAAGTCCACTGACCATATTTTGAGAACCACTGTTTTGAGCAGTAAGGCAAAAATATTCCATGATTTCATGAGTCATTACACCATCAAGAAAACACAAATGCTAAATAAAAGTATCTATATATTTCTGCTTAAATCCAAGTAAATAGAAGAGGCAGAAAAGCAGCTCCCAAACTAGAATACATTGTAAACCAAATATTTGGCCCACATAGAGAATCGGACTCCAGAACATGAAATTTATCAAGCACTTAATCTCCACAACATAAATACATTTTAGAATACCAGTGCATTAAGACCACAAAAAAAGAAAAAGTAAAAAAAAAACCTTACAGGAATGTCAAGTAATTAAAACATAAATGGATATTAACTGCCCATTAATAATAGCTAATACTATTGCCAGGCACTTTGCTAAACACTTTATATAGTCATTACATTTAATCTTCAAAACAAGCCTAAAAGGTAAGTACTACTAATTCTCATCTCACATATAAGGAAACTGAAATATAAGCAGTTTGCCTAACGTCAGAGGAAGAATGGATGTTAGAGCTGGGATTCAAAACCAGCACCCTTCACATAACTATACTGCTTCCTGCAAAAAAGTCAAATGGTCATCATATGGCAAAATTATGAAGTATAGTTTCTGACTGAAGAGAATGTTAAAAAAAAAAAAAAGCAGCAAACTCACAGTTTTTAGTTCCATCAGAACTTGTTCATCGACTCCATCATCCAAAAAGATGTCTCTCACATCGTTAATTACATCTTCAATCACAGATCTGTATAATTTAGGCTTTAAAGGGAAAATAAAAGACTGCTAAAAAACACTGCTTTTCACATATTAAAATATATAACATTTTCACAAATTCAAAACAAATGTAATACAACAGTCCCTTTTCCAACTCTCTAAAACTTATTTTAGAAGATGTAACTTTAAAGGTATGGCCATTCCCATAAACATCAACTGCCTTAGTTAAAATGAATTATTTGATGACTGCATATTTTAATAAAGGTTTTACGACTGTTTAATACAATTCATATACAGAAGATCATCACAGATACAAGGTCTATACAGTTTCCAGTTGTAATTACCCATGTTGTTATAGTCAAAACACTTAATGTGTTTTGACTATATCCAACGATATAGTTTTATGGGTTGCTATGTCTGGTTTTTATTATTCCTTGCTTGGTTTAACCCGTTGTATCTCCTAACGTCATCGCTGTCTTAACAGAAACTTATGTCCTGTGATTTGCCTGGTAATAATTTGCAACCTAATAAGTATTCAAATTTAAAAATCACCTAATTTTAGTTTTTGTTACCCAGTCTGTACCTTTAAATTATACCATCAAGCTGTTCATATAACCACAATAACAGGTCTCAAAGTCTCAGAGGAACAAGCCACAATGATCTCTTTTCCAGGATTTCTCTCCTACTACTGCCCAGATGATGCTATGGAATAGAACTATAAGCAGCCTCGATATTTATTTTTAAACTATTATTATTGTAACTATTATTGTTGGCATTACTTGGGGGGAAGCTTGCTTTTAGAAGGTTGCCAGAAAAATAAAATGAGAATAGATGTGAAAGCACTTTAAAAGCATAAAGTACTTTTTAAAAACCAAAAGGTAAGAGACTGAAGACTTTGCCCAACCCACATCCTATTTTTAATGGACAAAAGGAAGTTTGCTTGTCAGAGTGTAAAACCAGAGATGCCTTGCTATAAATCTTATCCATTATCACACAGAGCTAAGATCAACAGCCTTTTTATTTTAATACTTTGTCATTATCTGTGTTTTATATCTTGCTTAAAAATTACTGCTTACCCAATAAAACCAAGGGTTTGCTCTCATAAGCAAACCTCAAACATAAATAAATGTTTCATTAGCATCTCTCCCAGCAATACTGTTATCACAGGGGAAACCTCTTATGTGTCCTTGTCCAGGCAAAAATATAAATAATGAGTTCCTCTATACAACTTACCTCAACCATTAAAAACTATTTGTTCCTTTTCATTACAACCAGAAAAACAATTCATGTATCTAGTTTCTCACCTTTGCCGTTCCACTCACTCATCTTTTTATTTTGCCAAATCTGCCTCTATGAACTAAAATTATTCATGTGATTTCTGCATCTCTACAGTGCCTCCTTATGTTAGCATTCTGATTCTATATATAAAGGAAAGTCTATCTGACTATGGGTATCACCTTATCTATGGCAATTCAACTACTGAATTACAAAAATACATTTATAAAGTGTTTTTTTTAAACCAATGACTCAAGGCATTATAAAGATACAGTGTTAATTTTAAATTGGTAGTATAAATTTCAAATTGACAATATAAATTATTTTTCCAGCAAAATAGATGTCGTTCTGGTGTTTCTGAAGTCGGTCATCCCTAAAAATATTCTGCTTGGATATCCACACATTTATAGGTACAATGTGCTTTCTTCTGGCACTCCCTACTTAATGAATCAATCTTGCTTTAAGATTTTGCTTTTGTGCTTTAATTAACCCACAACTTGACCACTTAATGGATTCATATGCACTATAGTTAAAGAAAGGGAAATGTGTATTATTCATGAAGTATACGCAATTTAAAATTGTTCAAGAGTTAAAAAGCGCGCAAAATACTGACGTTTTTCAAAGTATGTGAGTACACAGGCATTATTTGAAATAAGCAATTTCTGAATTATTTAGAATACTAAAATGTACTTAAGCCAAAGTTTTTGCCTTTTATGAAATACACATTAATTTAGGTTTGTCCTAGTTTTCAAAAACCAGATATTCCAAACTTAAAAACTCGTAAATTAAAGGGCCATTAGTGCCATTATCTAATGATTAAAGGATTTCTTTCAAAAGTGTTAGTACCTGGTACAATACTGGAAAATAAGTTGGATTAATTTCTATATTGGATATCACATTAACAGCCAATGCAGCAAAAACACCGTCTACTTAGAATTTTAATACTCAGTTTCCACTAAGCAAATTACTCACAATTCCCCGATCCATAAATGTACTGTAGACATAGGTCCTACGTCGAAGCTTTAGGCACTTACTATTTCTTTGAAAAGCTTCGTATCTCAAATATTTATTATAGGAAAACATAATGAAATATTAGGAGCTATATTTCTAACATTTCCTGAATACGTGATAAACAAAATACTACCAAAATCAAATCCTCCACAGCTAACAATTAATGTAGAAAACTTTTCAAAAAAAAAATTACCGACAATAATGCATGCATCTTCTGAATACAAGAACGATTAGACATCTGAGGTTAAATTCTCTTTAAAAAATAAAAATAAAATAAAAGAGGATGGCAAGTCTATTTTCCCCTATCAAAGACCGCAAATCCCAGCTGCTGTATGAAAACAAAAACTTGGGGCTCTAAAAGCAGACCCGGTTGGGCACGAAATTACAGTGTACGCAAAGGATTTAGGAATAAACTGAGCTCTGCACGCGCCAGCCTCTCGCCTCGGGAGCACGCACCTCCCAGCCCCGCTCTCAGCAGCTCTCACTATTTAAAGCCGGATCTGGTGTTTAAATGGAGAGGCGGTGACGTAGGCCTGAAAAGCACCTTCCCATCCTGGCAGAGTCTATATTAGAGAGCGGCAATGGCTCTATATAAACAGGGCAGCCAAAGGGAGGAGGACCACAAGGCTCAGGGACTGAAAAGCAGGGTAAGCGGCCGCAGCCATGATGGATCGACCCGAGTCGTCAACGGTACGGAGCCGGGCTGCCGTGGGCTTGTCTGCATTTGGGACCGGGCAAAAAAGTGTTTTACTGTCATAATAAAAATAAGAGAGTGGGGTGGGCTAGTGATCACATTTTGCGTTGGTGACTGAAAAGGTTATTTATGTGACTGCTTTTTGCAAACCTACGTGATCGCAAGTAAGAAAAAAGGGACAAACGGTGAGAAGTAGGCAAATTTCAAGGCGAAAGCGGGGCACTTTGACCACTACTGTAGGCTTTGTTTGTTTTGGTGCTTTTGCTAGTCGAAGATACGATGGGGGTTTTGCTTCCCCTTCGCCATTTTACCGATTCGGAAGGAACCGAGATAAGTGCTTTTCAACCTTCGTCCTTTTTTTTTTTTTTTAAACATAAAATGGCCCCAATGAAGGCTCTTTAAGCACAACCGCCAAAACGCCCAAAGTAACCCCCAAAGTAGCCATTAACCTTTCACTGCGTTAAAGTGGATCGCGGTGGGTCTTGGGGATTCGCCCAGCTCCCCAAACACGGTTTTTGTTTTGAGGCTGCTCCGGGAGCCCTCCTCCAGCCGGCGCGGCCGGGCCCGCTTCGGGGAGAAGCGGCGGCGCCCCTCCCGCCCTCCCTCCTGGCGGCCGGGGTCTGGGGCCGGGGCCGCGCGCTCACCCCGGCCCAACCGCCCCGCGGCGGCCCCAGGCCCAGCAGGCGCCCCCGCCCTCCCCGCCGCCGCGGCCGCAAGCCTCGGCACCCCCCCGCGCCCGCCGCCCGGCGCACCGGCCCGCTCCGCCTGAGGCGGGAAGCGGCGGCGGCGGCGGCGGCCGCGCGGGCGGCTGAAGAGAGTCGAGGCCGGGAGTCGCGGCCGTCCCCGCCCCCGCCCGGTCCGGCCGTTGCTGCCGCCTGAACGAAGCCCCCGCCGGCCACCAAACCACGTCCTTACCACGGTGTTTGTATTTGCCGAGTTCGCCATTTCCACACACAACACAAACAAGAGGGGGGCAACCCCGAGAAAAGATAAAAACAAAAACAAACAAACAAAAAAAGAACACCCGGAGGGTGACCCAAGCCACCGCAAAATTGGGGGGAAAAATTTTTCAAACAAAATCGTATCCTGACGGAGGAGAGGGGAGCGGTGAGAGGAGGTAGAGGAGGAGAGCAGTGCTCGGAGCTAAAAACTCGAGAATCGCCCTTAAAAAAAAAAAGGCCACGACCCTTCGGGGGTCCTGGGGGGCGTTGCCCGCTCCCCACCCCGCACCAAGGAGGGAAACCACCACCGGTCGCCGCTCCCCGCGCCGCCGCTGCCGCCACCGGCTGCAGCTCCAGCCGTCCGGTCCGCCCGCTTCTCCCCTTTATATAGTGAGCCAACAAGCTGCGCGAGCCGCCGCCACCGCCGCTGCCGCCGAGAGACAGGGCGGAGGGGGAGGGAGGGGCGGAAGGGGCGGGGGCAGAGGTGGGCGGGTCTGAGCGCGAGACACCGCGAGAGCCGCGTGCGCAGGCGCGCCGGGGCGGAGGCCGCCGCGCGTCGTCACGCGCAATGGAGGCTGTTGTGAGGGCAGGGCCCGGGGACTTAAGTAGTGAAGTTGGACCTCTGTCTCCCCAAGTCTCGCGTGATCACGTGGTCGGCACCCAGGCGGAAGTCTCCTGCAGCTGCTTTGGGATGAGGAACTTGCTAAGCATTGCTGGAAAACGCGTGAGTTCTGGTGACACAGGAGTCCAGAGCTAGCTGGGATCGCCGCGCGTCGGGCATTTATGCGCCGTCGCGCGGTGGAGGGGATACGAAATGCTGAAGGGGCGCTGGCTGTTGCCCCGCTAGGAATGGCCGCGGAGGAGGGCCGGTCACGTGGCCCAGCTTCCTGGCCCTGGCACGCTCGGACTGAGGGAAGTTTCAAATGCGGAGTCATCTCCGAGAACGGGCTCGACTCAGATTCCGATTTCCGAGGCGTTGACACCTCTTCCCTAGGATGGGCCTTTAGCTTGCAGAATTGTGTACGAGTTCCTAAAAGGGATGAAAGCTGATTTGGGCTCCCCGTAAACACATTCCAGAATTAATAACACCTGAAGCCGTATGAGTTCTCTCCATCAGTAAGCTACAAAGTCTCTGGGTTTAAGTTCCCCAAAGGTCCGGCCTCTACTATCCCACGTACTTTAAATGACTTTTCAAGGTGGTGGAAATGCCACCCCCCACCCACCCACCGCCAACCCGAAACACTGATAACCGGGATTACGATCGCACAACTTTTCCCGGTTTTTAAAAATATTGCCAAAATTCAGTGACTCCACATGGTCAGGACATACTAACATCTGAAATACTTGGCATGTGACACACCAAGTCACATGGCCTCTCGCTGCGGAAGAGGGGCAGAAAATGTCCATGTCTTGGACTGCAACTCAGTAGGCTTTTGACCTGTTCTGTCCAAGCTAATCTCGCCTTTATATCAACATTTCACGCAGAACAGAGAATGCTCTGTTTAGAAGGCAGAGCTCACAGTACCTAATTTTCTTGTCCCTAGGAATTTCCAGAGACATGGAATGTAGTCTGGACAAGTGAGGGAGTTTATCCTCAAAAGGCAAAGCAAAACAAAATGTCAAACTTGTATGCCTCTGAAACCATAGTTGAGGAATATCAGTTGCTTCTCAGTTCGCTGCACAGCTGCTTGTTTGGGAGCATCAAAAGAACAACAACAACAACAACAAATCACAGGAAATCATAGTGTTCTTTATGTATTATATAAAATTATGATTCCATCAACATTTGTAATTCATTTAATAGTCGGGTGACCATTAGCCGGAAAAGTTATACTAATACTTTTCACTTCTTACTATTTTAAGAGGACTTGTTACCTCCTTATGTAAGTACTACTTTTTAAAAATAATTAATTAATTTATTTATTTTTGGCTGCATTGTGTCTTGGTTGCCGCCTGCCGGCTTTCTCTAGTTGCCCCCAGTGGCGGCTACTCTTCATTGCAGTGCGCGGCTTGTTAGGAACCAGGCTGCACAGCAGGAGGTGAGTGGCTGGCAAGCAAAGCTTCATCTGTATTTATAGCTGCTCCCCATTGCTTGCACTACCGCCTGAGCTCCACCTCCTGTCAACATTATGGTGAGTTGTATAATTATTTCATTATGTATTACAATGTGATAATAATAGAAATAAAGTGCACAATAAATGTAATGTGCTTGAATCATCCCGAAACCACACCCCCCCTGCACCGCCACCCCCCCTCCCCAGTCCGTGGAAAAATTGTCTTCCATGAAACTGGTCCCTGGTGCCAAAAAGGTTGGGGACTGCTGTTTTGGAGAATACAGAAGTTGAGAGGAAAGATCTTATATCTCAAATTTGCTAATCCTAATGGAAGTCTTACTGTAAAGTATACTGCATAATTACAGCATTCATTCAAGATATAAAAAGCACTGATATATTTCAGCCCTACCAAATAAAATTATAATCAGGTTTCACCTAATTTTTATTTGAAGTATAGTTGATTTACAATATTGTGTTAGTTTCAGGTGTCCAGCAAAGTGATTCAGTTATATATATGTAATTTTTTTCAGGTTTTTTCCATTATGGTTATTACAAGGTATTGAATATAGTTCCTTGTGCTATACAGTAAATCCTTGTTGTTTATCTATTTAGTTTGTATCTGTTAATTCCATACTACTAATTTATCTCTCCACCCTCCCTTAGATCTTCTGCCCATTTTTTTATTGGATTGTTTGTTTTCTTGATATTGAGTTATATGAGCTGTTTGTGTATTTTGGATATTAACTCCTTGTTGATCACATTGTTTGCAAATATTTTCTCCCATTCCACAGGTTGTCTTTTCATTTTGTTGATGGTTTCCTTTGCTGTGTAAAAGCTTTTAAGTTTGATTAAGTTCCGTTTGCTTACTTCGGCTTTTAGTTCTTTTGCCTTGGGAGATTGATCTAAGAAAATATTCTTACTATTTATGTTCGAGAATGTTTTGCCTATGTTCTCTTCCTGAGTTTTATGGTGGTATATCTTATAGTTAGGTCTTTAAACCATTTTGAGTTCATTTTTGTATATAGTGTGAGGGACTGTTACAATTTCATTGATTTACATGTAGCTGTTCTGCTTGCCCAACACCACTTGAAGAGACTGTCCTTTCTGTATTGTATATTCTTTTATATTCTTTGTTGTAGATTAATAGGTGTGTGGGTTTATTTCTGCACTATCTATTCTGTTCCATTGATCTGTTTTTTTCTGCCAGTACCATGCTGTTTTGATTACTATAGCTTTGTAGTATTGTCTGAAGTCTGGAAGGGTTATATCTTCAACTTTATTCTTTTTCCTCAGGATTGTTTTGGCAATTCTGGGTCTTTTGTCATTCCATGTAAATTTTAGGATTATTTTTTCTAGTTCTGTGAAAAATATCTTGGGTATTTTGATAGTGATTGCATTCGATCTGTAGGTTGCTTTGGGTAGTATGGCCATTTTAACAACATTAATTATTCCAATTCAAGAGCATGGGATATCTTTTCATTTCTCTGAATCTTTTTTTTTAAATTTATTTATTTAATTTATTTATTTTTGGCTGCACTGGGTCTTCCTTGCTGTGCGGGCTTTCTCTAGTTGTGACGAGCCGGGCCTACTTTTCATTGTGTTGTGCGGGCTTCTCATTGCGGTAGCTTGTCTTGTTGTGGAGCACGGCGTCTAGGCACATAGGCCTCAGTAGTTGTGGTATGTGGATTCAGTAGTTGTGACTTGTGGGCTCTAGAGCACAGGCTGAGTAGTTGTGGTGCATGGGCTTAGTTGCTCGGCGGCATGTGGGATGTTCCTGGAGCAGGGCTTGAACCTGTGTCCCCTGCATTGGCAGGCGAATTCTTAACCACTGCGCCACCAGGGAAGCCCTCTCTGAATCATCTTAAGTTTGTTTTATCAATGTCTTATACTTTTAAAGTATAGCTACCTCCTTGGTTAGGTTTATTATTCCTAACTATTTTTTTGATGTGATTTTAAACAGGATTGTTTTCTTACTTTTTTTGATATTTTATTGTTAGTGTAAAGAAATGCAACTGATTTCTGTATATTAATCTTGTATCTTGCTACCTTGCTGAATTCATTTATTACTTCTAATAGTTTTTGTGTGGAGATTTTAGGGTTCTCTATATAGAGTATCATGTCTTCTGCAAATAGTGACAGTTTTACCTCTTCCCTTCTAATTTGGATGCCTTTTATTTTTCTTGTCTGATTGCTGTGTCTAGGTCTTCCAATATTATGTTGAATAGAAGTAGTGAGAGTGGGCATCCTTATCTTGTTCCTGAATTTAGTAGGAAGGCTTTCAGCTTTTCATCATTGAATATTATGTTGGCTGTGGGTTTGTCATAAATAACTTTCATTATGTTGAGATATGTTACCTCTATACCCACTTCAGTGAGAGTTTTTATCATGAATGGATGTTGAATTTTGTCAAACGCTTTTTCTATGCTGTTGAGGTAATCATGTGGTTTTGTCTTTTCTTTTGTTAATGTGGTGTATCACATTGATTGAATTGCATATGTTGAACCATCCTTGTAACCCTGGAATAAATCCAACTTAATCATGGTGTATGATCCTTTCTGTGTATTGTTGAATTAGGTTTGCTAATATTTGTTGAGGATTTTCACATCTATATTCATCAAACATATCCTGTAATTTTTTTTTTTTTTGTAGTGTCATTGTCTGGTTTTGGTATCAGGGTGATGGTGGCTTCATAGAATGAATTTGGGAGTGTTCCTTCCTTTTCAGTTTTTTGGAATAGTTTGAGAATGCTAGGTATAAGTTCTTCTTTATTTGGTAGAATTCCCCAGTGAAGCTGTCTGGTCCTGGACTTCTGTTTTCAGAGGGTTTTTTGTTTTTTTGTTTTTGTTTTTGCAGATTCTATTTCACTTGTAGTAATCAGTCTGTTCAAATTATGTTTCTTCTTGACTCAGTTTTGGCAAGCTGTGTATTTCTAGAAACGTCCGTTTCTTATAGGTTGTCCAATTTGTTGGCATATAACTGTTTATAGTATTCTTTTATGATTTTTTATGTATCTATGGTATGAGCTGTTATTTCTCCTTTTTTCTTATTTTGTTTATTTGGGTCCTCTCTCTTTTCTTCTTGGTGAGCCTGGCTAGAGGTTTGTCAATTTTGTTTATCCTTTCAAAAAAAAAGAGGTTTTATTGACCTTTTCTGTTTTTTAATCTCTGTTTTATTTATTTCCTGTCTGGTCTTTATTATTCCCTTCATTCTGCTGACTTTATGTTTTGTTTGTTCTTCTTTTTCTAATTCTTCTAGGTGGTAGATTATAGAACAAAGTTAACTTTTGAAAAGAAATCCCAAAATTGAAAATAAAATGAAGCAAATTAACCTAACAGTGTATTCCATAACACACAAAGAGGAACTTTTTCAAGTGACTTTAAAACACGCTCATTAAACTATATATATCTGTAGT
The DNA here is from genome assembly GCF_964374135.1 of Grampus griseus. Classification (NCBI taxonomy): domain Eukaryota; kingdom Metazoa; phylum Chordata; class Mammalia; order Artiodactyla; family Delphinidae; genus Grampus; species Grampus griseus. The sequence goes on along the minus strand of NC_139018.1, from coordinate 21,892,359 downwards.
GGGACATTCTCTAAGGACAAAAATATGAAAAGTTTTTTTCACTGCTCTCAATATTTTTATTTGTGGTGGTAATGTTGTATATGTATTCTTTTTTTTTTTTTTTTTTTTGCGGTACGCGGACCTCTCACTGTTGTGGCCTCTCCCATTGCAGAGCACAGGCTCCGGACACACAGGCTCAGCAGCCATGGCTCACAGGCCTAGCCGCTCCATGGCACGTGGGATCTTCCCAGACCGGGGCATGAACCTGTGTCCCCTGCATCGGCAGGCGGACTCTCAACCACTGTGCCACCAGGGAAGCCCTCTTTTTTTTTTTTTTGTGATATGTGGGATAAAGAAGATGAGTAATTATATGATGTAATTATACCATCCCAGTCATTGTTGAGAAGCGGGATTCCCAACATAGGAGAAATGAAATTCAGATTTAAGACAGAAGAGGATAAATGAAAATTCTGTAGTCCTGAATTTAAATTAGAAGTGTCACGGTGTATTTTGTCTCAAATATTTCTCCCTGGCTCTGAAAAGTCCTAGAAACAATAACCAACCCATTAACAATGTGTATACCTGGTACCTAGATTATGGTACTTTAAGACCAATGCTCCTTGGAGAAATATCTTATTCTAATTCTAGGTCAAAAGCAGGAAATGTCTTTTTTTTTTTTTTAAGCAACAAAAACCCAAACTCAATACATTTTAACTTATAAAATATATTGAATACATAGTTCTGAAAAAGTCTGAACACCTCACTGGTGATCAGCCCGGTATCTGTGAGCACTACTAGCTCCCGGATTATGATCTTGAAGTACCATTTTCCACTAAAAGGAATTAGAGCTCCTTGGAAATATTTCTCACTCCAGGACTGGGGCAAGAAACATATTAATTTAAACCAAATGAATTGCCTATTATTGCCCTACCTAATGCAAAATGAATCTAGAATATGTTTTCATACAGATAGCATGAAAGTGTATTAGTGTCCTAGAGCTGTTGTAACAAAGTATCACAAACTGGGTGACTTAAAACAATAGAAATTTATTGCCTCATAGTTCTGGGAGCTGTAAGTCTGAAATCAAGGTGTCAGCAGGGCCATGCTCTGTCTGACACTATGGGTAGAATCTTTCCTTGCCTCTTCCCAGCCTCTGGTGGTGGCCAGCAACCCTTGGAATTCCTTGCCTTGGGTCTCATCACTCCAATATCTGTCTCCATCTTTACATAGCATTTTCCCTGTGTCTTTACATTGTTTTCCTTCAGTTCATGTCTATCTCTGTGTCCAATTTCCCCTTTTTATAAGGATACCAATCATATTGGATTAAGGCTTATCCTAATGACCTCATTTTAACTTGATTGCCTCTGTTAAGACACTATTTCTAAATAAGGTCACTTTCTAAGGTACTGGGGGTTAGGATTTCAACATATCTCTTTGGGAGGAGGTAATTCAACTCATAACAGAAGATATCAAAGACTTCTAGTGTCATGTCAAAAGAATTTAGGAGCCAACATGAAGAGGCTCCCACTGGCCAAAGATGAGACACTTTGAGTATCAATAGGATAGTACGTGCAGCAAGTTGAATTGCATCAAATATTTAAATCCATTAATTTATAATGCTGCTAAAAAACAAAACATTAGGGCTTCCCTGGTGGCGCAGTGGTTGAGAGTCCGCCTGCCGCTGCAGGGGACACGGGTTCGTGCCTCGGTCCAGGAAGATCCCACATGCCACAGAGTGGCTGGGCCCGTGAGCCATGGCCGCTGAGCCTGCGCATCCGGAGCCTGTGCTCAGCAACGGGAGAGGCCACAGCAGTGAGAGGCTCACGTACCGCAAAAAAAAAACCAAAAAACATGAAAATTCTGATTGGTCACCATTGGAGAATGGTAGGGAAACGACTCATCATTTTGAAGACTGGTAAATAAAGAAATATAATCAAGCATTTCCAGCCTTTCCAACATGAATTGTACCAATTATCAAATAGTAGATGTAGTGGTTTGAATGGTAGCCCACCAAAAGATACGTTCATGTTCTAATCCTCAGAAACTGTAAATGTTATTTGGAAAAAGGGTCTCTGCAGGTATAATTAAGTTAAGGATTTTGTGATGAAATCTTTACTGTGTTAGGCCCTACATTTATTGACAAGTATCTTTATAAGAGACACGGAGGTGAACAAACAGAAGAGGAAGAGGAAATGTAACCATAGTGGAAGAAATTAGAGCAATGCAGCAACAAGGAATGCCAACAGCCACCAGAAGTTGGAAGAAGCAAAGAACAGATTCTCCCTTAGAGGATCTGGAGGGAGTATGGCCCTGCCAACATTTTTGTTATGGACTTCTGGCCTCCAGAACTATGAGAGAATAAATTTCTGTTGTTTTTAAGCTACCACATTTGTGGTTATTTATTACAACAGCCTCAAGAAACTAATACAGTAGATAAGAGGAAGATTCTCTTTAAAGAAGTATTACAGCTAATAAGTGAATGAAGAATAATAGAATATCACTATTTTGCAACCTCTAATGAATTAAGAAATGGAGGTGTTAAGCACTGACATCTGCCAACATCATAAAAAAAGAAATAAAATAGCCAGGTATTATGTGCTTCTTGATGAAGAGCATGCTACCACCTGTAAGGTAGTCTTACCCACACTCCCACCCCAAAATATATACCCTGAATGTGATCAAGCTTCTGTATCCAACTAACAATGTACAAAAAATACACAGGTTGCAGGGACATTTTCATCTATGTATCAGAAATGCAGCCAGCAAAATCCAGATCCTGGGAAGCCACAGGATAAATGATGTAATTTCTTCAACAAACAAATTCAGAACGAGAAAGGAGCCTACAGAGAAAGACACTTGAAAGACATATCAGTCAATCACAGAATATGGAACTTATTTAGATCCTAATTCAAATAAACTGTAAAAGAAAGATGACAATTATGAGACAATTGGAAATTCAAACGCTTACTGGATATATGATGAAACTAAAGAATTATTGAATTAAATGAAATCTTCCATTAAAAAGTTAAAAATAAGCCAATGAATCCTTATTTACAATCAGTAGCAGTTCTTTGTCCATACAGCTTGTCTTCCAGTGGAAAGACCGTTGATATTCCCAAGAAGGCCTGGTAGGTATTGTGTTATAAGTGTAATTAATATTAAGCGTTGTGTTTAATTACGTGGGTTTCCTCTTTCTCTGATTCTTACATCTTAGCTACATATGCCTTATCTTGATTTACAAGTTGAACAGCTGTGATTTGGGACAGTTAAAAATGGTGAAAAGTAAGGTGCTTGCTCAGATGTTTTTATAAAAATATTCTTCTAATGGCCAAGTTATCTTTGATTTACCTACCAACTTTACCTTCTTACTCATATATCTTTAACTTGATAGAGGCTTCTGATATGAAAGATAATTCTACACAGACAATTTTCTAATAAAATATATCATAGTGGATAAATTAAATCTGAGTTAATCTACAAACTATATCTTAGAGAATTATTATAGAAACTGGAAGTAGATGGCTCAATTTCAGTTCTTCTCCAGAACCTACCTTCCTCTGATAGTACAGGTAGTAGAGATTATGAAAGGGGAGGTGGCAGAAAGATTATTGTAGCTTCCAGGCCATAGTGGAAGTAAGGAATTTGCATAAATACTAAGGGCTGGTCTTTGATTTAACAAGGGTTTCTGGGAGAAAATCAGGAGATGCAGTTCAAATACCTCCTTGAGAACAAGGGTCTGCATTAATGTAGGATGGTTCTTCAAAGTAAGGAGATAGCAACTAGGGGAAAAAAAGGATGTTTAAACAGGAAAAACGGAGATTTAAAAAAGAAGAGGAATTTGCCATTTTGTATTCCCTGCCAAGTTGAGAGACAATAATAATTATAATGGACTTAGTCTAAAAGATTTAATCACAAGGTACCTCCTCTAAAACTTGTAACAGTCCAATGAGACGAGTAATGTTATCCCTTTGTTATGGATAGGAAACTGAGACTCAGGTTAAGCAGTGACTTGCCCAAGGTTATTCTGCTGTTTACTCATGAAATTTTAGAGCTCCAGGTTCAAGGCTCTTTCCACCTGTCTTAGAAATAAGAAGCTATCAATCCAGGAGGATGTGAGGTTTTGAATCAAATTATGTTGGTAGTTAAGCTTGTCAAATATATATTAATTATATATGTGTTAAACTTCATTTGGGAGAAGAAACTATAACATAAAAATTGGAGAGTTGAAAGTGAGATTAGTTGCGATTAAATGTGATTACCTTTGTAAAAGCATCATCAAAATGCATTTATTAAATCATTTAAATAACTGATGTCTCTGTTTCTACATTAGTTGAAAATCATCCATTTGCCATTCCAAATAGCACTTACTCAATTATTGAATTTGGTGAGAATTGTCATTTTTCTAGCAAGAGTATAATCAAAACATTTCTGTCTAACTTTATAATTATATTTTAAGTGCTTTCATAAAACAAGAAAATGGAGGGTTACCATTTTTAGTGGTAGAACATTGGGAAGGGGAAGTCTTTCTATTTTACCTCATGGACCAGTGGTATAACTCCCATTGTGTAGATAGAAAAATAAATGAGGGGCTTCCCTGGTGGCGCAGTGGTTGAGAGTCCGCCTGCCGATGCAGGGGTCGCGGGTTCGTGCCCCGGTCCGGGAGGATCCCGCATGCCGCGGAGCGGCTGGGCCCGTGGGCCATGGCCGCTGAGCCTGCGTGTCCGGAGCCTGTGCTCCGCAACGGGAGGGGCCGCGACAGTGAGAGGCCCGCGTACCGCAAAAAATAAAAAAATAAAAAAATAAATGAAATTGGGCCTGTGCCAACGTCATTGCGCAATAAATTAGAAAAGGCCATGTGTATTGACAGGGATAGTGATACAGCAGTACCCAAGAGCATGAGCTTTGTAATCAGACCAAGATGCTTGTCCTTGTTCCAGTCATAGGCAAGTTACCTCATCTGTAAAATGGCAGTAATATTAGTAACTCTCTCTACTTTAGAGAGTTGTGGGAGAATTAAGAGATAATACATGTAAAGCCCCTTAGCACAGTGATTGGCACATAGTAGGTCCTCCATAAAGATCAGGGGTAATAATAATAATTTTGATGGTAATGAAAATGGGTTCTATTTTGTCTTTGTCTAGATTATGGTAAGCAGTGGAGTGGAACAAAAATTAGGAATCAGAACACTTCTGAACTGAGTTCACCAATTAAGCAAGCTCATACCTATCTTTTGGGGTTTTTTTTAAACTTTTTATTTTATATTGGAGTATAGTTGATTAACAGTGTTGTGATAGTGCAAGTTCATATCTATCTTTTGAATGTGTAAGTTTTTTCCATTGGTAAAATTAGAATCAAAGAAGAAAGCAATTCCAAGTTTAAGATAAAACACATACTACACTCTAGATAAGTACATTTTTTAATACCAGTTCTTGAGGATAGATTATTTGAATAACTGATTTCTCTGTCTCAACATCAGTTGAAAATCATCACTTTACTGAAATGACTCAGATTGTTTAAAACTGAGGCTTTATATAAACTCTAGTCAAGAGTTATAATTGCTCATTTGTGAAGTATAGAATGCATTACCATTCCTCAGTAAATCTCAAATTAAAATGATAAGTTTTCAGGCTTCAGATATGTTGTAGTGTGTGATAAAAATCAATACTGTTATTTGGCCACAGGATGGCAAAATACACCCGAACCCAGATAGAATACAGGACTAGGAAACCACAGTCCCTAGAATGGTGTTTCATCTCCTCTTCATATATTTTGCTGCCTGCTTAGTGACATTTACCACTAGCAATGGTTTTATTTTCAAACGATAGAATTCATCACATATTTGCTTCTTAATTCTAATTTTAGCAAACGACAACACAATCAAGTCCAAATCCCTTCTTTCTGTCTCTCTCCCCTTTTCGCTTAACCTCCCTTTATATACTTTCCTTTCTCCCTTCTCTTCTCAGTCTCCTTTCTTCCTTTGCTTTTATTTTTCCTTTTTAATGCAGTAGTTACAGAATACCAAACATAGCCTCTGTTCGGTGACAGAGGCTGTTTTACATCACAGAGGCTGTTGATGTAATTTCATCATTCCAGTATTGGCTTAAAAAATGAAATCAGAATTTCTGTCTGACTTTTTACAAATGTGATTGGATGATTATCAAATACAGACCATTTTGAAAGTCTCAGTATATTCTTAGTCTCCATACTTAGCCCTCTTAATTTTAACCTTAACCAATCATAACATTTAAAAAATATTTTATTGGGGGTGGGGGGACCACAAAATGAGGGAAATTAAATTACCAAAACCATCAAAGGAAAACTATAGAAAATAAAAATGAAACTCTTGTGTTCTTGTCTCTACTCACACCTCTCAATCACACCTGTGTTTTCCCTGTACCTATTTCTAGATAATGGAATCATGCTTTAAATTTTATATGCAACTTGCTTTTTTCATAGACCCAGTCTATCTCTTCCTAGGCTAGTAAATTTCAAGCTGACTCAGGTGTTTTTTAGTGGCTGCATGGAGTTTCATAGTATGAATATACAATAATTTATTTAACTTGAAAGTGCAGTTAGACTCTTTCCTTTTTTGCTATTTTAAACATTGTTGCAACAATATCCTTGTGCGTGCCCCTATATATGCTTTTGTTACTATCTTTGTAGGGTGGATTCTAAGAAATGGAGTTGATGAGTCTTAGGATTTCCACCTGTTAAGTATTAATTGATAGTCACAAGTTACCCACGCTATAGGTTGTCCCTCCTATCTCTGACTTTATAAAGATCCCATGTAGCTGTCCTATAAAGTTGAGACCAACTTCCTTTCTCATTCCTCCAGAAAAAGTTCTTTGCCTTTTAAAATTTGTTTCTGTATCTTTCTTCATACTACACACTTACAATGTTTTTCTTCACATATCCTTTCTTCCTTTCTGGAGAAATCAGCTCTTGAAACCTTTAATTCCTTCCATCATTTCCCTTATCATTATTTCTCTATATTTTTTTAATCATTTGGAAAGTAATAATATTTGATATAATTACTTGTGCAGTTTGTTTCAACATACATTTTAAAGGGAAAACTAAAACAAACATTTCCCCAGTGTTCTTTATTCTGGTACTTATTTTTCTTTCATACAAAGGGAAAGATTAAGCTGTGCCTAATTCTAAGGCCTGGAAATATTGTCTTTTCTAAATTTTGTACATAGTTTCTCCTTTTTTAAAAAAGCATTGTAATTACTTTTTGTCTGATTCCCACTAGACTTTTCTTCCATTCATTCAACAGATATTAATGGCACATCAAGTCCTATTCTAGGCCAGGAGGGTACAGCACAGAACAAAACAGACAAAATTCCCTTCACTCCTGAAGTTCATAAGACTGGTGAGACAGATAATAGACGAAATAACTAAGTAAATATTATATAACATGTTAGGTAATTGTAGAAATTCGGGTGAGAAGAGTGGAGATGGAAAGAAAGATTCATCATATGTTTTGAAAAGAGATGAAGTTAGGCTTGCTTTCGGTAGAACATGAGGTTTAGATAAAGGAACTATCAAAAATACCTCATAGGTTTCTGGGACTTCCCTGGCAGTCCAGCGGTCCAGTGGAAGTCCACTTCCACTGCAGGGGGCACGAGTTCAGTCCGTGGTTGGGGAGCTAAGATCCTGCATGCCGCAGGCACGGCACAGCCAAAAAAAACCCCTCAAGTTTCTGTTAAGTAAGTGGGAGGATGTTGCTAAGATTGGGGAAAATTGAGGGAAAGACATGTTTGGGTGAGAAAATTTCTGTTTTGGTTAGGTTTAGACATCTGTTGAACGTTCAACTGGAGACGATAATAAACTGTTGAATATGAGTTTAGAACTCAGTAAGCTGACCTGGAGATAAAGATTTGTGAATCACTTAGCATGTATAGGTATTTATAGCCATGGAATGTATGAGATCATGGGAGGAGTGTAAGGGGAGAAAGGGGAAGCATGCTGATATTTAGAAAATGGGCCAAGGAGGAACATCCAAAAAACAAGACTGGGAAGGGGCAGGAAATGATGTAGCATATGAACCAGGAGAATAGGAGTAAGGATAAGGGGTGGACACAGGCACCAAGGGAAGAGAATGTTTCAAAAAGAGTGGTTACTGCTGTCCACTGCTGCTGAGAAGCAAATAAGATAATGATAGAAAAGATCTTGGATTTATCAAGTTGAAGGACATTGACAAAAGCCATTATAGGGACTTCCCTCGTGGTGCAGTGGTTAAGAATCCGCCTGCCAACATAGGGGACACGGTTTCGAGCCCTGGTCTGGGAAGGTCCCACATGCCATGGAGCAACTAAGCGCGTGCACCACCACTACTGAGCCTGTGCTCTAGAGCCTGCGAGCCACAACTACTGAGCCCGCGCACCTAGAGCCCGTGCTCCGCAACAAGAGAAGCCACTGCAGTGAGAAGCCCACGCACCGCAATGAAGAGTAACCCCGCTCACCACAAGTAGAGAAAATCCACACGCAGCAACGAAGACCCAACGTGGCCAAAAATAAACATTTATTTATTTATTTATTTTAAAAGCCATTATAGTGTAGTGATGGAGATGGAAGATAAATTATAGTGAATTGAGAAGAAAATAAGTAAAAAAAATGGTGAGAGCAAATATAGACAACTTTTTGAGAAGCTTTGTTAGCTCACAGAAATAGGATTGTATTTAGTGGGGTTAAAGAGGTCAATTGATTTTTTTTCAATGGTTTTTACTGTGGTAAAATACACATAAAATTTACCATCTTAACCATTTTTAAGTGTACAGGTCAGTGATATTAAGTGTATTCATATTGTGCAACTGTTACCACCATCTATCTCCAGAACACTTCATCTTGCAGAACTGAAACTCTTTGTACATTAAAAAATAATTTCCCATTCCCCTCTAACCCCAGCCCCTGGTAACCATCATTCTACATTGTATCTGTATGATTTTGACTACACTAAGTACCTCATATAAGTGAGATCATACAGTATTTGTTCTTTTTTATCGAATTATAGTTGGTGTATAATATTATGTAAGTTGCAGGTGTACAATATAGTGGTTCACAATTTTTAAAGGTTACACTCCATTTACAGTTATAAAATATTGGCTATATTTCCTGTGTTGTACAGTATATCCTTATAGCTTATTTTTTATATAATCGTTTATATCTCTTAATCTCCTACCCCTATATTGCCCTTCCTCCCCACTAGTAACCACTAGTTAGTTCTCTATATCTGTGAATCTGTTTCTTTTTTGCTATATTCATTAGTTTAATTTTTTAGATTACACATATAAGTGAAATCATACAGTATTTGTCTTTCTCTATCTGACTTATTTCACTTAGCAAAATACCCTCCAAGTCCATGCATGTTGTTGCAAATGGCAAAATTCCCTTCTTTTTTATGGCTGAGTAGTATTCTGTTATATATATATATATACCATGTTTTCTTTATCCGTTCATCTGTTGAGGGACACTTAGTTTGCCTCCATATCTTGACAATTATAAGTAATACTGCTGTGAACATTGGGGTGCATATATCTTTTCAAATTAGTGTTTTCATTTTTTTCGGGTATACAGGAATGGAATTGCTAGTCATGTGGTGGTTCTATTTTTAGTTTTTGAGAAACGTCCATACTGTTTTCCACAGTGGCTACATGAATTAACATTCCCAACAACAGTGAGCAAAAGTTCCCTTTTCTCCACATCCTTGCCAGTATTTGTTATTTGTGTTCTTTTTGGTGGTAACTATCCTGGCAGGTGTGAGGTGATATCTCATTGTGGGTTTTTTTAATATATAAATTTGTTTACTTATTTTTTATTTTTTAGCTGCGTTGGGTCTTCGTTGCTGCACATGGGCTTTCTCTAGTTGCAGTGAGCGGGGCCTACTCTTCATTGCAGTGCACGGGCTTCTCATTGCGGTGGCTTCTCTTGTTGCGGAGCAGGGCTCTAGGCGTGCAGGCTTCAGTAGCTGTGGTGCACAGGCTCTAGAGCACAGGCTCAGTAGTTGCGGCACATGGGCTTAGTTGCTCCACGGCATGTGGGATCTTCCTGGACCAGAGCTGGAACCCATGTCCCCTGCATTGGCAGGCAGATTCTTAACCACTGCGCAACCAGGGAAGTCCCTTATTGTGGTTTTGATTTGAGTTTCCCTGATGATTAGCAATGTTGAGCATCTTTTCATGTGCCTGTTAGCCATCTGCATGTATTCTTTGGAAGAATGTCTATTCAGTCCTGCAGATTTTTTAATTGGGTTTGGTTGGTTGTTGCTATTTTGATGCTGAGTTGTATGAGCCGTATATATATTTTGGATATTAACCACTTATCAGTCATATAATTTGCAAAAATTTCCCCCTGTTCAGTAGGTTGTCTTTTCATTTTATCAGTGGTTTCCTTTCCTGTGCAAAAGCTTTTAAGTCTGATTGGGTCCCTTTTTTTTTTTTTTCCTTTTATTTCCTTTGCTGTGGGAAATGGATCCAAAAAAATATTGCTGTGATTTATGTCAAAGAGTGTTCTGCCTATGTTTTCCTCTAGGAGTTTTATACTATGCAGTCATACACTTAGGTCTTTAATCCATTTTGAGTTTATTTTTGTATATAGTGTTAGAGAATATTCTAATTTCATTATTTGAATATTCTAATTTCATTATTTTACATGTAGCTGTCCAGTTTTCCCAGCACCACTTATTGAAGAGACAGTATTTTCTCCATTGTATATTCTTGCCTTCTTTGTCATAGTTAATTGACCATAAGTGCATGGGTTTTTTTCTGGGCTCTCTGTTCTGTTCCATTAATCTATGTGTCTATTTCTGTGCCAGTACCATACTGTTTTGATTACTGTAGCTTTGTAGTATAGTCTGAATTCAGGGAGCCTGATTCCTCCAGCTCTGTTCTTTCTCAAGATTGTTTTGGCTCTTTTGGGATCTTCCATGTTTCCATACAGGTTTTAAAATTATTTATTCTAGTTCTGTGAAAAATGCAGTTGGTATTTTAATAGGGATCACATTGAATCTGTAGATTATTGGGTAGTATGGTCATTTTAACAATATTAATTCTTCCAGTCCAAGAACATGGTATATCTTTCCATCTGTTTGTGTCATCTTCAGTTTCTTTCATCAGTGTCTTATAGTTTTCCAAGTACAGGTCTTTTACTTCCTTAGGTAGGTTTATATCTAGACATTTCATTCTCTTTGATGTGATGGTAAATGGGATTGTTTCCTTTGTTTCTCTTTCTGGTAGTTCATTGTTAGTGTATAGAAATGCCAAAGATTTCTGTATATTAATTTTGTATCCAGCAACTTTACCCAATTTATTGATGAGCTCTACTAGTTTTCAGGTGGTGTCTTTAGGATTTTCTATGTATAGTAATCATGTCATCTGCAAACAGCGACAGTTTTGCTTCTTCCTTTCCAATTTGGATTCCTTTTCTTTTTCTTGTCTGATTGCTATGGTGAGGACTTCCAATACTGTGTTGAGTAAAAGTGGCAAGAGTGGGCATCCTTGTCTTGTTCCTGATATTAGAGAAAATGCATTCAGGTTTTCACCATTGAACATGATGTTAACTGGGGGTTTGTTATATGGCCTTTATTATGTTGAGGTATGTTCCCTCTATGCCCACTTTCTAGAGACTTTTTTTTATCATAAATGCATGTTGAATTTTGTCAATAGTTTTTTCTTCATCTATTTGTCTGATTATATAGTTTTTATTCTTCACTTTCTTTTTTTTTTTTTTCTTTGCGGTATGTGGGCCTCTCACTCTTGTGGCCTCTCCCATTGCGGAGCACAGGCTCCGGACACGCAGGCTTAGCGGCCATGGCTCACAGGCCCAGCCGCTCCGCGGCATGTGGGATCTTCCCAGACCGGGGCACGAACCTGTGTCCCCTGCATCGGCAGGCAGACTCTCAACCACTGCGCCACCAGGGAAGCCCAAGGTAATTATTGATAGATACATATTTATTGCCATTTTAGGCCTTGTTTTCCAGTTGATTTTGTATTTCTTCCTTGTTTCTTTTTCTTTTTTTCCTTTTGTGGTTTGATGATTTTCTTTTGTATCATGCTTGTGTTCTCTTTTTGACTTTTGTGAATCTGTGGTTACTCTGTTTTCAAGTAACAGAACCCCTTTAACCCCTTCTTATATCTATTTGCTTTAGACTGTTAGTCAAATAGGCTCAAATACATTCTAAAAAAAAAGAATCTACATTTTCTTACTCTCTTCCTCCACATTTTATGATTTCAACGTCCTCTTTTGTATCTTCGTGTTTATTCTTTTGCTGTTCACTGTGGTTATCACTTCACAAAAACTTTTTGATTTTTTTTTAATCTGAATACTGGTTTAATAAGTGATTTACTTTACAATTGTGATTTTCTCTTTCCTATAGATTCTTGCTTTTCTTCTCTTTAAACAAGATCTTTAAATATTTCTTTTAGGATAGGTTTAATATCGCTGTATTCTTTTAGTTTTTGGTTGTCTGAGAACTTCTTTATCTCTTCTTCTATTCTAAATGGTAATCTTGCTGGGTAGAGTATTCTAGGTTGCAGATTTTTCCCTTTCAGGACTTTAAATATATTTTGCCACTCTCTTCTGACCTGCAGTGTTTCTGTAGAGATATCAGCTGAGAGTCTTATGGGGGTCCCTTGTAATTAACTCTTCTTCTCATTCTGCCTTTAGAATTCTCCTTATCTTTAACTTCTTCCATTTTATACGATGTCTTGGTATAGGTCTGTTTGGGTTCATCTTGTTTGGGACCCTCTGTGCTTCCTGTACCTGGATGTCTCTTTCCTTCTTCAGGTTTGGGAAGTTTTCAGCCATAATTTTTTCAAGCACATTTTTGATCCCCTTTTCTCTTTCTTCTCTTACTGGAATCCCTATTATGTGTAGATTGGCAAGCTTTATATTATCTCATAGGCTCTTATATTGCTTTCATTTTTTAAAATCTGGTTTTCTATCTGCTGTTCTGATTGGGTGATTTCCATTATTCTGTCTTCCACTCAGATTTCCCATAGGCTCTGAGTTTACAAAGCCGGCAGTGGAGGCGTAAATCTGCACAACTCAGATTTCTGCCCTACCATGTGTGGCCAACCCGCTGGCGCACTCCCAGAACTCGTAGAGGTGGCGCCAAGTCATCTGAGAGAAAGAGGTTTTTATGGGTGCCCCCTTCCTTCCTTCCACACTCCTTAATAAAGGTGCTTCACTTCTATGGTGGGCCCAGGCTTCCGCATACACCCCTGGTTGCGGCCTGTACCATGCTCCAGCCCCTTCAGGCTGTCTCCACACGGCCAACCCCAGTCCTCTCCTCAGGTCTGTGCTCTTAAGCCCGAGTTTCAGCACCCAGCCGCCACCCACACCAGTGGACACACGTCTCAGGCTCAGGAGCATAGGGCAAGGGCCCAGATCATCTGTGCAGGTCTCTCTCTGTTCTGCCTGCCACAAACCGACTGCTGCGTTCTCCTCCAAGCCTCTGAAACTCCCTCTCGGTCCAGCTGACGTCCCCACCAGTGAAGGAGCTTCCCAGGGTGCAGGAACATTTCCTGTTTCACAGCTCCCTCCCAGGAGTGCAAGTCCTTTCCTGATTTCTTTTTTTTTTTTTTCTTTCTTTCACTCTACCTGGTTACGTGGAGATCTTTCTTGTGATTTGGGGTATTTGAGAAATTCTGCCAGTGTTCACTAGGTATTCTGTGAGAATGGTTCCAGATATAGATGTATTATTGATGTATTTGTGGGAGGAAGTGAGCTCCACACATCCTTCTTTTTTTTTTTCCCCTCCCTCCCACTCTTAATCTACCTCCCTCTGCCAGACATTCATTTATCTGCTTTTTGTCACTGTGGATTAAATTGCAGTTCCTAGAGTTTTATATAAATTGGAATCATATACTATATTCTCTCTTTGAGAGAACAGCATAAATATATTTTAGATTTTTTTTAAATTTTATTTATTTTTATACAGCAGGTTCTTATTAGTTATCTATTATATATATATTATAATGTATACATGTCAATCCCAATCTCCCAATTCATACCACCACCACCACCACCACCACCCTGCTGCCTTCCCCTACTTGGTGTCCATACATTTGTTCTCTACATCTGTGTCTCAATTTCTGCCCTGCAAACCGGTACCAATGCCCTGTACCATTTGTCTAGATTCCACATATATGCGTTAATATACGATATTTGTTTTTCTCTTTCTGACTTACTTCACTCTGTATGACAGTCTCTAGATTCATCCACGTCTCTACAGATGACCAAATTTCGTTCCTTTTTATGGCTGAGTAATATTCCATTGTATATATGTACCACATCTTCTTTATCCATTCATCTGTCGATGGGCATTTAGGTTGCTTCTGTGACCTGGCTATTGTAAATAGTGCTTCAGTGAACATTGGGGTGCATGTGTCTTTTTGAGTTATGTTTTTCTCTGGGTATATGCCCAGGAGTGGAATTGCTGGGTCATATGGTAATTCTGTTTTTAGTTTTTTAAGGAACCTCCATACTGTTCTCCATAGTGGCTGTATCAATTTACATTCCCACCAACAGTGCAAGAGGGTTCCCTTTTCTCCACACCCCCTCCAGCATTTGTTGTTTGTAGATTTTCTGATGATGCCCATTCTAACTGGTGTGAGGTGATACCTCATTGTAGTTTTTATTTGCATTTCTCTAATAATTAGTGATGTTGCGCAGCTTTTCATATGCTTCTTGGCCATCTGTATGTCTTCTTTGGAGAAATGTCTATTTAGGTCTTCTGCCCATTTTTGGATTGGGTTGTTTGTTTTTTTAATATTGAGCTGCATGAGCTGCTTGTATATTTTGGAGATTAATCCTTTGTCAGTTGTTCCATTTGAAAATATTTTCTCCCATTCTGAGGGTTGTCTTTTTGTCTTATTTGTGGTTTCCTTTGGTTTGCAAAAGCTTTTGTTTCGTTAGGTTCCATTTGTTTATTTTTGGTTTTTTGTTGTTGTTTTGTTTTTTTGCAGTACGCGGGCCTCTCACTGTTGTGGCCTCTCCCGTTGCGGAGCACAGGCTCCGGACGCCCAGGCTCAGTGGCCATGGCTCACGGGCCCAGCCGCTCCACGGCATGTGGAATCCTCCCGGACCAGGGCACGAACCCGTGTCCCCTGCATCAGCAGGAGGACTCTCAACCACTGCGCCACCAGGGAAGCCCTATTTTTGTTTTTATTTCCATTACTCTACAAGATGAATCAAAAAAGATCTTGCTGTGATTTATGTCAAAGTGTGTTCTTCCTATGTTTTCCTCTAAGAATTTTATAGCGTCTGGTCTTACATTTAGTTCTTTAATCCATTTTGAGCTTCCTTTTGTGTATGGTGTTAGGCAGTGTTCTAATTTCATTCTTTTACATGTAGCTAGCTGTCCAGTTTTCCCAGCACCACTTATTGAAGAGACTGTCTTATTGCTTTTGGTGCCTTTTGGCCACATGCTGAGAAAGCCAGTTCTCTATTGCTTTTTTTTTTTGTGGTACGCGGGCCTCTCACTGTTGTGGCCTCTCCCACTGCGGAGCACAGGCTCCGGACGCGCAGGCTCTGGACGCGCAGGCTCCAGACACGCAGGCTCAACGGCCATGGTTCACGGGCCCAGCCGCTCCACGGCATGTGGGATCTTCCCAGACCGGGGCACGAACCCATGTCCCCTGCATCGGCAGGCGGACTCTCAACCACTGCGCCACCAGGGAAGCCCTCTATTGCTTTTTAATGAGGATAAACCTAATAAATATAAAACATTAAAAGGCAGCACACAAGTGATAAAGGCAGTAGAAGAGATGTACAATAGGGGTTTGTTCAAAAGAGTTCAATACGGGAAGAAATAACTGGAGACTGTCCCAGTCTCTGAGGTATGTCCCTTTCTGTGCCACTGCCGCCAGATTAGTCTAGGCTGTCAGGACTTTATGCCTATTAGTGAAAAGAAGAGAGGGGAGGAGAGCAAGAGGGAGATGATAGAAAATCTTGACCCCTGGGGTGTGTTCTTGACAGGTGGAGAATAGATTTTATCCTGTTCTTTTCTGTTGACCTAGACTGTGCTGAGGAGGGAAGTACATGTATTTTGATTTTAACTCCTTTTGAAAAATATTATCTGTAACTTTGACCCCACTAGAGAAAAATTGTGAGTTTTTGTAAGTTCTTTTCTGGAGAGCTAAGATATAATTCTCTTCAGTTTGGAAAGATACTTCAGTGGGTCCATAACAGGATGTGATAGAGTGGAACTGAAAATTGCTTTGCATAATAAAGTGAAGTACAATGGAGACATTATACTTCTATTCAAGTTATTTGGTCTGCCATTCCACTCAGTGGGTCTGTGAGGCAGATAAAAGATGCTGTCAAGACTGAAACAGTCAATTCATGTTGGTAAAACTCAGGGAATAATTGTGTGACTCATTTTTATGACTTCCCCACATTGACCATGCACTGGAAGGCATTGTTCAGGTGGCCGGCATTTTTGGTGGTGATGACTCCTGTTGGTATCCTCAATGAAGAAATTGAAAAGTTAATTGAGGGTCATGGAACGACTTTCATTAAAGAAGACTGACACCGTAGTCTGCTTTATTTTATAGACAGTTTAAGTGATTTTCAAGAGTGTTCAAGAGTGTTGAACTTTAGAACTTAATTCTCATTTAAGGTGGGATTTTTAAGAAGAGTTTTGAGTTTTCCCTTGGCAGTGAGACAGTGGTTTGGGGACTTGAGGGATTGGTTCCATTTACTCAGGCTAGAGCTGAGCAAGAAAGATGTTTAATAAGGACTTCCTCCGTGGGGTGTGGGTAATGAACTTTAAAAACAGGGATATCTGATATTCAGTTTTAAGTTCTTTTCCTGTTTTGTGCTGTAAATACTCACCATTGATTGCTAACCTTCAGTAAACATTGGTTGTACCACCAGCCTTGAGTTATTAGTGCCTTGCAGAATGGAGAGAGGGGGCTGCCTTCATTAAATAAGATAATGCATCTAAAATACTTACTACAGGTCGCTGCACCAGAGTATAAGCACTACCTAAGTGTTAGGTCATATTATTA
Source organism: Grampus griseus (assembly GCF_964374135.1). Classification (NCBI taxonomy): domain Eukaryota; kingdom Metazoa; phylum Chordata; class Mammalia; order Artiodactyla; family Delphinidae; genus Grampus; species Grampus griseus. The sequence goes on along the minus strand of NC_139018.1, from coordinate 21,875,368 downwards.
TGCTTTGGGAATACAGAAAGCTGCCCAGCGTGGAGAAATACAGAGGAGGCAGTCGGAGGTGATCAGAGGGGAGCTGGGTTGGGAGTTTAGAATAAGAGCTGACAAATGACACTGAGGACATTTCAATCCTCATCCTCACTTCCCCTCATTCTCAACTCCCCCTCCCCCAAATCCTGAGGAACATTAGGGAGCATACTTAGCTTCAAACAGTTACTTGAGTAGTTATTCCACTTGGATATTAAAAGGAAAGGGGGACCTTAGAGGCTAAAACCTTGTGATAATGTGGGACCTAGACAATTAAGTCTCAAAACTTGTTCAAGAGGACTCTGGGCAGATACGGATGGAAGAATAGGGGGAAGGAGTAGAATATTCTTCAGAATCCACAACTTAAGAAAATATTATGCTCTTGTTTGGCTTTTAACACTATTGTGCACCTGATAACAGTTACTAGTATCAGTTAATTTTGTACCAACTAGGCTATAAAATTCTGTGTGTTCAGGATAGAGTTCTCTCAATGGCAGGGGACCACTGAACTGGCCTGAGTTATCCCCTTGTAGATAACTGTACTTTGCAATGTCTATGGTCTGTCTGAACTAAACAAAACACAAAGCTCTGTTTCTTTCTTGTTTACTCCAAAAAACCTTTGTTTTCTTGCGTTTAATCTTTTCCCTAGACCAAAATACCCTGCACATTGTAGACAGATTAGTCTTTCTAGAATAATGCTCTATTGCCCAGATTCTGAAGTGGCTTCATAGCATTTATTAGATTGAGTCCACGCTCAACCTGGAGGCCAGCTCTTCCACAGCATGGCCTCACTGTCACTCTTACCTGTTGATGTGCATGAACCCCTCACCCAGGTCGGGCTCACCTGCTAATCCAACCACTTTACACCTGCCTCTTCCCAACCCCAAACTCCCTTCCTCTTGCCACTGAGCTAAATTTTACCCCCACCTCCAGATCTCACTGAAAAACCATCTTTCTTGTGAAAATCTCCCAAGTATTCTAGTCCATATTGATTTTTTTTCTGTCTATGTTGACATTGGTCTCTTGGATTCATCAATCAGTTGAACAGTTATTTGTTGAGTGCTGACAGTATGGCCAAGAACGTAATGCAAATACTGTTACTGATTATGTGCTCTGTTACATTTCTAACTTACTTATATGTGTATGTACTTACTGCCAAAAACAAACCACCTTAGGAACTGTTTGTTTTCTCACAGAATTAGACCCAAAATATCAATGCAATAAATATATCTTGAATTGACTGAAGTATATTCATGATAAACTTAACTAGGATACAGGTCACTTGTTAACTTGTCAGCTTATGATCACTAACTATATTAACAGGGTGATGAATCTTCTTAATAATAAATATTTTTTATTATGCTTGACCTCATTAAATCTTGCATAGTGACAGATATTGTTTTAAAATTTTTATTAACAGCTCTTTTTCCTAGCTCAAAAAAGGTATTACAGATGATAATCAGCAGAACAAGTAAAAACAAAACCTCACCTCTATAGAGTTAGCCAGTGTGTAGACTTTATTACATAGGCACATTTTTTTTAAGTAAGCTGTTTTTAACATAAAATAAATCACATAGTACAAGCAGTTACATTGAATGAGGACAGATGATGAAGGAAGGAAAAGCCAAGCCTTGGATCAGCTGAATCATTCACTGGATCTTGGGTCCCTCCATCCTGACACATTGAAATGCTCTATGAGCATTACAAAAATGGAGAGTGAGGAGGGGGTGCTTTTTTAGCGCTCCCTGGCTTAAAACACTGATTGATTTTGTTTCATTTCTTGAATATGGTAAACTTTCTCCAGGTTCTCTTGGCAGGTTGACTGACACAAAGGTTAAATGCATGCTGACTTAGGGTCAGAGGAGTTCATATTCTTCCCTCTGTCACCCCAGTACTTCAAAACCCTTAGATGCTTTGGTCCAACAGGTTGCTGTCAGGATCTGATTGCACATCTGCTTTCCCAGAACCGCTCCCATTGGAAACCACGTGTGGGTGCTGACCCTGAAGCACACAGAGGCCAGACAGCGGTGCTTAAGGCTTCAGTCACAGTGCGGCTAGATGGTGTCCACAGCCAGCACTGAGGGTTTGATCTGAGGCAGAAGGTGGGACTGAACAGGAAGAGGATGCTAAAATTCCTTTACTTTGTCCGGCTGGAATTGAGCCATTATATTTGAGCAACTCTTAGTATAGGAATCTAAAATCAAACTAACACATACCACGAAAGAGATGCTATTTTGTAGCTTGTACACATTTTTTAAAAATAATTACATTTTCATGTTACTAAGAGACTGTGAGGATAGGGAGGACCGACCCTTTCATCTCCTTTTGCCATAACTGTGTTACAGATAGTCCCAGAATGTTTACTAAGTTTGTTTTCCCCCTCGATTTCTGCAGTCTTTTGTATAAAAGGATATATCTGTAAATTGTTGATCATCCCGACATAGCCCCTTGGAGGGTTAGACCGACTTCTGCTTCAGGTAGTACCCAAATCCTATCAGTTCCTCTTCACCTTCACACCACTGTTGTGCTGGGTGATGCCAGAGGAACTTCCAGAGCAGTGTTCCAACTGATCTTCACCGTCCTTTTGATCCTCCATGTTTATCTGTGTTTTGAAGGCAACTACAAAATAGAGGACTGCAGGGTTGTCTGGGCAGATGGTAAAGGATAGAGACATTAAAAGAGAAAAGATGGGCCAACTGCTTTTCCCAGTATTCAAATTTTAAACTTCTTGGTTCTTAAGATTATATGAAGAGTCCTATTGATATGAAGTATCACTGACAGTGGCACCAAAGACAGTTTGTAAAATAATCCGTAACACTGGAGTTGGAAAGGATCTGAGGGAACAATCAGTCCAGCGTCCTCACTTTTTTAGCTGAGGTTTCTGAAGCCCAACTGGGAAAATTGCAAGTGACTTAACATGATGATTGTCTTCATGACTGTGTCCTTTAAAGATTCAGAGAAACCCCAATTCTCCCTTGATAAAGGGCACGCCCACCAATGTCTTTACATCAACAGTCCTCCGTGTCCTTGTGTTTGGCCTTAGCTCCCTTTAGGGAAGCTGGTTACTGGGACAGCACCTTGACCAAATACTTATTGAACTGAATTAATTCTGTTGTTTATCCCTGCTAGGCAATCTTTTATTATTCCTGGAGCTCCTTACATTTAAGGCCTCTAGTTCAAGTATTTTTATTTATTTATTTATTTTTTGCGGTACGCAGGCCTCTCACTGTCGTGGCCCCTCCCGTTGCGGAGCACAGGCTCCGGACGCGCAGGCTCAGCAGCCACGGCTCACGGGCCCAGCCGCTCCGCGGCATGTGGGACCCTTCCGGACCGGGGCACGAACCCGTGTCCCCTGCATCAGCAGGCGGACTCTCAACCACTGCGCCACCAGGGAAGCCCCTAGTTCAAGTATTCTGAGGTTTGGTGGCCAGTGCTGTATTTGTCATTTCTCTATATTTTTTCATATTGACATTCTGTTTTTTGATTCTGTTCTTTTATAGCTTTTCTTTACATGCAGTTATTATTTGCCTCTCTCCAGGCGCTACCAAACACATTGCTATGGATAGTTTCTGCCTTTACAGGCCTGGAATTGCAAATTCAGAGATACTTTTTTTTTTCCCCCAATTGTTAAAAGGACTAGACTCTAAATCAGGTTTGCTAAGGCACAGTATAAGAAATGTAAAAATTCCATATTCCTACTTTAGTTAATACATGGGAAAATACTACTGACACACACATTTATTTTCTACATTTATGTCTCTTTCACCTTTAATTCTTTAAATACATAAATATGAGTCGCAATGTCCAAAGCAAGTTTCATTTAAAAAGAACATAATTAAATGGTAGAGAGATGGTGACTTGTAGGGAATTGGCACTTAGACATTGGTAATGACAGTATGTTTAGAAGGTGAAAATGCTATGACTAATTTTATATAAGAGCTGTCATGTTTTGAATGACACTTGTTAGTGAAATGTTAAGAGATAATTCCTTTACTAGATAATATTTTTTGTGGATTTAGCTTTTTGGTCAGTTTTGTTTGAATTTCCTGTTGCATTCTTAACATCACCTAAACTCTAGATATGCTAGAATTAACTTATAATCATTCGTAGAAGAGTTAAAGTTACCATTCCCACCTAGGAAAAATTTTAAAAGTAGGCTAAATGGCAGTGCTTCCTAGTCAAATCAACTTAATATTTTAAAGATTTTTAAGAAAAATTTCCGATCATTCTCTCTTTTCCCACCACGAAACTTATTATGAGATTTAAAGCAGCTCTGAAATCATGATGTCACTTCACACGTTTCAGCCTTACTACCCCAGGCCTCCATCTTTCTTACTATGGTGACAAAATAAATGCACAGTAACATTGGTCAGTGGTTAATGTTGGAGAAAACAAAGACCTAGCACACCAAGACTGTCCATGTACTCTATTAAATGCTTTCTTCTCCCTCTCACCATTCGAATGGTCAAGGCTTAGGCTCACAGAGCTGTCTGACTTGCAAGAACAAAACTGAATCAATAATGTGGACTGTGACAGCATCTGTGCTACTGTTATCTTTGGGCACAAAAATGTTTTTCAATATGAATAAGATATACTGTAGTTTAAGTTCAGATGCACATTAAGTGCTTAAGTGCTGACAGTTATCACTAGTTGACAGTGGAGGCAAGGAAAGAAAAATTATTTAAGTTCTCCAGGAAATAGAAGCATGCTTGTGTGCTTTAATGTGTTTGATGATAAGTAAGGGTTAGGTAGCCTTAGAGTCTAAGCATCAGTATTCATTCAGCAAACATTTATTGAATACCTAAGTAATTTTCCTTTATTTCATTAATATCTGTTTATCCTATCAGCACAGGATTTAAGGTAGCTGAAACTTATTATATTCCAAACTAACTTGGTGGTAGGTACTAGAAACAAAGAATAAGAGCCATTTCTTGTCTCCATGGATCACATTTCTTGGGAATATGAATTTCTAGGGAAATAAGCTCCTGCCCTCATCTACAGGATTTGAAAGGAAATTACTCTAATTTCAAATAAGAAATATTTTACATTAAAAGAATGTTCTTGGGAATTCCCTGGCAGTCCAGTGGTTAGAACTCGGCGCTTTCAATGCAGTCGCCTGAGTTCAATCCCTCATCAGAGAACTGAGATCCCGCAAGCCGTGCAGCACAGCCAAAAAGAAAAGAAATGTTCTCATGGGTTATGAGCCCTGCCAATAATGCAGGAGGGTTGCATGGGGTGGGGGGTGGTGGGGAGAAGAAAATAGAAGAGAAAAAAGAACTGCACGGATTATATTTCATATGAGTAAAACGCACAATTTTGATAAGGCATAACTAGTATATTTACAAGAGTGGCAAAGGGAGTTTAATGGTACACCCACAAAGTACCTCATAGTCTCGTTTGATATATCATGAGTACATTTCTCATCCTCCTTTACTATAAAGTCAAAAAAGGAAGTCACCAGTCTCAAAAAAAAAAGCACAGCTCTTAATATCATGGGACATCTAATTTATATTCTAATAGTAATAGTAAGACTATGTATTGGTAAAATGAACTCACTTCTAATATTTTCACATTACTGATAACATAGACAAGGATTATTTGTGGCCACACACACAAAATCCAAGTCCAGGGTGGCAAACTTAGAATCTGCATATCAAAAAGGTATTTGCCCAACAGTGTTTTCTATGTAGGCTATTAACAAAACTACATAGAAACTACGTCTAAAAATATATAGTATTATATTTCCCACCCCGCTAAATGCTACCCATAATCAACTTCCAAAAAACAGTAGAGGGAAAACAAATCTGATGAAATCAAGGTGGTAGGTTTTTAAAAATGAATGATAATATGATTGCTGAATGTAGATAGCATGGAAGGGATTTCGCCATCCCTTGGTTTAAAAAAAAAATGTCCAGGTGAAAGTACAAAGGCAATGAGAAATAACCAACAGGAAAAAAGCGTACAACCACCGATACACATGTGATGCTAGCAGGTGAAGCAGAGATCTTGAGAGGGTGCACAGGTGCTAACCTTGGGTAAAGAAGGTGCTAGAATGACCTTCACCTTGCCAACACTTCAACCCATTTCAATGTTTCTATAAGGAATCTCATGTGCTTTTAGCACAACAGGGGAAGGGCTAGGCCTTGGAGTCCTCAGTTGACAAAGACCTCTAGGGGACTCCACTGTATTTCAAAGAGCATGAAAAACCACTTATCAAACTAAAAACGGAGTCCTAATACTGTTGAAACGAAACCTATATGTAGAAGGGATCTTGTTAAGAATCTAGCCCAAATCCAATCTAAGAGTCCCTTTCACAGCATTTAGGATGGGTTATTTTAGCCTTTGGGCATTTGCAGCAACTGGAAGTTTTACTGTTTGAGTCCATTCCTCTTTAGAACAACTCATTACAAAGTTCTTTCTTATATTGAAGCAAACATCTGTCATCTATAAAGCTCCTCTTTTTGCCCTTTGAAGCAACACAGGAAAAGTCCAATTCCTCTCCCCTTTTATAGCTCAACAGAGATTTCAAGGCAGCTATTGTATCATTCCCTCTTTTTCCCTTTCCAGCTATACCTTCTGTTCTTCAGAGGAAGTATTCCCCTATTCCATGTATAATCACACTCTCCACAACCCTGGCCACCTGACTGGACACAATCAATTTATTAACATCTCTCTTAAAATGTGGTTCCCAGAACTGAATGCAGCCCTTCATCCAGATGTGGGCTGACCAGTGCAGCATGCAGGACTCCCTAGACTTCTGTTACCACAGGCTGAATGCATTAGTTTTGTGAATAGCTATGATATACTCCCGATTCAAAACTGAGCTCATTTCCCCAAGAAAACATTTTATACAAAAACTGCTGTGAAACCAGGACTTTCCAACACCCTTCCCATTAACACACACAGGTAAACACACACATCCGTACACACATAGGTACCCCATTTTGTACTTAGTGGGCTGCATTTAAGAAACTCAGAATATAGAGTTTCTCACTAATGCCTATTTAATTTCATCCTTTTAGTTTCAGTCTTATGTTCAGGTATTTCAAAAAATTACAATGATTTCTATATCCTAATGTCAATACATAGAATTCAGTGAATATTCATGGAATGAACTAATCCCGAATCTGCCAGTCAACAGACTAGTTATATGTCTATTTCTATGTCATCTACAAATCGGATAACCCTTACTCTATTCTTCATGGGAGAAACAGGAAGGCAGGTTAAAGCTGCTTTAAATTGTTGAGCTCGTATCCTCTTTGGGATGCAGAGGTACAGAATGTGAGCTGGAACAGATGAAGAGAAAGAATATTGAGTGTCCTAGATTCTTGGAATCAGGATTTAGTGTTCCCAACATTAGAAAAATATGGCTTTCCCTCATCTCTACCCTAGAGTCTTCTGCCTTTTAGATCTATTACAATACTGTGATTATCAAACTCTGAATTTTTAGGAAAAGCTCATACAAGCTCAGTTTTGAACGGCTTTTAAAATGATCTTTTCAACTTATATTTCCTGTAAAGTTTGAGTTAAAGAGACACGCAGCTGTCTATTGGCTATGAGGTATAAAAAGAGTTCCCAAATGCCCCTGACAAATGCCTGAGATACATGTATCCATCTGTTTCAGGAATCAAACATGGCCTATACTTTTCAGTGTGAATTTGGAAATTCACTGAGATTTAAGCTGTCTCCTGAATTGAAGATAATCTTACAATGAATGTTCTTTTTCCCCAGAATGAAGAAAAGTAAGCTCAATTTTGCTTTCCCTTCAATAGCCACTCTTCGCAGAATGTGGGGCTACTCACAGAATTTAGAAGTGTCCTCTTTTTTCCATTGTCTACTGTGACTCAGGGTGATGAACCCTGGGACTGATGCCTTAGAAAGATGGAAAAAGTGTTTCAGTCAACACTATCTAGAACCAGGAGGGAAGCATCTCAAAAACTTCTGTTGCACAGTGTTAACATTTGAAGAATGGAGACACCTATGAAAGGTCTAGCAGACCCAAAGAGGAAATCGGTTTTGTACCTTTTCTCAACTTTTTCTAAGGGGAGTGACAGGGATGGAGTCTTAGTTAATTAACTTCTCAAGATTCTTTTCCAGAAACTGATGTAAGTAACAGATGAACATCGGAAGGAAATCACGCCAACAATGATGTTGGGAGTTTCTTTTCCTGACTTTATCAGTCACAAACCATACCCAAGTGCTGTGAGATAAGCAGAGTGGAGAGGAGGCTTAATTATACAGTAAGCTCCAAAAAGTCAGGTGATGCAGGTGCTTCAGGCATGATCAGAGCCTCTCCAAAGCAAGCACCTTAGGGCTTCCTGTTAGAATACAGGTAACTACAAACAGGGAGGTCCAATACACTGTTCCCAACGTGGAGTAGCCATGGTAGGCAGTGCCTTGAACTTCAGCTATTCAGGAAGACATCCTGTCGTGATGCTTAGGTCAGGGCCCCCTGCAGTAGGGCTTCGTCACTGGACCCCACACTCCTTGGGATTTTCCATTTCATCTCCTTCAAAGTCTGGCTTCAAACTCTTTTTTTGCTCAATTTCCACCTGTCAAGAATAAAAGTTGGAGAGAAATATCAGAAGAAATATCAGGAAAACATCCCAACAAATAAATAAACCAAAAGAGAAAAGCTCACTAGGTTCTTTGAGAGTCCTTGTAATTTGGTTAATGTTCTGGGCTTTAGTCACACCAAGCTACTGGCCATGTGTATATTATGGCTCTGTCTTTGCACATGCCCTTTGCTTGGTCTGGAATTCCTCTCCCTCTCAGTCCACCTGGAAAATTCTTATTCTTTGCCTTACACAGATACTCAAAGGTCACCTCTTCTGTGAAGCTATTCTTGACTCACCAGGTAGAGTCAGGTGCTCCTCTGTGTATATTCCCACTACACCCTGGACCCGCTACACCACAGACTTCGTAGGACAGGGCAGGCCCTTGTTCACTATTGTACGCCTGTAATATGGGCCTACAGCAGGCAATCACAAAGGTTTATCAAATGAATGAATTCCTTTGCAGCTGGCTCTTTACACTCTCCGTTATTTTATCCCTTTAAAAAGTCTCCAAATGGATAGGTATTGTAGTGTTTACGGTTCTGCCTATATCTTTTGGAAAATACTGTAGCTGTAACTGTAAAGAGATTAATAAATTAATTTTGCCTTGAGAGTGATATACCTCATCTGAAGCCTTTGATAAATCAGGCAGGGAATCCTTTGAGCTGAAGGAGTTTCATAATTAAAGCCGCTCTTCTCAATACCACTTGGATATTTATGATGAGGGAAACAATTCAAGACAGAACAGTTGACTAGGGTCATGTTTGAGGAAAGTGCTGGGTTCTTTCCTGGCCACAAGATGGAGTATTTGTTCTTTTTGGTAGTTTAATGTTTTAAATCACACAAGTAAGGAAATATTTAAAGAACAATTAAATGATCATATAAATCTAAGGATGCTATTACGAATAGAAAATTATTAAACCACTTTGCCAAATCCTTCTTCAGTAACCCCCTGTTTTCCGTCTTTGGCATATAATCTCCTATTGAATTTCTAACTACTCAGGATACAATACTATTTGTGTCGGAAATCTCCAAATTCATTTCCTCCTTCACAGCCCTGATCCTGTTACTATTATAGAAGCTTGCCTGGCTTTTGAGTTTGTCCAGTTATAGCCCAGTGACCAGGTTGTATGACTTGGTATATGTCATACTTCACTATGACATACTGTCATACATAGTGTCATACTTCACTATGTAAACTTCATTCAGATCCACTTCATCAACACCTGGAGCTGAAATATATGCTTTGGGTTAGCATTTTCCTGACCCTCTCTCCACTTCCAAACTCACTCCCCTGCACATAAATTATATGACAAATGAGTAATAATAATCCCATTACCCCATTACTCTGTTGTTGTTCATGACGACTGAAAGACATTATATACTCCTCCTTCATCAGCCTGTACTTCTCTTTCCAACCTTTCTCTTGCCTGCTAGAGAGATTATTCATTTAACTCAGAGCAGACTCAACCACAGCTATGCATGGTAAACCGCCTGCAAGGTGGTAGGAGAATACCCTGCACCCTGGGCAGGCACTGCTAAAAGGAATGAGAAGGGGGAGGGCATGGGGGTGCACAGACAGACTTGGAAACATGAGCCAGATGCCTCCCGAGGCTACCTTGTAGCTGTAGTGTGCAGAATAATTGACCCACTTCCTGACGTCGGTCTTGTCTTCCACGGAGATGGATCTTACGGCAGCTTTGGAGGCAGAAGTTGTAGGCATGCTGAACTCGACGTTAATGTGATTGGCAAATCTGGAAGGCACTTCCCGGTCAGAGCCAAGTTCAAGATGGCAGAAGAAACAGTGTGGGTGACCAGAAGCTATGAAAGAAAGACAAAGAATCTAGGGTTCAGGTTCTTTGGGGAGGAAGTGGAAGAGCCTCAATAACAAACAAAAGGAGGCCTGGCAGTCTTTAAGAGCATCCAACTATGAGCAGAGAATCTGCCTCGGCAGAAATCACACTGCATGTGCTTCAGACCCTTTGACATAACATCTGACTACAGTAGCCTGGTATCCTAGCAATAAAACCCATGACCTGAGAAATGGAGTGCTTTCTGCCTGCTCAGGTCAGAGTGCTGTGTGAACACAGTGTAAATACTATGAAATAGAGGTTGTATATTGGCAGAAAGGAATAAAAGAGATCAGCACTTAGCACCTAATAAAACATCAAAGACGGCCACCTGGAGCAAAATCATCAATTTCCTTCGGAAGATGAATTTTCTTAATAGCATTTGATTTTTTTTTTTTTTTTTTTTTTTGCGGTATGCAGTCCTCCCACTGTTGTGGCCTCTCCCGCTGCGGAGCACAGGCTCCGGACGCGCAGGCCCAGCAGCCGTGGCTCACGGGCCCAGCCGCTCCGCGGCATGTGGGATCTTCCCAGACCAGGGCACGAACCCATGTCCCCAGCATCGGCAGGCGGACTCTCAACCACTGCGCCACCAGGGAGGCCCAGCATTTGATATTTTTTTTTAAATGCTTTTGGCATGTTTTTTTGGTGAACAGCATATAAAAATGACAAAGCCCTTAGAAACAGCACATATGCTTTAGGGAAGCACGTGGAACGCTGGAGAGAATACAGACTAATAGTCAGGATACCTGGGTTTGACCTGCAGTTCTCCTAAGTGCAGAGATCCCACACCCAAGTCCTTTTTGTTCTCTCCAGGCCTCAATTCCTCATGTGTGAAGTGGCGAGTTGGGCGGGGGTGGAAAAGGGTAGGCTGGATAATGCCAGGCATCGTCCCTTACCGCTATTTAACTCTATAAATCTATGGCTAGTTCTACTGTATTTGGAAGGCAAACTTACGGTCTGATTTTCATTTGAGGATTGTTATTAGATTATTTAAGGGAAAAGAGTCAGAACTTAGTTCTATGACGATCACCACCGCAGCATCGTCCTCGCTCCTCAGATGTAACAGGAAACGTTTGTTGATAACTCTAAGCCAAGTACTGTGCTTTATGCAGATTCTCTCACTTCTCTCTCTTCATAACAGTCCCCTGAGGTCATAATTATTACGCTGCACGAATGAGGAAACTAAGGCTTCAGGAGGTAAGGTCAACTGCCTAAGGTCATAGCTAGAAAGTGGCAGAGCCAAGAACTGGACCCAGCAGTCTGACTCCCAGATGTTCTTAACCCGTTTGTCTGAGTCATAACCTCACAGTCCTCAAACCTCAAGACAGGTTTGCAGGGTGACAGGGGTGGAGAAAAAGGAAGCTGTAAGAAACCCATAAAGCAACTCACTGTGGATAAACCATGTGACTCTGGCTTCATTATGTAACTGAAACAGCCCTTAGTTATCCGAGTTTCCCCAAATAAACAGTTCCAATTTCCTTTATTGGTCTGGGCAGGACTTTTTAATCTCGGAGCCTGAGGACATACACACCCGCTCTCCAAGGAAAACATAACAGAGTGAAGTATTTGTTTTGCTCTGTTTCACAAATGTAACATATTTCAATGGGTCTTTCTAAAGAGTAATACTTTGGAAAATTAATTGAAAAAATTGCAGTTTTTTAGGAAAGGAATTTAAGATATATGTAGTAGTAAAAATTACATTATTTGAAAATGAATCCAATTTTTTAAAATTGTGTACCACAGATGTAATTATATAGCTGTCACTTACTGAACACTTATTACAGGCCAGAGACTGTGCTAAACACTTAAAAACATTACTAATTCCTTTCTTAATGAGCTAGGTGTTAATAACCCTATTTTATAAAAGAGGAAACTTGAGATTTCTCTGAAAGGTTTAAGTAAATTGCCTGAGGTCACACAGCCATTAACTTGTAGTACTGGGAATAAAACTCATTATCTAACTGACTCCAAATTATGTCCTACACTCCTCTCAATAGATTGCTATAGATTTAGATCATTACAAAGTATTTAGAGGAGTTTCTTAATTTAATTCAATAGCAACCTGAACAACAGTTTTATCTAATTACCCTTATTTACACATGGTTGGAACACTGAAAATCATAACTTTCCACAAAACTGACCCCCCTCTTCTCACCCCACCAAAGCATATTCACAGAAAATTCTACGAAAGCAACATTCTCTCTTGAGTTCTAGCATCAGCTAATGCATGTGTAGGGCTAGTGGACAGATAGGGAAGTACAATTTTGAAAGCTAATACAATTTAATTCATGTTAATGAACTAATGAGCTCACATTATGTCATCTTCCTTGATGAAGCTGAGAAAATTTAATATTAAAATTCAGATTTCTATTTTCCATAGAAGGGGAATCATATTAGAATTGTTTTCCCTTCACCTGATCTAATGAGAACTGGAATTCCAGCAAAGAAAGCTACCTATGCAGAACAGAATGTTTTGTTTCCTGGCAGACAATCTGGGAAAGCACAGAAACTTGTTCTGGTGCCTTCTAGGATTAAAGGAAAGCTCTTGGGATTAGGACGGGAGGGGTCCTGGGAGAGCACAGATAGAGGGACCCTGCTGGTGGGAGCCATGTTGGAATCCAGTGGCAGCTTGTTAGCCTTTTGATGGCTTGACTGGGATAAGCCTGCTGTGGCTGCAGACTTGAGGTGCCGACAAAGCCCAGGATGCCAGCCTGCTGGCCCATGCTGCCCTGCAGTCTGACCATCCTACCTGTTGGGGCTAGGGTTGCAGGGCCACTGCAGGTGGGAGCAGATGTGCAGAGGTTCAGTCCTTTTTCACTGTAAGTAGAGGTGTGAGGATTATGAAAAATGGCCTATGAAAGGCACCTTCCCAAAGCTATCTCAAGACTAAGAAGAGCTCAGAAAAGGGACAGTTACTAACAGATCATCGTCAATTCTCTGGCTTCATGGATGGAGCAGTGGATGGGGAGGGCAGGGGTGGGCACAGAGAATACCAGCAATGGTAAGAACTTGCATTCTGACTGGAATTCAGATCCTGTACATCTCAAGTTTCCAGAAAAAGGGTGCTATTAATTTCCTGAACTGACACAGAAATATACCATTGGCCAGAAGTAGAAATAAGAAGCTCTTGGGGGGATTTCATGTCTAAAAATACACAACCATGACAGCAAAAGCAGTAATTGAGTGGGGGGTAGGTTTACGTGAGAAATATCCCCAAATATCCTTATGCTGTCCTTATGTATTTTAAAAATCATTCACAAATAAGGTTCCAGTAATCTAGAAATACATATGTAGTATAAAGGCTGCATTTACTTGGCCTTGAGCCTACTTAACACTACCCCGCTGGGAAGCATTAAGGAAAGTGGTTGCTGAGGACTATTTATTCCATGCCCTGCATCTGCTCCCTTTTTATTCTGGTAACAATCTTTTTTTTTTTTTTTTTTTTCTTTTTTCTTCCTCTTCGAGAAATACTCTTCCCCAGCATTGCATGTCATCTTGGTGGTCATGTCAGTCAAAATGCCCTGTCCTCGCTTTTACTCTTGGGAAGTGGCACAAGGACAGAAAATGGCCTGTGATGGTTTGTCCCAAAGGCTGCAGCCTGAGGAGACATCCACAGTTCCTGCTATCAAGAGCTATCCTTTCTGAAGCCTGTTTCTTCCTTCAGTTCTGTGAGCTACCTGTATCTTTCCAACAATTTATTTCTTTTTGCTAAAAGAAGCCAGTCAGTCTCTGCTGCTTATAAAGCCCCTCACATGGTACTTTTAAATATTTGAGAGAAAGAACTTTGAAACAAATGGGGTATGTGTGTACACACTGAGAAAACTGAAAATCTCTGTCCTCATAGTGGAAGTAACTTTGAGTTTGTGTCTGTTTTGTGTCATCTACTAAGAGGCAGCTGTGGTATGGAGAAAAAAGACCCCTGGATGTGATGAGTCACGTCACTCCCGGTCCTTAATTTTCTCATCTGTGGAATGGAGAGGTTTGACTAAGTTATCCCCAAGGTCCTTTCGAGCTCGAAAATCCAATTATTCCATAATGAAGTGATCTGAATACATGCTTAGTAAATTGCAGAGCTAAAAATTCCAGTAAGCATAAACCTGAGGTCTTTTCTCATGTCAAGCCTCTTGCGGGTTAAACAGTAATTTTCCCCGTTACCTCAGTTCTCTTCTCAAGGGCATCCGTGCCAAAGGAAAATTGAGGGTTTCTCCTTTCTGCCATCAATTCACATCGGCCTCATGGCTGAGGCAGAAATCACAGTGCTATCACCAGGAGAATACAGTGCTGATTTTAGGGAAATGAATAAGCAAGCTCAGAGAGGAAGACTTTATGTTAAGAATTCTGTCAGTTTAGAAATAGGGGGTGGCAAATCCAGCCTCAAACACAGAGGTCCAATTGTCTTTTCGGTTTGCACTGCTACACCCAGTGTCTGACAAGAAAGCCCTGGTGTGTGTCCACTGCCTGGCCTGCCTAGGGAGTTGGCCAGATCGTATTGCTTCTTGGCTTCACGTTGTTTTACATTTAGGGTAACAGCCACTCCACACTCAGAACAGGAAATGAAGACTCCAATCATACTGTTAGGATTTAATAGTGAGAATGGAAAAAAGAATATCTGCATAAGAGAAAGACTTTAACCAACAGTTTTTCCAAACCTCTCTCTTTCTTTCTTTTTCTTTTCTTTTTTTTTTTTTTCTGGCCCAAATACCCACTTTTTTAACAGATGAGCGAAGTTTATTATAAACAAGAAAAGTGATTTAAAGGGTCACAGGATCATGGGCTTATTGCCTACCACTGGGGTCACCCAGACTTACTCTAAGAAACAAAGCTATTAGAGCTGGTTTGATTACTCCTTAGTTTTGTCATTTCACCAAATCTCACTGGACCCATGAGGAAAGTCATTGCCTTCAGGCTCACTCAAGCACAGAAGCACCCCTGCTAGCTGGGAGCAGGCCAGCTAGGGCTGGTAAACTGTCTCCTTTGTTTAAATTAAACATCCCTTCCCTTACTTTCTGTCCTTTTGGATTTCAGTCCTTTTGAACCTTCATGTCCTGGCTGGATCTTCAGTCTGATCAGAAGCCCCTTCCCCATCTCCAGATCCTGGCTCTGAACTTGGGATGTTATGATTGACAGGCCTTGCACAGGGTGACTGGAATCATAGATCTAACTCTTGGCCTGTACTGTACACATGATTGGCCATAAACTGGCTCTTTTACCTATACTTGGGGCAACAGACATCTCTTCAAAGCCCAGAAGCCTTCTAGGATCTGGAAAAGGATAGCTTCCAACACCAGATAAAACTTTAATGAGTCAGAAAAGAATACAGAATCATAAGCTGCCTTGGAAATCTGCTTAGCAGCCCAGCTGAGAAGAATAATGCATAGTTTTATGGAAGAACTGTGATAGTAAGAGAGTAGAAAGATGGAGTGAACTGGGTCATGCGCATGTTTGTTAAGTACTTTGCTCAAATATTTTTGTTTTTCTGGTCCCCCATTCCCCCATCCCTCCCCATCATCATTCCTATCACATAACAAAAACCAGCACTTCATAGGGAAAGAGAATGTGGAACTTTGATCCCAGCTCTTTCACAACCATGTGGCAGTTTTCACAGAAGAGAAAGCTCTGCCTACCTGAGTTTTTGTCAGGCAGTCGGTTTATCCTCCACACAATGGAGTTGAAGGCATGCTCATACTTCGCAGTTCCCAGAGTTACTCTCATGACAGGCTCAGAGCCAGACAAGCTAGTTGAGCCAAAACTTGCCCCCCGGTTCACTTTGGCTTTCAGAGACTTTTCCCCCAGGACACTTTCCCTGCGGAAGTTTTTCACCCACTCACTGGGCACAGGGTAGCGAACCATCACATTCTCACAGGGAACCTGAGTGAGAGGATCACAGTTAGAGGAGAAGCCAGATGACATCCTCAGCCAGCTCTGCACCTCCACCTCTGCCCCACTGATGCTTGCCACAGTCCTGAGTGTGAATGGCAAGGTCTTCTCGGCAAATACTGTCCTGAACCTCATTAGCTCAAGTCGGCAGGCGTCCAAAGGGTTGAACAGAATAACCCGTGAGCTGTTGAATACATCCTCATCCACACACCTGTGAAAATGGCACTCATGGAGCTTGATCCACTTTGTGGTGGTGGTGGGCATGATGTCTTGCCGGGAAACGATTTCGTTCCCTTTGACGAGGACATCATTGAGACCCAAGCGGCACTCGGCAAGGCCAGAGAGGAAACTCAGGATGTGGACCCGTGTCAAGACACGGTGCTGGAGAATCTGGTTGTCTCCTTTGCTCACAAGGCCAGAGAATTCATCTCGGACATCCACTGCAATCTCCTCTTCAAGGTAGTTCAAGCCAACTGTGCACAAGTCCATTGACAACACCGGCAGGTCCATGAGACGGTCCTGAACTGCACGGATGAAGCTCAGGAAGTCATCGTAATTGGTGGTGCCCAGCTTAATCACTTGTTCCCTCTCGGCCACGTGGGCCACGGCAGGTTTAGGCTGGTATTTCTTCTTCTCCTTGTAGGTGACGCGGTCTATCCGCAAGCTGTGGATCCTGCCGTTCTCATCATAGTTTTGGAGCCGGGGCTCTGAAATCTCATGGCAGATCTCCAGCTTGAACTCACGGAATGGCTTTTCTAAGCCCTTCTCATAATACAGCTGCAGATACCCACTGTCTGTCAGTTTGATGTAGATGGGTCCCCAGTGCCTAGAGGACATGATGTTTTTCTTCTCAGGGATCCTAAGCATCATGGGCCAACCATCCTTGGGCTGGGACAGTGCGGAACCTGGTGGGTGGTCATCTAGTTCAATCCAAGCTATTGGGTCATCATCAGGGAGTGTTGTACTCCCTAAGTGATCGGGATCCTCAAGTTGGAGTCGTTTGAGTTTTTCAACAGCATCACAGTGTGACTGGTTTTTGCTTGAATCATCAAAACTGATGGCATCCTTGTAGATGACAATGAGAGAATCTCTTTGGCTTTTGCCTGTGGTACCAGACATGGAATTGTCTTGGGAGCGCCTCTCCTGCTCCTCAAAGAAAGCGCGGAAAGGGTTTATAGGGGAGGGTTGTACATCCTGTAGAGTCTCATTCAGAAAAGGATTGGTTGCCCTCCAAAGAGGAGCCTCAGGCACGGAAGGCGGACGGTTTAAGGAGGAAATGTCCAGCTTCTGAACTTTGGAGAAGTTCATCAAAGTGCTCTTGGGACGTTCCCTCTTCTTAAATGACCCAGTTGAGTTACAAGGTACATCTGGGATCACAGATGCAAGAGGTGGTGTTTTCGGCTTCAGAGGAGAGGTGATTGGTGGCAAAGGGCTGCTGACTTCATTGTCATCAAAAGTGACCCAGCTAGGGAAACGAGCAGAGGTCACTAGAGTGGCGGGGTGTCCGTTCATAGCTGGACTGCTGGCCTGCCAGTTGATGGCCTCCATCTCTACCTCTTCATCTTCCTGAAGAGAGGAAGAATTGTCTAAAAGGAAAAGGAGAACATATGAAGGGCTGCTATTCAGGACCTCTAGAGGTATAGGAATGAGGGATGACTAGAATTTTATATGGAATCCAGTAAATTCCAAAGCATTTCATTACTTGTCCTCAAGTGTTTCGTCTGGGCACAGCTCTCACAGTTTTGTAATAAGCAGTAAGAATACAAATGTCAATACAGAAGCACTGATAGGACCCAGGTCCCTTGCAATTTAACTCTTATACATTCTCCCTTTATTTTATCGAAGTTTCTGGAATAGATTTTTTTTCTTGACTCTAAAGTATGTATTCTTATATTTTTAAACATTGAAAACTACCTCCTACATAAAATGATATAAAGCTGATCTCATTGAACAAAATAAGCCATATGCTCTAAGTGATAATATGATTGCAAATAATGTAATCAGAGAGATTTTTACCCAAATGTGGTAAATAAATATTAAAGACAAAATGTTAACATCCTTAATATGAAATAAATTTACACAAGTGAATAACAAAAATACAAAAACTTGAAATACAGGCAAAGGACATATACAAACAATCCAGGAAAGAGAAAGGAAAAATGTCTAATAACCATGTAGAAAATGTTCCGTCTCACTAGTAATAAGAAAAACGTAAATTAAACCCCAAAAATCAGTGAAGATTTTTAAAGTTTTAGTATTCGATGAGGGTAAAGGTGCTATAATATGAACAGTAAATAGACCCTTAATGGGACCGTAAGTTGCTACAAACTCTCTGAAAATGGTTTGGCAATTTGTATTAAGGGTCTTACAAATATTCATGAACAATGACTTAGAAATCTCACCCTAAGGAAATAAATCCAAATTAGGAACCAAGTTTTGGGTGAACGTTAAGAAACTGAGGCATACAATGGAATAACAAGCAGCCATTAAAATGTTTACAAGTTCGTATAACATGAGAAAATGCTCCTGACATTAATCTCTTCTTTTTTCTCTAAAATACTTTTCCATCTTGGGGTTTAATTTATGGGGAAAAAAAAGATTATTACAAATAAAACTCCACCCTAGCAGGGCCTTCGAGGAAGGAGATACAGGAGTTGAGTTTCGATGCAGGAAGACCCAGACCTTTTCAGTAAAGATGCTGTGTGTCTGCTGGGGTTATAGGAAGGAGGAGGAAATGAGGCCTTTATAAAGCAAGGAGTGGATTCTGAGGAAGGAATGGCACAGAAAACAAATCTGTATCTGGCATATAGTAAATGCTCAGTGAAGAACTGTTAATTGAATGAGTGAGAAAAGAAACTTTGCTTTGGAGCAGTTCTATTCTCTCTGTCTCTGGAGGAATGTGTATGGGGATCTCTGCTGCCATTCCACCCACTGTTTTTACTGCCAGAAATTTGGAATCAAAGAGAAATGAATACTCAAATGGTTAAGTCAAATAGTTGGCTTTTCTTACCATCCTGCTAAATCTTCACAAATATCATATCCAACCACACCAAATGAGCAATGTCACATATAATTAAACATGTAATTACACATGGATGGGATGGCTGCCTCTCATCCATCTCTCAAAGTATATTTATTCAAACAAATAGCAATTACCTCTACTGAAAACATCAGTTTGAAAATATAAGCTAAATGCATGCATGAGTGAGCATACATACATACCCACATTCGCCCCAGAAATATAATGAGCAAAAAGTATTTTCTATATATGCAGCATCACAAAAGAATTTAAAAGCATTATAAAATGAAAGATGAGACTCTCCTTCAAATTAATCATTAATCCACTTTTGTAAATGCATAAGTGATTTATTTTCTAGAAAATGAAGGGAAAAGGGTCAGAAAACAATCCAGGTTTGTAGGACTTATATTTTATTACTACTACAACTGCTGCTGCTGTTGTTGTAATGAAGCCTAAAGGGAACAATGTGGCCCTGAGTAAAATACAATCACTTCCTTGGAACAGTAACTAATCCTCCCTAGAGAACTGGCAAAAGGGGTGTATCGCAAAATGCATCACTTTTTAATGAAGCAGCTCTATGGAGCTTTTGTAAGCAGTATTTCCACCCAGACAGTCTGGTATTGACCCACCCCTTGTGCCAGGGATATCCTTTTTGCCTTGGAGCTCATTACTACTCCCTAGTTCAAAACGTGCCCTAAGTCCTTTTCCTTTGGAGGGTGGCTTTCTGCCAAAGCTGTTTATTCTTGCTGCTAAAGGATTCTCTTCTGTTGGGAGACTTGTCCCCAAAATAGCACTTCTCATCTTCCTCTCCCAAACCAAAAAAAAGGGGGAAAAAGGCCTCTGTCTCCACTGAAGATAATTTTCTTACAATAAATTCGTTTTTAAGCCAAGTTACTTGAGATCACACCAAGTCCTACACAGTTGTGAAGCATTTGACTCTTAATACAATTTAAATGAAGTATCTTTAAATTTTGGGGGAAATTTTTTGAATTAAATTAATTTCTAGAGATTCTACATTCTCTTAGACAGCCATCAAAAAGTTTCAAAAGACTTATAAAGTCTCTCCTTTGGCATTTTCATCTTCCATGATTACAACCTGTTTTAAAAATCCATCCTTTGGGATGATAGTGGGGTATAGGTCAAATTTCTGAAAATGAGAATTTGTTTTTCTACAAAATCATTTATAAAGAAAAAATATCTTAATAAAGACACTTTTATAGGGCTTCCTTGGTGGCTCAGTGGTTGAGAATCCGCCTGCCAATGCAGGGGACACGGGTTCGATCCCTGGTCCGGGAAGATCCCACATACCGCGGAGCAACTAAGCCCGTGCACCACAGCTACTGAGCCTGCGCTCTAGAGCCCGCGAGCCACAACTACTGAGCCCGCCCCATGACTACTGAAGCGCAGACAAAAAAAAAAAAAGACACTTTTATAGATGAACAGCAAAAGTGATCCATAGTTCATATAGGTCATAGTGGTTCATATTTTCATATGAAAATAAAGCATTTCTTGAGGTGAACCTAAGGACCGCCAAATAGTACTTTAAAAAATTATCCCCTGTTAACACTGACTTCCCTATTTGTGAGTTCTAATTTTTTTTTTCATTTATCACTGGCTGAAGGACATCCTCAATTGTTTTTATAAAGGTTAAGTCATATATTTTCTGAACCTCTTTTTATTAAAGAATGGTCTTTGAGACTTTCACGTATAAAAAAAATGACAATCTGTATGTAAAATTTCTTGGGGAAAATATTTGTATAAGACAAAAATTCGACCTCTTTAATATATAATGACAGTGTATCCTTAATAAAAATGATACACCCTCACAATAAAATAGGATGAAAACAGACTATTCACTAATGAAGAAATATAAATATCTAATAACTCTTTGGAAAAAAGTTTAAACTTATAAAAGAATAAATACAGGACTTCCCTGGTGGTCCAGTGGTAAAGAATCCGCCTTCCAATGCAGGGGATGCGGTTTGATGCCTGGTCGGGGAACTAAGATCCCACATGCTGCAGGGCAACTATGCCCGTGCACCTCAACTAGAGAGCCCAAGTGCTACAAACTACAGAGTCCATGTGCTCTGGAGCCTACATTCCACAACTGGAGAGAGAGAAGCCCGCGCGCTACGACGAAAGATCCCACGTGCCACAACTAAGACCCAATGCAGCCAAAAATAAATTAAATTAAAAATAAATAAATTAATTAAGTAAACATTCTTTTTGGCGGTACGCGGGCCTCTCACTGCTGCGGCCTCTCCCGTTGCGGAGCACAGGCTCCGGACACGCAGGCCCAGCGGCCATGGCTCATGGGCCCAGCCGCTCCACGGCATGTGGGATCCTCCCGGACCGGGGCACGAACCCGTGTCCCCTGCATCGGCAGGCGGACTCCCAACCACTGTGCCACCAGGGAAGCCCTAAACATTTTTTTTAAAAAAAGAATAAATACAATTCTCCCTGTGTCAGAGAGACAAAGACTTAGAAAGAATAATAATCATTACTGGTGACACATGGAAATTTACACCCTATAATGTAAGTGTTAAAAAGAAATCTTTCTGGAAGGCAATTTGAAAATTTGTACAAAAGTCTCAAAAAACATAATCCAAGAATTCTACTTATAGGCTTTATCTAAGGAAAGAACAAGACAGACATGTAATGATGTATATAGTGGTATGTTTATCATAGCAGTGTTTGTATCATGGAAAAATTGGAAACAAATGTCCAATAATGGGAGATTGGTTAAATGGAATCTCATGCATCAATCAAGACAATGCTGTTGATGATGTTAATTCACTGGAAGCTGATCATGATATATATTGTTGAGTGAATAACAAGAGCCTACAGTGTGGAGTCAGACTGCCTGGGTTTCAATTCCGTGTCTGCAGCTTATTAGCTATGTGACTGGGCAAGTTGTTTAATTTCTCTGCGTCTCAGCTTTCCCACCTATGAAACTAGAAGAATATTAAATCCTACCTAACAGGGTTGCTGTGAAAATTTAATACAGATGTTAGAATTGTATTTGGCAAATAATAAACGTTCAGTAGATGTTAGCTGCTATAACTACTGCTGCTGTTGCTACTGCTGCTAGAATGATACACATTCATGATATAAAGTGTATATATGTACTAAAAAGCTTTTTGATGTGACAACAAATGTCTCATGTGGGGTAAGAGGTGATTTTTAAAATTCTAAATCTGTATTCTTTTTAAAAAAATGCTGTATTGCTTACAAAATAAAGAAATATTAAAAGGTCAAAACCTATCTTTATTCCTCCCACTGATTGACCTTAGAGCAAGAAAGCCAACAGCTTCACTGTAGTCCATGTGGATAATGCAGCAGTTAGATCTTTCCTAAGACACTTATGACTGGTGTGGCTGGTAAGGGAAACAATAAGGGGGAAAAAAGTCTGGCAAATTTCTCCACTAAGAAATCGGCAAAAACTAATGATCTTTAGAACAACATTAACTATCATCCACAATTCCGTTTGACTGACTTATTAAAATATAATCAAAACACCAGCATCATTTTAATTACTCTCTCTTCCATATTGCTTTTAGTATTATGAGTTGGCCTCTGCCGAATAAAAGCCATGGATGAAGATTAGGTTCTTATTCTACATCACAGGGAGAATTTCCAGTACCTAAGAGCTTCCTTAATGCTTTTACTGATGCAAACTAAAGAGAAATGGTGGATTCTTTTAATGTTAGACCACTATCTTTTTTTTTTTTTTTTTTTTTTGCGGTACGCGGGCCTCTCACTGTTGTGGCCTCTCCCGTTGTGGAGCACAGGCTCCGGACACGCAGGCTCAGCTGCCATGGCTCACGGGCCCAGCCGCTCCGCGGCATGTGGGATCTTCCCAGACCGGGGCACAAACCCATGTCCCCTGCATCGGCTGGCGGACTCTCAACCACTGTGCCACCAGGGAAGCCCGACCACTATCTATTTTAAATACCACAAAGATTAAATTAATTGATTACAACGGCAATCAAAACCACCAAACTGAAGAAAAAGTAAGCACTATGGGGAAAAAAATCAGATTCTATGATATTTTGAATACAGCAGACAGTCTGCCATCTTCCTCCCCCATTTGTTAACCTAATTTGTTAAACGCAATGACAAGTGCAAAAAACTTATTGAGAGCTGTTCGCTGGAATTTACGAGCAGTGGCAAGAACAAATATTCTCAGATTACTGTGGTTTTCTCAACATGAGATAACAGTCACTGTTGCAAGAGAGTATACACTGTATGACCAGACTCAGATGCACAGTAGGCACTTAAATATTTGTGTAGTAATCTGCAAAGCAAGAGGAGGAACACAGAATTTTCAGGCTTGAAGAGATTTTAGAAATAATAAAACTCGACCCCTTCATTTTGCTGAGAAGACCAAGGCTCAGCGAGTTTAATTCAACTGCCCAAGATGAAATGAAAAGTCAAGTCCCACTTTTAATATTCATTAACTGGTAATTTCTTAAAGCTTGTTCATTAGATTAAAATCCGATTAACTTACCTTTGAAATTGGCAAGAGTCATCTTGCCACACAACTTTTTAGGAGCCGTTGTTCAGTGGTAGAAAAGAAGTTAACTAAACAGGATTGACATTTATACAGGGAAGCCTCTGGGCATAAAGTCTTCCCCTGATAATGTGAATGTGTATGGGTGAGAGAAAGGAGTTACTCATTTGAACCTTATCAAGGGAGCTTCTAACTTGGATAAAGTAAGCTGAGACCTGCTTAATCATCACAATACACTGATAAAAAGGAGAGTCAGAGGGTCTGAGTCTATTTATCTGTCCTTCCGCATTGTCGTGGAGAGGGGATGCTTTGATGCTGGTCAGAGATATCCCCAAAGTGAAGAAGTCAATTCATCAAACTACCACTTAACCACTACTTGACAGAATCCCTATCAAGAACATTTTACACTGCATTCTGGGTTTTATTTGCTAAGAGGACCTAAGAAGCTGTACTGAGCACCTTCAAATGACTGGTCCAGCTCACCCTGCCAGCTCCCTCCCTGCTTATCGAGACTGACCTAATACATTTCATCACCCTTTTTTTTTCCTCTCATAAAAGCAAGCATCAGACTTTAAGTTTGATGAATGGCCCAGGAACATCCCCAATATCTTGTGTTCCAAGTCTGTTCTAAATTTTTAAAATCTGGTTCTAAACTTTTGCCTGTTTTACCATTGCCCATTTCCCCATGGCTTCTTCAATATTCAACCTTTGGATCCCTGCTTTTGGCTTCTTCCTCTAACAACTGAACTTCCACTCAACTGGCTTACTGGTTTCCCTGGCTTAAGTTGCCTTTCTGATATCAGCTTCTTATGTTGTCTTAGATGAAGGCTCTATTCTCCCACCTGGGCAGAGATCCCACTGTAACCCCTTGCTGTTGTCTGACAGGCACAACTTCAGTTCCCCAGCAGAGGTCATAGGCAAGGGGCAGGGCTGGATTCCAATATCTACGGTAAATTGAAAAACTGGCAATCCATTTAATAAATTAATCTCTTAACATAAATCAATCTCTTAACATTTTATATATCAGGGCATCTCAGAGGCTTAACTAGTGATGATACCTGCTGACCTAACCTAACCTGTGTTTTATTTATTTTTTATTGCCATAGCAAAAAGCCCCCTGCATTTCCTTCCCATCCTAAACTATTTTCCGAGCCCACCAAAGAGGAGTAAACAAAGAGGAGTCTCTAGGGTCTGAGCCCTTTTGGATGGACTGTGAAACTCTCTGCTTAATGGCCCGTCAAACTCTTCTATGATGTGACAAGAGTGGAAAGGGCTCTTTTGGTTCAGGAGCTTAAAAGAGAAGGGAGTAGCATCCAGATGTTACTGTCAGGGAGAACGTAAGGTAGAGGCAAGGGAAAAAAGGGGTCTTCATCCTGACTCTGATCTGAGCATAGTTCTTATGCCTAGGAAGTGCCAGCGCTGGGGACCAGGAAAACGACTGCCTGGAGGGGCACTGGGTAAGTTCCTAGAAACAGTGGCAAGCTTACGGTGCTCGTGCCCTTACTGTGACCGGGACAGGTCACGCCCCGGGACTGCCTGTCCCACTGCCACAGTGGAAGTCTCACTTGCGTGTGCCCCCAGGTCCTTACT
Source organism: Grampus griseus (assembly GCF_964374135.1). Lineage (NCBI taxonomy): Eukaryota > Metazoa > Chordata > Mammalia > Artiodactyla > Delphinidae > Grampus > Grampus griseus. The sequence continues at coordinate 21,849,940 of NC_139018.1, read as the reverse complement.
CACTGTTCACCTGGTCACCATGTGAGGACACACCGCAGCAACAAGCCAGGATACTTGTAAGCTCCAAGGAACCACTGGACCCCTAAGCGGGTGAGGGAACAGACAAGGTCCTGGACTTGAGTGAAGAACTAGGGTGAATCAGTATGCCCTAAATTAGGGTTAAAAGGGACTAAACCGTGCATGCTGTTACATTTGGTCAGAGATCTCAGTTTTTGTTTGTTTGTTTGTTTTTTGCGGTACGCGAGCCTCTCACTGTTGTGGCCTCTCCCGCTGCGGAGCACAGGCTCCAGACGTGCAGGCTCAGCGGCCATGGCTCACGGGCCCAGCTGCTCTGCGGCATGTGGGATCTTCCCGGACCGGGGCACGAACCCGTGTCCCCTGCATTGGCAGGCGGACTCTCAACCACTGTGCCACCAGGGAAGCCCAGAGATCTCAGTTTTTAAGAGCCTCATCACTCTTACATGAACAGGTAAAATCACAGGTTTCACGTTTGGCAGGATGATCCCCAAATCCTGAAACTTCTGAGGAAGGTAAAGACACATCTTACTACTTTTACCATTTCTTAACTGCAATAGTAAGAAACAGAGAAAAGGACCAGACTTATGAAGGATTAGGGAGCACCCAAGGATAAGGGCTTGACTGTCCTCCTGGTTATGTTGGTGAGTAACAGAAAACAGAACTATGCCTCAGAGAGCATGTCAAAGCGGCCAAATGGAATTCACCTAGAGGTTTCAGTCTCACCAATGGCTTTGTCATCTCCCTCTCTGCTCCCTTCAATACACGGGTCTACTTTTAACTGGTACTAATGTCCTGCCAATCAGTCTATGCCCCTACAGAGCTGGGACTCATCATCCTCTTTACATATAATACTTCTAACTCTGACGTCCACTGCACGGGTCATGGAGCACCTGCACCATGGGCATGGACCCCTGCCTACTTATTCTGGGGGTGGACCTTGGGAGTCTCACCTAACCCCGATGAACTTACACAGTTTTAGCACACACAGCAATGCCTTCTTTCCCTTCACTGTTCTGAAGCAGTTACAGGCAGAGCCATTCTACTGTAGACCAGATTCAAAGTCTGATCATTTTGAACCTTAGCGATGGGAAATGCTACTTCTCCGCAGCTGATTCTGTAAATTTGGTCAGGCGGCAAAGAAACAGCGCTGGGGACTCTCATGCATTATTACATTTGCTTGTATACATGTGTATTTATTGGGAATGAGAAGAGCAGGCATTCTGACTGAGTCTGTATCAGGCCTATCTTCCATTTGTTAACTTGGCTAGGCTGTAACACACCTTGCAGGAGGAATTCAAAAGGTCTGTTGAGATGGGGGTATAGTCAGCTGGGCTAAGGTCACTCATAGAAAGGTTAGGGGCAGTTCTTGCAAGCTGAAAGGATCCGTACAAATGATCTCCTTTCACCTATATTACCCAAAGCTCCCTGCTCTTTATGTGGATTTTCCAGCAATGGCAACAAAAACAAAATAACCAAACAGCTCCTGTATGCCGTAAGCCACTTCTTTTCTATTGAATTTCGAGTAGGTAATTTGATTTCATTTCAGTACTTGTCCAGCTCCCTTTTAGTTACCAAGATCAAAGGAGACATTCTTACAGACTGACAGTAGGTGCACTTTATAAACTGTAAACATACCAAGTTAAAATAACCTAGTAGGAAAACAACTAATTTCTAGCATGACAACAGATTTATTCTAGCAGGTAGAGATCTCTTTGTACTCCTGAACCTGTCGAGTTTTTCAGAAGAACTCATAAGGCAAACAGAGTGAAAAGCTATTTCCAGATGATTCATACACAGACTCAGTACTTCTGCTCACTTGCTCCAGGACCCTCACCATCCAGCATATATACACCAGTGTCTCCTGGGTGGACACAAGGCCCATAATAGAAAAGACGGCTTAAAAGTGGCTTGTACTAATGCTGGCTTGAGCTCCAGGCCCCATGCTGGTCTTCACCACCTATGTTGTGCCACTGCAGGCAGCAGAGGGGAAAGCCTGGACTTGGGCTCTGGAGTCAGACTGACCTGGCCCTGCTTCAGAAAACTGTGTGATCTTGGGCACATTACTTAACCCTCTCTAAACTTCATATTTATCACCTCTTAAGGGGGAATAATAACAGTACCCACTTTGCCGAGTTGTTGTGAGGGTAACAGAGATCGTTAAAGGACATTGAATTTGATTAACCCGTAGCACAATAAATGTTAGCTATCACAATAAAAGATATGTAAATATTATTATTATTTCAGAATTCTTAAGGAAGCAAAAAAGAGGGGAGAGGGGAAGAAGTGGGAGAAAAAAATGCCTTTGAAGTTTCATTAGAATCAAGGGAAAGTGGGACGGAGAAAGAAAGAAGAATGTTTGTCTCAGGTTATGAGTCCATGAATCCAAATCTTTCCATAATTATTGCAAAGGCTTGGGAATTACAAGAGATGTAAGAGTCTGCGTTCGTGAAGTCACTGTGATTATAACAAAACAGCACTAGAATCTACCACCTAACAGAAGTGCTAAGTCATGAGTACACTTTGGTCAAGACAGGACATGCAACTTTCTATTACCCCTAAGAATTGCCTTTGTAATTGCTGGGCAGGTCTAAGATGTTATAGTATTCCAGAGAAGCAGTCCCCAAAGGAGAGCAGCACACCCAAGGAGGTACAGGATGATCCACTGGGGTGGAGGGAGAAAATATCAGAACTTCTATTTTTGTTGACTTTTTTAAAATTAATTTTTATTGGAGTATAGTTGCTTTACAATGTTGTGTTAGTTTCTACTGTACAGCAAAGTGAATCAGCTATGTGTGTGTGTGTGTGTGTGTGTGTGTGTGTGTGTGTATATATATATATATATCCCCTCTTTTCTGGATTGTTGACTTTTTAACCCATCCTTTAAACATTTCTAACTTTTGTTTATATGTTAGAAACCATATACTAAAATACTTGCTTGTAATTTATAAATATATTTATAATATAGTATATTTATAAACATACAAATATTAGAGGCTCGCGATCAAACCTTTGGAGAATCACGACCAAACATTTGGAGAAGGCTAGTTCAGTGCACTAGGCATATTTCAAATACTCAGCATGGGTGCACACACACACAAAGCTATCACCTCTTCCCTGTCCTCTGTAAGAGTTGGCCATTGTAACCAGAAAAATGGCCGTGGTTGTCAGTCCAAAGGGAAAGGTGCTTTGGCAAATAAGAAGGATCTATTACTCCCTTAAACTCTCCCATGATTTGGGCAATAATTGACTCTTACATGCTCCAGCTCCCTGGTGGCCATGCTAACAACCTATCCTGGCCTTTCCATGTTGCTTTGAATCTAGCTAAGCATGACTTGACCACCACCCACCTTGCTCTCTAGAAAGTTTTAAAACCAGTCTTCCAATTCTGCAAAAATTATAAAACTGACCTAAACAAATAACTATTGGAGTTGCTGCCAGGGCCAAGGATTATGCGACCTCACTATCACAACAAAGGTCTTTTGATGTCCCTTTCTTGGTTATACTCTTGGTGTCCAATAAATACATAGCAATGGAAGGAAGAGGGCCTGTCTGTGAGATCTTGACTCATGCCAGGGTCATCACTAGCTTTATAGCAAATATCTATTGAATTAAATGCTTTAACTCTCCTATTGCTCAAATAACAGGTTGAGACTGTTACTTTTGCTTTCAATAAGTCTTAGAGGAAAAGTCAACCCACACGATTGAGAGGGGAAGAACAAAGTCGATACAGCAAACAATATACAGGGAAGGAATACTGTATTACCTTCCCTGCATCCCTCCCCTGCTCCTTGGGGTAACAGCATCACAGCTGAACTTTTCTCCTCTCATGCATGTCTTTCTGAAGTGTCAGTGAAGGTGCCCCACCCAGGATGCATATGACCCAAGAAAAGTCAGATTCTTGTTGGAAATTTTGAATGGACTAACTCAAGTGCAAAAAAGTGGTGGGAGCTGAGTTATTGACATGGAGGCACCCTGAAGAGTCTGCACATAGGTCCTTGCTGACTTGAGCCTGAAGGATGCTAAGGTTCCCAGCCATCTGTGGGAGACGGCAAAAATGGCCACAGATTCTTCCTTTCTCTATCCATGCTCTTGGGCAGTCCCCCACACCCCCGCCACATTGACTCTGACCTAGCGCATGTGATTACATTGACTCTGAGCTACAGCATGTGATTTGCTTTAGTCAAGATCAAATACACCACTAGCAGAAACTTGAAAAGTGCTTGCATGCTGCGGCTTGCCCTCTTTTGCTCTACTTGGAACCCCGAGACCATCATTCAAACAAGCCTACAGGGAGATGAGTGACCACATGGAGAAGTAAGGCGCCCTAGCCAACCAGGCAGCTGAGCACAGACGCACGAGTGAATGCCTAAGGAGATCAGCTCAGCCTAGTATAGACGGGGAATCGCTCAAGCGTGCCCAGATTGCTGATTTGCAGCATCTTGAGCTAATAAACAAAGGGTTGTTTAGGGGGGCCACTAGTTTTCAGGGTGGTTTGTAACACAGTAAAAGCTGATACACCAACTTCCTGAAGCTTGAGTGCTCAGCTTTTCTTCTGATTCTGTAAACAACTATATCCTTAAAATAAATTCCTGTCACTTAAAGGTAGTACAGTTGGCTTCTGTTCCTTGCAATCCAAGCTCCTTAGCAACCAGGCAGAAGACCTTCCAAACTCGTCTGGCTATTGAGCAAAAATATTTCCATTTTATTGCTCCTCTTTACCCTCCCTTGCTCTTTTCACAAGGAAATAGAACAGTATTCTTCTTGCTTATATAATACAAGACACTTACTTCAAACTCTGTAAGTTTGAAAGGAAGGAATTTTAAGACTCTCATCCCTAGAATTGTCATCTTTGGCCCAGGTCACCCTAGGCATAAACAGGTAGGAAGTGGATAGGCCCTGAGTGCATTGTCAAGTGGTCAAGAGTACGGACTCCAGCTTCAGGCTGGCTCATATCCTGGCTACTCCTTCTCGCTCTGTGACCTTGGACAAGTTACTTAATGCAGGCTTCAGTTCCCTCAACTCTAAAATGGAGATAATAATAGTACTTACCTCTTAAGTTGTGGTGAGGACTGAGTTAATGTATTTAACGTTTGCATAGCAAACATTATATAAATATTTAATAGTGTTATTATCACAATTATTCCTTAGAGTCCAGGTACCCTTGGGGAAGATTTTGAAAAGAGACATTTGGCATTGTGGGAACTTTGATGAAGCCACAGAACAGAAGGTTTTATTTCTAGTCCTGGCTCTGCCGAAAACCCCCTGTGGTCTTGGGTAAGTCTCTCTGTGCCATTTCCCCATTTAACATGGGATAATCATAATCCCCGTTCTAGTTTGGAAGCAAATATGAAATAACACATGTAAGCATGCTTCTAAACATTCAGAAGTGCTCAACCACTGTTTGGTAAGGCCTGTGATTACTTTTCACATAGTGAGGTAGTTTTAGCTTCCAAGTGAGTCCTACAATTCTTCACGCTGTGTGAGTGGGTCTGAGGTGGGCAGTTATTGCATTTTAGAGATAGAAGACCATAAAAATGCAGAAAGCAGTCTTGGAATAAAGACTTCTTTACAAAGATATTAAACCAAAACTTGTGTGTTGAGAGGCCATGGCCTTTTCAAAAGTCTCCCAGAAACTGTTAAGTGTTTCTAAGAAGGGAAATGAAATCAAGTAACTAGAGAACAGAGGAAAGTAGAAGGACAAGAACACTTTCATACCTTTATACATCCTGCACTGACAGATGTCCTTTAATTGACTTGCTCCCCAACTGTCCCAGGGACCAAGGTTGAGTGTTCTTTGCCTCAGCTGGGGACAACTCAAGGTTTAAGGCCCACAGAACGTAATGTACTCCCATGTGAGTTCATTTTAAGACAAACCATTTTCATGAATGTTCCAGTCACCAAGTTCTAAAGTAAATAAATTTTGTTTCTATAATACAAAGAAGGTAAAACTTTTTGATAATTTTAAGAAAGAAGTTGTATTTTAGAAAACTTGGATGGTGCAGAAACACAGACAATTAAAAGCACCTGAATCTTGCTGCCACCTGAGATGACTGATGTCACCATCATAGTGTGCTTCCTTCAAGCTCTCTCACTCTGCACATAACACATTCACGAACACACACCTCTCTACAAAGTAGGGATTATTCTGCATATGCAGTTTTAGGGCCTGGGTGTTTTGGCTTAATGTTCTCAGATGAGAATTTTCATGGGACACCATTCAAAACAAGTAAGTGCCGGTAATTGTTGGCAGGATCTGACGGAGCTGTTAGTATGAGCATTATGTTTGCTAAAAGAGTTTGGACTGCAGAGCATGAAAATATATTAATTGCAGTTCATATATTCAATGTCTAGCCGCCTCAGGGGGGATATGCAGAAATTCCATATCAGGGGGGATATGCAGTAAAGTAATAAGAAAGTATGACACCGGATGAAGGATGATCAATGCTGATGATTTGTTTCATGAAGTAAATTTGACTCCTGTTGACATTTAAAGTCAGGGACTGCAGTAGACAGGGATGAGGTAATGGGATTAGGACTTCTATCTCCAAACCTAAAGCTTCTTGCCCCACTGTGACACACAGAGATGTTGACAAACATGCTGCCTTCCATTCTGTAAAAACAGTAACCTTTGTGTCCTCACTGAGGGCCTTTCCTGGGGGTCATAATGAATCTCTTCTGCAGCTGGACACACAGCCGGCTGATCAGTACACGTGGTTACTTGTTGCCTCCTCTTCTTTGCATATATGACAGAAGTCAAGTGAAGGACATAAAGCCAGAAGCATCAGCCCACCTCTAAGCCAGAACCTCAGTTACATCATAGGGTGGGGCGCACAACCTAAAACACGGAGGTTTGCTGCCTCAAAGACTTTTTAAAAGCATGCCATATAGCATAGGAATTGCCATCCTATCTTTAAGAGCAGACTGTGGTAAATACACTAGTCAGCATGGATTAAATAAAGGTTGTTAGCAAATAAAGAATAAATAGTCCCAAAAATATTTAAAGAGGAAGAATGTACTCTAAATCCTTAAGATTTCTGATTAAGATTAAGAGGGGTTAGGAGTGTGTATGAGGAGATAGGTACAAACTGTCTTTAGAATCAGGGTGAAACTGAGTCAGGGAAAGAGATCTTTATGGTGTTAGTTTTTCTTCAAAGCATTTAATTTGGGATTGGATTATCTAACCCTACAGAGCCCATAGGGACTTTTGGAGTGTGTCTGGAGTACTCTGGTGATTTCAGGAGTAGACTTTGGGTTTTAGGGCAGGAGAGGTTGCTGGAAGGAGAGAGGATAATAGCTCACCATGGCCACCACCTCCAAGACAACAGCAGTGGCAAAGCTGACACTCACCAGTCATGTATCACATGTCATGTATCACCTGTCAGGTGCTCTGCCTAGGCCTGTACCAAAACCATCTCATTTGATCCTGGAGACACCTACATGAGGTAGCTCCTACCATTATCCCTATTCTATTGATGGGGACACAGGCATAGAGGTTAGATGACTAAATCAATGTCACAGACAAGCAAGTGGTGGTGTTAGGATCTAAACCCTGGAGGTTCGAATTCACAACCCTCAGCTTGACCCCTCCCGTATACTGCAGCTCAGTGTCTTTAGAACTATCTAATCTTGAACAAGTAACCCAATTTCTGTCTCAGTTTCCTCGCTTTTAAAGAGGATAATAATAATCTAGTCTATCTACCACAGTACGGTTGTGAGGATCAAATGAGACACGTGAATGCATGCGATTGCCATTTGTAGAATATGGCATGCTCTACAGTTTAAATTATTTTTATTATTACAGATGAAAGGAAGAGAAAGAGAGTACTGATTTCTTCATTTTGAGGGTTTGGGTTTTTTATTTTGGCTTAGTATAAAAGTTTTAATTTTAACAATCAACATAAGGCAATGAAAATAACTGATATGCACTAGTAGGTACATTAAGTATTGATAAAAAGCAGAAAACACTCCCTGTATCAGGAACCTGTGATTAAGAAAGAAAAAAAAAAAAAAACAGTGATTATTTTGACAGGACAGTGACTTAGAATAGCTCCTTGTGGGGCTTGGTAGCTCTGGTGATAAATCTCCTCTAACTGCTGGCGGACAAGTGACACTTCCCTTTCCGGAAATGGAAATGAACTCTCAAGGATTTGTGACTCTCCAGATAATGACTTCCTGCTCCACAAAAACAAAGCCCAGCCGCTGAAATAACAACCTATCTCTGGTCCCTACTCAACATCCTAGGGCTGCCATTCTTAGTCTGGTCTGAAGGAGGCTTCTCCAGCTCCAGGCCTCTAAAGCCTCACTATTCCAGAGATAGACAAAAATGCCAGAATTTAAAAGCCAAGGTTAGAAAGAGTTACCTCTGGGCAAAGTCACGCTGCACTCAGACTTGATCTGTTGGAAGTCATTCAACTCCCAAGCAGGCCTGGAGTCCCTGGTCCATACCTCTATCACATCACACACAGGCAGGATCCCTTTGTGTTTATTTTCCAAATATGGCCAGTAAGTTCCTAGAGGAGAGAAGCTACATAAAAGCCTTTTGAACTGAATTGCACTAGGGACTTCATCTAGGAACCCAATGTTGGGACAGAGGGAAAAATGAGCCTCTCCTGAAATTAAATGATGAAAGGATCAACAAAGAAGAGTTTAGTCATCCAGCATTAAATGGTTTGTGAATGTGCTGCTCTCAGAGATTTAGGAAACACCTAAAACCAATCAAAGGTGACTTGGATATAATTTCAGAAAGATTTGACAGGAGTGAGTCTAAAGTCTACTATTCATAATCTAATTACATAGAAGTTTAAAAACTTTTTTTTTAAACACAAATAATCCATGTCCATTGACGAAAATTTACAAAATACAGAAAAGTGAAAAAAATAATAAAAAGCACCCAAAGTTCCACATTTACCACCAAAATATGAGACATCTGTGCTGTTATGAAGGTTGATGAAGGAGAAAATGAAAATAACAGCCAGGAGTGTTCAAAAGTGAACTGTCATGTGACACTAAACCATGTATAGTCCTGGGATCTGGTGGTCACTTTCATATACATGCCTGGACTTCTGTCCTCTTAGGCAACCCCTCTTCACCTCTCAGGAATATTATGAAAGTTATCCATACATGCACAGAATAGTGTTGTACAAGAATATACTGTGACACCATCTCAAAAAATTAAGAAAAGGTATCTAGTAAAATTTAATACCCATTAGTAATAAAAACTTTCAGCATACTAGGAGTGGAAGAGAACTCTTCAGTCTGATAAAGGGCATGTATCGCAAAAAGCTCAGCTAACATCATAATGGTGAAATATTGAATGCTTTCATCCAAGCTCACCACTCTATTCCATACTGCACTAGAGTCCTTAGGCATCGCAACAAGGTAATGAAAGGGAATAAAAGAAGCTATATGAATGGCCATATAACACATGAAAAGGTGCTCAACATCATTAGATACCAGGGAAGGGTAGATGAAGCTACAATGAGATACTACACACCCACTAGAATGGCTTAGAAAGTGTGATAACAGAACACCACTACAGTGATAAGCATAAGTGAATTAGTTACACATGCAGCAGCATAATGCATCATTAAACCACCATCTGAATCTTAAGAGTCCTATCACACCGTCGCTCACCTTGGTTTCATTCATTCATTTAATCTCATACCAACACTATAAAGTAGATACTGTTATCCCTCTTTTAATAATGAAAAAGATTCATAGAGGAAAAGTAATCTCCAAGATTATATTAGTTCATTCAATATTTACTGAGCACATACTGTTTGCCGACAGGCAGTGGAGCATGTGCTGAGGATATAATGTTAGCAAAACTAGACCCAGTCCTTCCTCTACACAATACTGCCAGGTAATATGATGGGCCTGTCATGAAAAAAAAAATAAGACCATCACTACCTTTAAGTTCAGAGTCCAGCTGTACACCAGAATCTAACACAACATCAACTATAATTAGAAAAAAAAATTTTTTTAAAGAAGTTCAGAATCTAGCAGAAGAAACTGGCAGATAACAATTTACCGTGCAGTAAAAGCAATTACAAATTAACACAAAGTGTTCTTACAGGTATATGCAAAGTGCTGTGTGTATTCAAAAAGGGAAATGACTGATAATTCTGCAGTTGATGGAAGCCAACCTGGCAAACATTTGAGCTGGTAATGTAACAACAGACAGAATGCCTTCAGGCACTGAGGTAGAGTGGAAGGACTTGATTTGTAACTAAATACACCTGGCTAAGATGCCTGCTCAGGATTTACATTTGTGAAATGTGAATACCCAACAACTTGAAGGGGTGTTGTGAGAACTGGAAATAATACCTGTAAAGATCCAAGCACATGCAGAAGACACTCACTTCACAGTAGCTTGTAGTTTTGGAACAAATCACTGGTGACAGTCATCTTGCTAATATACATCCCCTGCTGTAAATTTGTGTCAATCCCAGAAAGTCTCACCTCTCAATACAAGAATATGATTCACTTTCTGAGGCCGAAAAGCTTAAGACTATATCTTAAACCCATGGCAATCTGCTGGCTTTTGACCTTTCTCCTCATCTGAACATGACCTGAGCCCCAATATATGAGACTGTGGGTAAAGTAGAGTTGGCTGTCTCAGTTAGACTGGCTTATGGAAGGTTAGAGGCTGGGACCCAGAAACACTCGGACCAGTGGCAGTAGCAGCCACTCTGCACTGTGCCTCTTTGCACAAAACCGCTCAGAACATGCACTTTATCAGCTGTCTCCTCTGTGCCCAGCTCACAGCAACGCTCACTTTAATCTGCATCAGATACCCATATCGGTCTACAAATTTCCGGAACAGAGGTTAGCAATAAGTATTAAATTAATCTGAGAGAGACAGCCCAGTAAGGGAAGGACCAAAATGGCAGAACTTTCTCGATACACAGAGGCTCTTCCCGTGGTGCCTGCATTTTAATATAGATAATGCAATAGGCCCGGTACCCTTCCTGGTGGCACAGCGCACAGGTTAGTGCGGCTGAACACTGAGGCATTTTCAAAACAAGAGCTCAGAAGTTGTTTGCAAGGCTGACCAGCTCTTTATTGACATTTCCAGTCAGAGTGGAATAATTACAGCAAGAGCGACCAGAGTGCCGACCTCTCCTAACCACATGGGTTTATATGTGCACAGCTGACTGACAAACTAATGCAGAAGGGTGTCTGCATGGTTTAATCATCAGGGCAAACACTGCAGACGACTCTACAAGGAGCACGGCACACGGAGAGAGAGCGGGCTCGCACTGCGTCACAGGGCACAGCGGCTGTGGGCGGCGCTGGGCAAATTACATAGAGCTCTCCAAGCCTCAGCTTCCTCGCCTATAAAGTGGGATGATGCCCTGCAGGATGCTGTGAGAGTTACATCATGTAGACAGGTGCCTGGCACAGCGCCTTGTGGGTAGTGGACACCTAGTAAATGGTCATTTCTGTTACTTAAGTAATGTAAGGCATGGTCATCTATAGTTTGGGGGGAGCCAAGGGAAAGATATATGCTAAGAGTGGATTGTTTTGTTGGATAGAGGCCATGTTAAATGGCTTTTAGCCTGTGTACATGGAGTTCAGTGAAGGGTGTGTGTGTGTGTGTGTGTGTGTGTGTGTCTGTGTGTGAGAGAGACAGAGAGAGAGACAGAGAGAGAGACAGAGAGAGAGAGAGAGAATATGAGAATATGTACTAAGTGAGTGGAGGATATCAGAAGAGAAGGGAAAAAAAGCTTTGAGAAGAAACACGGACGTCTTGTTCCTAGACCATAAGCTATTTGAAGGCAAGGCCTCTGCTTTATTTTATTTCACTTTCAGCCCTGTTTTTAGTCACTGTTCCATGCTCCATTAGAATCTACCATAACGCCTGACACCCAGCAGGCACTCGGTAAACATTTCCCGGACCAGGCGCTGCACTCTCACTGGCAGGTGTGGCTGTGACTAAACACAGGAAAAGGAAGCCAGCGGTGGTGGTGAGGGACACTTGCCAAGCGGCGGCTCTGACACGCAGAAGTGCCCTTTGTCCCAGCAGCTGAGTCACTGTACCACCGCACTGGAGCACTGTGACAGGTTCCATTCACAACAACAATAATGACATGAGGTCATTCCCCCAACAAAGCAATAAACCCCAGATGGAGGCTCCAAATCCTAACACAGGTCACCCTCTACGCTAATGAGCAGATCAGGCGCATTAAATGCTTTACCGGTCCACTCTGGACTAGGTGTTCCGTATACACTGTTCCCATTAATCCTCAGGACAGCCCTATGGGAGGTAATAGTGAGAGCTGATAGGTAAGAAAATGAAATTCACGGGGGTTAAGTAACTGGCCTGAGGGCAAACACTTCACCAGATTTCAAACCAATGCCCTTTCCACATACTTGAAGTAGAAGACACATACAGAAAGGTGTGCATAAGTGTATAACTAAATAAATTTTCACAAACTGAGCACATTCATGTAACCACCGCCCAGATAGGAAACAAGTCCCCTGTACTCCTTTCTCATCGCTCCCTGGCTCCAATGGTAGCCAATACACTCACAATTCTATATGAGTTTTACCCAGAACACTCGACGACAATCTCTCCTCCCATTGAATCCTTAGGTTTTTCTTATGTGTACCACCCATCTGGAATTTCCCAATACTCTCTTGTAGTGTCAACTATTTGTTCCTTTACGTATCTTGTCTTTTTAATTATTACTATAAATTCCTTGAGGCCAGGGTTTTTATACTTTTTTACATCCCCCTAGCACATCTAGTATGAAGCAATTACTCCAAAATACATGTACCTGTTATTTTCTGCTTTCTACACACATCTGATGCTATTTTAAGCACTTTACCTGATTTCATTTAATCCTCCCAACAACCCAATCATCTCCCTTTTACATATGACAAAACTGAGGCATAAAGAAGTAACTGGCCCAAGGTCACACAGGGAGGGATGGAGTAAGGTTCAAACTCAGGCATCATTACTCCAGGGCATGCATGGATTGGAGGCCTCTCATGATTTTGTCCCCTTTTCATAAATTGTGTCCTAAAGTATAAAACACATGTAGAAAGAAAACCACATAAATCACACATTTAAAGTTCAACAAGTTTTCACAAAGTGAAGACACTTAGTAACTCACACCTAGATCAAGAGACAACATGGCCAACAGCCCGGAAGACCCCTTCACGCCCCATCCCAGTCACTAAATACCCCCCCAGGGTACCCACTGTCCTGATTCCTAACACCATATATTAGTTTACCTGTTTTTAAACTATATAAATGAATCATACAGTATGTCCTCTTTATATTCACGAGTCATTCATTCTGTTGCATGTGGTATGATTAATGTGTATTGTGGTATTGTATTCAATTGTGTGAATGTGACATAATTTATCCATTCTGGTGTTATTAGACAGTTGATAGATTCTAGATTTGCATAACTGTAGCTAGTGCTTCTGTGAACATTCTTAATGTCTTTTGGCATACGCATGTATTTTTCTTGGGTACATACCCAGGAGTGGAACTGTTCTGTCCTTGAGTATGCAAAGTGACCACACCAGTTTACATTCTCATTTGCAGTGTTTGAGAGTTCTGGTTGCTCTACATCTTTGCCACTTGATATTGTCCATTCTTTTCAGTTTAGCTATGCTGGTGGATGTGTAGTTGCATCATATTGTGGCTTTAATTGGGCTTTCACTGACGACAAATGATGGTGTACACCTTTTCATATGTTTATTGGCCATTTGGATATCCTCTCTGTGAAGTACCTTTTCAAGGCTTTTGCTGATTGAGTGATCTGCTGTTTTGTAGAAGTTGATTTGTAGAAGTTCTTTATATATTCTGGATATGAGTTTTTTGTCAGATGTATCTATTGTACATATCCTCTTTCACGCTGTGGCTTACCTTTAACACTCTCTTTTTCTTTTTCTTTTTTTTTTTTTTGCTGTACGCGGGCCTTTCACTGTTGTAACCTCTCCCGTTGCGGAGCACAGGCTCCAGACGCGCAGGCTCAGCGGCCATGGCTCACGGGCCCAGCCGCTCTGCAGCATGTGGGATCCTCCCAGACTGGGGCACGAACCTGTGTCCCCTGCATTGGCAGGTGGACTCTCAACCACCGCGCCACCAGGGAAGCCCACCTTTAACTCTCTTAATAGTATCTACTGATTAACAGGCAATCTTAATGGAATCTAATTTATCAGGGTTTTTTTCCCTTTATAGTTAGTACTTTTGGGGTCTTGTTTAACATGTGCTTTTTTTTTAGGGACTGCCTCATTAGAGATTCCCTAGTGGGACTAAGCAGTCAAGCTTCCCTGCCTTCCTGGAGCCACATGAGCTAAGCTAAGCCACTGCAAAGCTCTTTCCCTGGAATTCGACTCTTTTGAAAATAAAATTGAAGATGGTTACCATTCACTCATGACAATGGTAGCACTGGAAGAAACCATCTGCAAGTCCTTGTCAAAGACCCAAATGCTGTTCTAGCTCCTGTCCTTTCTGCGGCTGGCTTTTCGGTTTGATTTCTTAGCCTTTCCTTCAATTCTGTGAGCACACCCTCCTCCCCAATCCCCATATCCTTTCAATAAACCCTCCTTTTTTATTTCTAATTAGCCAGAATCTACTTCTGTTGTTTGCAAACAAAAAAATCCTATCGATTCCTTTCTTCGCTCTCTCTCTTTTTACATATGGCACTAAGCACAGAAGTATAGCTTGATCCGTTTCACACACTTTCATGATTCCAGTATAATTTTTGAAAGCTATGAGCTTTCTGGCATCCCAGAGCTGGCTCTGCCTTGACACTCACCACATTAGGAAAAACAATGGCATTTTCAACTCATTGGCTCTTAGGGAAATGAAGAAGGGGAAATCTAGCTAAAACTGGACATTCTCCAGTAAAGCTGACAATAAAAAGGTACAATAGGGCATGAACCCCTTAACAAATTATCAAGCAAAGGCAGCTCTGTAGCTGTGCCTAAGCATGATAATTACTATCTCTTCTAGCTGGTAGGTATAATAACGAGCATTGATAATTTAAATGGAAGAGCAAACGATACTTTGGGTGGAATATTGTTTGAATAAGGAGCACTTCTAAAAACCAAATTTATCCTGAAAAGCCAATCTACAGAAACACTGTTAAAACTGGAAGGGTGGGGTTTCCCTGGTGGCGCAGTGGTTGAGAGTCCGCCTGCCAATGCAGGGGACGCGGGTTCGTGCCCCGGTCCAGGAAGATCCCACGTGCCGCGTTGCGGCTGGGCCCGTGAGCCATGGCCGCTGAGCCTGCGCGTCCGGAGCCTGTGCTCCGCAATGGCAGAGGCCACAACAGTGAGAGGCCCGCATAACGCAAAAACAAAAACAAAAAAAAAACTGGAAGGGTGGGCTTCCCTGGTGGCGCAGTGGTTGAGAGTCCGCCTGCCGATGCAGGGGACAGAGGTTCGTGCCCCGGTCCGGGAGGATCCCACGTGCCACGGAGCGGCTGGGCCCGTGAGCCATGGCTGCTGAGCCTGCACGTCCGGAGCCTGTGCTCCACAACGGGAGAGGCCACAACAGTGAGAGGCCCGCGTACCACACATACACACACACAAAAAAACTGGAAGGGTGTCTGGGGAATCATCTCAGCGATTGCTCTCTTAGACAGTTCACATTTCACAAAACATGAGCACAGGCCAACATTAACAAGAGAGATTTTAAAAAAACAAACAGGGACTTCCCTGTTGGCACAGGGGGCCCGGGTTCGATCCCTGGTCAGGGAACTAGATCCCACATACACGCCACAACTAAGAGTTCGCATGACACAACTAAGGAGCTGGCCTGCCACAACTAAGCCTGGCGCAACCAAATAAATAAATAAATGTTAAAAACATAAATTAAAATTTTTTTTTAATTTAAAGTAAAAAAAGAAATAGAAGTTATAACTACAAATGAGTCTAAAATGGTAAGCCATACACATATTGCACTGAAGTAATTATAACATTAGGCATTCCAGATTACAACTTTGGGCAGTGTTTTCAGAACCTGCAGTGCTGTCTTCAGCGTGACCCAAGTGGTGGCAAATCTTTATTCCTCGAGGTCAACGGGTTTGATTTTTCAAAACAGTCAAAACTCACTTGGAGTCAAAGCTGTTGAGTAAATTTCTATAAATTTATTTCCTTTTTTAAAAAAAGAGACAATGCAACATAGCAGTTAAGAGTACTGACTTTAAGGGCTTCCCTGGTGGCGCAGTGGTTGAGAGTCCGCCTGCCGGTGCAGGGGGCACAGGTTCGTGCCCCAGTCCGGGAGGATCCCACACGCTGTGGAGCGGCTAGGCCTGTGAGCCATGGCCGCTGAGCCTGCGCATCTGGAGCCTGTGCTCCGCAACGGAGAGGCCACAACAGTGAGAAGCCCACGTACCGCAAAAAAAAAAAAAAAGAGTACTGACTTTTAGAGAAATCTGGATTCTGACACTTGCTGATGTGTGATCTTGAATACAAAACAGTCTATCTGAGCCTCAATTTCTTTATGCATCAGAAGGGACTAACAAGCAACAAGGATATACTCCATAGCACAGGGATATATAGCCATTATTTTGTAATAACTCTAAATAGAGTATAATCTATAAAAATATTGAATCACCATGGTGTACACCTGAAACTAATATAACGTTGTAAATCAACTATACTTCAATAAAAAATAAGAGCGGGGGGGCTAGCAGTCTATCTGATAGGTGTGGCTGGTAAATTAGGTAATGTAACTGAAGCTATTATATCTTTAACTTTTATTATTATGACTAAGGAAGGAGAATGACTTTTGTTTATGGAATGTGAATTGGTTCTGAAAGGGCTTCCCGAAAAGTTGTTTACAACTTTTATGCATTAGCATAGTCATTTGTGAGTGTCAAGACTTAAACTGTCTCTGGATTTATGCAATCCAGCTCAGACCCAGAAATTATTTTTAAAAGGACTCTGAGCACACAAAACACAATCAGAGTCCATGTACTAAAGCTGGGATATTTATTCACAGGTGGCTTCTTGGTGACCGACAAGGCCTAGCCACTCATGCTCTAATTCTAAGTTTATCTCTAGCAACTCGTGGGAGGTGAAGCGGGCCGTGAAGACAGGTTAACTGTGGTGAAGGGAAAAATGAAAGAACTGATGGAGGAAACAGAAATTCTCAAGGGACAACCGGATTCACCCAGAGACATGTTTTACCCAAGGACATATAAAGTGAGGGTCTCTGGGAGGATTAGGGACAAAAAGGCTGATTTAATAAGCAAAAATCAGAATTTCAAAGTTCAGAAGGGCTGGTTTCTAGCGTAGTGCTAGCCAGGTAGAACAGGCTGGTCTTCTGGTAGAAAAACTTTATTTGGTTCAGCAACTGGATAAGCAACCTTTCCTTGGTGTTTGCTTAAAATTTTGCTCTGCTCTGCTTCTGTGGGAACAGAAACAGGTCATCAAAACACCCACAAAATTTTGTTACCTTGACCCCTGAGCCTTAGGGTCCTTATCAATAAAATGAGGAAACTCATGCCTACCTCACAGTACTATGCAAGTTAAATGAGATCTCATAAAAAGCATTTATTACAGTGTCTGGCACATAGCAGTTGCCTGATAAATACAAATTACTATTATTATTGGCTTTATACAAAAAGATGCCAAATATTTGGAGCTGAACTATAAGGAAGATAATAATCCATAGACTGAGAGAAAAATTAGTTCTAGTCTGGATAATTCTAGAATTTTCTGAATCCTGAATTTTAAGCAATTGCTATTATAGCTTCAATGTATATTTTCTTAAAATACATTCTCTATACCTTTTTATCTATCTACATATGTCATACAATTTTACTTCGTTAAAAGAACAAAATAATCACTTAATCAATTATCCTTGAGAAAATCTATTCATAAATATCTGGGTCTTATGCTCTGCAGATCTGACACTTTCTTGAAGTTGCAGAGCTGGAGGATGACGTTCCACTGTGGAACCATCAATCCCCTGGACCATGTGTGAAGCTCAGGGATCTGGCTCTGCTTTGATCATGACTGTATCTAAGGGCACAGGGTTTGTGGAGGAGATATCCTTCAGAGGGAAAAACAGGAACTGTTCACTTTGTCATCACTGCCTCTTTCACATAATAGGTAAATGTAAATTTCCTACAGAGAGTCAGGGATAATGTGCCAAAGACAGGAAGAGACTGGGTGAAAGGTATCATCTTGTTTGAGAATCCCCCACTGATGACCACCCTCACATTTCAAAACGATGGCTCTCAAATCATTTTATGTCCATGGTCACTTTGAAAGAGTGATAAACCAAGAGGCCACATATTCAGGGCCTGAATTACGGCTGGAAGACCTGTCCTTCTGCCACTCGGAGAATCCATTTAATACCCATAGGCCTCAATTTCCACATCTGTAAAGTGAAGGGTTTGCATTAGATGATCCTGAATTTGTCTTGTCTTTAAAACCCTATAATTCATATCCATTCTTCTACTTCTTTATTGTGAAAGAGAACAGTGTAAGCCACCTCTCTTCGACTAGAACAAAGGATATGACATTGCTTTGATGAGATCACAAATAAAAGAAATGATAAAATATGAATTCATGTTAAAGATAAAAATATACAGTGCCATCCTGCAGTCATTACCAGAGAGCTGTCTGCTCACCGTGTGATGTGCCTGCTTGTCATATGCTCTTTCTCTCTCATCTATGGCAATGATGGAAAAATAGCTGTGAACCCTCAAAAAGGGTCATCCAATACCAACTTAGGAACTGTCAAGACTAACCAGAGCTGCAGACAGATAGAGCACCTCTGTGGTCAACAGGTGAGCAATGGCAGCCTCAGGGGCAGGTGGTGAGGTTTAAGTTATATAGGACTGAGAAGTCTAACTGGCCTCTAAATAGCTAATTATCCAGGTGTTATTCATGAGCTAATCATGGATAACATTTATTGAGTACTTACTATATGCCTGGCCTTAAAGCCATGTGCTGTACATATGTATGTGTGTGTGTGTGTATACACACACCCACACATACATATAATCTAAATATTTGATTATCACCCCTATTTTGTGGGCCAGGAAACTAGGGCTACAGAAGCTCAGGGTCCTGGCCATGCTGCTCAACCAAATTGTATTGACAGCTCTTTCACAGTGAAGATGAACAGGAAATCTATTTCCTTTCCCCTGTGCCTTTTTTCCTGGTCCAGTAATTCACATCCTTTCCTCTCAGGCCTGAAAAGTCCCGAGAGACTGGATGGCTTGGGAAGTTTGATACTTGATCTACTCTTTTTTTTTTTGGTTGCACTGGGTCTTAGTTGCAGCAGGCAGGCTCCTTAGCTGAGGCAGGCAGGCTCCTTAGTTGTGGCTCGCAATCTCCTTAGTTGCGGTTCCAGGGTTCCTTAGATGTGGCTCACTGGATCCTTAGTTGCAGCACTTGGGTGGGCTCCTTAGTTGCAGCATGTGGGCTCCTTGGTTGTGGCATGTGAACTCTTAGTTGTGGCACACGTGTGGGATCTAGTTCCCTGACCAGGGATTGAACCAGGGCCTCCTGTGTTGGGAGCGCAGAGTCTTTTTTTTTTTCTTGCGGTACGCGGGCCTCTCACTGTTGTGGCCTCTCTCGTTGCAGAGCACAGGCTCCGGACGTGCAGGCTCAGCGGCCATGGCTCACGGGCCCAGCCGCTCCGCGGCATGTGGGATCTTCCCGGACCAGGACACGAACCCGTGTCCCCTGCATCGGCAGGCGGACTCTCAAACACTGCGCCACCAGGGAAGCCCGGGAGCGCAGAGTCTTATCCACTGCGCCACCAGGGAAGTCCCACTCTTTAACTTTTTAAAAGTGTTTTCCTCTAAGCACCAAATGATTCGGCGACTACCTCTGTCTCCCATGATCAAGTCAACTGGTAGCACTGATATCCCTAGAGTGCTTGTTATGTGTCAGGCATTAGTGTATGCATTTGGGTGGAACAGCAAGTGCATGTAAAGTACTTGGGGAACAGAAGAAAGCAAGCTTGTAACTGAGATACCACTTCTTGGAAGATAGAGCTGAATTTGTATTGCTTTACGTATTGCACCTAGTTTTATACCAATCAATCAACAGTTAAAGAAGTAGAACAGCATACTGGACAGAGCAGCAGAATAGGAGAGAGTGGAAGAACATGGGCATAGGTCTCCATCACCCCCATTCCTGCCCAACCATCTCTGCTCTGCTCTCCTTCCCTCCCCCAACACCGGGATAAAACCCTGATACTGAGAAGCACCAAATGTCAAGGGGTATTTCTAATTCTGGAGGGGCAAAGGAGAAAAAGCTGAAATATCTCTTCATGGAATTAAAAACAATAATAATTTTTAAATCATACTATGTGCCAGGCACAGTGAAAAAACTTTTTTTAGTTGATCTTATTTGCCTCTCACAAGAATCCTATGAGGGCGATACTATTATCAATGCCACATAAAAGAGGAAGAAAATGGGGCACCCAGAGGTTAAATAAAATGCCCAAGGTGTCCAGTTAGGAAGCGGCAGAGCTGAGACTGAAGAGAGGCTGAAAACACCAAAACTGAAAACAAGGGGTTTGCTTTGTAAAGAATTTTGTTAAAGTGGTATTTGTTCCTGGCAGCTCTAGAAAAAGGCAAATCCCTAGGAAACCAAGAGATTCCTTATAGCCAACCTTCTCTGGAACTAACTAGCCAGAAGACATCAGATAGGAAAGCACCATAACCCACAGATAATCTTTGTTGTGTCTATTTTTGGTAAATGAAGGAGTGGCCAATTTATATCGCCCTGTGAGACACACGAGCCTGACGGCTTGGCTGCTTGTTATATCCCAACACAGTTATTTCCTGGTCTTTGGCCAGCACAGCATATACCATATTATCTCCGCCTAAGTCCGTGAATGAGCAAAATGGGTGTGTGTGTGTGTGTGTAGGATTTATGCAGTGTAGGCACAAAGCCACAGGCACTCCTTGCATTCTCGGCGCACATTCCTTCCTCCCCATAAAGAAGAGAGATCATGTGATTGTTTTAGTCATTCTTCTCTTCCTGAAACGGCTTTGGGACAGATACAGTCTGGCTGGGGTTTAAGCTCCCAACTGGACCAAGCATAAAGGCAGGCTACTGACACCCTCTGTGTCTGTGGGTGTTGGTGAGAAAAGGAAGCAGGGACAACTCTGCAGGAAAAGGCTGTCCTTTGCCATTAAAGCTGAACTCTCAAGGGAGAGGATCAGAAGAGAAACTTTACCTGTCTCACCCACCCATATGCTCTCTCTATACCTGTTCTCAAGATAAACGGAGGCTGCTTTGGCTTTTTGAAGCTCCTGATTTCATGCTTTCTACTGAAACTTAATCAGTAAAACTCCCTGAAGCCGCCTCCGCTACAAACTGCAAATTCACTGAGACCAAAAGGAGTTGTATCTTCTAATTCCATCTCTTCCCACCCCCAACGCCTCCTGTACCTGGCTGACGAGCATCCATCACACCTCCAGCCTAAGGAATTCCTGCTCTTCCCTCCCGGCGTCCTCTAGACTAGCCTTGCTGTTTCAAATCAAATTGCCCCTGGCTGTTTAATCATGTAGTAGCTAGCTCTGGTTTCATGATGCATTGGCCTGTATTGATCATAACTGTATTGGTCTACAGGAACCTGCCAATCCTTTTGAAAATTAGTACCTTTCTAGTTTTTAAGGCAAAGAGATTTCTGGAGTCCAGTCATCTTTTCGTGTATTTATAATTACCTTTTGGTGGCAACCTCTTTGTACCGTCACTCAACACTTCGGGTAAGAATTCTGCTTAAGAAACTTGTCCTTGCTTGTGAAGCCTGGCAGTCAAAAAAGAAAGACACTTACTGGCAAATTAAATAAAAAGACACAGCCCAGGGGCTTCCCTGGTGGCGCAGTGGTTGAGAGTCCACCTGCCGATGCAGGGGACACGGGTTCGTGCCCCGGTCCGGAAAGATCCCACATGCCGCGGAGCGACTGGGCCCGTGAGTCATGGCCGCTGAGCCTGCGCGTCCGGAGCCTGTGCTCCGCAACGGGAGAGGACACAGCAGTGAGGCCCCCATACCGCAAAAAAAAAAAAAAAAAAAAGACACAGCCCATGTTTTCACTGCTCTTCTTACCTTCACCTCTTCTTCCTCCTCATCTCTTTCTCCCTCCCTCTCTCTCTTTCTTTCCTTCTTTTTTGGTCCACCACTTCCATTCTTTATACTGTCTTCTAAAATCTCCTTCCAAGGCCTTGCTCCATTTCATGGATTGTGACACAAGAGGCTAATCAGTCCAATCAAGGAAAATGAAAACCTATCGAATGATTAGATCAATGACCAGAACCCAGGGTTTTTGGTTTCGTTTTAATTTCTTGTAGCATAGTTTGGGTGTGGAGTGGGATGGTAGAGAATAAAAACAGGGAGAGCAAATCTGAAGACCCTTGAGGGCAGAGACTGTGATATAATCACCTTGCACTCTCCATAGAGCCTAAGTCAGCCACACAACAGTGTTTAGTGAGTGGCTTCAATATACAGAACCAGTGGTGACCAAAACAGACTGGGTGCGTGCCTCAGAGAGCCCTCAGACTCATGATGAGAGAGAAAATTAACTGAAAAAAAGAAAGAAAGGGAGAAATAGATCACTACAAACTTTGATAAGTGTGGTGAAAGAAAAGAACACACTATCAGGGAACATATGCCCAGTCCTGATCTAGCCTGGGGGTGAGAGTAGGCTCCCTTGAGGAAGGGACACTGAAACAGAGATACAAAGTCTGAGGAGCAGTTAAGGGAGTTGCAAATTATAAGACGGTCGACAAAGCAAAGGGCTTTCCTACTTCTGAAACAACTGGAGTACCACTTTTTCTGTGTGGGGGAGAGACATGAAAGAAATCTTAGGAATGTCATCCAAATCTTTCATTTTAACATGTAATAGAATTCAAATCCTCGTATGAGCTGCCGAAGGCCACTCCACCTAGGACTAGACCCTGGCCTCCTGGCTCCCAGCCCAGAGCTCCCTGGAGCACGCTGTGGACTACACGGCAACAAGAATGGCATTTCAGTGACCACAATGGACTTAAAGGCAGTGACGGATGGGACTCTGAGACATAAAGATAGAGGGCTTATCCCATATTCAAATGGTATGTAATGGGCTGGGGATAAAAGGTTTTTAAAATTGAACTTTTAGGGCTTCCCTGGTGGCTCAGTGGTTGAGAGTCCGCCTGCCGATGCAGGGGACACGGGTTCGTGACCCGGTCCGGGAAGATCCCACATGCCGCGGAGCGGCTGGGCCCATGAGCCATGGCCGCTGAGCCTGCACGTCCAGAGCCTGTGCTCCGCAATGGGAGAGGCCACAACAGTGAGAGGCCCGCGTACAGCAAAAAAAAAAAAAAAAAAAAAATTTAACTTTTAATAAAAAGAACTCAGCACTGCTTCTGAAGAATGGCTTGATATTGTGCAAGGTTTTTTTGACCAAAAGTTATTTGTAAATCAGGAACAAGGAGTGAGCCAGGCAGATTTCCCCATCTGCATGCAAAGTGAAAACAAGATGTAGAAGTGATAACAGCAATGGGGCAATGTGATAAATCAATCCAAAGTTGATATTTAAGGTCTAGTGATTTCATCCATTAGCCCAGTGAGAACTACAATTAGCACTAAACTCAATCACCACCCCTGAGATGACACGCGGCAGCCCTGAGTGACAGACGGAGCATTTTTTAAGTGCCTGTGAAGCCTCGTGGGAAGTCAACACCACCTAAGCGCCTTTCTCAGCAGCTTCCCTATTTTCTTTCCTCTCTGTGACACCACTACACCAAGGAAAAACTAACACTGCCACTTCTCTTTCTCAGTTACTTTGTCCTTCCTTCACTTCCAAATGCTGTGGGGTGAGGATATCTCTCAGAAGAGAGGTCTCATTAAGAAGGGAGAAAAAGATTCTACTGAGTACAGATTAAATGTCAATTCCTTCCCCTCCTCACACCTCTTCAGGGGACAAAAGATTGGAAATGTTCCAATCAAAACAAGATCTCTCTCTGCCTTTCCATGAT
The DNA here is from genome assembly GCF_964374135.1 of Grampus griseus. Lineage (NCBI taxonomy): Eukaryota > Metazoa > Chordata > Mammalia > Artiodactyla > Delphinidae > Grampus > Grampus griseus. The sequence continues at coordinate 21,825,961 of NC_139018.1, read as the reverse complement.
TCTTAGCCCCTGCTTTGTGTTGGCCTCTTTGTTCCTGCAAAGAAGCTGCTTCATTGAAACATCACAGAAAAAAAACAGTTGTCCCCCAGACAATGAAGTCGCCTGCACACAGGCATCTCCAAAATAGGCAGGCCACAATGCCGGCAGAATTCTCAACCTGTTGCTATAGTAGCAGAAAGAATGTGATTCCAGCAGCTCTGCAGAGATTCATATCCAAATCCCACCAGCTCCCAAAGAGAACATTAACCCTTCGCTGTCCCTTTTCAGGGGCAGAACCACCTGGGACGAATCCTTAATTATTCTAGGAGCTGGATATTGTAGTCTTAATATTCACTCACTCATTCATTCATCCAACAGCCATTCATTTAGATTGTTATGCTGGTTCCTAGGTTTTCAGCGGCAAACAATGCAAACATGGCCCTTGGTGTTAAGAGGAGGAATAAGATATTAAATCACTGCTCAAATAACAATATACTATGCAACATCAGTGTTACGTGGGAGGCACCAGTTTTCAGCAAAGCCATCACCAGAATGGAAACAACCTACCCAAGAAAACCAGCTTATACATTAGTTGCAGCAGACAACTGCTATTATTTGATTGTTTACATGTGTTCATTTGACAAAAATACCACTGGTAATGTATATTCCAATCACATCATGCCTCCTACAAAGCATTGGTTTAAATGAGCTATTTAATCAAATCAGTTTTCCACATAAAATAGAAACAGGATTGTTTGTTGGAGAACATAGCAAGCAGTTGCTGACTTGTCACCAGGGAACAGAAATAGCAGGTTAGGGCTCAGAAAATACATGAAAGAAGCACAGTCCTAAGAACCCTGGGAGGACTTCTAAACAGCCTTCACCCCAATTTATTTCTCTGGTCAAGAGAGAGTAACAAAGAAACCTCAGGAAATACAATTTAGAAATGACCTGCAATCCAGCCTACTCTCCCTAACTTTGTGGTGTAAAATCTCATGTTATTGAATACCTTCCTGCTAGACTTCCTTGTTTCCCAGGGAGCACAAATACTAGGAAGGCAGGTTGTCTTAGGAGGATGAACTCGGTAGGTAATGATATCCTCATATGCTTTTTGTGAAACAAGGCAGCATCGATCGGATTGCCAAGCAAAAGCTGAAAAACCAAGAAGACAGGTAACTAATTTCGATTGGCTAGTAAGATGCAGTCTCAGGGAAGTCACATAAACCTTTGTACCTCAGTTTCCTCAAAGGTAAATTTGATATACCACATAGATCCAAAGGCACATGGATCAACAGCAATGCCTGAAAGAAAGTACTCTGTTATCATTCTTAGTAGCGCTGTAAAACAGGGTTTCTGCCCTGAGAACCTCAATCATCTTTTAGAACACTGGCTTCAACCAGAGGCACAGGGTACAAGCCTTTCACGAAACACATCAGGGAAAATGGGCCATCAGGAAGGGATATTCACCCAAATCTCTTTTAACCACTGCAACACTGGAGTAGGGTTTGGGACGTAAGGAAAAGAATGGTGCATGCCAATCCACTTCTACAAGGATCAAGTCTTTGGCCACCCTAGTCATGCACTGACAGTGAACCCTGAGGGGAATTCAGAATGGAGAAAAACAGGAAGCATTCTGTGCTTTGGATATACTGGCCCCTATATAGTTAGGATGCATATTTAAGAAAAGTATTTAATGACCCCAGATTCTTGCATCTTCCCATATATAGAAAAACACTAAAATCATTAATTTGAGATGTCTGTTCTTTGTGATTAGCAGTAATCTTTGGATGTTCGACTACAAGTTTTTTTTCCAGGAAAAGAAGTCATATATATCCTGGCTCCTCCCTCACCTCTTCAGAGCAGTTCCTCAGAGCTATCTGAGAGGCTGCCTCCCAAGCTATAGTCCTCAGTAAGGTCCCCAAATAAAACTTAACTCACAACTTTTACATTGTGCATTTTCACTTCAGTCAAAAAGGAAAAGGTCCCAAGTGTTCAGACTAGATGGAAACTGGTTTCTGTTTGCCTGAGAAAAAAGTGATGATAGCAAAGGGATATGGTGTGATGTATCAATAAATTAATGACTCCACCCAAATAATGCCCATCCTGGAAATACACAGCCAAGCCCAGTGACCCAAACCCTTGACATTTTGGAGGACAGAGCAAGAATGGAAATGGAAGCATTTTGTTGGAACTCCAGTGCCATTTCTGTATCTATCAAGTCTGAAGTACCTGCAGGAATTGTTTTCCCTTTAAAATTCCACTGGCTAGATCATAGTAGCAAAGAGTCTGATGCTTACTTCCTCATTACAAGGAACAGGCTAGTTTCAGAAGATGGACACTTTCTGCCTTTTGGTTACTCTGGGATCTACCTATGGTTTCACCAGCTTTTCTAAGCAGGAAAAAGTACAACCCCCCTCATATGCCACTCCCCCACTATGGAACCTTACTTTTAATAGCCCTAATTCTTCACCCCTCTCAGTATCCATGTCCTTTGCCACATGACTTTACAGTTTCTCCCTGCAAACATATATTTCCCTGACCTTTGACAATGGTCTTGGCCACGTGACTTGCTTTGGCCAACAGGATGTTAACAGATTAATGACACAACCAGAGGACTGAAATGAGTTTGCTCATTGTGGCTTGTGCTCTTGTATCTCTGCCATCAACCATGACAAGAACATGCCCAAGCTAACAGCTGGTCCCAGGGGGAGGATGAGGGACATGTGGAGTAAAGCCATCCCCGAGTAAGTCCAGTCAAGACCAGCTGATTCTCCCCACCCCAACCTACAGTCATGGGGGTTAATAAAGGCATATTATGGGATGCCACTGAGATTTTGTGGTTGCTTGTAACTCAGCATTAGTGTATTGACAACTAACTGATACATCCACCATAGCAAAAATTAATCTGTAATTTATTAATTAAAACACTGTTTGCTTTTTTTTTGCTTTGTTTTCTTAACACGTAACAAGAAACGGATCTCTGATTTTTGCCCCCATTACACGACAAGGTCCTCAAAGCAGGGTCCTATGACATCCCTAATGCCCAAGATTTATTCATGGAGTCCATACCATGTTCTAAATCCCAGGAGATGCAATGATGAACGATACACAATTCCAGCCACCATCAGTCTGCACCTGTGACTTTTTTCCGATCTAAGACCAGGTCAATGTGCTTTAGCTCAAAGGTGATTATAAAGTTTACTTATGCAGCTGGAAGTACACCAAGTCAGTAGTGAACTCTGAACCACTTGAGTGTTCTTTGCCTAAGTACAGGTGAACTGGAATCATAACCTCTTTCAGTAATGGAAGGAATTAACAAGACCATTGGATTATTGGTTTTCAATCTTAGCCAATCACCAGAGCGTTCTAAATTATAGATTCCTGGTTCCCATCTATAGATATTTAGTTGAATACTCTGGCGCAAGGCCCAGGTGTCTGTGTTGTTAAAAAGGTCTCAAAGTAATGCCGATAATGATAAGCACTGGGACCCCACCCATGCACCCACCTAATAGAACCTCTCCATCCAATGACTGAATCTCTTATGTTGAGTTGCACTAAGCATTTGTGATGACATTAAAAGACCCAAAAGTGACCACAGAGGGACTATTTCCAGATGACCACATGTATCCATTACTTACTGTTAGCATGATAACCCATTCCAGAACTCAGTAGCTTGAAACAATAAGCACTAATTATTGCTCAAGAGTCTATGGAGCTGGATCAGTTTGTCTGATCTCTGCTGGATCCACTCATGTGTCTAAGGTCAGATAGCTGGTCTAGGACTGCTTCACTCACATGTCTGGTAGAAGACCACTATCAGCTGGGGTGACAAGGGTCTTAGCGCCACAGAAAGCGAGTCCAGGAGTTGTCCCTATGGTGACTAGACTGGATTCCAAGGGACCAAGCAAAGGTATACAAGGCCATTTAAGGCCTAGGCTGGGCTGAGGTGGCTAGTGCACCACAGCTAGCCGGGAGGGAGGCCAGGAAAAAGTCTGGACCTGCCTAAGAGGCAAGAGACCACTGTTTTGGGGTGCACGAGGACAGGGGATTCAGAGCACTGCCTAAGTGAGTTCCAGAGAAGGGCACGAGCTGCGGCTATCAGCTCGGACGCCAGAGACGGCCATGAGACACTAAGGCTGCTGCTGAAGCCACCTAGAACCCTGTGTGCAAGCACAGGTCACTCTCCACACCGCCCCTCCCAGGAGCCTGTGCAGCCTGCCACTGCCAGGTCCCGTGATCCAGGCACAACTTCCCCGGGAGAACACACGGTGTGCCTCAGGCTGTTGCAATGTCATGTTGGCCTCTGCAGCCGCAGGCTCACCCCGCATCCGTACCCCTCCCTCCCCCTGGCCTGAATGAGCCAGAGCCCCCGAATCAGCTGCTACTTTAACTCCGTCCTGTCTGAGCAAAGGACAGGCACCATCAGGTGACCTACACGCAGAGGCAGGGCCAAATCCACAGCTGAACCCCAGGAGTTGTGCGAACAAAGAAGAGAAAGGGAAATTTCCCCCAGCAGCCTCAGGAGCAGTGGATTAAATCTCCACAATCAACTTGATATACCCAGCATCTGTGGAATACCTGAATAGACAACAAATCATCCCAAAATTGAGGCAGTGAACTTTGGGAGCAACTGTAGACTTGGGGTTTGCTGTCTGCATCTAATTTATTTCTGGTCTTATGTTTCTCTTAGTTTAGTATTTAGAGGATATTATCATTGGTAACTTTGTTTATTAATTTGGTTGCTCTCTTCCCTTTTTTTATATATATAGATATATATTATTTTTTGCTTTTTCTCTTTTTGTGAGTGTGTATGTGTATGCTTCTTTGTGTGAATTTGTCTGTATAGCTTTGCCTTTACCATTTGTCTTAGGGTTCTGTCTGCCCATTTTTTGTTTCCTTATTTTAGTATAGTTTTTAGCACTTGTTATCATTGGTGGATTTATTTTTTGGTTTGGTTGCTCTCTTCTTTCTTTCTTTTCTTTTTTTAATTACTTTTCTAAAAATTTTTTATTTTAATAACTTTATTTTATTTTATTTTTTTCCTCCCTTTTCTTCTGAGCCATGTGGCTGACAGGATTTTCGTGCTCCAGCCAGGTGTCAGGCCTGTGCCTCTCAGATGGCAGAGCCAAGTTCAGGGCATTGGTCCACCAGAGACCTCCCAGCTCCACGTAACATCAAATGGCGAAAGCTCTCCCAGAGATCTCCATCTCAACGCTAAGACCCAGCTCTACTCAATCACCAGCAAGCTAGAGTGCGGGACACCCTACGCCAAACAACTAGCAAGACAGGAACACAACCACACCCATTAGCAGAGAGGCTGCCTAATATCATAATAAGATCACAGACACCCCAAAACACACCACTGGATGTGGTGCTGCCTACCAGGAACACAAGATCCAGCCTCATCCACCAGAACACAGGCACCACTCCCCTCCACCAGGAAGCCTACACAACCCACTGAACCAACCTCACCCACTGGGGGCAGACACCAAAAATAACGTGAACTACGAACCTGCAGCCTGTGAAAAGGAGACCCCAAACACAGTAAGTTAAGCAAAATGAGAAGACAGAGAAACACACAGCAGATGAAGGAGCAAGGTAAAAACCCACCAGACCAAACAAATGAAGAGGAAACAGGCTGTCTACCTGAAAAAGAATTCAGAGTAATGATAGTAAAGATGATCCAAAATCTTGGAAATAGAATGGAGAAAATACAAGAAATGTTTAACAAGGGCCTAGAAGAACTAAAGAGAAAACAAACAATGATGAACAACACAATAAATGAATTAAGACTTCTCTAGAAGAAATCAATAGGAGAATAACAGATAAGTGACCTGGAAGATATAATAGTGGAAATAACTACCGCACAGTCGAATAAAGAAAAAAGAATGAAAAGAATTGAGGACAGTCTCAGAGACCTCTGGGACAACATTAAACACACCAACATTCGAATTATAGTGGTCCCAGAAGAAGAAGAGAAAAAGAAACGGACTGTGAAAATATTTGAAGACATTATAGTTGAAAACTTCCCTAATATGGGAAAGGAAAGGAAAGGAAAGGAAAGGAAATAGTCAATCAAGTCCAGGAAGTGCACAGAGTCCCATACAGGATAAATCCAAGGAGAAACATGCCAAGACACATATTAACGTTAACAGCTGATCTTTCAGCAGAAACTGTGCAAGCCAGAAGGGAGTGGCAGGACATATTTAAAGTGATAAAAGGGGAAAACCTACAACCAAGATTACTCTACCCAGCAAGGATCTCATTCAGATTCAATGGAGAAATTAAAACCTTTACAGACAAGCAAAAGCGAAGGGAATTCAGCACCACCAAGCCAGCTTTACAGCAAATGCTAAATGAACTTCTCTAGGCAGGAAACACAAGAGAAGGAAAAGATCTACAATAACCAACCCAAAACAATTAAGAAAATGGTAATAGGAACATGCATATCAATAGCTACCTTAAATGTAAATGGCTTAAATGCTCCAAGCAAAAGACATAGACTGGCTGAATGGATATAAAAACAAGACCCATACATATGCTGTCTACAGAGACCCACTTCAGACCTAGGGACACACACAGACTGAAAGTGAGGGGATGGAAAAAGATATTCCATGCAAATGAAAATCAAAAGAAAGCTGGAGTAGCAATTCTCATATCAGACAAAATTAGACTTTAAAATAAAGACTATTTCAAGAGACAAAAGAAGGACACTACATAATGATCAAGGGATCAATCCAAGAGGAACATATAACAATTGTAAATATTTATGCACCCAACATAGGAGCACCTCAATACGTAAGGCAAATGCTAACAGCCATAAAAGGGGAAATGGACAGTAACAAAATCATAGTAGGGGACGTTAACAACCCACTTTCTTCAATGGACAGATCATCCAAAATGAAAATAAATAAGAAAACACAAGCTTTAAATGATACATTAAACAAAATGGACTTAATGGATATTAACAGGGCATTCCATCCAAAATCAACAGAATACACTTTCCTCTCAAGTGCTCATGGAACATTCTCCAGGATAGATCATATCTTGTGTCACAAATCAAGCCTTGGTAAACTTAAGAAAACTGAAATCATATCAAGTATCTTTTCCAACCACAACGCTACAAGACTAGATATCAATTACAGGAAAAAATCTGTAAAAAATACAAACACATGGAGGCTAAACAATACACTACTAAATAACCAAGAGATCACTGAAGAAATCAAAGAGGAAATCAAAAAATATCTAAAACAAATGACAATGAAAACACGATGACCCAAAACTTATGGGATGCAGCAAAAGCAGTTCTAAGAGGGACGTTTATAGCAATACAACCCTACCTCAAGAAACACGAAACAGGGCTTCCCTGGTGGCGCAGTGGTTGAGAGTCCGCCTGCCGATGCAGGGGACACGGGTTCGTGCCCCGGCCCGGGAAGATCCCACATGCTGTGGAGCGGCTGGGCCCATGAGCCATGGCCGCTGAGCCTGCGCGTCCGGAGCCTGTGCTCCGCAACGGGAGAGGCCACAGCAGTGAGAGGCCGCATACTGCAAAAAGAAAAAAAAAAAAAGAAACAAGAAACATCACAAATAAACAACGTAACCTTACAGCTAAAGCAATTAGGGAAAGAACAACAAAAAAGCCCCAAAGTTACCAGAAGGAAAGAAATAATAAAGATCAGATCAGAAATAAATGAAAAAGAAATGAAGGAAACAATAGCAAAGATCAATAAAACTAAAAGCTGGTTCTTTGAGAAGATAAACAAAATTGATAAACCATTAGCCAGACCATCAAGGAAAAAAGGGAGAAGACTCAAATCAATAGAATTAGAAATGAAAAAGGAAAAGCAACAACTGACACTGCAGAAATACAAAGGATCATGAGAGATTACTACAAGCAACACTATGCCAATAAAATGGACAACCTGGAAGAAATGGACAAATTCTTAGAAAAGCACAACCTTCCGAGACTGAATCAGGAAGAAACAGAATATATGAACAGACCAATCACAAGCACTGAAATTGAGACTGTGATTAAAAATCTTCCAACCAACAAAAGCCCAGGACCAGATGGCATCAACGACGAATTCTATCAAACATTTAGAGAAGAGCTAACACCTATCCTTCTGAAACTCTTCCAAAATATAACATAGGAAGGAACACTCCCAAACTCATTCTATGAGGCCACCATCACGCTGATACCAAAACCAGACAAAGATGTCACAAAGAAAGAAAACTACAGGCCAATATCACCAATGAACATAGATGCAAAAATCCTCAACAAAATACTAGCAAACAGAATCCAACAGCACATTAAAAAGATCATACACCATGATCAAGTGGGGTTTATCCCAAGAATGCAACGATTCTTCAATATATGCACATGAATCAATGTGATAAACCATATTAAAAAACTGAAGGAGAAAAACCATATGATCATCTCAATAGATGCAGTAAAAGCTCTCAACAAAATTCAACAACGATTTATGATAAAAACCCTCCAGAAAGTAGGCATAGAGGGAACTTACCTCAACATAATAAAGGCCATATATGACAAACCCACAGCCAACATCATTCTCAATGGCAAAAAACTGAAACCATTTCCTTTAACATCAGGAACAAGACAAGGTTGTCCTCTCTCACCACTTTTATTCACCATAGTTTTGAAAGTTTTAGCCACAGCAACCAGAGAAGAAAAACAAATAAAAGGAATCCAAATCAGAAAACAAGAAGAAAAGCTGTCACTGTTTGCAGATGATATGATACTACACATAGAAAATCCTAAAGATGCTACCAGAAAACTACTAGAGCTGATCAATGCACTTGGTAAAGCAGCAGGATACAAAATTAATGCACAGAAATCTCTTGCATTCCTATACACTAATGATGAAAAGTCTGAAAGAAATTTAGGAAACATTCCCATTTACTAATGCAACAAAAAGAATAAAATACCTAGGAATAAACCTACCTAGGGAGATAAAAGACCTGTATGCAGAAAACTAGAAGACACTGATGAAAGAAATTAAAGATGATACAAACAGATGGAGACATATACCATGTTCTTGGATTGGAAGAATCAACATTGTGAAAATGACTACACTACCCAAAGCAATCTACAGATTCAATGCAATCCCTATCAAACTACCAATGGCATTTTTCACAGAACTAGAACAAAAAATTTCACAATTTGTATGGAAACAGAAAAGACCCCGAATATCCAAAGCTATCTTGAGAAAGAAAAACGGAGCTGGAGGAACCGGGCTCCCAGACTTCAGACTATACTACAAAGCTACAGTAATCAAGACAGTATGGTACTGGCACAAAAACAGAAATATAGATCAATGGAACAGGATAGAAAGCCCAGAGATAAACCCACACACATATGGTCACCTTATTTTTGATAAAGGAGGCAAGAATATACAATGGAGAAAAGACAGTCTCTTCAATAAGTGGTGTTGGGAAAACTGGACAGCTACATGTAAAAGAATGAAATTAGAACACTCCCTAACACCATACACAAAAATAAACTCAAAATGGATTAAAGACCTAAATGAAAGGCCAGACACTATAAAATTCTTAGAGGAAAACAGAGGCAGAACACTCTATGACATAAATCACAGCCAAGATCCTTTTTGACCCACCTCCTAGAGAAATGGAAATAAAAACAAAAAAAAAATGTGACTTAATGAAACTAAAAGCTTTTGTACAGCAAAGGAAACCATAAACAAGACAAAAAGACAACCCTCAGAATGGGAGAAAATATTTGCAACTGAAGCAACTGACAAAGGATTAATCTCCAAAATTTACAAGCAGCTCATGCAGCTCAATAACAAAAAAACAAACAACCCAATCCAAAAATGGGCAGAAGACCTAAATAGACATTTCTCCAAAGAAGATATGCAGACTGCCAACAAACACATGAAAAAATGCTCAACATCATTAATCATTAGAGAAATGCAAATGAAAACTACAATGAGGCAGGAGCTCACACCAGTCAGAATGGCCATCATCAAAAACCCTACAAACAATAAATGCTGGAGAGGGTGTGGAGAAAAGGGAACCCTCTTGCACTGTTGGTGGGAATGTAAATTGATACAGCCACTATGGAGAACAGTATGGAGGTTCCTTAAAAAACTAAAAATAGAACTAGCACACAACCCAGCAATCCCACTCCTGGGCATATACTCTGAGAAAACCATAATTCAGAAAGAGTCATGTACCACAATGTTCACTGCAGCTCTATTTATAATAGCTAGGACATGGAAGCAACCTAAGTGTCCACTGACAGATGATTGGATAAAGAAGATGTGGCACATATATACAATGGAATATTACTCAGCCATAAAAAGAAATGAAATTGAGTTATTTGTAGTGAGGTGGATGGACCTAGAGTCTGTCATACAGAGTGAAGTAAGTCAGAGAGAGAAAAACAAATACCGTGTGCTAACATATTATATATATGGAATCTAAAAAAAAATGGTTCTGTAGAACAGAGGGGCAGGACAGGAATGAAGACGCAGACATAGTGTATGGACTTGTGGACACGGGAAGGGGGAAGGGTAAGCTGGGACTAAGTGAGAGAGTGGCATGGCCATATATACACTACCAAACGTAAAATAGCTAGTGGGAAGCCGCTGCATAGCACAGGGAGATCAGCTGGGTGCTTTGTGATCACCTAGAGGGGTGAGATAGGGCGGGTGGGAGGCAGGGAGATGCAAGAGGGAAGAGATATAGGGACATATTTGTATGTATAACTGATTCACTTTGTTATAAAGCAGAGACTAACACACCATGGTAAAGCAATTATACTCTAATAAAGATGTTTTAAAAAAAAAAAAAAACACCTAGGCTGGGGACCAGTACACAAGCACACCTTTACTTCTGCACATTCTATTGGCCAAAGTAAGTTATGAGGCCAAGCACAGATTCAAGGGCTGGGGAAACAGACTCCACTTCTTGGTAAGAGAAGCTACAAAATCACATCACAAGGGTCTAGATTCAAAGAGGGAAATAATTGGGGCCATTTTTTCAATCAATTTACTATACAACCTAGTGGAAGAAAAATATCAGCTCCAGCCAAATGTGATTTCTACGTGTGGGCCAAAGTTTTCACCCTAAGCTCACAAAGTTATAAAATTCTCAGGTTGGCATTTCATCTGATATTCCTCATTTCTACTCCTGCCTGGGCGCGCGCGTACACACACACACACACACACACACATCTTAATCCTCACGATCTTGGTCTCAAACTAAAGCAAAAGAAATCTATTAGCACATTTTATTTTATCCTTTGATGTTTTTAAAGATGATGCTAGATGACACGCCACCCTTACGAGGATTTGTTTTAGGGCAGGTCTCTCTGTGATGTCTCTTCCGGGCTGAGGATATGCCTACAGATGAAAGGTGACTGAATGATTACCAGGGCTACATCCTCCAAGGGACCCCAAACCATTAACACGAGGAGAAGCAACGCAGAAGAAATATGACAGAAAAAAGATAACACAAAAGTAGCAAATAGTCTTGAGGAGCAGGAAGCTGGAGCTCACTGAAGATTACAGGCTGAGGCTAATTATATTTTTGCCACCAGCTGCTGGCAAAGCCCTCTTCGTTCCACTTCCCTACTTCATCACCCTTGCCCTGACTGTGACTGTTGAGGAAATGCACTAAACTACAGTGGCTGAATCCACAACTATCTTCCTTGCCCCAGGCCCTAAGATGTACGCAGTCTGGCTGGGATGTAGCAGCAGCTATTATAGCATCCCTACTAAGGTGCTGCTTTCTGTGTTTTGGGAAAATCACCATGACCTTTTGGTTAACTCCCCTTGAATTCTCTAAATACCTACTTGTGAGGTCTGGGACAGCAAGAGGTGGTAGAGAAAAGAGCTGCAGAAACCAGAAAACACAGGCTGGCAGAGAAGTGGCCAGGGCTGGGTAGTGCCTGAAGGCTCTTTAGAGAGTGTAGGAGAAAGCAGACTCTGCTCAAATGCAAAGCTGTCTCAAGTGCACGGTTTGGTTCCCGTTTAATACAGCCAGTTTTCACTCTGCTTGGTAGGTTCACTGCTTCAAAGACTAAGAAACAGGAGTGGATGAAAAACACAAGGAAATAAAAAGAAATGATAAATTTACCATAAAGATGCCTCAGAAAAGCCAGGTTCAAGAAGATACTGCACTTATTTTAGTTTATGTAGAAATTCCAGGAAGTTCTGAAAACATTTAGAACAGGCCCTCTATAGGAAGAAATGTTGCCTACACTCTTCAGAACTTTATTCTCTTCCTAAGCACTGGATCTGGGAGAGGAGAAGGTTTGGCAAGAATGGCGATGTTTTTATACTGTAATGCTTAGGATCCAAAGCGCAAGTGCCTGTGAGACCCAGAGTGGCTATCAGTACTGTTAACTCCACAGGTGGCCTGAAGCTGCGTCTGTTTGTTTTTCAATCATCACTGAAAAGAGTCACAAATTGAAACCCTGCATCTCTAGGTAAAATCATCATGAGGGTTCCCACCCCCATCTCTTGCTCACTTGGCAACAAAATAAGTGGCGTTCCTGGACGTCTTCTAATGAGCTGGCTGATTGGGCCACAGTCAATCTATGCTTTTGATTCACTAGCCAAGGGGAATCCAGAGCTGTAAGAAAGCAAACTACTGGCATTATCACCACAGGAACAGTGATAATGACAATGATGAAGAATTACTGATTTCTGCTCAGCAAAAGCCACCCTGTACTTTCCTGAAACTTAGAAGAGAGGTATGCTATCTAAGAAGGGGACAGTCACCCTGCCTGTGCCCCTTCCCACTTCAATACACACATACCACGACTTCATACCCTCTGGGTACAGTACTTTTCAGGGCTATTGTTTACTGCTGCTCTAAAAACCTAGACATGTGAAGTACAGGTTGCTCCTTATAGAGAATCCTTCAGTTGCCTGCAGAGTAGTGCTAAGAAAGAACCTGGGCTGCCTCTGCAGATACCTGGGCACTGGCCAAACTTGCACATGTGTCTTGTAAGTGCCTCCAGTCTGGGCAATTTCTGTTACAGCTTCCCAGGCCGTGGTCCTACAAAATCGCTTAGTGCATCATCTTCACTCTCTAATGACCATGTAATTCCTCATGGCTGTTAAAAAATAGGGCCGTCTCAAATATACAGTACTATACTGGTATAGTAGCAAATTCACGTGACACATACACAAATGCTGTCTTTCCTGTGATATTTTTCTTGAAATCTCCTTAGATATTAAAGTTTGGGTGAGGCCAGGACCCAGAGGCAACAGTTTTATTCCTTCACATGCCAGTGCAATCAACGGCTTGTGTTTAGAATAAATATTTGAGACTCAGAAGCCTGTTAACAATGCAGCGCTTGATTGCTCTGAATTACTCTCACCCACAGCAATCAGGGGAGAAGTCCTTGGCACCAGCTCCATGCAAAAAACCTGCTTCCCAGCCTCCTCCATCTGCCTTCTGACTCTCTCTTCAAAGAATTCTCCACACACCACACAAAGGTCTCAGTTTTCTCCGTTAAATGCCACATGAATCCCACATTGAACATCTGACTTCTTTCTTCCCAGAGCACCACAGATTTAATTCAATACTTCCATGTTCCTGTATATTTAATGGAACCAACTTATCTTTTAACTCTTTGACTCAAACCCTTCTGCTGGTATCTTTCATTGGACACTGAAAATAGAGTTTTCTGTTGACTAGTTTTAGTTTTGAGACAAAATGTCATCTTGGTCTATTTTAAAGCTATGGTAACAATTAAGCTACTTTTCAATTAGTCAGAGGTGCCCATGTATTAAAATGCTCACAATTCTTACCACTTTTCCTTCTCCAAAACCCATTTGGTAAGCAATGTAATTTTTTTTCCTATGGGGCTAAAGGGTAAACTATACTAACCAGAGGTAATTAGAAGGTTAAATTTTGCTCAAGGCCAGGCTATCAGATTACAAGTTCTAATAAACCCCGCTGGGAGAAGAGGTGCCTTTGTCTTGGGACCACTGAGAACTAGCCGATCAACAAAACAAAACACCTTCAATTCTATCAGAAACTCTCCCATCTAAACACAATGGAAAAGGAAAGCCAACACCAAAGCAAATACAATGAAGTGGTTCCACTGCTGGCAGCCCTTACCGTGAGGGGCAAAAACCCCCTGTGGACCCTGGCCGGGGCTCTGGCTCCTCCTGGGGTGGGGGAAGGGTGGCGAGGGGTCCAGGACTTGGGTGCAGGTAGAGGTATGCTCCATGCATGCTTGAACAGGACTCGCGGCCTGCCTGCCTGCCTGCCTGTCTGCCACTCAGTTCTCCAGTCTGGGTGGGAAGGGCCAAGATGGAAAAAAAAAAATGCGCAGGTTACTCACTGGCCTTCCCAGGCGGGGCACACCCAGGAGGAGAGAGAGGCCAGGCGCAGATAGGCAGATTCTTCAGAGATCTTGCTTCCGATTCCTTTTGTTAATACTTCCTGAACTTTCAACTCAATCTGCACAAGCGTGGGTACTTTGGGGAGGCAAATAACACTTGGGAAATTAGATTCCAAGAGCTCAATGCAAAAGGTTACTTTGAAAAGGCCATGCTTTCCTGCACATACTTTTACATTTAACCCTGAAATTTGTTTCCACTGTTTTTGAGCATTAATCCTGGCACAGAAAATGAGAGTAACAGGCAACCTTGGTGCTGGGCCTGGAATGACCCGGAGCAGGCAAACCCAGATGCGATTTAGAGAATGAATTTTTCTATCAGGCACATTCTTGAAATAGGTATCTGAAAATCAAGATTTTAGAAATGGAGTCACACTGAAAATGCAAGAACTTGTTACCTGAGAGCCTGGCCTTTGATAAATCCTGAAATGAAGCCTTTCATAAATGGAGGGAATCCTTCAGTAATTTGTTTTGGTAAATGTGGGTGTTCATGAACAAAGGCACAGCAGTATTACAATAGAAGGAGATAGAGAGATGGAGAAGGGTGAGGAGAACTAACACCTATTAGAACCAGGTACTTATCTCATTTATTCCTGAAAACATCCTCAGGAATTCCTCTTCCTCTTTCACAGGTGAGCACGCTGAGACCCAGAGGTTAGGTAACCTAGCTAGAGCTCAGGCAGCTAGTGAATGGAAAACCCAGGATTTGGACCCAGGTGTGTCTGAATCTAAGACCCAGCATCATCCCACTGGACCACCAGGCACCTCTCCCACCATTCCTGAAGAATACTCACCTTTCTTCTACTTGCAGTTGACAGAAGGCTAAGTCACCTTTTCTTAAATTTTTATACCATTTCCAAAACTGCTGTGCCATGAAATGTAATTCTGCAGGATACTAATAGGTGTAATAAAGATGAAAAAAAAAATGTGCTGTGCAGGTTTCTTTATTGTAGCTCCTCACAACCTTTAATATGCTAATATATATATTATGAATCTCCTAGCTCCAGACTTAGAGTGTCATGTTTCCTTTCCCAAAGGTTGTCTACTTGGGACAAGGAGATCTTCTGGGTTTGGGAAACACTTACAGAAATGGGTTACTGTTGGACTCTTCTCCCCCTTTGCTCTACTCTGAATGTTGATGTCCTCCCAAAACTCCCATGCTGGAACCCAGTTCCCACTGTGATGGCGTTAGGAGGTGGGGCCTTTGGAACATGATTAAGTAATGAGGGTGGAGCTCTCATGAATGGCATTAGTGCTCTTATAAAGGAGCCCTTCCACCACGTGAGGATACAACAAGGAGGACCCTTACCTGATCTCAGACTTCCAGCCCCCAGAATTATGAGAAATAACTTATTTCTGTTGTTTATATAATAAGTCACCCAGTCTGTGGTATTTTGTTATAGCAGCCTGAACAGACTAACACACCTTCCTTTTTCTTTTTTTTAAAAAATTTTTTAAACATAAAAAAACTCATGACAATTTCAAATAGTATATAAGGATATAAAATAAAAAATAAAAATCTACCTATTCTAGCAATCATTCCCATTCCCCAGGGGTAACCACTGTTAAGAATTTTTTATGTACCCGCTTCAGAAATGTTTGTGTTTGTAAAGCATATATGAATACCCTTTTAAAAATAACACAACTGGGATTGAAGTATAACCAGGGTGTGTTATTTGGCACTTTTTTTTTTAACTTAATAATGTATTTGGGATTTTCCATATCAGCATATAGAATTGCTACTAGCAAGTCAGAGTCAAAAAAAGTAAAAGGTAGATCTATAATATAGGATTACTGCTTTACTAAAGGGTCCCCTACGTGGGTCACAGGATGCTTGGTGACTCAGTGTCAGAATGCCTGGATTCCCTTCCCAGCTCTGTCTAACCCCACACTTGACCCTTGTGTACAGGATGGAGAGGACCCCTAGACCTAAGCCACACTACCAGCCATTGTGAGGATCAACAACGATGATGACAATGACACCACAGCAACCACTCGAGCATATTTTTTGTACATATTAATTCGATGAAGCCTTACTTGCAACAATCCTTTGAAGATGTGCTATTATTATCCCCATTTTCAGATTGAGGGAGCCATCTCAGAGTGCACACCCAGCATTCTGAGTGCACAGTAAGTGCCTGAAGTTCTATCAACAAAGTAAACATGATGTCAGCAACCCCAATCTTTGCCACGATATATTCCTCAAAGTAGTACTAGAAAGTGGGGGCCATTTTCCCTTAGGATAATGTATTGATAATTGGGGGTTCTGTTCCAACACCTGACCTTGGCTTCCTATAAATTCCAGACATAATAAGATCTTGTAAAACAGAGATACAAATCTCATTTAAAATAGCAGAATGATGTTCCATGCCTCAGAGTTTTTGAGAGATTAGTCCCTACAACCCTTCCTTTTTACTGATTAATGAAGTAACATCCAGAAAATGTGTGGGTCACTTCTGGGCACATACATGTTACATTGTATCAGTCATGAAACAATTTTTAAATGTGCACACATTTGAACCCCATATGACTACACAAGGGACTCCAACATATTCTATACGTCCATCGTATCACAGAATATATTGTATCACAAACCTGACATAATATTAGTACACAAGTTAGAACAAGCATTAAATATTTAATTAGAAATAGCTTTTCTTGCCTCCTTAGAATTTAAAAGGTCATCTGAGAAATGATTTGACTGACTCATTTCTCTTAGAAAAACTGTCTAGGGAAAAAGGGAATCAATACCTTCTTACCCTCTCAATACATTTTCCTAAAAAAGCCAGAGACCTTCCACATCAGTCCACCAGGTTTTTTCCCCCTAACATAGTTGCAGAACACCTCTATAGTTTGGGAAATCACGCAGGGTCTTAGCTTGGTTTGGGGTGCCCATGCTTTGACCTGGTCCTCCTGCCAATCTCTCTCTCTCTTTTTGCTCCCCATCCTTCTTCCCCAGCAAGGAAAGCCTTGAAGGTGAGGTAAGTCACAGAGGGGCCAACTGAGAGAAGGGAGGAAGAGGAGAGACTCGCATTCCCTTAATGTGGTTACAGTTGACTGCATGCTATGCATTTCACCCTAAGGGTTAAAAAAAAAAAAAAAGGACGGAGGATCTAACTCCTTCCCTCTTCCGCTTTGACTCCCACCCCCAGTGCTAGAAGATAGATTTCAGCACAGCACCTAGAAGATGGTAGGAGCTTATTCAAGTGGGGGGTATTTGTCCCCTCTCCTGCCCTCTAATTTAGCATAACCTTCATGTCCAGTGCATTGTTTCTTACTCTCGATTATATTCAGCAACGACTGTCCATCCAGAAAGAAGTCAGGTAGCGCAGCCCTGCTCCGACAAAGGCACACGTTTAAAAGAAATGCTTGCTTTGGCTGCTGTGAGATCAGGAGTAAGGAAGGAACAGCAGTGCTTAACGGCATCCGAGACAGGGCTGGGGTGCCAGCTCCGCTACGTATGTTCTGGTCAACTCACAGGTCGGAACTCCAGCTTCCTGGTCTCTCGAGTGACGATAATATCATCTACCTCACTGGCTGTGATTGACGATTAACTGAAAGAAGTATGTGAAACATTCTTTAAAGGGCAGAGTTCCAGGTAACAGCATGAATATCAGTAGTGACCATCACTGCTCTCAGCTCTAAATGTGCTGGCGGTAGAGCATGACAATTGCTTTAAAAGAGGAACTAAGTTGTTTCTGCTGTTCCTGATCACCCAGCCCATAGCCTACTCAGCTGCTGTTCCCAGAGCAGGTCCATCAGAATACTAACTAGTAGGTGAACACAATTCCAGTAGAAAATGGACCAGCTTATTTTTCATATGGACAGAGATTTTTTTCCTTCATTCCTCTTGTTTTATCAGACCCTCTGAACTACTTCCTTTTAGCAATAATTATAAAACGTTTTTTAAAATTTTTTGTTATGGAAATTTTCAAACATATATAAAAGTGGAGAGAAAGGTGTAACAAACCTCCACGTACGTATCACCAGCTTAATTATCAATGCATTCAAACCTTGTTTCACCTATATCCCTACCCACTCTGCATTATTTTGAAGCAAGTTCCCAGTATCACATCATTTTATCCAAAAACATTTCCGCATGTATCTCCAAAAGAAAAGGATTCTGTTTATAAGCGTAACAAAAATATTACAGCAAAAAACTATAATTACTTAATATTATCCAATATCTAGTAAGTATTAAAATTTCTCCAAATGTCTCAAAGATTTTTTTTTGCACTTGGTTCAAATCAATTCTGCAATTAGTTGATAAGTGTTGTCTTTTTTAATATAAAAGTTCTTTTTTCATCTTTTTTTTTCTTTCTATTTATTAGTTGAAGAACCTGGTTCTTTTGTCATATAGTTTGTCCCACAATCCACATTTTAATTATGTTGTGATTTAACAAGTTCTCTGCCCCCCGTGTTTCCATGAATTCATAGTTAGATCTAGAGGCTTGATGAAATTCACATTGGATTTCTGGATAGAACAGCAAATTGATAGGTGGTATTGTGTACTTCCATCAGGAGGCAACTCATATCGATTACCTCTGATTTTGTGCGCTTAGCAGCCATTGAGAATCAGTGCCTAGGTATTATTTCATAGGGATTGGAAAATGGTGATTTTCTCCCATTACTTTTTCATTTATTAATTGGGATGCTATTATTATTATTAAAGGTTTATATTTGCCTGAAATGAAAGCATATATTTCCCACTTCTGCTTTTGGCCATGAGGTTTTATGTTAGTATATCAGAGTTCCTTTCTATCTACATATTTTATTAAAATCTATTATACTGAATCTATTATACTGAAAAGATGATCAAGTTAAAAAAAAAAACTACTCAATTAGATTTCTGGGGAAAACAACTGGGAAACATCATCCAGAAATCTTCACTCCAAGGGTAGAGAAAGACGGGTCCACAGCACATCATTCAGATTCATACTTGATTCTTACGAGCTCTATGATTTGACACCCAGTTTTCTCATCTATAAAATAGGGATACAATACCTACTTTGTGGTTTCTGTGAGGATTCATGATAAAGTATGCAAAGAGCCTATTCCAGTGTCCAAAAAATGAGTAGATGCTCAATAAAATGTAGTTACTACTAGTTGCAGCACTGTTTCCTCCAGACCTAGTTGCTTAATAAATGCTGGGTGAATAAATAAAGGGACGCTGGGTTTACTTTGTCCCAAGCTGATGATGGCTTTAAGATGCTGGAGACATAGAAGTGAACAAAACAAAGTCTCTGCTCATGAATTTACATTTAATCGTATAAAGGAATGGAAATGGGCATTATTTGTTCCAGGATAATAATTATTCCAGTTGGCTATTTTGAAAATAAGTACTGTTGGTGACCCACAGGGTTGGGGCAAGAGAGAACAGGATCAACTCAATTACATCACTAGAGACGTAAGAAGGAATCAATATTCTCCATAAGAACGATAAATCAGTACTATTATTACATTTGACTTGGCCTGCGGTACACTGAAGGCTCACCTAGCGTACTGGGTTCAACTGTATCTTCCCAAAAGGTAGGCTGATGTCCTAACCCTCAGAACCTGTGAATATGACCTTATGCGGAAATACAGTCTTTGCAAACGTAATCTATTTAAGATAAGGTCATACCAGATTAGAGTGGGCTCTAAATCCAATCACTGGTGTCCTTATAAGGGACAGGGAGACACAGAGATACACGGGGAAGACCATGTGGGGATGGACTCAGAGATTGACGTTATGCTGCCATAAACCCAGAAATGCCAAGGATTGCTAATGCCACCAGATACTAGAAGAGGCAAGAAAGGATTCTTCCCCACAGGCTTGTGAGAGCGCACGGCCCTCCTGACACACTGACTTCGGATTTCTAGCCTCCAGAACTATGAGAGAATAAATTTCCCTTGTTTTAGGCCACCCAGTTCATGGTAACTTTTTCAGGCAGCTCTAGGAAGCTAATACATCCAGTGAACCCAGACCAAAGATCTGGACCAGTCAGCCTACCTGCGGCTCAAACTGTTTAGTGGGATAAAGAGAGCAAAGGTGAGGGGGGGCCGTCCTAGACAGGAGAAGTTGAATCAGTTTTAGTTCATCTTACATCAACTAGGCCCATGACGCACTCTTCAAAGCTGTGCAAGTACCAACAGGTAAGCCTGCTTTACCTGAAAAGCAGGTAAACAGAAGCCACAGAACTTGTTGGCACTGATACCTTAGGAATGAGAATGTTCTTTGAGAAGTTTGGCGGGGGAAACAGTGACATCCTCTTCTACGGGGTAAAGGAGAAACATTAACACTGCCCAGACGCAGTGGGAGAAACATTCTACCCTAGGCACCTACCTCTCTACATTTATTGTATCTCAGGAAGGCTCGATGGCCTAACGGAAAAGCTGCTAAGCACTCCCCTAGTTACCTAGCCATGCTGAGCCTCTGCTACTGCCCCCCTCACACTATGAGAAGAGGTCAACACAATAATGCAGTAAAGAACTCAGCCTGTGAGAGGTGCTGGGCTGGCACCCTCTGTAACGTCACTGTCTAGATACCTGGTATAGGAACTAGTGGTATGGCCATTCACAGACATCCACTCAGCCCCTTTTCCGTGCCGGGGAACCGGGCTGGACGCTGAAGAGACTAAGAATGAGCTACACTTTTTGATAAATTAATTGCGTTAGGGATGTGGGATTGGGGATGGCTCCTTTTTTATGTTTCCCTTAAAATGTCTTTTAATTTTATAATAATATTTTATAATGAAATACTTAAAATTAAAACTCTGATCTAATTTAAAAAAAAAGACGTGGGAAAAGCTGCCACACGTGTATGTGTCTATACGCATGTAGTTTATATGTATACGTATATATCCACACACACACACACACACATTGCTCAATCTTCCCACAAGGCACAGCACTAGGTACCTCAGGAGACGGGTACCCTCACCAATCTCCAATTTACCCTCACCCCCATTGCACTAACACTGGGTCAGTAGCACATGATTTAGCACAGAATTGGTGGCTAATTATTTCAGGTGTGCTAGTTTTATTTTCCCAGGTTAGTTCCCCCAGGGCAGGAATTACCTCCTTTCACACCATCTGTTAGCACCCACTCAAAAGCCCACCATGCCCCAGGATTAGCTGGCCTTACAAACTAGACGATGCAATAGACTTCTCTGGACCTTTCTGGAAAACAAGCCATAACAAGTTGCCTAGTGATTATGTTAAGGCAAGGAAGGAAGCAGAAGAGAGTATGACTAAGAGTTCTGCTCACATTTAGGGTCTGCTTCTTCATTTCCTATTGGTTTGCCCTGAAATGGCACCACCAAGACCACAGGGCAAAACATGGCAAGAGCCACCTGTGAGGCACCAGCACCTGAAAAAGAGATGTGTGTGTGTGTGTGTGTGTGTGTGTGTGCGTGTGTATACCGCCATGTGTATAATACTGGAAGGCTAGAGCAAATAAAAGGCCTCTGGAATTTTATTGTTCCTTCACGACTGCCACAAATGCTTTGGATGCTTGCTGGAAGCAACCAGGATAATTTAGCCCCTCCCATCTTAGGAAATGTGGACGGGAGTACTATGTGCAAGCCACTGTGCTAAGTACTTTAGATCTGCTCCTCTACTTACTCCATTCAGAGGCTCTCACCTCAGGGAGCACTAACCCTGTTTCAGGGGTTGGGAAGCTGCCTAGAAAGGGCAGAGCTGGTATGCATCTCCTGTCTTGGTGACCCCAGCATAGATTATCTGCGTGACCACAGTTCCACCCTACTGGGAGGGAGGGGAGAGAAAAGTATTAAATAAAGTTGTTAGTCCCTAGCCCTTTTTCTCCCCTACTTGCATCCATCACTCACCAGTATGAGCAATGAACTCTGACCAGAGACCCTCAAATGATGCCACAAAGCTGCCTCTATGCATCTCTCTATGCTTGGACAGAGGAGAAAAAGATGACCTCGTTGAAGCTGCTGAATGAGGGTTAAAAGCTGCATCCTCCCTCCTCTCCACACAGAGCAGCTAATCGAGGTCACAGCCATAGAAACCAAACAAAAGGCTCCCAGGAGCCCACACATCCTCGCCTCACTGCTGCCAGCCACTGTGGGAAGGGAAAAGGGAGCGCCCGCCCTCCTTCATTCCTCAACAACTTAATGAAGATTTGGCCTGTCATCTTCCCAGGGAACAAACCCCGTGGCTGTCTGAGATTGATTTTTATTCTCAAACAACACAGCAGATCCTCCTTTAAAACCAAAAGTCAGCAATAAAATGGATCATAAACATGTGTATGGGGTTATAACCCCCCAACTACTCTAAAGTGGCTGGATTTCTCCCAGCCCCCCAGGTCTGTCAAAACGAAATTCCTGAGCAAGTTCCCCATGTCACCACTGGGGACGGCGAGGTTGGTGGAGTCCATGGCTCTCACAGGGCTGCTGCCACAAACAGCTCTCTTAGGCCACATCCCCTGTGGTTTCAAAGTAATGGGCGTATTTGTCTGATATCATTTATTAGCAAATGAGGATATCCAGCTGGCTTTGCAGATTTGAGATGATTCTGAAAAGAGTCACATTTACACTCTAAAATGTCCAAGATTCTAAGCACATAAATGACAAAAAAAAAAGTACTTTGTATACATCATAAGCAAGCACTATTTTTTAATCCAGCAAAGAAAACTGAACCATTGCCTTGTTAGACTTATTTTATTTATGCGCTTTAAAATCGCTCTTCTGGGGATATAAATTCCAAGAAAAAAGTCATCATTATTCGAAAATTAAACATATTTTACTGTTGAGGTCTCCAAATGGGCGTGAGTATATTAAACCTACCTCAGCGCCTTGAACTTCTTTTGTCACCTTTGTAGAACTAAGCTGAATTGTAAACTGTTTCTGAGACTGAGGATATTTAGCTCTTTTCAAATAAGGAAGAAGATGTCATACAGAAAAAAGATTGGGTTTATTCTTTATAGATCCAAGGCGTGGTGATAATAACTATAATAACAATTATCATTATACTGGAAGAACTGACATCTATTAAGCACACCTACAGTATCAAGCAGTTTTCTAAGAACATTAAATACATTTCTCATTCACCTTACCAATCCTATGAAATTACTACTATGATTGTTCTAATTTTGTAGACAAAGAAACTGAAGATCAGAAAAGTTAAGTGTTTTCTACAAGGTCAAACTGCTAATAAGTATGGAAGCCCGTGTTCAAACCAGGCAGTTAGTTGCCAAAGGACTAGTGGGTAGATAGTAAACATGGCTTGAACATGGAATGGGCTGCCTCTCTAGTGACTGCATCCTTCAAAGTTAGGTATTCAGGCAGGAACTGCCATACTAAGGACGCATATACACATTATTATTTATAAAATAGATAACTAATAAGGACCTACTATATAGCACAGGGAACTCTACTCGATACTCTGTAATGACCTATATGGGAAAAGAATCTTAAAAAGAGTGCATATATGTACATGTATAACTGATTCACTATCTGTACACCTGAAACTAACACAACACTATAAATCAACTATACTCCAATAAATAATTTTTTAAAAAGAGCTTCACTTGGGACCTTGGCAAACTACCTTTTCTGGTCCCCGGTGATGCTCAGTCCTTCAGATTCCATGATACTGAGCTACTTAGTATCAATACGATTTTATTTTCCAGATTTGAACAGATTCTCTAGTTCCATTTTCCCACATTTATCAGGAAGTTCGTAGATCATTCAAAAAGCAGAGAATCCGTTTGTCGTCACACATGATATTCACATTTCTGTCTAAAGAAAAGAGCTGGGTTTGCACACCTGTTCACAAATGACTTCCCTTTCTTCTTCTTGGAAGCAGATGGTAAAATACGTCTTGGTCAAAGTTTCTGTTCTAAAGCCAAGAGGCTCATCAGTGAGAAGGATGCTACACAGCACCTGCAGCTCACTCTACTCTTAAGCGAGCCCCAGTTAGAATGGATGTCAAGGTTCAGGCGTGGCAGTGAGGCCAGAGACGATTCCATCAAACCAGCCAGCCAGCCTTTGGGAAGTGACTGTGCCACCTCCAGGGTGTTAGTAGTTGGCCAAATCCGATACCCACTTCCTTTCTGCTGAAAGTGTGCATCTAAGAAGCATCTATAAAGGAGAAGTGAAATATTCGATTTGTTGAAAGACTGCTTATTTTGTCTGGCCTGACTACGTTTTTCCTTCACTTCACTTACTTAAATATTAGGCCACATTTCAAATCCCACCACACACTACGGAGCTTTCAAAACAAAGAACTTGGGGAAGGTGCTAATTTCATCATCCAGGCTTGGAATAATTTAGAATCTTGACCAACTTTCTAGAACCTCTAAAACAGTGACAACCACCACCTATTATTATTATGAGGGCCGACAGCTAGGATTTTAGGCCTCAAGCAAGCTCTTCATACCTTCCTCTCTTTCTACTTCCACGTCTTTCTCAACTTTGCCAAAACACCCTCCCTGGGCACCTGGAAGGAAAGAGGGACATATCTTGTTTATCAGGAGCTGAAGCACTTTGGCTGATGTTACTTCCACAAGCGAGGCTGGCACAAGGAACCACTGGCAAGCCTAAGTCAGAAATAATGCAGAAGGAAGACGGGGAAGGGGCAAGACACGTGGAGTGGGAACACCCTACAGCAACGGGTGCGCCATCCCAGCGAGCCAGGCAGCTCTTCTGAACAAAGACTTGCTGCCGATTTTTTTTTTTTTTTGCGGTACATGGGCCTCTCACTGTTGTGGCCTCTCCCGTTGCGGAGCACAGGCTCCGGACGTGCAGGCTCAGCGGCCATGGCTCACGGGCCCAGCTGCTCTGCGGCATGTGGGATCTTCCCGGACCGGGGCACGAACCCGTGTCCCCTGCATCGGCAGGCAGACTCTCAACCACTGCACCACCAGGGAAGCCCTTGCTGCCGATTTTAGGTACAAGAGTCAGCACTAACGACAGTGACCCATTCTCTGCATGAAGACTGACCAGAGACACTCTCCAAGACACTACCCAATAACCATCTGTGTGCTAATGGAATGGAAAGGAAAAAGGAAGAGAGAAGGAACTAGAAGAAAGAAAAAGGGAGGGGGAAGAGGTCTCACTACAAGTCCTAATCATGTCCCTCTTCACCCCAAATGCTTCCTATCATATGCATCTAACAAGATGTGCAGAGATGGTCTAGAGAGATGGATGGAACAGGACAGGAAGGTGCTGAGTGAGGAATATCCACTGCTTCACCTCTCAAGAGCTGTTTCTAATTTTGGTTCTGTGGATACAGCTAGACTGTCAGTCATGCTGGAGAGACTGAAGGGAGAGACAAAGGTCTAAATTAAAGGAAGACCAGGAATTCATACCACGGCTATGGGTTCTGCAAGTTTCATAAATAATACTCTTGGATTTACTATGGAGTCAGTCCTGCCAAAATTTACAAGGGGATGTGTAACCTAGTTGAGGAAAGTCATCAAAAAATGTCAGCATGAGAGGAAGCAAGATCAAAATAAATTATTTGTTAAGAGTATTATTTGTTAATGGAGCATATTTAGGAGAAAGAGAATTTGGGGGTGGTGAAGAGAGACAGATACACAATATGCAAGGCAGATATTGAAAGAGCAAGGTTCTTGAAGAGGCAATAGGATTAATTCAAGACTTTTTGGTTTTCAGTAGAGCTCAGGGGCACAGAGGTTACACATATGTGGTAGGGGTTACTCAGGATTGAGAACTGGCCAAAGGGATATAGTGGCAAGTCAAAGAGCTAAAGATTCTAAGGCTGTTGGTAGAACACTGAAGAAAATTACCCTTGGGGTCCAGGCTGGGTAGGAAGGAAAGTGAAGCCAGAAGATCACTGAGAGAAGTTCCAGGCAGCAGTGAGACCCAAAGTTTGGCATGCCACTGGACAGCTGAGAGGGCAACTGCCCATAATACCTGCCCTCTACATAGTATTCATGGTTTAGAAGTTAACTTGACCATGCATACCTCATTTTATTCCTCAACAAACCCTGGGAGGTAGTTACATTGAGTAGGTATCATTACGGCCATGTTCCAGATGAAGAAACTGAGGCTGAGAGGCACAAGTGATTTCCCAAAATCTTATCACTGCTAAGTGGGAGAGTGAGGCCTCCAAATGAGCTCTTCTGACTACTAGTCCAATGCTCGTTCCACTAGCCGAGGACTCCACATCACTGGAAATAACATTAAGGGGAGGATGGGCTTGGAGAAGACAGTCAAGGGCCAGAGTCAGCAATGCACATGCACAACCTGGGCAGAGGATGGTGGAAGTGGACATGGAGGTTTATTTAAAATTGTGGAACAGTGGCAGCTCCATAATGACATGAAAGTAACCAGGGGGAAAGGAGATGATGCCAGTCCTTCCAAGGTTGAGGAAATTAGAGCCACAGGGAAGGGAAGCCAGATGACTTTAGGACAAGAGAGTATAAGGAGAACAATGTACAGGTAGAGGACGCAGACTATTTTCTCACCATCAACAAGAGTTTGAAAGATACAAGATGGCTCAGGTTGGAATGAGTGAATGAATGAAAGGCAAAGGAGCAGGGCAAAGGGGCTCTGGCCTCAGATGAATGATGAGCGACAGCAAGGATGAGGGAGACCATGGGTCAAGAGGGGGTGGGGCTGTAACAGTGACAGGAAAGGAGTAGCTGCTACAGAAGCTGTGGAACATTCCCAAGGTTCCAAGTCCTAGTCCCAGGGTTCTAACTGGAATATTAGTGTGAGGATGTGAACATCACTGTGAGCTTTAGATGAGACAATGTGTATAAAAGTACCTGATGGTACCTGGCAAATAGCAGGTGCTTGAAACCTTTGGTTGAAACTGAAGTTAAGTCATGTGGGCTTCGGGAAATTTTCTCCTCACTGTTGACTTTTGTCTTTCAGCCAAATACTTACTGTATACTATTACAGCAACGTGTTTGAGGTCATCTAATAATGAATCAGACATTGACACTGCTTTTAGCCTCAAGGCACACTGATAGAGACTACAGTGTACTCTGATGGTGAATATTCACTTGTTCAGCAAATAATTATTGAGCATCTATTATGTGCCAGGCACTTGGTGATGCACCAGTGACAACAGAAAGTCCCTGTGAACAAGGAGTTCATGTGGACAAAATAGACAATTAGAAACAGACAAATATTATCAAGTGGGGTTAAGTGCAATGGAAAACACAAAGCAGGGTAGGGAGATAGAGAGTAAATAGGGCACAGAAGGCCCTGTGTCAGATGGGGTGATCTGGGAAGGCCTCCATGAGGAGGTGACAACTGAGCAGAGACCTGAATGGAGTAAGGGAGTGAGATGGGTGACAGTCTTGAAGAACAGTTTTCCAGACAGAGGGAATAGCAAGAGAAAAAGCCCTGAAGCAAAGAACAGCACATGAGCCAGTTCTGAATGAATATGATAAAGCAGAAGGTAGTAAGTGATACAGTGAAGCTGCTGTGGTAGACAAGTTACTCCCGCCTTGGGGTGTTGGTGTATTTGGGGAGAGCATGATGAGGAATCAAGGCAGGCTTCCTGGAGGTACTGGCATCTGAGATGGACCATGATGGAGGAACTATTTGGACCCATGGCAAAGAACACTGTCAATCAAAGCCCAAAAGGAGAAAAGCAAAGGACGTGTGTGGAGGACAAAGAACTGTTTGGTTTGGATGGACAGCACATCTGATAGAGGGAAGTGGTTGACAATCAGGAAGGAAAGGTAAGATAAGACCAAAATGTGGAGGGAGGGAGAAAGGGCAGAAGGGAAGGAAACATACAATTTTTGAACTATCCATCAGGCGTGGGGATAGGTACTTTATATGATTTCACTTAGTTATTATTTATTTCAGTAAATAAAAATTTCTTCCATTAAACAAAATAAATATTTCTTTTAGTAAGTAGCTCCTAATACACATTGCCAAGCTCATGCTAAAGATGACAAACTGAAGCTAGGTTAAACCCAAGAGTGAGCCATGGATACCACAGTAAGGAGGTTAGAGTTTAAGCAGGGAAGTCATGGAAGGTTTGTGGACACAGGAGGGACACAGGCAGCACTGTGCCACCCTGAGATGAACACAGTGTGGAGTAAGGTTCCAGGGTCGGGGACAAGCAAATGATGGTACAGACCTCAGACTACCAACTGACGGGATTAACTGTCTTGTTTCTTTTGTACAGTCGGCCTTTTTGCATCCAAGGATGAGAAACAGCGGATATGGAGCACAGACTGTATTCATTATATTACGTCATTTTACACAAGGGACTTGAGCATCTGCAGATTTTGATATCCACAGGGGCTCCTGTGGTCCCTGCAGATACCAAGGGATGACTGTATTCCCAAGGTCACGTGGCACAGTGATTGGTCTATATTAGGTTGCCAGTACTTGATTAATAGCCCACCCAATTTGAAGTTCAGAAACAAGAAAAGCACAGCACCTGATCAATCTAGTCCTTCTTTTCTTGGGACTCATGTTCCATATGAGAGACTTGGGGCTATTCTTTCAGACCTGCCCAAAGAAGGCTTTTCTTAGACTTTTCAAACTGTAAGGCAAAGTATCAAGAAGGTCCTCAATCTTTGAAAAGCTGGATTTGTTTGTTTTTTCAAATAAAGCAAATTGTGGTGTAACAATACAATAAAACACTACTCATCAGTAGAAAGGGATGAATTTATGCAACATGGATGAATCCCAAATAATAATGTTGAGTGAAAGAAGCCAAATTACAGAACCTACTGTATGATTCCATTTATACAAGATTCTTAAAATCTCAAGCGAATCTTTGTAGGCAGAGTAGTGGGTGCCTGGGGCAGGAGATGGGGGGGTAGTGAGAAAGGAGGATTACAAATAGATAGCAGGAACTTTCGGTGGAAGATACATTCATTATCTTGATTCTAGCGATGACTTCACGGATGTAGACATGTTTCAAAGCTCATCACACTGTACCCTTTAAAAGTGTTTCGTTTATTGTGTGTCTATTATACCTCAGTAAAGCTGGAGGAAAAACATAATGGTCTACAGATCTTAAACAGGGTCCCTATAATCAGGGGGGATAAACACTACAGATTTCTATACGTTTTGTGGCACAGCCTCTTGTGTTCATGAACATTTGTGTTCTCTGCTTTCCAGGCATGTAACAAGGCCACATTTTCCAGCCTCTTTGACAGGAAGGCATGGCCAGGCCCTGCGTTCTGGCCAACAGATTGTGCACGTCCACTTCCCACCCACCACCTGAACAGAGGAGACTCTGAGCACAGCAATGGGTCCCTGAACTCTGGAGCACAGCACCCTGTCGCCACCCTGCACTCACAGTCGAGTGGATGAGAAATAAACTTGAACTGTGCTAATCCACTAAAATCCTGGAGTTGTTAAAGCAGTTAGCCGCCTATGTATAATTTATATAAGGACATTATATAAATTATTTCAATATTATTAATATCAATATATAATATAAAGTATATTAAATATATATGAGGTATAATATAAAGTATTGATATGTCATTAGCATCTGTATTTTACAATACATATTCATATATTAATTGGTATATTAATATGCCTAATACTGATATTAGTATTGGTAGTAGAACAGAGGACAAATCATTGAAAATTAATAAGCCTTAGTTTCCTCCTCTGTGAAAAGGCAGGATATTTTTCTCCTTATCTCACAGGCTATAATAAAGAGTGAATAAAATTATGTATGTATTTGAAAGCTTTTTGAAAACAAGTGTGTTTTTACCTACAATAGAATTACCTTAACTGCCATTAAAAATGTCCATATTTGATATCCTTAGGCCAAGTTCATAGTATTACTTCCAGCAAGGACCAGATGACTTTCCTTTGTTCCAACTCAGAAAGACTCTCAGCTCTAGCAAGTGCCTCATATTTGATATAATCTGAGCAGACATGACCTGCAAACCATTCATAGGGATAATTCTTTCTGGTACAAGATGGGAAATGGATAGGTAGATACATTCAAATGTAAATTCACAAATAATGGATACCTTTAAAAATAAAAATACTATCTGCTCTTCTTCACATTAGGGACTTTATTTATATTCTCTCATTTTATAAATTTTTTACCAAGATGTGGCCCTGAATTCTATTTCTGGAGGGTCACAAAAAGAGTGAAGCAAGGTAGATGTATTGATAACCCAAACCATCACTACTGGAAAAGGAGCCTCAAAGCGCACTGAATGTTAGCAATTCAGGAACGGAAACGCGAGCAACTGGGAGTGCAGAGGGCACATACCTGCCCAGTCACAGAACTCCAGTCAACCCGCGGGATTTCATCCAGGCTCTTCTGGGTAGCACTACCATACATACGATAACAAAAAGTTCTGCCAATACCATATTTAAAGGTATACAGATATATTTTGTTTTTTACAGATTGAAGGTGTGTGGTGACCCTGAATCTAGCAAGTCTATCGGCGCCATTTTTTCCAATAGCATTTGCTCATTTCATGTCTCTGTGTCACGTTTTGGTAGTTCTTACAATATCTCAAACTTTTTCATTATTACATTTGTCATGGTGATCTGTGATCAGTGATTTTTGAAGTTACTATTATAACTGTCGTAGAAAGGGCAAGAGAACTAGAATTAGAAGTGGAGCCTGAAGATGTCATTGAATTGCTGCAATCTCATAATAAAACCTTAACAGATGAGGAGCTGCTTCCTACAGATGAGCAAAGAAAGTGGTTTCTTGAGATGGAAACTACTCTTGGTGAAGATGCTGTGAAGACGGTTGAAATGACAACACATTTGCGATAATGTATTTAATGACAACAGCATTCAGAATATTGCATAAATTTAGTTGATAAAGCAGTGGCAGGGTTTGAGAGGATTGACTCCCGTTTTGAAAGAAGTTCTACAGTGGGTAAAATGCTATCAAACAGCACTGCATGCTGCAGAGAAATCATTCCTGAAAGGAAGAGTCAACCAACGTAGCAGACTTCATGGCTGTCTTGCTTTAAGAAGTTGCCACAGCAACCCATCCTTCAGCAACCACCATCCTGATCAGTCAGCATCAAGGCAAGACCCTCCACCAGCAAAAAAGATCACAATTCGCTGAAGGCTCAGATGATGGTTCACATTTTTTAGCAACAAAGCTTTTTTTTAATTTTATTTATTTATTTTTGGCTGCGTTGGGTCTTTGTTGCTGCACGCAGGCTTTCTCTAGTTGTGGCGAGCGGGGTCTACTGTTGGTTGCAGTGCACAGGCTTCTCATTGCAGTGACTTCTCTTGTTGCAGAGCACAGGCTCTAGGTGCTCGGGCTTCAGTAATTGTGGCACATGGGCTCCGTCGCTGTGGCTCGTGGGCTCTAGAGCGCAGGCTCGGTAGTTGTGGCACACAGACTCAGTTCCTCGGTGGCATGTGGGATCTTCCTGGACCAGGGCTCGAACCCGTGTCCCCTGCATTGGCAGGCAGATTCTTAACCACTGCACCACCAGGGAAGCCTCCAGAGGATTTTTAAATTAAGGTATCTATCCTGTTTTTTAGACATAATGCTATTGCACACATAACATACTAGAGTGCGAACATAACTTTTATAGGTACTGGGAAACCAAACACTTTGCCTGACTCGCTTTATTGCAATATTCACTTTGTTGCAGTGGTCTGGAAGGGAAGCTGAAATGTCTCCGAGGTCTGCCTGTACAATATTCTTTCCTTAGACACCAGTACTGAGGGGTTAAGGAAGGATGACAAAATCCTGGAGTTGAAAACAAAGATGAACAGCTCCCAACTGGTTGCTTTCTGAATGCGTAGTGCAAGCAGCAGACACTCAGTGTGAGGGAGGTGGGGGCACCGGACTGAAATATGCCCAAGTGGAAAGTGCCTCCACGGTCCCAGCATCCTCTTTGGGAAAAGGACAATTACTTGGCAAAGGGAAAGCGGCAAGTCTCCCGGGATACATTCCGGCTCAAACTAATGATGTGTTGCTTGAGGCAACCAATTTGTCCAAACAAACCAATTCTGAAGAGGAGGAGGGGCGAGGCACCTCATGAAAGTAAACCTGGCATGGGCTCCCTACCCCCATCCAGCCCTCCCCCTCCCTCCACCCTCCCTCCCTCCTCTTCTCAGGGAAGCTTTTCTTCCTGATTCTAATTCTGCAGAAAAATGCCATAGACACAAGTGGTTTCACAAAGCATGCTGAGTGAGCCCACCCTTCAGTCAATGAGAACAGAAAGAATAAAAGAAACTGCCTTTCTGTAAAGGCAGTTTACAGAAACTAGCCAAGGACATAAAGGAGAACCTCTTCGGAGTTCCACTTGGCCGTTTTTCCACAACTTAAAAGAATTTTCCTCCCATTGACTAAGTCCTAGCTCTAAAACATGAGGAATTCTGAAAACCGTATTATATCGCTATCATCATAATGACTACTCCTTATTTTATTCCAGAAACTTTATGTTCCAGGTCTCCCTGAACCCTCAAAATAAACCTGCAAGCTCAATTATCATTATTATTTCCATTCTACAGTTGAGGAAACTAAAGGTCACTGAGGTTAAATAATCTGCCGAAGGTCACGGAGCAGGGGAGTAGCAGGAGTGGACTTTGGTCTGTCAAACTCAGAAGATCATGGCTTTCCGTCACTCTATATCTACTTCCTGCAAAGAGTAAGCAACTAGCATCATGCCAGCGAAAAATCACAAGTATATGACAGCAATGTTTGAAACAACGGCCTCCCCCACAAAGCAAACAGGCCAGCACTCAACCCCCAAACAAACAGGCCAGCCCCCAAACAAACACATATAGCACAGAAGAAATTTTAAAATGCTCTAGTAACGTATTTAATTTTCTA
This sequence comes from Grampus griseus, assembly GCF_964374135.1. NCBI lineage: Eukaryota > Metazoa > Chordata > Mammalia > Artiodactyla > Delphinidae > Grampus > Grampus griseus. The sequence goes on along the minus strand of NC_139018.1, from coordinate 21,792,840 downwards.
AGTGGAAGTATTTTCATTCTCACCGAGCTGAGGTCCCTGTGCTATACATCATGTTCCCACTAGCTATCTGTCTTACACATGGTAATGTATTTATGTCAAGCCTAATCTTCCAATTTGTCCCGCCCTCCCCTTCCCACCCTGTGTCCACATGTCCGTCCTCTTAAACTCCGCCCTGTAGGACTGGGTGCAGTGAAGTGGTCCTTGCAGAGAGCTCAGCCACAGGACGGGCAGAGCTGCACAGCGTCAACAAGCCTGGACATCAATCCTAATTGTGTCCCTTAACTAATGTGTGGCTCTGGGCATTGGTGTTGTCATCTATAAAAGGAAGATCATAACACTACAAAGACCACCACAGAAAGTAATGAATAAAAGGCACTACAGTTGTCACCTCCTCTTCAGGACTAGTGCATTAGCAATTCTAAAAGGAACTTGCAAAATCTCTGGTTGGAGGTCACAGGTTTTTTTATTAAGCACTTCTAAAATATCTAGTTTAGATAATCTGTATGGAGCACAGCATCTTAAACTCTACCACTCTTTCTCATATCTTGGTCTACATAGATGGTTCAATAATCACAAGGACCTATTTCAATATCACAGAAAAGCTTTCCCCAAATCACCTTCTTTGCACTCTCTGAGCTAAATAAATACGAAAGGAAAATATGGCTGCTTTGGTCAAAGAATATATAGGGTAAGTGAAATTCTGAGATACCCAGACAGAGAGAGAACCCCCCACTGCACCCACACACATACGTCAATTGTTTTTTAGAAAATTTAAAAGACTATAGTAAAACCCAAATAAGAACAGGAAAACAAAATGAATGGATACGACTGGATAAATGGCTAACATGTGAAAACACAGGAAAGAAGTCTTATTTACACACTGGCTGCACCTATCTGTTCCCTTTTAGTTCTTCCCTGTCATGAAGTTACATTTCAATTAGCAAATACACTTAAGCCTAGGTAACTGGAGAACAGGATTGGGAACAAGGGTCTTCTAGCCCTATATCAGAATAGTTAATTTATTCCACAAATGTCCACTGCGTAAGTTCAACGTGCCAGGCAGTGTTCTGGGAATATAAAATGAATATGATGTGGTTCCTGCTTCCAAGAAGGCCTCAGTGTAGTGGGGACTCCTGAACAAGTCACTGCCACCCAATGAGATAAACTCATGAGGGAGGTTTGTACATAGCTCCCGGGATGCAGAGAAAGCAGCGCTGGGCCCCCAGAAGGTTCTCTATAACTGCTGCCCACAACTTACTCCATTCACAAACACCAGCCTCTCATTACCAGGCACCAGGCAGGGAAACTGAGGAGAGAGGCTTGGACTGAATCCCAACACTACCCTTTCAGTTGTGTGACTTTGGCCAAATCATTTAATCTCCTTAGCTGTGTTTCTGCTTCTACAAAATGGGGTAGTAATATCTACTCTTAAGATTATGAAGATTAAATGTGTATGTGCATGTGTGTAACACATTCCTAGCATACAGATGTTCCATAGCTAAAAACTATTTTTTAAGTTATATATAATGATCCTTTTAACAGCAAAAATTTGTAGGTTATCCGTTCTTCATAGACAGATGTCATACACTTCACTCTTTTCTGTATTTGCAACGACTGGCAAAATACCAGTTTTACTCAATAAAAATTTGTGTTTCTGAGAAACTTTTGAACCTCTTTGAAAAGAAATTTTCAAAGAGAGCAATCATTAGTTTTAAAATACTGATTTAAATCCAAAATGTAGGGCTTCCCTGGTGGCGCAGTGGTTGAGAGTCCGCCTGCCGATGCAGGGGACACGGGTTTGTGCCCTGGTCAGGGAGGATCCCACGTGCCGCGGAGCGGCTGGGCCCGTGGGCCATGGCCGCTGAGCCTGCGCGTCCGGAGCCTGTGCTCCGCAACGGGAGAGGCCACAGCAGTGAAAGACCCGCATACCGCAAAAACAAAAAAAAATCCAAAATGTACAACTTAATGGGAACAACAATATCAAGGATCCTGGGGCATCCTAATAACAGAAATGGGGCCAAATTTCTATTTGTTAATGAAAGAGCAAAAGATGTAATTTGTTTTAAAAATATGTTCTACTGTTCTTCGATTTTGAGGAGGGCACTATTACTCAGGAGGGATACAAATTATCACTGAAATTCATAGTTAGACAAAAGAATTTTTAAAATAAGTTAGCTCATTTTGTTTTCCAAGCAAAATATATTCAAGGTGAAAAAGAATCATAAAATACAAATGTGCCTTAAGAATAACAAGAATCCCCTGTAGCCCCATCATGCACAATGATAATTACTGTTTACTGGGAATCTGGGCCCCCTGGTCTAGTGTTCTACCAGCTGCAGCAGGATTACGACAAAACAGGCAACAGAGAAACGTGTTACATCTTATAAAGAGGCACACGGCCCCGGTGATGTTCTCATTCTACCCTTAACCAATCATGACAACAGAAACTTTCTAAGCATATAAAAAGTGCTTGTCACAAAAATTGAACTCCCGAGTCCATAGGTTTCTACCTATCATAAACACTTGTTTCTGAGGGGGGGGGGGGAAGAAGAGGCCCAAATCCCTGGGGATCTCCTACTGCTCTGGCAGAATTCCATTGTGATCAGTTAAATGCAAATAAATCAAGAACATCTGGTCTACATTTGTTTTAAAGCCCACGAGGGTTTAAATACAAAGAACGTTTGGCAAAATGTATTCCTGAGTCTATTGAATTAGAATTTTTAAAAAAGGCCAAGAGGTATAGCAGAGCATGAGACAAAGTAGAGTTACCTTTGTAAATCCAGGAAAGTTTGTCAAAATATTTCTTTCTGGTTTCTCTGGTTTCCCAACACTTTAGCAATGGCATGCACTTCCAACTCAAATTTGCTAATTTATGTATGTTTGGGTTTCTATACCTTGAGATCTGACCAGGTAACCAGATAGGCACTATGGGTTAATGAAAGACTAAAATGATTTGTAGATGTATATAAATATATATATGTGTGTATGTGTATATAAATATATGTGTCTGTGTGTGTATATATATATACACACACACATATAAATATAAATTATACATATACATAGATACATACATAAATACCATATCATTTCAGGACTTTTCAAAATCTTTAATAAGCTAATACATGTTACAAATCTCCAGCAAAGGTGGCAGGGGGACTTCCCTGGTGGTCCAGTGGTTATGAATCCGCCTTCCAATGCAGAGGACATGGGTTCGATCCCTGGTCAGGGAACTAAGATTCCCACATGCTGCATGGCAACTAAGCCTGTGCCCCACAACTACTGAGCCCACGTGCCGCAACTAGAGAGCCCACATGCCGCAAACTACAGAGCCCATGCGCCACAACTACAGAGCCCACGTGCTCTGGAAACCTCGTGCCACAGCCAGAGAGAAGCCCGCACACCACAACAAAGAGCCTGCACACAGCAACGAAAGATCCCATATGCCGCAACTAAGACCTGACGCAGCCGAAAATTAAAAAAATAAAATAAATACTTTTTAAAAAAACAAAGGTGGCAGGTCATGACCTAACTCGTTGGCCCCAGCATCCTGGCTTTTCTTAGGCGGCTGCATGGGACACACTTGGGAGAAATGCTGGACTCTTAAACCCAAATGGGATACAGATGTCTGGGATGCAGATGACTCTCACCACCTGGAATCCCACTCCTTTCATGCAAGGATCCATTCAACAGACAACTATTAAACACCTGCTATGTGCTTCACCCAGCATCAAGTTTCTCAGTTTGCATATACACCTGAGCATTGTCATCCCACACGTAAACCGACACCTTTCTTATGCATAAAAGAAACCCAGGGGCTTCCCTGGTGGCGCAGTGGTTGAGAGTCCGCCTGCCGATGAAGGGGACACGGGTTCGTGCCCCGGTCCGGGAAGATCCCACATGCCGCAGAGCGGCTGGGCCCGTGAGCCATGGCCGCTGAGCCTGCGCGTCCAGAGCCTGTGTAACCAAAATGGAGGCCCACTACTTAACAGCAGCTTGTGCTACTGTAAACATTTTTGTGTTTTCTCTTCTCTTGGTTGCAATGGACTTCCAAGGCAGAAGGCTTATTTTTATTCCTTCAACCCTCTTACCATTTATCAACTCAGGTAAAACTAGGGGCATTACAGAGCTACTGTATGTGATGACAGGGTGTGCCTGTCATCTAGGGAAAGGGGACCCTGGGGAGACAGGGGGTGCTATTAGGGATCTTGCCTAGTCCCACTTTTGCCATTTGCACTGGAAAGCCAAACCCCAGAGCAAACCTCTACACTGCTCTCCAGCTCTGCCCACACCCCGTGATTTAACCAAGGTGAGGGGATTGGGGATTTATTTGCCTTCCTCCTGCTAATTATCCCCTTAGTGAGAAAACGAGAAGAAAGTGTAGGCTGATCACAGAGTCCTTCCCTGCACAATTATGCTGGGAATCGGGATTGCCCTGTGGGGATGCCAGCTTCTTGCAGGACTCCTACCGCAAAGGACAGCGAGGAGGTACGGCTTGCTGTGGCCTCGTACAGAGCAACAGAGCCAGGCAGACAGGCCGGGCCTGGGCCACCATAATCCCGCTCCACACAGGAGATGAATCGCGGAGCATCTGCCCCAGCCGCATCTGCAGGGAAACCCCTGGGCTGGCGGGGCAACTTCTCTTCACCCTCTTCTTCCCTCCGCAATGCTAAAGGACATGGGGGTCGAGAGTGGGCAGATAAATGACAGAAGTCTCCCCAAGGAAGGTCCTCCCAAGGACCCCCAAGCCCTCAGCACAGGAACCCATCATCCTGAAACCCCGCAGCGTCTCTCCACTTACCCCGGCTCACTGCTGAGGACCGCGAAGCCCCTCTCTGATCCCATCACACAACGCGTATGGTTTACAGTCCTCTTTGGGGCAATAAAGGAGTAGGCAATAATTACCCTCATTTCCCATGCTAAAGGGAAATAAGGCACAGGGCTATTCAATTAGGATTGTTTTTTTACTCCTAGGGCGCTGTACGAAACACCTCTGCACACACCCTGTTGCCCTGCCTGTGCAGGGGTGCCCAGCCCCATTTCACAGATGAGGAAGAGAAGCTCCAGGGAGGGGAGACAGAGGTGGATGAGAATCTGCTCCCCAGCCTGAGGGATTCAGTTTACCCTGACTGAAACATCCAGCCTCAAAGTAGGGCTCTCCCAGAGGCTGGCCAGTGCCACAGGCCCGGTGCTGGGCAGAGGATGGGTAGCCACCTGGCTGGGGGCACTCTTCCACGTTTATCAATTTCTTTGAAGCTCTCAATACCTCAACTGAAAGCATCTGTAAATTCCCCATTGCTGGGGTAGATGGGTAAGTGCCACAGGCTTCGAAAATACTTGGTCGTCCTCCTAAACCTTGTTTTTCCTTATTTCCTTCTATCCTGGGACCCAGGATGAGTTAAAGGCTTTTCAAAGCCAGAACTCCACCCTGTTGGCACCGGTCAGGTATATATATGTATTTCCTCTATACCTATCTGTACAGCAGGTCTGGAAGGTAACAGCAAACTGATAACATGATGACTCTGGCACTGCCAGGTTTGGGAGCCACTGGAAAAGGCTTTGGAACTTTAACTAAGACACAGATTTGTCCATTCCTTAGTGGTGTTCTCTTAGACAAGTCTCTTAACCTTCTACAGACTCAGGGTCAACTAGGATATGAGAATGATGCCTGCCAGCAGGATTCTTGTAAAGGCAGAGATAATCCACATCTGACACACAGCACACACTCAGTAAGTCCTGGCTATGATTATTACTACTTCTGCAAAAGAGGACGGTTGCTAAAAGGCCACACATCTAGCCTCCCTGTAGCTGCAGAAACCGCCTCCTGCTGAAGGAGGGAACCGAGAGCATCACTCAACATTCTCTAGTCCTGGTTTTGCATTTGTGTCTCTGGAGTGACCCCAGCCTGCAGGACATTTAGTTCCTGGTAGGGACCAAAGTGTGTTGGCTATTCTCCATTTGCTTCACCACCACCCCTCACTACAAAGCCATTCTCCACCTCTCTACACCTGCTCTGTGGCCTGGTGGCTGACTGCTGTGGGCTGCCTCACCAGGGCTCCATGCCCTTTGGTTTCCGACAAGATCTGCTGATGCGAGGACCAACACAAGATCTGGGTAGTTATTCTCCCCACTTTGCCAAGTCTCTGGCAGTGGTGTTTCTCTTTCTATAGCCATAGCACCTGTGGGGCAGCCCCTCTTCCATGAATCTAGGTCTTGTTGCCTCTGTAAGCAGTTCTTTCATTAAACTCTCTTCAGATAAACCCCTCTGAGGGCACCATCTGCTTCCTGCTAGGACCCTGACCAAAACAACACAGGGCAGGAGGCTTTCTCAATGAAAAGGGAGATACTAAACATAATTATAAGCTTTGGGGACAGCTTAACAATGTCCAGTTCAGGCTACGACTCTGATCTTCATCATTTGAACCTCTAGGAATTAAAGCAATTTTCACCTAAGTAAAGAGGCCACCAAAAAGAACAGCCTGAGCCTAGAGATCTTGACTTTTGCTGCAGTGAGGAGCCCACCTCTACTTCTCTAAAGCAATAAGAACCCTGGGGCAGGAGAGAGAAGAAATCACATCCTTGACGATCATTCATTCTGTGTCAGGCATTATGTTAAGACGTTGTACATAAACTGTCTCACTTGGAGTGAGTAATAATTTGGCTGAGGTAAGAACTATTATTACGGCCATTTTTCAGATGAGGAAACTGAGTCGTAAAGATACTAAGAATCTTGCCCAAGGTCACAATGGCAGAAGGAGGATCTGAACCTGAGCAGTCTGACTCCAGCGTCTGTGTGCTCTTAGCCTCCTCCACGGGAAGGCTTGGCAAAGAGGTTGAGGGCAAGGAGATGCAAACGGGAGGCAAGCACCACCTCTCTTCCTCACCACCTCAGCTTGTGACTTCCCATCCACAATATGCTCCCATCCATGAAATGCTCCCCAGGGTGGAGAGGGGGGTATGAGGGCATATTTCAGCTGCTGATCAAGATCATCCGTCACAGAGCATCAACCAGAACTGAGGGTGTCAGTGCAAACAAAATGCAATAAAGAACTGTGGCTTGTGAAGAGAGAGAGAGAAACCATCGTAAACTAGGATTCCTTGCAATATTATCAAATACCAAACCAAATCCTGTCTCAACCCTTTAGTCTGCAAGAGGGATCGCTCTTACTTGTAGAACCTCCCAGTAGCACACACCGTGAGGACAAATGTTACCCAAGTTTGAAAATGATCCAGAAACAAATTCCTAAAGCACACCTTTGAGAAGGAAAAACAGATATTGTTGGACACACTGGGTAAATTCATCTACAGAGAAACCATCAGTAACTCTATCACTTTCAAAGGAAAGCAATCCCTTGGGCCAAATAACCAAAACACTAACCACACACAACATCTTCCCAATGCTGCCCTAAACCCAACCCATAATACAGTGCTTGCTGACAGGCCCATATTCTACCTGCAAAGCCAGCCAGCATTCCACCCTACACCTACCGGAAATGTAATAAATGAGAACATGGGATGTTATACACTAGTGCATAGCTCAATCCAGGCACAACAGAAAAAACAGAACTGCGAAATGATCTGTACTCTGGACACAGTGGCTGCATCCTGATTCTCATTCCACTTCACATAACATTTCCTTTTTCTCTGCTTAAATGTAACCTCCCTCTTGCTGAATAGGGAAGGTGCGTGGGTGGTAGGATGAAAGATTCAGCCTTGTTCATATTACACATAGTTTGGTTAACCAAGGAGAAAATAAATTGACAGGGAACCGTACTTGTACAGAACAGTCAGAAAACAGCCCCTTAAGATACACTGACAAATGGTTTCTCAGTATTGATAACCTTGCCAACCAACCAGCCAATCTGTGTGCATGTTTTTTCCCAGTGCAATTTTGAACCACTCAGGATTCTAGCTTTTTGACTGGATGACTATGCCTGAACTCATTCTGCAAACAAAGCTGGCTGCAGAGATTTGATGAGTGGCAACAGGTCACCAAAAGTGATTTGCAGAGCCCTCTGGCTTGGGGCTCCATCTTACCAGTCGAGTCGGCCCTGGAAGCCAGGCCACTCTGCTCCTCAGCACTGATGAGCTGCAGGCCTGTGTACGAAGGGCCAAAACTAGGACTACTGGTGTCTTCAGAATGTGTGGTCCAGCTGCTCTCGGAGGGCAGAGGGCATCTCCTCAGGGAGCTGAAGGAAGGGCACGTCCAGCAGGGCATGGTCAATGATATGGCTGGGGACAGACGGAAAACCAAAAACATACAGTATAAATAGTTGTACTTTGTTTATCTTTAGTGCTTGTCTGACTTTGATGTTATGAAAGTCAGGCAAGCACTAAAACAACACAAGCACTATGAAATCTCAACAGCCGTACAAGGCAAGGAAGTGTCACTCATGATATAGACAGGGAAAACTAATTGACTGAGACCCCACAGTGAGTCAGTATCAAAACCGGTACTACAATTAAGGTCTAATGACCCTCAAATCAAAGGTAAGCTCACCAAAGAATATGAGTGATTTTAGGCTCTACTTTTTTTTTTCTTTTTTGGCTGCATTGGGTCTTTGTTGCTGCCCATGGGCTTTCTCTAGTTGTGGCGAACGGGGGCTACTCTTTGTTGCGGTGCGTGGGCTTCTCATTGCAGTGGCTTCTCTTCTTGCGGAGCACGGACTGTAGGCGCGCAGGCTCAGTAGTTGTGGCACACAGGCTTAGTTGCTCCACAGCATGTGGGATCTCCCCAGACCAGGGCTCAAACCTGTGTCCCCTGCATTGGCAGGAGGATTCTTAACCACTGTGCCACCTGCGAAGTCCCTAGGCTCTACTTTTATTTCTAAACCTAGGTTTCGGTTTCATTCAGACCTAAACTACATGCAGTTTTACCCTTACCCTTACATTTCCTCCATTTTTAGTGGCACACCAACACTCTCAAGAAAACTTACCGATTTGCACTGCAAAATTAGAGCTAAATTGGATTAAGGGATAAGAATGTGAATATAGATGTATTTGCATATGAATGTGATATGTCTCCGCTTGCCTTGAGTTTGACTGTAACTGGAGAATCTGTAGACTTTTACATATACAAATTCAGATCTACTAGGACTGCTGACCTGGCATACAATGAAAAATATCTTTAAGGGGGAAGTGCACAGGGTTTGGCTTTATCTCTGTAACCTTGAGCACCAAAGTTAGCAAAAAACACTTCGGAAAGTTTCTTTTTTTAAAATCAAGTTTCCTAATGTTCCTAATTTGTCTTTGGTTAATTGCCTATCACATGGTTTCTCCACCGTGTTGCATAAGAATCTGATCGCAAATTTACTGACAAGTACTGAAAACAAGTGCTGAAAAGAGTGTGGACAGGGAAGGAAGAATTAAAAAAAAAGAAAGAAACTAGCAATTATTGAGTACCCATGAAATGTCAGACACTCGTACAAATGTTATCTCATCTTGCCCATGGGTCCTGAGAGTTAGACAGTGGTCTTCCTTTACACAGGGGGTAACAGACTCAAAGAGGTTAAGTAGCTTGTCCAAAAACATAGAGTCAGTCAGGCCTCCTGGCTGGAGAATCCAAATTATGGTGTTGGGCTCAGAAACAGGAAGAGATACTGAGATTTAAGAGGAAAATGAATAAATAAATAGCAATATCTGTGACATGGTGTAAATATGAAACTACAGAGAATTTTCATTTTATTTTCTTAGGCATTTATAAAACATAGAGATCTTTTCTCTATCTGGAATGCTTATGGCTCACACCCCATTTTCCGTAAAAATGTGACCTTCTCCTAGCTATTCTCTCCAAAGATGCAAGTCCCCTTCTCTGCTTTATTTCTCCTTAACGTTATCTCTAACAGCCTATATGTCCCATGTCTTCCTCGCTAGAATTCAAGCTCCTTGGGGGCAAGGATTTTGGTTCATTATTGTTCACTCTTCTGCCCTGAAGGCCAGAAGGATTTGCTACCCCAAAATATGCCTTTTTGGCATAAGGATTATTTTAGGTTTATTATATTTTAGAAACAGCTGATGAGGGAGAAGCTCTGAAAAGTCAGTGAAAGTTACCCTATTGTAAGGGACATTTACATTTATAAGGGAAATCTCCATTTGTAAAGCTGTCTCTCTGTACCAGGAATAGGAGGAGGTCCAAATCTCTAGAGACCCTTTACCAGCAGAGAAGGCCTGGACTTAAATCTGCAAAACAACCTTACCCTTGTTTACCAGGGTAACCTGGTAACTTACCCAAACTGGCCTATTCCCTCCCCCAACATCCTCTTTTGTCTTTAGCTGGTATTTAAGGTGGTGGTTTGGGCCATTTCAGGGAGTTATTCATTTTTTTTCTGGGTACCTCCTATGTATATAGGAGTATACATGTTTATTAAACTTCTGGGGAGCTGCTCAGAGCTACGTCCCAGGGACTTGGGACTGCAGGCAGCAGTGTGGCAGACAGGGTCTTGGTGCTCCAGCTGGGTGTCAGGCCTGTGCCGCTGAAGTGGGACAGCCGAGTTCAGGACAGTAGTCCACCAGAGACCTCCTGGCTTCACATAATATCAAACAGGGAAAGCTCTCCCAGAGATCTCCATCTCAACGCTAAGACCCAACTTCACTCAATGACCAGCAAGCTACAGTGCTGGACACCCCATGCCAACCAACTAGCAAGACAGGAACACAACCACACCCATTAGCAGAGAGGCTGCCTAAAATCATAAGGTCACAGACACCCCAAAACACACCAATGGATGCGGTCCTGCCCACCAGAAAGACAAGATCCAGCCTCATCCACCAGAACACAGGCACGAGTCCCCTCCACCAGGAATCCTACACAACCCACTGAACCAACCTCACCCACTGGGGGCAGACACCAAAAACAATGGGAACTACAAACCTGCAGCCTGCGAAAAGGAGACCCCAAACACAGTAAGTTAAGCAAAATGAGAAGACAGAGAAACACACAGCAGAGGAAGGAGTAAGGTAAAAACCCACCAGGGGCTTCCCTGGTGGCACAGTGGTCGAGAGTCCACCTGCCGATGCAGGAGACACGGGTTCGTGCCCCGGTCCGGGAAGATCTCATGTGCCGCGGAGCAGCTGGCCCCGTGAGCCACGGCCACTGAGCCTGCGCGTCCGGAGCCTGTGCTCTGCTACGGAAGAGGCCACAACAGTGAAAGGCCCGCGTACCACAAAAAAAAAAAAAAAAACAGACCTAACAAATGAAGAGGAAATAGGCAGTCTAACTGAAAAAGAATTCAGAGTAATGATAGTAAAGATGATCCAAAATCTTGGATATAAAATGGAAAAAATACAAGAAATGTTTAACAAGGACCTAGAAGAACTAACGAGGAAACAAACAACGATGAACAACACAATAAATGAAATTAAAAATTCTCTAGAAGGAATCAATAGGGGAATAACGGATAAATGACCTAGAAGATATAATAGTGGAAATAACTATCACAGAGCAGAATAAACAATGAAAAGAATTGAGGACAGTCTCAGAGACCTCTGGGACAACATTAAATGCACCAACATTTGAATTATAGCAGTCCCAGAAGAAGAAGAGAAAAAGAAAGGAACTGAGAAAATATTTGAAGAGATTATAGTTGAAAACTTCCCTAATACAGTAAAATAAATAGTCAATCAAGTCCAGGAAGCACAGAGAGTTCCATACAGGATAAATCCAAGGAGAAACAGGCCAACACACATATTAATCAAACTATCAAAAATTAAAATACAAAGAAAAAATATTAAAAGCAGCAAAGGAAAAACAACAAACAACATACAAGGGAATCACCATAAGGTTAGCAGCTGATCTTCCAGCAGAAACTGTGCAAGCCAGAAGGGAGTGGCAGGACATATTTAAAGTGATAAAAGGGGAAAACTTACAACCAAAATTACTCTACCCAGCAAGGATCTCATTCAGATTCAACAGAGAAATTAAAACCTTTACAGACAAGCAAAAGCGAAGAGAATTCAGCACCACCAAGCCAGCTTTACAGCAAATGCTAAAGGAACTTCTCTAGGTAGGAAACACAAGAGAAGGAAAAGACCTACAATAACAAACCCAAAACAATTAAGAAAATGGTAATAGGAACATGCATATCAAAAGCTACCTTAAATGTAGCTATTTACTTACAATGGCTTAAATGCTCCAACCAAAAGACATAAACTGGCTGAATGGATATAAAAACAAGACCCATACATATGCTGTCTACAAGAGACCCACTTCAGACCTAGGGACACACACAGACTGAAAGTGAGGGGATGGAAAAAGTTATTGCATGCAAACGGAAATCAAAAGAAAGCTGGAGTAGCAATTCTCATATCAGACAAAATAGACTTTATTTTTGTTTTTGTTTTTGCGGTACGCGGGCCTCTCACTGTTGTGGCCTCTCCCGTTGCAGAGCACAGGCTCCGGATGCGCAGACCCAGCCACTGCGCGGCATGAGGGATCTTCCCGGACCAGGGCACGAACCCGTGTCCCCTGCATCGGCAGGCGGACACTCAACCACTGCACCACCAGGGAAGCCCCAAAATAGACTTTAAAATAAAGACTACTACAAGAGACAAAGAAGGACACTACATAATGATCAAGGGATCAACCCAAGAAGAACATAGAACAATTATAAATATTTACGCACCCAACATAGGAGCACCTCAATACATAAGGCAAATGCTAATAGCCATAAAAGGGGAAATCAACAGTAACACAATCATACTAGGGGACTTTAACACCCCACTTTCACCAATGGACAGATCATCCAAAATGAAAATAAATAAGGAAACACAAGCTTTAAATAATACATTAAACAAGATGGACTTAATGGATATTAACAGGACATTCCATCCAAAATCAACAGAATACACTTTCTTCTCAAGTGCTCATGGAACATTCTCCAGGATAGATCATATCTTGGGTCACAAATCAAGCCTTGGTAAACTTAAGAAAACTGAAATCATATCAAGTATCTTTTCCAACCACAACGCTAAGAGACTAGATATCATTTACTGGAAAAAAATCTGTAAAAAATACAAACACATGGAGGCTAAACAATACACTACTAAATAACCAAGAGATCACTGAAGAATTCAAAGAGGAAATCAAAAAATACCTAGAAACAAATGACAATGAAAATATGATGACCCAAAACCTATGGGATGCAGCAAAAGCAGTTCTAAGAGGGAAGTTTATAGCAATATAATCCTACCTCAAGAAACAAGAAACATCTCAAATAAACAACCTAACCTTGCACCTAAAGCAATTAGAGAAAGAAGAACAAAAAACCCCAAAGTTAGAAGAAGGAAAGAAATCATAAAGATCAGATCAGAAAGAAATGAAGGGAACAGTAGCAAATGTCAATAAAATTAAAAGCTGGTTCTTTGAGAAGGTAAACAAAATTGATAAACCATTAGCCAGACTCATCAGGAAAAAAAGAGAGACTATTCAAATCAGTAGAATTAGAAATGAAAAAGGAGAAGTAACAACTGACACTGCAGAAATACAAACGATCACGAGAGATTACTACAAGCAACTATATGCCAATAAAATGGACAACCTGGAAGAAATGGACAAATTCTTAGAAAAGCACAACCTTCCAAGACTGAAACAGGAAGAAATAGAAAATATAAACAGACCAATCACAAGCACTAAAATTGAGACTGTGATTAAAAATCTTCCAACAAACAAAAGCCCAGGACCAGATGACGTCAACGACGAATTCTATCAAACATTTAGAGAAGAGCTAACACCTATCCTTCTCAAACTCTTCCAAAATATAACAGAGGGAGGAACACTCCCAAACTCATTCTACAAGGCCACCATCACGCTGATACCAAAACCAGACAAGGATGTCACAAAGAAAGAAAACTACAGCCCAATATCACTGATGAACATACATGCAAAAATCCTCAACAAAATACTAGCAAACAGAATCCAACAGCACATTAAAAGGATCATACACCATGATCAAGTGGGGTTTATCCCAGGAATGCAAGATTCTTCAACATATGCAAACCAATCAATGTGATACACCATATTAACAAATCAAAGGAGAAAAACCGTATGATCATCTCAATAGATGCAGAAAAAGCTTTTGACAAAATTCAACATCCATTTATGATAAAAACCCTCCAGAAAGTAGGCATAGAGGGAACTTACCTCAACATAATAAAAGCATATATGACAAACCCACAGCCACCATCATTCTCAATGGTGAAAAACTGAAACCATTTCCTCTAAGATCATGAACAAGACAAGGCTGTCCACTCTCACCACTATTATTCAACATAACTTGGAAGTTTTAGCCAGAGCAATCAGAGAAGAAATACAAATAAAAGTAATCCAAATCGGAAAACAAGAGGTGTCACTGTTTTGCAGATGATATGATACTATACATAGAGAACCCTAAAGATGCTACCAGAAAATTACTAGAGCTAATCAATGAATTTGGTAAAGTAGCAGGATACAAAATTAATGCACAGAAATCTCTTGCATTCCTATAAACTAATGATGAAAAATCTGAAAGAGAAATTAAGGAAACACTCCCACTTATCACTGCAACAAAAAGAATAAAATACCTAGGAATAAACCTACCTAGGGAGACAAAAGACCTGTATACAGAAAACTATAAGACACTGATGAAAGAAATTAAAGATGATACAAACAGATGGAGACATATACCATGTTCTTGGATTGGAAGAATCAACACTGTGAAAATGACTCTTCTACCCAAAGCAATCTACAGATTCAACACAATCCCTATCAAACTACCAATGGCACTTTTCACAGAACTAGAACAAAAAAATTTCACAATTTGTATGGAAACACAAAAGACCCCGAATAGCCAAAGCTATCTTGGGAAAGAAAAATGGAGCTGGAGGAACCAGGCTCCCAGACTTCAGACTATACTACAAAGCTACAGTAATCAAGACAGTATGGTACTGGCCCAAAAACAGAAATATAGATCAATGGAACAGGACAGAAAGCCCAGAGATAAACCCACACACATATGGTCACTTTATTTTTGATAAAGGAGGCAAGAATATACAATGGAGAAAAGACAGTCTCTTCAATAAGTGGTGTTGGGAAAAACTGGACAGCTACATGTAAAAGAATGAAATTAGAACACTCCCTAACACCACACACAAAAATAAACTCAAAATGGATTAAAGACCTAAATTTAAGGCCAAACACTATAAAACTCTTAGAGGAAAACAGAGGCAGAACACTCTATGACATAAATCACAGCAAGATCCTTTTTGACCCACCTTGTAGAGAAATGGAAATAAAAAGAAAAATAAACAAATGGGACCTATGAAACTTAAAGTTTTTGCACAGCAAAGGAAAACATAAAGAAGACGAAAAGACAACCCTCAGAATGGGAGAAAATATTTGCAACTGAAGCAACTGACAAAGGATTACTCTCCAAAATTTACAAGCAGCTCATGCAGCTCAATATCAAAGAAACAAACAACCCAATCGAAAAGTGGGCAGAAGACCTAAATAGACATTTCTCCAAAGAAGATGTACACATTGCCAACAAACACGTGAAAGGATGCTCAACTCCACTCATCATTAGAGAAATGCAAATCAAAACTACAGTGAGGTATCACCTCATACCAGTCAAAATGGCCATCGTCAAAAAATCTACAAATAAATGCTGGTGAGGGTGTGGAGAAAAGGGAACCCTCTTGCACTGTTGATGGGAATGTAAATTGACACAGACACTATGGAGGACAGTATGGAGGTTCCTTAAAAAACTAAAAATAGAACTACCATATGACCCAGCAATCACACTACTGAGCATATACCCTTAGAAGACCATAATTCAAAAAAAGTCATATACCACAATGTTCACTGCAGCACTATTTACAAAGCCAGGACATGGAAGCAACCTAAGTGTCCATCGACAGATGAATGGATAAAGATGTGGCACATATATACAATGGAATATTACTCAGCCATAAAAAGAAACAAAATTGAGTTATCTGTAGTGAGGTAGATGGACCTAGAGTCTGTCATACAGAGTGAAGTAAGTCAGACAGAGAGAAACAAATACTGTACGCTAACACATACATATGGAATCTAAAAAAAAAAAAAGGTTCTGAAGAACATAGGGGCAGGACAGGAATAAAGATGCAGACGTAGAGAATGGACTTGAGGCCACAGGGAGTGGGAAAGGTAAGCTGGGAGAAAGTGAGAGAGTGGCATGGACATATATACACTCCCAAATGTAAAACAGATAGCTAGTGGGAAGCAGCCACATAGCACAGGGAGATCAGCTCGGTGCTTTGTGACCATCTAGAGGGGTGGGATAGGAAGGATGGGAGGGAGATGCAAGACGGAGGAGATGTGGGGATATATGTATATGTATAGCTGATTCACTTTGTTATGCAGCAGAAACTAACACACCATGGAAAAGCAATTATATTCCAATAAAGACGTTAAAAAAAAACCCTGTTTTTCTCTTGTTAATTTTTTATCACAGGGGCTTCTCAGCTAAGAACCTAGAAGGGTAGAGGAAAAATTATTGTTCCTCCCCTTCAAATCCCCATTTCTAGACTAGTGCCTGGTGTAAAGTAGGCGCTCAGTAAGGATTTGTTGGTTATGTCCATAACAGTCTATACACAGATATTCTATATTAAATACAGACTGTTAAAATAAAATTCCCACACAAACATAGGGAAAAAAATCAAAACACTGAAAATAAAAAGAAGAAACAACCAAGAAAAAAAACAAAAGCAAAGGGAATTCCCTGGGAGTCCAGTGGTTAGGACTCAGTGCTTTCACTACTGGGTCCTGGCTTTGATCCCTAGTCGGGGAACTAAGATTGTGCAAGCTGCATAGCACAGCCAATAATAATAATAATAAACAATTTTTTAAAAAACCAAAGCTGAACTTGTAAAAGCTTATCACAGGATTGCCATTTCCTACAGTATCATGGATTAGACACTTAACTATTATGGAAATAAAAGTAAAATATTAGGTAAAATGTTAACAACAATATTTACAATACATTACAGGGTAAGCAAGAAAGTAAAGAGTTATCAGAGGCCGAGTGAAAGCTGGAACCCAGAAATGGTAAGCAGAGCACACAGCCTGATTTTTATACCCTGAGGATTTTGTACAAACCAGGGAGACTCCTAAATTTGAATTTTTTCAATCTCTTGTGAAGAAGGTGTAGGGGAACAGAATTTGCCACCCTAAAATATGTCTCTGTGGCATATTAATTGTCTTAAACTGATCATTGTCTAAGAAACAGCAGACATGAGAAGTACTCTGAAAACCAAGTTAGAGTTACCCTTTTGTAAAAAAAATTTCCATTTGTAAGGGAAATCTTATTTGTAAGGGTTTGTCCCTCATGCTGTACCTCATACCAAGAGGAGGATGACCAAATCTCCAGAAACTCTTATCAGTGGAGAAGGTTTGGACTTAAATCTGCATCATAATCAGCCCTGTTTACTCTGCTTTTCCTGGTCATCTCCCACCAAAGACTCTCACCACCCTCAACATCCTCTTTCGTCTTTAGCTAAGGATGGTATATAAGATGAGGGCTTCAGCCATTAAGACGAGTTACTCAGTTTTTCTGGGTCTCTCCCATGTATACGTGTCATTAATCAAAATCGTTTGATTTTCTCCCGTTAATCTGTCTCATGTTAATTTAATTCTTAGACCAGTCTGAAGAACCTAGAAGGGTAGAGGAAAATTTCTTCCTCCCTGACAAGGCAAAGGGAAAAAAACCTAGGACTTACCCAAGATGGAAAATCTAACAGAAGATCTGGCGCCTAAAGCTAGAATTCTCAAAGGGCTCAGTTAAAGGGTAAATTAGGAATAACCCCCACTAGTAACCCCATGCTAAGGGTGCAAGATAGAGGGGGGAAAAAAATCTGAGATTTTATAACCACAAGCTGTCCCATATAGGGGTTTGCAGCTAAAACTACTTGTGTGGCCAGAAAAACTTCCAGTCTGAGAACCTGGTCGAAGTATTTCCACTTTGATAGTGGAAAGAGGGTAGAGTGAGAAGGTCCCACAGACATCTAATCTGAGTTCCTAAAGAGAAGAGAGAGAGAATGAAGGCAATATCTGAAAAAATGCTGGCTGAGAATTTCCCAGAATTTATGAAAGATTTTATTTGTCAGATTAAAAAATCACAAAGTATCTCAAGGAGGGTAACCAAAAATAACTCCATAAGTAGATATCAAAACTATATAAGACTGGGGCTTCCCTGGTGGCGCAGTGGTTGAGAGTCCGCCTGCCGATGCAGGGCACACGGGTTTGTGCCCCGGTCCGGGAAGATCCCACATGCCGCGGAGCCATGGCCGCTGAGCCTGCGCATCCGGAGCCTGCGCTTCTGGAGCCTGTGCTCCGCAATGGGAGAGGCCACAACAGTGAGAGGCCCGCGAACCGCAAAAACAAAAAAAACAAAAAAATAACTATATAAGACTGAAACCAAGCAGGACCCTATGGGGCTCCTGGGCACAGAAGCCTTTCAGTGTCCCCCATTTCCTGTTTGTAGGGAATAGATTCCAGCCTCCATGACCTTCCCTGAGTTCCGCAGGGCAGATTCGAATGGTTGCTAATCAGGGAAGGGAGGGGTTGCAGAGACAAGAGAGGAACAGTCCAGAAACAGTAGTGCAGCCTTGGGGCAGGGATACACACAAACATATCTTTGAGCTCTTTACAGAACTAAACCCCCCAACAAATGGAAGACTTAGCATTCTTCATTTCCAATTAAAGGAACCAGAGAAACTCTTCAAGAGACCACCTGAGACCAGATTAAAGGGGTGCAGGCCCTGCGCACACCCTGATCCTTATCAGCAGCCCTGCCCTTGAATCATTGCTGTAAGTCGTCACCAAATCCCCCCAGGTTGGGACACACAGTTTTTGAGGGGCACAAGCCCACTGTGTCCCCCTTTGCCTGGAAAAGCAATAAAGCTATTCTTTTCTACTTCACCCCAAACTCTGTTTCCGAAATTCGATTTGGCACTGGTGCACAGAGGCTGAGTTTTCGACAGCAAGACCAAAGACATACAGAAGATCTTAAGAGCTAGCAAAGAGAAAATAAGATTACCAGTCTTATTCCTATTCCCCAGTTTTACACATGGTACGTGTCTGTGTTGTATTTATTTCTATGTAATGTTATCAACGTGTAGGTTTATGTATCCACACTACAGTCAAGATACACAACAGCTCCACCACCACAAGGATCCTGCCTGTTGCCCTTTTATATTCAATCCCACCTCTTCCCCTCATGCCCTGTTCCTAAACCCCTGGCAACCACTAATTTGTTTTTCATTTCTATAATTTTGTCATTTCGAGAATGCTTTATAAATGGAATCATGCAGTACGTAACCTGTTACAATTGGCTTTTATCACGCAGCATAACGCCTTTGACATTCACTGACGTTGCTGAACATATCAATACTTCATTCCTTTTAACTGCTGAGCAGTATTCCATAGTATGGATGTACTACAGTTAGTTTCACCATTCACCTGCTAAAGGACATCTGGGCTGTTTCCAGTTCTTGGCTATTATAAATAAAGGTCTATGAACATTCATGTACAGGTTTTTGTATGAACATAAGTTTCCATTTCACTGGGATAAATGCCCAAGAGTACAACTGCTGAGTTACATGGTAATTGCATGTTTAGTTTTATAAGAACCTACCAAACTGTTTTCCAAAGTTGTACCATTTTACATTCCCACCAGCACCATTTTACATTCCCACCAGCATTCATGAGTGCCTCCTTATTTTCTTAACAGGGTCTTTTGCAAAGCAAAAGTATTAAAAGTTTTAAAAGTCTTTAACCAGCAAGAAAACAAGAGAGCATCTATAACAACAACAAAAAATATGAAGCATATATAGTAATAAATTTAACAGAAGATAGGCAAGGCCCCAGAGGAGATATTTGTAAAGTGTATTAACAGACCATAGGGAAGACCTTATTAGATGGAGAGATATACTATATTTAGGGACTGAAAGAATTAATGAGGTAAAGATGTTAATTCTCCCTAAATTGGATTATAGAGTTTTGCCTCTCAATCACAATCCTAGCATGGTTTTTTCCTCATATTAAGCAGAATACACTATTTAGATATGAATGAAATCAAATGTTTAATAATATAAATATATTTGTAAATATATATTAAAATAAATAAAACAACAGAAATAATATTGGGAAAATACTATTATATGGAAAAAAATGAAATTAGACTCCTACTTCACACCATACAGAAAAATCAGTTCTAAGTGGACTGACTGCCAAAGTGTGAAAGGCTACATAAGATGCATTTTAGAAGGCATATAGCTTAATATGGTCATGACTCTGGGGTAGGGCAAGATTTCCTTTACCAAGACAAAGAAAGTACCAAGCATACAAGAAAAATAAACAAATTTCATATAATTAAAATTAAGAACTTTTCACTAAAAGGCACCACAAAGAGTCAAAAGACCACCCACACGGTAGGAGATAATATCTGCCACACATCATATCCACAAGGAACTCCTAGAAATCAGCAAGAAAAAGGAAAATACCCTCAACAAAAAAATATGCCACTAGGCATTTTATGAAAGAAAAAATCTAAATGAAAAAAAAAAGTAAAGAAAAGGAAAAAAAAAGAAACTCAACCTCATTAGTAATCTAGGAAATGCAGATTAAAACCACATGAGATACCATTACTCTTCCCCCTTCCCTCTCTCCCTGCCTCCCTGTGACAAAAATAGTGCAACGTGACTATCCCAGTGCAGGCGGGGAAGTGGAGCCGCAGCATCTTTCATATGTGGCTGGTAGAAGAGTAAACTGGAACCACTGTAGTAAAAGAGTTGATGTTAAAGTTATCTGAGAAAGTGGAAAATAAACACACTCTGCAGCATAGCAATTCCCCTCCAACTTTTTTTTATACAAGAGAATCACTTGCACTTGTTCACCAGGATAGGAATGCTCATAGAAAAGACAAAAAGTATGCTCATAGAAGCATGTTCGTTTTTTTTGTTTTTTGTTTTTTTTTTTTTTGCAGTACGCGGGCCTCTCACTGTTGTGGCCTCTCCAGTTGCGGAGCACAGGCTCTGGACGCGCAGGCTCAGCAGCCATGGCTCACGGGCCCAGCCGCTCCGCGGCATGTGGGATCTTCCCGGACCGGGGCACGAACCCGTGTCCCCTGCATCGGCAGGTGGACTCTCAACCACTGCGCCACCAGGGAAGCCCAGAAGCACGTTCTTAATTGCGGAAAAGTAGAAATAACTTTAATATCCATCGCTCATAGAATGGGTAAATGAATTGTGGAATATTACTAAGAAGGAATACATTGCAATAAACACTAAAGGAACTATACCTACAGGTAATAACATGGAAAAATCTCACAAATAATGTTGTGTAAAAGGAGCAAGCCACAGAATAATACATGCAGTATTACTCTACTTACATAAGGTTCAAAAACAGGGAATTCACTTATGTCATTCTCGATGCATGTGTAGGTAGGAAAGCTGTTAAGAAAAGTAAAGCAGGGACTTCCCTGGTGGCACAGTGGTTAAGATTCCTCACTCCCAATACAGGGAGCCCCAGTTCAATCCCTGGTGAGGGAACTAGATCCCACATGCATGCTGCAACTAAGAGTTTGCATGCCACAACTAAGGAGCCTGCTTGCTGCAACTAAGACCAGGTGCAACCAAATAAATAAATATTTTTTCAAAAAGACGTAAAGCAGTTATCACAAAACCAGGAAGTGGGTGACAGAGGAGGGAGGGAAGAGGATGTCTGGAAAAAGGATGTCATGATCAGCAGGGAAATATGCAGCTTCTGGGTGACGACAGTGTTCTATTTATTAAACTGGGTGGTGGGTTGTACTGTCGTCCTTTTAATTTAATACACATTTTAAATATGTTCCTTTGTGTTTATTTGGTAGATAATAAAGCTTATTAAGACCACATATCAAAAGACTAATTATTCAAGAAAGGAAGCTATTTTAACTATTTGTATTTTCACATTAGCTCTTTACATTTCTTAGATAAAACTCCAAAGTTTCCCTTGAAAGAGAAACTAAGAATAATGCAGCTGGGAGAGGCAAAGTCCCTACATCCTACAAACTGTTCTCATTTGGTCTCATACACTTTATTTATCAGCTTAGAAATCCTGGATAAATCATTTTACTTAGGTTCTGAATTGACTATCCTCAGGCCACAAGATCAGTTGAACGGTGAGAGAAAGTACTGGGTCTGGAGCTGACTCTTCTCCCAGGGACCAGACCTCCGACAGCCTGGCCGGCGGAATAGCAGGCTGCTATCATCACGATGCTTCAGAGCCACATCCACCCCTCAAGGAATAAAGTGAAAAACAGACAGAAATCTGCCTTCTCTCCTTTCCTATGAGGTTGTGCACAAGGACTCTGGATCCAGACTGCCTGGTTCACATTCAGCCCTGTAGCCTGGGACAAGTTACTTAATACATCTGTTCTTCTGTGTTTTCACCTGTAAAATGGAGCTGAAAACAGTGCCCGTCTCATAAAGGGATTAGGCTAATACTGACAGAGCACTTGGAAAAATGCTTGGCACAAAGGAAGTACTCAAAAAGGGTTAAGTGGTCGTTATTACTTCCAGACATAAACTTATGTCCAAATCTACTTGAAATCTTGACGTAGATCTCTAACTTTACAAGTCAGAAACTAAGTTCCTACTATCCCTTCCACACCAGCTCCTTCACCCTTTCAGATGTTCAGAATGAAACCTTGATTCTTCTTACATTTGGTCCATCCCAGCTTCTGTTAG
Source organism: Grampus griseus (assembly GCF_964374135.1). Lineage (NCBI taxonomy): Eukaryota > Metazoa > Chordata > Mammalia > Artiodactyla > Delphinidae > Grampus > Grampus griseus. Next base: position 21,770,100 of record NC_139018.1, on the reverse strand, counting down.
TCCTACCTTCAAAATATACCTGGAATCCAATCACTTCCCACCATCTTCAAGCTACCACCCTGGTCCAAGATACCATCCTCTCCTGGATCATCACAGTGGCTGTCCCCTGGTTTTCTGTCCTCTCAGTCTGCTCTCAACATAGCAGCCACACAGTCTTAATAGAATTATCTGTGCAAGCCTAGTGGGATCACACCACAGCTCTGGCTCAACACCCTCCCACAGCTTCCCATCTCACCCACAGTAAAGGTGAGAATGTCCTCATTGTGTTTTCAAGGACCTACGTGGTCTGAGACCCCTCAACTTCTCTGTCTCATCTTCTTCTCGAACTTCTCCCTAATTCACTCCACTCCAATCACATCCCACGAACACGGCCACCTTCCCAGAGTCCCGTCACTTGCTGTTCCTTCCTCCTAGAAGGCTCCTTCCCTGATTTCTGCAAGGCTCACTCCTCACTCCCCTCAAGTCTTTGCTCAAAAGTTACTGCTCAGAGAGTCATGCCCTGACCTTCTGTAAAATTTCACATCCTCCCTCACGCTATTCCCTTTCTTTGCCTCATTGTTCTCTTCTTCCCACTTACATTATCTAACACACTTACATTGCATCTACTTCGTGATCGTGTTTCTGGTGTGGCTTCCCCAGCAGCATGGATGCTCCATGAGGCAGGAATATCCCACTGTATCCCCGGTGCCTTGAACAGTGACTGGTAAATAGTGGGGGCTCAAAGCGCCATTGATTGAATAAATAATAAACTTACAAGTTGTCAGCTGAAACAATACAGCAAATACTGTTCTCTCTTTTTATACTTTGGAATCCTGGGTAGACTAAAACTTCAAATACTTATATACATTTTGATGTCATGTCCTTTATTTATACTTGGATGTTTACTCACTAGGGCTAAGTGATTTTTCCAATGCCGTAAACATGCCCATCCATGAATACAAAATAGATCTAATTCGACTCTTCATTTGTGTCTTTCACGCTATTTCATAGCTGGCAATACAAAGCAGCTGCCCCAGGACTGGCTCAGAAGAGCGCCTGCTCACGCCAGAAGGCTTCATGGGTAACAGATTGCCCGACCGCTGGATTAACTTCAGCTTGGGGAGAACAGGGACGGTGTCCAACTTTCTCATAATTGCATTCCCAGCACCTAAATATTCTTTGCATGAATGAACCAGTTAATTAATGCATGCTTGGGCAGCTTATTGTGTTTTGTGTCCCACACTGAGGGTGAGGGTGAGATAGGCCACACGGCTCCCTGGGTGAGCTAGCATATTCTCTGGAAGAGGAGAATTCTGGAGTTTTAGTAAAATACGTATATGTTATGTTAGGCGTATATGTTGTATGTGTATATATGTAAGTGTACATGTTATATGTGCATATATGTAAATGTATGTGTATGAGTACATGTTACATGTGTATGTCTGTGTATGTGTGTATCTACATGTATGTATGTGGTATGTTTATACATACACTATGTGCATAACAGTGGAAAATCAAAAACTGATGATAACAACCAGCTGATAAGAGAATGGCATGATGGAGAAGAGGCTGTTATAGTTTGCTTATTAAAAAAAAAAAATTCACTTCACTGAGGAAGCCATCCTTCAAGTTCTACTAGCCGCTCACTGCCCACATAAACAATAATGTTTCTGCTCTAGATTTCATGTACATCTTTCACCTTTTCCTTCATTAATCCAATAAATCAAAGTGAGCGCCTACTAAGGTCCATGCACCGTACTCTGGGATAAAGAGTAAGTGAGAGAGACAAAGTCCCTTTCCTCTACTGGGGAAGAGAGACAGTAAACATATAAGCATACAACCTAATTTCAGGTAGAGACATGGGCTGTAGAGACACATAAAGCCAGAAAAAGCAGAGAAACCAGGCTTCCTGATTCCTAGCCTAGTGCTTCTTCCTCAGGTGAGTGGCTTTCCAGCTCTCTCTCTCCCTTTTTTTTAAACCCCAAATATTTCTTTCTTCAAACGAAATCATTTAAGACGTCCAACATGTGAAACAAGCATGGCTGGAACAGCTCTAGTTGAAAATGGGGTGAGTGAGGGGTTTTCGATAGCTCAGCTACCCCCTCCCCAAGGGCAGCTGGGCCCTGAACGTTGTCTGAGGAGGGACCCCCCAAAACACTGCTCCCAGAGCACCCAGTCTCACCCAGAACACAGAGAAACTCCCTGTTCCATCAAAAAGGGACACTTCCCACCCAGAAGGGATGCAAGTTCATTTTTATTTTATTTTTTTAAAATATTTATCTATCTATCTAAAAAAAAGAAAAAGCAGGGAGTTGGTGAACGGAGGTGATGCTGAGCAGAGCTCTGAGTGAAAATGTAGGGGAAGAGCTTTAAAGGCTGAGGGGACAGTAAGAGCAGAAATGCACTTTGGGGAACAGCAGGAGAGGTGACAGTTGGAGCAGAGTGGAGCTCAGTGGAGAGGGGCAGAGAGGTGGCAGACCCCTGAGGAAGAAGGGCTCTGTTAAATTCATTCCTGAGTGCATCATGGTCTGAGATGGATTCCAGAAAGGTCATTAATTACATTTAAAGGCAGAGAAGAATAATTTAAGGTATTAAAAGAAAATAAGACCTCCTCTGTTGAGGAGAGAAATATATATGCATGTCAAATGCAGGGCGTCTGGTCTCTGTATTCACCAAATGGCTGGGATCTTATCCCACCCCCATCCACCACTCACCCACCCGCCCCCAGAAGCCAGAATGAAAAACATAACAGAAATTAACCAATGGCCTAGTCTTCGTCAGGATTAAGTCTCTCAGCTGTCACCCCTGCCTCCCTCTTAAATGGCTGACGGCATCTCTGGTCCTCCCCCAAACAAGTGGCTCTTTCTCTGGTCCCAAATAATTAGCTTCCCCAGACACAATGGGAAGGCCTCAGTCCAAGTTGTGAGGGAAGACATTTGAAGGACAAGCGAATACTAGTGTTTTGCTTGGGCTGTGGGACAAATGTTCCGGAAATCAAATTTTTTTTATGTTTGTAATTATGCATATCCTGCAGTATCTGCATAATGGGTCCAATTCAGCCTTGGCCTTGCCACAAAACTGCCACGTCCCTGGAAGGTCAGCGCATAACATGACGAGTGAACAGGAAGCCTCATGTTGATAATAGTGCCTTAATTTTTTTTTGTTTTGTTTTAATTTGGGGATGACCTTTGCTCTGTCAGTCAATTTGCATGCATTTGCAAACATATTCTAAGCACACCCATACACTTGTAAAATGCACATCTGTGAAATCAGCCTTGGGTCTGAGATAATCTTTGTAAAGAATTTAGGTGACAGGGAAGCTAACTACTACATTCTTCCTGGTGCACGGTAGAATTTTAAAGTCAGAGCAGACAAAATACTAAGTTAGGAAAGCTTTGTGCAACGAGGCAACCTCAGAAACACTATTGCTAAAGGACCCAATGTGAATAAAACACACTTGGGTTTAGGTTCGTTCTCAAAAATATTTCTTTAAGAGAACAATATAAAGATTCAATTTTGATTTGAACAGATCCACCATAAGGTTTAAAAAAAAAAAAAGAAACAAAAAACTTTGGTTCTGCTCACGGTTTAACAGAATATCTGTGCACTTAGTTCAGAGTTTGGCAAACAAGTTTTCAGTTAAGTTTTTTGACATTTTTCACCATGTAACCCAGATCGTTCACACAGCATCTTCAAACTGGAGGTGTGAACAGTATTCTTGTGCTAATTTAAGTCCAAAGTTTAAGTGTTTGACAGTTAAGAGTCTAATAAAAATCTTTCAAAAGAGGATATTTATCAACACAGCCTGAGCCAAAGTGGTCCTGTTAAGTCAGATATGTGAATTCCACATTTGGCCTTCACCAAATTTCAGGGGTCTTAATGGAAGAAACAATTTTTACAAAAGAATCAAAAGGCATGATTTTATATGCTCTCTCATTCCTAGTATCCTCAGGTCCAAAGAACTGGTGGCAGCTCTCTTTCCTATATATGTAGTTATAGAAAGGCTCTGTCACTCAGTTGATTTTATTCATATTTTTCTGAGGGAGATCAGGTAGCTCCTTTTTTCCCAGACCAACCATGAGGGCACTTATTCACTTCAAACCCTGCCCTAGTTGAAGTCCAAAAGAAAGTTGTTCCCTTGATGGATTTAAGCATCTCTGGAGTTGTTTTCCCCTCTAGCTGTTACTCCTGGCTATCCAGTCACCCTTGGTATGTGTCAGTGAACAATAAAAAGTAGCCAGGTCACCAGGGTGGGGACTAGCTACTCCCTGGCTTCTCTAAGTTCCCTGTGCACCTTCTGGCATTTAATGCCACAAAAACAAGAGATTTAACACTAATGACAGTCTCTTTGTCCCTTACTCCCCATGCCTACAGCCTCCTGCATTTTAATGAAGGCAAATTGCACATTCCCCTTCCAGGCTGAAATCCAATGCCCCCTTGACTTTATTCTTAGGTGGCACAACTTAAAAGATAAATTATTTTGTGGGGTTATTTGGTGTTTTGTTTTGTTTTGCTTTTCTTCTGTCAAGAAAACTGTGGAGGAGTGGAGGAATGGGGACTGGGGGAGGGGAAAGGAGTATCCCAGATAACATTTCTCTACCTAGGCACTCCTGCGTGTGTGATCATTTCTTTCCCAACTTCTCTTTGCAAGCCAGGATGTTAAGGTATGAAAAAAGCTGGCTGAGTAAGGCTCCACTTTTTGCTTCCAGGAATCCAGACTAGGAATGTCACTAATCAGTCTTCCTTTGTTGTCTTCCCACCTATTTCTCTGAGGCCACGATGATTTTCTCATAAAAGGAACTCATAGAGAGGCTGCATGGGATGAGTCCAAGATACACATTTTTCCCTTTCTCCTGACACAAAGACATCTGACCAGAGGGTGCTAGGCATTTGCTAGAAGCAAATAGGACAAACGTGAGGAAAATGGGAATAAACTGAGAAACTGTAACTCCGTTATAGGAAAGAGTCCGTTTGTTTGGGTGATACTTATGTGACTGGGAAGACGGCTGAAGCCGAAAATCAGTTTCCATGGAACCTTTGTTCTGGCTGAACTTCACCACCTGCATGCATGGTGGTGTAAACTTTAAAAAGTTTGTAAAGGGCTGCAAACTTTGGAGATGACGCATAGCGGCTAGCACAGAACATCTGCTTGGTAAATGGCCTGCACTATTAGAGATGCTCCACTAGCCCAGATTGACTCATTCTCAGTCTGGTTCCATTTTAAGATTTTGGAGACGTGATATATTAACTGTGGCTGCTATACCAAAAACCCGGTGGCTTTAAACAACAGGAGTTTATTCTCTCCTAGTTCTGGAAGCCAGAAGTCTGAAATCAGAATCACTGGGCCAAAATTAAGATGTCAACAGGGTAATGCTCCCTCCAGAAGCGCTAGGGGAGAATTCATTCCTTGCATCTTCCAGCTTCTGGTGGCTGCTGGCATTCCTTGGCTGTGGCCTCATGACTCCAATCTTCAGGGCCAGCATCTTCAAATCCCTTTCTGTTCGGTCTTCTCATTGCCTTCTCTGTGTGGGCAAATTCTCCCTCTATCTCCCTCTTACATATGTGATTGTATTTAGGACACACCCAGATAATCCAGGATTATCTCCCTATCTCAAAATCCTTAACATAATCAATCTGCAAAGATACTTTCTACAAATAAGATAATGTTTACAGGCTGGGGGGGGGGCCTAGGACCTGATGTCTTTGGGGGCCATTATTCGGCCTGCCACACCAGGAAAACTTAGCATTATCCAAAGAATAGAGCAGGGAGCGGTGACTGCAAGAAGCCTCAGGCTGTCTCTATCACCATGAAGATACTTGCTGTCCACACTGCGCTAGTTTGGTGTAATGCCTGCAGTTAACGTATGTGATATCATTGACACAGCACAGGTATCCAAATCTTTTGGATTCAAATTTTTAAAATCTGAGCTGCTCAACAGCCTCCAGGATGGAACTGCCTGCATTTCCTGTGTTGAGTGACCTGAAGCCTAGTTTCTCCCGCTTACCACCTGGCCTTAGCTCTACCAACCACTCACTCTTCCTTATTGTTAAACACAGTCTGTGTGAGGAAACCCATGAGGGAGCTGGCCTAGTTGGTGAGGCTAGTTTGGGTAAGAGGGATGTACCCGGTGGTCCTTTATTTGGGGGGGTTCCTTGATGGGCAGTTGGGTACCAGCAGGAGAGTTGAGATAGAAGCCTTGGATTTATTACCATTTTCTTTACCGCCCTGATGCTCTGCAGAGTCCTCTATGATTCTTGGGTCCCTGGGTTAGAAACACTTGCTGAGGTGGGGCTGACCCTACACATTGGGCCTCACATCTGCTGGGAAACCAGCCAACAGGCTCTTCCTGCAGCAGAGGGCTCCATCTCCACAGAGCTGAGTTAAATGTTCATACGTGGAAACAGATGGAACTAGTAATGAACGTTTGGGCAGTTTTCAGGCCACAATTATGCTTTCACACATTTGGAAGTTGTCATTTCTTGATCTGTTCTCTAGTGATATCTATGAATCCCATATCCTTAGTGCAGTGCAAGGCTGGCACTAGGGCGAGGCAAGTGAGGCACTCACCTTGGGTGCAAAATTTAAAAGGGTACCAAAAAACTTAGTAATCAAATAACATTTTAAATACAATATTTAAAAAATATAAAATCAGCAAACTGTGGCCCACAGGCTAACTACCTATTTTTGTACATAGAATTTTACTGGAACCAGGGCTAGGATTAGGGTGCAGGGTGGCAGTCATGAAGGTATTGGTTGAATTTTGTCTTTAAAGTGCTGATATTTTGTTCATCAAGGGTTTTTTTTGCATTGTTTTGACTTTCTCAAATAATCTTTAAGTAATTTTGATTTTTAAATTTAATTTTTAAATTAAAATATTTTTCAAACCCAGTTTTTTTCAAGACAGCCATTTTTCTTCAAGACAACCATTATATCTTGGTATGGAACACAAGTGTTTTATGCATATTTCCCAATTTGTCACAGAAAATATTAAAAAGATGTACTTAAGAATCCAGATTTAGGGCTTCCCTGGTGGCACAGTGGTTAAGAATCCACCTGCCAATTCAGGGGACACGGGTTCGAGCCCTGGTCTGGAAGATCCCACGTGCTGCGGAGCAACTAAGCCCATGCACCACAACTACTGAGCCTGCTCTTTAGAGCCTGCGAGCCACAACTACTGAAGCCCCGCATGCTCTGCAACAAGAGAAGCCACCGCAATGAGAAGCCCGCGCACCACAATGAAGAGTAGCCCCGGCTCGCCGCAACTAGAGAAAGCCTGCATGCAGCAACAAAGACCCAACGCAGCCAAAAAGAAAGAAATAAAATAAATACATTTATTTTTAAAAAAAGAATCCAGATTTAATAAAATTAATAATCTTTACTACTTCATGAAGGATATTATGTGAAATTGACTTTTTTTTTTTTTACTATGTGTACACAGTGGCCATAAGTTTTACTTGCCATTACTTTTACACCATTAATGCAAATGCCAATACAGTAAAAAAAGACCAAAAAAATCTTAGAATTATTATGAAAATACTTTTGGTCCCACACACCCCTTGAGAGGGTCTTGGGAAACTCCAGAGATCTATAGACCACACTTTGAAAACTACTGCCTTAAAGGATAAGGTTTTAATGATTTAAAGGTTAAAACCATTAAAGTTCAAAACCATTATCAATAACAAGCTAAAATCCTCAGTCAGATGGGGGCAACATAAGTATGACTAACTCCAAAGTTAGTTTTGCAAAAATAAGTGGTGAAGAATTAAAGCAAATTGATCCATCTGTCATATAAACAGTTCTAAGCAATTAGGAGATCTTTGAAACTAAAGGTAAGGTATGAACAATATGTAAAAGAATCTGAATGCCTTGAATATAATCAGTGATCTGAAAGCAGGGCCATTTAAGGGCAACCCATCCCTGGCCTCCCCTGCCTCCGGGGAATGAGGAAGCAGAGGAAACTATAGCAATAACAGGAAGATTAAGGCACACATACCACACACAGCATCCCTAGGCTGTTCAAAGATCCTGGGGCCAGTCTGCCTGGTAGTAAAGCTCTCTCCTGCCACTTCCTAGCATACAACTGTGGGCAAATTCCCAAACCACTATCTGTCTCAGTCTTCTCATGTGTAATATGAATATAATATTAAATATACCTTCCTCATATGATCGTTGTAGAGAGTTCATGAGATGACGTAAAGCACTGAGCACAGTGTCTGAGAGAATAAGTATTTAATGAATGTAACTTACTGAAAACAAGCATACTTCTGTACTGATTCATTGCCCTGTGTTCAGTAACTTTCCCTCAAATGCACAAATGCTTAATTAGCCAGCCCACTGTCTTACTGTGTTAGGTGTTCAGTAAAGGTTACGTCCTCCCTCCAGCCAGACTGGGAAGCCTGTCTGGACCCGTCATTTCATCCATGCTGCTTTGAGTGTCATGGCTTTCTCACCAACAATTCACTGAGAAATCTGATGCTTAAATGTGAAAAAGTGTATCAATGTGCAAATTGTTATGTAAAAATGGAAATGTTTGTTATACAGTAGAATTATGCCTTATATTTTCTTAAAATTATTTTTATTGATGTTGAAAACACGTTTGAAAAGCAAAGGAATTGTTTTTAAACATCAAAGCTAGCAAAACATTTAACCCACCAACAGAAAAACATCAACCTGGCTTTGCTAAGAGATCTCTGTGGTAGACAAAATAATGCTCCCCTACAAAGATGTCCACACCCTAATCCCCAGAACCTGTGACTATGTCCTTTTACATGGCAAAGGAGACTTTGCAGATGTGATTCAGTTAAAAACCCTGAGATGGGGAAATTATCCTGGATTATCCTTGTGGGCCCAGTGTAATCACAAGGGTCCTTAAAAACAGAAGAGGAAATAGACATTTCACCAAAGAAGACATACAGATGGTCAAGAGGCATGTGAAAAGATGCTCAACATCACTAATTATCAGAGAAATGCAAATCAAAACTACAATGAGGTATCACCTCACACCAGTCAGCAGTCAGAATGGCCATTATGAAAAAATCTACAAACAATAAATGCTGGAGAGAGTATGGAGAAAAGGGAACCCTCTTGCACTGCTGGTGGGAGTGTAAATTGATACAACCACTATGGAGAACAGTATGGAGGTTCCTTAAAAAACTACAAATAGAACTACCATATGACCCAGCAATCCCACTACTGGGCATATACCCTGAGAAAACCATAATTCAAAAAGAGACATGTACCACAATGTTCACTGCAGCACTATTTACAATAGCCAGGTCATGGAACCAACCTAAATGTCCATCAACAGATGAATGGGTAAAGATGTGGCCTGTATATACAATGGAATATTACTCAGCCATAAAACGAAATGAAATTGAGTTATTTGTAGTGAGATAGATGGACCTAGAGTCTGTCATACAGAGTGAAGTAAGTCAGAAAGAGAAAAACAAATACCGTATGCTAATGCATATATATGGAATAAAAAAAAAAATGGTACTGATGAACCTAGTGGCAGGCAGGGCAGGAATAAAGATGTAGACATAGAGAATGGACTTGAGGACACAGTGGGGGAGGGGGAAGCTGGGGTGAAGTGAGAGTGGCATGGACATATATACTCTACCAAATGTAAAATAGATAGCTAGTGGCAAGCAGCAGCATAGCACAGGGAGATCAGGTCCGTTCTTTGTGACGACCTAGAGGGATGGGATAGGGCGGGTGGGAGGGAGGCTCAAGAGGGAGGGGATATGGGGATGTATGTGTGTGCATGTGGCTGATTCACTTTGTTGTGCAACAGAGGCTAGTGAAGTCTTGTGAAGCAGTTATACTCCAATACAGATTTTAAAAAAAAAAAAAAAATGAAGAAGAAAGCAGAAGTCAGGCAGGGGAAGATTTGACTATAGAAGAAAGGCACAGAGAGATGCAACATTGCTGGCTTTGGAGACTGAGGAAGAGGCCACATGCCAAGAAATGTGGGCAGCCTCTAGAAGCTAGAAAGGGCAAGGACACAGATTCTCCCCTAGAGCCTCCTGAAAGGAATGCAGACCCACCAACACCTTGATTTTAGCTCAGTGACACCCATGCTGGACTTCCGAACTACAGAATTGTAAGATAATAAAGTTGTGTTGGTTAAGCCACTAAGTTTGTAGTAATTTGTTACAGCAGCAAATAGAAAACTAATACAGTCCCAAAGGTTATCCCAATCACCCTTGGTATGCTTCAGTGCACAATAAAATAAGTAGCCAGGTCACCAGGCTAGGAACTAATCATTCCCTTGGCTTCACTCAGCTTCCCAGTGCAGCTTCTGGCCATTTAAATGCCACAAAGTAAGAGACTGACCATTAATGACAGTTCCCACCCCTGAAGATTTGGATTCTAAAGGTCTGGGACACAAGAACATCTATGTATAACTGGTGACTCTATTAGAGATGGTTGGTGGTCCACACTTTGAGAGACATTCATTTTACTCACAGGAGCTTACAATTTAGGTGCTAAGTAAATAGAATTCTAGTCCATAATAGATGAATAAATATGCATACTTCCAAAGAGAAAATAACAGCCAGGGCAAGGGTAAAAGGCTGGAAATGGCCCAGAACACATAAATCCTTCCACATGCTTATGTTAATAAAAACGTGTCACAGAATTAAGCCAGATGAGATCTCTGTCTGCTCCCTCCAGTGCTTCAGGGCTCTGGAGCAGACAAAACAGAGTGCTGGCAGCCCTGCAGACCTCTCACGAAAAAGCGTCCCTGGTGAGCACAGCCCCCCACCTGTCCTACCTGTCCCACCTGCTTCTTTATGAGGTGGTAATGTGCTGGCCCAGGGTGTGTCATCTTCAAACTGAACCCAGCTGCTGATGGCTGAAGCCAGGTCAGGTGGAGGCTGCTCAGGGCTCAGGGGAGGGGAGGCCGCTTCAGAGATGAGGCCCATCTTTTCAGAAGAGTCATCGTGCTCTGAGGGGGAAAGGTCCTGAGAGCCTCCATCCACCACACGGTTCTCCCCAGAAGAGATCTCGGACTGGTCTGAGGAAGACGATGGTCCTGGGAGGTGCTCTTCAGTGCCCCCTGAAACAGATACCAGAAACTACCATCACATCATGCGAGGAAGGCCACTCTTTAGAACTGTCTCGTGGAGGAAAAACAAAGGACAGGCAAGCAGTGATCAAAGGACTCACCATTACAGGGTGTGAGGGCAGAAAAACAGCCATGCCCACCTGCCTCTATGCTTAAAGAGTGTTTACCTTAAAATGTATAAAAACTATACCCTAGGATGTCCATAGCAGTCTCCATGCAGGCTGAGACTGGGAGTCTTGTTCACTATTCTTATCCTACCATCTACTCCAGTGCTTAGGGGTCACAAACAAAATTCCTACAGAGGCCGAGCAACAGATAGAACTAGGTCGAATTAGAAAAGCGAAAGGCAATGGGGAATGGTGGAGACTGTGGCTCAACAGGAGAGCTTCTGTCTGGACTAAAAACATTCAAATTCAAACTCTGCGCAGTCCAAACAACACACATCTGCGGGCCACCATGTGCAAACCCTGCACTAATGACCAGCTAAATATGGCACAGAGGCCCTTCCTCTAGCTTTTGTATCACTGCATTGGTCCTGGAACATTTAATAGCCTTCAAAAATTTGTTTTTAAATAACAGAACTAGATCTCAATTGTGGTGGTGATTACACAAATCTATACGTGTGTTAAAATTCATCAACTATAGACCAAAAATGGTCAATTTTACTGTAGGAAAATGTTTAAAAAATAAAAGTACTGATGCGAAACTCCTTTCTCCCATCACTAGCCAAACAAACAGGTCTACCTGAATGTAATTATTTAGATAAGCGCTGTCCTAAAAAAGTAAAAGGTGGGCCATATATGTATTTTAAATTTTCTAGTAGCCACATTTTAAAACTAAAAAGAAACAGGCAGAACTACTTTTAATAATACGTATTTCATCTCAGCATGCTGAAAATGTGTAATATCAACATGTTGATAAAAGCTGTTAATAACACATTTAACTTTTACTAGGTCCTCGAAATTCAGTGTGGGTATTTCACATTTATAGCACATCTCAATTCAGACAAGCCACATTTCAAAGACTCGACAGCCACAGGGCTACCGTATTGGACAGCACACCTGTAAACTCACACTTTCCAGGTGCTGTAAACGAAGCTGGGACGATTTCAGGTGGCAGTAGCAGCGGCCGTGGAACAGAAGCAGCTGAGGTGGTTCTGTAAATAGCTCCCGCATCCCACCTTGACCTTCATCCCTGAGCACAGTTCCCCAGAAGTCAATCTAGCCACCTTCATCATGATCACGGGTGACAATTATGAGCCCTTTCCATGTGCCAGTCACTGCTGTAAGTACTTTACATGTTCATTCATTTAATCCTCACAACCACCCTGAGGTAGGTACTGTGATTACCCATACTGCACAGATGAACCACCACCCAGGGAGGTTAAATCAATTATCCACCCAACGACACATCACTCATCCATAATGGAGCCAGGATTTGAGCCCAAGGGATCTGGCTCCAGCTCCTGTCACTCTTGACAATTATGCTTTAAAAATTGAGACCATCCGAATTGCTGTTGGGAATAATAACCGAAAAGACTGAGCATAAAGTACTTTGGAAATAGGAAGTTAATGTTCATTGGAAGAAAGCAGCGAATATACTTTTGGTGTTTCCTGGTCCTTGTTTGGGGCCCTAGGTTCTAAGATGTTTCCTCCAGGCTTCTAAGTGGAAGAATCTGGACCTGAAGAAAGTGACAAACTGGCTCTGTTTTCCGTATCAAGATCCCCCCCCCCCGCAAAAGAATGATGAAATAGAAGCCATAACAAGCAGGTGTGGTTCTTTGCTAATCTTTTCACTTAGGCGATGGAAGTTCTCCTTACCCTCAGGAGGGACAGGAAAGAGCGGCTCCTCATTGAAAGAGACCCACTCCGACTGGTGGGTAGCGATCACATGGTCCAAGGTCGTCATGCTAGGAAGGTGCTGGTCATCTTCACACTGCTGGCCTCAGGCAGACCCCAGAGCAATGCCTGGGGTGGGGTGGGGTGGGGGTCTGGTAGCACAGTGGACTGGGGCCTGGGGTCTGTTATGGGGGTCTCGCGGAGAGTGGCACTCAGAACGTAGACAGATTAGCCTCTCTTGCCTTTGGTTAATCTGCCAAGTGGAAATCTGTTTAAAAAATAAAAAGTAAAAGGGATAACCATCACATTATAACCAATCCACTCAGGTCTTGAGCTTTCAACACTGCCCACAAGGAGGTCTGGGTCGTTTCCAACCTATTTACCTTTCTCTATCCCTGTCTTGCCTTCACTTCTCTTACAGAAATATCTGCTTTTAGCATCAAGATCTCTGTATGTGCCTTCAAATCAGACATAAATAATCACGCAGATTTTAGCAATTAGATTCTCCAATTTTCCCAGTTACTATATTTTGGAAATACTTTTATCTATAAGGCCATCATTGTAGAACAAATATTAAAATTTTTCAAAGTGCTTTCACTTTCCTTTACCAGATGGCAAAATAAAAGCATGCTCTTTCCTATTAAATCAGTGTGGTTTTTTGCCTTAGGCAGGTAGCTCTTTGCAAGCCTGATTTAAATCTTTGGCAGAAACCCAACCATCTCCAGATGGTATCTCCAAGCATGATTTACCAATCAAGAAAAACAGAAAAGGAGTCATCTTATTCATTTGGAGTAAGGGGGTAGGGCATATTTACTTTAGTGGAAAATGTGAGTTAAAGAAACACGTTTTCACTCTAGGACAGTTTGAATTAGTATGTAAAAGTCTAGCCTTTACTCACATTGCAATTATGTTCCATGTAAGGATACTTAATAGACTCATAATATTGCTTGTACAATTAATGTCTTTTTACAACTGGAACCTAACTCTTGATCTTATAATGAATTAGTAAAATCTGAATTAATGTTTCCACATAAGGGCTACTATCCACCTTGAACAGCATCAGTTCTTATTAACTGAATACTCACAATATTCACTTTAGTCTAGAATAATTTAACTTATAGCCTTCTAGCTGGTGCACAATAAAAAGAAAACATTGAAATTTTACTACGGTTATTATCTGCAGTAAATAATCTATGCTAACGATAAAGAGAATAGAAACATTTAATAGCTTTTGTTTTGGTAATTAAAACAATTAGTTTTGTTGCATGATACTTCCTAAAAACAAGTAATGTTTCCCACAGAATCTATAATTTTCAGAAACCTATTTTCATACCATACTTTGACTGAATAGCCATTGTAGTTGGGTAAGAATTATTATAATTCTTTCACAGAGGAAGAAATCTGGGCTGAGAGGAGTTAAGTGACTTATCCAACACTTTTGCTGTTTCAAAGCCTTTGTTTGGTGCCCTAAGATTCTAAGATGTTTCTCCCAAGTTTCTAAGTGGAAGAATTCACACATCCTAGGATAGTGACAAATGGACTCTTTTAATTCCATAGTAAGAGACCACCAAAAAAATGATCAAGTAGAGGTCATAACAAGCAGGTACACACCTGCACCAAGCTAGGAAGTAATAGATGCAACACTTGAGCCCAGGTCTTCTGATGCCGAAACACTCTAATCTTTGGGTCATAGCCACAAAGAAAAATACTAGAGAATATATATAGACTACCACCAACTAAAGTACTTTACAGACATTAATGACAATGGAACCATAATGAAATGATCAGTGAAACTGCTCACTGGAAATCTGCCAGGGAATCCAAGCTGTGCGCAGAATGGAAAGTCCAGAAACCTCTCTTCCAAGTTCCTCTCCTAAGATCCTTACCAATCACAGGACCAGACATGTGCTAAAAGCCTGGAGAGTGAGTGCTCCAAACCAGATCTCACCAGAGAACCAGGCAGGGCCCACGGACCCAAAGAGCTGATTCCAGTGGGCTTCTCCCATTAAGCCTTTCTCAAGCCCGTCAAATGTTAGCATCAATGTGGCAATGGCTGCAGGCCAAGAAAAGACAGTAAAATTGAAGAGTCAGATTCCCCCTCTTCCAACAACAGCAGCATGCAAACCAGTTCCAACAACCACCACAAAGCCACAATACTACAAGTCCACGTGCTGACATTTGCAGCATCATAGCTCAATGGGGAAAACATCCTGCCCATCCCATGATGATGAATCCAGCGAAATGCACGGATGAGTGTGGGTAGATGAGGGGAAGGGGAAGGAGAGAAGGAAAAGGGTGAAAATAATGGAGAAAATATCTAGAAATTTTAGAGCTCCAAGATTTTAAAGGCCAGTAGTCCAGCTCTCAAGTTTTACAGATGGAAAAAAAAAAACCCAAAAAAACTGAGGCCTAAGGAAATCAGGCATAGTAACAACAGAGATTGAAATGGGCTCGGGAGTTCCACTGTCTGGATTTGAGTACTGTATGGTCTTTAAGCCTCAGCTCACCCCTCTGCAGCAAAACTCATGTCATAATTTTAAGGATTAAATAAGATAACATACACCAAGTGCTTAGTACTGGGACTGAAAAACCCTATGTAACAATGATGACGATCATAGCAGGTGAGCTTACAGAGGGCTTACTGTATGCCAGGCCCCAATCCAAGCTCTTTATAAATGTCAACTGTGGTCATTGCTACCGTAGGTAAATGCCTCACACAAAGGTACACTGTTTGCCAGTCGAAGTCTTGGGACCAGAACACAAATTTCACAAAACCACCCCGTTTCTGTCACTTACACATTCTGATTTTAGTGATTTCCCTTTTCAGTGCTTTTTCGAGCAGTTCTCCCAGATGCTAAACGGAGTCACGCACTCAACTTCCTCTTTATAGATGCAAGCGCTTTCTGGCTGAGGAACCAAGACTACTACTCAGACGTATGAACAAAAGAAGAGCCCCCAAGATTTATCTACCCTTCCTCAACTTGCCCATCCCAGATCCAGACATGGCTGGTTACAGACCATGAAAAGTCTCAAGAAAGGCTGGGGGAACAAATTTATCACGGGGAACCGCCTATCATAACCCTGTGAAATGGATTCTAGGTGTTTGCCATGAAACAGCTATATCCAGTGAACCCTGAGATGCCTGACCCTGAAGAGTGCTGGGCGAGCAGCTGGAAGCCCTCAGAGGAACCTGATCATTGTGAGGCTACGTTCACAACGGAATTGGTTTCTCTGTAAAAACCTCACCCCGTTTTTAGAACATGAATCATAAAGTGAGGCTTAGAATCACCACAAGCGAGCAGTGACTCACTATCAGTAGCAGTGCTGACCAAGAGACACTAAAAATCTCACTAAAGTCTCTGGGCTGCCATTCCAGAGAGAAGCTTCTTCCTTGGCTTCCCTTACACGCTAAAATGGGGCGGGGGTGGGGGTGGCGGGTGGAGAATGCAGTTGACTGATAAGATGGGAGTCCGAGAAATAGTTCTGCCTTATGCCAATCTTCTAATATGCATTCAGGAGCCCTAGGTGTCCAGAAACGTATCTGGCACCCTTGGGATACTGAGCGATCAAGCAGCTTGCAATCTAGCTGTGGAGATGAAGATGCTCAGGACAGCAAACACAACAAATCTGGGAACAACTGCTTGCTGGAAAGACACACCAGAAATGCCGTGACAGTATGGTCATAGATCTGCAAGGGCTGGAACCATAAGGGACTAAGCAGGTTTTTGGATTTGAAGGACATCCTTGGTTCTGAAACACTGGAAGGGAAGAGTAAGGACATCCTTGGGACAGGGGTTAGTCTAAGTGACAATTAAGAATCAGACCTTCATGGGACTTGTTTTTGGACCAGTAAAGAGGTCAGTCTGATGACTGCTGAGGTATCTACTGGGGAAATGTGGGGAGAATGGACTGATGGACCTTAACAGCTGAGGAGAAGAGTTCAGTGGGAAATGGGAAGTTGGTGAAAGTCTACGAGCAGACAGTGACCCAAGAGATGTGCTTATGGGAGATAAACATTCCTCAGACTGTACCGAGCAGGAATTTGGTGATGGAAGCTATCAGCCACAACAGGACCCTAATGTGTCGCACAGAGCCAGGGGCCAGCATCATCAGGAACGTGTACTGGGTACTCTGTGCTGGACCCATTCTAGGACCTGACTGAGACAGCATCACTAGCCTCTAGTAGCTTACAGTAGAATGCAGGGAGGTATGACAGTGATATAATAACACAATAGGCTCTTTAACCTATTGTGACAAGTTAGCCATCAAAACAATGACAGCAACCTTATAGAGAGTTAGGGTGTTAAGAGACTACCGAAGGCTTGAGCAGTAGGTGGTCATGAGCTGCATCTTAAATGGGAAGGGAGAGCTCTGAGAAAATGAGCAGGGGGGCAAAGGCATTCGAGGAAGAAGGAGCAGAAATGGCATGTCTAGTTCACAGTGAGTTACGCTGTTTATCTGAAGAGGGTGGGAGTGAGTTGAGTGCACTGGAAAAGGAGGGGTTGGGACAGTGACAGTTCTCAATTTTAGAATGAGTTTGAACTCCTGAAACTACCCTTTCCGTTCCCACAGCCATTGCCTTGGTTCAGCCCCTCAATGTCTCTCATTCAGACAATTACTAGTCTATTACCTCTCTCCCTGCCTTCAGCATTATCCCCTCTAACCTATTATCCAAACTATTATGCCAGCGTGGTCTGCTTAAAACCTGAAGATGCCCATGCCACAGCTCTGCTTAAAAAGTCCTCAGTGGCTCCTTTCTTCCTGTGTTAGCCAGAGTCAGTTTTTGTTGTTTGCAGTGAAGAACTCTGATACACGGTACCCTTCCTTGACTCCCACTAATCCCACTTGTTCCTTATCCACCATGTCTTCTGTATGCTGGTAGTATCTTACCTACTCTCATTTATCAAATGATAATGAACCTGTTTGCTAATATGGCTATCATGTCAATTAGCCTGTGAGCTCCCTGAGGAAAGGGACTGGATTTTGTTCTTGTGGATATCTCCAACTCTTTGACTAGGGTCTGGCATTTAGTAAATGTTTATTGAGTAAATAGCTGAATGAATGAATGAAAGAATGGACAAATTAACTTGTTTTACCACATAGTAGGTAGCTTCTTCAGGTCTTCTGAGCTGGCAAATGTTTTAGAAAGGTTAATTTAAACACCATGTAGGACTTTCCTGGTGGTGCAGTGGTTAAGCATCCGCTTGCCAATGCAAGGGACACAGGTTTGGGCCCTGGTCCAGGAAGATCCCACATGCAGCGGAGCAACTAAGCCCATGCGCCGCAACTACTGAGTTGGCACTCTAGAGCCCGTAAGCCACAACTACTGAGCCCGTGTGCCACAACTACTGAAGCCCACACGCCTAGAGCCCGTGCTCAGCAACAGGAGAAGCCACGGCAATGAGAAGCCCGCACAACGCAACAAAGAGTAGCCCCCACTCGCCACAACTAGAGAAAGCCCGCGCGCAGCAACAAAGACCCAACGCAGCCAAAAATAAATAAATACATTTTTTAAAAAAATAAAAAATAAATAAACACTATGTATAAGATAGCTTGGGAAACAACCTGGATACAGGGCAACTTGTCCATTCCCCTTTCTCTTCAATCTAACACTGTGCTATTCAATTCCAACAGCAGCCACTAGACACAGGTAACTATTAAAATGTGGTTAGTCCAAACTAAATTAAATTCTTTTATAGTTTCTATTTCTCTGCTGAGATGCCTTTATATTCACTCATTCTGACAATATTTTCCTTTAGTTCTTTGAACATATTTATAATAGTTTCTTTAAAAGCTTTGTCTGCCAAATCCAACATCTGGACCATTTGGGGATTAGTTTCTATTGACTTTTTTTTTTTTTTTTTTTTACTATGGGTAATATTTTCCTGTTTCTTTGCATACCTAACAATTGTTTAGGATACATGAAGACATTCTAGATTTGATCTTCCTCTGCAGAGTTGATTTTTGCCAGAAGTCAAACTGTCTGCCCACCTTGATCTTGCATAGGCTTGCATAAACTTGGTCTTCCACTTTGTTGGATGAATCTTTGCAAAGTCAAAGATGTTCCCCAACCTCCTCTAACTACCGCAGGACTCAACTTCCAAACTCAATTTCCCTTGCAATTTTTCTTGACAGCACTTGGCTCTAAGCTTTGTTAGGGTAGATTTAAAGTAGGCCTTACTCTAGGGCAAGTGTTGGCAAACTATAGCAATGAACTAAGTCTGGCCCTCTGCCTTTTTTTTTGTTTGTTTGCGGTACGCGGGCCTCTCACTGTTGTGGCCTCTCCCGTTGCGGAGCACAGGCTCCGGACGTGCAGACTCAGCGGCCATGGCTCACAGGCCCAGCCGCTCCGCGGCATGTGGGATCTTCCTGAACCGGGGCACGAACCCGCGTCCCCTGCCTCGGCAGGCTGACTCTCAACCACTGCGCCACCAGGGAAGCCCTGCCTTTTTTTGTTAAAAAAAAAAAAAAAGTGACACTGGAACAAAACCATGCCCATTCATTTACATGTTGTCTTTGGATGCTTTTGATCTACAATAGCAGAGTTGAGTAGGTATGAGAAATATTGAATGGTTCACAGGGCTTAAAATAATTACCATCTAGCCCTTTATATTAAAAAAAAAAAAAGAAATTTACCAACCCTGCTTGAAAGCATAGACTTTTGCCCCTAAGACACAGATTTTCTGTGTCTCTTCTGGATGCTTGGGATATTATTAAGGTGTTAAAAGGTTTTTCCACTGTTTCTGGGCTGGACCACCAGTGTCCCTCAGTATCACCTGCTTGACCTTTAGTATCTCTGTCCAATTCTCAACCCTGGAGCCGCCATTTTTGGTAAATCTCATATAGTTTCGACCTGTTCATGGGCACTCTAGCCTGGCCAAGGACTCCCTGGGTACACCCAGAGAGTGTACCCAGGGAGTCCTCTTCCCCCCCAGCCCTATGCAACCCTCTCCTCTCTAGTGCACTGCCCTGTGGATTCTAGCTGCTTCAATTGCCCCAAACTCAGATCTGTGTTTCCTTAGTTCAGCAGGAGTGCTGTGCTCAGCTGAGACTCTAGCATACTCCGCTGCAATCAGGAAACCCTCCCCTGGAAGACAGCCAAGGTGAGCATCAGACTCACCTCATGAGTTTTCCTTCACTCAGGACGGAAATACTGTGCTTTCTGTTGACCAATACCTGAAAACAGTTACCTGATACATTTTGCCTGGTTTTGTGGTTGTTTACTGCAGAAGGACCAGTTTGTTAACCAGTTATAGCAAGAACTGAAAGTCCTCCCCTGAAACATTCCTTACTGACTTGTGCTCATTTTTAAAAAAAGAAAAAGACACTAGTGCAGATCATCTATACTAGGGTGATTTTATACTGATGTCCTGGAAATATTAATAAGAAGTTTTACAGAACATTTATAAATCATATGAGAAGGAAAGGAGGGTTTCATATAGCCATATGGATTAAATCCATCCTTTCAGAGCTGGGACAATGTTCTATTTTGTTAGGTTAGCTATGCTATAAAATATCATAAAATAATTCTTGCTTGGTTAGAGGTTATTTAAATCTGAGAATTTAGTGATCTTCCTTCTATATCTCTTTGTCATATGTATTCAACTAGACAGTTACTTTAAAAATCTCCGCATCCACTTGTTGGGTTTTGAGGTTACTGACAAATGCTATCCAGCCTGCTATCAAGGGTTTATGCAAATACATCTTAATCTAGATCCTGGTGCCAATTCCAAACTCCAAAGTAAAGCCTCAAATTTTTCCTGGTCAAGGAAAAGCAACTAAAGGTCAAAAGGAAAACTGAGAAGCATGGAAGAATGGGAAAAAATAAGACTGTGTGAATTCTTTGTATTTCTTTAGAACTTTCTTCTAAAATAAGACATTCAACAAACTTACACTGAGCATCTACTAAGCACTCAGAATTGTGCTCAGTACAGTCATACAAAATAATACCAAGCATGGTTTTACACTCTGCAGCCTCTGTCACAGTGGGCTACAGAAATCACAAAAGTTAGGGCTTCCCTGGTGGCGCAGTGGTTGAGAATCTGCCTGCTAATGCAAAGGACACGGGTTCGAGCCCTGGTCTGGGAGGATCCCACATGGCGCAGAGCAACTAGGCCCGTGAGCCACAACTACTGAGCCTGCGCATCTGGAGCCTGTGCTCCGCAACAAGAGAGGCCACCATAGTGAGAGGCCCGCGCACAGCGATGAAGAGTGGCCCCCGCTTGCCACAACTAGAGAAAGCCCTCGCACAGAAACGAAGACGCAACACAGCAAAAATTAATTAATTAATAAACTCCTACCCCCAACATCTTTAAAAAAAAAAAAAGAAGAAGAAATCACAAAAGTTTAGTCAGGAAGTTAAAGTAACAATGTTGCTTGCTTCATAAATTCTCAGAATAAGCAGAAGCCTGGAAGGCCTGATTACCCTGTGACAAAGACCTAAATCAGATTAAGGACTTGGAACACTGCTTCTTTTCCTTCTTCTTTAAAATTCTTTTCCTTTGTGAAAGAACAGAGTTCATGTTAGATAGATAATTATTCTATCGTGATTTTTCTTCAAAATAAACAATCTTGATGGCTGTGCTATCCAACAACTTCATGGCTCCACATTCAGAGTCAAGGATCTATGTCACACTTGACTTGCAAAACAGGTTGCCTCTGATCTCGGTGCATTCCTGAGGCAGTGACCCGTAATGACATCCCTAGGTAGCTGAACAGTATGTCACATTCAGTGAATAACCCTGGTAGGAGGTCAAGCTTTAAAGTTTGTGGAATACTTTCTAGCACCTTGAACTCTTAGAAGATGGCTTACTCCATCTTGTAAACTCATCTCAGCTTACTTCAGTTTTACATCTGGAATAGAGATACTAATATCTCCCTGTATGAAAGTAGGAAGTTGGTGTGGATAATTTCCTTTCATCTATATTTTAGATGTTCTATCATGAGACTGTCAGTTTACTAGGAGTCTATAGGAGTGTGTGGGTTCCAATGGCCATATTTCCTAAGCATAACCCTAAAACTTTCCAAGAAGCTTAACAAAATATTGTTATTATATTTCTTTGAAGCTGTCATAGATTGTAAACTGCATCTAATTTCAGAGATTATAAAATATTAAAAATTGTATATATACATACATATATTTCTTAGAATCCATGAAATACATTCTTATTTTTATACCAAATACTTACCAAAAACCACAATTAGTATATATTTCCAGGATGCAAAGAAACTCATGGGTAATTTCAATCCATTTTTATAATAACACTGAGATAAGTAAAGCAGAAATTTCTCTCACTTGATAGGTAAGGGAACTGGCTCAGAGAGGTTGCTTGACTAGTCTAAGGTCACACAGCTAACCATGACAGAGGTGGGACAGGGTTACAAGTCTCTTGACTCTAAATTCTGCATTTTTTCCACTATACCACATTCTACCTTCCAGAGAACAGGTATAACAGATATGTTAGCTACATCATCAACATCCATTTCCTCTTATCATCCAGCACTGGAGGATAGGTCATTATTGGTTGAGTCAATCACAATAATTCCTATTCCTGCTTTCCCAGCCTCCCTTGAACCTTTGGGTGGCCACTTGGCTAAGTTCCGGCCAATGAGACATAAATGGAAGTATGGTCAGAAATAAAGCTCTGAGAAGTGTTTTTTATCTATGTTCTGTTTTGCATTCCCAATGAAGATAACAGATATTACTCATGCTGTCCTAATCCTACTCATGTTCTCTTTTTTTCCTGCCTTGAATACAGTCATGATGGCTGGCTGGAGCTACTATAACCACAAGGAAAGGCTAAGAGAATCACAGAGTCATTGATCCTGATGTCATTGAGCCACTGAACCAGATCAATAATCACTCATCTCTATATATATTGTTATGTGAAAAAAAAATTTTGGTTTAAGTTATTATAATCAAGTTTTCTGATACTTACAGGCAAATGCAATTTTAATAAAATAAGAGAGAGAAATTGTGGCAAGCAAAATTCTATGATGACTCCCATAATCTCCACACCCTGGTGTTACTATTGTGATTATGTCATAGTACATGGCAAAAGGGATTTTGCAGATACAATTAAGGTTACTAATCAATTGACCTTAAGATAGGGTGACTATCCATGCAAGCTTAAGCTAATCAACGAGCCCTTTAAAAGGAGAGAGTTTTCTCTGGCTGGTAGCAGAAGAGGAAGTCAGAGAGATTCAAAGTGTGAAAGGAAGGTTCCCCACTGCTGAGATGGAGGCCACAGGGCAAGGATCTGAGGGCAGCCTCCAGGAGCTGAGAGTGGTACCCAACTGAGAGCCAGAAAGATAAAGGAGACAACAATCCTACAACCACAAAAAACTGAATTCTCTCAACAAAAGTCACAAGCTTAGAGGAGATCCTGAGTTCCAGGTGAGAACACAGTGACCAACCCTTAATTTCAGCCTGTCACATACTGGGCAGAGGATCCACCCAGGCTGTGCCAGTGCTACAGTTTAAAAATGGGACAAAAGATACAAGATGCGGTTAAGGTTCTCGGAAGAGAGGACGCGGTTAAGAAGGCACATCTTGGGGCCCAACCTGGACTTATTGAATCAATTCTGGGAGTGGATTTCAGGAATCTGCATTTCAGCAAGCTCTTCAGAGGAAAGGTCAAGTGAAGACAAGTGGCCGTGTGCTCTATAAGAGAGCTTTTACCAGAAACTGAACTGTACCAGAACCTTGATCTTGGACTCTCCAGCCTCCAGAACTTGTGTTTACTGATCCATCTCCAGGGCCACCGCCATGTCCAGCCGGGGTGAGAAGAAGTCCACTAAAAGTCCCGGTCCGCCAAGTCAGAAGTCATCTTCCCTGTGGGCCGGATGCTGCGGTACATCAAGAAAGGCCACCCCGAGTACAGGATCGGAGTGGGCGCGCCTGTGTACATGGCCGCCGTCCTGGAGTACCTGACAGCGGAGATTCTGGAGCTGGCTGGCAATGCAGCAAGAGACAAGAAGGGCCGGGTCACGCCCCGGCACATCCTGCTGGCCGTGGCCAACGATGAAGAGCTGAATCAGCTGCTAAAAGGAGTCACCATCGCCAGCGGGGGAGTGTTACCAAACATCCATCCAGAGTTGCTAGCGAAGAAACAAGGATCCAAAGGGAAGTCGGAAGCCATCATCACACCACCCCCAGCCAAAAAGGCCAAGTCTCCGTCCCAGAAGAAGCCCGTGTCTAAGAAAGCAGGGGGCAAGAACAGGGCCTGGAAATCCAAGAAGCAGGGAGCAGTCAGCAAGGCAGCCAGCGCTGACAGCACGACCGAGGGCACACCCGCCGATGGCTTCACTGTGCTCTCCACCAAGAGCCTCTTCCTCGGCCAGAAGCCAAACCTTATTCACAGTGAAATCAGTAATTTAGCCGGCTTTGAGGTGGAGGCCATAATCAATCCTACCAATGCTGACATTGACCTTAAAGAGGAACTAGGAAACACGCTGGAGAAGAAGGGTGGCAAGGAGTTTGTGGAAGCTGTTCTGCAACTCCGGAAAAAGAACGGGCCCTTGGAATTAGCTGGAGCCGCTGTCAGCGCAGGCCATGGCCTGCCCGCCAAGTTTGTGATCCACTGTAACAGTCCCATCTGGGGTGCAGTGTGAGGAACTTCTGGAAAAGACACTGAAGAACTGCTTGGCCCTGGCGGATGACAAGAAGCTGAAGTCCATCGCCTTTCCATCCATCGGCAGTGGCAGAACGGTTTTCCGAAGCAGATGGCAGCTCAGCTGAGCCTGAGGGCCATCTCCAGTTACTTCATGTCAACACCGTCCTCTTCCATCAAAACGGTGTATTTTGTGCTTTTTGACAGCAAGAGTATAGGCATCTACGTGCAGGAAATGGCCAAGCTGGTCGCCAGTTAGGCTGAGGAACTGCAGAACCAGCCCGCACCGTGCCCCCGCCTCCAATTTGAAAGAAAGAAAAGGAAAAAAAAAAAAAAAAAAAAGATTCCCTCCACTCCTAGTGGGAGGCAGGAACCCTTTCATTTTTTTCAGTTTTGCTCATCTAGGGAAAATAAGGTTTTGGTTTCCAGTTTAATTGTTTTTGACCTTCTAAAATGTTTTTACGTTAGCACTGATAGTTGACATTACTGTTGTTAAGCACTGTGTTCCAGACCGTGTCTGACTTTAGTGTAACCTAGGAGATTTTATAGTTTTATTTTAATGAACTCCTGCTTGACGCAGAGCAGCAGAGAGAGCAGTGTCTTCTACGTGGGGCAGAGTTCAGGAAGCCCATTTTGTAACCGTGTGTCGTGTGCTTTATTGTATACCCAGTGGCATTCTTTTTACTATAATGTTCCTTTTTTTCCCCTCAAGAAGAAAAATCATGAATTTGCAGCAGACTTAATTTTTGTTTACTTTTTGTCTTAATGATGGATTTGAAAATGAAAGATTTAAAAGGCAGAACAGAATCTGTTGTCCTTAATTATATTTGCAATTTGGAATTCGTGGGAATTGATTTAGTAAAATGTTAAACTGTTAAAAAAAAATGGGAGAATTAATTCTAGAGCTCAGAATCTCAAGGGCCTGGGCATAGCCTTCTTTAGACAATTTCCAAACATGGATAAGGGACTGAATTTCAACAAAAATCAACTATTGCCCATAGTACGGAGTAAATTAAAAAACAATACAGTAGCAAAATACCACTAAACTTTACATGTAGCACTTTGGAACATATTACATGGATTTCTCTCTCTAGAAAGTTTAATTTCTTTTTCTGCCTTGCTTACTTAGGCCACTGCAAAATTAGCTTGCCTTTCCAGAGACAAGGAGCAAAGCTGAAAGGGTGATCATTTTCAGTGCAAAATGTTAAACGACAATTTTGGGTGCCTTTCCTTTGAAAATCAGGAGGCCAACAAACATTCAACCAGTTTTCTGGAGAAGGAATGATGATATCATGCCAATGACTCTTCAATTAGGGATGTTAGCATTTTGGAAGGTGTCAGAGGTGGGATGAAGGAAGAATGAGCACAAAGGAAGGAAAGTAAAAGTAGAACCAATTGTGGAATCACCAAACTCTTTCTAAAAATAGGATATGTAGGTACTTCCATGGTGGTACAGTGGTTAAGAATTCACCCTCCAACACAGGGGACTTGGGTTCGATCCCTGGTCAGGGAACTAGATCCCACATGCTGCAACTAAGGAGCACACATGCCGCAACTAAGACCTGGTGCAACAAGGATAAATTAAATAAATAAAAATTAAAAATAAATGTTTCCAAAAAATCAAATAAATAAAATAGGATATGTATTAATTCATCCAACAAATTGTTAGTAAAGGCCTGTTAGATATTCGGGTTACAAAATAGATAGATACAGACCCTGCCTTCAAGGGGTTTCTGTCCAAGAGGGGAAAACAGGGACGGGACAAGTCAACTATAAACAAATAAGAATCCTGCAAATCAATAAATGGTTCAGACAAGGAATAGCAAGGGATCCTATAATATATAGGGTGATAGGAGCTCTCTCTGAAGAGGTTACATTTAACTACTACCTGAAGGATGAGAAGACCCAGATCATGACAAGAAGTAGAGTGTATTCATGGTAGAAAAGACCAAAGACACAAAGAGTCTGAGATGGGAAAAAATTAACAAGAAGAAAAAAAAAGAAAAAACTTGAACTGAGCATAGAGGGAGCAAGGAGGATGGGGCATGGGATAAGGTTGCAAAGGTAGTTCAGTTTATGAACTATGTAGATATGGGGTCTTGTGAGCCAGATTTAGATGTTTAGATTTCATTCTAAGCACAATGAAAAGCCAATGAAGGATTTAAAGCAGAGTAACAAAATTCAATTTGCCTCTTTAGAAGCTGAGTGGAGAACAGATTGGAAGAGGAAAGAATGGAAGCAAAGAGAACAATTAGGAAGCTACTGTACTAGTTGAGACAAAAGACAATGAAACAACTAAAGTATCCATCAACAGATGAATGGATAAACAAAATGGGGTATATACATATAATGGAATTCAGTCTTAAATAGGAAGGAAATTCTGACATATGCTATAACACGGATGAACCTTGAGGACATGTGCTAAGTGAAATAAGCCTGTCACAAAAGGACAAATATTATACTATTCCACTTATATGAGGTACCTAGAGTAGTTGGATTCATAGCAACAGAAAGTAGAATGGTGGCTGCCAGGGGCTGGAGTGGGGTGGGGAGAAAGGGAGCTATTATTTAATGGGTACAGAGTTTCAGTTTTGAAAGACGAAAAGTGCTCTGGAGATGGATGGTGGTGATGATTGCACAACAGTGTGAATGTACCTAATTCCACAGAACAATACACTTAAAAAAGGTTAAATGATACATTTTTTGTTATATATATTTTAACACTATGACGCTCCAGCCAAGCCCTAGGACCCTGTGACTCCAAATGGACAGAAAAGAGAAGGGAGCCCAAGTTCGGGAGAGCTGCCATGCTCTGTCCCTCAATACAAGGGCATGTAGGAGCCAGAGGTCCTGGACCAAGCAGGCCACTCTATAGCTAGCTGCTTAGAAAAAGGTTGGAAATGTGGCTTTTCTCTATGAGATTCTTTGAATCTCAGGCTTGGGTGGAAAAAATGAAAATGCTGCTAAACAACTCAGTAAATACAGAAACAAATGTCCTTGGTGATAACTCTATCAGCAGGAGAGGGGCAAGTACCAGGCATTCCATAACAAGGCCAGGAATTTCCTGAAACCACAGACAATTTTACAATTTTGAATAATTATTAAGCGAGATAATGTGGGTGAGAGTGCTCTGTAGACTGCAGAGCATGATTCAAAAAGTAAGCTCTGCATATTTTTGTCAATCAAGGAGAATGTGGAAAGGGATAGGGGCCCAGAAAACAAAGTCTGGTGCTTTGCAGACTCTCCTGGGGCCACCAACCATTCTTCCCCATGGTTGGT
Source organism: Grampus griseus (assembly GCF_964374135.1). Taxonomy (NCBI): domain Eukaryota; kingdom Metazoa; phylum Chordata; class Mammalia; order Artiodactyla; family Delphinidae; genus Grampus; species Grampus griseus. The sequence continues at coordinate 21,742,323 of NC_139018.1, read as the reverse complement.
CAGGGAAGCAAAGGCACAGGGAAGGGAGCAGCTGCAGTGCCTCTTGCTTTCTAACAGTGATGCCCACGGCCCTATCTCCTACCTCCTTGCCCTGGACCCAAGGACTACGTATGTGCAGGCTCACCTTTGTCATCTCACGGATCATCTCCTTTGTTCCTCCCACCATCCTTCTGAGGTAGGTACTCTTAGTACTAATCAAAAAATTTCATTTTTGAGATGACAAAGCTGAGTAAAGAGAAGTTAAGTAACTCACTCAAGGCCAGAGAGCTAGTAAATGGCAGTGCTGGAATCCCAACCAAAACTGCTCTGACTTTGTAGACTTTTCTCAAACAATTCATAGACTCATTCAACCAACCAACCAACAAGAAATAAGAGCTTAAAATGTTAGACTTTCCTGGCAGTGCAGTGGTTAAGAATCCGCCTGCCAATGCAGGGTACACAGGTCGAGCCCTGGTCCGGGAAGATTCCACATGCCGCAGAGCAACTAAGCTCTTGCATCACAACTACTGAGCCTGCGCTCTAGAGCCCGCGAGCCACAACTACTGACCCCGTGTGCCACAGCTACTGAAGCCCACGTGCCTAGAGCCCGTGCTCCGTAACAAGAGAAGCCACTGCAATGAGAAGCCCACGCACCACAACGAAGAGTAGGCCCCACTCACCACAACTAGAGAAAGCCCGTGCACAGCAACGATGACCCAACACAGCCAAAAACAACACAAATAAATAAATATTTTTTTAAAAAAAGCTTACTATGTTCCAAGTCCTGACTCTGTGCTAGACGTTAGGTATAGAGAAGTAGATAATACAGAATCCAGAAAGGTCAATTAGCCAATGGCCTCATACTCACAAAGGACTTTAAATACTAATAAAAATGAAAGCACATGTTTCTTCACAGAAATACAGTGAAAGGATTGAAAGATGTGCCTCCAACCTTAAATACATGTCCCATTACCAAACCACCCTTCACAGAGAGTTTAATGAGTATCGTTTATATCTCCTATAGTTACCTTGTATGTAGCAAAATTATATTACAATGTGGGTTTCTATGTGTATGAGTATACATTGAACATTTGAATTTCGTTCATGCAAATATACAAAAAAGGTCCTAATACTTTTCTAACCCTGTCTTAGAAGTTTTTCAGTCTTTACTGAGAACCTCAGAAACAGGAAGGAATATTGGTCTTTCTCCCCTATGTCAAAGAGGTCCTGAACTTGAAATAACCCAGGGGTTACTATGGAGGACCACCAAAGGTCACAGGAGTGGGATGCGGTCACCCAGGGAGGCTTCTTGCAAGAGGCTATACCTAGCCTGGGTCTTAGGAAAATGAACAGCACAAGCTCTGCAGTCAGGCAGGCCAGGTCCCCCCGTCGTTAACTGTAAACATGGGCATGTCTCAAACTCTCTAAACCTGAATTTCACCTAGTATTGATAGTTTCCGAGATTCCTGTAAGGATGAAAGAAGATGCTGCATGTCAGACTTTCAGCACAGTGAATACTATAAGTGCTCCATTAATGTTACGTAGCACCGTTATTATTTCCACTAATAAAGGGTGAGTAGGAGAAACAAGGCATGAACTTGCTGATTTCATTCCTGTGGTCCTGACATTCAGGAAGTGAAAGTGGAGGAAGGGGGAAATCTTAGAAATTTGGGGAAAAAAGGAAGTAGTGGTGTGAGTTTCAGCCTGAGACAGGAAACAGCCTGCTCAGCTGGATGTGGGCCACTCGTTGGCCTGGAAAGGTCTAGTGAAAGAAGGTACCATAGGCAGGACACCACGTTGGGCGGCTTTGGGACCTCATTTATGTGGTCACCTATGTGAGTGGTGTCTATGCAGTGTGAATCGCACAACCTGTGTAGCAGAAGGCAGCAACCTTCCCAGATGGGTGCTCGAAGGGTCCCTGAACAGAAGACTCCGCTGCGAGAGACACCAGGCAGGGTGTTCCGCTGCTGGTGTGTCCAGATCAGCTGGGCTGTCTCAGTTCATGGCGGGGCAGCAGTATTACCCGCACTGCCACCAACCTCTTTGGACCTTACGCAAACCCTACTTAAAGGAGTCCAGCTGGGACAACAGAATGTGGGATTATTGCAATTTACAGCACAGCTACAGGAACACGGAACTTTCATTTTAGAAGCTCCGGCCAATGGTCCCTATACCAAGAATAACAAGGATTAGAGGAAATAGAGCTCTAGGCCATAGATCTCAAGCTCGATGGGTGGCTCTATAATAAAGTGAGCTCAATATGGATTTGTGTAGAAAAACACAGAGCTTTATTCCCCCCAGGTAGATGACAAAGAGGAAAACTATATCCCTATCCTTCTTTTGTGGAAATGAAACTTTCCTCCTGGGCTGAACTGCCAACTCCTCTTTAGTCTTTCTACTGCCGTGTTCAGCATCCCTACTGCCCAGAAGCCCTCCCCAGCACTCCATCCCCTCCCAAATAACACTCCCACAGCGCAGTGCTGCACAACTCTGGGTGGCGCCATTCACGCACGAAGCAATGGGGACCCTGCCCCTTATCTGACTGCTGCCCTACGGGTGTAAATTCCAGCAGCCCTGAAATAGCACACGCCCTCCCACCTCAACATCCACACTTTAGAAAAAGAAAGGAAATGTCGAATGTTCAGGAGGAAACCTCCACTGGGAAAGAAGATGAAAGTAACTGGCTATGGCCATAAGAATCCTTGGGCTTATTCTTCACTCACCAGTGAAGCAACAGTGATAGGAAATAATAATTAAGCCTGGGTAATCAGGAGAATGGCAGCTGAACTGAGGGCAGAGAAGGTCCCAGTAAATAGCCTAGGGAAATTAGGAGTGTGGAATTAATTGGGACTGGGGGTGGGAAATGAGGTAATTTAGGATACGTTGAGATTCAAGGATTGTGAAACCAGAAGGTAGGTGTAGAAGATGTAGATTTGGGGCCTAGAGAAAAATTAGGGGTAAAAAGTTAGATTTTAGAGTCATTTTAAAAATGAAGATATACGAAGCCAAGGGAGTGAATAGGTTATCAATGGAGGAAGTAAAAAGACAAAAAAGACGTCTGACTCTTGGATTGTGTGGTGAGAGGAAGTAAAGCGGGGGCGGGGGGTGCAGAGTGTCCGTCAGATGGTTAGAGAAAAAACAGAGGCCTCTAGGATCATGAAGACAAGAGAGAATTTTCAAGGTAAGTTTCTCTAGTGTTAAATGCTGTAAAGAGACATTTATGGGGCATGGATGGTCACTGTTGACCCTTAAGAAAGTTAACTGGAGTGGTGGCTCCTTGAGGGATGGTCCATGCCCTTTCTCACAGTACTGCCAAAGCTCCAGGCCGGCTACACAGAAGGAAAGCAACAAGCATTTGTGGAATAAAGTAAGGCAGCTAGACTGGAAGCCCGATTGCAAGGAGTTAATAATATACCACGATCGGACTTCCCTGGTGGCACAGTGGTTAAGAATCTACCTGCCAATGCAAGGGACATGGATTCATGCCCTGGCCCGGGAAGATCCCACATGCCGCGGAGCAACTAAGCCCATGCGCCACAACTACTGAGCCTGTGCTTTAGAGCCCACGAACCACAACCACCGAGCCCGAGTGCCACAACTACTGCAGCCCACGTGCCTACAACCTGTGCTCCACAAGAGAAGCCACCACCATGAGAAGCCCGCGCACCACAACGAAGAGTAGCCCCAGCTCACCGCAACTAGAGAAAGCCCGCATGCAGCAACGAAGACCCAACACAGCCAAAAATAAATAAATAAATAAATATTTTATAATAATAATAATATACCATGATCACAGTTTAAAGTTTTACGACTCTTAATAGAGCTTTTGTAAAAAGAAGGCAAAAAATATCAGCGTACACATTGTTAATCCCGATTACAAGCATCTATGGAGGAAGTACTTTTCTATTTACTTGGCACAAACTGAAACTTGCCTCGGGGAGGGGGAAGCTCTTTCCTGGGATCTTCCCTGGCATGAATTCTCTGAATGACCATAACAAAATTGCAAAACTTTTCCGCTTTAGTTTCCACAAATTTATTAATTGGGGATTGATATAAATTTATTGAAAATACCTGGAAGGTGAGAAACAGACTTAACTGGTCTCAGACTCTATGTGGTTCTCACATGTTCTCCAACAAAATATCTAGCAGGTAAACACTACTTCCATGGAAGCTTTTTACCAGGCCCTCCCACCTGTTTTAGCAAGATTAAAACTAGGACTGAGACTTACCAAGAAAACACCTCTTAAAAACCCAATAAAACCTAAGAACTACAAAATCTCACCTTAAATTTGTTTTCTATATAGAGATGAACACTCTCTTATTCTCAAGTTGTATTTTAAAAATAGATAGTAACTATAGCAAATATCTTTTGACTGCTTACTCTGTAAGACACTGTGCTGAGGGCCTTACATGCATAATCTTATCTAGGCTTTACACAGTTTATAACAGTGCTATTATTAATGTCTACTTTTCAGATAAGAAAACCAAGGCTTGGATCTTTCTCAAGGCCACACAAGTAGTAACTGGAGCTAGACTTTAAACCCAGAATATATCACAAATCCTCATAAGGATCAATTTTCATAGATGTATAATATTCCACGGCATCACTGACATTTAAAGATACATGTTTGTTTGTTTTTTTAATTAGAAAGATCTCTTCAAATAAGAAATCATGGAACAGATGGCCAGCCTGCACAGGAATGAGGTTACAGGTTCCAAATGATGGATCTTGTTCTACTAATGAACCCATCTTCCCCGTTCCCCTAAATGAGGGGGTCCAATGCAGCATGGACAAGGAAGGATAAAGGGTACATGACTGCAGGCTCAGACTCCCAGCTAAGGCATGACAGATCCATACACTAGAGACCACCTGGCCTGTGGTGTTCCTTTCTCTTCTACCTTTATTGGCCCATTTTTCTAGAGAAATGGTGGTAGTTTGAATGTATGTTAGGCTGGATTCCTCAGAAAATAAGAGCCTGAGACCAAGCTTCTATGCCAGGGCTTTAGAGCACTCCCAGGGAAGCAAAAGTGAGGGAAGAAGAGAAATGAGGCAGCAAAAGCAAATGTACGACGGAGTGGGACTGGCTGTGACTTCACAAGAATCATAGCTTCGTGCTCGGTCACACGGGACGTCCCCAGAGAGGCTGTTAGGAACCGCAGCAACTCAAAAGCTTCCATCGGAGGAAATGGTGCTAGCAGAGGGAATGAATCTGCCAGCTCCTGCCTGTTTCTTGTTCCCCATTACTCAAAGTTCACTCCATGGTGACCCAACTTCCCCACACGATTGGGATGTATCATCTGGTCCCTTTGGCAGCAGATGGGGAGGCCAGATCCCATACCCTGCAGGGTGGTTCTTCATTTGAGTCCAGAAGTGGTGGGAGGAACCCCAGCATGGCCTTGGATGGCAGGATGGTAGAGACCAGTAGAGCTGGGCACCATTGCATCTAAGAGACAGGTGGGGCTAAGAGAATCTGAGGTGGTACCTAAGCAGAAGCCAACACAGGAAGGTTAAACCTAGGCAGGAATCAATGCTGGTATGCAATCCCACATACACAGAACACAGAGAAGATGATCTATAGGTCTTTTTGAACTCTGGGCTATTTGTGCTCATTGAGTTTCTGCAGGTGTCATAGGACATCACCCATTAATTTCTTCACCCATTCAATAGCATTTATTCAGCAGCTCCTATTGCTAGGCATATTCTAGTGAAATCCTAGGGATAGAGAGAGGGCTAAGACCCAGACCCTGCCTGGCAGAGGGAGACAGGCAAACAAAAGATGACCACAATACAGTGTGATCAGAGCTACCCCAGGGGAACCCAGCAGTGCCATGAGCACACAGAGGAGTCGCACCTCGCCCAGTCTTGGGGTCAGCGAAGAATAACTGAGGGAAGATGATACCTGGGCAGAGGCTTGAAAGGTGAACAGAAAGTAGAGGCAGGGGGAAAGGACTTGCAGTAATGGCATCTATAAGAACAAAACAGGACAATACAATATGGTCAATTAGAGGGTGCCATTTTACTTAGCCCTGTTTAAATGGATTGTGTTAACATGCAAAGCCACTGTTTGTTACCAAAAAAGGGTGCACAACGGACATCCCTGGCTCTTACATTCATCCCCAGACCTCCCTCCTACCTAACCCCCCGCCGAACATCACCCATCACTGACCCCAGCTCCCAAAGTATGCATCAGGGATGGGTTAGGATCTGGAGATAAGGCATGGTATGAGGGGAGATGGGGCTGAGAAATGAGGTTCAAGTTCAGAGATTCAGGGTTAGTGTTAGAAAAGGGGTGAGAGGTGGGGAGGGGGTGATGCAGAGCTGAAGTGATGGTATCTGTTTTGTACATGACTTAGAACCTTGAAGTGTATGATTTTTAATAAGTCCCCCACTCCAAACAGCTGTAATAAAGTGTAATGTGTTCATACAAAGTCTCGGAGATGAATAAAAACTTGACGTGTTTTCTGAACTATAGATAATTCAGTTTGACTGAAGTAATGAGTCAGATGGAGAGTAGTAAGAGAAGAGGCTGGCAAGACTGGGAGTCAGGTCAGACAGAGCCTTGCAGGCCATGCCAAGAAGGCTGGGTTTTGCCATAAAGGCAATGGAGATCAATTAAACAATTTTAAATGAGGAAATAACATGACTCAGTTGTATTTTACAAAGATCATTCTGGAAGCAATGAGGAAGGTGGACTGGAGGGTGGGAAGACCAGCTAGTAATTATAGTGATCAGGCATTGCAAGCTGAGGGATAAAAAGGGGGGATGTTTTTTATGAGCCATTTAAGATGTAAGATCATCAAGACATGGGGAGAAAGTCTATTTGGGGCTCATTTAGATTGAGGGAGTAGTGGTGGGTGGATAAAAAGGATCCTGGAAAACTGGATAGATTTTTGTGCTATTCACCAAGATGAGGACTTTAGGGGGAAGAATACTTGAGGGGTGGTAGGGATATGATGAGTTCAATTTTAGACCTGATGAGTTTGATGGGCGTACGGGACAACCACATTGAGATGTCTATGGGTCCTGTTCAATAGACAGGTTGAGAGCTCAGAAGAATTGAGATGAGCGTTCATCACACAGACTGACAGGTCACCCAGAGAGAATGTATAATATGAGGAGAAGCAAGAACCAAGGGTGGGAAGATCAACATTTACATGCTGGACTCAGGATAAACAGCCCGGCAGGAGTTCACTATAGATGCCTTCTCCTGTCACATTGTGGAGGCCAGGGCCAAAGTCAACCTCCCAATTGCAGGGAAACTCAATCCGGTTCGCTTAGAATCAAGAGGAAGACCAGGTAATAGAGACATTAGTGTTCACTTCAGCTAGTGAACTCTTCAGGTAATACAGAGTTCAGGGAGCTCTGTAGGCTCCAGGATAAGACACAGAGAGGGAGAAGAACAGGGAGCATTCGACAGAAGCACAGGAGTCATACATTTCTGGATTTCCAGCTTTCCAGCACTGGAGGAAGTAAAACCTTCCTCATCTTTCTGCAGCAGGGGCTTCACCTAAGATGTTTTACACACTGGTACTTCCACTACATATGCAATTCATCCATCAGGAAGGGGTCTCTAGTTAGGGCCAAGGCCAGGATACACTCTGGGCCTCCCCCTAGAACTTCTTAACCATTGTTGTTTTTTTTTTTTGAAGTATGACTCTCTGGATTTATTTGAGATATAAATTAAGTCTTCATCTCTGGGTAAAAAACACATACATGCAACATTCTGTTTAATTTCAGGACATCTTTCCTAAGGTCCCTCCATGAATGCCCTAGGGATCTCCATACTCCCTGCTAAAAGCTCCACCCTAGAACAATTTATCTAGCTCATGTCACTTTCAGACCTTTCCAAACTAAGCAAAATCATTCCAGAGGAGCACAGCAGAAGGAAGCCAGGCACTGTGGCTTCTACTGACCCTGAACTGATAATTCCTTATTTCCATTTTCAGTAATGCAGAGGATATCTCCTTCCCTTTTCTAAGAATCCCTCCCCTCCCTCTTGCCCCAGCAAAACAGACACACAGGCATAAAACCAAAACAGCCCAGCCAAACACTAAAAACTCAGGCTACCGCAGTGGGCCTCACAGGCTGCAGCTACAGCCGGGCCCTGGGCTGATTGCAACGTTATTCCTGTGAAGCAGGCCCCTCACAAACAAGAGACCTCCCAGTTCACACTGCTGACGAAGGCAGGGGTACGTGAGCGTCTCCAATGGCCAGAGACAGCGGCAAGGAACAGGGCACACAGGGTGGGTCTCACACAGTGTGAAAGTTGAAGAAGTATCTGTTCACTGAGGGCTGGCCCTGCTTTTGTAGAGCAGGTCTTGGGTTTTGATGGGTGACATTCACTGTTGACACCTGGCACATTTTACAGATTGTAAATAGAGAGAGCAGATATGTTAAGTATTATGACTTGTAGACAAAATAATCCTCACATTATAAAACGTAAGCAACTTAGCACCTTGAAATGGTGACAACACACCCATCTCCACACTCCTAGTGTATTTCCTTCTTTTAAATTTATTTTTCTAATTTTTATTTATCTACCTACCTACTTATTTATTATAAAAGGAATACAATCTCACTAAACAAAATTCGGAAAATATAGAAAACCAGTATAACCACTGGTGTACTTCTGAAATGATATGATTTCTAAAAATTCCCTTTGCATGTACCTTTTCAGCTTCCCAGGGACACTTCTATTGTTTAAGGGTAAAGAGTTCCTTTGGGTTGCGGGGGGGGGGGGGGGGGGGGGCAGGGAGAGGCTGTCACCACAGACAAATGGGACAGAATCCTTTGACCTTGTGACTGCCTGGGCTCTCACCTCATGGCTAAGAATTATTTATTCTATTGTTTTTTCCAAGTTGACGGAAATTTCCCACAGTTTATGCCTATTCTCCTTACTTCCTCAACCTGAAAGACCAGAGAGAAAAATGTAATCACTGCAAACTCTTGCCTATTAATTCTTCTGCTTTGGTTATTTCTAATGTTTTCTTTCAGTCCTCACACCACCCACCTCCATCTGGAGAAGGTTTCTCAAAAATTCTAGCAGAGATTTAGACACCAACCACAACGTTACATATATTTGGTCCCGTCACCACTAATAGTAGTATTTCTTTTGGTAGACGTCTCGCTGACAGTAACTCTTGCAAAACAGAAAAGCCACAAATTCGTTGCATATAAACCACATATGCAAACACGGCAGACATTCTAATTAGAGAATTGAGAGACAAGACTTCAGAATTTCATTCGCCATATCTCTTGGTTCTTACTGAGCTTTGAGAGTGAGACGTTTTAAAAAAATTCAGAATTGTATTATTTGCTGAGTGAAAACCCAGTGTCTTAGATGCATTTTCCAACCAAGTGTAAAAGTCGAATTTAAAACAGTCGGGAGGATCAGTTCACTTATTGGAAAAGAGTGAGAACTTTCTTACCCGGCTCATAGTGGTAAAGAGCACGTATGAGGTTAGCATATATAATACTGAAACACTGACACTGCCAGGGATATCCATTTTTTTCCGTGTTTCTGTTTTCAGGTCTCTGAAGGCTTGTGCGTCTGTGATTCACATACCAGTTGCCACATCTACAGGCCAGATCTGATCTTTGGATGCAGTGTTTCAATTACAGAGGAAGTATAAGTGGCTGACATGTAAAATTTATTGCAGTACCCCCTTGACCTCACTCTTTTATTTTTAATAAAAAGAAGGAAGGAAAATAGCAGCAGTGTGGGTTAAATTAAAATGTGTTTTCCACCTCAGGCAAAATTCAAAGGGCTTTAAAAATTCCTCACTTCTCACACATTGGCACGAACAGGGAGAATTTCACAGTGATAAAGCGATTAACAGCTTCATAGCATTAATACAGCTGCACTTACTGAGCCCTCAAATCTCTGAGATGGGCATTTTTACTACCAGTTCCCATCTCAAGATAAGGAAACAGAGTGTCAGAGGGTAAGTAGCTTGCCCAAGGGCACAAAGCTAGGATGAGGTCAACTGGTATCTGATCAGAGTCTACTGACTCTGAAGTCCAAGCATTAACAGAACTCAGATGATAAACTAGCCAAAGAAAACACCAGCATTAAGTAGGTCCACCCTTCATTTCACACTTGCAAATCGAAGGAAAGAACAAACTAGAAAACTGGAAACAGCCTGACTCTTCCACTGGAGCTGGAATACCCCCTGGTTCAGCCCTCGGACTCTTCTTTGTCTGCTTCCATTCCTTCACGATGGCTTTGGATGCCATCTCTAGCTAGATGGAATAAACCACCACATAGAGGTTTCCAGCTCTGACTTCTCCCCTGACACCACTGATGCCCACAGAGCACCTTTACTTCAATGTCCAACAGGCCTCTCAAACTTAACATATCCAAAATTGAACTACTCTCTGTCTCCCAAAACCACTCCAGCAGAAGCCTTCCCCACCCAGGATGATGGCAGCTCTATCTCTCCAATAGCTCTGGGGAAAAAAAAAAAATCAAGTCATCCTGAACTTCCCTCTTCCTCTTACACTGTTTCTCTCATGTTCATTTCACAAAAAGGCAGTTTACAAACATATTTCTCATATGATTCTTTAAAATGGCAAACTCCACTAGTACAATTAATAATTATTTCATTTGCATGTAACTCATCATGAGTACCTTTACTAAAGCAGTCAGGTGAGCTTTATCCATCGTAGACAATGGAGCTTTATCCACTGTCTACCTACAAACAATGATGTTCACCTACTACTTCATTTTTTATGTGTTATTTGATAAACACGTATGTAACACCTCCTATCTGCCAGCCGTTGATCTCAAAGTGCTTTACAACTCACTTAACTAACTCATGCACTCCTCAAAAGAACCCTATAAAGTAGGTACTATTATTATCCCATTTATTTAGATAAAGAAACTGAGGCACACAGAAGTTAAATAATGCCCAAGACCACACAATTCAAACCTGGACAGTCTAGCTCCAGAGTCCGCATAAATGAACCTACCGTGTTATCTGGCTTTCTTATGGCCAGGACCTACCTCTGCCAAGTGCCCAGCCAGGACTGGCTGTACGTTCTCTGTCCTCTTCACAGGAGAGAAGCAACCAAATGACAGGGATCAGAGCCCCTAGTCCCATGAGCACAGTGCTGTGCGTGATGGATGGTGCAGCTAGAGGAGCTGCTGCAGACACACCCGCCCACCTATGCCAATCAGGCTGATGTGAGTGACAGAGACACGCAGAATTTACGCTAACAGATCCCCACTCCCCAACTCACCCCCTTTCTGGATGATACTTTAGAACAAAAAATTTAAGGAGGACGAGATAGGGAAAAGAAGAGAAGGAAGTGTGCTTCAACAGCCCTGCTGATAGTGTGAACTGAGGGAGCAAAAACAAGGGCCATTTCCTCCCACAGGGATCTCCGTGGGTGTGGGCAGAGTGCACAGACAGCCCCTGTTAACTCTTCCCAGCACTTTTCCTTTTGTTTCCAGATACAGTACAATAGTGACTAAGGGCACAGTTTCTAGAGCTAAGTGATTAAAAGAGGGTGCAAAGTCCAGGTCCACTACAACCTTTGACAAACTACTCAACTCCAGCCTCTGCTTGTCTCGTCTGTGAACTGAGATCCCACTCTTCCCAGCCGTACAGAGCTGAGACAGAAATTAAGTGAGATAATACGGAGTGAACTGCTAGCAAAGGACCTGGAATTAGTAAAACTCAATGAATAATAGCTATTGATAGTGATTTTGATAATTTTGATTAAAAAAGTTTTTCACACCTTTCAACTGCTCAGAGTCTGAAGTGGAGGGAGATGGAGGGACAAGGAGTAATGTCAAAAAAAATACTTTATGTTTGGGACTTCCCTGTTGGCGCAGTGGTTAAGAATCCACCTGCCAATGCAGGAGACACAGGTTCAAGCCCTGGTCCGGGAAGATCCCACATGCCACGGAGCAACTAAGCCCGTGCACCACAACTACTGAGCCTGAGCTCTAGAGCTCGTGAGCCACAACTACAGAACCTGCGTGCCACAGCTACTGAAGCCCGCGCACCTAGAGCCCGTGCTCCACAACAAAAGAAGCCACCACAATGAGAAGCCTGTGCACCACAACGAAGAGTAGCCCCCACATGACACAACTCGAGAAAGCCCGTGCGCAGCAACGAAGACACAACGCATTCAAAAATAAATTAATTAACTTTTTTAAAAAATTCTTTATGTTTGGCAAAGATACAAGTCAAACTGTATTTCTGACAGCTCTGGGTTCACGAAACAGACAACATTTAAACAATGTATAACTGAATAAGCTATGGATCACCCCAGCCTTATCCACTTAACCACGGTATTATAATTTCCCTCTTTTAAAAACTTACGTCAGGAAAGACAGACAAACATATTCAGTTTCTAAAGCAAACAGAAATAAAATCTGTTTTCATTTAAAGCATCTCACTTTTTTTTTTTTTTAAAGCAATTAGCTAACTTCAAAAGGCAGCCAATGGAGTGATTCTATCCTGCTGGTAAGGGTCTGGTGTCTCACTTCAAAGTTCAAGCAGATTGAAAGCCACTGATAGTCCTGCTATACTGGTTGGCATTTGGCATGAAAAGTGCTGAGATTGCTGTTTCATTCAGATGGGAGTGTTTGCACAGACCCACAGCACTGAAATGGTACTTTCTTACAGTGAGAGCCAGGATTAAGCCTGAAAGAGAAGGGTGTAATTATCTCATCCCCAGATTAAAATTAACGAGGACCTCTTGGGGTTACAGTTGAGGGCCTCCATGGGCTACAATAATAGATGGAGAAAATCTTAACTAAATGTCAAGGACCCAAGTTCTTAGAGCCACCATCCCTATGGAGATCTGCAAAGCAAATGACGCTGGGAACCACCAAATGTCAGGGAGGTGGGATCCAGGGACGTGGACATGCCAGGGTATTCTTGCATGACTTTAAACAAGTCACTTGACTTTCCCAAGTCATTTTGCAAGTGGAGAGAGACCAACCACCTGCCAGTTTGACAGAGTTTATGATAGGATTAGATTGTATTGATAAAGTGGTGCGTCATCCTTAGCTCCAAAGTGCTTTCCTATTAATAAAATGAAATGTTAAGAAGGTCAAATGAGAGTCCAGTGTTACTCATCTTCTAATGAATCAATGAATGGCTTAATTTGTCAGGAGCTGTAAGCCGTCAGAATATTCGTTTTTGTTTTTGTTTTTCTTTTGCGGTACGCGGGCCTCTCACTGTTGTGGCGCGGGCCTCTCATTACTGTGGTCTCTCCTGTTGCGGAGCACAGGCTCCGGACGTGCAGTCTCAGCGGCCACGGCTCACGGGCCCAGCCGCTCCGCAGCATGTGGGATCTTCCCGGACCGGGGCACGAACCCGTGTTCCCTGCATTGGCAGGTGGACTCTCAACCACTGCACCACCAGGGAAGCCCCCGTCAGAATATTTGGATTAGATGGTCCGAGGGCGCTCAAGAAAGGAAGACCTCAAGAAGCTCAGGCTTCCCTTCTCCTCTCTTACTTGACCCCTTCACTCCAGATACAGAAGTCGAATCACAGTCCTAAACAAGCCTGTGCTGACCAGCAGAGCCACAGATCACTTAGGTCCATTCCCTAAACCCCAATGCTCCACCCAAATGCTACTTCTACCTCCGATCTAGTGCGACTGCTCCTCCATGAGCCTTCCCGTCCAGGACAACCTCAGAAAGATCCCATCTCTGGATTCACAGCATGCATACCCCCTTTTATTATATGCCTACTCTTGGCCTCACTGTTACGTACCTATTATTAATTTTGCGTAAATATTATGCCTTTTCTCTCTCAGATTAGAGGCCGTGTCAGAGGACTAAGTACTACACTTTTCTGAATTCCTCATGATGTCTTCCTCGGAGCCTTGCACCTAGAAGATGCTCAATGCCATTCACATGAAGCCACCTTCCAAAGATTTTACTGGGCCATTAGCAATCTGCCAAGTAGCTTCACACTCCTCATTGTGACTAAATATTGTAAAGAACATTGACCATCTGTTACCTGTTGGTGAGGCCACCTCAGTGCACACAAGTCTGCGTTGGTGCAGGGCCGGCTGAAGTGACAGAGGTGTACACAATGGACAAAAGATTCATGGGACTTAGAGTTTTCAATCCTGCCCTTCTTTTATCTGTCTATAGAATTTTGGTTGTTTCTATCTACGTTATTATATTTCAGACAGACAACAATAGCACTGGAAATCTACCACCAGAAATTGCTAGACATTGAATATATATATGGTATACATTATAGCATTTATTCAAATAAACATAGAGTATACTAGTTATCTAGTTATTTAATATGTATGTTACTTAAACATCAAATTTCTGGATAAATGCTAAGCAACAGTGAATAGTAACACTTTCTAATGACTATGATCAGTGTTTTAAGTCCCTCCTGGCTAGTTTAAGTGTCCCTTTCCTCACTGGCTCTCACTCATGTCTAGGGTTTTGTTTGCTACATCTTTTGAAACTTTAGACCAAGTTTCCTGGAGACCTGAGATTGAGGGAACTGCAGGAGTTCACCGTACAGTTGACCAAGAGAAGGTAGCACTAAGGCCAACCCTGCAGGAAGAGGGGAAACAGCTGGCCTTCCAAAATTACCTGGACAGGGAAACAAACAGATCTGACCAACAGAGTTGGCCTCAGGCCTGCTGGACAGAGGTTATGGTTCCAAGCTTTCACATCCCCCCTCTGGAGGTACCCAGAATCCTGGGGAATTCTCCCGTCTCCAAGAGCACACCGTTAAGGTGTCATTTGTCTGTCAAATCTCTATTAGGGGGCTTCTCTGGTGGTACAGTGGTTAAGAATCTGCCTGCCAATGCAAGGGACACGGGTTCGAGCCCTGGTCCAGGAAGATCCCACATGCCGCGGAGCAACCAAGTCCATGCACCACAACTACTGAGCCTGCACTCTAGAGCCCACGAGCCACAACTACTGAGCCCACGTGCTACAACTACTGAAGCCCGCGAGCCTAGAGCCCACGCTCCACAACAGGAGAAGCCACCGCAATGAGAAGCCCGCGCACCTCAACGAAGAGTAGCCCCCGCTCACCGCAACTAGAGAAAGCCCGCAGGCAGCAATGAAGACCCAATGCAGCCAAAAACTAAATAAATAAAATAAATAAATTTATTTAAAAAAAATCTCTATTAGGAAAAGTATCTTTTCAAATCTCACTCACTTCGCATTATAGCTTAGGCCCACCATGACATTTCTTACTTTATACAAATTTAATAGGCATAGAATTTCCAGTATATTCAACACCCCAATGGACCATTTTACACTCATGCCACCTTGAAACAAATACTGTAACCCGCTAGCTAGCACTCAAAATGTTGACCCTGAAAGTATTTCATTCATTCACATGGTGTCTGTTGGGCAGGCATATCACTGATTATCTAGACCCCAGTAGAGTTCAAACTTTTGTCACATCCAAGATTGAGAAAAATACAGCAAAAAGAAAACAAACCCTCACGATGCTTTATTTCTTCTGTCACGTTGTACACGCCAACATATTTTCTCCTTAACGTCTGATCTTGGAAGGCTCTCTCATTACAGGAATGCTCTCTCATTACAGGAGCAGTGAGTCACAGCTAAGGGAACTGTCACAACTTGCGCCAGCCATTAGTATAAGTCAAACCATGGATGACTTTGGGTTCTCAGGGGGTTATTTATCTAGGGGGGTTGATCACAATTTGCATGATCATACGGTACAGATGTTTATTCGTGAACGTGACCTCAAGAGAAGAGAGCAATTTCTTGGTCTGACTACTTTAAAATTCAGCCAAATGTCCACCCAGTGGGCCAACCCAGCTCCAAAAGATATCAGAACTGGGATGACAAGCAGTGAGATGGATCAGGGTGGGAAATACACTGGCCGACTTGAGTGCAAGGTCTGGAACCAGGCAATGTGCTCGCTGACAGGGAGTCAGGGCAGAATCACAAGGGAGGGGATAAAGCAGCACTTGCACACTTCTTACCTCTCAGAATCTGAGCTTTTTTCATTTCCTCACTGTGAGAATTGCATCTGCAATTCAATATACACCTAGAGACTCAGTCACTCTTACAGACCCCACTGTTTGTGGCCAGAGCCAGCCTTCAGCAAAACTGCCACAGGGATTATGCTGGGACCTTCCAGATTTTTTTCCTCCTTCCATTCTATTCCGGCCTTTCCCTCAACTATGTCTTAATTTCTCCCTTTAATTCAGTGGTTTTCAAAGTGTGGTCTCTGGACCAGCAGCAGCAATATCACCTGAGCACCCCTCAGAAATGCTTGTTCCCAGGCCTACTGGTTCAGAGATTCTGGGGGTGGGGCCCAGAAATCTGTGTTTTTTCAAGCCCTTTAGGTGATTCTAATGCACCCTAAACTTTGAGAACAGCTGCTTTAGGTGACAATTATAAAATAAGGACTTTAAGATGAGAGAGACATCCATTTTAGGAGAAAACTTGTTAAGAAGACAAGCCACCCAAGTGCCAAATGAGCCACTTCTAGGAGTGGACTCAAGTCATGTGACAGATAGTGAGAGATCTGAGGCTGCTGTGTTAGTCCGAGCCCTCATCATCTCTTACCTGTAAGTCTCACCTATTTCATTCTTCCCACTTTGCTACGAGAGATGTGTGCTCAGCCTGAACATTTGATCATACCAAACCCCAACTTAAAATCCTTCAGCATAACACAACATTGTAAATCAACTATACTTCAATTAAACAATTAAAAAAAAAAAAGAAAAACCTTCAGCGGCTGTTCCCTGCCCATAGGATAAAGTCCCAAAACCCTGGCACACAACCCAGGGCCCTGCAACATCTGCCTCTAGGACACCTTCCTGGCCTTGTTTCCTTCTGCACTTTCTCTCCTAATCAGCTCTGCCTCACGGGTTTGCAGGAGGCTTACGAGTCCCCATACCACTGACATCAGTTTTGGCCATGTGACTTACCTTGGCCAACAGCATGAGAACTACTACTTCTAAGCAGACATTAAGTACTATAATAGTTCTGTTCCGTCATGTTCTCTTTTTCTCCCTTTCCCATAAACAAGATTAGTATTGTCCCAGAAACAGGCTGTTTCTTAAGCCTTAATAGACCCCCAGATAAAGACAGATGACAAGTAGAACCGAGAGTGACCTACCCTGGACACACAGCATATGTGAGAAATAAACTTTGGTGGTTGTAAGCCACTGAGATTTGGGGGATATTTGTTTATTTTGCCTAAGATGACTATTATAGCACTTCTGATATCCCATATCCTCTCTATCTGGACTTCTCCCCTCTGCCCTACCCTTCCTTCTAATCCCACCTCAACTCTGTTTGCACAAGAGAACTGCTCATTAGTCTACACTCAGCTCAAGTGTATCCCCTCAGTAAAGTCTTTTTTTTTTTTTTTTCTTTCCCAGGTACAGCTGATCATTCTCACCTTGCGGACCTCCTCTGCATGCTACAGATCTATAACTACATGCCCGGAACGGTGCTAGGAGCTTTCTATTCATTAGCACCATCCTTAGAACTCGTCCAAAAAAAATGTTTTTTTGAGTCCTCATTTTACAACGTGAGAGACTTTGGCTCAGATAAACAAAGCAACTTGTCCAGGTTTCCCAGCCATCAGCCACAGAGACAGAGTTCTCACCAGGGGTGGGTCTGGCTCTGAACTCAGCAATCTTTCCCCTGCCCCACGCGTCTCTCTCCCTCCTCCAGCACGAAGCTTTCAAATCCTCCCACTCAGGTGAAGAGAGTAGGTCCCCTCATCAACACCTGAAAAGGCTGCTGAATTAATCTGACACTTGAAAGATTTGCATCTGGAAGTGGGCTTCTTACCCTCTGAGAAGATAATCACTATCTCTAAGTGGATGTATTTATTCTAAGCCTCCTGGCAAATGCGCTGGAGACCCTAGGAGAACTGGGGCCCTTTGTCTGTGCCCTTTCCCCACGTCCCAGGTTATGAGGGTAATGTGCTGGAAAAGACAGGTTCCCACTAACATCACCCTAGAGAATTTTTAGTAAGGTCCTTTTGGGTTTGTTAGAGGGTAGGAAGCAAGTAAGTAGCAGAGGGCTCAGAAATCCAGCAAGTCTGATACACATTGATACTTTAGCTTTTAAAAAGACAAATTCATGGAGTGAAACGTTTATCTGACTTTTCAAATTAAACAAGGAAAGTGACACAGTGGCAAAGAACTGAACCAGACCACCTAGGTAGAAAACGGGGGAAAAAAATCGCCTAAAGTGGGAAGTGCAACTTTGGGTTTCTATGAGCTGCTGGCATTCTGTTGTGTGGTTGGGCTGTTTGTTCTTTTCTTCTCTCTCTCTCCTTTTAAACTTTACTTGTTTAAGGGAGGAGTAGGAAGTATAAGAACCTTCACAGTTTCCCCCCAAATCAGCGATATTAATGAAAGATTGAACAAAGTACCATGATATTCTTTTCACAGAACATTCATACCATTTTTTTCAAATGTTACAAAGTTTTCTGATACTAATTGGAATCCATTTATCTCTCTCACCATTCCAATGAAGGTTTTTGGTTTTTTTTTAATCCCAGGACCTTTAAATGATACCATCCTTAACATTATTAACAGTATTTTTCCCTTTCAAGTGTAAAAAGCTGTTCGGAGCTCCAAATAGTCACTGGGCCGGTTTGGACACGTCTGATTTACTCTTTAAAAGACCATCCACTCCGTGTAATAAATCCTAAGAGCCAGCGTTTATTGAGTACTTAGCGCTGTCCTGAGTGTTTTTCAGCATTGGCTCATTTACTCCTCAAAACAACTCTATCAGGCAGGTAAAAGCTTTGTCGTGCTTTACAGATTAGAAGAGTGAGGCACACAGAGCACGAAGGACCTGCCTAAGAGAAAAAGAGAGAGGCAGAAGCCACCAGCTGCACAAGAGCACAGTTAATGATTCACTCACAGCCCTCGGGCAGCTCCTTTTAGTAGAGGCTGCAACACACGGACACACACACACACACCACATCAACTCTCTTCATCTCAGTGAGAGGCGGGTGTCCTGCAAATTGCTTGGCAACGCGAGGAGGAAACTCCATCCAAAGCCCGGGTCCGCCGGGTCCAGGCCGCCTCTGGGCGCTGTCCAGCGGGCAGCGCGCCTGAGAGGCCAGGCTGGGGTCCTGTCTCCGGACAGCCCGAAGGTGGGGCAGAATGCCAAACCGGGATTTCTGGCGCAGGGGGACGGGGGGGGGGTGTTGGGGGAGAAAAGCACCGTCCGCAAGTACACCTGTTGTCGCCTCCCTTACTCAAGCCAATGAAGACGTCGCGGGGACTCAGATCTCGGGGAAGACGCCCACTGGCAAACAGCGTCTGTGTATGAGTGTGGGTGTCGCAGGTGTCTTGTCCACCCCCGCCCGCCTTAGGCCGACTCACCTCACTCCCTCTCACCCCTGGACGGCGGCGGCTGGTGGAAACGCGTCTCCCGGGGTCTCCGGCCGAGGTAGGCGTCAGGGCGCTAGGGGTTCGGGTAGCGCCAGCGGCGCTAGGACCTAGCGGCCAAGTCGCCCCCCGCCCGCTCCACCTGCGGGGCCCCTCTCCCCGGGCACGCTCACCCTCCCCGTGCGGGGCGCGGGCTCGGTTACCTGTGACGCCGCCCGCAGGTTCCAGAGAGTCGGCTGGAAGGTCGCCTCGGCAAAGCGGGCTGCGCTGGCCCAGGGCTCCAGTCCGCAGTGAGGCTCTCGCCGCCCTCCCTCCCAGTCAGCCCCGCCGTCCGCTTCACAGTCTGAGCTCGCTCTGCGCCCGCCAGCTCCCGGCGCCGCTCCCGCCGCTCCTGATTGGCCGCAGCTCGCGCCCGAGCTGCGCCCTGATTGGGCAGCCGGGAGCAGGGGCGGTGGGGCGGGCCGGGCGCCGACCGGACCTGCTGCCGGCGACCCTCGCACAGCAGCCTCGCATCTCCGGTGCACCCAGATGCCCCAATCCAGACGCTGAAACCGGGATCCTTCCCCTCCGCGCGAGTGGAGTCCAGGCACGGGGCGGAGCAGAAAGCGTTGTTGCAAAGTAGCAGGGGGATGGCAGGGAGTGGAGATCGCCTAGGAGTCTCTCCCACACCGCGTGTCAAGGCAGGACGGTAGAGATCATTGCTTCTCCGGTGTCGCTCCTACATTTGACTTCACGTTCATTTAATACTTTTACTATAAAAAGGGCGTAGGAGGCAGGGCAGTAGCTTATAAACAGTGGGTGCCAAATTGTGTTCGTGGACCCAAATCGTACTTGACAAGCAATCTTTTGTGGTGCAACCAGAGCTTGCGAAGAGTAAGCGACTTGTCCAAGGTCCTAATCACGTTAACAAGTTATTAAGGACGAGAAGGACGACTAGATCTTCCTTTACAAGGAATTTATACGTAGCTAGGGAGATGAGCCTGAATAATAATAATAACAATAACAACAACAACATCAACCCTAACGTTTCCGTGACGCATATTATTTGCCAGTCACTTTTCCAAATATTTTACATATATTAATTCAGAAATACAGGAAACATCTGTCATAAGGATGTCCACATGTCCCGTGTGGACAAGTGACATCAGCTCTGAGTATGGAGAGATTTTCATCTGGAAGACACACTCAGTAACTCCACACTGCGATGCAGAGGCACAAGTTAGAATGGAGAGGAATTGTTGGGAATAAAATTATTTCCATCTTCATTTCTTCTTGCATTTCATAGTCTTTAGTCCTCCCAACATTTTCTCCCACCTGCAATGAACCTTTCTAAAGACTAAAAACAACTACTGTAAATCAGGGTGCTCCCAGAACTTTGTTCTACCGCTCAGAAAAGGACGCCCCCGCAAAACACCCAGATAGACAATGAGTAGAAATAAATAGCAGTTTCTATTTCAGGAACTTTGACTTTGGTTGCAGTAATGTCTTCCTGACAGCAAGTATGTAACCATTTTCCTGCAGGTATTTCCCCCAGTTCTAGCTTCCTATGTTGACAGAACCCTTGAGTGAGAAATTTCGTTTGATAAAGAAGATAAAAGACCCTAGTGAAAACCAGCTTGACCCATTCTAAACAGCCTGATTTTTGCCCTCGCGTGAGCTGAAAGACATTTACTTTGAGGAGCCCAAGACTCCTGGAGGAAATTAGCTCCGTTTTCTCCAGTTTATATCAATGGACAATCAATTCACTTTATATTGAAAAGATGTACTGGGCATAGGTGAAGCCTAAGCCTCACCTGGTAAAAACCTGAGGGCACAACAGACCGTACGAGGAAGTTTCTTTCACCAGCATCCCTCCCCAAGCATCAGTTCCTCACTTTCCATGGCTGTGGCTTTTGCCAAAGCAGAAATTCCATTTGGATTGGTCATACTGTCACTCCAAAGAAAGGCTACTTCAGGCAAAGAACTAGGCTGACCCAAGACGATTTCTTAAATGGATCAACCCTGGTATCATCACACTAAACTCAGCCCTCTGGAAGGATAAGTGGAAGAAGAATCTGGATTCCATCACATTCACTCTGGAATCTTCCTGTGGGCAGAAACCCTTTATGTATCCATCTATGCCCTGTGTCATCTAGCAGAATGCTTTGCTTAGTTCTAATTCCTGTGTGGCACTTCTTCCCTGGCGACTTCTACTTAGCACTAGAGACTCAACTAATGTAGCTCTTCCTCCATGAGGCCTTCGCTAACTCTCCCAGGCAAAGGTAGTCATCCCCCTACCTGTGTTATATCCTCACTACAGCATTCTAGTTCCCATGGCTGTCAGGCAATGGGAAGTAATATGTATTCAATAAACATGAACTGATTGGCTAAAATCGCTGACAGGTTAATAGGGTAGTATTAAGGAGACTGGGGCCACATCCCTATCCTGGTCAACAGGGCATCCTGCAGTTCCAAACTGAATGGATATTTAATGTGGGTCAAAGTGATCATCCAACCCAACAGTGAGTAGGGAGTTTCTGTATGTCAAGCACTATCAGGTAAAGAAAATAATAGTTCTCTCTTAAATATATGCAAAATGAAATGGTGCAGCTGATTTAGAAAACAATTTGACAGTTCCTCAAAGAATTAAACATAGAGTTACCATATGACCCAGTAATTTTGCTCCTAGGTATATACTCAAGAGAATTTAAAACATATGTGCACACAAAAATGTGAACACAGATGTTCATGGCAGCATTATTCATAATAGCTGAAAAGTGCAAACACCCCAATGTTTATCAACTGATGAATGGATAAACAAAATGTGGTGCCTCCATATGATGGAATATTATACAGCTATAAAAAGGAATGAATACTGATACAGTACATGTTACAACATGGAAGAACCTTGGAAACACTGCGCTAAGTGAAATAAGCCAGACACAAAAGCCCACATACTGTATGATCCCATTTAGATGACATTTCCAGAATGGGCAAATTTATAGAGACACAAAGCAGATTAGTTGTTGCCAAGGAGCCGGGGGAAGGAGAAATGAGGAGTGACTGCTTCATGGATCTGAGGTTTCCTTTTGTGGTGATGAAAATATTCTGGAATTAGATAATGGTTATGGTTGCACAACTTTGTGAATATACTAAAAATCACTTGAATTGTTATTTTTTTTTATGTTTGGCTGCATTGGGTCTTCATTGCGGTGTGCGGGCTTCTCATTGTTGTGGCTTCTCTTGCTGCAGAGCATGGGCTCTAGGTGCGTGGGCTTTGGTAGTTGTGGCACACGGGCTTAGTTGCTCTGCGGCATGTGGGATCTTCCCGGACCAGGGCTCGAACCTGTGTCTCTTGCATTGGCAAGAGGATTCTTAACCACTGCGCCACCAAGGAAGTCCCTGAATTGTTTTTTTAAAAAAGTCCACACCATGCATTCTGAGGGTGCAGAAACTGTCAATGAAGGAAATGTCAGTCAAATCCTAAAGTGTAGTAGCTAAAAGTATAAAAGTGTGGAGAAACAGAAAAGCCAGTGAAAAACAGCTGAAAGTCAGATTGTCTTCCCCTCACGCTCTAGCTTTCCACAGCCCAGAGGAGATTTACTCCTTAGATCTGTATTGTCCAAATGAACATTCTATGGTAATGGACATGTTCTCTATCTGAGCTATTTATTATGAAAGCCACTAGGCACATATGGCTATTGGATACTTGCAATGTGGTTAGTGCGACTGAAGAACTGAATTTTAAATTGTGTTTAAATAGCTACCTGTGGCTAGTGGCTACTTTACTGACAGGGTAGCGTTTGCTGGTTTAGAGGGCTAGAGCCATCTTCACTGGCAGTTTGGAACAACACTGGAAGGCATCGGAGGGGGAGAGTCTATGTCTTTATGTCCCAAAGCCCAGCCCAACAATATACCCACTAGAAATCCTTCAATACCATCTCACTCCTCCCAACCTCCTCCCTTCTGTGAACTCAATGAACTTCAGTCAAAATACATTGTTTAGTTTTGTCTTTATGGCAAGGTGCTTCCATTCAATAAATATTTATGGACCAAGCGCCCTGTGGAATTCTGGGAAGAGAAAGGTATGTAGACAATGTCAGCCAAGTTCCCAAGGGTTGTTCTTGACAAGGCTGAAAGGATGAAGGGACAAGAGAAATCCCTTACAAGGACCTGGTTCCTTTCCTCCTTCCCTCCAACATCTCCTACTCATACATACACATACTCTTCCAAGTGGGAAATCTTGCTATTAAGATGTTGAAGTGGGGCTCCCCTGGTGGCGCAGTGGTTGAGAGTCCGCCTGCCAATGCAGGGTACACGGGTTCGTGCCCCGGTCCGGAAAGATCCCACGTGCCGCGGAGCGACTGGGCCCGTGAGCCATGGCCGCTGAGCCTGCGCGTCCGGAGCCTGTGCTCCGCAACGGAAGAGGCCGCAACAGTGAGAGGCCCGCGTACCAAAAAAAAAAAAAAAAGATGCTGAAGTGATGCGAAGAATCTTTATTTAGATTTCCTGTTTCCCACTCAAGCCTTTTAACGTCCTTAACTCCCTCAATACACCTTCTAGTTCATGTTGCTCTTTCCCTTCTGTGAACTCTCTTTGAATTTGAAATCAATAGAACGTAATGACTTTCTAAGTGTTCTTCTGTAATGTGGTGTCCCCACCGCAAGATTCATTTGTTACACAAATGTTTATTGAACTCCTGCTTATTTCTGTGCCAGAATAGTCCTAGGGACCATGGATGAAAAGAAAGACAGGGTCACTGGGCAGCTTAGCGCCTAGTGAAAAGACCCACAAAGAAACTGTTCTACAGAGTTTGGCTTAGATGTGTAAGAAGGTTTACTGAAAGCACAGGGCAAGGAACAAATGAGTATACATAGAGAAATCAGGGAAAGTTTCTCAAAGGAGGTGACATTTGAACTGAAGAAATTTGAAAGATGAATAAGAGTTTTTAAAACATTTTTTTAAAGTAAGATGTTATTCTTTTTAATTGAGGTATAATTGACTTATATTAGTCTCAGGTGCACAACATAATGATCCAATGTTTGTATATATTGTGAAATGATTATCACTTTTTAAAATGTAAGATGCTATTTTTTTCTTTACAACTTAAAAAAATTTTTCACTTATTTATACTGTCCACCTCCCAAAGTTGGATTTGAGGCAGTATGTCAAGAAAAGCTCTGGGGACCAATGTTTGAAAGAATGCATTAACATCAAAGTCCAGCTCAACATCTGTGACAATGGTTTGCACTGCTAACAAGGGTATTAACTGGACAGTCACTCTGGCTGCCCTCAAGGCTTAATCCTGAGAGCAAAACAAAATAAATATGTCTCTCTGATCTCAAGAAGTTTAAAATGTCTCACCTGTACTATTGCAATACACTTCTCGTTGGTCTCTTGTGTTTAATCTTATTTTCTTCTATTCCAGTGTATCCTAAATTTCAGTCATCTGTGTCCCACCATCTGTCACCCTTCTTGCAGATGTACCTCATTCTCCATGTATCAACTGTGATATTATATACTTAACTGTTTCTTTAAACTGGCTCTCATTTTGCTCAACTTTATTGAAAGGCAATTTTTATATCATTGTCATCAGTGGAATACCAGTATCAGTTGCCATAAATAGAACATTGACCACAAAAATAGTACAATGAAAATAAAACCATGTTATCTAATCTTAGCTGGATACTGTTGGCTGCTGAAAGTTCTGAGTTTGAGGCCCTGCTTTTTCTTTGCTAAACACTGCTCTGATCCATTCCTCTCAGAGCTATCAGAATGATCTAACATGTAAATGCTATCATTTCTCTCTCTCTTATCCAAAACCCTTCAGTGGCTCTTCATTGCCAGGTCTTCTCTTGAACTCCAGGTTCTATTCACTACATTCCTAGAATGCGATCTCTTTCAATGTCAACCACACCCCTGCCTGCCACGTACTGCCCAGAGGGGAGGACAGGATGGATGAGAAGAACAATCTCATTCACTCGATGAATGTCCATCCCTCATCAATACAACTTAAGATTGATCAGGGAGAGCACGATGTCACCACACTGATAGAGACAAGAGAGGACATCAACCAGAGAAGCCTGTTGGCATTGTGGAGCAATGGGCTGGAAAGCCCCAGAAGGAAATAGGGATGATCACCCTGGAGGACGGGCGGGGAACCCATGGAGAGGAGGGGGTCCCTGCCCTGGGTGCCCGCACAGAGTAGAGAATGCCTCAGATAGACCAGAGGCAGTACCATAGTTGGAATATTGCCAGTCAAGACCAATGCAGGGGCCCACAGGTGCAGCTCAAGTCAAAATTCGGCAGTGAACTGTCAGTGGCCCAGAGCCCTGAACTTATCCTGCGTATGATTTGAGTGAGACATCCAAAATCAGTACACCAGGACCATTCTGGCAGCCCATCTTGTGCAATCCTGCAAAAGAAATAGTGCACAGGCCAGTGAAGCAATCCATGCTCCAGGCCAGCCTCCTGGATGGAGCACCCAGCCACAGGGTACCAAAAATCCCGGCCGTATGAATCTAAGAGCTCCTTGGGGCTCTGATCAATTCCATGTGCACATAGGGAGTCCAAGAGTGCTTACAAGGGGAGAAGTAGGGACAGGTGGGGACTGACCCAGGCTCAGGGTACCCCGCCCAGATAGCACTTTCAGCCCCAACCAGTCTCAGGCACAAAACTGAAAAATTGTGAGGAAGGCATTCCAAAACACAGGACCCTGAGGCCTGGAGCCTGGGTCAGCACCCCATTTGCCCGGTCTAAGGACGGTACTGCCAGTAGTATACCTACTTTTCACTGTTGAGGTTGAAAAAGTCATATAGTGGACTAGTTTTCCAGCCTTGCTTGTAGCTAGGGATGGCCATGTGGCTTAGTTCTAGCCAATGAGATATAAGGCGAAGTTTACCAGATGGGGAGGAGGGAATGTTTGAGAAAGATTTTCCTCCTTGATAT
This sequence comes from Grampus griseus, assembly GCF_964374135.1. Classification (NCBI taxonomy): domain Eukaryota; kingdom Metazoa; phylum Chordata; class Mammalia; order Artiodactyla; family Delphinidae; genus Grampus; species Grampus griseus. The sequence goes on along the minus strand of NC_139018.1, from coordinate 21,716,069 downwards.
AAATGAAAGCCTCTTTTTCAGCCCAGCCTACTTTCTTCCTTCTTTTAATATGCTTTTCTAAAGATGAGATACCTGGAGCTGTGGCAACCTCCTTGTGTTCACAAGGCAACAAACCTAAAATAAAGCCAAAAAGCCAAGGACTAAAAAGCAGAAAGAAAGAGCCTAGCTCCTTTTGCTGTCATGGAGCATCATACCTTGGGACTTCCAAGACCTGGTTGGAAGATGTGTCATTCTACCATGATCAGGTTGCTGAGACTCAAATGAGACTATACACCTGGGAATCCTTCATAATCTACATGATTGCATAGAGATATTAGTTATTTTTATTAGTCCCATTTGACAGATAGGAAAGCTAAAAAAGAGGAAAATTAAATGACCCTCCAAGATAAAGAGGCACCATGGGATTTTTGTTGAGAGGGAGAACTGATTTCAGACAGCTTGGGATTGACATCCAGTTCTGCCACCTCCTTGGTGTCATCCTGGGTTGGTTCCTGAGCCTCAGTTCCATATTTATAAAGTGGGGATAATAATATACCTACATCAGAGGGTTTAGAGGAACATTAAATGAGGAGATGCCTATATAGAATTTAGCACTGTGCCTGGCACATAGTAGGTGCTCGACAAATACTTAATCTTATTATTATTTTACTACACAGATACTTGTAGCAGAGCTACAGATCTCCTGGATCTCAGCCTTGCTCTGCATTAAAAGTGAGTTATGAGAAAACATTGTTAAAGGGAGATTGCCAGAGGCTGCAGTGGTCTGTCAAAATATCTGGCATTTGAGAGGCAATACAGCAGGTGGGCAAGAGCACAGAGTTGGGAGCCCGGAGGCTTGGGTGTGAATCTTGGCTAGGTCACTTAACAGTTGTAAGACCCTTAACAAGTTATTTAGCCTCTCTGCGCCACAGTTTCTTCACCTCTAAAATGGGTTCTTGTGTGGAGTGAATGAGTTAATGTGTATCAGGTGTTTAGGGTGGTGGCTGGCACATAGTGTTAGGAATTACTATATACTATTCATATTATTATTTTGAATTATTTAAAAAATTCAAAATAAAGTTTGTTCTTGAAAATCCAATGGGCTTTTATTTCAAGATGATTGGGCGGGGGGGAAGAGCACAAAGATACATCTGATGTCTTTGTGGCTTTACCTGTGCTGGCCCCTTTGCCTAAAACCCTCCCTTTTTTGGCCCATAAAACCACTACAAAGCGGGAAGAGATATGGGAATATATGTATATATATAACTGATTCATTTTGTTGTGAAGCTGAAACTAACATACCATTGTAAAGCAATTATACTCCAATAAAGATGTTAAAAAAAAAAAAAACAAAAAAAAAAACCACTACATATTCTCCACTCCCCCAGGGCCAAGGCTTACTCTCTCATGCTCCTGTCCCTCAAATAGGACTCATCTCTCCTTTTTACTCATCTGTGTATTTCCCGATGTCCTCAGTAAATATTTCTTCAATGGAAAGGTGAAAGAGAGTAAGGGGGATGATTTGAACCTCTTGTAGTTTGCAGACAAATACAGAACCATAGTTCATACTGGAACTTGTGTCTCCCTCTCAAAAGATGAAGGGATTGTCAGAGGACTCAGGCAGGTGGGCCCTCTCAACACTAGGAGGAAAAAACACCAAGAATAACAATCTAATCTTTAATGGGAAAGAGCTCCAGCCCCCATAGTCCCATCCTCTAGGGTTGAGGAGAAGCCATATGGTAGGTAGAGTGAGCCAGAGTGGGCTGTGGACCCCGGAGAGCCTCTGTCTGAATCCCATTTCTGTCATTCAACAGCTATTTGAATGACATCTCTAAGCCTATCTTCTCACCTATAAAATGAGAGTAATACCAGCCTCCAGGGGTAATTTTGATGATGAAATGAGACAATAGTGCAATGCCTGGAACTTAGAAAATGCTTCCTGTTTGTTAAGCGAATGAAGAGGGCTATAAAAAGCCAGTACCATTGTTGGATGAAGCCGTGCTGTCTCTGAAAGTACAGCATTGCTGAATGTTGTCCACTACTTGTCCTTATGATGTACCATTCCCCAAATCGTCCTGGAGGCCTTCACACAGCTTCTCATACTCTCCATCTGAGGTTGATCTGCTATTGAGGAGCCCAGGCAGGCGGAGATTTGGCAACCCCCTTCCCCAAACCCTTCTCCTCTCCAGCTGGCACAGAAACACTCCACATTTGCAGCTTACATGGCAATTACGAGAACCTACTCCCTTATACTGTTTTTCTTTTCCTAACGATGGAGCAATCACATGATTTCAACAGGAAAAACAACTCTGGAATTGGACGCTGTCTGGATTGAACCATGGACTTTCTGGTCCCCATGTCTGAGCCCCTGGAAAGAAAAGACATTCAGTGCTGGTGGGATGGGGCATGAGCTGGACAAGAAGCATGGCCAGCACATACTCATAGCAGGCTGGCCAACTGGGCAGGTTGCATTTCAGGACGAAAATCAGTACGATCCTAACAAACTCGGAGCTCGTATTTACTGCTGCTAAGGACCAGCACTTTATAGGCATCGTCAAGCTTAATCATCACAACAACCCTGAGAAGCATTTCTTATCTTCATTGTATCCATGCGGAGAATGTGGCTCAGAGAGGTTAAGGAGGTCTCTCAGGGGCACACAGGAGGCAGGAGCTTTGCTAGTATTCCATTCCTTTTGCAAGGCCCCAGAGACTGTGTATCTTTTAGCCCCTGCCTACAGCAAAACTTCCAAACCCTCAGGTGCACACAAGTCTCCCGGGACCCTGTGGAAATGCAGATTCTGATTCACTAGGTCTGGGGTGAAGCCTGGGACTCTGCATTTCTAACAAAATTCCCAGGGCTGCTGCAGATCCAGGGACTTTTTTTGCAAGGGTTAGACCAGGGGTCTCAACCTTGGCTGCATATTGGATCACCTGGGAGCCTTCAAAATGCTGATGCCCAGACCTCATCCTAGAGTTTCGGATTTTGTAGATCTGGGGTGCAGCCCCGGCAGAGGAGTTCTAAATCTTCCCAGTGAATGAATGTGTCACCAGGGCTGAGGCCGCAGTTCTGGAGGGAAGACGCCAGGTCACCCTGTGCTCCCCTTTCCCAACCGCAGAGGCGTCTAGGGCTGGGCTTTGAGGTCGTCCTTGAAGAGGCCTCTCAGCAGCAAACTCCCAGCCTAGGAAGAGGCCAGAGCCACCACCTGTTTCCTTGAAATAGTTCGCAGCTGTGCCGGGTGACCTCACAGGCTCGGCTCTGCCACGGGCCAAGCTGCGAACTGGAAAGCTCTCTTCCTAAGTCATTGATTCAAGTCCCTGCAGGCTCCTCCCTGTGTCCGGGCAGCCGAGGGGGAAGAGCGGGGGGCGGGGGGGGGAGCTGGACTGGGGAGCCCGGAAAGGACCTGCCCCACCCAGGGACCCCACGATGGGCCGCCCCCAGAGCTGCCTCGCCTGGGCTGTGAGCGCGCCTGACAGCCTCCGTCAGCCTCCCTCCCCAGCACTTGGGAACAATGATGAAATGACAAGTCCTTCTCCTCCCTTTAAATGATGTGTAAACAAACAACTACTGAAGTATGTAAGTAAACATGGAAAATCCGTCTTCTCTTCCTCTTCCACTTCCCCGAGACAACCACAGGTAACAGTCTGGGGGCTTATCCTTCCAAATCTTTTTCTATGCATAAATACGTCTTTGTACACACATACACACATGTAAATACTATTTTATAAACTAAAGTCATCATGTAATATTATTCCAAACACTGTCATGGATATCTTTTCCATGTAGTTACATATACTTATAAATTATTTTAGTGTGTCTCAATGTTTCAAACATCTGAACTCAGAATCTCTTGAGGGCATTATTTAAACATAGAGATTGAGAATCAGAATAAGTGTCTCAGATGGCTTTTTTTTTTAATTTTAAATTTTTGAAAATTTGAGATATAATTTCCATATAACATTGTATTCATTTTAGGTATATATCTCCAGTGGTTCTTATGGAAAATGTCTTGCTTTTTAGCAGTCACACATATCTTATATAAGAATGTATCATCATTTATTAGCCAGACCCTAGTTATTGAACATCTAGGTTGTTTTCAGCTCTTTTCTTCATGTTATAAACAATACTACAAACATACACACATTGTACAGGTACCTACGTGTGTATTTCTGTAGGATAGTTTGTGGAAGAGCTAAGTCCCAGGTGTACCTGGAACTTCTTTTCCCTCTAAGAGGAAATGGAAATATAATGTGAGTCAGAGACATCATTTAAAGTTTTGAGTAGTCAAATTCATTATAGTAATATATATGTTCAAGCTGATATATCAACAATATTATCATCTCAACATATAATAAAAAATTATTAATGAAATATTTTACAGCTTTTAATGCTAAATCTTGAAAACTGGTGTAAAGTTTTGTACTTTACAGCACACCTCACCTCGGACTAGCCACATTTCAAGCGTTCAATAGTCACATGGGGCAAATGGTATTATACTGGACAGCGCAGATCTAGAACCTTTCTTCTTTTCTTTCTTCCTCCCTTCCTTCCTTCCTTCCTCCCTCCCTCCCTCCCTCTCTTTCTCTCTCTTTCTTTCTTTCAAACTTTTCTTTTACTTGGGAGATATTTATAGGAGACAAGGAGAAAATGGAGCAGTTACAATCTATTTGTCCCTAAAGGAGCACTCAATATCTGTTATTGTTAACTGCTCACAAAGAAGCGCGGTGGAGAGAGAGGTGAGAGTTTTGCAGAGGATTAAGCTGAATGATACTTTAGGTTAAAGACATTTTCTCTTCAGAACAACTCTATGAGGAAGACAGGGTGTGGGTTATTTCAGTTTGAGATTAATAATTTGCCAAGATCACACAGCCAACAAACAGAAAGGCAGAACTAGAATCATGTCTTTTCTTTTATCCCACAGATGTCTCCAACACAGTTAAAGTCCATCCTTACATTAATGGTGCATGGAGAGCTGTCAACAAATTAGTTGAATTATTAGAAGTCACATGGTCAGTCTAACCTAAACAGTTTGCCATTTTGTACTCTGGTTAAAAACATGTGCACTGATGCCTCCTGGTGGAAATTAGAGTTTTTGCAAGCTTCAGGTAAATGCATTTGTGCATCCCTTGTTCATTAACTGTATTTGTACACAAAAGTATGAGAATTACATGGAGGTCCTTGAAATTTAAAAAAAAAAAAATCATACTGAGAAAAAGCTAGAAATCACTGCAGGAGATTCTTGCATCTCAGCCTGTCTGAGGGAGAGTCGCAAACAGATCCTAGTTTAGGTTCTGCTTCAGGTGTCTTTTTCTTAATTGAGGTAGAGTTGAAATAACATTGTATATGTTTCAGGTGTACAAAATAGTGATTCGACATTTGTATATATTGTGAAATGATTACCACAATATGCCTAGTTAATATCCATCACCGTATACAGTGATCCTTTTCTCTTTCTCCCCCAAACTACACAGCCTTAGTGAGGCTGTCAATCAAGTGCCCTGCCCTATCCTGGCTGAGGGGTCAGCTTAGAGATGTGAATCATCTCCGACAGTTGTGCTAACAGGTTCAATCAGCTGGACTACTAGAGCTGCCTGCAACTTCCGCTTTTGTGTGATTCTGAGACTTACCCCATACCCTCATGATAAATTCCTTTTTTTAATTATTTCCTGAATAAATCTAAAAGATAATATATACATTTTAATTTAATTCTGCTTCACTTTGGAAATTTGAACAAGTTCTCATAAGCATCAAAGGAATGGAAGACTTTCACTTGCTAAATGTACAGCTAGCTCTTTTTCCCTGGAAGGCAAAATGACGACCAACAACTAATTTGATCAAAATTGAGGTATAATTGCCATATAACATTGTATTCATTTTAGATATATGATATCTCCAGTAGTTCTTATGCAAAATGTCTTGCTTCTTAGTAGTCTCACATGTCTCATATAAGAATGTATCATCATTTATTAGCCAGACCCCAGTTATTGAACAAAATTGTCTTCAGAAGAAGTTTGACTACAGTTTGGTAATCTCTAAATGTTTGGGGCACCAGCTGTTAGGTGAGGATGTAGAGAGGCCCTTCGTGAAGAAAGTGAAACAGCTTCAAACTGGTGCCTGTTCAAGCTGGAAGACTAGAAGTTCAGCCTCCTGGTGCTGAAGCCCCACATCGAAAGCCCTTCAGTCATTAATCATGACTGCAGCAGGCTGGCCTGGGTGACTGGGTCCTCCATCACCCAAGAGAGACCCACAGAAGTCTGCTGCCCCTCTAACTCTAGGCCCTCAACACCACTATGATCCCTCCCTTCTTATCAGCCCTATGCTCATGACCCACCACAAAGCCCACGGACCCCAACACCTCAGCAGGAAGGGCCACATCCCATCCTTCACCCACAGATCTTCAGACTTCATCCCCACTCCTGGCATCAACCAGAGTCCTTTAACAAAACCTAAGGTGGCAGCACTGAGTTATCTCTGAAGGTCATATTTGTAAGCATTGAAAAATTGAATATTGATGAACTAATGGTGAAAATATAATTATCAGCACAATGACGTCACCACTGTTGACTGCTAACTGCTGTGAACATGCTACTATTCTCACAGTGCTTCCACACCTGATGAAAAGTATGTCAGTGATCCTCCGTGTTTTTTTTATTTTTATTGATGATTCAGTGCAAGTTAATCATCACCAGAATGCCCTGGCAGTGACTTTTGGACTAAAGCCACGGGTTCTATCAGGAGTGGAACCAGTGCTGAGTCCATGAGTCCTCATTGAATACTTGTTGGTGGCAACCTGATGACTAAATATAGACAAGAGCTTAATGAAGCGTCATCCAACTGGGTAACAACCTTAATGATAGAAAGGGAAGGACCCAGGAAACTGAATATGTAAAGGGCTCCTTATTGACTTATGCTTCTCCATTTCCAGAAAATGAGTCATTAAAGGCAGGAATGTTTGGGGGAAGTTTTGGTCACAGGGTATTCACCAGACTGGACAAGGTTGCTTTGCCCAAGGACAGAAGTTACTGTGGCAGGTGTGAAAAGGCATTACAGAAACCACAGTGGGGGTAATCAACCCACAGCTACGCGGGAGTTACCTGAGTGCTTGAGTAGTGAGACGAAAAAGGGAAGTCCGGGAAGTTCCATTTTCGAGGTCCACCAGAATTTTCTTCGAATGATGGAGGTGTTATGGAAAACCCTGTGGTGATAAAACCTCAGTCCAATGTTGTAGAAACAGAACATGGAGGGAGAAGCCACTTGCTCGTCTCTCAGGTGCTTAAATCCTGCTAACGAGAGACTCCTTCAGTTGGTGATATGAAAGTGAAACACGACTGATTTGACTAGTACCAATATTTTAAGAAGATACACCAAAAAACATAAACACTAACTTTACAGTCAGATTTTTTTACTCTTAATTTAACCTTTGAACAGGCAACACAATGACATGGTTCAGGGTACACAGTCAAAAGTTTATTTCCCATCTCTGTCACTCAGCTTTCTTCCCTTTAAGCCCACCAGTGTCACTAGTGCAACATATATCTTTTCTGTCATAATTTAGGTGCATACAGATACATATTCTTCCTCTCTGCTTTTAAAAGCATGACACCATTTTGTTAATGTTCCGATCCTTGCATTTTTTTTACTTAATATGTTTTGGAGATCTTATAGTAGTACATAGAAGGACTCCTTTGGGGGTGTGTGTGCGTGTCTACATAGCATCATATTCTTTGGGCGTAGCATAATCCTTACTGATGAATATCAGGTGATTTCCAGTCTTCTGCTATGATTATCAACAGTGTTGAAATCCCTTCCGCTGTGCATTCTCAGTGAGAATCATATTGCCTTCAAAAGTGGTTGAAAATGGGTTCTTGGCAGGGGCAAAGAAATCTTTCTCTTTTTATTTATAAAGCACAGCAATACATACAGTACATAAACACATATTCATCATAGAGTCGGATATGGAGGGTGGGCCATGAAAGACTTGAGCATCCACAAATTTTGGTATCAGTGGTGGGTCCTGGAACCAATGCCGCGTAGATACCAAGGGATGACTGTATCAGTGGTATTAAAATTGCATGAGGGCAGGAGTGTGCAATTAGGGAAAAAATACCTAAAATGATTCCTTAGGAAGCCAGCAATGAAAAAAAGTGGAGAAACCCTAACACTGCATTAGTTCAATCCCCACTGTCAACAGGATACAGGATGCGAGACTGGCTCAGACCTGGCACATCCCCTGGAAATGTGCACATTAATGTCGGAGCAAAGTCGGGATGCTGGAAGCAAGAGGAAAGGGTGACTGTCAGAGATCCCCCAGGGCTTGTGGTCCTGAGACTCCGGCTTCTGGTGGGGTGGTGGTGGGCGTCTTACCAGGAGCATGGGGACCCTGGGAGCCTCCCTCAGACTCTGCTGCCCTGTGTGACCTAGGACAGGGGTTGAATGAGTGAACGTAGCCTTCCAGTGACAACCTTGCCTTTTTCTTGACTTACTCAGAAATGCTTGAAATATTAACAAAGTTTTCTCTTGATTTTAGAGCCTCTATCTACATTTTAAAAAACCCTCACAAACGTCTTCACTCAATAAAAGTCCATTCCTTCCTCCCCACTCATTTACTCGTTTGGCAGCAATGATGGTTTATTTTTATTTATTTATGTTTTGGCCGTGTCACGTGGCTTGCGGGATCTCAGTTCCCTGACCAGGGATTGAACCCTGGACATGGCAGTGAAAGCACCGAATTCTAACCACTAGAGTACCAGGAGACTCCCAGCAATGACGGTTATTCTAAACCATCATTATTCTTCTTCATTATTATTCTTAACCTCCCTTGAATGTAAATAATTACAGTTGACAATCTTTAAGGACAAGAGGCATGAGGGAGTAAAGCATTTTCTAAGAGAGTAGAACCCACATGCCCTCCACCACTACCCCACACCCCGCCCGGAAAAAAAAGATAAATTTGTGAGATGATGTGTGTGCTAAGTAACTCGGTGGGGGGCAATCCTTTGCCTCTTGTGTACGTATAACAAATCATCATGATATACACTTTAAATATCTTTAAATATTTCATATGGCAATGATACCTCAATAAAGTTGAAACTTTTTAAGAAAGCCCTCAAATTAAAAAAATAAAATTACTAGGGGTCCTTTTCTGGCTCAGGGTTGGTTAACACACAAGTGTTTTATCCCTGAAGACCTATGGGGTTCGCATAGCTCCCTGTCGCTTTTGGAATCCCTTTCTGTGGCTCACAGGGGACAAGGAGGCCAGGTCCCTCACCACACCCAGCTGCTTCCTTTCACACTGCCCATCAGACTTGTTTTCTTCCTTCAAAAGATTGCCAACCCTGCCTGGACTTCCTGGGGCTGAGCCCGCTTCCTTTGTCTGTTCTCATCATTCACCAGGACAGAGCCAGGGTGGAGGTTTTGGCCGGCTAGGCAGATCCCTCAGGGCACAAGGGACAAGAAAATGTCACTGAAATGCCAGAACCACCCTTGAAATACAACCAGATGAAGAAAACTGCATTTACAAGAGTTCCTCTCAGGAAAAGTACAGATGTGATTGGCAAAGGGCTGCTTCAGGTGTGTCTGGGGAAAGGGGCAGAACCACGGGGCTGCTCCAGAAGCCCTGCTGGCTGCCAGCTGCCTTCCAGGAATTGGGTCTCGTTAACATGGAACTTTTGTTTCCTGTGGGAGGTATGCATGTTCAGGGCCAGAGCTGAACTGCTCAGGGCAGCTGCTCTGCCTCCTCACCTTCCACCCTGTTCTGTAAGGGAATTCAAACAAATATTTAAACTATTAGCTTGTTAGCCTCCCCAGGGCACTCAGATGTCTGGGTCCAGCCCAAATCAGTTTTTGTATTTTCTAAGATATACTTTCTTTCTTGTTGGAAATGTACATTTCAAAAGAAAAATAAATAAATAAATAAAAACAAAAAAAGTCTTGTAGCCATAAAGGAAAATGACAAATTTGACTACATCACAAAAAATTACGCATGACCAAAACCACCAAGACCACAGTCAAACACACATCAGACTGGGAGAGCACAGCCATTCCTCTTACAGAAAGAGGTTAATTTCCTTAATACATAAAAGCTCATTGACATCAGTAAGAATCAACAATCTGATAGGAAAAGTGAGCAAACAACATGAGTATCAGTTCACAGGAAAAGAGCTGCATGTGACTTCTCGTACACGGAGGATAATCTAACCTCACTCACAGAAGAAATGCAAACTAAAGAAACACTGGAGACTCTTGTTGGAAAAATAGGATCACTGTACACAGCAGATATTCCCGTGGCTCATTTCTGCAGTAGAGACTCTTCCTATGCACACCATCCGTGTCCCACATCAAGTGCCTGCTTCTCTCTGCTTCTCACGGGTGTGGAAGAACAAGACTGCAAGACGAGAGACCAGGAGGTCTGGGGAAGCATCTCATGGATGGACCTATGGGGGCAGATCTTTGTTTCTCAGGTCTTTGCACTCAACAACCCGGGAGACAGGATGACTTGTCAGGTTGCTGTCAGACAACCTCTGTCCTCCTCTCTCAGTGCTTTAAACAAACAGACAGACAGACAAACACACACTATGTACCAGCAGTGCACAGAGGCAGCATTGATGATGCTAAATAGAGGCCCAGATGATAAACACAATGATTTTGGAGGCTGGAAAAATGACTGGGTTGGAGGGTCAAGGAACACTTTCAGTGTGCCCCAAGAACCAGATATATGGATGCGAGGGGGCCTCAGTTTGAGAACCTAAACTGTATTTACTGAGAATCAGACTTGTCTCAGGATCTTCAGAGGAAAGAACGCACTGTGAGTTAGCAGTCAAAGTATATGTCCCAAAGACAACAGGCTAGAGGTGGACGAGGGGACAAGTTTAAGAAGAGCCGTTGGGTCTGGACCTCAGTGTGTGTTCCTATGATGCGGCTTCCTGCAGGAGTTGCGGGGCCGAGGTGAGGTGACGGTGCTGCTCCAGGAAACTTTCTCTCCAGTGGGGGCGCACTGGCTACGGGGATGCTGCTTTGGGACGGGGCGGAGGGACACATTCTCCACCGGGGCACCTCAAGGCTCATCGGCGCAGGGGCCCACGTCACACAAAAGAAATCTCACCCACGGGTGATGTTATTCTAGTTAGCAGAGGATCCTAAGGCCACTTCTGAGCCTGCCTGGGGACTCTAGGAACTAACTGGAAGGAATTTGAGATGGTCCAAGGTTCTCACAGAAAGGGTGGAGCTGGAGCCAAAGAAATAGCCTTTTTGTTACTGTCAACGCAATCAAATTTTTAGCTCAAGTGTGACAGTGTCTGGGGAAACACAGGACTCGCTAGATGGGAGAGAGGTAGAGAAGAAAGAAACGCCAGGTTGTGGGACTCCAGGGCAGCAAGCTTGGGGAAGGCTTTAGCCTGTAATGGGGAGCCATGGAGGGTTCTTGATCATGTTTGTTGCAGATTGTTTAGGGAAGATTAGTTTGGGGTACAGGAGATCGTGGGGGAGGGGTGCAGAAATGGCATGGAGACTGCTACTGATGGGACTGGAAGATCTTAAGCAACATGATAACAGCAGAAATGAAGAGGCTGGACGACCTGAGACAGAGTGCGGAGGAAGCGTCTGTTTTCATATGGGGGTATTCTCTCTGCCTCCAGCCCCTGCCTCTCCTTTCCTGGCTGAGTCCAACTTGTCCCATGCACTCTAAATCCTCTTTCAGGAAGTCCGCCCTGACTACTACCTCCCTTCCCCAGCCGGGAGGGGTGGGGTCCCCTTGTGCGCCCCACCTGGCCTCCCCTCCGCCATCCCCCTCAGCCATTGGGTTGTAAGTGTGGCCTGGTCCATCCCCTCTCTAGGCTGTGTGTCTCTTAAGAGCAGTGAGCTTGAATATTTATTGGTATATTGTGTGCCCAGCCCACAGGTTCTTTGTACTTATGGAGCTAGAAAAGAGGGAGGAGTCTAAAATGCATTTCTCTGAGGAAAAAAATTTCATCGTTTCCACTTGTATTTTACTTCTGTCTTTTTTGTTACATCTTAATTTTTCCTCATGTCATCTTAAAATTTAAAGGTAGCACTGATGTGTATGCAGCATAAGTGTAGGGTAGCGATTCTCAGCTTAAAAAAAAATGGCTATTCCCATAAGGAACATTGTTTAGATTTTGTTTTTTCCTTGGTTGTCTTTTCCCTCCCTGCCCCTCCGCGAATAAAGGTTTAGGACCACAGATATCCTGCATATCTATTTATGTACTGTGGTCCTTTGGAGGGTGACAAATCATTGCAGTATCTAAGATTTTTTCAGGAATTCCCTGCTCCCCTCTAAAAACCAATTTTCTCTTCCTTGGGGGCCATATAAGCCCCTTTGAGAATGTGTGGTATAGGCTGACTGTATTCATTTTCTAGGACTGTTGTAACAAATGAACACAACTTGGTGGTTTAAAACAACAGAAATTTACTCTCTCACAGTCCTGGGGCCCAAGGTCCAAAATCAAGGGGTGCTCCCTCCAGAGGCTCTGGGGGAGAATCCTTCCTTGCCTCTTCCAGCCTCTGTCGGCACCAGGTGTTCGTTGGCTTGTGGCTGCATCCTCACAGGGACTCTCTTCTCTGTGTCTTCCCTCCTTCTGTCTGAGTCAAATTTCCCTCTGCCTTTCTCTTACAAGGACAGCTGTCGTTGGATTTAGGGCCTGCCCCTATAATCCAGAATATCTCATCTCGAGATCCTTAACTTTTTCCAGACAAAGCCACATTCACAGGTGCCAGGGTTAAGACATGAAAATGTCTTTGGGGGCGCCACCATTGGACCCCCTACAATGACTAAAATATTTGAGGTGGCAGGGGACATCGTGTCAGTGACACAAGAAAGCTTGGTGTGCATTTCAGAACTCACACTGCTGGTCCAGTGTACTTATTAAAGTTTTGTGATGCTTCTAGCAGTTACAATGATGTTATTGTGGAAATCCAGGGAGCAGACCCCTCTCAGATCTGGCCTATTCCCAGAAAAGACTTTTTTCTCCTTCATCTTCCCTCAGATGTAGCCATTTGGCGCCCTCTAGTGGAACCTGTGGGAACTTGCGGTAACTACAAAGTTACTTTTCAGAGGAAACTATTCACAGATCCAAAATGGTTAGCTGGGTGAGACATATGATAGAAATGAAACAGCAACAAACATAACTTGGAGCGTCTATATTATAACCCAGTACAATTTACCGCCCACCCTCGAGAGAAGTGATGCCAGGCAGAGTCGGAGGAGATGCCTGCGTGTGGATTAGGGTTCTCCTGGGTCCTGCCGGGCCCTTTACGCAAAGAAAACTAATCGAGGGAGGCTACCTGCAGGAAGGAAATAGAATGAAAATGGCCGGGTATCTCTCCCGTCAATATCCCAAGAAAGGAGCGAGGCACTTTCAGTCATAAAGAGATATTTGAAAACTTCTTAGTCGTCAGTTTTTCGTAACAATATTACTTGGAAAGACTTCTGCAAAAACCCTAAGTGAATCCCCTAGCTATATTCTTTGCCAGTTTTTCATCACAGTGTTTTCATGACGGCATCCATCTATTGGATGAAGAAAGATTTGTGTGGAAAGGCCCGTTTCCCGGGTAACTGCATACACGCGGACACTTTGATACAGCACCAGCCGTCCAGCCATCCTCACCGCCCGGCCCCCTGCAGTCTGAGTGCTTCTCCTTCCTGGCACAGGGTCATGGACATAATAAGCATCCAGGCAGTACTGAGTGGAACTGCCACTCAGAGGTCTTCTTGGTTTCTTTTCAGTGGTGGCTTATGTACTAATGTTTTCTGCTTTTCAATCTGCAAAGGGCTTTGTCACTTCTGCGAGCTGCCTCTGGTGTAGAGCTCTCCTGCCCCTGTTTCTGGGGAACAGCCGCTCCTCTGTGGGGTGGGAGTTGTTACTCGCGGGCCCTCCGTGGGCCACGCACGAAAGCGACTTCCAGATGTACTTTCCTCTTGCTCGCCTTAGAACTGTTTCCCAGCAGGGATTTCCCCTCCCTGCGTGGGGATGGGAACAATAGGTCAGGGAGATCACGGAAATCTTACACCAAGCGGGTATATCACACAGTAACAAACCCTTCAAGTACCTCTGCATTTAGGTAGGTTTTCTCAAGAGCTGACTCTGGATCTTAACTGTTTTTATAATGTTGCTTTTAAGTCCATCCACTAATTCAAACATCAATCAAATCGACGGGTGTGTCAGGCATCATGCCAAGCTCTGGGTGTACACTGGTGAATAGGACAGAAATGGTGTCTGTCCTCCAGGGATTTACGAACAGGGAGACCAAGATTAAACAAATAGTGTAAATAATCAATGATAAGAAGTGCTATAAAGGAAAAATACCGAGGGCTGCCTAACAGGTGCACCTGATTTAATGCAGGGACAGGCAAGTCTGAGCAGAGATAGGAGGAAAGTGGGCAGGGCCAAGGGGCAGAGGGGAGGCAGGAAGGCAGTTTGGAGACTTGAACAAAGCCGGTATGATGAATGCAGCACATGCACATAATCCTCCATTAGCTCTAATTAATCTTTTCACTACCTCAGCTGTTTCAGGTAAATGGATGAGGGAGGTCTTGTTCTAAATTTATAGACAGATTGGGCTGGCGCAGTTGGGGTTAACTTAGAAGCACTGAAATCATGGAGACAGCTTTGGTCTTCAAAATCTCCTGGAGGGGCTTCCTTGGTGGCACAATTGTTAAGAATCTGCCTGCCAATGCAGGGGACACGGGTTCGAGCCCTGGTCCAGGAAGATCCCACATGCCGCGGAGCAACTAAGCCCGTGCGCCACAACTACTGAGCCTGCGCTCTAGAGCCCGCGAGCCACCACTGCTGAGCTCATGTGCCACAACTACTGAAGCCCGTGCGCCTAGAGCCCGTGCTCCGCAACAAGAGAAGCCACCACAGTGAGAAGCCCGTGCACCACAACAAAGAGTAGCCTCCGTTCTCAGCAACTAGAGAAAACCTGTGTGCAGCAGCGAAGACCCAATGCAGCCAAAAATTAAATAAATGAATAAATTAATTAATATTTTTAAAAAGCTCCTGGAGTCCATTTTAAATTTTTGTTGTTGTTGTTGAGGCCATTTTTTTTTTTTTTTTTTTTTTTTGCGGTACGTGGGCCTCTCACTGTTGTGGCCTCTCCTGTTGTGGAGCACAGGCTCCAGACGCGCAGGCTCAGAGGCCATGGCTCACGGGCCTAGCCGCTCCGCGGCATGTGGGATCTTCCCGGACCGGGGCACGAACCCGTGTCCCCTGCATCGGCAGGCGGACTCTCAACCACTGCGTCACCAGGGAAGCCCGAGGCCATTTTTTAATGAAGTCCTTGAGGATGGGGCTGATGTCTGATTCATTGTGTCGCCCTTGGATTCTCACAATTTATAGCAGGAGTTGTATACGGAGAAGTTATCTAGAAGCAAGTCAAACACTGATGATTTTCATAACCAATGGGCTGTTTATTAACTTCTAAGGTTGCTGATGTCATGAAGGAAAACGAAATGTGATTGTGGCAGCCTGTCTCCAAGATGGACACTGTTGGTTCCTTCCCTCCCAGTCTACCTATGCCTATCCTCCACCGGAAGGCTTCCTCTGCCCACACCACTTGAATCTGGGCCGGCCTAAGTGACTTGCTGACTCGTAGAGGGCAGTGCAGATGACGTCTGGGGCTCCCAAGGCCAGGTCCCAAGAAGCCTTGCAGCAACACCAGGGCTCTTATAATTCTTACTTTGGAGCAATTTTATGGACCCTGAGAGGGCGAGTGCCCAGCTGTTTTGGGCATCTCAGCCCAGGCACCAGACATGAGTTGAAGGAGCTGTCTTGGATTTTCTGGCCCTGGAACACGTCAAACAGGAAAAGGCTTAGGCCCCAGCCATGTGGCTTCTCAAGCCAGCCCAGCAGAGGCCCTAGACATGGTGGAGCAGAGTTGAGCCAACACTGGTGTGCTCTAGGTGGTCTTCATGCCTTTGTAAAAAGTTAATAAAACGAAGCCTCAATTAAATAGGAGACCAGAAGGGGATGCTCTCATGGCCTGAAACAACAGGGGAGCCCAGTGGGAAGAAGAAAGACTTCTTTCCTGGCAAGGATTTTGCCAATGAAAAAACGATGGACTCTATGTTTACTATAGCCTCCCCGACTTCCTTTTCCCCTCTGTAGAAGAGCTCTCCTCCCCTCCCTGTTCAGGGGACTTGCACTTGCCTTGCCATGGTTGCAGACCCCAAATTACAACTCTCTCCTGATCCCAAATAAACCCATTTTTGCTGCAGAAATAACTGGCAGTCTATTTGTTTTAGGTTAACATTTTGGTGGCCCATATGGGGACCAGAGAAGACCCCTGATGACCATATGGCCCCAGGGCTGGTGAGCAAACAGGTGTGGTACCCACAATCGAGCCCATTGTGCTCACTGCTTTTCTTGCCAACCTTGGAATTTGAAGGTCTTTCTTTCTCCTGGATGTGAGTTTCTGCCCCCTTTGTGTTTGAAGCTCTCCAGGCTTTATTCGGGATCTGTTTTAAGGTTTAGTCCTTTCTGGTTAAGACCTGGTTTTGTATGCAAATACTCATTGGCACTTCAGTCTGATTTTGAGATCAGATGGTTTCAACAGAAACTGGCTGAGAAGTGTCAGCCCCATCCTGTGAAACAGGGGCTGTTCTATGGCAACGGGCTGGAAAACCTTTGGCCTGGTTCCTCTGGGACCAACCTGTTCCTTAGAACTGGCTGGTATTAGGCCAGCAAGCTATTCAAGCTGCAAGATGTTTGAGATACTTGAACTGTTTAAGCTGTTTGAATTGAGTTATTTGAGCTGTTTAAGCTGTTTGAAACTTATTCTAGAGAAAAACCTCTGAGAAATGGGATCCCAGTTACCTAAATATTTTGAGGGTGCCCCTGACCCCAGGAACTCTGGCTGATTTTATGTTTAAAAAATCCACAGTTTATCCTCACGTGCATTTCTAACTAAATGGACCAACCTGACCAAAGGCAATTTAAAATATCAATGGCCATTATGGGGAACTTTTGACATCCCCAAACTTAAATTTCTTAAAAACAAACTAGACCACAATAGCTCTAAAATTTCCGGAACTCAGTAAAGCACATATTTTGATTGGTATTTTGAGACTTCCCAAGTGTTATCAGGAGCCTAAAATTGCCTCTCTGCAAAATAAGATTTTAAGATTAACTGAGGCAAACGGACTTAAAGAAAGATAAGATGGCTCCCGAAGCCTCAGGCTCTTCCTTGGTTCCACCTCTGGTCCATCTTCCTCCGCCCTTCCTACGCTGCCTTCCCCCCTCTAGACCCTCAGGTTCCCCATACTAATTCTCTTGCCAAACTTCCCTGTTTCTCCAAAACTCTGCCTGATCCCTTTTCCTCTGAATGTGTCAGAACCTTTCCCTTTAAAATGAAGACTTCTGAGGATCCAGAGGTTAAACCTTTAATTTCTATATTCCCTGGACTAAAGCTGAGCTGTGAGCCATAGTCAAGGATTTTCCCAAAGTAGCGGAAATCCTCACAGATTTGCTGAGGAATTTAATATAGCCATTCAAACTTATCAACCTGGTTTTTCTGACTTATATACCAGCTAGTTCATAGGCTTGTCAGTGAAGGCCAGGCCCAGCATTAGATGACAACTGCTAATTGGGAACATCCTGAAAGGTCTCTAGAATTACAACCAGGAGACCAGCCTACTAACTTACATGATCAGGCAATCCCTAGGTGACTTCATCGAGCAATTCATAGGGCTTTTCCAAAGCCTGTGGATTCGAACAAAATTCAGTCTTGCACAAAAAAATCTGAACATGTTCACGATTATTACAACTGGCTTTGCATTTGTATTTTAATTAATTAATTTTGGGCTGCGTTGGATCTTCACTGGGGCGCGTGGGCTTCTCATTGCGGTGGCCTCTCCTGCTGCGGAGCACGGGCTCTAGGCGTGCTGGCTTCAGTAGTTGTGGCTCGCGGGCTCCAGAGTGCAGGCTCAGTAGTTGTGGCCCACGGACTTAGTTGCTCCGTGGCATGTGGGATCCTCCCGGACCAGGGCTCGAACCCGTGTCCCCTGCATTGGCAG
Organism: Grampus griseus; assembly: GCF_964374135.1. NCBI lineage: Eukaryota > Metazoa > Chordata > Mammalia > Artiodactyla > Delphinidae > Grampus > Grampus griseus. The sequence continues at coordinate 21,698,064 of NC_139018.1, read as the reverse complement.
GCAGACTCTCAACCACTGCGCCACCAGGGAACAATCGGCTTTCCATTATTTTTAAAGAAAATTCTAGTCTTCCTTCAGATCCTGATTCCATCCTGGTAGCTTTTAACTCTAACTTTATTAATGGGCTGAACTAGGATCTTTCCCTTCTAGTAAAAAGGACCAAGATGGAATGGGAAACGATGTCTACTCTAGACTTGGTTACTCTGCCAAACCAGCTCTCTCCCACTCTCCCACCTGAAAGGGAGACTGACAGAATTCTTAATCTTCATCTCCAACAAATGAAGGCTCCTAAATGAAACCCAAAGTCTCCTAAGCTTTTGCTATTATTGCAAAGAGCCAGAACATTGGAAAAGAGATTGTTACAAATTTAAGTACTGAGGCACCTTCAGCCCGTTCACTAGCATTTGTGACATCCTCCCGATTCTCAGTGACGGGGCTCCGCAGAACTACAGGAACTCTTCCCAATCCTCCCTCTTAATCAGATTGAAGAAACATTTCCCCTGATTGGGAATGAAGTTTTTCCAGTCCTGACACTGGAGCCACACTCTCGGTGCTCAGCCCCACTACTGTATGGGATCATTTCCTTAATTTCTCTTTCTGATCTTTCGTTGTTAGTGTATAGGAAGGCAAGAGATTTCTATGCATTAATTTTGTATCCTGCAACTTTACCAGATTCATTGATGAGCTCTAGTAGTTTTCTGGTAGCATCTTTAGGATTTTCTATGTGTAGTGTCATCTGCAAACAGTGACAGTTTTACTTCTTTTCCAACATGGATTACTTTTCAACCCCACTACTATAAAGCAGCCCCCTCCTTGGAGTACTAAAATGGTTCAGGGAATTCCCTGGCAGTCCAGTGATTAGGACTCAGCACTTTCACTGCCGTGGCCCCGGGTTCAATCCCTGGTCAGAGAATTAAGATCCCACAAGCTGCATGGCGTGGCAAAAAAAAAAAAAAAAAAAAACCCAACAACAAAAACCTAGTTCAAATACTGGGGATCTCTAATGAACCTTAAGAGGTTTCAGTCTCTAAAGCTATTCTCTTTCGTTTAGGCCCTTTGAGAGGTACACACCCTTTTCTCCTTAGTTTCTCTACCCCTATCCATTTACTACACTGAGATTTGTTAGGGAAGTATCATGCTGGCATTTCTTTCTCCCAAAAGGATAAAATAATTCTAGAACTTGATAATAGCCATCAAAGCAGCCAACCAGTGAACTCAATGACCCTTTGACATCTCTGGACCCTTGCTCCATCTCTGACGCTACTAGACTGATTCTGGAAACACAGATAATTTGTCCCTATTGAATCAGCTACCACACTCCTTGTGGGCAAAATCTCCAACTGATATGGGCAAATTTTGCAGTCCACCTCCCATCAAGATTCAAATAGATCCTTCAAAATTTCTTCCCAGAATTAATCAATATCCTATAAAGAAAGAAGCCCTTCAAGGCATAAACCCTGTAACAGATTACAAGGCTCAAGGCCTCATAATCCATTGGACTCCCCCTTGTAATACTCTGCTCTCCTTCTCAAGTCTCTTCACAGGAAGACAGCTTCCACTTCCTAGAGCTTTTAGCCTTAAAGGGATATAAGGTGACCAAAGAAAAATTGCAGTTTGCTCAAACCCAGGTTTGATATTTAGGGCATCTGATATCAGAACAGGAAGTACACCTACATCCAGATGGACTTCATGGTGATCTAAGTTTTCCAAAACCCCAAACTGAGTGTCAACTGCGAGGTTCTCTCAGGCTAGCTGGTTATTGAAAAAAATGTCTACTCAATTGCTTTTGGCATTTAAAACCTCCGAGGGCTGGCAAGACCTTAATGACCATCCAGTGCAAGCAGCCTCTTGATAAAATGAGCGGTTTGCCCAAGACCGTCCACTCACCGTGAGGACTAGAGCCCAGTCCAGAGCTTTTCTCCCCTTGCTACAGCATCCTTCCTTTCTTCCTTTGTATTTCAGCGCCATTCACTGGGGGCAGGACTGATCCCTAATCGCTTTTATGAAGGGATTAGGCAACTCAGGACGGTCAACGGGAGAACCTGTCGGGAATGCAAGACCCAACTATAGGCCATGGAGGTTGTGTATAGGTCCATCCCTGTGCATCTGTCCAATTTGTCATCATGACTCTGGCACTGGAATAGTGACTCGTAATTAAAAAGCCCCTTTCATTAGTGGCAATAGGTCTACTGGGATGCAGTGTAGTTTTTCTGTAGCTAAGGCTGGGGTTTCATCCCAGTTCACAGGCCTTTCTTCTACTTCACTGCTTTAAGGTATAAATGTCCAGTTCCTAGCTTAGTTCACTGTGCCCGGTGAGACCTAATAGGTTCCTTCTTTGGTTTAGTGAACTTGAGTACAAAAAGCATTAGTTATGCAGTTTTAATTACTTTTAAGCCTTAAATGAGTGATGAAATATAAATACCAATTAACACATCTAAGGCTTCTTCAATTACTTTTTTCCTTGCCTTTGAAATAATAAAGGCTGTTGTTCACAGCTCCAGTGTGGACAGTTCCATTTACAGCATTTATTTCATCTAGAGTCAAAATAGGGACTATAGGGAAACCAGTGTGCTGTTCTCACCTCTGTCCTGGCAGTAAATTTCCATGCATCGTGTAAGATGCTACCAGCCAAACAACACTGTCCAAATAGTATGCAAAAGCAAATAGCATCTGTATAGGTTGAAGAAAATTCAAGTAAATTCTTTACTAGTACAAGGGAAACAAGACCAGCTGGATGATTCCCTCTACTTCCTCCCCCTCCTCTCTTGCACAATCGGGATTAGTTTCTATTTGTTTTCATTTAGAACAAAAAGAGCCAATTAATCAAATTTTCCTAAGGAAAAAAAAATTTAGGCAATGCATGGGTGAAGAGTGGGGAAACCCAGATGCACAAACTCTGAAACTCACAGCTGTGCTTTCACATCTTGAAATAAATGTTTCCAAGAATGAAGGCTTCCGTTGTTCACATTTAAATCTTGAATCATGTAAAACTCAGTGACAACTTCAAAGTCAGAATCCTTGTTTAGGATACTTAAATCTCATATCTAATACTTAGAAGATTTATGAGGAATTCTTTTCAATCCTGAGAGGCTAAATAAGAGTTCTATTGGGAGGTAGAGAGAGGGCAAAAGGAAACTGGACTGAGCAAAACCAGAAAATATTTATATGAATGTTCTCAAGTCAATTAACTGACCATATTCGACTCAACTTACATAAGAAAAAAATCACGTGGGGTTTTTGTAAGTGGGACTTAATACACAATTCAGCATTAACACTAGGTCATGTTTAAAATAAATTAATCCAGACTGAAAACATTTGGCCACTAGGAAAACTAGAGTTTTTGCTCAAGGTTGTTCAATCTGATGGCTTTCTAAGTAGTGGTGGAAATGACATGGGAAGAAATATACAAGAGTCATTAATGCAGAAGCATCTCCTTTTGAACTGGTAGATCCTAAAGCCCTTTTTCACTTGACTCTTCAAGTATTTGGAAAATATCCAAAAAGTAAAAAAATCTTCCTTCTGTTTTTTTTTGTAGTTTCTACTACAGAAACAATTTCTAATTTTTAACTTGCATATATTTATGTATATGTCGTGACACAGTATAAGCAAATTTCAAGGTTAGTGTAGCCAATCCAAATTAGTGTCATAAAGGTAAAAGGGAGAAGCTGCTTCTCATCAAGTTGCATCCAGTGAAGACCAAGGACTCATTTTAATGACTTGTCAGAAAGGGGCTAACTGGTAAATAGGCATCACACCCAACTCCAGGTTGAATGATCAAACTGCTGATGTTATAGCTCTGATGTCCAACTTCCTCAAAACTTTTATTTTAGTCAAGGTCAAAGTCATCTTGGGTGGCTGACTATGCTCCCAGAAGTAAAATTTGAGACCCAATTTCTCCACTTGCCACAACCTGCATCATCCAAACTTTTTCAAGGATCTGATGCTTCTAAGATGAACATTTTAGCTCGATTTCTTTTGAGTTGGCTGCTAGGAAGTTAGGGCCAGATTTGTAGCCTGGTTCTAACATGCATTTTGTGTACAAAGTTCACTCCTGATTTAATACTGTTTTCTCCTTTGTTTCCCCTTTACTTACTTATCCTAAGTAAATTTCGTCGTGTTGCACCGTTATGTAGCTCTGCAAGCCCTCCTAAAAACTTTCTGGGAAAAGACAATGCATAAACAACCTTTAGCTAAGTTTTACCATAATCAGGATAAAAGTGAATACGCATACTAAATATCACAGGCTGATTCAGGTCAAAGATCTGAGATTTAAAAAGGGAAACATGTCTTAGCAAATTCATATTCTGCAGGATAAAATTCAACTTACAGAAATCTGAATTTCAATAGTTAAAATTAAATGTAAGATGGATTCAAACTGCCCCTAATCAATGCTTTCTAGAAGTTTCTGAATTTCCAAAATGGTTCATGAAAAAATTGAATGATTCAGGTTTTAAAAAAAGTCTGCCTGGAGAGGTGCCTGGCCATGGTACGTTATAGCATACAGGATAACCAGAGGTGGAATCTTTATTTCACAGGTTTCAAGATACAGTACAAAACGAATCTGTACATCTCTCTATTAACAGGATTTGTTTACACAATTATATTACACTTCACCAGTTTATATTGAATTTAATTAAATACAAAATAAATTTACAAAAAGTCTACCATGGTGCTCTTTCCCATGCCAGCTTACGGTCTTTTAAAACGTCTCCTAAATATTGATAGTGGTTACACCTTGATCGTATCAGTATTATGATTTTTTTTTTAATCAAAGAGAATAGTGTCATCTTGTTATTCCAAACAGGAAAGCCGGTGCATGAGACGTGACTCCCTGCACACAACCGAGACATCCTTCTCACGCGCACATCAGGTTTTTACTTGTGCAAATAGTCACTTTAAAAATACAAATCATTTTTACTTGGAATATTTTCAATTCTCTTGAAATACCAAGTGGAAGGAGAGATGTAGCTTCTTTTCAAGGACTACTACACATTTAAAAATCAGGTAGTGCCTCTGACAATATGATATTCAGAAATTTTGTATTTTCATTTACATTTGAGAGCAATGACTAATGAAAAGTATTTTCGTGAAAATAGAAGTTTCTTCTGCTTTATTTCTTGCACAGTTGTAGTCATAATATTGTATAACATAATTAAATTCACTTTCAAAACAAACACTACCTGTTATTGGGACAAATGTAGCCCACGTTGCTCTTCTTGGTAGGTAAAGGGGCTATTTCTCTGAAGCACTTTTTGTTTTGAAATGTGCATGTGAAATGTTAGTCCAAACCTCTGAAAAAGGTTTTCTGCAGATGTAGCTAGACAATATAATACACATGCTACACACATGAAGAGCTGTGGTCTTCATTTATAGGCTTGCATGCATACTTCCAAACACTGGTTTGAAGAACAAACATGAGGAGCAAAGAAAGGGAGAAAAAAAAAGCTTATACAAAATACTTAAGTTTCCTGGAGGCAACAGCAGCTCCTTAATTAAATAAAGCAACAGATCATGGCCAGATCACCAGCAGAAGTTTCTACAACTTCCCAATGGTACAGAGATAAAATGGCTTAGCAGTAAAACTCTCACAAATTAACCTTATATGCACAAAATAACCTTATATGCAAAGGGTAACACATCCTCAACAGTATTAAGATTAATGACTCACAAGTTCATCTAAATGCTAAATAATAATGAATTCTGAAAAAAAGAAACCTTTTGGTTTAATTTTTCTGTGCCATTGGATATTAACCAAAAATAAGATAAGCCTTACCCAGAATACAGAAACAAAAGCTCCAAAAACAAAAAGGAAAAAAAAAACAAACCAAGTCCCAAACCCCAATGCTACCTTTGTTAACATAAAACAAAAAGCAAAACAGATAGTCTCAAGACTCTGGAACAGTTGACTAACCAAGAAACCAAATGCACAAGAGAATAGAAGCTAAGTAGAGTACTATTGTCATCACCTTGAAGGCAGGAAGACAGACTATAAAAGGGATCGGGAGAGAAGGGCTACCACGGAGAAATGAAGCCGTACTCTGCTAGCTCTAAATTCTAACATTAAAACTCCTGAATCCTGGAGTTAGTTTAATGTCACTGACATTAACTAGCTTTAGTTACTGTCATTTTATTCAAATGGATGCCATTTGATTAGGTAGGTATTGAGCATTATTTTAGGAGAAACACCAAACCCAGTTCCTATTTGCTTAGGTATCATGTCTCTTGTACAGAATGAAAAAGGGAACAAAGTATTTTGAGACAGTCTTTAAATGAAGCCATAGGAACGAAGTTATTTTAAATTTACCATTCAAATTTCCAGTAGCAAATGACCCAGGGTAAAACAGGAGGTGGACAAAAGCCAAGAAAAAGATCTATTTGGGAGATTAATAAAAAGGACATGGCTAGTGGTACACTACCGGGAAGTTATTGCCTGGAGAACAAGACCACGCTTTCCCACCTGCCTCTGGGTAGTGCACACTGCTTTAAGAAATGTTTTTTCAAAGTACTAACAGAGGGAAGTAAAGATAGAGATAAGAATGCTGCTAAAGGAAAAATTAGGTGGATGGTAGAAAAATACGGAAGTTTAGTTGTTCAAGTTTTAAATAAATTAAAACAGTTCCTTCGAAATGAAGCGTGGCTGCTACTGTGGATCATACTTATTTTGAAGGTTGGGGGAGAACAGGCAGGGGTGAAGACACCAACATACTGTACCGACTGTACTCAAATCTCTAATGTAAGAGATCAAACAAGTCTTAATATTTACATGAGCTGCCCAAAGCAACATGACACTTCTGAGGGTAAAATTTCTTACCTTTCAGATCTGCATTTGTACATATGGTTCTCGCTGTCATCACCTCTTCCTATTAGAAGCAATTATCTAGGAGGAAAGTTTGCTTACCAGGTTTCTCATAATACTCTAAACACCAAAAAAGCACACTACTTCACATTTAGAGCCTTCATGTTCATTACAGACTAATTCACTCTAGTTCTAAATACAATCTCTACTTCAAAAACCAAAGTCTTACAACTCTTCAAGTTTTCTGGCAGATAAGGGGTTATGGAAAAAGAGTATAAAGATTAATATAAACAGATGAGGTCAGCAGGCACAGAAAGCCTGCTCACACACTAAGAGAGCCTCAGACCAGATACAGGCTGGTGAACGCTGCCATCCGACAACAAAAAGGAATACAATTTGGTTGAAGTTTCAATTTTTTCATTTGTGGTATGTGACCTTCTCTGTTTTCTTTGTTGTTGCTGTCGTTGTTGTTTTCTGCAGTACTTAACCAGACAATTCTGAAGTGTAATAGCCTTGATTTTCCTGATGTTAACAGTGGGAGGGTGGTGAATACGAAAGCTAAGCAAGTGGTTGATCTTCTACTGTAACATCAAACTGCAGAAATAAAAGTCTCCCTGAACAGTACAAACAGGCTTTGGCTTTCCTCAACCACTGATTTTAATGCATCTCAGATTCTCTGAGTGTTAGTATTGTAATGGTAGTCACTGTATGCCATAGCTTGGCAACAGTATTTCATATTTTAAAAATTCAGGAGGGTGGTCTGTTCTTTTGCAATAAGAAATGCAAAGTAAAATAAATCCTGGTAACAAATGCTTCAACTTTTGGGAAAGTGTGTCTGTGATCCTGGTACCCCACTCAGAGTTCTTCAATATTGTTTTCTAATCTCTCCCCTTTAGTCCATCCTCTGGCTTCCAGATAAAGGCTCTGTATACTCAAAACAAGCAAGCAAATTACACTGAGTAATTTGGGGCAAGTTCACGTGTTAGCTCAAGAAGTCAGTTCACAATGTTTTCTATATATTCCATTCCAAGGAAATGAAGTTCACATAAAACTCTTTAACATGGCCTTTCAGTCTTTGAAGGAGAGAAGTATGGTATAAAGTATGACACTCACCAACAGTAAGAAACCTCCCAACCTTGCCTTTTAAAGTAATAAATATGCTGAATATGTATACTTGCATGTGGCCTGGTAAAAGTTCCTCGGTTATCGCAGTTCTGAAACACTTTGAAGACTTTTTTTTTTTTTTAACTTAAAAGGCAGTTCTATTTTCAGACTTTCAAACATGTTAAGGTTAAATCTGCAACTAACTGGGTTTTCCTTTTTACATCGATCAGTTTTTAGTGTCGACGCATGAGACCTTAAAGATGGTTGACAGAACTTATGCACATTGAAAGAATGACCAAAAGGACCCAAGAAAGATAGCTGGACACAGCAGACATTACCTTGAGTGTCTCACATGTTTCCAGGAAAAAAAAAGGGGGGGCAGGGGAGCCACTGAGAGTTGTTATTCCATACGGCACTGAAACGGACATTCAACTCAGTTTAGGTAAGAGTTACTTATCCCTGAAAATAAAGGCATCAGATTCTAAGCAGCTTTAGGAATTCAATGCTTCCTTGTGCCTCTTCCAGGAGGTGGCCACTGATCCAAAGTCCTAAATCAAATGCAAGTGTTCTTGGTAAACGATTTCCTTGTTTGTCACTGGTCAAGGCTGGCCGCCGTGGGTCACTGTGGTGGCTGCTGCTCGGGCGGCCCCTCCTGCTGTGGTGGTGCTGGCCGTGGCCCGGGAGGCCTGGGGACAGGCATGTCCTGGTGCTGCCTCTGCCTGTAAGCGATAACTGTCCCCAACAGCAATGCGATGATGGTCATGAGGTAAAGGTCCCACTCAGGTCCCAAAAGCTGGTCCATATCAAGCTGGGTGAACAGATCTCGAAGCTTAATGAGAAAAGTATAAAAATCATTATGATCATTAAAATATAATAGAAGGAGCTAGGAAAGTTACATCACAGATTAGAGATAAATACAGAATTTATTAAATCAATTGGTTTTAGTAACATTTTGCAATGTGTTCCAAAAAAAAGGGTTTTACTAAACTCAGAACTACCATATGACCCAGCAATTCCACTCCTGGGTATATATCCGAAAAAACAGAAACACTAATTCTAAAAGATACATGCACCCCAATGTTCATAGCAGCATTATTCATAATTGTCAAGATGTGGAAGCAACCTAAGTGTCCATCAACAGATGAATGGATAAAGAAGACGTGGTACATATATACACAATGGAACATTACTCAGCCATAATAAAGAATGAAATTTTGCCATCTGCAGCAAAATGGATGGACTCGGAGGGCATTATGTTAAGTGAAATAAGTCAGACAGAGAAAGACAAATAGTGTACGGTATCACTTATATGCAGAATCTAAAAAATACAACAAACTAGCGAATATAACAAAACAGAAGCAGGATCAGATATAGAGAACAAACTAGTGGTCATCAGTGGGGAGAGGGAAGAGGCGGAGGGGCAATATAGGGGTAGGAGACTAAGAGGTACAAACTATTAGGTATAAAATAAGCTACAAGGATATATCATACAACATGGGAATTATAGCCACTATTTTATAACTGTAAATGGAGTATAACCTATAAAAATTGTGAATCACTATATTGTACACCTGTAACTCTATATAGTATTGTATATCAACTATACTTCAATTAAAAAAATAAAACCCACCGGACTTTAACAAAGAATCCAATCTAATAAAATTAAGGATAAAACAAGACAAAAATATAAAGACAATGAGTTCAACTGAAAAAAAAATTTTTAAAAGCCTGAAACTCAAAATAATGTCTGAGGACCAGAGCTATGGTTCCTTTCCATCAGTAACCTAATGCACTGATTTCCAACCATTTTTCACAGGAAATATTTGAAACAAACACTGGGGACAATGGAGGATGAAGGGGGGGCGGAAATCAGTATCTTGGCACACCTCACCTATAACCTATTTCTAGTGTTGACACACTAGCTAAAAAGCTCTCTTCTAATGAAAGCAGGGCTATTTTACTACTTCTCTCATGTAACTGAAGATGACAGGAATTCAGAAATTTAATAGCTGAACAAATAATGCTTTTTAGTTAGGATTTAACTAAATATTTAACAACTGAAATTGAACTTAAAAGTTATTTTCTTCATCTATGATATTTTAATTGTTTTAATGTCACTTAAGTTATTCCTGGTATTTTCTGACTGATGCTTACCCACAAAGAAAGTAAATATGGGGCATAATCCTTTATGTTTAAATAAAATTACATTTAAAAGGTCCCCATAATATAATATTTGTAGGTACAGGTGCTAAAATTTTTCTGGAAAAAAAATTATAACAAACTATTAACTGTGTTCCCTGGGGTGGGACCCGCAATAGGAGACTTTGTTTTTCTGTATTTTTTGACTTTCTCACCATCAATAGTTATTACTCCTTTTTTTTTTTTTTTTAAGTTGGAATATCTAGGTGGTAGGATTACCGGGCATTTTATTGTCTTCTTGAAACTTCTGTACAAAACACAACAACTTAACATGGTGTATTACATGACCAAATCCTAGACTGTAATCAGTAGTTTATTAGTGATAAAAACTGAGAGACAAGAGTCTGAAATAGTCCTGAGAAAGAAAGAGCAGGCGGCCACACTGTTAGCTTTTCAGTTAAAGGAACAAGGATCCTTTGAGTTAACGGAGCGTACAGCATACCCTGGCTCACGCTATTGAACAATTATAAATTTGACATTACAAATGTATAAGCAATCAAGAGGACAGAGGCCAACATCTCCAGCCCTCTGGAGCCCTATACGTGGAGGACCTCAGTGCACGTGCTAGGGCTGCAAAAGGGAGGAGTTGTCGAATTTCTCTTTATAGATGCTGAAGCAGCATGGACTAAATTTACATCTGTGTAACAAAGAGGGAATGCCCCTTCCGGAATCTAGTGCTGAAATGGTGCATCAACTTGTTCTACAAGATATTAACAAAAGGTTGAAACATCATCCTTTTCTGGTCTGGCGTGAATTACAGTTAAATAGCCCTTCTTTCTGCATACATTTTAGGACTTTCAGAGTTAAATGCTGCACCAGTGAATCCATTAGGAGGAACGATAGGTACTGTAAACCAAACAGAAAACTGGAGAACCCAAGAGCACCAACATTGTGTTGGTAACTAGAGTTGGTAGTTTTGAAGAGAATGGGTAACCCACCCATCTCCTAGCAAAGTTCTAACATTAAGCATATTTAAATAATTCAAGGTATTTTTAGAAAATATAGTTTCAGTGGTATTTTTAACATGTTCCACTATCAGAAGAATCTGAAGTACAAGAGCCTGGACAGGTTCTCAGGTTCTACTTCTTTTCATGTCTTAAATTCTCTTTTTAAGGGGCTGGTCTGAGTCACTGCTAGGCAGTCATCTGATTTAATGTTTACTGGAATTAGTTAACTACTATTTCAAATTGCCATGGTTTAGTCTCAGTTTTCCCTAAACCAGGAAACATCTGCACCAATGAAAAATACTTTAGCACTGGGAACCACTGTCAAATGTTACCTGGGAACTGTTAAGTGCTTTGTGGCTATACTCATCCCTCACCTGATGAGGTCCCTTCATCTGGGAAGAAGGAAAGAGACCAGACACTTGCAGGTCCTTCCTCCCCTCCCCCAACTTTGCAAAAACGAAACTGTGGACTGAGAAGGTTACATCATTTGTATTCTAGTTAAAAGAGACATGGACCACTTACATTTGTTTCCCGTATGTACTGCAAGAAATAGACAATACCCAATTTGCAGAGTGCTAGGAAGACTGGTACTTGTGCATCTGGGCTGGCTTCCGCTGCCATGTCATAAAAACGTTTTGCAAGGTGAATATCCTATAATACGGGTAGTAAACCAAAGTTCATTTCTTGTTAAACTAAGTAAAAATAATTACTATTTATATATTAGGAAAGTTTATTTTACCTTTCAAGTTTCATTTTAAAATTTCCCTTACCTAAAAAAAAAACCCAAGCTTTAATTAGGTAAAATTTGTTTAATTATCTAACTGCTTAATTTTGAAAAACTTAGTTGAAAAATTTAAAAGTTAACTTGTGTTCCCCTGATCTGACATCCCACTTGCTGTGCAGATACGGTGGACACAGCTATATACCTATGCATAACACTGTTAACCTGGAGACTTCCAGGGGTGACCTGTAAGTCTCAAGTTAATATTTTCCTACTTATAACCAGTCAGTGTAAGCAATTCCTGGTTTCAGTCTGCAACAGTGATCTTCAAACTGGGGTAGACATACTCAAAGTTTTCCAAGGGGTGCATGCATGGACAGCGATAAGGGACTTGCATTCTGTGTTTTCCTGTCTTAGATGTATTTCTATAAAGGGCAAAACAAGTCATTACTAATTTTGGCCCAGGTTGGAGTGCTCTGCATTTAGATAAGTGGTAGAATGGGATGGTGGGAGGTGCAAAATTCTCATTTAACAACCTCACTTCTCCCATCCCCTGACTACTGTCAAAGAATACCAAACTCATAGGTAAGAATTCCATGAGACATGGGAAAGAAAGACTAAACATTAAGACTGACTTTTTCTACATATTTAAATATAAGCAGTTACTTTCAGCTGTTCTCCATACTTGTCCCTAAGGTGAATCCTTTTAGTTAAAAAGAAGAGCACCTTCAAATAAAAGTAACAGCATGGTCAGTGTCTTTGACTTTTTAAAAAATGTAACAAATTTTATTTGTAGTAATATTTCAGAAGACTGCCCTGCATCTCTCTCATCCTCGAGCACACACACATATTGATATCTACACTGTTATATTTAGGATATTAAGCCAAAGAGAGATTCATGAAAACGGAAAAGTATATTTTTCAAGATTCATGATAACGGAAAAGTATATTTTTCAAGATCATGCATCAAACTTTATGTGATCTGCAGACTCTGTGTGGATGATTCAATAGGGTAATTAAATCTTATCTATCAATCAAATCCTGAATTATTTATTCCAATTATAACCAATCCTCATCTTGTTTAATACTTAATATTTTTCTATCTATACTGGATGCTGGACTGATTAGCTTTTAGAGTATGAGTATCTCTTTTATTTAAAAAAACAGAAAACATAAGAAAAGGTGATCATAATGTCTTATAAAAACGAATGAAATTATTCTGATTTTTATACATGATTAATTATTCTTAAAAGCTGAATCCCAGGGTTCCCTCCCCTAATGCTAATCAAAGGAATTCTATCCCTTTTATCATAGTCTTTATTCATAAGAATTTGTATAAGCTTTACATTACAAATTAAATTATGAGAAAAGCACACTGATTAATTTTCTTGTTTTCTTGTCTTACAGCCTATTATAAAAACAGACTGTTATATTACTTTAATTCTGATTGTCTTTAGCAAATTATTACTAAGCGTATAAAAACCATAACTTACGGGTAATCTTTACATTAGGCATCAAACCCATATTACTTTTATTTGAATTAACAAAGTCAGACTTTCTGATAGAAACTAAGTCTGATTTGGCTGACTGATCTGACAATGCAGGGAGGCTTCAACAACTATGTTACATGGCAGAGATTGTCCATGAACTGAACGCACTCAGCCTGCAGCTCCAGATTCTTGATAAAACTATATTCAAGTATCTTATATTAATATAAATGTAAAATATCAAAACTTACATATTGGAATTAAAATACTCAAGTGTAATAAAATAAAAAAGCACTTTGACAAAAAACAGTGCATTAACAAAATGAAATGAACAACCTTCTAGATTTAAAAGCACATAAGGTCACAAAGTGTCTCTAAGTGACTGAATGAGCAAGGAGTATCATTAGCTATTGATAAGCCTTGGGAAAGCCTTTTAGACATCACTCCCAGAAACTGAGAAAGTATGAGTCCAGTGATCAGGGAACACCTCCTTTTGCAAGTCTCTAGTTTCCAAATCTTTGCTTTCAACAGAACTGAACAGAGGCTTAACCAAGTTATCAAGTGACAGATCATTAGAAATAATTTTAATGACAGATCAGTCTGATTTTTGGCATATGTTATGGACTAAATGTTTGTGTATCCCCAAAATTCATATGTGAAACCCTACTCCCTAATGTGATGGTATGAGGAAGTGAGGCCTTTGAGAGGTAATTAGGACTGGATGAGGTCATAAGGGTAGAGCGCTCATGAACGGAATTAGTGTCCTTATCAGAATCCCTAAAGAGCTTGCTGCTTCTCTCTCGCTCTTTCCTCTTGAGAGGACACAGAGAGAAGAGGGCCTTTACCAGACACCAAATCTGCTGGCACCTTGATCTTCAACTTCCCGGTCTCCAGAACTGTGAGAAATAAATGCCTGTCGTTCAAGCCACTGCGCTATAGTATTGTCACTGCAGCCCAAACTACCACGACAGCATACAACTCTAAAGCAGTTTAAAGAATTAAGTGACCTTACTATAATAAAATTGTTCCCATTCCCATATACTTATTTATGTGAACAAGGTTCCAGTCATATATTTATAAAATGAAAACAAGAATTAATGGTAAACCTGTTCCATGATACTTAGGCTAATTTTTAAAAATGCTCTATTTATCTCATTAAAAGATACATTTTCAATAATTACCACAAAAAGTAAAATTTTATCAAATTTATAATATCATGAAGTTGATGAGAACAATAGTATATTAATAACTGGCCAACTATGGCTAATAATATCTCGAGAATTTTTCTTAATACTTAAGAGCCTATAATCACAGGAAATAAAATTCAAATTTGAATTTATACATTTTTTTGTTTCAGATAAGCATGATCAGTGATCAGTACATTACACTGGTATACAATTCTGTGGGAATAATGGACTAAAATATAAATTCAGGGAGAAAAGGAAAAGATACTATTTTCATTTAACGAATTTGCTGTGTATTTTTAAAAAATTAATAATGGGGTTATCAAATTATTTTGGTACTTAAAGTAATTTAGTCATTTTATTTATAAAAATGTTAGTGTTTAAAATAGCTAGGACTTAGACCCTTTGAAACTTATGGTGAGATATTTTAAATGTCAAATTAAAAATGTGCAAGAGGATACACAGTTTTTCAAAATTATTTTAAGGGTACACAGGCAAAAACTTAAGACCGTGGGTCTAAAGAATGTTAGACTTCATTAGGAAGGTAAAAGAATGAATATATTAAATTCATTTCAAAATAATCTAGAAATGATAGAATTTGGCTATTGATGGACAGTTTCTCAAACAGCAGTTATCAACAGAGGCAGCACTGCTTTTCCATTTTCATGAATCTATCTTTGGCTTAATATCCTAAATATAACAGTGTAGATATCAATATGTGTGTGTGCTCGAGGATGAGAGAGATGAAGGGCAGTCTTCTGAAATATTACAAAACTGTCTCTTAAGTTAGCACCTAAAATCTGAGCACATTCTAAAGCAAACCTATTTCCTATAAAAATGAAGATGTTTCCCCCCAAATCACAATTACATTATCCATACATTTGTTTCAAAGTCACACTCACCTGTTTAATGCCTAGTCCTTTCTCATGCATATATCCCAGGTTAAACATAGCTTGTGCACTGTGCTGCTGCTCAGATGCTAGGCGATAATGAATAAACGCCGTCTCATAATCTACGTCAGTGCCAAATCCATAGAAATGGTAGTCTCCAAGCTTAATTCTAGCCACAGTATAGCCTGAAACAAAAGGTAAATGCAAAACCGCCAATAAATAAGGTGTGTTGAAAACAGACCAAACCCTTATTTCTCCTCCTGCTAACATGTTTATATAAAATAAATGTTAATTTGTAACAGACGAACTTTGTAACAAATTCTTCAGCCAACATAGAAATTCGGTAAAAATTTAACTAGAAGGGTTGCTTTTCTGAAGAAGGCTTTTGTAATAGTCAGGGAGAGGTAAAACAAAGTGGGTGTAATCTCTATTTCACTAATAATACTCCTCAGATGATCAATCACTCTACTCTGTCATTTAACATTTTAAAATAATTCAACTGGGGACTTCCCTGGTGGCGCAGTGATTAGGAGTCCGCCTGCCGGTGCAGGGGACATGGGTTTGATCCCTGGTCCAGGAAGATCCCACATGCCGCAGAGCAACTAAGCCCGTGCGCCACAACTACTGAAGCCTGCATGCCTAGAGCCCACGAACCACAAGAGAAGCCACCCAATGAGAAGCCCGTGCACGGCAAAGATGAGAAGCCCCTGCTCACAGCAACTAGAGAAAGCCCACACGCAGTAACAAAGACCCAAGGCAGCCAAAAATAAATAAATAAAATAAATAAATTTATTTAAAAAATAATAAAATAAAATAATTCAACTGGACCATTGTTTAGGCTTGGAGAAAGGGACAGGCAGACGATGTTGATAGTAGTATGTGTGAGAAAGAACTATTCAAATAAAAAGGAGTGGGGAAAGGCTGAAATCTTAGGTTTTACACCTATAGTCTATTACACATTCTATTCAGTTCTCATTTAATACAACATACTAGCCTCCAACTAAAAACCAAAGAGTAAAGCATAGTATGATATAAAGGTCCAGTACGATAGAAACCTTGCAGTTCAACTTAGAAACGCTGGGACTGGAACTTCCATTTTAAGAATGAATACCAATCATGAAAGCAAACAAGTTAAGCTATAGTTAGTATCTCTGCTTAATTTTAAAGTGGTGAATGACATGATTTAATCTTTATGTGAGATTAAAAACAAACAAAAAACAATAAAGAAAGGTCCCTGGGTAAAATTCTTATCCTAGAATTAACCAACCACTCACCTTGTGAGGCGGCCCGGTTCCAGTGTAGCAAAGCTCTGGGATAAGTTTCATTCTCACCTACGATGGTTGCTTCTCCTACAAGGAAAGTTGAAATACAAATCAGGTGTTTAAGGAAAGGCCCTAGACTTTTAGGCTTTATCTGCAAACCAGGGTGGATACATGGAGCATAATTTAAATAAGTACTGGGATATAACAAATATTAAATGAAAAAACTATTGAAATTAAACAAGTATGGGAATAAAATACTGAGTTCAAAGGAATCATTGCATTCAGGGCAACACTACTTCCTGAGACATATTTTCACCACAGAACTAATAACGAGATTACTGAAACACTAGAGATCTACATACCACTGGAAAAGCAATGTTTCTGCATCTGCTGTAGTTTGAAAAATGTATTTACTGAAAGCAGTTAATTTTATGATGGACGTCAAATCCATTTCTATTGTCAACTGTATAAAACTAACTTTGATGGCTTAGAGATCTGAGGTAAAATAACTTGAGCATGTGTGCTGTTATGTTCTAGTTATAATAATAGAGGAGTATCTTTGTGGCTTTCCTTTTTAAACAGGTTAACCCAAGGCAGGACTAAAATGAACCTTACTCTGATCGAGAATGAAGGCTGCATTGCTTTGTGCCACTTCATAGCCTTGCTCCGCCAGCAGGAGGTACTGGATCACTGCGGCATTGTAGTCACCATCTTTATAGCTGTTATAGGCAGTCATGAGCCTCTCAGACCACCGGCCCCGTTCACATACATTCTTAAACAACTAAAAAAACAGGAAAAAATAATCAATACAAAATTAAGAAAGATATGTTGGAAAATCATTTTTGCACTTTGGCTATAAGCAATTGTTAAGCTTGCTCTCTCAATCAATCTCTGGCAGTTTTACTAAGTATATATATAAAAGTCTGGGATATTTATTTGAAGCTTTCACCTAGTCTTTAGAACAGGTTTATAAAAATAACAGCAAACAATTACATACCATTTACTCTGGCCAGGCACTATCCTAGTGATTTATGTATAGTATGTATATTGACTCACTTACTCCTCCCATGAGGGACCACTCTCTTATGAGGTAAGTCCTAGTAACAAACAGCTTCATTTTACAAGCGAGGAAACTGAAGCATAGAGTGGTTTAGAAACTTTGCTAAGCGTTTCACAATGTCCTTCTAAAGTGCCAATTACGAGAAAGCTAACAACGTTCACTTAACATACACTTTTTGATGCTGACCATGTCTCAGATACTGTCTTAGGTGTTAGAGAGACTGTAGACAATAATATCTGCCCTTATAAATGCTGATTCCAGGAGGGAGAGACAAATGGAATAAGTGTGATTCTAACACACAGACCCTCAGAGCCTTCTTTCAGTATACCAGTGCTAGTTGGCTAAGTCTGTTTCTACTCTAGAAGAAATCATGCAAAGAAAACCAGAATTAAAACAGTAGGATTGGGGGTGGGGCAGGAGGGAGGTCCAAGAGGAAGGGGATATATGTATACATATAGCTGATTCACTGTTATACAGCGGAAACTAACACAACATTGTAAAGCGATTATACTCCAATAAAAAAATAAAACAGCAGACTTTCCTACGGGGCAAATTAATTTCCTACATACAGGTTGGTAGAAAAGCCCTTACCTCCACTGCGGTGTGACATGATCGCATTACACCTGTGCCGCTGGCATGCATCTGAGCTAGGTTATAGAAAGCCAAGATATGGCCTCCCTGAGAAGCTAAATTAAAATACTTCAAGGCCTGTTTATAATCCCTCTTGACTCCAATGCCATCTGTAAGGAAAATTACACGAGAGGTTAGGAATAGTCTTAAATAAGATTTAGCTGAAGCGTCAGAGAAGCCTTACATAGGAATAAAACTAAATGAAATTCAGAATTCTTACTCTGGAAAGATGTGAATCTTATTAATATAGATTTGTACATCAATACAGATTAATATACTCTACAATGAAACACAAGATGCACACATCATTGTATTGGGAGAACATTAATCAGCTAGAAATTCGATAGCTCTCACTTCCATATCATAGTGGCATCTAGAGGAAAATAGGTAATTTAGATTTGGTGTGTCCATCATTAATTCCAACGTTACTTACTATAGTACATGGAGCCAAGCTGTAGCTGCCCATCCACCCAGCCTTGTTCAGCAGCTTTCTGGAAATACTTCAGTGCCAGATCATAATTCTGTAGAAAAAGAGGTCATATGATCACATGGTAAGAAAGTTCAAATGGCTGATATACTCAGAAGTCAGGAGATTCATTCATAAAAAGAATTAACAAGGCATACAGAAAATATTCTTAAAATCATTAAAAGGATGACCTTCTAATTTTTTATAATACAAAGACGGTAATATTTTTTAAGTCATCAGGGATTAACATTTAGGACTGTTAAAAAAAGCAAATATACTCTTTTGTGAAACAATTTGCATGTCTGCTCTCAGAAAGCATAAACAACACTAGTAGAACAGCCGGCCAGAAATTAAGAAACAGTCATCGTATCTTTTCGATTAACCAACTAACCCTTTTAAACCTCAATATTTCTAATATTAAATAAGAAAAATTCTCTCCTTATTTGTTCTTTCCTGGGTAGCTTATCAAACATTATATGATTATTATATTTCAAATATCAGACATATCCCCAAAGAAAAATTAAAACAAAGGTCACTACTGGATTTCAGTACCCTAAAATGACTAGAAGGAATAAAAATGAGACCACATTACTGTCTTTTGTGCTAGAATACGTACAGATTAGAATTCTATACCTAGCTCTTAGTTTCGGGCCCAAATTAAAAGAACGTATTGCTTGGAGAGACCACACAGAGATGAGGATCCAGGAGCATCCAACGTGAGCAAGTAGCACAGAAGAATGAAGAGCAATGGCCCAGGAAAACCAAGACAGCCCCCGGGAACAAAGAGTTCAAGTAAGGTAGAACCAAAAAACGTCCTGTGGGGCTGACACTGAGGAGGTTACTGGTGAGCTATGTAGAGCAGTTACATGAGGTAAAAGCCTGACTGTTGAGAGCTGAAGAGTGAATGGTAGCAGCTCACACAGTTCATTCTCTGGGGAAACGTGGCTTTGCAGGAAAGGGCTGGAGAGAAGAGAGGTGGTAGCTAGAAGGGCAAGGGGTAGAACAGAAAGCTTTTCTCCCTCTACATGGGAGGACTTAAGAATTTTCTTAGGCTTGGGTGAAGAAATAGCAGGGAGATATTTAAGTCTGGGAGAGATGGCAGAGTAGGTGGGGTAGAGAGCATAGATGGAACAATGAGAAACAGCTTCATACCTTAAGGAGAAGGTGCCAGAGACACAGCTATTCTAAGAAGGCAGCTGCTATGGTGGGATGGGGTAAGGGGTGGTAGGGAACCAAACTCAGAGTTTCAGCTTTGCTTATAATGAAACGGCCTCACCTGGGCTGACTGGGAGCTAGTTAAGGAATACTTCCCTATCTCACCAGCTGACGGCTCATTAAAGTCAGACGTCAGATTGAAGACTTACAACTTGAACTCCTCTCCCGTAGAGGTAAGCCATTCCAAGCCCACTCTGTCCAACTGGGTTGCCCTGCCAATCAGAGACAAAGTGAAAGATTCATTACAAAATAGGCAAGAATAAATGACTGCAAAAGAAATAATTTACAAGCATATTCAAAACATGTTGTAGTACTTTTCAATTTAAAACTAAATTTTCTCCTTCCCATCAGACTAAACATGATACTGAGTTTTAGAGATTTGACTTTCAGTAATTGCTGAAAAAGAGTAAATAGTAAATTCACTTACAATTAACTTTTGGTGACTTACCTTATGACTATCTGTTTCATGAATTTATGATATAAAACATGACATGTATTTAATCTTTTCAAAATTAAAAGTAGGTCATTGTTTTTCTTTTTGGTAGTTTTTCACTGGTAACTTCCCACCCCAATAAAGAAGATGCTGCCATGGGGCAGAATCAACGAATTAATATTGGGATCAGGTGGCAAGGATATGCTTAAGACTGTTGGAATGTTGTGGAGCAAAGACAATCATTGTTTTGAGACCGAAAAGAGAAAAATCTAGTATTCACCTAAACTCAGAAGGACAGAGCCATCTTTAAAAAAAGTGTCACAGTGCCCCTTTGGGAAACACTCCACTGACATTTGGGACTACAGTAACATGTACTAGTTGACAAAGAGGTCAGTGTACACACTGGAGCCAGAGGATCTTAAATATTCATAGGAAGCTTTCTCTGGGCCAAAGAAAGCCTAACTTATGTATCATGGTTATCAAAACTACCCAGTCATGTAAGCTTTAAACCTCAAGTTGCAACACAAATAGGATAAATTATATAACACCCAATTCCATTACTAAAATCATTATTTCCCTGATCAGGAAACTTCTCAATGAAATTGAAACAGAGAATTAATATTCAATAATCCAGTCCCTAAAAAAAATACATACTGCTTTTCACCGAGTAGGTTTTTTCTAGCCAATTCATCCATATGAATCATACTTACATAAGCACTTCCAATAATGCATGAAGTCGATTATGACTAACCCCCTTAACACAATAAACTTTCTTATGAAAATAATAGTAATATGGTACACATTTCAATATACTGAGTCATGAAGTCTTACCATGTCAGCAGCTTTTTTAAAGTAGTGAAGAGCTGTCTCATTACTCTGAGGTACAATATCACTTCCCTCTGAATACATCTGAAAAACAGACCCCAATTTCAATATGAGCTGTAACCTTCTCTCCAATTACATTCTTCTCCTATCTCAGCTCATTCTGGGTTTTGTTAGATTTCATGGAATCTTTCAAAAAAGTTTAAAATTCCCCACAAGATATTTTAGAATTAAAAGCAAAACCTTAAAAGTAGACATTTTTTATATATTCTATGTCATGTCAAATTAATGACTTATCTATAAACATGAATATATAAAATCAGTTCACTGATCAAACTCAAAAGAAGAAATCTTTTTTATTAACTACAGTTATTTTATTTTATTTTTGAAACATCTTTATTGGAGTATAATTGCACTACAATGTTGTGTTAGTTTCTGCTGTATGACAAAGTGAATCAGCTATATGTATACATATATCCCCATATTCCTCCCTCTTGCGTCTCCCTCGCTCCCACCCTCCCTATCCCACCCCTGTAGGTGGTCACAAAGTACTGAGCTAATCCCTGTGCTATGCAGCTGCTTCCCACTAGCTATTTTACATCTGGTAGTGTATATATGTCCATGCCACTCTCTCACTTCGTCCCAGCTTACCCTTCCCCCTCCCCATGTCTTCAAGTCCATTCTCTACGTCTGCATCTTTATTCCTGTCCTGCCCCTAGGTTCATCAGAACCATTTTTGTTTTCTTAGATTCCATATACATGTGTTAGCATACGGTATTTGTTTTTCTCTTTCTGACTCACTTCACTCTGTATGACAGACTCTAGGTCCATCCACCTCGCTACAAATAACTCAATTTCATTTCTTTTTATGGCTGAGTAATATTCCATTGCATATATGTGCTACATCTTCTTTATCCATTCATCTGTCGACGGACACTTAGGTTGCTTCCACGTCCTGGCTATTGTAAACAGCACTGCAATGAACATTGTGGTACATGTCTCTTTTTGAATTATGGTTTTCTCAGGGTATATGCCCAGTAATGGGATTGCTGGCTCATATGGTAGTTCTATTTTTAATTTTTTAAGGAACCTCCATACTGTTCTTCATAGTGGCTGTATCAATTTACATTCCCACCAACAGTTCAAAAGAGTTCCCTTTACTCCATACCCTCTCCAGCATTTATTGTTTGTAGATTTTTTGACGATGGCCATTCTGACTGGTGTGAGGTGATACCTCATTGTAGTTCTGATTTGCATTTCTCTAACGATTAGTGATGTTGAGCATCCTTTCATGTGTCAAAAGAAGAAATCTTAAACCCTGAGACAAATCTTTCTTCTCACTCTGTCCCAGCGCAAATGGTTGAACAATTGGTTGGGATAAGCGATTAAACGAGGAAAAGAAGAGCCGATAGCAATGTCCACCTTCCTTTCTCCTCTACCACTGCTTTCCCCATGATAAGATGCAGGGTATGTCTTAAATTCAGGAAAGGAAATAACTAAAAGGTTATCTTAAAAGGTTTCAAGCACTGAATGTCTATATAGTACCAGGTACGGGAACTGACAAAAGGGCCAGGAGAAAGGAAAACTGAATGACCAGTAGTACTGTTTTTATCAATGTAAGTATTAAGGAAATAAGTAAAGAAAATCTTTTTTTGAGATAAGGAAAATTAGTAAATCAGAGCAAGAATCGAGAGGGCTGAAATGAAAAGTTGTTAAATGCTAACAAAAATAGATAGGCAGTGACTTCCCTGGTGGCACAGTGGTTAAGAATCCACCTGCCAATGAAGGGGACACGGGTTCGAGCCCTGGTCTGGGAAGATCCCACATGTCGCAGAGCAACTAAGCCCATGAGCCATAACTACTGAGCCCACGTGCCAAAACTACTGAAGCCCACGTGCCTAGAGCCCATGCTCCACAACAAGAGAAGCCACCGCAATGAGAAGCCCGTGCACCGCAAGGAAGAGTAGCCCCCGCTCGCCACAACTAGAGAAAGCCCACGCACAGCAACAAAGACCCAACACAGCCATAAATAAATAAATGAAAAAAAAAAAAGATAGGCAATACCAATTTCTATGCTGTAACAGGAAGTCTAAATGTAAAGTTCTCAGGTCCCAAATTACTAGCTGTGGCAAATACTGGTTAGATCTTCTCTTTGTAAAAGCTTTTGAGATATAGTCTATCTGAGCCTCCTAACCTTAGGACTTGGCTATAGATGAAAATATCCATTGGTTTATAATGTGTTAATTTTCAAAATAATGAAAAAAGGAAGTTTTGAGGTTATGCCATGACATATGGAATCTATTCATTAAGTATCTAGACTTAAAGGTTCCCTTGCTTGAGAAAAGAACTGCATTGAGACGTGGGTGATGGCTATCATATTTAAGACAATTAAAAGGTTTGCAGACACATTTCAACACACTCTAAATGTCTCTTATTCAGCATGAAAGTAAACAGGTAATTATGACAGACTTAGCAAAAAACTGCACAGCATAAAGAATAAATTCCTTATTACTGTGTATAATACACAGAAAGTAGGGGTGCAGACAGTGATAGCTAACTTCGATGGAGAATTAACATACTGACAAGCAAATGCTATGTTACCTTTAAGTTACTTAAGAAAATGCCTCAGAATAGCACTTATCTTAAGACAAGATATCATACGCTTGTATTGGAAATTTTATTTCCAGCTTATATTTGGTAAATTGTAGACGATGAATACAATACGTGCTTACTATGTGAACACCTCTTGCTATTACAGAAAATGTTCACAGGATGTACAGTACCTTTCCCAAGAAGGCCATGGCATGAGAATTGCCAGCATTAGCTGCTAAATTGAAGTAGTCAAATGCTCTCTGTGAGAAAGGAATTTATGAAAATTATTAGTTGTTAATAGAACCTGCCCTTGGCTTTTAACCAAAATAATTACCACACGAACATTTTAAAAAATCTTGTTATACTGCAGTATATCTCAGTTTAAGTAAATGACAACACAACGTCTCCTGGATGTCTGAGGTACCCACCCCACTTCCCTCTCATATCCAATCCATCACTAAGTCCTATTTCTTTCACCACCAAATACTGATACATCTTGAATCCATCTACCATCCTCCATTCCCATAATTCTAGTGTAAGCTGCATTATCTCTCAGCAGAACTTCTGGAATGCTCCCCTCCCTGATCTTTCTGCTTTTATTCTTGGGGTCATCCAAAGCGACTGTTCTTAAATCTCAACATGCTGGTCCTTCCAGCCCCTTGAAGTGCTGCAGGGAATACACTGACGTGACCAGACACTGTTTATCTCAGTACTGTTTCACCTTGTTCCCTGCACTCTGGGTACACCAGCCATGTTCCTTCCTGCCTCAGGACCTATACACATGCTGTTCTTTTTGGCCTGGAATGATCGTATTACCTCCAAGGTTCAACTTAAATGTCATCCACATCTCTTCAGAGACAAGTGCCACCTCCCCCTCATTAACCTATCATTGGACTCATTAATTCTCCTTTGTAACAATAACCACAATTTATTACATATTTGTTGGTGTGATCATTTAAAAATTACCTAATGCTTCTATTAAACTTGAAGCTCTGTAAAGGTAAGGACCAAGGGTAAGGTCCAGCATTGTATCCTGAATGCCTTGCAGTGAATGGGACCGGTGGTACTCAAATATTAGTTGAATTCATGCAATTATATATTGGGAATTCCTTTTCTTCTGTGAAAATTTATCACTGTGTAATTGTTTCACAGGTAGGCAGCATACACCACCAAGAATATCCCAAAACTTGTTGTGTAATGGTATGTAGCAAATTCTTAACCAGAATTCTGTTCTCTCACCTGACACTTTTTTACTAACCAGTTCATCTGATGCTTCACTGGCCGAATGACATGTAATTTTAATGACCTAAAGACACTTAAAGTTGTCAAAATGCTGTTTGAATAATAGTTTTAAAAAGCATCAATATTTGGTATAGTTTTAGCGATAAATGTATTTTGTTACAAATTAATTCTTAAAGTTGATATAATATAGTGCTTGAAATAACCTTAATTAGAATACTTAACTGGTGTGGTAGAAAAACAGTTTCATTAGTTTGAAGAACATTTATTGAGAACTTAATATTATACATGCTAGGCACTGCCAGGTGCTGGGAATGAAGTGGCAAACAAGGCAGACATAGTTCATGCTGTTTTGGACCTTATATTCTAGCAGAGGAAACAATTACATAATTAACTAATTTATAATGGACAAAGGCCACAGGGAATACAGATTTTCAGAAGTCATAACTGTGGTCCATGACCTATTCTTGAAGTGGGGTTGTGGTCAGTGGAGACATTCAGGGGAAGAGATCCTGGAATTGAGTTCTGGAGAATGACTAGGATTGTTATGTGAATAAAGGAGGTGGGATAATAATATTCACTCTAGTCAGAGGGACTGGCCTTCCAGAAGTCCGGAGACAGGGAGGTTCTTAATATTTTCAAAGACCTGAGAAAAGGTCCGTGTGCCTGTGACTCAGAAAGCAAGGGGCTGGTGAGGTAAATAGAGACTGGTACAAGGCCTTGGAGGTCATGTTAAAGGTTTTGGCTTCCAAGCTACTAGAAATCACAGACCACTCAAGAGAGTTTTAAGCAATGGAACTGCACGATCAGATGCACAGTTTACAAAGACAGGCTATTGCTTAGGAAATGCAGGCGGGTAATTATTCACACAAGTGATACGTATATTGATGGCAACAAGGGAAGAGACGAGCGATACACAGGACAAAAAGCAGACCGAAGTTGGTGAGTGGATATGGATCTGACCGCTATAGTTGTACACTCCTAATTTCTCACAAACTCAACACTGAATTTTCCTCAGTTCTAGGAAATATTTTCCAATAGGAGTTTTCTAAGACATACTTCTATCACAATACCTATAGAAAACCAAGACACTGTTGATGCATTTTCAGCCGTATTGAGAACTAGGTTTTGGAATTAATAAAACCTTTCCCATCACTACGAGGTATGATCACATTTTTGTTCCTCAGTTTCCTCAGGGGTTAGATCTTGAAAGCTCATTTGTGATGTTACCAACATCCATTAATCACAAAGCTTGATATTGTCACTGACTTAGCAAGAAATATATCTGGAGCATCATTTCTTGCTACAATATGAAATGTAAAGCCCTAAGAACAGGAAGGTTACCTGATGGTTTTGTTCTACTCCACGGCCTCCGTGCAGATGCAGCTGTCCCAGACCAACCTGAAAATGAAAAAGGAGGCAAGAGTAAATGGCAGCACCTGCCTCTGGCATGTAATGAAATTAGACCAACAAGAAACCATTTGGTCACAAAAAAAGGTTTCTGTTCACAACACAGAAAATTAAACATTTAGTCTTAATTCCCTAAGATATTACTCTAACTTACATTTTTTGTTTGTTTTAAAGACTCTTTTGATGTGGACAATTTTTTTTTTTTTTTTCGGTACGCGGGCCTCTCACTGTTGTGGCCTCTCCCGTTGCGGAGCACAGGCTCCAGACGAGCAGGCTCAGCGGCTATGGCTAACGGGCCCAGCCTCTCCGCGGCATGTGGGATCTTCCCGGACCGGGGCATGAACCCGTGTCCCCTGCATCGGCAAGCGGACTCTCAACCACTGCGCCACCAGGGAAGCCCGATGTGGACAATTTTTAAGTCTTTATTGAATTTGTTACAACATTGCTTCTGTTTTATGTTTTGGTTTTTTGGCTGAGATGCATGTGGGATCTTAGCTCCCCAACCAGGGACTGAACCCACACCCCTTGCACTGGAAGGCGAAGTCTTAACCACTGGACCGCCAGGGAAGTTCATATCCTACATTTAAAAAAAAACTAAAAATGTCCGCTTTTAGTTGCAAAGTATCCTGAAATAGAGGTGAAATAAAGGCATTTCCACACAAACTAAAGAAAAGTTCAAATCTTTTGAACTCAAGAGTATTCTTTAAGAGGGAAAATTATCCTGGGAAACTTGGAGATGCAGTAAGAAATAAAGAACAAGAGAAATGTAAATTTGTGAGTAAATCTAAATTGGATGGACTATATAAAATAATAGTATCTTGTGGGGTTCAAAAACATATAGGATTAAAACACAGACAAACTCAAACCAAAATAGGGTAAGAAAGGAGAGAAAAAGGAACTTGGAAAAGCAAAATAAAAGTGAGATAGAAAATTGAAACTCAAATATATCACTAATTACTCTACTTAAAAGACTGAATGGATGAAGAAAAATGAACAAAACTAGTCATATGATGCTTGCAAGAGACATACCTTAAACATTAGAAGGTTGAAAGTACAAGATAGAAAAGATATTCTGGGTAAATACTAACCAAAAAAAAGTAGTGTAGCTATGCCAGTTATCAGGCAAAATACAACTAAAGTAAAAAATATTTCTGGAGATAAAAGAGGTCATTTCATGATACAAAAGTTAGCTCAACAGAAAGATAACAATATTAAGTTACGCATCCACATGGCTTAAAATCTATAAATCAAAACTGATGAAACTAAAAGGAGAAAGAGACAAATCCACAATCAGAGTGGAAAATTTCAGCAATATTGTCTCAGCATTTGACAGAAAAAGCAGCCAAATTCAGTAGGGATTCAAAAGATTTGAACAGTAGGATTAAGAAACACGACAGTTGACACGTATCAAACACTACACCCAACGACTGTAGAAATTCACATTGTCTTTAGCCCACAGAATATTTGCCCAAACTGACCAAGATGGGGCATCAAGCAAGTTTCAAGAACTCTAACAACTGAAGTCATACAGAGCATATACTGACTACAGTAGATTAAGCCAGATATCAACAACAAAAAAGGTAAGCAGAAAATTCCCATGTACAGTTGTCCCTTGGCATCCATGGGGGACTGGTTCCAGGAACCCCACAGATACCAAAATCTGCAGATGCCAAGTCCCTTATATAAAACGGCATAGTATGTGCACGTAACCCATGTACAACCTCCCGTACACGTTAAATCATTTCTAGATTACTTATAATACTTAATGTAAATTCTATGTAAATAGTTGTCAATACAATGTAAATACTACGTAAATAGCTGTCAGTGTGTGACAAAGTTTGCTTTTTGGAACTTTCTGAAAAAAAAAATTGTTTTCAAATTTTTTGATCCACAGTTAGTTGAATCTTTGGATGCAGAACCTGCTGTTACAAAGGGCTGACTGTATGTGGAAACTAAGCAATTCATTTCTAAATTACACCCGGGTCAAAAGAAATCACGATGAAAATTAGAGCTAAATATAATGAAAATATGATAGTGGGAGAATGTATTATACTAGCTATCAAGTTCTATAAAGCTACGAAAATTTGAGACAGTATTTGCACAAGACATGTACAAGAAAATGCAGAGCATTATTTGTAACAGCCCAAATCTGGGAAGAATAAAATGGATAAATTGTGGTAGTTTCATACAATGAAATACTATATAGCAATGCAAATGAATGAATTACAGCTATGTGAAAACACATGGATTGATTTCACAAAAACATAATGCTGAGTAAAAGAAGTTGATACCAAAAAAATGCTGTATGATTTATTTTTACGTAAGACTCCTTCAAAAACAGGCCAAACCAATCTATGGTGTTAGACGCAAGCTCAGTGGTTACCTACAGGCAAGAGGAAAGAGTTAGGGAAGAAGAGTTCCAAAGAGGGGCTTCTAGGGTCCTAGTTACACCACATAAGAGGCTCCCTTGCTGATAATTCATTGAGCTGTACTTCAGTTTTGTGTACTTTTCTGTATTCATGTCATAACTCAGTAAGTAAAAAAAAAGAAAATGATATACTATACCACACACTTTTTTCTTTAACTTGAGATTTTCACTTAATACACTGAAATCAGCTTTCTACATTAAGTAGTATTCTACATAATTTTTAATGACCGCATAGAATTCCATTATATTTGAGTGTCATATTTGAGCCAATTCCCTATTGTTAAGCATTTAGAGTGTTTTGAATTTTAATTGGTGTCATATAAAAGAAAGATGTATAATCAGAAGAGACAACTTTATTTTAATTTCCATGAGCTAAGATACGGCTAAAGTTTTTTTCTTTTTTAAAAAAATATTCCCTTCTATTAGTCTGAAAATTAACTGTTCTTAAAATGGACAGTGAAGTTCTCCTTTTTATTTTAATATCATCAAAACAACCAATGAAACAGCATATTATACATGATACTTTGATGTACTGAATATATCATACAGTTTACATTAAACAAGCCTACTTCTGTCCTTGACCTTGAGAAAATTATAGTCTAAGATAAGGAAAGGAAACAGGGATAGCTCTGAAGAGCATCTGAAATTCCAAATGTGCCAGAGACTTTTTGTTTGGGGGGGGTGACAGTTTCCATCCTGGGTGACCCCCGGAAGAGCCTTCATCACCACCGCAACGCCGCTCCATTTAAGCAGCAGTTTCCAAATGGGGTGCACAGCGGAGTCTCCCCGGCCAGCTTTCACGGAACCATCAATATGCCTGGGCCACATCCCAGGTGAGTCCAAAGGGAAGGTCGTGAGAGTGTGGTAATCATGTAGCTAATAATAGCTCCGTGAAAATGTTATAGATATAAGTGCTTGCCCCCAGAGGCTGTCACATACAAGGCAGTAAGATCTCGCGGGAGATGTTTAAACACATACCTGTGCTTGCACATCACCTTTTTCAGCTAAGAACTGGTAATACTGAATCAAATCTTCTTCAAGCATTCCACTGTTCATTCCTGGATTTTCCACCTCGTCAGGCAGCCGTATTCTCTGTACTACTGAGCCTCCCGTCAGTGAGATATCACTAGCAACTGAAATGTGGACAAAGTAATGATGGGGATGAAAGTCAGAGGGACTGTCCCACAGGGGGAAGTACAATTCCAGCTGCCAAATGCTGACAGACACTATGTTAAAGGAAATTGTTTCCACAGTGGTCTATAGAGTACAAAATAGTAATCTAAATTCAGGGTTTTTTTTCCCCACATAATATTAAGAAGTGGAACCCAAAGCAAATTTTTGAAAAGTACTTCTTAATCAACTAGTGTAAAGATGATTCTACTTGAGAGAAACAGTCACAGTATTTCAAGTAGTACAATGAAAATAGATGTATTTAAAATTAATTCTGTTTGGATTCTTTTTTGGTTTTGGTAAGGTGAAAGGCAAAAAGGTATATACCATGATTAGCAACAAGACGATAATGAGTCAGTGCAGATTCACAGCTCTGGAGGACCCCAATGCCAGCCCAGTATCGGTAACCCTGTAATACAACTTCACGTGAGAAGAAGGCAGTTTCACATGCTTCAGTGGCATTCTTGTGGGAACAAATAAAGCTAACTACAGGCAGAATGTAATTTTGCTGTCCTTTGATCCAAGTACTTGGCTACATCATTTATCCTGAGTTTTACGTTCAGGTAACTTATTCAGCAACTTCAACAGCCAGGCTAAGAACTAGGAAATAAATAATAAAGTTCCGAGAGCAATCAAAATAGATGCCATCAACTTTATGTAATGCAGTGTGCCCATTTACCTATAAGAGGAAATTGCTTGGGCTCTTAGAATAGATTTCAATTTTACTTCAGATACAATTTTAACAAAAACAGGTTAATCTTCCAAAGTAGCTCTTAAAGAAGGAACAAATTAGCAAAATAGGGAAGACAAGAGACTACTAGAACAGGCACAGTAATACCAGCAATAAATGACTTCAGAATAAGCGGGAAGATAGCTAATTATAAAGAGCATAAGACAGAGCTCTCTGGAGCCATTTAGCACAGACTCAAATAGCTTTACCAATTTTAACAATCCTTAGGGAATGACTGTATAATAACATGTATTTTTTTTTTAACTTTTTAAAAAAAATAAATTTATTTATTTTTGGCTGCGTTGGGTCTTCATTGCTGCGCACAGGCTCTCTCTAGTTGCGGAGAGCGGGGGCTATTCTTTGTTGCAGCGCGTGGGCTTCTCATTGCGGTGGCTTCTCTTGTTGCGCAGGATGGGTTCTAGGTGCATGGGCTTCAGTAGTTGTGGCTTGCAGTCTCTAGAGCGCAGGCTCAGTAGTTGTGGCGCAAGAGCTTAGTTGCTCCGCGGCATGTGGGATCTTCCCGGACCAGGGCTCGAACCCATTTCCCCTGCATTGGCAGGTGGATTCTTAACCACTGCACCACCAGGGAAGACCCATAACATGTATAATATTGATACTTAATGTTCTTGTTTTGTAGCCACCATTTAAGGAGATTGATAAGTAGTTTAAAAAGATCTGTGTCAAAAATATCTAATATTTCTTGAAAATTCATCTAAAAATAACTTTTCAATTACTGTTTGAGGAATAAACGTTCCTGGAGATTAAACAAACAAGTGAAAAAGACTTCAAAATTAGTAAGGAGTGTTTCAGAAACCTAGAGCAACACCCTTGTTTTTCACTTACTGAAACTCCTTCAGCAGTTTCCCTCTGTAACAGGACTAAGCCCAAGCTCCCTGGTGTGGCGTACAGCTGTTTACATGAATCCTGTCTACCTGTCCTGTTGACAGACTACCTGGCATTCTATTTTCCAACGTTTTAGTTGCTCCTTTCTTCAGAAGTATCTCCTTCCAATGCCAGTATGGGTGAGGTGCCTTTTAGGTGATTCCCTGACATTCTCATGCTGTATTGTAACGACCTCCTTACTCACGTCTCCCTTTCTACATTAAAAGTTTGTTGTGCGATAGTATTATATCTTACTGATCTTTGGAATTCTAATGACAAGTATTCAGTAAATATTTTTGGAATACACATAGGGAAAATTATCCAGGATCTACCCAATTGGCCAGAAAACTAGATTTTCCTTCTTTGTTAAGTGTCATAATCCCATCAATGACCAGGCCTAAAGACCCCTCCAGATTTTGGACTGGTTTCTCTGCTTTCAGTCTCATTTCTGCTCAATCTATTCTTTACATTCCTGCACGAACTTACATATTCATTTGGAACAGTAATATGGGTCAGAGGTCATGTGGACTCACCCAAAGTCAATTTATAAAGTAGAAGGCAGATTAAACACCTCAGCAAAAAAAAAATGTGGTGGAAAGATTCTATATTTTAACACTAAGCCGTTTAAGTGATCAACACTATCAGGTAATACATAAGAGATACTCTGTAATGAACTTTATAGGACACTGGTTATTTGTATATTTAGTCCTTCATCTATTTAAATGTAAAATCTGTCATAACCCAATCTAAAAAATGATTCTGACAAACAATTCCAACTTATAGAAAACTGAAAAAGAACCATTTATCAGATTTCTATTTTAAGGGAAATCAGCCAAACTAATCATTTTAAAGACAAACTGTGGACTCTACCAATTTTCATCCACACGTAGATTCAACTGCTGTATCCATTAACAAGAAGCTGAAGGACATTCAATTGAATATTGGGTCTTAATGAATATAAGTAAATTTCAATCATGAAATCTAGAAAAGTTGCGGCCACTTGTAAACCAACTATTCAATGTTATTAGCCTTCAATTTAAATCTTACTTACCAAAACCATGTGGGCTATTAGGTTGCCCCCAAGAGCTCCGAAAGTATAATAAACAAGGGCCTGTGAAAGAACAAAAGATGCTTAACTCAACATAGTTACATATTTACCCAATTCAAATTATAATATACAATAAAGTTTTAATAATATTACCTTTGCCTGACTTGAATTAACACCAAGTCCAGAAGCATAGAGAAAGCCAAGAGCCTGAAACAAAATGATAAAAGGCAGACAGTTTTATGAACCATGAAAAGATGCAAGAATCTTTAAATGCTAAAAGATTTGAACAGTTGCAAATATGCACAGCTGTGGAATTAAAAAGCCTCAGAAATGCATTCAAGGTTTTACAAATTACACAATGAAATGTAACTTTAAGCAACTAAAAAAGCTTAGCTTGAAGATTAAAGACAATTTAATAAAACATCAACTAGAAAACTGAAGCTGAACACATTTAAATATGACCTTTACTTGATTCTTGATGAACAGCTATTATGAAAACAAAATGTCTCCTATACCATTACATCAACATATTATCTATGTGAAGGGTGATACACAATGATAGTGGGTAAGAGATTACTAAATAAGCTATTGCAGGAATAAAAAGAGGCAGCAAGGGGCTAAGTTGAAGGGATCAAGGGAGAAAGGTCACTTTACAACACTAGAGCATACACAGTTTTCTTAAAAAATCCCAACCAACCAAACAATGTATTGGTAAGGTTCTACCCTCTGCCCTCTGAGGATTATCCCTGATGACATGAAAGCATAAGCTAAAGTTGTAAACGCAGGTGCTATTCTCATCAAAAGCCACGAGCTCTTCTACATTTCCCAGCCTCCCTTGAAGTTAGGTAGGGCCACTGCCTGGGATGTGACCAGAGGGGATGCAAGCCATTTTCAAACCTGGCCCTTAAAAACATCCCAGAGAATCCTCCAGTCCTCCCTTCTCCCTTCATGATGGCTTGGAAGCCCCATGTTCCAGATGGTATATAACTACATGACGGAAGCAGCCCCTGACCCTGAGTCACCATATGAAGAGTAACTCAGGCAGGAGAGCTGCATGGGACCTGGCATAAACAAGAAATAACTCCTTGCTGTGTGAAGCCACTGTGATGTGGTGCTTTGCTTCATCAGCTAGAATTAATTATGGTGGAGAGAGTGCTTTGCAGTGTATAAAGCACTGTGGCATTATAAGGTTCTATTATTAGAGGGAAAAGATGCCTTAAAAGTAAAACCATTCCTCAGAACAGAATGTGTCTGAAGATAAAGAATATATGTGTGAATTTTACATAACCTGATTTATGTAAAAAGGGAAAAAAAGCTTTGAAAACAAAGGGGAGCAATTAAGATATAACCTGTTTATAAACCAAAACCAAGACTACATAAGAGTTGCATACTGATCAGGTTATCAGTCCTGTGGAAAACAATGGTCCAAATGCCTTTACTGTTTATAGTCTGAAAACAGACTTCCTCTGTGACTAGAAATTCTGTGTTATCTTTAAGCAAATCCCACACCATCGATAAATCTTTATTATTGAAGGCATTTTTTTTTAAGTGGGCAAAACACCTTTGTAAGTAGGACACAAAACCCAGAAACCATAAAAGAAAAGATGAATAAATTCAACTAAAGTTGCTTATTTTACATGAAAAAACGTATAAACAAAATTAAAAGACAATATAAAGAATATAGATAAACAGCCAGATGCAGAGGTACAAAGGGCGAGGTCCGTAAGAGTCCTGAGCGCAGGAGCTTCTGTCCCCATGGAGTTGGAGTGTACCACCTCCTGCCACATGGATGTATTCACCAACCTGGAGGCTCTCCAAACCCCAGAGTTGAGGGATTTTTATGGAGGCTTCTTCACATAGGTATAATTGATTAGTAACTCAATCCCCAGCCCCTTTCCCTTCCCTCTATTGAGGGCATTTTAAATAAACGTGGCCCCTAAATCCAGGCATCAATCCTACCATTACTAGTGGGGAGTCAAGCAGATATTATGTATCAACTGGCTCAAAGGGCAATATGGAATCAGAACATCTGCTACACAGTAGCCTAACTAAAAACATTTTACTTGAGTTCATCAGCCTTTAGCTGTGTCATTCAGTTTTAGGAAACACAGATGATGAAGAAACAAACTAAAGGACACCATGAGGAAACAAATAGACAAACTGAGGCAGAACATTCTGTAGAAAAACTGGCCCTATCTCTAACACAGAAAAAAAAAAGAAAGGTGCGGGCTATGCTAGAAGTAGCGACCAAATATAAGTATAGTCCTGGACCAAATACTGATTTGGACAAAACAGATGTAAAGAAAATGTTTTCGCTCAACACCGTACGAATATGGTATGGGTGTTATATGATGTAAAAGTTTACTGGAATTGGAAGAGCTAAAGGCTATTGATTGAAAAGAGCAAGTTATGGAACAGTAGGCAATGACATTTTATTTTAATAAAGAATTTACACGAAGAGAAAGGTCTAGAAGGGAGGGTATGCATGGACTAACATATTACCAGTGCCTATGTCTGGGAGGTACATATGTGGTGCTCACTTTCTTAGCTTTTTTAGTTTGTATTTCTAGTTTCCTTATAAAGGACATGTACTGCTTCTGTAACAAAATATCTTTTTACAAAAACACCAAGATTAACAGGAGCTGGAGCACCTGACCTTAGGAAAAAAAATACAACGGTGAGTAATTTCAGACAAAAAACAATTACCTTCGTTTAATTCTCTGAAGATTTAAGTTGGAAAACTACAAATATAATTTTGGCAAGATGCAATTGCAAAAACGCCTTAAGTGACTATAAATGTTCTCAAACTAAGGAAAAAGACTGTCCAAGAAGACTGGGAAAATGATCTGCCACAAAATTAATATTTACAGTTTTACTTGTTAAAGGAAGTCAGGGCAAAGAAGAGTACCACGCTGTTAAAATAAACCAGTGCTGTATGCGGAGAGATCCTCCACGGAAAGTATACTTACAGTTTGTCCCTTGGGAGAACCTTCCTCAGTCAGTTTCTCAAACATCTCTTTAGCTGCCTGGATATTCTGTGTCAGGTAATCACCAAACAAAAGAGCATAGGACACTCTCTCCAGGGCCTTGGTATGGTTCATGCTTGCTGCCTTTTGAAGATACCGATATGCTCTTTAAACAGAAGTAATGAAAAAACAAATTAGCAATATTTTGGAGCTGCCATTTTTTTCAAGATCTCCTAAAATGCAGCTTAATTTCCTTATTCTACAGAATCCCTCTGATATTTTATTTTTACTAAAGTAGCGTTATTTACAAAACTTACTTTTGTTTTTACATAAGGTACCAGTTCTGTTATTGCAATATCTTGGAATTCTAATTACATTAATAGTAATCCTAAAAAATTCGATTAAAAAAGTTAACTAGATTTGCAATGTGAGAACTATAATATGGTGTCCGGTAAATAATCTAATGAATGATATAATCACCATAACTGTCTTCTTTGCACAGACTATAACAAAAATCAGCTGAAATTAAAGGGACATAAAATGTTACAGGACAATCACTTGTTTTATGTTCTTTCATTCCTAAATTCTAGACTTTGCAAGAAAATTACAAAGCAAAACCAAAAAATCAGAAAACACCTGACAGCAATTCCTTGTTTGTTTTATGTCACTTTGAATTCTGGATACTGTATGTATTCCTGGCTCTGAGAAATTACTATAACTTAATCAAATATTGCGATTTGCTCACTGTTCATTCTTGTGTCTGGTTTTAGGACCTTTTTACCCCAACAAGCTAAAATCTGATAAAAGTAATGCCCCTAATATTCATATATCATATTGAGTTTTCTTGTAATGCAACTTAAGAAATCCTTTGTCTCTGGCAGTACATTAAATTTAAAAAGTACTTATCCATTTATCTCAGTAATGGCCTATCTCAGGGTAAGAATGGAGTTGGCTGTGCTACCTACTCTCTTTTTTGGCTTTTCTTATTGCTTCCATTGAGAATTTTCATCCCAGTCTGGTACATCATTTCCGCTTCCTGCATTTGCCGTCTTTTGGCAGCCTCTTCTTCAGCTAAAAATAAAATTTACATTTTGAATTTACATGGATAATTCTGCACCAATTATTTATCAAACATCAGTATGTATTCTTTCTTTTGGGTAGTCATGCAAACATAATCCATGATCTTTCACCATTTTCAAGTCTGACTCTAAAGACACATGGTTTTCAGTGTGGCCTTTATCTGACAAAAGATAAGGCAGGAAAATCATTGAAATCACTTTCTTTCAGAGAAAGCAATATCAACCTGCTTTTGGAGGGTACTTTTCTGCTAGTAATTCTAACTTTTTATATAATTCAACTAAAATTTCAGTAGGAGCTTATGATTATATATGCCAAGGTCAGCTAAAATCAGGACAGTAAAAAACAGAAAAATACTGTTGTAGTCAAAGAACACTTCAGTCTCACCTGAAATGCTGTATATTTTACAAGGAGAAAGTATTTG
Organism: Grampus griseus; assembly: GCF_964374135.1. NCBI lineage: Eukaryota > Metazoa > Chordata > Mammalia > Artiodactyla > Delphinidae > Grampus > Grampus griseus. Next base: position 21,660,882 of record NC_139018.1, on the reverse strand, counting down.
ATTAATTACATAACAAAAATTAGTAAAAAAATTGATTTTTATTAACTACAGATCCTGATTAATTAGTGTTCAAGTTCTCTACTTTTTTTCCTATGCACTAATACAACCCTGAAAATCACAGAATTATTGCAGATTTCTCAAAAATTATTTTGTTACTGTAATATAGCATTTAACAGAAATATAGAACTCACCAAGAGACATCTGAGTATTTCATGAGGACTAATATTTACAGGAACAGAAGTGAGCTGTTCTTGCAATATAAAAACAAAATCTGATGTGTTAAACTGGAGTACTTAATCATACTGGCCTACATCCAAAGACGGACTGTAAGACATATTCTAGGAAAGCCTAAATAGTCTATCAGAGCCATTATTCTGAAAATGTCATTTGGTATCAAATGAGGTATATTCAAGGTTTTCCGTTGTTTTTTATTAGTTAGAAAGTTTTTCCCAAAAACACAGCTTGCTTGAATTTAGAAGTCAGTCCCTTCGTACTGACATGAACACTTAGGACAGTTAAATATACTATATTTGTCAAATGTTACCTTAGCACAGTGCATTTCGCTCAAGTATTTAGGAAAGGTATGATCTATCTTTCTTTTTTTTTTTTTTTTTTTTTTTGGTGGTACACGGGCCTCTCACTGTTGTGGCCTCTCCTGTTGCGGAGCACAGGCTCCAGACGTGCAGGCTCAGCGGCCATGGCTCATGGGCCCAGCCGCTCTGCGGCATGTGGGATCCTCCCGGACTGGGGCGTGAACCCATGTCCCTTGCATCGGCAGGCAGACTCTCAACCACTGTGCCACCAGGGAAACCCTATCTTTCTTTTAACCACTATTAATTAGCCTTCACCATAATGTTCTATTTCCTTTATTGCCAAAAAATGTTTCACATTAATTAATTTAGCAGCCTGCCTGAGAGTTTCAGAACAACCCGTGCACACCAATGGAAAACCACCTCTAAATAAGGCACAAATGTGATAAGCCGCTTGAGTGACGGCCTGGAAGTAAGTACACTGCACGCTTCCTGCACTGACGTCCAGGCTTTAAGGCAACAACCTCGTCATCGACGTTGACCATTTCTCACAAAGGTGGAAAATGGACGGCTACGAAAAGGCCTTTAAACTGTTGCCTGAGACACAAAACAATGTGGATGTGCCGCCTACTGAGCAATACTTACTTTCACAAAAGCCCCACTTTTCATCTGCCTTGTAGTCATAGGTTGTAGCACACCACAGTCTGCCATCTTCCCTCCCATCTGAGGTACATTCATCATATTCCTTATCCAGGAACAGAAAAGGGAAGTGACAGGGCTCCCCGTGTGCTGTGCCTTCAATGGCGGTCAAAGCTGGAAAGAAAAAAAAAAAATCTAAACATGAACAGCACCTCTGGTATTCATGGATTTAACACTGTCAATTTCAACTATGAGAATCCAAAGACACAGATACATGATTTGTAATGGGGAACATAAAAGACCCGGCACTGATTTTGTTCAGGGACGACGTGAAGGTGAGTCAACTTATTGAGCATGGCTAGCTGACTACCCAGCTCTATATCTAGGTTAGAATTTTGGAAGGTCTTGAGATAATAACCTTAGAATATGAAAAGTCTACTGAAAACAGCTGCCCAACCAGTGAGCAAAAAATAAGGCAAATGCAACTGAATCAATTCCACTGCTCAGCACAACTCTCCTTTTTTTCCTATCTGAATGCTGTAAGTCAATTTCTTCAATAATATAAAGTTACACAGGGAAAATGCTCCCCCAGGCAAAGTTAATCACTCACATACTCCTCTGTGATCCCCCAGCATTTTATTAGAGTACTGATCACACTCACTGAGCTTCTTTCTTTACAATACTCTAGCTCCCACTAGACTTTGAGCTTGTTAAGGGTAAAAACCATATCTCTGGGCTTCCCTGGTGGCGCAGTGGTTGAGAGTCCACCTGCCGATGCAGGGGACATGGGCTCGTGCCCCGGTCCGGGAAGATCCCACATGCCGTGGAGCAGCTAGGCCCGTGAGCCATGGCCACTGAGCCTGCACGTCTGGAGCCTGTGCTCCGCAACGGGAGAGGCCATAACAGTGAGAGGCCCACGTACCGCAAAAAAAAAAAAACAAAAAAAAAAAACCATATCTCTAATTTGTTCTGTAAGTTCTTTCCAAGTATCTCCTAGGTGCTGGGAATTATGCCAGGTGCTGGAAATGACGTGGAGCAGAGGTCTCTGCTACATGGAACTTACTGCCTAGCAAGGAAGAGAGACATTAAACACAAGTATGATTGATGTTATGGAAAGGAAAGCTCCCCGTCAGGAACTGCAGTTTACACTGAACCTCATGGATGTCTAGGAAGAGGTGGTGGATGAAATGCTTTGGGGTGGGGTAGGGGGACAAGCATTGTAGACAAAGGGAAAAGTACGCGTTAAGAATCAAATGAAAGACAGCATGGCATATTAGAGAAAATAAGGTTCATTATCTCACAACATGTAGTGTGAGTGTCAAAGTGGACAAGAGAAGAAGCTAAAGAAGCACAAAGAAGCCAGACTAGGGAGGTCCTGACAAGTCTTACTAACTCAATTTGGATTTTATCCTGAGAACAATGGAAACTCAAGAGTTTAAAGTAGGAATGACATGCGCATACTTATACTTTACTTAGAGAGGGGACAATGGAATGCCAGGCTGGATGCAAGGTGACTGGTTTAAAGGTTGTGATAGTGGTCTAATCGAGAGGTAATGGTAGCCTGAAGAGGACAATGAAATGAAAAAAGTGGATGTACTCAAGTGATGCTAAGGAAGTAGATATGGTACTACTTACTGACTAGATGTGCAGATGAGAGGAGAGAGGAATCAAGGAAGGCTCCCAGGTATTAGGCTTCAGGAAGTGAGTAGGTGGTTGTCCTTACTAAGATAGAGAACACTAAAGGAGGAGTAGGTTACTGGGTAGGGATGAAATGGATCAGGAGAGAGACAAGTTAAGCTTTGCTCCTGCTACGTTCAAGGTAGCTAACAAAAAATAAAACAAGTGAAATGTCTTAGACATCTTTTCAGCTGTAGCCAAAAAGAAAGTTCTCCAGTTTACAGATATATTTGAAGGCAAGAGTATGCATAAGAATGCCAATTAAGAGGTATATGAGAATACCAAAGGGCCAGGCCTGAGCCTAGGCTCCAACCATACGGTAAGTATGAGTACATATATGCCAACGTTCATTTTGCTTTTACATGGAGAATTTAATTAGGCAGCAGAGCTTAGTAAGTAACAGTATAGGTTCTGGAGTCAGAACACCTGACTCAAACCCTACTGATTATTAGCTGTGAACTTTGAGTAAGTTATTTAATCTCTCTCCTTACCCATAAAATTATTTGGAGATAACCTCCTTATCTACAAATAGGGATAACAGTCCTTGCTGCATAGAGTTACTCACAAAGATGAACTGAAATAATACGTGTAAGGGACTCATCATGGTGCCTGCCACGTAAGGCGGTAAGAGTCTAGGAGATGGCAATTGCTATTTTATTCCTGGCACTTCTGCTCTGAAAGGCTAGAAAATGTATGCTCTTTCTTTCCTGTGTAAAGAAGAATACATTCTAAGACTAATTTGAAAATTATTTTCAGTAAGTTATGAAAGGCAAACAAATTCAAAATGGTTTACCACCAGATAAATGTCATTCATCATCCTGGTAATCACTGACCAGAGGCAAATAACTTTTTCACCTTTGATTTGTCCACTTTTTAAGAAATGATCTTTAATGCAACATATAAGCAAAGCATCCTTTATCAACAACCTCAGAGGCATCACTTTGACTACATAATCTGAAAAAGACGCTCCCATGCACTGCTACTAGATTCAAATTTGCTTTGGAAAGATAATATCTGTACAACTGCAGTTTGTAAACTTGAATTTCAACTTAAATAACATACAGTGGTTTAAAGTATATTTGATTTTTCCCTATGATAACAGAAATTTCTGTTTTAAAAGTAAATAAGAATTGTCATAAGAATTCTAATTTGCCAGAACTTATATTTTCTAAGTGGTTCAAATACAGGAAAGCATTCGTTTTCATGTGATGGAACAATACAGCAGAAAAGAAACTGGAGAGAACCCAAAGGTTTTTAGCAACAAAAGGTTTTAACCTACTACGGAGTCAGCACTAGTTTTAACCTACTACTGAGTCAGCACTAACTTAAGCAGGAAGAACTCCTAGGGTACACCTGCTTTATCAATTTAGTAAAACCGAAATATCTTGGTCAAAATAATGTGTTTATTATTAAGTTAGTGGAAAGAAAATTTGTATCTCTCAGCTATCTTCTCCAAGCAAAATCACCACAGGGAAACTGCTGTTACCTTTTAAACTTATTTTAAAGTCTTCCAAAAGGTACTGACTAGGACTTGCTGGTTTCAAGTCAATAATCTCAAGTTGATATTCCTCACAATAGCGTTGATTTCAGTTAATTTTCTTCCATGGAGAAATTCTCTAAGAATTTTGAAGCTATTATTTTTAAAACAGCCATGAAAACAGTACCAGTTTTAAAAACAATGGTAATCACTGCTCTGGCATAATGAGGCTGACTGAATATGCAATTTGAGTTAATGATAGCCAGTAATCAAATGTGACACTTAAAATGAAAGGGAAAAAAATGTGTTAAGTCAACTCTGCACCTTCATGTAAAAATGACATAGTATCACAATCTATTTAGACCTTGAGAGTAAGATATTTAACTTAACGGTATTTGAGAACTTATAATAATGAACAGACTGCTGCTCTATATTTAAACTAGTAGAAATTTGCTCTTGCAAAGTCAATTAGAATCATTTAGGAAAGCTAGAAAGGTTTTTAACAAGCCCCCACCCCCCTGCTCCCGCCCCAAACCCTACCTGAACCTGTAATCCTTCAGCGCTGGCCAGAATATAGGTAAATGGGAACTTCCATACTGTTGGCAGGAGTGTAGAGGGGCATTCAATAATATCTGTTAGAATTGAAAAGCTCCATACACCTTTCAATCCCATTTTTTCACTTCTGGGATGTTTACTTAATAGAAGTGCTCCCACGAAGATAAAAAGAGGTATGTCCAAGAGAGCATTTGTGCATCATCATAATTTTAAAAACATAAAGCCAAAAAGAACTCAAAGGTTATGATAAGTAGGTTGGTTAAATCAACTACAGTGCAGGAGTTACAGAGAAACCTGGGCATCAACACAGATGGAATCAAAGGTCACTAGAGAATGGTGTAGACAGAGCAGAAGATAAAGGCTGAGTCTTGGGGGCAACCTTACGTTTCAACATCAGGCAGGTTCCGAGGAACCACAGCCAAGTGAAGAAAGCATCTTCAGAGAAAGGAAAAAAATACATGAGGGGTCGGTAAGGTAAGGACCAAGAACTGACCAGGTATTCAGTAATTAGAATGCGCCTGGAGGAGAGTGGCTTTAGTGGTCTGGAGGGGACCAGGGCCTCGTCACACTCCGATTAGAGAATGGAAAGAGAGGAAGCAAAATCAGTGAATAGAGACAACTCTTCCAAAGAATAATGCTATGAAGGGGAGTAGAGGAGTAAGGTGGTTGTCGGAGGGGCACTGGGGGCCAAGTCTTGGTTTTTCTAATGTTCAGATATTATAGCATGTTTGAACGTTGGTGGAAAGAATTCAAGAGTGTGGGCAAAGACTGTCGTTTGCCATTCAGTAAACAAAGAATGCTGTCTGCCATAGAGCCACCAGCCACTGCAGCTGCATCCCCAACAGTGCACCCTGAGGGGAATTCAGGATGGAGAAAAACAGGATACTGGCTCTATATAGTTAAGATGCATATCTAAGGAATAATTTCAATGAGCCCAGACTCTTGCATCTTCCCAAACATAGAAAAGCACTAAAATCATTAACTTGAGATGTCTGATTTTTGTGATTAGCAGTAATATTTTGATGTCTGACTACATGCATTTTTTTCTTCCCAGCAAAAACTATATATCCTGGCTCCTCCCTTACCTCTTAGGAGCAGGTCCTCAGAGCTATCTGAGAGGCTGTCTCCCACCATACAGTCCTCAGTAAGGTCCCCGAATAAAACATAATTTGCAACTTTTAGGTTGTATGTTTTTCTTCAGTTGCCAAGAGAAAACAATGTAAATGTGGCTAGAATGTTGCTATTGGTACTGAATTAAATGTCCTCGAATACAAATACTCATCTTTTCCTCATTTTTAATTGTAAGATCAAAACAAAACAAAAACATCAACCTCTTGATCCATACAGATAAAGTCAAGGGATTTAGCTCTCAAATTCCTCATTTTAAGAGCATTTATACTCTGTTAAAGACTGATAGCATATCTATAAGTTTAGATGGGTATTCTGTTAATAAGACGACTATTTAATCATGCTGCTTGTTTGAAGCAATTTTGTACTTCCAAATATACAGCAGTAAGTAGCATTTTACTCAAATATATTTAGAGTCAAAAATATACTTATAGTCGGGCTTCCCTGGTGGCGCAGTGGTTGAGAGTCCGCCTGCCGATGCAGGGGACACGGGTTCGTGCCCCGGTCCGGGAAGATCCCACATGCCATGGAGCGGCTAGGCCTGTGAGCCATGGCCGCTGAGCCTGCGCGTCTGGAGCCTGTGCTCCGCAACAGGAGAGGCCACAACAGTGAGAGGCCCACGTACCACCAAAAAAAAATAATAATATATATATATATATATACACACACACTTATAGTCAAAAATTATATTTATAGTCAAATGTATTTATAGTCAAAAATTGAAACACATTTAACGTTAAAAAGGTACCAACCTCAAGATAACTGTCATATAGTGTTCAGCAATTTTAGTAAACACAAAGATAAAAACTCAATCAACCAACCAATTAACATCAAACTTCCTAAAGTACTACAGACGGAACACAAATAACAGATGATTTGAAGCAAACCATACTTGAGATAAAGCAAATGGTATAGGCCAAATAAAGAGGTATTTACCGTTGACTGAGAAATATGGTATAGTAATCTTCTAGAGAAAATAACAATTTTATGTTATTTGCTACAAGAAGACTGTTTTCACCCAAGGTTGAGAATTGCTAACTAGAGTTGAGAAATTACATTAATGAAGGACAGACATGCAGACTATACTAAGGAAGGCACTGCTTTAAGGATTAAGATGTATTTTTCAGAAAACTAATGAAATGTAGTCACCTAGAGAATGAACAAAAACATTAAGATCAGAGTTCATATAAGCTCAGTTCTCTCTGTGAAAATAATCATTCAAAAGAAGAAAGCACTGGCCCATGTGCCCAGAAGAAAGTGACAAAAGCTTCACGACACTTAGGTGACAGGCAGTCAGAAACTAGAGTGAAACTTGCTCAGGAAAACTGCTGCTTAAGAACAGTGAGTTTGGGGACTTTCTGGTGGTCCAGTGAGTAAGACTCCACACTCCCAATGCAGGGGGCCAGGGTTCGATGCCTAATCCCACGTGCATGCCGCAACTAAAGATCCTGTGTGCTACAACTAAGACCCGATGCAGCCAAAATAAATAAATAAATATTAAAACAAAAGAAAACAGTGAGTTTCACTAAATAATGGCTGTAAAGGCATTTTGAGTTCAAAAGCCCTGGTGGGGTGCTTTTCCACAAGGATGGTCTCCCAAAGGCGTTTCTTTCCACAAATAATTTCTTGTACAACCAAACAAAAGAAACAATGATAAAAGAAAGCTCTACATTATAGACCTGTTGTAGGTTATGGCCTATGTTTCCTTAACCATTTATCTTCTGTTTAGTCAGAGTACTAAGGTTTGTTTATTCCTTTCCACCCCCCCGCCTTGCATGTGACAATGAAGCAAAAATGCTATCCTATTACTCAACCAACGTTCTTACTTCAGAACCCAATTTTAAGCATGTTTAATTAAGTTTAAGCTCAGTGCCATTCAAAACAGACCAAGATGCTGATTTTTTTTTTTTAAGACTATTAGGGTAGTGTGTTTATTGTAGAAAAGACAATCCAAGCAATGGGAAAGTATACAAAATTAAAGAAAAATCACTGTCATCTTTAGTTACCACTGAAAATTATCTTTCTCCAAAGGTAATGACTGTTCCTAGAAAAGAGGTTCATTTTTCTTTTCAAGTGCAAATGTGGGGAAACAAATGGCCTTCTTTCCCATAAGGGACCTGTGATGGTTAACTCTTGTGTATAAACTTAGCTGGGCCACAGCATCCAGATGTTTGGTCAAACACAACGCTGGGTTTCTGTGATGGTGTTTTTTGGATGAGATTAACATTTAAATCATGGACTTTGAGTAAAGCACATTACCCTCCACAATGTGGGTGAGCCTCAATCAATCAGTTAAAGGCCTAACAGAACAAGAGCAAGAAGGAATTCTGCCAGCAGAGGGCCTTCAGTTCTATTGATATTTCTCTGCAGCACCCTGAGCAATAGAGGATCAATGGGGCGAGAGCTGGTTCCTTATACGGGGTGAGGGTAGGGGTGTGTCCAGGGGCTGGGCCGGAGCGGTGGCTTAGGTGGTCTGCCCACCCCTATACGGTGGCGTGTGCAGGAGGCATGAGCAGTGCCCTGCTTTTGCTCCCGACCCCCTGCTTTTGCTCCAGGCTCTTCAAAAGTGGCTCTTCAAAAGTGGCAGTTGGTTTTTTTGGTCTCTGTTATCTTTTGTCCATAATTTTGCCCCGCTGTCACACGCACACAGTTATTTTTAGTCCCATACAGTTTCTATATATTTGTTGCTTGAGGAGAGATGTGTCCAGGGGCAAGCACTGCAGCACTGCAGCAAAGGGTCCCGGGTCCCAGGCTTCTCTCAATACTAAGTGAATTATTTACAATGTGACATTTTCACTTATCACTGACATTCCTTCAGGTGGAGCCAGTGTAGACTGGCTAACAATTCGTAACCCCTTCCTCACCTCTGTGGGGCTGGGGATGGTCAAGTGATAGTTTTGGCAGTTCTACTAGTGACTTCCGAGGGAGGCTGCTGCTCCTCTGATGCAGGCACCACTTCTTCCTGCGGACCTAGGACCTGGAGATACAGCTACCACCAGGTGTGACCGGCTGGGACAAACATGACGATGAAGTCAATTTACTAAGGAGACTGAACAGGAGAGAGAGGAGCTGGAACCCTTGATGGCACAAGCCCTGAACCACCTTATCTATGGAGTTCTGGTTATGTGAGCCAAATAAACCTCTGCTCCTGCCACTGGTTGATGGATTTTCTGTTATTTGCCAACAAAACTTGTTCCTTTTAAAATGACTATTGAGTATTCTGTAACAGGGGAATACCACAGTGTAATCATTCCCCTCTTGGTGGCCTTTCATTCATTCCTTTTCAACAAATGTTTACTGAGGTGATATGCAGAAAACAGTTAACACAACAGACATGACTGCTATCCTTTGAAAGGTTGGCCCTTGGCTGGCATCTGGGAACTTAGACTCTGGGAGGGTTCCTGCCACCCTAACCCTAGTGGCTCACTGTACCTAAACTGCTTGTACAAACCATGTGGTTCATGCTCAACATCTGCTTTCCTTCTGGGAGTCTGCAATTTTGGTAGATTCCAGGCGGACAGTGATTATATGACTAGTCTCCACTAAAACTCCAGGCACTGGGTCACTAATGAGCTTCCCTGGAAGACATTTCACATGTGTTGTCACTTGTGCTAGGGGAATTAAGTGCATCCTGTGTGACTCCACTGGGAGAGGACCCTTGGGAAACTTGTACCTTGTTTCCTTTGGACCTCATCCCACGCTGATTTTGCTTTGTATCCTTTCACTACAATAAATCATAGCTGTGAGTACAACTATATCCTGAGTCCTCCCAGCAAATCATTGAACCCAGGGGTGGTCTAGGGGGTCTCCCAATATCAACTGGCATCAGAAGTGGGGTTCCCTAAACCAACCCTGACTCACTAATAGACGGTGAAATTTTGGGAAAAGAAGAATAAGGGGCCCGGTGTGATGTATCTTTGGTGCCCAGCTGATTATGGGGTTATCCATGGTATGCAGCAGTAGCTGATCTGCTGTATGTTATGAGAGGTAAAAGTTACCTGTGGAATCTGAAAATGATAGATCCAACTCCTGGAGAGTAGGCCTGCTGCATCCCACACTGCTTCTGGCCATACTGGCTAAAGTGATGCCTTTGGGTTTTGCTCTCTCCTCCATGGGAGGAAAAAGGGGCCCCAAATGCCCGAAGGTGAAAAGGCCAAAAATGTTAAAAGTCTGCATTCTGCTCTTCTCCAAGTGGGCTGGGGGTGGGGTTTAAATCAGGTCCCAGGGCTGGAGCAATATTTTAGATAAAACAAAACAACAAAAGAAAAAGGGAGGGAGGTCACACCACAGCAGTTTTTTCAGCCTAGCTGCTGCTGCAGTACCTCCTCCACTCCCCTTCCTCCCCTGCATTCCAGCCTGGATCTTCCCTGGCAGCTGCAATGCTAACACTGCAAACACTGAACATATTGCTAGGAGTTTAAGTAAATTTGCAATGAGGAAAAAAGAAAAAAGGAAAATTTTTTAGTGACTTTATATTTTGTGGTTATGACATCTGGATGTATGGTAAAAATGGATATAAAATGTTAAATGCTTGTAACTGCATACATGCCAGAGGAATCATCCTGATCAAGGGAAGCTGCAAAAAAAGAAATGTGTTAGTGGGACACAACTTCCTTGCATTTTGCCGCCAGTGGGCGGGTTGGAATTTAAACTCTCTGAGTATTGGAAACAGAACAAGTCTCTGTAACTGATGAGTTTTGCTATGGAAGATATGAATTTTTGCTTGTTGGAGCCTCTGGAAAAAGGGAGGCAATAAGAAAGAAAGGTGACCTACAGATGGAGATCTACTTTTAGAGTTCTAAAAAGCAGGTTTTAGTTGGCTAATGAGAGCTTGTGAAAGTGGAGGTCTGTCCCTTAGAGACCGATGTGCATACTTGTGAAGGGGTCGATTTGGACTTGAAGAATGACAAAACCAGACGGTCATAGGAAAGCCTTATCTGCCACCTGGCCTTTCTGGCCTGTAGCATCTAGTCTTTGCTGCTGAAGAAAAGTCTCTGACTTTTTTTAAACTCCTGAATTCACAGATCCTAACTGCCTGTATCTGATTCTAAGCTGAGGCCTGATATTGTCTGGTGTAAGCTTCCAACCTAAGTGGGAGCTGTGTTGAACTGAAAACAGGCATAGGCTCATAAATAAAACTCATACTCTGTGACCTCTGCACATTAGGCCACCTCGCTGTGGGGTCTACCCTATGAGGACATCATAGCTGCTCAGCTGCACCGTCTGGGTCCCATACAAATCCCAGCAGGAAAGGACTTGTTCTTTGATGGGACCATCTGAAATCAAGCTGCTGACTGCCTGTATAGTGCTGACACAGAGCCTGACCACATTCTTAACTTGTGGCTATAGCTGAAAGCTGCAATTTGGGAGAGGGTACATCATAGCAACTGTGACCTCTGATCACTCCTGACAGGCTGAGCCGACTCCAACCCCCTCTAGAGCATGTCTAACTGAGGTCAACTCCCTGTGCCTGTGTCTCCTGAAGAGCAGCCATTCGCAACGATGGACTACACCTCTGACTCTTCTTCCCTCACCTCTCTCCTGCTGCACACGCCTGAGTGCAAGCTGATTAGTCATGCAGCCATCCTCAGAAAGGGGCTGATCTTTTCTAGGCTGTTCACCAGATAAAGTCACCAGAGTGAAAGGGGTGGGAGGTTATGTAAAACTATTTTGAAATTTTTTGAAAATTTAGGAGTTTTGTCCTGATCGATTCGTGAAAATGACGTTTTTTCCGGTTTGGCTGTATAAAGGGGATTTTCTATGAAGATGTTTTGCACCTCTTTTACAGAACCCCTCCAGATGAAAGGTCTGGATGAGAGTAGGGGATGACTGTAAAAACATAAAATTATGAATGTTGAGTGGAAAACACTGATTTTAGAACAACCAAGGGAAATAAACCAAAACCCCTGCAGCTGGAAAGGCACAAGAGAGGGGAGAGGGCGTTATGATCTTTGTTCTTCGAAATTACTTCTGGAAGCTTCTTCCTTTTCCTTAAGGAAAACTCTCTGTGCACCCCTCCAAGCTGTTGAGAGCGCTCTGAGTTCAGACAGCTGAGCTATGATCATACCCGGCAGCGCTGACTGAGGCGGCAGGATCTGACCCAACCCCTGCACTTTTCATGCAGAAAACCTCCCGATGCTGACCACACTCACGAGGTGGATGAACTGTTGTCACAGGCAACAAAACTGTTTGGAACTGATTGGCAGTCCCCCTGAAACCAAGCACTGAACTAAATTTTTTGGATTGGACTGGGATCCCTAGGATAAGATACCCACAGTGGGCAGCCACATCATACTGCCTAATTTATGTCTTGCTCGGGGTGCCCAACGATTGTAAACTTTCCGTTTCTTGGGAATCCCCAAAAATTCCTTCTGGGATTGTACTTCTGTATGTGTACCCTGACTATCACGACACTGCCTTAGCCCTGGAAGGCTTTCAACTCAGCTTTAACTTACTGGCCAGACTTGTACTGGGCCTGAACTGATGCTTAGAGCCAGGTAAAAAAGGTTAAAACAGAAACTTAAGGAGGAAGCTACCTGTCTAAGATAGACCTTTATGATTAATGGGATTTCTTATTTGGCTAAGACACGTGAAGAGCACAACTGAAATCAATACTGCAGGTTGGTCTCACTCTGCTGTCTGGGTCATATTGATAATAATTTTGCTGTGAAGACAACCTGGCCAATGACCAAAGAGGTATGCCACGTAGAGTAGAGTGAAAATAGCAGGCCTAAACTTCTATCCTTGAAAAGGCCTGCTTACAAGGCTGGCCCTTGGCTTGTGTCTGGGAACTTAAGATTTTGGAAGAGTTCCCACTACCCTAACTGTTATGAGTGACTCACCTCAACTGTACAAAAAATATGATTTATGCTGAACACGTGCTTTCCTTCTGGGAGTCTGCAATTTTGGTATGTGCTAGGCACAGAGAACCTATATGACTAGCCCTCTATAAAAACTCCGGTACTAGGTCTCTAAGGAGTTTCCCTGGTAGACATTTCACACGTGTTGTCACAACTTTTTGCTGGGTAAATTAAACACATACCGTGTGACTCTTCTGGGAGAAGACCCTTGCAAGCTTGCATCTGGCGTCCCCCAGACTCACCCCATGCACCATTCCCTTTGCTGATTTTGCTTTGTACTCTTTTTCTGTAATAAATCATAGCTGTAAATACGACTATATGCTGAGTCCTGTGAGTCTTTCTAGAGAATCATCGAGCCCGGGGGTGTGGTCTTGGGGACTGGGAATAAGTGTGAAATGTTCAAACGAACAGCAGAAAGCAAGTGTGACTGGAGTCCTGTGAGTGACAGATGAGGTCAGAGAGGAGAGGCTTGATCACATAAAGCCTTGTTTGGATTTTATTCTGAACATGACAGGAAGCCACTGGTGGCTTGTGAACAGGAAGTAGGATCAGTCTGCCTGCTGTTAGATAACTGGCATCAGGGGAAAGGGTGAAAACAGGGACACTGGATAAGAACTCCTTACATACAAGAGATTCATAACTACCCTTGGGTGGTTCAGGAACTACTTTAGAAAAGAGAAACCTAAGTTCATCTTTAAGGATGAGCAGAAAGGCGATACATGGATTTGGGCAAGGGGGTGAGGAAGGCATCCTAAGCAGTGGGGTGAACTTGTATATGCCTCTGAAGAAGGGTGATGGGTTTAGCATCGCTGGAAAAGGGCAAATGGGGGGAAGCTTTGGGAGATGAAGTCACAGAAGATGGCGGCCACATGCACCCAGAGGCTTTGTGAATCTTGCTAAGAGGCAAGCACTTCATCTCATAGGCAAATGGAAAATAATGGGGGTTGTAAATAGGGGAGTTATAGGATCAAATTTGGGTTTTAGGAAGATCAATATGCAGAGACATGGGTAAGAGGCTGACAAAGGAAGCAAGTCTAGAAGTAACTGTCATATAACCCAGGTCTAATGTAGCTGGGAGTACACAAAAAGTCATGCATATGCAACTTATATGTATGTACATAAGCCTTTTCGTGTATTAATAATACATTAAAAACAAGTTTGAATGAAAAAAAAAAGCAATTATTGAAAAACTAAAACAAGTGAATCTGAATGTTTATAAAGTTGTTGGTATGACCACACAGAACATTACTGAAATGATTTTAAAACACATCATATTATTGATACAAATCACTAGTAAAATAAATACTAAGAACAAAAAGAACCACAAAGAAACCTTAAACTGCATTCGGTGGTTAGTGGTAAGGTTGCCATTGTTATTTTGAAATGATATATACTTTATTTGTTTGATTAAAGTAATATAACAATGTTGTTAGGTACCATGATTTTCAGCATCAGGGCAAGGAGACCCAAACATAAAAGAAAGAAGCAAAAATCCTGATGGGTGGAAAGGACTAACAGCAGACTTGAAATCCACTCTCTCTTTTTACTGCCCAAGAAACAGAGAGACAGAGAGGTGACGTGATCAAATCATCTGAGACATGCTAAACAAGAGGCCTTCTGGCAAATGCACTCAAGGTATTTACCACCAGGAGAGTCCTTACTTGTGCACTGCTTTACCAGGTTGGACCTGGTTTGTCCAGACTGTTCACTGTACATAAACCTAGGATGTAAGTATTTATCAGGCGTGACTTCCTAGAAAATACCACACAAGCCATGCAGTTATCAGGGAATAAACTGGAGATGTTTCATAACCGAAATAGCTCCCTTTTGTGGAAGTGACACTCCATATCAATCACTCAAAAGGCCTCATATATTAAAAACATATGTTAAAGTAAGCCAGAGCGCACCTTAACTGAGGTTAAGACAGGACCTGGAAGCAGCTCTGGCAGCCACAGATCTGTGACTTGTGTCTTGTGATAATTATATCTTTGAAAATATTAGTCAAGTTTGATAGTGGGTAGGATCTCTGATTCTTGTGAGTTTGTCACTCTGACCCTCTGTGTTATCTCACTTGTAATATTTAATTTGAACTAGAATAATCAATATCAATGTTATATTTCCTAACCTTACCCACCAAAAAGGCCTATTAGTAATGACAATTCAGTTGCAATGCATATCCTTGGTGTCTAGATTACAGTATCTAAAATAAATACAATTTCCCACTAAAAGGAATATGGATTCCCTGGAGAAATGGCTGAGATTCATTTTGGGGTAAGGAAAAGTATAAGATGAATTTGGGACATCTTGTCCCGCTTAAAAAGGAAGAAGTTTAAAAGTTACCTACGATTAGTCAAAAGGACAAAGGAATGAACTTAAAGGGACTCTCAAGAGCCAAAAATGCAATAATGTGAGCAATAAAAAAGCATGATTGCAAAAGAGTAAAGCCTAGCTGTATAAAACCCATGGATTTGTAATGATGCTCAAAAGCAAAGCAAAACGAACAGAAAACATATTCACTGGTCTCTTTTGGAGGTCGTTAGGGCACCAAATCATTATCTGAAAATATTTCAAGGGAAAGAATCAAGCATTTATCTTGCTGTGTGGATTATATTTCTGGGTAACCAAATAGTTGATGAGGGAAAGTTCTTTAGAAAAGAACTCCTGATAACAAATGCAGGAGGAATGATAAGTTAACAAGTCATTATTTTGAAACTCCTAATGAAATAATGCATCCAGACAACAAACGAAATGGTTCCCAAAAGCTCTGGGTGAAAGGTCAATGAGGAACTTTTGAATGGCTGGGTCAGGCTGACACCACCCAACCTTGCTGACCAATCACTAGGAGTGGGACAATCAGATACTATGTAACTCCCAGGTAATGCAATGGGAAGCATACAACACTAACTATAAATATTATCGATTAAAAAATAGAACTAAATCTACCCAGGCCTTCGGAGCCAACTTCCAGTTCATAGACTAGACAGCAGATAGTGGAACAAGTTCAATTACATTACTAGCATATGACCAGCTAGATCTAGAATGAGGGAAATCCTATGGCACAAAGGATATTCTTTCTTTAACACATAAAATGACACTTAAAAACAAGGAAGGGAAAATTGTTACAGGTTAAGAGAAACCTAACATCTTAGTGTGGACACCGACTGACAGAAACCAATTCCAAAAAGACATTTGAAACAAGTGGGAAAACTAAACGGAATCTGGGTACTGGGTGATAAAGGAATAATAGCTAATTTCGTGGGTGTTATAATACTATTGTATTTTTCATTTTGTTGAAAAAAAATTCTTACTTTTAGAGATATGTACGCAGGTAAAACAATGTGGAATTTCTTAATAATCTAGGGGAAAAAAAGAGTAAATGGATATGGAGTGGCAAAGATGAAACAAGAACAAGAGTGTTGATGGCTGTTGAAGCTGGGTGACGGTGCGTACATGGGGGTCATTACACCCTCTACTTTTGTACTTGTTTGGAAGTCTCCCTAACAAAAAAGAAAGGAATGAAAATAAATATTTGGCAAAAATTAAAAATGGTAATATACACTTGGCTGAGGTACAGGAAAAGGAACAGACTTACTTTTCTGCAGAACAGTTTAGCAATATGACTCAAATGTCTTTTCAAATTTTATACTTTACTTTTAAGAACTAACTCTAAGGAAATTTTCATAGATGTGTACAAAGGTATACTTAAAATGGTCTCCCAGCAAAAAAAAATATTATGGTATATTTACATGTAAAATTTTTTATAGCCATTAACCATTAAATTGTAAAAGAATATTAAATAATATGGGAAAATGTTCAAGACAAACTGTTAAGTGCAAAACGCAGGCTGTAAAATAGTATATACATTTTGAACCAGTTTAGTCTTCTTGAAACCATACATCTAGAAAAAAGCCTGAAAGAGTATTCTCCACTATGTTGACAGCTGTTATTTCTACTTGATGGGATTAAGATACTTTTAATCAAAGAAAAAAATGGTTTCTCTTTTTTTTGTATAAAATATTTGTAATAAAAATTATATTTTTAAAAGGTAAAACGTGGATCAATTCTCGAGATTGGCTAATAACAGAATAAGCAGATATGGCAGCGATCTTTGAAATAATAAACCAAATGACAGATGGGTGGTGGGACAGGGCAGAGTGGACACATTAATAACTAATTTTTAAAAGAATAGGTATTTAGCACACTCTACTGTGAGAAAGATCAAGCTGTAAGTTTAAAAATTAGAGTGTCAAGAAAGCAAAAGTTAGAAGAGGATTAAAGTTTTTATGTAACTTTAGGATAAACAACTAAATCAAATTACCTAGGATGACTGAAAAGATTATTGTAGTAAAAATCCTAACACAGTTCTGAAAATAACCAAAGCAGCAAGTTAGACAACACTTCCTGTCTGAGTTTCTATTTTCTGTACCACTGACAGACTGTTACATACTGGAGTCCAAAAAGAAATGTTCGAATACTAATATAATACAAATGCAATTGTGACCATCAAATTCAGCTTCTGTAACTTATCCTGTAAAATTATACGCTATACATTATATGTGGTGAATATCAGTAAAATAGGACTACTGCACCTTCTATACTAGCTTTAAAATTTCAGTTGCCTCCTTCCTAAATAAGGCAAAAGTAAACAAAATGTCCAGACTACCTGGTTTCCGTACTTTCATTGGCTCTTCATAGTCCTTGTTTTCTGGATTTGCAGATTCTAGAAAGCTGATTTCTTCTGTGACAGTTTCCCCTTCTTGGCTTCTGAGGCCATCTTCCTCTTCTTGAATAGGTGATTCCAATTCTGATTCTTCTGAATCAAGGAATATCTGACCAGCGACTACTCTGCCTGCTGGGCTATGGTCCTCTACCGACTCATCTGACGGCAAAGAAGTCTGACAATATAAAGTATTTTTAGTTTCCACTACTAACAAGACTCCCTCCAACCTAATTTGACCATTTCTTTCACTAATCCAGATACACCTCCTTCAGTTCCTTGAATGTGTCATACTCATTCGCCTCTATACACTTTGGCATGTGTCCATCACATGCCTTCATCACCTGCCTAAAACTGACTCTTCGGATTTCAACTTAGATGTTACCTCCCCACAAGAAGCTTTCCTTAAATTCCCCAAGTCTAGGTTAGGGTCTCCCCCTACTTGCTCCCAATATATCTTATACTTCCCTGTATGACAGCCCTGTACTATAACCTCCTGTTTCTTACCTACATTCCTTCCAATCTAGAGATCAGGGATCATAACTGATCGGTCTCTTTGAAGATGTAATAATCAGCCTTATTCATTCAATCAACCAAGTAAGTGCATTAACAGATTTTTTTTAATTGATAAGTGTAAACAAATGGCAGAGGTTAAATCTTCAAATTAAAAAACTAAAAAAAGAAAGAATAAAATCAATCTCTCATTAGGCAGTAAAAAATGTAACTGCCTTCAGGCTCTTCAACACACACACACACACACACACACACACACACACACACACACACACACAGCACATTTAAGTTGGAATTAAATCTAGTAACCAACACTCTTAGAAATATTATTCTCTCTCCTATAGGTCAGTGATTTTTTCCTCCCAGAAGAACTAATATTGGCAGTAGCTATCTTTCTTTCCCTTTTTTAAAAAAATATAGTTCTGTTGCTCAGAAGATGCAGATTTCACATCTTTTTGAAGATACATCATTCGTGCTTTTAAATTGCGCATCAAATACTGGTCAATGTAAATTTGAGTACACACCTTGGAATCTAAGGTTTCATCCTGGTTGCCTTCTTCATCTGTAAAGAAATTTTAAGACAATTTAGTCATTTTTCTTGTTTGGAAATTGCAGGTATGTTAAATGAAAGCATTTGATAACACAACAAATAATAAGACACTGGATAAATAAATCTATAATTATCTAAAAATTGGTTGTATTCAACAACTGTTCAGAAAAGATTAAGTGAAAGGAGAAAAGGGCGTTGGGGGTGGTATTTTTTTTCTCTTTATTCAGGAAAGACATTAGCTTCATCTGGTACACAGGTAGGAAGACCAAGACCACCACCACCAAAACCAGACATTTCTTCAGATGCCATCCAGTTCTTTTGTTATAGTTAGTCCACTACTGAGAATGAGTTGCTAAATTTATAAAAATAGAGCCCTGATTTTGCGGTTCGGGATTCTACCCATTCTTCTCCTCAGCTCAGAATCTGGAGTTACTCTAGCTTATTTTAGTGATAACTAGCATTTTATTGTTCACTAAGACTACTAAAGATGGACATTAAGAATTATTATTATCTGACAGCAGAGTGGCCAAAGATAGTTAGAATTTGTGTTCGACTTTACTGAAGACATAACCAGATATGCATTAAAAAGTAGCATCACACTATCATGTATTTACTCACAAGAGATCTATTTATTAAGAAATCAATAGCTTATATCAAATAAATAATAAATCCAGCCACTATTTACATCTTTCTTCCAAATTCATATTGGCTGTTTTGGTTTTGTCCAATTACATTAAGTTTCCTTCTATTATTCTTTCTGCATTTCTCTGCTACTTCTATTCTGGCTGCTTGCTATTCTTTTTCCTGCTCTTATATAAACACATTCAACAACCCAACGGCCATTCACAAATATTTGATCTTTGTATTCCAAGCCAGTTAAAAAAACAATTGTCAGATGATCTCTAAGTTTCCTTCTTACTATTAAAATTACCTGATTTTATCCAGGTGTAAGCTTCAGTACTGCCAGCTCCGTAAATTATGTGAGAAATTAACCAGCAGACAAAATGCTATAAGACCATGTGATTTTTTTACTAGAAAATTTGGCGTTATGGTTGCCATTTATCTTTACTTCATATGGTTAGATCCTAAATATGATTGGTAACTTGTAACTCCAAAATACAACAAAAACATGTTTTGGAGTTTGTGTTACCAAAGTACTGAGCCAACTTTAAGAAGTATAATCAACTCATTATGTACCAAATACCCAACTCTATTTCACAGTATTTGTTTCTTTTGAATATCTGAGAAAAATCAGTCTACAGGTGAGGTTGTGCCATATATAAAGTGCTGTAAATTCAAAGAAAACTTAAATTATAGCTATTTTCACACTCACTACTTTTAGATTACCTTCCAAATATTTTATTTCTGGTGGGTGGGGAGGAGAAGGGTATAGCATGTATTAGTCCCACAGTGCCCATAACGTTTAGGTAGTGATGTCAATTAATGAACAATCATCCTTCATGCTCACTTCTTCACAAGTATTACCCAAAGCCCAAGTTCTAACATATGGTTCAAAGTCCATTCTCAGCAGATCTTTGGATAAAGGAAAAAAAATTCATCTCTAATAACAAAGTTGTATGTGTGAATGTATTTAATTAGTCATAAACATTAGCTAGTTAATAAATCAAGAGCAGACATTAAATGTGAAATGTATAGGGTATATCCCCAAATACTGAAACTTTAGATTAGTTGGAACTCAAATCACTAATCACTCAACTGAGTACCTTGTCACAATAGTTCACATATGTAGCTAATAAGTAAATAATATAGATGCCTATAAATAAATTTTAAGACATGTACATTTGAGACACTACAAGCTGTTAGGCATTAGAGTAGCAAAATGTGTTTCTGAACTCCCAGAGACATGGGAACTTGTGACATCGGGGTTACTCTGTATGAATGGCATCATGCTTCTCTTTCTTTTCTCTCCACGAACTAGGAATATATACTCAGGTTACTGGTAAATAAGAGCTTTCCTTCTCATTTACTAAACTGGGAAAGCATACTCCAGATGGTAATCTTAAAGCAAAGGTATTTTCTCTTTGAAACTAATATGTCCATTCACATAACACTTTAAAGAAGTTTCTTATAAGCTAGAGACTTACGACAGGCAGTCAGGTAAGGATTAAAAATACTGAAGTTACACATAAATAAAAAGAATATAGTAATGCTTTTATCAGAACACATACATCAAGCAACAAGAAAAATGCAAAAGGAGTCAATGAAGAGCTATGGATTTCTCTCAAGAGTATCATATCCAAAATACCATGGTTTACATTACTTTGGTAATCATACCCCTTCCTTTGAAAAAGACCAATTTTCATTTTTATTATATCAGCTAACAAAACGGGAAAACACCAGGGATACTCTTTCAGGGAAAAGTGGTCATTACAAATTCATTTTCCAACTTGGCATGTAAATTAAACAGACTGATATATCTTCAAACACAGAAAGTCTTACAAGTTTAGTGAAAAGAGACCAGATATCCTGTCTTTGGCTTTGCCATTGAATCTGTGCAGATCCTAGGATACTGCTGATTCCCAATTACTCCAAATCCAAGGCCTGGAGAGCCAGGCTCAAAACCTGGCTTCATTACATGTTAACGTTGCACACACGGTTCAATATAGCAAGTTTGCTCAGCCTCCTCTTCCTCAAGTGTCAAAAGGGAATAATATCATCTGCCTTGTTGACTCTCAACAAAGTTTTAAGGAACAAAAGAACAGTGAAATGAAACATATTCTGCAATCTGAAATCTACTCTTTAAATACATGGTGTTAATTAATATAACTGTTACCTGAGATACCTAGCAATGGACCTAACTGACAAGACTCTGTAATATTATTTGGCATAAAGAAAAAAAGTAAACCATTTTAACCAGTAAGACACTTCCTGTCAAAAACAAGAAAACATGTGAGAAAAGTTAAAGCATTTTTCATTATTATCTTGAGAAAATGAGAGTAGTATCTTTTAAATCTCCTCCTTTAAATTTATCTATTCACAAGGAAAAGAAAACATTTCTAATAAAAGTATTATACTTTTACATGCCTTTAAGACAAGATATTAGATAACAGCTAGTAACAATGATAGGATCAAGATTCCCTTTGTTGGCTGATCAAATTCTACCTGGCAATAAATGCAACTTGCTCTGGGTAACCACCAACACTCAAACATTATGTCAACACAAAATTATGACCCAAAACTTGATTTTTAAATAGGAGTAAATCTTTAAAATAAAAATGAGGCCGATATCCTGTATAAATAAGCAATTTAATGAATAAAAAAGTCAACTGAAAATCCATGTACTCAACTTATAAAACTTTATCTCACAAGCGTTTTATGATATTTGCACTTCACGTGAGAACAGCAGTGCCTTTATTACTGATCAGCATGCACATCTATATAGTTTTAGTTCTGGCTGAGTAAGATTTTTGCCTCTCCCAGAGAAACGTTTTGGCAGTTTAACTATGATGGAAATCAGAACAGATGTTTTGTGAACATAGTCCTTTGAGTACATCAACACAACCCAAAGATTTAACACTTCAGTATTAACAGTCTTCTATTATAATATATGGAGAATCCCAACTGTTGACTAAAAAACTTCTTCAAGCATCATCTCCACTGACATGATGCTTTAGATATGTGCAATCTAGTCAAAGGAAGATGCAGGAAAATGTTTACATGCTTTAATTTTCTTTAAGTTCTGCAAATTGAATTCAGAGGGATATGCACCATGTTCTTTAATTAGTAGTTCTTACACTTTAGGGTGAAGAATCACTTGTGGAGCTTTTTGAACTACAGATACCCCAACCTGTTCCAGACCTAAAACTGCATTTTTAACAAACCCTTAAGAGGAATTCTGATGCAGGTGGTTCATGGTCCATCAGGTACTCTACAGTACTGATTTCATACTTCCTTTGATCAAATAACTGCTAGCAGTGGCTTCAGGAGTTACACAGAGTTTTAAAGATTTGGTCAGGAACACAAATCAACACTAGAAGGCGGGGGGCGGACCTCAGAGCATGATGTTGGCAGTAAAGTAACTGGCATATGCTTGTTGCTTTTGAAATGGTATCTTAAACCACACTATGGATAGAATTTTAGGTTTAGACCTCTTATTTTAGAAGCGGAATGACATTACAGCATTGACTTACAACTAGGACGGATAATTTGAGGATTCAGATAACCATCTGGGAAATTTTCTGTTGGGGAAAAAAAAAAAAAGAGTTGACATTTATACCCTGCCTTGTTCCAAAAAAAATTTAAAGCCACAGAACTGCTGTTTTGTTAACTGAAACTGATTAAAATTCAAAAGCTTTATTGTACTGATTGTTTTTTTAACCAATACTCAGAAACACTAAATGCTTCTTTACCAACACTCTCAAAATAGACGTTTTCAGATGTAGGTGGATTAAACTATTAAAAAAGAAATGATAATTTTCAGAGCCAGGGTATAAATCAGCTAACTGGAAAATCAAATCAAAAGCATATGAGTTTCTCTATCTATGTAAAAAGTTAAATCTAGATGCTGTCCAGTTTACATTTATAAGAACAAAGATTTTTTTTCAAAAATCATAAAATTACTGTCAGCAAACATGGGGCGGCTCAGAAACACTGTGACACAGTA
Source organism: Grampus griseus (assembly GCF_964374135.1). Lineage (NCBI taxonomy): Eukaryota > Metazoa > Chordata > Mammalia > Artiodactyla > Delphinidae > Grampus > Grampus griseus. Next base: position 21,637,612 of record NC_139018.1, on the reverse strand, counting down.
AAAAATACTTTCTTAAGAATATTTCTTTAAAAGGGGTACGGAGTAGGCACATTTACATGAAAAGTCTTCATTTTTTAAACAAAGAGGGCAATCTCAGGTGCTAAGCAAACCCACCAAACCACTGTCAACATCCTGGTTTTGATGGACCTGGCTCTGCCCAGACAACCCCAGGTGTACCAATTACTTAACTTACAAATCCCAAAGCCAAAGTTTCAAAACCGATACAGCACATAATCTACATGAGAGTCGTGGAAGCTCCGGAAGGGCTCCTGTGTCACTGTGGGTCTAAGCCAGCTGTCAGGATTCATTCTCATGGAGTCACTACTCCTTCGGGAGGAGTCGTGTAAAGTTTGTGAAGTGAGGAGAGGTGTGAGCAGGGGGACCGCCCCTTCTTTTCCTCCCCTCTCAAGCTCCCCTAAACACCCGCTCTGACCCAGGCCAACCGAAGCCCAAGAAATGACAGCGAGTGACAGGCTACTGCGAGGTGTGAGCTGGAGCCCCCCCGGCCCTGCCCCGGGATGGAGGCCGGGGGGGCGGTGGCTCCTGGCCTCCAGTCCGAGGGGGCGGATACTGACCCGAGGAGGCGGAGGCCGAGCCCAGCAGCACCGCACAGAGCAGGAACGTCAGCCCAACCCAGACCCGCATCCTGCTCTCAGGGCCGCTACCACCCGCTGGAGCTGTCGCTTTCTCCTCTGCCACCACCAACTCAGCCGCCGCCACCGCCGCCGCCTCGCTGCTGCTCTTCCTGCTCTGGTTTCCTTCCTCCGCCCCTTCCCAGGCCTCCCTGCCCTAGCATTCAGCCAATCCCCGCCCGCCGTCGTACGCTCCTCGCCCAATCGCCGCGGCCTTCCCGCCCACCTTATTGCCCCGCCCCTAGGGTCAAGACTTGGCCAATCATTACGCGAGATTCTCACACCGGCTTTCCCGGTTGGACCACGGCCTCACCGACATGGCCCCAGCTAATTGGTAGCTCCTGTGTTTAATCATCCCGGAATCAGAGCATGAGTCCAGGGTTGGACGAAAAGTTACCCAGGACTACAATTCCCACAATGGACTTCAAGGGCCTCTCTCTGTGTGTGCTCTTGGGAAACGTAGTCCATCATGGGGCAATATTTAAAAGTGCAGGTGGTTGTAGAAGTTAAGAGAACTTAGCTAACACCTGGGCTAGACACCAACTCCAGGCCGTGAACTCACAGGTTGTTTTTTTTTTTTGAGCCAAATAAATATCAAGAAACACACATTATAAGGTTAAGAGTTTGTAATATGTTAAGCTCTTCCTCTTTGTTTTGTTTAGAAAATTTGAATTGGACATAGTGGTATCAGCACTGAGGAAAAATACAACAGCTAGACTGAATTCGAGGTACTTTTTTTTAACGTAAACGAAACAGTACCATATATACGGAAACCAGGATGGAACTCACTACTGGTCCCCCTTTCCCCTACAAAACAAGAGGAAATAAACCCCACCCAGTACAGACTATGTCAATGCTAGTATTCATTTTTACGACATCCACCAGATAATAATAATCTGGAAAAAGGGGTAAACAGTCTTCACAAAACCCTTCCAAACATTTGTCCTCATCCCTCTCCTTTTGTAAGTTACATTGTTTTCTTCTTCATTGACTACCTAGGTCTTACATTGACTAGGTTCAAGAGTCAAATGGTGTATTTGGAGATAAAGGTGACAGATTGCATTGTAGAAGTGGAAATAGTCTTGTGTATTAAGTACTAACTCCAGGCATGCTCCAACTAGGTAGCAGAGCAGTGGCTTAGTGTTCCTACCCTTTCATCAAATTGTCATTCTGCTTTCCCTAGTATTCACCCACAGTCAGCTCTTAGGTCTACAACCTAGACATTCTGAGTTCAGGATTTTGGCAAAGTCCACACTGGCCACATATCTTCATACCATCTGTGTTCCATCTTCTTTGCGGAAGAGTCCTCTTTTCCAGGAAGAGGATAAAAAACTATTGTCAACATTCACATTGGAGAGGATGAAGGAAAAATATTGTCCCATGAAAGAGTTCTCTTTTCTACTACTACCACACTCATCTCTATTTTTGTCATTAACAATGCTTCCTCAGAGTTCCTCTCATTTTAAATCATAGAGTAAAATCTAGTATAGCATGTGACCATTTTTCTCTTTCTCACTGAAAACTTCCTTACTGACCCTCATTTTCCCTTACCTTCTTGATGCACCTGAGTTCTAGCCATACTCACCAACACCATTCTCTCTTCACTGTAAACTAAACTGCATACTATGGCCAGATGAATTTTCCTTAAACACTGCTTTCATCTTCTTTTTCAAAAATTTTTAATGGCTGCCTTAAAACTGACAGTTCTACTTTCTTGTGGGAAGTATTGGGGAAGAAACTTCTGCCCTCCATAAGAGAAACAGTGATTATCTGACTGATAAGATTGAGGAAGTTTCACTGTTTGGTTGAGACCCAATTTCTTTTTTCATCTTTTTCTTTACTGAGTGCTTCTTATATTCAAAGCCCTGTGCTAGGTGCTGCAATGACAAATTTTCAGCTTCTCTTTTACTACTTTCCCAGTTTCCACATTCACACTCTCTTGCCTTCTCATGGGCTCCCCTACCCTCTCCCCACTGCCCTTGCTTCTTCTTCTTCTTAGCCACAACCCTGGCATCTTCCCAACTTCACTTCCATGTCATCTTGGCTGAGTCTTCTCTGTCCAGGCCAGTCCTCATTAATCCTCATTTCTCTAAGTGTCTACAGAACAGTCACAAACTTGCCTTTTAAGTGGGTGGTAGCTTGCTGAGGCCAAAGACAACTATGCAATTCAATGTATAGGAATATAGCATTGGACTTGTCACCTACTAGCACTAGATAATTATTTGTTGATTAATGAATACACCTTACCAATAAAGTGTTTTTAAACTATTTTCAAAGCACATGCTGTCGACCATAGTTTAATCTTAAAAAAATCTACCATACTTTTATCTTAGAGGAAATATTAAGGAGCACTTGCACCCCTATTATACAGGAAATTTACTTCACTCCTCTTACCTCATCTGAAAAATGGGTATGTTAATAATACCCTCTTCCCCAGGACACGAGGTCTGTTGTGAAGTTCGAGATATACAGGGAGGAAAAAGTGCTTTCTTCATTATAGAATCGTCTACAAATATTCTTTCTTTTTTTTTTCCCCCACATTTCAATTGACAAGTTTTATTTTATTGTTGACAAAAAATCAGTATTTCCAAAATTGGTCCTGTTATAAACATTACAGGAATGCTTGTTAAAATACAGACTCCCAGCCCTCTTTTTCTGGGTCTGGGGCCTAGGTTTAATCATATCCGCATGTAATTCTTTTTTTTTTTTTAACATCTTTACTAAAGTATAATTGCTTTACATTGTTGTGTTAGTTTCTGCTGTATAACAAAGCGAATCAGCTATATGTATACATATATCCCCATGTCCCCTCCCTCTTGCGTCTCCCTCCCACCCTCCCTATCCCACCCCTCTAGGTGGTCATAAAGCACTGAGCTGATCTCCCTGTGCTATGCGGCTGCTTCCCACTAGCTATCTATTTTACATTTGGTAGTGTACATATGTCAATGCCACTCTCTCACTTCGTCCCAGGTTGCCCTTCCCCCTCCCGGTGTCCTCAAGTCCATTCTCTACATCTGCATCTTTATTCCTGTCCTGCCCCTAGGTTCTTCAGAACCACTTTTTTTTTTAGATTCCATATATGTGTGTTAGCATATGGTATTTGTTTTTCTCTTTCTGACTTACTTCACTCTGAACGACAGACTACAAACATTATTTCTTATTGATTCTTTGTTTGAAGCAAAGGAGCAAAGCAAATTAAAAATTAATTTTTATTAAGACTAATAAAGTTAGCTTTATTCCCTTAATTTGAAAAAGATTTAGAGCTGCTAAAGCTATTGTCTTTAGCCAGCAATGAGTAATTGACATGTTCTGAGACCTTGACTCCCTGGGGGAAATTCCAAGTCTCCAGAGCAGATCTAGAATATGGCGTGGGAAAGCCAGGTTTATTTTGTCAGCCTACTACATTGCATTTTGATTAATTAGTGAAAAGGTTGTGAATTCTCCATGGCCTTATCCAGTCTGAGCATACACTCCTCAAGGCTTCCTGCCAACATTCCCAGTTAAAGTTGTGTACTCATTCAATTTGTACAAAATGTTAGTATTATTTAATTCATAGACTTTTTTTTAACTGTTTGCTCAGCTGTCTGTACTCTGTTCTACTTGTTCATATCAGTGTTCTAGGTCATTGTCACAGATTTCCGAGTTGCAGAAAACCTGTTTGCTCTGCATTACAACACAGCATAGGACCAAATAGAGGTAGATAATAAGTGCCTTTTTATGCAGTTGACATTGATGTGACCTTATTCCATTGAAATGAATCAAACAATCAGCAAATATTGAGAACCTCCTGAAAGTGTTGAGGACGTGAATCCAGCTTGTTCTTCGTTTAAGGATGGTGAGATAACCCTCAGAGCCTTTTCCCAAGAATGGAGTGATTGTCACCAACTCTAGTTGAGTATCCTTGCCTGTGCTATTCTTAGAGATCTATTTGAGTTGGCAATGTGTGAAGGCTGCCAGCACTTGCATGAACATATCTGCCAGGGCAGGATAAGGGCGAGACAGGGAGCAGGATATTTTCCCCGCAGGGATTGGAGAAGAATGTACAGTACTTTCTTTGAGGTAGATGAGGTGAATTAAAGTCATTAGTTTTATGTTTCTTTTTCATGGATAAATGAAAATATAAAACCTTGCACCATATTGTGAGATAGAACCTGGCATCTCTTTGTGTACATTCCACGCTCCTTGAGTAAACAGACAATGTTTTTATATCTTATCGTATACCTAGAATTCCAGGATTGTATATGACAGGTAGATAATTTAGTAATCAAAATAAACAAGCTTTGAATATTCCAGTCACTTCCTATGGTTATAATTAAGTCTTGTAAAAGTCAGGATGTGGATCCCAGATTACGGAGAAGTGTATTTGGTATACTACCTAAGTTTGCGGTAATAGAATGGATGGGGTCGTGTGTATGAGTGTAAGGCTCTATTTACCAAGTGTCATCCTGAAGTGACATTTACTTTGGAGATGTGTATTCTTTCTGAGCAGTGTTGACTCCCACCAGATAAAGGAAAAGCCAGGATACCTTTATGCCCTGAATAGATGGACAGGCATCTTTTGACCTGACTTTTTCATAGATTTAACTACCAGTTCTGGAGAAAGACTGGATTAAAACTAAATTTCAATAAGAATTTGATTAAGTGAATCTTAGAAAATGGAGATAAACTGCTGGGAGCTCCCATTAGATTCAGAATACTTAACTCCTGCGTAGATGGCAGTGTGTTTCATTTGTGAATGTTGGATTAGGGACATTATATTCACAGGATAATCCTTCCTTTCTTCCTTCATTGATTCAACACATATTTTGGGGGCACAGTCAATGTCTTCCAGCCAAAGACCACCAGGAATACACCAGTAGTTGAACACATTAGGTTTAGTACTTATGGCAATGAGGAAGAACACACACACTCTAGGGTGTTTCAGGAAGGGGGCTTTAAATAGAACCTGTTATAGGACTTGGGCTTTGGTTGTGTTATTTGTGGGAGGATCCAGGAAAGCCAGTTTTGCTCTGGATTGGATGCTATTAGAAATACCCCTGATTTCTATGATTTCGTAGAAATCAATCAATAAATCTTGTCTTAAGGGAGAGGAGACTAGAAGGAGGATAAAACTGTCATTGGTGAAGAAGTAGCCATTGCTCATTTTGGCCAAGAGAGGAAGTGTTGTATTTTGTGGGTGGTCCAGGGAACTTGTTTTTGTCTGTGCTTAGGTAAAATTATGAAACGGCCTTGCTTTGTCTCATTTTACCTTGGTCTCAGAGTAACCTGTCTGTGGTTGGTATTCTGTGACATTGTTTATGTCCAGCAGGAGAATAACATGGCCTGGGTGTGGATGCCAGGCCAGCTGCTGGATGTCACGGGCTGCTCTTTGTTTACCTTTCTCAGCACCTCCTGTGAGGCTCTTGTTGCTTGGGATTTAGCAATCCACAAAACACACAAAAGTCATGGAGTTTACATTCTAGCCAGGGGGAGAAAAAAGAATACAATAAATAAGTAAATTATGATCTATTAGAAGCTCATAAGTGCTCTAGAGAAAAAACATAAAGCCAGGGAAGAGAATAAGGATACTAATGGGAGGGTTGGGACCATTTAAATTTAAAGTAGGGAAGTCAGGAAAGGCTTCCCTGTAATGCACACATTTGAACAAAGACTTAAATTGATGAGGAAGTGAATCATGAAGATGTGAGAGTGAAGAGTCTTCCGGGAATAAACAGCAGGAACCAAATGAAGGTTCCAAGGGAAAACCTTACCTGTTAGGGTCTAAGAACAGAAGGGAGGCCTGTGGCTGCAGAAGAGGGTGAAGGAAGGCATAGCAGGTGAGGAGAAGCAGGGGATGTCAGAGAAGAGATTGGGGCCAGAAGGTTTAGGGATTTGGGGTCAATATTAAACGGTAATCAGAATGCGATTTTTTAATATTCTGAGACTGGCTATCTTGAAGTGTGGCTTGAGTAATGGCCTGGAGATTTCCCCTCTGCTGCACCAGAATGACCCAATTAATTACACAAACGTCTTTATTAATTGTTTGGACATAATGCTAAAGTAACCAATTAAAACAATTGTACTCAAAAGTTTGATTCAGAGGAAGTTTATACACTGGTTAGGAATTGAGATAGATAAGTGCAAAATAGCCATTATCAAGAGAAGGATCTTCAAGTAAGGATTTTTAAAATATTCAAATAATATTGTAAATGAAAATCCCTTGGAAGTAAAATAGGGTTTTTCATCATTTCCTATACTTGAATAGGCTCCCACCTATACCGGATTGACTTCATATAAATCCAACTCAAAGGGGTGCATTGACAAAAAAGAAATATGAGTTATATATATTAAAATATACATTAATAAATATATATCCATATATGCATGAAAAATGTGTGTATACACAGGCACACATGTATGTAATGAAAACAACTGAGAATAAATTGCAGACATGATGCCTCTTTATCCCTAAATATGTTAGTGTGTATTTTCTGAAAACAAAGAATTCTCTAACATAATCACAGAACTGTTACCAAAGTTAGGAATTTAGCACTGATTCAAATACTGTTATCTAATCTACTGACGTTATTTGGGTTGCCCCAATTTGTCACAATGATGTGTCTTTTTTTTTTTTTTGCGGTACGTGTGCCTCTCACTGTTGTGGCCTCTCCCATTGCGGAGCACAGGCTCCGGACGCGCAGGCTCAGCGGCCGTAGCTCACGGGCCCAGCCACTCTGCGGCATGTGGGATCTTCCCGGACCGGGGCACGAACCCGTGTCCCCTGCCTTGGCAGGCGGCCTCTCAACCACTGCACCACCAGGGAAGCCCCCAATGATGTCTTTTTTAACAAAGGAAAATCCAAGATGGTGAGGTGTATCTAGTTTGTCATGTCTCATTAGTATCCTTTAACCTGGAACAGTTCCTGAGGCTGTGTGTGTGTGTGTGTGTGTGTGTGTGTGTGTGTGTTCCTGAACCTCACTATATTGACATTTTTAAAGTGTATAACATGTTATTTCACAGAATGTGCCCTAATTTCAGTTTGTGTCATGATTAGATTCAGGTTATGCACGTTTGGCAAGAACACCTCAGAAGTGATGTTAAATTCTTCTCAGTGCATCACATCAGGAGCCAAGTGCTATTGGTTAGTCCAAATCCTGGCAGTGATCATTTTAATCAGTTGTTAAGGAGGGATGTTTCCACTATATTTACCTTTTATAATTAATACATGTCTTGTAGAGGATACTTTGAGACTATGTCAACATCTCATCATCCCTCAAACATTCACCCACTGGTTTTACCATGTGTATTCATGATTCTTGCCTGAACCTATAATGAACATGATGGTTGCCAAATGGTTATTTTCTAATTCCATCTTTATTTCTACATTTTTTATTAGCTTTCTCGTGTAGGCAGAGCTTTCTCTTCTTATTTATTTATTTAATTAATTTACATTGGTGCAAATTCATAGATTCTTTATTCAATAGTTTATAATCTTCACTATCATTATATTTTGAGATTCAGATCATCTTATATTTGGCCAGTGGGTGCTCCTTCAAACTGAGTCCTGTATCTTTCTGACATGTCCCCATCATTATTTGAGCATCCCCTTACATTTTGAACTATTTATATATTTTCTGCTTTTCCTAACCCAGCCCTGGAATCAGCCATTTCTCCAAGGAAGCCTGCTTTCTTTCAGTGGAGAATGGTGTTTACATTCCAGGAATACTCATTGCTACTGTGGGTTTAATGCTTCCAAAATCTCTTAGTGGATTGAGTTGGGGAGTGTGTGTGTGCGTGTGTGTGCGTGTGCGTGTGTGTGTGTCTACATATGCATATAAACATGTGCATACATATGAATGCATACACACACCCATAATATACATGTACACAGCCACACACATCTATATCCATTTTTATATCTATTTATCTCTTTATATTAAAACCTCTGAGGAAATGAATGAATGAATCATAGAGAAAATAGAAGAAAATATTTGCAGTATATATATATATATTTATTTTTTTGGGGGGGGTATGCGGGCCTCTCACTGTTGTGGCCTCTCCTGTTGCGGAGCACAGGCTCTGGACGTGCAGGCTCAGTGGCCATGGCTCACGGGCCCAGCCGCTCCGCGGCATGTGGGATCTTCCCGGACCAGGGCACGAACCCGTGTCCCCTGCCTTGGCAGGCGGCCTCTCAACCACTGCACCACCAGGGAAGCCCCCAATGATGTCTTTTTTAACAAAGGAAAATCCAAGATCGTGAGGTGTATCTAGTTTGTCATGTCTCATTAGTATCCTTTAACCTGGAACAGTTCCTGAGGCTGTGTGTGTGTGTGTGTGTGTGTGTGTGTGTGTTCCTGAACCTCACTATATTGACATTTTTAAAGTGTATAACATGTTATTTCACAGAATGTGCCCTAATTTCAGTTTGTGTCATGATTAGATTCAGGTTATGCACGTTTGGCAAGAACACCTCAGAAGTGATGTTAAATTCTTCTCAGTGCATCACATCAGGAGCCAAGTGCTATTGGTTAGTCCAAATCCTGGCAGTGATCATTTTAATCAGTTGTTAAGGAGGGATGTTTCCACTATATTTACCTTTTATAATTAATACATGTCTTGTAGAGGATACTTTGAGACTATGTCAACATCTCATCATCCCTCAAACATTCACCCACTAGTTTTACCATGTGTATTCATGATTCTTGCCTGAACCTATAATGAACATGATGGTTGCCAAATGGTTATTTTCTAATTCCATCTTTATTTCTACATTTTTTATTAGCTTTCTCGTGTAGGCAGAGCTTTCTCTTCTTATTTATTTATTTAATTAATTTACATTGGTGCAAATTCATAGATTCTTTATTCAATAGTTTATAATCTTCACTATCATTATATTTTGAGATTCAGATCATCTTATATTTGGCCAGTGGGTGCTCCTTCAAACTGAGTCCTGTATCTTTCTGACATGTCCCCATCATTATTTGAGCATCCCCTTACATTTTGAACTATTTATATATTTTCTGCTTTTCCTAACCCAGCCCTGGAATCAGCCATTTCTCCAAGGAAGCCTGCTTTCTTTCAGTGGAGAATGGTGTTTACATTCCAGGAATACTCATTGCTACTGTGGGTTTAATGCTTCCAAAATCTCTTAGTGGATTGAGTTGGGGAGTGTGTGTGTGCGTGTGTGTGCGTGTGCGTGTGTGTGTGTCTACATATGCATATAAACATGTGCATACATATGAATGCATACACACACCCATAATATACATGTGCACAGCCACACACATCTATATCCATTTTTATATCTATTTATCTCTTTATATTAAAACCTCTGAGGAAATGAATGAATGAATCATAGAGAAAATAGAAGAAAATATTTGCAGTATATATATATATATTTATTTTTTTGGGGGGGGTATGCGGGCCTCTCACTGTTGTGGCCTCTCCCGTTGCGGAGCACAGGCTCTTTACGTGCAGGCTCAGTGGCCATGGCTCACGGGCCCAGCCGCTCCGCGGCATGTGGGATCTTCCTGGACCGGGGCACGAACCCATGTCCCCTGCATCGGCAGGCAGACTCTCAACCACTGCACCACCAGGGAAGCCCCTGCAGTACATATATTTTAAAGAGAATACAACTGGTGGGGCTGTAAAGGCTTTCAACTGTTGAGTAAAATTTTTCTTATACGTTGAAACATACACCTACTGTATAACTCAGGAGTTTCATTCTTAAGTATGTACTCAAGAGAGATGAGATCATGTCCACAAAATGTCTTGTGCAAAAATGTTCATAGTAGCTATATTCACAATAGGGAAGATCTTACAATAACTTAAAATGTCCACCTTCTGGTGAATGGATAAACAAGCGGTAGTATATTTATACAATGGAATATTACTCAGCAAAAAAAAAAAAAAAAGAAAAAGGAAAGATGACTGGTTTGTACACATCATGGATGAATCACAAAAACATTATGGTGAGTGAAAGAAACCAGACACAAAAGAGAGTACCTTGTTTATGATTCCATTCTATGGAGCTTGAGAACAGGTGAAACTAATTTATAGTGACAGCACTCAGAATAGCAGCTGCTTCCGGTGAGGGTAGGTAGGGCCGCTGGAAAGAGGCAAGAGGGACATTTTGGATGGTGCAATCTTCAGTAGTCTGATTAGTGTGTGGTTCACATGAGTATATCTATTTGTCAGAATTCATAGAACCATGCCCTTAACATCCATGCATTTTACTGTATGGAATGATACCTTGGGGCAGGCAAAATAATGACCCCCGCCAAAGGTGTTCATGTCCTAATCCCCAAACCAGGGAATATGTCACCTTGTAAGGCAGCGGTCCCCAACGTTTTTGGCACCAAGGACCAGTTTTGTGGAAGACAATTTCTCCACGGGGGGTGGGGGGATGGTGCAGGCAGTAATGCAAGTGATAGGGAGCCATGAGGAGCCATGGGGAGCGGCAGATGAAGCTTCGCTCCCTCGCCGCCGCTCATCTCCTGCCGTGCAGCCCGGTTCCTAACAGGCCACAGACTGGTATCAGTCCACCGCGCAGGGGTTGGGGACCCCCGTTACAAGGCATAGGACTTTGCTGATGTGGTTAAGGCTCTTGAGATGGGGAGATTCTCCTGGATTATCCAGATGGTCCTAAACATAATCGCAAGCATCCTTACAAGAGGGAGGCAGGAGGCTCCAAGTCAGAAAGAGAAGAAGTGATGATGGAGGCAGAGGTTGGAGGGATGCTGTTGCTGAAAGGGGGTCGTGAGGAATGCAGACAGCCTCTAGAAGCCTCTAGAAGCTGGAAAGGCAAGGAATGGGTTATCCCTTAGAAGCTCCAGAAGGAACACAGCCCTGCCAACTTGGCGATTTTAGCCTTTGAAGGCCTATTTTTGGACTTCTGACATCCAGAACTGTAAGAGAATAAATTTGTGTTCTAAGGCACTACATTTGTGGTAACTCGTGATAGCAGTAATAGGAAACTAATATACGCCTCATTTTAAAATATAGTAAAAAAAAAAACACTTCTTAAAAAAGTAGTCTCATGTGCTACTAAGAAAAAAGCCGTGTTGTAGGACAGACCTGGGTCCTACTCTGGATTGTGTCATCTGCCAGCTCAGCCAGGGAACTTTGTCAATTTATGGAACCTCCCTGAGGCTCAGTTTCTTAATCTACAAAGTCAGAATCACTACACTTGCCTTACTTCTCAGACCTGTCATGAAAATTAAAAGCAATAAAATAAGAAAGGATTCTGTCAACAGAAGACCAAAGAGTAAGGTCTTATTATTGTCAGACTTTTATCCAGCACATATGCATTAATGACCAATTGTGGTCGGGCAGTTTGAATTCTACCTCTTGTGTGAAAGGTAACTAGAGGAGAGGGGCAAAGGTCATGGGGAGAACTTCTTATCAGGCTGTCCTTGTTCATGTTTTTAAAAATAACTTTTTATTTTGAAATACTTTGACTCATAAGACATTGCAAATATGTACCTATTCATTTTCAAAGGGTGCTTATTATTTCTCTCTATTTATTCCACTCCTACTGACAATCTGGACAGATCCTAGGTTTGCTGAGTTCCTAATCGTAGTAACTCAGCTTTGCTGTGCACTCGCAGTGTCCCTAGCACTGTGGTAGCACTTTACATATGCAGTTGTCATTTAAGCTTGATGTTAATAGTAATATGAGGAAGGTACTTCAATTTTCCCTATTTTGTAGACAGAGAAACTGAGGCATAGAAATGTTTAGTAACTTCCCCAAGCTGAGTGTGGGCACCAGTATTTCAACCTGGAGACTGATTTCAGAGACCAAGAATGAAGAGGAAGAAGGCATCCATCCTTGTATCACAGAATCATTTAGAGACATTTCTATATTTTGTACACAAATATACATGCAAAAGGAGTGCATGTACACATACGAGGGAGTGGTTTTTGTGCTAAGTCAAGGAATAAAGGAAAAAAAGGATTTATGATAAAGAAAGAGAGGGGAGGAAAAAGTTGGAGACCATCTGGAAACTGTGAACATTTTTAGCAATTTTTTAAAAGCACCGATTAGGTGGCGACTAAGAAAGAGGGCGACCTGGGTATTCTGTCCTTGAGCAGTGTCACTAAAGGTACCAGAAACCATTTTTAGTTATTTATGGATTCTCCAGAAGACCTTGGGAGTTTAGCCAGGGAGTAGGCAGGACAGGTACCTCCAGTAATGAGAGCCAGGTCCCTACGTCAACTCCTCCATGCTAATTAGCCAGGCCTCCACCATTTTCCTCATCAGTATTTCTCACTTGTCAGGCTTAAGAACGGAGTTCATAGTTTAATAACAATTAAATTCATCTCCAAGTCCTGGCAATTCTTGTCCCCTAATGTTTCTTGAAAGTTCTACTTTCTTTTCTATTTCCATAGTCACCATCCTAGTCATAACCCTTATTACTTCATGTCACATAAACTTGCTGATGGGACCATCATCAGATTCATTTTCCTCAAACTCTCTCACTTAAAAACTTACAAAGTTTTCCTATAACCATGGGTAATGAGTTAAAATTTCCCCATGTGACCACCAAACACCTTTTTTTCTCTCCTGTCCTCTACAACTCCAATTTTATATATTCCCCCCTAACATATATGTATTAGGGCAGCTTGGGCTGCCATAACAGAATACCATAGACTGGGTGGCTTAAAGAACAGAATTTATATCTCACAGTTCTGAAGGCTGGAAGTCTGAGATCAAGGTGCCAGCATGGTTGTATTCTGGTGAGAGCTTTCTTGCAAACAGATGTCTTTTTGCTGTGTCCTCACAAGGCACGGAGAGTGAGTGAGTGTGCCCTCAGATTCTGATGTCTCTTTTTATAAGGACATTAAATGTATCACAGGACCCCACCCTCATGACCTCATCTAATCACCTCCCAACGGCTCCATCTCCAAATACCATCACATTGGGGGGTCTAAGTCTTCAACATATGAATTTGGGGGGAGGGTGCATGCAATTCAGCCCACGGCACATACATTCTGCTTCAGGTGCAATTATACTGCTTGGGCACTCCCGCACTTTCCTGTATCTGTCCTCTAGCTAGACTGCTTGCACTTATTTCCTGATTGTCTTAAGACCTTTCCAAAAACCAATTCTAGATTCGAAGAAGCGTACATCCAGTTTAATCCGTCTTTTGTTGGACTTTTTCCCTTTTCATAAAATATTCCTTTGTGCTATTTTAGTTTGTATGTATTTGATCTTAAGGATTTTGTTACATATTTTATTCCAAAATTATAATTGGGTTGTAGTGAGGCAAGTACCGCGTCTTGCAGAATAAATAGCGTTATAAAGAGAATCTCCTTATTATGAAAAGATTTTGAAAACCTAACTAATGGGCTACTTATCTCTAGCACTACAAGACGCCATTACCAGCAAGACAGGAGAAAAGCACAGTAACTGAGAGTTTATTGTGGCAAGATTTAGAATCATAGAATTTTCAAGCTTTTGTCTCTCACATTACATATTTTAAAAACCTCATGCCTTAAGAAGTGACTTGTTTAAGATCATATAGCGGGTTAATGATGGTGATATAGACCCTGATCGCTTTGTTTCCAGCCTAAAGTTTATTTATTAAAATGTATGTTTTTCATTGGCTGTTGTATTAGTTTTCTATTGCTGATCAACAAATTTAGCAGATTAAAAACACATTTATCATCTCATAGTTTCCATGGGTCAGGAGTCCCGGCATAGTTTAAATGAGTCCTCTGATTAGGGTCTCACAAGGTTGCAACTGAGGGGTCTCAGACCTAGGTTCCTTCTCTGAGCTCATGTGGATATTGGCAGAGTTCATCTCTTTGAAGCGATAAAACCCATGGCAACAAACTCACTGCTTCTTCAAGGCCAGCAGAAAGAGAGTCTGTTGCTTCAAATCTTTGGACGGTAAACTGTCTTTTAAAGGGCTCATCTGATTAGGTCAGGCCCTCCCTGGATAACCTGTCTTTTGATTAACTCAAAGTCAACAGACTAGGGACCTTATATTTGTAAAAATCCCTTCACTTCTGCCATATAATGTAACCTAATAATGGGAGTGACATCCATCAGAATTAAAGGTCTGTCCTCCACTCTAAGTCAGGGTATGTACACTGTGTTAATTTTTAAAAATTAGGAAAAACACCTACAGAGAAAACAAAGTCACTTCTTGTTTGATTTCCTAAACTAAACATCATATTGATGTATCAATATTTCTTTCTAGTCATTTGTCCCTATTGCTGTTCCCTGTGCATTTTAGGGTTTTTTGTTTTTTGTTTTTCACTTTAAAAATAAAGTCATACAGTGTACACAACTAAATTTGATACTTTGTTCATTTGGTATTACTTTGTAAGAATTTTTTCATGTTGTTATATATTTCCCCTCCCCCCCAAAGACATACTGTTTTCCTCTACTAAAAATATCTTTTCAGTGGGGGAAAAATGAGAAATATAGATAAGCAAAAAAGGAAAACAAGTCAACTGAAATTGCAAGATTTAGAAGTCGCATTGTTTAGGAAAAATATTTTGATAACTCTTTGAGGTGTAAGATGGAATCCTGAGTTTCAGGATGTTGGAGGATGTTAAGATTTTAGAGAAGGGGAAAACTACTTTGAAGCTAGAGGGGAAGAATATGGAGCTCCTGGGATTGTGGGAGGGGGGAGTGAAGAGCAAAGGGAGGAAAAAAGGAGAAGCAGAACAGATGATGGTGTGCCAGGCACTGTGCAGCCTGACTGTCCACGCCCCTCTCCCCAGCTCAGTCTGCATTACGTCTGCTAAGACTTAGAAATCTTGGTATGGGGCTTGCCTGGTGGCACAGTGGTTAAGAATCCACCTGCCAATGCAGGGGACATGGGTTCGAGCCCTGGTCCTGGAAGATCCCACACGCCATGGAGCAACTAAGCCCGTGAGCCACAACTACTGAGCCTACATGCCACAACTACTGAAGCCCGCACACCTAGAGCCCGTGCTCCGCAACGAGAAGCCACCGCAATGAGAAGCCCGCGCACTGCATCAAAGAAAGCCTGCGCACAGCAACAAAGACCCAACGCAGCCAAAAATAAATAAATTTAAAAAATAAAATAAATTTTAAAAATGCAGTAAAAAGGAATCTTTTTTTTTTTTTTTTAAAGAGAGTAATAGGAAATGATGGATAGGTATTTTTTTAAAAAAAGAAAGAATTCTTGGTATGAAGGACTTGTTGTAAGGCAGGGTTTCTCAACCTTGGGATGACTGGCATTTGGGGACTGGATAATTCATGAGGGCTCCAGGTGTTGAAGGGAGTTTAGGATCATCGCTGACTTCTACCCACTAGATACTAGTAACAGCCCCACCTCTCAGTTGTGACAGCTAAAAGTATACGTAGACGTTGTCAAATATCCCACCGTGGGGCGAAATCAGCCCAGCTGAGGACCGTTGTTGTAACGGAAATGGTAGAAGGGGCTAAGCTCCGTGTTGGGTGATTACGTTGACTTTGTGATATGCCAACTTGCTTAAGCTGAACTGCCTTCCCAGAATTCCTCTTCCTGTACGTTTCTAGTTAGGGTGGGTCCCAAGACTTTTGTGGGGGATTCAGAGGGCAGAAGGGAAGCAGCAGCTCACACAGGCTGTAGAGCCCACACACGTTCTTGCTGATCTGCTGACTCACCCCATTGGTGTGAAGCAGCAGCTAGACCTGCAGCTGCTTTACTTCCTTGACTCCTCCTTCAGCATCTCCAACTCCAGGTATGTTAAGCTGAATGGAGAACGGCTCTGGCTTCTGTAGGACACTGATGTCCCTGTATTAGTCTGCTAGGGCTGCCATAACAAAGTACCGCAGACGGGTGGCTGAAACAACAGAGATATAATTCCTCACAATTCTGAAGGTTAGAAGTCTGAGATCAAGGAGCTGGCAGGGCTCGTTTCCTCTGAGGCCTGTTGATGGAATCTTCTCTCCATGTCTTCACATCATCACCCCTCTGGGTGTGTTTGTGTTCTAATTTCTTCTTCTTAGGAGGATACCAGCTGTATTGGATTAGGGCCCACCCTAACGACCTAATTTTAACTTACTTAACTCTTTAAAGATTTTATCTTTATATACAGTTATATTGAGATACTGGGGTATATTAGGGTTTTGTAGAAAAACATAAACAATAGGTGTCTCTAGCTATCTATCTTCCTATTTATATTTATAATACATATTTATGTGATCTATCTATCTATCTATCTATCTATCATAACAAATAGAGGCTAAGAAGTCCCAGGATCTACCATCTGCAAGCTGGAGACCCAGGAAAATCAGTGGTATAATCCCAGTCGGAGTCTGAAGGTCTGAGAACTTGGGGAGCTGAGTCCAAGGAAGGGAAGGAGAAGACTGATGTTCCAGCTAATGCAGGCAGGGGAAGGGAATAAATCCTCCTTTCCTCTACTATTTGTTTTATTTAGCCCCCCAGCAGATTGGGTGATGCTCACCCATGTTGGGGAGGGCAATCTGCTTTACTGACTCGATCCATCCAAATGTTAATCTTATGCGGAAACACCCTTACCGACACACCCAGAAATAATGTTTAATCTGGGCACCTCGTGGTCCAGTCAAGTTTATAAAATTAAAAAATTAAATAATAAAAATAAAATGAAAAATTTAAAAATTAAATTTAAAAATTAAAATAAAATTAATCACCACATGGAAGTTAGGATGTGGGACATACATCTATATAACACCACATGGGAGTTATATATGTATATATGGAATATCACTCAGCCATAAAAAAGCATGAAATTCTGCCATTTGCAGCAACATGGATAGACCTAGAAAATATCATGCTTTGTGAAATGTCAGACAGAGAAAGACAAACACTGTATGATGTCAGTTACATGTGGAATCCAAAAGATAATACAAATGAATGTATATGCAAAGCAGAAACGACTCACAGATAGAGCAAACAAATTAGTGGATACCAGTGGGGAGAGGGGAGGGGGGCAAAGTAGGGGTATGGGATTAAGAGATACAAATTACTACATATAAAATAGGTAAGCAACAAGGATGTATTATATACCATAGGGAATTTATAGCCATTATCTTGTAATAACTTTTAATGGAATATAATCTGTAAAAATACTGAATCATTATGCTGTACACCTGAAGGTAATATAACATTGTAAATCAACTATACTTCAATAAAAAGTGGCTACCCACTCTGCCTCTTGATGTTCCGTGATGGACCCCAAACCAGGCCAAGATTTGGAAAAGCACAATTCAAACGTGCCATTTCTACATAGAACTAGAAAGGTCTGACTTGAGCGTCTTGAGTATAAAATAAGGGCACAATTTCTTTTCTTCCCCAGTCTTATTGAGAAATAACTGACATACATCACTGTATAAGTTTATAAGGCATACAGCATGATGGTTTGATTTATATATATCGTGAAATTGTTATCACAATAGGTTTAGTTAACATCTATCATATCATATAGATAGAATACAAAGAAAAGAAAGAAGCGATTTTTTAAATTTATAAATGTTATAAGAGATTAAGATTTAAAACCTCACCTCTTCTTCCTCATCCTCTCCCCCAAATTTTATCATGCTTTTAATTATATCAATAATTAGCGCTTGCATCATTGTAACGATGTAAACATTGTTCACCGCAGAACCCATTAGAATACTGAGATTACATGTCCTTTCTGTTTTTTTAAATTGAAGTATAACTTACAACACTATTTTAGTTCCAGGTGCACACTATAATGAGTTGATATTTCCATACATTACAAAATGATCACCATGATACCTCTGTTTACCACACAAAGTTATAATATAATTGACTGTCCTTCCCATGCTGTACATGTCACCCCCAAAGGGCACAGTTTCTTAAATATTTAAAGTACAGTAATTCTAAGCTCTTATCTGCTATCATTAGCATAAACCCATTTTCTTTTTCTGGCGTTCTTTTCTTCAAAGTCAGCGTGGATAGCTTTCTAAAGTACTAACTGATGTGCTATTTCTCAGCCGCCAGGAATAGCTGTTATCCTTCCTTATTTGAAAACTAAAGGAAAGAGCATCCACAGCTGTGGAAACAATTCACCCCGTGAAACAGAGATGCCAGGTTCTTGATTTCTGTCACTCTAAAGTGGAGCAGGATGGATTTTCATATGACACAAAGGGAGTTTATTTTTCTATTCCAGGAATAGGAAGGAAGAGAGAGAGGCAAAAGGATCCCCAGTCTGCAGCAGCAGAGCTGATGAACTGCAGAGAGGGGACGAAGACGGGTGCTCTGCAAGACCCATCCCCTCCCCACTCACGGACCTGTCGTGGGGTGTGTGTGTGTGTGTGTGTGTGTGTGTGTGTGTGTGCGCGCGCGCGCGCGCACGTACACGCACTGACAGGAGTCATGAGGAATGTCCAGGACAGGAGGAAAATTCCTTCCTCGAATTTGAAATTCCTTGGGTGTGAAATAAAGAGATTTTGTAGCTCACTTTCTACCCGGTCCTTTGGAGACATTGTCTTCCTCTATTTGGGATGCTATAACAAAATACCACAAACTGGGTGGCTTATAATCAACAGAAATTTATTTCTCACAGTTGGTTCTGATGAGGACCTTCTTCCAGGTTGCAGACTACAGACTTCTTGTGGTATCCACACATGGCAGAGAGCAAAGAGAAAGTAAGCTCTCTGGGGACCTTTATGGGGGCACCAATCCCATTCATGAGGTCTCTGTCCTCATGACCTCATCCAAACCTAATCACCTCCCTAAGGCCTCACCTCCTCATACCATAACATTGGGAGTAGGGTTTCAACAAATGAATTTGGGGGGGACACAAACATTGTCCATAAGAGATGTTAACCTTATAGTGTCTCCTCATGTCACCAGGCATAGAGAAGCTGTGAAAATGGGGACATGGAATGTCTAGTCACAGGAGGGTCAAGAGTGTGGTTTGGAGAGGCTCTGAATGTTCTTAGGTACCTGAGGAGAGAGAGTGGAGCATGAGAGCCAGTAGGCGTGTTGCTGGGAGCCGGGAGGGTGGCTGAAGTCCCATCGAATCTTCTACGTCACAGCGCCAAGCTGTGAGCCAGGTCAGCAGGGAGAGGTCAGAGGCAGTGCTGGGCTGAGAGGACAGTGGGGGGAGATCAGGGACCAGGACTACTGCCTCGCCTTCGTGCCACTTTGTGATTTAAACTTTCCCTAATGTAAGATGTCCCCCTGGGATGGGGGTTGTGTGCGGGTCAGTAGATCTTAGATTGGTTCAATTTTAAAGTGAAGGTGAAAAAACCTAAACCAAAGCAACAAAAAACATTTGCTTTATGAGACTGAAGGAAACCTAACCCCAAAAAGACTAAATTGTCTGCCATCAGAGAGGTGCCTGGCACAAAGATCAGAAATTAAAATGAGTAGTATTGCATTTTATTCACTGCCGTGACTCTGGAAATACACACCTGGTACAACCTCAGTCACCCTTACAATCCTCACAGCGACCTGAAAATCATATGTGTGGTTGTTTTGCTGCCTGCTCCCTTCTAGGGGAGCAGGAACTCAGACCTGCCCTCCAAGGTCGGAGTCCAAACTGCCCACCTGCGGACTGCGCTGCCTGCCTGCTGCTCTTGATGGTCTCATGCGCCACCTTGTGGCCATCACTTGATATGGCGCCCGCTCAAGGTCGGAGGCAGGAAGGTCCTTCCCTCAGTGCCTTTAAGGTCAGAGGCTGCTTGGAGGGAAAATGGTCTTAGGCTCCAGGAGTTACAGATCTTGGTGACATACACATGACTGTTTCCCACAAAGCATGTCCATGGCATCAGGATGGCGGAGGCAGAACGGTGCCAGAATCAATACCCTGCTCTGCCCAGACTAGGCGTCTCCTAGGACTACCTGAGCCCTGGCTGACGGTCACAAGCCTACCTTCCTCTCTCTCTGCGGTGTCTTCTTAGGTTCTCCTTTCCAGCTAAGAGGCCTCATTTGAGGCCATTTTGTCCTTCAGACGTGTTCTATTATATTTTTAAAAAAATAAACTTTTAACCTTAGAATGGTTTTAGATTTACAGAAAAGTTGCAAATGTAGTACAGAGTTCCCACATGCTCCACACCCAGTTTCCCCTATTGTTAATGCGTTCTTACATTGATGTAGTACCCTTGTCACAATGAATGAACCAGCACTGATACATTATTATTAACTAAAGTCCATACTCTATTCAGCTTTCCCTAGTTTTCAACCTCATGTCCTTCTGTTCCAGGATCCCATCCAGGACACCGTATTGCATTTAATCATATCTCTTTAGGCTCCTCCTGGCTAGGAGAGTTTCTCAGATCTTCCTTCTTTTTTATTTGTTTATTTATTTTTTTTTGAGATTGACAATTTTGAGGGATCCCGGCAGGGTATTTTGTAGAATGTCTCTAAATTAGGATTTCTCTGACGGTTTTCTCATGATTAGACTGGGATTATGGGTTTTGTAAGAAAGATCACAGAGGTGAAGGGTTCCTCTTACCACATTAGGTCAGGGGTACATACAATCAATAGACTTGTCACTGCTGAGGCTGACCTTGATCACCTGGCTGAGGTAATGTTTGCCAGAGTGCCCCACTGTAAGGTTACTCTTTTTTTCTCCCTTCTGTACTGTACTCTTAGGAAGAAAATCTCTGTATGAAGCCTTTTTGTTATTTTTGAATCTCAATGAAAAGATCCTGTGTCTCCAGCAGCGATTCTGTTTTCCAGGGTCCTTCCATAAGCAATTTATTATTTGTGGTTCAAGGAACATTAAAAAATAATATTTGGACCCATTTTCATGTATAACTATCCTCTGAAGGCTATTGTCTTGCAAAGACAAGATACTACGCTGGATACCACAGTAGTGGGGGAGGAAGCCTTCACCTGCCATGCTGAGCTGGTGTCACGCTTGTGTTCCTCCGATGACGGGCGCAAACGGACACACCTGCCAGACCTGTGCCCCACGTTTCAGAGCTCAGGGGTGAGTACAAATGGAGGCTTATACTCTGTGTTTCCAATGAACTAAAACTTATAAATTAAGCAAACCAACTGTTGAATCCGCCTGCCAAAACAAATGCCCCCCACAAAAAATGTGCAAAGCTACAGATTTAAATAACTGCGACTCGGCAAATATCAGACAGCTGAATTTAATTACTATCACTCAGGCCTGGGTGTTCTGTTGATGGTCATGTTTGGGTGAGTCATAAGGACATATGTAAGTTACCAATTACACATTTATTCCAAAATTTTAATTTTTCTCGCCTTGATTTCAGCGATATCTCTACTTAGGTTGTTTAATCAAGATTTTTCAAAAAATTTCTGCTCTATTAAGGAGTGCCAAATTACGTAATCTTTCTGGAGGCATTGACGTTCTTAGATAGCTTTTTTCTCCAAATTGGAGAAACCACTTTGCTGAGGCTATAGCAATTTGAATGGCCAATAAAGTTTTTAAAGCACTACTTAAATTCAGAAACATACAGCAAATATTATATAACATGTTCAAATATTGTGATAGGGTTGCATGTGGTAAATTGTATTTATATTACAGAAAATATTACATATTTTAATTCATTATACAATTGCTATTTTTATACCATAATTTATTTTTTAAAAAATACTTTTATTTGTTTTTGGCTTTGTTGCTGTGCACGGGCTTTCTCTAGTTGCGGCGAGCAGGGGCTACTCTACATTGCGGTGTGCGGGCTTCTCATTGCGGTGGCTTCTCTTGTTGCAGAGCAAGGGCTCTAGGTGCGCAGCCTTCAGTAGTTGTGGCGTGTGGGCTCAGTAGTTGTGGCTCACAGGCTTAGTTGCTCTGCGGCATGTGGGATCTTCCTGGACCAGGGCTCGAACCCGTGTTCCCTGAATTGGCAGGCGGATTCTTAACGACTGTGCCACCAGGGAAGTCCCATGTACCATACTTTAAATTGTTCCCTAGAGTAGTATCTAGATCCATTCATGGATCTTCTTTCAAACTTTTCAATGCTGAGGTATTATAAAGAGAACTTAAAAATAGTAGTTAGATATTCAATTTGTTAAAAATCTCTCTTCAGTTAGCAATATACCCTGATCCGTGATTTGCCAGAGATAGGCTTTCTAAAATTTGTTTGGGAAATATTTATACATAATCATGAAAACATTTTCATTTTTTCTAAATTCTTTATATTTTATTAGATTATCACTTTGTTGCATATTTTACATCAGTTTCTTCCAATTTGGAAAAATATTCTCTAAAATTAAAAATATATAGTTTAATAGCTTTTTAAAAATATTTATTTATATATTTGGCTACACCGGGTCTTAGTTGTGGCACGTGGGATCTTCGTTGCGGCCCTCGGGATCTTTAGTTGCGGCATGTCGGATCTAGTTCCCTGACCAGGGATCGAAGCTGGGCACTGGGCCACCAGGGAAGTCCCTTAACACAGGGGTCCCCAACCCCTGGGCCATGGACTGTATCCGTGGCCTGTTAGGAACCAGGCCGCACAGCAGGAGGTGAGTGGCGCGCGAGCAAGCAAAGCTCACCGTCGCTCCCCGTTGCTCCCATTACTGCCTGAACTTCCATGAAACCGGTCCCTGGTGCCAAAAAGGTTGGGGACTGCTGCCTTAATGGCTTTTGAAGTGGAATATTATAGTAGATCTATTTTGTTTCTTCTTTAAAATTAAGCAATGGGGCTTCCCTGGTGGTGCAGTGGTTGGGGGTCCGCCTGCCAATTCAGGGGACGCGGGTTCGTGCCCTGGTCTGGGGGGATCCCACATGCTGCGGGGCGGCTGGGCGGGTGGGCCGTGGCCGCTGGGCCTGCGCGTCCGGGGCTTGTGCTCCGCGGCGGGAGGGGCCGCAGCGGTGAGAGGCCCGTGTACTGCAAAAAAAAAAAAAAAAAAAAAGTAAGCAATGGATCATGCCAAATAAATACAGATAGCACAAATTCAAAATTAATTTTATTTTTGATGATTATTCACTTTTTATTTGGGTATACGATTTTGCTGAACTCTCCTAGTACATCTTAGATCTTCTCTAAGTGGAATTAGTTGCTTTAACAGAATGTAGCACACACCTCATTATGAGTCAAATTTTGGTATAGGGTCAAATATCATGTTCCATCATGGTAATCCATCTTTGGGCAGATCCAGAAACCCTGCATTTCATCTCTGGAACTGTTCCAAAGACTAGCATTCCTATTGGTGCAGATAAGCCCATTTCACCAGCAATAAATTCCAACTATGTTCGTGTGGAACATAGCACAAACAAATGCTTCTGGACTTTTGGTAAAAATCCTGGCTTACTCATCTTTTTGTTTGCCAGCCATGTCAGTGAGATTCGGCAAGCCTTTAAGCTTTTCTCATCAATCTCTTAAGTCAACACCTAAAATTGCAAGTTATTTTCTCAGTTTTTCAGTAAAGTCTAAACGTATTTTCACAACTGCTGTAAAACCAGTGAGATATATACATTTTGACTTGTTTTCCTTTTCTGGTAGTTCAACAATACATGTAATGAATATACATTTTTTTTATTTGAATTTTGATGCTTGTACAACCTGACTGAACTGAGTAATAATAACTTTTTAAACTTTATGTATGTTTTCTTTCTTCATCTCATTACTCCTGAAATAAGTGGCCTCATTTTCTGTCCTCGAGAGTGATCATTTACTTCATTATGTTTATCTGCATTTTATTTTTGTTTATTTTAGCACCAAAAATTGAAACCATCTGTACTAAACATTTTCCATTGTTTTCTGTAAATACTATGCTTATAGTGAGCCAAAAAGCATCATTATGCCTGGCAAATTCTGGATACATAACATCATCCTTTTAAGAACATCACGGTAAGGGTCTCAACTGGCACTGTTTATGTTTATTGAATATTATCGATTGTTCTTTATTCATCCCTTTCTTCAGTGCTATAATTGCATTTATTTGCTCTCTGTGTGCACATTATGTTTTGTGATACGTAATTGTATCTTTATTTGATAAAGAATATGAGGTTGTAGGAACTTCATCTGACCTATCCATATTGTGAATTGATGAGAAAAATCTGCTAATTAAAAAGAAAAATAGCAATTAAATTTTCATTAGAGAATATATAATAAATTGGTCAGGAATTTTATGTGAGTCATGCTTGACAGAAATTTGCCCTGTTTTTTGGTTTCCAGTTTTAAAATATTTACGTAATGTGTTGAGTTCCACTTTCATATATTTTATTAATATTTCTATCATGATCTCAATGACCTAAAGCATTAGGCAATAGAACTCAAAGTGTGTATAATTTAGACATATTTTCATCTAAAATATGTATGTAAATAAATTTAAAAATAAAAATTTTATGTATATTTTCAAAAAGTATTTTTCTTTTGAAGTATTCAAAATTATGTTAAAATTAAAGGTGATGTGTAAATTATAATTAATGAATATGAACTTTTAATAAAAATGAAAGTTAAAACATTTTAATATAATTTTTCTTAAAATTTAATTAAATTACATTAAATATTTTATAAAAATAAAACTATTTGCAATTCCAGCATTCAGGGTCTATATAGTTGCCAATGTAAAGCGTCACACGTGTTATATTTAAACCTATTTCTACAAAATTTAAGAGTAATTGCAAAATGTCCCTTCATTACCATTTGCAACTGCTATGAACATCGTGAAGTTTTTGAGACTCTTCAGAAATGTGAATTGGAATAGGAAATACATCAGGAAAAACAAATGCTTGGCACTACTGGGAAATGATAGTTTATTTCGAAAGAATCTGTCTCAGTTCCTTCAGACTGCTATAACAAAATACCATTAATTGAGTGACTTATAAAGAGCAGAAATTTGTTGCTTACAGTTCTGTAGGCTGGAAGTCCACGATCAGGGTGCTAGCATGGTTGGGTTCTGGTAAGAACCCTCTTTTGGGTTGTAGACTGCCAGCTTCTTCTTGTATCCTCACGGGACAGGAAGGGGTTAGGATTTCAAAGTATGAATTTTAGGGGAATGCAAAACATTCAGACCATAGCAGAATCTATTACCTTTTTTTTTTTTTTTTTTTTTTTTAAATAATTTTATTATTTTATTTTTGCGGTATGCAGGCCTCTCACTGCTGTGGCCCCTCCCGTCGCGGAGCACAGGCTCCGGACGCGCAAGCCCAGCGGCCATGGCCCACGGGCCCAGCCGCTCCGTAGCATGTGGGATCCCCCCGGACCGGGGCACGAACCCGCGTCCCCTGCATCGGCAGGCGGACTCTCAACCACTGCGCCACCAGGGAAGCCCCAGAATCTATTACCTTTATGCTGAGAGGGAAAAGTTATTTTGTGGTCTCTTTCCAAAGCAGTGTCTACACTTCCTACATTGGCCGCAGAGCAATACATCTGGACACAACTACCTTCTGTTTCAAGGGTTTAGAGCAAGAGATATGCAGAATCATTTTTCCAGCCTGGATGGCGGTAGTTATGAATGATGTTTATGTTGCAGGTTGCACTGAGCCTGAGTACATTCTGGGTGCTTGCACATGCCTCTGTGTGTGAGTGTGTGTGTGTGTGTGTGTGTGTGTGTGTATACCCTAAGACATACGGTCCAGGGCAGCTCTCATTTTGCTCAAAGAGCAGTACCGACACCTGATATCAGACATTAAAGCAGTGTGGGTAGAAGAGTAGATTCAGAGTTAAGAATTCATTTCGTCTTTTTTTTTTTTAAATTAAAGTATCGTTAGTTAAATACAAAGATGGTTTTAAATTCTTATAAGGGAATGGCCCCAAAACATACAAACAAAACTAAAAAATCCATGCAAAAACCCCACCAGAGAACTCCAAAGCATTATGTGAATTTTTGTCGAGATGATCACACTTTTTTCCCCAGACTACCTATTGTTTTTTACAGCCCAAAGTGCACATGTAATCCAAAAACGATTCATCCGAAAATGAAAAAGGTCTTGTGCATAATATCAACAGGTTGTGGTTTCCCTGTGTGAGATAATAGAAAATAGATATATTCGTCTTTGCCTCTGGTTTCTGACACAGGGCTCCTGAACCCTTGTAATTTGCTGGGTGATAGGACAGTCTTTTTTCTAATGAGATGACTCTTGGGCTCCTGGATGGGGGCTGGTCACCAGAAAGATAAAGCCATGATCAGGAGCTTGGAAGTTTCAGCCTCAATCCCCGCCCCCTCCATTCTTTAGAGAGGGGAGAGGGGCTAGAAATTGAGTTACTGATTGATTATGCCTACTTGATGAAGTGTCCATAAAAATCCCCAAAGTACAGGGCTGGGGAGCTTCCATGTTGGTGAACTCACGGAGGTGCTGGGACAGTGATGCCTGGAGAGGGCATGGAAGCCCTGCCCCTTCCCCACGTTCCTTGCCCTGTGCATCTCCTCCATCTGGATGTTCATGTGTCCATATCCTTTTATAATAAACTGGTAGACAGTAAGTAAACAGTTTTTTTGAGTTCTGTGAACTGTTCTAGCAAATTAATCCCACCCGAGGAGGGGCTCCAGGGAACCTCCAATTTGTAGCTGATTGGTCAGAAGCACAAGTGACCACCTGGACTTGAGATTGGCATCTGAAGTTGAGGGGGAGGCAGTCTTGTGGGACTGAGCCCTTAACCTGTGGGATCTGATGCTATCTCCAGGTAGAGAGTGACTGAATTGAGTTAAATTGTAGGACACCCAGCTGAGGTCGGGGAAAAACGCCACACATCTGGTGTCTGAAGGGCTGTGAGCATGGTCATGTGAGAGTAAAGAAGAAACACAGGAGGACTGAGGTACTTTTTATACACTCTGTTATTCTCCATGGCGCTTATCCCAATGCGTAATTAGTTTAAAATTTTTATGTTATCTGTTTAACATTTGTTTTCCTTGTTGGGGTTTGAGGAAGATAATAAATCCTACCTCATTACTTCTCTGGGTTCAGAATCAATTAAGAAATAAAACACAGAAGACAGACAGGGATAAAAACATCAGTGTTGTTACTGATGACACTGCCTTGACAACTCCACTTGCTGCTGATGTTCATGAATCATTCAAAGGGAGATGCCTGAGTTTTTACAAGTTTAACTGGGTCCTTGGAGGATATATGCAATACTCACAATCCCCCACTCCCCACTTCTTTCAGGAGATACTGTAAACATTTCCAGAGATTAAAACAATTAATTTCAATCTCTTTTAACAACAACAACAACAAAAAAGGCCATATGGCTTGCTGGGAGCAGAACTGCAAGAGGAATGGGGCGGGGGGGGTGGGAAGGGATAACTTGGGAGATTGGGATTGACATATACGCACTACTATATATAAAATAGATAGCTAATAAGAACCTACTGTATAGCACAGGGAACTCTATTCAGTACTCTGTAATGACCTATGTGGGAATAGAATCTAAAAAAGAGTGGATACATGTATATGTATAACTGACTCACTTTGCTGTACACCTGAAACTAATACAACATTGTAAATCAACTATACTCCAATTAGAAAAAAATTTTAAAAAAACAGTACTCTAAATTCAAATTGTGTGATTATCCAATACACAGTACAGTCTCAAGGACAAATGCTATTTCAGTTTCTAGCTCTGTTACTTACTCAGTCTGAGTTTGGGGTCATGTTCTCAAGCATGCAGACTCAAGTTCTTCATACGCACAATTAGAATATTAACATCTAGAAGAAAAAAATGAAATAGGAATATGACGTAAGCAAGTTGTCCACTAAGCAGACTGTGGTGTGCAGAGACAGCTCAGAAAGCATGTATCAGTCTAGAAACATGTTTAGAAACCCATCTCCTACTATTAAATGTATATGAATGTCTTTATAAGTAGACTATTTTATGTCCGAACAATATGAATTGTTTCCACAGATGGTTAACCTGTGTAAGGCATATTTTTTTATTCAATATATGTGACATATTATATTTACTGAAAAAAAAAAAAGTATTGCAACAGGAAGGACTTACACGTTGGCAGCACCAACTGCCCAGCAGGACTGGGTCGCGGAGGGGAACGCACGGCGCCTGCCTGCGCGCCTGCGCAGCCACGAAGGCGGGGAACGGGGACTCTTTCCGACGTGTTCGCTGGTGTTGGTTGGTTCGCAGCCTGGCGAGTTCTCTGGGTGAAGTCTGAAACTGGCTCCTGTACGTGGAGGGCAAGGAGAGACTGAAGAAAGAGGCAGGCACTCCAGATTGGTAGGTGGCAGGTTTAATAAGCAAGGAAACTTACATACGAGGCTTGTCTTGGGCGGCCCCAAGACGAGTCGATTCTGCCCCCGCCGGCCAGAATCGGAAAAGTTAATATAGAGGCCTTAACAAGGTTCAGTGGTGCATTCTGTCCAGATGGCCAACACAGCACCTTACTCTCTCAAGGCTGCATCCTTGAAAACAGCTCCCAGTGTGGGGCCACAGGGCAGAAGGTACAGAGGAGGGCTGGGAATCTCTTATTGCCCCAGTCCAACGGGTGGGTCAACCGGTGGTCACGTCCTCTCAATAACCTCCTCCAAACCGGGTCCTTCTTTCTATCATGTTGGGCTGGGGGTGATGGAGATGGATATTTAGGGTAAGGTGTCGGGGTTGGGGGGGAATCACCAAGATTCCAGAGTTCTGAGCCTGCTGTCATCCTAGGATCTCTGGTTTAAATGAGAGACGCCAATTTTCACTCCTCTTGAAAAGATGGCTTGCTTGAGAGAGGTAGGTCGGTAGGTAGGTAGGTAGTGAGGTTGTGTGAGGTCACCAGGGGTCTTGAACTGGGAGGGAGAGAAGGGAGCGAATTCAATGAAATTGGGGTAGCGCAGAATGAATGTTCAGACAGAGTAGAAACGTTATATGTTCTTGGAAGGTGGGTAAGCAAAGCCAGGTTGTTGCTTAGAGTGAGATGGATGGATGGGGAAGGATCAGCCGTGTCTGAGCCCTGGAGGTGACCAGGTGGAGGTGAACCTGGTTGTGGAAGGTAAATTAAGGTGAGGAGGTATAGGAAGACACAGGGGCTTGCCTGGCGTACAGATTTCAGCTTCCCGCCACCCCCGCCCCCAATAGAAACGCTGTTACCTCTAATGAAATTGAAGTCAGGATCCTGCAGCTCATTTGAAGGGTTGCTGCTAGTGGCAAAAACTAACAAGTTTGTGCTCAAAGGGGAGCTGAGTAAAAAGCCATGGCTAAAGGAATGTAAAGAAACTTGCCAGTTAGGCTTGGAGGCCAGGCCGCCTTGCGGAAGAGCATTGCATGTGTTTGAATTTTAAGAAACACTGGTTTGAATTCAAGGTTATGTGGAGTTTTGAGTGACTGCTCAGTATGGTTTACTTAAAAGACATATCTGCACACAAACCAAAATGACCTGTATAAAGCTCAGGCAGTGACTATATGTGTATGCTAGTCTATACACATCGGACATCCCAGCCATTCCTTATTTAGTCATCCAGTTTTACATTAGATACCATTTTTACTAGGGCTACCATAGGAAATTGAAGAAATCCAACCACAGGGACAAAGTGGCCTTCAAAAATGTAGGTAGTAGCCAAGCAAATTTTACATGTCTTGTGCAGTTTTGCAAGGAAGTAGGTAAGAAGGTGGAAATGTGTTTGCCAATCTGCAGCTGCTGAAGCATTTGATTTTAAAGGCTAAGGGGGTGACCTAGGATGGCAAGTTTCTTTCACTTTTTTTTAAAGGAAAGTTTAGGGCCATATTGATCCTGTGGTATCATCGAATTCCGCCTTCTCATTTTAGAAAAGATAACAGACCCACAGAGAGTCAGAGTTTTGCTAAAGATAATAAGACCTTGCTAGCAGTCAAGCAGGATCTGGTAATCTGAAGGCATCGTGCTCTGATAAGACTGGATGTCTGTGGGGTTTACGTGACTTGCTGGGCAGCAGGGTCTCCTGAGGGTGCCCTCAAATCCCTCTGCCTGCTTGTCCCCATGCATAGGCCTTGTGGAAGCCTCCTGTTCCCCTGACACCCCCGGGGATGACTTAGGAGAGCCTCTAGGAGGATGAATGAATCCTGCGTGTGTACTTCCTGCCCCCACTGTGTGACCTCTGGCTGCCTGCCGTGGCGAGCTAGTTAAGAGAACACAGAGGCTTTAGGGCTATTTTCTTTCCTTAGTAATCTCTCAGGAAGCTTCATTTGTATGCAATCTCTCAGGAAGTGTCGTTTGTATGCAGTGACACTGGAGGAAAGGGAGGATTCAGCTTTGGAAGCTGGGACATCGGATTTGAGGAGGGGAAGGTCAGTGCCCCCTGCAGTTGCGCAGCTGAGTCTGCAAGACGGACCTCCTTGCCTGTCCCCTTCTCATGACCACTCCTCAGGCAGGAATATCCCCTTTAGGGTTTAACTCACTACCAAAGCCACCTCCTCACTCCTGCTCTGCCACACTTTGGAGGCCTTTCAGCCTTTGGAAAGATGCTTACCTACTGTGCGCCCCCTCCCTTTAAATAGAAGAGAAAGACACAGCCAGGGAGGTCAAAGGAGTGATGCTGAAGAGAGAGTGTAAATCAGTGATGTCAGCTTTCCTTCCCTGTCAAACCCAGCCCCGGAGCTATGTTCAGCTAGTGCACATAGCATTATTCAACAGATCTTGGCTGATTGAAAATAAATTTGCGGGTAAAAAAAAGAAGATTGAGATTTCAGAACACGGTGGGAGTATGTTTAACATTGATTCTCTGATCTCAGAGAAAAGAAAACAAAGGCAATTTTCCTGTGACTTTTTTTAAAATTAATTAATTTAGTTTTGGCTGCATTGGGTCTTTGTTGCTGCGCGTGGGCTTTCTCTAGTTGTGGTGAGCGGGGGCTACTCTCTGTTGTGGTGCACATGCCTCTCATTGCAGTGGCTTCTCTTGTGGCGGAGCACCAGCTCTAGGCACACAGGCTTCAGGAGTTGTGGCTCGCGGGCTCTAGACCGCAGGCTCAGTAGTTGTGGCGCACGGGCTTAGCTGCTCCGCAGCATGTGGGATCTTCCCAGACCAGGGCTCGAACCCGTGTCCCCTGCATTGATAGGCAGATTCTTAACCACTGTGCCACCAGGGAAGCCCCAATTTTCTTCTAATTGCAATCAGAATATCTTGGAGATGAAAGGACTCTTAGTGATTATTCAGTTTCCTTGTTGTTTTACAAATAGGGATTTAATGACTTGTATTTCTCGCTCTCTGAACCTTGCTTACATAACCTGTACTCATATATTTTCATTTTTGAATTGAATAGAACATCTGTTGGATAGATACCCTAACACTTCTTCCCTCACATTTCCCATTCCTTGCTCATGCTTCCTGAATGTCTGGCTGTCGAGTGGCTCATTAAGCTGGGAAGCAGGCAGTGGCTTTGGGGTCTTTATGCTTTAATCCTGAGTCTTGTCATGGGCTCATGACTTCTGAAGCAGGCCCCTGGACAGTTACAAAAACTGCCCGAGGTTCAGATTTACAAACACTGACAATTTTACCAGGGCTGTTTTGATGAGTGCAGTTAAAAAACACAATGCAAGTTCCCCCACCCCTACCCTTCCCCTTTTAAAGTGCTATTACATGCTACAAACTGTTAAGTAATGTAGATAATCTAGGATGTTAATAACCAAGGTCCGTCCTCCAGAACTACACAGCAAATAGGTGCAGGATTGAGGTCCAGTTCCAGCTCATGGCGATGTGAAATGAAGGCAGCAAAGTGGCTATGAGGCTTGAGACACATCACCCAAGCTTCACCAAAGCCTGAACTGTACTTGGCCCATAGTAGTTTCTTAATGAATACTTGTTGAATGATAAATTTGTGTGTTTATAAAAAGAGGGGGCTTAAATGCTTTAAAATAATGAGCTAAAAAATATATCAGAACATGTCAACTTTGCCCTGCTTGCGCATACTCAGATGATATGTGTGCATGGCAGGCAATCAACACGTGATATATATATATATATATATATATATATTAATTATATATGTGTATATATATGTGTATGTGTGTGTATACATATAAAATACTGCTGTTGCAAAGCTACAACTGCTGCTACTGTTATTCATCCACCCAACAAATATTTTGTGAGTATCCACTATCTGTAGGATGCTGGAGCTACAACTATGAACGACAATCATTTGTATGATGTAGTGGAAAGCGTATGGGCTTTGGAATCAGACACACCTGGGTCTGAATCCTAGCTCTTTCACTTACTACCTCCAGAGTGAACTGGGCTTGCTCACTTCTCTGAGCCTTAGTTTTCTCATCTGTAATGTGGGGATATTAGTAGCATCCTTGAAAGTAGGGCTGTTATGAAGACTAAATGAAGTAAATAACATCTGTTAAGTTTACAGAGTCACAGAATGTGGTCAGTATAGGAAGTTTTTCCACGGAAATGTTTCAGATGCTGTGGCCTTTCGCCACGAGAGGGCGGCATAACCACAGTGTTTGGAACTCGCCTTTCTCACCACACAGATGGCTTTCAGCCTTGAACACAGCGTTACCCTCGTACTGTGAGTTTAATGCAACATTTAAAGGCTTAAACAGCTTAGTATAATACTTTAAAAGTGGCAGGTGCTAACCTCCAGGCTTCTATTCAACTGGGTATCGATAGGAATGATCAATTAAGTGTTCCACATTTCCAGATGTTGAGAATATTTTTGCAATTAGGACTCGGCTGGATCTGACTTTTTGAGTCTTAAAAATTAGGCTATGTTATCTAAAAGCATCAGGCTGTCTGTGGGTATATCCAGAATTTCATGGGGAGTTGGCCCAGCTGTTCAACCCGGGCCTCCTGGCAGTCATTTGAAGTTTGTACAAATTCTTTACTCTGTATAAGACAATCTTTTATTCAACAGATATTTATTGAATACCTACTATGTATCAGACGCTGTTCTAGGTGTTGAATATTCAGCAGGAGGTTAAAAAAAAAGACAAATCAAGACATCATCACTGTTAGTAATATATGAGATTTATCAAATTCCTAAATGAAAGTAACAAATAGGAAAGAAGCGGCACAATAATAGGGCAGGACTACCCATTCTCACCCCTGGATCTGGAACTATTGTAGGTCCCTAGGAATGGCCCAGCGCTGGCCCTCACCCATGGCTGAGGCTGGACTTTGCCAGTGTGATGTCCCAGCAGGGAACATGCATATCAGTGATTCTAAACCTTTGTGCCATGACACACAGGTGTGTTACTAAGAATTATAAAGAGTACACAAGAGGAAATTTGCTATTACCATGAATCTCAGCCTGGAAATCAGGGAGCAAAAGCTGTAGCTTGCTTTATCCTCCTATGAGTCATTCTAATTTTATTTTGTTCCCTGATTCTGTTAGGAGGGCGGAAACTTCATCTCAGTCAGTTCATGGCTCTAATTCTGCGTTGGGTGGTGCAGCAGGGGGTGATGTGAAGGCACTGGTGAGTTGCTGGGGGCGGTCTTTCAAGTCATTGATGTCATCTGGGCCGAAGGCGTCTGTTTAGAAGTCCATGACTCATCTGGTACTTGGTTATCAGTTCGCTCAGGTTGACAAGGAGACATCCATCCTCTCTCCCATAAGTTTCAGACTCATTAGCTCATTCTGCTACCTCCTGTGCCTCTAGGGGCACAGGAATTAATCTTTCACACTCTGTGAGGCCGCAGTAGCCCTGTCTAGCTGTCCCGGAAACACCAGGTAGCCTTTTCTTCTTTGCATCTTGCTGCCTCCTCCAAAGGTTCTTCCCTGAGAATGGGGATCCTCTTTCCTGCTCCCAGATGCCTCGTCTCACACCTCCCTGGGATTTTAGTGCCTCCCTGGGGTTAAAGTGCCCCTTTCTCAGCATTCCTGGCTTCTAGGATCTCATTCCTTCCCCGGTACACTATTTCAAGCTTAAAAATTCTTTTAAGTCTAGGATTGGGAGAAATCCTTGCTCTTTTATCCATGATTTCTCTCTAAAAACTGATATCCCAAATTCTCTGTTTCACCTAAATTCCTAGTCTTATGCAAAAACCCAAATCTAGAATGAATCTTAAAGGCTGCAGGATTTTCCCCTTGCTGTGACTCTCTACCTCCCTTCGTACTCCAAAATAAGCACAGGCTAAACTTGCTGCTTGGGTGTGGGGAGAAGGATAGAAGGGTGAAAGGAAATACAGGGAAAAAATATCGGTTAGTATTTCAAATACATTATCCTGCCACACCAATAATAAAGCACCCGCATTTGTGAATGATTTATCCTTTTTATAAATTGGAGTAGTTTCAAGGTTATCCTATAACAACTTCCATGCTATTGTTCCTTTGGATTTCAGCTCAATCATTTCTTCCTCAGGAAAGGGTCTTCTGACCTGCCCTCATCTATGCTTTCACAGCACGATTTTTCTCCCTCTCATAATACTTACTCTCATTTAAAAGAATTATGACAAAGTACACATGACAGAATTTGCCATCTTAACCATTTTTTAGTGTACAGTTCGGGGGCATTAAGGACATTCACATCGTTGCGTCACCATCACCACCAATCTGTCCACAGAATTCCTTTCATTTTATAAAACTGAGATAGTTTTAAGTTATTTGTGTGATTCTTTGATTAGTGTCTGTGTACTCCACTAGGCTCTAAGCTCCATAAGGGCTCAGACTATGCCCCGTTGTCCTCATTGCTATTTTAGTCTCTGGTACAGTGTATACCACAGAGTAGTTGCTCAACTGGTCCTTACTGAATGAGTGGGTGGCTCTCACTTGCTCTACTTATATGCATTCTTTTTTTTTTTTTTAACATCTTTATTGAGGTATAATTGCTTTACAATGGTGTGTTAGTTTCTGCTTTATAACAAAGTGAATCAGTTATACATATACATATGTTCCCATATCTCTTCCCTCTTGCGTCTCCCTCCCTCCCACCCTCCCTATCCCACCCCTCCAGGCTGTCACAAAGCACAGAGCCGATATCCCTGTGCCATGCGGCTACTTCCCACTAGCTATCTACCTTACGTTTGTTAGTGTGTACATGTCCATGACTCTCTCTCGCCCTGTCACAGCTCACCCTTCCCCCTCCCCATATCTTCAAGTCCATTCTCCAGTAGGTCTGTGTCTTTATTCCTGTCTTACCCCTACGTTCTTCATGACATTTTTTTTCTTAAATTCCATATATATGTGTTAGCATACGGTATTTGTCTTTCTCTTTCTGACTTACTTCACTCTGTATGACAGACTCTAGGTCTATCCACCTCATTACAAATAGCTCAATTTCGTTTCATTTTATGGCTGAATAATATTCCATTGTATATATGTGCCACATCTTCTTTATCCATTCATCCGATGATGGGCACTTAGGTTGTTTCCATCTCCGGGCTATTGTAAATAGAGCTGCAATGAACATTTTGGTACATGACTCTTTTTGAATTTTGGTTTTCTTAGGGTATATGCCCAGTAGTGAGATTGCTGGGTCATATGGTAGTTCTATTTGTAGTTTTTTAAGGAACCTCCATACTGTTCTGCATAGTGGCTGAACCAATTCACATTCCCACCAGCAGTGCAAGAGTATTCCCTTTTCTCCACACCCTCTCCAGCATTTATTGTTTCTAGATTTTTTGATGATGGCCATTCTGACTGGTGTGAGATGATATCTCATTGTAGTTTTGATTTGCATTTCTCTAATGATGTTGAGCATTCTTTCATGTGTTTGTTGGCAGCCTGTATATCTTCTTTGGAGAAATGTCTATTTAGGTCTTCTGCCCATTTTTGGATTGGGTTGTTTGTTTTTTTGTTATTGAGCTGCATGAGCTGCTTGTAAATTTTGGAAATTAATCCTTTGTTGGTTGCTTCATTTGCAAATATTTTCTCCCATTCTGAGGGTTGTCTTTTGGTCTTGTTTATGGTTTCCTTTGCTGTGCAAAAGCTTTGAAGTTTCATTAGGTCCCATTTGTTTATTTTTATTTCCATTTCTCTAGGAGGTGGGTCAAAAAGGATCTTGCTGTGATTAATGTCATAGAGTGTTCTGCCTATGTTTTCCTCTAAGAGTTTGATAGTTTCTGGCCTTACATTTAGGTCTTTAATCCATTTTGAGCTTATTTTTGTGTATGGTGTTAGGGAGTGATCTAATCTCATACTTCTAAATATACCTGTCCAGTTTTCCCAGCACAACTTATTGAAGAGACTGTCCTTTCTCCACTGTACATTCCTGCCACCTTTATCAAAGATAAGGTGTCCATATGTGCGTGGGTTTATCTCTGGGCTTTATATCCTGTTCCATTGATCTATCTTACTGTTTTTGTGCCAGTACCATACTGCCTTGATTACTGTAGCTTTGTAGTATCGTCTGAAGTCAGGGAGCCTGATTCCTCCAGCTCCATTTTTCGTTCTCAAGATTGCCTTGGCTATTCGGGGTCTTTTGTGTTTCCATACAAATTGTGAAATTTTTTGTTCTAGTTTTGTGAAAAATGCCATTGGTAGTTTGATAGGGATTGCATTGAATCTATAGATTGCTTTGGGTAGTAGAGTCATTTTCATAATGTTGATTCTTCCAATCCAAGAACATGGTATATCTCTCCATCTATTTGTATCATCTTTAATTTCTTTCATCAGTGTCTTATAATTTTCTGCATACAGGTCTTTTGTCTCCTTAGGTAAGTTTATTCCTAGATATTTTATTCTTCTTGTTGCAGTAGTAAATGGGAGTGTTTCCTTGATTTCACTTTCAGATTTTTCATCATTAGTGTATAGGAATGCCAGAGTTTTCTGTGCATTAATTATGTATCCTGCTACTTTACCAAATTCATTGATTAGCTCTAGTAGTTTTCTGGTAGCATCTTTAGGATTCTCTATGTATAGTAGCATGTCATCTGCAAACAGGGAGAGCTTTACTTCTTCTTTTCCGATTTGGATTCCTTTTACTTCCTTTTCTTCTCTGATTGCTGTGGCTAAAACTTCCAAAACTATGTTGAATAAGAGTGGTGAGAGTGGGCAACCTTGTCTTCTTCCTGATCTTGGTGGAAATGCTTTCAGTTTTTCACCATTGAGGACGATGTTGGCTGTGGGCTTGTCATATATGGCCTTTATTATGTTGAGGAAAGTTCCCTCTATGCCTACTTTCTGCAGGGTTTTTATCATAAATGGGTGTTGAATTTTGTCAAAAGCTTTCTCTGCATCTATTGAGATGATCATATGGTTTTTCTCCTTTAATTTGTTAATATGGTTTATCACATTGATAGATTTGCGTATATTGAAGAATCCTTGCATTCCTGGAATAAACCCCACTTGATCATGGTGTATGATCCTTTTAATGTGCTGTTGGATTCTGTTTGCTAGTATTTTGTTGAGGATTTTTGCATGTATGTTCATCAGTGATATTGGGCTGTAGTTTTCTTTCTTTGTGACATCCTTGTCTGGTTTTGGTATCAAGGTGATGGTGGCCTCGTAGAAGGAATTTGGGAGTGTTCCTCCCTCTGCTATATTTTGGAAGAGTTTGAGAAGGGTAGGTGTTAGCTCTTCTCTAAATGTTTGATAGAATTCACCTGTGAAGCCATCTGGTCCTGGGTTTTTGTTTGTTGGAAGATTTTTAATCACAGTTTCAATTACAGTGCTTGTGATTGGTCTGTTCATATTTTCTATTTCTTCCTGATTCAGTCTTCGCAGTTTGTGCATTTCTAGGAGTTTGTCCATTTCTTCCAGATTGTCCATTTTATTGGCATAGAGTTGCTTGTAGTAATCTCTCATGATCTTTTTTATTTCTGCAGTGTCAGTTGTTACTTCTCCTTTTTCATTTCTAATTCTATTGATTTGAGTCTTCTCCCTCTTTTTCTTGATGAGTCTGGCTAATGGTTTATCTATTTTGTTTATCTTCTCAAAGAACCAGCTTTTAGTTTTATTGATCTTTGCTATTGTTTCCTTCATTTCTTTTTCATTTATTTTTGATCTGATCTTTATGATTTCTTTCCTTCTGCTAACTTTGGGTTTTTTTTGTTCTTCTTTCTCTAATTGCTTGAGGTGCAAGGTTAGGTTGTTTATTCGAGATATTTCCTGCTTCTTAAGGTAGGCTTGTATTGCTATAAACTTCCCTCTTAGAACTGCTTTTTCTGCATCCCATAGGTTTTGGGTCGTCTTGTCTCCATTGTCATTGGTTTCTAGGTATTTTCTGTTTCCTCTTTGATTTCTTCAGTGATCACTTCGTTATTAAGTAGTGTATTGTTTAGCCTCAATGTGTTTGTATTTTTTACAGATCTTTTCCTGTAATTGATATCTAGTCTCATGGCATTGTTGGAAAAGATACTTGATACAATTTCAATTTTCTTAAATTTACCCAGGCTTGATTTGTGACCCAAGATATGATCTATCCTGGAGAATGTTCCATGAGCACTTGAGAAAAATGTGTATTCTGTGGTTTTTGGATGGAATGTCCTATAAATATCAATTAAGTCCATCTTGTTTAATGTATCATTTAAAGCTTGTGTTTCCTTATTTATTTTCATTTTGGATGATCTGTCCATTGGTGAAAGTGGGGTGTTGAAGTCCCATACTATGAATGTGTTACTCTCGATTTCCCCTTTTATGGCTGTTAGTTTTTGCCTTATGTATTGAGGTGCTCCTGTGTTGGGTGCATAAATATTTATAATTGTTATATCTTCTTCTTGGATCGATCCCTTGATCATTATGTAGTGTCCTTCTTTGTCTCTTCTAATAGTCTTTATTTTAAAGTCTATCTTGTCTGATATGAAAATTGCTACTCCAGCTTTCTTTTGGATGCCATTTGCATGGAATATCTTTCTCCATCCCCTTACTTTCAGTCTGTATGTGTCTCTAGGTCTGAAGTGGGTCTCTTGTAGACAGCATATATATGGGTCTTGTTTTTGTATCCATTCAGCCAATCTGTGTCTTTTGGTGGGAGCATTTAGTCCATTTACATTTAAGGTAATTATCGATATGCATGTTCCTATTCCCATTTTCTTAATTGTTTTGGGTTCGTTATTATAGGTCTTTTCCTTCTCTTGTGTTTCTTGTCTAGAGGAGTTCTTTTAGCATTTGTTGTAAAGCTGGTTTGGTGGTTCTGAACTCTCTCAGCTTTTGCTTGTCTGTAAAGGTTTTAATTTCTCCATCAAATCTGAATGAGATCCTTGCTGGGTAGAGTAATCTTGGTTGCAGGTTTTTCTCCTTCATCACTTTCAGTATGTCCTGCCACTCCCTTCTGGCTTACAGAGTTTCTGCTGAGAGATCAGCTGTTAACCTTATGGGGATTCCCTTGTGTGTTATTTGTTGTTTTTCCCTTGCTGCTTTTAATATGCTTTCTTTGTATTTAATTTTTGACAGTTTGATTAATATGTGTCTTGGCATATTTCTCCTTGGATTTATTCTGTATGGGACTCTCTGTGCTTCCTGGACTTGATTGACTATTTCCTTTCCCATATTAGGGAAGTTTTCAACTATAATCTCTTCAAATATTTTCTCAGTCCCTTTCTTTTTCTCTTCTTCTTCTGGAACCCCTACAATTCGAATGTTGGTGTGTTTAATGTTGTCCCAGAGGTCTCTGAGACTGTCCTCAGTTCTTTTTATTCTTTTTCTTTTTTCTGCTCTGCAGTAGTTATTTCTACTATTTTATCTTCCAGGTCACTTATCCATTCTTCTGCCTCAGTTATTCTGCTATTGATCCCATCTAGAGTATTTCTAATATCATTTATTGTGTTGTTCATCGTTGCTTGTTTCATCTTTATTTCTTCTAGGTCCTTGTTAAATGTTTCTTGCATTTCGTCCATTCTATTTCCAAGATTTTGGATCATTTTTACTATCATTATTCTGAATTCTTTTTCAGGTAGACTGCCTATTTCCTCTTCATTTGTTAGGTCTGGTGCGTTTTTATCTTGTTCCTTCATCTGCTGTGTGTTTTTCTCTCTTCTCATTTTGCTTATCTTACTGTGTTTGGGGTCTCCTTTTTGCAGGCTGCAGCAGGTTCGTAGTTCCCGTTGTTTTTGATGTCTGTCCCCAGTGGCTAAGGTTGGTTCAGTGGGTTGTGTAGGCTTCCTGGTGGAGGGGACTAGTGCCTGTGTTGTGGTGGATGAGGCTGGATCTTGTCTCTCTAGTGGGTAGGTCCATGTCTGGTGGTGTGTTTTGGGGTTTCTGTGGGCTTATTATGATTTTAGGCAGCCTCTCTGCTAATGGGTGGGATTGTGTTCCTGTCTTGCTAGTTGTTTGGCATAGGTTTTCCAGCACTGTAGCTTGCTGGTCGTTGAGTGAAGCTGGGTGCTGGTGTTAAGATGGAGGTCTCTGGGAGAATTTCGCCATTTGATATTATGTGGAGCTGGGAGGTCTCTTGTGGACCAGTGTCCTGAAGTTGGCTCTCCCACCTCAGAGGCACAGCATTGACTCCTGGCTGCAGCACCAAGAACCTTTCATCCACACAGCTCAGAATAAAAGGGAGAAAAAGTAGAGAAAATTAGTAGAAGTAGGAAGAAAGAAAGAAAGAAAGAAAGGAGGGAAGGAAGGGAGGAAGGAAGGAAGGAAGGAAGGAAGGAAGGCAGAAAGGAAAAGAAGGAAAGAGGCAAGAAGGAAAGAAAGGAGGGAGGGAGGGAGGAAGGAAGGTAGGAAGGAAGGAGGGAAGGAAGGGAAAAAGACAGAAAGAAAGAAGATACAGTAAAATAAAATAAAGTATAATAAAGTTATTGAATTAAAAAATAATTATTTAGAAGAAAAAAAAAGGGACGGATAGAACCTTAGGACAAATGGTGGAAGCAAAGCTATACAGACAAAATCTTACACAGTAGCATAAACATACACCCTCACAAAAAGAGGTAAAGGGGAAAAAATCATAAATCTTGCTCTCAAAGTCCACCTCCTCAATTTGGGATGATTTGTTGTCTAAAGGAGGGAAGGAAGGAAGGAAGGAAGGAAGGAAAGAAAGAAAGAAAGAAAGAAAGAAAGAAAGAAAGAAAGAAAGAAAGAAAATTAAAGTATAATAGAGTTATTAAAATTAATTATTAAGAAAAAATTAAAAAAAAAAACATTGGATAGAACCCTAGGACAAATGGTGGAAGCAAAGGTATACAGACAAGATCTCACACAGAAGCATACACATACACATTCACAAAAAGAGGAAAAGGGGAAAAAATCATAGATCTTGCTCTCGAAGCCCACCTCCTCAATTTGGGATGATTCGTTGTCTATTCAGGTATTCCACAGATGCAGGTACATCAAGTTGATTGTGGAGCTTTAATCCGCTGCTCCTGAGGCTGCTGGGAGACATTTCCCTTTCTCTTCTTTGTTCTCACAGCTCACAGGGACTCAGCTTTGGATTTGGCCCCGCCTCTGCGTGTAGGTCGCTGGAGGGCGTCTGTTTTTTGCTCAGACAGGACAGGATTAAAGGAGCCGCTGATTTGGGGGCTCTGCGCACTCAGGCCGGGGGGAGGGAGGGGCACGGCGTGCGGGGTGGGCCTGTGGCGGCAGAGGCCGGCATGACGTTGCACCAGCCTGAGGCCCGCCGTGCGTTCTCCCTGGGAAGTTGTCCCTGGACCCCGGGAACCTGGCAGTGGCGGGCTGCACAGGCTCCCCGGAAGGGAGGTGTGGATAGTGACCTGTGCTTGCACACAGGCCCCTTGGTGGCGGCAACAGCAGCCTTAGCATCTCCTGCCCATCTCTGGGGTCCGCGCTTTTAGCCGCGGCTCGCGCTCGTCTCTGGAGTTCCTTTAAGCAGCGCTCTTAAACCCCTCTCCTTGCGCACCAGGAAACAAAGAGGGAAGAAAAAGTCTCTTGCCTCTTCAGCAGGTGCAGACTTTTTCCCGGACTCCCTCCCGACTAGCTGTGGTGCACTAACCCCTTCAGGCTGTGCTCGAGCCGCCAACCCCAGTCCTCTCCCTGGCATCCGACCGAAGCCCGAGCCTCAGCTCCCAGCCCCGCCCACCCCAGCGGGTGAGCAGACAAGCCTCTCGGGCTGGTGAGTGCCGGTCGGCACCGACCCTCTGTGTGGGAATCTCTCCGCTTTGCCCTCCGCACCCCTGTTGCTGTGCTCTCCTCCACGGCTTCGAAACTCCCCCCTCCATCTCCCGCAGTCTCCGCCCGCGAAGGGGCTTCCTAGTGTGTGGAAACCTTTCCTCCTGCACAGCTCCCTACCACTGGTGCAGGTGCCGTCCCTATTCTTTTGTCTGTTTTTTCTTTTTTTTCTTTTGCCCTACGTGGGTAGTTTCTTGCCTTTTGGGAGGTCTGAGGTCTTCTGCCAGCATTCAGTAGGTGTTCTGTAGGAGTTGTTCCATGTGTAGATGTATTTCTGGTGTATCTGTGGGGAGGAATGTGATCTCTGCGTGTTACTCTTCCGCCATCTTCCCAGCACCCCCACCTATATGCATTCTTGAGTAGGAAAGGTGGGAGGTACAGCTAGTGTGCCAGAAATTTCTCACAACTCTGAGTGCACGTGGGCATGTGTTGTACAATTTCACATCTTCTAGGAAAATTTGAAGACTTTGGGTTAACGTGGCAGACTCAAACTGCGTCTTTCCCCTAAAACCTAATGAAATAAAGAAAAATCATAAACAGTAACCAAAGGAGGAAAGAGATATAGTTATAAGATTATAGGTATATAGTATCTATCTCTCTATATATAGATAACATTTATCTATATAATTATCTAGCTATCTAGTTATAGACTTACAGATATAAGATACAATAACTTTAACTTTAACAATAACTTTAAAAAACTAGTCTTGGGCTTCCTGGGTGGCGCGGTGGTTGAGAGTCCGCCTGCTGATGAAGGGGACACGGGTTTGTGCCCCGGTCCAGGTGGATCCCATGTGCCGCGGAGCGGCTGGGCCCGTGAGCCATGGCTGCTGAGCCTGCGCGTCCGGAGCCTGTGCTCCACAACGGGAGAGGCCACAGCAGTGAGTGGCCCGCGTACCGCAAAACAAACAAACAAGCAAACAAACAAAAAACCTAGTCTTTATGGAAAGACTCAGAAGATGCAGGAACAGTGCAGAATCCTAGCCATGCCCAGACTCTCCAGAAGCTAGACTGGTGAGACAACAAAATTCTGAGAATTCTCACTGATAGCTCCAAATTTGAAGAGAAGCCAACTGAGCAAACTGACCTTTATTTTTCTTCATCTGACTGAGGAATAGTGGAATGGATACTGAAAGAAAGCAATGAGTGGGGGTAGCTCCATGGTCAGGCATGGAATTGGAGAAGCCTGCTGAAGCCCAAGGTCACCTGGTGAAACCCAGGGTCACCCAGCAATGGGAGTGAGATACACACATTGCCATGTGCGTGAAATCGGGTAAGGTGGCCCTTTGTGCAGTACAGATATCAAATAGTGGAAGAGAGAGCAGGATTAGGTTTTCCAACCAAATATGCCCTGCTCACCATCTCAGGTGAGTTCTTCCATCTGAGTCTTGGACAGGAAACTAGAAGTCTCAGATGCAGTGCAAAGAGAGTCAAGCAGTCAGCCCACTGCATCAGGTCAGATAGAAAGTCTGCTCAGGGCTGTCAAGCATGAGCAAAATATAAATAGCATGGCAGCAATGCAAACCTACTACAACAAAAGAAACAACAAGCAAACCACAAACCAAAGCAAGCAAGCAAGAAGTATAATACACAGACTTCATTTTAGAAGAAAACATAACTCAAGAAACAGAAGAAAATTCTTTGCAGTCACTTTATGTTATAGAACGGTTTGTTACAAGAGAATAAATATAATCAGTCAAGAACTTAAAGATAAAACAATAGAGTAAAATCAGAGAGTTACGGAAGAGCTATGAAATTAAGTTCAAGAACTAAATAATGTCACTATAGAACTAATAACTGGTAACAGCAAAGAACAAAATTTAAACATTGCTGAAATTTGAATTATTAACCCAGAAGAAAGGCTTGAGACAATCTTGGTAAATGTAATTAAGAAAACAAACATTAAAGCAAGTAAATTGGGGACTTCACTGGTGGTCCAGTGGTTAAGACTTTGCCTTCCAGTGCAGGGGGTGCAGGTTCAACCTCTGGTCAGGGAGCTAAGATCCCACATGCCTCCGGGCCAAGAAACCAAAACATAAAGCAGAAGCAATATTGTAACAAATTCAGTAAAGACTTTAAAAATGTTCCACATCAAAAAAAAAAAAAATCTTAAAAAAAAGCAAGTAAATTGAAGCTAATAGATACAAAATGCAAAAATATTCAACATAAAAGTATTGGGCATCTCTGAAGTGTTCAGGGAGATAATGAAGAAAATGTTCTCTAAATTGAAGACAAAACTGAGTCTGCAAATCCAAAGGGCATACTGTATTCTAGGAAAATTAGAAGCATAAAGCTCAACACTAAGACATATTTTAGTGAAGAAGGTGAAATTCAATGATAAAGAAATAATTCTGTAG
Organism: Grampus griseus; assembly: GCF_964374135.1. Classification (NCBI taxonomy): domain Eukaryota; kingdom Metazoa; phylum Chordata; class Mammalia; order Artiodactyla; family Delphinidae; genus Grampus; species Grampus griseus. Next base: position 21,592,892 of record NC_139018.1, on the reverse strand, counting down.
GAATTTAAAGAGAAAAAGCAAGTCCTCTACAAGGAGAAAAAAACCACCGGTTGGTCTCAGACTTCTCCACAACAGTATTTAATGGCAGAAGACAATGGAACCAGACCTCTAAAATCCTGACGGGGAAATATTTGACCTTGGACTTTTTTACCTATCTAAGATGACGTTCAGGTGCAAAGGGACTTTGAAACACAAAAGAACTTAATAGCACCTCTAGGAACTTCTTGGAAAAAAACTACATGCAAGTAGAGCCAGCCATTTAATGTATGAATCAAAATACAGAATACAGGAATGTTAGAAGCCCTGGTAAATATTGGTGGTGAAAACTGAATTCATGTAAATGTAGAATTAATACTAATTAACTATGGGACATACAGGTAAAGAACAAATGTAAATGTTATAAACATAGACCATGTAAAAATAATAATATAACTAGCAAATATCAAGAAGAGGGGGAAAGAAGAGGAAGAAATGTAGAAATAACAGAGTGAAGAGAAACTCTACCGAAATATGCAGCCTTAAAAAAGACTGCAATTCCCCGATGTTTTAAATAAATTCATTTCTTAAGAGAGACCTTTAAAATAATTTTTTTTGAGAAAGTGAGAAAACATTTGTTTGATGTTAAATAACTCCTTCTATTTCACCATAGTTTCCTTTACTTTTGTAAAATGAAAGTAAATTTGAAACTAATACTTTTTACTGAAAAATTCATATCTTAAAAATAAGCTCACTTTAATAAACACATTTCCCCCTTTTCTCTTTTTCATTCACCTATCTTTCCTTCTTTCTGTATTTATGCCTAGAAAGGCATGTGTGATCATTTTAACTTAATACTAACAGTTATTCCTGGCTATGGGATTTGGATTTTTTTTTTACCTTTGGCTTTGTGATTTTTCTGCATTCTTTCCATTTTTCTAATAGGTATGTACCATTTTTATGAAAATGAGTGATTTTTATTTAAAAACCAAAGAAAAGAGTGGAAATCAATATGATGTGTTAACAGTGGTTAATTCTGGGTGGGTGGAAATTGGATGATTATTAGGCTTTTCTTTGTAATTTTCTATATTTTTTTAATTTTAAAAAAATTTGAAGAGAGAAAAATAAGAAGGATAAGTTGAGAATATCTGCTTTTTATCAACTGAATAGCAATCATGCGAGTGTCATTTGTGGCCTGCCATAAATTCAAGGACAGGTTGATAGGACTGGCTGGCCAGAATGGGTTGTAGGATCCGTCATAGTAAGCCACAGGATGACAGGCTGGCGTGGCAAACGGCCACTCTTGGGTGGTCCAGGAGAAAGGTGACAGCGTCTGGGTATTAGGAGTCTTTTTCAAGGCATTGGGAGAATCATAGAAATTTCAAGAGAACAGACAGACCTATTCATCATTGCATATACTTAAATATGCCATGACTCAATTTACCCCTTGAAGTGTAACACCTAGTAAAGTCTGGGAACGCACATAGGTGTTAATTTTTTCATTGACTTTGTAATTGAATTTTATTCTACTTATTAAGTGTTAATCACAGGGGGAAATATATCAATGAAAACTGGTGAAACAATAAAAGCTTTATACCAAAAATAAGAGCAGATTGATTTTGTTTTATTAATAGGAAGAGGATAGGATGCCCAGACAATAGGTAAAACATAAAACTAGTGTGGCTAAAAAGTAGCTGCACATTATAATGTCCGTAACCATGCTGGTCTGACCCTTCCCTTGGTGCTCTAAGACAGGCAGGCACAGTAAAGTTGAAAGAGCATGAAGTTTAAAGTCAAATTCCTGCTCTTCTACCTACAGTTGCCTTTTCTAGGAAGTGGAGATACTATGGCCAGCTTGGTTGGGTTTGATTCAGATGACCTATGTGTAAAGAGCAATGAACAGTTCAAGGGAGGTAATTGCTATTGGAGCACATGATGAGCAGGGCAAACCTCTTCCTCTTCTCTGGAATGACCACCGACTAGCTGTTGCCTGAAAAGTGTGCTCTCTTTTCCTTACTGCTGTCTTTATTTCAAATTGACCAATTACCGACCCACGCAGGGAGTCCCCTGGGGCACCTGCAAAGTTAAACATGAATTAAACTTTATTCAGAGGGAGAGGTGGGATGTTCTAGCCCTGATGCTGTAAGAGACGAACATGTGCGTGAGGCCCATGTCTTATCTTGGGTACCGGAGAGCTGGAGGGAGCGCAGAGGTGAGTTGGCTCAGCATTCCTCACTTTCTAGGTAAAGACTGTGACCTAGAGGGGAGAAGGCTTGCTTCACATATTGCTAATTAGTTGTGATGCTGTGATAAAAGGACTCAGCATCCTGACTTAGCATAAGCACCTCTACTTTGGGCCACCAGGGGAGTTTGAATGGAAGGACTGGCTTATAAGGAAGTGCGGAAGCTTAGAAACTAGACTGGGGGAAAAGAGTTGACCCTCAACACCCCTGGCCTAGCCTGTGGGCCCTCCATGAGGATGCTGTAATTCCAGCAGCCTGCATGTCCTTGTGGGAAAACGGTCATTTCCTTGTTGCCAGGAAGCGTTGCTGTCTTTTCCCCTCTCCTCGGTTCACCTGCTGATCAGCACATTGTCCAATTCCAGAAGCACCGCTGGTCAATAACTGTTCTCTGCGATGTGTCCATGGAATAGACTTGAACGTGGGCGTTCCTGAGCCTTGAGAAGACCACGTGGAGGAACAAAGCCAGAGATGGCACCTGGAATGCTCCTGGACACAGAGCAAGGAGCCAAGGGCAGGGTGTGGTCAGCAGTGAGGGAGTTGAGAGCAGTACAGTCAGAAAGAAGGTGGGTCCCTGACATAAGTGTTGAGGTCTCACCTGTGGGTTTGTTTCAAGACCCTGGGAGTGAGAGCGTTGGTGATGAGGTACTGCAGGGTATAAGCAGTTAGTTCATAGAGGCTTCAGGACAGGCCCGTCTTTAGCCTGCAGTTGGTGGATTTGACCGACCGCGATTCCCTCATGTGGGACTGAAAGTCTGTGTCTTGGAAGTTTGCGCTTCTTTTGAGACAAGCCCCTTGCAGACGCTCTGACAGGACTGGGCTGAGATTTGTGCTTTGCCACACTTTTATCTTAAGACCCACCTGCCCTCTTCTCTGCTCACTCTTTTCCTTTCTCCAGGGTCTTCCCATTTGCAAAATCGAGAAAGCACACGTTTAGAAATTCCAGGAGAATGGAACAAAGATGCTTTATGAAAAGGAGACATGATCTCATAGAAGAGGGCTGTTTATTTACTCCAGCCCTGGAGAAGTTCATTCTAAGGGCACAGTTTTGAAGCCGATGACACCTGTGAGGGAGCTGGGTGCTTAAAGTAAATTGGGAATATAAAATGCTCATTGCCTCGGGCCCTAAAATCTAAAGGAACTAGCACAAATTTAAAGACAGACTCTCAAAGTTACTCTTTCCTCCCCACTGGCTTTAATTTCTATTTTTGCTGTTTTTTTTCTGAACTTCTTTTTATATTTGGAGAGAGGAGGAACATGTTCTTGGGGACTTGGGAGAATTGGGTTTAAGCTGATAACTCTAGACATCAGGTATTAGTAATGGCTCTCAGAGAAAGTTGGTCAGAGCAGAAGAAGGTGGGTATGGAGTTGGGTTTGCTCACCTCCAGGTCCATTTTCTCCAGAATTTCCCTTTTCCTTAACTTGTTCCCATTTGGTCCTCCCCCCAAGGCTGTGGCAAGTCCATTGGCCTCCCTGGCTTTTATATTCTGAGCCAAAGATTCCATAAACAAGATCACCCTGCCCCCCCACCCCCGCCTTCCCCCCAGTTCTGAAGAAATGGACTGTTGTTAGGCTTGACACGTAGTAGGTACTCAGATATTCATTCAGGTAATAAGTGAATATGTTCTAGGTTTAAACACAAATGGAGGAGGTGAGGCTCAGAGACCTTCTCATTCTTTCCAAGGTTGCATCCTAGCAAGTAGCGGAACTTAAAGTCTGGTCGAAGTAAGGGAAAATGCATATAAAAGTAGTAAACCTAGTGGAAGCAGGGTCTCCTCAGCGTCCCAGGATTAGTATGGGGTGTTCATTGTTGGAGTTATAGGATGAGGGCTGTGTAGGCTGGAGTCACTGATAAGACTTCCTGGAAAAGCTGGGGCTTGGATTGAATGAGAAACAGTGAGAGGAGGTGGGAGGAGCACGGTATCCCAGGTGGGAGGCAACAGTGAGCCAATCCTGAGAGGCAGCACAGTTTTATTATTTAGGGAGCATCTGGGAGGGAGACCAGTTGGCTGAAGAAGTCTGAGTAGAGGCACTGCAGTAGATGAGGTTGGAGAAGCCAGCAAATGCCAGTCTGGGAAGCACTGACCATCTTTATCATTTGCACCATCCTGGTTCTTGATCCCCAGGGATGAAGTGGACTCTGTGGTGCGTACACTGCCCGGATGCCACCTCTGAGATCCAGCATGTGTTCCCCCAGCTGCCAGGTGTATTGCCTGCTGAGAGCTCATGGCTGAGTCCATCCCTGGGTAGGGAGCTGCCTCATTCAGTGTTCTGCCCTCTAGTCAATGACTAGTTGAGATGGGGGTGCAAAGGCCTGGTCCTCTTGCCCCAGATGTGGGCCAACCCCCAAGAGCTGTGTCGGTTTTGGAGCTCCCGTGGGACGGGCTGAAGTCGCTGCCCCAGTGCAAGGCCTCCCTCCGTCCAGTTCTGCCCCTCTCTCCCCTGAAGGTGTGGTTCAGGAGTGTGCCCTCCACTACACTCTCTGCATGAAAATGTACTATCTCAGCATCTGTTTCCTAGGCAACCTGCCTTAAGCCAGTTGAGACAGCAGTTGTTCTAGAAAGCAGACTAAGAAAACCGCTTGCAGTGAAAACCCCATTGCCGGTGGCAGGTAGAGTAATGCTAGTACTTGGCGTGCGGTAACGGTGCAATCAGAACTTTCACCAGTGGTGAACTGGGATGGGACACCAGTAAAACAGATCAGACTGGTGGGTTCAATAGCTCAGGCACAGGGACGGTTTTGGGGAGTGGTTATTATAGGGACTACTAACTGAATAGCTCTTGCTGGGGGCTATCTACGCACTGGTGAAAGACTGAGGGTGATCAGTGGCCCATTTAAGGCCACTGACTAGTGAAAGCTAGAGGTCCTCCTTGGTAGATAAAAATATTCTTTTCTCTTGCAGCCAGAGGGCAAAAAAAGCTAAAGAGCAGGTTCAGTATTTCATTACAGGAACTGCGATCTCCAGAGGAGGTTGAATTCACAGCCCAGCAGGTGCACCTCACCAGGTCATGACCCTGCTTGGGAGGAAAGAGGACCCTGAGACTTGGCCTGGGGAGGTCTGAAATGATTCACTCAGAATTTTTTAATCCCCTGAACCCTCTGGACCCCATGGACCTGCAGAAGTAGCTACTCTGTCCTGCAGTAATCTGAGGCTTGAGCTGTTAAGTCTGGGACAAGGATGTTTATAGTAAGACTACAAGAAGGGAAGGACGTGGAGATGCTAAGAAGAAATGAGTTTTGTGTTCCAGTGGTCACTAATGCTCCAGTGGTTACTGCAATAGTAGGCAATTTAATACATTGATGAATAAGGTATTGTAATAGCAATAAATACGGTTTATCTATGTATAGATTAGGTATAGTAAATCTTACATGTCCTCAAGATAGAATGTATTTTTCTCTTTCCTATTTTCCAATTTCCATTTTCAGTTTTATGTCATGAAATAATAATAACAATTCTAACAACAGTGATTAAACTAATAAATAACATTGTGCACTAGTGCATGAGAATGAAGAATGTACATTATAAATAATGATAGTTTATTTATGATACTGTCTCTACTCACCCTTTCTCCCAGCAAGGTGTTTGGGGATCTCAAAAAAGCTACCAAACAAATACACCCGCACATATACATAGGAGATACAGTGTAGTATGTATTATATCACAAATAAGAAATCTTCCAGATGACAGTTCATAAAGAAAATGGTAGTCCTAGAATAAAAATCATTAGAGATGGTGGACATTTATTACATTTATATACTACTAAAGCTTGGTTTTATGAATCTCAAACTTAATTTAGATGTTTTTGGAATACAAATAGATACAAATCTTAGTAAAACATTATTGACTCTCAGGTGGAAAAATACATTCCTATGGGTTTTTTTTTCCCCCGACAAAGCTATGCATATCTTGTCAGTTTCAGTGGTTTACAGATGTCTGGGTTTTTGGACTAATACATTAAAAAAAAACCCAACCTTTTGAGGACCACCATAGGGCAGCAATCTATTTTGCCAATTAAATTTATTTGGAAAAAGTCATTGTTCTTTTACTACTATTATTCTATAAAAAGAATGAAGATTTAACAGTAAAAGTTAGGAAGGATATCATCTCATGAGAAAGGGCTTTCAATTTCTTTGACGAAGAAAAGAAAATTGCTTCATGAAAAACTCTTGGTTTTTTTCACTTATTTCGTTGGGAAACAGTGAAAAGTTTTGTCAAGATGGGCATTGATGCTATACATGGACAGAAGATTAGGAACCAGTAATGTGATGCATTTCTATGAATTAGATTTAAGAAAGTTTTCATTATTTCCACTGGCTAGATGCAGAACGCACATTACGGGTTGATTTGAAGTTACCTGCTCTGGGGCAGCTGTTCTCACACTTAAGCATCAGCATTCTCTGGAGGACATCTTAGAACACACTGCTGCCCCAGACCCAGAGTTTCTGAGTCAGAAGGTGGGGGCTAAGAATCTAACAGGTTCTCAGATGAGGTTCACACTGCTGGCCTGGAGATCACTCTTTGAGAACCACTGTTCTAGAGTATTAAAAAAGGCAATTGCTAAAATGTATTTTCTTTTTTTCAGGAATGTTGTACTAATTTTGCAGTCTTTCTTCTTCTCATTACTCAAAGAGTACATTCAGACTGCAAGCTCTGTTTTACGGAACAGAAAATGCAAATATCTTGCCCAAGTGTTCCCATGGCCTGGAACACCTTTATCACCTTGCCTTTTCTTTTGGCTGCATTGGGGCTTTGTTGCTGCACGTGGGCTTTCTCTAGTTGTGGCAAGCGGGGGCTGCTCTTCTTTGCAGTGCGTGGTCTTCTCATTGCGGTGGCTTCTCTCGTTGCGGAGCACGGGCTCTAGGGTGTGTGGGCTCAGTAGTTGTGGCTCGCAGGCTCTAGAGCACAGGCTCAGTAGTTGTGGCACACGGGCTTAGTTGCTCCTCAGCATGTGGGATCTTCTTGGACCAGGGATTGAACCCGTGTCCCCTGCGTTGGCAGGTGGATTCATAACCACTGCGCCACCCAGGAAGTCCCTATCACCTTGCCTTTTGGGTGAATGCTGACACATTTTTCTAGAGCCTGTTTAAACATCATCTCCTCTTTCCTTAACCCCCCCATGTAGAATCGATCTCCCACTTTTATTTCTCCATCTCTCTCATTTTCTCCCTTTTCCCCTTCCCCTTTCCTTCTTCCCTCCCTTCCTTCCTTCCTTTTTCCCTTCCTTCCTTCCGTCCTTCCTTCTTTTCACCATTGTCCCTATTAGGTTCTGACCTTGTGAAGAGCAGGTGCTAAACTTCGAAACCTAGAATCTAGCATCATGCCTGCTGTTGACTTTGTCCATCTGTTTGGCATATCACAGCAACAACCAAGTTAGTGAGTTGAATAATCATCTAGTGCATTTGTTCTCTGTAGATGGTCTGAATTATCCAGGTTCAACATTTTGTCTCCTTCCCCTCACCTCCTGCCCCCTATCATCTATAGCACAGTGTTATTTTTTTTGAATAAAATCATGTGATAGCTGCTTAAGCTGCCCACTTTAAGTGTCTACTGTACCAGCCAACAAGTCAAATATTGAGGTAAATATATGGAAGTCCCCAGTCCCCATATGTGTCAATTTCTAGCCTAACTGGCTTTCCTAGACTAGAATCCTATTCAGTATATCCCTGGCAAAAATTTGTGTACTGTGCCTACCAGTTTGGGGGAACATCAAAGTGTGATGCTTTAGATATATAAATACCAAAACTCTTCAAGGTCCTTTCAAATATAAAAAAATATATAGAGAGTAATACATGTGCTTTGGGTATTTTTCCAAATTCCATAGGTAGGAATAGAAAACTGGAGCCACCTGGAGCTCTTGAATTTTCCAGTGGCTTAATGTCCCTTCTTTCCATTACTTACAGACTGTATTTCTTTTGAGATCAGGGGACATTATAATGGGGTAGCAAAAATATTGACAGGTCAAATATATGCCAAATATAGATGACTTTTTATTTTTGATATTGTGGATTTGTTTTTGCCAGTCTGGCCAAAATCTCAAGGCCAAAGACTCTCGATGGTGTGACCCAAGCACTCAAGTGCTCAAGAAGAAGCTGAGTGAGTGTGGAAAAGACAGGTTCACAAGCTACATTACATTTATCACTGTTTCCAAGTCCATGAAGACAGAGATGAGGGAGCAAAACATATTTGGACTGTAGACCTGCGCTAAGGAGCAGAAAGACATGCAAATAAAAGAATCGGATAGGGCTTCCCTGGTGGCGCAGTGGTTGAGAGGATAACAGCTAAATCTTCATTAGAACTGATTTTTTTTTTTTTTTTTTGGCGATACGTGGGCCTCTCACTGTTGTGGCCTTTCCCGTTGCGGAGCACAGGCTCCGGATGCGCAGGTTCAGCGGCCATGGCTCACGGGCCCAGCCGCTCCGCGGCATGTGGGATCTTCCCGGACGACCCGTGTCCCCTGCATCGGCAGGCGGACTCTCAACCACTGCGCCACTAGGGAAGCCCTAGAACTGATTTTTATTGTATTTGGTATGTAAATTTTATGACGCTTGTTTCTATGAGTAATGTGGAAATTTTTTATAAATGTGAACATATTAAAAAAAAAAAAGTTGTCTACGAAATGCCACATGCTAATAGAAGCAGCCATCCTTGTTTTGTCTGTAGACAATTCAATTATGGAAAATACCCAGAAAGAAGTTGTGAAAAGAAATTCATTAAACAACCAAGTAGCTCCCATCTTGCATGTATGTTTTAAAGAAGGATCAGCTTGTAAACTTGCTGGTAATTGACTGAAGAATTGGGCTGTTCATTGAGCAAGTATTTATTGAGATTGTAAGGGGTGAGAAATAGTACACAGCAGGCTCCCTTGTAAGAATGTGCAGGTTCTGGGGGAGAAGGGGAGGAGTAGGTTGGTCTCTGGCCTTCCTTGATGGGAGGAACTCTTCTATGTTTAAGGCAAGAGCAATTCTGTCAAATAATATCTCATTACCTCTTTTATTATTCTGGCTCAAAGTGAATTCACTCTTTGAGTTTTATAGTGTTCTCTGTCTGCCATTTTCTTATCAATTAATGATGTATTGCTTCATATTAGCATAGGGGAAAGAGAGGTGAAATTTCTGTCCACCAATAGGGCCATGTTTACTACGGTCAGGGCAACTGTGTGTTAAAAAGCCTCAGGTACTTCTTCCCTTCAGTGACCTCAGTCGCTGAACCAGAGCTTGGAGAGGTGGCCTCGGTAGGTGCAGCCAGCTTTACTCTCTCTTCCCCCTCTCCCATGAGTGCTCAGGGTCTCTGCCCTGTACCATATGCCTCCAGCCAGAAGGTGGTGCAATCCCAAGATTTGGGTTTGGGTTTAGGAAGATGGCAAAGGCCCATTTGGCCTTCAGGTAGAACATGTGCACCCTTCAGGCTTTCAACCAACTCTTCGCAGGAGTTTAGAGCATAATTCCAGTTAATTAAAGATAGCATAGATCTTCCATTCCTATTTGTCATTGTCCCTTGTGTGAGGGATCTCAAGGTGGGGAAGGGAGGCTGGCAGGATTTGGGCATTGCTAGGTGCCTTTGACAAGAGCATCTTAAGCTTTATTAAAACCCTGACAATAATTTTTTAACTTTTCATTGTATATATGTTATTCATTTAACGAGCTGTTATTGAGAAGCTAATAGGGTTCCCTGTACTAGAGACAACTAGATGTAAATTCCTGGAAGGACCAGTGGCTACATTTTAAACTTCTTAGTAGCTGTTCTCTTTTCTTCCTTATTTTATTTTATTTATTTATTTATTTATTTATTTATTTATTTATTTTTGCGGTACACGGGCCTTTCACTGTTGTGGCCTCTCCTGTTGTGGAGCACAGGCTTCGGACGCGCAGGCTCAGCGGCCATGGCTCACGGGCCCAGCCGCTCTGCGGCATGTGGGATCTTCCCGGACTGGGGCACGAACCCGTGTCCCCTGCATCGGCAGGCGGACTCTCAACCACTGCGCCACCAGGGGAGCTTTCTTCCTTATTTTAGAATCTAGCAAAGTGCTCTGCACTTCTTAGGCACTCAATAATTATTTCTGATTAAATGAAACACTGAATAAAGTCCCAGCTTCCTGAGAAGATTTCAGGCCAGTAGAAACGTTATTAGGTACAAGAGAGGAGAACCTAGGGATGATTGAGTACTACATGCCAGAGACTTGCTGGATACATTATCTAACAGGGATAGAGAGCCCAGGGTCTTGTTCTAGGAGTTTGGAAAGAGACTGTCAGGGCCTTCCATAGAGATAATTCACGAGGGAGAACATTCTGAGGCCACCCCAACTCTTTATTCCTGGAATGACAGTCCATGAATGCCTAGTTTGAGAGCCAGACAGAAGAGGAAAGATAGAGTACAGGGGACTCCAGGGATTGCGAAAAGGCCGCAGTGGGAAGGCCTCAGGGAGAGGTGTGTGTGGAGCTTGACGGGAAGAAAGAAAGGACAGGTGGTTTGGAACAAGTCTCATGTTTTCTAATGCTCCCCGTGAATTGACGAAAGGAACTGTTGGGCAGATAGGAACTGTTATTCTCGTCACAATGGGTCAAGAGAGGTCTGGGATGCATTGAAGGTTGCTAGTGTACAAATGACTGAAGAAATACTGAAAAGTATATTAAAAAGTAGGTGTTTTTTTTAAAACCTTAAAAATATTTATCCACATACAGATTTTATTTGAAGACAGTATAAACAATCTAAACATAAGTCTCTTTTAAATGTGGGCCAAATGTCCCTTATGCCCACTCTTTGATAGGCCCCATCCTCATACTACTGATAGGGAAACTGACGCTCATAAAGAATGAGTGATTGGAAGAATGTCACACTGGTAAGTTGTGGCGACAGGATTGGACCTGGATCTTTTGGACTCTAAAGCCTTTTTTTTTTTTTTAAACTATATCATACTATCAAAGCAGCATAGGATCAGACAGCAAGGGTTGTGTTGCAGGTCAGGGCATCCAGAACACCCTACAGCTGTACCTGCTGTTTGATCTGTGTTCAAAGAGCCCAGGGAATGGTGACTGTCCCCTACCACCACTGCTGCCCTGCTGGCCGTGACCGTTTTTTTTGCAGATCAGATGAGAAACGTGTTTGAGAGTCTTGTGCAGTTTGATTCTGTCAGGTCAAAGAACTTGCCATTGCCCCCAAGCAGAACAAAATGTTTCAAAGTGCCACATCACTGTCCTTAATGACTTGATAATTAAGACAACAATACATAAGTACAGTTTAAATGTAAGCAAATTACTTGGAAAGAAAAAAATAAGCAAACTCAAATGATTCACTATTTGTTTAATTAGAGCAGAATGTTTTTTCTTTTTAAACATCTTTATTGGAGTATAATTGCTTTACAATGGTGTGTTAGTTTCTGCTGTATAACAAAGCGAATCAGCTATACTAGAATCTTTTTTGTTTGTTTTTAAAAGCCATTAACAATGGAATCCTAAATGAATTGATGGAAAACAATAGTAATTAGAGACATCTCTGATAATAGTGCAGGAAGAAGAGCTCTGTGTGTGTTGTTAAGTCAAAGGATACTTGGCTTGGGTCCTAGAAGGAGGGATCGTGAAAACGTTTGAATGGTTCTCTTGATTTGATCCCCCTGAAGTAGAGCTGAGACAAACACTGGGGGGCTCAGGGAGTTTATTTGGGAGGTGATCCCAGGAAACATGAGTGAGGGAAGGTAAGGTAGGAAAGGAGAAAAATCAAAATCTGTGTTAGTGAGCAAGCTATTGCTGTGGGCATTGGGGGCTCAATCCTGCTGGAGACCCCCTGAGAGACTGTAGAACACACTTCAGAATTGTTCCACAGAGGGACTGCTGAAGACAGTTTTTTCACCAACCTTCTCGGTTGAGGGTCGCTCCTGGGAGCATTACGTCCTGGGCCCTTCTCAGCTGCCCTGACAAGCTCCTAGGCCCTCGAGCAGGCCTTCAGGCAGAGAAGCAGAAAGACATCTCCTTGACAGGGGGTGTTGGGAACCTGCTGGCATGCATGTAAGTGTCCTTGGAGGCTGCTGGTGAATTCAGAAATGTGCCACGGGGACATGGGGCAGGACATCAACAACATCTGTTACAGATGGACAGAGCTGTCATCCTTCTAGACCAGCACTGTATGATAAAAATATAATGTAAGACCCAAATATGAGCCACATATGTAATTTTGTATTTTCTATTAGCTACATTACAAAATCAAAAAGAAACAGGTGATATTAATTTTAACAATGTTTTATTTAATTCCCTATGTCCAAACTGTTTATATTTCAACATGTATTCAATATAAGAAATTACTCATGAGATATCTTACCTTTCTTTTTTCTTACCAAGTCTGTGAAATCTAGTATGCATTTTACACCTACCGCTCATCTCAGTTTGGACCAGCCACATTTCAAGCGCTCAAGAGCCATATGTGGCTCATGGCTACTGTGCCACACAGTTCTAGATGACTCTGAGAAGGACTGTCCATGAGTATCCATTCCCATTTTGCTGAAGGAGCCGCTGGTTCCTTGTCCTGTGGGGAACTTGTTTCTCAAGGAGGGGAAGACCATGGCTTCTGTTTATGCAGCTCCCTTGTGCGTACTTTTATTAGGCAATAGGCTAGTTAAGAAGATTGTTTCTATGTGCTGTATATTTTGCACCTGTTTACACTTCTAATATTGATATAACTGATATTTTGAAAAACAAATGAAGAGGAAACATCCTGTTAAAATAAAACCTAACCAGCATCAAGGAAAAAAATAAAAGGACACTCATTTGGAAATTGCATAAAGCAAAAACATGTGATTTTCTTCAAAGTAACATTTAAGTCATAATCTCCCCCCAGTATTTTAGGGTTTTCCTTTCTTATTTTGTGAACATTATTAAGTGATCTCTCTTTATAATTTATAGACCTTTTCAGAAGCTTTCTCTGTCCTTTTGATTTCAGATTCCCTTCTTCTGGTTTATGTGGCAAAGACCGTCATGACGAATTTTTCTTGAGGACATTGATTATTGTTTACAGCTTTTGAGGCCCTTAACCAGGGCTTGCTGTGGAGGTCTGGGGAGCACTGGGAAGGCAGGGCACCATTTGGCCTGACCACTCAAAGGCTGGTAGCACCAAATGAGATTCTACCTATGGTTACTACATTGAAAAAAACCTTTCTTGTTGGATAATAAAAATGATATATACATTTAAACTATACTACATTTCTTGCAACTTCCCTCTTTTTTCATATTCCTTTAAAAAATATCTAGGAACCCTAAAAAATGGCCTCTCTTTATAGGTGAGAGGAGTGACAGATTTTCGTAACTGACTAGCGTTTCATTTCCAATCTCCTCTTTTTTTTTCTGACTCTATTAGAGAGGCTGTTAAGACAACAACAACAACAAACAAATATTAATTTTCTAGTCTTCCTTGAAGTCAGCGGGTGGCCATGTGGTAGTGTTGGCCAATGAGATATAAGTGGAAATCTGCTGGCGTCTCTTCTTCCTTATTCCTTTCTGGAACTCAGACATGATGGTTGGCAATGTAGCAGCCCTTTGGACATCAGGAGACAATTGGCATGAGGATGGTAGAGAAAAAGCTAGAAGATTTGGTATCTGATGGGAATTTTGAGCTTCTCTGTCAGCCCTGGAAGTACTTTCAGACTTCCTGTTTTGTGAGACAAATACCTTATATGTTTAAGCCACTGTTAATTCGATTTTCTTATACCTACAGAGAAATGTATTTCTGTCTGATATAGAGGCCCCACCAAAACCACCACTGAAACAAACTCAGTATGCATTTGCTTTCTTGCCCCTCTCTACAAGTGGCTAATTAAGCAGTCACCCAGAAACACAATTAAAACAAACAAATACACAAAACACTGCAAGTCTGAAGTTATCAATTCTCCAGAGTCCCAATTAGATATATCTTTGAAAAAGTATAGACTAATCAAATCATTTACCTGTGTGTTCCAACCCAGAAACCCCTTATTTAAAATGACTATAATTTCTTATTCAAATCATCACTCTCTTCATTTAAAGGGGAAAAAAATCACTTAGGATTAATCATCTTGCCTTGAACCTGGCATATAGAAAGCAATCAGCAAATGTTTATCATATTGATAAACTGATAAAATCATGCAAGTAAAAATAACTTCTTATTCAGGATTTGTTCATTTTTGTCCCTTTTTGGGAAAGCTTCCTCAAACTTTTAACAGGCTGCCCCAGTCCATGGACAATATTGGCTCAGAATGTCACTACCCCAAAGATGCCTTCTGGAAGCTGAGACCTTCCCATACGGGGAGGGACAAAAGGAACAGGTCACCTAAATTAGGGAGTTGTTTCCTCCGAAGACTTTCCCCTCCTATGGTAACTGCCCAGTACTTCTAGTAACTGTAAGTAAGGAGTTGTTAGTTTCCATGTCGTCTTTACTTTCTGAGACAAATAACCCCAAATGAGTACCTTTTAGAACCATGTGGAAGTTTTCTCCCTACTCCATGTGGGTGAACCTGAAGAAAGCTATTATAGGAGGATGAAAGACTCAGAGATCAGATCTGGATCCCAAACAGGAGGATCAAAATCCAGTCTTGATACTTTCTGACCAAACCCACCTTGTATTGTTAAAATATTATAAATTATTATAAAAATAATTATAAATATATATTATAAATATCTATAAATATAAATATATATTACAAATATATACTATATATATATGATTATAAAAATATTGTAAAATAGTATAAAATATTATTAAAACAAAGCTGCTCTGTTGGCTTATCCAAATCCTCTGTGGTTTCTCTGAGGACAAAAACCTGCAGGCTTCTGCCTTCAACCTTTACCTATCAGGCCATCACTTGATGGCCGAGCAATGTAACTTTGGGTTGAAACAAATATGCTAGCTGTCTGACCTTGGATAAGTCATGTAACTTCTCTGAGTGTCAGTTTTCTCATCTTTAAGATGGGAATTATAATACTACTGATCTCATCAGGTTGTTGTGATGGTTAAATGAGATAATACGTGTATAAGGCTTAGCACAGTGCCTTGCATAGACTAAGCCCTCAAATAAATATTATTAAATTGTTAATTATGAATAATATTTACTAATAAAATAATATTTACAACTGCCTGACAGTTTATTTTAGATTAAGGTAGGTAGTGCTGACTTGTTTTCGGGAGGGCATGGCCTCCATGTTTTTTTTTAAAAACAAATAGTTGTAATGACTTTTAGAGTCACTTTGGTTCTCTTGTTGGATCTGCTGAATGGTTGGTTTAGAAATCATGACTAAGAACTAAAGCATCAGCTTGAAAGAAGAGGTTAAGGGCTTTCTTTCCAAGTTATCCTAGAGAGTAATGAGAAGTGAATCATTCAACTTCCCTTCCCCTAACCTGTGCATCTGGATCAGAACAATATCTAACATAAGTGTGTTAGTTAGAACATCCTCCTTTTCAAGAATTCTTCAGTTGTGTCTTTATAGCAATGGCGAAATAGAATTGGGATTCCTAATACCCAAAGAAACCTCATTTGTGTTAGTTGGGACCCTGCTTGGGTCTGAACAGCAGCTGAGTGCTTGGCAGTCATGGAAGACCAAAATTGTTCAACATTTTTAGAGTTGAGAAAGCTTAACCTTTAATTCAAATCAGCAGCTGGGAGAAGAAGGGGGATGAAGAGGAGGAGGGGTTCTTTGTTTCGTTCCAACTAGTTTACCCTGAGTCTGCAGCTGGTTAGAGTTTCTAAGAGGCTGTTAGTTCCAATTAATATGGCATACACTCTTGTATGTGTGCTTGATGAATTAAGAGGCAGCAATGAATTTATCTGTGCACCAGCCATAAAATTTCCATTACTTTTTTTTTTTTTACATCTTTATTGGAGTATAATTGCTTTACAATGGTGTGTTAGTTTCTGCTTTATAACAAAGTGAATCAGTTATACGTATACATATGTTCCCATATCTCTTCCCTACGTGTCTCCCTCCCTCCCACCCTCCCTATCCCACCCCTCCAGGTGGTCACAGAGCACTGAGCTGATCTCCTTGTGTTATGCGGCTGCTTCCCACTAGCTATCTACCTTACGTTTGTTAGTGTATATATGTCCATGCCTCTCTCTCCCTTTGTCACAGCTTACCCTTCACGATCCCCATATCCTCAAGTCCTTTCTCTAGTTGGTCTGTGTCTTTATTCCTGTCTTACCCCTAGGTTCTTCATGACATATTTTTTTTCTTAAATTCCATATATATGTGTTAGCATACGGTATTTGTCTTTCTCTTTCTGACTGACTTCACTCTGTATGACAGACCCTAGGTCTATCCACCTCATTACAAATAGCTCAATTTTGTTTCTTTTTATGGCTGAGTAATATTCCATTGTATATATGTGCCACATCTTCTTTATCCATTCATCCGATGATGGACACTTAGGTTGTTTCCATCTCTGGGCTATTGTAAATAGAGCTGCAATGAACATTTTGGTACATGGCTCTTTTTGAATTATGGTTTTCTCAGGGTATATGCCCAGTAGTGGGATTGCTGGGTCGTATGGTAGTTCTATTTGTAGTTTTTTAAGGAACCTCCATACTGTTCTCCATAGTGGCTGAACCAATTCACATTCCCACCAGCAGTGCAAGAGTATTCCCTTTTCTCCACACCCTCTCCAGCATTTATTGTTTCTAGATTTTTTGATGATGGCCATTCTGACTGGTGTGAGATGATATCTCATTGTAGTTTTGATTTGCATTTCTCTAATGATTAAAGATGTTGAGCATCCTTTCATGTGTTTGTTGGCAGTCTGTATATCTTCTTTGGAGAAATGTCTATTTAGGTCTTCTGCCCATTTTTGGATTGGGTTGTTTGTTTTTTTGTTATCGAGCTGCATGAGCTGCTTGTACATTTTGGAAATTAATCCTTTGTCAGTTGCTTCATTTGCAAATATTAGCTCCCATTCTGAGGGTTGTCTTTTGGTCTTGTTTATGGTTTCCTTTGCTGTGCAAAAGCTTTGAAGTTTCATTAGGTCCCATTTGTTTGTTTTTATTTCAATTTCTCTAGGAAGTGGGTCAAAAAGGATCTTGCTGTGATTAATGTCATAGAGTGTTCTGCCTATGTTTTCCTCTAAGAGTTTGATAGTTTCTGGCCTTACATTTATGTCTTTAATCCATTTTGAGCTTATTTTTGTGTACGGTATTAGGGAGTGATCTAATCTCATACTTTTACATGTAGCTGTCCAGTTTTCCCAGCACCACTTATTGAAGAGGCTGTCCTTTCTCCACTGTACATTCCTGCCTCCTTTATCAAAGATAAGGTGACCATATGTGTGTGGGTTTATCTCTGGGCTTTCTATCCTGTTCCATTGATTTATCTTTCTGTTTTTGTGCCAGTACCATACTGTCCTGATTACTGTAGCTTTGTAGTACAGTTGGAAGTCAGGAAGCCTGATACCTCCAGCTCCATTTTTCGTTCTCCAGTTTGCTTTGGCTATTCGGGGTCTTTTGTGTTTCCATACAAATTGTGAAATTTTTTGTTCTAGTTCTGTGAAAAATGCCAGTGGTAGTTTGATAGGGATTACATTGAATCTGTAGATTGCTTTGGGTAGTAGAGTCATTTTCATAATGTTGATTCTTCCAATCCAAGAACATGGTATATCTCTCTATCTATTTGTATCATCTTTAATTTCTTTCATCAGTGTCTTATAATTTTCTGCATACAGGTCTTTTGTCTCCTTAGGTAGGTTTATTCCTAGATATTTTATTCTTTTTGTTGCAATGGTAAATGGGAGTGTTTTCTTGATTTCACTTTCAGATTTTTCATCATTAGTGTATAGGAATGCTGGAGATTTCTGTGCATTCATTTTGTATCCTGCTACTTTACCAAATTCATTGATTAGCTCTAGTAGTTTTCTGGTAGCATCTTTAGGATTCTCTATGTATATAGTATCATATCATCTGCAAACAGTGACAGCTTTACTTCTTCTTTTCTGATTTGGATTCCTTTTATTTCCTTTTCTTCTCTGATTGCTGTGGCTAAAACTTCCAAAACTATGTTGAATAAGAGTGGTGAGAGTGGGCAACCTTGTCTTCTTCCTGATCTTAGTGGAAATGCTTTCAGTTTTTCACCATTGAGGACGATGTTGGCTGTGGGTTTGTCATATATGGCCTTTATTATGTTGAGGAAAGTTCCCTCTATGCCTACTTTCTGCAGGGTTTTTATCATAAATGGGTGTTGAATTTTGTCAAATGCTTTCTCTGCATCTATTGAGATGACCATATGGTTTCTCTCCTTCAGTTTGTTAATATGGTGTATCACGTTGATTGATTTGCATATATTGAAGAATCCTTGCATTCCTGGAATAAACCCCACTTGATCATGTTGTATGATCCTGTTAATGTGCTGTTGGATTCTGTTTGCTAGTATTTTGTTGAGGATTTTTGTATCTGTGTTCATCAGTGATATTGGCCTGTAGTTTTCTTTCTTTGTGACATCCTTGTCTGGTTTTGGTATCAAGGTGATGGTGGCCTGGTAGAATGAGTTTGGGAGTGTTCCTCCCTCTGCTATATTTTGGAAGAGTTTGAGAAGGGTAGGTGTTAGCTCTTCTCTAAATGTTTGATAGAATTCACCTGTGAAGCCATCTGGTCCTGGGCTTTTGTTTGTTGGAAGATTTTTAATCACAGTTTCAATTTCAGTGCTTGTGATTGGTCTGTTCATATTTTCTATTTCTTCCTGATTCAGTCTTGGCAGGTTGTGCATTTCTAAGAATTTGTCCATTTCTTCCAGGTTGTCCATTTTATTGGCATAGAGTTGCTTGTAGTAATCTCTCATGATCTTTTTTATTTCTGCAGTGTCAGTTGTTACTTCTCCTTTTTCATTTCTAATTCTATTGATTTGAGTCTTCTCCCTTTTTTCCTTGATGAGTCTGGTTCATGGTTTATCAATTTTGTTTATGTACTTGAAGAACCAGCTTTTAGTTTTATTGATCTTTTCTATTGTTTCCTTCACTTCTTTTTCATTTATTTCTGATCTGATTTTTATGATTTCTTTCCTTCTGCTAGCTTTGGGGTTTTTTTGTTCTTCTTTCTCTAATTGCTTGAGGTGCAAGGTTAGGTTGTTTATTCTAGATATTTCCTGCTTCTTAAGGTGGGCTTGTATTGCTATAAACTTCCCTCTTAGAACTGCTTTTTCTGCATCCCATAGGTTTTGGGTCGTCTTGTCTCCATTGTCATTTGTTTCTAGGTATTTTTTGTTTCCTCTTTGATTTCTTCAGTGATCACTCCGTTATTAAGTAATGTATTGTTTAGCCTCCATGTGTTTGTATTTTTTACAGATCTTTTCCTGTAAATGATACCTAGTCTCATAGTGTTGTGGTCAGAAAAGATACTTGATACAATTTCAATTTTCTTAAATTTACCAAGGCTTGATTTGTGACCCAAGATATGATCTATCCTGGAGAATGTTCCATGAGCACTTGAGAAGAATGTATATTCTGTGGTTTTTGGATGGAATGTCCTATAAATATCAATTAAGTCCATCTCGTTTAATGTATCATTTAAAGCTTGTGTTTCCTTATTTATTTTCATTTTGGATGATCTGTCCATTGGTGAAAGTGGAGTGTTGAAGTCCCCTACTATGAATGTGTTACTGTCGATTTCCCCGTTTATGGCTGTTAGTATTTGCCTTAAGTATTGAGGTGCTCCTATGTTGGGTGCATAAATATTTATAATTGTTATATCTTCTTCTTGGATCGATCCCTTGAACATTATGTAGTGTCTTTCTTTGTCTCTTCTAATAGTCTTTGTTTTAAAGTCTATTTTGTCTGATATGAGAATTCCTACTCCAGCTTTCTTTTGGTTGCCATTTGCATGGAATATCTTTTTCCATCCCCTTACTTTCAGTCTGTATGTGTCTCTAGGTCTGAAGTGGGTCTCTTGTAGACAGCATATATATGGGTCTTGTTTTTGTATCCATTCAGCCAATCTGTGTCTTTTGGTGGGAGCATTTAATCCATTTCCATTTAAGGTAATTATTGATATGTATGTTCCTATTACCATTTTAATTGTTTTGGGTTCGTTATTATAGGTCTTTTCCTTCTCTTGTGTTTCTTGTCTAGAGAAGTTCCTTTAGCATTTGCTGTAAAGCTGGTTTGGTGGTTCTGAACTCTCTCAGCTTTTGCTTGTCTGTTAAGGCTTTAATTTCTCCATCAAATCTGAATGAGATCCTTGCTGGGTAGAGTAATCTTGGCTGTAGGTTTTTCTCCTTCATCACTTTGAATATGTCCTGCTAGTCCCTTCTGGCTTGCAGAGTTTCTGCTGAAAGATTAGTGGTTAACCTTATTGGGATTCCCTTGTGTGTTATTTGTTGTTTTTCCCTTGCTGATTTTAATATGTTTTGTTTGTATTTAATTTTTGACAGTTTGATTAATATGTGTCTTGGCGTATTTCTCCTTGGATTTATCCTGTATGGGACTCTCTGTGCTTCCTGGACTTGATTAACTATTTCCTTTCCCATATTAGGGAAGTTTTCAACTATAATCTCTTCAAATATTTTCTCAGTCCCTTTCTTTTTCTCTTCTTCTTCTGGAACCCCTATAATTCGAATGTTGGTGTATTTAATGTTGTCCCAGAGGTCTCTGAGACTGTCCTCAGTTCTTTTCATTTTATTTTCTATAGTCTGCTCTGTGGTAGTTATTACCACTATTTTATCTTCCAGGTCACTTATCCGTTCTTTTGCCTCAGTTATTCTGCTATTGATCCCATCTAGAGTATTTTTAATTTCATTTATTGTGTTGTTAATCATTGCTTGTTTCATCTTTAGTTCTTCTAGGTCCTTGTTAAATGTTTCTTGCATTTTGTCTATTCTATTTCCAGGATTTTGGATCATCTTTACTATCATTCTGAATTCTTTTTCAGGTAGGCTGCCTATTTCCTCTTCATTTGTTAGGTCTGGTGGGTTTTTACCTTGCTCCTTCAACTGCTGTGTGTTTTTCTCTCTTCTCATTTTGCTTATCTTACTGTGTTTTGGGTCTCCTTTTTTCAGGCTGCAGCAGGTTTGTAGTTCCCATTGTTTTTGGTCTGTCCCCAGTGGCTAAGGTTGGTTCAGTGGGTTGTGTAGGCTTCCTGGTGGAGGGGACTAGTGCCTGTGTTCTTGTGGGTGAGGCTGGATCTTGTCTTTCTGGTGGGCAAGTCCACGTCTGTTGGTGTGTTTTGGGGTTTCTGTGGACTTATTATGATTTTAGGCAGCCTCTCTGCTAATGGGTGGGGTTGTGTTCTTGTCTTGCTAGTTGTTTGGCATAAGGTGTCCAGCACTGTAGCTTGCTGGTCGTTGAGTGAAGCTGGCTGCTGGTGTTAAGATGGAGATCTCTGGGAGATTTTTGCCGTTTGATATTATGTGGAGCTGGGAGGTGTCTTGTGGACCAGTGTCCTGAAGTTGGCTCTCCCACCTCAGAGGCACAGCACTGACTCCTGGCTGTAGCACCAACAGCCTTTCATCCACACGGCTCAGAATAAAAGGGAGAAAAAGTAGAAAGAAAGAATTAGTAGAAGAAAGAAAGAAGGAAGGAAGGAAGGAAGGAGAGAAAGAAAGAAAGAAAGAAAGAAAGAAAGAAAGAAAGAAAGGAGGGAGGGAGGGAGGGAGGAAGGAGGGAAGGAAGGGAAAAAGAAAGGAAGAAGATAAAGTAAAATAAAGTAAAGTAAGATAAAATAAAATAAAATTATTAAAATAAAAAATAATTATTAAGAAAAAAAATTTAAAAAAAAGAAAAAGAAAAAGAAAAGTGGATGGACAGAAGCCTAGGACAAATGGTGGAAGCAAAGCTATACAGACAAACTCTCACACAGAAGCATACACATACACACTCACAAAAAGTGGAAAAGGGGAAAAAATCATAAATCTTGCTCTCAAAGTCCACCTCCTTAATTCGGGATGATTCATTGTCTATTCAGTTATTCCACAGCTGCAGGGTATATCAAGTTGATTGTGGAGCTTTAATCCGCTGCTTCTGAGGCTGCTGGGAGAGATTTCCCTTTCTCTTCTTTGTTCTCACAGCTCCCGGGGCTCAGTTTTGGATTTGGCCCCGCCTCTGCGTGTACGTCGCCGGAGGGCGTCTGTTTTTTGCTCAGACAGGACGGGGTTAAAGGAGCCGCTGATTCGGGGGCTCTGGCTCACTCAGGCTGCGGGGGAGGGGCACGGAGTGCGGGGCGGGCCTGCGGCGGCAGAGGCTTGCGTGACGTTGCACCAGCCTGAGGCGCGCCGTGCGTTCTCCTGGGTAAGTTGTCCCTGGATCCCGGGACCCTGGCAGTGGCGGGCTGCACAGGCTCCCCGGAACGGAGGTGTGGAGAGTGACCTGTGCTCGCACACAGGCTTCTTGGTGGCGGTAGCAGCAGCCTTAGCGTCTCATGCCCGTCTCTGTGGTCCGCGCTGATAGCGACGGCTGGCGCCTGTGTCTGGAGCCCCTTCAAGCAGCGCTCTTAATCCCCTCTCCTCGCACACCAGGAAACAAAGAAGGAAGAAAAAGCCTCTTGCTTCTTCGGCAGCTCCAGACTTTTCCCCGGACTCCCTCCCGGCCAGCCGTGGCGTACTAACCCCCTGCAGGCTGTGTTCGCGCCACCAGCCCCAGTCCTCTCCCTGCGCTCCTCAGCTCCCAGCCCCGCCCGCCCAGCTGGTGAGCAGACAAGCCTCTCGGGCTGGTGAGTGCCGGTAGACACCGATCGTCTGTGCGGGAATCTCTCCTCTTTGCCCTCCGCACCCCTGTGGCTGTGCTCTCCTCCGCGGCTCCGAAGCTTCCCCCCTCCGCCACCCGCAGTCTCTGCCCGTGAAGGGGCTTCCTAGTGTGTGGATACCTTTCCTCCTTCACGGCTCCCTCCCACTGGTGCAGGTCCCGTCCCTATCCTTTTGTCTCTGTTTAGTCTTTTTTCTTTTGCCCTACCCAGGTACGTGGGGGAGTTTTTTGCCTTTTGGGAGGTCTGAGGTCTTCTGCCAGCGTTCAGTAGGTGTTCTGTAGTTGTTGTTCCACGTGTAGATGTATTTCTGGTGTATCTGTGAGGGGGAAGGTGATCTCCGCGTCTTACTCTTCCGCCATCTTCCTGGAAGCCTCCCCATTTCTTTTCTTAATGAAATTTACGTTAGATTCTTAAAGCTTTTTAAAAAGTTGCTCATTTGTGTTTTGAGGTCTTCCCTTCCTCCTTCTATATAATTCGTGTCGAAATAAGAACTTTGCCTAGGGCGCGATTGTTCATTTATATAAGGCATTTTGCTTTGGGGACAGGAAGACTTTGCCCTTCCCAATGTTTGGAAATATCAAAGGCTGGTATCATCAGGCACTTCATGTGCTCTAAAGTAGGTGTTGGGGAGGAAGAAAACTTACCCTTCTAGGGAAAGAACCTTCTAGTTTCTTCTGGCTGGTCTAAGAGTTAAACTGATCTGAGACAGATTAATAGGAGAAAATCAAATTTAATTCTATCCATTGTAAGGTCGGTTTATAACATACGGCACCGTCAGACAGAAACAAGCTTTAAGCAAGCTTTATTGGGAGCACTCCCGGGCGAGGTTCACTGGTCCGAGGAAAGGGGGCCAGAGAAGTCGCGCCCGGTCCTAGGCGTGGGAGATTTTTATTGGGGTGTAAGGGAGGGGTGGTTTGCTATGCAGGGTGATTCCTTATTTGGTGAAGCTACGGCCGGGCTAGGTGTTGACTGGCTTACTTTCAGGGGTTTGAGTCTCCCCCCGCCCCCGTCCTTGGGGCAGGAAGTCGCGGGGGGAGTCTCTGTTGATTCTCAGAATAGGTGAGAAAGTTCTACCTCAACGCCTCCTCTTCCTCGAACGGGCTGATGCTTCATCTTACCCGGGCCAGCTGGCCTTACATCCATAAGGGAATCCCACATACATAAAGAGGCTCAGAGACCTCACATGCATGAAAGGGTGAGGGAAAGAAAGATAAAATGAGGTATATATGCCATCCTGAGCTAAGGAATGGGATAGGGGCCTGGTACTTCCAAGGACAGGAGGGCCATTCACAGAACGATAAGAAGAAAAGTAGTTGTTTGGTAATTAGTTGTTTGCCCTGCCATATAGATGGGGGCCCTTAGATAAATTTATCTCCAGTAATAACTCTTTTCTGGGAAAAATCCCCAATTTAAATTCTTCTAGGTAGTTACGGGAGCAGCAGTAGTTTCTCTTGAATCCATGAGGTCTCAATTGCCTTTAGCTCAAAGTAATTCTCATACAAAAGTGACACATTTTGGGGAGGCTTGTTCTGAACCTCTACGTAGGGTAAAATAGGAAGTTCTAGCTGAAGAGGCTAAGTATGGGTTTTTCAGGAAGTTCAGTTATCGCTTGCAGACTGAAAAAGCAACCATCTATAGAACAAGTTGTGGGGAGGAAAACAGATATTCAGCTGCAGTAAGGTCCGGTCTGAGTTGTCATTCCTGAGCTCTGTGCTTCCGTTTAGCAGAGAAACCTGGCAAGATGAGAAGCACGGAGTACTGTGATCTGAGTCTTGGCTGAAATCTGCCTAAGAGTCTCAAAACCTAGAGGGAAGTGACAAAAGCTGATAAACCTGCATTTCAAGCTCCAAGCAATTTTCTCTCTAGCACAAAATGATGACTGGAGTACACTTTTAAAGGTAGCCTGTTTCTTTGTTCTAGAAAGAACACAAATATACAATTTTATTAGGTAAATGTAATGCACATCATAATCAGAAAATGTGTTTGAGAGGCTGTGGCTCTGAGGAACTAATGTTTATGTTGTCAGCTTCTTGCATCTCCGAAGACCCTTCCTTTTAGAAAAATGCTTCTTTTCTGTGTATTAATTTAGAATGGGCTATGGCTAAAGAGCGTTACTTGTTCTTGTGGAGATAGGGAGACTGGAAGGGGGCAGGAAGGACAGCAAGAGTGATCTTTACCTTGCACTGGAGCAAGGCGATAAGAAAGGAGCTGGATTAAGATGGGGAAGTGCATCCCAGACTGTATCTTTAATGCTGCATGTTCCTCAGACTCAGCTCTGGAACAGCCTTCCTGTTGGTGACTGGGGGTCAAGGCCATCCTACTGGGTAGAGATGGGATTCTTTTGGAGAGAGTAAATATTTCCATTTTCATTAGGCCTGAGTAACAGCAGAAAACGAATTCTTAGGTGGCAGGGCTTCAGCTGGGGCGTCTCTGGATTTTTTCTCCAGTCCTGGTCATGGACTAGCCTAGACATGCTGGAACCACTCTAGAAGGTAGAGGGAAGATGACCTGCTGAGAAGAGAAATCCCATGGGGGATTTCTGAGAAGGGGCTGGGCTTGGAATCCTTCAGATGGCCAAATCTAGGAGTTGCAAGTTGTTCTGTACATCTGAGTTTTATCTCTGAACCTAAAATAAAATCATGTTAAGTACTACAGCCTGGTCTCCAGCACGTTGTGGAAAATAAAGGTGAAATTTGTTATTGCCTTGGTTCAGAACCATAAAGGAAAAGAGTAGGTACCCCTCTGAGTGGGAGGATCCCAAAGCGGGAAGGGCTGGAGGGTGAGTGGGGCCTGATAATAGGAGGGGCCTCAGTGTGGGTGGGGCCTGAAAGTAGGAGGGGCCTGAGAGTGGGTGGGGCCCGAGAATAGAAGAGGCCTGAGGGGAGGGCCCTACCTGCGTTTATAAATGCTAAGTAGAAGTGGAGTACATTTTGGAAAATGTAAGTTTTGACCTGACCTTTGAGAAGGTCAAAGACATGATTAAAAAACCATAAAGAAGGATTGGAGCAGGACAAGGAGATAGGGAGACCAGTAAGGAGGTTTTGTCCCTATGCTGTAGAAAATGAAAGAAAAGGGTAGGTTTGAGAGAGAGAGACGGGGATCATCCTTTCTCTGGCTACTGTTCCACTTTCTTGTGCCTGAAAGAGGAAGTTATCACCTCTGCCACATTTTCCCCAGCACAAAATGGGGCCATGTATAATAGAGCAGATATAAGTGCTTCCTAGGTTCTTGGCATCTTTGAAGTGCTTCCTGCAGCTTATGAAGTAGAAACTATAGAGACTCTTACCACCATGCTATTACAGCATCCTGCCACAGTAACACTCCTCTCTCCCCTTACTTGGTATTCCCTGTTGAAAAATTAAATAATAATTGTGAAATTTATGTATTCTCTCTTTGAGGACAAATGTAAAATAAGTCTCTTTTCTCTTTTATTATTTGCTGAGCCTCCCCCAGAGTTAAAAACAGATATAAAATTTGCAAAGAAATTCTGCAAGAATAACATCCTGCATTTCCCTGCTTCTGGACTATGAAGTCATGATATCCGAGAGAGGTTTGCACCTGTTTCCCAGGGTAGGGAGTGTATGTGTCAGCTACCTGGGAGCAAGGGGTAGATGCTAATATGATACTCCATTCATGAAGCTTATTCACTAATGTCTCAGTTTACCCTGATAGCTTGTAAGACAGGCTGTATTTTGCAGATTCGGTGACTGTGTCCCAGAGAAACTATGATTTGTCCAAGGTCTGCTTACACTGGTACAGAAGATCAGGTCTTTGATTCCCTCTCTCCAGTCTCCTGTCTTGACCTGTTGAGGGGTTTTTGCTGTGCTGGTGGTGGAGAGTAGTGAGAACTTCTCTGCTGACCCTGCCCACTTGATTTGTGGCATTCACAGTATTTCTGTGTGGCTCTCTGGGTAATGGTCGTGAAGGCGGGGGGTACTCCATGCTCGTCACTTAGAGGCGGCCCTTCCAGAGGTCTGTGGAGATAACATAGTGTGAAATAAAAGAGTCTAAGGTTGTTTCTGAAAGCTGTGCTCACTTGGGCTGCTGATGTTTTCCTCTGCCCAACCTAGCGGAAGTTTCCTCATCTTTAGTTTCTGCCCCGGTACATGAAATCTTTTGATTTGGATCTTTGCACAGGCCGTATTCCCAGCAGGATCAGACCACACCACCTCACCAGTCCCATTTGCTGATCTTCGCAGCAAAGTGTGTGCTCACCAGGAGCTGCGGGTGGAAGGCCCACGTGGGGCCCAGAGCTCTGAAGGGCCAGGTTGGTCTTTATATGCTGGATGGTTCCTTGACCCCTGAGAGCAGGGCCACGTGGGGAGGAACGCAGACTTTAGAGTCCTGCCATTCAGAAGTGTGGGGAGCTGGGGAATCACTCAGCTTCTGAGGGATTCCTTATAACTATCCGACAAGCTCTTTGGGCAAGCCGGATGTTAGCACGCAAGTGGGGTTAGAGGAGGGGGCAATGGTGCTTTGCGAATAATTCTTGTTACACAGCCATAGCTGAGACCCCTCTGCCGTCACGAAAGCCTCAGGCCGTCACTCTCCCTTTTCCTTGTCATTGCTCCGTAGCTAAGGCTTAATAGACCTGCGGTTCCTGTGGAGAGTGGGCTCATATTTGAGAGCTGGATCCCTTGACCCAGGCCATCTGAGAGATGAGTTCCAAAGGTTAACGTTTTGAGTGACTGACAGAGTCTTTTCAAAGGGTGGCTAGATTCCAGTTCCTG
This sequence comes from Grampus griseus, assembly GCF_964374135.1. Taxonomy (NCBI): domain Eukaryota; kingdom Metazoa; phylum Chordata; class Mammalia; order Artiodactyla; family Delphinidae; genus Grampus; species Grampus griseus. Next base: position 21,565,279 of record NC_139018.1, on the reverse strand, counting down.
GAGGAGCTGGGAAGACCCCGTCTCCTGGGGTTTTTATTCTGCTTTCTGGTGAGATCACAAGAAAGCCTGTGGTTTGTCTGAGTGAGTCCAGTGTGAGCTACTCTGGAGTCCTGCTTGAGAAAGCATTGGGTATCTCAAAGGATGGGGTCTTTCCTACCACACTCATCTACGTGGGCAATTACTTATTTGGGTGCCTGGCTCTCTCTCTACCTCTCTAGACATAAGGGAAGCTTCTGGAGGGCAGGGCTGGCATCGTAGACATCTTCCTATCCTCAGAGTCTGATTAATATTCTACCCTCAGGATATATTTGTTGAGTAAAACTTTTTTTTTTTTTTATAGAGCTTCTTTTTAAAAAATTATTTTATTTATTTTATTTTTGGCTGTGTTGGGTCTTCATTGCTGCATGCAGGCTTTTCTGTGGTTGCAGTGAGTGGGGGCTACTCTTCGTTGTGGTGTGCGGGCTTCTCGTTGTGGTGGCTTCTCTTGTTGCGGAGCACGGGCCCTAGGCACGTGGGCTTCAGTAGTTGCGGCACACGGGCTCAGTAGTTGTGGCACGCGGGCTCAGTTGCTCTGCAGCATGTGGGATCTTCCCGGACCTGGGCTCGAAACTGTGTCCCCTGCATTGGCAGGCGGATTCTTAACCACTGCGCCACCAGGGAAGCCCCAGTAAAACTTTTGATTTAACTAATTTTAAGTGGTAGATGAGCCCCTGTTTACTTTTATTTTTGAAAACTAGATTTTCATTGTAAAAATAAAGCAAGTCCATGGTAAAAATGAAAAGAGTACAAAAGAGTGAAAATAAGAATGAAATTCCCACTATTCAGAGCAAAAGCACTGTTAGAAGTTTCCTATGGTTCTTTCCAGAAATGTCCAGTGAACCTGCATCTCAAGCACATTTTTATTTTCACAAGTGAGCTCATACTACACCCATGTTTCTGCAACTAGCCTTTGTGTAGTTAACTATCTATCTTGAATATCCTTTTATAGTAGTACGTATAGATCTACCCCAATCTTTATAATGGCTGCGGTCTACTGTAGAGGTTTTCCATAATTTATTTGACCAGTTCCCTATTGATGGGTATACAGATGCTGCCAGAATCTTGATTACTACATATAATGCTGTATCAAATATCTACTTATGTTTATATTTGTATATCTGTGGGATAAATTTCTAGAGGTGTAAGTTTATTAGATCTTGCCAGTTGCCTTTCAAAAATTGCACCAATTCCCAGTCTCACCAGTAGTGTGTGTGAATGTCCATTTCTTCACATCCTTGGTAACACTGAGGATTAGCAAAAGCTTTCATCTTTGGTAGGATAATAGAAACTAATTTTTTGTCAAATTTGTATTTCTTTAATTATGAGTGAGTTCCAACCTTTTCCAAATTTAGCAGCTATTTTATCTTATTTCACTTTCTGTGAACTACTGGCTCAGGTCCTTTACTGATTTTCTTATTAGATTGTTTCTGTCTTTCTCTCTTTATGGATTCGTAAGGAATCTCAATTTCCTCATGACATTACCTGTTTGTCACATTTGTTAAAAATTGTCCATGTTTGTCACATCTTTTGACATTGTATTTTGGTCACAAAGAATTTAACATTTCATGTAGTTAAATTTACCAGTCTTTTCTTTTATGCTTCTGAATTTTGTGTCATGTCTAGAAAGGATTTTGCCATTCAAGATTATAAACAAAATTCACTTAATTTTTTTTACAAATATATGTTATTAACTGTATTGAAATATTTGATCCATCTAGAATGTATTTTGGTACAAAGAGCCCTATAGGGATTCAGATTTACTTTCTCCAGAAAGATAGCTAGTTGTCCCAGCTCTATCTTTCCCTCAGTGATTTGAAATAACACCTTATTATGTATAACAAATAAATATTTGTTTTTCTTGTGAAAATACGTGGCAGTATTTAAAAGAGACCAACATGTCTTTTTCCAAATATATACTGCACATATATGTTTCCAGTTTCCCTAAATGAGTTCTTTGGAATTGTTTTCAATCATGGAATCAAAGATTTTTTTTAAGCCAACCTTTTCTACAAGGTAAGAAGTGGAAAAAGGGTAGTTGTGAACAGTTTGGGATGTAAGGAGAGATTGGGTTTTGCATTGCTTTGCATTTCAAAAGCTTCCCTAGAGGGGCTTCCCTGGTGGCACAGTGGTTGAGACTCTGCCTGCCAATGCAGGGGACACGGGTTCGAGCCCTGGTCTGGGAAGATCCCACATGCCGCGGAGCAACTGGGCCCATGAGCCACAACTACTGAGCCTGCGCATCTGGAGCCTCTGCGCCGCAACAAGAGAGGCCGCGATAGTGAGAGGCCCGTGCACCGCGATGGAGAGTGGCCCCCGCTCGCCGCAACTAGAGAAAGCCTTGGCACAGAAACAAAGACCCAACACAGCCATAAATAAATAAGTAAGTAAGTAAGTAAGTAAATTAAAAAAAAAAAAAAAAGCTTCCCTAGAAAGGCGGCTGTGTCGGGCCTGCTGGGTTTCCCTTCACTCTAATCCCGCCTCACCCTCAGCCAGGCAAGCACACCAGTCTGCTACTCCCACCTAACTCCAGGGTCAACCTCTGCCTCCCTCCCTGGGGTGTGTGAGTGTCACTGTTTGTGGAGTTGGGCCCCGTGGAGAGTACTGCCTCTCCACACATCCTTTCCTCCTAAACGAAAAGGCTTTTGGTCCATGCACACAGCTGTTTACTCTATCATCATTTGTCTGCCTCAAAGCAGAGGATTTGGCTTCCTGAGAAGTAATTAAATTAACCCCAAGTCCAAACTCGAAGAAACAAATGAATATTGTCTCCATCTCAGGGAAGGGACCCCCTACGCAGGAGATGTGTATTTTAGGGGGTGTTTCCTTTCATAACTCTGCTAAAATTTGGATCCCAGATTTCCCCTTAGAAGTGTTAACTAAATACATGAGTCTGGGCAGGTTTCCCCTTTGCTCAAAACATTCTAGATCCGCAGACAATAATTTGGTTATTTACATCCCACAGACCCATCGTGGAGAACTTAAATTTAACCCCCCCCCCCGCCAGGGGGGTTCAACATGACTCTCTTATTTACAGTTAGGAGAATAAAAATTAACACAAAAAAACAAGTTCAATCTTTGTACCATACCACACACAGACACATAAAAAAACCCCAAAAGTTTACTTGTAAACCTTAACTTGATTGTTAAAGCTTTCTAATTTTCTTGTGTCTTTTGAGCCCAAAAATGAAGAAATTCCCTAGGGATTTCATTAGCACTTTTCATCTGATGCTGTCAAAGCCCTTTACACTCACTATCTAATTAAGACTCTGAACATCTCAGTGAGAGAGGGACGCAGTAACACCGTCAACCTGACAAATAGAAGCTGGATTCCCTGAAAATCTAACTAAATAAAACAGCTCTGGTACATGATGAGAATGCACTGAATTTAAAACATTGACAAGTTTGCATTTTGTCCAGTTGTAAACTCCTTAATGTCTCCTAAAGATCATTTCCTAAGACTTCTATGTTGCAGGAATGTTTGGAGCAAGTGGTAGAGTTTAGAGAAATCTCTCAGGCATTAAGTACATCAGAAAAGGAATTGGAAGGCAAAGAAATATGGAGAAAGAAATTAGGGAGCTTGCTGTTGGTGTGATGTTGCTCCCACGCAGCTGGGAGCCCGGGCATGGAGAGCTGCCATCAGGAATTGTTCTTGCCAGGCTGGGCAAGGTTCAAGAGGGGTATTGTGGGAGATTCAGAATCTGTAATGCTGTCAGAATTCTTAGCTGCAAGTAGCAGAAACCAACTCTGCTAGTGTAAGCCAAAAAAACCCACATTTATTGGAAGGATATTAGCGTCTCTCAGATTGAAGAGGAGTCTCAAGGAGTGGGCTTGGAAGATGGGGAGGAACAGAGTGAGCTTGGGAGAACAGGAAGTGAGCTCCTGATCCAGCAGGAAGACAATCTAGTCTGCTTCTTGCTGCTACTTTTGCCATAAAGAATGACTTCTGCTGTTCCGACATCTTTGTGATGCTCACTTAAGAGTCTGTGTTTTGGGAGCACTCAATCAGCCTGCCCCAAGTTATTTGTCCACTTTAGGTTGTGCAGGGGTGGGAAGAAGGGAGGCTCTGGCTGCTTCAGCTTCCGCAGTGGGGGTAGTGTCTATGACACAGTGGGGGCCTTACGTGTACTTCCTTTGAGTATATTAGGAAGTGAAGAGCCTGGAGTGTGGACAGCCAGAAAATTAAAAATGTCCACAGAATCACCCGTCTCCATTTAGCTGTTCTTGCTTGGGACTGAAACCCAGAAATTTAAAGTGTATGATGTGTATGGTGTGTGTATGTGTGTGGGTGCACATAGAGACTGCTCTGCCAGAGGGGTGACTGGATTATTTCTGTCCTGGTAACAGCAGGGAATGCATCATGGACCAGATCTATGCTTGTGCTGTGCTCCTTTCCCCATACCCTCCCCTACTCTATTGGCTCTTACTAAATGTCCACCTTGGTAGGTAGCTCTAGCTGAGCAAGGTGAAGCTAGATGCACCTCTGGCCCTTCTGTTTCCCTTTGGTCAGTAAGGACAGTAGTGCCCTTGGGCAGGTAACAGAACTAGACAAATATGATTTTATTACTTACACTGATATAAACATTGATTAACCTGAAAACTTGACTCCAGTTTGCTTTGTGGATGTTAGTCTTAATCATTTTTTCTTTCCAGCATTTTAAGAGCCCCTGAAACATCATCTTCTTTGAAAAACTGATTTTCAAAGTGACATGTTTGGATGAAATCCAGGCCAGTCAGTCTGTCATTTAGATGTTTTGATGCTACTCTTCTGAATATATATAGGGCAACACTGGATAATCAGCTGCGGGTTTCAGTATTCACTCATCTTGTACATTTGGTGCTGTGCAATACTATTAGTCTGAAAATGGAATTTCATAATTCTGTCTTCAACCTCCATCATTCGAGTCTTTTGATCCTAAATTTGTATTCCTGTAATTGCTTATGCTGTTCCACGTTTTTCTGCCTTTATGTATTTTTAGGTCTATAGGTGTCAGTGTAGCAAAGCAAAGATGGTAAGATCCCACAAAATTGGGACCCAGGTCCTTTGTTCAGTGTCCAACACAGAGTGCAGATGACATCTGGTGAGAATGATGTTAAAGGTGGTGATGATGATTTGCAGATAGAGAACGTCTGTAATTCTGGATTTACGTCTGTAAATCTGGATCTGATTAAATCTTAATCAGAATTAAAACAGCTTTTATTGCCTTGTAGAGAATGCAGACCATTTATGTCTCTTGTCAAACACCAATCTCCTGATATCTGTCACCCCATTCCTGCATATTATGTTTCATTTCAGCTAAATCTCTAGGAATTGGAAATACAGTTTTCTGCTCCATGCTGGGTTCTGTCAAAGGGCTACCATTTGCTTCTGTTGACTGAGTTTTTGTAATAGGTTAAAGGATTTCTTTTTGTGAGGCTAATTGAGCATTTTGTTTGGGAAAAACAAGTACAAATTTTCAGCTATTAACGTAGATACTTCTTGTGCCACTGGAATATTTTGTTTTTTTGAAGGTGCCAGCTCGGGTTAGCCACAGCACCAGGAGGGGCAGCAAGGGGATCCAGGGATATGAGAAATCTCTGTCATATTAAATACTCCATACTGTGGCCACCTTTGTATCTATTAACCTCCTGATAGAGCAGGACTGATGGAATAGGATGTGTGGAGGTGCCGAATATTTAAAGAATCTCATCCTGTGACACTGACCAAGAGGCACAGGTGGATACTTCCTGGTGGAGAGGGTACACGACGGTTCTATCAGTGTGTGAAATGACAGATTTACATTGGACTGATTTTAAAGAACTTCAGTGCAAGTATAATATTCAGTACTAAATGCACGTTCCCACGTGTAGGAAATTCAAACATAGATAGAAGACCCTCAAAGCCCTGTGTCCACCTCAGGCACTCAGGCCTAGCCTCTGACTTTGGCAGAATCATTCAGATTGCAATATGCCCCTCTGCTTTCCATCTTATTAATGGAATCATACTACACACTTACCTTGTGATGCTGCCATGAGGCTGAACCAGGCACTGCTTGCAAAGCACTTCCCTGCTAAAGCAAAGCACTGACAGGAGGCTGAATCGCTTAGTTCAGATCTGCACTGCACTCTCAAAAGATTATTTTCCCTTTCCTTCTTGCTATGGTCCAGTTTAGGAATGGGAAGAACATTAGTGTAGATAGGAAGGGGCCAGGCATTTCTACCAGCAAAAACATCATCACGACCTGCTAGATCTAGGAGGCAGGGATGAAGCCTGAGGGCAATACTGCCCTGGAGGGGCTCTTCAGGTCCAGGCCTGCTTCTTTGCATCCCCAGCCTTGGTCGCCTGGGACACTACTCCCTTCTCCTTGTCTCCAGCCCACATTCAGTCCTCAGGATCATTTTGGCTCTTCATCTGTCTTCACTCCTGTCAGGTGAACAACAAAAACGGAGCAAACAAACAAAGACTTGGTTTTTATTTGTTTCTTTAGGCGTGATTGCCATTTTTTTTCAAAGGAACTTCTAAGAAAGGAATTACAATATACAAAGAAGCCTAGAAATGAGCAAGAACAGATTTTTTAAAATGTATTTTTATTACATCACATGAGAACAACTCATGCTATCATGCTAAGTGACAGCCGCATGTCACTGTGTGATTCCAAATTTGTATGTACAAATCTTAATGTATAAAATTAAACAGAAACATACCACAAGACTAACAGCAGTTCTCTATATGATTGTATTATTGGTAATATATAATCATAAAAATGCATTTTCTTTTATTGTGAAAATCAGATACTGAAGTAGGATCAGCTTAAGCTCCTTGGCCTCTGTGCAGGTTTTCTTGACCTTTAGGCAGGGTTAGGCCCTTTGTCCTGAGCTCCCACTGTATCTAGAACAAGCCTTTGTTACATCCAACACTACCCTGCATCGTAACTGCCAGCCAACATGTCTGCTTCCTACTGAATTCTGAGGCTCCTGACGGCAGAGTTCTTGTCTTGTTTATCGCTATAGCATGGCGCCTGGCACTTAGAACATGCCAGCACATGTTGACTAAATGTTGAAACAATTTCTGTTGGAACTATAGACTAAAGTAATCAGATTTAATTCTGAGGCTTGGTATTGCCCGCTCCTTTTCAGGTTCCACAGTCAGTAACACAAGCATCTCAGATAATATTTTTCCTAAAAGCTTTGTCTACAACTCGAGTAAATTGCCACTGCGAGGTGGGTGCTGCTTGGGTGTCTGGGTGGGAAAATTCCTTTGAGGGATGTGGAGGCATCAGACAGCTGTGCCTAGCGGCATCCGTCATTTGAGCATGCATTTACCTCCCTTACTGGGATTCCTTGCTCACCATGCAACTTCCAAGGTGTAATTTGGCTTCTTGTGGAAATGTCAAAACAGTAAATGTGCTAGCTGGTCTGGAGGGCATAAGAGACTGAAGAACAGATTTTTGATTCAAACTTAAATATGGTCCACAGGGGTGACTGGGAGATTTGTTTCCAGGGAGGTTCAGTGATGGTAGTTAATCCACATAAAGGGCTGAGAGCCGTGCCTGGCACTCATCAGGCCCAATAAAAGTTGTTGCTGTTACTATTATTGGTTCCTTTCCTTCACTCAGTCCCTTTTCTGAGGTTGGGGATTTCTTTCTCTTATTTCCTGTTTGCTGGGAGCAAGGCAACCTGTCCCTTAGCCAGAAGGACAATAGAGTTTTAAGTGTCCCAGAGGCAGCTGGGTTGTATAATGCGCTGCAAATTAAAAAATATTCCTTAAGGTCAGGCTAGGGGATAAAAAGGATGAATTTAAGATCTAATCTGTACCGTCAAGGAGCTTTTTAACTGATGGGAGGAATCAGACAAGCACAGTCTACTATACTATAAAATAATTAGTGATTTTAGAAAAGAAAACAGGGTTTTTATGCTTGGCCACGTGAAGAGCAGTCAGGCCATGGGCTACACAGAATTAGCATCCAAATCCAAGCCTACTTGAGTCCAAGAGTTTGCTCAGTGCCCTCCACCCCATTGCAGGGAAGAGTTCATTGCCCTTTTTTATAGGGAATTCTTCTAAACATGTCCTAAGAGGAATGCTAATCAAAAAAATTAAAAAAAAAATGAGCATCAGGTAAATGAGCTGTGTGCCGGCCCTCACTCTCACTTATAAAGGACCAAGGGAAGTGTTACCTTAATGGAAAATCCTTGGGGTGTTGCAGAAACAGTGCAAAACAATGTTTTCACCACCTCCAGGGCCATGGAGAAGGATATGATGGATGAGCAAGGGTCTAAGCAGCTCTCAAGTGTCCCAGCTGCCAGGGAGAACAGAGGTCTGTCCTTGGTTTATTCTGAAAGGGGAAAGCTCAGAAATGAAAGACTTTATGCTAAAGCCGTACTCGTTGGGGGCTGCTGGTCTTTGTGTCTCAGTATTACTATTAATACCCCAGGCACAAAGCCCAGATGACTCATGGTGGTGTCAAGTGCTCTTGTCGTTTGAAATGTCACATTAAGCATTTCTAATGGCTGTCATAACTGTTGTGCTGTTGGCAGTTTATAGAGAATGGGGGCTCTGAATTTCTATTTCTAATTGGGTTTTCTGCATTAGCCATGTTTTAACTTTTTTGCATTTTGATGCTTTGATATCCAGGGACTTGCTGACCCTGGAGGAACTGCCCCTTCCGGGGCTAGCCAGCTCCTAACACAGTGAACAGTTCTCCCTCAAGTCTGCCTTTCAAATGCAGACCAACTAATCCAGAGCCCATACCTCTTCCTGTACCAGGCTGTCACACTCAGGACTCCTGCTCTCCTGCCCCGGTCACCTCAGGGTCATGTACCCCACCCCTAGGGACAGTCCCTATGGCTCAGAGCCTCCTGAGGTTCTTTAAACTAGCTAATTCTAAACCTCTTTACTCTGGTTTGCCTGTTCCTTCCCAGAGAAACCACAATAAAGGCACTTGCCCATGTCTGCCCACCCCGGAAGCTCTTGACCAATTCCTGTGCTTTCCTGTGTAGCACCCCCCATGGAGTGTCATGGCCCCAGCTATTGGAATCTGTAGGTGTAATACACTACCTTTTCAATGGCAGTTGTTTCCTGATCTGTTGGCCTTGTCGACAGATAATAAAACCTACATTTTGAAGCACTTGCCCTCTTCCAGAATCCTCAGTAAGTCCTAGAAAGATCTAAACGTGAATGTGGATGTGGCCAAATAGTATTGAATATGTTGAACTAGATGAAAAACTTCATTAAAAAAAAACCTGAGAAGAAGGGACCTGATATAGTAGGGCATTCATGTAGCATATGAGAGAGTGAATATATAAACGGACAAGGGCCAAACCATATATGACAATAGAACTCTGACCCACAAGCTCTGCAGCAGTTGGCTCAGAATAATCAGGACTTGGTCAATGACTGCAAGTTTCCTTAATTTTTTTATTTTTGGCTGTGCCGCACGGCATGTGGGGTCTTAATTCCCCGACCAGGGATCAAACCCATGCCCCCTGCAGTGGAAGTGCAGAGTCTTGACCACTGGACCGTCAGGGAAGTCCCCTACCTTCCTTAATTTTGGCCCCTGTCTCCAAGTAGGAACCAACCAGAGAAAGACAAATATGCTTCTCAGACCTGCTTCTAGTTAGAAGACCCTCAGCCTCCCTAGCCAGCAGCCTCCAGTGAGGGCATACCTTAAGCCTTCTTTTTCTTTCCTACTACCCTGTCTGTCTTCAGTTCTCAGCCAAGTGCAGGTGATGGTGGCTGACTCCCTTGCTATAGCAAGCTCTGAAGAAATCACAATTGTCTCATTTGTTTAATCTTCGTTTATTTCCACACTTGCTTTTAAGAATCAACCACTGTGTCTAAAACTGAACACAATATGTTTACCCGCTGTATTCGTCAGGGTTCTCCAGAGAAACAGAACCAATGTATTTTACAAATATGATTTATTATAAGGAATTGGCTCACGTGGCTATGGAGACTGATAAGTCCTAACAGTCAGCAAGCTGGAGACCCAGGAGGGCTGATGGTGTGGTTCCAGTCTGGAGGCCAGAAGGCTTGAGACCCAGGAAGAACCAGTGCTTCAATTTGAGTCTGAAGGCAAGAAAAGACCAAAGTCCCAGTCAGGCAGGGGGAGTTCTTTCTTGCTCAGGGGAGGGTGAGGCTTTTTGTTTTATTCGGGCCTTCAACTGATGGGATGAGACCTGGAGGGCAATCTGCTTTATTCAGTCTACAAATTTAAATGTTAATCTCATCCAGAAAACCCTCAGAGAAACAACCAGAATGTTTGACCAAATATCTGGGCACCCCATGGCTCAGTCAAGGTAACATGTAAAATTAACCATTTACCCCCCCCCCCATTAATTCCCTTTGCCAAGTTTCCAATTTGGGGCTGATTCTACCCCAACTCCTTCCCTTTTCCACAGTCTTGTAGGCATGTTTCTGTAATCCTCCATATTTTCTCCATTCTGTAGTCCTAATTAGTTATTAATCTTTTCTGATCTTTGCGCTTGTAGACCTTTCCTGTCCATTCCAACAACTATCCCCAGTACTTGATCACTACAACCTAGCTAGGAGGTATCTTTAGATTTTTTAAATACCTAATCTGTAGTTTATATTTTACTGTCAGATAACACTTCCTAAAATATCACTTTCATCACATTTGTCCCTCCTTCAAGAGGTGGTAGCTTCCTAACGGTGATTTTTCAACTCTGATTATAAAGAATTAGCTAGTGTGCTACAAAATCAACCAACCAACCAACCAACCAAACAAAAACACCTATGCCTAAACCCAGACCAAATAGTCTCTGGAGGTGGGGTGAAGATAGCTGTATTTTGAAAAGCATCTTTTGGTAATTTTATGCATAACTAGAGTTGAGAACCACTGTCAGATCAAGCTAAATCTCCTTCAGTCTGATAGTCAAGGCTATCGACCAACCTGCAAATGAGGAAGTACTTTCAGCGTTTCCCAAACTTCTGATAAGAATATCAAGGATCCCATATTAAATCCCATCTTCTATTGACTCTATCTCTGAATCCCTAACTCCGTAAGGGAGGCGCCTGGAACTGCTGCATGTTAATCGAATGCTCCAGGTGGTTCCTAAGTCAGGGATGGTGGGAATGGCAGCAGAGTATCTTGAAGCATCTCCAATTTCGATGTGTGGTGAATCACCTGGGATCTTGTTGGTGCGCAGATTCTGTTTGAGTAGATGGTGGAGGGGATGCTGAAAGCCTAGCAATCCAACAAAGTCCCAGGTGCTATTGGTTTTGCCAGTCTGTGCGCCACACTTCAGAGGCCATGGCTGCCCGTTGAAATCACCCAGGGAGCTTCACAAACTACTGATGTTCGGGTCAGTAGAGATGCTGATTTTAATTGGCCTGGGTACAGCTCGGGCAGCAGGAGTTTAAAAAACTCCGCAGGTGAAAGCAGTGTGAAAGCAGTGTGCTGTCAAGTCTGTGAACCAGTGTTGAACAGATTCATCTCTGAGCTTACCTTTAATGTCGGTCTGGATCCCTCTGCTTTTTTATCTTCATTAAACCACATCCTACCATTTCTATCAAGCTCTGCTCAAAAGATGCCTTCCTTTTCCAAGATGCTGTCTTTCCTTAATTAACTCAGCTTACAATAATCTTCCCCTAAATTTGATTTATTTCAGCACAGATAGGTACAACTTATACTACATTACTTATAGATGCCTTTCAAGCTATGAATGTATCCAAGCTTTGAACCCCTACAGGGCATCACAGACTGTGATTAGACCTTCCTAGTCACTGTATATACATACCTCTTCTACTTTAGTGTCTTACACACTGTCTGAAAAATTATCAAAAACTTGGAAGCAAGCCAAAGATATCACAGTGTGTTTAAGCCCAGGTCTGGGCTTGATTTTCTATTGACTGTTCTGTTTTACAACTGTATATGGGCATAGGTTAACCTGTCAATTTTTGTCCAGTAGAGATGCAAATAATACCGGTCTATCGGAAGGGATAACCCCAGAGGTTATGGAATATTGCCCTGTAAGGCATTAGTCAATTTTGTATGTAACCCAGCAAACTTGTTTTAACATTCATTTATTAAATTGGCTATATATATCTCACTTGTTCACTCATTAATTAATGAGTTGAATAAAATCTTTGACATATACGATTTTGAATGAAAGTCGTGACTTTACCTATTAGAAAACTGTGTTTTAAAATGCTGAAATGCTTAAATAAGAGTTTAATCAATGCATGGTAAAATTAATTGGATTGGAAGAAGTCGATGATAAAGTTTCATATCTGAAGAGACAATATTTCTTACAAGTGTAAAACAGAAAAACCAATATATCAAATACACGTGAGAAACTCACAGTGGTAATAATTTCAAATAGGAACAAGCCATACTGATTCAGATGCTTTTAGTCATGGACTATGAGGATAATCATTCAGCAAACAGTTTTCAGCTGTTTTCCCTTCCCTGTGCTTTTTTTTTTTTTTCGGTACGCGGGCCTCTCACTGTTGTGGCCTCTCCCGTTGCGGAGCACAGTCTCCGGACGCGCAGGCTCAGCGGCCATGGCTCACGGGCCTAGCCGCTCCGCGGCAATGTGGAATCTCCCCGGACCGGGGCACGAACCCGCGTCCCCTGCATCAGCAGGCGGACTCTCAACCACTGCGCCACCAGAGAAGCCCTCCCTGTGCATTTAATCAGTGAAAATAGAGGTTCAGAATGATAGGACCATAGTGGGAGGAGCCACAGCCATGAAGTCAAACAGTCAGTTCAAATCTTGGCTCTGCTGCTAGTAGTTGTTCTCTGTATTAACCCCAGTTGGTTAATAAATCCCTATGAGAAGTGTCTAGTGCATAATGGGTGCTTAATAAATGTTAGGACTCTTCCTCATGAGCATCTCAGAGGATGAGAGAGGTGGACAAGTGCAGCCTGGATTGGAAACCTGAGTTATGGGGAAAGAGTTAAAATGACTTAATACTGTTTATATAGGGCCATAAAAACACCATCTGCTGGCTTTAGCCGGTTAAGCTATTACAAAGCTGACATCCACTAATGCTGTACTGATGGGGAGGAATGGCCAAGGTTTTGCTCTTTCTATCATTGTTCCACAAGCTGCCATCTCAAGACCAGTCTCCAGTTTACCCATCACGTAACCCGGTTGTTCAACATTTAAAGATTTATTTTGGCCTTGAAATATTTATACTCTCCTTCCAACCTTTTATTGCTATAGTTACTGGTGAAGAAAGAACAAGACTCAGGAGGTTACTGTGTGGTATATCAGCAGTTCTAAACTTTGCTGTTAGATTGGGGTGCGTTTGATGTTGAAATGGACTCAGATGAGTGGACTAATATTAAACCCTCATTTTGTATAATGAGGCTAGATGTGCCTTGGATAAAAGGGTAAGGTCTGTTCCTTTTCATACCCATCGGTCAGTGGAGAAAATACCATTTGCTCTGCAATACATGTTGCTGAGCCCAAACTGAACGGTGGCAGATCCTAGACCTCGGGGGTGGGGGGTGGGGCGACGAGGTTGGCTGAAAGGTGCAGCTGAAGGGTGTCCCCGTGGTAGAAAGGAACTCGAAGATCGCTCCTGTTGCTGCTCACAACACCTGTGTTTGGATCCTCAGTGGCATCATTAGGCATAATGATGGGCTGACTCCACATGCCTGGGACATTTGGCCTCATTTGAATGATTAAAGAGAATAAACTATATGTCCTAGACACCTGCCAACTCGCAACAATAGTAGCCTGTATTTACATAATATCTTTCTCTAAGAATTCCAAAGCTCCTTGTCTTTGAAAATCTATTTAGGATAGGGAGGGAGAGATAATCATTTTTATTTCGCAGGGTTTTAGAGCTGTGGTAGGATCTAAATATTTGGTCATTTTGGTAACCATTCTCTATCCCAAGCTTTGCTGCATATTGAAATCACCTGGAGATCTTTAACAACTATGGATGCCTGACTCCCATGCCCAGGCATCCTCATTGAAGTGTTCTGGGGGATGAGCTGGGCACCAGGATTTTAAAAAGTTCCTAAGGTGATTGGAATGTGCACAAAAGCCATGCGGGATCTTAGTTCCCCAACCAGGGATCAAACCTGTGCCCCCCTGCAGTGGAAGCACAGTATTAACCACTGGACCTCTAGGGAAGTCCCAGGGGGCACCATCTTTTGGTGGATAAGGTAAATCAGTTTTTTATCTTGGCATAAGGTTTCATAACCTAGATATTAATCTTTAAAATGGCATGTTATGTTTTTATAGCCTTATATAATAAAAATACCCAGACTGTCCTTGGCACATGGTAGGTGCCCAGCAAAGAGATCTATATCTCTAAATGGATTAAAAAGAAAATTATGGAAAATGTTTTACATACCTCTCAAAATAAATACATGTATACAGTCAACCAAAATGTTGGAGGGTGAACCCAAAGTAGAATACAAATAGTAGTAAATAAACCTAATTGTATTACGAATGAAAAGCATAACCACTCTGAAGGGGCTGGAGGAAACAAGAGCTTACCTAGGTGACTTTGGAACAAAGCATTTTGACGGGATGCTCTAAGGCTAGAGATGAAAGAACTGTATACAAATGATATACTTTAGTTAGTAAATCTTTTTGTCATAGGAATACAATTTAGCAATTCTGTAACTAAACTCTTTATGTTTATACTAAGGTTGAATAAGTGAGTATATTGTTAATAATGAGAGCCAGGCTCCTCACTGTTGGAAAAAAAGATTGTTAGTAAGGAAAAGGGGAAGGCTAGAATCAACATCACAGTGTTGGATTGGAATTGGAAGGATCAGTATGAACTCATGTTTTTTAATATGTATACAGATAAATGGATAAAAATATAAATGGGTGTATATGCATGGGTTAGTATGAAACACATATTTCCCAACTCTGTCTGCTTAGAGATTGCAACACTGTAATTTATAAGAAAAATGTATTTGGCCATTCAGATGACCAAAATATATTTCTCATATTATTTGGTCTTCATCCAGGGATCCTGGCTCTCACCTCCCAAACCCCTTGAAATTTTCTGAGTGATAAGAGCAATTGGAGCATCTTTTGTCATAAATATTTAGTCTCTTGTTTTCAGTTCTTGAAATCGCTTGAGCCATAAAGGTGAAATGGATGTCTTGTTATTCACAAGTCACTTTCCACCATAACTGGGTTTATATTAATGAGGTGACCTAAGGATGGGGGATGGTTGCAAGGAAAACAACCATGAATAGAGGGGTATGACTGACTTCCGGGGAGGGGAGAGGGGCTGGAGGTTGAATCAGTTACCAATGCCAGTGATTTAATTAATCATACCCATGTAATGATCCTCCATAAGAAACCAAAAGGGCAAGGTTCAGAGAGCTTCCAGTTGGTGAACATGTGGGAATTTGGGGAGAGTGATGCACCTGGAGAGGGCATGTAGCATCCCCATACCTTGCCCTATGTACCTTTTCCATCTGGCTGTTCCTGAATTATATCCTTTTATAGTAAACTAGTGATCTAGTAAGTAAAATATTTCTCTGAGTTCCGTGAGCTGCTCTAGAAAATTAATCAAACTGAAGGAGGGGGTTGTTGGAAGCTCTGAACTACAATCAGTTGGTCAGAAACATAGGTAATAACCTAGGCTTGTGATTGGTGACCGAAGAGAGTGGGTGGGGTGGCCTTGTGGGACTGAGCCTTTAACCTGTGGGATCTGCCACTATCTCTGGGAAGATAGTGTAAGAATTGAGTTGAATGGTAGGATACCAAGCTGGTGCCAGAGCATTGCTTGGTGGTATGGGGGAATTGGAGTTGGAATCAGAACACCTTTAGAAGGCCAAGGAACAATAATGCTCCAGTAGCAATGAGCATGTGTAGTGCCTAGATCTTGGTGTCTAAGTCTCATTTTTGATAAAAGTAATCAAGGCTCCTTGCAGGAGAAATGGCTGATTCTAGGGCTGGAGCAAGGAAATACAAGATGAGCCTGGAGCATCTTCTAGTATCTGAAAGCAAAGAAGTATAAAAAAAGTTAATTAAAAAGATGAAGTGTTGTCAAAAGGGAACAGAAACCCACCTAATAGAGCTCCCAATGGCAAAAGTGGACAATTTGAGCAACATAAAAGGTAACAATAATGTTGGATTATGACTTAAAGAATAAAAAAAATATTCAGGTCTCCATCCTCATTTAAATAATTGAACAAATAAATGGGGAGAAGAGACAGCTCTTTTTTTACAGAAGAATTCCAATTAATATATATAGAAGGAATGAGGGAAATACCAAATCACCACCGGGCAATACCATGATAGTAATTGTTGCAAGGACGACCTGTGGAAGGATGCTAAAATCAGTGGGCAAACGTTGAGGAGAAATAGTATAATACCATAGTCTCAAAGTATCTCTTCCAAGATGTTTGTCAACTACAAAGGAAGAAATAGTAATTTTACAGGAGAGAAACTCAAGAGCCATCGCCTTAACCGTGTAATTATAAGTTCTGAGACATGTTCATATTACGTTCCTCTTGATGCAATGTCCTGAGAAGGGCAGAGCCTCACTTTTATGATATTCTGTCATATGCCTAGAATGTATGACCTCAAACTAATAATCTGAAAATATTATACAAACTCAAATTGAGGGACATTCTACCAAATAAGCTAACCAGTACTCAGAAAAAGTATCAAGATCATGAAAGACAAGTGTAAACTGAAGAAATGTCTTTGATTGGAAGCTAAAGAGACAAAACAACTAAATGCAGTGTGGGGTGCGGGAACAGAAAAAGGACATGAGGAGAAAACCTGGTGAGATTTGAATAAGATCTCTGGTTCACTTCAGCCAATGATAATTTCCTGGCTTGCTAATTGTAATACGTATGATTGTGTCAGTTAAAATTAGGAGAAGCTGAGTGAAGGAAATATGGAAACTGTACTATTTTTGCAGATTTTTTGTTAAGTTTAAAATTATTTTAAAATAAAAAGTTAAAAAATATTGACAAGGGATATTTGGGTGGTGGGATTATGGGCAATTTTTGGTTTTTAATTTTTCCTCTTAAAAACAGTAAAACTAGTTTTTGATTAAAATGAAAATACCTTGGAAAAAAAAAGAAACAAAAAACCGCTTAAGAATGGAAGATATTGGGCTTCCCTGGTGGCGCAGTGGTTGAGGGTCTGCCTGCCAATGCAGGGGACACGGGTTTGTGATCCGGTCTGGGAGGATCCCACATGCTGCAGAGCGACTGAGCCCGTGAGCCATGGCCGCTGAGCCTGTGCGTCCAGAGCCTGTGCTCTGCAGCGGGAGAGGCCACAACAGTGAGAGGCCCGCATACCGCAAAAAAAAAAAAAAAAAAAAAAAAAAAATAGAATGGAAGATTTTAAGAGTTTAGGATAAAAGTGAAAGATTAGACATTTAGTACACAATGTTTACTAGTTTTTATACTCTTTTTTTTTCTGTTTTTAAGGTGTTTGTGGAGATCAAATGACATAATATATGTAAAAATGCTTTGAAAAACATAAAATGTGCTATAAATATTATCCTTTCTTCTATGGGTCCTCATTTTCTTCTTGTTTATACTATTATTTACCAGTGCTAATTTTATTCATGTTAATTGTTAGGGTGTTGTAGAGAAAAATTATAGGAAGTTTGGTCTAAGACAGATCTGCCTATCACATTGTAGGCACATTATTGCCATGTCATCATCATCCTCATTGTTTTCATTCCGTGTTTCCCTTTAATTGCTTTCTTTCCTTCTGACTAAAATTCTCTATTCCCCCATCTTCCCTTTGCCAAAAATCTTGTTTATGCTTTAAGGAACCTCTCAAGTAGTCCTTCTTCACTTAGTCCTCTAACGTTTCATTCCTGCCTTTCTTGTGGTTTACTGTGATGTGTGTAAGTGTGTGTGTGTGTGTGTGTGTGTGTGTGTGTGTTAGACAATCCTCTTTTACACCATAAATTCCTTGAGGTGCCATTTTGGTTTTTGTGCCTGCCACATAGTAAATGCTAAACTGTAAGCCCTACGATGGAAGGGAGACCATGTTTGTGTTGCTGAGCATGATTTCTTTGGAGCCTACTCTTGTGTCAGGCATTCAATTAATATGGGACTGAGTAAAATATGAAATAGGCAGTGGGTAAAGGTATTTTGAATGTTGAATAATTTTGACCCCCATTCCATTTATTCTTTCCATCCCTCTGTGATTTCTGATTATTTAAATTTGCTCTTAATCATTGGACCAGATCCCTGCCCTCACTCTCTGAAGGACTGTATTCAGGTGCTTTGTGATTGACTCCTACTTCCTTGTCAGTTTCAATTCCTGCCACCTTGTACACCTCAAATCCCTAATTCATTGGATTATTTCCAAATTCCCAAATAAACTCTGCATTCTTATTTCCATGAACTTTTGCCCAGGCTGTTCCTTTTGTCTGAACATCATCCCTCCCATTCTCAACCATCACCTTCTAGTCTCCTCATGGGCAGTTTAAAGGGCATTCAATGAACTTCTGATCTCTTTCTGTTTTCTCCTGTTCTACAGCAAATTGCTAGTAGCTTTATTTAGCCTCTATTCCATTCTTACTTAATTGTGCAAGTCAGTTGTTTATTTGTTGTATCCCTTTGAGATTAGAGGTTCTCAAACTTCATTGTGCAAAAGAATTGCCCAGTTTGTTAAAATGCAGATTCCTGGAACAGAGTCCTCTGTGCTCATCACTGTCCCAGTATTGCTCCAAGTGCAATTCAAAGACACTTGTTACAAATGAAGGTCCTCTGGTCAGAGATTCCCGTTCCATGTATTTGAGTCTCCAGAACCTCACGGTCTGGCGCTCACAGGCCTGCAACCAATGAAGGGGATGCATATGAATGTCCCCAAGTCAAGCAACAAAACTATGCCTCAGGCCTTTGCCAAATGGAAAGAGATTTCTCACCACTTGAGGAGAGGAGGGAAGTCCTTTGCAGAGAAACTGGAGACAAGCCCCAAGCCCAAGTGAACTGCAGACTCACTTCAGCAGCAGAAAACTGCTGTGTGGCTCATGTCCTCATCTACCTGAAGAATAAGAGGACCAGTCCAGGTCACCCAGTTAACTGGAAGGTTAATATAGGCAGCGGTAATTGATGATTTACTAGATCAAAGACCTTTGAGTCAGGCAATAGAGACCACCCTTGCTTATTGATTATCATCCAATAGCTTTAAATTATCTTCAGTGTCCTAGGAGACAGAGAAGGGCTGGTAAGGAAAGGGGCTTAAAGAAGGTCAATACATCATCCCCCCGCAAGTTAAAGGCCTGAAGCTCAGCATGCACATTCCTTCCAAGTGCACTTACGAGTGGGAGAGAAGAAATGAAATAGGCTTCTAATTATTTAAATTGGACCTACACTCTGTTGAGTCATGCATTAGCTAGAATTAGCATTCTTCCCCCATTTGAGCTGACTGATGGTTAGGCCAGGAGAAGGAGATTAAACATGTCAGTAATAGATGTGAAAATAATTGGGGGCAGTAATTGGGAGAAATCCGGGCATCTTGATTGTGACTGCTGTCTCGTTTTCTCTTTCAAAACCTGAATTGACATTAACGTGTTGATGGCCTCATCCAAACTGGGTAGAATTTATTAACAATAAAAATAATTACAAAAATGACTTGCATTTACATTATCAGATAACAAGTCACAACCTCAATTCTAGAGTGGCTTTTCAAAGCGTATACCCTATTCCTGTTCCCATACAAAAGTCCCTCCTGTATTAGTTTTTTAATTTTATTTTTTAAGTTGAATTCAGGCTTAGATCTGGTGTCTGATTTTCTAATATGATAGTATGAATATGCTCATAGTTTGCTTTAGAATGTTAGGTGTATTTTCTATTCAATAAAGGCTAGTTTAATCTGAATATTTCCTTAAATAAAATTCTGAAGAAAGTGGCATTTCTCTTTGTGGCTCCCAACTTAGTTTTTGTTTAAAAAAACTATAGAGAGGTCACACTGGAAAGTGTAAGTTTCTCCTAAGTCTGTGCTGCGCGGTCCACCTTTCTCCACCTTCCGGTGTGGGCATCTCTACGAACCTTAAATCCCAGCAACCGGCCCTCCACCCTACGTAAATCCAGACGTTGCCGTTACAGATGACCTCTAAAGACTCCTATTGTGTGAGGAAGAAGCCCTGAAGAGGAGGAAGGGAAAAGAAAAGGAGTCAGAAATGGCTCTTTCTCAGGGACAACTGACATTTAAGGATTTGGCCATAGAATTCACTCAGGAGGAGTGGGAATGCCTGGACCCTGCTCAGAGGGCCTTGTACAGGGACGTGATGTCAGAGACCTACAGGAACCTGCTCTCCCTTGATATCTCTCATATACATGTGATTAAGAAATTACAACTAAAAGCAAACACTGATAGGGGAGAAGTATTCCAATCACTGATGTTCTGAAGACATAACTGGAATGAAATGAAACGTTTTTACCTCAGAGTCATCTGGGAAAATATACAAGAATTTGATTCTCAGCAGAGTGATGAGGAAAGAAATTGCAAAGGAATGCCAGTAAACCAAAATGATAATCTCACTGATGAGAGAAATCGAAATGGAAGAAGTGTTGCAGGAATCAAGCCTGTTGAAAATAGGTTTCCATTAAGCTTTCTGGATGAACTGCATATATTTAAAAGTGAAGAGAAAATTGATGAAATTAATCAAGCTGACAAGAGTGTGAAGGGTAGTGCCTCATTTTCACCACTTCAGGGAATTTCCCCTTGTGTCCAAGTGAACATTTCTAATATACATGGGAGCAATTATATGCAGTCTTTAATAGTGACACAAGATCAGAAAGCACAGAGGGAAAGAACTTACAAATGTAATGAGTGTGGCAAAATCTTTCTGCACATATCATACCTCAATAGACCTCAGATTCTCCATACAGGAGAGAAATTACATAAGTGTGACGTATGTGGAAGAATCTTTAGCAAGAATTCATACCTTGTAATTCATCAGAGAATTCATACTGGAGAGAAACCTTGCAAATGTAATGTGTGTGGGAAGGTCTTTAGTAGAAAGAAAGACCTTAGAGTTCATAACAGAATTCATACTGGAGAGAAACCTTACAAATGTAATGAGTGTGGGAAAGCCTTTTATTATGCCTCACTCCTCAAAAAACATCAGATAATCCATACAGGAACAAAACCATATAAATGTGATGTATGTGGGAAAGTCTTTGGTCAAAGTTCATATCTTTCAATTCATCAGACAATTCATACTGGAGAGACCTTATAAATGTAACGAGTGTGGGAAAACCTTTTGTTATGCCTCATTCCTCATGCGACATCAGAGAACCCACACAGGAGCAAGGGCATATCAATGTGATGTATGTGAGAAAGTTTTTAGTCAAAATTCACATCTTTTAGGTCATCAGACCATTCATACTGGAGAGAAACCTTATAATGGTAATGAGTGTGGCAAGGTGTTTAGTTGAAAACATTGTTTTGCTTCATCAGAAAATTCATACCAGAGAGAAACCTTTGAAAAATAATGAGTGTTGAAAAGACTTTACTCACATCTGTATCCTCACCACACATTAGATAATAAATACAGAGTGGAAACCCGTATTTCGTGTGATGTATGTGGGAAGCTCTTCATTCAAAATTGACACTTTAAAGTCCTGGGAGATTCACACAGAGGAGAAACCATGCACATGTCATGAGTATGGCAAAGCCTCACTTACCATCAGATAACCCATACTAGGTAGAAATAATGGAAGTTTCATGAATGTCTCAAGGTCTTTAGTAAAAATTCCTACATTAAGCTCTACCAAAGAATTCATACTGGAAAGAAACCTTACAAATATAACAAGCGTGACAAGTGCTTCAGTGTACTTTCAAGGCTAACTTACTGTCAGGGAATCTGTACTGGTGAGGGACTTTAAGCAATGGTGTTGACAGGTTTCCACATCTTAGCTGCATTGAGAAAGTCATACTGGAGGGAAATCAAGGAATTCATCCACCACGGAATTGATTCTGGATATTGTTACCTCATAAATGCCATGAATGGGAAATACCATTACCCAGGGCTCACATCTCACCAATCATCAGATTTTCCATAGTGGACAGGACAATACAGAAGCACTGAATGTGGTAAAGCTTTTGGGTTGTGCCTTAAACTGAGGGTTCACAAAATCCTTCATACTTATGAATGTAATCAATATGGCTAAGTTTCTTATTATTGGTCACTTGTCACTAGGTATCAGAATACTTATCCTGGAGAGAAACCTCATAAATGTAACCTTTGTGGCAAGGATCTTACCAAAAGATCACAAGATGGGACATACTGAAGTTGTACCTTACAAATGCAAGGGGTGTGGCAAAACATTTCCTTGACTTCAAGTATTAGGCAACAGGAAAGAGTCCATTGAAGAGAAACCCTGCAAACATATGAGCAGAGGCTTTATCCAGGCCTCACAATGCACTAGACTCCTCAGCGTACATCTTTGAGAGAAACCATGCAAAACAATATGTGTGCTTGTACCTGAAAATCAAAGCTCTGAAACATAGAGGATTTATTTTGAAGAGCGTTTCAAATGTAGTAAATGTTGTACAAGTTTTCATCAAGTATCCACACTTCTGGTGCAATGAGATAATTCATACAGGTCAGAAAGTATACAGATACAGTGAACATGGAAACACTTTTAAGAAAAAGTGCACCCTCGGTGGTCAGCAGAGAACTCATATTTGGGAGAATCCTTACAAATGTAATTAATTTGGTGAATTTTGTGAGCAATACTTAAGACAGACCACACATCAGAGAATGCATATAGGAATAAATACGTCTAGTTCTCTGAGATAGTACATACTGCAGAATTATTACAAATCACAACATGTTAAAACTTATGATGTTTATATGAGAGGATGAAGGACATTTGTGGAAATGGCCCATTATCTTCAGGGTAAAATACTCAATTATTTGAGTGTAGTTGAAAAGGCTACATTACTTTTTATGCCTTCCAACCTGAAGATTGAAGCCTGTTGAATTTATGCCTTCATTACGGACCTTTGATGATGGTCTCTGGGAAGGAGTCAGTGAGATGAAGGGGCTGACTTCATTCACATCCATGTTTCCTGGAAAAAGAAGGACCCTGAATTATCAAATTGAACAGTGTGTGAATTAGCATCAGGGAACAGCAAAGAATAAGGTAGAACTAGGACGAGACTCATGCTTATTACGTCCAGGGAGCCCTTCTGTGGTTAGGCCAGTGCGTGTTATAGGACAGAATCCTCTACCAACTGACCTTGAACAGAGCAAGCAGGACATTAAGGGACTGGACTTTTCATGGGAGGAGAGTGACAGGTTAACAGGGACTGATTATCGGGTAGATATAATGTGGCGGAAAAGATGGTCACTTTCTCCATTGGATGGCAATAGCAGTTGCATAGATCTGTGTTTAATGAAAAATTAATTTTATTGTTGGAAATTGAAGACAGCAGTTATCTTGAGAGGAACATTTAATCACAATTATCAGAATAATATATGTTTGTGTATTATGCACATTTAGCTGCTGCCATTATCTTTTGCTATTGTTTTATTCCGAATGTATCATAGGTCTCCTGTTTTAATTAATAAAATTTAATCACTTTTGTCAAAAAGATAAAACTATATAGAGTTCTTTTAATCTCATTTTCAAGACTCAGAATTCTTCCTCTTTCAAATTTATTTCAGGAAGGGAACCAAAAATGTGCACTTTTAAAGTATTTTAAATTATATTTAGTGTGGATAGAAATATCTATCTTACATTATAGAAATTCTAAGCGTTAGGATTTAGGAAAAGGCTTTATTTTGGTGTCTGGGAGGATCTTTCTAGCTAAAAGTATATGCACGGTGGAATAGGCCATCTCACTGCGGGCATGGTACTCTTGCCTCTTTGGAGAAGGCATGAAGGGGATATGTTGGCTGGATACTAAGGACGATGCTATCTTCCATTGGCCTAGTACTTTCCAGTTTTAAGTTGAGTTTGCACTGATCTCGTTAGAGTTCTCTATCAGTCCGAGGAGGAAGCCAGGGCAAACGTTTTCAGCCTTGTTTGGCTGTAGAAGGAAATGATGCTCAGAGAGGTTGTGATTGATCAAAAGGCGAATTGTGGAACTGGGACTATGATGTTTCTAATCAGGGTCAGTGCTGCCTCATCCTTCTCCCTCCCTGCCCACATGGAA
Source organism: Grampus griseus (assembly GCF_964374135.1). NCBI lineage: Eukaryota > Metazoa > Chordata > Mammalia > Artiodactyla > Delphinidae > Grampus > Grampus griseus. The sequence goes on along the minus strand of NC_139018.1, from coordinate 21,541,168 downwards.
CATCTACTGTGTGCCATGCCTTGTGCAAGCACCAGGGGTTTCCATGAGTTTCCCGGGAAGCTTGTACGTAAAGCAAGTTTCCTGATCTAACAGGGCCTACAGTAAAGTAAAAAGAGACAAACATAAAATCAGTTAAGGGCACCAAAGTGTTAGAGAGGCTGTGATAGAAATGGTGACAGAGAGTTGTGTGAGGAGACGGGCATGTTGGTCAATGGGATACGGAAGTGAGGGAAGGGGAGCTGTGATGCGTTAGGAAAAGCTTCACGAAGCCTCATGACGATTCTAGCAAAGTCTGGTGCAAGAGTCGGCATCAGGCAGACCTGAAATTTTTAAAGTGCATTTTTTGAAGTGTATTTCCGAGGGAAAATCTGCACAGAAAGGGTTTTGCTGCCAAATGATTTTGTGAAATATAGCATATACTGTATTGGAAACTCACAGTTCTTATTAAGATATTGAGGACTTAGAAACCCTTCCAAAAGAAACCTGTTTAAATTTGTATCTTCCAGCCAAAGTGTGGAATTATAGAGCTTAAGTTTTTCTTTTTAGAGAACAATTAAAAGTTTTGGAAAGCACTGACTTAGATCTACCGGCAGGCAGATCTCCTCTGCAGGCAGCTGCAATTTGGCTGTGTGACGTGCGAAGCCAAAGAGCAGTGGAGACCAGCCCTCTTGGTTGGGAATATACCCTAAGTCAGATAAACCAGAATACGGAGAATGTTGCTGCCACGTATGAAACATTGAGCCACCTGAGGAGAGACCTTCAGGGTCCCGGAGGGAAATGGGGGAGGAGGAGGAAGAAAGCTGGAGGGGCGTCCTGATTTCGGCTCATTTTTATTTCTTTCATCTGGCAGCATGGCTCACTCAGAGGCAGCCCTGAGATGGAACCCCATCCCTGGAATGGTGACAGAGAGGCACTGGGGGAAAATGGTGTGGAGGGCTCCATCAAGGGCAGAGGCTACTTGTCTTGGGGTATGAACACCTCTTCCTTCAGCTCCCCTTCTTTGCCGGGTGACTCGATTAGACTGTGGCCTGGTGACTGCTCCCTCCTGTATTCCGGGAGAGCACAAGGTATATTCCTTCATTTCAGCTTCTGTCTGTCTTCCCCTCTTTCCCCGGTCAACTCAGTCAAAATCTATTCTGAGAGGCTTTCCTTCTCCATCATGTAAAGCAGACCGTAATCTCTCAGTATGCTGTGATTCTGTAGTATTTTCTTCCAGGATCCTTTCTTATTATAGGTTAATTCCACCAGGGAGGAACCTTGCCTGTCCTCTGAACCTAGAATGGTGCTTGGCACACTGTAGGGCCTCAATATTTATTGAGTAAAAACTTGCATGCTGGCTTTTTAAAGGAACGAATACTTAGGTGTCTCATTCTCATTTGATAAATGAGCAGATAAGGAGAAGGGGCAGACTAGAAGAAGGAACTCCCTTTGATTGTGCTAAACCATTGTGTTACAGGCTTTTCCTAAAGTTCCTCACAATACCCCTCATCAATAGGTATTATTATATCATCATTGTCATTTTGCAGATGAAGAAACAAGGTCAGAGAGGTTTCATTTGCCCTAGATCACCTGACACTAAGTACAGAGCTGGATATGCTGCTGGTGTATCTGAGGCTGTATCTGAGCTTCCATCAGCTTTGGGTCCCAGAGAGGGTGTTGAGCTCAGCATCAGGAGATGGGAATCTGTTGCAGATCTTATCACTAATTAGTGTTAGATTCTTGTTATTTAACATTTGACTCTAGAGGAAACCATGGATTTCTACTAATTTCTTTATTCCGTTTACACGGCCTACATTAAGATTTCCCCCTAAATTTGGCAATATCAGATCACATGGAGGGACTTTTCTGAGGGTTGATGATGACACAGTGCAACGTCATTTAATACCATTCCTATTCTGCACTGGATCTATTTGGGTAAAATGTCTGAATCTTAAATGTGCGATGGATCCATGCCCTTTTGAGACATTTGTCATTCACTAGATGGCACTGTTGTATTAACTTTATTTTCTAGCCTGGATTAAAAGCTTCAAGGAGTATGATTTTCTATGATACTATACCTGTTGGACTATCCAGAGTTTCCAAGTGTGGGTACAAGGGCAGGGTGGAGACAAGCTTTTATAATGTACACATTTCATTAGTATGGATCCTAAATCCTAGTTTAGATTTTAGATTATAGCAAAATTGTAGTTTTGTGGCCATGCAGTAATGGCGGAGTACATTGACAGACTGAAAAATAATGCCTTGCTGGATGGTATGAAATCAAGATGATGGTCTCACTGAGTTGTGGGAACTCTGTGGTGGCACCATTGGGGACAATTTCTGACAGATGCTAGAGGCAGAGGCAGAGAAGTATAAACAAGCCTGAGTACACAGTAGATGCTCTAAGAAACCCAGATAATGGAATCGTCATTTTTAAACTAACTGAATTTATCTCTTCCCTTGAAACCCTTATAACTTCCCTGTTTCTGCCAGTGATAACATCACATTCCCAGTCCCCTTGTAGTTCTTGACTACTTCGTTTCCCTTGTCCCTTTTCAAGAACCTGACTGATTCCTTCTCCAAAATCTCTCTCCCTGCCATTGTTTGCTTTCCATTCCCACCACCATAAATGAGGTCTTCATCATTTACTTCCATTTTGCAATCATCTCTCACTTGAGTTCTCTGAGTCTCCTACCTCTACTGCACTTGAAGCCTTTGGTCAGAATAATCTTTATAACGTGAGTCCTGCGCTGACAGGTCAACAGTGACTCTCATGTGAAAAAGACCTCTTGGCATCTAGGGCCTCCCCAACTGATCACAGTTTCCTTTTCGGGCACATCTTCAGCTCTTCTAATTAAACGAAAAGTGAATAGAAAGCATGTAACTCACTGTCTTGCACGTAGTAGGTGTCAAGTAATAGGTAGCTGCTGCTGTATCCATTATACTGTTTAGCCCCCTTTTCCTACTCGAGTGTGGAAACACGCATTTGTAGAGTCTCTACTGGATACCAGTCTTGGAACTAGGTGTGTTGCATCTGTTATTGTATTTGATCATCATAACCTGTCCACCCTTGGAACCTGGCAAGGGGGCTCCAGGTCTTAGCTCCCCTCCTTCCCATGGGTTGAGGGTCCTTAGGCTAAGCATGCCTGCTCATCCTGAGCTTGCTCCCACCCTGGATAACTGGGACCCTGGACTTCTTTTCTCATATATTCCTGAGTCTACTTGAAGAGCCTGCGTGGGCCTCTTTTCCTGGTATCTCCTCCTGAGGTGAGACTGTGCTGTCCGCAGGCCCAAGGGGTGACCAAGGTGCAGCCACTTGCAGTGGGGAGGCATATGTGGACAGAGCTTAGACTGGGGTGGCCCCTCACACGTGTGTGAGGTCCCAGGCAGTGCAAGATGGAGCTGGGGGTGGAGGAGAAGCAGGACCCTCTCTCCCTGTGCTGCATGTTAGGGGTGGGCTTGCCGGTGAGAGAACCCCATGGCTTGAAGGTTGTCATCCCCATTCTGTAGAGAAAGTTGAGGCCAAGAGAGATTAAAGCACAATGTTTCATGATTCTAATACGCATGTTTTTTTACATTTAAATATTTCAGAAATTAGGATGCATCTTACAAGCCCTGACCTCTACTTTGTGTTTAGTCAACACTGTTACTTTGTTAACTGTACAGTAAGTAGTGGTGTGTCTTAAATTGATGGTATCACAGAGTCAACAAAATTGATAGCTTGACTGGTTTACACAGGTAAGTGGCGGAGCTGGGATTCAAACTCCCATCCAGCTGACTCTAGTGCTCACATTCTCACCCAGCTGCTCCAAGTGCATCGTCCTGATGAAACACCTCTCTTTACGCTCTCCTCTCTCTGTCCCCTCAGCATTTTGAGACTTGTTGAAATGACACTATAGAGCACATATTACGAGAACACCGTAAGCTGGATCAGAAATACTTCCAGTTGATTTTAATCATGTATTTCCTGATTCTTTAGCTCATCGTGAGTTTCCTGGGAACAGGGATCCACATGTTTTCTAGATGTTTGTATACCATGCGTATTGATAAGAGTAGAGAATTCTCAGGTCAAACCTAGATTTGAGTTCCCTCTCTGTTCCTTCTCAGGCTGGTGATGTATGGAGCTGCCTTAACCTCCTTGAGCCTCAGTTTCCTCATCTGTGAAACGGGTCTAATAGTACCTATTTCAAAGATCTGCAGTGAGATTAAAGCACTTGGCAAATGGTGGTTCTCGTTACACAGTAGGTTCCTTCAGTTGAGTGCCCTTAGCACGGTGAAAGCTAAATAAATGAATAACTTAATAGCTCACTCTCCACAGTAGCTTATGTATTAGACTTCCTTATATCTGTGTCCTATCTAGGTATTCAATCAGGCATTCACTCAGCAAATCAACCATCTACTGTGTATGAGGCATCGTGCTGGGTTATGGGGCTATAATAGTGAGCATGAGAGTCAAGATCCCTGCATGCATTACAAATCGAGAAAGAAGCTGGAGGGAAAGGGGAGGTGAGACAGAGGACAAGACAGAGGTGAGGTTAGGGACTCGGGGAAAGCCTGGCTAAGGAGGTTGTGTTTGAGTTGAGTTGTGAAGAATGAGAAAAAAGCATCTGTGTAGCATGAGGAGTGTGTTAGTCTGGATTTTCCACAGAAACAAGATATGTAGATGTATACATAAAGAGATTTATTATAAGGAACTGGCTCATGATTGTGGAGGCTAAGAAGTTCCAAGCTCTGTAGTTAGCAAGCTGGAGACCCAGGAGAGCCGATGGTATAAGTTCCAGTCTGAGTCTGAATGTGAAGGCAGGAGAAGACCAGTGTCCCAGATCAAAGACAGTCAGGCAGAGAGACAGAGAATTCTTCCTTTCTCCACCCTTTTGTTCTGTTCAGACCTTCAACAAGTTGGATGAGGCCCACCCACACTGGAGAGGGCAATCTGCTTTTCTCTACTGATTCAAATGTTACTCTTACCCAGAAATACTCTCACAGATACACCCAGAAATAATGTTTAATTAAATATATGGGCACCTTGTGGCCTGGTTAAGTTGACTTATAAAATTAAGCATCATAAGGTGGCTGCTTTATTTTATCCCCTGAGGTTGGGCCTTAGATTTTTGAATATAAAAGTTCCCAGAAGTCTCACTGTTCTTTCCATGTTAAGTTGTGCGGTTTCTGGATGGCAGCCCTTTACTTAGGAATGTATATATCCTCTGACTCCCTTCCCCCTCTACCCAACCTAGAGAAAAGATATAGAGAATGTAGTTACCTTATCTCATAAATATATCCAGTCTTCTCACTTCTGTGATCTTTGTTACAGACCTTCAAGATGACCTGTTTCACTGGGGACAGCCATTTCTCACTTTTAACTTAAAGGACTTTAATGTATGTGTTTGGGGTCTCTCATCAAGGGTTTGTTAATCTTGGCACTATTGACATTTGGGGTTAGATAATTTTCTCTTTTGGGGGCTCCCTGTACCTTGTAGATGTTTGAAAGCACCCTTGGATGCAGTCCACTGGATTGAATGACAGATTCCCTTTAGTTGTGACAACCAAAAACGTCTCCAGTCATTGCCATGTAACTGGTGGGGAGTAAAATCTACCCTGATTGAGAACCACTGTTCTCCCCATGGAGATTTGCCATGTGGAGTATATGCTTGGGGCTGCTTTTCCTCAGGATAGGGAGAGTAACCTTCATTGACTTGATGGAGGGAATTGGGAGCGCAGGGTCTTCCTATCTAAGGAGATTCCAGTAAGCGGATTAGATTGCCAAGGTGATTGGGTTGCATTTCTAATGATTCAAGCTGCCAACATCTGTTTGTGGTAATTGAGGACAGCTGTGATGCTGGCTTGGCTGAAACCTCCACAACCTTCCCTTGCTCCTCCAGGTATTCGAGTCTGCCGCAACCATCCTGTCACATCAGCCTCTTGCAGGAAGATGCTGGCAAGGTCAGGGTGTTGGCTGAGAATGGTATCAAACCAGATAGTGTCTTAGGTTTCCTGCTGCTGTATTGATTGGGAAGCAGGAGCAGTGTTCATTCTTGTAAACTGCCTCTCAGGCACAGAAAAAAAATATGTGTATAAAAAAAGCAAACTGCAACCAGTAATAATAATAATGATAATAATAACAACAACAACAGTAACAACTCACATATATTTATTCATCCCACATGTGCTATGTCCTGTTATTACAGCCTTCCTGTATTATTTCATTTATTCTTTATAACAACTCTCTGATGTAGGTGAGTAGGTCTCATCCGTTACAGCTGAGACACAGATAGCAAGAGATAGGATTACACGTAAGCAATTGATTCCAGAGTTTGCAGTGTGACCTCAATTTTCCAAATTCTATTTCAGTTCTATTAAAGTGTACATAGATGTATTTATTCATAACTTACATAACATTAAACTCTGGAAGCAGACATACCAAAATATTGTCAGTCTCTCTCTGGGTGGTTGCCTTGGGAGTGATTCTTTTTTTTTCTTTTTGTCTTCTTTAAACATTTTAAAATATTTTCCAAGCTTTCTATATTAAGTATTTCTTATTTTTATTGGAAGTTATATAGAACGTCTTAAAATAAATATATTGAAGAGGGGATGGGAAGAGAAGCAGTGAGCTAAGAGGATATTTTAGAAGCAGAGTCCTCACTGATGAAGTGTATTCTGGTGAGAGAGGTGGCAAGCAGACCACCGCGGGGCTGATCCCTTGTGTCCCAATGCATTGCAGACTTTTTGGTGGGACTCTAGAATTTCTCTGAAACAAACTGCTTTTTTTTTTTTTTTCAAAAGTCTCACTTGCTGTTGCAAGGAAGTTTTCTCCCAGCCCCCAGCGGCAGTCTGTGTTCAGCTCTGCATTCATCCTCATGGCACTCCTCTCTAAGGGAGGCTAAACTCAAGGCTGGTTTGCAAACTTTAGTCATTCAAGGGCAGTGGTGAATGCCCTTGGGCATGGCTCTTTAAGGAAGTGCGGTGATTTCCTAGCAGCGAAGTCAAGGCTGCAGCTGCAATAGCTCCTACCCTTCTTTCTCCATGGCAGGGTGGAGACTCTCTCTCAGGCACTGCATCTGCACTTTTTGCCTACCAGTTTGGACCAGTTGGTGTGACCACCAGAAAACACACCCACCCGGATCACACTCTACAGATCATTCTCCAAGAGAGGAGCTACCTTGGGGGTGAGAGTAGTATTCTAGTTTCTTTACAATCGCTACATTACTTTTCTTTCTTTCTTTTTTTTTAATAGCATCTTTATTGGAGTATAAGTGCTTTACAATGATGTGTTAGTTTCTGCTGTATAACAAAGTGAATCAGTTATACATATACATATGTCCCCATATCTCTTCCCTCTTGCATCTCCCTCCCTCCCACCCTCCCCACCCCACCCCTCTAGGTGGACACAAGGCACTGAGCTGATCTCCCTGCGCTATGCGGCTGCTTGCCACTAGCTACCTTTCATTTCGTAGTGTACACGTGTCCATGCCACTCTCTCACGTTGTGCCAGCTTACCCTTCCCCCTCCTCGTATCCTCAAGTCCATTCTCTACAAGGTCTGCGTCTTTATTCCCCTCTTACCCCTAGGTTCTTCATGATCATTTTTTGTTTTTGTTTTTCAGATTCCATATATCTGTGTTAGCATACGGTATTTGTTTTTCTCTTTCTGAGTTGCTTCACTGTGTATGACAGACTCTAGGTCCATCAACCTCACTACAAATAACTCAATTTCATTTCTTTTTATGGCTGAGTAATATTCCATGATATATATGTGCCACATCTTCTTTATCCATTCATCTGTTGATGGACACTTAGGTTGCTTTCATGTCCTGGCTATTGTAAATAGAGCTGCAATGAATATTGTGTTACATGACTCTTTTTGAATTATGGTTTTCTCAGGGTATATGCCCAGTAGTGGGATTGCTGGGTTGTATGGTAGTTCTATTTTTAGTTTTTAAAGGAACCTCCACACTGTTCTCCATAGTGGCTGTATCAGTTTACATTCCCACCAACCATGCAAGAGGGTTCCCTTTTCTCCACACCCTCTCCAGCATTTATTGTTTGTAGATTTTTTGATGATGGCCATTCTGACCGTGTGAGATGATATCTCCTTGTAGTTTTTTTTTTTTTTTTTTGCGGTACCCGGGCCTCTCACTGCTGTGGCCTCCCCCGCTGCGGAGCACAGGCTCTGGATGTGCAGGCCCAGCGGCCATGGCCCATGGGCCCAGCCGCTCCATGGCACACGGGATCTTCCCGGACCGGGGCATGAACCCGCGTCCCCTGCATCGGCAGGCGGACTCTCAACCACTGCACCACCAGGGAAGCCCTCCTTGTAGTTTTGATTTGCATTTCTCTAATGATTAATGATGTTGAGTATTCTTTCAAGTGTTTGTTGGAAATCTGTATATCTTCTTTGAAGAAACGTCTATTTAGGTCTTCGGCCCATTTTTGGATTGGGTAGTTTGTTTTTCTGATATTGAGCTGTTGAGCTGGTTGGAAATTTTGGAGATTAATGCTTTGTCAGTTGCTTCATTTGCAAATATTTTCTCCATTTCTGAGGCTTGTCTTTTCGTCTTTATGGTTTCCTTGGCTGTGCAGAAGCGTTTAAGTTTCATTAGGTCCCATTTGTTTATTTTTGTTTTTATTTCCATTTCTTTAGGAGGTGGGTCAAAAAGGATCTTGCTGTGATTTATGTCATAGAATGTTCTGCCTATGTTTTCCTCTAAGAGTTTGATGGTGTCTGGCCTTACATTTAGGTCTTTAATCCATTTTGAGTTTATTTTTGTGTATGGTGTTAGGGAGTGATCTAATATCATACTTTTACATGTACCTGTCCAGTTTTCCCAGCACCACTTACTGAAGAGGCTGTCCTTTCTCCACTGTATATTCTTGCCTCCTTTATCAAAGATAAGGTGACCATATGTGTATGGGTTTATCTCTGAGCTTTCTATCCTGTTCCATTGATCTATCTTTCTGTTTTTGTGCCAGTACCATACTGCCTTGATTTCTCTAGCTTTGTAGTATAGTCTGAAGCCCGGGAACCTGATTCCTCCGGCTCCATTTTTCTTTCTCAAGATTGCTTTGCCTATTTGGGGTCTTTTGTGTTTCCATACAAATTGTGAAATTTTTTGTCCTAGTTCTGTGAAAAATGCCATTGGTAGTTTGATAGGGATTGCATTGAATCTGTAGATTGCTTTGGGTAGTAGAGTCATTTTCACAATGTTGATTCTTCCAATCGAAGAACCTGGTATATCTCTCCATCTGTTTGTATCATCTTTAATTTCTTTCATCAGTGTCTTATAATTTTCTGCATACAGGTCTTTTGTCTCCTTAGATAGGTTTATTCCTAGATATTTTATTCTTTTTGTTGCAATGGTAAATGGGAGTGTTTTCTTAATTTCACTTTCAGTTTTTTCATCATCAGTGTATTGGAATGCAAGAGATTTCTGTGCATTAATTTTGTATCCTGCTACTTTACCAAATTCATTGATTAACTCTAGTAGTTTACTGGTGGCATCTTTAGGATTTTGTATGTATAGTATCATGTCATCTGCAAACAGTGACACCTTTACTTCTTTTCCCATTTGGATTCCTTTTATTTCTTTTTCTTCTCTTATTGCTGTGGCTAAAACTTCCAAAACTATGTTGAACAATAGTGGTGAGAGTGGCAACCTTGTCTTGTTCCTGATCTTAGTGGAAATGGTTTTAGTTTTTCACCATTGAGGATGATGTTGGCTGTGGGTTTGTCATATATGGCCTTTATGATGTTGAGGTAAGTACCCGCTATGCCTACTTTCTGGAGGGTTTTTATCATAAATGGGTGTTGAATTTTGTCGTAAGCTTTATGTGCATCTATTGAGATGATCGTATGGTTTATCTCCTTCAATTTGTTAATATGGTGTATCACGTTGATTGATTTGCGTATATTGAAGAATCCTTGCATTCCTGAGGTAAATACCACTTGATCATGGTGTATGATCCTTTTAATGTGCTGTTGGATTCTGTTTGCTAGTATTTTGTTGAGGATTTTTGCATCTGTGTTCATCAGTGATACTGGCCTGTAGTTTTCTTTCTTTGTGACATGTTTGTCTGGTTTTGGTATCAGGGTGATGGTGGCCTCGTAGAATGAGTTTGGGAGTGTTCTTCCCTCTGCTATATTTTGGAAGAGTTTGAGAAGGATAGGTGTTAGCTCTTCTCCAAGTGTTTGAGAGAATTCGCCTGTGAAGTCTTCTGGTCTTGGGTTTTTGTTTGTTGGAAGATTTTTAATCACAGTCTCAATTTCAGTGCTTGTGATTGGTCTGTTCATATTTTCTGTTTCTTCCTGGTTCAGTCTCAGAAGGTTGTGCATTTCTAAGAATTTTTCCATTTCTTCCAGGTTGTCCATATGATTGGCATAGTGTTGCTTGTAGTAGTCTCTCATGACCCTTTGTATTTATGCAGTGTCATTTGTTGCTTTTCCTTTTTCATTTCTAATTCTATTGATTTGAGTCTTCTCCCTTTTTTTTTTTGTTGAGTCTGGCTAATGGTTTATCAATGTTGTTTATCTTCTCAAAGAACCAGCTTTTAGTTTTATTGATCTTTGCTATCCTTTCCTTCATTTCTTTTTCTCTGATCTTTATGCTTTCTTTCCTTCTGCTAACTTTGGGTTTTTTTTTTATTCTTCTCTAATTGCTTTAGGTGTAAGGTTAGGTTGTTTATTTGAGATGTTTCTTGTTTCTTGAGGTAGGATTGTATTGCTATAAACTTCCCTCTTAGAACTGCTTTTTCTGCATCCCATAGGTTTTGGGTTGTCGTATTTTCATTGTCATTTGTTTCTCGGTATTTTTTGATTTCCCCTTTGATTTCTTCAGTGATCTCTTGGTTGTTAAGTAGTGTATTGTTTAGCCTCCATGTGTTTGTAAATTTTATAGATGTTTTCCTGTAATTGATATCTAGTCTCATAGCTTTGTGGTCAGAAAAGATACTTGATACAATTTCAATTTTCCTAAATTTACCAAGGCTTGATTTGTGTCCCAAGATATGATCTATCCTGGAGAATGTTCCATGAGCACTTGAGAAGAATGTGTATTCTGTGGTTTTTGGATGGACTGTCCTGTAAATATCCATTAAGTCCATCTTGTTTAATGTATCATTTAAAGCTTGTGTTTCCCTATTTATTTTCATTTTGGATGATCTGTCCATTGGTGAAAGTGGGGTGTGAAGGTCCCCTACTATGAATGTGTTACTGTCGATTTCCCCTTTTATGGCTGTTAGTATTTGCCTTATGTATTGAGGTGCTTCTATGTTGGGTGCCTAAATATTTACAATTGTTATATCTTCTTCTTGGATTGATCCCTTGATCATTATGTAGTGTCCTTCTTTGTCTCTTGTAATAGTCTTTGTTTTAAAGTCTATTTTGTCTGATATGAGAATTGCTACTCCAGCTTTCTTTTGATTTCCATTTGCATGGAATATCTTTCTCCATCCCCTCACTTTCAGTGTGTGTGTATCCCTAGGTCTGAAGTGGGTCTCTAGTAGACAGCATATATACGGGTCTTATTTTTATATCCATTCAGCCAATCTGTGCCTTTTGATGGGAGCATTTAATCCATTTACATTTAAGGTAATTATCGATATGTATGTTCCTATTACCATTGTCTCAATTGTTTTGGGTTTGTTATTGTAGGTCTTTTCCTTGTCTTGTGTTTTCTGCCTAGAGTTGTTCCTTTAGCATTTGTTGTAAAGCTTGTTTGGTGGTGCTGAATTCTCTTAGCTTTTGCTTGTCTGTAAAGGTTTTAATTTCTCCATCAAATCTAAATAAGATCCTTGCTGGGTAGAGTAATCTTGGTTGTAGGTTTTTGTCCTTCATCACTTTAAATATGTCCTGCCACTCCCTTTTGGCTTGCAGAGTTTCTGCTGAAAGATCAACTGTTAACCTTATGGGGATACCCTTGTGTGTTATTTGTTTTTTTTCCCTTGCTGCTTTTAATATGTTTTCTTTGTATTTAATTTTTGACAGTTTGATTAATATGTGTCTTGGCATGTTTCTCCTTGGATTTATCCTGTATGGGACTCTCTGTGCTTCCTGGACTTGATTAATTATTTCCTTTCCCATATTAGGGAAGTTTTCAACTACAATCTCTTCAAATATTTTCTCAGTTCCTTTTTTTTCTCTTCTTCTTCTGGGACCCCTATAATTCGAATGTTGGTGCATTTAGTGTTGTCCCAGAGGTCTCTGAGATTGTCCTCAATTCTTTTCATTCTTTTTTCTTTATTGTGCTTTGCAGTAGTTATTTCCACTATTTTATCTTCCAGGTCACTTATCCATTCTTCTGCCTCAGTTATTCTGCTATTGATCCTTTCTAGAGAATTTTAAATTTCATTTATTGTGTTGTTCATCACTGTTTGCTCTTTTGTTTTTCTACGTCCTTGTTAAACGTTTCTTGTATGTTCTCCATTCTATATCCAGATTTTGGATTATCTTTACTATCATTATTCTGAATTCTTTTTCAGGTAGATTGCCTGTTTCCTCTTCATTTGTTTGGTCTGGTGGGTTTTTACCTTGAGCCTTCATGTGCTGTGTGTTTCTCTGTCTTCTCATTTTGCTTAAGTTACTGTGTTTGGGGTCTCAATTTCGCAGGCTGCAGGTTCGTAGTTCCCGTTGTTTTTGGTATGTGCCCCCGGTGACTAAGTTTGGTTCAGTGGGTTGTGTAGGCTTCCTGGTGGAGGGGACTAGTGCCTGTGTTGTGGTGGATGAGGCTGGATCTTGTCTTTCTGGTGGGCAGGTGCACGTCTGGTGGTGTGTTTTGGGGTATCTGTGGCCTTATTATGATTTTAGGCAGCCTCTCTGCTAATGGGTGGGGTTGTGTTCCTGTCTTGCTAGTTGTTTGGCATAGGGTGTCCAGCACTGTAGCTTGCTGGTCATTGAGTAGAGCTGTGTCTTGGCCTTGAGATGGAGATCTCTGGGAGATTTTCGCTGTTTGATATTACGTGGACCTGGGAGGGCTCATGTGGACCAATGTCCTGAACTTGATTCTCCCACCTCAGAGGCACAGCCCTGATGCCTGGCTAGAGCATCAAGAGCCTGTCATCCACACAGCTCAGAATAAAAGGGAGAAAAAAAAAAGAAAGAAGAAGATAAAATAAAGTTATTAAAATAAAACCTAAAAAATCATTATTAAAAATTTTTTTAAAAAAGTAATTAAAATAAAAGAGAAAGAAGAGAGCAACCAAACCAAAAAACAAATCCACCAATGATAACAAGCACTAAAAACTATACTAAACCCCCCCCCACAAAAAAAAACGGACCGACAGAACCCTAGGATAAATGGTAAAATGAAACTATAAAAACAAAATCACACACAGAAGCATACACATACACAATCAGAAAAAGGGAAAAAAAAGAAAAATATATCGTTGTTCCCAAAGTCCACCTTCTCAGTTTGGGATGATTCGTTGTCTATTCAGGTATTCCAGAGATGCAGGGTACATCAAGTTGATTGTGGAGATTTAATCCCATGCTGCTGAGACCGCTTCTTCTTTGTTCTCACAGCTCCCGGGGTTTAGCTTTGGATTTGGCCCCGCCTCTGCGCGTAGGTCGCCTGAGGGCGTCTGTTCTTCGCTCAGACAGGATGGGGTTAAAGGAGCCGCTGATTCGGGGGCGCTGGCTCACTCAGGCCGGGGTGAGGGAGGGGTACAGAGTGCAGGGCGAGCCTGCGGCGGCAGAGGGCGGCGGGACATTGCAGCAGCCTGAGGCGCACCGTGCGTTCTCCCGGGGAAGTTGTCCCTGGATCACGGGACCCTGGCAGTGGCGGGCTGCACAGGCTCCCGGGAAGGGTGGTGTGGATAGTGACCTGTGCTCGCACACAGGCTTCTTGGTGGCTGCAGTAGCAGCCTTAGCATCTCATGCCCATCTCTGTGGTCCGCGCTGATGGCCGCGGCTCACGTCCGTCCCCGGAGGTCCTTTAAGCGGCGCTCTGAATCCCCTCTCCTTGTACACCAGGAAACAGAGGCAAGAAAAAGTCTCTTGCCTCTTCGGCACCTCCAGACTCTTTCCCGGAGTCCCTCCCGGCTAGCCGTGGTGCACTAACCCCCTTCAGGCTGTGTTCACGCCGCCAACCCCAGTCCTCCCCCTGCTCTCCGACCGAAGCCCAAGCCTCAGCTCCCAGCCCCTCCCACCCCGCGCGGGTGAGCAGACAAGCCTCTTGGGCTGGTGAGTGCCGGTCGGCACCGATCCTCTGTGTGGGAATCTCTCCGCTTTGCCCTCCGCACGCCTATTGCTGTGCTCTCCTCCGTGGCTCCGAAGCTCCCCCCTCCACCTCCCGCAGTCTCCACCCGGAAAGGGGCTTCCTAGTGTGTGGAAACCTTTCCTCCTTCACAGCTCCCTCCCACTGGTGCAGGTCCCGTCCCTATTCTTTTGTCTCTGTTTTTTCTTTTTCCTTTTGCCCTACCCAGGAACGTGGGGAGTTTCCTGCCTCCTGGGAGGTCTGAGGTCTTCTGCCAGCATTCAGTACGTGTTCTGTAGGAATTGTTCCACATGTAGATGTATTTCTGACGTATTTGTGGGGAGGAAGGTGATCTCCACGTCTTAGTCTTCTGCCATCTTGAAGCTCCTCCTACATTATTTTTCTTTTTCTCTGGAAGCCTCATTACTTTCTGGGGCCAATTAGGGGCAACTACAGAGTTGGCTTTGCATAGAAAGGAAATTGCAGAGCAGGTGAATTCTGCCCAGTCTCATCCTCCTGGGGGTGGTGGAGGCTTCTGGTAACTACCACTTTGGCTCGGATGTATGATGCCAATGCTGGGATGAAAGAGTCCACCTCCCCTTCCCCATGGCCATCCCACCTCCTTCAAAGGGATGGGTAGGAAGAAAGGTGTGGTTTAGCATTTTTCTCTTGAAAAGCAGGGGTGATCAGAGAAGCAGGAAGCTGCTGGGAGGTGATAATATTTTTCACATTATCCCCATTTATATGAAACCCCAGCAAAGCCCCCAGTGGTTCCAGGTATCTGCCTTGATACTGTGCCTTTAAACTCAGCCAACCTGCTATGTCCCTCACTGGAGCTGGCTGATTGAAACCATCAGGTTGGGGCTTCCCTGGTGGCGCAGTGGTTGAGAGTCCGCCTGCCGATGCAGGGGACATGGGTTCTTGCCCCAGTCCAGGAAGATCCCACATACCGCAGAGCGGCTCGGCCTGTGAGCCATGGCCGCTGAGCCTGCACGTCCGGAGCCTGTGCTCCGCAACGGGAGGGGCCGCAACAGTGAGAGGCCCCTGTACCGAAATAAACAAAAAAAACAAACAAAAAAACCCCATCAGGTCCCAAGCCCTATTCTTGGCAATTTTCTTGGTTTTCCTGAGCTAGTTCTTGCCCTTGATCTACACACACACACACACACACACACACACACACACACACACACACACACACACACACATTCCAGGCTCCATCTTCCTTCTCTGGTCTCATGTGCAGTGTTGGGCTCTTGCAGTTTCGGCATCTCTGGTCTGCGAATAGGGCTGATGATAATGTAATTGCTCTACTGGAGCATAGCATGAGACAGTTTTATTTTTTCTATGAACCTTCACTTATGCTATGACAAAAGTCTCTTTCTCCAATCCTGATGACAGATTCTGTTTTCCTGGCCATTTTTAGATGTTAGAAGGCAAGATCAATTTAAAGGTTAGTCTTTAGTATGAATTCGGTCTTATCCCCAACAACCCTCCCTGCGTCACCCTGACAGAGGTTTGATCCGTTGACTGAGGTCTGGGGTTCTTCCACCTCCAGCACTTTGATGTGGGTGGCAATGGCCTTCATTTAGATGCCATCTCTTCCTTCTCTCTTTTTTGGGGATTAACTTTGTTTGGGTTGGAGGGCTTTGGGAGTCCGGGAGGAGAAGGTATAGGCAGGTTTATCTCACAGTAAGCAGCTGCACACGGTGGTGAGTTGATCCTGGGTATCTCCAGGCACCATGTGCTTCCATTTGCCTCTGGTGGTGAGTTTAGTTGTCAGTTCCTACCCGTCCTCTCCAACACTGAGGTTCCCCCAGAGAGGGCAGCTGTGTTTCCCTAGGCCCCTGAGATTGACTCAGGCCCCAGTCTCCTTTCTAGGGAGGCAGCTCCTCTGTGGGTGGCCATCAGAATGGCCCCAGGGCTCCGGCTCTTCCTCAGTGATCTTTTATATGGAAGAGCTGTTGAGATCTTTGCTGCGGGAGCCTAGGGTGAGGAGCTCCCATCCTATTCTCCTTATGCACCCTGTGCCACAGTCCCTTCTCACCCTGATGAAGTGGGCTTCTCTGGCAAACTTCACACTTTTAAGCAGGCACTAGCTTCCATGTTCAAGAATGTCACCCATCTTCAAGAGTAGGGGGTGAAGATCTTCCTGATAACTCTCTATGATGGCTGCAGGAGACAGGTTCTGCAGTAGAACCTCTCTGAGGGATTCTATTGATGCTTTCCATTCCTTTTCTTGAATATGGAGAAGTAACATCCCATATGGACCCTACATGCTCTGAGAAGGCCCATGGCCCTGATGACTCTGTACCCTCCCCCTCTGGCCCCTCCAGAGTTCTCCTTTATGGATTGGGAAGAGGTGGACATTTGTAGTGGTGAGTAGTGGTGGAAGGTGGAAGGGCAGTTCAGTCTTAGTAACCTAAGGTACCTGGCCCCAGGTGTTGACAGCTTTGTTTAGAATGTGGGGTTTGTAGAACATCTTTATTCATAGCTTGGGGTCTTCGTTGCCAATTTTGAGGACACACAAATATTATCAGTCAATATCCTGTTGCTTCAGCTAAACTTCTGGCTACTTATATGCCAGGCACTGTGCTGGACCCTGCATTGATGGGTTCATTTAAGCTCACAGTGATCCCATGAGGAAGAGACTATTATCATCCATCTTGTATAGATTAGGAAACGGAGGCACACAGAAGTTGTGTTAACTGTCCAGGGTATGCAGCTAGCCAAGATTTGAAACTGACAGTCTGATTTCAAAACCTGTGAGCTTAGCTGCTACTTTGTGCTTCTTTCTAGCTTGCGAATTTAGCTTAAATTCAACTTGGCTCATGGACTACATCATCATGCTCCTTTGGTTCTGTAACTGGGGGCCTGTGAATTAAACTGACAAAAAGCAGGTTAACAGGAGAAAAAAGATTTATTCCTGTGTCTATGGGAGTTAAAAAAAGAAGTAGCTAGCTATTTAAATGATTAAAGTGAGAGGCTTATATTTGTAACTTAGTAGGGGAAAGAGAGGAAATGAGACTTCTATAGGCTTCTGTAGGAAAGACAAATGGGTTTTGGAGAACAAATGGGAGATATGAATGTTTGTGATAATGTTTGTTTATACAGGTGCGAGGGGTCTTTCTGTCTTCTTCATGGCCATGGAAATCCTCTGGAGAGGGGATTTGTGTTACGTTTACTCTCCATCATCTTCCTGGGAGTAGACCCATCCCCTAAGAGGAAACTTATAGCAGCCTCATTTTTCAGAAAGTTTTTTTTTTTTTTTTCAATTGATGTAGCTTTTATTGTAAGAAACATGCAGTTCTGTTCCTGCCAGGTAGAACCCAATCCTCTGGCTTTGGGATTAAAGAAAGGCCCAAGTCCTCCATCCTGAAGAGTTTTCAGAATATGAGATGGACAGGTATGAAGCAAGTTTTGGACGTCACTCACACTCCTTTGGCTTAGCTACCAGGGCCCTAAATGAATATCATAGAATTAACAGGGTGGAAGGAACCTCGGAGGTCACCTAGTCAGTCCAAGTATCTTATTTTACTGGTAGGAGCTCAGAGGTCCAGAGGTGACAGTGATGTGCTTGATAAACCACAGTTAGTGACAGAGTCCCATTAGAGACCCAGCCATTTCAGAAGCTTTTAGTTAGATAAGGAAAGCTCTGAGGCGGCTTTTCTGCATCAGTTGAATCTCAAATGTCTTCAGCTTAAAAGAGTCTTTATGCCAACTCTGGGGTTCTGAGTGGGTTCCCATGGTATCATTCTACCTAGCTGACCAGTTCCACAAAAGGGGTGATTTATTTTATTTTTATTTTTTGCGGTACGCGGGCCTCTCACTGCTGTGGCCCCTCCCGTTGCGGAGCACAGGCTCCGGATGCGCAGGCTCAGCGGCCATGGCTCACGGGCCCAGCCGCTCCACGGCATGTGGGTTCCTCCCGGACCGGGGCACGAATCCGTGTCCCCTGCATCGGCAGGCGGACTCTCAACCACTGCGCCACCAGGGATGCCCAAAAAGGGGTGACTTACATACCAGGTGAGGCATCAACCTGGATCAACAGGCCAACGAACCCAGGCAGAGGATGGGGGGAAAAGCCAGGAAAACTGTTTTCTGTTTTAAAGCACGTCAAGCCCTGGAGAAAGTTGGAAAGTTGGAAAGGAGCTTGGGGTGGGGGCAGTGCTGCTTTTATTGGATTCACATGCATGAGGAGCACACCTTGGGGGGGCAGTAGGCTTCTGTACAAGGTACCAATAGTGGGGAAAAGCCAGTGGAATATAATGCTTGGGCATTTGGGTTCAAGTTCTAGCTCCGCCATGTACTAACTGAACAACCCTGAAGATTTAACAGAACTATGGTTTCTCTCTGAAACGGTGAAGGTTCTCCTTTTTTCTCTTGTGAAGTTGTAGTGAGGTGCAAAAACGACAGCACATGGGGTTTGTACATTCATGCACTGATATATGTAAGAAATATTATTATCCAGAATGACCTGTGCTCTTAGTGGGCTAGATAACTGAATAACTAATTAAATTTTTTCTTAAGAGTTTACCACCTGCAAGAGAATGTGTTGGACTCTGCTATTGATGACATGATGGATAAGGTTGAGTTATGGCCTTCAATGACTGTGAAATTGCATTTGAGTGGAAATATATTCATCAATAATTGTAATAAAGATACAATTTGATAGTGCCTGGAAGAGTTATAGAAAAAAATGCCATAGAAGTTCAGAAGATTGGAATCCTTTTTGCCAGGGGTGATCATGGAAGGTTTTGGAAGGAGATGCTTTTTGAGGTAGATCTAGGGAAATGACGATTGAACTGGTAAGGAATTTTTAACAAAAGACACAGCATGACTAAAATGTGTTTGTTAGGAAGTTACATTGACTTTGGTGGGTTGTTTAGCAGAAGGCTTGTGGAAGAGTGGAGGGTAATAAACTTGAATCGGTGGGTTGAAACCAGAACCTGGAGGCCACAGGATGTCAAGTCATGGAATTGACAGTGGGGAGTGCTACAGGGGTTTTAACAGTCAGATGTCATGGTCAGAGCTGTCCCTTTGGAACACTGGTAATGTGGAACAGTGTGCTAGATAGACCAGTGTCAGATGTGGGTCTGAAGGGATGAGATCATGTGGCGGTGGTTATGATTCAGTTGCGGTCATATGAGACTAAATAACAAGTGATAGTAGTAATGAGAGAGAAGATATTTGAGCTAACATGTCTCTAGTGACAGGAGACATTTGATTTATTCTTTTCAACTTATTAATTCTTTCAACACATATTACTTACTCAGTGGTTACTACATGCCAAGCAAAGTGCTGGGACAGAGAAAATTACATAATGCCCTTGCCCTAAAGATTATTGTCTAGTAGTGAGTGATGAGTAAGCTATTTGCGGGTAAGAGATGGGGTTTGGGAGGGAAGCCAGTTCAGGCTGGAGGAGTGGACACATGGGAGTGTGTTTAGAATCTCAAGGAGTTCACAAGCATGGTTTTCCAGGAGGGTCAGATAAATGGTCAGGGGTGAGATCATAGGCTTGTTTGAAAGATTAAGTTTAGTCATTACTCTGTAGGGATTGAAGAGTCACCAAACCCGTTTAAGAGGATCAGTAATAAAATATATTTTGCATTTTAGAAAGGTTGCTCTGGTGACAGTGTGGAAGAAATATTGGAGAGTCAGAGATTGAGAGTGAGGGTAGTGGTAAGAGGATCATTTAGTGATCCAGGTGGAAGGTGAAATGGCTCTGAGGTAAGGAACTGTCAGTGGGGTTGGAGAAGAAGGCAGATGTGGAAGACATTGAGAAATAGCGTCAAGAGGATTTGGGCATTAATTGGATATAGAGGATGGAAAAAGCATTGAGGTTGACCTTCAGATTTATAATTTGAGGTCTGGTTGTCTGCCAGGGAATGAAACCCAAGTTCTGTGGTCTGGTTTACCTCTAGTCCACGTGGACTGATCTTGCCTGGCAGTTGCTTAAGATGAAAGTAGCAGTCCTAGCCTCTTTGCCTTGCAGAAACAAATAAGTGTATTCAATCTGACAGGCCAGGAATATGTGTGGTCAGCTGTGGGCAATGCAATGTTCCTGGCTAGCTCACTATTTCATCATGATGTGTCTGCTCACAGGTGTGATTTGTCCGTCCTCCCAGAATGCTGTTGGAAGAGGGGCCAGGGGGCAGGTGTCCATGTAGTTCTCCAACTGAACCGTGCCAAAAACATTTTTAAAGCATTCTTTTAGCATCTGCTGAGTTTGGGGGCTATCATTTAAAATGGCTGCTAATCTAGGAAGAAGTCGTCACTTCTTCACCTGGAGGGAGACAGCAGGGAAGGGTCCATCAAATTGGTTAACAGTTGGACTGCGGAAAAATTGTGGACAGTCTGGGGTTGACTGGTGCAGGGAAACCTTGGCGGTAGAAGCAGCAGGGAAATATAGCAAAGGTTAAAAGGTGTGGGCATAACACAAAAAAGGAAGCCTCAGACTGACTGGCCTGTGTGTCACTGGAGATGCCGTGAGCCACAATTTCATATCATGGACCTCTTTTCTTAGTTCTCATAGGAAGCTTTTCTGTATCCCAGGTGCTTCTCTCTAAACCCAGCAAAGGATAGAAAATCATCCGGTGTCATAGGTAAAACTTCACAGTGGCCATCATTTCAGGGTATTAGCCATCTGTTGAATCTTGAATGGACTATTGTAATTGCTCTTTAGGGAAGATGAAGCAATTGTCACCCTTGTAAGAGGCCTTGGAAATAAAATTCCATAGCCCTTCCTCTAATTTTTTCCACTAGTGGGTAAAATTTTGGCATGCTTGCACCTTGACCTTTGTGGAAAATGATCCTCTTGAAAGTGGTCCATGATAGAATGGTAAGAATGGCATAAATATGGGTCTGCATCCTGGGGGTCGGGGGAGAGTTCTTTTGTTGTATGGTCTACAGGATGCGAGGCAAGAATGAATTTCTCTACTGAGAAAATGTGGGGCACTTGACATTGTGTATTAATTTGCTCATTTTATTATGCACTAGACTAGAAAATATCTAGGGCAGGGGACTTGTGTATTTTGTTTTTCACTGTATCCCAGTGCCCAGAACATTGTGGGGTCCATAGAGGCTCTCCAGAAATATTTGTGGGATGACTGAATGATGAACAAGTGAACTCAAGTGGTATCTGAAGTCCAAAGAAGTTAAAAGAGGAGTCTAGAAAGTTGCCATATTCAAAAGATTCAGAAATAGAGCTGGAGCTGGAGTAGGGATGAGGGTCTTGGATCAGGGAAATGAAGTCAAGTCTAGGAGGTCAAATGCACATGAGGAGGGATGGAGAATCATGGAAAAGAGTTGTGTTCCCATGAGGGGGCAAGGGAAGAGGGGATGGGAAGGTGCCGTCAGCTGACCTCAAAAGGGCAGAACAGATGGTGTGAACTCCAGCATTTTGTTTTCGGTCTTAAACATGGCCTTATGGAAACAATTTGTCTTATTCACTCTTAAATTTTCCAGAAAATTTAAAGCACCCCTTGAGTTACCATCTTCTACATTTATTTTAGAATAATGAGTCATGCCTTACTTTGCACAGTTTTGGTAAAGCTCCTATAAGACGCAGCTGAAAGGGGAATCAGTATTTATGAAGCCTCTACCCCATGCTTGACCTCACGTTAGGTATTTCTAGGGTGCCGCCGCCATAGCTCGGCATTTCCAACGTTGAAAGTTAGTCTGTCTGGTACTGCCCAAAGTGCTTTACCTGTATAATTCATTTAATTCTCACAATAGTCCTGTAGATGAGCAATTACTAGCTGTATTTTACCAACGAGGTCTCTGAGGTTTAAGAAGTTAAATAACTTGCTCAAGATCACATAGGCAACAGGTGATGAAGGTGAAATTTGAACTCTGATTTGCTTTATTTCTAAGTCCATGTTAATAAGAACACAAAACAGTCCATTGGAGGGACTGATGAGGGAGCAGAGTCCAGCTGCCTAGATCCTGCTGTAACCACAAGTATTCAGCAATGCCTTGTAGCCATGTTGCTCTTATGGGGAACCAAATCCTGCCTCTCACATGAGTCCTCAGAGCTTTTTTTTCTTTTTTTTTTCTTTTTTTTTTTTTGCGGTACACGGGCCTCTCACTGCTGGGGCCCCTCCCGTTGCGGAGCACAGGCTCCGGACGCGCAGGCTCAGTGGCCATGGCTCACGGGCCCAGCCGCTCCGCCGCACGTGGGGTCTCCCCGAACCGGGGCACGAACCCGCATCCCCTGCATCGGCAGGCGGACCCTCAACCACTGCGCCACCAGGGAAGCCCCCTCAGAGCTTTTGCACTTTCTTTTTTGATGCTCTTATTTATTTTATTTTTTACTTTCATGCCCACAACTTGTTAGTTTTTTCCCCACCCAAAGAGAAAGTGGTTTAAAGGATTTTTAAAAACAATTATATCCAAGGCTTGGCTTCTTTGGCAGACTTACTTCTGTAGCACAAAAGCAGCTTAATGTCAGCTTGAAACTTGGTAAGTCTACTGCCAGTTTTTACAATGGAAAAGGAAACTCTAGATTCAAGATTAACTATGGTACTTTGAGAAGCAAGACAAAATGACCTCATGGGTATGCACTGAAGTTGTGATTGGGGAGCAAAGGCTCCCTTAATGGTTTCGTTAGCATGCAGTGAGATAGAAAAGCTAACAGGTGGCTACTCATGCAGGGCTGCCCAGCACTGCAGACACCCCTGGTGCCCTGTGTTTCATCCCCTTAGACCACCTTCGCTTTTAGCTGTGTTTGCAGGGTATCACTGTATGTGATCTGCTTCTCTTGTGCTAACAGTGTTCTGCTTGAAGCGTCTGCCATGTGTTTCCACTTTTGGTCCTAGTGACTAGGAGCCCACTTAGCATGCACAAGCACAGCTGGGAAGTAAGAGAGAGAGAGAGAGAGAGAGAGAGAGAGAGAGAGAGAAAGAAAGAGAAAGAGTGTGTGTGTGTGTGTTTGTGTATTTAACACTCTTGGGGGTCACCTCCAACCAGTGGGGGCTGAGAACCAATGGATAAATGCTCCAGCCTCCAGTCCTTTGGGCAGGTAATTTTAGGCTTTCTGTATGTTTCTCAGAGGGTCCCAGTGTACTTAAAGCAGTGACCTCAATAGTGTGCCCCTACATTGGCTTCTCCATCCTTTTCTCCCTTTTCCCCTCTCTCATTTCTGATTCCTGGGATTACCTTCCCAATAAACTACTTACGCCAAGTTCTTGTCTCAGGCTTTTCTTTTGGAAGGACCCAAACTGAGATATCTATGTAGACTTGAAGCAGAATTTTTAGCACAATCAGAGGGAATCAATCTCTTAGCAACTTACTATAACCAAACTCACATGAGACTAATGTATAAACCACAATGACAGATATTAATTTATGAAGATGACTATACTATCAAGTGGACCAGAATACTCATATCTCCTGGACAGAGTTGGTGATAAACTGATATTCCTGCTCTTGGACTCCTCTTTTTCTAACATCCATGCAAGTAACTTCCACTCTGTCAAGGCATTTCTTCCTTGAATGTATTCAGGCTGTGGCTTTCTCTTACTTACAGGAAGGGTTCCATTTGATTTTCAAAATCTGCTTATTAATCTTGTTGGTTGCATCTTGAGTTTACATTTCTCAGGGACTCACTTTACTGAATTTCCCTGTACTGATGGAAATTTTCTTGTGCTTTACCTCCCTCAGCCACCTTCTATTGGTGGAGAAAGAGTATGGAAAATACAGAAAAAGGAGAAGAGTGTAGGGGAAAACATGTGAATGCCTTTCTGTTTAAAGCACAGTACACAAACTGATATTCACAGTGATGACTTGACAGCATCCAAAACCGTTTCAGTATATTCTGTAAAAGCTTACAAAGATTTTTATCCCCAAACAGTTAAAATAAACATGTTTGCAACTCCAAGATTTAAGCTTTAAGTTATCTGAGACTCATTTGTCACTGAAAGCACATTCCCCGATAATTCTGGTTATGCACACGTAACGTGTAATTCTTGAAAATTCGTTTTGCAGAAGAAAATCATTGTTGGCATATACTCTGTAAGTTCCTATGCACCACTTCCTTCCATTCTTACTGCCATAGCCCATTTTGACCCTTTCCTTCCCCTAGACTATATCAAGAGCTTCCAAGCAGTCTCCTTGATTACAAGGATTCCTCCTTTACAACAATGCCAGGGAGATCTTTCTATTACATGTATCTGATTGTGTCACAGTCCTGCTTAAAACCCATGAATGGCTCTGGGTAGATATAACCGATGCTTGCCAATACTTTCAGTTCTTCTCTCCTTGCATGAATATTCGAGAAATGTTTTGCTTCCTCCTTGAATCCAGGCCTGGCCATATGATTTGCTTTGCCGTCACGGGTCACCTGCAGGTGAAAGCTCCTGCTGTGGACTGTCCCCTCAAAATTCAGATGTTGAAGCCCTGATCCTTAATGTGACTCTATCTGGAGATGGGGTCTTTAGGAGGTAATCAAGGTTAAATGAGGTCATAGAGGTGGGGCCCTAATCCAATGGGACTGTGGCTTTATAAGGAGACGAAGAGATTTCTCTCTCAGTCTCTGTCTCTCTTTCTGCCATGTGAGGACTCGGTGAAAAGGTGGGTGTCTGCAAGTCAGGAAGAGAGCTCTCACCAGAATCTGCCCTGTTGTATACCCTGATCTCAGACTCCTAGTCTTCAGGACTGTGAGACAGTAAATTTCTGTTGCTTGAGCCTCCCAGTCTGTGGTGTTCTGTTGTGGCAGCCTGAGCTGACTCTTTTGATTTGATAAACTCTGAAGCTTTGTCCTGACATAACAGCATCATTATGTGATGGAACTGCCATAGTCTGAGTTCCTGAGTGTGGTCAACAGAATAATGAACCACCAAAGAAGTCCATGCCATAGTCCCTGGAACCTGTGCATATATTACCTTATATGGCAAAAGGGACTTTGTTGATGTGATTAAGATTATGGGCTTTGAGATGTGGAGATTATCCAGGACTATCTGGGTAGGCCCAAACTAATCATGAGTCCTTAAAGTGGAGAACTTTCTAGCTATGGTCAGACAGAAATGTGATGCTGTAAGAATGGTCAGATAGATGCTTTGAAGATGTGGGAAGGGAGCCACAAGCCAAGGGATTCAGGCAGCTTCTAGAATGTGGAAGAGGCTAGGAAATAGGCACTTCCCTAGAACCTCCAGAAAGGGATGCAGCATTGTTTACATCTTGATTTTAGGCCAGTGAGATCTGTGTTTTTTTTTTTTTTTTTTTTTTTTGCGGTACGTGGGCCTCTCACTGTTGTGGCCTCTCCCGTTGCGGAGCACAGGCTCCAGACGCGCAGGCTCAGCGGCCATGGCTCACGGGCCCAGCCACTCTGCGGCATGTGGGATCTTCCCGGACCGGGGCACGAACCCGTGTCCCCTGCATCGGCAGGCGGACTCTCAACCACTGCGCCACCAGGGAATCCCTGTGTTGATTTTTGAACTACAGAATTATGAGATAGTAAATTCATGTTGTCTCAAGCCACTAAGCTTGTAGTAATTTGTTATAGCAGCAATATTTTCTGTTTATGTTTCTAATATATTGAGTATGATAGATTGTATAAATGGTCACAAATTCTTCCTTTCTTGCATCCATAGCTTTACTAGATGACATTGTAGAGTCTTCTATCAAGAAGTGGGGTGGAGACTATATCTCCATGCCTTGAATCTGGGTTGATCATTCTTTCCCTTTCTGAATGGGAACAATTACTGAGATTATCTAGTCCTTGTTTCACCATTGTATGTTGAGTGTGTGTCTGTGGTGATGGTGGTGATGGGAAGATGGGGTGGTGGTTCAGTCAGCTTAACTTTTTTAGTTCCCAGGTATCTGGCCCAATGGGAGCCATGTGCCAGGATCTGATGTAAAGACTAATGTTATCCCTCCCTCCCTACCTCCCTTCTGATGAAGAGACTACTGAAAGCTACCAGTGTCCTGAACTTCGAGTTCAATGCTAGGATTGGTTGGGTCCCTAGAGAACTTTAAAAAGGGGAATGGGGTCTGGGGAGACTGTATCCTACTCTTTGGCCAACTCTGAGATCAGGGGAAGGGGAGAATCATAGATGGATAAAGTTGGTAAGGCAGGATAAGGAGCGAGCAGGCTGAGTCCCAGGCCTCTGTGGGAGGAAGAAGTAGGGAATATTGGAGCATGAGTTGGGCACTGGATATTCCTTGGACTTATGTTGAGAAAAGCCAGTGTAATGCCCCTAAAGGGTACACTGGCAGAATGGAAAAGAAAGTGCTCAGAGCCCACTAGACAGGGAGGAGACAGAAAAATCACAAGTGGATGCTATGATTAAAAACAATAGAGGTTTGGGGCTTTCTGGAGTTGGGTTAAATAACCCAGTGCACCAAACTCTCAGAAGACAGTAATGAATTGCAGCATTGTAATATAATTGCTTTTATGATCACCCTGAGTTATGTGGGGAAAAAAAGTTATGCTTTGAATATGCTTTTTAAAAAGGTAGGCTGGTATAGAAATACACTTTATGAAAATCTCAAACTAGGTAAAGCAAAAGTAAAACCTTTATTGATTTAAAGAATAGACTTCCATTTATCTGGAACATTCATTTATATAGTAAAGTGAATTCTCTGACGATTTATTCATTCAGTAGATCAGGGGTGGGCAACATCTGGCCTGCGGACCAAATTGGTCAGCACCCATTTGTTCATCCATTGCCTGTGGCTGCTTTGGGGCTACAGTGAAGAGTAGTAGGATAGTTGAGTAGTTGCAACCAAGACTACATGGCCTGCTGGCCTGATTCTATCTGGCCCTTGACAGGAAATTTGCTGACCCCTGCATTAGATAATTATTCTGCATCTCCAGTGTGCCTGCTGTTTTGCCCCAAATATGCCAGAGTCCTACTTGATCCCCACCTGTCTGCAGCCCCCATTGTAAAAGACCTCATGGCATCCTCCAAAGTGAGCATTCATGAAAAGTCGCCCTGTGGTTAGGAGAGGAGAGAGTGTGACTGGCTGGATCTCCTTGCAGAGGCAGCTGTGGGCAGGGGCAGGGGCAGGGGCAGGGGTCCCGCACTGAGAATGCTCGAGGATGCGTGAGTAGGAAATTGCTGGAGGACTGAGTGCTATGAGGTGGCCTCTTAACGGCTGCTAAGCTTGGTAGTATTTGTAAAAAATGGTCCAAATCTCATTTCCGAGTTAAATACCCCACTGAGGTTTTGCCTTTGTTTCTGAGTGACATGCCACTGTTTAAATCAACTTCTTCAGGCCATCTTGATTCTTAAAGGAAGTCGTGAGACCAGTCCCCACTTGTTCTAAGGGGTTCCACTTTCCCTGAGGTGAGAGAGAGACATTTTTCAAAGGAAACTGTGACCTAAACAATAAGCAATAATAACAATAACAGTTGCACCTAAGAACTGCATCTGGCAAATAATTAGCAGCTGGAGAAGTTGAGGACCTCTAACCTTATCCAATCATTATCTCCCAGAAATGCATCACCCAGGGACAGGGTAAAATGCAAAGAAAATCAGTTATACATACACACACAAAACAAACGCACAATTAAGAAAAAATAATAGCTCTCAACACCAAGCAGCTTTTTGTTGCAGACGCTAATTTTTGCCTGGAGTCTTTCCTAATTATGAAAGACCAGTATAACACTTTATAGGAAAACAAAACTCTTTTCTTAACCTTTGGTAGGCGCATAATTAGGAATATAATATGAAAGATGGCCCCTGTACTCTGTTCACAGGGGTCATGTCTTTTAAGACCAGGGAGGGTTTGGAATTACAACAGGCCAATTCAGAGATGCTAATTAGAAATGCACTTTTACCAATGCGCTGAGAACAGCTAAGCTTTCCAGAAATTATTCGAGCTAGAGGGAGTGATCTCGTTTTATCAGGTTCTGAGAGCTTTCTAATTTGAGGAAGGAAATAATCATGGAGGCAACCAGTGTATTATATCTAAGATGAAATGGGCTCGTGACCTTAGCAAGAGGAATATTCTCTGCGTCTCTGCCTCAGGAAACATTTCTCAAGCTGCTGTTTTTGTTGTTGTTGTTGTTGTTGTTTTGCGGTACGCGGGCCTCTCACTGTTGTGGCCTCTCCCGTTGCGTAGCACAGGCTCCGGACGCGCAGGCTCAGTGGCCATGGCTCACGGGCCCAGCCACTCCGCGGCATGTGGGATCTTCCCGGACCGGGGCACGAACCCGTGTCCCCTGCATCGGCAGGCGGACTCTCAACCACTGCGCCACCAGGGAAGCCCTCAAGCTGCTGTTTGAGGCATCTGGAGATTTCTTTCAAAGATGCCTGCCAGGCATTTGCCCTTTGGTAACTTTTCTATTATTTTTTGGTACAACTCTTTGGATTAACAACCTGGTTAAGTTTCAAAATTACTCATGAATGTAAAAACCTACAGTTATATACATGTAAGAAAATTATATGATTATAGGTTCTTTGTAAATAACCAGTGTTGGTTTTTTCCCCTATATTTCCCTAGTACCTAGCATGGACTCTGGTACATAGTAAGACTCTGGTACATACATATTTGGTGAATAAATGAATGAGTTTCTCAATTCAACTTGATATTGTTTACCACATAGTCAGTTTAAAAAAATCATCTGAGATGTTTGCAGCCTAGTTTCTCACCCCCACTGTCACACTGTTGGTTTCTATTTGGAGATTTTCTATTTAGTGCTTTTTGTCCCTAGGGAAGAAAAGTTCTGTTTAGAATCTTCATCTTGGGTGTGGGTTGAATTGTAGTCCAGTGCATGAACTATCATCTTAAGTATAATGGTCTAAAAGATTCCTGTCCTCCCAGTCACAGAAAGTGAATACGATCTCAAGTAATAGTCTCCTTCTTACCCCAGATTGAAGTAGCCTCTTCCTTCTGGCACTTTCTGTAGCATTTTTTATACTTTAGGATTTTCACTCATTCCTTTACTCATTCAAAGACATTTGTTATTATTTGAAGCTATTTGGCATCTTGACAATTTTTGATCCATCTCTTGAAGGAGATGTTAAGTGCGGCCGTTTACCATTTTTGTGACTTCGGGCAGGTAGGTTATTAAACCTAGCCTCAGTTTCCCTATCTGCCAATGGGGGTAGTGATAGACTCTCGTAGGATTGCTGTGAGGACTGAATGTTTTAACCTGTCCAATGGCAAGTGCTCAACACAAGTTGAAAACAGTTAAATAACAATACTAACAATGCTGTAATTCAGATTTTTGAGGACAGAAGCAATCTCACATTTCACAGCAGCACACAACGTTCAATCAGTATTTGTTGCATTGGTTTTATCTCACACGGCAGCAAGAGGTTTCAATACAGTGCACAGAATAACCCTGGGATTGGTATTTCTCGGCAGCAGCATCACAACAAGCTGCCCCTGCTGATAGGAGCCCTAAGTCTTTGATTCTAGTGGCTTAACCTTTGCATTCTTTTCTCATAACCTCCAGTTCAAGCGCTTAGCTTTCTACCTCCCATTGTCTCGCAGAGGATGAGTTGGTTTAGGCTGACCGCTGGCTCCTGATCTTTGGAGAAAGGTTCTTTATAGATCGCTGCACTTTTGAACCAGCTGTCTAGAACCCTTGCTGAGAAGAAGAGTTGTACAAACAGCAACGAAAAGAAGCGGGCATTCCTGGGCTTATTGCTAAGCCTTGGAAATGGATGATAAATGAGGGAGATCTAGGGCAGTCATGAAGGACCTCGTTATTGGGATCACAAAGTTCTTTCTTTCTTTCTTTCTTTCTTTTTTTGCGGTACACCGGCCTCTCACTGTCGTGGCCTCTCCCGTTGCGGAGCACAGGCTCCGGACGCGCAGGCTCAGCGGCCATGGCTCACGGGCTCAGCCGCTCCGCGGCATGTGGGATCTTCCCAAACCGGGGCACGAACCCGTGTCCCCTGCATCGGCAGGCGGACTCTCAACCACTGCGCCACCAGGGAAGCCCACAAAGTTCTTTCTTAAATGATTCTCAGCACATTCACACATTGGGAAGAAACACACTGCCTCTGTCTAAATTGCCTTCCTCAGTAGTATATTAATATGAACGCAAATGTCAATTTTGCAAGCTGCGTTTAATATTTTCATAGTGTAGGTTTTAGAAAAGATTATCCCTTTCTGATATGTAATATGTTGTTTATTGGTGAAAAATCCAGTATCCTTATTAAAAATTGTATGTAAGATGCAGTCAATACTGTGATGGGCACGTTCTCCATGCAGGCCAGCATATTTTGGAAGCTCCAAGCAATGGGAAATGGGGCTGGAGATGGAAAGATTCTAGAGTGCCCTCATGTCTTATCCAGGGAGGGAACTTTACCTTTTAGGTAATGGGGAACTGCTAACAGCTTTTTAAAAAAAATTTTTTTGTAGTATGGGGGCCTCTCACTGTTGCGGCCTCTCCCGTTGCGGAGCACAGGCTCCGGACGCGCAGGCTCAGCGGCCATGGCTCACGGGCTCAGCCGCTCCGCGGCATGTGGGATCTTCCCGGACCAGGGCACGAACCCGTGTCCCCTGCATCGGCAGGCGGACTCTCAACCACTGCGCCACCAGGGAAGCCCCCGTGCTAATGGTTTTTAATAAGAGGTAGGTGTGTGCTTTTGGGCATTGGTGCTGCCCACTTAGACTTGAGCCTTCCCAGTAAGCCAGGAAACGTGTCAGCTTGGCATTATTTCAGCTGCCAAAACAGAAAACACAGCTGGTGGTGGCTTAGGCCATTAGGTTTCCCTCCGTCCCCATAAAATAACAAGTCTGGAATTAAGTAGCTCCTGACGTTGGTTGTTGGTGTCAAGACTCTCTGTTGGCCTCTTGGCCTTTCCCTTGGGCTGCTGTCTCTGTTCAAGACAGGAGGAAGGGGAGACAGGTTGGCACCAGGTATACCTTTCCATTTTACCAGGGGAGCCAAAGCTTCCCAGAACCCCCAGCAGACTTAAGCTTACATCTTATTGGCCAGAGCTGAGTAATATGTTCAACTAACTACATGGGAATGTGGAAAAGGAGGGAAACGAGTACTCAGTGAATATTTGGAGTGTCCAACCTCTATCACAGAAGTGGGAAATGGAGAAATAAGTTGAGAAAATGCACAGACAGTCTACACTGTCTGCCACAGTGAGCTGTGAAATGTCCTTTAAAAACTCTTTTTATTGTTGATGTTGTTTCAGTCAACCAGAGTCAGTCTCTGTTGTTTTCCACAGAGAACCCTGTCTGATAATCCGAAGATTGGCACCTAATACAATCAAACATGGAGTGAAGCAGGAGTTAAAGATGATTCTAAAAGCTTGATTGACTTAGAGAATGGCGCCTCCATTGACTGAAATAAGGAAGACACCGAGGTGAGGGGTGAATGGTTTATAGCATTACTCTATTTTTACTCTGTCTTCTGCTCTTAAGAAGGGAAGTGTGTTGACACAGTTGACTCTAATTGGTAAAATGTATGGCAAAAATGTTTTTGAATTGGGGGAAGCTCCCTTTGCCTATTTCAGTTGCCGTGGTCACCTCTTCCACTTTTTGGTTAGCTTCTGCTGGGACATTCGTAGTCCATTCTGAATTTTCAGTATTATTATGGTTGTTTTGAGACAAGAACTCCAGCTTGTCTGTGCGTAGGCCTTGTTCCATAAGTGATAGAATTAATTGTTCATTAAGGCAATAAATGAGGTTGATTAAATGGTGATTTAGTGAATCAGCTACCGTGTAAGTTCATAAAAATGTAACCCTTAGTTATTGATTTTGCTTTTATCACTTTTTTCTTTGGGACAAAATTTATTGAAAATTGGCAGTAAGAATACCCTCTTTTGGGGTCATCTAGCAAATGTCAGTGTCTTCACACTGCCCGTTACTGTTTTCTACCTCAGTGTCTTTGCACATGCACCTTCTGTGCCTGGCGAACTTCTGATCCTTCTTTAAGACACTGGTTGGTATCACCTCCTCCAGAAAGTCTTCCCTGATTCCCTAAGTTTAGATATTCCTCCTTTAAAGGGGAGGCCCCTTGTTTTATTTCTCTTTATTCCATATACCCAGAACAGAACCAGACACATTTTACTTTCTCAGTGTATGCTGCATGCTTGTTGAATGAAAGGATGAGTCAGTTAATTGGTATTAGTCTTGATCAATAGGAAGAAGAAAGTGCATACTGAAGAAAGAGAGAAATAGAGGGAGCTCCAAGCCATTCCTAGAGTCTGAGAGGACAAGGAAGGAGGAGTGAGGAGAGGTAGAAGTACAGACAATGTCTCCATCCAGCTCATATTGCCTTTGGATATAGGGGTACAGGGGGCTTTCTCTGGCAGTCACAGTGGAGATTTTTTCACTTGTCTACAACTCTAGAACTTTTCTTGCCTCCTTGCCGCCCCCTCTAATTATTCAGATCCACAGAGGCCTTGCTCCCCTAGCATGACAGTTTCCCAAACCATGGTTTCCAATTTCCCATATCCTGGTGGGAAAGCTGTTCCTTTCCATCTCTCTCTCTTCTATTTTAACAGCTCTGGAAAGAAGCTATGATGATGGTATCTGTATTCTTTAATCTTCTAGGTTGTCAGGGCAAGGAAATAGCTGAATCTATTCTATATACCTTATGTTTCTATGTCTCTTTAGACGCAAAAAAGCTGTTTAGCAGTTTAGAGGCACAGTCCTGGTTTATGATTAAGCTGGCTCATCTGGTACACTCACATACTTTGGACCTTGGAGGGCAATAGTCATTCACCACTACAGTGGTGCAGTATTGAAACACATTGCAAGAAATCTCATTCTTTCAGGCTCCTGAAGGATTCTGAGCTTCTTTCTCTTCTCCAAGATTCTTTCCTTTCCCACTGCCCTGCCCCCAGCTTTATCCATAGTCGGTTGCCTTTTTCACATTGGCTGGTGTAAGGACTCTTAAATTGTTTCAGCCTTCTTAATACATCTTTTCCTAGCTTCAACCAGCTCCCCTTCTTTGCAGCTCCATTTTATTGCTTGAGATGACTGTCTATATTGTGATTTGAAAAATGCTCTCTGTTCTTAGGAGTAAGGTGGTGTTTAGAAATCTGATGAAAGAATAGACTCAAGTTTCCTAGTACTATCAGAGGGAGGAAGAAATTTCTTCCCTCCCATATTTCTGTAAATTTTTTTGTGCAGCAGGGGAGTCAAGACGTTACCTCCTCTGCCTGCTATACCCTTTTCCCTGTTTGGTGAGGGTGATGGGCTAGTGGTTCCTGGCTGAACTACAACCGACCCACTGATGAGAAAATGACAGTCAAACTCAACTTTCTAATTTTAGACTCAAAATCAAGTGGCTTTTAAGAATCTAACCTTACACCTAAAGGAACTAGAGAAAGAAGAACAAACAAAACCCAAAGTTAGCAGAAGGAAAGAAATCATAAAGATGAGAGCAGAAATAAATGAAATAGAAACAAAACAATAGCAAAGATCCATAAAACTAAAACCTGGTTCTTTGAGAAGATAAACAAAATTGATAAACCATTAGCCAGACTCATCAAGAAAAAGAGGGAGAGGACTCAAATCAAGAAAATTAGAAATGAAAAAGGAGAAGTTACAACAGGCACTATAGAAATACAAAGCATCCTGAGACTACTACAAGCAACTCTATGCCAATAAAATGGACAACCTGGAAGAAATGGACAAATTCTTAGAGAGGTATAACCTTCCAAGACTGAACCAGGAAGAAATAGAAGATTTGAACAGACCAATCACAAGTAATGAAATTGAAACTGTGATTAGAAATCTTCCAACAAACAAAAGCCCAGGACCAGATGGCTTCACAGGTGAATTCTATCAAACATTTAGAGAAGAACTAACACCCATCTTTCTCAAACTCTTCCAAAAAATTGCAGAGGAAGGAACACTCCCTAACTCATTCTACAAGGCCACCATCACCCTGATACCAAAACCAGACAAAGATACTACAAAAAAAGAAAATTATAGACCAATATCACTGATGAATATAGATGCAAAAATCCTCAACAAGATACTAGCAAGCAGAATCCAACAACACATTAAAAGGATCATACACCATGATCAAGTGGAATTTATCCCAGGGATGCAAGGATTCTTCAGTATACGCAAATCAATCAATGTGATACACCATATTAAAAAATTGAAGAATAAAAACCATATGATCATCTCAATAGATGCAAAAAAAGCATTTGACAAAATTCAACACCCATTTATGATAAAAGCTCTCCAGAAAGTGGGCATAGAGGGAAACTACCTCAACATAATAAAGACCATGTATGACAAACCCACAGCAAACATCATTCTCAATGGTGAAAAACTGAAAGCATTTTCTCTTAGATCAGGAACAAGACAAGGATGTCCACTCTCGCCACTATTATTCACCATAGTTTTGGAAGGCCTAGCCATGGCAATCAGAGAAGAAAAATAAATAAAAGGAATACAAATGGGAAAAGAAGAAGTAAAACTGTCACTGTTTGCAGATGACATGATACTATACATAGAGAATCCTAAAGATGCCACCAGAAAACTACTAGAGCTAATCAGTGAATTTCATAAAGTTGCAGGATATAAAATTAATTCACAGAAAGCTCTTGCATTCCTATACACTAATGATGAAAAATCTGAAAGAGAAATTAAGGAAACACTCCCATTTACCACTGCAACAAAAAGAATAAAATACCTAGGAATAAACCTACCTAGGGAGACAAAAGACCTGTATGCAGAAAACTATAAGACACTGATGAAAGAAATTAAAGATGATCCAAACAGATGGAGAGGTATATCATGTTCTTGCATTGGAAGAATCAACATTGTGAAAATGACTCTACTACCCAAAGCAATCTACAGATTCAATGCAATCCCTTTCAGATTACCAATGGCATTTTTTACAGAACTAGAACAGAAAATCTTAAAATTTGTATGGAGACACAGAAGACCCTGAATAGCCAAAGCAATCTTGAGGGAAAAAAACGGAGCTGGAGGAATCAGACTCCCTGACTTCAGACTATACTACAAAGCTACAGTAATCAAGACAGTATGGTACTGGCACAAAAACAGAAATATAGATCAATGGAACAGGATAGAAAACCCAGAGATAAACCCACGCACCTATGGTCAACGAATCTATGACAAAGGAGGCAAGGATATACAGTGAAGAAAAGACAGTCTCTTCAATAAGTGGTGCTGGGAAAATTGGACAGCTACATGTAAAAGAATGAAATTAGAGCACTCCCTAACACCATACACAAAAATAAACTCAAAATGGATTACAGACCTAAGTGTAAGACCAGACACTATAAAACTGTTAGAGGAAAACATAGGCAGAACAGTCTTTGACATAAATCACAGCAAGATCTTTTTTGATCTACCTCCTAGAGTAATGGAAATAAAAACAAAAGTAAACAAATGGGACCTAATGAAACTTAAAAGCTTTTGCACAGCAAAGGAAACTACAAACAAGATGAAAAGACAACCCTCAGAATGGGAGATAGTATTTGCAAATTAATCAATGGGCAAAGGATTAATCTCCAAAATACATAAACAGCTCATGCAGCTCAATATTAAAAAAAAAAAACAACCCAATCCAAAAATGGGCAGAAGACCTAAATAGACATTTCTCCAAAGAAGACATACAGATGGCCGAGAAGCACATGGAAAGCTGCTCAACATAACTAATTATTAGAGAAATTCAAATCAAAACTACAGTGAGGTATCACCTCACACCATTTAGAATTGGCATCATCAGAAAATCTACAAACAACAAATGCTGGAGAGGGTGTGGAGAAAAGGGGACCCTATTGTACTGTTGGTGGGAATGTAAATTGATACAGCCACTATGGAGAACAGTATGGAGGTTCCTTAAAAAATGAAAAATAGGACTACCAAATGACCCAGCAATCCCACTACTGGGCATATACCCAGAGAAAACCATAATTCAAAAAGGCACATGCACCCCAACGTTCACTGCAGCACTATTTACAATAACCAGGTCATGGAAGCAACCTAAGTGCCCATCGACAGACAAATGGATAAAGAAGATGTGGTACATACATACAATGGAATATTACTCAGCCATAATAAGGAACGAAATTGGGTCATTTGTAGAGACGTGGATGGACCTAGAGACTGTCATACAGAGTGAAGTAAGTCAGAAAGAGGAAAACAAATATCGTATATTATTCATATATGTGGAACCTAGAAAAATGGTACAGAAGAACCGGTTTGCAGGATAGAAATAGAGACACAGATGTAGAGAACAAACCTATGACACTAAGGGGGGAAAGTGGCAGGAGGGGTGGTGGTGGTGGTATGAATTGGGAGATTGGATTGACATGAAAAAGGATCGAGTGGCTTTTAAATTTCAAAAGATACTATGTCATGTATTTCAAGAGTGATGTGTTATTTAGTACTTGGCCTAAACTTGGCCAGCCTCTTGGAGTATTTTGGGTTAATCGTGCTACCTGGGCCGCCAGAATTGCTGCTGGGTCTTTGTAAATGTGTTCTCCTTGGGGATTGTGAAAATGTAAAAAGAAAATCGTTGTAGCTAGAAAATCTGCTTTATTATTCAGAAAGCCCTGCCGTTCGCTTCTGTGGGAGTGTTTTCCAGGGATAGTCTTAATTATTGATGGCTAACTTCTCATTACTTAATGGAAGTTCAACTTTAAGGGGGAACGAGAGGGCATTTTCCTATGCTAATTGGTAATACACATTGTCTTCCCCACATCCGTAGAAGAAGATATTAGCTTGGCAGAAAAGAGAGGTCAGAGAGTATGGAAAGAGGAAAGGGAAAGGAGAGACAGTAGAGAAGAATATAAGTGGACTTCCTGTCTGGAATCCTTTGAGATCCTTCCTAGTTTTAGTAAGAACTTACTACTTCTCTCTTTCACGTATAAATATATAACAGGGAGAAAAATCCTTGTGGGGAAAAAAAACCCACTGCTGCCTTCATAAGGATGTTTCTCTTTGTAGGAGAAGCCTCTTTGTTCTGCTGGATCCTTGGTGGGTTTGAATATTAAAAGGTAGCCCAGCACTATGAGGGCAGGGGTTGAAGAACACTGACTTGCTCTCTAAAATACATGGAGGAGATTTTAGAGCTGGGAGTGGAGAACAGGATCTTGGAGAGACAACGTGTGGAAGGGAGTGGAAGTGGAAGGAGAGCATTCAAGTCCTCAGGTTGACCCAGGAGGGGAATTTCATAGGTTGTTGTGGCTCTTGACAGACTCCTAGTGGTGGGTTATCCAAGGGTCTTTTAGAACAAGGATGTCGAATTCTTAATTTGAAGTTGTTTGTATTATTGTGATATAACCCCCCTTTCCCAGAGAGTTCTTTGTATAAGTCGACTTGTGCCAAAATCATGTTGCACAGCAAACGTCCCCAAACCTCAGACACTTACAACAAAAAATTTTTGTTTTTTGTTCATGGATCTGTGGGGTTGGCTCCAGTAACTATGCTCCAGGCTGCAGGTCTGTTCCTGTGGCTTTTATTTGGGGGGCCAGGAACCTTCAGTCTTCAAGAAAGCCTTCTATGTACATGGTCACCACAGATGTACAATGCCCTGAGGTAGGGTTTCTATTTGCTTATTTCTTTGTTTACTTATTTATTAATAAAATAAGGGAAAGGGTGAATTGCAAATCATGTTGCCTCAATATAAATCAGGATGACATGACACAGAAGATCCTTTGAGTAGGAACGCAAAGCCAGGTGACCAGGACTATGGAAGTTACCCCATACCCACCCTATCATTTGCAGAAATCTTGTATATATAGAATGGTTGGCCTTTCTCCATCCATGCATTGAGCATTCACATCAATCCTTTTTCTTTTTTAAGGGAAAAGAAACTCCACCTTATATCTATGTTACATGTGAGCTTTGAGACCAGTAAAATTATTCATTCTGATCCTGCCTATAGATAACGAGCCCACATTCTTGAGCCCATCTCATTTTATACAATCATTTTGGTTTTCCAAATAAAAAATCACTTGATTGGTTCTCACACAATCACTCCTACTTGAGCCCTTAGATGAGTCAATTTCCTATCCAGCCTTTTAGTGTCACCTCTGCCTCCATAAGTATATCTGGCAAAGAAAGGGAGAGACTTTTTTTTCTTCTAAATGATGTGAACTATTGAATCTGAAAGTTCAGCTTCTTTTTTTTTTTTCTGCTTCTTTTACAGGCTCTACTAGGGGACTCAAAAAACAAAAACAAAACGAAAACCCAAAGCTCAGTGTATGTCTCAGTTTTTCACCACCTTTTTGCTGCTTGCTAAGCTCAAAGTAGTTCTTTTTTAGATTTAAACATTTGCAAGTTGGCAGTTTTTAATAAGTGTATCATCCATACCGTCATTTTTAGACAACTCACCCACCCTAATCATTTCTTTTCCCCAAATGGAAGCTTATTTTCTGTTTGATTTCCTTTTTGTTTTTGCAGAAGAATCCGTTGCCTGATCTGAGAAAGAGAAAATGGGAAGTGCTAATGCTCTTTTTCTTCACAATGAGGCAGGGACAAAGAGAGGGTAAAGTATATTTTTTAAAAAAGGAAAGGAAATAGATTGATCCCTTGAGTTGATCACTTCCACCCTGAAGGATATCCCTGAGTAGCTCAGCTCTGCATGACTTTGTTATTTTTCCCATATTCCTTTCTTACTTTTCTTATGGAGAGAAGGGGATAGGGAAAACAATTTTGGTCCTTTTTCCTCATTATTGTCCCCTTTTCTCCTATAGCTGGCTCTTCCGGGGCTGCCTGCTCACAAGAGTGGACTTCTCTTTCTTGCTGTTGCTCTTTCAAAGGATAGTTGTGTGTTGAAGAAAATATTGTATTAGGTTCTGGTTGGTTAGAATTGAATTAACCAGCTGAGAAACCTGCTGCTCGCAATCAGTTAGCTTTTAGATCTGAGGATTCCTCATTCATACTGTTACCGACCCAGGTTTTGGGACTCTAATCAATAGAAATTGTTAAGAGGCCAGACGAGAAATTCAGGCAAGGCTTTATTGGGACTTGTGCTGCAGCACGAGGGTGCGAAAACAAGTAACAGGTTCCCTTGCTCGGTTCCTGACAGGGGAGGTGGTGGGGGGCAAGCTGGCTGCTTAAATGGGGTGAGGGTAGGGGTGGAAGGGGGGTTGCGCCAGAGGGGCAGCATAGGTGGTCTGCCCACCCCTTTGGTGGTGCCGTGTGCAGGGATCATGCACAGTGCTCTGCGTTTGCTCCTGGCACCTCAGAAGTGGCAGTTCGGGTTTTGGTCTTTTTGTATCTTATTGTTCATAATTTGCCCCAGCTGTGCATGCATGCAGTTATTATTAGTCCCTGATCATTTCTTTCTATTCTGTTGCTGGAGGAGAGGTTTGTCCAGGTGCAAGCACTGCAGTAAAGGGTCCCAGGTCCCAGCCTATCTCAATATGAGCGTAGAATTTTAAAGCCACAAGATATTTAGAGATTGTCTTTTCCAACCACCTCGTTTTATAGATGAAGTTCCAGAGAAGTTGAAGTCTTTCCTCAGGTCAGACAGCCAGTTATCGGTAGTACTGGGACTTAGAGCCCAGTTGTCTTAATTCTATTCTTTCCCTTACATTTGATTTAATTCTAGAGTCTAGATTACAATTAAAGACACAGACTTATTAAAGTTAATCATTAACCTCTAAAGTGGCAGATTGAGTTTTAATAGAGAGAACGCTAAAATTCTCGGTAGGGATAATAAGGAGGCAATCGGGAGAGGATAAAACTGCTCAAGAATAAAACAACTTCCCAGCTTCTCGCTTTTGGTGGAAATATATCTAACAAGAAAGTTTATTCCAAGGCATGCAAATTTAAAGAAAAGGGGTTTGACACAAGAGCAGAAAATGACTGTCAAAGCTAAGTTGGAAAAATTTTCCCGTATCATTCTGGGAGTCTCCAGAACAAAGAAATGCAATGTCATTAACAAAGGAAGGAGGATTGGAAAGGCTCAGTGTTTTTACACTTAAAACGTATCCTTTCTTCTTTCCAGGTTTATACATATGATTTTGGAGGTGCAAATTTCTTACAGAACAACACAGTCTCTTTCCTTTAGTCCTATAACAGTAACGCTGAATTTAAATAACGCTAATCTTCAAAAAGTCCACAGTACCTTTCAGATATTTTTGAGTTGCTTGACTCCTTCTTCCTTGCAAGGTCCCCCCTGTATAGCTCAGCTCTGCATGGACTTTTAATTTTTTCTCCCATATTTCTTTCTGACGGCAGCCTTCTCCTATGGTGAGAAAGGGCTGGGAAAAGTGATTTCTGTCCTTTTCCTCACAACTTCCTTGGCAAGTAGGGGCAGTAGTTGAGAACCAATAGTTGTGAGTAAAGGTTGTGAAGCAGGAGTGGGGTGTTGTGAAAATATTGATTGTTTAGGGCTTAAATATTCTCCCAAAGGAAGAAAACGTGGGCCCCCTAAATTGAGGAAATTGTATGAAGTTGAGTGGTCAGATTGGTGGAAGGGAAAGAGTTGGCATGAGTAGCCATAGCTAAATCTGGAGATAGAGGCAGGAGTTAACGTTTCTAGACATTATTGGAGGAAATGTGCCTTTTTTGATGTTTTTTCCCCAAGACCCGGAGTAATGGTGCCCAAGTAGAGGACTTCCAGAGAGGCTCCCTTCTTGCATCACCAAACCTGTTGTCTCCTCCCTCCCACCTCCCCTCCCTTCCTCCCCCGCTTTCTTCTTTCCTTCCATCCTTCACTGAATCTTTTTTCCTTTATCTGTAAGATTGTTAAATATGTGTTTTAATGTTTATAGACCCTTTTGATTTTAAATAGTATTTAATTTAAAAATTTAATAATAATAACAGTGTTAATACTGGCGACCTTTTTATTTTTTACTGAAGTATAGTTGATTTACAGTGTTGTGTTATTTTCAGGTGTACAGCACAGTGATTTGGTTTTATATCTATCTGTCTGTCTATCTATCTATCTATCTATGTATCTACTCTTTCAGATTCTTTTCCCTTTAGTTTATTACAAAATATTGAGTATAGTTCCCTGTGCTACACAGTGAGTCCTTGTTGGTTATCTATTTTATATATAGTAGTGTGTATATGTTAATGCCAAACTCCTAATTTATCCCTCCCCCCTACCTTTCCCCTTTGGTGACCAGAAGTTTGTTTTCTTTATCTGTAGGTCTATTTCTGTTTTGTAAATAAGTTCTTTTTTTTTTTAAATTTAGATTCCACATATAAGTGATATCACATGATATTTGTCTTTCTCTGCCTGGCTTACTTCACTTAGTATGATAATCTCTGAGTCTATCCATCCATGTTGCTGCAAATGGCGTTATTTCATTCCTTCTTATGGTTGAGTAATATTCCATATTCCATTTTGTGTATGTGTGTGTATACACACACACACACACACACACACACACACACACATATTATATATATACCTCCTTTTATTGAGCATGTCTGTAGTGTCTTTTTATATATTTAATCATCACCACAAAACTATCCATAACTGTTCTTCCCTCCATTTTACAGTTGAGGATATAGAGGTTAGAGAGGTTAAATCACTTAGATTATTTCTGTCAAAGAGGCATTAATTGGAAGAGCTGAGACTTCAACACATGCTTTCCTGATTTGAAAGGCTGTTTTCTAGACTTTATTATGTTATCAACAGCTGACCCCTCCCTCTCTATTCTCTACCCCATACCCTCTCCAAAATCCCTGGAACTCAAATGTCTGCCCCCTATATGATTTCCACATTTAGCCTCAAAGTTTCTAGCAAAGAATCACACTGTGGGAATGTATTTACCTTTAATAATAGAGGTGGAGCTGTGCTCATGACCATGTCTATATGTTAAGGGTTTGCCGTGCAAAGGAAGAGATGCTTTCATCAGTTGGAGCGTAAGATTCTAGGTTTGTTAGAGAAGAATAAGGAAGACATCAATTCATTCAATTTATTCCACAGGCAGTTATTGTTGGTGAGTCTGTCACCTTCAGAAAAGAAAGGACTCTACTTGAAAATAAAACTACCCAAACAGTCCTCCCCTTTCTTACTTCCAAGTGTTTGTTAACTGAATTTTGTTTCAAAATACTTTGTTTTTTTAAATGGAAAAGAATCTCAGTATCAAGGGGTCCTGGATCAACAACTCTGATGGAAACTCAGTCTTCTATTTATTCTCAGCAGGGAATAAAACACTAAGCTAAAGAACTTAATTCCCACCCCTGTCCGCCTTGCACTCCTCTCTCCCCACCCAGCCCCACCATCTAAATGTTTTTGCCCTAGTTGTGCAGGGCATGAGAGAGACTTGCAGGTAGCCACAGTGAAGTGTGCTGTTTAGCAAAAGCTCTGCTTGGTAGGCAAAGTGTTCCTTTTCTCTTTGTCAGTCTCTAGTGAAAAGAGAAGTACATGAAGCGAAACACACCTCTTTGCTCCCTCGGTGATTGATTCCTGTACTTTTGACAGTTGTGATTATATGCCTGGGGGGTCTCTCCGGTATACCACAAATCCTGTGTTTGAACTCCAGGTACCTGGAACCCTCACCCTCATGGCAGCAGGAGTTTGCTTGGTCAGTCCTGAAATGTTTTGTACATTATAACTTTTGGCAGTGGTTGATATAAAGGAAACAGAATAGAGACAAAACTCATCAAGTTTAATTTTATTCCAGACTTTAGATGGAATTTCACTACTGAATTCCAGAGGTTAGAAGGCCAGAGCTAGTTCCCATGCCTGCTAGTCTTTGTGGAAAGTATAGTAATTAAGATAGCATTGTGAAAATGACTGCTGTGCTATTTGCCTGGCTTTAGCTAGAATACAATTAATGATAATAAATGCTATTTATTGAATAACTGCTCTGTGTTAGGTTTACAAATATTATTTCTCTGAATCTTTACAATAATTCTGTGAGGTTGGTAACTTTTACCCTCTTTATGTATAAGAAAACTGAGGCTCAGAGTAGTTGGAAAATTTCCCCAAAGTCATGTAGAAAGGACTAGGAGGCAAAAGCCCATGGATCCTCTTTCAGTATACCCACTACACCCATATAAGAATATTGTAAAGACAACCCCAGACTTGCTATCGTGTTATCTGTAAAATCTTTAGTATGTATCTCTAAGAGTTATGGAATCTCCCTTCTAATACCACCTCTTTTCTTAGATAAAATAGAGCGTACCATTCACACTACTCTACAACTTGCACCTTTCTCTTAACATATCCTAGAGACCACTGCATGGCAGTATATAGAGATTTCTTCATTCCTTATTACAGTTGCATAGTATTCCATTTGTGGATATACCTTATGTTATTAAACCAGTCTCGTGTTAGTGACATTTGAGTTGTTTACAGTCTTTTTCTGTTACAAATAATAGTCTTGCACACAAATTATTTAATAATTTTGCCACATTATTTTGGGGATAGTTATTTAGAATTGGAATTACTAGTTCAAAAGGTATATCACTAAGAACATTTTTGTCAAGAGGAATTTGAATTTAATATACATTTAATTTGAGTTTAGTATGATATGTTTATGTAGGTTTCCCTCATTTTATGTGTAGTTAAATTACTGCTAGCTGTCCCAGTGTCAGATTGCCTTCCAGGAGGATCCGCCTACCTAATGTGCCAACTCGCCAGTACCATGGCACCAAGTTTCAGGAACCAGTACAATACCCTCATTAGGCAGTAACAACAGGGATATCATTGACAAATT
This sequence comes from Grampus griseus, assembly GCF_964374135.1. NCBI lineage: Eukaryota > Metazoa > Chordata > Mammalia > Artiodactyla > Delphinidae > Grampus > Grampus griseus. The sequence continues at coordinate 21,497,461 of NC_139018.1, read as the reverse complement.
AGTTAATATTAAAAATCCAAAGTATTTATGACTAGTCACTGTAAAAAGTTACTAATGAAGGGTCGTGAGGTTGAAAGAAAATTTTCTAAACTATCTGTTGTTAAAACACAAATTTTGATCAACCATGTTAAAGGAAAGCTGAAGTTTTTTTTTCTCACTTTAGGAAGAAACTTTTTTTTAAACAAAATTATTTTTTAAACAAAAATTATTTAAATTATTATTTAAACAAAATTATTACTTTTTTTAAACAAAATAGATAAAGATTGTGCAGGCAAAAAATGTAGGAAAAATTGTTATAGATGTGTGTCAGGCCAATAAATTAATAAAAATACTAAGCATCTTAAAAATTTTGTTCTGTTTGATGAATTTGTGAGCATTTTAATATTTGTGACTTATCACTTCCCTTTTAATTTTAAATAAATATATATTTATTTATTTCTCTTTTTAAAACATTTTTTTAAAACATCTTTATTGGAGTATAATTGCTTTACAATGGTGTGTTAGTTTCTGCTTTATAACAAAGTGAATCAGCTATACATATACATATATCCCCATATCTCCTCCCTCTTGCATCTCCCTCCCACCCTCCCTATCCCACCCCTCTAGGTGGACACAAAGCACTGAGCTGATCTCCCTGTGTTATGTGGCTGCTTCCTACTAGATACCTATTTTACATTTGGTAGTGTACAGACGTCCATGCAACTCTCTCACTTTGTCCCAGCTTACCCTTGCCCCTCCCTGTGTCCTCAAGTCCATTCTCTGTGTCTGCATCTTTATTCCTGTCCTGCCCCTAGGTTCTTCCGAACCATCTTTTTTGGGGGGGGGATTCCATATATATGTGTTAGCATACAATATTTGTTTTTCTCATTCTAACTTACTTCACTCTGTATGACAGTCTCTAGGTCCGTCCACCTCACTACAAATAACTCAATTTCGTTTCTTTCTATGGCTGAGTAATATTCCATTGTATATATGTGCCACATCTTCTTTATCCATTCATCCAATGATGGACACTTAGGTTGCTTCCACCTCCTGGCTACTGTAAATAGAGCTGCAATGAACATTTTGGTACATGACTCTTTTTGAATTATGGATTTCTCAGGGTATATGCTCAGTAGTGGGATTGCTGGCTCCCCCAAATGGTAGTTCTATTTGTAGTATTTAAGGAACCTCCATACTGTTCTCCATAGTGGCTGTATCAATTTACATTCCCACCAATGGTGCAAGAGAGTTCCCTTTTCTCCACACCCTCTCCAGCATTTATTGTTTCTAGATTTTTTGATGATGGCCATTCTGACTGGTGTGAGGTGATACCTCATTGTAGTTTTGATTTCCATTTCTCTAATGATTAGTGGTGTTGAGCATCCTTTCATATGTTTGTTGGCAATCTGTATAGCTTCTTTGGAGAGATGTCTGTTTAGGTCTTCTGCTCATTTTTGGATTGAGTTGTTTGTTGTTTCTGATATTGAGCTGCATGAACTGTTTTTATTTTTTGGTGATTAATCCTTAGTCTGTTGCTTCTTTTGCAAATATTTTCTCCCATTCTGAGGGTTGCCTTTTCATCTTGTTTATAGTTTCCTTTGTCGTGCAAAAGCTTTTAAGTTTCATTAGGTCCCATTTGTTTATTTTTGTTTTTATTTCCATTTCTCTAGGAGGTGGGTCAAAAAGGATCTTGCTGTGATTTATGTCATAGAGTGTTCTGCCTAAGATTTCCTCTAAGAGTTTGATAGGGTCTGGCTTTACATTTAGGTCTTTAATCCATTTTGAGTTTATTTTTGTGTATGGTGTTAGGGAGTGTTCTAATTTCATTCTTTTACATGTAGCTGTCCAGTTTTCCCCGCACCACCTATTGAAGAGGCTGTCTCTTCTCCATTGTATATTCTTGCCTCCTTTATCAAAGATAAGGTGACCATATGTGTGTGGCTTTATCTCTGGGCTTTCTATCCTGTTCCATTGATCTATATTTCTGTTTTTGTGCCAGTACCATAATGTCTTGATTACTGTAGCTTTGTAGTATAGTCTGAAGTCATGGAGCCTGATTCCTCCAGCTCCGTTTTTCTTTCTGAAGATTGCTTTGGCTATTCAGGGTGTTTTTTGTCTCCATACAAATTGTGAAATGTTTCCTTCTAGTTCTGTGAAAAATGCTATTGGTTGTTTGATAGGGATTGCATTGAATCTGTAGATTGCTTTGGGTAGTAGAGTCATTTTCACAGTGTTGATTCTTCCAATCGAAGAACATGGTGTATCTCTCCATCTATTTGTATCATCTTTAATTTCTTTCATCAGTGTGTTATAGTTTTCTGCATACAGGTCTTTTGTCTCCTTAGGTAGGTTTATTCCTAGGTATTTTATTCTTTATGCTGCAGTGGTAAATGGGATTATTTCCTTAATTTCTCTTTCAGATTTTTCATCATTAGTGTAGAGGAACGCAAGAGCTTTCTGTGTATTAATTTTATATCCTGCAACTTTATGAAATTCACTGATTAGCTCTAGTAGTTTTCTGGTGGCATCTTTAGGATTCTCTATGTATAGTATCATGTCATCTGCAAACAGTGACAGTTTTACTTTTTCTTTTCTGATTTGTGTTCATTTTATTTCTTTTTCTTCTCTGATTACTGTGGCTAAAAATTCCAAAACTATGGTGAATAATAGTGGTGAGAGTGGGCAACCTTGTCTTGTTCCTGATCTTAGTGGAAATGGTTTCAGTTTTTCACCATTGAGGATGATGTTTGCTGTGGGTTTGTCATATATGGCATTTATTATGTTGAGGTAAGTTCCCTCTGTGCCTACTTTCTGGAGGGTTTTTATGATAAATGGGTGTTGAATTTTGTTGAAAGCTTTTTCTGCATCTATTGAGATGACCATATGGTTTTTCTCCTTCAGTTTGTTAATATGGTTTATCACATTGATTGATTTACGTATATTGAAGAATCCTTGCATTCCTGGGATAAAGCCCAGTTGATCATTGTGTATGATCCTTTTTTTTAAATTTTTTTTTCTTTTTTTCGGTGAATGATCCTTTTAATGTGCTGTTGGATTCTGTTTGCTAGTATTTTGTTGAGGATTTTTGCATCTGTGTTCATCAGAGATATTGCCCTGTAGATTTCTTTCTTTGTGACATCTTTGTCTGGTTTTGGTACATCAGGGTGATGGTGGCCTCACAGAATGAGTTTGGGAGTGTTCCTCCCTCTGCTCTATTTTGGAAGTTTGAGAAGGATAGGTGTTAGCTTTTCTCTAAATGTTTGATAGAATTTGCCCATGAAGCCATCTGGTCCTGGGATTTTGTTTGTTGGAAGATTTTTAATCACAGTCACAATTTCATTGCTTGTACTTGGTCTGTTCATATTTTCTATTTCTTCCTGGTACAGTCTCAGAAGGTTATGCTTTTCTAAGAATTTGTCCATTTCTTCCAGGTTGTCCATTTTATTGGCATAGAGTTGCTTGTAGTAATCTTTCATGATCCTTTGTACTTCTGCAGTGTCAGTTGTTACTTCTCCTTTTTCATTTCTAATTCTGTTGATTTGTGTCTCCTCCCTTTTTTTCTTGATGAGTCTGGCTAATGGTTTATCAGTTTTATCAACGAACCAGCTTTTAGTTTTATTGACCTTTGGTATTGTTTCCTTCATTTTTTTTCATTTATTTCTGATATGATCTTTATGATTTCTTTCCTTCTGCTAATTTTGTTTTTTTTTGTTCTTCTTTTTCTAATTGTTTTAGGTGTATGTTTAGGTTGTTTATTTGAGATGTCTCTTGTTTCTTGAGGTAGGATTCTATTGCTATAAACTTCCCTCTTAGAACTGCTTTTGCTGCATCCCATAGGTTTTGGGTCATTGTGTTTTCATTGTCATTTGTTTGTAGGTATTTTTTGATTTCCTCTTTGATTTCTTCAGTGATCTCTTCCCTGTTTAGTAGTATATTGTTTAGCCTGCATGTTTTTGTATTTTTTACAGTTTTTCTCCTGTAATTGATATCTAGTCTCATAACGTTGTGATCGGAAAAGATACTTGATACGATTTCAATTTTCTTAAATTTACCAAGTCTTGATTTGTGACTCATTATATGATATATCCTGGAGAATGTTTGACGAGCCCTTGAGAAGAAAGTGTATTGTGTTGTTTTTGGATGGAATGTCCTATAAATATCAATTAAGTCCATCTTGTTTAATGTATCATTTAAAGCTTGTGTTTCCTTATTTATTTTCATTTTGGATGATCTGTCTATTGGTGAAAGTGGGGTGTTAAAGTCTCCTAGTATGACTGTGTTACTGTCGATTTCCCCTTTTATGGCTGTTAGTGTTTGCCTTATGTATTGAGGTGCTCCTATGTTGGGTGAATAAATATTTACAGTTGTTATATCTTCTTCTTGGATTGATCCCTTGATCATTATGTAGTGTCCTTCTTTGTCTCTTGTAATGGTCTTTATTTTAAAGTCTATTTTGTCTGATATGAGAATTGCTTCTCCAGCTTTCTTTTGTTTTCCATTTGCATGGAATATCTTTTTACATCCCCTCACTTTCAGTCTGTATGTGTCCCTAGGTCTGAAGTGGGTCTCTTGTAGACAGCATATGTATGGGTCTTGTTTTTATATCCATTCAGCCAGCCTGTGTCTTTTGGTTGGAACATTTAATCCATTTACATTTAAGGTAGTTATCGATATAATGTTTCTATTACCATTGTCTTGATTGTTTTGGGTTTGTTATTGTAGGTCTTTTCCTTCTCTTGTGTTTCTTACCTAGAGAAGTTCCTTTAGCATTTGTTGTAGAGCTGGTTTGGTGGTGCTGAATTCTCTTAGCTTTTGCTTACCTGTGAAATTTTAAATTTCTCCATCGAATCTGAATGAGATCCTTGCTGGGTAGAGGAATCTTTATTGTAGGTTTTCTATTTCATCAGTTTAAATATGTCCTGCCACTCCCTTTTGGCTTGCAGAGTTTCTGCTGAAAGATCAGCTGTTAACCTTATGGGGATTCCATTGTATGTTATTTGTTGCTTTTCCCTTGCTGCTTTTAATACTTTGTGTTTAATGTTTGGTAGTTTGATTAATATGTGTCTTGGCATGTTTCTCCTTGGATTTATCCTGTATGGGACTCTCTGTGCTTCCTGGACTTGACTGACTATTTCTTACCCATATTAGGTAAGTTTTCAACTATAATCTCTTCAATTATTTTCTCAGTCCCTTTTTTTTTTCCTTTCTTCTTCTGGGTCCCCTATAATTCGAATTTAGGTGCGTGTAATGTTGTTGCAGAGGTCTCTGAGATTGTCCTCAATTCTTTTCATTTTTTTTTCTGTATTCTGCTCTGCGGTAGTTAGTACCACTATTTTATCTTCCAGGTCACTTATCCGTTCTTCTGCCTCAGTTATTCTGGTCTTGATTCCTTCTAGAGAATTTTTAATTTCATTTATTGTGTTGTTCATCATTGTTTGATTGCCCTTTAGTTCTTCTAGGTCCTTGTTAGATGTTTCTTGTATTTTCTCCATTCTGTTTCCAAGATTTTGGATCATCTTTACTCTTATTACTCTGAATTGTTTTCCAGGTAGACTGCCTATTTCCTCTTCATTTGTTTGGTCTGGTGGGTTTTTACCTCACTCCTTCATCTGCTGTGTATTTCTCTGTCTCCTCTTTTTACTTAACTTAATGTGTTTGGGGTCTCCGTTTCGCAGGCTGCAGGTTTGTAGTTCCCGTTGTTTTTGGTTTCTGCTCCCAGTGGGTATGGTTGGTTCAGTGGGTTGTATAGGCTTCCTGGTGGAGGGGACTGGTTCCTGTGTTCTGGTGAATGAGGCTGGATCTTGTCTTTCTGGTGGGCAGGGCCACGTCCGATGGTGTGTTTTGTGGTGTCTGTGAACTTATTATGATTTTAGGCAGCCTCTGTGCTAATTGGTTGGTTTGTGTTCCTGACTTTCTAGTTGTTTGGCATAGGGTGTCCATCAGTGTAGCTTGCTGGTCATTGAGTGGAGATGGGTCTTAGCGTTGAGATGGAGACCTCTGGGAGAGCTTTCTCCTTTTGATATAATGTGTAGCCGGGAGGTCTCTGGTGGACCAATGTCCTGAACTGGGCTCTCCTACCTCAGAGGCTCAGTCAGTCCTGACACTTGGTCAGAGCATCAAGACACTGTCAGTCACATGGCTTAGAATAAAAGGGAGGAAAAAAGAAAGAAAGGAAGGAAGAAAATAAAATAAAGTTATTAGAATAGAAAAAAATTATTAAGAATACAAAAATAAAAAAGTAATGGAAAAAAGGAAAGAGAGAATGAAAGAAGAGAGCAACCAAGCCAAAAAAACAAATCCATCAATGATAACAAGCACTAAAAACTATACTAAAAAAAAATTTAAAAAACAACATAAAACCCCCCCAAAGGCATAGTCAGAACCTTAGGATAAATGGCAAAGGCAAAGCTATACAGACAAAATCACACAAAGAAGCATACACATACACACTCACAAAAAGAGAAAAAAGAAAGGAAAAAATAAAATAAAATAAAAAAAGGAAGAGAGCAGCCAAATCAATAAACAAGTCTACTAGTGATAATAAGCTCTAAATACTAAGCTAAGTGAAACATAAAACCAGAAACAAATTAGATGCTAAAAGCAAACCCAAAGTGTACAGTTGCTCCCAAAGTCCACCGCCTCCATTTTGGGATGATTCATTGTCTATTCAGGCATTCCACAGATGCAGGGTACATCAAGTTGATTGTGGAGGTTTAATCTGCTGCTCCTGAGGCTGCTGGGAGAAATTTCCCTTTCTCTTCTTTGTTCGCACAGCTCCTGGGGTTCAGCTTTGGATTTGGTCCTGCCTGTGCATGTAGGTCACCTGAGAGCATCTGTTCCCCACCCAGACAGGACAGGGTTAAAGGAGCGGCTGATTAGGGGGCTCTGGCTCACTCAGGCTGGGGGGAGGAAGCGGTATGGAATTGGGGCAAACCTGTGGTGGCAGAGGCCGGCATGACGTTGTAATGTCCTGAGGCATGCCGTGCGTTCTCCCGGGGAAGCTGTCCCTGGATCATGGGACCCTAGCTCTGGCGGGCTACACAGGCTTCTTGGTGGCTTCAGCAGGAGCCTTAGCGTTTCATGCCCGTCTCTGGTGTCCGCGCTGTTAGCCACGGCTCGCGCCCGTCTCTGGAACTCATTTAGGCAGTGCTCTGAATCCCTTCTCCTCATGCACCCAAAAACAATGGTCTCTTGCCTCTTAGGCAGGTCCAGAGTTTTTCCCGGACTCCCTCCAGGCTAGGTGTGGCACACTATCCCCCTTCAGGCTGTGTTAGTACAGCCAACCCCAGTCCTCTCCCTGGGGTCTGACCTACGAAGCCCGAGCCTCAGATCCCAGCCCCCACCCGCCCCAAAGGGTGAGCAGACAAGCCTTGGGCTGGTGAGTGCTGGTCGGCACCGATCCTCTGTGCGGGAATCTCTCCGCTTTGCCCTCTGCACCCCTGTTGCTGCACTGTCCTCTGTGGCTCTGAAGCTTCCCCCCCCCCCCATCTCTGCCAGTGAAGGGGCTCCCTAGTGTGTGGAAACTTTTCTTCCTTCACAGCTCCCTCCCTGAGGTACAAGTCCTGTCCCTATTCTTTTGTCTCTGTTTTTCCTTTGCCCTATCCAGGTATGTGGGGAGTTTCTTGCTTTTGGGGAAGTCTGATGTCTTCTGCCAGCTTTCAGTAGGTGTTCTGTAGGAGTTTTTCCACATGTAGATGTAGTTTTGATGTATTTGTGGGGAGGAAGGTGATCTCCACGTCTTACTCCTCTGCCATCTTGAATGCGCCCCCCTGAATATTTATTTCTAACTTTATAATTTTATGTTCTTGTCTTAAATATGGCTCCCCAAATTTCATAGGCTTCAGACCATACATAACTCCTATTTCCTTAGCTGTTGGGGTGATATATCCACTGACTTTCAATAATGAACCAGGCAATTATAGACTGGGTTCTGGAAGGAAATATACTCCTGGCTTAGGAGGCTTTGCAAGTCATGGCAGTAGGTTATTATATATAATCCTCTGTGGAAATATTTTCCTGAAGAGGGTTATACACTGAGACACCTAGCAGTAAATCCTTGAGGAAAATAATACAACTGAAAGAGTTGCACTCTGTTTTCTTACTACATGGAAATGCATTTACCCTTTCCCAAAATAAACACCACAAAAGTCCCATCCAATCACAGCACTGACTTGGAGTCCAGGATTTTCTGAACATGTTACATCAGCTCCAGATGTGATTCTTGACTGAGAAAATTATAAACAAAAGCAAAAACCAAACAAAACAATCCCAAACCACCACCAAAAAAGATGAGTTATCAGTAACTCCGTCCTTCACCATATTTTCATGGAGTAGGGACAGGATAATTTCAATAAATATTCCCATTTGGCAAGAGAAAAAGTGAGAGGCACACAGCTGTCACTGGCCCCTAGCAATTGTAAAATATTGCTGGATATACATTTTGAGGATGCCTATCCTGGGGGTAGGGAATATTTCTTGTGTCTTCTCTCTCTCTCTCTACCTCCCCCCTTTTTTTCCTTGTTCTGTCATTCTAAAAATTTACCAATCTTTGAACATTTCAAAGAAGGAGCTTTTGGATTAATTGATTTTCTCTATTTTTTTAAATCCATTTCTATCTCATTGATTTCCACTCATTATTTCCATACTTTGTTTAATTTGGATTTAAGTTGCTCTTATTCTAGTTTCCTGTGTTTGAAGTTTGGATTATTGGTTTTAGACCATTATCTTTTCTAATATAAACCTCTCATGCCATATGTTTTCCTATAACAACTTAGTTGCATCCAATACACTGTTTTAATTTTCATTCAGTTCTAAGTAATTTTTAATTTCCATATGATTTCTTTTTTCCTTCTTTTATTATTATTATTAATATTTTTAGTGAAGTATAGCTGATTTACAATATTAGTTTCAGGTGTACAACAAAGTGATTCAGTATTTTTATAGATTATATGTCATTTAATGTTATTACAAAATAATGGCTCTATTTCCCTGTGCTGTACAGTATATCCTTGTTGCTTATTTATTTTATATATAGTAGTTTGTATCTCTTAATCCCCTACCCCTATCTTGCCTCTCTCCCTTCTTTCTCCCCACTGGGTACCACTAGTTTGTTCTCTATGTATGTGAGTCTGTTTCTGGTTTGTTATATACATTTGTTTGTTTTAGTTTTTAGAGTCCACATATTTGGATTACAAATACTTGGAGGTTTTCCAGATACCTTTTTGTTGTTAAATTCTAGTTCAGTTCTATTGGGCCCAGATAACCTACTCTGAATGATTTCAGTTTTCCAGTTTATTTGAGACTTGGCCCAAAATAGAGTCTTTCACGGTGACTATCCCTTGTGTATTTGAGATGAATACATATTTTACTCTTCTTGGGTTGAGTTTCTATAAATGGCAATTAGGTTAACTTGGTTCATAGTGTTGTTAAAATCATCTGTACACCTACTGATTCTTTTTTTTTTTGGTCTTCTTCTTTTATGAGTTATAGAAAGAGGAGTATTGATCCAGTATAATTATTTGTCTATATCTCTTTTCAGTTCTTTAAGGTTTTTTTTTCCCATATGTTTTAAAACTCTGTTATTCAGTAGATTAAAAATGTGAGAATTTAAGATTCTTGTGGGTTTCTTTTTTCATCATTACAAAATGTTCCTCTTTATCCCTGGTATATTACTTGTTCTAAAGTCTACTTTGTCTGATATTATTATAGCCATACCAGCTTCTTTTTATCACTGCTTGAATGGCATGTTTTTCATCCTTTTGCCTTTAAGCTATCTGTGTCTTTATATTTAAAGTGGATATTTTATATACAGCAATTTAGCTGGTTCTTGGTTTTCTTAGGCTGTTTATTGATATGGCTGGGCCTAAATCTAACACATTGCTGTATGTTTGCTATTTGTCTCACTGCTTGTTGTTCCATTTGACTTCTTTTCCTGTCTTTGATGGATTCACTGAATATTTTCTGTGCTTCCATTTTATCTCCGCTCTTGGCATTTGGGGTATTCCTCTTTGCTTTAGTTTTTAGTGATTGCTCTGGGATTTACAATATACATCTTCGACTTATTACAATGTAATCTACCTTCAAATAATATTCTGGCAGTTTATGTCCGAAATATTACAGCAGTTTACTTCTATTTTTTCCTTTTTGTCTTTGTACTACCGCTATCATATATTTTACTTCTACCCAAGTTATAAACCCTACAATTTATTATCACTACTTTTGCTTTAAACACCCAGTTATATTTTAAAGAGTTTTGAAATGAGAAAAAGTCTTTTTTATAACTATGGAGCTTTTTTTTTTTTTTGGTTTGTTTGACATTTTAATTGCATTGTCCATTTTTTTGTCTGTTTTGAAGAGATTCAGAACTATAGCTGCACTACCATCTTGCCCTCTATCCCCAAGTCATTTTCTAATCTATTCATATGTGCAGCCCATGTAACCTCTTAGGGGTGATGAGTTAATATGATGTACTTGTTGTTTGAAGTAATATTTCCTTTAATTTTCTCTCAAATGCTAATGTTTAAAAATGTGTGTGTGATCTGGGACAAATGACTGTTCTAAACTTAGATACCAATTTGTAAAATGGGAATCTGAAGGACAGTCTTTGTTGCCAAAGCTATTACAGAAATACCACAAACATTGCATAAATATTCAGCCTTTATTATACAATCGTATTTGGAAGTGTTGGCTAACTGCATAGGTTTTTATTTACTATAATACATGAATTCCTCACTTACCCAGAGGTCATTACTCTGGCAGCCTCTTCTACTTGGAACATTAGAGAAAATAATAAAGTAAAACAAGTGGTTTCTAAACAGCTGAATTAGATGTATCAAGGTCATTAAAAATAAATTTCACGTATTTTACTAAAAGGAGAACCCCTGACTCAACATGTGCTTGCTTTCATTAAAAATATCATTTTAACCAGCTGGGCTAATTGGTTTCCTTGCCTTCAGCAGAAGGAAGAGAGAGAGAGGTAGGGGTGGTAGGGAGAGACATGAGGAAGACTCACACACCTTGTGTAGAGGAAGGTATAATAACCAACGTTCGTATATTCCTTTAGACTGCAATCTCCTTCGGTACAATTAACCGTGTCCTGTTCATCTGTGTTCTCCACACAGTCCCTGACACATGATATTCAGTAAACACTGTCTAAACAACAAACATGTGACTAAGAGGCTGAAGGGACATAGAAGAGCCACATGATGTTGAAAGAAGAATTTTAAAAAGGTAACACTTATAGGGTACTCTGCGATTAGGCAGAGTTCTTTCTACTACGCTGTACTGTGCACTGAGAACATTTCTATTTAGGGAAAATAGGAGCCAGCATGAAGCAATAGCTCACGTTGCTATCAGTGGTGTATGATTCAGAAAAGGTTACGTTGTAGAACCTCTGTGAATATTTATTGCCTTCAACAATGATTTCTATTAAAACTTTCCAGCTTCCTTCCCTCCCCCTCCCCCCAACTAAATCTCCATTTCTATCTTTGGCTCTCTACCTAACAGTTTCACCTCTTCACATTGAAAAAATTCACTTATGCAACAAATGGCTCGATACCTGATAATGTCGCTAAAATGGTATGTTTTTGTACACAGAGTAGATGTTAGAAGTAATTCTTTGCTCAACAAAATTATGGAGGAAAAAAATGCTCATAGTGATATGTACATACCCATACCTTAAATTCTAAAAAATGCTATTCACCTTTAGTAAATGTGCACACTTTGTAAAGATGGGCAGATATTTCTGCTCTTTTTATGATGATCTAGTCCTTGATATGTACGTGTATGTGTGTACATGGCCCCAGGAACCCTGCAAAAAGTTATTGCCCTTCATATGTATGTGTATGTGCGTGCATGTACGTGCCCCAGGAACTCTGCAAAAAGCTTTCATGGATTGTTATTTAATTCTCACCACACTTGAGAAAGTAGGATATCTAATCTTATACATGGGGAATTGAGACTTGCAGAGGTAAGTGTACAAAGTCCAAGTTTACAAATCCAGTAAATGACAGAGCTGGGATCTGAGTCTTTGTGGTCTGAACCCAAAACCTGCACTTTAGCATTCATGCTATACGCTTCCTCTTTCTCCCATCATCTCCAGAAATAAAGCAGTAAACAATAGCACAGTATCTGTTTTCATCACACTGAATAAAATATAGCTTTACTTTGCTGTCATTCAGTCATGACAGTGTCAGAGCTCTATTAAACTAACCCTTAGTTTGAGAAGAGAGTAGGAAAATACATATATCTCTAGGCACAGTTTATTGGTTTGATAATGGTCAGTTACTTCTCTCTCTTTCTCTCTCCCTTCCCTCTCCCTTTTCTTCTCTTGAATTTGATGGATGTGTGTAGCTAAATCAGATAATTCATGAAGCATTATCTTCTAACTTGCCCCTATACAAGGTATCCCTATCTTTTTGGCTGTTCTGAATAATTTGGATAATTTCATTGTTTTCTGATTTTCTTTTGGAAAAATTTGGTGCTCAGAATATCTTTCTATCCATCTAGATAACATGCATGAAACACACTTTTGGAACTATTTTCCTTCAAAGGGCCCAAAGAATAAAAACAAGCCATGCTGATTGTCATGGTTCTTGTAGCAACTGACAGGAAGATCCCAGTTTAATTTTCTTGGCGTCAAGATAGGAAACAAAATATGCCACCAATTTCTTTTCCTAAACAAAGCAAACCAGTATGTACACATGCCTGAGGGTCCTGGGACACAGGGATGCTTTGTATATGACTTTAATAAAAAACATGTTTTTCTTTTAAAATCTTCCATGAGCGAGGTGGGAATCAGGGAGTTGAGGAAGAGCAAAATATGGCTGCATTGGGAATAAAGAAAAATGAGGAGAGTGAGAGCGAGAGTAGCTGATGAGATAAAATGTATTTAGGCTGTCTATCAGATGTTAGAAGCCATGCCCTGCTGTTCTGAAATTGCCTTTTTATGTTGCGTTTCTCGAAGGTGAGCTCAGAGTGCAGCCTTTAGTGTTCTCTTGGGAGAGAGCAAAGCAAGAATAAATATAGTAGTCACAGCATATGCCCATGATTTCTTCCTGTTCTCAGTTTATCAAGATTATTGACATAGAGTTTTTAGACAAAAATGAGAGTAACGGTTTATTTTCTGATTATATTGCTTCTCTCTGCTTCTTCCCTCTGTTGCTTCTTGCTAGCCTGGTCTTTCTTCTCGAGGCTACGCATCTTGAGTATCCTTAAGAATGTCAATATCTGCTCTCCAATCCCTGCCTTGACCTTAATAGTTATATCTGAGAAACTGTTTTCTTGCCTTCTTTGTTTGGCTGGAGCAATCCCCGTCATTCTTGGAGCTTATTAATTTTCGCCCCTCTTGATAAGGACATTTTACAGGGCAATCATGACTCAGAGTGAGGAATGGAATATAAAGTTAGAACTCTATTTTTTTAAAGCAGTTAATCAGAGGGTGAGCAATCTGAAGTTGTTCCCTGACTGAAATGTTCGCATTTGATAGCTTTGCTACTCAGCTCCATTGTCAGCTGCCTCCCGGTGCTTCAAACAGTTCGGTAATGGCAGCACCTGGGTTGTGGTAATGGTCATGGTCCTGTTTTGATGGTTTGCTTTATAGTTTTTCCCAGTCTCAAATAGCCTGAATACAGGTGCAGTCTGAGGAAGCTAAATGCTCCTTTATTATATCTAGAAACACTTGAGATCTAAATGCCTGTGAATTCCAGGTCTTAACCCTCTCACCTCCTTATGCTTGCCTTGTGGTCTTAACTAGACCCAAAAGAGCCCTTAAAATCTGTGATCTGCTTTGCTCATTGATCTGAAGAGAGGATGACCTTGATAGAAAACTTCTGGTCTTTTGCAAGCAGTGTAGGTACTTAGAAGAAATTGCAGGCTCTCAGCTCTACTTTTATTCTGGGATCAGGTTGGCAGGCAGATCTGTTCATTCCCCTGCCCGTGACTTGACATCAAATCCTCCACCAGGAGGACCTCAACTCCCAATGCACAAGGGGGATGAGTGATGAATGAGCCTTTTACTGGTTGTAAGAATGTACCCAGGACTTCCCTGGTGGCGCAGTGGTTAAGAACCTGCCAATGCAGGGGACACGGGTTTGAGCCCTGGTGCGGGAAGATCCCACATGCAGCAGAGCAACTAAGCCCGTGCACCACAACTACTGAGGCTTCACTCTATAGCCTGCAAGCCACAACTACTGAGCCCACGTGCCACAACTACTGAAGCCTGCACGCCTAGAGCCTGTGCTGTGCAACAAGAGAAACCACCACAATGAGAAACCCGCACAGCACAACTAGAAAAAAGACACTGTGCACAGCAACGAAGACCCAACACAGCCAAAAATAAATAAGTGAATGTATATTTAAAAAAAAAAAATTCTTAAAAAAAATTCTTAAAAAAAAATTCTTAAAAATTCTTAAAAAAAAAAAAATCCTGTACCCAATATAGGATTTCTCCTTTGTTTTTCTAAAGTCCTTCTGCATTTTTCAGTCTACTTCTCTGAGCTAACCCAGGCAAAGAGAAAGATGATTAAGTCTCAGAAGAGGCATGAAATAGCCGGAAGCTATAGAGGAAAAAGTTTAGGGTGGACATTTTGAAAGATGAAGAGTAAGAGCAATTAGGTAGTGGAATAGAAGCCCCATCACTGCAGAGAGCCAAGGAAAGGTTAGATAAGATATTAACATTAATGAGATAGAGCAAAGCCCTGGAGAATAAAGGAGGCTTCACTGAAAGGAGGAGGATAGGAGGAAATGATAACAGCCAGACACAAGGAATGCTTTCCTTCTTGCTTCCCACATTGCAGTTTTCACAGGACAATTTTTTTGAGACAGTAAAACCTCTAGATGGCAATCCTAGGCTACCTGTTTAAGCTATGAAGATGATTCTTCATTTATTCAACACATACATTTTTCTTGCTCCTACTACATGCCAGGCACTGAGTCAGGCTCCAAGAATACAACTAGGAAAAGACAGAAATGATACAATCTTGTAGGCAGGAAAGACAGAGCCATCAGAGTTATGGGCTAGTGACGCCCCGCGGAAGAGAGAGAAGAAAAATTGACGAATGATCCCAGAAGCTCAGAGTGCTTGGGAGAAGGCTTTGCCCTCCCTAGTGGGAGGCTCTGTACTCAAACACAACTTCTTATGGGACTAGGGTCTCCACCCTCCAGCAGCCTGCTTCTACCTTCTTGCAAGGTAGCCAGGTGCTGGCGGCTGGTACCCTGACAATTCTTTGCAGGGCTGATACTCTCTCCCTGTTTTCCCACTGATAAGGTTGCTTTCCTGCTTGTACCATAAGAAGGTGGAAGAGCAGGAGGGCAGCGTCCCGTATCCCTCCCAGGACAGAAACCTTCTGTGTCCACAAGCTTCTCCCTTGCCCCACAGGCTCTCTGAGGGATGAGAGAATGTGGGACAGTAGACTTCCCTTGGATGAGCCCCGGTTTGCAAGTTTCCCCGATAGATAGAGTCCACCCCTTAACTCCTGCTACGTGATTTGTAATTTGCCCCTCCTCCCTTTGCTGCAGCTCCACAGCCACTAAGTTATGTTTGATCAGCAGATACGTGTTGTGGCCAGCGCATGTTATAGAAGAAAGTGAGTTGAATATCTTTACGTTGGGCATATGCTGCTGTGCTCTCAGACCCCCACTGGCTCACTCATCTGTGTTACTGCCTGGCCTCTGTTTGCACTTGAAATTGCCTTACTTGTTAGTGCAAGTGTGACGTGTTACATTAGGGGTTGCGCGAGGGACCGTGGGAGCCTGTAAGAGGGGGGGCTAATCTGTGGGGCTTCAGAGGAAATGGCATTGAGGCTAAGACCTGAAGGATGCGAAGGAGTTAACTAGGTGAAGAGATGGATGGAGAGGGGATGGGCACAGAGGTGAAAGTGTGTCAGGTAGAGGGGCCCTTGGAAAAGGCCCCAGAACAGGAGGACTTGGTGTCTTATAGGAATGCAAAATTCAGCATGTCTGGAGTGACATGCCCAGAGCATCTGCAGTTTGAAGAATTTTTCTTGGTTTGGTGATGAATTGCTCCAAAGTCTGTTTTTTGTTTTTTTTTTTTTTTTTTTTTTGTGGTATGCGGGCCTCTCACTGTTGTGGCCTCTCCTATTGCGGAGCACAGGCTCCGGACGCGCAGGCTCAGCGGCCATGGCTCACGGGCCCAGCCGCTCCGCGGCACGTGGGATCTTTCCGGACCGGGGCACGAACCCTTGTCCCCTGCATCGGCAGGTGGACTCTCAACCACTGCGCCACCAGGGAAGCCCGCTCCAAAGTCTTTTACACTTTCTTTCCTGCTTCCCCTTGTGGCCAACATTTAGGGGATCTCAGACTGGAGTTAAGGGTAGAATCTGTATATAGCCTCAGAATAGAATGGAGCTGATGGAGAGAAAATCTGTGTTTCTTCTCCATTTTTCCTTTTTTAAGGCCATTCTCCTCTCTACATTAGAGATCCATTTAAAAACTGCTAAATAACTTGAAAAAAAAATCCATGAGCTGCTGTGTAATTTCCCTTTTATCTTCTTTATATATTTTCCTCTTTAATCCCTCCTTGCCTTTCTTTTTTCTTTTTCTTTCTTAAGAAGGACTTAGGTATAAAAATGAGCAAAATAACTCATTGCACTTAATTTTATCTTCAGTGGTTTGGGAGTCTGAGGTACAGCTTGGTCCCTAAGCTGAAACTCTAATACCTATCATTGGAAAATAAGACCTGTAAGGACAAATACGATTGAAAAATAAGAGACTCAATTCTCCCTGTTGAAATAAGGGAAGACCTTTCCCTCCTGTCCCTTCTTGTCAGAACATTTACCCTTAAAAAACTTGTAAATGTAAGTAAGTACTTTCTCTGTCTCTTTGAAATGCATCTTTTTAGAAACAGAATAAGCCTTTTTGTCAGCTTTATGACACAGGAACATCTTTTCCCAAGGACCTGGGAGCCTTCTCTTTGAAACAGAAACATCAAAGGAGATGGTACCCTACCTCCCAGTTTCTCTGGGGGGATCGCGGACTAACTTCAGTGGGTACCTTGTTCCAAATTGTAAAACTACTTCTTGTCATAAACATCCCTCTCTCCTCCCTTTTGGATAAAGTCACCTAGTTAACAGAGATGGTCACCCCAATTACTGGGTAAAGTTAGGATGAATTATGTGTGACAAATGGTGCTGTCCAGTCTTCTTACTTGAGGAGTAGTTATGGTTTATCTTGCAAATATTCTTTCTTTCTGTCTTTGCAGACTCTTAGTAGATTGCCTGTGATGTGCATCACACTCTGGTTTAATGCTTTTTCAATAAAAAAAGTGATTTTATTCTCTGCTACCTTTGTAGAGAGGATTTCTAGGTTGGGAGAAGAGGTGTTGGGTTATTTTTTTGTTTGTTTTTTAACTTACATTTCCCCATCAGATCTTAAAGAGGGTAACCGTGCATTTCAGGAGAACCCAGTACTTCAAGAAGTGGAAACTGTCATTCTCTAGTTCTCAGCTGCTGTGCCTGATACAGGTCCTCTTTGGCAGATGGGATGCCAGCCCTTTCAAATGTTCCCAGGTGGACCAAGCAGTGTTTGCTTTCAGAAGTTCTCAGCGAGGCTTTCATATTAAATTCATAAAAGTTATCAGCCAACTTCCAACAATTGTTTAATAAAAAGCAATTAGCCAGCCAAAAATATAATGGCTTTTATGTCAAAATGTACTGGAGACAGCTGCTAAGCGGGTCACTGGCAGCCCCTGGGCCATATGCCATGGGTTCCAGGCATATGCACAGCCAGTCACAACAGCACAGAGCATATTGGGAGTAATAAACCCATCCCCGCCCCTCCCTCCCTCCCTCTCCCGCCAGCCCAGTCTCCCTACTCCAGAGAAACTGACAGAAGGAAACTCTCTGGAGTCAATTGCTGCAGTCAAGATTCACAAAACTCATTTGTTAGGCAAGGATCTAATCTGGCAGTAGACACAGAAAGCCCTAGTTCCCTAGCCTGGTTTGGATAAAATCCATGCGTTGCAGAAAAACGATTAAAAAAAAAAAACTGCCTCCACAAAACAACTAATTAAACAGTGCTCATCAAGAAAATTGAACTCAGCTTATAGACTTTTCTTTTGTCTGTTTATTTCTTCCAATCTAATATTGATAGTGAAAAAGTTTCTAGAGTTCCCTGTTCCTTGCAAAGGTCATTTTATTCTCCCCAGTGTTCTTTGACGCAGCCATGTTTATTGTCCTGCATTGCTCCTCAGGAGAGGTTCCAGTGACTGAGATAATGGTGATGGCCCCATATGTTTTTCGTTGTCATTAGAAATACAAATCCAGATAGGTGCTTATTTCAATCATGGGGGGGGGGGGTGGAAAAAGGAGAAAAAGGAAACTCTCCTGAAATTTTTCACCAGCAAGTAAGGCCATTTTTTCATCAAAAGCATGTTTATTTTGAGAACAAAGCTCAGGCAAATCACCTTTTGTTTATAGAGAGCTTTCCCATCCCAAAGGATGCCATGGTTTGTAAACACTCTGCAGCTGTTTTTAGAGCATTCACATTGCCTATCTCCTTAAGGACAGATCCTCGAGGCTACTCTATATCCATACTTTCTGGCCATTTCGGAGTGCCAGCAAAACCTTATTCTATAGCTAAGAAAATGTGTAATGTCTTTAAGGATAATGGGAATTTTTTCCCCCTAAACAATAAATAGCATAGTGTGGACAATAGAGTTCCAGCATAATCCTTGGAATTACTCTAGGGATCTCCAGAGAGTCTCCAAACTTCAATTCATTCTTCTTTTTTTAAAAAAAATTTATTTATTTATTTTTGGCTGCATTGGGTCTTCGTTGCTATGTGAGGGCTTTCTCTAGTTGCAGCGAGCAGGGGCTACTCTGTTGCAGTGCGCGGGCTTCTCATGGCGGTGGCTTCTCTTGTTGGGGAGCACGGGCTCTAGATGCGTGGGCTTCACTAGTTGTGGCACGCGGGCTCAGTAGTTGTGGTGCATGGGCTCTAGAGCGCAGGCTCAGTAGTTGTGGCACACGGGCTCAGTTGCTTTGCAGCATGTGGGATCTTCCTGAACCAGGGCTCAAACCTGTGTCCCCTGCATTGGTAGGCGGACTCTTAACCACTGCACCACCAGGGAAGCCCCCAATTCATTCTTCAATCCTCTCTCTTCCCCCAAGAAAATTTTTAGCAGAGCTGCAATGAGTAGTGTGTTGGGAGGGTCTCCCAAGAACACCCCCCCTCGTTTCAATAATTTGCTGGGAGGACTCACAGGACTCAGCACAGAGTGGACATAGCTAAGATTTATTACAGTGAAAAGCTACAAAACAAAATGAGCAAAGGGAAAAAGCATGTGGAGTGAAGTCTGGAGGAAACCAGGCTCAAGCCTCTCCCAGTAGAGAGATATAGGACGCTCTTCTTCCGGCCAGCCACGATTTGTGGCAACATATGTGAAATGTTACCTACCCGAGAAGCTTATTGGAGACTTACTATCCAAGTTTTTAAATTGAGGACTGTTCACGTTAAAATTCCAGACTCCCAGAATAAAAGCAGGTGTTCAGAATAAACGATATTGTTTGTGCAAACACAGTGAGCCATTCTTATCAGTTCTGGAAATAGTGGGAAAACTCCCCAAATCCCAGTTCCTAAGTGTCAGCCAAGGGCCAAACTTGCAGCAGGCCTTTCCAAAGAGAGCAGTCTCACATCCATCCAATCAGTTATGTTAACTCTTCTCTGCACAAGTAGCGTTATGGACTGATCATTCCAACCTCTCTTCTTTCCTGCCTCATCTTCTGCAGGGAGTTGGAGGGGAGGTATGAGGCCGTTTGTTGGTGCCCCTGGGAAGGGGGTAGAAGTGGGGCAGAAAGGTTGGTGAGAAGTAAAAGGCAAGACTTGGACTCTCAAGGTAGGTCCAGGGTAGTGAGGATTCTGAGAGGTCGTTTGGTGAAACTTAAAAAGCAGGAATTTTATTATAGAACTGGGCTGAGTTAGGTTCAAATCCTGCTTGATATTTCTATAGAACTCAAAGAAGAAATGTCCAACCTTTCTTGTCTCTGCTCGTACAGATTATCCACAAGACTATCTGTAGTTTGGTAGGAAGTAAGATAATGCATTTCGGGGGAAATATCATAGAGGAGACCTATAGGGCTGCCAATTAGGAAGCGAGTCAAAACCAAAATTAATAGTTTTGAATGTAGATCCAATGTTCTAACTTTGGGTTGAGATTCTCATTCCATTTAAAAATTTTTTTATAATTATGTCTGAGCACTTAATGTAAATATGCCTGAGCATGCTAAGGGTAATACGAGGACGTTAATGATGTGGTCTGTGCTCTCAGGATGCTTACAGTCTAATGTGGATCTAATGGGACACAAGAGAGATTCTAAACAAGACAACAGATGAATTCATGAAATTACAGATATTTTAACTCTAGAATTACAAGGGATAGAGCAAAGTGAGCTATAGAGAGGCTATTTGCCACGCGCAACAGCTTCTTCTAGTAACTTACTGTTAATGTATCACCTATGAATTTAACTCCTCTTGTTAGACTTGTTTTTCATATCTTTGTTATAGTTTCAGATTATGTCATCTCCTGAGTCAACAAATTAAACAAACTCGTACTCTTGGGTAAGGAGCATCTTAATTTACTTGTCTGATGTGTTCATCCAAATAGCACTGAGTTTGATTTTCTACCCTCTATTTCTCTAGCCTGAGTGATTCTTATCTTCCTTACCTATCTATAGATAAAGTCACCTTTCTCCTTAACTGTTTCTAGGCTTTATTCAAGTCCATAATTGTTCATTAAGCATGAAAACCGGAACAGCAAACATGTTCTCAATTCAGGCTTGCTGTGGCTTTGCATAATGCTTTGTTAGTTTCATGAAGGAGTCTCACACTTGACCTTTGTTTTCAAGACCGCCAAACTTGTCTCTCAAGCACCTGGCCAGTTGTCCTGGTTTTCAGGTCTCTACTACAATCCCTGGCCTCACATTCAAATACACAGATCTATACAACTAGAGATTTGTGTACTCATCACAAAAGACTTGTGATTGATCTGCTCTGTATTTTACAATCATTTTAAAATAGAGGCCAGATCACACTATGATTAAGGGTATCTATTCTTTAGTCACAAGTGCCTTGTTCTAATCTCAGCCCAGATACTTAGCAGCTGTGAGACTTTGGGCAATTTACTTAATCCCTGTTTTCAATTTCCTCACCTATGAGGTGAGGAATAAAATGTTAGTACCACTCTTAGAATTAAATAAGAATATTTTTGACATGCTTCAAGCAATGTCTGACACTATGTTATGTTTGAAAAATACAGAAGTTAGAAAAACTGCCTTATTCCATATTACAATGTCTCTTAGATTCCTTCCTTTTATTACAAATAATTGCTCTGAGTTGTGTCTTCCTTGATAAACCTTTTACTAGTTAAGGAGACTAACTGTTATAGATATCCAGTCTTCTTACACATTCACATTTTTAGTCTATAACCTAGTTTCCTATGTCAGAAATCTGATTTACGCTAAAGCAGAACGAGAAATGAGAACTTCTATTGGAAGAAGACTGTTATGATTAACAGGAGAGAGAATACCAAGAGTTTCCTTTTTCTTCTGGTTAAAAATGTGCTTACAAATCCCTTATCCTGACAAATTCTACAATGTCTCTTTCCCTTTTCTATTTACACTAACATTTTGAATTCATTCTTTCCACCAAATGAGGCAATCGAGGCAGAAACATTAGTTTGAGTGGATGCATAGATCAGTGTTGCTCTAAGAAAAAAAAATACTGATGTGTGATCAGGTAGAGACCATAACATACAAAAAAAATAGAGAGAGAGAAACTCTCTTGAAATGAGAAAACAAAAACAGAGTGCCCAACACACAGTAGGCACTAAGCAAATGCTAACTTCTTTTTCTCACTTTGCTTGGCTTCCAGGAGCAATTTCTTCCCTCAATATTTATATTGACCTTTCTTTCCCTTTAGTTAGGAAAGCACAAAGTTTTTAGTCTTCTTTTAAAGGCTCATACTATAAACTGTGTGATGTTTAGCTTCTGCAGAGGTGTGAAGAAGTAGTCCTGCTGTAAAAAGTGGAGTAAGGTTTTTTTTTCTTGGGTGGAAGCCGAGAAAATGTTAGACAAGCCAAGGTGAAGACTTTTCCCGACTCATGATAGCATGGATACATGTGTGTATGTTTAGGGGTGTGAATGTGTGTGTCCAGGTTCTGGAACCATTTTGGCAAGGAGAAGAAAGGAATTAATCCAAAGTGTGAGATAGCAAAATGGTTTGACCCACCTCTCACGACCCAGTGTATGGTTTTCCTCCTTTGCATTCTGTGTAGGCTGGAGTTAGCCATCCTTTAAAATTCCCATCTTGGAAGTACACAATCCAATTAAAATAACATTTTGTGAGCTGAGCAGACAGATCATGACCACTCACCTGGTCAAACCAGAGACCAAGACTTAATTACTTGAGTCTCACAGAATTTTAAGAACTTGGGAACAGAATAGCGGCTCCTATCCATTGAAGTTTAGTGCAGTCGGGGGTCCCCATAAGGTTAAAGGTTTGTGGTTGGACAGACTTCCTGTTTAAAAATGCTCCTCCTGGGCTTCCCTGGTGGCGCAGTGGTTGAGAGTCCGCCTGCCGATGCAGGGGACATGGGTTCGTGCCCTGGTCCGGGAAGATCCCGCATGCCGCGGAGCGGCTGGGCCCGTGAGCCATGGCCACTGAGCCTGCGCGTCTGGAGCCTGTGCTCTGCAACGGGAGAGGCCACAACAGTGAGAGGCCCGCGTACCGCAAAAAAAAAAAAAAAAATTAAAAATGCTCCTTTCTTTCAGTTACATGCATGGCTTTAAACAGGAATATGCTTTAAAAAGCTTCAACGGCAAATGTTCAAAATATAAACCCCTTGTTCATGATAGATTTTTAAAGGTAGTGAGATGTGTAAAGGTAGAGCCCTGAAGATAACTATAGATCAAAAGTAGATATTTTGCTTCCTTTTCAACCCATTCTAGAAAAAGCTTTTTTCAAACCCAAATGCTGCGAACTGGACTCTCCTGATAGGGACACAAATGAGTGGACTTCTTCCTAATGAGGAAAAGTGGGGGCTTTTGAAAAGTTGGTGTCAGCCCTGCTGCAAGCCCACATGTTTCACAGGAAAGACCACGGGCAGAAAGGATGGCAGCAGCTGCAGCCACTGCGA
This sequence comes from Grampus griseus, assembly GCF_964374135.1. NCBI lineage: Eukaryota > Metazoa > Chordata > Mammalia > Artiodactyla > Delphinidae > Grampus > Grampus griseus. Next base: position 21,474,330 of record NC_139018.1, on the reverse strand, counting down.
GGCCTCCAGTTGGCTTGTTATATGATCCTCACCAGCTTCCCTGGGAAGAGGAAAAACAAATTTTTCTCAGATGGCTCAGATTGTCTTCGATACTCACCAGCAGGGGTTTCTGACAACTTTGTTCTCTCAGGTTTTAGGGATTTAAAGAGAAACAAAATATCACACTTCTAACTGATGCAGGAAGAAACCAAAGTCTACCTCATTAGTGAATGGAAAACAGTGGCCCCTTTGGGCCAGGTCAGGAGGTCAATGTGTATATGGCTGAAAGACCCTATTTGTTAACCAAATACCCATTACATGGGTCAGGTCGAAGGCTAGCCTGATGAGTAGGCAACTCCTCATATGGTTTCATTTCAGGGACTGAAATACCACTCCCTTGATCCTCCAAATGGGAAATATGGCTCCTACCTGCCCACTGATGCCTGAAACGTCTTTTATAGGAAAAATGCCTTTCATTTAGAAGTCAGTAATAAGGTTCATAATGAAAGGACCTTAGGTGTGACTTAAGAACATACTGAGGTGTGAATGACTGGAGTCTGGATTCTCTCGAGAGTAAGTTTAATGGTTCAGGGAAGAAAGAGCCTCTGGCTTGAATGGGAAAGAAGAGATATAAACAAGGAGAAGGGAGCAGAAAGGGAAGACGGGAGAGCAGCCAGCCAACTTTGTCCGTTTGTTGTTGTTCACTTTCAAAATCAGATGGAAAGCACTTACAGTGTCTGGCACGTAACATGCTCTTAATATTAATTATTCTTATTTATGGTTATGGCAGGTTCAGGACTGAACCTCTCTGCTCTGAAGCTATAGTGCCTTGCACATAAAATCAATTGAAAATTATTCCTGTTCCATTTTCTCTATCCTCTCCCTATCCTAACATTTTCTCTTTGCGTTACTCCTTAGTCTTTTGTTTAAGGGAAGCATCTAAAGGAGTCTTAATAGGCTTTATATCAAGAATGGGGAGGGATACAATTAGAAGCATATCTAAGCTAACTGTTGGCATTCAACCGCATGCCACATGTCTGTGTCACATTTGTGTATCTTATCTTTCCTAATGTCATTAAAGAATCCTTGATTAATACCTGTCTGGTTATGGAACCCTGTGACTGTAATCATCCATTCAAATGGCTCACCTCCAGGCACATCGCCTCCACACAGCCTTCCCTGATTACTCCAGCTCACAGCGAGTTCTTCATGAACTACTCGAATGGCACTAGTTACCCTTACCTCTCATTTGGCGTTCTATATACTTTGCCTCCTAAATAAAAAACTTTTATTTTCATCTAGTTTTATTATTAACATATACATGGCTATTCAGCATTTAATATGTATGTCTGTTTTTATCTCTCCCGTTAGACCATAAACTTCTTGTTAAGGTCCGGGTGGTGGGTAGCCTCTGAGATGACGTGCAATGATCCTCCTATCCAGGTATTCATGCCCTTGGGTAATCCCTTCCCCCCAGCTGTCTGATGGACCTGGTCACTTGATTTTAATGAATAGAATAAGGCAAAAGTGTTAGGATGTCACTTCCAAGATTGGGCTGCAGCAAGTCCATGACTCCTGTCCTGGTAGCACTCTGGCTCCCTCTTGCTTGCTTGATGTGGTGGAAGCCAGTTGCCATGTTGTGAGCTACCTTGTGGCAGGGAGCTGAGGAAAGCCTCTGACTAACAGCCGGAAAGAAACTGAGGCCCTCAGCCTCCCAGTTTATGGGGAATTGAATCTTGACAACAACCACGTGAGTGAGCTAGTAAGTGGCTTTTCCGTCAGTCAAGCCTTTGCATGAGAATGCAGCCCTGGTAGACACCTTAACTGCAATCTTGTGAGAGTCCTCGAGGCAGAAGCACCCAGGGAAGCCATGCTTGGATTTCTGATGAACAGAAACTGTGAGATAATAAATGTTTGCTGTTTTATGCTGCTGATTTTGGGATTAATTTGTTATGCAGCAGTAGATGATTAATACAATCCATGTTTTGTAGTCCACTTATGCAGTAATCCCATAAGTCTGGAACAAACAAATACCTGGAATATTGGAGAAACCTGCTTTTAGTTACCTGGAGAACATCTATTTTCTTCCCCTATCAGGTAGAGAGTGTGAGAGATGGAACCTATGACTTGGTCCCGAACGACTGGATAATTGCGCTCTTGGTGTATGAGGCCAGGTCAATTAACAGGAGAAATTTATGAATAGTGACCAGATCAGGCTGACCTTTCAAGGGCTGAGTGACACTGTGCCTCGATGTGAGACAGTCCTGAAGGTGCATCTCCACTCCAGAGCTCCTCATAGGATTGCCTGAGACCTCAAAGACAAATGCATTTCAGGCTGGCTTTTTCCTCTGCCAAATTCTACCTTCTTCACTTTCTCACGATGTATCTCCCAATAGTACTTCCAATAAACCCTTTGCACACAACTCCTCCTCTCATTCTAAGACAATCAAGACAAGGGGGTAGCAACTAGTGAGCTTTGCCATTCACTGCCATGCACGGAAGTGTAGACCCATTGTCAGGTGTTGTTCAAGGGAAGATGGAAATGCAAGTGTGTAAGTGCAGTATTCCAATCTTTCTATATTGACAAATAATTCAAATCCAAGAAAAAAACACCTCTGAAACAAAACATATCTGTGGGCCAGATTCAGTTAATGGACCATGGGTTTGAGTCATCTAAGCCCTGCATCTGAAGTTGGATATTTTAAATTTTGTTTCTTTGTTAATATTGGTTCACCATTTGCTTAAAAGAAGAATTGGACATTTTGTGCATGAGTGGGAGAGGGGAGAGTGGGGGAAGCTTAGTTTTCTTTGACCTCAGTACCATGTAACTAAGTACTTAACGTGATTTCCCCTTTCCTTTTCCCATCCTCCCTCCCTTCAAGATGTGCTGAAGAAGTAGATTTCTAGTGGATTTCATGGGTATTAGGGGTAGAGATTCCCCTCTCCCATCATGTTTTTGATACTCTTCCTAAAGGTGTCAGATACTAAGGGTGAGCAAACACCCTATTTACATGTGTTATCCCAGTGTAATTATTAATATTCTCCCCTTTTCTCTCCCCGACATGTCCCAGTGTAGATAATGAATTTTGTCTCTTCGATGGGGGAATGATACCTCTCTGTGTATGTTTTTTTTTTCTTCTATGAATAACACCTTTGGACTTTCAGGATAATTAAGATATACTGCCTTCTAAAGAATGAAATTCATTAAAAGTAACACTTTTCTCTTTCAAGTTGAAATCATCCCCAATGTCCCAGTGCAGCAATTTGACCCAATACTACTTTTCAGTGGAATAGTTTTCACACTCACTTCACAGTTTAAACCAATTTGATTTCACTACCAATTTGCCTTATTTTAACTTGGATATGCTGAAGTAGTCCAGACTGCTTCCAAACACGTACTGCCTCATTAGCTGATGGCTGTAGTCTAATGACTTTCAGAGCAAATGAGAGCTTCCAGGGTGGCGGACACCAGTGGAAACAGCTCTTTGCAAACTAAAGGAGAGGAAGTCAGAATTGGATTTAATTCTACCCTTTGTTAGCTTCGGAGTAATTAGCATTTATTTAAATGAAATTGTAATTATTTTCAGTGGTGCTGACTGATGGGAAATCCCTGGGTAAATAGACTGAAGTCATCACACTATCCGTCACATAGTTGAGTAGGTACATAACAAGGGGAGCATTTTCTGTTAGAGTTCAGTGTAATGTTATAAGTTCAGCCATAAAGATAGATGTGGATGTAAATCTTATTTGTATGTGTGTATAGGTACACATACATCCCCCATATGTGTATGCATGTGCCCCCATATATACATATATACACATATGTATATGCACATACATTAAAATATATATATGCTTTAAAATATGACTTCTTTCCCTTATGTACAGATTAGGTTCTTTGATTACAGTGAGAGTCTGAGGCTCACCCTGTCTATCTCAGGGACAAATGTGAGAATAAGAGAGATGGGAAAAAAAGGAGCCAAGGTATAAATCCGTGCTATGCTATACTCTAAAAGTAATTCAGGATCTAGGTGGTTACTCTTAGTTGTCTATCTAGTCTTCATTCCCATTCCACCATTCTTCTTTATTTTAAAAGCTTCATTCTTTTTTTTCTAGGAAAGGTGGACTACTTCCCAGCCTCAGAATGAATCATATTTTGTCTAAAGCAGGCAGCATAATCCAATTCCCTTTGCTAGTGGTTGCTCTAAGGGCAAGCATGAGAACAGGATCTAGGCAGTGAGGCATGGAAGAAAATCTGTTGTGGTAATTTGAGAAAGATTTTGCTCTCTGGTAAGACGAGAGGTGGTGATGAGGCTGGTTCAGTTTCTCTGCTATGAAGTGGTGTGCATAGATTTTGTGATTGGTGCTATGGCAGCCCTCTTGAAGGCTGAAAGCGTAGAGATGAAAAACCAATATGCTGAGGAGGATCTGCAGAAGGATAGAAAGGAATCTAGGTTTTCTTTTTTTTTTTTGCGGTACGTGAGCCTCTCCCTTTTGTGGCCTCTCCCGTCGCGGAGCACAGGCTCCGGACGCGCAGGCTCAGCGGCCATGGCTCACGGGCCCAGCCACTCCGCAGCATGTGGGATCTTCCCGGACCGGGTCACGAACCCATGTCCCCTGCATCGACAGGCGGACTCTCAACCACTGCGCCACCAGGGAAGCCTGGAATCTAGGTTTTTGATAATGTTCCTAAACAGTTTCTCCACATCTAGACCACCTATCTCCAGACTTCTTGTCATGTGAGACAGTGAAAAGTCTTTATTGCCTAAGACACTCTTGGTTTGGAATCTATCAAAACATCTCTGAAAATGTCCAAGGAAGCTCTAGGGACCAGGTTATTTTTGCCTGCTCAGTACCAGAATTTTCTGGATATTTATTTTCATATGTTTAGGATGACTTGAATCAGAATCGGGAGCTTTCTGAGCATCAGTGTTTCAAAGTCTTAACTATTCAGATCAAATTCCATCCCTGTTATGCTTCAAGACTGAGCAACGGTACAGCTCTTCCTTTGACATACTGCAGGTTTATCAGTTAGATATGTCAAGTGACAACATGAAAATATTTAGCTTTGGTACATTTTGCCTTCACACTTCCCTTTGCTGATTGATTATTCATGCAATTAATAAATATTTATTGAGCACTTGACATGTGTTAGGTTTGGGAATTTAGTGGGGAGATACAGAAATGCTCTCTGCCTTCTTAGAATTTACTCTCTAGTAAGGTTATACAATTTCCATATTCATCTGGCCTTTTGATGCAAAATTCTAGGTATCCCCAGATGTTGTGCTGCAAGAACAGGATATGGAAACCTCCCAGAATAAATGCCTATCTCTTTAAAGAAGATGAAGATGGTAACAGGTAACTCTTTTTGTATTCTTTTTCTTTCTCCTTTTTTTTTTTTTTGCTATGATATTGAAAGATGTTGAGATAATGGTGAAATATTGCATTGAGATTTTCTTGTTATTACTAGAGCCATATTCGAAATATCTAGTCTGGAACCAGGATATTGTACCCTTTGTAGATTACTAATCTGGATTTTTCAGGGACTATATATATATATATATATATATTCAACTCCCATCATAATATTTTCAAGTAATCCAGGTCATGCATACCAAAGTGGGTGATGGTAAGTCATAACAAGGGTCTCCCAGCTTTTAACTTAGTATTGAATCAACTGCAAATCCTAGGATTCCAGGACGTTCATTTGGAATAAAGGGGAAGTAGCTGTGCCTTGAGTGGCTTCTCCATGTTCACGTGTGTAAGGACAATAATTTGAGAGTTTTTGCCAACAACTCTAGACCAGTAATCACCTTAGGTCTGTGTGGATTATCTGGATGGGGGAATCATTACTTCTTGTCCTAAAGCAGCCTCTCTTTATCATGAAGTGAATGCATTGAGCTAGTGAGCAAGTGAGTTGTTACTTTTTGCTTATTTGTCTCCTTCATATCTTAGGCCCCCGGGGGCTGTTCAACTACTCAGAATTAATATTTACGGAGAGCTCTGGGTCAGATAAGGATGGATCTCTATTTGGTGGCTTTCTGTGGTGGTTTTGGTGTTCTATGGTACAAAAAAATATACTCCCTTATAGGTATATTTATGGAAAGTAAGTTGATAGTGTTTTCTTTGATTCCTCCTTTGCTTTTCCACATAGTCTCCTTTTATTGTTCTTTGGTTGAAATTCTAATGAAGGTTATCTTCAGAATCCCCTTTAGCAAAATTTCCTTATTAAATAAAGCTTTATTTTCTAGGCCAGTTCTCTGCCTTTCTGATGCCAACCCAGAATAGTGATTGTCCTTACCTGTTCCCCAACCCCCTTTAAGTGTCTAAATTAAGCCTCTTAGTCTCCTTCTTCCATCACTGCCAGGTTTTCTAATCTGCTTTTCAAAGGTGGTGCCTGGAATTGGTAACCGTAACCTTGACCCAGTACTTACTTTAAGAATCAAGTTATATTCTGGATCTTGGCCTAGCACAATGGTTGGAGGCATGTAAGTCAGCCTGTATTATTATTAGTTTTTCAACTTTCCCAGGGAAACATTTTTATTTACTTGCGGTCCTGTGTTTCAAAGAAATTTGCTTCATTAAAAAAATGTATCACTTAGAGGTAGTGGGGCAGAAAATAGATTAGTCCTGTGATGAATTGTTTACCACAGTGTAGTTATAAAAACCCTTAAGGTACCCTGAGAAAACCATAATTCAGAAAGCATCATGTACCCCAAAGTTCATTGCAGCACTATTTACAATAGCCAGGCCATGGAAGCAACCTAAGTGTCCACTGACAGGTGAATGGATAAAGAAGATGTGGTGCATATATACAGTGGAATATTACTCAGCCATAGAAAGAAACGAAATTGAGTTATTTGTAGTGAGGTGGATGGACCTAGAGTCTGTCATACAGAGTGAAGTAAGTCAGAAAGTGAAAAACAAATGCTGTATGCTAACACATATATATGGAATCCAAGAAAAAAAAAAAAAGGTCATGAAGAACCTAGGGGTAAGACGGGAATAAAGACACAGACCTACTAGAGAATGGACTTGAGGACACGGGGAGTGGGAAGGGTAAGCTGGGACGAAGTGAGAGAGTGGCATGGACATATATACACTACCAAATGTAAAATAGATAGCTAGTGGGAAGCATCCGCCTAGCACAGGGAAATCAGCTTGGTGCTTTGTCACCACCTGGAGGGGTGGGATAGGGAGGTTGGGAGGGAGATGCAAGATGGAGGGGATATGGGGATATATGTATACATATAGCTGATTCACTTTGCTTTACAGCAGAAACTAACAAAACATTGTAAAACAATTATTCTCCAATAAAGATGTTAAAAAAAAACCCTTAAGGTGAATTTGAAACAGAAAACCAAGCGGCAGTCTGCATCGCTGTCAGCTGTGTCTAGGAGCTAGATCCACAGTTGGTGAATGGTGAAAAATATTTTACATCATTAAAGTCTGCGTTTTCATTTCTAAAATATATACCTTTAGTACAAAGCACAATTATATCTATACATGAAGTATGAACATTTTGCTGGACTTTTTGTAGATTTGATCAACTGGATATTTACATTCCATTCTGTATTAATTATATTAATTAAGTAATTATTCAACTTTTGGCTTGGTATTAATTTGACACTTGGACTTAAAATAACAAGGACTGGTGGCCTACTTGTGGCTTTAAGGAGTAGAAGCCAACTGGAGCAAAAGTACAGACTTATTAATTTTAAAATATGCATGTTTCTGTCCCTTAGGCAGACCTGAGTCCTCAGACTAAGCACTCCCCCCTCCTCTCCTTCCCCTGTCTCCCTCCCTCTGTCTCTCTCCAGTTCTACACAAACAATTCTTGGTGGATGGGGTGTGGAGGAGTGGAGAAGCAGTATTAAATGTTTTGATTTCATGGACCTTTAAGCTCTTGTTGGCAACAGAGTTAGATTAAACAGGAATAATATTGTCTAAAACAAACTTATGTAAGCAGAATGCATTGACAAGAAGCTGAAAGAAAAACCTGAGTAACATAAGAACAGGTCTGTAAGGAATATTACTTCTTTATTCTTCTGTAATATGACTTAATGTTTTTTCAAACCCTCCTTCAACTGGGTTCTCCATCAGGTGCAAGTTTAGGAGGATTATGTGCTGCTGTGGCCTTGTTTGTCTTGAGGAGAGGGTGGCTTATAGATTCCTGTACACAGGAATCTGCTTAGACATACATTGCCAGGTTTGACCTTTGATTGTTGGTCAACTTAAGAAGCTGTGGAGATGCTCTTGATCTGGTAGGCAGGGCCCCTCACTGTTACCAGCTTTCTGCTCTGTGCCATGCTTGGTGTCTGTAATTATTCTGCTACCTCTGAGACCAGCTGGTGCATGAGGTGATCTAAGACAGTATCCCCATACTCACTTGACCACCCCCCTCCACCCCAGGGGACTCTTGTTGAATGTAAACAGCTGTGCCAGGGAAGGGGGGCCTGGGATCCTCTTTATGGAATCCCTGCTTTTCTTTTTCTGTCTCTTCCCCCGTGGCTCTCATTTCCTTTAGCCAGGGATAGAGAAGTTCCTCTTTGGACTAAAAGCCATAATGACATGGTAGGGGAGAGGGCTTGTTAACCTGGCTCTCTAGCCAGTCTTTTCTTCTCCCACATCCGTCTCTGGGCTTTGGCTATCTGACACAAGATGAAGGAGGTGGGTGCTGACATAAAACTCTATGAAAAAAGTATTCTCTTTTATAAATCATTTCTTTGTTCTAATTTGTATTTATCCTTTGTTTCATTTTTCATTGCTTAGACAAGCCTAGAGCTTGCCTATCTTGTCTACCTTTCCCCTCTTCTGATTCCCCCCATGTCAAAAACCCCATAGCTGAGTCATGACTGTCATTGGGCACCAGACCTCAGTAAACAGTTTTTCTTCCCTACAGCTACCTGCCATTGGCTATCAAGGTATCTTGAGGGCTACTTGCTGTTGGACGTGAGTGATTTGTCCTTTCTCCTTACCGAGCAAGCTCCTGGAGGGCTCACAGAATCCCTCTTCCTAAAATATGAAATGGATTCATTATGGCCTGGATGTTGCATGTAGTGGTAGCCAGGCTGGTAGTCTGGTCTTATAACTTCTTCCTCATCTACACCATGCTCCATGGACTCATGAAACATTAGAGCTAGAACAGTTAAGTGCATATGTTCTTAACAAGCTACAGAACATCATCTCATAAAGATATTTTGTGCTTCTTTCCCATCAATCCCTACCCCTTCTTCCAAAGACAACCAGTGTTCTGATTTCTTTAATCATAGATTAGTTTTGTCTGTAGACTTAATTAGAATATGTGTCTGGCTTCTTTCTCTCCAAAAGAAAGTTCATCCATGTTGTATGTATCAGTAAATCATTGCTTTCCTTTGCTGAGTAGTATTCCATGTGTGACTAAACCACAATTTGTCAATTCTTCGTTTGAGGGACATTTGGTATATTACTAGTTTTTGGCAATTATAAATAAAACTGCTATGAACATTCATGTTCAAGTCTTTTTGTAGACATATGGTTTCATTTTTTTCTTGGGTAAACACCCAAGGATGGAAATGCTGCATCATAGGGTACCTGTATGTTTAACTTTATGGGAAATTCTAGAATGATTCCCAAAGTGGTTATACCAGCTGTCCCCCCAATGTATGAGAGTCTGATTGCTCCACATCCTAACATTAAAATCTTCTTGATTTTAGCCATTCTAGTAGGTGTGTTGCATTATCTCCTATGGGCTTAATTTAGATTTTTCTGATGACTGATAATAATGAGCACTTTTTTGTGTGCTTATTACTAAGTTGTATATCCTCTTTTGTGGAATGCCAATTCTTTGGCCCCTTATTAAAATTGTACTTTTGTCTTTTAATATTGTTGTAGGAAGTGTTTATATATTCTGTATGTTAGTCGTTTGTCAGATATATGTATTGGTAATATTTTCTCCCAGTTGCTGGCTTGCCTGTTAATTTCTCAATGGTGTCTTTTGATGAGCAGAAGTCTTTAATTTTGGCAGATTCTATTCTATAAATTTTTCTTTCTTGGTCAGTGCTATGCCTTTATTTTAAAATTTCTTTTTTGCTTTGTTTTATGTGTTTTCTTCTTATAAAAATATCTAGCATATTTTCATTTATTTTTCTTTAACTTAATTTCACAGTGTCTTGTAGTAAGAAAATTTAAGTGGTTTACATTTAAGAATTGAAAACTCTTAGTTTTATTCCCTCCATCTTACTTTGTTCTTCCCTTTTTTCTCTTATTCTTTATTTTTGTGTGTTTGATCAAGTTACTAATCATTTCCTTTTCTTTCCATGTTAGTTTAGTAGTTTCTTGGTACTTTTCTCTTCTACAATCTTTGCAAACTTGCTGTACCTGACATGCATAATTGAATATATATTTCTCTACTATTTTTTTTTTTTTTTTTGCGGTACGCGGGCCTCTCACTGTTGTGGCCTCTCCCATTGTGGAGCACAGGCTCCGGACGCACAGACTCAGTGGCCATGGCTCACGGGCCTAGCCGTTCCGCAGCATGTGGGATCTTTCCGGACCGGGGCACGAACCCGTGTCCCCTGCATCAGCAGGTGGACTCTCAACCACTGTGCCACCAGGGAAGCCCTATATTTCTCTATTATTATATGAAATAAAGAAATTAACCATATCTCTCAATCAAGGTTATTTACTGCTTCCAATCATTAAGTTGAGACCTAAAAATACAGGATGATTATATGTTCTGATTTGCTCATGCAAGTCCTGGTTTATTTCTATTTTCCTGGCATAATTAGTAATTGTGCCCCTTTAATCTAAAACTGCCCCAGTTTGTTCAGTAAATTACATATGTATAATCAAATGTGTGCAGTCAATTAAACATGTTAGATTATTTTGTCCTCCACATGACCCTTTTATGTACGCATCCACTAGAATGCCTTTAATTCTCTTCTTTTGGTCGCCTAGTGCAGTAGTTAAGAACAGACTCTGGAGTGACTTACTAGCTTTGTAATCTTGGGCAAGCTGTTCTCTTTGCCTCAGTTTCCTCATCTGTAAAAAGACGATAATAACATGACTTTATTCATAGGGTTGTTGTGACGATTTAATTAAATGAAGTGCCTGGAGCAGTGCCTATGCCATTCTTATTAATGTACTCTAAAAATGTTGCTTCTGATTCCCTGCTCCCTCTCAAGTCACAGGTTCTGCTGAGATAGTTTACAACTTTTAGTTCCACACTATTGTTAGTTTCAGCTTTGCTATGTGACTCCTCTGGTTCAAGAATTCTTAATGTTACAAATTCCTAATGACTCTGTTATTATCCATTCAAAGTTTCTTGCCTACCACTGTTTTCTCTCCTTGTCATTGTCCTTATCTTGCCATCTGTTCTGTTCACTTATTTGATTAGAGTCCTTTCCTAAGTATTTTCCTCAGTTGGGTTCTGTGGGTGATATGCTCTCAGAACCCTTTATAGATCTGTAAATAGACTTCTTTCCTCTAAGATTATTTTGTTGTAATCCTTTCCTCTCATTAACCAGTAAATATTATTCTCCTGTTTCCTAGCACCTAAAATTACAGATGAAAAAAATTTTTTAAATTGAAGTACAGTTGATTTACAATGTCATGTTAGTTTCAGGTGTACAACACAGTGATTCAGTTATACATACATAACATATATATATATATTCTTTTTCAGCTTCTTTTCCCTTATAGGTTCTGACAAAATATTGAATATAGTTTCCTGTGCTATACAGTAGGTCCTTGTTGGTTATCCATTTTATATATAGTAGTGTTGTGTATGTTAATCCCAACTTCCTCATTTATCCCTCCTCCAGCTTCCCCTTTGGTAACCATAAGTTTGTTTTCTATGTCTGTGAGTCTCTTTCTGTTTTGTAAATAGGTTCATTTGTATCTTTTTAAAAATTTTCGGATTCCTCATAGAAGCGATATCAGATGATACTTGTCTTTCTCTGTCTGGCTTAACTTCACTCAGTATGATAATCTCTAGGTCCATCCATGTTGCTGCAAATGGCATTATTTCATACTTTTTTATGGCTGAGTTATATATATTGTATATATATTCCACATCTACTTTATCCATTAATCTGTTGATGGACATTTAAGTTGTTTCCATGTCTTGGCTATGGTAAATAGTGCTGCAGTGAACATTGGAGTGCATGTAACAGATGAAAAATTTGATGTTAATTTTTATATTAATTTGCTAGGGCTGCTTCAACAAAGTACCACAGACTGGGTGGCTTACATAATAGAAATGTATTTTCTTATGGTCTCAGGGGCTAGAACTCCAAGATGTTGGCAGGGTTGACTCTGAGGCCTCTTTCCTTGGCTTATAGATAGCTGTCTTCTCCCTATGATTTCACATGATTTTCTCTCTGTATATGTCTGTGTCCTAATCTTTTCTTCGTATAAGGCAACCAGTCATATTGGATTAGGGCCTACCTAATAATGCCACTTAACTTAATTACCTTTTTACATATAGTCACATTGTAGGTACTGGGGGTTATAATTCCACCATATGAATTACGGGGTAACAAAATTCAGACCATAACAATTTTATTCTTTTCCTTTTGTAAAGTTCTCTCTCTCCCCACTCCCTCCCCCCCCACACACAATTGCCTTTGCCTCCATCTCTTCCTCTTTCTTTCCCTCTTTCCTTTCCTCATCACTCTGGAACGTAGCCCTTTTAATCTGCAGTATCAAGTGTTCCCATCAGGAATACTTCCTTTGCTGTTTTTGCCTGTCTTCTAGCTATTCCTTTTTCTCTTTCTGAAACTCCCATTACTTGGTCATCTTTTAAAAATCTTACCTTTCCTTTATTATTTCTATCTCTAAGTATATTTCCTCTAGGTTGTGAGATATTTCTTCCAACTGACCTTCCAGGTCACTAATCTAGTTTTCAATAATGACAATCCTTTTCTTAGATCAACATATTCACTTTATAAATATGAAAGTCATGTCATCCAGGAATCAAATCTCCCTTGAAGGTACATAATTAAGAACTTGTTTTCTTCTGCTTTTGGATTGCTGGGTTTCCTTTGGTGCATTGTTAACTTCCTTTGCCTATGCTCTGCTTTGCTTTCTAATGAGGACTTTGAGTGGTGGCAAGCCCATGGGTGATGGTTGGCACGGCAGCACCTGTCCCTTCCCTGTGGGTCAAGGGTGTAGCAAGTGATAAACTGTTAGTCCTCTGGCAAAAACCAGGAGAAAGCTCCTTTGCTGTCTGATTTCATGGGTTACAACCATTGCAAGTCTCAGAGTCAAGGAGGAACACAGTCCACCTGTGTAGTGCCTCTACAGCTCTTCATGGAACAGGGAAATCTGCAGATTTCCCCAAGACCACATACGGGGGTTGGAACCCCCTTTTTCCTTTGGATTCTATGGATTTCTTCAGTTCATGCTCTGGCAAGGAACATGAGGTCCAGAAACTTGCTCCAGGTCTCTTGGCTTCAGGTTTGCAGGATTCCCTTGGAATCATGCGGGAAATTGTCCTGTACCTCTGCTCTCTTTGGAGACCTCATCCGAAGCCCAGGCTTCAAATCCTCTTTCTTTTGCTTTTTTTAACATCTTTATTGGAGTATAATTGCTTTACAAGGGTGTGTTAGTTTCTGCTTTATAACAAAGTGAATCAGTTATACATATACATATGCCCCCATATCTCTTACCTCTTGCGTCTCCCTCCCTCCAACCCTCCCTATCCCACCCCTCTAGGTGGTCACAAAGCACCGAGCTGATCTCCCTGTGCTATGCGGCTGCTTCCTACTAGCTATCTGTTTTACGTTTGGTAGTGTATATATGTCCATGCCACTCTCTCACTTTTTCACAATTTACCCTTCCCCCTCCCTGTATCCTCAAGTACATTCTCTAGTAGGTCTGCGTCTTTATTCCCGTCTTGCCCCTAGGTTCTTCTGAACTTTTTTTCTTTCTTTTTTTTTTAGATTCCATATATATCTGTTAGCATACGATATTTGTTTTTCTCTTTCTGACTTATTCACTCTGTATGACAGTCTCTAGGTCCATCCACCTCACTACAAATAACTCAGTTTCATTCCTTTTTATGGCTGAGTAATATTCCATTGTATATATATGCCACATCTTCTTTATCCATTCATCTGTTGATGGACACTTAGGTTGCTTCCATGTCCTGGCTATTGTAAATAGAGCTACAATGAACATTTTGGTACATGAGTCTTTTTGAATTATGCTTTTCTCAGGGTACATGCCCACTAGTGGGATTGCAGGGTTGTATGGTATTTCTATTTTTAGTTTTTTAAGGAACGTCCATACTATTCTCCATAGTGGCTGTATCAATTTACATTCCCACCAACAGTGCAAGAGGGTTCCCTTTTCTCCACACCCTCTCCAGCATTTATTGTTTGTAGATTTTTTTGATGATGGCCATTCTGACCAGTGTGAGATGATATCTCATTGTACTTTTGATTTGCATTTCTCTAATGATTAATGATGTGGAGCATTCTTTCATGTGTCTTTTGGCAATCTGTATATTTTCTTTGGAGAAATGTCTATTGAGGGCTTCTGCCCATTTCTGGTTTGGGTGTTTGTTTTTTTAACATTGAGCTGCATGAGCTGGTTGGAAATTTTGGAGATTAATCCTTTGTCCGTTGCTTCATTTGCAAATATTTTCTCCCGTTCTCAGGGCTGTCTTTTCGTCTTGTTTATGGCTTCCTTTGCTGCGCAAAAGCTTTTAAATTCCATTAGGTCCCATTTGTTTATTTTTGTTTTTATTTCCATTTCTCTAGGAGGTGGGTCAAAAAGGATCTTGTTGTGATTTATGTCATAGAGTGTTCTGCCTATGTTTTCCTCTAAGAGTTTGATGGTGTCTGGCCTTACATTTAGGTCTTTAATCCATTTTGAGTTTATTTTTGTGTATGGTGTTAGGGAGTGTTCTAATTTCCTTCTTTTACATGTAGCTGTCCAGTTTTCCGAGCACCAATTATTGAAGAGGCTGTCTTTTCTCTACTGTATATTCTTGCCTGCTTTATCAAAGATAAGGTGACCATATGTGCGTGGGTTTATCTCTGGACTTTCTATCCTGTTCCATTGATCTATATTTCTGTTTCTGTGCCAGTACCATACTGTCTTGATTACTGTAGCTTTGTAGTATCGTCTGAAGTCATGGAGCCTGATTCCTCCAGCTCCATTTTTCGTTCTCAAGATTGCTTTGGCTATTCGGGATCTTTTGTGTTTCCATACAAACTGTGAAATGTTTTGTTCTAGTTCTGTGAAAAATGCCAGTGGTAGTTTGATAGGGATTGCATTGAATCTGTAGATTGCTTTGGGTAGTAGAGCCATTTTCACAATGTTGATTCTTCCAATCCAAGAACTTGGTATATCTCTCCATCTATTTGTATCATCTTTAATTTCTTTCATCAGTGTCTTATAATTTTCTGCATACAGGTCTTTTGTCTCCTTAGGTAGGTTTATTCCTAGATATTTTATTCTTTTTGTTTCAATGGTAAATGGGAGTGTTTTCTTGATTTCACTTTCAGATTTTTCATCATTAGTGTATAGGAATGCCAGAGATTTCTGTGCATTAATTTTGTATCCTGCTACTTTACCATATTCATTGATTAGTTCTAGTAGTTTTCTGGTAGTATCTTTAGGATTCTCTATGTATAGTATCATGTCATCTGCAAACAGTGACAGCTTTACTTCTTTTCCGATTTGGATTCCTTTTATTTCATTTTCTTCTCTGATTTCTGTGGCTAAAACTTCCAAAACTATGTTGAATAATAGTGGTGAGGGTGGGCAACCTTGTCTTTTTCCTGATCTTAGTGGAAATGCTTTCAGTTTTTCACCATTGAGGATGATGTTGGCTGTGGGTTTGTCATATATGGCCTTTATGATATTGAGGAAAGTTCCCTCTATGCCTACTCTCTGGAGGGTTTTTATCATAAATCGGTGTTGAATTTTGTTGAAAGCTTTCTCTGCGTTTATTGAAATGAACATATGGTTTTTCTCCTTCGATTTGTTAATATGGTGCATCACATTGATAGATTTGCATATATTGAAGAATCCTTGTATTCCTGGGGTAAACCCCACTTGATCATGGTGTATGATCCTTTTAATGTGCTGTTGGATTCTGTTTGCTAGTATTTTGTTGAGGATTTTTGCATCTATATTCATCAGTGATATTGGCCTGTAGTTTTCTTTCTTTGCGACATTTTTGTCTGGTTTTGGTATCAGAGTGATGGTGTCCTCGTAGAATGAGTTTGGGAGTGTTCCTTCCTCTGCTATATTTTGGAAGAGTTTGAGAAGGATAGGTGTTAGCTCTTCTCTAAATGTTTGGTAGAATTCGCCTGTGAAGCCATCTTGTCCTGCGCTTTTGTTTGTTGGAAGATTTTTAATCACAGTCTTAATTTCAGTGCTTGTGATTGGTCTGTTCATATTTTCTGTTTCTTCCTGGTTCCATCTTGGAAGGTTGTGCATTTCTAGAATTTGTCCATTTCTTCCAGGTTGTCTCTTTGATTGGCATAGAGTTGCTTGTAGTAATCTCTCATGATCCTTTGTATTTCTGCAATGTCAGTTGTTGCTTCTCCTTTTTCATTTCTAATTCTATTGATTTGAGTCTTCTCCCTTTTTTTCTTGGTAAGTCTGGCTAATGGTTTATCAATTTTGTTTATCTTCTCAAAGAACAAACTTTTAGTTTTATTGATCTTTGCTATCGTTTCCTTCATTTCTTTTTCATTTATTTCTGACCTGATCTTAATGAGTTCTTTCCTTCTGCCAACTTTGGGGTATTTTTGTTCTTCTTTCTCTAATTGCTTTAGATGTAAGCATAGGTTGTTTATTTGAGATGTTTCTTATTTCTTGAGGTAAGATTATGTTGCTATAAACTTCCCTCTTAGAACTGCTCTTGCTGCATCCCATAGGTTTTGGGTCGTCATGTTTTCATTGTCATTTGTTTCTAGGTATTTTTTGATTTCCTTTTTGATTTCTTCAGTGATCTCTTGGTTATTAAGTAGTGTATTGTTTAGCCTCCACGTGTTTGTATTTCTTACAGATTTTTTCCTGTAATTGATATCTAGTCTCATAGCGTTGTGATCGGAAAAGATACTTGATACAATTTCAATTTTCTTAAATTTACCAAGGCTTGATTTGTGACCCAAGGTATGATCTATCCTGGAGAATGTTCCATGAGCACTTGAGAAGAATGTGTATTTTGTTGTTTTGGGATGGAATGTCCTATAAATATCTATTAAATCCATCTTGTTTAATGTATCATTTAAAGCTTGTGTTTTCTTATTGATTTTCATTTTGGATGATCTGTCCATTGGTGAAAGTGGTGTGTTAAAGTCCCCCAGTATTATTGTGTTACTGTTGATTTCCCCTTTTATGGCTGTTAGTATTTGCCTTATGTATTGAGGTGCTCCTATGTTGGATACATAAATATTTACAATTTTTATATCTTCTTCTTGGTTTGATCCCTTGATCATTATGTAGTGTCCTTCTTTGTCTCTTTTAATAGTCTTTGTTTTAAAGTCCATTTTGTGTGCTATGAGAATTGCTACTCCAGCCTTCTTTTGATTTCCATTTGCATGGAATATCTTTTTCCATCCCCTCACTTTCAGACTGTATGTGTCCCTGGGTCTGAAGTGGGTCTCTTGTAGACAGCATATATATGGGTCTTATTTTTGTATCCATTCAGCCAATCTATGTCTTTTGATTGGAGCATTTAATCCAATTACATTTAATGTAGTTATCGATATGTATGTTCCTATTACCATTTTCTTAATTGTTTTGGGTTTATTACTGCAGGTCTTTTCCTTGTCTTGTGTTTCCTGCCTAGAGAAGTTCCTTTAGCATTTGTTGTAAAGCTGGTTTGGTGGTTCTGAATTCTCTTAGGTTTAGCTTGTGTGTAAAGGTTTTAATTTCTCCGTCGAATCTGAATGGGATCCTTGCTGGGTAGGGTAATCTTGGTTGTAGGGTTTTGTCCTTCATTACTTCAAATATGTCCTGCCACTCCCTTTTGCCTTGCAGAGTTTCTGCTGAAAGGTCAGCTGTTAACCTTAAGGGGGTTTCCTTATGTGTTATTTGTTGTTTTTCCCTTGCTGCTTTTAATATTTTTTCTTTGTATTTAATTTTTGATAGTTTGATTAATATGTGTCTTGGTGTGTTTCTCCTCAGATTTATCCTGTATGGGACTTTTTCTGTTTCCTGGACTTGATTGACTCTTTCCCTTCCCATATTAGGGAAGTTTTCAACTATAATCTCTTCAAATATTTTCTCAGTCCCTTTCTTTTTCTTTTCTTCTTCTGGGACCCCTATAATTCAAATGGTGGTTCATTTAATGTTGCCCCAGAGGTCTCCAAGACTGTTCTCAAATCTTTTCATTCTTTTTTCTTTTTTCTGCTCTGAAGTAGTTATTTCCACACTTTTGTTCTTCCAGGTCACTTATCCGTTCTTCTGCCTCAGTTATTCTGCTATTGATTCTTTCTAGAGAATATTTAATTTCATTTAATATGTTGTTCATCATTGTTTGTTTGCTCTTTTGTTCTTCTAGGTCCATGTTGAACGTTTCTTGTATTTTCTCCATTCTATTGCCAAGATTTTGGATATCTTTACTGTCATTACTCTTAATTATTTTTCAGGTAGACTGCCTATTTCCTCTTCATTTGTTTTTACCTTGCTCTTTCATCTGCTGTGCATTTCTCTTTCTTCTCATTTTGCTTAACTTACTGTGTTTGGGGTCTCTGTTTTACAGGCTGCAGGTTCATAGTTCCTGTTGTTTTTGGTGTCTGCCCTCAGTGGATAAGGTTGATTCAGTGGGTTGTGTAGCCTTCCTGGTGGAGGGTACTGATGCCTGTGTTGTGGTGGATGATGCTGGGTCTTGTCTTTCTGGTAGGCAGGTCCATGTCTGATGGTGTGTTTTTGGGTGTCTGTGAACTTATTATGATTTTAGGCAGCCTCTCTACTAATGTATTGGTTTGTGTTCATGTCTTGCTAGTTGTTTGGCATAGGGTGTCCAGCACTGTAGCTTGCCGGTCATTGAGTGGAGCTGGGTCTTAGTGTTGAGATGGCGATCTCTGTGAGTGCTTTCGCCATTTGATGTTTCTTGGGGATGGGAGGTCTCTGGTGATCCAATGTCCTGAACTCGGCTCTCCCACCTCAGAGGCTCAGGCCTGACACCCAGCTGGAGTACCAAGACTCCAGCTATGTGGGGAGTTTCTTTCCTTTTGGGAAGTCTGAGGTCTTCTGCCAGTGTTCAGTAGGTGTTCTGTAGGAGTTGTTCCACCTGTAGATGTATTTTTGATGTATTTGTGGGGAGGAAGGTGATCTCCACGTCTTACTCCTCTGTCATCTTGAAGGTCTCCCCACTAATCCTCTTTCTATGATCAATCATCTTCTTTCTATGATCAAACACCTTAGCTGTTGTTTTTCTAAAGAGAGATAGGCTATATTTAAGTTGAAGCTGGGAAGAAAAATGGCTGGAATTCATTTTTAAAACCACCTGCTGAATCTGAAAGCTTTCATCTCAACCTGTGTCAAATCTTTCTACTTTCTTATAATTATATTAGAATACTGATTATATGTTCTTTTAAGCATTTATGACATTTGTCTTATATTTTATCCCACATTTATAGCAATTATGTAGATTTAATTTCGTACATTAATGGTTTCAGTGCCAGTCATCAGCAACCTTACCTCCTGCTTTTTAAAATGACAGTTAAAAAATTTTTGAAATCTTTATTTTGGTAAATCTCTTAAATTGGTAAATCTTTTGAAATACAAGTGTGATCATAGGTCTTAATCTTTGTTAGGCACTGCAAGTTTTAAAACATCTTCACTCCTTTCCTACCTTCCTTTATCCCTTACTTTTCATACAAGAATTATAACTTTTTGTGGTTTTAATTCTTGTGTCACAATCTATTTTCAACAAAACGTTATAGATGTTGTCCTCTTGTACTTTGACCAGGGACAGATCTAGGTTTTGTGAAGTCTGAAGCATACACAATTTGAGGGAAACTCAGAAAAACAATACAAAACCAGCAACATAAAGCTAGTTATGAAAGTTAAGATTTATTTAGAAAGGTACCATGCAAATGTGGGGTCTTGAAGCTTAAACTTTATTAACTTCATGGCCCACCTGCCTCTGTTTATGGCATTTTATCTTGTGAAGGAGAGGTCTGAGGCCAATTTGATTTTGGTTTCTTGATGGTCAACATTTCACTCCTGTGCTGAATGCTATTGGATTTTTTTTTTCTTTATGCTTGAAATTTAGGAGTTTCATGGGATATATTTAGATTTTGGTCTCCTTTCATCTGTGTTATCTGATATCTGGTGAATTTGAAGATTCAGATCTTTCATCTCAGGAAAGTTTTGTCCCATGATATTTTTGATTTTTTATTTTCTTTCAGTAAAGTTCTTTTCTCCAGTGAATTCTTAGTTGCATCTTTGTTCTCTGCCCAAAGCTATCATCATCTTTCTTGTCCTTTTTACTTCTTTGTGCTTTTCTCTTTTCATTTGGGCAAGCAAATTTGTCTTCTATTTTGCTGATTTTCTGTAGTGTCAGCTTACTATTTCTAATAGATTTCAAATTATACTATAATTTTCATTTTGTCAATATTCTATTTTATCTCATCTGGCTCTCATTTTTATTACTTCCTGCCTCTCATTCAGCTCCATTTTCTTCTCTGTTGATGATATTAATCTTTTATCTTTTGTTTCATAGAGTATACATATTTTATACATATTTTACTACAAGCATAAAATAAGGCTAAGTTTTATTTATGCTTCCTGTGATGAATATTTTTCAAACACATACTTTGCCTCTGCCTTTTGAGTGCATATTCCCTTTTCTTCATGTTATAGAATGTTTCTATTTTATATATGTATTTTAATTTTGTTCATATTCATTGAATGAATATGTTATATTCAGATCTGGCATTTTCTTCCTTTTCTTCCCTTTTCTTCATGTTATAGAATGTTTCTATTTTATATATGTATTTTAATTTTGTTCATATTCATTGAATGAATATGTTATATTCAGATCTGGCATTTTCTTTTAAAAAGTACTGTTTATTATCCATTGGAATGTTGTGAGGGATTTCCCTGCTGGTCCAGTGGTTAACACTCTGCACTCCCAATGCAGGGGGCCTGGGTTTGATCCCTGGTCAGGGAACTAGATCACACAAGTGTCATCAATACTTCTGTTGGCAGTAAACTGGGTAAAGCCCACCTCACAGCAACCCTAAATGGTGGTGAGCTATAGTGATGTAGATTTGGAATTAGGTATAAGTTCAGATTTACAGATGGTTACCGTAAGTCAGTAAAGAAAGCTTAGGAACCCCCTGGTACCTTCAGACTGTAGTAATAGAATTAGAATGACTATTTAGCACTGGTTATGTTACCTGACCCAGAATATAGTGCTCTCTTCTGACTTCGCATGGTTAGTTTCAGATAACTTTTATACACTGTAATGACCAATTTTTCTCCTTCTATTGAGCAGCCTCTAAAATACTATGGCTCTCTCTCTGGGACTGTGACCTCTGCTTGTACACATCTGTTTGGGTGGTTGAGAACCTGAATCTTGACAAGTGTTTCAGTTTCTGCAGTGTGCTTCTTTTGTGGGATTGTGCTTAAGAAAAACATCTGCAAATCTGTGATAGCATATGTGAAGAAAGAGGTATGATGAAAAAGCCTAAAGGAATTTATCAGGTATGTTTAGAGATATCCCAAGAAAAATGAAGAAAACAGGCAGGACATTTTTCTCCACTTATTCACTGATGAATATAGGAAGTTAATTGAGATTTTGACCCATTCTGTTCTTTTTTTTTTTTTTTTTTTTTTGCCATTGCTGTGGATTTTGAGAACATGGGGTTCCAAAGGAAATCTTGGGTCCTAATTTCATCTCTATTACCCTAC
The DNA here is from genome assembly GCF_964374135.1 of Grampus griseus. Taxonomy (NCBI): domain Eukaryota; kingdom Metazoa; phylum Chordata; class Mammalia; order Artiodactyla; family Delphinidae; genus Grampus; species Grampus griseus. Next base: position 21,452,478 of record NC_139018.1, on the reverse strand, counting down.
AGAAAATTGTACACCTCTTTAATATTAATTTCTATGCTGATAAAATGGGAATAATAATATGTACTGGATATTAAAATAATTAAGAGGATCCTGTGTCTGGCATATAAAGTTCACTTAAGAGTACCAGCTATTATTTTTATTTCTCTTTTATTGCTATGTTTACTGTTATATTAATAAATTATGGTTAGAATTCTTGTCTGCAAACAGTGAAAACCAAAATTCACATGGTTTAAGCAAAAAAAGGAAAATTTATTAGACTATAAATACACACACACACACACACACACACACACACACACACATATATAAAAAACTAAAAAGTTGAGGAGTAGATCAGACTTCAGGAATAGCTGATTCAGGATTTATAAAATGTGACAAGATGTCTCCCCTCCCCTGTCTTTTTTTGAGATATAATTACTTCATTCTCATTCTCCACGTGGTGGGAGGATTGTGTAGATCAGAATATACCACTGCAAAATATGCCACTAGCATAAGGATTATTTTGAGCTAAAGGCAATTGAGAAAAAGAAGACACAGGATGAACTCTCTGCTTTCCCCCCATCTGCCTGAAAATTTATCATAAATTTTCTTTATGAAGGTGTCCCCACCATCCCCTGCCCAATTCTCATATCAGGAAGAGGATGATGACCTTATCACTGGAGATGAGGTTGTTGCTGAATCAGGTCTGGCTGCTAGGCACTGCTCAAAAATCAATATTCAAGAGAGACAAATGTTGGTAGAAAGGAAAGGTGTTTTAATCAGAATGCCAGCAATCTGGGCAGATGGTGGACTCAGCGTCCCCCAAAACCACCTGTGGAGATTCTGCTTGGCCATGAAGGTTTTAAAGGGAAGAAGTGAAGTAATCTCAGTTAAAATAGGGGGTCAGAGTCGTCACCATCCCTCACTGTGTACAGGCTCGTGGACTTCTTGTGATCTTCCTCTAGATGTTATCTTGTTCACACAGTTTGGTCACACAGTTTGTTCTCGAGATTACTGAAGGAGAAGCTAGGAAAGAGATCTGGTCATCTGTTAATTACTTATTCTTCATTTCTACTTTTTTTGTCCTCAATAAACTTTTAATCTAGAAATTTTTGGATTTACAGAATTATTACAAGGATAGCACATAGAATTCCATGAACCTGTGCCTATTATGAACATCTTATGTTAGTGTGATATATCTTTCACAAATGGCGAACCCATATTGATACATTATTATTAGCTAAAGTCCATACTTCAGAATCCCTTATTTTTATTTATTTATTTTTTAAAATGAATTTTTATTGGATTATGGTTGATTTACAATGTTGTGTTAGTTTCTGCTGTACAGCAAAGTGAATCATTTCTCCTTCTTTCATCTATGGAAAGAACCAACAAGTTAGGCAGGGTATTGTGTGATTAAAAGATCTGAAACATGTGCTTGGGCTGGAGAGAAGTAGAGCATGCGGGTGCCTGGTTTAAAAGTTAGTTACAATTTAGCTTTGCTAAAGTGACAAGAAAGGGGGCTTCTTGCTGAGGGCAATTTCCTGCAAAGTGCTGCTTACAGATCCCCACCTGTCAGAACATCTTTCTATTTCTATGGGATTATGGGTGAAGATTGGTCTTCTGTAACTTCTTCATGCTGACATAGGGCGCCATATTCTCAGAGTGGAAGATGTTGACATAGGTCTGTAGCATCTCTTTGCTGACCGTTGTAGTTGCCCATTTACATATACGGGCAGAACAAGCTACAATTATTTTGATGCTCACAAAGATATAGATTATTATGAGCAATAGTGTTAATCCCATCCTCTTAAGGCCAGTTCTTGGAATTGTGCTAGCAATTGATTCAGTACTGCTTAAGATGGAGCAGTTTATGTCATGGCTTCAGTCTGGTCATCATGCAGTTAGCTTTTTCCGTCTGGTGGAAATTACGGTACCTGTAAAGCAGCTCAGAAGTGTGCATCAGGTACTGAGTTTGTGACTCTATTGTCCTAATCATTAGCTGTTTGAGCCTGCTCTTTTGTGACTCAGGAAGGTCTGGGAGACTTCAGCTTTTCTTTTTTGAAGTATTTATTTATTTATTTATTTATTTATTTATTTTTGGCCATGTTGGGTCTTTGTTGCTGCACGCGGGCTTTCTCTAGTTGGCGGCGAGCGGGCACTACTCTTCGCTGCAGTGTGCAGGTTTCTCATTGTGGTGGCTTCTCTTATTGCGGAGCACGGGCACTAGGCGTGTGGGCTTCAGTAGTTGTGGCACTCAGGCTCAGTAGTTGTGGCCCACGGGCTCTAGAGTGTAGTCTCAGTAGTTGTGGCGCACAGGCTTAGCTGCTCCTCAGCATGTGGGATCTTCCTGGATCAGGGCTTGAACCCGTGTCCTCTGCATTGCCAGGCAGATTCTTAGGCACTGTGCCAGCAGGGAAGTCACAACTTCAGTTTTTCTATAAACAAAAGGCAGGAGACATGGAGAGGCCTTTAGGGCTTTTGTACTTGGGTGGGGGGTGAAGGATTCTGCTGAATTCCAAGATGGTACTGAGAAACAGCCTACACAAGCAAACCTTACTACTGGCCCTTATCTATTATTAGTTTCCCCATATATTTGCCTTCCTACAATTTGCTGCCCCTAGAAGCTCAAAGACCCTTTCCTTTGTCCTGTCACCTCACTTTAAATGTATCCTCTTTTGTCCAAATGGCATAAAAGCCTCCAAGCTTAGCTATTTCTTTGGGGATTTTCTCTTCTTTCCATGAAGTCCCCTTGTGCCACATAAAACTTTTAACATCTAATATATTTGTGAGCCTTTTCTCCTATTAATCTGTCTGTTGTCAGTTTATTTCCCAGACCCACCTGGAGAACCTAAGAGGGTACAGGAGAATTTTCCTCCCCTGCAAGTTGTTTAAGCAGCTCTAAGAGTCAGAAGAGGGAAAGATGAGCATCATTGTCCCAACAGGCCTAGGAAGTTGTTGAGATTCTGATTGGCCAGCTTGTGCCACTCCCCGGCCCCCCCCCCCCCGCCCCCGCCGCAAGCAAACAATACTCTCATGCACTGGATTAGGCCTGGGATGGAGCCTTGCCTTGACCATGTTGGCTAAGAGTGGGACAGAGCTACTGAGGAAAGGGAGAATGGATTCTGGGGAGGTAAGCAACAGATGTCCAGTCAGTTAAGAAACAGTGTCAGTAGGAGAATTCTTCCCCGGTTGAACCTGCTCGTTCTTCTTTTACTGTGCGTTTGCAAACAGAGGATCGAGGAATAACTTAATAATGACCTCTGAACGTAAGCAATATTAAAAATTAAAGATGAGGGCCTGCCGTCTTCTATGTTCACTTAGGACAGAACTGACCACAGTGGTGACAGGAGAGCAATGGGAAGTAATGAAGAGCTTAGGGAGAGAGTGGGGGACTTTTACTTGACTGGACTATTCGAGGCAGAGAAGTGGTAGAACACAGCCATCCCCAGAACACTGGCTGAAAAGAGCAGATGAATTCCGACGAGATTTAATTGTGACCAGATTGTGGGAGTGAAAGTTTCAGTTTGAGTCGAGTTATCTGTTTTATTTCGTGTCCCATTTTTAATGCTTCCATGTAGCCCTCTCGCTTTTTCTAAATTACATGCCTCATTGCATTTGAGGTCCTCCTGCTTTTGACAGCTCCATGGCTTCCAATTTTGCTTCTGCTGCTTTGATTATTATTCCTGATTTGGTTGTGGATGAGACGTGGTTTTCTTCAATTAGCTCTGTCACTCTTACAAATGTGTGTGTCTTGCAAGTGTCCTAATTAAAGTCAGGGGAGCAGGGGGAGGGGGTGGGAATTACAGGCAATTACAACAGTGCCATCCTCCTCTCTCACTGCTCTTTTCTCCTCATCATTGGAGCGCATTCTTTTTTTTTTTTTTCCGGTACGCGGGCCTCTCACTGCTGTGGCCGCTCCCGTTGCGGAGCACAGGCTCCAGACGCGCAGGCTCAGCGGCCATGGCCCACGGACCCAGCCGCTCCGGCATGCGGCATCCTCCCGGACCGGGGCGCAAACCCGCGTCCCCTGCCTCGGCAGGCGGACTCCCAACCACTGCACCGCCAGGGAAGCCCTGGAGCGCATTCTTATGTATCTCCATTTTGCAAGCACATTGAGCAGCCTCTCTCTTTAAAATCCCATTAATTTTTTCAGAACACGATATGCAGCTGTGTCAGTGTGTCATACGTTAGCTCCCTGGAAACCCCATAGCTTTCATTTAGTTTTATTAAGTAGAGTCTCCTCTCTGCCTGTTTCTACCATGTTTTGAATTCATCCTGAGGCGGGCGGCTACATTCACCACCTCATGTGGTCTTGTTTCTCTCCCCAAGTGTCTGGCCTCATGAGTTCAGTCTCCTCTTGTGTGGGCTTACATTCGGTTCACTCCAATTCAATGCTGTACATGTTTATAGAGTATCTGAGTCTACCTCATGTGCCAGGCAGCGTGCTAGGAGCTGGGACTACAAAATGATTAAGTGCAATGAGGTCAGAACAATGTGGGAGAGTAAGAAGTGGCCAGATTTCAGAGCTGGACAAGACATAGATTTAAAGCCCTGCTTTGCTCCATGCTATGTTTGGCCTTGGGCAAATCACTTAGCTGGTTTTTTTCATCTGTTAAAATTCTGCTAATAATACTTACCTTGCAGGGTTGCTGTGAAGATTGGAGATAATGTATGCAAAGTAGCTAGCTTAGTGCCTGGTGTACCTCGATAAATGGGAGGTATAATTATTATCATGAATAAGATATAGTGTACTTAAGGAACTTACCATCTACTCAAAGAGAGAGAAGAGTACTTGTATGGTATATTGTTCTATGTATAATAATGGAAAGATATAGGTGGTAATGGAGTAGTCCCTGGGGCTTTACATGTTCTCTCTTCTGCCCACCTTTCTGTCTCCCACTACTTACTCACCACCCACCCCCCCAACCTCCAGTATGCTTCAGCCACCCAACCTCTCCCCTTCTCAGTCTCTTTGCATTTGTCCCTTGTTTCCTCTTCCTGCAAAGCTCTTCTTCCAGGTCCTTACATGCTGGCTCTTTCTTATCATTTAGGTTTCAGCTAAAATGTCACCCATTAGAGAGGGTTTCCGTAACCATCCAATCTAAAGTAACCCAGTCCCCTATATATATGTATATGTATACATATGACTGGTTCATTTTACTGTACAGCAAGAAACTAACACAACATTGTAAAGCAACTGTACTCCAATAAAAATTAATTAAAAAAATAAAGTAACCTTATCCCTTTACCTCCAATTTTTTCACTCGGTTTTGTCTATTTTATAGAAATTCTCTGTGATTATCTAATTTGTTGGCTTAGATGTTTATTTTCTGGTGCTCCCCATCAGGATGTAAATGCCATGAGGATAGAGATCATATCTGGTTTTGGTCGTCGCTGTATTCTCAACGTGGTTGAGAATGAGCTGTATTCTCAACAATGACAGCAGCGGAGAGCATGTTCAGTAAATATTCGGGGGAATGAGCAGTGGTAGGGAGATACAAGGCAGAGATTTCAAACAGAAGTGTTTAGTAGTGGTGGGTCTGCGTTTTGCTGCTGCTGCTGCTGCTGTAATTAACAGCCCACTGCCCTACACGGATGCCATCATGGGTTTCTGAGTCTAATGCAAGAGGCTAAGGTCATGGGAGATTCACAAGGTGGTTTCTGACTTTGTACCCCTCAACCTGGTTTCAGAAAACTGTATTTAAATATCCTTTTAAGATCATCTCCATGTGAGTTTTAAATGTCTGAGTCCTTGTTCCTGGACCCCGAAGCAAATTCCTGGTAGGGAAGTGATTTAGACACCAAAATGGTGGCCCTTGATAAAGTTTCATGGAAATCCATCTTTTATTGCCCCTTTTCCTATGGCTTCCCAGTGGGAGGTGGGGAAATTTATAGGAATAAGGTAGGTAGGCATTTGGGTTTTTGTGAGCTGAATATTTAGCTTTAAGCATATGGACTTGTAGAATTAAGTGCTAATGTTTGCAAGTAATACAGTTTGCCCTCCGTGTCCATGCGTTCTGTATCTGTGGATTCAACCAATCATGGAGTAAAAACATTAAAAAAAAAAAGAAAACTTCCAGAATGTTTTAAAAAGCAAAACTTGAATTTGCCATGTTCTAGTGACCGCCTATATAGCATTTACATTGTGTTTACAACTCTTTACATTGCATTTACATTTTATTAGGTATTACAGGTAATCTAGAGATGATTTAAAGCAGTTGACACGAACAACACAGTTTTAAAGTGTGCGGGTCCAATTATACATGGATTTCTTTCATTAACACTACAGTACTACACCATCTGAGGTTGGTTGAATCTGTGAATGCGGGATCACATCTGCTGAAGGACGACTGTATGTGGGAGTATGCGTGAGGGTAATTTGCAAATACTATGCCATTTTTTATAAGGGATTTGAGCATCTATCGGTATCGGAAGGGGTCCTGGAGCCAGTCCCCTGCAGACACTGAGCAACCACTGTATTTCTCCCCCAGAATCCGAGTCAGGCTTAGAATGAAGGCATTTAGAAGTCCTAGCCATGTTTTTAAAAACATGTGATCTTGATCAAAAGCAGAGATTGAGAAAAATATAGAAGGCTCAGTGGGAATTTATTCCTTCTGTTGGAAAAACAATTCAGAGGGCAAGAAGCACACATCAAAGCTCCCAGTACACTGAGGGGGACCAGTCACACCATTTTCCTATGAAAAGGACAAGTTTTTGTTTTAGTTCCACTAAGGCTTGCCAGCTCTGTTATACAAAAATATCTGCAAGGCATCCACTTAGCTTCCAATCAAGTGGTTAACTAAGACTTTATAGTTGCTTCACTGGTGCTTCTCAACACTCACTCAGAATTTTAATTTGCATCCAGATATATTTATGTTTTCTCTTAATTTTCTCTCTCAGTCTCAATCAAAAAGGAGCCTGAAGACTTAATGCTCCTTAAGTTTTATCTTTATATGATTACATTTCAATGTAATTTCAGGTTTTATTATGGCACGGGAGAAACAGATATGGCTAAAGGACTTAATTTGATTCATTGCAATTCATATTTAGGCCTTGGCAGTGTCAGAAGCTCCAAAAATTTGTTCCAACCTCTTAGTCCTTCAGCCTACCTTGGCTACATAAATTGAAGCTCAGAAATAGAACTTTGTTTATTCACACATAAGAAAAGTCTTTTAGGTGAGTCATATAAGTACATTTAAGAGGACTGTTTTGCTTATTAAGATGAACTCAAATAGATATCATAGTATTTGAATTTTATATTTTTTTAATACAGCAGGTTCTTATTAATTATCTATTTTATACATATTAGTGTATACTTGTCAATCCCAATCATAGTATTTGGATTATTATTAGCTTCCCATCAGAATATTCGTACGCAGGCTGGAGGTGCTGAGCATTTAAGTGATTGAGACGTGATTTCCATTAGCAGCTGCTGTCAGTGATGGGATCTTTAATAATGTCACGGTGCTGCCTTGTGTCTGCACACTCTGTATTTGGTACACTCTTCTGTTTCTTTAGGAAGCAGACCTCAACCATTAGATGATAGGCGTCAATACATGAGCCAAAGGGAGCCAGTAATAGTGCTCAGCCTTCTTTAGGCTGGACGTGATCATTGTCTAGCTGATATTAGCCCTTCCATGGGATCTTTCAGACTCAAGCTGAAAGAGAAAAACGCTTTTGTCTTTGAGTCAAGCACCTGTTAGAATGTGAGTCCATTGATCCAGGCAGCCGCATTTACCACAGTCAGGAGGAAGTCTGTTTACATGAAGAGAAAATAAAGCCTTATTCAGGAAGAAGCAGAGACAAGAGATCCAGAAGCACTTGAGTGCCTGGTCTGCTCATCCCAGCCACACCCTTGCCTGTGCAGGGCACATGAGCAAATACTGTTTCTTTGTTTACTTTGTTTAAGGCAGTTTGAGTGAGGACTTCTGACAAATAACCAAGAAGACCTTCATTAACATAGACCCTAATTCACACCAAAGGGACAAGGGTTGTCATATCCTTCCCATGAAGTCAGCGTGGAGGAAAACATGTTGATTAGGATAGAGGAGGTGAAACACTGACCCAGTTAGAAACATAGATACAAAACTGTAGCCACCTTACAAAATAATAAGGGCCTAGAGATGAGAATGTAACATCTCCCCAGAGATGATAAGGACTCTCAGAAGAGGGTTGGTAAAAACTGGGGACCACTTACTGAGATACATGGGCTAAGTAAGGTTCCTACCAGTCCCACTGAGAAGAGGAGCTGAACATTTACACAACCCACTGTATATTAGGGCGTTTGTATAACTGTCTGTAAAAAGATTCTTAATACCCAAATGACTCATATAGAGAAAAGCCTTTTTGTTATCTCTTCGGTGTTTATTTAATGTCTAAGTTATTGCTATTATGAATTAACAGTGATTTTTAAAGCAATAAATAATAGACATTCTAAATATTCACATATTATTAGATCATGATAAATAAAAACTTATGGGTTTAACAAAATAAATTTCCCCAAACACTTAGACATTGACTGCAAACTTAAACTTGTTTCTTGAAGCTCTCCTATGATATAATTAAAAGCACAGATCTCCAGGAGATTTTAAAAGTGCTTAAATATACTAGGATGCAGAGATAACACACACAGAATATCTCAGTGGTTACCAAGTTATTATACTTACAATAAAACTTAGTACCATTACACAAATAGCATAAATTGAAATGTAGTTTTTCATGTCTCTATTCTCATTCTCATATTTATTATTTTTCCTGTTCCTAATCTTATTTTTAATTTCTATTCTAATTATTTTTTCTACTCTTATTTTTACCCTTATTTTGATTCTTTCCCAGGGTAACCTTTCTAAACTTACAGTAGACGTGCAGTATACTCTATTTTCATCCTATGCTTGTGATAATCTTACCAGACTCAACTGAAAAATAATACCTTCCTGACTAGCCAAGATGACTTGTCTGAGCTGTTGACCAGTTGGTTGTACAGATCAGAATTATGCCTGAATGTTGGAAAAAGGTGAAGCTGCTGCTTTTGAATCATTGACAGAGCTGGAAAATATATTTCTTGCTTATTGATTCCTCCAATTTAACAATTTATATTTCTGTCTCTTCTTTTAGTGTGGTTTTCATTTTCCACTAAGTCTTTCTATTGTATTGAAAATTTATTCTTAGTCTAATGTATAATAAAAAATACCTACTTCTTGTTTCAAAGGGTAATAAATCTAGTCATTCTCCAAAAACTTCTGCCATCTTCATAAATCCCAAGTTACACTGTGATAGAGGGATTCTCTTACTGTGCTGGGTTGGGCTTCCCTCACTTGTGGAGCAAAGTCTGAGTTAAGCAGTCTCCCTTGTCTGTCTTGACAAGACTTATTTCTGTCCAAATGTGAGGCACATTTTCCTTGCACTTGGAGCTCCATTGACTTTCTGCAGACAGATACAGTTTTCTGCTTTTGGGCCTGAAATAAAGCCATCGCCTCATTTCCTGGATGTAGCTCAATCAGCACTCCCTGTTTTTCTAAGAACTTTGGAATACCTCCATAGGGAAGTTACCATGGAAATGAAAAGTGCAATTGTCTGGTTATTAGCTTTTATTGCCCTATGGAACATCTAACTAGAATGTTTTGAGAAGGGACCAAAGAGGAGTCAGAACATTTGTCTCTTCATAAAGTCTGGGAGGAGAAGTTCTTGCCCCTTTGGGAGTGACAGTAGAGTCTGGAACTCCTCAGAAAGATGTTCTGCCAGGCCATCCACTCAATTGCTGCAACCATTTGCTGCTAACAACTTCTTACACCGACAGACCCAGTTTTCTGTCTCAGGAGTTTTAAAGCACCATGTTCCTGCCTATTCTGACAGTCAGTCCACAGCTTGCCCTAAATGTTTTCATTTTATGTCTGGCAGTTAATAGGAGCATGGTTTGTTACATGCAAAACACATTTGGACTAATAAAAAATGAATAAGACCACCTGGTGGTCCTTCCCTTTAATCTAGACCTTGGACTCATTTCTGCCCCATTTATTCAAGGTTGGGGCTGAATTCCATTTGCCAAGTATAACAAGTGCAATCGTTTCTGTTTAATTTTTTTTCTTTTTTTTTTTTTGAGCCTGCACATTTTCTGACTTTAGTCTGGGCGAATACAAATTGAAGCAATGCAAAACCGGACTATGCAACTTTAAGAAAACTTCAAGTTCATTCAGCTCTGCCATTAGGGGGCAGCAGTACTCCATTTATTTTTAAGGCAATAAATGGAGTAAAGATAATGACGATGATGATGATGATCATGATCGTGATGAGTGAGGCATATAACCTTGGATTTACATACTGCCTTTATTCCAGTGTAATTTTATTGCTGTTTTCCCATTGATCCTCACAATATACATGGGAGGTGGGGAAGGGAAAGTCTTCTTTCCATGTTGTAAGGTGAGATTAATTAAACTCAAACTTGTTGAGAGATTTGCCCAGTTAGCCTAGCAAGTTATTGTCAGACCAGTCCTGGAATTTAAATGTTGGGATCCAAATCCAGGCTTCTGTTCACCTGCACTCCTTTCCACAAAGCATTCATTCTCTTTAAGTATGAATTTATGAATCCTCATTAAATATGAACTTAAATTTACCAAAGAATTATATTTCATCCACAGATAAAGGAAAGAAGTAGAAGGCAAGAATGTGTAGAGTTAAAGTAGAGATCTGCTTTGCCTAAAAAAATGGGAGAAAAACGTTGTCTGAGGGTGACAACATCTGTGAGTTTTTGAGGCCAGATCCCTGGTTTAGTGAATAACAGGCATTTGTAGTTTCAGCATCTGTTTCTTCTGTGTCATTGACGACATGTAGGAGCTCCTGCATGACTCTCAGACCACCTGAAATAATATTTGGTGGCCTACTGCAGGGGCTGGGGGTTGCAGGCGTGAATAATGCTTATACTGGTCAGTGGCTTCACACAATAGAAGGAGAAAGGCAGTGCATATAAAGGGGCAGTGAGACCACCCCAAGGACAAGAACCACACTTCTCCCAGATTTATTTTGCAGTCAGTAATCATCAAAAGCACAGCAAAGCTCTGAGCATGGGAGGTCTGTGGGTGGGATGAGCTCTGAACCATACTTGGGTATCAGGTGCCTGGGCTTAAGGGAATTGGGAATAGAAAAAGTTATCTTTAGTTTCTGTTTTCATTCTTTACTTTGCTTTTGAAGCAAAAGGAGAGTCTTGAGTCAAACCAAGAATTTTCTTCCTCTCTTGAGGAAAAATCCAGTTCATGGTCTGTGTCACAATCAGGTAAGAGTAATAGCAGTGTAGCCATGGGAAGAATCTTTCCCAGGTTTATTGAGAGGTTGCTACAGCATACAGACAAGTGCGAATGAAACAGTTAAACTACTGTTGGGTTGGGTTAGGGCCTGTGCTTGGGCAACACGCAAAGGGCACAGAAGACATGATTTCTCACCAGTGAGGGAGATATTAACTACATAGATTTTTCACATACTTTTACCCTTTTTTGGTTGCATAGTGGCTCTATGCAAAGTCTAGCTTGTGAGCAATCACATACAGTAATTGTATTCTCTGCAAAGCGTCTGTGAACTCTGAAGGCTCCTATGTAGATGGCAACACAGATCAGAGAACAATGGAAAACCTGGAGGTTAGAAAAGGATTTGTATCAGAACCAGGGCAGAGACATTGCTTGTATTTTCTTAGATTTGGAAGCAAAGAACTGTCTTTTCCCAGGACATATGGGGAGCAAGACTTGGAGTCTAAAGGCAGATGGTCATGGTGTTGCTTCATTGCTGTCTTTGAAGGGAATTCTCTCGGTAAGAATATTCCAGCACCAGATATAAATATTTGTGGGATTTTTATTGTTTTATATCACCCGTGCTTCTGCTTTTTTCCTGTAGTGTGGATCACTGAGCCCAGAGGAAGAAGAGAACTGTTTGATAGTGGCACACATGTGCCACATGTTTTGCATATATTATTTCATTTGCTTATGTTATTCCTTGACTATTGATTGAGAACTACTATGTATCTGGCACTGTGCTACACCAACAAGTCTCTTTTTTTAAAAATATATTATTTTTGTTTTTTGGCTGCGTTGGATCTTTGTTGCTGCGCATGGGGGCGAGTTGCGGCGAGCAGGGGCTACTCTTCATTGTGGTGCACGGGCTTCTCATTGCAGTGGATTCTCTTGTTGCGGAGCACGGGCTCTAGGTGTGCGGGCTTCAGTAGGTGCAGCATGCAGGCTCAATAGTTGTGGCATGCGGGCTCTAGAGCACAGGGTCAGTAGTTGTGGTGCACGGGCTTAGTTGCTCCGTGGCATGTGGGATCTTCCCAGACCAGGGGATGAACCCGTGTCCCCTGCATTGGCAGGTGGATTCTTAACCACTGCACCACCAGAGAAGTCCCACAAGTCTCTTAATATAAAGCCCATAGTCCATGCATTTGTGAGTGGAATAGGGGAAATGGATATAAATTAAACCAAGATGTACATGCTAAGATTCTGGTTCCAGTTCCTGTGTGTGTGTGTGTGTGTGTGTGTGTGTGTGTCTTTTGTGGTTTCCCACACCACCAAGCAATTCTCTGACGCCAACTGGGTGTCCTATAATTCAACTCAATTCTCACACTCTCTACCCAGAGATAACATCAGATTCCACAGGTTAAGGGCTCAGTCCAACAAGACTGCCCACTTCAGGTGCCAATCACAAGTCCAGGTTGTTACCTGTGCTTCTGATGGAATGGCTATAAATCAGATGTTCCCACAGCTCCCTCCTTGGGTTCAGTTAATTTGCTAGAGCAGCGCACAAGACTCAGAGAAACATTTTACCCACTAGATTTTTCCAGTTTATTATAAAAGGATATAACTTAGGAACAGCCAGATGGAAGAGATGCTTAGGGCAAGGTAAGGGGAAGGGCACAGAGCTTCCATGCCCTCTCCCAGAGCATCATTCTCCCTGAATTTCCATGTGTTCACCAACCTGGAAGCGCTCCGAAATAACCCTGACCTTTTGGGTTTTTATGGAGGGTTCATTACAAAGGCATGGTTGATTAAATCACTGGCAGTTGGTGATTGATTCAATATCTCCAGCCTCCCACCCCTTCCTGGAGGTTGGGGGAGGGGTAGGGGACTAAAAGTTTCAACCTTCTAATTACCTGGTTGTCTCCACAAGCAACTAGCCCTCTTCCTTAGGTGCTTTCCAAAAGTCACCTCATTAACGTAACAAAAGACACCTTTATCACTCTCAACACTTAGGCAGTTCCAAGAGTTTTAGGAGCTCTGTGCCAGAAATGGGAAGGAAGACCAAATATATGTTCTCATTATAAATCGCAATATCACACACATATATAGGTGTACATATCTACATAGTGACAAGGGAAGTTTTGTGGCTTCATGCAGCTGGATGGAAGGCAGAAGGAGAATGAAATGAGTGGTAGGAAGCAACATATGAAGATCATGAGTTTAGTGTAGGATATACTGAACAGGAGCAGCCCTTCCTTGAGACACCAGGTGAAGGGATAGATAAGTCTGGGCTTAGGGGAGAAGTCTGGACTGGGCTGTAACTTGCGGTTTTCATTGGCGTATGGTGTTTAAAGTCATGAAAAAGGACAAAATCATTTTGGCATAGTGAAGAAGAAAAAGTACCATTTTAGATTGCAGCCTTTTTGAAGCTGCTGGGAAGACAAGTAAAATGAGGACTGATAACACCCACTGGATTTAATGATAGAAAAGACGGGCCTCTTTGGAGGGTGTTCTGTCAGGGAGAGCAAATGACACACCCCTAGTCCCCCCACCCATATGTGTATAAATAGGCCATGCCCATTTACAAGTCTTGCTTTCCTGATCATTTAAAATTTTATCTTTCTTTTTATTTGTTCATCTCCTCATTAGACTCAGAGGAGAGAAATCACTGCCTGTTATCCTTCAAATTCCTCTTTGAAGACATATATCTGGGAAAATCCATCAAGTAACTGATCAATAAAAGGATGAAAGGTAAGAAGCAGCAGCTATTACATGTCTCTCAGACCCACTGCCTGGTTCTCATTGTGTTCTTTTCTACCAGACAGGCCCTGAAATGGGGCCGCTTTTTGCGTGCCTGGTTAATCAATATCCAACTCAGATTCCACATATTCTGGCCCATTGTCCTGTGAAATGCATTTGTACCTGTAAGATGGTGTGTCCTGATTTTTTTTTTTTTTTTGTATAACATGGTTTCCATAAGAAGAGAGGAAGGGGTTTCCTTCCAGAGAGGCAGGGTTGATGGTCCCGATGCTCTGTCACCCTTGGTGCCAGTGATTTGAGACACATCTTGTCTAATCCTTGTTCTTTCCCTCTAGCATTCACTGAAGCATTGAACTCATCTATAATGGAAGCACTGCATTGGCAAGGGTTTGCATCCTCTGCAATGGAAAACAGATGACTGTACTTTTGATTGCTGTGATCTCCATTGACTTTGGGACTTCTAAACTTCTAGAAACATGTCCCTGTATTAAGATTTAGAATAGAGAGAGAATGCAGTATTAGTTTGCATAATCTTCCTAGAAGCTGCATCACAAAATTCTTCAGCTGTAAGCAGAAACCCGATGGAGAATGCATTACAGAAGGCAGCTTGATTGGGGCATCTATAAAGGTGGAAGCTGAAAAGAACAATTGAAGGGCCTCAGCCAGGGAGAAAGATGTGTTTGCTGAGACCTTTTTTTTTATCCTTTGGGAAAAAGAGCTAGTGACAGCCAGCAGCCCCTATGTGAGGGGAGAGCGATAGAGGGAAGTTCTGATGGCTGTGTAGACCTCAGGGTAGCTGGTAGATATAGTGAAGGGGACGGGACTCTGATCCTGAGCTCAAGAGCATCCTGGCTCGGGGCTTAGGTCTTCCCAATGACTTCACTACAGAGACCCAGAAATGCATTTCAGGAATATCCAGAGGATATTTGGAGGAACATCTTGTGTACAAGCCTAGGAAGGCCTATGGCAGCCTTGAACAAGAACCTTGATGGGAATAGTTCCATACAGAGTGATGCTTGGTTAAATTTTGGGAGAATGGGGAATAATTATCACTTTTTGAGACCAACTTTGTGCCAGGCAATGAACTAAGGTGTTTTACCTACATTATCTCACTTAATCCTCAGAACAAATGTACAAGGTAGCTGTTTATTCTTCTTCTATAGGGTAAGAAAACTGAAGTTCAGATAGATTCACCCATTCAACAAACAGTACTTATAATAATAGCAAACATTTATTGGGTATATGCTATGTGCCAGACGCTGTTCTAAGTGCTTAGCTGAATTATTTCATCTCCATCTTCATAACAGCCCTATGAAATAATTACCATTTATGTAACCACTTCAAGATGGAGAAGCCAGCAGAAAAAGTAACCTTGCCTCAGACCACATAGTTAGTCAATGTCAGAGCCAGGGTTCAAATCCAGACAGTCTGACTCGAGCTCTGAGACCTTCACTGTGACATAACTTAAGTGTCAGTCGTGCTCCCAGAACCATGCTGAGCACTGGGGCAGAGTACAAACAAGGCAGACATGATCCTGAGCTTCATGGAATGTACTCCTTAGTGCTAGAGAGGTTAAGTGAATTGTCTAAGGTCACACAGCTATTCTGGGTTGGAGGTTTGGACTGAAGTCTTTCAAAAAAGTCACATGTTACAGGGCATCTAAGCACCTGCCAAACACCCCCTGCACATCTGATCAGGACTCTAAGCCCTTGGAGTACCCTGTAGCCTTCCTTACTCTCCTAGTCTGTGTTCTGCCATTTTATCCTGTTTCTTCATCTTCCCTCTTCTTGTCTCTGATTTTATGCCATCTTCCTGAACCTAATGCAGCAAATCTAAAACCTCAAGAGAGCTGCGCAGAGCTTCTCAGAATGAAGAGATGGAAACTGTCATTGCACTTTCTTTTTAAAGTAATCTGAGGCAATCTGGAGCATACAAACTTCTCTCACTGTCCAGCCCTGAAATTATGACTTTAGGTATGTAAGGGGGGTAACCTCAGTCTGAATGAAGTAGCCCACTATGTTAAGGATTAGTTCCTCTCAACATTAACTTCCTTCCTTCCTTCCCTCCTCCCTCCCTCCCTCCCTTTCTTCCTTCCTTCCTGCCTCCCTCCTCCCTCCCTTCCTTCCTTCCTTCCTTCCTTCCTGCCTTCCTGCCTCCCTCCTCCCTCCCTCCCTTCCTTCCTTCCTTCCCTCCTCCCTTTCTTCCCTCCTCCCTCCCTTCCTTCCTTCCTTCCCTCCTCCCTTTCTTCCCTCCTCCCTCCCTCCCTTCCCTCCTCCCTCCCTCCCTTCCTTCCCTCCTTCCTTCCCTCTTCTGTGGGTGTTAGATCTGGCCGGCATCGTAGTCTGAAGGCTCACCCTGCTTACTTCTGCTCCCTCTCCTCTTTATCTATCACAAGGTGTTCCTCCAATAAGTGTCTTGAACTTCTAACTGTCTTGACATCTGCTTTTTGGAGGAGCAGAAGTGACTCAGCAAGTGTTAGTCAGGATAGGCTTGATTACGCTGCAGTAACAGATTAACCTCTGAATCTCAATAACTTAACACAAAAAGCTTGATTTCTCCCATGCTCTGTATCCAGTGCAGGTTGGAGCTCTGTTCCTCAGGTATCTAAGCTGACAGGGGCTCAGGCCTATACCTGACTTCAAGGATTGCCACGAAGAGATCTGGAGAAAGGGAGAACTTTTATGGCTATGTCTGGATGTGACTTAAATTACCTCTGCCCACGTCACATTGTCCAGAACTTAATCACATGGTCCCACTTAAGAGTAACTTGTGAAGTGTCATCTTCTTGTGTACAAGCCCGGAATGAGGCAGTATTGCAGAGAATAAGCACTGTCTGTGCTTCAAGTGGTCACAATGTGTCAAGCCTTATCTATTTGCTAAGGTTTAAATTATCCCTGTTTTATCAATAAGGCACCTGAGGCTGAGAGCAGCCAAGTATTTTTCCCAAGGTCACAAAATTATCAAGAGGTAGAGCCAGAATTGGGCGTCATATTATGTCTGACTACAAATCGTGCTTTTAACCACTCTTCTATGGGCACAAAAGAAATGACTATATGCCAGGGGGTTGTTGGTGGCTGACAGGTCTCTAAATCTTGACTCTACACACCCCAATCTCTCCAGAGATGGTTGAGGCTTCTGTGATACATCTGAGACATAGGAAACAGGACTGAGATTTGTGCCAATCCCATTATACCAAGTGTCTTCCGTTGCTGCTGCATTTTCATTTCTGAATAGGATAGATAGTGTTTGAATGGGGCTTCTTCCCACATCTCCAGCCAGGAGGCAGGAGGAGAATGTTTATTTGGCTTTCATGTCTTTGGGTAGAATAGAGCAAGTGGCAAAAAATGAGTTGAACAATTTTGGGGGCTATATGTATTTTTTGTGTTTTTTTGATCGTAGTTAATAGTTTTAAAGAGTGCTACAATATGACGTGGCTTTTGAAAGAAATGCTTTTTGCCCAGTTTCTTTCTGGCCAAGGTTTTGAGAAAAGAAAACTATAAATAGCTGAGATAAAAGAAAATTGCTGCTGTGATCTGTGAAGAAAGAAAGAGGAATACAAAAGGACCGCTCTGAGAGGTTTTCAAATAAAAATTGTGGTTCCCCCTCCAAGGGTCTAAGATTGCTACTTCTTGGAAGATGGAAAGGGCAGGGATGTGATGGATGTTTCCCCTTTCTTGTTTATTTTCAGAGATGTTTTAACTTAGTTGCTTTTATTCTATAGAACTCAGAGCTCTTCCCATCTATTAACATTTTAAATGAAATGAATTTTCCCCCAAAGTAAATAATTTACAAATAGAGGTTTTTTTATTTGTAAGGCAGTCATCCAGTTCTTTAGTTCTCTGTCCATCTCTCTTTTTTTTTCTCTCTTGTCCTCATGTGTCCTTTGGAACAGATGTGTTGGGGTGGAGGAGAGGTAAAAACAAAAGTACAAAGGAAAATTGGCACCAGTTTGGCTGTCGAATGGATAATGCCCTTTTGTTTGTTTCTCTCCAATAAACCATTTTCAGTTTCCTGCCAAAATGTTTGTTTGCTATTGGTTAAACTTCACGTCTTTTTTTTTTTTTTTTTTTTTTTTTTTTGCGGTACGCGGGCCTCTTGCTGTTGCGGCCTCTCCCATTGCAGAGCACAGGCTCCAGACGCGCAGGCTCCGGATGCGCAGGCTCAGTGGCCGTGGCTCACGGGCCTAGCCGCTCCGCGGCATGTGGGATCTTCCCGGACCACGGCATGAACTCGTGTCCCCTGCATTGGCAGGCGGACTCTCAACCACTGTGCCACCAGGGAAGCCCCCAAACTTCACGTTTTTATTACCCAGAATTATCTATAATGTTTATGAAAATGGAAGGTGAAAAGAGAAATTTCCCTGTGAGTTGTTTTATTTTCCTGTAACCAAAGGGCTTCCCTAAGCCGAGATTATCTTTTTGTTTGAAATGCAGTTCTTATCAACTGGAAGTAATTGGGCCACAGCTCAAGTGTTCAGCTACTGTTTTGAATAACTCATAGATCTCTATTTGCTGTATGTTTTTAGTTTGATACAAAAGTTTGTTTCCAGAGGTTTTCTCAAAATAAAGTCTGGGAAACTGTGATCTTTGGGTTGAATGAAGATAAACTGCTTTAGGTTTTAGGGACCCACTGATAATGTGTGCACACTTACACTTTTCTTTTGAGTTACATCTATCTTTTGAGCTGGGGACCCTCCTTGCTCCTGAGGACAGAGCACAGGGACTGATCTTAGACTTGAAAGAATTAATGGGTTTCTGTGGAATTGTCTCCCAGTGGCAGGTGGGAGCTCTGTCAGAGTCAGGGAAGGAGAAGCATGTCTTCGAGATCAAAGTCATCCTGACAACTTGACATGGAGAAAGGGGAAAAAAGGGAAGTTGAAAATGAAAGAGAATAAAGTCAGAGAGGAAACTCACCCAGGGGCATTTTAGACAGTGATCTTGTGATATTAACATTTACTTTTAAGAAAAAAAAAGGAAATAAATTGCTGTCCAGTGACCCTGAAGGTCATTAGCACCAGCTGCGGCTTCGTAAGGCCAAGAGAGAATGACAGTGAGGAAGGATGAGATGGGTGTGGACTTGGGAGTATAATCAGATGTGTGTACAGCTTAGTAAGCCTGGACATTTGTAGCAAGTTCAGGCTGAGTTGAACTGAGCTGGCCCTAGAATTTAGTTTAGCTGTCACCTCAGGGTCCGGTTAGAAGGTACACGGGATTAGGAGCCAGAAAACAGGGATGTAACGTTCATTCTGTCCCTGGTTGTATAATTTGTTGTGTAACTTCACTGATCTGTGCCTCAGTGTCATTATCTGTACAACCAAAGATTTGGGCTGGATGACCTGTAATCCCCGAGGTTCTAGCTAACTGTGTGAGGTGTGGTATGTCTATGACTAGACCTCCTATTATCGATTTTGGTCAAGAAGTCAGTCAATGAACACATGCACTTTCTCTGGGCTAGGCACTGTGGAAGGGATGGAGAGGGTATAAGGAGTTAAAAAACCTGGTTCTTGTTTTCTGACAGTCCCACGTGAGGCTGCACTGTGACTTTTTCAAATCACTATGTCCCCAGAGTCTGTCACAGTACCTGACATGCAGAAGTGCCTCCAGAGATGTCAGTTGGCTGATGAAGGAATATTACTTTGTATCTAGTTAGAGAGATAAGGCATTAATAAAAGGTGCCCAACAATGCAAGTCATTGGTACCAAATCAGTGATCATAGTACAAATTACAGAACTTTTGAGAAGGTGGCTCTCTTTGGGCAGAAATGACATGAGATTTTCCATGGAGAGGGAGATTTAACTCCAGTGGCTAAAATCCAGGCATCAAATTTATTTTGGAGCCTGTAGAAATCAGTCTCCAAGCTTAGACAAAAGGAAAGCACAAATCTTGCTTTACTGTTCTTTCGTACAATAAATATCATAATTCAGGGCTTAGTTTGTTGTACAGAAAGGGTCACAGTGAGACTTAGAAGATGTAAATCTGAGGATTGTGGGGGGAGAGCAGCAAACACTTCCCACATTGGGGTATAGACAGGTGTATTTCTCAGGGCAGATTATATGAGAGCGAAGCACACACTTGGCCCCAGTTTATCCATTCAATGTTTATTGGCTTTGGGCCATCTTCCTGTGCTCGTTTTCTCCCTCCACATCCTGTTTTCTCTGTGCTTAGATACCACCACGGTGGTAGGTGATGTGCTGGGTGCTGGAGAGACAGAAGTGAGGAATAGATATGATATCTCCTCTTGAGGAGACTGGGTTAGTGGAAGAGGGGGGCCGTAAAATAAGAAAAATTACAATGCCTTGACACTACGTAGATGTGAATAAATAATTGCTGTGAAAGCTTGGCGCTCCAAGGGATTAAAGGCCTCAGCAAATTGGGAAAGGCTTCTGGGTGCCAAACCCATGCTAAGTGTGGTAGAGGATGCAAAGATGCAATTGCCACGTGAGCCAGGCATAGTGCACCTCACCTAGAATCTGAGGTACACTGCTTTGCGAGGTTTCCTCCAGGGACTGGAAGAGAAACAAACATGCATGTTATTTGCATGGAAAAAAGAGACCCTGCATTTCTGTATTAGTTTCCTGTTGCTTTTGTAACCAATTACCGCAAACTTCACGGTTTAAAACAACACATGTATTATCATAGTTCTGGATGTCAGAAGTCCCCAAATTAAGGTATCAGCAGAGCTGAGCTCCTTCTGGAGGCTCTAGAGGAGAGTCTGTTGCCTTGCCTTTTCTAGTTTCTAGAGGCTGTTTGCTTTCCTTGACTCATGGCTCCTTTCCTCTGTCTTCAAAGCCAGCAGTGTAGCATCTTCCAATCTCTGTCTCTGTCTCCGACCCTCCTACCTTCCTCTTACAAGGACCCTTGTGATTACACTGAGCCCAACTTGATGATATGAGATAGTTTCCCCATCTCAAGATTGTTAATTTAATCACATCTGCAGAGTCCATTCTCTTTAGAAGGCCATTATTCAACCTACAGTAGTACCCAAATGTTCTGAGAGTTGACCCTCTCCTAGATCTCTCCGCCACACTATCTGGTCCAGATCCCTCCACAGGGAATGTAGAATGGGAGTAGTATAGCTCAATGATTCTAGATTAAGCCTCCAGTGTAACAATGGTCTAGTTATTTAACCTTTCAAAACCTCAGTTTCCTCATCTGTAAGGTAGAGATAATAAAGATGCCTATGCGTAGAGCTGTGGTGAGGGTTAAATAAGGGACCATGTACAGAGTTCTTACTTCAGGAGAGTCTTGCACATAGAGTATGCTCAATTAATGTTGTTTATTATTTTTGTTATTCTAATTATTATCAGGATGCCAGGAAGGGATACAGGCAGAGAGGAGGAAGGTCTCCAAAAACCTGAACTGTACTGAGAACTCAGCTTTGTTTTGGTTTTGGTTTGGGAGGTTCTCGGTTTGCATGAAAACTGATTTCCACTGGCTGACTTTTTCTCCCATCACCCCAGCTCAAGAGAACCAGTGTGTTCAGACTGACACCACTCCATCAATATGCCCCAAGTCCAGCATTTTGGGGTAGGGAAGAAAGGGGCATTTTTAGGCTTTCAGTCTTGTGGGAGTTTTAATTCTAGGAGCTCTTTGGAAGCAGAATGCTCTCTAATTCCCTAAATCCATCTTCTGATTTTATCCTGGCATTGCGAGGAAGATTGTCTCATTTAATTTATTTGCCCTGGTGTGTGCCTATCTGATGGCTCCACAAACCTCCATTTTTATCTATAAATGCTACTCATTAAACTAATACAATCTTTGAATGGTGAAATTTCAAGAGGAGTGATAAAGGGAGATGAACATAATTTGGAAATATAGGGGAAAATCTATTTGGGCAATATGTTTGCCAGGTTATTGGGTGTATTTTTGCCTAAGGCTGTAGCTGCGGCAATGGGTTGCTCTAAACTATTCTTTCCTTTCAGCGTTTTCCATTCCTCCAACTTTTGAACACACATTTTGTCTAATTCAGTATTCTCAAAGGGGCTCCAGTGCTCTGGGGAAGTTGGGATGGATGGGATATTTAGCATCTGGAACTGGAGTGGTGGTAGACATCTGATGGTTAGGGATATTGTAGGTCCTGAGTTTTTAAGTAAAGGGCATGCCTGGATTGCAATTTTTTAATTTTTTTAATTTTTTTTTGCGGTACACGGGCCTCTCCCTGTTGTGGCTTCTCCCGTTGTGGAGCAACAGGCTCCGGACGCTCAGGCTCAGCGGCCATGGCTCACGGGCGCAGCCACTCTGCGGCATGTGGGATCCTCCCGGACCGGGGCACGAACCCGTGTCCCCTGCATCGGCAGGCAGACTCTCAACCACTGCGCCACCAGGGAAGCCCTGCAATTTGTTTATTTTTATCTGCTTTAACAGAGGACATTTTAAATTCAGCTCAGTTATTAACTATCCAATATCTCAGGATCGCATGAGCAGATAAAACCTCAACATTTTTATTAATGTTTTTCTTTTCCAGAGCTATATTTCTGCAAATGAAATGTAATAGTAATCTTCAGGCACCAGGTTTGATAAGCCCAATAAGGAAATGGAATTTTGCCCCAGTAGCTGTAGCAAATGATTAGGCAGCACATGAGTCTTTAACTTCCAAAGAATCTCTTGGGAGAGAAGAGGTGGTGTATTTATTGGTGGTGCAAGGTGCTAAATGGAAAGGCATAGAGGATTCAAATTCTATTCCTCACAAAAGAAACCTTGCCACCTCCCAATAGATGTGACTTGTTTTGGGCAGTAGGGATTGTTCCTAAGGGATAGAATAATAGTTTGGGTAGGAACTTTTGTTTCTGCACCGTTTTATCTGTAACATAGAATTTTGATGCCCCTTTTTACATCGATATCTGAGAATGCCTTAAAAATATTAATTGTTGGTTTTCTCAGGGCTCTGGGATGATAATAGAAGTTACTATTGATCAAATACCTATGGCAAGATGCTTTTAGTGCATTTTCTCTAATCCTCATCACAATCCTACAAGAGGGATATTAGGACGTTTGTTTTACAGTTAAGGAAAGCAACACTCAGGATGGACTAATAACTTGTCTAAAGTCACATAGCTACTAAGCTGTAGAACTGGGATTTCTGGAAAATTCAACTGCAGAATTGGTAGTGGTGGGGGATTAACTAGTGCTCTCTACATTTGGAAGATAAAGGGGAGATTAAGTTTGAGAAGAGAGAATTTGAAAAATGATGATTTAGTTAAAAACAAATAAAGAAAAACAAAAAACTATACCCACTTAATTGCATTAAAATCATCCAATACATTATATAGTATAGTACTCTTTAAGCTGTAGTTTGCAATCCAGTAATGTGTCATGAAATTTATTATATCTCAAACACTTTACTTTTAGTGAGATAGAATAAACTTAAATAGAAGAGAAAATACCAGAAGACAACACATGAAGTAAGGATGAGTGGCTTCTGAAAACATGTGTGTGTAGGTATGTGTGTATTGGGACAAGAAGGAAAATGTATTATGGGTTATGGTGAAAAGAGTATGAAAAATACTTACAGGATTTCCTTAATAACACTGACTCTCACATATCCATTTTTAGAAATACATACCCCAGTCCTTCCTTCTAGAAATTACTACTGCTAATGAAATGACTATCCCCAGGTGTGCTGTGGTATAGTAGCCAGAAGCATAGCCCACTGAACCTGAGGGTTCAGAGAATTTCTTGGGAACTAAACAGTCATGAGCAGTGACCATTGGGTGCTACAAACATTAATAGAGATAGAAGGATGACTCCTAGTTTGATCAAACCCTCTGAACTTGATTGTCTTTGTCTTGGTTACTTGGTTTAATTTTGGTCACATTGTGTTTATGTGGGTGTGCTTATGTAAGACCTGAAATGGTTTATTTGAAGAAGGTATAATATAAACAAATAAACCAAATACACAGATATCAATGTATCCATTATTCATTTAATAAATGTATAATTGAGCACCTATTTGTGCTAGTCACTATGCTAAGTGCCAGAAATGGGAAAAAGTGTCCCCTATGTTCACTGTTCTTGATGAGTTTATATGGTTGTGAGACACATAAAGGAATAATAACACAAAAAATGAGATGTATGCTCTGGTTGATGTAAATCCAGAATGGCACTGCTATGGACTGAATGGTTGTGTCCTTGTTAAATTCATATGTTGATGCCTAATCCCCAAATGGTGGTATTTGGAGATGATAACTTTGGGAGGTGATTAGGTTATGAGGTGAATGGAATTAGTGCCCTTATAAAAGAGACCCCCAGAGATCTCTCTTTCTGCCATGTGAGGATACAAGAAGAAAATGGTATCTATGGACCAGGAAGGAGACTCACCAGACACAGTATCTGTCAGTGCCTTGATCTTGGACTCCTCCATCAGCAGAATTGTGAGATATAAATGCTTGTTGTTTAAGGCACCCAGTCTATGGTATTTTTGTTATAGCAGCTCACATAGACTAAAACAGACACCCAACCCAGCATCTGTGTGAGCATGTAGGGTAAGTGTGTGGGGTGTGAGGATGCGGTAAGGGGTAAAGGATTTGGTTACAGAAGGCTTCTTGTAGGAAGTGGTGCTTGGGAGTCATATAATGCAGTGGTTGTCAAACCTTATTGACTGGAGGGGTTGTTAAAACACAGAATCCGGGCTTCCCTGGTGGCGCAGTGGTTGAGAGTCCGCCTGCCGATGCAGGGGACACGGGTTCGTGGCCCGGTCTGGGAAGATCCCACATGCCACAGAGCGGCTGGGCCTGTGAGCCATGGCCACTGAGCCTGCGCGTCCGGAGCCTGTGCTCCGCAACGGGAGAGGCCACAACAGTGAGAGGCCCGCGTACCGCAAAACAAAACAAAACAAAACACAGAATCCTGGGCCCTGCCTCCACAGTTTCTTATTCTGTAGATCTGAGATAGGACCTGAAAATTTGCATTTCTGACAAGTTCCAGGGCGATGCCGTGCTCTTGGTCTGGGGACCATATTCTGAGGACCACTTTCAAAATGTTTTTAGTTGCAGACCCCCCGCTTCCCTTTTTTTTCCATGTGAAATCTTACCTGGAGTGTTCATATATAAAATAGACAAAAGTGGAGATGGCTGCAAGGAGCCCTGACTTTCTCCCCAGCCTGTGCTCTCCACAGTGGTAGCTTCTGAAACGTGGAAATTATAAATCTAGGGGAAAATCTGGTTCCACAGTTTTATAGTTTTCTCTGTGGCATCTCCCTCTCTCCCCTTCTTCCTCTTTCTTGCTCTCTCTCTATTCTTCTAGAATCCAGTCAAGTGATTCCAGAAGAGCTCTGTAAATCAGTGGGCAGAAGTTTTGGCAAAGAATTTGTGGGCTTATGTTTTGATTTCTCCTTTTTTTAAAAAAAAAAAAATGTGGTGATTAGGTTTGTTCTTGGACATCTTTCTCCAAAACCTTGCTTTTCGATGCTTTATTCAATTAAGTTTGGCATTTTTTATATGAGATCTACAGGTGTTAGCCCTCTCTCATAAATTATTCTGAAGACTGCTCTGTGTTTCAGTATATAGTAGAGTGAGAAAAATGCTTTGGGTCAAAAGCATAGCAGAGTCAGGAAACTTTCTTTGATGGCTCTCTGAGATTAGTTCACAGTAAGGCATCTATTCCTTAAAGCATCTTTAAGATGCTTAAAGTCTTAAAGAAAATGGAAAAATTGATCAATTCATCCAGATATCCAGAATGTTAGGAAAGGCTTAAAACTGACTGAACTGTTCATTGTCCTTCCAGATGTTCTGCATCACAGAGTAAATGTAGTTCATTTGTTAAGTGGCAAACTAGTTGTAGTATAATTACTTGAATCCATATTGATGATCTGTAACTGTAATTGCTTATAACATTTTAGTGTCTTCATTTTCATCATTGATTGAAACGAAGACTCTACAGAAGAGAAAAAAAAAGACAAATGCCTTCCTATTTTGGAAAAGAAAAACTCTTGAAAGCCTGCTTTGGGATTATTCCAAGTTTTGCTGAATAATTAGATTATATTTATTTATTTATTGTCTTGGTGGGACATTAGCAAAAGCCCAGAGTTTTGCAAAAGCCCAGAGTTCCAAGCAAGTTTTAATAAATACTCAGAAGCTTGGATGCTTTACTGAAACTTGTCCAAACGTTTTGTCTGGTTTGGGACCTTGCAAGCCTCATCTATTAAGGTACTTGGCACTTTTACCCAAAATCAAAAAATTCAAAGGCAAATAGAAGTAAAAAGTGATTATTAAACAAAATACAATCAACATTTCATGATGTTAATTACTTCCCCAGTTTTGGGAAACATTTTATTTGATTTGCTGTGCCTATTTCTGACGATGATATTACTTCATTTGGATTTAAGTCTGAGGTCTGATAATTTTTTAGTTTATAACATCACCAAGTCTTCATTTATATGAGATACCAAAATGGTGGGGCCAGATATTACCCATTGCTAATTTTAATCTGTTTTTCACTTTTCTAAAACCAACTGGTGACATTGGGGGGTGGATTGTGGTTAATGTATTTTAATGTTTATAGAAGCCACTGCTCAACTTGATTTCTCCAGAAAATGAGGCACTTTTGCCAAGAAGACATCTGGGAGAGATCCATCAGTGGTCAAAGATTCAGAAAAGCATTTGCATACTCTTTTGGAGTTGACAGAGATGTGTGAAAACCTAACCCATCTGGAAGACAGTCAGCCCTTACAGTTAGTCAACATCTGGGAATGTAACCACCCGGGGTTGACAAAATTGGCAATTAAACGTGATGGAAGTTCACCATCTATAGACAAGTACAGAGTAACTGCCAGTGAATTATGAGAACATACATGCCTCTTGCATGCTATAATGAGCCATTAGCACCCAGATTGTTTGAATTGGAAAGGCATCAGAACACAGGTTTGCATGGATATGTTTTCCAATTTGTTTTTCTTTCAGAGCAATGTATAAAACTACACATAAATAAAGACAAAGCAAAAGAAAAAGTTTAGTTTCTCTAAGCTTCCTCATTCCTTATCCTTCATGTTTTAACTTGCTATTTTCATTTTCTGGCTTCACCTCATTCTCAAGCCATTTATTTTTGTGTGTCTGAGTGTCAAATACCAACATTATTGCTACTTCTCCTGGGTCCTTCTTCAGATGCATTTTAATCACCCTTTGGGCAATTTCAGATGTTCCATAACAGTACCCAGTATCTACATTTCCTTCTGGTTTATTTTATTTTTATTTTTTTTTAACATCTTTATTGGGGTATAATTGCTTTAGAATGGTGTGTTAGTTTCTGCTTTATAACAAAGTGAATCAGTTATACATATACATATGTTCCCATATCTCTTCCCTCTTGCGTCTCCCTCCCTCCGACCCTCCCTATCCCACCCCTCCAGGCTGTCACAAAGCACCGAGCCAATATCCCTGTGCCCTGCGGCTGCTTCCCACTAGCTATCTACCTTACTATGTTTGTTAGTGTGGATATGTCCGTGACTCTCTCTCGTCCTGTCACAGCTCACCCTTCCCCCTCCTCATAACCTCAAGTCCATTCTCTAGGAGGTCTGAGTCTTTATTCCTGCCTTACCCCTAGGTTCTTCATGACATTTTTTTTTCTTAAATTCCATATATATGTGTTAGCATATGGTATTTGTCTTTTTCTTTTTGACTTACTTCACTCTGTATGACAGACTCTAGGTCTATCCACCTCATTACAAATAGCTCAATTTCGTTTCTTTTTATGGCTGAGTAATATTCCATTGTATATATGTGCCACATCTTCTTTATCCATTCATCCGATGATGGGCACTTAGGTTGTTTCCATCTCTGGGCTATTGTAAATAGAGCTGCAATAAACATTTTGGTACATGACTCTTTTTGAATTTCGGTTTTCTCAGGGTATATGCCCAGTAGTGGGATTGCTGGGTCATATGGTAGTTCTATTTGTAGTTTTTTAAGGAACCTCCATACTGTTCTCCATAGTGGCTAAACCAATTCACATTCCCACCAGCAGTGCAAGAGGGTTCCCTTTTCTCCACACCCTCTCCAGCATTTATTGTTTCTAGATTGTTTTGATGATGGCCATTCTGACTGGTGTGAGATGATATCTCATTGTAGTTTTGATTTGCATTTCTCTAATGATTAATGATGTTGAGTATTCTTTCATGTGTTTGTTGGCAGTCTGTATATCTTCTTTGGAGAAATGTCTATTTAGGTCTTCTGCCCATTTTTGGATTGGGTTGTTTGTTTTTTTGTTATTGAGCTGCATGAGCTGCTTGTAAATTTTGGAGATTAATCCTTTGTCAGTTGCTTCATTTGCAAATATTTTCTCCCATTCTGAGGGTTGTCTTTTGGTCTTGTTTATGGTTTCCTTTGCTGTGCAAAAGCTTTGAAGTTTCATTAGGTCCCATTTGTTTATTTTTGTTTTTATTTCCATTACTCTAGGAGGTGGGTCAGAAAGGATCTTGCTGTGATTCATGTCATAGAGTGTTCTGCCTATGTTTTCCTCTAAGAGTTTAATAGTTTCTGGCCTTATATTTAGGTCTTTAATCCATTTTGAGCTTATTTTTGTGTATGGTGTTAGGGAGTGATCTAATCTCATACTTTCACATGTACCTGTCCAGTTTTCCCAGCAACACTTATTGAAGAGGCTGTCCTTTCTCCACTGTACATTCCTGCCACCTTTATCAAAGATAAGGTGTCCATATGTGCATGGGTTTATCTCTGGGCTTTCTATCCTGTTCCATTGATCTATCTTTCTGTTTTTGTGCCAGTACCATACCGTCTTGATAACTGTAGCTTTGTAGTATAGTCTGAAGTCAGGGAGCCTGATTCCTCCAGTTCCTTTTTTCGTTCTCAAGATTTCTTTGGCTATTCGGGGTCTTCTGTGTTTCCATACAAATTGCAAAATTTTTTGTTCCAGTTCTGTGAAAAATTCCAGTGGTAGTTTGATAGGGATTGCATTGAATCTATAGATTGCTTTGGGTAGTAGAGCCATTTTCACAATGTTGATTCTTCCAATCCAAGAACATGGTATATCTCTCCATCTATTTGTATCATCTTTCTTTCCTCAGTGTCTTATAATTTTCTGCATACAGGTCTTTTGTCTCCTTAGGTAGGTTTATTCCTAGATATTTTATTCTTTTTGTTCCAATGGTAAATGGGAGTGTTTTCTTGATTTCACTTTCAGATTTTTCATCATTAGTATATAGGAATGCCACAGATTTCTGTGCATTAATTTTGTATCCTGCCACTTTACCAAATTCATTGATTAGCTCTAGTAGTTTTCTGGTAGCATCTTTAGGATTCTCTATGTATAGGATCATGTCATCTGCAAACAGTGACAGCTTTACTTCTTCTTTTCCGATTTGGATTCCTTTTATTTCCTTTTCTTCTCTGATTGCTGTGGCTAAAACTTCCAAAACTATGTTGAATAAGAGTGGTGAGAGTGGGCAACCTTGTCTTGTTCCTGATCTTAGTGGAAATGCTTTCAGTTTTTCACCATTGAGGATGATGTTTGCTGTGGGCTTGTCATATACGGCCTTTATTATGTTGAGGAAAGTTCCCTCTATGCCTACTTTCTGCAGGGTTTTTATCATAAATGGGTGTTGAATTTTGTCAAAAGCTTTCTCTGCATCTATTGAGATGATCATATGGTCTTTCTCCTTCAATTTGTTAATATGGTTTACCACATTGATTGATTTGCGTATATTGAAGAATCCTTGCATTCCTGGAATAAACCCCACTTGATCATGGTGTATGATCCTTTTAATGTGCTGTTGGATTCTGTTTGCTAGTATTTTGTTGAGGATTTTTGCATCTATGTTCATCAGTGATATTGGCCTGTAGTTTTCTTTCTTTGTGACATCCTTGTCTGGTTTTGGTATCAAGGTGATGGTGGCCTCGTAGAAGGAGTTTGGGAGTGTTCCTCCCTCTGCTATATTTTGGAAGAGTTTGAGAAGGATAGGTGTTAGCTCTTCTCTAAATGTTTGATAGAATTCGCCTGTGAAGCCATCTGGTCCTGGGCTTTTCTTTGTTGGAAGATTTTTAATCACAGTCTCGATTTCAGTGCTTGTGATTGGTCTGTTCATATTTTCTATTTCTTCCTGATTCAGTCTTGGCAGGTTGTGCATTTCTAAGAATTTGTCCATTTCTTCCAGATTGTCCATTTTATTGGCATAGAGTTGCTTGTAGTAATCTCTCATGATCTCTTTTATTTCTGCAGTGTCAGTTGTTACCTCTCCTTTTTCATTTCTAATTCTATTGATTTGAGTCTTCTCCCTTTTTTTCTTGATGAGTCTGGCTAATGGTTTATCTATTTTGTTTATCTTCTCAAAGAACCAGCTTTTAGTTTTATTGATCTTTGCTATTGTTTCCTTCATTTCTTTTTCATTTATTTCTGATCTGATTTTTATGATTTCTTTCCTTCTGCTAGCTTTGGGGTTTTTTTGTTCTTCTTTCTCTAATTGCTTGAGGTGCAAGGTTAGGTTGTTTATTCTAGATGTTTCCTGCTTCTTAAGGTGGGCTTGTATTGCTATAAACTTCCCCCTTAGAACTGCTTTTGCTGCATCCCACAAGTTTTGGGTCGTTGTGTCTCCATTGTCATTTGTTTCTAGGTATTTTTTGATTTCCTCTTTGATTTCTTCAGTGATCACTTCATTATTAAGTAGTGTATTGTTTAGCCTCCATGTGTTTGTATTTTTTACAGATCTTTTCCTGTAATTGATATCTAGTCTCATGGCGTTGTGGTCAGAAAAGATACTTGATACAATTTCAATTTTCTTAAATTTACCAAGGCTTGATTTGTGACCCAAGATATGATCTATCCTGGAGAATGTTCCATGAGCACTTGAGAAAAATGTGTATTCTGTTGTTTTTGGATGGAGTGTCCTATAAATATCAATTAAGTCCATCTTGTTTAATGTATCATTTAAAGCTTGTGTTTCCTTATTTATTTTCATTTTGGATGATCTGTCCATGGGTGAAAGTGGAGTGTTTAAGTCCCCTACTATGAATGTGTTACTGTCGATTTCCCCTTTTATGGCTGTTAGTATTTGCCTTATGTAGTGAGGTGCTCCTATGTTGGGTGCATAAATATTTACAATTGTTATATCTTCTTCTTGGATCGATCCCTTGATCATTATGTAGTGTCCTTCTTTGTCTCTTTTAATAGTCCTTATTTTAAAGTCTATTTTGTCTGATATGAGAATTGCTACTCCAGCTTTCTTTTGGTTTCCATTTGCATGGAATATCTTTTTCCATCCCCTTACTTTCAGTCTGTATGTGTCTCTAGGTCTGAAGTGGGTCTCTTGTAGACAGCATATGTATGGGTCTTGTTTTTATATCCATTGAGCCAGTCTGTGTCTTTTGGTGGGAGCATTTAGTCTATTTACATTTAATGTAATTATCGATATGTATGTTCCTATTCCCATTTTCTAAATTGTTTTGGGTTCGTTATTATAGGTCTTTTCCTTCTCTTGTGTTTCTTGCCTAGAGAAGATCCTTTAGCATTTGTTGTAAAGCTGGTTTGGTGGTTCTGAACTCTCTCAGCTTTTGCTTGTCTGTAAAGGTTTTAATTTCTCCATCAAATCTGAATGAGATCCTTGCTGGGTAGAGTAGTCTTGGCTGCAGGTTTTTCTCCTTCATCACTTTCAGTATGTCCTGCCACTCCCTTCTGGCTTGTAGGGTTTCTGCTGAGAGATCAGCTGTTAACCTTATGGGGATTCCCTTGTGTGTTATTTGTTGTTTTTCCCTTGTTGCTTTTAATATGTTTCCTTTGTATTTAATTTTTGACAGTTTGATTAATATGTGTCTTGGCGTATTTCTCCTTGTATTTATCCTGTATGGGACTCTCTGTGCTTCCTGGACTTGATTAACTATTTCCTTTCCCATATTAGGGAAGTTTTCAACTATAATCTCTTCAAATATTTTCTCAGTCCCTTTCTTTTTCTCTTCTTCTTCTGGAACCCCTATAATTCGAATGTTGGTGTGTTTAATGTTGTCCCAGAGGTCTTTGATACTGTCCTCAGTTCTTTTCATTCTTTTTTCTTTGTTCTGCTCTGCAGTAGTTATTTCCACTATTTTATCTTCCAGGTCACTTATCCATTCTTCTGCCTCAGTTATTCTGCTATTGATCCCATCTAGAGTACTTTTAATTTCATTTATTGTGTTGTTCATCGTTGCTTGTTTCATCTTTAGTTCTTCTAGGTCCTTGTTAACTGATTCTTGCATTTTGTCCATTCTATCTCCAAGATTTCGGATCATCCTTACTATCATTATTCTGAATTCTTTTTCAGGTAGACTGCCTATTTCCTCTTTATTTGTTAGGTCTGGTGCACTTTTATCTTGCACCTTTATCTGCTGTGTGTTTTTCTGTCTTCTCATTTTGCTTATCTTACTGTGTTTGGGGTCTCCTTTTTGCAGGCTGCAGGTTCATAGTTCCTGCTGTTTTTGATGTCTGTCTCCAGTGGCTAAGGTTGGTTCAGTGGGTTGTGTATGCTTCCTGGTGGAGGGGACTAGTGCCTGTGTTGTGGTGGATGAGGCTGGGTCTTGTCTCTCTAGTGGGCAGGTTCACTTCTGGTGGTGTGTTTTGGGGTGTCTGTGGCCTTATTATGATTTTAGGCAGCCTCTCTGCTAATGGGTGGGGTTGTGTTCCTGTTTTGCTAGTTGTTTGGCATAGGGTGTCCAGCACTGTGGCTTGCTGGTCGTTGAGTGAAGCTGGGTGCTGGTGTTAAGATGGAGGTCTCTGGGAGATTTTCGCCGTTTGATATTATGTGGAGCTGGGAGGTCTCTTTGACCAGTGTCCTGAAGTTGGCTCTCCTACCTCAGAGGCAGAGCCCTGACTCCTGGCTGGAGCACCAAGAGCTTTTCATCCACACGGCTCAGAATAAAAGGGAGAAAAAGTAGAGGGAATTAGTAGAAGTATGAGTAAAGAAAGAAGGAAAGGAGGAAAGGAAGGAAGGAAGGAAGAAAGAAAGAAGGAAAGAAGGCAAGAAGGAAAGAAAGGAGGGAGGGAGGAAGGAAAGAAGGAGGGAAAGAAGGAAAAAAGACAGAAAGAAAGAGATACAGTAAAAATAAAATAAAGTATAATAAAGTTATTGAATTAAAAAATTCTTATTTAGAAAAAAAAAAGGGACGGATAGAACCTTAGGACAAATGGTGGAAGCAAAGCTATACAGACAAAATCTTACACAGAAGCATACACATACACCCTCACTAAAAGAGGTAAATGGGGAAAAATCATAAATCTTGCTGTCAGAGACCACCTCCTCAATTTGGGATGATTCGTTGTCTAAAGGAGGGAAGGAAGGAAGGAAAGAAAGAAAGAAAGAACGAAGGTAAAGTATAATAACGTTATTAAAATTAAAATTGATTATTAAGAAAAAAATTTAAAAAAAAACCATGGACGGATAGAACCCTAGGACAAATGGTGGAAGCAACACTATACAGACAAGATCTCACACAGAAGCATACACATATACATTCACAAAAAGAGGAAAAAGGAAAAAAAATCATAGATCTTGCTCCTAAAGTCCACTGCCTTAATTTGGCATGACTGGTTGTCTATTTAGGTATTCCACAGATGCAGGGTATATCAAGTTGATTGTGGAGCTTTAATCCGCTGCTTCTGAGGCTGCTGGGAGAGATTTCCCTTTCTCTTCTTTGTTCTCACAGCTTCCAGGGGCTCAGCTTTGGATTTGGCCCTGCCACTGCGTGTAGGTCGCTGGAGGGCGTCTGTTTTTTGCTCAGACAGGACGGGGTTAAAAGAGCTGCTGATTCGGGGGCTCTGGCTCACTCAGGCCGGCGGGGCGGGAGGGGCACGGAGTGCGGGGCGGGCCTGCGGCAGCAAAGGCCGGCATGACTTTGCACCAGCCTGAGGCGCGCTGTGCGTTCTCCCGGGGAAGTTGTCCCTGGATCCCGGGACCCTGGCAGTGGCGGGCTGCACAGGCTCCGCGGAAGAGGGGTGTGGAGAGTGACCTGTGCTCGCACACAGGCCCCTCGGTGGCGGCAGCAGCAGCCTTAGCGTCTCCCGCCCGTCTCTGGGGTCCGTGCTTTTAGCCGCGGCTCGCATCCGTCTCCGGAGTTCCCTCAAGCAGCGTTCTTAAACCCCTCTCCTCACGCACCAGGAAACAAAGAGGGAAGAAAAAGTCTCTTGCCTCTTCGGCAGGTGCAGGCTTTTCCCCGGACTCCTTCCGGCTAGCCATGGTGCACTAACCCCTTCAGGCTATGTTCAAGCCGCCAACCCCAGTCCTCTCCCTGCGCTCCGTCCGAAACCGAAACCCGAGCCTCAGAGCCTCAGCTCGCAGCCCCGCCCGCCCCGGCGGGTGAGCAGACAAGCCTCTCGGGCTGGTGAGTGCCGGTCAGCACCGATCCTCTGTGCGGGAATCTCCCCGCTTTGCCCTCCGCACCCCTGTTGCTGTGCTCTCCTTCGCGTCTCCGAAGCTCCCCCCTCCGCCCCCCGCAGTCTCCGCCCGCGAAGGGGCTTCCTAGTGTGTGGAAACTTTTCCTCCTTCACAGCTCCCTCCCACTGGTGCGGGTCCCGTCCCTGTTCTTTTGTCTCTGTTTTTTACTTTTTTCTTTTGCCCTACCCAGGTACGTGGGGAGTTTCTTGCCTTTTGGGAGGCCTGAGGTCTTCTGCCAGCGTTCAGTAGGTGTTCTGTGGGAGTTGTTCCACGTGTAGATGTATTTCTGGTGTATCTGTGGGGAGGAAGGTGATCTCCGCATCTTACTCTTCCGCCATCTTCAAGGTCCCCCATGGTTTATTTTTTTATTATTATTTTTTTTTATTTTTTTTGGCTGTGTTGTGTCTTTGTTGCTGTGTGTGGGCTTTCTCTAGTTGCAGTGAGCGGGCTTCTCATTGCGGTGGCTTCTCTTGTTGTGGAGCACGGGCTCTAGGAGCGCAGGCTTCAGTAGTTGTGGCACATGGGCTCAGTAGTTGTGGCTCGCGGGCTCTAGAGTGAAGGCTCAGTAGCTGTGGCACATGGGCTTAGTTGCTTCGCGGCATGTGGGATCTTCCCGGACCAGGGCTCGAACCCATGTCCTCTGTATTGGCAGGTGGATTCTTAACCACTGTGCCACCAGGGAAGCGCTCCTTCCGTTTTAAACATTGAAAATAATTCACTTTGCTTAAATAATCATTAAATATGACTCTTAAGAAGAACCCAAGTAAGAACAATAAAAATGATTAACACCTTCACTCTCTTCTGTGATTTTTATACTCCATTCTCTTGCTCTTTTTCCCCCTATTTTTTCTTCTAAGTTTCTCCCTAAGATTTTTGTAGCTCAAAAGATCTAGCACCAAACTATGTATAAGACAGGGTGTTTTGACTTAATCTTTCTCATTTTTCCTTCCCTAGAACAAGAAAATCAGTGGCTTGTAGCTAAATGAGAAAGAAATCCGACTTTCTTATGGAAGCAGAATTTGCTCAAATAGAAAGAAGTAGTTTTGTTGTCTGCAGTCCATGACTAAAGATAGGTTCACGGAAGGTATTCCCACTACTTCTTGTTCAACAAAAACTTTACAAAATGCTGCAGATGTTTCAAGATGAAGGAAGTAAAGTTATGAAAAACCTTAACTGTGTTCTCTGTAAGCCAATTCTAAAGTGAGTCTTTGTGGAGGGTTTCCATGGAGGAAATTCTCAATTTCATTGAAATAATAGTTAGTGATCCTATTGACCGTGCCTTTAAAATCAGATTCTTCCACCAGCAAGTAGAAAAAGAGAACCACACTGAGAATGAAAAATTCCCTAAAGCTCTCAGAAGTTAGAATGAGCAACACCAACTTGGTAGTATTTAAACTAGGAGTCTAAAAACTTTTTCTTTTTCTGTTTTTAATTTTTATTGGAGTATAGTTGATCTACAATGTTGTGTTAGTTTCAGGTGTACAGCAAAGTGATTCAGTTATACATATACATATATTCATTCTTTTTTAGATTCTTTTCTCATATAGGTTATCACAGATTTTTTTTTCTTACATCTTTATTGGAGTATAATTGCTTTACAATGTTGTGTTAGTTTCTGCTGTATAACAAAGTGAATCAGCTATATGTATACATATATCCCCATCTCCCCTCCCTCTTGCGTCTCCCTCCCACCCTCCATATCCCACCCCTCTAGGTGGTCACAAAGCACCCAGCTGATCTTCCTGTGCTATGCGGCTGCTTCCCAGTAGCTATCTATTCTACATTTGGTAGTGTATATATGTCCATGCCACTCTCTCACTTCACCCCAGCTTCCCTCTCCCCCCACCCCACCCTTCAAGTCCATTCTCTACGTCTGTGTCTTTATTCCTGTCCTGTCCCTAGGTTCATCAGAGCGATTTTTTCTTTTTTTTTAGATTCCATGTATATGCGTTAGCATACGATATTTGTTTTTCTCTTTCTGACTTACTTCACTCTGTATGACAGACTCTAGGTCCATCCACCTCACTACAGATAACTCAATTTCATTTCTTTTTATGCCAGCAAAGTAAATATTTTCAGCTTAGGGGCCATAAGGCTTCTGTTGCAGTTCTGTCATTGTGGTGCCAAAGAAGCTATAGACAATACTGAACAAAGGAACACGCATTCCAACAGAATTTTATTTGCAAAACTGGTGTATCTTGAGGGACTCAGTTTGCTAATCCCTGATTCAAACACTAATATTAAGCATTTAGGGAAAATAGAGATAAAAAAATCTTCGAATTACGGTGAGGTATTGAGTTAAAACTCCAGGAAAAAATGGTTAACACTTTGATCAACGGAACCTATATTATTCTTTTTATTTTTTTAACATATTTATTGGAGTATAACTGCTTTACAATAGTCTGATAGTTTCTGTTTTATAACAAAGTGAATCAGTTATACATATACATATGTTCCCATATCTCTTCTCTCTTGCGTCTCCCTCCCTCCCACCCTCCCTATCCCGCCCCTCTAGGTGGTCACAAAGCACTGAGCTGATCTCCCTGTGCTATGTGGCTGCTTCCCACTAGTTATCTATTTTACATTTGGTAGTGTATATATGTCCATGCCACTCTCTCACTTTGTCACAGCTTACCCTTCCCCCTCCCCATATCCTCAAGTCCATTCTCTAGTAGGTCTGTGTCTTTATTCCCATCTTACCCCTAGGTTCTTCATGACCTTTTTTTTCCCTTAGATTCCATATATATGTGTTAGCATACGGTATTTGTTTTTCTCTTTCTGACTTACTTCACTCTGTATGACAGACTCTAGGTCTATCCACCTCACTACAAATAACTCAATTTCGTTTCTTTTTTATGGCTGAGTAATATTCCATTGTATATATGTGCCACATCTTCTTTATCCATTCACCCAATGATGGACACTTAGCTTGCTTCCATCTCCTGGCTATTGTAAATAGAGCTGCAATGAACATTTTGGTACATGACTCTTTTTGAATTATGGATTTCTCAGGGTATATGCCCAGTAGAGGGATTGCTGGCTCTCCCAAATGGTAGTTCTATTTGTAGTTTTTTAAGGAACCTCCATACTGTTCTCCATAGTGGCTGTATCAATTTACATTCCCACCAGCAGTGCAAGAGCATTCCCTTCTCTCCTCACCCTCTCCAGCATTTATTGTTTCCAGAATTTTTGATGATGGCCATTCTGACCAGTGTGAGATGATATCTCATTATAGTTTTGATTTGCATTTCTCTAATGATTAATGATGTTGAGCATTCTTTCATGTGTTTGTTGGCAGTCTGTATATCTTCTTTGGAGAAATGTCTATTTAGGTCTTCTGTACATTTTTGGATTGGGTTGTTTGTTTTTTTGTTATTGAGCTGCATGAGCTGCTTGTAAATTTTGGAGATTAATCCTTTGTCAGTTGCTTCATTTGCAAATATTTTCTCCCATTCTGAGGGCTGTCTTTTGGTCTTCTTTATAGTTTCCTGGGCTGTGCAAAAGCTTTTAAGTTTCATTAGGTCCCATTTGTTTATTTTTGTTTTTATTTCCATTTCTCTTGGAGGTGGGTCAAAAAGGATCTTGCTGTGATTTATGTCATAGAGTGTTCTGCCTATATTTTTCTCTAAGAGTTTGATAGTTTCTGGCGTTACATTTAGGTCTTTAATCCATTTTGAGCTTCTTTTTGTGTATGGTGTTAGGAAGTGTTCTAATCTCATACTTTTACATGTAGCTGTCCAGTTTTCCCAGCACCACTTATTGAAGAGGCTGTCTTTTCTCCACTGTATATTCTGGCCTGCTTTATCAAAGATAAGTTGTCTATATGTGTGTCGGTTTATCTCTGTGCTTTCTATCCTGTTCCATTGATCTATCTTTCTGTTTTTGTGCCATTACCATACTGTCTTGATTACTGTAGCTTTGTAGTATCGTCTGAAGTCATGGAGCCTATTCCTCCAGCTCCATTTTTCGTTCTCAAGATTGCTTTGGCTATTCGGGGTCTTTTGTGTTTCCATACAAATTGTGAAAATTTTTGTTCTAGTTCTGTGAAAAATGCCAGTGGTAGTTTGATAGGGATTGCATTGAATCTGTAGATTGCTTTGGGTAGTAGAGTCATTTTCACAATGTTGATTCTTCCAATCCAAGAACTTGGTATATCTCTCCATCTATTTGAATCATCTTTAATTTCTTTCATCAGTGTCTTATAATTTTCTGCATACAGGTCTTTTGTCTCCTTAGGTAGGTTTATTCCTAGATATTTTATTCTTTTTGTTGCAATGGTAAATGGGAGTGTTTTCTTAATTTCACTTTCAGATTTTTCATCATTAGTGTATAGGAATGCCAGAGATTTCTGTGCATTAATTTTGTAACCTGCTACTTTACCAAATTCATTGATTAGCTCTAGTAGTTTTCTGGTAGCATCTTTGGGATTCTCTATGTATAGTATCATGTCATCTGCTAACAGTGACAGGTTTACTTCTTCTTTTCTGATTTGGATTCCTTTTATTTCTTTTTCTTCTCTGATTGCTGTGGCTAAAACTTCCAAAACTATGTTGAATAAGAGTGGTGAGAGTGGGCAACCTTGTCTTGTTCCTGATCTTAGTGGAAATAATTTCAATTTTTCACCATTGAGGATGATGTTGGCTGTGGGTTTGTCATATATGGCCTTCATTATGTTGAGGAAAGTTCCCTCTATGCCTACTTTCTGCAGGGTTTTTATCATAAATGGGTATTGAATTTTGTCAAAAGCTGTCTCAGCATCTATTGAGATGATCATATGGTTTTTCTCCTTCAGTTCGTTAATATGGTGTATCATGTTGATTGATTTGTGCATATTGAAGAATCCTTGCATTCCTGGGGTAAATACCACTTGATCATGGTGTATGATCCTTTTAATGTGCTGTTGGGTTCTGTTTGCTAGTATTTTGTTGAGGTTTTTTGCATCTGTGTTCATCAGTGATATTGGCCTGTAGTTTTCTTTCTTTGTGACATCTTTGTCTGGTTTTGGTATCAAGGTGATGGTTGCCTTGTAGAATGAGTTTGGGAGTGTTCCTCCCTCTGCTATATTTTGGAAGAGTTTGAGAAGGATAGGTGTTAGCTCTTCTCTAAATGTTTGATAGAATTCGCCTGTGAATCCATCTGGTCCTGGGCTTTTGTTTGTTGGAAGATTTTTAATCATATCCTCAATTTCAGTGCTTGTGATTGGTCTGTTCATATTTTCTATTTTTTCCTGGTTCAATCTTGGCAGTTTGTGCATTTCTAAGAATTCATCCATTTCTTCCAGGTTTTCCATTTTTTTGGCATATAGTTGCTTGTAGTAATCTCTCATGATCTTTTGTATTTCTGCAGTGTCAGTTGTTACTTCTCCTTTTTCATTTCTAATTCTACTGATTTGAGTCTTCTCCCTTTTTTTCTTGATGAGTCTGGCTAATGGTTTACCAATTTTGTTTATCTTCTCAAAGAACCAGCCTTTAGTTTTATTGATCTTTACTATCCTTTCCTTCATTTCTTTTTCATTTATTTCTGATCTGATCTTTATTATTTCTTTCCTTCTGCTAACTTTGGGCTTTTTTGGTTCTTCATTCTCTAATTGCTTTAGGTGCAAGGTTAGGTTGTTTATTTGAGATGTTTTCTATTTCTTAAGGTAGGATTGTATTGCTATAAACTTCCCTCTTAGAACTGCTTTTGCTGCATCCCATAGGTTTTGGGTCGTCATGTTTTCATTTTCATTTGTTTCTAGGTATTTTGTGATTTCCTCTTTGATTTCTTCAGTGATCTCTTGGTTATTAACTAGTGTGTTGTTTAGCCTCCATGTGTTTGTACTTTTTACAGATCTTTTCCTGTAATTGATACCTAGTCTCATAGTGTTGTGGTCTAAAAAGATACTTGATACAATTTCAATTTTCTTAAATTTACCAAGGCTTGATTTGTGACCCAAGATATGATCTATCCTGGAGAATGTTCCATGAGCACTTGAGAAGAATGTGTATTTTGTGGTTTTTGAATGGAATGTCCTATAAATATCTATTAAATCCATCTTGTTTAATGTATCATTTAAAGCTTGTGTTTCCTTATTTATTTTCATTTTGGATGATCTGTCCTTTGGGGAAAGTGGGGTGTTAATGTCCCGTACTATGAATGTGTTACTGCCGATTTCCCCTTTTATGGCTGTTAGTGTTTGCCTTATGTATTGAGGTGCTCCTATGTTGGGTGCCTAAATATTTACAATTGTTATATCTTCTTCTTGGATCGATCCCTTGATCATTATGTAGTGTCCTTCTTTGTCTCTTGTAATAGTCTTTATTTTAAAGTCTATTTTGTCTGATATGAGAATTGCTACTCCAGATTTCTTTTGATTTCCATTTGCATGGAATATCTTTTTCCATCCCCTAACTTTCAGTCTGTTTGTGTCCCTAGGTCTGAAGTGGGTCTCTTGTAGACAGCATATGTATGGGTCTTGTTTTTATATCCATTCAGCCAGTCTGTGTCTTTTGGTGGGAGCATTTAATCAATTTACATTTAAGGTAATTATCGATATGTATGTTCCTATTACCATTGTCTTAATTGTTTTGGGTTTGTTATTGTAGGTCTTTTCCTTTTCTTGTGTTTCTTGCCTAGAGAAGTTCCTTTAGCCGTTGTTGTAAAGCTGGTTTGGTGGTGCTGAACTCTCTCAGCTTTTGCTTGTCTTTAAAGGCTTTCATTTCTCCATGAAATCTGAATGAGATCCTTGCTGTGTAGAGTAATCTTGGTTGTAGGTTTTTGTCGTTCATCACTTTAAATATGTCCTGCCACGCCCTTCTAGCTTGCAGAGTTTCTGCTGAAAGGTCAGCTGTTAACCTTATGGGGATTCCCTTGTGTGTTATTTGTTGTTTTTCCCTTGCTGCTTTTAATATGTTTTCTTTGTATTTAATTTTTGATAGTTTGATTAATATGTGTCTTGGCATGTTTCTCCTTGTATTTATCCTGTTTGGGACTCTCTGTGCTTCCTGGACTTGATTAACTATTTCCTTTCCCATATTAGGGAAGTTTTCAACTATAATCTCTTTAATTATTTTCTCAGTCCCTTTCTCAGTCCCTTTCTCAGTCCTCTTCTTCTTCTGGGACCCCTGTAATTCAAATGTTGTTACGTTTAATGTTGTCTTAGAGGTCTCTGAGACTGTCCTCAGTTCTTTTCAATCTTTTTTCTTTATTCTGCTATGCAGTAGTTATTTCCACTATTTTATATTCCAGGTCACTTATCTGTTCTTCTGCCTCAGTTTTTCTGCTGTTGATCCCTTCTAGAGTATTTTTAATTTCATTTATTGTGTTGTTCTTCGTTGCTTGTTTCCTCTTTAGTTCTTCTAGATCCTTGTTAAATGTTTCTTGCATTGTCTCTATTCTGTTTCCCAGATTTTGGATCATCTTTACTATCATTATTCTGAATTCTTTTTCAGGTAGACTGCCTATTTCCTCTTCATTTGTTAGGTCTGGTACGTTTTTACCTTGCTCCTTCATCTGCTGTCTGTTCTTCTGTCTTCTCATTTTGCTTATCTTACTGTGTTTGGGGTCTCATTTTTGCAGGCTGCAGATTTGTAGTTCCTGTTGTTTTTGGTGTCTGTCCCCAGTGGCTAAAGTTGATTCAGTGGGTGTGTAGGCTTCCTGGTGGAGGGGACTAGTGCCTGTGTTCTTGTGGATGAGGCTGAATCTTGTCTTTCTGGTGGGCAGGTCCACGGCTGGTGGTGTGTTTTGGTGTGTCTGTGGGCTTATTATGATTTTAGGCAGCCTCTCTGCTAATGGGTGGGGTTGTGTTCCTGTCTTGCTAGTTGTTTGGCATAGGGTGTCCAGCACTGTAGCTTGCTGGTCATTGAGTGAAGCTGGCTGCTGGTGTTAAGATGGAGATCTCTGGGAGATTTTTGCCGTTTGATATTATGTGGAGCTGAGAGGTCTCTCGTGGACCAGTGTCCTGAAGTTGGCTCTCCCAGCTCAGTGGCACAGCCCTGACTTCTGGCTGGAGCACCAAGAGCCTTTCATCCGCACGGCTCAGAATAAAAGCGAGAAAAAGTAGAAAGAAAGAAAGAAAGAGGATAAAATAAAGTAAGATAACATAAAATAAAGTTATTAAAATAAAAAATAATTATTAGGAAAAAAATTTTTTAAAGTAAGAAAACATAACAAAACAAAAAAACGGACAGAACCCTAGGACAAATGGTGAAAGCAAAGTTATATAGACAAAATCTCACACAGAAGCATACACATACACTCTCACAAAAAGAGGAAAAGGGGAAAAAGTAATATATCTTGCTCTCAAAGTCCACCCCCTCAGTTTGGGATGATTCGTGGTCTATTCAGGTATTCCACAGATACAGGGTACATCAAGTTGATTGTGGAGATTTAATCCGCTGCTCCTGAGGCTGCTGGGAGAGATTTCCCTTGCTCTTCTTTGTTCGCACAGCTCGCAGGGGCTCAGCTTTGGATTTGGCCCTGCCTGTGCGTGTAGGTCGCCTGAGGGCGTGTGTTCTTCGCTCAGACAGGACTGGGTTAAAGGAGCAGCTGATCGGGGGGCTCTGGCTCACTCAGGCTGGGGCAGGGAGGGGTATGGATGCGGGGCGAGCCTGCAGCGTCTTAGGCCATCGTGACATTGCACCAGCCTGAGGTGCTGTGTGTTCTCCCGGGGAAGTTGCCCCTGGATCCCGGGACTCTGGCAGTGGCGGGCTGCACAGGCGCCCCAGAAGGGAGGTGTGGATAGTAACCTGTGCTCACACACAGGCTTCTTGGTGGCGGCAGCAGCAGCCTTAGCGTCTCATGCCCGTCTCTGGGGTCTGCGCTGATAGCCGCAGCTCGTGCCCATCTCTGGAGCTCCTTTAAGCAGCGCTCTTAATCCCCTCTCCTCGCACACTAGGAAACAAAGAGGCCAGAAAAAGTCTCTTGCCTCTTTGGCAGCTCCAGACTTTTTCCCGGACTCCTTTCCGGCTAGCCATGGTGCACTAACCCCTTCAGGCTGTGTTCACGCTGCCAACCCCAGTCCTCTCCCTGCGATCCGACCTCTGAAGCCTGAGCCTCAGCTCCCAGCCCCGCCCGCCCCGGCGGGTGAGCAGGCAAGCCTCTCGGGCTGCTGAGTGCTGGTCGGCACCGATCCTCTGTGCGGGAATTTCTCCGCTTTGCCCTCCGCACCCCTGTTGCTGTGCTCTCCTCCGCGGCCCCGAAGCTCCCCCTTCCACCACCCACAGTCTCCGCCGGCGAAGGGGCTTCTAGTGTGTGGAAACCTTTCCTCCTTCACAGCTCCCTCCCACTGGTGCGGGTCCCGTCCCTATTCTTTTGTCTCTGTTTTTCCTTTTGCCCTACCCAGGTACGTGGGGAGTTTCTTGCCTTTTGGGAGGTCTGAGGTCTTCTGCCAGCGTTCAGTGGGTGTTCTATAGGAGCAGTTCCACGTGTAGATGTATTTCTGATGTATCTGTGGGGAGGAAGGTAATCTCCACGTCTTAGTCTTCCGCCGTCTTCCCCTATATTATTCTTTATTGAGGTGTGCCTTTTGGAATAAGAGAAAGGCACAGAACAACAATAATGAGTGTAGTTAGCTTAATCCTCTAATCCTTTCTTCTGCTCTTTTTCGCCTTTCTTCCTTTTCCTTCTCATTCCAATTTTCTCCTTTATTGTTTTCAGTTAACGTTTAGACTTGTGTACGTATCACATTCACGTATCCATTCCATAAGAATGCTTGAGCTATTTTGATGGATAGCATTTAGTCCCAGCTTGATTTTCATGTAGAATGGGAGTGGAAGAACACTTTAGTCTCAAGAAACAAAGTTTGCTAGCCAGTTTACGCAGTTTGCATGTCTAGTGGCAATGAAGAAAGACAGATCTTCATGTCAACATGCTGACTCATATACTCTACCACCACTTCAATGACTGAAGAGTCTGCAATCAATTATGTGACACAGCATTGTCTAATTGATGGGCTATATGTGTATGTGAGGCTATTATAATAGATTAGCTCCTATTAAGATAAAATCATCATGTGGAAAACTCTCTGCCTGCCAAATGCCGGCTTCTGCCAAACCATCTGATCAGTGTTATAGAATATCTAAGCATTTATTCTCAGAAAAGTGACTATAGAAAAACAGCAGCCTCAC
Source organism: Grampus griseus (assembly GCF_964374135.1). NCBI lineage: Eukaryota > Metazoa > Chordata > Mammalia > Artiodactyla > Delphinidae > Grampus > Grampus griseus. The sequence continues at coordinate 21,408,074 of NC_139018.1, read as the reverse complement.
ATTCAGCACATTGGCCCTCTCTCCTCCTTGCTTCAAGTCACATCTGCTGATTTCATGGTTTGATACTTTTTTTAAAATTCTTGTTAGCTCTCTTGAGTCTGTTGGATCCCATCCGGCCTCCCAGCCTTACACACTAAATCAACCAAACTCAGATCAGGCTCTCTGCTAAGCGGGAAGGAAGGAAGAAGCACAGAGGGGCATAGAAACATTATACTGAACTCTGGTGGGCTTGGAGAATATTTGCCCGAAATTGATCCCTTGAACCTTGAACCTAACAAACTTGCTTGGTACTCGTTGTCATATTGTGGAAACCACAGTATTGAATTGGACTTGGTTTCGGCCACACCCCTGACAGTTGGCATAGATAGGATCTCAAGCAAGACATGAAATATCTCGGGTCCTCAAATTTTTACAAAGTAAGGAAGATGGATTGGGAAGATTTTGAGGATATTTTTCAGTTTTATATTCCAAGAATCTCAGATGATATATTTTGAAAATTCTTTTTTGACTCTAAACTTAATAGCAGTGCATTTAATAATGAGGTTCCCTGATCTAGTTATCTCTTTTGTAACAACCCACCCCCAAATTTTGTGGCTTAAGAAAACAGCATATATTTTTCTCACAAATCTGCAATTTGGGTCGGAATCTGTCAGGCAGTCGTCTCTACCCCGCTCAGCATCGGCTAAGGCAGCTCAAAGGCTGGGGATTGGAATCATCTGAAGCCTTATTGACTCAGGTACTTGGCAGTTGATGTTTGCTGTTAGCTGGAACTTAAGCTGGAACTGCCAGCTGGAACCTCTGTAGGTGGCATTTTCATGTGTCCTGAGCCTCCTTACAACATGGTGGCTGGGTTTCCAGGGCAAGCATCTAGATTGAGGGAGCCAGGAGGAAGCAGTGTTGCTTTTACAAGCTAATCTTGGAAGTTGTGCAGAGTCTCTCTCACCACATTCTATTTGTCAAGAAGGTCATAAAGGTCTGCCCAGTTCAAGGGGAAAGGAAAAATTGATAGGGGTGTGGCAAGGTGTTGGAAGAGCTGGTGGGACTGGAAATATTTCTGTGGCCAGTTTTGGAAAATATAATCTGCCACATTCAGGTTATAACAAGGGCTTATATTTGAACAGAACTACTATGGAATAGATGTGCTAATATCACTGCTTGGGAACTCAGCTTCCTCATTAATAATTTAAAAAGGAAAAAAAAAAGAGTGATTCTATATCCCAGAGTCTCTGCTTAATATCCCTATATGCCTTATTTCATTTAATCTTCATTTTTACAGGTGAGGAATTGGAAGTAGGAGGAGTTCAAGTACCTTGCCTAGGTTCTCATAGCAGGCAAGTGTGCAATGGAAAGTGGACTTCAGAATCAAGCCTGTCTAGTTACAAAGCCCCTGTCTCTTCTGCTACCGCATAGTGCTTCACACATAAAACTCTTGTTCTCATGTTTTAACTTTATTTTTGTTGTTGTTGAAAAAGGGTAAATTCAGATGATATTTTAGGTGGGACTGAAAAGGGAGAAGAGTTGCCAGATAGTTTAACACCTGAACTGACTCCATATCTAAAATTAGTCTTTGAAAATTAGTCAGCAGGAGTTGGTTGTTAATGGCCAGTTTTTCTCTTGCACTGGAGAAGGGCAAAGCAGGATGATAACCTGGCTGTTATTGGTACCTAAGGACTGGGGAAAATGCTGAAGTGTGTCTCTGATTCATAGCTGATGGTATGTACGACCATAACGTGAGTAAAAATTTATGAGGCAGTTCTCCAAGGGTTAATGATGAATAAGTGTATAAAGAGTCATTAGAGTCAGATGTGAGAACATGGAAGAGTAGACCAAAGCCTCCCAGGAGTCTGGACTAAAAAGGAGTCAAGCAGTTGTTGCCTGAGGTTGGGCTTCTGTGTTTGTGGGCCAGGCCCATGGAAGAGAACGGAATAGGCAAGAGTGTCTTTGCTTGTCCCTGGATTAGGTTCTTCTACCAGATTTATGTGTCACGTATGCATGCCAGATTGCCATTAAACAGAAGGCTTTGTGAAGGCTCTCTGCCTACACAGGGTCACCCTTTAATGATTGCCTACCCCATTCATTCAGTAAAATCAAACAAACAACAACAACAAAAAATGTAGTTGACCTGATCCAATTATCTTTTAACATATTTGGCACTGACTTGACCCAACCAATTGAGTATGGCATCATGTGAACATAGGCTTATAGGGATTCACCTCCTATCCCCTGCTTTTTTTTTTCCCCCACACATTAGCTATAGAGAAATCTATGGTCTTTAAGGAAGTTATTATAAGAATTTTTGTTTTTTGTTAACAATGGGGTAGCTGTTAAAAGACCATTCTGGGTCTGGTTGACAAAAGATTTTTCCTCATTGTCTACCTCAACACACTCACTGCCTTAGTACAAATGGTCTCCCAAGGACAATTTTTAGGTCTTAGCTGGGAGATTTCTTTTTCTCATGTGCTTGCAGCAATTTCAATTGCTTCATAGCTCAACATCTGGACCACATTTGGCTTCATTGTTGGAAAATAAATTAGCATCCCAGATCACGAACAAGGAGCTGACCTTGCACTGGAAAGCAGCGACCATGTCTTCAGTTGATAGACCAGTCTTCCTTGACTATGGAGAAAAAGCTGAAATGCATCTCTTTTCTGGAATTAGTGCCATCTCTCAGAACAGCCTGAGTCTGCTCACAATAAACTGGACATTTGCCCTAGGATGTGGAGCAAAAGATGACACTGATTGGAAGTTGGCATCCTGGAAAACATGTCACAGTCACCTCCGGCAGGAAGATAACCCTTATCATGTGCCAGCACTGAACTGTGGGCTCCATGGACCTGCCTGTGTCTGCTCACACCTGTTCCAACACGGGTGCCAAGAAATGGGGGGTCAGGAGGAATTAGACACACAGAGCCTTTGGGAAGCCACAGAAGTCACAGGGCCCTTTGGAATTATAATAGATTCGACAAGGAGGGATTGGCCTATGTAGATGTATTTGGCTATGGTCATGAGCATTGAGAATCCCATGTCAAGCACCAATCTGAACAAACTGAACACTGAAGGAAACAGAAGATTTAAGGAGCCAGAAATAGACACCATGAAAAAGACAGAGGATTTACATTACTGGTAAGTTTTATTTTTATTGCAACTTTTTCTTTTTAAATTAGGGGTGATGTACAAATATGGAGATAGAAATGCATTGCATTGGTATAAATAAATAGACTTATACACACTAGTATCTTCTGCTATTTAATGGATTGGGGCAGATTTTAAGTCAAATCATGGCCCAAGAAGTGTCAGCTGTAAGCACATATAAAACCTGACATCACAATTAGCATAAACATGGGTGTTAATCCTAACTGTGAAATATAAAGTGATTACACTTTGTGATCACACCTCTCTTATTTTATCTCCTTACCTTCCTCTCATAAAGGGCTCCCAAAACTTTTTTTTATATGGGACTGCGTAAGATGCAGAAGTGAGGAATAGATATAGATGACTCCATGTAGCCAGGAGAGATACTGCTTCTTTCCCACTATGGCATGTTAACTCCTTTTCCTACTATTCAGTTAGTTCCACAAAAATTTATTAGGATCCCATTTGGTGTCAGACACTGTGTGCTAAGCACTTGGGGTGCAAAATATTTAGGCCACTTTTAGCTATTTCCCAGATTACTGCACTAGTCTCTTAGTCAGGGATCTTGTTTCTGGTCTCACCACTTCACCATTACACTTTTCCCAACTTGCTCTTCAAAATACAGATTGAGTCATCTTTCTAAAATGTAAATTCTATCGCATTACTTCCATGAATTAAATTCTTTAGTTGTTATCAGTTGCCCTCAGGATACAGTCCTAGCTCTTTGGCAGGACACCTGAGATTCTGATGAGCCTGCTACTGCTTGCCCACCTCATCTTTGGCCATCCCTCATCACGCCTCTGAGGCATGTTTAACTGAGCACAGTTACACAGAACTACTTGCAATTACCTGAAAGCACCATGTGCTTTCTTATCTAGGTCTTTGCAAAAAGTGTTCCCTCAACCTGGATTACCTTCTGCCCCTCTGCATGTGGTCAATGCCTACTCATCTTTCCTACCTTCATTGAAATGCCACTTCCTTTGGGGAGCTTACCATAACTTTCCTTCTACACTGCTGCAGCACCATTAGCTTAATCAAGTAACCATCTCTTGTTGGTTAAATGATTTATTTTATCACTCACTAGTACATTTATCACTCCTTTACATCCCTCTAGAGTAGTTAAGTCTTTGATTAAAATATAACAAATCTATGCACTGCTACCCTTTGTTTTGTGTTTTGTGCACACACCATCAATATCATAGCTATGTGCATATTCTCATACTTATTTAGCATTTATGATGGCAAATAATAGTTTTTCACTTACCATTATTTAATCTTTAAAACAACTCTAAGTAGTAGTTATTACTGCCATCATCTCATTTTCAGCTACATTTAATTAATTTCCCCAGGTGTTTAGAATAGCAGAACTAAGATTTAAACCCTGATCTGTAAGACACCAGAGTCTATTTTGCTCTCTCTTAAGACACAGTATAATAAGTTCCTTCTGTCTGTCTCTCACTTATTTAATTTTAAACTTTCCAAGGTTAGGAATAACGTTTTAATCATAGTTACAGCTCCAGTACATAGTACAATGTCTTTCATGCAATGCATTTTGAGAACACAGAGAATGGATGGGGAGGCCTTTGCACCTATCCTTAAGGTGCTCATAGAACTAGAGGGCAGACACCTAAAAGGAAAATTTTGATATAATGAGATAAATGCACTATTATAGATAGGCACCGGTTACTATGAAGTGAGGAGGAGGGACGTATAGCCCAGACTTCAAGTGCTTGGTTTCCTAAAAGAAGCAATGCCTGAATTGAATATGAACACACTAACTTCTTAGATACATTTGCACTAAATGTGTATCTAGGGGAAATTCAAGTAATGTAATCTTCTTCGTGACAAAAAATTAAACTGCTGTCATATTTTTGAAACATTTAGCACGTAGCAGATGAGGTGTGGAGAAATGATATCATGTTAGGGTCAAGGGCTAGACTTAAAATTTTTGATTTGGCATTTTTCATGTGACAAATGATTATTGGAGTCTGGTTGAATAAAAACGCTAAGTCTTCAAGTAATATGAACTTGAAACCCCCCCTCAATTTTGTTTAATTTTTGAAATATGTAGAAACATTACCATTTCTATAATATCCAGACTAAAGTCTGTTTAGAAACCATCTGCATGACCTCTTGTCCTCATTCTTTTGACCTCTACAAAGGAGAAGTTGGGTTGAAGACTCCTGAAGGATATTTCCAGCTCTAGTAGACTCTGATCCTCAGTTTTGTCCGTGATTTACTCTGAGAACGTAGTAAAATGTCCACTGTTTTAATAAATACAGATAATCATATTCTGAAAGGAAAAGTAGTATTATAAGTCAGGTGCTTGCAATTTTGAGCTAAACTCCGAGCACTTCTAATCTGAATTCAGATGAGCTCCTGAGATCGGTATACCTGTTTTTTTTTTAAGATTTTTTTTTTCTTTGATGTGGACCATTTTTAAAGTCTTCTTGAATTTGTTACAATATTGCTTTTGATTTATGTTTTGGTTTTTTGGCCCTGAGGCATGTGGGATCTTAGCTCCCCGAGCACGGATTGAACCCGCACCCCCTGCATTGGAAGGAGAACTCTTAACCGCTGGACTGCCAGGGAAGTCCCTAGCATACCTGGTTTTTAAGTGTGGTTACTGACACCGATTTCAAAGTGAGGGCTGCTGTCCTTGGTGCTGACAGTGATGTTTACATTGATCTTCTTGAGGAAGTATGTGTGTGTGAAAGAGAGTGGGGGGTGTGGGGAGAGAGCGAGAGGTGGGTGGGGACAGAGGGAGAGTTATCCAGGACACAGAAAAAATGTCTCTCACTCGTTTAACCAGGAAGCATCGCTTTTACTCTTCTAAACTCATCTAGGGAGCTTCAGAGATTTTCTGGGATTCTTCATTATTTGATCTATATCTTTTTTTTTTTTTTTTTTTTGCGGTACGCGGGCCTCTCACTGTTGTGGCCTCTCCCGCTGCGGAGCACAGGCTCCGAACGCGCAGGCTTCCCGGACCAGGGCACGAACCCGTGTCCCCTGCATTGGCAGGCGGACTCTCAACCACTGCGCCACCAGGGAAGCCCTGATCTATATCTTTTTAAACTGTGACTGAATTTTTACATAAGGGGTTAAGAGTGGTTCCCCCTTAGCTTTTCATTTTCCATGTTGATTTCTCAGTTTGCCGTACAATAGCCTTTGTATGCGTATTGTGTCAGGGAGTTTCTTCCTTTTATTTTCAGCAAATTTAAATACCCATTTGACATTATTCTTTGTGTTCTCCTCTTCACAGACATGGAAGACATCAGTTCAGTTTCTATGAACTTAAAAATCAAGTTGTGATTAACCTATTTATGTAACTGGAAAATACTATGCCTCCTTTCCTCCCCTGCAGGGTATCTGCTCCTCCTGTTGTTCTTAATAACAACCAAATTCCTTGGGCTAATGATATTATTTGTTGAAAAGCATGGAAGACTACTGGGAGCCATTATCATTCTTGCCGTCTTTTTCTTTTTTTAAAAAAAAAAAGAATTACGAAGCTTTTGCCTCATCTCTCCATTTTCTGATCATTTCACTGATCACATGTCAGCGTATTTCACACCAGGTACTATCTTTCAGACCAGTTTATTTATTCCCCTTTTAACCTTCCTTATGCAACTCACAGTTCTTTTTTTTCCCCCAATTCTTTTCCAGTTATCTTAGAAAGATTTGTCTCCCTCTCTTTGTTCCACTTGTGAGAAAAAAAGGGGCTAATCCAGACTTTTCAGTATAAGAGTATTGCTGGCAATATCTCTATAGTAAAGGGAATGAAAGCTAGAAACTTTGATGTGGAATTAGGGAGAATAAAGAACCAGTGCCTTGAACTTTGAAACCCACTGAAAATGCATTCAGTACCTTTAAGAGTCAACATTTTCTTCCTTATCTTTCTCTAGTTAAGTTTACTTTCATCAAAGAACAAAATCTTTTTTTTCTGTTTTGTTTTCCCTTTTTTTTGGCATTTCATATTGTTTGCTACAGTTTTTTTCTAATGCAATTATACCATATTTAAGTTTCAGCTGAGGTTAAAAAAGCTTTTGTGAACTGGACCTTTACAGATGATGTATAACATTTCATTATGTGTTTGAGGTCCAAGCAATAGGTATATAACTTTTGGAAAATATTTATTTCCATCATGGGGCCTCTCTGTATTAATTTCTTATGCTTGATGGATTTTGTTAAATATTTCATTGCCATCCATTTATTTTCAAAACTGAATGCCTACATTTTCTTTGCATTGAACAAATAACCACCTTAGTAGGTTTTTATCTATTCACACTCCAGTTTTTAATATTCCTTCATTTATTCACATGGCAATTATTTATGACAATTATCAATAGATAGAGTGCCTAGTACATACCAGGCATTGTACTAAGTCCTGTGACAGAGATATTTAAAGAATAGTCTTTATCTCAAGTTGCTCATGCTGTAATGGGGGTACCAGATGAGCAAACATAATTGTGGGAGTGAATTAACTGAATTAACTCAGTTAATTGAATTATGACAGAGGTACAAAGTGTCATGGAACATAGGAAAGGGTACCAACTTATCCACTGGGGTCCAGAGCTGGAAACTCTATGGTATGACCTTGAAGAATTGCCCTAATGGACTTATAACTGAGCAGTGTTTACTGGCCCTGATTGTGATACATCTGTGCAGTTGTATGGGCTTTGGAATCAGAGAGACCTGAAAACAAATTCTGGCCCAGCTGTTTCCTAAGTGGTGTTCTACTTGAGATTCAATTTTTTCATCTACGAAATGAGAATGATGACACCTGCCTCACAAAATATGATTTGAATAAGATAATGAGGTTCATATCTTTTCTTTAAGCCCCTCCCCATAGACATTAATGATAACAAGACTGAACTCTGATTATCACACTTGGTAATGCTCAAGCCTTGGTTTAAGCTATTTACATGTCTAATCCTTTTGATTGTCACCACTACTCTGTTAGGTATATATTATTATTTCTATTATCCCTGCTTCACAAGGAGGAAAGTGAGGTCTACAGAAGTTAAATGATTTGCCCCAAGGATATGGTTTATAAGAGGGAGAGCAAGGGGTTAAACTTAAATCTGCTTAGCACTGAAGCCCAGGTCTTTATCTCCCCCTATACTCTTGCTTCCTGCCCTGTTTTATTTCGATTATTGAGTACGGTAGACATTTGTCTCACGGGTTTTGATTCCCTGGTAGGAGACTACGGTAGACATTAAAGTATACATTTTATGTGGACGTGCACCATGTGTATTTTGCTAAGCTGAATCCTCAGCTTGTCACATAGGACTTGATACCCAGAAGGCACTTATATTTGTAAAAATGTAGACTAAGCTGATGTAACAAAGAAACTCCAAAACACAGATGTTTATTTCCTTCTCACATAAGAGTCCATGGCAGGTAGGTAGGCTTGACTTTTCCATTTTCAACAAGCAGACAAGTAACAGCAAAAGTCCAGGTCAAGGATTTTTTTTAAGCAAGTGATGCCAAAGTTGCCCTTGTCACTTCCATTCACTCTCCATTAGTGCAAACTTAGGTCACCATCCGTCCCTATGAGATGGGTCAGAAAATTTACATTCTAGTTGGATGGCTGCTTTCTCAGGAAGGGGAGGAGAATAGATTTGTGGGCACCACCAGAAATTTCCATTACAGTGCTCAGTGAACATTTATTGAATGAGTAAATGAAGAAAATCAAAGCCTGTAAGTAAACATGAGCCCCAATGAGACCAAGACAAAGGTGTTAGCTTGATCCACTAGCTCAGAGACCTATGTCAACGTGCCAATACGTCTTTCCAGCTAATTCTTGCAAAAACACATCTTTAGTCATAGCCACCTATTGTAAGTGTCATTTCACTCTAATGTTTTCCTTTAATCTGTGACTGTCAACTTTTCTCTTGAATGTCAGAATGGGATCGAAGCTAGAGAAGAGTTTATGTGAGCTCCATGGATTATGCCACTCTCTTAAGGGAGATAAAGTGACAGGTTATACAGCACTTATCTATGTCAGCTATCAGGGACTCTTCATCCTGCAGGGGAGAGTATCACGAGTTTTAGCTGGTTATTTGTGATCCTCTTTCAGAACTACCTTGGAATTAGAAGAGAGTAGCTCTGACACTGGCAAATGTAGTTTTAATTCTCCTAAAAGAAATTTTCTACCTTTGGGCTTCTAGACTCTGTCAGATCAATATCCTAGCTGGGAACTCTATCCTGGCAACTTCCTCTTTTCTGCAATGTAACACTTGCCTTGTTTCATTAGAGTTTTTTCACAGCCCCTGTACGGGCATGTATTGTATGATGATCCACTGGTAGCAGATAATTTGCCCCAGAGAGTGTGACCACTTTTCTTTGTTGCCTGAGGGTATGAGAGATCCTTATTAATTTCACCGAGTCAACAGCCAGAATTGCAATAGACTTTGTGAATGCAGAAGAGAAAAAGGTACAGATCAGAGAAAGTAGTCAGTGAGGACATTTTCTTCCAAATTTACCAAGGTGGAACCTTCCTCTCTCACTTGTAAGGCTGAAAAAAAAATTAAAGAATAACTACTGCAATCTCATATCTCTTTAAGCTCTTTCATTCCTAAGAACTTAAAGTGACTCTGTAGACCTACATCTCATTTATTTTCACGACATCCCTGTGGAGTCAGAGGCTAGTTTTTCTTTTACTGTCCAGAGGAAAGGCAATGCACTAAGAACTCAAGTGACTTGTATTCAAGGTCAAAAAATGAGACAAGTTGTAAAGCCAATGCTTGAATTCAGGCTTCTGGCTTCTCACCTAGTGGCTGCTTTAAGATGATAGTATTTGGGGAAGAAACATAGATGGGAGAACTTAAAATATATGATAAAGACACGATATATTGAGGTTCAGATCTGGAAATGTTCCTTAGTTCACAGATGTAAAAAAATGCTTTCGAGGGACTTCACTCGTGGCGCAGTGGTTAAGAATCTGCCTGCCCATGCAGGATACACAGGTTTGAGCCCTGGTCCAGGAAGATCCCACATGCCACGGAGCAACTAAGCCCGCGTGCCACAACTACTGAGCCTGTGCTCTAGAGCCTGTGTGCCACAACTACTGAAGCCTGTGTGCCTAGAGCCCGTGCTCCACAACAAGGGAAGCCACCACAATGAGAAGCCCGCACACAGCAACAAAGAGTAGCCCCCGCTCGCTGCAACAAGAGAAAGCCTGCGTGCAGCAATGAAGACCCAATGCAGCCAAAAATAAAATAAAATTTTAAAAAAAATTAAAAAGAAAAAGAAGAGTGGAAGATATTGGCCATGGCACATAACTGATGCTCATTAAATTGTTGTGGAATAGAAGGGTTGTATAACAAAAAGTGCGTGAACAAAATCACCTCAGATTTGTAGGGTTGGAGCAAGATCTCCTTAGCCCCTATGGTACCTTTGTACAAATTAGGCAAAATGCTTTTCTTCCAGGTGCACACAGCCCTAAGTCAGGGTGCAGAGCTCGGTGAGTGAAGCCCTGGCTGGATTTCAGTGTCATTTATCCAACCCTTCAGCTGGATGCTCTTTATGGCAATCTTGGGGTAGAATAGCACCCTTAAAAGTCACCTAGTCCTTCTCCCCACATTCAGGGAATATAACGTCATGTCTACCCCACAATAGAAGTTAATCCACTTTTAAAGACCTCTTGGAAAAATATTTTCACTTCATCAGTTTCTCATAATATTCTGAAGTCCTTGAGGTTAGGATAAGGTTCATCTCTATATGAAGGGAAAAAAGAACAGCAACAATGAGGACCGCATAGATTATGAGCTTGCAGTGGATTTAACAAGGTTCACAAGAGGCCAGTTTATAATAAGCTTTCCACTGGAAGTGGAAAACATCAGAGGGAAGTGCTGGTATACAAATATGCAGCCTGGCCAACTTCAGACAGTCATTCAGAGAAGAGAACCTAAGTTTCCATGAATCAGGACTGTAGGTATCTGCAGCCTGTGTAGATCACAGGAAGCACTAAAGCCCCCAAGACATAACTAGTTTCTACAGAAACCCTCTTTCTTAGACTCTATTAATTTTGGTAAGAATATAATTGTAAACACATGGTCACACTAATGTTGGATGGTGGGTACATTTTAATTCACAGCTTAAGAAAAAGAGAAATGGACAGAAATGAAGTGACTAGCTCACATGGCATTAGCAAACTTTAAATTTCTAATTCCATCTTTCCACTAAATCTGATAATTTCTAGAGTTGACCAGATAAGTCCCTGAAATACCAATAATGTGAATACTTATCATGTGTCAGTTACTGTGCTAAGTTCTTTCTATAGTGTATGGACTGAATTGTGTCCCCCCTAAAATTCGTATGTTGAAACTCCAACCCACAATGTGACTGTATCTGGAGATTAGGCCTTTAGGGAGATAATTAAAGTTAAATGAGGTCATAAGGTAGGGCCCTAATACTTTAGAGCTGGTGTCCTTATAAGAAGAGAAGGGATGCTAGAGGTGTCTTTCACACACGTGCATATGGAGGAAAGACCATATTAGGACGCACTTAGATCCTAGACTTCTGGCCTCCAAAACTGTGAGAAAATAAATTTCTGTTGTTCAAGTCCCACAGTCTGTGAAATTTTGTTATGGTATCCCTCTCTAACACATATAATTAGCTCAAATAAGCTTGTTACTGAGGCCGGTGGTATTATTTTAGGAATTAAGACTAGCGATTAACAGTACAGGTGGTTTTAGAGCCAACTATCTGACCTCAAATCCTAACTCTACCACTTTCTACTTATGTGACCCTGGGCAAGTTCTCGATCTTTCTTTATATAAGTTTTTCCATGTGAAAATTGGCAATAATAATAGTATCTTTATCATTTTCTATTCATTACTTTATTAAAAATAAAATAATCAAAAAACAAAGAGATTGCCAAATACTAAAAAACAGAAATTGTAGGAAAAGAATAGTATCTTCCTTGTTGGGTGTGAAGAGGGTTCAGTGAGTTAATGTTTAAAAGTATTGTATTGCTTGGCACAGAGAATACCCTTAGTATGAATAAGCTATTGTTATTACCCCAATTTTAGATGAAGAAACTGAGGCTTAGGAAGATTAACTAACTCAAGGTCACCCAGCTATTATGCTGGGATGTACCATTATTGTAACTAGATTCTTCATTTGCAGAAACCAAGGACTTAATCTTTACACTGTATTGACTCTGGCAAAGGACAATCAAGTGAGAAATGCAGTTAAAACCTTTTTCTAAGTGGCCTAACAATCTAAACATTTTGAAATTTGCCCACTTACACTGTAGGGCCAGGACTTTGGTGGGACTTACTTTCAACCACTTAACTTTGCTAAAACCACCAGGGTTTTGAATGTCAGAGAAGGGATCTTTTGTTATTTCTCTTCCTTCTCAACACTATCCTGACTTGCTTTCTCCTGTCCCAGCAGTTCTAGAAAGTGTCCAAAATATAGGAAAAGCACTCTTACCATAAGGTATATGAGGAAATTTAGCTAATAGAAAATGCTCCATATGAAACATTAAGTGGGCACATGGTCACTGAGAATGGCAAGGTGACCTCAGTCTACTAAGTTCATCCTAATTCTTTCCATTGGGCAGTGAGACAGGTGGGAAATGCTGAGGGATGCTAGTTTCTATGCAGCTTCTTGGCCTGTATGGAAAGCACTGAATATTGGGAAGACCAGGAAATCCCTCTCATCTTTGTCTTAGGTGAACCATTGGCTCTTCCCTCTCTGTTTGCACTTCTGCTGGCTCTGGCCTTGATTCTGTGGTTGCTTAAGCTGTGATTGCAACATACCCTACCTTCTGGAGAGCTGCTGGCCACACAGCTGTTGGCTATTTAATATACTCTTTACCTGAGACCCTCACGCATGCTAAATCTTTTTAGTGGCCAGAGGGAGGGGAATTTAATTGCTTTGGCTCATGATGGACCATCTTCTCCTCTTTGCTTCTGAAGTCTTGACAGAGACATTTTCTAACTCACTTGACCTTCCAAGATCTTTCTTTGTACACAGTTGATCCTCTGATTTCTACTTCTCTTCATATTACATCCTTGTGTCCATTTTTTAACACTTATAATAATTATCCACTATACTTCAAGGTCATTGAAGATAAGAAATATGTATGGGTATAGCCTCATAGATGCCATGGGTTATGCTGGGCACTGGAGATATCTACAAGACTCTCTCTCTCTCTCTCTCTGTGTGTCTCTATATGTGTGTATGTATATATATATTAATTAATTAATTAATTAATTAATGGGTCCTACTTAGCTGCTCTTGAGAGGACCTAGCCATATATACTTCCATATTATAGGTTATTGGAAGATAAAGCATTGAATAGATATTTCTTTATATACATACACTACTTTGAATCATGGCCCAAAGTCAACATCTTCTCAGGCAAACACAATACTTCAGAACTTGATAACTTTCAAATTTGTAGGTGCTGGAAGGTTCTAAGACGATGGACTTCATTGAAATTCTCCAGCTTTTTCAATTGTCAGAACTCAGTGCTGTTCTGAGAGGAAGCTCTGATATCTCCATGGTAACAGGGCTCCATTAAAGACATGACATCATAAAGCTGTGCTTTTTTGAGGACACCTGGGAATTTCAGGTATAGACGGAAATGCTATTAAAGGCCAATTATACATACACAGTCCGTGTAGTTATGTGCACATGTATAGATATGCCTAATTTAGTCACAGTTTTCATTTCATCCCATTTATCATTAGGCTTTTAAAGACTCAGATCTCAAACATGGATATGGTTCAAGGTGTTTTATCTTCTTGAAGAAGAGCTCATCTGAATTTTGAGATAAATATCTACTATTAATGTGCTGCTGCTCTTGAGAAGAATAGAAAAAAATCAAATCCTTTGCTTAGCTACTTACATTCCTTTTAACAAAATTAAGGGAATGTTGATTCTTAACATACCCTCTGAAATGGATAAAATATAGTATCTCTATGCAAAATTATGCAACACCATGCACCTGTCTGGCCCTTCATAGCTTAGGTCAGTTCCAGTAGCCTGCCTGAAGGGATCATTTTAGTTATGAGAAGGGATTGTACAGACAACCTGGGTCAGGTCACCTCAAGTGTCTTTTATGTTGCTTTTTCTGATTTAAAAAATTAGTCCAAATATTCAAACCATTTGTTATTTTGTAGTTGCCTCTAAATACTTTGCACAGAGTCTGATAAAGGAAAAGGTTTTTGAAAGAGAACACAGAAGGGTCCGTGATTTAAGAACGGTCTTGATTCCCTCATCATTAGGATAATCCCTTTGCTTAGTTCTGGATTCCCTTCCTATCAGAAATATTGCTTCTAATGGCTCCATTTTCATATTATACAATGTAGCCTGGAAACGTCTAAGTCAGACTGGATTCACTCTGAGAATGCAGGAAAATATGACAAGTTTAAAGGCTAGCTATGAAGTTGGTTGGCTCAGAAATAATATAAACTGGATAGTACTTATAAGAAGAAAATGTGAATAATTTGCATAGCTTGTGTTGCAGGAACATGTGTGTCTCAGTGTTTCCACTAGCTGAAGAGGTGCTCCAGCTGGAGTATTTGCCAAGGTGACTTTTCTCTCCAGGGTGTTTTTAAAGGTCCTTGCTGTACTTCCCTCGCCCCCATTCCCCACCCCCTTCCCTATAAATTCCTTGGAATTGGTAAAGATATGAGGCTGAATGCTTGGCTTTGTTTATGACATTGAATTGAACTGAGTTTTTTAAAATCAAAGTCTAATGCTGTTTTTCTAAATAATAGCTATGTATGGTCTCTTCATTGACATTCATATTTTTGTTACGAGAAACAATTTGTTACATTTTCTGCATTTCAAATGAGTCCGGAGCAGTGGTCTCCATCAGCATTTTTCTGAGGGCTAGGTGAACAAAATATCTGAGAATCAAAAATTACTTTCTCTATGTCTGTTAAATCCCATACATTTATAAGTAATTTTTTTTTCTCAGTGGAAAAAATGTTCAAATAGGAGGTTAAAGTTGGAAGGAAACTTAGAAAACATGTAGTTCAATCCCTTCATTTTTGAAAATGAAGAGACTAAGCCAGAAGAAGAAACTAAGCCAACAACTAATTTGTAGCAGAACCAGAGCAGGAAACTGGGAATCTCAGCTACTTAAGTTTCTTGCTAACATGTGGGAATATATGTATAAACGTACACATAATATATGTATGCCTACATATATGTAACTGCACATGTTTACATATATATATGTAAATATAGCTTGAATTCTAGTTTTATCTCACCCCTTATGACTCCAAATGTGGTCGGTGAACCTGCAGCCTTTCCATCACCAGGAGCTTGTTAGAGATGCATAATCTCAGGCTCTACCCCAGACCTACTGAATCTCAACCTGCCTCCTAATAGGATTCCCAGGTCATTCATATGCATTACCTTTGAGAAGCACTTTTAACAATTCCTGGTTTTCTGTGATAATGAAGTATAGTTATTCAGAACCCAGAAATAATCTAAAATGTTCATTATATATGTTGATTTCTCATCTCTCTTTCACTAAATTTTAGTCACTTCCCGCTGCTATAAGATGATATTGAAATTTGTCACTTCTCTTCCAATCCTCCCTTTTAGTAGAAAAGATTGCCTTCAGTTCAGATTTTGACTCCCTCTGTGAAATAATAATTGTTAATATGTTTTGCATGTTTGTTCTGTGCCCGAAAGTGTGCTAAGTGTTATCTCCTTTAATCCATGCAATGAGGGTGTGAGGTTATAATGATCTTGATGTCTCCATTTTATGGAAGAGGAGACTGAGGCTGAAAAAGATTAACTAACAGGATGTGTCAGGGCTTGAGCTCGAATGGAGATTTGGCTCATTCCAGAATGTAAGCATTAACCACAGCTTATATTGCTTCTGCAATTCAAAGTTCTAATTTGCTTTTTCTCCCAAGCATTTATGCCCTCTGAAAAATTAAATTATCTTACCAAGTAAAAACCAGAAGTCAAACTTGTCACAGTGCCTGGTACCTAGTGGGCCCTTGAAGAATATTTGCATAAATGTGTAAATGAATGAAAAGGCCTAGGTCTCCCTGATAAGAAAGCACAACCTCTCCATAACACCAAAAGAAAGAGGAGATGTCCAGCAGAAGAGACGTTTCCCATTTTAAGGCAGTTGACATTTCCTTGAGGTCCCTAATCCCTCCACCCCCCTTCTGCTTTCCTTTACCTTTGACCTATGTATTACTGTACGTAACTTACTGTTCTTCTACATTTTCAGTTTTAATTATCTTCTGTTATCTTGAACAGTAGTCTGACTGGAGGACCGAGGCCAAATCTAGTGACATCCTTGGAGGCTCGGAGCTACTATTTCAGGGATTCTGAGAAAGTCCCATTAACCTTTAATCCTCTTGCATTTCCTGGGAATTTCAGAGTTAGAGCCTCAAGCTTTGGGTTAAGATTTTATGCTATTAGTGTTAGTGTCAGTGAAAGATCAGGAACCAGTCCCTGAGGAGGGAAGAAAAATACAGGGACCCTGAATGCCTGGGACTAAGAGAGATGGGGGATGAGGAACAACAGAGGCTGATCCATCTGAGACGTCATTCTGGGAGAACTGAAGAGGAGTGGCCTGATACCCACTTTTGAGCAGAGCTGGCTCTAACGAGGTAGAAGGTGGCAGGGACCAGCGAAGGGCAGGGGCAGCCTGCTGAATATTGGTCTCGACTGTGCAGCTGCCACTGTGTGTGTGTGTGGACTCGGTACCAGGAGACAAGTGTCATACCACCCTGGGTCTCATTTCCTAAGCTATAAAGTAATGGGGTTTTGGGTGTTTAGATATTTATTTCCTTTGTTTGAGAGGTTAAAAAAAAGGGGTTCTAAATTGGAACAGTGGCAAGCTGGGCTCTGTGGAGACAGGTTTGAGAGGGCCAAGTAAGGAGGGTACAGCTCACATCTGCTTGGATGGTTTATTTGGCCTGTAGTCTCCTCCCTGGCCCTTTACTCTGGTCGGTGATGCTCTTGAATTTGGGGAACAGCCCCACAGCCCCATGTTTCCTCATTGCACCAGCTGATTCTCAGACCTTCAAAGGCTTTGCATCGTGTAGATTCCCACCACATAGCCCCTCTGGGGGTTGAGGAGGGAAGAGGCACACGTAGTCTAAAGGGATGTTTTGGGATTTGCTAGAGAACATTTTTTTAAACTGCTGAGCTGACAATGCTGATCTGAATGTCATCCACTATTTTACTATTTTTATTTTGTAAATGATTAATATATTAAAAAGAATCCATGCCCTATATGCATTAATTGATTTTATGTGTTTGTGTTTGATTTAGTTCCTGGGTGGAAAAACATCTTTGCTAACCAATTTATGGTCCTTCAGCCAGGATTATATGAGAAATTGATTTAGGTCTCCTCATTAATCCATCCGTATGTGGGGCATCAGCCACATGCAGACTTCATGCAGGAGTTGGAGATAAGGATAAACAAAATACAGCCTCCGCTTTTAAGAAACTCAGTATAGTGGAAAGGAGATAAGTATGCAAATAGGTAATTGTAATACGAAGACACAAATGATACAGTGGAAGTGGCAATAGAGTGTCATGGAAACGTGTAGGAGGGAGGGGCAGGCTCTGGGAAATTAGATGAAGTTTCAGAGGACGTGTGATCTGGTGATAGTGAAGTCGCAATACGTAATTTGCACGTTATATTTCTAATGTCTTGAGAAGACATTCGATTGTTTGAGGGCTCGGCAACAAACCTTTCCCCTTCTCTGTGCTCCCTCTATAACCCAGCAAACAATTACAGTCAGCTGAAATGCATCAAGGCAAATAGTACGGGGTTAAAAGTAAAAGCGGCTCTTTGCTGACTTGGGTCAGCTCCTGGTAGCTGCAGAGAACACTTAATTTTAACTTTTTCTGATTAAGGCTTTCTCCATCGGCTCCTTCCGTGGAACAGGTAAGCAAAGCAAGCCTGCTAGCAAACGACGTCACAGATTTTATATTTCAGTCTCCATGCTTCTGGCGTACTTAGCAGGATGTCATCTGCCTGGTGTACAAGGAAAATAAAATTGCTTGCGTGAGGCCCTGGTTACAGGGAATCAGGAACGAATTCAATCCTTGGCTTAGAAAAATCTAATTCTCTCGATATATTGAAGTCTGCAAAGCAGTTATCTTTCTGAGCAGCTAGATGTAACCTGGAAATGCAGCTCCTAATAGCCTTGGTGAGATTAAGTGAAGTTTCTGTGATTGTGGTTGGCACACACAGGTCATGTAGGGTTTGATTCCCTTGCTCCCAGTCAGCCTGTATCTGCAGTCCCTTCCACACTCTCCATCTACCCCACACTCTTTCCCCACTGTCCCCAATCCACTGGCATCTCTATAGGAGGAAGGAGAAATGAGTGGCTTGATAGTTTAGAAGGATACATTAACAGAAATTGATGGAAGTGGCCCAGGAAGGCCACTATTCTATTATTCTTGTGGTAAGAAAGGTTACCAGGGCTTGATGGAACCACACTCTCTTGCTGAAATATTTTGTGACGAGGAGTCTTGCTGTTTACTGGACTTGCAAGGGAAGTGGGAGAGAAGTTGAAAGGGAAATTAATATGAACTATAACTGGTATAAGGTCAGTCACAGGATGGTGGGAGGGAGCAAAGTTGAGGGATGGTTTTGTGGAGGGGTGGGAAATATTGCTCCGAAATCGTACTAGGACCCTTTGCGGTAAGAGGTGTACTTTGTGAACAAGGGGTCAGTTGGTTGGTCTGGTTGGATTATCATCAGCACTTCAAATGGAAATATGTGTTGGTAAACATGCAAACAGATTCGGTGGCACCATTTTATCTCTAATATTCTTTGCATGTAACAGTTAATCCCTGAAGAAATTCAGACTCCTTAGACAAAAGGCACCTCAGCAGCCACTGCCTGTACTTACACTTTAGACTTGGATTTCAGTTCAGCATTTGTTCTTTCTTTTCTTTTCCCTCCTTCTTTCCTTCCTCCTTCCCTCCCTTCCTCTCTCCTCCTTCCTTCTCTCTTTCATTCTTATTTCCTTATGACTTCAGTGTCTTCTTCATATCCCTTGCCTATCCCACAATTTTCATAAATTAAAAGAGTAGAATATTTTTTAAAAATCTCTTTTTCTTTATTTCCAAAATTGAACCAAGCGGCAGATTTATTTATTTATTTATGTTTAAGATGCAGTGCCCTGAATAGCATTTGAATAGTGTCTTTTTTTTTTTCCTCATTCTCTTCTTGCTCTTCCAGCAAATTGTCTTAAGGACCATTGTGTTTATTTTGTATTGTCCTCATCTATATTGTTTTATAGACTTCTAATTAAAATTTTTCATATTTTATTTTTAAAATATTTTTATATCTCTTTTAAAAAATGTACATACCCTAGATAATAGCAAAAACATTCAAAAGCCTAAATTAACATGTGGTCAGAGGAGGATGCAATAGAGATAATGACCATGGAAGTCTAAGAAGAAAATCAGGCCCTGGAATTAATGATGACTTTGTTCATTTCTGAGTGTGAATATCTGTTGTGGTAAAAGCAGCAAAAGAGATAGGAGGATTAGGTAAGATATTGCAAAATTAGGATCTGCAGCAACTTCTTGGAAAGTGCTTTTTTGAAATTTCTAAGCATTGTGAAAATGGGACTGTCTTTATTTTCTGTCTTTTATTCTTGGATCTTCAAGGACCACAAAAGTGTAGGGGCAGAGAAAAATCTTTGTAGTTTTAGCTTATTAGTAAATTACTTCTGTTTCTAAATTATTTCCATTTCTAATACCGCTTTTCTCTTATTCCCCATGTTGCAATTTTCAGTCCTTCAAGACCCACCTCACAGTTAACTCTCTCAATGAAGCTATCTCTTAGTGCCCTGGCTGAAAGTCCTGTTTCTATTGGCTGTCCTCTAAAACAGTGGTTCTCAAAGTGTAGTCACTAGACTAGCAGCATCAGCAACACCTGGGCACTTATTGGAAATGCAAATTCTTCCCCGTTTTTTCCCCAGCCTACTGAGTCAGAAACTCTGGAGGTGAGGCTCAGCAATCTGTGATTTAACAAGCCCTCCATGTGATTCTGATCGAAAAGCTCTAAAATTTCGCATTCTGTCTCGTATTTACGTGGGGAATGTGTAACATCTGCTCCACTAGATAATGTGCTCCTGGGAGGATGTCTATGTCGTATTTGATTTTTAGGCCCCTATGAAAGGTAAAAGACATTGAAACATAAAAGTTTGTAGATGAATGGGCATCATAGGGTATTGATCTGATGTAAGAAAGAGAGAGGGGAACACAGCCTAATCCAGTTTCTCAATTTTCCAATTTGCCTTCTGCTTTGACTGAATGGACTGGATAATTACTAAATCCCTGTTTCACTTTATGGCCAAAACCCTGTTTTGTTTTATGCAGTGTCTGTCTGAACACAGAATAGATGTGCTCCCATGTTATGGTCACTAGATATGTGTTCACTGATAATGATCTGCCCGGCAATTGCAATACTGTTGCTTAGAGCTTTTGTGGAGTCTGTTGGTTAAATTTAAGTAAAGGGCAAATCTACTTTAAATATATAGAACAGTCTATTAAGCATTTTTGTTCTTCAGAAGACACTGTTCCATCCCGTCAAAACAGACTCTCACTTACTTCAGGTGTTGCCTGCGAGGCTGCTGAGCCCTCTGGGTGTCTAACCTTGGCCTCTTGTCATCAGCTATTAAAACTGCTAAAACAGAAGAATGCTTAACCACTCCAGCTGTTAAAACATTAGTACATGCTTTGGTGAGCTCAAATTTAAATGCTTTGAACAGCCCTTTAAGGGATCTTCCTTCTCTTTTTTAACTTATAGTCAAAATTCAGCAATGGTTTTAACGTTTTCATTTGCTGAATGTGCTCATATTTCTCCCTTTTTTCCCCTCAAAATGGACCAATTAGCCATTAGTATAAGGATTAATTTTTAAGCTGTTAGTTTTGTGCTTAATATTCACCAGTAAAAACTCTGATTACTTTTCTTGCTTTGCCTGCTCTCTTTTACTCCAAGCCTTTACAGCTTTGTTTCTTTTTTTTTTCCTCTAAAATTCTAAATGATTCTTATAAGGTGGAACAGGATAATATTGGCCAAAAAGGAATCAGAGGGATCCTTTTCTTCTTACCAGTCTAATAGATCTGTGGTGCAATAACCAGCCCACATCCCATCACTGTTTCCTGAACTCTACATTAATCCCTTTGTCTTTCTTAACTTCTTTTGCACTCACGTTCAGTGTTACACAAATGTCAGCTTCTTATACATTCTTTACTAAATTTATAGTATTTTCCTTCAAATTTTCTGGTTTGCTAATTCTTCTATATATTCTCAATTTGGGCTCTCCTTAAGAAATACATTTAATGTTCCCAAATTTTATAGCTGAATTCCTTTTCTTTCTATAGAGCTCCAGATCTCTATTCTACCTGTATTCACCTTGGTTATCTAAGATCTTGCTACTCAAAGCATGGTCTGTGTTTCAGTATCATTGGCATTTTTCAAGAGATGTCAGAAATGTTGGATCCTGGGCCCACCTCAGACCCACTGAATCAGAAACTGCATTTTAACAAGATTCCCCAGGTGATTCCTGTGCACATTAAAGTTTGAGAAGGACTGTTGTAATAAGCACCTCACACTTAATTAGGACAAAACAGAATTTTGGATTCCTTTTTTCTGTGCACTTCCTACCCAGGTGCTCTTTCCTATACCTGCTCCCCTCCCACCCCAATTTATTTCTTCCCTCAATCCTTTCATACACTCCATTAGAAAGTCCTATAAGATCTATCTCTGATATATATTACAAAGCCATCCATTGGTATCATTCTTCATGACAACTACCATTGTATTACGTTCATTATATCACTCGTCACTACTTGAGGTTATCTTCTCTTTCTATACTTACTTTTTGTCCTTACTCCATCTAGAAGGTAAAATCCTTGTGAGCAGAATCTTGTCTGTATTGTTCATCTCTGTATCTCTAGCACTTAAGATGATGAATGGCATGTAGAAGATGCTCAAAATATTACTTGAATCAATTAATGAGGTTTTTCACATTACCCAAACAACATCTATCATGGATTAGATGCCCCATGACAATGTGAACAGTTGATGAGTTGGGATTCAACACTGGCTTCTCTCTGGGTCCCAAATTCTGATACAGAGAAATGTTGCATACTGAAGAAGGAAATTTCATTCTGAGCAAACTTACAGGTAAATTAATAATCAATACTGAGAATCAAATCGTTTAAGTTTATATTTAGTCACATATCAAATGTGCAATTCTGGTTGTTATTTAATTTTGAGTTTTCTCATCTGTAAAAGGAGAATATTATATTACATGTAGGCCATCTGCCATATATCTTCCTGATTGAATGTATTCTATGAAAAATATTTAACCTACCCATTTTCCTTACCATAGTTTTCAATAATTATCTGGTACACATCAGCTAATTGTCTGGTACAAATCAGCTAATAGGCTATTTCTGCTCTCGTATTATTGCTACCAGGTATTATGTTAACTTTGAATCAATTATGATTTTTTTGTTTGTTTGTTTGCGGTATGTGGGCCTCTCACTGTTGTGGCCTCTCCCGTTGTGGAGCACAGGCTCCAGATGCGCAGGCTCAGTGGCCATGGCTCACGGGCCCAGCCGCTCCGCGGCACGTGGGATCTTCCCGGATTGGGGCACGAACCCGCGTCCCCTGCATCGGCAGGCGGACTCTCAAGCACTGCACCACCAGGGAAGTCCTCAGTTACGATTTTAAATGGAAGCTGAATATGTTTAATTACATAATTTTGAGCTGTCCAGGTTTAATTTCACCAAAATTGCATCAAACTGGGACACTCTGAAAAATGACTTACAAAAAGGAAAAGTAGTATGAATAAAGCTTTGATATGTACTAACTCACCTATTAAGTCCTATTCTTGTATGCTTGGTAAGAATTTTCTCTGTTTATTGTTCTTATCAACAAAATAAACTTTATGTAGCCCACATGTACATGGATTTCTGACCATGTAGCCTACAGTTAAAAAAACAACGCTCACAAATTTTGAAGGCTTTGGACTGGAGGTTCTCTAAGATCTCCATTTTAAAACACATAAATATATACACATAGGTTGCTTTGAATGGCTTATTATTTATTTTTAGCCGTGTTGGGTCTTCATTTCTGTGCGAGGGCTTTCTCTAGTTGTGGCAAGCGGGGGCCATTCTTCATCGCGGTGCGTGGGCCTCTCACTATTGCGGCCTCTCGTTGCAGAGCACAGGCTCCAGACATGCAGGCTCAGTAGTTGTGGCTCACAAGCCCAGTTGTTCCACGGCATGTGGGATCTTCCCAGACCAGGACTCGAACCCGTGTCCCCTGCATTGGCAGGCAGATTCTCAACTACTGCACCACCAGGGAAGCCCTGAATGGCTTATTAAATACATATAATAAATTACAGAAAAACAAATTTTTTCATTTTCACTAAGAACTTTTTTGAACAGCGTATTCACCCTTTTGTTCCACTACCTTCTGCCACTTTTCAGGCAACTTCATAATTCCATCTTCCCAAAACTTTTAATCTTTTTGAGCAAAGAACTGTTCCAGGTGCCTTTTACAGTCTTGCAAGGAATTGAAATTTTTTCCATTAACAGAATTTTGTAAAGACCGAAATAAATAGAAATCCGAAGGTGCAATGTCTGGTGAATACGGTGGATGAATCAGAACTTCCCAACCAAGCTGTAACAGTTTTTGCCTGGTCATCAAAGAAACATGCAATATTGCGTTATCCTGATGGAATATTATGCGTTTTCTGTTGACTAAATCTGGATGCTTTTCGTCGAGTGCTGCTTTCAGTTGGTCTACTTGGGAACAGTACTTGTTGGAATTAATCGTTTGGTTTTCCGGAAGGAGCTCATAATGGAGGACTCCCTCCCAATCCCACCATATACACAGCATCACTTTCTTTGAAGTGATGATGAAGACCAGCCTTTGGTGTGGTTGGTGGTGGTTCATTTCACTTGCCCCACGATCTCTTCTGTTCCACATTGTTGTACAGTATCCACTTTTCATTGCCCATCACAATTTGTCTTAAAAACAGAGCGTTTTCATTACGTTTCATTAGAGAATCACATGTGGAAATATGGTCAAGAAGGTTTTTTTTGCTTAACTTATGTGGAACCCAAACATCAAAGCGATTAACATAACCAAGCTGGTGCAAATGATTTTCAGTGCTTGATTTGGATATTTTGAGTATGTCAGCTATCTCCCATGTGGTATAATGTTGATTTTCTCATATTGTTTCGATTTGATTGCTATCAACTTCAACTGGTGTACCTGACTGTGGAGCATAGCCCAGTGAGAAATCTCCAGCACAAAACTTTGCAAACCACTTTTGACACGTTCGATCAATCACAGCACCTTCTCCATACACTGCACAAATCTTTTTGTGTGTGTTTCAGTCGTGTTTTTACCTTTCTTGAAATAATAAAGCATAATATGCTGAAAATGTTGCTTTTTTCTTCCATCTTCAATATTAAAATGGCTACACAAAAATTCACCAATTTTGATGTTTTTTTTTAAATGCATGCTGATAGGACAGCTGTCACATACAGTGTAACAAAATTGTTTGAAATGAAGTTAAAGACAACTAAGTACTACTAGAGACATCTTATGGAAAAAACGAACGAACCTTTTGGCCCACCTAATACATAGGCTTTCCAGGCAACATGAAGAAATAGGGACCAAATTTAGTTTCCTACCTGAAATAATTAAAAACCAGATTAAATTTATGAAAGACTATTCTTGAGATACCAATCAACAAATAACAAGATGAGCCCTAAAAGTTCCTGATTACCGTCTAGGCTGCAGTTCAAGGAAGGAAAATGCAAATGAGCACAGTGCCCTCCCTGAGTCAAAGAGATGGAGCTGGTTGTCTGGGGAGGCCAAGGGAGCTAGAGCCATAGAAAGGAGAGAGCTACAGAGACGGGAGCTTCAGAGACCTGAAGGTCTCCATCAGATCTTCCCTTGAGTATTGATTAGTGCATGTGTGAGGCCAGGGAAATAACCTTCCGAAATGATTCGAGGGAAGAGTGCTCAGAACTGACACAGAGCCAGAAATAGTAACTGCTCCATTAGCTACAGTAGAAAATGTCATAATTCATGAATACATTGGATTGAATAAGCAGAAGGGTTTTGCTTCAGTGGTGTGGTAAAATTAGGCCTAGCCTAAATACTGATGTATTACTACATAACAAAGCTTAAAAATAAGACCTGAAAATAGAAAATTGTTTCAAAGTAAGTTTGTTCCAGAATAAAGCTCAAAAATATCTACAGGAAAACCAAAACATCCAGGACTCAACAAAATAAAATTTACAATGTCGACAATTCAATAAATTATTAAGAATGCAAAGAAGCAAGAAAATACAACACATAATAAACAGAAAAATTAATCAAGATCAAACACAAAATGTCACAGTAGACTGAATTAGTAGATAAGAACATGAAAACATTTATTTTTTCTGTATTCCATATTTTAAAGAACCTAGAGGAAAGGTTAAGCATGTTAAGTAGGGGTGTAGAACATGTAAAAAAAAACTCAAACTTCTGGACATGAAAACTATAATGTCAGAAATGAAAATCTATTCTTGATGTGCTTAACAGCTGATTAGACATTGCAGAAAAAAGGTAAAGGAATCTGAAGACATAGCAGCAGATGCTCTCCAAAATGAGATGCACAGAGAAAAAGCCAAAAAAAAAAAAAAAAAGGAACAGAAAATGAGTTGTGAGACAACTTTAAATGACTTAATGTATGTGTAATTGAAGTCCTCCAAAGAGAGGAGAGAAGGAATTGGGACAGAATGTTTTAAAATAAATTTTGTCTGATGATTTTGTTTGATAATTTGCTAATTATGTCTGATAATTTTCACACTTTGAGGAAAACTGTAAACCCACTAGTACAAGAAGTTCAAAGCCCAGCAGACGCTAAGCATATCATAATTAAAATGTTTAAAATGAGTAACAAAGAGAAAACAAAAATAAAGCAGTTAGAAAAAAAGATGTTATATACAGTGAAGCCAAAACAGCAGACATCTTGTTGGAAAACAATGTAAGCCATAAGACAGTAAAGCAATGTCTTTAAAGAGCTGAAAGAAAGAAAGAAGGAAAGGAAAGAAGGAAATGAAGGGAAAGAAAGGAAGGAAAGATAAGGATGGAAAGAAAGAAAAGGAAGAAACAGACCTAATACTATACCCAAAAAAATCTTTCAAAAGTGAACGAAGGGACTTCCCTGGTGGTCCAGGGGTTAAGAATTCGCCTTCCAATGCAGGGGGTGTGGGTTCAATCCCTTGTCGGGGAGCTAAGATCCCACATGCCTTGAAGACAAAACCAAAACATAAAACAGAAGCAATATTGTAACAAATTCAATAAAGACTTTAAAAATGGTCCACATCAAAAAAGAAAAAATCCTTAAAAAAAATTGAATGAAAAATAAAAACACTTTAAGATGTAAGAAAAGAAGTAATTCATGACCAACAGACCCAGACTATAAGAAATGTTAAATGAAGTCTTAGAAAAAAAAAAATCCAGATCAGTAGAACAGACACAAAATTGATAAATAGACCTACACCTATATGCTCCATTGTTTCTTGTCAAAGGTATAAAGGTTATTCAAGAAAGATAGGACAACCTTTTCAAGAGATGAGGCTGCCAAAGTAAAACCTTCAGCCATACCTTGCATAATAGTAAAAAATTAGAGTATAGATTTAAGTCAGAGACAAAAGTAAAATTTCTATAAACAAATATGGGAGAAAATCTGTATAGTTTTTGATTAGGTAAAGCTCTCTTAGAAAGGATACAGAAGCATGGTGTTTACAGAAAAGAATTTGAGAAGTTGGTCTTGTTCAAAGTTAAGAGAATCTGCAAAGTTAAGATATCCCATAGACTGGGAAAAATATTGGTGTAAGTCACATATAGGAAAAAGGACTTTTATACATAATATGTAAAAATTCTCAAAATTCAAGTAAGAACCATTTTTTCAAAAAAATGGGCAAAATCTTTGAATAGACAAAGCATAGATATATGAAAGCAAATGAACACGAAAAAGATGCTCAACACTGAGTTACTAGGAAAATGCCATTTAAAAGTACAGTGAGATATCACTACAAACTTATTAGAATGTCCAAAATGAAGAAGAATGAAGATATCAAGTGTTGGTAAGATGTAGATCAAATGGAACTCTTTATACTCTGCTGCTGGGAATGTAAAATGGTACAGACAGTTTGTAAAACAGTTTGACAGTTTCTTACATCATTCAGTATATACCTAGCAAATGGCCCTGTCATTCCACTCCTAGGTACTTAGCCAAGAGTAGTGAAAACATAGGTCTAGACAAAGGCTGGGTCATGGATTTTCACAGCAGCTATATTTGTAATAGGCCCAAACTGGAAACACTCTACCTGCTTATCAAGAGGTGAATGGATATTCATTCTATATATAAAAGCTTACATCTGCTAATGGAATGCTACTCAGCAATGAAAATGAATGGACTACTTATACATGCAGCAACATGAGTAAATGTTTAGAAAAGAGTTAACACTAGGAGGCTTGAGACTGCTGTCCTTAAAAAGACATGCTTAAATATTTGGCCCTTGGTAACTGGGAGCTTGAATTTCGAGAGGGTTTCCACCATTCTCAGAACTGTTAAAAAATGACTCAGTGTACCTAAACTGTTTGTGCAAACAATACAGTTTATGTTGAACACCTGCCTTCCTTCTGAGAGTCTGGAATTTTGGTTCATATCAGACAGATACTGCCTACATGACCAGCCCCCAGTAAAAACTTCAGGAACTGAGTATCAGATAAGCTTCCCTGGTAGATAACATTACACATGTGTTGTCATAACTTGTTACTGGGAGAATTAAGTGTATCCTGTGTGACTTCAGGGAGAGAGGACTCTTGGAACCTTGTGTCTGTTTTCCTCTGGCCTTCATCTCATGTTCCTTTCCCTTTGCTGATTATACTTTGTATCCTTTATCCTGCAGCAAACCATAGCCACCAGAATGACTAGATGAATCCTGTGATTAGCAAATCATCAAACCTAAGGGTGACGCTTGGACTCCTGACACAATAAATCTCAAAAACGTTAGGCTGAGTGAAAGAAGCTAGACTTTCCCCCCTCAAACAGAAGAGTACGTACTACACAATTTTATTTATATATATTTATATATATTTATCATATTTATTTAAAATGATTCATTTATATATATAAATATGTATAAGATTCTAAAGAATAAAAACTCATCTATAGTGACAGAAAAAGAAATCAGTTGTTTCCTGGAATGTTAGTGGGTGATGGTGGGAAGAGCAGAAGGAAGGAAGTAGAGGAAGGGGCGTGAGAGAACATTGGTGGATGATGGGTGTGTTTATTTTCCGAATTATGGAGACGGTTCAATAAATGTATACATACATTAAAACTTATCAAATTGTGCAAATTAAATATATGTAGTTTACATAGGTCAGTTATACCTGAAGGAAGCTGGTCTTTTTTTTTTTTAAGTACATATCACTTTCTATATAATAGGTAATATGTTCAGCACTTTCTGTGGATTGTATTTTTTTTTTTTAGACCTCATGAGGTAAGCACTAGTATTATTCTCAGGGGGCTGAGTTTTAGATAAGCAAGGTTACTAACCACAGCACTCAAAGTCAGAGAAAAAGCCTGAACCTCAAACCAAGTCTGCAGAATTCCAAAGCATATTCTTTATTCACTATTTTAAATTTCATAGATGAGTAACTGAGAAATTAACTTTGGTAACTATTTTGATATTTCTCTCCTTTGAGGGATCTTCCACTGGCACTTCAATTTGGGCATTACAGGATATCATTAGTTCAAATTTGTGTCCTCTGGCTCTTTGGTTTCTAAACATCCAGGCCCTGCCATG
Source organism: Grampus griseus (assembly GCF_964374135.1). NCBI lineage: Eukaryota > Metazoa > Chordata > Mammalia > Artiodactyla > Delphinidae > Grampus > Grampus griseus. The sequence continues at coordinate 21,379,076 of NC_139018.1, read as the reverse complement.
ATGGCCTTAGGCCTTTGAGAGACAGCAGAGGCCAATGGCTCCTGTTTCAGAATTCACTTACCTGACTCCTGGTTTGCCTTTACTAAAGGTTCCTTACTTCATCCCCCTGTCCCTTCAACCCTTGATTCTGTTCTCCAAGTCCCAACTTCTGCTTCAGATTTCCTATTGGATTATGGATTCATTTGGTCCCTTTTCATAAGGTCATTAACTTTGGCTCTGTCCACCTTATATTTTTACTATTGAAGCCATGGGATTCTTGGCAATGACAGCACCCACTGCTCTAGGCAAGAGACCCTCTTTCCAGCCCTGCATGACTCCCATAGCTCAAGCTAAACTCCTGTTCTAGAGAAGAAAAATCAGACACTCAGGTCAATAAATCAGATGAACTTTCAAAGATTAAGCTAAAATTAAAAAAGAAAGAAAAAGACTGTCTGCTCCTCTGTTTTGATGTATGTTTAACTTACTGCTGTTAGGAGCTCTGCTGTACATCATCTGCTGTTGTCACATTTGTCGTATCAATCAGAGGCACCTATGAAACTGCCAACTCCATCCTTTTTATTCAGCAAGGATGTCTAATCCTACGGCTATTAATAACCTTATCTGTCTTAGTTTATCTGCTTCTTTTCCAACATTTTGATTCCTGGTACTGATACGGCTTGTCAGTTGCAGTTAGAGGATGTTAGGAAATTAAACAATATTGGTTGTAGCAGACGGAAGTAATAGGGAATGATTTTCATGGTGGTGCCTGGTACGTGCATTGTACTGTAAACTAAGTGAGGTATTTTCAAATGGAGAAAAAAGATCATTTTCTTAGAGTGTAAACATGAATGTTATCACTAGATTGTGTAAGAAATAGTTTCACAGATATAGGAGATAGTGTAATCGCCAAAAATTTCATGTCATGCCATAGACTTACAGTCTGGCCAGGACTCAGAGAGTTCACATTTAATTTATCTTTCCCACATCTAATAATACTAAGGATCAGAAGTGAAAATAAATTCTTGTTTCAATAGCATTTGGAATTTTAGGTTGGCATCTAAAATTGTGCTTCCAAAAGTCTCATTTCTGTGGAGCCAGGGAGTCTATATGTGAATGTCAACTGCTAAGTATGTTCTTACACCTGGGCTGCAAGTCTCTTTCTGCCCCATGATCTTTTTTTTTTTTTTTGTGGTACGCGGGCCTCCCACTGTTGTAGCCTCTCCAGTTGAGGAGCACAGGCTCCGGACGCGCAGGCTCAGTGGCCATGGCTCACGGGCCCAGCCGCTCCGTGGCATGTGGGATCTTCCCAGACCGGGGCACGAACCCATGTCCCCTGCATCGGCAGGCGGAATCTCAACCACTGCACCACCAGGGAAGCCCCCCACGATCTTTCTTAATTAATGGATACGATACAGGAAGAGAGGGATGCAATTCCATGGCAGCTTATGGGAAGGAAAAAAATCTTTGAATTTTATGGTAACTTAGTTTAATAATTAGGCCAAACTCTGTGTCAGGGTTTTTTTTTTCTCTTTTTTTCTTTTCTCTTAAAGAGAAAGATTGAAGACTTGACCATTCAGTATAGCAAGAGAAAATTTTTCTTAATTTTACTTGTATCTGGATAATCCACCTTAGACTTTAAAATAATGAAATAAAACAAAAATACATAAATAAATATATAAAATCAGAAATTTTACTTAATTTCTCAAGCCCCCATCTTCTTCCTCCTCTGTATAGTAGAAATAAGTGTGTGGGGGGGTGGAGGAACCAAATGATATATTGTATGTAACCAAATTTAGCACTGCTCATGATTTTGGCCCAGTTTGTTATAGCAGGAAGGGTGGGTAGGAGTAGTTGCTCAAAATGAGTAATTGCTTAACTTTTAAAAAGGGAACAGTAGAGGTATTAATAAGAATACTTTTGCTTGCAAGTTATGGAAACTCAAGTCAAACTGACTTAAGCAAAGAGTAGACTTGGCTCATTTACCTTTTAAGTTCATGGGTAGATTTTGTTGGTCAGGGCTGGATTGAGGGGCTCAAATGATGCCTTTAGATTTGTTTCTCTCCTTCTTTATCATTTATTTATGCTTTGTCTCACATGGGATCCACTCTTAAGCATTCTCTTCCTAGAAGGTGACTCCTGGAAACTCTATACTTAAATTCTGATGGCTCTCAGTCCAACTGAAAGAACCTCTTTTTTTCCCCCAAACACTTCTCCAAAAATTTTATTGGACCAGCTTGCATCCTAAGTCCATTCTTGAGCCAGTGACGATGGAGATTCATCACTCTGATTAGCAAGCTTGGAGCAAATATGTATGTCAGAAGTCAGGATGTAGCTATACCATTCAAACCATATACACTAAGAGTAGTAGGGAAGCGTTCTTGAAGGGAAAATGTGGATTATTTTTTCTAAAACAGAATAGATACTGGGCAAGAATTAATAGCTGATAATTATATAGTGCTTATTTGGTGCCGGGCACTGATGATCTGAATGCCTTAGATATATTAAATTACTTAATCGTCAAAATAACTAACTTTACAGATGAGGGAATTGAAGGGCAGAGAAATTAAGTAACTTGCCCCAAGGTCATACAGCTAGTAATGAACAGAGCCAGGGTTCAGATGCAGGCAGTCTGGCATTAGAGTTTATACTGTCTAAATCACTGGGGAACACTGCCTCTTGAAATTAAAAAAAAATCTACTACCACTCTGGAATTGCAACTATTAACTTTGCCTCTTTTGCTTATAAGCCGTTAGACATGGGTAAGACCTTGATTTTATTCCTCATCTATAAAATAGTGGTGGTAATATTACCTGGAAGTTATTCTTTTTTTATTTATTTATTAATGTTTATTTTTTGCTGCATTGGGTCTTCGCTGCTGTGCACGGGCTTTCTCTAGTTGCAGTGAGCGGGGACTACTCTTCGTTGCGGTGTGCGGGCTTCTCATTGTGGTGGCTTCTCTTGTTGCAGAGCATGGTCTCTAGGCGTGCAAGCTTCAGTACTTGTGGCTTGCAGGCTCTAGAGCACAGGTTCAGTAGTTGTGGTGCACGGGCTTAGTTGCTCCGCGGCATGTGGGTTCTTCCTGGACCAGGGCTCAAACGTGTGTACCCTGCATTGGCAGGCCGATTCTTAACCACTGCACCACTGGGAAGCCCTACCTGGAAGATTAAATAAATAAATATATTGCTAGCATATAGTAGGCACTTGACAATTGGTTACTAAAATGACAATCACATTGACATGCCCTGGGGCATTCCAAAAAAATCCCCAACCCTCTGAATTCCTGAAACACATCCATCATGGAATGTGAAATAGTACTGTCTCCTCTACTTACCAGGAAAACAGTTAAAAAGTAGATCTTAGTACTTATTCTCTTCTGCCTGATTACATTTTAGTGATTGTCTCATCACTGATTTTACATTAAATACAGAGGTATCACTAAATAATTCTGTCTTGCAGCATAAATTAAGAAAACGAATGTGCTTAGAATCACACTTCCCCTTCTCCTTTTCCTCCTGGTCAACATAAGGTACCATTTACTGAACTCCTACACACAGTGTGTGACACATCATTCTGTTCTAATTTTCTTGGCTTTTTCTAAAATGCCTTTCTTACAGAAAGGAAATAGATCACTGAAAAGTATGACATTTCCTTCCAGTAAATAAATAGGAGTTTATGTAACTCTTGAAAAGAGATAGTATAAATATGTATTTTAGTAACATTTTATTACAAATATTGGTGACATGAGTTTTCCAAACAGGAACCATATATTCAAAATAGTGAGATGAAGCTGTTAAATTTTGGAAGAAAGAGGCAACTATTTTTTGTTTTTCTGTTTCTTTGGCTACCTGTCAAAATATGTTTTCTTTTCTCCTTCATGTGTAATCTTGCTTTTCTTCTAAAAGAGAACTTTACCATCTCCTTTAAGGAGGCAAAAATGACAATAAAAAATATTATGACATATTTCAGAGTCTGGCTGTGTGAACAGGTAAATAATATAGTTCCTGATAAAACACTGGGGAACCAGAAAACGGAACTCCCTTCTTCTTTGATTAAAAGGGTGTTTGGGAGATAATATTTAGCTGAGAATGTGGAGGACACTAAAAGGAGGCTTATCTTTTCTCATGAAATGCCTGGGAATAGCCCATAACATATTGCTTAATTTTTCTGATTACATAGTCAAAACCAAAATTTCACTTTGCCTGGCGTCTGGTAATCTATGATCAACTGAAACCTGCTAAAGTAGACTTTCCATTTGAGTTTCTTTGTCCCCATATTCTCTGAAATGTTGTACAGAGAGAAGTATTATCAGTGACCTAGGCAGATTTTGGCTCCAGTACTGGCTGTCGGTATGTGTGTGCCATTGGGAAAGTTACCAGTTCTCCAGATGACCTGTTAACCAAATAACCAGCTTTTGCTAAATTTACGTAAATTTTTTAAGTTTAAGAAGAATATGAGTTACACTAAAGTTGATATGCTGAGAAAATGGTCAAAGAATTTTAAAAATGATAAAAGTTTCTGTAAGAAATGCTGTTTTCCAACCAACATTTTCCCTTTTCATACATTTTAGATTGTTTCCACTCCTGAATTTGGATGCTTTTGACTGTCATTTTGTACTTTTTTAAACTTTAAGCATTTTTAATATTCTGTTGCCAGCATCTCAAATGTTATCAGCTTTCAGTTTGTATCTGTAGCCATTTAAAATTTAAATTTAAATTCAAAAGCGTGTGAAACTTCAACTTTGAATGGAATTAAATCTTTATCTTAGATTAAGTCCAATTTTCAGTTATTTAAAATAGATTTAATTACATTAAGTATTTAAATTAAATTGAGAACTTAAACATAAATCCAAAATCATCTTGAAGAAATAAAAATAACCTAAAAAAAATCTCATCACATAGGAAAAGCAGAAACTCTGTTTGCTGATAAGAAACAATTGGGATAGGCCAATGTGTTACAAGTTTATTGAAATACTGGACACAAAGAATTTAAGGGTTCAAAGTGTACAGAGAAAGTGGGACTGTTCAGAATATTTTGCTATGGTAGATCATAATATGATTAGTGCCTCTAATACCTAGACCATAAATCAGAAAACGTGAGGGAAGAATTTTAGAAATAGACTAAAAAAATCCTAAAATTGCTAAAATCTGACAAAACAGAAATAATGTTAACATGAGTTTAGAAATCAGTAGAAACTGAGAACTTTCCATAATACATGCTGACATTTCTATTTTGCTAAAAAAAGTTTTATTAGAAGTCAAAATTCGACCTCTTTTTCAGCTTTTAAAGTATCCCTCCTTGATTTTCAGTTTCCTCATCTATTCAGACGATAAAAATCATTTTCATTGGGCTTCCCTGGTGGCGCAGTGGTTGAGAGTCCACCTGCCGATTCAGGGCACACGGGTTCGTGCCCCGGTCCGGGAAGATCCCACATGCCGCGGAGCAGCTGGACCCGTGAGCTATGGCCACTGAGGCTGCGCGTCCGGAGCCTGTGCTCCGCAACGGGAGAAGCCACAACAGTGAGAGGCCCGCGTACCGAAAAAAAAAAAATCATTTTCATTAAACCAGTGAATTTGATAGATAGAACAAATTAGACATTTAGGAATGTCTAATTAATTGCTAAATTAATTTTAAGGACATGAACCTACTGCCAGTTGCTAACTTCTCTAAGCCTCAGTTTCCACATCTGTAAATTGAGAATGACAATAACATAGCCCCCTTCCTTCTTTGTTCTCTCACCTACATTTCTCTTGTACTGTTTATGTATTTCGATGAAAGAATCTTGTTTCATCTCTATAAATATTCCCAGGGCCTGACACATATAGAATAATAATATTAATAATAGCTCATTTCATGCCAGACATTGTGAAAATGTTTAACCTAATTATCTCATTTAATTCTGAAAAAAAACCAGTGAAAAAAGCAATACTATCTTCTCACCATTGATGAGGAAACAGATGCTCAAAGAAGTGACTTATGTTATGAAAAAGAGGCACAGGTAGCAGATACGGAGCTGAACTTCAAATGCAAGTGGTATTATGCCATGTTTGTTGTACTGAATTCCGAAGTGTACTAATAGGCTTTCTCTCTTTCTCTCTCTCTCTCTCTCCCTGGTATATGGTACAGTGCTATGCTATTATATTTTCTGGTTTATAAGGCCCTCTCAGGAGGCTAATATAGCATGTAATGCAGATATTTTCTTCAGTGTATATGTGGACTGACCACATGAAGATGAGAGAGAAGGAAGGTGGGATGGGCAATGTGACCAAATGGTGAATTAGAAAACACCTACAAGGGAAGGCAACTACCCAAATGTGCTTATGTTTTGACCTACAGTAAGACTAGTGTGGATTATTCTGAATCCAAGAGAATTTCTGGGTCGTTAGTCCTCATTACGTCTCACTAGCTTCTGTGGAATTACATGAAGTAGATTTGTTGAAGATGTATAATGAGCTAGAGCCACAGACACCACTCTCTCTCTTGTTTGTAAGGAGGTCTTGATGCCTTTGCCATCTGCAGTTTACTGCTATGAATGTGGTGAATTTACACATTCTGAAAATTAACAGAGAACACCTGCAAATCCTTTTCTAGGCTGAAAGCTCACCTGATGTAAAGCGTTAGCTTGTCCATTGAAAAGGACTTGTATATTCATCTGTCCCTTAAACATTTAATGTGCTCTTACTGTGTTTCAGGCTGTTGGCCTTAGAGCTACAAAGATGAAAATGATACTGCTCCTGCCTTTTGGAGTTAATAATCTAAAGGGGAGACAGACAAACAGGAAATTACTATGTAGTCAGATAAGTACAATATAAGAGATACAAGGTAAAGATAATTTCCAAATTACTGAGAGCTTAATTTGTCATTTGACATTGTCCCAGCATTTTATGTCTATTATGTAATTTTTAAAAATAAATTATTTATTTATTTATTTATTTATGGCTGCATTGGGTCTTCGCCACAGTGCGCAGGCCCCCCACTGTGGTGGCCTCTCCCGTTGCGGAGCACGGGCTCCAGGCACGCGGGCTTCAGTGGTTGTGGCATGTGGGCTCAGTAGCTGTGGCACGCAGGCTCAGTAGTTATGGTTCACGGGCTCTAGAGCACAGACTCAGTAGTTGCAGTGCATGGGCTTAGTTACTCCGCGGCATGTGGCATCTTCCCGGGCCAGGGCTCTAACCCGTGTCCCCTGCATTGACAGGCAGATTCTTAACCACTGTGCCACCAGGGGAGCCCTGTAATTTTATTCTTATAAAATTCTATGAGGTAGTTACTCTTATTATGCTGAATTAAGATGAGGAAACCAAGACACAGAGACTTTAAATAACTTGTCAAGTCACGAAGGTAACAAAGAGATAAATATTTATTTGAATCCAGATAATTTATTACCAAAGTTGGGGTACGTAAAACACTGTACAATATTACCTCTTGTATGGGAGTACAAATGGGGCTCCAATAGAAATGTAAATCACATTCTCAAGTTATAATAAAGGCTGAAGACTTAAAACAAACTTCTGCCTTTGGGAAAAGAAATACAAAATTAAATATGCATGTTTCAATTGAGACAATAGCACACAGTACTTAAGAGCTAGACTACTGGGTTGTATCTGGTCTTATCTATTTATTGCTAGCTGTGCAATTTAGGATAAATTACTTAATCCCACTGAGTCTTAGTTTCCTCATCTGTAGAATGGAATAATGTTAATGTATAGCTCATAGGCTTGTGATGAAGGTTCTGTTGATGAAAAATTAATCAATAGTTAACCTAAGAAAGAAATGGAAAATTTTTATTCATACCAACTTGGAAGACAGTCTTTCAGAAAGCTCTGAGGACAGTTCCACCCACTAGAGATCAAAGAACAGTTATATAAGTTTTTGAGACAGAGGGTTATCTGCACGTACAAAGTGAGTAGTGGGTCATTGTGACCCTTTACAAGATTAAGAAGGAATGTTATTTCCTAAGGGGTTATGGTTAATGTAGATGTACAATCACACTAAAGGGGAGGGAGGAGGACCAAACAGGCATTGAAAAATTTTCTTTAAATACTTCTTGTCTTGCCATAAGATATGAATTTTATTTCATCAGTAACATGAGATTATATTGCAAAGTACTTAGCAAGGTGATTAGAGATTAGTAGGGAGTAATGAATAAATAACTAACTTTTATTAAAGGCGATCGAGGAATTTACAAATTATTTCTTTACACCATAGAAACTAGTACCATATTCATTCTGTCTGAGTTTTGAGAGGAAGTAAAATATGGTAGTGGTGAAGTAACTGGCAAGGTGGCTAGTGGGGCAAAATATCAAAGAAAAATATAATAACCAAAGGGGGGAAATGGTTTTAAGATAAATTCTAAGCTAAAAAAGCCATAATTCAAAATCGAAGAAACTTTATAAATTTGGATTGACTTAAACATTACTTAAAAGACAACAATTTCCAAAATGGCAGAATGAGGAGCTCAAAGTACTGCAAGAAGGATAAACAAAAAGATCTACACCTAGATGCATCAGAAACTAAAGACAAAAAGAAAAACTTGAAAGCAGCAAGAGAAAAATGACTGAACACGTCCCAGGGGCATTAACAATGTGAGAAATGGGTTATACCTCATCAGAAACAATGGAGCCAGAAAGCAGTGGAATAACAACATTCTGCAATAAAGACTGAGCGAATTTCTTGTGAGACCCTTTACATTATACTATCTGATGTAATCCTGACCAAAAACTTGTTAAAGTTTTCTTTTTCTCTTGTTCCTGTTTTACAGATGGGAGCACTATGAAACCAAAGAGAAGTTAAATAAATTACTTGAGGCCATATAGCTAGTGAATGGGACTTGAGCCCAGATCAGCTGGATATCAAAGGGCATCCTCAACTCACTCTGCCTTCCCATGAAGTTTCTTTCCTTTAGTCTCCGTGCCTCCAAGCTACTCTCTTTTGAGCTAGTGCTGCTGCCTGGACCCTCCTAAATATCACTTTCTTCATGTTACTTTATTATTCAGAATCCTTGAATGGCTTTTTGTTACCTATAGCATGAAGGCCAAATTCTTGAGCCTGATTTCTAAGGACTTTTAAAATTTGGCACTTAAGTACCACTGAAACATGATCTCTTAATATTTCCCAAGTTGACAGGTTTATCTCATATCTGCCAACCCTTTTCTTTCCATCAATTGAAACCTTCATTTTTGGGGGGCAGGGGCATAATTCAGAGCTCATGTCTTTTAATTCTTCTTTGCTATTTCCCCACTCTTTCTTTATGGCCTTCCTTTTTACATACCTCCATTACCCTATTTGAGTTTATGTGTTGCTATATATATATATATATAATTTATATTATATATATGGCATATATATGTATATAAATATAACTGGATTGGAAGCAAGCTCTCTTATTTTCCATTATATCTTTAGCAGGACTTAGCACAGGACTTTCTCTGTTATAGCAACTTATTAAATATTTATTGAATGATGCCTTATGGTTTTTGGATAAAAAATTAAATATTAAAATCAAATAGTAAGAAAAAAAATCACTGTATCCTGGTACTTAAAGTGGTCCCATTTGATTGGAAAATTCTCTCAGTCTGGAATCTTATTAAAATCAAATCTGAAGGAAACAAACTTTTTTCTCTTTTCTTGCTCTAGTCTCATGAGGCCGCTATAGTATTTCAGAACCAGCACTTATGAATTTCTTCTCAACCACCATTGCTGTGGATCCAGGGAAAATCAAGATAGCTGCTAGTGGTCATGGAAGCTCACAGCTCATAAATTTGATAGTTAACATGGTAGCCAGTTGCAATTTGATGGGACAGGTATGGGAAGGTTTTTTCAAATTTGGAATGTAAAACATTCTGTGAATCTCATGCTTATTATGGAGAGCAGGTTGATCCAATTAACTGACCCCCAAATAGATTCTATCTTAGATATGTCATAAAAGTAGTGTGAAGGGTTATTATTCATGGAAAAGTATTTGATTTCCTAGTGGAAGCTGAACACTTAAAAATTGCTTTTTGGGTTTTTTGTTTTTTGTTTGTTTTGTCTATGGATCTGTTTACTTCTCAAAATGTGGTCTATCTTTAAAGACACAGTTGGGTCAGTCACTAGTATGGATGTCTTTCTGTTCTTTTTCCTTAAAACTCCTTTCATCTCTTTCTCACCTCTCTCACTTTGAAAAAAAAAATCAAGAAACATCCTTTGCTGGTGTTCATACATACTAGTTTCATATATTCCATTAAAAATTCTATAACTCTCCCATTCATTTTTCTAAGTCACCCTTCTGACTATATATTCATTCAATTTACCAAAAGTAAAACAGAGTTAAACGCTGTGATTAGTGACTGGTAATTGATGTTGGTTCTCTGCCCAGACCCTGATTAAAGGTCTTATTGTCTAAGGTAGGTGAGGGGAGAGGGCTATGCAGGAAGAAGAGGGTGAGTTCAGGTGAAGAAATAGGAGGGACACTTTTTCTTGGAAAGTGTGGAGGCTGGGTCTTCATATTTTCAACGTTCTCCCATTTTTACCTGGATTGGGGCCAAAAAGGTATAAGGGTGTGCCTATAATTATTGCTATCCTGGAAATCTCAGCCAGCCAGAGGAGCCAGAATCAATACTTAAGGCAGAGCAGATACCTGTGAGGGGTATCCAAGCCACAGTCATGGGACTACATGGATTTGGATTACACACCCCACAGCTCTCAGCTGACAAACTGTATGGACTTTTTTGTTAATCTTGCAATAATGTGATAGACATTTTTTGTAAGTGAATAGTTGGACTCATACCACTCTTTAGAAGGATTTTATGCTACTTAATCCCTGCTATATGCCAGGCACTGTCCTACCTGCTTGAGATACCCACTGGTGAATTAGATAGGCATAGACCATTCCTCTTACTGCTTAGTTTAGTGGAAAGAACAAGTGCTTCTCTCCCCTTGATTTTTTTCTATTTCCAATCAATAAGAACAAAAACATTTACTCACTATCAGAGTTGTTTGTCTAAATTATGGCAATCAACCAAGCATAAAACCCTAATATTTGGGTGGAGTGATCTAACAGTAATAACAACTACAACAAAATGTATATAGAACTTTGGTATTTATAACATACTTTCACCTATATTATCTCTTTCAACCACATTGAGTTCCTGATTCCTCATCTGGAAAATAAGACATAACAGTATCTATCTTGCATGAATGGATATAGATAGACAGGGTCTATCTAGGGTCATACCTGCCAACTGTAAATGTCAGCATTTTATAGATGCTGAACCTAAACCTTAGAGAGGATATGTGAATTGTCCATGGTTGGAAATAAAGTCAAAGGAAAAAAAATAAGACTTAAAATACAGTTTTTGGACTCTAAAGTCTATGGTTTTTCCATTATATGTCAGTTGTTGCTCAATTGACCCATCAATTAATTAGTAGTTGGGAGTATCCCCTCGGAACTTCTCCAGATGTAGTATTCCAGGAAAGCCGATCACATTTCACTCCTTTTGGGAGCCTATATAATAATAGTGCAGTCAAACAGAAAAGAAAGAGGAGAGACAGAGACCGTTACTTTAATGTAAGAATACAATTCATTCACAAGCTGACCCCTAGAAATCATCAGTTTGGTGCATATTCTTCTAGTCAATATTTTAGAATGCATTAACTTTCCAGGCTGTTCTTTCTTGAGCCCTAGTCACAGGGAGCTGTTTTTGCCTTTGTTCCATAGAATATTAGAGCAGGAACTGACCTTTGAGGCTACCTAGTCAAATCCCTTAGTATTCAGATGAAGAAGTCACAGCTAGAAAAATGTATCTATAGACTAAGGCAAAATCCTCAAAAGGGAACACAATTAGTAACTTAATGAATTATTTTCTACAAGTAACTGTTTGCTTACAAAATAAACATTCTATGGCTTGCCATAGGATGATAATTGAAAATTAGTCTGAGTTTAAATTGAGATAAGATTTTGATATGTTACATCATTGTTTTAGGCCCAACAGTACCTTTGCTGGACCTGATACATGGTAGGCTCTCAAAAATATTTGCTGTGTGAATGAATGTAGCATGTATGATCTATGTATATGCTTTAAACACAATTTATTAATCGAAGACCATTTTCTTCATATTTAGTCTCATCATCATCATCATCAGTGAAACTTTATTGAATGCATTCCATATACAATTGTAATAGGAATGGAAAAGAAAGGATATGGTGTAGAAATATCGATCACTTGGAATTGATTAGTGTAATGATTAAGGTTTGAGTATGTGTGTGTGTTTGTGTGTGTTCACTGGGGAAGGAGATGGTGATGGGGCTTATGAACGGGAGAGAGCAGTATAAGATGTTAACACTTGTGAATATGGTAGTGACATAAACTGATAAAGGAAATAGAAATATAGTGATTAATACTGCTCACATTGCAGGAGTCCAGTTATAGGAGAAGGTGTGGTAGTCAAAAATGTCAATTATTTTACATAGTAAAGTGAAAATAAAAGAGTCACTGAAAAAGGTACTGGACTAGTCACCAGTTTTTGAATGTCAACAACATAGAATCTTAGTATAATAATAGCAACATGCATTGAAAACTCACTATCTTCCATCCATGATTACAAGCACTTGACATGTATTCAGTGTCTTCATCCTCATCACAGCCCTATGAGGTGGGTGATAATATCATCCCCATTTTACAGATGAGAAAAATGGAGCTTAGAGAGTTTAAATAAATTGTTCAAGGTCACTCAGCTGTTACGTGGAGGATCCAGGTTTTGAACTCAGACAGTCTGGTTCCAGAGTCTATGTTCTTAGTACTTTGTTGTACTACCTACTAGAAGCGTTATTGTAGAAGGAAATTTAGGGATCATGTAGTATAATAAGCCTCACTTTACAGATGAGAAACCCAAGGCCCAGAGAAATTGAATGGTTTGTCCAGGGTTACAATGATTTTGTGACAGTCTGAACCATGACAGTTTGTGTTCATGTGTGCAAGGCTGAAATAATTGGAGACAGTTACGGTAACATTAGTCTGCAGGTACCATGCACTTTTGTTATTGTTGATGTTCACAAACCCGTCCTGAGAAGCTGGGAAAATGGAGTAGCCCACAAAGTTTTCAAACTTTCTTTCCTGTGCGAGGCACTTAATTTATTCTGTGAATGAAAAAATCTGGGTAAGTGACAGTTTCCTTTGAGGAATACACAGCATCAGTTCTTTGGATACTCAGGTTTCTATGTATGAGAAAAGACAACACCAAAGAAAAAGTGAGTGGTGGCTCCCTGCCAGGGCAATTAATGAAAGACACCGGGGATTGAACAGGTGGTCTTAATTCTCTTTTCTCCCAGGCAGCACCCTCCACCTCTTGACACTCCAGAAGGAAGTCTGTCCACAGTATTCCCAGGAAAGAGATTCTACAACCTTCCTCTTCATTGCTGACAGAATAATAAGAAAGACGAGAAGGACAGATCTGGTACCATTTCATCCTTCTAACTAGAAAAGCTCCTCTGGTAAATGTCTTGAGTCTGACTGGGACATGCATATCAAAGAGAATTTGGCTAACCTGAAATGTCATATTTCATGGGGAGTTCAACAGGGCAATTTATCACAATTGACCCTATCAGAGAGGGACCAACCATCCTTAGTAGACACGGGGTTGCAAAATGCCACCACATTTGGCCATAAAATTTATCATGTCAGCAGATCTATAGTCAACACTATACACTGTGAAATATGGCAGTGCTGCTGGGATATTTGTCTTTGTTGGGCCAGACAGGTTCGCCTTGCATTTCCACTTAGTCCATATTCATACCCCAGCACCATCTATAATGACCCATCAGGACAATCTTCTTGGAAACACGACTTACAGCTCCAATAAGCTGGGAGAGGAGGAATGAAAGCCTGTACAATGCACGTATTTTGGGGGCATGCTATTAAAATGCTGAAAATTTTTCCAGTGACTCTTTTTTTTTCAGATAATTATTTTAAGAAAAGTAACACATTAGAAGGGAATTTAGACTCTTGACAAATTAACACCATTGGAGACACATATGTTTACCTTTTCTTTCATTTTCTCATTTCACAGAAAGAAGCAGGACAGGCATAGTGAAATATCTTCTTCATTTCTGAGTCCCTCCTTGAGCAGAATTATGAGAGTGGCAAGGCTGGTTATCAAAGTTGATGCCTCCCAACTCTGTTCTCAGTGGTGTGCTGCTTCTGTTCCTAGTATTCTTGGAATCTCTGCATTATCACCTTTTCCTAAACTCTGCTCAAGGCAGTTCTTTACCCCACTATGTTGTAAGGGATGGATATAGCTTCATATCCTCTGACTTCTTTTATTATAATAAATTTAAAATTTTTGAACTAGAAGACTTTGGCATTTCAATTCTTAGCTTCACCCTTGTTGTGATAGTGGTCGGACAGGAGAACTATCAGTTTACCCTGGAGTATAGCAGATTGCACATTAGGCATAGCTTAGGGGAAAGCTCAGAATTGGGTGTTACGAATTTTGGGTTTGAATCTGATCTCTGTGATTTGTGCTGATCGATGTTGGGCAAGTCCAGAAACCTCTGAGAGTCTCAGATCTGTGGAACTTTTGGGTAAATAAAAGCAACTCTTTCTCAGAATCAGTGTGAAGATAAAATAGAATTTTATACATATCTGTATATATATATATATATGTATATATATTTTTCATAAATTGAAGGGCATAATAAAGTGATTTTTCTTTGTTGTAGAGGCAACAGAAAGAGAACTGGATTGGGGGTCAGAATTTGTGTGTGAAAATTCTAGCTTTCCAATTACTAATTGTGTGATCTCAGGCAAATCAGTTAGTTGCTCTGAGGCTCAATCCTTCCATCTGTTGAAATAATGAGAATAACTGTGACAAAGAGATCATAAGATATATGTGACATCCTTTGGAAATTCCAAGGGTAGTATGCAAATGTTTATTAATTTATACCTCATCATGTTACAGAAAGTGTATTCGTACCATAAGAAACTTTTATTTTGATCCCAGGTAATTTAACTCTAAGAGATCTAGCAGGCAATCTGCACAAGGGAATCTGGTTAGTTGGATAATTTGCATTTTATATAATATTAAGGCAGGTGGCATCCCTAGAAAAAGCATTTCTAATCCCTAATACTAAGACTAGAAAGAAATTTGTCCACAGGGTCCTTAAAGAGAGGACATGATGACCAATGTCCTCAACAATGTCATTATAATAAACACAAGGACAAGATTCATTGGGCTGTAAATAAATGTTCTTTTACAGTTTTTCTAGAGTTGGAATGCCATAAAACAGGCAAAGGATGGATACAGCTCCAACAGAATAGTTCTTTATTACTGCAAAGCTGTTGTAGTAAAATTCTCCCACTCCCCTAAGAATCATTGCAGACACATAGTCACAGGTACTCAAAGATGACTCAGATCAGTTGCAATGATTCCTAATTACTTTCTTGCAAAGCTCTTCTGGTTTCTATTCAACTCTCTATACTATAGTTTCTAAATGGGCAATAGAAATTACATTTCCTTGCTGAACCATTTGACCTACTTACTGCTGCTGTCATAACTAAAAGAGAAGTCCATGTACATGGTGGAAATATCTGAGTTACTTCTTTCCTGGGGAACCTATATCAAATAATCCGAGTGCTTGTTAAAAATGCAAATTCCTGCCAAATCAAAATCTTATAGATAAGAGACCTGTGTTTATAACAAGCATCAGGGGTAATTTTCTTTTCTTTTTTTTTTTTTTTTTGTGGTACGCGGGCCTCTCGCTGTTGTGGCCTCTCCCGTTGCGGAGCACAGGCTCCAGACGCGCAGGCTCAGCGGTCATGGCTCACGGGCCCAGCCACTCCGCGGCATGTGGGATCTTCCCTGACTGGGGCACGAACCCGTATCCCCTGCATTGGCAGGCGGACTCTCAACCACTGCGCCACCAGGGAGGCCCCAGGGGTAATTTTTATGAAAATTAAAGCTTGAGACCCTTACTGGAGATTGGATAAAATACTGTGACGTAGCACCATCATGTCCCAGACAAACTCCACATATGTTCTCTGTTCTCTGTTCATGTCTGTGTACGAAAGGCTGTGTCTACAAAACATTGGAAATGGGATTGGACTTACCTAGAATTTAATCAGACTCCCAACACACAACTCTCTTGACCACAAGAAGCAAGTTAACTACCTGGGAATAGTATATTCCACAATTTCTGGATGACTTGATGTTGGGCCAGGAGGTTCAGCTAATTGCCTTGTGACCCACAGAAAATCTTCATTCTAGACACAGCCCAGATATCCCCTCTGAATTCTTGGGTTTTTTCCTTTTTTTTTTTTTTATTTTTTTTAATTTTTTTTATACAGCAGGTTCTTATTAGTTATCTATTTCATACATATTAGTGTATATATGTCAATCCCAATCTCCCAATTCATCCCACCACCATCCCCACCCCCCCGTTTCCCCGCTTGGTGTCCATATGTTTGTTCTGTACATCTGTGTCTCTATTTCTGCCTTGCAAAATGGTTCATCTGTACCATTTTTCTAGGTTCCACATATATGCGTTAATATACGATATCTGTTTTTCTGACTTCACTCTGTATGACACTTCATCCACATCTCTACAAATGACCCAATTTCATTCCTTTTTATGGCTGTTTATATATTTTGGAGATTAAAGCTTTGCCCATTGATTCATTTGCAAATATTTTCTCTCATTCTGAGAGTTGTCTTTTCATGTTGTTTATAGTTTCCTTTGCTGTGCAAAAGCTTTTAAGTTTCATTAGGTCCCATTTGTTTATTTCTGTTTTTATTTTCATTACTCTTGGAGGTGGGTCAAAAAAGAACTTGCTGTGATTTATGTCAAAGAGTGTTCTTCCTATGTTTTCCTCTAAGAGCTTTATAGTGTCCGGTCTTACACTTAGGTCTTTAATCCATTTTGAGTTTATTTTTGTGTATGGTGTTAGGCAGTGTTCTAATTTCATTCTTTTACATGTAGCTGTCCAGTTTTCCCAGCTCCACTTATTGAAGAGACTGTCTTTTCTCCATTGTATATCCTTGCCTCTTTGTCATAGATTAGGTGCCCATATGTGCGTAGGTTTATCTCTGGGCTTTCTATCCTGTTCAGTTGATCTGTATTCTGTTTCTGTGCCAGTACCATATTGTCTTGAGTACTGTAGCTTTGTAGTATAGTCTGAAGTCAGGGAGTCTGATTCCTCCAGCTCCATTTTTTTCCCTCAAGACTGATTTGGCTATTCGGGGTCTTTTGTGTCTCCATACAAATTTTAAGATTTTTTTATTCGAGTTCTGTAAAAAATGCCATTGGTAATTTGATAGGGATTGCATTGAATCTGTAGATTGCTATGGGTAGTATAGTCATTTTTCACAGTGTTGGTTCTTCCAATCCAAGAACATGGTATATCTCTCCATCTCATCCATTTGATTTCTTTCATCAGTGTCTTATAGTTTTCTGAGTACAGGTCTTTTACCTCCTTAGGTAGGTTTATTCCTAGGTATTTTATTCTTTTTGTTGCAATGGCAAATGGGAGTGTTTCCTTAAATTCTCTTTCAGATTTTTCATCATTAGTGTATAGGAATGCCACAGATTTCTGTGCATTAATTTTGTATCCTGCAACTTTACCAAATTCATTGATTAGCTCTAGTAGTTTTCTGGTGGCATCTTTAGGATTCTCTATGTATAGTATCATGTCATCTGCAAACAGTGACAGTTTTACTTCTTCTTTTCCAATTTGTATTCCTTTTATTTCTTTTTCTTCTCTGATTTCCATGGCTAGGACTTCTGAGTCTATGTTGAATAATAGTGGTGAGAGTGGACATCCTTGTCTGGTTCCTGCTCTTAGAGGAAATGCCTTCAGTTTTTCACCATTGAGAATGACGTTTGCTGTGGGTTTGTCATATATGGCCTTTATTATGTTGAGGTAGTTTCCCTCTCTGCCCACTTTCTGGAGAGTTTTTAATCATAAATGGGTGTTGAATTTTATCAAAAGCTTTTTCTGCATCTATTGAGATGGTCATATTATTTTTATTCTTCAATTTGTTAATGTGGTTTATCACATTGATTGATTTGCATATACTGAAGAATCCCTGCATCCCTGGGATACATCCCACTTGATCATGGTGTGTGATCCTTTTAATGTGTTGTTGGATCCTGTTTGCTAGTATTTTGTTGAGTATTTTTGCATCTATATTCATCAGTGATATTGGTCTGTAATTTTCTTTTTCTGTAGTATCTTTGTCTGGTTTTGGTATCAGAGTGATGGTGGCCTCATAGAATGAGTTTGGGAGTGTTCCTTCCTCTGCAATTTTTTAGAAGAGTTTGAGAAGGACGGGTGTTAGCTCTTCTCTAAATGTTTGATAGAATTCACCTGTGAAGCCATCTGGTCCTGGACTTTTGTTTGTTGGAAGATTTTTAATCACAGTTTGAATTTCATTACTTGTGATTGGTCTGTTCATATTGTCTTATTTCTTCCTGGTTCAGTCTTGGAAGGTTACACCTTTCTAAGAATTTGTCCATTTCTTCCAGGTTGTCCATTTTATTGGCATAGAGTTGCTTGTAGTAGTCTCTTAGGATGCATTATATTTCTACAGTGTCTGTTGTAACTTTGCCTTTTTCATTTCATTTCATTTCATTTCATTTCATTTCATTTCATTTCATTTCTAATTTTATTGATTTGAGTCCTCTGCCTCTTTTTCTTGATGAGTCTGTCTAAAGTTTTGTCAATTTTGTTTATCCTCTCAAAGAACCAGCTTTTAGTTTTAAGTTTTAGTTTTTGCTACTGTTTTCTTTGTTTCTATTTCATTTATTTCTACTCTGATATTTATGATTGCTTTCCTTCTACTAACTTTGGGTTTCGTTTGTTATTCATTCTCTAGTTCCTTTAGGTGTAAGGTTAGATTGTTTATTTGAGATTTTTCTTGTCTCTTGAGTAGGATTGTATTGCTGTAAACTTCCCACTTAGAACTGCTTTTGCTGCATCCCATAGGTTTTGGATCTTTGTGTTTTCATTGTCATTTGTCTCTTGGTATTTTTTTATTTCCTCTTTGATTTCTTCAATGATCTCGTGGTTATTTAGTAACGTATTGTTTAACCTCCATGTGTTTGTGTTTTTTACATTTTTTTTTCCCTGTAATTGATTTCTAATCTCACAGTGTTGTGGTCAGAACACATGCTTGGTATGATTTCAATTTTCTTAAATTTACTGAGGCTTGATTTGTGACCCAAGATGTGATCTATGCTGGAGAATGTTCCATGTGCACTTGAGAAGAAAGTGTAATCTGCTGTTTTTGGATGGAATGTCCAATAAATATCAATTAAATCTGTCTTGTCTATTGTGTCATTTAAAGCTTGTGTTTCCTTATTAATTTTCTGTCTGGATGATCTGTCCATTGGTGTAATTGAGGTGTTAAATCCCCCCACTATTATTGTGTTATTCTTAATTACCTCTTTTATAGCTGTTAGCATTTGCATTATGTATTGAGGTGCTCCTATGTTGGGTGCATAAATATTTACAATTGTTATATCTTCTTGGATTGATCCCTTGATCATTATGTAGTTCCTTGTCTCTTGTAACATTCTTTATTTTAAAGTCTATTTTGTCTCATATGAGAATTTCCCATCCAGCTTTGTTTTGATTTCCATTTGCCTGGAATATCTTTTTCTATCCTTCCCACTTTCAGTCTGTATGTGTCCCTAGGTCTGAACTGGGTCTCTTATAGACAGTATATATATGGGTCTTGTTTTTGTATCCATTCAGTGAGCCTGTGTCTGTTTTTGGAGCATTTAATCCATTCACATTTTAGGTAATTATCAATATGTATGTTTCTGTTACTATTTCCTTAATTTTTCTGGGTTTGTTTTTGCAGGTCCTTTTCTTCTCTTGTGTTTTCCACTTAGAGTAGTTCCTTTAGCATTTGTTGTAGAGCTGGTTTGGTGGTGCTGAATCTCTTAGCTTTTGCTTGTCTGTAAAGCTTTTGATTTCTCCATCAAATCTGAATGAGATCCTTGCCAGGTAGAGTAATCTTTGTTGTAGGTTCTTCTCTTTCATCACTTTAAATATACTGTGCCACTCCCTTCTGGCTTGTAGAGTTTCTGCTGAGAAATCAGCTGTTAACCTTATGGAAGTTCCCTTGTATATTATTTGTTGTTTTTCCTTTGTTGCTTTCAATAATTTTTCTTTGTCTTTAATTTTTGTCCATTTGATTACGCTGTGTTTTGGCATGTTTCTCCTTGGATTTATCCTGCCTGGGACTCTATGTGCTTCCTGGACTTGGGTGACGATTTCCTTTCCCATGTTAGGGACGTTTTCAACTATAATGTCTTCAAATATTTTCTCGGGTTCTTTCTCTCTCTCTCTTTCTGGGACCCCTATAATGTGAGTGTTGGTGCATTTAATGTTGTCCCAGAGGTCTCTTAGGCTTTCTTCATTTCTTTTCATTCTGTTTTCTTTATTCTGTTCTGCAGCAGTGAATTCCACCATTCTGTCTTCCAGGTCACTTATCTGTTCTTCTGCCTCAGTTACTCTGCTATTGATTCCTTCTAGTGTATTTTTCATTTCAGTTATTGTATTGTTTATCTCTACTTGTTTGCTCTTTAATTCTTCTAGGTGTTTGTTCTTTAATTCTTCTAGGTCTTTATTAATCATTTCTTGCATCTTCTTGATCTTTGCCTCCTTTCTTTTTCCAAGGTCCTGGATCATCTTCACTGTCATTATTCTGAATTCTTTTTCTGGAAGGTTGCCTATCTCCACTCATTTAGTTGTTTTCTGGGGTTCTATCTTGTTCCTCATTTGGTACATAGTCCTCTCCCTCTTCATTTTGTCTGTCTTTCTCTCAATGTAGTTTTTGTTCCACAGGCTGCAGGACTGTAGTTCTTCTTGCTTCTGCTGTCTGCCCTCTCTCCCCTCTGAATTCTTGATCTAAATTTATATATGTGGTAAACTTCATGTCCTGCTCGTACCTCTGACTCAAATTAACATGTACTTTCACCTCCTTTTTTTTCAGTGTTCTGCCATCTTAAATAGAAAGTCCAACTTGCCTGCATGCATGCAAGAAACCTCAGAGCCAACTCAACTTTTCTTTCTCTCCCATTTTCACACCCTAATCAGTGAACAAATTCTGTGGATTCTTTATAAACTAACAGTGTGTTGATTACAACTTTCTAGTCCTTCCAACTAGATTAATATCCTAATCTTAGCCCATCATCCTCTTGTAACTGGTCATTTGCATCAACTCCCTAATATATGTTAGAGCCTCAGACTCAGATTCAGTGAACATCCCTGAATCAGCTACTGTAACTCATCATTAGGCTGGGTATTTCCACATATCTATCTCACTTCATTCTCATAAAATTCTGTTATTATTGTTCCCGTTGGCAGCTGGAGAATTACTTCAGTAAGATTGCACAATCACTGAATGGCAAAGCCAGGATTTCCATCCCAATCTTGTAACTCAGAATTGAGCTGTCTCAGGTTTCTCACCTTGAGTCTGTTCTTCACTGTGCTACTATGGTTATCTTCCTTGGACACAGGTTAGGTCATAGTACTCCCTGCTCAAAAACTAAAATCATTCTCTAATCTCTATAGCAGTGTTTCTAAAAATTATGTACTCTATCAATAAAAACATTTGACTATGCATCCAATGTACATAGACATGCATTTATTTATGAAACATTTGCATTCACTAAGTATACTAGTATATATTATATATATATATATATATATATACAGAAATATGAATTTAAAGGGAGAGAGAATTAAATATAAATAGAAGTTGTAGTATATTATTTTCATGCCCCTGTGGATTTTTAACCTTCTCAGGGAATTTCATTGCACTTCAGACACCACTGAATTCAAGTTTAAGGGCCTCTGTGATCTGGCCTCAACCCAAATTTTTGAGCTTACCTTTTAGAAATTTCCTTTCAGTCCTCTCTACCTAAGCCTCAGTGCTTTACTCACAGTTTCTTGTAAATACAGTGCACTTTCATGTCTCTTTTTCTTTGCTCTAATTGTTTCATCAACCAGAAGTGAGCATTATCCTTTTTTTGCCAGCAGAAAACTATTCTGTTAGACTAAGCAAAAAAATTCTCTCCTTCATCAAAAGACCCTAGTCCAAACCAATCAGTCCTTGAGCACATGGCCTGTATCTCCATCACGACATTTATTTTATTCTGCTGTTTACTCTGTGTTTTAGAGTTGTGTACTTCTCTTTCTTATTCGTTATAGTGACATCTTTGAATACAGTATTTATGTCACATTCATTTCTGCATTTCTCATAAGGTGTACTATACTTAATTAAATAGTACATTTTTAATAAACATTTGTGAACTGAATAAGAGAATATTGGCTTTTGTGAATTCAAAGAATATCCTACATGGAAAAAAGTCAAAACAGAATCATTACAGAGGAGCAGACAGAGAGAAGGAACCAAGAAAAGAGCTGAGGAGATTGGTTCAAGGTGGCGGAGTAGAAGGACTTGCTCTCACTCCCTCTGGCAAGAGCACAAGGATCGCAACTAACTGCTAAACCGTCATTGACAGGAAGACACTGGAACTCACCAGAAAAGATACCCCACATCTAAAGACAAAGGAGAAGCCACAATGAGATGGTAGGAGGGGTGCAATCACAGTAAAATCAAATCCCATAACTGCTGGGTAGGTGGCTCACAAACAGGATAACACGTATACCACAGAAGGCCAACCACTGGAGTGAAGGTTCTGAGCACCACGTCAGGCTTCCCAACCTTGGGGTCCAGCAATGGGAGGAGGATTTCCTAGAGAATCAGACTTTGAAGGCTAGTGGGATTTGATTGCAGGACTTCAACAGGACTAGGAGAAACAGAGACTCCACTCTTGGAGGGCACACGCAAAGTAGTGTGCTCATCGGGACCCAGGGGAAGGAGTAGTGACCCCTTAGGAGACTGAACCAGAGCTACTTGCTAGTGTTGGATGGTCTCCTGCAGAGGTGGGGGGTGGATGTGGCTCACCGTGGGGACAAGAACACTGGTGGCAGAAGTTCTGGGAAGTACTCCTTGGCGTGACCCTTCCCAGAGTCCACCATTAACCCCACCAAAGAGCCTGGGTAGGCTCCAGTGTTGGGTCGTCTAAGACCAAAAAACCAACAGGGAGGGAACCCAGCCCCACCCATCAGCAGACAAGTGGATTAAAGTTTTACTGAACTCTGACCACCAGAGCAACACCCAGCTCTACCCACCACCAGTCCCTCCCATCAGGAAGCTTGCACAAGCATCTTAGATAGCCTCATCCACCAGAGGGCAGACAGCAGAAGCAAGAAGAACTACAATCCTGCAGCCTGTGGAACAAAAACCACATTCACAGGAAGATAGATAAGATAAAAAGGCAGAGTTGAAACTGTGATTTAAAATCTTCCAACAAACAAAAGTTAAGGACCAGGTAGCTTCACAGGTGAATTCTATGAAACAGTTAGAGAAGAGCTAACATCCATCCTTATCAAACTCTTCCAAAAAGTTGCAGAGGAAGGAACACTCATTCTATGAGGCCACCATCACCCTGATACCAAAACCAGACAAAGATACTCCAAAAAAAGAAAATTACAGACCAATATCACTGATGAATATAGATGCAAAAATCCTCAACAAAATACTAGCAAACAGAATCCAACAACACATTAAAAGGATCATACACCTTGATCAAGTGAGATTTATCCCAGGGATGCACGGATTCTTCAGTATATGCAAATCAATTAATCTGATACAGCATATTAACAAATTGAAGAAGAAAAACCATATGATCACCTCAATAGATGCAGAAAAATCTTTTGACAAAATTCAACATGCGTTTATGATAAAAACTTTCCAGAAAGTGGGCAGAGAGGGAACCTACATCAGTGTAATAAAGGACATATATGACAAACCCACAGAAAACATCATTCTCAATGGTGAAAAACTGAAAGCATTTCCTCTAAGGTCAGGAACCAGACAAGGATGTCCACTCTCACCACTATTATTCAACATAGTTTTGGAAGTCCTAGCCACGGAAATCAGAGAAGAAATAGAAATAAAAGGAATACAAATTGGAAAAGAAGCAGTAAAACTATCAGTGTTTGCAGATGACATGACACTATACACAGAGAATCCTAAAGGTGCTACCAGAAAACTACTAGAGCTAATCAATGAATTTGGTAGTGTTGCAGGATACAAAATTAATGCAGAGAAATCTCTTTTATTCCTGTACACTAATGATGAAAAATCTGAAAGAGAATTTAAGGAAACACTCCCATTTGCCATTGCAACAAAAAGAATAAAATACCTAGGAATAAACCTACTTAAAGAGGTAAAAGACCTGTACTCAGAAAACTATAAGACACTGATGAAAGAAATCAATCATGACAGAGATGGAGAGTTATACCATGTTCTTGGATTGGAAGAATCAACATTGTGAAAGTGACTATACTACCCCGAGAAATCTACAGATTCAATGCAATCCCCATCAAATTACGAATGGCATTTTTTACAGAACTCGAAAAAGAAAATCTTAAAATTTGTATGGAGACACAAAAGACCCCAAATAGCCAAATCAGTCTTGAAGGTAAAAAATGGAGCTGGAGGAACCAGACTCGCAGACTTCAGACTATACTACAAAGCTATAGTAATCAAGACAATATGGTACTGTCACAAAAACAGAATATAGATCAACGGAGCATGATAGAAAGCCCAGAGATAAACCCACGCACCTATGTTCAACTAATCTATGACAGAGGAGGCAAGGGTATACAATGGAGAAAAGACAGTGTCCTCAGTAAGTGGTGCTGAGAAAAGTGGACAGCTACATGTAAAAGAATGAAATTAGAACACTCCCTAAGACCACACTCAAAAATAAACTCAAAATGGATTAAAGACCTAAATGTAAGACTGGACCCTATAAAACTGTTAGAGGAAAACATAGGAAGAACACTCTTTGACATAAATCACAGCAAGGTCTTTTTTGACCCACCTCCTAGAGCAATGGAAATAAAAACAAAAATAAACCAGTGGGACATAATAAAACTTAAAAGCTTTTGCAAAGCAAAGGAAACTACAAACAGGACAAAAAGACAACCCTCAGAATGGGAGAAAATATTTGCAAACGAATCATCGGACAAAGGATTAATCTCCAAAATATACAAACAGCTCATGCAGCTTAGTATTTAAAAAAAAACAACAACAACCCAATCCAAAAATGGGCAGAAAACCTAAATAGACATTTCTCCAAAGAAGACATACAGATGGCCAAGAAGCACATGAAAAGCTGCTTAACATCACTAATTATTAGATAAATGCAAATCAAAACTACAATGAGGTATCACCTCACACCAGTTAGAATGGGCATCATCATAAAATCTACAAACAACAAATGCTGGAGAGGGGGTGGAGGAAAAGGAGTCCTCTTGCACTGTTGTTGGGAATGTAAATTGATACAGACACTATGGAGAACAGTATGGAGGTTACTTAAAAAACTAAAAATAGAATTAACATATGACCCAGCAATCCCACTACTAAGCCTATACCCAGAGAAAACCATAATTTAAAAAGACACATGCACCCCAGTGTTCATTGCAGCACTATTTACAATAGCCACATCATGGAAGCAACCTAAATGCCCATCGACAGACGAATGGATAAAGAATTTGTGGTACATATATACAATGGAATATTACTCAGCCATAAGAAGGAATGAAATTGCGTCATTTTTAGAGACGTGGATGGATCTAGAGACTGTCATACAGAGTGAAGTAAGTCAGAAAGGGAAAAACAAATATCGTGTATTAATGCATATATGTGGAATCTAGAAAAATGGTACAGATGAACTGGTTTGCAGGGCAGAAATAGAGACACAGATGTAGAGAACAAACGTATGGACACCAAGGGGGGATAGTGGCGGGGGGGGGGGCGAAGGAGAGTTGGTGTGATGAACTGGGAGTTTGGGATTGACACGTATACACTAATATGTATAAAATGGATAACTAATAAGAACCTGCTGTATAAAAAATAAAATTAAATTAAAAAAAAGTTGAAATAGAAACTATCCCATTTTCTTTGTTGTGATGCATATTTTCTGCCAGGCAATGACATGTGGACAGTGGACCATTTTCATGAAAACTTAAAGCTGAATAAGGCACCCTTAAAGTCCATCATAATAGGAAAGTTGCTACTCTTTGAACATAGTTCCAAACTCTTGAACATTAGTTGCATTGAGCAACAACTGAAAGCATGTGAACTCTTTTCTTTCCTTTCTGCCTATTTAAAATTCTCACTGACAAACGGAGAAGAACATTTGAACCGGAAAGAAACTTAACGAGCATGTGAATCAACTCCTTCACTTCACAGAAGCGGAAACTGAGGCTCAGAGGCTTTAAATGACTGCCCAAACGTCTGCTTCCAGTTCATGCTGAGCTAGGGCTGGAACCTGGTTTCTAGTCTTAGTCCAGTGTCCATTCTCTGGGTCAACACTGCCTCTATTGGTAGCTTTCTGTTCTGTGCATCATTAAACTGTGACACAACTTGTGGGAATGAACTGAAAGAAGTGTGGATTGTCCTACACCTGCTTCTCAAACTAGGATTTATATATACCTTCCAGAAGTCCCTGGAGCCACAGCCTAAACATCTTACATTTTCCTGGGAGTGTAAGTTTTCCTCGAAAAAATTTTCTGGGAGAAGAAAATTATTATTTTCATATTATAACAAACACTAATTTAGAATAATTACTACGATAAATCTAGAGCAATTTTGTAGTTGCAGAATCCTATACCCCTGGATGTGCCGACATTCACACCCTCTTTGCAGTAAAGAAATTTTGGTGGAAAGTCTGAGAAGTACTGAGCTAGGTTATACCTTTGTTATAAAGGACATCTGTGGTTTACCTTTCTTGGAAGAAAGCATAAATTAAAGCTAAAAATAATTTACCTTTGCTTTTTTTAACCTCTTCTACAATCTGACTTTCATTCCAACCATTGTACAGATATGGCTCTGTATGTGGCTTATTGCTAAATCCAATGGAAACTTTTCTTCTTTTTTCTTTTTCCTCCCTCCTTCCCTCCCTCCCTCCCTGCCTCCCTCCCTCTCTTCCTCCCTCCCTCCCTTCCTTTCTTCCTTCCTTCCTTCTTATGAATAGAGGGCTTTTATTGCATTTTAAAAAATTAAAAAATTTTTGGGACTTCCCTGGTGGTCCAGTGGTTAAGAATCCATCTTGCAGTGCAGGGGATGCTGGTTCGATCCCTGGTTGGGGAACTAAGATCCAACATGCCGTGTGGCAACTAAGCCAGCGTGCCACACCTACTGAGCCCACGTGCTCTGGAGCCCACGTGCTACAACTAGAGAGCCTGCACGCCACAACTAATGATCCCATGCGCTCTGGAGCCTGCACGCCACAACTGGAGAGTAACCCACACACCGCAACGAAAGATCCCACATGCTGCAAGTAAGACCCAATGCAGCCAATACATAAATAAATATTTTTTAAAAAGTAGAAAAATTTTCATAACAGTTTTATTGAGATATAATTCACATACCACACAATTCACCCATTTAAAGTGTACAATTCCATGATTGTCTTTATCTTTATAAAATTGATTCTTTATTGAGATATAACTGACATATAATATTGTGTAAGTCTAAATTATACAACATGTTGATTTGATACATTTATATATTGAAATGTGATTACCACTGTAGCTAACACCTCTATCATGTTCCATAATCAGCATTTGTTTTTTGTGGTGAGAACATTTAAGATCTAGTCTCTTAGCAACTTTGAAGTATATAAGACATTATTGTTGACAATAATCACTATGCTGTGCACTAAAATATAACAAATGGGGTTTTAGGAATCATCTCACATCTTGTTTCTATAGCTGGATAACTCTTAAATCTTCTTCATCAACCCGTTAAATTGTTCCTTTTTCAGAGGCAAAGATACCATTACAAAAGTTGAGAGTCTGATTTAATGGTCTTCATTCTCGCAGTACATGTGGCAAACAGAGAACATCTCAGTCCTTACTTTCTTGACCTCCCCACGGCATTTGACACTGCCGACTGCCTTTCCTTCCTGAAAATGTCTTTTCTTCCTTTGGCTCCATAGGCTTCACTTTCTTGCTTAGTCTCCAGCTGCTCTGGACAAAGACTCTTCCTGCCTTTTTTTTTCAAGGTGATTTTTCTTTTCTCTTCTCTTGAGCTCTAGATTCACATACACCACTGACCTCTGCACAATTCCTGTTAGAACTTAGAAAGACACTTCAACCTCAACAAATTGACCCCATTCTTTTGTTCCCCACCTCACTACCATGCCTCCTGGTTCTCTGGACTATTTTTATCACCCTGGCCCTAATTTACTATTTCTCCTGTGGTTCCTGTTTTGTGGTGTAAATAACAACTGACCAGCCAGCTACCTGAGCATCTTTCTTCATTTTTCCTTTTCCCTCACCTTCCTTATTCATTCCATCACCAGGAACTACCTCGTAAATATTTTCCAAAGCCATTCACCAAAACCACAATGACTACCACCCAAGTCTATATCACTATTATGTCTCACCTTGTTCTCTACAACAACCTCTTCATTTATTTCACAGTCCCAGGTCTTGCTCTTCTCATAAATACAGGTTGGGAAGAAGAAAACTTTCCAGGAACTGTTAGAAATGTAATAAAACTGTCAAAATTGGTAAGACACATTCTACTCTTTTGTGACAGTTTCTAAAAGCATAGCTTAAGAAAAATCCTGGTAGACCATATGAAGAAAAAATAAGCATTTGATATGCCAACTGATAATGACACTTCAATTATACCACCCTGTGGAGACTGACCAAATCCAAGTATCTATGCCTCAAATAAAATTTTAAGCACACTATATCTATTTACAGTTTTACTATGCCTTCTGAAGCCAGACAGACTCTTCCTAACATGCAAACTATGTCCCATCCCCTGCTCCATACTCTTCAGTGGCTCCCTGTTGCCGTCTGGGTAAATTCAGAACACCTTAATTTGGTTTCTAACCCTGATCTCGTCTTCATTTACCTCTCTATTTTCATGACCCCTTCGCACTGTAGCCAGGTCTAACACCTTTCAGTTTCCCAAATTCATCATGCTCCTTGCCTCCCTCTGCGTTTCCTTTTCCAAATTTGATTGGCTAAAGCAGTGCTGTGCTGGTGAATGTTTACCAGTCGCCTATCTGGGGTGAGAAAGAGGGAGAGCCCTGATTTGCAACATTTGACAATTTCCATGATGAAAATGCTCTCACTGTGGCTGATTTCAAGCTACCTATGTCATGTCACTGAATATGAAATTGTAGAGAGACATACACAATTAACTCCAGCAAGCAGGTATGAGCCTGCTTCAGCACACCCCTGGGTTAAATCTTACAGATCCTTCAGATTCTAGCTTAGCTGTCCCTTTTGCTGAGAATGCTTTTTTGATTATGTCATATGCTTCCACTGCAGCCTGTTAATAGCCTGTTTCTACATTTATCATGTAACACTGCAATTTCCTGTGCACCTCTCTGACTCTACTGCTAGACTATGAGATCCTTAGGGGCAGAGGTTGTGTCTTATTCACCATCGTCTCTCCAGAGTCTTCCAGAGTGCTCAAAACATAGTCGTTCTTAAATAAATGTTTGTTAAATAAATGAGTGAATGTCTAAAAACTAATAATAATAACTTAATATCAAGGGCTCGCTTTATGCCAGCCACTATCCTAACTGATTTGTATGCATTACCTCATTTAATTTTCCTCAAAATCCTGTGGCAGAACGTTTCATCACTACCATTTTACAGCTGAGAAAGATTGATGCTTAGAGCAGCTAAAGCTCAAATTCACACAGTCAGAAACTAGTGGAGCCATGTATAAATGCACACAGTGTGACTCTACCTTGAACACTTATCTACTACGTTATTCTGACTTATTCTTATTCCAAGTTGAATAACACTAGCATTTTTACATAGTTGATTTTTGTGAAGAACGTTCAAGATCTAAGTCACTTTTATTTGGGGCTTCCACAGAGGTCCGGACTCTCTCAAACACTGTCACTGACATTGTAAATTAGTGGAAACTTAATGGTCAACAGTTGGCATTATGGCCTCTTAAAATACTGATTTGCTTTTAATCAGTTCGAGTTTTCAGAAAATAATCAGAAACATGGACAACATTTTGTGGCCAAAGTATTTATTCCTAGTGGTTTTAAAACTAACCTTTTTGCTTTAGAATAGTTTTAGATTTACAGAAAAATTGCAAGAAATAATACATAGAATTTCTATATATTGCACACACAGTTTCCCCTATCATTAACATCTCAACATCTTATGGAATATTTGTCACAATGAATGAACCAATATTGATACATTTTCTTTCTTTTTTTAAATTTTAAAAATATTTATTTATTTATTTTTGGGTGCATCAGGTCTTAGTTGCAGCATTCAGGGTCTCTTGTTGCAGCGCACGGGCTTCTCTCTAGTGGTGGCTCAGTAGGCTCAGTAGTTGCGTGCGGGGCCTTAGTTGTCCTGCGGCATGTGGGACCTTAGTTCCCCGACCAGGGGTGAAACCCAAGTCCCCAGCATTAGAAGGCGGATTCTTAGCTACTGGGCCACCAGGGAAGTCCAAAACTTTGGCTTTTTTTTTTTTTTAATGTCTTTATTGGAGTATAATTGCTTTACAATGGTGGGTTAGTTTCTGCTTTATAACAAAGTGAATCAGCTATACATATGCATATATCCTCATATCTCTTCCCTCTTGCATCTCCCTCCCACCCTCCCTATCCCACCCCTCTAGGTGGTCACAAAGCACTGAGCTGATCTCCCTGTGCTATGCGGCTGCTTCCCACTAGCTATCTATTTTATATTTGGTAGTGTATATAAGTCCATGCCACTCTCTCACTTTGTCACAGCTTACCTTTCCCACTCCCTGTGTCCTGAAGTCCATTCTCTACGTCTGCGTCTTTATTCCTGTCCTGACCGTAGGTTCTTCAGAACCATTTTTTTTTAGATTCCATATATATGTGTTAGTATATGGTACTTGTCTTTCTGTTTCTGACTTACTTCACTCCGTATGACAGACTCTAGGTCCATCCACCTCACTACAGATAACAATTTCATTTCTTTTTATGGCTGAGTAATATTTCATTTTATATATGTGCCACATCTTCTTTATCCATTCATCTGTCGGATGAACACTTACATTGCTTCCATGTCCTGGCTATTGTAAATAGAGCTGCAATGAACATTGTGGTACATGACACTTTTAAAATTATGGTTTTCTCAGGGTATATTGCCCAGTAGTGGGATTGCTGGGTCGTATGGTAGTTCTATTTTTTGTTTTTTAAGGAACCTCCATACTGTCCTCCATAGTGGCTGTATCAATTTACATTCCCACCAACAGTGCAAGAGAGTTCCCTTTTCTCCACCTCCTCTCCAGGATTTATTGTTTGTAGATTTTTTTTTTTTTTTTTTTTTTAGGAGTACACAGATCTCTCACTGTTGTGGCCTCTCCCGCTGCAGAGCAGAGGCTCCGGGGGCGCAGGCTCAGTGGCCATGGCTCACGGGCCCAGCCGCTCCGCGGCACGTGGGATCCTCCCGGACTGGGGCACGAACCCACGTCCTCAGCATCGGCAGGTGGGCTCCAAACCACTGCGCCACCAGGGAAGCCCTGTTTGTAGACTTTTTGATGATGGTCATTCTGACCGGTGTGAGGTGATACTTCATTGTAGTTTTGATTTGCATTTCTATAATGATTAGTGATATTGAGCATTCTTTCATGTCTTTGTTGGCAATTTGTATGTATTCTTTGGAGAAATGTCTGTTTAGGTCTTCTGCCCATTTCTGGACTGGGTTTTTTTTGATATTGAGCTGCAAGAGCTGCTTGTAAATTTTGGGGATTAATCCTTTGTCAGTTGCTTCATTTGCAAATATTTTCTCCCATTCTGAGGGTTGTCTTTACATCTTGTTTATGGTTTCCTGTGCTGTGCAAAAGCTTTTAAGTTTCATTAGGTCCCATTTGTTTATTTTTGTTTTTATTTCCATTTCTCTAGGAGGTGGGTCAAAAAGGATCTTGCTGTGATTTATGTCATAGAGTGTTCTGCCTATATTTTTCTCTAAGAGTTTTATAGTGTCTGGTCTTACATTTAGGCCTTTAATCCATTTTGACTTTATTTTTGTGTATGGCGTTAGGGAGTGTTCCAATTTCATTCTTGTGCATGTAGCTGTCCAGTTTTCTCAGCACCACTTATTGAAGAGGCTGTCTTTTTTCCATTGTATATTCTTGCCTCCTTTATCAAAATAAGGTGACCCTATGTGCGTGGGTTTATCTCTGGGCTTTATATCCTGTTGCATTGATCTATATTTCTGTTTTTGTGCTGGCACCATACTGTCTTGATGACTGTAGCTTTGTAGTATAGTCTGAAGTCAGGGAGCCTGATTTCTCCAGCTCCGTTTTTCTTTCTCAAGATTGCTTTTTCTATTCTGGGTCGTTTGTGCTTCCATACAAACTGTGAATTTTTTTGGTTCTAGTTCTGTGAAAAATGCCATTGGTAGTTTGATAGGGATTGCATTGAATCTATAGATTGCTTTGGGTAGTAGAGTCATTTTCACAATGTTGATTCTTTCAATTCAAGAACATGGTATATCTCTCCATCTGTTTGTATTATCTTTAATTTCTTTCAGTGTCTTATAGTGTTCTGCATACAGGTCTTTTGTCTCCTTAGGTAGGTTTATTCCTAGGTATTTTATTCTTTTTGTTGCAGTGGTAAATGGGAGTGTTTCCTTAATTTCTCTTTCATATTTTTCATCTTTAGTGTATAGGAATGCAAGAGATTTCTGTGCGTTAATTTTGTATCCTGCAACTTTACCAAATTCATTGATTAGCTCTAGTAGTTTTCTGGCAGCATCTTTATGATTATCTATAAGTATCATGTCATCTGCAAACTGTGACAGCTTTACTTCTTTTCCAATTTGGACTCCTTTTATTTCTTTTTCTTCTCTGATTTCTTTGGCTAAAACTTCCAAAACTAGGTTGAATAATTGTTGTGAGAGTGGACAACCGTGTCTTGTTCCTGATCTTAGTGGAAATGATTTCAGTTTTTCACCATTGGGAACGATGTTGGTTGTGGATTTATCATATATGGCCTTTATTATGTTGAGATAAGTTCTCTCTCTGCCTACTTTCTGGAGGGTTTTTATCATGAATGGGTGTTGAATTTTGTCAAAATATTTTTCTGCATCTATTGAGATGATCATAGGTTTTTTATTCTTCAATTTGTTAATATGGTTTATCACATTGATTGATTTGCATATATTGAAGATTTCTTGTATTCCTGGGGTAAACCCCACTTGATCATGCTGTATGATCCTTTTAATGAGTTGTTGGATTCTGTTTGCTGGTATTTTGTTGAGGATTTTTGCATCTATGTTCATCAGTGATATTGTCCTGTAATTTTCTTTCTTTGTGACATATTTGTCTGGTTTTGGTATCAGGGTGATGGTGGCCTCGTGGAATGAGTTTGGGAGTGTTCCTCCCTCTGCTATATTTTGGAGGAGTTAGAGAACAAAAGGTGTTAGCTCTTCTCTAAATGTTTGCAAGAATTTGCCTGTGAAGCCATCTGATCCTGCACTTATGCTTGTTGGAAGACTTTTAATCACAGTCTCAATTTCAGTGCTTTTGATTGTTCCGTTTATATTTTTTTTCTTCCTCGTTCAGTCTCAGAAGGTTGTGCTTTTCTAAGAATTTGTCCATTTCTTCCAGGTTGTCCTTTTTATTGGCATAGAGTTGCTTGTAGTAATCTCCCATGATCCTTTGTATTTCTTCAGTGTCACTTTTTACTTTCCCTTTTTCATTTCTAATTCTGTTGATTTGAGTCTTCTCCCTTTTTTTCTTGACGAGTCTGGCTAATGGTTTATGAATTTTGTTTATCTTCTCAAAGAACCAGCTTTTAGTTTTATTGATCTTTGCTATCATTTCCTTCATTTCTTTTTCATTTATTTCAGATATGATCTTTATGATTTCTTTCCTTCCGCTAACTTTGGGTTTTTTTTGTTCTCTTTCTCTAATTGCTTTAGATGTAAGTTTAGGTTGTTGATTTGAGATGTTTCTTATTTTTTGAGATAGGATTGTATTGTTATAAACTTCCCTCTTAGAACTGCTTTTGCTGCCTCCCATAGATTTTGGGTCATCGTGTTTTCATTTTCAGTTGTTTCTAGGTATTTTTTGATTTCCTCTTTGATTTCTTCAGTGACCTCTTGGTTATTAAGTAGTGTATTTTTTAGCCTCTATGTGTTTGTATTTTTTACAGATTTTTTTCCTGTGATTGATATCTAGTCTCATAGCATTGTGGTTGGAAAAGATACTTGATACGATTTCAATTTTCTTAAATTTATCAAGGCTTGATTTGTGACCCAAGTCAAGATATGATCTATCCTGGAGAATGTTCCATGAGCACTTGAAAAGAAAGTGTATTCTGTTGTTTCTGGATGGAATGTCCTATAAACATCAATTAAGTCCATCTTGTCTAATGTATCATTTAAAGCTTGTGTTTATTTGTATTCATTTTGGATGATCTGTCCATTGGTGAAAGTGGGGTTTTAAAGTCCCCTAGTATGATTGTGTTACTGTTGATTTCCCCTTTAATGGCTGTTTGCATTTGCCTTATGTATTGAGGTGCTCCTATGTTGGATGCATAAATATTTACAATTGTTGTATCTTCTTCTTGGATTGATCCCCTGATCGTTATGTAGTGTCCTTCTTTGTCTCTTTTAATAGTCTTTATTTTAAAGTCTATTTTGTCTGATATGAGAATTGCTACTCCAGCTTTCTTTTGATTTCCATTTGCATGGAATATCTTTTTCCATCCCCTCACTTTCAGTCTGTATGTGTCCCTAGGTCTGAAGTGGGTCTCTTGTAGACAGCATATATATGGGTCTTGTTTTTGTATCTATTCATCCAGTCTATGTCTTTTGGTTGGACTATTTAATCCATTTACATTTAAGGTAATTGTCAATAGGTATGTTCCTATTACCATTTTCTTAATTGTTTTGGGTTTGTTATTGTAGGTCTTTTCCTTCTCTTGTGTTTCCTGCCTAGAGAAGTTCCATTTGTTGTAGAGCTGGTTTGGTGGTGCTGAATTCTCTTAGCTTTTGCTTGTCTGTAAAAGTTTTAATTTCTCTGTCCAATCTGAATGAGATCCTTGCTGGGTAGAGTAATCTTTGTTGTAGGTTTTCCCTTTCATCACTTTAAATATGTCCTGCCTCTCCCTTCTGTGTTGCCGAATTTCTGCCGAAAGATCAGTTGTTAATCTTATGGGGATTCCTTTATATGTTATTTGTGGGTTTTCCCTTGCTACTTTTTCTTTCTATTTAATTTTTGATAGTTTGATTAATATGTGCCTTGGTGTGTTTCTCCTTGGATTTATCCTGTATGGGACTCTCTGTGCTTCCTGGACTTGATTAACTATTTCCTTTCTCATATTAGGGAAGTTTTCAACTGTAATCTCTTTAAATATTTTCTCAGTCCCTTTCTTTTTCTCTTCTTCTTCTGGGACCCCTATAATTTGAATATTGGTGCATTTAATGTTGTCCCAGAAGTCTCTTAGACTTTCCTCAATTCTTTTCATTCTTTTTTCTTTATTCTGCTCTGCAGTAGTTATTTCCACTATTTTATCTTCCAGGTCACTTATGCATTCTTATGCCTCACTTATTCTGCTATTGATTCCATCTAGAGAATTTTAAATTTCATTTATTGTGTTTATCATCATTGTTTGTTTACTCTTTAGTTCTTCTAAGTCCTTTTGAATCGTTTCTTGTATTTTCTTCATTCTATTTCCAAGATTTTGGATCATCTTTACTATCATTACACTGAATTCTTTTTCAGGTAGACTACCTATTTCCTCTTCATTTGTTTGGTCTGGTGGGTTTTTACCTTTCTCCTTCATGTGCTATGTGTTTCTCTGTCTTCTCATTTTGCTTAACTACTGTGTTTGGGGTCTCTTTTTCACAGGCTGCAGGTTCATAGTTCCCATTGTTATTGTTGTGTGCCCCCACTGGCTAAGGTTGTTTCAGTGGGTTGTGTAGGCTTCCTGATGGAGGGGACTAGTGCCTGTGTTCTGGTGGATGAGGCTGCATCTTGTGTTTCTGGTAGCAGGTCCACGTCCGGTGGTGTGTTTTGGGGTATCTGTGACCTTATTATGATTTTAGGCAACCTCTCTGCTAATGGGTGGGGTTGTGTCCCTGTCTTGCTAGTTGTTTGGCATAGGGTGTCCAGCACTGTAGCTTGCTGGGCATTGAGTGGAGCTGGGTCTTAGCGTTGAGATGGAGATCTCTGGGAGAGCTTTTGTCATTTGTTTTATGTGGAGCTGGAGGTCTCTGGTGGCCCGATGTCCTGAACTCAGCTTTTCCACCTGAGAGGCACAGGCCTGACACCAGGCCAGAGCAGCAAGAACCTGTCAGCCACATGGCTCTGAATAAAAGGGAGCAAAAAAGAAAGAAGGAAAAGAAATAAAATAAAATAAAATAATTAAAATAAAAAAATACTAGTATAAATAAAATAACTAAAAAGTAATTTAAAAAAAGAAAGAAGAGAGCAACCAGACCAAATAACAAATCCACCAATGATAACAAGCACTAAAAACTATACTGAAAAAAAAAACCCAAAAAGACAGACAGAACCCTAGGACAAATGGTAAAAGCAAAGCTGTAGAAACAAAATCACAAACAGAAGCATACACATACACACTCACAACACTCACAAAAAGAGAAACAGGAAAAAAATATATATATGTTGTTGTTCCCAAAGTCCACCTCCTCAATTTGGGATGATTCGTTGTCTATTCATGTATTCCACAGATGCAGGGTACATCAAGTTGATTGTGGAGATTTAATCCTCTGCTTCTGAGGCTGCTGGGAGGTATTTCCCTTTCTCTTCTTTGTTCGCACAGCTGCTGGGGTTCAGCTTTGGATTTGGCCCCGCTTCTGTGTGTAGGTCGCCTGTTCTTCACTCAGAAAGGACGGGGTTAAAAGAGCAGCTGATTCGGGGTCTCTGGCTCACTCAGACCAGGGAGGCAGGGGTACGTTGTGCAGGGCGAGTCTGTGGAGGCAGAGGCCGGTGTGACGTTGCAGCAGCCTGAGGCACGCCGTGCATTATCCCAGGGAGGTTGTCCCTGGATCACGGGACTCTGGCAGTGGCGGGCTGCATAGGCTTCCCGGAAGTGGCGTGTGGATAGTGACCTGTGCTCGCACACAGGCCCCTTGGTGGCGGCAGCAGCAGCCTTAGCGTCTCATGTCTGTCTCTGGTGTCCGCGCTGATAGCCGCGGCTTGCTCCTGTCTCTGGAGCTTGTTTAGGCGGCGCTCAGAATCCCCTCTCCTCCTTCACCCCGAAACAATGGTCTCCTGCCTCTTAGGCAGGTCCAGACTTTTCCCTGGACTCCCTTGCAGCTAGCTGTGGTGCACTAGGCCCTCAGGCTGTGTTCACGCAAGAAACCCCAGTCCTCTCCCTGGGATCTGACCTCTGAAGCCCGAGCCTCAGCTCCCAGCCCCACCCACCCTGGCGGGTGAGCAGACAAGCCTCTCGGGCTGGTGAGTGCTGGTCGGCATCGATCCTCTGTGTGGGAATCTCTCTGCTTTGCCCTGTGCACCCCTGTTGCTATGTTGTCCTCTGTGGCTCCGAAGCTTCCCCCCCTCCCGCCCCCGGCATGCCCTGTCTCCACCAGTGAAGGGGCTTCCTAGTTTGTGGAAACCTTTCCTCCTTCACTGCTCCCTCCCACTGGTGCAGGTCCCATCCCTATACTTTTGTCTGTTTTTTCTTTTTTCTTTTGCCCTATCCAGGTACATGGGGAATTTCCTTTTGGGAGGTCTGAGGTCTTCTGCCAGCATTCAGTAGGTGTTCTGTATGATTTGTTCCACATGTAGATGTATTTTTGACATTTGTGGGGAGGTAGATCTCCATGTCTTACTGTTCCGTCATCTTAAAGGTCTCCCGATACATTATTATTAATTAAAGTGCAAACTTTATTTTTTTAATTATTTTTTTCTTTTGCGGTACGCGGGCCTCTCACTGCCATGGCCTCTCCTGCTGCAGAGCACAAGCTCTGGACGTGCAGGCTCAGCGGCCATGGTTCACGGGCCCAGCCGCTCCGCGGCATGTGGGATCTTCCCGGACCAGGGCACGAACCCATGTCCCCTGCATTGGCAGGTGGACTCTCAACCACTGCGCCACCAGGGAAGCCCTATTTCTTTATTTTTAATCTAATAATCTTTTTTCTGTCCTAGGATCCCATCCAGGATATCATATTACATTTAGTTGTCATGTCTTTTTATTTACTTTTAAATTTAATTTAATATTTTAAAATAAATTTTTAAAATTAATTAATTTTATTTTTGGTTGTGTTGGGTCTTTGTTGCTGCATGCGGGCTTTTCTCTAGTTGCAGCAAGCTGGGGCTACTCTTCATTGCGGTGTGCGGGCTTCTTATTGCAGTGGCTTCTCTTGCAGAACACAGGCTCTAGGCATGCAGGCTCAGTAGTTGTGGCACACAGGCTTAGTTGCTCTGTGGCATGTGGGATCTTCTGGGACCAGGGCCCGAACCTGTGTCCTCAGCATTGGCAGGGGGCTTCTTAACTACTGCACCACTAGGGAAGCCTGTCATGTCTTTTTAGAGTCTTCTAATATGTGAATTTCTCAGACTTACTTTGTTTTTGGTGACCTTGACAGTTTTCAGGAGTAATGGTCACCTTTTATGTAGGATTCTCCTCTATTAGAATTTATCAGATGTTTTTATCATGATTAGACAGGGATAGTAGATTTTGGGGAGGAAAACCACAGAGGTAAAGTCCATTCTCATCACATCATATCTAGGGTACATACTTTCAACATGACTTATCACTGTTATTGTTGAACTTGATTACCTGGCTGAGGTAGTGTTTGTCATATTTCTCCACTGTAAAGTTGCTCTTTTTTCCCCTTTCCATACTGTACTCTTTGGAAGAAAGTCACTATGAGGAGTACAGAATTATACGTATCTAACTTGAGGCCAGAGTATTTATATAAATTATTTGGATTTTTTTATCCATGGAAGATGTGCCTAGTTTCCTCCACTAACATGTTGACTTAATCATTTATTTATAGCAGTATGAATTCATAAATATTTATTTAGTTTTTAAATTAATTTTTATTGGAGTATAGTTGCTTTATAATGTTGTGTTAGTTTCTACTGTACAGCTAAATCAGCCATACATATACATATATCCTCTCCCTTTTGGACTTTCCTCCCATTCAGGACACCACAGTGCATTAAGTAGAGTTTCCTGTGCTATACAGTATGTTCTCATTAGTTACCTATTTTATACGTAGTATCAATAGTGTATATGTGTCAATCCCAGTCTCCCAATTCCTCCCACCACCCCTTTTCCCCCTTGGTATCCGTACATTTGTTCTCTACATCTGTGTCTCTATTTCTGCTTTGCAAATAGGATCATCTATACCATTTTTTTTAGATTCAACATATATGTGTTATTATA
The DNA here is from genome assembly GCF_964374135.1 of Grampus griseus. Lineage (NCBI taxonomy): Eukaryota > Metazoa > Chordata > Mammalia > Artiodactyla > Delphinidae > Grampus > Grampus griseus. The sequence goes on along the minus strand of NC_139018.1, from coordinate 21,339,637 downwards.
CAATATTTGTTTTTCTCTTTCTGACTCACTTCAGTCTGTATGACACTCTCTAGGTCCATCCATGTCTCTACAGATGCCCCAATTTCGTTACTTTTTATGGCTGAGTAATATTCCATTGTATATATATACCAGATCTTCTTTATCCATTCATCTGTTGATGGGCATTTAGGTTGCTTCCATGTCCTGGCTATTGTAAATAGTGCTGCTATGAACATTGGGGTGCATGTATCTTTTTGAATTATGTTTTTCTCTGAGTGTATGCCCAGTAGTGAGATTGCTGGGTCATATGGTAGCTCTATTTGTAGTTTTTTAAAGAACTTCCATACTGTTCTCCATAGTGGCTGTATCAATTTACATTCCCACCAACAGTACATGAGGGTTCCCTTTTCTCCACACCCTCTCCATCATTTATTGTTTGTAGATTTTTTATGATGGCCATTCTGACTGGTATGAGGTGATACCTCATTGTAGTTTTGATTTGCATTTCTCTAATAATTAGTGATATTGAGCATCTTTTCATGTGCCTCTTGGCCATCTGTCTTCTTTGGAGAAATGTCTATTTAGGTCTTCCACCCATTTTTTGATTGGGTTGTTTGTCTTTTTGATATTGAGCTGCATGAGCTGCTCATATGTTTTGGAGATTAATCCTTTGTCTGTTGCTTTGTTTGCAAATATTTTCTCCAATTTTGAGGGTTGTCTTTTCGTCTTGTTTATAGTTTCCTTTGCTGTGCAAAAGCTTTTAAGTTTAACTGGGTCCCATTTGTTTATTTTTGTTTTTATTTTCATTACTCTAGGATGTGGGTCACAAAAGAGCTTGCTGCACTTTATGTCAAACAGTGTTCTGCCTATGTTTTCTTCTAAGAGTTTTATAGTGTCTGGCCTTACATTCAGATCTTTAATCAATTTTGAGTTTACTTTTGTGTATGGTGTTAGGGAGTGTTCTAATTTCATTCTTTTACATGTAGCTGTCCAGTTTTCCCAGTACTACTATAAGACACTGATGAAAGAAATCAAAGATGACACAAACAGATGGAGAGATATACCATGTTCTTGGATTCGAAGAATCAATATTGTGAAAATGACTACAGTACCCAAAGCAATCTACAGATTCAATGCAATTCCTATCAAATTACCAGTGACATTTTTCACAGAAGTAGAAGAAAATATTTTACAATTTGTATGGAAACACAAAAGACACTGAAAAGCCAAAGCAATCTTGAGAAAGAAAAACAGAGCTGGAGGAATCAGACTCCCTGAGTTCAGACTATACTACAAAGCTACAGTAATCAAGAAAGAATGGTAGGGCACAAAACAGAAATATAGGTCAATGGAACAGGATAGAAAGCCCAGAGACAAACCCACGCAGTTATGGTCACCTAACCTATGACAAAGGAGGCAAGAATGTACAATGGAGAAAAGACAGTCTTTTCATAGAAATTTATTTTATACTTTTTTGTTATAATCCAATAGTACTTTATTTTGTTGCTCAAATTTTTCCAGCTTTGGGAGATTTTTAGTTTGGTTCCTTTGACATACTCCATCATTGTGGGAGTTTGGGGCATGTCTTTAGTTTCTGACACTATTGGTTGCTCCAGACTCACGTTGTATATTTTCTGCCCCAGTGAAAGAGACTTTGTTCCTTTTATTGAAGGATGGTGTTATAAAACATGATATGGGCTTGTTTCTACTGAGGTGTTGGTATTTTTAGGCCCCCTTAGCTGACAGAGCAAATAAATATATTTGTGTATACTAATCCATGCATATACACATATCTATAAATATTTCTAAATGTAACTGTCTATGTTTATATTAAGGTAAACATAAGTTTATACTGATGTCTCCCAACTGTAATCCATTAAAACATGGATTAGGGACTTCCCTGGTGCTCCAGTGGTTAAGACTCCGTACTCCCAATTCAGGGGGTGCAGGTTCGTTCCCTGCTCAGGGAACTAAGATCCCACGTGCCATGTGGTGTGGCAAAAAAAAAAAAAAAAAAAAAAAACATGGATTATTTTAGCCTCCAGTCCTTGCTCATCTGTAACTTCCCATTAGAACAGTAAGAAATCCGGTTCTTACCACCCATCATTCATTACTTAATTTTTCAATTCCAATTATTCACGTAGAGTGGTTTCAGAAACATCAATTTGTATTCCCATGAAAACAGTTTTATCAATAAGAGTACAATGCTTATGTATGGTTCCTTTTGCCTTCAGTCTTAAAGACTCCATTCATTTCCAAAGTTATTTAGGACAGAACATTTACCCCATCCCCTTCAATGAAGTTGTTTCATGCATTTATAATAGAGTTAGATTGTTTTGCCAGAGTCTGCATTCCATTATGGGATCCCTGACCTAGATTATTATTTTTAAAAATTATTTTTTTATTCCATACCTTAAGATTTACTCTCTGTGCTGTAAAGTTTGATGGGTTTTGACAAATGCATAGTGTCATGTATTCACAGAGTATCATACAGAATAGTTTCACTCCTCTAAAAAGTTCCCCTGTACTTCACCTAGTGAATCCTTTACTCACTCCCAAAACAACTGACAACAACTGCTCTGTTTACCATCTCTATAGTTTTCCCTTTTACAGAATATCATATAATTGACATATAGTATGACACCTTTTTAAACTGGCTTCTTTCACTTAGCAGTAAAAGATTCATCTATGTCTTTGCGTGGCTTAATAGCTCATTCCTTTTATTGCTGAATAGTATTACTTTGTATAGATGTACCATAGTTTATTCATTCACTATTTTTTTAAAATAGATCTTTATTGGAGTATAATTACTTCACAATACCACGTTAGTTTCTGTTGCACAACAAAGCGAATCAGCCATATACATACACATGTCCCCATATCCCTCCCTCTTAAGCCTCCCTTTCATCCTCCCTATCCCACCCCTCTAGCTCATCTCAAAGCATCAAGCCAATCTCCCTGTGCTATGCTGCTTCTTCCCACCAGTCAACTATTTTACATTTGGTAGTGTATATATGTCGATGCTACTCTCACTAAAGGTCATCTTCTTGCTTCCAGTTTTTGGTGATTATGAATTCCCATGATTTTTTTTAAAACAATTGAACCACTGGAAATAGCAAAAATATTCAACATTGAGCAAATCTTTGAGTATAAAATAGTACATCAATATAGTGATATATTAAGGAAGATTTTAATGGCAGTGGAAAAGTAATAAAAGTAAGACACAAAGATTATATATTCAGTATATTCTCAATGATATGAAACATGCATATGTATCTGGAAGGAAATACAGCACAATGTTCATAGAAGTTAGCTCTGGGAATTGGTATAATAAGTGATAGCTACTCTTTAAATAGTTTTCATATTTTTCACATGGGTTAATTATTAATTTTATAATTAGGAAAAAATAAACCAAAAGCATTTCCAAATTACAAGTCACAATTTAGATTCTGTAGGGAATCGCATATATTCAGAAAGATTTTAGGAATTTTCTTCTTCCCTCCATTTCTTGGAGATTGCCTTTCTCCAAGACAGTTCTTGGAGGATAGTTCTTCTGTGCTCTAGATTCATTTTCATTATTTTGGCTCTTCAAAACCGCTAAGGGTTTTTATGCAACTTAGTTTCCCCTACTCCTTCCTGTTCACCTCTCATTAAAATCATGACAAATATCACCTATCAGGCCCTCTCATTTTCCCATTAGCACTAGTACATTTGGTCATGTGGCAGTCAGGACCTTTGTTGTATAGAATACCTTGCATCCTATATTTGTAAGCAAGATTATTTACATTCCCTTGGCTTATGGATGTCATAAAGCTTCAACCTATTCCATTTAAAAATATTTATTATTATTATCTTTATAGTGAGGGCTGGAGAACACAATGGCTCTTAATACCTGTGAAAGAAAAAGGGAAAGAAAATCCCCAGTTGAAGTCAATCCATGTAAACTTAGCATACTACTTCTGCTTCTGTCACCTCAGCCAGCTATATTTTTCCAAAAAGGCAAAACTAATGAGGAAAGCTCACTGTGGTTTTGTAGGTGGATGATTAGAATAATAACAGAAGGTACAGGCCCTCAATTCTTGCACATTTAAAGAGCTCTTAAATTTCTGTTTCTGTTTAAAATAGGTTGGTATAGCATGTATTAACCAAGGCCATTGGCAAAACCATTTAGGCAAACCTTGTTTCTCTTAGAAAATTTTAAATTCATTATGTTTTCACCGAATGTTGAAACTTTAATTTTAAGATTTCTCTCTCAGTACTAGGGACACCGGGAACAAATGTTTGTATTAATTTCAACTCACACCTCTTACCTCAGTGGAAGTTCTGCAATTGATGAAAATGGATACATCCAGCTGACTGTCAACACCTGAGCTCTGCTCTTGGCAGATTTATTTTGAAAGAAACACCTTTGAAATGGAGAAAGAACCGTATGTCAATAGGGTAAAAAATGGTTCTTGCCAATGTCTGACTCAGCAGTGGTTTCTAACAAAAGCTAATTCTTCTGGAAAAAGAGATGGTTCCAAGCCAAAGGAAGTTGGTTAAGGTTTTCTGAGCTTTTATTGATACTTTGCTACAGGCAGTGTGTTAATTGCTGGATTTGAAAAGATGAGTAATCCTTACTTAGTCTATCCATTCAAGGAGTTCATAGTCTAGCAAGAGAGATAGAAATACAACTCTCTATAAAACTGTGTGATAAATTATAATCTAAGACAGGAAACATAGCACTGTGAAATACTATTTCTGAGGACGTAAAGGTACCAAGAAGGATATGACATTTGAGGACTATTAAGCAGTTAGGTAATTTTACAGCTAAATGCTGAGAACTCCATGATACTGCTTTTGGAGAAGGACATCTAATCTTCATCCTCTGAAGCCCAGATCTACATTTGTTAGAGGGAAGAGGAGGGAGCTACCTTAAGTGAGGGGGCTGGGTTTTGCTCCATAGGACAAGCTCCCCTGCCCCAGGCATGATTCTTACCTTGTGTCTTTGGCTTATGCTTAGAAGTTAGAAGCAAATTTTAATGGAAAAACACTGGCTGTACATTATCATACATGTTTGGAAATCTGAGATTGTAACTGGAATGAAAGGCTGGTGCATTGTAGTCTTTAGATATCGTTGGGAAGGAAGAAATCTTCCTCTACCCTTCTAGGTTCTTCTGGCTGGTCTAAGAATTAAATTGACATAAAGCAGATTAACAGGAGACAATCAAACAAATGTTTAATCATATGTATATATGGGAGAGACCCAGAGAAACTGAGTAACTCACCAAAATGGCTAAAACCTTCACCTTAAATACCATCTTCAGCTAAAGACAAAAGAGGATGTTGGGTGTAGAGGTTTGGGACTTCAAGTGGAGAGAGGCAATTGACCCGGAATACAAAAGCAAATGTTTGCTGGGCCATGCAGAGGCAATGGGACACAGAGAGGAATTTGAACAAATTTGCTAGGTCCCTCCTTTTCTCTCATACCTACTTCATACTATAGTTATCTATGTTGATAGCTCTTTTCTGGGAACAGGTCCTTTATCTTCATTCTTTAGGCAATAAAGGGAGAGGTAAAAAGAAAGACTTCCTGAGTCTTCTGGGCCTTGATTGTTTCCTGCTGAAAATAATCCACATTCTGAAGAGACATTTGGGGGTGGCAAATTTTGCTCCCCTACAGTATCTTCTCTTGGCTACGGGAGGCCAGGATTCTAGTCAGTAGGTGGACATGATCATCAGTATCAGTAAGCAAGGCTTCCCTGGTGGCGCAGTGGTTGAGAGTCCGCCTGCCGATGCAGGGGATGTGGGTTCGTGCCCCGGTCCAGGAAGATCCCACATGCCGCAGAGCGGCTGGGCCCGTGAGCCATGGCCGCTGAGCCTGCACGTCCACAGCCTGTGCTCCGCAACGGGAGAGGCCACAGCAGTGAGAGGCCCACGTACCGCAAAAAAAAAAACCCCAAAACCAAAAAGAGCTTTCAGGTTTAGCCCTTGCTTACCCCTGAAGCTTCATCATTTGCCACTTCTGCTCCTTATCAACCTCAAGTATACTATATTCCAACCATACTGAATTTCTTTCAGTTTCTGGAAGAAGCCATAATTTTTCTTACTCTTCACTTTGGCAATGGTTCTTTCTGCCTGGAAAATCTTCCCCTCTGCCCCCTCTCCTGAATGTTTCCCACTTAGATTTTAGCCTTCATGTCCTCTGGAAAGTTTCATCGAACATCCAAGTCAGGTAGCTTCCTAAGCGTTCTTCTTTTAATGGAGTATTTTTCTCTTTTTAATGTCAAACACTGATTAAGACAGTAAAGATAATAAACATGGTAGATAACAGTAACGAAACAAAATATGTATCTTGGGATTTATAAATATTTTTGAAAATTTGCTTCAAATAAGTATATTGTTGAAGACTATGGATCTGAGGCAGGACATAGATGGGTCCCTGGGGCCATTGGTTGGGGTCTGTTCCCTATGGACCGATACTCCGAGACTAGAATAACAGGACAATTGAGAGAGGAAGCTGGGTCCAGCCCAGATAGAAGATAAGAGACCACATATTCTTCACTCTTGAAGTCGGGAGACCTCCCTGACTTCACATGTGCAGAAAGGCTCCTTGGAGGTCAAAAGGGAAGTGATGCTAAGTGGCTAAATCTACCCATAGGCCTCTTCGGTAGAATCCATCTTGGCTAAGAGATGCACACGCACACATGGGAAGATCTTGAGATATACCAAATATGGACTTTGAACCAGTCAACTCAAAATGATTGGCCAAAGGATACCTGGAAGAAATGCCCCATGTAAGTGATTTAAACTGCCACAAGGGCGCTACTCTCTGAGTCTGCTCGTGTGTCTATCCACACATACTGTACTCTTTTTTTCTTAATAAATACTTTACTTGTTTCACTACTTTCTGTCTTTGTGGGAATTCTTTTTCTGCAAAGCCGTAAGGCCAGGGCCTTGTCACTGGCCACTGGTCTAGTGTCTAGGATTTGGTGCTGTCACTGCCGTGACCTGACCTCAATCACTGGCCGGGAACTGAAACCCTGCTTCAAGCCGTTGCAGGCCGAAGCCACCCGAGATCAGATCCACTAAAAGTTATATATGTATATTATCTAATTATTTTATAATGTTCATGTAGCCCTTATTGTATACCACCTTGCATTAGCCTTTCACATACCTATCATGTAATATATCTATGGGTATATTATGGGGGTATCCAATTACATATATATATATATATATAAACAAATTGAAGACTTAGAAACATGTTGGCTGTGTCTCACCTCTCTCCTGTTGGAACCATGGTGCCAGGTTTCCTACCTGTCAAATTTCAGTTATTGCTTAATTTTATAGAGAGTTGTTTGAGTATGTATTATATATCCAAATAGAGTGAACATTTACTGATATACCACACAATACCTAGCACAACATCAGCACATACTACTTATTAGATTTATTATTTGCTAACAGTTACATTTTGAAAATGAGAGGAGGGATTACTTTTTAAAAAAAAAGCACTTGAAAATAATGGTCATAAATTTTGAAAAGCTTAAAAAAGAGACTTTCCGTTATCAACCTCAGGAACAAGGTTCTCCTTACGCTTCTGAACCTGTTCATTTTCCCTCCAAATATTTATTGAGGTTTCTGTGGTTTTGGTCTTGAATTTACAGTGGTGAACAAAACAAATATGGAACTTTTAATCTTGCACAGACTCAGAGATTAAGAAAATAAATCAATTATTTAGGCAAAGAACAAGAACAAATAAATAATAAATAAAAGGGGGTACATCTTTAAATTGGATGGGGTTAGGAAAGGCTTATCTTAGGAAAATATATTTGACTCAGGAATTGAAATTTGAATGGAAGAGAGGTGCATTCAGAAAAGGGGGAAAAGGAGCCCAAATTGAAATTAAACAATATGCAGACCATGCAGATCTTTTTAGACAAAGAGTGTGAGAAAAAACAACTAATTCTGAGATTCTATGGTATAATACTATGTTTCCTCGTGTGTGTATGTGTGTGTGTGTGTGTATGTATGTGTGTTCCCTATTACTCGAGGTATGAATTTTGGCTTGAAAAACACCTTCAGATGTATGTTTATGTTTTAAAAAAGTGATGTATGTGAATACTATCCTTGTTTTCAAGATGTACTGTAACCAGATATGAGGTGTTTAAATGTTGAAGGAAAATCTAATTTACGCCCATTTGGCAGGTCACATCGCAGCTCCAAAGATGCTCCTAATATTTTCCTTTGTTATGATATATGTGGATTTTGCCACATTCCTCAAATTGATGAAGACTTTGAGCACTCTTGGTGGTTCATGAACATTTTAATAATGACATTTGATAGAATGTTTTGACTTCCGCTAGAACTTGTTAAATTAATTAAACAAGGAGGCCCTTAGACTGAGGTGGTTCTAATGCCTTGCATCTATGAGTAAGCAAACCGAAACCTAAGCCTGTAAATGCCTCAAGGTTATACATTGAAACCTAAGGGCAGTCAGTCACAGACAGCCAACTAGGCTTTAACCTGTAGCCAATCAATAATTTCCTTGCTACGCTTCCACCTTTTGTCTGTAAGTCTTTCCCCAGCTCACATTGGAGGAGCACTTCTACCATTTCCAGTTTGGTGCTGCTCGACTGGAATCAATTTTTGCTCAAATAAACTCTTTGCCTCAATTTATCTTTTAACATACTTAATTAATGCAATCAAATTAGAATATATATATTGAACACTGGCAAGAACAAGGTCTTATATACCAAGCACCAGACCCTGTTCAAGAATCCCCATTAGGTCTGTAAGTTTTTTCTTTTATGCCTCTAGTATTAGAAACGTCATACCTCCCAAGTCTGTTTTATCAACTCTAGTTTGAAAGGCTTTTCTTACGTTAGTGTAAAATCTGGTTTCTTATAAATGCCACTCATTTTTCCCTTGGAGCAAAACAGAACAAGTCCACTTTTTAACAGAATTTCAAACATATGTATGCAATTCAATTTCTTCCCGATTCCTTTCCTAGTTAAACATAGTTTTATCCCTTTTGTCTCTTACTCATGAAATGGTCTATCCATCACTGAGTAGATCATCTTCTTTTTTATTTTATTTTTTAAAAATATACAGCCCTCCTTTTATTTTTTTTTTAATAATTTTATTTTTTTTATACAATGATTTGGAATACTGTGCATTTTAAATTTATTTATTTGTTTACTTATTTTTGGCTGTGTTGGGTCTTCATTTCTGTGCAAGGGCTTTCTCTAGTTGTGGCAAGCAGGGGCCACTCTTCACCACGGTGTGCGGGCCTCTCACTATCGCGGCCTCTCTTGTTGTGGAGCACAAGCTCCAGACGCACAGGCTCAGTAGTTGTGGCTCGCGGGCCCAGTTGCTCTGCGGCATGTGGGATCCTCCTAGACCAGGGCTTGAACCCGTGTTCCCTGCATTGGCAGGCAGATTCTCAACCACTGCACCACCAGGGAAGCCCTAGATCATCTTCTTATATCCTAGACACTCTACACTTGACCCCATAGAACTACCTTTTGCAGTCACTTTATATCCTCCAATTATCACTCACAGCCCTTGAGTACTTGTTAATTTCCTGCTCAAAGAAAATTTAAATATTTTTTGACCCCTAGAGAGCTTTGCCTGCTTTAGAAATTTTGTGAGCTTCATCAGAAAAAAGTTCTTCCTCGTTTTTTTTTCTTTCTTTCATGTTATGATCTAATATGTTCACAGATTCTATCAAGTTGAGATTTCTGGCAGAGATGTTTTGTCAACAGGTATATCTAAAGAAGTAAAGGCAGTATTTCCCAGAAAAATGTATTTCACTTGTCTTCCAGTGATTGAAATCTTATTAGACAGAGATGGTTTTCTGTAGAATGGTTTGAGAAGGAGATGGTTTTTATAGGCCTATTGTCAATGGGCATAAATTCTTTATCCAGAAGACAATAACATATTGTGATTGGATTAAGGCATTGGCTTGTAAACTGAGCTTAGCAGGCACCCTGAGAGTTCCTGAGTTACCCACACAGGTACCACGGGGGGCTGTGTATACAAGGTATGATACCTGGCTCAACTAGGGGATGCTGTGCTTTTATGTGTGTGTGTGTGTGTGTGTGTGTGTGTGTGTGTTTTATAGTGTGTGTGTGTGTTTTATATTGGACTTTGTCATAAGAGTTCATTGAAGAGTAGCTAAAAATTATTTTAAAAACCACTGGAACCTTCTAAATATTTTGGTTGCTATCTTAGGATTTTTTCTTATGAATAGTAGAATATTCTCATTAAGCCTCTTGCTGGGGCTGGAATCTTTGGTGGCATTGGAATTTTACTTATGACAATTAATGAAGATGCCACCTACAAGGGCTAATAACACTAAATGAAAAAAAGGATCAGGAATAGGTAAATTCAGGAGCTGCTAGGACCCTGTCGTCATGCAAATGTCCTTGACAACGAAGAAAGGGGAATGAAATTACGGTTCCTATGACTGTATAGAAATGGAATTGTTCCTATAGAGAATGCTTTCTAAAGCTTCGCTAAGGGTGTGCAGCTCTTTAAATCAGCAAGCCCCTTTTCTTTTCAACCACAAAGTGGAAAAAAATCACCTCTTTTCTCTTTTTCTCTTTCAAGAAATCCAAACTATAAGTATTGTTGAGTCACCTCATCTCTCTTTGAAGAGGGAAATGCCATCCCTATGTAGGTTGAATGTAGAATATTTATGAAGAAAAGAAGAGAAATGGATCGTAACAGCATTGTATTTAATATTTTCTTCATTTTGCAATGTTCTGCCTTGCTTGACATGTTTACTTAAACACATATTCCTGGCTCAGAGTTGCTCTCTGAACACCATGGTGCATAATTAATGTCAAGGTGGAAAATGATTGTGCTGCAACTGCTGTTCCCTCTCCTCTGAAAAGCATTTTTAAAGCCAATTTAGGTCACACATGGTTCAGTCTTTTAGAATTTTTTCTTAACTGTTCAGCTAAAGAGAATGCCTCAGGGCGTTTATTATCAGACATTCCAGTGGGCTCTCTGTCCTGGGGTGTGTGAGTGTGCTGGAGGGTGGGTGCAGTTTCTCACGGTGTGGTGGTGGGAGTGATTGTTGTAGGAGAGAGGAACCCCAAAAAGTTTATTTTGTTTTAGGCCTCAGACATGTAAGCAAAACGACAAAGAACACAATTTAGCTAAAAAGCATGTGACGCATAGTGCACTGTTTCAAAGAGGAAAACCGTTCTTATTTTCCTCACTCCAATAAGATTCTCAGGTTCACATGACAAGAAACATGTCAGGATAGGAACCAGATACAAAATACATTTTAACAATAAATAAATAAATAAATAATTGATTTTGGGCTGCGCTGGGTCTTCGTTGCTGCGCCCGGGCTTTCTCTAGTTGCGGTGAGCGTGGGCTACTCTTCGTTGCGGTGCGCAGCCTTCTCATTGCGGTGGCTTCTCTTGTTGCGGAGCACGGGCTCTAGGTGCGTGGGCTTCAGTAATTGTGGCTCTTGGGCTCAGTAGTTGTGGCTCACAGGCTTCAGTAGTTGTGGCACATGGGCTCAGTCGTTGTAGCTCATGGGCTCTAGAGCACAGGCTCAGAAGTTGTGGCGCACGGGCTTAATTGCTCCACGGCATGTGGGATCTTCCTGGACCAGGGCTGGAACCCATGTCCCCTGCTTTGGCAGGTGGATTCTTAACCACTGAACCACCAGGGAAGCCCCAAAAATACATTTTTAAATGGACCATTTCTTTTGTGTTCAGGTGTCCTTTGCTGTTCTTTCTGATTCCTCTGCTGATGGAAGAGTAGGCTGACAAAGCTTGCAACAGCAGTCAATGGGGTCGACACGATAGAAGATTCTCAAGCTTTTGGGGGCATCTATAGTCACTAAGACTGGAGTCAGAGGTGCTGTTCTAGGGGTGAGAGTCAGTGTTACTGGTGGGAAAAGGAAGAAAATGGAATTTCCGTTAGATTTATCATCTGCACAGAAGATACACCAACTTAGAGTAGAAGAACACAAGATGGCGCCCCTCCTTTCTCCTAATTCTTCTTCCCAATGTGGGGATTCGCTCGGAACTCCAGAGTTGATATGGAAGGGGATCAGAATACGCCACTTTGGCATATGGATTTTTTTGAGGTGAAGGAAATCGAGAATCAACAGGCACAGAAAGAAGCCTTCTTGAAGTTTTCCTTAAGCAGCAACTTCTGGGAAATAAAGCTACCATAAATTCCTTCTTCAGGGCAGATATTCCCCAGAAGGAGGAATGAGAGTAAAACCTACCCCACATCCCTTCTCTGGGGGAGTTTTATGGCCCTAAATGAGACAGAAAGTCCATTCATGTTTGTATAACAGACATTACAAATTTTCTTATCTCTCGATTGTTCTTCTAAAAACCCATTTATCGGGCTTCCCTGGTGGCGCAGTGGTTGAGAGTCCGCCTGCCGATGCAGGGGACACGGGTTTGTGCCCTGGTCCGGGAGGATCCCACATGCCGCGGAGCGGCTGGGCCCATGAGCCATGGCCGCTGGGCCTGCGCGTCCAGAGCCTGTGCTCCGCAATGGGAGAGGCCACAACAGTGAGAGGCCCGCGAACCGCAAAAAATAATAATAATAATAAAAAATAAATAAAATAAAAACCCATTTATCTTTCGTTAAAAAAACCCTATTTGTCCTTAAAAGCATCTTCTCTCCCCACTACCCTCCTTTCCTTTACTAAATTAGGTATATAAGTCTCTAATTTCAACCATTTAAGAAGCCAGCTACTTCTTTTGTTGGTTCCTAAGTGCTGCAGATAAGCCCTTTTCTCTTTGTGTTTTGTCAGTTTAATTTTCATACCCCCATTACTAAATCTAAGAGGGTAGAGAAAAAAACTTTCCTGTCTTATACCAGCTTCCCAACTTCATCACATCATCACATAATACACACCATATTTCCACACATTTCTCTTAAATTGTGTATGAACACAATAAATATTCCTTGTGTACATGTACCATCTGTCTTAAGTAGGTAATTAAGAAGCAAAGTTTAAGAAAAGGATGCTTCTGTAAGGGATTTGAGGAGATAGTGCTTCAGGTAAAACCTGAAAAGGAATGAGGAAAGCAGGATGGAGTAGGGGAAAAAGCTCTTCAAAGAAGCTGATTCCACTGAAGCCTAGCCTGAGCCTGGTCCCACAGGGAGCTATGGACCATGGCACCACATGCTTGTCCCACCTTGAAGCAAGGTAGCTAGTTGTTTTATATTCCATATCAGTTAGTCACTGGCTGTGGGCTTCCCTGGAAGGAGACCATAACCTCACAAGCATTTCCAGGAGGGTGGCTCCAGTCAGCCTCCTTAGGGCAAATCTCTTGAGAAGGATGCATCTGTGAGCTGCTGAGAGCCAAACTCACAACAGTTGGGAGTTGAAGGAAATCTTGCCAGGGCACCAACAGCATCTGCTACGGCATACAAAATATCCATCTTGTATAGTAATTTGTTTATGACAGGATACTGCAGGACTGATGGCAGTTAAGCGAAAGATCTTTGTGTGAAAGGAATTATTGGAAATATAGGGCAGGGGTCAACAAATATTTGCTGTAAAGGGCCAGATAATAAATATTTTAGACTTTGGGGTCCAGATGGTCTTTGTTGCAACTAGTCAACTTTGCTGTTATAGCACAGAAACAGCCATAGGTAATGTATAAATAAATGGGCAAGGCTGTGTTCCAATAAAACTTTATTTACAAAATCAGATGGGGGCCTAGATTTGGCCCATAGACTGTAGTTTGCTGACTCCTGATATAAGGGATAAGACAGAAAAGAATCATTTGTGTTTCCAATTTGTCTACCCTCTTAAAATAGAATTAATTTTTCATTTCAAGTAAAAAGCTTATGACTAACTTATTTTCCAATTTTGGTTAAGAGTACAGGCTTTACAGTTAAAAGATCAGGATTCTACTTTTTCCACTTTCCAGACAATCAATTTCACAGGGTCATGTTGAGGAATAAAGAAAATGCATAGAATGCACTTTTAATATGGTGGTTAGCACTTAGTAAGTGCTTAGTAAATAATACTTCGTTATCATTATTGTTGTCCCATGGAATATTGTTTTATAGTTACTTTCCTGGCATTTATCACTATTTTTATTCAGTGTGTGATTTATTTCTGAGATATGATGAGATTGAAAATAAAGTTTTTCAGAATCAATATGACTACACAAGGAAGGTCTGTTTTCTTTCATCAAGTTGACGCAAGACCAACATGCATGCTTTCTGATTTCCTAGTTTCCCCCTCTCTTGCTCAGCAGAGAGAGATGTAATAAAGATTATAAAATAGATCCTCATCTAGAGATGGAATTGAGGTTGTGGAGGAATTAAAATGGATGGGAGTCTGGTAGAAAATCTGACATATACATGGATGCTATTTGGTGTAACAAAGAATTACCAGAGGAGGGAAATAGGATGACCTGAGATATCACCTCGACTTGGCCATTCCCATGATCACCACTTGCCTCTGTTGTTCACTGAATGCCTGAACAAGTTTTTAGCTCCTTTGGGTGTAAGTCAAAACAGCTTTCACTTGTTTCATTTAGTTTTCATTATAGGATGGAGGCAAGCCTTGCACTGGGGGCTTGATTTAAAACAGAGCTGTCTCTCTCTATTTCTCAGGCAGGAAAAAAATGTGAGCAAAAATTACTCTTGTCTGTAAGGAGCCTGTGGAGTTGGCCCCTGTTCTGGAGAAGAAGCTTGGAAGGCTCGGCACTGCTGATGTGGATTCATTGAGGAAGTGTACTCCTCAGAGGTAAGCCATCCATCATTACTCACTCGCCGGGCTTGTGCTTCCCAGACGACTACATAATGTCCAGGTTGGACATACAACTCTGCATCAGCCCAGGGGAAACAAATGGCACCCCTTTAGTAGATTAAATGGATTGGGCCATTCAAGGGAATCTGTTTTATGGAATCACTTGGTTTACTGAATAGCCTCATGTTACAGATAAATGAAATCCTACAGCAAAGGAGCCCAGCCTGCCTTTTAGTTATTTTTCCAGAAGTAGAGCTATTTGTTGCCAGAAAAAGTTCAGCTTCATGATAATGGGGAACACTGGACCATGAGACCATTGGACTAGCAGTATCCTTTGCATTTCAAATAAAATCCTATTTTCTCATCATGGCTGTAAACGTCTGTCTCATGCTACTTATTTCTATATCCATATGCTCCAACCACATTGGCTTTCTCTTTGTCCTTTAAATTTGTTAAGTGTATGCCATTCCAGGGACCTTGCACGTGCTGTTTCACTGTCTCGAATACCCTTTCAGGTCTTCACAAGACTGAGTCATTGTGATCATTGATGAAGCACAAATATCGCTTTCTTGGGGGAGTTCTTTGCTGACAACTCCCTCTGAGGAGGCATCCACATCACTCTCTGATATATTATCCTGAATTATTATCTTTATTAAACTTTTCATTATGTAGGGCTCTCTTATTTACTTGTTTATTGTTTGAGCCTCCCTTTTATTTATTTATTTTTTTGCGGTACGCGGGCCTCTCACTGTTGTGGCCTCTCCCGTTGCGGAGCACAGGCTCCGGACGCGCAGGCTCAGTGGCCATGGCTCACGGGCCCAGCCACTCCGCGGCATGTGGGATCTCCCCGGACCGGAGCACAAACCCGTGTCCTGCATCAGCAGGCGGACTCTCAACTACTGCGCCACCAGGGAAGCCCTGATCCTCCCTTTTAAAGTGTAAGTTACATGAGAGGCTGTCCTTTCTCACTGTGTCTTCACCTTCTAGACAATGCCTGTCACAAGGTGATTCTTAACTAGTATTTCCTGAAAGAATGAATTAAATGCATCACATAATCTGAATCATGTTCCAAATGAGTCCTGTAAAAATTGGAGATTTTCATATTCTTGCTGGGTCTCAGTTTTCTTTAAATGAAGGGAATGGAAAATATTAAAGAACTTATATACTTGTATTTTATGACTCTATGGGGATTTTTCTTTTCACTGACTTCAAATTTTGCTGGCCATACAAAAAAATATTGTAATATTGGAATCGGGAATTAGTACTCTGTATATTTCTGTGGCTATGTCCGTACAAGGTCAAAATCACTAAATGATTCCAACAAATCTGTTTTTGTGACATCACAAAAAGTTTATTTTCAGGTTATGTAGACACAGTTCAAATGAATGGTTAAAGAAGAGAGTAAACTAGAAGAGTTGGCCCTGGAAAACCTCAGATAAGAGATACGAATATTACTTTCCCCCATCATCAGCAGATGATTTTCCATTGAGAAAATCTTTAGTGATGATAGTGAAATATGACATGCTCATTTGGGTTTAGGTCAATAACATTTAAGAAATCACCAGCATTGCCTTCGATTTAAGTTTTTTTGAAGATGGTAGAAAATCTCTCCTAACACACATCCCCCCCCCACAGCACCAGCCCTATCATTTATCTTGAAGATTGCACTTTTATCAGCAGGATGTTAAATTCCTCTTCCTAGAAGACTGTGGTTGTCTCGCCCAATTGCTCATTTTTGTGCTGAGATCATGCTGTGTGCTGGTGCTTGATGTTATTTGGTCAGTCTATTCATTCACACTTCATTCCATGCACATAACAGTGTGTATAAGTTTAGAAACCAAAAGAAGAGTTTTTACCTGTATATTTCATTTTTGCTCACAAATGTTTATCAAGTGTCTACTATGCCCTGCACTTTGGGGAATGTAGCCAAGAGAGTAGACAACATGGACCCTTCCCTGATTTATATTCCATATTAGATGTTACAAGCATTCATTAAACCCCTACTGTTTACTAGGCATCAGCTGGACACTTTTCTTTTAATTATGTCCTTTATTTCTAAAAACAATCATGCTTTATAAGTGTTATTGTCCAAATCTGGCAGATGGGAAAACTGAAGTTTAAAGGTTCTTGCAATTTTCCCAAGATTAAATTTATGTCAAAGCTAGTACTTAAAATTAGTTTTCTGATTCCAAGTCCAGTGCCCACTGTAGAAAGACAAATGACACACAGCATTAATGAAATGACTATAGTACAAGGCAAGTTACTTTAAGTACTGCAGGGGAGGAAAAAACATTTACTTCTATATCTCCACTTTAAGGAGATGAGTGTATTAGGTTTCTCCAGAGAAACAGAACCAATTAATTGGTTCTGAGTATTAATTAATTAATTATAAGGAATTGGCTCACACAATTATGGAAGCCGACAAGTTCTGAGAGATTTGCAATGGGCAAGCTGGTGACTTAGAATAACTGAAGGCATGAGTTCCAGTTGGAATGCCGACAAGCTTGACAGCCAGATAGAGCTGATGTTTCAGTTCAAGGCTGAGGGCAGGAAACATCCTTTGTCTCAGTTCAAGGCAAAGAGGAGTTCTTTCTTACTTGTGGGAGGGTCAGCCTTTTTGTCCTATTCAAGGCCTCACTGATTGAGTGAGGCCCACCCACATTAGGGAGGGCAGTCTTCTTTACTCAGTCTAACCATTCAGAGGTTCATTTCATCCAGAAACACCCTCACAGACACATCCAGAATAATACTTGACCAAATGTCTAGGCACTCTGTGGTACAGTCAAACTGAGATACAAAATTAACTATCACAGTGGGTTTGCCCTACTATCTCTAGATACGAATTAGTTGCTTCTGCATTAAAATTCTTATGTCAAGATTCTTTTTTATTTGAGGCAGATGTTTGCTTTTGTTTCTTTTACACTGCCCAGCATGCATTCTCCTTTCACACCAGTTCTTGATATTCCTTTAGGTAATTACCTCTCTTCGTTTGCCTGTTCTCAGGGGACTCTAGACATCCAGGTGCCCCACTTTTCTCTACTTGAAGGGCAGACATGTGACCCAAGGTAGTCTCAACAGCCTCTCTCTGGCACTGTGAATCTTTTTTTTTTAAATTTTTTTTATTGTGGTAAAAGTCATATATAAAACATACTATTTTAACCATATTTAACTGTGCAGTTCGGTGGCACTAAGTACATTCACATTGTTGTGCAACTCTCATGATCATCCGTCTCCTGAATTTTTTACCTTCTTAAACTAAAACTCTGTACCCATTAAACATTAACTCCTCATTCCCTCCCCACCACCCCGTCCCCGGGCCGGTGGCATCTACCAATGTGCTTTCTAACTCTATGAAATTGACTATTCTAGGTACCTTGTATAAGTGGCACTCTGAATCTTGAGCAGAACAACACAAAGAGGGGAAAATGATTGGGTGCAAGTCTTTCAGTGGCAGAGTCTCTTTAAGTACTTCCCGCAACTTACATGTCTGGAAACTGCCACATTTTAAGTCTGGTTCGTTGCTCTACCATCAGCATCCTTTAACTACATTTCCTTTTTGCTTGAGTTAGCTACATTTATTTTCGTTGCTTACCATAAAAGCACTGTATCGTATAGAAAAGCATTACATGATTCCCTACGCTTTTGTGTCTGGTCTCAGTGGTGATGAACATCGACTGTTTTAGATTTGCCACTGGGATGGATTTCCCAAAAGATTACATATTCATCTGAAGCCTGGACTACCACGGAGAATTCTGTATCAAGTCTATTTTTTGAAGTGCTTTCATTTTTACATTGTCAATTTTGGCTTCCTTTGACTCCTATGGTCCCCACATCCTGAGGCTGGGACTAAAGCCATTATTTTTGCTTAATCTTAAAATCTTCTTATACTACTCACTTTTCAGAGGAATTCCTGGAGTCATTCAATCTTCTGTGTTGCCTGCTTTAACAAGGAGTAAAACGACTGATTATGCAGCACTTTTCCTGCCACCTTGGTAGGGTTTCTGTATGGTAAGAACTCATTACCAAGCCCCTCCATCTCTGATGAAGAAACAAAGACCACAAGAGTCTAAGTGACCAGATGGAAAAGTAACAGCATGGAAGAAGATCCAGGAGCTAAACTCAAGGTTTTCTCCCTCGTTGGCTTTAACTACCTGGCCGTGTAGTGTTGCTCTCTCTCTCTCTCTGTCTTTTCTTTCTTTTTTTTTTCTTTTTTGCGGTACGCGGCCTTCTCACCGTTGTAGCCTCTCCCGTTGCGGAGCACAGGCTCCGGACGCGCAGGCTCAGCGGCCATGGCTCACGGGCCCAGCCGCTCCGCGGCATGTGGGATCTTCCCGGACCGGGGCACGAACCCGTGTTCCCTGCATCGGCAGGCGGACTCTCAACCACTGCACCACCAGGGAAGCCCCTCTCTCTCCCTGTCGTTTGAACACTGACCTGCACTGCTCATAGAATGCTCTGGTGTGTCTCCAACTCAGACTCCAGCATTGATATCCATGAATGCATTCTAGAACTGGATCGGGAACGCAGGCCAGGAATCAGCAACAACATCTGCTTTGGAAAACGACATCATTGTTGCCATTTCTCCTCTTGTTCCACTTTGCCTTGGCAGATGGAAAAGGTCCCCTTCGACCGTTTCATTTGGTCCCTTTAGAGCCTTACAAATCCCCAAATTGCCATCTGGATTCTCTCCTATTGCTATCAAGTGGATCTCACCATTACTGCTTTTTTGCATTCAGCATCTCATGCCTCTGTGCCCTTGTTCTCTTTGGCTCATGTTTTAGCAGTGTCATACTCAGCACAGTCTCATCCTTACTTTTCTTTTAAGTGTGTCATGTGTAAACCTTCTGCTCTTACAGTCACATCAGCAAACACTTACTGCTGCCTTTTATAACCCAAACCCGCTTTGTTATTCCTTTTACATTTCATGCCACAGTGATTTCGAAGTTTCCCGCTGTATTACAAAAGCCTGTTCAGACACTTAATCCTTGTATCCACTGGGACATCACATATTGCTAAGGTCAGAATTTTCCTTTCTGTGAGATTGTGCAGTTTCACTCCTTGCGATATATCGTGTGCTTAGGGTTCAAGCTTTAAAAAAATTCAAGTAACTTGCCTCCCTTATTATGGCAATTGAACATTTTCACAGATTTTTCTGACCCATTTAGAAAATGAATGAATCAGATGCTTAAAAGTCAGTGCTTCTTCATTGTACCTTTTTCACCCTTGGCTCAGATCCTTCAGCATCTATAATACATTTATCCTTTTAGAGTATACATTTGTGTTGTGTTTTCATTTTCAGAGACTACTTTCAGTATTTTAAGTCAAGCATATGAAGCGCTTTCATATAAACATTTCAGCAATCAGACTTAACTCATAATTATTATCTTTATACTCCCAAGATAGGAATGAGTTCTTCTTCTCAACTCCACATTTCTATTCTCATAATGATGGTGAGAAAATATTGTTTTCTTGGAAGTGACTGTGGGAGGTCAGAAGGTGCCCAAGTTTTCCAGATTTGTCTAATCCCTTGTAGACCTTCACACTAATTATAATAATCCCATCTTCTCTTTTCCAAGGTTAATCCTTCCTTCCTCTGACCCCTTGAATTGCAGTCAATCCCTCCTTTGATTGCTTCTTTGATCTCCCTTTCTCACCTAACAGATGGAACGAAGCTTCCCTCTGACTACAACTGTGCTCAGGGTTCTTCTTGTCAGAAAACCCACTTCTTTCAACCGTATTAATGTCCTGCTCTCATTTTTTACTCACTACCCAAATTTTGAACCTACAGTTTCAACTTGTAAGTTTTGTTTCATCACCTCCTATTCATCCCTGAATAGTTTATAGTAAAAACTAAAAATAGAACTACCATATGATCCAGCAATCCCACTCCTGGGCATATACCCGGAGAAAACCATAGTATGAAAATATACATGAACCCCAATGTTCATTGCAGCACTATTTACAGTAGCCAAGACATGGAAGCAAACTAAATGTCCATCGACAGATGAATGGATAAAGATGTGGTACATATATACCATGGAATATTACTCAGCCATAAAAAGAATGAAATAATGCCATTTGCAGCAACATGGATGGACCTAGAGATATGTGAAGTAAGTCAGACAGACAAAGACAAATATTATATCACTCTTATGTGGAATTTAATTTAAAAATGTGATACAAATGAACTTATTTACAAAATAGACTTACAGATATCTAAAACAAACTTAGGGTTACCAAAGGGGAAATGTGGTGGGGGGAGGGATAAATCAGGAGCTTGGGATTAACACATACACACTACTGTGTATAAGATAGATAACCAACAAGGACCTACTGTATAGCACAGGGAAATCTACTCAGTATTCTGTGATAACCCATGTGAGAAAAGAATCTGAAAAATAATGAATATATGTATGTGTAAAACCAAATCACTTTGTTGTACACCTGAAACTAACACAACATTGTAAATCAGCTCTAATCCAGGGCTTCCCTGGTGGCACAGTGGTTAAGAATCCGACTGCCAATGCAGGGGACACAGGTTCGAGCCCTGGTCCGGGAAGATGCAGCGGAGCAGCTAAGCCCGTGCCCCACAACTACTGAGGCTACTTTCTAGAGCCCGCAAGTCACAATTACTGAGCCTGTGCTCTAGAGCCCGCAAGCCACAACAACTGAAGCCCGCGTGCCACAACTACTGAAGCCCATGCGCCTAGAGCCCGTGCTACGCAGCAAGAGAGGCCACTGAAATGAGAAGCCCGCGCACCGCAATGAAGAGTAGCCCCCGCTGTCGCAACTAGAGAAAGCCCACACAGCAATGAAGACCCAACACAGCCAAAAAATAAATAAATAAATTTTAAAAAAGAAAAAAACTATAATAAAATTAAATAAATAAGTTCTGCTACAAAGAATTAGTTTCACAATTTTAACTTTAATGTTCATATTTTATACATTATTCTTTTGAGTACAGGGTATACAAATTAAGCTGCTTTGTAAATAGAAATCTTAACTACTTTTCAAATGTAATGTGAAATTAGCTAATAACACAATACAATAAAAGCACGTGCTAAACAAACAAACAAAAAAGTTTATCGTGGACTTTGGCTGTTATTGCTCTACTAAAACTGTAAGAATGAGTGGTTGAATCTGCCAAGAGGTGGGAGTGATATTTCAGCTGGAGCTCATTGTGGGGAAGGGCATATCAGAGAGAGGGAAGGGCAAGGACAGAAGCCTGGAGGCAGGACTGAAAAGATCCATTTTATCAGAGTCAAGTGCAACGGTTGAACTTTCAGATATGAAAACAAGTTTAGTTGGTAAAAATTTTTCATCTTGTAAATTAGAGAAAATTGAAAGCAAAGCAAAACCTTTACTTGCTACATCGAAAAAAAATGAGCAGTTGGGTCAGCCCTATTTCTTCTCTGTCATCACTCTGCCCAAGATTTCCCAATGTCCAAGCGATGATTAGTAGCCCCATCTCCAGACTCGATGAACCAGTGCACAGGTTTCAACAGCTCTTTGCAGGCTACCTTTTAGGAAGACTCTTGGTTTATCCAGAAGTCCCAGTCATGGTCTGTAAACTTCTCTGGTTTATTGATCTTATTGTATACTCCCTATTAACAGCTTTTCTCTGCCTAGCAGAGATGATTGCCTCTCTCTCAGCAATACACAGTCTGGGAGAGTGTTTCCTGTCTGTTGGATACTTGTACATGAAGTCGGGCTCCATTGGGACCACAAAAATGAGATGTGCATGAAAAATAAAATTTGAAGGTAAAACTTAGAATGGACATGTTGACAAGTAGTTCTGTTCAAATCAGACAATGGGTTGTCATTTCTCTTTCTTTGGTATCTTAGGCTATCTCCTGTTGAAATTCTGAGTTCCCCACTTAAGCATAAAGTTGTCAGGTCGTAGCCTCTCCAGGTATTTATTCATGTTGTCATATAATGCTTTTTCTCTTTTCTCCTACTCAATGAGCAGAATTCATGTCAGGAGGGAACATCACATCAGGGGACTAATAAGCCTGGGTCCTGGGAAAGAATAGTATAATGGTTAAGAACATGTACTCTCATGCCAGACTGCCAAAATCAAAACCCAACCCTTCACTTATTAATTATGGTACCTTTATCAAATTACTTAACTCTTTGTGCCTTTCTCCATTTGCAAAACAAGGATAAAAATAGCATTTTTTTCATAATATTGTTGCATGAAAGTTAAGTGAATTAACACATGCACAATGTTTAGAATGACACTGTGACACTGTAATTTCAAGCTATTGTGTTATTATTATTGTTATGATGATGATGATGATGATGGTTGAGTTTCACAAGACATCAAGAGCTCCTAAGGGGCTTGAAAGTAACTTTCTAGGACAAAGGTCATAATTCACTGTGTCACACTATCCCAGTTGATCCAATTCTTTTTATAATATTCTCCACTAGTGCCACAACATGTAATAAGATGTGGACAATCACATTACTTTCTTGGGAGGGGCTGGAATTGGGAGATAATTAAATGATGCTGTCCTGGGAGAAGAGGTCTGTGGTATATATCTTATGGGAAAAATGTTGTAGACCTAAGAGATAGACATGAAGTGCCCTAATGCCTGTTTCCTATATGCCTTGTCCCTCACTCACTCCACTCAAGGATAATAAGTGTGAGCAGGGAAGCCAGATCCATGCTGGTCTTCTTTTAAATTATCCCAGGACTTAAAGGGATATAAGAATTGTTAAGGGAGCCCTGATACTGATAGTTATGTTTTCACGGCTAAGTCAGGGCTCAAACCTTAATTTTTGATGATGACAATAACGGTTAAACTTTGAAGATACTTCTTGTGTCTCTTGGAAACAACTAAGAGGATAGTTGACTACATAATTCTGGAGAAAACCTGGTTATGTCAAGTTCCATAGAGTTTTGAGCTCTTCTTGTTTCTTCTCTTTCCCCTGACGATGGATTTTCATCCTCAGAACAATCTCCTGATGTAGATTTTTCTATATCTGAGCTTTTGGATTGTTTATATTACCCGTTCCATAAAAATTATTTGGTATCTCTCTTTCCTCTCCTGTCTTCTGGGAAAATCTGGGAGGCTGTCAACAGTTGATATTGCTCTGTATCCCAATGGGTAATGATGACACTGATGGGAGGTTTGGGGTCTGCTCACCTGAGCCTTTGAGATACAGATGTTTCTCTAAGAGCTTGCTGAAGCTGACCAAACTCTCCAATGTACAAAAATTGGGGCTAAGACAACTTTGTAGGGAGAAAGAGTCTCCCAGCATTTCTGACCCTCCACCTCTAGACAGAGCTGGAAATAACAGCAGAAGCAGCCTCTCTGGTGGAATGGCCACACTTTGCTCTCTGGCTGGTGCCTTGGATTTGCAGCTTGATACCTTAAAGCACCCAAAAAGGTCAGTCAGTTCTCCATCCTGCACTGGGGTTGGGGAGTTCATTTCTTCAATCTATCCAGCTCTAACTTTAATTTTACTCCTTCCTCTTGGTTATCACAGTCCTGCCAAAGATTGCCACTGTAGTCTAGACTAAGAAAGAGAGAGAATTAAATGCTGTAGATGTTCTTTGTTCTGCTGCTCATGTCAGAAGTGCATGGTTTGAAGCACTTGAGAACCAAGTGCTTGAGCATGGTTCTTGAGAACGCTGGTTTTCAAAGCTTAAAATTGTGATCTGACGTCTGACATCTTGACCTGGGAAACAGGTTTAGCGAGAGGAGAGAGACAGTTGTGTGACCTTCTCTCAAAACCCCGAACTGAATCAAATTTAGTTTTGTTGGAAGAAAGATAATGACTGGAACAGACGTCATTTGAAAATGACTGTCTGCACAACACTCTGCCCTATTCCATAGAGAGATTATACATTCTCCCCTGGGATGATAATCCTGTTTTCCCTAATCAGGCTTTGGTTTGTATTCAGAGGAAGAAAGGTGATATTGTAAGATTAGAGTTTGGGGGACTTTGAGAATAAAAAGTGAACTAAGTGCATTAAAAGTTTATATAATCTCCCTTGAAGAAGAACTCTAAATAATTTCTGTAGATAATTTACTCTCAAGGAAGTGGAACATTAACTCCCTATTCCTAAAGTGTGAGCTGCACATGATTACTTTTTTCCGAAGAGTACAGTATGGAGAGGGAAAAAAGAGTAACCTTATAGTAGAGAAACCTGACAAAACACTACTTCAGCTATGGGATCAAGGCCAATATGAACAATCATAAATCATGTTGATAGCACATACCCTTGACATGATATGATGAAAATGACACTTTACCTCTGTGATCTACCTCACCAAACCCCATTACTCCAGTGTCATCATGAGGAAAATATCTGACAAATTCCAGTAGAGAGTCATCTTACAAAACACCTGACTACCACTCCTCAAAACTGTCAAGATCTTCAAAAGCAAGGAAAGTCTGAGAAACTGTCAAAGACAGAGGAGCTTAAAAAGACATGACAACTATACTGAGCAAAGTATGTCAGAGAAAGAGAAATTGCTTATATTCGGGACCAAAAAAAATGATGCAAATGAACTGATTTACAAAACAGACTCATAGGCTCAGAGAACAAACTTATGGTTACTAAGAGGGAAGGATGGGGGGAGAGGTAGGGAGTTTGGGATTGACATGAACACACTGCTATATGTGCCACAACTACTGAGCCTGTGCTCTAGAGCCCACGAGCCACAACTACTGAGCCCTTGTGCCACAACTACTGAAGCCCATGCACCTAGAGCCCATGCCCTGCAACAGGAGAAGCCACAACAATGAGAAGACTGAGCACCGCAACAAAAAGTAGCCCCTGTTCGCTGCAACTAGGGAAAGCCTGCACCCAGAAACGAAAACCCAACACAGCCAAAAATAAAGAAATTTATATATAAAAACAAAAAACAAAAAACAAAACCAAGCATTTAAAATGCATAGCCAACAAGGATCTACTGAATAGCACAGGGAACTCTGCTCAATATTCTGTAACAACCTAACTGGGAAAAGAATTTGAAAAAGAATAGATACATGTATATGTATAACGGAATCACTCCAATATAAAATAAAAAATTTGTTTTTAAAAAGGAAAAAAATATAAGGTGTAATACCTGGAACCAAAAAAAAAAAAAAGGTAATTAGATGAAAACTAAAGAAATCTGAATAAACTATGGACTTCGGTTAATTTAAAAAACGTTTATGATGCACCAGTCATTTTCATATATCTCAACTAATTTAATTCTCACAGTGAAATCACACCCCCTTTAAGAGATAGAATATATAGCTGGAGGCTTTGTATCCTAAACCTATGCTTTGAGAGGTAAATTGACTTGCCCAAAGTCCCACATCTTGTGAGTGACTGAGCTGGAATTTAAGCCTTAGACTATATGACGACATAGAACAGATTTGACATAATTCTGCAATGACGTCGACATCAATTTTCAATTGCTGCTGTAACGAATTATCATAACTTTAGCAGCTTAAAACAACACGTACTTATTATATCACTGTTCTGTACGTAAGTAGTCTGGGTATCATGTGGCCCAGCTGGGTCCTTTGCTTAGAGTCTCGCAAGGCTGAAATCAAGATACAGGCAGAAGTGCTTTCCTTTCCAGAACCTTTGGGGATGAATATGCTTCTAAGGTCATTCAGGTTGTCTGAAAATTCAGTTCCTTGTGGTCATAGGACTGAGGTCCCGATTTGCTTGCTGGTCATAGGCTGGAAGGCTGTCTGGACTCAAGGCCTCCTGCATTCCTCATCACATTGCCCCCTCCATCATAAAACCAGCAACAGCACATCCAGTCTTTCTCATGCTCTGAATCTCTTTGACTTCCCCTTTTGCCTTTATCCAAGAGAAAGCTCTGATTTTAAGGGATCTTGTGATTATACTGAGCTCTTTGGATAATCTGCTGGATATGAGAGTGGTAGAGTCAGGTCTCCATCTCAGTTTTTTCTACTGCAACACAACATTTTTGAAGTATAGATGACTGTAGGGCAACCACTCAGGTCAAATAATTTGTAGGCAGTAAGTTACATTCAGATCCTATTTCTAGATTTTATGAAAGTGCTAGATCCATTATTTCTCTCTTCTAAGATGAATAGTTTTTCTTTTTTGCAGGGGGAGGCCGTGCCATGTGGCTTGTGGAATCTTAGTTCCCTGATCAGGGATTGAACTCAGGCCTTCAGTAGTGAGAGTATGAAGTCCTAACCACTGGCCCGCTAGGGAATTCCCAGTTTTTCTTTTTCTTTTTAAAAAATTAATTAATTTATTTATTTTTAGCTGCGCTGGGTCTTTGTTGTTGTGCGGGGACTTTCTCTAGTTGCAGAGAGTGGGGGCTACTCTTCGTTGTGGTGCACGGGCTTCTCATTGCGGTGGCTTCTCTTGTTGCAGAGCATGGGCTCTAGGTGCGCGGGCTTCATTACTTGTGGCACGTGGGCTTAGTAGTTGTGATTCGCAGGCTCTAGAGCACAGGCTCAGTAGTTGTGGTACACAGGCTTCGTTGCTCCATGGCATGTGGGATCTTCCCAGACAAGGGTTCGAACACATGTCTCCCGCATTGGCAGGCAGATTCTTAACCACTGCACCACTAGGGCAGCCCAGTTTTTCAATTTTAACGTTTCCAAACTTAGACTGTATTTTCCAATTATTGCGTATATTTAGGTAGTAATAGTCTCCACTCCCCACCAAAATCTTAGGTTTTCTCTCCTGATTCCCTGTTCCACCATCATATATGACTTCCTGACCCTCCTCTTCCCACTGGACTGGAAGTACCATGGGTGTAGAGGCCACATCTGCTGCGTGCACCTAGAGCCTGGTGCAGTGAACACGGGAGACAGTGGGTCATTGTAGAGGAAATGAATGAATGAATAGGAATGGGCAGCACCTTAGACCAGGGAAACGGGGTGTTTTGAGAGACTAAGGAGAAGTCCTTGGTTTTTTTTAACATCTTTATTGGAGTATAATTGCTTTACAATGGTGTGTTAGTTTCTGCTTTATATCAAAGTGAATCAGTTATACATATACATATGTTCGCATATTTCTTCCCTCTTGTGTCTCCCTCCCTCCCACCCTCCCTTTCCCACCTCTCCAGGCGGTCACAAAGCACCGAGCTGATCTCCCTGTGCTATGTGGCTGCTTCCCACTAGCTATCTACCTTACGTTTGGTAGTGTATATATGTCCATGCCTCTCTCTCGCTTTGTCACACCTTACCCTTCCCCCTCCCCATATCCTCAAGTCCATTCTCTAGTAGGTCTAGTAGGACACAGTCTTTATTCCTGTCTTACCCCTAGGTTCTTCATGACAGTTTTTTTGTTTTTTCTTCTTAAATTCCATAGAAGTCCTTGTTTAAGATCACTCCTCTCTGCCTTCTCCCAAGGAGGCAGATCTGATCATTGGGTTCCAGGACCCTGACTGGGTCACATTTGCAGGGGCGATGTCTCTGTGCACCAAGGGTTACAGCCTGGCCGTGGGCCTCTCTTTCTGGTGCCCAGAACTTTCTTTTCCTCCCCTGTGGTAGAGGTTGTCTACTGACACAGCTGTAACATTTCTGTAACCAACTCTCCAGCACTCTCTTCTCTGGGGCTTCTTCCTTCCATGTAACAGGGTTGAGGGTGGTAAAATTCAAGTTTGAGCTTAAGGGGAGAGAAGGAGCAATTATTTGTTTGTTTGTTTATTTATTATGGAAGTACAGTTGATTTACAATGTTATATTAGTTTCAGGTGTACAACATAGTTATTCAGTATTTTTATACATTTTACTCCATTTAAAGTTATTGTAAAATGCTGGCTGTATTCCCTGGGCTGTACAATATGTCCTTGTTGCTTATGTATTCTATATCTAATAGTTTGTACCTCTTACTCCCCTACCCCTATTTTGCCCCTTCTTCTTTCTCTCTCCCTGCTGGTAATCACTATTTTATTCTCTGTATCTGTGAATCTCTTTCTGTTTTGTTATATTCATTCATTTGTTTTATTTTTTAGATTCACATGTAAGTGATAACATACAGTATTTGTCTTTCTCTGTCTGACTTATTACACTAAGCATAATACTCTCCAGGTCCATCCATGTTGTTGCAAATGGCAAAATTTCATTCTTTTTTATGGCTGAGTAATATTCCATTATATATATTCACCACATCTTTTTTATCCATCTATCTTTGATAGACACTTAGGTTGCTTCCATATCTTGGCTATTGTATTGATAAATAACACTGCTATGAACATGGGGGTGCATGTATCTTTTCTAATTAGTGTTTTCATTTTCTTCAGGTATATACCCAGCAATGGAATTTCTAGATCATATGGTAGTTCTATTTTTAGTTTTTTAGGAACCTCCATACTGTTTTCCATAGTGGCTATACCAATGTACATTCCTACTAACATCATACTCAGTGGTGAAAAGCTGAGATAGAGCTTTTAAAGGAGCATGGTCTTTAACACTCAGACTCCCTGGGTCTGCATGCAGACTCTGCCGTTACCAGCTATGTAAGCTTAGCAATGCTAGTTACCCTCTCTGCTTCATTTTCTCATGTCAGGTGTTGATAATGGTAGTAAATGTTTCATATGGGTGAAAATGAGATCATGCCTATAAAGCATTTTACGCAGTGCCTGGCTTCTAGAAAGTGCATCTCCTTTATAGCTACTTGGCTCACACCTTCACCTACTTTAACCATTTATTCAGATCTCACTTTCTCAGTACAGCCTCCCTGAGCATCCTACTTCATATCTCAGCCTGCTTCCCACTACCATCCAATTGGCACTCCCGATCCACCTACCTTGCCCTTGTTTTTCTTTATTCCGTAGTCTTTGTCTAAATATTCTGGTGCATTATATTTATTTTTTAATGTAAGTTATATTTTGGAGATAGCATAGGGGCTGAGATGGGAAGAGGGCTACTCTTCATGAGAATTTTGTTTTTCCCTTTCAGAGATTAAAAACAAAAAAACCCTCTAAGCTAAATACATCCCTATGGTGTCATAGCTGAAGCCTCTACTGAGCTTTAATTTAAACTTCAAATCATCTGCACATGGTGAATAAATACCAGATAAATATCTGGTGACTGTAATGTCTTTTATGTTTTCTACAAGTTCAACTCCTCTCATCCTAACTGTAGTCATCACTAAGCACAGATTATACCCACATTATATATTTATACCCATAAATGAGTAGTCTCGCTGTTCTATTTGGATTAAAGGTGCTAGCAAGTACTCCCCTTGGTCTGGGCCTGTCATTTGGGGAGGACTGTTTGGGACCACAGAGGTTCCAAGTGGCAGATTTTTTATGGAAGAGTCCTCCAGATTCCTCCAGGGTTGAAGCTCTCCTTACTTGGCAGTCTCCCTACAGCACTGTGAACCCCTTTCTTCTATAATCCCTC
Organism: Grampus griseus; assembly: GCF_964374135.1. Taxonomy (NCBI): domain Eukaryota; kingdom Metazoa; phylum Chordata; class Mammalia; order Artiodactyla; family Delphinidae; genus Grampus; species Grampus griseus. The sequence continues at coordinate 21,309,574 of NC_139018.1, read as the reverse complement.
TTACTGATAGTTAAAGCACAGCTACCAACCCTTTCCTTCACCATCTCTTTCCACAGGCTTATCTCTTTCCAACCTCTCATCCTACTAATGCCACCCTATTTTACCGTACTACTGTGTCATTTAGAAACATGCCTTTAACACCCCTTCCCTCTGGTCATAACTGAAACTGATTTTCCTCTCACATTACCCTGTTACTGGTAACCTTTCTTGGATTAAATTTTATATAATCTACACACACATTATTGAAGCTTCTACGCAGGTTTAATTTAAACTACAGGTTACCCCCAAATGTGGCAATAAATACCAGACAAATATCTGGTGACTTCTTTTTCTTGTAATCCTTTGGCGTTCCCCAGAGCTTTGGGAACCAAGTCAGGGTTTGGTATATTTCTTGCAATATCCAGTTCAATCTTTGTACTTCTCAAGTGATAGCTCTATTTTTTTAAAGCCTTTCTTAGTCTTCCTGACAGGCTATGTTCTCTGCCTTTAGCCTAATGTCTTTATTTGAAATTATGCCCCCTTTTGACATTCTTACCTCTCTCTTTTCTCATTTTAGTCATCTCCAGTGTTTTAAATTGTGGGTCTTATTATTATTCATGTGTGGCAAGGCCATCAGATCAAGACAACTGCCATCAGAAAGGAAGTTAGTTATACACAGTTCCCAAGAGAAGGGGGGCATGCCACACCATACACAGCCATACAGGGGAGCATTGGGGTGGGTTACAAGGCAGGGGGAGCAGGGGAAAATGTAGGCAAGAACTTTCATTGTGGTTTCCATGGGGAGGAATGATGGAGGCAGAGTAAGCAGGTTCGGATTGGCTCGTTTGAATACTTTCAGTGGGCTCTGGAGTGTAGAGGCTTTCCTCAGTTGCCTGGTTCCTGGCCCTGGCATGATTAGGGCAGGTAGATAGTGGCCTGGAGTGTAAGAGACAGATGTGGGAGGTAGTTAGGGGGTAGGAACTTTGGATCCATTGGTTTGCATATGAAAGGAGCACTTGAATATCTCTGGGAATTGGCCTGCCCTCGGAGGCACAGTCTCTCTAGAGTCAGCAAGACTCCAGATGTCAAAGCATCAGGAAATACAGAAAATAAACAAGTGTGATTAATATATCTGGTCTCCTAGATTCTCTTCAGATCTCTTCATGATTGGATTTCTATCTTCTTTCCCACTTAACTATCTCCCATTTCCCACCCAGTTAACTTGATACTCTGTTTTCATACTTGAGAATTTAACTTCCCATCCGTATTCTAACCCATTAGAGGACTTCCCTGGTGGCGCAGTGGTTAAGAATCTGCCTGCCAATGCAGGGGACACGGGTTTGAGCCCTGGTCCAGGAAGATCCTGCATGCCGTGGAGCAACTAAGCCCGTGTGCCACACCTACTGAGCCCACTCTCTAGAGCCCGCGAGCCACAACTACTGAGCCTGTGTGCCACAACTACTGAAGCCCATGTGCCTAGAGCCCATGCTCCTCAATTAGAGAAGCCACCACAATGGGAAGCCCATGCTTCCCATTGTAGTGTGGGAAGCCAAGCCCACAACGAAGAGCAGCCCCCGCTCACTGCAACTAGAGAAAGACTGCGCGCAGCACCGAAGACCCAATGCAGCCATAAATAAATAAATAAATAAATAAATAAATAAATAAATAAATAAATTCTGACCCATCAGTGCCATCAGTGCCAATGATTACCATCTTTACTTAAGCTACTGGAGCACTATATTAGATAAACTATGCTTCACACTCACTTTGGATCTTGTTCTCTGGAATTTCCCTTACCACTGGCATACCCCTTGTTCTCCTTCATCTCCATTTGTTTACTCCACTCACCAAGTTCTTCATGCTTGTTTAAGCCTACGACACCTGGAAATTCTCTCAATCCATCTTCTCTATTTTGAGTTCACAGAGTTCTCCACCACTTTCTATCAATTTTAAAATGCTTTGATTGACCTGCCCAGTATCTTCAGTTTAGCCACTCCCTTCCATTCTTACCTCCATCATGTGGTTTGTAGGTCTGGTTGCTTCCTTCCCACCAGGACCTACAAGTTTACCCTTTTTACCCTCTGAGTAGTATGTACATTGCTACTAGATTAATCTTCCCTAAATATAATTGCTACTGTGAGACTCTCTTACACATAAACATTCACTGACTTCTCTACATCCACTAGGTGAAGAACAAACAGATTATTCCAGGACTAATGGCCCTTCATTGTATGGCTTTTTGCCCTTCTCTTGGATGAAATCTGCTTTGATTTTTCCTGGCCAGGTATGAACTTTCTCTTCAAGGAACTATGTATGTAACTCTGTGGAGACACTCATATTCCGTCTTGCTTCCATTATTTGTATACCATTAGACTGTAGGCTTCTTTATGGCAGAGTCTTTATCTTATTCATCTTTGAGTTTCCTATAATGATTAGCAATAAGCCTTATAAATCGTAGGTATTAGAGATTACTTTAACGGAATAGAATCTCAAAGCACCACGCTAAGAATCCTAGTCCCTCCGCTAAATCCTTAATTAGGTGCCATTTCTAATAAGATATAGAAATTTTTATATAGAAAATAAAGGTATTTTATAAGTAATTGAACATACATACACAAGCAGTTACTCTGCAAATGTTTGTTTGAATCAAACAGTTAAACCAAGTCCCAAATTGCCACATGTACTGTAAGCTTTCCTTGTGCTTTCATCTATACATTTAATGTTTAAAAACGGGTCAAACAGATGCTCTGTCTGGTATCCAAGGGAGGGAAAATGAGAAGAATTAAGTTGTTTATATAAAAGCCAAATGAATCTGAGACACAGAAATCATCTAATACATCATCCACTTCCACACACTGCAGGTTGTGAGAGGGCAGCTACATTATCTTGTCTGGAGACAGGAGGCAGAGAACAGTGGAAAGTCTGATTTACGATCGATCCTGTGTTGCGTAGATTGGCCATTCCCTAGTTATTCACCTGGTAGGATCAGTGCAGGTAAAAGGAAGTAGGAAAGGGAGTCATAGACTTTCAGAAGTAGAAATGTTCTTAGAGGTCGTTTGGTTTAATCTCCTGCTGGTAGCAGGAATCTTTCCCATGTGCCACCAACATATGGCTTCTGTTGAACATCCCACCAAGAATGATGATTGCTCTTTTGAGGGATCTCATCTCACTTTAGGACAGAGCTAATTATTAGGAAATCCTTCCTTCTATTGAGTTGAAATATACTTCCCATAACTTTCACCCAGTGGCCCTTATTCTATCCTATGGAGTAACACAGAATAGGTTTAATTCATCTTTCTTACAATTGTCCTCCAAACAGCTGAAGCTCACTATCATGTCCTCTATCAGTCTTTTCTAGAGGCTACATAAAAATCTCCATTTCTTTCATAACTGACAATTCTAAAGCACTTTACTTCTTGTATTTGGAATTTATATCATGCCAATTAGCATATTAATTTGTGCATACTTCTGCTGTCTTTCCTCCTCTTTGCCCTATTGCTGAATTGAATTGAGGAAATTTTTTTCTGAAACTTTTATTCTTCTGGTCACCTTTCTGAAGATCCATGCTAGGTCTTCAATATTTCCTTTAAATGTAACTGCCAGAAGAGAAAGGAGACAAAAAGAGCACTGCACTCTCTTAAAGGAATGTCTTTCCATTGATTTTAAAGGGAAAATATGTTGACATCATGCTGATTAAGACTACGATGAAATTATTTTAGAGGAAGTAATGTGGAGGATGAGACTTAGCATAGAATTCAAAATGCCTTTGAGGAGGGCTTGCCCAGGCACCTTTCCACCTGTGGTGCTGCCTCTCTTTCTCTCCTGGCTGGGATGTAAAACTATGGATTTCCCTCTGCCTGAGCTCTAGAGAATTTGGGGTGACTGTGACTTCACTTGATCATGTCAGTGTAGTTCTATCAAAGCAGTCTCAAATTATAATTTCATGAATAAAACGAAGCTGATATTACTGGCTTACAGAGAGTACAAGGTCAACCAGAGCCTTCAGGACTTGACCTCCTAACTTCACTTTAAGTAATGATATAAACTGATGAACTATCCCCAAATATTAAATGGGGTACTTAATTTTTATTCATGCTAAATTTTATCATGTTACTTTTTGTCTCTTCATCTCTCTCTCATTGCCTTAAGAATCTCTTATGGCTTGATTCTGTCCTCCGGTGAAAATTTTTGTCATTTTTCATTTGATAAATATGACATTAATGTATTACTCTAAGCTTTAGATAAAGTTATTGAATAGGATAGAGCCAAGAACTGGATCCTTAAGTCTGCCATTTGGGACCTCCCTCCAGATAGATATGGATATTTTAATCAATATCATTTAGGTTCCAATGTCCTACCCTTTGTGAAAACTCATAAGAGTGTTATTAGTCAGCAAATATTTTTTCATTCTGCCCACAAGTGTGTCCTAAAAACTGTCACAGCTTTGCTGAAATCTTTGGTAAGATTGCATTGTCTTACCAAATTACATTATCAAAAAGAGAAGGGAATGTATTTTGTCTTAATTCATGCCAATTCCTGAGAATCATCACACTCTTCTATTGTACAAACAACATCCTCTTTAGCCATTAGGATGTGTGTGCCAGTGAAATACATGAATTTTATTAGTCTGTAATTTCTAGACGCTTTTTTCTTTTTGAATTATGAGTTATTTTCATTTGATACTTTTTGCCTTCTTGCTTATCAATGTCTCAAAGAAACTGACTTCATGATCACAACTCAAGGTTCTTTTAGTACCATGATTTAACTTATTGTGGGTTGGAAATTTGATTTATTTAACGCGTTATGATTCATCCAGGTTTTGAACTAGTTCTAGAAAAATCCCCATGCTCTCAAATATTGCCATCCAATTGAACTTGCTGTGATTATGGTAATGTCCTATATCTTCTCTGTCCAAAACAGTAGCCACTAGTCACATATGGTTGTTGAGCACTTGAACTTTGCCTAGTGCAACTAAGTGTCTGCATTTTAAATTTTCATTAATTTTAACTTAACTCTGAATAGCCACATGTGGCTAATAGCTACCATATTGAACAGCCCAATTCTAGAATTCTGGACTTTTTATTAACAAAACGTATGTTTTCAGAACCTTCTTTCTTTGTTTTCATATTGGAATAATTTGTGATTGTATAGTCAGGTTAAAAAAAATTTATTGTGCCTCTCTCATCATGGCATTACCTCTGTCTTTTCCTGGAGATGTTTAAAATCTGCTTTTCTTGGTGTGTGTAGATATTTCTACCTCCTTCTCTTCTTCTTTGACTTCCTAGAACAAAAATTGTAATATTCAGCATGGTATTCAGGAAGAGCCATTCCAGGCATGGATTGCTAAAATTCTTTCTCATTTACTGCATGTCCATTCCTCACATCACATTCCCCATCACCTTCCCGACCATCACTCTTTCAATTTGCAGGGGATGAGTTCTTGACATTTCACGGACTGGTTACAGTCTGAATAGGCAGAGAAATGTTTGCAATTAGAAAAGTACAAGAGGTTAACAAGAAATTAATGCTTGTGACAGGAACACATCTCTTAAATAAATTATTTAAAGGTTGGAGCCACAGAGTATTATAAAGAGAAATTAATGCTGTACTGAGGCCCTGATGCAATTAGAATTGGAAAGATTTTTTTTTTTTTTTTTTTTTTTTTACACAAGGGCACATTGGAGAGATATGGCTTGCGTCTATATCTTTGACTTTGTAGCCTGGGTTGCTAGATGAGCATGTCATGACTTAGAAGGTGTGTAAGGGTGTGCGGGTGTGCGAGTGTGCACATATTTGTATATATACAGACACATAGAATCATACGGTATGTATAAGCAAAGCTGTACCTACAATGGCATATGTTCACTCCTACATCTGAGTTTGTTTTCCACATTTTCTTATGAATAGTTAATTCTTCTGACAAGAAAACTAGGAGAAGCCCCAGAATTTGTTAACTAATTTTGAAGCTGTGGGGTAAGGGAAAGACTGAATGCTTAAGCCTCAAAAATTCACGGATTACTCACAAAGGACAGTAATGACACCCTCCGCGCCTTTGCAGGCCTAACCATGGAGAATGTCTCACCACCTTGGGCTCCCTCTGGTGTGGCTTCTCTATTGACGTGGGGGTTAGGTTGGTCTGACAGGCACAGCTCACTCATCCACGGACACACAGTGACAAATATGCCACACCATACACCCTTTTTGTTTCCTTCCTAACAGACTTGAAGGATTAGCAAAATGACCAGACCAATCTTGGAAGGGTATCCAGTGTGAATAACGCATTAGCAAATGGTCAAGTGCTTTGAAAAAACTCCTAAGTACAGTACTAAGTGTTATTTTATGCCTCCTGCTACACAAAGTCCATTTACAGTCTCAAATCCCTTGTTGTTTTTTTGACACAGTCGGAAGAGGAACAATTAACTCTGGCCATTGTAGTCTAAGTAATTACTGATTACCCCATACCTTCTCAGAAAATTATACAGAATGGGAAATAAATCCGAACTGTGACCTGTAGGTGGTTTCTAGTGTTTGTAGCTCATAAACGCTGCACCCCCAATCCATTTACGCCTGTGTTGCTTAACTCTCCCCAGCCAGATGATGGACGATAGCACTCAGAGTCCAGAGAAAGGAGCCCTGAGGCCCTTACCGCATCACTGCACTAATGGACCCTGAACTTGTATAAGAGAGAGCAATTAATTCTGAAGCCAGCTTGGCAGCAGAAGCTTTCAGAGCTAACTTTTCTTTGTGTCCTAGAGACAACCGTTACATATCTACCCTTGGCCGCGCCTTGAAAGGGCAAACATATGTAGAGCAGAAGGGAAGTAGGGAATGTAGGTGAGCTCTCTTCCCATCCTATGTCTTTACTTTCTACTGTTTGCCATATACTTATGCTCTTTGGTAAATTCCCCCCAGGAAAGTGGGAGCTCTCTACGCTCTTAATGAGGAGTAATATCTCCTCCCTCCCTCCCTCCCTTTCTCCATCCTTTCCTTCCTCCCTCCCCATTTACTTCATAAATATTGACTGGGAATATATGGTGTGTCAGGTACTGCATTAGGTGGTAAAGAGTGGAAGAATATGCACCCTAAAATATGCTATTTTGGCATAAGAATTATTTTGAGCTGAAGATACTTGCAAAACAGCAGGTGTAAGAAGGGCATTCTAATCTTCCCTTTTCTTCCTGAAAACAGGAGATAAAAGCTCCAGTGTGAGACATTCTTTCCCTGTACCAAGAGAAAAAGAAATTCTTCGGAAAGGAGTCAAAGCCAAGAGAATTCCATACAAACAGACAGTGTCAGAATCATTCTGATCTTGTTTTAGCCACCCAGAATATTTTAGTTACTTTTCCATAATTGCCTCTCTTCATTCAATCTAGTATAAAAGCATTTAGCCTTGCCACTTCTTTGGGTCTTCATTTCTTTATGAGGGCTCCTGTGTCATATAAAATGCATATAATCTGTATACTTTTCTTCTGTTAATCTCTCTTCTGTCAGTTTAATTGTCAAGCCCAGCCAAAAAACACTAAGAGGGTAGAGGGAAAATTTTGCGTTTCCTACAGTGGTGATGGTGTAGGGGGTATAGAGATTCATAAGGTGCCTTTCTGAAGCTGTTAGTCTCTGCACTATTGCTGTTCCATCCCCAAATCTCAGGTTCACTGGAAAGAGGGGTGCTGATTTTAGTAGAGGGAGAGAGGTTTACTGGAATTATGGGAGAATTTAGGGATAGGAAAAGCGGACAAAAGGAAGCAAGGCATTCACGGTCTTTAGGAAACACAAAGGTTAGCTGCTTTTGTGCTAAAACCGTTAGACATGATTAACACTCTGGCAACTCCATAAATAAGAGCTTTAGTTCCTTTGAAATAATTCTGGGTGGTGGGTGGAGAGAGCAGGAGAAACATAATTAGGGGGTAAATGGAGAGGCAGGAGGGCCCTTCTAAAGCATTTACTTGAGGTGGTGGGGGGGGCTTGCTTTTTTAACTTGTAACTCAGCCAGTTCACCCTTTCATTGTTACATGCTAAATGATGCTTTATTCTTGTTCCGTAATTGAGGGAGATTACAGTTTAGAAGTGATGTTTAAAAATGGATTACCTAAATGTATACTGCTTATTATGTTGGCTCAGTACATTGTGTTTATAGGTTGTAAAGCATTTTAGGGATTAAGTTGTAATTAATTTTTTATCACTTTAATTTCTTATGTTGTTCCCTGCGCCCCTTGGACTGCAATATTCTCTAACAGGAATTTTCTAAATACCTGAATATTTTTATCCAGCAGCTAAGAAATAGCTCTTGGTACAACTCCTGTAGAGCCAACCCAGATCAAGATATGGCAACAGGGGGAAAAGGGGACAGTTTTCCTTAACAAAGTTCCTTTTGTATGTAAATAATTCATTTGTCCTAGGATTACTTGAACTAGCTGTTTAGGTTAGCTTTTATTGAAATCCGGTTGGGTTTGGGGAATTTAGTGGTGGTGGAATTTGCACAAAAATGTAGGTAATAAGCAGGGTGCACATTAAAGGCCCTTAATAGATATTTACCAAATTGGTTATAAATGAAAGGTTTCCTCACCATGACAGTTACTTTTTATACTATAATATGTTTAAATCGAGGGCTTTGTTGGGTTAGTACAGTATTCTAATGGCACCCTGCAAGGGCTCTTGTGTTGTAGATTTCTATAAAAAAGGAAATGCCCAATTAAGAGCCAAAATACCACATCCTAACACTAAAAGAGACTCCATTCAAATGATATTTCTAGGACAATCTGATTTTAAACAAACAGCGCTGTTACCTCTGTAATTATCCTCACTGACAATGTCAAGTTTTACCTGAGCCCTGTGTTCTTGGAAAAGAACAAAGATTGAGAAATTCCCCCCTATGCTTTGTGTTCCTGGGAATGATTTAGTGCAAAGAAACTCTCTTCCTCGTATAGCTTAGATAAGACTTATGGACACCCCGCTTTGTTTACTCATGATAAGGCCAGGTGCAGCCCCTCCAAATTCCCATTCCTCACCTTATAAACGATTAGCTGAACTGTTCTGTCTCCACTCATCAATAGAAACAAAATGTTTGTTAACCAAACTTTGGTTAAGTTTCCCTCCTTCCCCCATCACTGAACTTTGGCTCACTTCTTAGCCTGAACCTGCACACAAGCCCTCCTTAACAGTCTGTTATGGATTGAATGTTTGTGTCCCCCCAAAATTCATATGTTGAAACCCTGTGCCCCCAATGTGGTGGTATTAGGAGGCAGATGCCTTCCAGAAGAATAAGGATTAGCTGAAGTTTTTTAGGGGAAGCCTTCACGGGTGGGATTAGTGCATGAGAGAGCTTGCTTCCTGTCTCTGCTCAATGCCATGGGAGGAGACAAGAAGTAGTCAACAGTCTCCACACTGGAAGAGGGTCTCACCAGAACCCAACCATGCTGGCACCCTGTTCTTAGACTTCCAGCCTCCAGCACTGTGAGAAATAAATTTCTGTTGTTTATAAGCCACCCAGTCTGTGGTATTTGTTATAGCAGCTGGAACTGACTAAGACACAGCCCCTCCTGAGAATAGACTGGCCTTATGATGATACATTCTCTCATCTACTATCCTGTTACACCACCTTTTCAACCCAGTCCCCTATACCTGGTTCTTGTAGCCTTGTTTCCTCCTCTCTTTTCTAACTCTTGAGGTGCTTATATACCTTATGGTCAGAGTGCTCTTCCTATTGCAGTAGCCCCCCTTTCCCTATTGCAATTTTTGTCCCCACTTTTACTGCTCACAATAATCCTTTCATAAGTCTCTCCTTACCACGTCCAAATGCATTTTTTATTTGACATCACTTATACTTGTTAGATACTGTATCCCGAGGAGCTCAGAGAAGTTGAAAAACTTCCTGAGAGATTTCGGGAAAACAAATCAGGCATGAAATTTTTCTTGCTGTTTTCAATGTTTTAGAATGAGTTATAATGATAATTCCTCCTGTAGTCTCTACTCAGAAACTCCCAACCCTCCCTCTATCTAGTCCATATTTTGTTCACTACTCTAGGCTAAAATTCTCTGTGCCCACCTTCTTCTTGAAAACAAGGCTATAGAATAGATATTAGGCACTGAGCATTTGTTTCTAGAACCTTTTATTTGATAGCAGCCCCAGGAGTGTATGGCATAAAGTGACCTCTAAGTTTCCTGAGGCCCCCATTTGAAGCTCATGTTCTATGAGACTGGGGTGGGTGGAAGTGAAAACTTCAGCCACTGTGGCTTTAGTATTTGGAAACAATGTTAAGAGAGAAATAATGCTTTAGTTGCGTCCACGTATTTTGGGACTGCTTTGGAATGCATGCTTTCTGCTATTTTCATTAGCTTCCCCAGCCCCCAGGACAGCTCTTGATATACTATATACACGCAGCAGATATTTCCTTCAATATATTATCGAAAACAACTCTATCTCGGGGCCTCCTGCTGCAGATCTAGAGGTAAAACAGTTCCGTGGCTCTTGCTGGGTTGATCAGAGTGGAGCATAGGTAAATAAGCGAGGCAGCATTTTCCTCCTGACTCCCTTACCAAGGTCAGAGTGGGAAGAGAGTGCCTATACTTTGTAGAACATTCTTCATGCGGCTGTGGCCTATCCGGTTGGGCTTAATTCTGTTCTTAATGAGCTGCACACCTGTGTCCCTGGCTGGCTGCCCTCAGCACAGTGGGAGGAGGCAAGGGAGGGTGAATTTCTACTTCATCCTGAGTCTCAGGATTCAGAGCTGTGCCTGTCTGTATTTTACTGAGCATTCCAGGTGTGGGTAGTATTCTGAACATCTTCCCATTATGCTAAGCAGCCAACATCAGCTTTGTTATGCATACTGAGGTTAAAGACAGTGAAATTTCTCAGTCATATCCAGGCACACCACAGCCCCAGCAAATTTCACAGTAACACAGGAAGTTGTACCGGATTTTTAAAAAAACTTTCTGGTTGGCGGATACTGATCTCAACTTGGAGAAGATGGTGGTGGAGACGACCCAAGCCTTGGGCTTTTAGGGGATGACCTCACAGCAAGGAATGCAGAATGAACCCTGAAAGCTGAAAGACTTTCATCAGTCAGCATTCTTTGTGGGCTTCCTTAGAAGGGTCTAGGATCAGGGGGAAGATGGACAGTAGCAATTCAGATTGCATTTGACCCATTGTCACAATTCAAGAAAATGTCTGGATGAATTTTTATTATATTTACAGGGTATATTTTGGATAGTAGAACTTAAAATGTAACCTATGGGAGGTGTGGAGAATTTATTTCATGGGGCCATAGGAGCACCTTGAGATAAACAGTCCTTTCCTGGAGAACCTGAAACCGAGATATAATTTGGAGTCCCATTGTGGGCCATGTCTGAAGACACATGCCAGACATGTTGAAATGTGTAAGGCAGAGAAAGCAAATGATGTCTACAGTGTGACTCCAAGATCCAAAGTCCTGGGAGGACACTCTGATTGTGGCTGCTTGTTTATGATTTAGGATTTTGTTTTTCCCACCTGGGCAACTCTATATGGCATCTTCCAGGGTGACGGGTGGCATGGGTATAAAAGGGAATTAGAATATGCCACTCCAAAATATGCCCCTTTGGCATAAGAATTATTTTAAGATGAAAACAATTAAGCAACAAATGAAGAAAAAGCTCTTTGTTCTCCCCATCTGCTTAAAAGCAGGGCATAAATATTCCTCCTTCTCTCTCCCATATTACTGGAGAGAAAAAGTAAGTACTGAGATCGGTCTGTATAAACAAGTCTTACTAGAATAACCCTTAACCTCCATTAGTTTCCTCCATATATTTACCTTCCCACAATTATTGCTCCTAGAATTCAAACCCCCTTTCCTTTGGTTTGTCACTTCTCCACAAATTTATTGCCCTTTGTTAAAATGATATATAACTCCTTGGGTTTAACTGATTCTTGGACTAAATTTCTTTTCTTTGAAGGCCTTCCTAAATGTAAAAATTTAAATATTAACATCAAATAAAATTCGTATGCCTTTTCTCCTGTTAATCTGACTTTTGAAGGTCTAATTTGCAGGTCCAGATGTAGAATCTAAGCGGGTAGAAGAAAGGTATTTTCCTCCCTTTTAGGTACTAGTTCAAAATCCATCTATCTTTTTTTTTTTTTTTTTTTTTTTTTGCGGTACGCGGGCCTCTCGCTGTCGTGGCCTCTTCAGTTGCGGAGCACAGGCTCCGGACGCACAGGCTCAGCGGCCATGGCTCATGGGCCCAGCTGCCCTGCGGCATGTGGGATCTTCCCGGACCGCGGCACGAACCCGCGTCCCCTGCATCGGCAGGTGGACTTTCAACCACTGCGCCACCAGGGAAGCCCCATCTATCTTTTTCTCTATGGACTTCTAACTTGCCTAAGCCATTAGTTATCAATTTTTTTTTTTTATCCTGTAGTCTTATCAACTTACAGTAAGCATATACCTCCAATATATATTTATTTACGTATACTTGTAATGCTGCATCAGTATTTCTGTTCATTATAAAATATACATAGAAACAGAAATTTTCAATACAACATGTCAGTATGCTGATATTTCTTTCTTAACTCTCTGAAGGATCCTTGAACCCTCATCCCACGCTGAAGAGCTGGCTCCAAGATAGTCTTCTTTCAAGAGCCGCAGTAAATGTTATAAAATGTAAGTCTAATCTCATTACTCATCTGCTTCTGACTCAGGTGGCTTCCCTTTGCCCTAAGAATGAAATCCTGTGATTAGAGGCCAACCAGCCCTCCTGCCCTGTTCCAGTCTGGCCTGTCTCCTTCTGCAGCTGCTTTCTGCCACTCAGGCCCTGACTCATCAGGTTCCTGCCATATTGGTTTTCACTGAGCTTCTCAAATGCTGCAATCTCTTGCCTGTCACTGAGGTTTCATATAAGTTAGCTTGAAGGCTTTCTTCTAGTCCTCACCTGACTAATTTTCACATCATTTCCTCAAAGAAACCTTCCGTGATACCAGCCCTCTCTTCTCCCACTAATCCAAATCAGTCTTCCCTATACTGAGGTTTCATTTCATTTTAAAGATTTTCTTCATAGAACTTATTACAATGGATAATTATATATATATATATACTTGTGGCATTGTTTGCTTGATATCTGTTTCCACCAATTGATAGACTTCTGTGTGTCCTGCTTGGAACTGTATCTTTTTTAAAAAATCATTTTATCCTGGTGCCTAGCACAATATTTAACAAAGAGTGAGTACCTGATACAATTTTGATAATTGAACAAATGAACAGTGACCTTATTTTCCAAACCAAACACCATGGTGTGTGGTTTTGGAAGACAAGGATCTAGTCTATTTGGGTAAAGACTTCATAAAATCCAGGATATAGGACTGGTGCATTTCCTTTTCATTCTTGTTAACTATGAATCAAGTTGGTATATGTAGCTATTGTGATATGAATATCAAAAAGAGATTATATCAAAAAATGAGCATATATTGCAGAATGCTGTGGAATAATGCTTCTCCTTCTAAATGTGCCTATCACTTCCTTTATTTTAATGCTGTCATTTTCCGCAAGGAGTTGCTGATGCTACAAGTCTAGATCTCACTTTTATTTGGTTGTCTTGATAAGGGAATAACCCAGCATTCCTAAATTATTCACAAGCTTCAGGCATAGCTGAGGACGAGCAACTGTCAAATATGGTAATTATCAGCTAGGCAGGAAGAAGGACCTGATTTAAATTTATGCATTTAAATTAACAGGAAAAGCAGAACTGGAAAAGTGACCCTATTCCTTCCTAAGTGCCCAGACAATTAAAACCAAATGGAGTTCTTCAGGGTCCTGTGCTAGCTGCCCCTCATTCCTCACAAACAGAAAGGGAAATGCCATTCACGGTGTCTGTAATCCTAGGGCAGAGGGTCTGACATTGACTGAGAGTCTACAGTGTTTGGCCAGTGCTAACCTGCATACACACATGTGATGGGAACATATTTTGAAACATCACTTGGGGCTTTTTCTTTTTTTAACTACCTTCTGTGGTAATCAAATTCCTGGTGTCTTCTGTATCCCAGCCCAGACAGCTGTACACTGCTTGAGAGGAAGAGGGAGGTCACCGTATAGTCAGAACACAAAGGTCAAAGAAACATAGCTATCTATTCATTAATTTATTTAACAAATATTTAGTACAAATCCTAAGTTGTACTAGGAGTTCTGGTTCTAGAGATACAGTGTGATGAAAACATGGTCCCTACCTCATGGACTTTATATTCTACCTGGGTAGGTAAATAATACACAGAAACTAATAAATAATCAGTAAAAGTGCTGTAACAATAATGATAGTATTAATAGTAAAATCGTGTTGAAAAGATAGAAAGGGAAGTAGGTGAGGGTATTTAGATACTTCAACCTTAATGGTTTAAGGTGTCATTTAAATAGTATTGCCAGATTTGGCAAATAAAAATACAAGACGCTCAGTATATGAATTCATGGGACCTACATAAACTCAAATATTTGTTGTTAACTGGAATTCAAATGTAACTGTAAGGCTTCTCTTTTATCTTGCAACCCTATCTTTAAACTGCACCTTGAATAATGTGAAGAAACTGGGTATAGGAAGCTGTGGAGAAAGAGCTGCATGGGTAGGAGATTAGCATGTGTAAAATGCCCTAAATCAAGAAGAAGGAGGGGACAATGTTTGGGGATGGGGATGAGAGGTTGTCTGGATCAGACTGTGTAGGGCCTTGTGAGCCATGGTATGGATTGTGTAGGGCCTTGTGAGTCATTGTATAGGTTGTGCAGAGCATTGTGAGCCATGGTATAGATTGTGGATTTTAAGTATGATAGAAAACCACTGATGAAGTCATTTCGGAAGAAGAGGGGCATTATCTGCTTTTTACTTTAAAAATATCACTTTGGCTTCAGGGTTGAGAAGATCCCAGAGGAAAGAGAGAAAGTAGATGTAGGGGAGGAAAAATTCTTTCTTTTCTTTCTTCTGGCCATCTTAGGTTCATTAGCTGGGGCCCTGTACATTAGACTGACGAAAGACCAATTAATGAGAAAAACAAATAGAAGTTTATTGCACGCATCACAAATATACACAGGAGTACTCAGTGATGAGTAACTCAGAAGCGTGGCTAGAACTTGGGCATATATAGCATCTTAACAAAGGAATAATAAATTTGCAGTGAAGTCACAAGATAAAAGAAAGGGACTTTGAGCTTCTAGGGGTGGCAAATTGTGGGAAGGTAAATATATGGGGGGAAACTGGTAAAAGATATTGTTTTAGCAAGTTTGTTATGTAGATTGTTCAACCTTATGTAGATCTTGCTGCCTTTGGTTGATAAAAGTCTAGGGTTGTCTCCAGTGATTAAGAGTCATCCTGCCTTTCCTAGTAGAGAGGGGGTGGACCGAGAGTTTTCTTGTGTTTGATTCTTCTTAAATGCCTTCAGCTCAAATTAATCCTTATGTCAAAGTAGCATTTTTTGGGGGTGGCATACTCTGAACCACTCCACAGAAAAGCAAGTGGAGGAATCTGTTACAATAGAACTGGCATAAGATGGTGGGGCTTGAAGGGGAGTGTGCATGGTGGAGGTGATGATAAGAACTTAGATTTGGTATATATTTAAAAAGTAGAGGATTTCATGTGGGGTGCTGTGAAAAGAAGAATCGAAAATGATTCCAAGACTTTTGGCCTGAGCAACCATTTCAAAAGATGCTAATGTCAGTAGGGATGACACATTTTTATTCAAATTTACACAGAGATTTTCCAGTTGAAGACAGATACACGATAGGCTGGAGAAGAAATGGGGAGACAGGGAGGAATAGCCGTTTGAAATGGAAAGATCTTAAGACTGATGGATTTTTCATCATTCAGAACCTCCAGGGAGCTGTGTGGAATCTGAGTCACACTTGCCCTTGCAGCTTTCTGATGAGAACTGTCAGTTGGTAACAGGTAGCAAAGTATTGGCTTTGTTCTGGAACTTGAGTTCTGAGACTTAGCTCTGCATCCATCCCAACCCATATGAACAACTATCTGCCTTCAATGGCTTGGGACTCTGAAGTATTCCCTCTTCCTCAGCCTGAATATTTAGAGTGTGTTAGTAACAATGGATGGCAAAGGCCCCATAGATGTGATAGGCAGGTAAGTAGTCCCCTAGAGATGTCTACATCCTAATCCCTAGGATCTATGAATATGTTATGATGGATGGCAGAGGGAAATTAAGGCTGCAGATGGAGTTAATGTTGCTAATAGGCTGATCTCAGCATAAGATTTTCCTGGATTATCAAGGAGGGTCCAATGTACTCATAGGGTTTTTTAAATGTGGAAGACGGAGGCAGATAAGTTAGCACCAGGTGATGTGATGGGAGAAAGCCTCAGTCTGCTTTGGAGATGGAAGGGAGTAACAAGCCAAGGAAAGCAGATGGCCACTAGAAGCTGGAAAAGACAAGAAAACAGATTCTTTCTTCAAGGCTCCAGAAGGGAAAACAGCTCTACTGACACCTTAACTTTAGCTCATTTCAGACTCCTGACCTCTGTAACTATAAGATACTAAATTTGTGTTGTGTGGTTATAAGATACTAAATTTGTAGTAATTTGTTATAGCAGCAATGGAAAATCAAGACACTGACCAACATAGAAGTAGATAAAACCAGCAGGACGTCTTGCATGGAGTAGAGCGATGATAGAACACGTTCGTCCTCTTATACGTAGAGGAGACACCAAATTTGACTTGGCAGAGGGAACCTAAAGTGAGACAATTACCTAGATGCTTGAGGGGAACATATATCAATAAAATTCCATGTTTCTTCCAATTTTCCAAATGCTTGCCTCAGTTAACAGTTGCTATAGACTGAATGTTTGTGAACCCCCCAAATTCATATGTTGAAATTCCAACCCGTAATGTGATGGTATGAGGAGATGGGCCTTTGGGAGGTGATTAGATCATGAGGGCAGAGTCCACATGAATGGAATTAGTGCCCTTATAAAAGAGATCTCAGAATGCTCCCTTGTCTTTCTGCCATGTGAGGACACAGAGAGACGCTGGCTCTCTGAGAACCAGGAAGAAAGCTCTCACCAGATACCGAATCTGCTGCCACTTTGATCTTGGACTTCCCAGAATAGTGAGAAATAAATTTCTGTTGTTTGTAAGTCACCCATAACAATTTCTGCTGTTTGTAAGTCACCCAGGTTATGGAATTGTGTTATAGCAGTCCAAGCTAAGACATTAGCTCAGCTTTCCAGAATGAATAAGAAGTCTTTGGGTTCAGTCTGTTCTACATAGAATACTGACTCTTCTGTAGCCTCTACCCCATGCTATAAGCTCCTTCGAAGTGCAAACTGTTTTATTCAGTAGTCCTAACCTAGCACTTAGCAAATCGTTGTTGAACAGAGAGAGAAATAAATGAATGAATAAACGAGTGAGTGAATGCCTCTCTTTCCTTTCAATTTTGACAAATGAGTATGGTGGGCTGGTGTGTGTATAACAACTGTGTGTTGGAATACCACAAGTTAAGCTTGAATTCATGCAAGTCATTTTGCAAGGCCTAGTTTGACAGATCCATTTGTTATGCAAGGTCATATTGTTGTAATTGTTGTCCCTCAGCATAAATATGGGCCAGGAACCAAGCATTAAAATGCAGTAAGTCCATGGCATCTATTCTCTCCCTTTGTAGCTTAACCTGACTTCTGACAAGCCGGAGGAGAACCAGCCTGAACACTAACCTGCAGCCCCGTCAGACTGCTGTAAGAATGACAGCTTTGGCTCATGAATGCGAGCAGGGCATCGTGAGGGGGGATGTGGTCAGTCCACTGGGGAGATTGGAACTTAGTTGGCTTCGAGGACTGGGACAGAGGGCGAGGCAGGGCAGAGTGAGAGAACATTAGGAGAACTGTGAAGCCTCAGGTTGTTTCAGGTTAAATCTAAGATGCATTTGTTCAGTGATTGTTTGCTCTACTGGATGCTTTGTGCAAAGGCACCGTGCAAAATACCACGAGAGAGGCAATGAATAATCACAGCTGACATTTCCTTCCTCTTTATTATGTGGCAGACACTGTGCTGAGCAGTGTTAAAGCAGTATCTCATTTAATCCTCAAAACAATTCCATGAGTGCAGAACAAGTAGGACACTCATTAAACTGATGAGGAAACTTAAGTTTCATGATAGTAGATGCCCAGGGGCACCCAGTAAGTGACACAGCTGGATGTTCAAACTGAGGTCTGATTCAAAAGCCTATTCTCCTAACTTCTGTACATATTGGCCTGGTCTTTAGCCACTGAACCTCATACTTGAATTGTTCCACTTTTATCCTAGTAGAGGAAATAAGATACACAAATACAGAAGTGATAATATGAGAAAAATGGGATAAACGCTGTAAGAAAGGAGTGAGCTCAGCATTATGGAACAGGGAGCTTCTGGGAATGCAATTCAGACAGGATTTAAGCAGCAGTAGTAAGCAAATAATAGTGGCAGCTATTGAGTGTTTACTGAGTCAGGTGTTTTACCTCCATTTAGTCATTCATTTAAAAAATATTTACTGCGCACCTACCATGCATCTGGCACCTTTCTAAGAATGTGGGATCCATTAAAAAAAATGAAACAGATAAATATACCTGCCTTCTTGAATCTTGCACTGTAGTAGCGAGAAACAAAGAATAAACTATACATGTATAGTTTATACACACACACACTCACACATATATTCATATATACACACATTTTTAAATGTTAGAGGGCATTAAATACAATGGAAAAAGAGCAGAGGAGGGCAAGAGGTATTTCAAATGGGGTAATCATGAAATAAGGTGTCCTAAACTACCTCTTTGAATCCTCACAACGCTTTTGAGGCAGGTACTATTTCTGTGTCCCCTTTGCAAATGAGGAAAAAAGGCTTAAAGAGGTTAACAGGAATGCTCAAGAAAGTAGTAGAACTGGGATACCAACTTGGGTGTATGGACTCCAGAACCTGTATTCCCAATCCCTATGCCGTTCTCACTCCCCAGTAGGCTTTTAAAATTTTTCTTCTCCTTATTCTTCTAGAAACTAGTTTAGCTGTGTTAGTTTAGTTTGGCTGTCAGGGCCCTGCTTGACCTTCCCTACAACCTGCTGAGTCCCTTCTCTATTGGTCCAGCTCAGCCTCATCTACGGAGTCCCCAGCGAAGGCCACAAGAGCTTCAGCAGCTTTAGCCCCCACCATCTGCCCACCAGAAGCTACCTCTAGCCCAACAGAACCGTGTGTGTGCAGCCTCCGGGATTCAGCGTTCGTTTCTCCTGCTTTCTCTACCCTTTGTCAGGTCTCCTGGTTACTGAACCACATTTGCACCTATTATGCCCTATGGAAACTGGGTCTTGGGCCAGCAGAGGCCATTGTAGGGACCAGCTTTTGAAGCTGGGCTATTACTCTCCAGCCTGAGGATTACAAAGCAATTCCTGCCCTCTCCTGCACAAAGGCCCCAAGTTCAATAGCAGTTTGGAGCCGCTCCGAGTCAGCTCCTATTATGAGACGGCTATAGCTGAAAGAGAGCTAGATTGGAGATCTCCAATTAGCATCACAATGTGCTTTCCTGGAAAGCCTGGTCTTTGAAGAACCTGCCTGGTCTGGTCTCTGAGATCCCTTCTAATGATCTTTGGTATATAAGTGGATACTTCTGTTGGGTCTTATAAATCCACCAGGGCTAGCCTAGGGCAAGATTATCAGGTAGTTGGTATTTTAATTCATCCACAAAACAATATTTTGTCATTCAATTCTTAGTACCCAAAGAGGTAGGTACCATACTATTATCCCCATCGTACAGATGACAAAACTGAAGTACATGGAGGTTAAGTTGCCCAAGGCTAAATTGTGAGAAGCAGGGCTGGATTAGAAACTGAGTGCTGTCATAAAGCCCTTATAGTATTTTCTCTAGATGCTGGGGACATGTCCAGACAAGAGATCCCTGACCTCAGGAAACTTACAGCCTAGTAGGGAGATAGGCAAGTAAAACAAAGATATCAATAAGGGATAAAGTGCAGGTGGCATATTGGGACAGAGCGTCCAGAGGAACAAGTAGGGCTTCCCTTCTCCTTCCTCACTCACATCATTTTTGTCTCTCCAGTAGCATCATACGCTTTGTGTGACTCACTCTCTCCATAAAATCTGTCTGTTTCCCATCTCCTCATGATTCTTTTAGGGGACCATCTTGAAACATGTTCAAATGAGGCAGCCAGTTTTAACAGCTAATTTGTTGCCCTAGGCTCTAATTATCTATTATTGTATAACAAACTACTCCAAAATGTAATGGCTTACAAACAGCCTTTTTGGTGTCTGTCATGATTTTCTGGGACAGGAATTTAGCAGGACTGTTTGTTTAACTTTAGCTGGGCTCTTCTGCTCCACCTGGCAGCGACTTGGCTCACTGGGTGATACACAGTTGATGGCTGGGCTGCTCTGGAGGGTCTACCATGGCTTCACTTACATGCCTGGCATCTTGCAGGGACATGTGGAAGGCTGAACTTCTCCTTGTAGTTTCAGGACTTCCCCATGTGGCTTTCTAGCAGGTAGTCAGAATTCTTAACAAGGTGACTCACCTACCAGGAGGGACCATTGTTGAAGCAGCCAGCTCTAAAGAACTGGCATGGAATGACTTCCACCATTCCCCTTTGGTTAAATCAGCTACAGGCTAGCCCAGAGCCAAGGACAAGTACACTCCACCTCTGGTTGCGAGGAACGTCAAAGATTTTGTGGCCATCTTTCATCTGCCACACTTGCTAGTTCACTTTGCGTTGAATTTGCACGAAGGATTCAACGTATTTCTAGTAAAATATTGCCTCTGAAGACTGATTGAACCCGAGTGGCTACAACCTTTAATGTATATTTAGTGTTCATATAAGATAACTAGACTTTCTCAGAGCAATGAATGTAGAGTGATTGCCTTTTCACATACACATACAAATTGTGGATTTCCAAATGATATTGTCAAAAGGAATGGGGATATTTCGATCTTCCGTGCATTTTTGGCAGAGGGAGTAAATAGTTTCACAACCCACTGGCTAAGGGTTGAGATGGGGCGGAGGCAGCTTTGGGAAGGAAACTCTAGGTCGCTAAAGGAAAACTGTGGAGAGATACTCAGAGAGAAAGTGCGTTACATTCATTCCAACAGGAGGAGCTGTTGAATTCCCGAGAAAGGCATAGAAATCAAAGGTAGAGAAAATAGCATTCCTAGAGGTTAGCACCAGGGAAATGACAACTTCTAAAACAGTTCTAGGCACATAGTAGGTGCTCAGCGTTTATTCAATGACAAAGAAATTAGTGAAGAGATGACTGTGGAGATGGCCTAGATCAGGCATCTTAGAAAGCAGACCTGGGAATAAAGGAACTCTTAGATTATTGGGGAAAATTAAATGGAATCATTTGGGTGAACCAAGAACCCATGCTTAGTACATGGCAGATTCTCAAAAAATATTAGTTGCATTCTATGTTTTACTTTTTTCTTCAGAAGTAGAAACAAGACAAAAGCTTCGCTTTGGACTGTAACAGTAAGTGGAGAATAAGAGTAGGATTAAAGAATGATTTTACCTTTGTGGGTTAAAATATAGAGCAGAGCTGTCCAATAGAGCTTTCTGCGTTGATGGAAATATTCTACATCTGTTACTGACCCTTTTGAGTCCAGCCCCAACAAGGGTCCTCCTGCCCGGTATCATTTGAGCCAATATAATGAGACCGAGTTTGGTTCAGAAGCAAAGGAACGTTTTACTCTTTTTTTTTTTTTTTCCACACACACACTAAAGTTTTACTCTTTGATCAAAGAATGGAAAGGTATAAGCTTCGGCTCTAGAGCACACCCCGTCCCCGGCTCTAGAACACACCCCGTCTCCAACAGGCCACGGGCGGGGCTGCTTTATAGGGATCTCGGGCAGTGAAGTGGGAGAGCGGAGTCTCGCGATGCTGGCACAGCTGCGCTGCTCAGGCTCCGGATCACAGGGCTGGGCTGCAGCGTCTCTGCACACAGCCTGCCTGCCGCCGCCATCTTGAATTGCAGTACCCGGCGCAGCGCTTCTGCTCACGGTTCCCGAGTTGAAGCGTCAGGCAAGGCTGTTTTGCACGGGGAACTATGGTCTGAAGTGCTGGGTTCAAGGCCTCTGCACGCTGCACCCTATGAGCAAGTGAAACTAGACTTCGCACGAAGGAAAATAAAAGGTTAGACTTTATTTTATTACCCAGATTCTATTTTTGTTTCCCATGAATTGTTAATGGGCTTCGCTGGTGACACATCTGCACTGTTCAATATACTAGCCGCTGACCACATGGAGCCTTTGAGCCCTTGAAATCTGCTGGTGTGCCTGAAGCAGTAAGTTTTAAATTTTGTTTAATTTTACCCGATTCAGATTTAAGTTTAAATAGCCTCTTGTGGCTGCTGGTTACTTTACTGGATAAAAGGATTTACTTAATACTGATTTGAAGCAAAGTCTGTAATACAAGATGGTACTCATTAACCTCAGGTGTGTAATATTGGTACCTTGAAATTCTTTCACATTCTAGCAAAATTCAGTTGGTTATTGAGTTACATTAAGGAGGTAGGAGAAAAAGTTAGGCTTTTGGCTAATAGGGAGCAAATGTAGAGGCCTAAATATAAGCATATAAGACTTAAGACTGAAAGAGGGTAGTAATTTAGGAACTAGACGGTTGCTCTGGACAGAAAAGATCCTGGAGCGTGTCAGTAACTATTTATTGGAATACTATAGTTTGGTGTAACAAAGAAATTCAGAGTGCTTTCCAAACAGCAAATTGAGTGAAATAAGTATTTATTTATATTCACCTGGCGTAAGTTGTTATTCGACTTTTACAAATGGCAGTAATGGAACTGGAACAGTTATACCATGTTCTCCAGGGTACCAGTACTACTGCCAAGAGCGGAAAACTTTCATCTTCCAAAGCCTCAATCAGCCAGTTTCTCATCTGCATCCCATAAATCATCAAGAAGGAACAAGCTCATTATCTGAGCACTAGGGACAAAAGTCTTTTACATGACACTGAACTTTTGACTACTGCAAAACATGGCAGCGTGCCATCGTATCGTTAACAGGTGTGTTGGCCCCTTTAACAGACTGGGCCAGAAGTCTGAGGTGAAGGCCTGAAATTTCAATTTTGTTATATGCTGTGACTTGTAGTGGGCCGATGTCCAAAAGTAATTGGGCCCAGTGGTCTGTGGAGTTACTTGGATGTTTTGTAGTTTTAATAGATTTGGAGAAAGAGAAGTGGGAGTTTCTCTCTCTGGAAACCTCCTCTTTGAGAGGCTAGGAATTAGGGGACCTTCTTGTTCTACTTTGGAAGGTGTTTCAATCCTGCTACTCCAGAGAGCTGGGTAGGAGCTCCCAGGTACAGCCTGTTAAACTTTCCTATACAGTTGCCCTCTGAATCCACAGGTTCTGAATTCACATATTCAACTGAGGGTCAAAAATGTTTGAAAATAAAATTCCAGAAAGTTTCAAAGAGCAAAACTTGAATTTGCCCTGTGCTGGCAGCTATTTACATAGCATTTACATTGCATTAGGTGTTATATGTAATCGGGAGATGATTTAAAGTATATGGGAGGATGTGTGAAGGTTATATATGCAAACAGGACGCCATTTTAGATAAGAGACTCGAGCATCCACAGATTTTGGGTCCTGGAACCAACCCCCTGTGGATACAGAGGAATGACTGAGCCTACATCTTGTAGTTCCCTCTCTACATAACGGGGCTGGTTAGGTTCTGGAGCCTTCAAAATTACACAATATGTGATTCCTATGTCATATAAAATTTACTGTGAATTTTAGTAAGATAATCATATTTCCAGAAAAGGTCTCTCAATTTTCACCTCCCTTTCTAAGGACAGAAATGCTATGAGTGTTGCACGGAGGGTGTTTCAGATATGCACATTGTCTTGTTCCCTGGTCAAGAAAAGATAAGTTGGTAGAAATAAAAAAGAGTATAATCTATAATAGGCATGGCAAGCCTTTTCTGTAACTGTCAGATAATAAATATTTTTGGCTTTTGAACCATGTGATCTCTGTTGTAACTACTCAAATTGGTAACAAAGGCAAAATAATGTATAGATGAATGAGTGTGCCTGTGTTCCAGTAGACTTTATTTGTGGACACTGAAATTTGAATTTCACATAATATACAGTTGTGATGAATGTTCTTTTTTTTTGATGTTTTTCAAATATTTAAAAATATAAAAAGAATCATTCTTAACTTGCAGGCTGTTAAAAACAACAACAGTAAAACACAAGGTGGCAGACCAGATTTGACCTACAGGCTGTAGTTTGCTGACTTTTACTTTTTAACATACAGACATAAATAAATAAAGTGTAAATATTTCATAAACATTATTGTAGATATTGCTGGATTCTAGAATTCCAGAGTTATGAAATAACTTATGTTTCTATCCTTATATATGGAATTCAAAACCACAGTTTATTTACAATGAGCATCTTTGAAAGTGGGTAATTTTAAAACAATGAAAGAAAAACAAAACATGTTGTTACAGCACATAGAAAGATGACTGATCAAGGTTGTGAGAGTCAAGGATTTTCTGCTCGGCTCTGACACTAAGCAAGGGCTTATTACTTAGATTTTCTCACTTCTAAAATGGGAATAATTCTGGCTCTCCCATCCTTATAAGGCTGTTATAAAAAAACAAATGAAGTTATACTCTGGAAAATTCCTGGAAAAGATCAAGTGCTACATGTGTGTAGAATAATTTTCCAGGAGTATCCCAAAAGTTCTTGGGCTGGCTTATTGTATAATTTCTCTCAGCAGTTGTGTGGGAAAATGCTGCTACATAAATGGATAAATATAGATGGATATTTTTATATTCATGCAGGGATGATCTGAAGAGAAAAATGATCTATCCTGAATATTTTATATTTAGCAACAATAGCAATCTTGCCATGTGTAAATCTTTTAAAACTGTGTTACAAACTGATGTTTCATTTTGAATATTGTTTTCTCTGATTTATTGCAAACTGATAGATGGGCAAGGGGGGTGAAATATACCTGCATGCATCTCATGCATAGAAAGATACATAAAATAACGGATTGAGAGTTGGATTAAAGAAAGACAAAGGCCTCCATACAACTGGTTCTTCCTAATATTGAAAGAGTACTAATTGACAAGATAGGAAAGATGTCTTTTTGACTTTCTGCTGTTCAGGAAGGTATTGGCAACAAATGATTATATGTGTGCTTGTGTATGTGGCTGTGTGTAAATGGAAGTGAAAGGACATATACAATATTCTACAATGGGGGGATAATTTCAAGAGTGAAAATGTTCATCTTAAAATCATTCAGTTTGTTTCATTTTAGTTTAATTGATTTCATAAAATACTTATTTTTTGACCTGCATGAAATAATTCAGTGAAAGACTAGAAAACATTGTGAAAAGGGTAAATTTTTGTTTATGTTTCTTAGGGTATGAAATCACTTGTCCCCTAAATGGAGAGTTTTAATTAAAATAGATGAGAGGGCTTCCCTGGTGGCGCAGTGGTTGAGAGTCCACCTGCCGATGCAGGGGACGCGGGTTCGTGCCCCGGTCCGGGAGGATCCCACATGCTGCGGAGTGGCTGGGCCTGTGAGCCATGGCCGCTGAGCCTGCGCGTCCGGAGCCTGTGTTCCGCAGTGGGAGAGGCCACAACAGTGAGAGGCCCGCAAACCGCAAAAAAAAAAAGATGAGAAACCAGGGAAGCAGAGGAGAAAGGCATTTAAACGTATTTTTCTTGTGTAAGCTTTTTCATGTTTTCTTCATAACAGTTGAATTTTACTTCTGGGCTTTGCAGTCTAGTTTGTATAGTTATTTTGGAGAAATGAGAAATGTGAGAAGGAAAGTGTAGTATTTTAGTACTAACCCCAAATATATGCTACATCTGGCTGATTTCAGTTAACTCTCCAAGCACTACTATGACAGTGTAGATGTCACGGATTATGATGATGTTAAGTTTTATATTTCCCACTTCTGACACTCCTTTTCACAGTGCTGGCGTCTCTGGTCACTTGTTCTTACTTTTTCTACTCTCATAATGTATATGCACATAATCCTTATCCTTTTTCATTCTTCTGTATTTTTAATATTATTATACTCTGGTTAATAACATGCCTAATCTTTTCTGATTTAGATGCTTGTCTGTGATATTGGCAGCCATGCTCAAGAAATTTACCTTCGGGTGAGACCAGCCTAATGTTTCTCTATAATCCATAGGGTGATAAAAGAGCTTTTAGTGTTGGGTCAATACTAACAAAAGTTTTTCCCATTAGGTATACACCACAGAGTCCTGACATAGTTGTTGCTAGGTTTAGCTTTAGTTAGAGGAGACCATAAGACACACTGATATTAGGTTCACAGCGTCATAGTGTAGAAGTTGTAGGGACTATAAAGCCCAATGACGCCAAGTATGAGTCCAGAAACCTCCATCATGTTATATGAGAAACGCACTGAAGGAACAAACTGTTCAAAAGGAGCACAATATGTTAAATTCCAAATCCTTAGGCATAGTTTGAAAATTGGAACCAAATTTAAACTCAGAGAGTTTTGTGTATAATCTTGGGTTTTTGTAGACCCTGGATTCATAGTCTATTAAGGTCAGTGTAAATTGCCTGTGCTATGAAGGGGCAGTACCACCCAGGGGATGAGAAATCAGCTCTGGAATTAGATGTATGTGGTTTTAATCCCAGCTGTGTTCTCTACTAGCTGAGCAAACTCGAGCAAGCTATTATTGTCTCTGGACCTCAGCTTCCCTCTCTTTAAAATGGGTATAAAAATTGTACATTCTAGGGGAAATCCAATGAAGTAAATCATATGTAATGCTTAGCACATATACAATGTTTAGTATAATGCCTGGCCCATCATAAACACTCAAAAAATATCATTAAATAGTCAAAGAATAGCGTACAGTCCTTCTAAGGGAGTACAAAAAATATTCAGCCTGCTTTCAAGGAGGTGGTGGTGTTTCTGGAGACAGAAGCCCTAACCGCAGGAATGATGTCAGGAGAGCCTCCAAACGTGCATCATTGAAGTGCCCCAGGAATAGATGTGATCAACTGAAAGTATATTAAGGATTCCAAGGAGGGACATGTCACTAGCAGAATGGAGTTATCTGGGAGGGTTTCTTCAGGTCAGTGTTTGATCTGAGTCTTTCAGAATTTAATAGACAGGTAGGAGAGGAAGAGGGCACTGAGGTAAGGACATTTTTGGCTGGGAAAATGGAAACCAGGCCCTGACGAGATCTAGTGATATAGGTCTGAACTCGTGAGAAAAGACTTGCTGCTTTTAGACCTTGTTCCAGTCACAGTCATTACAGTTATCAAAAATATGGTCAATCCAAAGATGGAAGAATTGGCTCCCTTTCAAGTGTTACGCATCTGGGACCCAGATTCATGATCCCGGGGTTTGA
This sequence comes from Grampus griseus, assembly GCF_964374135.1. NCBI lineage: Eukaryota > Metazoa > Chordata > Mammalia > Artiodactyla > Delphinidae > Grampus > Grampus griseus. The sequence continues at coordinate 21,282,253 of NC_139018.1, read as the reverse complement.
ACCTAAGTTTCGCTAGTGTGTGATACTGAGCAAGATTCTTACCCCCTTGGTGTTTCAGTTTTCCCTCTTTCAGAGGAGGGTTTTAAGAGTTAAATTTGGTGTTATAAATGGAGATGCCTACTATGACATTTTGTATGTAACTCTGCACTTGCTTTACGATAATCCTTCAAATCTTTAATTCCATGCCCTCTCTCTTACCTCCTCGTTTAGACACTGATTGCTTGGGGAAACATATTTGGAAAGAATTGGGATTTACTACATTTATCCTTCAAAGACAGTAGCCATTTAGAGCACCCTCCAATGTGTATCATCTCATTTGATTCTCACAACACTGGGAAGTGGACAGAGAATTCCAGTAAAGGAGAACCAGCAGAGTGGACAGGGGCTGGCTCCTGGAAGGACAGTGGGGCTGTCAAGAAAGACACAGGCCTTGCTCACTTCATCCCGGAGGGGATTTGGCTAATAGCCTGTCTGCTGCACGCTGGGAAAGCTGTAAGTCTGAGAACTACATTATCACCAAAGCAACACTGGGGCAGGAGTTTTAGCTTTTAATGTGCTGAAAGGGTTCCAAAGACAGAATGCAAAGGAAAACTGCTTTGTCAGGTATAAATTCTAGTCCATAAACAGTCTTTTAAAATTTTAGTCCCTTCTGTGGCTCTGTGAAGTTTTACTTGGAAGACTTTGCAAAACTTTGAGAAATATACCGTAAAACCCAGACAGTCTGGATTGGAAAAATGGCACGCAGGGATCCACCACAACATAACAGGGCTCATCTCATCCCCTTTGCGCTGAGGGTTCAGTGAATGGGCGTAAAGGGGGAAATCACACCCAAGTTAAGTATTTTCACCTGTGTGAAGACCCGAAGGCAGTTTGACATCCAAAGAGAGCTGCGTGCATATGTTGGGAGGTGACTTTAGGCCTGGCATTGTCCTTGGAGATTGCCTTGTGCCTCCAAGCTGTTTAGTTCATCTTCTTCCCAGGGTGGGACTTGACAAGTCATTTGTTCATGGAAGACTCTTCAGAGATAACCTCAACATTTACAATGGAGGATCCATTCCCTGCAGGAAATACATGCAGAATATAGCTATGCTTATTAAAGAGCAAATGTTCTGTTCGGAGAGGGCAAGAAACAGTTTCCCTCTCCTTTCGCTGTCGCTCGCACACACACTCTGGGGCGCCCCGTCTCATGCTGCCTGTTGCTTCTGCGGGGTTGGGGGGCATGCAGAATTATTTACTTTATTACATTATTTACATTTTTAGATTGTTCCTGGGATTAATTGCTGTTGAAGCCCACATTTAATTAGCATAAACTTCAGTAACAGCTTAATATAAATTAAATTCAAGCCATATCTCTTTGAGAAATATTAGGATTTATTAGTGATCCCCCCCAAAATAATTAGCTTGAACGGATACATTTCAGCACTAAGTGATGGAGGAAGCTTTGTGTGCAGTTATATTGAGTACGTTCCCTCATCCCCTCTCCCCTTTTTGTGTCTTCTGGTGATTAGCCTGGTGGGAGATGCCTTGTCTGTTTGCCCAAGGCTTAGGAAAGCAATAATGGTCACCGACACAGAAATTGGCTCTATTGAGAGATAAAGGCGGAGAGGGAGGAAGAGCCTGAGAATAAGGCTCAGGTCACAGCTCATGACTTAAAAAATGGTGACGCAAAAAGAAATGAAAGTTTTAAATCCAAGAAGTATGAAACGACTTTCTCATAAATCTCTAAATGCCTAAAAGAAACTGTAGTTAAGTAATGCCTGCTTGTGCCGTGGGCCAGGAAAAAGACAGTGCATGCTCCGTGCTGTTGCCAAATTATCTCCTAGAAGAATAGCTTGATCATATCATTGCCCTGCTCAAGAACAGACAGTTAAGGGAATTGGGACAGTTCTGAGGCCCAGTTTTGCCATTTGTCCATTTGACCTTCGGCAACGCACTAACCTCTTTCTGCTTCGGTGCTTTCATGTGTGAAAAAGGTATAGCGATAGATCCTACCTCACAGGGTAATTAGAAGGATTACATGAAATAATGTAGGTAAAACTCTTAGCACAGTGACATAACAAAATCACTCAATGTTTGTTGTTATTAATAGAGGAGCTACATTTTTCTTGGCACAGCACCTAAGGTCTTTAACCATCTTGCATCCACCTGTCTTTAAGCAGGATGCCTGGCCATTCTACTCCAGGATGCCTTTCCTCCAACTAAACCAGTACCATATATTATAATCTGTTGTGTGTCCCACTTCCTCTATTAACTGGTAAGCGCTTTTTGGGTAAGAGATGAGATCTTACTCAGTTTCAGAACTCCCGGTGACCAGAAGAGTCCTTATAAAATGCAGATGCATCCCTACTTATGAAAAGAGTAGGTTTGCAAAGTCTGTTAATTTAAGCCCATGTGTTTGTAAATCTATAGTGTTTTAAAAAGGGTTTAAGCTTCTGGGTAGGACACCAGTTTGGCCTTGAGTTTTCCTGTAGTGAAATGAAAGAGTTGGATGAGATGATTCATCAATAGGGCTCTCTCCAACTTAAAAATATTGTGATTTTATTTAATCTTGTCTTAATTTCATTGTTGTCATGTTTCCGTGATGGCAAGCATCACCAACATTAAGCCTGAAAGATTAGCCAAAATAGTGATAATTTCAAATACCCAGATGTTTCATATTATATAGAAAGCGTATATTTAAAAAAAATTTATTTTATTTATTTTTGGCTGCATCAGGTCTTTGTTGCTGCGCGCGTGCTTTCTCTAATTGCGGTGAGCGGGGGCTACTCTTTGTTGCAGCGCGTGGGCTTCTCATTAAGGTGGCTTCTCAAGCGCTGGCTCAGTAGTTGTGGCATGAGGGCTCAGTAGTTGTGGCTTGCAGGCTCAGTAGTTGTGGTGCACGGGCCTAGTTGCTCTGCAGCATGTGGGATCTTCCCGGACCAGGGCTTGAACCAGTGTCTCCTGCATTGGCAGGCAGATTCTTTTTTTTTAAAATTTATTTATTTATTTTTGGCTGTGTTGGGTCTTCGTTTCTGTGTGAGGGCTTTCTCTAGTTGTGGCAAGTGGGGATCACTCTTCATCGCGGTGCGTGGGCCTCTCACTGTCGCGGCCCCTACTGTTGCGGAGCACAGGCTCCAGACGCGCAGGCTCAGTAGTTGTGGCTCACGGGCCCAGTTGTTCCGCGGCATGTGGGATCTTCCCAGACCAGAGCTCGAACCCGTATCCCCTGCACTGACAGGCAGACTCTCAACCACTGTGCCACCAGAGAAGCCCGAAAGCATATCTTTTTTTAAAAACATACTTTTCTGTTTTCAACAAGATGCTTGACATTAGACTATTCTTCACTGTGAATTTGGCAAGGGAAAGCTCGCCAAAGTGAAGCAGATGTTTGGAGGATTTAGAAGATGTAGCTAACCTTTATATAATTTTGTCTTTTTTAATTAATTAATTTATTATTATTATTTTTTTGGCTGCGTTGGGTCTTTGTTGCTGTGCGCAGGCTTTCTCTATGTGGTGAACGAGGGCTACTCTTCGTTGCAGTGCGCGCGCCGGCTTCTCATTGTCGTGGCTTCTCTTGTTGCGGAGCACGGGCTCTAGGCGCGCTGGCTTCAGAAGTTGTGGCGCATGGGCTCAGTAGTTGTGGTGCACGGGCTTAGTTGCTCTGCAGCATGTGGGATCTTCCCGGACCAGGGCTTGAACCCATGTCCGCTGCACTGGTAGGCGGATTCTTAACCACTGCGCCACCAGGGAAACCCCTGTAATTTCGTCTGTTACATGCATTCTTGAATATTCTTCATAAGAAAGTAGTAAAGGCAGAGATTTCCAGCTGTTATCAATTGTTCTTGATTTTCATTTTCATTAATGGAGCTACCCTTCCCTTGTGGAAAACCTTCAGAGAGAGTGTTGACACCAGGATAACACTCCCTCTAAAATAAGAGATGGGTCATTAGTCATATGGGTGGTAGCTTCACAAAGTTGTGGAAGGTATTAGTTTCCAAAACTCTGGCTGACCTCATCTCTAGAAGTATGCTGATGAATCAAATGAGGCGAGTGTTTTCTGGAAACGAGAGTAAATAACTAATGCTTACTAAATTACCTAAATTACTAAATGGGACATTGGATTCCTTGAAGAATTAAATTTGTCTCATGTGACTGAGTGAGCAATTTCTTTCAACAGGTAATTTATTTAACAGTAAGCACAGCCAGTATTCAGTAATACAGGTCAAATCCTATTGAAGAAAAAGAATATGCATTTTAAAACACTTTCCAATTTTTCAGCCAGTAGCATGATTCTTTCACACAATATCTGAATGCGTAAAACCAGTAAACAAGTGCTCTGGTCAGCAGCCTGTAGGTGGATGAAACAGTGTTTATTGGGGTATCAAAATTAGTTCCCACATAATTGTTCCATTCTTTTGGTAAAAGTACTGAATGATTTAGAAAACCTTTTTTGTATGGTTCAAGGCAGTCTTTAATTAAAATAGAAAGTGAGAGAGTCAAATAATACAAAATGTGTGTTATAGAATGAATTTAAAAGAATTGAAGGAAAACAGTTTTATTTCCTTTACATTTTGTGGGCTGGTATATTTGAAATTGCTTCTTTCCCTGACATTTTCTGTTGCCGCAGCCCTTCCTGCAATTTGAGTTTCAGTTAAAAGATATAAAAATAAAAGCAGCACCTATTTTAATAGTACCTACTATATGCCAGGCCCTGTTCAAAGTACTTTATATTTATATTAGCCCGTGTAAAATTACAAAAGCCTCAACATGAGGTAGATACAGGCATCATCCCCATTTTACAGAGATGTTAAGACACTTTCCCAGGATCACACAGCTCCCAAGACTTAAGCAGTCTGACTCTATAGGTTCGCCTTGTGCTATGTTTGTCAAACTTCAGCATGCCTCGGAATCACCTGGAGGGCTCCTTGAGTCACAGATTGATAGGTGCCGCCCCCAGAATTTTTGAGTCAGTAGGTCTGGGGTGAGATCTGAAAATCTGCATTCTGTCAGTTTCTCAGGTGATTCTGATGCTACTGGTCTGAAGGCCACACTCTAAGACCACTGTACTATGCCTCTCTGTAATATACTCATAAACCAGAAAAAGGTTGTTACGGCAGAAAAACAGTCAAGGCTTTTCCATTTTGAAAGTTCAGACTGTGAGGCCACTTAGGGTATAGGAAGATGTGTGATCACTCTTTTCTGGCTTTTTTGGATCCTGAGACTAGAAAAACTTCCCAGGATAGAGGGAATGGAGGAAAGCACAGACATTGGTGGTTTCCTTTGAATCTGTCTCTGCTGGACTCTTCCCCAGGGGAGGCTGAGAGGAAATGGGGAAAAAAATAGAACTCCCCAGAACCCCCAGGTAGGGTTGGTAGACCTGAGAACAGAGAAAGCCTGTGTGCTTTGCCAGGTGGAGCCCGTGGAAGCCGCAAAGCCTTGGAGTTCCCGTTGTTCAGCATGCTGGGAAGAGACTATGTTTAGTGTCTTGGTGGACACGCTTGGAATATCATTACAGGGTTTCTTGGAGCCTCAGCAAGGGGCAGAAGCAAGCAAAGTATCCTCATGGGCATTTAGCAGGACTCAGATGTGGCTGGCAGAGAGCAGCTGACTTGCTGAGACTGTGGTGTTGGGATGAGGCTGATGAGCAGTGATCTGCACTGCTGGATGACCAAAAACCATAGCAGGGTGAGGATGTCCCCTGCATGCTGTGTGCACAGGTGATGACACAGAGGACTGGAAACCTACCTTCTGCCACCTCTCCCACCCCCCAAACCTCAGAGGCTTCCTGGGGAAAAGGAGGTGGGGGGGGGGGTTGTTTCCAGCATCTTGAGGAAAAGAAGCGTAATAAAATCCGTTAAGTTTGGTTATATGCATATGAAGAGAGCTTCGTTTCTTACGGATGAGTTCATGGGATGAAATCTATACTCGCTACACATTGGTTGCTGTGTAGAAATTTAAAGAATGCTAATGCAAGGGATATCTGTGCCTAACGGAGAAACCCAGGGACAGATAAAACCAAACCATCGTGAATCAATAGAGGTGACCCTGGGAGAGGACTGGTTTCCAGAGACGTCTCAGCAGACTTCAGAAATCCCATTATTGTATTGTAAAGAAACTTAGTCTGAAAGAGAACAACCCAACGCTTGAAATTTACAAAGCAGAAATAAAACGGGTGGCTGAAAGGAGACAGGGAGTGTAAGAGTTTACTGGTAGTTCATCTAGGGCTCAGCCTTTCTTTCCTTGGGAAGCAAAGGGGGCTTGGAGTGGCATCAGCCCAGACCAGCAAGGTAGTGGGAGGCCATTACCCACTTGAAATGGAATCTATCTTGACTTTGGTAAAGCAGTGACTTAGGACCTCTGTGGAAAGCCTGTACTTTGTAAGAACATAGGACCCCCCCACCCCCATCTATCAAGCCCCAGAGGGCTAGTCATTAGCATGTGTGAGCTATATTTTCCTTACCTATAAAATGGAAATACTACATCCCTGATAGAGTAGTTCGACTTTTATGTGACGCCAAACACATCACCCTCCTCGTGTAGCCGACACCATGTTTGTTCTGTTTTGTGATAATTTCAAGAATAATATATTTGACTTAAAGTAAAAGGCAGAGTGATCATGCTTGGAAGCAAGAATATAAATTATATGGCAAAAAAGTAAAATTTGACATGAAAACTACTTTCAGTGAAATACAAAATTCTTGATTTTCTTTACAACATTAGCATTCTCAATTTTGCTCATCATCTAGTATGTAGGAATGAAGAACTTTTTCAACTGTAGATATTTTACTGTCTGTTTTTACAGAATGTATGACTCATAATGTGTGGGTCCATTATCTTTCTCTTTCTAAGTCATAGAACCTCTGATTTATTGAGTTGAAGTATACCCAACGGAAAATCTGTATTTCTCAGTCTCCTTTGCAGATAGGTGGGTCCATATGTCTAGGTTATAGCCAATGAAATGTGAGTGGAAGGGTTATATGGTACTTCTGGAATGCCCCTCAAAATGGAGGGTGTGAGCTTTAGCCAGCTATACAGTTCAGAGGGTACACAGTTCACACAAAACGTACTCACAGCAGGCACCAATTGCAAGTTCAGGGGGCTCTCAAACCACCTTCAGGTTTGATTGTTCACTGAAGGACTCATAAAACCCACAGAGTAAAAAAGCTGTTATTCTTACAGTTAAATACAGGGAAAGACATGCATAAGTCAGAATCCAGTAGGGATCCAAATACAGAGCTTCCTGTTGTTATCTTCTCTTGGAGTTATTTATGAATGTTGTAAAATGCCTCCCGGCCATAACGTGTGACAATACACAGAGTCTTGGGAGAAGCTCACCCAAACCTTGGTGTCTAGAGTTTTATTGGGGCTCCATCACATACTGCTCATTGGCTGACCTGAAGTCTCTAGCCCCTCCAGGAAGTTGGGCTAATATAGTCTCCAGTTGCTCTGGTGGTTGGACCTGATACTGTATGGACCCCATCATATATCATGTTGTTAGACTGTCCAGTGGCCAAATTCTCCAGGCAAATGAAGACATTTTATCATGTGGAGGATTTCAGGGACCAAGAGATCACCTCCCAGTAGCTGAGGGCAAAAGCCAGAACTGCCTTGGGGTAAGATCAATTCACCACTACCCAGAGGGTCAGGACTTTTCCTTCATGCTTCTATCTGAAACACCAGTTTAGTGACTGAGCTCTCACAACCATCATTTTGAGGAAGAAACCACATCCTAGAGTTGATGGAATGGTGTCTGAGAAGGAACCCAAGCCTCTGATGACTTCATGTCGCTGACATCATCCACCAGCACGGACTGACTAACTCTAAACTTTTTTTATACAGTGAGGAATAAAAATCCATCTGACTTAAGTCATTTTATTTTTTACGTTTTTCCCTCTTCACATCATTAAATATAATCCTAACCAAATCTGCATATTCTTGACTTTCGGATTTAGAAAGACAATGCCTACTCTCTTACTTTCAAACTGTCCTCATTTAAAAAAAAGTCTCACTAATTGTCAGGGATATATGACTCCAATTTTCAATCTTCAAAGTACACATTTTTGAGAAGTATCTTAATTGCATTTGGAAAGACATTTCCTTCTAAAGGAAAAGTTCTCTCCATGCTCAGTGTTTGAGCGGATCCAAACTTACTTCCATCAGAGTTTTGTGTCCATTTTTACTGAGGATACATTTGAATGCTTCAGGCAGGCTTAGTTTTGGGCATTTTTACTTTATACGAAGACTAACATTTCCCGTAGTATTATTCACTATGTATTTATATCATGGTGACTCCTCTCCCCTTCTCATTTATTGTAAGGGGAACCTTTTATTGACAGGTAGCAATCATTTTCTGTATAGTCACCTTTTGGTGTGCTTGTACATGTTGTCCCCATCCAACTGTGTCTTTCCCCCCATCACTCATAAAAGAGATATAATAGCTGTAGTTCTCTTGCAGTCAGTCTATTGCTGCAGTTAACAAGCAGTTTATTAGAGTGTTGACCTCCATTAGCTGTGAGGCTAGGTCATTAACTGCCTCTGATAACCATTTCTCAAAGTTTATGACTTAAATAATTACTTTACTAATGACTTTTATACCTTTATCTGGATTAAAACAAAGTTTCATAGGAACTCAGAATTTAGGGATAAAATGAGTAATATTGGTTAAGAAATATCTGTAGACTTGAACCCCCTGCATTTTGTTTTAGGGCTCTGGTGTTTGTATTAGAACCTCCAGGGAAAGATGAGTTACAGACTCTGTAACTGCCATGTACCAGGGAAACACTCTAAATGATAATGTGTATTTGTCTTCTGGGGACTAGAGTATGTAGGTAAATTAAATGTTTTCCTTTACCTGGAAATACCAGCAGTTTTAACATAAACTATGTAGCCTCAGTGTTTTGTGACTTATTCACTGCTAAGCAATTGTGTGCTACCTATATTTAGTTTTCTGTAGTAAGTGGCGAAGGGACTTCTCTTCAGTGCGAAGGGAGCTATTACTGCTAATCTCTATTTGGTATCACTAATGAGTCATGATAAAAAGGACAAAGACATTCACAGGTTTGATCATGCCACACCAGTGCTCACAAACCTCACCAATTGTCACTTGCCTATGAATAAACATTTTACTGATACAGAAGTGGCAGGTTTGGGGTGCTAACTCATAGAGTGCCAGTTTCCCTATTTCTAAGGTGGGGATGATAGGATCAATATTTTTATTCCCAGATATTTTGTGGATGAAATGAAATAATGCCTCTGAAGCATTTATGAATAGGATGAGAGATTAAAATGCCACTTCTGTTTTCATATTGTTAATATGCCTAGAAAAAATTAATGTTTTGGACTAGAGAAATGAAAATTTTTTCATTGAATTCTCTCATTCAGTAATTTAGATACTTTCAACTATATAAAACTAATAAGGCATTTTTCACTTCTAACATAGACTGCAACCAATCTTGTTTTGGTTGACCTGGCTCTTGTGCAAAGGAGATTATCCAAGGAAGAGCATGAACCATTTCTTATTCATCTCTGTAGCTACTCTGGCTGGTACTGTGCCTATCTTACAGTACGTTTTGAATAAATATTTGTGAAATTCCTTAAATATACCTGGTAAAAATTAATCTCTTCTTGATATCTTTATGAAGTAGATTTTTTCTTTCATATTCTGTCTTATGTCAGCTCTTTACATTTCTGCCTACTCTGCTAACTTGTAGGCTTACTTAGAGCAGAGACAGAGTCTCTTTCACTTGTGTCTGTCATGATGCCTACCACCATGGCTTGCCTATAGCATAGCATTTCCCAGAGGTTGTTTCACCAAAAACTAACGTAATAGGGTATCATATTAGTATTATATTTGCTGCTAGAACAAATTGCCACAGATATGTGGCTTAAAACCACCTGAATTTATTATCTTACAGTTCTGAAAGTCAGAAGTCAAAAATCTGTCTCACTGTGCTAAATAAAATCAAAGTGTTAGGAGAGTTATTTCCTTCTGAGGCTCCAGAAGTCAATCTGTTTCTTACCTTTTTTCATCTTCTAGAGGCTGCCCTCATTCCTTGGCTTGTGGTCTCTTCTTCCATCTTTAAAGCCCTCAGCATAGCATATTTAAATCTCTCTCTGCTTCCGTGGCAGCATTGCCTTTCTCTCTGTTTCTGACTCTTCCTGCCTCCCTCAAGAACCCTTGGGATTATATTGGGTCTATCTAGATAATCCTGAATTATTTACCCGTCTCAGTATCCTTAATTTAATCACATCTATAAAGTAACATAGTCAAAATATCTGGGGATTAGAATGTGGACTTTGGGGCGCCACTATTCTGTCTATCATAGATATTAATAGGCAATATGAAGGGAATAAAAGGATTCCATAGTCAGATGAATTTGGTAAACTTTGGCATAAATAACAGAAAACATGAGACTTTTAATGCAGGCTCAGACTTTTCCTGAGCCTTTATTCCTAACCTTTTTGGTAACAGATACCTTTTTTTTCCCCAAAGAGTATTTAATAGACTAGTGTTTGTGGTAAAGTCATGGGTAAAAGTGGAAAAGAAATCTGGAAACTTTGATTGCTTTCCATTACTTATAGACAGAACTTAGATACCGAAAATGAATAATAAAATGTCTCAAAGGACCTTAGTTCTTTAGATTTTGGCTACGTCTGATGAATCAAACTTTAATTTATTCTTTATTAGTTTCCTCACCAAACTGTCCTTATCCAAAAAGGACAGTTCCTTCCAGTTTAAGCTCTAATATGTAAAGAGCTTGAAAGTTGTCACTCCCATCCTTACAACAAGAAAAACCTGGACAAACTGAAAAATCATCTACTTTGCTGGGACCCGTCAGAGAACTGAGGTTATAGGGCAAACTACTACCCTGACATATGTAGAGTCAGGAGCATCCAGAGAGATACAGCAACTGAGATCTGCTTACCTGGAGCAGAAGCCACTGGAATTGTAAACTGGTAGGAATACTTAGATGGTGATTTTGACAGATTGCTGCAGGCCAAGTGGACTAGCTTGAGAGTGAGGAACTCCTGGAGCCCAGCCTTGTGTAAGATCTTCTGGTGACCCTGGCAGGGGGAGGGGGAAAGTAACCATTGTGAAATATGCCTTGAGACTTCTTGTTACATGGGTGTTTTCTCCAGGGGAAAGGACTTTGCCACAGCACAGGGATAAGGTAAATTCTCCCTATTTCCTTCAACCCTCATTCTTCCTGTCTCATCTAAATGGGGAACAAAACATACAGTCAACAGGAGGAGGGGGTTCAAGGAAATAGATTGGGAATGTTGCAGCTGGAGAAGGGAGTAGAGATCAGGGGGGAAGAGTTATACCATTGGATGAGGGACAGAATCACTTGTGAAGGCCACAGCCCTGACACACAGGCCTGCTGAAAGATGGAGACATAATATAAACAGTATAAAACGATCCCTCTCCCTCATATCTGACCTAATACCACACCACATACTCCAGTATCACAACAGTGGACTATAGCTATAAGGACACAGAGAAGCCCCAAAGCCAAGAGGGGAGACAAAAAGAAGGACTCTAGAGGGAGTTGAAGCCTCTGTTGCTTATAGCTACAGCAGACATTTAACACAGCCCACCTCCTGGCCAGCTTAACATAAATCCTGACACTAACAGCCGACTTGAATCTTCAGGTCCTATTACTTTATGCTATATGTCCAGCTTTCAACAGAAAACTACAAGGTATGCCAACAGGCAAGAAAAATACAGAGTCTGAAGAGAAAACAATCATTGTACTAGACTCAGGTATGCCACAGATGCTGGAATTATTAGATGGGGAATTTAAAATAATAATGATTAATATGTTAAGGGCTCTAATGGTAAAAGTAGATAGTATGCAAAAACAGATGGGCAATATAAGCAGAGGGATAGAAACTATAAGAAAGAGTCAAAAGGAAACGCTAGAAATAAAAAGCACAGTAATATTAATCAAGAATGATTTGGTGGCCTCATCAGTAGGCTTGACAGTGGAGGATAAAAATCAGTGAAATTGAAGCTAGGTCAATAGAAAGTTCACAAGCTGAAATGCAAAGAGGAAAAAAAAAAAGGAATGTAAAAGACCTGTGAGACAATGTCAAAAGGTGTAACATAAACTTAATCGGAATACGAGAAGGAGACCTAAGAGAGAACAGAGAAGAAATGGTTTAAATAATAATGGCTGAGAATTTCCCCAAAATAATGACAGACACCATCCACTAATCCAAGAAGCTCAGAGAACACCAAGCAAAATAAAGATGAGAAAACCTACATCTAGGTGTATCACATTCAAACTGCAAATAAATCAAAGACAAAAAGAAAAGCTTCATGGAAGCCAGAGGGGGAAAATCACCTTGCCTTTAGAGGAAAAAGGATACAAATTGTAGCAGACTTCTCATCAGAAATCATGCAAGAAAGAAAAGTGCAGTGAAATCTTACAGTGTTGAAAGAAAAACAAACCCACCACCCTAGAATTCCATATTTAAAAATATTATTCTTCAAAAGTGAAAAAGAAATAAGGACTTTCTCCAACAAAAATCACAACCCTCACACCTGCTCTGCAGGAAATGTTTAAAAAAGTTCTTCAGACAGAAGAAAAATAATACAGGTTAGAAACTTGGATCTGCTTTAGAGAAAGGAAGAATGTCAGAGCAAGAATTAATAAAGGTAAAATAAATATTTGTACTTTTCTTATTCTTAATTCAAAAGGTAATGATTTGTTTAAAACAATAATAGTAACAATGTGTTGGTTGATTATAGCAGATGGATACGTGAAACAAATGACATCAGTGTCACAAAGGATGGGAGGGAGGAATTGGGGATACTGTCTTACAAGGTACATGGGAATGCATGTGAAACAGTGTTGTGTTATTTGAAGGTTGGCTTCGGTTATTTAAAAATGTGTATTTTAAACTCTAGGGTAACTATCACAAAGAAGTATAGATTATATGATGAGACAGGAGATATGATGGAATTATGCAAAATGCTAAATTAAAATTAGATAAGGCAGAAAAAAGGGGGGAAAAGGAATCAAAGAAAAAATGCAACAAATAGAAAACAGTTGCAAAGATGGTCAGTATTAATCCAAGTAAATCAATAATTACTTTAAATATGGATGGTTTAATGCACCAATTAAAAGTTTGAGATTCCCAGAGTGGATAAAAAGACAATCAAACTAAGGTGGGTCTCCAGGAAACCTACTTTAATTACAAAAATTCAGATAAGTTGAGAGCAAAGAGGTGGAGAAATATATATCATGCTAATATGAATTAAATAATGATTGCTTTGACCTTTGAATTGAGAAATTTGACATGGATTACAGTTCTATTAATGAATGTGGGCAAGTTACTTAACCCCTCTTTGCCTCAATTGTACAATGCAGACAAAAATAGCTGTTAGGATTGTTCCTATGTGCGTGATTAATGCATACAGCACGCTCAGCATCATATCTGATTTGTAATAGTTGCATACAGTAACACCTATTTTTCCTCTGGCTTTTCATATTCTCCTTTCCTTGGCCTTCATCTTTCTGTTTTGTAAAATTTATGAGGTCCTCTCCTACGATTTTTCTTTACAAGTTTTAATTTTCACATGTTATATTACATCCTTCAGTCCTGGGATTGACACTATTATACAGAGTGGTGAGTAGATGACATCTAATGATTTAGATGTAGGTTTAGCAATAATCACTAATGATTGCGGCAGTCAATACTGGAGAATTTAAAAATCATCCAGATGGTTTCAAGCAATTCTGTAGAGTTAATTTTTTTGCTGCTCCAGATCGAAAAAAAAAAAAAAGTATTTGGAGAATGTGAGGAGCTAGAAGTGGCTCTGCATTGAGTTCGGTGACTGGCACAGGGCAGGAAGAGTATTTGTCAGTGTGGCCTGCGAAGAATAGACAGGAAAACTATCCCTAAAAAATGAATGACCAGGATAAAGTAGAATGATGTAGTCCTTAAATAAAGTCTGAAGAAATGGCTGAAAATTAATTCCTCGTGATCAAAAGTAAAATAAATAAATTGCTTTTTTTTTTACCACTTATGGCTTGGAAAATAAAATTTAAATCCTCAAACTCCCCGTTGCCAAAATGAATAACAATAATTACAGGAAGCCTGCTACATAATGGTCATTTTAATTACCATGTTTTCGCTTCTGTGGTATAATTTTTTTATTTTTTGAAGAATTTGAAGGAGAGGCTTTTCCAGCTGGCTTTAGGTCTTGTATATTCTAATGAGTATAATTATATCTTCCAAGCAACAATGTCCAGAATCCAAGGAAGTAAGGAGGATTAGACACTGAACATCTTGTATCTAAAACCAATTGCAAAGGCCTTTTTCAGCTACTGAGCCAGTGGAGGAAAAAATAAACTCTGTGCTTCCTTTGTCATTGGCAGGGATGACTGGCCATGCTGTAAGTTGTGCTTTGCCTTGTGAGTGTTACACTTTCTCCACTCTGGTCCAGCTTAAACCCTAATATTGAACACAATGACACTCTAAGTAGTTATTAAACAGAAGGCTGTAGAGTCCTCCACCAAGATTACCTTTCCTTCATTGGCAGCTAGAGTTTTCAGTTGGTTTCAATGTTGTTCTAAACTATATACATGAAGAGCCACCCTGTCTCAGTCAGATCATTGACAAGACCATGGAGGGGCAGTGAAGGGCTTGCTGTGGCATAACTTAGCCATAAAGGAACAGCTATAGACCACTTGATTAAGTAAGAGGCCAATTGCACAGTATGCCACTAAGGGATGTCTTTTCTTTTCTTTTCTTTTCTTTTTTACATCTTTATTGGAGTATAATTGCTTTACAATGGTGTGTTAGTTTCTGCTGATTAGTCTGTGAGCAATTAGAGTAGGTTGTAAACTCTGGGAGAGGCTATACTTGCCTTTTGTACTACGCACAGTGACTGCAGTAGCTCTTCTGGAGATGTGTCTAGGGCTCTGAGGTAGCAGTGCCCCATGGTAGCAGTTTCTAGAGGCTAATTATTACATAGAAAATGATATCCTTATATATGCTTTAAATTTGCTGCCTGTTAATTTGGAGCAGCCTTGGTTCTGATGTGATTGGATAGTGCAATTAGGCGTAATTTATGGCTCATTTCTGTACCATTTCTTGCTTTATGGCTATGGCAGTTAGTGTGGACCACTTGTTAATGTGGACCCCTCCTGCAATACGGGATAACAAGATGATAATGCTTTCCATTTGTACCATGCCTCCATCGTGGTAGAACAAAGGACCTCACTCAGACCCTCCCTTTATCCTCGTCATGTACTGCCCACAAGGGGCAGAGGTTAATAGGCACAGTTTACCAATCATGATTCTACAACAGAGAGGGCAAGTGGCCTGACCACTGTGATCATCGGGGCTCTAGGAATCCAGTGCCACATAGATTGCTGTTACACCTTCCCTCTCAAGCCTTGGTCCCTTCTTTGCTTTCCACCCCTATTTTCTTCCTTTACATAGAAGATGTACAAAAGCAGAAAGGGAGAGACAGGGAGCATTTCTCTGTGTGTTCCTCTCTTATTTGAAAAGGAAGAAAAAAATTTCAGAAGCTGCTACTAGATTTTCCTTCAGCCGGAACTAGGTCTCATACCCACCCCTACAATAGTCACTTTCAAAGAGCTGTAAAATTACTAGAATTGGCTTAAACCAATTGTGATTCTTCCCCTGGAACTGAGTGCATTGCCCGTGAACAAATTGGGGTTCTAATGGCCTGGAAGAATGGGAAGAATAGGTGATGGTAAGGCACCCAGAATTTGTGGTCACAGCTACTTACTAACCACGGTCTCTTTGGGAGGTCTGTAAGCCTCTCTTGTCCTCTAGGTTATCATGGCTTCCTGCTTGGGGTGCAGGGGCATCAAGGCCTTCAGGATACCGGGTGGCTTTCTCTCAGGTTTCTTTGTGCTGGAGCAAAGTTGTGTTCCACCCAAAAATAGGGAGAGTGTGGTCTCTTCTAAAGTAGCTTTGTTGTATCCACGCCTCACAAGTTTCCTCACACAAAGAGCCCCTTCTGCGATGCCTGAAGTCCTTTCTTGATGGAGATCAGATCCAGGCCCTGGAACTGGAGTTGGAAGCAGATACCTATGCCTCTCCCACCCAGCCTTCTCTGGCAGGAGATTGTCCACCTATCTGAATCTCATTTCAGGTGCAGTGGTACATTATGCTACTTGGAAAATTAGGTATTAACAAACCAGAGCTGAAGTTGAAGCTCTCAATTTTAAGAGATCAGACTTCAGGGTTGACAAGCTAGAGGAATGCCCCCAGAATCTTTGACATGAAGAAACAAATCATAAGTTGTGTATATTTGGGAAAAAATATCAGAATCCCCACAGTAGATAAGGAGCTTGGAATGTAATTGAGATTGCCACATCAGAAACATGTGAGTCTGGAAACTGGTCAGGTTTATTAGGACGGGATACTTCTGTGACTTAGGCTCTGTTTCATGTAATGAGAAGAAAATCAGGCAGGGAAAATCCAACAGTCAGTCATGCTGGGGATAGCTTCACCACACAGAAATACTCAGAAATCAGGGAATGCCAGATGCCTAGAAGCAGATGGAAATCAAGGAAACTAAGCATACAGTAAGCACTTAATAGATGGTTAATGCCATTAAAGTTGCCTCCAGTATATCTGTTGATAACATGAACGTGTGGATTTAGCCTTTAGCATCAAATAGACCTGATTGCAGTTAACAGAGCCTGGACCCACACCCCCTCACTACAGATTCCCCCAGGGCCAGGACCACTCTGCCATAGGGATGTTAAATTTGGGAGAATGTGTGACTGCTGTGTGCCTCCTCCTTCCTGAAGATTAAGCTCCATGAGGACAGTGGCTGTGGCTGCTTTTGTTCATTATAGTATCCCTAGACCTATGGTAGGGCCTGGCTTAATAAAATATTTGAAACAAATACGTACATAGTAAATGAATGAATGAATTTATTTTAGGGTTAGGCCTTTGGGGGTTGGGAAGTACTAGTGAAAGTGGAAGAGCATGGGTACAGCTGAAGCTGAAGCTTTTGTCAAGAATTGCACACAGGTCAGATTGAATCCCATGGGACACAGAGATTTGAGATGGAGAAGCTCAGCCCTGAAGGAGTCTGTGTTGGAAAGTGTAAGTTGGGTGACCCCTCCTTGGCGGTGGAGATATGGAGTTAGAGGAGTTGTTAGGTCTTCATAGTTATTTCGGCATGATTGGAGGCTCCTTAAAGGTGGATACTTTTTCTGATTGATACTGGTTTGGCCAAAAGGTTCGTTTGGGTTCGGGTTTTCCCGTAACATCTTATGAACTTTTTGGCCAACCCAGTACTTCCATCACCTTGTGTGTCTTGCACACACAGGTAGCTGCATTATGACGGTTGAAGGAGTGAATGAATCAATAGATCAATAAAAAAATTCCAGGTTAAAAACTATCAGGATAAATGAATGCAAAGTAGGGAATTACAGATGTGTAGCTGCGCAATACAGAATATATCCATTGGATGAGTGGTGTTTTTTTTGGCTCTATATCAGAAAGGGACAGGAATTTCTCATTGAAGTTAGTAAATCTTGGGCTCAGCTGGTTTCAATATCCAACAAAAATGATAGTTGCAATTTTGCCAAATATGTCACTGACAGTCTCTAGATATGTGGTATCTGTATTGCCTCATGAATAGGAAATAGTGATTGCTGCCACGCTGATGGAGTTTTGGATGCTTGAGAGGAAAGAGAAGAAAAAAAAATGAGCAGAAACGTTGGATGCTACTGGTTTCCTACCGGATACCCACTCTCTGCTTCTTACTTACTAATTGGCCCAACTTTTTGGTTTTCCATGTACTCATGTAAAAACAAAATTTCTGAGCCTCATTTGCAGCTGGCTGACCAAGTGATAGTTGGGAACTGATGAAACCTAAGAGGGAGTTGCTAGCTACAAATATGCAAGTTGAAAATATGCTCGACTTTGTTCTTGTTTTTATTTTATTGTGATAAAACATATATAACAAAATTTGCCATTTTAATAATTTTTTCACCTTTTTATTGTAGTACAGTTGATTTACAATATTATATTAGTTTCAGGTGTACAACACAGTGATTCACTATTTTTATAGATTATACTCCATTTAAAGTTATTAAAAAATAATGGCTATATTTCCCTGTTCTGTACAACATATCCTTGCTGCTTATTTATTTTATATATTGTAGTTTGTACCTCTTAATTCCCTACTCCAATCCTGTACCTTTTCCCCTTCCCTCTCTCCACTGGTAACCACTAGTTTGTTCACTATATCTGTGAGTCTTTCTCTTTTGTAATATTCACTAAATTGTTTTATTTTTTAGATTCCACATATAAGTGATATCATACTGTATTTGTCTTTTTCTGTTTCATTTCATTAAGTGTAATACACTCTCAGTCCGTCCACAATTTTGTAAATGGCAGAATTCCATTCTTTTTTTATGGCTGAGTAATATTCCAGTGTGTGTGTGTGTGTGTGTGTGTGTGTGTGTGTGTGTACCACATATTTTTCATTCATATGTTGATGGACACTTAGGTCGCTTTTGTATCTTGCCTATTGTAAATAATGCTGCTGTGAACATTGGAGTGCATGTATCTTTTTGAATTAGTGTTCTTGTTTTCTTCAGATATCTACCTAGGCGTGGAATTGCTGAATCATGTGGTAGTTCTAGCTTTAGTTTTTCAAAGAACCTCCATATTGTTTTCCACAGTGGCTGCACCAATTTACATTCCCACTAACAGTGTACTAGGGTTCTGTTTTCTCCACATCCTCACCAACATTGCTCTTTGTAGGCTTTTTAATGATAGCCATTCTGACAGGTGTGAGGTGATATCTTGTTGTTTTGATTTGCATTTCTCTGATGCTTAGTGACATTGAGCATCTTTTCATGTGCCTGTTGGTACTCTGTATATCTCCTTTGGAAAAATGTCTATTCAGGTCTTCTGCCCATTTTTTTTTTTTTTTTTGCGGTACACAGGCCTCTCACTGTTGTGGCCTCTACCGTTGCGGAGCACAGGCTCCGGAAGCGCAGGCTCAGCAGCCATGGCTCACGGGCCCAGCCGCTCCGCGGCATGTGGGATCTTCCTGGACCGGGGCACGAACCCGCGTCCCCTGCATCGGCAGGCAGACTCTCAACTCACTGCGCCACCAGGGAAGCCCTGCCCATTTTGTTTTAATAGGGCTATTTTTTGATATTGAGTTGTCTGAGCTGTTTGTATATGTTGGATATTAACCTCTTATTGGCCATATCATTTGCAAATATTTTCTCCCATTCAGTAGGTTGTATTTTTGTTTTGTCATTGATTCCTTTCACTGTGCAAAAGCTTTTAAGTTGAATTCTGTCCCATTTTTTTATTTTTTACTTTTGTTTCCTTTGCCTTAGGAAACCAGATCCAAGAACATATTGCTACAGATTATATCAGAGGGTTCTTTTTTCTTCTAGGAGTGTTATGGTTTCAGGTCTTACATTTAGGTCTTTAATCCATTTTGAGGTTTTGTGTGTGGTGTGAGAACATGTTCTAATTTCATTCTTTTACGTATAGCTGTCCAGTTTTCCCAGCACCACTTATTGAAGGGACTGTCTTTTCCCTACTGTATATTTCCCCCTCATAGATTAATTGACCATAAGTGTGTGCATTTATTTCTGGGTTCTTTGTTATGTTCCATTGATCTATGTGTCTGTTTTTGTGCCAGTACCATGCTATTTTGACTTCTGTAGCTTTGTAGTATAGTATAAGTTAGGAAGCGTGATACCTCCAACCCAGTTCTTTTTTCTCAAGATTGCTTTGGTGATTTGGGGTCTTTTGTGGTTCTAGATAATTTGTTCTAGATCTGTGAAAAATATTGTAGTTTTGATATGGATGGCATTAAATCTGTAGTTTGCTTTGGATAGTATGGACATTTTAACAATATTAGTTCTTCCAACCCACAAACATGGGATATCTTTCCATTTTTTGGTATAATCTTCAATTTCCTTCAGTAGTTTATAGTTTTCAGAGTATAGGTCTTTCACCTCCTTAGGTATTTTATACTTTTTGATGTGATTTTAAATGAGATTGTTTTCTTGCTTTCTCTTCCTGATAGTCGATTATTAGTGTATAGAAAAGCAACAGATTTCTGTATGTTAATCTTGAGTCCTGAAACTTTACTGAATTCATTTATTAGTTCTAATAGCTTTTTGGTAGTGACTTTAGGGTTTTCTATATATACTATCATGTCATCTGCAAATAGTGACAGTTTTACTTCTTCCCTTCCAATTTGGATGCTTTTTATTTCTTTCTCTTGTCTGATTTCTGTGGCTAGGACTTTCAATATTTTGTTAAGTAGAAGTGATGAGAGTGGACATCTTTTGTCTTCTTCCTGATTGTAGAGGGAAAGCTTTGACGTTTCACCTTTAAGTATGATGTTAGCTGTGGATTTTTCATAAATGGCCTTTATTATGTTGAGATATGTTCCCTCTACCTACTTTGATGAGAGTTTTTATCATGAATGGATATTGAATTTTGTCAAATGCCTTTTCTGTGTCTGTTGAGATGATTATGTGATTTTTAATCTTCCTTTTATTAATGTGGTATATCAGATTGATCAACTGCAGATATTGAACCATCCTTGTGACCCTGGAATAAATCCCACTTGATCATGGTGTATGATCTTTTTAATATATTGTTGAATTCAGTTTGCTAATATTTTATTGAGGATTTTGCATCTATGTCCATGAGAGATATTGGCCTGTAATTTTCTTTTTTTGTTGTTTCTTTGTTTGGTATCAGGGTAATGTTGGCTTTGTAGAATGAATTTGGGAGTGTTCCCTCCTCTTCAATTTTTGGAGTAGTTTGAGAATGATAGGTATTACCTCTTCTTTATATGTTTGGTAGAATTCTCCTGTGAAGCCATCCAGTCTTGGATTTTGTTCACTGAGAGTTTTTTTTTTTTTTAACAAACTCAATTCAATTATTTTGATTGTCCAAATTGTCTGTTTCTTCCTGATTCCGTCTTGGAAGGTTGTATGTTTCTAGAAATTTGTCCATTCTAGGTTTTCCGATTTGTTGGCATATAACTCTTCATAATATTCTCATGATTTTTTGAATTTCTGTGATGTTGGTTGGTATTTCTTCCCTTTCATTTCTTATTTTGTTTGTGTCCTCCATCTTTTTTTCCTGATGAGCTTGGCTAAAGGCTTATCAATTTTGTTTACTTTTCAAAAAACCAGCTCTTGGCGTCATTGATCTTTTCTAATTTTTTTTGGCTTCTATTTTAGTTCTTTTCTGACTTTATTATTTCCTTACTTATGCTGACTTTAGGCTTTGTTCTTTTTTTTTTCTAGTTCCTTTTGATGGTATTTTAGATTATTTATTTGAGATTTTTCTTGTATCCTGAGATAGACTTGTTTTGCTGTAAACTTCCCTCTTAAAACTGTACTGGCTGCATCCCAGAGGGTTTGAAAAGTTGTGTTTTTACTTTCATTGACTTGAGGTATTTTCTGATTTCCTCATCGACCCACTGGTTTTTAGTAACATGTTGTTTAGTCTCCACATGGTGTTTTTCCCATTTTTCTCCCTATAATTGATTTCTGGTTTCATTACCATTGTGGTCATAAAAAATGCTTGATGTAATTTCCATTCTCTTATTTTTTGAGACTTGTTTTGTGACCTGGCATGTGACCTATCCTCAAAAACATTCCATGTGCACTTGAATAGAGTGTGTATTTTGCTATTTTTGTGTTTTTAAAATTTATTTCATTGAAGTATACTTGATTTACAAATTGTGTTAATTTCTGCTGTGCAGCAAAGTGATTCAGTTATACATATATATATATACATTCTTTTTCATATCCTTTTCCATTATGGCTTATCACAGGATATTGAATATAGTTCCCTGTGCTATACAGTAGGACCTTGTTGTTTATCCATTCTATGTATAGTAGTTTGCATCTGTTAACCCCAAACTCCCAATCCATCCCTCCCCGAGTATTTTGCTATTTTTGGATGGAATGTCCTGTAAATATCTATTATGTCCCCTGGTCAGATGTGTTAAGACTACTGTCTGCTTATTGATTTTCTGTCTGGATGATCTGCCCATTGATGAAAGTGGTGTGTTGAACTCTCCTACTGTCATTGTATTATTGTCAATTTCTCCCTTTATGTCTCTTGATATTTGCTTTATATTTTTAGGTGCTCCTCTATTAGGTACATGTATGCTAATGAGTGTTATATCCTTTTCTTGTAGTGATCCCTTTATCACTATATAATGTCCTTTTTTGTCTTTTGTTATAGACTATCTATTTATAAGACTTTTCCACCACCCTAAATGGAATCTCTGTACCCATTAAACAATAATTTCCTATCCCCCCTACCCCCAGCCCCTGATAACCTCTAACTTACTTTCTATCACTATAAATTTACCTATTTAGACATTCCATACAAGTGGAATCATGCAATATCTGTGCTTTGGCATCGACTTACTTGATAAAGCATAATGTGTTCAAGTTTCATCCATAATGTGTTCAAGTTTTTGTTGTTTAATTGAGTTGTAGGAATCCTTTATATGTTCTGAATATTAAACGCTTATATTTTCTCCCATCATGTGAGCTGCCTTTTCACTCTGTTGATAGTGTCCTTCGATACACAAAATTTAAAAATTTTTTTAACATCTTTATTGGAGTATAATTGCTTTACAATGGTATGTTAGTTTCTGCTTTATAACAAAGTGAATCAGCTATACATATACATATATCCCCATATCTCCTCCCTCTTGTGTCTCTCTGCCACCCTCCCTATCCCACCCCTCCAGGTTGTCACAAAGCACTGAGCTGATCTCCCTGTGTTATGTGGCTGCTTCCCACTAGCTATCTGTTTTACATTTGGTAGTGTATATATGTCCATGCCACTCTCTCACTTCATCCCAGCTTACCCTTCCCTCTCCCCATGTCCCCAAGTCCATTCTGTACGTATCCTGCCCCTAGGTTTTTCAGAACCTTTTTTTTAGATTCCATATATATGTGTTAGCATATGGTATTTGTTTTTCTCTTTCTGACTTACTTCACTCTGTATGACAGACTCTAGGTCCATCCACCTCACTACAAATAACTCAGTTTCATTTCTTTTTATGGCTGAGTAATATTTCATTGTATATATGTGCCACCTCTTCTTTATCCATTCATCTGTTGTTGGACACTTAGGTTGCTTCCATGTCCTGGCTATTGTAAATAGTGCTGCAATGAACATTGTGGTACATGACTCTTTTTGAATTATGGTTTTCTCAGGGTATATGCCCAGTAGTGGGATTGCTGGGTTGTATGGTCAGAATGGCCATCATCAAAAAATCTACAAACAATAAATGCTGGAGAGGGTGTGGAGAAAAGGGAACCCTCTTTCACTGTTGGTGGGAATGTAAATTGATACAGCCACTATGGAGAACAGTATGGAGGTTCCTTAAAAAACTAAGAATAGAACTACCAAAATTTTAAATTTTGATGAAGTCTAATTTTTTTTCCCTTTATTGTTCATGGTTTTGTGTCATATCTGAGAATACATTGCCAAACCCAAGGTCATGAAGATGACAATGTGCTTGACTTTTACAACTTTGACACTGCATGAACGTTTTTTGTTTCTTGGATTATCACCAAACATTTATTTTCATTTAAACCCTAGGGATCACCATGTCATTAACCTCTCTATCAGTTGTTAAGACCACAGCCACGCACAGAATGAAAAAAAGTGTGTTGAGGTAGAGACAGAAGACTTGACTTCTGTTTCAGGCTGTACTGGCATGGCAGATACTTGTGGACCTTGCTGTCATCCATTTTCCTTCCTTCTGTTAACAGCCTTTGCTATTTGGGACTCTGCCTACTCTGTTCTTAGTCCATGTGCTGCCTGCAGAGTACGACTCTTACCTTAGACTTAGGCACGTGATCGAGTCACACAATAGTTCTGGCTACAGAGTCATCAAGACACAATGAATTTTTTTTTTTTTTTTTTTGGCTGCGTTGGGTCTTCGTTACTATGCGTGGGCTTTCTCTAGTTGTGGCGTGGGGGGGGCTACTCTTCGTTGCGGTGTGTGGGCTTCTCATAGTGGTGGCTTCGCTTATTGTGGAGCATGGGCTCTAGGTGCATGGGCTTCAGTAGTTGTGGCTTGCAGGCTCAGTAGTCGTGGCGCACAGGCTTAGTTGCTCCGCTGCATGTGGGATCTCCCCGGACCAGGGATTGAACCCATGTCCCCTGCATTGGCAGGCGGATTCTTAACCACTGCACCACCAGGGAAGTCCCCACAATGAATTTTTTTGCTGGTAATTTTGATGCAGAAGCAGATGCTACTTCCCAGTGGATTTCAATCCAAGAGAATAGGATCTGGATCTATTGACAGCTGAGAATGGAGCCAACTGAGAAGATGGGGATCAAGAACCTCGGAGAAAATTAGGTCTTGGTGAAATTTTTTGAGACTTGGCATCAAGTTAAGCCTGAAGTTGGTCTTGCTCTTAAACTTGAACCAGTAACTCTTCCTTTTGCTTAAGCTAGTTTGTTTTGGGTATGCTGTCACTTGCAACTGAAAGAGTCCTTCTGGACACAGCTAGTAACCAGATATGGGACCTTGAGTATGTCACTTCACATCTTTGTGTCTCTACTTTGAATCTGAGATGAATGACTTCTATTTTGGGAACTGGGAAATAAAGACACTGCAAGGTGAAGAAAATCATTGCTTTTTATTAAGCAGAAAACTGACTGATGATGTTTTCTGCAGACTTGCTCAGACTTGAAAATTCCAACATTACAGCAAGGAATTTGAGCCTTTAGGTAAATTACTTCATATGTTCACCCTGCTGAGCTGCAGATGGACAGAATAGTACAATACGTACTAAGAGGAGTACATGCACCCATGGGTGATGTCCTGTAAGATCTGCAAATTGAACTTGGCAAAGGAAATTAAACTTGGCTCAAAGAAAGCTTTAGGCCGTTCTGCGATATCGAATGAGCGCTCTCTCTCTCTCTCTCTCTCTCTCTCTCTCTCTCTCTCTCTCTCTCTCTCTCTCTCTCTCGATCTCAAATTCATGAACTCATTTTCTTTGTCTCATATTTCATCTCCCTTACAGATAGCATTATTACCCACATCTTGGCTAGGATAAGAATGTAAGACTGCCACTTTTTCTGGGATAGTTTACTTTTCTTGCAGGCTACACTCAACTGGCATATACCTGCTTGGTTGAAAAGACCCCTTCTTACACTGCAGATGCTTAGCTTTTCTTCCTTTTCTCTTTTTTCCCCCTCCCCACCCCTCCCTTTTCTTCTCGTCCCTTTCTTCCTTCTCCCTCTCTTTCTTTCTTTGACCAATTCTTAGAGAAAAATCTTTAGTATCCCCTTACACTCCCGCCTCTCCCTAGCAAGAAAGGATTTTATCTTTTCATTGTCTTCTGAATAGCTTATGGTATTTGTAGTGGCTCTCCCTTTAGAGATAACTAAAAGAAATTACTTTAAAAGTTTTTTACAAAGCAGTTTTTTTATCTCAAAACTTGATGAAAGGGAAAAATAAACTTAGATTCCTACAGAGGCAGAATTTGAAGACAGCCGAGCAATCATGAAAAAATTTAAAAAATCTAGCTCTATCTCTTCATCTTACAAATGATTGCATGAAGACCAGAGTGACAACAGGGACTGCTTAGAATTGTGCAAATAATTTTTGGCAACGTTAGTCCAATCCATATCAAAGCTTTGATACTGATACTCTGCCTTGAACAGAGCCAAATTTCCTTCTTTATAAAGAACTCCTGATTTCTAGGTTTTAAATTAGAAAATGTCTAATTAGAATAGAGCCGTAGTATTCAGAAAAACGGTGCAGATGGCCAGTTTTATGTGATATATTTTAAACGTGTATGACTTGTTATTTGCATAACCTTTGGATTACTTAGTTGTTCAGTATTCAAATTTATTCTATTATACTTTAAAAGTGTATTTATGGGACTTCCCTGGTGGCGCAGTGGTTAAGACTCTGTGCTCCCAGTGCAGGGGGCCTGGGTTCAATCCCTGGTCAGAGAACTAGATCCCACATGCATGTCACAACTAAGAGTTTGCATGCCACAACTAAGGAGCCCGCCTGCAGCACCTAAGACCCAGTGCAACCAAAAAAAAAAAAGTGTATTTATATATATACATACATAGATTTATAATTTTCTGTAAATGCATAACTGCTATATCTAACCTACTCTTTTTTTTCTTGCTTCTTTCTCCCTGTTTCTTTCTAACAAATCATCCCTATCTCCCAGCATTTCAGGAAAAGTAGTTACTTCCTTTTATTCTCATGCTTATATGTTATATAAAAATCATCAGTGCTTCTATATAGACGTGGCACACATATACATCTCCCTAAATAGCCTTTTTGATTTTATGTTACAAAAATAGATCATATTAGACACACTTTGATACAGTTTGCTTTTGGCTTCTTGTTTAACTCTCATAATTTAATATAGGTATGATTTATTTGATTATAAATTCAAGAAGTTTTGGATTATTAATCTTAGTCAGTTTCTAGTCTCTTGCTAGTTGCCTATACTCTCTTCCATATGCTTCCCCTAATGTCCTTCACATGCTCTATTTCAATTAGGATAGAGATGAAGAGGAGATTGCATGTTGTAGGTACACAATTGATAGTTGCCAAATGGATGACAGAACTCAAGTCTTAAATGAAGACTGAAATACAAGATCATAGGGAAATGGTGGAGTGGGCTGGGGGTGCGATTTATCAAGAGTTGTAGTTCATATTGGGTGTGTGTTCCAGAGCAAAGAATAGTGAAGTTGGAAGACCTTGGAACTAAACTAGTCCAGTAGTTCTCCTACTTTTGAACGTGAGAATCACCTGGGAAACTTGTCAAGAAAAATGAAATCCTTGGAACCTGATTCAGTAGGAGTTGGTGTGACTCAGGAATATGAATTTTTAAGAAGCTCACCAGGTGGTATTGCATATAGGTGATCCTCAAACAGATTTTGAAAAACTCTTGGCAGACAGGGAAAGAGAGGTCTAGGGACTCATTAACTTGCCCAAGTTTAAACAACCATGTTTAGATACTAGAAACTAATTCCCCTTCCTTAGTATGGAGTACTAGTGACTCAGTGTATCTGAAGGTGTGTCTTATTTTCACAGTCTCTGGTAAAGGCTCTAAAAATGTTCCAGCTGACTTTCTTTCCCCAAGTCTTCAGTTGTAAGAAAACGTTCTACCAAATAAAAGATGAGAATTTTAAAATTAAAGTGGTTCTTGGGAGATGGAGACCGAATCTCATTAAACAAGTCATCTCAAAGTAATGTAACTTTTCAGGTAATCAAGGAAAAGAGATTTAGGTAAATGACTTACCTATCCATCCAGAATATTCTTTCAAAAGAATGTTAAATAATCTCATCCCACTTCCTGTTTGGTTATTTTCACTTAGAATTTCAGGAAAATAACTCTTGATATTTTTGAAACCAACTTTGAATCTTCTCTATTGAAAATGGCTTCATGCAGGTGGAAGAAGGAATCATTTGGTGAAATAAAATATGTGTTAGTATTATTAAACTTCTGGGGTTATGATATGTATTCATGGCTCATTATGAAATATTTTTATATCCCCTTGTGCTTCAGGGGATGAATAATATCACCCATACAAGTTTACAGAACTTTATGTTTAACATAAAATAGTTTAAGACCTAATGGGGCAATCTAGTTTACAATGAAAATGTCGCAGGCAGTGAGTCTCTCATTAAAAATGCAAAGTAAAACTTAACTCACACCATTAAAATACCTCATTCACTACTACAAACATGTACCATCTGGGGTTGTTTTGCACCTCCCAATTTCTTATTAGCAGGGGAGAGATTGGGGTTGACTTCCTCCAGAAATCAGTATGTCTTACATAATGCAGATTCACACTGCTAATGGCAAGCAGTCCTTAATTACTGACCGGAGCCTCTGACTGAGTGCTTTTGCTGGAATATGTCCTTCACCAATGCTTTAAAAATGACTCAACTCTCAAATGCCTACTGAAGTTTACTTTTCTTAATGATATTGCCTTTTATGACTAGAAAAGATAAATTTTAATTATTAAAACTTAAAAAGAAATACTCATTTTCCTCAACTCATAATAATGGTAAAAAAAAAAGCTCCTTATTATGGGTGCCAGCTTTTATGTACTA
The DNA here is from genome assembly GCF_964374135.1 of Grampus griseus. Classification (NCBI taxonomy): domain Eukaryota; kingdom Metazoa; phylum Chordata; class Mammalia; order Artiodactyla; family Delphinidae; genus Grampus; species Grampus griseus. The sequence goes on along the minus strand of NC_139018.1, from coordinate 21,254,139 downwards.
GGCACTATACTAGCATGTTCTCTTTCATCCTCTTTTAGTTAGGCATTATTGCTCCCATCTTTTAGATGGATAAACAGGCTTATAGGTAAATAGCTTGCAAAGGCAAAAATAGCTGGTGAGTCACAGATGTGGATATGATGCTTCTCTGAGGAATATTATATTGTAAAGATATTATGAGGTTGCTCTTTTAGGGTAATATTTATTGGTATATAAAGGATTAATGCACATTGACTCCAGCTGCATTGAACTAAATACCTTGGTATTATAGGCAGGGATTGTTGTCTAACTCTGCTTCTTAAAGTGTGGTCCATGAACCACCAGCTTCTGCATCACTTGGGTACTTGTTAGAGATACAGAATCTCAGGTACCATCTGAGGTCTGCTGCATTAGAATCTGTGTTTGAAATAGCTCCTCAAGTGATTCGTATGTATCTTAATGTTTGAGAAACACTGGACTAGATGCTCTTGAATTTACCTTTAACCAGTACTACTGTGGTTCGTGCAAAGAGGAGGACTGACTGTATGTCTCCCTTATATACCACACATCTCTTGGGAATAGCATCCCTGTCTTAGACAGCTATGTAGCACCCACAGCATTTAATACTCTGACTTTCCCTAGTTGTTGCATATTAGTTCATTCTTGATGAATAAATGAATAAACAAATGACTGTGTTCCTTATGGAAATGTAATGATTATAAAGGTTTTAACATTAAAGAAATCAACAATGGACTTAAGCCTTTTTAAACACTTAATTAAAACCTCAAGATACAGTACCATTCCATTCCATCTTTTCCCCATTTTCAGGTTTTTCAAGGTAGGATAAGTAATTTTATTTAGTATGCAAAGCTAAACATTAAATATAAGTAGCCTGTAATTTGTATCAGTCTCATCACTCAGTCTTTTGACTAGTTTCCACAACTATAAGTAAATAGTTTGTTTCCTGGCCAATTCCTCTTCCCCATATTTACTGTGGAAGGGATCCATTAACAAAGTAGACCCAGAACTGACAGAGTTCCCACTTGAACACATACTGATACTGCATCTAGAATAGAATTGGGACTTTCAGTGAAGACACAGCAAAAATATTTTTTAAAAACATGAAAAATGCAGGACCCTGGCATCTGGGAAGTTCTCCTGCATGAACATTACTGAAATGTGTGCCCTGAGAGCATTCAGAAGGTACATTGCCGAGAGAGAGCACAAGCACGACTGCAACAGGAGTGGGGTCTTTGCATGGGTTTCCCTGAACCTGGAATGGGTGACTGGCTGCAGTCTTGTTCAGCTATAGCAGGCAGCCTCCGGATAAATACCACTCTATGCTTGAGGTTTGACACTCCTACAGCTTGGGGTTGGCAGCTGGGAACGGGGTTAGAGAAGACAAGAAATAAAATGAAAATGTTTAAGAGGGAAGGACTAGAATGACTAAAGCTGGTCTGATTTTTCTTTTTAACTTTACTTCATCGCCACAGAGTCAAGATTGTTGAAACTGATATGCTATTTTATGTACAATAGATATAAATTCCTATTTGGTGTTAAAGAGTGCTATTTTTAATAAGCCTGAAAAGCAAAATTCACAAAAGTGAAAGATTATATATATACACACACACACACACATATATATATATATACACACACACACACACACACATATATATATATATATATACATATACATGTATATATATGTTTTTGTTTTGTTTTGTTTTTGCAGTATGCGGGCCTCTCACTGTTGTGGCCTCTCCTGTTGCGGAGCACAGGCTCCGAACGCGCAGGCCCAGCGTCCATGGCTCACGGGCACAGCCGCTCCGCGGCATGTGGGATCTTCCCGGACCGGGGCACGAACCCGTGTCCCCTGCATCGGCAGGCGGACTCTCAATCACTGCGCCACCAGGGAAGCCCAATATATATATGTTTTTTATTTTTAAACTGCTCATGATTGTGAGTGACTTGAGGGATGAGGTTGGGTGCACTTTATGCTTGGAAAACACATTCCCCAGGCTCAATGCTTTCTTCCCCATTTCATCCTACTTTTGTTTCTGTGCTCAGAAAGCATATAGGGGGAAGTTAGGAAATAACCTTTTACTAAATCACATGAAGAAAATCATTCTGATTCGTCTCTTTGACTTCCCCTTTCCCTTTGTTTTAAAGATCATCAATAAGAAGATTATGCCATCGCATATTCCAGAAGTTGGGCTCAATAATTCCTTGAATTTATCTGACCTCTAAGCCTGCCTCATTAATTCTCTAAACGATGTCCTGGTTGGCAGGAGTTGGTTAAGAGTGTGGACTTAGCGAGCTGACAGCCTAGGTTCATGTCTCACCTCTGCACTTGCTCACTGTGAACCTTAGAAAAGTGATAAAATTTCTCTATGCCTTGGTTTCCTCATTAATAAAATAGGAGTATTAGTAGCACCTTTGTCCTTGTGTTATTAAAGAAGATTAAAGGAAAGTGCTTAGCATAATGACTGGCACGTAGCAAAGAAATATTAGCCATTGTTGTGATATTCATGTCACCTACCATTCAGAGATACACAGAACTAAGGATATCAGAGCATGGAGGCCCTTAGAACTCATCTATCAGCTGTTGTTTGGGGGCACCCTTAAGTAACTGCACAATTTCATATACATAAAGGATGCTGAAAATAAGGGTAAAGAACTAGATCCCAGTGAAAGAAGACTGAAGGCATCTCACTTAAGTCTTATCTCGTTCCCTATCTATGATGGGAGACTCAAGGTGACCCAGTGATAATTTTTCTTTATTTTCTTTTTCTCTTTGTTCTTTCTTGTTAGCTCCAATCATCCAGATTCAGTGCTGACCACACTGACAACATTTCTTCTCTGGCTATATTTATCTGGAGCTCAGAATAAACCAGCCCTGAGACATTGTTTTCCAGAGTGATCGTATTTGAGCTTTAGTGGAAGAAACAAAGCCATGTTCTCATGTTGTTAGCTACACAATAGGTGATAATATTGATTGTTTACTAAGCTGCTCTAGCTTACATATTTTGGAAATTTTTACCTGTAAGCTTTGGATAACTAGGAGGGTGATATTTGTCCCATGTACTGACTATCAAAGGCTACAGGATTTAGTAGACATAGAGGAAGTTAGAGTTACATAGGTATAAATCGTCCATGGAAATAACCCTACATGTATTTCTCAGCTATTAGAATTTAATAAAATTACTCTGGGTTAACTGATAAATCTCTTGGTAAGCATCACAGAAAAGGGGTGAATTTTCAGCATCTGATTTAAATATTTTGCAAGCATTGTGGGCATACTATGTGTCAGGAGATCTATAATGTAGCTCTTTTTTTCTATCTTAAAAAAAATCATCACAAGTACCTTAAGAGATAAAATTCTTATTCCTCAGATTAAAAAGCCCTTAAGATCAGAGTTATTAGTGAACAAGTGATAACCACTGGGATTGGAACTTAGATGGATATGGGAACTTGGCTTTGGTTAACTGAGGGCAGCTTTTTCTAATAAATGATAAAATCATATTTGTCAGTGTTGCTAGTAAGTTTTATACCTTGTTGTTTGCTTGGACAAAAAGGTTGTAATCGGGGGCTCAGACATTAGTTTTTGGCTCAGGAAAATTGCCCTGCAGCAACATCAAGTGACATTATGTGAGTTTCTAAAAGAGTTTTGTTGCTAATAACAGAAATAATTTCCTAGAATTAATTTAACAAATATCTAATGAGTTCCTACTATGTGCCATACATTGTTCTAAGCAAAGGAGATACAGTAATAAAATTTATGAGTCCCTGCCTTTAAAATGTTTTTCATGTATTTTTTTTCACCCATCAAATGCTTTTGCTTATAGACTATTTAAAAAACATTTTGACTAGTTACAGCTTCTTGATACTTTTAGTGCCTGTTATAAGGAAATTTTTATTAGGCAACTTTAAATCTCTCTTGTTTACTGCTTACTAATTATTGAATCAGGAACTACCAGACAGTAAAAGCTTTAGGCATTACAGCAAGAATAAACAGAATTTTATCTTGTTAGAAGACATAGATCTTTTGTCCTTCTTTTTTTTTTAAAAAATATATGCCACTGTAAAATGAACAGCTCTAATCTTATCTGTGGAGTTTTCTAGAGGCTGCTTATTTTTGTAGTTAAAATTTGTTTCAGCAGTCACTTTGCTAACTTTTCTTCCTGTCACTGGTCTCTATTTTAATCTTCAGAAGATTTTTATTTGTATGAGCTAAAATACTTACTGATCTCATTAGAAGGGTCTTAACATGCTCTCATGCTCAGAGCAGAGACACCCAGGTTTTAGTCTCAGAGTCATTATTTACTAGTCAGATAACATTGGACAAGCCACTTAAATTTCCTGGGGTCAGGTTTCTCATATTTTTAGATTTTTCTTTGAAAATTAAGAGAAAAAAAATAATGAGGATTCTTTTCAGACCCTCACACCTGGCATATTAATACTAATTCAATTATTTTTATTTAGACTTTATTTGGAAGTATGAATTTTGTCCTCCAAACTAGATTATTAGGTCTTTGATGTCATAAATATTGTCACATACTTTTTAAAATCCCCTACTGCATTTCATATGCTAGCAAAATGTTTGGCAGTATTTGGACTGGCTTAGGACAGGAGTGAGTAGAGATAATGTAAGGAATGAAATCACTCTCTTTAGCTATTTGTGCCTATGTATATACATAAGGCATTTTTCTATCTAAGAGAGGATGGAGGAGTTTTGGGTGGGAGCAGGGTGGGAGGAGTAAAATGGGAAATGGCTCTCACTTGTTACCTTGCGTGGTTTCCAGCTTATGGGGAGTGAAGTGGGTGGAGGCTGGCTGGTGAATAAATGGAATTGTGTTGGGGTCCAAATGTAAAAACAAGGCATAATTAGGAGAGAAGCTGTTCTTACATTTCTAGGGAGCTCAACAGTACTCAGAGATACTAATGATTGAAAGCTTTGGAACATACTGAGGTCACACTCAATGATGGACATTGACCCTCTGGCAACAGGTGGTAGGAGTGGTGAAGACTGTGGCCAGCTCCTAGCAGCAATGCACAAGTGTGAGGATATGGGGTGTCTGTTTGACAATCGGGGGTTCCTCATGGTGGCTGCATCTGATAGAATTGTTTGAGGTCACAATTATATGGCTTTTTAGGACTCCAAGCCATAATATGAAAAAGTCTAATTTTTGGCATTCGGGTATTGAGGAATTATGCTTTCCCCAAAAAGTCACAAAAACAAGTATGAAACTGAACTTCTGCTCAGGGAACATGAAGTAGACATACTTTTCCCTATCCCTCACATTAAGTAAAACTAAAATCTTAGGACAAACATCAAAAAATCTTAGAGGTGGAAAGAAAAAGGCTAGGGACCTCAGGACCCAAGGAACATCATCATGGTAAGGATTCCTTGGGTTTTGACGTGGAACTAAAGAAGCCAGCAACCTAGAAGTGCTAACAAGTGCAGACTTCCCTCTGCGCCCCATCATCCCACCTCTTATCCCTCACCACCACCACCACTTTCTTCCGCCTCCCTCACTGATAATATTCCACTCTCTCTAGCTACCGGGCCATGAAAGTGAAGCCTAGAAAGGTAGACAACCTGTGGATTCTATTCCTGCCAAATATCACAGAGAAATTTGTGTCCCCACTGTCACCCCCCTATCCAGCTACAAAGGCCAAGTTGTAACAGAGAAGAACAAACCTGACTCCATACTGAAGCTCTAACCTTTGGGTGCTCTTGCTTAGTCATGCTGGCTCTGCACCTTGTTTTCATCAGTCAGTTAAAGAATGTTGCCTATAGCCTGAAATATACATAATAGCTCATTCTCAGGGCTCTGCCTCCCAGGCTTGACTCTTAAAGCTATAACACTTTTCATTCACATAGAGATAAAAAGTTCCAGAACAGAAAATAACATTTGTCTTGTTGGGGCTTTATAGGAACATTGTGAACAGAACTACCTGGACAGCTGTAAGAACAAAGGATTATCACATCCTCTCTTGGGTTTGGCTGGCACTAAGAAGTCTGAAACAACTAGCCACACCCCTTCCTTTTTAGTATAAAAGAAGTCTGAATTCTAACCTGGATAAGATGGGTCTTTGATGCACTAGTCTGGCATCTTCTTGGTTTGCTGGCTTTCTGAATAAAAGTTGCTAGTCCTTGCCCCAAAACGTTGTCTCTCGATTTATTGGCTTGTTGTGCAGCAAGCAGTACAAGCCTGGACTCAGTAACAAAGTGGGTATCCTAGACTTCAAAAACTCTCCAAGCTTAAATGAGGAGTGCCCCACACCCACCACTGGGGTAGTGTCAGAGAAGACCAAGTAGAGATCTGGGACTTTCATCACCACTCAACAATCATGAGGCCACCCCTCCCCAATATGGTGTTAGTGGAGAACATATGGGGAGCAGTAAGGTGGTCCTCCAACTCCTCCTAGCCAGTGAGGTACCCGTGAAGCCCTATTGCGAGCCAGAACCCCCACCTCCATTCATCAAGAGTGGTGTCAAAAGAAGCCAGGTAGACCAGAAGAAGGTTCAAGTAAGATCCAGTGGTTTCTGCAGAGCTGGAACTCCCGGCTCGGGGTCTCTTCCCTCTGCCATCACAGAACTGCCCCGGAGCCTGAGGGGAGGGCGGCCTCACTGAGGCTGCCGGCTCTGGAGTGGCCCCGGCAACTGAAGCCGCGACAGTTGTGGGGACAGCAGCGCGGGTCGCTTCTGGATTCTATTCCAAAGGATCATCTGAGACCACCCTGGAAGATGGCGGAAGAGTAAGAAACAGGATCACCTTCCTCCCCACAGATACACCAGAAATACATCTACACATGGAACAATTCCTACAGAACACCGACTGAATGCTGGCAGAAGACCTCAGACCTCCCAAAAGGCAAGAAACTCCCCACATACCTGGGTAAGGCAAAAGAGAAAAGAATAAACAGACAAAAGAATAAGACCTCCCAAAAGGCAAGAAACTCCCCACATACCTGGGTAAGGCAAAAGAAAAAAGAATAAACAGACAAAAGAATAGGGGCGGGACCTGCACCAGTGGGAGGGAGCTGTGGAGGAAAGGTTTCCACACACTAGGAAGCCCCTTCGCGGGCGGAGACTGCGGGTGGCGGAGGCGGGAAGCTTCAGAGCCGTGGAGGAGAGCACAGCAACAGGGGTGTGGAGGGCAAAGCGGGGAGATTCCCTCACAGAGGATCAGGGCCGACTGGCACTCACCAGCCTGAGAGGGGCGGGCGGGGCTGGAGCTGAGGCTCGGGCTTCGGTCGGAGCGCAGGGAGAGGACTGTCAGCGTGAACACAACCTGAAGGGGTTAGTGCACCATGGCTAGCCGGGAGGGAGTCTGGGGAAAAGTCTGGACCTTCCTGGTGCTCGAGGAGAGGGGATTAATAGCGCTGCTTAAAGGAGCTCCAGAGATGGGCACGAGCTGCAGCTAAAAGTGCGGACCCCGGAGACGGGCATGAGACGCTAAGGCTGCTGCTGCCACCACCAAGAAGCCTGTGTGCGAGCGCAGGTCACTAGCCACATCCCCCTTCCGGGGAGCCTGTTCAGCCCGCCACTGCCAGGGTCCCGGGATCCAGGGACAGCTTCCCTAGGAGAACGCACGGCATGCCTCAGGCTTGTGCAACGTCACGCTGGCCTCTGCCACCGCAGGCTCGCCCCGCACTCCGTACCCCTCCCTCCCCCAGGCCTGAGTGAGCCAGAGCCCCCGAATCAGCGGCTCCTTTAACCCGGTCCTGTCTGAGCTAAGAACAGACTCCCTCCGGCAACCTACATGCAGAGGCGGCGCCAAATCCAAAGCTGAGCCCCGGGAGCTGTGAGAAAAAAGAAGAGAAAGGGAATTCTCTCCCAGCAGCCTCAGAAGCAGTGGATTAAATCTCCACAATCAACTTGATGTACCCTGCATCTGTGGGATACCTGAATAGACAACGAATCATCCAACTTGAGGAGGGTAGACTTTGAGAGCAAGATTTATTATTTTTTCCCCTTTTCCTCTTTTTCTGAGTGTGTATGTGTATGCTTCTGTGTGAGATTTTGTCTGTATAGCTTTGCTTCCACCATTTGTCCTAGGGTTCTATCCGTCTGTTTTGTTTTTTCTTTTACTTAAAAAATTTTTTTCTTAATAATTATTTTTTATTTTAATAACTTTATTTTTTAACCTTACTTTATTTTATTTTCCTTTATCCTCTTTCTTTCTTTCTACTTTTTCTCGCTTTTATTCTGAGCTGTGTGGATGAAAGGCTCTTTGTGCTGCAGCCAGGAGTCAGTACTTTGCCTCTGAGGTGGGAGAGCCAACTTCAGGACACTGGTCCACAAGAGACTTCCCAGCTCCACGTAATATCAAAGGGCAAAAATCTCACAGAGAACTCCATCTCAACACCAACACCCAGACTCACTCAATGACCAGCAAGCTACACTGCTGGATACCCTATGCCAAACAACTAGCAAGACAGGAAAACAACCCCACCCATTAGCAGAGAGACTGCTGAAAATCATAATAAGTCCACAGACAGCCGAAAACACACCACCAGCCGTGTACCTGCCCACCAGAAAGACAAGATCCAGTCTTATCCACCAGAACACAGGCACTGGTCCCCTCCACCAGGAAGCCTACACAACCCACTGAACCAATTTTAGCCACTGGGGACAGACACCAAAAACAACGGGAACTACGAACCTGCAGCTTGCAAAAGGGATACCCCAAACACAGTAAGATAAGCATAATGAGAAGACAGAAAATCACACAGCAGATGAAGGAGCAAGATAAAAACCCACCAGACGTAAAAAATGAAGAGGAAATAGGCAGTCTCCCTCAAAAAGAATTCAGAATAATGATAGTAAAGATGATCCAAAATCTTGGAAATAGAATAGAGAAAATGCAAGAAACATTTAACAAGGACTTAGAAGAACTAAAGACGAAACAAGCAACGAAGAACAACACAATAAATGAAATTAAAAGTACTCTAGATGGGATCAATAGCAGAATAACTGAGGCAGAAGAACAGATAAGTGACCTGGGAGATAAAATAGTGGAAATAACTACTAATAACTAATCAAGTCCAGGAAGCACAGAGAGTCCCATACAGGATAAATCCAAGGAGAAACACGCCAAGACATATGTTAAGTCAAAAATTAAATACAGGAAAACAAAAGCAGCAAGGGGAAAACAACAAATAAAACACACAAGGGAATCCCCGTAAAGTTAACAGCTGATCTTTCAGCAGAAACTGCAAGCCAGACAGGAGTGGCAGGACATATTTAAAGTGATGAAAGAGAAAAACCTACAACCAAGATTACTCTACCTAGCAAGGATCTCATTCAGATTTGATGGAGAAATTAAAACCTTCACAGACAAGCAAAAGCTGAGAGAGTTCAGAACCACCAAACCAGTTTTACAACAAATGCTAAAGGAACTTCTCTAGGCAAGAAACACAAGAAAAGGACAAGACCTACAATAACAAACGCAAAACAATTAAGAAAATGGTAATAGGAACATACATATCGATAATTACCTTAAATGTGAATGGATTAAATGCTTCCACCAAAAGACACAGACTGGCTGAATGGATACAATAAGAAGACCCATATATATGCTGTCTACAAGGGACCCAGTTCAGACCTAGAGACACATACAGACTGAAAGTGAGGGGATGGAAAAAGATATTCCATGCAAATGGAAACCAAAAGAAGCTGGAGTAGCAATTCTCATATCAGACAAAATAGACTTTAAAATAAAGACTATTAGAGTAGACAAAGAAGGACACTACATAATGATCAAGGGATTGATCCACGAAGAATATAGAACAATTGTAAATATTTATGCACCCAACATAAGAGCGCACCTCAATACATAAGGCAAATACTAACAGCCATAAAGGGGGAAATCGACAGTAACACATTCATAGTAGGGGACTTTAACACCCCACTTTCACCAATGGACAGATCATCCAAAATGAAAATAAATAAGGAAACACAAGCTTTAGATGATACATTAAACAAGATGGACTTAATTGATATTTATAGAACATTCCATCCAAAAACAACAGAATACACATTTTTCTGAAGTGCTCATGGAACATTCTCCAGGATAGATCATATCTTGGGTCACAAATGAAGTCTTGGTAAATTTAAGAAAATTGAAATTGTATCAAGTATCTTTTCCAGCCACAATGCCATGAGACTAGATATCAATTACAGGAAAAGATCTGTAAAAAATACAAACACATGGAGGCTAAACAATACACTACTTAATAACGAAGTGATCACTGAAGAAATCAGAGAGGACATCAAAAAATACCTAGAAACAAATGACAATGGAGACAAGACGACCCAGAACCTATGGGATGCAGCAAAAGCAGTTCTAAGGGGGAAGTTTATAGCCATACAATCCTACCTTAAGAAACAGGAAACATCTTGATTAAACAACCTAACCTTGCACCTAAAGCAATTAGAGAAAGAAGAACAAAAATACTCCAAAGTTAGCAGAAGGAAAGAAATAAATATCAGATCAGAAAGAAATGAAAAAGAAATGAAGGAAATGATAGCAAAGATCAATAAAACTAAAAGCTGGTTCTTTGAGAAGATAAACAAAATTGATTAACCATTAGCCAGACTCATCAAGAAAAAAAGGGAGAAGACTCAAATCAATAGAATTAGAAATGAAAAAGGAGAACTAACAACTGACACTGCAGAAATACAAAAGATCATGAGAGATTACTACAAGCAACTCTATGCCAATAAAATGGACAACCTGGAAGAAATGGACAAATTCTTAGAAATGCACAACCTGCCAAGACTGAATCAGGAAGAAATAGAAAATATGAACAGACCAATCACAAGCACTGAAATTGAAACTGTGATTAAAAATCTTCCAACAAAGAAAAGCCCAGGACCAGATGGCTTCACAGGCGAATTGTATCAAACATTTAGAGAAGAGCTAACACCTATCCTTCTCAAAGTCTTCCAAAATATAGCAGAGGGAGGAACACCCCAAACTCATTCTACGAGGCCACCATCACCCTGATACCAAAACCAGACAAGGATGTCACAAATAAAGAAAACTATAGGCCAGTATCACTGATGAACATAGATGCAAAAATCCTCAACAAAATACTAGCAAACAGAATGCAACAGCACATTAAAAGGATCATACACCATTATAAAGTGGGGTTTATTCCAGGAATGCAAGGATTCTTGAGTATGCGCAAATCAATCAATGTGATACACCATATTAACAAATTGAAGGAGAAAAACTATATGGTCATCTTAATAGATGCAGAGAAAGCTTTTGACAAAATTCAACACCCATTTATGATAAAAACCCTGCAGAAAGTAGGCATAGAGGGAACTTTCCTCAACAAAATAAAGGCCGTATATGACAAACCCACAGCAAACATCATCCTCAATGGTGAAAAACTGAAACCATTTCTACTAAGATCAGGAACAAGACAAGGTTGTCCACTCTCACCACTCTTATTCAACATAGTTTTGGAAGTTTTAGCCACAGCAATTAGAGAAGAAAAGGAAATAAAAGGAATCCAAATCGGAAAAGAAGAAGTAAAGCTGTCACTGTTTACAGATGATATGATACTATACATAGAGAATCCTAAAGATGCTACCAGAAAACTACTAGAGCTAATCAATGAATTTGGTAAAGTAGCAGGATACAAAATTAATGCACAGAAATCTCTGGCATTCCTATACACCAATGATGAGAAATCTGAAAGTGAAATGAAGAAAACACTCCCATTTACCATTGGAACAAAAAGAATAAAATATCTAGGAATAAACCTACCTAAGAAGACAAAAGACCTGTATGCAGAAAATTATAAGACACTGATGAAAGAAATTAAAGATGAAACAAATAGATGGAGAGATATACCATGTTCTTGGATTGGAAGAATCAACATTGTGAAAATGACTCTACTACCCAAAGCAATCTACAAATTCAATGCAATCCCTCTGAAACTACCACTGGCATTTTTCACAGAACTAGAACAAAAAATTTCACAATTTGTATGGAAACACAAATGACCCTGAATAGCCAAAGCAATCTTGAGAATGAAAAACGGAGCTGGAGGAATCAGGCTCCCTGACTTCTGACTATACTACAAAGCTACAATAATCAAGACAGTATGGTACTGGCACAAAAAACAGAAATATAGATCAATGGAACAGGATAGAAAGCCCAGAGATAAACCCACACACATATGGTCACCTTATCTTTGATAAAGGAGGCAGGAATGTACAGTGGAGAAAGGACAGCCTCTTCAATAAGTGGTGCTGTGAAAACTGGACAGGTACATGTAAAAGTATGAGATTAGAACACTCTCTAACACCATACACAAAAATAATCTCCAAATGGATTAGAGACCTCAATGTAAGGCCTCTAAGGCCAAATTCTTAGAGGAAAACATAGGCAGAACACTCTATGACATAAATCAGAGCAAGATCCTTTTTGACCCTCCTCCTAGAGAAATGGAGATAAAAACAAAAATAAACAAATGGGACCTAATGGAACTTAAAAGCTTTTGCACAGCAAAGGAAACCATAAACAAGACCAAAAGACAACCCTCAGAATGGGAGAAAATACTTGCAAATGAAGCAACTGACAAAGGATTAATCTCCAAAATTTACAAGCAGCTCATGCAGCTCAATAATAAAAAAACAAACAACCCAATCCAAAAATGGGCAGAAGACCTAAATAGACATTTCTCCACAGAAGATATACAGATGCCAACAAACACATGAAAGAATGCTCAACATCATTAATCATTAGAGAAATGCAAATCAAAACTACAATGAGATATCATCTCACACCAGTCAGAATGGCCATCATCAAAAAATCTAGAAACAGTAAATGTTGGAGAGGATGTGGAGAAAAGGGAACACTCTTGCACTGCTGGTGGGAATGTGAATTGGTACAGCCACTATGGAGAACAGTATGGAAGTTCCTTAAAAAACTACAAATAGAACTACCGTATGACCCAGCGGTCCCACTACTGGGCATATACCCTGAGAAAACCATAAATGAAAAAGAGTCATGTACCAAAATGTTCATTGCAGCTCTATTTACAATAGCCAGGAGATGGAAACAACCTAAGTATCCATCAACAGATGAATGGATAAAGAAGATGTGGCACATATATACAATGGAATATTACTCAGCCATAAAAAGAAACGAAATTGAGCTATTTGTAATGAGGTGGATGGACCTAGAGTCTGTCATACAGAGTGAAGTAAGTCAGAAAGAGAAAGACAAATATCGTATGCTAACACATATATATGGAATCTAAGAAAAAAAGAAAAATGTCATGAAGAACCTAGGGGTAAGATGGGAATAAAGAACCAGACCTACTATAGAATGGACTTGAGGATATGGGGAGGGGGAAAGTGTAACCTGTGACAAAGCGAAAGAGTGGCATGGACATATATACACTACCAAATGTAAAACAGATAGCTTGTGGGAAGCAGCTGCATAGCACAGGGAGATCAGCTCGGTGCCTTGTGACCACGTAGAGGGGTGGGATAGGGAGGGTGGGAGGGAGGGAGATGCAAGAGGGTAGAGATATGGGAATATATGTATATGTATAACTGATTCACTTTGTTATAAAGCAGAAACTAACACACCATTGTAAAGCAATTACACTCCAATAAAGATGTAAAAAAAAAAAAAAAATTCAGTGTCATGGCATAACTCCCAAATGTCCAAGTGTTTATTGAAATTCACTCATTATAGCAAGATCAAGGAAGATCTCAAACTGAATGATAAAAGACAATCAATAGATTCCAACACTGAGATATCAGAGGTGTTAGAATTATCTGACAAAGAATTTAAAGCAGTCATAAAAATGCTTCAAGGAGCCATTCTGAACATGCTTGAAACAAATAAATAAAATGTCTCAGCAAAGAAATAGAAGATTTAAAGAAGAGCCAAATGGAAATTTTGGAATTAAAAAATACAATAACCATAATTAAAAACTTACTGGATAGACTCAACAGTGGAAGGGAAGGGAGAGAGAAAAGAGTCATTGAATTAAAAGAACAATAGAAATGACCCAATATGCAAAAACAGAAAATAGACTAAAAAAGAAAAAGTTAAATGGAGCCTTAGGAACCTGTGATTCTATAACAAAATATTTAATATTTATGTCATTGGAGTCTCATAAAGGGAGAAGAAAGAGGGCAGGGCTGAAAAACTGCTCAAAGAAATAATGGCTGAAAACTTCCCCACTTTGGAAAAGTATACATTCAAGAGAGCTAAGTGACAGAAAAAAACACAAATCCAGAGTCCGATTAGAATATAGGCAAAAGTCATGAACAGGCATTTCACCAGAGATGATATATGATGCCAAATAAGCACAAGGAAAGATGTTCAATGTTATTAGCTATTAAGGAGGTACAATTTAAGACCACAACGAGCTATCACTATACATCTATGGAATAGTGGTAGTAATAACACCAAAAGCTGATGATAAGGTTGTGGAGAAACTGGATTTACTCATACATTGCTGATGAGAATATAAAATGGTACAGCTACTTTAGAAAACATTTTAGTAGTTTCTTAAAAAACTAAACATGCAACTAACATACAACCCAGAAATTGCACTCTTGGGCATTTATCCTAGAGAAATGAAGACTTTTATTTACACCAAAACCTGTACATGAATGTCTATAGCAGCATAATAACCAAAAACTGGAAATAGCTCAGGTATCCTATAAGGAGTGAATGATTAAGCAAACTATAGTATATCTTTACCATGGCTTGCTATTCAGCAATGAAAAGGAACTGATACATTACTGATACATGAAAGAACTTCTACTGATACATGAAAACTGATACATGAAACTGATACATGAAAGAACTTCACTACTGATACATGAAAGAACTTCAGTGAATCTCTGTAGGAATTATGCCAAATGAAGAAAAAGACAATCCTTAAATGTTATGTACTATATAATTCCACTTACATGATGTTATTGAAATGACAAAATTATAGATATGCAGAAGAAATTGTTGGTTTCCAGGAGTTAAGGAGGGAATGGGGCAGAAGGAGGTGGGTGTGGCTATGAAAGTGCAATAGGAGAAGTCCTGTGATGATAGAAATATTCTATATCTTAGCTATCAATCTCAATATCCTAGTTGTGATACTGTACTATAGTTTTGCAAGATGTTACGATTAAGGGGAAACAATAAGGGAAAGCATACCTTTACATGGGATCCCTATGTATTATTTCTTGCAAATGCATGTGAATCTACAATGATCTCAAAATGAAAAGTTTCAATAAAAAAAGCAAAACAAAACAAGTGTGGCTTAATGTTATAGACCCAAAGTGGAAGTCTAGAACATTTAACTACAGGGCTCAGTCAGGACATCTGGATTCTATGGTCAGATACGTTTCCCTCTCACTGAATGACTCTGTACAAATAATTTCATTTATTCATTTGCTTAATAAGTATTTTCAGCGTTCCTTCTATGAGGCAGGTTCTGGATTACTTACTGGAAATCATTCACTTCTCTGGCCTCAATTTTTTTTACTTTTAAAGGGAGTGTTGGACTCTAAATTCTCTTCTAAATTTATGAGTCAAAAATTCAAAGGTGGGCTTCCCTGGTGGCGCAGTGGTTGAGAGTCCGCCTGCCGATGCAGGGGATACGGGTTCATGCCCCGGTCCGGGAAGATCCCACATGCCGCGGAGCGGCTGGGCCCATGAGCCATGGACGCTGAGCCTGCGCGTCCAGAGCCTGTTGCTCCGCAACGGGAGAGGCCACAACAGTGAGAGGCCCGCATACCGCAAAAAAATAAAATAAAATAAAATAAAATTCAAAGGTCTTCAAGATGATCTAGTAGCTAAGAATCATTATTAAGCATTGATGGTAATTTATATTAATATTTGAATTACAACTTGCTTTATAAAATTTAGAGATTAATTTAGCGATTGACTCCATACCTCTTCATTTACCCAATGCCTAGCAAAATAGCTTTTCATGTAATAGATGTTCACTTAAGTTTTTATTGATGCCTCATTTGATGACTTTATCACTGGGTCAGTAATTTAGGAAAGAGGCTTCATAAAACAATTACCATTCTCAAATGCACACAAAACTTAAATGCCATATTTTAAAGTCTCTTTTTATGCTATAGCCCACCAGCTGTTTTAATGAAATCAGGTAATGTTTAAATGTTGCATATTAAAAGTTTATGCAATTCAGCTCAAATTCGTTTTAAAATTAGTCATTTTTAATTAATCTTATCATAGCTATGCAACTATACAGCAAATACAAGAATCCCTATTATAGAAGATAGGACCCTAGAGAGACCATTAAGCTGCAGTGATAGCTTATTGGTCTGAAAATTGAATATGTGATACCTAAAGAGACCTGGAAATGCTTAGAGAGCTGTCAGTCCCCTAGCTGATTTTTCTCTGATTTTCAAAGTCAAATGTTTTCATAGTTCTAGGTATATTTGTAAAATATAGGCTGTTGTAATCTTTGAAAATGATATAATGGATGTCTTTCATGGCTCTTAGATTCCTGGTGAAATTGTAGAACTAGTATCTTTTTAGGAGGCAAAGAAAGACAAGTTGGTTTAGTTTGGTCTTGGCTTTATTTGCCCTTTTCTTCCAACTCTAAATTTGTCCTGAGTAGTTAAAAACAGATGCCACGTGGTCTCTGAATTAAGATGCTAGGCTATACTCAAAGTAGTCCCTAGTGCTCATACAGTGTCAACAGACTCATTCTAGGTAATGTTATAATGCTTATTTACTTGTTTTTAGAGTTCATTGAAGGTCAGAGGCAGAAAAACACAAGAAGAAATTGTTCTGACAATAGAATGGTCAGAAAGCTTTTTAGCAGTTTGGGGAAAATCATCACAAGAGAGTTGAGTGTTATTACTTCAGTCTCACTTAAGTTTTACTTGTTGGTAGACCTTAGGCCTGATATTTTAAGCAGTTTCCTCTAAGTCTGCTCCGTCAATAGCCCCTTGTGTGAAACGGCAGAACCTCAGCCATCCTCCTTCTTTGCTTTCCTCTAGGATGCCTTGGAGGTGGCGCTGGGTGGGAGGGAGGAGTTAGCCACATTTGAAATCAACCGCGTGGACCTCTTGGCTTCTCTGCTCCAAGTGCTTCTCTTGACACTCTGCTTTTAGCCAGTACTTGCTGTTGCTCTATTGACCGTCACTGATGCTGCCTACTCTCACCTTCTGAGATACTAATTACAGTTAGACAATTGGTCTCCCTATCCATGGGCTGCTGACCATGCTGTAGCCCACAGTATTTTATAGTCATGCAATTCTGTAAGTCAAGGGATGTGACCAAATCCACTGTAGTGAGAATTCCCAGGGCTGAGGAAAAGAAGCTACAAAATTTGATTCCGGGGGGCAGGCCTCACTTCAGATATCATAGTCCCCAAACTTTTCCAAACAAAATATTGATTAGCCTCATGAAAATAGGAGAACCGTAAAGTAAACAGATACTGTTGAAGTGTGTCATCTAATTGCATTTGCTACTGTGTATGAGTCACAGGTCTGACCTAGACAGGGCCATTAGACATATTGAGAAAAAAAAAAAAAACTCAAATACTGTAAAAAGCCAGAGACCCTTTAGTGAAGAGGGAAATGGTCCTTTCCATCTCAAATTTTCTTGGAGGTATCGCAATGTTACCACATAATACTGTTAATACTGCCATATAGGTATTACAGTAAAAAATCAATAAATACTTAAATTTTGTTTATCACTCTTTTTTACAGTCACAAAAGGAGATAATATTTTCTAGGATAAATTCCAATTAAAATACATTGTTCCTAAAAGTGTAAGCTTCACATCTCTGGAAATTTGCATGGAAATTTCCCATTCTCTGATGCTGATGCATAGAAATGAGATGCCATTGAAAACCATGCTGTTGAAATAAAGGATATCTAAGTACTTTAAATTACAGTAATTTTAATAATATTTATTGAGAGCCTACTAAGTGTCAGGCTCAGTACTAGGTCTCTAACAGACATTATTCCAAATATAACAATTCAGTAGCATGATGAGTTAACTGAGGTTCAGAAGGGTAGAGTGAGTGACCAAAGTTATCATTGAACAGACAAAATTTGAACCCAGTTTTGTCTGGCCCCCAAACCTTATCTTTGTTCCCCTCACAACACTGTAATACTAGGTTCCTCTTGACTAGCCTACTTGCTAAAGTCTGGGACTTATGAGAGATGATTAGAATGATTATGAGGCTCTCTCTCATCATTTTCTGGGAGAAAGGAACATGTGTGGTGAACAGGTAGAGACCTATTTGCTCATTAAAGGTCTGGAGATGGACAGCTATACTTCTATGGAATTTCTTGTTCTGCCCCAGAGCAAAATAGTTTTCTGTTGGTAACAAAATTTGTCTTCAAAAAAGTGTCATTGTGTTAACACTATTGCCAGCCACGTACAAGCTAGACCATGGACAAATCAAAGAGCCTCAAGTGTTTGGCCGTTATTGTCCGCCTGTCTTTGTCTGAAGGGAACTGAAGGAGGCAGAAAAGATCTGACAGTCAACCCCACCTCTCTTAACATTGTACATAAAAGAACACAGAGTAGGGTTCAACACACTGAGTGTGCCCAGAGCAGAGTGGTTTGGAAGATGGAAAGTCCTAAAACTCTACCAAGCATTAAGGACCTGGAAATCTCTCGTTGAGGAACAGAGAAAGGATAGAGACATCCCTTGAATCATCTTCCGATAATGAAAAACTGCCGTTTTGAAAGGCTTAGACTTTCTTTCTGTGCTCTAAGAGGACAAAACTAGAGTGGAAATTATAAGAAGGAACATTTCTTCTCTCCATAAGAATGAATTTCCTAACAACTTAGCTATATAAAATTTGCATGGGCTGACTCATAGGTAGTCAGCTCCTTACCACTGAAGGTGTTTGTGCTTTTATATGGGACTGTTATTACTTGGGCTTCAGTGACTTCAAAGTAGATTTTAATTTTTTTGTAAGTGTAACTCTTGACACCCCCGCCACCCCACATAAAATATGTCCTGGAAGGAATTCCAGTATATAAATCAGGTCAACAACGTACTTCTCAGGTTGGACTGGGGCTAAAGCACCAGTGAGGAATCCCAGGGTTCCATGGAACACTGCTTGAAAATCATTAAATATTAAGCTTTGGTTGAGGACTAGGTATCTCTGAGACATTTTCCTGTCTGAGAATATATGAATAAATGGAAACTTCACCTATAGTAATAGTGAGTCACCCTCCTGAATTTGAAGAAGACAACCTTAAATATTCAGTCTCTTTCTCTCACCTTTCCCTATTTCTTAATGGAGCTGAAGGAGACCAATGAGAAGATAATCAATCATGAAGATTTTATTTAATTCCACCCTTCTTGCCATTTTCCATCCTCTCACCCCCTTCTTTTTTTTTTTTTTTTTTAACATCTTTATTGGAGTGTAATTGCTTTACAATGGTGTGCTGGTTTCTGCTGTATAACAAAGCGAATCAGCTATACATATACATATATCCCCATATCTCCTCCCTCTTGCGTCTCCCTCCCACCCTCCCTATCCCACCCCTCTAGGTGGTCACAAAGCACTGAGCTGATCTCCCTGTGCTATGCGGCTGCTTCCCACTAGCTATCTATTTTACATTTGGTAGTGTATATGTGTCGATGACACTCTCTCACTTCGTCCCAGCTTACCCTTCCCCCTCCCCGTGTCCTCAAGTCCATTCTCTACGTCTGTGTCTTTATTCCTGTCCTGCCCCTAGGTTCTTCAGAACCATTTTTTTTTTTTAGATTCCATATATATGTGTTAGCATACGGTATTTGTTTTTCTCTTTCTGACTTACTTCACTCTGTATGACAGACTCACTACAAATAATTCAATTTCATTTCTTTTTATGGCTGAGTAATATTCCATTGTATATATGTGCCACATCTTCTTTATCCATTCATCTGTCGATGGACACTTAGGTTGCTTCCATGTCCTGGCTATTGTAAATAGTGCTGTGATGAACATTGTGGTACATGACTCTTTTTGAATTATCTCTCACCCCCTTCTTACTAGGAGAAGAAACAAGGGGAATAAATAGATGAGAAGAAAATAGGGAGCTTTTTGGCCATTAGTGCACTAGAGCCTGGCTTCCATACTTCTTCAGAACTTTATTCCATGCTACAAATTTTATCTTGAAAAAGTTCTGTTTTGCATTACCTTTACTATGGAATTTTGAAAAGTTTCCCATTACCTTTTTTTTTTTTTTTTTTGCGGTACGCAGGCCTCTCACTGTTGTGGCCTCTCCTGTTGTGGAGCACAGGCTCCGGACACACAGGCTCAGCGGCCATGACTCACAGGCCTAGCCGCTCCGCGGCATGTGGGATCTTCCCGGACCAGGACATGAACCCGTGTCCCCTGCATCGGCAGGTGGACACTCAACCACTGCGCCACCAGGCAAGCCCCCATTACCTTTTAAAATTGAGGCTGAGTAAGGACTTTTTGTTCAGGGTGGAGGAAACCACGTCTTTTAAAATTTATTTCACCTAAATGACAGTTGTACAACTACTGCATTTCATTAAATCAGCCTCTCAAAGGACTTTATTTACTTCCAGGTGTCATCTCTAAATTATATATCTTCAAGGATTCTCATCAGCTGCCTTCCCTAAAGCTCCATGATGCCCCTTAAGTTGAACTATAATAAAAAAAAAATGACAGATTGGAATTGGAATTTTATTTTCAGCTTGGGTTAACTCAAGAGTTCTTCTGAGAACATGAGAGAGTAGGTGAAATTGAAATCTCAGTACCTGCCAGAACTTAAGTTGCTTTGTCAAATAATGTTTAATTCTCCACAGTGTGATTGGCTTCCTGCTTTTCCCCAAAGTAAAACCGGTCTACAAGTTAAGTTTTTAAAATCCTGTGTTATTAATTCATACTTTTATGAATACTTAAAGCATTTCTGGATATATAAAACCACACTATGATATTTTACTAGAAGAAACCTTACTCTATGTCTTGGCAAATAACATTTTCCAAGTAGAATTCCAAGTAGGAAATAATACAAACCTGATCTACATTTATTGATTAACAAGTATTTATTTATATTAATTGAGTGTGTTGAAACTAGGCGTTGGGACATATCTCCTACCTAATGGAGATTAATAAATGATTGTTTTATTAAAACTGGGATTTTATGCATATATACATACATACATGCATATATATGTCAACCAAAAAAGGAATTGATTCATTCATTAACCAGATAGAAGCTGGATAAACACGATTTCTAGGTCCTTCATTCTAGGAAATACTTTTTCTCCTCCCTACATATCAGGAGTGTTGACTTGTATTTATTTACACACTTAGGATGATCCAGTAGATTATCATCCAGTGGAGATTGTTCCTATAACCTGGGCATAATGTCATAATAGTTATTTGCATGTAATTATTTGTATGCATTATCTAATTTAACTCTCAGAATAATTGTAGTAAATCCTATCATTTGTCCCCATTTTAAGGATGAGTAAACAGAGGATCAGTGGTCATAGTCTTGCCCCAAATTGAAAACCAACAGTGTCAGAGTTAGCTCTGCTTGGTTCCAAAGCCCAAATTATTTTCACTGTGCTACACTGTTCATGCTGCCATTCTCATGCCTTTGTGATCAGACAGGACCTCATAACTGAGCAGTTGTAAATGTTATTCAAATTGTGGCTATGCTACTAGAGGGCAAAATTCAAGAGGGACTATAAAATCGCTCTGTTGAGTAAGAAATCAACCCACGTTCAGAGTATTTCAGAGGGCAATCCTATGTTGCTTAGTAGCCTGTAGAATAATCTGCTTTGAATGTTTTCTGGTGGTGGTAAAAAAAAAAAAAGGCAGAAACTACTCCATTCCTAGAGTGTTAATGGAAGAATTTGCTTGACATGTTTTGCTAGAGTTTGTTCAATTCCAAGGGAGCTCCCAGAATCTAGGAAGTAACATTCTGTTCTAGCTAACAGACAGCAGTGCTTCCAGATTGCTTGTAGAAGGCTCCTGATTACCTCCAAGCCACACAACTACTTTCGAGGACTAATGTTTAATCTTTTGGAAAGAACATCACAGAGTGGAGTTGTCAGCACCTGCTAGTAAAATTCTACACTTCAAAACATTGGAAAATATCTCCATATTGACATAACAAGGATTTTGTCTCTGAATCCTATATAATTTATCAACTTAACTTAGTACAGTTAGTGCAAATTATTCCTTATGGATGGGACTTAATTCATGAATTATTGGTTTGTAATGAGCCTTCTTTGAATGATGAGAGACTGATGTTGTTTTGTGTTAAGTTGCATGTTTGCCAGTCAATATAGCAAATTGTGCAAATCATTCACTATGGCCCCATGCAACTTTCAAGTAGACAAGGAATAGAAGAAAGGAAACTTAGGACTGGAGTGGAAAAATATTTTGAGCAATAGCGTTTTCCAGGTTCTGATTTTGAAAGTTGCCTTTCTGCAAGGACTGAAGCTTTGAAGCCAATTAAAACTATATATAACTCAACCAAATTTTCCCCCTCACCCCTCCTTCAAATTAAAGGGAATTTGCATCTTAACTATAATTAAAATTCCATCTGAAAAAAAACAAAACAAAACTGGGCTTCCCTGGTGGCGCAGTGGTTGAGAGTCCGCCTGCCGATGCAGGGGACACAGGTTCGTGTCTCTGTTCATGGTGCCACTTACATAAATTCCTCTCCTCCTTAAGTCCTGACGCACTACTTTCTCTAAAAGGCCTTCCTTAATAGTCAAAATTAATATGCCCTTCTTTGGATTCTTCCTTCAGTTAAGTGTACCATATGTCACTGTCCCATATTGGAGTAAGTTACATTATATGGTGGTTTTCCTCACCGATTGTAAACTCTTTGAAGGTCAGTCATTTGTCTCATCCAACTGGAGGCTCCCCACAGATTTCTATTGGTTTTAAATGAGACAAAGACAAGGGCAAAATGTGGAATAATTGAATAGAAAGAGAGACCTGACATTTTTTGCTTGGGCGTGAATGGAAGAATTTTGTAGAAGAGAATCCACGTAGTGTCGCTTTCCTCTACTTCCAACATCCTTGAAAATAAAATCCCTTCTCTATTTGCTTTCTGAAAATAAATGTTGGGGGGCTACCCTGGTGGCGCAGTGGTTGGGAGTCTGCCTGCCGGTGCGGGGGACGCGGGTTCGTGCCCCGGTCCAGGAGAGTCCCACATGCCGCGGAGTGGCTGGGCCCGTGGGCCATGGCCGCTGGGCCTGCACGTCCGGAGCCTGTGCTCCGTGTCGGGAGAGGCCACGGCGGTGAGACGCCCGCGTACCGCAAAAAAAAAAAAAAAATGTTGGGAAGCTTTATCTTTGTGAATGAAATTTAATTAGGTCCTAGTAATTTCTTGGAAGAGGCAAGCATTTACTAGGTCTCCTGATACTGCCTAGTATTTGGGTCCCTCGTGCAGTCATACTCAGGGCCCCAGTGAGAACACCATTGTGCTTCTAGATAATTGGATCCATGTTCAAAGTTCGACATACTTGCCCAGAGAGGACAGGCTTAAAGTGAGAGGCAAAGTTTAAAATAGTAAAAGTGGAAGGAGTAAATTAGGAGGACATTTTTTTTAAGTTGTTAATTGAATCATTAAAAATGCCATTTTGAAACAGGGCAGGTAGCATGTATTAATTGAAAACATTAATAAAGCAATGTTACAGCACCTCTTTTAGCGGTGAGTGTTGAGAGCTGTTAACAGAATTTCACAAGTGGGAGAGTCACCCACAATGCATTCAGTGATCATTTTAATGCTTGCTATGTGCCCGGCACTGTCTTGAGCTTGAAGAAACCTTATGCTAAAAAAGGTTGAGATCTGTTTTAGGAGACAGACAATAAAAAATCGAGGGGTGTGTATAGAGCTCCAAAAGCACAGGAGAGGGAGCAAATAACTCTCCCTAAAGAAGTCTGAAAAGGCTTTCTCTAGGAGGTGGTATCTAAGTTTTGTTTTGAAGCATAAATTTGTCTGGCAAAAAATGTGGAGCAGAGCATTTCATGAAGAAGGTACAGCCTATGCACAGATACGGAGTTGCCAAAGGGCGTGTGAGCGGTAACATTGAATGATCCAGTGCAGTTAGATGCAGGGTAGGTGGTGGTATTTATGGGGAAGTGAAACTGGGCCTGTAAGGTAGGGAGTGGCGGGTGAAGGGTCTTTTATGCTGTGACAAGAAGTCTGAACATTATTACAAGAGTAATCTAACTATATGTCATCATACGTTATAAGGAATTTTCATTATTTTAGTCCTCTGGGACTAAATTCACAAGCACGAAAACAACAGTCTAAATCAAAAGGAATTGTCAATGCTTAAGGCTAGAGTCACCCTCAAACAAATAACTAGCAGAATTGTTGAGGATGAAATCATTCAAGTCCTGTCCCTGAGCAGGTTTGGCATTCTCTTCCACTTTCCCCTGTGAGTACAAATTGTAAACTTTCAGGGAAATTACTTCTTTAGTTAAAATGAGAGAATCAATTAGTGCTAAAATATTTAAACCTGAATAATTGCTTATCACTAGTCATTGTGGACTTTGGGAACTTTTACAGGGCTAAACTAAGGACTCTGAAAGTTCATGAAGATTCCCTGAAGATTTTCCCATGTTTAAGCCTTTTGGGTCTTTACAACTGCAAGTCTTAAGTGGGAGAAGAACAGTGACTGCCTTTAGTGGCTGACTAGAATAACCAAATATATCTCAGATGTAATAAAAAAAAAAAAGCTGTGTGAAGCTGTTAATTTCTCCTTTTACTATGGAAACGGGCCACATCTCTTACCACAATGAATTGATATGCTGGGAATGAGCAGCTCAGTTAGCAACTACAGCCTCCAGTGGGAGATCAGTAACTTCTCAAAAAATCTTTGTTCAGTGTCTTTTTTTCCTCCAGCCCTTTGGCTAAACAGACAAATATTACAATCATTTTTCCCCTCCCTCTTTGTCGTTCTTCATGGGTCTTTATGTGTGTGTGTGATCTATTGATTATAACATGGACTATTTATCTCATGATTCTAGTAGACAGAACAGGAGAATTTGGGGCAGGGTTAGAAGTCTCTCCTCATTTTTCTATTTCAGTTTCACTTAAGGAATCATAGATGTAGGTGCAGATTTGAAAAACAGAATTAAGAGTTTGAAACACAGATTTTGCCAGCCCTTTCCCTTTGGACCTCCTTTCTGTCCCAAAGGAGGTGAGAAAGTATAGATTTTGAGACTTTTTAGCTCAGTCCCTTACCCAATTTGTGCAGAGATGAAATTAGGTTAAAAAAACAACTATGATGATAACAATTCTATATTTTTAAATATGATACTTAATAAATTTTTTAAAAATCTCACCAAGTGCAAAATTGATCAGAGAAGGTGCATTCATAATTTGCAGGGAGTATACAAGGAAAGTAACTAATTTCCAAATATTCTCTTTTTTTCACCTTGGTAAGGGCTGGATATAAGTAAGGGGGGATTTAAGCTTTTTCTTTGTAAAAGTCTATTCTTTTGAAGAAGCTGCAAGAACACTTTTTCATTCTCCATATGCTGAGCTGTGGAAGAAGCAAATGCTTAGCCCTGGGGGTGGGCTCTTCAGTTTTCCATAACCTGTGGGAGGGAGTGTACTATTTGTGTTACTTTGTTTCCTGAAGTTCCTGGTTAATAGGGCCTTAGTTGTACTTAAATAGCATTATTCGATCAGTAAATATTAATTTTGGGTGATTACATCTTTTAGTGCATTCATAAAATGTCTAAAAATGATTATCACAGGATTCACTTTACTGCCAAGATTAAATTTACAACCAATGTCCTGATCAATTCAATTCAGCAAATGTTTATTGAGTACCGCTTCTTTACTAGTGCTGGGTTTTAGACCAGTGAATTAAAAAAAGGCATCACCTGCAGGGAGGTCACATTCAAGGAAGAATTTTCCAAAAGAGCCAAACCAAATGCTGCTAACTATATAGATATTTGGGGGAATGGAGATCCTAGAAGGCATTTTTGGTTTTATTTTGAGGCTGGTAATTAATGTTTTCTGGGGCCAAATCTAACTATCAGGTGGCATGTGCTAAGTGACAGCTACAAGCTAATATTAATATTAGGTTAATATTAGGTTTAAAAGAAAACCGTGGCTTGCAGAGGGTAGAGTAATTCCAAATTCACTTGATGAGGTCAGCACTACCCTAATACTAAAACCAGACATCCGCCTGCCAATGCAGGGGACACCGGTTCATGCCCCGGTCTGGGAAGATCCCACATGCCACGGAGCGGCTGGGCCCGTGAGCCGTGGCCGCTGAGCCTGCGCGTCCGGAGCCTGTGCTCCGCAACGGGAGAGGCCACAACAGTGAGAGGCCCGCGTACTGCAAAAAAAAAAAAAAACCAGACAAAGACATTAGAAGAATAGAAAACTATATTGACAGAAAGATCATTGTTTGCCAGGGAACTAGGGTTGGAGGAGGGGATTGACCGCTAAATGGCTTGAGGAATGTTTGGGGGCTTATGGAAATGCTCTATACTTTGAATGTAATGGTAGATTCATGGGTGTACATATCTGTCAAAACTCATCAAATTGTATAATTTAAATGTGTGCTGTTTATTATATGTAAATTATACCTCAATAAGGCTGGTTAAAACAAAACAAAAACACATCTGGCAAAAAAAAGAAAGAAAACTATGGCTTCCAAATATAGAAATTGGTGTTAGCCGTGTGTGATAAAACTTTTCCTCTAACTTCCTAAGTTTAGTGACTGGAGCATGCCAATTAAACTGATTAACAACAGGTAAACAGGAGAAAAAATTTATTTGTATGCATATAGGAGCTTGCAAAAGAAGTAGCTCTTTAAATGGTTAAAGTTAGAGGCTTAGTAGGGGAAACTTAGTAGGGGAAAGGGAAGGGCGAGAAAAGGCTTTTAAGGGAAGAATAGATTCCTTTAGGAAAGTGAAATGGGTTCTTAGAAGAACAATTAAGCGCTAAGAAGGTTTATGATGATGTTTGTGCAGATATGAGTGGTCTTTCTGCCTTCTTCAGGGTTATAAAACTCCCCAGAGTGTGGGATTTATGGTAGGTTCTCCTTCCTCTTAGGAGTAGAGCCACCCTAAAAAGATAATTTATGGCAGCCCCATTTCTCAGAAGTTGCTGCTTTTAGTCAGATAAGGGAAGTTCCGGGAAGACTTCTTTCTGCATCTGTTGAATCTCAAATGTCTTCAGCTTAAAATAATCTTTATATTAACTATGGGGTTCCAACTCAGTCCCCATAATAGGAAGAAAAGGTTTTCTTTTGTTGTTGTTACTGTTGTTTGTTTGTTGGCAATTGAGGCTGGGATTCCTCTCAGGCAGAGGCCTGGTTTTATTTTGGGATACAAAGTAATGGGAGTGTTTGATATTGAAAATTCGTCCCTCCAAGCATAATCTAGACTTGCTATGAGTTGGGTAAATGGCTCTTCACCAGAGTTAATGATAATTATGAGTGTTTGGAATGAGCAGTGGCCCCAGGAGGAGTACGAGGAGCTCAACAGGGAGGAGCTGGGGGCCCAACAGTGGGGCAGAAATGAGACGCAAGTGGAGGAAGAGGTGACCGGGAAAACCATTCTGTGAGTGAGGATAGCCGAGGGACCTTGACAACAGTGTTGTCTGGTATTAATGTTGATTATTTAGATTTAAATTGTTGGCCAGGCTATACTTGTGAAAAAGTGACATAAATTTCCCAGCTCAACTTCCCAACTGGCATAAGCCTTCAGGATTATCTTCTACACGTAACATTAACTTGGTACACTACACAACATGTACGTTCTGAGACAGTGAGAGACCGAGAAGTTTAATTTTCATTAACACATGCTGAATTTGCCACTATGAAAATTTAATAAGAAGACTTTTTATTTCAGCATACATGTAAATTGTGACATTTCGAAAATAAATTTTGGTTTTATTGATCTATAATATTAGGAGGTTATGGGCAGCCTAATCTTTTCAATGCTTATGTCCTTTAAATGACTTATCAGTGATATGATAGAGAATGACAGGATTGGGGTGGTGACCTACCAGGTCACGAGGACAGAGTAGGAATACACTCAGGAGGTAAGATGAAAGACAGAGATTGTTAACTCAACAGGTGCAGGAATGTGGACCCTGAGATACTAAAGAGAAAAGTAAGTCCTCTAAGACTCCCAAGGACTAGTGCTGGGACTAGTGCTGGAAATGTAAGCCAAATTTTAACTTCCATCCTAAAGGACAAGGAAATTCAGCAAGCTAAAAGATATGGGAAAGTCCAAGGCTGACAGCCAGGTTACGTATGACACTAACGTGTAGTGCATAGTCATGAGACTTTCCTCAGGCAGACCTGGAAGAGAAGAGTGATGTTTGCAAGTAAGATTCTGAAAACAGCCTGTGAGATCTTTATTAATTACCTCTCTTTGGCAGTGTGTTTAAGAAGATAGCTCTGGCTGCTAGGTAGAAGATGGATTATATGAGGTTAGAGTGGAATCAGGGACCCATTAGGAGGCTATTGCAAGTTCTGTGTTGGAAACTGTGACAGATTAGAAGTTCATAGAAAGTCTTCTTTGCACAGCATACTTGAAAATACTGGATATTAAAAAAAATAAGGCTCATTGTCTTTAATGTATGGCTGACCTTGAGGAAAAATAATTGAATTCTTCCCAAGTCAGAAAGTAAATATGAATCTACAGGTTAAGCAGGCTCTGGAGTAGTAGTTGGCTCTGGTATTCTGTGTTGTCTGCCATTTTGACAGCCAGTGGTTTGGATTTTAATCAAGCCAAAGCATGGTAGGGGGTAATATTTGCAAATTGTGCACAAAGCTGGGAGTCTCAAGGAATAATGCCTTCATTGAGTGAACCAGGGAAAACCTACTCCCCCGCCCCCCGCAGAGAAGGGGTGACGGGACACTTATCTATATTGACTTTGGCTGTGGGTACAGCTGAAAATAAAAAAGTCTCCCTCACCCTGAGAATTGCTGATCATAGCCTACACTTGTGCAGGTTTAGTCTCTGAATTCCTAACAGCTTGGATGCCTTGAAACTCTGAAATCTAAAAGTTAGTGTTAGACTCCCAAGGTTCTGGAAAATGCATATACAAACTCTCCCAGGAGGAATGTATTTTAAAATCGAACCTCAAAAATTTCACAATATTGTTATGAGCCCCAAATCCTAAAGATAGGAGAAAAGCTTGTATGAATCAACAGAAATAACAAACTACAGAGTCATATTGCATAAACTACAGATACTAGAAATGATTAAATACAGATTATACAATAAGTATATTTAATTTTTAAAGAAATAGGACAATAGGAAGAAACGATGAACATTGATCTGGTAGGTTTGAAAAAGAACCAGCAACTTATACAGTCGTCCCTAGATATCCACAGGAGATTGGTTCCAGGGCCCCCTGCTGATCCCAAAATCCATGGATACTCATCTCATATATTAAAATGGTGTAGTATTTGCATATAACTTGCACACATCCTTCTGTATGATTTAAATAGTGTCTAGATTACTTATAATAGCTAATACAATGTAAATACTATATAAATAGTTGCTGGCATGCAGAAAATTTCAGTTTTGCTTTTTGGAGCTTTCTGGAATTTATTTTTTTGAGTATTTTCAATCCATCGTTGGTTGACCTGTGGATGCAAAACCTTTGGATACAGAGGGCCTATTTTAAATCAAAGAAGGTAATAATTGACATTAAAATCAAAAGATGATATAAATGGTAGATTAGACATAACTGAAGGGGAAGATTAATGAACTGAAAGATGGAGCCAAAGAAATTGCATAGAGAGTAGCAAAGAGTTGGAAAATATAAAGGAGACTTTAAGAAACATGAAGGAGAATGAGAAGACCCAACATGAATCCAATCAGTGTTCCAGGAGATCATAGAGAAAATAGGATGAAGCATAAATTGAAAATTTCATTGGGATTTGGTTGAAGATACGGTTGTAATTTTCCAAAAATGATGAATGGCTCCAATCTTCTGATTATGGAATGCCAGTGAGTCCCAAGCATAATAAAGGAAAAGAAATCCATATGTAGACATATAGGGAAACTGGAGAACCCCAAAGGCAAAACAAGGTTGTTGTAGAAGTCCAGGTGAGGTGGACTGTGGAGGTAACAGTGGAAGTGCAGACATGTGGGCAGATTCAGGCAATGTTCAAGCATTTAAATTGGTGTAATTTGCTAGTGGGATAGGTTTGGGGCACGAGGGGAAGTGGGAATCAGACGACTGCTGCAACTGGGCTGGTGATTGGTGGTGTGTTAACTAAGAAAGATAAGATGGGTTTTTTTTGCCCCTTTTAGGGACTTGGCCCCTGCCCTGGAAATAGAGAAGGGAGAAAAAGCAGCTTGCCTTTCACATTGGTGTTCCTCAGGCCTAACTGGCCCACTTCTGTCCACAGAGCTCTCATTCCAGTCAGTCGATGTGAAAGGCAGTGAATAAGGCAGCAAAGCACAGCCTCTAGACAGTAGTATGGGGAGCTGTGGGGTTTATAGCTGGGAAAGTTTTTTGTTTTTTTTCAGGAAGCTTAGTCAATGTGACCTGAAGAGAGCCTGAAGCCAATGCCTTGAGTGAAAAGGTGACGTTTCTACCCAGGCTCTTCTCTGAGACAGAAGGCAATTTTTGTCAGATTCCCACCTGGCTTTTTCTGTCACTTTATCCTTAGGCACGATCTTAATCTTGCATTGTTCAAGCCACTCAGTCACTGTCACTTCTCTTTGTTTCAGCGAGGTATTTTTTTCAGGGCTTTCTGGTTTTCCTCAAAATCTTTTCATAGGGCAAAGTTCTGTTATGAGCGTGGCTAAAGGAAGTAAATGCTAGCTCCTGAGGACACGGCTTGTCTTGGGCTTTCTAAGTTGGAAATACAGCTCTCTGGACATTTGGATTGTTCCTTATATTGCAGCTTGAATTAATAAAAGAGCAAATCATTTTGCAAAAACCTATAAGTAATTTTTTTCTGATTTCTAGTGACCGTGCCTTCCCAGCTTCTTCCTTATCCCTAAGTAAATCCTTGGTCCCCTTCAAAGGGTCTGGAGGTTGCTTTCTATAACCGCTCCAGGCCCACCTCCTGTTTTACGTCTGAGATTGCTTTGATCATCTCCAAATTCAGCCCGTTGACTTTGAACCTGAATTTTTAAAAATAAACTTTTAAATTTTAGAATAGTGTTAGATTCACAGAAAAGTTGCAAAAAGAGCTTAGAGAGTCTCCACCTTCCCCCATTCAGTTTCCCCTATTTTTTACATCTTAAGTTACTGTAGTTTACTTGCTGTAACTGAGAAATGAACATTGATACATTACTATGAAGTGAACTCCACATGTTACTTTGGATTTCACCAGTTTTCCAGTAATGCCCTTTATCCATTAAGGATAACATTTAGTCATCTTGTCTCCATGGGCTCCTCTTGGCTCTGACAGTTTCTCAGCTTTCCTTGTTTTTGATGACCATGACAGTTTAGAGGAGCATTGGTCAGGTATTTCCTAATGTGTTCCTCAACTTGAAATTTTGTTTTTCTCATCATTAGTCTGGGGTTATAGGTCTTTGGAAGGAAGATTACAGAGGTAAAGGACCATTTTTTGTCACATCATATCAAGTGCATATACTACCAACATGACTTATCACTGTGGATGTTGACCTTGATCACCTGAGCTAGTTGTTTGGTTTAACCACTGTAAAGTTACTTTTCATTCTCTGTTCTTTAGAAGTAAGGGATTCGGTTCACCTACACTCAAAGAAGGGGGGAAGAGATTAAGCTGCACATCTTGGAGGGGAAAGTATCATATAGGATCAAAATATGCCACCCCAAATACAGCACTTTGGTATATGAGTTATTTTGAGCTAAAGGCATTTGAGATTCAACAGGTGCAGAAAGAAGCCTTCCCAGAGCTTCCCTTATATCTGACTAAGAGAAGAAACTTCTGAGAAATGAGAATGGCCATAAATTCTCTCTTCTGGGGAAATTTTACGGCCAAGAGAAAGACAGGAAGCTGGTGTCAACATGGACCTGCAAAAGCAGCCCTCATCTCCCACTGGATTCCCGCACGTATTTACGTTACCATGGTTTGCCACTCTTGGAAGCCTCAACTCTTTTCCTTTGTCTTGTCACTTCTCTACAAATGTATTGTCCTTTGCCAAGATGCTACATAAGTCCCAATTCTAACTACTTCTTTGAGTTACTCATTACTGAGTTTCTTTCATGTGTACGCTTTCTCCATGTGTTAATAAACTTCTTGTTTTTCTTTTGTTAACTTGTCTTTTTTCAGTCTAGTTTGCAGAGTTCCAGTCCAAAAACTTAGGAGGGTAGAGGGAAAAATGCTTTTCTTCCCTTATAGTTTCTACATAAATTATTTGGAAGTCTTCTGTAAGAAAGATTTGTCTCTTCTCCTATATTTATTTATTCAGTTCTTTATATAACTGGACCTGATTTTCATCCCCCTGCCTAGACTCCCTTGTTAGGCTGGACATTTTGTTCCGCCTACATCCCAGTTCCTCAGCCTGCTTTCCTTTGGGTACTGACTCTGTTTTCAATTCTGTATTTTCTTCAGACCTTACCTTGCCTGTTTTGGGGGCGGAGAGAGATGGATAAAAAAGGGAAGTGCCACGCTGTGGGGTGAAACGGTGTAGAGGGGAGGAAGTATGGCTGGATCTAAGATGAGGTGACTGAAAATGCAGCGATGCAGGAAATTAGAGCAAGAGGTGACTGTGAGAATATATATTTCCAGAGAACTTGCAGAAAATGTGGAGAGAGCACCAGAATTTCCACACTTTAAGGTAAAAGGGGACTCTGGGAGGATTCTGTGAGCATCCAGGTGGCAGACATCCACCAGGTGGTTACATTTAAGGATAAGAAAATAGAATTATTGAGGCCTTAGAGATCAACTCATCAAGTTCCTAAAGATGAAGAATCTGTGAATCCGAGAGTTTTTGTGGATTGCCTAAGGTCAAAGTTGTTCCCAGCACAGCTAGAATTAGAAGTGAGGCTTCCAGATTCCCCATCTAATTCTTATTCCAGGATGCTGCAGCTGTTTCTGTGCAAGCTGATGCTGATACTAATAGAGTGAGGTTTTCCATCCCCTTGGGAAGTTTGAGGCTATATTGAGAAATAGCCTCAATGGGATAGAAACAACTGAGAGAGGCTACTTTCCCTTTTTAGTGATTTAAATGTTAATACCTTGGCACCTCTCCAGGCAAGTGAGAGATTAGAAGGCAGCTGAGGAGCTGTGCCTATTCTGGGAAACCCCAGTCCCTGTGGTTGGTTAAGTGACTCTTTACAGTCCTTGAAGACAGGATTAGAGGTTTATAAGATATTCCTAATGGAACCCAACCATTCTTTCATCTTGTGTCAATGGCAATATTTCTTCCCTTCTCTCTAGACCAGTAGAGGCATCCTGTAAACTACTGTACTAGACATGCTTCTATTAAAAATCTGGACCTTTCTTTGGCAACAGTTATGCTCTAGCACAGATGCAGTTTAGACAAGTGCTTGGTAAACTTTCGTCTGTGCCAGAGCTTCCTACTCCATTTTCTTCTGTGCCAGAGCTTCCTACTCCATTTTCTCAGACATCTTAGCTGCTATTGTTTCAACACCCAGCTTCTTAAAGCCACAACTTGTAATGGAAAACAAAACTAAGCAGTTAAAGATTGGTGATTTAGTTTACTTTCCAACAAACATCTGGGAATTTGGAACATCTGGATTATTTGGTTTGAAACTTTCAGTTTTCATCTGGTTTGGCGTTACGTATACTAATTGTGCTTTATTTACTTGGGAGCATTTGCCAAGCCCTGTGTCCAGTGTCAGGCTGTGGCTGAAAGGAAGCTGCCAGTAAACCAAATGTGGCAATGACCTTGGGTTTAGCAGCTCATAGACGTTTGTAAAAGAACATTTGGAAAGCATTGAAAAATAAAAAGACGATGAAAATTGCCCATTTTTCTATTTTTAAGTCACTGTTCATTTTAGTAATATTTTCTTGTCATCTTTTCTCTATATGTGGTCTTATTAAAATATGGTTCTTAAAATAAGAAATTATAAATTTCTTATCCATATTTTGTTTCCTTATTAACAAATCAGCACTTTTATGTTAATAAAATACTATTTTAGAAAATATTCATTTATTTATGTATTTGGCTGTGCCAGGTGTTAGTTGCGGCAGGGGATCTAATTCCTTGACCAGGGATCGAACACGGGCTCCCTGCACTAGGAGCACAGAGTCTTAGCCACTGGACCACCAGGAAAGTCCGTAAAATACTATTTTAATTACTGTGTCATATGGCTACACTGTAATCTACTTAATTGATTTTCTACCATTGGTTATTATATAGATGGTTTCTAATATTTGGCTGTATAAATAGCTTTTCTGCCTTAAAATTTTTCTGGATTTGGAATTTTTTATTCGTGACTGACTACCCAGAATCGAAATTGGTTGTCCCTTTTTTTTTTTTAACCGTACGCGGGCCTCTCACTGTTGTGGCCTCTCCCGTCGTGGAGCACAGGCTCCGGATGCGCAGGCTCAGCGGCCATGGCTCACGGGCCCAGCCGCTCTGCGGCATGTGGGATCTTCCCGGACCGGGGCACGAACCTGTGTCCCCTGCATCGGCAGGCGGACTCTCAACCACTGCGCCACCAGGGAAGCCCCTGGCTGTCACTTTTTGAAAGGTTTCAGTTGGCCAGATCTTAAAGACTCATCTCTTCCAAATTTTTCCCATGAGGCCAAAATGAATACCTGAATTATGATAGTGATTCTCAAACTATTTCTTATTAGAAAAATTTAAAATACCTATGTACTTCATCTTTTAAGCTACTTTTGTCTGCCCAAAAGTAAGATTATTATGTAGTAAGTGATTTCCACTTATTTGTCATCAAAGTATATTCTTCATCTCCTGTCTTCTCTCAAATTACCAGGATGGGCCAGACAACTCAAAGTCAGAGTTTGGGTCCATCAGCTTGAACTGCATGTTTTCTTGGTGCTGTTAGATTGGAAAGAGATCCAGACAGGGTGCTAAGTGGGGAAGGGGAGTTGGAGCTAAATTCCTTAGGGAGAAGCAAAGTTTAAGGTAGGGAAATTAGGTACATTGTCAGGTCAACAGGGCAGGAGGACAGTGGTAGCTCCAAAATTTCTCCATAGAAGATGAGTAAACCAGAAGGACATTTTGTATTTCAATCAAAAAGAAGTTCAGAAAAATAGTACAGATGAACCGGTTTGCAGGGCAGAAATAGAGACACAGATGTAGAGTACAAATGTATGGACACCAAGGGGGGAAAAGGGGGTGTGATGAACTGGGGGATTGGGATTGACATATATACACTAATATGTTTAAAATAGATAACTAATAAGAACCTGCTGTATAAAAAAAAAAAAGTTCAGAGACAGGGCAGTTCTAAGATTGTACAACGGATCAGTTGTGTCACGTAGGATCCATGCTGTTTCTAACTTCTTAGTGTACCATACCCAGCATGCTGGCTTTGTCTTTATGCTTGTCTACTCAAGGTCACAAGATGGCATCACATCCTTACCCAAAGGGGTCTCAAAGCTTCCAAAGACATCCACAAGCAGGAAGAAATAAAAAAGGTATCTCTTTTTTTTATCATAGAGAAAAATATTTTCTAGAAGCTCCTAGCTGTGTTGTCTTAATGCCAATGTATAGAACTGGATCTTGAGCCAATCACTGGCATGTAGACTTAGGCCAGTCAGAGTTCAATCTCTGGGGAAGGGGAAGTGGCCCATCTTTTCTGAGCACTTTGCTGTCCATTGCCTGCACAAAAGTGGGGTTCTTTTAGCAAAGATAGAAGGGTAGCTTTGTTAGGGATACCTCAAACAGCATCAGCTACAGCCAGCATCCTGGTTAAAGGAGACCAAGGGATTTATTTATGTTGTTGGGTATAAAAATAAACATATTTCTTTCTTAAATTTTGGATTTCTTCTTTCTTGGGGTAACTTGTGTGTGTGAAAGGGGGAGGGTGATTAAAATTACGAGGAGCTAAAGTTCTTTTGAAGCCACTCCATAGCTCCTCCACAGAAAGACTGAGAAACAAGCCCAACACTCAAAAATAGTTTAAGCAACACAGGAGAAGAGTAGACTTTGAAGTAAAATAAGGGGGTTTGGGGTAATTTCTATGAACAGTATTGGGGATTATTTGACTTATCATAAGGGCTGTCTTCTGAAGTAGGCTACATCTGACTGATATAAAAGTTCAGAGTCAGGGCAGCCAGTAAACAACAAACAAGAGTGAGGAAGAGCAGTTCAGTTTTTCTCAGGTTGTTTGAAGTATTGGAGCTAGTTTATGGAATTGTAGGAATTTGAGACCCCAGGGTAGAAATCATGAAAATCATAGACTTCTAGTTCTCTTGCGTGTTTCACATCCCACTAAATAACTAAAGAGGCTTTCATGCTCACGTGACAGCTTATGAAATTGGGTTTATATAGTGGGATGCTTCTATTAGTTCTCTGAGCGTAGATGTCATCTCTTCTTGCAAGCTTGCCCTGATTTTCAAGGTGGTGATTAGTTCTTTTTCCGCGGAACCTCTTAGCTCCCTGTGCTCAGCACTGATAGCCTGCCGTCTGATGCAAGGAGCACATGGTAGTTACTATATGAATAATGGAGATTGAATTAACAAGCGGGTGAAATTAAAGAATGAATTGAATAAACAACAGCATGAAAAATATCTCCCTTTGTTCTTTCAGAGGAGTCATCAGAATAGAGTAGAAGATTTTAAAAATAAACATGTACAATAAAATTTCTTGAATATTCTTCTTTCATTTCTTGTAATCCTATTTAAATAAATCCTTTATTTCTAATGCAGTAGAACTTCACCCAGCCTTGAAATTAACAGCTAAGTATTCAAAAAAATTAAAGGGACAGATTGTGTTATCAGATTTGTGCCCTGAAACCAACTATCCCCTGCCTCTTCTCAATAGTTATAAAGACCTAAATATGTTTGCAAAAAGCCTGTTTACTCAATCTGTATGCTAATAAAGATGGAAGTCTGAAATTTGACCTTTCTTGTTTAAACACATTTTATTGAAATATGTTTGGTTTTTTAATCTCAATAATGAATAAGATAATTTTTGAATCTGAATTGCTAACAAAAAAACCCCCCAAACCTCAAATTAGATTGTATTTGATACATTGAACACTCCCAGAATCTTAGCTACTTTTTTTTTCTTTTTTTGGTAAATTACCTTTTATTAGCTTTTTTTTTTAAATAGAGGAGTATAATTGCTTCACAATCACAATACTGTGTCAGTTCCTGTTGTACAACAAAGTGAACCAGCCATATGCATACTGTATATCCCCATATCCCCTCCCTCTTAAGCCTCCCTCCCACCCTCCCTATCTCACCCCTCTAGGTCCTGGCAAATCACTGAGTTGATCTCCCTGCGGGCTGCTTCCCACTAGCTATCTATTTTACATTTGGTAGTGTATATATGTCCATGCCACTCTCTCACTTCTTCCCAGCTTCCGCCTCCCCACCGTGTCCTCCAGTCCATTCTCTATGTCTGCATTTTTATTCCTGCCCTGCCACTAGGTTCTTCAGTACCATTTTTTTTTTTTTTTTAGATTCCATATATATGCATTAGCATACTGTGTTTGTTTTTCTCTTTCTGACTTACTTCACTCTGTATGACAGACTCTAAGGTCCATCTACCTCACTACAAATAACTCAGTTTCGTTTCTTTTTATGGCTGAGTAATATTCCATTGTATATATGTGCCACATCTTCTTTATCCATTCCTCTGTCAATGGACACTTAGGTAGCTTCCATGTCCTGGCTATTGTAAATAGTGCTGCAATGAACATTGTAGTACATGTGTCTTTTTGAATTACGGTTTTCTCTGGGTATGTGCACAGTAGTGGGATTGCTGGGTCGTATGGTAGTTCTATTTTTAGTTTTTTAAGGAACCTCCATACTGTTCTCCATAGTGGCTGTATCAGTTTACATTCCCACCAACAGTGCAAGAGGGTTCCCTTTTCACCACACCCTTTCCATCATTTATTGTTTCTAGATTTTTTGATAATGGCCATTCTGACCAGTATGAGGTGATACCTCATTGTAGTTTTGATTTGCATTTCTCTAATAATTAGTGATGTTGAGCATCTTTTCATGTGCCTCTTGGCCATCTGTATGTCTTTGGTGAAATGTTTGTTTAGGTCTTCTGCCCATTTTTTAATTGGGTTGTTTGTTTTTTGACACTGAGCCCCATGAGCTGTTTGTATATTTTGGAGATTAATCCTTTGTCCATTGTTTCATTTGCAGATATTTTCTCCCATTCTGAGGGTTGTCTTTTCATCTTGCTTATGGTTTCCTTTGCTGTTCAAAAGCTTTTAAGTTTCATTAGGTCCCATTTGTCTATTTTTGTTTTTATTTTCATTACTCTAGGAGGTGGGTCAAAAAGGATCTTGCTGTGGTTTATGTCAAAGAGTGTTTTTCCTGTGTTTTCCTCTAAGAGTTTTATGATGTCTAGTCTTACATTTAGGTCTTTAACTAGCTACATTTTAATAGTATTATTACAATTTATGTCTTCATAGTCCATATAATAGCATGTTTATACCAAGAACGGAATCAGATGGTTAAAAAAGATATGAATGTAGCCAGTATTGTGGGTTTGATTCTTGGTAAATTTTGCATAAAATAAATAGGTATAGCTACATAGAGAACCTTTTAATACAAGACAGTCATCTTGGGAAAAGTGCTAGCCAAGCAGTCATTAAAGTCAAGATTGAGTCCTGGCTTTACCTCAGATCATTCATTAATTCCTTCTGAGCCTCAGTTTCCTTCTCAGAAGCTAAAGATAATGCTATAAGTCTTACCTATTTCATTAGTGGTTTTGATGATGAGGACTTCATAGGACTTTGAAGTCTGTATAAAATTTCCAAGTACTATAATTATTAGTCACAGGAGCTGTAGAAAGACTATTTATTATCAAGAGGAAAAAAAAAACCCTGATAGGTCAGTGGAATCATATTGATGTATGAAGACAGTGCTTACATTTTTTATTAGGAAAAATCACTGATTAAATGCAGTATATTTGCCATCTTGTCTTAGCTGTTATTTCCTGTGTGACTTGATCAGAGAAGATGTGAAGTTAAGCAGTCATCTAGGAAGAAAGGATCCAAAGTTTGCTATCCACTTAAGAAATAGTGAAGAAAATAATATCTAGAGGTATAAAGAGAAAGTGGAAGGATGGGAAAGAAATCGATTTTCTATTAAATAGTGTACATAATCTCTTTGAAGTTGTGTGTCTTAGGGGAGGGAAGAGGAAGTCAGAGAAAGCAGAAATAAGAGCACACTGGCTTTTTTGATGGCTGGGGATGAAGTAGAGCTATTTAATCTCCAGATTGCCCTCACATTGTGTGCATCTATTGTGCTTTGGTTGAACTCTAATAGGCAGTTCAGTTGTGCCTGTTAATTTCAGCACAGTGTGAATCGACCCCTTACTTAAAGGGAATAGTTAGTTCAATTGGTGCATGTTTCACTGGATCCACAAATCAATAAACCACTTGGAAAGAAGTAAAGTGTGAATCTTCCTGCATGGTCTCCTGATAAGAGAGACAACGAATGGCAATAAGATCTGAAATCCCCAGCTGGGAGTTAAGCCTGCTTTCACTTGTCTGGCCTAGCAGATGACGTCAATTGGCAAAGGTTTATGAATGTTATCTCTATTACCTTCTTTCTGTGGGCCTCGGGCTCTTCCAGCCGGGAGTCTAAGGCTGGTGTACAGTTTCCTCTCATATCTTGAGAATAAGTGGAATATGATTTTGAGCTCATAGTGGAGCTGGGCAGTGGGAAAGGAGCTGGTGGAACCAATCCAACAGGAAGTTCTGAAATACGAAGTAGTCTGCTAGGTAAGACACAAGATCGTGGAGTACGGCAATCTTTGGGCATAGTCCAAAACTCAGACAAAAACCTGTCCGCATCAAGTCACGGGGCACAGAACTGGGCTGGGGTTGAGAGGCAGGATTCCAGGAATGGGAGCCAAGGCAGTAGTCCATTTTATCAACCAGAGCTCTTGATTGAAAGCAGGAGAAACTGATGCTGGGTA
This sequence comes from Grampus griseus, assembly GCF_964374135.1. NCBI lineage: Eukaryota > Metazoa > Chordata > Mammalia > Artiodactyla > Delphinidae > Grampus > Grampus griseus. The sequence continues at coordinate 21,214,142 of NC_139018.1, read as the reverse complement.
TCTAAAGGAAAAAGAGGATTTATTATAAGGTGACTGGGGACTTGGAAAATTGATTGGAGGTTGGAGAACCTGGCTTTGAAAAGAAAGCAGAATCATTTACCAAAAAATCAATTCCCAGTGGCTTGAATATCAAAATGTGGAAGGTAAAACTGTAAAGCTTTTAAAGAAGATAGTGCAGGAACATATCTTTATGAAGTCAGAGTTGGGAAGGATTTTGTTATAAGACCCAAAAAACTCTACCCATAAAGGAAAAGATTGCTTTTTTTTTTTTTACTGAATTAAAATTAAGAACTCTATCCATCAAAAGATGCCTTAAAAAGAGTGAAAAGAGAGACTACAGAGTAGGAGATGATATTTATGATACTTAAGAACCAAATTTCTAGAGCCAAAATATATTCAGAGCTCCTACTAATATGAAATATGAAAATGACATCTAACTCAATATAAATTTGTACATGGAACTTGAATGAGCATTTAACAAAAGAGAAAATTAAAATGGCTGATAAGTACATGAAAAGGTGCTCAGCCTCACTGGAAATAAGGAGAATGCAAAATAAAACCACAATGAGGAATCATTATATACTCACCAGATTGTGAAACATTGAAAAATCAGCCAATACCAAGTGGAGGTGAGGATGTAGAACAAGAGAGCTTCCTTCCACTGCAGGAGCATAAATTGGTGCAAGCACTATGGTAAACTCTTCGCCAGTATCTTCTCAAAATTGAGTGCAAACACACCCAACTACCCAGCAATTCCACTTTGAGATGATCATCTATAATAGATTTATAAATAACTTATAAATAACTTCACGGCAACAAAAATGAATAAATTTTATCTACATACAGCAGTGTAGAAAAATCTCATATACTATATAAAGTTCCAGAATAGGAAGAGAGACTAAACTGAGTTGTTTAGAATTTCTTGGTAGTAGAATTATAAAGAAAAGCAAGAAAATAATGATCACAAAAGACAGGACTGTAGTTATTCCCAGGAAAAATGGAGAGGATTATGAAGGGGAAGCGTTCGTGGGAATGGAGATTGGGATGCTGGGAGTGTTTGCGTCATGCAGATGAGGACAAGTCACCAGGCATAACACATACCGTTGCTACTGGAGTTGGATTCATTGGGAGAAACTCATGCTGATACTATCAGTAACACATGTGCAGGACCCTGGGCAACACACGCATATCTGGCAGAGATATGACTCTGAGAGAGAGATTGTAACCCTTGGGCTTTGGGGCTTTCTAATTACAATGACAGAACCTTGGCTCCAGCCCTACCCTGCCAGCTTAGTCTTTGTGTTGGAAGTAGCACCATGCCTTCAAATCCAGGGGCTTGTGTCTGAGTCTGGCAGTTGTAGGTCTATGACATAGCACACAAGTGACAAGACTTGCAAAAGTCAAAATTTACCCTCTCCTGAGATATTCAGAAGACCATGATCCAACTCTTATGTTGACCAAGATTGATTGCCTTTACACCAGGCCATAGCCCATTTCTGTGGTGCTATCTATGCAGGAAACAAAATTTTTTCTGAGGCCAACTTACAGGAGAATTAGTCTTAGGCAAGCTTAACTCCTACATCTGTTATTAATTTCCCTACCTTTTGGTGAGGTTACATGGTTGTCTGTATTATAATTATTTGTCAAATTTTACACATATTTTATATACTTTCCCTTATGTATGTCATTCTTTCATATTAAAAAAAGAGAAAAACATTGGAATCAGGAGGACTCTGGAGACTGAGGCAGGCACCATAGCCAAGATTCCAAGGCACACACAGCCTGGTCCTCAGGCTGCTCCAACACACCTTTGTATCATTCATTCTCAACCCCAAATCCCAGGACAAATGAGCATTACCTTGAGGCAGTGATAGCCTCCAAAGGCACTAGCAGGCAGGCTATCCCAGAGGTCATAGAACAGAAAGGCTCAGAGACTAAATTAAGATGCTCAAATAACATGAGTTACTAAATCAAATTAAGACACAGTGAGAAGCAAGGGGAAAGAGCTGGAGTAAGTTAGGTATAACCTACCTTGTGTGCACAGAATGGAAGGGCTGCCCAATCTAAATCTTAGGATATGCAGTGTTCGTACATCCCATCTCTCTATGCCACATTAGTCTTCCTATGCACCAAAGGCTATGCACCAAAGGTGTGGTTACAAGGACCAAAACTTAGGTTTGAGCAAATGAGCCCACAGACGGGTGACGCTCTGGGTCCACAACACTTGCTCTATTGCAGACACAGAGGGACCAGTACAGCTAGCCACAGCTGGAGCTTGCCGATTAGCCTGAAGGGAAGCCATGGGTTTTATTTGTATTTCATGGGCAGAGAACGCAGAAAGGCAGAATGGGTGTCACCAATGGGCGATGAATTAAAGCCTCATATATATTAAGTGCTTGTGTATAGTTAGGACATCCTGAATATTTACTGCCTCTTGTATTTTTAGTCGCATGTGTTTTTAATACCCAGGTGCTTCATGAATATTAGGCATCTGTTGGTCCTTTCACCCTTCTCTGTTACACACACACACACACACACACAGACACATACACACACACACAGACACACACACACACACACACACACACATACCGTACTTGGTAGCTTCTTATGCTTACAACACCTCATCAACTCTACCTATATCCAACAAACTTTTTGCTTACTAGCTGCTTACCTATACTGAAAACACCTTAAAAGATTTTGCCTATGTTTTATAAACTACACATCTGGTAGAATTGAATATTTTCAAAAGCAAATGCATATTACATACCTGGTCGGCTGACACAAAATCATGCAACCATCTCACTGACTACCAAAACAGGGAGAAAGTAATATGGCTTCTTTTGGTTATAAGGTAGGAGATAAGTACTACTTCCCACCAAGAATACTTATAAAGAAGAATTTTGCATAAAGGAAATCAGGATGTGAATAGGAAGGAGGAGATTGGATACTAGATGGTCCTTATGAACAAATGCCCATCACTTATATATAAAAGGGATATTTGCAAGGAAGTGGGAACTGGGAGTAAAGTTAAAGCCTAGCTATTGGAAATGAGACATTGCATCTGTGTTGGTTAAGTAGCAGGACTGGTTTGAGTCTGAATCCAGGCATAATGGGCTAGTACATTTAGGAACCTCTTTCCTTAGGTCAGAAGAGCTGTGTGACAGCTACTCTGAAGTTTGGGCTGAGCTTCCAGGTAGTGATTAAGTGTCTCCAAGCATGGAGAGTAGAAGGAATGCAGTAGCTATGATTAGTCTTGGTCTGAGAATGTCTCTCAGATTTCCTGAAGTCCTTGCCAGGCATGAATTTCTGCATTTCCACTGGTAATTGTTATAGAAACTCCTTAGCGAGAAGTACAACAGTTTCCACCAATCTGGACTGTTACTTAGATAATAGAGGATCACTCTGTCTCTCTTGCTCTTTATCTTCTCTTCATAGGCACAAGAGTGCACAGATGCTGACACAGACATAAATACGCACACATACTCATTCTTTCAAAAAAAAAAGACTATACTAGAATTATCTCTCAGTAGTAAGGTAATTTGTTGGCCAGTAACTACCTTTAGATGATGCCTCAGGTTCCAGCAATTTAAATAGTCTAGAGAACCTCTTGGGTCCCTCAGCCAACTAATTTCTCAGAGTTGCTCTCAAATAGTCATCTTGGGAAGTTATTTAGAGCGCTGTACCAAGCTTTGGTGCCACCCAAGATTCGACAGACCTTTGAGGAAGCTGTTCACAGCCCTTGGCTACTCTTGTTAATTATGATATCTCCCCTTTAAACCCCATCCAGGGCACAGAAATACTCTTCAAAGTGTCCCTTCCCCTCATCCCACCCCGTATGACACAAACACAAATGATAGACTGTACACTATGAGTAGAGCTGATACTGTACCTGCTCTGTATGTAGTGTCTGAACTATGATATATAAGACTTAGCAAACATCTAGCTTTGGTCCTCCTGTGTTCCTCACACAGGGCACAATGGAATTAACGCCCTGGGAACAGCTCCTTAGAAAAAGGTAAAGTAAAATAATGACAATTATACAAATTTTAAGAACGAACATGCATTAAAGACTTAATTTTACTCATCTGTGAGGTGAAGAGGATCAGAATATATCATCCCCAAATATGCCACTTTGTCATAAGAATTATTTTGAGCTGAAGGCAATTGGGAGTCGACAGATGCAGGAAGAGTTCTCTGCCTTCCCCTTATGTACCTAAAAGCAGGGCATACATTTTCCTTTTGAGATGTCCATCCCCCTCTACCCTCCTTCCAGTCCCCCACCCCCAGGAAGAGAAGACTGCTTATCACAGGAGACTGAGAACTGACACCGAAATCAGTTTGCACAAACAGGCCTGACTAAAATAAGACCTTACTGTCCATTATTTCCTCATATATTTCCTAGTAACTTCCCCGTGATTCATTATCCCTTGAAGCTCAAACCCCCTTTCCTTTGTTAAAATGGTATATAAGCTCTCAAGTCTGATCACTTCTTTGAGTTTTACTTCATTTCTGTGAACTCCAGTGCACATAAATATTCAAATTGTGTGACTTTTCTCTTGCTAACTTGTCTTTTGTTAATTTAATTCACAGGCTTCTTCCATTCACTGGACTTATGAGGGTAGAGGGAAAGACAGAGGAAACCAGGCAGATGTTAACTGGTTCAAAGGAAAAATCAGATAGCACAAACTTATCTGGCAAGCAAAGGAATGTTGAAATGAATCGCCAATGGCAAAAACCATGTTTCCCCCTAGAGATTAGAAAAATCAATTAAATCTCTACCAGACTGGCCAGAATTTACTTGTTTATCTGTTACCTATAACTCAAAAGGGTTACAAAAGAGCTAAGAAACAACAAAAGGCTAGAATCTGATAACCTGGAAGGATGTGCTGTATGTAGACAATGAAGGATTTTACACTGAAACCTGTTTTTTTTTTGGTACAATATACAAAATAGCTAATACTATTGGTTGACTTCTCAACTGGTAGTATTTTCTTGACTCAAGTCTTTCTTTAACAGATTGATTACACATCAGGGTTTTATTCCTAGAGACTTTTAATATTGTCAAGATTAATGTGCTGAAGGTTTGAGCATTTTTGGAAGGACACTGCAAGAACCCCTTAGGGTTCCTCACACAGGGCACAATGGAATTAAGATTGGATTTTAGGTGCTTAGGTTTTTAGAGAACTGGGAAATCAATTACTGTGTCAGCTTTCTGGATGTCAAGAATGACCACTGTGCACACAATACCTGCCAGGTAATGAAGAAATCAACATTTTCCGCATTCACAAATCTTTCATACCAACTGTTCAACTTGACATTCCCCTTAAAGAATTCACAGTATTTGATACTTGTGCCTGAGGTCTGTAGAATTAAGAAATGTTTATATTATATATTCCGGCAATGCTGATCTGTCTGTGTTATCTCCAAGGTGTTATTTGCTGTTTATGCAGTTTCTGGAGGGAAATAGTTACAGTTAATCCTCATTATTCATGGATTCTGTACTTGCACATTTGTCTACTTGCTAAATTATACGTAACCCCAGAATCAATACTCAAGGTGTTCTTGTAGTTGTTCAAAGACACGTGCATGGGCAGCGTGGCAAAAAATTTGAGTTACCTGACACACATGTTCCTCGCCGAGGTGGAACAAGGTGGTGCCCTGCCTTCTTGTGTCAGCTCTCATACTGTAAACAAGTGTTCCTTTGCTGGCTTATTTAGTGCTAGTTTTTCCACACTTTTGTGCTTTTTGTTGGCGATTTTATTGTTTAAAATGGCCCCCAAGTGTAATGCCGAAGTGCTGTCTAGTTTTCTTACGTGAAAGAAGGCTGTGACGTGCCTTATGGAGAAAATATGTGTGTTAGTTAAGCTTCATTCAGGCATGAGCTATAGCACTGTTGACCCTGACCAATGTTAATGAATACAAATATATGTTAAATGAGGTGTCTTTAAACAAAAACACACAGAAAACAAGGTGATGTATTGATCATTTGAAAAATACTTGCAGGATCCTACCCCTCGATTTCCCAAGGAGCAGTCATTTAGTATTTACCAGTTCAGCGTTTGCAGTGACTATAGAACATAGGTACGGAGAACAAGGAGAATCAGCTTTATCTCTCTCAGAGGATGTTGTCAAGTACAGAGTGATGAGTGTTCTTCCTGGTCACCACGCAGTCCAGTACTCTTCTTAGCTTTCCTCTGTGGATAGAATTCGGTTTGTTGGAAGAGGTTTGCCTGTGTCCTCAAGACTTGGTTGAGGCAAGAGGGTACTGTTCTTTGGCAAAGTTTTTTCTCCTCTTTTTGGAAGGAATGAAAGGAAATTCCAGAAACTATAGCCCTCTTGCTCTAACTTGTGCTGAATTACTAGTGAATTAATTGCTCAAACACTTCACCCTCGGCAGTGAATCCCATTTATATGGTTTTCACTGCCCTTCTAAATTCTGATTAGCCTTTCCATTGACACCTGGGCCCTTTCACTTCTTTGTGGGTTTTTGAAAAATTATAATTAATCACGAGTGCTGGGCAGACCTCCCTTATTTTACAGTTACGCGCACTTGTTCCTTTGAAGGGAAACCATGTGCCCTGCCCCTGCCACCACACATGCACACACTAATTGGGGTCCTGTGGGAGCAGGGAGCTAGAGATGGGGGAAGGAAGGAGAGAGGGACGACAGTATTCCGAAGGGAAACTTGTTAAGTGCCACTTTACAGAACAGCTTTAGATAAAACAGTTGCTCCCACCATTTTCAACCAGGCTAATAAGAGGTTACTGTTGTAACAATCTTTTACCCCCGCTTTTGACAACAAAATGCAAAACAGATTGGAGGTGGGAAGGGAGAGTAAACCATGGAGGTATATTTGAGTCAGGGGCCTGACTCCCCCTTAGGCAACCTCAATTTTGTTTTATGCCAACCTCTCTTTGACCCGTCACCCCTTTTTTTTCTCTCCAGGTGCAAATAAATGACTTGACCTCTTTTCAACTTAGAGAATGGGGTCTGTTCCCAGTCATTACCACCTTCACACAAACCTAACTTAATTGTTTTCTTTTCTGAAGTATTTTTCATTTTTGCCTCATCTATTATTGCAACATGAAAGGATGATTCCTTCCTAAAGAAATTCCAGGCATGAGTATGTAAATGGAGGCAGGAAAGACCTTTCTGTAAAGACACCAAAATTGTGCCATAAAGGAGTTGGTCTGGTTTGGGACAAGTAAAAGCCCAGGAGCACTGACCATTGAGGAAATTTAAAGGGAAGGAGTCTTAAGAGCCTCGGCAGTGCCATTCACCAACAGTGTGGATTTGAGTAATTTTCATAACATTTTAAAGCCTGTTTTCTCATTTATTGCAGAGTTCTACAAACCTTTTCTGTAAAGGGACAGATAAATATTATAGGCTTTGTGGGTCGCATGGTCTCTGGTGCAACTATTTAGCTCTGCTGTTGCGGGGCAAAGACAGTAAAGACAATACATAAACTAATGGACGTGCTGTGTTCTAACAAAACCTTAGTGACAAAATCAGGCTGCAGGATGAATTCATCAGGCCAGATTTGGCCCACTGGGCTATCATTTGTTGACCCTGATCTATAAAACTAAGATAATAATAGTATCCAAATCCAGTTGTTGGGAAGATGATATATGTGCATGTACTACATGTAAAAGATGTAGTATAATGTCTGGCTTATGATAAGCACCTTTGTTAAAAATGTAGTTTAAAAAGGTAAAATCATGATTTTCACAGGATATAAATTGAACATATGTTAAAGATTTTACATAACTCGTTATTAATGCAGGGTTCAGGCAGATATTATATCTGGTTCAAAAGATTAAAAAAACAGCTATTTATAAGAAATAATGAGACTAATTTGTAAACTGTCAAAAACTGGCTTGGAGAAAAAAGTTGTCCTTTTACCAGTCAATTCATTTTCATATTCATAGTCAAGAGTCATTTTTGTTGCATTGTGCTTTTCCACAACTTACAGAGTTGAAAGATAGCTCAAAGGTGATGAAAATCCGGGAACCACATGGTGCAGAAAGGTGTGCTCTAAACGACGCATCATTTGCCACTGGAGAAATACAGTAATCTTATTTGCTTATTCCATGTTTCATTACACACTCAAATCTTAGCTATAATCATTGTTGCTTAGATGTCCCCTAGGGTTACTCGGTCCTTTGAGACTGAAATGGAATTGACTCATATTCCATTTGGGTGTGCTCTAGGGTTTCTTTCAAACTGAGGCTGACTTGAAGTTTCTGATTCTGTTGTGTGAGTTCGGTGGGTGGATTGCCTCAAAGAAAAAGTGTGGTATTGTTCACTTTTGGCATGATGTCACACTGTGTGACATGTGTTCCCAGTGACTCCATGCCCCTGAGATATCACCAACCTGTGGCTCTATGAATGCAAGAAGCAATAGGAACATATACATCCCAACAATGCAAATCATTTAAATGATCACAGCTCCAACTGGCTTCCTTGTCATTGGGGATTTCCTGTGGGCTGACATTTCTCTGTAGACTCCAGCCACCCTGATTTCTCAGCTCTTTCTCTCCAACTTCCTCCTCACCTACCTTCCTTTCTCTAACAGTCTTAGATTCTTGTTCATTTCTTACGTTAGACAGTTTAACTATCTCTTTGTTTTATAGTCTCCTTAGAAGCTGTGATGTGGTAGTCTCCCTTTAACACCAAAGTAGCCTAACAAGTTATTGAGTTAAAGCAAAGGCCAAGTGCACACAGCAGAGTAATTCGTAGTTCCTGTACAGAGCAGAAACTACTGTGAGCAGTTGTACTCTTAAATAGTTCTTTCTTTTTTATTACTATTATTATTATCATTAGAAGGAGGTAAATGAGGGGTGCAAATGGGATTGTTCCAGATAAGCAGTTATTTCTGCTGGCTGTTTTTTGGCTTTCCGTTTTTCTTAGTTATATTTTCCCCACCATCTCGCTCATTCTCTCTCCTTTTTTTACTTTCTTTCTCCACAAATTAGATACATGTATTTTTAAACTGTGAAATAACATTTCCTCTCCTTGACAGGGAACACACAAGACATGTTACCGACCCCTTGGAGTTGGTCCTGAACAAAGGTCCTTCTGCCAGGTGTGTTTGAGTCAATAGGAGATTGAGTTTGGTTCAGAAGCAAAGAAAACAATCTTTGATCAGAGAATGGAGAGGCCCCAGCTCCTGCTCTAGAGCACATGCCTTCCTGACAGGTTGTGGGCAGGGCTGCTTTATAGGGATCTCAGCAGCAGGGGAGGGAAGGGGGCGGAGTTCACACAAGGCAGGCGCAGCGGCACTGCTCAGGCTCTAGGTCGCAGTGCCGGGCCCAGTGTCTCTGCACACGGCCTGCCAACACCGTCTTGAGTTACAGTGCTTCTGCAAACGGTCCCTGAGCTGAAATGTTAGGTGTAGCAGTTTTGCACTGGGAACTCTGGTCTGAAGAGCCGGGTTCAAGGCCTCTGCACGCTGCACCCTATGAGCAAGTGAAACTAGACTAAGCACCAAGGAAAAAAAAAAAGGTTGGACTTTATTTTATTGCCCAGATTCTATTTTTATTTCCTGGGAATTGTTAATGGGCTTTGCTGGTGACAGATACAGAGAGGCTGTATCAAGTTTCGGCAAGGGTACTCAAGTGTTATGCTACCTCCAAGGGTTGCCTGGGCATTCCTACTGCCAGAGGCCAGGTAGGCCTGCCTAAAATGGTACTTAAACAATTATGCAGAGAAAATAAACTGGGGATTGACAAAGCGCTTTTCTTTTAGGAAATTAATGGTAGACTTTTATTAGCCTGAGGAAGTTCAGACTTGGGCTTAAAGGTTGGAAGATAGAAAAATAGTTATCTCAGGTTTAATGGCCTAAACTAGCAAATGGAGTTTGACTATTAGTTACGGTTGGTATAGGGGAAAAATTGTGAATGATTTTTGAATTTTAGTGGGTGTCCTGGCTGAGTCACTCCTCTCTGTCTCTGTTTTTGATTAGGCTGTTTGACAACAATATAAGTTTTGGAAAACTGAAAACAGTGCAAATAGAAATGCATATTAAGACCTAGTCAAGAAGAGGGCTCAGAGAGCCTGGATGAAGTTTGGTCAAGGAGAGAGTCTTTGTCATTGGTCAGGGTAAGTCTCTTAGAAAAGGTAAGATTTGAGCAAAGCCTTGAAGACCACAAGAGAGTCTAGCAGCTTCCTAGGGGAAGTGCATTCCAGGTGGAGGAATCAGCACAGGCTCTAAGGCAGAAGTTTGCCTGGCAGGGTGAAGAAATAGCAAGAAAGCTAGTGTGATGGCCACAACAGTAGATCCAGCTCATGCACACTTCTTACAATGTGATATTGAAATTCTTTCCATTGAGTGGTGAGTCTGCTCTCTTTCTTATTGAACCTATGTATTACAAGAGAATAGAGGTGAAATGATGCTATTTGGCTTCTAAGGCTAGGTCATAAATATGCACTTGAGCTTTATTCTGTTGGGACACTCACCCTTGAAGCCCAGCCACCATGTTGTGAGAAAGTCCAGGCCACATGGAAAGACCACATATGGTTTTCTACCAATAGCCCCAGTTAAGTCCAACCCAGCAGTCTGCATCAACCACTAGACATGTAAGTGAGTGAGCCTTCAGGTGATTCTAGCCACTGGCCATCAAATCATCCCCTCTCCAGCCCTTACCTGACCCTTGCAGTCTTCCCACCTGAGGCTTCAGACATTGTGTAGCAAAGACAAGTCATTCCTACTGTGCTCTGGACATGTTTCTGACCAGAATTCATGAACATATTACATAGATATTGTTTTATACCACTAAGACTTGGGATGGTTTATTATGCAATAATATAATTATAGCTGGAATATCTGAAATGGCTGAAGTTTAGTGAATAAGGGAGAGAGTAGGTAGAAGTGAGCTCAGAATAACATTGGCAAGGGGCCAGAAGATGCAGGACATTATGGGCTAAAGTAAGCACTGGCTTTTACTCTAAGTAAAAAAAGAAAGAATGAATAATTAATTACTGGGAAAGATGAACTCTTAGAATAATTATTGTGTCCATAATCAGGCTATATAGTGAAGTGAAAAAAAACATGTAGTTGAATCCTAATCCTACCACTTATGATTTTAGTCATAGAAGAATTATTTAAATTTATGAGCATTATTTTCTTATCTGTAAAACAAAGTTATGCTATGAGGATTAAACGTTACAATACTTACGGTAGGTACACAGTGTTTATTAGTTTTTTTCTCTCTCCCTTTTATTTTTCTGATATATTTGGATGCCTATCACACTGAGAAGGATTTAATTTAATCTATCTTTCCATTCAAAATAATTAGCTCCAGTAGATGGAAGAGACAAAGAGGCATATTTTAGCTCTGTATAAGCGTCAATAGCGTACTGATTATTGGGTACAGTTACATGAAAGTGAATCAGACTCTGTAATTACTAGCCTTGTGACCTTGGACAAGTTACTTAAACCTTCTAAAGCTCATTTTCTTTATTAGTAAAAATGACGTTAGAGGACCCACCTCATGAGTTTGCATTAGATTTAAATATAATAATCCATATAAAGTGCTTAGCATGGTGTTTGACACTTAATGTTTATCAACAATTTACCCCCAGTTGGAATAAGGAATGCGTTAAGATTAACTTCCCTTACTGGAAATGTTAAGGGAAATCTTGTGTGTCTCTCTAAAGAGGAAATTTCTTCATTGATCAGTTCCAATTCTAAATTCTATCATTCTTTGCCCCTCTCATGAGACATTGGATTTATTTGACCTGTAACTATATCAAGTAGATTTTCTTTTTTCATCTTGTGCAGTTAGTCCTAAATCTATGGTGTTTATATCAGTTGAAATGAGCTAAATTTTGCTGTAATAACAAACAACTCTCAAATCTTAGTGGCTTAACCCAACAAAAATTTCTCATTCAAGTTACATCTCATCAATAGCTGAAGGCAAGGATGGGTAGGACTCATTAGTTGCTCTTGGATCCAAGTTACTAGAATGGCCGATGTCTTGAACATTGTCTTTCATGGTGCCAGAGGAAAATGAAAATTCTAAAGCAGTACTTCTCTATCTGTGGTGGAAGCCCATTTTTTTTAATGTTTTTATTTTTTTAATCATTAAATTATATAATTTAGACAGTAAACGTGGTCTATTTTTGATTCTCTCCAATAGAATACGTTTGATCACATTTTCTTTTTATACAGTAGATTGTTATTAGTCATCAATTTTGTACACATCAGTGTATACCTGTCAATCCCAATCGCCCAATTCATCACACCACCCCCCCAGCCCCCCGCTGCTTTCCCCCATTGGTGTCCATACGTTTGTTCTGTACATGTGTGTCTCAATTTCTGCCCTGCAAACCGGTTCATCTGTACCATTTTTCTAGGTTCCATGTATATGCGTTAATATATGGTGTTTTTCTCTTTCTGACTTACTTCACTCTGTATGACAAGTCTGTAGATCCATCCACGTCTCAACAAATGACCCAATTTCGTACCTTTTTATGGCTGAGTAATATTCCATTGTATATACATACCACATCTTCTTTATCCATTTTTCTGTCGATGGGCATTTAGGTTACTTCCATGACCTGGCTATTATAAATAGTGCTGCAATGAACATTGGGGTGCATGTGTCTTTTTGAATTATGTTTTTTTCTGAGTATATGCCCAGTAGTGGGATTGCTGGATCATATGCTAATTCTATTTTTCGTTTTTTAAGGCACCTCCATACTGTTCTCCATAGTGGCTGTATTAGTTTACATTCCCACCAACAGTGCAAGAGGGTTCCCTTTTCTCCACACCCTCTCCAACATTTGTCGTTTGTAGATTTTCTGATCATGCCCATTCTAACTGGTGTGAGGTGATACCTCATTGTAGTTTTGATTTGCATTTCTCTAATGATTAGTGATGTTGAGCAGCTTTTCATGTGCTTCTTGGCCATCTGTATGTCTCCTTTGGAGAAATGTCTGTTTAGGTCTTCTGCCCATTTTTGGATTGGGTTGATTGTTCTTATAATATCGAGATGCATGAGCTGTTTATATATTTTGGAGATTAATCCTTTGTCCGTTGATTCGTTTGCAAATATTTTCTCCTATTTTGAGGGTTGTCTTTTTGTCTTGTTTATGGTTTCCTTTGCTGTGCAAAAGCTTTGAAGTTTCATTAGGTCCCATTCGTTTATTTTTGTTTTTATTTCCATTACTCTAGGAGGTGGATCAAAAAAGATCTTGCTGTGGTTTATGTCAAAGAGTGTTCTTCCTATGTTTTCCTGTAAGAGTTTTATAGTGTCCAGTCTTACATTTAGGTCTTGAATCCATTTTGAGTTTATTTTTGTGTATGGTGTTAGGGAGTGTTCTAATTTCATTCTTTTACATGTAGCTCTCCAGTTTTCCCAGCACCACTTACTGAAGAGACTGTCTTTTCTCCATTGTATATCCTTGCCTCCTTTGTCATAGATTAGTTGACCAAAGATTAGTGGGTTTACTCTGGGCTTTCTATCTTGTTCCATTGATCTTTGTTAATGTTTTTGGGCCAGTACCATATTGTCTTGATTACTGTAGCTTTGTAGTATAGTCTGAAGTTAGGAAGTCTGATTCCTCCAGCTCTGTTTTTTTTCCCCCTCAAGACTGCTTTGGCTATTTGGGGTCTTTTGTGTCTCCATACAAATTTTAAGACTTCTTGTTCTAGTTCTGGGAAAAATGCCATCGGTAATTTGATAGGGATTGCATTGAATCTGTAGATTACTTTGGGTAGTATAATCATTTTCACAATATTGATTCTTCCAATCCAAGAATATGGTATATCTCTCCATCTGTTGGTATCGTCTTTAATTTCTTTCATCAGTGTCTTATAGTTTTCTGCATACAGGTCTTTTGTCTCCCTAGGTAGGTTTATTCCTAGGTCCTTTATTCTTTTTGTTGCAATGGTAAATGTGTGTGTTTCCTTAATTTCTTTTTCAAATTTTTCATCATTAGTGTATAGGAATGCAAGAGATTTCTGTGCATTAATATTGTATGCTGCAACTTTACCAAATTCATTGATTAGCTGTAGTAGTTTTCTGGTGGCATCTTTAGGATTCTCTATGTATAGTGTCATGTCATCTGCAAACAGTGACAGTTTTACTTCTTCTTTTCCAATTTATATTCCTTTTATTTCTTTTTCTTCTCTGATTGCTGAGGCTAGGACTTCCAAAACTATGTTGAATAATAGAGATGAGAGTGGATATCCTTGTCTTGTTCCTGATCTTAGAGAAAACGCTTTCAGTTTTTTACCATTGAGAATGATGTTTGCTGTGGGTTTGTCATATATGGCCTTTATTATGTTAACGTAGGTTCGCTCTATGCCCACTTTTTGGAGAGTTTTTATGATAAATGGGTGTTGAATTTTGTGAAAAGCTTTTTCTGCATCTATTGAGATGATCATATGGTTTTTATTCTTCAATTTGTTAATATGGTGTATCACATTGATTGATTTGCATATATTGAAGAATCCTTGCATCCCTGGGATAAATCCCACTTGATCATGGTGTATGATCCTTTTAATGTGTTGTTGGATTCTGTTTGCTAGTATTTTGTTGAGGATTTTTGCATCTATATTCATCAGTGATATTGGTCTGTAATTCTCTTTTTTTGTAGTATCTTTGTCTGGTTTTGGTATCAGGATGATGGTGGCCTCGTAGAATGAGTTTGGGAGTGTTCCTTCCACCTGAATCTTTTGGAAGAGTTTGAGAAGGATGGGTGTTAGTTCTTCTCTAAATGTTTGATAGAATTCACCTGTGAAGCCATCTGGTCCTGGACTTTTGTTTGTTGGACGGTTTTTAATCACAGTTTCAATTTAATTACTTGTGATTGGTCTGTTCATATTTTCTGTTTCTTCCTGGTTCAGTCTAGGAAGTTTATACCTTTCTAAGTATTTGTCCATTTTATTGGCATAGAGTTGCTTGTAGTAGTCTCTTAGGATGCTTTGTATTTCTGCGGTGTCTCTTGTAACTTATTTTTCATTTCTAATTTTATTGATTTGAGGCCTCTCCCTCTTTTTCTTGAGTCTGGCTAATGGTTTATCAATTTTGTTTCTCTTCGCAAAGAACAAACTTTTAGTTTTATTGATCTTTGCTATTGTTTTCTTTGTTTGTATTTCAGTTATTTCTGCTCTGATCATTATGATTTCTTTCCTTCTGCTAACTTTGGGTTTTGTTTGTTCTTCTTTCTCTAGTTCCTTTAGGTGTAAGGTTAGATTATTTATTTGAGATTTTTCTTCTTTCTTGAGGTAGACTTGTATAGCTATAAACTTCCCTCTTAGAACTGCTTTTGCTGTATCCCATAGGTTTCGGATTGTCGTGTTTTCATTGTCATTTGTCTCTACGTATTTTTTGATTTCCTCTTTGATTTCTTCAGTGATCTCTTGGTTATTTAGTAATGTAGTGTTTAGACTCCATGTGTTTGTTTTTTTAACTTTTCTTCCCCTGTAATTCATTTCTAATCTCATAGCCTTGTGGTCAGAAAAGATTCTTGATATGATTTCAATTATCTTAAATTTACTGAGGCTTGATTTGTGACCCAAGATGTGATCTGTCCTGGAGAATGTTCCGTGTGCACTTGAGGAAAAAGTGTAATCTGCTGTTTTTGGATGGAATGTCCTATAAATATCAACTAAATCTATCTGGTCTGTTGTGTCATTTAAAGCTTCTGTTTCCTTATTTATTTTCATTTTGGATGATCTGTCCATTGGTGTAAGTGAGGTGTTAAAGTCCCCCACTATTATTGTGTTACTGTCGATTTCCTGTGTTATAGCTGTTAGCAGTTGCCTTATGTATTGAGGTTCTCCTTTGTTGGGTGTATATATATTTATAATTGTTATATCTTGTTCTTGGATTGATCCCTTGATCATTATGTAGTGTCCTTCCTTGTCTCTTGTAACATTCTTTATTTTAAAGTCTATTTTATCTGATACGAGTATTGCTACTCCAGCTTTCTCTCAATTTCCATTTGCATGGAATATCTTTTTCCGTCCCCTCACTTTCACTTTGTATGTGTCCCTAGGTCTGAAGTGGGTTTCTTGTAGACAGCATATATATGGGTCTTGTTTTTGTCTCCATTCAGCAAGCCTGTGTCTTTTGGTTGGAGCATTTACTCCATTCACGTTTAAGGTAATTATCGAGATGTATGTTCCTAATACCATTTTCTTAATTGTTTTGGGTTTGTTTTTTAGGTACTTTTTTTCTCTTGTGTTTCCCAGTTAGAGAAGTTTGTTGTCGAGCTGGTTTGGTGTTGCTGAATTCTCTTAGCTTTTGCTTGTCTGTAAAGCTTTTGATTTCTCCATCGAATCTGAATGAGATCCTTGCTAGTACAGTAATCTTGACTGTAGGTTCTTCCCTTTCATCACTTTAAGTATATCATGCCACTCCCTTCTGGCTTGTAGCATTTCTGCTGAGAAATCAGCTGTTAACCTTATGGGTGTTCCCTTGTATGTTATTTGTCATTCTTCCCTTGCTGCTTTCAATAATTTTTCTTTTTCTTTAATTTTTGCCTATTTGATTACTACGTGTCTCGTAGTGTTTCTCCTTGGGTTTATCCTGTATAGGACTCACTATGTTTCCTGAACTTGGGTGGGTATTTCCTTTCCCATGTTACGGAATTTTTCGACTATAATCTCTTCAAATATTTTCTCGGGTCCTTTCTCTCTCTCTTCCCCTTCTGGGACCCCTATAATGTGAATGTTGTTGTGTTTAATGTTGTCCCAGAGGTCTCTTAGGCTGTCTTCATTTCTTTTCATTCTTTTTTCTTTATTCCATTCTGCAGCAGTGAATTCCACTATTCTGTCTTCCAGGTCACTTATCCGTTCTTCTGCCTCAGTTATTTTGCTATTGATTCCTTCTAGTGTAGTTTTCATTTCAGTTATTGTATTGTTCATCTCTGTTTGTTTGTTCTTTAATTCTTCTAGGTCTTTGTTAAACGTTTCTTGCATCCTCTCGATCTTTGCCTCCATTGTTTTTCTGAGGTCCTGGATCATCTTCACTATCATTATTCTGAATTCTTTTTCTGTAAGATTGCTTATGTCCACTTCATTTAGATGTTTTTCTGAGGTTTTATCTTGTTCCTTCATCTGGTACATAGCCCTGTGCCTTTTCATCTTGTTTATCTTTCTGTGAATGTGGTTTTGTTTCAGAGGCTGCAGGATTCTAGTTCTTCTTGCTTCTGCTGTCTGCCCTCTGGTGGATGAGGCTATCTCAGAGGCTTGTGCAGGTTTCCTGATGGGAGGGACTGGTTGTGGGTAGAGCTGGGTGTTGCTCTGGTGGGCAGAGCTCAGTAAAACTTCAATCCGCTTGACTGCTGATGGGTGGGGCTGGGTTCCCTCCCTGTTGGTTGTTTGGCCTGTGGTAGCCCAACAGTGGAGCCTACCTGGGCTCTTTGGTGGGGCTGATGGCAAACTCTGGGAGGGCTTACACCAAGGAGTACTTCCCAGAACTCTGCTGCCAGTGTCCTCGTCCCCATGGTGAGCCACACACCCCCCCCGCCACTGCCTCTGCAGAACACTCTCCAACACTAGCAGGTAGGTCTGGTTCAGTCTCCCCTGGGTTCACTGCTCCTTCCCCTGGATCCCGATGTGCACACTACTTTGTGTGTGCCCTCCAAGAGTGGAGTCTTTGTTTCCCCCAGTCCTGTCGAAGTCCTGCAATCAAATCCCACTAGCCTTCAAAGTCTGATTCTCTAGGAATTCCTCCTCCCGTTGCTAGACCTCCACGTTGGGAAGCCTGACGTGAGGCTCAGACCCTTCACTCCAGTGGGTGGACTTCTGTGGTATAAGTGTTCTCCAGTCTGTGAGTCACCCACCCAGCAGTTATGGGATTTGATTTTGCTGTGACTGCGCACCTCCTACCATCTCATTGTGGCTTCTCATTTGTCTTTGGATGTGGGGTATCTTTTTTGGTGAGTTTCAGTGTCTTCCTGTTGATGATTGTCCAGCAGCTAGTTGTGATTCTGGTGTTCTCACAAGAGGAAGTGAGAGCATGTCCTTCTACTCCGCCATCTTGGTTCACAGTTCCCAATTTTTATTTATCTATTTTATTTCTAATCTGTCATGGACTAATTTTATAAAATATAATAAAGAGAAATTATTGATCACACATTTAAATGTTGCAGCAATGTTAAATTACTATTAAAGTTTCTAAATGTTTATTTCCATTATCTTATCATGGACTGGGAAAGAGGACCAGTTTGCAGTCCACACTTGGGGTAGTACTAATCTGGAGGTTCTCAAACTGGTAATTAAATATTGATACTTTGGCCTGGAAATAATATGTCATTTCCTCTCAAAGCTGATTGGCCAACATTAGTCATAAGTTCCCTCCCCTGACAGTGAGAGAGACAAGGAGTTCAGTCCTGTTGAGTGTCCTGAATGGTGGGAGGGCAAGAGGAAATATTGAAGAGCTCTGACTACCACGCTGAGCACAAGACCCTATATTATTATAAAATATAGAATTCTAGGTATAAGCTTGGGAGACTTTATTTCAGCAGGTGTAGGAGGGGTAAATGGAATCAGTACTTAAAAACATTCCCAGTTGATTCAGTCCTTCATGGAAACTATTATCATAGCTGACAAGCATAAAATTGTCTCATAGATCATGAAGGAAACTTGATACCGTTTTGTATTAGTCCAGGTCCTCTGAGAAGCAGGTGTGAAGATAAGACTAAACATGCAAAGATTTTATTAGGGGAAACGCATGGGTAAAAGGAAATAGGGAGGGAGTTAAAAAAAAAAAAACCTGGGAGATCCATCTGACCATAATGCAAGTCTGATCCCAAGTGACCGAGAGAAGGTGAGAACTTTGAATTGAAGCATTGTAGACTGCCATGCAGTCGGAGAAAGATGCAGCGACGCTGCTGGGGAGACTGAGCCAAGGTTGGATGACAATAGAGAACCATGTCTCCCAGGAATGGGTCTTTCCTGTACAGTCGTCCACCCCACCTCCTTCTCAGTCATTGTCTTGGAGCAGCCTTGGCACAAATCAGGCAATGAATTTTAAAACACAGCAGGTGAGGCCCTAGGTCAAGTGCATGTCCCATGAAGGAAGTCTTTGAGGCTCGTGCTCGTGGCTGCCACATGCCTGCTCTAGTCTCTGCCTTCAGGAATTTAAAATATTTATTGCCATTTTATGAATTCATTACCGAGGTCAAGGTAGCTTAGTGGATTACAGCACTGGCACAAGGTCAGAGCTATTAAATTTGGAAACAGAGACCAGCACTACTTGTAATG
Organism: Grampus griseus; assembly: GCF_964374135.1. Lineage (NCBI taxonomy): Eukaryota > Metazoa > Chordata > Mammalia > Artiodactyla > Delphinidae > Grampus > Grampus griseus. The sequence continues at coordinate 21,194,917 of NC_139018.1, read as the reverse complement.
CTGCTGTGTCTAGTGAAATACTCATAGCTTTCCTAATTGAAAATATTGTTAGCGAATATTAAATTATTTTTAATTTTTAATCTGCCAAGCACTTCTCCTTTCCATTGGAAGCAGCACTTCCTTTATTCAGTTGTGAAATTTTTGCCTGGTGAGGTCCCGTCTGCCTGACCATAAGCAAGTTGTCTAGAAATGAATACCTACTCAAGTTGGGCCAGTTGTGTTCTTCCTTGGGGACTTGCAAAGCTTGGACATCCTCTGAGTGCTAGGGGTATAAGGAAGGGGAATTGCTATCAGTCATGCTTCCCACTGTGGTTTAAGTTAGTTTCTGAGAATGAAATAAAAATGCACAAAGACTCAGAGATGAGAGAATTGATGGTAATTCCGGTTGTCCTTGCGGTTCAGCTGCACTCCCTTTTCTTCTGGCTCTTATATGACATTTCATTCTCATTCCGGTAATTTCCCTGTTTTGCCTAACCTGCAAGTGAGTTTCTGTCATTTGCAATAAAGAGACCTTGACTAATATAGTTCCTCAGAAATTCAGACTTTGAGGTGTATTATTGTAGTGCCAACACAATTAGGTCATTATTCTTTATCTATTTCCTATTCTCTCTTCTGTTTTTTTTTTTTTTTTAATGCCCTTGATCAGCTGTTAGGGACAAGTGATTAACACCTAGATAGGCAGCAGAGGGTTTAACCTAGCATTGGGAAGGCAAGGAGGTATGGTATGCCAGTGAACCATGGGAAACTCATTACTCCTGTAATAAAGGGATTGATCCCTTTGTTAAAACTCCCACCTAGCTTCACAGTTAACCTTTACACAATTAAATGCTGATAGCATTGAGTATTCAGTGATAAATCAACATTTTATTTCTGAAAGGAAAAAGAAAAAGGAATATTAACAAGTCAAGCATTGAATGAATATAAGTATAAAAAATTTTTTAAAAACTAGTAGGTTGTTGTTGTGATTAAACATAGAACTGATATATTGAATTGCTGTGTCATTGGTACGTGCTCCGTGGAGTCCATATTCTGAATAGCTAAAACCTAAAGATAAATCTTCTTAGCATCCCACACTTAAGTAAGTAGATCATGTTTCAGAGATGAGAATGGCCTGGGTCAGGAGAGATGGATGGGTGCCCAGCTTGGCCTCAAATATTAGTATGATCCTGCATCTGCCATTTAGGTTCTTTGGGTCTCAGTTTTCCTTATCTTTAAAATAGAACTAGTAGAATAAATGATCTCTAAGGTCTCCTATAATTCTGTAATTCTTTTATCTAGAAGAAAGTTCTGTGTTTAAGGAGGACATAATTTCTTTCTCTCATCTCTTGGCCCTATTTCATGTACAGGAATTGGAGGCCTGGGTAAGCCAATTGATACATGTGAGTGGGACTTTTTACCTTCATGGAAGAATGGATGCAGCCCTTCCTGGGATAGTAGGTAATACAGCTGGGTTTTTCTAACAGTGACCTATAAAGTGGTCTGAATAGCTGTATACATTTGTCTTATCTCTCTGATTCCTTGTGTTACTACCTAATCTGCTGCATATTTCTGGAACAGGACTTGATTTAATGGCAGGAAAAAGAGAAATTCAAAATGATAACTCTGAAGTGGCAATAACAATTCCACTAGCAATCATGTAATAAATGAGTGTTATTCTATGTATGCATACTTTATAACATCTCACTTAGTATACAACTTTAACTTTTAAAAAGTTTTCACAATAGTTTTCCATTTTATTCTTGTGAGTTTTCTAATACTTGAAAATTTGGAGATAAATTTCTACTCTCAAAAGCTGCATGTAGTTTGAGTTGGTTAGCCAAGGAAGAAACCAGAATGAATTCTTCGAGAGAGAATTGACCTCTTTTTTTTTTGTTTGTTTTGTTTTAAATGCCTGAATAGACCTATTTCCATATGAAATATAGCCATATCACCACCCCAGGACATTTTCTATTTTGGATACATTTAGTCAAAAATGATTAAATATGATCTATACAATAAAGAAAACAATTTTGCACTTGTCAATTGGATTAAGAAAGGATTTAACAAACTTAAAGGTTCTTGAGAGAATAACGTCAGCAAGAGGAAGCTTGGGGCTTACGGCCTTAGGTGAAATATTTTCTGGGAAAGACGTGTTTGATGAATTTTGAGGCAGAGTGTGATGTGTGATGTTTATTCCAAATGATATTTTATTGAGCTCTGTGCTGTAATCTCCCTCCATTACCAAAATATTTAGTAAAATCCTGCTGCATAAAATATCCCTATCTAAGTGTTTTTTAAATGAATGAAGTAAGACAGGAGTGGGGAGGAGAGAGGACTCCAGGTGCAGGGAGTGACATGTAAGTGGGACAGTCAAGAACACAGTGCAGTAGAAATTTGGAGGGATAGAGGCCCATGAGGTGGAGGGCTCTCTGGGAAGGCTCAGTAAGTGCGGTGAAGGTGGGAATGAGATTGAGCCATTTTGTATAGATAGTAAGGAAGAGTTTGCCCAGAGGGCAACCTATTTTCAGCATGAAGAAAATAAGGCACAGAGAAATCATCTGACTTCTTTCTAGTTAGAAGACGTTATGGACAAAGATAGAACTAGAAAGCAGTTTTGTGAAGTCCAGTGTTAATAGCTCCTTGCTAGATGACAGTGAACACTAGATGACCTACTTTTTTTTTTAACTCTAAGATTTTTAAAATTTATTATTTTTTATTGAGGCATAGTTGATATATAATATATTAGTTATAGGTGTACAATATAGTGAGTCAAAATTTTTATAGATTATACTCCATTTATAGAAAATATTGACTATATTCCCTGTGCTTCATGATGTATACTTGTAGCTTATTTCTTTTATACATAATAGTTTGTACCTCTTAATCCCCTATCCCTATCTTGCCCCTCCTCCCTTCCCTACCCCACTGGTAACTACTAGTTTGTTCTCTATATCTGTGAATCTGTTTCTTTTATGTTATATATAGATTCCACATATGAGCAATAACATACAGTATTTGCTATTCTCTGACTTACTTCACTAAGCATAATACTTTCCAGGTCCATCCACATTTTGCAAATGGAAAAATTTAATTCTTTTTTATGGCTGAGTAGTATTCCATTTTGTATATACCACTTCTTTTATATCCAGTCATCTGTTGATGGACACTTAGGTTGCTTCCATATCTTGGCAATTATAAATAATGATGCTATGAACTTGGGGTGCATGTATCTTTTCAAATTAGTGTTTTTATTTTTTTCTGATGTATACTCAAGAGTGGAATCGCTGGATCATATGGTAGTTCTGTTTATAGTTTTTAAAGAAACTTTCATAATATTTTCCACAGTGGCTATACCAGTTTACATTCCTACCAACAGTGTACAAGGGTTCCCTTTTCTCCACATCTTTGCCATCATTTGTTATTTGTGGTCTTTTTCATAATAATCATTCTGGTAGGTGTGAGGTGATAGCTTCTTGTTGTTTTGATTTGCATTTTTCTGATGATTAGTAATGTTGAACATCTTTTCATGTGCCTGTTGGCCATCTGTATGTCTTCTTTGGAAAAATATCTATTCAGGTCTTCTGCCCATTTTTTGGTTGGGTTGTTTGTTTTTTTTGACTTGAGTTTATATATTTTGGATATTAGCCCCTAATTTGTCACATCATTTGCAAATATTTTCTCCCATCCCATAAGTTGTCTTTTCATTTTGTCAATTGTTTCCTTTGCTGTGCAAAAGCTTTTAAGTTTAATTAGGTCTCATTTGTTTATTTTTGCTTTTGTTTCCTTTGCCTTAGGAGACAGATCCAAAAAAATATTGCTACAATTTATGGCAAAGAGTGTTCTGCCTAATTTTTTTCTAGGTGTGTTATGGTTTCTGGTCTTATATTTAGGACTTTAATCTATTTTGAATTTATTTCTGTATGTGGTGTGAGAAAATGTTCTAATTTCATTCTTTGACATGAGGCTGTCCAGTTTTCCCAGCACCATTTATTGAAGAGACTGTCTTTTCTCCATTGTATATTCTTGCCTCTTTTTTCATAGATTAATTGATTATGAGCATGTGGTTTTATTTCTGGGCTCTCTGTTCTGATCTATTGATCTATGTGTCTGTTTTTGTGTCAGTACCATACTTTTTTATTACTGTAGCATTGTAGCGTAGTCTGAAGTTAGGGAGCATGATTTCTCCAGCTCTGTTCTTTCTTAAGTTTGTTTTGGCTATTTAGGGTCATTTGTGTTTCCATACAAATTTTGAAATTATTTGTTCTAGTTCTGTGAAAAATGCTGTTGCTAATTTGATAGTGCTTGCATCAAATCTGTAAATTGCCTTGGGTACTATGGTCATTTTAACAATATTAATTCTTCCAGTCCATGAGCCCAGTATATCTTTTCATCTGTTTGTGTTCTTTTCAATTTCTTTCATCAGTATCTTATAGTTTTCCGAGTAGAGGTATTTTACCTCCTTAAGTAAGTTTATTCCTATGTATTTTATTCTTTTTGATGCAGTTATAAGTGGGATTGTTTCCTTAATTTTCTTTCTGATAGTTCATTGTTAATGTATAGAAATGCAACAGATTTCTGTATATTATTTTGTGTGCTGCAACTTAACTGAATTCGTTAATGAGTTCTAGTAATTTTTTTGTGGTGTCTTTAGGGTTTTCTATGTATAGTATCATGTCATCTACAAACAGTAGCTGTTTTACTTCCTTTACAATTTGAATTACTTTTATTTCTTTTTCTTGTCTGATTGCTGTGGCTAGGACTTATTCAATACTATATTGAATAAAAGTGGCGAGAATGGGCATCCATGTCTTATTCATGATCTTAGAGGAACTGTCTTCAGCATTTCACTGTTGAGTTTGATGTTAGTTGTGAGCTTATATATGGCCTTTATTACACTGAGGTATATTCCCTCTTTACCCACTTTCTGGAGAGTTTTCATCATAAATGGATGTTGAATTTGGCAAAAGCTTTTACTGCATTTATTGAGATGATCATGTGGTTTTTATTACTCAATTTGTTAATGTGGTATACCACATTGATTGATTTGCAGATATTGAACCATCCTTCATCCCTGGGATAAATCCCACTTGATCATGGTGTTTGATCCTTTTAATGTACTGTTGGATTCAGTTTGCTAATATTTTGTTGATGATTTTCTCATCTATGTTCATCAGTGATATTGGCCTGAAATTTTCCTTTTTTGTTATATCTTTGTCTGGTTTTGGTATCAGGGTGATGGTGGCCTCATAAAATGAGTTCAAAAGTGTTCCTTCCTCGGAAATTTTTTGGAATAGTTTCAGAAGGCTACATGTTAAGTCTTCTCTAAATGTTTGGTAGAATTCATCTGTGAAGGCACCAGGTCCAGGACTTTTGTTTGTTGGAAGTTTTGTTAATTACTGATTCAGTTTCATTAGTGGTAATTGGTGTATTTATATTTTCTATTTCTTCCTGATTCAGTCTTGGGATATTGTACATTTCTAAGAATTTGTCTATTTCCTATGTGTTGTCTATTTTATTGGTATATAGTTGTTCATAGTAGACTCTTATGATCCTTTGTATTTGCGTGGTGTTGGTTGTAACTTCTTTTTTTTTTTCATTTCTGACTTTATTGATTTGAGCCTGCTCCCTGCCCCCCTTATTTTTCCTTGGTGAATCTGGCTAAAGGTTTATTAATTTTGTTTATCTTTTCAAAGAACCAGCTTTTAGTTTTATGGATCTTTTCTATTGTTTTCTCAGTCTCTATTTCATTTATTTCTTCTCTGATCTTTATGATTTCTTTCCTTCTACTAACTTTGGGTTTTGTTTGTTCTTCTTTCTTTAGTTGCTTTAGGTGTAAGTTTAGGTTGTTTATCTGAGATTTTTTTTGTTCCCTGAGGTGACACGTATTGCTGTAAATTTCCCTGTTAGAACTGCTTTTGCTGTGTCCCATAGATTTTTACATTGGTGTGTTTCCATTTTCATTTGTCTCCAGGTAATTTTTTGATTTCCTGTTTGATTTCTTCAATGATCCATTGGTTGTTTAGTGGTGTATTGTTTAGCCTCTATGTGTTTGTGTTTTTTGCATTTTAACTTGTAACTGATTTCTAGTCTCAAAATATTATGATTGGAAAAGATTCTTGATATGATTTCAATTTTCTTAAATTTTATGAGCCTTGTCTAGTGACCTAGGATGTGGAGAGTGTTCCAAGTGCACTTGAGAAGAATGTGTATACCGTAGCTTTTGCATGGAATGTTCTCTATGTATTTAATAAGTGCATCCGATCTAATGTGTCATTTAAGGCCAGTGTTTCTTTATTGATTTTCTGTCTGGATTATCTGTTCATTGATGTAAATGGAGTGTTAAGGTCCCCTACTATTATTGTATTACTGTTAATTTCCCCCTTCATGTATGTTAATATTTGCTTATATTAATATGATGTTAATAATATGTATTTAGGTGGTCCTATGTTGTGTGTATATATATTTAAAATTGTTACATCTTCTTGGATTGATCCCTTTATTATTATGTAATGTCCTTCTTTGTCTCTTGTAACAGTCTGTTTTAAAATCTATTTTGTCTGATATAAATATTGCTATACTGGTTTTCTTTTGATTTCCATTTGCATGGTATTCCTTTTTCCATCCCCTCAGTTTCAGTCTGTGGGCCTTTAAATCTGAAGTGAACCTCTTTCAGGCAGCATATATATGGATCTTATTTTTGTATCCATTCAGCCACTCTGTGTTTTTTGATTAGAGCATTTAATTCATTTACATTTAAAGTAATTATTGATATGGATGTACTTATTGCCATTTAAAAAATTGTTTGGTGGTTGTTTTTGTAGTTCTTTTTGTTCCTTTCTTCTTCCATTGTTCTCTTCCTTTGTGATTTGGTAACTGTCTTTAATGTTATGTTTGGATCCCTTTCTCTTTTTAATGTGTGTAGCTATTATAGAGTTTTGTTTTGTGGTTACCATGAGGTTTGTATATAACAATCTATATACATATACATGATTATTTTAAGTTGCTGATTACTTAATTTCAAACGCATTTTGAGAACCCTGCATTTTTACTCTCCTCCCCTCATAATCACTGCTTTTGACATCATATTTTACATCTATTTGTGTGTGTGTGTGTGTGTGTGTGTGTGTGTGTGTATGTATCTGTTTACTGCTTTTTGGGTATAGACGATTTTACTACTTTTGTCTTTTATCTTTCCTACTAGCTTTGTATGTGGTTGATTCACAAAAATGATTTTTCCTTTCATAATTTTCATTTCTAGTTGTGGCCTTTTCTTTTTTGCTTAGAGAAGTCCTTTTTACATTTCTTGTTAACCTGGTTTGGTGGTGCCAAACTCTTTTAGCTTTTGCTTGAATGTAAAACTTGATCTTGCCATCAAAACTGAATGAGAGGGCTTCCCTGGTGGTGCAGTGGTTGAGAGTCTGCCTGCCGATGCAGGGGACATGAGTTTGTGCCCTGGTCCGGTAGGATCCCGCATGCCGCGGAGCGGCTGGGCCCGTGAGCCATGGCCGCTGAGCCTGCACATCCGGAGCCTGTGCTCCGCAACGGGAGAGGCCACAGCAGTGAGAGGCCCGCATACCGCAAAAAAAAAAAACAAAAAAGAACTGAATGAGAGCCTTGTCAAGTAGAGTATTCTTAGTTGTAGGTTTTTCTCTTTCATCACTTTAAATATATTGTGTTGCTCCTTCCTGGCCTGCAGAGTTTCTGCTGAAAAGTCAGATAATAGCCTTTTGGGAGTTCCCTTGTATGTAACTTGTTTTCCCTTGCTGCTTTTAATATTCTCTCTTTATCCTTAATTTTTGCCGTTTTTAATTACAGTGTGTCTTGGTGTGGCCCTCTTTGAGTTATTTTTTTTTTCTTCTATTCTTTTTTATTTTTTTGGCTGCCCTGTGTGGCATGTGGGATCTTAGTTTCCCAACCATGTATGGAACCTGTGCCCACTGCAGTGGAAGCATGGAGTCCTAACCACTGGACCGCCATCATCTTGTTTGGCACTCTCTGTGCTTCCTGAACTTGGATGTCTGTTTCCTTTCCCAGGTTAGAGAAGTTTTCAGCTATTATGTGTTCAAATATGTTCTCTGTCTCTTTTTCTCTGTCTTCTCCTTCTGGGACCCCTACATAATGCAACCATTAGTATGATTGATTTTGTCCTAGATGTCTCTTAAACTATCCTCATTTCTTTTCTTTCTTTTTTCTGTTCATCTACAGTGATTTACACTACTCTGTCTTCCACCTTGTTGATCTGTTCCTCTATATCATTTAGACCATTATTGATCCCTTCTAGTGTACTTTTCATTTCTGTTACTATATTCTTTATGTCTGTTTGGTTGTTCTTTATATTTTCTAACTTGTTGTAAAAACTTCTGTTTATCCATTCTTCTCTCAGGTTCTTTGATAATCTTTAAATTCATTACCTTGAACTTTTTCTCAGGTAGATTACCTACCTCTAGTTCACTTAGTTCTTCTTTTGGGGTTTTATTGTATTCCTTCATTTGGACATCTTCCTCTGCTGACTTTTTTCCTAACTTGCTGTTTTTATTTCTATGTTATCTTGTAGGGTGGTTGCATTTCCCGATCTTGGAGGAGTAGTCTTTTGTAGGAGATGTCCTATGTGTCCCAGCAATGCACTCCCGTCTGGTCACCAAAGCTCTATGCTCTAGGGGTACCCTCTGTGTGGGTCCTCCTCTTGTGGCAGGTTGACTCCTATAGGCAGTCTGGGTTGGCCTCTGGTTTTGTTGGTTGCCAGGCTTGGCCTTGTGTGGAGTCTGCCCACCACTGGTTGGCAGGGCCTGGTCATGAGGTGGCTGGTTGTATAACCCCAGGGGGGCCCGGGTTTAATGCTGGCTTACTGGTGGGTGGAATCAGGGTCCAGGGGATCCCAGGACTGGGACTTGCCCACTTGTGGGTGAAGTCAGGTGTTGGGGCTAGTGCCAGCCCACTGGTGGACAGAGTTGGGTCCTGCGGTTGGGCTGTAGGGCTTAAGGGTCCAAGAGCTGGTGCTGAACAACTGGTGGGTGGGTCCAGTTCCTGACACAGCTGGCTGTGGGGTGCCAGGTGTCCTGAAGCTTGTATTGGCCTGCTGGTATTTGGGGCTTGGGCTGTGGCCCCGCCTATCTCAGAGCTACTGGGTAGGCTGGGTCCTGCCATGGCAGGCTATGAGGTTGCAGTTGTCCTGGTACTGCTGTCTTCCTGCTGGTGGGTGAGGCTGGTCCTGAGGCTAGAGCAGTCTTGCTGGTAGGCAGAGCTAGGTCCTGGGTTCTCTGGCTGCAGTGCTCTGGGGGGTCCCAGGTCTAATGCCTGTATTAGACTGGTATATAGGCCTGCATTCTGGGCCCTCTGGTGGGCAGGGCTTTGTTCAGGGGTGGCTGTGGGCTAAGCCAGTCTTAAGGCAGCTTGTCTCCTGGTTGGTGGGGCCGTGTCCTTGACAGGTTAGTTGATTGGCCTGACACATCCCAGTACTGGTGCCTATAGGCTGGTGGGTGACAGTGGAGCTGGGTTCTGAGGGTGGTAAGCTAAGGGAGGATTCTAGAATGGCTTTTGCCAGTACCAGTGTCCACATGGTAGAAGGAGCTCCCCGAAATGGCTCTTCCAGTTTTTATGGCCCCATTGTGAGCTCCAGTTGCCTCCTGCCTCTCCGGGAGACTCTCCAAGATCAGCAGGTAGGTCTAACCCAGGATCCTTTCAAATTGCTGCTTTTTCCCTGGGTCCTGGAGTGTGTGAGGTTTTGTGTGCATCCTTTAAGAGTGGAGTCTCGTTTCCCACAGCCCTCTGGGACTCACAAAAGTAAGTCCTGCTGGCCTTCCAAGCCAAGTGTTCTGGGGGCTCATCGTTCTGGTGCAGGACCTCCAGGCTGGGGAGACTGATGTGGAGCTCAGACCCCTCACTCCTTGGGGAGAACCATTATAATTGTAATTATTCTCCTGTTCATGGGTTACACAACTTGGGGTATGGGTCTTGACTATACCGTGACTCCACCCCTCCTATCCTTCTTGTTGTGGCTCCTTCTTTATATCTTTAGTAGTAGATTTCTTCTGGTAGATTCTGGTCTTCTTCATTGATAGTTGTTCTGTAAATAGTTGTAATTTTGGTGTGCCCATGAGAGGAAGTGAACTCAGGGTCTTTCTACTCTACCATCTCTAGAAGACCTTCTCAAGGCAATTGATTAAGTTGCATTCCTGGGCAGATGGAAACCATCATGCTATCTGTGATATGTATTCTTTCTAACATCGAGACTTCCCCTTATGTTTCATCCTAGGTAGTATCTGCTTTTGTGTATAGTAGGCCATGGGTTCTGCATTCATAGATTCAACCAGCCTTAGATTGAAAACATTTGAGAAAAAATAAATTCCAGAAAGTTCCAAAAAGCAAATTTGCAATGTGCCAACAACTATTTAAATGGCATTTAAATTGTATTTATAATTATTTACATAATATTTACATTTATTGGATATTATAAATAATTAGTATGTGCATAGGTTGTATGCAAATACTATACTACTTTATATAAGGGACTTGAGCATCTGTGGAGTTTGGTATCTGCAGGGGGGTCCTGGAATCAATACCCTGTGAATACCAAGGGACAACTGTATATGGAGTTAGACAACACTTGAGCCTGGAATGTGTACATTACTGCATTTGAGGTCAAGTGGCAGGGAAGTCCAGGTTTCATGGTCTTGAAATTTCTACAGTTTATACAGGGGCCTCTGTAAGAAAAATAATCAAAATTCATGAATCTACAATTAGATGTAGAAGTGAATATTTATCTGGACAAAGAAATCGTAGCCATTTTAAAAGAGGTGATGAATATCACAAAAAAATACAGAAAAATAATGATTTTTACATTATTTAGCAGCCTGCCATTTGCTTTCCATAACTTTTTTTCCTGCATGCCATTTTGATGGCTTCTTCACATAATAGCATTTTGTAATATCATTTTCTATTGAGAGAGTAGAAAGATAATTCAGTCTTTTCTCTAAAGAGGTTGATTGGCACTTGTTTATATTTTTGATAATAATAAAAATACAGATATACTTCTCTGTAGAATGGCTACAGATTTGTACCCTTTTAAGCTTAGAAATTCTGTTCAATTTTTATTTTACATGATTCCAATCAAAAAAGAAAAGACATGTATGGTGTTCATAATTGTGTCTTGTGTATTACTGAGTCTTTTCTTGATGGGAGAAAAGTTCTGTTTTAATTATGCATCTTTGAGAACTGAATCTACTTATAATCTTACATGTCTGATGTGTAAAATTATTCACATTTTTGCACATACTAACTTCCAGCTCCAGACCTTTCAAACTTTGTTTTTCCTCTAATCCCCTCATGTTACCAATCTTGGGCACCATGTTCACATGATGGTAACACTTTGGCCTGGCACCTTTGTGTCCAGCATGTGTCCTGCAATGTACCCCTTTAGTGTAGCAATAACAAGCCAGCATGTGTTGACACAGTGGACAGTGGGGATATTCCTGGAGGCCATTCCTACTAGGGAAGGACTTGCAATAACTATATGCAAAAGTTACTCAGAACCATATATCACATAAACCAAAACTAATGTATCTCCAACTGAACTGCTGCTTAGGCCCTAGCTACCCCAATGTCACCCAACACAGTTGGAGATCCAATGCTGGGGACAGCAGAGTAGAAAAAGATAAGAGTCTCAATAAATTGTAATTAAAATTCTCATTTTGGCAAATTGTACAAACATACTGATGATGTGAACATATGGTTAGGGTTCCTCTCAGAGCCTTGGAAGGAGTTTGTGTAAGTGAGGGACCCTGAAGCTTTAGCTCATTAGCTTCGTGGTCAATCCAGCTCAGCTAACTGGTCAAGTAATTGCTTACCAGGCAAGTTCCACTTTCGGCCAAATTCTTTGGGCAAAGGTGTGTATTTCCAAAATATGCTATTGCTTATGTGGGCTTTTTTCTCCCTGAGAGAATTCTGCCTTTGGCACGTAGTGGTGCATAATGAAGACTTGCTTACTTTTCTCCCTGGTGAGACTGTTATGATTAGATGTGATAAACCTAATCATAACTTTAATAAGAAACTGCTTTCACCTTATTATTTGCCCAAGCTGTGTGTGGGGTTTTATTGGCCATAAACTGTGTTTACTAATTCCTCAGGCTCATGAACAAGAGGCTCTGGCCTCTTGGAAAGCTTCCTGGCTAAGTGCTTTCTGGGCAAATCAATTACTGTTTTTAAATCCTCCAAAGAATCAAAAGAGGGTGTTAACTGAGGCACACAATTGAAAGGAGCTTCCCTGGCAATGTCAAGACTCATTGCTTCTCATCAATGTCAACCTTATTAATTGTGCCCTAAGAATTTTTTCTCCTATTTCCACCCCCCATTTGTTATAGTTGATCTCTTTATTACTTTTGAGGGGTATACATGGAGAGACTTCAAATTACAGTGAATTAGCCAAGGTCTTAATAGGAAGAGTTGGTGTAATTGAGGACAGCCTAGTAAAGGGAATTATTGGATAGGCATAGGTAAGGCTAAAGGAAGGCAATATAGAATGGTGAGGTACCTCCCTAGTGTAGAAATAACCAGCCATCACATCTGTAAACTGAAGGGTCAGGCAGAAAGAGCCATTACTGATACCTGGAGGGAGATCTGTAGCTGTAAGGAAGGGTCAACAGTAGAAGTGGTGATGTCTGTTGGGGGAATATTGCCAACCTACTGCCTGGCAGCATTGAGTCAGGGGAATAAATACTCTGACCTTCCTCTCATCTTGCCCTTTGATCTTCTGCAGGTGATTCTTATTGACTGAACCTGACAGCAAACCAAAGGGTGGGAAAGCCCATTGATACAGTCAGTAAAAGTCAGATTTTGAGGGCACAGGTGAAGGTGCTGAGGGTAGATAGTGGGTTTGGAGGGACAAAGAGAAAAATACTCAGCACAGAGGACTATTTAAATTGGAATCTTACCCCTACAAGATTGGCCCAAGAGGAAAAGATCTGCATATCCCTGCCTTTAGAGTTAGGCTTGCATTTCTGCCTGATGTTCTGAATTTCTCTTTTTTCAAGAAAGGACTGGCTGCCCAGCTAGAGGGAGTTCAGTCATCAGATAGCCTCAAGGCATTAGCTACAACTGGATTTGTCTCAGCTGCCAAGAGCTGTCTTGCCTGAGCTCAAGTCATTCTTTCTGGGGTAGGCTGAAGTTGAATAAAATGAAATAGTTCAAAATCCTTCTTTTCATACTGTTATGAAGTGTGTCCTATTAAACATTTGTCTTAACCTTCACCACTTTTCATTACAGGAAAACTTGTTTCAGGAATATGGCATTAAACCTTTCTTTTGAATATTTTTACTGGAGCAACTCTTTCCCTGTTTCAATGGTTCTAGTAAAATGAATCTTTCATATGCTAGAATTATCTTTTTCCCTATTTCAGTCAGTAATATTTTTCAATGTCCATATACTATAGACATTACTTCTTTAGTTTCCTTGAGTTGCAAGAAGTATGTCAGTGTTTACCTTGGTGAGAAATTGCAGTGAACAAATTTGTGCATTTTCAAGATTGAAATGGACTGAAATGTTTCCCTACTCATTTTATAATGCTTCCTGTCAGCTATTCAGAGAAAAGTCAATCTGATCACGGTTCAATCTGGTCACTGAATACTTCTTATGATCACTTACAATCTGCAATGGACACCATCATCTTGTGGCATGGGATCTATAAGCTAATGGTTATTGTTTTGTGTTATCTACTCTGCCACTGGTTTTCAGCCATACTAACGCCTTTTTCAACTCCCTAAGGAAATTTATGAGTTTTCTAATTGATGATTTTTTTTTTTTGCGGTACGCGGGCCTGTCACTGTTGTGGCCCCTCCCGTTGCGGAGCACAGGCTCCGGACGCACAGGCTCAGTGGCCATGGCTCATGGGCCCAGCCTCTCCGCAGCATGTGGGATCTTCCTGGACCAGGGCACGAACCCGTGTCCCCTGCATTGGCAGGCGGACTGAACCACTGCGCCACCAGGGAAGCCCTAATTGGTGATTTTTAAAAAGAGCTTTCTGAATGCTTTAGTGCTACATGTTTCTCCAGGTCCTCTCATGTACTGATAACAAATCTAAATTTCTTTCATAGTGTGTTTTACTTTCTTTAAATGCATTCTTTGACTTTCAATTTTTTTTTTCTAGCCTAGGTTTTTGTTTTATACCTGAAGTTGGGAAATATAAAACTGCTTTGAAAGCTGGTAGAATCACTAATAATATAAAACAATATTTTGGTGCAAAAGATGCATTATTGTGTTAGAGAACATTTTGCCTTATTTGAAATAAGAGAAGTCAGTGAAAATGATTTAGTAAAAAGCTTTTTATAGGAGTCAAATATTAAGAAAAAAGCAAGCACATTATAATATCATTTATATAAAGTTTTTAAAAGTAGAAGCAATGCTCTATGTTGTTTGGTATACATACAAACATATACATACATATATATACCTGTAGTAATTGTATAAGTACATACATGGGTATGAGAAACATTGAATCTAAAAAAGAGTTACTTTTAGGTTAGAAAGAGTAATAGAATTATGAATGGATACACAGAAAACTTCAGTTGTTTTTGTATTTTTTATCTCTTTTTCTGTCAAGCTTCAAGCCAGCCATTTTCTTATTTATCTTCTAGTTTACTAATTCTCTCTTTAGCTGTATCTAATTTGCTCTTGAACTTGTTTATTGAGTTCTGTTTCCGTTACTTTATTTCTAGTTCCAAGATTTCCATTTTATAATAGTTTCCAACTTTCTGCTGAAATTCTTCATCTAATTGTTTAATTTCTGTCACGAACTTGGAAAGGTCTAAGGTTTTACCCCATTTGCAAGCCAACAAGGTAGCATGCCATAGGTGTATGGATCTTGACAGAAGACAAAAGACTCCTGGTCACAGAAGTATGACACTGTTGAACACAGCATAGCAAGATGCATGTCTTTCATGGTTGCATTGTTCCCCTTGCTCTTCATGTCCCACAGAGGTGATGAGGAGCAGTTTATCTGGATACTGCACATGCAGTGAGTTTATGTCATAGCCAAGGATCTCCAACTTAGGAAACCCAAATCTTTTACAGTGGGCTGCAAGCAAATCTTCCCCTTCTCCCTGGAGGGAGATACTGTTTTTATTATACTGTATAGTAAGCAAACCTTCCTGCTGCTTCAGAGAAGGGAACTTTTACTCTCTTCTAAGGCTGTTTGCTACATAAATATCTTTTAAAAGATAGTTCAGAACAAAAGCTTTTAGTACTTTCCTTGCAAGATGGTGGAAATTCAAGAGACCCATAAAGAACTGTATTCTAATATTTTTGAACTAAATCACATATTTAAAAAATATTTTGAATATCTGCATTTTTCATGCCTGTCTTCTTGTATTTTTTGTTTTAATGCACTTGGGTTTTAGTTCATAACCAATTTGCTGTGGTCATAAAAGGTGATTAAGAAGTAAAATTTTTGATGTTTTATGTCATTGATTTTTAGGGTTGTTTATTATTATAGCATAGCCTGGCCTGTTCTGACTGATTCAGAATATTATTTTTATTGCTATTCCTGCTATTATTATTAGCACATGCTCAATGAGTTCTTCCAGAAACAAAACGGAAGTGTGGAATACTTTTGAATTCAGATAGCAAAGTTTCCATATGCTTCAATACATGATACTTCTAGCCCTACTTTCTACCTTTTACTTACTTATTCCTTTTCCAGGAAGTAGAGGCATATTTGATTGATGACATCAGGTAAAAGGTTTATAAACTTTCATCCTAGCCTCCTTCTCTCTTTTCAAGCATCCTGATTTCAGGACAAGAGTGTTTTCCTTCTCTTAACAGCCACAGTTTCCGAGAGCAAAGCCCTATTGTCTAGTTGCTATGACAGGTAGGCATGCTTAATTCTAGGAAGAAAACAGTGGGAAGCCTAAATGTGGTAACAGATCAGATTCTCTAATCCAGTTTATTGGCACCCGAAGATATTTTGATACTTCATCTGTGTATGTCTTCTGTGTTTTAATTGGTTACACATGGCAGTGGAAGGGGTGAAATTGTCCAGCCTCAGTCCCAACATTTAGGTCCATGAAAGCCCAGATCTGTGAATCCAACATTTGCTTATAGTTCTTCTCCATTTGGGGGGCCATTTTGCATATTGCTTCATGGAAATTAATGCAGACAAAAAGAGGAGTAGAGAATAAAGTCGCATGGAGAAGTGGTTATTGAGTACAATCATTAACTGACTCATATCTGTAACCACCCTCACCTCCTGTAGCCTTATTCATACTGGGGTTTCAGCAAAATGACAACCACAAATCGAAGACCTTTAGAAGTTCCTTGTGAATGATCAACAACACAAATGTTGAATCCACAAATGCCAAGGGTCAACTATGTGTGTGTGCTAGTATGTGAGTTAGACCAGCGCAGAAATAACATGAGCGTTGTAATCCCCTTAACCTGCTAATTGAAAGTTGGAGGAATTCAGGCCAGTGCATGGGGTTTACTCTTTCTGCCAGAGGGCCTTTCTCTTCAGTTTTCCTTTTTTTTTCCCGAGAACCACAGACATTTATTTTATTGCCACTCTATTCTGCTGCAGTTTTGCCCTGGGCTAAGAATGGAATCACTAACATTTCTTGTTCCATACTCTGAAAATCGCTGTCAGGTGTGAATTAAATGTTTTATTTGAAGGTTTGAGCTCCTTCTCATCAGCCACAATGGGACTTTTTATGGAATAATGCTCGTTGGCACTAATATAATTCTTTTCATCTTAGACTTTCTGAGTGCTTTGTGAACGTTCTTTCTCTGCTATCTACATTTCAATGACTCCTATCACCCCTCCATCTAGGATCACCGACAGAAGCTTTATACTGACTCCCTCAACACTTCCAGAGCTGCTTGCTGTGCGGTGCAAGTGGCACACATTTGAGTAGCTGTTTCTGGGGACCCAAAGAAAGGAATAAGACAACTTTGATGATCTTCTGGCATAATATTATGAATTCAGAATTGAGAAAGGGTGCTAAGGGTAAAATGTGTCCCCTGAGCTGACAGGGTGAAGAGAAAAAATAATGTTAATAGCAGGTTCAAAACACGCAAGCAACCAATTATCTTCTGCCCCCAAACCCACCAAAACTTTTCTTGATCTTCAAAAAGATTACAATTTGGGACTTTAAATTATTCCACATTCCCACTGGGTAGTCACATCATAACTATTTTCTAGTCACTTAAGAGTTATCACATGTTTGAGTTGGAAGAAATGGTAAACACCATTCATAATCATTAATAATCTAGCCAAATAATTCTATGGATGAAGCACTGAGGTTCAGAGAGATCTACTGTCTTATTTAAGATCAAGCACAAAGCTAATTAGTGCAAAGCTAGGTCACTGGACTTTTCACTTCTCTTTATTCCCACGATCTCATACCAATTCTTTCTCCTTTTTCTCCTCTTCCACCTTCCACTCTCTTCCTCCTCCTCCTTTTTCTTCCTCGAATGTTGTAGCTAAATCTTTACCACATGGACAAGAGTTGTTTTAAAGAATGAGGAAAATATATATACTAATTATAATGCAACCAATAACTAGAAGAAGAACAGACTAGAATCATTCTTGTCATTGATGGTGGCTTTAAGTTGCACATTGTGTCATTTAAACTTTACGTTATGTCATGGGGCTTCACTTCACCAACTGAGGATTCTGCAAAACATAGGTTTTCATGTGAAGATAAAACCTAGAGTGGGCCGTATCTTGAAATAGGAACTTTAGGAAAGATGGTTTCAGATTATAATACAAAATAATCATGGAGAACATATTCTTCAATGACTGGTTATCTTCACCTTTTATTCACCAGCAGTTTTTACCTTCTTAGCTTCAATCCATCCTTTAGAGTTTGGATTATGTAAAAATTTTTTTTTTTTTTTTTTTTTTTTTTGCGGTACGCGGGCCTCTCACTGTTGTGGCCTCTCCCGTTGCGGAGCACAGGCTCTGGACGCGCAGGCTCAGCAGCCATGGCTCACGGGCCCAGCCGCTCCGCAGCATGTGGGATCTTCCCGGACCAGGGCATGAACCCGTGTCCCCTGCATTGGCAGGCGGACTCTCAACCACTGCGCCACCAGGGAAGCCCCAAAATATTTTTATTTTTAAAATCTTGGGGAAGAAATAGTAGTATATGTTGACAGCTAAGAAGGCAAAAAGCCAAGGAAAATAAACCTGTTGGCTAACATTTTGAAGGAGATCTGAGATGTATGTTTCTAACTGCCTTTCTCTAGTGGTTCCTTACTTCTGTGTGATTTATATAACCTTCAATTACTGGGTAGCACCTGTACAACAGCATCATACAGTGTTAGTGCTGGCAAAGTACTAAGAGATCCCCAAACCTTCATCTCATTGCTGAGATTCAGAAGGGTAAAATGACATAGGCAAGGTCACCTTGTAATTCTTCTCTTCAAATTGATTTACTTTGGGTATAAAGATTGTTCTTTACCTTCTGGAGAGATGGAATTTCAATATAAGAAAGATTTTATGGCAGTTTGGCCCTAGAGAATTTAAATGGAGCAGAAAATTCTGAATTACGATTCCCACAACAGTTTTAACTTGGCCACAGTCAGCATGCTCATTAAGGTAGAGTCTCTCTGGGATTTTACTACGTCAGCGTGTTTTCTTTTATTTTTTAGCTTTAGAAAATTTTAACTTGAATTTTAGGATATGTGTTTGCCTGGTAGCTGCCTTCATTTGCAGAAATTTTTTTCTGTCAACCAAACACACTGCCTTAGGAGAAAACAGAAAGGGCAGAAGTAACGCCAGAGAGCTGGGCCTGTGTAAACAAAGGACCATCTCCGTACGCGGGATGCACAGAGCTGAGTCCAGGCAGAGTGCCACTAAGCTGCTTTGCGAAACCCGTTAAATTCTCTCTTGCCTGCCACAGTCGCCAGCAAGTTAAGAGCCTGTTTTGTAGTCCTCATCTCTCTTGGGCATCAGGATTTAGGATTTTTCCTCCCCTAAAATGACAGTAGTGTTTGCCATGCTTAGTTTGGCTTTCTTTTGATGGCTGTGTAGCGCTTCTCAGACAGTATTGTATCTAATTCTGTAAGTTTGGCAGGAAGTTAGAGTTTAAAAAGTCTTTATGAAATGAATTTGAATGTGGTTAAATTAAAATACACTGACTCCCACAACAAAATAAAAGTTTAGATAGATTTTAAACTTCCACTCTTTTCCTAAAATCATGAAAGAGTTCCCTTTGTAATCACTTCTTCCCACCCCCTCAATTTGTACTTGGGGAAACAGAGGTGTGGATGTGGTAGGGGTCTTGGCCAAGATCAAGAAAGGCAGGAAAAACTGGAAGCCTAAAAGCCAACATCTACCACAGTACTTGAAAATAAAATTGATTTGTTGAAGAATGAAGAAATTTTCAATTATTACTTCTTTTTTTTCATTCCACCGTGGTTACTCACCCATCAGGTCTATCGTCCCAAACCCGTATCTCCTCACTTCCAGATGACCCTATGGAAGTTGATTCTGGGTGACCTGCATTCAAGTGGGGACACTTGAGTCTCATTCACCAAGGCAGTCCCAAGGTCTGTGTCTTTCCACATGGCTTGACCAGGGGCTTCAAGCAGTGTGTTAATTTGGGATTGCTGAGAGCACAACTCCCTGTCTACTTGTTTCTTTTAAGATGGACATTTTTAATCGGGCTCCTAATTTGGTCCTGGGGGATCTCACTCTGCTTTAATAATACATGTGACAAAATTTACCTCTTTGCTTTCAAAGTTGTTAATTATGGAGTGCATTTGAAATGAGTGATCACAGCCAAGAAAGAAATCATCCCTTTTGGATGCTTACATGCTTTCATGCTGAGAAGAAGTAATAAGCAAGGAAGGGTTATGAAACACCTCTCCATATGGACAGTGGGCTTTGCGGGGGACCAAACAGGGTCGTAATGAGGACTTTTTGGTAATGGGCTTATATCAAATTGTGATCAGGTTATGCTACAGATTCTACATAACCCAGAGGGCTTAACCTGCTTTCAAAGCAGATGGAAAAAGAACAGATGTAGGCAAGGAGGCCTTCAGACAGATGAGTGGAATAGGTTATTGAGCTCTTTTAGGAAGTAGAATCAGTTACTTTGGGGGAGGACAGGTTTATTGTGCCTCCTGCAGTGAGGATAGCCAATTGCAGATTACTCCAGACTTCTGGTGATGTTTGTGGTGTGTTCTCAAACTCACATGTGTTGTAAGTTCTTATGGTCACTAAAGCGATTCCTTCTTACTTAATAAATTAGCAGTAGTTTCCTGTGAGATTTGTTACCGGTCTTCTGGCCTTCAGGCATACAAATGCAGTTTAAATACTGATGTAGTTAAAAAGATTTAAACAATCATCTAAATCACTATGCCTTAAAAGCAGCAGAACCCAGCCAACCCATTTGCACGTGTTAACCTCAAAAGGTGAATTTGGTGGCTTAGTTCCAGGGCTTCCTCCCTTATTTTCCCATTACCTGAACAGATTACTGGGCTCTGCAAATGACTTCGGGTGCCATACAAAATATTTACTTTAACCCTGTATGGAACTATGTCCTAGAAAATGTGACTGCTCAGGAGTTGAAGTATGGAGTAGGTGTTCATGAGGTGGACATTTCATGTTACCTGCTCAAAGGCGTGCTTAATTTTTTTTTTACCAAGAACAAGGTATAACAGAGCTAAGAAAAGTTTTCCACTTCGTTTTATGACAAAAGCCAGGGATTTTGTTTTTTATAAATCACAGACTGAGCCCAGATTTACCAGGCATTACAATGACAAGGGCCTTTGGGAAACAGTCTGAGTGGACCAGTGCAACGCAATCATGTCTTTGTACTTAACAGCAACCAAAAATGTAGGTTAATTTTTCGAATACCTGGGTGGGGTTAATTTTCCTTCTGGGAACTGACCTAATAAGAGAAACGTTGCCAGTAGAAACCAGTAATCTTTCCAGAGTAATAAGGCTGCGATAGAAAAAGGGTGACATTGATTACCATTGGGCCAGACGTGAAGATTGAGAACCATCACTCCTGTGCTCTGTAGGGAGAAACTGTGGTGACTGTGAATGGCTGTACATGTGGGTGATTCACTTAACATCTTTGTCATCAGTTTTCTATTTATGAAGTGACACGTTGGGAAAGATGGTGATAAAGAGCCCTTCCACTTGGGATATCTTTATGGTCCAGATGGGAGGATGCAGCATAGAATAAGGAAGAGACCTCTACTCAGGAGGCCTGGTGATAGTTGTTGCTCTGCCACTAAATTATTGCCACTGCTTTTGGACATTTAAAGGATTTCCACTTTTTTTTACAATGCTATACTAAATATTCTTGCACATGAATCATTTTCTTTGGAATAAATTCTCAAAGGTAGTTCAAAAGTACTCACTTATAAGACTTTTATTATCTCACCAGAACAAAACCACCAAATTAAGTTCTTAAGAGATATATATTTTCCTCATTTCATTACAAATTCCCCCAAAATGGCTATTATAATAAAAATAAATCAAGATGAGTACATGAGTTTTGAAAATGAATTAACAACAACAACAAAAGATATGAATTTACATACATATACGTAAAATTTCCCCATTTTTTTCTCTTTCTGAAACTCAATTCCCTGGAAAAATTTAAATTATCTCACCCTATTTACAAGAGCTTTCAGATTGTGATAGCCCCTTTGTAATACATCAATGACAGACTTCAATCAAGTTTGAGCGCAACAGGAATGTCTGTCCTGTTCCCAAAACTCTGGCATCTCAACTAGTCCTATTATAGGGGAAAAAAAAAGTCTCCCCAGCAACGTCTAAGCCTTCTGAGTTATCTTTATACTAAAGATACATATTTGTATATATCTTTATATATATATCTTAAATCCTATTTCTATAACAGGTATTCCCAAATCCCAATCTAATCTCTTTATTGCCCAAATTGTATTTAGAAGTTTTCTTGAAAATCATATAAGCCAAATCCCTTATTAGAATTGAAACAAGAGAGGTCAAATGGCTAAGCTATCATTACATAGCTCTTCATAAATAACAGTAGAGAGTTCGTTCTGGATTGAGGGATGTTTGTGGAGAGTTTTCGGGGTGGCAAATAAAAGGAAGGGATATACGTGGCATGCAAAGAAGGAAGATCCTGAGTAATTTTCCTTTAACTTTTAAAAAAATAAATACATACTAGCCTTGATGTATGTTCTGGGCCTATCATTTATGAGACTCATAGTCACCTGTGCAAGTAACTTTACCTCTCAGGATCTCAGTTTTCTCAAACTATAAAATTAAAATAACCTTAGATCAAATGTAACCTTAATTCTCTGCATTCAAGCATTTTCTTTAGGTCATACTAATGGCCTGTTGAAAAGGCTGTTGTATCGAGAGAGTTATTGCAGATCCAAGAAGCATCAAGGTTTTTATCTTTGTGCGTTTGTATTAATTGTCAACAACCCAAAGATAGCGGGTTAAAGGCCTGAGTTTTATTTTCAGAGTTGTGTAACCAGGCCAGGATTTAAATGCTGTGTTGAAGAATAAAATATCAGCCTACCCTATTGAATTTGGGCTCGGGCCCTATAGTAGAACTTATTATACTTCACTAGGCAGAAAGTGAGGTTTGTTCTCAGGCAAATGTTGGGATGTCCTCAGGCAACATAAACTTAACAGATTTTCCCCAATTTCAGAGGAGTCTATAGTAGAGTTGTGGGTATTTTAGACTAATCATTCAAAAAGTCTTATTTTCTTTCCTAGATTTATTCTACAAAAATGCATAATACATTGATTCTGGTCTCAAGGAGCTCAGTAATGCTAGAGGCAAATGTATCCATGATAATTGTAAAACAATGTATAAGAAAAGGCAAGGCAATAGAGATAGGATTAAGATATAAAGGAATCAAGGGGCCCCATCTATCCGAACCTTGCGAGGGGAAATGCAATCAGAGAAACTTTCTAGGGAAGGCAACATCTAGAAATACTAGTTGATTTGCCAAGTCCACACCGCTAATTAGTAGCAAAGCAAAGCAAGCATGAGAATTCTACAGTCAGTCTCTTTCCTGAGTGTCTAAATTCTTAATCCACTTTAAGGAAGTTGAAATGGAAGACTCTTAGATGATGCAGTATTCTTTCTGCTATATACTTATATAGTTACCCTATATAACCTTCCTAAATATACTTAACATTTATCTGCTGGTAGTAAGAGAAATATAAATATCTCCAGGACAGTAATTGCCTTGTTCTTTTATTGTCACAGCTTTTCTCTCTTTTGTTAAATGGCTGTTTATTGATTTGGTGTTGTCCATGTGTCTTCCTCTGATGAGCACTGCAGTGTCCTAGTCTTAGGGAATGTATCACATTTCTTTGCTTTCTCACACTTAACATATCAGATGTGACAATCTAAAGGGATGGGGATAAAAGGCAATGTGTAATTATTTGCTGCTAACAACAATCAGAACATGTTAGCTGATTTTATTACTAGTTCTTACAGAACCATACTTAGCAAGGTAAGTCCATTGTTTTATAAAGGCATTCAAAGTCAAAGAACAAAATTTTTCTTTTTCACTGTCTAGTTTAATATATTCTTTATATCTTAGCATAGAAATTCCATCAGGTCCTTAAGGGCAAAGGTAATTCTTTACCCTTTTTTTTCCCCATCTCTCCAGAGTATCTGGCACACAGAAGAAACAATATATTTGTGTTGATTGTATGGACTGGTGAATGAATGAACTGAGAAACACATATAGAGTTTACTGTATTCATTGCTTCATTTGGAGCTAAGTGTAATAGAATCTCTCTTGACTTCTACTTAGTAGATTCCTTGGATTAAGCATTCTTTTTCATTCTGTTGAACATTGCAGTTATTGGCCCTAATTCTTTGCCTGCTGTAGAATTATGCAGCGACTCTCTTGACATGGCCTCATGACTTTGAACTTAGACATATGACTTATTTCAGCCAGTGAGATGTTAGTAGTTCTAACATAACAAGAGGCTTGAAATGCATTTGTATGGAGTAGCTTAACCCTCTTGTTCTTCTCCTATCACCACAAAAAGGACAGATCCCAGATAGTTACTATCCTTTCAGTCTGGGACACAGAGTGAGATACAAAGAGCATGCCTTGATCCTATCTTACACCCTGGAGTCCAGTTCAGCTGAACCCCAAAGGACCCAGAAACTTGTGAGTGAGAAATGTAAATATTTGTTATTGTGAGACAAATGGTTATGTGTTTGTTATTGAAGCATTATTATAGCAGTAGCTAATAGATAACATATGATTGATGCCTCAGTATACTGAATATTCCTGAAAGTTGAACTCACCATTGGCTCACACCAGTTGGGTTATATACTTACAAAGAATCCGTTTTCTTTGTTTCCATACTTTTGTGTCAGTTTTGTCCCTTATTCTGATTATGTAATTTACTTTATGTGATATTAGCTAATGAACAATGTTAGAGAACAAACTTGTTTCTATAAAGCTGAGATGAATGCTTTTCAAAGACTTGATAAAGGCAAATTGTTAAAAAAAATTAGGTGTTGGTGAGAGCTTTTTTAAAAGACTGGGAAAAATAAGTATCTAGAAGGATCTTGAACTCAAATTTCTCTTGACTTGCTTAAGTTCTCATTTTCTTTTTAGTGAAATTAGAACTGGGAATTTTGGGTGATGTAATTAATACATGTGGATTTACATGAGAAGGGTGAGCTAAAATTTTAATTATTGGAGACAGTCTCAAGAAAAGGGTCTTGACCTTTAACAAAAGATGAATGAATATTTATGTGTTTAAGGTAAAGTAAAATGCTCAATCTGTGTTTGTATAAATTTTTATGATTTCCTTTTTTATCTAATTTTTCTGATTATCTGAGCAAAAATCATCTCAATCTCTTTTTTATTAAGAATGTCATAAATTTCATACCACACTAAAAATTCTCTTCCTTCCTTTCTTTGTAAATCATCTAAAGTTTTAGTATAAATGACAAGTAGCAATATTAGAATAGCCTTCTTCACAATGACTATGTGAAGAGTAAACTTTCCTTTTCAGCTGGTGTCCCTCTTTTCATACTTATATCCTCTTCTGGTTTACAGATTTGCAGTTTGGTTAATAACTTTATTCTACAGGAGGACACTCCTTAGTTCAGATCACAGTTTCCATTTTTTCTTTCTTCATAGCAATTGACTGAGTTTCAGGAATGCTGGGTTCTTCTGGTTTTTTGAACATTTTTTTTGTTCCCACAAAATCACACCCCAGAATCATCTGGATTTGAACAAATCTGTGAATGGAAAAGAAAAGTCATCCACAGTTCTCTTCTTTTCAAACTGGCTTTTTGGTTGCCACCAAATGGAACCACCACATATATTATTTACCTGAAAACCTAAATCTTTGCAAAGTATGCATGAAACAGAGCCAATTATGGGGAAAAATCACTAACATTTTCCATGCATCTGAACTTGGCTTAAGGTTTGAGAGAACTTGGATTCATTTCAGGTTTTTAAAGAAAATATTTCATATACTGATTGATGAAATATGCTGCTGGTAGTGGTTTTTGAGATGGTGATGTTCACCGCTTTGGAACCATTCTGAGATGAATATTTTGTGGCATTGTAGGATCAAAAATCAATCTATAGGTAATGACACTCAATCATCACTGGCTAAGTTTGGAATTGAAAAGAGAGCTCTGATTGGAGAGCAAGCTTCACACCACATTACCCATAAGTCAATTGCTTGGAGTACAGGAACTATAACTACATGAAGAAATCCAAGAGCCACTCAGCACCAGCTCACTGACAGTTTAGGACACGTGTGAATAATTTTTAAAGAAAGGGGATTCTGGCTCAGACCTTTGAGTTATTCCAGTTTCAAGAGTGTCAGTTCTTACCTGGACAGAAAAGGTAGACAAGAGGGGCTTGGCTTTAATAAAGTACATAGACTCTAGATAGTTTCTAATACAATGAGATTAAAATAGGCCCATAAACCAACATATTCAAAGATCCTGGGCCATAGCTAAAGAAAGTTAGGCAACTGTTTTTATGCCCAGAGAAATCAAAATGAATAATATATAGCTATTTGTAACGGAAAAACACAAACTTCAGCCTTTTTCTGTTTTCATTGGACCCTCAAGCAGGGAAACAGGAAGAGAGTGTTAGCTACAACACCCAGCT
Organism: Grampus griseus; assembly: GCF_964374135.1. NCBI lineage: Eukaryota > Metazoa > Chordata > Mammalia > Artiodactyla > Delphinidae > Grampus > Grampus griseus. Next base: position 21,168,829 of record NC_139018.1, on the reverse strand, counting down.
TCAGATGCCTGACGCTTTGTCTTCTGCATATGGAGACAGAGTCCTCGTGGTGATTCTTCACACAGGAAGGGATGGGGGCAGCTGATACAGATAGACTTTATCCTTGTCTGATTTCATCACATCTCCGTTATTCCTTTTCTTTCACATTAATTCTCCCCTTAGTGTTTGTACCTTAAAAATATTTGTAGATGATTTTTATTAATAAAGTCTTTTAACTGATAATGAGCCAAACTCTACATGTTTACAGGCATACCTTGCACTTTGCTTTATTGAACTTCTCAGATTTTTTTTTTTTTTTTAAACAAATTGAGGTGTTGTGGCAGCCCTGCAACAAGCAAGTCTTTAGGCGCCATTTTTCCAACATCATTTGCTCACTTCGTGTCTCTTTGTCACATTTTGGTAATTCTTGAACTATTTCAAACTTTTTCATTATTATGAAATTTGTTATGGTGACCTGTGACCATCTTTGATGTTACGGCTGTGACTCGCTAAAGGTTCAAATGATGGTTAATATTTTTTAGCAATAAAGTATTTTTAAATTAAAGTTTGTACATTGTTTATTTAGACATAATGCTATACCACACTTAATAGACTATAGTGTAAACATAACTTTTATATGCACAGGAAAACCAAAAAGTTTGTGTGACTCACTTTATTGCTATATTTGTTTTATTGTGGTGGTCTGGAACAAAATTTGCAGTATCTCCAAGGTATGCCTGTAATTATTTTTATTTTTCTCCTTTCAACAAATTTAGCTTAGTGGTTAAGCAAATGGGCTTTAGAATCAAACCTGATTACAGCTTTCCTTATTTATTTTTGGGACATTCTACTTAACATTGAGACATACCTCCCAAGACTCAAATGCCTCAATTGAGAAAATGGGGAAAAATCATAGGGCCCTTATCAGAGGATCGTGGGCTTATTAAATGAGAAAATTACTCAGTCCCAGATAATATCCTAGAAGCTCAGGAAATGTTTTATGAAAACATTTCAATTTTTTATAACAGAAACACTTAAAATTTTCCAGTTTCAGGTAGAATTGTGGCTTCAGTAATTTGTACACAGCAGTATATAGAAGGAGACTTTGACTTTCATGGTGGTTGATTTCATCAAAGTGGATGGTCACTCACAGTCCAAGAGATCGAGAGAGCAGCTTTTAATTTTATTTATTTAGTTTTTGCTAGGGAAAAATAACACCTTCTAAATTATAAGGCCTAAATACCACACAAGAGAAAAGAGCTAACTGAATGTGGAATTTTCTTTTAAAGCCATCTTAAAAAAAAAAAGCGAACTCTCCAGCTCTTCATTAATTCCACAGCTTGAGAAAGTTATGTGAATGTGCGTTAGATGATAGTAATGTTTTAGGATAATCTATCTCCTAAAACATTTTCGTGTCATCCATTAAACTTGTTACTGTGTGGGTTATCTATACAATTGATGAAAGAGCCAGCAATCTCGCTGATTTTCATTTGAAGTGAAATACATTTTCTTGGTAAATTTCAGCACTAAGATTTTATTTTCTTTAAAAAGTTGGATTGAAGCAGAGAAGGGAAAGGGTGATGCAAGAAACAGTCTAAACAAATAGTGCTATTTTGTGTTCACTGTGGTCTGCTCTCTGTGACTAATTATAATTGTAAATTTTTGACATGAAGAAAGTTTCCCTTTGCCTTCCCTCTCCCCTTTTTATTTTATGCTCCACCTGCCAGGATGAACCTGGCCAGAACCCATATGGTTATGGGAGAATGAGCTGTATTCATTTCTGAGTTTTTGGCATCTCCTGTTCTACAACCCAAATTGGTCTCTAAATCTAGCAGAGTACCTAGTGGACCTTAGTGTTTGTGGTTGGAGAGTGAGTGGGTTGGAAGCATATGTGGTTTACCTTCATTTAATTAAAGGCCAGTGTGACTTTCGAAGTTAGTAATTTCATCAGTCACACAGCCCTGATTGAGGATAATTGAGGAAGTAGCTGGGAGTGAGGAGGAGAGTGGGGTCATTTCACTGATGGGGCAAAGCCAAAGTCACACTGGCTCTTTTCCCCTTCTGTTCTGGGGTGGAACTTCATACATGATGGAGGAACAGAGTTGCCCACCCCAAGGATTTTTTTCATGTACTGTGATTTAAAAAAAAAAAAAAAAAAAAAGAAAGATGGCCGTTTCAGCATTTTTATAAGCTAAGGCTATGAAAGCTATAATTTGAAAAACTATGTGGGTGGCATTGTTGTTCAAGAGAAAACGAAATTATGGAAAAAAAAATCCCACAAAAAAAACCCAGACACACAAACTAGGAGATGCTAATTACATAAGGTGGTTAATTTAGGAAATATATAGCTGAATTGGAGTCAAATCTTATATGGCTCAGATCTGAAAGTAGCAGCAGAATAACTGCAGGCCCTGGGACAGTCTGGCACAGATTTTGTAGGGATAAAAAAAAATAACATTAGCAATAGAAAATATTTGCTGAGTGCTTACTGTGTGCCAAGTTTTGTGGTTTTTAATGTTTTATCCTATTTATTCTTTAAAACTAGCCTTTAAGATAAGAATGATCATTTTCTCCCCCCATTTGTCAGATAAGACAGCTGAGACATGGAATGGTTACAGTGTACAAGAGGCAGGGCTAGGACCCAGGTCCTTCTGACCACAAAACCTCTTTTGTTTACTAAAAGCTCCTTCTCAGAGAATTTTACTATAATTCTGTAAATAAGAGAACTTCACCAGGGAGCCAAATCCAAGAAACTGGATTCAAAAGAACAAGGAAGCTGAAAGGAACCTGCATTGTCACTTGCCTCTGTATAATATCCTTAATTTTTGTTCTTACCATTCTGGGGCTCATTATTAATGTTAACCAACTTAGAAACACCAAAAGGTATTCTTTAAAGCATTATTTAAAGCAATTTAACTTTAAAATAGTATTCTTTAAATTATTATTTAAAGCAATGAAGATTTATTCCTTAATAAGCATTTAATGCAATACCCTTTATGGGTAGACTAAATCAAAATTAAATCTGTTTTTGAGATGTTTAACTTAAAGCAGTGTCCAAATGATTAACATGTAAGAAATTTGCCCCAGGGAGAGGGTAAAGACATCCATGTCTTATGTCTCTTTTAGATTCTTACCTCAGTCACATTGTTATCTATTTTCCTCCACCCCCTCCTCCAAAGGAATTTGGAATCACAGTGAGAGACATGGAAACCCCCATCTCAGTAGGAAACCCCCTATTGAGAATCTCTTTCCTCATGTTAAGACCAACCCCATTTCATCTCTTCCGAAATGTATTCACTAGTTTCATCATAATGACTCCAATTTTTTTTTTTGCATCTCAGATATTTACACCAATTTGTCAGCAGCAAGTATATCCAATTTTTACTTGTTTGACTGCTTTCCTGAAAGGCGATGCTTTGGAAAATAAAATGCAACATTTATCATTGTTTGGTTGACCATGGGAGGTGGAGTTTGCTCTCTTCCCTATGACCCAGTTAGTTCACATAGCTGAGACTTCACAGCTCCCTGAGCCTAGGGTTGGATAACCCCAGTCCAGGAGAGACATTAGCAAACAGATTTTTGAAAGCAGGGCAATGCTAGGAAAAACTTTAAAAAATACAGATAAAAGTATATTGGAGAATCTACACTTTACAAGTTGCAACTGTTTCAAAGCCAGTGGATACTGACCACTGCAGTTTTGGATTTGCATGAGGACTGCAACGTCACGTATTACTGAATATTGGGGGATGGAAAGAGGAGAGAAAAAGTGTGGATGTCTGCTGGAAAGGAACAAGATGACTGATGGAGTTTCAAAGGGAGGGTATGAATATTGTTGATATATATTTGACTATTTTTTATGGAGCATTTTGAAAATTAATTTAGTTTATTCAACAAATATTTTTTGAGCACCTTCCACTGGACCCTTTCACACTCCCCAATTCTTGAGTCAAGATGTGATAGACTATTGTGAGCAAATAATTTGAAAAAATTATCAGAATAATTCTTTTGCTAAGTTAAATTTTTTTTTTTTTTTGGTGGTACACGGGCCTCTCACTGTTGTGGCCTCTCCCTTTGCAGAGCACAGGCTCCGGACGCACAGGCTCCGGACGCGCAGGCTCAGCGGCCATGGCTCACGGGCCCAGCCGCTCCGCGGCATGTGGGATCTTCCCGGACCTGGGCACAAACCCGCATCCCCTGCATCGGCAGGCGGACTCTCAACCACTGCGCCACCAGGGGAGCCCTAAGTTAAATTTTTTTAAGCTTTGTAGTCTGGGGTTTCTCCTTCTCTTGTTTTGCAAGATGCTGTGGTCATTGATTATCTCCTGCTTTCAGAACTTTCCTGCTAGTGACTTGTATGTGACATAGTATGAGTGTTTTCATTCTCAGATTTGGAGCCTCAGAACAAAGGGCCTGAAATATCCTCATGAATGACATGAGAAGGAGAGAACAGAGAATTGTTTTCCTCTTGTTGTCTTTGACAAATTATTAAAGCAATTGACCAATTTTGATTTAGTGCACATTATACATAGGTGACATTGTGCTAATTGCCGTTGGGTATTTAAAAAAAGGAAGATTAAGTTCTAATAGCTAAGGAGCTAGATGTTGTTGGCTAAGTAAAACTAAATCAATTTGAAAAATTCTGGTGGGTATATAAGTAAATGCTAACCCCTGTGGTTCAAAGGTCTTGAGGAATTAATTCATAGTTCTTGGTTGTAAGCAAGGGAGACTGAATCTAGTAGACTAAGCAAAATGGAATTTAAGTTTATCATGTGGCTCACAGAACTAACTGGGAGAGCAGAAGAATAGACCTAGAAAGCTAGAATAAGCTTTCTGAACAAGGCATGGCTTAGAACACATCTGCTGAGTAAACTGCTACCCTTTCTGCCAAACACCAGATTCTGGCATCCGTGTGACTGCTAATATTGGGCCTGACACTCAGCCTTGCGTCCATTACAACCCTCCTGCCACGAGCAGAGACAGAGCTCCTTACTCCCCTCTCTTGTATCTCTAGTCACTGGGTCAAAGTCCAGCTGTGTGAGTTTGATTGGAAGAGTCCTACTCCATATCTGAGTCTTAGCAGGAAGGGATGCTAGAAAAGCAGTCAGCTAGCACTTTTGTTTCTAAATGTGGTCTTTGCTGTCCACCAAAACTAATCAACTTGGAATGCTCAAAACCCCATGAAATGGGGTTCGGATGCTGAGTAGCCGAAATAAGTGATGGATTGTCGTTATGAGAATCAAAGTAAATATTTACCTCCCAGGCTTGTTGATCCATATCTACATATGTTGGATATAGTGGAGGATTTCAGGCTTCGTATTACTTGGTCTTTTCTTTATAAGGTCACATTTATCCAGTCAACCATCCAAATTTTATCTTTCTACCTCATCTTCTTTTGTGAGGCGTTCTCAGATTACTTCATATGCCATTTCCCTTTTTAGACAGCAAACAGAAACCTATTGGATTGATGTGTCATCACTGGAAAAATAACAATTTTTAGAGGGGTTTCATAGTTATTATGGAAAACATTCTGGCTGACAACAGAAAAGTTTCTTGCCCTAAAAAACGCAATATATTCTAACCAAAATAGCATTAAAAGCTTTCAACCTTTAGGATAATATTATAAAGGAAGAGTAATTAGAAAATTTCTAGTGAAGTGTCACCAATGTCAAGTAGTATAATAGAACACATAGAACTGGAAAAACTTACTGATGCCCCAATGAAAACAAATAAAATGGGATATATTCTAAAACTTCCACGTAGTCCCTATATTGAACAAACTATAAAAATGAACACCTGAGGTTGGGAGTGATCTTCTACAGATATTATAAAAAATGACTTTTGACCATTACAAACTTAAGGAATAAGACATACATGACAAACCATTTAACGTGTTACTGGAACCCTCAAAGGGAGCTCCTATCTCCATGCTGAAGCTAAAATAATTCTTTGCCAAATGCTGAAATCACTTCATTTAGAAGAAATGAATGTGTTGTCCTCAGACATATTATTGGCTGGTTTATTATTGGTTGACTTACCTGGGGTTGTGGCATCTAAGGGCCATCGAACACCAAGACTTAATGGAATGTGCCCCAGCTACAATAGCACCTGTGCTGAATTGGATAGTTTTGCCCCATTTTCCCATTTTACAACATTCGATAACCTTCCATATGTCTCATCTCCCTCTGGTGGTGTGTAGATGCATGAGATGAACAGCAAACAACTAAACACAGCACTGGAGCTGATGAACCCAGCGTTAAAACTTCCTTGGGTGCTCACAAATGCAGTCTCTGTGTTTACTTTGTTCATCACTTGTGATCTAAGAACAGATTCCTAACGCTGTGAGATGCCTGCCTGGGCATGAGAAGAGGTTACAGGTCTTTCTCCAAGGGTGTTTCTGGTTCCATTTGCTCAGATCGAGTTTGAGCTGCGAGACGCAAATGGCAAAAATCAATGGTTTTCTCGCTGTTGTTTTCTGGGGGTCCCCTTGGTTCATCTGTGGTGCAGCAGGAGCCACTCAGGGGATCTCAGGGTGGCTTGGTGGCCACTCAACTGTCAGTGAATTCCGTTCTGCTTTTATCCTTTATATACTGGGACTTGGGTATGATTTTATTTAATTAAAAAAAAATTCTACTGTTAAACACAGAAAACAACAACAAACAATAACAACTTTGGAAATAACCAGCATAAAGAAAAATTCTAAAGGACCAGCTTTTATTTTAGTAAAACTTTTCATTCCAAATATTCTTTGCTTCTATAATAATAACTAACACATGGTGCTTAACTACATACCAGGCACTGTTCTAAGTGATTGACATATATTAAATTCATTTCATCCTCAAACCAACTCTGTAAGCAAAATACTGTTTTACTCCCACTTTACAGGGGAGAGAAATACAGGGACTGGGAAGTTTTGTAGCCTGCCCAAGGTCTTACATCCATTTCATGGCAGAGCTGGAATTTGAACTCCAGCAGCCTAGTTTTAGAATTCATCCTTTAATCTACTTTGTTATATGGTTCTCTGCTAAATGCCATTCTATGTTATACTGTTTCTCTATCCATCCCTTAGCGTGTATTTTTTAAGCCATGATGTGGTCTTTGATTTAAATGAAGTGCTTAAGAGAGGTAAGGGCTTGCTACAGAGTTAGGATTAAATTTTGTGACCATTCAACATGGCATCTTGCACAATTGTTACCTTTTTCAAGAGATTCCTGAAGCTTATTACACATTTATAGTGAACGTGTTGGAAGACTTACGGATATGGCATGATTATTTCCCCAAATCCTCTGAATAGTGATGATTATAAGGCTAAGAAAGTTAAGTGCTTAAAAATATCACATACTTAACGTGTATCATCTGTTGACATTCAGTAGGAAGTGGTCCTTTTTCTATTTCTGTTTTGCCTCTCGCTTCCAAGAACATAACTTTCAATTTTCCCTGCATCTGCGTATCTGTCAAAATCACAAGTATTGTTCGTAAAACAAATATGTGACCAAATGATCTGAGCATAATCATTCAAAATCTCCACATACATTCATTCTTTCAAACTTCTCGGCCTTAGAGAATCATTTCATCATCTTTCAGACTGTTGTGATTACTGGACTGGAACTGGGATATTTTCTACTGTTCATCTAGAACAAAGCAACGCAGAGATTCTCTGATCTGTATAGCTGTCTTTCTCTTTTGGCCTTGCCATTTTTCCTTGTTGTCATAGTCTTCCTTGAGGCACAAAAACTGGATTTCTAATTTCTCAGAGAAGTTTATGACCCAGTGAGATTGTTCTGGGTAGTTTTCTCCCATCAGTACCACAATTTGGAATTATTAACCATTGCAATGTGAAGTGAAGTAAGCGATGATAATGTTCAGAAGGGATAACAGCTGGCCTTTCTTGAGAGTTTACCTGTGTCAGGTATTTTGCAAGGAACTTTATGCATATTATCACATTGAATCCTCAGGCCAACCTCCCAGTACGTGCACCTTGAATAAAAGACGCACAATGACACTATGAAGTGAGAATGATTGTTTCCCATTTTCTATATAAGAAAAATCATGTTTGAAGGGGTTAGTAACTTGCCTGAAGTTCCAGGCAGCTAATAATTGTTAGGAGTTTGTTCTGACAACAAAAGCCCATGTTGAGTAACCAAACTATTATGCTATTCCTCCTCAGTTTTACGCTTCAAAGGATGAATGTGAATTTGGATGTATTCAGACATACTGTGGTTGAAAAAAAGAGGGGAGAGTGGCATCTCTTAGGAGTAGAATCCCTAGCAAGGGTTGCTATTAAATATATATATTTTTAATTTAATTTAATTAAACATTCTTTAACACAAGTTACATATGGATGATTCTGTGACTGGCTATAGAAATTCCTCTCCACAGGGATTTTCTTACCTAATAAAAAGAATGTTTCCCCCCATCTCCCAACTTTCAATTCTCTCAGCTTCATTTGAAGAAATGCAGAAGCATATGTTGCTCTCCCATCATACACCAGTAGATGGCAGCAAACGTCCACCTTAGATGCCTGGAATTTTTGCCTCCGAGCTCCTTCGTGGTGTGAAGCTGGAGGCCGCTTTTAAAAATATCATCCACGCTCCTTACCTGACACGTTGGAAGGGCTAGTTTTCCAGGTCGCACATGTCTTATTACTTTCGAAAATAATCATGTGGAAAGGCTTTCCACTGTTTGCTGCTACATTTCTATGCAGTGGTGACCGTCAAGCCCGAATCAAACTAAATAGCAGGGAGAGAAAAGACAACCACCCAGAAGAGGTGAAAATAATTTCCGTTAAGAATGTTCCTCATGGGTTTTCAAATAAGGTTTCATCACCCAATCTTATCAGTGAAGTATTCTTGTTCATAAATTATTTATCAGTCTCTTCTATCACATCTTTTGTACCATTGAAACAAGCAAAATCTAACTTTGAGTGAATTTTCTTTTAAGGATATCGAGAGAGAAACATTTCTCACCACCCTTCACTGTCAGAAATGAAGCACAACCATTATGTAAACCATATACACCAAAAGGGTTTTCTTTTTGGTTGTTTTCCTTTTAATTAGAATTTTCTTTTCAAACAATATTACCCTTGGCATTTAGCATTTTGTCTTAGTATTAATTTAGTTTCAGCCTGTTATTGATTCATGATTCTGGGCAACGTGCTGTGGGTTTTATGGACGATGTACTGTGATTGATCTGCATTTGAAACAAATTGGTTCCCTGACCTGGGAGAGAAGGGCCTTCAGTACAGACACAGTGTTGTTACTGCTAGCTATTTGAGAAGCAGTTAGCATCTCCAAGTTCTATTTCCTTTTCTCTATAATGGGGATGAAACTATCTCACAGGATTTTGGTGAGGATTATATAAAATTAAATGAGGTAATGCAATGAAACCCCTAGCTTAGTACATGTCAAAAATTCACTGTTAGCTGAATGTGAGTTGAGAGGATAAGGGCTGTTGATAGCTAAGACTCCTTCCAGTTTTTAGTGTCTGTAACTCTGATTAGTTTCTTCCCATTCAACCTCAACCTTCTTATCCACCCTAAGAAGGGAAGAGGCACTTGAAAGATGCTGAGATGAAAATGTTCTAGAGGATGAGACGCTTATTCACCACGGAGAAGAGTGGTCTTATTTTTACTACTGAGAGGTGGCTATAGTTTATCTTTGACAAAAGGTCATCAACCAGCAATGAGAACTCATGGAAAAAAGAAGAAAAATGATACCATTAGGAAGAGGGGAAAATGAAAAGCAAAGGCTCTGATGGAATACAAAGAGTACTGTCATCATTACCTGCACTTGATCACCATGGAGAATATTTTCCAGGATCTGGAAACAAAGGAAATGATGTTTAAAGAGCACTTCAAGAACTAGGTCAATTATAATACAGAGACTCTCACCTAAGAGTCTCTTATTTTAATTTTGCCACTTATTTTGGAATTAAATCCTGCATCGGGAGATAACACCATCCCTCACCAATGTCCATTCGGCAGCCCATCTTATCAGGTTTGGTATTTCCCTGGCATTTTGGGACAATCCATCGTTGCTCTGCCGTAGCAATTCACAAACATCACCACAGTGTGTTTTGTTACTTTCAAGGGAGCTGGTGTTTTAAAGTCCCATTTTGCTGATGAGCAAGCAGAGGCAGGGAAATTGATTTGCTGAAGACTGCCCCAGTCCAGAGTTAGGATTGCATATCAGAGATCTGTGAGTTTCTCTTATCACTGTTGCTATGGCTACTAATTAGACTGAGAAATAGTGGTCGTGTATAGTAGGCATGAGGTAGGCATGAGGTCTTTGAAAGCAGAGTGACTGCATGGGTTCCAATCTCCGTTGCTATTTCCAGGCTGCGTTACTGTGGCCATGCTGCTTGTTGGGGAGGGTGGACTTATAGTCACTGTGGACAAGGGTGGTGGTGTTTTTACTCCTTATAGGTGGTGATAGCTCATCTTTGCTCATCCAACAATGAGCATAATAAAAAATAGAATAAATGATACCTTGAAGAAGAGGAAACAAAATGCTTTCAATAAACAAAGATTTGGGTGGAAACAGGAAGGGCACTGTCATAATTCACTGCACTTTAGAAATATGGAGAAAATTACCCAGGATCTGAACAAAAAGGAAATCAAGACCAGCTCTGAGTCAATTCCTGGTTGAAATCCTGGCTTCTAATTAGCCATGTAAGTTGGCCACTTCTCAGAGCCTTCTCATCTTAAAATGGAAATGGTAACAGGACATCCTTCATAGAGTTAAGTATAAATGAGCTTGGGCTTCCCTGGTGGCGCAGTGGTTAAGAATCCGCCTGCCAATGCAAGGGACACAGGATCGTGCCCTGGCCTGGGAAGGTCCCATATGCCGTGGAGCAGCTAAGCCCGTATGCCACAACTACTGAGCCCACGTGCCACAACTACTGAAGCCTGCGCACCCAGAGCCCGTGCTCCGCAACAAGAGAAGCCACCACAATGAGAAGCCCGTGCACCGCGGTGACGAAGAGTAGCCCCCACTCGCCGCAGCTAGAGAAAGCCCACGCGCAGCAACGAAGACCCAATGCAGCCAAAAATAAATAAATAAATAAAAGTAAAAAATAAAATAAAATGAGCTTATGCGTGGTGGAATGCTTGCCACAGTGCTGCCACATGGCAGGTGCTTGATAATACAAGTTAGCTATTACTACTGCCACCATATACCGCTACGTACCATTACTATTTTTTTAACTGTACCTGTGAGAATATGCAGTTCTTGCCAAGGGCTGAAGGCTGATTCAGCCTTGAATGTTCAGCTTGTTCATACTTGGTGTAATCAACAGTAAAACTTCCAAATTTCAACAGAAGTACTAAAAAAAAAAAATCCTTCTTAAGCAAGTACAGTGTTGTGGCTTTATCTTGGCATTAACCTTGAAACACATTCATGGGATGTGTATAATATAATTGCCTCTCTTTGCCAGTTATTGGTTATGAATTGGATTTCCTGCCCCTAGGGATGATCCTGATGGGGAAAATAAAATGATTATGAGACAGGCCTCTGACAACGAATACTCTGTTTAAACCTGAAAAATATAATGAATGCTTTTTATATTGGTTGTTATTTTTTGATGACCCACTGAAACTGTTGACTCAGTATTTCCTTATCTGAAGATGTGGGGCTCAACTGGCTCCAGCTCTCATATTTTGAGCATTTATCACATGCCAGGTCCTGTGGTAAATGGATTACATACGCATCCTCAGGCACCTGGCAGCAGCCGTGTGGAGCAGGCGTTGCTTCTGTTTTATGAAGGCGGGAGAGGATGTTCAGCATCTCGGCAAGCAGTGGAAGGCCCTGTGGCCAGCACGCAGCACAGCCAGGATGTGCACCCTGGTCTGTCCGATGCTGAAGCTCGTGTTTATAACAACTGCATAAGTCTAACATTACTACAAAGATCTCTTCCATATCTAACATCCTGAGATTGCACTTAAAGTACTCTTTCCTGTAGTCGGTAAAAGCGTTTTGACATATTGCCTTCAGCTCGAGGGGGAACAAGAGTTTAATGAAAATAAACATAGTAGATCAGGTATAAATTTACACATTACCACTCAGGGGTGCAGAACTGTAACTTTGTAGTTTTCTACAGCTCAGCTCCACTTTGTTCTCAAGTTCTGTCAAGCTGCCTAGAGCAGACAACTTATTTTATGGCATTCTGGTATATTCAGTCCAATCTAATTGAATTTGCAGTCCAGTGTCAGCATTATTATTTCAGCCACTGCCCGATTTGAAGCTTCTTCACTCCTAAGGGGTAACTCAGAATTTCAGGCTTCTGCTACCTCACTTTTATTCTTCTCTCTTTTTTTTTTTTTCCTCTTTGTGCCATTGGGTGCTGGGAAAAGCTATAGCCCGTCATCCTGGTGGGGAGAGGCATCTCCAGTTAGTGCAGTGGCTTCTGGATCCTTGCTGACCACTGCTGGTAATGAATCTGCTCCTTCTTGGCTTCTGTTGTGTTCTGATAGCTGCTACAGATGATCATTTCATGAACTCAGCATCTTCTTTGTTCTGACATCCAATAGATTTTTAGTCCTTATTTATCCCTCATTGGGGTATGTGGGAGCTATGAATCTGCTGCAGGTCACACACAGTTGGCTGACAGAGAAATAGGGAGAAACTTTTCAGTCCCTCTGTCTTGTCATTCCATACTTTTTAAATTATTTCCTCTATGAGTATCTCAGGTTGGCATACCTCCCCACTCTAGGCCAAAAACAAGGGGGTTCAGAGTCCACTTGAATATAGAAGCAGCATTTAACTGTCTTGTTCTTTCTGAAGCTCTCTTGGTTCCTCCAGCCCATATCCACCCCCATCACCCAAGCTGGGAAGGGCTTTCACTTTACTTATGGGGAAAAAGCGTTCTTTATGTCTAAGCCTCTGTCCTTCCTGCTGTTCATCTGTTCTGCAGTTACATCTTCATGCTTTGCATTGTATGATGTGAAAATCCAGCTTTCAGAATTTTTAGGAAATTATTTTCTCTTATTTGAAGGCTTGCTTTCAGGAATGTTGTTTAATTATAGATCCATGGAAGTCTACTTGGATTAGACAAAAATTAAGCAATGGCTTTCTTATTCTTGGCCTGTCTGTGTACCCTTGGAAGCACTTGCAAATGCTTTGGCTATAATTTGTTGAAGGGCAGAGATCCTTGGGGAAGTTGGAAACAACTAGGAGTCCCAGTTGGGGCAGAGAACTCTGTCTCCACCAAGGTTTGCAACTACCTGAGTTTTTGCTGGAAAGCGGATGCCGGATCCACATCCGTATTTCTTGCTTATCCTTGTATCTGTGTGTGGCCATGTGACTGGTTCTAACCAACGAAATGTGAAAGGAATTTTGTATGTCAATTCTAGATTGCCGTTGTTTATTATGGATGATCTTTCTCTGTGCTCTCTCCCTTGTCTCCTGCCCACCAGCTGGAATTCAGTATCAGTGGTGACCTTGAGAGTCTCGTGTTAATACTGGCTGATCCTCTGTCAGCTTGGATTCCTGCATGACTCTGTGGAGTAGATGATCCCTGCCCATTCTCTTGCTGGTTTAAAAATAAACTTGTCTTGTGAGTAGCTACATGAAATTTTTTGGTTTACTTCTTTTATCAGCTAGTGCTACTTCAACCAATAAAGCAGGAGTGAAAAGACATAATATATTTCTAAAAATTATCCTTGCTACAATAGCAAGTAAAGTTTCCTTAAAGGGAACAAGACATCTTCAAAGTGAAAGACAAGTCATTCCTTTCATGCTTTGTTTAGACTATACATACATGTTATACTTTGATGTTAGGTGTAAGTCAGGGATTGGCAAACTCTGGCCCATGGTGTTTTTATATGGCTGATGGACTGATAACTTGTAAATTTTTAGACAGTTGTAAAAACCAAACCAAAGAAACAAAAAAGAAGAGTATGTGGCAGACATCATATGTGACCCTCAAGTCTAAAATATTTACTCTCTGGTCCTTTACAGAAAATTTGCCATCTCCTGGCACAAATAGTGGGGAAACCAATGAGCTTAAACTACATTGTGTAGAGAAGACTGCTTTGAACATAAAGAATTGAATAGTCTATCTTGGGCTGACCTGTGGCGTTATGATTTAGGCCTTTGAAATTGATAGGAACTCTATGGAAAGTGTATACTTGACCCAACCCTGATGGAAAAGTACAAAGGTTTGCTCAGTCTTCATTTCTTGTTTCGGTAGGACTAGAAGCAGCTTGACTTGTTCATATAATTGGCTGATTAGTTTTGAAGCTGATAGTTTGTTATTAGACAGACACAGTCAGAGAGGAGAAACTATTCTTTTTTGTTTATTTTGGATTGGTAACTCCCTAAAACAAGGCCAATGCCCCTTGGATTTATAGGGTGGATGAAACATTTTCAATACTTCAATAAGGAAAAGAAATTCCCTTGAGACTTGAGTAACTGAAACACAGTAATGTTTTTCTCCTTCTCCATTTATAGCCTCAGAAAAGTCAAGCACATTTGTCCAGAATAACCTAGATTAACCATCAGTTTCTAAATTTATTATAAATATATAATATTCAGTAGGTTTGCAGCCAAACCTACCCATTTGATCCCCTGGGTCACTGATAATAATTAAGAAGGCTGTGCTTGTGGTTTCCAAGGGGGAGCAAAATCAAGACTATATTATGATTAAGCCTCTGCTTATGATATGTGCCAATGAGCAGGATTTGTTTAAATTGGCAGATTTTAATGCTTGTGTGAAATATTTTTTATTTTCCTGCCACTAATTATGTTATGATTAAGTTACATCCACTGGAGTGTAATTATCTGTTGCATAATACTTTTTATACACGGGTCCCTAGAAATTTGCTACTTCAATAGCGCTGACTGAGGGTTTGCTGCACCTTCTTGGTGATAAAACTTTCACACAGTTTGGTTTATCTTCTCCCTAGGAACTCCTTAGTAATCATTTTCAGAAGAATAAAATCCTAGTCTAGGTTGTTTATCTTGCAGATAGGTTTTCTCATCTGGCCCTTGTGAATTCTGGGGCAATCATGATGGCAGTGAGTCCATAAGTAGAAAGGGTCCTGCTCAACCATGGTAGTAGGAAGCTTCTCCAAGAGATGGCACTGAGGGTTCATTTTTATTTTAGTATCCATTTCGATAGCTTTGTGTTTTTCCGAGTCACAGAACAATGGAACTCTGATAGATGTTTTATAATTGACACTGCCTATTTCCTTCATTTTTATATTCTTCTGTGTTTCAGATAGCTATATCATTTTCTTTACCTCTGAGACTCTGAAGCTTTATATTCATTCACTGTGTGGGTGCGGAGAATAAAGTTCCTCCTAGCTACTCCAGTCTTGGTTCCTACTCTCCCTTTTCCCTGCATTCTAGCCTGAGTGCCATCATGGCAAACACCGCATCTGTCTTTCCCACCATTCGATTCCTAAGAATCTTGGATGGTGCCTGGCACCTGACAGAAGTTTGCTGAAAGACTTAGTGAATGACATCTCTGCCCTGCAGTGGCTTCTGAGAGCCTTCTCAACAATGCTTTTTGCTTTCTGAAGTTCATTTTATTCTTCTGGAGATTAGATGGTTAGATTCTATTGACTTTTAATTCTTTCCTTACGATTCTATGATTTCAGATATGTACCTTATGATTGATTTATTTTATTTGTTCATTCAGTCATTCAGCAAGCATTTATTTTGCACCTTCTATGTGCCAAGTAATGTTCAGAGTGCAGTGATGATCACAGTTGAAAAGGTCCCTGATCTCATAGAGCTTATATTTTTATTCTGACAGACAGAAAACTAAATGAATCACAGAAGTGTTAGATAGTGATGCATGCTCTGTAGAGATGAAAGCAGAGCACTGTGAATGAGAGTGGCTGGGGGTGACTTTAGATTAGTTTAAAGAAGCTTCTCTAAGGAGGTAGTATCAGCCAGTGATGCAGGGGGAGTGTGGAAGGGAAGAGCATCACAGGCAGAAGGAGCAATGAAGGAAACTCCTCCTGCCAGGAACATGACTGACACATTCAAAGAAGGCCAATAGGGCTGGAGCGCATGGAACAAATGAGAAGCTGAAGCTTTGATTAGGCATTGGCGGTGGCTTGGTTGTGTGTCAGAATGGGGTGGGGACAGCCTAAAGATAACACTAATGATTCAACATCAAAACATTAGCAAAAGTAGTATTTGAAAAGCATTCTTGGGATGGAGGGCAAAAGGCTGAAAATTAGTCTTTGATTTTAGTCCATCTTCTGCATTAACACACCTGAAACCTGGACAAACCTTATACGTAAGTGTAGGCTGTTGCACCAAATATCCTTAAAGAAGGGTCAGAAAATAAAAAGAGAAAGAAAAAAAATTCTACGCAGTTTAATCCAAAATGGATTCGCAGGGGAAGGTCTTTCTTCTCGAAAGCAATTATATTTTACAGCGTATTCTTTTCCCTGTTGTCTCAGCTTCCCATGATGCCTGACTTCATTAAAGCCTGCAGGAAACAGTATTTTCTGTGATGTGCTAGTAGAATTATATCTTCTGAGCTGCGACTAATTGTTTTGATGAAAACAAGAAAACTGCAGTATCACACTATATGAGAAGAAGAAGATCAATGCTTGCACACTGGGCAAACTCGGAAAGAAAGGAAACAAAGAGAAAAATAACAAAACCACAGCACATTGTTTTATCTGTCACATTTTGTTTATATAAAACATAAAACTAGGAGAGAGCTTGGCTTAATGACAGATCAGAGTGCTGTTTGAGAAAAACTCGGAGCTTTGTACAGGCATTTCTGTGTGTGTCTGTGTGATGTGTGTGTCTTCTCAAACATATTTTTTTGCGTATTTTGTTACAGTCTTGATTCCTCAGTTTTTAAAATGGGGATAAGTGTGTTTATTATAGCCCTGTCTCAAGAAATGCTGACAAGATATAGTTGTAGTGAAAAGAGATAAGATAGCTGAAATACCTGAATTGTTATTGTGCCCTGTCTACTTTAATAATATGATAATAATAATACTATGAACTCAAAGTAAACCAACCACTTCTTTGTAGCTGTGAGGATAATTGGGCTCTATTTTTACCTTTGCCTCCAGAAGAGTGAGGCCCTGAGTCACTCTCCTCTACTCTGGGAACCCCACCTGGGTTACTTGGATTTGATCAGATCAACGGTGAAGTCCTTCCCTGTTCTGAGGTCTGTGATCGTAAATATATATCAACCCTTAACATTTCCTCCATGTATTTTGACTGTATAGCCACAGGGACTCATGGTTTATCTCCCAGTAATGTTCTGGTAATTGTAACAAATGAGAATAGAAAAGAGATAGAAGAAATACTTTATTTGACGTCTATTTTCAGAAAGCAAAAAGCCTTTATATATCTACCAAATCCTTCCTACTTCTTATCACTATAAAAAGGAAACAAAATCATTGCTGAACCAGAGGGATGATTGATCTGTTTGAGATCTGTGCTACTCACGTGTGGTCTGAGAAGCAGCAGCAATGTCACTTGGGAGCTTGTTGACAGTACAGAATCTCAGGCCCTACCCCAGACCTAGAGTCAGAATCTTCATTAGAACCAGCGTTCTAGGTGAATCATTTGCCTGTTAAAATTTAAGACGCTCTATTTCAGATGAGGTATCCATTCTAACCTGAAACAGAGTAAACACACTGTTACTGCAAGGGACCCACCTGCAGCACACTGGTTGCTCTTGCCCTATACCTTGAAGTTTGTCTGCAGAATCACTTACAAAGTAGTGTACAATGTAAGAAGTGGTATTCCTCGTTCAACTTCAGAGCTGAATCAGTGACCCGTTTCACTGTTGGTGGTTACTGTTCAATATTTAAAAGTGTAATTCACATTTCTGCTTGCTGAGATGAGCATATTTTGAAGAAATGCCCATGCTGGAAAAAAAATACTCACCTCAGTTTCTCATCTGAAGGCTATAGAATTGATAAGCAACCTCTCTATCTACTTGTTTTTAAAGTAATATTCAAAATAATGTTCTTCCTTTTGTGTGTGCATTGAATACAAAATTGTGTGTGTGTGTGTGTGTGTGTGCAGGAAAGGTGGCAGATGGATATTGGCCTCTGTTAAAATATACTTACTCTTGGTGTATGCATAGGGTCATAGTACAGTGGGCTCAAAGATGATTGTCTTGGATGGATATTTCTTTTCCTATTATTAGGGCCTGAAATTGAATAGGTGATTTTTGTACCACAGAGATGGTGACTTTACCATAGAAGGTAAAAATGAGCTACCTTGAACGCTGTTGAGTTGCTCATTTCACCTGAGGCCTGTTATGTGGCTCTGGGAGATTAGTTGTACTTTCGGTGTATCACTTGGATCCTTTACTTAGAGAAAAATGATTAGAGAATCTCAAAAGAACGCACACAGGCCATACCTTTGACTTAAACAGGAGCAGACCAGAAACCACACAGTGCAAAAGGGAATCTTATTGGCAAGAAGTGGGAAATCTTCTGGAGTCATCAGGGCAATATTTGAATTGGACGACAGCAGAAGTCAACAGACCTCAGGTTTCAGCTTTAAGAGCTGAGTGTGTCTTAGCTGACACTGTATACACTATGAGTTTGGAGACCTCGTTTATAATACAATAAGCTGCTTTGATCAGTCTGTATGGGAAGGGGGTTCTTCAAGAAATGGGAAAGCACATCAAAAAATCTTTTGAGTTCAGGTCTCCAATAATAACTCCAGACATACAGTTCTTTGCCTCTGAATAGCTGATCCTGTGGAGAAGAAGTAAGAAGCGGGGAGTGATCCAAAAGAGTTGTTTAATTTTATTCATATGGTTGTGGGCTTGACCTGTGTCACAGCTTCATAACATGTTAGGTTTCCTGGAAGAAGCATTGGAGTTATGCTAGTTAATCCTTTTATTCTATAGATTGGTGAACTAAGTCCCAGTGAGCCTGAATGACATGCCAAGCTCACAGAGTTCGGTAGCAGAATTAGGACTGGAACTCAGTATTCTTGAATTATAGGACAGTGTACTTCCTGCACCATGAGAAGATAGAATGTTATAGGAGCATAGAGAATACAGGAGAAAGTTAACCCATGAAAGTTTAAAGCAGACCCCCAGATTACAAGAACTTGTATCCAGTTGTCCCAGACTGCAAATGCCCCTTTGCCTAGCCATCAGTGCCATGACACACAGGTCCTGAACTTTTCCAACCTGGTATATGTGTGTGTAAAAGGCTTCCATACAAAGGAAGCTCAATGGACACCTTCATAACAAACTGGCAGGAGGGAAATCTGCTCAACCAGAAGATGGGAGGTGGAGTGTGGGTAGGGTGCTGCCAGCCCTTTACTGTGCATTCATTTGTTCAACAAGGGTATCTTGGCTATATGCCAGCATCTGAGTTAAGCAGCAGTAATGTAAAAATGAGCAAAGTACATACTCTGTCTTCAAAAAGTTTATAATCCAGTGGAGGAGACAGGTAGGTAAATAGGCAATTTCTTTATTCACTGCATTTTTTGAATTCTGTGTCAGACACTGTGTTTGTCATGGGGAACACAATAAAAACAATCCAGACACAGTCCCTGCACTCAAGGAGCTCACTATACAGCCAGGATAACAACATTAAAGAAATTTGTGAAGAATTAGTTTGGTGATAAAGGTTTATATCTGGATTTTGGAAGCATAAATTAAGGTCCTTTGATACAAATGAGGATGGGGGGTGGGGTTAGGGGAATGATTGACTTGAAATCAATCATGAAGAGCAGTGATGAATTAAGCAAGAGATACCCCTCAGAGCTCATGGTGTCCCTAGATTTTTCTGGCCCTTTTTCGTAAGTCATGGAATGTCCTTGAGAACATGCAAAGATGAAGATAGACTTACTTCCCTAACTTGAAACAACACCTTCTCACTAGGGCCCTGAGAGTTGAATGAGGCAATCACTTCTTTTGATTTCTTTGTCTAAGAAGAGAGTTTTGGCCCTTTCCCCAGCAGGCTGTTTTCCGCATGCATCACTTTGTGTGACAGCTCAGCTATACGATTAGTAGGTACTGACTTAAGCAAGAAACATCCTGCTGGATGTAACTGGACTATGGGGGCTTATTGTTTGGGGCTATTTCCATTGGGATACTGGAGACCTCAGATGGTTTGTTTTTGTTCCCTTTCCCAAAATGTTCCTCTCTGAGGCTTTGAGAATCCAAGTCAGGCTCTCAAGGAGTGTTAAGCTTTCTAGAGAGTGTGTAGATGCTAAATAGAGAAATTTAACTCAGAAGGTTGTTTACAGGTGCCGAATTGAAGTGCACCCTAGACCCACGATTATTGCTTCTTGTACCCGTGTTAGACTGTTCGCTTTGCAGAGACTGTATATTTAAGTTTACAGTCATTTCCCAAGCAACCTACCTGCCAGCCTTGCCCCTGGAGGTTTAGATGAGACAATTCTGGGCGTGGGAGTTTAAAGCTCTTGTCTTAAAGTACAAAATCGTGTTGATAGCAGGAATTGGATATTTTTCATCTTTGTATTGTCAACTCCTAGCACAGTCTTGGAATGTAACAGAGTTTTAATACATATTAATTTATTTTTTTAATTGAAAATATTGGATATAATTTTGGTTAATTGGAAATCTTGTCCCATCAATGCCACTATCTAGCTGTATGATATTAGCTTTTCTGAACTTCTGCTTCCTTAGCAGTAAAATGGCAGCATTCATTCATTCAACATATGTTTATTGATCACTTACTGTATTCCAGGAAATGTAATATGTTCTAGAGAGTCTATGAAAGGTAATAGAAGAAATAGTCCCCACCCATTGTGGCTGCTTGTCTGCTGGAGATGAAAGACAGTTAAAAAGCTGATGTAATAGAAGTCTATTCATCAATAATGATGGAAACCAATAGTTACTTGATTAATTTTTAGGTTAGTTAAAGTGAGGAGTTATAAAACTACCCACATGCATTAAACATTATTTTTTAATTGTAGAATATACATAAAACTTACCATTTTGACCATTTTAAACTATATAGTTCAGTAGCATTAAGTATGTTCACATTGTTGTGTATCACCACCATCCTTCTGCAGAATTTTTTCATCTTCTCAAACTGAAGCTCTGTATCTATTAAGCTGTAACTCCCCATTTTCCTCTCTTCTCGTCCCGTTGCAATCATCATTCCATTTTCTGTCTCTGTGTGGTTAACTTCTTCAGGTACCTAATATAAGTGGAATCATATAGTATTTGTTCTTTTGTGACTGGCTTATTTCATTTAGAGTGTCTTCAGGCGTTCATCCATGTTGTAGCCTCTGTCGGAATCTCCTTTCTTAAGGCTCAGTCGTAGTCCATTGTGTGTATCTACCGCATTTCTCTCCATTCATCCACTGGTGGACATTTGGATTGCTTCCAGTGTATTATTTTAGTTTAGACATTTTTATGTGGACTGCTGATTGGAGTTTTCTCTCATCGTTCTCACATAAACCATACCCATAATACGTCATCTAGCATTTCCAGTTTTGGTTTCTTTAATGTGGAGAGAGAACCTAGATACTTGTGAAGTAATGTGAGTACAGAATTCCAGATTTTTGTGATTTTTTTCCACAGTCTTTTAAATTAGTGTTGACTATACTAAATTTGATTGACTCATTTTTAGCAACTTATCTGTTCTTTTCAAAATATTTAACTTCTAGAAAAAATGCTCTTGCATACCCACATTTTATCAGTTACATACAGTTTAATTAAATCATACAATTAGAATAAGAAGTGCAGCTGACATAAAATGGTGTAGAAACAAACAATTAGCTCTTGGTGAACATTTTTTTTAGAGCTCTATTTTATTTTATTTTATTTATTTATTTTTGGCCATGCCATGTGGCTTGTGGGATCTTAGCTCCCTGACCAGGGATTGAACCCATGCCCCCTGCAGTGGAAGTGTGGAGTCCTAACCACTGGACTGCTAGGGAATTCCTGGCTCTTGGTGAACATTGATGATGATGGCTGAAAGCCTGCAGGACTGTTAGAGAGCAGGCAACTAGTCAAGAGTGTGTTTTCAGAAGAGTTGAAAGGGTTAGTTAATCCAGTTGATTGCTTCATTGGATGTTATTTTAAAGGACTTATACTGTTAAAAAAAAAATATATCTGTGCTATTAGATGGGAATGCACAGAGGATTTGGGAACACAGGACTTCTAGTTACTAATCCCTATTAGTCCAGGGATAAGAAAGTACTTCCGAAGAAGGCATTCAAATTCATCTTGAGGGAGACTTCCCTGGTGGTCCAGTTGGTAAGACTCTGAGCTCCCAATGCAGGGGGCCCAGGTTTGACCCCTGGTCAGGGAACTAGATCCTGCATGCTGCAACTAAAAAAGATCCAGCATACTGCATCAAATACCTGGCACAGCCAAAATAAATAAATCTTTTTTAAAAAAAAATCATCTTGAGGGATGGGGAGAAATTATCCAGAGAAATCTAGGGAAGATGTTTGAGGTAGAAGGAATAATATGTACAGTTGTATAAAACAGCAAAAGCATCTGGGACATTTAAATATTTTGTTATGTTGGGTGTAAAGGTTGCATCCCTTATTTTTTAATTTTTCCGGTACGCGGGCCTCTTGCTGCGGTGGCCTCTCCCATTGCGGAGCACAGGCTCTGGACGTGCAGGCTCAGCAGCCATGGCTCACGGGCCCAGCCGCTCCGTGGCATGTGGGATCCTCCCGGACTGGGGCACGAACCCGCATCCCCTGCATCGGCAGGCGGACTCTCAACCACTGCACCACCAGGGAAGCCCGCATCCCTTAATTTTAAAAGGCTTACTGTGTGCCAGGCACTGGGAGATACAATCTAAACAAAATAGACACGACTGCTATCCACATGAAGATTACCATCTAGAGGTGAAGACAGGTACTTCAAACACAAATAAATATGACACTATGACATGTGTTAGAAAGGAGAAATAGGTACAAACAAGATCCTGTAACAGGGCAGGCAGTGTGGCACAGATATTGGGGGAAGTGTTAAGAGAAAGGCTTTGGCAAAAAATGTAAAAGTTTGGAGGTGAATATTGAAATAAAGAATATTCCAGAAAGAAGAAACACATGTGCAAATGCCAAGGTGGCAGGAGACATTAGAACAAGTAAGAGAGAGAGTTAAGAGTGGGGAGTTGGACTAGTACAGACAAGGTTCTGGTGTCATATTGAAAGACTGTAAGATTTGGGCTGGATGATTTCTAAGCCTCCTAGTTATCTCCATGTGTCATTCTCTAAATGTCATGTATGTCAGTTATACTCCTTGCTGCCTTCCTCCATTCTGCAATTATATTTGTTTCAAGCTTTTAGGGAGTTGATGAATGCATCTGGATTGCATGGTAAATCATATCTTCTGTGAAATTCCAATGGCTTCTCAAAAAATTGTATCTCTGGTGACTTAAAAGAGAAATGAGCTATTTGTTGTTGTTAAGGCTTTTCTCTTGTTTTGCATCAAGTATGAGGAGATACTGAATACAGTTTCCAGAGTCCAGATTAGATAATTTCTACTGTCTGCTAAGCACTGATGAATCCTAATTGGGTGGATTACTTCAAATGCAGGATATTCGTTATCCAAAGCAAATGAAGTCCACTTTTCCCCTTATTCCCTTTGTGGGTAGCTTGTATATCATACTTGATTAAGTGATGGCAGCTGAGATGGTGGTCTACCTTTAGTCTACTGGTTTAGTTTCTCTGGTAGAATAGTTATGCTTTGCTTATAAAAGTTCTTTCACTTAATGTATTCTTTGTGTCCAAAACTTCCCCTTTGTTATATAGACAAAGAGCTAGTAGAAGTATTCCAATGCCCACCCAAGGTGGTCAAACCTTATGTTGGATTTTGTTTCTTTTTAAAGGCAAAGTAAATACTGATTCTAAACATTTTCATGTCTACTTTGTGTATTCTTCTAGGGGCCAAAAGGGTGGGCATGAGTGGTTTCATAAATCATTAATATTAATATTGTTTGACAGTGTAATTATAAAAATATATAATGATAATGAAAGCAGAGGAAATAACATTTGGTTTGATCCCAAGGTCAAATTATTTTCCTTAATTTTATATATGAAATGTATTTTAAAACCTCTGATCCTTCCTAAGATTTTGCTGCTTAATTTATGGATTTAATTGTGAAATGACACTTCCTTGGATACCACTGTGCACTAATTCAACTGGGTCTCATTTGAACCTTCCAGTTGCATTTCAGAATTTCACATGTTTGATGTAAAGCAAGGGGATGCTAATGTTTGAATAATGACGTATTCTTTTGCATCCTCTAGCCCTATGAAACCACTTCCAGTTCCCCCAACATGACCCAAGACTTTTTATGGCTCTGGCTTTGAGTCTGCTGTTTCCTCTCCCTATAATGCTCCTTCCCTTGCCTGTTAAGCAGCCACACATCCTTTAAGCCTGAGCTCAGGTGTCATCTGCACTGTGAAACCTCTCTATACTCCCCTGGTCATAGGTACGTGTCCCTCTTTCCTGTTCTCATAGGATTACACACACACTTTATCATCACACTTATCAAAACTACTCATTCATTAGTTATTGTGCTAAATTTACTGTATTCGGCATAGGGATACTACAGAATTGCCTCAATAATTTTCTCCCCAGGTCTCTGAAGTCCTCAAGGGCAAGGAGTTCTTCCCTGGCACTGAGTAGGAACTCAGCAAATGTTCGTTGAATGCATAGAGTGGTGATAATGTGTGGCTAACCTGTATCGAATTGTTATTTTCACTGAGAGTAAACTCCTTACTTTGATCAGTTTATTTAACGCTCACAGCAATCCTTTGACGTAATTATCATCATACCCATTTTACCTTTAAAGATATACCGAGGTTAATTAGTTTGCCCAAGGTCATCCAGCTACCAAGAGAGGAAGCTAAGATTTAACCCCCAGTTCTGTGTTACTCCCAAGGCCATATGATCTGCCTCCCACTGGTGTGATTTATGTTGAAATCACGGAAGCAGTTGTGTAGAAAAAATTAGAATGGTGATGAATAATAACTCACATCTGAGTGGTACTTTACCATTTCCATAGGATCTTACTGTGCATTATATCATCCAATTAAAAATTACAAGTTTTTACACACAATACTTTTCCGATTTGAAGGAATTACGAGTACATTATGTATAAACTAAAGGAAACGACCTCCAAATTTCACCACCCAGAGATAACTTTCATCAGTGTTTTCCATCAATATTTTGTTGTATATTTTCTCTCCCCCCCATATGTGTGTATTTATGTGATGATGTTGTTTACAATGTCCCTTTAATAATTTATCAATAAATATCACTAACTTTTCTTCATGTCTAACATGATATTTTATGTTATTCCATTTTGGGGTTGTTCCATAAATTATTTTGTTGGTATTTATGTTGACTCATCCACTCTGATCCCTGGGATTTTTGCTTCCTTGCAGCACTGACCCGTTTTATCTCCAGAGGGCAGAAACTGGACCACTTGTCCCACGTCTAATTACTCTTTGGCTCATTTGCATGTTCCTTTTCTCACTCTAATATTATTAATATAGTGGTCTGTGCTCACTCAGACCACAGTTTAGTCTTTGTCGGACTCTCTGCTCAATTAGGTCAAACTGCAACTGGCTTCCTGACTCTCTTTTTGTGGGAACCACGAGTGTGAACATTCCATGATTTTCTTTCTTTGCTTCTGCATAAGGTACTTGCCGATGTGCACATATTTCTTTGACTTCAAAGACTTAACCCATTTTATTTTTTTTTAAATTAGACTCAACTAATTCTTTAATCCATCAAAGAAATTCTCCTTTTTATGAACTGAGTCCCTTAAAATTTAGGCAGTTTGCAAATTATCGTTATTAACAACACTATGAAGTCTGTAGGCAGATACTGCTATCATCACTCACTGACAGATAAGATTATGCAGTCTCAAGAAGATTAAGGGATTTAATCAGTGACACTAGGTAGCAAATGGTAGTTTCAGAACTTGGGTCTCCTAACTCTGAATGTGAATGTCTTAGCTTTAGCCATACTAGCTCTAATGGTGAACAATTGTTATGACAGATTTATGGACTGTAAGAAGTAAGCATGGCTGTCATTATTGCCTACTGAGCATCATGTTCCCAGTTTCAAATTTTAACTGACTTGAGAAGTGGTTAACTGGTTGTGACTAAGTACAAAAACCGATATGGGATTTTTTACTCTAACTCTTCTGTTAATCAGGTTTTAATTATATTTCATTGCCTGTCTTCAGGATAAAGTTCAAGGTTGTTAACTTGGCATTTAAGATATTCCACTATCTGAGCCCAATCTACCCTTTCCCACTCTATCCTTTATTACTTCTTTACAGAAATGCTTTGTCTCATTTAAACTTTCCCTGCACTGTCGTCCAGGTGTTTCATGTGTTCCACATTGATCTTTAATCTACTTTCCTCCATTTACCTGCAGATAAATACATAAAATGACTCACCTCCTCCGTGAAGCCTTCCTTTACCAGGCAGGTAAAAGAGATCACTTATTTCCCTAGGGTCAGAGAGGATTTGGCATCTCTTGAATTATATCTTTATGACATATGCCTTTAAATAGGTTATATAAATGTTTGCTATCTCATGATTTCTATAGGTTGGAATTATAAGCCTGGCGTAGCTAAGTTTCCTACAAGGCTGCAAGCAGTTGTCAGCCAGGGCTGGGTTCTTATCTGGATGTAGAGATCATGGGGCCATCTTAAAGTTTATCTGTCATGGATGGTTTAAAGAACTATATGTGAAATGAATAAACAAATAAATAAGTAATTAGACCATTAAGAAAAACTAGGCAAAATATAGGTGCATATTTTTCTGACCTTGCATAGCGAATGACATTTTAAATATAAGGCAATAAAAAAAGTTAAAAGAAAACAAAATAGATTTTAAAAAATTTCTGATTGTAAAAATTATGAAAAATTAGATAGAAATTTTGAGACGTGATTTCAACAACCATGATTAACAAAATGTTAATGTCATGAACATATATAAAGCTTACACAGATTGATAAGGAAAACAGTAGATATTCAATAAACAAATGGGAGGGAACATGTAGGAAATCACAAAAAAGAAAATACAAGTGACTAGTAAATGTGTATAAATGTTTATCTTCATTTGTAATTTAAAAATAAAGCAATAGTAATACTTTCAAGTATCAAATTAATAAAATAAGATGTAAAATGCTCAATACTGATAAAGATATGGCAAGTGAGCTCTCTCTTATCACTGCTAAGAGTGGAAAATTAGTATAACCATTGCAAATGCAAGCTATTACTCTGTTTCAAAAGCCTCAAAGTTGTACATATTATTTTACCTAGTAATTCCTCTTCTAGAAATTTAGCACAATGAAATAATCAGCAATGCAGACAAAGCTTTATGCACAATGATTTTCTTTGAAACACTTCGTAATGAGGCATTGAAAATAAACTAAACATCCATCAAGAGGGGAAATGTTGAGTAAATTCTGGTGTATCTATAGTATGGAATATTGTGGAGCCATTAAAGTGATATTTAAGATGAATATTTAATGATTTGGAGAAATGCTTAGATGGGTAAGAAAAAGCAGGATACAAAATTGCTTATAACATGGAACTAAAGTGTAAAATAATTTATTACTAGGAGGAAGTACGTAAGATATTAACAGTGGTTTTTTTGGGATTCGGAATTGTCCCTGTCAGAAAATTGTCCTCAATACAGAGTTAATTGCCTTATTTTGGAGTCTTTGTAAAGTTTATCATATTACACATGTTCTTTCACTTTCCTTTTTTTTTTTAAATAAAGAATTAATGTTGGGGAAGCACATTACCCTGAAATGACCTCAATCAAAGTTAGTTTTGGACACTTGTAGAAGTCACTTGACAAAATTGGTAGAAATGGAGGCAAAGAAATTGACTTCAGATTTAGAAATTATTCTTGGTCAACCTGACAATGGCCAGGGTAGAATGACATTGTATACAGTACACAGTTAAAGAACACTTTAAAAAATAGTAGAGTAATTAAGGTTTGGTTTTATTGACATTGTGAATATATTACCTATGGGAGGAATAAGAAAATAAAATATCCTGATTTATGTGAATGGATAGCTTTAGCTTAGGATAAAATATCTAGTGAGCATCACAAACATTTCAAAATATTTTACCTGAAGCTACTTAGCGGAAGTGAAAATGGCATGTACCAGGACATTGAGTTAGATGATTATGTGAAGGGTGTAGTTAATATTACTTCAAAGAATGTGAGATAGAAAAAAATAGATTTTTCTGTGTTCTATGTGTAACTTAAGTATGCATTCATAATTAAATTAAGATATTAAATATTATAGGTATACATTTGACCATTTGATTTATATTACTAGTAAGTAAATATCTAGCTTAGCTAAAAATAATAACAGCATCAAAAGTTTGATCTTCTAATTGTGAAAATGGAGAATTGCCTAATATTCATGCTCACTTTATATCTGACACATACTGTTTTATATTTTGTATTTTTCTGCAGTAAAAAATGTATCTTTTCTGACAAAAAAGTCAACACAAGTTTTTAGTTTATAATTTGAAAGGGAACTTAAAATTACAAATACCCTTAGGGGAGGGAAAATATCCTTCATTCCTTTTAAGATAAACAGATCTCAAATCCTTCTTACATTGGTAGTTTGGAAGTGTGTGTAAGAGGCATAGAAATTCCAGGAAACCTAAAGTGCTGGAGGAAAGGATCTTCTATGAATGCTGGAGATAAACTTCCCAATTTTCATGGTTCTTTTTATGCCTTGTTGTCTCACTGAACACAGGTGTAACTTTTTTTTTTGGTCTTCAACTGCAACCTATCACTCAGAACTTTTTTTGTTCCTTATGCTAAGCTTCACAAAGAAATGGAAAGAACTGCTTTCTCCAGAGGGGTGACAGAAACTTGCTGGGCACGTCCAGTCCTTGACCTTGAGATGAAAGTCAGCCTGTGGATGAACGGAGATGGTGTTAGTAGCCTCTGTGTTGTGACCTGCTGCTTTCTCGGTAAATGAAGATGAGGAAACAGAGGATTCCATGCATCTAGCCCCAGTTTAGCCCCAGGCCTGGCCTTATTTAAAATAAAATAGCTACAGTTGGAAGCAGAAAGGATGTTTTTAAATCTTTGAGCCCCAAATCCATATGATAAAGAACAACACATAGTTGGAGAAACAGAAAGTTATATAGTATATTCTTTGGTCCACTTCTTATTTTTATTTTCTCCAGGTATTTCTCTCTGCTTTAAAATAAATGAAGAATGAGAAATTCTTACCTTCAGAAACTGTCCTAAAATTGAGTATTTCAGAAAAACATTGTCAGCCTAAATGATTAAAACTTCTACTACTCTCCGCAGCCTTTTTCCTCCCTTCCTCCCTGCAGAGAGAGGGGCACAGCACGCTGTGATTCTCATTTGCTGTCAACTTTTGGTTAAAAAACAGATGAAGACTTCTATTAGACTGATAATTTCTTATCCTTGAGTTATTCGTATCTTGAGCAAACTCCACGTTAATGTATTATCCACCATTCGTTCACTGGGGGCTTGAACTTGAGTATTCTTATTAAGATGTCATTTCCAGAACCTCTGTATTCATTTATATTTTTCAAAAGATTGCATAAGAAAGCCTAGGTCTTGCTAACCAATTATAGAAATTTCTTTCGAAATTATTTTGAAAATAATGGCATTAATAGCTACTATTTACCAAATATTACTTATGTGAAAGCAGGTGTAGTTAAGAGCAGATACTTTCAAAGTCTGGGGTGTCTCTTCAAAGTGAGTCAGTTTGTCTGTTAACCTTTTGATGATCATTCCATACTGTCTATTAAATATTATATTTTAACATATTAATTTAATTGTTAAGAAAGATCTAGCAGCAGGTCTGTTTTTTCCCTTTACGGAGTGATGCCTCCAGGAAGAAAGAATGATTATTTGGTCAAATGATTGTTTGGTTTGTAAACAGGCAAACATAATTGGTATTCACAAGCAGGAGGTTCCTCATCTATAGAGTCCTTTTAGAATGATGTACCCAACCCAACTATGATAAACAAACCTAGAATCTGTTGATTCATGGAGGATGGCTTGCTGGAAAATGTCACGTGAGCTAATTAGAATGTAGAATGGGAATGCATTATGATCAAACAAGCTCCTTTTTTTGTATGTTATGGTCTTGCAAGCATCACTTGGAGACCACATGTTACATATAAGCTACAGAGTGTCTTTATGTGCTTACGGTCTTAGATTGTTCTCTTCTTGTCTGTGCCTTCTGATTACTCGAACTATTAGTACAGCTCGATATTGGGGAATACCTTTGATTCTTGTGAGCCTGATTTGACAGACATTTCAATCCTTTGTGCTATCTCGAATGCAGACCTTATTCAATACAGGTTTAGGGAGAACCCAGCTTGATTAAATAAGTGGCACGGTGTAATCAGGACCAGGGTCACCTTTAATAGTTATACAGATTATTCATTTCACTTAAGAGTCTTTAATGGTGGGAAAGTATAGTCCATTGCTAAAAATTCTTACTATTAAATGATCAGGCACTGACTAGGAGTTTCAAGGTTGGTACAAAACAATCCTTTATGTTTCGCTTGTTTAAGTTTGGGTTCACCCAGAAGCAGGCCCTGAGACACAGAGTAGAGTGTCAGTAGCTTATTTGTGGGGTGGAAGGAACACCTGTAGAAATTGGGGAAGCCATACAGTAAGGGGAAGCAGCCAGTCAGTGATGTGCTACTAAGCCAACTATGATGGCGGGTGCGTTTTCATCCTAACATAGACTCTACCCCTTTGTCCTTAGCCTACTTTCTATTGTCCCTGTCAGAGCCCCAGAAGGGACATGAGTATGAGTCCTGCCCCCAGATATGGGTGAGTGAGGCCATGGATGAAAGCGTAGGGATTAAACAAAGAAAGAAAATAAATAGCCACAACTGCATCCCTTATTTAACCCTTGGCACAAGCTGTGTCTGTGACTATATGTCTTTTCTTAAGGATGTGTGATGTCTTAACTTCAAAAATGGCCAAGAACCATATCTCTGAGCATGATATATTCCTCACAGGACATATTGTATTGCCTTATATAGATTAAATGTTAAATACAGATTTGTTAAATAATTTTTTGTTGGTCAGAGTGTGGTGATTAGAGAGAGAAAAAGAATTGAGCTATGGAGTGAAATGAATAAAACCTATGCTTCCTGCTTTCTCTTATCTGATCCTTGTCACAAACTCAAATTGTAAGAGTTGACTACCTACTGGACCTCAGAGTTGTTGAAACTGAACACCCACCTTCCTCTTTTGCACATATATTCTCAGGAGAGAGTTCTGTGGGTGCATTTCAGAGGCAGCTGCAGGGGCGGCCTTTTTAGTTTGAGTACCAGAGCTGAGTCATTAACACTGGAAAACCTTAGTATTAGTCCACCTCCTCCCCTCTACCCACTGCTTCCCACCCAACATCTTTAAAGAGAAGAACATTTAAATCTAGATTATTTGGGGGTATATACTTTATGTTATAAACACTAAAGTCATTATCCCACTGGCTGGTTGATTTTAATTTGCTTGTCTGTTATCTGCTCAATTCCACAAAGGTTTGGAAGCAGTTATATATGCGTCTGTATAAAGTATAGAAAAAGCTAGAGGAAAAATACAATTGCTAGATTGTTTGATACAGATTAGAATGTAATAAGTGGACAAAGAATTGAAGGATCGTAGTGGGAAGTACTAATCAGGAGAACCTTCTCGGAGTCAATTAATATATTATGACACACTTCTATTCAATCAGGTCCCTGGAGTGACTTTTTCTTTGGTTTTCTGCTGAGTTGCTCTTAGACTGTTGGTATAATATGAAGGCTTACCCTTAACTAATATTCAAATTTTTCATCATGTTTATTTCAAAAGAAAAAAAATGAGAACATCCTCTAAAGAATGGGACTGTTATAGCTTATATTGATAAGAAGCCTAGATATTTCATAAAGCACAACGTTGTAGGACATTATCATAGAAATAGAGAATAACCTTTAGGAGGAGAATCAGAGTTATCCAGAAGGAAAAGAAAATCAGAAAAATGAAAGAAACTTCAAGCAAAAGGCAAACTTTTTAAAGGTTCCCACTGTGAAAATAAGTGACTGTGGTCAAACCCGCTTAAAGCTTTGCTTTTCATTTTGAAGTCTTGGAGCAGGGAGAGATCTTAGAGTTCATTTAGTTCAATCCCTTCGTTTTACAGATGACAAAGCTGGAACCCAGAGAGGTTAAGTGATTTGCCCATGGTCACACAGACAGTGTGGGGCAGAACAATAACCGTATTTCAGATTGTCTGACTCCTGGTCCTGGGCAATTTGTACTACTTTTTATTGCTGCTTCCAGCTGATGTCATTTTGGGGAGGAGGCATCCAGGGGCCTGAGCAACATGGGCCAGCAGGGAAAAGGAGAGATGCAGGAGGCACAGCAGAGCTGGACACAGTAATCTAGTGGGTAGGCTGGAACAAGCAAGGGCCAATGAACCAAACTCTACAAAGGGTATGGCAACCAATATGACTTTTTCCTTGCAGAACTGAATCTTTTTATAGGATTGCCTAACTCTTCCAGAATTAAACATAGAGGTAATTCTACCAAATCAAGCAAACTCTTAATTCTCATCAGCCCTGAATCTCAGAAGCAAGCTATGTAATGATGACAATTTGTGGCAAACAGTGGTTCCATGGGAAGTGCTAGCAACATGTCCAGAGTAAGTAACTTCATTCCTCAGATCAGTGACAGTTCTGAGAGCACACATGTCTCTAGGTTCAGGAAGTTAGGGTGTTGTTGTGATGTTCCTGAATACTGGAAGGTCAGTGCAGGAAATGGTGGTGGGGTGGGATGGGGCCAGGAGACACTTCAGGGCTTTCTTTCTTCCCCTTTATGTCAGTAAAGGCATTTTTCCTGAAGGTTGTGAAGAGGGGGGAAAGTTTTTGAATGTTTTATATTATGATTGATGCTGATAAATATTTTCCTAAAAAAATTTTTCTTACCTTTGATTGTGTACAACAGTAGTGATTATGATTTATAATCTTCAAAGTAATACATGTTCTTTTATCTTTTTCTTAGTGTATGAGCAGCATGTGTGATGGTTGCTTGAGGCTCTAAGTGGGCAATCTGGAAAACGTTTTCCGCTCCACACCCCTTCTCTATGCCTTATGTTCAGAATCTGTCCAGTCGACAGGCTGACGAGGAATGTTTCTCCTTTGAGACTGATTGGAAGAGTGAACAGTCAGAAAAACCTTCTATTGTTCTTTGAGCTTTCCCATATGATAGAGCCCAGCCATTAACCAAGTCTCTCTTCATTGTTTTGTCTCTTAGAGGAGAGAAACGTTTAGAGGCACATTTGAAGATGTGCCAAATGGATTTCAGAGAGCTTTACATTCCTTAACATCCCATTAATTGGGAACAACAGTTGCATATTCACGTTTTACCATTTGCCAGATACAAAACTGCACATAGCAAAATGGAATGACTCTTCTTCTTTATTCCTTATTGTCTTGTGAAATAATAGGATACCATTCTATTAGAATGTGTTTTATTTACGTTAAATAATTGGCGATGGAAAAAATAATTGGCAGTGGGATTCTCTCTTTAAGGCAGTGTTAACATAAATATTTTGGGAAAGAATTTACTAAATCTGAAAGTTTATTGTTAGCATTCCACTCTTGTTAAGCAATGCCCCTGTCAGTGTGAATGTACCCTTTTCTTCTCACTTCGCTAAATTTAGCATAGATCATTAAAGATTAGACACTTCTAAATTCCCAAGAACTGCTGGGCCCCATTTCTAAAAGACAGGTCTAATGTTTCCAAATTTCCATTATCAAAGAATTTTGTAGAAACACCCTGGTTAGACTGATCAATCTTGGCTACGTTTGATTCTTTGTCTGAAATAAAACAGTCTTTCAATGCCCAAATCCTTTCAACACTGCATCTCTCTCATCCCAGTTGTTGACCCTCAAAACTTGCTAGAGGTAGAACAGTTTGGGGATATAAGGAGGTGGCATTTTGAGTTACATCTGCATGCCATCTGGAGTGTTTCTCCTTAGGAGGGTTGAAACCAACAGCAAAAAGTGAGATCAGTTTTGGTTATGATGATGTTAATAATAACAGTTACAAAACTATTGAGGGCCTGTTGTGTAGTAGAAACCTTCTAGAGCTGTCTCCTTTAAACCTCAAAAATGACCCTACAAGGTAAATACTATGAAGGAAAATGTACGTTGTTCTTCATGAGTATAATGGGGGGAAACTATTCTAAAAGTTTTATTGAGGAATAAACATATAAAGCAAAAATCTGATGAGTATCCACTAGAAGAATAGAGAAAGGGATGCTCCTGGTAGATGGTGAGGTTATGCAAAAGCCCAGAGGTAGCAAATGGTTCAAGCTATTCAAAAAGGAGAGAGTGGGCTAGTGTAACTGAAAGCTTGTGAGGGACAGGAGCATGAAGACAGATAAATAGGCAGGGATCAAAACACGAAAGGGTCTTTTTCTCTGACCTGGTTCTAAGAGTTGGTTATTTATATTGATGCTATCTATGTTCTCTACCGTATCAAGTCAGATAGGGCATTCAGCTACTTCTCTGAAAGCAAAACTGACCCAAGGCTTTGTGTCTGCTGTAGACTTTGTTAGAATTGAAGATACTGACAAAGTTATATGGTAGCCATGTAAACAAATTCAAATTTAAATATTAAGAGTCAATTTTTTAAAAATATCTTACAGCCATATCTACCATTGTGGACTCCAGCCTCCCAGAAGTTTGCTTCTCTCTCTTTTTCCTCTCCTCCCTTAGTCTTCTCCTCCCTTCTCTTAACATTTGTTCTCTCTTATGCTTTCTAATTAGCGCACACCTAGTTCCGGCTCATTTTGAGTGCAGATCAGTTTAATAATCTTTTCTTTCTGTTAACTAACATTCTCAGGGTCTCATCTTCCACCTCAAATGACTTGACTAGAAAAATAACTTTATAAAACAATGATAGGTCCTTTTCCATGAGGAATTCTGCTGACATATGTTAAGGTAATATTTTTTTAATCCCTGTACCTGTGAATTGCAAACTCTCACTCTTACTAGTTCATCCACACAAAGAAGCACACAAAATAGTACACATTTCATTCATTTTTTGGTGACAAACTTACCACCAAGGGCTGATTTGGATAAGAAAATGAGCTAGATAGTATTTTAGTTGTGGTTGCATTAAAATGCTATCAGAATATTCCACTTTCCTGGGTCCATTACGTATAAGGAAATATGAGTTCTCTTTGTCTATGGACATGACCTATTGTGACAACTTATTATCTAACCATCCCTTTACACCAAACCTGGCCTTCTTCCTTTTTTTATCTTGGTATGGAATTCAGGATTCTTTTTTTTTTTTGCAGTACGCGGGCCTCTCACCGCTGTGGCCTCTCCCGCTGCGGAGCACAGGCTCCGGATGCGCAGGCCCAGCGGCCATGGCCCACGAGCCCAGCCACTCCGCGGCATGTGGGATCTTCCCGGACCGGGGCACGAACCCACGTCCCCTACATCTGCAGGCGGACTCCCAACCACTGTGCCACCAGGGAAGCCCTGGAATTCAGGATTCTTGGTTGTAAACAATAGAATCTTCTCAGACTGGTTTAAGAAAAGGATATTAGTTAAAGGAGTTTAGTTAGCGCACAGACTGTCAGAATTGCAAGAGATCCAGTCTCATAAGTTATGCAGCAAAGAATAATATCCAGATATATTGGAAAAGGGGGATGGAGGAGACAAAAAATCTTCTTAGATACTTTGTTTGTAAAGTCAACATAATTTGAAGATTAATTGGATATGGAGATAAGAGAAGGAAGAAATTAAATATGAATCTCAGATTTGTGGTTTAAGAGCTGGTGGTTTGATGATTCCATTTGCCAGACGTTGTAGACATTTGCCATGTGTGGCTATTCAACATCTTTCGAATTCCCTTATTGGGCCTGAACAATTTTTGCATTACAATACTGTCACACCAAAGTGGAAGCTAGAATTTATTTTTACAACTCTCTTTATTGCTAAGTTGCATCATAGGAGATACTTATTTTTCCCCAAAAGGAGCAGCGTGAAGAAATAGCATGTACAGACTCAGTCTTTGAGATAGCATGGTGGCAAGTCCCAGAGCTTTTGCCTTCCAGTTTGGAGCATCTTCATCTGAGCCTCAGTATTGCTGCCAAGCAGTGGAAGCCATAGTGTTTTTTGTTAGAACAGCTCTAATGGGATATAATGGGTCTGAATCCTGGCTGCGTAACTTCCAGTTTTACTGGTATACCCTCCAGCTTCTTTTCAACTAGTCTTCCTCTCCTGCCAGTCCGTATTTTCCAGTGTAGTCAGAGTCATCCTTTTAAACTGAAAATCTGATAATATTGCTCCCCTAATCATATCTCACCAGTGACATTTTCTTGGCCTGAAGAATAGCGTCAAAACTCCTAAGATATTTCCTAGGGATGCCATAACAAATTATCACAAACTCGGGTGGCTTAAAACAAAATAAAAGTATTCTCTTACAGTTCTGGAGGCTAGAAGTCTGAAGTCGTGGTGTCAAGGAAGCTAGGCCATGCGTCCTCCAAAGCCTCTAGGAGAGGATCCTTCCTTCCTTCTTCCAGCTTCTGAGAGCCCCAGGCTTTCCTTGGCTTATGGCAGCATAACTGCTGTCTCTATACCTCTGTCTTTGCATGGCTTTCTCCTCTTCTTATAAGGAAACCAATCACATTAGATTAGGACCTACCCCAATTCAGTATGACTTTGTCTTAAATGGATCACAACTGCAAGATCCTCTTTCCAAATAAGGTCACATTCACAGGTATTGGTGATTAGAACTTCAACATGCCTTTTGGGGTGGGGGACATAATCCAACACATAACAGTGGCCTGTGAGGTAAGCTACAGTGTGACCCGTGACCCCTGTGTACTTTTCCAACCTTACCTTGTTCATGAGCCTCTCCCCTCATTCTACTCTCCAGCCACTCCTGAGTTCTTTCACGTTTCTGAAATCATCATGCCCTCTCTAATCCCACACATGCTTACAAGTAGATCCCCTCTCCCTGGAATACTCTCTTTGCTTCATCACTCTCTCTGCTTCCACCATCTTCCCTCCAATTTTCACATGTCCTTTATATCCCCTGGACACCCTATACTAGGTTAAGTATCTCTTCATTGTGCTCCCACAACTAATTGGACTTTCTCCATCATAATTAACACATCACAATTTACAGTGATTCTCACGCAATACCTTAGCTCCAAGAAGTCTGGGATGGTGTCCAATTGCTCAACAGTCAAACCCCAGAATTAGCACAGTGCTTGTCACATAGCAGACTTTCAATAAGAAAAATAAATTTGGCAGCTCTTTGGTGGTTTTGAATACCTGTGAACCACTTAGTTATGTAGCTTTGGATCTTGTTGGAAGGGCCTAGTATTTTGTCAGTCAGTACTCTTTTTTTTTTTTTTTTTTGGTATGCGGGCCTCTCACTGCTGTGGCCTCTCCCGTTGCAGAGCACAGGCTCTGGATGCGCAGGCTCAGTGGCCATGGCTCATGGGCCCAGCCGCTCTGCAGCATGTGGGATCCTCCCGGACTGGGGCACGAACCCGTGTCCCCTGCATCGGCAGGCAGACTCTCAACCACTGTGCCACCAGGGAAGCCCCAGTCAATACTCTTTAATACAGGGTCCTGTTAGTGGAAATAAATTGCAGTTTATTGGAAGGTTGTATGTCACAGAAACTTTCTACAACTTCCTCTGCATAGGAATGACCTTGGATAATAGTCCTGTGATAATTTCTTACTGGCAGGCTGGGTCCTCAGGTAACTTAATGAAAACACAATTTCACAATACTTTTTAGACTTTGCCCATTTCTATTGATTTATTAAAGTCTTTTATAACAATTTTATGCTAGTCATTACAATGATAATTAGTCTATTACTTTCTAATTATTATAATCATTATCAATTTCTAGCAATGTCAAGGCTTCAAACACCAAATATAAAATCAGTGTTTTGTGCAACCACCATAGATTACTGGTTGTTTAGATGAACTGCTTAGCATTCAGGACTGAGATTTCTGATTCCCACTCTATATTCTGTGTCAACTCCTCTCTCAGTTACTCATACCTCAAGAGGAAGGCTTGGTATTCCTCAAGTGGCAGCTAATACAAACGTATTTCAGTTTCATCCTTGGATCCTGTTTCTGTATTTATGAGTGATTAGGAGTATGTCTGTTTTAACTGTTCAAAATTACTTTTGAAATGCACTAATTTAACATTAGTATCTTATTCTCTGAACACGCATGCCCTTTCTGCTATCTTTTTGGTTCTTGGAAGAAGAGCATCTTAATGTTTTTATTTTTTAAACTTCTCTTATTTTACTATAAGTTGCATGAAAGATTAAAAGGAAAGAAGAAATAAAAATTCATTTGAAGGCTTCCCTGGTGGCGCAGTGGTTGAGAGTCCACCTGCCGATGCAGGGGACACGGGTTCATGCCCCGGTCCAGGAAGATCCCACATGACGCGGAGCGGCTGGGCCCGTGAGCCATGGCCGCTGAGCCTGCGCGTCCGGAGCCTGTGCTCTGCAACGGGAGAGGCCACAGCAGTGAGAGGCCCGCGTACTGCAAACAAAACAAAACAAAACATAACAAAAAATTCATTTGAGGAAACCCTTTATCAAATTTTCTGCTAAGTTAATTTAGGGAGTTCTTAACTACCAGCATTATTTATATAATAGTATATATAGTAACAAACAGATGCTCATCAGTGGCATATATTGTCATAAGAAATTGCTGAATTTCAAAGTCCAACATAACACTTAAGTAATCTGTTTTTAATCTCCGTCTATTCTCTACCCAATGCACACAAACACACAGACACACACCGATATACACAAACATTTAACTGGAATTACATGAGTGCAGGAACCACTGTCTGTTCACCACTGTTTACCCAGCAGGGTATCCAGCAGGCTAATGAAGAATCATAGGGCCATGGGGTGTTTTAAGAAGTGAAACCCCTCCCCCTTTGTTCCTCCACTGGATGTTTCCATCTTCCTGCTCCTCTCCAGGGATTCCATGATTCTGCAAAGTGTATATCAAAGGATTCAGGGGTTGATTAATTTGAATTGGAAAATTACATCTCTGTTTTCACTAACTTCCCAGTGACACTTAGCATTTTCTTCAGCTGAGTGTAAGCCACAAACCTTAGTAATTTTAGCAGTCTTTGTGACTTTTTCACCAAGAGAAACCATAAATATTTCTTATAATGATTGTTGCATATATCACAAAGATATTTTTGAAATTGTGGTAGTATTCCAGCAAGATCTTAATACTGAATGCATAATATAGGAGACACATGTATTATACCACAAATTTGTTTCTTTTTAAAAATTTTGTTAACTTGTCCACTTTTCTTTGTAATCAGTTGAATTTTATGTATTTAAAAATATTCTGTCACCAGAATGACAAAGGATCCATGGCACAAAATGGTTAAGAACTCCTTGCTCTTGGCATTGTGAGCTGTAGTTTTTGATTCTTTCATTTTATTTGGGAGGCATTTACCTGGTGATTTAACAGGTCCCAACACATCAAGGGCGATAGTAACATGGGCCAATCACTTCCAGGTGATTGGCCCCGTGAGTCCTGGGATAACATCTCCCATGTCCCTCCTCACCTCCAGGACTCTCCTCTGCCCACAGACAAGTTCAGGCTTCTAGTTGCCTGCATATGTATCCTTTCTCTGACTTTAAGGTTATTGCAGAACCATTTACCTTATAGGCAACGTGAAAATTTGGGTCCAAGTCCTGGCTCTTTCACTCACTAGTATTGTGTCCTTAGATACTTTACACAACTACTCTGTGCCTTAGTTTCCTTATGTACCTGATTATCTTCACTTATAGGTTGGTGGTGAAGATAAATGACTTACTATATGTAAGGCCCTTAGATGGATATGTGACAAACAGAAAGCGCTATGTAAATATTTGCTATTTTTCTTAATGACTATCTTCATGAGTCCAATAACTGTGTCATAGGTAACTGTAATTTTAAAACTTAAAGCACTGGACCTTATATTATGTGAGATCATCTTGGCCTCACCCTTGTCTTATTCCAGCTGCTGCTGAGGCAACCAGCAATTTATGGGCTCTCACCAACACATGCAGATCCAACACGGCAGTGCTTCATGTAGATCGTGCTGCAAACCTCTCTTCTCCTGCTCTGGGGTTTCCTGCTGAGGTAGAGGTTTGGTAACCCTGTACATGTACGTGTACAGCTCAGTGCCCAATCCAGAAGCACAGAGGAGTTAATGTCCCTGGAGAGAGAGGTCAGTGGATATATTTGCCATGTTTCGATGTTTTTATGTTTCTTGGAGATGGCAGAAATCCTTCCTCTACAAAGGTGTATTCTTCTAGATTTGTGTTTGCCTTCATTACCCTTATTCCATCTTGTTCCATTCCAGAAGGAACACAGAATGCCTGATCTAATGACAACATTGCCTCAGATCAAAGAATCCAAAGAGGAGAAGACTAGACAGTCATCCCTTGGTGTCTGCAAGGGGCTGGTTTCAGGACCCTCACAGATACCAAAATTCACAGATGCTCATGTCCCTTACATAAAATGGCATAGTATTTGCACATAACCTTTGCACATCCTCCTGCGTACTTTATAAATCAACTCTAGGTTACTTAAAATACTTAACACAATGTAAATGCTATGTAAATAATTATAAATACAATGTAGATGCTATGTAAATAGTTGCCTGTGCACAGCAAATTCAAGTTTTGCTTTTGGGAAATTTCTGGAATTTTTTTTTTTTTTTAATATTTTGGATCTGTGGTTGGTTGAATCTGTG
This sequence comes from Grampus griseus, assembly GCF_964374135.1. Classification (NCBI taxonomy): domain Eukaryota; kingdom Metazoa; phylum Chordata; class Mammalia; order Artiodactyla; family Delphinidae; genus Grampus; species Grampus griseus. The sequence continues at coordinate 21,128,104 of NC_139018.1, read as the reverse complement.
GGTTCAGAGGGCTGACTGTATTAGCTATCGTGTATTCCATCACCCAGAATTGGCTTAATAGAATAACGATGGATTGCCTGTTAAAATCTTGGCTGCAGTACCAGGTCAAGAAAAGCACTCCGTGGTTTTGATGCTGACCTCCAAAATGCAGTACATGAGCCGAATCAATGACCAGTGTATAGAACTGTGTCTCCAGTAGCTAGAATATATGGATCCAGGAACCAAGGGATGGAAGTAGAATTGGTCCATTTCACCATAACTCCCAGGGACCTATTTGGTATGTGAAATATGTGCTTACTATCCCACAACTCTGTTCCAGTAGAGTTTCCAGGTCCCAGGAAGGAACACTTCAATCAGGATACAGTAAAGAATTTATCGACTGATCTTGAAGCTGTGATTAAGACATAATTTCTTCAGGTTCATCATGCTAATTACCAGTAGCAAAGAAAGAAGCTACTGAACTAATGGGGGTAATCACCTTTATTACTAATGAGGAGTTAGAATTGCTGCTACACAGTAGGAGGGTGGAAGAGTTATGTCTAGAACTTGGGGACTAACTTGGGCATCCCTTGATTCTTCCATGCCCAGTGGTAATGGCAACAAGGGCAAGGCAACTAAAGCCTCAACTCTCCATGCAAACTCTTATTTTAACAAAATGTAGTTCATAAAGAATTTACAACAGTGAACAAAGGGTAGGTGTTGAGTAAAGGCAAAAATAAAACAGGTCAATTATATTTTAAAAAGAAACAAACAAACTCATAGAAAAAGAGATCAGATTTGTGGTTACCAGAGGTGGGGGGTGAGAGGAGGAGGAATTGGATGAAGGTGGTCAAAAGGTACATACTTCCAGTTATAAGATAAATAAACACTAGGGATGTAATGTACAACATGATAAATATAACTAACACTGCTATATGTTACATATGAAAGTTAAGAGAGAAACTCCAAAGAGTTCTCATCACAAGGAAAAAGTATATTTTTTTCTGTCTCTTTAATTTCTGTCTGCATGAGATTATGGATGTTCACTAACCTTATTGTTGTAGTCATTTCACGATGTATGTAAGTCAAATCATTGCTCTGTATGACTTAAACGTATACAGTGGTGTATGTCGGTTATATCTCAATAAAACTAGAAGGAAGAAAACCAAATTGGAAAGGGTTAGAGCCTCTCTGAGGTTGCTGTGAGAAGCTTTACCAGTTGATTTTGAGGATTGGCTTAGTGGCACACTCTATTTAGTAACTATATATTCTCATTATATTTGCAGAATGAATATGGATTTCATGTTAGAAGTAGGTTGATACTAGATCAATATTGGTGTTTTTGTAACATTTGCATTTCTGTGCTGGTATCCTGTAGTGATTTGTGTGGGAGTGAGCCCAGAACAATTGTTTCATTGATGCCTGTTCGTTCTTTCTTGACTGTTTTATTTTAATCTATCCCAAGTGGGTTGGTAGCATGAGAGGAAAAAAAAAAAAAAGTTGGGCAATTGCCCATAACATAAATTCATGTTAAGAAACACCAATAAACAACTGAATTATTTAGTTACTCCACAGACTCTGATGTTTAATAGCTTCTTTAGGGGTATATTTGAGGGTTCCATATTAGCTAGACTATTTTCTCAAAGTCATTTTGTGAAAGGCTTTTATTTTTAAAAATCTATTTCATGAAAGCCCTATTATATTAACATTTCAATAAATGCTAGTGCAAAAGTGCAGAGTTCTTGTATACCCTGTAACATCTTCACATAGTTCACATTATTCTATGATTTCTTTTGTTCATCACATGAATAGGGTAAAGAAGATGAATATAGCTTCCAACGTCACCGTTTTCTAATGGAATAATGTGGGCACATTATTTTTACAAGCTTTGTTTCTTTATCTGTAAACAAGGGAATAGTTTTAATAAGAAGAAAAAAGAACAAAGATCTAACACTCTGAGAGAATACATGCCCTTGGGCAAGTTATGAACCTCGCTGTACCATGGTTTTCTGATATATAAAACATAGATGGTTATATCTACTCCATTGTGAGGGCTAAATTAATTGGTATACATAGAACACTTAGAATTATGCCTGGCATGGAATAAGGTGTTTATTATGTGCCAGGTGTTTCATTTGTATTATCTCATCTGTTTATCCCCCAAACACTAAAAGTAGGTACTATTTTTGACATCCCATTTTATAGCTGAAGAAACTAAGTCCCATGGAGATTGTTACTTGGCCGAGGTTGTACAGACAATAAGTGGTAAAATCATGTTTTCAACCCAGACATTCTGGCTCCATGCCATTATATTGCCTCTCTAACAATCACCTGCCTAACCTCCTGCAAATATTCTAGGAATCATATGAGACAGTTGAGGCAAAACCACACGATATACTGTAAACAGATACCTAAATATTAAGATATTAAAAATCATATATAAAGCTGAAAATAGGTGTAGTCATGTTATACTTACTACTTAAAATTCCCCAAGTCACCTCTTTTAGTGTCCATCCAATGTTTCAAAAAATTGACTTAGCATAAGCTTTTTCCTTACTTTGAGTATTTGGCTTCTTTTTATTCTTTATATAATTTTATTCTTCATATAATTCTAGGAGAGGGTTCAGACCTCAGCCAAACAATGCTGAATCAGGTGGAATTTTAGCATCAGTAGGGAAGTAGTGTGATGGACAGGGAAACTGAGGCAGCTCAGTACTAGGCCAGGAAGTAGGCAGGTACATGGAGGACAGTTGTGAAGGTGTTCAGGGCTCTTCCCAGACAAAAGGGATGCCACAGAAACAAGAACCCATTCTAGTGCTGGACAGTTGAGTTTATTCACCTGTCTTACACATGAATTTGTACTAGGAAAATGCCAAGTTAATATACTCATAAATATTCCAGTATGTTGAAGGCACCAGTTTTGGAATCCTTGCTTGTTAAAAGTTTATCACATTTTTGTCTTCTTAGGCCATAAAAGCCTGAAGGTAGAAGTGGGGTTATAGTTGCTGAGACTAAGTGTATTCCCACGTGGAATGCTGGTACTCATAGGACCTACCTTATGGAGTTATTGTGGGGATTGAGTGAATGCAAGGAAAGCAACTCGCACAGTGTCTGATACATAGTCATTGCTCAAAAATGATTAATTATCATCAAAATCTATTTCAGTGAGGCTTCAGCTCCCTGAGAAATCACCCCATTATTTCTGGAAGTCACTAGGGCACATCACTTGTGGGATCATAAAGAAGTCTTCTCAGGGATGATGTGATGGTCTTCAGCTTCCTCCGTTTCTGGCTGAGCTTTTAATCCCTGCTGGGTTGTGGGAGACCCCTCTTCATCTCAGCTGGTGGTGGCCAGTGCTGGTTCTGAAGCATGCCATGATTCCACGGTGGCTTTGGGAGTCATCTGCTGTTTTGATGTGACAGCACGTCTCTCCTGCAAGGCTGCACCCCATTCTGGAGTCCCAGTGTGCAAGCTTTCAGATTATAGTGCTCACAACTTTCTCTCTTTCGGTTTGGAAGGATCAGTACATGGGGACTGCTCTATCAGACAAATTCGGGTGAAGGATAACATTCTGTCCTCGATTTTGCTTCTCAGCTTACCTGCCAGTTTTGTCTTTTCTTAAAATGAATGTTTTCCTGGACAGCCTGTCCATTTCTCCTACAAAAATAAGGACAACGGTTGTGCTCCTCCCACACAGCCTCTAGACGTTTCTTAATGTCATCAATAAACAATGTTTAGTATTGAACTGAACCATACCTCAGACATACACATGGTCTATTTATACTAGCAAATAGAAAAAGAGTACTAAGTTTGCCAGGAGGCATTGTTATTTTGTTCCATTTGAGTGAGTATGCATAATCACTTGACTCTTTTTCAGTTCTGCTGGATGTTAGCTGCTATGACTTAGGATGACACTGTTCAGCGTATTTTTTTTTCAGTAATAATGTTTTGTTGAAGGTCGTTCTTTCTTTAAGTTTACTACTAAGCAACACAATAGTACATTACGCTACTTACTCTCCTCTGAGTCATAGTCGAGCTTCCTATCCTCTTTTCAGGGTTCAAATAATTGATGGCTGTTAGTGTTTGTATAGAAAAATTTTAGTAAATTCTTTAGCATCTATTGTAAAAACAGTTTCAACTGATGAGTTTGGAGGCTCAGCATTTGAAGGAGAAAGAGAAGAGACCATTGATGTATCTCATACTTTGCCAAACCTGCTGCAACAAGAATTAGGTTCAATCTGTAAAGAATTTTGTTATTTATAAGCCATGCAGAGCAAAGAAAACCTGAAAGCACTAAGCCAAAAATAAATCAGCAGGTAATAAGTATTCACTTGTGGCTGACTTTGTACCATTGTTGTTGATAGCACAACAGCGCTGAGACACTTTCATTCTTGACTGTCCAGTCAGAAAATGACAGCTCTGTTTTCCTGTCCTAACCCTGAGTAACTTCTATCATATCAACAGCTTTTGTAATACTAACTTTGATGTCTATGTTTACCTTACATGAAGTATAAAAATATAAATAAGTAATGGTATGACCTTGAATTTTTATAACTTTTTGTTCTTTAAAGTGTTTATGCAGCAAGTGATACAAAATTGAGTCTATTTTTAATAATACACAAAAAAGCCAGCCTAATTTGCTTATCAGACTGTCTTTTAATTAGCATTTCTCTGAGAATAAGCTAGATATAAAGCTACTGTTGTTTTTAATTTTTTCTAGATGAGGTGTGGTTGGAAAACTTTATGTATATAAGTCTCTTAAACCCAAGATAGTTGAATTTATACTCCAAACCTCAAACTTTATATTTCAATAAGCTATGAATCTTCTGTTACAAAGATTTAGTACTATCTCCCACACCAGTAAGACCTGCACAGAGGCATTTTATTATTATTTTTAAAATCTGAAATATTCTTTCTAACTCCAGGCCTTTGTTGGCTTAGCTAATTTCTACATACATTTCCAGTTCTTGCTTAGCTAATGCTCCTCACAGGAGGCCCTTCTGTACCTTCTAATATATATAATGTATATTAACCTCCTATGTATTCCTCTTACTTCTTACACTTTCCCTTTCCACAACAAAACATGTATCAATTGTATATGCAAATTTCAGGTTTACATTTTGTCTCTAGGATTTCTTCTCATTCCAACTCTCCTGTAGGTAAAAACTTAAACTTCAGACAAGATATAAGAGAACAATGACCTGAAGGCACTGGAGAATGAAAAAAGCAGGCATATTCTGGTGGGAGAGTTGAAACTTGTAAGAATGTACCAGAGCCAGTTAAGTTTCTTGTCTTTAAAATGGCTTTTATCCTGTGGATAGACTAATGTTACTACAGTACAGGGTGGTCAAAACTCAAATAGAAATCTAAAGGCTTTATGGTCTGTAGAATAGAGTATAGATTTGGAGGACACTAACCGTGAAAAAGAGAGGGGCAACTCCTGGGATGGAGAGAACCAGAGAGAGGGAGCCCCAAATTCTATTGAGTTGGCCAAAAAGTTTGTTCAGGTTGTTCTGTAAGATGTTTTGGAAAACTTTTCAGCCAACTCAATATTTAAAAATAATAAAATACTGTTTGCATCTCTGGCTGGCCTCCTGATCCAGGCAAGGGCAAAGAATTCTCAAATCTTCACAGCTAATCATAAAGACTGAACTGAAATTGAGCTGCTGCTCAAAAGAGAGTTTGCCTACTAGGTGCAACCAAGTTAACTGCATATAAAAACAAAAACATTAATACTCTTTTGAGGAGTGTGACAGGATCCAGAGTCTCTATGACACTGTATTTACAATGTTTGGGATACAGTATTACTTGGTATATGGAGACCCAGTCTCAAAAGTAAAGGAATTCAACTGAGATGAACCATGAGATGATTCAGATGTTGGAATGAGCTAAGGTTTTAAAAAAGCTATTATAATGATACTCAGTGAAGTAAAAAAAAAAAAAAAAAAAGCTGATAATAACATGGAAACATAGGAAATCTCAGTAGAGAAATAGAAATAAATGGAAATTCTAGAGCTGAAAAAATAACCAAAATTAAAATTCCCCAGATAGACTTATCAGCAAAATAGAAATGAGAGGGAATGTCATCTGTGAATTTAAGGATAACTCAATAGAAGACTAATCTGAAGACAGAGAAAATAAGATTGTGGAAAAAAATGAGCAGAGCCTTGGGGACCTGTGGGCAATAACAAAATAGCAAAAGCATAGCATAATCAAACTGCTGAAAGCCAAGGATAAAGAGGAAATTTTGAAACATCTAGAGAATAATGACATTTTACATGAGGGGTATAAGGAAAATCAATCTATGATGAAAAATATCAGAACACTGGGGAGAAAGGGACAGGAACTGCCTGGGAATTGACATGAGAAAACTTTTTGGATTGATATTGTGATAGAGATTTGGGTTACATAGGTGTGTGCTTTTATTTTAACAGCAAATATACACTTCAGATTAGTGTATCTCATCTCATTATGTGTATATTTAAATTTTACATTAAAAGAAAAAAAAACTAAACCAAAAATTACAGTTTATCCCCACTAGCTTTAAATACTCTGAGGAAAGAGACTCACTTTATTCCCATCACTGTGTCCCTTGTGCTGAATACAATGCATGACATAGGATACATGCTCAGTAAATTTTTGTTGAATTAAATTTAATTCCATGTATTCCCTTTTCATTTCTGCTGATCTAATGCAGATGAGTAGATCATGATCAAAGTTTTAGGAGATAAATAGACAAAGTAAAGAATCTATAATCATGAGCATGATAGGCTAATGAGAATTTAAATATAACATACAGGGGAGGTCATGTAATAACATGTTAGGGTTTGCATTTTTAGATCTTCATTGCCCTGTATCACTTGCCTAATGTAAGCCAAGAACTCAACATACATGACCTCAAAGAGCATATAGCATATATTATCTACAAGAACACTGCAAAGTAAATATCATTACCTCCTTTTTTTTAGTTGATCAAATAGAAACTAAAGAAACATAAAGGACTGGGATTATGTGGCTGACAAGTGAGTAGCTGTGTCAGTTAGAATACTAGCAGGAAACAGTTATTTCCTGCTGGTTAAATAAAGAGAATTTAATGACAACCTACGTATAGAGGTATGGGTAAAGTGAATAAAAAGGGAATGATGAGGTACTCAGAGACAAGCAACTTAAGGAAGCCATTACAATCCCTTAGGTCAGGAGGGACCAAGGGAGGAAATTATATTTTTAGAGCCCAGTGAGAACTGGAAATATAGAGGAGGGAAAACCTGGTGGGAACTGTGGTAGTGGAGTCTTGCAGCTACTGCCAGAGCTGTGGGGTGAAAGAAGGAAAAGATACTCAACTCCTATCACTTCCTGCCATCATATCTCCTGCAGGGGCCTTCCATTGGTTGAACCCAACTGGATGCTAACAGTCAAGGTAGCTGCCAGAGCCAGACTCTCAGGGCACAGAGTAGGTCAGAGAAGAATGGAGAATAGAATGGGTTAGGGGTAATTGGAAATTAGTACTTGTAGCCACATCCAGATTTGATCCCATGTTTTTGTGTCTTCCAGGCCTATGTTCTTTCTTACACATCATATTGACTGTCATTTTAGACACAGGAATTGTAATAGCAACCATGGATTTTCTTATGGCTAGATACCTGTTGAACTAGGCCCTCTCAGTTTTTCTTCCAGCCGTCAGAAGGTCATCACATAGTTCCTGAGTTTAGACATGAATCGGAGAATGGGAACAAACTGCGATTTAGTTCTTGGATTATTAGCTCAGACAGCCCACCATCTTTCAAGTTCAACATACAGTTGTCCCCAGGTTAGTAGACTCTTTCAGGACTTTCACATGAATGAAACTGAGTTACTAATTAAATGCCATAAGGCTGAAGGCTAACTGATGGATGGTTACTCTTTAATGTGACATTTTAGAGCACAGAAAAGACAGGGATTAAGATAATTGTTCTCTAGCTAGCTAAGTGAAATGCAGCTAAGAAAAAGGACTAGGGTGCAGGGTCTGGCTTCAATTATTTCCAGCCCAGCAGGTCTTTTAGAAATGTCTTTTAGAACTGCCAGCCCTATCCAGTTGTCTTGGCAGCATGAAACACAGACTCCTTCTCATGAAATGTGGCTGAAAATACAGATCAAATGAAATATTCTTTTCTAAGTGTTAATTAAACTAGTTAATTAATGTCACTGAGCCTCAGCTTCTTGTATGCAAAAAGGGGATAATAATAGTGTGTACCTCATATGATGGTTGTGAAATTTAATGAGGCAACAAACACAAAGCACTTATAACAATGCTTGGAAAATAATAAGCATTCAATAAATGTTAGCTATCATCATCATTGTTATTATTTTACTTTGTGCTGAGCGATGACCTTTGCTCTCTTTTGGTTCCAATTCCCTTTTCAGGTTGTTTCAAAAGCCCTCTGAGATTTCTCTTCCTATTTTTTTTTTCCCATTTTCTTTAAAATTTCAAGTTTGTGGTCTTGGTAGGGACATTTGCACACTGGTATTTCTAATTTTGGTAACTATAACGTGTGCTGAATATGAGTCCCTACATGGCACTGCCATGGGAAATAAGCCATATATTCACGGGTTCATTCTGGAATGAAACCCTGCAGACAGTAGACTGTGACCCATATTTCACTTACATGTGCTTAGTAGAAGCAGGATCAGGGGTTTATATCAAAAGAGAATTATTGATCAAAATCTTTAAATTTCTACATTCTCCTGTTCAAGTTGACCCCTAACCTTTAATTTAAGCTTCTTCTCTGTTCTTTTTAATAAGAGATTTTGGGTTCAAATTCTGATAACGCCATTTATCAATAAATGACCTTAAGGAAATCACATGCCTTTTCCATGTCTCAGTTTCCACGTCTGTAAAATAAAGATGACTCGGTGCCTTCTCCATGTGTGTATTTGCTGGCAGAGTGGAGTGTCTAGCACATATAACGGGGTCAAGGTAAATCTTGAAACTCTATCTTCTTTGGTCTGGGATGGAATTCGAAAGAGTAATTCCTATACAGCTTTTCAAATACTTTTTCCCAGGTGCTTAGATGAAGAGAGTTTAATGACAACCCACATATAGGAGTGTGGGTAGGGTAAAGGGCATAAAAAAGGGATGATGAGTTATTTAAAGTCAGCAGCTTAAGGAAGCCATTATAATCCCTTAGGTCTGGAGGGGCCGAGGGAGGAAATGGCATTTCTAGAGCCCATGAGAACTGGAAATATAGAGGAGGGGTAGCTTGGTGCGAACTCTGCTAAATCTAATGCTTCTCTGACTTATTTGACTGCAAATCTTTTCCGAAAATAATGAATTAAAATATTGCCAAATGCTGATGTTCTGCGCATAAAGGAGGGGATTGGATTCTGGAGTAGAAGATATCAAATCCCCTCTTCACACTGGAGTTCAATGAGTTAATAATTATTTCATGGTATGATATATTGGTGTCCCTATTATGCTTTCCTTCTGTACACTTAGGATATGAGTGTTTTAAGCTCTCTTCTCTTTTTTTTCAAGGGAAAGGGTGTTAATATGGTTGATTATATAATTTGTATGGGTCGACAATTTACTAAGGGGAAGTGTTACATATTATAAAGGCATAAACCCAGGCTTTCTTTGTCCTTGGAATTATTTTTTTTCTTTAACTGGTTCCAAAATTTATATTTAGAAGTATAGAACTTCAGTATAGCCTTTTACCAATAAGCCTTACATTTGGCATATGTGCTGGGTTGATAGCTATAAATAATGTAGCACTTGAATTTTGATTCTGTTATTGTTTTTGTGTGCTAGTTGCCCTTCAGAATTGAGCGGGACCAAGGGGAGCATGGTTGGCAAACAGAGCTTCAAAAATTCTGGGTTTCTGGCCATATTATAAAAACCATGGACACCCCACCTTCCAAAGGAGAATAGCCATTCCATTGGCTGTTTCCTAATTGATGAAGCTAAGAAAATCCATTTTGACTTTATAGTTGCTTCATCTGAGCTGGTAGATCCGGAATTTAAATAACTGTACTATAAGAGTAATCTTTTCACTGTAGAATTTAATTGTGAAGAGTGAATAATGAGAGGACATTTCCCGTGGAGTGCTGTCTTAGGGTCCTGGAAGAAATAGATGGCACACTCAAACTGGATAAATGAAGAGGGATTTATAAATAGACTGTTTACAAGGTGTGGTCAGGGAAACCAATAAAAGATGGTAAAGTATCCTAGGACTAGGGTTCATGATGAGCCATTATTAGCTTTAGGCCTGAAAAAAAAAAAGTGTATTTATCACATTTGAAAAGAGTAGCTGTGGTCAGGGCATCTCAGATCTATGTCCTTTGGGATTCAGTCAACCCAAGGGAAAATGCAAGCCAGGAGACAAAAACCTGATCATACTCTCCTCCTGCTTTATAATCCCCTTAAGATGGTTCAACCAAACCAGAAGCCAGAGGTCAAGGGAGCCTGTTAACTCAATCCAGATCCCTTTTAGGGTAGAGAGTACATCTGATGGGGGAATGGAAAATATCTTGCACAGGTGCCAGGAGATAAAGTCACATTCTTTGATAACTTTCACAAGAAAGGAAAGGTCATAACTGAATCTATTCAACCCAATTCATCCTAAGCGTTGAAACTTTACCTTGGCTTAATTCTCTTTAGTCATTTTTAAGCTATCATTACTGTTTTCCACTGTGATAGGAAGAACCATCCCTATTTTGAAATGAATATGCGTTAATTTAATTTTATTTTACAAGCATGTATAGCAACTACCATGTGTCAGGCACAGTTCTAAATACTTTAAATATGCTAATCCTTTAATTCTCGTAACAGTTTTCCAATTGTTACTATTATTCTCCTCATTTTGCAAATGAGAAACTGAACGTAGGAGGCTAAATAACTTGCCTAGCATCATAAACCTAAGAAGTGGTCAGCATCTGCATTTAGGCAGTCTGATTCCATGGCCTTACTTACTTTATTTTTTTACCATTTTTCATCTTGCTTTTTTATTTTTAAAATTGTACAGTATTCTGTGGACATACTTCCATATCAGTTCATATAATGTCATCTCATCCTCTGAGGGAAGCATAGTATTCCACTGTGTGAGGGTTCACTAATTTATTAACTTATCCACTGTGGAAGGATATTTAGGATTTTTTTCCCTTCCAAATTTTTGTTATTACAGACAATGCTACTATTAAATACTTTTATTATGTTTTGTTGATTCTCAGAGGCACATTTTTTCACATTTTAGCATCTATGAATTTTTGCAGTTGTTACACATTCAGCTGGCTGCCATGAACATAATCATCATTACCCATGTATGCATCAAATTGGTCATAGCTACTTATAGTGTTGATATTTTTATTTAGTTATGGACATTAGTGGTATATTAACATTTTGCTTACTAAAATTTCTTCAAAACTTTTCCAATGATTTGACATTGAAAACAGAAAGTTGTTTATGTAGAAAACCATGGAAATAGATCAGCAATGTATAAAAGCAAGTGTCAGCATCAGAATGGCTTGCAGGAAAGAGAAAATAGGACATTTAAAAGAGACACTGAAATTCTGAAATCTTTTTTTTTTTATTTTTTTAATTTATTTATTTATTTATTTATTTTTGTGGTACGCGGGCCTCTCACTGTTGTGGCCTCTACCGTTGTGAGCACAGGCTCCAGACGCGTAGGCTCAGCGGCCATGGCTCATGGGCCCAGCTACTCCGCGGCATGTGGGATCCTCCCAGACTGGGGCACGAACCTGTGTCCCCTGCAACGGCAGGCGGACTCTCAACTACTGCACCACCAGGGAGGCCCGAAATCTTTTATTTTTAAAAAATTTCATTTATTTATTTTTGGTCATGCCACATGGCTTGCAGGATCTTAGTTCCCCAATCAGGGATTGAACTCACTCCCTCAGCAGTGAAAGTTCAGAGTCTTAACCACTGGACCACTAGGGAATTCCCTCCATGGCCTTCTTTTAAGTCATAGACTATGCTGCTTGCCTATATGGTATGCTGTCTTGCTAAGTAATTAGCCTGTACATTCTCAACTGCCTCTATTAAACAGTTAAAGTAGTGTCCTTTCTTTCACATGTGGTGGTAGGATGTTGTAAAAAGAGCATGCACTTTGGAATCCAAGGCTGCTCCTGGTAGCGTGCTGAGCCCCAGGCAACTTACCCAGAACCTGATCAAAATAAAAGTCCTTGAGAAATGACTGTGATCTTAATTTAACATCCTTCCTGGGCACCTTGGGATATCACTAAGGGAGATATTGCTGAATTGAATTCAAGTAATTGTATTAAAAGCAGGTTGTTTATCCTGAACATTGCTCCCTGCCAAGAGCATGGAAGCTCACAGGAGCTGACTGTTGTCCTACCAAAGAGTCAAGACAGTCAGATACACCTAGGTTCAAATCCTAGAAATGCTTATTTGTTGTATGACTAACTTGAGGGGTGAGAATGGCAGAGAACATTTAATATAGTTGTCAAAACATGTGTTTCAAAAGAAAAGACAGAGTCCAGGTTTTAGTTCCACTGTTAATTCAGTATTTGTCTAGTTATTTAACCTCTGATTTGTAGCTTACTCATCTATAAAATAGGGCTGAAAATAGCTACTTCCCAAGTTGTTCTGTAAATCAAGTGCAGTAATGCATATATATATAGCAGTGTCTGAAATACAGTAAGCATTCACTAAGTGAGAGTTAGCTTTATTTTATCACTCTCCTCTTCCTCATCATCAGTGTCTTTGGGAAATGCCCCAAACCATTGTGGTTCTGCTGAGGCTGTCAATAATAGTTTCTTCTATGCCCTCTGCTTGAAGGGTTGGGCAAGAGACCGAGACCTGGTTGACCAGAAGTCCTCAGGAATTGGTCCAAAGGATGCTGTATTAGTTTCCTCAGGCTGCCATAAAAATATCAACAGAAAGAGAAATTAATTCTTAAACAACAGAACTTTATTCTGTCACATTGTTGAAGGCCAGAAATCTAAAATCAAGGTGTTAGCAAGGTTAGTTCCTTCTGGAGACTCTGAAGGAGAATCTGTTTTATGCCTTTCTCCTAGCTTCTGGTGGTTGCTGGCAATCCTTGGTGTTCCTTGGCTTATGGACACATCACTCTAATTTCTGCCTCCATCTTCACATCAACTTCTCTGTGTCTTCTTCCTTTTTGTGTCTCACAAGGACACATGTCATTGGAATTAAAACCCACCCAGTTAATCCAAGATGATCTCAGGTAGAGGTCATTAACTTAATTACATCTGCAAAGATTCTTTTCCAAATAAAGTCACACTCACAGGTTCTGGGTAGCCATATTGTCTGGGGGCCACCTTTCAGTCCATTCCAGATGGGCACCTGATTCAATCAGGGTTCTTCCATGACTATCAAACTCATCTCGTAGAGAGAGCCTCTATAAAAACCAAGACATTCATGATGTAGCAATGGGGAAGGAATGGCAAAAGGAGAAAGAGAGGGAAGAGAGAGTAAAGAGGGGGGCAGGGGGAGAGAGAGAGAGAGAGCTCAGTATCTCAAGGGAACACCTGGATCCCATAGAGCCCTAAATAATTTCCACCTCTGGACTTCTCAGTTCCATAAGCTGATGTTTTTTATTCTTTATATAAGCTTGTGTAAGTCGAGTTTTATCACACGTATCTAAAAGAATCCTAAATAATTCAACTACTAATACTAACAGATGCTAATTCCTTTTATCTGCCCTTGGTAGGAAGGGGCAAAGGGATTGTTGGAAAGAGCTTCCTGATGGGTGGTTACTTCAGCTGGAGATGGAGTAGACACTAGCCCTTCTCACACTGGATTATAGCTGCTTGCTTCCTTCTAAGGACGCTTAGCTCTTAAGAGCTCTTACCATATACTGAAAGCTTTCTACTCAGTATACCATATACTGAGAGCTTCCTACTTTGTAAGTACTGAGAAAAAATCTTTGCATATATTATATTTTATCTAATCCTGTAGAAAATCTATGAGATAAATGATATTATCCTCATTTATAGATAAGAAAAGTGAAGCTCAAAAAGTTGAAGTATTGTCACATTTCTTACAATTAACAAGGAGTTCTGTCAGGCAGCAACTATGTTGTCTTCACTGTGGTATCTCCAGGATTTATCCCAGGGCCTGGCACATAGTAGAGCAATGGTTCTGAAAGTGTGTTTCCTGAATAAGCATTACCTGCTTTACCTGGGGTCAAATGTAAATTATCAGGCTCCACTCCATACATACTGAATCAGAAACTCTGGGGCGGGATCCAGCTCCCAGGTGATTCTGGTGCACTAAAACTTGAGAGCCACTAAGCGGGTATTCATTAAGTGTAGAAAAACAGTGAAATACTGAACCTAAAACTGGAAGTCTTAGTTAAGGGAAAAGGTTTAGTCTAGGGTCTATGGTTTCCCACAAAATAATCTGACTTCTACTATTAGAGTGACAAGTGCCTGTAGGTACCCTAAATTTACCCTTATCCTTATGTGATCTCAGCTGACTGCTAAGTTATTCCTTTGGCATATAGAGTTTGGAACCCATTGCAGTACACTTGACATAATCATAAACACATTGAAAGCAAGTACTTCTCGCCTTCCAGACAATGGAGGGCTTCAGTCTCTCTTCACCTACAGTCCTGAGCTCTGTTTCTGGTGTCTTTCAGCCTTTCCTTACAGCACAAAATTGCAGAGGAAAAAAATCATCTGTTCACACCGTTTAGGCCATTGCTTACCTAATGGGACATATAATGTGATGAAATTGCCACCTGGTGGTTGAGATATGGGACAGTTCCCAAGGGGATAATTAGGCAGGCTATTATTTACTATTTTAACTGTACCTACTCCAAAGGCGTGCCTGTGGAGTTAGTTCATGTTATGACAAGCTTTAGATTGAAACTGAGATTTTCAACACTTTTAAAGTGGCAGAACAACAGTGTCTAGATTTAGGGGTAAAAAAATCCCAGCCACTTGATTTTAAAGAAAAAATTATCATAGATGCAGGCATTTAACACATAGAATGAAACATGACTGAAGGACAAAAATGAAGAGTAGTACATAAAAGCCCAGAGTTTAAAAATTGGTACATTCCTTCATTTTGAAAACAATGTTCCATGTTATGAATGTAATATCATATGTAGAAATAATATTGATAGAAAGTTAAATATCTCTTAAAAATGTAACTTTATAGTATATATTTCTGGGAAATTCCAGGACAATTTGAGTCTTTTAGATGCAGTCTCTCTCTGGGGAGTATTGAAGTACTGTATTAGTTGGGATGGAATAGGTTTTGCTGCAAAAACAAATTAATCTTGAAATACCAATGACCTAGCAACACCACCAAAGGTTAATTTCTCACTCATTCTCCACGTCCAACACAGTTTGATAGGGAACAGTTTTCTACATAGCTGCTCAAAGACTCAGGCTAATGAGAAGCTCTGACAATTGGTAGTTTTATCATCTGGACATGAGAACGCAGCATTACCAGAGCTTAGGAAGAAAACGCAGTGGCTTCTCTATGTTCTGGCCTAGAAGTGATATACATCACTTCCCCTCATGGCCCATAGGCCAGAACTTATCACCTGGCTTCACTCAACTGCGAGAAACTTGGAAATATGGGGGTAGTACACATATTTTTGGAGAGTAGTGAATATCTGTGTCCAAAGCACCTATTTGTTGTAACTAATTTGATTTCCTTCTAGATCACCCTGAGGCTCAAATCTGGATTCTGATAGCCTATTGGGACATCACATCAAAGTCCTCAACTCTTATAGTAGACTCTGAATATTGTCTCTGTCTCCTTGGATAGCCATAGCATGAGAATCTTCTTTCTACAGCTGATATCCAGCTTTTATCAAAACATTAAGAGAAAAAATATTGCCTCAAGGGCTTATAAGAGATTTTCTTTTCAACTATTTCTTCAGGACTAAGTAAATTTTTAGAATTGAACTAGATTACCAGAAAGTACCATTCCTGGGCCTCCTTAATTTAACCTTGTATAGAAATACCTTCAGTGAGTTAAATTTTAATATAATATAGAAGCAGCAAAAAGTTAGTCATTTGTGAAGATATTGGCTCTTTTATCATTAAATAATGACTGGGTAAACCTCTGTGTTCTTTTCCCCATTGCTTTGGCTACTAGGAAGCTCAGACCTAGATTTAATGTTTATCAAGAGTCAACACAAGAATACTGCATTGCGCAGCTCTAAATTCTTGAATACCCTTTGTATAAAGACCCATGGGATACCATCTTTTTATGGATCGGAGTGGAATAGATGTAGACTTTGGAACTGTAGGCTTTAGTATTAGATTTGAACCCCGAGTCTAGCAATTCTTGTCTTTAGTGACCGTGGTTCAATAACTTCATCTTCTTCCTTCTTAGTATGCTACCATAGAGGATTAACTGAGGTCCCGCATAGTCTTGTGGTTAAGAGTTTGAATCCTGGAACCAGGCTTAGGTTTGAGTCCCATTACTAATACTTACTAGTTATGTGGCCTTGGGCAAATCACTTAACCCTCTGTACTTTGATTTACTCATCTGTATAATAGGGATAATAATAGTATCTATATCCAAAGTTATTGTGAAAATTAAATTGGTTAATATATGTAAAGCCCTTAAAATAGTGCCTGGCACAGAAGAAATAGTATATTAGTTAGTGCCAGCTATTATTACGATGAAGACATAGACATTGTAGACAGTGTTTACAGAGAATCTTTCACCTAGTAAGTGCCTTATTATATAGAAGCAGCAAAAAGTTAGCCATTCATGAAGATATTGACTCTTATTATTAAATAATGGCAGTGTAAAACTTGTACTCTTTTTTTCCCCTTTCCTTTGGCTACTAGGAAACTCAGAGTTAGGTTTCATGCATAGTCATTATATCTACACATCTTTACACTGTTGGATTTACATGTATGTAATATAAAATGCTGAAATCCTCTTTTGAAAGAAGGCAGGGTAAAAACAGGTTTTTAATAGTAGAAACGTACTAAGATCAATTTTTGTTATTATAACATTTTTTTCTTCCTTTCTTCCTTCCCTTTTTCCTTCCTTCCTTCATTTCTTCATTCATTCCTTTCTTTTTTCCTTTCTTCCTTTCTTTCTAAGGCAGGTAGGACTGGAGAGATTTCCATCCTACTCTGTAACTCCTGTGTTACAGGGCTAACCTGTGTAGGAGCTAGATATTCTTCTAGGAGGAAGCAAGCAGCTAAGTGAAGTAATACTTTTTTTTTTTTAAGATACGCGGGCCTCTCACTGTTGTGGCCTCTCCCGTTGCGGAGCACAGGCTCCGGACGTGCAGGCTCAGCGGCCATGGCTCATGGGCCCAGCCGCTCCACGGCATGTGGGATCCTCCCGGACCGGGGCACGAACCCGCGTCCCCTGCATCGGCAGGTGGACTCTCAACCACTGCGCCACCAGGAAAGCCCTGAAGTAATACTTTTGAAAATACCCATGATTTAAATAATGGAAGGGTTTCCTAAATTCTCTACAGTTTATTTTCAAGTTTCAGTGACTCCTTCTCTTACTAAAGCTATTTCCCTCCTACCATGCCTTGTATCTCTGTCACTGACTGGCAAGTAGCTTGTACCCTCTGAGCTCTGCTCTCCCTGAAAAATATCTATGATTAAATACCCCACTCATTATGGACAGAAGGAAGAAGTAGAACTCGGGGGATTTGTTTCAGACGACTCCTGGTTTCATTTGAACTGGTGTGCTTCTTTTGCTTGGTAAAGAGGCACAGTTCCAGAAAGATATGACTGTTGGAAAGAGTTCAGTGAAATGAATGAAAATATGGTCTGTGGCAGGTTGGAAGTATTGAGTTCTTAGGAACTGTCAGAGGCCAAGTACATAATAAACTTCAATAAATGACAAGATGATGTGGGAAAATAATTGCCCAGAGGTTTATGGTGGATATGAACACCTAGGAAGAAGAGGAAATGCGGAAGAGGATTTCAGACAGCATGGCTGTGAGCAATAGAAAGAAAGAAAGGTATCTCTCTGCTGAATTCCAAGTACCTATTGTTTATGCAATTCTTTTTGGAATTAGTCATTTTTATCACCCAGAACATTTCGTATGTGGTTTTGTATTGTCACCTGACCTCTTACCTGTGGATGTCTTATTTCCACAATATAATTATAAATTACTGGATGGCAGGGACCACAGCTATCCTTCTTTGTGTCCCTGTCAATGAACAAATCAAATGGTTCTAATCCTAGCTCTGCTATTCACTAATGGTGCAAAGTAGGACAAGTTCCTTGACTAAGTTTTAATTTCTTCTGCAGATTGGGGCAAAATTCACACTGTAGAATTTTAGGGAAGTTTAATGGTATATAAAATTCTTGGATATATTATGTAAGATGCAAATGCCAGCTATTAGCTTTCCCTCTCACAGTGGCTGATCACGGTGCCTGACATAATATGTATAATATTGCACTGTTATAGTATAGATTGGTACAATATATAGTATAGTATAGTACATAAATGTACAATATGTAGTGTATAAATTATAGTATAATTACCCTACATATATGGATTTATAATATATAAATAAAGTAAAAATATGTAGCCCATTCACATAAGCTTTTACAACTTTGTGAACCTTGTTCTGCTACTTATTTATGTACCCATTATGTATGTATTAGGTATTCTATATCTATGTATGTATTTAATATACACCTGGAGTCTCAGATAATGGAATTAGCCTGAAAGTTTCCCATGTTAGGGAGATCTTGAGTAAATTAAGCAGACCTACAATCCAGCCTCATGTTCCAGTGTTTGGCTGTATGTAAAGTGCTGTGAGGCTCATTTGACTGTGACCTACAGGTCCGAGGTGTCAGGAAAGCACCAGGGTGGTCTGAAGCTGAACTGAGTCAAGTTGCACAGACCATTGGGAGCTAGCTCTCTTTAATGGGGAAAGTCACGTGGAGCTTGGTTGATGTGACCTAACCATGAAGTTTCATTTTCAATCGCCATTTCTATGAAGTCTCTCCTAATTGATTACAGAATCCAAATTCAAGGAGAACAAGCAGCTGTCTCTAATTCCTTTTAAGCTCTCTGCAGACCCTAGCACCACTTTTCTCTTCAAGTGCTCTCCATTCCATAAGGGGAATGAAGCAGCAAAGAGAGGGGGAGTAGGTAGCTGGTTTGCATGCAGCACAGACAGGAAGATCAATCAGTCTCGCGCAGGTGTCTTAATCAGAGGCCTGCCGTTCGCTGCGGTGGTCGAGTGCTACCTCCTTGCCAAAGGCATCTTCTGTTCAGAGATGCTATTGATTGCTCCTCTCCCCTTCTCTTCTGGGAGAGTTTCCGGCTGCAAGGTGGTGTCAGGAGAAGGGCAAGGGGAAAGGTGTTTTGTTAACAGTGCATGGGATTTGGAGCCAGGCTCTAATTTCCAAAGCAGCAGATACAGTGCCACTCAGTGCAGACTTTTTAGAATGGTGATGAGTGGGGCTATATGGGAGAGGAGTGAAGAGCCAAGGATACCCGTAGAAGGATAGGGGAGAGTGATTCAGTGAGTGTATAAGCAGTGGATTCATTTTAGACATGAAGATGGTAGGACCGTAAAAGAGGTTATGCTGAGTGTATTCTCTCTGCCTGGAAGAAACAGGAGAGAGTTGCTGGTTAAAATCATTTCTCTGGAGAAATGTAAAGTCTGGAAATCAGGCCAGGGACTGAGGGTATAATGGATCTATTAGTAGACTCTGCTTAATACATTAATTATTTCTTTGTGGACATTGGTGAGCAGGCAAGAATATCCTTAGAAACTGAGATCATAGAAGAAACTTAAATTATTTTGCACATAGAATTGGGAGTAGGAAATATAGAATTTAATAATTCTTGATTCAGAGTTTGCTATGAGGATGAATAATTGAACACAATCAAAGACATTTTTTTTCCTTCAAGCTAGAGAAGTAATGCTGGGGCCGAGACACAGTGGGAAGGAGACTCAAACCAATATAAGGTTATAAATGAGAAGATGATATAATTTTGTATATTGAATGGTTATGAAAATCAGAAATATTCTTTACTGCTTGACTGTTGTTAAGCAATTCAGAGGCAGATATATAAAATGAGGCAAACTGAAACTTCCAAAGTGATAAAGCAGTAAACTGAGAGAAACGGAAAAAAAGATTTTCAAGTCTCAGGCAGACATAGATTCAAATTTTAGGTCAACCACTTGTCATTGTACTTTGGTTGAATTCCCTGTTTTTCTGAAACTCATTTTTTTATAGGTCATATGGGGATAACGTGTGCTAGTGTGCTCCCTCCCCACCTTCCAGGTCTGTATTCATTTTCTACCTTTTTCTGACATATTCTGTGCTGGAGACACTTACCTCTGTGTGTGCTTCCCCTGGGCTCCCCCGCCAGGTGACTTCAGGTTGGGTTTGGCCAATGGGAGATACCAGCAGGTCGAGAGCTATGTCTAGGTATTTCTTCCTCATTCTCTCCCTACTTTTGCACCAGGTCTCTGGCAGCGGCTTTGTCCTGTCATGACCAGAGCTCTTACCAGGTGGACCCTCCTCATGGTTCCTATTCTCCCTGGGCTCCAATAATGTTCTCTCTTTGTGCCTGTCAACCTGGGGAAGGAAGTCAGGTAAAAGTCTCCCATTGTTGCTAATGGCTGGGTGCCTCACATGCATTGTTTGTTCTCTTAATCCTGTCCACCCCCATTGACATGAACCATCTGGGGTGAATCCTGTTTTCTGGTGGAACCCTGATTGATACATAACCGTTGTTGAATTTCAAAGAAACTGTTAAAGTATCCTCCCATCAAATACAGAAAGGGGTATGTACTCATTTCTAGAATAGTCCTCAAAAGATGGTGTGTGGTCGGCTGAATAATGGCCCCAAAGATGTCCAGGTTCTAATACCTGGAACCTGTGAATCTTGCCCTATATGACAAAAGAGGTTGCCAGATATTATTGAATTAAAGATCTTGACATAAGGAGATTATCTTGGATTATCTGGTTGGGATCTAAATGCCATCACAAGTGTCCTTATAAGAGAGAGGCAGAGGGAAATTTGACCCAAAAGAATAGGGCAATGTGACCACTGAATCAGGATGCTCACTGCTGGCTTTAAGATGGAGGAAGGGACCAAGAATCAACACATGCCTAGAATGTAGCTCTAGAAGCTGGAAAGGTTGAGGAAAAGAGTTTTCCTAGAGCCTCTGGAGGGAGCATGACTCTGACAACACCTTGAATTTGGCCCAGTGAAACTGATTTTGGACTTCTGACCTCCAGAACTGTAAGAGAATAAATTGTGTTGTTTTAAGCCACCGAGTTTGTGGTAATTTGTTACAGCAATCATAGGAAACTCTCAGTGAACATACCAAGGTACAGGACTTAGCTTGTAGGTTGCAGTCACAGAATGCAATCCTCAGCTACCATATCCTTTTTCGGGATGCACTCATGTGAGCCAAGATATGAGACTATTGCATAAACTCACAATGACAACTCATCAATTTTCCATGAGAGATCTAACTCTCCTGTTGACTGGAAGACATGTCAAACTGACCAGTCTATTTTCTCCCTATAAACAGACAGGCTTGGGAAATCGGTCCACAGTCAGGATGCCAGTGTAGTGATTTATAATTAAAAAAATAAAATTCTGCCACACAGATGGGAATCTTCAACATTTTCACAAGCAGCCCATTTTCCACCCTCCAGCAGACAAATCTGGAAAGACAAATCATAGCTGAATGTTGTGCGACACTGACTCTGAACAAGGGCAGTTAGATTAATTACTTGCTGAATGGTGACAGACTTTGAGAATGAAGCACTTGAATTCCTTTGGCTAGAATCTTATTATCTATCTTCCTTGTAGGGAAGACCTTGCCACAGAGCCAGGATAGGTGTGCTTGATTTGTAAGATTCCCTTTCTCCTGGTCCATATCTGGATGGTCGATAACAAATTAACCCCCGTGTTTTTTTTCTTATGTGAGTATCCATCCTTCCACCTATTTTGGGGGCTATGTGGAGCTTTAATTCTATCCAGAGTTGAGTCTTTCTGGCATAGAACCCATATAGTTTCTTTAAAGTAGCCTTACATATCTCATTATGCGTTGACATAATAATAAAATGGACAATCGTATTTTCCTTCAAGTTGTGGTAGAGAGATATGCTTCAATGTTTTTCCATAAACTAATAACAAATCTTGTGAGGATCATACAAGGTAATGTATAAAAAGGGCTCAGCTCTGTTCTATAGAGAGGGCAATCAATAAACGTCATTTCTCATGTCATACTCCCCGAGTGCCTGGAGTGTAGTATGGTGTAAGGATACGTTGGAAGGTTAAAATTCAGAATGAGAACATTAGAACCTGTCATTCTCTGACAGTCTTAAACTTCTCAGGGAAGCAGAAAACCCAGCATTTAGAGCTCTGTTTCTTTGTTCTTTTGATGGAACATATATTGTTCATGAAAGAAATCTATTTTTTTCTATTTCACTCTAATCTAACTATAGAGATACTTTCAGGCAGGGACAAGATTTTATTATTACAGAGACTTATGAAATCCTCAGTAGGCAAACACATCTTTAAAAGACAGTGTCTTCATTTTACATGTTGATATATTGTAGAAAAATAAACTTAAATGATAAGTGTATTTCATTTAAAGTTTATAAATCATATTTTTATATAATAGCCATCTTTCCCCACATATATTACAACTCCTGAAGCATATTCCTATCAATAAATTGAATGCTGGAGAATAAAAATATTCATCCTCAAGGATGTAGCAAACTTAAAATTATATAATTAACCAGATACTAATAATTTCATAATAAAACATTCTCGCAAATTGTCCTATACAGTACTATACTTAGGGCACAATGTAGCAGAAAGAAATGATCTCAGATTTCAAAACCAGACAGATATGGTTTTAAATGCTGGTTTGGCATAAAGTGTTCATCTCTAAAATGATGCTGATAAATAAAATCATGTAGGTAGATAACCTGGTTTATAATTATTTGTTAATAATGATGAGAATAACAGCTGCATTTTCTTGATGATGATACAGATAAATTCAATAATGTATGGAACTAGAAAGTTGACAGTGATTTATGGGAAGAGAAAAAACCCTTTTATAGAAAAATACTTAACTGTTTTTTTTCCATTTTTAAGTTTATCAACTTTAAATATTTTCCCCTATACCTATCTTATTCTCTTACCTATTCTCTCTAGACATGTTTATTAGAGGTAGTGATTTCAACTGTAATAGAGATAATGTGTTGTACCTGATACTTAAAATAAAGAAGCACTTTTTAAAAAAATTTAAGAATTAGGGAAGAAAATGCATTTTAGTATCATGGAAAACTGCAGGCATTATTCCAAGGACTTATATCAAATCACCTGGTAGTGAGCTAAGTCACTGTTTGGTGTCGCTTGGTTACAAGAAATGAGGGACAAGGATTCTGGGAGAAAACAGGAGTGTTTTGTTACCGAATCTAGAATTTCTGGAAAAGAGTTAGTTAATGGAAGTCTTCCTTCACCTGAGTATCTGCCTCCTAAACACAACAGCTCACATTTTCATATTGTCTTCCTATAGTATATGATGCAGTCGCCTCAAACACAGAGTAAAGACAGTGGTACAGATAGTATTATTATACCCTCTTCCCTTTCTAATTTGTTATATCTTATTTTGTTTTACAGCTGAGGCAGTAGACACACTTTTTTGGCATAGAGTAGGAATCATTCTGTTATGGCTCTTTAGACCCATGTACTCTGGAACTATAATTCTTTTTAATAAGTAGAGAACAGAATTTAGAAAAGATGATTCTATTTTGACCTCAAGTCAGATACTTGAGATGCTAAAATATTACAAATCTTTCAGTATATGAGTTATTTTCATCATGTGTCTGTCCCATTCTTAAAAAATGCATTTGAAAATTTAAAAAGGAAAAACCATCCTCTTTGCAGAAAAAAAGACACTAACACATGTACATAAGTATTTCACAATTGATTTCAGTGTTGGATTCATTCTTGAGTTTGGTGGAGTGTTCCCAAACCTAGCTAATCATCACAGTTATTGGAGGTCCTTTAAAACTTGCAGATTACCAGCCTCTGCTCTAGCAGATTCTGATTGATAAGTTTGGGAAAAAGCCTTGAATCATTTCCTTAAATATGAGATCAAAGGAAGACAAAAGTCAACAGATATGACAAGCAAAGTAGTTAAAGGCTGTTTTTATACTGTCGAACATAGATCAGTGGAGAACTTGTGCAAATAAGTCAGGTGGCTGTTTGAAAAATACATTTCTGGAGTGACTTTATCATAAAAACTTTACTTTCATTTTGTCCATAATGGTCATGAAAATACATAATGGAAAGCTATGGGCATAGAAAGGGTTTGCAGAATATGGTATGGGGAGCAAAGGTTTGCAGGATATAGAACAGAGGGGAAGTTTTCTTTCCACTGTTGGTAGCGTCTAGGAGGTACCTGGGAAACTGATCAACCTAGAGGCACAGAGACTTCTGGAAGATGATACTGTGTTTTCACTTTGTCAGGTTTTAGACCTGTGAATAGTTGAGTAAAAATATTCAGTTCATTTTGGATATAAAGCTAATTATTGAGTCATGAAAGGCTGATAAGCAATAATGAAATTATAAGCAACATTCTCTGATGAAACAACAAAAATTTCTTAAAAGAAAGTTAACAGATTTGCAATGAGATGTTTTGAAATATTTTTAAAATTTCCCTCATGGATTTTCATTAGGAAAACAAAATACACCATTTGCAAGAACTGTTTCTTTGCTGTCTTAACCAGAGAAAATCTTTGGGTACAAAGTATTAGGCAGAATGTTAGAAATAAAAGGGTCCAAATCTCCATCAGCAAGTGTTAATTCCTTTCCGCTTTTTTTTCAGTTTAATAACGATTTCAAAGATTGATTCTACTTGCAGTTTTCAATATTAATTAATATTGTAAACACAACAAATTTATACACGTTGATGAAAATGCTAGGATATTGATGCAGGGAATTTTTCCATAAGGAGAAAATTTCTTTCTATAACTTGTCCCTCTTAAATATAACTTGTTGAGAAAAAGTTGTAAAGATGTTTTATAGCAGAACTAGGATAAGAAAATTCATTGAGCACACTTATATGTAAACAACTGAAGTAGCAGAGTATTATGGAGAATATCAATTTGAAGAGATAGGATACCTGGATTCTGAGGTGTGTTATTTCTCTTCTGAGAGCCTCAGTTTTTATAAACCTGTACGTGGTGAAAAGTGTGTGTGCATGCACAGCGGGGATGTCATATCCTGGAAGATCACACATTTATTCAAAAAGCATTAATTGAGTGCCTACTTCATTAAAGTATGATGGTAGACCCTGGAGATCCAGATGTGATAATGACTTAGCCCTCAAAAAGCATCTGAAGTCTAGTGGGGCAGCAAGATGGTAACTAAAGAAATTACAGGACAGCATGATAGGGGGAGGATACAGAAGCAAGTGAAATGTATAGGGTTCTGTGAGAAGGAGAGCTTGAGGGCTGCATGATTTCTAAGTTTCCTCCAACTACTTTTTAAGATGGATCCTTATTTAGGATTTGATGGTGGGTAGGAAAAGGGCCCAAAACATGGCAAGAAATGGGAGCCCAAACTGGTGGGGATGACTGAGTCTTTGGAGACTATAAACATCCAACTTTTATTCATTGTTGTGTCTAAATCTCCCTACTTCTCTAACCATTTAGTAAAGTCTGCTCTGTGTACACCAGCCTCATGCAAATGGTTGCTTTATAGGAATCAAGGGAAAGCAGCCAAGTTCCAAGTCTGATAGTAAACAGAGATAAAGTAACATTCATAAGGCAACATGAACCTTAGATTTAAACTTAAACAGGATACTGAATCCAGAGGCGACTCTGAGAATTGTTAAGCAGGTGGGAATTTGCAGTAACCTCATGTTGGACTGCCATTGGTTTCTACAGAAGAAATAAGAATAATTGCGCTGGAAAATTTTCCATTTTTTTTTCTCTCTAGAATCACACTCTTCATGCATTTTCATCACGCTCTGTGCCCCAAGAAGCTAATAATCCTTATGGATTTTATCCCAGGGCTCTCTTGCCCTCTGAATTCTGATTTGGTTTGAACAATGGGAAGCACTAGCAGGTGGGTGGGAAGAGGGAGAAAAATGAGATGGGGAATTTAGTTCCCTGATTTCCTTTCTGCAGAGTTCCATGGGTTGTTTGCCT
Source organism: Grampus griseus (assembly GCF_964374135.1). Taxonomy (NCBI): domain Eukaryota; kingdom Metazoa; phylum Chordata; class Mammalia; order Artiodactyla; family Delphinidae; genus Grampus; species Grampus griseus. Next base: position 21,101,988 of record NC_139018.1, on the reverse strand, counting down.
CTGTCTCCAATGAGCGCAGGTCTTGGCAGAAGGTCTTGTTTGACCGTCCCATGGTCCCTTCATTCTGAATGATGACAAAAGCTCCCCTGCAGTTACTAGCCCCAGGGTACTGCACTGCTCCTTGTGATTTCCTAACAAATGCCTGTACTTATAAAATAGTTTATTAAACTCTCCTCAAGATACCTACTTTAAATGTGCCAATTGTTTACTTTTGGAAGCCTGACTAGTATAGGTGTAAAAGGTGTATACTTACATATACTTTAAGTGAGTCCTATCTAAATTCTGATAAGCAGTATGGAAACACAAAAATAAAAGAAAGATACGAAGGATAAATAACTCAGAAATAAAAAATAGTTGGTACTCAGTATGAAGATAAAGTGAATAACACTATAACAGGCGCTACAATTGAGTTCAGCAAAGTTTTTGGCAAATACAATCATAGATATTTGTGTCACAGGGAATTAGTTCTATAACCTTATTTTGTAGATGAGAAACATAGACCTTCCAGGAAGACACTGATTTGCTCAGTTACCCTGTTTTTAACTTTTTTTTTTTTTTTTTTTTTTTTTTTTTGCGGTACGCAGGCCTCTCAGTGTTGTGGCCTCTCCCGCTGCGGAGCACAGGCTCCGGACGCGCACACTCAACGGCCATGGCTCACGGGCCCAGCCGCTCCACGGCACGTGGGATCCTCCCGGACCGGGGCACGAACCCGTGTCCCCTGCACTGGCAGGCGGACTCTCAACCACTGCGCCACCAGGGAAGCCCCTGTTACCCTGTTTTTTAGTGGTGGAATATGAGTATGTCTAAATGTGTATGAGTGTGTATATGTGTATGTGTGTGTGTGTGTGTGTGTATGCACTTTCTCATATTCTCTTCTTTCTTTCTTTCTTTCTTTATTTTACCTATTATTTTGTCTGAAATATTTGAGAGCAAGCCGCAGATGTCATAACCTTTCATATGCAAATTACTATGCATTCATCTTCTAAGAACTAGGACATTCTGGGAAATAACCACAATAAAACTACTAAAGTCAGGATATTTAATTTTTATATAATACCCTTATCTAAATATAGGCCATTTTGCCAATTTTTAAATAGTGTCCTTTATAGATTTTTGTTTGTTTTTCTTCAAGGAGCAAATCCAATAACAAGTATTTTATTTAGTCATTATGCCTCTTTAGTCTTCTTTCCTCTGAACTACTTTCTCAGCTTTTCATTATCTTTTATGACATTGATATTTTAGAAGAGTACTAGCTAGTTATTTCTGCAGAAATTCAATTTATATTTGCTTGGCTATTTACGTATTTATTTATTTAGAATTTTAGAATTTTATTTTATTTATTTTTTTTATACAGCATGTTCTTATTAGTCATCTCAATAAATGCCTGTCTGTCGATGGGCATTTAGGTTGCTTCCATGACCTGGCTATTGTAAATAGTGCTGCAATGAACATTGGGGTGCATGTGTCTTTTTTAAATATTTTCTTTCTTTCTTTCTTTGTTTAATTTTTGATTTTTATTTTATTTATTTTTTTATATAGCAGGTTCTTATTAGTCATCAACTTTATATACATCAGTGTATACATGTCAATCCCAATCGCCCAATTCATCACACCACCACCCCCAGCCCCCACCGCTTTCCCCCCTTGGTGTCCATACGTTTGTTCTCTACATCTGTGTCTCAATTTCTGCCCTGCAAACCAGTTCATCTGTATCATTTTTCTAGGTTCCACATATATGCATTAATATACGATATTTGTTTTTCTCTTTCTGACTTACTTCACTCTGTATGACAAGTCTCTAGATCCATCCACGTCTCAACAAATGACCCAATTTCATTCCTTTTTATGGCTGAGTAATATTCCATTGTATATATGTACCATATCTTCTTTTGAATTATGGTTTTCTCTGGGTATATGCCCAGTAGTGGGATTGCTGGGTCGTATGGTAGTTCTATTTGTAGTTTTTTAAGGAACCTCCACACTGTTCTCCATAGTGGCTGTATCAATTTACATTCCGACCAACAGTGCAAGAGGGTTCCCTTATCTCCACACCCTCTCCTGCATTTGTTGTTTCTAGATTTTCTGATGACACCCATTCTAAGTGGTGTAAGGTGGTACCTTATTGTAGTTCTGATTTGCATTTCTCTAATAATTAGTGATGTTGAGCAGCTTTTCATGTGCCTCTTGGCCATCTGTATGTCTTCTTTGGAGAAATGTCTATTTAGGTCTTCTGCCCATTTTTTGATTGGGTTGTTTGTTTTTTTAATATTGAGCTGCAAGAGCTGTTTATATATTTTGGAGATTAATCCTTTCTCCGTTGATTCATTTGCAAATATTTTCTCCCATTCTGAGGGATGTTTTTTCGTCCTGTTTATGGTTTTCTTTGCTGTGCAAAAGCTTTTAAGTTTGATTAGGTCCCATTTGTTTATTTTTGTTTTTATTTCCATTACTCTAGGAGGTGGACCAAAAAAGATCTTGCTGTGATTTATGTCACGAGTGTTCTTCCTATGTTTTCATCTAAGAGTTTTATAGTGTCCAGTCTTACCTTTAGGTCTGTAATCCATTTTGAGTTTACTTTTGTGTATGGTGTTAGGGAGTGTTCTACTTTCATTCTTTTGCATGTAGCTGTCTAGTTTTCCCAACATCACTTATTGAAGAGACTGCCTTTTTCCCATTGTATATCCTTGCCTCCTTTGTCATAGATCAGTTGACCATAGGTGTGTGGGTTTACCTCTGGGCTCTTTATCTTGTTCCATTGTTCTATGTTTCTACTTTTGCACCAGTATCATATTGTCTTGATGACTATAGCTTTGCAGTATAGTCTGAAGTCAGGGAGTCTGATTCCTCCAGCTTCATTTTTTTCCATGAAAACTGCTTTGGCTATTCGGGGCCTTTTGTGTCTCCATACAAATCTTAAGATTTTTTGTTCTGGTTCTGTAAAAAATGCCATTGATAATTTGATAGGGATTGCATTGAATCTGTAGATTGCTTTGGGTATTATAGTCATCTTCACAGTATTGATTCTTCCAATCCAAGAACATGGTATATCTCTCCATCTGTTGGTATCATCTTTAATTTCTTTCATCAGTGTCTTATTGTTTTCTGCATACAGGTCTTTTGTCTCCCTAGGTAAGTTTATTCCTAGGTATTTTATTCTTTTTGTTGCAGTGGTAAATGGGAGTGTTTCCCTAATTTCTCTTTCAGATTTTTCATCATTGGTGTATAGGAATGCAAGAGATTTCTGTGCATTAATTTCGTATCCTGCAACTTTACCAAATTCATTGATTAGCTCTAGTAGTTTTCTGGTGGCATCTTTAGGATTCTCTATGTATAGTATCATGTCATCTGTAAGCAGTGACAGTTTTACTTCTTCTTTTCCAATTTGTATTATTTTTATTTCTTTTTCTTCTCTGATTGCTATGGCTAGGACTTCCAAAACTATGTTGAATAATAGTGGTAAGAGTGGAAATCCTTGTCTTGTTCCTGATATTAGAGGAAATGCTTTCAGTTTTTCACCATTGAGAATGATGTTTGCTGTGGGTTTGTCATATATGGCCTTTATTATGTTGAGATAGGTTCCCTCTATGCCCACTTTCTGGAGAGTTTTTATCCTAAATGGGTGTTGAATTTTGTCAAAAGCTTGTTCTGCATCTATTGAGATGATCATGTGGTTTTTCTCCTTCAATTTGTTAATATGGTGTATCACATTGATTGTTTTGCGTATATTGAAGAATCCTTGCATCCCTGGGATAAGTCCATCTTGATCATGGTGTGTGATCCTTTTAATGTGTTGTAGGATTCTGTTTGCTAGTACTTTATGGAGGATTTTTGCTTCTATATTCATCAGTGATATTGGTCTGTAATTTTCTTTTTTCGTAGTATCTTTGTCTGGTTTTGGTATCTGGGTGATTTTGGCCTCGTAGAATGAGTTTGGGAGTGTTCCTTCCTCTGCAATTTTTTGGAAGAGTTTGAGAAGGATGGGTGTTAGCTCTTCTCTAAATGTTTGACAGAATTCACCTGTGAAGCCATCTGGTCCTGGACTTTTGTTTGTTGGAATATTTAATCAGTTTCAATTTCATTACTTGTGATTGGTCTGTTCATATTTTGTATTTCTTCCTGGTTCAGTCTTGGAAGTTTATACCTTTCTAAGAATTTGTCCATTTCTTCCAGGTTGTCCATTTTATTGGCATAGAGTTGCTTGTAGTAGTGTCTTAGGATGCTTTGTATTTCTGCGGTGTCTCTTGTAACTTCTCCTGTTTCATTTTTATTTTTATGGATTTGAGTCCTCTCCCTCTTTTTCTTGATGAGTCTGGCTAATGTTTGATGAATTTTGTTTATCTTCTCAAAGAACCAGCTTTTAGTTTTATTGATCTTTACTATTGTTTTCTTTGTTTGTAGGTCATTTATTTCTGCTCTGATCTTTATTATTTCTTTCCTTCTGCTAACTTTGGGTTTTGTTTGTTCTTCTTTCTCTAGTTCCTTTAGGTGTAAGGTTAGATTGTTTATTTGAGATTTTTCTTGTTTTTTGAGGTAGGCTTGTATAGCTATAAACTTCCTTCTTTGAACTGCTTTTGCTGCTTCCGGTAGTTTTTGGATCATCGTGTTTTCATTGTCATTTGTGTCTAGTTATTTTTTGATATCCTCTTTGATTTCTTCAGTGATCTCTTGGTTATTTATATTGTTTAAACATATTGTTTAGCCTCCATGTGTATGTGTTTTTTATGTTTTTTTCCTTATAATTCAGTTCTAATCTCATAGCTTTGTGGTCAGAAAAGATGCTTGAAATGATTTCAGTTTTTTTAAATTTACTGAGGCTTGATTTGTGACCCAAGATGTGCTCTATCCTGGAGAATGTTCCATGCACACTTGAGAGGAAAGTGTAATCTGCTGTTTTGGGATTGAATGTCATATAAATATCAATTAAATTTATCTGGTCTATTGTGTCATTTAAAGCTTCTGTTTCCTTATTTATTTTCTGTTTGGATGATCTCTCCATTGGTGTAAGTGAGGTGTTAAAGTCCCCCACTATTATTGTGTTACTTTCTATTTCCTCTTTTATAGCTGTTGGCAGTGCCTTATGTATTGAAGTGCTCCTATGTTGAGTGCATATATATTTTTAATTGTTATATATTCTTCTTGGATTGATCTCTTCATCATTATGTAGTGTCCTTCCTTGTCTCTTGTAACATAGTCTATTTTATCTGATATGAGTATTGCTACTCCAGCTTTCTGTTGATTTCCATTTGCATGGAATATCTTTTTCCATCCCCTCACTTTCAGCCTGAGTGTGTCCCTAGGCCTGAAGTGGATCTCTTGTAGACAGCATATATATGGGTCTTGTTTTTGTATCCACTCAGCAAGCCTGTGTCTTTTGGTTGGAGCATTTACTCCATTCACATTTAAGGTAATTATCGATACATATGCTCCTATGACCATTTTCTTACTTGTTTTGGGTTTGTTTTTGTAGGTCCTTTTCTTCTCTTGTGTTTCTCACTTAGAGAAGTTCCTTTAGCATTTGTTGTAAAGCTGGTTTTGTGGTGCTGAATTCTCTTAGCTTTTGCTTGTCTGTAAAGCTTTTGATTTCTCCATCGAATCTGAATGAGATCCTTGCTGGGTAGAGTAATCTTGGTTGTAGGTTCTTACCTTTCATCACTTTAAGTATATCACTCCCTTCTGGCTTGTAGAGTTTCTGCTGAGAAATCAGCTGTTAACCTTATGGGAGTTCCCTTGTATGTTATTTGTCGTTTTTCCCTTGCTGCTTTCAATAATTTTTCTTTGTCTTTAATTGTTGCCAATTTGATTACTATGTGTCTCAGCATGTTTCTCCTTGGCTTTATCCTGTATGGGACTCTCTGTGCTTCCTGGAGTTGGGTGGCTATTTCCTTTCCCATGTTAGGGAGTTTCCGACTATAATCTCTTCAAATATTTACTCTGGTCCTTCCTCTCTCTTTTCTCCTTCTGGGACCCCTAGAATGTGAATGTTGTTGCTTTTAATGTTGTCCTAGAAGTCTCTTAGGCTGTCTTCATTTCTTTTCATTCTTTTTTCTTTATTCCGTTCCGCAGAGTGAATTCCACCATTCTGTCTTCCAGGTCACTTATCCGTTCTTCTGCCTCTGTTATTCATTCCTTCTTGTTTATCTCTGTTTGTTCTTTAATTCTTCTAGATTTTGTTAAACATTTCTTGCATCTTCCTGATCTTTGCCTCCATTCTTTTTCAGAGGTCTTGGATCATCTTCACTATCATTTTTCTGAATTCTTTTTCTGGAAGGTTGCCTATCTCCACCTCATTTAGTTGTTTTTCTGAGGTTTTATCTTGTTCCTTCATCTGGTACACAGCCCTCTGCCTTTTCATTTTGTCTGTCTTTCTGTGAATGTCTTCTCTTATTTGTCTCTGATCAGTAGCTGAGAATCTTATAGAAGTGGCTCCATGAGTTCATCTCAATTGCTCTGGATTGTTTTTCTATCAAGCTGTTATATATCACTACCTTTTCAACATCTCATAAACTTTCTCATTTTTTGATGATTGTTTTCCAGGGAAGATTTTTTTTTTTTCCTTCTTGGGGGGAAGGAAGGGGAAGCCATCTTGTGAGGATCCTTACAAAAAGAATAAGCTGACAAAAATAAAGCTATCTTGAGATGTGCAACATAGCTTATTGGCTTACTCCTGCAAATCAACTGTTTATAGTGTGCATAAATTTCAATTCATGCATCAGATATGTTCCATATGACATTCACAATTGAGATTTGATAAAAAGAGTCAAAATGGAGACTGTTTAGTCCATGGATGTTAAATGTGTAAGTCCAGTTGTTTGTTCCTGAAAAATCTAGTTCAAGTAATTTCTGTATCACAAATCACTTGAGTTCTTTTTAGTTATCACACAGATTCTTCAGCCTCACCTAAGACTTACTTAATCAGAACTTCTAGGAGTGGGGTCCAGGATCCTTCATTTTTAAAAAATTTTCTGAAACAACTTTTATGTACACCCAAGTCTGAAACTGTTATACTGGGAAGAAGAACTTTGAAAATACATCAAAATTAACCAGTGCATTCAGCCTGATATTTGTTTGGTCAGTATTGATGAAAGCTAGCTTTTTAAATGTTTTCCCCAAAGGCAATGACTGTCTTTCTTGGATTTAGATGAACAGGTGAGTTAGGTCATTGTTTATATTGTGCACTGAATTTTTGGTAACAGACTCGGTTCTCTAGCAAAAATAACTTCCCAGCTACTGTGGGGTTGAGTGAAAAATACAATCACTGATTGATGGCCAGACCCCTATGTTGTTTTTAACTTTTAAAGAAGCTAATACTGGGTGGCTGATTTGTGGTTGAAAGGGACTTAATGTTCCCTCCAGGAGTTCAGGGAACCAGCTGCTTCCTGAGTTGGCAAAGAAGAGAAAACCTTGAGGCAGAGGTGCTTCAGTCTGCATGAGATGTACTAAGCAATCCTCCCATTAGCTGGCTGTTGCCTCTCTTGATGACTACTTTGGGGAGGAGATCGGGGTTATGAACTTTGAAGTGGATTATTAATTACTCATGCCTCCTTTGCCTGGATGGAGGTAACCTGCATCTCAGGAGCCAGGCCCAGAATTCATTTTCTTCCTGTAGATGTTTGCAGTGAAAATAACACTGAATATTAATCCTTTCACCTTTATTCTTAACTCCCTCTTCCCCCTCCTCCATTCTGTAGATCAGTTATCCAAAATCATGGCTCTCCCTTAGTTCTTCCATCCCTGATACTCCTGAGCCATTTATTGTTTATTCAATTATTTGGAGGTCCATTAAACTGAGAATTAAGTTCAAGGGCTAGTTGTTTACTTGAAAACTCCACAGAATGCCGTATTTCCCTACTCAGATTTTCAATTTATTTTTCAGCATGATTGTGATAATCATGTCATGATGAGTGACTTGTCATCTGTCCCTTTTTTATTTCTGTATTTTGAAATTTTTGGATTTTCATTCTTTTCCTGTTCCTTAGGTAGAGTTCTCTAGGGATGTTGCTGTCAGGTTTAGTCAGGGTTTTATACTAAAAAGTGGAAGACTTGTTCTTGTCGAGTGTATGTGTTCATGTGTTTGAGTTTATGTGTGTATATGTGTATGTGCCTCTTAAGGCTGTCTGTGTATTTTTCTTGTTAAGAGAGCCAATACATAAATCATTACTTATGAAAAATATAAGTTAATTAAGTGGGAGGTCATTAAGTCCTTGTAACAAAGAATAATCTGCCTCATTAGCTGATATATTGAGACAAGGATTGATTCAGAGGTGGATTAAGATTAGTTTGCAGAAGACTTGGTACGAAGATTCATAAACAGGAAGGGGAAAATATAAAGAAAAGTATGACATGGCAATAATTAATTGAACAAGTGTAATGACAGTCACTAAGTTAATGCCAAGAAATTTATGTGGTCAGTGTTGATGCTTCTAGCCCTTGCTATCTTGGCTTTGTTCCAACTTGTCTTTTGTTCTACTTATTCCCTCTGTATTCTATTTCTTTTTTTTCTTTCCTTTTTCTTTCTATTAACTAAGGTATAATACATGGTTTACGCTAGTGTTCACCCTTGATGTTGTACATTTTGTAGGTTATGACAAATGTATAGTGTATAATATAAAAGTATAATATATCATATGTTCATCATTACAGTATCATACAGAATAATTTCACTGCCCTAAAAATCCCCTGTGCTCTGCCTATTTATTCTTCTCAGACTCCTGCCCTCAGAACTTCTGGCAACCACCGATCTTTTTACTCTCTCTATAGTTGTGCCTTTTCCAAAATGTCATGTAGTCGGAAGGGTACAGTGTAAAGCATGTTCAGTCTGGCTTCTTTCACTTCGTAATGTGCATTTGTTGTTCCCTTATATCTTTTCGTGGTTTGATAGCTCATTTCTTTTTATCGCTGAATACTGTCCCCTTCTATGGATGTACACAATTTGTTTATCCATTTACCTACTGAAGAACATCTTGGTTGATCTGGAAAATTTGAATAAACCTTCTATAAACATCCAAGTGCAGAATTTTATGTGGACATAAGTTTTTAACGTAATTTGGGTAAATACCAAGGAGTGTGATTGCTGGATTTTATGGTAAGACTATTCTTAACTTTGCAAGAAACTGTCAAACTGTCTTCCAAAGTGAATGCACCATGTTGCATTCCCAACAGCAGTGAGCCAGAGTTCCTGTTGCTTCACATCCTCACCAGCATTTGGTGTTGTCAGTGTTTTGGTTAACCTATCTAATAGGTATGTAGTGGTATTTCATTGTTTTATCTTCCAATTCTCTAACAACATAAAATGTTGAGGATCTTGTCATATGCTTATCTGCCATCATATATCTTTAAAAGATAAAAGATATCTTTATCTTTTTCTGAACAGAGGTATCTGTTCAGATATTTTGCCCATTTTTAAATTGGGTTGTTTGCTTTCCTATTGTTGACTTTTAAAAGTTCTTTAAATATTTTGAGTACAAGTTCTTTTGTGTTTAGCAAATATTTTCTCCCAGTCACTGACTTTTCTTTATATTCTCTTAATAGTCTTCTACATAACAGAATAGTTTAATTTTAATGAAGTCCCATTTATGATTTTTTTCTTTCATGAATCATGCTTTAGGTGTCTTTCTTTTTTTGCATCTTCCTTTCTATTTTTCTTTCTGCTTCAGAACTCATAGTGCAGTTCTGAGTGAGTTGTGACCTTGCCGCTTTCTAGTCATGTGATCTTGGACAAATTTCATTGCCTCTCTAAATTTTAGTTTCTAGGTTCTTTGTGTATAAAATGGAAATAATAATGTTGCTTTGTTTTTGAGTGTGTTGGAAAAGTTATATAAGATTCTGCAGTGAAAATTACCATTTAGGGCTTCCTTGGTGGCACAGTGGTTAAGAATCGGCCTGCCAATGCAGGGGACACAGGTTCGAGCCCTGGTCCAGGAAGATCCCACATGCTGCGAAGCAACTAAGCCCCTGTGCCACAACTATTGAGCCTGCGCTCTAGAGCCCACGATCCACAACTGCTGAGCCTGCATGCCACAACTACTGAAGCCCACATGCCTAGAGCCATGCTCTTCAGCAAGAGAAGCCACCACAATGAGAAGCCCTTGTACTGCAACAAATAGTAGTCCCTGCTTGCCGCAACTAGAGAAAACCCACATGCAGCAACAAAGACCCAACACAGCCAAAAATAAATAAATTAATTAATTAAATTAAAAAAGAAAAAGAATTTACCATTTAAACTGTAAATTTCTATGTTACTTTCTTTTATTTTTCCTTATCTTCCTCATTTGTCTTTCTTATCATTTTCTGTTACCTAGTCTTGAATATGAGACATATTTGCCAGTCATCATGTACATGAATAAATAATTCTTTTGCAGAACTGTAGGTAGTTAATAGCAGGCTGCGTGTACATGAACTCAATCAAAAGCAGGTTTAGGGCTTCCCTGGTGGCGCAGTGGTTGAGAGTCCGCCTGCCGATGCAGGGGACATGGGTTCGTGCCCTGGTCCGGGAGGATCCCGCGTGCCGCGGAGCGGCTGGGCCCGTGGGCCATGGCCGCTGGGCCTGCGCGTCCGGAGCCTGTGCTCTGCAGCGGGAGAGGCCACGGCAGTGAGAGGCCCGCGTACCACAAAAAAAAAAAAAAAAAAAAGCAGGTTTAAAAATGATTTAAATTGATTGTTTGCACCTAAGTCAAGTAAAGTGAGAGGGTGAGTGATTTCTTTTTGTGCATTTTCATTTTGCACCTGGTCTTTTGGTGCACTAGCCTAGTGAGCTCCGAGTACTCATAAAATGAGTCCAAGATCATATTTTAACCCTAAAATTAGTTTGGCAGACAGAACAATTCCATTTTAGAACCTCATCCCCAACCTTGTCATAAATATTTGTTCAACAACAATACCTCAAATCCAGTGAGACAGTGGTTTTCAAACTGTGTTCTGTGGAGATGTTGGGGTTGATGATATGTCTATCTTGCAGTTGTAAGGCGGGGGGGAACCATACTGTTAGGACTCTGAGATCATGCCCTTGATTTCATCAGAAGAGTTTTGCTTGTTTTAATTAAGTTTTCCTTGAAACTGTGCTTGAAGAAATATTTTTCCTGCTAACAAAATATTCTTTTTTTTATCAAAATTATAAACTGAAGTTCAAGATTCTAATGAGTTCACTGGTACTCTGTCTTAGAAACTAGATAATATATTTCAAGTCTGTTTATGGGAAGAATTATATTAAATGCATTAGTTTTATATGACTAGAAGGCCACCATTGGGTCTGTTGTCCTAGGTATGGTGTTTGAACAGTGAACTCTTCTTACTTTAAAGCTTTCTGTTTTTATAACTGCCTATGATAGAGCCACTCTATCTTGTCACTAGTGCAACTCAAGTTGAAAAGCACTTATGCCCACTCTCTAATTTTTCTCTCTCACTTGATTTATAAACCTGGCCTTTATATTTTGAGAGCCAAGGATGTGGCTGTGAGACTTGAGACATAAATGATGAAGTTCTTTATTATTCTCTTCCTTCTCCAAAGAGACAGATCAAGCAAGAGTTAGAAGCAAGAGTTGTATGAATAGAAATAAAAAAGAAGAAGCCTCAATGGAAATATTCAGCCCATTAATTTTAGGTGCTCAGTCCATTAATTTTTTTTTTAAATCCAACCAATGATCAGAAATGCATCATTTCTAAGCAAAGGTGAGTTTTGTTTTTTGTTGTTTTTGTTGTTTTTTAATTAATTAATTAATTTATTTATGGCTGTGTTGGGTCTTCATTTCTGTGCGAGGGCTTTCTCTAGTTGTGGCAAGCGGGGGCCACTCTTCATCGTGGTGCGTGGGCCTCTCACTATCACGGCCTCTCTTGTTGTGGAGCACAGGCTCCAGACGCGCAGGCTGAGTAGTTGTGGCTCATGGGCCCAGTTGCTCCGCGGCATATGGGATCCTCCCAGACCAGGGCTCGAACCCGTGTCCCCTGCATTGGCAGGCAGATTCTCAACCACTGCGCCACCAGGGAAGCCCCATTAATTGCTATTGATTGATCCCCTGAAATGTCTTCTGTATCTGGTCCTCGCTTTCTATTCCCACAACTTCCATCCTCTCCAAATATTCCTCAATTCGTGTAATTCTCCCAAAGTTCATTCCCTCTCACCTTGAATTCATTCTACACATGGCCTTTATTTTTTTGTTTGTTTGGGTTTTTTTCGTTTTTGTTTTTGTTTTGCAGTACGCGGGCATCTCACTGTTGTGGCCTCTCCCATTGTGGAGCACAGGCTCTGGACGTGCGGGCTCAGCGGCCATGGCTCACGGGCCCAGCCGCTTCGCGGCGCATGGGATCTTCCCGGACTGGGTCACGAACCCGTGTCCCCTGCATCAGCAGGCGGACTCTCAACCACTGCGCCACCAGGGAAGTCCTATACATGGCCTTTAGAATTAACTTTCTAAAATGCCAATTCTATACTGTCACTTCCATGGTAAAACAAACAAACAAAAATTCTCATATGAATACTCATTGTGTCAGGATCAAGTCCTTACTAAACAGCATGGCATTCGAGTTATCCATAAATTTCATTTATCTTTAAAAAGATTCAAATTCTATCTTTTAGTATTTCTCAGTCTTATTTTTCAAGCCTTTGCTCATGCTTTGTTTTCTACACTCTCATCTGGTTGTCAAAATAACTGGACTGTTCTCCCTTCAAAGTTCAGTCTGATCCTATGACCGTCTTTGGATCAGTGTATTATGCTTCTGTTGGAATTTCTCTAAATATATATTCTGAGAAATTTATTTTGATTAAATTAATATTACCTTTTTACTGTTTCTGTTATATTGATATTTATAAGTAGATTGTCATCTATTGAAAAACAAGAATCAGGTCTTACCACAGAACCACAACCACGGACAACAATAAAAACAACTACATTTTTTATGAGTATTTATTATGATCAGGAAATGCGATAAGCACTATATCTTATTGCTTTTAATCCTCAAAGTCACTGAAAGCTAGTCTTTATTATTCCATTTGACACACGAGAAAATGAAGGCTCATAGATAGATGTTAAATAGCTTTTCTAAGAAACCACGGATAATGTTTGGTAGAGCCAGGATCAAAACCTAATTCTGTCTGAAAACAAACAAACAAACAAACAAAAAACCCTTTTAAATTTATATATTGTACAATATTTGCTTTGGTATCAATTTCAGCAGACAGGACAGCTCTACCAAAGAAGAAAATTTGAAATGAGTTTTTGAAATCCAGCCTTAGAGAAGGAAACACTAGTCTCAATAACGAAACAGCTTAACATATCTCCAGAGCTTCCTTAAAAAAACTAAATTCCTATCTCAAAAAAAAAAAAAAAGAAAGAAAGAAAAGAAAAGAAAGAAAACAAAATAAATCCACAAAAATCAAGTAAATTCGTGTCAGCCAAGGAGCTGATATTGGAATCAAGTTAGAGACCCTTGCTAGTTGTTCTCTGACATGGACTTTTACTGGATTAAGCAAATATTATAAAGCCTTGTGAGCAAGGATAGAAGAGAGTAGGGTGGTCCTTATGATGCCAAAACCTCAGCCTCTGTGCACCAGTGCCGACTTGAATCTCAGAGACAGAGTTTTGGGTGAAGTAGAAAAGAATAGTTTTATTGCTTTGCCAGGCAAAGGGGGACACAGTGGGCTCATGCCCCTCAAAACTGTGTGTCCCAACTGTTTGGTGAGGAGTTTTATAGCAATAGTTCAAGGGTGGGTTGCTGATAAGATTAGGGTGTGTGCAGAGCCTGGACTCCTTTAATCTGGTCTCAGGTGGTCTCCTGATGAGCTTCTCTGGTTCTTGAGATTATCAAACTGTGACCTTCTCTGGAATTAAGAATGCTTCATCAAGTAGTTAACATCTTCCATTTGTTGGGGGTTTTAGTTCTGCAGAAGAGCTCAAAGATATTGCTATGTATATCCCTTGAGGCAGAACGAGGACCCTGCCCCAAGTCTGCACTATTGTTTCTTGACTGCTCCTCCCTTGTCTCTGCATTCCCTCCCTTCCCTGATTAGCAGCTGTTTGAACCTGCCCTTTGGAACTCAGGCAAGGTCATAGAGGCTGTAGTCTATTCCCTACAAACAAGAAATGGGGGACACAGAAAAACTTCTGTGCCAAGGAGCCCCACAGGGTCCTGCTCTGTTTCACTTGGAAAAACCTCTGTAAAGTATGGGCTTTAGATTTTTCTTTACTGAAGCCAGAATATGTATGCCAAATACCCTCTACTGCTTCTCTTTGCTGAAAATACTAGTGAGACCAGAAGTAACACTATTTTGGTGGAATAAATAGCAGAATTGTCCTGAAATCCCTTCCTAATTTCTTTGGGAATTAAGACGTATGGAGGTAACAGAGCACCCACTACGTCTTCTGAGGAAAGAGTAAGCCTTTTGTAAGCTCCTTGGTCTGCAAAATGTTTTTCTTCTTTGTTTAGAACATTGAAGGAAGACACCTTTGAATTATTTCTTCGTTGGTTTATATTATCTCCTCTGATTATTATAAGCTATTTTTCTACCTCTATGATGCCTTTGGCCATTATGAATATATATCACACCACAAATATTATCCAGTAATTTAGGTGAAAAGGTAAGGGTTCCTTTAGTAATAATAGAGATGGGAAAAGACACCTGGAAATCTCGATTTGTCCTAGCACTTACAATTTCTTTCCTCTAAGTCATTAGTTTAGATCAAAGAGTAAGACAGCTACACCTGGAACTCTAGGAGTCCTTAATTTTCTCCTAGGCAGATTTCTTATCTTTCTGGGACAGACATGGTCTGGCTCTAATCAGATTGTTGACTGAGAAAACAAGAGCTTAGAGAGACATTGAATAACATTCAAAACAAACAAACAGGGAAGCCTAGGAAATCATGAGTACTCTCCCAAAAGAAAAAAAAAAAAATACACGTAAACTATTTTTTCCCTCAAGTATGTTATTTCTTAACCATTTGAGTTAGATCATTATTTGGGAGGTGTATATCCATTGAGTATTTTAGCACTAAAATTTTTAAAAATCTGGCTACATTTTTAATTTATTATAGATTAAAATCTGTGTGTGAGCTATAGCTATAACTTCTATATCCTTCCTTTTACATAGGTCAAATAAGTTTAGACTATTAACTATCAATGTAAAATAAGTTAGAAAAACTTATGAAGAGGAACAAAGTGTTTGGGTAGTATTAGGAAGCAAATCTTAAACACAGAGAATTTCATGGGAACTAAAGTTGTTCAGATGATATGCCCCGAAAATTTTATATGGTTTAAAAATTGTTGCTAAATTCTTATAGAGAAGAAGCAAGTGCATTTTGGATTTTAGTGAGGCTCCAAACGATAGAAATGCCACTTGAAAGCCTTGAAGGACACAGCAGGATTTGTCCATCCTTATTAATTAGAGAAGGTTGGTAAAGCACTCTAAAGATGAACAGTGTTATATAAAGACTAGTCTTGTTATTGGGGTCATTAAGCATGAGTTCATGTATACTTATAGAACCGATCAATCTTCCTTAATCCTAACGGGCTGAATTTTCCCACTGTATATTTTCCTTGTGGTGTTAAAACTCCTATTGCCTTCTGAGTTGTGTTTTTTTAAAGAACGACATAAATATGAGTACATCGTAATTCTATTGTTGGATCATTATTTTACTCTAATCTAGAAGGATGTAAATAATTTTTTGAAATAAAATTTAATATACCATTTTGGTAACTTTTATTTGAAGTTTAAAAATTATCTTTACTGTTATCTTGTTATAAAGTTTAATTATCCTTCCTCTCCTTGGTCTATACATTCTCTTATTTTGAAAGCTAAAGTAGCTGCAAGGAGATTATTAAATATTAGGAATGTGAAATTCCTCATTTCCTTCATTCTAAAAAATTTTCAGGGCCGCCCGCTCCGTTTCCGGAGCGCTCTTCTACTGTCCCCTGACCCGCTTCCGAGTGCCAGTGCAGCTCGAGCCTGCCGACCATGCCCGCGGGCGTGTCCTGGACGTCCTACCTGAAAATGTTCGCCGCCAGCCTCCTGGCCACGTGCGCCGGAGCGGAGGTGGTGCACCGGTACTACCGGCCGGACCTGACAATACCTGAAATTCCACCACAGCCTGGAGAACTCAAAACAGAGCTTTTGGGACTGAAAGAGAGACAACATGAACCTCAAAATTCGTCTCTGCCAAGAACTCTGTGAATAATGTTATGAGAATTAAATATGTAGTTTTAGAATTTACTGAGTCAAACTACTTGTGTTTAAGCACTAATACAATGCTAACTGCAAGAGGAAGTGCTCAGCAGATGTTAACCGATGCATTGAGATTTAGTTATGGTTTGACTAATGTTTCTTGAAAACTGCCAAAACTTATATCATCAGCTCCTCTAATGCGGTTTGATAGATACCTAGTCTAAAATACCATGTGAGAGAACACAGTTGCAGTGTCTCCTACCCTTATAATTCTGGTTTATTTCTCTGAATAAGCTTGACTATAACGGCAAATGGGAATTATAAATTAACTATAATAAAAGTGACATTGACCATGAATGCTTAGGGTGAGAAGTTAATATTTCTCTAAATATCGGAAAGTACTATTTGTACTAAACTGAATTCAGTTGAAATATTCAAAGTTTGAAATTCTTTCAGAGTTGTATATATAACACAATTATAAACAATTGTGACTTGGACGGTCACAAGTTCTCTACCCCCAAATTTGAGACACCATTTGGCATTTAATTTCTCTTATAAACTATATTCTAAAATAACTGATAAACATAAATGAGTATTGTTATGGGTTGAATTGTATCCCCCCAAAAGATGTTGAAGTCCTAACTCCCAGTACCTGTGAGTGTGTATTTGGAAATAGGGTCTTTGCAGTTGTAATGAAGTAAAGATGAGGTCATTGGGGTGGGCCCTAATCCAATGTGAATGGTGTCTTTTTATAAGAAGAGGAAAACGCCATGTAAAGACAGACACACAGGGAGAATGCCAGGTGATAACAGAAGCAAAGATTGGAGTGATGCAGCCACAAGCCAGGGGACACCACCAGAAGCTAGGAAGAGACAGGGCAGGATTCTACCCAGAGTCTGTGAACATGGCTCTGCTGACACCTGGATTTCGGACTTTTGGCCCCTAGAACTGTGAGAGAATAAATTTCTGTTGTTTTAAGCCATCCAAAAAAAAAAAAAAAAAATTTTCATTGAACATGTTCATATCAGTTGTTGGAAAAATTTTTTGTTCATATGAAACAAACCTTCAGTTTGATAATGAGCTTTGTCTCCAATAAGACTGCTTCCATTATTCATTTTATTTGTTTTATGACGCTTTTACTTGGCTACTGAAGAATACCAATATTAATTACGTTTAACTGTAATAATACATTTCTCTCTAATTAACAAAATGACTTCCTTCATTGAAAACAAAATCTATAAACATTGAGGGTTGAAAAAAGAGAAACATCTATCAAATATTATATAGTCCATTCATAATTGTTATTTATTCATTCAGTATTTATTGATTACCTGCTTATTATTAATTTGTGTAAAAGTAGCATATTATAAAAGTTTATTTCTTAACTGGTGACCTTTTCTTTTGTTGAGAAAATTTACATTCTCTAAATTCAGCTCAGTGTTTGGGTTGAGTAAATTCAGCAAAATAATTCTGATTTCCCTATGTGTGAGGCATTTCTGTATAGTTTAAACTGAAAAGAAAAGGGCATTTTCTATATACTACAAACTCAAAATTCAGAAAATTGATATCATTAATAACTCTTTATTTTTAATGTTAATTGATTGATTATTTATTTGTTTTTATGTTAGTGCTAGCTTGACTAACTTCTTTCACTTACCTGCTTGGTAATTTAGCCACAGGCAGACATAGTAATGGAAAAGCTTATAAAATGAGAGACATAGAGTCATAGCTGTAAGATAAGTAAATAGATGTATGAAATTTTAAGTTTTTAAATTTATGTCATGTCCACAGGTGGTACTTAAGGCCACAGCCTTAAAATAATTAATCCCACCCCTCAACTTTCCTTCTTATAATGAATCTGCTTTCATACATCAGTTGGCAAATATTTGCCACTATCTCAGGCTTGGAATGTCTGCCAGCTGTTTGATTTTGGAAATATTAACATCTTTGTATAACAGTGTTTGTGCAATTATTTGACTGTTTTATGTCATAATGTCTTTTGAAATGAGTAGAAAATTGAAAGTGCTAAAATGATGGAATTATTAACCATATTACAAGTGAAACTTTTAATCCATTTGAATGTTCATTAAATTTAATTCAATTATGAAAGAAAATAAAAAATGAAATGATATAAAACCCTAGAAATCTATAATTAAATCAACTTTTGAAAGGTGAGGCTTAAAGAAAAATTTATATTAAACTTTGGTTTGAGTGATAATAATGTTATAGCTAAAAATTTTGAATGCTTCTTTGCCCAAGCACAGAGCTAAGGTTTATAAGCGCATTGTGTAATTTTATTTCCACAACAACCATATGAAATATATGTCAGGAACTGTGAAGGGGCTGAGATTTTTATTCTACATGCCTACAAGTTAACATGATATAGATACATGGATGCAGGTAGAGGATACAGACTCTTGGAACAGAGATGAAGAACCGTTTACTACAGAAACGGCAGAAACCAGAATGTCAGCATTTGTCCCAGTTCCCTAAATCCAAATTCCTACAGGGCAATGCAGTGAAAGCCAGGTGACTGCTGGCTTGCTATTTATAGGAGAGGAATCCCAAGTTTAGGAAACCTCATATATATACATATATATATATATATATATATATATATACATATATATATATATATATATATATTTTTTTTTTTTTTTTGCAGTATGCGGGCCTCTCACAGTTGTGTCCTCTCCCGTTGCGGAGCACAGGCTCCGGACGCGCAGGCTCAGCGGCCATGGCTCACGGGTCCAGCCGCTCCCCGGCATGTGGGATCTTCCTGGACCGGGGCACGAACCCGTGTCCCCTGCATCGGCAGGCGGACTCTCAGTCACTGTGCCACCAGGGAAGCCCGTGGAAACCTCATGTTTTTAAAGGGGCTATAAGCAAACTGGCCAAATTTTTGCCCAGGATGGAGACATTATGATTATTATTCTGGAAAGCAAAAGGTAGTGCTTCTACCGTGGCACTGTCTCTATCTTCCAAGGTTGTTTGCCATGCAAATATTTAAAAAAGATAGCTGGGAACAAAGTGTTGTCAGGATCTGGATTCACAAGGTATGCAGAAATGCAGAAGACCCATGGGAAATTGTCTCCCAACATTATGTATTTTGTTATTCCCAGTTTAAAGAAACTGAGGTTTTGACACCTCAGGTGACTTGATTGAAGTCACGCAAATTTATATCAAAACATCATTTTAGTGATCTAAATGCAAAGGGCAGCTCATAATTCTATCTAGCTATTGATAGGATGAGAATTCACCAGAGAATCCTTTGTTTAGAGAAGTTTACCATTCACATTTCTCTGCTTACATTTTGTTATCCGTGGACTATGCAGAAACAAGAACAAAAAAAAAAAAACCCTGGTTTTACAACTGCAGACTTAATCCATGCTCAATCTCTTGCAATTTTTTCAATTATAATCTTTTTCCCAATATTAGAACGAGTTCCATCTTTGTACTCAATGTCACCTCAGTTTAGCTTTAAAAACTAACTTTCTAGAACATGTAAAATTAATTTGTATGGTCTATAGCAAATGGAAATCCATTGTGTTAACATTTGAAATAATTCTAGATATTGGATAACCTAAAGAAAAACAATAGCAACAACATTGGTAAGACAATGTTATCATTGGTAACATTGATTTTCTTTTTTTAATATCCCAAAATAGTACTTATTTATTTAATTTATTTTATTGAAGTGTAGTTGATTTACAATGTAGTGTTAATTTCTGCTGTACAGCAGTGATTTATTTATATATATATTCATATAGATATATTCCTTTTCATATTCTTTTTCAAAACAGTTCATTACAGAATATTGTAATAAACACAAGTCTGTTCTCTATATTTGTGAGTCTGTTTCTGTTTTGTCAAATTCATTTGTGTCATATTTTAGATTCCACATATAAGAGATATCATATGGTATTTGTCTTTCTCTTTCTGACTTATTTACTTCACTTAGTATGATAATCTCTAAGTCCATGGCATTATTTCATTCTTTTTTATGGCTGAATAGTATTCCATTATATATATATAATGGAATATATATATGTATATATATGCACCTGTATATTTTTATAATTTATATTTTAATAAGGAATTTATTAAAAGTTTTAGTTTTCTGAAAATGGAACCTTAATTTAAAATATGCAAGCTTATTGATTGTAGACATTCAAGTACCACCGCAAGAATGCACTGTCTGTTAAAATATAGGATTTTGTGTACACATCAATGTTGGGGATATTCAGGAAGACAATCAATTAATGCCTCACTTCATATTATTTGGGAAATGCACAGTAGAAGTGCAATCTTGTGCTTAACTTATGGTAAAAAAAAGAGCAGGGATAACCCTTAGGACTGGAATGATAGAGTCCACAGGCCCTGAATTGGACTTCTCAAGTGAATTGAAGTGAGTGGATTTTTAAATAGAGGAAAAGAAGGAAGTTTCCTACCTACTCTTGTTTGTCTATTTTGTTTACATAAACTGTGGTTGAGATTTAACATTTGCTCAGAATTACATGTTAACCATACTTACTGTGATGTGTAAATAATACTGGGTAAACCTCCCCATTCAGGGGAAGAAGAACAGTTGATTCTATTTACATGTTATTCTGAATAATCCAAAATTGAGTTTATGAGATTATATACTGTGTTTGTAGAACTGGCTTCTGGATTTAATTTCTATTAAATGGGATATTTTCTTCTCTTCAAGATACTACTCTCATTTTATGGTAAGACAGTAAGTTATGTAACATAATCTTGTTAAACGTATTAGGCTGCAGAGTAAACTCCAGGGTGACCTTGGGGGAGTTTTGCACCTGTGTTAATCAACAAATATATGCATATATGAAGAAAAAGTGCTTTATTATTTTCTCTCAAACACAAACGGAACCATCAACCAATCAGAATTCTCTGTCAATTCCCCTGAACTTAAATACCACATGCTCCATCCTGTACAGGGTATATGAAAATTTGGTTGAATTCTGCACTGAGTTCTATGCTGCTCTGGGGATTTATTGAGCAAAATTAGCCAGTTGTGTCCTTTTAGTTATAAATGGTGCTTTTAAGGTACAGATTAAAATATCAACAAAAAATTCCGTCATCTGATTAGCTTCCCATAAATTGTGAAGACTCTGTACCAGGTCAGACTTACTGTATAAATCCTATTTATTTCTGACCTGTATGAAGAGCCTGAATGAAATTTTCTCTGATCTTTATATTGTAGTTCAGATCAGTGTTTCCCATTTGCAGGCAGTGTGTAACACGGCAGCTGGGTTATAGTGTACTGTACCAATTGTAAATTCTTTATAGTAATAAAAGAGATGGGGATACAGTAGACACAATCCTAAGCCACAAGTCTTTAACAACATAAGTCACTTACAGTCTGATTATTTCATGCATGTATGAGAGAGCTAATACTATGAGACCCAGGTTCTTTTTACTTCATTAAAAAAAAAGATGTAAGACATTTAAAAGAAGGAAGGCATACAATGTTTAGAGGTTTCATACTGAGAATCAGTGATTATTGCTATTCTTTTTCTGTTTCCAAGGGTGAAGGACATTATCTTAAAAGCATTAGCAGATTTCAGCTGTGCAGAAATAGCCACCTGGGGCCTGAAAAGAGTGTTGAGGAAGCTGTAGAACCAAATCACGTTGGAGACACTGAGGTAAAGAATCAGGAGGAAGGAAGTCATGGAATTAGAGCTGGTGAATGAAGCTGAGTTGGAGCCCGACATGGGTAGGTAAAAGGTGATGAGAAAATGGTAGTCTTTAAAATCATTAAAATAGATGGGAATGCTGACTCCAGCGCATGGCAGAACAAGGCTGAGAAAACCCTGACACTCACTCTGAAAATCGTGTATGCATACGCTAAATGGTAATGGAAGGAGCCCGCTCTGTGTTTCACCCCAGCTGCAGTGTTTCTCATTTTCAATAAAAACTTAATGCCTCTCCCAGAGAATGAATGTGTGCCCTGAATTATAAAGGGATAATACACTGGCCTTATTTCCAATGTCTGACAGATCAGCAAATACACATAGGCACAATTGCCTATTTGCAATTTACTACTACAGTAAATGGCAAGCCATAAAGTGCCATCTGTTTAAATTGCATTTTGCAGATAGTCCTTACTTTGTACCATACACTGTGTGAAACATTATTATTGTTATTTATGAGGCACAGTTAAGGGTGCCTGGTGCTGGGAGAATTGTGGATTTCTTTTACGTTAAATTTTGCGAATGGAAGCGACCCAGAGATGATCTTGTTGGGGACTTTCATTTTATGGTAGAGGAGACTGGAATATTATAGCTTGACTATGTTCATGCATATGACTACAGATGGAGGCCAACAATGAATACAAGTTCCTAGCATCTTTTTATTTTAAGTTGGACTAAAATAGCCATGTTCCTATATTTAAAGCAGTTGTTTGTAAGAGAAAATAAGATTCCCAGTGAGTAAGAGTCATTGTCACTGTGAATGAGCCCTTTAAATATTCCATTCAGAAAAGGAAGTGTGTATATCTATCAGCCGTCTCACTTGTTGTCACTGTTTAGGTATTTCGCCTTTGAGAAACTTATCAGTCAAGACTAGGATTTTTTTTTTTTAACATCTTTATTGGAGTATAATTGCTTTACAGTGGTGTGTTAGTTTCTGCTTTATAACAAAGTGAATCAGTTATACATATACATATGTTCCCATATCTCTTCCCTCTTGCGTCTCCCTCCCTCCCACCCTCCCTATCCCACCCCTCTAGGTGGTCACAAACCACCCAGCTGATCTCCCTGTGCTATGTGGCTATCTATTCCCACTAGCTATCTATTTTACGTTTGGTAGAGTATATATGTCCATGCCACTCTCTCACTTTGTCACAGCTTACCCTTCCCCCTTCCCATATCCTCAAGTCCATTCTCTAGTAGGTCTGTGTCTTTATTCCTGTCTTACCCCTAAGTTCTTCATGACATTTTTTTTCTTAAATTCCATATATATGTGATAGCATACAGTATTTGTTTTTCTCTTTCTGACTTAACTTCACTCTGTATGACAGACTCTAGGTCCATCCACCTCAGTACAAATAGCTCAATTTTGTTTCTTTTTATGGCTGAGTAATATTCCATTGTATATATGTGCCACATCTTCTTTATCCGTGCATCCGATGATGGACACTTGGGTTGTTTCCATCTCCTGGCTATTGTAAATAGAGGTGCAATGAACATTTTGGTACATGACTCTTTTTGAATTATGGTTTTCTCAGGGTATATGCCCAGTAGTGGGATTGCTGGGTCATATGGTAGTTCTATTTGTAGTTTTTTAAGGAACCTCCATACAGTTCTCCATAGTGGCTGTACCAATCCACATTCCCACCAACAGTGCAAGAGTGTTCCCTTTTCTCCACACCTTCTCCAGCATTTATTGTTTCTAGATATTTTGATGATGGCCATTCTGACTGGTGTGAGATGATATCTCATTGTAGTTTTGATTTGCATTTCTCTAATGATTAATGATGTTGAGCATTCTTTCATCTGTTTGTTGGCAGTCTGTATATCTTCTTTGGAGAAATGTCTATTTAGGTATTCTGCCCATTTTTGGATTGGGTTGTTTGTTTTTTTGTTATTGAGCTGCATGAGCTCCTTGTAAATTTTGGAAATTAATCCTTTGTCAGTTGCTTCATTTGCAAATATTTTCTCCCATTCTGAGTGTTGTCTCTTGGTCTTGTTTATGGTTTCCTTTGCTGTGCAAAAGCTTTGAAGTTTCATTAGGTCCCATTTGTTTATTTTTGGTTTTGTTTCCATTTCTCTAGGAGGTGGGTCAAAAAGAATCTTCCTGTGATTTATGTCATAGAGTGTTCTGCCTATGTTTTCCTCAAAGAGTTTGATAGTTTCTGGCCTTAAATTTAGGTCTCTAATCCATTTTGAGCTTCTTTTTGTGTATGGTTTTAGGGAGTGATCTAATCTCATACTTTTACATGTACCTGTCCAGTTTTCCCAGAACTACTTATTGAAGAGACTGTCTTTTCTCCACTGTACATTCCTGCCTCCTTTATCAAAGATAAGGTGCCCATATGTGCGTGGGTTTATCTCTGGGCTTTCTATCCTCTTCCATTGATCTATCTTTCTGTTTTTGTGCCAGTACCATACTGTCTTGATTACTGTAGCTTTGTAGTATAGTCTGAAGTCAGGGAGCCTGATTCCTCCAGCTCCGTTTATCGTTCTCAAGATTGCATTGGCTATTCGGGGTCTTTTGTGTTTCCATACAAATTGTGAAATGTTTTGTTCTAGTTCTGTGAAAAATGCCAGTGGTAGTTTGATAGGGATTGCATTGAATCTGTAGATTACTTTGGGTAGTAGAGTCATTTTCACAATGTTGATTTTTCCAATCCAAGAACATGGTATATCTCTCCATCTATTTGTATCATCTTTAATTTCTTTCATCAGTGTCTTATAATTTTCTGCATACAGGTCTTTTGTCTCCTTAGGTAGGTTTATTCCTAGATATTTTATTCTTTTTGTTGCAATGGTAAATGGGAGTGTTTTCTTGATGTCACTTTCAGATTTTTCATCCTTAGTGTATAGGAATGCCAGAGATTTCTGTGCATTAATTTTGTATCCTACTACTTTACCAAATTCATTGATTAGCTCTAATAGTTTTCTGGTAGCATCTTTAGGATTCTCTATGTATAGTATCATGTCATCTGCAAACAGTGACAGCTTTACTTCTTTTCTAATTTGGATTCCTTTTATTTCCTTTTCTTCTCTGATTGCTGTGGCTAAAACTTCCAAAACTATGTTGAATAAGAGTGGTGAGAGTGGGCAACCTTGTCTTGTTCCTGATCTTAGTGGATATGCTTTCAGTTTTTCACCATTGAGGATGATGTTGGCTGTGGATTTGTCATATATGGCCTTTATTATGTTGAGGAAATTTCCCTCTATGCCTACTTTCTGGAGGGTTTTTATCATAAATGGGTGTGGAATTTTGTTGAAAGCTTTCTCTGCTTTTATTGAGATGACCATATGATTTTTCTCCTTCAATTTGTTAATGTGGTGTATCACATTGATTGACGTATATTGAAGAATCCTTGCATTCCTGGAATAAACCCCACTTCATCATGGTGTATGATCCTTTTAATGTGCTGTTGCATTCTGTTTGCTAGTATTTTGTTGAGGATTTTTGCATGTATGTTCATCAGTGATATTGGACTGTAGTTTTCTTTCTTTGTGACATCCTTGTCTGGTTTTGGTATCAGGGTGATGGTGGCCTCGTGGAATGAGTTTGGGAGTGTTCCTCTCTCTGCTATATTTTGGAAGAGTTTGAGAAGGATAGGTGTTAGCTCTTCTCTAAATGTTTGATAGAATTCGCCTGTGAAACCATCTGGTCCTGGGCTTTTGTTTGTTGGAAGATTTTTAATCACAGTTTCAATTTCAGTGCTTGTGCCAGTACTATACTGTCTTGATTACTGTAGCTTTGTAGTATAGTCTGAAGTTAGGGAGCCTGATTCCTCCAGCTCCGTTTATCATCTGTTCATATTTTCTATTTCTTCCTGGTTCAGTCTTGGCAGGTTGTGCATTTCTAAGAACTTGTCCATTTCTTCCAGGTTGTCCATTTTATTGGCATAGAGTTGTATTTTGTATTTCTGCAGTGTCAGTTGTTACTTCTCCTTTTTCATTTCTAATTCTGTTGATTTGAGTCTTCTCCCTTTTTTTCTTGATGAGTCTGGCTAATGGTTTATCAATTTTGTTTATCTTCTCAAAGAACCAGGTTTTAGTTTTATTGATCTTTGCTATCATTTCCTTCATTTCTTTTTCATTTATTTCTGATCTGATCTTTATGTTTTCTTTCCTTCTGCTAACTTTGGGGATTTTTTGTTCTTCTTTCTCTAACTGCTTTAGGTGCAAGGTTAGGTTGTTTATTCGAGATGTTCCCTGTTTCTTAAGGTAGGATTGTATTGCTATAGTTGTAGCAATACAATACAATTGATTGTATTGCTATAATACAATCCAGTTCTTCCCTCTTAGAACTGCTTTTGCTGCATCCCATAGGTTTTGGGTTGTCGTGTCTCCATTGTCATTTGTTTCTAGGCATTTTTTTATTTCCTCTTTGATTGCTTCAGTGATTACACCATTATTAAGTAGTGAATTGTTTAGCCTCCATGTGTTTGTATTTTTTACGGATCTTTTCCTGTAATTGATATCTAGTCTCATAGCGTTGTGGTCAGAAAAGATACTTGATACAATTTCAATTTTCTTAAATTTACCAAGGCTTGATTTGTGACCCAAGATATGATCTATCCTTGAGAATGTTCCATGAGCACTTGAGAACAATGTTTATTCTGTTGTTTTTGGATGGAATGTCCTATAAATATCAATTAAGTCCATCTTATTTAATGTATCATTTAAAGCTTGTGTTTCCTTATTTATTTGCATTTTGGATGATCTGTCCATTGGTGAAAGTGGGGTGTTAAAGTCCCCTATTATGAATGTGTTATTGTCGATTTCCCCTTTTATGGCTGTTAGTATTTGCCTGATGTATTGAGGTGCTCCTATGTTGGATGCATAAATATTTACAATTGCTATATCTTCTTCTTGGATCAATCCCTTGATCATTATGTAGTGTCCTTCTTTGTCTCTTCTAGTAGTCTTTATTTTAAAGTCTATTTTGTCTGATACGAGAATTGCTACTCCTGCTTTCTTTTGGTTTCCATTTGCATGGAATATCTTTTTCCATCCCCTCACTTTCAGTCTGTATGTGTCTCTAGGTCTGAACTGGCTCCCTTGTAGACAGCATATATATGGGTCTTCTTTTTGTATCCATTCAGCCAGTCTGTGTCTTTTGGTTGGAGCATTTACATTTAAGGTAATTATCGATATGTATGTTCCTATTCCCATTTTCTTAATTGTTTTGGGTTTGTTATTATAGGTCTTTTCCTTCATTTGTGTTTCTTGCCTAGAGAAGTTCCTTTAGCATTTGTTGTAAAGCTGGTTTGGTGGTGCTGAACTCTCTCAGCTTTTGCTTGTCTGTAATGGTTTTAATTTCTCCATCAAATCTGAATGAGATCCTTGCTGGTTAGAGTAATCTTGGTTGTAGCTTTTTCTCCTTCATCACTTTAAATATGCCCTGCCAGTCCCTTCTGGCTTGCAGATTTTCTGCTGAAAGATCAGCTGTTAACCTTATGGGGATTCCCTTGTGTGTTATTTGTTGTTTTTCCCTTGCTGCTTTTAATATGTTTTCTTTGTGTTTAATTTTTGACAGTTTGATTATTATGTGTCTTGGCATGTTTCTCCTTGGATTTATCCTGTATGGGACTCCCTGTGCTTCCTGGACTTGATTAACTATTTCCTTTCCCATATTAGGGATGTTTTCAACTATAATCTCTTCAAATATTTTCTCAGTCCCTTTCTTTTTCTCTTCTTCTTCTGGAACCCCTATAATTCAAATGTTGGTACGTTTAATGTTGTCCCAGAGGTCTTTGAGACTGTCCTCAGTTCTTCTCATTCTCTTTTCTTTATTTTGCTCTGCAGTAGTTATTTCCACTACTTTATCTTCCAGGTCACTTATCCGTTCTTCTGCCTCAGTTATTCTGCTACTGATCCCTTCTATAGTATTTTTAATTTTATTTATTGTCTTGTTCATCGTTTCTTGTTTCATCTGTAGTTCTTCTAGGTCCTTGTCAAATGTTTCTTGCATTTTGTCTATTCTGTTTCCAAGATTTTGGATCATCTTTACTATCATTATTCTGAATTCTTTTTCAGGTAGACTGCCTATTTCCTCTTCATTTGTTAGGTCTGGTGGGTTTTTACCTTGCTCCTTCAACTGCTGTGTGTTTTTCTGTCTTCTCATTTTGCTTATCTTACTGTGTTTGGGGTCTCCTTTTTGCAGGCTGCAGGTTCGTAGTTCCCGTTGTTTTTGGTGTCTGTCCCCAGTGGCTAAAGTTGGTTCAGTGAGTTGTGTAGGCTTCCTGGTGGAGGGTACTAGTGCCTGTGTTCTGGTGGGTGAGGCTGAACCTTGTCTTTCTGATGGGCAGGTCCACATCCGGTGGTGTGTTTTGGGGTGTCTGTGGGTTTATTATGATTTTAGGTAGCCTCTCTGCTAATAGGTGTTATTGTGTTCCTGTCTTGCTAGTTGTTTGGCATAGGGTGTCCAGCACTGTAGCTTGCTGGTCATTGAGTGAAGCTGGGTGTTGGTGTTGAGATGGAGATCTCTGGGAGATTTTCATTGTTTGATATTACGTGGAGCTGGGAGGTCCCTTATGGACCTCCTGAAGTTGGCTCTCCCACCTCAGAGGCACAGCACTGACTCCTGGCTGCAGCACCAAGAGCCTTTCATCCACACACCTTAGAATAAAAGGGAGAAAAAGGAGAAAGAAAGAAAGAGGATAAAAGGAAAGAAAATAAAGTAAGGTAAAATAAATTAAAGTTATTAAAATAAAAACGTAATTATTAAAAAAAATTTTAAGTAAAAAAAAAAAAAAGCAAAAAAATGGACGGATAGAACCCTAGGACAAATGGTGGAAGCAAAGCTATACAGACAAAATCTCACACAGAAGCATACACATACACACTCACAGAAAGAGGAAAAGGGGAAAAAATAATATATCTTGTTCCCAAAGTCCACCTCCTTAATTTGGGATGATTCGTTGTCTATTCAGGTATTCCACAGATGCAGGGTACATCAAGTTGATTGTGGAGATTTAATCCGCTGCTCCTGAGGCTGCTGGGAGAGATTTCCCTTTCTCTTCTTTGTTCACACAGCTCTCTGGGTTCAGCTTTGGATTTGGCCCCGCCTCTGTGTTTAGGTCACTGGAGGGTGTCTATTCTTTGCTCAGACAGGACAGGGTTAGAGGAGCTGCTGATTCAGGGGCTCCGGCACACTCAGGCCAGGAGGAGGGAGGGGCATGGAGTGCGGGGTGAGCCTGCGGCCGCAGAGGCCGACGTGATGTTGCACCAGCGTGAGGCGCGCCGTGCGTTCTCCCGGGGAAGTTGTCCCTGGATCCTGGGAACGTGGCAGTGGCGGGCTGCACAGGCTCCCTGGAGGGGAGGTGTGGATAGTGACCTGTGCTCACACACAGGCTTCTTGGTGGCGGCAGCAGCAGCCTTAGCGTCTCATGCCCGTCTCTGGGATCCGCGCTTTTAGCCGCGGCTCGCGCCCGTCTCTGGAGCTCCTTTAAGCAGCACTCTTAATCCTCTCTCCTCGTGCATCAGGAAACAAAGAGGGAATAAAAAGTCTATTGCCTCTTCGGCAGGTCCAGAGTTTTTCCCGGACTCCTTCCCGGCTAGCTGTGGTGCACTAGCTCCTTCAGGCTGTGTTCACGCCACCAACCCCAGTCCTCTCCCTGCGCTCCGACCGAAGCCCGAGCCTCAGCTCCCAGCCCCGCCCGCCCCGGTGGGTGAGCAGACCAGCCTCTCAGGCTGGTGAGTGCCGGTCGGCCCTGATCCTCTCTGGGGGAATCTCTCCGCTTTGCCCTCCGCACCCCTGTGGCTGTGCTCTCCTCCGCAGCTCTGAAGCTTTCCCATTCCGCCACCCACAGTCTCCGCCCGCGAAGGGGCTTCCTAGTGTGTGGAAACCTTTCCTCCTTCACAACTCCCTCCCACTGGTGCGGGTCCCGTCCCTATTCTTTTGTCTCTGTTTATTCTTTTTTCTTTTGTCCTACCCAGGTATGTGGGGAGTTTCTTGCCTTTTGGGAGGTCTGAGGTCTTCTGCCAGCGTTCAGTAGGTGTTCTGTAGGAGTTGTTCCACGTGTAGATGTATTTCTGATGTATCTGTGGGGAGGAAGATGATCTCCGCATCTTACTCTTCCGCCATCTTCCCCCTCTCCCCAAGACTAGGTTTTTAAGGTTCATCATATGCAATGATTGTGGAGATTATGGTCCAGTGTTTCTATTAGGAGGCTTAAAATGACAGATCTCCCAAGACCATGAAATGAGATATGTCTGTTTTCTGATATTAAGCATTAAAACATAAATATAATAATCAGGGCAAAGATAGGTGAAATTTTTTCAAAGAGGCAAAATATTTCCTAGGGTTTTAAGCACAGACTATAATCTTATTTCCATATATTTCAACTCAACTGGTGTCTTGATATCTTCACTTGGATGTCTGCCAGGCATTTCAAAG
This sequence comes from Grampus griseus, assembly GCF_964374135.1. Classification (NCBI taxonomy): domain Eukaryota; kingdom Metazoa; phylum Chordata; class Mammalia; order Artiodactyla; family Delphinidae; genus Grampus; species Grampus griseus. Next base: position 21,071,738 of record NC_139018.1, on the reverse strand, counting down.
TGAAAGTGAACTCATGGTTTGTCCATCCAGATCAGCTCCTCCTTCCCTTGTTTTTCTTCCTTTCTGTAAAAAGCTCCAGTGACATCCAGGTTCAGAGACCAAAATCTAGGTGTGATTTTTTTTTAAAATTATTTCTATTCACATCTTTCATCTCAAAGGCATCAGTACATACTGCTCACTCTTCCACCAAAACATATTCCAAATCATCTGCTTTTGTCCAAATCCCGTTTCATCTGGCTTTAACAAATGTAAGAATCTTCTGATCGGTGACCTCTACTTCTGCTTGAACACTTCTATAAATTGTTTGCTACACAGCAGCAAAAGTGATTTTTACAAAATATAAATAAGACTCCTTTGATGAGAAATAGTGCAGGGCTTCTCATTGCACTTAGTACAAAGCAAGCAAATGAATTTCTTTTATATAACCTTATATAACCCTATAAGAGCCATTTCTTTGAACTCACTTAACACCAATTTTCCCTTTTCCCTCTAGGCTCTCATTTAATGATGCTTCTTAAATTCCTAAAACAAGTTAAGCCCATTCATCACCATGGGGTCTTTCTGCAATCTAGTTCCACTGCCAGGAATTGGCTTTCTCAGTCTTTGTATGGATGTCTTCTAAAGATATTTAGCTTAAATGTCACCCGTTAATTAGGTCTTCCTGACCACACAGTCTAAAGTAGCCTGGCAGCCCTCTCTTTTCCTTTTTCAGGGACTTCATGGGAGAGGAACAAATTTCCTTGAGAGAACCCACCCATTTCTTGTCTCACCTCTTCTTCCTTCCCTTCAGTGGTGAAGAAAAAAAACATCAACTAGTGAAAAGTGCTATGCAGAAAATTAAAACAAGGTGAATAGGCATAGTCAAATAATCATAGGAGCAAACCCGAGGCATATGTAATTACAAATGATGACAAGTATTAAAGGGAATTATGGAGTGTTATGAAGAGTGCTATGGTGTGCATACACACTCCTCAGTTCCTCAGTGGTTCTACCCGTGAGCTATGGGGCTACCCACATCTTTGCGTTGATATTGACTCAAGTGGGTTAGTGGCCTGTGAGTGGTCAGGAACAGTCTAAAACCAGGCTTTCACACAGATTTGTAAGCCATATTTGCATATTCATTAGTTTGGCGCTTTCACCTATTCTTTATAGATAATAAGGTACCAGGAGCAGGTACTTTATTACTCATTCACCTGAGCTGTGCACTAATTACAAGACTAAATTGTTGAGATTTAGAAACTGGATATCATTAGCACACAATAGACAAGATTGTTCCAATGTCTTGACTTGAAACTCATTTTATTATTCCCCGATTTTATTTTATTTTTTTGTAATTACTTTAGGAAACTTTAACTAATCTATTCTGGATTCCTTTGAGGAGTAATACAGTTTCTAGAAAGAGAAGTAGATTGTGTGTCAGAAAGAGGGAAAGAAACGCCAACACAAACATGGATTGCGCATCTTCTGTGTGTTAGATTTTTAGGCACTTGTTATATGCTCCCATACTACACTGTGGATATCTCTTATACTTATTGCAGTTAATTTATATGATAATTTGATTAATGTCTAATTCTACAAGTAGATAATCAGTAAAATGAAAGCAGGGATTTTTATTTTTTTCTTTAACTTACTACCTGGCACTGTGTCTAATATGTAGAAAGTGTTGGAATAAAATTTTTGAATGTAAAAGATGAACATATGTTACTTCATTTGATAATTTTAATAATAATCCCATCAAGAGTAGTATTTCACAGATAATACCACCACCCAGAGATAAAGCTAACATTTTGTTTCATGACACATATAAAAGTCTTGTGGACAAATAAAACTATGTCTACATAAAACTGTTCAGTAGGGCTTCCCTGGTGGCACAATGGTTAAGAATCTGCCTGCCAATGCAGGGGACATGGGCTCGAGCCCTGGTCCAGGAAGATCCCACATGCTGCGGAGCAACTAAGCCTGTGCACCACAAGTACTGAGCCAGCGCTCTAGAGCCTGCGAGCCACAACTACTGAGCCCATGTGCCACAAATACTGAAGCCCGCATGCCTAGAGCCCATGCTCTGCAACAAGAGAAGCCACCGCAATGAGAAGCCTGTGCATCACAATGAAGAGTAAACCCTGCTCGCCACAAGGAGATATAGCCTGCACACAGCAACAGTGACCCAGCACAGCCAAAAATAAATAAAAATAAAATAAATTAATTTAAAAAAACCTGTTCAATAGTTGTATTCTATTGTAGAAAAATACCAACATTATGTGGTCAGTTCCCTCCTACTGGAAATTTAGATTGTTTCCATATTTCTACCATTATAAATAATTCTCTAATAAATACACATATATAATATTTTGTGTGATTTAAAACAATATCTTTGTCTTTTAAAATGCTTCCTGATTCCTAATTTTTTGTTGTTATTGTTTCTGTATTTCCCCCTTTATCTTGATTAGGCCAGATTGTGGTTTATCTGATTTTTTATTTTGATTTTTTCAAGGAAATAACTTTGAGATAAATGTTTTGGCTATTCTGTTTGTAATTTTCTAATTCATTTATTTATATGCCAATATTTTATTAATTCCTACGCTTTTTTTTTTTGAGCTGTGTTGGGTCTTTGTTGCTGTGCACAGGCTTTCTCTAGTTGCAGTGAGTGGGGGCTACTCTTCGTTGTGGTGCGTGGGCTCTAGGGTGCAGGCTCAGTAGTTGTGGCTCGCGGGCTCTAGAGCGCAGGCTCAGTAGTTGTGGCACACGAGTTTAGTTGCTCCACAGCATGTGGGATCTTCCGGGCCTAGGGATCAAACCCTTGTCCCCTGTGTTGGCAGGTGTATTCTTAACCACTACGCCACCAGGGAAGTCCCTACCTTCTATTTCTGCTAGATTTTTTGTTTGGCGTTCTTTTTATAACTTCTTACATTAAATGCTTATTCTTTCTTCCTTAAAGTAAAAGCATCTAAAGCTGTACATTTGCCTCTAAATATAGCCAAGTTCATGTATTAAATTTTGATAATTCATGTTCTAAATCTTGGATTTTGATTTATATTTTGATACTTTGGTACTTGAGTATGTTGATGAAATTTTATTTGAAATAAAACACACACATAAAAGTGAATAAATCATGACTGCATGGCTAGATGAATTTTCCCAAAATGAACACACCCCTTGTACACCCCCTCCCATTTTCTCCCTCTAAATGTTATTTTCTAGGTTTATTGCTTTGTAGTGAGAGAAAACAGTTTGCACATTTCTATTTGGCAGAGAAGAAGGAAACATATGCCATTTTCATCAGTCTTTTTTACACTCTTGTAGATCCTCCAAACTCTTCAAGTCTCAATCCACATGCCTGCTTGTCCACCCATTGGTGAAAATCACATAGATTTTCTGAGTGTTTCAATGGTATTTGGTGAGTCAAAGGCCAGTTTATCAGGAGCATCTACCAGGAGGCCCAAGTTTTAGATTTGTCTGGGGTTCATTCTTACAGCAGAAGACAGGAACTAATATTTATTAATATCCTAACACTCAAACAGGTATAAAACATTGGCTGAGTTAATTTATATTATTTGATTATGTATTTCATGTATACATATTATTATCCCCATTTTATGATTGAGGAAATAGAGATACAAATTTTAAATATGTCCTCTTGGTAAAATATAGTGAATGATGTTTTGCTGAGCAGCAGAACCAAAGGCCTGATTGATAATGGATGGAAGTAAAATTAAATAAGACTGACTGTGAAATTCTTCCCACTAATACTTGGCTGCCTGTGAGCATGAGTGAAGAATGTGAGTAGTGCAGTCTATTCAGGGTTTGGATTTAATGAATAAATATGAGTAAGTGATATGACTGTTCAAGTGAGTATTGTGACAATGAGTAGAGTAACTGACCAAGACCAGGTAGAGAAGCAAGTGACTCTGGAAAAGAGCCACATGCATTGTAGGAACAGATAGAGACTGAGGGGCTAGAGGTAATAAAAGGGAAGAAAAATATGTACAACACAGAGAATGAGTAGGAGAAGTGGAAAGATAAGAGGTATGGTTAAGGTTGGGAAATTCAGAATTTTAGATCTTGGAAGTGGAGAAATTTCAAATAGTGAAAACCTCAAGGTATGGCAGACCAAAAGAAATGGACTTGAGGGTTGCTGGAGTTCAGGAAGTCAAGGATCTGTGAGGTTGGCATTTTAAGGATCATTGACACGGTGGTGAAGTTACCACCAGTGGTCACAGAGGAAGTGGTAGACTGGAAGCTTATGCATTGGTGGGTAAGTTACAGTAGCTCGGAAGATTGTAATAAGATTAAGAACAGGGTGGTTTAAAAACAGGATGACAACTACCCTATGTTACCTTTGTGTGATTAGAAAATCTTGATGCTGCCCTGGGCTAGGTCTCAGATTTTAGGTAGTGGTGCTTTAGTTGGATTTCAGCTCCTACCTATGGGCATCTTTTGAACATGGCACAACCTGCAGAATCACAGCCATATTTAGAGATGGTATGAACTTTAAATGAGAAAAGGCATTGAAAGATGGTAGAACATCAGTGGTCAGCCAAGTCTTTGCAGATGCCCAACCACATCCCACAAATTCTTACAATAAATATATCAGATCATATGTATACATTCTCCCATGATTAGAGACGATGTAATCATCCTAGAGCCATGACTGCCCGCAAAAACAGTGATGAGAATTAAATAGAGCGATCAATTCTGCTTACCCTGAGTGCCAGGTGGGAGAAACGGCTTTTATTGCAGCGGATTGCAAGAAAGGGTCCATCCCCTCCCCCAATGTGAAAGCCAGGTATCACTTAGGAGGGAAGTTGGAGTAGTGTTTATAGGAGAGGCTAAAGTATAGGTCTGAAAGTCCTAAAGTCAGGGCCAGCTGAAGGAAAGACCTGGGTAGGGTAAGGGGGAATGGGCTGGAGTTTCTAGGACTGAGATTCCAGTGAGAAATAGCAGTGGAATAGGAGTGTGAGCTCAGAAAATATGACACAAATGAACTTATCTATGAAACAGAAACAGACTCGCAGACATTGAAAACAGACTTGTGGTTGCCAAGGGGTAGAGGGAGTTGGGGAGGGATGGATTGGGAGTTTGGGATTAGCAGATGCAAATAATTATATATCTGGTTTTAATATATATACAGCTTCGTTTTCTTTTACAGCTTTGAGAAGTTAATAATTCATACTTATTTTCTTGTTTATACTAGTAGGATCATGTTTGCAAAAGAAGTACCCGCAGCTTTGTTACTCCAGTTCTATAGACCTCACAGAAACTCCTACTACTAGACCATGAATTTTCTGGTGGGGGTCTAAGTGTTATGAATCTCTGCATTCCCGGTGTGTAGCAGAGCCTGACACGTAGTAGATCTGTAATACTTTTTGGTTGAAAAAATAAATAAATTGAGTCAGAATGCAGTCTTACAGAATTGGAGGCTATTTTTTACCTCTAAATCCTTTTATGTCAGAAGTTATCGTTGAATTTTGGGGGTGGAACATAAATGTCACCATGTGCATGTTTCAACCACATCAACACTAACACCATCTTACTCTGTTATTTTAACTGAACCTGAAGTAATTGGGACCTGGTCTTCTTGTCTGACTGATGAGTAATCTGCAAACAGCTGAATGGATTGGTATGACCACACGGAGCTGGTCAGAGTCATTCTATCTATCTCATTCCCTCTGCAGACTGTCAAGAAAATGAGCCTCTCAGAGTTGTATTTATTCTAGAATAGAATGCTGTAAAAGGGAAATTAAAGTTATTTATAAGAAGGCCTGGGAGAAAAGTACACACACAATTCTTGATGGCAATGATAGGGAATTCATTTAAAAAAATCAAGCGCCCTAATCAATTTATAGCTTCCCTGATATAAAAGAACCAAACTCTCTTATTCATGGGTTAAGAATTTTTCTCTAATTTTTAAAAATTGTGAGCAGATGACAAATTAATGCATGAGAAACACATTATGAGGACTGAGCATGCATGTTTATATTTCATTGTTTTAATCTAATCTAATACAGCACACAACAAAGTCCCTCATACACACATTTAATGGCATGCATAATCATGATTGTGCTGCATAATAATTAGGCATTAGTGATAAGCAGTTCCCATAAATTACTGTAATTAGTATTACTTTTACGCCACCACAGCCATTTATTTTTTTAGGTTTTCCCTTCTAATTTTGTTAATTCTTTAGTATCTATCATCAACACAAATGTCAGCCGTTTCCCTAATGTCATGTGTGACTTAATTATCATTATTCTTTGCCCAGAATGAGATCTCAATCAATCTTTGTTGGATTGAATTGAATAAACTCATCACACAGCAGCTAACATTTGCTATGTTATAAGGCAGAAAACTTGGATTTGCTCTTCAGAGGTGAGGGCCTCTGTGCATTTCTCAGGGTCAAATGCTCTCTCCTCCACTCCATACGCTTAGTCTCCTTACTCTCCTCTTGAAAGAACCTTGAGTTTCAGGACTTAATGAAATGCGGGTCAGGAAATGCTGGCTGGAGCAGAAGATGGTGGCCATTAATTTCTTACCTGCTGTGTAGCTCAGAGATCAGGAAATTGGGTCAAAGATAGAGCTGAACATGAAAGGGAGGGGAACAATGGCAATGTATTCTCAGTGCTAAGCATCTTGCTATGTTGGGATGAGAAATGAGCTAAGAGATTAATTTAGTTTACCAAACTATTGAGTCAAGATCAAAAGAGGCCTGGGAAGAAATTTGATGATTTAAAAACCTGCAATACCATCTGAACCAATCATCATTGGCACCTAATGTAGGATAAAGGCAATTTATCTGTAGGGTAATCTTGCCCTTGAATGACACTAGAGTTAAGAGAAGAATTCCCTTGATTTCAAATATTTCCTCTTCTTCTATTGGCAGGAGGGCAGATCTTTCTTTCTACAATCTGAGAAAAATAAGAATTCAAATACCTCACAGAAAACATTTGTATGAGTAAGTTTCAACCAAATCTTGAAAATGGGACCAAATCTTTTCTTGGATTGTTTAAGGGGAGGGGACTAAAATTAGACAGATAATGTTGGTGGAAGTTCTGGCTGGGCAAATATTGAGAGCTCTCACATGGCTGGATATCTTGGTTTCTTAGCATATACAGTCATAGTAGTCATATACAGTAACGGTACTTAATTGTGTTTCTTGGTGGAACAACGACAAAATAAAATCACAGAACGTAGAAGCACTGGGTGACTGTATTAATTTCCTAGTGATGCTATAACATATTACTGACTTAAAAAACAAAATTTATTATTTTACAGTTCAGTAGGTCAAAAGTCCAACACATGCCTCGTGGGATAAAACTCAAGGCATTGAAAGGACTGCATTCTTTCTATGCAGGCTCTAGGGGTGAATGGTTTTCTTACCTTTTCCAGTTTCTAGAGGTCACCCACATTCCTCCATCTTCAAAGCCAGAATCTTTAAATCAATCTTCAATGTCCCTTTTGCCATGTAGGGTAACACATTTACAGGTATGGAAGTAGGATGTGGACATTTGAGAGGGACATTATTCTGCTGACCACAGCAACTGATTGTCCATCTGACTCTGGAGTACTAAACTTGTCACTGAACTGAACTTGGGTCTGCTTGCCTGATGTGCAGCAAAGTTAATCTACTGACACCAATCAATTTCTTAACTAAAAGATGTTCCATGGAAATCACATTAATCATTGATTTATAATGACTAGGAAGGAAAGTACAGCATTTATTGCAGGGTGCCAAGAAAGGAGAATGGACAGCTCGTGCTCAAAAGACCTGAACTCCCTGATGGCTTTTGGGGAAGGGTTTTAAAAGACAACATTAGGGTGAGGGTTACAGGATGCCTCAGCTCATGGACATTTTTCTGGTTGGTTGGTGGTGACGTTTTGGGACTCTCAATCATCAACCCTCTGGTTCCACCCAATCTGGGGTCTGCCTGCTGGTGGTCAGCATGCAGCTAACTTCTTCCATCTGGTGGGAGTTGTAGTATCTGCAAAACAACTCAAGAATATGTCTGAGAATATTATCTATAGCCCTTGAGGAGGAACTAAGGGTTCTTGACTTTGGTTTACGGCTAAACTATTGTTATTTTGTCTTGCTTGACTGTTTTCCTTTGTTTCTTCATTTTCTCACTTCTCTGGTTAAATTTGATCTTTGGAACTCAGGAAAGGCCTAGGAGGCTGCAAGGGGGTGGTCCTTCTCTGGAAAGACCCTGCAGGTCCCTAACAAGGTACCATAACTTTAAAAACTGTGACAGGACATTCACCCCCCCTCTCTGGAGTAGTCTCCTGCCTCTAGCCTCCTTAGGTCCCTTTTCACATTAGGGTTCATGTTCTAATGGAGGTCGTTTCCCTGCATTCTCTCCAATGCAGGAGCAGGTTCTTGGTCATTGAGTTCCTGGGAGCCACTGTGTTTGCCACGTTCACAACTTATAGATTAGACATCCTGCTTGATTTTTACGGTGACTTTCAGGTTTAGAAAGCATGAGAATAATTGTGGGTAAACATTTGCATAAAGATTACTGTATAATAGGGACTGTTTAAAATGCTTTACATATATTAACTCATTTAATCTTCACAACACTCTTATGAGCAGAGTTCTATTATTTATATTTTTAAAAATTTTTATTGGGGTATAGTTGATTTACAATGTTGTGTTAGTTTCAGGTATACAGCAAAGTGAATCTATTATACATATATCCACTCTTTTTTAGATTCTTTTCCCATACAGGCCATTACAGAATATTGAGTAGAGTTCCCTGTGCTATACAGTAGGTCCCTATTAGTTATCTGTTTTATATATAGTAGTGTGTATGTGTCAATCTCAATCTTCAGTTTATCTCTCCCCTCCCTTTACCCACCAATAACCATAAGTTTATTTTCTACATCTGTAACTCTACTTCTGTTTTGTAGGTAAGTTCATTTGTAGCCTTTTTTTAGATTCCACATATAAGTGATATCATATGATATTTGTCTTCCTCTGTCTGACTTCGCTCAGAGAGTGCTATTATTATTGACATTTCTCAGATAAGAAAACTGAGGACCATAGAGGTTAAGAAAAATTGACGAAGTCTACCTAGTAAACAACAGAGATGGGATTTAAAACTCATTCCGTCTGGCTTTGGAGTGCATGCTTTAAATCACTACACTGCACATTGCCTCTCACAGTGCATGTAACAAAAGTTTAAATTAAAAACACAAACACTACTATACTAAACTGAAAATGATACTGAAGAGAGAGAGAGTGGGAGGGGGAGTTAGGGGAAGATTTGAAGAAAGAGTGAGCATGCATACACACATAGGGGAGAGAGAGAGAGAGTGGCCCCCAGAGAGGGCCACTGGGTATGAGAGGCACTTTGCATATTGCACAAAGGCACCCATTGAGGGGTTCCTGGGGGCTGGCAGTGTGGCTAATTTGCATCCTGCTGAATAAACCCAGAGGGGATATCTTTTCCCTCTTGCACAAAGGTGCCATATAGGCCAGCAGCAGCCATGTTTACAAGCTGGTGAGTGTATATGAGCAAATTTTGTTTTTTGACTAGAGAAGTGGATTTATCCAATAGATAGTATATTAAAAGATTCCAGAAATATGTTTTCTAGCATCGGGACTGCTTGCTTCCCATCAGAATTCCAAGGGAAGTATTTAAGGGATACTAGCATTGGCTAATTTTTATATGGTACCCATATAGCACTAGCCCATTCACCCTTAGACTGCTCAACTCCTAACTTGTATGAATCATTTCCTCTTTTGTTGTCAAGAGCTTAAAGATTAAGGTTTCAAATGGTCTACGTAGGTCTGAAATTTTGTGATTTGGTTCATTTTGTTGAAACATGAATAGTCCTCCAATGAAGAGATGCTGTCTTCTTTCAAAGCCACGTTGAAATGCCCTTATATGTCTCTAAGTGGTATTTGTGCCCCTGCTTAGACTGTTAGATTTATCAATTTCTTAACTAAAAGATGTTCCATGGAAATCACATTAATCATTGATTTATAATGACTAGATAGCAGGAATCCAATAATCAATGAATTTTAATCCTGAAGTATTAATTCTTAGTCACTCAGTAGTTAAAATATTTAACAACCTCATATTGGTTGTGCATTAAAACTGCTCTTTAACACATGGCTGTTTCTGAAAATGCTTGGATGTGGGAAATAATTGTATTTCTATTGAAGCTATTAGAATGAATCACAATTGGATTTCACATAAAAAGTTCTTAATGCATAGATATTTCACATAAAATGTTCCTAGGCAAGGATTCTTCAAATAAAGCTCTTTTGTCCTCAAGAAATTTTATCTGTGAGTCAGCTTTACCTCCAATTAGATCAGATATTCTTGCTTTTTCTTTCCTTTTTTTTTTTTTTTCATTTGCTACTTAAATTATTTCTAGAAATGCTATAACACTGCTGTGGACTGAATGTTTGTGCCCCCCTGCCCCCTTCAAATTCATATGGTGGAGTCTTTATCTCCAATGTGATGGTATTTGGAGGTAGGGACTTTGGTGAGTAGGTCATGAGGGTAGAGCCCTCATGAATAGAAATAGTGCATTTAAAAGAAGAGACACAAGAGAGATGAGGTCTCTGTCCATCACGTGAAGACGAAGCAAGTAGGTGTCCATCTGAAAACCAGGAAGAGAGCCTTCACCAGACACAAGATCTACCAGTACCATGGTCTTGGACTTAGCCTCCAGAACTGTGAGAAATACATTTCTGTTGTTTAAGCTACTCAGTCTGTGGTATTTTGTTATAGCAGTCTGAACTAAGATAAGCACCTATAGTCATTGCTGCAGTCACTCTGTAAAGCAAGCTGAACCCCTATCCAAAATTTGGTTTGAATATCAAGATGATGATGCCACAAGTATACCAGGGTATGAAAAGGTCACATAATGGGAATTTATGGGAATTTCAGGACAGGACCCCAAGCTGGTCCAAAAATGGCTTAGGAGAACCAGGAAAGGAGACTGGCTTGGGTTTCTGTAGTAATTAGAGGTGTAGGGCCAGAGTGAGGGCTCCTGCCAGTGGTTTGAACTTCCTACCAGAATCAAAGGAAGGAGCACTTGGGGCTTTAGTGTCAGCTTTACCAGCTGGGGGAAGAATAAGTATCGGGGTGGGGGGTGCTTAAAAGCTAACAGCAGTCAAACATCAAAAAATGAAGTCAGACTCTTTCTTACAATCCTTGTGGAATCTAGCTATAACAGCAAATTTTAACTTCTTTTAAACATAAAAATTATGTACAGCATGGTCTGGTGGAAAAAGCAAGACTGAGAGCTAAATAGACCTAGACTCAAATTTGAGGTCTGCTGATTGCTTGCTGTGTGCATCAGGACTCTGTACAGTAAATAAAATCCACTGTAGGTACTTAAAGCATTTGGGATTTTAATATAGGGGGTTCGCTACATACAAAATTGTTAAAGAGGCTGGAGAAACAGGTTCTGGGCTGTACCCCTGGAGTAACTCTTAAGAGTTACGCAGAACAGCTTCCCTAGGAAAGTACTACTTTTGATGCTGCTCTGGTGCTATGCTGGAAGCAACAGCCTCTTTGAGCACTGCCAGTGCAACTGCTTCCATCATCCAACAGATTGGGCAATGACACTGGACTGCTGCTATAGTGAAACCTCACATTTTCATGGTCTTGCTTGCCAGAAACAAAAGCCAAGAGCCACAGGAAGTTAGCTTCTGCCTCACATCCATTTCTCCAAATCTTGCCTTAATGTCTGTAAGTGATAGAAGCCAATTCACATCTCAGATCCTAGCTTGAAGGGTCTGAGAAATGTTCATTTGAGTTTGACATGGTCCAGTGGGGGTTGACTGAAACAATCTAGCCATTTCCCCCTCTCTGGGTGATCTGGGAGAAGAAGTATTTGAATTTTACTTTTCTCTTCTACAAAATGGATCTCATACTTAAATTGAAGGGTATCTAAGGATTAGAGGTCACGTAATTAAAATATCTAGTGTATGGTAGTTGGCCAGATAACCATATTTATTGTTATGGCTATGTCTATTTCAGAACTTTAGGAATCATTACACTGAAAGTCTTAATAAGTTGCTTTATTGTAAAACATGTAATCAAAGAATTTTCACTTCAGGATACTCTGTAGCGATTGTAAAGCCCCAGCACTAATTTTAGAGATAAATTGTAGTAAGTAACATTGCAATTTATAAATATTGGGACTCAAACTCATGCCTCCCTCCACTTACGTATTTACACATTTATGTCTGTACATTTATGTATTTACACATTCATTAATTCCTCAGCTCCAGATTGTTTTTACCACCTATTGTGCCAGACATTGTGTTACTGACCCTCTCCAGTTGGGTGGACTCCAACCTTGCCCAGTTCCATTGTGCCAACTGAATGAGACCAAGTTGGGTAAAGAGGAGCAGAAACTGTATTTGTTGATCAAAGAATGGAGAAGGAAGAGCTTGTGCTCTAAAGACACATTCTCCCCAAAGGGAGGAAAATGGGGGACTTCTAAGGGGTAAGAGGAAGGTATCATCAGAAACTGGGGAAAAGGGTAGACATATCTAGGAATAGCTAGCACATGTGCAGCCCCTTAGGCTCCCTTGGACACAGCACTGATTGGGCATAGCAAGGTATACATCTCCATTTTGGGGCCGAGATCTTAGCATGATAATATGAAGCTAAGGCAACTTTCGGACACTTCTAGGTTTCCTCTGCACAGGCGCTGTTCTTGCAGTTAGACTGGAACTGATTCAGGGTGGTTGACTGTCACGTTTCCTTTGAGGAAACTAAAAACATCTTTGACAAACATCAGGTGTTTTGGAACAAGAATAGAAATAGGTTAAATCAGAGATCTTTCAGCTCCCTGGGGTATGTATGGCTGACAATTGTACTTATTGGTAAGTATGGAGCAGAGAATAAACAGGCTAGATCCTGCCCACTGGAGCTTTATGGTCCAGTGGAACAGAGATATGTTAAATAAATAATCAATGCAATGTAATTGTTATGAAGGAAAAGAATGTTAGTGTGGCTAAAGTGAATATGGAAGAGAATGGCCTGGAATGGGATCCCAGGGACAGGCAGGGGGAGACCAGGCAGAAAGTATGCTCACTCAAAGCAGCGATTTAAAATTTTCATTTATAAAATCATTTTCAAATCATCTTACACAGAAACTTGTAGCATATAACATATAAGATTGAAGCTACTCTGCTTGAAGGGTGGGGATATGGGGTATTTGGAAGGTCTAGATCCCTCAGTTTGCTCAGTAGTTTTCACCCCCTTCAGTAGCATCCCTCAATGGGACTAAATGGTGTGAGGTATTAGACCAGAGTGCTCCCTGAAATTGATACCCAGAGAGGGGAAATAGCTTATACAAAGTTTAATGTTCATTTTAAAAACATCAGTCCTAAAAATTCACTGGCTAGAAATGGGAAGTTTCTAAATTTACCTCTACAATTAAGATAGTTTGGATTACAGAAAATCAACCCAGCACTTTGTGTTTGCACTGATCAGAGTACGTTCAAATCAATTTAACATTTTTAAAATTAGCACCTCCAAGTCATCTCTGATAGGAAATCAGTCGTTGGCCACTACAAGCATTAGAGTATTTGAAATCCAGAGAGAGTCTCCTTGACCTTCCCCAGCTCAAGGCAAGTCATCCCTAAGGAGGAAGGAAGCTAACATTTCATGAGCTTGTCCTATGGCACCGGGTACACACTGGGTGCTTTACATAATGTCACAGTCTCCCTCTTACAGATGAAAACTAGAAGCTCAGAGAGACAAAGTGACTTGTCTAAGGTTACCATTTAATTGGGCATGGGGACAGATTTGAGTTCAGACTTGCTTGACTGCAAAGCTATTGGTTCAGAAACTGGCCCCCGTACATGGAGGTTAAGGAGAGACAGGAGAGAGAGGCAGCCACTCCAGACTGGTAGGTGGAAGGTTTAACATACAAGGAGTCTTGCCTTGGTCAGCTATAAGACAAATAGGTCTCTACACCCACCTGCCAGAATCTTAAAAAATGTTTATACAGAGGCCTTAATGGGGCTCAGTCATGTATTCCATCCACATGATCTCAATAACACATTGCTCCCTCAGGGCTGAATCCTTGAAATCAGCTCCCACTGTGGGGACAGTGGGCAGAATGTACATTCCAAAGGCAAGGGAGGGGGCTAGGAGCCTCCGATCCCCTGGGTCTAGCATGAGATCAACCGTCAGTCACATGCTTCCATGACCTCCTCCAACCAAAGCGTATGTCACCGTTTGAAGGAGGACTGGTCTGAAGTGTATTGCTACTGTTTAGGAGGGTGAGTAACCAAAAGTGATTTTGGTTTGTGTTTTATAGATAATATTTCAGTCTTTTTCACTTTCAGTCTTCAGTCACTTTCTTGTGACTCACTTGTAAGGGAATTAACATTTAAGTTTTAAAACAAGTTGTCAGTTTCACCTGTGAAGTTTTTAATTTCCTGTACTCCTCTGAGGTGTCAGTCATCTGCTATCCAGTAGGAGAGTTTTGTCTTTGACCGCAAGATCTATTGGATTTCTTGTAGTGATGGGATAAACAATATCATTAATTTATGACTGACTATAAAGTGCTTCAAAACACATTTGCACCTTTTGTTAGAACATTTCAAAGTGTTGAGCAAAGAATTTTAAATGCTACATATTATTTCCAAACAATGGCTATCTATTACTATTATTATTATGTTCAGGAAGAAAGAGAAAAATAGAAAATGCCAGACAGTAGAAGAGAAAAGAACGTGTGTATGAAAGCGAAAATAGAAAGGGATTTTTTCCTTCTAATGATTTCTGGCTATTATTATCCTTAAAAGTTAATCAAGAAAAGCAACTTGTTGAATGAAGTAGCACATAGGATTATATTTCCAATAAAGAGCTGCTTGAAATTGTGAGTTCCCAAAATTACCATGAGATGTGGATATACTGCCCGCAGAGTTTACTGGAGTAAATTTATGACCACATTTTAAATGCAGAGTAAAATCTGGAAAAGTGAGTCTATCCAGGGACAGTAAAGAGGTGTCCTCTCAGGTGCCAGCTCTGACACCTGATTGGCAGAGTGTCTCATTCAGAAGAATTCTGAAGCCAAATCTCAGCTAAAAAGAATGCATCAGGATTGGCCAGCAATGTCTGTCATGGCTAAATGATGGATTGTTTCTTGTCGAATGTGAATGTCAGCTATAAACTGGGTATTATAAGAGATTGGATAAGTCTCTGCCAATGTAAAGGCATACACACATGCGATGTTTAATAAATTATTTCAAACTTTTTTTTTTTATCATGTACTTTTAAAGAATAAGTTTGCGAAGAACTTATCTTTCTCCTTAGTATAAAAGGTAGAAAAATAAATTCTGGTCGTTCTTGGGCTCTAACTAATTGATATACTTTATAAAAATTTTATAGTAGTTGATAAATAAACAAATATAGAAACAAATTAAGAAACCGACAGCAACCTCATTCAACTGTGCTTGAGTGCAAAGCAAACTGGAAACTTGTTTATGTAGTTCTTGGGGCAAAGCTGGGAACATAATGGATAAACTGGAGAAAATAAAAGACTGAAAAGGTTGGAACCAAAAAAGCGGTACACACAATGGAAAATCATTTTTTAAACTGTGAGGAGGAAAGTAGTACATGCTAATACTTAGAACTCAAACTATTGCAAGAAAAAATGATTTAACTAGGAGCACCTAATGATTTAGTGCTCAGAATAGACCAGAGATGTAGAACTGCTTCTTTCCTTTTTATTTATTTATTTTTTATTAAAGTATAGTTGATTTACAATATGGTGATAGCTTCCAAAGGGGAGAAAGTGGAAGGGGAGGGACAATTAGGAGTATGGGATTAACAGATAGAACTGCTTCTTAATCTGTTATGTTTTGTGGGAAAATTTAATGATGGTAGCTAACTTTCTTTGCATGAATTTGTCTTATATATTTATATATATTATAATAATATAATATAAATGTATTATATATAAATATATATTAGTCACTATTTATATTATTTTTCCAAAATCATGGGTAAGGAAGGTATATGCTGAATTTTTCACATCCAAAATAAAAATTTCTGAATGTGAATTCAGTGCAAAAATAAAATAAATAAATGAGTGTAGTAGGCTGAATAATGCCCCTCTACCTCCCTCTAGAGATATTTATGTCCTATTACCTGGAACTTGTGAATGTTATTTTATATGGCAAATAATGCCTTTGCAGATTTAAGTTAAGGATTATGAGGTGAGGAAACCATCCTGGTTTATCCATGTGGCCCCTAAATGTAATCACATGTATTCTTATGAGAAAGAGGCAGAGGGAGATTTGACACAGACAGACGTGGAGAAGGCAATGTGAACAGAGAGGCAGAAGGTGGAGTGATGCAGCTACAAGCCAAGGAATGCCAGCATCCACCAGAAGTTGGAAGAGAGAAGGATCAGCTTCTCCCCTAGAGTATTCGAAGGGAGCACAGCTCTGCTGACACCCCGATATCAGCCCAGTGAAAATGATTTCAGATTTCTGGCCTCCAGAACTGTGAGATAGTGAATGTCAACTCTTTTACATTTTTTTTGACATTCCTTTATTTTGTATTATTTTCCATTATGGTTTATCACAGGATATTGAATATAGTTCCCCATGCTATACAGTACCACCTTATTTTTTTATCCATCCTCTCTATACTAGTTTGCATCTGCTAATCCCAAACTCCTAGTCCTTCCCTCCCCCACTCCCCACCCCCTTGACAACCACAAGTCTGTTCTCTATATCTGTGAGTCTGTTTCTGTTTTGTAGATAGGTTCATTTGTGCCATATTTTAGATGCTACATATAAGTGATAGCATATGATATTTGTCTTTCTCTTTCTGACTGACTTAGTATGATAATCCCTAGTTGCATTCATGTTGCTACAAATGGCATTATTTTGTTTCTTTTTTATGGCTGAGTAGTATTCCATTGTATATATGTACCACATCTTCTTTATCCATTCACCTGTTGATGGACATTTAGGTTGTTTCTATGTTTCAGCTATTGTAAATAGTGCTACTATGAACATAGGGGTACATGTATCTTTTTGAATTATAGTTTTATCTGGGTATATGCCCAGGAGTGGGATTGCTGTATCACAGTAATTCTATCTTCAGTTTTCTGAGGAACCTCCACACTGTTTTCCACAGGGGCTGCACCAACTTATATTACCACCAACAGTGTAGGAGGGTTCCCTTTTCTCTATACCCTCTCCAGCATTTGTTGTTTGTAGACTTTTTGATGATGCCCATTCTGATGGGTGTGAGGTGGTACCTCATTGTAGTTTTGATTGAATGTCAGTTGTTTTAAAGCACCAAGTTTGTGGTAATTTATCAGCACCACATCAGGAAACTAATACACACAGTTAAAAGGGGAGCAAAGTGTTTTAAGGCACTACATTTGTGGTAACATGTTATAGCAGCCATAAGAAACTAATGCAATGGGTTTGAAAGAGGAAAAAAAGTTGAATATTTCTTCCTTCAGTAAAGTCTCCCCAGACTATGTGACCTTTCCCTAACACATACTTCCCAGCACCTCAAATTTACTTTTGGTAACATTTGTTCATTGTTTCTTTCAGCTGTCTTGTTTACCTGTATATCTCAAGGTGCCCAGAAAAGTAACTGGCACACAGTAGACATTCAATAAATATTTGTTAAATGATCAAATGGAATTCAAGGCATAGAATCATTAGGGTGGTGAAAGTTGGGTTGTGACTTTTGAAACTGGTAGGATAAAGTTCTTTTGGGCAGGATACAGATTGGGAATAGGGTACAGCAGTTAACACTGTGAATCCTACATGTACCTGTGAAGATAGGTGGTAACAAAATGTGAATTGCTTAGTCATTTTGGAAAACCAACTGCCTATCGCTATTAAAATTACAAACATATATAACTTTTGATTGAGGAGATCCCTTCTTGGGAATTACCAGTATGTAAGAATGTATGAACAGGGATAACTATTGCAAGTTCGTTCATGGTATAAAATCCTGGAAAAAGTAAATGCCTAACTTTAGAAAAATGACAGAAACAATCATGGCATATCCATACTATGGAATATTATGCAGCCATTAAAAATTTAAATACAGCTATAATAATTGACTTCGAAGAATAGCCAAGAGATACTGCTAACTCAGGTGAGCAAGATGAGGAAGGGTGTTTGTTATATGATTCTTTTTCTATATATACATAAATATAAACACAAATGACTCTATAAGTATGGATAATAACAGTTTCATATAGATATATATTTAATACTAGCTGAATTTATTAATAAGGGCAGTGTTATAGGGGCACTGATATAGTTGGGACGGAGAGGTGGAAGTGAAACAGAGCAAAAGAAAATAAAAGACCACAAAGGCTGGGGCTTCCCTGGTGGCGCAGTGGTTGAGAGTCCGCCTGCCGATGCAGGGGACACGGGTTCATGCCCCGGTCCGGGAGGATCCCACATGCTGCGGCTCGGCCACAACAATGAGAGGCCCGTGTACCGCAAAAAAAAAAAAAAGACCACAAAGGCAAATGTTATAATTGATTAATGCACTTATATAAATTTATATTTGCATATAGGTATATTTATAGACATTTAAAAAGAATAAATACAAAAATGCTTTTATCTTTTTTTATCAAGGTAAAATTGACATATAACCTTATATTAGTTTCAGGAGTACAGCATGATGATTTGATATTTATACATATTGTGCAGTGATTACTGCAATAATTCTAGCTAACATCTGTTACCATATACAATTACAAATTTGTTGATGTTGTTGTTTAGGAAATGGCTTTCAAGCAGGAAAGGGGGCTTGAAATAATATTGTAGGAGGCTGTTGTCCTGAAAAAATAAATGTGTGTTATGGTCCCAGTATGCTAAGGTTTTGCAGTAAATCAGTTCTAAGAGGAAGAAAGGGCCAGCTGTGTGGTACATCTAGACTTCAGCCACACCAGTAGGAGCGCTGGATTACTTTGGGAGGAGGTGGGCACGGAGTAGGACCCCTGAAGAGACACAGTAGGTACACACACAGCCCCACGCACATGGCCTAGGGCAGTAGCCATCAGCCCTAATGCATCCCAGCCAAGTGCGAGGAGACTGAGCCCCCTGCCACCCCAACCCAGGAAGCCAGATCTACTCAAACGTAAGGCTTGGGTGCAACAGTCTAAAAAGTTACCTAGATTGTTTTCTCCTGCCATGTGTACCCTGCTCTTCATTTTCATAATATGTGTCACATTTCACATTTATTTATGGATTAGTCACTGATGTTCATTCTCCCTTCCTCCACACACACCTCTCTATGGGAAGGTACTTAGACTCATCGTGACATCCTCAGAACTTAGCATGGTGCCTGTACTTAGTAAAACTTGAAGAATGTTTGTTGAAGTTTCATAAACATGCATTTTCTATACTGTCAAATACATAAGGTAGTGATAGTTACTATTTTGTTGTTGTTATGAGCCCACTTGGGACTTTAATGAAAGCTATGAAACTTCTTCCCAGAAAAATTCAGAATTTTGTCACATTTTCTGTGGATTCATTGACCCCCCTAAAGCCCATTCATGTAGGGTTCGTCATTTCCAAATTATGTTAATTTCCCATTTTAAACAGCAGATGTGAACTTTTACAGAGTACTTACTTGTCAGACTTTGAGCTGTTGAGCATATAATATTTCAGTTAATCCTTATAGCTCTAGGAGGTAAGTCCTGTTTTTACTTTTTAAACAGATGAAGAGTCAATTTGAGAGAGACTGACTGACTTACCCAAACTCACAGAGCTAATTAGTAGCAGAGCCAGGGCTCAAACCGAGACTTTTTTTTTTATTCTAGCCTGAGTCTGCACTCCTAACCACTGAAAACCATCTGCCTGTTCTCTGTTTCCACCCATGGTAAGCGATGGAGTTATCCAGTGAAGACATTTAATCTCCCCTAGTAAGAGTCTGAAATGATGATATTAGCTGGCTTGAGCTCCTGACTTGATGTGAGCAAAGTCTCCTTGATCAAACAGGACAGGCTGTTCCCCCAACAGCACTCTTCATGCTCAGAGAGTCTGCATTCCTGCTGCACTTGTTTAGCAGTTGGCAGAGCTGTGACTCCGAATTATCTCATGCATGTTTCAAACCATTTAAATTGTCATTGTAGGATTTTGCCTATTAGCAAAATACCATCCCCTGAATACTGATTATGTAAAGTAATACAATTGCCTGGTAATAGGAAAGCAATGACTTCTTGAATGTAGTCCAGCAGTATGACTGCTCTTCTTCAATGAAATGTAAGGAAGTTGCTTCTGCAGTATTCTTTGTGTGATTAGATAGATTCAGGGTGTATTCATATTTTACCCCATGTTGATAGAAAAATAAACAGGCACAGTATTTTAAAAAATGCTTAATTGCACATCTAAATGTCCTTTGTCATTGAGGCTAAAGAAGAGTAAAACACGCCTTTTGCATTTTTCAGCCCTCTTCTTTGGTGGTGACATTTTCATCAGAGATTGAGTGAACCCAAGAATACTAAATACACTCTTGGCATAGGATTTAGCTCTTAGCTAGCCAGTCCTAGGTTGGGGGATGGGGGAAAGCGCTCTTGGTTAAATCTGGAGCTTTTAGCATGCTGGTGATTGGTCAGCTGAGTTATTCACTTTTAAGCTTCATCATTTTCACATTTAAAGCGATTTCAGTCAGTAAGAGAAAATTGCACTCATTATATCCAAATGCAAATATATGTTTAGAAAGCATGTGGTTTAGAAAACAAATGGGATACAATCCCAACAGTAATGCCTCGTAGGGGCATCTGCACACCTCTGTCTCCTAGCTCTTTATAATCATCATATTGTCATGCCTCCCTCCATGAAATAAGGAGATACATTTATTTGTGTCACTCTTCCCATGGGCATGAAGTGGAGCTCTCCCACCGCTATTATTTTTATTTCTTGCTTTCTGCACCAGTGACTATACTAATCAGATAAAACTGGGCCCGAAATCATGCAGAAATCCTAGGTAATGCTCCTAGAGAGGACTGTCTTATCCCCAGGAGACCTCAAAATTAGGAAACAACTTCCCTTAGAATTCCTTTAGAATTCCCACCAGCACCGATCTTCAATTAGGGATCCTGAAGGGCTTGCCTGAAGTTAGCTTGTTTGCAGTAGATTAAAGATGGTTGCAAATTTTCTATTTACCCTGCCCATTGGGAGATGGAGGCTAATTCATCTCCATGGAATCTGGGCTCACCTAGTGACTTCCTTGACCAATTCAGAGAAAAAGACATTCTGAGACTTCAAGGCAATGTCATAAGAAGCCTTGCAGCTTCTGCCCACGTCTCTTGGAACACTCTTTCTAGGTGTCTCGAGCTGTGATATAAGAAGTCTGCCGACTCTGAGATCATGTGCTGGTACTCCCCATGATAGTTCCAGCAGACCCTAGCCTTCCAGCTATCTCTGCCACTGCACCAGTTTTTTTGTTTTTTGATCTTTTTTAATATGTCAATCTAGGTTTTATTGTTATGCAGGTGTAGTGAAGCCAGTAAATCAGGAGATGACTGCCATTGAAAAGATAGTTTGATACTCATAGTTTCTGAAAAGAAAGGGCATGCCTGGCCGTACAGGGCCACATGAGGACGCACTGGAGTTGATAAGATGGCAGAGGAGTAAGGCGAAAGCATGGACAAGGGCCTGTATTTTGGTTCTTGTGGGAAGGAATGGAAGAGGCAGGGAAAGCAGGGAAATTGGCTAATTTGAATAATTTCAGTGGCCTTCCAGGTATAGGGGCTGACCCTAGTTGTCTGGTACCTGGCTGTGGGGTGATTAAAACAGAGGAATATTTCCTCCGAGTGTAAATGCTCTATGACAGCCCAATAGAGAGAAGAGGGATAAAGATTTTGGAGTGGGTTGGTTTGTGTATGAAAGGTACTCTTGCTATCTCTAGGAATTGGCTAGCCCTGTGAGAGGCAGTCTCTCCCACATCAGGAAGAGCCCAGATGCCAGAGCATCAAGAGTACAGAAAATAAGGAAATGTAGTTAATACAACCAGAATTGTGAGTGAAGCCGTCTTAGACCCTCCAGACCCGCCTATCTGCCAGCTGAGTACTAAGGAGAGAACTCCATCAGTGCCATGTGTACCTGAAGAATCACCCAGTTGACCCCTGCCCCAATTCCTGCCCCACAGATTTACGGGATATAATAAAGAAGTATTGTTTTCTTCTGCCGAGTTTGTTATGTTAGTTAACTGGGATATTGCACCACAAGTTTAGAGCCCTTTCACTTTCTGCCCATTCACCAGAAATCCATTAGAATGAGTATTCATTCTTGATCAATTCTTGATCAACAAAACTCAGCAAAATTTTGAGTAGCGTTGATTTCTTTGTATCTTTTGGCGGAATTCTACTTAGATAATATAATTAATCAGATTTCTTTTAGCTATTCTGATAAACAAGAAAACCACATACAAAATATAAAATCACACAGATGAATACTAGAAATGACTTCTGGGTTTCTATATTATAAAATTACAAGATTTTCAAACTTAAGTAGTTCAACTAATGTTTTTCAGACTGACTCTGCCAAAGGCTAGTGGGTGGGGCTTCCTGCTGATATTGACATAAATGGACTGTGAGGATAAATGGTCATGTTGAAAATGATGCGGCTACTCAGGGAAAAATGAAGAAAACCAATGCCATCTCTATTTCCATACAAATTAACTTCAGAGGATCTTATAGTTCTCCCAAACACTTCCTGCACGGCTGGCTTGAGTAGTGTCTGCATTTCCCTGTCCTACAGCTGCCTCCATCTGGAATTTAATATGCACTCATCTCTTTTCCATTCCAGGAGGGATATGTAATGAAAATCTCCATATTAGTCATCAGCTGTCAACATTGACAAATTTCAATTACCATCCTCTGGTAGCAGTTCACACTAGAGAAGGAAATCAGGATGGCACACTGGGATAGAATACTTGTGACAGATCTATTTTAATTGCCTTTCTTATCCACATTTAGCCTCTATCATTTTGACAGGAGAAAGAAACAGAGGAGGTAACTTTTTCTGCCAGTGATAAAGCGGGGTGGGATGGGGAAATAAGCTTCTAGGAAGAGACTGGGTAACACGTACCAACATATAGACTGGCGTTGATTGCTGGGGGTGCTTTCCTTTCACTGTGAGGCCTGTGGTGGTAACTTTCCGCTTATCAAAATACTTTGCATTTAATCAGCTACCTGGATGGATGCTCCTGCTGGTCGTCCATAAATTATTCATCAATTAAAAAGACTTGGCATGATCTTTTTTTTTTTTTTTTTGCCTCATTTTCTGAAAGATGAATTTTCAAGAGCCCATAGCGGTAGTTTCCCTTAGTGAGTTCTCACTTCTTCTCATTCCTTTGCAGCAATACTGTTCATTTAGCCTTTTGGTTGCAGCTTGATGGTTGCATCAGAGGCTACCTCTGCAGTGATGGATCATGTTGAGTTGTGCTATTTTGCTCTTGCTTCGTTCTTTTTCTTTAACCCGGACGGATCTAAGTGCTTTTCTCAAAATAAGGAGAAAATGTTTTTCTCTAATAAAACATGTCAAAAAATCATTTAAGGCCTCTGGGTTTTCACAGACCCATTTCTCATGGGATTTTTCACTGTGGGTTCTATTCCTTCGGTGACCTGGTTTCTGTTATGATCCAGTCAAAATGAAATTAAGGTATCTTTCTGTAATAACAATTTGCTAATATTTATTGGCCCTAGCTGTACTTCACGTTTGGATTACAATAGGTAACTTATTTTAATCATCAGAAACCCCTATGAAATAGATACTGTTAGTATCCATTTGTTGCAGATGAGAAATAAGCTCAGAGGTTTTTAAGTAGCTCTCTCATGGTTACACAGCTAGAAAATAGTGAACCTGGGATTCATTCTCAGGGAGTCAGACTCCAGAATCTGATTCCCAGTTTCTGTGCTGCACTACGCGTTGGGAGCTCATGTCTGCAATGTTTTATTAACCGTTTTAGTCATTATTACTGCCCTGCAGAAGACTAGCATCCTCTTGGGGACTTACAAATTCATTATTGTTTTGAAAACTAGAAAGAAAGGATAATGTGGTTTCACCTATCTCAGGAAAAGACCAAAACAGCTAAGCTAGAGAATTAACGGCCAGAGACAAGGACAATAGTTAGATTTGAAAAAATTAGTAAAGGAGTTGACTAAGGCATTTCTGAATTTAGGAAAGAGTAACACCGGGAGTGAAAATGGAGCCAGATGGACCCAAACGGGTCTATCCATGACTTCTCTGTAGTCTTTTCTAGATATGGAACCACAGCGTTAGCCTGGATTCTTTCTCTCTTCTATCCCCTCTTTTCTCATTAAGTTTTTGTTCAGGCTGGATCCAGAGTATTCTAAGAGTTGTATTCACACAGTTATATGATAAGGGAAGACATGTCACTTCTTAATTCTAATCCTTAAACTAATGCAACAAAAACTGTGCAAACTGCTATGCAAATTAGCATAGTCCTCCTGAATCTTCAGGGTGTCAAATGGATGTTCCTTTCACCAGAAGGACTCTGAGAAACAAGTTATGAGTAAGGTGTTAATGAAGTTTCAATTTTGAGAAGGCAGTTAAGACAGGAGAGAGAGCATGCGGAGCTGTGGATGCCTGGCCCAGAAGGAGGCAAATGACAATCATTATAAATCATAGTGGAATTGAGAGGGGTTAAAGAGGTAATTAAAATCTTTCTTCTGAATAGAGATTGCAACCTTAAAGTTGAAAGAATGGCCTTGGTGGAATTTAATAGAACTCTTCCTAATTATTAAAAGGATAAACCCCATCATTTGATAGAGTGTTCCTTTTTAAATGCAAGCAAATCAAAACCACCCCGGGGCATGTGAATTACTGTGCTCATTTATAAACTATAAAGTGCCTTATATTTAAGAGAATGCATATGACAAGCTGAAGACAAATCTATGAATATATTTAGATTTGCTAGTGCCAAGATTTCTTACACTTTTTTAGGAAGTATCTCAAATGAGATATAATGCAGCTCTGGAAATATCAGGACTCATTTAATGCTTGCTGCTTGGTATAATCAAGGAGTCTGTGTAAAGTAGGATTGTCTTTAGAATGATTAGTATGTTAGCACAGATTTGAGTTATAAATGTCATAGTTATCCCTGCCCCCGTGTGTATGACACATATATCGTGTAGCTTTCCAGCACCTGACATATAAGTCTTGGGGAGGGGCTTACATTTATTGCATATGTATTATATATTAGGAAATGTTTGGTCTCTGAAAATTATTTTATTGAACTCTCCAAGCAGTTTTGTCCATAAGGCTTCATTAGTACTGTTATACATATGAGGAAACTGAGACTCGGAGAACTGAAGTCAGATGGCCACAGGTCATAAGACTGTAACTGTAAAAGCTGAGTTTAAATTCAAGGTCACTGGCCTTTAAAGTAAATACTTTCTATTATTATATCCTGCTGTCTTCTAGAATAATATAGGTACTTCCTGTATATAGTAGGTGCTTAATAAATCTTTGTCGTATGAACTCTAAGAATCAATCCATATGTACTCAATGGATTTGAAATTTTATTAAGAGAAAAAGTGGAATAAAGTACCATTAAAAGCAACATGTGAATATTATTAAAATGATAGATGTAAACATATAGATATGATAACGTTTATAGAAACTCAGAAATTGCTACTATTGAAGTATAGTATTTATCAAGGGACTCTTCTCTGAGAAGAAAACTTTGCTTTTTTAAAATGTGCAATTCCTGAATAAAACTTCCTCTCCACATGTTCTTACCAGTCCCTTCAGAAAAACATATTATTTTTCAATATTACATACTAGAAGGTGCCTAAAAGCCTACTTATCCTGCAGTAGTTTTATCTCAGCACATTTTCGTTTCAGTAATAAGGTAAATTAAGACCACCTTCAGGTGATTTTTTTTTTTTTGACAGAGTACACAGGCAACCATAAAGTTCCCCCAATGAAAATGTCCTCAAGTGAAATGCTCTCCTTAGGTCCTCAAGAAAATTTTAGGACTGGCAGCGTGTCCTCAAGAATAAATATCTCATTTAAGTAAGGCATGCTTGACCTTGAGAAGCAGCTGGGGATTCTGAACATCAAGCCATGTGACTTCCCAAAGGCCACAATCAATTAATTGCTGACTGTGTGTTGACTGTATCTTTGTGAGTCCTGAAAAAAAAAAAAAAGACAGAAGTAGCTTTTGGCTTAGTTTATTTGGTTAGAAGGGCCCCTGAAGACCAGTTTGGATGACACAAAAGTCAAGCCACTTTGGGATGATTTGATTAAGGTGCTTCAGTTGGCATCTACATAATGTAAAGTGAATTCCATCAAATTGCAGGGAAGCAGGGCTTCCCTGGTGGCACAGTGGTTGAGAATCTGCCTGCGAGTGGGCCTTTAGGCCCCAAAGCGGGACTCCACGGCCTCTCTGCTCACTCTTCTGCCTTCCGCTTCTTTCTCCGCCGCCAGAGGCCAGCCCAGGGCGTAGCCGCGGCTGGGCCTCCCTTTGGACCCGCCTCCGAGAAACATCACTTCCTGGTTGAGTGTTTCCGGGTCGCCGCGGCCCCGGGCTACTGGTCTCTGTTCCCTGCAGCCGGCCAGAGCTGCGAGAGCCCAGCCGGGCCTGGTTTCGGTGGCGGCTGTGGCTCCTTCTTGCTCCCCTTGGCCGGGGCGTCCTCGGTGGCAGTGCCGGGAGCACTCTGCTGGTCCAGGCAGGCGACATATCAATGCTTTTAGCAATGTCCCTGCCTCTATCTCAGAAGCCATGGAGGAAATAAGGTAGCCCCGTCCTTGGATTGGATTGGATGGGGAAGCCCAGTTCAATGGATGCAAAATATAAGGATGACTTATTTTGGAAGTACATGCAGTTTCATGAAGGTAAAGTGGACACCACCCCCAGCAAGCAGCAGCCTGGCAGTGATGAGTCCCTGCGGGTGGCAGCCTCGACCCTGCTCAGCCTGCACAAGGTGGATCCCTTTTATCGATTCCGGCTGATCCAGTTCTATGAGGTGGTGGAGAGCTCTCTGCGCTCACTGAGCTCCTCCAGTCTGCGGGCTCTGCACTGTGCCTTCAGTGTGCTCGAAACAGTGGGTGTCAACCTTTTCCTCTACCCATGGAAGAAGGAATTCAGAAGCATCAAGACCTACACGGGCCCCTTTGTTTATTACGTCAAGTCCACATTACTGGAAGAGGACATGCGAGCCATCCTGAATTACATGGGCTACGTGCTCAAGTTGGGGACTGCGTACAAGCTCAAGGAGCTGGTAGAGACCCTCCAAGTGAAGAGGGTCACCTTTGAACTCTTTCTGGCCAAGGTGGAGTGTGAACAGATGCTGGAAATCCACTCCCAAGTCAAGGACAAAGGCTACTCTGAGCTGGACGTGGTGAGCGAGCGCAAGAGCAGCGTGGAGGACGTGCGAGGCTGCTCAGATGCCCTTGGCGGCGGGCCAAGGGCCGGGAGCACCTGACAACCTCCATGGCCCGCTTAGTGCTCCAGAAGTTGGCCAGCGAACGGGCAGCCAAGGACTACTACAAGCCCCACGTGACTAAGCCCTCAAGGTCGTTGGACACCTATGACAATTACTGGGAGAGCCGGAAGCTGCCCCTGAAGACCTCGTTGAGCTTGCGGAAGGAGCCTGTGGCAGCAGACTTGGGGGATGACCTCAAGGACAAGATCATCCGCCCGTTCCTCTCACTCCTGACCATGTCCAGCTCCCCCCACGGCAGCCCGGATGACCTGCCATCCCCCTCCCCCAACAATGGCCTTGGCTTGCTGTGTGGCACGTACTTCTCTGCTCAGGAGGATGTGGATCTGTACACAGACTCGGAGCCCAGGGCCACGTACCGGAGGCAGGATGCCCTGCGGCCAGATGTCTGGCTGGTCAGAAATGACACCCACCCCATCTACCACAAGCGCTTGCCCCCCGCCAAAGAGTCCGCCCTCTCCAAGTGCCAAAACTGCGGTCTGTCCTGCAGCTCCTCCCTCTGCCAGCGCTGCGACAGCCTGCTCACCTGCTCCCCGGCCTCCAAGCCCGGCGGCTTCCCCAGCAAGGCCTCCGCCCACGACAGCCTGGCCTATGGGTCATGTCTGCGGGAGAAGTATGCAGGCCAGACGCAGGGCCTCGACCAGCCACTGCACCTCCACTCGAAATCCAAGCCCTCCCCTGCAGCTGCCTCCCGCTGTGGCTTCTGTGACCGCCCGGGAGCCGCCAACATCTGCACGCAGTGTTCAAAAGCCTTCTGCGATGCCTGCCTCAGCACCTACCATTATGACCCCTGCTGCAAAAAGAGCGAGCTGCACAAGTTCATGCCCAACAACCAGCTGAACTACAAGTCTGCCCAGTTCTCCCATCTCGTGTACAGATAGACTCGACCTTGCACCTCCCTGCTACAAGGGCTACACCACTGACCTTTCTGGTTTCATGGGGAAGAAACGTTAACACGTTGATCTCAGAAGCACAGGCCTGCACTTGACCACGTGGTTGTGGGGGAGGGGAATCGTGTGGCTGGCTGCCCCTCGTGGGAGTTCCCGTATCGACTCAGATATGTCAGCTGATGGCTGCTTTGCCACCTGGCAAGAGAGACTGTGGCACTTGCATTCAGATTCATTTTTGCTAATCACTCCCTGTTCCGTTCTTTTGTTTTTGTCTCTCAAAGAGGATTTCTATCTCTGGGACTCTTGCCATGCCGACTGCTCCCACGGCAAAGCCAACTTGGACTGGGAAGGGCCCTCCAGGTCCCCTCCAAACGCCCACCTGATGTGGTGAGCTAGAGACCTGTTGGCTTGTGAAATGAGCCCTCCTGCCACACTGGGCCTCATCCACTGGCTCATCTCTCCACCACACTTTCCCAAACACGAGGATCCCCGGCAGCAGTCCCCCACCCAACTTCACTGCCTCTCCACGTATCGAAGGTGACCGAGTCCAGGATTCGCTTAATGTCATCCTGTTGCCTCCACAGCTCAGTTCAGCCTTGGGGTTTGTGAAGTTGGCTCTAGCGCTCTGAAGAGTGGACCTTCCACACTGGCACTGACTTTTCCCCCCTTTCTGTTGTTTTCACATTCCTCTCTTACTTTACTGTAAATAGATATTTTTGAGATTTATTTTTAAATAAATATTCAACTTGCTGTATGTTTCAAAGTGGTTTAAACATTAACGATGTAGCTATTTATAAAAATGCCCCGGGTTCTTTAGTCTTCCAGGGGAGGGGCTCATGCCCTTCCACCTTGTATCCTCCACTCGCCACAGCCCAAGGGTAGAGTGGAGATTGCAGGGGCAGAGGAGGAACAGAGACTATGTCCCCTGAGTTGGTGGAGGGCCAATGTCTTCCCTACAATACATTTCTAACACCTACCTCCAGTGTGCACTTAGGGGGTTAGTCCGGGCCGAGAGGTCTGTGCGCCTGCAGACTGTGACAACCTAGTGACAATTCAGGAACCTCACCCTGTGGATCTCCGGCCTGGTCTTTGCCGCTTGCTGAGTGTGAACCTTGCACTCCAAACTTCTTGAGTCTCAATTCAGAAGGAAAATCGTTTGGGATTCCCACCACTCCTCTATCTCAGTCCTCTTCTCTTCCTTCACCTGTTTCCCAGGATTCCTCTACAACATTTGTGACCTTTTTGCGCTAAAAGTGGGCAGGAGCCGGCATGCGCCCATCAGACAGATGTGTCCTGAGATTCTTAGCCGAGCCTCAGTGCTTCTAAACCCAAAGGCCTCTTAAACTCCTCATGTGAATTGCTGACCCCGGATTTCCTTTTGGGGTGCAGAGCAGGAGTGGGGCAAGAATTTGAAAATAAAACTGCTTCCTTGTGAACTAACGGTATATTTTAGCCATAGTGTTTGTGATGTACAGAACGTTGTAGGAATTTACATGCAGTGGGTTTTCTGATAGAAGGAGGTATTCAGCTCTTGAGCAAATTTAAATCTGGCGGAATCCTGAGGCCACTGTGAATTTGCTGATGTTCTTCCAACTCAGTTGCGTGATTTTAAGGTTTTCAAAATCTTCTATGGCTCTTTTTCTATATATCTAGTAGATCACGTGTAGATATTCAATGTGTATATAAAGCTGAATTTCAACCAACTTTATTACTAAGACCCACCCATTCTGGGGCATTCATCTCTGATGTTCTTCCTTTTCATGTTTCAGAAGTGGCCGTGCCTGTCCCAGTCCTGAGTTTTCTAGTTTTCCATTTCCAGACTGCTCTAGCACTACACTAACTCTTTTAACCAACCGTGATGCCACGTAACGTACACAGCAGACAAAAGTAGGAATAACTAACTTGTCCTGGAAGAGAAAGGCCAGTGTGTGTATCATCACGGAAATACTGTGTTCGTGGACTGGAATAGGAGATGCTGTGACCATGCTCCTCCTCGTTGTGTATCTTATTGTATGAGGTTGCTGTGACTGAGATAAATACACGCTAATTTTAAAAAGCAGATGTTTTGCATTTGATTTCTACCAAGAGTTGAAATGTTGAGAGATGATTTTAAAAGAATAAATTAAATAAAGTGTCTTCCATTGTTAAAAAAATAAAAAGAATCTGCCTGCCAATGCAGGGGACACAGGTTCAAGCCCTGGTCTGGGAAGATCCCACATGCCGTGGAGCAACTAAGCCCGTGCACCACAACTACTGAGCCTGCACTCTAGAGCCCGCAAGCCACAACTACTGGAGCTCGCGTGCCTAGAGCCTGTGCTCCGCAACAAGAGAAACCACCGCAATGAGAAGCCCATGCACTGCAACGAAGAGTAACCCCCGCTCGCCGCAACTAGAGAAAGGCCGCGCGGAGCAACAAAGACCCAACATAGCCAAAAATAAATAAATAAAAATAAATAAATCTATGAAAAAAAAATTGCAGGGGAGCATGTTACCTTTAATTCCTGCCCCGTACTCTTCATTACTATATGAAAAAGTCTTTTCATCTCATTTTAGATTATTTCCAAATCATATTCCAGGTGCTCTCACTTTCTTACTTGTTCCTTCAAACTTTTATTTCCTAATTGGAGGTTTTGAGGCAGCTAAAATAAATTGAAAAATTATAGCATGAAAAAATATTCAATATTTAGTTAATGAATATGTGTAAAACACTTACAAAGGCTTTATATATTATTTCACTTAATCCGATGAGTTAGTTACTCTACCATCCATATTTTGCAGATAAGAAAACTGAGTCGGGGCTTCCCTGGTGGCACAGTGGTTGAGAGTCTGCCTGCCGATGCAGGGGACACGGGTTCATGCCCTGGTCCGGGAAGATCCCACATGCCGTGGAGCGGCTGGGCCCGTGAGCCATGGCCGCTGAGCCTGCGCGTACGGAGCCTGTGCTCCGCAATGGGAGAGGCCACAACAGTGAGAGGCCCGAGTACCGCAAAAAAAAAAAAAAAAAAAAGAAAGAAAACAGTCTCAAAAGCTTGAAAGAAATTTTCCAAGGTTACACTTGTAATAAAAGGTGAATTCAAGTTTCAAACTAAGGCCTGTATTTTTTCAACATCCATGTTTATCTTATGACTCTGTGTTATCATCCTTCAGTTTAGGTGGGAAAGCTGTAACCTCACATTAATTGTCTCTTTTATCATGTTTCATCTACTTGTATTCATTCATGTAACAACCATTTATTGAGAGACTAATATATGCAGGTTATTGAAGACTGATACAAGGCACAATGTCCTCTCCAATTTTTTTCTTTTTTTGCAAAAGCTGAAATTTGGTGTGAAATATCATTATGATCCTTTTTAACATCACTTATTCAATGATTTTTATTTCATTTATTGATCCAAGACAAGCCAATATCCCTTGTCATCTGGTAATGAGCACTTAAAGCATGAAGATCCCTGCTCTTGTCCACTTAAGCCAGCATTTCACACTGAGCTACTCAGTTTCTCTGCATCCCTTTTTGTCCCTGTCTTGCTCTTTTCTGTGACTCTTCTCATTTTAGTTTTTTGGCCTTGATATTCTTTGGACTGATGTTCAAAAAATACTTCTACTCTCAGATAAGAAAACACGATAATCAGAATGATTTTTACCTCTCTTTTTGTCCCTCATACACAGATGTTCAACAAGAATAACAAAGCAGTTAATGTTTTATACTGGTCTTTAAGTTCAAGTGAAATTTTTTCATATTTCATAGGGATTTCTGGATTCAATATCTTCTTATGTCAACAGCAAAATCTCAGTTTTTTTGGGTACTATACTTTCCCTCTATTACGATAGTTATATTGCCTTGCTACACTTGTATATCTCTATTTCTACCACTATGTTGTATACTCTTTATAATCAAGAATTTGTTATGGTTGTCACCACATCCAGGCTTAGCACAAGGCCAAAGAGCAGACACTCAATAAAGATGACTGGTCCAATTTCCTTAACTAATAAATGTATGAACCTTTGCATTGGAGACACATCGATGAACTAAGTCAGACAAGGTCCCTACCCTTATGGGGTTTATGACCTTGAATTTATTTCAGAAAGAGTAGACAGAAGAGAGGGAAAAAATAAGGAAAGATAATCTAATACTATATGAGTAACTGCAGTGTGTGAAGTAATGTTAGCTATCTTATGTTTGCTGCCCCACTTAATGTTTTAGTGGGGCAGGAAATAAATCAATCTTTCATCACAAAGGCAGTAAATCAGTCTTTCCTAAACATTTGTGTTACATCCTAATAGGAAAGTAAACCTAAGTCATCAGCCTTTCTGGAGCATGATCATTTGGTAGTTGTTACTTCTGGGAGTCCTTTTCCTTCAGCAAAGGTAGAAACTGGATTTACTGTTGTTTTCACATTTGGGTTCATCATGGTGAATAATAAGCGTGTCACTTTTTTTCTCTACTGATCTTCTCATCCTTCGGGCATTTGCTGGTAATAACTCACTACTCTGTTGTATTTATTTTAAGAAAATAAACTTATAACCATGGATCTATAAAACTGCTTTTCCCCTGTCATATCACAGTGTGGGGGCCAGGTGGGAGAAGTAAGTGGGCTTAACATAGCTATCAAAATGAGAGTTTTGTACTTGTTGTTGAGGCTACTTTCTTGAACTGAAAGATGATTTCTATTTGTTTTCTCTACACACTGTATATTTTAGAGCTAGGGGTTGGTGGAGACTAACTTGCAGGAAGAACACCTCCAGAAACTATATGCGTATATTCATTTGACCTAAGGGATTGAAATAGCTTTTTAACCATTTACCAGGAGTCAAGGCCTTACATCAAGGTTAGAAGCATAGTTGGAAACTAAAAGGCACTTTCCCTAGGAAATGAGACAGAATGCATTTTAAAGAAAGAAACAATTGTGTCAGGTTAACCCAACTGTAGTAGTGTGATTAAATCTGGGAGATGGGAGCCCCAAACCAGGCCTGATGGAAAGTGTAATACCACCTATAGTAAAGTTCTCACAGCAATTGGAGACAAAATGACAAGCGTCTGTTTGTAGATAAAAGAGATTAACATGGAATCTCAGGACTTTGATCACAGAATCTAAAGGAGCTAGATATTGGTTGGGTTTACAATCACAAGAGCCCAAACTCTGCTTAAGTAGAGTGGATGAGAAGAGAGGAAAAATTACCTGTTTTATTCAAAAGGGAAGATCAAAGACTCTAAGAAGATGATTTAAAATATAAATCATCAATATTGGTCAAAGGGTACAAACTTCCAGATAAACAAGTTCTGGGGACCTAATGTACAGTGTGGTGGTTATAGCTAATGATACTATAGTTCTGGGGACCTAATGTACAGTGTGGTGGTTCTGGGGACCTAATGTACAGTGTGGTGGTTATAGATAATGATACTATATTGGTGGATATAGCTAATGATACTGTTACAGGGGCTACACCAAACTAAAAATCTTCTGTACAGCAAAGTAAAGTATCAACAAAATGAAAAGGCAACCTAACACATTTTGCAATTCTAAAATTGTATTGGGTAGAGTATCCTAGTTTGCATATTTTCTCCTTTCAACTCTTTGAATATATTATGCCACTCCCTTCTGTGCTTCCTGTACTTAGGTTATTTCTTTCTTTCTTTAGGTTTGGGACATTTTCAGCCATTATTTCATCAAATACATTTTTGACCATTTTCTCCTTCTGTTCTCCTTCTGGGACACCTATCATGCAAATGTTGGTATGCTTAATGTTACCTGAGAGGTCTCTTAAACTGTTCTCATATTTTTATATTTGTTTTCCTTTTTGCTGTTCTCTTTGGGTAATTTCCATTATTCTGTCTTCCAGATCATTTATGCGTTCTTCTGTATCACTTATTCTACTATTCATTCTTTTTAGTGTGTCTTTCATTTCAATTATTGTATTCTTCAGTTCTGACTTATAAAAAAATGTTAACTAGTTTCTTATTAAAATTCTCACTTTGTTCATCTATTCTTTTTCCTAATTCATTTAGAGTTGTTATTACTTTTGCTTCAAATTATTTATCTGGTAAATTGTCTATTTCTGTTACATTTTATTTTTTTCCAGTGGTTTTCTCTTGCTCTTTCAGTTGAGTCCAGTTCCTCTGTCTTCTCATTTTACTTAATTTCTCTGTCTCTTTAAATTTAGGTGAAACAGTTACGTGTTGTCATCCTGAAGGTTTCTCCTTATGTGGGAGCATCCCTATACAGTGTTTGTGTACTCAGTCACTTTGGCAGGAGAGCTGGATTTGATGTGAACACAAGTCCCTTCTTTCCCCAGGGTGTGCTGTCCGCTACCACCTTGGTAGAAGGTGGGGCTGGAGATGGAGGGGCTAGGGCTGGAGCCAAGTGTAAGGCAGGGTTTCCCCTCTGCTCAGTGGCTCTTGCCACCCTATTGGAGATGGTGTAGTATCTCCAGTTCCTGGAGCATAAGGCCAGAGGATTGGGTCTGAGCTGGCTCTGTTCCTTTTAAGTGTGTGTTCTCCCCTCTCTCTGCATCAACACCCTTGCGCCAGAGGGGAATAGTGCTGGAACAAGAGGGGTCCGTGCAGGCTATCTGCTTGTGATGGGGCATGGGCTGTGGCAGGCTAGCCCCAGACAGAGGTCTGGGCTGCTTCTGATGAGCTGTCTGTGTCAGCACCAGTAATGGCTGCCCCTGTCCTACTTAAACTCAGCTTTGGGCCGGAGTATCCTTTGTCCCTCATAGCTATCACTCCCCTCCGTTTCTGCCACCCCCACCCTGATGTTGAGTCAAGCTGCTGGGCAGACAGGGCCTGTGCAGGCTCTCAGTGTGTATTGGGGTATGGGCTGGGGTGGTCCGGTTGCTGACAGAGATTGGGACCATTTCCAATGTGCTGCCTGTGTAAGTGCCAGAAGTGGCTGTCCCCATCCCACTCAGACACCACTTTGGGTCTTGGCTGCCTGTTTATTTCACAGCCAAGCATTTTCCTTGCTTGTGGCAGCCCTAGCTCCACTGTGGAGCTGCAGTGTGCTGTAAGCAGGGCTGGAATGTTCACCCGGCTCAGGCTGGGGCATGCACTGAGACAGTAGTGGGAAACCAGGCAGACTCTCAAGCTGCTTTCAAGCTGCCCTCTATGCCCTGCTTTGGGAGGAAGCCAGTGCATGTGTGCGCCTCACACGTGAAGTCAAGGCTTTTCAGTTTTCCTGTTGGTCCCACTGGCCCTCCAACCAGCCAAGGGGGCTCCTCTTCCCTTTGTCAGAACCCAGAACTAGGGCACCCAATATGTGGCCTGAACCGTTCACTCCCCAGGGCAGATCTCCACCTGTGTTATCTCCTTTTTCCTCTGAGTCCCCTCCTAGGGGCACAGGTTCTGACCTGCTTGCTTCTCTTCCTTCCCTACCTGATTCTGTGTGGATATTTCTTACAGTCTTGGTTGTACAGGAGTCCTTCTGCCAGTTGCCAATTCATTTTCAGTGAAAAATGTCCACAGGTAGATGTATTTTTCGTGTGTTTGTGGGGGGAGGTGAGGTCCAAGTCTTCCTATTGTGCCATCTTGATCGATCACTCTAATTTATCTTCAGTGAGAAAATAATGGATGTCACAGGGTAGCAGCTGGGGCTATAAGTCCATTATACTCCCTGTGGCTGCAGATCAGAGAGGTACATTCTCATAGCCCCCAAATTCATGGACCCCAGGGTGAATCCTTGGCTTAAGGAAGAGTAGAAGTTATGATCAGAGAGATAATTTTTACAAGATGATTATCAAATCTATGCCTCTGATTTAATGTGAAGATAATGACTTAAAATGAGTTAGACCCCAGGTATTAGTACGGAAGGTATTTCAAATCTAAATGTACCGAGGATTCTGTCAATGGTTGATACCATTTATTTGTTAGTACCTATTCTGAGCTAGATATGATACTAAGCAATTTATATTAATTAATTAACTGTGAGGTATTATGATATTCAACTTCATAGTTTAGAAAACTGAGTATATTGCCCATTTATATAGAAACACAAATATAAATTTTAATGCTTTTATTTTTTTTTAGCATATAAATTTCTACATATAAATCTCTACATTACCAGTGGTTGCAACCAGTGATCTTGAGATCACAATCTTCTAGAGAAGGAAAGATGGACTTTGGGCAGGAAGGTTAGCCTCCTCTTTGTGACAAAGTCCTCTTCCCTAGTCTATGAGAAATTATTTCTATTTCTTTCTATCTTGCTTAGCAGGAATGTAGTTGAGGGAGAAGAAAGCAGAACACAAAACTGAGGTAGGAAACAAAACTTATCCTAACGTTTAAAGAGAATAAGGCCACAAAACTGAAGACTTAAAAACTGTCTTCAACATAAAAGGGAATTATATGGAAAATCCTTATACACTGATGGTGGTACCATAAGAACAGTGTTCATCTGCAGCAGGAAGGTTTAGGTTAATTATAAGGAAGAGCTCCTTTTCATTCTTATTAATCAAAGAATTATGTATATACTGAATGTGAATATCTAAAAAGAGGATACAAACAAGATATGTTATTGAGCCTTCCATTTTAGAAGGATGCGTCAGAAATGACCCTTTTGTGTTATTGATACTTTTAAAAAGAACATTCATGTAGTACACTGGCTTTCGAACATCTTTTTATCATACAAAATACATGTATACACACAAACACATAGTTCATAATGACCACGGCTACATTATTATCTGCAGTACATTCTGTTTTGTCTCTTTTGTTCTATTCATTTTTGTCCTATCCTATACTTTCTCGTTAAAGAATGCTAGTCATGGTCAACCCAATTGATTTCACTATCTGCTAATGGCTCACAATTTGAAAAATTGAACCAGTATGTGGTTCAGCCTCCAAAAGACAATTGATTCAATTACAAGAATCATGACACCATTGAAGAAAGAGGGAAGAGATGAAAGAGGGTTTTGTGTCACCTTACCTA
Organism: Grampus griseus; assembly: GCF_964374135.1. NCBI lineage: Eukaryota > Metazoa > Chordata > Mammalia > Artiodactyla > Delphinidae > Grampus > Grampus griseus. Next base: position 21,034,486 of record NC_139018.1, on the reverse strand, counting down.
TGACATAGTTATGGAGTAACTGTACAGTAAGGATTCCTTTTTTAGGGTGAGGGAAGTGATGATTGATTCTATATTGTGTAAGCAATATCAGTTGTTGTTTAGAGAATAGTTTTCAGTGAATGATGATGAATCACAGATATTCTATTCTCTCTATTGCAGGCATCATACAGAATGCTGAGAATTATATGAAGGTAGCCTGGCCTTGTTTGTAAGAGCTGTTGGATACTTTAACATTAAAAATCAGGGAGCTGCCTTGAAGAGAATGTAGATCAGCTCAGGGCTAGGCTGTAAGATGGCATGAGCCTAAGGCTCAAGGTCTCATGAGTGGTCCATCTTTTCTGACAGATGGACCTAGAAGTTGAACAAGTTAGCCTGGGTCACAGTGGTATAGTGGAGTACCATAATTGGCATTGACATAAAAATCTTTATCATGTCAAGCTCAGCTGGTTATTTGTTCAGTGGTTGTTGAGCAAATACTGTGCACTAGATGCTGCTAAATACTGAACATCCAATGAAAAGAAAACACAGTTTGATCTCAGGGAATCCCACAAAGAAGATCTGCCATGTGGTTATTCCGTTTGCTACTCTCCTCCCTAAATTCACCCACTCCCTTCCCTGCCTGCCCTACTTCCTCACTCAGAGGTTCCCCCTGGGCTCTGAGTCATCTTGCCTTCTGCCTCATAGTTGGGCTTGGCCAAAGTGAGTCACCAGTAGAAGATTGGAAAGTGGGAAGAGAAAAGTCAGGGCTTTTCTTTTCTACTCCCTCCATATCTGGACTGTGCTTTCTGGTGATGCGTGTTTCCTCCATAACTACAGTTCTTGTAGGACGACCCCTTTCCATCGCAAGCTCTCAATGTTACAGTAAAGTTCTCTGCCCTCCTTGCTATTCTGTGCCTTTGGGTGCTAGTGATGCCTCACTGTGACTAATCTTTGCATCCTCATCATCTATTTCTGGTTTCATTAACCTTTCCCACATCTTTGCAAATGTATTGTTAGGTCTCTTGTGTCATTTGAGTACTAGTCTGTGTCTGCTGAGACTCTGTTATAGGAGAAGCCATATATAATATAGGAGCAAAATGGAGGAATATCAGGAGAGGGGAACTCTGCAGTGACATTTTTAGAAAGTTTTTCTTTTTTTTTTTTGGTACATGCAGTGATGGGGGCAGGGCTGCTGAGAAAGGTTATTTGAGGTAGGTCATTAATAATTGGAATAAGAATGTGTTAGACGAAGCCTTAACAGAACTGAACCTGACATGATATATTCATTCAGATTTTTACTATTGTGTCTTTTCATTTTTGAATCTTGGCTGAACTATCTTTCAGTTCAACAAAAATGTTGCCACTTTGGACGTGTTCGTGAGCTCACCTCACATTTATTTACTGGTGAAAAATAATGATGCACTTAAGGGCATGATGTGCTTTTAGGCTGGACACTAGAGTTATGCCTTTGGGGAATATTTTATTTTTAATATAATGTTCACTTTCTCAGAGTACTATATCTTTAAGGCTCATCCTAACTTCATTAAAGACTGAAAAATGAGGACTTGTGCTAATGTATGTAGATGATACAGTTTTCTGTATATTGTTCTATCTACTTTTTGTAATTTTTTAGCTGCTGCAACCTTTTTACCTTGATCCCATTTGACAGGTTGGCTAATTTAGCATAAAACAGTAGCAAGCAAGATAAAGCTAACTTCTGCACATCCAAGGAAGACAGGGACATGCTGGATGAAACTAAACAAACATGAATCTTTGACCTTCTCCTTTAACTAGCACTCCCGTCCACTGAGCTCATTATAGGGAAATCTGTTAGCATCCTTCACATGTTGGCAGATGACTGGTACCGAGCACATGCTGCTAGCCCATCAGGGGATCAGGAGAAGCCCAGTTTGTGCATGACCCATCACTACTAAATAGCAGATTCCTGCAGTTACTTGCATTACACAAAACTGCTTGATGCACATTAAAGAGAAACTTTTTTTGAACCCCATACTCATTAGTTTTTTTCTCTTTAATTCCGTTTTCTGACTTCTGTGGTGAGATTGCCTTCAAGTCTTATCATATGTGCTCACACTCTGAGCAGCTAATGAATATGGATGTTGTTTGGGTGAAAGAGTTGTTGCATACTTTCTTGAGTAGGGTAAGAAGGGTGAGAATGCATTATTGTTCTCTATATGAAATACCAGTGAGTCATGTGTGAAGATGAGGCATGTCTTGTCTTCATAATTACCTAATCATTAATACCTTATTTAGGAATATCTACAATTCAAATTTAGTAAGGCTGTAAATATTGTTTTGCAGGCCTAAAATGAATATTAACCAGAGTTTGAGTTAAGTAGAACTAGTTACCCCAAATGAGGTGCTAATACATCTTTTACAGGAGTCTCATGTGACTGTGAGGGGAGATTGAGGAGTGACTAGATTCGGAATTGAAGCATGTCAACATAATTTGACAGTCTGAACAAGGAAACATTATCCAAGGTCAAGAGATCTTTTATTGTAGAGGATACAGTGAATTGATTCCATTTAGAAGATATTAAACTAGGTAAATCATCAAAATGTAAAAGTTAAGGGAGGGCTTCCATGGTGGCGCAGTAGTTAAGAATCCACCTGCCAGTGCAGGGGACACGGGTTCAAGCCCTGGTCCAGGAAGATCCCGCGTGCCATGGAGCAACTAAGCCCATGCGCCACAACTACTGAGCCTGTGTTCTAGAGCCCGCGAGCCATAACTACTGAGCCTGTGTGCCACAACCACTGAAGACTGCGTACCTAGAGCCTGTGCTCCACAACAAGAGAAGACACTACAATGAGAAGCCTGCGCACACCAACGAAGAGTAGCCACCACATGCCGCAACTGGAGAAAGCCCGTGTACAGCAGCAAAGGCCCATAGCAGACAAAAATAAATAAAATATTTTTTTAAAAAAATTTAAAAGTTAAGGTAAAGCACAAATAGACTTACTTAAGCTAGGTTAGGAATTAGGTGTCCCTCAAAACCCACATGGCATATGACTGCGTTCTAGACTGTGGTATGGAAATAATATGCACCACTAACAGTCTTGGTTTATAATCTTTCATATGAACTCCTCCTTATTCTCATTATGACTGATTGGAATAGAGATAACTTACGGGAAAACTTTGGAAGACATATCCTGAAGATGGCAAAGCTTCCATCCGTTTGTATCTTTGGATGATGTCATTAAAAAAGACTTTTCTGGCCACCTATTTACTTGCCCCATATTTTTACATGAACAATAAATAATCTCCTATTGGCTGACACTATTTGTTAAAGGTGTTAGCTTTACCCTAATGAAAACAAAGTCTGAAAACAATATAGAATATATGGCAGTCACTCATAAACTTTTTACAGGGTCATGAATCCTTCTGAGAACCTTTTGAAAGTTATGGAAAATTTTTCCTTAAAAATGTTTGCATTCAGCATTTATGTAACATTTTGCAAATAATTTCCTGAACCTTATGAAGTACATGCCTGGATGTTAAAGATGTTTTAGGATTTCTAAAGAATCTTAAAATTCAGGCATGGAGCAAATGATCAGTGGGTGTCATGGGGAAAAGCCAATTGGCATAGGATATTTCAGACTGCATGTTAGAGATGTATATCATTGAAAGATGTAGTTCTGGGTTACCCAAGGAATTGGGTTAACAGGCAGGATACCCAACCACTGGTGGTAGAGTTGGGAAGGCTACAGAATCAGTGCCCAGCTTCTGGAATTTTAGAAGAAAAGGTCTGTAATCTATTACCCTTATTGGGTAATTTGTAATGTACACCCAGTATAGTTTATAGATTATGGATAGTCTGTTTTTTTTGTTAATTAGGCCTTTCAGTTGCAAGGAAGAAATACTCATGAAAGTGAACTAAAGTCCTGAGGGTTGATAGTAGGGATACAGATGGCATTAATGGAGAAGGGAGTCTCAGAGATGACAGCAGGTCTTGTGATATCATGTGTTAGAAATTGGTTCTGAATTCAAGGAAGCTGAGAAGCAGATTTTAGTGTCTCTTTATAGAAATAAAACTTTTTTCTTTTTTTGCTCTCTTAAGATGTGATCCATCATGATGTCACTTTGTTCTCCATTTGTCTGTTTGGCTCAGTTTCAGTCACATTCTTTTCCTCCTACTAATGCAATACTCTTCTTATGGTGTAGCAAAAGAGAATTCGGTTCATCTAGTTATTTACAGTCATACACTCCAGACATTTTTTCATACTAGACCATCACATAGGTTGTCGTGCTGTTTAAATATTGATTGTACTTGAGGTACCACTGTGGTGGTACAAATATCTGAAACTTTGGAGAGGAGGAGATAACATCATATAAAACAGAATTTGTCATCCAGGTCTTAAAGAAGAGCCTACAGAAACTTCTGTCAGTAGAAACTGCCAATGGGAAGCTTCCTAAAGATTAGAAGATAACATGGGCTTCCCTGGTGGTGCAGTGGTTGAGAGTCTGCCTGCCGATGCAGGGGACACAGGTTTGTGCCCCGGTCTGGGAGGATCCCACATGCTGCGGAACAGCTAGGTCCGTGAGCCAAGGCTGCTGAGCCTGTGCGTCTGGAGCCTGTGCTCCGCAACAGAAGAGGCCACAACAGTGAGAGGCCTGCGTACTGAAAAAAAAAAAAAAAAAAAGAAGGTAACATGATGTGGCTGGCATCACATTTCTCTATTACAGTTATGAATGTGCTGGTAAACCAGTTCTCTGGAAAAAAAGAATTCTGATTTGCAGTGCTTGCCAATTTCTGTGGTGTAAATACTCTCACCTTAGCCAATTTCAGCTACCTCTGGTTTTAAAACTGGCTGAATAAATCCTAAATTTTAAACAATTGGCTTTTGTAAGCCAGAAGTTTCCAGCATCAACTCATCACCAATAAGAGAACCTGCGCTAAACCAGTAAATTGGTTAAAAAAAGAACGAACGAGAGAAAATTAAACATCACTTGTGCCAAGATTGGAATTAGTCAAAATGACTAGAGGAAGTTTAAGACTCCCAGTGATCAAGGATGAGATTGTAGCACCAAGAAGTCTTTCAAAAGTAATTAAACTAAATTTTAGTCCTTGGCTTTGATATATTTGAAGGGCAGACCAGTAGAACCAAAGTAGTAGTCACTTGGGTAGTCATTTCTATTATTCTGCTTAGCTCATATTAAAATGCATAGCTGTAATAGTTTTGAATGATTAAATGGGTCTAATTATTAAAGAAGGTCTTAAATAACCGAATGGATTTGCTTAAGAAGCAGATGCTACCATTACATACAACACTGACAAAAATATCAGCTCTTCGTCCTTGGGAATTGCAATGTCTGCAGCAAGATCCCTGCTACCTTTCTAGCAACACCGAGGGTTCTCCAATGAAAGGATGTTTGAAGGAGCTGTAATTAGACTCGACAGAGGTTTAACGTATTGAAGACCTAACACTGATTTGATTTTATATTTGCATTGATGATATATGCTTATACTTGATTTCCATAACTGAGTCTGACACCTTTATTGGAATATTTGCAAAATAGAAAGGAATGGCTTATATGAAATATGACAACATGGTTCAGACCAGATGGATGCTTTTTGCATTAATGTGATATGGCACCTGAGGATCTGGTAACTGCTAGACTCAATGTGACCACTAACTGAATGGGAAACCATTGCACTCTTGAGATGAGCCAATTTGACCCACACATTTGGCCCATGCACTTCCATCCTCTCTTTATTCACAACAGATTTGGAGCCATGCAGTATACAGAGAACCTGCTTAGTATCTCAAGCCACACATTAACATTAGCTAGCAAAAATGAATGGAGGGGGAATCATTGCTGTGAGATGAGAGTAATACCAGAGAGATGATGATGACTAAAGGAAGGAATGATAGAAGCTGGTGTAAATAAATGCAAATGTTCAATTCCACATTTCTGTGAATGTATTGTAAATAAAAAGTATGGTCAATTTTCCTCAGAAATTATCTTCCTTTTTCTGTTTGGCCATAGAAAATATAAAGTCAAGGAAGCCAGATAATACTTTTTCTTTTACTCTCTGCCTCTTACTTTGATTTGCTTGGCACCTTTCCTACCTTCATTGTCTGAACCATTTGAGTTTGGACTCCTATAATTTTCAATTTAAGACATCACAATACAGGAATTAACCACTCTACTATGTTTAAAGAAGACTTTAACAGGTAATTCTTGAGCTGGGCTTTAAAATAATTGTGTGAATGTATTGGGCTTTTGGAGACGTTTTCGGAGGGTGGATTGCCTGCAGAGTATCATTATTAGTTGAGGGGAATGTGTGTAAGCACGTGAGGGTAGTTTTTTTTCCCTAGGGAAGCCTTGCTTGGATATGAAAGCAGAATTCCAATAGTTGTACCTCCTTTGGTAATTTATAGACTAAATAATACTAAACTGTCCCTCTGAGATTTATTTCTAGAAGTTCGTATATCCTGACAGTTACCTTCCACAAGACCATATCTTTTGTTGAGTCACTGCCTCATGGCCAGCAATTATAGTCCCTCTAAAAACACCTAAGGAAAGTCTAACCTCTATAAAAATCTGAACCCTTCTCCAAATTATAGTTTGGTGCCAAAGAGTATCATGCTATATATATATCCAAATCATTAGGAATACTTGTTAAAAATGTAGGTTCCTCTTGGAATCCACTCATTGATGGAGGCAGATAACTCTTTTTTTTTTTTTTTTTTTGCGGTACGCGGACCTCTCACTGTTGTGGGCTCTCCCATTGCGGAGCACAGGCTCCGTACGCGCAGGCTCAGCGGCCATGGCTCACGGGCCCAGCCGCTTCGCGGCATGTGGGATCTTCCCGGACCAGGGCACGACCCATGTCCCCTGCATCGGCCGGTGGACTCTCAACCACTGCGCCACCAGGGAAGCCCAGAGAACTCATATTTTTAACCAGCAATTCATGGTTCTTAAGAATCCAACTATATTTCCAGCCACAATTTAGACATTAATTCTCAGATTCGAGACATAATAACCTATAGAAAGTCTTCCTTTACATCTCATTCCAATATGCTCACCTTCATCACTCTTAGATCTCTATACGGGCATCTTTTCTAGGCATAACCATAAGCTATTCAATAAGGAGGAAGGAAAAAGTCCTAGAATGCCAGTATAGAAACCCAGGAACAGAAATATTGAACAACAGAAAATACCAATAAAGAAAATAATGAAATTGCCTGTATATATGTATGTGTGTGTATATATATATATATGCACATATATGTGTGTGTTATGATATTATATAAATAGATGGGCCTGTTCTTATAAACAGACAGACATGATAGTTGTATTCTTCTATATTTCTAGATATTAACTACATAATGATATTTACAGAAGAGAGTTTGAAAGTCCATGTAGAATCTGGGAAAGTGAGAACAAGACTTGAAATGTGTTCTAGAGAAAGGAGTGATGTTGTTTAGAGTGTGGATGTCTAAATCTGAAGGCTTGGTGTTAATAACTTTTTTAAATATTAAAGAATTTCATACATTTTGGTATTGGTATTTTTTTTAAAAAAGTGCTTTTGAAAGCATTTCTAAAGAATATCTTTAATCTGGATTTCCCACAAGGTTTACTCCCATGTCCCAAATGCTCTCATGTTGTGAATTTTTCTTGTTGTTGTTCATGATACTTCTATTTAATACTTCAAAAGATCTTATAGATTCAGTGCAAGAGTATTCACGGGTATTTATATATAAAAGGACATTTTATTTTCTCAAGTTATGGGTTTTAATTACATGTACAAGCTCACTGGAGCTGCCTTGATGATTTTATTTGTGGAAAAAAGAAAGCATCCTCTGAAGCAGGACTCAAGCCATTTGTATGTTCATTTTTCCTTGGACCACAGATAGGGTGACAGTCTTTTTTTAACCAAATGGAACAGGGGGAACTTTTATGTATCTAATGTTTCATATTCATAGGTTACAAAACTATTACTGAGACTGGAGTCTGGGCATCTGGTGCTATGCAAGGGAAGTAGAGCAGTTATTATGGGTCCAACAGCATGGAACATACTGCTTTGGATTAAGTGTTTATTACCCAGAATATAAAGGATGTTGGCAAAGGTACTACTGGAGGGAACACAAGCAATTTATTAAAAAAAAACTCTCAAGGCCCTCTTATCTGTCCATGTAGATTTTTCGTATTATTGCAGGTCATCAGTGGAAGATAGAGTCCACAGTAGAAAGAATAATTTAAGATAAGGCAGACCTGAGCTAAAATTCTTGTTTCCTTTATATGATATGTAAAGTTTGGCCAGTTATTGAACGCTTTTTGATCTCTGATTCCTCATATATAAAATAAGAATAAGCAGAATTACATAGAAGACCGAAAATGAAATGAAGTATGTGTCAGGGGAGAAAGTAATTCATAGAAAAGTATCTTTTGATGTGATAGATTACATTGATTGATTTTTAATTTGAAATGAACTTGCATTCCTGGGATCAACCTTTTAGATCATAATGCATTATCTTTTTCATATATTGATGGATTTTATTTGCTAATATTTTGTTAAGGATATTTACATCTATGTTTATGAAAGATATCAGTCTGTAGTTTTCATATGATGCTTTTGCCTGGCTTGGTTGTCAGTGTAATATTAGCCTCATAACACAAATTCACAAAGATTTCTTCCTTATTTTTGTAGAAATTTGGTCAGGATTGGCATAATTTCTCCCTTAAATAATAGAATTTACCAGTGAAACTATCTGGACCTTTATTTTCAGGGAGAAGGTTTTAAATAACCAATTTTATTTATTTAATTGATATAGTAGTCCTCATTTTTTCTATTTTTCTTGAGTTAATATTTGTAATTTTGTATTTAAAGGACCTTATTTCACATAAAGTGAAAGGATTTTTGGCATGGAGTGTTTATAATATTCCCTTATCTTTTTACTATCTGAAGTCTTTGTATTGATATCCTCTTTTTCATTCTTAATATTGGTAATGTGTAGTTCATTCATTTCTTCTTCTTCTAGCTAAAGATTTAGCTAGATAAATATTTATTCTAGCCAAAGATTTCTCAGTTTTAGTGATCTTCTGAAAGATTTAACTTCTATTTTAGATGACTTCTTTTTCCTTTAATCCTTTTCCACTCTTCAAATTGAATAATTTCTTCTGGTATATTTTCAAGTTCACAAATAATTTTTTTTCTATCATCTCAGTGCTGCTATTAAATTCATCTAGTGAACTTTTACTTTTAGTTATTGCATTTTTCAGCTTTAGAATTCCTACTTGGTTCTTTTATATTCTTTTAATTTCTCTTGAGATCCCTATTTACTGCTTATTATTAGCACATTTCCTTTAATTCCTTGGACATATGTTTTTTTTTAATTTTGGGGACATATTTATAGTGATTGCTTTGAAGTATTTGTCTATTTTATCCAACATATGTGACTTTTTTTCCTGATTATGAGTTACAGTTATTAATTTATCTGCTTATCTAGTAATTTTTGGTTGAAAGCTAGACACCAGATAATACATTGTAGTGACTCAATTCTATTTTGTTCTTCTGACAGTTGCTGTTTTTATTTGTTTGTTTTACTAGTCAGTTAAATTTCCTGATCTCCAAATGTAAAATCCTTCACTTCTGTGGTGTGTATCCACTGCTGTCTCTGCTCACTTTTTTTTAGCCTTTGTCCCTAGGGGTCTACTTTGTGCCTGTGTAGTTCAGCAGTCAGCCAATGATTTAGACAGAGGCTATTCTCAGACACCAAAAGCTTTTTTATCTTTTATCCTCTGCACTCCTGAGCTGTGGATTGAGGAATACATTTAAGATGCAACAAAGTTTCATGTTTCTCCAAGGCTTGCATGCATAGTTTAGAAGTCACCCAGGGATATGTGTAGAGCTTATCTCAGCTTTTCTATGATTATCTTGGTCCCAAACTCTTTTTTGGTTTCTAGTTGCTGTGCTTTGGCTTTGAACCAAATTTCTACCTCTGGCAAGTGAGGCTGTAGTTTTCATCCTCTGAGTTGGAGATGGGAACAATCTAGCGTGGAAAGACCACAAATTCACCCTTCTTAACCAATGAAACAGCCATTTTTCATGAATAAACACCTCTCAACTTGTTGCCTGCCTTTGGTCATTTTCAGTTCTTGAAGTGATTATTTTGAATAATTTCAATCCATTTTATACCTGTTTTCTGCTTAAGGGAGTGACCTAACTCCTTCATGATTTCAATGCTGAAAGTAGAGTTCTGATTTTTACTATTTAATTTTATACCATTTTAAAAGTAGTTAGTGCCAGGCATATAGCAGGGACTCAATTAATATTAACTCCTTTAATCTTAATATGAAGCACTGAATATGGCTATATGGTGAAAAAGACAACTTTCAGATAAGAAACAAAAGTATAACACTGCTAGTTTGGAGATAAGTAATGGCAAGCTAACATCAAAAAAACCTTGGATTTTTGAATAAGGAGACTGAAAGCAATTGATTAAATATCTTCAAAATGATTACCAAACTGGGTATTGACCAAAGTTATTTGATGAGACATCAGTGACAAAAATTCTAGTGAAATCTTCTATTATTTAATAGTCCTGTTCTTTGACCAACTCTCTATAATTTATGAAGTGGAGCTTAATCAACCTCTTTTGAATATTATGTCCTGTTCCTGAGAATGAAGTTGTGCTAAATTTTAAGGCATTGTCACTTGTCTAAGCAAGTTTTAAGAAGACTTTGTTTCTGAGGGTGCTGAGTCTCTGAAATATTTTCTGTTCAGTACTACAAAACACTTATTATTTAATAAGACACCAAGCAAATTAAAATTGAGGGGTCCTTAGGAACAAATTATTTATATGAAGGACCTTAAGATACTTAAGACAGAAATTTCAGCCAAAGAAATATATGAAACAAAAGTCATTAAAGATTAAAAGGGAAGATGAAGAAGAGTAAGACGACAGAAGCGGCTCATATTATTGCCTCGAGTAGCCACTGAGAGAGACTCTACTTATAAATTTAAGGAACTTGCACAGTTTAAAAGCATCTTTCTTCAGAATCATCTGCTCTTAACGTCTTATTAGTAGTATAGAGCAAAATTAATATACAAGATGACCTATATAATGGCTAAATTTCAGAATAAAGCAAATAGTGGCTAAAAAGTCAAGTAGAGCGATCAAACCGTACAACTTTACCATTTATTTTCCAGTTGGACATTACTTACATTACTGTTGATAATAGGACTGTTAACCATTAAATTTTTATTTTTATATATTTGGTCATGTCAATGACTAATTCATTTTATTAAAAATATCTGCCTTAAATAGATTTTGAAATGAAGCAGAAAGTGGCTGGAGAGAGAAGAGAGAAACAGAGAATGACCAATAGGAGTAGAGAGAGACAAAGTGATGGGAATGTGAAAATAGTATTTAAAAAAATTTTTACCTGGCAAAAGTTGTAATGTAATTTAAAAATTCAATGTAAAGTAAGAAAAAAATCTACTTTTAAGAAAAATCTTTTAAAAAATTATACCTTCCGGGCTTCCCTGGTGTTGCAGTGGTTGAGAGTCCACCTGCCAATGCAGGGGACACGGGTTCGTGCCCCGGTCTGGGAAGATCCCACATGCCGCGGAGCAGCTGGGCCCATGAGCCATGGCCGCTGAGCCTGAGTGTCCGGAACCTGTGCTCGGCAATGGGAGAGGCCACAACAGTGAGAGGCCCGCGTACTGAAAAAAAAAAAAAAAAATTATACCTTCCAAATTGTATTATTTATTCTTCTGTCACATTTTATTGTTGTATTAGCTCAAACAGAAAAGGTAAGTTGAAGTTCAGAATGTATTTTAAAAAATGTAATGAATGACTCTTTGTCTCATTTATCTGACAATAATGTTATAATTTTTAAAATTCCTATCACTTTCCATAGTTCTAATTAGTTCATCTCTGAGGTTGCTTTCTCAGTGGTGTTCCTACCACATCTTTTTTTAGCATAATTTTGTCCATTTGCTGTCTGTCCTTATAATGATCTTTAATTAGTGCTTCCTGGGTGGCAAAATTCCTGATGAAAAGTTTTGTAATTCTGTGAAATTTGAGTCTATAGTTTTAGTTTTTCAACTTTACTTGTTTTGCCAAAGCCAAAGCCACTGGTTTCTTCTAACATTATGAATATGTTGATCCAACTGTCCCTAAGTCTGGAAATTTGAGAAAGGCAATTCATCTACAGGTATTAATTTATCAAAATAAAATCAATTTGGCTAAACTTTTTGTTTGCTCCATTCAAGAAACAAAAATTCTGATAACAAAATAAATGAATTTGCATTGTCATTTAGCATATTTGCTAAGAGCTTAATGTTTGAAAAAAATCATAAGTGTCTTAGGAAAACAGAATTCTCCATCACCATATTAAACATGAAGATCTATTTTGAATGTGGATGCACTTTTCTTACAAGTAGTGTATGATAGAGCCCAAGGAACAAAGATTTAAGAAAAAAAAGAAAATAAGGACATTTTCATTTCTACTTTTTTTATTTTCCTGGCATTTTCTCTAGTGAAACCAGGATATAGAAACGTGAAAATAAGACAGAACATTTCACTTCAAGGTTTCTTTAACATTGAATGATTCATTGTTCCTTTATTTTTTTATTATTATTTTTTTAACATCTCTATTGGAGTATAATTGCTTTACAATGGTGTGTTAGTTTCTGCTTTATAACAAAGTGAATCAGTTATACATATACATATGTTCCATATCTCTTCCCTCTTGTGTCTGCCTCCCTCCCACCCTCCCTATCCCACCCCTCCAGGCGGTCACAAAGCACCGAGCTGATCTCCCTGTGCTATGCGGCTGCTTCCCACTAGCTATCTACCTTACGTTTGGTAGTGTATATATGCCCATGCCACTTTCTCACTTTGTCACAGCTTACCTTTCCCCCTCCCTATATCCTCAAGTCCATTCTCTAGTAGGTCTGTGTCTTTATTCCTGTCTTACCCATAGGTTCTTCATGACATTTTTTTTTCTTAAATTCCATATATATGTGTTAGCATACGGTATTTGTCTTTCTCTTTCTGACTTACTTCACTCTGTATGACAGACTCTAGGTCTATCCACCTCATTACAAATAGATCAATTTTGTTTCTTTTTATGGCTGAGTAATATTCCATTGTATATATGTGCCACATCTCCTTTATCCATTCATCCGATGATGGACACTTAGGTTGTTTCCATCTCCGGGCTATTGTAAATAGAGCTGCAATGAACATTTTGGTACATGACTCTTTTTGAATTATGGTTTTCTCAGGGTATATGCCCAGTAGTGGGATTGCTGGGTCATACGGTATTTCTATTTGTAGTTTTTTAAGGAACCTCCATACTGTTCTCCATAGTGGATGTATTAATTTACATTCCCACCAGCAGTGCAAGAGGGTTCCCTTTTCTCCACACCCTCTCCAGCATTTATTGTTTGTAGATTTTTTGATGATGGCCATTCTGACCAGTGTGAGATGATACCTCATTGTAGTTTTGATTTGCATTTCTCTAATGATTAATGATGTTGAGCATTCTTTCATGTGTTCGTTGGCAATCGGTATATCTTCTTTGGAGAAATGTCTCTTTAGGTCTTCTGCCCATCTTTGGATTGGGTTGTTTGTTTTTTTGTTATTGAGCTGCATGAGCTGCTTGTTCCTTTTCGAATCTGGCACTTGAGTGACACAATTTGGAGTCAGAAGATGTGCATTTTGAAGCATTAGGGTATAGGAGAAAATAAGTAAATGAGATATAAATGTGCTTTAGAAACCGAATCACTCTAGGGATTCTATACAGATCTTTAATATGTATACTTTTCCTCCTATAGACACATTAAGGAACAACTTCAAATCTAGTATCATATCTATGTCAAAAATATGCCATTAGTAGAGAAAAGATATTTTAATTAGATGTGTTATTACTTATATATTTACTTTGTCTCTTCCCTCACCATATTCTAAGTGGAATTAAAATTATACCGACTAATATTGAGAATTTAAATATACATAGATTTAAACCATTTAAAATGTACCACAAGGGTTTTTAAATTTCTGGGTACCCACCTGGTCATCAACATGTAAATCACTGTCTTAATTAGAATATAATATAATGAAACATTTTTTCAATACACTTTTAAAGTTTTTTGGGTTTTTTTTTTTTTGGTGGGGAGGATATTTAAAATTATCAACTAGATTTGTGTTTCAGTTTCTGGTTGCTTAAAAGCTGCCACACACCCCCACCCCAGCCTGTTTACACACACACACCCTTTCTCTCTTAATCCTCTAAAAGCTAAAAAAGAGAAAGAGAATTGAGAGATAGTATCAAATGTTCTCAGTGTTTAACCTATAAAAACTAACAAGAACTATTGATGACTTTGTCTATGGTATCTAAAACTGGGTTGAGTAGAGCAGTTGTTTACTGCTTGACAGGTAGAATAATGACCAAACACAAAAGGGAGGTTTCTTTTTGCAAATTCCCCAGTTGAGAACCCAACTGTCAATTCTCTCTAGTTCTGAAACTGCTTTTAATTCCTAGCTTAAATGCAAATTCAGCCCAGGGAACTTCCTCTGCCATCTTGCTTCTTAGACCTACAACTTCATAGTTCTTTACCAGCAACATTGAGACTAGCTCTCCTGGGCTGGTTTTGGTACATTTCTAACCAAATTCAGTCTAACTTGGCCATACTCACCCAGGGACAAAAGACCTTCAAACTATAGGAATAACTTAATTTCTTCCTCATGTCTAACTAGTTAATAATGACTGAGCACTTGTGCTGGACACTGAGCTAAGGACTATACTAGTTTCACTTCATTTAATTCTGGTCATAACCCTGTGAGGTAGCCATAGCTACTACTAATGAGGAAAATGATCCCTGGGATACTTGCTAGAAAGTCATCTAAGTGGTACGTGTCAGAGTCAAGATTCAAACTTAGATTAGTCTGAATCCCAAACCCATGCTGTTAATTACCACTCCCTACCATCTCCATCATGGCCATAGTATCAGGAAATGAGCTCCTCCATTCTATATAAAAATGAAAACAATTTAATGTGTTCTACTCATGGCTTTTCAGAATGCCTTATTCCAGTTATGGATTCTCCAGCATATAGACATATCTAATCCATTTGATCACCACATTTCTGTCTGTCATTTGGTGAATCATCTATTTCCTCTTCCATACAACTTCTTTCACTTCAAAACTAAAACTTTTTGTTCAGAAATTCTCTGCAAAATAGTTAACTCCAGATTTTCCCCCCTGCGGATCATCCATTTTCTCAAGGCTGCCTAGTCTGACATTGCCTTTCTTTGCCTCTTATCCTTGGGCTGTTTTATACCTAGAGACTAAAGATCAAAGTTATGGACTGTTCCTTGATCTTCCTCTGTAGGGTTTCTGTTTCAGCCTGAGTAAGGTTAATGGTGAAAGAAAAATAGTTACTTAAAGATATTTAAGGCAACTGATGAAAAGAAAAGGAGAGAGATACTTGAAATATTATAGTATTAAACTTGATGGGTTATTATCCATCACACATTTTAATACCAGTGGGGTGACAAAAAATCACGTAATCTTAGCACCTTATTTTATAGATGATGAATCTGAAGTCCAGAAGAGGTAACTAACTTGTGTAAGATTTCTGGGCTAGTTAATGCTAGTTAGTGGCAAATCTGATGTTAGCCTCCTAAATTCAAACATCTTTTCAATTATCACACACTGCTTTCTTATCTTATTTCCATGGATTTGGTAACATTTGTTTATTTATCCAACCACGCATCCAATCTGTAACTAAAATTCAGGACATGTTTATCAAGGTAATGCACTATAGCTTGTAAGAGATATAAATATAACATTGTGTTTGTTCTTAATGACCTGACAACTATATATAATACAAAACACACACATATGGGTAACTATATTACAAATCTTGATATATTCATTCACTGTGTGGGCCAATAAGTGAATTCATTGTTATGAGAAGAAAATAAAGCACTTATTTTTCATAAAACAATTTTGTGACTAAGTAGTTGTTCATCTAGTTTGTGAAGTCTAAAGAAAGGAAAAGCTAGATGAAAACGAACAGGTTCTGGGCAGGAGGCACACAGTAGAGGTCCTCAAAGATGTTGCTAGTCTAAGAGCTCATTTGGGAAAGGGTCTGGTTCTAGGCTGACTGTCATGGACTTGAGACAAGTTTGGATCCAGCAGAGTGTTGCAGAGATAGGCAGAGTTGAGGTCATAGCCACTATTATTCTAAAAATTCATTATGAAATCAGGCAAGGGTTTATATACTTGAACCCGATAACCAGGAGACAGAAGATTTTTGTTGTTGTTTCTGTTTATGAACCATACCTTTGGTAGGGATTAAAAATAGGGAACAAAAAGAGAAAATGACTCAGAAATCCTGATATATTTATTCCCTGAAATATTCAGTGAAGGAGAGTGGCTTCAACATCACGGCAATTCAAGAGTTCCTGGTACCACTGCCTTTGAGTGTTTTGTAGCAGAGTTATTATTTTCAAATCTTTTTGGAAGTTGTGATAGGGACTAAATTCATTGGGTGATGTGAATCAACAACCTATCAGTAACTGAATGCTTGTGATTATATAGAAAGAGTTGAAATGGATTACTAGGGGACTCATATTGGTGTAAAAACTTGCAAGGATGTGGGTGGGTATCAATCTCTTAATGGTTATGCATTAACATGATAATCTACTCCATCAAGATAGTGTGAACTATACAAATATTTGTCCAATGATACAACTATATGACAATGTAGCATGATTTGTTTGTTACAAAATGAGTGGTTTAAAGATTTTTCTTAGTGTCTGCATTTTTTCTTTCATCAATGTAAATGAGGTCAAAGAATGTTGAAAAGTTAGAGGCAGTCATTCATATATATATATTTAAAATTTTCTTGAGATGTGAGGAAATATCTGATTAGTTTAATTAACTATTTAATGTATTTATGGTAGAGTGTTAGACTAAAAACAGTCTCCTTTCAACTATTCAGTTGTCCTGCATATGTTAAGATTTTAAGGTCCTTCTCTATAGAAATTTTTGGTTTCATCTGACCTAGAAGTTCTTATTTATTCATGGTTCTGGACACTTCAAAACATGTTAAAGGGATAAGGATCTGCTACCCCATTAGAATAAATAGATGTAGAAGCCCATAGAAGACAACAGACTTAGGTCTCAAGGTTTCTGAGATCCCAGTTTAAGAACTTCGGATAGAGCTTTTCAAAGAATTCTTTCACCCAGGAAAAATAGTTATACCTGTACTAAAGGAAAGGGAAGAATCAAATATGCTGGCCTGATTACTTTGCTCAAAATGATAGATAGTAATTAGGGCTGATTTAATTAAAATTCAATTAAACTATAAATTGGTAATTATTTCTCATATACATGATTGTATTAATAAGGATAATCTATTCTTATGCTGAGAAAATAAACTCCAAATATTAGTGGCTTGATGGGACAGAGATTTACTTACACTCATGCTACTCAAGATAAGGAGGCTTCTTCAGAGATCCAGGGGGATGGCAACTCCACTGTCTTGTAGTTACAACATAACCTGGATACACAACTTCCTGGCTCAGGACAGTGAGGAAAGAGAAACTGGAGAATTGCACATAGATTTTCTTCACTCTCTCAATCAAAAAGTGACAACACCAATTCCAGTCCCATTTTATTGACTATAAATATTCACATGAGTGAGGATTACACATAGTAATCCTCCAGTGTTCCCAGAAGGAGAAAGTAACTGGGTACAATTCTACATTAGAAGTTCCTAGCAGTGTTGCAAAAAACAAAAAGGGGCATTGTTCCCACTCTCAAGGTATCTACCCAAGAGCATGAATACACCATAAAGGATACTACCAAGGTTAGCAGTTTAGGATTACAAAAACAACAAGAATAGCAACAAAGTGTAGGGTGAATATATGTTATGGGAGAAGTCAAAAAACAAATCAAGTTGAATATTGTTTGGGAAAATTGAACGTTTCAGTGAAGTTGACACTTTTGGTTGATGAGCAAAGCTGATGCTGATGAACTCCGACATCTCAACTCATGAGAGAGAAATTCTTTTCTGGGGTCATCTTTGAATTGGTGACATTCAAATTCAAGTTTTTCCTATTGTTATGCTTAGGATGTCAGGCTTTGAAGGAATCAAGAATTACAGTGCCCAAGATGACAAGCTTTTTCCCTCATTTTTTTCTGGTGTTGTTAATTTATTAAAACAATGTTCTGACAAAATACATGAAGTCTGAAAGAAGTATCACTGCATCAAAATTCAGCAATATGCTTTGAGTTTGAAATTTTTGCTATTACAAATGTTTTAGCATCAGACTTCTTAATGAGTCCAATGAATAACAAATAAATGCCAAGAAAGAAAAATGCCTACCATTTGAGGAATAATCCGCTATATTTATTCCAGTTTTCTGAATGTGGCGGTAAGAAATCTCTCTATAGGCCACACACATACATGTACTCTTGCAGGGATCAATAAGTACAATCTCTTCCCATGTATCTAGGAATTAGATATCCAGTGGTTCAGCCTTCTTGAACATATAGTGAGGTGTGCAGAAATGACCTCCAAGTGGTGAGAAGATTAATTATCACAGCCTCGCATACTATTCCATGGCATAAAGTAGAGTAAGTCTTGGACTTTCTCCTATAATCCTAGAAGTTACATATTAAAAAACCCTTAATTTTCAAGTTTGGCTAGTCTTTTCTACAATTTAAAGCAAAGAGAAGGCCAAGTGAGGAATGAAATGCAGTGAGAAAATGATGCTAGACTAACACAGTGACAAGCAGGACAGAGAAAGGACTTGCAGTTAATTGAGAGAAAGGTCTACCAATGATTTTGAAAGTAAACACCAAAAACCCAACTCAAACCAGGTAAAACAATTTATTGAATTGTGTAACTAGGAACCAGTGATAGGGTGGCCCTCAGTCATGGTTCAATCAGGTTGTCAATTCTGTAATCCTACGAGCGCCATGACACTGTGTTTGGTTTCACCCTCAGGCTGGTTTTTCAGAGTCCAGAAGTTTGGTGTCAGTTTGGTGTGCTTCCTTGCTCACATTCAGTGCACATAGGGAGCTTGTTTCTGATTTTGCCACATCTGAACCAATCAATGTTTTTGGTCAGGATACTGGCAAGCCCTAACAGTGTCATGCCTGAAACAATGACAGGGGCAAAAGAAATGGAGTTACCCTGATTGGACATCCCCCTGAAACTGAGAGAAAGGTCAAAGCCAGCCTCTTCCTCTAAACCACATGGCTGCTTTTCAAAAGAGATATTAGTACAGTGTTGGGGAGAAAACCATAGTATCAGCAATGAAAGGATGGTACGCAAGTATAAAAAAAAGATGCACGAAATGGTGGAACATGGTAATGTGGCCCTTTAGGGAGAAATCAGTTCATTGCAATAGCTTTTTGTTCAATACAACAGCATATAATAATTAGCAGTTATAATGATGGCATGAGACAGCAATGTAATGTGAAATATTCTGTATATTCTTTTTAGAGACTGTTGTCTCATGTCCTGGTGTTAAGTGTAACTTTAACAAGATACAGGAATGATCAATTGATTTTTTTTTCACTTTCCAGCTATGTATTTGACTTTATTTATATTGAAGCAAAAACATAAACAGGCTTGTAAAAGAGTCCTTAAAAACCTATGGAGGGCTTCCCTGGTGGTGCAGTGGTTGAGAGTCCACCTGCTGATGCAGGGGACATGGGTTCATGCCCCGGTCCAGGAAGATCCCACATGCCATGGAGCAGCTGGGCCCGGGAGCCATGGCCACTGAGCCTGCACGTCCGGAGCCTGTGCTCCGCAACGGGAGAGGCCCGCGTACCGCAAAAAAAAAAAAAAAAAAAAAAAAAAAAATCTATGGAGAGGTGAGACCTTCAAGATGGCAAAGGAGTAAGATGTGGAGATCACCTGCCTCCCCACAAATACATCAAAAACATATCTACATTTGGAACACCTTCTACAGAACACCTACTGAACACTGGCAGAAGACCTCAGACCTCCCAAAAGGCAAGAAACTCCCCATGTACCTGAGTAGGGCAAAAGAAAAAAGTAAAAACAGATACAAAAGAATAGGGACGGGACCCGCACCTCTGGGAGGGAGTTGTGAAGGAGGAAAGGTTTCCACACACTAGGAAGCCCCTTCATGGGCGGAGACGGGGGTGGCGTGTGGGAAAGCTTCGGAGCCATGGAGGAGAACACAGCAACAGGGGTGCACAGGGAAAACCAGAGAGATTCCTGCATAGAGGATCGGTGCCGACCAGCCATCCCGAGAGGCTTGTCTGCTCACCCACCAGGGCGGGCGGGGGCTGGGAGCTGAGGCTCAGGCTTCGGAGGTCGGATCCCAAGGAGAGAACTGGGGTTGGCGGCGTGAATACAGCCTGAAGGGGGCTAGTGCGCCACAGCTAGCCGGGAGGGAGTCTGGAAAAATGTCTGGAACTGCCAAAGAGGCAAGAGACCATTGATTCGCGGTGTGCAGGAGAGGGGATTCAGAGCACCGCCTAAACAAGCTCCAGAGACAGGCGTGAGCTGCGGCTATCAGCCTGGATGACTGAGATGGGCATGAGACGCTAAGGCTGCTACTGCAGCCACCAAGAAGCCTGTATGCGAGCACAGGTCACTCTCCACACCTCCCCTCCCAGGAGCCTGTGCAGCCCGCCACTGCCAGGGTCTGGTGATCCAGGGACAACTTCCCTGGGAGATCACACGGTGCACCTCAGGCTGCTGCAACGTCATGTTGGCCTCTGCCACCTCAGGCTCGCCCCACATTCTGCACCCCTTCCTCCCCCTAGCCTGATTGAGCCAGAGCCCCTTAATCAGCCGCTCCTTTAACCCCCTCCTTTCTGGGCAAAGAACACGTGCCAGAGGGTGACCTACGTACAAAAGTGGGGCCAAATCCAAAGTTGAACCCCGGTAGCTGTGTGAGCAAAGAAGAGAAAGGGAAATTTCATTGGGCAGCCTCAGGAGCAGCAGATTAAATCTCCACAATGAACTTTTACCCGGCATCTGTGGAATACCTGAACAGACAATGAATCATCCCAAATTGAGGTGGTGGAATTTGGGAGCAGCTGTAGACTTGAGGTTTGCTTTCTGCATCTAATTTGTTTCTGGTTTTATGTTTATCTTAGTTTACTATTTAGAGTTTATTATCATTGGTAGATTTGATTATTGATTTGGTTGCTCTCTTCCTTTTTATATATATATTTTCCTTTTTCTCTTTTTGCGAGTGTGTATGTGTATATTTCTTTCTGTGATTTTTGTCTGTATACCTTTGGTTTTACCATTTGTCCTAAGGTTCTGTCTGTCCGGTTGTTGGGGGTATTTTTAGTAGAGATTTTAGCGCTTTTTATAATTGGTGGATTTCTTTTTGGGTTTGGTTGTTCTCTTCTTTCTTTCTTTCTTATTTTAATTACATTTTTATTTTTAATAATATTTAACAATTGTTTAATAATTTTATTTTACTTTATTTTATTTTTATTTCTTTTTTTCCTCAATTTTCTTCTGAGCCATATGGCTGACAGGGTCTTGGTGCTCCAGCCGTGTGTCAGGCCTGAGCCTCTGAGGTGGAAGAGCCAAGTTCAGGACGTTGGTCCACCAGAGACCTCCCAGCCCCACATAATATCAAAAGGCAAAATCTCTCCCAGAGATCTCCATCTCAATGCTAAGACCCAGCTCCACTCAATGACCAGCAAGCTACAGTGCTGGACATCCTATGCCAAACAACTAGCAAGACAGGAACACAACCCCACCCATTAGCAGAGAGGCTGCCTAAAATCATGATAAGGTCACAGATACCCCAAAACACACCACCGGACACAGTCCTGCCCACCAGAAAGACTAGATCCAGCCTCATCCACCAGAACACAGGCACCAGTCCCCTCCACCAGGAAGCCTACACAAGCCACTGAACCAATCTTACCCACTGGGGGCAGACACCAAAAACAACAGGGGCTACGAACCTGCAGCCTGTGAAACAGAGACCCCAAACACAGTAAGTTAAGCAAAATGAGAAGACAGAGAAATACAGCAGATGCAGGAGCAAGGTAAAAACCCACCAGACCAAACAAATGAAGAGGAAATAGGCAGTCTACCTGAAAAAGAATTCAGAGTAATGATAGTAAAGATGATCCAAAATCTTGGAAGTAGAATGGAGAAAATACAATAAACGTTCAACAAGGACCTAGACAAACTAAAGAGCAAACAAGCAATGATGAAAAAAAACAAATGAAATTAAAAATTCTCTAGAAGGAATCAATAGCAGAATAAATGAGGCAGAAGAATGGATAAGTGACCTGGAAGATAAAATAGTGGAAATAACTATTGCAGAGAAGAATAAAGAAAAAAGAATGAAAAGAATTGAGGACTGTCTCAGAGACCTCTGGGACAACATTAAATGAAATACACCAACATTCAATTTATAGGGGTCCCAGAAGAAGACGAGAAAAGGAAAGGGTCTGAGAAAATATTTATAATTTCTTATAGTTGAAAACTTCCCTGACATGGAAAAGGAAAGAGCCAGTCAGGTTGAGGAACCACAGAGAGTCCCAACAGGGTAAACAAGGAGAAACACACGAAGACATATTAATCAAACTATCAAAAATTAAATAAAAAGAAAAAATATTAAAAGCAGCAAGGGAAAAGCAAAAAATAATATACAAGGGGAGCCCCGTAAGGCTAACAGCTGATCTTTCAGCAGAAACTGTGCAAGCCAGAAGGCTGTGGCAGGACATATTTAAAGTGATGAAAGGGAAAAACCTACAATCAAGATTACTCTATCCAGCAAGGATCACATTCAGAGTCAGTGGAGAATTTAAAACCTTCACAGACAAGCAAAAGCTAAGAGAAATCAGCACCACCGAACCAGCTTAACAACAAATGCTAAAGGAACTTCTCTAGGCAGGAAAAACAAGAGAAGGAAAAGACCTAAAATAACTAACCCAAAACAATAAAGAAAACGGTAATAGGAACATACATATCCATGATTACCTTAAATGTAAATGGATTAAGTGCTACAACCAAAAGACATAGACTGGCTGAATGGATACAAAAACAAGACCCATATATATGCTGTCTACAAGAGATCCATTTCAGACCTAGGGACACATACAGACTGAAAGTGAGGGGATGGAAAAAGATATTCCATGCAAATGGAAATCAAAAGAAAGCTGGAGTAGCAATTCTCATATCAGACAAAATAGACTTTAAGATAAAGGCTATTACAAGAGAAAAAGAAGGACACTACATTGATCAAGGGATCAGTCCAAGAAGAAGATATAACAATTGTAAATATTTATGCCTCCAAAATAAGAGTACCTCAATACATAAGGCAAATGCTAACAGCCATAAAAGGGAAAATTGACAGTAACACAATAATAATAAGGGGGCTTAAACACTGCACTTTCACCAATAGACAGATCATCCAAAATGAATATAAATAAGGCAGCACAAGCTTTAAATTATACATTAAACAAGATGGACTTAATTGATATTTATAGGACATTCCATCCGAAAACAACAGAATACATTTTCTTCTCAAGTGCTCATGGAACATTCTCCAGGATAGATCATATCTTGGGTCACAAATCAAGCCATAGTAAATTTAAGAAAATTGAAATCATATCAAGTATCTTTTCCAACCACAGTGCTGTGAGACTAGATATCAATTAAGTAACATACTTGTAAAAAATACAAACACATGGAGGCTAAACAGTGCACTACTAAATAACCAAGAGATCACTGAAGAAATCAAAGGGGAAATCAAGAATTACCTATAAACAAATGGCAATGAATACACGACAACCCAAAACCTATGGGATGCAGCAAAAGCAGTTCTAAGAGAAGTTAATAGCAATACAATCCTACCTCAAGAAACAAGAAAAACCTCAAATAAACAACCTAACCTTACACCTAAAGCAATTAGAGAAAGAACAAAAAACCCCAAAAGTTAGCTGAAGGAAAGATATCATAAAGATCATATCAGAAATAAATGAAAAAGTAATGAAGTAAATGATAGCAGAGATCAATAAAACTAAAAGCTGGTTCTTTGAGAAGATAAACAAAATTGATTAACCATTAGCCAGACTCATTAAGAAAAAAAGAGAGAAGACTCAAATCAATAGAATTAGAAATGGAAAAGAAGTAACAACTGACACTGCAGAAGTACAAAGGATCATGAGAGTTTACTACAAGCAACTCTATGCCAATAAAATGGACAACCTGGAAGAAATGGACAAATTCTTAGAAAAGCACAACCTTCCAAGACTGAACAAGGAAGAAATAGAAAGTATAAACAGATCAATCACAAGGACTGAAATTGAAACTGTGATTAAAATCTTCCAATAAACAAAAGTTCACGACCAGATGGCTTCACAGGCGAATTCTATCAAACACTTAGAGAATAGCTAACACCTATCCTTCTCAAACTCTTCCAAAATGTAGCAGAGGGAGGAACACTCCCAAACTCATTCTACGAGGCCAAAATCACCCAGATACCAAAACCAGACAAAGATACTACGAAAAAAGAAAATTACAGACCAATATCACTGATGAATATAGAAGCAAAAATCCTCCATAAAGTACTAGCAAACAGAATCCTACAACACATTAAAAGGATCACACACCATGATCAAGATGGACTTATCCCAGGGATGCAAGGATTCTTCAATATACGCAAAACAATCAATGTGATACACCATATTAATAAATTGAAGGAGAAAAACCACATGATCATCTCAATAGATGCAGAACAAGCTTTTGACAAAATTCAACACCCATTTAGGATAAAAACTCTCCAGAAAGTGGGCATAGAGGGAACCTATCTCAACATAATAAAGGCCATATATGACAAACCCACAGCAAACATCATTCTCAATGGTGAAAAACTGAAAGCATTTCCTCTAATATCAGGAACAAGACAAGGATTTCCACTCTCACCACTATTATTCAACATAGTTTTGGAAGTCCTAGCCATAGCAATCAGAGAAGAAAAAGAAATAAAAATAATACAAATTGGAAAAGAAGAAGTAAAACTGTCACTGCTTACAGATGACATGATACTATACATAGAGAATCCTAAAGATGCTACCAGAAAACTACTAGAGCTAATCAATGAATTTGGTAATGTAGCAGGATACAAAATTAATGCACAGAAATCTCTTGCATTCCTATATACTCACAATAAAAATCTGAAAGGGAAATTAAGGAAACACTCCCACTTACCATTGCAACATAAAGAATAAAATACCTAGGAATAAACCTACCTAAGGAGACAAAAGACCTGTATGCAGAAAACTATAAGACACTGATGAAAGAAAGTAAAGATGATACAAACAGAAGGAGAGATTTACCCTCTTCTTGGATTGGAAGAACTAACATTGTGAAAATGACTATACGCAAAGCAATCTACAGATTCAATGCAATCCCTATCAAACTACCACTGGCATTTTTCACAGAACTAGAACAAAAAACTTCACAATTTGTATGGAAACACAAAAGACTCCGAAAGCTCAAGCAATCTTGAGAAAGAAAAATGGTGCTGGAGGAATTGGGCTCCCTGACTTCAGACTATACTACAAAGCTACAGTAATCAAGACAGTATGGTACTGGCACAAAAACAGACATATAGATCAATGGAACAGGATAGAAAGCCCAGTGATAAACCCACACACATATGGTCACCTTATCTTTGATAAAGCAGGCAAGAATATATAATGGAGAAAAGACATCCTCTTCAATAACTGGTGCTGGGAAAACTGGAGAGCTACAAGTAAAAGCATGAAATTAGAACACTCTCTAACACCAGATGCAAAAATAAACTCAAAATGGATTAAAGACCTAAATATAAGGCCAGACACTATACAACTCTTAGAGGAAAACATAGGCAGAACACTGTATGACATAAATCACAGCAAGATCCTTTTTGACCCACCTCCTAGAGAAATGGAAATAAAAATAAACAAATGGGACCCAATGAAACTTGAAAGCTTTTGCACAGCAAAGGAAACCATAAACAAGATGAAAAGACAACCCTCAGAATGGGAGAAAAGGGCTTCCCTGGTGGCGCAGTGGTTAAGAATTTGCCTGCCAATGCAGGGGACACGGGTTTGATCCCTGTTCCGGGAAGATCCCACATGCCATGGAGCAACTAAGCCCATGCAACACAACTACTGAGCCTGTGCTCTAGAGCCATGAACCACAACTACTTAGCCTGCATCCTGCAACTACTGAAGCCCGCACGCCTAGAGCTTGTGCTCTGCAACAAGAGAAGCCACCACAATGAGAAGCCCGTGCACCACAAGGAAAAGTAGCTCCCACTCGCCACAACTAGAGAAAAGCCCACGCACAGCAACAAAGACCCAACACAGCTAAAAATAAAATAAATTAATTTAAAAAAAACCCACTTTATAGCAGTACACCATATATACTCAATAAATATTTGTTAATCAATAAATGTTATTTAAAGCTAAATGTAATTTAAAAAAAAAGAATGGGAGAAAATATTTGTAAACGAAGCAACTGACAAAGGATTAACCTCCAAAATATACAAGCAGCTTAGGCAGCTTAATATCAAAAAAAACGAACAACCCAATCCAAAAATGGGCAGAATACCTAAATCGACATTTCTCCAATGAAGATATACAGATTGCCAACAAACACATGAAAGGATGCTCAACATCACTCATCATTAGAGAAATGCAAATCAAAACTACAATGAGGTATCACCTCATACCAGTCAGAATGGCTATCATCAAAAAATCTACAAACAATAAATGCTGGAGAGGGTGTGGAGAAAAGGGAACCTTCTTGCACTGTTGTGGGAATGTAAATTGATACAGCCACTATGGAGAACAGTATGGAGATTCCTTAAAAATCTAAAAATAGAACTACCATACAACCAAACAATCCCACTACTGGGCATATATCATGAGAAAACCATAATTCAAAAGGAGTCATGTACCACAATGTTCATTGCAGCTCTATTTACAATAGACAGGACATGGAAGCAACCTAAGTGTCCATGAACAGATGAATGGATAAAAAAGATGTGGCACATATATACAATGGAATATTAACCATAAAAAGAAATGAAATTGAGTCATTTGTAGTGAGGTGGATGGACCTAAAGACTGTCATACAGAGTGAAGTAAGTCAGAAAGAGAAAAACAAATACTGTATGCTAACACATATGTATGGAGTCTAAAAAAAAAAGATGGTTATGAAGAACCTAGGGGCAGGACAGAAATAAAGATGCAGATGTAGAGAATGGACTTGAGGACATGGGGAGGGGGAAGGGTAAGCTGGGACAAAGTGAGAGAGTGACATGGACACATATACACTACCAAATGTAAAATAGATAGCTAGTGGGAAGCAGCCGCGTAGCACAGGGAGATCAGCTCAGTGCTTTGTGTCCACCTGGAGGAGTGAGATGGGGAGGGTGGGAGGGAGACACAAGAGGGAGGAGATATGGGGATATATGTATATGTATAACTGGTTCACTTTGTTATACAGCAGAAACTAACACACCATTGTAAAGCAATTATACTCCAATAAAGATGTTAAAAACAACAACAACAACAACAAAATCTATGAAGAGGGAATTCACTGGTGGTCCAGTGGTTAGGACTCTGCGCTTTCACTGCCAAGGGCCTGGGAGCAGTCCCCAGTTGGGGATCTAAGATCCTGCTTGCTGCCGTATGGAGAGAGATGCTGCATTTTCAGAAAGTCAGAGTGTTGGACTTACATTCAGAAAATTCTTATTGAGAAGGCAGACTGAGAAGCTGCAGTGATAATTCATCATGTTTCTGTATATCTATATGTCCCTCCTATCACTGAAAAAACAGCCATCTTAATAAGAAAAAAGCCCTGATATATTTTTTCCACTGGAAAACTTAACTCTTTTTATTTATTTATTTATTTGTGGTATAGTCATTTTACAATGTTGTATTAGTTTCTACTGTACAGCAAAGTGAAGTAGAGTTCCCTGTGCTATACAGCAGGTTCTCATTAGTTATCTATTTTGTACATATTAGTGTATATATATATCAATTCCAATCTCCCAATTCATCCCACCTCCCCTTCCCTGCCTTGGTGTCCATACATTTGTTTTCTATGTCTGTGTCTCTATTTCTGCCTTGCAAACAGGTTTGTCTGTATCATTTTTCTAGATTCCACATACATGCATTAATATACGATATTTGTTTTTCTCTTTCTGACTTACTTCACTCTGTATGACAGTCTCTAGGTCCATCCACATCGCTACAAATGACCCCATTTCATTCTTTTTATGACCAAGTAATATTCCACTGTATATATGTACCACATCTTATTTGTCCTTTTGTCTGTTGATGGGCATTTAAGTTACTTCCATGACCTGGCGACTGTAAATAGTGCCACAATGGACACTGTGTCTTTTTGAGTTATGGTTTTCTCTAGGTATATGCCCAGTAACAGGATTGCTGGGTCATATGGTAATTCTATTTTTAGTTTTTTAAGAAACTTCCATACTGTTCTCCATAGTGGCTGTCATGTTACATTCCCACCAACAGTGCAAGAGGGTTCCCTTTTCTCCACACCCTCTCCATTACTTATTGTTTGTAGATTTTTTGATGATGGCCATTATGACTGGTGTGAGGTGATACCTCATTGTAGTTTTGATTTGCATTTCTCTAATAATTAGTGATGTCGAGCATCTTTTCATGTGCCTCTTGGCCATCTACATTAATTACACATCTTTTTGCTTCAAGTAATACAAGGTCAGGTTAATGTGGCCTTTGGTTAACATTCCGTTGGGAATGAAAAGAATAGCAGAATAGCAGTGTCAGTCAGGGTCTAGGAAACAGATGTTATCCTCTAGTTGATGAATTTGCAGGGTGTTTAATGTAGGGGATATTCACAAAACTAGGGTCAGCATATAGGAAAGCTACCCTGGAGCTGTTAACGGTAGGAATTATTAACACCTCTAGGTCTGAAAAGACAAGTGGAGGAAGCAGTTACTGGGCAGAGAGGACCACCTGATAGGGCTGTGACCTCGTTCCAGGGACCCATCAGGCCCATTGTGAGCCTCTAGGGAGGGTTCCAGGGGAATCAACATCGCTATCTCCTTGTCCTCCTTCTCACACAGAGCTCCTGCCAATAATCTGCTTTTGCTGATTCCAGTCAAAATCCTGAGGGGAAGAGGGCATGAACATGAGCATGCTCGGCACAGAGCAGGTAGAAAAAAAATGGAGAATGGAATTGACAGCCCAAACAATAGTTATCTAACATAGCAACATTTCTTGCTTTTTTACCTGAAAAAATGGCATTTCAGTAGTCAGAGCATTCGGTTTGATTGAGAAGATCCTTCCTCAGAATAATAAGATGCATATAACATTTGCTTCAGTAAATAATTCAAATGTTATTTCTTAATATCATTACTTTTCACTTATCTGCAAGCCATTCTAAGTAACCTCATAAGTTTGTCTAGTTCTTATTGCCCAGCAGAATGATTTTCATAAAAATAAAATCTTCAGACTTCTAGTCCCTTGAAGGGTTGTGGTGAAAGCAGAAAAATTGTGCTAGAGTCTAGCTAATGGTGTACCCTTAAATGACCTTCAGTGACAAGCCAATGGCTTGTTAATAGATTCAAACTAATGACGTGGGGCAAGAACTGGAGGGGAAACTGACACACTGAGGGCATTTCATAATGCTGACTTCTGTGCTCACTCTTAGCAAAGACTGGAAAGTTTGAGAAGCAAATCTCAAATGTAGGCAATCACAATATGTAATGTATAACAATCATATTTTAAGAAAAAGTAGTGGCATGCACTCTATAAAGGTTTGATGCCTATTTGAATGAATAAGGAAATGGACTGAGATTAATGTATATGTGATTTTCCATCAGATCATATAAGCACAGAGAGAGCTCGTTATTACTAAACTGGCAGTGGTAGTGTGAGGATAGCTTCAGAGACTCAGCTGATGAAGGGGGACACCAATATCCTGTCTGCATCTGTCCAGGTCTCCTAACACTTCCTGCAGTGACTTTATCAGTGTACTTAAAAGAATTCTTTCTATGCGGACGAAGGAATTGGACAACTAGTGGAACCTTCTCCAGATGGTTCCAGTGCTCATAATTGTTCTCTATATTCTCTGGGACATCATGAGAATCTCTGAAGCAATGCTTCAACACATACTGTATTACTGCTAGGAGAATTGGAACTTATCTGAAGCCATGTTAAGGAATCCAGAGCAGATATAGTGAAAAAGCATATTTTTGTCAATTTCAGGAATTATGGAAAAAATAGAACTATCTTAGGTCACACACAAAAATAAATAAAAATGGCCTCTGAAAAATTTGAGAAGATGCTCAACTTCACTCATAATAAGTGAAATACAAATTAAAACTATGCTGAAATAATTATTTCTCATGTAACTGGCAAAAATTCAAAAGTTCAATGACATATTCTACTGGTGAGTCTCTGGAGAAATGAAACTCATATATTGCTGATAAGAATGTAAAGTGACACAGCATCTAAGGAAGAGAATTTGGGTACATCTACCAAAATTATAAATGAATTTACCTTGTGACTCTCAATCCCAATCTAGGAATTTCACTTGAAGATGCTCTTCCACAAATATGCACAAGATTATTCATTGGGCATTATTTGTGATAGCAAAATACTGAAAACAGCTTAATGTTCCGCATTTAAGGAGAGGAGACTTAGATTATTTACTGAATAATAATCAAAGGTACAGCCATACAATGGAGAACTTCACTGCTGAAAAATATTAGAAAATCTGTATAAATATGGAGTGATTTTGATTTCTCAGACCCATTGTTAAGTTTAAAAAGTATGAGTTCAAGAGTCCATGCTACTATTTGCATGTGAAAGGTAAAACACTAATATTGCCTATTTAGAAAAGAAAAACTTAGGAAAGATAAAAGAGAAACTGTTGAAAATGGCATCTATGGGGAGTGAGTAGAACTAGGATGAAAGGGGTAGGGATGGTGGTGAGACATCCTTGATTATACTATTTTTAAATAATTTTGACCCTTGAACTATGTAAATATACCCTTAATAATTAAACTGAAAATGGAAAAAAAGCAGACCTGAAATTGAATATAAACAAAAGCAAATAAGTCTAACTGTATCAAATTGATATATAACCACTTAGCAAAAAATAATTAATTCAAGTAACTTTTGATCACAGTACTTTTACCCTTCATAATTAGTGTCTAAAGACATAAAGAATTACAAACAACTCTTGAAACCTCTATTAGGCTTGGTTTTGGTGATGAGATTGATGTTTAATTATGAAAACATTTTGTTTGTATTGGTTGGAACAAATAAGGAAATATATTGATGTTCTTTGGAATTAGGTTTCTCACTTGGTAAAGAAAGATACAAATATGAAATTGGAGGAAGAGAGAAAGAACCCTGTGGTGTCGAATTTGAATTGGTAAAATTAGTATAAGCTCATTATATAATAAATATGGGAATCAAGGTAATGCTCAAGGACTAATGGAAAAAACTTAAAGACACAACATCCAACTTGAAGGGGAAATCACTGGTCAAATTTGGAATAATTTGAGCATCAAAAGGTATAATGATGGGGCTTCCCTGGTGGTGCAGTGGTTGAGAGTCCGCCTGCCGATGCAGGGGACACAGGTTCGTGCCCCAGTCCGGGAGGATCCCACATGCCGCGGAGCGCCTGGACCCGTGAGCCATGGCCGCTGAGCCTGCGCGTCTGGAGCCTGTGCTCCGCAACGGGAGAGGCCACAACAGTGAGAGGCCCACGTACCGCAAAAAAAAAAAAAAAAAAAAAAAAAAAAAAATAATGATGGCAATGTATTATAAATAGATTGTAACTCATTAAATAAAAAAAGAATCCAGATGGATAAATAATAAGGTCCTACTCTATAGCACAGGGAATTATATTCAATGACAAACCATAATGGAAAAACATACGGAAAAAAATTTATATATATATGTATAACTGAATCACTTTGCTATACAGCAGAAATTAACACAACGTTGTAAATCAACTATACTTCAGCAAAATAAACAACAACAACAATAAAAACAATTAGAGAAAAAAAAGGAATCCAGGAGTCATAGTGATACTAAAAAAAGGGGGAGACTGTATCTCTTCTTCACAGAAGAATGATAGCTAATGAAGGTAGAAGAAATGATAGAATTAAAAACTCACCACTTTGAAAATAACACTCTAATGATTGTTTCAGGCAAGGATCGTAAACAGATATAAAGCTATTGGGTAAAATGTAATTGTGGGACAGAATATTCACATAGTATCAATGTACCAAGCCATGGATTTGTAATTAATTCAAAATGGAAATAAGTAACTTTACAGTATAGAGTTCTAGTAAGTACCATCTTATTCAAGTGATCAAACTCAGGATAAATCAATGATTATCCAAACTAACATCAAATACCTCATGATAATGATGCAGATACTTTTGAACTGTTCTCACCCAAACTCTTTAACTTCAATTTCCTCATGTGGAAAAATTGGATAAGTCTAGATTGTAGAACATTCTGTAAGAAAATGGACCTGAGTTCTTCAAGAATATTAATGTTAAATTAAAGAAAGAGATTAGGGAGTGTCCTAGATTAAAGACGGCTAAAGAAACATGGCAGTTTAATGCTATGCACAGTTCATATTTGAATCCTGGATTAAGAAAAAAAGAAGGCTAGAAGCCATAAATGAGTTTTGGGGAAAATGTGCACATGGTCAGTACATTATATATTGTTGTATATCCACATTCTGTTCCTTGGATATGACAAATTATTGTGGTTATTGAGAGTAATGATCCTGTTTTTAGGAGATACTGAACCATTTAGGAGTGAAGTATGATATTTGCAACTTACTTTAAAGTGTTTTCACAAAAAAGGTAGTGAGATAAATTGAAATAAAGGAGAAAAGGGAGAAACCCAGAAGGGAAGGAAAGAAGGATAGAAGAAAGGAAAAATGTAGCAAAATGCTAATATTTGGTAAATCTGGGCTCTGGAAATATAGTGTTCATTGCAGGTTTCTTTTAACTTTTCTGTAGGTTGGAAATTTATCAAAACAAAAGAATGAAATGCTATTTGCAGCAACATGGATGGACTTGGAGATAGTCATACTAAGTGAAGTAAGTAAGGCAGAAGAAGACAAATATCATATGATACTGCTTATATGTGGGATCTAAAAAATTATGATACAAATGAGCTTATTTACAAAACAGAAATAGACTCACAGACATAGAAAACAAATTTATGGTTACCAAAGGGAAAGGGAGGAGGGATAAATTAGTAGTTTGGAATTAACATATACACCCTACTATATAAAAAATAGATAACCAACAAAGACCTACTGTATAGTACAGGGAACTATACACAATATCTTATAATAACATATAATGGAAAAGAATGTAAAAAAAGAATATATATATATATATATATATATATAAAACTGAATCACTTTGCTGTACATCTGAAACTAACACAACATTGTAAATCAACTATATTTCAATAAAAATTAAAACACAAAAAAACGCCAAAATGGGGGAAAAGGAACACATACACATGAATTGGGGATCTTTATTTAGCATTACTATCCATTCTTATGGGTTTTTTACCTATGTGTAAAAGGTGTTTTCAATGTTTCATTGACAGAAATGTAGAGGGACACATGCTCAAAGAAGCATGAAGCTTTGTGTAATAGTGTCTGAGGCCTGATTTCCAGGACTGGAGCCTAGATTCAGCATGAAGAAAGGCTAAGATGCTATTAACTGTTCCCTTATTGCTCCTGCTGCTTCCGTCATACCCTGTTCCAAACCTTTCTGATGGTATGGAGTGCAGGTACTCTTTCATTTTTCTACATTTAAGAACATCTCTTTTATGTAGGGACTGTTCTGTTTACAGAGGTTGGCGCTCTCAGGGATTGTCTTTTGTAGAAGGATGGATATAATCATACAAATAATTGTTTTATAAGGTGGATTAAATAGATGCCTTTAAGGAGATACAGGCTTCATTGGAAATTGTAAGAGTAAGGAAGGAACAATTGTTTCCAATTAGAAGTTGGGTTGAATGAACTGTGCCTTGAGTGGTGAGAAACATAAATTAAAATGAGCAAGAGATTTATACCAGCATTAGAGCACTGTGAAGGAAGGTGGAGACATAAAAATGCTGTGTCTTTTGAGACTGGCCAGTTATAAACTGAATTCAAAACACATATGAAAGGGCCGGTGTAGTGCAACATGGCGAGGGCCTGCTGCAGACTTAGGAGTACGTACCTATGTATGTGTATGTGTCATAGCAAGAATTTCCTACTGGAGGGAATATCGAATGAGAAGTTGGAGCTGCCCTTTGCTAATCTTCACCATATAAAAGGCAGAAAGCCCATGGCTTTGAACAGGGATTTGTTTTTTTTCCTCTGTCAGGGCTGCATTGGACACATCTTCCAAGACAACTGAGGATTTTGGGAGTCAGGGTGAGCTCTCTTTACTCATTTGTGTCTTTATCTAGTTACACTCCTCACACTGTTTACTTTCTGATTCATAGTAAACTAAAGTGAAAATAACGTCTCTGAAGCAAGGTCACCATTTTTGCCTACCTTTGTGGTCTGGCCTATTTCAATCACTGTGTCATTGCTGGAGATAAAAAGGTGCATATTAGACATGGTTATTGATCCTGCTGCATTTTCACTATTCATTGAAACCGCTGGCTTATCTATATACTCTTATTCCTATCTCCTACATTTTGGCCTCAATTCTTAAGATTCTCTTCTGGGTTTGTTCCCCTATGTGTAAAATATTGTCCTTTTACATTTTTCAGGTTAGAAGACAGGTCAATAAAACAGAGGCTTAATTTTTATATTAGTGAAAAACATATGTATCTATATTGCTCTTAAATAATAATTATATATTTGAAGAAAATTATTAAGAAATACCTATAAATAAAGCTTTCTGTTTTTACTTTAATGAGCATGATAAAATAAACAGCTGATTTTAATAATGGAAGGACAAATCTCAGAATCTTAGATATATTTTATTGAGTAATTTTGCCTAAGGTATGGTACTTCCTGAAAGCCATATCATGAAAAGTTAAATTTCTTTTCTAAGAGTCAATAGTATGATTGAACATGCTTTTTTGGAGTTCTAGTTTGAGTTTTTCAAAAGGCTTCAGTATTTCCAAGGATACAGTTTCCATAATGAATAGGAAGGATCCACATTTTTGGTAAAATTTCTGGGAAGTTAGTAAACATGTGCACATATTAATTAACCTTATGCTATTAATATGTTTGCTGTCACGAGTGCTTAATCATTATCCTAGGAAAATGAAGGTCAGACTTCAAGGAATTGGGGAACTGGACAACACATGTAACTTCTTCCAGATTGGCTGCTTATGCCTAACCTAGCTTAATCAGTCTGCATACTATGAAGACTGGAATTCAGGTATCTCAGTAACATTGCTGTTGCATTTGAAAAGCTTTAGAGCATACTACACATCAGTTACCAAAAACAACTTTTTGGAACTATAGTGGTAGAGTTGCAGCCACTATGGAAATGACAGATGATCACCTTGGAGGGATAGCAAAAAACTGGAGAAGCTGGAAAGGTCTAGATGGATTGTGCTGTTCTCTGGTGTCACCTCTATCACTTCCGTAGCCTTTTATTATATTTCAAATACTATATATATATATATATATATATATATATACACACACACACACATATATATCAAGTATTATCAATTTTGTCAACAGCTGTTTGTATTTCTCTGTCCTTAGAATGATGTACAGAAAAAAATTAGCTATGATTTTATAACAAATGCACCATTACTAATACATATTATTTTTAAAAAACATATTAAGCATTGTTCAAATTACTTGCAACTAGTAACATCTTAAGGCATAACTGGATCAAACTGTAAATTATGATGCTTATTTCTTACCTGTTCTTTATTAGAAGTCATCTGAGCACTTTGAATAATTTTTGGTACAGCAGAGATTAAATAAATATACCTTTGTGGTTATGGTTATTGTTTTTCCAACAGAAGTACATCTTGGAGCAGCCACCAGGAATTTCTATTTCTTTAACCAAACATTTTATACTTAAGGGTCTTGAAACTTATTAATCAATTTACTTATATATCAATGCAATATAATGCTTTTAATTGTTATGGCACACTATAAACAAAAAGAGAAATAATTCACTGAATGAGATTAGTCTTGAATTAAAATAAAGATAGCAAATACAGAGTCAGGAATAAGTTTCTGAAATGTTGTCAACTGTATATTTAGAACTTAAACCTCAGAAATGGACCTTGTTTTGAAGCTAGTTTTTTTTTTTTAAAGACAAGGTAGACTGGAACAGACGCTCTCACCTGTTTTTCCACTGGGACACTGTTAACTGATTGGTTATGTTCACACCAATGTAGAGCTGGATTGAGTCATAAGGACCCCTCAGACAGACCAACAATTGGTGATGTTTCAAAAGAACATTCTTAAGTATGTGTTCAACATTGATTCAGAGGAAATACTGTAATCTGTGGGAAAACTATAAAGAAGGAAGACTTTTGGTGATGTAGTCTCAGCTTGCCCACCCATTTAACATCACAGGAGTCCTGCTGTGAACTAGGTCCTCTTTAGAAGAGAGTTAATAATCTCTCTTGCTATTTTACCATGTTGTCCAGTGGTCTCACCCTCCTCCCCTAGTGGCTTATCAAGGTGTTTCTTCTAATCACATAGGTTTCCTAAAATATATTCTGGCATATAAAATTTTCTCTATCTCATTATATTCCCAGGTTTTGGAGGGAACTCTGTAATGTTTGTGGAATTCTAGTATTACTTCAACATCCCCTATAGATGCCAGGTTGACAAGGTATTTAACCAGGATTCATATCAAGGTCAGATTTCCATATGCCTAAGTACTTGGCTGTCAACTCAGTATCCTCACCTCTCCCTAGTCTAAGGTCTCCTAAGGCAGAATTCCCCTCCCTGTATAGTTCAGAATTCCCCTCCCTGTATAGTTCTGAATTAAATTAAACAGAATTTAATTGAGACTCTTCCATGAGAGTCTCTTGGAAGGAAGGCAAGAGGGAGAAACCATCATTCTTCAGGAGATGGGGTAGTTAGTGTTATAGAGGGCAGGAGGTATGAGGTATATTTCAGGCAAGTTGGTGAGAGACCCCACCACCACCTCACTGTTGCATACTGAAAGTTGATAAGAGCTTACCAGAGCTTCTTAGATTTGTCGTGGTTTCTGGGAATGCTTTTGAGAACTACCTGCTTCTACCTGGTGCTGTGGGATGAGATCATTAGTGCTTGTTTTCTTACTTATAATTCTAGCTTTTCCAACAGCTATAGAGACCTCTCTTCCCTGTATTAAATCCCTTCATACATGTTTCACTTCATACATTTCACTTAGGCAGTCTCTGGAAGGCTGGGCAATTGTTTCTAAAGGCAGTATTTTGGCAGGATAATGGATGAAGAATTTATACATAGCCTTCCATCTCCCTCTGGTCAAATGTTTTCCCACAGGGCATCAACTACGTCCACACTTCCAGGTAGCTCGCTGTGCCTCAATATCAACACTAAACCTCAGGGCCAGGAGGTGAGGGCTGTGCAGTGTGGGTATGAGATGCAGTCTTGTCGGGGTGTCCCATGTGAATTTTGTCAGTTTACACACACAGTTGGTTGCCCCCGTGCAGCTGAAGTAGTCTAAATGGCCAAAGACCCCAGAAGCAGGTGAGGCTGAGAGAATCTGAAGTGAGATATAAAAAGGTTTTGCTCTATGAGATTTGGGGCCAGTTGATTCTGGGTTTAAGTCTTGTTTTATATTAGCCATATAGCTAGCTGATTTTGCTTGTCCTCTCTGCATTTCCTGAATTTTTTTTGATCATAAGTCAATAATGGTACATTATTGTAACACTGTGGAATCTTTCTAAAGATTAAATAAGGTAAAGTATATAGTGTGTTTAATATGGTACCTGCCACATAATAATGCTGAATAGATGGCTCTTTCCATGATAATTATTATTTGTGGTTTTCCAGGGGATTGCTAGTTCAAGTAGGAAGAAATATGGATAACCCAGTGGAACCCACTGCCCTTTCATTATGACTTACCATCATTAAGATGCTTCCCCTATCCCTGTTCAGAACCTTGGAAAGACACTGCAAATGATTTTTTTCTTCTCCCCTTTCTACCAAGGTTTCCTTTTTTAAAGGACGTGACTTCTGGAACAGTAGCCTTATACTTCTAAAGGGATGGTAGGAGGATGAAATCACAATTGTCTGAGCCTTAAAGAATCGTGGTTTTTCAGGACTAACTCCATCTTTACTGAAATGTAATTGAAAACAAGGACCAGAAGGCCAGATGCTATGAACAATGGCTCATGATGTTGGCTACACAGTTTTAATTCTAAAAGTCTATAAAATGAGTTAATCATGTTAGCGAAAACATCAGCTAAGAAGAAAACAAAATGATAAAAGACTATAAACATCTACGAATAAGTTATTACAATTGAGAGAGACATACACTTTAATCATCTCTTTCTCATCTGTAAAACTAAATTTAGAAGTTGGTAATAGTTAAAATGACCTCAGTTTAGTCTATGCTGATCATTGACTGTGGATATTTCACACCAGAGGTTTGGTATATTAAAGTAAAATGAAATTGTACTAATCAATTAACTCTGTTATACATTACCTTTATCTAGAGTGTTAAACTGCAGTGGGACTCCATAAATTTAAACGAAAGATATTTACTGAATAATAGTAGGTTAGAGTTAAAATAAACAAATATAAAGAGTCCTGATTTGTGATTTCTGGGATTTTTTTGATCCTAAAAGAAAAATCTAGTCCATTTCCTATTCTATATTCAGGTAAAAGCATAACTTCCCTCAATTTCTCTTTGCTAAACCCTTTCTAGAAAAAGGAAGACAAATCTCAAAGTTGGTTGGGCTCTGCTCACTTGAGGGGCTGGTAATCATCCATCACAGTCTGAACACCAGAACAAAGCCTTCTGAGAACAAATGGAAATTCTCTCCTTACTAAACGTCACTAACATTTTCTTTTCAGAGATGGTTAATTTTAGTGAAATCTCTTAGCATGACTAATCTGGCACTTTAGAGCATCTGCTATATCTGTGAAATCTGAGCGTATTTTTGAGGATAAGACAGGAGACAATTCTCTCTCCAAAGACAAATTATCTGGTCATTTGATTATCTTTGTGCAACAGATTGTGACTGACTCTTGTTGGCCTAGTGTGTACTCAATACCGCACTCTCGCTCACACAGTTCCTACCCATGACACCCTGTTATTTAAGAGAAAATCACTCAAATTAGTCAGTTGATGTCACAAAGAAAAAGCAAACTGTTGATTACCTAAGTTCTCATTTTTCAGCTGGTTGCTTTGATTTCATTTATTGATAGTCATGGTGTATCATCCACTTAGGTCATCAGTTTTTCTTGATATTGAAAAGTTATGATCAGACAGCAAAATGCGAGAGGCGATATAAGCTCTTCATTTCAACCAGTTGAAATCAGTTGAAATTGCTGCTTCCACCCACAATTTCCATGTTTAGGAAGACAATTCAATCTTACTACATTTCATCCATAAAGAATTTAGAGACTCTGCAGAAAGGTTCATGTAAAATAAGAGTGTTTAAGGACTTACATTCGCTCACTTGGCTTATCCTTGAGTACAAAGGTGAGTTGACTGTTGGCTCCAGAACATGCACCTAAGTCTGAGAGTTCCCCTTTGGTGGCTGGTCTAGGGTGATAAAGTCAGCTAGCCTGTAAGCCTCCTCCAGGTTTATGTATCATTATACCTTTTTATTTTCATCTTTCCTTCTTTGCTTTTTGTGTGTGATCTTGATATCACGTCCCATGATATCTGGAAGATGTGCAGGTAGAATTCATTATGAGACATTTATTACCAAAAGTTCATACTACTAACATCATGAACACAAGAGAAAATTTCTGATTAGTACTTGCCTTCCATTCCAAGTACTGTCAATTCTTGACTATGCCTCCAGTTTAGTTTTTCTTTTACATCTTTCTTTCTTTCCTTCTCTTCTCCTCTACCTTATTGGTAGGGTCCATGTTTCATCCTGGTAGTACCACATGGTCCAAGTGTGGAAGATAATCCTTCTTGGTTCCATTTTAAAATGGTTATGGTGATCCCATACTGAATCCTCCTTAGACTTTAACTCTTTTAGATTCTTCAAAATGGAGCTACAAATTTGGTAGATATTTAAAATGCTCATTCTTCTGCAAAGTGATTTTGTGGAGTTTCTAGAGGTCCTTCTTCCTATTCCCATTGATGGGGATGTTTTAAATATACTTCCCTTGAGGTGGGTAAATGCTTCTCTTCTGGCTGATGATTTTTTACTTTTCCTCAGACTTAAGACATTCTTTTGGCTGAGGACACCTTCCCAATTCAGGCAACCCTCTTGGGCAGAATCAAAACAATCCTTTACCACTTCTCTGACTATACCCTGAAAATTCTGGAAATAGAGCCTTGTACCCAAATCCACTGTGTTTGTCTTCATAATCAGAAAAGCTAGGCAACCATGGTCTCTCTCCCTTTAGGTTTCTCAGGTATGTTTTAGTCTACTGTGACTCTAAGATCCATAGAAAACAGATAAAGTTCTCTAAGGCATACTAGTGAAGATTCTTTCCTTGGTTTTGAAAAATTAAAGTGCTTTCCAATTTCCCCCCCACGGCAGGGGTAGAGTCACAGTGCTATAACAGCTCTCTCCAAAAATACTTTAAGTTTATCTCTTGCTTTTTCAGACTCTAAAGGGTGGATATAAGTGTTCAGGTAAGGGTTAAAAGCTGGCTTTTTACTCTCTCTTTTACTTGAAGGTCTTGTGTTTTGGAATTTTGTAGTCATTAATACCTATGATCTATGATTTCAGTTGAAATTGTTTCTAAATAAGACCATCGTGTAGAACCTATAACATAAAACAAGAGCTATTCAGATGAGCTGGTTCTCTTAGACATATCTATTCTAAAATCTTTAATCTTTCTCTATGATAAACCTTGGTAATAAATATAGTAGATCTTTTTATATTTGTATTTTTTTTCACATGGCAATTCTTAAATTAACAGAATTTAAGTTAACAGGTCTTAGCTATGTATTGGTCTAGATCTATTGTATGAGTGCAGCCATTTTCATTTACTCCTGTTGTTTGCTTTAGAAAGCCCCAAGTAAAGCATCTGGATTGGATAAAATGCAACTGACTTGGATACAAGCTCAAGGGCAGGGATTGTATCAGCCGTCTCTTGCATGCAACCTCATATCTTTCTGACGTATATTTTCACTCCAGCCACTGCCGTGGCACACAGACGCATGCAGGTATAATATGACAGCACCTTGCCTTACCAACACTCTAAATCTCTTGCTTTGGGCTCTGGATTTTCTCCACTACTTCCAAATGGGATGCCTGTGGGAATCAGCTCAGCCATGTGACACTTGCAGAAGACAGTTAAGTTTCCGTGCACAACCCTCAGAAATTGGGGATGAGAACTGCTCTTCTCTGTCTCAGGTGAACAATTCTGAGGTGCCCATACATGGCTCCTCAGAAGATCCCAGGTGGAATTTTGTTCCAGTTCATTGAGGTAGTCAGTTCAATGATGCAATTTTAAATTAACTTTCCCTCCTGCCCTGTGTTGCTCTTCTAGTTCCCTACACCAGTTACTTGGGTTCATTTCCAGAATTAAACTTTATGCATTCAAGCCCTTCTCTCAGGACCTTTTGTGAAGGAACCTAGGCCAAGACCATACTTTTTGTTTCTCTGTTCACTGAAGAAATACAAACATTTAACAATGGTGCAGCCTGGAACATAGTAAGTATTCAGCAAAATGCTGTTGAGTGAATGACTGAATGGTGTCCAGAGGATGGACAAGATAAGTGCCAATCCTTGTAGAATGCAAGCATAAGAACATTTATTCCTTTGTGGGTTGTGCTGCTTCTTAAGATTGATGATTATTAATAGGTATCATCAGTGTCTTTCTGATGTATTATCTGAAACAGGCTGCAAGGCTCTTCTCAGAAAGAGGGAGTTGCCTCTTCACTCTAACGTCAGGATCTCCAGGAAAATGATGTTTCACAGGTGAATTATTGAGGCCTAATATGGAGTCCAGCATGATGCATTGTTCTTTGCTCATAAATAATGCAAAGAGGATACCAGGCAAAGATAAAGGCCAGTGATTTATTCCACATAACCTTTATGTAAACCTCATAAATTGTGTGCAGTGATGTCTGGGAATATGACAGAGGCTGTGGCACCGGGTCGTGTTGACAGTGGCAAGCATTTCATGCATTGAGAACAAGAGAACGAAGAGAACACTCCTCATACCTCTTGTACTGTCTCACTAGGGAAAAATGGAGGAAGCAGCAAGACTTAAAACGGTAATAACATTCAGAATAGAGCAGAGATTGAAGAATTAACAGTAACATTGATATGGAGAAAAAAACAGTACTACAAAAAGCACATTATATAAGATATCATTATGAATAAATTCATTTGCACGAAGTTTTATTGTTTCTTACCTACCAAGTTATAGAAATTACACACACACACACACACACACACACACACACATATTTGCACAATATCTTGATGACATGGGAAATGCTTATCCATTTCCAGCAGAGTGACTTTCCAAGAGTGGGATTTTAAACTCTTTTAGGATTTATTTTCATTGTCTTTATTAGTAAAGAATGATACATTTGCAAGGAGTTGGGGTGTTAAATAAAGGTCTAAGTTGTAATAATTCAGTCTTCACTCTGCTGCATTTACCATGGAAAGTCACAGTGTGTAGTAAAAACTGGGCTTAGAGAAATCATAATGGCTTCTTATGTAAGGAGGAGGTGAAACCCTAAAAATAATGAAATGCTAAGTAATTTAATGAGATAAAGCTAAACGAGAACTAGAATATTAACAGCTAAATCCAAATGGGGGGAAGGTCATAGAGAAAAACAAAAACAAAAGCAAACCCCACTTGCCCTAGCATCAGTTCGGTATTGTAGAGCTGACTGTATTCTTAAAGTACTGGGTATCATAACACTTCAAGTAATAAGTCACCATGAGATGCATAGGACTTATTCGACTGGAGTTATTCAGTCTTTCACCTTAACTCTGCTATGCAAATTTCTTCCAGGAAAATTCCTTTTTTCTTTTTTTCTGGAGTTCCAAAACCTTTGAAGGAATCAAAGGAGATCACAGAGAGGCAGAATTAGCTAAATTGACTAAGATAATATTGTTAATTATTTCTATCATCATTTGGCAAAGGCTAACTTTTACACTTAAATAAGAGATGCTATCATTTTCTTGTAAATAAAAATGCTGACTCTATTAAGCAAAGAAACAACAAAAACCACTGCGGTTTCATCTGCTACTTTGACCTTAAAAGAGAGATTTTTCACACAATGAGCATTGAATGCTTTGTTTCTCCATTTGATGGTACCTGGAATCAGATTTTTTTTTTTTTTCTTTTGCGGTATGCGGGCCTCTCACTGCTGTGGCCTCTCCCATTGCGGAGCACAGGCTCCGGACGCGCAGGCTCAGCGGCCGTGGCTCACGGGCCCAGCCGCTCCGCGGCATGTGGGATCTTCCCAGACCGGGTCACGAACCCGTATCCCCTGCATCAGCAGGTGGACTCTCAACCACTGCGCCACCAGGGAAGCCCTGGCATCAGATTTTGCTTTAGTCTTTTTCCTATTACAGACATTATTTTTCTAATTAGTTAAAAGAAAACATGACTGTAACATTAAGAATAGGAAGCATCCTATTAGAATTTCAATTTCTAGCAATGATCCTATGCAGTTATAAAGCAGCTACACAGTTTAGCTACCCTTGATATAAAAATACAAGTTATAGAAAGCACAGCTTCCAAGTCCCTAAAAAAAACAGCACTGCCACACACCTAAAGCTTAACCCTCTTACAGGCTGACTTTTAAGAGTCATGTGCCAAAACAGTGGAGCTATTGCTCTTTATAAATATAACGTAACCTGCACGTGGAGAAAATTCCCCAAAAGGACATAGCATTAAACAGATGATTACTTTTCTTGGGGAATTAAATAAGTACAATGTAATGAAGGAGCGTGAACAAATTCACGTTCTCTGTGCTGTGTTTCTGCAGCCAGACATTAAAAGCCCTATCCACTCTTCTTAGCAACCCCCCAGATTCAAATTAATAAGTCATTGTACCAGCAGGGTATTTATTGAGTGCCTCCTGTATACTCAGCCCTGTGAGAGGGATGTGGGAAATAGCTAGTTTAATATGTAGTCTGGATTCTAAAGAGAAAAACAATCTAGTTAGGGAGTTAAGACAAACATAAGTCACGTAACAAATAATGTTTAAATATTACTTCTCATCTGGATGAAATGTCACTTTTTCTCTAGTCTCCAACCAGCTGTCAAACTTCAGTGGTATTATGGATTGTATATTTGTGTTCCTCTAAAATTCATTAGCTGAAACCCTAACAT
Organism: Grampus griseus; assembly: GCF_964374135.1. Taxonomy (NCBI): domain Eukaryota; kingdom Metazoa; phylum Chordata; class Mammalia; order Artiodactyla; family Delphinidae; genus Grampus; species Grampus griseus. Next base: position 20,990,016 of record NC_139018.1, on the reverse strand, counting down.
CCAATAGGATAGTATCAGCAGGTAAAGCCTTAGGGAAATAATTCACTCACGAGAGTGGAGCCCTCATCACGGGATTACTGCACCCGCCACCCCCCACCCCGAAAGAAGAAACTTGAGAGAAAGAGAGGGAGAGGGAGGAAGGAAGAGAGAGAGAGAAAAAGAGCTTGCTTCCTATCTCTCTGCTCTTTGCCATGTGATGATACATCAACCTTGTCTGAAAACCAGGAAAAGTGTCTTTTTCAGACACTGGATCTGCTGGTGCCTTGATTTTGGACTCCTCAGTGTCCAGAACTATGAGAAATAAATGTTTGTTGTTAAGTCACTCAGACTATGGTATCTTGATATAGCAGCCCAAACGGACTCTGACAAGCGATATTACTCTTTGTGTTTTTAAAAAATAACTTCTTCTCAAGTGTTTTTAATAACTCCCACTTCTGATAGGTAGAGAATAACCTTAATCATATGTGATAAGATAAATATTTAGTGGGGGAGAGGGTCACAGTCTTATCTTGGGAGACAATTCTTCATAGGTCTCTTATTTTTCAGCACATCTTTAAAGCAGACCATCTTTGTTTACTCTCTTTCCAAGAATGTTTGCGTAGTGAACAGCATTGGACAATAGAGATAGTGTCTCCCTTCAGAGCCACTGAAAGTTTGTTTCCTGTATAATATAATAAACATAATAGCTTCCTTTGGGGCAAAAGGCAGGCATGCTTACTGTCCATTTTAAAAGAGTTCAGTTCCATAAGCTTGGGGCTTCTCTCCTGTGATGTAACCCCTTATGGGAGTAGGTGTCAACCTGGCCCTCTGCGTTGCTCTGTTGGAATTTGGGTGAGGAGAAGCAGTAAAAATGCTAATCCTCTAGCTGCTGCTATTGCTGTGGGTAATGAAGTCCTTATTCTCCGGCCCAGAGGTCCCATGTCTTCTACCTGTATCCAAGAAACTGTGGCAGATCACCTGTTCACTCAGCTCCTTGGCAGCTTTTTACATCTTGCCCCTCTCACTTGTCTTTTTTTTTTTTACACTTCGTTTGGCTGTTCATTTATCTGATGAGGGAAAGGACAAAAAATTACTTGGTGGATTCTTGGGAAAAAGATCATTGGAGTAGTAGAAAAATTACCCTTCCCAAGAGGGAGTTTGTGGCAGGAAGGAGAGAGAAGATTGAGAAAGCAGTGGGTTGCAGAAGAGGGACATCATTTTAAATGTATAACACTTAACATTTGGATTTTCCGTAACTTGGCCCATCTTTCCTGTCTTCATTGTCATTATTTATATATATGAATTCTTGATTATTTTCAAACTGATTTGTGTGGCATGGTCCATTTTACTCAGATTATTCCCAAATACAACTTCTTCATTATTTTATAATTCATCTTCCTTTCCTTGCCCCACCCCTGCCCCAGCCCCTATACCATCTCTGGGGTCACCTGGGCATGTGATCACATGCAGACCTTCTGCTAGTGAAGACGAAGTCCAATAATTCCAAGTACTTCTTTTGATGAATCAGAAGCTTCAGAAAAGTTCTTGTTTCTTTCTTTCCCCACCTTTTGGTGGCACCTGGGTTTAAAAAGTGTTTACAGCATTCTTGTTCTGGTGAGGGAGGTATGAATTCACAAATTATTGGTATCTATACAATGTCTCCTGATCTTGCTGTTCTCTGCTATCCAGTGGCCAGTTAGATCTTCTCCCTAGACTGGTCCCTACTAAGATAAACTGGTCCTGTCTGGCTTTTTGTGTGTGTCATGCTGGCACACAGCTCTTAGGTGTGTGTCCTGGCCATTAGCTATCAGTCCTCAGGTCCCTGCACAGTGAAGGATGTTCGTCCAACCCTCCATGTCCCATCCCAGTCTCCAGGATTCTCTGGGTTCTCTGAGCATCTATACACAGACCATGGGGTACAAGAAACTCACCTTCAGTCTCATCTACTTGGCTTCTTTTTTTTTTTATATTGAAGTGTAGCTGATTTACAATGTTGTGTTACTTTCTGCTGTATATTTGGCTTCTTTGGTCCATTTCTCTTATTCTGTTTTCTGTGCTGAAGTTAGGTGCTCAGCCTCTCCCATGTTATACCCAGGGAACAACCACTACCTCTGATCATTTTTGATCTACCAAAACTCATATGGGTATCTTGTTTACTTTTTCTACCCAACAGGCACCACCCCCACCCCCACCCCCAACGCCCCATGACGTAATCTAACATGCAGAAAAGGAATATCCTAAGATAACAGAAACATACACACACACACACACACACACACACACACACACACACACACAAGTCTATGATCTAAATGTGCCTTTTGTGTGTTAATGTTTGTTAAGGGAATGTAAATTTTTTTTTCTTCTCCTCCTCAAAGTTTAACTTTCACGACTATTATCTTGATTCACAACTAACATTTTGGTATTAAAAACCTGAAAGACTCTCTCTGCATTTCTGTCCTAAAAGTTTTAATTCTCTACTTCCATGTTTCTCTATCATCACTCAACCCCTCAAGGTAGAGAAATAGACCTGAATGACTAAGACAAAGTTTTGTGCATTAAAATGCAGAGACAGATAATGTATTTTGCAAAGTATCATCTTATTATAATTGTTTATTTCCAAATCTCCTTGCAATTGCCTCCCTCAATGCTTTCCTCATGCTCTTTTCATTCGTCTGTAAAGCTTCCACACAGTTCTTTTAATCTACCCAACATCCATGCATGTTTTAAAAATCTGAATTCAGTCTCATCGCTTCTAAGAAGACTTCTCTTACCATCTAGGCTGTATTCCTTTTATTCATAAAATGCCAAACCCCTGTTGCCCTGTGGTTTTAAAATCATTTTCTTTAGGATGCTCAATTTATAAGGATGTGCTTTGCAAACCACCTAGAGAGAAGACCTAGGTTTTTTTTTCTCCTTTGAACCATAGCATCTCTAACTTTATTTGATATATATTGGTAAGTTATTTTATTTGTGAAGATAAAATAGTTCAAGAGTAAAAAAAAATTTTAAAATTTGAAACCATTTATCATTAATTTTATAATTAACAATAAGTAACCTTAAAATGATTCAGTAATTTTCAGTTCTCACATATTCACTTAAGCCATATGTGCTTATGTCTTATGTTAATGGTATTATAGATTCTTTGAAAATAGTGGATATGTTTTACCTTTCTATGTTTCCTCTACACCTTCTAATTTGTACACAAACATACAAGTTGATAAATAGTTGTGGTTTTGATTGGCACTGCTATGATCAAATTCTATAGTGATGCAGGAAAGAAAAACTATGGGCTATTCATGCAGAGCTATATGGGTTAGATTGAACTCCATCTAGGCCTTCAAGGATGAATAAGGTTTGAAAAGATAACTAGGAAGAGGAGAGAAATTTATGAAGTGTGACAGCCTGAAAAAAGTTTTGGAGTTGGAAAAACAATCAATGGTCTCAGCTTGTGTATTTTATAACGTGGCTGGTTAAGCTTCTTCCCAGAGTCTTTAGCATAAGTGAATCTTCTCTTGAGAATAAAGGGCTATATAATTAGCAGGTTAAAAGACAAGCCATGTGTCATTATAAAACCCTCTTAGTATTTGCCGTTTAAGGACCAAACATGTTATTTTGTTCAAAATTGTCATGCATAGCTGAACTAGTATTCCTGTAATTAGCAAAGCCACCTTTCCATTGTATATAAAATGGTAATGCATATTTTTACTAGTGCTAAGCACCCGTAGTGATATAGAACTTTATAACAGAAAGGATCTTTGAAAATATAGTTCAATCCCTTATTTAAATAGATACTAGAAGGTGAGGCCCAGAGATGGGAATTGAAGTCTCCAAGGTCACATGACTGGTAAAGAAAAGAGCAGGGACACAACTTGGGTCCTTTGACCCTCCAAACCTACACTCATACCCCTCGTAAGGAGATCTGCCTTTCCAATGGAGATGAATTATGGAATAAAATAAGAGGGTTTAGCATTTGAAACACATGATGCTCTCAACACACTACAACAATGCTGCTGTTCTCAGGAAATTAAAAAGCAATTTTGAGAAATGAAATGGGTCAAATGAGCTGTCACTGAAACTAAAGGCTGTGGATCAACCAGTAAATCAGTAACTGCTTCCTGTGCCTGAGATTTTCAACCCCTCAGGGTGGGAAGTAAACCACCAAATAAATTTAAAAGGATTTCCACTGAGTGTTTCTTGTGAAACTCTGAAGTCATTTATATGACATGCTCTACACCCTCAATTTCCGGTGCAAAAACAGAAAGGCATTCAGAAGTCTCATTTTTTAAGAGGATTATTTTCTACCATATTTTTAAAAATATCATAAAGGGTTTTATCAGGAGAAGTCTAATTCTCTTAGCTGAATTGAAAGGCTCAGATATTTTTATAACGAACGTTAAAATTTCCTTCTTCCTTCTCTTCTTATTGATGATCTACTGCCATTGCTTTCTTTCCTCTCAGGATTCCAGGGAAGAAAATCAGCCAAGATATAATAGCTTCATTTTAACTTGGCTTGATATGCAATTTTAATGACAATTTTACATGCATTAATCAACCAACTCCCAGAACACTCAGAGGTCAAATTAGTATTTAAATAGACATTCTAAATGGAAATGAGTGTCCAGTCATTTATTTGTGAATGGTTTGATAGAACAGCAACTCCCCAAATCATCCTAGAGTATTAGGAACCTGGAAAATCAACAGCAAGCATTGATTTCTTCACCTACTTGATTTTAGCAATTGGACTTCAACTGCATGAAAACTCAAGAAAGAAAAGTGTTTTGTGCTGTTTTCAGTGTCATCTGCACAGGTCAGAGCAAATTGCTCACTTACAGATGTTATTTTGGCTTTGGCTGACCACATCTACAATTCAGTTGCAGGTCCCTGATAAGGTTATCTTGGGTCTTCACTGAGCCTAGTTAAGTTCTATGATCCTTAGATTCAAAAGTAGTAAACCTTGAATTTCAGGTAGGTAACAGATGGTGGTAATGAGATTGCTATACTGTGCTCTCTGATTTCCAGAGTTACTTTCTATAATATCTACATAAATGAGCATTTTACAATTACCTACTGCTATACTGAACAGATCTTATCTCATGATGGTGAATCATAGTGCAGTAAAGTATCAGTGGTCAGAGGTATGTGGTAGGTGCAAATATGACCCCCCAAATATGTCTCCATCCTATTCCCCCAAACCTGTGAATATGTTGTGTTACATGGAAAGAGGAAATTAAGATTGAAGATGGAACTAAGGTTAGTGATCAGATAACCTTAAAATAGGGAGATTATCCTGGTTTATCTGTGTAATCACATGGATCTTTAAAAGACAAGAGGAGGAGGCAGAGGAATGTGTGTCAAAGAGATTGTGAGAAAGACTTGAGCAGCCAGTGTTGGCTTTGATAAGACAAGATGGGACCACAAGCCAAGGAATGTGGATAGCCTAGAAATGGAAAAGGCAAGAAAACAGATTCTACCCTAGAACCTCCAGAAGGCAGTCCTGCCAACACCATGATTTTAGACCATTAAGAACATTTTTGGACTTCTGACTTCCACAACTATAAAACAATAAATTTTTGTTGTTTTGAGCCAATAAGTTTGTGATAATTTGTTACAGCAACAATAGGAATCAGGATATTTGGACTCCACTCATCTGGATTGACTTAAGTATTGTGTGTGTGTGTGCATGTGCAAGTTTAAGGTGACTTTTCATTTATTCATTTTAACTGTGAATAATATTTTATGAATATACCACAATGTATTTTATTATAATGTATTTATCTATTCCTCTGTTTATGGAGACACATGCTTTCCATAGCTTGTTATTACAAGCATCCTATAATAACCTCCTTTACTCACTTCCTTGTATTTTTACATGAATATTTTCCTTGGGCATAAACTTAGACATAGAATGGGATGTATGAAACACCCATTTTCAAATCAAATAGATATTGATAAATTGTTACTCAAAGTGGCCAGATCAATTTACACAGCCACCACAGTATTAAGGTTTGAATTTCTCCACATTCTGGCCACAACTAGTCACAGAGTTTTGTTTTGTTTTTTGTATTTAAAAAAATTTTTATTGGAGTGTAGTTGATTTACAATGTTGTGTTAGTTTCTACTGTACAGCAAAGTGAATCAGTTATACATGTACATATATCCATTACTTTTTAGATTCTTTTCCCATATAGGTCATTACAGAGTATTGAGCAGAGTTCCCTGTGCTCTATGGTAGGTTATTATTAGTTGTCTATTTTATATATAGTAGTGTGTATAAGTCAATTCCAATTTCCCAGTTTATCTCTCCCTCCCCTTTTCCCCCAAACCATGTTTGTTTTTTACATCTGTGACTACTTCTGTTTTGTAAATAAGTTCATTTGTACCATTTTTTAAAATTCTACATATAAGTGATATCATGTGATATTTGTCTTTCTCTGTCTGACTTACTTCACTCAGTGTGACAATCTCTAGGTCTATCCATGTTGCTGCAGATGGCATTATTCCATTCTTTTCTATGGCTGAGTAATATTCCATTGTATATATGTACCACATCTTTATTCATTCATCTGTCAATGGGCATTTAGGTTGCTTCCATGACCTGGCTATTGTAAATAGTGCTGCAATGAACACTGGGGTGCATGTGTGTTTTTGAATTATGGTTTTCTCTGGGTATATGCCCAGTAGCAGGATTGCTGGGTCATATGGTAATTCTATTTTTAGTTTTTTAAGGAACCTCCATACTGGCCTTCATAGTGGCTGTATCAAGTTACATTCCCACCAACAGTGCAAGAGGGTTCCCTTTTCTCCACACCCTCTCCAGCATTTGTTGTTTGTAGATTTTCTGATGATGCCCATTCTAACTGGTGTGAGGTGATACCTCATTGTAGTTTTGATTTGCATTTATCTAATAATTAGTGATGTTGAGCATCTTTTCATGTGCCTCTTGGCCATCTGTATGTCTTCTTTGGAGAAAGTCCAGAGACAAACCCACACAAGTATAGTCACCCAATCTATGACAAAGGAGGCAATAATTTACAACAGAGAAAAGACAGTCTTTTCAGTAAGTGGTGGTGGGGAAACTGGAGAGCTACGTGTAAAAGAATGAAATTAGAACACTCCCTAACCCCAGACACACAAATAAACTCAAAATGGATTAAAGATCTAAATATAAGGCCAGATGCTATAAAACTCTTAGAGGAAAACATAGGCAGAACACTCTCTGACATAAATCACAGCAAGATCCACCTCCTAGAGTGGTGAAAATAAAAACAAAAATAAACAAATGAGCCTAATTAAAGGAAAGGAAGTGAAGGAAACCATAAACAAAATGAAAAGTCAACCCACAGAATGGGAGAAAATATTTGCAAACAAATAGACTGACAAGGGATTAATGTACAAAATATACAAACAGCTCATGCAGCACAATATCAAAAAAAAAAAAAACAACCCAAACAACCAAATCAAAAAATGGGCAGAAGATCTAAATTGACATTTCTCCAAAGTAATCACAGAGTTTTAATTGAATCTATCGTATGGGTATTATAAGTTATAGCAGTTGGGTACAAATGAACTTATTTACAAAAGAGAAATAGAGTCACCTATGTAGAAAACAAACTTATGGTTACCAAGATGAGAAGTGGGGGAGGGATAAATTGGGAGATTGGGATTGACATATACACAGTACTATATATAAGATAGATAGCTAATGAGAACCTACAGAGGGAACTCTACTCAGTACTCTATAATGACCTATATGGGAAAAGAATCTAAAAAAGAGTGGATATATGTATATGTATAACTGATTCACTTTGCTGTACAGTGGAAACTAACAACATTGTAAGTCAACTATTCTCTAATAAAAATTAATTAGAATTCAAAAAAATTATAACAGTTGGTATTAATTATATAAGAATTCAGCTAACTTTTGATAGGTGGTGATATTTTTAAAGGCTTCACTTAGAAGTCTACAGTGGCTTCTTATTGCTTCCAGAATGAGATACGAGGTTGCTAATGTAATGTGAGTACTTGGCCTGACCTGTTTCTCCAGGCTCACTTCTCCCCACACTGTTTTGCTCTTTATAGTTTAGTTATGCTAAGTGTCTTGTACCTTTGAACATACAATGCTGATTTTTGACTTTAAAATTGTCTTCAGTTCTATCTTCCACCTGGAGATCCATCACTTCCATCTCTCCTGGCTAATTCCTTTTTCCAGAATAAAACTCATATGAGGATACATATTCACCAAGAAAACCTTAACAACTTCTTTTTGGGTTCTGTGCCTTTCTCTTAGTTCTCACCATAATGCATCATTATGTTAAATTTTTAAAAAACAGATAATATAGACACATGGGTCAAATCTCCAAACTATGAAAATATATAAAAGCAAGAAATTCCACCCCCCTAACGATAAATGCCCCTCAGATGCTCAATTTCCTTTCCCTTTGAAGATCACAATTACTAAGTTCTTATTTAACCTTCTAGAAAAATTTTATTTATATATACAAGCCAATACAACACACACACACACACACACACACACACACACACACACACACACACACACACACACACACACAGATAAATATGCTTTCTTCTCCCTTATTCATTTCTTTCTAAACATTGGCTGAGAAATTCTTTCTCTGGAAAGGGAGCATAAAGACCTAGACATTATGAATAAGAAGTAGATGATTATGAGAAGATTTCAGAGAAGGCAACTCAAACAACAATTACAGAGGCCTTGGGGCAGTAGCTGGCCTATTCCACAATAGCAGGGAGGCTAGCAGTGGAGTCAGTGAAAAGAGGGTAATAAAAGATAAGATCAGATTATTAATAGATTCCTATTTCCATAAATAGAAATATTAATGTGTGTTGCAAAGCATTGGACTTTGTTCTATAATCTACTCTTAAATTTTAATAAAATAATGATATATATACTTTTCATTAGTTCTATGAAAATTGTTCATGGTTTTTCATTGTATTCATAGCTTTGTGTGTATGTTTTACTATGTGTTCCATTTTCTTCATTTTCATGTGTTTATGAATGTAGCTCTGATATTTAGGAAGCATTGCATTCCTTTAAAATAACAAAGTTTTATAACAAACTTAGTCCTTTTTAAAAAAATGAATCTCATGTTCGATAAGAGATGATGTAATTAGTGTATTTCCACTTCCTTTCCCCTCTTCTCTCTCACTTCTACCCTTCAATTTTAGTCAATTTAAAAGTCTTGTTTGATTATTATCATTCTAGAGTTAAATGCTCTTATACTTCTATTATTCGATCTGTCAGCTTTAAATGATGTCCTTTGACTCCCAGCTATTAACCATTCAATGCTCCCTCCTGTCCAGTTGCTCTGGTTTTCCCCCAGTCATTTTTGGAGGCTGAACTTTGTCCTCTAATAATTTCCCCCAGAAAGACTCATGGGAACAACTTTTACTCAATTCTCATTTATATAATGCTATTTGCCTGTAGCTTTTATAGCTAAAGAATAATTTGACTTAATATAATTTCCTTGGCTTATATTTCCTTTAAGTTAATTTTATATGTTGATCAACAATCTTATAAGTTTGAATGATCCTGTAGATTTTCCTACCATTCATATTTTAATCTGTTTTTCTGGCTGCTAATGGGATTCTGTACTCTGAATTCCATACATCTTGGTATCCACTATTCTGGGTCAATTAACCCAGCAAAGATGTACCTTTTCAGCATGGAGATTCAAGCCCACTTTTATTTCAGGAAAAATTTCTTGAATTATGACTCTATAGTTTTTCCCAGTAAGTTGTTTCCTTTTTTTGGAGACCCTGCTTAGGTGGATTTCCCTTCCCTAATTCTCTATCATTTGCTCATTCGTCTTTATTTTTTCTTCCATTTCTTTTTGTAAATATGCTTTATTTTTATCCTCTCTGCCAATATGTATTCTTCAGTGTTTTTTTTTCACTCTTGTGTGCATTCCATTTTCATCGTTATGACTGCATTGATTTTACTTTTTGTCTACTCTTTTCTTGAGACCTGTCATCTTTGATTTCATCTCTTTCACTTTTTTCAACATTTATTTCCTGAGGATTTTGATTTCTACCTTGTGATATTATTCTAGAGAGGCAATAGTCATCCAGATTTTCAAATTCATAAAATATTTACTCACAATTTTCAAGTGATACATGGATTTGTTGTCAGTAAACTTACTGCTTTTTGGGTTTTGCATCATTTTAGGTTTAATGGCAGCTGAAACTGATAAATGTTTTTGACATGTGCTACTGCTAAAGCTTCTCCTTTGTCTTTTACTTATGCAGTTGCTTTTTAAAAATTGAAATATATCTATTCAATGTTTTCTCTCTAAACTTATCTTTTGGCTGTAGACTGCTAATACTTGACCTCATCAATTTAACTTCATCCTCCTGATTGATAACCATTGTCTTCTATATTGAGGATATTTATGAATATGTTATCTGGAATAAAACTAAAGACAGAGTTCTGTGACAATTCACTAGATCTCTTTGTTAGGCTGACATCTGTCGAGAAATCCATGTCCATTCACTTTTAATTGTTCCACATGTTACTAAGTTCTTCAATTGTATCCTCCGCAGTCTATTCAGCTCTTCCAAAAGTACTTCAGTCTTTATCCTACCAGTAGTGCACTTAGCTCTTTCAGTAGAAAAGCCTTTCATTAGCTTATAGTTGGTTGCAGTTAAATTTGACTCTGAAATTTCTGGTGAGTTTTAGAGGGCACAAATGTAGATCTCTGAACTAATTCTTATCTTGTCATGTAACAAAAATGATGAAGTTATCATTGTCATCATGATACTATTATTACTATTATGAATAATTAGTGTTTATTGATTACCATCTGTCTTGCAACTGTACAGACCATTTTATACAAAATACCTTATTTAATCTTCATAGTAATCTCAGTATAGTAGAAACTATGACTCCCATTTATATATAGGATATCTGACATGCAGAAAATTTGAATAACACACTCAAAGTTACATAACCAGTAATTAGTGGAGCCACCATTTATACCAAGGCAGTGTGACACTAGAACACAGTTTTTAAACCACTGCTCTATACTACCTTTCTCTATTGGCTCTATAATCTTGGTCTGTCCTCTAACCTCTCTAGAACTTTGCTCCTCATTTATTAAATAAGAAGATTAAAATAGATTATCTTGAGGATCCTTTCCACATCTAATATTTTCTGATTCTGGGAGAGATTTTCATTTTTTTATCTATTTTATATAAAACATAAATTTTTTCATGTAGAGTAGTCAGAAATCCACTTCCAACATTTCTTCTGGAATGATGCTGACTTTCCCATTTCTTGAGGGATTACACCTGAGTTGCTGTAGAGACGATGCCAAGTCAGTATTCAATCTGTGACAAATATACGAACCCTCAAAATGGAAACTTCCATCCTAAGTGAACTAATATTGTAAGCATATTCCTTGAAACACATGCCCTTGGGATCTCCTTATGTAAGAGGGAATCTACCTCAGTGGAGAATCCACTTACCTTCTATTAGTTTTCCTTCAACTCTTCATCCTCCTATGTGCTAAATTTAGGGGGCGAGTTCATACAGCTGCTAGTTACAAGTAAAAACAAGTTCAAGGCCATTTCGCAGTCTCAGCCAGTCCTCCTTGTACAACTGGCCCAAGAGTCACAAGTGACAGGCAGTCCTAAATTAATCCTATTTGGACTGATTCTCTGTCGTTACAGATTCTATGCCTCCAGCTTGCTGCACTCAGCATCACCAGCTCTGGCTACTAATACTGATGCCTCCTTGGTGTGTCATTGTCAGATCCACTTCAAATCAAACATGCAAAGCATTTGGGCTCATTTAACTGAGCTCTTTTCCCCCAGAGAGTAACTCAGAAAGTGATTTCTGTGGAGGAAAAGACTTTGACTCATCTTCCTGTGCCTTATGAGTTCTGTACTTCATGAAAACTTATCAGTGGGCAGGATGATGATTCAAACCAAATTCAGACTTGATGTTTAATATTTCAAATTTCTGGGTGGTCTTCTCTTTGCTATGATTTTCTGCCTCTTTTCCTTCTGTCTTTCGATGAGACGGTCTCCTTAGAAAAATGATACACGGTAGGCCCACTTTATCCATGAGGGATACATTCCAAGACCCCTAGTGGATGCATGAAACTATGGATAGTACTGAACCCTATGTATACTATGTTTTTTCCTATACATTCATACCTATGGTAAAGTTTAATTTATAAATTAGGCACAGTAAGAGAATATCTGGATGGCCAGCATCACTACTCTTGCAGTTTGGGGCCATTGTTAAGTAAAAGAAGGTTTATCTGAACACAAGCACTGCAATAGTGTGACAGTCAACCATGATGCTTCTAAGTGGCGAACAAGCAACATACGCTGGACAAAGGGGTGATTCATGTCCCCAGCAGGACAGAGTGGGATGGCGGGAGATTTTATCACTGCTACTTAGAATGGCACACAATTTAAAACTTATGAATTGTTTCTTTCTGTGGAATTTTCCATTTAACATTTTTGGACCATGGTTGACCCTGGGTAACTGAAACCAATAAAAGCAAAACTACAGATAAGTGGGGACTATTGTACTAATAGTTTCAGATTAGGCATTGGGTTTCAGAGGAGATGACAGCCTCCCTGTATGCCTGTGACCCAGGAGAGTCTCCTTTCTAGGTACCCTGAGGCACACGGAGGTTCCTGTTCCTTTACTTTTTTCTTCTTTCATTAACACCATTTCTTACCTTTATTTGAAATCTTCCAAGAAAATCTGGAAACACACTTAGTACTCACAGTCCTATAGTCAGTACCTCATTACAGAGGAAAACTCAGTGTTATGAACATTTGTATCCTCCCCAAATTCACGTGTTGAAACCCTAATCCCTGATGTGATGGTATGAGGAGGTGGGGCCTTTGGGAGGTGATCGGTGGAGCCCTTATGAATGCGACTGATGCTCTTGTAGGAAGAAACATGAGAGAGATGATCTCTCTCTCCCCCACCATGTGAAAATATAGCAAGAAAGCAGCCACCTACAAAACAGGAAGGGGGATTTCACCAGCAAAGAATCTGCCAGAACCTTGATCTTGGACTTCCCAGCCTTCAGATCTGTGAGAAATAAATGTTTGTTGTTTAAGCCACTCACTCCCTGGTAATTTGTTATAGTAGGCCAAACTAAGACAACCACTTAACTAGAAATGACATCTGGATCCCAGTCCAATCTCTACACCTATGACCTTGAACAACTTACTAAACCACTTCAATTTTTAGTTTTTTTCACAGTGATTTTGATAATTTTTAAAGTCCCTATCAACTTTAAATTTCTGTGATTGTACTCATTATAAAGAACTATCTTCTTAATCTTAGTGACATAATAATCTGAATAATGGAAACCTTACTTTCTAAGTAACTGCCTATCATTCACAGTTCTTTCCCACACGTAGTAATTCTGGATAGCTAGCTAATTTTCCATCTTTGCTTTGAAGAGCTCCCCTGGGTGGAAAATAGGAAGAATAGAATATAGTTTTAGAAGTTTTAAACCTTTATTTTAAAGCTATATAATCTTTTATTGTCTTCTGTAGATGGAACTTTGATCAGAAGGTCTTAGGTGGGTTGTATCATTTGCAAGAATAATTCAAGGCTTTTTCACATAAATATATTGATTGATTACCCAAATAAAAATTGTGTATAAAGTTTTGTAAAGTTTTCTATTATAAAGACTCAAGGACAACACACCTACGCTGCTAACTGACCAAAAAACAGCTAGTTCCTTATAATAAAACAGCAGTGCACACACTTAGAAGCCAGAAAAAAAAAAAAAGAGAGAGAGAGACGAAAATGGGGAAAGTAAAAGAGAAAAAAAAGAGATTCAAAAAATCCCCGAATGCTGAATTCCCTTGAGTCACTGTCATAGTACATCAGCAAATGATGGTCAGATTTTATATCCTTGGGCATAACTCATGCTGCTTTGTAACCAAGGGCTGCTACTACTACATTCAGGGTGTGATCTTTTGTTACTAAATCCATCACTTAACCATCTTGCCCTTAGACCTGGGCAAGATGGACTTCTTTCCCAGGTCCTGGGCTTTAGAAGGCCCTGTTCTAGCTCCCCTGTGGCTGAAACCAGAGGAGCATAAGACCAAGAGGATGTCCTCACTAGTGGCAGTACCTCCCCCTTCTAGACCATACTATGAGTACCCAGTATTTTGTCCACATCCACATGGTCCTGAGTCAGTTTCCAGAGCCTGTGCAAGCATACTTCTTGAGTTCTTCACTTGTAAGTAGACCAAGCCACCAATATACTTACCCCCATACCCAAGGGATTTTTAAGGGGCTCCTTTTGAAGAAGGAAGTATGTAGCAAGACCCTCCCGATGAAGACCTAAGCTGGGACAGACAAGGGTCTGGAGACAGCTCCCCTACACCACCACATTATAGCAGGAAACTCTAATCTGTCCAAAAATTGTAAATTCAAACCTGAATTTCCTGGTTGTATGAAGGTATATTTGTAAGGTCAGAGGATCAAACATATTTTATTTAATGGTTTGATAGCCTTATTTATAACTTTTAAATATTTAGATATAAGATGCATGGACCTCCATTTGTACCCTTGTCCTGAGTCCCACAAATGTTAGGGCTGGGCCTGTCTTCAAGTGCTGTTGTCACCACGTGCCTAGTTTTCGCTATGTAGCACCAGCATTGGCAAAAGACATAGGTCTAGGTTTATCACTAAAAGGATCAAAGTGTGTCAGGGTTAAGCCCCCCTGGGAGGAGGGCCTACAGGTCTCCTTTCCCTCCATGACTTGAATCAGGGCCATTTAGGGTTGAATTAATTCAAGCCTTCTGGAAACCTCCAAGGTCAGTGGTCACTTCCAGGGCTATGCCCACTTCTCCAACCTATTTTTGTTGAGTTAACTGCTGTTTGTTCTTCTTATATGAAAAGAAAAAAATTAAATGTAGTTAATATTTATTAAGCACTAACAAATCAGATACTGTACTAGGCACTTTATGTTCCTTCTCCCTGCACCACTTAAGCCTTATAACAAGCCAGCTTTATCTCTATTGGACAGACGAGGAAGCTGAAGCTTGGAGCAGTTAAGAAGACACTGGCTCAGGAAGCCAAGGTTCTTTGACTCCCAACATTATTATTTATGATTCCACTAACCTTGTAATTGCCACAAAAGGGCCTTTTCGACCTGTAACTCTGCCTCTGCTCTTCTACCTTTCAGAGAAAGCTCCGGAAATCTTGCTCACACTTCTGTTGAAATCTCAAGCCAGCCATGCATTGGTTCTGATCCTGATACTTTGGTGGGAACTCCACCATGGTTGCTTTAGACTCAGGATAAATGGTGGAAAGAGTTTAAGTTTTGGTATGAAAATAAGAGCTGGTGTCGGCAACTGAAGTTTCCAGGTGGTGAAATTATTCAAGTTCATGACTAGGCTTGGATTACAAGAGAGGGTGTTGGCAGGAAGTTAGGCCCCATAGCAATGCCCCCTCAAGTTTACCCAGCTAGATTATGAGGCTCAGTCTAACACCCCGCAGGGAGACTGAAGTACTCATAAGGGATCAGTGTGGCAGAAGACTCACCAATGTCTTGTACAAAAGGACAGGGAGCAAGAGAGGGGACATCTGGGAAGACACCCTGTCGCTCACAGGTAATGCTAGACTCAACCCACTAATCAGAGTGTAGCCCTTTATGGTTCAGTCAGAGCCTGAGTGGGGCTGAGGTTTAAGGCAGTTTACCTATAGCTGAAAGGAGTTAGGGAGATCATGTATGGACAAACTAACATTTTCCCCTGTGTAACCTATACGTTTATTCAGTTAAATTCAATAAGATTTTATTGAGTATCTACTGCCTGTAAGGAACTATTTAAGCATTGTGAAGGACAGTGCTAAATAAGGTATGATGGCCACCGTTTTCCAGCCCACCACTACCTCTAATGAAGAAGAGAGCAATGCACATACGTAGCTCTAATAAATTTTCATAGGGTGAAAATCTAGGCTAATAATAAGCTGTGATAGAAGTACAAACTGCAGTGAAATAAAAAGGGAGAGATTAACTTAGTGCCAGTGGGAGGGGTTTCTATCAATTTGTTAAATCTCAATGGTCCATGTATTATTTATTTTCTCCTTAGGGACTGTCTACTAAATTGTTTAGGAGGAAAATATTAATTATACAATACATGCTGTTTTTTTTCAATTACAGAAATGATCGATAAGCTCCTCCATATTTCTTATATGAACCAATCTAGCATTTCCCTCAAAAGCAGAAGAGCCAATTTGTAGTTATGTTTCTTCCTCTTCATTTTTAGACAGATAATTTTTTTTTTTTTTTTTTTTTTTTGCGGTATGCGGGCTTCTCACTGTTGTGGCCTCTCCCGTTGCGGAGCACAGGCTCAGTGGCCAGGGCTCACGGGCCCAGCCGCTCCGCCGCATGTGGGATCTTCCCGGACCGGGGCACGAACCCGTGTCCCCTGCACCGGCAGGCGGACTCTCAACCACTGCGCCACCAGGGAAGCCCTAGACAGATAATTTTAACCTTGAGTTGATGGTTTTAAAGCTTAAGGAAATTTCTTTAACATTATAAACCCAATTATGAATCCTATTAACCTTTTAAATTATGTTTTCTAGTTGGTAAGACAGACAGATTTCCCCACAGTGGAATTCCTGGATAACTGTTGTATTTACATAAGTGTGACTTTTTGGTCAGAGAACAAACTTTAAGATAAATTAGTAGAAATGTAAAGTGATGCATGGAAAATCCCATGCTTTTTTTTTCCCCTGGAACATAAACTACCTGAAGTTTCTACAGTAAGCTGGTTAAAAAGCAATTTATTGAGAAATGATATGGTGACTATCATTTGCAAGCTCCTAACATCTATCAGGTAAAGTGATTAAACCTGTATCCATCATTCAGCATAATTAATCAGTAAGACACAACAGCCCATGTTCATGTGCTGATTAATCTGTTGTTCAGGTACATACATCTCAGTCTTCAAGTTCATATGAGAAATACATCCGTCAGTGCTGCCACATGAACGGGTGTGCCCTATAGCAATTATAAAATGGGCAGATACTCTCTACAAAAGAAAGAGTTTTCTCCTACCTGGAAGAAAATACAGAGATCTTCAAGGACTGCTGAACAAGAAAACAAAAATTCAGAAAAACAAGTTTCTTTATTTGTTTAGTTTTTTTTTCCCCTTAAACCATACCAAGTAATTCTCCACTTCATGAAATAGATCTATGAGTAAAAAAGACTTAAACATAAGGGTTTATTTATTTAATCATGAAACAAATACATATTGGGCACCTAACATGCCCAATAAGCAATGGCCTGACAAGCTCCTTTCTCCCAAGAAGCAAACAGTGTGGGGTTCAAAGGCCAATAGTATTCAAAAGGAGATTGCTGTCACCTTGGACTTCATCAGTACCAACCTGAGGTTTACTGTTTTACAAAGATCTTTTTTTTTTATAGTTGGTTAACACGGTGTCTTAAAAATGGTTTAGCTATCTGAAATTACTTTAAATGTTTCTATAAGATGTTTAATCTTGCTTATGTAAAACCAAGATGTGTTTTGATAGCAGAAGAGAACATAGTGGTTACCTGGTTCAATTCAATCTTCACAAATGAGGAAAGTTCAGAGGAGAGTTACTCAAGTTCACCCAGATTGTAATTACCAACATCCAAATGCAAATGTTCAGTCCACTTATACAGTTTTCTACTTCCACTCTACCATGCTCACTTTAGAAAAAAAATTTTTAAGTGAATATTGAAATGATTTGATATAGCTTTTTTGATGTATATGATTTTTAGTACCCAATTGTTTTCTTCTATATGATGACTGGTTTAGCGATTCAAGTGATACAGAGGTGTTATCCTTCCATATTTTTCCACATGCATAGAAACATATACAAATACATAGACATACACAAGAGTATGGTTGACAAAAGAAGAGATGATGCTTTGTGTATTGTTTAGCTGGTAAGAGTTTCCTTAAGGATTTCATTTCTGATTCTTTTCCTTATGTCCCACTTTAATCAGATTTACCTACAAGTTGGGTCTTAGTTTCCCACTGTGGACATTGGGATCCAACTACCCTGTCAGTTTTATGTTAAACAAAAAGAAGCTCCTTTCTCTTGGCTACTGTTATAACTGTTGTCTAATGATTTGGAGTGAGTTCTTCAGTCTCAACCTTAATATCCTCAGAAAATGGGCTGGTAGAGGAAGGAAGGGAGTGGTGAGAGAAAGAAGGTAGATGAGTGAGCAGATGTGTTTCTGACAAACTCACAATGGAGTTTTTCTGAGCAACCTGGTATATGTGCATATTCATAATCACCATTTTGAATACACTTTAGGCAACAAATATTGGTGGTGGAAAACCCTTAGAAAAGAGTCTTCCATTGGCCCACCCAGAAATGTGTCAGCACCTATGTCTGAGCTCAGAAATGAGAAAGGGCTTTGTCTAAAACTCAAAGGCAGGTGTTCCAAACATGTTCTCTCTCGCCAATTAACATTTTACAGTTCTACACTCCAGCTAGCAGCTAGGTGAGATTGAAAGGGGGTTGATATTCTGGATGAGTTGAAATGAATCATACTGTTTGAGATCCTCCCATTATGTAAAATAAATCTGATTTTAATTGCCTAAGTATTTTAGAAAGTCTGACTACTTTAAATAAGAGCTTTTGCTGACTGAAGGATATTTGTGACAAAATTAGTTTTCCTTTTAAATTTTGCCTTCCTAAGCCTGATAAAGTCACTTCCACAAAGTTGTCCACTTTTTGAATTAGTTTCTCTGGATAATCACATAAATTAAGCTGCAAAGTCTTAACTCTTGAAAAATTACAAAATCTATAAAATGGATTTTAAAAAGGGCAGAATGGAAAGAACCCTATACACAACAACAAGAACCCTTAATGTTTATTTTCTTCTTGAAATATTATTTGTGTTTTTAAAAAACCTTAATCCAATATATATGTATATTCCCCCATATGTTTTCTGCTAAGCATGAAACAAATATCTCATTTTAGCATAGTACCAACTCTCTAAACTTCTCATAAGCTAACACTGCACTGTCTGGGTTAATAAAATTATCTTCTCATTTACATATTTTTCAACAGCTAAGCATTTTAATAAATGTTCTTGAGGAAAAAATAGAGGTATCCAAAATTATTAATAGCTCAATAACTTAACATCCAATAAAACCCACAGGAGGAAACCCATAGCAATCTTTTATTTGAGTAGCATTTCACTGTTTACAAGCACTTTTTTAAAAAATAAATTTTACATCAGTTGCATATATTACATCACTTATGTCAAGCATTAGAGAATAAAACAATGGGGTCCATCACCTACCTTGACAATTGGCACATTGCTTTTTGCTATAAAATTGAAAAAATGGTATTGATAGTTCATATTTAAAAGGTTGACAGTTACTTTACAAGAAAATTGGCAGCCTGTATTTTGTGGTAACATAATCTAGAGAAACTATCTGGTTATCCAAACTGAAGGAATAATGCATTATTAAAGTTCCTTTAAAATGGAAGTAGAAGAGTTCATGAGATAGTCCACATCCTGGTTTCCCTTTCCTTTGGAGACTTAAATGTTTATGAACAAGAAGAAAAAAGAAAAAGGAGTTGTTGCCATAAGGTGGCTTCTGTGAAGAAAGCAAAATGCCATGGTTCTGGGGGAGTGATATTATAAGAACCAACTGCCAAAATGAGCCCTGGTGTAATAACCTATTCTGGAACTGGCAAACCTTGATTAGATTTTGAACAAGTTGGATGAAATTTGTAGTTACTTGATTCTGAAAAATAATTCATGACTTTGTTGTGGTTCTAGTTTTATGGAGCCTAGGGTTCTAGGTGAATTTAAATAGGTGAATGCCTTTTTTTACTGATGTGTTTAGCCGCAATTAAGCGTATATGATTGTAATAAAGGCAAAGAGTAAGGCATTAAATATAACATCTGGGTTGAATCACAACTTGGTCATTTATTCTGTGCTCTGGTTTATAAATAGTTTTTTATAATAATTTATTACATGAAAATCCCATCCTTTCTTTTACTCTTTATTCTTCTCCTCACCTCTTTTCTTCTCTCTTTTTTCTCCACTTTTATTTATTGATACAGAAAATATATGTAATATATGTTTATATTATATAATTTATATAATATTATATAATGTTATATTAATATTTATATTCATCAGGGTGTGAAGTTTTATTTGTGGGGAAATTTTAGTTACAAATTTAATTTCTTTAATTGACTTAAGGCTATGAAAGTTTTCTATTTCTTCTTGAATTCAATTTTGTAATTCTGTCTTTCAAACAGTTTTTGAATCCAAATTTTCAAATTTATTGGCATAAAGTTGTTCATAATATTCCCTTATTCATTTAATGTCTGTGTATCTCTAGTTATATCCATTTTTTCATTCCTGATATTTACTGATAATAGTTTCTGCTCTTTATCATTTCCTCCCTTCTATTTTAATTTGCTTTAGTTTTCCTAATTTCTTAAGATGGAAATTTCAGTTATTGACATATCATTTCTCTTTTCTACATATAAATTGAAAGCCATAAATTTCCCTTGAAGCACTATTTTAGCTGCATTTAAAAATTTTGATACATTGTATTTTTTAACAATTTTATTTAGATATAACTGACAATAAATTACACACATTTAAAATATATCTTCACATATTTATATTTATTTATTTAACACTATATATGTTATATATATCATATATTTGTCATATTATATATATTTGTCATTATATAATGACATAAGCAAGGTACTGAACATATCCATCTACCTGACCATTTGCCACTTTATAATCCCTCCATCCTGCTTCTCTTTCCCTATACCCATGCAACTTTCTTATACCATAGATTACTTTGCATGTTCTAGAGTTCTTCTATAAATAGAATCATAAAATATGTACTTTTTTTATTCTGGCTTTTGTCAGTCAGAATAATATTTTGAGATTCTTCCATGTTGTAGCCTATATGAGTAATTTATTCTATGTTTTATTTATTAGTATTATTCCATGATAGAGTATGATTATATTTATTCACATACTCTTTCATGGAAAGTTTCCAGTTTTTGGTTATTACAAAGTAAGCAGCTGTGAACATTATGTATATGTCTTCTTCTGGACATATATTTTTCTTTTCTCTTGGGTAAATACTTAAATGGCTAAATTTTAGGCATATGCTTAACTTTTTAAGAAGCTATCAAAATGTTTTCCAAATTGGTTGTGGCATTTAACACTCCCTCCATTAGTGTATGACTGTTCCATTTACTGCACACCTTTGCCAATACTCCATATGGTCATTCTTCTTAATTTCAGCCATTCTAATATCTGTGTGGTAGTATCTCATCATCGTCTTAATTTGCATTTTCCCATCTCCTAATGACCAGTGATGATGAGCATCAATCCATGTACTTATGTGCCATTGGTATATCTTGTTGAATGTCTACTTTCAATTTTTTTTAAGTTGGCTCTTTGCTTCCTTATTTTTGAGCCTTGAAAATTCTTTATATATTCTGCATGCAAGTCCTTTATCAAATAATCTCCTGCAGTCTGTGATTTTTCTTTTCACTGTTTTAGCAGTGTCTTTTGAAGTTTTAAATTTGACAAAGCTCAACTTATCATTTTTAAAACAATTTTTTTAGGTCGTGTTTTTAGTGGGGTATCTAAAAATATCTTTGCATAACATATGACCATAAATATTGTATCCTATGTTTGCTTCTTTCAATAGAACTTTAATAGTTTGGGTTTTTACATTTAGGTTTATGATCCATTTGAGTTAATACTTCTATGTGAAAAGAGGTATGCATCAAAATTCCTTTTATTTTTGGCATATGGATATCCATTGTTCTAGTAGCATTTGTTCAAAAGACTATTCTATCTCAATTGAATTGCCTTTGAATTTGTGTTAAAAATAAGTTGATAATATTTGTATCTATTTCTAGTTCCCTGTTATTAATGTTAATATCACATAAATTGATACTAGAGCTTTATTATACATCTGATATTCAGGTAGTATTAGCCCTGAAGATTTGCTTTTCTTTTCAATGTTGTTTTGGGTATTCTAGAGTCTTTGCATTGCCATAGGACTTTAGAATTATTTTCTCAATTTCTATAAAAAAAGAATTACTGGAATTTTGATTGGGGTTGAATTGAATCTATAGAACAATTTGGGGAGAAATGATATCTTATTAACATTAAGTCTTCTGGCCCAAGAAAAAAATGTATCTTTCATTTTTTATGTTTCTTTAATTTCTTTTAGCAATATTTTATAGTTTTCAGTGAACATGCCTTGAATATATTTTATCAGATTAATTCCTAAGTATTAAACATTTTTGATACTATAAATCATATTACTGTTTTTTTATTAAATTGTAAGTTCCAATTGTTTGTTGCTATAGACATACAATTGATTTTGTATATTTATCTTGTATCCATACTAAATTATATTCTTGCTAATTTACTTATTATTTCCAACAGTTTCTTTGTAGAATTTTTTTTTTTTTGGCCACGCTGCACCACTTGTGGGATCTTAGTTCCCTGACCAGGGAGTGAACCTGGGCCACAGCAGTGAAAGCACCAAGTCCTAACCACTGGACCACCAGGGAGCTCCCATTTTTATAGATTTTTAAAGACCATCTATATAGACAATAATATCATCTGCAAATAAATTCAGATTTTTTTCTTTATTATCTCACAATCTATTTTTATTGATTTAGTCTTTTTAATTGAATTTTAGTGGATTTACAATATTATATTTGTTGCAGGTGTACAG
The DNA here is from genome assembly GCF_964374135.1 of Grampus griseus. Lineage (NCBI taxonomy): Eukaryota > Metazoa > Chordata > Mammalia > Artiodactyla > Delphinidae > Grampus > Grampus griseus. The sequence goes on along the minus strand of NC_139018.1, from coordinate 20,967,245 downwards.
CTAGTGGTTCAGTATTTTTAAAGATTATACTCCATTAAAAGTTATTACAAGATAAAGGCTGCAATTCTGTGTGCTGTACAATATATCCTTTTTGCTTATCCATTTTATACATAGTGGTTTGTATCTCTTAGTCCCATTACCCTATCTTGCCCCTCCCCCTTTTCCTTTCCCCACTGATAACTACTAGTTTGTTTTCTATATCTGTTAGTCTGTTTCTGGTTTGCTATATATATTCATTTGTTTTATTTTTCAGATTCCACATATAAGTGATATCATACAGTATTTGTCTTTGTCTGACATTTCACTAAGCATAATATTCTCTAGGTCCATCCACATTGCTGCAAATGGCACAGTAATATTTCATTATATATAATGAAATATTATATATATATAATACATAATGGTGGTTCTATTTTTAGTTTTATGAGGAACCTCCATATTGTTTTCCGTAGTGGCTGCACCAATTTACATTCCCACCAACAGTGTACAAGTGTTCCCTTTTCTCCATATCCTCACCAACATTTATTATTTGTAGACATTTTGATGACAGCCATCTGACAGGTGTGAGGTCATATCTCATTGTTGCTTTGATTTGCATTTCTCTAATAATTACCTATGTTGAGCATCTTTTCATGTGCCTGTTAGCCATTTGTATGTCTTCTTTGGAAAAATTGTCTATTCAGGTCTTCTGCCCATTTATTGATTGGGTTGGGTTTTTTAGATATTGAGTTATATAAGTTATTTATGTATTTTGGATATTAACTCCTTGTTGATCATATCATTTGCAAATATTTTCTTCAATTCCATAGGTTTTCTTTTAATTTTGTTAATGGTCTCCTCTGATTTTCATTTTGTTAATGGTTTCCTTTGCTGTGCAAAAGGTCCCATTTGTCTATTTTTGCTTTTATTTCTTTAGCCTTAACAGACAGATCCAAAATATATTGCTATGGTTCATGTCAAACAGTGTTCTGCCTGTTTTCGTCTAGGAGTTTTATGGTTTCAATTCTTACAATTGGGTCTTTAATCCACTTTGAATTTACTTTTCTATATGGTATGAGAAAATGTTCTAATTTCATTCTTTTACAAGTAGCTGTCCAGTTTTACTAGCAACACTTTTTGAAGAGGCTTTCTTTTCTCCACTGTATACTTTTTTTTTTTTTTTTTTTTGCAGTACGCAGGCCTCTCACTGTTGTGGCCTCTCCTGTTGCGGAGCACAGGCTCTGGACGCACAGGCTCAGTGGCCATGGCTCACAGGCCTAGCCACTCCACGGTATGTGGGATCTTCCCGGACCGGGACACGAACCCGTGTCCCCTGCATTGGCAGGCGGACTCTCAACAACTGCGCCACCAGGGAAGCCCCCTTTATTGTATACTTTTGCTTCCTTTTTCATAGATTAATTGACTAAAAGTGTGTGGGTTTATTTGTGGGTTCTCTAGTCTGTTCCATTGATCTATGTGTCTGTTTTTGTGCCAGTACCGTGCTGTTTTGATTACTATAGCTTTGTAGTATAGTCTAAAGTCTGGGCAGGGAGGTGATGCCTCCAGCTGTGTTCTTTTTTCTCAAAATTGCCTTGGCAATTAGGGTCTTTTATGGTTCCATATAAGTTTTAGGATTATTTGTTTTAGTTCTGTGAAAAATGTCGTGGATTTTGTGATAAGGATTGCATTAAATCATAGATTGCTTTGAGTAGTATGGTAATTTTAACAATATTAATTCTTCCAATTTGAGGGCACAGGACATCTTTCCATTTCTTTGTAACATCTTCAGCTTTCTTCATCGGTGTTTTATAGTTTTCAGAGTATAGACTTTCACCTCCTTGGTTAAATTTGTTCCTAGGTGTTTTATTATTTTTAATGCTATCTTATACAGGAATTTTTTTTTCCTTTCTCTTCCTGATAATTATTAGTATATAGAAAGGCAACAGATTTCTGTATATTAATCTTGTATCCTACTACTTTACTGATTTCATTTATTAGTTCTAACAGCTTTTGGGTGAAGAGAATATAAAGTATCATGTCATCTGCAAATAGTGACAGTTTTACATCCTCCCTTCCAATTTGGATGCCTTTTATTTCTTATATTTGTCTGATTTCTGTGGCTAGGACTTCCAATACTATGTTAAGTAGAAGTGCTGAGAGTGGGCATCCTTGTCTTGTTCCTGAATTTAGAGGAAAGATTTCAGCTTTTCACCACTGAACATGATGTTAGCTGTTGGTTTGTCATAAATGGTCTTTATTATGTTGAGATATGTTCCCTCTATACCCACTTTGATGAGAGTTTTATCACGAATGAATGTTGAATTTTATGAAATGCTTTTTCTGCCTCTATTGAGAAGATCATGTAATTCTTATGCTTCCTTTTGTTAATGTGGTATGTCACAGTGATTGATTTGCAAATTTTGAGCCATCCTTGCATCCATGGACTAAATCCAATTTGATCACTGTGTATGATCCATTTTATGTATTTGGATTAGGTTTGCTAATATTTTGTTAAGGATTTTTGCATCTATATTTATCAAAGATATTGGCCTATATTTTTCTCTTTTTTTTTGTAGTGTCTTTTTCTGGTTTTGATATCAGGGTAATAGTGGCCTCATAGAATGAATTTGGGAGTGTTTCATCCTTTTCAATTCTTTGGAATAGCTTCAGAAGGATAGGTATTATCCCTTTTTTATATGTTTGGTAGAATTCTCCTGTGAAGTTGTCTGGTCCTGGACTTTTGTTTGCTGGGAGTATTTTTTTTTTTAATTACAAATTTAATTTCACTACTAGTGATTGGTCTGCTCAAATTGTCTGTTTCTTCTTGATTCAGTCTTGGCTTTCAGTCTGTTCCACAAATGTGTGATTTAGGTTCCAGCCAAAGAGGTGGGTAGATAGAATTGGGAATCTTCTCTCCATGTCTTTCTTTTCTGGGATTCCTTCTCTATGACTAGTGGTCAAAGTTTCCCCAGATTCAGTCTTCTATTTTCCCCAGACCAGAAAGATTCCAGTTTTCCACTGTTCTACTTACGGTAGATATTTCACTGTCTGAGACTAATGATAAAAGCTGTGAAAATAGGAACTCATTTCTTACAAATCCCCAACTCTAGTTATAGACTATCAACCAAAATATATCTTCTTCTCTTTAATCTCCAGTTTGTATTATATTCAGAATTTATAGGTGTCATCTGCAGGTTGTTCTATAGTGGAATATTATTCAGCCACTACTGGATGCAGAAGAGTGTTCTATACTTGCTTTTTATATATTCTCTGACATTTCCCTCAATTTTAAACTCTGATTATTAGCCATGGTTTATTTAGTATGCCTGTGTCTAACAACCTCACTACCACTTCAGTATGCTACCTTTAATGCATGTGAACTTAGAAACTAAATCTCCTGACAGTAAGAATTTGGTCCAAATGAAGAATAGATGGTCTCAGAGACATTCTTATATCTATAAAGATTATGACATTAATTACATAAATTTTGTGTAATGAAGTTTGGCTGCTTTCAAATTTTATTTAATCACTTCCAGGATTTTATTTTTGCTATAGTTTTTAAAATTAGAAACTCATAAATTCTCATTTATGAAATTTTACAAAGCCAAATGTTTTTCTTATGCATGTACAGACTCTCATGGACCTACAGACATGCTTTTTTAAAATTTTGAGCCAATTTTTAACTTTCAACATCTTGAGAGAAATACGTGCAACCCCCTCGTAGATTTATCTTTATTAATTATAAAAACAGCATAATGATGTAAATATATTGGTTAGGCTGAGTATATGGGGTAAAAACTAAAATTCATTTCCAACTATTGATAACCAAAGGTGGATTTTTGATTCAGAATTTATTGCTAATCTTGCAACAGTATTTTTTATAAAATGAAGCATTTGATATTTTCTTCTTTAAAAGCTATCCTAGGATGCCCTTGTAAGTGAAAGGCTTAATAGGTTCTATGGCTGTGAATTATTTTCACCAATACTTGCATACATAATGTATTCTAGAAGTGCTGAGTCTGTTCTTCAATTCAGTACAAACTCACATAACTTATTGAACCTTTGTTCAGTTTCTCATTTTTTCTATTCATACTTGATTTCAGAACATTCTGTACTTTTTCCCAACTGAGCTAAACTTGAAGCTTAGGGATTTACCAATACTCTATGCACTTTTGAACTTTGCCATCTGGTTCTAAGAAATACATGTTCTTTTTGTTCTCATGCATAAAAATACATTATTTGGAAAGTGTTTTTACTTCAGTTTTATCTAAAAAAAACTAATCCAGATGAATGGATGAGGTTGATATCTCCATTCAACCACTCATATCTTTGTATTTCTCAAACCAGGTATTTTCTATTTTACACAATCAGGCTAAATTTGAAAAATAAAGAAGCAGAATCTCCATTTCTCCCTTTGGATTCCCATTAGTTAGTTGGATGTGACTAAAATAAAATTTTCTTTGCTGGCTCCTGAAGACCAAAGAAAGGAAACATATTTGGAATATGAAAATAAATGCAAGCATTTTTTTAATTAACTTACAGTGAGCATCTTTCACACATTAAGATGTATCACTGTTATCAAAGAAATAATTAACAGAGCGAGGAGAAGTTACATGTGGCTGAAGTGAGTGAAAACTAACCCTCAGATGAATTAGAAATATTATGGTAGAAGAACTGTTTGAGGGTGATCTGAAAGGGTCTAAGTAATAGGAATAAATAATATTAAAGAGGAAATAGAATATCGAAAAGTCTCCAAATGACAGTCTCCAGTGGGAAATGATAGGGGTCTTGAGGAAAAAGATTTCAAGAAGTGTATTCTCATCCAGGTGCCAGACAAAATTCTCTAGTAGACCTGAACATTTTATTTCATATTTCTGAGTCCTGAGTCATTACAATAGTCAGAATATGCTACAGTGATGACTGTGGATATCCGTGAAAGGAACAGTGTGTTTAACTCAGGGACTGGTTCATGGCTCCAACCTATGTGAGTTTTGGCAAAGTTGTTAAATGATCATAAGTTATAGTTACTAGTGACTAAGGCTAAAAATCAAACTTGTGACTTACATAGGAACAATACCTGTTGATCAGATGAAAATGTCTAAGCCATCCACTTTTTTTCTTTTTTCTTTGATGAGGCTGTTCTTGGCAGACATTAAGCAAAATCAAAATATACTTTAGATATGGAACATGACAGTTGTATAAGAAAACTCTAGAAAAAGGAAGGGAATTGAAGGACTGAGTGAATATAGAATCTTTTGGAGGATTGACTGGGACCTAGGCACCAGAATGGGAAGATGCAATGAATTTCTGGTCAATCCAGGAAAATTGGGAAAATGGTGGCGTCTACAAAACCACAAATTAATCTTTTCTGCATGGAACTGGCAAACATTAAAAAAGCTGATTGAGCTGCAACTTACGGTGGCAAGACTCCTGGAATCTTGGGAGATAGCAATCTCAGCTGATTGGAACCCAAGCAGCCAAAGAGCTGGTGGCAGAAAATAAGCAGAGGGGGCAATTCTTCAGAGAGGTGTTCTAACTGCTTCCAGGATTCTGGGTATGCTTTGTGTGAGGGAAAGAAGGGAATCATGTACTCTGATGAGGATATGTTCTATGTATAAGACTGACAATGACACCTTCCATGGAATTCTGTTAGGAAACAGAACACACACTCAGGTTTCTCTTATGGGTAAGGTAAATTGATTTTATAGATGTGCAAAGTACACATTTAATGTTTTATAAACATGTGTATAGGTATATTTTTTAGCTAAAATTCTTAATATTACTGGAGATAATTTTTCCCCCATATTTTAAGAATTCTATGTTTCTGGAAAAGGGAGCAGACTACATACAAGTAGCCCATAAATGAATTAGCTGGAGAAATTCTTGAAAGATTGTATGAATTGTGACACTACCTATATTCCTATTTTGGACTGGAAAGGCAAGTGTAATATTCTGAGACTTGAGTGCCATTTAAAAAAATAGATTAGAATGAAAAGGATGAATGAGTTTGGAATTAGCAGAAGATTATGGTTGAGGGTAGGCCAACACACAGTAGGCCTAATGTCCAAAAGTCAGGACAGCCATAATGGTGATTTTAAATGGGAATTCTGAGTCATCTCAGCAGAACCCTGGAATGTGGGCAGCATTCAGATATGGGAAGCAGAACCCATAGAATCTGGGGTGAAGGTGACAATGTGAGTGAGTTCTTTCCACGTGTGACTGGTCCTTGGGCTCTGGACCAGGGTAGTAGCAAGTATGTTATCTCTGGAAACATGTTCATGGTGACTAGAGGAACTTTGATTTAGAGGCAAAACGAAAGTCTAGGAGTAAGAGTGCCTTGGGTTGGAGGATGCTTGTGGGTTAAATAACACCTATTTCTTATCTGAGAATGTCAGGAAAATGGAACAAAGCCAAAGATTCAGCTGTGCAGAAATTTAGACAAAAATAAAAGTGGGTGGCAGGAGAATTTAGTTAGACCTTGGCAGAAAGAAGTCTAAGTTCACTTTCTGTGATAGGCAGATTACTTCTCTTCTACTCTGCTTATACATGTACATGTCAAAGCAGTTATGTTCTTTCATTGCAAATACGATTGATCTCTGATGCAAATAAAATCTTGATACATCCAAATTACCTTGCCCTAATCATAATTCATTTACATAATTCACCACCACTGTTTACTGCTTTTTGTTTTTTCTCTACATGCAGTTTTGCCATTGTGATTGGGTGGTTTATTTACTAAAGATGCCAGCTGCTCTCTGTAGAGGCAGAAACAGAAGGTCTCCTTGGAGAAGCTCTTATTTGTCCTAGAAAGGTCATGTAGCCCTTTGGTTATTTGCATGTATAGTGAGTAAGCATCTAATTCCCTAGGAATGTGTTGATAGAACCCCATATGTTTTATCTGTAGCTTTGTTCCTTCTTAGTTTTTTTTTTTAAGTTATAATATGTTTTATTTCTTCTTTATCTATTGATCAGATTAGTAATGGCATGTCACTCAAGATCCTAAGGCTTTGATTATTGAATACTGAACATTACTGTAAAAGGAAATTGTGTCCATGTGCTTATGGATCTTTGAGAATAAAATGTTAACACAAAATTTAAAATATTTACATTTTAAATTTCTATTTGCTAAGAAAATTCAACATATTAAGGGTCATTTTCTTATTAGATACATTATTTTTTGTCTACATGGTAGGCAGAATTCTAAGAATGATCCCCAGTGCTCCTCCATCTATATAACCTCTTACCTTTTGAGTGTGGGTGGAACCTGTGAAAATGATGAGATATTATGATTATTTTACAGTATATAGCAGAAGGGAGATATCTGGGTGGGCCTAATCTATTTACATGAGCTCTTTAAAATAGAAAAGCTTTGTTTCTAGCTTGTGATAGAAAGGGAAAGCAGAGAGAGTCAAAGCATGAGAAGAATTCAACACACTATAGCTGGCTCATGGACACAAGGGGCCACATGGCAAGAAATTCAGGAGCCTCTAGAAGTTCAGGGGCCCCTGCTTATAACCAGCAAGAAAATGACAACCTATCAGTTCTACAAATGTAAGAAACTGAATTCTGACAGCAACCTAAATGAGCTTGGAAGCAGAACCATCCTCAGCTCCTGAGGGTCGGAGCTCAGCCTAATTGACCACTTGATTCTGGATTGTGAGACCATAAACAAAGAGCTTGGTCAGACCCATCTGTATTTCTGAACCATGAAAAGTGCAAGACAATAAATGAGTATTGTTTTAAGCTACTAACTTTGTGGCAAATAGTTACACAAAAATAGAAAACTAATAGAGCCTACTCTATGCTCTGTGTGAGGTATGGAAAACGCAAGATGGGTAGAACACTGTCGCTTCTTTTGAGATGTTTAGAGCATAGTAAACAAGACAGATGCATAAACACCAAAGATAATTATAATGCATTACCTGAAATGTTAGAAGTTCTTTATAAAATACTATGAGAATACAGATATATGGTGGAGAATTCTGCCTAGGGAAATCAGGAGAAACATTTCAGAGACTGTGGTTGTTGGCTTCTATCAATATAATGAAAAAGTAATATGTAACAGGGACAAATAATATTACCAGGCAAAAGAGACACAAATTCTTAATGCATGAATATTCACACCCTTATAAAACTGATTGAAGGCACAGTGAAGGTCAGTTTCAATTTTATAAGAAATTAACTGGCATAAGTGTGAGTGTACCTTGGTGTTTATGAAATAATTCTATCTCAGAATAGTCATTTTATCATGTTACAGAGATTTTCCTGCAAGCATGTTCTGGCTAAGCGGTACCAATCCTCAATGAGTAACTTAATTGAATTTCTACTATGTATGTAATAGCTTCACTAAACTCAGGAAAGTAAGTATTAAACTTTGCAAACTGTACCATCAGATAACATTAGATTCAGCTGGGAGTGACTCAAACCCCAAATAACAGTGGCCTTAATAAGACAGAATAATTTCTCTTTCATGTAAAAGTCTTGAAGTTGGCAGTTGCGTGGGGGCGGTTATGGTGACTTCATGGTGTCAGGAACATGGATTTTATGACTCTGAAGCATGTGTGGCTTATATTCTCCAGGTAATCTCATAATCTGTTTGTCAGCTCTCCATGATATACATTATATTCCATTTAGTGGGAAGGAATAAGGACGATTATATTAACCCTCCTTTCACATCCCAGTAATGTTATTACCTAGAAGTTGCACATATTACTTCCACTTATAAATTGTTGATTAGGCCTTATTCATATAGTTACTAGCAGCAAGGAAGGTTAGAGAATGTAGTTCTATTTCAGATGGCTGTATGCACTACTAAAAGTCATAGATCCTATAATTGTTCATTATAAAGTTATGCACCTTGTACAAGTATCAGCTAAGAATAAGCACCCATTTATTATCCTTAAGTTTTAAATTTAAGAATACTTTAAGAAAGGCTGAGCCAGTTTTAACATACTGGTGGTGTTTAAAGATACTATTATAACACCGTTTCCCAAACTTCTTAATGTCAGATGATAATGGGTCATTTAACAATGAAATTGGAAGAAAGTATAGACGTACAAAGAACTATACTCATACATAGACTAAATGATAGTTATTCATTTTTTAAATGTATTTATTTAAAGTCTTTATTGAATTTGTTACAATATTGCTTCTGTTTTATGTTTTGACTGTTTGGCCACGAGGCATGTGGGATCTTAGTTCCCCGACCAGGGATCCAACCTGCACTCCCTGCATTGGAAGGCAAAGTCTTAACCACTGGACCTCCAGGGAAGTCCCTAGTTATTCATTTTCAAAGGGAGAGCATAACATATACTTTTTTCTAGGATATAGTGTTATTCCCTAACCTTTAAGAACTGGAAATTCAGGAAAAACAGTTTATAATCTTTTTGTTTGTTTGTTTAACATCTTTATTGTAGTATAATTGCTTTACAATGGTGTGTTAGTTTCTGCTTTATAACAAAGTGAATCAGCTATACATACACGTATATCCCCATATCTCCTCCCTCTTGCGTCTCCCTCCCACCCTCCCTATCCCACCCCTATATGTGAGGTCAGCACCGAGCTGATCTCCCTGTGCTATGTGGCTGCTTCCCACTAGCTGTCTATTTTACTTTTGGTAGTGTATATATGCCCATGCCACTCTCTCACTTCGTCCCAGTTTACCCTTCCCCCTCCCCGTGTCCTCAAGTCCATTTTCTATGTCTGCATCTTTATTCCTGTCCTCCCCCTAGGTTCTTCAGAACCATTTTCTTTTTTTTTTAGATTCCATATATATGTGTTAGCAGACGGTATTTGTTTTTCTCTTTCTGACTTACTTCACTCTGTATGACAGACCCTAGATCCATCCACCTCACTACAAATAACACAATTTCGTTTCTTTTTATGGCTGAGCAATATTCCATTGTATATATGTGTCACATCTTCTTTATCCATTCATCTGTCGATGGACACTTAGGTTGCTTCCATGTCCTGGCTATTGTAAATAGAGCTGCAATGAACATTGTGATACATGACCCTTTTTTTTTTTTAACATCTTTATTGGAGTATAATTGCTTTACAATGGTGTGTTAGTTTCTGCTAGTTTATAATCTTAAAGTGTGTTACATAATAATTAGAGTGCAAGTTACAAAGAAGACTATGGACACAAATTTTAAAATTTATGCAGCTTACAAATAAGATCAAATTTAACAAATCTAATTTGACTGGAGATGGCAAAGACACTTTCAAGGGAGCTTGAGTGAGCATAATATATAAGCAAGTAGTTTTTTTGGGGGGGGGTAACTATTCCTTATTTAGAACTTGACAAATGTTAGAGTGTGTGTCATGGTGACTTGGATGAGTGTTGGTCAAGTCTTCCCCAGAAAAAAAGGGGGTTGGAAGTAAAAAGCTACCCCGTAGTTGCCTTTAAAAATAACCTCAGAATCATAATAGATGTGAAAGTCAGCAGCTTTGTAGTCACTGGAGAGAGCAGAATGGATTTGGAGCTCCTCAAAAAGCTCCATCCTCAGAGAATTGTTACTATTTGATCTATTTGGCAGCTTTCCATCTTTTCTTTATTTGTAGAGTCTGTCTTTATTTGACCTGACTCAGAGCTCACTCAATGAGGAAAGCCCTATCCCCAGGACATTTGTCAAAAAACATGTTAGCAGCAATTATTTAATACTGTAGATGGCTGGAATGGCTAGAGCCATTGAGGCAAATAAGAAACTGGCCAAAAATGTTCAGAGGAAAATATGAGGAATGAGAAATGTAAGGCAGAGATTGGTGGAATGTATTAAAACAAACATGATTCAACAACAAGCTGTCTATAAAAGATATGCTTTAGATTCAATGAGAAAAATAGATTGAAAAATAAAAGGATGGGAAAAGATATACCATGCAAACAGTAAACCAAGAGAACAAAAGTGACTTACTAATATTAAATTAAAAAGACTTAAAGTAAAAATTATTATTGAAGATAGAGTGACATTTAAAATTACAAAAGGGTCAGTCTATCAGGAGGACATAATATTAAACATATATGAACCTAACAATGAAGTCTCAGAATACATGAAGCAAAAACTGACAAAATTGAAGGGAAAATAGACAGTTCAATGAAAATAGTTGTAGAATTCAATACTCTATTTCCAACAATAAACAGAACAGCCAGCCAGAAGACCAACAAGGAAATAAAAGTTGGGAAAATAGTATAGGCCATCTAGGTCTAACAGACATATAAAGAACACTCTATCCAACAACAATAGCAGAATACACATTTTTCTCAAGTGCACTTGAGACTTTCACTAGAGTAGACCATATATTATGCCATAAAACAAGCCAAAATAAATTTAAAAGGATTGAAATCACATAAAATGTGTTCTCTAACTATAATGGACTAAATTTAGAGATTAAAAATGGAAATAAATTTGGAAAATTCACAAATATGTGGAAATGAAACAACACTTTCATAAATAACCTAAATGACAAATGGGTCAAAGGAGAAATAGAAAAAGTGAATGAAAAATGCTTTGAGACACAAGAAAATGATAATACAATATACCAAAACTTATGCAGTGCAGCTAAAGCAGTGCTCAGAGGAAAATTTGTAGCAATAAATAAATGCTTGCATTAAAAAGTTAGAAAGTCCTCAAACCAATAACATAACCTTAAGAAACAATAAAAAAGAGAACACCAAGCCAAAGTAAAAAGAATGAAGGAAATAATAAAGACTAGAGTGGAAATAAATGAAATAGAGAGTAGAAAAACAATGGAAAAAAAGTCAACAAAACCCAAATTTGGTTCTTTGAAAAGATCAACAAAACTGACAGTCTTTTAGCTGGATTGACCAAGAGAAATTTACAGAAGACTCAAGTTACTAAAATTAGGAATTAAAAAAGAGCATCAGTACTGAATCATATAAATATGTTTATGAGAACACTATGAACAACTGAATGCCAGTATGTTAGGTAATTTAGATGAAAGGGGCCAATTCCTAGAAAAATATACACTACTAAAATTCAAGAAGAAACAGAAAATCTGAATAGCCTCAAAACAAATTTTTAAAAATTAGTACATTGAAACCTTACTAGAAAGAAAAGTCTGGAATTCACTGATAATTTTTACCAAATATTTAAAGAATAAACAATGCCAATCCTTCACAAACTCTTCTAGAAAATAGCAAAGAAGAGAATAATTGCTTTGATACCAAAACCAAAGACATTATAAAAAAATAAGAAAGCTAAAGACCAATATCCCTTATAAATATCAGCACAAAATCCTCAATAAAACAGCAGTAAACTGAATCCAACAACATATAAAAAGGATGGTATAGAATGACCAAGTAAGATTTATACAAGAATGAAGTTGTTTTAACATGTGAAAATCAGTGTAATACACTATATTAATAGAATAAAGGACACAAACCATATGATAATCTCAATCGATGTAGAAAAATAATTTGATAAAATCAAACCCTCTTTCATGAGAGAAAAAAAAAACCCAACAAAACAAACCTAAAAACAAAAAAAACCACTCAGTGACCTAGGAATAGAAGAGAACTTCTAGGAAAATGCACAGCTAACATAATACTTAATGGTGAAAGGCTGAATGCTTTTCCTTCAAGAAAAGGATGTCTATTATCCTCACTTCCATTTAACATTGCACTGGATATTCTAGTGGGGGTGACTAGATGAGAAAAAGAAACAAAAGTCATATAGATTAGAAATGGAGAGTTAAAACTATCCCTATTCTCAGATAACAATTAGGTAAGACAAAGAAATAAAAGGCATCTAGACTGGAAATGAAGTAAAACTACCTCTATTTTTAGATGATAATTTTGTATACAGAAAATTCTAAAGAATCTATGAAAAGTGACTACAATTAGTAAACAATTTCAACAAGCTTTCAGGATACAAGTTCAATGTACAATACAAAAATTTACAGCATTTCTATTCACTAACCATGAACATTCTGAAAATAATATTAAGAAAACAATTTTCTTTATGACAGCATCCAATAGATTAAAGTATGAATAAATTAAATAGGTTGCAAAACTTTTACACAAAAATCTGCAAAACACTGTTGAATTAAATTTAAAAAAGAAGTAAAAAATGGAAATACATCCCATGTTCCTAAATTAGTAGATACCATCTTAAGAATGACATTATTCCTCATCTGATCTGCAGATTCAATGCATCCTTTCTCTTTTTTTCCAGAAATTGAGGAGCTGATCCTAAATTTCATATGGAAATGCAAGGGACACAAATAGGTTTAGTGGGTGACAGAACAATATTTTATAAACGTAGTCGAATATATTTTGGAGAATTTTTCTTTACCCTGGCCCTTCTCCAACTTGAGGAGACTTTAAGATTGAGACTATTATTCAAGGAAGAATAAATATTAAACGGCCATGTTTTCCCTCCCTTCAAGACTGAATACAAACCATGAGTTTGGTTCAGGGGGTAAAAAAAAGCAAATGCCTGGTATAAAACAGAACAGAAACGTTTTCAATTAGGACTCAGGGACCACTGGAGTGTGTTTACAAAACTTCTGCCCCATGAGGTCTTCCTAAAATGGATTGACATGCCCTTCTCAACATGGGAGAATTGAGCATAGTATTTTGATTTTTAAAATGTCTCCTCAAGCTCTGCAGTTCCTCTTAGCAGCCCAGTGGGAGAAACTCAGACTGCTGCCTCTGAATTTAACCAACAGAAATGAATAATGCTTATTCAGAGAAATGACCTGCATTTTGTCAGATGCCATGCTCTGCCCAGCCTTCTCTCCATGGTACAGCCAGACAGCATGCAGTGCCACAGTGTACAAGGTTGGCCGCTGGGAAAGAAATCAGGGCAAGCCAAGGCTGTGTCACAATCCAGTGAGGAGAGATGGAGGTGAAGATTCACCATCCTGGAGAAACAAGTACTATAATAGGCACTGAGTTGATACCGTTCATTACAAGACAGTTTCTGATAGAAGCATCTGTCTTCATCCCTGTACTCCTGGTTGTTAAAGCCAGATATGGCTTAGGTGTGGATAAGAGAAGCTACTGTGGTTAGGAGAATGGGCTTTGAGGGAGATAAACGCAGGCTTGGGTTCTAGCTCTGGAACTTGCAGAAGCAAAGTAACATAGCCAAAGTCTCACACCTACTATGATTCAGTTTCATCCACTGCGAGATGCTGAAAACAGTAGTTTTCTTCATAGAGTTGCTGCAAGGATTAAATTATGTAAAGCGTAATGTGTTTTTACCATAAGTGACAGTTAATAATATTAGCTTTATTAAATATTAAGCTGATATTTACTTTATATCATTATTATAGCCAGCTTTGGTAGACTTTCAGAGTTCGAGCCCAATTCTCTTAACCAGATAAAAGATTGGGTTGTCAGAGTTGTAAAGAATTATTCCCCAGAAGTTATCCTAAACCTGGACTATGACTAATCTTCCAAGCTCATCACTTTTATGGAACTTGGATTATAGTGGGTCATATAGGAGAAAAGGATAAGAGACTTTCATAGTTGCCAAACTCAAGGAATACACACATCCTCAACTAGAAAGAAGAATGAGAATGGTGTTTGGAACTATTCTGGCATATTGGTCTCATAAGGAGATCAAATGATTCTGTATGTGTGTGTGTGTGTGTGTGTGTGTGTGTGTTTATACACTACTAAATGGGTTGGCAGTGATTCTTTTATAATATTCATGTATTTTTAAAGATAAGGAAAGTAAGTTATGCTACTCACTAAACAGCAAATAGTTTTCCAATTGTCTGTCTTGAAACAAGGTCTTCTGATTCTCAGCTGGTTGAGTTTTTCTTGAGGCTGCAGAGGAGAAAGAAAAGCAAGCTTGAACACTGACTGTCATAGCTTCCAAAGGAAAGTAGAACTTTAACAAATACCATGGTGATAAGTAGAGGAATACCAGAGGAAGTCCCTTTTTTCATCAACCCCATAAAGGCAAGAATTGTCAATCTTTTTTCCTGCAGTCTGTCAGTATGCATATAGTACAGCTGGACAAAGTCATCCTGGAGAGAACTTGCTCTCTACTTATTCCAAAGGAAGTTGTAAGCTGAGCCATTGGGGGTGAAATGAAGCCATCAGGCACAACTGTGATGGCTTTTTAATGAGATTGTTTTTACTAAGCCAGCAGGTAACTTTGGTGCTGAGTCAAACCCAAGGGAAAGATGGTGAGAGATCAAGGGAGGAAGAAAAGAGAGAGACAGAGTAGAAACTCAGAGCTGGCAGCTGGCCAGCAAGCTACAGAGAAGAAGCTAAATTATGCATCTTATTTAGTACATTTATTAAAAGAACATTTCTAGGCAAACATCCCCAAACAAATGTGATCATCAGTTAAGCACCGCGCAATCCTGAGCAGATTTAGTGCATGACAATTTTCTCATAATGGCTTTGTGGTGTTTGCTGAGTTTCGTCTTTTTATAGAATTTTATGAATTGTCATTCCATAGGGATCTTAAATAGGCTGAATTTGTCCATTTGTGGTTGTTCAACAAAGTCAAAAATAGAGAAATGTGGAGTGAAGATGACATGGAATGGGAAGAACATGCTTGTTCAACTGTTGGTTTTTGGTTGGTATTTACCAAGAAATCAGAGTACTACTCTTCCCTATTATTCATTATTCATCATTATTCATATTTGAACATCTATTTTGTACTGGGATTTGAACTGTAGATCCTAGGAGCACAAAGATGAATAAGATAAGGTTTCTGACACCAAGAAGAGTATAGTTTTAGGAGGAGGAGAAAAACATAGAGAAGGTGAAGGCAGGGCTATATAGATAGAAGTATCAAATAGTGTGGGACATAAAGGAGATGTGATTATGCTACCTGGAAAGTGATGGGTAGAGCAAGAGAAGTTTTCAGAAAGAAAAAGATGTTGAGGGTATCTGCAGTAGAGGAATAGAGTGAACAAAAGCATTAGGCAAGGCATAAATTACCCTGGTAGTTTGGATAAATGGAAGCAGCTCAGAATGACTGGAACATATAGGAAAGTAGAAAGGAGGGAATGAAGCCAGAGTAAAGACTGGTAGGAGGGGCCAGAGGATGGATTGCTGTATATACCACATTAAGGAGCTTGACACTTTTCAGGAAAATGGAAAACCATTGACACATTTCAAAGCAGGAGAGTAATACAAACCTTGATGCACTAAAAATAATAATTTTGGAAGTAATGTAAAAAATGAGTTGAAATGTTAGACTAAGTAGAGATATAAATTAGATCTAGTTCCATAGCCAAGGTAAGAGATGATATAGATTAAGTTAAGTTGGTAGCATTGTGGCTAGAGAGACATAAAATGACATATAATAGGTTGAAAGGCAATAGAATCTACAGTATTTGATGATATATTGAATGTGACTTGTATAGGGAAAAGTGAAGAATCTGAAATGAGTCCCAAGTCTCTAGGTTGGGTGGCTGGGTTATTTCGTCATGTTAAAAGGATTGTAAACTTCCAAGCTGGTGAAGCACAATATACTGATTAAATATATATGCAAAAAATACCCTGGAAGGAAGCACTACACATGTCAACAGTGGTAACCACTGCAATTATACATTGCATTATTTCTTTCATTAGACTGTATAGTATTTTCCAAAGTAAAAAAAAAAAAGAACGTGAATTACTTTTAGGACAGAAAAAATGCATAAATTCTCCTTTAATAATTACAAGTGTGATAGGCAAAGAAGAAATGCTTATAAAATACTTTTCCTTTGAGCTTGACTTTGATAATATAGTCTTATCAACTAGAAAACAACTCCAGGAATATATTGAAATATATGGATTCCATTTTGGATAGGGACATGGTTCCTTCTTTATTTCTATTTTTTACACCTCTGTTATACTTCTCAAACTATATTCGCCTGAAAAGCAAACACCATGGTAGGGGAAAACACCTAAGGTTGCTGTATTTAAGAAGCTAGTGGTTAGAAAGCAAAGATACTGAAGCACAGAGAGGATTCTGCGTATTTCCCTGGCTTATTGACACCTGCTGGATGTACGGCTTGGAACCAATAACACTTCTTTGGAGCTTCTTGAATCATCATTTGCTGAGGGTTTCAGAAATGCTTTAGGAGTAAGGGATACTGCTAAGCGTCTGTATTCTCATGGTTTCTTCGATAGTATCCATACCCATCCATTTTTCATGTCTATGCTGTATATATTTATACACACAAGCCTGTATGCCATTTTCCAGCTTTGATGTCCTCCAGTATTCTTTAGAGTGGCAGTTATTTATTAATATTTTAAGTGTGATTCGTCCATGGGTGCCCCCAAACACTTTAAATGTCAGGGCATTTGTCCATTTTCTTTTGGATTTGGGTTGAAGTTTTATTTTCTGAAGTCCTGAGAATTATTAAGAACCCTTAGCACTGGAGGTTAAAGAACAATTTCCTGCTGTCTCTACAAGCAGGAAGGAAAAAAAAAAAAGCTGGCCTTAATATGTTCTTATTTCATAAAGGCCACTGACTTTTTTCCACTACTTGTTTGCGAACCTATATCCCCATATGAGGGTCTTGGCTTTTGATTAAAAATGTACCTTATGTTTTTTGTTTATCCTTTGTCTTTAGTATGGCTTTCATCCAGAAGTAAAGTAACCCATTCCCTAGAAGCTGCTTCAAATCTGAGTTACTAAAACCTTGAGGTAGGACTGAACATTTGACTGGATCACATTATTGTGTTCCCTCTTGATGTGTCAATCTTTTTCCATTTTTTTTTTTTCTTTTTGCGGTACGCGGGCCTCTCACTGTTGTGGCCTCTCCCATTGCGGAGCACAGGCTCCGGACGCGCAGGCTCAGCGGCCATGGCTCACGGGCCCAGCCGCTCCGCGGCATGTGGGATCTTCCCGGACCGGGGCATGAACCCGCGTGCTCTGCATCGGCAGGCGGACTCTCAACCACTGCTCCACCAGGGAATCCCGATCATTTTCAATTTTGATACCAGTTTCCTTTGGTTATGAGAGACCCAACCCTCCCTGTTATTTTACCACTCCTGGAAAGAAAGCAGAAGAAGCATCGTTGGACTTAAATTCTCATTGGACTGCTAAAGTTTTCAGATATGAGCTGTCCATCTTAAAGCGGCCCTTCCTTCTCTTCTCCTTCCCCTAATGCCTCGGCTGCTTTGTTGCCTTCTCTCAATGCCTATTGTAACGTTGAGATTCCTGAGTTCTCCTGGAGCTCAGAGATGGTACAATAAGATGATACTCTGGTGGCAAGTAGGCAGCTACCTACTTACACATTTGCTAGGAAGAATGAGAAGGAAAGATGCACTTCAAGAATGCATTTTACCCAGGGGAATCATAATGATAAGCCATAGCAGGCAATAGATGACTTCAGGATGAACCATCCATCTTTGTAGAAGGCATTTCAATGTGGTGAGGATGATAGCTAAGAGAGCAACTGAAATTTTGAAATAGTGAATAGTATGCATCTGGGCTTTATATTCCATGTTCTTATTTTATTATTTCCCCCCAAGATTAAAGCACAGGACACATATTTTATTTTATTTCAAAGAGTAGACTTAGACCAAAAGAATTTCTTTTGAGTTGTGTGAGAAAACGAGCAGAGAAGACAAAGAGAGAAATGATAGCCCTTTACATCTCACTCAAACTGCACATTTCAGGAATGTCCTAAAGATTCATGAGGTTCTATTTGCCTATAATTGTGTTGAACTTATATCTGGATTGATGGCATGACTTCTCCAAAGTATAGATCAAGAAGATAAGCACTTCGACATAAATGAGAAATTGCCTACATGGTGAAATGAGACACAATTTAGGTTTGGAAAGCTTGGTTTTGGACTTTGTCCCTGACACTTACTGCCTGTGTGTTCCTATCCAAGTCACTTAGCCTAAGTGACACTATAAAGTAGAGGTAAAATAGGGACAATGTCTCCCTGAAGTTTAAAGTATTTAAAACATGTTAAAATTGAAGATAAATTTTCATACCTTAGGATTTAAGATATGACATAGTTAAATGACAATAGTCATCATGAAGTTTGTCATGTCTATGGTTATAATGTCATAAAGAAACAAATTTGATCTTAATAAATCAAACTCAGTAAACTCTAATTTTCCAACTTCAACGAATCTGAGGCTGTGTTGCCTCTATTCTCCTACATGGTGACTTGCTATTGATATTTTAACAGAGTTTTGAACGATTGAAATGCTTTAGGCAATTCTTCAGAGATATCTAGTCCATGACTAGCAATCAATACAGGTTGTTATCTTTAAGTTGTCTTTACTATGGCTGGAACAAAACACCTCCTGACCCCACCTCCCACCCCATGAAAACTGTTGCCCATTCAAAGCAGTCTCAATGTTTACACACATATCACCTAAATGTACTTTTCTTAAAACTTCTCCAGACAGAAGTTGTTTCAGTTAAGATGTAGACATAGTAAATGTGCAACTCTTGCCTACGGTGCGGGGAGCACAGTCGTATAAGGATGAAAGTAAAGACCTTTTCTTGCTCTCCTGGATGAATTCCATTGCATCATGGAAAGGAAAAGGTAGAAGACAGCTGCCTCTTTGGATGGAGAAAACATCTGGTTAAGTGTAAAATACATGGATTGTGCAATAAAGAAATAATTATGTATAAACATATCAAAGACTAAATTAAGAATTGCTGAATTTGCAGGGCAAAATTTAAAAGCTGCACCCTGGAGGACATGGATATCCCTTGACTTGGCCATAATTTTTATAGCATTTCTTCTATTTCTTGGTGATTTACTAGGGCAATCCCCTATTCCCCATATTTTTGGCTACCCCAAACTGCATATTTCACACATTCCAATTTACACCTCAATAAGATGTTGTAAGCCTTCACCTGGCCACCACATTCTATGAATAACTCCCAAGAGTGCTCTTAAGAGAGTGCTTGTGTGTAACAAATGGCACGTGATTTCTATTAAACAATTTTAGGAGATTGTGGGCCAGTATGTGCATAAATTTTTCATCAATTCTTTCGCTATATGATTGTAGTGGCAGTTGCAAAAAGTGAAGACTTTTCCCCTGTCTCAGAAAATAAGAAAGGATAAAGCGCAAGGTTCCAGGACCAGGGAAAGAGAATGACTCAATTTCTTTTATGGTTGGCAGGTGGTACAACTCTACTCATGAAGATCTAGAATCTAACAGCTTCTATGACTTTATGCCTTAATTACTCAAATTATACAGCTTCTTAAAGGGGTGGCTTCTTAAGCTTCTATAAGTCTATTTTCACTTCCTACGGGCAGACTGTTTCTTTTACATTCTCTCAATGAAGCATATGTTTGTCATATTAGTTTGTCAGTCAGGCAGGGTCTCAGCAGGAAACAGATGAATATAACTCAAATTGAGTCTTTTGGTAAATGTTTACTAAAGGGGCTATATACAAAGATATGGACAGAGTATAAAGAAGCAATACAGGATGGGGCAGTACTCAGGAGAGAGTAACGGGGCAACACACACACTCCCCCTGAAGGGGTAGTTACCAGCTGCGAGAGAGGGAGAGAGATATTAAGAGAGAGAACTCTCCGCAAAGGGGAGAAGTTCAACTAAAGTGGACACAGAAGAGAGAGATCCGGGGTAATATATGCCCTGAATTTACCCTCCTCACTCTTATCTTCAACTCCTACAGGTGCTGCCCTTCAGCAGAAGCAACAAGAAGTCAGTGATAAGTGAGGCTCCTGATGCACAGAGATCAGCCTCCCAGCCTCCGAGCCTCTCAGGGCAGGATGGAGGAGTGCAGAGAGTGGAGCTGAAGGAGCAAACTGAAGATATTCAGCACATTGTGTGAGTACGTTTTGATCTCCGTAGCCACTACCAACATGGCTGGGAGTACTGGCAGTGTCTTGATTACTAGATGGCGGAGATCTCCATTATAAGCTCATTACACACCCGCCAGAACTTCAAAAGTTGATAGTTTGGCCTGGGTAAAAACCAAGCATTTGAACTAGAGCTCTTTAGTCTTTGTGCAGTGAATACTTTATGGCAGTGTGCTGACTGTTCTTAAAGGTTCTTCCCTCCCCAGACCCATTCTCAGCAAAGTTCTGCCCTGCTCTGTCTACCTCTACTGATTACATCTCAGGATCCCCTGACTTCTAGCTTCTGGTTGAGGTTTGGGAAGCTCTGGCTATGCATATAGGTTTTATTTGTTTGTATTTTTCCTATATACTAGTAGACCTTAAGAGGTTAGGGGTTGTGTTTCTCTTTTGTTTCTTTCACAAAACCCAGCAGAATAAGGCTATATATATATATATATATATATATATATATATATATATATATATATATATATATTTTACAGTAAAAAAGTGCTAAATAATTGATTGGCTGGAGGTTCATAAATATGTCTGAGCTTGCATCCCAAAGAAAACTTCGAAGTCAATTATGAACGGTGTAGCAGGGAGAGATTTATTTTCCACTGTTATTCATTCGTTCAACAAATATTAATTGACACCCCACCCACTCTGTGCCATTTCCTGTACTAGGAATTGCAGGTGGAATGGAGAATGAGGCAGACAGAGCACTTGCCTTGAAGGCACTTAGAGAATGACATGGTGATGAAGCGTGGGCTTTGGAGCCCAGCAGATGTGGGCCCTGGTTCAAGGCCTGGTTTTGTGTGTTGCTAGCAAACTTATATAACTTTCTAAAACTCAATGTTCTCCTCTGTTAAAATAGAGATATTAATATTTGATGAATTTTTTGGTGAGAATTAAATGAAATAAGCCAATTAAATCACTTATGCGATTCTAGATACATAACAAGAGATCAATAAATCTTAACTGCTATGATTATTATAGTGAACTGCATAGGGAGATTAAAGGGCATTAATGATGCCAGTAGTGTAGCACTGGCCTCAGAGGTGAGTGATTCCAAGGATTCAAGAAGCCATTTGGAAGAGGACTTATACCAAGATAAGGGACAAACCATAAAAGCTTTTTGGCCCCATAAGAAAACCTCAGTTCTCGGAGGGCAAGGCAATATTGAGTATGCTATGGTGTTTGTCACTAGGATTTGCCTGTCAGTCCAACCTTCTGGGCTCCATGTCTGAATCCTATGATAAATGTGGATGGATGGGGGAGGAGGGTAGAGGAATATTTGCTATTTTTCTAATAGAATGAAACTCGAGGAGGGAGAGCGATATCCTTCCCAACTCTCACACTTTCCAGTTGGGACACTTTAGAGCCACACTGGAGCTCAGAAGGAGAAGATAAGATGCTACAAATAGGAAAGGCAGCTGAGTATCTGGTGAAAATTTTGGTCGAAGTGTCGGTCACCATTGCTTGGAGGAAGCAGTGGTCATGACCCAAGGAGCTCAGCTGAAGAGGAGAAAAAGTAAGAGAAGAGAGAATAAAATCCAGTCATTTGGTATACATAGCAGACTGGCCCATAAATGCAGAAAAGCTGTAGAGATGCATAGAAACATCCAAGGAGAAAGAAATTACCAGAAACTTGGGGTCAGGACCTCTCAGAGGTAAGAGAGACCCATTCAGTTTTCCTTTTGCTAAAAAAAAAATACTAAAACATAATTTCAAAAGTTGTAAAATGCAAATAATAATTTTTAGAATATTAATAGTAATGTAAAACTAATTCTCACATCCGTAAGTTAATTTTTATAAAAAAATAATATTTTAATAAAAATTGATAATTCATAGATTACAATGATAATGGGGCCCAGTATTTGGATAGAGTTTTACAGTATCCTTTTCTTTCAGTCCTGTTAGTGTCCCTCCGGGATTATAGTAAATCTTCATTCCGGGGCAACAACAAAACCCAACTTGGAAGTCTTATGAGTACGAAATACATACTAAATGGTCCTCCTCCCATTCTCTCTCTTCTCCTTCCCCCATGCCAGAAAGGGGCCCTAATTGTGGTGCTGAGGTAGATGGTGGGAACAAGAGAAGCTGTGGACACAGGTGATTATTGATTTTCACCCATAGACCACATCGGCCTGTGCAGGTCACATCACACATGTGGTAGCCTGCAATACAGTTGGTGTTTAATGTCTCTACTCTCTTGACTCCCATTTACTTCTCAGCCTAGAAGCCTTGTCTACTTTCCCTATCACTCTCCTGAAATTCCTTTTATTAATGTGATGAGTGACCCAATAATTGGCAAGCCAATGACATATAATACTTGACTATTTTAGTCAACATTTTGATGCTCTTCTTTTCTTTGGTTTCTTGGATGCTCTTTTCTACATTCATAACCACTGATATTTTCTATTTATTTTGTCCTACCTCTTCCTCTGCCCTCTCACTATGTCTTCATTCCCTAGATGTCCATCCTAGGCTCTATATTGTTCCAAATCTCTGCTATTTCCCTAAAGAACATTATTTAAACCAATAATTTAATAATCTCCTTTATTATTTTTTAAAATTTCAGATTTATTGAAGTATAATTGACATATAAAATTATAAGATATTTAAAATGTACATCATGGTGATTTGATATTTGTATACATTGTGAAAGAATTCCCCCGTCTAGTTAATTCACACATCCATCACCCATTTATTTATTTTTTTGGTGAGAACACTTAACTTCTACTCTCTTAGCAAATTTCAATTGTACATTATAGTGTTATTAACTATAGTCGCCATGTTTTACATTAAATTCTCCGAACTTATTTATCTCATAGCTAAAAGTTTGTGAGTTTGTACCCTTTTACCAACTTCTTCCTATTTCCCCCACCCCCTAGCTCCTGAAAACCACTTTTCCACTCTCTGTTTCTATGATTTTTTCTTTTTCTAAATTTAGATTCCACATATAAGTGTTACTATGTGTACTCGTCTTTCTCTGTTTGGCCTATTTCACTTAGCACAATGCCCCCAAAGTCCATCAATGCTCTTGCAAATGGCAGGATTTCCTTCTTTCTCATGGCTGAATAATACTCCACTGTGTGTGTGTGTGTGTGTGTGTGTGTGTGTGTGTGTGTATAAAGAATTACATCTTCTTGATCCATCCATCTGTTGATGGACACTTAGGTAGTTTCCAGATCTTGGCTATCTTGTGTGCTGTTGGTGAGAATGTAAATTGGTGCAGTTACTATGAAAAATAGTGTGGCGGTACCTCAAAAATTTAGAAAAATAACTATCATATGATCCAGCAATCCCACTTCTGGGTATATATCCAAAGGAAATAAAAACAGGATCTCAGAGATATCTGCATTCTTATGTTCATGGCAGCATTATTTACAGTAGACAAGATATGGAAACAACCTAGGCGTCCATCAACAGATGAGTGGATATAACTTCTTTACATATGATTCACAATTCCACATTACATCTCCAAATCCAAATTTTTTCCTGAGCCCCATACTCACATATCCAACTATATTTGCCAACTGTTTTTTTACTGAAGTATAGCATTCTCAACAAATATTGGCATAAAAACCACTGAATTCCTTGTATTTTCATTTTCCTCCACACACAAAGCCACTTTTGAAACTTTACTCTCATGCTCCACAGTAAATTGCAGTCATAGGAACTCTACTTCACAATACCTTTCAAGTATGACATTCTCCTGATTATTGTCTAACTTTTGAAAACTTGCACAGGCTTCTATTGGGCTCCCCCCAACACTCACCATACTGTCACTAGAATTAGCTTCTAATAAGTAAATAGGATCATGTAATTTTCTAGTTCCAAAAGCCACTCTTGACTACTGATTGCCAGTTGCCTGCAAAATTACATTCCAACTCCTTCCATGGGGATATAAGGACCTTGGCCTGCTGTTCCCTGTAGAATGCTTTTATTCATCTAAGGAAATGCCCAACTCTTCTCCAGTAGACAGACCAATTGCCATTTATTTTTGTGAAAACTTCCTAAACTGCCTCAGAAATGACTGTTTTATGTCTTTTCTATTCTTCCACACATTTCTTTATAATATCACTTTAAAATTTCCGAGAGTGTAATTTCTTGGTTTTCATATTTGGATCACCTGTTTGAGCCAGCACAATGCCTGGTGCCCTGGAGGGGCTCAGGATGCACTTGAGTGATGGCTGGATGAATGAATGGAAAATAGTGAAATGTAGGGATTGGTAGTAATTTGCTGCTCCTCTGCCAGTTTTATGGAGTGATGGGATTGGTATATGACACCCAATAGCTTTGGTTTCCCCTGACAGAAAATGTGGGGGAAAAAGGTTTATAAGGAAACAGCACTCTCCTTTGCAGGAGCAAGAGATGGAGAAAGCAATGATATTTATCAGGGAGGCAGCCTGGTGTAGTAAATTTATGTGCCAGGAGAGAAGTGTGCCCAATCAGGCAGTCAGCGATGGTTTAGTCAATAACCCCAGAACTTGGGGTCAATTTCCACTGAGATCCTCAATTCCCACTGAGTTCCTTTGACCAGTGGACTGCTGTTCATCTTCATTATATTTCTGATTTACTTAAAATGTTAAAAACTATTAATTTAGTAATCACTTTACTATGCCTTCTATTCATAATAACAAACTAAGGCAGTTGACCTGAACTATAAATTGTCATCTCTGTGATTTTTCTGGTTTGTTTTCCAAAGACAATATGATATTAAAAAGAAAGGCATCCCTGTGTACACACAGGCATTGTAAGCTAACTCGGTTTTTGTGGATGGATGACAAATGATTGTAAACAAAGACAGTTCCCTCCACTAACCTTGACCCATGAAGGCCAAGAAATGTATTGTTCATTTAAATAAAATTCATTTTGCTGTCATATTAGTTATGCTTGAAAGTTTTATATCCAGCAGAGATTTGCAGGGACATACTGTCCCTGGAACAGTGAACATGCTAATGCAGACAGATATTAGAACTGTAGAACAAACTTTAACCAGCATGGAAAATTAGTGCCAAGAGCAGAGAGGAGGGAGGATGGGAGAAAGAAGGGAAAAGAGAAAGAGAGGAGAAAGAAAGTGAGGAAGCGTAAGAGGGAGGGGAAGGGAAAGACAGAGGACTGTCTTTCTCTGCACTGTTGACTTATACTGATTCTTTAAAAATAGTTTTAGGAAGTCAACCTTTATGGCAGATTGCATTATTTTCTATTTTTGCCAGATATCCATTTCTGTTCCATAAGAAGATTATACATCTACACCCTGTCAAGACCCTGTGAAAGGTCTGAGATTTACCCTGCTTACAAACTAAAATTTAGCCTGTCACAGTTTCATGGATGCTGGCAGAAGACACAAGATTCCTAGGTCAGAGACAGGGAACTTAATTACTCCCAGCAATTTTGCTTCCTACTGCCTCCAATTTCCACAGAGGCAACAAAGAGGGGGTCCAAGATCAATGGTACACACACAGTGGGTTCATATCCCAGATGAGGAACCCTAAGCTTAGTGAGCCCTCAGTTTTGTAAAGGACCGTTAGCAAATCTGCCCAATTTTTGTGCTGGAGGGAGACATCTGACTGCCCTGGAAAATAAACAAATCTGCTCTCTACCCAGAAAGGAGATACTCTAAAACTGTTTATTGTATAACTGTCCTTGCAAAGATAGTCCTTTCCTCTATAAGGGTTTTTACAATTGTTTTTTTCCAGAGCTTTAAAGCTTTAAAATTGTAAAACTTGGTGCAAGCAATAAAGTTTTAATGCACACTAATTAAAGGTAAGAGTAATGTATGTCATGTGATGCCTTTCAGTTTACCAAATACTTTCCTATGCATTATTGTGCTCAATCATGAATAAGGTCAATAATAATGAAGTTGAATTTATTCCAGATTTGTAGTTAATGATACATGTTGGTAGGAAGTGGGTCTACAATGGTCTACAATTATTATGACTGTATATATAGGGGTGCAGCTGGCAATGGAGGTTGTGGGAGTTATAACAAATTGTATGCGTGTGTGTGTGTTCCTCACCAGGTCATTGTAAAACAAATGTTATGAATCATCCCCCTACATGCACTGTTGACTTTCTGTCTCTGTTCTTAATCAGCATTATTAAAACTGCATCACAGCAGGATAAGGTTGTGGGTGTAACTTAGAATTAAGAATAGAGGTGCTAGATTTAAAACATAAATATAAAACATCAGAAATAGAAACTAAGATTAAAAAATACTAAAAACCTATCTCTGTGATTAACTTCCAGAGAAAACTGCAAGCTGAAGACATTTCATAGAGATGTCACTAGGCAGCTTATAGTTATCCTTGAGATTTTCCTTTCCCTTTGTCTGCAATAGAATCAAAATAAATGATGAATCAAAAATGCATAGACTATTAGTGTTGGAATGACCCTATAGACTCCTTCAGCCCAGTGAATCGCAAACATTAGTGCATGCCACTGGAATCAATTGAGAATCATTGGAATCAACAAAAACACAGACGCCTAGGACCTTACTACCCAAGGATCTGAATTCTCAGATCCAGTCATTCTGATCAGACAAGTTCAGAGACCACTGTTTTAATTAATTTTATAGATAAAAACAATCTTCCCTTATAAAATCTCCAGTCGTCATTTGTTACTATCCATTTCCGTTAGTCCTACCCTCATCTTAACTTTTGTCACTCCAGTATCAAAACAGTGACAGATGTTATTGGACAAATACTTGTTAAATTAATGATAGTTTATCTTTTACCTTGGGATTATTTTCAATACTGATAATTATTCCACCTCTAGCCAATCTATGGTATGCTGTTGATTAATATTTATTTAAAAAATGAAAAAAAACCCATAAGTAAGGAAGGCATTATTTGACAGATGAGAAAACTGAGGCAAGGAGATGTGACCTGCATTTTTCTTTTTGTTTTTTTTAACTGAGCATAATGAAAGAGCTATTACTTGAATTAAGAAATAGTATGTTCATGAAGACATAATTCATAAGCCCTTTGTATAATGTAGACATGTCACAACTATTATGCATCAAAAAATATGTTAAAACAGAAGGAAAATGGAAGATAGAGGCAATGGGAGGTTGTGTATTGTAGTGGTTAAGTAGGCAGAGATTAGAGCTAGACTCCTGGGTTCAAATCACGTCTGACCTTTAGTTGTATGATCTCAGTATGTTTATTAATCTCTCTAAACCATACTTCTCTTCTCCATAAAATGATAATATTTTATTTCAGGGTTATTATCAGGATTAAATGAAGGTGACGTGTAAAAACTTAATGGATCATCTGGCAAATAGTAAACATTTAATAAATTTTACTTATTATCTTTTCATCATCATCATCACTGTCACAAATATGGGAATATTTCAGATCAAGTTTTGCTAAGCTCAGGGTCAAAGAAGGACACTGTGTTTATTAATAGGACTGTGAGCTCTTATATGGGGTTATAATTTTAACCAAAAATTAGGAAAATGGGTATTATCTGGGTATATATAGAAAAGAATAGGGGAACAAGTTCAAGCTGCCTTGAACAAATGGTTTCCTTTCTGCTGAGGTACGTTCTAATACATGTACACTTGATTCTCTTGTCCAGGAGTATCTTAAAAATATCATGAACCATTTGGCAGTAGTTGTTCATAAATCCATACATTTAAATATCTGTCCAGTTTTAAACATATATAAGTGTGGTCATTTCTGTACACAGACTCTGAGATTCTTTGAATTGGAAATCAGGATACATCTCTTTTGCATATGAATATAATTGCATGAGTGCATTATAGAATTTAAGAAAATGTTATATTCATAAGCTCTTAGTAGATTAGCCTTCTGGCAACTTGAATTGTTTCTTTTGCCCTTCCCTGTCATTGTGAGCCATTCCATTGACATAAATACACAAATTAAGAGACATCAGTAGAATTGTAAACTGGTTTACTGAGGCTGTAAATCGGCATTGCCAGTGTCCATAAAACTTCATTGTCATTAGAGGGATCTCGCCATGTATCTAGTGCATTACATGGCTGCCCAGGTAAAGTCTCTGCAGCTGTGTGGTCAGACACTGTCAGAAAGATTCATGACTCCGCAAAAGAAATCTCTCTGTCTTGTCACATGATTATACCCCTCAGCTATCCTCTATAGAGGCTATTGTAAAGGGCACCAACATATGTTAGCCAATTGTCTGAATAGTAGCTTAAATTTGGAAAGCACGTTCCTTCAGAACTGTGTAAGTATTCCATCTAAATGTAGCAATAACAATAGTAAATATTTATCAGTAAGGCTTACTATGTGCTGGGGACTATAGAAGATTCTTTACAGGAATTATTTCATTTAGTCTTTATGGCAATGTATGAGGTAGATAGTGATAATATCCCCATTTTACAGATAAGGTTATTAAAACACAAGGAGGGTAAGCCATTTGCCCAACATCATTCGCCTAATAAAAGACAGTCAGAATTTGAACTCAAGCCATTTGTCCTGAAGCCCTAGTTCTTAAATATTAACTCTGTACAGTATTTTCATTCATATTAACTGTGTACAATTGATAAGACATCAGTAGTTTTTGATATTGCTTCTTCATTTCACTTAGGAAGAAAGGTTGGTCAAACAGTTTCTTATAATATTATGTTTGTCAGGCTAGGCTAAGTTGTGCTATAGTAAAAAACAAATCTCCAAATCTCAGTGGCTTATGGGGAAAGTGGTTTATTTCTCATTTACATTATAGATCAGGTGTTTTCCTCAAATTATGGCTCAGGGTCTGGGCTACTTCTGTCCTACAACACTACCATGCAGAAAATCTTTGCTACCAGAGAGGGATAGCATGAAGGACACACACCAACTTTTAACTTCCTTTCTTGCTCATATTCCCATTAATGAAATTTCAGAACTATGGTATCAGTCTAACTCCAAGAAGCCTGGAAAATATAGCTGTCCTGTGTGAAGAGAAAGAGGAGACCCTGTGGTAAATACATTGTTTCTCTATAAGTATCAGATCACAGCTCTTTCTTATTCCTTTAGTTCATTTTCTTCAAGCTCGCCCCATTGCACAGAAGAAAACCATAGATGTGAGATTTCTGAAAGTACTGTTTAAGGAAATTTTGAAACCAATACATTTATTGAATTATGCTGAGACCATAAATGGATATGCCAATTTGCACACATAAATAATAGAATGCCAAGCATTCTCAATAACATCATTTATATTAAAACTTATGTGTATATATTAGATATAAAGATGGGAAATCATGCATCAATAATTAATTACAGTCTTGGTTAGGAAAGGAGTGGGTTCGTTTTAATTAAAGTTGACTGCTGAACAACACAGGTTTGAACTATCGCGGTCCACTTGTATGTGGATTAAAAAAAAAAAAGTGCAGTCATAATATACAATCCTGGTTGCTTGAATCCGTGGATGCAGAGCTGCAGATGTGGAGGGCTGACTACAAAGCTATACTTGAATTTTCCACCACGCAGAGGGTCGGAGCCCCTAAGCCCCATGTTTGTCAGTGGTCAACTGTACTAGTTTCTCCTTAGTTACCTATATGTGTGTACGGGAATGTGTGTATATGTGTGTGGCCTCATCTCACTAGTGCAGTTAATTGAGGCTGGCAAGTGTACTTTATTTTCATTTATCTGAAACAGCTTCTCTTTTATTAAGGTAGCTGCTGTTATTAGAGCATGGAGGGAAAGAAGATAAACTGTTTTTGAAGAAACTTTTTCTTCAATCATGGGTCCTCCCCACCTGTACTCTAAAAGAGGTAGAATTTCCCATTCATTCTCTTCTTTGTGTCTCCAGTGTATCCTGTTCATTCTTCTATCAGAGCACTGCATAGTTTCTGAAGAAATGATGGATACATTGAAGCACACAAGAAGAGCGGTATATTTAAGTACAGTGTAAGTGTATATGTATTTAAGTATGGATGACTGTGCTTGACTCATGGATTTAGGAGTCATCAATTCATCTGTGATGGTTGAAATTATGTGTGTGAGTGAACCCAAGCAAGAAAAGCATATGCATGGCATATAACAAGTTCAGGATGAAGTGAGGACTGGTCTAGATTTTCACTGGAAATGAAGCAGCTGAAATGAAGAAGTAGAGCTATATAAAAATGACAATTTGAAGGAAGAATAACTTATGAATGTAACACAGAATGACAAAAGCAAAGACAGCTGTTTAAATAAAAAAAGATCTATATCTGTATTGAGGAAAAGCAATCTTAGAAATTAGTAAGATTGTTTTTCCTCCATAGTTATACTGAACTATTGAGAAAGATTTTATGAATTCTATTTTCTTTGAGAATCTGTCTTCCCTTGAAAAAAAAGTAACAATTTAAAGAGTCTTTCCTTGCTTGAAATTCATCTCGTTGCTTTTCATTATAACTTTTCTTCTCCCATGTTGCACCAGAAATGTAGACACTTGAATGTATCGCCTCTGACTAGTAGAGCTAATTTTTCAATTTACATAAATAAATAACCTGCCAAAACTAATTACTTCTCTTCAAAATCTAAATACATTATTTCTCCTCTTTTGCCAGTCTGTCTTGTTTTAATTATTTTCACATCAGTTGTCATTTTAGAAGCTGGTTTAGACTAAAAAGGGATAATCAGATGTGTCTTACTGTTTTAATTTGGCTAATTAAGACTGCTGCTTTTGTCTGGGTGTCTGGAGGCATACATTTACAGCTTGTTCCTAGTTTGGGGTGTTGGGAGGAAGTGCAATCAAGAAAAACATTAAAATAGTCGTATATATTTATTTATATTTACATATTATTAAGTGATCATTATTGCTCCTTTCCTTGCTTCCCAAACCTTGGTCTCCAATGCCCTAAGGACATTACAGGCAAGCCAAGGAAAGCTGGTCGAATCTTTCTGTTCTAATAGTTCATTATTCCAGAATAAAGAATGCCTCAAATATTGCACGTGAGATTTCTAAATCCTCTTTATGGTTTGAATCAAGAAAATTGTGAACGCAGCATGTGACTGCTCTTGGAAAGCAGATGGTTAGCTGACTAACCACACAATTCACTGGATGTAATTGCCTGGTTATGAGAAAAATTATACAGCAACACCTGGAAAGTGCAGAGGAAGAAGAAACAGGTGGAAAAGGAGTTTTCTTTGTATCAACAATCTAGTTATTGCATCCGAGGTGCTTAAATTTGTATTCTTCAGAGTAGTGCCTACTTGGATTTATATAGCACACTATCTTCCAAATTGATTGTGGGTTTTGTTTTTTCATACTTTTGTCTCATTTATCTTTACTACATGGTTGTATAAAAGGAATTGACCATCTTAGAATTCTTATTACCACTGAGGCTACTAAAATAGAGTGAATTCATTACTGACCCCAAATAATGCAGTTAATGAGATCTTGTGTCCTATCTGCAAAACTAAGGTATTCCTTGAAGTTTTTAATGATCTAAGAGGCAGATGTTCTGCTTGCAATGGTAGATATATAAATATATATATGTGTGTGTGTATATGGAGAGAGAGAGAGAGAAAGA
The DNA here is from genome assembly GCF_964374135.1 of Grampus griseus. Lineage (NCBI taxonomy): Eukaryota > Metazoa > Chordata > Mammalia > Artiodactyla > Delphinidae > Grampus > Grampus griseus. Next base: position 20,935,015 of record NC_139018.1, on the reverse strand, counting down.
GAGAGAGATTTTTTTCTATTTAAGTGCAACGAAGATTAAACCCAGTGCAGGGTACATATTATTTTTGAATAAAAAGAAGTTTAGGAAGAGGAAGTTATATTTCGATTGATTTCCTGAATTAACACAAGCCAAGTCTACTATTTAGGTGAGATGTCTTTAATTATAAGAGTAGTTGCTACAGAAGTGTCCCATAATGATCAGTTTACATGTCCACCTGACATTCAGTTTATGAGAGTATTTTAAGTAATTTAGTATTTTTTGTCATAGATGCTTTACTTCTTGATTTTATATTTGTAAAACATCTTCCTTCTGTTTTTGCAAGTACCTGATCGGGACATTCTTTACATTAGGCAGTTCTTGAATCTAGTTGGCAATGTTGGTGCTTAGGAACAAATTAAAGTGACTCTTTGGTAGCACATCAAACAAATAATAATAAGAATAGTGTTTATTGAGTGGCTACCACATGACAGGCCTTATTCTTGGTGCTTCATAGGTATTTTCTCACTTAAACCTCAGATAAATCTGTAAAGCGATATCATTATTATTATTAATATTATACTTTTATACATGAGCTACCTGATACTCAGAGGAGTTACATGACTTGACAACACTGACACATTTAGTAAATCATGCAGCCAGAATCTGAACTCACAGTCTGAAGCTGGAGGCACAGACCTCTGTCATTCTGCCTTCCATGTGCCCAGGATCCCAAGATAGAACCCATGTTCATCACATTCAGCTCACCCAGTAAGGAATTAGAAGAGCCAAATGCAATACTTTCTTGAAAAGCTATAGACTCAGTGAAATTCCTCTATCTAGCCTTTCTTTCTAAATACCATCAAAAGAACCTTTGGCCCTTTTTTTTAATCCTTCATAATTAAAAAAAAAAAAAGTCTTGTAGGTCAAAGAATATAAAAAGGAAGAAAAGAAAATGGTAGACAGAATTAAATAGTTCATTGTTTTAATGTTTCAAACTTTTAAATTTTATCTTCTTTAATTGACAGCATCTTGAATTATTGGCACTTCTGAGCACTTTATAAATTATATATAAAAATGTAGAAAGGTTTTCAGTCATTTTCATACACACAGACCAAGTGTAATAAATTTTAGATAAGTGTATTCCCCTTCGTCTCTTTGTAGTCTGTGGCTTAAAGATGCACAGTGTTGGTTGGACTGTGAATCCTAGTGTTTGAGAATTTTTTTTAAGGTAAAATCTTGAGTCGCATACAGGTATAAAATGAACACAAGTTAAAGATTTTATTTAACTCTTTTAATGAGGGAATCAGACAGATGTTCAAAACAGTCAAAGATGTACAAATTTATATGAAATAAAGCAATGGTGAAATAAATTTACAAACAGAAGAAAACTGCTTGTCTTCTTTCCACAAGTGGAAAAGGGACTTCAATTTAACTTCCCCCAGAGGGAATTTATTTGCATTTCTATAGACAAGATTATTCTGCATTGTTACTCCTTGTCTACAATTTATAGAGTTGTAAAACAGCTCAAAGGCAATGAAAAGCTACAATCAGATAACCAAGAATGGTGTGCTCTAAACAATTCATAGTTTTCTTAACACTGGATGAACTTGTATTTGGACACCTGAGGCTGTCCACATGCAAATGGTAGAGATGAGATTACTGGTACTCAAAATAATCCAACAGAGACTTCTGCCAAAGCAATCTCTCAAAGGAGTACTTCTGCAGGAGAACAAAAGGCAGATACAAAGAGATTGCTGGAAAGTAAAGGAGTTTTCATATAGAGAATTTAAGATGAGTATAAAAACTGCAAGAGAAAGATGACCAAATGCTATTTGCATGATAAATATCAGCAAGGCCTACCTGATACCTGATTGCAACCATGGCGTCTGAGGATGTCCATTCAAGAGCAAAGAAAATTGGTCATGATCAGAAACTTTATCTTTGAAATTTTTTGGTATACTGTTACTTGTTGGAAGATCATTAGGTAGAAAGGTCATTAGAGAATGTCTGGCAAATAGGAGAAACAAGGGGGTCATTTATGAGGCAGAATGTAGAGTCATGCTTCGCTGCTGATGACTTTCCTTTGAAATGTGACATCAGTAGATGACATCCTAGCAGTACCTACAACACAATGTTAGGAAATACAGTGACTTCTGTGCTATCTTTTCTGAATATGTCACATGAGGCAGAAGCATGGCAAAGCTTGATATTTTCGTACTTGTCTATCGGCAGCTTTGAAGGAAAGATTCACTTTTAAAGAGGGTCAGGTTGAGGATGGCTCTGACAATCCCACACGGATCAAATTTGATTCTTTGGACCTGTCACTCCTCACACAGTATTGTTCAGGCTCTCACTCATGGACACAGAATCAGTTTTCTAGAGAAGTGAGGCAGAATTCTGGGCTGATTGCTCCTCTTATTTAGAAGAGAATGAATATCTTCTTTTAAGGATATAAATGTAAAAGTAAGATATAGACAAATACAATTAACACACGCTATATTGCTAAAAAAAGATATTTATTAGTAATTCTACTTAAAGCAACTGCTAATAAATATATTGGTTAAAAGGCCTGCTGAACAGTCAGATCATCTTAAGCTCATTCTAAGAAGCAATATGTATTTTCTATTTAATTTGAGGTGTACAGGACCAAGTAATTTTTTAGTGCCAAAGCATGGCAAATTGGCTTTATTTATGAGATATTACTTTCTGATTACACTGATGTGATAAACAGTAGCAAAGAAATCTTTCTGTTTCAAGGGCCATAACAAGTCTCTTTTTTACACAGTTTGGGCAGAAGAGGGATGACTTTTGACCATATTATTCCACCCCATTCCTCCTCTGGTGTTACCTTCAGGGTGGCCTCTGGAAATTGAAATCATCTGTATTAGTGTGCTTCCAGAATATTCTCTCCTTCTCTGGGGACAGAGGCAAAAGGAAAAAATCTGTCCACACGCACTTAAAGATGTAAATATTTTAGTAGTTCTCTATTTGCAAACTTCACCTTAGTTAAAAAGTGGAAGCTTTTACACCATTTTATTTCTCTGAATGGTTTTCAGTGAAAACAGCATTATTTTTTAATTACTTCCATTTTCAGATTGCTTCTTTCCTCCACTGGCTCCCACTTTAGAGTCTCCCTTAGCGTATAAATGTCTCATAGATGAACCTCATCCACTCCACTCTGCTCTACCCTCTGCATCTGTCCTACCACAGTCAGAGAGTGGGGTAAACGGAGGAAGGTATGCAGGAGTGGAAAATTCCAGACTTGGCCAGTTAGAGATATGGCAAGGCCAAGCTGGCTAAATTGGGCAGTCTCCCATACAAGCTAGTTGCAGTATATCTTGTCTTGGATTCTTGTATTAAATGTTTATTTTTTACCTTTCACTAGCTATGCAAGTCACCTTTGAGTTACGTCTGAAATCAGTTTTGCTTACTTCTGCTTTTTTTTTTTTAATGGATTTTACTGTACTTGTCACATTTGAAAACGTATTGTTATTGTTCAGAGCTTTTAGACTATGAGCAAAAAAGGACTGCAAAATGAAGTCGTAGCTGTTCTGGAGGTATTCAATCTTTGGGATTTCATACTGGCTTTTAGAAATCTGGCTATTGACTAGCCTTCCTGGATAAAATATTCACTGAAACTCACTTACAAAACACAATTCTCACAATATAAGCATAGCTATTGAGGTTTGAGAATATTTCTTAAGGTTTCATAAAATCTCTAGTAATGTCAAATATTCTTCAAGGTTCTTATTATCCTGGTTTGTGCAATAATGAATTCTATAGATAAAAATATCAGTCTTGGTAAGTAAGTGTTAATAGTCACAAGTATTGCCTTTACAATTTAAGTTTTTTGGACTTCAAAGACATTTTAACCTCTTTTCATGCAATCAACTTTAGATACAATGGCATTTTTGTAAATGGAAACCTTCTTGAGGTATTTAAGAAAATATGAATGTAAAAATCATGGAATATGGAACTATATATCTTATATACCTCCCTCCTATGAATGCATGTAGCAAGGAAATACCACTTGGATTCAGGAAGACATGGGTAAGAATTCTTCTTGGCTTTATAACTTCTATTGATTAAAGTTGCTTGAACTTTAATTGAATTTTCTATAAGCCTTCATTTTTTAAAATGTTTCCTTCTGCCTGAAATAAGTATTGTGTATTTTTCCATGTTCTTGAGGTTGTGAGAGGTAAACCGATAGCATATTTTAGCTCAATACCCAGGATAGAGTAAATAATAAAAGACACTGGTCAGTCTGGGCCATATGAAGTTATGGAAGTGGGGTGGCAGTGGCTGGATGTAGGGGTGGCCTCAAGTCCTCCTGGGGCGCAGTGTAAAGCTTTCCATGTTTCTAATTTTAATAAAGTTTGCCTTAGTATTATTATGAGAAAGAATTTTTCAGAAACGTTTCAAGATGACATTACTATGTATGGTTGTATCGTTTTTAGGTTTTGAATTTTATTCTACTTCTTACCTAGATATTACATTAGAATATCTACTGTAAAAAGATCCAATGGGTGTATTCATGCCGATACGTACGGAATCCATTTGGTACTTGAAGACCAACTGACTGAAAATGTAAAGATTCTAAATAACATCCAGGTTTTTCAAGTAATCCTGATGATATAAAGAGGTGAGCTGGAAAGAGTTGTCTGAACTGAAGCTCAAAATTTATCCAAGTTAAAAAACAAACAAACAAACATTTTTTAATGGATGGGGATGTTTGGTTTAAGAATGGGTAAGGGCCTGAAGAGAGAGATGTTTTCTCATCTTGAAGATCTGTGCAGACACGGTTGCTCTCCAGTAGCCACGCCCCCTTCATCTTTGCTAACAGAATCTCAGTTTTGAATGAGCTGGAAATGGGCCCACGTGCAGTCACTAGATGACGCTTGAGCTTTCCCACTTTCCCAGGGGATGCTTCTAGCGATGGATGTGTGACACTGTTGTGATAAGTGAGACCTAATTCATTATCGGCTAAAGGGGTTACGACAGGGGTCCCCAATCCCCAGGCCATGGACTGGTACCAGGCTGCAGCCTGTTAGGAACCGGGACGCACAGCAGGAGGTGAGTGGCAGGTGAGTGAGTTACACTTCATCTCCTGCTCCCCCATCGCTGGCGTTACTGCCTGAACCCCCCGCCCCCGGTCCCCCAGTCTGTGGAAGAATTGTCTTCCACAAAACCGGTCCCTGGTGCCAAAAAGGTTGGGGACCACTGGGTTACGAGGAAGGCTTTTACTTTCCTGATAGAAGGGCTAGAGATGGCTGGCATCACCATTTTCCCCTTTCTCCCTGAACAGTGATGTGACTTTTTGGAGCTGAGGCAGCAATTTTTCAGCCTTCCCTTACAAGCACAAGGCTGAGAGCAAGCCTGTGGAGGATAAAGGAGTATAGAGGAATCGTCTTAGCCCTACAGGACATCACAGAGCTCCTGAAACAACACCAGCAACTGCCTGCTCAGGGGCAGGTGGTATATGAGGACAAGAAAACCCATTTTTTTTTTAAAGCCTTTGTTAGTTGAGTTTCCTGTTATGTGTACATAAGAGTAATCCTAAATTATACAGACTCTAATGCCCTTCTGATTTTTAAATCAAAATAAAATAAATCCCATAAAGATTTTTTTTTTTTTGCAGTACACGGGCCTCTCACTGTTGTGGCCTCTCCCGTTGGGAGCACAGGCTCCGGACACGCAGGCTCAGCGGCCATGGCTCACAGGCCCAGCCGCTCCATGGCATGTGGGATTTCCTGGACCGGGGCACGAACCCGTGTCCCCTGCATCGGCAGGCGGACTCTCAACCACTGCGCCACCAGGGAAGCCCCTAAAGATATTTTATAATTTGATAAAAATTCACAAAGTATATTTATACCCAGAAACTCATTTTTGGTCCTAACAATAGACCTCAGAAATAAGTTATCCTGTCAATTTTTAAAATAGGAAATGTAAAATTAGTGATATTTAGGGAATTTCTCAAAATCCAAAGCTAATAATGGCAGAGGTGGGCTGAAGCTGTTGGAGTGGGTCATGGAGAGGACATGACTGCCAGTTGACCTGAGAAGTAGACCCAGGCAGTCAAAGGCTCCACACCCCCTCCCCTGTCCTCGGAATGTGCGCTCTGCCCAGTGTTCCCACAGTGGGAGATACTTTCAAGGATGCATCCTTGAGAGAGCACTGTATTGTTGAGACCATCTGGATTGGATATGTGACTAAACCCTGTTAAGGCCTCTATAAACTTTTAAGATTCTGGTGAGTGTGTATGGAGATCTACTCCTCTTGGGGCAACCTATGACAAGCCTCGTATGTAAGTTCCTTTGATTATTAAACCTGCCACCTACCAATCTGGAGTGGTCTGCCACTTTCTTCAGTTTCTCCTTGCCCTCTGTGTATGGGGGGCCAGTTTTGAATTTCACCTGGGGAACTCCCCAGTTTGCAAACTAACAGAAATCTGAATTTTCTTATGCCAAGACCAGTGTCCTTTCTCTAATGCTTTACTGAGTGCCATAATATACTCTTACCATTACTGGGATGTCATGGTAACATAGAGAAAACAGTTTTACATCTAGCTCTCTCCTGTTTTTTTATTCATACATTTATATTTTTACTTATATATGTGGGGCATGAAAGGCTCTCTCCAGCTTTCTGAATGCCTTTCTATTTAATATATTGAAAGAAAATAGGATTCTATTTTGTTAGCTTATAAGTAATGTTCTTAGGAATATTTCTGTCCTGCCTGTTATGTTTAAGGAGCATAAGGAAAAAAATAGAGTGCAGCTGAGCAATCCAAAAAAATTAAGAACTTTGTGGCTTCTTTCCTTCAAAAGATATGCACCAAAGTAAGCAGTACAGACTCCATGACCAAAATAACATATTTATAAAAGATCATGAAAATGGCCTAGTTATCAAGGACAAAGGTTTGAGGAAATATATCCCATGAACTCTGGAGTCATTCAGAGCAAACCCATTTAAAATTGGAAAAACTTAAATCTGAAGGAGAATGTTAAATCAATTCTGATACATTAAAATGTAATGACATATTGATGGCCATTTGCTGTGTGCAAAGCAGTGTGAGAGGGTACGGTACTGATTAAGGTAGAAATGGTAATTATAGAGTTTACAGTTGATGAATTTTGTGTTATTAGGTCTATGAGCTCTGGCATCATAGAGTTCTGTCTTTTTCAGTGCATACATATTTTGGGTTATTATCATTTGTTATTCCTTTTATCATTTTAAATGTTCTTCATCCATTATTCTGTACCTTGAAGTCTACTTTGTTTAATATTAACATAGCCACTCCAGCTTTCTTATGCTTGCTGTTTTCATGGGGTATCTTTTTCCATTCTTTTATTTTCAAATTATTTGGCTTTTTATATTTAAAGTGCTTTTCATGTAGAGAGCATACAGCTGGATCTTGATTTTTACCAATATATAATTGTAACAATTTATGACTTTTAATTGACATGTTATTTTACTTATATGTAATGTAATTACTGATAATTTAATTTAAATATAGTATTTTGCTATTTGTTCTCAATTTTTTCTTTTATGCTTTGACCAACTGTTGCTTCTTTCCAGACTTTGTTGGAGTTGTTTGGCATTTTTTAGTAGCCCATATTATTTGTCTATGGGGTTCTACACCACCTATTATTTGATTAATGATGGCTCTAGGGCAGAGCTTTTCAATCAGGGATGATTTTGCCCCCACAGGGGACATTTGTCAATGTCTGAAGACATTTTTGGTGGTTGTAAATTAGCGGGGGGGGGGGGGGGGGCTGCTATTGGCATCTAGTTGGTAGAGGCCAGGGATAATGCCAAGAAGCCAACAATGCTTTGGAAAGACCTCCAAAACAAAGAAGTATCCCACTCAAAATGTCAAGTCTGTCAAAGCTGAGAAACCCTGCTAACAATACACATTCTAAAATTATTAAAGTCAATTTAGAGTCAATATTGTACTACTTTATACTTCAAACTTCATACCTGGCCCTTTACATTTCCTATATAATATGTCTTTTTATCTGACTGCTTTTAAATTTGCTCTTTATCTTTAGTTTTCGGCAGTTTGATGGCCTTGGTTTGAGGCTATATTACTCATATCATCAATGTACTTGTTTTCTAAAACAATATAAAAAGACTTGATAATTAGGCTAGGTCCTCTCTGTTATGGTTTTGTCAATTTCCCTTTGTATTTTTAACAGTTTAGTTGTGCTTCTTTCTGTTTTCTTTCATGCTGTAAATAAAGGTTTATACAGATTTTTTTTTTCTGCATCAAACTTTTTACAGTGGAATGTTCTTTCTTTGTGTCCTTTAAATGATTTTATTTTCAATCTACCTTGATATTAGTATTATAATTTTAAAATTATACTTTTTTTGTTTGCATTTAAATTACATAGATTTACACCTTTATTTTTAACAATCTTTCCGATGACTTTCATTTCTGATCTTTTTCTCTCCATTCTTGATGATTTTTTTTAAGCCTTTTCCCTAAATACAGTCTGCACTGTATTTGGTTGAAAGTTTTAACATATGATTAACACTGTTTCCTTCTTTTACTATTGATAAAGAATATATATACATCTGATAATTTGTTTCAAGTTTGGTGGTGGAAACTTGCTTTTATTCTTCTACTTCTTGAAATGTGTATTGTTAGAATTTAAAAACTTGAAGGGATCCTAAAAAGATAATCTCATGTAGTATCTATATCATGGGGGTTATTTTTGAATTAAATAAGTTAATACTATCGTCCAACCTTAATAGTAGATACTTCTTACTAATAACAGTTCCTTCTTCCCTTCCACCTATTCCTCCTCTCCTTCCTCATTATTATCATTAATAAATTATGGTTTCCAAATACTTTTCCTTGTAAAATCACATCTCCAAAGAGACTTCCGATGGTCCTAATATCCCCCGATGGCAGTGATTCTAAAAGGGGAGTGTTGCCACATCAAGAATGATGCTAGAATCTGGTGGTGAAGATTCTGATATATGTCCCTTAGAAGTGCACTGTCTTCTCTAGCTGACAATCTGCTTCAATTCTGTCTTTTCTTTTGAGAACATTAAGCATTTGACAAATGAATTATCTTCTTCAGCTCTCAGAGATGGTTAAATTGTGGCATAAAATATCCAGATCTCTAGTGTTGCTTCTCTCATAAGGTGGAACCAACATCATACAGCATTAATGATTTTGGAGCCAGGAGGAAAAGAATAATATTCTTGTCCAAATTTCTCACCTTACAGATGACTGGACCAAAACCCACAGTGGCTAGTGGACTTGTCTTACCTGATAAACTCACTCATGATGAAGTGTAGAGAAATATTAGTTATTTTTTCCCCAGAAGTTTATCAAAAAGAATGTACTTAACAGGTAACTAGTTGCTTATAGAAATGCTCAGGACAATTTTTTAGAAAAATATAAATTGCAAACCATTGAATCAATAAGAAGTTTAAAACCCAAGAAGACCAATTTTTGCACTCCCTCAAAAAAGTTAAATTGTAGATAAGCTATTTCTATTTTATGCAAACTGTTCCAGAGGAAATAAAAAATGTAAAACTACTCACATACTTTTATAATAGTAGTATAATTCTGTGTCTCAGTTGGAATACTCTAGAAGTAAGAGCCTAAGCCAAAGCTTATGTGCTAGTGCTCTATTGAGAATATAATACCAGGGAAACAAAGGATAGAGGGAGAAGTGGGAAAGAGATAAAGCAAATTCAAGGTGGCGTGCTACTAGGCTTGCCCCGCCTCAGTACAATCCAAAAACAATACTGCTGTTTGCTGGATTGCACTGGATGTTCTTAGACTGGCTGACTGAAGCTACTGTGTCTGGGAGCAGTCCTTCATGGGGAGGAAGGGCAGCTCTTATGCCTTCCCAGTCTTTCCCAGCTCCTATCTCTCGTTAGTTAAAATCCTCTCTATTGAGCCTTTAAGTCCTCCATACTTGTGGTTTTTCTGGCAGTTACTGGGGTTCTTAGAGCTTCTGTGAATGTGGCCAGGTCAGATCTAAGTGCTAGAGCCGCTGCAACTTCTACGAAGGTGGAGGTGATGAAGCCATGTCAAAACACAATATTTGCTCCTGGAGGAAAGGAGGCAACTGATCCTGTTAGGAGGTGAGACAACTGCCATGGAAGCCAGGACCTTATGACCTTGGATCATTTTGACCTCTTCCTGGGTCCTTATGCAGCTTTTATGGTCATAATGCCACAGGACTAGCAGCTCAAGTGCTATTCTTACAAAGGAACATTGATGCAAAAATGTTTTATGAAGTATAAGCAGAATGACTCTAATAGTAGAGTAAAATTATATCACGATTAGGTAGTATGGAAGTTTTTTAAATGTCTGCATGTTCTTTGATACTTCTTCCAATGAGGAGTTAGGCTTTGTGTCTCCTTCCTGGAATTAAAGTGTAGAGAGGTGGGAGGAGCTTGTGACTGTTTTGATAAAAACTGTATATGGCAAAAGTAAAGCTGTATTACTTTCAGGGCTAAGTCATAAAAAGGCAAGAAGCTCCTACTTCTCTTGGGATATTTTCTCTGCGGGAAGCCAGTTGCTATGTAAGAAATCCCAAAAACTCTGAAGCTATCGTGATGGAGAGAACACATGTGGGTACACAATTAATAGCCCCAATTCAGTTCAGCCTTACTGTCGTCGCCCTAGACTTGGAGTGAAACATTTTTGGAACCTCCTGACTAGCCTATCTGCCAGCTGAGTACAGCTCAGCTGATACCACAAGGAGCACAGGAATTGCCCAACCAAGTCCTGCCCAGACTTTCAGCCTACAGAATTGGTGAGTATAATAACATGCGTGTTGTTTTTTTGCCACTATGTTTGGCATTGTTTGCTGTTCAGCAGTCATAACTGGAATAGGTGGGTTTATCTCAGGAAAAAAAGATTGGTATAATTGTAACAGATTAAATGAGAAAGTCTATAACATTAATTGATGGATGCTGAGAAAATATTTGATGAAATACAATATGCAATACCAATTTCAAATAAAACAGCAAGCAGGGTAAATATGGAAGGGAGTATCTTTAAAATGTGACAGAATGAATAAAATAATTGTAACAAATATCAATATTTCATATTTATGATATACTAAGATTTCTCCTTACTATGATCTGAATGTTAGTGTCCCCCCAAAATGCATGTGTTGAAAATTAATGCCCAAGAAGATAAATTTAGAATACGGAGCCTTTGGGAGGTGATTAAGTCCTGACGATGGAGTCCTCATTAGTGCCCTTTTAAAAGAGGCCCCAGAGAGCTAGTTCTACCCTTCTACCATGGAAGGATACAGTGAGAAGTCTAAGACCCGAAGAGGGCCCTCATCCAACTGTGCTGGCATCCTGATCTCGGACTTCCAGCCTCCAGAAGTGTGAGAAATAAACATCTGTTGTTTATAAGCCACCCAGTCTATGGTATCAACCTGAGAAGAAATAAACTGTCCGTTAATAATAATTTTAAAGAAATACTAATAAGTAGAAAAAATCAGTAGAATAGCAAGCCATTTTCAGAAAACAAAAGGCAAACTGTCAATCAACATTTAAAAGATGTTAAACCTCATTACTAGTTACGTAATTACAAATTAAAACTCCAATGATATAGCAATGTTTTACCCATCATTTCTGAACATTTTAAATTATTGATGATAATCAGTGCTCATAAGAACTTGGGTGGACAGGTACGCTTATTCTCATCTGGCAGAAATGTAAACAGCTACTGTTATTTCAGAAAATGATTTGAGAAACATTTTTTTAAGGAGAAGAAAATGCACACAGCCTTTGAAGTAACAGCTCTACTTCCAGCAATTTTCCCTGCAAGGAAAAAAATAGTGTGTGTGTGTGTGTGTGTGTGTGTGTGTGTGTGTGTGTGTGTGTGTGTACATTCATAGCAAGCACTTTTTGTATAATGACAAAATACTAGAAAAATCTAAATAATGTTTGTCAAGAGAGAAATAGCTAAATGATTTATGGTAATGCAGAATACTATACAAAGGCTTAAGATAGAAAGAGAGATGAAAAGGTATTTAATACATCGTCAAATAAAATGAAAGTAGAACAATATGCGTAAGTCCATCCAAAATCATCCTAATTATGGACACACCTCAGAGACATTGTGAGTTTGGTTTCAGACCACTGAAATAAAGTAAATGTGACAATAAAAGGAATCACATGAATTTGTTCACTTCCCAGGGCATGTAAAATTATGTTTACACTATACTATAGCCTATCGAGTGTGCAATAGCATCATGTCTAAAAAGACCATGTACATACCTTAATTAAAAAATACTTTATTGTTAAAAAATGCTGTCATCTCAGTCTTCAGTGAATTGTAGTAGTAACATCAAAGATCACTGATCACAGATCACCATAACAAATATAATAATAATGAAAAAGTTTGAAATATTGCTATAATTACCAAAATGTGACACAGAGACACGAAGTAAGCAAATGCTGTTGGAAAAATGGTGCCAATAGACTTAACTCAATGCAGGGGTGCCACATACCTTAAATTTGTAAAACAAATGCAGTATCAGCAAAGCGAATAGAGCAAAGTTCAATAAAGCAAGGTATGCCTGTGCTTGTATATATATTTCATATTCATAAATATGCCAGCAATTATCTGAAAGGAAACACTGTATATTCTTATCAATGTTCACTTTTAGGGAGGATGGTATTAGATTGGAGAGTTTGGAAATAATGTGGAAAGGAATGTTTTAAAGACTTTTACTTGAATTTTTGTTTAATGAGCATACATAGAAATGTCATTTTATAATTAAAAATTTAGCAATCCAACAAACCAAACACAAAAAAGAAAACCCATAAACTTTGTGATACAAACACATGGATTGTTAGCTACAGTGACAGTCCATAACTCAGGCCACTGGCTTTGTCTTCTCAGGTTTCCTTACTGCTCCACAAGGTTATGGATTCTAATTGGGATAAATGCGTTTTCTCCTCACTTGGCTTTGGTGGAATGAAGACCTGAGCACATTTATATTATGATACCAGCATAGCTCCTCAGACAAAAACACGTTCAAGTCCCTTCAATTTTGTAGAGAACAGAAACATTTTTTCTGTTATTTTGCCTTCCCTTGCTGCTCATGGGCCATGGGCCATTTAAATAAAACAAAACATTTTTTGTTTGTTTTATGTCAGATAATGTTTCTATTATGTCACATTTTTTATTCTGCCCTTAGTCTGCTTTCTCAGCCCACACTGATCCTGCCAAATAGTCTACAATGAGTGTTTTAACTGAGACTACTTCAAACACAGAGCCTTCTGTGTGAAGATCTGAGACATCACTATCAGGTTGCCTCTTGAAGCATTACTTTTCCTACTTTAATTTCTTTTTATGATATTACTAACACCACATGCCTTTCATGTTGAAATTGTGTTTCTTTTGTGCTGATTATATTCTCTTAGTTCCCAGATTAACAAAATGGATGTTGCCGTCTCTTCTGAGTTTCTTTCCCCTTCACACTCCCATCTTCTCTCATTATATGTGCTCCTTTTTTTTTTTTTTTTTTTTTTTTTTTGCGGTACGCGGGCCTCTCACTGTTGTGGTCTCTCCCGTTGCGGAGCACAGGCTCCAGATGCACAGGCTCAGCGGCCATGGCTCACGGGCCCAGCCGCTCCGCGGCATGTGGGATCTTCCCGGACCGGGGCACGAACCCGTGTCCCCTGCATCGGCAGGCGGACTCTCAACCACTGCGCCACCAGGGAAGCCCTATATGTGCTCCTTTTATTAACACATCCTGGTTCTCACCTGAGAGCTTGGATACATTCTGCAACTCAAGAGTCTGGACATTTCACTGATCAAAAGACCATCATCATTGGTTATCTCGTCTATCAATTTAACAACCGTTAAGGGCCTGGAACCATACTTGGTATTCTATTTTAAGTGATCCATTCACCAATTCCCCTCCATTCTTTCAATGCCACCTACTTTCTTCCTCCCTCCCAACTAAGCACCCATCTGCAGTCCTATTACCCTGTTTCCTTTTGGACACATGCTGCTATACACTATGCACCCTGCCAAGTTTAATTATTGTGCTCAAACCTTCTCTCCTTGTTGATGATGCTGCAGTGATCTTACTAGTATTCCACCTCCTTTCAACAATGTGAGTGGTTTCATCTTGTCTCTCTTCTTGCGGTTCTGCTTCTCTGAGATTCCCCCATCGCCACTCTTTTCATGAAGAGTGATGATAATAAAACATGAGACCAGGTAAAATGTTACCGCGTCCACTACACATCTCTTCTTATGCAGCTTTGTATTTAGGGATATAGTACGGTCTTTGTCTTGATGACTTTTCCATAGCTTTGGAATGTATAAAAGAACTAAAATGGCTTCTCTCTTGCCTTTTGAGTAAGTAAAATTATCGCTGCTACTTGTCATCTTTATTACTGCTGATGAGATACAAAGCAGAAAGAACACAGACACACTTTAAAAGGATCATTCGTACCTGGAAAGTTTCACAATGCTCAACTCTTTATGAATCTCTTTACTGTAGAACATACATATTCAAATAAAAAAAATATTACCTCTCTGTGGTAGTGATAATAATGCTCACCTCCCCCCAAATATCCACACTCTAAACCAAGGGACCTGTGAATATGGTACCTTACGTGACAAAAGGGGCCTTGCAGATGTGGTTACGTTCAGGATCTTGAGATGGGGAGATTATTTTATATAATTTGTTTAACTCAAAGTAATCACAAGGATATTTATATGTGGAGGAAGGAGGCAGGAGAATCAGTGTCTTAGTCATTTGATATGGGAAAGACAATTCTGCCATTGTTGTATTTTGAAGATGGAGGGAGGAGCATGGGCCCAGGAATGCAGGCAGCCTCTAGAAACTAGAAAAGGCAAGGGAATGAACTCTCCCCTAGGGCCTCGGAAGGAACACACCCTAGCCAATGCTGATTTTAGCCCAGCAAAACCCAGGTTGGACTTCTGACCTCCGGGACTGGAAGATAATAAATCTGTGTTGTTTTAAGCTACTAATATGTGGTCATTTGTTTCACCAGCAACAGGAAGTAACATACTGCCCAAAGAGGCTGTTTCAGTAAGCGCTTTACTGGAGCAGTAGAAACATCCAGTTAAGATCCTATAGCGTAAAAATAGACTCAGATTCCTTCTCGCTTGCACCTTCCCAAATGAGGTTCATTTTTATTTCAACAACCTAAATGTCCATCCTCTATTTTTCCCCTTAGGCTGAACTTCCTTTGATATCTTCAGCAATTCACCACCTCCATTCACATTTGCTACACTGAACTCATCATATGATACAGAAAAATCCCTAAGCTTTCCTTTCTTTCTTCAGTAAAGCAGAGTCAGTGAACCTTGGGGGACTTTCCCTTTATTGGAGCAATAAATTCTTCTATGGAGATGAAGACTTATTTTTACAACCAGTTCCTTTTTAAATTATAGTATAACCTACCACAAGGCCAGTTGAGGCTGAGTTGCCAGAAGTACCACATCTGCATTTTCAAGTAAAACACATTCCACCAAATACATTGATTACTGTAGAAGGAAATATTCCATTAAAACACAAGGATATTCAGGAAATAAAGCATTAAGTACTCTTTATATTTTACTGTTTTCCTAGCTTGGCAGTTTTATAATTTTCTCAAGTCCTTTCAGACCAGGCCTCTATTCTAATACCCTGTATCACTGTTAAGCTATTTGAATTACTTCACGCCATACTAAATAGAAATCGTACTATTAACCTTCCCTCTCCCCACTATATATATATATGTTTTTAAACAATGAAGACTGCTTGCTGCTGTTTTGTTTCCATCTTTAAGCCTACACTAAATTATTGCATGCTCCTGGGATAGGTGTATTTCATTCCAAACCAGATCTTAATGACAGAATCAGCTTTATTTCCCATTTCATTCCAAACTATTAATCCAGCCATTCACTTGAAAAAGGTTAATTGAACGTTAATTGACTAAACCTTATGTGTATATTAATATGCTAGGATTTATGTTGGTTAAAATTTCAAAGAAAGTGTAATGTCTATGGTCTCTGCCTTCAAAGAGCTTACTTGCACCTTTTGCATATATTAGTTACTTAATATTCTGCAGTATAATGATCACACACAAAAATTTCATGGTAAATACATTAAGAAGCACGTTTTCCTCATCTCACTGGCCTGCTAATCTCTCTTCTCTCATTAAAATAGATATGTTCCCCAAAGTTCAGGTTTTAACACCTTTTCCTACCCATGTAGCCCGGGTTAACATGACTGTGTATACTTTACCTCTGCTGAGTCTCTCTTCAAGTTATAGATAATTGAAGACTTTATGACATCTTGCCCTAAATAATTTCCCAACTCATCTCTGATTTTCATGGCTTCACTATCACTTTCACACAACTGTATATTAATGCTTCTGAAGCGTGTCTCTGTATGATTGTCTTTTTAAGATACCTTCAACATCAACCTTTGACAATTGAATAAATATGTATTTCTTATCTTGGCACTTAAGATGCTGCACAACCTATTTTTAGCCAACCCTGAAAGGATTTTAAGACTTGTTTCTTTATGCAAACTTGACACCCCAGCGACACCAAGCTACACTCATTTCCTTTGTCTGCTTGTCTTCCAAGTACCGTTAAGTCTCTTGCTGCCTTTACTTAGTGATCTTCTATTTCTCTTCATCTCTCCCTCGCAGGTAAATCACATTATCTGCTGCTTTCCTTTCTCTTTTCCCTTTCCTTGCATATCTGGAAATCTCTCTTTCCTTAAAGCCCTTCTCTTTTAACAATCTTAACACACTTACATCAACTTGGATTATTCATTTAATCACCGAATATGTTCACATGCAATCAATATTTATAGAGTGCTTGTTATGTGTATGGGGCTTCTTCAGCGAACGAGGAGTCCCTGCTCTCCTGTGGCTTATATTCTTTTGGGAGAGACAGATAATCAACAACAAAATATATGTTAGGTGGTGATAGGTAATAATAAGAAAAACAAGGAAGAGGAAGGAGGCTGAAAGACGGAGGTAGCGCTGAGCAGTTTTGAATAAAGTGGTTTGGTCTGGAGACGCCTCTCTCATAATTGACATTTTATGGGAGGCCCCAGTAAGTGAAGGAATGAGCCACATAGCTGACTAGGGGAAGGCTTCAAGAACCACATGCTTGAAGTGTGAATGCTGGGACAGCAACATAGTCACTGTAAAAACTTGGAGTTTATTCTACGTGAAATGTGAAGCCATTGGAAAGTTGGGCAAACAGAAGTGATACAATATGATCTACAGTCTGAAAGAATATCTGGGCTGCTCTGTCCAGAATGTAAGTTGGGAGCAAGGATGGAAGCAGAAAGATCAGTTGGGAAGCTGAACAATAATCCAGGCGCTCTGAAGGAAGAAGTGTCAGTAGAGAGGGATTCAAGAGGGAGAGCTGGCTGTGTTGGAAAGATAGTGAATAGGGGATAAAACTATTGAGTTTAAGATGCCAAGTCTGTAATGAGGAAAATGTGTGATTCAGCTGTTTGAATATTGTATTTGTTTATCTATTTATTCTTTCATTCATTATTAAATGAAAATATTAATTTATTTTAAAGAAAGATAATGTTACAGCTTCAATAGATATCCATGGGTTTATACTTATACATCATATATAAGTAAAGAGCTTTTCTTGAAGCCAATGAAATGACTTACCAGAGACCTCCTCCCCCCAAACTTGGCTCTCTAAATGCTTTGGAGGAGAAGGGGGAGCCAGGTGGCAATTTGAAAGCATTTCTGATATATTGCCTACAAGTATCTCAGAAAAAAAGTGACTTGAGTAATTAGTTGTGATTTCTTTTTTCAATCTAAATAAATATTTGTGTATCTAAGTTATAGTTTTCACTTGTAATTTTGTATTCTTTTCCTTAAAAGGCTCCACATATTATATAGTAAACTACACAGATAAATGTGTGGTGTATTTAAAGTTACATAAATCATGTAATTTTCTGCATGTGTTACTAATTTATACTGTTTATGACATACCCATGTTGATATGTATATGTAGGTCTGTTTTATGCATTTCAATCTTTACATGATATATTGTGTTATGGTAAAACATCACAGTTTACCCATTCTTTGCTTATTGGAAAATTAGCTGGTTTTAAAACTTTTTGCTATTCAAAAGAATGAACATGATAATAGACACCTTGATACCACTTGCTTGAGTTTCTCTATCTAGAAATATGATTGAATTTTCAAATTTCAAGACTACTCAAAGTGGTTAAACTGATTTACACTCCGTTTGGCAGGTTATGAGAAAACTTGGCCTTGTCTTAATTTAGATCCCATGATTGCTAATTGTGGTAAGCAGAATATGGACCCCCTCCCCAGATGTCCGTGTTCTAATCACCAGAACCCATATTTATTAAATTGTGTAGCAAAGGGGTATGAAGGTGGCAGGTGAAATTACTGTGGTTATCAGCTGACATTGAGAGCAGCTGGGATTATCCAGGTGGATCCAATTTAATCACAAGCGTTCTTAAAAGTAGGAGACGGCAGAAGAGGAGAAGCAGGGAGGTGGTTGTGTGAGGAAGTCTTGCCCCAGCATTGCTGGCTTTGAAGATGGGAGAAGGGAACCAGCCAAGGAAGCAAGTGGCCTCTAAAAACTGGAAAAGGTAAGGAGAGCCTCTAGGAGGGAGTGTGCCCTGCAGCCATCTTGATTTTGACCCAGTGAGATCCTTCTACTGAATTGTAAGGTAAGAAACTTGTGTTGTTTTAAGCCACTAAGTTCGTAGTCGTTTTTAAAAGCCATAGAAAACTAACATGCTAGTGAAGGTCAACATCTTTTCACGGATTTGTTGGGCATTCAGGTTTCTCATTCTGTGAATGTGCTGAGCTTCCCCAATCTTCGTTCCTCTATCAGCGTGTTTGTCTTTTTTAAAATTGATGTACAGCAGTTCTAGAAATATTTCTGACGGGGACTGTTTGTCAGTTACGTGAACTGTGTTTTAAAGTGCTTTTCAGTTTGCTTTTTTTCTACAGAACAAGACTGTTTTGAAGTTTTTTTGGGTTGTAAACTGATAATTTTGTAAAATTAAAAGCTAAAGAACTGAGTTCCTTCTTGGGCTTTACGGTTAGTGTAAAAATTTGATCAATACATTTAGGTCTAGTAATTCCTTTTTTTTTTTTTTTGCGGTACGCGGGCCTCTCACTGCCGCGGCCTCTCCCGTCACAGAGCACAGGCTCTGGACGCGCAGGCCCAGCGGCCATGGCTCACGGGCGCAGCCGCTCCGCAGCATGTGGGATCTTCCCGGACCGGGGTACGAACCCGTGTCCCCTGCATTGGCAGGCAGACTCTCAACCACTGCGCCACCAGGGAAGACCAGTCGTCCCTTTTGAGACCACTGACTGTTTCCTCCAGGACGCTGACCCTTACCATCCCCATTTTACAGAGCAGGAAGCTCAGGCCTGGAGAGGTTTAGCTGGGTCAGGAAGGAGTGCAGGGTGAGGGCGGCCCATCTTCTGTCTTGCCTGTGCCTGGGCAGGGCTGTAGCCGTGTGCCCAAGTAAAGCACCTGTTACCTGACTAAGGCCTTGAAAAGGCTGTAAGGGCTTCCCTGGTGGTGCAGTGGTTGAGAGTCCACCTGCCGATTCAGGGGACATGGGTTCGTGCCCCGGTCTGGGAAGATCCCACATGCCGCGGAGCGGCTGGGCCTGTGAGCCATGGCCGCTGAGCCTGGGCGTCCGGAGCCTGTGCTCTGCAACGGGAGGAGCCACAGCAGTGAGAGGCCCGCGTACCGCAAAAAAAAACAAAAAAAAAAGATAAACCCCAACTCAGTTGGGGCTTTCTATTCACTAATGAAGAAAGACACCATATGGTAAACTGAGATTACTTTCTCCCAGACATTTTGTTTGGGCAGGAGATTAGGAGCAGCAGAGGGCAGTGTGATTCCCTTCCCTGCACCAAATCATAGTTAAGCCCCATTTTTAATTACAATGTCCCACCCGTGAACTTGAAGGATGTTGGTCTCATTGTTCATATCACCTAACTTTCTGTCTATATACAGAAATCTACAATCCCTATACAGGTTGACAACATTAAAAATACATATATTTGGGGCTCAAGATATATACTGATATAACACCTAAGTTGTTTGAAATAATGGGATTCTAGGATATGTAACTGTACTTTCTTCATGCAAAAGTCCTTCTTAATTAATGTGATCTTTTATTCTTTGGACCACAACAGTTCTGAGGCTTAAAATTTGAGTCTTTAATAGCTCATGAATTTTTCTGACCTGTGACCACAGTTCATGAGATTATCCTTCTGATATGCCCACACATTGTGAGGTCTTTTGTTTTACCATACAAAAGACTTATTTTCATAAATTTATTCTCAATATATTTCTGTTTTGAGGTTTATGTGAATAGTTTAATCTCCTCATCCAATATCATGAAAATATTCTGTAACAGAATATTAAATATTTTTTCTAAATTTTAAAGTTTTACTTTCTTAATCTGCCTAAAATGTATTTTATGTGAGGTAGAGATTTGACTTAATATTTACCCCATATTGGCAACTACTTGTTCCAGCACATTTATTGAATAATCCACCCTCTCCTCACTTATTTGAATTGGCATTTCTAGATTGTAAGCACATTGAGGGGCTGGTATTTTTGTCCATTCTGTTCATTTGCTGTGCCTCCAGTACCTGGAACTATGGGTGCTACTCAATAATTGTTTATTGAATAAGTATTTTCCACATGAATTTGCGTATTTTTCCTTGAAAAAGTCTAGCTCCATTCATGCTAATCAATTCAGTATTTTTTTTATAATTCTGAGACTAATACTTTCTGCTTTTCACATGTATAAATATTCAATATTTAATGCTCAAAATATAACATTCCTTATGGATTTAATTTAGATCAATCCAGAGCACAATAATCTCGTATTTCTTATCCCACCCACCCTTACACCTAATGATAAGTAATGGGAAAAAGTAAAAGTAACAATAATTGTCAACTAGACAGCAGAATATAGAAAGTATGTGAAAAAGTTTAGGTCAAATCTTTATCATTTATCTTCCACTTAATCTTCCTAACTTTGTATTACTCTATCAAAGCTTTTTGGAATTTGAGAAAATAAGGAATATACAATAGTTAACATAGTGGCTGCCATAAAAGTCACTTGTTGAATGTTGTCTTCGTAATGAAATTGCTTTGTAATGAAATTGTCTAGGAACTGATGCTTAAGTATTTGTGTTAGCCCAAGGTCACTTTTGAGAGGAAAGAGGGAGACTTACTGTGCTCTAGGAACAAGAGCATGGGGTATAAGAGGTGTTCATTCTGGTTACAATCTCCGTTTCACTGTGTGGCAATTTGTTACCTTCCTGACTTGGGTTTTATCACCATTGATAAGAGATAAGACTAAGCTTTCAAGGTTATTGTGAAACTTACATATAATATTTATAAAGTCAGTACTACATGCTAGGACATTTGGTAAGTTTTTTTCCTATTCTACTTGAAGAGATCAAGACTGAATCCTGTTCAAATCAGTCAGTTGCCTACACAATCCTATTCATATGTAGTAGATGCTCTAAAAGACTTTTTGATTAGTAATTATTTAAGAAATAAAGTGTGGCTAAAGGAAGATGAAAAGAAAGGAAGATAATGATCGTTCTGAGTTTGTGTTCTTCCTAACGCTCCTATTTTATTTGTGTAGAATTTATTTTAAGGCTATTTTAGTATTAGCGGTGCAATACATGTTTGTGTATGCAGGTTAACTCTAATTTACACCCTAAGGTAAGTTGTTGTTTACAGTACCTTATTCAGGAATCCACACTTCAGAGGTGGTTGAACAGCATATCATATGAAGCACCCCAATCAGAAATCAACAGCTTCAGAGATGGTACCTTAGCACTCATGTATGAAAATTTACACAAGAGAGATTGTGTATTATTAGCATAAGTGGTGTTATAAACAACTTTTCATCAGTGAAATAAAGGTGTTAAACATGGGTGGCGGCTTAGAAGAGTGTATATTCCCCATGGCAATTGCATGAATGAGCAAACATGACAGTGGAGTATCAGTGTGACTTTTGGGATCCTGTGACCATTTATTTCATGGAGAACCTTGTCACTTAGGCTTCCTAAAGACTGACTCTTCATCAGAGTCTTACTGAGTGTGCTTCCTGAGAGCCTCTCATGAGCCTGCTAGTCAGGAGAGCTTAGCTACTGAAAATGTGGTCTAACTCTCATTTGTTTCCACTTGCTAATAAGTGTTTATATAGTACACGGAGGAGTTTAGTCTTACACTTGCTTTAACATACTGGTTGCAAAGTTGTGAGAGGGAGGGATATCTTTTTGTACTTATTAGGAACCTCTCCTAGAGTAGATATTTATTTAAAGAAATTTTGCTCTACTAAACCTTTTTTAAAGGTGAAAACATAATTAATAGCTTTAAAATGAACACATGTTAAAGATTTTATTTAATGAGAGAATCAGGATGATGTTATAACTGGTTCAAAGGAAAATTCTAGGAACAGGCACACAAATATGGAGTATTGAAAAGAATATGCAAATGGAGGTAGGTTGGCAGTCCCAAGACCTGCCTCAGGCTCAGTGATATGGTAGAAGACTCACAGGACTCTACCCCATAGTTACGGATTATTACAGCAAAAGGACACATTTTAAAATTGGCAAAGTAAAAGACATACAGGGCAAAGTCCAGGAGAAACCAGCCATAAGCTACCAGCTGTCTCCTCTCAGTGGTGTCACACAGGGATGCATTTAATTCTTCCAGTAATGATGGACAACAGGTGTGAAGTGAAGCACACCTGACTGTTGGTGTCCATGGATTTTATAGGGGTGTCAGTCATGTAAACATGTAGTGCCCATGTAACTGACGTCAGGTATTCAGACTCTAGCCTGACCCCCAAAACAAAAAAGGCTTTCACCATATATCACACCATTAGGATAAACTTATGTAGTATAGAGTGGCCAAAAGCATTAAAAAAGGGCACAGAGGGCTTCCCTGGTGGCACAGTGGTTGAGAGTCCGCCTGCCGATGCAGGGGACATGGGTTCGTGCCCCGGTCCGGGAAGATCCCACATGCCGCGGAGCGGCTGGCCCTGTGAGCCATGGCCGCTGAGCCTGCACGTCCGGAGCCTGTGCTCCGCAACGGGAGAGGCCACAACAGTGAGAGGCCCGCGTACCGCAAAAAAAAAAAAAAAAAAAAAAATGCACAGAACATTATTATCAGGAAGAATGTTCAAAGGGCCCAGAGATTATCTCCCTGGAACTGACCACGAGCCAGTCCTAAAGACAGGTCTTTGTTTGGAATGTGCAGGGTTTGGGTAACTCAGGCCTGCTCAGTTAACCCATTCCAGCTCAAGGGTCAAAACTGTCTTTTCCATGGGGGTAGGGAAAAGTTGTTCTTCCAGCAAAAGATTCATTTTCATGCTTATACACAATTTTCCATTGATATCAGTTATCTACAACTTAAATGTAAAATAGCTCCCATAGAATCAGATGACATTGAAAAGTATGTTAGAGACAATGCATAGCTTTCTAGTGAAGCACAACTTTTTCCCTATATCTAAATGCAAATTGTTTTTGTTCAATCAACCACTTTTAGTATATCTTGTACTGTTAATCATAAAAATAACACATGCCTCTGCATTCAGGATTAGTAGACTAGAGCATTACTCTGGTGTTGAAGAGACCGTATTCCAGAGAAGTCTGTGGCCTTGTTCAAATCAGACAGTGAAACTATAATTCACAAGTCACAAGTGCTTGTTCCACATGAATAAACTGTGGTCGGTCACAGGCATTTAGGGAAATGGTGCTAATATCTTTCAAAATAGAAAAAAACAAAATGATTCAATATTGGCTTTAAGTCTTTGCTAGTAGGCTAGACTTAAGCTTGAGTAAGCCCAATTCTTTTTTTTTTTTTTTTTTGGCCTCCCACTGCTGTGGCCTCTCCCGTTGTGGAGCACAGGCTCCGGACATGCAGGCTCAGCGGCCGTGGCTCATGGGCCCAGCCGCTCCACGGCATGTGGGATCTTCCCGGACCGGGGCACGAACCTGTGTCCCCTGCATCGGCAGGCGGACTGTCAACCACTGCACCACCAGGGAAGCCCAGCCCAATTGTTTCTTCACTAAACACATTCAGGTAAACTTGGAACCCACCCAAATCCTCTCTACTTATGTCTGAACACATAGGTGTAGCTCGTTACTATAGTCCAGTGAAGGCAAATCTGAGTGGCTCGTTGGGCAGTGTTCAGACCAGCTGAAGTTCTCTTACTGCAATGATCATCCCCTGGTGAGTTCATGCAAAATATTTTGGAGGTTGATGTTCACAAAATTACAGATTTTGAACCTTCTGATTTTCTCTTCTTTAAGAAGCATTTCAGTGTGCTAAGTGCCAGTTATATTCGTAGCCTCCTGTTTCTCCAGGCTAGGCAACTCCTCTCCTAAGCTGTCTCTGTTAACAGCTTTCAATATACTCTCTAAATTAGTAGCAAACTGGGAGGTTATCTTGCTAGTTGGAGCTTTACTTATATATTTTAAGGCATGTCTTCTCCTAGGCTTCACTGAGAAAGGTATTAGAGAAAATTTCATGTTTTATATTTATCTAGGAAGATATTATGCACATGTGCTTGTGACTGCGTGTTTGAGGGAGATAAATGGATAGATTGTATAATTTCTAAGGCAATAAGAGATGCTACAAACCATATTGGAAGAATGGCCTTGATTTCTAGTGTGTAAGGAGAACTCCCCATAGTTTTAGGGAGGCATCCTTGAAGTGGAGTCAATCTGTGTGTAACTCTCACATTTAAAAATGTGACAGGTCATTTTTTTCCTTCTAAAAGATGGCGGGTGGGCTCTGGGCTTTTGAAAGATAGATGGATAATTATTGATATAAAAGTGTGATACTTCTAAGTAGGGGGAAAAGGGCTGGTTATAAAGAACAGGTTGATGTGGTCTCATTAATGTATGAATATATGTGTATAGAAAAGATCTGGAAGCCTATACATTGCAGAGTTAGTAGTTTTTCTGGGTCTGTTGGGATTATGAATGGCTGTAATTTTCTTCCCTTTGCTCAATAATAATAATTTCTAAATGCCCTTATGAAGAATATCTCATTTCTTTTTAACAAGAAAGTGAACAGAAAATCTTTAAGTTTAAATGGAGTGCAAGGAGAATAATTGAATATGCGTTACCTCACCTCCCACAGTGGCAAATGTCTTCAGCTATAGGAAGAAAACAATGAAGTGGGTGGAATTGGGTTATATCTGGTATTTCATCCAGCTGTCCTAAAATCAAATTCTCACTTTGCTCTGTCATTGAGATCTTTCTAAAGTTAAAAAGGCAGGGGAATATGTTCTTTATGATATTGGAAACCTTAAACCTGCTACATGGTGTAACTTTTCACTCCAAATAAGGCTAACCAGAGGAATAACGGGGCTTTATCCAAGACTACTTGGGCAACTTCTTGTATGGACTAATCATTCTGTATTAAGAGGAAGGAGTGAATTGGCTTAGTTCATGCATGATTTCTCAACTTTGGCACTGTTGACATTTTGGGCCAGATGATTCTGTTGTGAGGACTGTTATGTGCACTATAGAATGGTTAGCATCACCAGTAACCTCTACCTACTAGATGCCAGTAGCAGTACTCAAGTTGTAGCAACCAAAATGTCCAGACATTTCCAAATGATCCTTGGGACAGTATCACCCTTAGTGAGAACCACAACCTTGATGAACACTTGCCTGTAATTTCTATATGCAGGGTTTTATAAGTTAGGATTATTTTTGGCTACATGTGGCAGATTAAACCCAAATAATGATTACTTTAAAAGACAGACTATTTTTCCTTATATAAACAGAAATCTGAAGGTGGGCAATTTGGAGCTAGTATGGCAATGCCGTGGTCACCAGGGACCCAGAGTTCTTCAAACTTCTCTTCCTGCATTTCTTACCTCACCTTTTTTGTTTTTCTTGGCTGCCCCATGTGGCTTGTGGGATCTTAGTTCCCCAGTCGGGGACTGGACCCGCACCCTCTGCAGTGAAAGCGGGGAGTCCTAACCACTGGACCGCCAGAGAATGCCCTTGCCTTCCTTTCTTAAAGTCACCTCATAGTTTGAATTGCTTGTGTTGACCAGATGTCCAGTCATTTTACAGACAAGCGTCAAGAGGAAAGGCAAGGAAGTCTGAGAAGCTCGTCTTCCCTTCCCTTTCAAGAGAACTCCTGGAAGTCCTACACTCTTCCACTTTCATCTGATTGGCCAGAACCTGCCAGAATTGGGCACACAGCCCCACTTAGCTACATAGAAGACAGAAATGTAGTCCTGGATATGAGCACATCATCTCCAAATTACTGGATGGGGTTCAGTTAGAAAAGGGGTAAATGGATGCCAGAGTTAACATTCTTATAGCATTCTGCATAATGTTACAAGTCTACCCTTCTAGAGAAAGATTTGATTCCGAATAAAATATTTTCAAATTGCTACAGAATATCTGTAACAAAGTGAAACCTTAAGTAGTGAAAATCTAATTGAATTGAAAGGCTCAAAAAATGCTACTTTTGTTTTATCTCTTAATATTTGAAAACCATCCTAAAAGGTTTGTTGTTGCCTAGACAAATGCAGTGCGGTGAATATCATTATGTCTGTCTTCAACATTTGGCTTCATTCCAAAGACTTACCTCTTAGCCTGTGTTCTTAAAGTGGATCCCTAGACCCAGGCTTCCATGCAGGAGTTTATTTAGGAAGCCATCTTGGGGAACAGGAGTGGGAAGGTAAAACAGGGAAGGCAGGGAAGACAGTACAAGGATGTTTTTGAGCTGATCATTGCTAGGGATGATTGGTGTCAGATTCTGCAGGACCTCCTGAGGACTCTTATGAAATGCATTTCAAAACTGTCTATCTGGGAAACAAACATTTATCCAATGTTTCCGGTGGCTCCAAAGGAATTGAGTCACCTGTACTCCTGGGCTGCTCAGGTATGTGTAGCAGGTTCCTGGCAGTTTCCCAATTCTTGAAGGCAAAGTGAGAGTTCTATCATGTGGGTGTAGAATCTAGACTTCTAGAATGCCTGTATGAAGCTGATTTAAGGCTTTATAAAAGTGGTCCCTGGGCAGTGGCTGGAACAATGGGTGGGACACAAGGGAATAGGAGGCACTTAACCTTTTGATCTTCATGGTTTAGGAGACCAGATGGAGTTCGTGAGAACACACTTTGATTACCACTGCCCTGGATCAGTTATGGGGTATAAAGTTTAATTTGGAAATAGTATATGGGAGATATATACATGTGTGCATATATATGTATATGTAATTTCCCATTTTAGTATTAAAGAGTCTAACTATAATAATGTATGTTTTTCCAAGCCTGTACGCCAGGAGAATAGGAGCCATTAAGTGCTGTACATCTCTGCATTTGATTTCACTGCTGATGTACTACACTAGTTCTCTCCACTTTAGCATTCATTTGACTGGCCTGTTACTTGATTATCTCATGTACAGATGTGACTCACAGTGTCTGAGAAAGGGTGTAGATTATATTGTGCAGAGGTGGCATAAAAATTTTCAAGGAAGACTACCATGCTTGATGTTGAAATTCTTATGTTGGTTGGGGAGCTGCCAGAACCTTGAATGAACTGGTGGTAGAAATAAATGGTAAAGACCGTCAATCAGTTAGAAAGTAAATATCTTTTAACATCATGAAGGGCATACTCCTCATCAGTGAATCTTTGGAGAAAGTTACTTGTAGTATACACAGCAACTAGGAGAAATTATTGTTGGAGATATATCCAACTTCAGGATATTTGAAAAAATATTGCCAGTGCATATTATTGTAAATGCATTTATATATAAACTGCTAACATTTGTATAGCGCTGAATCATGTAAGCTCTTGTTTTTAGGAACAGATCCAGAGGCTGACAAGGATAAAATTTTAATCTGCCTTAACCTCAAGGCTCCCAGTGGATTTTTGAAAAAATGTAATACAGACTTCTGATCTTGCCACTTGCAAATATTGCTTGATATTAAGTTTAGCCTATATTCCAATTAACCAAGTCGTGGGTAGTTTGAATTCTTATAACTAAAGACGTCACTGCAATTAGAATGAGTTTGGCTCAGCGTTACTGCTTATGTTCCAAAAGGAAACATAAGAGTGAGGTTCTAACTGAATAGGATTTTTTGAGTTGAAAGTCCTTCAGTTCTTATTAAACTCCTTTCCCCAAATTTTACAGCACAAAAACACACAATTCTCTAGATGCTTAGAAATGGTTGCTTAGCTCTCTGTGGAAGCTTCTGGCTTTAAAGAAATAAACAGGTTGATTTGAGCTAAAGGGAAGAGCAGGCACAGAAGCACATCTGAGACATCAATTCAAACAGCATGAGTAAATGAACAGAAGAGAGATCACATTTGCTGGAATTCTCACAGTAAATAAATGAGGTGACAGAAGAGGGTTGCTTAAAAGGTGGGCCGAAGAGAACTAGTAGCCAGGAACTTTGCTTTCAATTCATCAGGTATTGAGTCTGTAAATCTGAAAATCTAGTTTCTGTTTACCACATCTCTAAATAAGGTTTACCTACACTGTGCCAACAACCACCTTCCAGCCTTCTGAAATTACTTCATTAGCATTTGTGAGAAAAGTCTAAGCAGTAGCAATAAAGAATGTTAATCTAATCCAGACTGTTGGCCTGTGTTCAGGAGTGGTGGGTGGTTAATTCTTCCTGTGTGATCTTCAGTGTTATTTCTCTACATTAGCCAGCCCTCAGACATGGAAGGCATAAATAATGCCTCTTGGCCTGTCTTTTGGTCTCTGGAAAGAAGGAATTTATGGCAGAGTCTTTCATATTCATACCAGGCAAATCCCTAAACTCTTAGAGATCTCATTTTCCTTTGAATCTAGTGACTTATCCAGGTAGGGTAGGATGAGAGAGGATAATATTGGAACTCACTGTCTACAACTTGAGGGGCCTCAGCAAAGCTTTTACTGGACCTTAGTTTATCTCCTTGAAGAAAATTCAGATACAACTGGGGTCCTTGGCTTCTACTGTAAATTGAATTATTGTTGAGAAATACTCATTCCCTTTCCCTGACCTCTGTGGAAAGAGTACAATTCCTTCCCCCTTGCTGTTGGCCTTGGCTGTGTGACTTATTTGATGGGAACTTAGAAAATGGGAGGTGAAGTGAGGCTTGGAATATGCCAGTAAGTTTGGGCTTGTCCCTTTGCGTGCCTGCTTCTCTCTGTGAAAAGAAATGCCTTGGCTAGCCTTTCATCCAAGGGGTGTGAGACAGGTTTTGTGGAGCTGTCCTGGACTGAACTCATGTCCTAGAATCAAGCTCAAACTAAATCAGCAAAACTCTAGCCAATCCACAAAGGCAGAATCAATGAATGCTTGTATGTAAGCCACAGATATTCTGCGATTTTCAAGCATATTTTAGCTGACCAATTCAGCTGGATTGTATTTAGGGGCCTGGAGCAAAGTAGGGAGTTCCCCTCCCATCTCCAAGTATTCGTTTACATGGGCGATCCAGTGTCGAGAGATTTGCATTGTACTCCTAGAGTTAAGACTTACTTTTTTTGTGAGATGTGAAGGCATGTTTGGAAAGGAATTTTTAGTATGATTTGAAATCCGGGGTCCACAATGCCATCTGAGATGGCTAGGCCCTGACAGTGTTCGTTCCTTCCTGGGGTGTAGGATACGCGGTATTATGGACACTGTATTTGGTTTAGGAGCCTAGTGGTTCCAAATGTGTATAAATACCTCTTACTGAGGCGTAAGTTACATGTATAAATTCTTCCTGAATAATAATGTAGCTGCTACTTTTAAAAAGGGCTATAGTCTAGAGCACAAAGTTCCTCCTCTTAGATTTGATAAAATCTTAACGTGTAGTAACAGTGTCACCATTAACTGTGCCGCCTGTCTTCTCCCCCTTCCCCCACCCCCCAAAGGGATCTGAAGAGTCAAAAGTAACTCCTCTGCCATGTGCAACTCTTGTTCCTACTATATGTGACCACTTACATTCTCTAAACTTACGCATCCTTGGCTAAATACATTGCCAGTTTTTAGTGGAAGTAGTTATATGGACTCTTCTAACTAACCTAGTGACTGAAGGGACTTAACATTCCCCTCAGCCAGTCAGGATTTTTCCTGACTCTAGGTCCCTGACCTAACTTTTCTTAGAAATTTACTTTAGAAAACATGTAATTGTAAAATTTTCTCTGCCCCCTTGAGAGAGAAATCTTCCCTCAGTCTCTTGCCAGTTTTACAACCATGGGGTATCTTTCTTAAGGACTTGGGAGCCAACCCTTTGAAATGTCTTTATCAAGAAAGATGTTATCCCTATCTCCCAGTCTCTGCTGGAGGATAGGAGCCTAACTTAGATAAGTGCCAAGTAGCTAACACAGATGGCGTAATCACACCGATCAACCTTCTCACCAGTGTCCTCTAGTACTTTTCCACTAGCTCAACTCAGCACTTAAAAACTCTATCTTTTGTTTCAGCAAAGTTGAACTCAATCTCAACACCCTATTGCAATGGTTTTGACTTTTACTGCAATAGTCTTCTAAAAAATATTCAGTTTTATTGGAGTATAGTTGATTTACAATGTTGTTAGTTTCAGGTGTGTTGACTCTTATTGCAAGTCTTGAGTAAAGTCTCTTTGCCTGTCTTAACTGGTGAAATTTTTCTTTGACACCAGAGTCAAGTGTTGCAACATACCACAAAACAACAGACTGTTTCTGAGCTACCATGAGATAGAGGTTAATAATGAGAGGGAAAGAAGCTGGAGAGTAGCTATATTCAGTAGAACAGTGTCCTGAAAGGGCAGTCAGAGTAGACACAGTTACTGGGACTCTCAATGGATGGGATTAAATGGAAAGAACAATGACAGACTTGGCCCTGAGCTCATGGGAGATATTCCCAACACTAGGGACTTCTTGAATTCTTGTGGGGGAGACTCTGAGGCATCTGTGTATAAGGGGGAGTAGAAGAGTGTTAAACCAAGCAGGTGAGGATTCAGAATTTGGTAGAAATTTGAGTAGTGTTGTTAATGAGACATTTTTTACTTATAGAGAAGATAAATCAGGCATACAAGCAGCAACACTTTTTTTCCTTCCTTATATACTCAACACATGCATTGAACAACTTCTACTATAGCAATGACTTCTATAATCATAATGTCATTAAATGTTACAAAAAGATTAGGTTTAACTGACAGAAAACCCTAAAAGAATATTAGCTTAAATAAGAGAAGTTGATTTTTCGCTGACATTTATGAAGCGTGGAAGTAAGCAATCCATGGCCAGTATGATGGCTCTGTTCCATAGTATTCAGACCAGACTCCCTAGGTTATCATTGTATCATCCCTAGGATTTGGTCTCTGTCTTCATGGTTCGAGATCATGGTATCCATATCCAAGCACACTGATATAGAGAGGGACAAAAGAGAAGGTGGGAAAGGGTAGTACCCACCGTCTTTTAATGAAAGTTCCTAGATCCTGCTGCATTAAATCCACTTATATTCCATTGACACAAATCTTACCATAGCTGTAAGGGAAGCTAAAATATATTCTCTAGTCTTTAAGTCTCCATGCTAGGTAAGTACACACTTAGCTAAAAGTTTTTATTACAACAGAAGAAAACAGATATTGCGGGACAAGTTGGTGTCTTTGACATAGTTCATCCCATTGGCTCCTAAATAGCCTAAGAAACCCTTCTTCCTGCTCATGGAGCTGCTCATCACCTTCCCCAAAGAAACCTTAATCTTACCACTCATCTATCTCAAAGTCTGGGGTCTCTGATATATAATCCTTTTGAGATTATTTAGATATGGCTCTTACTGCTCTGGAAACTAGTAAAAGATGTACTTGCCCCCCACACTCACAACATGCCATGGTGGAACAGGGACAGAATCACAAACATAAAAATTTCTATTCAGAAAAGAGGATAAAAGGTTGTACATAGCAATCACCAGGTCATTAGGCCAAAGTAGTAGCCATTCCTTTTTCTGAGAATTGATTTATAAGCCGCTCTGGAAGACTCTCATTCTACTTTCTGGAAGGGATCTTTGTAGTCCCTGGCCCTGTCTTTTTGGGATCCTATATCTGGGGTGGATATTAGACATTTGGTCTGTTAGATCTACACAGCTTGCAAATCCCAATTCCTGCTAGTGCAGGTTAGAGGGCCCAGCAATGCCATTGGGAATAGAATACTGACAGGTTTTTATAAGTCAAGCTTGCAGTTTCCTTGAAAAAACAATTAGTAGGCTTTCAATTTGTTTCATGTAAACTATAGCCAGATTATCCCTGTACATAGTTTTTAAAGTAAATTACTCTGGTCTTTGATTTATTAGTATCTGAGCTTTACCCATTCCCCTGCACCTTCATGTAATGGTTCCTGAAGATGTCCATTCCTGTCTTATACTGATTGATGCAGATAAGCCTAAAATCAGTACCTAGAAAAGTAAAGGTTTGGCAGGAAACTCTTATCATAATAGTAACTTAGGGACCTGAGCCAGCAGAGTTGCTTTTTTTTTTGCGGTATGCGGGCCTCTCACTGTTGTGGCCTCTCCCGTTGTGGAGCACAGGCTCTGACGCGCAGGCCCAGCGGCCATGGCTCATGGGCCCAGCCGCTCTGCGGCACGTGGGATCCTCCCGGACCAGGGCACGAACCCGTGTCCCCTGCATCGGCAGGCGGACTCCCAACCACTGCACCACCAGGGAAGCCCCAGAGTTGCTTTTTAACACATGCTTCCAGGATCATTGGAGAAGGAAGGAAATATACTGAACCACTGACTGTTTTAATGAGTATGTCAGAAATGACATATGTTAATTACACTCACATTTCACTGGCCAAAGTAACTCTCAAGGCCACACCTAACTTCACAAAGAATGGAGAAGTTCATGCCTACTATGTGCATCTAAGGTGAACAGTGCTATGACTATTATATCATCTGCAATAATGGGTTGCATTATTAGTAAGGCAATTTCTTTAATCTGATCTTTATAATTTAGATGGCTTCTGCTGTCTGGCAAAGAATTCTTAACAGAAAATGCTGGAAAATCTTGGGGCCACAGTTTTCTGTTCAAAGTATTTCTTCAAGGCATTCTGCTTAAATTGTTTCAGCTTTGGGTGACAAAGAAGTTGACCTTTTTAATTCCATGAGAATTCAAATGTAACAGACTCTCAGTTAACTCAGATTTTAGGCCAAATGCAGAAACTGCATACAATTCTAGCTCAAGCCAAAGTTCATGTCTCATGCAGGGATTTGCTCAAAGTGGCAAGAAGCAGTAAGTCCATATCATCACTATGATTTTTTCCTATCATTTACTGTGTCATTTTACATTTAAAAAAAAATTAGTATGGCTTGTAATTGATGAAAAACACAAATTACAGTGGCACAAACAAGACAGTTAATTCTCTTGCACATAAATGCAAACATATATATAACTTAGGGCTAGTATCTTAGTGCATTTGGGCTACTATAACAGAATGCTATAGACTGGGTGGCTTATCAAGAACAGAAATTTTGGCTTCGTGGATTTGATGTCTGGTTGCCTGCTTTACGGCCAAGACATCCCATGGAAGATCCTGAGGAAGCAAAACATGGGACAGATTATTTATAGAGCATTCCATCTGAAAGCAGCAGAATACACATTCAAGTGCACAGGGAACATTCTCTAGGATAGATCACATGCTGGACCACAAAGCAAGTAAGTTTAAGTCTTCTGTGACTAAGGAAAATGGTGGTCTGTATCACAGATGCTTTGATATTCCTCTGAGGTGATATTTACCACCATTGTACAGGTAAGGAAACTAAGATTTAGAAATATGCAGTTAATTTGCTTAAGGCTACATGGCCACTGGAAAATTAAGGATGTAACCCAAGTCCTCCTGAGCCACAGTGTAATCCATCCAGCTACTTAAACTGTGGCATTCAAGTGCAGCCCTCACTAAAAGATGAGCATGTAAGATCCCATTTAGCACATTCTCACCAGCTCTATCATTGAGGTACTCCAAAGAATGACTGACCTGAAACCTTTCCTACCTCCAGCTTTGTCAGCCATTCCTCCTGCTGTGCTCTGAATCTTTGTTGCCCCCAAATTCATATGTCGAAATTCTAACCCCCCAAAGCTGATGGTCTGAGTAGGTGGGGCCTTTGAGAGGTACTGAAGTCATAAGGGTGGAACCCTCATGAATGGGATTAGTGCCTTTATAAAAGAAGCTCTGGAGAGATCCCTAGCCTCGTTCTGTCATGTGAGGACATCACAAGAAGTCTGCAACATAGAAGAAAACCTTCACATGACCATGTTGGAACCGTCTTCCTGGATTTCCCAGCCTCTAGATCTCAACATACATGAGAAATGTATGTTGATGAGCTACTCAGTTTGTGGTATTTTGTTATAGCAGCTTGAACAGACTAAGACACCTCCCCGATGATGTTAAGTCAGTATGGCTGAGATGGTTAGCTTTTATAGTACCTCTTAAATTCTTTACAACGTCTATTTAAAATTTAACTTTTAATAAGTTCATCTAAATCAAGTTTGTCAATCTAGATCATTCATCTAACTTCCCAGGATGCTAATTTCTAGCTCACTCTTCTTTGAATTTCAAGATTTCACTCAGAAGTATACAGTATTTGAGACTGCAGTGTCAGAGTGCTGATGAAATTTAAATCTTAAAAAATATCTCATGACCATCCACCAAAGAACACTAATATGTATTTGGAAGCCCTTCAATCTAACACTTTGTGTTCTTATTGTTTTATCCCTCTCTGGGTTTCTTAAAAGCTAACTGAAGCTAGACAGACAGATTCAACAACCCATTTTATTTATTTATTTAAAATCACAGCTCTACAGCTTTTTCATTGTACTCATGAAACTCTTTCCTTGTAGAGGTGGAAAAGGTCTATTTCAGTGAGCCATCTAGTCTACTTTTCTCTGCATGCTTTTTCAGGGTGGTTTCAGATTTGAAAGGATTTGAATATCTACAAAGACCTTGTGGTGGAATTATTTTAAAGCTATCTATAACCTTAAGGAGTTTTTCATGAGAATGGATAAAGAATATGCTAAAATTAAGAAATCTAAGAACTCTCCTCTCTCAGAATTTCTAGAGAAAGCACTGTGGTTTTCAAGGTGGCTGTTTAAATAATGGCATTGCTGTTTGAGGGGAGAAAAAAAGAGCTCTGAGTCAGGAGGCTAAAGCTCACTGTTATTATGAGGGAAGAATTAATATGATACAGTCTTTGTAGTTATGACTCCCTCCCCAACAAGAGCTTCCAAGTGGGTAGGGAAAGTCTGGAGGCCAGAGTCATAGCTGGGACCACAACCAATGGGTTAGAATTGATCATTTGATCGCAGAGCTTCCTCTAGTTTATCTCCAAGTTGTTGTTTGCCAATGTGATGTGATATTCTATTGGTTTATAGGGTACTCAGGAAGAAGGAGCACACATCAACATTTATGCATTATCACCCCCTCTCTGCTACTTGGGGAGGACAGAGCCTTGGCAAAAGAAAGTCATTCATCTCTACACAAAGCCTGTGAAACCCATTCTAATTGACTCACTCTAGAGAGCAAAGGGCCCAAAGAAATCTGTGAAAGCATTCCCATGGCAGCAAGTGTTGCAAAAACACAGGCCCTACATAGTCATGTTTCTGGAGAGCATTTCTAGGACCTTTTTTGTACCAACCGTTTTGATAGTTTGAAGCACCTTGATGAGCCTTCATTCCCACTTTGGAATCCTATCTCTCACACTCCCTTTCCCCAGAAGGAAACATGCACATATACAAACACAAACACATAAACAAAATACAACGAAAATTTATAATCTTTATTCATGGGCATGACCTCCAATTCTGTTTGCATCATCTGGGTTGGACTAATCTAGAAGGAGGCCTGAAATTCAGGCTTTCACTAATTTCTTAATGTTACATGTTCCTTCAACCTCTCACTGAAGCACCCACTTTCCCACATGTATGATATACTCCTTTGAAGTTGGTAGAGAAGGGACGGGATACCTTCCCCTCTTTCTATCCTAGGGAAGACTATTATTTCCCTTCCTCGAAGATTTCTTATTTTACCCTAAACAGTCTTCATTTAGCTGGCTACAATTTTTTTTTTATTTTTGCTGTGGTTAAATCCCTTTTGCATGTTACTGTTTAGTCCAGAAACTTCCAACCATACTTTTATACTTTAATTATATCTTGACCTTCTCCAGGTCATTTCTGAGAATCATGGTGAAATGGGTGAACAATAGAACCACCTAAGATCATGGTCCCTGTGATGGAAAACACTTGAAGCTAGAATCAATCACTATACATTGAATCCACAATTCTGCTACATATTCTGGGCAAGTGACTTTTTTCAGTTAATCTTTTCTTGTCCCTTATCTTTAAAGTGACAGAACCCATACTAAATTTTATGCTATTGTTGTAAGAATAAAACAATGCACAGGTAATCTGTAAGATACTATACACACGTCTGTGACAAGTATATTAACATGTCAGATTAATAGTTTCCTAAAATCATATCACCTTTATATACTCACCACTACTTAATATACTCATTCATTCATCCATTTTTCCATTAATTTGTGTATTCATTTATTATTTATGTTCTGTCTCCCCTCCTCTAGAATGTAAACTCAGTCCTAATAGGGACTTTATCTCTTTTGTTCTCTACTGTATTCTCAGAGCCTAGAATGGTTCCTGGCATACTGGATGCTCAAAACATCTGTTGAATGTGTAAATGAATGGATGACAACTCTTTATTGTGAACAGTGTTATTATATAAGGGAAATTGCTCACTTTAAAGAATTTCCAAATTTCTTTCTAGAGGTCATTCGCTTGCCTTTTTCCTTGCTATTAGGTTTTGAAATCTGAGCATGTGGAAGATTGTCTTGCAAGAACTCATACCACAAAGGGACTGCCATACAGGTACCCTGTCCCTGCTAGCTCCTTTCTACCACAATTCAAAGCCAGTTTTTTAAAATTTATTATCTTATTTTGTGCATCTAGAATTATATATGGAGAAGCCCATATGATACTGAAATTTTGAATCTGAAAAATGCTATTGAATTATCTGGATGGAGATATTAGAATATTGTGGTGCCTGGGAAAATAAAGGTCTGCTTTGGCAGCCCCTGAATCTCATCAGGCTTATGCAAACAAAGCATGAAGTGGGGAAATATATAGACAGCCTAGTGTTTAGTAGCCACAAAGAAAGATGTTTGTGTCTTACTAGAAGAAATGGCAGTGTTGAATATTCATGAGGGAGAGCCATTTTATACCCCTCCCAGGCACAGAATATTTGTATAAATATGAAATCTATGCATAACTATGTGAAAGCAGACATTCCCCAGAGGTTAAATATGCTAACATAGTAAGAAATGTCTTATCCTCCTGTAGATTTTACTAAAAAAATTCAAGTAATTGAAAGGATGTAAACATCAAGTAAGAGCATGATGATTTAGGGTTGTCCAAAGGAGCATAACCAGAAACAGTGAGACTATACTAAAGAAGGACAGGTTACTGAGGAACATTTTTAACTATGTTGTATTTTACTCCATAGCAATACTTTTAGAAATGGCTTCAACCTAAAATTCACAGTCTAAGGAAATCTGTTAGGTTGAAATTACCTTTCCTGCGACATGGTGAAAGCCTTATTCCTTGAAATGCTGAATGTGATTGACTCAGTTGCAATCCGTCTTAAAACTGGATTGAATGTAGAAAGGCAAAAATAGTACGTATCTGGATGTCTGCTGTGTCAGTGACTGGTGTGTGACCTTGTGTAGTAAATTCAATAGCTTTACATTCTTATATCTTTTAAAGATCACTTCACATTCTCTTATAGTTTGAAATATTTCAAACTCTCAATAGTTTGAAAGTTGATTCTTGCTTTTAGATTAACTGTGTTCTCTCTTTTTAAGAAGAATGAAAATTCCTAAATTCCATTTTTTTCCCTCTGACTCTATGTAGTAGAATGCACAATGCCTTCCAGACTCCCTATAACCACAAATGGTGCAATGAAAAGTTTGCTTTCAGTGGTGGAATATTCAAACCTCTAAATGCAGAGGAGAACAAACTTGTTGGTGCCTTCCTTATCATTCTGTTCTCTGAAGTTACAAGTTCAACCAAATGTGTGCCTGCCTGTGTGATCATTATGTGTGCAATGTTTATGGTAGCTGCTGAACTGGGTAGATGTGTAATGAGAAAATCGAAGGGAGAAAGCTCTTATCTTCTAACACAACGAATTTATCTCCTTTGTTGTTTATAGGAGTTTCCTATCTGATTTGGCCACTGACCTCTATAAAGAGTTGAGATGTACTTTGACAACATAGGTTGTTGATATAACCAGTAAAATAAAATCACATTTTCAGGTTAGGAATTATTAATTCATTGCGGTTATCTAGCTCTTTTGTAGGAGGAAGGGGGTTAGCCATAAAGTGGCTGAGTCTTTCTGCAATCTTACCAAGTGTTGCCAAGCTTCAATAGCATGTCTTCCTTACCACCCTCTATTCTTGGCCATATTGACACTTTCTGGGTAAAAGACAACTAACAGTTCTCAACTAGGACAAATTCTTTGTGTGGCAGGATCTTCCCATATCTCCCCATGTTCCCAAATTGGTCAGGACCCAATGCAAACATATATTTGAGCCTATTTCTCCAAACTCTTCACTACTCTTTCATTTTTAAGACATGAAACTCTTGATTTTCCCCAGCTTTTGACTTTAAGGTCTTAGGAGCTGAATTTCTTGGGTGCTGATTTGGCAGTTAGACCATGTATATATGATAAAATAAAATGACACGTCACATTATAAAAGGACCAGATCTTTTCTTTAGATCAGAAATATCCTTGATATAGTGGTGCTAGGAGATAGGCTTCCCTTCTAAATGTCGTTTTGAGTACAGTCCCCTATTAAATACTGACCTTCTCATTATGCCAAGGCACTGTATGTGAAATACCAAGCTGATAATTTTACTATCTACCTTATACATTTCTGCTGATCCCCTATTTCCCCCAGGATACAGCTGAACTCCAACAAGTGGCCTATGGAAACTTTCAGGATATGGGTCCCTATCTACCATTCCTTAGTTCACCCTGTCTGTTCTTACATCAAAACTCAGCCGCACTCTGCTCAGTTTTCTAAACATTCTGCATCTTTCCTCTGATGTTATATCTACTTTGCCTTACGGGACCACAGCTGAATTTAATGCTCTTGATCACTCTCCCTAAACATCACCACTCTGCTTGTTTTGCTCTAAATTTTCTTTTTTCTCTTTTCCCTCTTTAACTTCCTTTGTGTTTCTCTTTGGCCTTAGCTGCAAATATTTAAGAGTATTTACTGATTCTTCTTTCTATGACTTTACGCATTCTGACCTTACCTCCAAAATAGCTCCTAAAGTGGTTCCTTTCTCACGAACTGCATTACCACCTTAGGATTTTAGTCCCATGTCATTTCTTAACTGGACTATTACATCATGTTCATTAGTGAACTTCTAGTGTCCTATTTTCTCAGATGCATTCTTCACACTGCAACCTGGAACGTTGTACCTGAAACAGAAATTGTCCTGTTAATTCTTTATTTAAAATTATTTAAAAGATATTCACCCCTCTATCTAAACTGTGACAATTTTGAGAGTAAAAGGGACTACTATCAATATTTGACACTAGATAGTAGGTATAAATTATGATTGTGCTAGGTAAACCTGGCCGAGTGTTCACCCTGCTTCTATAGGATCTGTCAAAAAAACAAACAGGTAAAACAAGTGAACAAAAAAGCTGTCCAAGGTGCTTAATGTAACATAGGAAGCCCTCCACAATCAGTCCCTTCTAATCTCTTCATTATAATCTGTGTATATCCCAAATCTGGTATTCTGTATTCCAGTGATCGTGTGCTTTTCTTTATGCTAATTTCCAAGGTGGAACATTCTTTCTCTTTTTTTCCACCATCCTTTCTCTGACTTATCTGGGAAGGCTTCAGAAACCTTTGTCCTGTCCAAGTTAAGTAAAATGCCTTTCCATTGTGCTCCAATAATAAACATCACATACATACGTATCTGTCTCTGCTCTTGTTATGTTTCAATTATCCCACTGGAACATGAGCTACTTCAAGGCAATGAAATGTCACTCATTTTTAAATTATATTTCAGGATGCATAGGATAAGTAGATTTTAAATTAACATTTGATTGAAAAAAAGGAAGGAAAGTAGCTAAATCAGAGGTCATCCTATGAGTAGGTGAAAGGATTTTGACACTTAAAAATTTTGAAAATCATATTCACCAGTCACCCTAGACCCCTCCTGTTATTTACACCAGGGCTATACATTATGTGCTTTAGAAATTTGTGCTCTATACCCCCCAAAACTTTTCCTATTCTTCAATTCATTTCTTCATCCACTTTCTTTGTTTTTACATTTTCTTCAATCCACCCATTGTTACTTTCTCTATTTCTTTGTAACTTCTCTGTGCTGCCAATTTAGTTCCATCTTTCCTCTGGGATACTAGGGATGAGTAAGAGGGTGATTTAAACCTTAGCGCAAACCTGTTCTTACAGTCGTTTAATCATTCTAACTTATTTTGATACTCTATAGAAGTAATTTACAAAAAACAATTTTAAGTGCACAATTTGTTTTGGTAAATATGTACACTGTATAATTGAAACATCAATGAAGATATGCATTTACATTGTCCTAGAAAGTTTTCTTGTGCACCTTTGTAGTTATTCCACATACTTCTGTCTCAGGCAGACAGATGAATGATCTGATTTTTATTGTTATAGATTACTTCTGTAAATACCACAATTTTATATAAAAATATACAGTCTGTGTACTTTTGTGTTCAGCTTCTTTTGCTCAAGGCAATTTTTCTTTTAATGTTTCATGTTACTTACATGGCTCTGCTTTTATTGTAGTTGTTACTGTGTAGTATTCCATTGTATGGATATGCCACATTTTGTTTATATATTCACTTGTTGGGCAAAAAGCAACAGTTTTGTTTGCTTCCAGTTCTTGGCTGTTACAGATAAAGCTGCTGTGATCATTCAGGTACAATAATTTAAGTAGATATCTCTTTTCCTTTCCTTGAGTAAATACTTAGGAGTGAGATTGCTGGGTAGGATGGAAGGTACATGTTTAATATCATAAGTCTATGCCAAAATGTTTTCTAAAGTAGTTGTGACGTTTTATACCTCCAGTATTACAATTGTTCCACATCCTCATCTGCTCTTGATATTTTAGGTGTTTCAAATTTTAGCCATTCTAATGGTTCTAGTGGGTATGAGGTGGTATCTCACTATGGTTTTAATTAGCATTCCCCTGATGGCTAATGCTGTTGAGCAGGTTTTCATGTGGCTATAAGCCAATTATATATCCTTTGTGAAATGTCATCCAAGTCTTTGCTGTTTTATGTTTGCTTTCTAATTATTGAAAATAAATTGGCTAGTTGCATTTTCATATGAAGTTTTGAGTCACCTTTTCAATTCTTGTAAGATCCTGCTAGAATTATGATTTGAATGGAATTGGCTTTATAGATCAATTTGGGGAAAATGAACATCTTAGCAATAGTGAGTGTTTCAGTCAATAAACATGACAAAACTCTCCACTTATTTAGGTCTTATTTCACTTTTCTCAGATATGTTTGTAGTTTTTAGCTAGAGGTCTTGCATATATTTTGTTAAATTTATTTTAATTTTTTTAAAAAATGTTTGAGGGTTTCCCTGGTGGCACAGTGGTTGAGAGTCCGCCTGCCAATGCAGGGGACGTGGGTTCGTGCCCCGGTCCGGGAAGATCCCACATGCTGCGGAGTGGCTGGGCCCGTGAGCCATGGCCACTGAGCCTGCACATCTGGAGCCTGTGCTCCACAACAGGAGAGGCCACAACAGTGAGAGGCCCGCGTACCGCAAAAAAAAAAAAAAAAGTTTGAAATAGTATTTTTATTTCCTTCTCCAGTTGCTTGTTACTACTACATAAAGAAATACAATTCTTTTGTTTTACATTAGCCATGTGCCTTATGGCCTTGATAAAATCACCTAATAATCCTAGTAAGTTTTTATGGTAGAGTCCTTAGAACTTTTAATGTATATCTCTCTCTGTATATGCAAACAGTTTTTTTTCGATATATGTGCTTTTGCATATGTCTTTTACTTATTTTTCTTGCCTTAATGCACTTGCTAGGACCTCTAGTAACAATATTGAAAAGATGCAGTGGGCATATACATTCTTGCCTTGTTCCCAATCATATGGGGGAAGTACTTAGTTTTTCACCATTGCACATGAGATTAGCTCTAAGTTTTCATAGACACCTTTATCAGGTTGAGTAAGTTTTATTCTATTCTAATTTTCTGAGTTTTTGTTATGAATGGGTGTTGACTTTTATCAGTTTTCACTTTTATTCCTTTTATATCTGCTTTCTTTGTATAAAGCCTATATGATC
Organism: Grampus griseus; assembly: GCF_964374135.1. Taxonomy (NCBI): domain Eukaryota; kingdom Metazoa; phylum Chordata; class Mammalia; order Artiodactyla; family Delphinidae; genus Grampus; species Grampus griseus. Next base: position 20,892,642 of record NC_139018.1, on the reverse strand, counting down.
TTAAAATAGGATCCTTTTTTGTTTTTCTGAACTGAATTTGCTTATATTTTGAGGAGTCATGCATTTATTGGTCTGCCCTTCTTCTAATATCTTTGCCAGTTTTCAGTAACAGAGCTTCAGAAAACAAAGTCATCCTTACACCTCTGCATTTTAAAGGAGTGTGTGAAGGATTGGTTTTATTTCTTCCTTTAAAGGTTTGATGGGATTCACCGCAGAAGCCATGTAGTTCTGTACTTCAAGGGAAGATTTTCGTTATTAATTCAATGTAATATGTTACTAGATATTAATTATAGCAATAAACATGGTTACTCATATTTTCTATTTTTCTTCAGTTCACTTCTGCATTTGTTAGGAATTATTTATTGGCATCCATTGGTATCATAAATCCCTATATTCTCTTAATATCTAGTTTCAAGAATAATAAACTCATAACTTCAAAATAAACTTTAAAATGATTAATAAAATTAACACGTTGCAAGCATATTCAGAAGCACATTCAGAAGAAACCAACCCTGTTGACACCTGGATTTGGAACTTCTGACCTTTGTTTTAAGACACCCAGTTGGTGGTAGTTTTTTACAGTATCTCTAGGAAATTAATATGCTTGCAAGGTGTTAATTTTATTAATCATTTTAAAGAAACTTTTATTCCTAATATTTTAATTTGTTTTTTATATTTTTTACTTGATTGGCCTTATAGTAAGTTGAACAGTGTCCCCCAAATTATATCTACCTTGAACCTCAGAATGTGACTTTATTTGTCATAAAGATCTTTCCAGATGTAATTTAAGGTAAAGGTCTCAAAATGAAATCATTTTGAATTAGGGTGGACCCTAAATCCAATGTTAGTGACTTAGTAAGAGAAAGAAAAGAAGACACAGGAAAAAAGCCTCATGAAGATGGAGGCAGAGATTAGAGGGCAGTCACCAGGCAAGGGATACCAAAGATTGTCAGCAGTCACTAGAAATTGGGAGGCATGGAATGGATTCTCCCTCAGAACATTCAGAAGAAACCAACCCTGTTGACACCTAGATTTGGAACTTCTGGCCTTTGTTTTAAAACACCCAGTTGGTGGTAGTTTTTTACGGCATCCCTAGGAAATTAATATGCTTGCAAGGTGTTAATTTTATTAATCATTTTAAAGAAACAGTATTTGATCTTATTGACTTTCTTTAATGTTTATTATCTATTTCTGCCCTGATTATTTTTTCCAACTTTAGGTTGAGTTTTTCTAGTTTAAGACTGAAACTTAGGTCATTATTTGCATATCTTTTATCTTTTTAAATATAACCATTTAAAACTATGAATTTCTCTCTAAATATTGTGTTCCTCACATTTTGGTATACTGAGTTTTTATTATCATTAGTATGAAATAATAACTTCCCTTTATTTCTTTTTGGAATTATAGGGTATCTAGAAGTGAGGTACCTAATTTACAAATATTCAGGGGGTTTTGTATGTGTTATAGTTGTTAATTACTAATTCAATTCCATTTGTCAGATAACAAACATACCTTTACAATTTTCTTCTTTTGAAATTTATTGACTTATTTTATGACTTGTGGTCTGTCTTGGTGAACATTCCAAGTGCAAATGAAATGTGTATAATCTTCATTTAAGATACAGTGTTAAATGAACTCAGGTCAATTAGGTTGATAAGGCTGTTCTAATTTTCTTTAATCAATAGTATATCTGACTTTGTAAATTTATATATTTCCCCCTTTAGTTATGTTAGATTTTATTTAATGAATTTTAAAGTCACTGTTATCTTTTCCTGATTATCTAACTTATTATGAAATTACCTGCTTAATACTTTGTTTCTTGTTCTACTTGTTGAGATATTAATGTAGCAACAGCTTTTTTAAGCTTACCATTAACATATCTTTCTTTTTATGATTTTTACTTCCAACTTATTTATGTTATCTGTGTTTAAAGTGTATCTCTTGTAGACATCATGTAGCTGAATCTTGGTTTTTGATTCAGCCTGCCGGTTATTGATTCAGCCTGCCATCTTTGCCCATAAACTGGAGTATTCAGGCCATTTACATTTAGTATAATTTTTTTATATGGTTGTGTTTAAGTATTATCTCAAAAAGAGATAATAAAAGGCAAGGGCTTAGGGTTAATAAAATTTAAATCAGAATCAAGAGGTGATAGAATATTCTTTTATTTTGACTAAATTTAACCAGTTGGAATTATTTTTAAAGCACGATTTCATGTTTTTGGAATGAACTTGCCTTATAATAGGAAATCTGTATTTTGTCATAATAGTAGAACAGTATTGACTTATTCTCAAATGTCCATTTTTATTTTGTGGATTTATTAGAGTTGAGACATAACTCATCATAAATCACCAAAAATGTATATATCTTATTACACACTTGTAGTATCATCCTATACAACTTCTTGGAATTATTACTTGCAGTATTTCCTGACTGTATTAAAAATATAAATGACATTTGTAAACTTCAAAATTAGTCAATATTAGAGGGGTATGTACGACTTTATTCTGGAATAAAAAGGGTAATGTTATTTTTCATACTTATTCAATAAAAATGCTTTAGTGTTCACAATGTCCTATGTGTTGGGTACACAGATCACATATAAAATCCTTGTTCTTGTGAGGGTCAATCTAATGTTGGTAGGGGCTGATAAGCCAGTTGACAATTATACATTATTAAATAATAGGATATGTATGGAGGAGAGGAGAGAAATTTAGCCACAATTTTCCTGGAGGTCATGAAGCATCAGCTAACTCCTAGAGGATGAGTATAAGCTCTTGAAGCAAATGCTGGAGGGATATATTAGAAATGGAGAACAACATATAGGAGAAACTGGCAAGGGTTGGGGCAGACCTGATTCATTTAGGAAACTACAGATTGTTTACTATGATTCCTTGATGGAGTATATTTTGAAGGAATGGTGAAAGTTGAGAACCAAAGAGACTCTAAACCAGAAGGGGCCATGCTGAGAGAATTTGGACTACATCTTGATAATGATGGAGAAAATTGGATGATGGTGAGCAGGAGAGTGATCATATTTAATTCTGGAAATAGCACTCTGATAACAGTAAGAAGGACATATTAAAATGGGGTAAAACTGGAATTGGAAGACTAGTTGAAGTTTCTGCAGTGATTGAGAAGGTAAATGATGAGGGCTTAAACTAAAATAGCTTCCAAGAGTATGGACAAGGGAAAGATGAGAGAGTGAGTAGGTAGAATCACTGTGATGAGGTACTTGGTTTTTCCTGCCTATTGTGGAAGAAAAACTTTGCAAATTTAGCTGGTTGACCTGCCCTTTGTTTGTCTAAAGGAATTCTTTAAAATTAGGATTTTTGTAAGAATGGCTGGTATTGTGGAATAAACTTTTCCACTAGATAATTAAATTGTATGTTACAAAACTATAACTAGAAAAATGATTTAAATTCCTTATGACAATGGTATTGGTAACAGTAGCTTGCTCTAGGGACAGAAATAAAATTTTTATCTGATTTTTTTTTCTTTTGACATTATTTCAGAAGTGTATTTCTTCTCAGGAATAATATAATAATTTAGAGATAATTCTCAATCTCTTGTTTTCTGAAACTATTCAAATTTCAGACTTAATGCCTCATATTTTAAAAATAGCTTTTAATCATAATTGCAATGTGTTTTGCAAAGTGCATAGAAGTATCAAAGCATGGCTACTCTCTCTTTCACATAAACTCATGCACCAAAATTTTGCATATGAGTTTGTGTGTAGGAAATTTGAGTAGATGGGAGATTTTATTAGATCACTTTGAATTAGGGCAGGAAGAAGAAGAAAAATAAGAAAAAAACCATATAGCATAAATGTGACTTCAGAAATTCTTCCATGACTTTTTATTCATTAGACCTAGCTGTCTCTGTTTCTAATTGTGATCAGTTTTGTGCTTATGTATATCTAATTCATTCCAGAGTTTGGAATTTGTGTAACTCAGTCTTATTGTTTTCTCATATTACAACATAAATCTTGATATACTTACAGAATTTAGTTTTCTCATATAGATATCAGTACATCCTTTGAAGATAATGTCACTCTTAGTCTCATTTAAATGATGTTCTCTTGTTAAAGTTGCATTTCTTGCCAACCATTAAGAACATGGTGAATGGAATGCATAGGCCTCTAAGAGACTTGCTCCAAATACCTTATGGTATTACAAACTTATTCCTTACAAGCTATGCATTGGAGGAATGTTATTTGCCCTCTCTGGGACTTGGTTTCTACATCTTTTAGTGGGTATAATCTCATTGTTCGGCAGAATTATTGGAAAAATGAAGTAAAATGTTTTATATGAAGTTCATAGTACACTAACTACATAGTGTAGGTGCTCAATTATCTTTTCTTCTTTTCTTTTGTGTTCCCTACTGTCAGGATGTCTACTGCTAATCTTGTTCTCCAAGACTTAGGATGGTAATTCTCAACTGGAAAGGTACTACTTCCTAAGGCAAATTTGGATATCTGTTGGAGGGGGTTTTGGTTTGTTATAAGGTTTGGAGGACACTATTGGCTCTAGTAGTTGGGGGACAGATATATTTGAACACCTGCAAATGAATATTTTGCTAGACCTATTTATAGCTATCTGAGACTATTACCCATTTCTAGTCTACATACAAACATAATTTTTGCGTGGCTTTAAAACACACTGAATTTTCCAGGCATGTAACTCTTAAGCATTTGTGGAAAGTTTTCACTTATTAGGATAAAACTGTCCCAAGATTTCTCCACTACTTTGAAAAGTGGCATTAATGACTATTCTGCCCCGTAGGTTACATAAAGACCTATCTGTATTGATCTACTTTTATAGCTTTAGTACTCAATTTGTTTTGTTTTGTGTATAGATCTATCTACTTCAGTATTTAGTCTAGGGAAGTGGTGCCAGGATGATTAATGTATTGGAAAGATATGTTTAATTCCATTCAGTGACCTAAAAGTCATGTAAGAATAATTTACAATAAAAATATCTTATTAAGTAATTATGTATGAATTGTATTTCAGGATTTTGAATGGGTGATAATGGTAGGTTTTTAATACTTAATTTGGTGTGATGGTTTGAGACCCCTTAGCCCAAGCCATTTACTTTATTCTATCTTTAGTGGTGGACCAGGTCCAGGAGCTTCTCTTGAATAATCATAAACTGTGCGTCAGTGATAAGCTGGTGAATATTGCCTGCTCTTGCCAGTTGGTTTCCATTCTCTTGACCTCAAGAAGGGTGACCTGCCAGGCCAGCCCTCTGATTGCTGCTGACCTACTGATACTGACCCTAACATCTGTGAATCTGAAAGACCTAGTGAATAAAGTCATGTAAAAGAATTACTTTTCAAGCACTCAAGCTGTCTCATTATTCCATTACTGTCTACCTGCATTTCTGTTGTGGCTTCCTCTGAAAGTAGGAATTTAATCTGTTCACTTTTGCACAACTGCCCTGTAAGTTAAAATAACTTGCATTAAGTCATTTCAAGTCTCCTTAATTTCCTATGAGAGTAAATATGACTTTTTCAATCTTGATGAGTAATATGAGACATAGCTTACAGCCAGTAAATTCTGGAGTAATATTCCTATCTCCTTTGATTTATATTTTAGTTTTTTTAATAATACACTCTAGCAACCTGTGTGACATTTTCATTACTGCCTACATGCTTGGGGTTAAAGATGAAGCTTGAATGCTACATAATGCCTTTGGAAAAAGAATGTATATACTTTGATTCTCAATTTTAGGTTCATTTTCAAAAAATATTATTTCAGAAGGTTCTGAACAATAGTTCTTTCTCCTCCAAACAATAAGAATGTACATGTACATGAAATGACTGTTAGAAAATACTTATCAGTGACACATAGCAAAATTGAATTATTTGGGTAATTTTGCAGCAATTTTACCAACTCACTTTCTGAGTAGAATTATTTTCATGTGACCTTTCTGAGGTGTGTGTGTGTATAATTTTTTACCTCCAAAGAATTTATCTTCTATTTGGGGGTAGTGATCACCTACTGTGTTATGGGGAAACTGTCTGTTTTGCAGAGTAGGTTAAAAAAAAATGCTTTCCATATTCCCTAGGGTCTTTGTGAGGTGGATTTGTTTCAAATATGCCCACCTGGATTCTAATTCCTATTTCACAGGGTTGTGAATTCCTACAGGGAAAGGATTAAGTTTTATTTTGCATTCTTAGTTCCTAACCATAGTTCTCATTTTCCATGTCTGTCTTTCCAGAAGTTAATCAACAGAACAATATTAACTAATTGTCAAATGCTATACTTGGAGCAATGGGAGATAGTAAATAAATGAAACTCAGTCTATCATTTTCAAAAGCTTGAATCATGTTTGAAGAGGAGAAAAGCCTTAGAGTAAGACATAATTGGCTAAGATACAATGTAATGTAGCTCATATAATGTAAGAGCTATAGAAACTTAAACACAAGAAAGGAAATGTCATTACAAATGGTTAGAAAAATTCTCTGGGAAAGGTGAGGAAAGTTGAATTTTCTTAAATTCCTATTTGACTCCACTTTTGGTTTTTATCCATACTTTTGCTGATATAGGCATAATCTGCAAACAGTTTTGACTTTTTCTTGTATAATTTATAACAAATGTATTCAGCATCACAAGAGCTCTCTGGCGGCATCTTTTTATGTCAAGGGAAAAGTGCTATAAACGGTGTGGTTGTGATCACTGATTGGCAGTAAAGCATCTGAAATTACCATGTTTATATTGCTGAGAAGTGTCACCTGTTAACTTGGGCCTGATGTTGATATTCTTGGGATGTCTCCTTGCACAAGGCAGGTTTTCTCACCTTGTTCTACACTCTTTTGGTGCTACTCACATGACAAAGTTTCCAGTAATCTGAAAAGAAGAGCTGGGGCAGGGGCTTTAAGTATAAATCAGAGCATGTGGGTCTGGATGAGAATTTTATACTCATATAAAAGTCTTTTTCCCCTCAATTTCCCAAGGCTTAAACGCTTAGGGTGTGTGTGTGTGTGTGTGTGTGTGTGTGTGTGTGTGTGTGTGTGTGTGTGTGTGTGTGTGTGTGTGTTTAGTTTAAGTAGAATGAATAGCTTTTCTCAGTCTAGTTAGCATTTGTGGACTTTTCCCTTAGATTTTCAGAACGCCTGTGAATTAGAAAATTAACTCATATATCAATATTTTGCCTTAAGAATTAAACCTCAGAAACTCAAAATTTCTTCCCTCCAACCCTTAAATAACAGTTGTCCCTTTGCACTACTTCTGTATTATTAGGATAATTGCCCCAATCAAAAGGCACTCTGGGCAGTATCTCTTGTATAATCATTTAATGCTGACTGAAAAACAATTGTGTCCTCTCAGATTGATTTTATTTAAATCTCAAAATAATGCTTAAATATCCCTTTGAGTAACTGTTTACATGCAGTTTCTAGATAAGATTCTAAACAAAAAGTTGGACCTTCTGATCCAGGTATCAGTACTTTTGTTAACTCACTGAGGATGGGATATATGACAGGTAGAAAGAACCAGGCAGGACAACCCTCAAATTCTAGTGCCACCTTTTCAGTTTCATATCTAGGTTGAGTCACTTAACCATGCTGAGCCTCAGTTTTCTCATCTGAGAAAAACTGGCAATAATAACTCCCTTGGAAAATTGCTCCTGTTGAGAAGTGATGGAATGTAAAGAGCCTTAAGTCCTTCTGGTACTATTTGAACTCACAAAGAGCAGCCCTTAGTATCAAACCAGGAAAATGCCATAAGTGGTTTCATGACTGTGGGACTCCCAAAGGTCAACATTATAATGATTGGGGATACAGTTGCCCCTCGGTATATGGGGGGGATTTTTCCAAGGCACATGCAGACCACAAATCCATGGATGCTAGAGTCTGTTATATAAAATGGCATAGTACACTGGGCCCTCCGTCTCTGCGGGTTCCACATTCACAGATACAGAGGGCAGACTGTGATAAAAAGTTTACAGGGATTGGGGAAAAGGTAAAAGGTTAAATGTCTGGAAGAGCGGGAATAGATGTTTTCTTTAGCAGCTATGGGAGATGCATGTGCATTTGATACCACGTATGCTGGGACCTTGGTCATTGTCTTTCTGTATTCCTTAGGAAGAGGAAGCCAGGTTATGGTCCCTGACATAAACTGACAGGTGCAAGAGATTGAAGAACTATATCTGGATTCTTAATTTTACTACGCTTCTGTGTCATGCTTGACATTATGGGAATATTTTCAGGAGTTGGAAACCCTGTTGATGATCATTAGAATTTTACAGTAAGAACATTTTTTTTCCTGAGTGAAAGATTTACTTAAAAGATTGAATGTTCATTTTTTCAATATGAGGTATAAATATGCTGGGATTTTATCTTCTACCTAGGTGTACCATGCAGCCCTTTCCTTCCTTAATAGCTAGTAAGGTATCCCCTGCTGTACATCCCTTTTTCAGATTCCAGGGAAGTTTCCCATCTCTTTGCTATATCTCAAAATCCTTTTCTTGCTCAGGACACCTAAAGTAACCTCTTTACTGAGTTTAGACTTCTATCAGAGTAGGAGACTCAAGCGGCATCTGCTCCCTGCCTTGTATGATCTGAGTCAGGGTATTGCAATGGGCCTGGCTACCTTCTTAGAACATGAGTGTTCTAGTGTGTGAAGAGGTGTGTCGTGTGTGTGTGTGTTTTGTGTCATGTGTTGGGAGAGAAAAGAAATATAGATGGAATAGACTCAAATTAACATCTCAAATTATCATGCTATAACTGGATTGAACAGCTTTTAATTTTTTAAATTCACTATGCCCCAATCTTGTTGAGTTCCGAGTAAAACACTGAGATAGATTAAAAATTGTATTTGAATTATATCATGATTCATTTTATTGTCATTAATGCAGATATCAGAGGACCCCTTGGTCCCTTTATCAGAGATTAGTTTTCAGTGAAAGAGGCCTGGTGCCATTTAGACTTTTATTATAAAGAGGGGAAATAAGTCTGGACTCTAGTATCCTCAAGCAAAGGAAAGATTAAATCTTAGCAAAAATCATGTGAGTGTGATATTTTAAAGGCATCAGACAGCAGGTATAAAAAAACTTACTTACAACAGCAATCACATTTTATCCAATAAAAGCACTTAGAGACAGCAGGTTATACCCATACAGGTGGTATGGATTTTGCACATTAGCTAGAAGTTTAGGTCGCTATGATTTCACAAACCAAACAAAAGAAAACGGTGTTAATAGATGTACTTCTCAGTGTTTAGACCATTCTGTTCCTGCTGTATTCCTTACAGAGTCCTCTTTTATTTCATTTATTTATTTATTTAAAAAGATACGGTGAGTTTTGTTCATGGGGATTCAACTGCCTGATTTCCAAAGAGTAGCATAAAAACTGTGATTATAAAAGCAAGACTGCAGGGTGGAATGGGCATGGTTAAATTATAAAAGAAGATGCTATTTGGTCCCAGTAAAATTTATCCATTGAACTGGCAGTTGAGAGTGTTATAAATAGAATGTTTCTAATTAAGGGAAAATAGGGTTGAGCTGATTGGAATAAACATTTGGCTACCATGGTACATGGAAATTGACAGAGTATATTCTTTGCCATATCCTTGGTCTATTTCAGAAGTCACAGCTATATCTTTCTTTTTCTTTTTTTTTTTACAAGCTATATGTTTCTAACCTGCCACCTTAGATCTGGTAAAGTTTCTTATACAATGTCTTGAATATTAGCAATGTCTTATAGAACAGCATCATGGTCAGCTAAGACCAAGTGTATTAGCAAAACTGTATGGATGCAGCAGTGTTGGGTAATCAACTGGCTGCAGAAAGCTGAAAAAGGTATTCAGGATGTGATCAGTTCTAAACGTTGTGTCCTTGGATCATTGACTCAGCTCAGCTCAGCTCAGCTTCCATATGGCCTGCAAGCAACACAGACCAGTCATTCCAAATGCTTAGTCTTTCATGCAGGCTGATAGTACTATCACAGCAAGAGCTGATTTCTTAAAAACATCTGCCTTTGTAGGGTCCTCAGCCACCAGTTCAGGAAAAGCAGGCCATCCTAATCTCAGTCTTCTTGCTTTTCAGTTTTGTGGAATGAACCAGAAGTCAAAACATGAGACCTTGCTAAGTAGTAAATTAAGCAACCACACTAATGTCTAAAAGAACCTAAAAACTAGACTATTACCAAGTCTGTATGTGTGATCTCGTTCCCTTACCTCTGAAGCTGTTTCTATTCTTCTTTGCTAGTGCACTGTTATTGTGAAATTGCACACACATCAGCAACCCAAACAAAAATGGGTGGCTCATTGATCCCAGAATAGTCACCCAAGTCAAGAAATTACAATTTAATACCCTAGAAGGCTATTTTGTGTCCCTTTTGCAGTCTCTTCTGTCTCCCCCTTCTAAAAATAACCATTACATGTCATTAATTGTGACTACTTTCTTCTTTTGCTTCTCATTTAACCACCTAAAAACACATCCCTATATACTAAAACTTCGTTTTACTTGTTCTTGAACTTTGTTTAAATGGAACCATATCATATGTGTGGTGTTGTAATTGACTCTTTCATTCATTTTGTTTGTGAAATTAATCCATGTTTCACTAAACACATCTCATTTTCATTGATTCAGTATTCCACCATATGACTCTCACAATTAGGTATCTCTGGTTAATAGACATCTAAATAGTTGATCATCTCCAGTTTGGAACTTGTATTCGAGTTCACCGTAGAAACAGAAACAATAAGGGGTGTGTGTGTGTGTGTGTGTGTGTGTTTATACACACAATCATATATTTGTGTATACATACATATGTATACATGTGTGTACACTTGTATATATATGTGTGTATGTATATGTGAGATTTTAAGGAATTAGTCCATGTGACTTTGGGAGCTCATAAGTCCAAAGTCTGCAGGGCAGACCCAGCAAGACTTGACCTTACAGTCTTGAGTCTGAATGTGGTCTGGAGGTAGAATTACTTCCTTTTAGAGGCTCTCTAAATTTTCTCTAAAGGCCTTCAGTTGGCTAGATGAGGATTACCCGTATTATGGAGGGTAATATGCTTTACTCAGTCTGTTGATTTAAATATTAGTCTCATTTGAAATACCTCCACAGCAACATCTAGACTGGTGTTTCACCAAAGATTATGTACTTGGCCTAACCAAACTGACATAGAAAATTAACCATCACAGGACTATTAGGGAAAATGCTGGTATGTATATTATTGCATGTGTTTTGAGGAACATAGTTATGTTTTCTTCATGAATAATATGTAGGAATAAAACTTTCCCAAAGTTTAGTACCGATTTCCATCCAGCACTGCATAAGAGGTCTTAGTGCTCTGTATTCTCTTAACTATCCAAATTCCTCAGCTATTTTTATATTAGCTATTACCTCTGACTTGTTTGTCTTTAAAAATTTTGGATACAAGTCCTATATCAGTTTATATGTTGAAAGTAAGTTTTCTACCACACTCTGGTTTGCACTTTAAGGTTTTTAATGGTACCTTTTGATGAATAAAACTTAATTTCAACATAGTCAAACTTATCTATCTGTTCTTTAATGCTTAATGCTTTTGTTCCGATTGAGAGTACATGACAGTGGTTATTATGTTGCATATCATATATCATGAAGCATATTGTATATTAAATATTACATGTATACTTACACCTTTCAGGGGGTATAGTTTTTTGACTTTCACGTATAGGTTTGCATCTACTTTCAGCCAACTATTTTTTGTGTGTGTTATGTGAAATAGATCAATTTTCATCTTTCCCCATGTGGATATTCATTTATTCCAGAACCACTATTATTAGATTGTTCTCTCATCAACTGTATCATGGAGTACCATGTTATTCTTAAATCAAATATCTATATATGAATTAGTCTGTATTGAGTTTTCATCCCTTCAGTCTACTTCTGTTCTTGCACCAAATATCACGCCGTTACTATGCTTTATAATACATCTATAGTTGGTTTTTGTTTAAAATGTGAGATAGGAATTTCACTTTTTTCCATATGGTTAACCATCTCAACTGTAACTATTTGTTGAATGGTCCAGAACTTCTACAGTAATCTAAAATATCAATTTTGTAATTCAAGTGTTTATATAGAATATGAATCTATTTGTATATTCTGTATTCCACTTCATTGGTCAGTGTTTTTATTGTTCACAGTGTGGCAATTACGGCAGTTTAATAAGAATATAGACTTGATATCTGGAACAGCAAGACTCTATTCTAATTCAATACTTTTTTCTTAGATTTTTTTTTATGTCCAAATAAATTTTAGTATAATTTGTTATGTAGTCCCTCAGGAAAGAAAAATCCTGTTAAGATTTTGTTTATAATAACATTGACTCTGTAGGTAACTTGGAGAGGTTTGACATCTTTCCAGTATTGTTTCATACTAATTAACATGGTACACTACCTATTTGTTTAGGGGTTCTGTTATGTTCTTTCAATGTATGGAGTATATTACTGTTTTTATTTAGTCATTATGTTTCTTCAAAAATTTTTCTCCATCAATATTATATATATTTTATTGGATTTTTTCCTAAACACCTTATATAACTTTGTTTCTTTTGTTTTACCTTTGTGATGGTGGTGAGGTTATTTCTTTGTTGCTAATATACAAAAATGCAACTGACTTTTGGTATTAATGTTATGTGGTTTTCTTGTAATCTCATTAATTTCTCAATTTGCCTGTAGTTCTTTGGGGAATTCTTTATCATCTACAAAAGTGTTTTTTTTTTTCCTTCTAATCCTTTTAAAAATTTGTTTGGCTTTCAGTTTTTCCTTTATTAAGGTATAGTTGCTATACAATATTATATAAGTTTCAGTTGTACAACATAGTGATTCACAATTTTTAAAGATTATATTCCATTTATAGTTACTATAAAATATTGGCTATATTTCCTGTGTTGTACAGTATATCCTTGTAGCTCACTTATTTTATACATAGTAGTTTGTACCTCTTAATCCCTAACCCCATCTTGCTCCTCCCCACTTTCCTGAGAGTTAATCAGAGATCATGCAGGGCCATGTAGATCATGCTATAAATGTGGTCTTTATTCTCATAACAAGGTATATCCATGCAGTAGGTAGCTGAATTCATCATGGATTATTATGTCCTGTAGTTTCTGTTACTATTTCCCAGTCATACTTGGCCAATTCCCATAAATCAAATCACTGCATTTTTCCCTGATGGCTTTAGGTTTCTTCCTTTTGTTTGTTCTTCCCTATTAGAGACTGAATTGTGCCACCTTCCTCCCCCTACCCAAATTTTTGCTGAAGCCCTAACTCGTACTGCCTTAGAATACAATTGTATTTAGAGATAGGGACTTAAGAGATAATTAGCATCATTTTAACTTAATCATTAGGGCCCACCCTAATGATTATCTGACTGGTGTCCTTATAAGAAGAGGAGATCAGGACATACAAAGAAACAACAGGGATATAAGTGCACAGAGGGAAGGCCAGGTGAGCACACAGTGAGAAGATGGCCATTGGCAAGCCAAGGAGAGAAACCTCAGGAGGAACCAGCTCTGTCAACACCTTGATCTTGGACTTCCAGCCCCCAGAACCATGAGAAAGCAAATCTCTGTTGGTAAATCACCCAGTCTGTGATATTTTGTTATAGCAGCCCTAGCAGACTAATACTCTCCCCTCTCCTTTTTTCTTTTTTTTTTAAATTTAAGCCTACAGTCTTACAACTGGGGATTATCATGACAAACCATTTGATATTGGAGAGATAATGAGTTGTTATTTAAAAGACACTCTAACATGCCATTTCCTGGATGCTGTTGATTACAGTTAAAACAAATTCAGTTAGGGAAACATCAAATATGGGATCATGTTTTGTGGCTATCATTCTGGTAAAGCTCTCCTATTGAAGCCATGTCGGGACTTAAGGCCTAATAGTTGTACCATCCAGAGCCCTGCAGCTGGTTCCCTGGGATGGTTCTAATAATTTCTAGCATGATTCCTTCAATAATTAATGCTTCAGTTATTTTAAATGTCTTAATACAAAAAAGCTCACATGTGGTGTCAGATCTCCAAGTTATAACACAAAATGGATGTTTTGCAGTAATTTACACGGAATTAATTCTATCCTAGAGTTCTAATAAAAATTAGAAGCCATTTAAAGCCGGAGCTCTGGTGGTTACGTGTCTCTAGACTCCCTCTATGGAACCATTTCCTTGTACATCTTTGTAGTCCATTTGTATTCTGTACACATTTGGTCTCTTGATGGCTTTGATGGTTCTTAATTGCATTTCTCATAGGCAACCCCAGTGGTAGTTTTCTTTCAACTAATAACTAGTAGTGATGTGCCATCATGCACACACACACACAAAACCTAGTCTCAATTTAATTATTAACAGTAATATCTTTCTAGCGTCTTCCAAGAAAACGAAAGCACATCACTTGATTAACAGAACATTCCAGTAAATGAAATATAATTTTATTTGGTCAAGTTTGTCTCCTAAATTTTCAGTTCTTATTTATGGATTCTGAATCTCAGGTGCCAAGTACTGAGTTAACACACTCTTCAGTTTCTAGAGTTCTAGTATTGATTTCCCAAAGAACTTCTGCATTTTAAGCGTTTTAATTATTCTTCCCATTTGTTACTCTCATTCAACTTCCCTCTTAGGAAGTGTTCCAAAGTAATTTAAAAAATTTTTTAATTCCCAGACTTATTGAGGTGTAATTGACATAATGTATAAGTTTAATATATACAATGTAGTGATTTTTATATATGTATATATTGCAAAATGATTACCACAATAAATTACCTCACATAATTACAACTTTTTGTGTGTATGGTAAGGACTTAATCTATTCTCTCAGCAACTTTCAAATATACATTGCAGTATTATTAACTATAGTTGCCATGTTGTACATTACAGCCTCAAAACTTATTCATCTAATAACTGTTAAGTTTGTATCCTTTAACTATCTTCACCCGTTCTCCCCCAACCCCCAGTCCTTGGAAACTACGTCTGTTCTGTTTGTATTTTATTTGTTTTTGTTCTCCTACACGTCTTTTGCTTGTGTATAATTGCTATGTACTCTATGTGCTCTATTTTTTTTCAAAATACCAAGTTTTGTAGGACAGTTTCCTTTTTTTGAATGGATAAAATTGTTTATAAGCCCTCATTTGAAAACAAACAGAGCAATGGTATGTTATGCTCATTACTTAACTAGTCTTAACTCCAATTAAGCAAGTAATGCTACATATGTATGAGTGGGTATGTAATTTAATATGTCAGTAGCTGAGAAATGCACTCTGTATGGAACACCAGGTCTCCAGGCCCCACTGGAAAATCCATTATGAAAGGGAAACATATTTCTGTTTAAGAGGGAAAATATGACTGAAAAAGACAAAGGATGGCAAAGGCCAATTGAACTACTGTAAAAGTTACTTCCTTTTTAAGCAGCTGGATGAATTTGGCCATGCATATGCTTCTAGTGCAGAATAGACCAGGTAGGCATTAGCTAAGATTCAGTCTATGGCTTCACAGAAGACAATAAGTAGCAACAGGGCAGCCAGAGTAACCTGAGAGTAGGGATCACTGTCTGCAGAAAAAGGGGATATGCGTGTTAGGCTAATAGAAATTAACACCTGACTATTTCTGCTATTCAGAAAATGCAAGGAAATGGGGAAGCAAAGCACAGAAGGAATATACCTCAAATCTTTTCCAGCTGCCTAGAAAAAGAAAGCAATGGTCCATGGTACAGATGAGGTGATTTGGCTCTGTTAATTAAAATTGTCCAATGTATTTTTATGAACTCAGTTCACTAATGATATGAGTATTATATATTTATGTAGTTTTTCTGTTGCTTAAAGCTATTAGTTTTGTGATAAGAGTATTGCCCTGATTTCAGATATTCCAAGAAGAGCTGGAAAGAGTGAAGAGAAAGAGACAAACTCCAAGAAGTCTTTCTTTAAATGGATTATCTGGGGAAATTAGTGTCCAAACGCTTGACGCACTCATAGACAATTTGGTGAATCTCTATTGTGGTTCAGTGTGTTTGACTAGAGCAGGAGTATGCAAACTGCAGTGTATGGGTTAAATTTGGCCTGCTGCCTATTTTTGTAAATTTAGTTTTGTTGGAATACAGTAACATTCATTTGTTTATATATGATTTACAGCTGCTTTTGTGATATAACCGCAGCGGCTGAGTAGTTGTGAAAGAGACCATTTGGCTCTCACAGCCTAAAAATATTATCTGGCCGTTTACAGTTTGACAACGCTTTGACTAGATAATACCAACAGGTCAAGTTTCAAAAGTGAGTGTGAATCTATGAGAAGATGATTGGATGGAGAAACATTGAAAGGAGGTTACACTTAGTGTCATACTGTGAGCGAGTATTTATAAACCAGAGAAAATAAAAGTAGACTGATGGTCTTGGTGAATGAAAATAATCAAACATAGATCTCCACACTAGAGGTAATCTGAAGACAGCAAACTTGAATCCTATAGCTTTCATGCATGGTTTGGTAGCCATGTCTAGGCTTCATAATTTGGTTATTGAAATGACAAGACTTGAATGAGTTTATAGGTACTTTGTTCCAAGTACAACTTCATAATTTTAGGGGCTAGGAATAGAGGCATAACATTAATGTACAGATCAGTTTATTTGCTAGAAGAAAGCTGCAGATGAGCCCTTCACATTCACTTTTTTTGTACATGTCACACGCTCTGGTAAGTAATTATTTACAAAGGGGAAAATAACATAGTTCTTCTGGTGAAAGGGGGCATGCTCGGTTTGGGGTGGAAGTTTAGTCTGAGAAATAGTCTTCTAGAAAGTCATCAATATTTTCACAGAAAAGGGTTTTTTGTTTTTTAAAGCATTTGGAGATTTTTGTGAATTCTGAGTTTGTAACGTTTCTTTGACCAAAATCTCTAGGTCAGAACCTTAGCTTGTTTCAAACACGGACTGCTTTTCAGTTTGAGGCCATGTAAAAAGACGTTTACGTGACTCCCAATATGTAAAGTCTAAACATAAGCCTGAATGTAAGAGTGTCAATAACATGTATTAACTGCCCTCATGTGGCTGGGACCATGAGTATAACTAAGGAGGATGCTGATGAGTAGTTCTACATTTATTTCAGTTAAGGATAAACCTTTAAAAGAAAAACAAAAAAACCTCTTCCTTAAAGTGAAGTTGATAGACCCTTATTTAGACATCAAATGTAAAATCTAAAGTTATACATTGATTTGTTTAATATTTTACAGTGGCAGTTTTTAAAGGAGAGTGTAGATGAATGAAGTATAATATTTTGAGAAGGAAGGAATCCAAGTGAATATTACATTATTATATGTGTTTATGTGAACTAACCTTGGAAAATGATTCCAATGTTAAAGGCAAAATTTCCTGAAAATGCCTCAAATCTAATTAGAAACCTCAGATTATAACTGGCAACCTCGAAGTTAAGGAAAACCTTGCTAAACCACAGGAAACCTCTTGTTGAAAGGTTCACAATAATATATTATGTGATAATCCTGCGAAATTTCTAATTTGAACTTAAATTTATGGCCATGTGACAGGTATCTTGGG
This sequence comes from Grampus griseus, assembly GCF_964374135.1. Taxonomy (NCBI): domain Eukaryota; kingdom Metazoa; phylum Chordata; class Mammalia; order Artiodactyla; family Delphinidae; genus Grampus; species Grampus griseus. The sequence goes on along the minus strand of NC_139018.1, from coordinate 20,875,111 downwards.
TAAGTTTATAGCATGAACTAGAAATTTGTGTAATGCTGTTATTTTGAATGAAGGGAGCACTACTTAAAAATTATTGAAAATGTTTAACATTTAACATTTTAACACAATCATAATTTTTTTTTTTTAGAATTTTTAAAAATTTATTTTATTTTTGGCTGTGTTGGATCTTCGTTGCTGCGCACGGGCTTTCTCTAGTTGCAGCAAGCAGGGGCTACTCTTTGCTGTGGTGCGGGGGCTTCTCGTGGTGGCTTCTCTAGTTGAGGAGCACTGGCTCTAGGTGCGCAGGCTTCAGTAGTTGTGGCACGCGGGCTCAGTAGTTGTGGCTCGCGGGCTCTAGAGCGCAGTCTCAGCAGTGTGGTGCACGGGCTTAGTTGCTCCGCAGCATGTGGGATCTTCCCAGACCAGTGCTCGAACCTGTGTCCCCTGCATCGGCAGGCGGATTCTTAACCACCACGCCACCAGGGAAGCCCCCATAAATATTTTTTATAAATTCATTACTGTAAAAGTTGGAGAGAACCATTTAAATAGGACTGGAGGGATGATGGTCTCCTGTTTCTCCTTTTGACATTGGTAATGGGTATAAAGAATGCTAGACACATATGAACCTAGGTCAGTATCATGGAGTAAGGAAGCTTTTTTTCAGCCATGATTGCTATAGTTCAATACTCACCAAGGAAGCTGTGCTTGGCAGTGAGAACTGGACTCACTAAATTTAAACTAATGAAACCTACACCCCAGTCCTACTCTAATTAGATTGATCATATCCATGGGGATATTCTGCATCGTTCATGTTTAGCACCCTGGAACAGCCTAACACCACAGATTAAACTCTGACACTTTGGCAACATTTGGGACATAGAAGCAACAGTCACATTGAGTTTCAGGAGTAGTACTTTTTTTTCCATTAGCAATTCTTAATTTTCAAACAAAAGCCATTCTTCATCCAGAAACAATACTAGTGTGTGGTTCTGTCCAAGATCTCCTTTATTGCTCTCTAATATCCCATAATCCTCAGTAACAGTTTTAGCCATAACGGAGCACCCGTGTTCATTTATGCAGTGCTAACTCCTGTGGTCCTAGGCTACGTGGTGTTCCAAGGATTCGTATTTAAAATAAACATCTCAGTGAATCTACCCTCCCCTCCCCATGCTTTGTTTCCTTGTGGTTTCTTATATGGCAGCTTCATAAACATTGAGTTGCCAAAAAAAAATTTTTTAAAGCAAGTTGATAATGCTGTGGAATGAACTTTCAATATCTCTATCACTGACAAGTTATCAAGGGCTGTTAATAACTCATTCCTATATCTTTAAAAGAAAAAATAACCTACCTAGATGGGAAAAAACTGCATTAAAGCTTTTCTGAGGAAAAATTTCAAAGTTCATAATAAAACCTATGTTGACGGCTTGGGATTTTTCTTTGCATATGTGTACATATTGACTTTCATGGTTTATGGTATCAGACAAGGGCTTGATTCCCAGAGAAAGCTTTGTGGTGTCTTGGGCAAGATACTGAACTTTTCTCAGTCTGTTTTCCCATTTATAAAGTTGGGACACTGTGAGACTTAAATGAGATAATGTACATGTAACAGGAATGTGATGAGGAAGTTTTCAGAAGTAGGTGCTGGAGGGCCATAGGTGAAAATATCCTTCCTGATTTTGAAATCCAGGGAAGATTTCTCAGAAATGGTGTTAGAAGACAGAAACCAGGAAGATTCACTGATCAGTCTTCTCTTTTTAGGAATAATACTGTAAATGTACAGAGATGATTCAGAGGAGGACCACACAAAATTGAGCACACATTACAGAAAAGAGAGCCAGACATTGTGCCTGGAAGAGCTAGAGGTAGAAAAAGCAAACTCAGAATTGACTGAAATGTACTGGAAGCAGGACATGTATTAGAGACTCAATGACTCTGGGCTAGAAATACTATCAACAGTGTTAAGGACATATACAAAATGAATGCTTTGTGTGTTTCTCTTTCCATAACAAATTGTCTTTTTTAACATTGTATTGTTCAATATTTCATTAGATTGTATTTTGGAAGCAAGCTTGCAAGTGGAGAAATACTGTCTATACTCTGGCCTACTTCTCCTATTTGTGTGAGTGATAGCTTGTAATAATTAGGGTGTTAACTACACAGATTAGAACTGTGATGTATCATTATACACATGAACTCAAAATTCTCATAGGGTCTTGTAATCCTTTCCCAACTCTGGGCTGCATATCCATGAGGAGCATTTCATCCCTTACAGTAGCACATGTGAAGTGTAAATTACTGATGAGCTTGAGCAAAACGCAACTCAAACCTACGCCTTCACTGTCTGTGATTTCATTCTGCTGCTGCCACATGCGTGCCCTCCGTATCCTGATCTTTTGTTGCTGTTGCTATTTTGTAAAATGTAAAAGCTATTGCAGAACTTACCATGAATTCAGTGAATCTAACCATTGGAAAAGACTCTCGGCCATATAGCTCAATATTTCAGTCAAAGAAAAGATTCCCAGCTTCTGAAGGATGCAAGAAAAGGGAGTTGTTGTTTTCTGCCATGCATGCCTGAAGTTCAGACTATTTCACTCCCTTATACTTCGATTTAATCTAACTGTTAGATGTCTCTCTGATTTAACAAAGTCCAAATCTATTTCTTTATTGCTACTACCTCAGTCCTCATTCTGTTCTCGGAAGCTACCCAGAAAAATTACAATGTCCTTCCTATGAAGGACTTAATAATTTTAAGAATCATCTCTTGATTCTGCCTCTAAGTCTGCTTTTACTTAGCTATAAATATGTGATTCCTCCTAACTTTCTTCTAACACATGTTCTTAGTGCTTGTTTTTTGAGTGAATAAATATGGAATGATTTAGATTCTCTGTCATCCTTTCCTTTCTCCTGGATTCCATACAATATTTTATTTTTATGTTTCTCTTCAAATACCATGCCCAGAATAAAATATTACGCCCCAGACTTTTTCTGAACACTTTAGAGTAGAACAAAATATTTCCTTGTTACAGAATTTGTACTCCCATTATTGTAACCTAAGATTTCATTAAGTTTGACTAGCATATCACACTGTTGCTGCATATTGAAATTAAATCCAACAACTCTTATCTATCCTTCTCTTACAACCCCGTTTAGTCATCTCTCTCTCATCTTGTCCATGAGTAATCGGAACATTGTAGATGGTAGTTTTTTCTAATTTAATATTTGGGAAATATTCTGAAATTTATTAAAACATTATAGATATGTTCACTTTTGAGTGTAAAATTATTATATGACTAATTCTATTACCAGTCTCCCCCAGAAGGCACTCTACAAAAACTAGCACCTGGAAAATGCCCTATTTATTGTCACTGAAAGGCCTATGGTGCCTTACTTTAGAGAGGATTAATGTCATGTCTGATCAAAGGAGCTATTTAAGCTAGAAATAATACCCTTGAGTTAAAGAACATTTAGTCTAATTTGTCCATCTCTTGTTAACCCGGAATTCATGGTCAGTGGGGATTAATAGTGCATCTTGCAATTCTTTCTGCTTCATTCTTACCTGGTCTAACATCTCCTGCTGTGGTACACTGTAGAGACTTAGAGAAAGCTACTACATTAAGCAATCCTGCTGCGATATTTCTAGTTTTTAGAAGTTTAATGCATTTCTGCAACACATATCCACAGGTGTCTTATGAATATTTATTGATCTGTGGTAAGGTGGTCACAGAGAGAAATAGATTTCTAGCAATGTATTATAGAATTGAATTATTTTTTTAATCATGTCTTCCATCATTAGAACTGTAACCTGCCACAATGGTGCTTCTTAGTTAATGATCTAATTTTTATGAGATCCTTTCAATAATTTTTTTCCTCCATGTGTTTTATTGCTTCACATAAAATTATATGAGGTAAAGGTAAAAGTATTGTGGATAGAACAATGGAAAAAACATACCCACCAGTCTAGGAGTTTTGAATGGTGGATAAATTGGATACGGAATCTAGCAAACAACAAAGGGTAAATGTGCTATATTCTGATAGAGTAAAATTTTACTAACAGTTCTATACTTTTTCTGTCATTAATATACTAGTCAAGAAATGATACTCAGCATTCCCTTTACTCTTGTATTGTAGCATAGTCAGTCTGCCATGACCCAGTCAGTTGGGCCAACGCTTTATCGGAAAGGATGTATTAAAGAACAAAAAACATACAAGTGAGCTTTTTTTGAGGCAATATCAGTATTTTCCTCACACCACGGATAGGACAAATGGCCAGGAGCTAGATATGGTTGTTTTTAATTTAAAAAATATGTGCAGTATATCCATATGAGAAGATCATACTAGTCTCCCCTCTTCTCTCATACAGACTGGACCTGTTGCCATCCAAGTTGGCCATGTTTCATGTTGCGGTTAATTGAATGTGAGCAAAAGCAATGTGTGTCACTTTCAAGTAGCAACTCTTGGAGCCATTCTCTGAGTCTGTTTCTCTTTCCTCTGCCACAAGATGGGTATGTTCCTAATAGTGGTTGTTTCTTGAGCTCTGGTCTCAGAATAAAGAAGATGTGGAAGGAGCCTTTGACCCTGTGTTGGATATAAATGTAAGAAAAAGTGAAATCATTGTAGTTATAAACTATGTATAATACAGGTGCTTCATCATGTATAAACAATCAGCTTTCAGTGTTCAGAGCTTAGCACCAGAACAAAAGCACATTGCTGCATATTAAATAACTGTAATTGCCAATTGTGAGTTGTAGTAACATAAGTATTTCCCAAATAAGTATTTGGAACATGTATTAACAGAACAATAGTGATGGTTTATAAGATCTAACGTATGCTTTAATTGAAATAGTGAGCACAAAGCATATTATTGGAAAATTGATAAGATAATGTGATCAAATTACAATTTAAATAATAAAACTACAATAAACTTTAGTAGTTCATAGTTGCATTTTTAATTTTTAAGAAAATTCTATGTAGTGGGTTACATGGTATCACAAAATATGTCACATCCTAATCCCTGGGATCTGAGAAATATTACCTGATACAGCAAAGAGTAAATCTTAAGGCACAAGATGGGATTAAATTAAGGATCTTGAAAGAAAGAGTTTATCCTGGATTATGTATTTGGTCACTAAATACAAATACAATAATATGTTTCCCTCTATTAGATAGAGTTTTGAAACAGATACACAAGGAAGATTATATAGAAACAAATGTGAAGATAGGGCAGAGACAGAGGCAGCCACAAGCCAAGGAATACCACCACCACCACCAGAAACTGGAAGAGTCAAAAAACAAAATCCCTCTTAGAGCCTCCGGTGGGAGCAGAGCCCTGCTGACAACCTGATTTTGGACTTCTGGTCTCCTGACCTGAAAGACAATAAATTTCCAATGTTTTAAGCCATGACATTTGTGGTAATTTGTGACAGCAGCCCTATGAAGTTAATATACATAATAGATCAATAAGCACTGAATAAACCAGCAATTCTGGGAAACTAAACTTTATGTATACTCAAGGTCACATGTCTGTAGAATCTAGTTCAAGTAAATCCACAGTGGGACCCATGTTTGTATATCTTTTAAACAGTTGTTCTAAGGGATGTGAATACTGTAAATCTGAAGATCTTTTTGGGGAGGGAATATCTGGAATAGATAGATGCTCAGTGGTACCTACTGACTAGTAGCTTGTGGGTAAATATTGCAAGTTCATGTCTCCAGTGACCTAGAACGCAATTTCTTAGTATATCTCTATTTCTTAATTCCATATTATCACAAATTTTTTTTACATCTTTATTGGAGTATAATTACTTTATAATGGTGTGTTAGTTTCTACTTTATAACAAAGTGAATCAGTTATACATATACATATGTTCCATATGTCTTCCCTCTTGCATCTCCCTCCCTCCCACCCTCCTTATCCCACCCCTCTAGGTGGTCACAAAGCCCTGAGCCAATCTCCCTGTGCTTTGCAGCTGCTTCCCACTAGCTATCTATTTTACGTTTGGTAGTGTATATATGTCCATGCCACTCTCTCGCTTTGTCACAGCTTACCCTTTCCCATCCCCATATCCTCAAGTCCATTCTCTAGTAGGTCTGTGTCTTTATTCCTGTCTTACCCCTAGGTTCTTCATGACATCTTTTTTTTTCTTAAATTCCATATATATGTTAGCATACGGTATTTGTCTTTGTCTTTCTGACTTACTTCACTCTGTATGACAGACTCCAGGTCCAACCACTTCATTACAAATAGCTCAATTTCATTTCTTTTTATGGCTGAGTAATATTCCATTGTATCTATGTGCCACATCTTCTTTATCCATTCATCTGATGATGGACACTTAGGTTGTTTCCATCTCCTGGCTATTGTAAATAGAGCTGAAATGAACATTTTGGTACATGACTCTTTTTGAATTATGGTTTTCTCAGGGTATATGCCCAGTAGTGGGATTGCTGGGTCATATGGTAGTTCTATTTGTAGTTTTTTAAGGAATCTCCATACTGTTCTCCATAGTGGCTGTACCAATTCACATTACACCAGCAGTGCAAGAGGGTTCCCTTTTCTCCACACCCTCTCCAGCATTTATTGTTTCTAGATTTTTTGATGATGGCCATTCTGACTGGTGTGAGATGATATCTCATTACAGTTTTGATTTGCATTTCTCTAATGATTAATGATGTTGAGTATTCTTTCATGTGTTTGTTGGCAGTATGTATATCTTCTTTGGAGAAATGTCTATTTAGGTCTTCTGCCCATTTTTGGATTGGGTTGTTTGATTTTTTTTATTGAGCTGCATGAGCTGCTTATAAATTTTGGAGATTAATCCTTTCTCAGTTGCTTCATTTGCAAATATTTTCTCCCATTCTGAGGGTTGTCTCTTGGTCTTGTTTATGGTTTCCTTTGCTGTGCAAAAGCTTTGAAGTTTCATTAGGTCCCATTTGTTTATTTTTGTTTTTATTTCCATTTCTCTAGGAGGTGGGTCAAAAAGGATCTTGCTGTGATTTATGTCATAGAGTGTTCTGCCTATGTTTTCCTCTAAGAGTTTGATAGTTTCTGGTCTTACATTTAGGTCTTTAGTCCATTTTGAGCTTATTTTTGTGTATGGTGTTAGGGAGTGATCTAATCTCATACGTTTACATGTACCTGTCTAGTTTTCCTAGCACCACTTATTGAAGAGGCTGTCCTTTCTCCACTGTACATTCCTGCCTCCTTTATCAAAGATAAGGTACCCATATGTGCGTGGGTTTATCTCTGGGTTTTCTATCCCGTTCCATTGATCTATCTTTCTGTTTTTGTGCCAGTACCATACTGTCTTGATTACTGTAGCTTTGTAGTATAGTCTGAAGTCAGGGAGCCTGGTTTCTCCAGCTCCGTTTATCGTTCTCAAGATTGCTTTGGCTATTCGGGGTCTTTTGTGTTTCCATACAAATTGTGAAATTTTTTGTTCTAGTTCTGTGAAAAATGCCAGTGGTAGTTTGATAGGGATTGCAATGAATCTGTAGATTGCTTTGGGTAGTAGTAGTGTCATTTTCACGATGTTGATTCTTCCAATCCAAGAACATGGTATATCTCTCCATTTATTGTATCATCTTTAATTTCTTTCATCAGTGTCTTATAATTTTCTGCATACAGGTCTTTTGTCTCCTTAGGTAGGTTTATTCCTAGATATTTTATTCTTTTTGTTGCAATGGTAAATGGGAGTGTTTTCTTGCTTTCACTTTCAGATTTTTCATCCTTAGTGTATAGGAATGCCAGAGATTTCTGTGCATTAATTTTGTATCCTGCTACTTTACCAAATTCATTGACTAGCTCTAGTAGTTTTCTGGTAGCATCTTTAGGATTCTCTATGTATAGTATCATGTCATCTGCAAACAGTGACAGCTTTACTTCTTTTCTGATTTGGATTCCTTTTATTTCCTTTTCTTCTCTGATTGCTGTGGCTAAAACTTCCAAAACTATGTCGAATAATAGTGGTGAGAGTGGACAACCTTGTCTTGTTCCTGATTTTAGTGGAAATGCTTTCAGTGTTTCACCATTGAGGATGATATTGGCTGTGGGTTTGTCATATATGGCCTTTATTATGTTGAGGAAAGTTCCCTCTATGCCTACTTTCTGGAGGGTGTTTAATATAAATGGGTGTTGAATTTTGTCAAAAGCTTTCTCTGCATCTATTGAGATGATCATATGGTTTTTCTCCTTCAATTTGTTAATATGGTTTATCACATTGATTGATTTGCGTATATTGAAGAATCCTTGCATTCCTGGAATAAACCCCACTTGATCATGGTGTATGATCCTTTTAATGTGCTGTTCGATTCTGTTTGCTAGTATTTTGTTGAGAATTTTTGCATCTATGTTCATCAGTGATATTGGCCTGTAGTTTTCTTTCTTTGTGGCATCCTTGTCTGGTTTTGGTATCAAGATGATAGTGGCCTCGTAGAATGAGTATGGGAGTGTTCCTCCCTCTGCTATATTTTGGAAGAGTTTGAGAAGGATAGGTGTTAGCTATTCTCTAAATGTTTGATAGAATTCGCCTGTGAAGCCATCTGGTCCTGGGCTTTTGTTTGTTGGAAGATTTTTAATCACAGTCTCGATTTCAGTGCTTGTGATTGGTCTGTTCATATTTTCTATTTCTTCCTGATTCAGTCTTGGCAGGTTGTGCATTTCTAAGAATTTGTCTGTTTCTTCCAGGTTGTCCATTTTATTGGCATAGAGTTGCTTGTAGTAATCTCTCATGATCATTTGTGTTTCTGCAATGTCAGTTGTTACTTCTCCTTTTTCATTTCTAATTCTATTGATTTGAGTTGTCTCCCTTCTTTTCTTGATGAGTGTGGCTAATGGTTTATCAATTTTGTTTATCTTCTCAAAGAACCAGCTTTTAGTTTTATTGATCTTTGCTATCCTTTCCTTCATTTCTTTTTCATTTATTTCTGATCTGATTTTTATGATTTCTTCTGCTAACTTTGGGATTTTTTTGTTCTTCTTTCTCTAATTGCTTTAAGTGCATGGTTACACATAATTTTTTTCATGGAAGTGTAGTTGGTTTACAATGTTGTGTTTCAGATGTACAGCAAAGTGATTCAGTTATATATATACATATCTCTTCTTTTGCAGATTGTTTTCCCTTATAGGTTATTCCAAAATATTGAGAATAGTTCCCTGTGCTATACAGTAGGTCCTTGTTAGTTATCTATTTTATGTATAGCAGCATGTATAGGTTCATCTCAAAACTCCTAATTTATCCCCCCTCTCCCTTCCCTTTGGTAACCATGTTTGTTTTCTGTGTCCGTGGGTCTGTTTCTCTTTTGTAAATAAGTTCATTTGTATCATTTTATGATTCCACATATAAGCGATGTATGATATTTGTCTTTCTCTATTTGGCTTACTTCACTTAGTATGATATTCTCTAAGTCCATCCATGTTGCAGCAAATGGCATTGTTTCATTCTTTTTTATGTCTGAGTAATATTCATATACATATATATACACACACACACACACATACCACATTTTCTTTATCCATTCATCTGTTGATGGACATTTAGGTTGCTTCCTTGTCTTGGCTATTTTAAATAGTGCTGCAGTGAAAATTGGGGTGTGTGTATCTTTTCAAAATATAGTCTTCTCCAGATATATGCCCAGCAGTAGGATCCCTGGATCATATGGTATCTCTATTTTTAGTTTTTTAAGGAACTTCCATACTCTTCTCCATAGTGGCTGTATCAAATTACATTCCCACCAACAGTGCAAGAGGGTTCCCTTTTCTCCACACCCTCTCCAGCATTTACTGTTTGTAGACTTTTTGATGATGGCCATTCTGACTGGTGTGAGGTGATACCTCATGGTAGTTTGGATTTGCATTTCTCTAATAATTAGCAACGTTGAACATTTTCTTATGTACCTTTTGGCCATCCATATGTCTTCTTTGGAGAAATGTCTATTTAGATATTTTGCTCATTTTTTATTTTTTTTGATATTGAGCTGTATGAGATGTTTGTTTATTTTAGAAATCAATCCTTTGTTGGTAACATCGTTTGCAAATATTTTCTCCCATTTTATAGGTTGTCTTTTTGTTAATGGTTTCCTTGCTGTGCAAAAGCTTTTAAGTTTAATTAGGTCCCATTTGATTTTTTAAATTAATTTTTTATTGGCGTATAGTTGATTTACAATGTTGTTAGTTTCTGATGTCCAGCAAAGTGAATCAGTTATACATATACATATATCCACTCTTTTTTAGATTCTTTTTCCATATAGGTCATTACAGAGTACTGAGTAGAGTTCCCTGTGCTATACAGAAGCCCCTATATGTTATCTATTTCATATATAGTAGTGTGTATGTGTCTATCCCAATATCCCAATTTATTCCTCCCCCTACCCTTTCCCCCTGGTTACCATAAGTCTGTTTTTTTACATCTGTGACTCTATTTTATAAATAAGTTCATTTGTAGCATTTTTTTCAGATTCCACACATAAGAGATATCATGATATTTGTCTTTGTCTGACTTCACTCAGTATGACAATCTCTAGGTCTATCCATGTTGCTGCAGATGGCATTATTTCATTCTTTTTTGTGGCTGGGTAATATTTCGTTGTATGTATGTACCATATCTTTATCCATTCCTCTGCCAATGAAGTCCCATTTTTTATTTTTGTTATTTCCATTACTCTAGGAGACAGATCCAAAAAGATATCACTGCAGTTTATGTCAGAGTGTTTTGCCTATGTTTTCCTTTAGGAATTTTATGATATCCAGGCTTACATTTAGGTGTTTAATCCATTTTCAGTTTGTTTTTGTATATGGTGTTAGAGAATGCTCTAATTACATTCTTTTACATGTAGCTGTCCAGTTTTCCCAGCAGCACTTATTGAAGACTGTCTTTTCTCCACTGTAATATTCTTGCCTCCTTTGTTGAAGATTAATTGACCATAGGTGTGTGAGTTTATTTCTGGGCTTTCTATCCTGTTCCATTGACCTATATGTCTGTTTTTGTGCCAGTAGCATATTCTTTTGGTGACTGTAGCTTTGTAGGATAGTGTGAAGTCAGAGAGCCTGATTCCTCTGGCTCAGTTTTTCCTTCTCAGGATTGCTTTGGCTGTTCAGGATCTTTTGTGTTTCCATACAAGTTTAAAATTTTTTTGTTCCAGTTCTGTGAAATATACTATTGGTAATTTGACAAGGATTGCACTGAATCTGTAGAATGCCTTGGGTAGTATGGTCATTTTGACAAATTAATTCTTCCAATCCAAGAACACAGTATATATTTCCATTTGTTTGTGTCATCTTCAATTTCTGTCATTAGTGTCTTATAGTTTTTGGAGTACAGGTCTTTTACCTCCTTAGGTAGGTTTATTCCTAGGTTCACATATTTTTTTTAAAATGTGTTTACTAAAAATTTTATGAGAAATATAATTAGCAGCCCCCTCACTCCCAGAAAAAAAGATGAGTAATAACCTCTCATTGAATATCAGGGTTCTATAGTACACAGTGTAAATCTCTAGAAACTGCTTTTAGGTATTAATAAGACATAGTCTTAAAAATACCTAAAAATCATAAACTACCATAAACTTTGCTGTTTCAAATCATATCAGTGAGAATGGAACATCCCATTCTTGCTTGGAAGATCCTAGCTATTTGGGTCACTTTGATATAGAGAAGCAGCTTTGATTTTCAGCTAGCTTTAGTGTCTCTTTTGGACATAAAATTCCACATTTCCCTAACTTGTAGTTTCCAAGGAAATGGACCCCGAGTCCTGCTTCTCAGTCTTAGTCTAAACCTTTAAACATAAGGGCTGCTTTTTTTGTTCCAAACAAAACACTGCATCATTTAAATTTTACCTAAACTCTCCCTTTTTCAATACCCTGTTATATCCTTATGTCCTCTTTTTATTTGATAGGGTACTTTATGGTTTCTTTGGGAGTATCCTTCCTTTTTGCAGCAAGTTAATAATAACTTTTTTGACTCTCAGTTGGTTCTTGTTGGTCTTTGGCTATTGGGATTTATCAGCAGTTTGGGACATGCTGGAAAGGAAAAACTGAGTTCTGGAGAAGATGTGATTATTGTAGAAGGGAGTAGTCTGAGGAATCACGCAAAGGGAACTTGAGCTGGATACTAATGAGTATATCAGATTCATGTAGGCAGAGATTTTAGAAGCAGCATTTAAGTCAGATCATCAGTGTGAATAAAGATAAAATGGTGGGACATCGGTTTTTTAGCAAATCCTATGAACTCTGTCTTCAAATTTCACCACTCTCATCACATCTCCTGCTTCCACACTGACCCCAGCCCTGTATGGATTAATGCAGTAATTTTCTTTTTTTATTATTTATTATTTTTACACACACACACACTGTATTTTATTTTTACAAGAGAGAAATAAACTGATACCAAGCATTGTAAATGGATGGCCACAACAAAAGCAACAATGATTGCAATGACCAAACACGAAACACACTCATACTATGTCATAACATTGACATTCAGTCCAGTAATCCTCCACTGTAACAGCTCCTTTACTTTGCAGTGAAAATTGATTTGTATATTTTTTGTCTCTGAGTCCTTCCATGGCCTTTGTGTGTGTGTGTGTGTGTGTGTGTGTGTGTGTGTGTGTGTGTGTGTATGTGTATGTATATGTATGTATGTCTACCCAACTTCTAAGAACTCTTCCCATACTACTCTGCCCTGGCTCTCTCTGATCTAGCCATGCAGGCATTCTGTTTTTCCATCAGCCTGAGAGACTTTGTATTATTTTTTCTGCCTGGGGCGGTGGGAGGGGAGAGGGGTGAGATTAGAATTTGAAGAAAGAATTTGACATATATGTGTCAAAAAAGACAAGTATACAGATTTGATTGTAACAATGTGAATTTATTTTTACATGTGGACATTCAAAAATCTTATCCAACAAATTCATATAAGGTGCCTCTTTCACATTTAGAAAAAAGATTCATTTCAACAGGAGCCTCTCAGGTCAAGTCCCTTTGACTCTCGATAGCAATAATGATGCTGCTATTTTATGACCCAAGTTCCCTTTACATTTTCTTTCTCCTTTCCCACCTTCCTTTAAGTTACCTCAAAAGGGCAAAACCGTCATCATTGTCATCTGAAATTAAAGTCTTACTATGGAAATATGAATGTCGTATAATGATGGGATTGAGATAAATACACACACACACATTGTGCACAATTGTGCTGCTTCTACAAATGATGGATTACATTTTTAATGCCAAACTCAATGAAAACCCATAAATTTGCATGTATTTTTACTGATGTGACCTAATTAAGTGAGTTGAATTTTATTAAAATCTACGTTCCCAGACCTCATTCTATTAAAATACTCTTAGTGAGCTGCCTTTCATGTCTCACGGAAGGGTTTGTTTCTACAAGCTGATATATTGCAAGTTTTGACTCTTCTGATTGCTTTCAATTCCATCTGTAAAATTTTCTTCCTTTCCTGGTTAGTAGCATGTCTTACCATCATAGGTAATGGTATTCCACCTCCACTACCACACCAGTCTTCTAAATACATTACTATGTATATAGATGAATGGTCCATTATAGGATGGTGTTATGGACTGAATGTTTGTGTCTCTCTAAAATTCATATATTTAAGCCCTAACACATAATGTGATGGTATTTGGAGCTAGGGTCTTTGGGTACATAATTAAGTTTAGATGATATCTTGTGGGTAGGGCACCCATGATAACATCAGTGTCCTTATAAGATGAGGAAGAAAGACCAGAGTGTCTCCCCACCATGTGAGGACCTTATAAGAAACTGGCTTTCTACAATCCGGGAAAAGAGCCCTCACTGGGGAAATGAATCAGCTGAAACCTTGATCTTGGATCTCTCAACCTCTAGAACTATGATAAATTCCTATTGTTTAAGCCCCCCAGTCTTTGATATTTTGTTATAGTAGCCTGAACTAAGACAGATGATCATGTTTGTATCAGCAGATGGGACTAGGCATATAGTATAAAAGTTCAAACATTCATTAACTTGATTTTTTATTAGTGTTCACTGTAAAGCTTTATAACTTCTTATTCTCATGGACTCCATTTTGATGCATTTAGATTTAGAAACTTTAGGTCTATTATATTTATAATATTTGTAATTGCATTTCTAAACTTATAGGGTTTATTCTAAAAAAGATGCATGGGGTTTCCCTGGTGGCGCAGTGGTTGAGGGTCCGCCTGCCGATACAGGGGACACGGGTTCTTGCCCCGGTCTGGGAATATCCCACGTGCCGTGGAGCGGCTAGGCCCGTGAGCCATGGCCGCTGAGCCTGCGCATCCGGAGCCTGTGCTCCGCAACGGGAGAGGCCACAACAGTGAGAGGCCTGCGTACCGCAAAAAAAAAAAAAAAAAAAAAGATGCATGATCATTTCCCTATTTTAATGTTTTCATTATTCTGATCATATAGTTCATAAATGTCTTAAAATTAAGCAAACTGTAACCATACATCTTCACGTTTGCTTTTATTTATAGAAAATGAAAGGTTATTATCTTACCATAACAGTGGTAATAATTTATAGAAAAACTCACACCAACTTTAAAGTAATATCTAATTCTCTCCCCTCTTCCACAGCACTAGTAAATACTCTTAGATTTTTAAACTACATGTTATGGTATAGAAAGTTGATTCTATTGTTTTGAAAAATTGCATACAGTAGCCTTGATACAGGTGAGAAATAATAAGTTTACTATTATTTTTTCTTAGTTATTTTTTCTTAGTTTCATTGCCATTATGTTTATCATTGTAAATACAGACTAAGGATCAACAAGGAATAGGCATAACACTGGTGCTATTTTTAGGATAATGATATTTTCCCATGCATAATCAACTCACATATACCTTACCTGAGATTTTTCTAAAATAATTGGCAGTTGAAGTATAATATACAGCACTAAAAGAAAATGAAGTCATACTTACTCCCAGAATTTACTCAGTTTGCACTTCTGACAGACTAACACAAAACATGTTCATGACCAGCATGCAAAGTCAAAATCATTCACTAAAAACAGATTGATTTCAGACTCAACAATATAGGCCCATTTAAAATTTGTACTTGGATGAGTCACGGAGATCTTGACCCTGAATTCCTTGTTTTCTGAAATGATTTCTCTCTTTTAAGTACTCTTATCCTTTACCATACATAACTGGACACTATGGCCAAATGAGAGTATGGAATTTGTTTTAAATATGCTCTTCAATAAAGATTATTTTGCAGTAGTTTCTAAGATCTGTGAAGGAGTTCAAGGATTTTCCAGTCGTAGGTTTATGCACTAAAAAAAACTTAACATTCAATAAAATTCACTTTGTGGCGTATAATTCCATGGGTTTTGACAAATTGACAGATTTGTGTATCCACCACCACAGTTAAGATAGAAAGCAACTTTGGCACCCAAAGAAATCCCCTACTGCCATTTTGTAATCAACCCCATCCCACATGCCCAGTTCCTGGCAACCACTGATCTGTACTCTGTCCCTATAGTTTTGCCTTCTGGAATGTCATATAAATAAAATCATATACATTATATAGTCTTTCACAACAAAATGTATTTGGAATTCATATTATTTGAACCAATAGTTTGTTCCTTTGTTTATTTCCTTGAATAGCAGTCCATAGTATGACAGTTTACCTATCTGTTTACTAGTTGAAAGACATCAAATATTCCTTGAGTTCCATTATTTGTGCTGTAAATGTCTATGGGTTTTAACAGAAACGTAAGGATCAATTTTCCAATGTTGGATCAACCTTGTGAATAAATCCCACTCAATTGTGACATATTATCCTTTTTAGATATTGTTGGATTTGATATGCTAATACTTTGTTGAGGAATTTTTGCACTGATATGCCTGAGGGAGATATTGATGAAAGAAAACTTTTGTTAGCGCATTTCTAGAGCTCTTCATGTCTTTGTGTACATCGAAGTTTATGCCTGGCCCCATATTCTTTCTGCCTCAGAACTTCCTTTACCACTTCAGCATTTCTTATAGTGTAGGTTTGCTGGCCATAAATACTCTGTTTATTTGTCTGAAAAAAAGTTTTGTTTCTTCATTTAAATAATAAGTTATATATTTCCGGATTTAGTTTTACTGTTTTTTTCTTTCAGCACTGTAAAGATGTCACTTGATTAACTTTTGGCTTACATGGTTTCTGTTAAAACATCTGTTGTAATCCTTACCTGCTTTGTGTATAAAGTGTGTGAAGGAGTGTGTGTGTGTGTGTGTGTGTGTGTGTGTATTTTAGCAGTTTGAATATGGGATAGCAGTTTGAATATATGATTGTGGTTGTTTTTCTTGGTATTTTTCTTGCTTGGTGTTTCTTGAATCTGTTACTTGTCTGTCATTAATTTTGGAAAATTCTCAGGCATTAACTCTATAAATATTTAGTCTGCCTTATTTTTCTCTTCCTTTGGGATTCAGATTATACATATGTTATGTTAGAACATTTGATATTGTCCCACATCTTTTGAATGCTCTGTTCTTCCCCTGTTACCCTCCTCCCCTCCCCTTCTCTGTGTTTCAGTTTGGGAAATTTCTATTGACCTATCCTCCAGTTCACTGATCCTTTTCTCACCTGTATCAGGCTACTGATGAAACCTGTGAATGCATTCTTTATCTGTTACAGTGTTCCTGCCCCCAACATTTGGTTATTTCTTATAGTTTCTATATTTCTATTAAAATTTCTCATGTATCTTACATATTTTGCATTCCATCATGTATGTGTATCAAATCACTGTCATATACTTTAAATATATATAATTTTATTTATTAATTATCCCTCAATAAATTTAGAAAAAAAGAGGTAGTTTCTTATTCTTAGAAATGAGCATGTCTTTTCTTCTACTTGGCCTTTAGTTTCAAGATTTGGACTAATAGAGTTCAGAATTGTGCTGGGTTTAATGTTGACTAGTGCTGTGAATAAACTCAGTGCACCACAGCCTTCAGATTCCTCTAGGATACCTTGTGCTTAGGATGAGCTGGTTTGTCAGAGGACTTTACTCAGTGGCTACTACATCCTCTACTTTAGGTCTTTTCTTTGTGCTTGACCTTAGAAAGGATATGTTCTTACAATTCTTCCAGCAGTATTTCAGTTTTACTTGATATTTGTTAGCCTGATGCTGGGCGTTTCAGATGAAGAATTTTCTGTTATTTAAACATCCATTTCAGGTAAGCACTGTGACCTTACATCTTTGGGAAACGAGCTTCTCAGAGGTCCTGCCTGCTTTCCAGATTTCTGGACTAGTCAGTATTCCTGGCCTTCCTCCACGCTGTCACAGTTTCCTTTCCCTACCTGCAACGTGTTCTCATTAGTGCCTAAGGGTGACAGTATTGTTAACGCACTGCTCCTCAGATTAAGTCTTTTGTTCTACAGAGAAGATAGGGGAGGAGCGTCCAGGTTGGGGTTTCTTGTGTCTCCTGCAGTGCCTGCTGTTTTCCTTATTCTCATAAGGAAACGCTTTCTTAATATTCTTGCCAAAGATTTTGTGAGTGCTCACAAAAAACTGCCTAGAGGAAAAGCTTAAGGAGCAGGCACACTCCCTGTATATCTAGGGGGTCTCCCACCTATTTGTTAACTATTCTAGCTGAATTCTTTCCAGTGCCAGGATATGTTGGCCTCAGATAAGCAAATGTTGCATCCTGTCTCCTCTGGGCTAAATTTGCTGTGTGTCTAACTTATTTTTGTTCTAAGCGTGGGAGTGACTATTGAAGTTTAGCTTTGTACATTTTTATTTACTGAAATGTATTATACCTCTACATTTGAATGTTTTAATTTTATATTTCTGTGCAGTGTATATGAAAACAGAGGTGTATATCTATCAACAGAGGTGTATATCTATCGCGTTTGTTTTTCTGGCTACGCTAACTTAGAGAACCGGGTGACAGGACCTATATCAATGATAACAAGACCATATTCTGACATTAGATCTCAAAAGGAAACCGGGGCCTCTCCTTGCCTTGCGAGATCTCTCATGTTGGCCTGAAGGTGCACATCAACTTCTCTCATATTCCTGGAAATAAAATTGCTTGTTGGGGGGGCGGGCAGAGGTGGCCATGCCCTCCCATTGTGTTAAACTTCATTATATATTAAGTAACACAGCAGAGTAATATGTTCTCATTTTCCTGCATTGTCTCCAATAGTAGCATTTGTGTTTGATTTCCTCTTTTGATTCATGAGAGGCCTGGACTAGAAATTTTGGAAAAACAAACAGTAAGATAAGGGACAGGGTTGCAGGGGGGGAGGGGAGAATGGAGATGAGCAGTGTGTATGAGACTAGAAAATAATTTATGCTGTATTCACCTCCATCCTTCACTGCCACTTTCTCCTCCACTGAAATCAAGCTTGCTGGCATCAGTGTCTGCCACGTGTGACCTAACAGTTACGTATTGCTTGGATCAGTCTCTGCCACGTGTGACCTAACATTTAAGTATCACTTGGGAGTGAGATTGATGGACAGCACGAGCTCGTATTGTGGAGAGAGTTACTATTTACTCCAAATAATTGAGTGTTAGGCCTCAGGAGCAGTGATCAGCTGTGCTGTATTATTCTCATCTTTTCATTCATTCCAAAACATTTATTAAACTTTCTATATGCCAGACATTCTGCCAGTTGCTGAGAATAAAGTGCTGAACAGACACGGTTCTCAAACCTTAAAGGGTTTACAGTAGAATTTCTCATCAAATCCTTGTGCAAAATGAAATCCTAACCACTTCTCCCCACCTACTAAATCATCATATCGTATCAGAAGATGTTATTTGTGTTCTGATGAGTGCCAGGTCTCTTACAATCTTTATCTTATTTCCTTTAATCCTCAGAACAGGCCTAGGAGGTAGATTAATATCTCTACGTTACAGTTAAGGAAACTGAAGACATAAATGATTATGTAAAACAGTCATGTAGCCACTGGAGAAAAAGGCAAGGAGCTGCAACATTAAGCCAGGTGGGGCAACTTGAGTCTAATAGCTGTACTCTCAGGTGTGCAAAATTTGGCTTCTCCTCCCTTTAGTCTGAATTAGAAGTGGGCATCTCTCTGTTCGGGGCTTTATGCCAGGGAGGGGCATATTTTTTCATCTACATCTATATTTTACTAGTCACATCTATTTATGCTTTTATATGCCTATGTATTAATATATTAAATGTAAGATTAAGCCTGTTCTTGCATCAGTGGTTAGATTGATATAATTAATATCAGGAAAATGACAGACCTTACCAAATATGGTAAAATAGTAAATATAATTCACAACCAATTGAAATGTCAACATATTTTTAAAAAGCTATTGCCAAAACAAACTTGAAATTGCCTACACTTGAGATAAGACTGTCAAACAAAACAAGAAAATGTATTTGGAAACTTGCCTGTACTTGGTGTTAATGAGTTATAAAGGTAAGAAAGACCGCGGCTCATTTTCCGATTTGACAGGGCTTTTTAAAATAGTGCTTATTAATTATACTCCAATAAAAATGTTAAAAAAAACAATTGTAAATGACACATAATATGATTCTGCCTATGCATAACTTTTTAAAATGAAAAAAAAAGCCTTTGCTAATGAAAGAATAATACCAAATACAATAAAACGTGTAGTGGTATACTGTATGTCAAGTTAGTGTAGTGGTTTCCTAAGGGAAGGAAAATAATTGAAATTGTACAAAAACCTAATGTGCTGGGCTGCAAATCTATCTATTTTTTATTGCAATGAAAGTACCTAAAGAGAGGATGGTGAAATGTGTGAATTTGATAGTGTTGACCAGTAGGTACCATCCTTTATTACTAGTCTCTATACATTTTGTTATGCTTGAATAATCCCTAATAAAAATAAACATAAGTATGTAGGTTTAAAAAAATAATAATAAAATAGTGCTTATCAGTAGCCAAAGCCAGCACTTTTAATGGTTTTAAATGCCCATGTGTTTCTCCCTGTGCCTCTTTGCAAAGAGGCCATTTTCCATATTTTTGGCCATTGCATATTTTTGGACATATATTTGTATTACTGTCTTTTTATTAGTGTAGACCTTTTAGAGGGCAAGAAATGTGCCTTAGTAACTTACTTATTCCTAGCTTGTAAAACTACCATGATGCACATGGAATCTTAATGTAATTTCATTGAGCTCTGATTGAATGAGTGTGTCAGGTGCTAGGAATCCAACAGGGTCATCTAACCTTAGTAGAGGTAGTATACAGTAGTAGAAAGAGTATAGATTTTGGGGGCCAAATAGATTTGATATAACTTTCAGTTTTACTTCTCCACAGAAGAATCCTTTGGTCTTTAACTTGTCAAATGATTTGCATATGATGTATGTGACTGGAAAAAAACGTACCAATGTACTTACCAAAATATATGGTACAAAAAATGATGTGCATGCAAATCACTGGAACTAAATTTGTAAACCAAAAGTCGAGTATAAATGTGCATCCTCATTTGTAAAATGAGGATGATAGTATCTATTTTGCAGGGTGGTGGTCAAAAGGTTAACAATTATATTTATAGCAGAAAGGCCAGAACCTGTTTCTAAGCAGATACTCATACACAGATGATATTGTTTAATTTTAATTATTATGAGATTAGTCCCTGGCTTCAATGTGCTTATAGTTCAGTATAATTATTTTCAATGTTTTTAAACCATGGCCCTCAGCAAGAAATCCTTTATACATTATTTTCCAGTGTGTGACATTGTGCGTGCACGTACACATGAAAACACAGGCATACACATTCCTCTTAGTGTGTGAGAAGAATTTGCTAGCGCAGTATTATCTTTACTATATGTGATACACTACTTTCTGTCCTAACCTGCCCTACCCTATCTTATACATTCTTATCCTAATTTGTGACTCCCTAGCGGGGCACAACTCATAGAAGAAGTGATTGAATCTATCTTGAAGTGTTAGGGAGCACTTTATAGAAAATATCTTCTGTCATAGTTTGGGACAAAATAAGGTTTCGAGGTAAATGATAATTGGAGGCAGGTAGGGGACTTCTATTTGGGATGTAGAATGTATGGAACTTTGGACAATTCTAAGCTAGTTAATGTATCTTGAACATGAAGTACATGTATATGCTATAACAAGTGCTAAGGTAAAAAAATGGGATAATGTAGATAGGAGCAGAATCATGAAGATGATATCAAGTAACCCTGTGTTTATCCTATAGTTACTGAGAGTCATTAAACACTTTTAAGCAGGGGACTGAAATGGTCATATTTGTATTTTAGAAGAGCCCTGTGCTGGTAAGCAGAGAGGATGGCCATGCATAGTTTGAGAACAGAAGCTTTGAGGAGGCACTTAGATGAAGCCATGGAAAGATAATGAGGGCCTAGAGGAAGACCATAATACATATTTAAGAAGTAATTAAGTTTTCAATACATATTTAAGAAGTAATTAAGTTTTCTTAATTTATTTGGGTGATGGGATAGCAGGGATATTTTATTTGATACGGAGCTAGATAGGGATGACATCTTTCACTGGGAATGAGGACATTAGTCTAGGTAGACCATCAAGATGGGAAACCAGATAGACATATAGGGAGTAGAGAAGAAAAGCAGAAGGTTATGTTGTTATTTTTTAGAATGTGTTATTTTTTTTTAGAAAAACTGAATTTCTAAGTTTAATTGGTTTACAAAGGAAATTCCTTTTTACTGTTTTTCACTGTAATGAATCTACAGGTCTTTTGACAGCAAGCAGGGGAATCATCTAACATGAGGGAAACATTTAAGAGCTGGGCATTGGAGATTCTCCTCTGCACAAATGAGCTAGACAGTGTACTTGTCCTGTTAATCATCTTTGCCTAGTCTTAGTTTTTGTAACGATAGGATTTTTTTTTTTTTTTTTTTTTTGCGGTACGCGGGCCTCCCACTGTTGTGGCCTCTCCCGCTGCGGAGCACAGGCTCCGGACGCGCAGGCTCAGCGGCCGTGGCTCACGGGCCCAGCCGCTCCGCGGCATGTGGGATCTTCCCGGACCGGGGCACGAACCCGTGTCCCCTGCATCGGCAGGCGGACTCTCAACCACTGCGCCACCAGGGAAGCCCGTGATAGGAATTTTTTTAAAAAACATAGCAAGAGGAGATTTTGAGGGGAGTCTCTTGGTCTTTATCACATCAAGAGTGGTTTGCACATAAATACATATAACTAGAGAAATGTATTTATCAGAGAAATGGGTTAGAACCAGAAATGAAATGCATTCAAATCAATGGAATTGAATTTTTGTAAACCAAAAAGCAAATAGTCTTTCTCCTCTTCCTTTTCTATTGTTTGTTTTATTTCTGCCATCCTCCTATCCTTAAACCATTCTTGAGTCCTCTGTCATTCATTAGGTGTTATACCTATTATCATTACTGTGTCACACAGATTAACCCCAAACATAGTAACTTAAAACAGCTATTTTATTTTGCTCACAATTTTGAGGTATTTTATGGGGTTGCAGTATGTCCTTCCTTGGGTGGGAGATTCATGTAGCAGGTCACTTAGACTTCAACTTTAACCCTGAACCAAAACCTCTACTTTTAATCATCAATAAAGATAATATTTTGAACTTCACATTCCACTACTTTTGTTTTATTTTTAATTGTGTTTAGAAGCCATGTGGTGAAAATACTATTTATTGTGTCAACAATAAGCCTTCACTTTCATGACCTTTTAGTTAGCCCTTCTTCCGTTTCTTTTTGTTCGAATTTTTATTGATAAATTCTGGAGGGATTTTTAAAATTATTGGATGAGGATATCTTCAAGTTGCTATATACTCTTATTCAGAATGGCTGGGGACACTAAGAAAGGTAATCTCCTTAGCCACTGTGTTGGTATCTTAGGCTTTTGCCATCATAAGCTGGTAATTTAAATACATATGTGTAACAAGCATATCTGTTCATTATTTAACTATTACGTGAATTAATCCTATAATTGATCAGAGGATGAGGAGAGTTATGGGGAAAGGAGGTGGATCCCCTCTGACTTATAGTTCTCCAGATGAAAATAATATGTAAATTGGATACATTTCAATTTTTTTCCCACTTTCTGTTTCTTCCCCATGTCCTAATGACTTGCATGTCTGTCGCGTGATGGGGTGGAAATGGCTTTCTAGGAGGAAGGCGTCTTCAGGACCTGGAGAAAGTTTTGAAGCAGGGTACATCTTTAATGAACTTGGCCTTGAGAAATATAAAATCTAAAGGATATTGGGGTATTCAGTGTCAAAGACTTGGCCAACAGAAAAGAGGAAGTCTTATTACACAAACACACATGCTGTTTTAACTAAGTTATTAGGGTAAGAGGCGAGGTGATTGGAAAGAACCCTCACAGGCTAGAAGCTGAGTTTTTTTCTCATTTGAAAGAGAGGCATCAGAATGAGCTGTACGAAGTGAGAACAATAATAGGTGAGGCAAAGATGTTTGAGGTTTTAATAAGTCTTGTTCTAAGCTCTGTATTTTAATATCCTCCCCGT
This sequence comes from Grampus griseus, assembly GCF_964374135.1. Lineage (NCBI taxonomy): Eukaryota > Metazoa > Chordata > Mammalia > Artiodactyla > Delphinidae > Grampus > Grampus griseus. Next base: position 20,851,713 of record NC_139018.1, on the reverse strand, counting down.
TTTCTTCAAGTGAGGATCACCAGTACAGATTTGTTTTGGGCTGTTTTCTTCTCTTCTTAACATTGCTCTGAGGCAAGTTTATTGCTGTTGTCATTTAGTCTGCCTCACTAAATGATTAGCAGAGCTGCTCTCAGAAGCAAATCTTTTGAGTTGTTCTTCTGGGGTATAGCAAGGAAAGGAGAGGCTGGGGAAATGGTGATCCCTCTAAAGCAGTATTGCAGAGGAGTGGGCTGACGTGAAGTAATAAACTCTAGGTAAAAAAGTGAACGGTGACAGATTGAAAGAGGGAAGGAAATAAATGAACCCCTGGAGGACCAGCAGAAGAGAGAAACATGCTTGGCAATAGAAAATTCATGGTCAGTTTATAACCAAAGAGAAAGCTCTATGGTCCAACCAGAGTGCTTACAACAGAATTGCAAGAGATGCATGCTCCTTTTAGACAAGGATTATGTGTTCTTATTTCCCTTCATTTGTTACTAAATTTTTCATTCAGAAATGTGCTGCTGCATTTGAGAGCAAAGTTTGGCAATATTTTGTGTCTGAGAGGACTTTAGGGTGGGAGGAGACAGTCTAAGAATACCGTATTCTTACTGCACTACCTGGTTATATGAACATGGTCTGATTACGTGTCTATATCCACCACTAAAATGAGATCTTTGAATGTAGGAGCAGTTCATATACTCCTGTATGTTCCCTGTGCCTAGCATGGTATCGGGTACAGCATAATAAATGTTTTTGCAATTAAAAATTTGCCCCACCTCCTGACCAGCATAAGGTGTGCTCATGATATCCTTTATAGTTTTACTTTTATTTTATGTGGACGATATATATCCTGGGGAGAAAAAAATGATTTTCTGTTGGCCTCTACCTTCTTCAACTTCAAAGAACTCTAGATAGATGTAACTTCCCCTGTAAATTCAGCTCTACTTGGATCCCAAGCCAGTGCTGATCAGGTAAGAAAGACAGCAGCTACAACTGTATCAATTTGAAGAGTCTAGAGTTATATGTGTTGCTCTAGAATTGATATGCTTTGAGTGAGCTGGACCTGTATGTTAATCAAGAGCAGAAGGAAAGAGGGTTCTTTTTCAAAAACATATTTTAAAGTACAGCTATATTTCACATTTCTGGGAATTTTCTTGTATGACATCTTTGGGCTTTTTGGATCATGTAAGCATTTGGATTTCCTGTTGTTAGTGTATTTTTAACCATAATTCTAGAGTATTTTTCTGCCACACTGCCTTAATTCAGAGTTCTTTTTTGGAAACCTGAAGCACATGGTAGATGCTATATATTGGGGAGTGGGAAGGGACTTAAATACACACCCTATATCCTTCAGAACCAAGATAGCTGCCAGACATCTGATTTCTAAGTTGTCCATGAGGGAACGAAAACTGAAGTAGAAATTATTAAAAACATACAGCATTCTTTAATAATAGCATGGAACAGTCAATTTCAAATCAGTCATTAGCAGGTAATTACAGTATCATTTCCTTGTTACATATTCTATTAATCTGGTGATGGTAAACTTGAACATGGTTTGGGGCAGGATTTGATTTAAGAGGTGGAGCAGCTGCTAGCTTGTTCCTACAGTGACACTTGCAAATGCTTTCTTTATGGTGACCCCTAGTTTAAATTTATGTGGCTCACTTAAATGTCAAACAAGCTAAGTGGTGCATTTCATTAATGAAAAATTAATGAAAACCTTGGGCTGGCACGTACTACTTGTTTACAATATATATAATTCATTAGGAAGACATCCATCAAGGGAGGGCTTTGGCATGGGTCTGGTGGCATTGTAAGCAGCCTCTATTCTCTTCCTTCCAGTTAATGAAAGTGCAAGGCTGGGAAAAATTCACATAAAACACATTTAATGAGTCTTTAGGGGAAGTTTTACAGAATAGGGTACATGAGTCATAAATATCACATGTAAAATCTATTTGGCCCAAATTATTTAGGATTGGAAATGGCTATAATTTCATTTTATAATAAAAAAATGCCCAAGTATTTAGATCAGGAACTTAAGTCCAGGCAAAAGTCCCATGTTATTTATAGATCCTTGTCATTAACTAGGCTCAATATTGAACGCATCACTTTAGGATTTTAGAAAGCTGATTTATGTCCTCTAAATGGAGGTGAAACTAGTGGCTACATCCATAGATACAGGATGTATCTACTTCTTACAGTAATCACTTATTTTCTAAAAGTCTCTAAATAGTGAATATCATTACATATCCATTTTTGTATGTGAAACTTCCCTGACCTTGATAATTTAGTTATAAAAGATGGTAGAAAGTTTTTTTTAAAAAAATTTACTTCAAAGGAGTGCTTTATTTCTGCACAAGTAATGGTTCTTTCAATATTCAAATAGCTGACAATATCATTGGTCTCCTGTTTCTATTTTTCTCATTTTCTTGCTCAAATCTTTCCTAATTTTCACTATTATTTTCAAGTGTTTATAGATCTTTGATTTGCAAGGCATGATAATAGATGCCAGAGGAAAGATGAGCTATTGATCATGTAGGCTACGTGACAGTTACTTTATCAACATTATTTTTTCAACACATTCAAAAGGTCTTGATACATAGGTGGGATTCCAAAACATATTTAATAAATGGAAAGAGAATGGTCCCTGTCCTGAAGTAGTTTTTCTGGTGGAGAGATGGAATATTCAACTACAAGCATAATTTGTAGAGTTGATTACTGTGATGGTTAATTTTACGTGTCAATTTGACTGACCTAAGGGAGGCTCACATAGCTGATCAAACATTTTTTATGGGTGTGTCTGTGAGGACATTTCTGGAGGAGATTAATATTTGATGCAGTAGACTGAATAAAAAGAACCACCTTCACCAATGTGGGTGGGCATCATCCATCCTTTGGGGGGCCCAAATACAACAAAAAGGAGGAAGAAGCAAATTTCCCCTCTTCTTATGCTGTAAAATGGGAATATTTGTTCATTCTCATAATAATCTGGAGCTAAGTATAAGCTGCCTCTTTAGATATGAATTTATGTATATCTTTTTACCAAATAGATTGTATGCATCCAAGGATGAATCTTATTTTTCTTCGTGTCACTTCACTTCCTCTTGTGCCTTGCAATATGCTTGGCGAAACAAGCGATGATTGTTTACACATTTATCTAACGTATACCACCTAGTCCTTCAAAAAATATTAAATATATATAAATTTTTGATGGAAAAGGTGGTATACGTTAGATAAAAACATTACCTTCTAACCTATTTGGATTTTACAAATGAAGAAAGTATCATCTCCTGCATTGCCTTCTGCCTGTCTTATTTTCCCAGCAGTCTGCCGTGAGGTATGCAGTCTAGCTGAAGGATTCCAAAGTTATCTCCTTGCTGAGTTGAAATCAACTCACACTGCTGCTCAAGCAAAGGTCTTGGCTGTCAAAGCAGTATCAATGCAAGCTAAGGACATCGGAATGGCAGCTGCCAAGCTATACACTGTCATCATCAGGAAGCTGAGAGTCATCCCCAGAGTCACTGAAACAACAGCATCTTAGGATATCACCAGATGGGGCAATCTGTCATACTCAGGCTTTAGAGGACAGGATGGAGGTTCTTTGTATGATTTGAGGGTGCCAAGTGCCACAACTCTTCAAAAGAGAGGCCAAGCCCTGCCAATCATGACAATCATTGTAATGCAAAAAGGTCAGATAGTCTTGTCTCTGTATATCAGAAATGCCAACCTTCTGTCAATGATGAGGTCAAAAATCTGTATTAGATTAAAAGTATTTGTGCTAGGAACTTCATATTTCCAAAAGGTCAGAGTCAGTGCCAATCGAAATTCATGTACAGAATGAAAGTTAACTTCTGCCTAAACTTAAATGAAATAGCTTCTTGGCTTTTATTCCCTCACTAAATAATCCAAGCTCTATGACTTTATCATCAGACTGTTGGCAAATACTCCCAGTGCTCTATGTAAACAAGGTACAGATGTGGTAACATTTTATCTAAACCAAACTTGAGGGAAGCTACTCAGATTCACATGAAGGCGCTTCTTAGAACACAGATTGCAGGGCCCCCTTCCCAGACTTCTGATTCACTGAGTCAGGTATGAGTTTTAATAATTTGCATGTCAAATAAATTCCCAGGTGATACAAATGTCGCTGGTCTGGGGACCATACAATGGGAACCACTGCTCTAGATGGTCATACAGAAAGTAAAAAAAAAAAAAATGTTAAAGGGTTAATCTCCTCACATATAAATAATAGGAATATATCACAATTGTTGGCTTTTATTTTATTTCAACTTTTATTTTCTTAAAGTGTTTGGCTGTTCTTTGAGTAAACAACATGACTATATTTCTTTATAGTCAGATGGTTTCTAGTATTAAGCTAAAGGAATTTCTAGATAGCTAATCTCTCTCTCTCTCTCTCTCTCTCTCTCTCTCTCTCTCTCTCACACACACACACACACACACACACACACACACACACACACACCCGTATATAAGTTCAAGGAAGGAAATGCTATTTGTGTTGACACTAGTGATGTTAATGATGAAATGACAATAGTGATAAAAATTCAAATGACTCTCCATGCTTCCTGCTTACAGGTTTGCATGAAAAAAAGCCTGTGTACTTCGTAGATACTATAGGTCAGGGACTTTCAAAATGCAGCCTTATTTTCTTCACACCTGAACAGACCTCTGTGCTGAAGTTCTTGCCTCCTTGATGTCTCCCCTGGCATGAATAAACAGGTATCTCAACGTAACAGTTACAGAAATGGTACACTATCTTTTTCTCCAAATTAGTCCTGTTCCAGTGTCCCCACAATCTTATTTTATAGTGTCTCTAACCACTTTGTTTTAATTCCTGGAAAATAGGTGTATTCTAGACATTTCTATCTCATACAGCTAATCCATCTATTGGTTCTATTGGTTGATTCAATTTCTATAGTATATCCACAACCTGTTCACTTCTCTCTCCTCCAGTATCAATACTGAATAACTATCATCTTTCCCCCTGACTATTACATAAACTAAGTATTCCAATAATTTTAATTTGTCTGTTAATCTGTTTTCTTAATTTTTCTAATCCTGTTTTTATTAACCAGATAACATATGAATGTATTTTATCATAAATGCTTTAAGCAAGTGAATATTATGAAACATGAAAGTCCTTCCTTTATTCTCCATCTCTGACTGCCCATTTCTCTCCAAAGTTACTTCAGTTAAAAATATGATATATGTCTTTTATGCAGAGATATATGTATTAGATTATATGGGAGCTTACATGTTAATATTTATGTTCATCAATCCATTGTTTTGATCTGGTTTTATCTGCCTTATTCTTAAACTTTATTTATCAAATTATAATTGACTTGCAATATTAGTTTCAGATGTACAACATAGTGATTCTATATTTTTATACATTATAAAATGATCACCACAATAAGTTGTTACCATCTTTTACCATACACATTTATTTACAGTATTATTACTATATTTCCTATGCTTTACATTACATTCCTCTGACTTATTTTGTAACTGAAAGTTTATACCTCTTTGTCCCCTTCACCTATTTTACTCATCCCCCAGCCCCTCCCCTCTGGCAACTGCTAGTTTGTTCTCTGTACTTATGAATATGTTTGTTTTGTTGTCTGTTCATTGGCTTTGTTTTTTAGATTCCACGTATAAGTGAAATAGTATGGTATTTGGCTTTCTCTGTCTGAGTTATTTCACTTGGCATAATACTTTATAGGTCCATCTGTGTTTTCACAACTTTATTCATCTGTAGATGGACATAGGTTCCATATCTTGGCTATTGTAAATACAGCTGCAGTGAATACTGGGGTGTATATATCTTTTCAAATTAGTGTTTTTGTTATCTTTAGATAAATACTCAGAAGTAGAATTTTTGGATTATATGGTAGTTTTACTTCTAATTTTTTGGGGGGGAGGGGGGACCTCCATACTGTTTGTACTACTTTACAATCCCACTGGTGCAGGAGGCTTCCCTTTTCTCCATATTCTTGTCGACACTTGTTATTTCTTGTCTTTTTGATGATAGCCATTCTGACAGGTGTGAAGTGGTATCTCGTTGTTTCAATTTGCATCTCCTTGCTGATATACTGAGCATCTTTTCATGTGCCTCTTGGCCATCTGTATGTCATATTTGGAAAAATATCTAGTCAAGTAATTTGCCCATTTTTAAATTGAATTATTTTTTTGCTGTTGAGTTTTATAAGTTCTCTACATATTTTGAATATTAACCCCTTACTGGACATATCATTTACAAATATTTTCTCCTGTTCCAGTAGGTTGCCTTTCTGTTTGGTGATGGTTTCTTTCAATATGCAAAAGCTTTTTAGTTTGATTTAGTCCCATTGTTGCCCTTACCTGAGGAGACATATCAAAAAAATATATATTGCTAAGACTAATGTCAAAGAGTGTACTGCCTGTGTATTCTTCTGGGAGCTTTATGGTTTCAGGTCTTACATTTAAGAGGTCTTTAATTCATTTTGAGTTTATTTTTGTATATAGTGTAAGAAAGTAGTCTATTATCATTTTTTGCATGGAGCTATCCAGTTTTCCCAAAACCATTTATTGAAGAGACTGTCTTTTCCCCATTGTATATTCTTGCCTCCTTTGTCATAGATTAATTGAACATGCAATAGAAACGTGTTCATTTCTGGGCTCTCTTATGTTCCATTGATCTATGTGTCTGTTTTTGTGCCAGTACCATAATGTTTTGATTATTATAGCTTTGTAGTATAGTTTAAAATCAGAGCTCCGTTCTTCTTTTTTCAAAATTGTTTTGACTATTTGGGGTATTTTGTGGTTCCATACAATTTTAAGACTATTTATTCTAGTCCTGTGTTTTCATTTTCATTTGTCTCCAGGTATTTTTGATTTCCTTTTTGGTTTCTTCAGTGACCTATTGGTTGTTTAGTAGCATGTTGTTTAGCCTTGATGTATTTGTGGTTTTTCCAGTTTTCTCCTTTTAATTTATTTTTAGTTTCATACCATTGTGTTTGGAAACAATACTTGATATTATTTCAGTCTTCTTAAATTTGTTTTGTGACCTAACCTGATCTATCCCGGGGAATGTTCCATGTGCGCTTAAAAAGAAAGTGATTTTTGCAGTTTGGGGATGGAATGTTCTGTATATATTTATTAAGGCCATCTGGCTTAATGACTTTTTTAAGGCCGATATGTCTTTATTGATTTTCTGTTTGCATGATCTATCCACTGATGTAAGTGGGATATTAAATTTTTCTACTATTATACTGTCAATTTCTCCCTTTATGTTAATATTTACTTTATATATTTAGATGCTCCTGTGTTTATTGCATAAAAATTTCCAAATGTTATATCCTCTTCTTGGGTTGACCCCTTTATCATTATGTAATGCCATTTTTGTCTTTTGTTACAGTCATTGTTTTAAAATCTACTCTGAGTATCGCTACCTCAACTTTCTTTTCTTTCTCATTTGCTATGGAATATCTTTCTCAGTCCCTTCAGTTACAGTCTCTGTGTGTCTTCAGATCTGAAGTGAGTCTCTTGTAGGTAGCATATACATCAGTCTGACATTTTCATCCATTCAGTCACCCTGCATCTTTTTATTGGAGCATTTAGTTAATTTACACTTAAAGTGATTATTGATAGGTATGTACTTATTGCTCTTTTGTTCATTGTTTTCTGGTTGTTTTTACCATTCTTCTCTGTTCCTTTCTTCTTCTCTTGTGGTTTGATGCTTTTCTTTACTGTTGTGTTTGGAGTCCTTTCTCTTTATTTTTTGTATATATATTGTAGGCTTTTGGTTTGTGGTTACCATGAGGCTCATGTACATTGACCTGCATACAGCACTTTATTTTAAGCTGATGGTCATTAAGTTCAAACACATTCTAAATGCACTACATTTTTACTACCACCAGCCCCCAAAACATTTTGTGTTTTTGGTGTCATATCTTACATCTTTATTTTGTGATATCTCTTAACTTCTTATTGTGGTTATAGTTGATTTTACTACTTTTATCTTTTAACCTTCATACTATTGAATAGCTTTTTAAGTGGCTAATCCATTGCCTTTACTATGTATTTGCCTTTACCAATGAAATTTTTTCTTTGATATATTTTCTCACTCTTAGTTATGGCCTTTTCTTTCCCACTTAATGAAGTCCCTATAACATTTCTTGTAAAGCCAGTTTAGTGGTGATGAACTGCTTTAGTTTTTGCTTCTCTGGGAAACTCTCTCCAATTCTGAATGATAGTCTTACCAGGTAGAGTATTCTTGGTTGTAAGCTTTTTTCTTTGAGCATTTAAAATATATAATGCCACTTTCTTCTGGCCTGCAAAGTTTTTCTGAAAAATCAGCTGACAGCCTTATGGGGGTTCTCTTGTATATGACTATGTATCTGTTTCCTTCCCCAGGTTAGGGAAGATTTCAGCCATTATTTCTTCAAATATATTTCCTGTCCCTTTCTCTCTTCTCCTTCTGGGACCCCTATTATGCAAATATTAGTCAACTTGATGTTTTCTCAGAGATCCCTTGAACTATCCTTATATATATATATTTTTTTATCCTTATATTTTTTAACATTCCTTTTTCTGTCTACTGTTATGATTGGGTGAGTACTACTATTCTGTCTTCCAGTTCACTGATCTGTTCTTCTGTGTCATCTAATCTGCTGTTGATTCCCTCTAGTGTACTTTTCATTTCAGTTATTGTATTCTGCAGCTCAGATTGGTTCTTTGTTGTATTTTCTAGCTCTTTATTAAAATTCTCACTGTGTTCTTCCATTCTTCTCCCAGGTTCAGTAAGTATATTTATGATCACTACTTTGAATTCTTTAACAAGTACATAATTTACGGTATTTTACCGGGGTTTTATTTTGTTCTTTCATCTGGAATATACTCCCCTGTCTTCTTATCTTGTTTGACTTTCTGTGTTTGTTTCTATGAATCAGGCAAAACAGCTCTCTCCCCCTGTCTTGAAGGTATAGCTTTGGTAGGAACATCCTTTATGTAAACTGTTTGTTTGACTTTGGCAGGTCAGGTGGAGTTGGAATGAGTTCAGGCTAGGGGGTCCTGGGGTGTTCCACTCTGGGGTTCCCCTGGTGGGACAGCTAGAGTAGGCATGGCCTGAGGGGTAGTCTCAGGGCACTCTGTCCTAGGGCTGTCATAATGGCATAATTGGAACTAGAGCAGGCACAGGTCAGGAGACCCCAGGGCACACTGCAGTGGGGCCACCTTGGGGGATAGTTGGAGCTGGTATGGGCCAAGAAGCTGAATATGCTGGGGTGGCCTTGGTAGGCCAGCTAGAATGCCTACATTATGTTCCTGCTTACATTAAGGTGCAACAAAAAAGCAAAGAAAATGGTGCTTTCTGGCATCTCTGACCCTGGAGAGAGTTCTAGCAGTCCATTTGGTAGATGCTCTAAGGTTAATAAATGATTTTTCTTCACCTGTCATCTAGGTGCCTTTTAAACTGCCGTTTTTTTCTATTGCTGTGCCCCAGGGCAGGTGAGTCTATACACATGTTCCTCAGGAATCTCTCTCCTACTGCAGGTCGCCACATCAGGGGTGGGGTTCCTGTTGATACTGTGTTTCTGTCTCTCCTACCCATCTCTTGGGGTCCCTCTATAGTTTGTTGTGCAGAGGCTTTTCAATCAGGTTTCAGTTCTTCAGGAAGAATTGCTTTATATGTAGGTGTTGATTTGGTGTGTCTATGGGAGGAGGTGAGTTCAGGATCTTCCTATGTCTCCATCTTGGCTTAAAAATTGATACAGTATTCTTTAATACAGATGTTCCCTGCTTTATTTGACTACTATTCTATTAATAAATGTTCAGATTTTATTTTCCATTTCCACTATTTTACAAACATAATGAACATATTTTTAGATAAGTCTCTAGGAACATGGGTAAGCATTCTTTTTAAAAATTTAGAATAAACTTAAAAAATCAGATCAAAAAAAATGGTTTTCTGCTGCAGTTGAGAATACAATCCAAGGCCTTTAACATGTATGACAAAGCCCAAACATCTAGTGTGTACCTCCTTTCCAATCCTGAGGCAATTGTCCTCTGGCTTGTTTGGTTCCAACTATACTGGCTGTTCATTAATTCTGAAAATATTCCACAGTTTTTGTATTTTGCCCATGTGGTTCCCACCCCCTGGAAGGCTCTCACCCAACTCTTATTCCTGTTAACTCTGATTTTACCACTGTCTCATTTAGATACTCAATCCTTAGAAATGTGGTCTATATTCCAGTGACCCCACTTCCCCTAATGAAACCAGGCCTGCTTATTATTATAAATAAATCTTTTATAATATTTTTCATTTAAGCCCTTATAACAAGTTGTGATATTACTTAAGATCAGCTCTCTACCCCAGCCACCTCACCCTACAATCTGTAAATTCTATGAGGATGAGAACTATTTTATACATAGAGTAGTGACTCAATAAGGTTATTTTTTTTGAAAGTGCAAAGTTGAACCTGTAGAGTCTTGGGGGTACTTTAGTACTCTGCAATCCCCAAACAGACAACTTGCTTTTTTAAAAAAATAAATAAATAATTAATTAATTTTTTTGACTGTTTGGTCTTCGTTGCTGTGTGTGGGCTTTTTCTGGTTGCGGTGAGCAAGGGCTACTCTTCTTTGTGGTGCACTGGCTTCTCATTGAGGTGGCTTCTCTTGTTGTGTAGCATGGGCTCTAGGCACATGGGCTCAGTAGTTGTGGTTCTCCGGCTCTAGAGCACAGGCTCAGTAGTTGTGGTGCACGGGCTTAGTTGCTCTGCGGCATGTGGGAACTTCCTGGACCAGGGGTTGAACCCATGTCCCCTGCATTGGCAGGCGGATTCCTAACTACTGTGCCACCAGGGAAGCCCGACAATTTGCTTTTTATAATGGCTCCTGCATTATAGGGTGTATGTGGGTTAGGGTGCTTTGTTTTGTCTGTTTTGTTTTGGAAAATAGCTCAGATGAACAAAATTGAGTTGATGACATTTCAAAATTCATGGTACACTGTCATCAGCAGTCTGTGTACAGCCCTTTATTTTAGCATTTTTACTCTTTTATTCCTTATCCCCAAGCTCAAACCCCAGTAGTTACCCACACCTGTGTTTTGAGAATGCTTTCTTTCCACCTTCCATGGTTATTTATATCTTACATTTTCAGGAAGCTTAATCTGTTAATTGTTCCCTTAATCACTTGTGTTTTCATGCACCTGTTTTAAAAATTTTTCCAATCTTAAGATCACAAATATATTCACCTACATTTTCTTGTAGGAGTTTTTATATTTTTTTCTTTCACATTTATGTCTTAGGTCTATTTGGTTTTAATTTTTTAATTGTGGTAGGAATCTAATTTTTGTGCTATATATTGACCAATACTATTTACTGAATAATTCATTTTTTCAAATTGTTATATACATTTATATGTTCCCATATAAATGCTCCCATTTCTATATTCTCAGCTATGTATACTTGTTATATTAATATTGTTCCAGAACTGGTCTGTTTTAAATTCTAAGTATTTGTTATATGACTTAATATGTGATAGGGAAAGTTTTTCTTTTTTGCTCTTCTTTGAAAAATTATTTTATCTATGTATTAAACTTTGTTCTTCCATGAAAATCTTAGAGTCATTTCTTCTCCCCTAGCCTAAAAATGTAATTTAATTAGAATTGGATTTAATTTTATTAAGAAATATGGAGAAAATTTATATCTTTGCAATGGTAACCCATTCCCAATGGAGAGGGGATAGCTGACCATTTATTTAGTTCTTCTTTTAACCTCTTCATCATTTTGAAATTTTCCTCCATACAGTTCAAAGCCATCTTCATTTGGTTAATTACTAGAAACTCTAGATGGATAGGAGGATAGAGATAATGATATTGTGAATGGTATTTATTGTTTTATTTTATTGTATTTTCAATTGGTAATTACTGGGGTGTAAAAAACTTAATTAGTTTGAATATTGACATATTATCCTGTAGTCAAGTTAAATTCTTCTACTAGTTTTAGTGTTTTGTCTCTTGATATTCTTGTATTTGCCATGACAAATGAAAGCAAATATCTATACATGTCTTTGGTTTTTCTTCTTGTTTTGCTTGACTCTAATATTATATGATAAGCAGTGTAAAGAAGAGAAGGTGCCCATATCTTTTTGCCACTTTAAAGGAGATGTTTCTAAAGTTTCTCTCTTTCCATATGATGCATGCTACGGGTTAAGGTAGATAGACTTTATAAGGGTAAGAGAGTTTCTTGTTTATTCCTGGATGTTGATGTTTATCAGGTAAGTTTCTTTAGCTATTAAGATAATTTAACAATGTGCTGTATACCCTGAAAGATGTGGTAAAATGGGTAAATAATAGTGCCTAGTAAGAGCTAGTTTTTATCCAGAGTGTTTATAACATAGTCATATATAGAATAACATACTCCATTAATCAGTAGTGACCCTTTACACACAGTATAATCTATACTTCTATCTTTGTAGTTTAGTCTGCACATGTTCTGGTATGCAGCTTAAGTTAGTTTTAAAAGTTTCATCTTTTGAATAAGGTAATTTTAGAGATTTTTATAGAATCAGTGGAAGACATGATTCCAATCTTCTATACATGTCTTGGTTCTTTATTTCCCCTCTTGCATCCTACTTTCCATTTCATGCTTTCCTGTATTCAAAATGACTTTTCTGTTGGTCCTCATCTTTTGAAATCTTACCCATCATTTAAGTAAGTTTCAGTGTAAATGCTCTATTCTTCTAGAAGACTTCTCTAATATACACAGAACAATAAAAATCTCTCCATTCACTGTGATCTTAGATTAGTTCTTGCTCCTATAACATTTTCTACTTTGCACTAGTTTAATAAGCATGTATTGGGTAATCATGTGTGTTAGGTATGGGGGTTACAAAGCTGAAAAGAAAATTCGTGCCTTCCCACAAGTGGGTCAACGTATAGGAAGAGAATGAGACATACTTAAAAACAAAACGTAATGTGATAAGCTCAATTCCAGGAACGGATGAAGCAGAAAGAAGGACTGAGCAGTACTATATGGAGTTAAGGACAACCTTCACAGAGAAAATGATGCTTAAAGAGCAGAATTGGGAAGTCATTTCAGACAGAAGCCACTGCATCCAACAAGGCATTGAGGCATGAAATCGTGTGTTTTTGGAAAACTATGAATAAGCTGATAATTTGGTTGCAAATAGAGCACATGTGAGAGTAGGGAATGGTCAGAGAGAGTGGTGGATGTGAGACTGGACAGTTATGCAACTCCCAGTTGTTTTTTTTTTTGCGGTACGTGGGCCTCTCACTGTTGGCGGCCTCTCCCGTTGCGGAGCACAGGCTCCGGACGTGCAGGCTCAGCGGCCATGGCTCACGGGCCCAGCCGCTCCGCGGCATGTGGGATCTTCTGGGATCGGGGCATGAACCCGCGTCCCCTGCATTGGCAGGCGGACTCTCAACCACTGCGCCACTAGGGAAGCCACCAACTCCCAGTTTTTAATGAACAAGATTAGACTGGCAGCACTTTGAGTTAATGAAAGAGCAAGGGAGGAAGAGATACAAGAGGTCACTGCCAAAGATCAACCCGATGTGTAATGAGAGTCTTGAGTGAGGCTGTGACATCTGAGAGGGGAAAAGACATACTTAGATGATGTTTTGGAGATCAGCCCAGGAAGACCTTCTTTCTGACTTATTAAAAGAGACGTATAAGAAACTGGGAGTTTTCTTTCTTACATGCTATTTAAGGTGAGACTTGCAGGAGGAAAGATCAGTTTTATTGAAGTTATTCAAGTTTGGAGATGTGGAAATTAGTGATGGAAAAGATTAAATGTATGAAACTGAAGCTCAGGTACCAGAATGAGAATTGCAGGTCTTAAAGAAATCATTTACATATGAATGTATGTATATAAATAAATAAAATTGCTGTACAAATGGTAGTTGGATGGTCACACTTAAGACTTCCCAGAGTAAGCATGTACAGTGAGAAGATCTCTAAGGCCAAATCCTGAATGACACTAAATTTACTTTGAGAACTAAGAGGTGAATTCACAAATGTGGCCGATAAGGATAGTCAAAGATATAGATGGATAATAGAGGGGTTAGTGTTGACATAAAAAAAAATTTCCAGAAGATTTTTGCACTCTCTACCTTCTGTCATAATTCTTCACCTGGATGAAGCTTCTATTTCTGTGGTCAGTTCCTTGACACCAGTCTCCCAACGATTGTCTTCTAACCTACCTTCACCACTTACCACCACAGTCAAAACATGCAGTGCTTTTCAAATGTGACTTACCATCAGAGGGTCATTAAATGAATTTCATGGGTTATAACCAATATTTAACATATGAACATGGAAAGAAAAGAGTACAGCAGGATAAGATAAAAAGGAATCAGTGTAGCAGATGATATAGTTAAGTCATGAAACTCCTGTTAATGAAGCTCTCTTGTCCATCCATATGCCAAGCAGGAATGATCTCATCCCTTTCTGAATTCTTGAAGCACCTTCTCTGCATCTCCCAAAGGGCGTTTATAAATTCTATCATCCTCCCACTAGAATAGAAAGTCCTTGAGATCAGGGATCTTTCTGTGTCTGATTCTCCGTTGTATCCTCAGCAACTAGAATAGCACTTAATACTAATTAGGCACAATACCTATATATGTTGAATAAATAAGTAATAAAGTGAACAAATTCTTCCCTGTGTCATGTGTTAGTGTTAATAGAATCCACCAATTACTATAGATACATGTGAAAAATGTGATTGAAATGAATTCAGTCATTTATGTACTCAGTTCTCCTATCAACAAAAGCCACTATTTTGATGAAGTAAGAGAGTCAAGTTTTATTTTCTTTGCAGTCACTGAAGTCTTTATTCATAACCATTGTATAATTTTTCACAGGTTAGCTGGGATCATACTTGTTGAAACCTGAATTAATAAAGAATAAATAATGTATTTTGCTTAATTAGAATATGTTTTCTAAGATGAAACTACACTCATTTGTGTTCAAGTAATTTTACTGTTTGCTGTATTTCTTTTCTTTTTGTAGAAAACCTTTTTTCCTGACTATAGTCTGAATCTGCTTCCTATTTTTAAAATTTGAGAGCAGATGGCCTTGCTACATGAGCAATACCCTATAAAAAATGGTGTATACATGACCATATGAACAGGTTTTTGATGATATAATCAAATGAAATTTATATAAGTTGAACTGACACATGTATAATTATATGTCCAATTATTTTCTGCATGGAAATTATACAGAAATGAGAGCAGTGCACATAAAACATAACATTGCATTTATATAACCAAAACAAGTTTTTAAATGGCTTATTTTTCTTTCGTTGTTCACCAGTATCTATCTAAAGTCCTGGTCAGTGTGAAGAACATCTCCTTACCCTATGGGATACATGCACATGACATGTCCACATACACACACACACACACAAATTCTGTCTCTGAGGGATACTTGACAATAGGTCTGGGTGGAAACCCACTAAGAAGAGAATAAAACTAAATTTGGTTTCTGATTCAATTGCATGTAGGCGTTCTGTAGCCAAAAGAAGTATGAAATAAAACCATAAGTCTGCTCCACCCAAATAGTATCTTATGAGAACTCCTGAGAGGAAACAACTTGGTTGTGAATATAACCTCTTTGAAAATCCTATGCTTGCTATTTACCCTTCTTAGAAGAAGTAGTAAATGCAAAATGTTAGTGAATATTTACAGTAAATCCATTCAAACTCTTTTTAAAGAATTAAGAACTTTTGGGCTTCCCTGGTGGTGCAGTGGTTGAGAGTCCGCCTGCCGATGCAGGGGACACGGGTTCGTGCCCCGGTCCGGGAAGATCCCACATGCCGTGGAGCGGCTGGGCCCGTGGGCCATGGCCGCTGAGCCTGCGCGTCCGGAGCCTGTGCTCCGCAACGGAAGAGGCCGCAACAGTGAGAGGCCCACGTACCGC